>NC_141001.1:90241231-95775921 GCF_052327205.1 Somniosus microcephalus | reverse complement strand
CAAGAAAACAAGCAGCAAAACGATGAACTGTAAAATACTATGGTTAAACAATGTCGCTACCTTGCACTGTAGCAGCTGTTTGTAGCTATACAATAGCATAACCTAGAGTGACTTTCATAACACATTAAAGAGATTGTTATTTCTTATTCATCAGTGCAATCATGCGCAACCAGACAGTTCAAAATGCATTTCACATAATAATAACACAAAGGCAAATGTGCAGTGCAAGGTTACGTGTTAGACTGCACTTGCAGCATTTAGATGTTTTACAACAGTACAGTCTAGACTTTCCGTCATGTTCTTCCTGAATTTGAAGCGGTAATATAATAGGAACGTGGCTTGGGCATAAAACAACGCTTACACAGAAGATCCAAGATAGACCACTGCGATGGTTTCGGCATGTTTCCAGAATGGAAAATCAGCTAGAATACCTTTCATGGCCCTGCATAAAAAGGTACATGGAACAAGAATCCGAGGAAGACCAAGGAAGCGCTGGATAGGCAATGTCAAGCGTGACTTGCCACAGAAAGGGATACAGATGACTGATTCTGTGAATAACTCTCAGCTTCTTTATCACTCTTCAACTCTTTGTCACTCTGTCTTTGTTTTCCACCTCTATTCTCTTTCTCTCTCAGACTCATTATTGCACACTTTTCCCATTACGGTTTCTGTATCACTCGAATGAGTTTCTCATCATTTCTGTCTCACTTCTTCTGTAAATCTCTCTTCTCCTCTGTCTCTTCTTTCTTTTTATACATTTCCATTGTCTCTGCTTAACTCTCACTCCTTGACTGATGCACTCAATGCTTTACCTTGAAAAAGTCCAGGGCATGCAGAAAATGGGAAGCGATATATTTGGGAACAGAGAGAGGGTGGAGGAGGGATGCAGCAATATGGGCTATTGAGAAAGAAAGTAAAGCTGAGACTCAGGTCAAGAGAGATAGGCCATGGGGTTGTTGTGGTCAGGAGGAAGCAAGAGGTTGGAGCCGGGGGTTGGATTGTAGGAGGGAGTGAGCAGAGGGGATCGTGGCTTGGGAGGGAGTGGGGCAAGGCTGGTCCTGTGAGTAATCATGGGAGTGTGGGAGTGCTAGAATCCTGGGACACTCAGTAGGATTGTGATCTGTGGTCTTGGGGGACTTTGACTGCGGCTGTCTCTGGCAACATTCATGTACTGAGGAGTCGCAGGTGAGGTGTGGAAACATTAGGGAGGAGGTGGCTGGTGACTGGGATTACTTAGGGGAAAACTCAAAGGGGAGTCTGGAAATTGGGAGGGCTCAGGAGATAGAAAGAACTAAGTAAGCGATGGGGTCTCTGGGCTGCCAGAGAAGGGTCAAGGTTGGGGTGCTGCGAGTCAGGGGAGAGCAAGCGTGTGGGATTAATGGGGAGCGGCTGGATGTGGTAGGAGTAGGGTTCCTTGGGGGGGGGTGTAATTACTGGAGGTAGACAGATTGGAGGTAGACTAGATTGTGCAGGTATTGAGGGGGAATGGGAACTGGAAGCATTGTGAGGTTTTCGGAACACTGGGGGAATGCTGTGTTGTTAGGTACTTTTGGGATGAGAGCTAGGGCCACTGAGGGGGAAATGGGAGTTGGGAAGTGCTGGGGCATGGGTAGAGCTGCCAACAATCCAGGATTGGCTTCTGCTACTGTTCTTTAAAGAAAAAAAAGAAAGAAAGCTTTGGGCAGAAGAACCAAGGATCCAAGGCATACTCCGCACCTGCTATGCATTGTGCATTTTTATGTAATTTAGGAGCCTGCACACAGATTGTGCACAAGTCTCAACGAGACCTCATTTTCTATGTACATAAGTTGTGTTCCTTACAAAGCAGCTGGGACACTTGCTCAGCGCCCGATTTAAATGAGCCCCGTAAAAGAGGTCAGATGAAAAAACATATAGACTTGTTTTATGGGTGGCCTTCTTCTCTACACCCTTCTTTGTTGAATCTCTTGAATCATGCCATCAATGCTCGTCAGATTGACTTCCCCAGCCAATTATTTTTTTTTACATAAAGCAGGCGCAGTTTGAAGGAAAAATAGCAATTGTTGAAGGGCAATCTGCAATTGTTAAATAGTCGGAAGACTGCAACCTCAGTGCTTTCCTAGCATGTCATGTGTTACGTGCTGAGAGCCCCAACTAAATATGGTAATAAACTAACCTCAGATTATGTGACAATGTCAGTCTGTGGCCTCTAATGAACGCCCAGCACCCGATGTGCAGCTGTCGTGTTGCTGAAGCACTGGGATCACATTATTGGCTCTGATATCTTTTGCGGCAGTGCGATCTAGGCAGAATGTAGAGCATTTCTGTGCCAAGTTGCATCAAGCTTCAGAGTTCAAGTTTAATATATATTAGCACTATGAATTAGATTAGCTGCATGTGACATCCAGGTCGGTATGCTGATCCTATTTAAAAGGCACACAGGGGACATTTAGAAGCCACACAGTCTGTCTGCACCAGCAAAAGAAAAGAAACGTGATGGAACCAAGGTGAGAAAGGGTGCAAAAGCTATTAACGGACAACAAAAAGAAGTTGTTTGAAGCATGAACAGTTCCACCTGCTCCCTTCAGAGATGTGGAGTAAGCCTATAAACATTTTGTGTGGAAGTTTAATGTACAGACACCCAATGCTTTCACATGACATTCCTCTAACTGTTATTTTAACAGTGGTATGAATTCATTTAAGATATATCGATAATCACTTTCAATAAATTACCAAACACAGGCATTCGTATGTTAACATTGCAAATTCTAATTTCTAGCCTGTAGTCCTTTATATTGCAATAAAATAAGTGTTATTTTCCGACTACGTGCAGGTGTTGGGAGAGGCTCCCTACTGCTGGTGTGTGCTCAGAAGAGCCATCTTCACTGTTTGATGGGATAAATGTGGTATTTCACTGTCCTACATTGGGGTAGACTTGTGATGGAATTGGAAATCAGATGGGTTGTACAAAGGGCGGGCAATCCACTCTGCCAGATTAATAGTAAAGACTAAAATCTACTCCCATGCACTCCCTGTTTGTGAAGTGCAGAGTTTCAGTGTGTTTCAGTTAAGCCAGTCATGTAATTAGCCACGTTTCACAGGGATTTTTATTTAAAGCAGGTATTGTTTTTGTACATTCCCTGAAGCTTTGTTCAAAATATATCTCCTGAGAGGCCCCGAGGGCACGAACAATTATTGTGACCCAAACAGCAACAGTCCTCAGGTCATGTCACCAGGAGCGGTTGAACAATTACTGCTGTGTGTTCACGAGGAACAGATCAGAAAAGAAAGCAGGCTTGAGGTGATCAAAGCTTGTTCACTCTCTTTGGATGAAAAATGTGTCAATTTTGAAGCTAATACGTTAACATTTACACTTGGAAAACAGTGACAGGATCGGACAAAGTCAACATGGATTTACAAAAGGTAAATTGTGCTTGACTAATCTACTGGAATTTTTTGAGGGTGTAACTGGTAGAATAGATAAGGGAGAACCAGTGGATGTGGTGTAATTGGACTTTCAGAAGGCTTTCGATAAGGTCCCGTATAAGAGATTAGCGTGTAAAGTTAAGGCACATGGGATTGGGGGCAAGGTACTGACTTGGATAGAGAGCTGGTTGGCAGACAGGAAGCAAAGAGTTGGAATAAACGGGTCTTTTTCCGAGTGGCAGGCAGTGACTAGTGGGGTACCACAAGGATCGGTCCTAGGACCCCAGCTATTCACAATATATATAAATGATCTAGACGAGGGAACTAGATGTAATATCTCCAAGTTTGCAGACGACACAAAGCTGGGTGGGCGAGTGTGCTGTGAGGAGGATGCCGAGAAACTCCAATGTGATTTGGACAGGTTGGGTGATTGGGCAGAAGCATGGCAGATGCAGTATAATGTGGATAAATGCGAGGTTATCCACTTTGGTGGCAAAAACAGGAAGGCAGATTATTATCTGAATGGCAATAGATTGGGAGAAGGGGAAGTGCAACGAGACCTGGGTGTCCTTGTGCACCAGTCACTGAAGGTAAGCATTCAGATGCAGCAGGCGGTGAAGAAGGCAAATGGTATGCTGGCCTTCGTAGCGAGAGGGTTCGAGTACAGGAACAAGGATGTCTTGCTGCAGTTGTACAGGGCCTTGGTGAGACCACACCTTGAGCATTGTGTACAGTTTTGGTCGCCTTATCTGAGGAAGGATGTTCTTGCCATGGAGGGAGTGCAGTGAAGATTCACGAGGCTGATACCTGGGATGGCAGGAATGACGTATGAGGAGAGATTGGGTCGATTGGGCTTATACTCGCTGGAGTTTAGAAGAATGAGAGGGGATCTCATTGAAACTTATAAAATTCTAACAGGGCTAGACAGACTAGATGCAGGAAGGATGTTCCCGATGGCTGGGGAGTCCAGAATCAGGGGGTCACAGTCTAAGGATAAGGGGTAAGCCATTTAGGACAGAGATGAGGAGGAATTTCTTCACCCAGAGAGTGGTGAACCTGTGGAATTCTCTACCACAGAAGGCAGTTGAGGCCAATTCACTAAATATATTCAAGAAGGAGTTAGATATATTTCTTAAGGCTAAAGGGATCAAGGGATATGGGGAGAAGGTAGGGACAGGGTACTGAATTTGAATGATCAGCCATGATCTCATTGAATGGCGGAGCAGGCTCGAGGGGCCGAATGGCCTACTCCTGCTCCTATCTTCTATGTTTCTAGTACATTAAGATTTAGCTATTACTATCCATTAAATGCCATTGTATCCAACCCCTCACTCCACCACACCTAAACCTGCTTCTTCGTACAAGGCTGCAGGAACCTCTGTAGCTTTATCTTGGTTCTTCCAGGAGACCCAAATCCACAAACAAAGCCTTGTGTAAAATGGCTATGTGTGGGTAAATTCCTCCAACAGGTGGACTGATGTAATTGATTGCGTGTTTCGTTTGGGCTTGATTAGGTCACAGACATTCTTTAGTAAACTATTATTTTCTTTTCATTAGCTACATAAGTTTGAAATGGCCAAATTAATCTACACAGGGGTGCAGGAACCTGTGATTGATTTAATCATTGAAGTAACTTGGGACTGATTTAATCAGTAAGGAGGTTATCAGACACTAGCTGCCTATTGAGTAAGTAGATTAATGGCTGTGGTGGAACAAACATCAGGGAGAAAGCTCAACTTGAATAGATTGGACAGGACAATTGTCCAGAAAGTTTCAGCCTATCCCATTTGAACTGGGGCCCATGATGTACACACAAAAAGACTTGGCCTATCCATTCCTGACTAAGATGCATGGTATACATTTGAAAGGGAGACAAAAAATATCAGGGTCGGGTAGAATCCAGTATAGAGAGAGAAGGAGAAGACACCGGTGAAGAGGGAAGAAACAACTCATCAATACTTCCCAAGACTAAGGAACCTGATTACCCCCAGGTTTTGAGCTCCACTCCCCATACAAAGCTCGTATAAATGCTTTTCTAGTAAACTGTCATTGATGTTCACTAATAAAGTCAGTTTTATAATAATCTCACTTTTCTATCACTTATTACGATCCATTGGATTGAGTCAAAGATATACGCTTTAAGATCCTACAGGGGGTGTGTGCCCAGTGCTAGTATCCATTGTTGTGTAATTGATGGAATTACCCCAGCCCATCTCCAACATTTTCCAGTTCTGACGAGAGGTCATCGACCTGAAACGTTAACTCTGTTTCTCTCTTCACAGACGCTGCCTGACCTGCTGAGTATTTCCAGCATTTTCTGTTTTTATATCAGATTTCCAGCATCCGCAGTATTTTGCTTTTGCAATAATCTTACCTATTTAGTGCTTAAGTCACATTATACACATGTGCTGATTCCCAAAACTTCCAAATTCCAGACTGGTGTATAATTTGCACCTAATTAAAAAAAAATTATGGAAATGTTTTTTACTGTTTATGTTCAAATCTGAATATGGTACACTTGCTTGTTCCCAATGTTTATGTTGGTACTACAGCGAGCACCATTTCAGTCATCGGGGCCGATTTTACTCGCTCTGGGATGGTATCAGCCCTAAAATTGCAGAAGCGCACTTACTGCCCCATTTCCGCTTCAGTCCTGCCTGCTGCTATCTTCCTCGAGGCCTTCACTCGGGTGGCTTATTAAAGTATTGAAATTGGGGTCCTATGATGTCAATAGGACTCTGACACAATTTTCACTCATCAAAATAGATGTGCATGCAGCACTGGACCCACTTAGCACTAATGGGTAGTACAGGCATGAAATAGCAATAGTGTAATTTAAAGGGGTACTAATCTGTAAGTACTCAATGGTCTGTGCACAATTCAGATGGCTGGATTTCTTCAGTAGTCTTTTTATTGGAATTCACTGATTTTCATTTTTCTTCTGCTTCTAAACCTTTAAGAAGCTCAGGGCTCCAGATGAGAGTCATCCTGGCCTCTCTACTGTGGTTGGAGGAAGTGGAGGAAGAGGAACAGCAGGCCAGGGTACCTCAAGGAGCTGCAGTTGGAGCTGTGAGGTGACCAAGAAAGAAAGACTTGCATTTATGTAGCACTTTTCACGACCTCAGGATGTCCCAAAGCGCTTTACAGCCAATGAAGTATAGTCACTGTTGTAAAGTAGGAAATGCGGCATCCAGTTTATACACAACAAGCTCCCGCAATGTGATAATGATCAGATAATCTGTTTAAGTGATGTTGATTGAGGGATAACTCCCCTGCTCTTCTTCGAAATAGTGCCATGGGATCTTTTACATCCACCTGAGCAGACGGGGTCTCAGTTTTACGTCTCATCCGAAAGGCAGCACCTCCGACAGTGCAGCACTCCTTCAGCACTGCACGGGAGTGGCAGTCGAGATTTTTGTGCTCAAGTCTCTGGAGTAAGGCTTGCACCCACAACATTCATGACTCAGAAGTGAGAGTGCAACCAACTGAGCCACAGCTGACACTATCATATGTAAGGAGAGCTGCTCTCAGGTCCTTACCCTGCCCATAGGGTCTATAGGCCCAGAGTCAGTTACCTCCACTTTTCTGAAGAGCAGTGCACTAGGAGACTAGACTTCTCCATAGAGGCTGTCACGGACCTGTGCGGCCTCTTAAAACAAGACTTGCATTGCACCCTCCCAGCTGTTTATTCTCAAGAGCAATTAGGGACAGGCAATAAATGCTAGCTTTGCCAGCTACGCCCACATCCCACAAACAAATAAAAAGAAAATTTGTTCATGGGATGTGGGCAAGGCCAGCATGTATTGCCCATCCCTAATTGCCCTTGAGAAGGTGGTGGGTCACCTTCTTGAACCGCTGCAGTCTGTGTGGTGAAAGTCCCATGATGGAGGGAGTTATTCTTAATATACTTCTTTGTAGCTGTCTGGTACAACTGAATGGTTAAGAGTCAACCATGTTGCTGTGGGTCTGGTGTCAGATGTGGGCCAGACCAGGTAAGGACGGCAGATTTCCTTCCCTAAAGGGTCTTCTTCTTCTTAGGCAGTCCCTCGGAACTGAGGATGACTTGCTTCCACATTTAAAATGAGCTCGCAGGTGGCTGATTAGTCCAATGCAGGACCTACAGTCTCTGTCACAGGTGGGGCAGAAGGTGGTTGAAGGTGCGGGTGGGTGGGGTGCTTGGGTTGACGTGCGCTCCTTGCGCTGCTTGCGCTTGGCTTCCGCTTGCTCCCGGCGAAGAGACTCGAGGTGTTCGGCACCTTCCCGGATGCTTCTCCTCCACTTTGTGCGGTCTTTGGCCAGGGATTCCCAGGTGTCGGTGGGGATGTTGCACTTTTTCAAGGAGGCTTTGAGGGTGTCTTTGAAGCATTTCCTCTGCCCACCTGGGGCTCTCTTGCCGTGCCGGAGCTCCGAGTAGAGCGCTTGTTTTGGGAGTCTTGTATTGGGCATGTGGACAATGTGACCCGTCCATCGGAGCTGATTGAGCGTGGTCAGAGCTTCGATGCTGGGGATGTTGGCCTGAGCAAGAACACTGACGTTGGTGCGCCTATCCTGCTAATGGATTTGCAGGATCTTGCGGAGGCAGCGTTGGTGGTACCTCTCCAGTGCTTTGAGGTGCCTGCTGTACATGGTCCATGTTTCTGAGGCATACAGCAGGGCAGGCATCACTGCTGCCCTATAGACCATGAGCTTAGTGCCGGGTTTGAAGTCCTGGTCTTCAAACACTCTCTTCCTCAGGCGACCGAAGGCTGCACTGGCACATTGAAGGCGGTGTTGGACTTCGTCGTCGATGTCTGCCCTTGTTGACAGTAGGCTCCCGAGGTATGGAAAGTGGTCCATGTTGTCCAAGGCCTTGTCGTGGATTTTGATAATCGGGGGGCAGCACTGTGTGGCAGGGGCAGGTTGGTAGAGGACCTTTGTCTTACAGATGTTTAGTGTAAGGCCCATGCTCTTGTATGCTTCGGTGAAGGCGTTTACGATGGTTTGGAGTTCAACCTCCGAGTGAGCGCAGACGCAAGCATCGTCTGCATACTGTAATTCGATGACAGAGGATGGGGCGACCTTGGATCAGGACTGGAGGCAACGGAGGTTGAACAGTTTCCCGTTTGTTCTGTAAATTAGCTCCACTCCAGTGGGGAGCTTACTGAGGGTGAGATGGAGCATTGCAGCAAGGAAGATTGAGAAGAGCGTTGGTGCGATGACACAGCCTTGCTTGACCCTGGTTCGTACGTGAATTGGGTGTGTGGTGGAACCGTTGGTCAGGATCATGGCTTGCATGTCGTCGTGAAGCAGGCGGAGGATAGTGACAAACTTTTGAGGGTAGCCAAATTTGAGGAGGACACACCATAATCCCTCATGGTTGACAGTGTCGAAGGCCTTTGTGAGATCAAAGAAGGCCATGTACAGTGGTTGGTGCTGTTCCCTGCATTTCTCTTGTAATTGACGTGTGGTGAAGATCATGTCCATTGTGCCCCTTAGTGGGCGGAATCCGCATTGCGACTCTGGGAGGAGCTCTTCGGCCACTGGGAGAAGGCGATTGAGGAGGATTCTTGCAATGACTTTCCCTGTGGCAGAGGAGTTTCCCTGCTATCTGTTCCCCTAAAGGGTATGTGTGAACCAGATGGGTTTATTACAACAATCTGGTAGTTTCATGGTCACCATTACTGATACTAGATTTATTTATTTCCACCCTTCCTTCACCTTCACATGGTCCATCTCTGACTCTTCCCTTCCCTTCCTCGACTTCTCTGCCTCCATCTCTGGGGATAGGCTATTGACAAACATTCACTATAAGCCCACTGACTCCCACAGCTACCTGGACTACACTTCCTCCCATCCCGCTTCCTGTAAAGACTCTATTCCATTCTCCCAGTTTCTCCTTCTCCGCCGCATCTGCTCTGGCGATGCTACCTTCTATACTAGTGGTGCTTCCGACATGTCTTTTTCCTCAACCGAGGATTCCCCTCTACTGTGGTTGACATAGCCCTTGCCCATGTCTGTTCTATTTCCCGCACTTCTGCTCTCACCCCTTGTCTTCACCTCAGCAGCCTCCACATTCAATGGATCATCCTCTGCCATTTCCGCCACCTCCAGCGTGATCCCACCACCAAACACATCTTCCCCTCACCTCCCCTTTCAGCATTCTGAAGGGACTGCTCCCTCCGCAACACCCTGGTCCACTCCTCTATCATCCCCAACACCCCTTCGCCCGGCACCTTCACGTGCAAACGCAGGAGATGCAACACATGCCCTTTTACCTCCTCCCTTCCCACTGTCCAGGGCCCCAAACACTCCTTCCAGGTGAAACAGCGATTTACTTGTACTTCTTACTATTGAGTATACTCTATTCGCTGCTTACGATGCGGTCTCCTCTACATTGGGGAGACCAAATGCAGATTGGATGACCGCTTTGCGGAACACCACCGTTCATTCTGTAAGGGTGACCCCGAGCTTCCGGTCGCCTGTCACTTTAATTCTCCGCTCCACTCCCACTCAGAACTCACCGTCCTCAGCCTCTTGCACTGTTCGAATGAAGCTCAACGAACAGCACCTCATCTTTCGATTAGGCACTTTACAGCCTTCTGGACTCAACATCGAGTTCAACAAATTCAGACCATAACCTCTGCCCCAATCTTTTCTTTTCCATTCTCACATGGCAGCTGTCGATCATTCCGCCAGTGCCATTTACACTTCATCTAGACTCATCTTTTCTTTCTTAACTTGTTCCATTACCATCTCCTTTTGCCTTGCACCATCTCTTAATATCTCTTAATCTCTCCTGCCTTCCACCCTCTCACAGACCTTCCCTTTTGTTCTTTCCTCCCCTCCCCCCTTTCCCTGCCCCTACACTTGCTTAAAAACCTGTTCCATCTCCGGCTTTTTCCAGTTCTGACAAAGGATCATCGACCTGAAACGTTAACTCTGTTTCTCTCTCCACAGATGCTGCCTGACCTGCTGAGTATTTCCAGCATTTTCTGATTTTATTCTAGATTTTTATTATTAATTGAATTTAAATTTTCCAAGTCCCGTGGTGGGATTTGAACTCATGTCCAGGCCTCTGGATTACTAATCCAGTAACATAACCACTATGCTACTGTACACAGTAATACATTGGTTATGTGGTAATGTTTATGCATTGCCTGCGGCAGTCAAAGTGACCACAGTCCTCTATGGCACCGGGTCTGGAGTAGGCACCAAGACTCCTCATCTGATAGTACAGGGTGCCTGCCATCACATCATTGAGCTCTATATGGCATGGGATATCAGCGTTCCATGGTGGGCGTCAAGTTGCCCATGTCTGCCCCTCAGACAAACTGCCTCACATAGCCAGACGACTTTGGCTGAGAAATTTGCAAGGACTCTGCAGTCTTCAAGTCTCTGTACAACAGCTGTTCAGATAGAGCAATTCTCCCCCCTCCCATCAGGGAATGCTATTTATTATTTTGTTCTCAGCTAATGTGCCAATTATGTGGCCTCTACATCTGCTCCTTGAGCAGGCAAGACACACAATGTTATCTCTTCATGGGTGAGGTGCTGTGTTGACCCTCTATCGCATTTCATCATGGCCCTCTGATGAACCAGTAACATTTTTTTTTAGGATAAATGACCCTGAGAGTTCAGACTGTGGCAAGGTCAGTGCTCTCTGCTTGCATCTCTCATGTAGGGTCAGTGTGTTAACTCTCTACTAGCCCCACATGGTCTGCACCTCCCAGACTCTGCACACATTGGTACTGTACATGACTTCCTGCAGGTGATTCATTAACTCTCCGCACAGCACCAGTGCTTGCAGTCAATACAGCAAGTTCCCTGCATCCGATTGCCTGATCACTGACCTGGCAAAGTCTCTGACTATGCACAACGCCACCAGCATTCACTGTAGCCAGCTGTACTGATCCTGGATTGGTTTGGCTCTGTTTTCCAAGCCACAGCCTGGCACTTTTTAACTGTACAGTCTTTCATCACATTTACATTTAATTCATTCCCCAACAGTGGCATCGCACCGCAACGATGCTGAAACTTCGAAAACAAGTAGTGAATTATTGCTGTTTTTGTAAAGTTTATTCCTTCAGAAGTGCTGTGCTTGGTGCTTTCTTTATGCAACACAAACAATTCACATCAGCATAATGCCAACAAAAATGAATAGAAATCACTGCAAAACATCCAAAGAAAAATAGCAAGCAAGCACAGAACATCATTATAGCAATAGCATCATACAGTGAATCAGACCCCGTGAAAGAGCTTTCAATATCTCAAAAGACATTTAAAACCACCTCATGCAAGTAAAGGGAAGTTTGTCAGTTTTTTTCTCCTCAAACAATTGTAACAATCAAAGAATCCATACAATCAGCAACACAACACTGCAGTTGTTCTTTCACTCGTGAAAAGCCCCACCATAACTCACAAACAGCTGGACTGCCTCTGATTTCACTCAAGAAGCCAACTGATATAAGGGGCCATCACTGGTGTATTATCCGATGTTGCTAAGCAATTAAACATAATTTCTAGGTATGGTAGAGGAATTGAGGAGAATTTTTTTCTTTTTACACAGTGAGTTGTTATGATCTGGAATGCACCGCTTGAAAGGGTGGTGGGGGCAGATTCAATGGTAACTTTGATTAGGGAATTGGATATATACTTCAAATGGAAGAATCTGCAAGGCTATAAGGAAAGAGAGACTAATTAGACAGCTCCTTCAAAGAGAAGGCGCAGGCACGATGGGCCAAATGGCCTCCTTCTGTGCTGTAAGGTTCTATGATAGCAAATACGAAGTAGAATTGGAAAGATTAATAATGTATTATAATCAATCTGCAGCCTGTAACTTATTAAAAAAAAGTTCAGTGGATGAATAGTGTTCTCTTTGCTCACGGCAGTTAGATAGATGAAATACATTTTGCTCCACATATACTGCAGTTATGTAAATCTATCTTATTGAAGGCTGATAATACTATTCCACGGCTCCTGAGGTGCTGTCTGCACCTGTGCCTGACTTGAGTTGACCTCATCACACAATGCGGGGTCAACTCGTTATAATGCTAAAATGTTGCTTCTGGCGCATAATAAAAGCTGCGCTGAGAGTGCACCGAGTTCACAGCAGTGAGATTTTAGGTGTCAGCAGCATGTCAATAGAACAAATAGGGAGGGAAAGAATAGGACACAGAGCAACAGGAGACACCACAATGAAAATCATATGTGACAAGCTCACAGGCAGAGAAAAAAAAAGAGAAAGGAGCAGACCTTGACTTCTGTGCGATAGTGAAAAACGAGTGCTCGCAAGTCAGCAGCCCGTGTTACATCTCTCCCCATTTTTATTTCCCTCGGGAGTGATGCAAAATGGGCTGCCAGCTCGCTTTCACCCGTTTTACAAATTCAAGATCTACCCCAAAGAGTCCAACAAAAGACAGGGAGAGGGACACAGGAGAAATTACAGAAGGGGAAGCAGCAGAGAAACAGTTATAGAAACAAATGAAGTCTAGCATTTACTTCATCAGAAAGACACGAAGCACATCAAACACACACACATTACTTTTGAAGTCATTGGAAAGACAATTATAACAGTTATTCTGTGCCAATAATGTCCTACAAACAGCCATGACGTGAATGGCCAGTTAATCAGTATTGGTTTTGGTTGAGGGAGAAGGAATGCCCTACCCTTTTTCAAATAATACCAAGGAACTACCAGAAGAGGCAAATGGCATCTCAGTGTCTTCTTAGGCAGTTCCTCGGAACCGAGGATGACTTGCTTCCACATTAAAAATAAGTTCGCAGGTGAGTGATGAGTCCAATGCGGGACGTACAGTCTCTGTCACAGGTTGGGCAGACAGTGGTTGAAGGTGCGGGTGGGTGGGGTGCTTGGGTTGACGTGCGCTCCTTGTGCTGCCTGCGCTTGGCTTCCGCTTGCTCCTGGCGAAGAGACTCGAGATGTTCGGCGCCTTCCCGGATGCTTCTCCTCCACTTTGTGCGGTCTTGGGCCAGGGATTCCCAGGTGTCGGTGGGGATGCTGCACTTTTTCAAGGAGGCTTTGGGGGTGTCCTGAAGCATTTCCTCTGCCCACCTAGAGCTCTCTTGCCGTGTCGGAGCTCCAAGTAGAGCGCTTGGTTTGGGAGTCTTGTATCGGGCGTGCGGACGATGTGACCCGTCCATCGGAGCTGGTCGAGCGTGGCCAAAGCTTCAATGCTGGGGATGTTGGCCTGAGCGAGAACACTGACGTTGGTGCACCTATCCTACCAATGGATTTGCAGGATCTTGCGGAGGCAGCGTTGATGGTACCTCTCCAGTGCTTTGAGGTGCCTGCTGTACATGGTCCATATCTCTGAGGCATACAGGAGGGCAGGTAACATTTACTCAGTGTAACAATTACTTCAAAGGATGCACATCCATAAATGCAGAACTCCCTCAGTACCATAGTGGAGTATCAGCCTAAATTATGTGCTCTGGGAAGACAGGCAATTTTTGTATATGACCAATATAAGAACAGGAGTAGGCCACTCATCCCCTTGAGCCTGTTCCAGCATTCAATTAGATCATGACTGATCTGTATCTTAACTCCATCTACCCGCCTTGATTCTGTTACCTGACTAAAATCTATCAATCTGTTTTTAAATTTTCAACTGACCTCAACAGCTTTTTGAGGGAGAGAGCTGCAGATTTCCACTGCTCTTTGTGCAAAGAAGTGCTTTCTGACATCACTCCTGAATGGCCTGGCTCTAATTTTAAGGTTGTGCCCCCTTGTTCTGGACTCCCCCACCAGAGGAAATAGTTTTTCTCTATCTACCCTATCAAATCCTTTCATCATCTTAAACACTTTGATTAGATCACCTATTAATCTTCCATATTCAAAGGAATACAAGACTAGTCTATACAACCTGTCCTCATAATTTAACCCTGTTAGATCTGGTATCATTCTGGTGAATCTGTGCCGCACCTGCTCCAAGACCAATATATCCTTGCTGAGGTGCGAAGCCCAGAGCACAGTACTCCAGGTAAGGTCTAACCAGAATTCTGTGCAGCTGTAACATAACTTCTACCTGTTTATATTCCAGCCCTCTTGAAATAAAGGCCAACATTCCATTAACCTTTTTAATTATTATTTGTACCTGTCCACTAGCTTTTAATGATTTCTGGACTTAGATCTCTAAATGTCTCTGCTCATCCACAGTTCCTCACTTCTTGCCATTTAGAAAATACTCTGATTTATCGTTCTAAAATGGATGACCTCACACTTTCCCAAATTGATCTCCATCTGCTTCAGTTTTTCCCACTCACTGGCCACGATTTTGCCACAGGAGGCGGGTTGGAGTCGGGTTGGCTGGTCAGCGGGTTCCGGTCCTGCTGCCGGTTTCAGCCGCACTGAAATAACTATTTTGCCTTGACTGGGCTTATTAAGCCCGTCATGCGCACTACCCGGCCCAATCATTGGGTTCGGGTCTGCTGCTCGCCTCTGCTGACACCTTTGATTCAGCTGCATTTAAAGGGCCCATGCAGCCTTGTTGTGTTTCATTCACATTCTGCTGCTTCTCAGTGTTACTGATAGCAAGATGACTGCTTCAAGAGCCAAGGCTTCTCCAAGATTCAATGATGACTCCCTCCATGCTCTTGTGGAGGGAGTAAGAGGGTGCAAGGGGGTTCTGTTCCCTCAAATGGACGGAGGAAGCCTCCTCAGCAAACCAAGGCAGCCTGGCTGCAAATTGCTGAGTAGGATAGTGGCAGGTCTTTGTGTTCACGCACCTGGGTTCAGTGCAGGAAAAGGTTCAATGATCTGCTACACTCAGCAAAAGTGAGTAGAACATCACACTTACCTTCAATCTGCTCCCCATCTCCTCTCATCACCAGCACTCTGCATTGTCAACCTACTCCTGCACATCCCAACTTACCCTTACACCACTTGCACCCTTAACCATCCCTCTCTCTCTATGTACAGAATCACTTCACCATCTTACTATGCATCCCTCACACTCGCTATCACTGTTATGCAATGCCAACAACTAACAATGCACAGGGAGGGCCCTTGGTTTTGGCACTTCACTCCATCTTTGTCTCCCTCTAAGCATCTATGCTATGGATTCGCTACACTCACTCCAACATTCTCGCTCAACCTCCACTTGTGTCCCTCATTGCAGGAAAAGAGAACCCACAATAAGAGGGAGAGGGGAAGGACAGAAGGAGGGCCACCTTCCATGGTGCACTTAACCACTGCTGAGGAGGCTGTTATCGACACCGTCGAAAGTGCAGAGGAGCTGGAAGTGGGGGACGGAGAGACGGGTGCAGTAGAGCAAGCTGGTGACAGAATAAATTTGCAACCCTCTCATTTAGATTTCAAGAGTGACTGATATGGCATCTGATGTTCATACAGATTGAGTTCTGATCATCTGCACAACGAGATGTGACTGCTACGTTAATATCGCATGTCTAACTCATGTCTTTACTCCCCCACAGGACCATCAAGAGCCCCCTTCCCACTGTCCAGGAGGAAGAGCTGGAAGACTCCTCAGAGGTAGCTGCAGCCTCTGAGGAAGCAGTGTTAGCAGAATTGCGTGCACCCAGCACCAGCGCAGAGACGCACACCTCGGTGGGTCAATCGTGAGATAGATTAGTGTTGTCACCTGGTGTATCACAGCTCACAAGTGAGAATTAGCAGATGGTGGAGACAGGGACAGCAGTGGAGAGTCCTCGTCAGAGGGCGCTGGATGCTCCTAGCTCTGCTCAGCTGCATGTGGATGCTGTGCCTCTGGGGCCATCCAGAAAGAGAGCGGTGCTGGATGTTCAGGAACAAGTGCAGGAGTCTCTGACAGAGTTTGCATCCACGGTGACTGCGAGTCTGCAGAGAATGGAGGAGTCCATCTCAAACATGAGCAATGCCGTGGTGCACTCAATGGCAATGTAGGTGCCACCATGGAAAGGATGGCAACCTCCATGGAGGACATAAATCGTCAGACTCAAATGAACATGGTGGCTCTTCTAAATAGATGGTCTGCTATGGAGGTAGATGGGCATCTATTGAAGAGAGGAACCAGAGGTACAAGGACATCGCCATTATGAAGACTATCAGTACAGAGACAGGACCTCGTGGTCCCACTGATGTGCAGCAAGGTGCTCTCTAGCTACTTGCTAGCAGTGAAATGTGGGTGACCCATGAGAGGGATGTTGGTGGTCAACAACAAGGAAGTGTGGGATCCTCTCCAAGCGCTCACACTCCCATGCCACTGCGGAGCCCTCGGTCAGAGCTCCAGATTCCTCACGCATCTGAGATAGCCGTCTCAGCCCCTGCACAACCGCAGGAGGAGCAGACTGTTGCTGAGCCCTCCCAGGTTGCCAAACCCAGAGGACGCCCGCCAAAGGCATCGAAGCAGGCGCAGCAGAGAATTGAGCAAGGTGCCTCTACATCTGCTGAAGCCACAGGGGAAGCACCACGTAGAAGCACGCATAAAAGAAAGTTAACACACAAATAGTCACAAGGGTAGTTACTTGGGTGTTTAGATCTCATGTAAAGTTATGTTTCTCATCATTATTTCAATTGTATTAAAGAAATGCAATGGCAAAGATTTAAAGAGTTGGCCTATGTGTGCTCAGAAATGGAAGTTATACAGTGAGGTGTCAGAGCTTCTTTCATCTGTAATGATGGTGGTGAGTGTTAAATCCGTGAATCTTGAAGTATGGTGTCCTTCAATAAATCGACAGAGACTGCAGAGGAACAATCAACAGGTGTTTACTGGATGAGGGTTACTCTAAAACTAACAGTACAGATCCCTACTCAGGGTTTATATACAGGTGTGGTCACTGCCGGTACTACACTATACAGGAGTTGTAAAAAGTAGTTCTCCCCTTAAAGGTACATACACTACAATTCCTCCCCTTTTAGATTAACAGTACCATAACATTCATTTAACAATTAACACTTTTAACATGCAACATTAACTGAAAATAGTCCATTTATAAATTCAGTCTTTGGGGCGGCTTCCTGATCCTTTCTGGATAGCGCCTTTCCTGAGTGTCTTGCTCTTGGTGCGGAGGCGATTCTGCCCCCCTGTCGTCGGTTGGTTCATCAGCTTCCGATGCTACTGTTTCTGGGGAAGAGGCTACCTGTATGTCGGGTTCATCACCAGGTACGCGAGACATGGGGCTGACTCGTTCCTGTGACGCTAGGATCTGGTCGACATGGTGTCTCACAATGTTCTCCCCAACATCCACTGTGTATATTAGTGGCCCCTGCCGTGTGCATATCGTTCCTGGTTGCCATTTCTCTGTTCAGTAGTCGCGGGCCAAGACTGGTTGCCCTACATTCAAGCTCCTTGTCAGCTTATCATTAATGTGCTGGAATTGCTTATTCTCAACATTTCTTTGTACATTTGGTCTGAGCAAATCCAGACGAGATCTCAACCTTCGGTTAAAGAACATCATGGCCGGGGCCTGGTTGGTAACTGCATGTGTCGCATTTCTGTAGGCTAACAGGAAATTGTCCACCTTATGCTGCAGTGGAATGTTGTCATCGCACATGGCCCTTACTGCCTTTTTAAAGGTTTGTACGAACCTCTCAGCCAATCCATTTGTGGCTGGATGATACGGGGCGGATGTGTAATGCCTTACCCCATTCCTTCTCATAATTTCTGAAACTCTTCGGACACAAACTGTGGTCCGTTATCAGAGCAAATCTGCTCTGGCAAGCCGTTCCTGGCAAATATGGTCCGTAGGGCTGCAATCGTTTTCTCCGTGGTGGTGGATGACATCTTGATCACCTCAGGCAATTTCGAGTGCGCATCCACGGCTATTAAGAACATTGAGTCCATGAATGGACCAGCAAAATCAATATGCACCCATTGCCATGGAGAGAAGGGCCACTCCCATGGGTGTAGAGGGGCATGTGGTGGTGCATTTTGGATCTTCTGGCATCCTAAGCAGCTCTTTGTCAGGGATGAGGGGATGGACATATGAGGAGAGGTTGAGTAGATTGGGACTCTACTCATTGGAGTTCAGAAGAATGAGAGGCGATCTTATTGAAACATATAAGATTGTGAAGGGGTTGGATCGGGTGGATGCGGGGAGGATGTTCCCGATGATGGGTGAAACTAGAACTAGGGGGCATAGTCTTAGAATAAGGGGCTGCTCTTTCAAAACTGAGATGAGGAGGAACTACTTCACTCAGAGGGTGGTAGGTCCATGGAATATGCTGCCCCAAAAAGCTGTAGAAGCTACATCATTACATAAATTTAAAACAGAAATAGACAGTTTCCTAGAAGTAAAGGGAATTAAGGGTTACGGTGAGCGGGCAGGAATTTGGACATGAGTCTAGGTTCGGATCGGTCATGGCCCTGTGGGTAGCAGAGCGGGCCCAGGGGCCGAGTAGCCTGATCCTGCTCCTATTTCATGTGTCTAATTGTGTTAGATTCAGGAGATAGTTCTGTGATAGTAGATTGGCGGTTAGGATCAGATCAGCCATGATCTTATTGAATGGCGGAGCAGGCTCGAGGGGCCGATTGGCCTACTCCTGCTCCTATTTCTTATGTTCTTATGTTCTTATGTCCTCGATTTGCTGATCGATCCCCGGCCACCACACATAAGCCCTAGCAAAGCTTTTCATTTTCACCCCTCCCAGATGGCCTTCGTGAAGCTCATTGAGCACTCTCTCCCTTAACTTGGGTGGAATTATCACTCGGGATCCACACATCAAGGTCCCCTGTCAATCTGGGCGTAGTTACGCTCGGCTGAGGTTAGTGAGCGAGAGGCAAAGGCTACTGGCCTCTGCAAGCCGTCCGGGAATTTGTGCGACAGCACCGCTCCAATACCATAGGGTGATGCATCACACGCCAACCGAATTGGTAGTGCTGGGTTGAAATGAGCCAACACCTCTTTTGATGTGATCAATTGTTTGCACTTCTGGAAAGCTCGTTTACATTCGTCATTCCACTTCCATGGTACCCCCGTTTGCAGTAGGGTGTTCAGTGGGTGTGGTACTGTCGACAAATTCGGCAAGAACTTATGGTAGTAGTTCACCAGCCCGAGGAACGACCTCAGTTGTGACACATTTTCTGGTGCTGGAGCCTTGACTAGTGCCTCAATCTTTTCAGGGGACTTATGTAACCCCTCTTCATCAATAATGTGGCCACAATACGAGATCTGCTTCTGGAAAAACTCGCATTTGTGGCGATTAGCTCGGAGCCCATATTCCTTCAATCTAGTGAGCACCTTCTCCAGGTTGGCGAGGTGATCACTGTCATTTTTGCCCGTGACCAGGATGTCGTCCAAATAACACTGGGTCCCTGGAATCCCTTGCAGGACTTGATCCATTGCCCTTTGCCAAATAGCCGGAGCTGATGCTACCCCGAACACCAGCCGGTTGTATTGGTAGAGACCTTTGTGAGTGTTGATCGTGAGTTACTGTTTTGAGGCTTCTTCTACCTCCATTTGCAGGTACACCTGGGCCAGATTAAACTTAGTGAAGCGTTTTCCTCCAGATAGAGAGGTGAAAATACCTTCAATCCGCGGAAGCGGATATTGTACCGTGTGAAGGACTGGGTTCACTGTCAGCTTAAAGTCCCCACAAATGCGAACCTTCTTTGGTTCCCCAGGCGTATTACTCAACGACCTCTTCATTACAGGAACGATGGGTGTAGTGCACTCGCTCCAGTCCACTTTGGACAGTACTCCTGAACGTTCCAAACCTTCCAGCTATGCTTCGACGGCTGGGCGGATCGCATAAGGCACCGGTCTGGCCTTAAATAACTTTGGGCTTGCATTTTCCTTTATTTTGATCGTCGCTGTTATGCCTTTTAGTGTTCCGAGTCCCGCCTGGAACACTTCTTGTGCATCAGTTAGCATTTTTGACAGTCGTCCAGGTGTGACGTCGTCATCCTTTTTGGCATCTACCGTCAGTGCTTGTATGGCATGCCAACCTAACTGTATCTTCCGGATCCATTCACGTCCTAGTAGTGGTGGTCCTCCATCTGGCAATACATATAGGTCCATTTTTGGTGTTTCCTTGCCGTTGTATATCACGTTCACCCTTATTTTTCCTTTGGGGTAAACTTTTTGCCCCGTGTACGTCTTCAAGACAATCTCTGTATCTCTCAAGGGTATATGTGAGAATAGCCGCTTGTAGTCCCTTCGGTTTATGACTGTTAGGGCTGATCCTGTGTCCAATTCCATTTTCACTTGGACTCCGTCTATCTTGAGCATGACCCAGATAGTTTGATGATCCTCCATTTTGATTACATTATGTAGTTTCAGACAACCCAGCTCCTTGCTTCCGGAGTCTGTATCACTTTTCTGTTCGTCTGAACTACTCTCCGTCACCTTATGTACCTTTTTGTACTTCTCCTGTGGAGATTTCTTGCTGCTGGTTTTCTTTCCCGACCTGCAGACTTTTCTATGTGTCCTACTTTTCCACACTCTCTGCACACTTGGTCCTTGAACCAACAACCCTTATGGTCGTGTGTTGTTCTGCCGCAGCAGTAACACTTCACTGCTCCATATGGCATTTCATTTGTGCCATATTCTTGCGGTCTCCATTGTATCTCTGCAGCGCCCCGTGCGGCTGCTTCATGTGATACTGCCATGCTGAAAACCTTGTCCAGCGTAAGATCCTTTTCTGATAGAAGCCATTTCTGGGTTCCTTCACTTTGAAGCCCACACACAAACTTGTCCCTTAAAGTATCTGCTAGTCCCGTTCCAAACTGGCAGTGTTTCGATAGCTTGTGCATTTCCGTTAAATACTCAGCATTACTTTCATCTTTATGCTGGTTCCTTTGTGAAACTTAAATCTTTCTGCTATCAGCAGCGGTGTGGTGTTTAAGTGGTCCTGTAGGATTGCCACTATGCTTTCAAAATCCTTTTCCACTGGCTTCTCTGGGGTTACTAGGTTTCGCAGTAAGCCATACGTTTTTGCACCCATGGAATTCAACAATACCAGTGCTTTCCTGGCATTTGGCACTTCATTCGCCTTGCAGTACACTTCTATGCGTTCTACATATGTCGCCCAATCTTTGACTTCATTGTCGAACGCTATGACACTGCCACTCTTCGGCATCCCTGGGTGTGGTTAGACTGTCTAAAAATGGCATCTCCCGCACTCTCCCTTCTTCTCCGCTGGCTCAAAATGGCGTCTCCCGTGCTTTCCTTTCTTCCCGCGCTCTCCCTTCTTCTCCACTGTGGCTCAAAATGGCGTCTCCCGCGCACTCCCTTTTTTTTCCGTCGACGCCGCTCGGTCTTCAACCCCGGCTGCGCCCTGTGCGCTTTACCCTCTCTCGTTGACGCCGCTCGGTCTTCAACCCTGGCTGCGCCCTGTGCGCTTTACCCTCTCTCTTACCCCGTCGACGCTGCTCGGCCTTTTTCTGTGCCGTCGGTCGGCTCCAGCCGCCGCCGTCCGGGATGGGTCTGCGCTGTACCTGCTGCCAGCCCGCTGCGCTGGATCGTCGCGACTGGAGAACCAAGCCCAGCTCTCCACAGCCTCCTCTGCGATGCTCAAGTCCTCTCTGGATGGTCGACGCCCGCACTTCTGGACTCGGCCTTCCTCTTTCACTGCTCTCCAGGAGCGAATCCCTGGGAGGTGACGCAGAGTTGCAGGTAGGTTTGAATCCACTCGTCGCCAATGTTAAATCCGTGAATCTTGATGTATGGTGTCCTTCAATAAATCGACAGAGACTGCAGAGGAACAATCAACAGGTGTTTACTGGATGAGGTTACTCTAAAACTAACAGTACAGATCCCTACTCATGGTTTATATACAGGTGTGGTCACTGCCGGTACTACAGCATACAGGAGCTGTAAAAAGTATTTCTCCCCTTAAAGGTACATACACTACAGTGAGAGTAATAGGAAACCACAGTTTATTGTACAGATGCTGTATGGTGTGTTAAGAAGGTCGGCCAGACACTCATTTCCATATGCCAGCCACATGTGGTTGAGGCTTAAACTTACATGAATCTGGCATGGATTAGTCTATCCCTTGCCTCACGGCCAGCAATGTGGTCGCATGCTGGTGGAATTGGCACATCCGCCTCCACAAGGTCTACCTCATCTGCCGCCTCTGCCTTCTCCTCCTCCTCTTCTGAGGAGGCTGTGCGCTGAGCCACTTGTTCCTCAGGCAGCACTAAGCCACGCTGCTGTGCGATGTTGTGCAGGGCACAGCAGACCACGATGATTCTGGAGACCCTGGCTGGTGCATACTGTAAGGCTCCACCAGATCTGTCGAGGCATCTGAATTGCATTTTGAGCAAGCCAATAGTTTGCTCTATGACGCTCCTGGTGGAAATGCGGCTCACATTGTGCCGTTCCTCAGCTTCGTTTGATAGCTTCCTCATCGGTGTCATAAGCCACATTTTCAGGGGATAGCCCTTGTCTCAAAGTAGCCATCCGGAATGTGGTGTTGGCAGATTGAAGAGCTGAGGCACAGTAGACTGCCGCAGGATGAACGAGTCATGGCAACTGCCAGGGAACTTGGCGCAAACATGCATAATGTTCTTCCTGTGGTCACACACCAGTTGCATGTTAAGGGAGTGGAAGCCCTTGTGGTTGACAAATACAGCTGGCTTGTGATGGGGCGCTCTAATGGCCACATGTGTGCAGTCTACACCACCCTGCACCCTTGGCAAGCCTGCCATATTTGCAAACCCAACCGCCCGCGCAGTTACACTTGCTTCATCCATGGAGAAGTGGATGTAATTGTGTGACTTTGCAAAGAGAGCATTGGTAACCTGCGTGATGCAAGTGTGTGCGGCTGACTGGAAGATACCACTGATGTCTGCTGTATAGGATTCACAAAATTGAACTTTATATTATAAAGGGTCAAATGGCAGAAGAGGCCATGATTTTTAAAGACTGTTTTAAAAGAAGCCCAGAAAAAGGGGCATACAAAATGGCCACCATACCACGTGACCGGCTTATTGGGACACTTTAAAATGGTTCCTGTGAATCCTCAGACGGCTTTGTGGATTCAACCCACAGTAAGTTCTGGAAGCCGTTTCTGAGAGAACGAAACCAGACACCCACCTATACATATGGATTAGATGCAGATCCAGTCAAGATTGGCCTGGAGACAGAGGCCATCTAAATGTTGACCCAGACAAAAGGGGACAATTTCATATTCATGAGAACAGCACCAAGGACTAGATAACGAGATCAGTAGGACATTAAAAACAATGAAGGTCATTCCAGACCAGAGATGGGCCTTTACCGGCCATCTAAAATATTTTAAAATATAATAACTACCCCGCTGTGCTCCCAGCCCGCCAAAAGTTAAACAAAGACTAACCTGATTTTGGGCAGGAAGTGGAAGCTTCTGAAGGAAAAGTATAATTGGAAGACTGGGGTAGGAATTCGGCAGTTGTTGAGTTCGGCAGTTGTTGAGTTCGGCAGTTGTTGAGTTCAGCAGTTGAATTCATTTGGTTGAGTTGAGTGGAGTTGAGCAGTGAAGTTAAGTTGGAGTGGAGTCGGAGCTTCTTCGGAGCGGTGGGGTGAGCCTCAGCCTTTCGAGCTCAGCCCTGGAGCGTTGGCAGCTGGTCCAGCTTTTGAGCCGGGTAAAGAGGAGCTGGTTTGGGAGAAGATCAACAAACTCCTCTCCACCATCGGAGGAAGAAGGAGAATACTAAGCCGCCATCAAGAAGGTCGTTCGAAGCCGGCGTCCCACCCCGGGGTTAAAACTTCGGGAGATCATCGACCAACCCCGGGCCGTTGCCGAAATGAGAGGCCCTCTCCCGGCTCGGGAGAAGAGACAAAATAAAACAACAGAAGCAGCCGGTGTCCAGCCGCCCCCGACCCCCACCTCAGGAGAGAGGTGTGGCGCAGCGCGCTGGGGTTCCACGATCCACGAGGAGATGGGACGCCTGAAGGGATCAAAACCCAGACTTGTTTTCAAAACCTGGTACTTCCTAGTTGGATTGGTGAGCATGTTTCTGGCCCTTCACAATCAGATCTAGATAGGTTTAAGGGGGTGGACTTAAGGGTACAATTAACATGAGTTGTTGTCCCTCGATGTTCCGTGTGTTTCCTTATTTCATGATGATTTTTGTAGAGTATAAGATGCCTGTAGTTGCCTTAGTTAGTACTGTGTCGTTATGATTTGTTTGAGTTTTTCCCTCCCATGTACTCTCTTATCTGCTTGCATTTGATTTATTTTTCCTTATGCAATAAAATTTCATTTCGTTTCATCAAACGTGGTCTACAAGAGTTTTCTCTACATTGTAGTTCCTGCCCCAAAGTCCAGAGTACAGAATCTAAGGGGCGAGTGGGTCGAACCACTCAAGGTTTTACTGTGCAAGAGAGAGAGGCCTCTAGAGAGAGAAACCTCTGCGATCTAAAACCCCTTACAGCTTCTGATCCCTGGAAGGACCCTGAAGCAAAGAAGTTGAGTGCGGTGGTGACTTTGACAGCCACTGGTAAGGCGTGTCCCCCCGCTCCTCTGGGCTGCAGGTCTTGGAGCAGCATTGCGCAGATGTCAGTGACTACCTCTCGCGAAAGTCTCAGCCTCAGTATTAAATCTATATTGGCCTATTCTCTTGTTGGTTCAAGAACATATTGTTCCAGAAAACTGTCCCGAATACACTCAAGATATTCGCTGTCTTTGAGACTCGAGATGTTCTGCTTCTCCCAGTCTATGTGAAAACAAAAGTCTCCCATTATAACCACTCTGTTTTTGTGTTGTTCATTGTGTGTGTAAGAAAGAGAGCCAACTGCAAGAAGTAGCAAGTTAAAATTATTATCATTTTAAAAATTATAGAAAGAAAGCAAAAAAGAAAGACTTGCATTTATATAGTGCCTTTCTCGACCACCGGACATCTCAAAGCGCTTTACAGCCAATGAAATACTTCTGAAGTGTAGTCACTGTTGTAACATGGGAATTATTGCTTAAAAATGTAAACTTTCTAACATTTACACCTAGCTTGAAGCTGGTCAATTGCTTTTAAGTTTATTTTTTAAGTGTGGCCTGCTGCAACTGTCGAGAAAGTCAGGGCAGGGAGTCTATAGTTTGGGAAGAATGGCCCAATCAGGTGTGGTAGAATGTGACTGACACAGAAGCATGACAGCAAGTGTTACCCAAAAGCTTTACTTGGAGAGTGTGATGGTGCACTTTATATGGAAGACTGTTAAGGGATGATTTTTAAAGAGGATGCCACCGGTGGGGAGCCTTGTCTACTGGCAGCGCATATCAAGAGTCGTAAGCATGCACAACAACAACAACTCGTATTGATATAGCTCCTTTAATGTAGTAAAATGTTCCATGGTACTTCACAGGAGTGTTATCAAACAGAATTTGACACCGAGCCACATAAGGGGATATTAGGACATGTGACCAAAAGCTTGGTCAAAGAGGTAGGTTTTAAGGAGCATCCAAAAGGAGCAGATAGAGGCAGAGAAGGTGAAGAGGTTTTGGGAGGGAATTCCAGAGCTTAGGGCCCAGGCACCCGAAGGTACGACTGCCAATTAAGGCACAACTTAATGGATGGAAAATTGTGAGCAGCGCGCCAGCGATTTTACAATATGCGTAGCTGGGGGAATGAAGATCTATCTCAATCCTGGATACCTTTCATATATATATATGTGTGTATACTTCAGTTTTCTGCATGCCTTTCACACACACACACGCAAAAGCAAAATACTGCGGATGCTGGAAATCTGGAATATAAACAAAAAATGCTGGAAATACTCAGCAGGTCAGGCAGCATCTGTGGAGAGAGAAACAGAGTTAACGTTTCAGGTCGATGACCCTTCGTCAGAGCTGGAAAAAGCTGGAGATGGAACAGGTTTTTAAGCAAGTGTAGGGGCAGGGAAAGGGGGGAGGGGAGGAAAGAACAAAAAGGAAGGTCTGTGATAGGATGGAAGGCAGGAGAGATTAAGAGACAAAAGGGATGATGGTGCAAGGCAAAAGGAGATGATAATGGGACAAGTTAAGAAACAAAAGATGGCTCTAGATGAAATGTAAATGGCGATGGCAGAATGAAAGACAGCTGCCACGTGAGAGAGAGAAAAAAAATGGGGAAAAAACGATAGGGGCGGAGGTTATGGTCTGAATTTGTTGAACTCGATGTTGAGTCCAGAAGGCTGTAAAGTGCCTAATCGAAAGATGATGTGCTGTTCCTCGAGCTTACGTTGAGCTTCATTGGAACAGTGTAAGAGGCCGAGGATGGTGAGGTCAGAGTGGGAGTGGCGCGGAGAATTAAAGCGACAGGTGACCACACACACACTTTTGTGTGACACACACTTTTTCGTCTCCCAGATGGCCTACACAGATATACCATACATTCCCACTCTGATACAACCCAATTTTATTTTTCCCAGACACTTGCCACACTGGTTTATTCAAATGTTTCAGTTTTAATTAAATTCTGTCTCTCAAAGAGTGGCAGGTATGCAAAAAACCCCAGATTTCTCTACCTGAATACGTGCAGATCAGATTGATTAAAATTCCAGCTCTCCTTTCACAAGCAATGAATAATCAAGCTCAATTAAAAAAAATTTAATTATTCATTCATGGGATATGGGCATCACTAGCAAGGCCAGCATTTATTGCTCATCCCTAGTTGCCCTTGAGAAGGTGGTGGTGAGCCGCCTTCTTGAACCGCTGCAGTCCGTGTGGTGAAGGTACTCCCACAGTGCTGTTGGGTAGGGAGTTCCAGGATTTTGACCCAGCGACGATGAAGGAACGGCGATATATTTCCAAGCAGGATGATGTGTGACTTGGAGGGGAACTTGGAGGTGGTGGTGTTCCCATGCGCCTGCTGCCCTTGTCCTTCTGGGTGGAAGAGGTCGTGGGTTTAGGAAGTGCTGCCGAAGAAGCCTTGGCAAGTTGCAGAGATGTTATAAAATTTGCTAAAACCCAGGGAGAACGAAAAGCAAACGAAAGCAGATAAAGTGCATCCTGAATAATTAGCACTACATACTCTGAATTGCTGCAGGCATTTTTTTCCATGTTTAACATGGACTCTAGAAAAATGAGAAAGGAAGACCAAAGCATTAACGAGTGTTAAGCCACTCCTATGGCTGAGCTGCTGCAGGGTCTTGGTGCCAAGAGTCGGCATTCACTGTGCACAAATGCTTTGGTTCTGTATTTGCAAGAGACTGGAGGAAGCAAAGTCTTGGGAATAGGTTGGGTGGGGAGCTGAGTTCAAATCTCTCACTATCCAATGCAGACCGAAGTGGCAAGTTATTTGAAAATAGCTGCTTCTACCCTGACAGCATTGACACTTAATTCAGAAGCATAAAAACATTCTGCCTCCTTTGTCGGGTACGGTAGCATAATGGTTATGTTACGGGGCTAGTAATCCAGTAGTTCTGGCCTGATGATCTGGAGACATGTAGTTTGCATCTCACCAAGGCAACTGGGCAATTTAAATTCAGTGAATTAAATAAATCGGGAATAAAAAGCTAGTGCCTGTGAAACTACCAGATTATTGTAAAAACCCAGCTTGTTCACTAATGGAATCTAGTCTGACCTACATGTGACTCCAGACCCACAGCAACGTAGTTGACTCTTAACTCTGCCCTCTGAAGTACCAAACTGCTACTGCAGTGGTTCAAGAAGGCAGCTCATCACCACCACCATCTTGAGGGCAATTAGGGATGGGCAATAAATTCTGGCCTTGCCAGCGCCACCCACATCCTGTGAACAAATTTTAAAAAATGGCCTGAGGCCAACCACAGCAGGTGGCTTCTACGACCTGTAGTCTCGTCGGTGTTGTGTATGTACCTTTAAGAGAGAACTGATTTTATACTGTAGTACCGGCAGTGACCACACCTGTATATAAGGCCATAGCAGACTTCTGTACTTTCAGTTTAAGCTTACCCTCTGTTCAGTAAATACCTGTTATTATTGTTCTCCTGCAGTCCGTGTATTATTGATGCGCGGACACTACACTGGCGACGAGCAGGTTTCAACTCACCTGCAGTACTGCATCACCTCACGGGGATCTTTCCCTGAAAAGAAGCTTCTTGGAGGTCAAAGTCAGAGCAATGGGCATCGACCGCGGGCAACCACCCAGGGATCCATCGGAGTTCGGAGAATTGCAGGGGAGGCTGTGGAGAGCTGGGCTTGGCTCCCCAGTCAAGGTGTTCCAGCAAATCGTGCTGGTAGCAGGTAGTGCGCTGGCCCTTCCGGACTGTGGCGGCCTCGAGCTCGATCGAGCGGCTCTGCAAAGGGGCCGTGCAGCGTTGTCGGGAGGAAAAGAGAGAGAGAGAGGGTGGAGCGCACAGGGCGCGGTCGGTGCTCAAGAACCGGGCAGCGTAGAGAAAATAAACGAGGGGAAGGAAAAGTGAGACGCGCCAAAGCCGTGGGTCGCCGCCATTACCCTGTAGAACGCTAGGAGCAGCGTGGCAGCAAGGGGAAGAAGGAAAAGCACAGGAGGCGCCATTTTATTCCATTGGGGAAGAAGAAAAAGCGCGGGAGGCGCCATTTTAAACCACCCAAGGTGCCGAAGAGTGGCAATATCACTGCTTTCGACAACGAGGTGGAAGACTGGACCACGTATGTGGAAAGAATTGAAGTGTACTGCAAGGCAAATGAGGTGGCCGATGGAAAGAAGGCGTCGGTGTTATTAAATTTGATGGGCGCGAGAACGTACGGCCTATTGCGGAATTTAATTACCCCAGCTAAACCAATGGAGAAAAGTTTTGAAGAGATTGTTAATATCTTACAGGAACACCTAAACCCTACACCGCTGCTGATAGCAGAAAGATTCAAGTTCCATAAAAGAAACCAGCACAAAGATGAGAGCAATGCTGACTATCTTACGGAACTACGCAAGTTATCGAAGCACTGCCAGTTCGGAGCAGGACAGGCAGACACCTTACAGGATAAGTTTGTCTGCGGGCTCCAGAGTGAAGGAACCCAGAAACGACTACTTTCGGAAAAGGACCTTACGCTAGAACAGGCTTTCAGCGTGGCAGTATCCTACGAAGCAGCAGCACGGGGAGCTGCAGAAATACAACAGAAACCACAAGAATATAACGCTAACGAAATGGCATATGGAGCAGAAAAGTGCTATCGCTGCGGCAGAACAACCCATGATCAGAAGGACTGCTGGTTTAAGGACAAAGTATGCAGGCAATGTGGGAAAATGGGACACATAGCAAGAGTCTGCAGGTCGGGAAAGAAAACCAACACGAAAAGAACTACTAAGGAAAAGTACAAGAAAGTAAAAAAAATGACAGACAGTAGTTCAGGTGATCAGGAGAGTGATAATGACTCCGGGAACAGGAGACTAAGTTGTCTAAAGTTACACAACGTGATCGCAAAGGAGGATCACTGAACCATTTGCGTCACCCTCATGATAGCAGGGTCCCAAGTAAAGATGGAATTGGATACAGGATCAGCCCTAACTGTCATGAATCGATGAGACTATGAGCGGCTATTCTCACACATACCCTTGAAGGACACGTCCATTGTATTGAAGACATACACGGGGCAAAAAGTCTACCCCAGAGGAACAATAAGGGTGCCAGTTAAATACAACGGCAAGGAAACACAGAAACTGTATCTATATATACTACAAGATGGAGGACCACCATTATTGGGACGTGAGTGGACCCGAAAAATACAATTGGATTGGCATTCCATTCAGGCGCTAACTGTGACTGACAAAAAGGATGACGACGTCACACCTGGACTGTTGTATCCGTGTGTTAATGGAGACACGGAATGCAGGAGTTGGTTTAACAGGTGTTTACTGAACAAAGTCTGGAGATGAACTAAAAGATACAAGACGCTATACAGGCTTATATACCCGAGTGGTCACTACCGGTATTACAGTACACAGGGGCTCTTAAAGGTACATACACTACAATTCCTCCCCTTTTAGATAATTAGTACATAACATTTTAAGTAATCATTAATTAACATGTTTACAAGAACAATAATCTGCACATTTGCTGCAGTTAATCAATTATAAGTCAGTCTCTCTGGAGGCTTCCTGACTCGGTCCGGATAACGCCTCGGTGGTGTAGTAGTTTTCGGTGGTGTGGTAGGTTCTTTTGGCAAGGTCGATTCGGCTTGAATGCCAGTGTCGGGTTCATCTGGTTCCAGTATCACCGGATCGGAGGTAGTTACTATGGGTATCTCTGCTTCATCATTAGGCGTATAGAGTTGTGGTGTAGGTTGTCCCTTTTCGGATGACTCTATGATCTGGTCAGCATGGCGCCTTATTATGCTTTCTCCAATGTCCATGGTATACATCAGCGGTCCTAGTCGTGTGCAAATAGTTCCAGGTTGCCATTTCTCGGTACGGTAGTCCCGGGCCAAAACTTGTTGACCTAACTGGAAGGTTCTAGTTGGCCTTTCATTCATGCCTTGAAATTGCCGGTTCTCTACGTCCCTTCTGATGTTTGGCTTGATCAAATCCAGCCGGCATCTTAGTCTTCTATTGAAAAACATCATGGCGGGAGTTTGGTTTGTAACCACATGTGTTGCATTCCTGTACGCAAACAAGAAGTTACCTACCTTATGTAGATTTATGTCTTCATTGCCCATGGCCTTTATGGCCTTCTTGAAGGTCTGGACAAACCTTTCAGCTAATCCATTGGTGGCGGGATGGTATGGGGCGGACGTGTAGTGCTTAACCCCATTGTTTTTTAAGAACTTCCTGAATTCTTCGGACACAAATTGCGGTCCATTATCAGAACAGATCTGTTCAGGCAGCCCATTCCTGGCAAATATGGTCCTTAATACTGTGATGGTTTTTTCCGTGGTGGTGGAGGACATCTTTATTACCTCCGGCCACTTGGAGTGTGCATCCACCGTGATTAAGAACATTGAGTCCATAAATGGACCAGCAAAGTCGATATGTACCCTTTGCCATGGAGATGAGGGCCACTCCCATGGATGTAGAGGGGCTTGTGGTGGGGCGTTTTGGACCTTCTGGCATCCTAGACAGCTCTTGGTCATTTCTTCGATGTCTCCATCGATACCTGGCCACCACACAAACGCTCTGGCTAGGTTCTTCATTTTCACTCCACCCAGATGCCCCTCGTGAAGCTCCTTTAGCACTTTATCCTGGAGTTTGGGTGGAATTACCACTCTGGATCCACACATCAAGGTTCCTCGGCACACTGACAGCTGTTCTCTTTTTTGCGAGAATGCTGGCAACAGTGGTTCGCCATGTGCTGGCCATCCCTTCACCGTTAAATCGTAGACTCATGAGAGAGTCGGGTCATTTCTCATTTCCTTTTCAATGGTAGAATTTGTTACTGGTAGACATTCCACTATGGTTGAGTGGAACATCTCCACTGGGTCCACTGTAGGTGCCTCTTCTACCGTTGGCAACGGTAGGCGCGATAAACCGTCAGCATTCCCATGCTGTTTTGATCCTTTGTATTCTATGTCATATTGGTGTGCCCCTAGGAAAAGGGACCACCTCTGTAGCCTTTGCGCTGTCATAATGGGAACGTCCTTTTTAGGGTTGCATATGGAGACGAGGGGTTGATGGTCAGTCAACAAGGTAAATTTTTGTCCGTGTAGGTAATGGTTGAATTTCTTCACTCCCCATACCAGGCTGAGTGCTTCCCTGTCGATCTGGGCATAGTTACGCTCAGCTGAGTTCAATGAGCATGACGCAAAAGCTATCTGCCGCTCCGAGCCATCAGGGAATCTATGCGATAATACCACTCCTACGCTGTAAGGGGATGCATCGCACGCCAGTCTGATTGGCAGTGATGGGTTGTAATGAGCCAACACTTCCTTGGACGTGATCAAGCCTTTGCATTTATGGAAGGCACGTTTACAGTCTTCGCTCCATTTCCAAATTACTCCCATTTGTAGCAGTGCGTTAAGAGGGTGCAGAACAGTTGACAAGTTCAGTAAAAATTTATGATAGTAATTTATCAATCCCAGGAACGACCTCAATTGTGAGACATTTTCAGGTGCTGGGGCTATTATGACCGCTTCAATTTTTTCAGGTGACTTATGCAACCCTTCTTCGTTAATTATATGGCCACAATATGATATTTGTTTCTGGAAAAATTCGCAATTGGGGCGATTTGCTCATAGGCCCCATTCTCTCAGCCTAGTGAGCACCTGCTCCAAATTGGCAAGGTGCTCGTTGTCGTTTTCTCCTGTTACAAGGATGTCATCTAGGTAGAATTGAGTCCCCGGAATCCCTTGCAGGACTTGCTCCATAGCTCTTTGCCAGATAGCTGGAGCTGATGCTACTCCGAAAACCAGTCGATTGTACTGGTACAGGCCTTTGTGTGTGTTTATCGTGAGATACTTTTTAGAGGCCTCCTCAACGTCCATCTGTAGATATGCCTGTGCCAAGTCAATTTTGGTGAAACGTTTCCCTCCGGATAGTGAGGCGAAAATATCTTCTATACTCAGAAGAGGATACTGTTCCATGTGATGGACCGGGTTTACAGTCACCTTGAAGTCCCCACAGATGCAAATTTTTCTCTGTTCTTCAGATTTATCATTATTCAACATTTTCTTCATGACCGGGACGATGGGTGTTGCCCACTCGCTCCAATCTACCTTGGATAACACGCCTGAATTTTCCAAATTCTCCAGCTCTGCCTTGACTGCTGGACGAATTGCGTATGGCACCGGCCTTGCCTTAAAAAACTTGGGAATTGCCGCATCTTCCACTTTTATTGAGGCAGTGACGCCTTTCAAGGTTCCTAGTTCCTGTTGAAACACTTCTTTGGCGTTGGCCAAGATGTCTTTTAATCATTCAGGTATGACATCATCATCATTTTTTTTCTTACTGGTCACCGTCAGTGCCTGAATGGAGTGCCAGTCTAAACGTATCTTCCTGATCCATTCGTGTCCCAACAGCGGTGGACCACCATCTTGCAGAACATATAAATACAACTTCTGTATTTCCTTGCCGTTGTATACAACAGGCACCCTTATTTTCCCTCTGGGGTATACTTTCTGCCCCGTATATGTCTTCAAGATAATGGATGTGTCTTTCAAAGGTATATGCGGAAATAGCCGCTCGTAATCCCATCGACTTATGATGGTCAGAGCTGATCCTGTATCTAGTTCCATTTTAACTGGGGACCCTGCTATCGTGAGGGTAACCCAAATGGTCTGGTAATCTTCTTTGACAATTACATTATGTAATTTGAGACAGCTTAGTCTCTTGTTTCCGGAGTCGCTATCGCTCTTCTGGTCTTCGGAGCTACTGTCCGTCATCATTTGTACCTTTCTGTACTTTTCCTTATTGATTTTTTCTCTGTCAGTGGATTTTTTGTTTCCAGATCGGCATACACGTGCAATGTGTCCCATCTTTCCGCATTGCCTGCATGCTTTGTCCTTGAACCAGCAATCCCTCTGGTCATGGGTGGATCTGCCGCAGCGATAACATCTATCGAAACCCCGTGTCATTTCATGGGTGCCGAAGTCCTGTGGCATTTGCTGTATCTCTGCAGCTCCTCTTGCTGCTGCTTCGTATGATACCGCTACACTGAAAGCCTTGTCCAGTGTCAAATCTTTCTCAGAAAGTAGCCTTTTCTGTGTTCCTTCACTTAGGAGACCGCAGACGAATTTGTCTCGTAGAGAATCTGCCAGTCCTGCCCCGAATTGTCAGTGCTTTGACAGCTTTCTTAATTCGGTGAGGTAATCAGCGTTACTTTCATTCTTGTGCTGATTCCTCCTGAAGAATTTGAATTGTTCCGCTTTCAGCAGCGGTGTTGGGTTTAAGTGCTCCTGTAGGGTATCAACAATCTCCTTAAAATTCTTGTCCATTGGTTTGGCTGGAGTGATTAAGTTTCGTAACAGCCCGTATGTCCTTGCGCCCATCAGATTTAGAAGTACCGATGCCTTTTTATCATCCTCTACTTCATTCGCTGTGCAATATGCCTCCACTCTTTCCACATATGTGGTCCAATCCTCTATATTACTATCGAAAGCAGTAATATTGCCAGTCTTAAGCATCCTGAAAATCAAAAGTGGTGCCTCCCGCGCTTTCCTTTGTTCCCTGCTGAGAAAAAAATGGGGCCTCCCGCGCTTTCCCGCTGCTGCCGCTGCTGACAACGCTGTTCTCCGCGGTTTTTATTTACACAGATATTTTTAATAGTTGGAGACTCGTTCCCACCAGACTCTCTGGGACTTTTCCCTCCCTCTGCTTGGTCCGAACGCCGACCAGCTTTGCAGCGCCGGCCGACTCCCGAGTGCTCCACCCTCCGTCTCTGTTTGCCTCCGCCTTCTGACTCGCTGCTCGGCCCCGCTGCAGAGCCATCTGATCGAGCCCCAGCCCACTGCCCAGGAAGCATTAGTGCAGTACCTGCCACCAGCCCGGCTAGCTGGTGACACCACGGTTTTTTTTTTTTTCTTCGACCTTCGTCTGAGGAATCGATCTCCTTGAGGTGCTGCCGAATTGCAGGTAAGTCTGTTTCCAATTCGTCGCCACTGTTGTATCCGTGTGTTAATGGAGACACGGAATGCAGGAGTTGGTTTAACAGGTGTTTACTGAACAAAGTCTGGAGGTGAACTAAAAGATACAAGACGCTATATAGGCTTATATACCCGAGTGGTCACTATCGGTATTACAGTACACAGGGGCTCTTAAAGGTACATACACTACATGGACGACTGTCAAAAATCCTAATTGACGCGAAAAAGATGTTCCAACAAGGACTTGGGACTCTAAAAGGAGTAACGGCAATGATAAAAATCGAAGATAACGCAAACTCAAAATTTTTTAAGGCCAGACCAGTACCGTACGTGATCCGCCCAGCCGTTGAAGCAGAGCTGGAGAGTCTGGAGCATTCGGGGGTGCTGTCCAAGGTGGATTGGAGCGAGTGGGCCACACCCATCGTTCCTGTAATGAAGAAATCATTGAGCAGCACGCCTGGGGAGCCGAAGAAGGTTCGCATCTGTGGGGCCTTCAAGGTAACTGTGAACCCAGTCCTGCACACAGTACAATATCCACTGCCACGGATAGAAGATATTTTCGCCTCACTATCTGGAGGGAAACGCTTTACGAAGATTGATCTGGCCCAAGCGTATCTACAAATGGAGGTGGAAGAAGCATCTAGGAAATACCTCACGATAAACACTCACAAAGGTCTTTACCAGTACAACCGACTGGTATTCGGGGTAGCATCAGCCCCGGCTATTTGGCAGAGGGCGATGGAACAAGTCCTGCAAAGGATCCCGGGGACCCAGTGTTATTTGGACGACACCCTGGTTACGGGCGAAAATGACAGTGAACACCTTGTCAACCTGGAGCAGGTGCTCACTAGATTACAAGAATATAGGCTACGAGCCAACCGCCCCAAATGCGAGTTCTACAGGAGACAAATCTGGTATTGTGGCCACATGATTGATGAGGAAGGGTTGCATAAGTCCCCAGACAAGATTGAGGCAGTAGTCAAGGCTCCAGCACCGGAAAATGTGTCGCAACTGAGTTCGTTCCTCGGGTTGGTGAACTACCACCATAAGTTCTTGCCGAATTTATCTACAATTCTGCACCCACTGAACGCCCTGCTGCAAACTGGAGTAACATGGAAATGGAGTGATGAGTGTAAGCGTGCCTTTCAGAAATGTAAATGCCTAATCACTTCAAAAGAAGTATTGGCCCACTACAATCCAACACTACCGATTCGGTTGGCATGTGATGCCATATGTTGGCATGTGAAAACCATATGTGGCTCAAACTTGAGAGGGAGATTATCTCAAACACCCAAGATGTTTACATTTGCGCACTTTATATCCCTCCAATCGATTCCCCGTACTTTAAAGAGGACACCTTCTCCAACATGGAGGGGGAAATTATCCAATACCAGGCCCAGGGGAACGTGTTGATCTGTGGGGACCTCAATTCAAGAACGGGCGAAGAACCAGACTTCACCAATAATCAGGGAAACAATTATGTTTTCGGGAATAACCACTTTGACATCCCTTCCCTTCCATACAGGCATAACTGCGACAAGCAGTCAAATACCAACGGAAAACAGCTACTACAGCTCTGTCGAAACCTGGGTCTGTACATTGTCAATGGTAGGTTCATAGGAGACCTCCTAGGAAGATCGACCTATTGCTCACCTCTTGGCTGCAGCACAGTAGACTATATGATTACAGACTTAGACCCATCCTCTTTCAGAGCATTCACAGTCAAACCACAAACAACACTGTCAGATCACAGTCAAATTACTATGTTCCTCAAAAAGACAGAAACAAACAACATAGAAACACAACCCAGTAAACTGTACAACACCAAAAAATCGTACAGATGGGCCAAAAACGACACGGAAAAATACCAGAAAACAATTAGCAATGCATCAACTCAAGCTCTCTTAGACACCTTTCTGGATAACATATACACTCACAATAAAGAAGGCGTAAACCGGGCAGTTAGTAAACTAAACAATATTTTTGATAATTTGGCAACAAATGCAAACTTGAAAGCTCGCAAGAACAAACCCAAAACAAAAAACTATGAAAAATGGTTTGACCGAGATTGCCATAACATGAGGAAAAAACTTAGAAAAATATCAAACCAAAAACACAGACATCCAGAAAACGAGGAACTACGCCTTACTTATTGTCAGACACTAACACAATACAGAAACACACTCAGAACCAAAAAAGAGCAATATATTAAGAATACACTCAGCTCCATGGAGGAATCCATTGATTCCAATTGTTTCTGGGAAAACTTGAAAACACTACACAAAAAACAACACGACGATTTGGCCATTCAAAATGGGGACACATGGGTAAACCACTTTGAAAAATTATACCAGAAAAAAACACTAAGACCAGAGCAACACCAAATATGCAAAAAACTGGAAAAGCTAGAAATGGTCATAAAAGATAACCAAAACCCGCTGGACGCCATAATAACAGAAAAAGAACTTCTTGAAAAACTCAAGGACCTGCGACCAGGAAAAGCCTGCGGGACAGATGGCATACTAAACGAGATGATTAAACACACAGACAACAAAATGAAACTGGCTATCCTAAAACTCTTCAACTTGGTTCTGAGTGTCGGTTATTTCCCTGATATCTGGAACAAAGGACTCATAACGCCCATATACAAAAGTGGGGACAAAATCGACCCAAACAACTATCGAGGCATCTGTGTAAACAGTAACCTGGGGAAGGTATTCTGTAGCATCATAAACAAAAGACTTATAAACTTCCTTGAGGAGCACAATGTCTTGAGTAAAAGCCAAATTGGATTCCTGCCAAACTATAGAACATCCGATCATATCTTCACCCTACAGACCCTAATTGACAAACACGTTCACAATAACAAAAGCAAAATCTACGCATGCTTTGTAGATTTCCAGAAGGCTTTCGACTCCATCTGGCATGACGGTTTATTCCTGAAACTTATCGAAAGTGGGGTAGGAGGGAAAACATATGATGTAATTAAATCAATGTATACAAACAACAAATGTGCAGTTAAAATTGGAGACAAACAAACAAAATACTTCCCACAGGGGCGGGGGGTGACGCAGGGCTCGCCAATCTCACCGACACTCTTTAATATTTACATAAATGGATTGGCAAAACTACTTGAACAATCTACAGCACCCGGCCTCACCCTATATGAATCCAAGGTTAAATTCCTCCTCTATGCAGACGACCTGGTTCTGCTGTCACCTACTAAAGAGGGGCTACAGCAAAACCTGGACCTGCTGGAGTCGTACTGCCAGACTTGGGCCCTGACAATAAATCCCCAAAAAACCAAAGTCCTTGTGTTCCAGCAAAGATCCAAACATCAGGGACCCAAAATAAATTTCACAGTAGGAACAACCAAAATTGAACAAACCACTAACTACACATACTTGGGCTTAAAAATCAGTTCTACGGGAAACTTCAAACTGGCTGTGAATGAACTGAAAGAGAAAGCAAGAAGGGCTTTCTATGCCATCAAAAAATCAATCCAAATAGAAATCCCAATTAGCATTTGGCTCAAAATTTTCAAATCAGTAATTGAACCAATTGCACTCTATGGCAGTGAGGTATGGGGACCGCTAACTCAACAAGAATTTGCAAAATGGGACAAACACCCAATTGAGATCCTACATGCAGAATTCTGTAAAAGTATCCTCCGGACTCAAAGGAAAACAGTAAACAATGCATGCAGGGCGGAACTAGGCCAATATCCATTAATAATCACTATCCAAAAAAGAGCCACCAAATTTTGGAATCACCTACAAATGAGCAATCCCCAATGCTATCACTACGACGCCCTGAAATGCCAAGAGCTGACCATAAAGAAGAATACCCTCAGTCAACTAGTCCTGGGACTCAGTGAAGTAACTACTAACAATACTAACAATAACCAGCCCCAGGACAGTGACAGGGTAACACAAAGAATTCGACCCAACACAATCGTCGCTAAGCAAAAGGAAAAATATCTGACATATTGGGCAGAAACAACAAAAACCCAAAGCAAACTCAATTGCTACTTGGCCCTAAACAGACAATACAACATAGCTGATTACCTGACCATGGTAAAGGATAACAAACTGAGAAGAACCTTGACAAGGTACAGACTTAGCGAACATAGCCTAGCGATCGAAAAAGGCAGACACAGGCAGACCAGGCTGCCAAGAGAGGACAGGATATGCTCTCACTGCAGTCAGGGAGTGGTGGAGACAGAGATGCACTTCCTCACAGCTTGTGGAAAATATCAGGGCATCAGGGAGAATTTCTACCAAAAATTCTCACAAATATGCCCTGATTTCAGAAATCTGAATGACAACCAAAAACTCCCATTCCTACTGGGAGAGGAGAGAAGCTGTATAACACTGGCGGCGCACTATGTTACAGCTTGCCATGAACAGAGGGACAACCAGTAAACTAAGAAAAAAATATATATAAACAATGCGAATGTATATTTATACACTCAGGGATATACCTGTTTATACACTGTATGAATAGAACTGCGTTTATGTGCTAAACCATAGATGTATTTTGATGCTTTGGCAACATAAGATGTAACTTATCATGCCAATAAAGCGATTTAAATTGTAAAAAAAAAATTGATGCATCTCCCTATGGCGTTGGAGCGGTGCTGTCACACAAATTCCTTGACGGTTCAGAGAGGCCAATAGCCTTTGCATCGCGCTCGTTAACCTCAGCCGAGCGTAACTACTCCCAGATTGACAGGGAGGCCCTCAGCCTGGTGTGGGAGGTGAAGAAGTTCAATCACTATCTGCACGGGCTGAAATTCACCCTACTGACTGATCATCAGCCTCTGGTCTCCATTTTTAACCCAAAGAAGGGCGTTCCGGTGATGACGGCGCAACGGCTGCAAAGATGGTCACTTTTTCTAGGGGCACATTAGTACAACATAGAGTACAAGGGTACGAAACAGCATGGAAACGCTGATGGGCTGTCGTGCCTACCGTTGCCTACGGTGGAGGAAGCACCTGCAGTGGACCCTGTTGAGATATTCCATTCGACCATAGTCGAATGTCTACCTGTTACAAACTCAAGTATAGAGAAGGGAACCCGAAATGACCTGACACTCTCTCGGGTCTATGATTTGACGGTGAAGGGATTGCCAGCACATGGCGACTCACTGTTGCCAGCATTCTCGCCAAGGAGAGAACAGCTGTCAGTGTGCCGGGGGACCTTGATGTGTGGATCCCGAGTGGTAATTCCACCCAAGTTGAGAGATAGAGTGCTCAATGAGCTTCATGAGGGTCATCTGGGAGGGGTAAAAATGAAGAGCCTTGCCAGGGCGTTTGTGTGGTGGCCGGGAATCGATAAAGAAATCAAGGATATGACCAAGAGATGCACAGGATGCCAAAAGGTCCAAAACGCTCCACCACAGGCCCCGCTACACCCATGGGAGTGGCCCTCATCTCCATGGCAATGGGTACACATTGATTTTGCTGGTCCATTTATGGACTCAATGTTTTTAATCGCCGTGGATGCCCATTCGAAATGGCCAGAGGTCATCAAAATGTCCTCCACCACCACGGAGAGAACTATTGCAGTCCTATGGACCATCTTCACCAGGAATGGCTTGCCAGAACAGATTTGCTCCGACAATGGACCACAGTTTGTGTCCGAGGATTTCCGGAGGTTCCTGAGGAATAATGGGGTGAAACATTACACATCTGCCCCATATCATCCAGCCACAAATGGATTGGCTGAGAGGTTTGTTCAGACCTTTAAAAAGGCAATAAAGGCGATGTATAACGACGACATACCACTACAACACAAGGTGGATAATTTCTTGTTTGCTTACCGGAATGCGACACATGCAGTCACCAACCAAGCTCCAGCCATAATGTTCTTCAACCGAAGGCTAAGATGTCGCCTGGATTTGCTCAAACCAAACATAAGACAAGATGTTGAGGATAAGCAATTCCAGCACATCAATGAGAAGCCAACCAGGAGCTTCAATATAGGGCAACCAGTCTTAGCCTGCGACTACCGAACAGAAAAATGGCAGCCAGGAACGATATGCACACAGCAGGGACCACTAATGTACACAGTGGACGTTGGAGAGAGCATCGTGAGATGCCATGCTGACCAGATTCTAGAGTCACAGGAACAAGACAAACCCATACCACGAGCATGTGCACCTGGTAATGAACCCGAAGTACAGATTGCGTCTACCTCAGAATCAGTGGTATTGGAAGCTGATGAACCAACCAATGACAATGAGCCAGAATCGACTCCGCCGCAAGAACAGGATACTCGAGAAAGGCGCTATCCAGTCAGGATCAGGAAGCCTCCTCAAAGACTGAACTTATAAATGATTATTTCAGTTGATGTATATAGTACAGAGAAAATTGTAATTGTAATTAGTTATTATTTAATTGTTAAATGAATGTTATGTACTGTTTATCTAAAAGGGGAGGAATTGTTGTGTATGTACCTTTAAGAGAGAACTGATTTTATACTGTAGTACCGGCAGTGACCACACCTGTATATAAAGCCATAGCAGACTTCTGTACTTTCAGTTTAAGCTTACCCTCTGTTCAGTAAATACCTGTTATTATTGTTCTCCTGCAGTCCGTGTATTATTGATGCGTGGACACTACAGTCGGGGGAAATGGGTTAGAGTAAATAGTGAGTTGATCTTGAGGATCAGGCCTCTAACGTGAGCACATCAGCTGGCCGAGTGAGGATTTTAAAGTATAGGTGAGGAGGCTTTACCTAAAAACTCAGGATGTTCAGTGCATCAGGGTTGAAGAGAAGCACTAATGTTAGGAAGTTTGATTCTTTGGAGAATAACTGTCACTGTATATACCAGTCCTACGCTGCATGGTATCCCTCTCCTTCTATAAGATCCTCCTTACCCATCTCTTTGAGCAGGTTTTTGGTCACCCATCCTAATAACTCCTTCTTTGGTTATGTGTCCACTTTTTGATTGCATCTCTATGCAGTCCTTTGTGATTTTTTTTTTTGTTAAAGTCCCTATATAAATGCAAGTTGTTATTGCCGGTAGCAGGTGCGGTTGCTGCATATGACATAGTTCTGCACCTGCCTCTCTGCTGACCCAGATCCTGAGAAAACAGTTCCCTCTTGTTCCAGGGCCTGCAGACATGGTTGGTGGCATCTTAGTGAGTGCAACCAGCCAGTTAACACTGACTCTTGATCACTCTGGCAAACCTTCTTTCATGCAATACCACTAAAAGCAGGACATAATGTAATTGGGGTAGGAGGTATACAATATTATGTTCAGTTAGGTATCTACATACTTTAGTGATGCCGTTGGTTCTGTTTTCCCAGTATCCTTTCAGAAAAGGACCCTTCAACAGCATTAATGCTGTTCCAAAGTGAACTCTTTTTATTTCTGCCTGCAGATGTGGTGTACAGGCATTGTCAGGTGGACCAAGAGGACATCTTGTGCAGCTTGACAAACCTGGCATTACTCCAAAAGTCAGATTGGAGAATTCCCATTGGAAAACCCATTGGTTCCAGTAGTGATGCTGGGGGAAAAGAATCATTTACATCAGTTACACAAATCATTGGTTAGCTCGCAGTAGCAAAATCATGTCCATTTTTTGGCACCTTAATTTTGGAAGAATGTCAAGTCCATGGAGAGAGTACAGAAGAGATTCACTAAGATAATACCAGGGATGAGCTACTTCCATTATGAGAGTAGAGAAACTGGGGCTCTTTTCATTAGAACACAAATGTTTAAGAATAGATCTGATACAAGTATTCAAAATTCTTAGTGGTTTTGGTAAGATATATCAGGAAATACTACCTCCATGAATCAGTGAGTTGGCAACTGGAGGGCATAAATTTAGGACCATCACCAAAAGAATAAAGGGAGAATTAAAAATGAATGTGCAGAAATTGCAGAATGTCCAGTGCAGAGGTGAAAATTTCTGGTCAGAATGTCCTATCAGAAACAATGGTGGAAGCAGATCCACAATAGCTTTTAAAAAGGAAGTGGCTAAATAATTGAAAAAGAAAAATGTAAAAGATGGCTAGTCAATCTCCCATGGCATTGCTCATAGTGACTACAACACCACCTAGTGGCCACAGCCTGAAACTACAGTATCACTGAGGCCCGTTGACATAGGAAAATTCCCATTATATCTGATTACACAGGCTTTTTCAATGTTAAATGTTGATTGTAAAAAGCATGGCCAAATAGCATGACAACAGGAAGTGCAGAGCAGATTTCTAACACTATTTAGATGGAGAAATTGCAGGGGGGGTGGAACTAAATGAATAGCACTTTCAAAGAGCCAGAACAGGCACGACGGAAAAATGGTTCTCTTTCTCTGCTGTAGAATTGTGTGATCCTCCAGTTCGACAAAAGGTTCACGAGTAAATAAAAGCCAACAGGAAAACAAAACAGAAAAAAACAAAAACAGTGAAGGCATCATCAAAATACACTTACTTATATATTACTGTGTCCTACCATCACCTAGCAACTCTGGATGCTTATTTCAAATGCACGTAATTAATGTCAAGTGTCTTGTTGTCAGAAGTGCAGGAAATCGCGTGCATCACAGGCAGGCCCCGAAATGAATATTGAAATAAAGCGTCCTGCCCATTTGTGGTACGTGCTTCTACTGCTGCTGGATATAAATACACTGCACATTGCTGGCGCCCATGATATGGATGTAGAAAATCCTGGCTTAAAGCTGCAGGTTTGATTCGAGGCCTCGCAATGTTTTCAGGTGGTACAGGTGTAAATGGACAAGTTAGAAATTCAGTCCCCAATTTAATGTCCTGCATCCTGTCCTTGGTTGTTTAGTTGCAAGATGAATATTTATAACGGAATCTGTCTATGTAAGCTTCCTGCCATTGGTGGTGCTGCAGCACCTCTAATGGGAGGGGGAAGGTTGTCATTACAGTGTGACAAACTTACAAATGCAGTTTCCGTTAAAAAATATGGACATGGCGATTTCTAATCCAAAAGGTTGATGGGAAGTGTTGGCAGAAATAAGGTTTTTAATATATTCATACATTATATACAGTTCTTACCAGGATTTTGCTTACAAATAACACATGCCTATTAATATGAATCAATTACAGCAGTAAATATTGTTCTTGTAATACAATAATTAATCATTAGTAATGAACTAACACTTGTACAATATATCAAACACCTATGCAGAGCCAAAATTCTGGAAGTTGTAGCTCCTGTGTATGTTTAACATAGATTGGAAGAACAGTTTGGTTTAGTGTGAGATCTGTCCAAGTTTTTTCAGCAGCGGATTCATACCAGTGTTGGATGAATTGATTGATAAATTGCCTTTGATTGCTAAATATTGCATTAAGCAGTAGGTCCTTTCAATATCAAAGAAATCCTTAGTAATTACAAATTCCGAACATCAATCTATGTTAATCCTAGTTCAGGGAAAAATGTGCTCAAGTTTTGGAGCGCAAGTAAAAGTAATACATTAAGAACATAAAGAATATGCAGTAGGTCACTGGATGCAAAGTATCTCCTCCCTATGAGTAATCAAAAATTAAGTAAGCTAAATTAGCTGTATCCTGTTCTTCCCATTCTATCAGCAATTGATCTGCCTTATTGTTGCAGTTTTTTTATTACCTATGTTGACACAGCTAACTTATATTAACTTTAAAGATGATGAAGACAGATTGATTTCGCATTGTTTTTAAGACTTTATTGTCTAATTAGTATAGATTACAAAATGTAATTTCAAGCTGCTATATTTTCAACCGGTTTGATTGCCCTTGAGGCTGTTAAGGATCTGAGGTGTATGTATTAAAGCTGTTCTGCCAGCTGTAGGGTAGTGTTAACTATTATGCAGGGTTTTAGAGATATTGTGCTACAATTTGGATGCTTTAAATAGTTAATTAACTAAGGATTATGTGTTGCGAGAATCTCAGAGCATTGCAGTCACTCGTCGCAAGCTATCTTGTGACTCCTCATTATTTTAAATAGTTTCATTGCAAAATGATCCTGATATATATGTTTTATACTTGATTAGGTCGAGGCCACCTCATGAGGACTAGATTTTCAGCCCATTAACTGTTTAGCCCTTTGGAAATTCTAAGTGCTGACTGGTGCAAAGAAGATGAACTCAGAATATCACTTCAAGGTCAATCCGGCAAGTGGAGCAAGAGGGGATAAACTTATATTTGTGTAAAATAAATGTAAAACATGATCTTAGAGAAAAGAAATCTTTATTCAAAGGATGATAAATGTTTGGAATTAGCTACTAGGTAAGGCATTGGGATCAAAGACATCAGCAGAGTTCAAAATGCAGTTGGATGTGGGGGTGAATGATTTGAAATTCTAGCGGGCTGAGTTATATGGGCTGCAAAACCTTTTCTCATTCTTGACATTTCTCAATCTCGGCTCCTACACATAGGCACAGCATTCTTACAAAGTGATCTAGCAAGATGGAGCGGTCCACCAATATCATTCTTCAGGGATAAAATGCAATAAAGATGAATCTGCTCCTCTGGCTCGTCTATCTACTGGGGTCCCAGCCCAAGTTCTGTAATCCTGATAAGTGCGGACAAGAAAGAAAGACTTGCATTTTTATAAAGCCTTTCATGACCTCAGTATGTCCCAAAATGCTTTGCAGCCAATGAAATACTTTAAGTGTAGTCCCTGTAGTAATGTAGGATACGCAGCAGTCAATTTGTGCACAGCAAGCTCCCACAAACAGCAATGTTATAATGACCAGATAATCTTTTTTTTTAAGGTGTTGATTGAAGGATAAATATTGGCCAGGACACCAGGGATAACTCCCCTGCTCTTCTTCAAAATAGTGCCATGGGATCTTTTACATCCACCTGAGAGAGCAGACAGGGCCTCGGTTTTAATGTCTCATCTGAAAGATGGTACCTCCAACAGTGCAGCACTCCTTCAGTACTGCATTGGAGTGTCAGCCTAGATTTTTGTGCTCAAGTGGGACTATGAACCCACAACCTTCTGACTCAGAGGTGAGAGTGCTACCCACTGAGCCATGGCTGACACCGTAAATTTCTCATAGCCAAATTTCTCTGGGCAGGCAAATGGCTGTCAATACCCTCAGGACTCCTATAACTTTCCAAGTTTAAGGAAGGAGTGGGCCTTAGATGTGGTATTGGATGGTCCAGCTCAGGGATATTAGGGCTTGGAATACAGCCTAAACACAGGGTCTGCAGACTGGAACCTCCCAAGCTACCCACTTTCTAACCTCTGCTTTATACACCAGGAAAGAGGCCAGAAGGAATAAAGTAGTAATCCATATTTGCTCTAATGCTTTTAATCTGGAATGTGCACAACTGAAAATCCCATTGGTTCTGTCAACTATCTCCTCAGCCTGCTGTTACACAAAACTCCCTGCTCCACTTGTCTTAGGTGGATTCAAAACGTGACATCAGAAGGACATAACAGCCGTGAAATTCAGCTCCGTAGCGCTGGTGGCTTTGAAGGGATAATGACTAGTCCTAGCCCTTTTCGGGCTACCCCGGATCAGGCGTATTCCCCAGACATTCACCTTCAACTAAAGTTAGAGATAGCCGAATCCTATAAGGCGCTTAATTGGGTCTAAAGTTCCAGACTATCTCTCCCTAAAGGAAAGGAATGACGTAAAGATGTTACTGTCCTCCAGATAGCACTTTTAATAAGTTTAACTAGACTGTAACCTTCCGGATATTATGAGGGTCTGGAAACCCCCCCCAGAATTCTGCAACTCCTTACAAAAGAGTGTACAGAAATTGAGTTTGCGAGTTTGATACAGAAATATTACTTGAGACAATTCTAAAAATATATAGATTTATTTAAGAGCCGACATACAGTTAACAGCTGTTGAGTCAAAACAGTTCAAAATACAAATAGCTTACACTTCTTATTCTCAGAGATCCTTATTCTCAAATCTTAACTTCGTACATTTTTACATTTCTATTACTCTTATTCCAAAATATTCACCAAAATCAAATAAAGAGTACCTTTTTGATCCCCGAGACTCAAAGAATTAAAAACTTACAGAGCATGCCTCTGAAGTTGAGAATTGCTTGCCCTTTCCAGCGACTTCTGACTTTCCATCTGAAAAGCTCTATTTTTATACTTTTTTAGTGGTTTATCCTTTGAAGTTTTCTGTTGATGTAAGCTAGTTATCTCTAGTCATTCCTTGTTGAATTCTTTTCTATTCTTACTGTCAATTTAGCTGTTAGCTTGCAGACTTCTGTCTGTTGTTTAGGTGTTTCAAAAACTTATCATAAAATGGTTATACCTTATGTATCTATTTGATGCCATTATTATCGAAGGGCTTCCATTCAATTCTAAAATCACTTCTGCTGTTTGAAAGCAGACGTCGTGTCGACTAACTATTCCATTTTCAATACAAACACAATGTGATTGCTTGGTGTCATCTATTGATATTATATCTTCAAAGTCTTCTATAGGTACTTTTGACAATATGTAAATCAAAACCACTTCAACCAGGGTGTTCCATGCATTTCTTAGCTACTTCAATTGGTTGCATATATAATCATGTTTCCTGTTTTTCATTTGATGTTACTTTTATGAAGGCACATGTTTTTTTAATATTCTGTGTTCCTGTTCGAAGTGTCAGTTTTTAACACTTTACTTGGGCATTGCTATTGTGTTGGTTCCAAACTGCAGACATTCTGGAAGCTGCAACTTGCTGTTTCAATAGGGCCATTGTTTTTGTATTAACAATCAATTCCCATTTCAAAAGCTTGTGTGGTGTTTACAACTTTTGTGTTAACACTTCATCTTATCTCAGAAGCCTGTATTGACAGCCTGTGTCACCGAGGTTTTCCAGACTTTTAAACCCAGTATGTCATGTATTAATAATATCAGAAATCTGTTAATAGGATGGTGTATCTCTTGGAATATGGCTATTTCCTTTACAGCTTTGGCCGATTTTGAAGAAAAAATGTCGTCCACCTCGCTTCCTCCTACTTTTGATGTGGCCCACGCTAAAAGACATCTGCTCGATGACGTTCTTGGTGGCAGCATGGCCCTCATTATGAGTGCGGGCCACAAGTGTTGGGGTTGTGGAGGGGCATCATCAGCCAGGTGTAGAGCAGATAGTCCTTGATGCTGAGCTGCCACCCTTGGGTTCGATGTGTTGGCTGGAAGATTACTTGCACAGCAGACTGGTGCAGGATAAAAGCATCATGACTGCTGCCAGGATACCGGACATTCACCAGCATGATGTGCTGGGCGTGGTCACACATCAGCTGCCATCCTGAGAGAGGACAGCAAGTTCATGCTCCACGGAGCCACTGCCACTTCCCTGGGGCGACGCCTCAGCAATCCTAGTAATCTGCTGGAGGACAGATTGCTGAACTGCTGTGACACCCTGCAAGCCCCTTTCAATATTGGTAAACGCAGCCATGATGGCAGCAGTCTGAGCTTGCGTGGCAGCAGTCTGAGCTTCCACGGCGGCACTCTGATGTTGGGTCGCTTCCACTTATGCTGCAATGAAAGCTGAGACATCGTCCTTCAGACCCTGCAGCATGGTTGGGTCCACAAGTGTTCTAATAGAATCGCCCATCAGTTCCATTCTGGAAATCATGGGCTTCGAGGTCGGCGCAAAACCCTGTGCAAAGTTGGTTCCAGATTCCTCCATGCTCCTTGACATTGCATTCTGGCAGCCGCTGCTCCAAGCATTTCTGTGTGCATGCCCATCACCTTTCTTCTGTAGGTGTGTGTCAGTGAGTGTGGTGCAATCTGTTTGGGTGATGTGTGTCAGTGAGTGTGGTGCAATGTGTTTGGGTGAAGTGTTTCAGTGCGTGTGGTGCAATGTGTTTGGGTGATGTGCCAGTCATGGCTGAATAGCTGGCAGTGTGTGCAAGGTGTGAGATGTGGGTGTGAGGCTTGCAGCAGTGGCAAGTGTGTGAGGCTTAAGATGTGATTTATATAGATTGTTGGTAGGTGAGTGATGGGGGTGTGGTGCTTTGAGCAGAATGTGAGGCTAGTGGTGTAGTTGGTGGGAGATGGCATTTGAAGATTCATTCAGTGACCTTGACCACTCGTGTGAGATTACCGAACTTCTTTTGGCACTGCATCCATGTCCTCCGGGCAACACTGCTGGCATTGACCATGTCAGCTATCTGCTCCCACTGCCTTCGCAGTGTGTGTCTGGAGGGCCTCCTGGCCCCCTGTGGATAGAGGATCTGTCTCCTCCTTTCCACCCCCTGCACTAAGGCTTCCAGTGCTGAATTCGAGAACATTGGAGCCCTTTTTCTGACCTGTTAAGTCATTATTTACTCTTTTTCTTTCTGACCCTTGCCTCCACAATCAGTTCCAGCAGCTGCTGCAGGCAGAATGCACCTCCCCTTTAAGAGGTGCAGCCTGACTTTAAGAAGTGGAGGCTGGCTTTAATTGGAGCTAGCCTCACACGAACTTGGGCCCCCTGTTGAGCGTTCAACCACTCAGCAGTGTGTTCAGTGCTGCACGAAGGTGACCTGCTGTCTGCATTCCTTTCAACGGGCATTGGCCGATCGTGCATCGCGATCCCTGTGCCTGTTTTCGTGTCCAATCCAATTTTTAGCCCAACCAGCCTCGGCTTCACAAGGGTAAGAAATTGTAATTTTAGCAAATAATGGAAAAATTCCACTCGCTTCGCAGGATGTGTTCAAGTACTTCCAATACCAAACACTTCCTCCAGCCATCCTCCCTAGAGCTATCCTCTTTACCCCATTGGTATAAACCTGCCCATTCCACCCAAAACACGTGGATTAAGCACCCAAGGAATGAATGGAAGTCAAATTGTGCGATGTACTGGAAAGTATTAAGCAATTTAGATGCACCATGGAGGCCTACCCAAGTCCCCACCCAGAAACTTCACAATATATCTCTATAACAACAACAACAATAGCAATAGAAGGGTGGGTTGATACCAGACAATTAGAGTACATCACCATTGTAACTGTACCGGAAGAGTACTCAAAAAGACCCCTGGATAAAATGGCATAGTCCATGTGCACCCGTGTCCAGCTGTCCCACCCTGCATGTTAGATTATCATACAAACATGCACAGCTATACCATCAATGTGCCCTCCTATAAATACCATGTTGAGAATATATACCATTGACATTATGAACATAATAAAAGCCAATGTACCATTTTTCTCTTCTGCAAAAAAAGTTATGCCTTGCCCATTGATTGTTAATGTTTGGCTGTTCACCTGTTTCGATTTGTAAGGGTAGGTTTGCTGAGTCCATGCCTATGGGAAGGTACCTAACATGCCGCAAGTGTGGATTGGGAATTGCGGGCAGCATGCCTACATATTTCCTGATTTGCACTCATGGTGGGCCAAGTGCGTTGCCCTAGTTGAAGACTGGAAAATAATACCACGTTATCTGTTTGTAATGATTGGCTTCTTGAAATAACATTTTTAACATAAGAAAATGACAACTTACTGGAATAGATTTGTCCCAAGAACACACAAACTCTGAACCTTCAATTGTACCAATGCAGCCATTGAGAATTAATTGGTGTATAACTCTTTGTGTGGGGATAAATCTATGCCTAGGTTTAAACAAACTGCAATCTCTACTGCAAACATTTTATTTTCTGTTGTTTGCACAATCACATAGCTTCTTGATTTATTAATCAATCACATGGATGCCATATATTCTACATTTAAACGAGACGAGAAAAGGATTCAATCGCTTTACTATTTGATCTCCAGCAGGAAGCAACTGGTCATTAGTAAAACATGCAAGCATCAGAGAATTTTACAGGACATAAGGCGGTCATTTGGTCCATTGCACCTGTTCTGTCTCTCTGAAAGAACTGTCCATTCCAACGTGCTTTCCCCATATGCTTTACTTTTTTCTTTTCTTCCAAATATTTGTCCACCTCCTCTCCCCCATTTTGAAAGTGAATACAGATTATGACAAAGCATTGCAGTTGTGTGTGACAGGCTGGATGGACCAATGGGCCTTGTCCTGTCTGTAATTGTGCGTATGTTTCCACCACTGTTTCTGTTCAGGCAATCCAGGTCCTTATAGCCCTCTGTGTAAAATGATGCACTATTCTCTGCCTCATTCTTCTGGTAACCACCTTATACTCATGCTCTCAAGTTACTGACTCACCAATGTAGGGGCTGGTGTGTGGGGTCAGCTTCACCTCTGACTTATGAACGGTTCGAATCGCTCGCACTCCCTTGGTTCTAGACCTTGGACTTACTTGGTGGTTGTGATAAAAGTGCAGCAGACAACTGACTTTTGGCGCAAGAACTTTGATTTTTATTTGAGAAAGAAAATACAACACAATAATAACACTCTAATAAAATGGGGAAACACTTCGACATACACGAGGGAAAAATTACAGTAGACAAATCTCTCACCCCTCCCAATCCCACCTTAATGGCTAAGTTAGGCTCTGAAGGACCAGGGATAATGCTCACCAAATGACTCCTTGACAGTTGAGCTGGTTCACGATTTTGGGGTTCGCTAGATGTGTCAGCTGGGGCCTGCCGTACCCCGGACACGGTAGATGACTTCACCTGCGTATCTGGTCAGTCTTCGCGAGTCCGCTGATGCAGTAGGGTGCGTATTGGATCTACCAGGTGAGTACCCAATTTCCTTTGGTTAGAAATAGGGCTTAGAGTCTTTTGAATAAAATCTTACCCGGGGTAAGTCAGGATAGTTTGTAGAGTGGAAAAAACTTGCAGATCTTCAGTTTCTTCCTAGTTGTTTTTTTGTTGGTTGCGGTGGCCCAATATTACCCGGTTGGCTGTGGGTAATATTCGGTTGGTTGTTTCGTGGGGCCCTTGGTGCCGCGAGGTGTCTGATGGTGTGTTACTTCAAGAGAAAGAGAACTGCTTCGAAATGCTTGCTCCTTGATCTTGATGTTACTCGATGATGGCTCTTCTTGAACTTGGAACTGTTGCTGTTTCCTGTGAGATTGTTTGAGCTGTTGAACAGGCCTCCAATTATACTACTCGAGGCCTGCTAACCTACACGCCAAAGCAGTTTAGCTTTATTGTTAGATTTTGGCGGGCTCGTTAACATTGAGTTGTGTAAATTGTTTAAGCGGTTTCGGGATGGCTTCCTGAGTTGTTGAAGTAGTTTAAAAATGTGAGAAGTAGTTTTGGGATGGTTTTCCTGAGCTGTTGAGCACTTATCTAATTGTAGTGAATTGTCCTCAAGCTTTGAGTTTCCTGTGGGGCCTGAGATTCTTTGCAGTTTGGCAAAACGATTTGTTTTATGCATGATTTTGGATGGGTTCTATGAGGCTGTTCTTCCGTGGGTCTATTGTTAGCATGTAAATTTGCTGTTAGGGGCTGAGTGATATTTACAGTGCCCCCAGACAGTTTAACTATCTCGAATACACAAACTGTCTACTGCAGAGGTAGATCCCAAATTCTGCAACAGCCTTTACCCAAATATGCCTGAACATGTCCTTTTAAAATGCCAAGTCTGTTTCTGACCTTGAATCTCCTTGTTAGGTCCAACATGCCCTTTTTATCACTCCTGAAGTTTTTAGCAAGGGTCCAAAGTCATTTTTAATAGGGTTATCCTTTGTTTTGGGGATCTGTTAATTTGGAGAATCTTACACCAACCAGTGAACATAATCTTTCCCTCATATCTTATCACAGCGTCTCATCATTTTTAATATCTATATCATATCTCATCTTAGCCTTTTCTGGTCCAGGGGAAAAAAATCTAGTTTCTCCTCATAATTAAAGCCGCTCATCTCAGGTATCATTTTAGTGCATTTCTTCTGTGCCTTCTTCATGGCCTTGATATCCTTCCACAAGTAAGGTAAGCAAAACTAGGTTCAGTATCTAACTGCAGCACTCCAAAATGAAATCAACCAGAGTCCAAACAGTAGAAAGCGCCACTGTGTTTGTGGCATTTGATCATCCGAACTTGTCACTGTCCTTGTGGCCATTAGTCTCATTCCTATCCATATATTTGCTTCTTTCCAACTGGTTTTGCTGGAGCTGTACTTTACCTATGTATTGTCTTGAGGCAGAAAAAAAGATTTTCCAATAAACAAAATCACTTGATGCTTTTTCTATTTCTACTCATGACCTCTAATTCTGCAAGCACAAGACAGTAAATAACCTCTCAAACTTTTCTCCAATTAAACTGAATGCAGTTCACAGGAATGTGTGTTCACAGAGAATGGTTTCCCCAGATTTTGATATTGTAGGTTGTAAAATTGCAAATGAATCACTGAATGCCCTTGCCATTGAGTTGGAAGGTTGTGGGCTCAGTCTGCACTCCAAGTACCGACGTGCATAATCTAGGGTGGGACCACAGTGCAGGACCGAGGGAGTACTGCATTGTTGGAGTTGCTGGCTGTAAAATTCGGCTCCTTAGCGCCTGCTGTTTCGGCGCTACGAGTGCCATTTTTGATCCTAAATGGCGTCCGCGGTGCACGCGCACGCACACTTCTGATGCGAGTCGCGCTGGATGCCATCTTGGTGAGGGCGTTAGCATGGGCGCAGTGAGCGGCGCCAGAAGTATGCAGAGTAGGCAGATCATGACGCCAATCAGGATGTAAAGCTGATTTAACACCAGCGCTGCCATTTGGGAGCTCAATGCTCCAGCTTAAGCTAGCACAACTGAACACGCGCTATTTAAAGGAATCATCAACTACTTCCAGGCTAGTTGCTGATTGATTTTTACAGGCTCTTACTGCATTTGTAGAAGTGTTTGGTGATTTCTAGAGTGCTTAAAATGACTAAAGTCTACAGGGAGTGGTGCAGCAGGTTCTGAAGGACTAGGTCCTGACTTCAAGGATTCTGCACAGACCACTTGCTCCAAGACATGAGTGCTGTTATATCCGTGTATCTTAATGTTGTGTCCTTCAATAATCAGGTAACAGACTACAGGGAACGATTCAACAGGTGTTTACTGAATGAGGGTTACTCTAGAACTAACTGTACAGATCACTACTCAGGGTTTATATACAGGTGTGGTCACTGCCGGTACTACAGTATACAGGAGCTGTAAAAAGTAGTTCTCTCCCTTAAGGTATATATACATTACAATTCCTCCCCTTTTAGATTAACAGTACCATAATACTCATTTAACAATTAACATTTTTAATATACAATGTTATATGAAAATAGTCCATTCATATATTCAGTCTCTGGGGAGGCTTCCTGATTCTTTCTGGATAACGCCTTTCCCGAATGTCTCGCTCTTGGTGCGGAGGCGATTCTAGCACCCTGTCGTCAGTTGATTCATCAACTTCCAATGCTATTGTTTCTGAGGTAGAGGCTACCTGTACATCGGGTTCCTCACCAGGTACGTATGGCCAAGACATGGGGTTGACTCGTTCCTGTGACTTTAGGATCTGGTCAGCATGGCATCTCACAATGTTCTCCCCAGCATCCACTGTGTGCATTAATGGCCCCTGCCGTGTGTATATCGTTCCTGGTTGCCATTTCTCTCTTCGATAGTCGCGGGCCAAGACTGGTTGCCCTACATTGAAGCTCCTTGTCAGCTTCTCATTGATGTGCTGGAATTGCTTTCTCTCAACATCTCTTCGTACATTTGGTCTGAGCAAAGCCAGAAGAGATCTCAACCTTCGGTTAAAGAACATCATGGCCGGGGCCTGGTTGGTGACTGCATGTGTCGCATTTCTGTAGGCTAACAGGAAATTGTCCACCTTATGCTGCAGTGGAATGTTGTCATCGCACATGGCCTTTACTGCTTTTTTAAAGGTTTGTACGAACCTCTCAGCCAATCCATTTGTGGCTGGATGATACGGGGCGGATGTGTAATGCCTTACCCCATTCCTTTTCATAAATCTTCGAAACTCTTCGGACACAAACTGTGGTCCGTTATCACAGCAAATCTGCTCTGGCAAGCCGTTCCTGGCAAAAATGGTCCGTAGGGCTGCAATCGTTTTCTCCGTGGTGGTAGAGGACATTTTGATCACCTCAGGCCATTTCGAGTGCGCATCCACGGCTATTAAAAACATTGAGTCCATGAATGGACAAGCAAAATCAATATGCACCCGTTGACATGGAGATGAGGGCCACTCCCATGGGTGTAGAGGGGCATGTGGTGGTGCATTTTGGACCTTCTGGCATCCTGAGCAGCTCTTTGTCAGGTCCTCGATTTGCTGATCGATCCCCGGCCACCATACATAAGCCCTAGCAAGACTTTTCATTTTCACCCCTCCCAGATGACCTTCGTGAAGCTCATTGAGCACTCTCTCCCTTAACTTGGGTGGAATTACCACTCGGGATCCACACATCAAGGTCCTCTGGCATACTGACAGCTGTTCTCTTCTGGATGAGAATGCTGGCAACAGTGAGTCGCCATGTGTTGGCCATCCCTTCACTGTCAAATTATATACACGAGACAGTGTCGAGTCATTTCGGGTCTCCTTCTCTATACCAGCGTTAGTTACTGGCAAGCATTCAATAATAGTCGAATGAAATATTTCGACAGGATCCACTGCTGGTGCTTCCTCCGCAGTAGGCAGTGGCAGGCGTGATAGCCCATCAGCGTTTCCATGCTGTTTCGTGCCCTTATACTCGATTTCATATTGGTGCGCCCCTAGAAAAAGGGACCATCTTTGTAGCTGTTGCGCAGTCATCACCGGAACGCCCTTCTTTGGATTAAAGATGGAGACAAGTGGTTGGTGGTCGGTCAGCAAGGTGAACTTCTGCCTGTGCAGATAGTGATTGAACTTTTTCACTCCCCACACTAGGCTGTGGGCCTCCCTGTCAATCTGGGCATAGTTACGCTCGGCTGAGGTTAGTGACCGAGACGCAAAGGCTATTGGCCTCTCCGAGCCGTCCGGGAATTTGACCGACAGCACCACTCCAATGCCATAGGGTGATGCATCACACGCCAACCGAATTGGTAGTGCTGGGTTGAAATGAGCCAACACCTCTTTTGATGTGATCAATGCTTTGCTCTTCCGGAAAGCTCATTTTCATTCGTCACTCCACTTCCATGGTACCCCCGTTTGCAGTAGGGTGTTCAGTGGGTGTAGTACGGTAGACAAATTCGGCAAGAACTTATGGTAGTAGTTCACCAGCCCGAGGAACAACCTCAGTTGTGACACATTTTCCAGTGCTGGAGCCTTGACTACTGCCTCAATCTTTTCAGGGGACTTATGTAACCCCTCTTTATCAATAACGTGGCCACAATATGAGATCTGCTTCTGGAAAAACTCGCATTTGTGGCGATTAGCTCGGAGCCCATATTCCTTCAATCTAGTGAGCACCTGCTCCAGGTTGGCGAGGTGATCACTGTCATTTTCACCCGTGACCAGGATGTCGTCCAAATAACACTGGGTCCCTGGAATCCCTTGCAGGACTTGTTCCATTGCCCTTTGCCAAATAGCCGGAGCTGATGCTACCCCGAACACCAGCCGGTTGTATTGGTAGAGACCTTTATGAGTGTTGATCATGAGGTACTGTTTTGAGGCTTCTTCTACCTCCATTTGCAGGTACGCGTGGGCCAGATCAATCTTAGTGAAGCGTTTCCCTCCAGATAGCGAGGCCAAAATAGCTTCAATCCGCGGAAGCGGATATTGTACAGTGTGAAGGACTGGATTCACTGTCACCTTAAAGTCCCCACAGATGCGAACCATCTTTGGTTCCCCAGGCGTATTACTTAACGACCGCTTCATTACGGGAACGATGGGTGTAGCCCACTCACTCCAGTCCACTTTGGACAGTACTCCTGAACGTTCCAAACCTTCCAGCTCTGCTTCGACGGCTGGGCGGATCGCATAAGGTACCGGTCTGGCCTTAAAAAACTTTGGGCTTGCATTTTCCTCTATTTTGATCGTCGCTGTTATGCCTTTTAGTGTTCCGAGTCCCTGCTAGAACACTTCTTGTGCGTCAGTTAGCATTTTTGACAGTCGTCCAGGTGTGACGTCGTCATCCTTTATGGCATCTACAGTCAGTGCTTGTATGGAATGCCAATCTAGCTGTATCTTCCGGATCCATTCACGTCCTAGTTGTGGTGGTCCTCCATCTGGCAATACATATAGGTCCATTTTTGGTGTTTCCTTGCCGTTATATATAACGTTCACCCTTATTTTTCCTTTGGGGTAGACTTTTTGCCCCGTGTATGTCTTCAAGACAATCTTTGTATCTCTCAAGGGTATATGTGAGAATAGCCGCTTGTAGTCCCTTCGGTTTATGACTGTTAGGGCTGATCCTGTGTCCAATTCCATTTTCACTTGGACTCCTGCTATCTTGAGCGTGACCCAGATAGTTTGGTGATCCTCCGTTTTGATCACATTATGTAGTTTCAGACAACACAGCTCCTTGCTTCCGGAGTCTGTATTACTTTTCTGTTCGTCTGAACTACTCTCCGCCACCTTATGTACCTTCTTGTACTTCTCCTGTGGAGATTTCTTGCTGCTGGTTTTCTTTCCCGACCTGCAGACTCTTGCTATGTGTCCTACTTTTCCACACTGTCTGCACACTTTATCCTTGAACCAGCAATCATTATGGTCGTGTGTTGTTCTGCCGCAGTGATAGCACTTCACTGTTCCGTATGACATTTCATTTGTGCCATATTCTTGCGGTCTCCGTTGTATCTCTGCAGCGCCCCGTGCTGCTGCTTCGTGTGATACTGCAATGCTGAAAGCCTTGTCCAGCGTAAGATCCTTTTCTGATAGAAGCCGTTTCTGGGTTCCTTCACTTTGAAGCCCACACACAAACTTGTCCCTTAAAGTATCTGCTAATCCCGTTCCAAGCTGGCAGTGTTTCGATAGCTTGCACAGTTCCGTTAAATACTCAGCATTACTTTCGTCTTCATGCTGGTTCCTTTTGTGAAACTTAAATCTTTCTGCTATCAGCAGCAGTGTGGGGTTTAAGTGGTCCTGTAGGATTGACACTATGTTTTCAAAATCCTTTTCTACTGGCTTCTCTGGGGTTACTAGGTTTCGTAGTAAGGCATACATTTTTGCACCCATTGAATTCAACAATACCAGCACTTTCATAAGAACATAAGAACATAAGAAATAGGAGCAGGAGTAGGCCAATCGGCCCCTCGAGCCTGCTCCGCCATTCAATAAGATCATGGCTGATCTGATCCTAACCGCCAATCTACTATCACTGAACCATCCCCTGAAGCTAACAGAATTAGACACACGAAATAGGAGCAGGATCAGGCTACATGGCCCCTGGGCCCGCTCTGCTACCCACAGGGCCATGACTGATCCGAACCTAGACACATGTCCAAATTCCTGCCCGTTCCCCATAACCCTTTCTTCCCTTTACTTCTAGGAAACTGTCTACTTCTGTTTTAAATTTATGTAATGATGTAGCTTCTACAGCTTTTTGGGGCAGCATATTCCATGGACCTACCACCCTCTGAGTGAAGTAGTTCCTCCTCATCTCAGTTTTGAAAGAGCAGCCCCTTATTCTAAGACTATGCCCCCTAGTTCTAGTTTCACCCATCATCGGGAACATCCTCCCCGCATCCACCCAATCCAACCCCTTCACAATCTTATATGTTTCAATAAGATCGCCTCTCATTCTTCTGAACTCCAATGAGTAGAGTCCCAATCTACTCAACCTCTCCTCATATGTCCATCCCCTCATCCCCGGGATTAACCGAGTGAACCTTCTTTGCACTGACTCGAGAGCAAGTATGTTTTTTCTTAAGTATGGACACCAAAACTGTATGCAGTATTCCAGGTGCGGTCTCACCAATACCTTGTACAACTGAAGCAATACCTCCCTATTTTTATATTCTATCCCCCTAGCAATGAAAGAAAACATTCCATTGGCCTTCTTAATCACTTGCTGCACCTGCATACTAACCTTTTGAGTTTCGTGCACCAGGACCCCCAGATCCCTTTGTACTTCAGTACTATCCAGTTTCTTGCCATTAAGGTAATAACTTGCTCTACGATTTTTCCTGCCAAAGTGCATAACCTCACACTTTCCAGTATTGTATTCCATCTGCCAAATCTCTGCCCACTTACTTAGCCTGTCTATGTCCCCTTGCAGGTTTTTTATGTCCTCCTCACTCACTACTTTCCCTCCCATCTTAGTATCATCTGCAAACTTTGATATGTTACACTCGGTCCCCTCCTCCAAATCGTTAATATAGATTGTAAAGAGTTGGGGACCCAGCACTGACCCCTGTGGAACACCACTAGTTACTGATTGCCAGTCCGAGAATGAACCATTTATCCCAACTCTCTGCTTTCTGTTAGATAGCCAATCCTCTATTCATGCCAGAATATTACCCCCAATCCCGTGATTTTTTATCTTAAGCAATAACCTTTTGTGTGGCACCTTGTCAAATGCCTTTTGGAAGTCTAAATACACTACGTCCACTGGTTGCCCTTTATCCACCCTATATGTTACTTCCTCAAAGAACTCCAGAAAATTTGTCAAACATGACTTCCCCTTCATAAAACCATGCTGACTTTGTCCTATTAAATTATGATTATCCAAATGTCCTGTTGCTGTCTCCTTAATAATGGACTCCAATATTTTACCTACCACAGATGTTAGGCTAACCGGTCTATAGTTTCCAGCCTTCTGCCTACTGCCCTTTTTAAATAAGGGCGTTACATTAGCAGTTTTCCAGTCTGCCGGGACCTTTGCTGATTCCAGGGAGTTTTGGAAAATTATTACCAATGCATCCACAATCCCTACCGCCACTTCCCTCAAGACCCTAGGATGTAAGCCATCAGGTCCAGGTGATTTATCTGCCTTGAGTCCCATTATTTTACCGAGTACCACTTCCTTAGTGATTTTGATCGTGTTTAGCTCCTCCCCCCCTATAGCCCCCTGTTTGTCCATGTTGGGATATTCTTAGTGTCCTCTACTGTAAAGTCTGATGCAAAATATTCATTCAGTGTTTTTGTCATCTCCATATTTCCCACCATTAATTTCCCGGTCTCATCCTCTAAGGGACCAACATTTACTTTAGCCACCCTTTTTCTTTTTATATAACTATAAAAACTCATACTATCTGTTTTTATATTTTTTGCTAATTTGCTTTCATAATCTATCTTCCCTTTCTTAATCAATCTTTTTGTTACTTTTTGCTGTCTTTTAAAGTTTTCCCAATCCTCTATCCTCCCACTAGATTTGGCTACCTTATATGCCCTTGTTTTTAGTCGAATACTATCCTTAATTTCTTTACTTAGCCACGGATGGCTGTCTTATCTTTTACACCCTTTTCTTCTCAGTGGAATATATTTTTTTTGGAAGTTGTAAAATAACTCCTTAAATGTACACCACTGATCATGTATCGTCTTACCCTTTAATCTATTTTCCCAATCCACTCTACTCAATTCCGCTCTCATACCTTCACAGTCTCCTTTATTCAAGCTTAGCACACTTGTTTGAGATCCAATCTTCTCACCCTCTAATTGAATATGGAATTCAACCATGTTATGGTCATTCATTCCAAGGGGATCCTTTACTAGGACATTTTTAATTAATCCTGTCTCATTACACAGGACCAGATGTAAGGTTGCTTGCCCCCTGGTCGGTTCAGTTACATACTGCTCAAGAAACCCATCCCTAATACACTCAATGAACTCATCCTCAAGGCAGCCCTGCCCAATTTGATTTGTCTAATTAATATGATAGTTAAAATCCCCCATAATTATAGATGCTCCCTTATTACAAGCCTCAACTATTTCCTGATTGATACTCCGTCCAACAGAGTTGCAACTGTTTGGAGGCCTATAGACTACGCCCACTAGTGTTTTTTTCCCCTTATTATTCCTTACCTCCACCCAAACTCTTTCATTATCCTGATCTTTTGACCCAATATCATTTCTCTGTATTACAGTGATTCCTTCCTTTATTAACATAGCCACCCCACCTCCCCTTCCTTCCTGCCTGTCCTTCCTGATCGTTAAATAACCTGGTATGTTTAATTCCCAGGCATTGTCACCCTGCAACCATGTTTCTGTAATGGCCACAAGGTCATACCCATATGTAGTTATTTGTGCCATTAACTTGTGTATTTTGTTACGAATGCTACGTGCATTCAGATAGAGAACTTTCAAATATGTTTTGTGACACTTAGTTCCTGCTTTTGCCCTTTTTATTACTTTACCTTTTACTCCATACCTTCTGCCCCTTCCTGACACACTCTGGTTTTTAATTTCCCCACTGCTACCTAAGTCTATGACCTTCTCTGTTGTCATTTTTATTATTTGCCCTCTAGGAACCTCCCCCCCACTAGTTAGTTTAAAGCCCTCTCTACAGCCCTAGTTATATGATCCGCCAGGACTCTAGTCCCAGCACTGGCCAAGTGAAGCCCGTCCCAACGGAACAGCTCCCTCCTGCCCCAGTACTGGTGCCAGTGTCCCAGGAAGCAAAACCCATTTCTCCCACACCAGTCTTTGAGCCACGCATTTAACTCTCTAATTTTATTTGTCCTAGCCAAATTCGCTCGTGGCTCAGGTAATAATCCAGAGATTATTACCCTTGAGGTTCTGTTTTTTAATTTGACCCCTAGCTGCTCATACTCCTTTAACAGAACCGGCTTCCTAGTCCTATCTACGTCGTTTGTACCAACATGGACCACGACAACTGGATCCACCCCCTCCCACTGCAAGTTTCTTTCCAGCCCAGAGGAGATGTCCTTAACCCTGGCACCGGGTAGGCAACACAGCCTTCGGGACTCTCGCTCTCGGCTGCAGAGAACTCTATCTATCCCCCTAATAATACTATCGACTATCGTCTACCGCTACAACATTTCTATTTACTCCCCCCTCTTGAATGGCCCCCCGTTCCATGGTGCTGTGGCCAGGTTGCTCATCCTCCCTGCAGTCCCTGCTCCTGTCCCCACAGGGAGTAAGAACCTCAAACCTGTTGGTCAAGAGCAAGGGCTGCGGCTCCTCCAGCTCTACCTCCTGGATCCCCATACCTGCCTCACTCGTAGTCACACCGTCCTGTCCCTGACCATGGGCTACATCTGAATTACTTAACTTCATAGGTGTGACCACCTCCTGATACAGAGTCCAGGTACTTCTCCCCCTCCCTGATGTGTCGCAGTGTCTGCAGCTCAGACTCCAGCTCATCAACACGGAGCTGGAGTTCCTGTAGCAGCAGACACTTGTCACAGACGTAATCACCGTGAGCCTCAATGGGGTTCACCGGCTCCCACATCTCGCAACAGTAACACATCACCTGCTCCATTCTATTTAATTAATTAAATTTTTTATTGTTAGTTATGGACACCTTCTGCCCGATTTTAGATGCTAGTATCCCCTTTAATTAATTGGATTTAAATTAAATCAATCCCTCTAGTTACACCAGTTAAATGGTTTACCAACAGTCACTCTGCACCAGAAAGGCCTTTGTACACCACAGCAACCTTAAAAACTATAAACCACAGACTTAAAGTTTTAAAATGAGAGAAATACTCCAACCAATCACCTACCTGTTTTCTGGTGACGTCACACCTTGAATACTTTTTACCTCTCTCCTTGCCTGAGATTGGAGATTGGTGAGGCCTACCTGAGCCTCTGGGGCCTCTTGTAGTCGCTCTGTCGCGCTGCTCCGCCTCCACCCGCTGCCGATGCCACACTGAGGCCTACCTGAGCCTCTGGGGCCTCTTGTAGTCGCTCTGCCGCGCTGCTCCGCCTCCACCCGCTGCCGATGCCGCACTGAGGCCTACCTGAGCCTCTGGGGCCTCTTGTAGTCGCTCTGCCGCGCTGCTCCACCTCCACCCGCTGCCGATGCCGCACTGAGACCTACCTGAGCCTCTGGGGCCTCTTGTAGTCGCTCTGCCACGCTGCTCCGCCTCCACCCACTGCCGATGCCGCACTGAGGCCTACCTGAGCCTCTGGGGCCTCTTGTAGTCGCTCTGCCGCACTGCTCCGCCTCCACCCGCTGCCGATGCCGCATTCTGTCATCTGGCACTTCATTCGCCTTGCAGTATACTTCTATGCGTTCGATATATGTCGTCCAATCTTCGACTTCATTGTCGAACGCTGTGATACTGCCACTCTTCGGCATTTTTGGGTGTGGTTCGACTGGCTTAAAATGGCGTCTCCCGCGCTTTCCTTTCTTCCCCGCTGCGGCTTAAAATGGCATCTCCTGCGCTTTCCTTTCTTCCCCGCTGCGGCTTAAAATGGCGTCTCCCGCGCTGCTGCCAACGCCACTCTCGGCGGTCCTCGTGGCAAATGGCGACGCCCTGTGGGTTTCGTGCGCTGCTCCTGCGCTGCTGCCAATGCCGCTCTCTGCGGTCCTCGTGGCAATAGCAGCGCCTCGCGTTTTCCTGCGCGCCTCTCTCCCCCATTGACGCTGCTCGGCCCTTGAACACCGGCTGCGCTCTGCTCTCTCTCATCTCTCTCCCCGTTGATGCCGCTCGGTCCTGAACACCGGCTGTGCCCTGTGCGCTCTGCCCTCTCTCTCTCCCCCGTCGACACTGCTCGGCCTTTTTCCGTGCCGCTCGGTCGGGCTCTAGCCGCCGCTGTCCGGGAAGGGTCTGCGCAGTACCTGTTGCCAGCCCGTTTTGCTGGACCACCGTGACTGGAAAGCCAAGCCTGGCTCTCGACAGGGTCCCCTGCGATGCTCAAATCTCCGCTGGATGACTGGGCGGTTGCCCGTGGTCGATGCCCGTGCTTCTGGACTCGACCTCCTTCCACTGTTCTCCAGGAGCGAATCCCTGGGAGGTGATACAGAGTTGCAGGTAGGTTCGAATCTGCGTCGTCGCCAATGTTATATCCGTGTATCTTAATGTTGTGTCCTTCAATAATCAGACAACAGACTGCAGGGAACGATTCAACAGGTGTTTACTGAATGAGGGTTACTCTAGAACTAACTATACAGATCACTACTCAGGGTTTATATACAGGTGTGTTCACTGCCAGTACTACAGTATACAGGAGCTGTAAAAAGTAGTTCTCTCCCTTAAGGTGTATATACATTACATACATTACAGGTGCAGTACGTAGTAGGAATTCCACTTGGCCTACAGTATGACAGGGAGAATGAGCAGAGGCGACACAGAGCAGGACAAGCTACTCGAAGAGTGGGGAGGAGGACGGGGAGAAGGGCTCTCAGCAGGAGGCTGTATCAGCCCATGGTATTCAGGGAACAATACTCCTACCTGAACCTCAGTGAGCAACAATGTGTCAGATGTCTGCACTTCACCAAGGACGTCCTCACTGAAATCTGCCACCTGCTGCAGTCACAACTGCAACCTCAGAGCAGGGCGAGGACCGCATTACCAGTAGCTGTGAAGGTCACAGTGGCCATTAACTTTTATGGCCACTGTGACTCTTAATCTCTCCTGCTTTCTATCCTATCACTGGCCTTCCCTTTTGTTCTTTCATACCCTCCCCCTTTTCCCAGCCCCTAATTTGCTTTAAAATCTGTTCCTTTTCCTGCTTTTTTCCAGTTCTGATGAAAGGTTCTCGACCTGAAACGTTAACTCTGTTTCTCTCTCCACGGATGCTGCCCTGGCCTGCTGTGCTTTTCCAGTGTTTTCTGTTGTTATTAAGTTTTATGTGTTGGGCTCCTTCCAGGCTGGAGCAGGAGATATTTGTAACATCCCCCAGTTTGCCATCCACTGTTGCTTAAGGAAACTGAGGCTCTGTATTCCAAGAGAGCTGAATACATTTCATTCTCTCTGGCCAGAGAGCAGCAGGTGGAGAGAACATGTGGTTTCGCGAGGATTGCAGGCTTCCCCATGGTGCAGGGTGCCATTGACTGCACGCACGTCGCTTTGCGGGTGCCGCATGCCAACTCTGAGATGTACAGCAACCAAAAGGGATTCCTCTCCCTCAATATCCAGCTGGTGTGCGACCATACTCAGCGAATCATGCAGGTGAATGCCCCTTATCCTGGCAGCAGTCATGATGCCTACATTCTGCAGCAGCCTGCTGTCCCAGCTGCATTTGAGCCACCACGACAAACCAGAGGGTGGCTACTGGGCGACAAGGGGTTTCTGTTAACAACATGGCTCATGACTCCAGTACGCAACCCATGCACATGTGGGCAGTATTCATACAATGAAAGCCATGCTGCCACACAAAATATCATCGAGCAGACCATTGGCATGCTGAAGCAATGCTTCCACTGCCTGGACTGCTCTGGAGGAGCCCTGCAGTATTCGGCAGTGCGGGTGTGGAGATTCGTGGTGGTCTGCTGCATGCTGCACAATCTTACTATCATGAGAACACAGCCCTTGCCACCAGCTATACGGTGACCAGCTAAGGAGCAGGAGGAGGAGGATGAGAAACAGGAGGAAGAGGAGGAAGAAGGGAGGAGACAACCTAACCTGCCCATTTCTGCCCGGGCTGTCCATGACCGACTCATCCGACTGCATTAACAATAAACGCAACTCCAATTCCCCATTCACCAACAGTCCCACACCTTACCTTCCAGTAGAGAAGCGTAGTCTTGATGGCAGAGAGGTCCGGGAATTTGGGAGCTAAGTTTAAGTGAAGAGCCAGTGCTCACTGATGGGAACACAGAACAGGCATGGTCGGGGGATGGGCAGTGGGCTCAGGTAACTTTAACCTTGCAGCTTGAACTTGCAGTTAGGGATAAAACGCACCCACTATTAGAGCCAGGGGAACTTAAACAGCAGAAGAGAGGAGACTGGGGTGGGGGGGGGGAAATGAGCAAAGGATGGCAGAGGAGCTCCCTAGGGAGCTGCCAGCCCAGGAGCCATCTTGCTTTAACTGGACTAATGATCTAGTGACTAGTGGATCGCGAGTAGAGCTCAGCGCCAGGGATCGTGAGAATATCAGTGCTAACTTGATCCTGTGAGAGACAACATCACTCATGTCCGAGGAGAGGACACAGGAGTGAGGACAAGCCCAGCAGCGAGGTCAAGGTCCAGGAGTGGCACAGCGTGGACCAGCTGCAGGGTCGGGGCCCAGGGAAGGTGCAGCACGGGCCAACAGCGAGGTCAGGAGGACCACAATGCATCCTATGAAACCCAGGCAGAGAGGACCTGCGGGAAGGAGGGAGGAGGACAGTAGGAATTTGTTTGTGTGTGTGTGTGCTAGGCCGTTGTAGCAGAGCCTGGTCTCCAATTGTCTTGGATCCCCTTGCCATTGGACCAAGATCTTGCTCCGTCAAGCCTTGCTCTGCAACAGCCACCCCACGTTAAAAGAATTCACGCACAGGCATCTTCCACCCTTTAAAATGAAGTTCGGGACCTGGAACATCAGGACCCTCATGGACAAGCCCAACAGTGACAGACCGGAACGCCGTACTGCTGTCGTTGCCCGGGAGCTCAGACATTTCGACATTGACATCACTGCCCAAAGCAAGAGATGGTGGGCAGGGGAAGGCCAGCTTAAGGAGCAAGGCGGTGGCTACACCTTCTTCTGGAAAGGTAAACCTGAAGAAGAACGCCGCCTCCATGGGGTAGGATTCGTCATAAAAAATGAACTAGTTGGGCATCTCAGAGACTCTCCTAGCGGTATAAACGAATGCCTCATGATTCTTCGGCTCACCCTAGCCCGGAACCAGTGCGCTACGGTCATCGGTGCATACGCCCCAACACTGGAAGCCACAGACGAGACCAAAGAGGAATTCTACTCCAGCATCAAACAGTTCCTGTCCTGAGTCCCAACAGGCGACAAGCTGATCCTCCTTGGCGACTTAAATGCCAGAGTTGGAAAGGACACAGCCCTCTGGGGAGGTGTGATCGGCAGAGAGGGGGTAGGGAAAGCCAATTTCAACGGTACCCTCCTCCTGTCGAAATGCTTAGAACATGGCCTTGTCACAACCAACACCTTGTTCCATCAGAGAGACAAGTACGAGGCTTCATGGCAGCACCCTTGCTCCAAGCACTGGCATCTGCTGGACTACGTAATCACCCGAGCGAGGGACCACAAGGACGTCCGCATCACCCGCGCCATGACAGGAGCTGATGACTGATGGACAGACCACCGCCTAATCCGCTTTGTCATCTCCATCAATGTAGCCCCAAAACAGCGGCAGCAACAGAAACAATGCCACAGGAAAATCAACGTTGGAGCACTCAAATACACTGCTAAGAAAGTCCTATTCAGCCTACGCCTCACAAACAACCTGACAACTCCCAGTGATGCAGGGACACAGAGTGTCCACAGCACCTGGTCTGCACTCAAGGCCTCCATAATCAGCACCTGTGAAGAGACGCTCGGTCACTCAACCAGGAAACACCAAGACTGGTTCGACGAGAACAACCAGGAGATCCAGGAGCTAATAAGCTGCAAGCACAAGGCATTCCTGATCTGGAAACAGCAACACAACTCGAGAGCAAGAAAGCAGCTCTACAGACACCTGAAAGCTGAGGTCCAACAAAAAACTCGCGACCTAAAGAACAGATGGTGGGTGGAGAAAGCACAGGAGATCCAGCAGCTAGCCGGCAACCATGACGTGCGTGGATTCTTTTTTTTTCATGCGTGGATTCTTTAGCACAGTCAAGACCATCTACAGCCCAAGCATCCAAGGTCCTACCCCACTGCGGGCCAAGAACGGAGAGATACTCATCAAGGACAGAGAGGCAGTTAGTGCCCGCTGGAAGGAGCACTTCGAAGATCTCCTTAACCGAGACTCTGTCTTCGACGCGAGTGTCCTCAACTCCATCCCGCAGCATGCTACCCACCACCATCTCAGCACAACCCCAGCCCGGCATAAGTTTGGAAAGACCATCCGACAGCTGAAGAATAACAAGACCTCAGGAGCAGATGGAATCCCTGCCGAGGCACTAAAGTATGGCGGAGAAGCACTACTGGTGCAAATTCATGAACTCATTTCTCTTATTTGGAAGGAGGAGAGCATGCCAGGGGATCTCAGAGATGCTGTAATTGTGACCATCTTCAAAAAAGGTGACAAGTCTGATTGCGGTAATTACAGAAGAGTTTCCCTGCTGTTTGCCTCAGGGAAAGTCATCGCAGGAATCCTGCTCAATCACCTCTCCCAGTGGCCGAAGAGCTCCTCCTGAGTCGCAATGCGGATTCCGCCCACAAAGGGGCACAATGGACATGATCTTCACCGCACGTCAATTACAAGAGAAATGCAGGGAACAGCACCAACCAGTGCACTTGGCCTTCTTTGATCTCACAAAGGACTTCAACAGTGTCAACCGTGACGGATTATGGAGTGCCTTTCTCAAATTCGCCTGCCCTCAAAAGTTTGCCACCATCCTCCGCCTGCTTCATGACGACATGCAAGCCGTGATACTGACCAATGGTACCACCACAGACCCAATTCACGTACGGACCAGAGTCAAGCAAGACTGTGTCATCGCACCAATGCTCTTTTCGATCTTCCTTGCTTCAATGCTCCAACTCACCCTCAGGAAGCTCCCCGCTGGAGTGGAGCTACTTTACAGAACAAACAGGAAACTGTTCAACCTCCGTTGCCTGCAGTCCAGATTCAAGGTCATCCCATGCTCTGTCGTCGAATTACAGTATGCAGATGATGCTTGCGTCTGCGCTCACTCGGAGGTCGAACTCCAAACCATCGTCAATATTTTCACCGAAGCGTACGAGAGCATGGGCCTTACACTAAACATCCGTAAGGCAAAAGTCCTCTACCAACCTGGCCCCGCCACACAGTACTGCCCCCCGATTATCAAAATCCACGACAAGGCCTTGGACAACGTGGACCACTTTCCATACCTCGGGAGTCTACTGTCAACAAGGGCAGACGTCGATGACGAAGTCCAACACCACCTTCAGTGTGCCAGTGCAGCCTTCGGTCACCTGAGGAAGAGAGTGTTTGAAGACCAGGACCTCAAACCCGGCAACAAGCTCATGGTCTACAGAGCAGCAGTGATACTCGCCCTGCTGTATGCCTCAGAAACATGGACCATGTACAGCAAGCACTTCAAAGCACTGGAGAGGTACCACCAACACTGCCTCCGCAAGATCCTGCAAATCCATTGGCAGGATAGGTGCACCAATGTCAGTGTTCTCGCTCAAGCCAACACCCCCAGCATCAAAGCTTTGACCACGCTCGATCAGCTCCAATGGACGGGTCACATCATCCGCATGCCCGATACAAGACTCCCAAAACAAGCGCTCTACTCGGAGCTCCGGCACGGCAAGAGAGCCCCAGGTGGGCAGAGGAAATGCTTCAAGGACACCCTCAAGGCCTCCTTGAAAAATTGCAACATCCCCACTGACTCCTGGGAATCCCTGGCCCAAGACAGCACAAAGTGGAGGAGAAGCATCCGGAAAGGCGACAAACGCCTCGGCCTAGAAATTCATTGTAGCCACTTTTGGTGCGTTAAAGTCGGGCGGCCGCTAAAGTTTGCGCCCGCCGCCAAATCGAGGCCACTTCTCCGATATTCATTAGCTTCGCCCTAAGAGTTTGCTCGAGCGCTAAAACTGGCGCTGGACGCCTCTCTTTCGGCGCTAAGCCGGAGGTGCTGAGCGAGAGCGCCCAGGCCGGGTGCAGCGCAGGTGCGGCCATCTCGTGATTGACAGCAGACACCCTGGCGCCGGCCAGCTCTTAAGGGGGAAGGGTCGACTTTGTCTGCTGCCACGCCCTGGATAGTGGAGCCCTCCAGCTAGGCCTGAACACTGCTGCTGGACCCAAAGAGCGCCTGAAGCCATGCAGAGGGCCCGTGAACGAGCGCAGCGCTTCTCAGAGCGTGATCTGAGTGTGCTGGTTGGTGGTGTGGAGAAGAGGCGCCATATTTTGTACCCGGACAATGGCAGGAAGGCGCCGGTCCGCGCCTACCGGAGAGCCTGGAGGCATGTCGCCAGCAAGGTGTCAGCCAACAGCGAGGTCCCCAGGACCGGTGTCCAATGCCGGAAAAAGTTTAATGACCTCACGTGGATTGTCAGGGTGAGTACCCTTTCCAGTGACCTCCTCATCCTTGCATGTGCACCTCACATTATGGGCAAAGGGACCTGAAAGCCCTAATGGCCAGCCCTCATCCAGCAGCTATGGAACAGGCATGAACATCAATTGCACATTCTGCACTTAACACACTGGCCAAGCTATTCCACCATGGGAGGCAGTGCACACAAGATCAGGGCGACACACTGGCCAGGCTATTCCACCATGGGAGGCAGTGCACACAAGGTCAGGGCGACACACTGGCCAGGCTATTCCACCATGGGAGGCAGTGCACACAAGATCAGGGCGACACACTGGCCAGGCTATTCCACCATGGGAGGCAGTGCACACAAGATCAGGGCGACACACTGGCCAGGCTATTCCACCATGGGAGGCAGTGCACACAAGATCAGGGCGACACACTGGCCAGGCTATTCCACCATGGGAGGCAGTGCACACAAGATCAGGGCGACACACTGCACTTAGTGGCCGTCCTTTCGCTTGCAGGCCAAGCTGGCCAATAACAAGAAGAGCCGGACTGCGACCGGGGGAGGCCGACCCCAGATCCAGCCGCTCACCGAGCTGCAACATCGCATGGAGCGCATCATGGGTGGCCGGGTGATTGGCCCCGTTGCATGTGGAGATGCCGACCCTGTTCTGGGCACCAATGGTAAGGACATCAACGTTTGGACCTCTCTCGTCCCACTTGCGCATCAGATCTACATCCTTTGCCACTGTCCGACCAATGCGCTGAATGCGACCACTCATGCATCCCTCGCTGATGCCCTCTCCTCACTCTGAAGCTACTCTTGTGCCTTCCTGCTTTCAGATGGTGAGGAGGAGGTCCCTGAACTTGCCAGTGACAGCCCCTCAGAGGAGGAGGAGGAGGAGGAGCAAGAGGAAGGCGGCCCATCAGGGGAACCCTCAGCCGTGGCAACCCATGCCAATGTAGGGGACACGTCTTCCCTGGAGGGGAGCGTCGTGGAAGTGTCGGAGGGGAGGGGAGCTCATGGGACCTGCGGCCTGCAGAAACGCGGGAGGCGGGTGCCAGCTCGGCGGCCTTCTCCCCAGAGGGGGGAAGGGTCGGAGGGGAGTCCAATTGCTGGGCCCAGCGGCGTCCAGCAATGCAGGAAGGGTCGGCCAGCTCGGCGGCCTTCTCCCCAGAGGGAGAGTCCAGCCTCCAGTCCGGAGATGGTCTTCGCCGAGGAGATGGAACGCCTCGAGGACTTGTCCGCGGACTCGGAGTGCCGGCACACGGAGCTCATGGGGGTAGTGGCGCGGTTGCCTGAGGCCATCGAGTCCCTCTCTCGGAGTGTCACCGATGTCGGGGCCTCACAGGCCATCAGTTTGGCGGAATTCGGGGCAGAGCAGGCAGCGAGTCGGGCGGCATTCGGGGCAGATCAGGCAGCGAGTCGGGCGGCATTCGGGGCAGCTCAGGCAGCGAGTGGGCAGCTGATCAGTGGTGCCGTGCAGTCACTGGGTGCTCTGATGAGGTCACTGAACAGGTCAACACGGGCACTCACTGCTGCCACACTCGCTGTGTCAGCCAGGCATCGCCAGGGCACCCGGCGCGCTGCAGCAGCACAGCGGTCTGTCCCTCAGCAGATTGGTGCGCATGCTGCAGTGCTGGCCCGGGCGAGTGCCAGTGTCTCAGGCGACCAGCGAGCGCCTGCCATCCGCCAGCTTGCCCCCATTCCTCCAGCCGCCACTGCCACTCCCCCAGTGGAGCTGCCAGGAGCTGCTGCAGTGACTGATGCTGGCCATCCACAGCTGCAGCATTCAACAGCCGCCCGCTCGACGGCCAGACCTCGACTAGGCCGACCCCCAAGGGCATCTGCCGTCACGACATGTGCCCCTCTGGAGCCTGCCCCCAGCCTTGCAGCAGCCAACGGCCTTACTTTGAGGAGGAACAGCAGGGCGGGCAGGGGCCACACAAAGATGGCCAAGGCATCGCCCTAGCGGGCCAAAAAGTCGAATGTGTGGCCAGTTGTGTTTGTTTTTTGAGGCCGAGAATTGGATGTTTGTTTTTTGAGGCCGAGAATTGGATGTTTGTTTTTTGAAGGCCGAGGATGTGATGTTTGTATTTTACGAAGTCCGAGGATGACGGCCATTTTAGTTGCACTGTTTTGTTAATCCTCTCCAGGTTGTGGGAGCGAGTAATGTGTTTGAGTGTTTTTTGGGGGTTTCGTCTGTTTTTGATTTTCATGTGGGAAGGGCCCTGAGTTTGTACAATAAAGCATTTTATTTATTAACATTGTCCATGTTTGATCTTTGAAGTGTTTGTTGCCTTAACCGGCTGAGGGCTTGCAGAGCGGCTGCAATCATGTTCTTTCATTGGCACAAGCCATTCCCTGACAGGGGGCCTAGAAGTGACGTTCAATAAGCCGCCGACGGGTGGCCCTTAGACCTTGCGCCTCCCTCCTGGGCTGGTACTCCTCATCCTCCTCCTCCTCAGGCTCCTCCTGCTCCTCCTCCTGAGGTGGGTGTCCAACGTGAGGTGGCAGTGCCTGAGTCCTGTGGATAGCCAGGTTGTGCAGCATGCAGCAAACGACGACGAATTGGGAGATTCGCTCCTGCGAATACTGGAGGGCTCCCCCGGAGCGATCGAGACAGCGGAACCGTTGCTTGAGGACGCCGATTGTTTGTTCTATGATGTTCCTAGTCGCTTGATGGCTCTCGTTGTATGCCTCTTCAGCAGGGGTCATGGGCGCGCGGAGCGGGGTCATGAGCCAGGTACACAAAGGATAGCCTTTGTCCCCGATAAGCCATCCTCTTGGGGGAGGCTGTGCCTGGAACATGTCAGCCACAGTTGTCTGTCGCAGGATAAAGGCATCGTGGCTGCTGCCTGGAAAGCGGGCATTGACAGCTAGGATGCGCTGCCTGTGGTCACACACCAGCTGTACGTTGAGGGAATGGTAGCCCTTCCGGTTGCGGTAATCCTCGGCATGCTCCAGAGGTGCCCGCAAAGCCACATGCGTGCAGTCAATGGCGCCCTGCACTATGGGGAAGCCCGCTATTCTTGCAAATCCCACTGCACGCTGCTGCTGCTTGTCCAGGGTCATGGGGAAGGAGATGAATTGATGTCTCCTTCTGAAAAGGGCTTCGGTCACCTGGCGGATGCAGCAATGCACGGCGAACTGGGAGATGTTAGCGATGTCCCCAGCAGCGGATTGGAAGGAGCCGGTGGCATAGAAGTTGAGAGCCAACGTCACCTTCACTGCCACCGACAGAGACGTCCTGCGCATCAGCTGTGGCTGCAGATCTCTCTGAAGCAGCTGGCAGATGTCTGCAACCACCTCCCTTCTGAATCGCAGCCTCCTTACACACATCGCGGCAGACATGGTCAGATAGGAGGACTGCTGGCGGTATACCCTGGGTGGGTAAGGCCTCAGTTGGTGACGCCTGTTGCCCCCTCTGCGTCTAGCCAGGGCTGCCACTCTCTCACGGCGTCTGTAAGCCCTTCTGGCATAAGGCTGAAAGTCTGCGTTGGCACCCAATGCAGCCCCCATTATATGCTGGCAAACAATGAGCTCTCAATGAAGGCAAAGATAATTGCTAAGCTCTGGCCTGAGCCAAAAATACCTGTCCTAGTGTTGGTCCAAACCAGTAAGCTCTCCTCCTTGGTCTCTCTCCAAAAAACCGTTGCACAAGAGTGAATGCTGCAAAATGGCTGCCCTTTATAGTGCAGGGTAAGTGCCCTTTAATTAGCGCTCCCCGCGGCCCGCCTCGGCTGTGTACCGTTCCACTTCACAGTCATTAGGGCCGCCCGGCGCACAATGGCCCGGCGCGAGTGAAGTTCCGGTTCGGGGCGCACAAAGGGCGTTGCACTAGTAAATGACGTCATGATCTGCGCGCGCAGCAGGGCGCGCGCTCAGACTTTGCGCCGGCGCTAAATGTGTACTGAAGTTGGGGCGAGGCGCAGATCGCGCTGCGCCCGGGCGCTAAGCGCCTAGCGCTCGAGATCTACTCCTCCTAAGGCGCTAACGGCTGGCGCGCCCAACTGAATTTCTAGGCCCTCGAGTCTCTTTGCCGGTAGCAAGCGGAAGCCAAGCGCAAGGAGCGCACGTCAACCCAAGCACCCCACCCACCCGCCCCTTCAACCACCGTCTGCCCCACCTGTGACAGAGACTGTAGGTCCCGCATTGGGCTCATCAGTTATCTGAGAACTCATTTTCAATGTGGAAGCAAGTCATCCTCAGTTCTGAGGGACTGCCTAAGAGAAGAGATCTTACCTTCCCTCTGTCACTGACCATCACTTGGCCACAATGCAAAAATACAAGCCACCACAAAATAAACATTCCGAACCAAATTTATAAATTAAATCATGCCATATTGCATACAAAGGTCAATTAATCATCCTTGTGCATTCCCTTAGTGCAGGCTCAAAGAGCCGAATGGCCTACTCCTATTCCTATTTCTTATATTCTTATGTTGTTATGTCTTCCCTGTGCCTTTGCCTGTCCTACTGCTCCTACGCAGTGCTATCCCAATGGCTGCAGCATGGCTGGTGGAAGGCTGCTGACTTTCAGTGGCAGAGACTACAGATGGCTTTGGAGGATGACCTCGAGCAGCTCTGGGCTTAGAAGGCCCGGCTGCGGACTACGGCATCTCGGCATGGGAGGCAGCAGTCTGGGCTGGCTGACAGGGCAGTGGCAGTGGCGGAGTGTCAGTAGTGGGAGTACGAATGCTGTCATCCTGAGAGAAGACGGCAAGTTCGTGCTCCATGGAGCCACTGCCATTCTCCCAGGACGGTTCCTCAGCAATCCTAGTAATCCGTTGGAGGTCCGACTGTGGGACTGCTCTGACACCCTGCAAGCCCCATTGAACACTGTTAGTGACATGATGGCAGCAGTCTGAGCTTGCGTGGCAGCAAGCTGAGCCTGCATGAGAGCAGTCTGAGCTTGCACGTCAGTAAGCTGTCCTTGCATGACCGAAGTCTGAGCCTCCACTGCAGCACCCTGACATTAGGTGGCTTCTGTTTGTGCTGCAATGAAAGCTGAGACATCGGCCATCAGACGCTGCATCATGGTTGGGTCCACAAATTTGCGAACGGAGTTGGCCAGCACTTCCACGCTGGAAAGGATAGGCTCCAACTTCTCCGCAAAGCCCTGTGCATAGTTGGTGCTGGACTCCTCCATGCTCCTTGACATCGACTGCATCGAATTTAGCCCCTGCTGTCTTTCAGTCAGACATTAAACCGAAGCACCATCTACCTGTTTAGATGGATGTTTCAGATCCGGTGACATTTTTTCAAAGAAGATCAGGGAATTCTTTCAGTGTCCTGGCCAATATTCATCCCTCAATCACCATCACCCAAACAGATTAATTGGTCAATCATGTTATTGTTATTTGTGGGACCTTGCTCTGTATAAATTGGCTGCTGCATTTGCCTGCAAAAACTAACAGTGACTACACTTCAAAAATAATTAATTGGCTGTGAAGCACTTTGGGATATCCTGAGGTTGTGATAAGGTGCTATATAAAAGTACTTCTTTTTTAACTAGTCCTGATCCCACTTGCAGGAGAATGAGTCGAGTAAACCACCAGACTTGCTGATCCATTTATTTACCAACTAGGGAATTGGGACATAACATTTTTTTCACTAGAAGTGTCATTCATATCATAAGAGGATCATGTTGTATTGTTGGTTATGTGAAATACTTTTGACTTGCGTTAAATCATGTACATAATGTAATTCAATTAATTTTGTTAGGGGTTAAGAAACAGATGCTTTTTCAAGGGTAGAACAACTGCTTTAATTGTACCAAAATATTCCTCACTTAAATGAGTTCATGGTTAGATACCCATCTGCTCACAGTTGAGCAGTAATTGCACTTTTCTCTCTTTTCCTTTAACTGTGCCAAACTTTTATAATTAAAAACAATAAACATAATTCCACTGTGTGGATAATAAAAAAAGATGTACACACCTAACCCACAGCAGCTAGGTGGTAATAAAAGAAAAAAAATATTCAGCCGGTAAAAGTTAATTTTTATTTTCTACACCTTTCAGATTTTACCGACAAGCCATTATATCTTAATATTTTTAATATTTTGAAATCCAAATACACCACATCCACTGGTTCCCTTTATCTATTCTGCTGGTTACAACCTCAAAAAACTCTAACAGATTCGTCAAACACGATTTCCCTTTCATAAATCCGTGTTGACTCTGCCCAATCCTATTATTATTTTCTAAGTGCCCTGTTACCACATCCTTAATAATAGATTCTAGCATTTTCTATACTACTGATGTCAGGCTAAATGTTTTGTAGTTCCCCGTTTTCTCTCTCCCTCCTTTCTTAAATAGTGGGGTTACATTTGCTACCTTCCAATCTGCGGGCACCATTCTAGAATCTATGGAATTTTGGAAAATGACAACCAATGCATCCTCTATCTCTATAGCCACCTCTTTCAAAACCCTAGGATGCAGTCCATCATGTCCAGGAAATTTATTGGCTTTCAGTCCTATTAATTTCTCCAGTACTTTTTTTTACTAATACTAATTTCTTTCGGTTCCTCATTCTTGCTAGAGCCTTGGTTCTTCACTATTTCCAGGAAGTTTGTTGCATCTTCTTCCGTGAACACAGATACATAGGGCAGGATTTTCATTGGGCCGTGGAGGCGGGATTGGAGGCATGTGGGGGGCTAAAATCCCGAAATCGGGGGTCCCGACACCATCCCGCCCCCAACCCACCTCCATGATAGTTTCAAAGGAGGCGGGTGCCCGACCCGCACTGGGACCCGCCTCCCCAAGGCGGGAAGGGGATTAGTGCCAATTAACTGCCTGTTAACAAGTAGTTAACAGGCAGTTTTTAGCCTAATCCCTATTTTCATTGGTGAAATGTGGGATTCCCGCTAGCTCCAAACCACGCCAAGTTAGTGAGGCGGGCCGTCGGGCTGAAGGGCTTGGAGGGGTTGAGATGTCCGGTGTTCAGGTGAGTGATGGGTGCATGAGTGCAGAGGTAAGTGTGTTTGGTGTGTTTAAAGTGTTTAAAGAAGTTTTACATACCTTTACAGCATTCCTTCCTTCAGGTCTTGGGAGTCCCTCATCTCACCGGCACAGAAAGCAAAATGGCCGCGATCTGTCAAAAATTGCAGCATTCAGCTTTCTGTTCTGGAGAGATCTCTAAATCATCCTGAGAGGGAGGAATTAACTTGGAGTACAGATTGTCAGTGTTTGACAGCTTCAAACAGCTGTCAAACGCTGATATTTCATCTGTCAAAAGGTCTTGACAGATGAAATATCAATCTGTGACGTCACCTGTTGCCGGGTGGCCCTTAATTGGCCTGCTGAGCCCGCTGGGCGGGCTCAACAAGGTCAATCAAGTCAAAATCGCGTGGGTTGGCTAAAACTCAATGGAGGCGGGACTACAACCCCGAAAGTTGTAATCCCGCCTCCTACCCGCCTCCTCAATGAAAATCCAGCCCATAGGCCGCGATTTTGCCAGCGCTCAGCGGGCGGGTTTGGAGGCGGGTCAGAGGTTAAAGTCATTTTGATTGACAGCGGGTTCTGCACCCACCGTCATCCCGCCTCCACACAACCTGCCCAAGTGTCCGGTCCCCGATTTGCGAATGGACCCGACACCTAGCGGCGGGAAACGGATTAAAGGCAATTAACTGCCTATTAACAGGTAAGTGTGGCGTGTTGAGAGTCTGGTCTGATGTTTGTGAAAAGATGACAGCTGCAGAAGTGGTGTCAAGGATGCCACGTTGCACATGGTGTGTTTCCGAGCAAAGAAAATGTTGGTTACTGCACTTTTAATACATATACAGATTTCATTAGCTTACATGTTTTTAAATCCAACTGTATGTCCAGTGCCACCTCATTGGGAGAACTTCTCTCACCAGTGACAGGTCGCTTCTGTCATCTCACCTGCAGCTGCCATCTATTCCAGCAACATCAGAGCCAATGAAACAATCAGACCTTGGTCCTCTGAATCCTTCCACAATCATCCCCAACACCAACATCACCAACCTCATCACCAACCTTTGCCGCCATCACCTGATGCACACTGGACACAGGGCATCAGCCCCTGACAAAATTGCTGCCCGGGAGGCCAGCGATGGCATCATCATGGCCAGGTTTTCTTCACTTGATGCTGTAAACCCTGGCTGCCACATGATGTGCCAGGTTGACACCATCCCACACCAGTACCGTGAAGTATCCCTTCAATGTCCAAGCCATGGTCATGCACACATATCACTATAGTGGGGTGGGGGGGGAGGCGTGGAGTTATGACTGAACAATCACTGGAACTCAGTAAGGCACTTCTCAATGGGCGCTAAGATATGTTCAATAAGGGACAATTTTTGAAAAAGAGATTTCACTGTATGGCAACACATTACCAGAAACTTCACATGGACATTGGCTAAACCCCTCAAGTGCCCACCCTTGTGTGTTGTTAGTTGGTATGCTTGCAATAGAATGAGGGTGAGTGTGAGGGGTGGCTAGTGAGATGGGGAAGTGATAAAGTAGATAGAGAGGGTTGGGTGGCAGTGCAAGATAAGTTGGAGTCCTGGGGAGGTCTCTTCCACCCTTGGAAGGGAAGAGAACCTCCCTGTGTATGGTGACTCCTTCCATAACCACATGGAATGAGTCATTGGAGAGCCTGGGTGCAAGAGTTCACCTTTGTACAGTGATTGTCTGTGTTTTCAGCACCTCAATGCTGTCAAACACTGAAAAAGCCACTGTCAAAATAAAATTGTGCATGGTCCCTTTAAGGAAACCAGCAGATGACGCGTAATCAAATGACGTCATCAGACCCACTTCCTGTTAATTGGCGGGTAACCCCGGGCGGGCTTAACAAGGCCAATCAAGGGAAAATCACACCTGTAGAGCAGAGGTAACAGGGGGCAGGACTGGAACCCGGAAACCAGCTGACCCGCCCCCATCCCGACACCGATGAGAAAATCACGGCCATAGCATTTGTTTAATTTCTCTGCCATTTCCTTATTCCCCATTATAATTTCTCCTGTCTCAGCCTGTAAGGGACACACATTTACTTTTGCTAATCTTTTCCTTTTTACACACCCATAGAAGCTTTTACAGTCTGTTTTTATGTCTCATGCTAATTTACTCTCATTCTATTTTCCCTTTCTTTATCAATTTCTTGGTCCTCTGCTGAATTCTAAAATCCTCCCAATCCTCAGGCTTACTACTCTTTTTGGCAACATTATAAGCCTCTTCCTTTGATCTAATACTATTTTTAACTTCTCCTGTCAGCCACGGTTGGACCACTTTTCCTGTGGGGTTTTTGTGCCTTAAAGGAATGTATATTTGTTGTAAATTATGTATTAATTCTTTAAATGCTAGCCATTGCTTGTCTACCATCATACCTTTTAATGTTGTTTCCCAATCCACCAGAGCCAACTTGCCTTTCATACCTATGTAATTTGCTTTGTTTAGATTTAAGACCCTAGTTTCGGATTTCAAACTCAATATAAAATTCTAACATATTATGGCCACTCTTCCTTAAAGGCCTTTCTCATTCCACAATATTAGATCTAAAATAGCCTGTTCACTAGTTGGTTCCTCAAGATACTGAACTAGAAAACTATCTTGCATACATTCCATGAATTCATCCTCCACACTATTACTACAAATTTGGTTTGCCCAGTCTATATGTAGATTAAAGTCCCCCATGATTACTGTATTACCCTTGTTACATGCACCTCTAATTTCCTGGTTTATACACTGCCCTACATTACAACTACTGTTTGGGGGCCTATAAACAAATCCCACCAATGTTTTCTGCCCCTTGCTGTTTCTTAGCTCTACCCAAACTGATTCTGCTTCTTGATTTTTGGAGCTAAGATCCTTTCTCTCTACTGTCTTTATCCCATCTTTTATTATCAGGGCTACCCCTCCTCCTTTTCCATTTTGCCTATCTCTTCTAAAAGTTAAGTATCCTGGAATATTTCTTACCCAACCGTGGCCACTTTACAACCACGTCTCTGTTATGGCTATTAGATCAAACCTGTTAATTTCTATCTACGCTATTAATTCATCTATTTTGTTGCGAATGCTTCACGCATTCAGATACAGTGCCTTTAGCTTTGACATTTCTATTTTCCCCTGATGTCACCTTATTCACTAATGCCTTATTACCTTTGTTACTCTCTCTGTCCCTTCCTGACCAACTCTGCTTATTTTTATTCAAAACTCTACTCTGCTCTAGAGCCTTGACATTTCTCTCGCTGCTTTTAAATTTACTCTTTCCTGAATTATCTCACTTCCTCTTCATTAGTTTAAAGCCCTGTCTAGCGCCCTAGTTATTCAGTTCACCAGGACACTGGTCCCAGCCTGGTTTAAGTGGAGCCCGTCCCAATGGAACAACTCCCTCTTTCCCCAGTACTGGTGCCAGTGCCCCATGAACTGAAACCCCTTCCTCCCACACCACTCTTTGAGCCATGCATGTAAACCTCTAATCTGTTTGTCCCTATGCCAATTTGCACATGGCTCAGGTAACAATCCAGAGATTATTACCTTTGAGGTTCTGGTTTTTAATTTGGATCCTAGCAGCTCAAACTCCCTCAGCAGAACCTCATTCCTAGTTCTACCTATGTCATTGTTTCCTGCGTGGACCACGACAACTGGATCCTCCCCCTCCCACTCCAAATTCTTCTCCAGCTGCAAGGAGATGTCTTTAACCTTGCACCACAACCTTCGGAACTCTTGGTCGCGGCTGCAGAGAACAGTATCTATCCCCCTGACTATACTGTCCCCTACCACAACTATATTCCCTTTCACTCCCCCCACTTGAATGGCCTCCTGCACCATGGTGCCATGGTCAGCTTGCTCATCCATCCTGCAGACTTTGCCCTCATCTACACAGGCAGCAAGAACCTCATACCTGTTGGACAGGGGCAAAGGCTCCTCCAGCACTGCACCTGGGGTCCCCTTACCTGCCCGAGTTGCAGTCACACCCTCCTGTCCCTGACCACTAACCAGACCTGTACCACTACCTAACCTACCTCTGGCATCAAAGTGTCCAGGTAACTCTCCTCATCCCTGATGCCCCGCAATGTCTGCACCTCAGAGTCCAGCTCGAAAACTCTGAGCTGGAGTTCCTCAAGATGCAGGCACTTACTGCAAATGTGGTTGTCTGGGATCACAATGCTCTCCACAAACTCCCACATGCTGCAGTTGTGGCACACCACCTGCACTGCCATCCCTATATGACCTTGTTTTATTTAATTAAATTTAATTACATTTGTAATTAGGTAACTTAGATTACAGTGTAGTTTCTTGACTAATTACTTAATCTAGATTAAGTTAAGGGTACTGTAATTAAATATCTACCTGTAACACAAAGCACTACAAGTAGTATTGTAAGGGGTGGTGTGTGTGGTCAGCTTCACCTCTGACTCCCTGAGCGGTTCGAATCGCTCCCACTCCCTTGGTTCTAGACTTTGGACTTATTTGGGGGTTGTAATGAAATTGCAACAGACACCTGAGTTGGTCAAAAGAATTGAGATTTTTATTTTTGAGACAGGAAAATATACAATACAATAAATCTTATACTCTAAAAAGGGGAATGCTTTGGAATATGCGAGGGAGAATTACAATAGACAAAAATACCTTACCCTCCCAATCCCACTATCCTAACTAGGCTGAATTCCAGAGGACCAGGAAATGCTCACCAAACGACTTTCTTGACAGATTGTAGAGGTTCGCGATTTCGGGGTTCTCTTTAGTTGTGGCGGTTGGGGCCTGCCATACCCTGGACATGGTGGAAGACTGCACATGCGTTGGGTTTTCAGTCTTCGCCTGTCCGCTGATGCGGTTGGATGCGTAGTTGGATTTATCGGGTAAGTACCCAATTTTCTTTGGTTAGGTATAGTTTTTAAAGAGTCTTTTGTGTCAAATCTTACCCAGGGGTAAGTCAGACTAGCTTGTAGAGTGGAAACAAGTTTGTGAATTTTCGACTTCTCGGTGGTTGGTTTCTTGTTGGTCGCGGTGGCCCAATATTACCTAGTTGGTGGTAATATTGTTAGTTGTTGGTTTCTTGAGGCCTTTGGTTGCCACGATTTCCTTTTCCTTCTGTTTCGTTTTTCTTTCCTCAAGTCTCCGATCCTTCGACTAAGTACGGTGCTGATGATACCTTTTCTGAACCGTACTTTCTCTCTCCTGTACTGAACTTGAACCTTCTTGAGCTGTGTCCTCAACTGTGTGAACTGTCTTCAACGTGTCAACTGATCTGTTTCTCTGAACAAGCAGGCCACAATTACACTGTTTAGAGGCCTGGCTTATCTGACTGCCAAATCTCCTCTGGTCCTTTGTTAATTTTGGCGGGCTTGTTAATTTTAATATGTTTAAATTCTCATCGAGTTTCGGGGAGGGTCCCATCTATTTTTAATTGGCCTTTAACTGGTATCGGGATTGCTTCAAAATCAGTTTAAATGTGCAAAGTGTTTTGGAAATCTTTCTGAGTGGTTTTAAACTGTTGTTTGATAGTTTTCTCCGGCTGGGGCCAGGGTCTCTTTTGTTGACTGTTGGCATGTATTGTATTATTCATGTCCTTGGTGGCCCTGTAAGTTTCGACGGGAACAGTCTTTTCTGTGGGCTTATTGGCCCAGAAATTCGGGTCGGGGGCTTCCTGCGTGTGTAAGCCCCTGACCTGCACTTACCTTGCGCACCGGCCGTTGAGCTGTAGAGCCCCGTGGAATTCCGATCCAGGGCCTGGTCCAGCTGCCAGCGTGCAGTGCTTGCGTATCCCAGGGGTGCAGATAGTTCGATGCGTCCCCTGGGATCACGTGGGCCATGGGCAGCCAATCAGAGCAGAGAATGCTCCATTCATACATCTTGACAGGAAGTGCTGTCAGGACTTATAAATACTACAGCCCCAAAATAGCACTAAACCTTCAAATAAATTTAAAAAACCATCACATTTTTTAAATAAACTATAAATTACATGAAATAACTATTTTAAACAATAATTTAAATTTTTGGAAAAAATAATTTTATATTCTAACGGGGCTAAAAATAAACTTACCTTGCTTTAAGGTATTTAAAAATAATAAACCTGTGGAAAAAATGTTTTAATTTTAATTAATTCACCACTTACCTTGTAAAAAGCAGGCCTTACGCCTGCTTTTTATATGTGTAAATTCTGCAGACTTACCCTCACGGAAAAACCTGTAAAAAAAACCTAAGTTTGATGCACACGCGCAGCCTCTCCTGCGCACACGTTCGACCTCTGAACCCCTGCTTTCAGAGGAATGGAAGTGCCGGTTTCCCGCGCATGAGCAGTGCATGCAGGAAACCGGCACTTCCATCGGGCCTATGGGTGAGTACCCCGTGCGTACTAACCCGTGGAGACCCGAATTTCTGGGCCATTGTCTTTATATAGAATGACTGGGATGGCCCAGAACATTCTCAGACAATCTGGCCCCTTTTCCAATACTCAAACTGTCTGTCCCACCGTGTCCAACCCATTCCTTTTTTTGCAGCTTTTCCACAGGCCTGAACATGCCTTTTAAACTAGCCAAATCTTCCTGGGGGTTTGATTTTAGGTCCCCTTTGGCCCAATATTATTTCAAACAGTCCAATATCTCTCCTTTCCTTACTTTGGGGGAATCTATATAATTTTGCGAGCCTTACAGTGTAGGCAAAAAGCAGCAACTCCTTCCCCCTCTTCTCCGAGTCCCCACTCTTTCCAAATTCCCAACTAAAACACTCTGTTCAAGTCCACTCCATTTAATCCTTCTCTGTGCAGACTCACATTGACAGCTGCAGAAACGCCTGTCTATGCCCGTGACTATTGAATCCCCTTTGACCACTGCATTCCCACAGTTCACTGTGCGCCCCTAACTCTAACTAGAATGGAGGGGCAGCTGAGACCTGTTGCCTGAAATTCCTGCGCCATGTGGGAACTCCAGGACATTTTTTAAAATTCATTTTTATGTGATGTGGGTGTTGCTGGTAAGGCCAGCATTTATTGCCCATCCCTAATTGCCCTCGAGAAGGTGGTGGTGAGCCGCCTTCTTGAACTGCTGCAGTCCGTGTGGTGAAGGTACTCTCACAGTGCTGTTAGGGAGGGAGTTCCAGGATTTTGACCCAGCGACGATGAAGGATCAGTGATATACTTCTAAGTCAGGATGGTGTGTGACTTGGAGGGGAATGTGGAAGTGATGGTGTTCCCATGCGTTTGCTGCCCTTGTCCTTCTAGGTGGAAGAGGTCGCGGGTTTGGGAGGTGATGTCGAAGAAGCCTTGGCGAGTTGCTGCAGTGCATCTTGTAGATGGTACACACTGCAGCCACAGTACGCTGGTGGTGGAGGGAGTGAATGTTTAAGGTGGTAGATGGGGTGCCAATCAAGTGGGCTGCTTTGTCCTGGATGGTGTCGAGCTTCTTGAGTGTTGTTGGAGCTGCACTCATCCAGGCAAGTGGAGAGTATTCCATCACACTCCTGAATTGTGCCTTGTAGATGGTGGAAAGGCTTTGGGGAGTCATTCACCGTAGAATACCTAGCCTCTGACCTGTTCTTTTTGCCACCGTATTTATGTGGCTGGTCCAGTTAAGTTTCTGGTCAATGGTGACCCCCAGGATGTTGATGGTGGGGGATTTGGCTATGGTAATGCCATTGAATGTCAAGGGGCGGTGGTTAGACTCTCGCTTGTTGGAGATAGTCATTGCCTGGCACTTCTGTGGCGCGAATGTTACCCGCCACTTATCAGTCCAAGCCTGAACGTCATCCAGGTCTTGTTGCATGCGGGCATGGACTGCTTCATTATCTGAGGAGTTGTGAATGGCAGGTGGCCTAGGTGACCATGTGTGCAGGAAGTGCCCCAGCTGCTCGAGCTTAGGGTTTCTGAGCTTGAGGAGCGGCTGGAATCACTACAGGGCATATGGGAAGCTGAAAACTTCCTGGATCGTACGCTCCAAGAGCTGGTCATCCCACAGCCACAAAAAGCTCAGGACAGTAATTGGGTTTCCATCTGGCAGGGTAGAATGAGGCAGACAATGCAGGAATCTTCTGGGAGTGTGGTGCTCACTTAGCGGTTTCCAGTGTTGAATACCACTGAGGGTGACGAAACCTGGAAGAAGCATGGCACCGAGGGGCAAAGGACTGCACAGGGGCGCACAGTGAACTGAAGGAATGCAGTGGTCAAAGGGGATTCAATAGTCAGGGGCGTAGACAGGCGTTTCTACAACTGCCAACGTGAGTCACGCACGATGTGTTGCCTCCCTAGTGCCAGGGTAAAGGACATCACTGAGAGGGTGCAGAGCATTTTGAGGGTGAAGGGGGAACAGCCAGATGTCGTTTTCCATGTGGGAACCAATGACATAGGTAGGAAAAAGGTTCAGGTCCTGCAGTTTGAGTTCCAGGAGCTAAGGACAAAGTTAAAAAGCAGGACCTCAAAGGATTACTCCGAGTGCCACTCATCAGTGAGTAAAGGAATAGTAGGATAAAACAGGTTAAACCATGGCTAGAGACATGGTACAGGAGGGTGGGCTTCACATTCCTGGGGCATTGGGACGAGTTCTGGGGCAGGAGGGACCTATTCAAGATGAATGAGTTGCACTTCAACAGTGCTGGGACCAATGTCCTCGCGGGGCGGTTAACTAGTGCTGCGGGGTAGGTTTAAACTAATTTGGTAAGGGGATGGGCACCAGGATGAAACATTTGAAACAGGCTGCACAGAGGACTGCGGGACACAATTTGCACTGGAGTAAAGAATAATTCAAAAATAGGAGGGATCAGACAGTGGGCAAATGCAAGTATTCCAAGATGGATTTAGAGCGCAAGCGTGTAAATGCATGGCGCGTGGTAAATAAGGTTGGTGAGCTGCAGGCACAAGTCGCCACATGGGACTATAATGTAATGGTAATAACAGAAACCTGGCTCAAAGAAGGGGAGGATTGGGAACCTAATATTCCTGGCTACAAGGTATTCAGGAATGATAGGGGAGGAACAAAAGAAGGGGGTGGCAGTATTGATCAAATAAACTATTACAGCACTGGAAAGGGATGATGTAGTTGAGGGGTCAAAGGCAGAATCTATTGGGTTAGGATTAAGGAACTAATACACTGCTGGGTGTATACTACAGTTGACCAATATTGGGAAGGAGAAAGAGGAGCAAATTTGCAGTCAAATTACAGAAAACTGCAAGAACTATAGAGTAGTGATAATGGGGACTTCAATTATCCTAATATAGGTTGCTTTTGTAGCAGTGTAAAGGGCAAAGAGGGGGAGGAATTCTTGTTTCCAAGAGAACTTTCTTGATCAGTGTGTTTCCAGCCCAACGAGAAAGGAAGCTGTGCTGGATCTAATTCTGGGGAATGAATTTGGGGAAGTGGAGCATGTTTCAGCCAGGGAGCATTTGGGAAACAGTGATCATAATATCATCAGCTTTAGAACAGTATGGAAAAGGACAAGGATCAATCAAGCCTAAAAAATACTTAACTTGAGGAGGGCTAACTTCAGTGAGTTGGAAAGAAACATTTGAAACAGGCTGCACAGAGGACTGCGGGACACGATTATCACTAGAGTAAAGATTAATTCAAAAATAGGAGGGATCAGACAGTGGGCCATCACACTCCTGAATTGTGCCTTGTAGATGGTGGAAAGGCTTTGGGGAGTCACTCGCCGTAGAATACCTAGGTGGATTGGAATCAAAAATTGGTAGGCAAAACAGTAACTGAACAATGGGAGGCCTTCAAACAGGAGGTAGTTTGGGTACGGTCTAGACACATTCCCACGAGGGGGCAAGGAAGTCATAGAATCATAGAATGATACAGCACAGAAGGAGGCCATTCAGCCCATCGTGCCTGTGCCAGCTCTTTGGTAGAGCTATTCAATTAATCCCACTTCCCTGCTCTTTCCCCATAACCCTGTAATTTTTTCCCCTTCGAGTACTTATCCAATTCTCTTTTGAATGCTACTACAACAACTCGCTGTATAAAAAAAGGTTTCCTCATGTCACCTCTGGTTCTTTTGCCAATTACTTTAAATCTGTGTCCTCTGGAGTCCTGCCAAGGCTAGAGCTCTGTGGATGATTAAAGATATAGGTATTAAAATAAACAGAAAAAGGAGGCTTATGACAAATATGTGGTTGATACTACAGTAGAGATCAAAATGAATACAGAAAGTACAGAGGAGATCTAAAAAAAGGGAGTAAGAGGAGCACAGAGAGAATATGAGAATAGATTAGCGGCGAACATAAAAAGGAACATAAAAGTCTTTCATAAAAATATAAATAGTAAAAGGGCAGTCAAAGGAAGGGTGGGGCCGATTAGGGATCAAAAAGGAGATCTTCTTGTGGAGAGAGAGGGCATGGCTAAGGTATTAAATGGGTATTTGCATCTGTCTTCACTAAAGAGGATGCTGCCAATGTAGCAGTAAAAGTGGAGGTAGTAGCGATATTGGATTGGATAAAAATAGATAAAGAGGAGGTACTGAAAAGGTTGGCAGTCCTCAAAGTAGAAAAGTCACCTGGTCCGGAAGGGATGCATTCTAGGTTATTGAGGGGAAGTAAGGGTGGAAATTGCGGAGGCTCTAGCCACAATCTTCCAATGCTCCTTAGATATGGGAGTGGTGCCAGGGGACTGGAGGATTGCAAGTGTAACATCCTTGTTCAAAAAAGGTGAGAGGGATAAACCAGGCAACTACAGGCCAGACAGCCTAACATTGGTGGTGGGGAAATTTTTTAGAGACAATGGGGGCGAAATTCGACTCCTTTGCACCTGCCTTTAGCGACTCTGGGGGGCGTAAAGGGGTTATTGCCCGGGGGGAGAAAAAAGCGCCTCCCAAGAAATTCGGCAGGGCGCTGCTGAGGAGCTACCCGATAGCGCTGCGACCCTCCGGTAGCGCCCTGGGCCTCTGCGCTGCCAGCGATGATGTCATCACTGTGCGCCATGACCCCATAGTGCCCTGCTGCAGAATTCGGGCTGCGCCCCGCGAGGCTGCCGCTGGCGATGTTAGTGCCAGCTTCGCGGGTCGTGTACTGGGCAGACCTCCGCTCGCGGGGCGGTATTTAAAGGGGAGGTGCGGCTGCAACCTGCGCCACCATTTTCTTTTTTTGGCCAACCTCTGTGTGGGCTGTGGCGTGGTCCTGGCCGCCATCGCACAGCCCGGCACCGCGTCGCGGCATCGGGCTGTGGCCGCAGCCCCAGCACCACGCCGCCCTGGTGGCCTAATGTGGGCCATTGGAGGCACTACAGAGTGCACAGCGGCCCTCCCCTTTAACTGAAGGGGAGGGGCGTTGAAATGCAGCAGCGCTCCACGGAGCTGCTGTGGAGCACGGCCAATTGTGCCCCGACATCGCCTCGGTCACCGCCCCACCGGGAAGTGGAGCATCCGACATTGCGCTTCACTTCCTGGGCGAGGCAGTAAGGCGAATTTCACAGCCGGGGCGCAACTTCCTCGCCGGGCGCAAGATGTCCCGCCTTGCCAGCGTTACCGCCCTGAAACCGGGCGCTACCGAATGTTGCACCCAATAATCCAGGGCAAAATTAATTGCCACTTGGAAAAGTACGGGCTAATAAATGAAATTCAGCACGGATTTGTTAAAGGCAAATTGTTTTTAAAAACTTGATTGAGTTCTTTGATAAAATACTGGAGAGGGTTGATGAGGGTAGTGCGGTTGATGTGTTTATGGACTTTCAAAAGGCGTTTGACAAAGTACCACATTATAGACTTGTAAGAAAATTAAAGCTCATGGGATTAAAGGGACTGTAGCAGCATGGATACAAAACTAGCTGAGGGACAGAAAGCAGAGAGTAGTGGTGAACAGTTGTCTTTCAGACTGGAGGGAGGTATACAGTGATCTTCTCCAGGGGTTGGTATAAGACCATTGCTCTTTCTGATATACATATAAGCGACCTAGATTTGGGTATACAGGACATAATTTCAAAGTTTGCAGATGCCATGAAACTCGAAAAAGTATTAAACAACCAAGAGGATAGTAACAGACTTCAGAAGGACATAGACAGACTGGTGAAATAGAGATGTAGTGGCGCTTCGTAATTTCCAAACATGCAGCCACTGAGCTTTGAGGCTTTTAACAACGAGTAGACGCGTGTCGAAATAAAATGTTCCAAAACGTAACTTTGTCTTTAAACTGTTTACTGTAACACCTTACAAAAAGAATTACAAAGCAAAACACGTTTAAACGAACACGGTCAAAAACTGTATTGCTCCAGCCCTCAAAAGCCTTTACCTTCTCTCCAGCCTCGTGCAGCTTGAACTGTAAAATGGCTGGATACCATGTGACAAGCTTAAGGACTGTACCATTGTAGCAAGAATAAAGGGGGTATCTCAGACTATACTACTGGAACAAGAAAATAGGGGGTTTCTCAATACAATAAGTCAGTCAGGTAAATTAACTGTATTATACTATTTAACCAATATTTTAAAGTATTTTCTTTCTTAAACTTTCATGACTCTTACATTCCAGCCCCTAATTGACTAGGCACATGAAGCATATCAATTACTCAAACATTCTTAAGAGTCATAAACTAATGAGTTCAACATATTTACAATATAAATGTCCACTTTTTTTGTTCAGGAACCTTTCACGCTGCTTCTTGTAGCAGGCAGAGCTTTGTGATCGGTCTTTCCAGGGTACTGGTCTTGGTTTGCAAACAAACGCGATGAACAACGCCTCTGGAGTCTGGCATGGTCTTAATTATTTTTCCCATCAACCAAGAATTTCTAGGGGCTGAATCATCCACGATTAAGACGACGATGTCTCCGACAATGAAGTTCCTCTTTATTTTGGACCATTTTTGACGCTCCTGTAGCAGAGGTAAGTATTCTCTTGTCCATCTGGTCCAGAAAAGGTCCGACATATACTGAACTTGCCTCCACTTCCGACTGGCATACAGATCTTCCTTTTTGAAGACTCCCGGGGGCGTGACTGGCTGTGTTTTCAACAACAACAGGTGGTTCGGAGTCAGGGCTTCGAGGTCATTGGGATCATCTGATGTCTTAGTTATCGGTCGGTCATTAATGATGGCTTCAACCTCACGCAGAACGGTTTGAAGTCCCTCGTCGTCAAGTACTTGCAGCTTCAGTACAGAACTGAGTAATTTTCTTACGGTGCGTATCTGTCTTTCCCAGACACCTCCATGGTGGGATGCAGCCGGTGGATTGAAGATCCACTTAATTCCTGTTTGCATCATGGCTTCCTGTATTTTAAGCTGATTCCAACCTTCAATTGCTACCCGTAGTTCTCTCTCCGCTCCGACAAAATTAGTGCCATTATCAGAATGCATAATGGACATCTGTCCTCTTCTACAGACAAAGCGCCGCAGGGCGTTAATACAGGAATCAGTGTCAAGCGTGTGTGCCACCTCAATATGAACTGCTCTGATGGTCAAACAAGTGAAAAGCACACCATATCTCTTGACAAGGCTCCGTCCTCGCTTTACCTCGAAAGGCCCGAAATAGTCCACCCCTTCGTTTGTAAATGGGGGCTTGTCTGGTAACAAACGGTCTTCAGGCAGGTCTGCCATTTTCTGCTCCCCAGCTCTAGCGTGTAACCGTCTGCAAACAATGCATTCAGAGAGTATTTTTCTTATTACAGAATTAGCTCCTGGAATCCAGTATCTTTGTCTTAGCTTCGCAAGCATGTGATTCCTCCCACTGTGTCCAATACTCTGGTGTATATGCTGAAGAATGAGAGTAGCAACCCGGAGGTCCTTAGAAAGGATAGCAGGATGCTTGGCCTCCTCTGGCATAGCAGATTTGTTCAGTCGCCCTCCCACCCTCAGTACTCCATCTTGCAGTGTAGGGTCCAGCTTGTAGATATGACTACCTTTCTTGATTGGAGTATTTCGCTGTAAAGCTTCGATTTCTTCTGGATATCTTTGTCTTTGACTGAAGCAAACTATCTCCATCTCAGCCTTGGCCAAATCCTCCACGGTCAATGAATTCTTACCCAATGTGGTCTTGTGCTGGTGTATATATTGCTGTAGAAGCATTCTCTGCTTATCAGGGTTACTTTCAGACTGATGGATAGTGGCTCGATACTCTTTTCTCTTACCGCTCAGGTGTAGCAGCAACTCTTTCAACCTTAGAAACCATGCAACTGCTTTCCTCAACTGGTGCCATCCTGAGAAATGGTTAACAAGCTTGTTCACTGTGTCAAAGTTCTCTTTCGTAGTTATGAGATTTACTGTGACTGATCTCTTGACTTTGACGTCATCTTCAGCAATCTGACTTGGCATATCTGGTCTTTCTGGCCATGATCTCTCTGTTTCCAGCAGATAACTTGAGCCTTGTATCCAAGTTTCACTCCTCATGAAGTTTTCAGCCTTCAATCCCCGTGAGGCTTGATCTGCTGGGTTTAATGAGGTGTTTACATACCTCCATTGAGATGGTTGTGTAGCTTCTCTAATGGATGAGATTCTGTTTGCTACGAAGGTCTTGAAGCGTATCTTCTCATTCTCTATATACTTCAGCACTGTCGTGCTATCCGTCCAGAAGACAGATTCTTCTAATGGGAGCTGTAACTCTTTCCGCATCACCTGGTCAACTTTAACTGCAACAACCGCTGCCGTCAACTCCAGTCTCGGGATGGTGACCTGCTTCAGCGGAGCCACCCTGGATTTCCCCATGAGGAAGGCACAATGTTTCTGGCCCTGTTGATTTGTCAGCAAGAGGTAAGTAGCCGTGCCATAGCCGTCCTCACTGGCGTCCACGAAATGATGTAGTTGAGCCGTCTTTGTAACTCCAAAACTCACAGGCTTGATGCATCTACTGACGTTGAAGCTAGAAAGTTGTTGCAAATCTGTCAACCATCTGAGCCACCTCTGAGCTTGACCTTCTGGGATATCTTCATCCCATCCTCTCTTGTCTCTACACAGCTCTCGTAGGATCAGCTTCACCGGCAGAATGAGTGGTGCCAGGAATCCAAGAGGGTCGTAGATGGAACTGACCACGGAGAGAATCCCTCGTCTTGTGGATGGTCTTTCGTTCACCGTTATTCTGAAGTTGAACGTGTCTGACTCAATGTACCATTGTACACCAAGAGCTCTCTCAATAGGAAGGACATCGTGGCTCAGGTCCAGATCTTTGACTTCAGTGGCTCTTTCCTTTTCTGGGATAGAAGCTAGAACTGCTCTGCTGTTGCTTATCCACTTAGTCAGATGGAATCCTCCATTCGAACACAGAGTTCTAAAGTCTCTTGACAGTCCCACAATTGATGACGTTTTGGCCTATCAATTACAGGCCAGTCCGGACGAAGTGTTAGCTTGGGTGAATGATTCTTGTTTTAAAACACCCGAAGGGGTATGGGTTCACCAGGATGGCCGTATGGTGGCTCCTAAATCTTTAAGTCCATGGATTGCCCGATGCGTTAACATGTTCACGCATGCGGGCAAAGGGGGGATGGCAGACTATATTAATCAAACATGGTATGCACCAGGAATTATGACAATTACAAAACAAATTAGTGAACAACGCATTACCTGCCAAACAATGAACCCAGGTAAAACGGAAAAGGTACAGGCTGCCTCCCACCCAAATCCAACAAGACCCTTTGTACATTTACAGATGGATTTTATTGAATTACCGGTATGTTTAGGATTTAAGTATGTATTAGTTATTGTAGATGTGTTTTCACGATGGATTGAAGCCTTTCCATGTAAAAAAAAAATGATGCAGTTACTGTTGCAAAATGTTTGTTAAAAGAAATTGTACCACGATTTGGTATACCTGCACAACTTTCAAGTGACAATGGACTTCTACTGCAGCTATCATCCACAGTCAGCGGGACTGGTAGAAAAATATAATGGTATGCTGAAGAATAAACTTTCTAAACTTTGCAATGAAACTGGACTTAAATGGGTCGAACTATTACCCCTAGCATTGATGATAATGCGAGCAGCAACTAACAGGACAACCAGACTATCGCCACAAGAGATTGTTATGGGACGACCCCTAAGACTGCCATTTTCAGCGTCACTTACGGTTAAGCAAATGGACATCCATAAAATGGATGAGAACATGTTAAACTATTGTATTGCATTAACTAGATGTATTTCCAGCTTTCACCAGCAGGTAAAAGAGGCGCAAACGGAACCAGCGGAAGGAAGGTGCCATAACTTGGAACCAGGAGATAACGTATACGTAAAGGTCTTCAAAAGAAAGAACGGACTACAACCACGCTTTGAAGGGCCATACCAAGTACTCCTGACAACGAACGCAGCTGTTAAAAACAAGGAAAGACCGACCTGGATACACGCATCCCATTGCAAGAAAGCACCAGACGGGGACATTTAAAAAAAAAAGACTTGAGACGATGAAATTATTGTTCACGCTGTATGTGCTCATTGAGATGGTATACGTAAACTGTCAGAGATATATTGAAGAACCCCGAAAGAAATGAGAATTACATGTTAACACTTTTCTGTATATGGCTTACGAGCATGCTAAGGATAGTGGTAGATCTAGTTGCTGGGTCTGTGCCCATATACCCATTCACACCACAGGAGGAATCCCACTAAGATCTATTCCCTTTAATATTTCCGAAACAGCAGAATGGATCATAAGGCGAAATAGTTCAGGCAACCCAGACAGAACCAGGGATATGATTCAGTGGAGATCAGCAGGTTAGAACCTGACCACCTTCCAGGGATGGTATCAACCCAATTATAACCATACTCGAGCGACACCTTCCTCTCCTTAACTAACACCTCAGGAGTTGGCACACCACAAGGGTCGTTATGCCTTAAAAAGGAGGTCAAGGTAGGGAGGAAGGTTGGACAGAGAATAGGAGAGAGTTCTTGCAATCAAACAGTCACGTGGCAACCACTTATTCCTGGTCTGACCAAGCAGGGAACGTTTTTACTAGAATGGACCAAGGTGTTTAATCAAACCAGTAAGTTGCTATGGGCTGGCGATGCTTTCCGCTTATGGAGGGAGATCAGGACAATCCCTTTCGTGAAGAGGTGATACGGTTGGACAAAATACGATTTTAACAATTAGGATAGACAAGAGAGGAGAGACGATCTTAGATAAGGTCAGCCATCAATACAGGTATTATCCCGGGGATGGTCAAAACGGAAATGAAGTCGGTATCCTTAGGCCAAAATTTAAATTTGGCACGAGGACCGACAAAAGGGACTGAAAGAATTAATGTGGGCTATATTGTCCTAGGTAGGACAAAATGGGGGAATGTAGAAGTGCACCAGCATAGAAATATATATCCACATAAAATTAGTATAAAATAAGCACACATACTCTCTTATATTAAAATGGAGTCTGGAACTGTTTCAACAGGCCAAAATGGCTTCACACAGTATAACATAAGGGGAAACGGGCAGGCCCATATTAGGAAGCGGTTTAAGGAAGAGGATGTGACTCCTTTGTAGCTTGCAGGCTAAGCAGTTCCAGTAAACAAGATAAGCCTAGTAGAACAAAAGCATGATAACCGAAGGACATGTACTGTAAACATTCGTATGAATGTCCAGAACCAAAGTGAGAGACAAACCGTCTCCATTGTATAAAATTAATTAACTTTATCTAAAGGTATTCCTGCATCATGACTTTTGATTATCTATTGACTAACCTTATCTTAAGACACTGAGGCTCTGCTGACCCTTTAGTCATCTTCTTGTTGACCTTAAACATTCCTTACTCATCCCTTTCTTAATGTTATTAATTGTGTCTCAATACCATACCATGTGATAAAAGGTTTTGATCTTTGTGTATAAAAAGAGGTGTTTTTGTCCATGTATTCGGAGAAGTCACGATAGCCTTTGCCTACGTGATTGCTCCCCTTGCTAGCAAGTAGTTAAATAAAGTCTGCCTTTGACGATCACTTTGTTTCACAGAGTCTTATTGAACAGTCGAAACTTCGACACAGTGCAATGGCATCGTCTTCTGTTGACATGGACTTCAGACAGTCATCGACATAAAAGTTTCTGAAGATTGTCTCCACAGCCTCTGATGGTGCTTTGCCTTTGCCATCTTCTGCAGTTTTTCTGAGAGCGTAGCTTGCACAGCTGGGAGATGATGTGGCTCCGAACAAGTGTACAGCCATTCTACATTCCACCATCGCTTGACTAACGTCGCCATCTGGCCACCAAATGTAAGATTCGAAATTTTCAGCAATAATCACGCAAGAAAACAGGATAAAATAAGACCGTTTATTGACCAAAGTAAGCTTGCACAGAAAAACCTTTGATAAAAGGGCATACAAAATGGCCGCCGGGCCTCGTGATCAGTTTCTGGACCATTTGATTTCTGTTACTGCAAGCCAGACAGGCTTGTGGATTGAAAACAGTAAGCCCGCGAAAGCCAGTATCGGGAAACCGAAACTCAGGGAAACAGCATACATATTCAATGGATTCTAAGTACAGGACGGTTTCAGGCAAACAGGATGGGGCCCATCAAGATATGGGCGGACAATGCATGAACACTTATACCCATTTAATGTACAAAGGAGAAACCGTTTAACAGCCATCAAGGGAAATCTCCAGATCGGTCAATATGCGAACCGAGTCACGGTGACAATGTAAAAGACATTAAAAGACATTATCGGCCAGGAAGGCCAGTTAAGTTATCACCGGCTCCCGTTACAAGACAAAGCGCCCCTGCAGAGGTTTCTGCCCGCCAAAATTAATACAAAGACAGGACTATGATTTGGCGGGAGATAAGACTGTCCCAAAAGGGTCTAACTATGGATTGAAAGTCCATCAAAGTTACGGTTACACAGATCCAGGATCAAGTTCACGTTTCACTTCTTCGGAATTCGACCAAGACGTTTCTTCTTTTCGAGGACGCTTCGGACGGACTTTTCAGTGCAAGGCAGCACTTCGATTTCGGGACACGATCGGTGTTCAGCCAGACAAGGCTCGGCCACGACGGGAAGACGACGAGGGTGGCCCGGGTGCTGTTGTCGGGAGATCATCGACGACCCAGGCCGAAGGAGAAGACACCCTCGGGAAAAACCGACGATCCAGGTCGGATAAAAAGGACATTCCGAGCCTAGCCAGGCAAGGCCTCGACACGTGCATCCATTTCTTCAATATCACATTGGTGGCAGGGACTGCTCCATGAACCCAAATCCACAATAGTGGATCTCAACCTTGACGAGCGCTCATCGAGGCTGTGTCTACCCCGCCGCCTCGAGAGAGAGAGAGAGAGAGAGAATATCGACTGCGCCAGAAGTTTCCAGATCCACGTGACGACGGAAAGCTGTGCTAAAAGATTGCGAACCCATTTTTGCGATTCTGATAATGGTGAGCATGATCCCGAGTTCCTCAAATCGAAACTTAGTTTAGGTATTTAGGGGAGGGAGTAAGGTTAAATCGTAATGTGTTTCCCCTTTTACGACGTGCCGTGTGTTCCCCATTTCCATAGAGTCAAGTTCATAAATTTGTGCATGATTGTAGTTACTTTAATCTGTGCCTATGACATGTATTTTGTAATGCTTCAAACTGTTTAAAAATAAAAGCATCCATTTCGTGCTATTCAACCTGGTCTATTGAGTCCTTTCTCTGCACTACAGTTCTCTGCATCTAAGTCCAAGGCCTAGAACCGTAGGGGAGAGTGGGTCGAACCACTCAAGGGTAATTATTGCACAAAGCCTGGCAGGAGACCAGAACGAGCAAGAGAAACCCCCTACACAAAGGAAACGCAGAAGATCAGCATCTTCATCAGGGATTCTGACTTGGTAGAACATTGATTCTATGTCTGCCATCATGGCAACGAGCTCTTGTCTAAACCTAGTCAAGACGCCAATGAGGGTATTAGTAAGATCAGGACCTTGAAGCAGCTGGTCATTCAGTGAAGTTCCTCTGAATGAGGCGGCGCAGTCAAACACTACACGGATCTTTTTCTTCTTTGGGTGATACACACCGTGATGAGGAATGTACCAGACCCTTCCATCGTCTCTGTTCAACTGTTCCTCGGGCACTTTTACAGCATAGCCTTTCGCTATGATGTTTCTCATGAAGCCTTTGTAGTCTTCGTGAAAGTCGGGGTTCTTGTTCAGCTTTCTCTTTAGACTGATGGTGCGCTGCTCTGCTATGCAGCGATTGTTCGGCATCTTCGCGGTCTGTCTTCTCAGTGGCAAACCAATGTGATAGTGGCCATCAATGAACTGTGTAGACCTTGTCATCAAATCCATGAACTGATGGTCTTCTTGTGACATCTCTGTCTTTTCCTCACAGCTGCGTTCTGAAAAGTCTGCGTTGAACTGCTGTATCAACAGCTCTTCAATGCTTGCGATAGAGATATAATTAACTGTTACATTTTGTCGTTGCTCCTTGTTCGACTTGTTGCCATCATCTCTCCTTACCGGTCCATTGACTACCCATCCAAGGGCTGTCCTGACTGCGTAGGGTCCGTCATCCTTGCTGTTTATCACCTGCCATGGCTCCATAGTTTTGTAGGCATTGGTTCCAATTAATAGGCCAATTTCTGCTTCAATATATGGGAGACGCACCTTTTCCAGGTAAGGCCATCTCTCCACATCCTTCTGCAGGGCTAAGTTTCCTATTTTAACAGGAATCTCCCTCTGTGTGAAAACATTAGGCAGGTTTATGAAGTCCTTCTCTTCAAGTCCACACACTTCTAAGTCTGACAGGATATAACTTTGCATTGACTTCTCATGACCCATGGTGCGCAATAGGATTTCTGTTCTTCTGCCTCTAACGTTCAGCTGTCGCATGAGTGATTCTGTGCAGAACGTTGCTGAACTACCTGGATCCATGAAGGCGTAAGTCTCCACAAACTTCTCACTCCTCTTAGACTTGATCTTTACAGGTACGATGGCAAGAATACAATCACTGTCACCGGCCCCAGTGAATCCACAAGTCTCTGGTTCTAGCGACACCAGAGCACTTGAAACAACCTTCTCGTTGGTATTGTTTTCTGCACTCTTCTTAGAGACTTGTTCTTCTTTGTGGATATGCAGCAGACTGGGATGTTTCCAAGTGCACTCTCTGCATGTTCTTTTTTCTTTTTTTTTCTTCTTTTTTTTATGCAGATAGAGGCCATTTCGGCCCATCGAGCCTGCACCGACACATATCCCACCCGATCCCCGTAACCCCACGTATTTAATCCCCCTAACACTAAGGGTCAATTTATCATAGCCAATCAACCTAACCCGCACATCTTTGGACTTTGCTTACAGTTTCTACTCAGGTGCCCCTGAGAGAGACATCCAAAACATAGGCCATTGTACTTCAGAAATTCGATTCTGTCCTTATGTGGCTGTGCTTTGATGTCACTGCAGAAATCCAATGTATGATTCTTCTGGCAGAATAAACATGGCTTCTGAAAGGCATTAGCAGGCGTCACTGTGCTGCTCCTTTTGGGAGATGAGTTCTGAGACCTTTCTTCCCCAGCCTGAGTGACGATAGTTGCAAAGCTGCTTCCCCTGGAACCACCTTTCCTGAGAGTCTTTGATTCAGCAGGCTTGTCTTTCACTCTTCCATCAGTAGTCGGGCTGACATCCTGGATGTTTCCAAACAATGGGTCCCTAGCAATTTTAGCCTGTTTGTCTATGAAATTCACTAATTCTGCAAACCTGGCTCTACTTTTCCGTCTCTCCATTATCTCAAAGGCTGTTCTTCTCCATTGTTCTCTCATCCTGTAAGGAAGCTTAGAGATGATGATTCTCATAGTCGTAGGATTGTCCATCTCTTCCATGAATTCAACATCCTCCATGGTGTTGCGACATCCTATGAGAAAAAGAACATATGTGTTCAATGCCTCCCCGTCCTCCGATCTGATCTGTGGCCACTTGGTAGCCTTTTCAATATATACAGTGGCTATCTTCAGCTCATTACCATAGTGCTCCTGCAGCAACTTCCTGGCTTCTATATATCCCTGGTCCGGTCTCATGTGTTCACAGCTTCTGACCAGGTCTTGTGGTTTACCACTGGTGTACTGTCCCAGGTAGTACAACTTATCACTGCTGCTCTCTGTTTTGGAGTCAATGGCTTGTTCGAAGGATCTGATGAAGGGCTTATACTTGAGTGGGTCGCCTTGGAACACTGGTATGTCTCTTTGAGGGAGTCGAAACAGATTCTGTTGTTTTACAAACATCTCTGTAATTTCGTTCTGACGTTGCATCACTCGGTATAGGCTTCTCCCTGTGTCTTCAGGCCTCTGGTGGTCATCAGCAGGGTCTAGTCTAGGCCGTCTGATGTCTGGGGTAGCATCACGTGCTCCTGTTAGTGGAGAGGCCTCTCTTCCACGCTGTAATGCCAGGAGATGGCCTTCAGACTCTCTTTTAACTCTTGAAGGTGCCCTGGATCCAACTCTGTGTGACAACATTGACTGGCAGTATTCGTTCATGCCATCCTGTGAGCCTTCATAATCTTCATACACACTCAACCTGGCATCTGAGACCGCAATAGCTGTTTTTATCTCCAGCTGTTCTTTCTTTGCCTGCACTTGGGCCTGTTGGGCCTGCAGTTGGGCCTGCAGTTGGGCCTCTTCCCGTTCAAGAGCTTGCTTCTCCACTAAAGATGCTGCGTGCGCCATCAACGCTGCCCGTTCAACCTCCTCTCTCATGCGTCGCGACGAGCGTGTGGTAGAAGCGACTGACCTGTGTCCAGAAACAGAGCTACCTTCTTTTTGATTTTTGCTCAGTCTGGCTGAAGTCTCTGAAATGCTATCATCTGGTCCGACTTCATCGTCATCTTTATCTTTCTCTGCTGTATCAGCATCTTGACGAATCTTTAACATCCACTGTCCTGTGGCCTTGACATAGTCCTTAATGCTGGATGATTTAAGATCAAACCAGTTGTGCTGATCAGCGTTTCCCTCTTCTTCAGACAGAAGTGCTAATACATCTTCATTGAGTACATTAAATTCTTCATGCAACTTGGAGAAATCATAATGCATTATGTCTTCAGCTTTGTTAATATTAGCATTATAGATACATAGATACATAGAAGATAGGAGCAGGAGTAGGCCATTCGGCCCTTCGTGCCTGCTCCGCCATTCGATGAGATCATGGCTGATCCTTTAATTCAGTATCCCGTCCCCGCCTTCTCTCCGTAACCCTTAACCCCTTTTGCCCGTAGAAATATATCTAATTCCCTCTTAAATATATTTAATGAGCTGGCGTACACTGCCCTCTGTGGCAATGAGTTCCACAGGTTCACCACTCTCTGAGTGAAGAAATTCCCCCTCATCTCTGTCCTAAATGGTTTAGCCCTTATCCTTAAATTATGTCCTCTAGTTCTGTTCTCACCCGCCAAGGGAAACATTCCTTCTGCATCCAGTCTGTCTAGACCTGTCAGAATTTTATACACTTCTATGAGGTCCCCTCTCAATCTTCTAAACTCCAGTGTGTACATCCCTAAACTACATAGTCTCTCCTCATAGGTCATTCCCGCCATTCCTGGTATCAGCCTGGTGAATCGCCGCTGCACCCCCTCCATGGCAAGAACATCCTTCCTCAGATGAGGCGACCAAAACTGTACACAGTACTCGAGGTGTGGTCTCACCAGTGCCCTGTACAGCTGCAGCAAGGTATCCCTGTTCCTGTATTCTAACCCTTTTGCTATGAAGGCCAGCATACCGTTTGCCTTCTTGACCGCCTGTTGCACCTGCATGCTCGCCTTCAGTGACTGGTGTACAAGAACACCCAGGTCTCTCTGTACTTCCCCCTCTCCCAATCTATTGCCATTTAAATAATAATTTGCCCTCCCGTTCCTGCACCCAAGGTGGATAACTTCGCACTTGTCCACATTATAGTGCATCTGCCATTTATCCGCCCAATCGCCCAGTCTGTCCAAATCGCTCTGGAGCTTCCTGGTCTCTTCCTCTGAGCCCACCCCCCCTCCTAGTTTAGTGTCGTCTGCAAATTTGGAAATGCTGCATCCGACTCCCTGATCCAGGTCATTAATGTAAATCCATGAGACAATCAATTATCTTCATTTTTCCAGTTATCTGAGCTAATTTAGCCCTCCTTGCACCTATTCTTCTATGTAACTTCTCTTCCATTGCCTTTGGGGTGAGCTTTACTTCCCTCTTTTGGCCAACAATCCTTCTGGCTGGGGGAAGCTCCTCACGGCTCCGTAAGGCCTCGGCCATTTTACCCGCAGCTCTTATTTAGCTTCTCAATAGAATGAACAAAGCAAGTAACAGTCACTGTACCTTCGCTTTCTTATATTGTCATCTGGCTCCGTGACCATTCATGTATACGTTCGCCGACAATTCCGTCCTTTCCTTCTTAGGGAGCTAGTTTTTGACTAATGTAGTGGCGCTTCGTAATTTCCAAACATGCAGCCACTGAGCTTTGAGGCTTTTAACAACGAGTAGACGTGTGTCGAAATAAAACGTTCCAAAACGTAACTTTGTCTTTAAACTGTTTACTGTAACACCTTACAAACAGAATTACAAAGCAAAACACGTTTAAACGAACACGGTCAAAAACTGTATTGCTCCAGCCCTCAAAAGCCTTTACCTTCTCTCCAGCCTCGTGCAGCTTGAACTGTAAAATGGCTGGATACCATGTGACAATCTTAAGGACTGTACCATTGTAGCAAGAATAAAGGGGGTATCTCAGACTATACTACTGGAACAAGAAAATAGGGGGTTTCTCAATACAATAAGTCAGTCAGGTAAATTAACTGTATTATACTATTTAACCAATATTTTAAAGTATTTTCTTTCTTAAACTTTCATGACTCTTACAAGGGAGATACATGGCAGATTAAATTTAACACGGAAAAGTGTAAAGTGATACAATTTGGTAGGAAGAATGAGGAAAGGCAATGTAAACTAAATGGTACAATTTTAAATGGGGGTGCAGGAAGAGAGAGAGCTGGGGGGGTATGTACACAAATCTTTGAAGGTGGGCAGGACAAGTTGAGAAGGCCGTTGAAACCAAGGGGGCTAAATTCGATAGCCCTCGAAAACTAGCGTTGATTAGCCTGCGCCTGTTGTGTCCGATGCAGGCAGCACATGAACTTCGTGCTGCCTGGTAATTTACATGATAGTAGCGGGCAGCCCAGTGCTGAATGCACTGTTGAGTGGCTGCATGGCTCAGCAGGGGGTCCAAGCTCGTGCGAGGCTAGCACCACTTAAAGCTAGCTTGCACTACTTAATGCCACCTGCACCTCTTAAAGGGAAGGTGTATTCTAGCTGGAGCAGGTGCTGTAAGTGGCTGGGAACGACATTCTGAGCAGGAAGAAGATGTACTGATGGCACATAAGGGGAGAGAGCAGGCTCCAAGATTTTCCGATGCAACACTGGGGATCTTGGTGCAGGAAGTGGATAGGAGAGAGGTCTCTATCCATAAGAGGGCCAGGAAGCCCTCCAGACAACCTGTGTGATGGCATTGGGAGCAGATAGCCGTGGCGGTCAATGCCAGCAATGTAGCCTTGAGCACCTGGATGCAGTGCAGCAAGAAGTTTAATGACCTCACACAAGTGGTCATGGTCAATGAATGCATCTTCAAATGCCAAAATGCCATATCCTTACAACTGAACCACTCGGCTCACACACTGCTCAGTTCATTACTACCCCCTTCACTCACCTGCCAACAATCTCTATCAACCATGACTCGACCTCACATTCATAGCTTCACCTCACCCTCACACACTTGGCACAAGCCTCGCACCCACATCTCACAGCTTGCACATACTATCAGCTATTCAACTATGACAGGCACATCACCCAAACACATTGCACCGCACTTACTGACACACTCACCTCTCTCTTGCAGGACAAGGTGGTTCATAACCGGAGGCAGCAGGGACTATCCACATGGAGACAGGGGCACCTCTGTGACCTAACCCGCATGGAGGAGATGGTGCTGGAGATTATTGGACTGGCCATTGCTGAGCCCGTGGCCAGCGGTGGGGCTGAAACAGTTGAAGATGACAGCATTCTCATACTTAATCCTCCTTCTCACGGCCCACTTCCCCTCCCATCCCACAATCACTTCCAATTTACTAGCTGCAGATTGTGTAAGCATGCACCTCTTGCTTTCCCCCCTCTCCTCACTGCACCCCTACCCTTGTGCCTTTCTCCTTTCAGATAGCCAAGAACTGTAATCTGGCCAGGCAGTGGTGGAGGAGCAAGAACTGCAAGAGGAAGAAGGCCGTGATGCTGAATACACAGCACCATCACTCAATTTCACGCTCGCAGCCACCAGCTCAGATAGTGACACTCCGCGCACTTTAGAGGATAGGTTAGATGCGGGATCTGCACGTGGTGAGACACCGGGCATGAGTGGCCTGCAGCCAGGGCGGGGAGAAAGGGTAGTGCAGGTGCCAGCTCCCCGGAGGGCGAGGTCCCAAACGAGTTCTGCTGCACAGGACTCAGATGAGGACTTCGATGGGGCGGCCTATAGATGGGTATGCACAATGAAATGCTTGGTGCATTGGCAGGCCTGCCAGAAAGCCTGAGTGCAATGTCAAGAGGCATGGAGGAGTCCGGCACCAACCTTGCACAAGGCTTTGTGCAGAGCTTGGAGACCATCTTTTCCAGCATTGAATAGATAGCCAACTCAATTAGTGCACTTGTGGACCCAACCATGATGAAGAATCTGATGGCCGATGTCTCCGTTTCCATTGCAGCACAAGCAGAAACCACCCAACATCTGGATGCTGCAGTGGAAGCTCAGACTGCTGCCATCGTGGCTGGGTTTACCATTGTTGAAAGGGGCTTGCAGGGTGTCACAGTAATCCAGCAGTCTGTCCTCCAACAGATTACTAGGATTGGTGAGGCGCCGCCCTGGGGGAGTGGCAGTGGTTCCGTGGAGCACGAACCTGCTATCCTCTCTCAGGAGGACAGCATTCGTCTTCCCACCACTGCCACTCTGCCAGTGTCCTTGCTTTTGCCTGTCAGCCAGCCAGCCCAGACTGCTGCTGCCCACGCCGAGATGCGTAGTCCAAAGCCGACCCTTCTAGGCCCAGAGCTGCTCGAGGTCGTCCTCCAAGGCCGTCTGCAGTCTCCGCCACTGAAAGTCAGCAGCCTTCCACCAGCCATGCTGCAGCCACTGGGGTAGCAGTGCGTAGGAGCACTAGGACAGGCAAAGGCACACGGAAGACAGGCACTAAGTAATATATAAGGGTGATTAGTTGACTTTGATACGTAATATTGGATGGTTTGATTTATAAATTTGGTTTGTAATGTTTGTTTTGTTGTGGCTTTTATTGTAGCATTGTGGCCAAGAGGATGCTGTGGTGGTCAGTATCAGAGGGAAGGGGTGGGACTGCTGGTGAATGGGGAATTGAGGTTGCGTTCACTGATACTACAGTTGGATGAGCCGATCACGGACAACCCGGCCAGAAAGGGGCTGTGTTGGTTGCCTCCTCCCTTCCTCCCTCCTCCTCCTTCAAGCAGCTTGTCCTCCTCTGTGTCGCTTCTGCTCATTCTCCCCATCATGCTGCAGGCCAAGGGGGATATAAGCTACTACACCCATGTCTGGGAGCAACTGGTCTGAGCAAAAGCCTTGAAGTAACCTGGCACACCACTCCCTGGACACTTCAGCAACTTCAAGTAAAATAACAAACCACCAAACACTTCTACAAGCTCACCAAGAGCCAGTAGAAATCAATCAGCAACTAACCTGAAAGCAGTTGATGATCTCTTTAAATAGCGCTGGTGGGGGGGTCCATCCTGCTGCTGAACACATGTCTTTAATAGAGGGCGTTAGCTGGAGTGTTGAGGACAAAAATGGCAGTGCTGGCCTCAAATCAGTGTTACACGCTGACTGACGTCATGATCTGCCTGTGCAGCATACTTCTGGAGCACGCTTCCAGCACCCACGCTAACGACCTCACCAAAATGGCGTCCGGTGTGACCCACACCAGAGGTGTGCGGACGCCATTTTGGACACAAAACAACACCCATAGCGCCGATAAACCAGGCGCTATGGAGCCACATTTTGCGGCCATAGAATACAAAAGCTATGCTAAACTTTTATAAAACACTTGCTAGGTCTCAGCTGGAATATTGTGTTCAATTCAGGGCATCACACTTTAGAGGAAAGATGTCAAGGCTTTGGAGACTGAGCAGAAGAGATTTACTAGAATGGTACCAGGGATGAAGGACTTCAGTTATGTGGAGAGACTGGAACTGCTGTGATTGTTCTCTTTAGAGCAGAGAATGTTAAGAGGAGATTTGATAGAGCTGTTTAAAATCATGAACGGTTTTGATAGAGTAAATAAGGAGAAACTATTTGCAATGATTCTAATCTATAATTCAAGATAAAATTAGCAAGTATTTAGACATGCATGGATTAATCGAGGGCAGCTAAGATAGATTTCTTAAAGGCAAGTTGTGTATAAAAAACTAGATTTTTGGATAGGCATAGGGAATACATTACACGCAGAGTATATGGATTTTCAGAAGTCGATAACACCCAACTTAACTTCGCCATTTAACCTGAACCCTCCACTGCCCCTATGCTATTAGGCTGCTTGTCTGACATTCAGGGCTGGATTTTGCCAATGGGGAGCTTTTGGAGGCGGGACTCCCACTTGGTGGGTTTCAGTCCTGCCTCCATCAACTTCTGGCCAACCCACGCTATTTTCCCTTGATTGACCTTGTTAAGCCCGCTCCAGCGGGCTTAGCAGGCCAATTAAGGGAAAGCCGGTTACAGAGAACGTCAACCTATGACGTTTCATCTGTCAACCTATGACGTTTCATCTGTCTGTGAAGCTGTCAAACACTGACATTCTCTGTAGTTTGATGAGTTCTTGAAATTAAGACTCATCAAACCTCTTTATTTAGCAGAAATTAGATGGTTGCTGCATTGGAGAATGCAACGGCCATCTGTCATCTCTGCCGAGGAGGTGCGAGACTCTCCGCATACCCACCGATTGAAGCCTGCAGGAAGAAGCAAAGGTAAGTACACTTTTACTAACACTTTGTACTCACCTCACATACTCACCCCTCCACACATGCACCCATCACTTACCTTCGCAGCGCACTTTTGCACCCCTCTGACCCACTACTCGCCTCAGTGACCCTGGCGGGATTCGGAGCCTTCGGGATGCCTGTACTTGTGTGGGTAAAATGGGGATAATACTCAGGCAGATAAGTAGCACTAATCCCCTTCCCGCCTCCAAGGTGACGGGACCCGACGCAGGACAGCTACCCGCCTCCTGGCAAGATGGCACGCAGGCGGGTTGGGCACCCACCCCCAGATTCTGCCATTTTCCCAGCAGTCCCGCCTCCATACCTGCCTCCCCAGGGCTGGCAAGATCGTGCCCTCAGTCTTGGATGATCTGTAATTTTCTAGAGCTAAACAATGGGAAGAACAAAGCCATCATCTTCAGCACCATCAGAAACTTGGTAGCCTTGCCACCAACTCCAGCCCCCTCCCTGGCTACTGTCTCAGGCTGAACCAAATGGTTCACAACCTTGAAATTCTGCTTGACACCAAGCTAAGTTACAGGCTCCCTATCCCCTTAATGAGAAGACTACCTACTTCCAGCTCTGTAACAGTGCCCACCTCCACCCACTGCCTCACTCTATCTGCCACTGAAATCCTTATTTGTGCCTTTGTCACCTCCAAACTCGATCGCTCCAATGCTCTTCTGTCCTGACTTGGAAGTATATCCGCCGTCCCTTCATCGTCGCTGGGTCAAAATCCTGGAACTCCCTCCCTAACAGCACTGTGGGAGTACCTTCACCACACGGACGGCAGCGGTTCAAGAAGGCGGCTCACCACCACCTTCTCAAGGGCAATTAGGGATGGGCAATAAATGCTGGCCTTGCCAGTGACGCCCACATCCCATAAACGATTAAAAAAAAACTCATATCCTCCACCCTCCATAAACTTCAGCTGATCGAATATTCTGCTGTCAGTATCCTATCCCGAACCAAGTCCCACTTGCCAATTGCTCCTGATCTTTCTTTTACCTCCTCCAGCCCTACAATTCTTTCTTCCCCTGATCCTCTTCTGTTTCTCTGACTCTGGACTCTTGTACATCCACCAGACCCCCCCGCCTCCATTCACCCAACCATTGGCGATCTCACTTTCAGCTGCCTGGGAAATACGCTCTGTAATTCCCTTCCTAAAGACCTCTGCCTCTCCATCTCCCTATTCTCTATTAAGGCCCTCCTTAAATCCCAACTTTTTGACCAGGCTTTGGTCACTCTTCTGAATCTTTCCACCTTTAACTCAGCGTCTAGTTGTCCTTACGCCTCTATGTAGCGCATTGAGATAGTGCAGGCTATATAAATACGTCCTGCAATATTACCTGCCACAATTTGTGCTTCCCAGGCCCTCAATCACAGGCTGTGATTTCCTTATCTCCACTGCAGTATACCTGACAATGCCCATTTTATTTGCATTGGTGATAACTTAAAAAAAAATTCTGCAGCTCACGAACTTGAGGTCTGGCTTAAATAAAATAACACACTTTTAGTTCAGCTCTGCAGCTATGCAACACTGCACAACTTCATTTTTTATGTTCTTATGTTTATCTTTAACAAGTTACTTAACAAGTAAAAATCTATTCTGTTCTAATTTCCTTACCTGCTCTGTTATCCACTTTTGGAGCAGCAGAAATCCTTAGCGCAATGTTAAACATGGATAAAACATCGTTATACTACTTTTTACTCACATCTACTTTTCTGCTAAGATTAACGTACACCGGAACATCAGCCCCTAAAATGTCCAATTTTACACCTCGTCATTGCGTGAAGATAATTGAACTTACGTATAAGGAAAGGTTGGACAGGCTAGGCTTGTATCTGCTGGAGTTTAGACGAGTAAGAGGTGACTTGATTGAAACATATAAGATCCTGAGGGGTCTTGATAGGGTGGATGTGGAGAGGATGTTTCGTCTTGTGGGAGAATCTAGAACTAGGTGTCACTGTTTAAAATAAGGGGTCGCCCATTTAAGACAGAGATGAGGAGAAATTCTCTCTCACAGAGGGTCGTGACTCTTTGGAACTCTCTTCCTCAGAGGAAGCAGAGTCTTTGAATATTTTTAAGGCAAAGGTAGATAGATCCTTGCTAAGCAAGGAGGGGTGAAAGGTTATTGGGGGTAGGTGGGAATGTGGAGTAATCAGATCAGCCATGATCTTATTGAATGGCGGAGCAGGCTCGAGGGGCCGAGTGGCCTACTCCTGCTCCTAATTCGTATGTACGTATGTATGTTCGTATGTTAGGACATATATTTCTATCCAATGGTACTGACATTCACTTTCTATCTCCAAATAAAACACAATTTTACATCTTGTACTATGAACCACTATTAACAGAAATTACACCTTGCCCCCAGTTGCTTAGCAACAGAATTTTTCTGAAGCTTTAAGCATTCTCAGCACAGCAAGTTGATGTTGGAACAGATGTGCAAAGATATCTGGCCATGAAAGCACGTGATTTCCATTTAACTTAAAGACAGCAACCCTTTTTTTGCTTTGCCATATCTCTCCACCTATCTGGGTATCTGCTGCATAATGATAACCAATGGAATGTTTCATGTATACGAATAAAATTCAGCTTGAATAACTCTGGATACAGTTCAAATTTAGTTGGAAGATTTCCTGTTTGCTATTTGTACTGAAATCGTAAATGCATTCTCTGTACACTCTTCACAAATCTGCTGCAGATGGCCACCTTGTCGCTGACTCAAACTGGTGTTCTGTTTATTTGGGGATCACTATTGTAGCAAGCAACGCAAATTCAACATTATTAGCTGGGCAATTATGAAATCATTAACTTAGCAATAGTTCTCATGGGTGTTAGGTCAGCGTCTTGGCTGTTATCAATTAAGCCTACCAAATACCGATTTTAGAAAAATAAAAATTCTAGAAATGTGGGCGTAGCTGGCAAGGCTGGCGTTTATTACCCATTCATAGTTGCCCTGGGAAGGTGGGGGTGGGCTTTCATTTTGACAGCAGTTTAATACAACTAAATTAATTGCTGGAACACTTCTGGGGTATGGTAACATAGTGGTTATGTAGCTGCACTAGTAATCCTGGACTTTATGACCTGGAGACATGAGTTCAAATCTCATCATGGCAGCTGGGGAATTTAAATTCAGTTAATTAAAGAAATCTAATTAAAGAATACTGAAAAAGCTAATATCAGTAATGGTGACTGACGTAATAAGGACTCACTACGCACTTGGTTGTACATAAAGCAAGGCTTTAATCGACTTGTAACAAAACATGGAGGTCTAGTTAATAGTCACTAGCTTCCTGTTTCCAGACTGTCTCAGCCCAAGCTGGGCCCACGCCCTAGTATTTATACACCTCGGGTGGCGCCCTCAGCTGGCCGTTCAGTAGTACTTCCTGAGTTACTTCTTGTAGAAGTTGCGATTTACGACAGTGACCATGACAATACAGGATTGTGGTAAAAACCCATCTGGTTCAGTAATCTGCCGTCCTTACCCGGTCTGGCCTATATGTGGCTCCAGACCAACAGCAATGTGGTTGAATCATAACTGGCCCTCTGAAAAGCCATTCAGTTGTATCAAACCGCTATGAAAAGCAATAATAAGAATAAAACTGGATGGACCACCCGGCATCAACCTAAGCACTGGCTTCGGACATGACAAAGGCACACACTGCAAAGTCCACCTCATTAACATCTGGGGGCTTGTGCCAAAATTGGGAGAGCATACCTATCAGCCAACATGCCAGACTCCTCCATCACCATCCCTGGGTATGGTCTGTCCCATCGACAGGACACAGTGGTATACAGTCAGGAGGGAGTGGGCCTGTGAGTCCTCAACATTGACTCTGGACCTCATGAAGTCTCAAGGAAACTTCCTATTGATTACCACCAATGAATCAGTACTCCGACATATTGAACATCCCTTGGAAGAAGTAAGGGCACAGAATGTACTCTGGGTGGGGGAGTTCAATGTCCCAAGAGTGCTGACCAAGCTGGCTGAATGCTGAAGGACATAGCTACCAAACTGGGCCTGCGGCAGGTGGTGAGAGAGCCAACACGAGGGAAAGACCTACTTGACCTCGTCCTCACCAATCTACCTGTCGCAGATGCATCTGTCCATGACTCTCCACCGCTCAGTCCTTGTGGAGATGAAGTCCCGTCTTCACACTGAGGACACTCTCCATCGTGTTGTATGGCACTACCACCATGCTAAATGGGATAGATTCAGAACAGATCTAGTAGCACAAAACTAGATTAGAATGTAAGATTCTCAAAATTCATAAATCCCCTAAAGCTAGAAGAAAGCCCTAAGGAAAATGACTTTGGACTCTTTCTAAACAAGTTTCAGGATAATAAAATAAAAAGGCATGTTTGGACCTGTACAGGGAGAAAAGGCTGCAACAGGAAATGGGATCAATCTCTGTAAAGACAGTTTGGATATTGGAGTAAATCAAATTGTCTGGGGAACTATGTAACCTCAATTCATCCTAACAATCGATCCACGAAGGAGCAGTCCCCACCGAAAACACAGGACCCATCCAAAACATGCATAATGCAAATCACCTCGCCAACCTACATAGAAATCTCAGGCTCAGACAGGATACTCGAAACCTGAATATAACTATGACAATGAACTAGGCGATCAACAACTCACTGACTAAACAGTACAACATCCCCAAACCATTTTTCACATTTTTTTAATCAAGTTACCTTAACGAGCCCGCCTGTATCAAACAATAAACCGGGACTGATTTGGCGCGCAGATTAGGAGGCCCCAATTAGTATAATTAAAGGCCTGTTTTCTAAAGAAAGTCAACTCTCCAGAAGTTGGAGACAACTCAAGAAGTTCCCTCTCAGAAAGCTCGCTACAGAAGCAACACACAAGAGAAACCGAAGCATCGAAATGGGGCAGCATTCTACCGTACACCCAAGTTCACACACACACAGAATCACACAGAAACCCCACAGTGCAGATAGAGGCCATTTCGGCCCATCGAGCCTGCACCGACACATATCCCACCCTATCCCCGTAACCCCACGTATTTAATCCCCCTAACACTAAGGGTCAATTTATCATAGCCAATCAACCTAACCTGCACATCTTTGGACTGTGGGAGGAAACCGGAGCACCCGGAGGAAACCCACGCAAACACGGGGAGAATGTGCAAACTCCACACAGACAGTCACCCGAGGCCGGATTCGAACCCGGGTCCCTGGCGCTGTGAGGCAACAGTGCTAACCACTATGCCACCGTGCCGTTCAACAGCTTCAGTGACCCAGGACATCGTCGGACACCCCGTGGCAACAAGAGCCTTATGAAACTACCAACCAAATATTACCACCAACCAATCTAGTAATATTGAGCCACTGCGACCAAAGAATAACAACTCAGGAGAAAAACCGAAGATTCGAAAGTTTCCACTCTATAATCTATTCCTGACTTACCCCGGGTAAGATTTTTACTTAAAAGGAACTCTAAACCCTACCTCAACTCACCCGATAGATCCAAAACGCACCCTACCACATCAGCGGACTCGCGAAGACTGGCCAGCAGATAGTTGAAGTCCTCTACCACGTACGGGGTATGGCAGACACTGACCAACACATCCAGTGAACCCCGAAACCACGAACCAGCTCAACTGTCAAGGATTCATTTTGGTGAGCATTATCCCTGGTCCTCTAGAGTCCAACTTAGCTAGGAAGTGGGATTGGGAGGGGTGAGGTATATTTCTACTGTATTTTCTCTTGTATGTATTGAAGTGTTCCCCATTTTTATTAGAGTAGAAGATTGCTGTGTTATATTTTCTTTCTTGAATAAAGATCAAAGCTTCTTGCACCAAAACCAGTTGTCTGCTGCACTTTTGTCACAACCCCCAAATAAGCCCAAGGTTTAGAATCAAGGGAGTGGGAGTGATTCGAACCGCTCAGAAGTCAGAGGGGAAGCTGACCCACACACCGCCCCCTACAGCATCCATGAGGCACTGCGGGTCATCAGCAGGAGCAGAATTGTATTCCACCACAATCTGTAACCTCATGGCCCTGCATTTCCCTCACTCTACCATTACCATCAAGCCAGGGGACCAACCGTGGCTCAATAAGGAGTGTAGAAGAGCATGCCAGGAGCAGCACCAGGTGTACCTGAAAATGAGGTGCCAACCTGGTGAAGCTACAACCATTCTAATCAGCAGAAGCAGCACGCTATAGACAGAGCTAAGTGATCCCACAACCAACGGATCAAATCAAAGCTCTGAAGTGCTGCCATATCCAGTCGTGAATGGTGGTGGACAATTAAACAACTAACGGGAGGAGGAGACTCCATGAAAATCCCCTTCCTCAATGATGGCAGAGCCCAGCACGTGAGTGCTAAAGACAAGGCTGAAGCGTTTGCAACCATCTTCAGCCAGAAGTGCCAAGTGGATGATCCAGCTTAGCCTCCTCCTGACATCACCACCATCACAGAAGACAGTCTTCAGCCGATTCGATTCACTCCATGTAATATCAAGAAACAGCTGAGCGCACTGGATACAGCAAAGGCTATGGGCTCCGACAACATCCCTGCTGTAGTGCTGAAGACTTGTGCTCCACAACTATCCTCTAGCATCCAGACATCTAGCCAAGCTGTTCCAGTATAGTTATAGCACTGGCATCTACCCGATAAAGTGGAAAATTGCCCAGGTATGTCCTGCCCACAAAAAACAGGACAAATCCAATCCGGCCAATTACCGCCACATCAGTCTACTCTCAATCATCAGCAATGTAATGGAAGGTGTTGTTGACAGTGCTATGAAGTGGCACATACTCACTAATAGCCTGATCACCAATGCTCAGTTTGGGGTCCGCCAGGACCACTCAGTTCCAGACCTCATTACAGGCTTGGTCCAAATATGGACAAAGGAACTGACCGCCAGAGGTGAGGGGAGAGTGACTGCCCTTGACATCATGGTACCATTTGACTGAGTGTGGCATCATGGAGTACTAGCAAAATTGAAGTCAGTGGGAATCGGGGGAAAACTCTCCACTGGCTGGACTCATACCTAGCACAAAGGAAAATGGCTGTGGTTGTTGGAGGCCAATCATCTCAGCCATAGTACATCGCTGCGGGAGTTTCTCAGGGCAGTGTCCTAGGCCCAAACATCTTCAGCTGTTTCATCAATGACCTTCCTGCCATCATGAGGTCAGAAATGGGGATGTTCGCTGATGGCTGCACAGTGCTCAGCGCCATTCACAACACCTCAGATAATGAAGCAGTTCGTACCTGCAAGACCTGGACAACATTCAGGCTTGGGATGCTAAGTGGCAAGTGACATTCACACCACATGAGTGCCAGGCAATGACCAGCTCCAACAAAAGGAAGTCTAACCACCTCCCCTTGACATTGAATGGCATTAACATCGTCGAATCCCCCACCAGCAACATCCTGGAGGTCACCTTTGACCAGAAACTGAAGTGGGCCAGCCACATAAATACTGTGGTTACAAGAGCAGGTCAGAGGCTAGGTGTTCTGCAGTGAATGTCTCACCTCATAACTCCCCAAAGTCTTTCCACAATCTACAAGGCACAAGTCAGAAGTGTGATGGAATACTCGCCACTTGCCTGGATGAGTGCAGCTCCAACAACACTCAAGAAACTCGACACCATCCAGGACAAAGCAGCCCGCTTGATTGGCACCCCATCCACCACCTTCAACATTTACTCCCTCCACCACCAGCATACTGTGGCTGCAGTGTGTACCACTACAGGATGCATGGCAGCAACTCGCCAAGGCTTCTTCGACAGCACCTCCCAAACCCGTGATCTCTTCCACCTAGAAGGACAAGGGCAGCAGGCGCATGGGAATACCACCACCTCCAAGTCACACACCATCCTGACTTAGAAATATATCGCCATTCCTTCATCGTCGGTGGGTGTCAGGATACGGGGTAGGACATTTAGGACTGAGATGAGGAGAAATTTCTTCACTCAGAGGGTGGTGAACCTGTGGAATTCTCTACCACAGAAGGCTGTGGAGACCAAGTCACTGAATATATTTAAGAAGGAGATAGATAGATTTATAGATACAAAAGGCATCAAGGGGTATGGGGAGAGAGTGGGAATATGGTATTGAGAGAGAGGATCAGCCATGATCATATTGAATGGCGGAGCAGGCTAGAAGGGCCGAATGGCCGACTCCTGCTCCTATTTTTCTGTTTTTCTATGGGTCAAAATTCTGGAACTCACTGTGGGAGCGCCTTCACCACATGGACTGCAGTGATTCAAGAAGGAAGCTCACCAACACCTTCTCAAAGGAAATTAGGGATGGGCAGTAAATGCTGGCATTGCCAGTGACGTCCACATCCCATGAATGAATAAATTTAAAAAAAGTGGGCAGTTAAAAGTCAACCACGTTGGTGAGCGACTGAAGCCACATATAGGCCAGACCGGAAAAGGATGGCAGGTTTTCCATCCCTAAAGGACATCAGTAATGTGCTATGCTGAAAAGTTGCAAGTGTTAAGTAGATTTATAGTGCATGTGAGGAAAGAAACGGCTAAATACAAAAATATTATTTCAAGATCATTACATAACAGTTGTTATTTAAGGTATGCTGGCTGACTTCATAAGCACACGCCTTGCCATAAACCACTGTGCTGCTCAAGTGTGCTGCAGAAAATCAGCAGTGCAGAAGCAGTCAAAATGACTATTTGATTGCACGCACAGTATATTTTCAACTCCTAGTACGTACCCTGTATAATCATAATAGCCTGCAATAAAATTGTAAACACGCCTTTCTGCACTCAAAGGACTAACTGATCATGAGAATAATTGCACATCGCACCCCACAGCATGACTATTATCTTTACTGTTGTAATGCACATAAAAAAATCCCACCCATCATTGAAATGAATTGCAATACTTTTAATCATAGCTTCCTCCGTACTCCAGAATCCGTCAATAGGTCTCCATTGAGTTTATGCTTTAAAATACTGCTTTCTTTTGCTCAGACATTTCACTGCAGGAAGATATCAATGGACTGGTCAGGTGGGTGGAACAGTGGCAAATGGAATTCAATCTGGAGAAGAGTGAGGTAATGCATCTGGGGAGGGCTAACAAGGCAAGGGAATACACTACAAATGGTAGGACACTGAGAAGTGCAGAAGATCAGAGGGATCTTGGAGTGCAGGTCCACAGATCCCTGAAGGTAGCAGGACAGGTAGATAAGGTGGTTAAGAAGGCATACAGGATATTTGCCTTTATTAGCCGAGGCATAGAATATAAGCGCAGGAGGTTATGCTTGAACTGTATAAAACACTAGTTAGGCCGCAGCTAGAATACTGCGTGCAGTTCTGGTCACCACATTACAGGAAGGATGTGATTGCACTAGAGAGGGTGCAGAGGAGATTTACGAGGATGTTGCCTGGGCTGGGGGATTTTAGCTATGAGGAAAGATTGGATAGGCTGGGGTTGTTTTCTTTGGAACAGAGGAGGCTGAGGGGAGACCTAATTGAGGTGTATAAAATTATGAGGGGCCTAGATAGAGTGGGTAGGAAGCACCTATTTCCTTTAGCAGAGGAATCGATAACTAGGGGGCATAGGTTTAAAGTAATTGGTCTGAGGTTTAGAGGAGATTTGAGGAGAAATGTTTTCACCCAGAGGGTGGTGGGTGTCTGGAACTCACTGTCTGAAAGGGTGGTAGAGGCAGAAACCCTAACCACATTTAAAAAGTACTTGGAAATGCACTTGAAGTGCCGCAACCTACAAGGATACGGACCAAGAGCTGGCAAGTGGGATTAGGGTGGATAGCACTTTGTCAGCCGGCATGGACAAGATGGGCTGAATGGCCTCCTTCTATGCTGTAAATTTCTATGATTCTATGAAGATATGATTCACCTTCCATGGCTTATTTGTATATGATAGTGATTGTCCATCAGTCATCAAACACACACACATCTATCTCTATGGATGCATTTATGATACAAGTCGAGCACAGGGGTGAAGCAGTTTCATCTTTGCACTAACATTAACCCTGTTTAGGGGTCAGCTGTGGCTCAGTTGGTAGCACACTTACCTCTTGAATCAGAACAGTTGTGGGTTCAAGTCCCGCTCCAGGGGCTGGAGCACATAAAGCTAGGCTGACACTCCAGTATAGTGCTGAGGGAGTGCTGCACTGTCGGAGGTGCCGTCTTTCAGATGAGACATTAAACCAAGGCCCTGTCTGCCCTCTTAGGTGGATATAAAAGATCCTAAGGCACTATTTTGAAGAAGAGCAGGGGAGTTATCCCCGGTGTCCTGGCCAATATTTATCCCTCAACCAACATAACAAAAACAGCTAATTTGGTCATTATCACATTGCTGTTTGTGGGAGTCTGCTGTGCTCAAATTGGCTGCCGCATTTCCCACATTACAACAGTGACTACACTCCAAAAGTACTTCATTGGCTGTAAAGCGCTTTGAGACATCCGGTGGTTGTGAAAGGCGCTACATAAATGCAAGTCTTTCTTTTTTTAATTGGGTGTTAAGGCCTAAGCTGACTTTGAAACAAAGTGAGACGCCCACGTCCAGGGAAACTCATACTGCTTTGCTTTGGTGTTGGACCTGGCCTTGATTCTGGACTCAAGCTGCATTTATGCTGTAACCGCAGCCTTGGTATGGAGTAAAACTGCTTGGCACTGGTGTCACAGCTATACTGTAAATGCCTCCATTGAGACTATTGCGCAGCCAGGTTCACTCTATGTCAAATAGTTGCCATTGGTTACTCTTAATAGTATATTTGCTAAACGTTATAATGTCAGTTTTATTCTTTTGGGTGTCAGTATGGTTTCAGCTGTAGTGGAAGTGCGAAAGGAGTGGAGGAGGTGATGCTGCAAAAGTGGAATTAAGCAGATATGAGATTTGACATTCAACTCTGGGTCCAGCAAGACTGCTGCAGTCAGCTAAGGAAATCGAGCCAGTGCTCAAGCTTCAGGGGCTGAGTATGATGGGGCTCAGTCCTCCCAGAGTTCAACTGGAGCAAGCTCTTGCCCATGCACAATGTGATATTGAACAGACAGTCTGACAACACAGAGGTAATTGTAGAAGCTACACAAGTGGTGGAGAGGTAGACCTGGGAGAATTTAATGAATATTATTAGGATCTACAAATTTTTATGCCACCACCTGAATTGAATAAAAGATGAACTTTACTCACCACCGTGATAAATGATTCCGTATTGCACCAACCGTGTGCCTTTACATCAGCCTCTGAAATGCACTTCCTATCTCACCAGTATGGCACTTCTGTTTTCGATATAAAGTAAAATTAATTGTGGCTCTTCATTGGACTTACCTTCCTCCAACTCATTTAATTGAAGATACCAGCAGCCAGAAAGAAGAATTCATTTATCCAAATATTCTGAGCTGTATTGGAATCAACAGACCAGCTGTGACTGGATGTGTTCAAACTAAAAACATTCAATCCTGTCAACTATGCTGATATTTAATTACTTTCCAGATTTAAATTATAAGGTAAGTATTGGGTTACAATGATTGCAATTGACATCAAATAAACTTGATGGATATGCCATAAATGAAAGATCTCAAGTTGGGCAAAGCTCTAATTATTGCAAATTCCCTGTGAAATAAAGTCAATGAAAATCCAAGGCAAACTGCAGAACATAATTGCAATCCATTTCGGAGTCTTTTAAAGTAAGCACTTTCTGGTTTTGGATGGCTAAGATGGATGAACCAGCAGATATTGCCCAGAAACTCTCACGTCCGGTTCAGTTAACACAATTAAGTAGAAAAGTGCCCTATGCTAATAAACTTGCTGGGGAGATAAATGGTTTCCATTAACTTTCTCATTACATTGACCAATGATATACTTTTTTTAATTTAGTGAACCATTTATCTAGTTTCTAGTTCTCATTTTTCAACTTACAACGTGTTGGCTTCTTGGAGCCCTTTTCATTCTTTGCTTATGTCTCCCAAATCCTTTTTGGTCTCTGCCACTGTTGCATGGTGACCAGTGCAGCCAGATAAAATGAGAACCAAACAAAGTTGCCTGCTGAATGAGGCAAATATCCCAGGGTTTCACTGACAAGAGTGAAGTTGCTCTGTACTTGACTGTACCTGACGTTCATTGTATCAAAATAGTCTTCAGCAAATATTTTTTCCTGTTTCAGACAAACACTATGATAGATCGTGCAAATCCCATCAAAATGTGCCATGTGATGAAAATGTCACTGAATCACTTGTTTATGAGATCATTGTGATCATACAACCATAGAACTGGCACCGTAAAAGGATGTTAATTGACCCATTGTGCTAGTTCTACATCAGATCTTTCTACTCAAGTACCACTTCCCTGCTTTTTCCCAATATATTTTTCCTCTTCAAGTGACTATCAAAATCCCTCATAAAATAAAATGACGACTTGGCTTCAACAGCGATAATGCATCCCATCTTCTTCTAAGCCTTCAGGCCAAAAAAATCATCTTCCCGCCTACTCCTTTATGCTTTATTATTAATTCTAAATTTCTGCCTGATTGTTACTGAACCACTGACCATTAGAAATGAACTTTCACTATTTAATTTTTAAAATATTTGAACGCTTTCTCTGCTTCAGTGAATGCAGTCCAATTTTTGAAGTCTCTCATCAGAACTGTATCCCATCATTCCTGGCATCCTAATAAATCTATGATGCACCTTTTCCATGGATTCAATGTCCCTTCTATAATGGGGTGATGAAAAGGAACTCAACAACATTTTTTTTTAAACAACTTTCGATCTTAACCACCGCTCTCGGACAGCAGATGCTAGTAATGGAGGATGGCTCCAGCAGAGCCAGCGGGAGTGAAAGAGGTGTGGGCTGATGCTTGGGATGGGGATCCCCTATCGGATCATGGCTGGTGGGGTGGTCTACAGCCCTGGGGTCTACTTGCCTTTCTTCTGCCACATTCCTGGGCCATGGGAGCCTTCTCCTCTTTTCCAGATTTTCCATGCTTCCCTCCCCCTCTCCTAGTCATAGAGTCATAGAGTTATACAGCACAGAAAGAGGCCCTTCGGCCCATCATGTCTGCGCCGGCCATCAAGCCCTGTCTATTCTCATCCCATTTTCCAGCACTTGGTCCGTAGCCCTGTATGCTATGGCGTTTCAAGTGCTCATCTAAATGCTTCTTGAATATTGTGAGGGTTCCTGCCTCTACCACCCTTTCAGGCAGTGAGTTCCAGATTCCAACCACACTCTGGGTGAAAAAGTTTTTCCTCAAATCCCCTCTAAAACTCCTGCCCCTTACCTTGAAACTATGCCCCCTGGTTATTGACCCCTTTACTAAGGGGAAAAGTTCTTTTCTATCTACCCCTCATAATTTTGTACCCCTCAATCAGGTCCCCCCTCAGCCTTCTCTGCTCTAAGGAAAACAACCCCAGCCTGTCCAGTCTCTCTTCATAGCTGAAATGCTCCAGCCCAGGTAACATCCTGGTGAATCTCCTCTGCATCCTCTCCAATGCAAACACATCCTTCCTATAGTGTGGCGACCAGAACTGCACACAGTAAACCTTATTTACCTGTCCTGCTGCCTTCAGGGATCTATGTACATGCACACCAAAGTCCCTCTGATCCTCTGTCCTTCCTAGTGTATTCCCTTGCCTTGGTAGTCCTCCCAAAATGCATCACCTCACACTTTTAAGGGTTAAATTCCATTTGCCACTGTTCTGCCCATCTGACCAACCAATCTATATCGTCCTGTAGCTTGAGGCTTCCCTCCTCACTATTTACCACTCCACCAATTTTCGTGTCATCTGCAAACTTACTGATCATACCTCCTACATTCATATCTAAATCATTAATGTACACTACAAACAGCAAAGGACCCAGCACCGATCCCTGCGGTACACCACTGGACACAGGCTTCCAGTCACAAAAACAACCTTCGACCATCACCCTCTGCCTCCTGCCACTAAGCCAATTTTGGATCCAATGTGCCAAATTGCCCTGGATCCCATGGGCTCTTACATTCTTGACCAGTCTCCCATGGGGGACTTTGTCAAAAGCCTTACTGAAGTCCATGTAGACTCCATCAACTGCACTACCCTCATCCACACACCTAGTCACCCCCTCGGAAAATTGAATCAAATTGGTTAGACGTGATCTCCCCCTGACAAAGCCATGCTGACTATCCTTGATTAATCCCTGCCTCTCCAAGTGGAGACTAATTCTGTCCCTCAGAATTTTTTCCAATAATTTCCCTACCACTGATGTTAGACTCACTGGCCTGTAATTCCCTGGTTTATCCCGACTGCCCTTCTTGAATAATGGTACTACGTTAGCTGTCCTCCAGTCCTCTGGCACCTCCCCTGTGGCCAGAGAGGTTCTAAAAATTTGTGTCAGAGCCCCTGCAATCTCCTCCCTTGCCTCACACAGCAGCCTGGGACATATCTCGTCTGGGCCTGGGGATTTATCCACTTTTAAGCCTGCTAAAACCGCTAGTACCTCCTCCCCCTCAATGCTAATTTGTTCAAGTATATCACAACCCCCCTGCCTCATTTCTATGCCTACATCATCCTTCTTTATAGTGAACACGGATGCAAAATAATCATTTAAAACCTCATCTACCTCTTCTGGCACTACACACAGATTGCCACTTTGGTCCCTAATGGACCCTACTCTTTCCCTGGTTATCCTCATGCCCTTAATATACTTATAAAACACCTTGGGATTTTCCTTTATTTTGCCCACCAGTGTTTTTTCATGCCCCCTCTTCACTCTCCTAATTTATTTTTTAAGTACCCCCCTGCACTTTCTATACTCTATATTCTATTCTGCTGTAACCATTTACACCTCCTCTGGACCCATCCTTCGTTCCTTTACATCTCCCATTTTGCCTTGCACCATCACCCCTTTTGTCATTTAATCACTCCTGCCCTCCATCCTATCACAGACCTTTGTTCTTTCCTGCCCTCACCCACCCCCTTTCCCGGGCTCTATACCTGCTTAAAAGCTGTTCATCTCTAACATCTTCCATTTCTGATAAAAGCTCATTGAGCTGAAACATTGGCTGTTATTATGTCCGTGTATAATTGAGACACGGACTGCAGCAGTTGATTATAACAAGTCTTTACTGGATGGAGACAACCTGGAAACTGAAACTACAGAAGCCTGCTAGGGCCTTTTATACAGGGGTGGTCACTGCCGGGACTGCAGTCTGAGAACAGTTATTCCCTTAAAGGTACATACACAACAATTCCTCCCCTTTTAGATAAACAGTACATAACATTCATTTAACAACGAAATGATAACTAATTACAATTACAATTACGGTTGCTAGATACATTGGTTGAAGTTAAGCAATTATAAGTTCAGTCTTTGAGGAGGCTTCCTGATTCTGTCTGGATAACGCCTCTTTGGGGTATCAGGTTCTTCTGGCAAAGCTGAGTCGGGATCAATGTCGTTGTTTGGTTCGCCTGCTTTCAATATCACCGATTCTGCGGTAGATGCAAGTGGTACTTCGGTTTCATCGCCAGGTGTATCAGATCGTGGTGTGGAGTTGACGTTTTCCAGTGACTCTAGAATCTGGTCAGCATGGCATCTTACAATGCTGTCTCCAACGTCCACGGTATACATGAGAGGTCCTTGCCATGTACAGATCATTCCTGGCTGCCATTTCTCTGTGCGGTTGTCCCGGGCCAAAACTGGTTGACCTATCTTAAAACTCCTGGTCGGCCTTTCATTCATATTCTGAAACTGCCTGTTCTCCACATCTCTTCTGATGTTTGGCTTAACCAAATCCAAGCGGCATCGTAGTCTTCGATTGAAGAACATCATGGCAGGAGTTTGGTTGGTAACCGCATGTGTCGCATTCCGGTAGGCAAACAAGAAGTTGTCCACCTTGTGTTGTAGGGGTATATCTTCATTACACATTACCTTGATAGCCTTCTTGAATGTTTGAACAAACCTCTCGGCCAATCCATTAGTTGCTGGATGATATGGGGCGGATGTGTAATGCTTAACACCATTGTTCTTTAAGAACCTCCGGAACTCTTCAGACACAAATTGTGGTCCATTGTCAGAGCAAATCTGTTCAGGTAGCCCATTCCTGGCGAATATGGTTCGTAAGACTGTGATAGTTTTTTCTGTGGTGGTTGAGGACATTTTTACTACCGCTGGCCACTTTGAATGTGCATCCACCGCAATTAAAAACATCGAGTCCATAAAGGGACCAGCAAAATCAATGTGCACCCTTTGCCATGGAGACGAGGGCCACTCCCATGGATGTAGAGGGGCTTGTGGTGGGGCGTTTTGGACCTTCTGGCATCCTGTACAGCTCTTGGTCATCTCTTCGATTTCTCTATCGATTCCCGGCCACCACACAAACGCTCTGGCTAAGTTCTTCATTTTTACCCCTCCCAGATGACCCTCATGAAGCTCATTGAGCACTCTATCCTTCAATTTGGGTGGAATTGCTACTCTGGATCCACACATCAAGGTTCCTCTGCACACTGACAGCTGTTCTCTTCTCGGCGAGAATGCTGGCAGCAGTGGTTCGCCATGTGCTGGCCATCCCTTCACTGTTAAATCATAGACCCAGGATAGTGTCGGGTCATTTCGTGTTTCCTTTTCTATGTTTGCATTCGTCACAGGGAGACATTCGACTATGGTCAAGTGGAATACCTCCACTGGATCCACTGCAAGTTCTTCTTCCACCGTCGGCAACGGTAGGCGTGACAATCCATCAGCATTCCCGTGCTGTTTAGTTCCTTTGTACTCAATGTCATATTGGTGTGCCCCTAGGAAAAGGGACCACCTCTGTAGTCGTTGTGCTGTCATTATCGGTACGCCCTTCTTAGGGTTGAAAATGGAGACAAGAGGTTGATGATCAGTTAGTAGAGTAAATTTTTGACCGTGCAGGTAGTGATTGAACTTCTTCACCCCCCACACCAGGCTGAGGGCCTCTCTGTCAATCTGGGCGTAGTTACGCTCGGCTGAAGTTAACGAGCGTGACGCAAAAGCTATCGGCCTCTCTGAACCATCAAGGAATTTATGTGACAGTACCGCCCCAATGCCGTAGGGAGACGCATCACACGCCAGTCTTATCGGTAGTGATGGGTTGTAGTGAGCCAATACTTCTCTTGAAGTGATTAGGTCCTTACTCTTCTGAAAGGCCCACTTACATTCATCGCTCCAATTCCATGCTACTCCCGTTCATAGTAGGGTGTTCAGTGGGTGCAGAATTGTGGACAAATTCGGTAAAAACTTATGGTAGTAATTCACCAATCCGAGGAATGACCTCAGTTGCGACACATTTTCAGGCGCTGGAGCCTTAACTACCGCTTCAATTTTGTCAGGGGACTTATGTAACCCCTCTTCATCAATCACGTGGCCACGATACGATATCTGTTTCTTAAAAAACTCGCACTTGGGGCGATTGGCACGTAGCCCATGTTCACGTAGTCTAGTGAGCACCTGCTCTAGGTTGGCAAGGTGTTCACTGTCATCTTCACCTGTCACTAGGATGTCGTCCAAGTAACACTGAGTCCCTGGAATCCCTTGCAGGACTTGTTCCATCGCTCTTTGCCATATCGCCGGAGCCGATGCTACTCCGAATACCAGTCGATGATATTGGTAAAGACCTTTGTGAGTGTTTATCGTGAGATACTTCCTAGAGGATTCTTCAACCTCCATCTGCAAATATGCTTGTGCTAGGTCAATTTTTGTAAAACACTTCCCTCCAGATGGTGAGGCGAAGATATCTTCTATCCTTGGAAGAGGATATTGTACTGTGTGATGGACTGGGTTCATCGTCACCTTGAAGTCCCCACAGATGCGAACCTTCCTTGGCTCCTCAGACTTATTGTTTAACGTTTTCTTCATGACAGGAACGATGGGTGTCGCCCACTCGCTCCAGTCTACCTTAGATAACACGCCTGCATTCTCCAGATTCTCCAGCTCTGCCTCGACGGCTGGGCGAATTGCATATGGTACCGGTCTTGCTTTGAAAAACTTGGGAATTGCATTCTCTTCTATTTTTATCGAGGCGGTTACGCCTTTAAAAGTGCCCAGTTCTTGTTGAAATACCTCTTTGGCATTAGCTATGATTGTTGACAATCGTTCAGGAGTGACGTCGTCATCTTTTTTACCAGCCACCGTCAGTGCCTGAATGGAGTGCCAGTCTAAGCTTATCTTTCTGATCCATTCACGTCCCAATAATGGTGGTCCACCATCTTGCAGTATGTAGAGATACAATTTCCGTATTTTCTTGCCGTTGTATTCGACAGGCACCCTTATTTTTCCTCTGGGGTATACTTTTTGCCCCATATACGTCCTCAAGACGATGGATGTCTCTCTCAAGGGTATGTGTGAGAATAGCCGCTCGTAGTCTTGTCGATTCATGACGGTTAGAGCTGATCCTGTATCCAATTCCATTTTGACTTGGGACCCTGCTATCGTGAGGGTGACAAAAGTGGTTCGGTGATCCTCTTTTGCGATTACGTTGTGAAGTTTGAGACAGCTTAGTCTCTTGTTCCCGGATTCACTATCGCTCATCTGGTCTTCGGAACTACTGTCCGTCATCTTTTGTACTTTCCTGTACGGTTCCTTAGTAGCCTTTTTGTTGTCGTTGGTCTTCTTCCCAGACCTGCAAACTCGTGCAATGTGTCCCATCTTTCCGCATTGCCTGCATATTTTGTCCTTGGACCAGCAGTCCTTCTGGTCATGGGTTGTTCTGCCGCAGCGATAACATTTTGCAAATCCCCGTGTCATTTCATGGGTGTCGTATTCCTGTGGCTTTTGTTGTATTTCCGCAGCTCCCCTGGCTGCTGCTTCGTATGATACTGCCATGCTGAAAGCCTTATCTAGCGTCAGCTCTTTCTCGGAGAGTAACTTCTTCTGGGTTCCTTCACTCAGGAGTCCACAGACAAATTTGTCCCGTAGGGTATCTGCCAGTCCTGCTCCGAACTGGCAGTGCCTTGATAGCTTGCGTAATTCCGTAAGGTAATCAGCATTGCTCTCATCTTTATGCTGAGTTCTCCTGTGGAATTTAAATCTTTCTGCTATCAGCAGCGGTGCAGGGTTTAGGTGTTCCTGTAGGATAGCAACAATTTCGTTAAAACTCTTCGCCTTCAGTTTGGCTGGAGTAATCAGGTCCCGCAATAGGCCGTACGTTCTTGCGCCCATTAAGTTTAGCAGTACCAATGCCTTTTTCTCATCGGCTATTTCGTTTGCCTCGCAATATACCTCGACTCTTTCCACATACGTGGTCCAGTCTTCAATTGCATTATCGAAGGCAGTGATATAGCCAGTCTTCAGCATCTTGGAAATCTAAAATGGCGCCTCCTGCGCTTTGCCATCTTCTCCGCTGTTGCTAGCGCTGCTTTCCGCGGTTTCCGTGGCAAACTGCAGCTCGTCGCGACTTTCTGCGCGTTTAATTTTTTAATTTTATTATTTTCCCATCGTCGGAACAACCCTGCGGGACTCTTGCCTCCCTCTTCTTGGGTCTGTATGCTGCCTGGCTTCGTAGCACCAGCCGCGCCCTGTGTGCTCCACCCTCTCTCTCTCTCCTCTTCCCGACAACGCTGCTCGGCCCCGTTGCAAGCCACCCGCTCGAGTTCTAGACCGCCGCAGCCCAGGAAGGATCAGTGTACTACCTGCCACCAGCCCGATTAGCTGAAGCACCGTCGACAGGATAACCAAGCCCCGCTCTCGACAGCCTCTCTTGCAAATCTTCAACTCCGCTGACTCAGAGGTGGATGCCCACGGTCAACACCCGTTTCTACTGTTTCTTTCTTCCTTCTGGCCTCGACCTCTGCTAACTTCGCTTCAGGGATGGATCCCCATGAGGTGCTGCAGACTGTAGGTAAGTTCGTATCTGCTCGTCGCCAATATTATGTCCGTGTATAATTGAGACATGGACTGCAGGAGTTGATTATAACAAGTCTTTACTGGATGGAGACAACCTGGAAACTGAAACTACAGAAGCCTGCTAGGGCCTTTTATACAGGGGTGGTCACTGCCGGTACTGCAGTCTGAGACCAGTTATTCCCTTAAAGGTACATACACAACAGCCGCGATTTTGCTGGTGCTCAGAGGGCGGGTTCGGAGCCGGGTCAGGTGTTAAAGTCGCAATGATTGACGGCGGGTCAGAAACCAACCCGAACCCGCATCCGTGTGAGTTTCAAGAGTGTCGGGTCTGCGATTTCACAATAGACCTGACACCAATGAAGTAAGATATTAAAAATTGGATAACAGGGCAAGACAAACCAGGATTCACTTGCAACATCAATATACAAGGTGGAGGGAATGGGTTAATTCATGCTCTTGAGTTGAACAATAGAGGTCTGTAAAATTGTATAAACCCAGTTAAGTTTTAAACATGATTAAGGGTCAAATGCTGAGAGATGTATGGGTTCGGCCAAGTGAGTCACCCCTATGCACTTAAGGGTCTGTTTAGTGTAAAACACAACAGGGTTCCATTCTTCAAAAGTATACTGAGGATAAACTAAAGTGCTTTTGCTTTGTAGAAATGACCCAAGAGTGAGACAGAAAGTCTGCGGATTGCCCGCTTTGAAAAGAACTGCTATCTTAAGAAAACACTTAAAAAGACCAAACCATCTGACCACGGCAAATGGATGGTTGTAAAGTAATTAAGATGAGGCCTATGGTCACAAGAGGTGACAGGACCGACTGATAACGAAATGTGAGATTTGTAAGCGACTGGAAGGATGGAATGTCACGGTTTTATAATTACAATTTAGCTATAACTCTGTATATGCTAATAAGCTTATCCCCGCCTCTAGGGCAGGGCCTTAATTTTTATATAACTGTGTGGACTTTGAGAGGCTTGTTGGAGTTGAATCCAGACGTGATCTGGAAAGCTCTCCTCAGGCCTGAGTAAACCGTTTTTGACTTCAATTAGTGGTCTGTCTTTCTTTCAACAAGCCTGTGACGTCGACCTTGTATATCACTTGGTCCGCACTTTGGGGGCTTACATCACCAAGCAGCGGGTAAGGGATTTAAGGCACTTAGGTGGAAAAGTTTGGTTGCTTTGTGCCTCCCATTAGTGCACTAAGAGGGTGCTAATGGGGCGCAAAGCAACTAGCGCCCGGGCGCGGCGATGGTTGCGCCGCTCGCGAAATTGACCAGAATTTTTGTGGCGGTGCAAAAGTCTACCTCCCCAATCTCCTGTGCTCGCAGATTGTGATGTCAGTCGAGCGTGCAACACCCCGGTAGCGCCCCGGCCCGGTTATTGAGTGGCGCCCCCCTCCTTTCCGCCTGCCGCAAGCAACGACAGTGACACTGGAATGTTTTCCAGTAGGTGAGGGGCTGGGCGGGGGGGGGTGGTGGAGGGAGCTATTTAAAGGCGCCCTCTTCCTGCCTTTTTTTGTGGTAGACATTTTTGCACCACTCATTCTGACAGAGAGAGAGAGATTCTGAGAGAGAGACTTCTGCATAGAGTCAACACTGTGTGAAGTAGTTTTGGTTACTGAGCATCACTTTGCAGGTTCTTTTGACCATCATTACTTTGATTGTCAAGAGTCTATGGGGGCTGTACTGATTCAGGGCGCCGTCCTGTGCCTGCAGAATCGGAGGCAACAGAGACACAGAGAGAGAGTGGCAATCATGGCCAGATGGAGGAGGGCCAACAGGCCTCTGCACAGGAGACCATACCCTCCCAGGGTATTCCGGGAACAATTCTCCTACATTCATTTGTCTGAGGAGCAGTGTTTGTGCAGGCTGTGCTTCGGCAAGGAGGTGGTCACTGAGCTCTGCCACCTGCTGCAGCCAGATCTGCAGCCTCAACTGAGGACCAGGACATTGCTGTCGGTGGCAGTGAAGGTCACAGTGGCTCTGAACTTTTATGCCACCGGCTCGTTTCAAGCAGCTACTGGGGACATCGCCAATATCTCCCAGTTTGCGGTCCATTGCTGTATCCGTCAGGTCACAAATGCCCTCTTTAAAAGGAGACGCCAGTACATCTCTTTCCCGATGACCTGGGCCAAACAGCATGAATGCGCATTGGGATTTGCAAGGATAGCGGACTTCCCCATGGTGCAGGGCACCATTGACTGCACGCATGTGGCATTGCGGGCACTGCATGAGAATGCAGAGGTTTTCCAAAACCGCAAGTGGTTCCACTCCTTAAATGTCCAGTTGGTCTGTGACTACAGATGGCTGATACTCGCTGTCACTATCCTGGCAGCAGCCACGATGCTTTCATCCTGCGCCAGACTGGTGTGCCAGAGCTTTTCCAGGCACCGCATCAGCCAAGTGGTTGGCTCCTCGGGGACAAGGGTTGTCCAATCTGCACCTGGCTGATGACACCGCTCCATAAACCCAACACCCCTGCTGAGCTGCGGTACAATGAGAGCCATCTCGTCACCAGGAACACCGTTGAGCACACAATCGTCGTGCTCAAGCAACGGTTCCGCTGTCTGGACCACTCAGGAGGAGCCCTGCAGTACTCGCCTGAGCGAGTCTCCCTCTTCATAGTTGTGTGCTACATTCTTCATAACCTGGCAATCCTCAGGACCCAGCCAATGCCACCAGGCCTTGGAGCACCACCGGAGGAGGAGGAGGAAGAAGAGGAGGAGGAGGATCAGCAGCAGCACCAAGGCAGGAGGGAGGCCCACAATTTTGAAACTGCAAGGGCCATCCGTCAACGACAAGCTGAATCTAGGCCCCTACTCAGGAAATTGATTCTGGCATGGAGAACAACATGATGGAAAGCAACCCGCAACCCCAAAGCCGGCCAAGGTAGCATTGATTCCAAAGGCCGAACATGTGAATTTTGAATACAAAAACTTTTTTATTTTACAAACTGTGTGTGTGTTATTTCTTCATGACAAACTAATAGAAACAAACACAAAACATCATTAATTAACATAACTGGTTCTCACAACCTAGAGATAATGGCCAAAACACTAAACAAAGTTATTACATGAACCTCAGCCTTTAATAAAAACATTCCCAACATTTTGTCAGACCTCCTACTTTTTGGCCTTCGAGGGTGATCTACTTCCCTTGCGCACTTCCCCCTTTCCCACCCTACTGCTCCTCCGTAATGGGGAGCCAGTGGCTGCAGCAAGGCTGGTGGAAGGCTGTTGAATGTCAGAACCTGAGACTACAGATGCCCTTGAAGGATGGCCTCGAACAGCTCTGGGCCTGGAGGGCCCGGCTGCAGACTGCACCAACTCTGCATGGGCGGCAGCAGTCTGGGCTACAGGCGGTGGCAAGTGCAATGGGGAAGTGACAGTGGTGGCAGCAGGAATGCTGTCCTCTTGTCCCAGTGTGGGCATGGTCTTCCTTAGGAGAGGGTGGCGCTGAGGCTCCCACTGGCAGCTTGAGGGCCCGTCTCCTCAGCTGGTGAATCACCATCTGAAAGCAGGGAGTTACAAGAGTGGCTTTAGCGTGAGGACAGGGGGGCAGTAAGGGAGGAAGGAGTGGAGTGATTTAGTAAGTTGGATTGAAAGTATAAAAGGCTGGCGTTGTGAGGGACAAGTGGAATGAGAGAGGAGAGAAAGCTGATTACCCTACCATGCTGTCCTGAATGGGGTCGGCCTCTCCAGGGCAACGGGACCGATCACCTGGCTTGCCACAATCCTGTGGACGCACGCCTCAAGGTCGCTGAGGGGTTGCAGCTGAGACCGTCCTCCACCCATCTGTTGCTGCTATCTCCTGTTATGAGATAGCTTGACCTGCAAGAAAAAGGACAGCATCTGAATAAATATACAGCCATACTCTTGCCTGATGTGCCTCCCATAGCTGAATAGCCCTTACAATATATAGCCATGGTCTTGCCTGATGTGCCTCCCATAGTTGAATAGCCCTTACTGTATGCAGCCATGCTCTTGCCTGATGTGCCTCCCATAGTTGAATAGCCCTTACTGTATGCAAGGTGTGTAATGTGCATGTGTGTTTTATGAGAGGGCCATAGGTGTTGCATGAGTGTTGGGCATTGGGGTTTTAAGACGCTCTGGCCATAGAGTGAGGTTGAGATGGAGGGATGGAGAGGTATTGAAAAAAAAAACACTCACCCTGACGACCTGAGTGAGGTCGTTCAACTCTTTGCGACATTGCGTATGGGTCCTGGGCACCATGCTCCTGGAGGAGACGTGCTGAGTCACCTCCCTCCACACGCTTCTGTACTCGCGCGGCAAAGGCCTCCTAGCACTCTCAGGGAACAGGATAGCTCTTCCGCGCTCCACCATGGCAACCAGAGCCTCCAAGGCCCACTCGCTGAACTCATTCTCTCACCCTCTCCATAGTCCTTGGCTGGAAAATTTAGGCAGAGGTCTTGTTGTGTATGTACCTTTAAGAGAATAACTGGTCTCAGACTGCAGTACCGGCAGTGACCACCCTTGTATAAAAGGTGCTAGTGAGCCTCTGTTGTTTTCAGTTTTCACTATTGACTTCCATCAGTAAAGACTTATTTTGTTCCACTCCTGCTGTCCGTCTCTCAATCATTCACGGACGTAATACTGGTGACGAGCAGATACGAACCTACCTACAGTCTGCACCACCTCCTGGGATCCATTCCTACAGCGAAGTGAGCAGAGGTCAAGGCCAGAAAGAAAAGAAAGTAAGAGGCAGTAGAAACGGGCGTCGACCGTGGGCATCCGCCCTGTGTTGCAGAGTTGAAGATTGCTGGAGAAGCTGTCGGATGCGGGGCCTGGTTCCTGTCGACGGTGCTTCAGCTAATCGGGCTGGTGGCAGGTAGTGCACTGATCCTTCCTGGGCTGTGGCGGTTGCGAACTCGAGCGGGTGGTTTGCAACGGGGCCGAGCAGTGTTGTCGGGAAGAAGAGAGAGAGAGAGAGGGAGGCAAGAGTCCCACATGGTTGTTAAATGACAGGAAAATTAAAAAAAAATATTAAACGCGCAAGAAACCATGGAAAGCAGCGCTAACAACAGCGGGGAAGAAGGCAAAGCGTGGGAGGCGCCATCTTAATCAGCGGGGAAGAAGGCAAAGCGCGGGAGGCGCCATTTTAGATTTGCAAGATGCCGAAGACTGGCTGTATCACTGCTTTTGATAATACAATAGAGGACTGGGCCACGTATGTGGAAAGAGTCGAGGTATATTTCGAGGCAAACGAAATAGCGGAGGAGAAAAAGGCATCGATATTGCTAAACTTAATGGGCGCTAGAACGTACGGCCTATTGCGGGACCTGATTACTCCAGCCAAACCGAAGGCGAAGAGTTTTAACGAAATTGTTGCTGTCCTACAGGAACACTTAAACCCTGCACCGCTGTTGATAGCAGAAAGATTTAAATTCCACAGGAGAACTCAGCACAAAGATGAGAGCAATGCTGAGTATCTTACGGAACTACGCAAGCTATCAAAGCACTGCCAGTTCGGAGCAGGACTGGCAGATACCCTATGGGACAAACTTGTCTGTGGACTCCTGAGTGAAGGAACACAGAAGAAGTTACTCTCAGAGAAAGAGCTGACGCTAGATAAGGCTTTCAGCGTGGCAGTATTGTATGAAGCAGCAGCCAGGGGAGCTGCAGAAATTCAACAAAAACCACAGGAATACGGCACCCACGAAATGACACGGGGATTTGAAATATGTTATTGCTGCGGCAGAACTAACCATGACCAAAGACAAAATATGCAGGCAATGCGGGAAGATGGGACACATTGCACGAGTTTGCAGGTCTGGGAAGAAGACCAGCGACAACAAAAAGGCTACTAAGGAACCGTACAAGAAAGTACAAAAGATGACGGACAGTAGTTCCGAAGGCCAGATGAGCGATAGTGAATCCGGGAACAGGAGACTAAGCTGTCTCAAACTTCACAATGTAATCGCAAAAGAGGATCACCGAACCATTTGGGTCACCCTCACGATAGCAGGGTCCCAAGTTAAAATGGAATTGGATACAGGATCAGCGCTAACCGTCATGAATCGACGAGACTATGAGCGGCTATTTTCACACATACCCTTGAGAGAGACATCCATCGTCTTGACGACGTATACGGGGCAAGAAGTATACCCCAGAGGAAAAATAAGGGTGCCTGTCGAATACAACGGCAAGAAAATACGGAAATTGTGTCTCTACATACTGCCAAATGGTGGACCACCGTTATTGGGACGGGAATGGATCAGGAAGAGAAACTTAGATTGGCACTCCATTCATGCAATGACGGTGGACGGTAAAAAAGATGAAGACGTCACTCCTGGACGATTGTCAACAATCTTAGCTAAAGCCAAAGAGGTATTTCAACAAGAACTGGGCACGCTTAAAGGCGTAACCGTCTCGATAAAAATAGAAGAGAATGCAGTTCCCAAGTTTTTCAAAGCAAGACCGGTACCATATCCAATTCGCCCAGCCGTCGAGGCAGAGCTGGAGAATCTGGAGAAGGTGGGCGTGTTGTCTAAGGTCGACTGGAGCGAGTGGGCGACACCCATCGTTCCTGTCATGAAGAAACCGTTAAGCAATAAGTCCGGGGAGCCAAGGAAGATTCGCATCTGTGGGGATTTCAAGGTGACAGTGAACCCAGTCCTTCACACAGTACAATATCCTCTTCCAAGGATAGAAGACATCTTCGCCTCACTGTCTGGAGGGAAGCGTTTTACAAAAATTGACCTAGCACAAGCATATTTGCAGATGGAGGTTGAAGAGTCCTCTAGGAAGTATCTCACGATAAACACTCACAAAGGTCTTTACCAGCATCATGGATTGGTATTCGGAGTAGCATCGGCTCCGGCGATATGGCAAAGAGCGATGGAACAAGTCCTGCAAGGGATTCCGGGGACTCAGTGTTACTTGGGCGACATCCTTGTGACAGGTGAAGATGACAGTGAACACCTTAACAACCTAGAACAGGTGCTCACTAGACTACGGGAACATGGGCTGCGAGCCAACCGCCCCAAGTGCGAATTTTTTAAGAAACAGATATCGTATTGTGGCCACGTGATTGATGAAGAGGGGTTACATAAGTCCCCTGACAAAATTGAAGCGGTTGTTAAGGCCCCAGCGCCTGAAAATGTGTCGCAACTGAGGTCATTCCTTGGATTGGTGAATTACTATCATAAGTTTTTGCCGAATTTGTCGACAATTCTGCACCCACTGAACGCCCTGGAAATGGAGCGATGATTGTAAGCGTGCTTTTCAGAAGAGTAAGGACTTAATCACTTCAAGGGAAGTATTGGCTCACTACAACCCAGCACTGCCGATAAGACTGGCGTGTGATGCGTCTCCCTACGGCATTGGGGCGGTATTGTCACATAAATTCCTTGATGGTTTAGAGAGGCCGATAGCTTTTGCATCACGCTCGTTAACTTCTGCCGAGTGTAACTACGCCCAGATTGACAGAGAGGCCCTCAGCCTAGTGTGGGGGGTGAAGAAGTTCAATCACTGCCTGCACGGTCAAAAATTTACTCTACTAACCGATCATCAACCTCTTGTCTCCATTTTCAACCCTCAGAAGGGCGTACCGATAATGACAGCACAACGGCTGCAGAGATGGTCCCTTTTCCTAGGGGCACACCAATATGACATCGAGTACAAAGGAACTAAACAGCATGGAAATGCTGATGGATTGTCACGCCTACCGTTGCCGACGGTGGAAGAAGACGACCTTGCGGTGAATCGAATGGAGTTATTCCACTCGACCATAGTTGAATGTCTCCCTGTGACGAATGCAAACATAGAAAAGGAAACATGGAATGACCCGACACTATCATGGGTCTATGATTTAACAGTGAAGGGATGGCCAGCACATGGCGAACCACTGCTGCCAGCATTCTCGCCGAGAAGAGAACAGCTGTCATTGTGCAGAGGAACCTTGATGTGTGGATCCAGAGTAGTAATTCCACCTAAGTTGACGGATAGAGTGCTCAATGAGCTTCATGACTGTCATCTGGGTGGGGTAAAAATGAAGAACTTAGCCAGAGCGTTTGTGTGGTGGCCGGGAATCGATACAGAAATCGAAGAGATGACCAAGAGCTGTGCAGGATGCCAGAAGGTCCAAAACGCCCCACCACAAGCTCCTCTGCATCCATGGGAGTGGCCCTCATCTCCATGGCAAAGGGTGCACATTGATTTTGCTGGTCCCTTCATGGACTCGATGTTTTTAATTGCGGTGGATGCACATTCAAAGTGGCCAGAGGTAATAAAAATGTCCTCAACCACCACAGAAAAAACTATCACAGTTTTACGAACCATATTCGCCAGGAATGGGCTGCCTGAACAGATTTGCTCTGACAATGGACCACAGTTTGTGTCTGAAGAATTCCGGAGGTTCTTAAAGAACAATGGTGTTAAGCATTACACATCTGCCCCATATCATCCAGCCACTAATGGATTGGCCGAGAGGTTTGTCCAAACATTCAAGAAGGTTATCAAGGCAATGTGTAATGAAGATATACCCCTACAACACAAGGTGGACAACTTCTTGTTTGCCTACCGGAATGCGACACATGCGGTTACCAACCAAACTCCAGCCATGATGTTCTTCAATCAAAGACTACGATGCCGCTTGGATTTGGTTAAGCCAAACGTCCGAAGAGATGTGGAGAACAGGCAGATTCAGAATATGAATGAAAGGCCGACCAGGAGTTTTAAGATAGGTCAACCAGTTTTGGCCCGGGACTACCGCACTGAGAAATGGCAGCCAGGAACGATTTGTACACGACAAGGACCTCTCATGTATACCATGGATGTTGGGGAGAGCATTGTAAGACGCCATGCTGACCAGATTCTAGAGTCACTGGGAAACGTCAACTCCACACCACGATCTGATACACCTGGTAATGAAATCGACGTTCCAATTGCAGCTACCGCAGAACCGGTAATATTGGAAGCAGATGAACCAAACAACGACATTGATCCCGACTCAACATTGCCAGAAGAACTTGATACCCCAAAGAGGCATTATCCAGACAGAATCAGGAAGCCTCCTCAAAGACTGAGCTTATAATTGCTTAAACTTAACCAATGTATCTTGCAACAGTAATTGTGATTGTAATTAGTTATCATTTAGTTGTTAGATGATTGTTATGTACTGTTTATCTAAAAGGGGAGGAATTGTTGTGTATGTACCTTTAAGAGAATAACTGGTTTCAGACTGCAGTACCGGCAGTGACCACCCCTGTATAAAAGGCGCTAGTGAGCCTCTGTTGTTTTCAGTTTTCACTATTGACTTCCATCAGTAAAGACTTATTTTGTTCCACTCCTGCTGTCCATGTCTCAATCATTCACCGACATAATAGGTCTCTCCAGGCTGAGATTCAAGACTCCAATGAGCAGAGTGTGGCTGGAGAGCAAGATCGACCCTCCCCTTTAAAAGCTGGCCAGGGCCAGTGTGTCTGTGTTCCACTGCTAACTGACATCACCTGCGCTGTGCCTGCGGTCTGAGGTAGCGTCTCGCTCCTCGGCGTTAGCGCCTTAAGAGAGAGATGTGTAGCACCTGATTTAGCGCTCCAATCACCTCCTGGGGCGATAAAAGCCAAGTTTGCAGTCAAAGGTGATAATTAGCACCAGGCCCTAAACTTTCCGCCCGGCCAATAATTGCGCCCCAAACGGGGTGATACCGAATTTCTCCCCCTTAACTTCTTGCTTGTAAAGAAATGAGTTAGACATGTGATATGTAGATTGCAGACACATCCCATTGTGCATATGATGAGCATTCAATTTCTATTGACATCAGATGCCATGTGTGTCACTCATGAAAGCCAAATAAGATGGATGGAGAAGCATTCTGTCACCAGGTTGTTCTACTGAGCCCGTCTTTCCGTCCCCCACTTCGAGCTGTTCCACTGATCCCACAATTTCGAGAGCAGCCTCCTCAGCGTTGGTCAGCTGTGATAAGGATGGTGGTCCTTCTCCTGTTCCCTCCCTCTCCCTCTTATTGTGGGATCTCTTTTCCTGCAATGAGGGAAAGAAGTGGAGTTTTAGTGAGAGTGATGGGATGAGTGTAAAGAATGGATAGGATAGATGTTTAGAGGGAGACTGTGAAGGAGTGGGTTCCCATTATGAAGTTCCCTCCTTTTTAGTTTTTAGTTGTTGTCAATGTATAATCTTGAGGGTGGGTGTGAGGGGTGCATAGTAAGATGGGGAAGTGATTCTGTGCATAGGGAGAGAGGGATGGGTGCTGGTGCAAGGGATGTTGGGTTGAGTCAGGATGTGCAGGAGTAGGGTTAGCAATGCACAGTGATGGGGATGTGATCACAGGCACAGCAGAATTAAGGTAAGTGAGCTTTTATACTCACTTTTCAAGAATGCAGGAGATCATTGAACTTTTTCCTGCATTGGACTCAAGTGCGTCTGAACATGGACCTGGCATTGACCTCAGCGATTCGCAGCCAGGCTGCCTTTGTCTGCTGAGGAGGTTTCCTTCTTCCATCACCTGGGTACAGGACCTCCCAACGTCCTCTGACTCCCTCCACAAGAACATGGAGGGAGTCCTCATTGAAGCGGGGAGCTGCCTTTTGTTTCTCTGCAGACATCGTGGTGAGAAGCAGCAATCAGAAGCACCAGAAACCACCTGAGATCTAATGGGGAAATGGCCCCCTTAAATACACCGGCAGCAAACACGTCAGCATATCAGACCAGACCCGCACCTCGTGATCAGGGCGGGTAACCCACACGGCGGGCTTAACTAGGCCAATCAATGAAAAGTTGTGTCAGCAGGCCGGCAGGAGCCAGCAGCAGGTCCGGAACCCGTCACTACCGTTCCCCACGCAAACCCACCTCCAAGAAGAAAATCGCGGCCATTAACTCTGTTTCTCTCTCCTCAGATATTGCCTGACCTGCTGAGTGTTTCTAGAATTTTCTGCTTTTATTTCAGATTGATTTTGTATGAATAGTAAAAAGATTTGACAAAAGAAAGGGAGAGTCAATATTACTTCAAGTGGTTAAAGCAGAACTGGTGGTAGATAATCAGGCTGTTTGTGGTCTAGATAAGCTCTAAATTGCTAGTCTCAGATGTTTCCAGTTCATCACATTCACTTTAGTTAAGCTAAGTAGGTTTATCCTTTCATGGACAGGAGACACAGAAGAGAATGATAGTAAATGCAAAGGCCAGTCGGATATAATAATGCCATCATAATACCCTGTCCAGTAGTCTTGGGCAGTAGCACTTTCATGAAAGAAATGTTTGGCAAACCGTTTTGTTTCATTTAGGGCCATAGAAGGTTACGGCATTGAAGGAGGACATTTGACCCATTGTGCCAGCTCTTGGCTAGAGCAATCCTAGAGTAAACCCACTACTCAGCACTCTGCCCATAGCCCTGTATCTTCCTTTGCTTCTCTATTCTATCCTTAAAAGATGCAATGATCTCTGCCTCAATCAATCTCAGATGGCAAAGCATTCCATGTTCTAACAAGTCTCTGGATATAGACACTTCTCCTAGTCTCTCTCCTCACTCTCTTAGTGACAGTTTCATACGGATGGTCCTTCATCACTGACACTTCAACCAGAAGAAATAGTCTTTTCTAATTCACCCTATCAAAACCCTTCATAATTTTAAAACCTGTTAAATCTCCTGTTAGCCTTCTCAGCTCCAGTGGTAAAAGCCCCAGTATCTCAAGTATGTCTCCATGATTATATTTTCTCATCTCTAGTATCAGGTGGTGCTGTTGACAAACACACAATGTGATGACATAAGTCACATCAAAGCAAATGGCCAGGAGTTTCCTCGGAGCTGCTCCCGCTCGTAAGCTCATCAGAAATGCAGCAGAAACCCTGTTGGGGCAGGCTTGATGGACCAGCTGGTCTTTCCCTGGCCATCAATTCCGTAAGTCCGTAAGTTACGGTGGCAGAGCGGGAGCAGCTCTGAGGAAATTCCCAGCACATAACGTCACTTGAACATCATTGAGACAAGGAGGGCTGTTCTGGCTTTTCTCCCTCCCTCAACAAAAAAAAATTACTCAATTCTTTTTCAATAAGCATCTTAAATAGTAATAATCGCATGATCAAGTATGCTATCTAATATGGATCACTGTTGGTTGCTTTTGAAAGCAAAGTGCAATCATTTCTGCAGCCCCTGTGCCTTGAAGTAATCACTTCGGGCAATACATCTCCAAGTTGCACACCTTTTTATAAATACCATTTTAATTAAATGATTTTTTGGGGGAGGAAAATAGCATTGCATAAAGAAACGGGGGAAGTGGAAAGCTGTGGCACTTGATCTATATGTTGTGAAGTAATAAAATAATAAATAAGTTTGATACCGTGAAAAGAAAAAAATGGATTGCTGCAGTGAAGGGCATGGCAGAAAAGAGGTTACTTTACGAAAGAAGGTCTGCGATGAAAAAAAATATAATGTAACAGCTTAGTTCCCCTAAGGAATAAAACCCATGTAGATAATAGAAAAATAATTCTTACACCAGAACACATTTACGAGCTGCCAGCAGGGCGAACATTCTTGCTGCAGCATAATGTGTTTATTGAAATAATTGCATGAATATTAAATATTCCACCAAAATACTGCCTATATGATACTGGCATACAAGTAACTAACACATTTCTGCCATTCTTCTTCTATGATGAATAAATCTGTACAAGTAAGTCACCCTAAAATCTGACCTGCTTTCAAACAAAGTTGTGGAAGCAGGGACTGTTGACAGTTTGTATATTCTCAGCGAAATAAGGTGCTTTTATCTTTGAATTTCTATGAATTTTTAATTGAGAAGCATAATGACTTCCATTACCAATGATCATCTCTGGAGACCCCAGTTTAAATCCGGCTCGGGGAAAGGTGAAAGGGCACGTCTTACTTGTGACAGTTAAGGGTCAGAGGCAAAATGAGTTCTGGCAGCCGCTGTCTGGACCCTGATGAAAAATCGGTACCTGCAGTGCTGTACAAAATATGTCGGAAACTGTGCAGGAAAGTCCTTATTAGACGATATACGGAATTCAATTTAGAGTGGATGAAATTAGCAAATATTTCCCACTTGAAATACACATCTGGATACCTGAATAACCCTGGTTTCCCTAACGAAGAGCTAGTACACACACAATGGCCCGAATGGTTCCATTCTGTGCAAACCTTTGCGCTTCTAGGAATGTTGGGTGTCATTACAAGAGGTATACGGTGTAAAATTAGGAAAGTATTACTGCAATTATATTGAACATGGGTCGGACCTCATTTGGAATATTAGATTCAGTTTTAGGTACCCTCGGGTATAGCGGACAAAATGCTGGAGCAGGCTCAATTGGGCAAAGGGCCTATTCCTATGTAGCGAATGGATGAGCTACCATACTGAAAATGAAATACAAAGACACCAGCAGATATTAGCTGATGTCAGTACTCAGGCATTTGCTGCTGATAAGTTGGCTCCCTGAGGAAAATTAAGGATGAAACTAACCTGAAATGGACATCTCCCACATAGTGCTTGGCGATTGCAGCACAGTCTATGGCAAGGACAGTGCAGGAAGCTTTTAAGTCGATATCTTGGTAATGCCAGATTGATTGTGTCACTTGCAGTGCTGATCCAGAAAATCCCAGGTTAGATTTTAACCTTCGGGCAGCAGCCTGTCGGATTGAATTGCCTGTCCACCCATGCAGGAAAACAAAGAGGTCGGAGCCATTTTAAGGCCCAGGCCTCATTTAAGTGGACCAGCAAGCTGCCCGCCGTAACAAGCGTCTCAATGTGGCTCACCGGATTCGGGTCAGCGCAATACCAGGCAGCCTCCGGCAGCAAACTAACTCCTGGGAGGGTGAGGGTTTGCAACTGTGGATAGCAGAGCCCGGGGCAGCAGCTACCCAAATTATTTCTGTTGGACCCAGAGGAATATTCCTGCACAAAAATAATTTAAAACGTCCTTTTTTTGGTCTTCTTCAGCCAGTTGTCTCCCAAAATGGCAACAGGGTTCCAGGACCACAGTCCCATATGAAAAGGGTATACTGCCTGAAACAGGCAGATGTTTCGGCTGCCCTGTGGTAAGCCCCTTTAAAAATGGTTATGGTTGGAGTGTCGGTGTTAAGGAGCGCTAAGTTGACTGACCCCATTTTTGAGGTTACTAGCGACTCGTTAATGCCGCTTTGGTCAAGTTAAAATCACACAGCTGTTCTTTATTTGCATAAATGACTGGCAATAGATATGCCTGTTTATATGCCTATTCAATAAACAGTACTTAGGCTCTTTTGGTGCTGGATTTTCCACTGAATTACCACCCATTTTGGGGTGGCTTATGACATTAAATGGAGTGAAATGGATTCTTAGTAGCTACTCCCTCAAATCTACTGCTAAAAATACTGCATCTGAATTATCCTCGCAAAATATTGCCATTTCCCATTTAAGTGGGTGTGGCTAACCCCTCCAATCTATTTCCTTCAACTTCTGCTCCAAACCCGTTATTAACTGTATATTAACATCCTCAGAAGCTGTTCCTGGCATCTTGATGCCACACAAATATCCCAGTGGTCACAGTCCCCAGAGTGTCCTGCATGTCATGGAAAACTTCCCGCAATATGTTGCAAGCACGAGTAACAGACTCCTCCCAAGTGTCCATCATTTCAACCATACGTGTGGAAACCATCTCCACATGAGATCGATGCTCCTTAATCATAACTCTTTTGAAGACAGAGCCCGTGAGATCTGGATCCCTAGGCTCCTCGGGCAAGGGTGGTTGTTTCTCCACCTTCCATGGAGGAACAGCACTCTCCCCCTCATCCACACCACACCCAAGTCCTCATTTTTTCTATTGCTCTGTGTTTCACCCAGTGACAGCCCTTCTAACTCACAAGCTATGTTCTCCTGTGTGGGTTTCTCCAGACTGGTGCTTGCACAAGTAAGAAGAGGGGGCATGTGTTGTGGATTGTGATCTGGCACTTCTTGCACGGCACTTCCTACGATGTGCATACAGTGATATTTGCCCTTGATGAAATAATTCCTGAGTATACTTTGAGAAAGCACAGGAAGCTGAAGCTACCTAGAATGAGCATGTCTCAGCTTTTACCAACTTTCTGCTGCCTCCTTGCCTTCCACCTCACCATCTCCCACAGCCTCTCCTGACTGTCTGCCTATGGTGTCTGAGTCCTCTTCTTCCTGTGGACTCAGCATTTTGAGTGATGGCACTCTTCCCCTGGTTACTTGTTGTAGGCCAGCTTCTCCTTTGGAGGGAAAGAAAGAATGTCAAAGACGTAATTGAGGTGTATAAAATTATGAGGGGCTTAGATAGAGTGGATAGGAAGGAACTATTTAGCAGAGAGGTCAATAACCAGGGGGCATAAATTTAAAGTAATTGGTAGAAGGATTAGAGGGGAGTTGAGGAGAACTTTTTTGCATTTAAAAATTACTTGGATATGCACTTGAAGTGCTGTAACCTATAAAACTATGGACCAAGAGCTGGAAAGTGGGATTAGGCTGGATAGCTCTTTTTGTGGCCGGCACAGACATGATGGGCCGAATGGCCTCCTTCTGTGCTGTAAATTTCTATGATTCTATGATTCATAGAAAGAATCATTGAATCATAGAAAGTTACAGCACGGAAGGAGGCCATTTCAGCCCATCTTGTCCGCGCCGGCCAACAAAGAGCTATCCAGCCTAATCCCACTTCCCAGCTCTAGGTCTGTAGTCCTGCAGGTTACAGCATCCCAAGTGCAGATCCAAGTACTTTTTAAATGCGGTTAGGGTTCCTGTCTCTACCACCCTTTCAGACAGTGAGCTCCAGACCCCCACAACCCTCTGGGTGAAGAAATTTCCCCTCAAATCCCCTCTAAACCTTCCACCAATTATTTTAAATCTCTGCCCTTTGGTTTTTGACCCCTCTATAAGGGAAATGGGTACTTTCTATCCTCTTTATCTATGTCCCTCATAATTTTATACACCTCAATAAGGTCTCCCCTCAGCCTCCTCTGTTCCAAGGAAAACAAACCCAGCCTATCCAGTCTTTCCTCATAGCTAAGATTATCTACTCCCAGCAACATCCTTGTAAATCTCCTCTGTACACTCTCTAGTGCAATCACATCTTTCCTGTAATGTAGTGACCAGAACTGCATGCAGTACTCTAGCTGAGGCCTAACTAGTGTTTTATACAGTTGAAGTATAACCCCAGTGCTCTTGTATTCTATGCCACAGCTAATAAAGGCAAGCATTCTGCATGCCTCCTTAACCACCTTATCTACCTGGCCTGCTACGTTCAGGGATCTGTGGACATGCACTCCAAGGTCCCTTTGGTCCTCTACACTACTCAGTGTCCTACCATTTAATGTGTATTCCCTTTCCTTGTTAGCCCTCCCCAAATGCATTACCTCACACTTCTCCGGATTGAATTACATTTGCCACTGTTCTGCCCACCTGACCAATTTATTGATATCTTCCTGCAGTTTACAGCTTCCTTCTTCAGTATCAATCATACAGCCGATTTTAGTATCATCTGCAAACTTCTTAATCATATCCCCTATATTCAAGTCTAGATCATTGATATATACAACAAAAAGCAAGGGACCTAGTACTGAGCCCTGCGGAACCCCACTGGAAACAGCCTTCCAGTCACAAAAACACCCATCAACCATTACTCTCTGCTTCCTGCCTCTGAGCCAGTTTTGAATCCAACTTGACACTTTGCCCTGGATCCCATGGACTTTTAACTTCGTGACCAGTCTGCCATGTGGAACCTTATCAAAAGTCTTGCTGAAGTCCATATACACTACATCAAAGAACTACCCTCATCTACTCTCCTTGTTACCTCCTCAAAAATTTCAATCAAGTTTGTCAGACACGACCTTCCCTTAACAAATCCGTGCTGACTATCCTTGATTAATCCGTGTCTTTCTAAATGAAGATATATCCTGCCCTTCAGAATTCTTTCCAATAATTTTCCCATCACCGAGGTTAGGCTGACTGGCTTGTAATTACTTGGTCTATCCTTTTCTCCCTTTTTAAACAAGGGTACCACATTCACAGTCCTCCAATCCTCCAGCACCACACCTGAAGCCAGAGAAGATTGGAAAATTATGGTCAGGGCCTCTGCTATTTCCTCTTTTGCTTCGCTTAACAGCCTGGGATACATTTCATCTGGGCCTGGGGATTTATCCACTTTGAAAGCTGCTCAACCCCTTAATACTTCCTCTCTCACGATGTTCATTTCATCTAATATTTCACACTCCTCCCTTATAGCAATGTCTGCTTCGCCCCTCTCCTTTGTGAAAACAGACGCAAAGTATTCATTAAGAACCCTACCGACATCTCCCGCCTCCACACACAGATTACCCTCATGACCTCTAATAGGCCCTACCCTTTCATTAGTTATCCTCTTACTCTTAATATATTTATAAAACATCTTTGGGTTTTCCTTGATTACTTGCCAAGAATTTTTCATGCTCTCTCTTTGCTTTCCTAATATTCTTTTTAATTGCACTCCTGCAATTTCTGTACTCCTCTAAAGATTCTGAAGTATTTAGCCCTCGGTATCTGTCATACGCCTCCCTTTTTTTCTTTATCCTACCCTGTATGTCCCTAGACATCCTGAAGGGATAATTACAGTCCTAGCCCTTTTGGGCTATCCCAGATCAGGTGTATTCCCTAGATGTTCACCCTCAACTTAAGTTAGAGATAGCTGAATTCCATAAGACGCTTACATGGGTCTAAAGGTTCAGGCTATCTCTCGCTAAAGGAGAGGAACGACTAAAGATGTTACCGTCCTCCGGATAGTACTTTTAATAAGTTGAACTAGACTGTAACCTTCTGGATATTATGAGGGTCTGGAATATCCCCCAGAATTCTGCAACTCCTTCCAAAAAAGTGTACAGATTTTGTGGGTTCGCGAGTCTATACAGAATTACTCTTTGAGACAACTCTAAAAATATATTGGCCCAGTAATTCCGGTCCCAACACGTGAGTATGGACGGGGTACTCATGCGTGGGCCCGTTGGAAGTGCCAGATTTCAGCATGCACAGCGCATGCGCGGGAAACCGGCATTTCCTCCAAGGGGTTCAGAGGTCCAACGCGTGCGCGCAGGACTCTGCACGCACGCGTTGAACTTCCTTCTTTTTGACAGGTTTGCCCGTGTGTAAGGGCCTCAACTTTTTAGAAATGTAAAAAGGAGACGTAAGGACTTGATTCTTTAAGGTAAGTGGTCTATTATTTAAAATTGTAACATTTTTTCCACAGCTTTATTGTTTTTAAGGACTTTACAGTAAGGTAAGTTTATTTTTAGACCCGATTTCTTAAAAAATTATTTTTTTCAAAAATTTGATTAATTGTTTAAAATAGTTCATTTAATTATTGGGATGTTTTTAAAAATTTTATTTAAAGTTTAAGTAGTGTTTTGGGCGCCCGTAGTTTTCATGAGTTGATAGTTCTCACTATCAAACTCATGAATGAAGTTTTCCCTCCCCTAATTGGCTGCCCAGTGCTCACCTGATCCCAGCCGGCACATCGAACTAACTACGCCGCTGGATCAGGCAAGCACAGTGCGCCAACAGCTGAACCGGGCCAGTGACAGGAAATCCAAGTAGGCCCAGGCTTCAGCTGTCGGCGCGCCGGGTAAGTGCACATCGGGGGCTTGCACGCGCGGCAAGCCCCCGAGCCTAATTTCTGGGCCATAGTTTTATTTAAGAGCCGACATTCAGTTAACATCTGTTGAATCAGTCGGAACATTAACAATTCAAAATACAATTAGCTTACATTTTTTATTTCTCAGAGATCCTTATTCTCAAATCTTTACTTTGTTACATAGAAACATAGAAGATAGCAGCAGGAGTAGGCCATTCAGCCCCTTGAGCCTGCGCCGCCATTCAATGCGATCATGGCTGATCATCCAAATTAATACCCTGTCCTCGCTTTCTCCCCATAACCCTTGATCCCTTTAGCCTTAAGAAATATATCCAACTCCTTCTTGAATATATTTAATGAATTGGCCTCGACTGCCTTCTGTGGTAGAGAATTCCACAGATTCACCACTCTCTGGGTGAAGAAATTCCTCCTCATTTCTGTCCTAAATGGCTTACCCCTTATCCTTAGACTGTGACCCCTGGTTCTGGACTCCCCAACCATCGGGAGCATCCTTCCTGCATCTAGTCTGTCCAGTCCTGTCAGAATTTTATAAGTTTCAATGAGATCCCCTCTCATTCTTCTAAACTCCAGTGAGAATAAGCCCAATTGACCCAATCTCTCCTCATACGTCATTCCTGCCATCCCAGGTATCAGCCTGGTGAATCTTCGCTGAACTCCTTCCATGGCAAGCACATCCTTCCTCAGATAAGGCGACCAAAACTGCACACAATACTCAAGATGCAGTCTCACCAAGGCCCTGTACAACTGCAGCAAGACATCCTTGTTCCTGTACTCAAACCCTCTCGGTACGAAGGCCAACATTCCATTTGCCTTCTTAACCGCCTGCTGCGCCTGCATGCTTACCTTCAGCGACTGGTGCACAAGGACACCCAGGTCTCGTTGCACTTCCCCTTCTCCCAATCTATTGCCATTTAGATAATAATCTGCCTTCCTGTTTTTGCCACCAAAATGGATAACCTCACATTTATCCACGTTATATTGCATCTGCCATGTTTCTGCCCAATCATCCAACATGTCCAAATCATCCTGGAGTTTCTTGACATCCTCCTCACAGCACACACGCCCACCCAGCTTTGTGTAGTCTGCAAATTTGGAGATATTACATCTAGTTCCCTTGTCCAGGTCATTTATATATATTGTGAATAGCTGGGGTCCAAGGACCGATCCCTGCGGTACCCCACTAGTCACTGCCTGCCATTTGGAAAAAGACACATTTATTCCAACTCTTTGCTTTCTGTCTGCCAACCAGTTCTCTATCCAAGTCAATACCTTGCCCCCAATCATATGTGCCTTAACTTTACATGCTAATCTCTTATGTGGGACCTTATCGAAGGCTTTCTGAAAGTCCAGATACACCACATCTACTGGTTTTCCCTTATCTATTTTACCAGTTACATCCTCAAAAAATTCCAGAAGATTAGTCAAGCACGATTTACCTTTTGTGAATCCATGTTGACTTTGTCCAATCCTGTCACTGTTTTCCAAGTGCCCTGCTATTACATCTTTTATAATGGACTCTAGCATTTTCCCCACTACCGCTGTCAGGCTTACCGGTCTGTAATTCCCCGTTTTCTCTCTATCACCTTTTTTGAATAGTGGGGTAACATTAGCTACCCTCCAATCCATGGGTACTGTTCCAGATTCCATCGAATGTTGGAAGATGATCAGCAATGCATCTACTATTTCTAGTGCCACTTTCGTAAGTACCCTAGGATGTAGATTATCAGGCCCTGGGGATTTATCCGCCTTCAATCCCATCAATTTCCCTAACACCATTTCCCTACAAATACTGATTTCTTTCAGTTCCTCCCTTTCATCAGACCCTATGTTCCCCGGCATCTCTGGGAGGTTATTTGTGTCCTCCTTTGTGAAGACCGAACCAAAATATGTATTTAGTTGGTCTGCCATTTCTTTGTTCCCCATTATAAATTCCCCTGATTCTGACTGCAAGGGACCTACGCTTGACTTCACCAATCTTTTTCTCTTCACATATCTATAAAAGCTTTTACAGTCAGTTTTTATGTTCCCTGAAAGCTTACTCTCATATTCTATTTTCCCCTTCTTAATTAATCCCTTTGTCCTCCTTTTTTGAATCCTAAACTGCTCCCAATCCTCAGGATTATTGCTTTTTCTGGCCAATTTATTTGTCCTCTCCTTGAATCTTATGCTATCCCTAATTTCCCTTGTTAGCCACGGTTGAGTCACCTTTTTTGTTTTATTTTTATGCCAAACTGGGATGAACAAATTCTGTAGTTCATCCATGCAGTCTTTGAATGTTTGCCATTGCCTATCCACCGTCAACCCTTTGAGTGACATTCCCCAATCAATCCTACCCAACTCGCGCCTCAGACCATCGAAGTTTCCTTTATTTAAATTTAGGACCCTAGTCTCTGAGTCAACTACTTCATTCTCCATCTTAATGAAAAATTCGATCATATTATGATCACTCTGACCCAAGGGGCCTGGTACAACAAGATTGCTAATTAATCCTTTCTCATTACATAATACCCAGTCTAAGATGGCCTGATCTCTGGTTGGTTCCTCGACATATTGGTCCAGGAAACCATCCCATAAACACTCCAGGAATTCCTCCTCCACAGTATTGTTACTAATTTGGTTAGCCCAATCTATATGTAGTGTGAGCTATGGGGGCGGTTTGTGGTGGATGGACGGTATGTGGCCACCAGATGGAGACAAAGTCCCCCTCCCACTCCAATTCAGGTGAAGGCCACACCCACCTCCAACACACCTGAAGCAAATCTACCCATTAGCTCAGGAGTTCAAAAGGCAAGCCAGTGCCTGAGTAGAGGGCTAGTGCCTGAGGAGAACGGCAGGGCAGGGCGCGGCAGGGCAGGGCAGGGCAGGGCAGGGCAGGGCAGGGCGGGGCGGGGTTTGTACCTGAGGAGAAAGCCAGGACAGCTGTTGAAAACCTGCTTACAGCTGCCACAGAGAGGTCTACTATTGAACCCGGGTGGAATATTGTTTAGCTTTGAGAGCCTGATATCATCACTGGACCGGCTGAGAAAGATCCAGTGGTAAAGTAACACTGGCTTATAGTTATTTTGGAGGAAACTGATTTAAGGACTGCCTTCCTAACCAGGATGGCTTTGTTCTTCATTTTTCTTTTTGAACGTCATATGTTTTTTGGATTTTGCCAGATGTGAACCTTTTTTCCCGTTTTCTAAAAATAAAACACAGCTAACTGCTGTTTTTCATTTACCAATCTTGTGACTGTGCTTGTGTCCTCCATCCCACATCAACACACCCTTTGGTCTAGGTGGTGGTTGTTTACATATGGTGGAGAATGCTAGCTTTAGCCCTCTGGTGGCTGGGAGGACAAAGCACACATTGTTGAAAACCCTTTGGTGGAGCGATGGAGGCCCTTTTGCAGCAGAAAGAGTTGGATGAGAAGGCTGAATCGTTTTCTCAGCCTGCTTCTCGAAATGCAGTTGCAGGGTTGTCGGCAGCGACACTGGCCTCACTTGGGGGATCTTCACCTCGATGAGGGAGTGGGGATACGAGTAGCATTCTGGATCCAGATGTTTCACTCAGTGAATTGTGGGATTCCTTATCAGAAGTAGAAGAGAAATACAAAAAAAAGCTATGGTCTCCAATGCACAACTAGACAATGAAAAATCTAACTTCGTCTACCAAGTGGATACACTAAAAGATGTTATTGAGGAATTGGAGGAGCAAATGGCAGAGCTATATAGAGAAAATGAGAAAAAATCTAAGGAACTGGAACGACAAAAACATACGTGTAGTGTGTCACAACATAAAGTAGAAGAACTAAAAGAGGGTATTTGGCAAAGAGACAAGCTTATAGAGAAACACGGTTTGGTGATAATCCCAGAAGGCACACCTAACGGTGATATAAACCATGAACCAGTTGTTGGTGCGATTACAGTTGTGTCTCAAGAGGCCGCTCAAGTGCTTGAAGGTGCAGGCGATGGACCACTGGATGTGCGGCTAATGAAACTGGCCGATGAAAAGGAAGAATTACTTGCACAGATCAGAAAGCTGAAATTGCAGTTGGAAGAGGAACGACAGAAGAACTCTAAGATTGAGAAAGTGCTTACGGATTCTGATCGACTAGAAAATGGCACAGCTCCACAAATTCTTGAAATACAGAGAGATGCGAACAGGCAGTTGAGTGAGTACAAGTTTAAACTGTTTAAGGCAGAACAGGATATTGCCACTGTTGAACAAAATGTTGCCAGACTCGAAGGACAGGTGCTTCATTATAAAACAGCAACAGAAAACGCTGAAAAAATAGAGGATGAACTAAAAGCAGAAAAGAGGAGGCCCTTTGGTCTGCCTGCGCCCCTTCCCGGAGGTCGGAGCTGAGGGGGGGAGGGGATATGTGAGCTATGGGGGCAGTTTGTGGTGGATGGACAGTATGTGGCCACCAGATGGAGACAAAGTCCCCCTCTCACTCCAATTCAGGTGAAGGCCACACCCACCTCCAACACACCTGAGGCAAATCTACCCATTAGCTCAGGAGTTCAAAAGGCAAGCCAGTGCCTGAGTAGAGGGCCAGTGCCTGAGGAGAGGGAGAGGGAGAGGGAGAGGGAGAGGGACAGGGACAAGGACAAGGACAAGGACAAGGACAGGGACAGGGACAAGGACCAGTACCTGAGGAGAAAGCCAGGACAGCTGTTGAAAACCAGCTTGCAGCTGCCACAGAGAGGTCTACTATTGAACCTGGATGGAATATTGTTTAGTTCTGAGAGCCTGATATGACCCCTGGACCGGCTGAGAAAGATCCAGTGGTAAAGTAACCCTGGCTTACAGTTTTTTGGAGAAAACTGATTTAAGGACTGCCTTCCTAACCACCTGGGGCGGGTGATGGTTTTGTTCTTCATTTTTCTTTTTGAACGTCATGTGTTTTTTGGATTTTGCCAGACGTGACCCTTTTTCCCCATTTTTGAAAAATAAAACACAGCTTACTGCTGTTTTTCATTTACCAATCTTGTGACTGTGCTTGTGTCCTCCACCCCCCCACATCAACACACCCTTCGGACTAGGTGGTGGTTGATTGCAGTAGATTAACGTCACCCATGATGACTGCTGTGCCCTTATTGCATGCTTCTTTAATTTCCCTTTTAATGCCATCTCCAACCTCCGCCTTACTGTTTGGAGGTCTATGTACCACTAATGTTTTCTGCCCCTTGGTATTTCTCAATTCTACCCATACAGATTCCACATCATCAGAGCTAATATCCTTCCTTACAATTGTGTTAATCCCTTCTTTAACCAGTAATGCTACCCCACCTCCCTTTCCTTTTTGCCTATCTTTCCTGAATATCGAATACCCCTGGATGTTGAGTTCCCAGCCTTGGCCATCCTTGAGCCATGTTTCCGTAATCCCAACCAAATCATACTCCTTTACCTCTATTTGCGCAGCTAATTCAGCCACCTTATTACGAATGCTCCTCGCATTAAGAAACAAAGCCTTCAGGCTTGTTTTTTTAACGCTCTTAGACCTATTAGAATTATTATTTACTGTGGCCACGTTTGATTTAAACCGTTGATTTCTCTGACTGCCACTTTTGTTTTTCTCCTTCCTATCTTTTGCTTTTATCCTTGTTTCCCTTTCCTCTGTCTCCCTGCTCAGGTTCCCAACCCCCTGCCATTTTAGTTTAAACCCTCCCCAACAGCACGAGCAAACACTCCCCCTAGGACATCGGTTCCAGCCATGCCCAGGTGCAAACTGTCCGGTTTGAACTGGTCCCACCTCCCCCAGAACCGGTTCCAATGTCCCAGGAACTTGAATCCCTCCCTGTTGCACCATTCCTCTAGCCACGTATTCATCTGAAATATCCTTCTATTTCTACTCTGACTAGCACGTGGCACTGGTAGCAATCCTGAGATTACTTACTTTGAGGTCCTTTTTTTAAATTTACCTCCTAACTCCCTATATTCAGCTTTTAGGACCTCATCCCAGTTTTTACTTATATCGTTGGTACCTATGTCCACCACAACAACTGGCTGTTCACCCTCTCCTTCCAAGATGTTCTGCAGCCGCTCTGAGGCATCCTTGACCCTTGCACCAGGGAGGCAACACGCCATCCTGGTGTCTCGTTTGCGGCCGCAGAAACGCCTATCTATTCCCCTTACAATAGAATCCCCTATTACTATAGCTCTACCCCTATTTGTCCTCCCGTCCTGTGCAGCAGAGCCACCCCTGGTGCCAGGAAGTTAGCTGCTGCTGCTTTCCTCTGATAAGCCATCCCCCCCAACAGTACTCAAAGTGGTATATCTGTTTGAGTGGGGGATGTCCACAGGGGACCTCTGCACTACCTGCCTGCGCCTAGTATTCTGCCTGTTGATCACCCCTTCCCTTTCTGCCTGTCCAACCTCTACCTGTGGTGTGTCCAACTCCCTAAACGTGCTATTCACAACGTCCTCAGCATCGCATCCTACCCAACTCACGCCGCATACCATCGTAGTTTCCTTTATTTAAATTCAGGACCCTAGTCTCTGATTCAACGACTTCATTCTCCATCTTAATGAAGAATTCTATCATATTATGATCGCTCCAACCCAAGGGGCCTCATACAACAAGATTGCTAATTAATCCTTTCTCATTACATAATACCCAGTCTAAGATGGCCTGATCTCTGGTTGGTTCCTCGGCATATTGGTCCAGGAAACCATCCCGTAAACACTCCAGGAATTCCTCCTCCACAGTATTGTTACTAATTTGGTTAGCCCAATCTATATGTAGATTAAAGTCACCCATGATGACTGCTGTGCCCTTATTGCACGCTTCTCTAATTTCCCTTTTAACCTCCGCATTACTGTTTGGAGGTCTATATACCACTCCCACTAACATTTTCTGCCCCTTGGTATTTCTCCGTTCTACCCATACAGATTCCACATCATCAGAGCTAATATCCTTCCTTACAATTGTGTTAATCCCTTCTTTAACCAGCAATGCTACCCCACCTCCCTTTCCTTTTTGCCTATCTTTCCTGAATATTGAATACCCCTGGATGTTGAGTTCCCAGCCTTGGCCACCCTGGAGCCATGTTTCCGTAATCCCAATCAAATCATATTCATTTACCTCTATTTGCGCAGCTAATTCATCCACCTTATTACGAATGCTCCTCGCATTAAGACACAAAGCCTTCAGGCTTGTTTTTTTAATGCTCTTAGACCTATTAGAATTATTATTTAATGTGGCCATGTTTGATTTAAACTGTTGATTTCTCTGACTGCCACTTTTGTTTTTCTCCTTCCTATCTTTTGCTTTTATCCTTGTTTCCCTTTCCTCTGTCTCCCTGCTCAGGTTCCCAACCCCCTGCCATTTTAGTTTAAACCCTCCCCCAGAGCACTAGCAAACACTAGGACATTGGTCCCGGTCCTGCCCAGGTGCAAACCATCTGGTTTGCACTGGTCCCACCTCCCCCAGAACCGGTTCCAATGTCCCAGGAATTTGAATCCCTCCCCCTTGCACCATTTCTCTAGCCATGTATTCATCTGAAATATCCTTCTATTTCTACTCTGACTAGCACATGGCACTGGTAGCAATCCTGAGATTACTACTTTTGAGGTCCTATTTTTTAATTTACCTCCTAACTCCCTATATTCCGCTTTTAGGACCTCATCCCGTTTTTTAGCTATATCGTTGGTACCTATATGCACGACAACTGGCTGTTCACCCTCCCCTTCCAAAATGTTCTGCAGCCGCTCTGAGACATCCTTGACCCTTGCACCAGGGAGGCAACACACCATCCTGGAGTCTCGTTTGCAGCCGCAGAAACGCCTATCTATTCCCTTTACACTAGAATCCCCTATTACTATAGCTCTACCCCTCTTTTTCCTCCCGTCTTGTGCAGCAGAGCCACCCCTGGTGCCAGGAAGTTGGCTGCTGCTGCCTTCCTCTGATAAGCCATCACCCTGAACAGTATTCAAAGTGGTATATCTGTTTGAGAGGGGGATGTCCACAGGGGACTCCTGCACTACCTGCCTGCGCCTACTACTCTGTCTGTTGGTCACCCCTTCCCTTCCTGCCTGTCCAACCTTTGCCTACGGTGTGACCAACTGCTTAAACGTGATATCCTTGACGTCCTCCGCATCGCAAATGGTCCAGTATGTATCTAATCGCAGCTCCAGCGCCACAATGCGGTCTGCCAGTAGCTGCAGCTGGACACACTTCCTGCACACATGGCTGTCAGGGACACAGGAAGTGTCCGAGTTCCCACATAGCGCATGAGGAGCATACCATGGGGCCGGGCTCTCCTGTCATGGCTTACCCTTTAATTAATTGAAATTAAATTAAATCAAATCAATCCCACCAATTACACTACAGTTAAATGATATATTTAAGGGCCCTGGTTTACCAATAGTCCCTGCTACACCACAGAGAGCTTAAAAACTATAAGCCACAGAGTTAAAGTTAAAAAGTGAGAAATACTCACCAACCAATCACTTACCTGCTTTCTGGTGACGTCACACTTCGATTGCTTTTTACTTCTCTCTCTCCCTCTGAGCTCGGAGATTGGTACGCTCTAAGGCCTACCTGGTCCTCGCTGCTGCTTTAAATCACTGCCGCTTGGCCGCCTCGTCTCCCGCAGGTCCGCCGCTGCTGCTCTGAGGCCTACCTGGTCCTCGCCGCTGCTTTAAATCACCACCGCTCGGCCGCCTCGTCTCCCACAGGTCCGCCGCTGCCGCTCAGAGGCCAACCTGGTCCTCGCCGCTGCTTTAAATCACCGCCGCTCGGCCGCCTCATCTCCATTTCTTATTTCTTACTTATTTCTAAATCCAGAACATCCACCAAAATCAATCTGACTTCCCGAGACTCATAGTTAAAGACTTAGAGATGCCTCTGGAAAGTTGAGAAACGCCCTGCCCATTCAGCATATTCTGACTTCTGTTAAAAAAGGTCTTATTTTTATATCCTTTTGGCAGTGGTTTCTTCTTTGATATTCTCTGCTGATGTCAGGTAATTGTCTTTATTGATACCTCTTTCGAATGCTTTCTATTCTTACTATCAATTCAACTATTGCATGCATAATTATTTCTCTACCTTTAAGTGTTCCAAGAACCATCATAAAAACAATGACAGCAATGGTTTTTGTTTGATGTCATTCTTACAAAATGCTTTCCATTCAATTCTTAATATTGGCTTTATTGGTTTTTACCAGATTGTGTCTCTATGATGGTCCACATTTAACACAAAAACAATGCTTAGACCAAGTGCCTAGTAGTTTTCTTAAGTCACCTCTATTGAAGTTATATCTTCAAAGTCTTGTTGGTATGGTTTTTACTATATCTAAATTAAAGACACTTTGACCAGGGTGGTTCATGCATTTCTAGCTATCTCAATTGGTTGCATATTTAATCTTATGGTTCCTGTTTTCCAAGTTTAACATAAAACTATTTGACCAGCAGACATTTCTTTTACTTGATGTCATGTTTTCAAAGGCACATGCCTCTTTTAATGTTTGTGTTTCTGTTCCAACGTGTTAGCTCTTCACACTTTAAACTGGGCATTCTCATTGTGTTTGTTGCAAACCGTAAACCTTTCGGAAGCAAGTCTTTGCTTTTCAATAGGGTCTTAGTTTCTTGGTCAATATCCCTTTCCCATTTCAAAGTCTGTTTACAACTTTGTTATCAACTGATCTTTATCTCAGAAGCCTGTATTCTGTTTATAACTTTTTCTGCTGAGACTTGTGTCTTTTAAACCCAGTATGTCTTTTATTAATAATATCAGAATTCTGTTCATGGTATCGTGTATTTCTCTGAATCATGGCTATTCCTTCACAATCCAGGGGGCTCTAGATTTGTTAGTCCCACCTTTTTTCTTTAAGGGCACATATTTGGTCTGAACCCTCCGGATCTCCTCCTTGAATGCCTCCCACTGCTCTGACACCAATTTACCTTCAAGTAGCTGTTTCCAGTCCACTATGGCTAAATCCCCTCTGAGCTTAGCAAACTTTGCTTTTCCCCAATTTAGTATTTTTATTCCTGGTCTATCCTTGTCCTTTTCCATAACTACCTTAAATCTAACTGAATTATGGTCACTAGCACCAAAATGCTTACCCACTGATGCGCCTTCTACCTGCCCAGCTTCATTCCCTAAAACTAAGTCCAGAACCACCCCCTCCCTTGTTGGACTTGCTACATACTGGCTAAAAAAGTTCTCCTGGATGCATTTTAGGAATTCTGCACCCTCTATACCCTTCACACTAATTTTATCCCAGTTAATATTGGGGTAGTTGAAATCCCCTACTATCACTGCCCTATAGTTTTTGCACTTCTCAGAAATTTGTCTACATATTTGCTCTTCTATCTCCCTCTCACTGTTTGGGGGTCTGTAGTACACTCCCAGCAGTGTGATCGCCCCTTTTTTGTTTTTCAATTCGACCCATATGGCCTCGTTTGATGATCCCGCCAACATATCATCCCTCCTCACAGCTGTAAGTTTCTTTAATCAATACCACAACCCCACCCCCCTTTTTACTTCCCTCTCTATCCCGTCTGAAAATCCTGTAGACCAGGAATGTTGAGCTGTCATATCTGCCCCTCTTTCAGCCACATCTCTGTAATAGCTATAATATCATAGTCCCAAGTATCTACCTGTGCCCTCAGCTCATCTGCCTTGTTCACTATACTCCTTGCATTGAAGTATATACCATTTAGTACAGGCAAACCTCCTTGTTGACGATTATCTAGCCCTTGATTCTGTAGTGTATGTACCTTGAAGAAGGAACTATATTCTGCAGCCCCTGTATACTGCAGTACCAGTAGTGACCACCCCTGTATATAAGCCTGTGAAGTAACTTTGTATAGTAGTTCCAGTTTTGTCTCCATTCAGTAAACACCTGTTATAACCAACTTCTGCAGTCCGTGTCTCAATTACACACGGACATTACATTGGCGACGAACAGATCCGAACTTACCTACAGTTCTGCGCCACCTCACGGGGATCCATCCCTAAAGCGAAGTTATTAGAGGTCGAAGCCAGAAGGAAGAAATCCAAAAAGAAAAAAACCAAAAAAAAACAAACAGAAGAAACGGGCATCGACCATGGGCAACCGCCCTCTGATTCATCGAATTCGAAGATTTGCAGGAGAGGCTGTCGAGAGCTGGGCTTGGTTATCCAGTCTATGGTGTTCCAGCTAATCGGGCTGGTGGCAGGTAGTACACTGATCCTTCCTGGACTGCGGCGGGCTAGAGCTCGATCGGGTGGCTTTTCAACGGGGCCGAGCAGCGTTGTCGGGAAAAGGAGAGAGAGAGAGAGGGTGGAGCACACAGGGCGCGGCCGGTGCTACGAAGCCGGGCAGCGTACAGACCCGAGAAGAGGGAGGGAAGTGTACCATAGGGTCTGCTCTGACGACGGGAACAGTAATTAAAATAAAAGAAGTTAGAAGCGCAGAAAGCCGCGAGGAGCTGCAGTTTGCCACGGGGACCACGGAGAGCGGCGTTGGCAGCAGCATGGGGAGAAGCGCGCGAAGACCATAGGGCGTCGCCATCAAGGCATAAAAACACCAGCAACAGCGCTGGCAGCAGCGGAAAAGGCAGAAAGCGCGGGAGGCGCCATCTTAATCCAGCGGGGAAGAAGGCAAAGTGCGGGAGGCGCCATTTTGTTCAATCGGGGAAGAAGGCAAAGCGCGGGAGGTGCCATCTTAGATCTCCAAGATGCCGAAGACTGGCAATATCACTGCCTTCGATAATGCAATAGAAGACTGGACCACGTATGTGGAAAGAGTCGAAGTATATTGCAAGGCAAATGAAGTAGCCGATGAGAAAAAGGCATCGGTACCACTAAACTTAATGGGCGCAAGAACGTCCGGCCTATTGTGGAACCTGATCACTCCAGTCAAACTGATGGTGAAGAGTTTTAATGAATTTGTTGATATCCTACAGGAACACCAAAATCCTACACCGCTGCTGATAGCAGAAAGATTTAAATTCCACAAGAGAAATCAGCATAAAGATGAGAGCAATGCTGATTACCTTACGGAACTACGCAAGCTATCAAAGCACTGCCAGTTCGGAGCAGGACTGGCAGATACCCTATGGGACAAATTTGTCTGTGGACTCCTGAGTGAAGGAACCCAGAAGAGGTTACTCTCAGAGAAAGAGCTGACGCTAGATAAGGCTTTCAGTGTGGCAGTATCGTATGAAGCAGCAGCAAGGGGAGCTGCGGAAATACAGCAAAAGCCACAGGAATACGGCACCCATGAAATGGCACGGGGATTTGAAAAATGTTATTGCTGCGGCAGAACAACCCATGACCAGAAGGACTGCTGGTCCAAGGAAAAACATGCAGGCAATGCGGAAAGATGGGACACATTGCACGAGTTTGCAGGTCCGGGAAGAAGACTAACGACAACAAAAAGACTACTAAGGAACAGCACAGGAAAGTACAAAAGATGACGGACAGTAGTTCCGAAGACCAGAAGAGCGATAGTGAATCCGGGAACAAGAGACTAAGCTTTCTCAAACTACACAACGTAATCGCAAAAGAGGATCACCGAACCATTTGGGTCACCCTCACGATAGCAGGGTCCCAAGTCAAAATGGAATTGGATACAGGATCAGCCCTGACAGTCATGAATCGACGAGACTACGAGCGGCCATTCTCACACATACCCTTGAAAGACACATCCATTGTCTTGAAGACATATACGGGGCAGAAAGTATACCCCAGAGGGAAAATAAGGGTGCCTGTCGAATACAACGGCAAGGAAATACAGAAATTGTATCTGTACATACTGCAAGATGGTGGACCACCGTTATTGGGACGTGAATGGATCAGAAAGATAAGTTTAGACTGGCACTCCATTCAGGCACTGACTGTGGCTGGTAAAAAGGATGACGACGTCACACCTGGCCGATTGTCAAAAATCTTAGCTAACGCTAAAGAGGTATTTCAACAAGAACTGGGAACTCTTAAAGGCGTAACCGCCTCGATAAAAATAGAAGAGAATGCAATTCCCAAGTTTTTCAAAGCAAGACTGGTACCGTATGCAATTCGCCCAGCCGTCGAGGCAGAGCTGGAGAATCTGGAGAATGAAGGCATGTTATCTAAAGTAGACTGGAGCGAGTGGGCGGCACCCATCATTCCTGTCATGAAGAAAACGTTAAACAATAAGTCTGAGGAGCCAAGGAAGGTTCGCATCTGTGGGGACTTCAAGGTGACTGTGAACCCAGTCCTTCACACAGTACAGTATCCTCCTCCGAGGATAGAAGATATTTTCGCCTCACTATCTGGAGGGAGACGTCTTCAAAAATTGACCTAGCGCAAGCATATTTGCAGATGGAGGTTGAAGAATCCTTTAGGAAATATCTCACGATAAACACTCACAAAGCTCTTTACCAGTATAATCGACTGATATTCGGAGTAGCATCAGCTCCGGCTATATGGCAAAGAGCTTTGGAACAAGTCCTGCAAGGGATTCCAGGGACTCAGTGTTACTTGGACGACATCCTAGTGACAGGTGAAAATGACAGTGAACACCTTGCCAACCTAGAGCAGGTGCTCACTAGACTAAGAGAACATGGGCTACGAGCCAATCGCCCCAAGTGCGAGTTTTTTAAGAAACAAATATCGTATTGTGGCCATGTGATTGATGAAGAGGGGTTACATAAGTCCCCTGACAAAATTGAAGCGGTAGTTAAGGCTCCAACGCCTGAAAATGTGTCGCAACTGAGGTCATTCCTCGGATTGGTGAATTACTACCATAAGTTTTTGCCGAATTTGTCCACAATTCTGCACCCACTGAACACCCTGCTACAAACTGGAGTAGCATGGAAATGGAGTGATGAATGTAAGCGGGCCTTTCAGAAGTGTAAAGGCCTGATCACTTCAAGAGAAGTATTGGCTCACTACAACCCATCACTACCGATAAGACTGGCGTGTGATGCGTCTCCCTACGGTGTTGGAGCGGTACTGTCACATAAATCCCTTGATGGTTCAGAGAGGCCGATAGCTTTTGCGTCACGCTCGTTAACTGCAGCCGAGCGTAACTATGCCCAGATTGACAGAGAGGCCCTCAGCCTGGTTTGGGGGGTGAATAAGTTCAATCACTATGGCACGGACAGAAATTTACTCTACTAACTGATCATCAACCCCTCGTCTCCATTTTCAACCCTAAGAAGGGCGTCCCGATAATGACAGCACAACGGCTACAGAGGTGGTCCCTTTTCCTAGGGGCACACCAATATGACATTGAGTACAAAGGAACTAAACAGCATGGGAATGCTGATGGATTGTCGTGCCTACCGTTGCCGACGGTGGAAGAAGCACCTGCAGTGGATCCTGTGGAGATATTCCACTCGACCATAGTCGAATGTCTACCTGTGACGAATGCAAACATAGAAAAGGAAACACGAAATGACCCGACACTCTCCAGGGTCTATGATTTAACGGTGAAGGGATGGCCAGCACATGGCGAACCACTGTTGCCAGCATTCTCACCGAGAAGAGAACAGCTGTCAGTGTGCCGAGGAACCTTGATGTGTGGATCCAGAGTAGTAATTCCACCCAAATTGAAGGATAGAGTGCTCAATGAGCTTCATGAGGGTCATCTGGGAGGGGTATAAATGAAGAACTTAGCCAGAGCGTTTGTGTGGTGGCCGGAAATCAATAGAGAATTCGAAGAGATGACCAAGAGCTGTAGAGGATGCCAGAAAGTCCAAAACGCCCCACCACAAGCCCCTCTACATCCATGGGTGTGGCCCTCATCTCCATGGCAGAGGGTACACATTGATTTTGCTGGTCCATTTATGGACTCGATGTTTTTAATTGCGGTGGATGCACATTCAAAGTGGCCAGAGGTAATAAAAATGTCCTCAACCACCACAGAAAAAACTATCACAGTCTTACGAACCATATTCACCAGAAATGGGCTGCCTGAACAGATTTGCTCCGACAATGGACCACAGTTTGTATCTGAAGAGTTCCGGAGGTTCTTAAAGAACAATGGTGTTAAGCATTACACATCCACCCCATATCATCCAGCCACCAATGGATTGGCTGAGAGGTTCGTTCAAACATTCAAGAAGGCTATCAAGGCAATGTGTAATGAAGAGATACCCCTACAACACAAGATGGATAACTTCTTGTTTGCCTACCGGAATGCGACACATGCGGTTACCAACCAAACTCCAGCCATGATGTTCTTCAATCGAAGACTAAGATGCCGCTTGGATTTGGTTAAGCCAAACATCAGAAGAGATGTGAAGAACAGGGAGTTTCAGAATATGAATGAAAGGCCAACCAGGAGTTTCAAGATAGGTCAACCAGTTTTGGCCCGGGACTACCGCACAGAAAAATGGCAGCCAGGAAAGATCTGCACACGGCAAGGACCTCTAATGTATACCGTGGACGTTGGAGAGCGCATTGTAAGACGCCATGCTGACCAGATTCTAGAGTCACTGGAAAACGTCAAATCTACACCATGATCCTATACACCTGGTGATGAAACCGAAGTACCAATTACATCTACCTCAGAATCGGTGATATTGGAAGCAGACGAACCAAACAACGACGTTGATCCCGAATCAACTTTGCCAGAAGAACCTGATACCCCAAAGAGGCGTTATCTGGACAGAATCAGGAAGCCTCCTCAAAGACTGAATTTATAATTGATTAACTTCAGCTAATGTATATAGCAACTGTAATTGTAAATATGTTATTTAATTATTAATCGAATGTTATGTACTGTTTAGCTAAAAGGGGAGGAATTGTAGTGTATGTACCTTGAAGAAGGAACTATATTCTGCAGCCCCTGTATACTGCAGTACCAGTAGTGACCACCCCTGTATATAAGCCTGTGTAGTAACTTTGTATAGTAGTTCCAGTTTTGTCTCCATTCAGTAAACACCTGTTATAACCAACTTCTGCAGTCCGTGTCTCAATTACACACGGACATTACAGATTCCTCTGTCCTTCCAATTTACTTTCTATGTTTTTGTTTTCCAATTCCAGTTTTTCTTCCTTCCCTACTGACTCTATTCTTAGGTTCCCATCCCCCTGCCAAGCTAGTTTAAACCCTCCCCAACAGCATTAGCAAACTCTCCCGCAAGGATATTGGTCCCATTCCCGTTGAGGTGCAACCCATCTGGCTTGTAGAGCTCCCACCTCCCCCAGAAACGGTTCCAATTCCTCAGGAATCTAAAGCCCTCCCTCCTACACCATCTCTCCAGCCACGCATTCATCTGCTCTATCTTTCTATTTCTGTACTCACTGGCAGGTGGTATTGGTAGTAATCCGGAGGTCCTGCTTTTTAACCTCTTTCCTAGCTCCCTAACCACTGCCTGCAGGACCTCATCCCTCTTTCTACTTATGTCGTTGGTACCGATATGGACCATGACCTCTGGCTGTTCACCCTCCCCCCTCAGAATGCCCTGCAGCTGTTCAGTAACATCCTTGACCCTGGAAGCAGGGAGGCAACATGCCATCCTGGAGTCACATCTGCAGCCACAGAAAAGCCTGTCTGCTCCCCTAACTATTGAATCCCCTACCACTATTGCTCTCCCTCTCCTCTTCCTCCGCCCTGTGCAGCTGTGCCTTCCATGGTGCTGTGGACTTGGCTCTGGCTGCACTCCTCAGAGGAACCATCACCCTCACCAATACTCAGCACCACCTACTGGTTGGTGAGCAAGATGGGTTCAGGGGACTCCTGCACTACCTGCCTGGTACTCCTCTTCTGTCTGGCGGTCACCCATTCCCTCTCTGCCTGCACACTCTTAAGCTGCGGGGTGACCACCTCCTGAAACATGCTATCCACGTAGCTCTCAGCCTCGCAGATGCACATCAGTGACTGCAGCCGCTGCTCAAGTTCCATAACCTGGTGCTCGAGCTGCTGTAGCTGGCGACACTTCCCGCACATGTGGTCGTCCAAACCATGGGAGGTGTCCAGGACTTCCCACATGGCACAGGATGTGCATTCAACAGGCGTGAGCTGCCCTGCCATACCTCTAATTAACAGACTATTTACTAACCTAGCTGGAATAAACTTAAAACTTTAAGAAAGCCAAGTATAAACACTTACCAGATACTCACCAGTCAGCTCCCTCCCCTTCTGCCGATGTCACTTTTGACTTCTGACGTCACTCTTTGAAAATTCTGCTGGTGCTGAATTGGTACCTCCGCTGCCGCCTTGCTGCTCCTCCCAGGTCCACACTGCTGCTGCTGTGGGGCCTACCTGCGCCTCGGGCTCTCTTTATACCGCCGCTGCCGCCTCGCCGCTCCTCCCAGGTCCGCACTGCTGCTGCTGTGGGGCCTACCTGCGCCTCGGGCTCGCTTTGTACCTCCGCCGCCACCTCACCACTCCTCCCAGGTCCGCGCTGCTGCTGCTGTGGGGCCGACCTGCGCCTCCGGCTCACTTTATACCGCCGCTGCCGCCTCGCCGCTCTTCCCAGGTCCGCACTGCCACCGCTGCTGCTGCTGCTGTGGGGCCTACCTGCGCCTCGGTGACATTCAATGACATGCGAGTGGCATGGGCACTTGCCTCCATTGTCCTTTTAAATGAATTATCCTTGTCGGTTAGCAGAAACCCTTGTGGCAGGCTCTATGAATTACTGGAGCAGTTGTCTGCCCTAATAAGTTTCTCTGGCACCCTGTGCTCAGAGTATGGTAGGTAAGGAGGTGAGTGTAGATTATATGAATCTTAGAAAATGTGTGTTGGCACCAGTGCATAGATGTACCTTAGCTACCATTGCGAGGTAACTGAACCTCTTCCTGCCATTCTTGGGCTGGTAGAGGTAGCACTGACTGCCTCTGCCACCTCCCTCCATACAACCTGCACCACCCTCTTGTGAGGCTTCCAGCCCTCATTGCCCAACAGTCTTGCTCTGTCCTGGCTTCTGCCAAAAGGACCTCCATGGATGCATCCAAGAATCCAGGAGCCCTTCCAGCTGCTGCTGCCTCAGACATTCCTGCAGAAAAGTGATGCTGACCTTTAACTGGATGCAGCATTTTAAACGTGACACCAGTATTATATCTCCCTCCCTCTCAGTGGCAGTATATCTATCAGGGCTGGTATTACAGCCCCAAACCCGCCCTGCATAGCAAATGAGGGCAATGGGAGGAACTTGCAGTGGACCAGTGGTGGACAGTATTCCCACTCCGCCTCCGAGCTGCCAACAAGAGAAGAATTCAGCCCTAGAAGTTTTAAAGAAATCTGTCAGAGAAGGAAAGCATGGCTACACACAGTTTAGCTTATTTATAAATCCACTCAACAGGTGATTACCAACAGCGAGCTTTTGCAGAAATAGAGTCATAGAGTCATAGAGTTTTACAGCACAGAAAGAGGCCCTTCGGCCCATCGTGTCTGCGCCGCCCATCCATCCCTGTCCAGTCTAATCCCATTTTCCAGCATTTGGTCCATAGCCTTGTATGCAATGGCATTTCAAGTGCTCATCCAAATGCTTCTTGAATGTTGTGAGGGTTCCTGCCTCTACCACCCTTTCAGGCATTGAGTTCCACATTCCCACCACCCTCTGGGTGAAAAAGTTCCTCCTCAAATCCCCTCTAAATCTCCTGCCCCTTACCCTGAATCTATGCCCCCTCGTTATTGACCCCCCTACTAAGGGGAAAAGTTCCTCTTTGTCTACCCTATCTATGCCCCTCATCATTTTGTACACCTCAATCAGGTCCCCCCTCAGCCTTCTTTGCTCCAAGGAAAACAACCCCAGCCTGTCCAGCCTCTCTTCATAGCTGAGGCGCTCCATCCCAGGTAACATCCTGGTGAATCTTCTCTGCACCCTCTCCAAAGCAATCACATCCTTCCTATAGTGAGGCGACCAGAACTGCACACAGTACTCCAGCTGTGGCCTCACCAGCGTTTTGTACAGTTCCATCATAACCTCCCTGCTCTTATATTCTTTGCCTCGGCTAATGAAGGCAAGTATCCCATATGCCTTTTTAACCACCTTATCTACCTGTTCCGCTGCCTTCAGGGATCTATGTACATGTACACCAAGGTCCCTCTGACCCTCTGTACTTCCTAGGGTCCTACCACTCATTGTGTATTCCCTTGCCTTATTTGTCCGTCCAAAATGCATCACCTCGCACTTTTCAGGGTTAAATTCCATTTGCCACTTTTCCGCCCATCTGACCAACCCGTTTATATCGTCCTGTAGCCTGAGGCTTTCCTCCTCACAATTTACCACCCCACCAATTTTCGTGTCATCTGCGAACTTACTGATCATACCTTTTACATTCTCATCCAAATCATTTATGTAGATCACAAACAACAAGGGACCCAGCACCGATCCCTGAGGTACCCCACTGGACACAGGCTTCCAGTCACAAAAGCAACCTTCGACCATCACCCTCTGCCTCCTGCCACTCAGCCAGTTTAGGATCCAACGCGCCAAGGCACCCTGGATCCCATGGGCTCTTACCTTCTTGACCAGTCTCCTATGCGGGACTTTGTCAAAAGCTTTACTGAAGTCCATGTAAACCACATCCACAGCATTTCCCTCATCCACCCCCCTAGTCACCCCCTCGAAAAATTCAATCAGATTTGTCAGACATGATTTACCCTTGACAAAGCCATGCTGACTATCCCCGATTAATCCTTGCCTCTCCAAGTGGAGACTAATTTTGTCCCTCAGAATTTTTTCCAATAATTTCCCTACCACAGATGTTAGGCTCACTGGCCTGTAATTCCCTGGTTTATCCCTGCTACCCTTCTTGAATAATGGTACTACGTTAGCTGTTCTCCAGTCCTCTGGTACATCCCCTGTGGCCAGAGAGGTTCTGAAAATTTGTGTCAGAGCCCCTGCAATCTCCTCCTTTGCCTCCCACAGCAGCCTGGGATACATCTCGTCTGGGCCTGGGGATTTATCCACTTTTTGGCCTGCTAAAACCGCTTGCACCTCCTCCCTCTCGATGCTAATATGTTCAAGTATGTCACAGCCCCCTTGCCCGATTTCTATGTCTGCATCGTCTTTCTCCATAGTGAACACAGATGCAAAAAATTCATTTAAAACCCCGCCTACATCATCTGGCTCTACACACAGATTGCCACTTTGGTCCCTAATGGGCCCTACCCTTTCCCTGGTTATCCTCTTGCCCTTAATATACTTATAAAACATCTTAGGATTTTCCTTTATTTTGCTCGCCAGTGTTATTTCATGGCCCCTCCTCGCCCTCCTAATTTCTTTTTTAAGTATGCCCCTGCATTTTTTATACTCCTCTAGGGCTTCTTCCGTCTTTAGTCTTTTGTAACTGCCAAAAGCCCCCCTTTTATTTCTAATGCATTTTTGTATATCCCTTGTCATCCAAGGTTCCCTTTGCTTGTTGGTCCCACCCTTGACCTTTACAGGAACATGTTGGCGTTGTACTCTCTCTATTTCCCTTCTGAAAGTCTCCCACTGTTTTGATGCGGATTTTCCTATAAGTAGCTGCTCCCAGTCCAATTTGGCCAGATCCTGCCTTATCATATTAAAATCGGCCTTCCCCCAATTTAGAACCCTTATTTCCGGGCCGTCTTTGTCTTTTTCCATGACCACCTTAAATCTCACCGAATTGTGGTCACTGTCGCCAAAATGCTCTCCTACTGACACTTCCACCACTTGCCCGGCTACATTCCCCAGAATTAGGTCCAGTACCGCCCCCTCTCTTGTAGGACTTTCTACATGTTGGCTCAAAAAGCTCTCCTGGATGCACTTTAAGAATTCTGCACCCTCTAAGCCTTTCACACTCTGACTATCCCAATTTATATTGGGGAAGTTGAAATCCCCCACTATTATTACCCTATTATTTTCACACTTTTCTGAGATTTGCCTACATATCTGTTCCTCTATCTCCCCCTGACTGTTTGGGGGCCTATAGTACACTCCCAGCAAAGTGCTTGCCCCCTTTTTGTTTTTAAGTTCTACCCATATGGCCTCATTAGAGGAACCCGCTAATATATCATCCCTCCTTACAGCAGTAATTGACTCCTTAATTAATATTGCAACACCCCCTCCCCTTTTACACCCCCCTCTGTCTCGCCTGAAGATTCTATACCCCGGAATATTGAGCTGCCAGTCCTGACCCTCCCTCAACCATGTCTCCGTGATAGCAACAATATCGTACTCCCATGTGTTCAACAACAACTTCAGTTCATCCACCTTATTTGCAAGACTCCTTGCATTAAAATAAATGCCTTCCAGCCCTGCCATATTCTCTTTTGCCTTCACATATTTGCTTTGCCTTCCCAGCTGACTTGTTTTTCCCTCTGTATTTGGCTGTAAATCACCCCCTACTATAGCTCCACTCTGTACCCCATCCCCCTGCCAAGTTAGTTTAAACCCCCCCCAGCAATGCTAGCAAACCTCCCCGCAATGCGTGCAAGTTTTGATACTAGAAAAGCATTTCCTGAATTAATGGATAGGACAGTGTATTTTAAGACATCTTGAAAATTGCCATCTGATTCCTGTACTGCTACAGGGTTAATTTATAACAGTACTAGCAGAAGTGCCCAGCGGTGCCGAGGCTTTTTCGAGGGCATGTTGTTGTTGGAAGAGAGAGAGAGAGCGACTGGGGGGAAGAGAGAGAGTGACTGGGGGGAAGAGAGGGAGGGGGAGGGGAGGGGGAGGGGGGAGGGAGGGGAGGGGAGGGGGGAGGGGAGGGGAGGGGAGGGCGGGGGGGAGGGAGGGCAGGGGGGAGGGAGGGCGGGGGGAGGGGGGAGAAGGGAGGGGGGGTGGGCGGGGGGAAGGGGGGAGAGGGGGGGAGAAGGGGGGGAAAGGGGGGGAAGGGGGAAGAAGGGGGGGGTGGGGAGGGGGAGGGGAGGGGGGGAAGGGAGGGGAGGGCGGGGGGCCCCCCCGAAGGTCGCGGCCCCCCCTGAGGGTCGCGGCCCCCCGTGGGTCGCGGCCCCCCCCGAGGGTCACGGCCCCCCCGAGGGTCGCGCCCCCCCCCCCGAGGTGAAGACCGCCGATTGCGGCTGTGCGAGACGGCCGGCGGGCCCGGTTGCCAGGGTAACTGTTGACGCTCAGCAAGCCCCGCCCCCCGGCCTAGCCAGAGAGAGACGCCGCGTCTCAGCTCCTGCTGCGCGCGCACCCAAGGGTCGCGCCCCCCCCCAAGGTGAAGACCGCCGATTGCGGCTGTGCGAGACGGCCGGCGGGCCCGGTTGCCAGGGTAACCGTTGACGCCCAGCAAGCCCCGCCCCCCGGCCGAGACAGAGAGAGACGCCGCGTCTCAGCTCCTGCTGTGCGCGCACCCTTTAGTAAGGTAGCGGCGCTGGGCTGAGGCCGGCCCCTGCAGCCTTCGAGTGGGGCCAGGAGGTGCCTAGCTCGGGCGTGGGTGCGGAGGAGAAGCCGAGGCTTCGAGGCCTACCTGGAAAAACGGGGAAAGGTAGGAAAATTAATGAGATTAGATAAGTTAATTTGTTTCTAAATTATTTTTTTTTAAAACAATATGTGTTTTAAAAGCAACGTTTTTTTTAAAGACGCAGAAAGCGGGAAAAAGAAAGGAAAAGTTTGGAATCAAGATGGCGGCGACTCACCTCGGTTCAGAACGATAAGGCCCGCCCACACACGCACCGATTGGCCCGGCCGCACGCGGCAGCAAGCCGCCGTACGATTGGTCGACCTCGAGGTCACTCTGTCGCTAATGAGCGGATAATGAGATGCTAATGAGCGGAACGTTGAAGGTTTTTGGGATACCGCGGGCGCGATTTTAGCCCGGCCGAAACGTAAATACGCTTAAAACCATCTCAGAAGCGTAAGCTTTCTTTGGAGGTAATGCGCGCGTAGGTACGCCCTGTAACTTTCGAGCGCATAGCCCGCCAGACGCACAGGCGATGACAGACAGAATGACAGATAGACAGATAGACAGAATGACAGAATGACAGACAGAATGACAGATGTACCGATTTATATATATAGATGCATCACTATGACCCATAGTCAGGTGGGAATTTTAGAGTCACAAATTATTGACACATCTGAGCTGATTATAGCCACTGCTGTTGAAACCTTGGATAAAAGCACAAACCTTGTAATTATACAATCATTACCTTTTTCAGTTTTCTCATTTTCTCTCCTATTCATTTAAATATTTGTGACTCTTCATCTAGTTTTCTCAACAATAAAGAAAAGATTTCACAATGGCACACATTCTGCAATATGTCAATAGGATTACATAGGATATACAGCACAGAAACAGACCATTTGGTCCAACCAGTCCATGCTGGCGTTTATGCTCCACTCGAGCCTCCTCTTGTCTTTCCTTAACTAAATCTATCAGCATAACCCTCTATTCCCTTCTCCCTCATATGCTTATCTAGCTTCCCCTTAAATGCATCTATACTATTCGCCTCAACCACTCCCTGTGGCAGCGAGTTCCACATTCTCACCACTCTCTGAGTAATGAAGTTTCTTCTGAATTTCCTATTGGATTTCTTGGTGACTATCTTATATTGATGGCCTTAAGTTTTCCTCTTCCCCTCAAGTGGAAACACTCTCTCTCTCTATCCACTCTATCAAAACCTTTCATAATTTTAAAGACCTCTATTAGTTCACCCCTCAGCCTTCTCTTTTCAAGATAAAAGAGACCCAAGCTGTTCATCCTTTCCTGATAGGTATAACCTCCCATTTCTGGTCCCATCCTAGCAAATGTTTTTTGCACCCTCTCCAGTGCCTCTATATCCTTTCCATGATATGTCAACCAGGATTGTACATGGTCCATCAGCTACTTCCAAGAAACATGGCAGGTTGTCTATTTAGGGTCAGTTTGATTCAGGAAGAATCACCAGATTCTCCTACTAGGAAATTGTACGTAACGTGATTCAATAAGAGGTACATAATGCTGTGTCGTTTCTTGATCGGCAGGATTTCAAATTGTCACCTAATTAGAAACAACAACTTCCGTTGCCATGCCTCATTGATGCCTCACGACAGCAGCCCAAAATTCAATCCTCCTGTAGGGCGAGCGGCCTGTGGAGGGGCAACAGGTGCCAGCAGCTTACCCAGAATATTTAGATGAGGCCCAATTTCAAGCCAACCGTGGTCAGGCGCGTGCTACCCCAATAATGGGCCCAGACCAATTTTTACCACATGGATTGTTCAAGTGTATTTAGATGTGCCTCTGCTGTCTTGTGACATAACAGTTTAATCTGTCTCTGGGAACTATGCAAAGGCCTGGTCAGGGTACTGTATTTTGGAGGATGATGGGAGAGACTGATACAACAGGAGGGCATATATACAGCATTTTTATATTTACAACCATATGAGAAAATGATTTCAGAAAATGCAGCAACATTTTAGGAGAAAACCTGTGGTGCCCAAGAATTGCTTGATCAGGGGCGATTAAGGGGCGATTCTTATCCTGCCCATTCAGCAGGGACCGGGCAGACGGGTGGTTAAAATCACCCAAGGGTCTCACCCGTCGACGTCCCACGCCAATCCCACAGGCTATGATTTTAGCCGACTCCTCCAAGCAGGTGAGAGGATCACCTGCTAGTGGGATCCACCTTTAAATATGCAGATCGAGCTCTAATGACATCATCTGGGCTCGACTGCTATTTTAACTCTAGGCCTGAGCGGGAAAGTGGCCGTGGCATAGTCCACCTTGCAGGAAGAGGAGGCGGGCTCAGAAGAGGCCCACAAAAGGTAAGCCTGTCTACTTTTCTTGGCTTCCCTTGTGGGGTCCAGGAGCAGCAGGAATGTTGCTTCAGGCCCCACAAGGAAAGCTTCAGGCTCCCCTGCCCTGGAGTTCTTTCCCCCCTCCCCCCCGATCATGGAGCCATCCCTTAAGCCCCTGCCCACGACTTACTCGAGTGGCAGGGGACCATCCCTTTTGGTCCCAGGTGGTGGCCTCCTGTCACCCGACATTGTGCTGTGGCCCAGCGGCCAGCTGCCGCTTCCTGTCGATTCAGGGCAGGGAGACGGATGGGATCTGTGCAGAGGAGGTGAAATTTCTGGGGCTCACGCTGCCAAGGTCAGGACAGTTTGCCACCCACCCACCCGATTCCCAACCCGAGTTAAAATCATCGGCTTTAGTAACACTGGAGTGTGTATGGTGCAACTGCAATAAAAAATTTTACTGTAGAAATTGTAAGATTCGCAAAATTCCCACATTCCCCCAAGGTTATTAATAAAAGGGACCCTGCATGGACATTTAAAAAAAAGGGTACCCAAAAGATGGTGTCCGCACCTCATGACCAAAAGCCTGCAAGATTTTTAAAAAGCTTGGACTCTGTAGCAGCACAAGTAGCTTTGGGAAATCGAAACTTAAAATGCATTTTCTGTGAAAAGGACTTTGTGTTTTGAAAGCCAGACAGCTACACTGAATATGCATTACGCCAGATCGTAGGCAGATCAAACCCAGTTAGGCCTATACATGAGGCCATTAGTTTGTCCGCATAAATAATCAGAAACAGCTCAAGAGAGCCATCAAGGCTGGACAGGCCAATTAGAATGCATTAATGACAATACAATCCGGACAGTAAGGCCATCAGGTGCGATAAACGACCATCTAAAAACCAGTTAACTTAGATTGGTATAATCATGTTAAACAGCCCGCCAAAAGTGAAACAATGAACTGACCTGATTTGGCGCGCAGATAGGAGATGAAGCAGCGGGTATAATTGTAGGCCCTCTGTAGCAATCACTCTCTTGGCTCTTGCTCTTGCTCTTGCCCCTTTCTCTGGCTCTCGTGGCTCCGGCCTCTTGGGGCTGCTGCCGCTCATGCTCGTGCCCTGGCCTCGTGGCGGGTTCTCTTCTCGCTCCCCGCATTGGGTTAAGCAGCCAAGGACATCCATACCAACTGCAGGTGGGGGAGCGAGACCCGAGTCCAAAGTCATACAGGACACACAGGCCGCAAAAAGGGGCGAGACGAAAATGAGACGAGACAAGGAGAGACGAAGAAGAAGGTAACAACTCGATAAGAGCAGAGCAGGGCAGCAAAAGATGCATTGATAAAGGTCAAGCGCCTAGTTATAAGCTGGCGCTTGGGGGAAGAACCGTGTTGAACACTGCGACTAAGCTGGCACTAATGCAGGTGTCCACGTCACAACGAATATACTGGCGTTTGACGCTTGGGTAGTAAAATCTAAGCAGTGAAGACTGCCAACCGTCCTATAGACACAACGTTACCGCCAATGACCGCTCGAGGGAGAAGAAGAAGAGAACCCATCGCGACGAGACGACGACGGTAGCTGAGGAGAAGAAAGGTGTGTCGCAGCAGCAGCTCCAGCACCACGCCCCGAGACCACGTGGCGACGGTGTACCTAAAAGGGTAGAAGACCAAACCTCAAAACCCGCATCCGTTAAAGCAACAGGCTTTGGATTGGTGAGCATGAATACTGGCCCCTCATAGCTTAATCTAGTTAGGTATAGGGGGTGGGATAAGGATAAGGGGATTGTTAATGTAATTGTTTTCCCTCAATGTGCCGTGTGTTCCCCATTCCCTGTATAAGTATAATTCTTGTATTTGCCTGTATCTTATACTAGTGACTTCTCATAAGACTGTTTTATTTCTGTTTTAATAAAATCCTGGTTTTCTTACACCAAACCACTTGTCTACTTGATTTTCTGTATCGCCGCCTGTACCTAAGTCCGGTGTCTAGAACCCAGGGGTGTGGGAGCGATTCGAACCGCTCACAGACAGTAAGGGGCATAACTGACTGGGCGCACACGCCACCCGCCACCCCCTACAAAATCCAACATCACCTTTCTGCGATTTTCAGCTCCCGAATTTGAGCTCACCTATGGATTAGCATCTGTTTTCTGATTGATTCTGTCCAATTTCCACAAATCTTGATGAAAATACAGACAAAGCAATTTTCCCCTGAATCGTGAGGGATGCAATGGAACAGGGCGCACACATTTTTCAATTCGAACCTGCACCCTTAACTTGGAGACCATGTTTAAATTTCAATCAGCACGGCGGTATCACTGTAATATTCTTGTCTATCGATACTGCTGCCTAATGAAGTGCAATTTATTTTCGAATTGAGCGACGGATACCTCAACCCAATGTTTATTTAGAGAAGGAATACTTTGCCCGGTGTTTTTGCGCTGTCTGTTGCTGTGTTGTCCAGCACGTAGGCCACACATTTTGCAACAAATATAAACAGTTTATCTTCTTTCCCCTTGTCTGCTCTCTTTATTGCAGACCGATTGTCTAGTAAAAATGGGCCCAGGTATGACAAATCATTCAGACTGCTTGATTAAAGCCATATTTTTGGACTGAAGGCTGGATAATGTATTCCCACTGAGATCACTTTTACGAACAAAACTAATGGTGTCAGCAGTCAAGGAAAAACAGTCACAATGTACTTTCTATATTAAGAAATATGATCCGGTAAGCTCGGTTTCTCCATACCAGTGCTTCATTTCATAATATAAAGTACATTGGCCTGGAAACTCGATGGCGCCGCGCCCATTTTCTGGGCACTAAATGCAGCTGTGAACAGTAGACTCTGAGATGCGGCTGATGTCCACTGTAGGAGCCAGCGGCGTAATAGTTCAGGGCTTTGTGCTGGCTTTTGAGAGCCACTGGCATGGCATGGCCCCCTCCTTGTCCAGCAGGTGGCTGGTCCTGTCGCAGAAGGTTGCAGGGGTCTGCAGCAGCCTGGAGAAGCACAGCCTCCTCCTGCACGGCTCCTCAGATAGGTCCGAGAGGGCGACTCTTGGCCTATGGACACTGTGTGCTGGGTATGGCCTCCTGCACACAGCCCTCCTCACCTGTTGCCTTCTGAGACGCCCATGGGCTAGTGGTGGTGGTGTTTGGTGAGGTGACTGCTGCACCTGCTCCTCCAAGTCTCGTTCCATTGAGAACAAGGAAGCAAGAGTAGTTCCCACAGTAAGTAGAGAATAGGTTGCAAGACAACAAACGTGTCGAGGCTGCAATCTGGAAACGGGAAACTCTCCTGACAATCCAGACAGCAAAAGATTCATGATCCAGTGAGCTGCAGCTGAGAGCTCCCTTTAACAGAATACTGATTCTGGAGCTCTCAGACACCAGTTCCACTAGATTTTGCTGGTCTGAGACTCGGCGCGGCACCTGTGATTTGAATTGAAGTCATAGGCCTAGAAATTCAGTTGTTTGCGCCAGCCGCTAGCGCCTTAGGAGGAGGAGATGTGGGGCGCTAAGCGGCTAGCGCCCGGGCGCAGCGCGATCTGCGCGTCTCGCCAACTTCAGTTAAGATTTAGCGGCGGCGCAAAGCCTTTGCGCGCGCTCAGCTGCGTGCGCAGATCCTGACGTCATTTCATCGTGCAACGCCCTTTGTGCGCCCCAAACCGGAAATTCAGTGGCGCCGGCCTATTGTGCGCCTGGCGCCCCTAGCGACTGGTAGAGGGGAACGGTTCCCAGTCGCAGCGGGGCGCGGGGGGCGCAAATTAAAGGGCACTCCTCCTGCAGTAGAAATGGCAGCCATTTTGCAACACTCCTTCTTTGAGAGAGATGGATATTTGGAGAGAGACAAAGGTAGAGAGCTTTCTGGTTTGGCTCAACACTCGCACAGGTACTTGTGGCTTCAGGCCACAGCTTTGCACTTGTCTTTAACTTCAGAGCCATAGCATTGATTGGAAACATATAATGGGGGCTGCAATGGGTGGAAACGTTGGGCTTCTCCATTGCATTCAAAGGGCTCAGAGACGCCGTGAGAGAGTGCCAGTCATGGCCAGATGGAGAAGGGGCAACAGGCGTCGGCAAAGGAGGCCTTACCCACCCAGGGTATACCGCCAGCAGTTCTCATATCTGAACATGTCTGACGAGCAGTGTGTTCGGAGGCTACGATTCCAAAGGGCGGTGGTCATTGAGATCTGCCACCTGCTTCGCGGAGATCTGCAGCCGCAGCTGAGGAGCAGGACGTCTCTGTCGGTGGCAGTGAAGGTGACGGTGCCTCTCAACTTCTATGCCACCGGCTCCTTCCAATCCGCTACTGGGGACATTTCCAACATCTCCCAGTTTGCGGTACATTGCTGCATCCGCCAGGTGACCAATGCCCTTTTCAGAAGGAGACGTCAGTTCATCTCCTTCTCCATGGCCGTTGACAAGCAGCAACAGCGTGCAATGGGCTTTGCAGCATTAGCGGGCTTCCCCATGGTGCAGGGCGTCATTGACTGCATGCATGTGGCTTTGCGGGCACCTCTAGAGAATGCCGAGGATTACCGCAACTGGAAGGGCTACCATTCGCTCAACGTGCCGTTGGTGTGTGACCACAGGCAGCTCATCCTAGCTGTCAATGCCCGCTTTCCAGGCAGCAGCCACGATGCCTTCATCCTGCGCCAGACTTCTGTGGCAGACATGTTCCAGGCCCAGCCTCACCCACGAGGATGGCTTCTCGGGGACAAAGGCTATCCTTTGTGCACCTGGCTGATGACCCCGCTCCGTGTGCCCAGCACCCCTGCTGAAGAGGGATACAATGACAGCCATCAAGCAACCAGGAACATAATTGAGCAAACAATCAGCGTCCTGAAGCAACGGTTCTGCTGTCTGGATTGTTCCGGAGGAGCCCTACAGTACTCGCCTGAGCGAATCTCCCATTTCGTTGTCGTGTGCTGCATGCTGCACAACCTGGCTATCCGCAGGACTCAGCCACTGCCACCAGACATTGGAGGACCACCAGAGGAGGAGGAGGAGGAGGACCAGCACAGGAGGGAGGCAGAAAGTGCAAGGGCCGCCCGTCGGCGGCTTATTGCACGTCGGTTCTAGGCCCCCTCTCAGGGAATGGCTTGTGCCAATGGAACAAGATGAATGTAGCCGCTCCACAAGCCCTCAGCCGAGCAGGGCAACCAGGATTTCCAAAAGAAAGCATGGACAGTGCGATTTAAGAACATTTATTACTTTGATACCTCTGTGCCCTTCCCACATAACAAACTAATGGAGAGAAGCCCCCCCAAAAACACAAATAGACCAGTCTCGGCCTTTACAGAAACACAAATAGACCAGTCTCGGCCTTTACAGAAACACAAATGCACCAGTATCGGCCTTTCCAAAAAAACAAATACACCAGAATCGGCCTTTACAAGTGAAACAAAACATTTGGCCACACCTTCTACTTTTTCCCCTGCGAGGGTGATGCGTTTCACATCTGTGACTGGCCCCTGCCCGCCCTGCAGCTCCTCCTCAATGGGACCCCAGTGGCTGCAGCAAGGCTGGGGGAAGGCTGCTGAGGGTCAGATGGCGAGATGGCAGATGCCCTTGGGGGTCAGCCTGGACCAGCTCTGGGCCTGGAGGGGCCGGCTGCTGACTGCTCCAACTCTGCTTGGGCGGCAGCAGTCTGTCCAGCGGCTGGTGGCAGCTGCAATGGAGGAGTGGCAGTTTCGGCTGCAGGAATGCTGCCAACCTGACAGATTACAGGTACTCCCTGGTTGCTTGAGACATTGGCACTCGCACGGGCCAGCACTGCAGCATGCGCAGCAATCTGCTGAAGCACAGACTGCTGGGCTGCTGCGGCGCGGCGAGTGCCCTGGCGATGCCTGGCCAATCCAGCGAGGGTGGCAGCAGTTAGTGCCCGTGTGGCCCTGGTCTGTGTCCGCATGACACCAGCCAGTGAATGCACGGCATGACTGAGCACTTGGCTAGAAGCCGCCTGTGCTGCCGCGAAGTCCTGCAGACTCCTGGCCTGTGCTGCACTGAATTGTTGCAGACTCCTGGCCTGTGCTGCCCCGAATTCCTGCACACTCCTTGCCAGTGACTCTATGGAGTCAGGCATCCTTGCCACTGCAGCCATGAGCTCAGTGTGCCTGCGCTTAGCCTGGGCGGCCATTTCCGCTAGGAGCCGCACCTCCTCTGCGCTCACCGTAGCAGGACTGGAGGCCGCACTCACCCTCCGGGGAGAAGGCCGCCGAGCTTCCCCACCCCTCCCGCGTTGCTGCAGCCTGCTGGGCCCCGGAGCTTCACTCTCCTCCGACCCTTCCCCCCTGCTCCCCTCCAGGGAAGACGTGTCCCCATCATCGCCATGGGCTGCCTCGGCTGAGGGTGGCACTGATGGTCCGGCTTCCTCTTCCTCTTCCTCCTCCTCGCCCTCCGATTCACTCACAGTGCCAGCTTGAGGGCCCGCCTCCTCACCTGGCGATTCACCATCTGAAAGCAGGGAGGCACAAGAGTTGCTTTAGAGTGAGGACAGGGCGGCAGCGAGGGAGGCATGAGTGCTGCTATGCACTGCATTGGTCCGACAGTGGCAAAGGATGCTGTTCTGAGGCGCAAGTGGAAAGAGAGAGGTCAAAAAGGTGATGCCCTTACCATTGGGGCCCACAACAGGGTCGGCATCTCCACTGGCGACGGGGCCAATCAGCCGGCCTGACATAATGCGCTCCACACGCTGCTCCAGGTCGGAGAGCTCTTTGAGGTCAGGATGGCCTCCCCCAGTCTCACGCTGCTGCCTTCGGTTGTGCGCCACCTTGCCCTGCAAGAGAAAGGATGGCCTCTAAGTACAGTGTGAAGCCCTGATCTTGTCTGCACTGCCTCCCATGGTGGACTAGCCCTGACAGTGTGTAAAGTCCTGAATGTGCAAGTGATTTTCATGACAGCCCCACAGCTGCTGGATGAGGGCTGGGCATTAGGGCTTTCAGGTCCCTTTGCCCATAAACTGAGGTGCACATGCAGGGATGAGGGGGACACTGGAAAGGGTACTCACCCTGACAACCAGAGTGAGGACGTTGAACTTTTTCCGGCATTGCACAGGAGTCCTGGCAACCACGCTGTTGGAGGTCACCCTGTTTGACACCTCCCTCCAGGCTTTCCGATAGACGCTGGGCAGCGGCCTCCTGCCACCTTCAGGGAACAGAACATGGCGCCTGCGTTCCATTGTGCCAACCAGCACCCTCAGGTCACCGGCGCTGAAGCGCTGTGCTCTCTCCCTGGCCTTCTCCATTGTCCTGGGCGTTGTACAGATCAAGCAGCAGTGGTCAGGCCTTGCTTCAGGGCTGCAGTGTGCAGGGCGTGGCAGCCAAACAAATCCACCCTCCCCCTTTAAGAGCTCACCGGCGCCAGAGTGTCTGCCTTCAATCAGCAACTCGCCACACCTGCGCTGCGCCCGCCCTCGGGGGTATCGCCCCGGGCCGCCGGCTTAGCGCCTAATGATAGTCATGCATCGCCTGTTTTAGCGCAGCAGCAACCTCTTGGGGCGATGCAACTGAATATCGGCGAAGGTGGCGCTAAGTTGCGCCGGGCGCAAACTTTAGCGGCCGCCCGGCTGTAGCGCCCCAAACGTGGCTATACTGAATTTCTAGGCCATAGATTCTTGCAGCACAGAAGGGTGGCTATTTGGCCCATCGTACCTGTGCCGATGGGAATGACGTCATCTGATTGTGTCAGCTGTGGCTCAGTGGGTAGCACTCTCGCCTGAGTCAGAAGGTTGTGGGTTCAAGTCCCACTCCAAAGACTTGAGCACAAAATCTAGGGTGACACTCCCAGTGCAGTGCTGAGGAAGTGTTGCACTGTAGGAGGTGCCATCTTTCGGATGAAACTTTACACCAAGGCTTCGACTGCCCTCTCAAGTGATCATAAAAGATCCCTCGGCACTATTTCAACGAACAGGGGAGTTCTCCCCGGTGCCCTGCCCAATATTTTTCCCTCAACCAACATCAATAAAACAGATTATCTGGTCATTATCACATTGCTGTTTGTGGGAGCTTCCTGTGCACAAATTGGCTGCCGCATTTCCTACATTACAACAGTGACTACACTTCAAAAGTACTTCATTGGCTGTAAAGCGCTTTGAGACGTCATGAAAGGTGCTACATAAATGCAAGTCATTCTTCTTCTTCCTTTGACCTTTTAATTAGGATCCCTTTGCCTCGGGTGGGGGTGAGGGGGGTGCGGGGGCGGGTGTGGGTGGAAGAGATGGTGTGGGAAGAGGTTGGGGCACACCCAGACATGATTTAAAGCTCTGCCTGCCCGGTCCCCGCCTGCCCGGGCTGAGTTAAAATCCCCCCTTTGGAATGAATAACCCAAGAACAACACAGAAAGAAAGAAAGACACTCTCTCTAAAGGACAGCAGTAGAGCGTTCCTGGCGTGAGGTGGTGGCAGGGCTAGTTGCCATGTACACAACCTCTGTGACCTGGAAACAGATGCAGAAGAACATGGAACACCTTCAGAAAGTTACGACGCTAAGACGACCCAATGGTACCATTTACCAGGCAGCTGTACGCAGCCCACAAAGGGTTGTCTGTAAATCTGTTGCACATTTACTGTTGGCCTTATCAAAACCTCACATGAACATACAGTTCTTTTATTGCTTACCAGCATGGCATATGTTCAAGCTGCACATTACAGTTGTTAACCATGGCAGATTGATAGCTTCACAATGGCTTCGCACATAAAATCATTATAGCACAACCTCGCTGTATGGTCACTTACTGACACACAGGATAGTTGAAAACTGGTCACCATGGATGTGCTCCAATCAACTTATATAAGATTACTTTGCTGCTTTGTTTGACATGATAGTACATCGGGGGTCATTTTATGAGTGCACGCTCTTACATGGCGGGCTTTGCCTGCCAGGAGCACATATCTCAGAATTGCTTGTTTGCTGTTTGTGAAGGCACTGTTGCTTGGCCATTGTCAGCTAGGTGTGCCAAGGCCTGTAGATGTGGTCAGTAGCTGCAGGCAGATCACCTGTGGTGTCTGCTACTCTCCCTAGCTTGTCTTCCATCAGCTTTTAATCACTAGAACCATCAAATGAGGTGATTGGCAACAGAACCAAAGGCGACGTAAGGAAAACTTTTTTACACAGCGATCTGGAATGCACTGCCTGAAAGGGTGGTGGAGGCAGATTCAATCACGGCTTTCAAAAGTGAGCTGGATGAGTATCTGAAGGAAAGAAATTTGCAGGGCTACGGGGAAAGGGCAGGGGAGTGGGACTAGCTGAAGTGCTCTTGCAGAGAGCCGGCACGGGCTCGACGGGCTGAATGGCCTTCTTCCGTGCTGTAACCATTCTATGATTCTAAATACTACATGTGGTGTATGTAACCTGTTCCACCTTAAGAGAACTTAAGCCTGTTCCACCTTAAGAGATGTACTACTTTCTCTGGCTGCTGTATACGTAATACCGGTGGTGACCACCAGTATATAAGTACTGTGTAGTGATATTGTATTTAGTATAGTCCTGACCTCCAACTAGTAAAGACCTGTTGAACTTTATTCTTGTAGTCTGTGTCAGCAATTAATCTTAATACAACTGGAACACACAGACTTAACAGTGGCGACGAGTCCGATTCTTACCCTGCGGCAGTTTATATCCACGGCGGCTTCGTCCACAGAACGGGCGTCGAAGAGAGGCATCCACCCTCATCACCCTGCTGGAAGACACGTCGCGCGGCAGGCATCGAGAACCCGGAGTGCAGAAGACATCCTGAACTCGAAGCCTCCATCAGCGGCAGTCAGCTATCTTCTTTCTACCTCGGTGGTGGGTAAGGTCAGCGACGCGAGCAGAAAGTCGGCCGCGTTGGCTGTACAGACGGGGGGAGGAAGACGGAGGAATAAGGGCGGTGAGATCGATCGCGACCGGAGATAAGGGCCGGGCCGCATTCGGGCCGAAAGGCGCAGCGTGGGGACATCGATCGCGGCTGGTGATAAGGGCCGGGCCGCTTTCGGGCCAAAAAGGCGCAGCGTCTGGGGCGACCGAAGGCGCGAGAGCCGCGGTGAAGGCGAACGCAGCCGGTGCTAATAACCGGGCTGCAAGAAGGGCTGCGAGGCACGACATCGGGGAAGCGCGAATGCCCGAGGGAGCCGCGGTGAAGCGGAGACAGCGTCGGGGGAGTTACTAACCGCTGGGAAAGGGGAGCAGCAGCGGCACGCCAAACGCCATTGCAGCCAGTGGGTGAGGACCGCCAAGCGCGGGAAAACCGCCATTTTGTAGGCGGAGGACGAAGACAAGAGCGGGAAGCCGCCATCTTGGGATAAAATAAATTGCAACGATGCCTAAACATGGGAACATTGATACCTTTGATGGCGACATCGAAGATTGGGCCATGTATGTAGAACGCATACTAAATTATTGTAAAGCAAATAAAATCCCAGATGCAGAGAAAGCACTAACGTTATTGAACTTAATGGGTGCGAAGACATACGGGCAATTGAAACACCTTTTATCACCAGATGAACCGGCGGATAAGACGTTCGAGGAGATTGTTACTGTCCTGAAAAATCATCTAAACCCCACGCCACTGATGCTAGCGGAACGATTTAAATTTTACAGCAGAAGGCAGCTGAAGGATGAAAGCAATGCTGAATATTTAATGGAATTGTGTAAGCTAGCAAAGTACTGTCAGTTTGGAACGGGACTAACAGACGCGCTAAGAGATAAATTTGTGTGTGGATTATTAAAAGAAGATACACAAAAGCGACTGCTCGAGGAGAATGAGCTGACGCTTGAGAAAGCGGTCACTATGGCAGCAGCACACAAAGCTGCAGCGAGAGGCACGGCAGTAATGCAGCTACGGTCACCGGAACACAGAACAAATAAATTGGGTTTGAGTACTATAAAATGTTATCGTTGTGGAAAGACAACACACGATCAGAACCAGTGTTGGTTTAAAAACCAAGAATGCAGAACGTGTGGCAGGCTTGGCCACATAGCTAAAGTATGCCGGTCAGGAAAGAAGACCAGCAACAAAAAATCACCGCACGGAAAATACATAAAGGTGCACAAGGTGACAAAGACCAGTTCGAACGAACAGAAGTCAGATTCAGACGCTAGCAGTAATGAACTGGGTAGCTTAAGAGTACACAACGTTGGTAAGGATGCAGATCTCCAGACAATTTGGGTCACTCTTCAGATAGCAGGAGTCCAAGTAAAGATGGAATTGGACACTGGATCGGCATTGACGGTCATGAATAAGAAAGATTACAAAAGGTTATTCCAACATATTCCCCTACGGGATACGGAGATTATATTGAAAACATACACGGGGCAAAGAGTGCACCCCATCGGAAAGATAGAGGTAAAAGTGGTCCACAAGGGCGAAGAAAGCCAAGTAATGGACTTATATGTGCTACCTGAAGGAGGTCCACCACTACTGGGATGGGAGTGGATTAGGAAAATGAATATGGACTGGCACTCCTTAAAAGCACTAACGGTAGATTCCGGGGAAACAGATGTCAAACCTAAACGATTGTCCAAAATATTGGATGATGCTAAAGAGGTGTTCCAGCAAGGACTGGGAACACTGAAAGGAATTACGGCAAACATCAAGATTGATGAACATGCACAACCAAAATTTTTCAAAGCCAGACCGGTACCCTATGCAATACGACCTACTGTAGAAGCGGAACTGGAAGCGCTAGAACGTTCAGGTGTACTGTCTAAGGTAGATTGGAGTGAGTGGGCTACGCCCATTGTTCCCGTTATGAAACGTCCTTCGAGCAACAAGCCAGGAGAACCAGGGAAGGTTCGCATCTGTGGAGATTTCAAGATCACCGTTAATCCGGTGCTTCACACGGTGCAGTATCCACTTCCACGGATTGAGGATATTTTTGCTTCGTTGTCTGGCGGGAAACACTTCACCAAGATAGACCTGGCGCAGGCGTACTTGCAGATGGAGGTTGATGAAGAGTCACGCCAGTACCTCACGATCAACACACATAGAGGTTTGTACCGGTATAATAGGCTGGTTTTTGGAGTGGCATCGGCTCCGGCAATTTGGCAGAGGGCCATGGAGCAGGTATTACAGGGAATTCCAGGCACACAATGTTACCTGGACGATATTCTGATTACAGGTGATGGTGATGAAGAACACCTCGCAAACTTGGAACTGGTGCTCAACAGACTGAAAGAGTATGGACTTAGAGTTAATCGGCAGAAATGTGAGTTCTTTCAGAAGCGGATCTCGTACTGTGGTCATGTCATTGACCGGGAGGGGCTTCATAAGTCTCCTGACAAGATAGAGGCAGTTGTAAAGGCTCCCGCTCCGGATAATGTCTCTCAGTTGAGGTCGTTTCTGGGATTGATTAACTATTACCATAAGTTTCTACCGAATCTATCCACGGTACTGCACCCGCTGAATACTCTTTTACAGAAGGGGGTACCATGGGAATGGAGCGAAAACTGTAAGAAGGCATTTCGCAAAAGCAAAGAATTGATCACCTCAGAGGAAGTGTTGGCTCACTTCAACCCGACACTGCCTATTCGGTTGGCTTGTGATGCTTCTCCATATGGTATTGGGGCAGTACTCTCACACAAGTTGCCAAATGGTACGGAAAGGCCAGTCGCGTTTGCATCCAGATCATTGACCTCCGCTGAGCGCAACTATGCGCAGATCGATAGGGAGGCTCTCAGCCTTGTATGGGGAGTGAAGAAGTTTAATCATTACCTGCAGGGCCAAAAATTCACACTTCTGACAGACCATCAGCCGTTGGTATCCATGTTTAACCCTAAGAAGGGTGTTTCGGTGATGACAGCACAGAGACTCCAGAGATGGTCCCTTTTCCTAGGGGCACATCAATATCAAATAGAATTCAAAGGTACAAAGCAGCATGGCAATGCTGATGGGCTGTCGTGCCTGCCACTACCTGAAGCAGAAGAGACGACGAAAGTTGACCCTGTTGAGTTATTTCATTCGACCATCATCGAGTGTTTACTAGTCACCAATGCAAGTATTGAAAGAGAAACCAGGAACGACCCGACACTGTCCCGAGTTTACGAGGTGACAGTGAAGGGATGGCCAACACATGGTGATCCTCTGTTACCGGCATTCTCGGCAAGGCGAGACCAGCTGTCCGTCTGCCATGGTACTTTGATGTACGGGACAAGAGTGATTGTTCCTCCCAAGTTACGGGAAAGAGTTCTAAAGGAACTGCATGAAGGTCATCTGGGGGGAGTTAAGATGAAAAGTCTTGCTAGGGCTTATGTATGGTGGCTGGGCATTGACCAACAGATAGAGGAGTTGACAAAAAGCTGCGCTGGGTGCCAAAAAGTGCAAAATGCACCTCCGATCGCACCGCTACACCCATGGGAATGGCCTTCAGCCCCATGGCAACGCGTACATATTGACTTTGCTGGTCCATTCATGGACTCCATGTTCCTAATTGCGGTGGACGCACATTCCAAATGGCCAGAAGTGATCAAGATGAATACCACTACTTCAGAAAAGACAATTGCGGTGTTAAGAACAATATTCGCAAGGAACGGATTGCCAGAACAGATATGTTCGGACAACGGACCACACTTCGTGTCGGAAGAATTCCAAAAATTCTTAAAGAAGAATGGGGTGAAACATTATACCTCTGCCCCATATCATCCGGCGACAAACGGGTTGGCCGAGAGATTTGTCCAAACATTCAAAAAGGCAATAAAGGCCATGAACGATGATCAGATTCCGTTACAACACAAGGTGGACAATTTCCTAATGGCATATCGAAACGCCGCTCATGCAGTGACTAACCAAAGTCCTGCCATGATGTTTTATAACAGGAGGTTGCGGTCCAGGTTGGACTTGTTAAAACCAAATGTGCGGAGGGAAGTGGAAAACAAACAGTTCCGGCATATTAATAACAAGTCCACTCGAAGTTTCGACGTAGGACAACCAGTGTTGGCAAGGGGCTATGGAAACGAAAAATGGCAGTCCGGAACAATTCGGGCCAGACAAGGACCTCTGATGTACACAGTAGATATTGGTAACATTGTGATAAGGCATCATGCGGATCAACTGGTAGAACCAAGAGCAAGGGTTGAACCCATGGTTGTGACAGAGACAACTGTGGAAGACGTTAATGAACCTGAAGCATCTACCTCGGCAGGGACTGTACCTGATGATGACGTCCAATACATAGGAAACCAACAAGAAGAGTCACCTCAGCAACAAGAATCAGAGACCACTGAAAGGCGTTATCCAAACCGAATCAGAAGGCCTCCTGAGAGACTGAACCTTTGAACTGTTTATACCTGAAGTTATATATGTATATATGTTATGATGTTATGTTAAATGGGGATATGACTGTTAAGCTAAAAAGGGAGGATTGTGGTGTATGTAACCTGTTCCACCTTAAGAGAACTTAAGCCTGTTCCACCTTAAGAGATGTACTACTTTCTCTGGCTGCTGTATACGTAATACTGGTGGTGACCACGGTATATAAGTACTGTGTAGTGATATTGTATTTAGTATAGTCCTGACCTCCAACTAGTAAAGGCCTGTTGAACTTTATTCTTGTAGTCTGTGTCAGTAATTAATCTTAATACAACTAGAACACACAGACGTAACACTACACTTCAGATGTTTTAAAACCAACCTGCGTCATTAATCATAACTTGATTTGATAACTTCACGAGACTCTGCAGCTTGCAGTTGAAACCTTATAATTGTAAAAGCTTTAAGTATAGTTGGCTTTCTGGGATTTTGCTGAAAATATTCAACTCTGTGTTTCAACATAAACATTGCCTGCGTGTCTTGACTTAACAAATATTCTGAAAACAACGGCTTAGAATTTCTTAGTATTTTTTTGCTGTAAGCATGGCATATGAGGGATGTTGTGCCGATTTTGAGAGAGGAAACGCGCGTGTAAGTGATTTCCGCCACTTTTGTGCTGAAAGATCATTACTCGCGAGTTTCCTCGCTCTTTTTGGCTGCTTCCGCCATCGGTCCGTCAAAACCGTGTACCGCTCATTTCCACAGCTCTGTGACCCCGTCCAATGGCTCAGCTGACGAGAATTTTCTGCCTTAACGCCACCAATGAGCTGGTGTAGATTGACACGCGGACACAAGAGGCGCAGCACCGCCCCCGTCGCCTGATGTTGACGTAGCTGAAGAATTTGAGCACTGAATGAGTGGCCGAACGTTTTTGTTGCATTTCTGCAGTTTGCTTGGGAGTTTCCTCGTGTTTTGTTCTCATTGAGGCCTGCACTGTACTTTAACACAGTTCTGTCAGTCTCACGACACCAGAGTCTCTCGGACCTCCGACCTCTCACCCCCCCCACCCCGCCCACACACATTCAGAACGACCGAGAATCAGGTATTGGCTATCCAATAGGCATACCTCTGTATTCTATTGTAACAGAGGAGGAAGAGGAGCAGCAGGGGCAAGAGGCCACGAGAGTGAGGCACCATGGCAGATGATAGCAGTCCACTCGCTATTACCCCCACACCCCAGGAGGTGTACAGGCAGCGCAGGTCATACCAAGACTTTTCTGTGCTTCAGAAGACTGTGCTTCTTCAAGGAAGCCATAGGCCAGCTGTGTGACATTATGGAAATAGACTGCAAGCTCAGGTAACTGCCCACAGGGTGTTACCTGTACAGATGAGTGAAGAGCCGGAATTTTTTATGGCTCTGGATCCTTCCAATCAGCCATCGGGGATCTACGTTATATCAGCCAGGGGAATTATTCGGACCTGCATCCATCAGGTCACAGATGCCCTGGCACCTGTCAAAGGCACCTGACCGCATCAACTAATCTATGACCCGTGCAGACGAGAGACCAAGCCATTCGATTCTACAGGTTAGCTGTTTTTTCTAGGGTGCAGCGGGCTATCGACGCCACTCACTTGGCTGTGAATGCATCAACTCGGAACCCACTGTCAGACATCAACAGGAAGGGGTTCCGTTCACTGACTGCGCAGATTGTCTGTGATGCCCAACCAGGGTGAAATAAAGAATAGATTTGCCTTTCTAATCTAGGCTTTATTAACTTTAAAAACCCAGTAGCACATCTTTCGACACCAGTCTCCAACAATGACTAGAGAGAACTGAATTTAAGATTGCCACCACAAATCACCTGACATCCACTACCAATGAGTTTACAAAATATATCTCAAGGTAGAAACAAACAACCAATTACAATACTTCTTACTAATACAGAGAACAACCACCCCATTCACCAATCACAATACTTCTTATTAAACATAGGAAATAATCACCACATTCACCCCTCCTTTTAAAACATGCTCCAACCTAAATAACCTTTACAATTTATAATTAATTTATTTACAACTAAAATACAAATATAATATTTCAACAACTTTAAAACATTACTATCAATTTAAAAGTCCATTTTCAATCGGTCGACCGGATATCTTGTTCGTGTCGACCTTCTTAACCTTGGTGAAATTCCTTGCCCTCCCACACCCGGAGGCACCGAAGTATCTTCTGCAGACAGGCTATCCATATCCCGATTATCAACGGTTTCCGGATTGGAAACCCCATCAGGAAGTAAACTAGGACGGTCATGAACATCCATCAAAGGCTGACTAATAGAAGTATAATTATCTGCAATAGGATTGGAAACATTCATAGTATCTATAACAACATCCACATTATCTGAATCATGACTATTATTAGTATCCTCGGAAGAGGGCTGGCCACCACAAGGAGCCAAGTCTTTAATTGAAACAGTACTTTCTTTCCCATCTTGGAATCGAATATGAGCATATTGGGAATTTGCCTCCAACAGCTCCACCTCCTCCACTAAAGGATCATATTTTGACAATCTAACATGGCGTCGAAGCAACACAGGTCCCTGCATAGTAAGCCATGAAGGTACCGAATATCCCGTAGTAGATCTCCGCGGGTAATTAAAGAGCCTTTCATGGGGGGTCACATTAGTAGCCGTTGAAAGCAATGATCTAATGGAATGCAGGGCATCAGGCAGTACCATTTCCCACTGTGTATTCTTAAGATTCCGGGATGTCAAAGCCAACATAACTGCCTTCCAGATCACCCCACTGTATCGTTCGCACTGTCCATTACCCTGGGGGTTATATGGGGTAGTTCTACTAGTAGAAATTCTCCGACTCTGAAGGTATTCCTTCAACTGGGAAGACATAAAAGAACTTCCTTGATCCGAATGGATATACGCAGGCATCCCAAAGATGACAAAAAGTTGAGTCAGACATTTGATAACTGTAGCAGCTGATACATCTGCGCAAGGAAAAGCAAAAGGAAACCTTGAAAACTCATCCACAACAGTAAATATGTATCGATTTTGAGTCGTTGAAGGAAGAGGCCCCTTAAAATCAACGCTCAAACGTTCAAAAGGAGAAGTAGCCTTTATAAGATGAGCTCGTTGAGGCTTAAAGAAATTCGGTTTACACCGAGCACAGATAGAACATGATGAAGTCATCCGCTTGACGTCTTCAACTGAAAAGGGCAAATTCTTACTGCGTACGAAGTGTATCATCCACGTAACCCCAGGATGACATAAAGCATTGTGAAGATTAATAAGCGTATCTCCGTGAATCACAGAACAATAAGCCCTCGACAGTGCATCAGCAGCAACATTATCCTTCCCCGGACGATAAACTATATCAAAATGGTAACATGCCAACTCAATCCTCCACCTCATTATTTTATCATTTTTGATCTTTCCAAAATGTTTAACATCAAACATAAAGGACACAGATTTTTGATCGGTTACCAACGTGAAATGTCGCCCTGATAAATAATGTCTCCATTTACGCAGTGCTTCTACTATTGCATATGCCTCTTTCTCTATTGAAGAATGCCTTTTTTCACCATTGTTCAAAGTACGTGAGAAAAAGGCCACAGGTCTTCCATTTTGGTTCAGAGTAGCCCCAATTGCAAAATCAGAAGCATCCGTCTCAATCACAAAGGGAACCTGCTCATCAATAGAATGCACAACTGCTCCTAGGATATCCTTTTTAAATTTATCAAAACATGTCCTGGCCTCCCATGATAGAGGATATGTCATAACCCGTATAAGGGGCCGGATCTTCTGCGAAAAGTTTGCAATCCAATTAGAATAGTAAGAAAACAGTCCAACAACTCGTTGCAAAGCCTTAGAATTAGTAGGATAAGGTAAATCGATCAATGGTCGCAGACGTTCTGGATCTGGTTTAATCTTATTTCCCCGAGATAATATACCCCAGTAGATTTACCTCAGTAGTCGAAAAGATACACTTCTCTTTATTAAATGTTAAACCAACTTTTTCCGCAGCTTGAAGGAATCTTTCTAAATTAGAATCATGCTCCACCCTTGATTTACCACACACCGTGATATCACCTAAATATGAAAAGGTGTCAGAGAGAGAGTTATCACTTATAAAAGCATCCATTGCCCATTGAAAACAAGCAACACCATTAGTAACACCAAATGGTATTCGGCAAAACTGATACAGCTTTCCACCAGCCTCAAAGGCTGTATATGTTTGATCCCTTTTAACAATAGGAATCTGAAGATAAGCACTCTTTAAATCAATAGTGCTAAAAAACTTATACTGAGATACTTTGTTGATAAGCTCATCAATCTTAGGCAAAGGGTACGCATCTAATTGAGTATACCTATTAATAGTTTGAGAGTAGTCTATCACCATTCGTTTCTTATGCCTCTCGTTAGTGGTGACAACTACCTGAGCCCGCCAAGGTGAACAACTAGGTTCAATGATTCCTTCCAATAAAAGACGTTGGACTTCAGAATTAATAAATTCTCTATCCTGACTGCTATACCTTCTTGACTTGGTAGCAATTGGCTTACATTCCGGCATCAAATTGGAAAAAAGTGATAATGGAGAAATGGATAAAGAAGTTAATCCACAAATAGATAAGGGTGGCTTAGTCCCTCCAAACGAAAGACTAAGACTCTCGTGTAATTTAAGCACATCATGACCAATCAAAATGTCCGCACAAAGATTAGGCAAAACAGATAGGCGTATATCAGTATACGTATTACCTAGAAGAATCAATTTCACAAAGCAACAAACAGCTACTTGTGAAGTAAGGGTCGTCTGAGCCATACACACCTGATAAGTAACAGGCAAGATTTTCAAACACTTTTCCTTCACAAACTGAAGACTTATAAAACTCTCGGTACTGCCCGTATCTATGAGAGCCTTCACTTCTAACCCATTAACTTGGGCCATAACTATAGCTTTGTTTAGGCCATGAGCAAATGCAGCAGAAATTGATGCAATAAACGCCCTCTCTACAGGTTGAATAGTCGCAGAAGAGGAGGTAATTGAACCTAATGATTTACAAACATGTGCATAATGACCTCTCTTGCCGCATTTACTACATACAGCCTCCCGGGCAGGACACTTCAAACGAGGATGCCGGACGTTCCCACAAAAATAACACTTCTGAATCCTAGAGGCAACAGCCACCGAAGTAAAAGGTGGAGCTGTTGGTGTAGAAACTATTTCAGAATCTAGTAAACCACTCCCATTAAGTCCACCTAATTCCTTTTCATCCGGAACTGCCGAAACCACAGTCACAGGCCGATTAGAAAGAGCATAAGAATCCGAACTTCTCTGAGCCATATCCAATGTAGAACCTTGCTCAAAAGCACTCTTGAGATCCAAAGTCTTATTTTCTAACAACCGCTGACGAATTGATCTAGACAGTAGTCCATTAATAAAAGCATCCCGTACCGATTCTTCCTTATATTCTTCGGCCGTCACGGCTTTATAATTACAGTTAGCACCAAGGTGCCGAAGTGCTTGTAAATAAGTATCCAAAGATTCTCCCACCTGCTGCCTATGGGCAGATAGAAGGTAACGTGCAAATACTTCATTCTTTGGTTTAACAAAAATCTTCTCCAATGTAGAAATAGCCAATTCGTAAGTTTTACAGTCCAAAATATACTTATACACATCCGGAGCAATGTAGTTGATCAGCATATTCAGCTTATTCAGAGACTCTTGTTCCAACACACCCAAAAAGTTTGTAAATGTACAATACCAATGTTTCCATTTATCATCCACTCCTGCAGAATTAGGGTCAGCATTGAATCGTTCCAGTTGAAGATATCGCTCCATTCTGATAAAAAGTTAATAAATTGAAATAAAGAATAGATTTGCCTTTCTAATCTAGGCTTTATTAACCTTAAAAACCCAGTAGCACATCTTTCAACACCAGTCTCCAACAATGACTAGAGAGAACTGAATTTAAGATGGCCACCACAAATCACCTGACATCCACTACCAATGAGTTTACAACATATATCTCAAGGTAGAAACAAACAACCAATTACAATACTTCTTACTAATACAGAGAACAACCACCCCATTCACCAATCACAATACTTCTTATTAAACATAGGAAATAATCACCACACAGGGGTACTGCGCATCAACGCACAGCATGCGGGAAGTTTCCACGACGCATTCATCCTGCGGCATTCAGTCATCACACAGCTATTGAGGGAGGAGAGCCAAGTCGATGGATGGCTCCTGGGGGACAAGGTCTAACCACTGATGACACTGCTGATGACACCATTTTGTGTGTGTTCCCAACTGTTCTCATTGGCGGGACGGTCGAGAAGCAGAGGACACAGATTTAAGGTGATTGGCAAAAGAACCAAAAGTGACATAAGAAAAAACTTTTTTAGGGTCTGGAATGCACTGCCTGAAAGGTTGGTGGAGGCAGACTCAATTGTGGCTTTCAAAAGGGAATTGGATAAGTACCTGAAGGAAAAAAAATTTGCAGGGCTGTGGGGAAAGGGCGGGGAAGTGAAACTAGCTGAAGTGCTCTTGCAGAGAGCCGGCACGGGCTCCACTGGCCGAATGGCCTCCTTCTGTGCTGTAACCATTCTATGATTCTATGTGTGACCAGTGATGAAGCAGAGAAGTGTTACTACTTGGGATGTTTTGCTACGTTAAAGGCGCTTTATAAATGCAAGTTGTTGTTGTTACAATCGAGCTCATGCAGCCACCTGGCAGGTGGTTGGAGATGACCATAGGGCTTCTAAAAGACTGATTCAGATGCTTGGACAAGTCAGTTGGTGTTTTGCAGTATGCACCAGAAAGGGTGGCAAGAATAACTGTGGTCAACTGCATATGTCCAAATTTTGCCTTACAGGAACGTCTCTGTGTCGACAAACTTGGCGAGAAGGCCGTTGCACCAGAAGTTCCTAAGCTGCAGGGCACAGAGCCCATGGATGATGCCCACTCAGACGTGTCCTCTCTTGTAACTGCCAGGTTGTCAGCTGGGCTGGCAGTCACAGAGGTCTCCAGTACATGATTGCCTTGATCTACAGACACAGCTTGCCCACCTTCTCGTCCATTTGCCAATAAAGATTGTCCGAAATCAACAACCATTCAAGCACATGACAACATATCAGCCCGCTTGCCCTGACATGACCATCCCAACTGTTATCACCTGAATGAATAAGTCTACACCAAATCAGTGCACGCCTTTCTGCATGACTGCCGTCCCCATGATTAACAAAAGAGAGAATGAATGCACATTGGAACTTTAATACAAAAAATGGCAAAATCAAGCAAACGTCTGTGAATAGCAAAACACAAAATAAGTGCACATTTATTCTGAATTCATTAATGACAAATTCAAATCAGCCTCCATAGAAAAGAATGAGGATCAAATTGGATGTCATTTTGCCCATTTTTTTGGGCATGAAATGGGTTCACAACCTTGCAAGTTTTGTCGCTGATTGCAGAGAACCAAAGTGCACAGAAAGTGCGTTGTTAGCCTTATTGATTATGGCGCCCCTTAGTCGTCCCGGGAAACAAGCTAAAATTAGCATTTTTTTCCATTGCCTATAGAAATAAGGGACCTAGGCCTAGAAATTCATTGACGCCACTTTTGGGGCGCTAAAGTGGGGCGTCCGCTAAAGTTTGCGGCCGCTGCCAAATCTATGCCACTTCTCCGATATTCATTAGCTTCGCCCTACTAGTTTGGGCGAGCGCTAAAACTGCTGCTGGACGCCTCTCTTTGGGCGCTAAGTCGGAGGTGGTGATCGATAGCGCCGAGGCCGGGCGCAGCGCAGGTGCGGCCATCTCGTGATTGACAGCAGACACCCTGGCGCCGGCCAGCTCTTAAGGGGGAAGGGTCGACTGTGTCTGCTGCCATGCCCTGGATAGTGGAGCCCTCCAGCTAGGCCTGAACACTGCTGCTGGACCCAAATAGCGCCTGAAGACATGGAGAAGGCCCGTGAACGTGCGCAGCGCTTCTCAGAGCGTGATCTGAGTGTGCTGATTGCTGCTGTGGAGAAGAGGCGCCATGTTTTGTACCCGGACAATGGCAAGAAGGCGACGGTCCGCGTCTACAGGAGAGCCTGGAGGCATGTCGCCAGCAAGCTGTCAGCCAACAGCGACGTCCCCAGGACCGGTGCCCAATGCCGCAAAAAGTTAAATGACCTCACACGCATTGTCAGGGTGAGTACCCTTTCCAATGACCTCCTCATCCTTGCATGTGAACCTTACATTATGGGCAAAGGGACCTGAAAGCTCTAATGGCCAGCCTTCATCCAGCAGCTATGGGACAGGCATGAGCATCAATTGCACATTCTGCACTTAACACACTGGCCAAGCTATTCCACCATGGGAGGCATTGCACTCCAGATCATGGCGACACACTGGCCAGGCTATTCCACCATGGGAGGCAGTGCACACCAGATCATGGCGACACACTGTACTTAGAGGCCGTCCTTTCTCTTGCAGGCCAAACTGGCGAATAATCGCAAGAACTGGACTGCGACCGGGGGAGGCCGACCCCATATCCAGCCACTCACTGACCTGCAACATCGCGTGGAGCGCCTCATGGGTGGCCGGGTGATTGGGCCCGTTGCATGTGGAGATGCCGACCCTGTTCTGGGCAGCAATGGTAAGGACATCACCTTTTGCACCTCTCTCGTCCCACTTGCGCATCAGATCTACATCCTTTGCCACTGTCCAACCAATGCGCTGAATGCCACCACTCATGCATCCCGCACTGACGCCCTCTCCTCACTCTAAAGCTACTCTTGTGCCTTCCTGCTTTCAGATGGTCAAGAGGAGGTCCCTCAACTTGCCAGTGACAGACCCTCCGAGGAGGAGCAGGAGGAGGAGCAAGAGGAAGGCGGCCCATCAGGGGAACCCTCAGCCGCGGCCACCCAGGCCAATGTAGGGGACACATCTTCCCTGGAGGGCAGCGTGGCGGAAGTGTCGAAGGGGAGGGGAGCTCCTGGGACCTGCGTGCTGCAGAAAGGCAGGAGGGGGGTGGAAGCTCGGCGGCCTTCTCCCCAGAGGGGGGATGCGTCGGAGGGGAGTCCAATTGCTGGGCCCAGCGGCCTCCAGCAACGCAGGAAGGGTCGGCCAACTCGGCGGCCTTCTCCCCAGAGGGAGAGTCCGGCCTCCAGTCAGGAGATGCTCTTCGCCGAGGAGATGGAACGCCTCGAAGACTTGTCCGCGGACTCGGAGCGCCGGCACACGGAGCTCATGGCGGCAGTGGCACGGTTGCCTGAGTCCATCGATTCCCTCTCTCGGACTGTGGCCGAGTTCGGGCCCTTAGAGGCCACCAGTCGGGCGGAATACCGGGCAGATCTGTCAGCGACTGGCCAGGTGATCAGTGGTGCCGTCCAGTCACTGGCTGCTCTGCTGCGGTCAGTGAACAGGTCAACACGGGCACTCACTGCTGCCACACTCGCTGTGTCAGCCAGGCATCGCCAGGGCACCCGGCGCGCTGCAGCAGCACAGCGGTCTGTCCCTCGGCAGATTGGTGCGCATGCTGCAGTGCTGGCCCGGGCGAGTGCCAGTGTCTCAGGCGACCAGCGAGCGCCTGCCATCCGCCAGCTTGCCGCCATTCCTCCAGCCGCCACTGCCACTCCCCCAGTGGAGCTGCCAGGAGCTGCTGCAGCGACTGATGCTGGCCAGCCACAGCTGCAGCAATCAACAGCCGCCCGCTCGACGGCCAGACCTCGACTAGGCCGACCCCCAAGGGCATCTGCCGTCACGACATGTGCCCCTCAGGAGCCTGCCCCCAGCCTTGCAGCAGCCAATGGCCTTACTTTGAGGCGGAGCAGCAGGGCGGGCCGGGGCCACCCAAAGATGGCCAAGGCATCGCCCTAGCGGGCCAAATAGTCGAATGTGTGGCCATTTGTGTTTGTTTCTTGAGGCCGAGAATTGGATGTTTGTTTTTTGAAGGCCGATGATGTGGTTTGTTTTTGATGAAGGCCGAGAATGACGGCCATTTTAGTTGCCCTATTTTGTTAATCCTCTCCAGGTTGTGGGAGCGAGTAATGTGTTTGAGTGTTTTTTGGGGGTTTCGTCTGTTTTTGGTTTTCATGTGGGAAGGGCCCAGAGTTTGTACAATAAAGCATTTTATTTATTCACATTGTCCATGTTTGATCTTTGAAGTGTTTGTTGCCTTAACCGGCTGAGGGCTTGCGGAGCGGCTGCAATCATGTTCTATCATTGGCACAAGCCATTCCCTGACAGGGGGCCTAGAAGTGACGTTCAATAAGCCGCCGACGGGCGGCCCTTGGACCTTGTGCGTCCCTCCTGGGCTGGTACTCCTCGTCCTCGTCGTCCTCATGCTCCTCCTGCTCCTCCTCCTGAGGTGGTGGTCCAACGTGAGGTGGCAGTGCCTGAGTCCTGCGGATAGCCAGGTTGTGCAGCATGCAGCAAACGACGATGAATTGGGAGACTCGATCCTGCGAATACTGGAGGGCTCCCCCGGAGCGATCGAGACAGCGGAACCGTTGCTTGAGCACGCCGATTGTTTGTTCTATGAGGCTCCTTGTCGCTTGATGGCTCTCGTTGTATGCCTCTTCAGCAGGTGTCGTGGGCGCGCGGAGCGGGGTCATGAGCCAGGTACACAAAGGATAGCCTTTGTCCCCGATAAGCCATCCTCTTGGGGGAGGCTGTGCCTGGAACATGTCAGCCACAGTTGTCTGTCGCAGGATAAAGGCATCATGGCTGCTGCCTGGAAAGCGGGCATTGACAGCTAGGATGCGCTGCCTGTGGTCACACACCAGCTGTACATTGAGGAAATGGTAGCCCTTCCGGTTGCGGTACTCCTCGGCATGCTCAAGAGGTGCCCGCAAAGCCACATGCGTGCAGTCAATGGCGCCCTGCACCATGGGGAAGCCCACTATTCTTGCAAACTCCACTGCACGCTGCTGCTGCTTGTCCAGGGTCATGGGGAAGGAGATGAATTGATGTCTCCTTCTGAAAAGGGCTTCGGTCACCTGGCGGATGCAGCAATGCACGGCGAACTGGGAGATGTTAGCGATGTCCCCAGTAGCGGATTGGAAGGAGCCGGAGGCATAGAAGTTGAGAGCCACCGTCACCTTCACTGCCACCGACAGAGACGTCCTGCGCATCAGCTGTGGCTGCAGATCTCTCTGAAGCAGCCGGCAGATGTCTGCAACCACCTCCCTTCGGAATCGCAGCCTCCTAACACACATTGCGGCAGACATGGTCAGATAGGAGGTCTGCTGGCGGTATACCCTGCGTGGGTAAGGCCTCAGTTGGCGACGCCTGTTGCCCCCTCTGCGTCTAGCCAGGGCTGCCACTCTCTCACGGCGTCTGTAAGCCCTTCTGGCATAAGGCTGAAATTCAGCGTTGCCACCCAATGCAGCCCCCATTATATGCTGGCAAACACTGAGCTCTGAATGAAGGCAAAAATAATTGGTAAGCTCTGGCCTGAGCCAAAAATACCTGTCCAAGTGTTGGTCCAAACCAGTAAACTCTCCTCCTTGGTCTCTGTCCAAAAAACCGTTGCACAAGAGTGAATGCTGCAAAATGGCTGGCCTTTATACTGCTGGGTAAGTGCCCTTTAATTAGCGCTCCCCGCGGCCCGGCTGGCCTGTGTACCGTTCCACTTCACAGTCGCTCGGGCCGCCCGGCGCACAATGGGCCGGCGCGAGTGAAGTTCCGGTTTGGGGCGCACAAAGGGCGTTGCACTATTAAATGACGTCATGATCTGCGCGCGCGCGCTAAGACTTTGCGCCGGCGCTAAATGTGTCCTGAAGTTGGGGAGAGGCGCAGATCGCGCTGCGCCCGGGCAATAAGTGCCTAGCGCTCGAGATCTACTCCTCCTAAGGCGCTAACGGCTGGCGCGCCCAACTGAATTTCTAGGCCCTAATGTCCATTTCAGGCGCCTTTGCTAAATTGGATGCTACCTGACCATAGCATGCACCCGATCAATTTTCCCAGGCTTTGAAGCAGCAGCCGGTCTTTAAAGAGGCCGCTAGAGGAGGCTACCATAAAGGAAAGTTGACATTTTTATTACTTCCTTGAATGTGGAGCCAGAGTGCAGCATGATATCCTCCCCACAATTAGAAGCATTTGCAGAAGTAGGCCATTCAGCCCCTCGAGACTGGTCCACCATTCAATGAGATCATGGCTGATCTATGACCTAATTCCATATAAGTGCCTTTTCGCATATCCCTTAATTCCTTTGGTTAACAGAAATCTATCAATCTCAGATTTAAAATTAACAATTGACTATCATCAATTGCTGTTTGCGGAAGAGAGTTCCAAACTTCTACCACCCTTTGCGTGTAGAAGTGATTCTGAACTTCACTCCTGAAATGCTATGTCCCAGGCTAATCCAGGTTGACACCACACTGGAATTACCCAAATGGTGTGAGACGGATTGGCAGCGTGTGAGCCATGGTGGCAAGGCAAGGCAGAGGGGGCTCTTGCAAACTTACCATGGGATCGTTCAGCTAACCTTCATCCTTGTCAGGACCAGCGCACTGCCTCTTGGGGTCTTACTACAGCCCCCAGCATGCCGGTCATGTCCTGGTGATGCAAGGGGACCAATTCTGAGTGGTCCTCATGTATCATCAGTTGCGGCACACCAGTTCTTGTTGTTGATGGGTTTGCCCCGAGTTCGGGCGCGAACAAATTTCAACCCCCAATAAGTGCACATTGAACCGTAACACTGAAAAGGCCAAAGACAAAAAGGCCTTCATCGTTAATTCAGAACAGAGTAAGTGCGCAATCAATCATCATGCAGTTATGGCAATGTACAATGTGCAGCCTCCATGAATAACTACGAGCAAAGTAAGTGCACTTTCCACTTGACACGATCAAAGGCCAGATACAACCAGTCACCAATGTTCCCTGTAAGCTGTGCTCTGTTCTGTGCAGCCTGTTTCTTTTACTGCGCGGACCCTTTACATTTCTGCGCCTGCACGGTGTTTACAATGTAAAAGCTGGTGAGTAGCCTGCGCGGGACTTTTGAAAATACTGCGTGGATGCACACCTTAGGGGGAACATTGCCAGTCACCTACTATTTCTATTCTATCGCATGTGGTCTTTACTTTTACACCCAATCCAGGTGAATGAGCAGAGCCCACAGCACAGACCCATCCTAAATGCCATGCCTTATTTGCATACATTTCCTTTCATTTAAATATTCAATGTAACATCTCATATTTTGTGCAAGATCACTTTAGTCTATCCTAAAAGGCGAATCTGATGAGAATCCCATGCAAGGGCTTCCCAATCTCATACATACCTTACCCTGAACAGAACTGAGGAAAAATGGAAATACAGAGAAAATACATGTGTGTAAAGAAAGTACAAACTTGGAATGTTATAGTGCCCTTCACGTCCTCAGGACATCCCAAAGCACTTTTCAACCAATGGATTAGTTTTTGAAGTGACTGAAGTCACTGTTGTTATGTAGGCAAACACTGAGCCAATTTTCACACAGCAAGGTCCCACAAACAGAAAATGAATGAGCGACCAAATAATCTGACTGTGCAGCACCATCGAATACTTAAATCTATAGTGGGGCTTGAACCTACACCCATCTGGCCAAGGAGGTGAGAATGCGACCAACTGAGACAAACTGACATGCTGTTGTGCACTTTACTGTTCTGTGTCATGGGATGACGGTGTGCAATTGTATGCCTGCAATTTCCACATCTAAGTTCCTGATCTAGGGCTGCCACCAAAAGGAAACATTGAGTGGGTACTAGCTGCTTCCCAACAGATAGTGTTAAGTCTGTGTGTTCTAGTTATTGTTAATAAGAATCACTGCACACAGACCACAAGAATAAATTCAACAGGTCTTTACTAGTCGAAGGTCAGGCTGAACTGCCCAATAAATCATTACACAGCACTTATATACCGGTGTGGTCACCACCGGTATTACAGTATACAGCAGCCAAGATAAGTAGTGCATCTCTTAAAATAGTTCTCTTAAAGGTGGAACGGTTACATACACCACAATCCTCCCTTTTAAGCTTAACAGTATATATTCCCCATTTAACATAACATAATAACATATATACACAACTTCATGTAAAAACAGTTCACAGATTCAGTCTCTGAGGAGGCCTCCTGATCCGAGACGGATAACGCCTTTCAGGGGTCTCTGGTTCTCGTTGCTGGGGTGACTCATCTAGTTGATCCCCTATGGATAGGACATCATCATCAGGTATATTCACTTCTGAGGTAGATGCTTCAGGTTCACTAACTTCCTCCACGGTTGTCTCTGTCGTAACCATGGGCTCGACCCTTGTTCTCGATTCTACCAGTTGGTCAGCATGACGCCGTATTACATTTTCACCAACATCTACCGTGTACATCAGGGGTCCTTGTCTGGCCCGAATTGTTCCAGATTGCTATTTCTCATTTTTATAGTCCCTGGCTAACACCGGTTGTTCTATTTCAAAACTCCGAGTGGGCTTGTTATTGATATGCTGGAACTGTTTGTTTTCGACTTCCCTCCGCACATTTGGTTTTAACAAGTCCAACCTGGACCGCAACCTCCTGTTATAGAACATCATGGCAGGACTTTGGTTTGTCACTGCATGGGTGGCGTTTCGATATGCCAGTAGGAAATTGTCCACCTTGTGTTGCAGTGGAATCTGATCTTCGCTCATGGCCTTTATTGCCTTTTTGAACGTCTGTACAAACCTCTCGGCCAGCCCATTCGTAGCTGGATGATATGGGGCAGAGGTATAATGTTTCACCCCATTCTTCTTCAGGAATTTCTGGAATTCCTCTGACACGAACTGCGGTCCATTGTCTGAACATATTTGCTCTGGCAATCCATTTCTTGCAAATATCGTTCTTAGCACCGCGATCGTCTTCTCCGAGGTAGTGGTAGTCATTTTAATCACTTCTGGCCATTTAGAATGTGCGTCCACCGCAATTAAAAACATGGAGTCCATGAATGGACCAGCAAAGTCAATATGTACACGTTGCCATGGTGTTGAAGGCCATTCCCATGGATGCAGCGGTGCAATTGGAGGTGCATTTTGGACTTTTTGGCACCCTGAGCAGCTTTTCGTCAGATCCTCTATCTGTTGGTCGATACCCGGCCACCACACATAAGCCCTAGCAAGGCTTTTCATCTTGACTCCCCCCAGATGACCTTCATGTAGTTCTTTTAGAACTCTCTCTCTTAACTTAGGAGGGATAATCACCCTTGTTCCATACATCAATGTTCCCTGACAGATGGACAGCTGTTCTCGTCTTGCTGAGAATGCCGGTAACAGTGGATCACCATGGGCTGGCCATCCCTTTACTGTCAATTCGTAGACCCGGGACAGTGTCGGGTCATTCCTAGTCTCCCTTTCAATATTTGCATTGGTGACAGGTAAACATTCGATGATGGTCGAGTGAAATAACTCCACCGGGTCAACTGTCGGTGCCTCCTCCTCAGTAGGTAGTGGCAGGTGCGACAGCCCATCAGCATTACCATGCTGCTTTGTACCTTTGAATTCTATCTGATATTGATGTGCCCCAAGGAAAAGGGACCATCTCTGGAGCCTCTGTGCTGTCATCACCGAAACACCCTTCTTAGGGTTAAAAATGGATACCAACGGCTGGTCGTCTGTCAGCAGTGTAAACTTCTGGCCCTGCAGGTAATGATTAATCTTCTTTACTCTCCACACAAGGCTGAGAGCCTCCCTATCTATCTGAGCATAGTTGCTCTCAGCGGAGGTCAATGATCTGGATGCAAATGCGACTGGCCTTTCCAAGCCATTTGGCAACTTGTGTGAGAGTACTGCTCCAATACCATAAGGAGAAGCATCACAAGCTAAACGAATAGGTAGCGTTGGGTTGAAGTGAGCCAACACTTCCTCTGAGGTGATCAATGCCTTGCTTTTGCGAAAGGCCTTCTTACAGTCCTCGCTCCACTTCCATGGTACTTCTTTCTGCAAAAGAGCATTCAGTGGGTGCAGCACCGTGGATAGATTTGGCAGAAACTTATGGTAATAGTTAATCAACCCTAGGAACGACCTCAACTGGGATACATTTTCCGGAGCGGGAGCCTTCACAACAGCTTCGACCTTGTCAGGTGACTTGTGCAGCCCCTCCTGGTCAATGACATGACCACAGTACGAGATCCGTTTCTGAAAGAACTCACATTTCTGGCAATTAACTCGAAGTCCATATTCCTTCAATCTGGTGAGCACCAGTTTCAAATTTGCAAGGTGTTCCTCATCGTCATCTCCTGTAATCAGGATATCGTCCAAGTAACATTGAGTGCTTGGAATTCCCTGTAATACCTGCTCCATGGCCCTCTGCCAAATTGCTGGAGCCGAAGCCACTCCAAAAACCAATCTATTATATCGATACAAGCCTCTGTGCGTGTTGATTGTGAGATACTGGCACGACTCTTCCTCAACTTCCATCTGTAAGTACGCTTGCGCCAGGTCTATCTTGGTGAAGTGTTTCCCGCCAGACAATGAAGCAAAGATATCCTCAATCCGCGGAAGCGGATATTGTACCGTGTGAAGCACCAGATTAACCGTGATCTTGAAGTCTCCACAGATGCGGACCTTCCCCGGTTCCCCTGGCTTGTTACTCGATGAACGCTTCATGACGGGAACAATGGGCATGGCCCACTCACTCCAGTCCACCTTAGACAGTACTCCTGAACGTTCGAGCCCTTCCAGCTCAGCTTCCACAGCAGGTCGTATCGCATAAGGTACCGGTCTGGCTTTGAAAAATTTTGGGTTTGCATGTTCTGCAATCTTGATTTTTGCCGTAATTCCTCTCAGTGTTCCCAGTCCCTGTTGGAACACCTCTTTAGCCTCATCCAATATTCTGGACAATCATTCAGGTTTGACATCTTTTTTTCCGGAATCTACCGTTATTGCTTTTAGGGAGTGCCAGTCCATATTTATTTTCCTGATCCACTCCCGTCCCAGAAGTGGTGGACCTCCCTCAGGTAGTACATATAAGTCCATTCCTTGGTGTTCTTTGCCCTTGTGTACCACCTTGACTTTTATCTTTCCGATGGGGTATACTCTTTGCCCCGTGTATGTCTGCAATACTATCTCCGTATCCCGTAGGGGAATATGTGTGAATAACCTTTTGTAATCTTGCTTATTCATGACCGTCAACGCCGATCCGGTGTCCAATTCCATCTTCACTTGGACTCCTGCTATCTGAAGTGTGACCCAGATAGTTTGTAGGTCAGCTTCCTTACTCACATTGTGAATTCTCAGACTACCCAGTTCCTTGCTGTTGGAGTCTGAATCGGAATTCTGTTCATCTGAACTCTTCTCAGCCACCTTATGTACCTTTCTGCACTTTTCCTGCGGTGACTTTTTGTTGCTGGTCTTCTTTCCTGACCGGCATACTTTAGCTATGTGACCAAGCTTGCCACATTTTCTACATTCCTGATTTTTAAACCAGCATTGGTTCTGATCGTGTGTTGTCTTTCCACAACGATAACATTTCGCTGTACCCAAAGCCATTTGATCTACGCTGAGTACCGCTGCCTTCAGCTGCATTTCCGCAGTGCCTCTCGCTGCGGCTTCGTGCGATGCTGCAATAGTGACAGCCTTATCAAGTGTAAGATCATTCTCTTCAAGCAGCCGCTTTTGTGTTCCTTCTTTCGACAATCCACACACGAATTTGTCTCTCAGTGCCTCTGTCAGTCTTTCCCCAAACTGACAGTATTTCGCTAGCTTACGCAGTTCAATTAAATACTCCGCGTTGCTTTCCTCTTTCAGTTGCGTTCTCGCATAAAATTTAAATCATTCCGCTAACATCAGCGGTGTGGGGTTCAAATGATTTCTCAGGACAGCAACAATATTGGCGAAAGCCTGATCCGTCGGTTTAGCTGGTGATAGAAGATGCTTCAATAGCCCGTATGTCTTCGCACCCATTGAGTTTAGTAAGGTTAGTGCTTTATCTTCATCTGATATTTTATTTGCCTTACAATAAATCTCTATGCGTTCTACATACGTGGCCCAATCTTCAACATCGGCATCGAAATCGTTGATGTTACCACGCTTAGGCATCCTCGCAATCTTCTTGAGAAACAAAAAGAAATTTTTCTTTTATTTCTTTTTTTCAAAATGGCGGTTTCCCGCGCTTGTCTTCTTCCCCCGCTGGCTGTAATGGCGATTGCCGTATTGCTGCGTTCGCCCTCCCCTGCGGTTCTCAAATCGTGCCTCCCAGCCCCTCTTGCAGTCCGGTCCTTTCCCCTGGCTGCGGCTGAGTTCTCTGCGGTTTTTAAAAATTTTTTTTTACTATTTTCTCCCGCGCCTCGCGGCCTTGGTAGCTGCCCGGCCTTTTTCCCTGGTCGCGGTCGAGCTCTCTCTCGACGCTGTTGCGTCTCCCAGCCCGCTTGCAGCCCGGTCTTTTACACCGGCTGCGTTTGCATTCACCGCGGCTCCCGTGCCTTACGCTGCCCCAGTCTCAGCGCCTCTGGCCCCGCCTTCTGTCCGGCTCTTTTCCCCGGCCGTGGTCGAGTTCTCCGCCCTTATACCCTCCGTCTTTCCCTCCCCTACTTCACAGCCAACGTGGCCGACTTGCTGCTCGTCGCTGATCGGCTTACCCACCACTGTGGTAGAAGGGATGATCACTGCCTGTTGCTGATGGAAGGCTTCGTGTCAGGATTCTTCCTTGCTCTTCAGACCCGAGTCTTTTCTCAGCAGGATGATGAGGGCGGATGCCTCTTCTCGACGCCCGTAAACTGCCTTGGATATATCTCTGCCGCAGGGTAAGATCGTCATCGTCGCCACTGTTAAGCCTGTGTGTTCTAGTTATTGTTAATAAGAATCACTGCACACAGACCACAAGAATAAATTCAACAGGTCTTTACTAGTCGAAGGTCAGGCTGAACTGCCCAATAAATCATTACACAGCACTTATATACCGGTGTGGTCACCACCGGTATTACAGTATACAGCAGCCAAGATAAGTAGTGCATCTCTTAAAATAGTTCTCTTAAAGGCGGAACGGTTACATACACCACAGATAGGAAATGAAAATTGGCTAGTGAGTATCACTTTCACTTACTATCTAAAAGATATTATGGAAGTTAAGGCCCCGATTTTCTCCCAGCCGTCGGGCGGGTTTTCAGGCGGGCGGGGCCAAAAATCGCAGAAATAGGGGGTCACGACCCCCCCCGCCCGATTCCCCGCCCCGCCCGACTTTCGCCCCCGTGTTTCAGCGCGACCCGAATCAGTCCCGCCCGCCGCAGGCGGGACTGGTCGGCGGGAGCCTAATGATCAATTATTAGCATGTTTAATCCTATTTTCAAGGGCCCTTGCAATTTTGTGCCTTTCCCCATGTAAAACACGCCTGGTGGGAACACCGCTGATGAAAACTGGCGTGAACAGAGTTGGCTTGCTTGCTTTCAGCTGCAGGTCAATCAGGACTGAAGAGATTTAAACAGGCAGCATTTGCAGGCTGCAGGCCCTTGTTGCTGAAGGCTTGGGGCAACTTGTTGAAGGCTTAGGCACAGCTGTGGAAGGTTGGAGCCTCACACACTTCTCCAGTGTGAGCTCCTGGGAAGCCCCTCTCACCACCCGAACTCAGCATCTCCTCAATGGAGGCATCTGCCAGAAGCATGGGAGGCCTTTTGTTCCTTCCCTTCTTGGCATTAGAGGATCTCCAACAGCAGAGGAGGCTGGAGCAACTCCAGCAACAGCATCGCCAGCAACAACAGCAGCACCAGCAGGAGTGGCAGGCTACAGCTCAGCGACCTGGGGCAGCACAGGCCAGAAGGGGCCAGCGCATGGAAGGCCATTGGCGCAGGAGATACCCCCCAAACAGGGTCTACAGACACAGGGTCAGCTACCTCAACATGACTGAGCAGCAGTGCCAGAGGCGGCTCCGACTTTCACGAGAGGTTGTGACTGACATCTGCGCAATGCTGCAGCAAGACCTGGAGTCCAGAGCACCAGGTCCACACTACTTACCAGTGGCCATCAAAGTCACCACCGCACTCAACTTTTATGCCTCAGGCTCCTTCCAGGGATCAGCAGCAGACATTAGCGGCATCTCCCAGGCGGCTGCACACACTTGCATCACGCAGGTAACCGATGCCCTCTTTGCCCTCGCGCACAATCACATCCATTTCACCAGGGATCGCGCAAGTGTGACGGTGCGAGCGCTTGGATTAGCTCAGCTGGCAGACTTTCCAAGGGTGCAGGGCGTCATTGACTGCACACATGTGGACCTTAGGGCGCCGCACCGCAATCCAGGAGTTTTTGTCAACCGCAAGGGCTTCCACTCCCTTAACGTTCAGCTGGTGTGTGACCACAAGAAGGTGATTTTGCATGTTTGTGCCAGGTACCCTGGCAGCTGCCATGACTCCTTCATACTGCGCCAGTCTACTGTGCCTCCGCTATTCAGTCCGCCAAGCGAACTTCAAGGATGGCTACTTGGAGACAAGGGATATCCCCTGCGCTCTTGGCTAATGACGCCGTTGAGGAGACCAGCCAGCGAAGCTGAGGAGTGCTACAACTCTAGCCACATTACCACCAGATGCATTATCGAGCAAACCATCGGATTGCTGAAGATGCGCTTCAGATGCCTCGATAGATCAGGTGGAGCCCTACAGTACTCATCAGCCAGTGTCTCCAAAATCGTCGTGGCATGCTGTGTGCTTCACAACATGGCACAGCGTCGTGACTTGCCGATTCCGCAGGACCAAGAGGCTCCTCACAGAGCTGCCTCGGATGAGGATGATGCTAAGGAGGAGGAGGAGGAGGACGGACGGAAATGTGCATCCTGCAGAGGCCCGCCAACCAGCGGCACCAGTGTGCAAGAACATTGCTGGGCGGAATGCAAGGAACGCACTCATCCTGGGCAGATTTGCGTAGCCTGGTACATCAAACACTGCAGCCTCACTGCTTAACTGACCATGGACAGTGACCCATGCCTACACATTCCTACCTATTTGACCAGCTTGCTGACATCTGCAAGTTATCCTAAGGCCTCTATGTGATATCCCCATTCGCCAAATGACAGACGCCATAACTGTAGCAGATGCCACCAGATTTTTTATGTACAGGAAAATGATGGCATTAAAACTATTTACAAGACTTTTCACCCAAGTGACTACCCTTATGATTAGTGGTGCTTTATTTTTCTCTTACGCGTGCTCCTACGTAGTGCTACCCCTGTGGCTTCAGCAGATGTGGAGGCCCCTTGCTCACTTTCCTGCTGCGCCTGTCTCGACACCTTTGGCGGGCGTCCTCTGGGGTGGCGAGCCTGCAGTCTGCTGCTCCTGCGGCTGTGCAGGGCTTGAGACTCCTATCTCACTGGGGTGTGGACTCCAGCGAGCCTCTGACCGAGGGCTCTGAAGTGGCATGGAAGTGTGAGTGCATGGAGAGGAGCCCCCACTTCCTTGAGGTGTGCCAACAACCTCCCTCTCATGGGTCAGCTCCCCCTTAGCACCTGCAAGTGGCTGGAGAGCACCTTGCTGCACATCAGGGGGGCCATGGGGACCCGTCTCAGCACTAGAAGTCCTGCTCAGAGGGACTTCCATGAAGGGCTGGTTTCGGTGCTCAATAGATGCCCATCGCTCCTCAAGAGATGCCATTCTGTTCAGAGCACTCACCATGTTTTCGATACCCTGGCGACTAAGCTCCTCCATGGCCGTAGCCCTCCTCTCCTCGGCTGCAGCCCTCCTCTCCTCTGCTGCAGCCCTCCTCTCTTTGGCTGCAGCCAGCATTGCCACAGAGGTAGCCATCCTTTCCGTGGTGATGCTTTGATGCGCCAATGACTCCAATAAGGCTCTGCTCATGCTCGCCATGGACTCCTCCATTCGCACCACACTCGCAGCCACCCTGGAGACAAAACCTCCCAGAGACTCCTGCATCTGTGCATGGAGATCCATCACCTCCTCTCTTGCGGATGGACCCAGAGGCATAGGGTCAACATGCAGCTGAGCTGAGCTGGCAGAGCCCTGCGCCCTCCAACGAGGACTCTCCACTGCTGTCCCTGTCTCCACAATCTGCTGATGCTCACTTGTGAGCTGTGAAACACCAGGTGACAACTCTACTCTATGTCCCGAAGGTCCCACCAAGGTGTGAGTGTCTGCGCTGGTGCTGGGTGCGCTTACTTCTGCTGATGCTGCGCCCTCAGAGGCTAGAGCTTCCTCTGAGGAGTCTGGCTGCAATGCCTCTTCCTCCTCGGCAGTGGCGATGGGGGCACTGGATGGTCCTGTGGGGGAGTAAAGGAAAGAGTTAGAGATGTGATGCCAAGGCGACTTGCACATTGGATTTGGCATATGCTCATAAGTCCAAATGATGTGGCTTCAGAATCATATCAGCAACTCATGCTATGTCAATGAGAGAGATGGGGAACTATTCTGTCACCAGCTTGCGGGCTTGCTCCTGTCTCTCCTGCCCCAGCATCCATAGGCATGTCAGCCCCAGCAATCTCGATCGCTGCTTCCTCCCAGGGGCTCAGGTGGGCGACTGAGGGTGGTCCTCCTCCAGTCCTTGCACGCTCTCGTCTATTGTGAGCTCTCTTTTCCTGCAATGAGAGAGACAAGTGGAGTTTGAGCGAGAGTGCAGGAGTGAGTGTAGAAATTGCATAGCATAGATGCTTAGAAGGAGACAAAGATGTTGTGAGGCTGCAAGACCAAGGGCCCTCCCTGTGTGTTGTCAGTTGTCTTCCAAGCATCAGAGTGAGAGGCAGTGATATACTTATCAATTCATTCCATGAAAAGCGACGAGTTAAGATAGTAACTATAGGTTTTTATTGGCTAAATAACAGAGCCCACCCTCGTGGGTGATCGGTTCCAACAAGGAAGAATACTAGCCAATCAGTCACCTTTATACCTGGGCAAGCAGGCGGAGCCATGGGCGGAGTCAGCTGAGGTATGCCTAGGTATAACAGCGTGCGTGGCAAGAGGTAACCTTGTGTAGTGATAACAACAGTGTAAACAGTGATAACAACAGTGTAACAATAGTGAACGGTTGTGAACGATAACAGTGGTTTACCACATTCACCCCTTGTTTAAAATTGAGTCCGGTGGGGTGAAGTGTACTACCAGTTCGTGTATGTCAGTCTATCAGGAGGCCTCGTAAGCCTTTCTGATCGGCGCAGCAGTGGCGGCGGTGGTGCAGTATCCGATGTTAATGCTGGTGTCTGTGTGGTCGACGAAGGCTCCTGGGGTTCCGGCATGCCGCCTACCAGAGCTGGATTTGGGGGAGTGGTGGGGGATAACGGTGGTATCTCAGGGGTGCCCGAGGGTGCGAGGTCTCGCAAGGAGACTGTGTCCTCCCGCCCATCTGGGTATGCCACATAGGCATACTGGGGGTTGGCGTGCAGGAGGTTCACTCTCTCGACCAGGGGGTCCATTTTATGGGTCCTCACGTGCTTCCGCAGCAGGACGGGCCCCGGAGAAGTCAGCCATGTTGGTAGCGAGGTTCCCGTAGTTGACTTCCTGGGGAAAACAAACATTTGCTCATGAGGGGTGGTGTTAATGGCAGTACAAAGCAGTGACCGGATGGAATGGAGCGCTGCCGGGAGGACTTCCTGCCAGCGAGAGGTTGGGAGGCCCTTAGACTTTAGGGCTAAGAGGACGGCCTTCCAAACTGTCGCGTTCTCTCTTTCCACCTGGCCGTTCCCCCGGGGGTTATAGCTGGTGGTCCTGCTCGCAGCAATACCTCTCGCGAGCAGGAACTGGTGAAGTTCCTCGCTCATGAAGGATGAGCCCCGGTCGCTATGTATATAGTTCGGGAACCCGAACAAGGCGAACAGGTCATTCAGGCATTTGATGACCGTGGTACTGGTCATGTCTGGGCAGGGGATGGCAAAGGGGAAACGGGAGTACTCGTCAATAATGTTGAGGAAGTACACATTACGGTCAGAGGACGGGAGGGGCCCCTTAAAATCAATGCTCAAGCGCTCGAAGGGGCGGGTGGCCTTGATCAGGCTTGCTCTGTCCGGCCTATAGAAATGCTGTTTGCATTCGGCACAGGCTTGGCAGTTCCTGGTCATGGTCCTGACCTCCTCGATGGAGTAGGGCAGGTTGCGGGCCTTAATGAAGTGGTAAAGTCTAGTGACCCCGGGGTGGCAGAGGTCGTTGTGGAGGGTCCGCAGTCTATCAACTTGCGCGTTGGCGCATGTACCTCGTGATAGAGCATCTGGGGGCTCGTTGAGTTTACCAGGCCGGTACAAGATATTGTAATCGTAGGTGGAGAGCTCAATTCTCCACCTCAAGATCTTGTCGTTCTTGATTTTGCCCCTCAGCTTGTTATTAAACATAAAAGCAACCGAACGCTGGTCGGTGAGGAGGGTAAATCGTTTGCCTGCCAGGTAATGCCTCCAGCGTCGTACCGCTTCCACAATCGCCTGGGCCTCCTTCTCGACAGAAGAGTGTCGGATCTCAGGGCCCTGGAGGGTCCTTGAGAAGAAGGCCACAGGTCTCCCCGCCTGGTTAAGGGTTGCAGCTAGGGCGAAGTCGGATGCATCGCTCTCCACTTGGAAAGGGATGGACTCATCCACTGCGTGCATTGTGGCCTTCGCAATGTCTCCTTTTATGAGGGAGAAGGCTGCGCATGCTTCTGCTGTCAGGGGGAAGGAGGTGGACTTCATGAGGGGTCTGGCTTTGTCCGCATAATTGGGCACCCATTGGGCATAGTAAGCGAAGAGCCCCAGGGTTCTCTTCAGTGCCTTTTGACAGTGGGGAAGGGGAAGCTCCATGAGGGGGCGCATTCTTTCGGGGTCGGGGCCGATGACTCCGTTCTCTACTACGCAGCCGAGGATGGCAAGGCGCGAGGTGTTAAACATACATTTCTCCTTATTGTAAGTGAGATTCAGCCATTGGGCCGTATGGAGGAATTTCTCCAGATTAACATCATGGTCCTGCTGGTCGTGGCCACAGATGGTGACGTTATCTAGATAAGGAAACGTGGCCTGCAGCGCGTTCTGGTCAACCATCCGGTCCATCTCCCTTTGGAAGACCAAAACCCCATTGGTGACGCCGAAGGGAACCCTAAGGAAGTGGTAGAGGCCGCCATTCGCCTCGAAGGCGGTATACTAGCGGTCCTCAGGGCGGATAGGGAGTTGGTGATAGGCCGACTTGAGGTCGATGGTGGAGAATACCCGGTACTGTGCAATCTGGTTGACCATATCAGATATGCGGGGAAGGGGGTATGCGTCCAGCTGGGTGTACCGGTTTATGGTTTGGCTGTAGTCGATGACCAGGCGGTGTTTATTGCCGGTCTTAACGACTACGACCCGGGCACGCCAGGGGCTGGTTCTCCCCTCGATGGTGCCCTCCTTCAGGAGCCGCTGCACCTCAGAGCTAATAAAAGCTCTGTCCCCGGCGCTGTACCGCCTGCTCTTGGTAGCGATGGGTTTACAGTCGCGGGTGAGGTTAGTGAACGAGGGGGGCGGGACTTTGAGAGTGGAGAGGCCGCAGGTGGTACGCGGCGGGCGGTTTAAAAACTGCTGGTTGTAGACTGTGAGTGGGGGGAGGGATCCACCGTATGCCAAAGTGACACTTTGAAGGTGGCATTGGAAATCCAGCCCTGGTAGGACGGCAGCGCAGAGCTGGGGCAGGACGAGAAGTTTAAAGTTTTTATATTCCGTGCCCCTAACCGACAGGGTCACCACACAGTAGCCGCTGACGTCTGTAGAATGGGACTTCGACGCCATCGAGATCCGATGGCGCGTTGGCCGGACAGTGAGGGAGTAGCAGCACACCGTGTCTGGGTGAATAAAACTCTCCGTGCTCCCGCTGTCGAACAGGCAGGTCATGGCGTGGCCGTTTACTTCGATGTCCATCATGGACCTGGACAGATGATGCGGGAGAGCTTGGTCAAGCGTGACGGAGGCCAGTGTATGGCTGAGTGAGCTGCTGTAGTCGGCAGGTGAGGCGGTGGTCGGGTCTGGAGACAAAATGGCAGCCGAGTGCGGCGAACAAAATGGCGGCGCCCATGACGCGGATCCCCACGAGGTCGAAGTTGAACAAAATGGTGGAGAAGATGGCCGCCCCCACGACTCACATGAGGCACTGCTGGCGTCTGTGGCTTTCCCCCTGCAGGCGTTTGCGAAGTGGCCTTTTTTTCCGCATCCGGAGCAGGTCACGTTCCTTGCAGGGCAGCGCGCCCTTTGATGTCTCGCCTGGCCACAGAAATAGCAGCTGGCGGCCCGATCGCGAGGCTCCACTGCCGCAGCAGGTCCCGAGGGTGGCGGTCCCGATCGATTCCGGGACACCGACGCCGTAGTAGGTCCCAGGGGCGGCGGTGCGAGGGGTATTGCGGCCGAAGTCGGGCCCGAGTCCCAGGGTCGCGCAGCACTGTACCCGGAGTACGCCTCGAGGTCCCGATGGGCCACTTCCAGGGAGCGAGCGAGGGCTGCAGCTGCTTTCAAGCCGAGGGCCTTTGATTCGAGCAGTCTTTGCCGTGAGTAGTCGGACCGAAGGCCTTTCACGAAGACATCACGGATATTTCCTTCAGCATGTTGTGCAGCCGATACAGCTTTAAAGTCACAGTCCCTGCCGAGTGTTTGTAGCGCCCGTAAAAATTCATCTACAGACTCTCCTGGCTGTTGCGAGCGGGATCTTAGGAGATGTCTGGCATACATTGAATTTACTGGGCTCCGGTACTGCTCTTTTAGCAGGTCGAGGGCCTCCTCGTATGTAGCAAGGTCCCGGGTGAGTGCAAATACTTTAGGGCTCACCTGGGCGGTCAGAGCTCTTAGTTTGTCGGCTTCCGATGGCACGCCGGAGGCTACCAGGTAGGATTCAAAGCAGCTCAGCCAGTGATCGAAGTCGAGGGCTGAATTCGCTGCCTGTGGATTTAGATCCAGGTACGGCGGTCGGAGGGCTTGCAGCCAAGTCGGCTGCTGGGGCTGTTGTAGCTGGCCGTTTGGCTGGTCGTTTGGCTGCTCCAGTCCATTCATTTCAAAATTTAGCCAATAAAATTGATATACCTATCAATTCATTCCATGAAAAGCGATGAGTTAAGATGGTAACTATAGGTTTTTATTGGCTAAATAACAGAGCCCACCCTCGTGGGTGATCGGTTCCAACAAGGAAGAATACTAGCCAATCAGTCACCTTTATACCTGGGCAAGCAGGCGGAGCCATGGGCAGAGTCAGCTGAGGTATGCCTAGGTATAACAGCGTGCGTGGCAAGAGGTAACCTTGTGTAGTGATAACAACAGTGTAAACAGTGATAACAACAGTGTAACAATAGTGAACGGTTGTGAACGATAACAGTGGTTTACCACAGGCAGTGTGAGGGCTGGATGGTGGAATAGTTATGTGAATGTGAGCATAGAGAGATAGGGTATGGGTAAGGGTGCATGGATGTGACTGTGAAGTGGGATGTGGAGGAAGAAATTGCTGAAACTGAGTGCTGTTGGGGAAAGGCAATGGGGATCAGGTTGAGGGTGATGGAAACTTCCTACTTACTTTCCCTGTGCAGTGAAGGTCATGGAAGCGCTTCCTGCTCTGCATTCGGTGCGATGGGTGACTCCCAGAGAGTTTACCTCTGCTGCCACCTCCATCCAGGCAGCCCTGGACTCTTTGGGAGACCTCTTCCTCTCTGAGCGAGGGTAGAGGACCTCCCTGTGGGCCCTTACCCCATCCACCAAGGTCTGCAGTGACGTCTCGTTGAACTTGGCGGCAGCTCGGCCTCTGCCGCTGGCAGCAGCTGGTGCAGGCTCCTCTGCCATTGTGCAAGAGTGGTTGAGAAGCCCGCAGAGGTGGAGAAGCTTGCAGGACACTTTAAAAGCACCACGAATGATGACATCATACTGTGGGGCTTTCTGACTGGAAATGGACAATTAGCAAGGCTGTCCACACGCTGGAACTTAATTGGCCACTTGAGGGAAAATTGCGTGCAGCTGGCTGACCCATTTTTTTTTCGGGTAGGAACCCGACATTCGGGGAACCCGAAAATTTCCCGCATGATCCACAAAATCGGGCCCTAAGTTTCACATAGTGCACAGGCAGTGAGTTAAATGACCCATTATTTTTGTTACATATTCTTAATAATGCACAACATTACTCTGTGCTTTCCAAAAGCTCAGGTGTGTAGGGAATGCTAAAGCACAACTGAGTAGCCAATCTGTAATCCTGCAGTAAAGGAGCTTAACTAGCTAAACAGCCATTTAGTTGGTATAAATAGCACGGGGTAGTTTAGATAATATTACATGCATAGCATTACATAGAATGTACAGCACAGTAACAGGCCGTCTGGTCCAACAGGTCTATGCCGGTGTTTATGCTCCACACAAGCCTCCTCCCACCTTACTTCATCTAACCCTATCAATGTATCCTTCTATTCCTTTCTCCTTCATGTATTTATCTCGCTTCCCCTTAAATGAATCCATGCTATTCGCCTCAACTGCTCTACGTGGTAGCACGTTCCACATTCTAACCACTCTCTGAGTAAAGAATCCTGGCTTAATCCAGCTGTGCAATTTATTGTAGAACTGGAGGGACAGAAAAATAACAGAGTAAACGCTACAGGTCACATTAGAAGGTTTGAAGACAAGAAGTAATCTCTCAGTAACAAGCTTCATCACTGCACTCAGCATTATCAGTATATGAATCAGAGAGCCCCCTGAGGGTTTTATCGATTGAGAGGAAGCAGCACAGAGTGAGTCACTTCACATAGGTGTGGAAGGAATAGAAGGACTGGCTGCCGCTAAGAGAAGGAGCATCAAAGTGATTCACTTTGTGATTCAGATATCATTGGGTCAACTATGAAATGAAGGATACGTCTGGGCCATTAATGAACGTGACAAAAACAATTGCTGTGGTGTAGTGAGGGTTCTCAGCCCTACAGACTTCATTGAGCAGCTAGCAACACCATTGGGCATTTATAGGAAGACCTCAGGCATATAAATAGCAAGTATAGTTTGAGCATCTCCGAGAAATATTCCCACTGTCGCTGTTGAAGTGTTGGGGCCCCAAATCCAAGATCAACTGCAACAAATTTGGAGACACACGCTAGAAAACCATGGCTGAAGAATTCGGGGACCTTTTTAGGTCCAAAGTGGATGACCTCAAATTTGCCTACATTGAAATCCATTTGTCACAGTTTTGCCCATTCGCTTAATCTAGTAATATCTCTTTGTAGTTTTATGCTTCTATCTACACTGCCTACAATGCCGCCTATCTTTGTGTCATCGGCAAACTTGAATATGTAGCTCTCTATCCCATCATCTAAATCATTAATAAATATGGTGAATAGTTAAAGCCCCAACACAGATCCTTGTGGGACACCGCTAGTCACATCCTGCCAATTAGAGTATCTGCCTACTATCCTTACTCTGTTTCCTGCCGCTCAGCCAATTTTCTAACCAGGTCAATAATTTGCCTTCAATTCTGTGAGCATGGGAGTTATGAAGCTGGAAAAGGTTAAAGAGGATGGAATAATGGGGGTCAGTGAACCTCAGTACAGGTCAGGATCTGTGCTCTGGCATTTTGGATGATTTGAAGTTTATAGTGGGTGGGGGTTAGAAGGCCTGCATGGAAGACACTGGAGAAGTCACGTACAGAACTAATAAAGGCATGGGTTGGTGTTTCAGTGGCAGTGAAGATAAGGTGGGGTGGAGGCAGGAAATATTGCAAAGGTGAGCAGGGAAACAATGACATGCTCAAAACTTTAGGAAGGAAAGGGCAATAAAATATGGGCCTGTAATTGAAGAGGGGTACGGTAGCATAGTGGTTATGTTGATGGGCTAGTAATCCAAAGACCTGGACTAATAATACGGAGATGTGAGTTCAAATTCCATCACGGCAGCTGGGGTATTTAAATTCAGTTAATTAACTAAATCTGGAATTAAAAATAAACTAGTATCAGTAATGGTGACCATGGAACTACTGAATTGTCGTAAAAACACAACTGATTCACTAATGTCCTTTAGGGAAGGAAATCTACCATCCTTACTCGGTCTGGCCTATATGTGACTCTTAACTGCCCTCTAAAATGGCCTAGCAAGCCACTCAGTTGTACCAAAAACCTCTACGACAAAGTCACTGTGAGAGTACCTTCACCACGCGGACTGCAGCGATTCAAGAAGGCGGCTCAACACCACCTTCTCAAGGACAATTAGGGATGGTCAATAAATGTCGGTCTTGCCAGAGTCGCCCACATCCCAAGAACGAATGAATAAAATGATCTATTTACAATATCAACAAGCTTGTAAGCCAAAATGGATAATTGAATGGTGAGATGTTAGGATGGACAGGGAGGAGGTAGGCCTCACAGGAGAGATAAGCTTGGGGAAGAATGGAAAACACTGAAGAATAACAATGCTGCACTGACGGAGGTGCCGTCTTTTGGATGTGATGTTAAACCGAGGCCCCATCTGCCCTCTCACTTAAAAGACACCATGGCACTATTCCTGGTGTCCTGGCCAAAAGTTATCCATCAACCAACACTCAAAACAGATTATCTGGTCATTTATCTCAATGCTGTTTGTGGGACCTTGCTGTGGGCAAATAGGCTGCCGTGTTTCCTACATTACAACAGTGACTACACTTCAAAAGTATTTCATTGTCTGTAAAGTGCTTTGGGACGTCCTGAGGTCATGAAAGGCGCTAAATAAATTCTTATAGGAAGATTTGTCTATGGAAATGGAAACCATTTGTGATATCATTTTCTGTTGACAAACACCGTGAGATGTTGCAGAGATACTTGAATGGTCACGTAAGTACATTTGTGGCATTCTGTATCCTGGAAATGTGACACTTTTTAAGAGAACACTTTCAGCCTCTCCTGCCACTGAATTAATGCTTTCACCAGCATGATAAAACAGGGCCTCTATAACCTCAGATATGCAGTAGGGGAAACACAGACTGGCTGATCCTTGTCAAGTCTTTTGCCATTGCCTGGAAGGATCCTATAGCAAAAGCAACTGAGTGCCATTATCACTTTTACAGCTACCAGCAGTGCAGTGCTGATATAGCTTCTTGGTTGCAGGTCTGGTTCCAGGAGATGGCTTGATTCACCTGCAGCTTCCTTGATGAGGCATAACCTCTTCACACTGGACTCTATGGTGAGGCTGAGATAGCACTGTCACCTAGGGTAGCTTGTGGTAGTAGCAGGCCTTGGTGATTGTTCTTTATGACTGTCCTCTTCTGCTGTTCCTTTTCCTACTCCCGCTCCAACCTATCCAGCAAAGGGAGACTTACTGATGCTGTTGTGTGAACCTGAACCAACTGAGTAGCTCGTTATAAAATCTCCGTGCTCTGCTCCATCTAGGATCTCTGCCAACTCTCTTCAATGCCTTATGCAACCTTTACAGTGAGCACCATTAATGGAATATAGGCTTGAAGGCAAGCATGAGCAAATTTTCACATTTGCCTACAAAAGTCCATAACAATCTTTTAATAATCCATAAACTATTAATGCTAGATCTGTGCATTAACACACAGACCCTGTATTAAACCAGATTGGTGATTGGTCCATGGAAGAATGCATAGAATAGAATGGTATGGAAGAAGGCTATTTGGCCCGTCAAGCCCGTGCCGGTTCTCTGCAAGAGCACTTCAGCTAGTCTCACTCCACCACCCTTTCCCCATAGCCCTGCAATTTTTTTTCCTTCAGATACTTATCCAACTCCCTTTTGAAAGCCATGATTAAATCTGCCTCATCCACCCTTTCAGGCGGTGCATTCCAGATCTTAACCACTCGCTACGTAAAAAAGTTTTTTCTTACGTCGCCTTTGGCTCTTTTGCCAATCACCTTAAATCTGTGTCCTCTAATATTATCAACCCTTCTGCCAATGGGAACAGTTTCCCTATATCTACTCTGTCCAGACACCTCATGATTTTGAACACCTCTATCAAATCTCTGCTCAATATTCTCTGCTCCAAGGAGAACAACCTCAGCTTCTTCAGTCTATCAATGTAACCGAAGTCCCTCATTCCTGGAATCAATCCCGTAAATCTTTTCTGCACCCTCTCTAAGGCCTTCTCATCCTTCCTAAAGTGTGGTGCCCAGAATTGGACACAGTACTCCAGTTGGGGCCGAACCAATGTTTTATAAAGGTTCATCAAAATTTCCAAACTTTTGTACTCTGTACCTCTATTTATGAAGCCCAGGATCCCGTAAGCCTTTTTAACTGCTTTCTGAACCTGCCCTGCCACCTTCAACGATTTGTGCACACATACCCCCAGGTCTCTCTGTTCATGCACTCCCTTCAGGATTGTGCCATTTAGTTTATATGTCCTCTCCTCATTCTTTCTACCAAAAGTATCACTTCACACTTTTCATCTGCCACATGTCCGCCCATTTCACCAGCCTGTCTATGTCTTTATGAAGTCTATCATTCTCCTCATCACTGTTCAATATATTTCCAAATTTTGTGTCATCTGCAAATTTTGAAATTGTTCCCTGTACACCCACGTCCAGTCATTAATATATATCAAGAAAAGCAGTGGCCCAAGAACTGACCCCTGGAGAACACCATTGTACACCTTCCTCCAGTCCAAAAAACAACCGTTCACCACTACTCTCTGTTTCCTGTCACTTAGCCAATTCTATATCCACGCTGCCACTGTTTCTTTTATTCCATGGGCTTCAACTTTGCTGGCAATCCTGGTACTTTGTCAAATGCCTTTTGGAAATCCATATACACCACGTCAACTGCATTGCCCTCATCAACCCTCACTGTTACTTCATCAAAGAACTCAATAAAGTTAGTTAAACATGATTTGCCTTTAACAAATCTGTGCTGGCTTTCCTTAATTAATCCACACTTGTCCAAGTGTTTGTTAATTTTGTCCCTGATTATTGTTTCTAAAAGCTTCCCCACGACCGAGGTTAAACTGACTGGCCTGTAGTTGCTAGGTTTATCTTTACACCATTTTTTGAACAATGGTGTATCATTTGCAATTCTCCAGTCCTCTGGCACTACCCCTGTATCTAAGGAGGATTGGAATATTATGGCCAGTACCTCCGCGATTTCCTCCCTCAATTTCCTCAGCATCCTAGGATGCATCCCATCTGCTCCTGGTGATTTATCTACTTTAGGCACAGCCAGCCTTTCTAAAACCTCCTCTTTATCAATTTTTATCCTATCAAGTATCTCCACTACCTCCTCCTTTACTATGTCTATGGTAGCATCCTCTTCCTTGGTGAAGACAGATGCAAAGTATTCATTTAGTACCTCAGCCATACCCTCTGCCTCCATGCATAGGTCTCCTTTTTGGTCTCTAATCAGCCCCACCCCTCCTCTTACTACCCTTTTACTATTTATATGCCTGTAGAAGACTTTTGGATTACTTTTTATTTTGGCTGCCATTCTATTCACATACCCTCTCTTTTCCCCTCTTATTTTCTTTTTCACTTCTCCTCTGATCTTTCTATATATAGCCTGGTTCTCTGATGTATTTGCAACCTGACATCTGTCATACGCGCTCTTTTTCTGCTTCATCGTATTCTCTATCTCTTTCATCATCCAGGGAGCCCTGACTTTAGTTGCCCTGCCTTTCCCCCTAGTGGGAATGTACCTCAACTGTACCTGAACTATTTCCTCTTTAAAAGGTAGTCCTTTGTTCCATTACAGTTTTGCCTGCCAATCTTTGATTCCAGTTTACCCGGGCCAGATTCGTTCTCATCCCACTGAAATTGGCCTTCTCCCAGTTAAACATTTTTACTCTAGATTGCTCTCTGTCCTTTTCCATAGCTAATTTAAACCTATATGATACTATGATCACTGTTCTGTAGATGTTCACCTACTGACACTTGCTCCTCATTCCTCAGAACCAGATAGAGTCATAGGGGGAGAAATTGGGTGGAGCCGCAAACGGGGCGCCAAGCTCGCCTGGGCACCAGATTTTGCGCTGCGATCGGAGCAGCAGCGATCGCTGGAAATTCAGCTTGAGCGCCGCAAGAGGGACATGGGGCGAGGCTCGAGGCGCTCCGCGTCCCTCTTAGGGCGCTGAAACTGAATATCACAGCGCAACATGCTGCGGCACGGCGCGCTGCAGTACTGCAGTCCTTCCTCCCATTCTTAAGGGGGAGGGGCCTGCACCAGCGCGATGAACGATCGCGAGTGCCGGCAAAAGAGCCCGGCACCGAGGAGAAGTGCCGGGCTCTCGGAAATCAGCCGGCAATGCCGCGGGGGGAGAACAGGAGGCCGGGGACGGAGGTGCTGGCAGGCAGCCACCGAAAAAAACGGCCGCCCTGCATCTCCACCTAAATTTGCGCCACTGCCACCACAGGTAGGCCCCGTGAACCGGGCGCGATTAGCGAGCGACGCTACACAGGCGGTCGCTGCCAAATATCGCGATCGGGGCAGTAGCGGGGCGCTGCGCACACTGATGACATCATCGGTGGCGGCGCAGCGCAACAGGCTAACGCTGCCATTAGCGCCCCAGCTAAATATCGTGGGAGGCGTGGCCAGTGGCGCTAAAGACACTGAGTGCCCTCTTTAGGCGCTAACTGGTGGCGCAGCCCACCGAATTTCTCCCCCATAGAGTTATAGAGTTATACAGCACAGAAAGCGGCCCTTCGGCCCATCGCGTCCGCGCCGGCCATCAAGCCCTGTCTAATCTAATCCCATTTTCCAGCATTTGGTCCATAGCCTTGTATGCTATGGCATTTCAAGTGCTCATCCAAATGTTTCTTGAATGTTGTGAGGGTTCCTGCCTCTACCACCCTTTCAGGCAGTGAGTTCCAGATTCCAACCACCCTCTGGGTGAAAAAGTTCTTCCTCAAATCCCCTCTAAACATCCTGCCCCTTACCTTGAATCTATGCCCCCTTGTTATTGACCCCTCTACTAAGGGAAAAAGTTCCTTTCTATCTACCCTATCTATGCCCCTCATAATTTTGTACACCTCAATCAGGTCCCCACTCAGCCTTCTCTGCTCCAAGGAAAACAACCCCAGCCTGTCCAGTCTTTCTTCATAGCTGAAGCGCTCCAGCCCAGGTAACATCCTGGTGAATCTCCTCTGCACCCTTTCCAAAGCAATCACATCCTTCCTATAGTGTGGCGACCAGAACTGCACACAGTATTTCAGCTGTGGCCTAACCAGCGTTTTGTACAGCTCCATCATAACCTCCCTGCTCTTATATTCTATGCCTCGGCTAATGAAGGCAAGTATCCCATATGCCTTTTTAACCACCTTATCCACCTGTTCTGCTGCCTTCAGGGATCTATGTACATGCACACCAAGGTCCCTCTGATCCTCTGTCTTTCCTAGGGTCTTACCATTCATTGTGTATTCCCTTGCCTTGTTAGTCCCTCCAAAATGCATCACCTCACACTTTTCAGGGTTAAATTCCATTTGCCACTGTTCTGCCCATCTGACCAACCCATCTATATCATCCTGCAGACTGAGGCTACCCTCCTCGCTATTTACCGCCCCACCAATTTTTGTGTCATCTGCGAGCTTACTGATCATACCTTTTACATTCACATCCAAATCATTAATGTAGACCACAAACAGCAAGGGACCTAGCATCGATCCCTGCGGTACCCCACTGGACACAAGCTTCCAGTCACAAAAACAACCTTCGACCATCACACTCTGCCTTCTGCCACTAAGTCAGTTTTGGATCCAATGTGCCAAGGCACCCTGGATCCCATGGGTTCTTACCTTCTTGACCAGTCTCCTATGCGGGAATTTATCGAAAGCCTTACTGAAATCCATGTGTACCACATCTACTGCACTACCCTCATCCACACATCTAGTCACCCCTCGAAAAATTCAATCTAATTGGTCAGACATGATCTTCCCTTGACAAAGCCATGCTGACTATCCCTGATTAATCCTTGCCTCTCCAAGTGGAGACTAATTCTGTCCCTCAGAATTTTTTCCAATAATTTCCCTACCACTGATGTTAGGCTCACTGGCCTGTAATTCCCTGGTTTATCCCTACGACCCTTCTTGAATAATGGTACTACGTTAGCTGTTCTCCAGTCCTCTGGTACATCCCCTGTGGCCAGAGAGGTTCTGAAAATTTGTGCCAGAGCCCCTGCAATCTCCTCCTTTGCCTCACACAGCAGCCTGGGATACATCTCGTCCGGGCCTGGGGATTTATCCACTTTTAAGCCTGCTAAAACCGCTAGTACCTCCTCCCTCTCGATGCTAATATGTTCAAGTATATCACAGTCCCCCTGCCCGATTTCTATGTCTACATCGTCCTTCTCCATAGTGAACGCAGATGCAAAAAATTCATTTAAAACCCCACCTACATCTTCTGGCTCCACACACAGATTGCCACTTTGGTCCCTAATGGGCCCTACTCTTTCCCTAGTTATCCTCTTGCCCTTAATATACTTATAAAACACCTTAGGATTTTCCTTTATTTTGCTCACCAGTGTTATTTCATGGCCCCTCCTCGCTCTCCTAATTTCTTTTTTAAGTATCCCCCTGCACTTTTTATACTCCTATAGGGCTTCCTCTGTCTTTAGTCCTTTGTATCTGCCAAAAGCCCTCCTTTTTTTCCGAATCCGTTCTTGTATATCCCTTGACATCCAAGGTTCCCTGGGCTTGTTGGTCCCACCCTTGACCTTTACGGGAACATGTTGCCATTGTACACTCTCAATTTCCTTTCTGAAAGCCTCCCATTGCTCCGATGTGGATTTTCCTACAAGTAGCTGATCCCAGTCCACTTTGGCCAGATCCTGCCTTATCATATTAAAATCGGCCTTCCCCCAATTTAGAACCTTTATTTCCGGTCCATCTTTGTCCTTTTCCATGACTACCTTAAATCTCACCGAATTATGGTCACTGTCACCAAAGTGCTCACCTACTAACACTTCGACCACTTGCCCGGCCACATTCCCTAGAATTAGGTCCAGTACCGCCCCCTCTCTTGTAGGACTTTCTACATGCTGGCTCAAAAAGCTCTCCTGGATGCACTTTAAGAATTCTGCACCCTCTAAGCCTTTCACACTCTGACTATCCCAGTTAATATTGGGGAAGTTGAAATCCCCCACTATTATTACCCTATTATTTGCACATTTCTCTGAGATTTGCCTACATATCTGTTCCTTTATCTCCCCCTGACTGTTTGGGGGCCTATAGTACACTCCCAGCAAAGTGCTTGCCCCCTTTTTGTTTTTAAGTTCTACCCATATGGCCTCATTGGAGGAACCTGTTAATATATCATCCCTCCTTACAGCAGTAATTGACTCCTTAATTAATATTGCGACACCCCCTCCTCTTTTACCCCCCCCCCCTGTCTCGCCTGAAGATTCTATACCCCGGTATATTGAGCTGCCAGTCTTGCCCCTCCCTCAACCATGTCTCCGTGATAGAAACAATATCATACTCCCATGTGTTCATCAACACCTTCAGTTCATCCACCTTATTCGCAAGACTCCTTGCATTAAAATAAATGCCATCCAGCCTTGCCCTACTCCCTTGTGCCGTTACATATTTGCTCTGCCTTCCAAGCTGACTTGTTTTTTCCTCTATATTTGGCTGTACATCACCCCCTATTATAGCTCCACTCTGTATCCCATCCCCCTGCCAAGTTAGTTTAAAACCCCCCCCAACAGTGCTAGCAAACCTCCCCGCAAGGATATTTGTCCCGTTCTGGTTCAGGTGCAACCCGTCCGACTTGTACAAGTCCCACCTTCCCCAGAAGCAGACCCAGTGATCCAGGAAACTAAAGCCCTCCCTCCTGCACCAACTCTTTAGCCACGCATTCATCTGCTCTATCCTCCTATTCCTATATACTCACTAACACGTGGCACCGGGAGTAATCCAGAGATTACAACCTTTGAGGTCCTGCTCTTTAATCTGCTACCTAGCTCCCTAAATTCTTGCTGCAGGACCTTATCCCTCTTCCTACCCATGTCGTTGGTCCCAATGTGAACCACGACCTCTGACTGTTCACCCTCCCCCTTCAGAATGCCCTGCAGCCATTCAGTGACATCTTTGACCCTGGCACCAGGGAGGCAACAAACCATCCTGGAGTCACATCTACGGCCACAGAAACGCCTATCTGTTCCCCTTACGATAGAATCCCCTACCACTATTGCTCTCCCACTCTTTTTCCTCCTGGTGCCAGGAAGTTGGCTGCTGCTGCCTTCCCCTGGTAAGTCATCCCCCTCAACAGTATCCAAATCGGTATACCTGTTTGAGAGGGGGATGGCCACAGGGGTCCCCTGCACTACCTGCCTGCTTCTACTGCTCCACCTGATGGTCACCCATTTCCCTTCTGCCTGTGCAGCCCTTACCTGCGGTGTGACCAACTCACTAAATGTGTTATCCACAACCCTCTCAGCATCGCGAATGCTCCAAAACTCATCCATCCGCAGCTCCAGCGCCTCAATGCGGTCTGCTAGAAGCTGCAGCTGGATACATTTCTGGCACACATGGTTGTCAGGGACATCGGCAGTGTCCCTGAATTCCCACATAGCGCAGGTGGAGCATAACACAGGGCTGGGCTGTCCTGACATGACTTACCCTTTAATTAATTTAAATTAATTCAATACCACCAATTAAAGATATACTCTAGGGCGCTTGTATGGCAGAAGTCCCCGCTACACCACAGAGACCCTAGAAAATATAAACCGCAGAATTGAAGTTACCTTACAGCTAAATGATATATTTAAGGGCCCTGGTTTATAAACAGTCCCCGCTACACCACAGAGACTTTATAAACGATAAACCACAGAGTTATGGTTTAAAAAGAGAGAAATACTCACCAACCAATCACTTACCTGCTTCCTGGTGACATCACACTTTGATTACTTTTTACCTCTCTCCCCCGCTGCTGAATTGAAGATCCTGCAATACCCCCTCCCTCATCGGGCCAGAAACATACTGATCAAGAAAGTTCTCCTGAACACACTTCAGAAATTCTTCCCCTTCTCTGTCCTTAACAATATTACAATCCCAGTCTATATTAGGATTGTTGAAGTCCCCCATTATTACTACTCTATAGTTCTTGCACCTCTCTGTAATTTCTCTGCAAATTTGCTCCTCGATATCTTTCCCACTTGTTGGCGGTCTATAGAATACACCTAGTATTGTACTGGCACCTCTATTATTTCTTAACTCTAACCATATAGATTCCGTCCTTGACCCCTCCAGGACATCCTCCCTCTCCAGCACTGTAACATTCTCCTTGACCAATACTACCACACCACCTCCCTATCTTTCCTGAACACTTTATAACCAGGAATATTTAATACCCAATTGTAGGAGCATAAGCAAAAAATAGCAAAAATATCAAAAAATAGCAAATGCTTCCTTACTGCTAATTGCAGGATTATTACACATTAACACACACACTCTACTACACAAAAGAATTTCAACTAGCTGTCCCATATGTTTATCCTTCATTATACTGATTGGGATACAGTCTGGTCCATTAGGTCAAACCAATTGTATACTGCTTTACTGAACTACAGTATTGTGATTTACAGATCTTATTTTCTTATTTGATATGATCTCAACACTGGTTCAAGACTTTTGCATTTAAGACTACAGGGAGGATATTCCCACCAGGCCATTGCCTATATCTATCTGCATGATGATCTTCCTGTACCACTTCTACTGGATGTTGGAAGCGCCCACTCAAAAAGGGGTGGCTAAACAAATAATCTGGTTGGTGGAGTTATACTATACACATTACATTTTCTGTCACAACTGTAGCAACATTGGACATAATTACAAAGCACACCCCAAGAAGTGTAATTGATTGCCGAGTGATGGATTCATGTTCCCCTACCAGCAACTTGCATCCAATGTAGCAGAGGCTGGAGACTTTTCCCTGGCCAGAGAAGGGGGGCTCCTTTAAGCTGCTGCACATTTGAGACTCCTCAGCAGTGGGCATTTTCCTACTTCCTTGGTGCACTCACCAGTGCTGGGAAAAACCCTGCTGGGAGCCCACCAAAAATATTGAAATTGAGCTGTCCTCCAGAAAATCTTGGCTCTGATGTCAACACTTGTTTGGAGAGTCAGGAGTCTCCCATCCATTGACATTAATTAAACCAATGTGATCCTCTGCAAAAGCTTTACTTGCTATTGTTATTGTCGCACTTCATTTTGCCAGACTTATCTACTTGTCAATTGATTGCACTTCAACTCTTAAAGAATTAAGTAAATATCCAATACTTGCAAACAATACAGATGCTGACATCAGTTCAAATTGACCAGTTATAGCATTAGAGAGACTAGAAAAAAAAGAATGCGATTTTTATCATCCTTCAATGCTTTAATATAAAGACTAGGTTAGTCCGTCCGTCCATTGTGTTCTGCCTTAGGGTCAGTCACAACTTAAGTTTCACACAGGAAATGATTGAGCCACTTACTTGGGAGGAGTAGCTAAAGTGCAGGAAACTTTGGTTTATCCGGAGGTTATATGTCCGGAATACTCAATCTAACGGCAAAAATCAAGAGCCATTTTCTATATGCTTTTTTAGTTCTCGTTGCTTTTTTTTTCCCAGTCAAGCACTGCAAGGTCTGTAGCTATAGCAACAGCTTCAGCTACAGACGCTTGCAGCTGCAGCCGACTGTTTCGAAGCTGTTGCTAAGCAACAGGGTTTATTGATTCACACGGAGCTTCTCAGTTCCGTATGTTTAAACATTAACTCTGGTATGTCCGGCACTTTTGATGTTACGGCACCAGCTCGGTCCCGTCAGTGCCGGATATCAGAAAGTTTCCTGTGGTTTCCTGTTGCCTTCCTCATGGTTTTATCTTTGGAGTACCTTCTCCTAGGTGGGCTGCAACCAAGGCTATAGAGCCCCAGCTACCCTTTACAATGGGGCCAACCGTGCCCATCAGAAACAAGTACCCCCCTCCACTGGACATCAACCCAATATTTAGAGCCGGCGCTCTGGTCTTCACTCACCAGGGCTGTCTGGAGTTTTATCTGAATCTAATTCGTCTGCCTCAGAGGCGGGAACATAACCACTGAGCCAGTGTTCACCCTGTCTGGAAGCGACTAAAATGAAACCGAAATTACATTGAAGATCGGGAGCAAATACTGCAACACAACTTTTCTGACCATAATGTTTAAGAAACTGGCAGGATAAAGGTTTTCTTTTAAAACTTCCTCTATACTCCATTGTTAGTTCATGTTGTGTTTCTCTCAGGCGTCTATTTATTCACTCGAACTAATTTGACTTCTATCTTCTTCAGGAGCCCCCTGCTGCAGCAGGCATTGTTTGTTTTACCTCATCGTTCATTTCTCTTACTGTCACCATCTACTATGTGTTCTCTCCACTCTTGCTGTTTTTCTTAGCTTTACGGTGCCTGCAACTCGGAGTAACTTATCAATTGTGATTACATGCATCACACAAAAATAGACAGGATGACTCAATGGTAGTACTTAGTATTCCAAACCAGGCATTTGGAACAATACAACAAATCCCTGGGACCCAAGTACTTGCATGGGAGTGAGGTGTCTCTATTCTGTTGCAAATGATTATATAATTTAGTACTTCTTGGGCTAGATTTTTATATTATATGAAAGCAATGCCGTGACAATACTCAGTATACATGGGATTTTTTTTCTCCCCATTGTAGCTTAAACTCATCATCACAGCATTTACAGGTAATGCTGTAATAAGGAGAATGCTGCTGTGCTCCTCTGGAACAAAAGTCATTGAAATTCTCTTCTCAAAATTTGAAACAGAAGAAGCTACAGTCAAATCATTGGAATGATGTACTGATCATTCTAGGCAGAAACGTGGGGCTACAACACTTCAGAGCAGATGCCGGCCTGAGGAACGCAGAGCTGCTGTACTCACGTTGTGGACTTGCCTCTTTAATTGCACAAGCTAGAAGGTGAAGTTAGCAGTGTGAATACACAGACTTCAAAAGCAGCTTCTGCTGGTCAATTTGAATAATTGATGGTTCTTGGAATACCTAGACACAGGCAGGATTCTTCAGCTCCCACCAGCACGTCAGGAAACATCAATTATCGGGTAATGTGGATCACTGCACTATTGAGGAAAATAAGCAATTCCCTTTAAAATATTTGACACATATGTCTTAAAGAAAGGCAATTCAAGTGAGGCAATATATACTGCCATTGCTAAAATAGTTCCTGTTGGATATATGTTTAAGCATACTGTTGTATAAACACACATTAATGCATTTGAAGTGAGTCTCTATCACATTTCTCCATATGGTGGGTGCTCTTGCATACTTGACCCATCCTATCTGCAAGTGGCCAAGCATGGCTCCCCACTGCTCCTTGATAAAATGCCATCCCTAGTTTGGAAAGTGTTTTAGGCAGATGGGTAATATTTCCAGGTAGTTTATATTGGTCACCTCTTCAAAAGGAAACAGAATTGGCACTTTGAAGAAAAAGTAACACTAAACCTTCTTCTCTTAGGCAGAGAAACCAAAATCATAATTTAAAAGGATTACAATTTCTAGTTAATTCAGACAAATATTGCAAATATTCCACATGTAGCCTTTCATTTTGGCACGTGCTTCTGAAAATGGTCTGCCAAATCCTGAGCCTATTTTGAAAGATGCAAAGAAGATCCTACAGGGTGAAAAGTTAGGAAAAACAAAGGCGAAGCAAGGGAGCTCCTCCTTCCACTCCTCATCCAACTCCCTGACACACCCAACTCGCAGCACTCTGTTTAAACTGCACTCAGATTAATGGGATAGTCAGAGTGTGAAAGGCTTAGAGGGTGCAAAATTCTTAAAGTGCATCCAGGAGAGCTTTTTGAGCCAGCATGTAGAAAGTCCTACAAGAGAGGGGGCGGTACTGGACCTAATTCTAGGGAATGTAGCCGGGCAAGTGGTAAAAGTGTCAGTAGGAGAGCATTTTGGTGACAGTGACCATAATTCGGTGAGATTTAAGGTAGTCATGGAAAAGGACAAAGATGGACCGGAAATAAAGGTTCAAAATTGGGGGAAGGCCGATTTTAATATGATAAGGCAGGATCTGGCCAAAGTGGGCTGGGATCAGCTACTTGTAGGAAAATCCACATCAGAGCAGTGGGAGTCTTTCAGAAAGGAACTAGAGAGAGTACAAAGCCAACATGTCCCCGTAAAGGTCAAGGGTGGGACCAACAAACCCAGGGAGCCCTGGATGTCAAGGGTTATACAAGAATGGATTAGGAAAAAAAGGGAGGCTTTTGGCAGATACAAAGGACTAATAACAGGGAAGCACGGTGGCATAGTGGTTAGCACTGTTGCCTCACAGCGCCAGGGACCCGGGTTCGAATCCGGCCTTGGGTGACTGTCTGTGTGGAGTTTGCACATTCTCCCCGTGTTGGCGTGGGTTTCCTCCGGGTGCTCCGGTTTCCTCCCACAGTCCAAAGATGTGCGGGTTAGGTTGATTGGCTATGATAAATTGACCCTTAGTGTTAGGGGGGGATTAAATACGTGGGGTTACAGGGATAGGGTGGGATATGTGTTGGTGTAGGGGTTACGGGGATCGGGTGGGATATGTGTCGGTGCAGGCTCGATGGGCCGAAATGGCCTCTATCTGCACTGTGGGGTTTCTGTGATTCTGTGAACAGTGGAAGCCCTAGAGGAGTATAGAAAGTGCAGGGGGGTCTTTAAAAAAGAAATTAGGAAAGTGAAGAGGGGCATGAAAATACACTGGCGGGCAAAATAAAGGAAAATCCCAAGGTGTTTTATAAGTATTTTAAGGGCAAGAGAAAGAGAAAGAGGAAGAGTAGGGTCCATTAGGGACCAAAGTGGCAATCTGTGTGTAGAGCCGGAAGATGTAGGTGAAGTTTTAAATGAATATTTTGCATCTGTGTTCAATATGGAGAAGGACGATGTAGACATAGAAATCAGGCAGGGGGATTGTGATATACTTGAACAAATTAGTATTGAGAGGAAGGAGGTACTAGCGGTTTTAGTGGGCTTAAAAGTGGATAAATCTCCAGGCAAGGGAGGAGGTTGCAGGGGCTCTGACGCAAATTTTCAGAACCTCTCTAGCCACAGGGGAGGGGCCAGAGGACTGGAGAACAGCTAACATAGCCATTGTTCAAGATGGGTAGTAGGGATAAACCAGGGAGTTACAGGCCAGTGAGCCTAACATCAGTGGTAGGGAAATTATTGGAAAAAATTCTGAGGGACAGATTTAGTCTCCACTTGGAGAGGCAGGGATTAATCAGGGATAGTCAGCATGGCTTTGTCAGGGGGAGATCATGTCTGACCAATTTGATTGAATTTTTTGAGGGGGTGACTAGGTGTGTGAATGAGGGTAGTGCAGTTGATGTAGCCTACATGGACTTTAGTAAGGCAAAATCCAACATGGGAGACTGATCAAGAAAGTAAGAGCCCATGGGATCCAGGGCAATTTGGCACATTGGATCCAAAATTGGCTTAGTGGCAGGAGGCAGAGGGTGATGGTCGGATGTTGTTTTTGTGACTGGAAGCCTGTGTCCAGTGGTGCACCGCAGGCTGTTTGTAGTGTACATTAATGATTTAGATATGAATGTAGGAGGTATGATCAGTAAGCTCGCAGATGACACGAAAATTGGTGGAGTGGTAAATAGCGAGGAGGGAAGCCTCAGGCTACAGGATGATATAGACGGGATGGTTAGATGGGCAGTGTTGTGTATGTAACCGTTTACCTTTAAGGGAACTATAGAATGTAACCGTTCGCCTTTAAGAGCACTACTTTAGGGTGGCACTATCTATTGGCTCATGTATACTGTAATACCGATAGTGACCACACCAGTATATAAGGGTTGTGATACGTTAACTAGGGCAGAATCGCCCGAGCCTCTGAATAGTAAAGACGTGTTTTATTTTGTTAACAGTGGAGTCTGTGATTATTTATAATACAACCCACAGACTTAACATTGGCGACGAGTCAGGATTCAAACCCTGCGGCAGTTGTTCCACGGCGGCTTCGTCCGAAGACAGGACGTTGAAGAGAGGTTTCAATCCTCACCAGTCTGGAACCGACAGGCTGGAAGCGACAGGCATTAGGACCCTGAAGCCTCCATAACCTCGTGGGTAAGCCGCAGCGTTGGCTGCAAAGACAGGGCGATCGCAATCCCTGATAAGAGCCGCGGTGAAACGCGCGAGCGGGTAAGCCAGAGCCCGGGAGGGAGCGAGCAAGAGCCGCGCGAGCGGGTGAGCCAGAGGCCGGGGGCCGCTTTCAAGTGCGAGGCGCAGCCGGGCCATCGATCGCATCCGCTGATAAGGGCCGCACTCGGGCTGAAAGTCAGCGTCGGGGAACGGGTGATAACCGCCATTGAAGTGGGCGGAGAGCGCCGAGAAGCGCGGGAAAACCGCCATCGAAGTGGGCGGGGAGAGCGAGAAGCGCGGGAAAGCCGCCATTTTTCGCGGGGAAACCGCTGAAGAAGAAGGAAGAAGCGGGAAACCGCCATCTTGGAAATTATTAAGAATTTCAGGAAAGTAACAAGATTTTTCAGAAAGGCTGGTGTGTTCTCAAGAAGAGAGGGAAAATAAGTATAAGTACAGCAATACTTGTGGTGTTCTCAAGAAGAGAGAAGAAAATTAATAATAAGTAAAGTAATACTTGTACTGTACTCGAAAAGAGAAGATGCCTAAGCGAGGAAATATTAATGACTTTAATGCTGAAATAGAAGACTGGGCCACGTATGTGGAACGCATAGAAATATATTGCGTAGCCAACGACATTGAGGATGACGACAAGGCAATAACTTTGTTAAATTCGATGGGAGCAAAAACATACGGGCTTTTGAAACATCTAATAGCACCAGTTAAACCAGTGGACCAGACCTTCGAAGAGATCGTAGCAGTGCTGAAGGATCACTTGAACCCCACACCGTTGATACTGGCTGAACGATTTAAATTTTACGCCAGAACCCAGAGGCAAGATGAAAGCAATGCGGAATACTTAGTCGAACTGCGTAAGCTAGCGAAATACTGCCAGCTTGGAGGGAATTTGACAGAGGCGCTGCGGGACAAGTTCGTATGCGGCTTGGCCAAAGAAGGAACGCAGAAGCGACTCCTGGGGGAAAACGACCTCACACTGGACAGGGCTGTCCTCATAGTTTCATCGCACGAAGCCGCAGTGAAAGGAACGGCGGAAATGCAGCTAAAGGCGGCGGCACTCGGGGTGGACCAAATGACTGCAAGCATTTCCAAATGCTACCGTTGTGGAAAGACAACGCACGACCAGAATCAGTGCTGGTTTAAGAATCAAGAGTGCAGGAAATGTGGCAAACTGGGTCACATCGCGAAGGTATGCAGGTCCAGAAAGAAGACCAACAAACAAAGGAAGCCACCACCACAAGAAAAGTACAACAAGGTGCATCAGGTGGCTGAAAAGAGTTCAGACGAACAAAATTCAGACTCAGACCCAAACAGCCAGGAGTTGGATAGTCTGAGAATCCACAATGTGGGTAAAGTAACTGATCTACAGACGATCTGGGTCACACTAAAAATAGCTGGAGTCCAAGTACGAATGGAGCTGGACACGGGATCAGCTGTATCAGTCATCAACCAAAAGGACTACCACCGACTATTCTCTCACATACCCTTAAGAAATACCAAGTTCGTATTACAGACATACACGGGGCATCGCGTATACCCCATGGGGAAAATAAGAGTCAAGGTGAGAGATAGGGGTAAAGTACACCCAAGAATGAATTTGTACGTACTACCTGAGGGAGGACCACCACTTCTAGGACGGGAGTGGATCAAGAAAATAGACATGGAATGGCACTACCGACAAGCAATGACGAGTGAGGACTCGGTGCAGACAAGCAGCTCAGACTCTGAGCCGGAAGACGATAAGTCCAGCTTATGTATGAAAAACAAGGTTAACATTAACTCACAGACTAAGGTTGGAAAATCGATGGCGTGCATAAAGACAGAGAATTCTGAGTCTGTTCAAGCTACAGACATATGCATTACGGAGGAACACCGGGCTCGAACTCAACGCTATTTCAAAGTACAACAACAATTAGAACAATTAAGTTACCGCCTCGTACAAGAGATGAAAACAATGAAAAAGTTCTATGACACCGAATGGGAGAGTCTGGAAAGACAACAGAACCTACTGGCTCAAGCAGAGAGCGACCATAGAGCCATCGTGACCAATTACCGATCACATCTCCCTGATGATGTTCAGGGGTTAGAATATTTGCATGATCTAGAGATACAGCAGAAGGGCAAATCACGCTGCACTGAGGATTTTGTTCTGCAATTAGAGACGGAGCTAGTGCAGGCAAAGTTAAGAGAAGTTGAATCACAGGGTGCTCTTAAGTAGATGCAGAAACAAATCTTGGACATGGAAAAGAGAAACGCTTCTTTACCTGATGAGAATAATGTGGCCATGTTGCAAGAGGAGCTTATAGGGGCGAAACTGAAAGAAGCTAAGCAAAGGATGTTGGAACTTGAAACGCAGAACCAAATCAGCGGTAATCAGCTATGTCAAGCAGAGAAGGAGTGCAAGGGTCTACATGAGAAGGTGCAATATCTCTCAGCCCAAAATAAGGGACTACTCACTCAGTTAAATGAAAGTAAACGGGAAATGGCTGAGATGGACTGCAAGAATAAAGAAGAGTTGATGGCAGTGAGACTTCGAGAGGCAGATAGCATAGCAGCCTTGGCTGAACTCCAACAGGAAATTGCGAAAGAAACAAATGAAGAGGAATCTTCAGGAAGCCAGGATTTTATTCCAGTTCTTCTCTACGACTCCTTACAAGCAGAGTGCGAGAAGTTGAAAAAACAGTATGAACAGGCCCAGACTACAATTCTGGAGGGGGTTAACTCAGCAACCTCCGAAAAGCTAGTTTCGTTGGAAGTATATGAGCAACTAAAGGTTGAACATGAGCAAGAAGTCCAAAGGCTGCAGGAAATTCTTGAGGAGCTCAGGGCCAAGACAGACTCATCGGTAGAAGTTCCATACATAGATGAGGATGTAGAGGTGAAAGACATGGCAGAACTCATAAAAATATGGAAGGAAGCCCAAGACAAATATGAGGCGGCAATTACCGAGGTTGACCGACTTGAAGAACAGTTTCAACTGGGAATGGGCCCTGAACATGAGCTAGAGAGCATTGAGGCGCAACTTCTCCAAGCACTGGAAGCCAAAGTACAAGAGGAAGAGAAGATGAAAGCATTGGAGAAAATGATGGATGAAATGGAGGAGTACGCTGAATTACGTCCAGGGGAACAGGAGAATGGGGAAACAGCTACTTCAGTAGAAGGATTAAATAGCCTGATAACGAAATCCCTGAAGGAAGGGAAAGGATTGAACGCACAAATGAGGCCAGGAGGGAAGGAAGGGCAGACATCCGAGGAAGAGCAGGATGAATATGATTGCTTGAAGAAGGGTTTTGACCTGTTGAGTGACACCGAATGTTATGAGGATGTGGTCTGCCCAAATTGTGATGGGAACTCCCAAAGTGCTGAAATCCTGAGGAAGCACTTAAGGTCTAAGGAACATAGAGAGTTGGTGGCGCTACAGATGGCAGCCGGGAAAAGAGCTCGGAGAGTTTCAAAAAGGCAGAAAAGAAAAAGAAGAAGCAGAAAATAATAACTGTTTAAAATATTATTACTTCTACTACCTCAGTCCGAACACTACGAAAGGTGCTAAATTTGTAAAAAAAATCCAGGGACATTATCAAGACAGCCAGTGGGTTGTATAAGTCCGCACTGCTGGTTCAACAGGACGAAAGTACAAGCTGTTAAAAAAAAAAAGGCTATGGAGGATGCTGTCTGGAACGAATTAATACCAGAGACTGAATTTATGAACTGTTCCCACAGAGACTGAACCTGTAAACTGATTCCACTGAGAGTATGTTTGTAAACTGTTATATGACATTGACTCCATTGAGAGTATATCTGTAAATTGTTATATGACGTTGACTCCATCGAGAGTATATCTGCAAACTGTTTATATAAAGTTGAAGATTGTATGTTTAACGGGATTCTGTAAGTAATAAGCTAGGAAGGGAGGAGTGTTGTGTATGTAACCGTTTACCTTTAAGGGAACTATAGAATGTAACCGTTCGCCTTTAAGAGCACTACTTTAGGGTGGCACTATCTATTGGCTCATGTATACTGTAATACCGATAGTGACCACACCAGTATATAAGGGTTGTGATACGTTAACTAGGGCAGAATCGCCCGAGCCTCTGAATAGTAAAGACGTGTTTTATTTTGTTAACAGTGGAGTCTGTGATTATTTATAATACAACCCACAGACTTAACAGGCAGAACAGAGGCAAATGGAATTTAACCCTGAAAAGTGTGAGGTGATGCATTTTGGGAGGACTAACAAGGCAAGGGAATACACAATGAATGGTAGGACCCTAGGAAGAACAGAGAGACCTAGGTGTGCATGTACATAGACCCCTGAAGGCAGCAGGACAGGTAGATAAGGTGGTTAAAAAGGCATATGGGATACTTGCCTTCATTAGCCGAGGCATAGAATATAAGAGCAGGGAGGTTATGATGGAGCTGTACAAAACGCTGGTTAGGCCACAGCTGGAATACTGTGTGCAGTTCTGGTCGCCACACTATAGGAAGGATGTGATTGCATTGGAGAGGGTGCAGAGGAGATTCACCAGGATGTTACCTGGGCTGGAGCGCTTCAGTTATGAAGAGAGACTGGACAGGCTGGATTTGTTTTCCTTAGAGCAGAGAAGGCTGAGGGGGGACCTGATTGAGGTGTACAATATTATGAGGGGCTTAGATAGGGTAGATAGAAAGGAACTTTTCCCCTTAGTAAAGGGGTCAATAACCAGGGGGCATAGTTTCAAGGTAAGGGGCAGGAGGTTTAGAGGGGATTTGAGGAAGAACTTTTTCCCCCAGAGGGCGGTTGGAATCTGGAACTCACAGCCTGAAATGGTGGTAGGGGCAGGAACCAACACAACATTCAAGAAGCATTTAGATGAGTACTTGAAACAACTTAGCATACAAGGCTACGGACCAAGTGCTGGAAAATGGGATTAGAATAGACAGAGCTTGATGGCCGGTGTGGTCACGATGGGCCAAAGGGCCTCTTTCTGTGCTGTATAACTCTATGGGCTGGATTTTGCCAGCCCTGGGGAGGCGGGTTTGGAGGCGGGACTGCTGGAAAAATGCTGTAATTTGGGGGCGGGTGCCTAACCCGCCCCCAACCCAGCCCCAGCCCACCTCCATGCCATCTTGCCAGGAGGCGGGTAGCCGACCCGCGCCGGGTCCCGCCTCCTCGAGGCGGGAAGGGGATTAATGCCAATGAACTGCCTGTTAACAGGTAGTTAACAGGCAGTTTTTTGGCTAATCCCTATTTTGAACCCTGATGTGTGGGCTTCCCGATGGCTCCGAACCTCGCCAGGGTCAGTGAGGCGGGCGGTTGGTCTGCGGTGGTCGGAGGGGCCGAGATGTCCGGTGTGCAGGTGAGTAATGGGTGCATGTGTGCAGAGGTAAGTGTGTGAGGTGTGTGTAAAGTGTTTTAATAAGTTTTACTTACCTTTACTTCTTCCTGTAGGCTTCCTCACTTCAGGTCTTGGGGGTCCCTCAGCTCACCGACACAGAAAGCAGAATGGCCGCTGAACTGTCAAAAGCTGCAGCCTTCTGCTTTCTGGTCAGGAAGGCTTTCTAATTGAGTCTTGAGTAAAGACTCAACTTAGAAGACAGATTGTCAGTGTTTGACAGCTTCACAGAGCTGGGCGAGCTTAGCAAGGTCAATCAAGGGAAAATAGCGAGGGTTGGCCAGAAGTCGATGGAGGCGGGACAAAACCCAACAAGTGGGAGTCCCGCCTCCAAAAGCTCCCCATTGACAAAATCCAGCCGTATGACTCTATGACTAAGATTTAGGGGCGATTTTCCCAGCCCCGAGGAGGCGGGTTTGGAGGCGGGACAGTTGGCAAAATCGCAAAAAGTGAGGGCAGGTTCAGGACCCACCTCCACGCAAATTTGCCGGAGGCAGGTTTGATGGGTGCGATTCGGTCCCGCCTCCATCAGTCGGGAGAGGTAGTTAAAACCCTTAAATAGTGGTTAAGGGCCTCTATAATCCTATTTTGACAGGCCTTTGTTATTTTGCCACATTTTGTGCATGTTGCACGACCCTCCTAAACCACGCCAGCTAATCCTGGTGGGTTGACAAGTGGATGGCCTCCTCACAGCTGCAGCTCCACCATTAAAACAGAGCTTTCATCGGGGAGCAGTTGCAGGTGGAAGAACTTTTGTTCCACAGGTCTTTCAGCACTTTTAGCAGGCCTACTGAAGTCAGAGGTGCTGCTGCTTCTATCTCTCAACTGTGGGACCTCCTTGGAAGACCCTCTCCCCACTTGGATTAAGCGCTTCCCCAACGGAAGTATCTGCCAGCAGCATGGGAACCTCTGATTGAAAGCTCTCTGATAGGAAAGGCACAGTTGTATTCACATGACACCATGTTACAGTTTAAATGAATCACCCCATATTCAATACTATTCATGATCTAGGAATTTGTATGCATTGTTTGTGTACTATTGTTGCAAGTAAGTAGGCTGGCCACATGTCCTCACCCAGGGCCTTTCTGTATCTTATTACTGTTACATCCTGTTTTGTGCCAAATCCAAATCTGTGCCCTTAGGGGTGGCGGTGAGGCAGAGCTGCGTGTCATCAGCATACATGTGGAACCTGATGTGTTTCCGGGTGATGTCGCTGAGGGGCAGCATGTAGATGAGTAATAAAAGGGGGACAAGGATGGGTCGTTGGGGGACTCCAGAGGCAATGGTATGGGAGCAGGATGGGAAGAGAAGCCATTGCAAGAGATTCTCTGGCTGTGACTGGATAGATAAGAATGAAACCAGGCGAGGACAGTCCCACCCAGCTGGATAATGGAGGAGAGTCACTGGAGAAGGATGATGCAGTCAACCTTGTCAAAGTCTGCAGACAGGTCGAGAAGGATGAGCAGGGATGGTGCACCATGGTCACAGTCACATAAGATGTCATTTGTAACTTTGATTAGGGCCATTTTTGTTGAATTTGGACATGCAAGAATGAAACTTACAACTTTTGAAGCCATTTAGATTCCAAAAAGGCTCTGCATGATGGAAAATCCTCACTACCACAGTTATTATCAAAGCAATACCTTAGTTCATTGGTAACACTATCCATTCTGCAGCATTTTCATCTGACTGCTTCAACTTGCTATTCTTACTATGGACTTTTTAGGACAAACAGATTGGTACTTGCTAATAGCTTCTTTGGTAAACCCCAGTTAAAGTAAACACACTCAGTGTTCTCATTACCATGAACAAACAATATACACTTAAATGTTATTACGATTTTACTTTTAATTATTTTACCTAAATCAACTCAATACGCTGTGTGAACAAATCTGTAAAATGAATTCAGTAATTAACACTAGGGGTTTAATTTCTTCAGTGGGTAACAGCTCACATTAAATTCCCATCTGCACTCTTTAACTGCAGTTACTGACCCTTTTTACTTAATGACTGCAAAAACAGGAATTTAATATGTAATGCAACTCTGTGCAATCAACACGTGCTACATGCTTGTTAAGTGAGATTGACCATTTTTTATTGGTCTTCATGTCAAAATCTGGCACTTAAGACATCGTCATGGCTTACAGTAGCTCGACATTATTTTAAAAAAATTATTGTACTATATGGCTTATGCATTCCCATTTTACATTTTGTAGAAGTTGCTACTTACTCAAGGAAGTGGAATTAAAAAAAACAGAACAATTTCTTACTCCATTTTTATTCTCCTCCTAATAAAATGACCTATTTTCTGATCAATAGAATAAGCAAATGACCTGCTTTTGGGAATTTTACTTTGTAACTGGTCTTTAGGTAATGCATGAGATTGAGGAGGGATGACCTGTGCTCTGACCTATCCTTCTTTGCGGGAATGCACCTGGAGTCCCACTCACACCAACATCCAACTGATGGCTCAGCTTAGATATGAAGCCACCATTATAGGAAATTCTGGGAGGAACTGCAACACATAGGCCATGATTGCCCCTCCCTCAGCCGTGGCGGGCGACGTCGGTGGCGGGTCCTGACCCCGCTGCTGGCTCCAGCTCGCTGTCCAAAATGATTTTCCCCTGTTTGGGCTTGTTAAGCTCGCCCAGCGCGTTTGCCGGCCAATTGAAGGAAGAGGGTCTGATGATGTCATTTGATGAGGCGTCATCAGCCGGTTTCCATAAGGGGACCATGCGCAAATTGTTTTTGAGAGTTGTGCTGTCAGTGTTCTACAGCATTGAGGTGCTGTAAACACTGATGATTGCTGCACAGAGGTGCACGGCTGCACCCAGGCTCTTCCATGACTCACTCCATATGCACACAGGGAGGTTGTCTTCCCTTCCAATGGGTGGAAGAGAGCTCCCCAGGAGATCAACACAGCCTGGTTGCACATTGCAGAGGAGGACACAAGCAGGGATGTCGTCAGGAGGACCAGGCTGCAGTGGCGCAAACGTTTTACTGATCTCAGTAGATCACGAAATGTTACTGCCAAGCCACACTCAACCTATTCCTGCACATCCTTACTCACACCAACTTACCTTGCACCTCCACCCATCCCTCTCTATCTACATCATCACTTCCCCATCTCACTTGCCACCCCTCACACTCACCCTTATTGTAGTCCAATCATACCAACTAATAATGCACAAGGGTAGGCACTTGTATGTTGTAGCCAATGTTCATGTGAAGTTTCTGTTAATGTGCTGTCAAATCTTTATTTTCAACACTTTGTGTTCTTGGATAGATTTGTGTGAAACTTTGGAAGTGGCTTAGTGAGTTGCAGTGAATGGTGAGACATAACGGTACCCTCCGCATTAGTCATGAGTGTAAATGGAATGGCTTGGACATTGTAGGGATGCTTTATGGTGTTGGCGTGTTATGGTGCTAATCTGGCACATCATGTGGCAGCCAGGGTGTACAGCATCAAATGAAGTAAATGTGGCCATGGTGAGGCCATCCCTGGCATCCTGAGCAGCAATGCAGTCATGTGCTGGTGTCCTGTGTCCTGCGCAGCATCAGTTGATTGTGGAGAAGGTTGGTGTTGTTGGTGCTGCTGGTATGCCTGGTGCTGCTGGTATTGAAGCTGATTGTGGTGGGATTCTGAGGACCAAGGTGAGATAGTTTCAAGGGCACCGATGCCGATGTAATAGATGGCAGGTGAAGTAGAGATGACAGAAGCGATCTGTCAATAGTGAGAGAGGTTGTTCCAATGAGGTGACACTGGATAGAGAGTTTACTCCAAATACTTGCAACCTGCATAAAGCCCAATCTGTCTTCCAAATGCAGTAAGCAACAGTTTCTGAGCTTTGAAAGTGAACAGCTGTGAGATGGGAGCTTTTATAGCACACTTGCAGCTGTCAACTAAAGAGATGATTCGATGGCTATTCAACTCCCGACTTGCTTACCTGACGTGATCCCTGAGCAGCGTGGACCCCGTGGGCAACCCCGTAAAATGTAAAGGTGAGCTCAAAATACTTCTTAATGGGCTGTTAATAAGATCATAATGAACTGAATTGCTTCCCCCGCTGCTGTGTGTCGGGTCTGTTCAGCGCTGACAGACCCAACACCGAATGCGCCCACTGACTCCCCAAAACATTCCCCCATAATTACTAAAAAATGACTTGTCAAACAAGCAAAGCATGAGTTTCCCAAAGAGGACAACATTACTCTTTTAGGCGAGACCCATGACACCGGGAAGGTTGGAGAATTATACATATGCCAGAAATGTTTGACCAGTCTTTCCATAAATCAGGGATTTATTGGTAAAAGAAATAAAGACAGAAAGGAAGAAAAATGAAAGACAAAGAACAAAAGTATTTGTATTTAACCTTCACAGCTTCAGAATGTCCCAAAATACTTCATAGTCAATTAATTACTTTTGAGCTATAGTCACATTTGCTTTGTAGGTAAAGACAGCAGGCAATTTACACACAGCAAGATCACACAAACAGCAAAGAAGATAAATTATGAGATAGTCTGTTGGTGGTGTGAACTGTGGGATGATTGCTGACCAGGACACGAGGGAAACTCTCTGCTCTTCTTGAAATGGTACTCAATATTAGGCCAACGTGGGGAGCTCAGAGATCACAGCACAGGAATACAAAAGAGAGCTAATAAAGAAAGAAAAGAAAGATTTGCATTTATGTCATGCCTTTCATGACCTCAGGACATCCCAACACGCTTTACTACAGCCCCTTTCATGACCTCAGTATGTTCCAAAGCGCTTTACAGTCAAAGAATTACTTTTTGATGTGTAGTCACTATTGTAATGTAGGAAACATTATTAATGTCATAACAATGTCCAAACACATTCTGCTAGAGTTCGGAATGAGGCCACCCTATGTACAAACAGGAAAAGAAGGAAGAAACATGTAGGAGGAAGACATCACATGTCTTACCTTATTTCCTTTATAGTAGATTTTTCAAGTCAACTTTTTTTCCTCTGTTTGTATTTTTTACAGTAATTAGACAAAGACAGCATAGGAGTCTGTAGCTTCTCTGGGAAGTCCATCTTTGTCTCTATGAAGAGGTTGTGAGTGTTTTCCAGTAATCCCTCATAGTTCAATGAGGCGACAAAGAAGATGAATGGGCTGCATCACGCTGTTTACCTACCTCTTCTGTAACACAATAGTGTTGCACGCCTCCACCAAGCACATCTCCTAAAGCAGATACAAACATAAAAACATAGAAGATAGGAGCAGGAGTAGGCCATTCGGCCCCTCGAGCCTGCTCCGCCATTCAATGCGATCATGGCTGATCATCCAATCTCAGTACCCAGTCCCTGCTTTCTCCCCATACCCCTGGATCCCTTTAGCCTTAAGAAATATATCCAACTCCTTCTTGAATATATTTAATGAATTGGCCTCCACTGCCTTATGTGGTAGAGAATTCCACAGGTTCACCACTCTCTGGGTGAAGAAATTCCTCCTCATTTCAGTCCTAGATGGCCTACCCCTTATCCTTAGACTGTGACACCTGGTTCAGGACTCCCCGACCATCGGGAACATCCTTCCTGCATCTAGTCTGTCCAGTCCTGTCAGAATTTTATAAGTTTCAATGAGATCCCCTCTCATTCTTCTAAACTCCAGTGAGTACAAGCCGAATCGTCCCAATCTCTCCTCATACGTCATTCCTGCCATCCCAGGTATCAGCCTGGTGAATCTTCGCTGAACTCCTTCTATGGCAAGAACATCCTCCCTCAGATAAGGCGACCAAAACTGCACACAATACTCAAGATGTGGTCTCACCAAGGCCCTGTACAACTGCAGCAAGACATCCTTGTTCCTGTACTCAAACCCTCTCACTACGAAGGCCAACATACCATTTGCCTTCTTAACCGCCTGCTGCACCTGCATGCTTACCTTCAGCGACTGGTGCACAACGACACCCAGGTCTCGTTGCACTTCTCCTTCTCCCAATCTATTGCCATTCAGATAATAATCTGTGTAGTGTATGTGTCTTTAAATCAGAACTACTTTTACAGCTCCTGTATACTGTAGTACCGGCAGTGACCACACCGGTATATAAGCTTTGCGCATGCCTCTGTACCCCCAGTCTAGAGACTACCCTCCTCCAGTAAAGACCTGTTATTTGTTAATGTACAGCAGCCGTGTGATTATTTAATAATAGCATATCCACTGAACCACGGATCCAACAGTGGCGACGAGTGTCGATTCGAATCTACCTGCAACGTAAAAAAAAATATTAGTCGAGGCCAGGAACACGGGCGTCGACCACGAGCAACCGCCCAGCAGTCAGGCAGAGATCCAACTTCGCAGGGGAGGCTGTGGAGAGCCGGGCTTGGTTCCCCAGCCACAACGAGCAGTAAGAGACCGACGACAGGTCCAGTGCAGACCCTTCCCGAGCAGCGGCGGCTGGAGCCGACCGACGGCGGAGAGAAAGCCAAGCAGCGTCGACGGGGTACGACAGAGGGTGAAGAGCGCAGGGCGCAGCCGGGGGTTGAACACCGAGCGGCGTCAAGAAAAATAAAACAAACCGGAGAGAGGGTAATAAACAGCCGGGTTCTAAACTGAGCGGCATCGAAAAATATATAAAGAAGAACGCGCAGAGCACAGCCAGTGCTCACGGGCTGAACAGGGTCCGTGGGGCGAAGAAAGGGGAGATGCCATTGAACCACGGAGAAGAAGGAAGAGCGCGGGAGGCGCCATTGATCCGCGGAGAAGAAGGGAGAGCGCGGGAGACGCCATTGAGCCGTGGAGAAGAAGGAAGAGCGCGGGAGGCACCATTTTTAGAAGCCGCAGCGGAGAAGAAGGGCGAGTGCGGGAAGGAAGGAAAGCGCGGGAGATGCCATTTTGTGCCAGCGGAGAAGAAGGGGAATCGCAGGAGGCGCAATTTGTGACAGTTAACGCACACACAAGGATGCCGAAGAGTGGCAGTATCTCTACGTTTGACAATGAAGTCGAAGATTGGGCGACATATGTGGAACGTATTGAGGTGTACTGCAGGGCGAATGACGTGCCAGATGCTAATAAAGCACTGGTTCTGTTAAATTCCATGGGTGCAAAAACTTATGGGTTACTGCGAAATCTAATAACCCCAGAGAAGCCGGTAAACAAGAATTTTGAAAGCATAGTAGGAATCCTACAGGACCACTTAAACCCCACACCGCTGCTGATAGCAGAACGATTTAAGTTCCATAAAAGGAACCAACACAAAGGCGAAAGCAATGCTGAGTACCTAACAGAACTGCGCAAGCTATCGAAACACTGCCAGTTTGGAGCGGGACTAGCAGACACGTTAAGGGACAAGTTTGTGTGTGGGCTACAAAGTGAAGGAACCCAGAAACGGCTTCTATCAGAAAAGGACCTTATGCTGGACAAAGCTTTCAGTATGGAAGTATCACACGAAGCAGCCGCAAGGGGCGCTGCAGAGATACAACGGAGACCGCAAGAATATGGCACCAATGAAATGTCCTATGGAACAGGGAAGTGCTATTGCTGCAGCAGAACAACACATGACCAGAAAGATTGTTGGTTCAAGGACCAAGTGTGCAGACAGTGTGGGAAAGCAGGACACATAGCAAGAGTCTGCAGGTCTGGGAAGAAAACCAACAGTAAGAAATCTCCACAGGAGAAGTACAAAAAGGTACACCAGGTGATGGACAATGGTTCAGACGAACAGAAAAGTGACACAGACTCCGGAAGCAAGGAGCTGGGTTGTCTGAAACTACATAAGGTAACCGAAATGGAGGATCACCAGACTATCTGGGTTACACTCAAGATAGACGGAGTCCAAGTGGAAATGGAATTGGACACAGGGTCAGCTCTAACAGTCCTAAATCAAAGAGACTACAAGCGGCTATTTTCACACATACTCTTGAAAGCTACAGAGATTGTCTTGAAGATGCATACGGGGCAAAAAGTCTACCCCAAAGGAAAAATAAGGGTGAAAGTGACATATAAAGGCCAGGAAATACCTAAAATGGATATATATGTATTGCCAAATGGAGGACCACCACTGCTAGGACGTGAATGGATCCGGAAGATACAATTAGATTGGCATTCCATACAGGCACTGAAGGTTGAGGCCAAAAAGGATGACGACGTCACACCTGGACGACTGTCAAAAATGCTAACTGACGCAAAAGAAGTGTTCCAGGAGGGACTAGGAACACTAAAAGGAATAACAGCAACGATTAAAATAGAGGAAAATGCAAGGCAAAAGTTTCTGAAGGCCAGACCAGTGCCTTATGCGATCAGACCAGCTGTTGAAGCAGAGCTGGAAGGGTTGGAACGTTCAGGAGTACTGTCCAAAGTGGACTGGGGCGAGTGGGCTACACCCATCATTCCTGTAATGAAGAGGTCATTGAGTAATACGCCTGGGGAACCAAAGAAGGTCCGCATCTGTGGGGATTTTAAGGTGACAGTGAACCCAGTCCTTCACACGGTGCAATATCCGCTTCCACGAATTGAGGATATTTTTGCCTCGCTATCTGGAGGTAAACGCTTCACCATAATTGATCTAGCCCAGGCGTACTTGCAAATGGAGATAGAAGAAGCTTCGAAACATTACCTTACGATCAACACTCATAAAGGTCTCTATCAATACAACCGGCTGGTGTTTGGAGTAGCCTCGGCTCCGGCTATCTGGCAAAGGGCGATGGATCAGGTCCTGCAAGGGATTCCAGGGACCTAGTGTTATTTGGATGACATCTTGGTCACGGGCGAAAATGACGGTGATCACCTCGCCAAATTGGAGAAGGTGCTCACCTGATTAAAGGAGTATGGGCTACAAGCTAATCACCACAAGTGCGAGTTTTTCCAGAAACAGATCTCGTATTGTGGCCACGTCATCGATAGATTGAGGCAGTAATCAAGGCTCCAGCACCGGAAAATGTGTCACAACTGAGGTCGTTCCTCGGGCTGGTAAACTACTACCACAAGTTCTTACCAAATTTGTCTACGGTATTACACCCGCTGTACACCCTACTGCAAACAGGGGTACCATGGAAGTGGGATGACGAATGTAGACGAGCTTTCCAGAAGTGTAAAGAATTGATCACATCAAAAGAGGTGTTGGCCCATTTCAACCCAGCACGACCAATTCGGTTGGCATGTGATGCATCACCCTACGGTATTGGAGCGGTGCTGTCGCACAAATTCCCAGACGGGTTGGAGAGGCCAGTAGCCTGTGCGTCTCGGTCACTAACCTCAGCTGAGCGCAACTACGCCCAGATTGACAGGGAGGCCCTCAGCCTAGTATGGGGAGTAAAAAAATTCAACCACTATCTGCATGGGCAGAAGTTCACCTTGCTGACTGACCACCAACCACTTGTCTCCATCTTTAATCCTAAGAAGGGCGTTCCAGTGATGACTGCACAGCGGTTACAAAGATGGTCCCTGTTTCTAGGGGCGAATCAATATGAAATAGAATATAAAGGCACGAAACAGCATGGGAACGCTGATGGGCTATCGCGCCTGCCACTGCCTACTGTGGAGGAAGCACCAGCAGTGGACCCTATCGAGATATTTTATTTGTCAATAATTGAATGATTGCCAGTAACAAACGCGGATATAGAGAAGGAGACCCACAATGATCCGACGCTGTCACGGGTATATGAATTGACGGTGAGGGGATGGCCAACACATGGCGACTCACTGTTGCCAGCATTCTCATCCAGAAGAGAACAGCTGTCAGTATGCCAGGGGACAGTGATGTGTGGATCCAGAGTGGTGATTCCACCCAAGTTAAGGGAGAGAGTGCTAAATGAGCTACATGAAGGTCATCTGGGGGGAGTGAAAATGAAAAGCCTTGCTAGGGCTTATGTGTGGTGGCTGGGAATCGATCAACAAATTGACAACAAATAAGAGCTGCTTAGGATGCCAGAAGGTGCAAAATGCACCACCACATGCCCCTCTACACCCATGGGAGTGGCCCTCCTCTCCATGGCAATGGGTGCATATTGATTTTGCTGGAATGGACTCAATGTTCTTAATAGCAGTGGATGCTCATTCAAAGTGGCCTGAGGTGATAAAAATGTCTTCAACCACGACAGAGAAAACGATTGCAGTCCTACGGACCATATTTGCCAGAAACGGTTTGCCAGAGCAGATTTGCTCTGATAATGGACCACAGTTTGTGTCCGACGAGTTCCAAAAATTCATGAAAAGGAATGGGGTAAGGCATTACACATCCGCCCCGTATCATCCAGCCACAAATGGATTGGCTGAGAGGTTCGTACAAACATTTAAGAAGGCGATAAAGGCCATGTGCGACGATGAAATTCCACTACAGCATAAGATGGACAATTTCTTATTAGCCTACCGAAACGCGACACATGCAGTTACCAACCAGACCCCGGCCATGATGTTCTTTAACCGAAGGTTGAGATCTCGTCTGGACTTGCTCAGACCAAATGTGCGAAGAAATGTTGAGGACAAACAATTCCAGCACATCAACGAGAAGCCGACAAGGAGCGTCAATGTAGGGCAACCAGTCTTGGCCCGTGACTATCGAACAGAGAAGTGGCAACCCGGAATGATATGTACAAGGCAGGGGCCATTAATGTACACAGTGGATGTCGGGGAGAACATTGTGAGACGCCACGTCGATCAGATCTTAACGTCACAGGAACGCGTCAACCCAATGTCTCGACTACCTGGGGATGAACCCGACATACCGGTAGCATCTACTTCAGACCCAGTAGCAGTGGAACCCGATGAACTACCCGATGAAAAGGGGTCAGAATCGCCTCTGCACCAAGAACAAGAACCTCTGGAAAGGCGCTATCCCGAAAGGGTCAGGAAGCCGCCCCAAAGACTGAATCTGTAAATGGACTTTTTTGTTTAATGTACATGTTGAAATGTTAATTGTTATTTGAATATTAGGGGTATTACTAATCTAAAAGGGGAGGAATTGTAGTGTATGTGCCTTTAAGTCAGAACTTCTTTTACAGCTCCTGTATACTGTAGTACTGGCAGTGACCACACCTGTATATAAGCTTTGTGCATGCCTCTGTACCCCCAGTCTAGAGACTACCCTCCTCCAGTAAAGAGTTGTTATTTGTTAATGTACAGCATCCGTGTGATTATTTAATAATAGCATATCCACTGAACCACGGATCCAACAATCTGCCTTCCTGTTTTTGCCACCAAAATGGATAACCTCACATTTATCCACATTATATTGCATCTGCCATGCTTTTGCCCAATCACCCAACCTATCCAAATCATCCTGGAGTTTCTCAGCATCCTCCTCACAGCACACACGCCCACCCAGCTTTGTGTTGTCTGCAAATTTGGAGATATTACTTCTAGTTCCTTTGTCTAGATCATTAATATATATTGTGAATAGCTGGGGTCCAAGGACTGATCCCTGCGGTACCCCACTAGTCACTGCCTGCCACTCGGAAAAAGACCCGTTTATTCCAACTCTTTGCTTTCTGTCTGCCAACCAGTTCTCTATCCAAGTCAATACCTTGCCCCCAATCCCATGTCCCTTAACTTTACACGTGAATCTTTTATGCGGGACCTTATCAAAAGCCTTCTGAAAGTCCAAATACACAACATCCACTGGTTCTCCCTTATCTATTCTACCAGCTACATCCTCAAAAAATTCCAGTAGATTATTCAAGCAGTAATTGCCTTTTGTAAATCCATGTTGACTTTGTCCGATCCTGTCACTGTTTTCCAAGTGCTCTGCTATTACATCTTTTATAATGGATTCTAGCATTTTCCCCACTACCGATGTTAGGCTTACCGGTCTGTAATTCCCCGTTTTCGCTCTACCACCTTTTTTGAATTAACTACCCTCCAATCCATGGGTACTGTTCCAGATTCCATTGAATGTTGGAAGATGATCAGCAATGCATTTACTATTTCTAGGGCCACTTCCTTAAGTACCCTAGGATGTAGATTATCAGGCCCTGGGGATTTATCCGCCTTCAATCCCATCAATTTCCCTAACACCATTTCCCTACAAATACTGATTTATTTCAGATCAAAGTGTTTAACACCCATGTTTAATTATGTATGAGTTAAATAAAGTAAGACAAGATTCGTGAATACTCTGTTGCCTCCCAGATTCCAGTCTAAGGCAATGGATGCAGAATCTCATTAAAGGGAGGAGGAACCAGCCAACTAAAAGGAAGTATAAAAACAGGTTAAAAAAACCCTTAAAGGCCAATTATAAAATTAGTCCTATTGTAGTGGACAGTGACTGAGTGGCAGAGCTATAAATAAGTACTTTTCTCCAGTTTTCATAGAGGAGATGGAGTTGGGGATTGCAGAGGTTACAGTTAGTGCAGGTTACTATGTAGAGAGAGATGGTAGAAATGAACTTAAGGTAAACAAGTCATTTGGACCTGGTGGTGGTGGCTTCCATCCAGAGGGAAGCTAGTGAAGAATTATTGGAGGCTTTGACTACAATTTTCCAAAATTATGTGCAAAGGAAAATCATACCAGAGTACTGCAGGGTGGAAAACGTAAAATTCCTCTATAAAAAACATTACTGGGCTAAGTCAGGAAATCATAAACCAGTTAGTCTTACTTCATTTGTTGATAAGCTACTTAAGCCTAAAATATAGGGTAACATTTACTAAGCACTAGGAGAGACATGAATTAATGGCCCAGTACTTCGGGTCCCAACGCGTGAGTAAGGACGGGGTACTCACGCGTGGACCCGATGGAAGTGCTGGTTTCTTGCATGCACAGCGCATGCGCGGGAAACCGGCATTTCCTCCAAGGGGTTCAGAGGTCCAACGCGTGCGCGCAGGACTCTGCGCGCACGCGTTGAACTTCCTTCTTTTTTACAGGTTTGCCCATGTGTAAGGGCCTCAACTTTTTATGAATGTAAAAAGGAGACGTAAGGACTTGATTCTTTAAGGTAAGTGGTCTATTATTTAAAATTATAACATTTTTTCCACAGCTTTATTGTTTTTAAGGACTTTACAGTAAGGTAAGTGTATTTTTAGACCCGATTTAAAAAAAAAAAATTTTTTTTTAATTTGAATAATTGTTTAAAATAGTTTTTAAAAGTTATTTAAAGTTCATTTAATTAGTGGGATGTTTTTTAAAATTTTATTTAAAGTTTAAGTAGTGTTTTGGGCGCCTGTAGTTTTCATGAGTTTGACAGTTCTTACTATCAAACTCATGAATGAAGTTTTCCCTCCCCTGATTGGCTGCCCAGTACTCACCTGATCCCAGCCGGCACATTGAACTAACTACGCTGCTGGATCAGGCAAGCACAGTGCACCGACAGCTGAACCGGGCCAGTGACAGGAATTCCAAGCAGGCCCAGGCTTCAGCTGTCGGCGCGCTGGGTAAGTGCACATCGGGGGCTTGCATGCGCGGCAAGCCCCCGAACCTAATTTCTGGGCCATTAAGAGGCAGTCATCATCATGGATTTATAAAAGGGAGGTTGTGCTTGAGCAACTTTATGGAATTCTTTGAAGAAAGAGGATAAAGGAAATACAGTGGATTTGGTTTACATGGGTTTTCAAAAATGCATTCAATGAGATACCACACAAGAAACTTATGGCAATGATAATGGCACATGGAATTAAGGGGAAATGCAAGCAGACCGATGGTGAGATAGTTGATGGGCAGAAAGAAAAGGGTAGGTTTAAAAGGGAGTTTCATGGACTAGAAAGATGAGGTTCCGCAGGAGATCTGTGTGGGGCTATTATTATTTTCCATATACATAAATGATCTGGACTTAGCAATTGAGGAAATTTGATGCTGATATCAAATTGGAGTATAGCAAATTGTGACATGGATTGTGAAATATTGCAGGAGAACAGATGTAGGATGGGCAAATAGAGTTCAAAGTAAAACAATGTAAGGTAATACATTTTGGAAATAAGAATGGGAAAAGAAAATACACCTTAAATGGTAAGATTTTAAATGGAGTAAATATGTTGTGCAAATACACACACCATTAAAGGTGGCAAATGGAATCCTTGATTTATATCTAGTTGCATAGCACATGAAAGCACGGAGATAGTGTTGAACTTGTACAAGACCTTAGCGAGGCTGCAGTTGGAGTATTCTGTACCGATTTGGGTATCCTATTTGGAAGGGTTATAATAGCAATGATAAAGGTACAGAGTAGATTCACTAGGATGTTACCAGGGCTGAGGGGCTACCGTTATTAAGAGAGGTTTGAGAAGTTAGGGCTTTTTCCACAAGAGCTGAAAAGGCGAAGGGGGTGACCTGACAGAGGTCACCAAGGTAACAAAGAGTTTTGATGAGATTAATGGTGATAGATTATTTCAGTTGATCGGTGACGCTTTAATGAAATGGCTTAAATTTAAGACAAGCATAAAAAAGAATTAAAGAGGCCTTTACACAGAAGGTGACTAGAATCTGGAATTCTCTGCCATCTTCTTAAGCAGCCCCTCGGAACCGAGGATGACTTGCTTCCACATTAAAAATGAGTTTGCAGGTGACTGATGACGCCAATGCGGGACCTACAGTCTCTGTCACAGGTGGGGCAGACGGTGGTTGAAGGGGCGGGTGGGTGGGGTGCTTGGGTTGACGTGCGCTCCTTGCGCTGCCTGCGCTTGGCTTCCACTTGCTCCCGGCGAAGAGACTCGAGGTGTTCGGTGCCTTCCCGGATGCTTCTCCTCCACTTTGTGCGGTCTTGGGCCAGGGATTCCCAGGTGTTGGTGGGGATGTTAAACTTTTTCAAGGAGGCTTTGAGGGTGTCCTTGAAGCGTTTCCTCTGCCCATCTGGGGCTCTCTTGCTGTGCCGGAGCTCCGAGTAGAGCACTTGTTTTGGGAGTCTCGTATCAGGTATGCGGACAATGTGACCCATCCATCGGAGCTGATCGAGCGTGGTCAAAGCTTCGATGTTGGGGATGTTGGCCTGAGCAAGAACACTGATGTTGGTGCACCTATCCTGCCAATGGATTTGCAGGATCTTGCAGAGGCAGCGTTGGTGGTACCTCTCCAGTGCTTTGAGGTGCCTGCTGTACATGGTCCATGTCTCTGAGCCATACAGCAGGGCGGGTATCACTGCTGCTCTGTAGACCATGAGCTTAGTGCCGTGTTTGAGGTCCTGGTCTTCAAACACTCTCTTCCTCAGGCGACTGAAAGTTGCACTGGCACACTGAAGGCGGTGTTGGACTTCGTCGTCGACGTCTGCCCTTGTTGACAGTAGGCTCCCGAGGTATGGAAAGTGGTCCACGTTGTCCAAGGCCTTGTCGTGGATTTTGATAATCGGGGGGCAGTACTGTGTGGCGGGGGCAGGTTGGTAGAGGACCTTTATCTTACAGATATTTAGTGTAAGGCCCATGCTCTAGTATGCTTCGGTGAAGGTGTTGACGATGGTTTGGAGTTCGACCTCCGAGTGAGCGCAGACGCAAGCGTCATCTGCATACTGTAATTCGACGACAGAGGATGGGACGACCTTGGATCGGGACTGGAGGTGACGGAGGTTGAACAGTTTCCCGTGTGCTCTATAAATTAGCTCCACTCCAGCGAGGAGCTTACTGGTGGTGAGATGGAGCATTGCAGCAAGGAAGATCGAGAAGAGCGTTGGTGCGATGACACAGCCTTGCTTGACCCCGGTCCGTACGTGAATTGGGTCTGTGGTGGAACCGTTGGTCAGGATCACGGCTTGCATGTCGTCGTGAAGCAGGCGGAGGATAGTGACAAACTTTCGAGGGCAGCCGAAGGGTGACCTGACAGAGGTCATCAAGGTAACAAAGAGTTTTGATGGGATTAATGGTGATAGATTATTTCAGTTGATCGGTGACGCTTTAATGAAATGGCTTAAATTTAAACCAAGCATAAAAAAGAATTAAAGAGGCCTTTACACAGAAGGTGACTAGAATCTGGAATTCTCTGCCATAGACTGTTGTTGAAGCAGACGCGATAAATTATTTTAAAAGGGAATTAGTTGCTCAAAAAATTGAATATTAAGGAGGATGTGGAGTGAGCAGAAGAGTGGAATTAGACTAAATGGATCACGTGGAGAAGAATACCAATGAAGACGCGATGGACTGATTTGCTTGTTTCTGTGCCGTAACATTTTATGATCCCACAAGGTCGTTTCTAAGCATATTTAATTCTAAGAATTAACTTATCTAATTTGGTTGTAATTCTACCTCTCAAGAATTTATCCTGCAAGGGTTATAGATACTTTAAATATGAAAATAAATGTCGTTATATAAACTTAGTTATAAAGTTGTTGTGATCCCTTTCAATAGGTTGATTTGGCTATGATAAATTGACCCTTAGTGTTAGGGGATTAAATACGTGGGGTTACGGGGATAGGGTGGGATATGTGTCGGTGCAGGCTCGATGGGCCGAAATGGCCTCTATCTGCACTGTGGGGATTCTGTGATTCTGTGATTCTGTGATAACCTTGGGCAGTCAGGTTAATTTATGCACTCTTGCGACACATAGCTATAATAATCCAAACTAGCAGTGCATTCTACATTTACAAGACAATCTGGCTCACTGTTGCTTCGGTCCCTGTCCAGCTTGAGGACAAACCAGAGGCAGGGATTATCTGGATCGAATGTCTGCTGATTTAGTGATTCTATAACAGCTTTTTTTAAAGTAGTTATAGCTGGGCTATGGCTGAGCCAATATCTGCAAAACAGAACCTTCGAACCAACTTCTGATAGAGGGTCACATGACTACACTAACCTGTCTTCTTTTCTTTGATGCTGCGCAACCTGTCTTGCATTCTAAATATTTTCTGTTTTTAAAACCTTGATACTTAAGAGGCTAAAAAAATTACTTATGCTGACAATAGTAGATGAATTTTTAATGTAGTCATAAGACAGAGCTCTGGATTCTATTCAACTGAGGCATTAACCTGCTTAAAACAGTTACTGACGCCATTAAAATAGCACACAAAAGAAAGTCACACAAACTATCAGCAAGTCATTTTTGGCCTGTTTTGCTCAGTAACCCTGCCAAAAAAAAGGTTTACTGATTTTTTTCTTGTACTGGAAATAAAAATCATACAACAAACTAAAGTGAAAGAAACAAAGAAAGACTTGGATATATAGAACGCCTTTCACCTCAAGATGCCCCAAAGGCTTTACAGCCAATGAAGCACTTTTGAAGGGTAGTCACTGTGGTAATGTAGAAAAGAGGCCAGCCAATTTGCACAAAGCAAGATCCCACAAACAGCAATGTGGTAATGACCAGATATTAACCAATATTCATCCCCCAACCAACACCACTAAAAAATGTGGTCATTATCGCATTGCTGTTTGCGGGACCTTGCTGCGCACAAATCGGCCGTTGCCTTTCCTACATTACAACAGTGATTACACTTCAAAAGTACATCATTGGCTATAAAGCATTTGGCGGAGGTGGGGGGTGGGGGGGAATCGAGGGGCTGATTGTGATGCCTGTGAACTCCTGCTCTTCCTGCCTTCCCAGGAAGGGTTTTAAAGAAAATTCTAATTTACCTTTCATTGACAGCCGCGGAGATCACTGAAGAAACGTGAGTGGGGCAGGCCTGGCACATGCCCCACTCATCGCTAATTCTGAAAAGGGGTCCTTTAACAAGCTGTAAGCCCCTAATTTACGTATTCAAAGAACCTAATGACTGTAATTAGCCATACGAATTTAGCAGTGGGACCTATGTCTGTGCAAATTAGGTGTAGGCCGTCTCACTGCTAAATTACTATGTGTTGCGCCAATTTTATGTCTGAAAAACTAGCACAACTCAAACTAATTTTTTACCCCAGTCAGTTGGCTCGTAGACATATCTTGGATCAGCAGTGATACCCACCCTCCTGTATGCCTCAGAGACATGGACCATGTACAGCAGGCACCTCAAAGCACTAGAGAGGTACCACCTACGCTGCCTCCACAAGATCCTGCAAATCCATTGGCAGGATAGGCGCACCAACGTCAGTGTTCTTGCTCAGGCCAACATCCCCAGCATCAAAGCTTTGACCACGTTCGATCAGCTCCGATGGACGGGCCACATCGTCCGCATGCCTGATACAAGACTCCCAAAACAAGCGCTCTACTCGGAGCTCCGGCATGGCAAGAGAGCCCCAGGTGGGCAGAGGAAACGCTTCAAGGACACCCTCAAAGCTTCCTTGAAAAAGTGTAACATCCCCACCGACACCTGGGAATCCCTGGCCCAAGACTGCACAAAATGGAGGAGAAGCATCCGGGAAGGCGCTGAACACCTCGAGTCTCTTCGCTGGGAGCAAGCGGAAGCCAAGCGCAGGCAGCGCACGTCAACCCAAGCACCCCACCCACCCGCCCCTTCAACCACTGTCTGCCCCAGCTGTGACAGAGATTGTAGGTCCCGCATTGGACTCATCAGTCGCCTGAGAACTCATTTTTAATGTGGAAGCAAGTCATCCTCGGTTCCGAGGGGCTGACTAAGAGAAGAAGAAGAAGATATCTTGGCGTAATAGGGTGTGCGCCAAGGCAGTGAGTTCCTCACCTTGTAGGGATATAATTCTCAGAGATTAGATGCTTCCCATTGGGAGGGAAGAACAATCGGAGAAACAAATCACTCTGGGGCACTTTTATGCAGAGAGGGCTCAGAAGCATTGCTGTCAGTGGCTCAGGAGCTGGGTTCCTCCTTACAGTCTCAAACAGGGAATGGCAGGTGTGCTGAGGTGGGAATCGAAAAGGGGGCAAAAAGTTTCATTTTAAGTTAGGGAGAAACAAAGCAAAAATGTCCAACAGGCTTCAAATTTTTAAAGGAAAAGAAATGCTAGAAATCAGAAATAAAAGCAGAAAATGCAGGAACTACGCAATAGATGTCAGAATCTGAAAGCATGAAAACTAGGTTAATGTTTTGGCCAGAGACCCAGTCCCACATTTTCCTCTGGAGCTGTACCATTTTCCCAGCAAATGATGGAGGGGGGTGCAGGGACAGAAGAACAGGCAGGGAGCAATTCCGCTGCTCCCCACGGCCCGCCATCAGTTCCAAGATCGTCCACTGGAAGTGATGGGGAGAATGAATATGACGCACTAATATGCATGGACATGTTTAAATGACATGTTAATGATTGGAAGGCATCCTATGATCTATTTCTCATCATTAACGCTATAGCAACGGTGGGCATTATGAATGTCAGTGCATTCCCAGCATACAGTGGTTGCTATGGCAATCAGAGAGGGAATTTAAAATTTAAATCCCCTCCCCAGTGAGTGAAATGGATTGTAGGGCAATTGATTACACGCTCTCTGCCCATAAAATGTAACAATTTCAACAAGAACAAAACATTTCTTCTTCAGCTGCTCCAGAGGCAGCTAATCATGTTCTCCTACCATAGGTGCCAAGGGCTTCTCCTACCGCAGGTGCCAAGGGCTTCTCCTACCGCAGGTGCCAAGGGCTTCTCCTACCGTAGGTGCCAAGGGCTTCTCCTACCGCAGGTGCCCAAGGGCTTCTCCTACCACAGGTGCCCAAGGGCTTCTCCTACCACAGGTGCCCAAGGGCTTCTCCTACCACAGGTGCCAAAGGGCTTCTCCTACCGCTGGTGCCCAAGGCTTCTCCTACCACAGGTGCCCAAGGCTTCTCCTACCACAGGTGCCCAAGGGCTTCTCCTACCACAGGTGCCCAAGGGCTTCTCCTACCGCAGGTGCCAAAGGGCTTCTCCTACCGCTGGTGCCCAAGGCTTCTCCTACCACAGGTGCCCAAGGGCTTCTCCTACCACAGGTGCCCAAGGGCTTCTCCTACCACAGGTGCCAAAGGGCTTCTCCTACCGCTGGTGCCCAAGGCTTCTCCTACCACAGGTGCCCAAGGGCTTCTCCTACCACAGGTGCCCAAGGGCTTCTCCTACCACAGGTGCCCAAGGGCTTCTCCTACCACAGGTGCCAAAGGCCTTCTCCTACCACAGGTGCCCAAGGCCTTCTCCTACCACAGGTGCCCAAGGGGTGGGGTGTTAGGTGCTCTTTTCAAACTTTAACTCTGTGGGTTGTAGTTAATAAGGCCTTTCTGGTGCAGAGTGACTGTTGGTAAACCATTTAACTGGTGTAACTAGAGGGATTGATTTAATTTAAATCCAATTAATTAAAGGGGATACTAGCATCTAAAATCGGGCAGAGGGTGTCCATAACTAACAATAAAAAATTTAATTAATTACATAGAATGAAGCAGGTGATATGTTACTGTTGCCAGATGTGGGAGCTGGTGAACCCCATTGAGGCTCACGGTGATTACATCTGTGACAAGTGTCTGCTGCTACAGGAACTCCAGCTCCGTGTTGATGAGCTGGAGTCTGAGCTTCAGACACTGCGACACATCAGGGAGGGGGAGAAATACCTGGACTCTGTGTATCAGGAGGTGGTCACACCTATGAAGTTAATTAATTCAGATGTAGCCCATGGTCGGGGACAGGACGGTATGACTACGAGTGAGGCAGGTACGGGGATCCAGGAGGTAGAGCTGGAGGAGCCGCAGCCCTTGCTCTTGTCCAACAGGTTCGAGGTTCTTACTCCCTGTGGGGACAGGAGCAGGGATTGCAGGGAGGATGAGCAACCTGGCCACAGCACCGTGGAACGGGGGGCCATTCAAGAGGGGGGAGTAAATAGAAATGTTGTAGTGGTAGGGGATAGTATTATTAGGGGGATAGATAGAGTTCTCTGCAGCCGAGAGCGAGAGTCCCGAAGGCTGTGTTGCCTACCTGGTGCCAGGGTTAAGGACATCTCCTCTGGGCTGGAAAGAAACTTGCAGTGGGAGGGGGTGGATCCAGTTGCCGTGGTCCATGTTGGTACAAACGACGTAGATAGGACTAGGAAGCCGGTTCTGTTAAAGAAGTATGAGCAGCTAGGGGTCAAATTAAAAAACAGAACCTCAAGGGTAATAATCTCTGGATTATTACCTGAGCCACGAGCGAATTTGGCTAGGGCAAATAAAATTAGAGAGTTAAATGCGTGGCTCAAAGACTGGTGTGGGAGAAATGGGTTTTCTTCCTGGGACACTGGCACCAGTACTGGGGCAGGAGGGAGCTGTTCCGTTGGGACGGGCTTCACTTGGCCAGTGCTGGGACTAGAGTCCTGGTGGATCATATAACTAGGGCTGTAGAGAGGGCTTTAAACTAACTAGTGGGGGGGAGGTTCCTAGAGAGCAAATAATAAAAATGACAACAGAGAAGGTGATAGACTTAGGTAGCAGTGGGGAAATTAAAAACCAGAGTGTGTCAGGAAGGGGCAGAAGGTATGGAGTAAAAGGTAAAGTAATAAAAAGGGCAAAAACAGGAACTAAGTGTCACAAAACATATTTGAAAGTTCTCTATCTGAATGCACGTAGCATTCGTAACAAAATAGACGAGTTAATGACACAAATAACTACATATGGGTATGATCTTGTGGCCATTACAGAAACATGGCTGCAGGGTGACAATGCCTGGGAATTAAATATCCCAGATTATTTAACGATCAGGAAGGACAGGCAGGAAGGAAGGGGAGGTGGGGTGGCTATGTTAATAAAGGAAGGAATCACTGTAATACAGAGAAATGATATTGGGTCAAAAGATCAGGATACTGAAACAGTTTGGGTGGAGGTAAGGAATAATAAGGGGAAAAAAACATTAGTGGGCGTAGTCTATAGGCCTCCGAACAGTTGCAATTCTGTTGGACGGAGTATCAATCAGGAAATAGTTGAGGCTTGTAATAAGGGAACATCTATAATTATGGGGGATTTTAACTATCATATTAATTGGACAAATCAAATTGGGCAGGGCTGCCTTGAGGATGAGTTCATTGAGTGTATTCGGGATGGGTTTCTTGAGCAGTATGTAACTGAACCGACCAGGGGGCAAGCAACCTTAGATCTGGTCCTGTGTAACAAGACAGGATTAATTAAAAATGTCCTAGTAAAGGATCCCCTTGGAATGAGTGACCATAACATGGTTGAATTCCATATTCAATTAGAGGGTGAGAAGGTTGGATCTCAAACAAGTGTGCTAAGCTTGAATAAAGGAGACTATGAAGGTATAAGAGCGGAATTGAGTAGAGTGGATTGGGAAAATAGATTAAAGGGTAAGACGATACAAGATCAGTGGTGTACATTTAAGGAGTTATTTTACAACTTCCAAAAAATATATATTCCACTGAGAAAAAAAGGGTGTAAAAGAAAAGACAGCCATCCATGGCTAAGTAAAGAAATTAAGGATAGTATTCGACTAAAAACAAGGGCATATAAGGTAGCGAAATCTAGTGGGAGGATAGAGGATTGGGAAAACTTTAAAAGACAGCAAAAAATAACAAAAAGATTGATTAAGAAAGGGAAGATAGATTATGAAAGTAAATTAGCAAAAAATATAAAAACAGATAGTAAGAGTTTTTATAGTTATATAAAAAGAAAAAGGGTGGCTAAAGTAAATGTTGGTCCCTTAGAGGATGAGACTGGGAAATTAATGGTGGGAAATATGGAGATGGCACAAACACTGAATGAATATTTTGTATCAGTCTTTACAGTAGAGGACACTAAGAATATCCCAACACTGGACAAACAGGGTGCTATGGGGGGAGGAGCTAAACACGATCAAAATCACTAAGGAAGTGGTACTCGGTAAAATAATTGGACTCAAGGCGGGTAAATCACCTGGACCTGATGGCTTACATCCTAGGGTCTTGAGGGAAGTGGCGGTAGGGATTGTGGATGCATTGGTAATAATTTTCCAAAACTCCCTGGACTCAGCAAAGGTCCCGGCAGACTGGAAAACTGCTAATGTAACACTCTTATTTAAAAAGGGCAGTAGACAGAAGGCTGGAAACTATAGACTGGTTAGCCTAACATCTGTGGTAGGTAAAATTTTGGAGTCCATTATTAAGGAGACAGTAACAGGGCATTTGGATAATCATAATTTAATAGGACAAAGTCAGCATGGTTTTATGAAGGGGAAGTCATGTTTGACAAATTTGCAGGAGTTCTTTGAGGAAGTAACATACAGGGTGGATAAAGGGGAACCAGTGGACGTAGTGTATTTAGACTTCCAAAAGGCATTTGACAAGGTGCCACACAAAAGATTATTGCTTAAGATAAAAAATCATGGGATTGGGGGTAATATTCTGGCATGGATAGAGGATTGGCTATCTAACAGAAGGCAGAGAGTTGGGATAAATGGTTCATTCTCAGACTGGCAATCAGTAACTAGTGGTGTTCCGCAGGGGTCAGTGCTGGGTCCCCAACTCTTTACAATCTATATTAACGATTTGGAGGAGGGGACCGAGTGTAACATATCTAAGTTTGCAGATGATACTAAGATGGGAGGGAAAGTAGTGAGTGAGGAGGACATAAAAAACCTGCAAGGGGACATAGACAGGCTAAGTAAGTGGGCAGAGATTTGGCAGATGGAATACAATACTGGAAAGTGTGAGGTTATGCACTTTGGCAGGAAAAATCGTAGAGCAAGTTATTATCTTAATGGCAAGAAACTGGAAAGTACTGAAGTACAAAGGGATCTGGGGGTCCTGGTGCACGAAACTCAAAATGTTAGTATGCAGGTGCAGCAAGTGATTAAGGCGGCCAATGGAATGTTGGCTTTCATTGCTAGGGGGATAGAATATAAAAATAGGGAGGTATTGCTTCAGTTGTACAAGGTATTGGTGAAACCGCACTTGGAATACTGCATACAGTTTTGGTGTCCATACTTAAGAAAAGTCATACTTGCTCTCGAGTCAGTACAAAGAAGGTTCACTCGGTTAATCCCGGGGATGAGGGGATGGACATATGAGGAGAGGTTGAGTAGATTGGGACTCTCCTCATTGGAGTTCAGAAGAATGAGAGGCAATCTTATTGAAACATATAAGATTGTGAAGGGGTTGGATCGGGTGGATGCGGGGAGGATGTTCCCGATGATGGGTGAAACTAGAACTAGGGGGCATAGTCTTAGAATAAGGGGCTGCTCTTTCAAAACTGAGATGAGGAGGAACTACTTCACTCAGAGGGTGGTAGGTCCATGGAATATGCTGCCCCAAAAAGCTGTAGAAGCTACATCATTACATAAATTTAAAACAGAAATAGACAGTTTCCTAGAAGTGAAGGGAATTAAGGGTTACGGGGAGCGGGCAGGAATTTGGACATGAGTCTAGGTTCGGATCGAACATGGCCCTGTGGGTAACGGAGTGGGCCCAGGGGCCATGTAGCCTGATCCTGCTCCTATTTCGTGTGTCTAATTCTGTTAGATTCAGGAGCTGGTTCTGTGATAGTAGATTGGCAGTTAGGATCAGATCAGCCATGATCTTATTGAATGGCGGAGCAGGCTCGAGGGGCCGATTGGCCTACTCCTGCTCCTATTTCTTATGTTCTTATGTTCTCCTACCACAGGTGCCCAAGGGCTTCTCCTACCACAGGTGCCCAAGGGCTTCTCCTACTGCAGGTGCCCAAGGGCTTCTCCTACTGCAGGTGCCCAAGGGCTTCACCTACCACAGGTGCCCAAGGGCTTCACCTACCACAGGTGCCCAAGGGCTTCACCTACCACAGGTGCCCAAGGGCTTCACCTACCACAGGTGCCCAAGGGCTTCACCTACCACAGGTGCCCAAGGGCTTCACCTACCACAGGTGCCCAAGGGCTTCTCCTACCACAGGTGCCCAAGGCCTTCTCCTACCGCAGGTGCCCAAGGGCTTCACCTACCATAGGTGCCCAAGGGCTTCACCTACCACAGGTGCCCAAGGCTTTCTCCTACCGCAGGTGCCCAAGGGCTTCTCCTACCGCAGGTGCCCAAAGCTTCTCTTACCTCAGGTGGTCAAGACCTGCAGTGGCGATTGTCCTCCATCCACTGAGGCGGATTTCCCAGCAGCAGTGGAATCCTGCCAAAATTATTCAAATGAGGCGGACAGTGGAAAATTCGCTGGGGATAGCAGTGGGATAAAGGGGCAGGCGCAAGGCTGACCTGGACAACTTTATAACAATGACAATAGCTTGCAGTTATGTAGCACCTTTTAACATAGTAAAGTGTCCCAAGGCACTTCACAGGAGCATATTCAAACAAAATTTGACACCAAGCATTGTAAGGAGATATTAGGACAGGTGACCAAAAGCTTTGTCAAAGAGGTAGGCTTTAAGGAGTGTCTTAAAGGAGGAGAGTGAGGTAGAGAGGTGAAGAGGTTCAGGGAGGGTATTCTAGAGTTTTAGGCCTAGGTAGCTGATGGCGTGGCTGCCAACGGTAGAGCGACTAAAATCGGGGATGCGCAAGAGGCCAGAATTACACTGGGTTTCCACCTAAGGAGAAAATCCCAGCTCCTTTTGTCATAATTTCCAGCTTCTGTTTTTTGTCAGAGTTTGAGCGTTAAATATTATAATGTGCAAAGTTGTAATTGTTGCCGTATCCATCAGAATGCATTTAACTTACAAACAAATATTTATACATTAAGGAAACAGATGCCAAACTAACTTTCGACTGATTGAGGCTAAGATAGCATGAATAAAACAGACACTTGAAGACGGATGGTACTTTAACTGGGTACAGCTTTCAATAAAGCACAAGCCAATAAATCAGATGATGTAATTTGTTTGTCACCAAAGATAGGGGCGTTATACGTTTTATGGAAATGATTTGTCAATGTCGCATTTAACATGCATACATCCAATGTCATGCCAAATTAATGCAGTTCTGTTGAATAATTCAACAGGATTATCTGTTGCATTTTTCAACAAGGTTGAACAACAACAAATTATGCTGCAACATTGGACAACCAACTGCTTCATAAAGATTGCCTGCTAATTTATTATGCCTCTACCTCCGTGAACTTTAGAAAATGGTTATACTCTATTTTGAACCCGAGTAGGTAAGTTAGAACTGATAACAGGACTTTTTATACATTTCTAATAGTTATTAGGTTTTTTTTCTGACCCTTGGCTGTCACTGTTAGTCTTCAGCAGCAAGTACTTACAAAGTGATTAAGTATAAAATTAAGGTTATAAACCATAGTTTGTACAGTGACAGTTTAAAAAAATATATATATATTACTTACAATTAATTCCACATATTAATTCACATTCTAGTAGCATTTTCCCACATGCTCATTAAATGACTTCAAAAGGTACACATTTATCTGAAGATTTACATTTAAATGACACACAGCAGGAAGACATGATTCCATTAGGCGTTAGCATTTTTACAAAATAATAGCTTTGCAGTCATAGTTCAATGAGGGGAACATGTCACGTCTGCTGTTGATAACTATTTGCTGCTTTTAATTGTGACTAAGGGGGGAAAGAAACTGTTAATTGATGATTGGAAGACACTGCTATTTTCAAATTTGCCTGGCAAATGCCAATGCAACTCAGGCTTCATTAATTCAGACACGCTTTGATTAATTAACAATTATTTCTAGATGCTCATTACACAGAATGCCTCTCACAGTTTGTTTAACAGTGGGGCTGTGTTAATTATCTGAATGCTGGTTGTTACCCCTACACGCACAGGGTGCCCCGAAGCCCCCCTCCCACCAGCCACCACCCACCCCCCCCATCGCCACCACACCCCCTCCCCCTTTCCTGCCTGTGACTTAAACTGCTGTAATAACAAATCCCTCAGGATATCAAGAGAGTCGCTGCATTGAATAATCACAAGCTATCTAGCTGAACGCTCGCAGCACAGCCCGATTGCTCATGACATCACACATCAAACACTGTGAACAAATCGCACTCCAAGCTTTCTCCATCTGTCAGTCTGTCTGTCTCTGCAGATTTCTACTGGTTAAAGCAGCAAGCCTCTTGTTACTCAGAAGCCTGTGTGTGCAGAGGAAAAGGCAGCTATGAACCTTCTCTGTGCGTGCTACTTTTTTCTCCTCTTTCCTGCTCTGGCTGTCAGCACAAGGTGGGTGAAATATAAAGAAAATCATTTTTCTATTTTTACTGTAAACCATTAATAAGTGACTACTCTTAATATCTAGTTGCACTGAATCATGTTGAATCTAAGGGTAAAGCTCAGAGACAGATGTTGGTATAATTCATGCTGTAACTTAATATTGAAATATATCAGTGATTTGTTATAGTTAGCTTAAGCTAGTGGGACTTCAATATTTTAATACTTAAGTGCTTTCTTATTAATCACAAACTTATTTTAACTGCTCTGTAGAGGTTCCCTTTACAGCACGTTATTTCTGAGTATGTATTTATGATGAATTTGTGCCTATGTATATACTCAGCAGTCTAAACAAAGCAGGTTCTGACTATATAGTAGGTGGCTTACCACATGGATTCTACTATCCTGATGTTTAAAACTGCTTAGGTCAAATAAATTGGCAGGTGCAAGTGACTTCAAGTTCCTCAACTTGAGATGTTCTGGTTTAATGCTCTTGTCAAACTGTCATGTCTGTAACATAGTTCCGTTTAATGCATCAGTCACTGTTGAAATTAATTAGCAATTATCAGTAAATAAGTGGTGGGTACTGGCCAATGGCTCCACACAGTCAATTAGTTGATTTTTATCATGATTGGACAGCCCTTTGATGAATTGGTTCTGCTAGCTTGGCTTCAGAGTGTGCCGATGCAGCAGCTGCGTGGTGTGTGCATGCAGATGGTCAGCTTCTCGGTCCGTTTGTCAGACTTTTACTGAGTGCAAGTGATAGCCCCCTCTATGCACGACGATTCATTAAAGTTATATTGTCTTCAAGCAGAAGGCCTAAACAAATCAATATTAATGCGTCATCTATCATAAACTCCAGCACAGGAAGGCTGCTCCTGTTTCCCTTGGTTTCATGTACAAAATAATTGCTTTCATTGCTCCTTAGCTACCGAATGAATTATGAATGAAACGGAAAAAGGGAAATACTGTCGCTTTTCTTATCTTGTGATCAGGATGTGTAATTTTAGCTTCGTATTGTGTCTGTAAAAATAGTTAGTTGTTGGGTGAACTATTTTAGGGTTCTAATTCTTGAAAAGTAAGCATGCTTTCCAGAACAATATTCTTCCAAAATACCCTGAAATATAATGAGAAATAAGTTTGGAATACTAGGGGCACCCCTCTATTTCTGATACAGCCTGAGAAAAAGCACGTCTCTCTCTCCACTTGCAATACTGTTTGTTGTCCCTTGATTTTTGAAGTGATGCATGTGAAGAGCAGCAAGGTGACCACTGATTTCTGATTCCGTTGCTGTGTTATTACAGGTGTCAACAATAGCCCAGAGTACAAGAAAAGAGGAAGAGATAAACTGTTACCACTGTGTTCGTGGCCAAACTTGTCTGTTCTGAACTTCTGGTGTTTGGATGTGTGATTGATTGCTGTAATCACCATGATTGATCGATCCCCGTGCTCAAATGCACTAGCTGAGAACAGACTAGCTCTTTCAGAACTCAACCATGCCAGCACCAGGTTATATTTGAAATCGTGGAATTTTTTGGGGACGAGGTGCAGAAATGCCACTTCAGTCCTCAAAGGGTTAAAATACCAACTGCTCAAGTGAATATGTTTCTACTTACTCAGCTTGTCGATATAGGTGTTCTGCACATGATTTTACACGCCATTTGTTGGAAAGTTCTGGTATTCTTTGTTACTTGAGACTTTTTAATTACATACTTTAGCCAAATGGCAATTGCTTTTCATGTATTTTGTATAATTAGATAGATGCAGCCTTAATTAGATAAAATAATTGGACAAAAAGGTTAATTGGACAAAATATAAAAGGCAGGCATAAATTCTGACACTAATCAGGAAGCATTTTATCTGATCATCAACACAGATTCGTGCCAATCAAACAGGTCAACGCAATCAATCATGTTGCTTTTTCACAACTATTCAAGATGTAAATATTTCATGCACTGGATCAATGTTCCTTATTTCCTCTTTCTGTTCTTTGTACTCATTACAGAAAAGGTTAATTTATTGTCAGGAATGGAAAGATTTTCTATTCACGATATTAAGAATTTGGTCCAGCTGAATAATGTCTTGGATTTCCACAAATGCCTGTTTATGATTCAGATGAGTATCCTTCGTCCATGAGCAATGTCTTTTGATACTCCACATGCTCTTAACTTTTGATGATTTGTTTTTAATTCATTTCTGGGATGTGGGCATCGCTGGCAAGACCAGCATTTATTGCCCATCCCTAATTGTCCTTGAGAAGGTGGTGGTGAGCCTCCTTCTTGAACCATTGCAGTCCGTGTGGTGAAAGTACTCCCACAGTGCTATTAGGGAGGGAGTTCCAGGATTTTGGCCCAGCAACGATGAAGGAACGGCGACATATTTCCAAGTCAGGATGGTGTGTGACTTGGAAGGGAACTTGGAGGTGGTGGTGTTCCCATGCGCCTGCTGCCCTTGTCCTTCTAGGTGGAAGAGGTCGTGGGTTTGGGAGGTGCTGTCGAAGAAGCTATACGAGACTATATTGGGAACATAGGGGCAGGAGTAGGCCATTCAGCCCCTTGAGCCTGTTCCGCCATTCAGTTAGATCATGGTTGATTGTATAACTAGAAGCTGGTTTGGCCTCAAATTTCGTCCCTTGGGTTTAGACTAACACAAGCTTTTAGTAAAAATAAATCTTTATCCAGATCCTGCATAGAAATAAAGTTAACCTAGCCACGAATGAAACTAAAGTACTTTAAGAATTGTGCAATATCAGTTTAAGTCCTATCAAAATATTAGTAGGGGAAACAATCCATATTTTCATTAGTAATCATATTCTGCATTGTAATCATTAATCATAACCTCAGCTTATGTTCTTCGGTTTTTAGTAAACCAAAGAAAAAAAATCACTGCTATCTGAATCTACAAGCCATAAAATGTACCAACAATGTTGGAATAGTCAATACCAGTCAACTATTATGTTACTCTCTTATTATGGGTTCCCAAAATGGCTAGCACAATTCCTAGGATAATTACAGTGCACAATGTTTGGTAATGCACACTGTAGCTAACATAACACTTAAAAAGGAAGTGTTTCAAGTAATAGGCAAAATATTATAAAACGGATTGAAGCCAATATTTATACAATCAGTAAGAAGCAAAAGTCTTGCTAATGTAATGCATATTTTTGGATTAATTGATTTACTATAAAAGTCTGTAGTGTTTTGTGGTGATTATTCATTTGTCAAAGACTAGTTATGAACAGTGATTAATAATGCAGCTACAATGGCATACAATACTGTGGCACCTATTGACATAGAATACTACTAGTGACTGTCAAAAAGTAGATTCCATGTCATATAAATCATATTTCTTACAATGTTTGTGGGAAAACAAATACAGCAATCAACAATCATCTCACCATGACCAATTACTGGGGCAATCCAGCATATCCCCATAGACTGCAAGCAATTCAAGGAAGTGGCTGCTGTAGGTAAATATTTACACAAGATTAATGGATTGATTGTGAAGAGAAAAGCAAAGCGTGCTATTCTACTACTAGTGTTGTTCTTCAATCGTACAAGAAATGAATTAAGAATATGTTTGATTCAATCTGTGATCAACTAAGCAGTCAAATATGGTACAGCTTTATCCTGCTGAAATGATGTCTATCCATTGCTGCAATTATACTGCACCTTTGACATCAATGCAGTGCTGATGTTTATGCACTGCTGTTGCAAAGTCGATTTTCAAAAAAATTACTATTTAATAAATTAATTAAACTCAGGTGGTCCCCAATTCAGCCGTCCAGTTGCTGAGGATGGGAGAGAGTTAATGGCCCAATCAGCTGTCCTCCTCCCTACAAAATCTCACCAGCAGTCAGAGGCCAATAAACAGCAGTGTGCGGGTGCATTTTATTTGAGAGCATACATGGATCCCTGGCTTCTTACACGCCAAAACAATGTTAGCAGGTAATATAACTGTGATTACCCACTCACATCACTCGTAAAATGTACAACTCTAACACAAGTTAGGTGAACTCTAGCAATCAACAGAGGTGCTTTGTCACTGTTATCATCAGCTAGCTTGTGCCCTAACAATTATAGTTTGATTAATTCCTTTCTATGTAAAGTAGCCAGAGAGTATTGATTTTTTTTCTGTGCCGTTGCTGTGTAATAATAATCCTTCATTGCAAGGGCTGAATTGTACTTCACAATCCCCACCAAGTCCTTTTACTACAGAATTCTTAAAAATATTTACACATATAAGCATTAGCTGAAGGCTAAGGAAATGTTAACACCTTTTTTTTTACAATCTTATCAGGTTCTTCCCTCATTTGATAGTCCACATCCACCTCCAGTTGAGAAGGCTCCGTTGTAGTCCTGATGACTAACCTCTGACACAAATGCAATTCCATGTTCAGTTTCCGAAGAGAAATAGGTGCCGCGAGGCAAGAATGACACAGTGTCCTTGATTTTCCCAAAAGCCTCACCATTCATGTCTATGAGGCACCGCAACTAATAGCCCAATGAAAAAATGAATGATACCCATCAGATATATGGCCGCAGGATCTGACTGTCATTTACGAATGAGACATGAAGCTCCAGTCGTAGAGATATCTCAGTGGGATGAATTGAAGCTCTCAAAGAGTAACTAACTTAGAATCACAGATAAATTTGAAGGTTGTATAGTGAGCTGTAACTCAGTCTTTGTGGCCAACAGGATAATATAATAGAAATAAGACACAGCGCAACTTTTAATAACTTTCTTTGCTTGTCTACAGTAGCCTTATCCAGACTTGAGCTGAGCACTGGCTTGGATCAGAAATGACAAAAAACAAAAATGAGCTCATGGACACAAAATGTTCAGCACTGATTTTCTGTCACTAAAGCTTACGTTTTTCATCAGGTTACTATAAGACTTTTGATTATTGTGTGTCAAGTTGAGTAAAAAATTGGCAAGCCTTAAGTGATTGCAACTTCTAAACACCTTTTCCGTATCTACAGACATCTAAGTGCCAACTTGCTCCAGGATTTTCTAAACAGCAAAGAGCATTAGTTCACAGACATAGGCATTTCAGTCGGCACTGAATGTTACAGACATGGTAATTTTTTTGTCAAAATATAAACGTTGGGCAAAACTAGAGGTTAGAAGACAACTTGAAGTTTGAATAGGGAGGATTTTCAGAGGCTGACAAGGCCAGCATTCCAAAAGTTGAATCTTGAGGTAACAAAGGGTTTCAGAATGTAGTGGTGAGATAGGAGTGAGGGTGGGCAATGTGGATAGGTTGGCTGTCTTGGTGATGGATAGGCTATGGGGTTTGAAGCTCAGAGTTGAAGGGGATATCAAAGTTGCACATTCTCTGGTTCAGTTTGAATGAGCAGTCAGAGTTGGAGATAGTTGGGAGTAAGAATAAGACTGGAGACAAATAAGATGGCTTTGGTTTTCCACTGTACAACTGGAGGAAGTTGTGGCTCATCCATAACTTGATGTCATTCAGGTAGCCTGACAAAAGCGAGATGGTTGTGGAATCAAGGGTATTGGTGGCAAGGTGGACCTTTGTCATCGTGACCGTCCATCTGAAGCCTATTGGGGGAGAAATTGGATAGTGTTGGCCTGTCAGCATGAACTGAACAATCCCCATGCAGGAGCAGATAGGCCCAAGGCTGGATTGAAATTGGACCTCGGGCTTCAATTAAATTAGATCGCTGAGCTGCGGATGCCTACAGGTAGGTGCTGGCAGGGGGAACGGCAGGCAAACAGAAGGGGCTGAGTTGGAGTCAGCAATGGTCTTCGAGACTGCTGTGGATCTGGGAGAAGCAGGATTTCTCCTCCCAGCTCAGGTAGGTATTGTAGTTTTTTTTACAAGATTTTTACAAAATTTGTCTTTTTGGTGATGGCCCCCTTTAAGGACAGCTGGTTCGGCTGCATGTAGACATGGTTATCCTAAACACAAATGCCAGGTGCTGACTGCACTCAGAGTAGTCCAATTTTAGGAAGCACTCCTAAAACAGGTGTAAGGCCCCCTATTTGCATATGCAAAGCCTAATGCCTGTTTCAGGTGGAGGCCCTGGATGCCTATATTGGAGCCTTTACCAATATTCAGCGCACACCTTCCGCTATATTAGACACTTAGGCACCCACAAATTTTTATACCAATGTTTCTGAAGGCATCATGTAAATAAGAAAAGGATGGAGCCTTAGTATACCCCAGAGGTGACTGTACAGGAGAAACCATTGCTAGAGATAAGCTGGATTTATTGGAACAAGTAGTAGTGGAACAAAGGTGGTGAAGGATGGTGGAGAAGGATGGAGTAAACCACTGACTCACAACTAGGTAACTTGACAATGGCATAATGAGCTAAATGCTGCTAATATTATTAATTTCATTGGCAACACTTGAGAGCTTAATCCTGAAACCCCTCAGCAGTAGAATGTAACAGCATCAGTTATTCTAGTGCCAGCCATAGCTCACTCTCACCTCTGAGTCAGGAGGTTGTGGGTTCAAGTCCCACTCCAGAGATTTGAGCACAAAAATCTAGGCTGACACTCCAGTGCAGTGCTGAGGTAGGTGCTGCACTGTCGGAGGTGCCGTCTTTCAGATGAGATGTTAAACCGAGGCCCCGTCTGCTCTCTCAGGTGGACGTAAAAGATCCCGTGGCACTATTTTGAAGAAGAGCAGGGGAGTTCACCCCGCTGACCTGGCCAATATTTATTCCTCAAACAACTTCACAAAAAAACAGATTATCTGGTCATTATCACATTGCTGTTTGTGGGAGTTTGTTGTGCGCAATTTGGCTGCTGCGTATCCTACATTACAACAGTGACCACACTTCAAACAGTACTTCATTGGCTGTAAAGCGCTTTGGAACATTCTGTGGCGGTGAAAGGCGCTATATAAATGCAAGCCTTTCTTTCTTTTTAGATAGATTTGAGAAGCGTTGCCAGTATCAATACCCCTTTAAAATAAACCACACTTAACTTTAAAATCCTTTAATGTTGGCGTGTTGTTTTAAGCTGATGCTGAGGGAAATTGATTTGCAAAGTTACTGAGCATAACAGAGTGAGGTAGCTGATAACATCAGTGGAGATATACAGTAATTAACCAGGGTGCTTTAGCTTCAACTATGCATGTTAAATTATCTCCCTCACACAGTCAAGCTGAGCAGCTCCTCTGAGTCAGCTCCCCTGAAAGAAAATAGAAATGAACTAGAAAGATGTTACAGCTAATGATAATTTGATATAATTTCAGAAGAGTTCTAATAGTGGCACGACATATGGTAAAAAGCATTCTTTGTCTAAATCTTTGAAATCCTGCAGGGTGATTTTAATTCTCCCTGATCGGCAGGGAAGGAGTGGGGTGGGGTTAGTGTGTGGGGGGGGAGGTGGGTTCAGTTAAAATGGAACAGCTACATTTCCCGCTGATCTGCGATTTTAACGGTGGATGAAGCTCCCACCGGAGTGTCGCGGGAGCCTCATTAGCCAATGCAAATCGGGGTGGCATGCCGTAGATGGGACCCTGATGGAGGTTTAACCCAGTCCCGACTGGTGAACCTGTTGGGAGGCTAGTCAATAAAAAAAAACTTTATTTAATGGGGCTGAGAGGAGCGGGACTGCTCCTCCAGGCATCACAAGGTAAGTCTGGGCCTCTGCTGCTCCAGACTCGCCCCGCCCCCGCCCCCCCACACACCTCCCCTCATCAGCTACAAGACCCTCGCAGCACCTTTCCTCCCGGACTTACCTTGCTGCTAGCAGCTTTCTGCTGACGCCTCCACATGCAGTCTCATGGCCACCTGATTTTCATCCCGCTCCACTGGCCAGCTGCTGCTTTCTGCTAGAAACGGTCGAGCTCTTGATTGGCTGCATTCAAAAGAGGACCTGCTGTTAAAATCTGCCAGGCCTCCAACTCACATTCCCACGTGGGATTGCCATCCACTCCCGCTGGGAGTTAAAATCTAGTGCCAAATGAGTCCATAGTTTGTGGGGAAAAATATCTGATACACTTCAAAGGCCATACATGCAAATGGTCATGTCACATTTCCAGCTGATTGGGTCAAATATCATATTCGTGAAATAGCGGCAAATGAATGTTAAGTGGACATTGCTGAATATCTCAAATGTGACTGAATGGGTAGAAAGGTTTCCAATGGGCAAGTAGCAAATAAAATGGACAGAATAGCTGCCAATCAAGAATGAGCAAGAAGCAGAAGAAAAACTACCAGTAAACCATGGGCAAGCAGGAGAAGGGCAACCAACAAATCTTTGAAAATGATCTGAAAGACCATCTTGCTTTCTCAGCGATCTGAGGATAAACTGGCAAAAGTAACATTTCTAACATAACAAACTGAAATGAGTCACAACGGAGTTATCAAACATGCCCATGGAGGTATAATTTCTGTGCCTGAAATCATTTCCCTCCACAGGCCTACCCCAATCTTAGGTTCTACGTAATTCGCAGAGCGTACTCCAGCTTGTTCCTGATATGGAGACACAAACGAGGCGCAGACTACAAATTAGTATTTGTTGTGAACTTGCAAATTTAAATTTCTAAATCATGGTATTGGCCATTTTACTGTATAAAAAAATTACATTAACTTAAAATACACTGGTACCCTGGTGGGACTGCTTTCTCCTGAAAGACTGCAGTCCATGCCAATCTCCACAAGCTCATCCCTTCAGCAGGGTTGCGTAACAGCAGGTTGTGTTATTTTCCTCAGGGCTCCACTGCTGATTCCTACCCATTTTGAATTTTCAGTAGCCTGACTCAATACCTTCAGTTCCCTGCATTGCTGTGTCACTAACCTGCTCCCTCCATTATTGCGGCACCTTCAAACCACTCCCTATGCTAGGGGCATGTCACCAACTCCTTCCCTGTGTTGCTGAGATGTCCTCAACCCACTCCCTCTTCCTCCCTGTGCTGTGCTTCCTACCTTCCTTCTCCTCTCCACTCTTGCAGTGCCCTCTAGTGCAAATGCTGCAGGAAATATTGGAAACGATGGTGCAGAAACAATCAGTAAGAGTGGTAAGAAAGACAGGTGAAATGCAGAAAGTGAAAAGAAATTGGCAGATAGAAAGAGAAGAGTAGTGGGAGAATAGTGAATGAGAACAAGATGTGAACAAGGGAAAAACGTGAAATAGGAGAGTGAGAAAAAGTAAGAAGTGAAAGAAAGTAAAATTAAAAGAACATCAGTGGAAGAGAGTGAGAAATGAAGGAGGATAAAAGAGAATGAAAGGGGAGAGTGAGGATGATAGCAAGAGAGTGGAAAATGGAAGAGGCAAAACTGGAGGAAGAAGAGAAAAGAAGTGAAGGAAGAGATATGGAAGAGGAGAGAAAAGAGTGGAGGGAACAAGAAAAAGGAGCAGACAGAAAGAACGGGAAAGAGACAGACAGAAGTGTAAGGAGAAGGAGAAAGGAGTACTGGAGGAGAGATAAGCATAAGTGGAAGAGAAGAGGGAGAGATAAAAGTGGTAGGAGGACAGAGATATATAAAATGAAAGGAGTGAGAAACAGAAGTGAAGGAGAGAGATTAGAAGTAAAAGAAGACAGTCAAAGAAGGGGAAAAGAGAAAGAAACACAAACCAATGAAGAGAGAAAAAAAAGTGGAGAAGGAAAGAATGAAGGAAGCAAACGTGGACGAGAGAAATAGTGAAGGGACGAAGGGACAGTGAAACAGAAGAGGAAAGGAGAAGGGCAGAGAAAATGAAAACTTTGGTGAAAAAAGAGAAAAACAAAGGTGGAGGAGGAAAGAGGCAAAAATGAAGAAAAGAGTGAATGAGCTTAAATGGAAGTGAAGGGAGACTGACAAACAGAGGGCAAGGAGCAATGTCATAACAGATCCACTAGTAAATGCAATTGCTATGTTGCCAATGAGTTGTAGAATTGTACGGGTAATCTCAGTGCTCTTCTGATCCCGTCAAGGAAGCAACTCTCACAGGGAATGTGGGTTTGTGATAGGGCTACAGAATCATGCTCCCTTCGAACATGGCTTTCCACAAGGAATGTGGCAGTGCTGAATTTACCCTGTAATCTCTAGATTAAGATAGCACTCAAATCGTACACAAATTGAAATTCCTATCTTTCCCCTGAGGTATCACTAAATTTATCTTTTCATGTTATTTTTTCCACATAAGCAGTAGGATTTATTCCAATCTAAAATAAAAACCCAGCAGGTTTACATTGATGTGGCTGGGAGCACAGGGTTGCTGAATAAATGTCATATGTTTTCTGATGTTTGCTAATTATCTCTGTAATGATGGCAGGGTGCAACTTCATGGTGCATGGGAATGGGCCAAATTGTCATGCACATGCCATCTGCACAGGTATGGAATGACGGGGTCCTACGGTGCAGTTGGTTTAATGAAGGATTGGCTTTGCATTACAAAACAAATTGTGAGAATGCTACTCTCTCTTGAGAGCTGGGTTACAATATCAAGGTAGCTAAAAAGAAAAATAATGAGCCCCTTTTTCTAAATGCTCAAACTGTGTTAAGGTTGGGTTCTTTAAAGATCTGCTCTAACTGGCAACACTAGTTAATGCCACAGTGTCTGTTTGTACTCATATTTTGGTAGGGTTGCCAAATCAAACAGTCAGTTATATTTATGGCTGTTCAATGAAATGTACACAATATAAAACATTCGCTTTATTGCACACTTGGATTTATGTCAGTATGCATTATCTTCATTTGATTTTATTTGCACTATTCCATGTTAATCCAATTAAATTTAGCAGTCCAAAGACTGGCAAACTAATATTTTTCAAAATAATTTAGTGAAAATTTAACAGTACAATCAATTGGTGTCAGTTCCTGTCAGTTATGTCATTTCAATCTTTATGCTACAAGATTTACATGTATTTTTTTTAATGAACAGAAAAATGACATCCTTTTCTCACGGTTACATTTAACATTTTGAACTTTTAGAAAACGCCTGATCAAAATGGATTTAAATTAATGTATTTGTTAATGAAAATCTTCAGCAGCAACTGCTACTACAGACTATTGTGAAATGTATTCTAGTTCAATGGATTTGCATTTGGTAAGGAGTGCTGAAGCATTCAATTGAATGTGTGTTAACCTTTATTGTCTATCCTGGTAGGTGGTAAGGAACGCTGTTTCAGATAGCCTGTCAGAGATGAATTGATACTAAATGTAATGAAGTAAATAATGGCACATCACTGTGTGTGTGCGCGTGCATTAGCAGGGCTCATAGGGCGCGGGATGAATTTAGGGAAGCTGGGAAAAAACTGCTCCCCAGTGGTAATTTTCAGAGATGAATGTGACCCCAATCTAAGATCTGCCATCAATTCGCAGACTCATCACTTGATAATTACTTCAAACCTGTTGCTGGTTGACAGCATGATTCCTGGTCTGCACAGCATGGTTTGTGAAGTCGAACTTCAGGAGGAAGCGGTAGATTGACTTTTCAGTTTATTCCTGACTTTGCATTTGGCTATTTGTGAATGTGCCTGTAAGGCCTTTGGGTTAACATGCATCAGCTGTAAACTGCCTCCAACAAACTGGACCGCTGGCAGGTCACACACCGAGGAGAAGCCAGGACTCCAGTGTGGGGCTGCTGTTTCCTTCTCTTTCTTTCTATCTATCTCTCTCTGTGCTAATTTAGGGGGATTTATGCTCCATAAAAATGTAAATGCCTCGTAGGGTGTACTTTCACTTGGGTTATTTGAGGTGACAGAGCAGCACTTGGATACAGGAGGGAATCTACATGAAGTAACTGAGGCAGGAGATGGCCCTGCCATTAGGTGACAACAGATAATGCTTTAATCTGAAAAACAGAGGGGAAAGAACATCAATTTTTCATTGACTTAGGGAAAATTGAGTCCTTATTACTTTGATGCCAATGATGTGTCTGAGATTATCTCATTTCTGTTCCTCCAATGTTGCATGTAAGTCTATGGGAAAGTGGTAAGAATGCATAATCTCATAAAGTGAATTTAGCAGAGGTTGGGAGGGGGAAAATAGCAAGTAATGTCACGAGTTGTGGGTAATTCCCGATTGGTTATTACACCAAAGGAAGGTGAGATATTTGCACTTATATTAAGCCTGACAGGGTATGAAACAGTATTGAAGTTTCAATCTCAGATTCAGCGAAGTGTGAAAGACAGTTAGATTTCATGTTAGTTAGATAAAGAAGCTTTGGCTATTGCCTTGTAGAGCTTACAAGTATCTTGAGCTGAGGATAATCCCAGATAAAATACATTTATATAAACTGGTATGTGCTGCAATATATATTATGCAGAAGAATCACCTGTAAGATTGCCACTGATTATTGGAAATAACCTATAATTCTGTGCCATCTGAATCGAGGGTTATGCAAACATGAACACCAATAAACCCTGACATTTCTTGCAGCTGCAGGAGTTCCTCAGGGCAGTGTTCTAGGCCCAACCATCTTCAGCTACTTCATCAATGACCTTCCCTCCATCAAAAGGTCAGGATTGGGGATGTTCGCTGATGACTGCACAGTGTTCAGTTCCATTTGCAACTCCTCAGATAATGAGGTAGTCCGAGCCTGCAAGCAGCAAGACCTTGACAGCATTCAGGCTTGGGCTGATAAGTGGCAATAACATTTGCGCCACACAAGCACCAGGCAATGACTATCTCCAACAAGAGAGAGTCTAACCACCTCCCCTTAACATTCAATGGCATTACTATTGTTGAGTTCTCCATCATCAACATCTTGGGGGTCACCATTGACCAGAAACTTAACTGGACCAGCTAAATAAATACTGTGGCAACAAGAGCAGGTCAGAGGCTGGGTATTCTTTGGCAAGTGTCTCACCTCCTGACTCCCCAACGCATTTTCACCATCTACAAGCCACAAGTCAAGGGTGTGATGGAATACTCTCCACATGCCTGGATGAGTGCAGCTCCAACAACACTCAAGAAGCTTAACACCATTCAGGACAAAGCAGCCCACTCTTATTGGTATCCCATCCACCACCTTAAACATTCACTCCTTCCACCACCGGCACACCATGTCTGCAGTGTGTACCATCTAATAGATGTACTGCATCAACTCGCCAAGGTTTCTTCGACAGCACCTCCCAAACCCACCTTGCCAGCGATGCACACATCCCATGAATGATTTAAAAAACCGCATAAGTGGAAAAATTTGTCCCCTTAGTGCCACCCATTAGTGCCAGCAGATGGTGTTAATGTGGCATTGAGAGCTGTAACAACAGCTCATGTCGAATCCAGCACTGCACACCAAATCGAGACCCCCCGTAGCGCTGCTGGTAACAGCGATTGCTGGGGACTTCAGCACCAGGAAGATCATGGCGTCAGTGAGTGTGCAATGCTCACTGAATGCCTGATCTGCCAAATTGCTTCTCACCACTTGGAGTTATCAATGACAGGGACAGCTGGCGTGCAGCACCAGGAAGCCGGCTCTAGGGACATTATTTAAAGGGATTAGCCCCAATCACTTGCACCTGACAGGTTAGTTAAGTTTCAGTGCCTATGTGTTAGTTCCTGATACTGCAACAGTTGTATTTAGAAATTTGAAGGTTATTTGGTAAATGGAGTGTTGTGGCAAATAGAAAATTGCAAAATTTATTCTTGAAAGATTCAACCTACAACATTTGCTAAATGTCATGGGGGCTGTACTGGCAGTCCACCTCGCCCTCCAGGATCTATGGTGGAGGGAGCGGAGGCAATGAGGAAGACGTGATCATGTGCGCAGAGGGAGGAGGGAAAAGACAAGGAGGAAGAAGACGAGGAACAGAAGGGAGGGAGGAGGCAGCCAGACAATCAGGCTTCTGGACAGGTGGTCCATGACTGGTTCATCAGACTGCAATTTGAATGAATGAAACTCCAGATCCGCATTGCTCACCACATCCCCATCTTACCATCCGTGTCATGCCATATCACAGCATCCTCCTGGGCACAAAGGTGAAATGAGAGAGACCACAACATAGTCCAAACTCTATTAATACATTTATGCATAAATATATCACACATATCACATGCAATCTAATATCTAATAACCCTTGTGCCTGCCATGGTTGAATAGCTGTCATTGTGTGCTGGGTGTGAGTGTTGGTAGGTAGAGATTGTTGCTGGGTGAGTGATGTGGGTGTGGTGCATTGCATAGTGTGTGAAGCTTATGGTACAGATGGAGGTATGTAGCATTTATTGAAGCCTTCACTCACCCTGCCTGTGAGCTTGTTATAGTTACTCCTGCACTGTGTGTGGGTCCTGGGGACTACAGTGCTGACTGTGATGTGGTGTGCCACCTCCCGCCACATAGTGCGGCCCACTTGTGGCCAGGGCCTCCTGCCAGTTGGTGGGTACAGGACCAGCTGCCTTCTCTCCACCGCTAAAACCAATGCCTCCAAAGCTTCATGGGAAAACCTGTGGGCTCACTCCCTGGGGTAGCAATCTGCCATCAGGATTTGTAAATATGTGCTCCTTTTCCTTGTCCTTCTTCTTATAGTTGATGAGGCAGTTGCACAGCCAACAATGCTGAGAATGTTGTGCTGCAGCATCAATGAACCTCCCCTTTAAGCAGTGAAAAAAGCCTGTGGCAATCATTACTTGCATTTTTCCAATCATTTTATTGAGGAGTGAGGACAAATTTTGTGTGCAGTCCAGATGATTTTCACCTGGTGTTAATTCACCATTTTTAGTCTAAACACTGCCCATTCCTTGGCTATAACGAATTTCTAGCCCACAGTCATTGGTATTTTTGCATTGGTAGCTTTTGTAGTGTAGTCAATATTGGACCATATATTCCGATGCCTACGGGTGTGTGCGAGCTGTGTACACTCCTGTAGGGACATCGGAAATGCTGGTTTCAGGCATGCGAAGTGCATGCGCTGAAAACCAGCATTTCCGATCTGTCAAGAATGCTCGGACAGATTGGACGCCTGCCCTGGAGAAGGGCCTCTGCAGGCAGGTAGTTCCACTTTCTAGAGAACCTCTGCCCGCAGAAAACCCTTAGAAATCTTACACCTGGTAAAAGCAGGCATAAGGCCTGTTTTTACCAGCATAAGAGTTGAAAAAAGTTTTTTTTTTAATTTCACTCATTTATCATTGAAAAATACTTTTAAAAAAGGTATGTTTATTTTTAGCCCCGTAAAAAACTTCAATTATTTATTTCAAAAAATTAAATTTTTGTTTAAAATATTTAATTTATTGAATTTGAACTCATTAAAAAAAAGTGATGTTTTAAAAAAATGTATTTAATGTTTCATTGTGAGGAGAACAAGAAGCGGGGCTGATTATTGTTGAATCCGTGATTATTAAAGTATGATGTTTTCCAATAACTAGACGGAGGCTGTAAATTAACAATCAACAGGTATTTACTGGAGGAGGGTAGTCTAAAGACTAACACTACAGAGGCATGCTCAAGGCTTATACACAGGTGTGGTCACTGCCGGTACTACGGTATACAGAAGCCGTAAAAGTAGTTCTCTCTTAAAAGGTACATACACTACAATTCCTCCCCTTTTAGATTAACAGTACCCATAACATTCAAATAACAGTTAACACTTTAACATGCACATTAAACTGAAATAGTCCATTTATAGATTCAGTCTTTGGGGTGGCTTCCTGATCCTTTCTGGATAGCGCCTTTCCTGATGTTCTTGTTCTTGGTGCGGAGGCGATTCTGGCCCCCTTTCGTCGGTTAGTTCATCAGGTTCCGCTGCTACTGTTTCTGAGGTAGATGCTACCGGTATGTCGGGTTCATCCCCAGGTACGCGAGACATGGGGTTGACTCGTTCCTGTGACGCTAGGATCTGGTCGACATGGCGTCTCACAATGTTCTGCCCGACATCCACTGTGTACATTAATGGCCCCTGCCGTGTGCATATCGTTCTGGGTTGCCATTTCTCTGTTCGGTAGTCGCGGGCCAAGACTGGTTGTCCTACATTGAAGCTTCTTGTTGGCTTTTCATTGATGTGCTGGAATTGCTTATCCTCAACATTTCTTCGCACATTTGGTCTGAGCAAATCCAGACGAGATCTCAACCTTCGGTTAAAGAACATCATGGCCGGGGTCTGGTTGGTAACTGCATGTGTCGCATTTCTGTAGGCTAACAGGAAATTGTCCACCTTATGCTGTAGTGGAATTTCATCATCACACATGGCCCTTATCGCCTTTTTAAAGGTTTGTACGAACCTCTCAGCCAATCCATTGGTGGCTGGATGATACGGGGCGGATGTGTAATGCCTTACCCCATTCCTTCTCATAAATTTCCGAAACTCTTCGGACACAAACTGTGGTCCATTATCAGAGCAAATCTGCTCTGGCAAGCCGTTCCTGGCAAATATGGTCCATAGGACTGCAATCGTTTTCACTGTAGTGGTGGAGGACATTTTGATCACCTCAGGCCATTTCGAGAGCGCATCCACTGCTATTGAGAACATTGAGTCCATGAATGGACCAGCAAAATCAATATGCACCCGTTGCTATGGAGAGGAGGGCCACTCCCATGGGTGTAGACGGGCATGTGGTGGTGCATTTTGGACCTTCTGGCATCCTGAGCAGCTCTTTGTTAGGTCCTCGATTTGTTGATCGATGCCCGGCCACCACACATAAGCCCTAGCAAGGCTTTTCATTTTCACCCCTCCCAGATGGCTTTCGTGAAGCTCATTGAGCACTCTCTCCCTTAACTTGGGTGGAATTACCACTCGGGATCCACACATTACTGTCCCCTGGCATACTGACAGCTGTTCTCTTCTGGATGAGAATGCTGGCAACAGTGAGTCGCCATGTGTTGGCCATCCCTTCACCGTCAAATCACATACCCGAAACAGTGTCGGATCATTGCGGGTCGACTTCTCTATATCCGTGTTAGTTACTGGCAATCGTTCAATTATCGACGAATAAAATATTTCGATAGGGTCCACTGCTGGTGCTTCCTCCACAGTAGGCAGTGGCAGGCGTGATAGCCCATCAGCGTTTCCATGCTGTTTCGTGCCCTTATACTCTATTTCATATTGGTTTGCCCCTAGAAAAAGGGACCATCTTTGTAGCCGTTGTGCAGTCATCACTGGAATGCCCTTCTTTGGATTAAAGATGGAGACAAGTGGTTGGTGGTCAGTCAGCAAGGTGAACTTCTGCCCATGCAGATAGTGGTTGAATTTTTTTACTCCCCATACTAGGCTGAGGGCCTCCCTGTCGATCTGGGCGTAGTTGTGCTCGGCTGAGGTTAGTGACTGAGACGCAAATGCTACTGGCCTCTCCAACCCGTCTGGGAATTTGTGTGACAGCACCGCTCCAATACCATAGGGTGATGCATCACATGCCAACCGAATTGGTAGTGCTGGGTTGAAATGGGCCAACACCTCTTTTGATGTGATCAATTCTTTGCACTTCTGGAAAGCTCGTTTACATTCGTCATTCCACTTCCATGGTACCCCCGTTTGCAGTAGGGTGTTCAGTGGGTGTAATACTGTAGACAGATTTGGTAAGAACTTATGGTAGTAGTTCACCAGCCCAAGGAACGACCTCTGTTGTGGCACATTTTCCGGTGCTGGAGCCTTGACTTCTGCCTCAATCTTTTCAGGGGACTTATGTAACCCCTCTTTATCAATAACGTGGCCACAATACGAGATCTGCTTCTGGAAAAACTCGCACTTGTGGCGATTAGCTTGTAGCCCATATTCCTTTAATCGAGTGAGCACCTTCTCCAGGTTGGCGAGGTGATCACTGTCATTTTCGTCGGTGACCAGGATGTCGTCCAAATAATACTGGGTCCCTGGAATCCCTTGCAGGACCTGATCCATTGCCCTTTGCCAAATAGCCGGAGCCGATGCTACCCCGAACACAAGCCGGTTGTATTGGTAGAGACCTTTATGAGTGTTGATCGTGAGGTATTGTTTCGAGGCTTCTTCTACCTCCATTTGCAAGTACGCCTGGGCCAGATCAATTTTGTTGAAGTGTTTACCTCCAGATAGCGAGGCGAAAATATCCTCAATCCGTGGAAGTGGATATTGTACCGTGTGAAGGACTGGGTTCACAGTCACCTTAAAATCCCCACAGATGCGGACCTTCTTTGGTTCCCCAGGCGTATTACTCAATGACCTCTTCATTACAGGAATGATGGGTGTAGCCCACTCGCTCCAGTCTACTTTGGACAGTACTCCTGAACGTTCCAACCCTTCCAGCTCTGCTTCGACGGCTGGTCGGATCGCATAAGGCACCGGTCTGGCCTTAAAAAACTTTGGGCTTGCATTTTCCTCTATTTTAATCGTCGCTGTTATGCCTTTTAGTGTTCTGAGTCCCTCCTGGATCACTTCTTGTGCGTCAGTTAGCATTTTTGACAGTCGTCCAGGTGTGACGTCGTCATCCTTTTTGGCCTCAACCTTCAGTGCCTGTATGGAATGCCAATCTAATTGTATCTTCCGGATCCATTCACGTCCTAGTAGTGGTGGTCCACCATCTGGCAATACATATAGGTCCATTTTGGGTATTTCCTGGCCTTTGTATATCATGTTCACCCTTATTTTTCCTTTGGGGTAGACTTTTTGCCCCGTGTACGTCTTCAAGACAATCTCTGTAGCTTTCAAGGGTATATGTGAAAATAGCCGCTTGTAGTCCCTTTGGTTTATGACTGTTAGGGCTGATCCTGTGTCCAATTCCATTTTCACTTGGACTCCGTCTATCTTGAACGTGACCCAGATAGTCTGGTGATCCTCCATTTTGATTACCTTATGTAGTTTCAGACAACCCAGCTCCTTGCTTCTGGAGTCTGTATCACTTTTCTGTTCGTCTGAACTACTGTCCATCACCTTATGTACCTTTTTGTACTTCTCCTGTGGAGATTTCTTGCTGCTGGTTTTCTTCCCTGACCTGCAGACTCTTGCTATGTGTCCTGCTTTTCCACACTGTCTGCACACTTGGTCCTTGAACCAACAATCTTTCTGGTCGTGTGTTGTTCTGCCGCAGCGATAACACTTCCCTGCTCCATATGACAGTTCATTGGTGCCATATTCTTGCGGTCTCCGTTGTATCTCTGCAGCGCCCCGTGCGGCTGCTTCATGTGATACTGCCATGCTGAAAGCCTTGTCCAGCGTAAGATCCTTTTCTGATAGAAGCCGTTTCTGGGTTCCTTCACTTTGAAGCCCACACACAAACTTGTCCCTTAACGTATCTGCCAGTCCCAATCCAAACTGGCAGTGTTTCGATAGCTTGCGCAGTTCCGTTAAGTACTCAGCATTACTTTCGTCTTTATGCTGGTTCCTTTTGTGGAACTTAAATCTTTCTGCTATCAGCAGCGGTGTGGGGTTTAAGTGGTCCTGTAGGATTTCCACTATGCTTTCGAAATTCTTATCCACTGGCTTCTCTGGGGTTATTAGGTTTCGCAGTAACCCATAAGTTTTTGCACCCATGGAATTCAACAAAACCAGTCCTTTCCTAGCATCTGGCACTTCATTCGCCTTGCAGTGCACCTCAATGCGCTCCACATATGTCGCCCAATCTTCGACTTCATTGTCGAACGCAGTGATACTGCCACTCTTCGGCATCCCTGGGTGTGATTAAACTGTCTAAAATGGCGTCTCCCGCGCTCTCCCTTCTTCTCCGCTGGCACAAAATGGCGTCTCCCGTGCTTTCCTTTCTTCCCGCGCTCGCCCTTCTTCTCCGCTGCGGCTTCTAAAATGGCGTCTCCCGCACTCTCCCTTCTTCTCCGCAGCTCAGTGGCGGCTCCTGCGCTTCCTTTCTTTCCCCCGCGGACACTGTTCAGCCCTTGAGCCCTGGCTGTGCTCTGCGCGTTCTCCTGTGCGCCTCTCTCATTGCCGCCGCTCGGTCCTGAACCCGGCTGCTGCTTTACCCTCTCTCTCTTTTTGTTTTCCGTCAACGCTGCTCGGTTTTCAACCCCCGGCTGTGCCCTGTGTGCTTCACCCTCTCTCTTACCCCGTTGACGCTGCTCGGCCTTTTCTGTGCCGTCGGTCGGCTCCAGCCGCCACTGTCTGGGAAGGGTCTGCGCTGTACCTGTTGCCAGTCTGTTGCTGGATCGTCGTGGCTGGAGAACCAAGCCCAGCTCTCCACAGCCTCCCCTGCGATTTTCACTCTCTGCTGGATGACTGGGCGGTTGCTCGTGGTCGACGCCCATGCTTCTGGCCTCGACTTTCTTCCACCGTCCTCCCGGAGCGAATCCTTGAAAGGAAATGCAGAGTTGCAGGTAGATTTGAATCGACCTCGTCGCCACTGTTGAATCCGGGATTCTTAAAGTATGATGTTTTCCAATAACTAGACGGAGGCTGTAAATTAACAATCAACAGGTGTTTACTGGAGGAGGGGAGTCTAAAGACCAACAGTACAGAGGCATGCTCAAGGCTTATATACAGGTGTGGTCACTGCCAGTACTACAGTATACAGGAGCTGTAAAAGTAGTTCTCTCTTAAAGGTACATACACTACAATTATGGGCTGGCAGCGTCCCTTAGCGGAGCACTCCTGCCCGACTCCTGCCCCCTCATTGCAGACTAATTTCATGATAAAAGCTATTAATATTAGCAGTATTAAAATGTGGCAGCTGTGATTATTCCTTTTTTTTCCAACAAAGGTAATTACTCCTAAAACATAGTTTGCCAATCACTAAAATGATGGAAAATAAATGTGCTTAGAAATAAAACCACCAACTTTCTTTTCAATATAATTGTATTCATTGCACTGCTGAATAAATTTACATGACTGTTTTTTTGTTTCCCCCCATCACTTACCAAAATGTTCCAATTAAACTGTACAATGCATTGGAATTTACTTTCCATCCCTAATATTTGAATTATGTTCTTTCCCCACAATGTTAAACCTGCCTCTCAGCAATTTCGAGGAAATAGACTTATAAAAGGCGTTTGATAAAGTACCACATATTAAACTTGCTGGCAAAATTGAAGCCCATGGGGTAAAAGGGCAGTAGCAGTATGGATACAAAATTGGCTAAGGGATAGAAAACAGAAGGTAGTGGTGGATGGCTGCCATTTGGACTGGGGGAGGTATATAGTGGAGTTCCCCAGGGTTCAGTATGAGGACAAAAGCAAAATACTGTGGATGCTGAAAATCAGAAATAAAACAGAAAATGCTGGCAACACTGAGGTCAGGCTTTTTCCAGTTCTGACGAAAGGTCATCGAGCTAAAACGTTAACTCTGTTTCGCTCTCCACAGATGCTGCCTGACCAGCTGAGTATTTCCAGCATTTTCTGTTTTTATTTCAGTACGTGGACCACCGCCGGTTTTGATATACATTAATGACTTGGACTTGGGGGGTTCAGGGCACAATTTAAAAATTTGCAGATGACAAGAAACTTGGAAGTAGTAAACAGTGAGGATGATAGTAATAGACTTCAAGAGGACATAGACAGGCTGGTGGAATGGGTGGACACATGCAGGTGAAATTCAATGCAGAAAAGTATGAGGTGACACATTTTGGTTGAAAGAATGAGGAGAGACAATACAAACTCAATGGTACAATTTTGAAATAGGTGCAAGATGAGAGAGACCTGGGGGTGTTTGTTCACAAATCTTTGAAGCTGGCAGGACAGGTTAACAAAGCAGTTACTAAAGCATATGGGATCGTGGGCTTTATAAGTAAAGGCCTGGAGTACAAAAGCCAGGAAGTTATACTAAAATTATATAAAACACTAGTTCGGCCGCAGCTAGAGTATTGTGTTCAATTCTGGGCACCGCACTTTAGGAAAGGATGTGAAGGCTTTGGAGAGGGTACAGAAGAGATTTACTAGAATAGGTTCAAGGATGAAGGATTACAGTTAGGTGGATAGACTGGAGAAGCTGGGGTTGTTCTCCTTAGAGTAGAGAAGGCTAAGAGGAGATTTGATAGAGGTGTTCAAAAATCATGAAGGGTTTAGGTAGAGTAAATAGAGAGAAATGGTTTCCAATGGCTGAAGGATTGAGAAAGAGAGGGCACAGATTTAAGATGATTGGCAAAAGAACAAGAGGCGGCATGAGGAAAAACTATTTAGAGGAATGAGTGGTTAGGATTTGGAATGCACTGCTTGATAGTGTACAGATTCAATAGTAGCCTTTAAAAGGGAATTGGATAAATACTTGAAGGAGAAAAAAATTGCCGGGATATGGGGAAAGAGCGGGGGAGTGGGACTGACTGGATTGCTCTTCGAAAGAGCCATCGCCAATTCGATGGGCTGAGCGACCTCCTTCTGTGCAGTACTATTCTATGGTTCTATAAGGCTGGGCTGGAGTATAGCTAGGCCAGGAGTGAAAGTGGCAAGGACAAGACAGGTCAGGTCAGGTCAGGAGTGTGAGCATTTGGGTAGTTGGGCATAGCACCATGAAGAGCAGCAGGAATTAAAGCCTTGAGTCATGCAGAGCAAGGGGAACATGTTAACTGTGGGGTGTGATGACAGTGGGACCTGTGGGGGTAGAGATTTGGTTCAGGTGCGGTATTGAGGAACTGTCATGATAATTGCATGTCAAGGAAATTTTCTTTGGTAGAACCTTATGGACCAGTGCAGGGATTGTGGGGAGGATGAGCAAACTGACCATGGCACCGCGCGCGGTACAGGTAGCTGTTCAAATGGGGGGAGTGAAAAGGAAGGTGGTTGTAGTAGGTGACAGTATAGTTAGGGGGATAGACACTGTTTTCTGCAGCCAGGAGTGTGAGTCCCGAAGACAATATTGCCTACCCAGTGCCAGGGTAAAGGACAGCTCCTCCGGGCTTGTGAAGAACTTGGAGTGGGAGGGGAAGGATCCAGTTTACTGGTCCACGTAGGTACCAACGATATAGGTAGGACAAAGAAAGAGGTTCTGCTGAGCGAGTTTGAGCAGCTAGCGACTAAGTTAAAAAGCAGAGCCACAAAGGTCTGTAGGGGGTGGCGGGTGTGGCGCGTGCGCCCAGTCAGTTATGCCCTTGACTGTTTGTGAGCGGTTCGAATCGCTCCCACGCCCCTGGGTTCTAGACACCGGACTTAGGTATAGGCAGCGATACAGAAAACTCGAGTAGACAGGTGGTTTGGATGCAAGCAAAAACCAAGATTTTATTGAACAGGAAAAATTAATACAGTCTTAAAAGAAGTTACCACTATAACATTACAGGCAAATGCACTTATACAGGGAATGGGGAACACATGGCACATCGAGGGAAAACAACTATCTTAACAATCCCCTTATCCTTATCCCACCCCCATACCTAACTAGATTAAGCTATGAGAGGTCAGAATCTATGTTCACCAATCAAAAACGGGGTTTGCTCAATTCAAAACAGCGGTGGGGTTCGGGGTTCGCTCTTGGTGCTCTCTGGAGCCTGCCATCATCACGTGGTTTCCGGGAGCTGCAAGGGCATTGTCCAGGCTCGAGTACCCCAAAGTCAAAGTCTCTGTTTGGGTACTTTACTTTGCAGGGATGATTCTTCGTCGACAGCTGCCAGTTTGAGTTAGTGTGCAGATATTCGAAGGTCGGCCGAGGCTGAAGGCCTGATGATTCGAAGCCTCTCCTCGTTTGGTCTCCTCCAGCTGGTCTGCCCCTCGGTGGTTTTCCCTTCTCCCCTCGTCGCGTCCCGCCTCGCCTGGCCTGAATCTGTCCGTGTCCACCCGACCCGGTGCCGGGGCAGTTCCAGATGGAGTGGGAAAAGGGCACGGGCAAAGGCCAGGAGGTAAACGCGGGTCGGGGAAAGAGCAGCAGCCACGAGGGCGAGGGGCCCAAGGAGCAGCACCAGCACACCAACTAATGAACTCTACGGACCTCCTCCAAACAAACGAACTAGCTGCCCTAACTCAATGCTACCCAGGGCCTTCAATTATACCTTCATCGAAAACCCTTATCTTCGCGCCAAATCTGATTAGTTCTTTGTCTTAAATTTGGCGGGCTAGTTTGAAATAATGGTAGCAATTCATGCTAACGGTTTTTAGATGGCCGGTAATCGCATCTACCGGCCCGATAATTGACTTGCATTGTCCTGCAAGTTCCTTGTTGGGCTTGTCCAACCTCGATGGCTGTGTTAATCTGTTTCTGATAATGTATGCAGACTGTTTGATGGCCTTAACTATAGGCCTAAACTGCAATTAGATCCGTCTCCAATTCAGTCTAATGCATAATTCAGAGTCCTGTCTCGTTCCAAAACACAAAGTTTCTCTTCACAGAAAACCTGCAGCCTTAGTTTCGATTTCTCCCAAGCTGTCTGTGCTGCAGAATCCATTTGGAATCCCACAGGCTTTCTGCCACAAGGCACGGACGCCATCTTGGGTACCCATTTTAATTTAAAATGTCCATGCAGGGTCCTTTTATTAATAATAACCTTCGGGGAGATGCAGAAATTTTGCAAACCTTACAGTCCCCCCTGTGATACTAAAACTTGCTTGAGGTATCATACTTTAAAGTGAGCAAAATTTTTCTGACCCTCCATAGTCAACCTTCCCCTGCAATTATCTATCTAATATACCCACGACACATGCACTTCCCATTCCGCGAAAATGTAGTGTACATCAGCATACAGAGAGTAAAATTACAGACTTTACACACACATCCAAGCATGGAGGGGGTCTAACACTCCTGCACCACTTGGTACACGTATCTTTATTAAACCGTGTTGCAACACAGACAATAAAAGAAAACCTTTACTTACAAAAAACAAACACAAAGAACAACAATTCCTTAATCGAAATACAGGGAAAAAGACTTAAACCGGCGTATCTTCCTCCACCTTTACATAATGTTCTTTCCAAAAGCTCTGGTTTTGGAATTCTGACCACCGACCTTTTCCCTTACACTGAATGCAAACTAAATACAGCACTATCCCTAACTGGCAAACCACAAGAATGTGGGAAGCCAGTCTGATCCACGAAGGGACCTCTATATTATTGAAAAGGTTCCACCAGGGTGGAGTCACAATATCCAATATCTTAGTCCCTATCTCTATTGTTTTCTGCTTGAGAGTGTAAAAATGTTTCTGTGAATCTATAACAGCTTTTAGAATTTTGGTCAAATGTTCTGGGAGAGGGGGAATTTCGTAGCCAAAGTGTGCTACGTACTTCTGCAAGTTCGTAAAATTCTCCTTCACCGTGAGGTGAACAGTGGAGGGTTCGGGAATGGGGACAATTCGCTCCTGGGCCACTTGAGCTTCTGCCCTGGGTTTAAAACAGAAACTGCTGTCACTGACCAGACACCAGCTATGCTGTCCGTGCTGGTAGTGCGACGCGCCGGTGGTGACACAATATGTCCCACCCCCTATATATGCTACCTGCGGGGGAACATGGCCTTGTGCCATTGCCTCCATGGTACAATTTATAGGCTTCGCATCAGCAGCTCTGAACCCACACTGCGGCCTTGAAAAGGCATTCAAGTGCTGGGGACACAGGATTATGTGTGCTCCCCGGCTCCGGCACCCTGAGAGGTCAGTACCTGTCATAGCGTGCTCCCACTTAATGACGTAAGGCGGGACCGCTGTGAAACGAATGTGTGCACCCCCTTGAATGACTCCAATGTTCTCAACCCTGTATACCGGTGCGGGTCGGGCTGTCCTACCCATGACTGGCATCCTAACTACTACTCCCATGATTGTGTGGTTGGACCGCCCACAATCCACGGGGACTGGATAGGCTTCGGAGGCTAGCCGGAGTTGGCACGGGCTCAATGCATTCTCAAAAGGATGGAGGGCTGCGAGGTGCTTGTTGCTAATCCAGGAGGGGACCAAGCCTTGTTTTAAATCCTCCAGGTTACTGCGGCCCTCGTCCAGTAACCACGCCCCGTATAACACGCACACCTCATTCTGCGCAGCCTGGTCAGAAGCATTTCTGTCCTCCCTTATGAGAGCATTTACCGTCTTTGTGTGCTTTTCCAACTCGGCTATGATCTCCTTTAAATGGACCGTCATGGCCTGATCCTCATGCAACGCCGAGCCCACTGCCTTGTTCTCATCCAGTAATATCCTTTTTAATTGTGTTTTTAAACCGTTTCTCTGGGTCTGCAGCTCTATGTCATCCAAGCTGTTGATGACAGAGGACCCAGTATTAAACGCAGTAAAACATCATTCCATATACCCCTCCTTTGTCTCCCTGGGTTACCCAAAAATTCTCGGTGTGTGGTGTAGAGTTCGGTCTTGTCCACGTGGGCAAAATCGAACTCGTAAAATTTCTTGAACATGTCCTTTACTAGGGCCTGGTATAACTGCTCTGTTTCTTTGGGGCACCACTCCGGTAAATATACCTCAGTGAGATTTAAAATCACGGAGGCGACCGTGTAGTGTACCCCCTGGTACAGCATCTGATCGGTGGGGACTAATACCAACCCATTCCCTGGTCCCTTGGTGGCGGTGGGACAACCTTCTCTGGATAACCTCGCCGCCTGCGCCGTGGGCGGGGCACAAGCTCAGTGGCCTTGACTGGGATCTGGGTATATGGGACCGCACACACCTTCAGGCTGGCATCCCACCTTATCCCCTCCCCGGCGTCTTGCCACTGCCGGTGGAAAACAATGGATATGCCTGCGGGGCAGACTGTCTCTGACCCCCACATACAGATATAATCCCTTGGTCCGGTTCCCACCACTTGTCCCAACACACGCTTAGTCCTCCACGGTAATTGTCCGATGGGTGTTGTTTCCCAACCGCTCCCACTCGACTTCGGGGTTCCTCATGTCCTTGCTCAACTTCCTGAGCCACCACCATCTAGCCAGTGGAATGTGTCCTTTACACGTCAAACATATTCGCTTTCCAATGGTGATGCTGACCCTCGTAATAACGACTCGTATCTGGGGGCACAGGAGGGAGACTTCCCCGTGCGTGAATCCGGTTTGGCTGGAGTACTGAGATGAATTGGACCCCAACCATCCTGGCCACCTTCCCTCGTGGAAGTAGACGGCGGTGTTCGCCGCTCCCGTCGATCGCCAGGGGCGCTGTGTCTGCCGAACATCCATAGATGTGGGAGTTCTGGATGTCGCCCCTCCTCTCCGCGCTCATCTCGATCAGGGCGAATAGGATCACGATCCATTCCATCCTGAAAAGTCTTCCTGCAAAGAGATGTAAAGACATGCAGCCAGGTCCCCAAGAGATTCTCTGGCTTGGTGAGGCATGGTCGGGTTCCGCGACCTCAACCCAAATATACAATCTTAACAGACTACTTACATAAACACCCAGACTTAAGCTAAATAATTACACCTTACTCAAAACTTAAACTTAGACTAAACTATATGCAACCGCCGCCCGTCTCCGGGTGGCCAGGCTAATCCCTGGTCAGACTGCGGCTCGCCGCTACCCCCGGCGTGACCGCACCGTCCTTCACAGTTGGTTCCTTGCAGCCCGAGGCTGCTGGCTGAGGACCTCTGTCCTTGGACCTCTCCCTGGCTCGAGGGGCGGCCCTTGGGAACTGGAGGGCTGGTGACCATGGCTTTCTTGGCTGGGGCGTCCACGGGGACCTTCTGGGGGCTTTGGCAGGTGGGGCTGTCTTGGCTGCTGGGCCTTTTACCCGAACCGCTGCACCCCCAGGCTTGACCCCTCCCGAACCTGGGCTGGGGGCAGGTAACCTTTCGCAACTTGCTGCCCCGAGCTGAGATTCTCCGCCCCCGGGTCCCATGGCTGGGTCCGGGGTGGGGTTTTCGACCTCAGGTCCCTCCCTCGTTACACCTGGGTTAGGGGCGGGGTTTTTGCCCTCAAGACCCCCCCCTCGTCTGGATCCCAGAAGAGTGGGGGCGTGTCCCAATCGATGGGCTGGATGGCCCCTCCCTTCAAGCAAGCCACAGCGCCTGCTTGTGTAGTCTGTGAAATCGCTCGTGCTGCAGGCTGAGGATCTTTATCCTCAGACCTTACCCCAACTGGCTGTTTTCCCTTTTCAGGCTGAAACAGCTTGCACTGGTTGATATGAAACCATTTTGTACACCAGGGCATCTTCACAGCGTAGACCATAGGGCTGGCTTTGTCTACAATACTGTAGTGCCCCATGTACAATGTCTCCAAACTCCCCACTCGGGCATAGTTTCTTACCATGACCTGATCTGCTACCTCCCACTCATGGTGCTTTCTCGGCTCGAGTAGCAATCGGTTACTCCGATGCTGCCTTCCCATGTTCCCGGCTGCCTGCTCATGGACCTGCTTCAGGTGCTCAAAAAGGTTTCAGGCGAACCTGTCCCGGTTTACCTCCCTGAGCTGACCCTCCGTGAGCACCGTGGCTAGTACATGGGTGGGGGTCCGCATAACCCTGCCAGTCATCAGCTCGTATGGGGAATACCCCGTGCTTTTAGACTGGCTGGCTCGGATCCCCATCAAAACCAACGGTAGGACTTCGGCCCATTTACAATAGTGGGCCATGCTCCTCTTTCGAATCAGTGAACAGGAGCAGGTCATCCACACATTGTACCAACTGTCCGGGCTGACTAAAGTCCTTCAAACTGTCTGCCATGCACTGATGGAAGATGCTGGGGCTATTATGGAAGCCCTGAGGCAAGCAGTTCCACGTGTACTGTTGCCCTTTAAACGTAAAGGCAAACTTGTACTGATCCTCTCTCCTTACAGGGATGGACCAAAACCCATTGGAAATATCCAGCACCGTGAAAGTGGTCGCGGATGCTGGAATACTCCCTATCAGGTCGGCAACTGCTGCCACTGTAGGTGCACAGGCTGGGATGTTACTATTGAGCACCCGATAGTCCACCGTGGCCCTCCAGGAATTGCTCGGTTTTCTAACCGGCCACAACAGAGAGTTTACATGGGTGGCTATCGGCCTCAGAACTCCCTGCTGTACTAACAAGGACATGGCTGCTTCCATGTCCGGCTCTGCTTCCCTGGGGAAGTTATACTGTTTCTGTGGTCAGGCCATGGGGTCCCCGTCTACTCTGACCTCAAACCCTATGACCCTCCCGCAGTCGTGTTTGTGCGTGGCAAATGTGGCCAGGTGGGCCTGCACAAATGCCTGGAACTCTGGTGGGGTGTTGCTGACCATGAGCCCGAGGTTATAATCCTCTTTGGGCTTCATGGTGCAGAGGGTCCCCTTCCCTTCCTTACCCGGGATAACTACGATCTCACCGTTCTTTACTTTTCCCGCCCCACAGAGGCAGTGATTCCTCAAATCCACCAGGATCCCGTGACCTACGATAAAGTCGGCCCCCAGGACTCCTCTTCCACCCTCCACGTCCCAATTCATCAGAACACATGTCCACTTGGAGCGGAGCGGTCCTATCCAAATGGCGAGTGGGATGGAGACCGAGCCAGCCTGTTCCTTACCCGTGTACCCCGATAAACTGTATGGGACCCCCCTGGAGAGAGGTGAGGTGGTGGGGTTAGCTGAGTAGATCACGGTGCGCGAGGCCCCCATGTCCAACAGATAGGTCCCCGCTACCTTTTCCACCTCCATCTCCAACATGGGTCTCCTCCACTCATCATATCGGAGCGAACACAGATACACAGGCTGCACCGGCTCTAGTCACGGCTGTGGGTTGGATGGGGCTGACGGGGTGAGAGCACCAGTGGCGACTGATACTCTCCCCTGGCCAGTCAGCAAGGACCTCATGGCGTCCAAAAGCAACTCGACCTCTGCGGAAGGGGTCCCTACCCCCGCCTTTTGGGCTGGGGCTGTGGGATGCTTTCCCTTGTTATCCTTCCAAGGGTTCTTACACTCCTTCCGCCAGTGGCCATCCTTCCCACACCCGTAACAATTGGTCTTTGTGTTGGGGGGGTTACTCCCTTCCTGGTGCCAGTCTTTCCTACCCGGTCCGGGTTTTACCTCATGCAGCTTACCCTTGGGTGGGTGTGCATCGTCTCCCCCACCATTTGTATAGGCCAGAGTGAGCTGCCTAATTACCGTGATCTCTGTGGTCTGGGGATCTTTGGGGTCGAACCAGGCTTCTGCCTTGGCCCGGATCTGTGGCAAGCTGTTCGCCACTAGACAACGGAGCCAATGCGTCAGAGAATCCCTGTTCAGGAGTCCCCGGTCCCGCGTCCTCGGGCAGGCTTTCCGGTACACCGGCCACAACCGGTCCGCAAAAGCCTGCGGGGTCTCCCCTGAGAGCTGTACCGTCTTCTCCATGTGGGAGAAAGGACTTCCCTCATCCATCCTCATGGCCTCCAGCTCTAAGCTCCTCGTACCCGCACTCCCCCCTCTTACACACTTCAGAGAGGGATTGGAGGAGATTACTCTCCAGGGAGAATAGCAGCATCTTGGCCTTCTCAGCGTCATCGCAGTCATTGACGCTGGCGGCCTGCTCTATTTCCCTGAAGTGGATCGAGGGGTCTCCCTTGGCGAAAAGCTTCATGATATGGTTGACCATAACCCTAAGCTGTTGGGTGTTAAAGGCTAATATGAACTGGTTTTGGAGGGGTCCCTCATCTTCGCCATTGGCGGGTGGGCCAAACCTCCGATGCCGTGCTGGGCACATCGGTTCCGGTTCTGACTTTTCGGGCGGTGTTTGTTCTACCTCCGGCTCCACCTCTGGCTCCACTCTGGGTTCCACCCCACCTTGCTGCCAAACCTCGCTGAAACTTGGCACTATGGGTGGTGGTCGTGAGGTCTCCTCTCTTTCAACTGGGTCGTCCCTAGGCACTACCGGTGACATTGGAACTGTTCTCCCCTCGTTCCCCATAAAATTTGCCTGACCTGCCCTTGGACTTATGAGGCATACCATGCCTTTTGCCTTCTGGAGGGCCTGACTCAGATTTTCTATCCTTTCTTTACAGGGGCTGTGGTCTGCCTCCTCAAACCCCTGTTCATTCGCTAGCTTGTAAGCGGCTTTTACCTCCTGCACTTTCTCTTCCTGTTCCTTAACCTGCCTTGCCATGCGGGCGTTTTTCTCCTGCAACCTTGACTCATTTCCCTTGGCCTCGGTGACTTGGCACCATAGGTATTCCAACTGGGCCTTGTGTTCTCTCACTAGATGCACTCTTTCTTGGTTCAAAGCCTGCAAAGCTACTAACAACTTTTCCCCTGCAAGAGCCTTATCCTGGATCTCCAGGGCTGACTCCCTTAACTCAATTGCCTGTGCAGCAACGAGCCCGTCCAGAAGCTGGATCAGCTTTTTAAAGCACATCAGCCAAACTGCCTTCTCTAAGGACTTCTTGTGTTCCTTTCCCTCTGTCCACTTGGCTGCTGCATCTACCGGACGCCCAGCCTTTAACAGAGTGGTGATCCACTTCTTAGTGATATTGACCTTGCTAAACACATAATCAGAAATCCTTTCCTCCATAATGGTTCGCTCATCCGAACCATTGTCTACCATATCGCAACCCTGATGTCGGTGTCTTGCCGCAGTCGCCATTTATGTAGGGGGTGGCAGGTGTGGCACGTGCGCCCAGTCAGTTATGCCCCTGACTGTTTGTGAGTGGTTCGAATCACTCCCACGCCCCTGGGTTCTAGACACCGGACTTAGGTACAGGCAGCGATACAGAAAACTCGAGTAGACAGGTGGTTTGGATGCAAGCAAAAACCAAGATTTTATTGAACAGGAAAAATTAATACAGTCTTAAAATCAGTTACCACAAAACATTACAGGCAAATGCACTTATACAGGGAATGGGGAACACACGGCACATCGAGGGGAAACAACTATCTTAACAATCCTCTTATCCTTATCCCACCCCCTATACCTAACTAGATTAAGCTATGAGGGGTCAGAATCTATGCTCACCAATCAAAAACGTGGTTTGCTCAATTCAAAACAGCGGTGGGGTTCGGTGTTCGCTCTTGGTGCTCTCTGGAGCCTGCCGTCATCACATGGTCTCCGGGTGCTGCAAGGGCGTTGCCCAGGTTCGAGTACCCCAAAGTCAAAGTCTCTGTTTGGGTACTTTACCTTGCAGGGATGATTCTTCGTCGACAGCTGCCAGTTTGAGTTAGTGTGCAGATATTCGAAGGTCGGCCGAGGCTGAAGGCCCGATGATTTGAAGCCTCCCCTCGTTTGGTCTCCTCCAGCCGGTCTGCCCCTCGGTGGTTTTCCCTTCTCCCCTCGTCGCGTCCCGCCTCGCCTGGCCTGAATCTGTCCGTGTCCGCCCGACCCGGTGCCGGGGCAGTTCCAGATGGAGTGGGAAAAGGGCACGGGCAAAGGCCAGGAGGTAAGCATGGGACGGGGAAAGAGCGGCAGCCATGAGGGCGAGGGGCCCGAGGAGCAGCACCAGCACACCAACCAACGAACTCTACGGACCTCCTCCTCCGAACGAACTAGCTGCCCTAACTCAATGCTACCCGGGGCCTTCAATTATACCTTCGTCAAAAACCCTTGTCTTTGCGCCAAATCAGGTTAGTTCTTTGTCTTAAACTTGGCGGGATGGTTTAAAATAATGGTAGCAAGTCATACTAACGGTTTTTAGATGGCCGGTAATCGCATCTACCGGCCCGATAATTGACTTGTATTGTCCTGAAAGTTCCTTGTTGGGCTTGTCCAACCTCGATGGCTGTGTTAATCTGTTTCCGATAATGTATGCAGACTGTTTGATGGCCTTAACTATAGGCCTAAACTGCAATTAGATCTGTCTCCACTTCAGTCTAATGCATAATTCAGAGTCCTGTCTCGTTCCAAAACACAAAGTTTCTCTTCACAGAAAACATGCAGCCTTAGTTTTGATTTTTCCCAAGCTGTCTGTGCTGCAGAATCCATTATGGAATCCCACAGGCTTTCTGTCACGAGACACTGATGCCATCTTGGGTAACCTTTTTAATTTAAAATGTCCATGCAGGGTCCTTTTATGAATAATAACCTTCAGGGAGATGCAGAAATTTTGCAAATCTTACAGGTCATAAACTCTGGACTATTACCGGAGCCACGTGCAAATTGGCATAGGGTCAATAGGATCAGGGAGATGAATGCGTGGCTCAAAGATTGGTGTGGGAGAAGTGGGCTTGGATTTGTGGGGCACTAGCACCAGTACTAGGGAAAGAGAGAGCTGTTCCGTTGGGACGGACTACACCTGAACCACGCTGGGACCAGAGTTCTAGCAAATTGAATAACTAGGGAGGTAGATAGGGCTTTAAACTAAATAAGGGGGGAGGGTCCCGGTGGAGTGAAATCTGGAATGCTAAAGAGAAAAGACAAGGAAGCAGTGCCGGAAAGTGACTGGGGAAAGGATAACCAGATTGTGTCAGGAAGGGACAGAGCGTACAAAGGAGTGCACTAACAAATAGGGTCCGGGTAAGAAAAAATGGTAATAAGACAAATAGGGCCATTGTACAATAAAATGTTAAGGTGTCTAAAAATGTTAAAAAGACAAATCTAAAGGCACTGTATCTGAATGCACGAAGCATTCGTAATAAGGCAGACGAATTAACAGCACAAATAGATGTAAATGGATACGATATAATTGCGATTACGGAGACATGGCTGCAGGGTGACCAAGGCAGGGAGCTGAATATCCAAGGATATTCAATATTTAGGAAGGACAGGCGAAAAGGAAAAGGATGTGGGATGGCCTTGTTAGTAAAGGATAAAATCAGAGCAATAGTGAGAAAGGATATTGGCTCAGAAAATCAAGATGTTGAATCAGTCTGGGTGGAGCTAAGAAGCACCAAGGGGTATAAAACATTGGTGGGAGTTGTATATACGCCTCCAAACAGTAGTGGTAATGTAGGGGATGGCATTAAATAGGAAATTAGAGATGCATGTAACAAGGGTACTATAGTAATCAAGGGTGACTTTAATCTACATATAGACTGGCCAAACCAAATTAGCAATAATACTGTGGAGGATGAATTCCTGGAGTGTGTTCGAGATGGTTTTTTAGACCAGTATGTTGAGGAGCCAATTAGGGAACAGGCTATCCTAGATTGGGTATTGTGCAATGAGAAGGGGTTAATTAATAATCTTGTTGTGCGGGGTCCTTTAGGGAAGAGTGACCATAACATGATAGAATTCTTCATTAAAATGGAAAGTGAAGAAGTCCAATCTGAAACTAGGGTCCTAAATCTAAACAAAGGAAACTACGATGGTATGGGGAGCTTCTTTAAAAGGCATGACGGTGGATAGGCAATGGCTAATATTTAAGGAATGAATGCATGAATTGCAACAGTTATACATTCCTTTCTGGCGCAAAAACACAAAAGGAAAAGCGGCCCAACCATGGTTAACAAGAGAAATTAAGGATAGTATTAAATCCAAAGAGGAGTCATATAAAGTTGCCAGAAAAAGTAGCAAGCCTGAGGATTGGGAGCAGTTTAGAGTTAAGCAAAAAAGGACCAAGAGTCATAGTCATATAGTTATACAGCACAGAAAGAGGCCCTTCGGCGCATCGTGTCCGCACCGGCCATCAAGCCTTGTCTATTCTAATCCCATTTTCCAGCACTTGGTCCGTAGCCTTGTATGCTATAGCGTTTCAAGTGCTCATCTAAATGCTTCTTGAATGTTGTGAGGGTTCCTGCCTCTACCACCTTTTCAGGCAGTGAGTTCCAGATTCCAACCACACCCTGGGTGAAAAAGTTTTTCCTCAAATCCCCTCTAAACCTTCTGCCCCTTACCTTGAATCTATGCCCCCTTGTGATTGACCCCTCTACTAAGGGGAAAAGTTCCTTTCTATCTACCCTATCTATGCCCCTCATAATTTTGTACACCTCAATCAGGTCCCCCCTCAGCCTTCATAGCTGAAGTGCTCCAGCCCAGGTAACATCCTGGTGAATCTCCTCTGCACCCTCTCCAATGCAATCACATCCTTCCTATAGTGTGGTGACCAGAACTGCACAAAATATTCCAGCTGTGGCCTAACTAGCGTTTTGTACAGTTCCATTATAAACTCCCTTCTCTTATATTCTATGCCTTGGCTAATGAAGGCAAGTATCCCATATGTCTTTTTAACCACCTTATCTACCTGTCCTGCTGCCCTCAGGGATCTGTGTACATGCACACCAAGGTCCCTCTGATCCTCTGTCCTTCCTAGGATCCTACCATTCATTGTGCATTCCCTTGCCTTGTTTGTCCTCCCAAAATGCATCACCTCACACTTTTCAGGGTTAAATTCCATTTGCCATTGTTCTGCCCATCTGACCAACCTGCCTATATCATCCTGTAGCCTGAGGCTTCCCTCCTCGCTATTTACCACACCACCAATTTTCGTGTCATCTGCGAACTTACTGATCATACCTCCTACATTCATATCTAAATCATTAATGTAAACTACAAACAGCAAAGGACCCAGCACCGATCCCTGCGGTACACCACTGGACACAGGCTTCTAGTCACAAAAACAACCTTCAACCACTACCCTCTGCCTCCTGCCACTAAGCCAATTTTGGATCCAATGTGCCAAATTGCCCTGGATCCCATGGGCTCTTACCTTCTTGACCAGTCACCCATGTGGGACTTTGTCAAAAACCTTACTGAAGTCCATGTAGACTACATCAACTGCACTACCCTCTTGAAAAATTCAATCAAATTGGTCAGACATGATCTCCCCCTGACAAAGCCATTCTGACTATCCCTGATTAATCTCTGCCGCTCTAAGTGGAGACTAATTCTGTCCCTCAGAATTTTTTCCAATAATTTCCCTACTACTGATGTTAGGCTCACTGGCCTAGAAATTGGGTATAGCCCCGCCAGCACGTTTGCGCCGAAAATTTTGCGCCCGCCGCGGAGCCAGTTGTGCCCGCCCCATATTCACTTTCAGCGCCCCAAAGCGGAACCGGGCGCTGGTACAGGGTGTGTCCGCCCCGCTTGGGGCGCTGAAAGTGAATTTCAGTGCTCCCGGTCCCGCTGCGCCACCCGATGCGGTGCGGCAGGCTGCTGTACTGCAGGCCTCCCCCTTCTCTTAAGGGGGAGGTGCCTGCAACGGCCGGAGCCCCGATTGCAAGTGCCGGCAAAAGAGCCCGGCACAACGGAGAAGTGCTGGGCTCCACGGAAACCAGCCGGCAATGCCGCGGGGGGGGGGTGGAGGAGGCCGGGGAAGGAGGTGCGGGCAGGCGGCCGCCGAAAAAGCGGCCGCCCCGCACCTCCACCTTAACTTGCGCCGCTAAGGCTGCAGTAAGGACCCGGTCTCCCGATGTTGTTAGCGCCCGCCACGGAAGAGGCGGCCGCTACTGAAGATGGGGATCGGCGTGGTTTCGGGTGGTACCGGGGCACTGCGCACACCGATGACGTCATCGGTGCCGGCGCAGCGCTACCGGCTAACGCCGATGTTAGGGCCCACCTAATTTCGGGCGCGACGCAACTTCCGGCGCAACCCACTCTTTCGCCCCTAATTGGACGCAAACGCAACTGAATTTCTAGGCCACTGGCCTGTAATTCCCCGGTTTATCCCTACTACCTTTCTTGAACAATGGTATTATATTAGCTGTTCTCCAGCCCTCTGGCACCTCCCCTGTGGCCAGAGAGATTCTGAAAATTTGTGTCAGAGCCCCTGCAATCTCCTCCCTTGCCTCACACAGCAGCCTATGATACATCACGTCAGGGCCTGGGGATTTATCCACTTTTAAGCCTGATAAAACTGCTAGACCAAGAGATTGATTAAGAGGGGAAAAATAGAGTTTGAGAGTATGAAAGGATAATTACTAGTTCTAACCCCTTTAGGGCTACCCCGAACCAGGTGTATTCCTCAGATGTTCACTTTCAACTAAAGTTTGAGGTAGCCGAATCCTAAAGATACTTAATTGGGTCTAAAGGTCCAGACTATCTCTCCCTAAAGGAAAGGAACAACCTGAAAATGTTACCATCCTCCAGATAGCACTTTTAATAAGTTTAGCTAGACTGTAATGTTCCAGATATTATGAGGGTCCAGAAAACTCCCCCAGAGTTCTACAACTCTTCACCAGAGTGTACAGAGATTGAGTTCGCGAGTTTGATACAGAAGTATTATGTGAGACAAATCTAAAAATATATAGATTTATTAAAGAACCGACATATAATTTACAGTTGGTGAGTCAATCGCAACATTAACAGTTCCAAAAAGAGGAAGCTTTACAATCTTATCAGAGATCCTTACTCTTAAATCTTAATTTTGCTACAGTTTTACAGTTCTTAAAGTTTATTCAGGATATCCACCAAAATCAAATACAGTACCTTTTTTCGCCAAGATACAAAAAGTTGTAGACTTACAGAGCTAGCTCTGAAGCCGAGAATCGCTTTGCCCCTGTAAGCAAGTCTGTCATCCCATTTGAGAGTTCAATACTTACACCCTTTTCCAGTGGTGTTTGCTTTAAGGGTTTCTGCTGATGTAAGCTAATTATCTCTAGTCATTTTTCTGCTGACCCCTGCAGTTCTTACAGTCACCTCAGCTGGTAGCACTATAGAATTATGTCTCTTCTCTAGATGTTCTAAATTTATCATAAAAAACAGCGTAACAGCAGGTGCGCTTTACTTGGTATCATTTTTATGAAGGCAGATGTTTGTTACTTTTATGTGCTCCTTTGCGAGGTGTAAATTAGAACACCTTATACAGGGTAACTATTATCTTGTCCCAAAGGTTCAGACTTCAGGAGCCTTTAACCTTCTATTTCAATAAGGTTATTGATTCAGTGTCAACAACTTATCTTATCTCAATAGCCAGAATGTTTTCACAGCTTTTTCATCGTTAGGTTTCTAGATTTCCAGACCCAGTTTGTCATGTTTTAATAAGGCCAGAATTCTTTCATAGAATGGTGTATTTTTTCTGAATAAGTTATATGGCTTATTCCTTCACAAGTAAACTTGCAAGGAACATAAAAACGGATTGTAAAAGCTTCTACAAGTATGTAAAAAGAAAAAGATTAGTGAAGACAAATGTAGGTCCCTTACAGTCAGAAATGGTAGAATTTATAATGGAGAACAAGGAAATGGCAGAGTAATTAAACAAATACTTTGGTTCTGTCTTCACGGAAGAGGACATAAATAACTTCCCAGAAATTCTAGGGAACCAATGGTGTAGTGAGAAGGAGGAATTAAAGGAAATTAGTATTGGTAAAAAAATAGTGCTGGAGAAATTAATGGGACTGAAAGCTGATTAATCCCCAGGGTCTGGTAATCTGCATCCCAGAGTAATAAAAGCAGTAGCCATGTGATTGTGTCATATTCCAAAATTCTATAGATTATGGACCAGTTCCTGTAGATTGGAGGGTGGCAAATGTAACCCCACTATTTAAAAAAGGAGGGAGAGAGAAAAGAAGGAACTACGGACTGGTTAGCCTAACATCAGTACAGGAAACTTTGGTTTATCCAGAGGTTATATGTCTGGAATACTCGATCTAATGGCAAAAATCAGGAGCCGTTTCCTATATGTTTTTTTAGTTCTCGTTGCTTTTTTTTTCCCAGTCAAGCACTGCAAGGTCTGTAGCTATAGCAACAGCTTCAGCTACAGACGCTTGCAGCTGCAGCTGATTGGTTTGAAGCTGTTGCTAAGCAACAGGGTTTGTTGATTCACACAGAGCTTCTCAGTTCTGTATGTTTAAACATTAACTCTGGTACATCCGGCACTTTTGATGTTACGGCACCAGCTCGGTCCCGTCAGTGCCGGATATCAGAAAGTGTCCTGTAGTAGGGAAATTGCTAGAGTCTGTTATAAAGGATGTGGTAACAGGACACTTAGAAAATATCAACGGGATTAGACAAAGTCAACATCGATTTATGAAAGGAAAATCGTGTTTGACAAACCTACTGGAGTTTTTTGAGGATGTAACTGGTAGAATAGATAAGGGAGAACCAGCGGGTGTGGTGTATTTGGATTTTCAGAAGGCCTTTGATAAAGTCCCACATAAGAGGTTAGTGTGCAAAATTAAAGCACATGGGATTGAGGGTAATATACTGGCTTGGATTGAAAATTGGTTAACAGACAGGAAACAGAGAGTAGGAATAAATGGGTCTTTTTTGGGGTGTCAGGCGGTGACTAGTGGGGTACCGCAGGGATCAGTGCTTGGGCCCCAGCTATTCACAATATATATCAATGATTTGGATGAGGGAACCAAATGTAATATTTCCAAGTTTGCTGATGATACAAAACTAGCGGGAATTGTGAGTTGTGACGAGGATGCAGAGGCTTCAAGGCGATTTCGACAAGTTGAGTGAGTGGGCAAATACATGGCAAATGCAGTATAATGTGGATAAATGTGAAGTTATCCACTTCGGTAGAAAAAACAGAAAGGTAGAGTAATATTTAAATGGTGCTATATTGGGAAATGCTGATGTACAAAGGGACCTGGTTGTCCTTGTACACCAGTCACTGAAAGCAAACATGCAGATGCAGCAAGCAGTTTGGAAGGCAAATGGTATGTTGGCCTTCATTGGAAGAGGATTTGAGTACAGGAGCAAGGATGTCTTACTACACTTATACAGGGCCTTGGTGAGACCACACCTGGAGTACTGTGTACAGGTTTGATCTCCTTACCTAAGAAAAGACATACTTGCCATAGAGGGAGTGCAGCGAAGGTTCACCAGACTGATTCCTGGGATGGCAGGACTGTCGTATGAGGAGAGATTGAGTCGACTAGTCCTGTATTCATTAGAGTTTAGAAGAATGAGAGGGGATCTCATTGAAACGTATAAAATTCTGACAGGGCCAGACAGACTGGGTGCAGGGAGGATGTTTCCCCTGGTTGGGGGGTCTAGCATGAGGAGTCACAGTCTCAGGATATGGGGTAGGACATTTAGGACTGAGATGAGGAGAAATGTCTTCACTCAGAGGGTGGTGAACCTATGGAATTCTCTACCACAGAAGGCTGTGGAGGCCAAGTCATTGAATATATTTAAGAAGGAGATAGATAGATTTCTAGGCACAAAAGGCATCAAGGGGTATGGGGAGAGAGTGGGAATATGGTATTGAAATAGAGGATCAGCCATGATCATATTGAATGGCGGAGCAGGCTCGAAGGGCCGACTCCTGCTCCTATTTTTCTATGTTTCTATGTTTCTAGAATGTGACTATCTTTATGGCAGAACAGATCAGAAATGATACTGCAGGCATGGTAGACAATTTTAACCCAGATGTGGGGCAGTTGAAAATGAGAGGCTTACTTACTCACTTGGAACTCAACCCTTTCATGCCATTTCCAATATTAACCTGCAGGGTTCTACAGGCAGGTGAGACGCTGATGTAAAGCAGACAGAAGCCTCATGTATTTATGCAAATCGGGGTCCTATTACATCAGTAAGACTCCAATTGCATTTTATCTGGGGTCTCAGCAGCCAAGCCAGGCTGAAGTACGTCGGCAACTGGTCTACAGACAGAAGAGACCCTCCAAAGTAAGCGTGAAACTTACCTTTATGGGGCCAGGAGGAGCAGAAGTGCTACAAGGAAAGTCATGGCCTCCCCTGCCCCGGACTCACCCTCATCCCCCCAACCAACCCCCTCCCGCATGACATTCACTAAACACCCTCCTCTACCTTTTAGCTGCAAGCCAACCCAAGGGCCATCCGATTATACCAGGCAGGAACTAGATCAGCAGCATTTAAATGAGGCCCTGGAGTTAAAATACCCTCGGCCTGAAACTTAGGCCAGTGAGTGCATTCGTAATTTCCCTGCCTGTCTGAATCTCGCTCTTGGTTATAATTGACCTGCTGATCTGGTGTCTGATTCATCCTTGGCTACACTGTTCTGGGAGCTAATTGGTTCCTGGTTCTGGAATTTGGTTAGCTGAAGGAAGATTGCCCTCTGGTCCTTGGAAATGCTAGTTTGAAATTACACCACAATCACGCATTTGTACATTCCTAGAAGAACATATACACAAGTAGAAATAAAAGGGGCAAATTTCCCCTCGTTTGCACCTCCGGTGGAAGGCACTAATAGGGCGCAAATGTCTTTTCATCCCCCCGAGGTGATAACTGCGACTCCCGCGAAATTCCGTGGGAGGTTAGCTGCGCCGCTGCCGGGTATCGTCCCGATCTTCTGTACCCGGAGATCATGATGTCATCTCCGGGCGCAGCGCCCCGCTAACGCCTCGGGAGAAAAATTCGAACTTGCGCCCCGCAGCAGCGCCGGGCCATGTTACTGACTGCTGCAGGTGCCGCGAACAGTGAGGCTGGTCGCTTGCGGGGCGCAACTTAAAGGAGCAGTGGGCAGCCGGCCCAAAAAAAAATGCTGATTTTTAACATTTTTATTTTCGGCCACCGGTCGCCGTGTCCGTGCCGCGATTGCTCAGCCCGGCACTCTGCTTGAGTGCCGGGCTGATCGCGTGGCACTCCCGTTCCCCAGTGGCCCAGAAATCTACAATGAAACCTGCAGAGCTCACAGAGTGGGGCCCTTCCCTTTAATGCAGGGAAGGCCCCTGGAAGGCGGCAGTGCCACGCGTGGCCACACATGGCGCTGCTGAGCACATCGCCCCAGATCAGGACATTCCCTGACTCTTGCCCTCCAAGAGACAAGTGGAGTAAAAAGAGGGAATTTAACAAATGTTTGAAAAGGTTAGCGCCCCAAAAGGGTTCTTTAAAATATTGACTGAAGGAGGGATGAGGTTCATCAGAGATAGTATGAACAGAACTTCACTGTATGTTTATAATTAGTAGTTTCAAAATAATGTAGGGTCGAATGAAATCATGTATGAAACTGTGTGAAGAGACAAAAAATATTTCTCCACAACATTACAATGACACACTGCCTTCATCTGGCAGTTTTCTCTGATCTTCAACTAAACAATACCTTACAATATAGCTACTAAAGGCATGCTTTTGTGATTAAAATACATGTTGGCACAGACTCGATGGGCCGAATGACCTTCTTCCATGCTGTAACCATTCATTCTATGATTCTATGAGCTGTGGGAAGAGTGATATATGTGAAATATGATCTCCACTCAGAAGTTAACTAGCTAATCTCACTTGTGAATGTATCTTACAGCTAGACAGGCCCTCTATGTCTGATTCCAATTCTATAACATCCTTATCCATACAGAAACATTATTAATATGTTTTAGAAGATTTAGTGGTAATATATTTTAACTAAATAATTACCCTATTCTGGAAAATGTAATTCATTTGGGTAATTAAAGTGCATTAAGCAAAGGTCAGAACCCTTACTCTATATTGGATATATCAAAGCATTCTAGCTGCTTGCTTAATAATGGTCAGCTTGGCACTAATATATTTATAACTAATTAGCAACAGGACTACCTAGTAGGGCTTAAAGAGCTTCCTACGCCAGTTAAATAAATATGATTAGAAAGCTGACTGCGTGATTAATTGCACCTTTATCACTTAAGACAAACCCTCTTAATATACTCTTGCCGGTTGTTATATGTAGCTAAGATGCTCTTCTCAGAAAGTTTAATCCTTAATTCAGTTTAAAACAACAAAGTGCCCCTCAAGAATTAACAGATTCAAAGCACGAGCTCAAAAACAGAAGCTAAAGTGAGTCAATGTAGTTGCAGGAGTTGAATGACCAAGAAAGCAGACAAAAGTGGAAAACTATACCATTATTTAAATGATTTTTTTTAGTTTTTAATAATTACGTGATGAAGAAAATTCAACTATCATTGGAAAAATAGACTAGTGCTTTATTTTAAATACACTTTCAGCATTGTCTACAGAGGTAGAAATAGATGCAATTTGCTTACGCAGCTTTTCCAAGAACTCAGATTAATACAGTAGATCTATCGACAGTGTGGTACCAGCATCAGGTTATATGGGTGGGTGTGGGTAGCCAGGCAGGGTTCTACAGTAACACAATAGCAAAATACTATGTGTTGTGTCTCCTTGTGTTCTTATAGAATACAGACACTTTTAGCTCATTTTAGTTATTGCTTTTACTAGCTGTATCCTTGCCTTGTTTCTGTGCTGCCGCATGGTGCGGAGTGATACAAGATGTCCGACGCTGCACTGTGCACTGCCCGTGCACAGTGTGCCACATAGCAATATAACTACACCATACCAAAGTAGTTCCATGCCAAAGTAGTTCCATTTAACGATGTGATACTATAACAATGTAACATCACTCTTTCTCAAAAAACTATAACATGAAATTTAACAATTTAAATTAACAAATATTGACCTAGAAATTGGGTTTTGGCTTAGCCAGGGCTTTAGCGCCGGAAGTTAGTGCCGGCGCTAAGTCCCCCTGCGCGCGCCAAAAATTCAGCAGGGCCGCGCCCAAACGGCTGCCGGCGCTACTGAAGGGTCTTTGCGGCGGTAAATCGGCGCTAACTGCTGTTTCGCGCCGCAATTCCGGCGCTGCGGCACCCGATGCGGTGCGGCAGGCTCGGGAAGTGCAGGCCTCCTCCTTCCGTTAAGGAGGAGCTGCCTGCACCCGGCCGCGGCCCGCGCAAATCTGTCTAAAAATGAGCCCGGCACCTCGGACAAGTGCCGGGCTTGCATCTCTTCCGGGGGGTGGGGGGGAGAAGTCCGGGGAGGGAGCTGCGGGCAGGCGGCCGGCGGGAAAGCGGCCGGCCGCCGCGGGGCCTTTAATGCGCCGGCGCAAACTCATGCAAGACTCTGTTGCCAGAGTCTTAGTTGCGGCTGCCACGGGCGAGGCGGCCGCAACTGAATTTCGGCGCTAGGGCCCGTCGGCATGGCAACCGGGACGCTGCGCACACCGATGACGTCATCGGTGCCGGCGCAGCGCTACCGGTGCAACGCCGATTTAGGGCCCCAGGGAATTTTTAAACTGGCCATAACTCTGGCGCTAGTCCCTCTAGCGCCTCAAAAGCGGCGCTAAGGCAACTGAATTTCTAGGCCAATATATCTAAACTGTTATTATCAACTACAAAGAATCGTGAGTTTTTTTTATTCGCGATATCGCTCAGGTGGTTGGATGTTGTCCCTCCATCTTGTGGATTTGGTGGTGACCATTCCTCTCTGCGGTGTTTTGGTGTGTTCCGCTCTCGTTGTTGTTGTTGCTGTCGCCTTTGGAGTTGGAGTGTGCATGCTCATGGTTGTTTGATTTGTAGCGCTTGTTTCTGGTGTTGTACTGCTTGTGGTAGCTGGTGTTGTCAATGTTGCTGATGTTGTCTGCTGCTTATCCAGTTCAGGTGAAGGTCTGATGTGGAGTCTGTTCTGTCTGTATTGGTTACCAGGTTCAGTCTCTACGAAGTAGGATCTTGGAGTATCAGCTTTTCCAATGACCTTGGCTGGATTCCAGGTTTTCAACACTGGGGCCTAGAAATTCAGTAAGGCGGCGCCAGGTCTTCAGCGCCCGAAATTTAGCACTTGCCCGGATTCCCGCAGCGCCCGCCTGAAATTCAGTTGCGACGGGCCAAGACGGAGGCGGGCGCTACTGCAGGGTTTGGCCGCCTCGCTTGGGGCGATGAAAGTCTATTTCAGGCGTCCAGCTGCCGCTGCGCCACCCGATGCGGTGCGGCAGACTGGGGTACTGCAGGCCTCCTCCTTCTCTTAAGGAGGAGCTGCCTGCAGCCGTGAGATCGCCGCTGGATTCCCCCGGCAAATGAGCCCGGCACCACGGAGAAGTGCCGGGCTCGCGGGAGTCAGACAGCAATGCCGCGGGGGGGTGGTGCAGGAGTCCGGGGAGGGAGGTGCGGCCATGCGGCCGCCGGGAAAGCGGCCGGCCGCCCCTCCACCTTTATGCGCCGGCCTCTCGGAGCTGCAAGACCCCGTTTTCCAAACGTTGTTTGCGGCCGCTGCGGGCGAGGCGGCCGCAACTGAATTTGGCCTTCGGAACGGAATCGCGTTGGAACTGGGGTGCTGCGCACACCGATGACGTCATCGGTGCCGGCGCAGTGCTACCGGCTAACGCCGATGTTAGGGCCCAACTTAATTTCGGGCACTAAAAAACTTCCGGCGCAACCCACTCTTTCGCCCCTAAGTGGGCGCAAACGCAACTGAATTTCTAGGCCAGGGTCTTGCATATGCACTGATTGTCCATTCAGCAATTCTGGTAGCGTCTTTGCATGTTTATCGTAATGTTTGCTTCCTACGATTTGTGCTTCTGCCAGCTTTTGTCTGAAGTCCTCCTGGTCCTGGGGAGGATGTATTTTTGCTGGTAGGGTAGTCTTAAACTTCCTCCCATTCAGCAATTCCGCAGGTGATTTCATGTCTGCTTTCAGTGTTATTGATCTGAGTGATAGGAGGGCAAGGTCTTGGTCTTCCCCCATCTCACTACTTTTGATGAGAGTTCTCTTGACAGTCTGGATCTGTCTTTCGATGAACCCGTGTCCCCTTGGGAAACGTGGGGATGTGGTTACTATTTTGAACCCATACTTTTCTGCCAGAGCTCTGAATTCACTCGATGGGAACTGGGTTCCATTGTCACAGATTACCTTTTCCGGGATTCCTTGTTCAGCAAACAAGCTCTTTGCAATCCTGGTGGTAGTTGTGGCTCTCAAGTCTTTCATCCTTCTCACAAAAGGAAACTTGGAATAGTAATCTGCCACTATGAGATACCATTCTTGATTGCACATGAAGAGATCTGCCCCAACAGTGTGCCATGGTCTTGACGGTATTTCACTAGGTATCATCTCCTCTTTCTGTTGTGCATTTCTGTATTTCTGGCATATGCCACATGCAGAGACCACCTGTCCGATATTTTTGTACATGCCTATCCAGTATACAGCTGATCTGGCTCTCAGCTTGCATTTCTCCATTCCCATGTGGCCTTCATGTATGAGATGGAGAAGTTGTGTCTGCATCATCTTTGGCACGATGATCCTCGATCCAACAAGGAGAATACCGTCTTCTACTGCAATATCGTCTTTAATCGTCCAGTATTGATGAATTGTCGCCTGTACCTGCTGGATTCTCTCCAGTCACCCCTGTATTACTTGTTGTGTGAGTAGTTGCAACTCCTCATCTTTGCTAGTCTCATCTCTGATTTGACTGAGTTTTGTAGGGGTAACATTCACTAGGTGGTGGATTTTTACTGTTAGGCCCTCCACCTCGTGTTTCTCATATGGTGACAATCGAGACAACGCATCTGCTAGCACCATTTCCTTTCCTGGCTTATATTTAAGCATGAAGTCATAGCTTTGGATCCTTAGAAGTAGTCTTTGCAGTCTTGCAGGCGCTTTGCACAGATTCTTCTTATAGATCTGTTCTAGTGGACGACGGTCACTCTCTATTGTAAATCGCCTGCCATATAGGTATGTATGGAATTTCTCGCATCCGTACACTACTGCTAATAGTTCTCTTTCTATGTTGGCGTATCTCATCTCGGCTGACGTCAAGGCCTTTGATGCGAAAGCTATCGGCTTTCCTTCCTGCACCAGAGCTGCCCCTAGTCCTCTGGTAGAAGCGTCTACTTGCAGAGTGACTGGTTTTCTTCTGTCATAATATGACAGACTTGTTTCTTTGCACAACAATTCTTTAAGTTGTTTGAAATTCCTTTTGTGTGATTCAGACCACTGGTATTTGGCGTCTTCTTTCAATAGCTCTCTGAGATTTGTTGTATGTCCCGACATGTGTGGGATGAAAGAACTCATGTATTGGACCAAGCCGAGGTAACTCCTCAGCTCTTTCTTGTCTTTGGGTGGTTTCATTTCAGCAATCGCCGCAATCTTCTCTGGATTTGGCTTGACTCCCTCTGGTGTATAAATCATACCAAAGAATTGGCATTCCTTGACTTTAACTATGCACTTATCTGCATTTAACTTGATGCCAGCCTTCCTGGTACTCTCTATGGCCTCATGTAGGTGCATGTCATGGCCTCTTTCATCTGCTCCATAAATCTGAATATCATCAGCTATTCCTATAGCTCCTTCACAGCCTCTGTATGTCTCATCTATTTTCTGTTGAAAGATATCTTGACTTACCTTTAGCCCGAATGGTAGCCGTAGTAATTTGTAATGCCCAAATGGTGTGATGAATGTTGTCAGTCTTGTTGATTCCTCATCCAACTTCACGTTCCAATATCCATTTCTGGCATCTATTTTTGAGTAAACCTTGTCTCCTGCCAGTGATGGCATAATCTCCTCTAGCGTTGGGGTGGGATAGTGGTCCCTCTTTATCACCTGGTTTAGATCTTTGGGGTCCAAACATATTCTGAGACGCCTGTTTGGCTATTCTCATACCACAATTGAGTTTACACAGTCTGTGGGTTCAGTGACCTTTACGATCACTCCCTTTTCTTCCATCTCCTTCAGCTCTCTTTCAAGCTTTGTCTTCAGCTCGATGGGTACTTTTTGTGGAGCATGGATAACGGGCTTTACCTCTGGATCGATGGTGATGTGGTATTGGAAATCTCCGAAACATCCCACTGTATCATCGAAACATTCCGGATACATGTCTATCAAGTCTTTTTTACTCTTGATTTGTGGGCGGTTCTCCAGTGGGGTGTTGCTGTCTATCTTCAGTGGCATTTCCGTCAGCTCGTGATGCACTGAGATCAATCTCAACTTCTCGCAGCTGTTTAATCCCAGGATCGCTGGCCCCTCAGTGTCGGTGACATAGAACATGCAGTTGATGTTTTTTCTTTTATGTGTCCCTTTGATAAAGGTTAATCCGAGTTGTTTAATCTCACTCCCCCCGTATGCTGTCAGCGTGACATTACTTGCCTTTAAACAACCATTTTTCGGGTAGCCATCTTCTCTCAGGTTTTCGGGAAAGATCTGCTGGTACAGTCTCAATGGGAGAATGTTGCTCTGAGCCCCTGTGTCCAGCTTCAACTTTAAGTTGATGGTTTTGGGCCGACCTTTGACCTTTTTTTTGATTTGGATGATGGTGTGCAATTCTCTCCTCGGAGTATTTTCCGCTCTGGACATCTCGTGAAGCTGTATCTTCATGGTTTCGATGTTTAGTGCATTGTCGTGATAATCATCATCATCCTGCTCATCCATGGCATGGATATTGTGTTTCTTTCTCTGGTTCTGCTGTCCGCCTTTGTTTTTGATGTATGTTCCTTCTTTCTTCGTTCTACACCTCTTTTCCCAGTGGTTTAGTTTGCCACATGCATTGCAGCTTGTTCCATATGCTGGACATTTCCTCTTGTCTGTGTAATCGTGCGGTCTTCCACAATTTCTGTACATGTTTCCCTCATTGTCATGTGCATTTCTTTGTGTGTTGTACTTTTCTCTCACTGCATCCACTCTGTTGTCCGTCTCAGAAGCCGTCCGCATGTCAGCCGTTTGAGAAATCAGCGTTTTCATTTGCTGCTTCATGGCTTCATGAGCTCTTGCAGTATCTACAGCCTCTGTTATTCCAAGCTTTTCTTTTCCTATCAGGGCTTTTTGTACCTCTACATGTGCTGACCCCCATATTAGCTGGTCCACAAGCCTTTCTTCCATTTCCTTAAATTTACACTTGCCGACTTCATTTCTCAGCCTTGTCAGGAAATTGTCAGCTGTTTCACCGGGTTCCTGTCTTAGACTCTGGAATTTGTATCTATGTATACGGTGATTGGATTTAGGATCTAGATGGTTGCTGAATTTATCAAAAATTGTTGCAGGGTTTTCCTTTTCCTCTTCAGTCAAACTCCAGCTATTATACAAATCTAGACCTTTTTCTCCTGTCCACAACAGAATGTAACTAACCTTTTCCTCATTGGTAGCGCCCTTCAGGAAGCTTTTGAATGTAAGCTCACATTTCTGTTTGAACTTGCGGAATGCTTCTACTACATCATCAGCTTCCCAGTTCATGAGGGGTTGCATTCGCATAGTCGTCATTTTAGTTTCCCGTACGATTCACTCTCAAATCACCGCAGACATCAGCACTCACAATCAGCTCATAAAATCACTTTTCGTCTTATGCGTAGTTCGTATAGCGCAATTTTGTACTCACTTATACCGCTGCCACCATGTTTTTTTGTTTTTTTTAATTCATTGATGGGATGTGGGCGTCGCTGGCTAGGCCTGCATTTAGTGCCCATCCCTAATTGCCCTTGAGAAGATGGTGGTGAGCCGCCTTCTTGAACCGCTGCAGTCCATATGGTGTAGGTACACCCACAATGCTGTTAGGAAGGGAGTTCCAGGATTTTGGCCCAGCGACAGTGACGGAACGGCGATACAGGTCCAAGTCAGGATGGTGTGTGGCTTGGAGGGGAACTTGTAGGTGGTGATGTTCCCATGCGTCTGCTGCCCTTGTCCTTCTAAGTGGTAGAGGTCGCTGGTTTGGAATGTGCTGTTGAAGGAGCTTTGGTGAGTTGCTGCAGTGCATCTTGTAGATGGTACACACTGCAGCCACAGTGCGCCGGTGGTGGAGGGAGTGAATGTTGAAGGTGGTGGATGGAGTGCCAATCAAGCGGGCTGCTTTATCCTGAATGGTGTCGAGCTTCTTGAGTGTTGTTGGAGCTGCACTCATCCAGGCAAGTGGAGAGTATTCCATCACACTCCTGACTTGTGCCTTGTAGATGGTGGAAAGGCTTTGGGGAGTCAGGAGGTGAGACACTCGCCACAGAATTCCCAGCCTCTGGCCTGCTCTTGTAGCCACAGTATTTATATGGCTGGTCCAGTTCAGTTTCTGATCAATGGTAACCCCCAGGATGTTGATAGTGGGGGATTCAGCGAAGTGTCTCCTTGTGTTCTTATACTATAAATAATACAGACACTTTTAGCTTATTTTAGTTACTGCTTTTACTAGCTGTATCCTTGCCTTGTTTCTGTGCTGCCGCATGGTGCGGAGTGATACAAGATGTCCGACGCTGCACTGTGCACTGCCCGTGCACAGTGTGCCACATAGCAATATAACTACACCATACCAAAGTAGTTCCATTTAACGATGTGATACTATAACAATGTAACACTGGGGATGCTGGAATCTGAAATAAAAACAGAAAATGCTGGAAATATTCAGTAGGTCAGGCAGCATCCGTGGAGAGAGAAACAGGGTTAACGTTTCAGGTCTGTGACTCTTCGTCAGAACTGGAAAAAGTTAGAGATGTAACAGGTTTTAAGCAGGTGCAGAGGCAGGAAAAGGGGGGGAGGGGAGGAAAGAACAAAAGGGACGGTCTGTGATAGGGTGGAAGGCAGGAGTGGTTAACTGTTGCCATGGGGATGGCAGAATCATCAACAACTGCTGCCTGAAAAAATAGGGGCAGAGGTTATAGTCTGAAATTTTTGAACTCAGTGTTGAGTCCAGAGGGCTGTAAAGTGCCTAATTGAAAGATGTTTCTTCTATGTTAAGTACCATTGGAACAGTGTAAGAGGCCAAGGACAGAGAGGTCAGAGTGGGAATGGAGCGGGGATTTAAAGTGACAGGCGACCAGAAGCTCAAGGTCACCCTTACGGACTAAACGGAGGTGTTCCGCAAAGCGATCACCCAATCAGGGTTTTACAGCAGCTACCCTGCCGTGTCTAGGGATGCCATTAGGTTATTACTCATGTAGTACCTGAAGTATGTGGTGGTGTGCTCCCAATTTCCTTCGTGTGGCTTAGCTGGCTTTTAAAAGAGGAACAGGTAAAGAGAAGCCAAAAAAATGGTGGTAATATACCACCACATACAGTTCCTAATCATTTCTTTCAACATCCTAAAACAATGCAACATAGCAAGAGAGTATAGCTGCAAATTGTGATGTCTTAAATGACAAGGAAATAAATGGAGGACCTAAACCCTGTGGCGCAGAGTTTGGTTTTGGAGACATGCTGACAGGCTATAAAGGAAAGCAGTGACAGCAAGCGTACGGCAGGAAGGTGATTGAATAAATTGTTAGTAGGCATAAGTTGACAATGTGCCTGGAGACATAATAGCCGAGTCTCAATATTAGCTGTCAACTGCTGATGTGAAAAGAATACAAGGTATCATAAGAAAAATCTGGTAACGTAAATTACAATGAAATTGAAATTGGACTAATCAATACTCTGCACTGAATTTCACACAAATTCAGTCTACACATTTGATGATTGCAGGAGCTTTTCTGCACAAAAAGAACAATGCGACTTGCATACATTTAATTTGTTCAACAAATGCTATGAATTACTAAGTGCTACATTCCACATCATAATATTCAACCCTAGAAATATAGAGAAGATCATTTTTCACCGCTTACATCCTAGAATACACCTGACTATTTGGAAAGTTACAATTTGCAAAGGATGTCCAGTTCCAAGGTGATGTAATTATCGATTAGAATTACTACAGGTATCTCAAACTTACTTAAAAGTAATTTGCAATTGAAAGATGAACGAAATAGACTTTTATGGGGCATAATGTCCTCTTCTTTGAAAAAGGTAATGACCCCTTTTGTGTTGAATTTCACAATCAAACCAGCAGGGTTTGTACAATTTTCTTGTGGGCAATTTTGCGAGTTTCATCAGTAGGAATGGAAGAAAACCAACCCATCAGAAGCCACTTTAACCAGTAAAAGTGATAAATGGTTAATTCAGCCTACTGTGGAGTGAGCAAAAGTTTTCAGTAATGATTCATCCTCCAGTTTGGAAATATGATTTTCTGACCAGGTCCTGGAGATCCAAATACGCGGCACCAGGGAGTCACTCGGGTTAATTCCACACGTCTCCACTCCTGGCGGGGAAACCGCGCTCGAGAGCAGCACAGCCCCACATCTCTGATCCATACTCCCTTGTGAGCGCACCTCCTTGCTGGATACGTGCTGTGGCAGAATTAACCCGTTCTGTGTTCACACAAACAAAAAGAAAGAAGGAATGAATTCTCATGAGTGACAAATCATTAAGCTGTTTTAACATGGTGATGAAAAATATATTGAAGGCGTCTTAAATTGTTAGATGAAAAGCCTGGTCCCCCAAGTGTGAGGTATGCAATATATCCACGCATAGAATTATTTAAATTATATCAGCTCTCATCAATATTCCATTTGTTGTTCTTTTATTCTTTTCCCTTTAGAATTCATAGATAAACTGAAATATGATGTTCCTTGCATACAATAAAAAGCTCCAACATCTAGCAGTTACTGTCTGAATAGTCTCAGCTTTTGTATGAGGATTAAGACGAGCGCTTAACAATTCTAAACTCAGATAATTATAGGCATTGTGTGCCCGTTGTTGATGAGAACATGCTGTTACGCAAGGTTATTCACAAGAAACCGTTTACGATTTGTCCAAATAGACACATAGCCAATGATAATCGCTGATGCAATAGTTATACTTACTTTTTTTTAGATAGTAAATAGTTGTCACAGTCCCCGAAAACATAAATTCATATTTAGGATCTGGTGTATGTACTTATACAAATTTGTTATCTGGGAGAGTCAAATTAAGTAATTATTGTACAGGTATAACATTTAGAGATGAAAATGTCATTGTATTTGTTGCAGTGGGATTTCCAAAATATGTGCACATGTACAGACATTTAATCAATCTATATGTGTGCAACAAAAGGCAGCCAATATGTGAGATCCAGGACCAATGTGCGAGGAGGGATTGTGGAAACAAAAGGGAAAATAATTGCAGGAAGGGAGGCTCAGCAGATCTCTTTGGTAAAGCATCTCAAGATGACCTGAATGAAACTGGTAATGAGGAAGCCTAGTACGCAGCACTGAATGGGATGTCTAGAACATCAAGGTGGCTGGGAAATCACAAGCTGTCCTCCCTAGGTCCTTCTGAAGGCAGATGTCCATCATATGGCTGATGAGGAAACTATTACAACAACAACAATTTGCATTTATATAGCACCTTTAACGTAGTAAAAAGTCCCAAGGCGCTTCACAGTAATGTTACCAAACAAAATTTGACACCGAGCCACATCAGGGGATATTAGGGCAGATGACCAAAAGCATGGTCAAAAAGAGGTAGGTCTTAAGGAGCATTTTAAAAGGAGGAAAGCGAGGTAGCGAGGGTGAGAGATTTAGGGAGGGAATTCCAGAGCTTACGCTTGGCATGACAGCTGGTTGAATAAGTTACCTGGAGATTGGAGAGAAGACTGCACACACATACATCCAGCTCTCAGGACCAACCATGATTGGGTTATAGTGAGGCAAATAGTTGCTGCTAAACCTCCACCATCATTCAATGACATATGGTGTGTGTTCATGTTATGGTCCGAATGGTAGCAAAGCACACAAACATCTTATGCTAGTATGCTACTCACAAAACCAGTGTGAAGTTTCCAGCGTCTGGCATCCACCTAGTGAGGGCTCAAATCCACAGTTGCCAGTTGTCACCTGGGGAGGAGGGAAGTGGAATCAACAGTACTGTTGATAATTGAGCAGCCAGTCTGGCTTGTGGAGGGACCTGGAGGGGCAGGCTTGTGACAGGGGCCTAGAATTCTTCCCACTTGGCTCCACATAACTCTGTAAGTTAATCCCCTAAAGGGTAGTGTAATATATGTGGGTAGAACAAATGAAGGACAGAGACACGATGAATTGCTAGTCCATGTCCTTGCTTGACTAGGCCAGGGTGAACTGAGCATGCTCATACTAAGCCATGTGACAAACCATGTGATAATACATGACACTGCTTTCCCCTTAAAAGAAAGTATGTATTCCCCTCACAAATACAACAAAACTATGGTCCCACCTTTCCCAGCATTACATGTACCACATAACAAAAACTCCTGGCTTTTCTCTTTTAAATGAACTACAATCCTACAATGAACTACAAATCCAGTTTAATAACAGGTTTGCGGAGCCTTCCTGATCTCCTTAAAGAAGGTTTTGGTGTTGAACCAATTTTCGGGCTGTTTTGTTTTGGTTCCAAACTCAAAGATGATCCTGTTTCTATCACACACTTGTTTGAACCTGGTACTTCAGTTACTGAAGTCTGAACTGAGTCAAACTCATGTATGAGTTCATGATCAAGTGGTTCAAGATCACACCTTGGTTCATCTCTAGCAGAGATCATTTGATCTACATGAACACTTCGGATATTGTCACCAGTTTCAACCAAATATCTCTTGGTTCCACCAACTTCTACTATGGTTTCTACATCCCACTTGTGTGCACCCGACTTGCCAGAAGGACTGAGAACACAAACACACTCGTTATATTTGAAACTGCATTCTTTCAATTTTTTTTTTTCAATTCAATTCAATTTTTTATTTGTCATATATGCAGCAGACGTGTGTACTGCACAATGAAATGTTGATTTTTACGAGTCCTCCCAACATTGGAATAAATATGGCATAACAATGATAAAATACTAATAGAAATACAGTAATAATAAATAAAACAACAGTAATAAATAATAATAAATTATACGTTCATGAGTCTTATGGCCTGGGGGTAGAAGCTGTTTCGAAACCTGCTGGTATGAGACCGTATGCTTCGGTATTTCTTACCGGACGGGAGCAGGGCGAAGAGGTTGTGCTGGGGTGGCTCGTGTCGTTAATGATTCTCAGGGCCTTCCCCCGGCACCTCTCGGGGTAGATATCCTGGACAGCTGGTAGTTTAATTCCTATAGTATGTTGTGCAGCTTTCACCACCATCTGTAGAGCCTTGCGGTCTGTGGCGATGCAGTTGCCATACCAGGTAGTGATGCAGCCGGACAGGATACTCTCGATGGTGCACCGGTAGAAGTTGGTGAGAATCTGGGGTTCCATTCCAAATTTCTTCAGTCTCCTGAGGAAGAACAGGCGTTGGCATGCCTTCTTCATTACGACATCGATGTGATGTGACCACGTTAAGTCCTCCGTAATGAATACACCCAGGAATTTGAAGCTGCTGACCCTCTCCAATCTTTCTAATTATTGTCATAATTAACGTTAGTGACTCAACTGTTTCCGTTCAACTCTCGAGGCCAAATTTGGTTGAACAAGAATCAATCGTGTTCTCAATCTCCTCTTCATCAAGAGTTCTGCTGAGGTATATCCAGTTGTAGTGTGCAGAATAGTTCTGTACTTCAGCAAGATATTTGCCAAACGTTGCTTCATTCCCAATGTTCCCAAACAACCTGCAACACTTGCTTTTTGAGAGATTCTTTCACTATTCTGACTGACCTGTTGGCTGCTCTGTTTGAAGATGGATGATATGGTGGAACAAGCATGTGTTTGACACCATTCCGTTTTATGAATTCTTGGAATAGAGAAGAACGGAACTGAGGGCCATTGTCAGGAACAAGGGCTGGGATTTTACTGACCTTGGTGGTCGACGTTGGTGGCGGGAACCCAACCCCACGGCTGGCTCCATCCCGCTCTATAAAATGAATTTCACTTGATGGGGCTTGTTAAGCCCACCCTGCGTGTTTCCCAGCCAATTAGAGGGAGCGGGTCTGGTGACGTCATTTGATGATGCATCAGCCAGTTTCCTTAAAGGGACCATGTCCAACTTTATTTTGACATTTGTGCTGTCAGTGTTCTACAGTATTGAGGTGCTGCAATCACTGACAAGTACTGCACAGAGGGGCACGGCTACACCCAGGCTCTCCCTTGACTCCCTCCATATGCTTATGTATGGAGTCAGAGCATGCAGAGAGGTCCTCTTCCCTTCCCATGGGCAGAAGAGACCTCCCCAGGATGTCAACACAGCCTGGTTGCACATTGCAGAGGAGGGCACAAGCAGGGATGTCGTTAGGAGGACCAGGCTGCAGTGGCGCAAACATTTCAATGATCACAGTAGATCAGTTACTGCAAAGCCACACTCAGCCCCATCCTGCTGTGCTTCTCATCACATCCCCATCACTCTGCTTTCCCTAACCCTACTCCTGCACATCCTGACTCACACCAACTTACCTTACACCTCCACCCATCCCTCTCTATCTACATTATCACTTCCCCAGCTGACTAGCCACCCCTCACATTCACCCTTATCCTAGTGCAAGCATACCAACTAACAACACACAAGAGTAGGCAATTGGGTGTTTTATGCAATGTTCATGTAAAGTTTCTGTTAATGTGGTGTGAAACATTGAAATCTTTATTTTCAACACTGTGCATTCTTGGACAGATTTGTGTGCACCTTTGGAAGTGGCTTAATGAGTTGCAGTGAGACATGACATTATCCCCCACAATGGTTATGAGTGTGAAGGGAATAGCTTGGGCTTTGATGGGATGCTTTATGGTGTTGGTGTAGGCTGGTGCCAACCTGGTGCATCATGTGGCAGCCGGGTGTGCAACATCAAGTGAAGTAAATCTGGCCATGGTGAGGCCATCCGTGGCCTCCCGGGCAGCAATGTGCTCGGGTTCTGATGCCCTCTATCCTGTGCAGCATCAGGTGATTGCGGAGAAGGTTGGTGGTGGTGTTGTTGGTGCTGCTGGTGTTGGGGCTGATTGTGGTGGGATTCTGAGGGCCAATGTGAGAGAGTATAAAGGGCACCCATGCTGATGTAATAGATTGCAAGTGAAGTAGAGATGACAGAAACAATCTTTCAATGATGAGAGAGGTAATGAGATCAGATTAGATGGAGACTTTTGTAAAGACTTGCAGCATGGTGAATCTGTTGTGGAAATGCAGTGAGGAAGAACCTGTGGCTGAGTGAAGATATCTTAGGTGTTAGGGAAATTGACGGGATTGAAGACCGATAAATCCCCAGGGCCTGATAATCTACATCCAAGGGTACTTAAGGAAGTGGCCCTAGAAATAGTAGATGCATTGCTGGTCATCTTCCAAAATTCTATAGACTCTGGCACAGTTCCCATGGATTGGAGGGTAGCTTGGGTAGCTTATGTAACCCCACTATTTAAAAAAGGTGGTAGAGAGAAAACGGGGAATTATAGACCAGTAAGCCTGACATCGGTAGTGGGGAAAATGCTAGAGTCCATTATAAAAGATGTAATAGCAGAGCACTTGGAAAACAGTGACAGGATCGGACAAAGTCAACATGGATTTACAAAAGGTAAATCGTGCTTGACTAATCTACTGGAATTTTTTGATGATGTAACTGGTAGAATAGATAAGGGAGAACCAGTGGGTGTGGTGAATTTGGACTTTCAGAAGACTTTTGATAAGGTCCCGCATAAGAGATTAGCATGCAAATTTAAAGCACATGGGATTGGGGGTAAGGTACTGACTTGGGCAGAGAACTGGTTGGCAGACAGGAAGCAAAGAGTTGGGATAAACAAGTATTTTTCTGAGTGGCAGGCAGTGACTAGTGAGGTACCGCAGGGATCGGTGCTAGGACCCCAGCTGTTCACAATATATATTAATGATCTAGACAAGGGGACTAGATGTAATATCTCCAAGTTTGCAGATGACACAAAGCTGGGTGGGCGTGTGTGCTGTGAGGAGGATGCAGAGAAACACCAGTATGATTTGGACAGGTTGGGTGATTGGGCAGATGCATGGCAAATGCAGTATAATGTGGATAAATGCGAGGTTATCCACTTTAGTGGCAAAAACAGGAAGGCAGATTATTATCTGAATGGCAATAGATTGGGAGAAGGGAAGTGCAACAAGACCTGGGTGTCCTTGTGCACCAGTTGCTGAAGGTAAGCATGCAGGTGCAGCAGGTGGTTAAGAAGGCAAATGGTATGTTGGCCTTCATAGCGAGAGGATTTGAGTACAGGAGCAAGGATATCTTGCTGCAGTTGCACAGGGCCTTGGTGAGACCACACCTTGAGTATTGTGTGCTGTTTTGCTCACCTTATCTGAGGAAGGATGTTCTTGCCATGGAGGGAGTGCAACGAAGATTCACCAGACTGATACTTGGGATGGCAGGAATGACGTATGAGGAGAGATTGGGTCAATTGGCCTTATATTCGCTGGAGTTTAGAAGAATGAGAGGAGATCTCATTGAAACTTATAAAATTCTAACAGGACTAGACAGACTAGATGCAGGAAGGATGTTCCCAATGGTGGGTGGAGTCAAGAACCAGGGGTCACAGTCTAAGGATAAGGGGTAAGCCATTTAGGACAGAGATGAGGAGGAATTTCTTCACCCAGAGAGTGGTGAACCTGTGGAATTCTCTACCACAGAAGGCAGTTGAGGCCAATTCATTAAATATATTCAAGAAGGAGCTAGATATATTTGTTAAGGCTAAAGGGATCAAGGGATATGGGGAGAAAGCAGGGACAGTGTACTGAATTTGGATGATCAGCCATGATCTCATTAAATGGCGGAGCAGGCTCGAGGGGCGGAATGGCCTACTCCTGCTCCAATCTTCTATGCTTCTATCTCTGTAAGGTGGGAGCTTTTACTGTACATTTGAAGCTGTCAACTCAACAGCTAATTCAATGGCCACTGAACTCCCACCTCAGCTTGACAGAAGTGGTCCACGACTGGCGTGGATCTCATGGGCAAGCTCAAATGCAAAAGGTAAGCTGAAAATCATTCTTAAGTGGCTTAGAAGCCACTACTTAGCTGAATTGATTCCCCGGCCGCTGCGTGTCGGGTCTGCTCAGCACTGACAGACCTGACATTGGGAAAGGCGCGTGGTGGTGGGTTCACAGCGGGATCCTGACCCCCTGGAGAAAAAAAACAATTTCTCACACGACCCGCAACCAATCGCGCCTGCTGACCCCCCGCAAAATTCCGGCCAAGCTCTTCAGGTAAGGCATGACATGCAAAGATAGACCTCAACTCATCTGTGGTACGTTCAGTTGTAGTATTTGAACCCATGTGTTTCACTTCAATACACTTTGAGTGACTATCTACAAGTACCAGGAAATAATCATTTGCTTTCTCACAGAAGTCTACGTGTACTCTCTGAAAAGGTTTACTTGGCCATGACCAGGGTTGTAGTAGAGCTTTGGATGGTTTGTTTCTGCAATTTTGGCAAACGCTGCATTTGCTGACAAGTGATTCAAAATCACTGTCCAATCCAGGCCAGTAAACAAAGCTTCTTGCAATTGATATCATACTGACAATCCCTGGGTGTTCAGTATGAAATTCAGCCAGAATTCTATCTCGCAAAGAAGTAGGTACCACCACTCTCTTTCCCCATTTGATACAACCTTGCTCACAAGACAATACAGTATGAAGGTTATGGAATGGTATCAATTCTGTGTCCATACACTGATCAGTCCATCCGTTCAAAGTGTTTTCATACACTCTTTTCAGTACTGAGTCCTTTTGAGTCTCATCTGCAATCTCAGTTGTATTCATGGGAAAGTTTTTGTCAACTGCACCTAGTGTGAAAATCTCACCTTGACTCCCAACACATGAGTCCTCATGTGGCAACCCGGACAAGGCATCTGCGATTGCGTTTATATTCAATATTCAATATATTCATTCATATAGTCATATTGTGACAACAACACTACTCAACATTGCATTCTTAATGCGGCCATTGCAGGGCTAGCAGATCTCAGCCCCAATATTGCTAAGAGCGGTTTGTGATTGGTTATCAGGGTAAACTTTCTGCCAATCAGGAACTGTTGGAATTTCTTGATTCCAAACAATATGGCGAGTGCTTCCTTTTCAAGTTGCGCGTAATTTCTTTCGCTCTTTGTGAACGTGATTGGTTTCTCTTGGCCGTCATCCATTATGTGGCTTATGACAACTCCCAGACCATAGCTGGAAGCATTGCACACTAACTTAAACTCACGCTCTGTGCATAAGAGATTAGCGTGTAAAGTTAAAGCACATGGGATTGGGGGCAAGGTACTGTCTTGGATAGAGAACTGGTTGGCAGACAGGGAGCAAAGAGTTGGAATAAATGGGTCTTTTTCCGAGTGGCAGGCAGTGACTAGTGGGGTACTGCAGGGATCGGTGTTAGGACCCCAGCTATTCACAATATATATTAATGATCTAGACGAGGGAACTAGATGTAATATCTCCAAGTTTGCAGACGACACAAAGCTGGGTGGGTGTGTGTGCTGTGAGGAGGATGCAGAGAAACTCCAGTATGATTTGGACAGGTTGGGTGATTGGGCAGATGCATGGCAAATGCAGTATAATGTGGATAAATGCGAGGTTATCCACTTCGGTGGCAAAAACACTGTAAAGTCTGTGGGTTGTTTAGTTAATTAATACACAGGGCTGAAAATTCAGTAGGGTTAGCGCCCCATTTGAGGCGCTAGAGGGCCTAGCGCCGGAGTTATGGCCGGTTTGTAAATTCAGTGGGGCCCTGCCATCGGCGTTAGACCGGTTGCGCTGCGCCGGCACCGATGACGTCATCGGTGTGCGCAGCGTCCCGGTTGCCGTGGTGACGGGCCTCAACGCCGAAATTGAGTTGCGGCCGCCTCGCCCGTGGCAGCCGCAACTAACGATGTTTCAGCAGAGTCCTACGCGAGTTAGCGCCGACGCATTAAGGTCGCGCGGCGGCCGGCCGCTTTCCCGCCGGCCGCCTGCCCGCACCTCCCTCCCCGGACTCCTCCACCCCCACCCCCCGCGGAACAGATGCGTCTGGCCTGCGAGCCCGGCACTTCTCCGAGGTGCCGGGCTCATTTTTTTCAAGATTTCAACGGCCAGCGGGCGGGTGCAGGCAGCTCCTCCTTAACTGAAGGAGGAGGCCTGCACTTCCCCAGCCTGCCGCACCGCATCGGGTGCCGCAGCGCCGGAATTGCGCCGCAATGCGGCAGTCAGCGCCCATTTCGAGGCGCTGACACCCTCCTGTAGCGCCGGTAGCCGTTTGGGCGCGGCGCTACTGAATTTTTGGCGCGCGCAGGGGGACTTAGCGCCGGCGCTAAATTTCCGGCGCTAAAGCCCTGGCGCGGCGCCAACTGAATTTCTAGGCCACAGACTCCAAGAGTAACTTAAAACAGGACTTTACTATTCGAAGGTCAGGGCGAATCTGCCCAATAACTCCTGGCACAACACTTATATACTGGTGTGGTCACCGTCGGTATTACCGTATACAGAAGCCAAACAAAGTAGTGCCACACCTAAAATAGTTCTCTTAAAGGTGAACGGTTACATACAATAGTTCTCTTAAAGGTAGACGGGTACATACACTACAATCCTCCCTTTTTAGCTTACAACATACTTATTCCCCATTAAACATAACATATAATCAACTTCATGTAAAACAATTCACAGATATAGTCTCTGCGGGAAACAGTTCACAGATTCAGTCTCTGCGGGAACAGTTCACAGATTCAGTCTCTGATCTTGACTCGGTCCGAACAACATCTCTGTGGTGTAGCCGGTTCACATTTCTAGCGTGACTCATCCAATAGTCTTTCCCTTGGCTTAACAGCTTGAACTTCCGTCCTGCTGAACCAGCAGTGCTGACTTTTACAAACAGCTGGACTGCCTTGGTAATTTTTCTTACTTTCCAACTGATTTGGCCCCCTTCGTGGGGCCCACGTGCATGATCTGATAGAAGTGATAATGATTTAGATGGTTATCGTCTTCTGCTTCGTCTTTTTCTTTTCTGCTTCTTGGAGACTCTCGGGGCTCCCTTATCCGCTGCCAGCTGTAGCGCCACCATCTCCCTATGTTCCTTAGACTTTAAGTGCTTCATCCTGATTCCTGCACTTTGGGAGTTTTCATCATAAGCTGGGCAGACCAAGTCATCGTAATATTCCGTGTCACTCAACAGGTCATGGTTGTGATGAAATATTCATCATCATCACTGCCTGTGACTGAGATCGGTTTCAGTGCCATTTCCCTTCCCCCAGACCTCATTGTATTGTGTACTGGAATGTGCTGTATTGTATACTGGAATGTGCTGGAATGTGCTGTGTGTAGGGCTCCGCCCATACCTGGCCCCGTTTGTAGGCTGGCTCAGTCTGGCCTCAGCCTCCAGAAGGAAGACATCTCTCTCGCTTACGTGTTACGTTCTAAGTTAATAAAAGCCTTGTTTTGTTCTGCTAACTTCGAGTCTCGGAATTATTGAGGCACATCAATTTTATTAACTTATTTTTCAACACTATGGATCAACTCCTGAAACCCGAACATTTGGATTTGGATCAACATGCTCCGGACGCATCAGCACGCTTCGGACACTGGTTTGAGTGTATGGAATTCTTCCTGGACAATTCCGCAGCCGTCAAAGACGCTACGGACGCTGCGAGGATGAGACTCGGAATTCTGCGGAATTGGGTAAGCCACCGGGTTTACCCCCTCATCCAAGATGCCGAGACGTACCTGGCCGCCTGCGACATCCTAAAGGCGCATTACCAGCAGCCTACGAATGAGGTGTATGCTAGGCACCTGCTCGCTACCCGCGCACAGCGACCTGGGGAATCGGTGGAGGAGTTCCTAAGCACCCTGAAAATGCTTGGCAAAGACTGCAAGTGCCGGGATGTAAAAGCCGCAGTGTACACTGACGAGCTTGTTCGCGATGCCTTCATCACAGGCCTCAGCTCCACTTACATCCGGCAAAGACTGCTGGAAAAAACGGGGTTGGACCTGAAACAGGCTGCGGATACCGCGCGATCCCTGGATGTGGCCCAGAGAAACTCGGACGCCTACTCTTCAGCCCGCGCCATCCACGCCGCCACGTGTGCACCGAGGGCGCCGCCATCTTGGAAGGCATCTTCCCCGCCCGACAGCCCGACACCGGCTGGGCCCCGCTCTCCCCCCAGAAGCCCTACAACAGCCGCGACATGTCAGGGACCCAACTGCTACTTCTGCGGGCAGCCAAAACACACCAGAAACCTGTGCCCGGCGAAAGGCACCACCTGCTTTAAGTGCGGTAAGAAGGGGCACTTCGGGAAGGTGTGCAGAGGGAACCCCGCCGGAAAACCAACCGCCGGAAAACCCGCCACTGCCGCGTGTGCGCCGTGGGAGCGGCCATCTTGGACGCCATCTTGCCCGACCTCGTGGGGTCCGCCATCTTGTAAGCAGACAGCGTGGACGCCATCTTGTATCGATCAGGGCCCTACAGTGGCATCGGTCACAGTGGACCAGACCAGGCCGCACCCGCTATCCAGATCTATGGTGGACATCGAGGTAAACGGGTGCCGGGTTAAATGCTTAATTGACAGTGGAAGCACGGAGAGCTTAATCCACCCAGAACTGGCACAACAACTCTCCCTAAAGGTGGTCCCTACTCAGGGTACCATCTCTATGGCTGACAAAACCCAGACATCGACCATTCTGGGTTACTGCACGGTACAATTGTGCGTTAACGGAACTGTATATGATAATTTTAAAGTATTAATCATGAAGAACCTATGTGCGAGCGTGATCTTGGGCCTGGATTTCCAGTGCAACCACCAAAGCATCACGCTCAAGTACGGTGGGTCCCAGCCGCCCCTCACAGTGTGCGGTCTGGCTACCCTGAAGGTAAAGCCGCCTTCGCTATTCGCGAACCTTACCCCTAACTGCCGGCCAATAGCGACCAAAAGCAGGAGGTACAGCTGGGAGGACAGGCGGTTTATCGCGACCGAGGTAGACAGGCTCCTGAAAGAGCGCATTATTGAACGCAGCAACAGCCTGTGGTGCGCCCAAGTGGTAGTGGTAAGGGGTAGCGAGAAGAAACGGATGGTGATCGACTATAGTCAAACGATCAACAGGTACACCCTACTAGACGCCTACCCGCTACCCCGCATATCAGAAATGGTGAACCAAATCGCCCAATACCGGGTGTTCTCCACCATCGACCTCAAGTCAGCGTACCACCAGCTCCCTATCAGACCAGAGGACCACCCGTACACCGCCTTCGAGGCGAACGGACGCCTCTACCAATTCCTCAGAGTCCCCTTTGGGGTGACGAATGGGGTCTCGGTCTTCCAGAGGGAGATGGACCGCATGGTCGATGACCACCACTTGCAGGCAACCTTCCCCTACCTCGACAACGTCACCATCTGCGGCCACAATCAGCAGGATCACGACTCGAACCTCGAGAGGTTCCTGGAAACCGCACAAAAACTCAACCTCACCTACAACGAGGACAAGTGCGTTTACAACACCACGCGCCTCTGCATACTAGGCAGCGTGGTGGAGAATGGGGAAATCGGACCAGACCCCGACCGATTGCGCCCCCTACGGGAGCTGCCCCTGCCCAACACTCCCAAAGCCCTGAAAAGGTGCCTGGGGTTATTTTCTTATTATTCCCAATGGGTCCCCAACTACTCCGACAAAGCCCGCCCCCTCTTGAAAGCATCCTCTTTCCCGCTCTCTGCTGAGGCCCATGCCGCCTTCAAAAGCATTAAGCAGGATATTGAGCAGGCCACGCTACAGGCAGTGGACGAGAACACTCCATTTCAAGTGGAAAGTGATGCGCCTGACTTCGCCTTGGCGGCCACCCTCAACCAGGCGGGGCGGCCCGTAGCTTTCTTCTCGAGGACCCTCCAAGGGCCCGAGATCAGACACTCCTCCGTGGAAAAGGAGGCCCAAGCCATCGTGGAGGCAGTGCGCCACTGGCGCCACTACCTAGCCGGCAAACGCTTCACCCTACTTACCGACCAGCGGTCGGTAGCGTTTATGTTCAATAATAAACAGAGGGGGAAGATTAAAAATGATAAGATTCTTAGGTGGCGGATCGAGCTCTCCACCTTCGAGTACGACATCATTTACCGGCCAGGGGCCCTTAACGAATCCCCTGACGCCCTCTCACGAGGGATGTGTGCCAGCGCCACCGGGGATCGGCTACAGACCCTCCACAACGACCTCTGCCACCCAGGGGTCACGCGGCTGTTCCACTTCATAAAGTCCCGTAACTTACCCTACTCGATTGAGGAAGTTCGGTCCCTGACCAGGAACTGCCGCACTTGCGCTGAGTGCAAGCCTCGGTTCTACCGCCCAGATAGAGCCCACTTAATCAAAGCTACACGGCCCTTTGAGCGACTCAGCTTAGATTTCAAGGGCCCCCTCCCGTCCGTCGACCGCAATGTTTACTTCCTGAACATTGTGGACGAATACTCCCGGTTCCCATTCGCCTTCCCCTGCCCAGACATGACCAGCGCCACGGTCATTAAATGCCTCAACAGCCTGTTCTGCCTGTTCGGTATGCCGAGCTACATCCATACGGATAGGGGGGCGTCCTTCATGAGTGAAGAGCTACGCCAGTACATGCTGTCCAGGGGGATCGCCACGAGCCGTACCACCAGCTACAACCCCCGGGGTAACGGCCAAGTGGAGCGAGAGAACGGGACAGTATGGAAAGCAGTCACTCTAGCTCTAAGGACCAAGGGCCTCCCTATCTCCCGCTGGCAGGAAGTCCTCTCGGATGTGCTCCATTCAATACGGTCGCTATTGTGTACGGCCACTAATACCACGCCCCATGAACGAATGTTTGTCTTTCCCCGGAAATCCACCTCAGGCGTATCCATGCCATCATGGCTCTCCACCCCAGGTCTGGTACACGTGCGAAGTCATGTGAGGGGCGACAAGACGGACCCTCTCGTGGAGCCAGTACACCTACTCCACGCCAACCACCAATACGCATATGTCCGGCACGCCGACGGAAGGGAGGACACCGTGTCCATAAAAGACGTCGCTCCAGCCGGCATCGACAACAACCATGGCAATAGCGGCAACGATGATCACAGCAACTCTTACCCACCCACTACTCTTTCATCACCCCCGGAAGAACACCGACCAACGGCACCCCCACCAACTACCCCTTCAACAACCCTGGCGGCACCCCCGGCAGAGACCCAGGAGGCTACCGGGGACACCCAGCCGACACCCGCGGCACCGCAACAGCCACGTCGGTCGCAGAGGACTATCAAACCCCCGAACAGACTAAATCTATAGAAGGGGTGAATGTGATGAAATATTCATCATCATCACTGCCTGTGACTGAGATCAGTTTCAGTGCCATTTCCCTTCCCCCAGACCTCATTGTATTGTGTACTGGAATGTGCTGTATTGTATACTGGAATGTGCTGGAATGTGCTGTGTGTAGGGCTCCGCCCATACCTGGCCCCGTTTGTAGGCTGGCTCAGTCTGGCCTCAGCCTCCAGAAGGAAGACATCTCTCTCGCTTACGTGTTACGTTCTAAGTTAATAAAAGCCTTGTTTTGTTCTGCTAACTTCGAGTCTCGGAATTATTGAGGCACATCAATGGTAATATTCGGTGTCGTCCTGAGCTAGTCTAGCGAGAGGGCCTGCTACTTCTTCCGTACCCAACTGGACGTTAGCCAACTGTTGTTCCCTCCCTAGACATCTTTCCTGAAGAGACTTCTTCATGCGTTCATATTCATCCCGCTCTTCCTGGGTTTCCTGCAAATCCTTCACTAATGACCTCGTTTGTGATTTCAACACTTCCCCTTCCCTCGGGGATTGATTGATCAGGCTATTCAATCCTTCTACTGGAGCAGCTGTTTCAACATTCTGCTGTTCACATTGACGTGATTCAGCGTACTTTTGGCATCCCTGTAAAATCTGTGTTGGAACCTCAGCTATTTCCATAACTTTTGAGAGCTCCGAACTCCTTCCCTTTGAAGATTGAAGCTCGTGTTCAGATTGTTCCCATTGTAGAGTCTTGTCCTTCAGCATATGAAGGAGTTGGCTGACCGTTAACTCTTCCACGGGAACACTGTGGGTCAGAGTCTTCTCCATTTCATCCACCTTTTCCTCCAATGCTTTCACCTTCTTTTCCTCTTGTACTTTGGCTTCCAGCGCTCGGAGAAGTTGCGCCTTGATGCTCTCTAGCTCATGTTCAGAGGCCATTCTTACAGTCTCTGTGTTTCTTACAGTTCCCTTTTCTTCCACTGAACGGATTCCCAGTTGAATCTGTTCTTCAAGTTGTTGAATCTCGGTCATTGCCGCCCCATACTTGTCTTGGGTTTCCTTTAATATTTTTATAAGTTCTTGTACATCTTGTCTTTCATGTTCTGGAACTTCTACCGATGAGTCTGTGTTGGCCTTGAGCTCATCAAGAATTTCCTGCAGCCTTTGGAATTCTTGCTCATGTTCAACCTTCAGTTGCTCATATGCTTCCACTGAAACTAGCTTTTCGGAGGTTGCCGAGTTAACCCCTTCCAGAATTGTAGCCTGGGCCTGTTCATACTGTTCTTTCAACTTCTCACACTCTGCTTGTAAGGAGTCGTAGAGAAGAACTGGAATAAAATCCTGGCTTCCTGAAGATTCCTCTTCATTTGCTTCTTCCTGCAAATATTCTAACTCCTGAACAGCATAAGGGAGATGTGATCGGTAATTGGTCACGATGGCTCTATGGTCGCTCTCTGCTTGAGCTAGCTGCTTCTGTTGTCTTTCCAGATTCTCCCATTCGGTGTCATAGAACTTTTTCATTGTTTTCACCTCTTGTACGAGACGGCAACTCAATTGTTCTAATTGTTGTCGTAATTTGAAATAAGTTTGAGTCCGAGCTCGGTGTTCTTCCGTCATGGATATGTCCGTAACTTGAACAGGCTCAGAATTTTCTGTCAAACTAGGTTGTCGTTGTTCGGTGGAGTTCTGCTCTGAAACTTTGTTCTTCTCTGGAGCATAAGCCTTTATGCATGCCTTCGTTTTTCCAACCTTCGTCGGCAAGTCCATTTCAGCCTTGTCTTTCATATTTGGGTTGGTCTTATCGTCATCCGTTTCAGAATCTGAGCTGATTGTCTGCACCGAGTCCTCACTCGTTATGGCTTTTAGATAGTGCCATTCCATGTCTATTTTCTTGATCCACTCCCGTCCTAGAAGTGGTGGTCCTCCCTCATGTAGTACGTATAAGTTCATTCTTGGGTGTTCTTTACCCCTATCTCTCACTTTGACTCTTATCTTTCCCATGGGGTATACTTTATGCCCCGTGTATGTCTGCAATACGAACTTGGTATCTCTTAAGGGTATATGTGAGAATAGCCGGTGGTAATCCCTTCGATTTATGACTGATAGAGCTGATCCAGTGTCCAACTCCATTTTCACTTGGATTCCAGCTATTTTTAGCATGACCCAGATAGTTTGTAGGTCAGCTTCCTTATTCACATTGTGAATTCTCAGACTACCCAGCTCCTGGCCATTTGGGTCTGAGTCTGAATTCTGTTCGTCTGAACTCTTCTCAGCCACCTTGTGTACCTTGTTGTACTTTTCCTGTGATGGCTTTCTTTGGTTGTTGGTCCTTTGGTTGTTGGTCTTCTTCCCTGACCGGCATACCTTAGCTATGTGACCCAGTTTGCCACATTTCCTACATTCCTGGTTCTTAAACCAGCATTGGTTCTGGTCGTGTGTTGTCTTCCCACAACGATAGCATTTTGTTGTTGTCGAGGTAATTTGATCCACACTTAGTGCTGCTGTCTTAAGCTGCATTTCCGCAGTTCCCTTCGCTGCGGCTTCGTGCAATGCTGCAATAAGGACAGCCCTGTCAAGTGTAAGGTCGTTCTCTTCGAGTAGTCGCTTTTGCGTTCCTTCCTTTGCCAACCCGCACACGAACTTGTCTCGCAATGCCTCTGTCAGATTCCCTCCAAATTGGCAGTATTTCGCTAGTCTACGCAGTTCGACCAAGTATTCTGCGTTGCTTTCGTCTTTCCGTTGCGTTCTCGCATAGAATTTGAATCATTCCGCCAACATCAACGGTGTGGGGTTCAAGTGCTTCTTCAGAACAGCCACAATATCATCGAAAGTCTGATCCGCCGGTTTAGCTGGTGATAGTAGATGCTTCAAGAGCCCGTATGTCTTCGCGCCCATCGAGTTTAGCAAGGTTATAGCTTTGTCATCTTCTTCTATTTTATTGGCCTCACAATAGATCTCGATGCGTTCCACGTACGTGGCCCAGTCTTCTACCTCGGCATTAAAATCGTTGATGTTACCACGCTTAGGCATCTTCCTCTCTTTCTGATAACACCCCGAATTATTTCTTTAACTTATTATTTTTTTTCTAAGATGGCGGTTTTCCCGCGAAAATGGCGGTTTCCCGCGCTTATCTTCTCTCCCCGCCCACTTCAATGGCGGTTTCCCGCTTCTGTCTTCTTCCCCACCTAATGGTGGCTTCCCGCGTTTCTTCCCTAGCGGGAGGGGTACACTTTCCCCCACAGGCGACGGCCGCTGGCTTTCAGATTCACAGCCTGCGCGTCGGCTTCAGTGCTTTCCCTTTTCTCGGCAAGGCAACCGGCGCTGGGTACACCCCGTTGACGGCGAACAGGTTCAGCCGCTGGGCTGGCTCTCGCTCAGTTCCCCTTGCTCGGGCTCGGTCTCTCTCCCGCTCTCTCGGCTCTACCGGCGCTGGGTACACCCCGTTGACGGAGAACAGTTTCAGCCGCTGGACTGGCTCTCGCGCAGTCTCCCTTGGTCGGCTCTGCCTCTCCCGCTCGCTCGGCTCCCAAACGCCTCTCCCAGCCGTCTCGCAGTCCGGTGCTTCCCTCCCCGGCTGCGGCTGAGTTTTTATATCTTCCCGCGCCTACGCTCCCGGTCGCAGCGCTTCGTGGCTTCGGTCGCTGCCCGGCCTTTTTCGCCGGTCGCGGTCTAGCTGTCTCACGACGCCGTTGCGTCCCCAGCCTGTCTGTACCGCGGCTTCCTTGCTCCACGCTGCCCCAGTCTCAGCGCCTCTGGGCCCGACTTCTGTCCGGCTCCTTTCCCCCTCGACCGTGGTCGAGTGCACCGCCCTTATCCTCCGGTTATTCTTTTTACTTTTCCCTTACTCACAGTCACCATGGCCGCCTTGCTTCTCGTGCTGATCGGCTCACTCCTCACCGTGGCGGAAGGGACAGTCAGTGCCTGTTGCTGATGGAAGTCTTTGTCTCTGAATTCTTCCTCCTCTCCAGCTCTGCAGACTCGAGTTTTCTCCCAGCAGAATGACGAGGGCGGTTGCCTCTTCTCGACGCTCGTTAACTGCTTCAGAATTATTGTTGCCGCAGGGTACGATCGGACTCGTCGCCACTGTAAAGTCTGTGGGTTGTTTAGTTAATTAATACACAGACTCCAAGAGTAACTTAAAACAGGACTTTACTATTCGAAGGTCAGGGCGAATCTGCCCAATAACTCCTGGCACAACACTTAGATACTGGTGTGGTCACCGTCGGTATTACCGTATACAGAAGCCAAACAAAGTAGTGCCACACCTAAAATAGTTCTCTTAAAGGTGAACGGTTACATACAATAGTTCTCTTAAAGGTAGACGGGTACATACACTACAAACACGAAGACAGATTATTATCTGAATGGCAATAGATTGGGAAAAGGGGAAGTGCAACAAGACCTGGGTGTCCTTGTGCACCAGTCGCTGAAGGTAAGCATGTAGGTGCAGCTGACAGTTAAGAAGGAAAATGGTATGTCGGCCTTCATAGCGAGAGGATTTGAGTACAGAAGCAAGGATGTCTTGCTGCAGTTGTACAGGGCCTTGGTGAGACCACACCTTGAGTATTGTGTGCAGTTTTGATCACCTTATCTGAGGAAGGATGTTCTTGCCATGGAGGGAGTGCAGCGAAGATTCACCAGACTGATACCTGGGATGGCAGGAATGATGTATGAGGAGAGATTGGGTCAATTAGGCTTATATTCGCTAGAGTTTAGAAGAATGAGAGGAGATCTCATTGAAACTTACAAAATTCTAACAGGACTAGACAGACTAGATGCAGGAAAGATGTTCCCGATGGTGGGGGAGTCCAGAACCAGGGGTCACAGTCTAAGGATAAGGGGTAAGCCATTTAGGACAGAGATGAGGAGGAATTTCTTCACCCAGAGAGTGGTGAACCTGTGGAATTCTTTATCACAGAAGGCAGTTGAGGCCAATTCATTAAATATATTCAAGAAGGAGTTAGATATATTTCTTAAGACTAAAGGGATCAAGGGATATGGGGAGAAGGCAGAGACAGGGTACTGAATTTTGATGATCGGCCATGATCTCTTAAAATGGCGGAACAGGCTCGAGGGGCTGAATGGCCTACTCCTGCTCCTATCTTCTATGTATCTATGTTTCTATGTAGTGCACAAGTAGAGCATCGCTAAAGAGACTTCGCTTACAAACGTCATAAGCTCCCTGTTGCGCTTTTGTCCACTTCCACTGGACATCCTTCTTGAGGAGCTCGTGCAATGGAGCTAACATGGTCCCCTAACTCAGGTGAGAAATGTGTGTAGTACTGGGCCATTCCAAGGAAAGATCTTAACTCCGACACGTTCTGTGGTTTTGGAACATTGATGACAGCATCAACCTTTTCCTTCACTGGTTGCAAGCCATTTGCATCAACTTTCAGACCAAGGTACACAACCTCTGGCTGCACAAAAGCACATTTGCTCCTTTTCAATTCGACATTGTGGAAATTCAACCTTTGAAGCACTATATCTAACACTTAAAGATTTTCTTCCTCGCTGCTTGTTGCGATCAGCACATTGTCTTGATTGCATAAGCAATTTGGAACTCCTTGCAAAATCTTATCCATCATAGCCGTGAAGATTTTGGGGGAGTACTTTACACCATATGGCAGCTTCATGTATGAGTACAGTGCCTTGTGTGTGTTGATAGTGAGATACCGTTGACTTTCTTTGTCAACATTCAGCTGAGCGTAAGCGTGCGACAGGTCAAGCTTGGAGAAAACCTTTGACTCAGAGAGTGCTGCATACAAATCTTGCGATGTAGGTAATGGGTGCTGCTCATTGTCAACTGCTTGGTTGATAGTAACTTTATTATCACTGCACAAACGTACAGTTTTGTCTGCTTTGGGCACTACCACAATCGGGGTCGGCCATTCACTTTTGTCAGTTTTTACTAGCGTTCCGTTCTCTCTGAGCTTCGTCAGCTCTTCCTCCACCTGACTTTTCAATGCATATGGGACTGGCCTTGCCTTACAATAGACAGGCTTCATGATGATCATGATGCAGATATGCGCATCATACCCAGTGATGCCCTCATAACTGTCTGTGAGCATGCTTTTGTACTTGTTCAGCATTGTGTTGAGTTGCTTCTTTGAAGCATCTACACTGAAGATGTTTTTCCAATCTTGTTTCAACTTTCTCAGTCAATGAACCCATGAGAGTTGGCCTGTTGTTGTAGCTCGCTACAATAATAGGCAGCTTTACTGACTGGCCATTGTGTCAAACTATACATTCCATTTCTCCACGTGTGTCTCTAGGATTTCTCCAGAGTAGGTTTTTAACTCTACGGTATTCTTTGCAAGTGGTACTTGATTAAACTTACTCTCATATGTGTCCTTACTCATGATAGAGCAGTCGGCCGCTTTGTCGATACACATATCAATAGATTACTCGTTGATCAAATGTTTTGTACAGAAGTCCCTCTCGCAACTGCTAAGGGGAGTTGGATTCTGCGCTGGGTAGGTGTCGCACGCCATATTGATTATTGCGTCCTGTAGATGTCCATGGCACCTGCCCAAAACATTGCATAGGTAATGGGTCTAACGCCTATTTCAGGCCTCTTTCCAAAATTATTTCCTGAAGTCGAACGCAAACCAATTTCTAGGCAAAGGTCTGTTATCACTTTCTACTGGTTTTGCTTACCTGTTTACTCTTGCTTATTTTTTTTCTTTTCTCTAATACATAGAGGAATACATGACTAGGCAAATAATGGATGAAAATCAAAATAATGAAAAAGGAAGAGCTGCGTGAAATGAGATTGGATCGGAAGCAATTTAACAAGTACTTAAAAAATACACATTCAAAACTGTAGCAGTGATAAATAATAATTAAGTGCTGAACAGGATGGCCCTCTGTCTCGATACAGGTGATAAGAGAAACTGCAAAATGTACTTGAGTCAAGAAGCAATGTTGCCTAAGGAAACAACATTGTCAGTGTGGTCCAGTGGTTGCACTCCCACCTCTGAGTCAGAAGATCATGAGTTCAAGTTCCAGTCCATTAAATCTAGGCTGACTTCTCAGTGCAATACTGAGTGAGTGCTATATTGTCAGGAGGCCCTATCTACCTGTTCAGGTGGATGTAAAAGATCCCATGGTAGTATTTGAAGAAAAGTAAGGCAGTTGTCCTGGCCAATGTTTATCCCTCAGTCAACACCAGCAAAACACAGATTGTCTGATAATTTATTTTATTGCTGTTTACGGGACGTTGCTCTGTGGAAATTCACTGCTGTGTTTGCCTCTATAATAATAATATCCCCCGCATCTAAGCTTTGGCCACGCTCGTTCAGCTCCGATGGACGGGCCACACAGTCCGCATGCCTGATACGAGACTCCCAAAGCAAACGTTCTACTCGGATCTCCGACACGGCAAGAGAGCCCCAGGCGGGCAGAGGAAACGCTTCAAGGACACCCTCAAAGCCTCCTTGAAAAAGTGCCACATCCCCACCGACACCTGGGAATCCCTGGCCCAAGACTGCACAAAGTGGAGGAGAAGCATCCGGGAAGGCGCCGAACACCTCGAGTCTTTTCGCCGGAAGCCAAGCGTAAACAATGGAAGGAGCGCACATTAACCCAAGCACCCCACTCACCTGCCCCTTCAACCACCATCTGCCCCACCTGTGACAGAGACTGTAGGTCCCACATTGGACTCATCAGTCACCTGAGAACTCATTTTTAATGTGGAAGCAAGTCATCCTCGGTTCCGAGGGACTGCCTAAGAAGAAGAAGAAGAATAACAGTGACTTAAAAGTAATTCATTAGCTGTAAATTGCTTTGGGATATCATGAGGACACAAAAGGCACTATATAATTACAAAATTATTTCTTTACTTTCTTAAACAGTTAAAAATAGGGTCAACTATCTACAACTTAATGGCCCGGAATTTGAGGTCAATGGCGAAGCAAAGGTGTTCGCTCCTGGCCCCGAGGTAAACTTCACACAAAGATCTCGTGATCTCTGTGTCGAGAGGTTCGAGTTTACCGACGTGTAATTTAAATCAATGTAGTATAGTGGGAATCCCCTAGTGCGAGCTGCTGTGACATCAACAAGCTGTCTAAGCAGCCAATCAAATCTCAGAATTCTCACAGACAGCGAACAAGTGAGTAAGCTCTTAAAATTCTAACTTTTAAAAAATATTAGGGAGAGCAAAACAAAGATTGGGGCTCTCACATGGTGAAAAGGCAAACCTGAAATATAGATGAACACACTTTTTTTTAAAAATATTTATTATTTTAATTTTTAAGAAACTTTTTAAATGTTTATTAAAATGGATAAATTTGACACTGCAAAAAATTTAAATTAGTTTTTCAGGGCCATAACTTTGGTTTAGCAGTTAATACGCTGTTAAATCCCCTGTTACACCTAATCTCTTTGGGTCTAACTTTTAGTGGGGAATTTAACAGCGTAATTAGCTGACGTTTTTGTCAGTTTCCCTGATTTGGCAGATTTCACCGATTGCCAGCTCTGTGGGGGTGGCATGGCAGGGTGGGGGGTGGGGGGTGGAGGAGGTGCACAGCACTGTCTGTGGAGGAGCAGTGAATGACAGACTGCAACTTCAGGATTTCCGCGTTAGGCTGCGAATGCGCTGAATCCTGAAGCTGAGTTCAGTTTCAAAGGCGAAATGATGCCGAACGCTGCCAGTTCACCATCATCAGGACTGCAAAGTCTGCGCCAATAAGTTGTTAAATAGCAGCACCATTGCATCAGATCAATATAAACTCAATGACTACCTTATCTTAAGAACAAGGACTAGTCGAAGCACATTCCAGTTGAAATAATTCAAATCAATTGAAATAATTAGCTATATGAAAAGATAAGTCCACAGAACAAATTCTTACCCATGAAATGCAAACATGTCAAATGCAAACTTAAAGTGTGAAAACCATAGCTCTAAGAAATGTAGTTTAAAAGACGTTTTTGGCTACTAAATCTATTAAGATGTCTAGCCACTCTCAAAACAAACTTGATCAAAAAGATAGCGATAGAATAACTAGAGATACTACAAATCTTGTCATATAAATTGAAGCAATAAGGAAAACGTTCTAAAGTGAAAACAATGGAATTACTGTTACATTGCAATTTAACATTACATCAGATTGAAGAATTATTTGTCCAAACAAAACAGACATTGCAAGTTAAATGACTGTAACTACACCATTAAACATAACATTACAATGTTATTGGATGAATTGTAGTCACATGTAATTTAAATAAGTAGAATCATTAAAAACGAACTAAACTGTAAATAGAAAATTAATTAAACTGGTGTACATCTTACTAAAGCAATCAGGTTGCTAATTCAATTACAATCTTAACTGGAAATAAGGCAATGATTAGTTGCACCACAACCATTTAATTTATTCATTCTGAACAGGCAGCAAGAGAGACTATGAAAAGTACTAACATAAATTGAATCAACAGCAAAATGATTTTGAGGAGAAAATTTTAAAGAACACTATTATCAAATATTGTTCTTAGGAGGGAAAGAAATTGCAACATGAAAGCCCAGGGCCAATGTAAGGATAACAAAAATAGTGGGGATGATAGTTTTTATTTCTAATATTCACATTAACACCTGAACAATGTCAAAAATTTAAAGTCGATCAAATCCTCAAAACAGTTGAAAATTAAATGCGAAAATTATGCCAGACTTTATTGACACTGCCAGTTTGGAGAGCTCTTAAATTAGCTTTGTGCTTACAAGCAGAAATTTCTGTTATCCATAATAAGAATTCCTGATGCCATTGCACCTTTAAATTGAATCATTAGCAACAACTCCATGCCAGCAGAGTTGTGAGCAGTAGAAAGACGAGGCAATCTCAAACAAATCAATTTGCTAGCAGCGTAATAGTGAGCTATCCTGTAAATAAGAAAGAAAATATATTAAAACAATATGCTGACTACCCACATAGATATAGTAAAATTAAATTGAAATGAAATAGAAGTAACAAAAGTAAAGCAACAAAATGTATCAGATCACTGTAAATATGCTGGCTGAGACAAAATGAACTGTACATAATCAATAGGTAAGAATTCTTGGTAAATGTGAAGTAATTTAATCAATAGCAATACTATATCGCAATAATATAATGAACATCACAGAGATATCACAAAGTGCGATCAAAATATTGGTGCTAAAATAATTGGGAGAAATTTCACATTGCACCATGTTGCAGTACAAGTCCAATATCTCATGCCATCTTTTACAGTGAAGGCTGTTCCTGCATGTTTCAAAAAAGCCCCTGATTTAATGTGACTCACATACTGCAGTAATCTCTCTCCTCCAAGGTAAGACCCCTCCCCCACCCATTCCACTGGCGAACTTTGGTTGTTTGAGCTCCAACTCCATTTGACTGCTGTGTGCTCTCCAACCTGCTGGAAAATCTTTACCAGTTCAACCATTCTTATTCTGGAAGACTAAAGTAGTTGGGATCTGCCTTCTTGAGAAGAGTAGTATCTGCAGCTGATTTATCTACAGCTTGGGACTGATCCCAAGACAAAGAAAAAAAGCAATGATTTAAAAAGAAAAGCAATTGAAAATGTAACTATTGTTTGCAGCCCAGCAAACATGACAAGCAAACTGAAAGGGAAGCAGCACTGCCAGATGGAAATACAAAAACACGTACCTTGTGACAAGTTAACCTGACAGAAGGCTTGTAAAACCCTAGACTTCTGATTGGACATGCAAATCAAAACCATCTGATCAAACAGCCAGAACCAAAAATCCACATGCCTATTTTGTACCTAAGTAGGAGAATCCCTGCCATCAGATGCATCTGTTAAAGGACATGGTGCAAAATATTTTATTGGAAATAGTGGAACACTGTTTAGTGAAATGGATCAATTAAATCAAGATATTGCAATAGTAAAGCAGGTTTTATGTAAACATTGTTTTGGCTCCCTGTTAATGATGAATCGGTTAGAGAGCTTACCTTATCTTGTGTGATTGTTTCTCATGTCAGAGGAGTCTTTTACACAGATAATTTTGCATTCTAGCATATTTTGTTTGACTGAGGCTAAAGTTGTTATACAGTTCAATGCCGTTGTGCAACATTTATTATGTATTAAATGAGATCCCAGGCAGGGACGTGCCTAAAAAGGTAGGAATAGAGGTAGGCAATTTTCCTAGGCGGTAGGCCTGTTGCTTTAAAAGATTTGCTTTTCTAGCTATTCTGCAATAATTGATCTCAGAGCCCGATCGGCGCAGTCAATCATTTTATAAAGATTATTATCTGTTGTGAAGCGAGGCGATCTTCAGTCAGACAATATTTGCGCAGCCCCATGAAAAATGCTAGCAAATGTGTTTAAAAACTTAAAGTTTCATAAAAGAAGAAAAAGGTCACAATTATAATTTCTAGAGAAAACACATAACCCAGTGATTCATTCGTTTTTCAAAATAGGTAAGCTCATTGGGCTGACTGAATCAGGTTAAAATGTTTGATGACTGTGCACATTGTTTTAAGGTTTATTGGTCCTAGATGGAGAGTTAGATTTTACTTCACAGCTTATAAATATAGTTATAAAGGGAATAATCTTAGAGTTTGTTCTAGTATAATTGGCTAGCTCATCAATCATTTTGATAGTTTATATTGTGTAAAAATATATTAGGATATGATCCTGTGAGTTGTGTTATAGCAAAGATTGCAGACAATTGCAGTAGTCCATCAACTTCTGTATAGTAGCAACCTGTTAAAGCAGAATTGAAATAATTATTCCAAGTGGATAACTATCCCTAAAGATTAAAAAAAATATTTTATCAACATTCCTCACATGGATACACAATCACTCCTGCATTTAAATTCCTATCTGTTTACTCTCTGGCATTTTCACTGCTAAAATATTCTACTTTAACAAGTCAAGGGAAAGTAATTGAATTCCCCCATCCATGGGTTTGCTTCACAGATGCACAACAAAGAACTTTGAGCATAATTTAATTAGAGTTTTATGGCAAAGCCTTTTTGGTGTTGAACCCAAATTCCAAGACTTACTTGCTGAGTGTTTCCAGCATTTTCTGTTGTTATTCCAAGACTTACAAGGTTTTCCCCTAAGGTGCACGGGCACGCGGATCGATCGGGAGATCCCGCGCAGACCGCTCACAAGCTATTGCTACCGGAAAATATACCACACAGCAAATTTTAAAGGATTGGGCATGGACAAATAATTAGAGGGCGCATTGCTTACTCATGAGAATTTCTATGCAAGAGGCCAAATTGAGCGATAGGTGTGATATGTATGTTACTAGGCAGTAACAACTCAAGTCTTATGACATCATGGGAGAAGATTTGATATTTATGGAGAAATTGTAAGAGCGTGTATAGAGAATGTACTGCAGCTTTTGGTATAAACATTAAGCTCCACCTCCTCAAAACCACACCCCCCGCCCGCTCATAAAAAAAAAGAAAGACTTGCATTTATATAGCGCCTTTCACGACCACCAGACGTCTCAAAGCGCTTTACAGCCAATGAAGTACCTTTGAAGAGTAGTCACTGTTGTAATGTGGGAAATGCGGCAGCCAATTTGAGCACAGCAAGCTCCCACAAACAGCATTGTGATAATGACCGAATAATCTGTTTTTGGTTATGTTGATTGAGGGATAAATATTGGCCAGGACACTGGGGATAACCCCCCTCGCTCTTCCTCGAAATAGTGCCGTGGGATCATTTACGTCCACCTGAGAGAACAGACAGGGCCTCGGTTTAACGTCTCATCCAAAAGACGGCACCTCCGACAGTGCAGCACTCCCTCAGCACTGCACTGGAGTGTCAGCCTAAATTTTTGTGCTCAAGTCCCTGGAGTGGGACACAGAAAGCACCAGAGCTCAGAGATCACATGATTCATCAGGTGAAATAACACCAGGAAGTTTGAGCTCATATTGTCATTCTGTGTCCAAGGAATCAATCACATGATAAGGGTCTACCTTGAAGAAAGCTGACTTTTCCCATCAACATATGATAGTAATATGACATAAGACTGTAGCTATGTCTTTGTTTAGTATATCTCCTAGGAAGCATAAAGACAGAACTCAGAACCATCAATCCCGTTGGAAATTGAGAGGAATTGTGAAAGAAAAAAAAAGAAAAAATTATATGGCACCTTTCATGAGCACCGTACGTCCTAAAGTGCTTTACAGCCAATGAAGTACTTTTTGAAGTGGAGTCACTGTTGTAATGTAGCAGCTAAATTGCACACAGCAAACTCCCACAAACAGCAATATGATAATGACCAGATGTTTTAGTGACGTTGATTGAGGGATAAATATTGGTCAGGACACCAGGGGATAACTCTCCTGCTCTTCTTCAAAATAGTGCAGTGGGATTTTTTTACGTCTACCTAGGGCTTCAGGTTAACGTCTCATCTGAAAGATGGCACCTCTGCCAGTGTAGCACTCCCTCAGTACTGCACTGGAGTGCCAGTGAGATTTGTGTAAAGTCTGTGGGTTGTACAGTTAATAACGACACAGACTTCAGGAATAACAAACAAACAGGTCTTTACTATTCGAAGGTCAGGGCGAATCTGCCCCAGCAATCCTGCCACAACACTTATATACTGGTGTGGTCACTGTCGGTATTACAGTATACAGAAGCCAAACAAGTAGTGCCACACCTAAAGTAGTTCTCTTAAAGGTGAACGGTTACATACAATAGTTTCCTTAAAGGTAGACGGGTACATACACTACAATCCTCCCTTTTTAGCTTTCAACATACTGAGTCCATAGTGAACATACATTATAACATATATACAGCTTATGTAAGACAGTTCATAGATTCAGTCTTTCTGGAGGTTTCCGGATTCTGTCCGGATAACGCCGCAGTGGTGTCGTCATTCCAGGCGGGCTAGTAGGTGCTTCTGGCAAAGTCGATTCGGCTTGAAAGACAGTGTCAGGTTCAGCTGATTCCAGTATTACCAGATCGGAAGTAGGTGTTCTGGGTATCTCAGACTCAACATTACCCGGGTAAGGTGGTGAAGTCGGTTGCCCATTTGTGGCGGACCCTATGATTTGGTCAACATGGCGCCTTATTATATTGTCCCCAATGTCCACGGTGTACATCAACGGCCCTAGCCTTTTTCCAATAGTTCCAGGCTGCCATTTCTCGGTACGGTAGTCCCGGGCCAAAACTCGTTGACCGATCTGGAAAGATCTAGTGGCCCTTTCATTCATGCCCTGGAATTGCCGGTTCTCTACGTCCCTTCTGACGTTTGGTTTGAGCAAATCCAGCCGGCATCTTAGGCGTCTATTACAAAACATCATTGCGGGAGTTTGATTTGTGACCGCATGTGTTGCATTCCGGTATGCCAACAAAAAGCTATCCACCTTATGCTGTAGACTTATGTCTTCATTACTCATGGCCTTTACGGCCTTCTTGAAGGTCTGGACAAACCTTTCAGCCAATCCATTGGAGGCGGGATGGTATGGGGCTGGCGTGTAATGCTTAACCCCATTGCTCTTTAAGAATTTCTTGAATTCCTCGGACACAAATTGCGGTCCATTATCAGAACAGATCTGTTCCGGCAGGCCATTCCGAGCAAACATAGTCCTTAACACTGTGATGGTTTTTTCCGTCGTGGTGGTGGTCATCTTAATTACTTCCGGCCACTTGGAGTGGGCATCCACCGCTATTAGGAACATCGAGTCCATAAATGGACCAGCAAAGTCGATGTGTACTCTTTGCCAAGGAGATGAGGGCCACTCCCATGGATGCAGAGGAGCCTGTGGTGGCGCGTTCTGAACCCTCTGACATCCTAGGCAGTTCTTCGTGATCTCCTCTATGTCTCCATCAATGCCTGGCCACCACACAAACGCTCTTGCTAGATTCTTCATCTTTACTCCACCCAGATGTCCTTCGTGCAGCTCCTTTAGCACTTTCTTTTGGAGTTTGGGTGGAATCACCACTCTAGATCCACACATCAGGGTTCCTCGACACACTGACAGTTGTTCTTTCCTCTGTGAAAATGCTTGCAGTGTTGGTTCGCTCTGTGCTGGCCATCCCTCCACCGTTACATCATAGACTCGTGAAAGAGTCGGGTCATTCCTTGTCTCATTCTCAATCATTGAGTTTGTTATCGGTAGACACTCCACTATGGATGAGTGGAACAACTCTACTGGGTCCACTGTACTCGCTTCTTCCACCATCGGCAATGGCAAGCGTGATAACCCATCAGCATTTCCATGCTGTTTGGACCTTTTGTACTCAATTTCATATTGGTGTGCCCCAAGTAACACGGACCACCTTTGTAACCTTTGTGCTGTCATGGTGGACACGGCCTTGTTTGGGTTGAATATGGACACCAACGGCTGGTGGTCTGTCAGCAATGTGAACTTTTTACATTGTAGGTAATGGTTGAATTTCTTCACGCCCCACACAAGACTGAGGGCCTCCCTATCTATTTGAGCGTAATTTCACTCCGCGGGTGTCAATGATCGTGACGCGAATGCCACTGGCCTTTCCGAGCCATTTGGTAGCCTGTGTGAAAGTACTGCCCCAATTCCGTACGGGGAAGCATCACAAGCTAGACGAAGGGGTAATGCTGGGTTGAAATGAGCCAACACTTCTTCAGAGGTAATCAACTCCTTGCTTCTGCGAAAAGCCCTTTTGCATTCTTCACTCCATTTCCATGGTGTTTCTTTCCGCAACAGATCATTCAGCGGATGCAGCACCGTGGATAAATTTGGCAGAAACTTGTGATAGTAATTAATCAACCCCAAGAATGATCTTAACTGTGAAACGTTTCCTGGAGCGGGGGCCTTCACGACCGCTTCTATCTTTTCAGGTGACTTATGCAGTCCCTCTCGGTCAATGACATGACCGCAGTATGAGATCCGTTTTTGGAAGAACTCACACTTCTTGCGATTAACCCGAAGGCCATACTCCTTCAACCTGGTGAGTACCAGTTTCAAATTCGTGAGGTGTTCTTCCTCATCTTTTCCCGTGATTAAAATGTCATCTAAGTAGCACTGCGTGCTTGGAATTCCTTGTAACACCTGTTCCATGGCCCTCTGCCAAATTGCTGGCGCCGAAGCTACCCCAAAGACCAGTCTATTATAGCGATACAAGCCTCTGTGAGTGTTGATGGTGAGGTACTGGCGTGACTCTTCCTCGACCTCCATCTGTAAATATGCCTGAGCCAGGTCTATTTTCGTGAAGTGCTTCCCTCCAGCCAACGAAGCAAAGATATCTTCAATCCGCGGAAGCGGGTATTGTACCGTGTGAAGCACCGGATTCACAGTGATCTTGAAATCTCCGCAGATACGGACCTTCCCCGGTCCCCCTGGCTTATTACTTGGTGAGGACTTCATGACGGGAACAATGGGCGTGGCCCACTCACTCCAGTCCACTTTTGACAGAACCCCTGATCGTTCAAGTTCTTCCAGTTCTGCCTCCACCGCTGGTCGTATTGCGTAAGGTACCGATCTGGCCTTAAAAAACTTTGAGCTTGCATGTTCTGCAACCTTAACCCTTGCTTTAATTCCTCGCAGTGTTCCCAGTCCTTGCTGGAATACCTCTTTAGCTTCGTCCAATATTCTGGACAACCGTTCCGGTTTGACATCCTCTTTTTCCGAATCCACCGTCATGGTGTTTAGTGAATGCCAGTCCATCTTTATTTTTCGGATCCACTCCCGTCCCAGAAGTGGTGGACCTTCCTCAGGCAACACATACAGGTCCAACCGGTGGTGATCTTTATCCTTGTATCTCACCTTGACTTCTATCTTTCCGATGGGGAATACTTTGTGCCCCGTGTATGTCTGTAGTACTAGTTCCGTATCCCGTAGTGGAATATGCTTGAAAAACTTTTTATAGTCATGCTTATTCATGACCGTCAATGCCGATCCGGTGTCCACTTCCATTTTTACTTGGACCTTTGCAATCTGTAGCGTTATCCAGATAGTTTGTCGGTCAGCTTCATTCCTCACATTGTGAATTCTCAGACTGTCCAGTCCTTTGCATTTGGAGTGTGAGTCCGACTTCTGTTCCCTCAGACTCTTCCTAGTCACCTCTTGCACTTTTCCGTACCATTTTTGTGGTGACTCCTTATTGTTGTACGTTGTTCCTGACCGGCATACCTTAGCTATGTGCCCGATCTTGCCACATTTCCTGCATTCTTGGTTTTTAACCCAGCATTGATTCTGGTCGTGTGTTGTCTTCCCACAACGATAGCATTTTGTTGTCCTCGAGGTAATGTGGTCCACCCCGAGTGCCACCGCCTTTAGCTGCATTTCCGCCGTTCCTTTCGCTGCGGCTTCGTGCGATGCAGCTATAAGGACAGCCCTGTCTAGTGTGAGGTCGTTCTCTTCCAGTAGTCGCTTTTGCGTCCCTTCTTTGGACAATCCACATACGAACTTGTCTCGCAGTGCCTCTGTCAGATTCCCTCCGAACTGGCAGTGTTCCGCTAGCCTACGCAGTTCGACCAAGTATTCCGTGTTGCTTTCGTCTTTCTTCTGCGTTCTTGCATAGAATTTGGATCGTTCAGCCAGTATCAACGGTGTGGGGTTCAAGTGATCCTTCAGCACTGCTACAATATCATCGAAAGTCTGATCCGCCGGTTTAGCTGGTGAGAGAAGATGCTTCAACAACCCGAATGTTTTCGCACCCATCATGTTAAGTAAGGTTAAAGCTTTTTCATCCTTAGCTATTTTGTTAGCCTTACAATGTATCTCAATACGTTCCACGTACGTGGCCCAGTCTTCTATCTCAGAATTAAAATCGTTGATGTCCCCCCGCTTAGGCATCTTCCTTTCCTTGGGTACAACACAATTTTTATTTATTTATTTTTTCCTAAGATGGCGGCTTTTCCCGCGAAAATGGCGGTTTCCCGCTCTTTCCTTCTCTCCCCGCCCACTTCAATGGCGGTTTCCCGCTTCTGTCGTCTTCGCCACCTAATGGCGGCTTCCCGCGTTTCTTCCCTGGTGGAAGGGGTACGCTTTCCCCACAACGGACAGGTTCAGCCGCTGGGCTGGCTCTCGCACAGCTCCCCTTACTCGGCTCTGTCTTTCTCTCTCCCGCACGTTCGGTTCTACCGGCGCTGGGTACCCCGTTGGTGGAGGACAGTTCAGCCGCTGGACTGGCTCTCACGCAGTCTCCCCTTGCTTGGCGCTGTCTCTCTCTCTCCCGCACACTCGGCTCTACCGGCGCTGGGTACCCCGTTGGTGGAGGACAGTTCAGCCGCTGGACTGGCTCTCGCGCAGCCTCCTTTGGTCGGCTCTGCCTCTCCCACACGCTCTGTTCCCGTTCGCCTCCCAGCCCTCACGCAGTCCGGTGCTTCCCTCCCCGGCTGCGGCTGAGTTTCTCTCTTCCCGCGCCAGCTCCCGGTCTCAGCGCTTCGTGGCTTCGGTCGCTGCCCGGCTTTTTCCCGCCGATCGCGGTCCGGCTATCTCACGACGCCGTTGGACCCGCCTTCCTGACCAGCTCTGCTCCCCCTCGACCGTGGTCGAGTGCACAGCCCTTATCCTCCGGATATTCTTTACACTTTCCCCTACTCACAGTCTCCGCGGCCGCCTTGTTTCCTGCTGATCGGCTCACTCCGCACCGTGGTAGAAGGGTAGTCAGTGCCTGTTGCTGCTGGAAGCTTTTGTTGCTAAAGTCTTCCTCCTTTCTATTGCTGCAGCCTCGTGTTTTCTTCCAGCAGAATGACGAGGGCGGTTGCCTCTCTTCGACGCTCTTTAGTTGCTTTGGTAGTCTTGCCGCAGGGTACGATCGGACTCGTCGCCACTGTAAAGTCTGTGGGTTGTACAGTTAATAACGACACAGACTTCAGGAATAACAAACAAACAGGTCTTTACTATTCGAAGGTCAGGGCGAATCTGCCCCAGCAATCCTGCCACAGCACTTATATACTGGTGTGGTCACTGTCGGTATTACAGTATACAGAAGCCAAACAAGTAGTGCCACACCTAAAGTAGTTCTCTTAAAGGTGAACGGTTACATACAATAGTTTCCTTAAAGGTAGACGGGTACATACACTACAATTTGTGTGCCCAATTCTATGGAGGGGGACTTGAACCCACAATCCTTCGGACACAGAAGGAAAGGGTGCTACCAACTGAGCCACTGGCTGACACACTGAAGTCCTGGGGGCTTTAGTTGCAGTCCCCCTTGGACTGTAACATCACATGGAGATGAAGCAGAGGCAGCAAAGGGGACAAGCTGCTCGCAGAGGGAAGAGGAGGAAGCAGAATGGAGGAAGCGGAAGAGGAAAAAACAGAAGTGGAGGAAGCGGACAGAAGGAGGCAACCCAGACAGCCGCTTTCTGGCCGGGATATCTGGGATTGAATCATCTGCCTGCAGTACCAGTGAACACATCCCCAATTCCTCTTTCAACATTTGTCCCACACCTTACCTTCCCTCTGTTGCTAACCATCACAGCGTCCTCTTGGCCGCAATGCTGAAATAAAAGCCACCATAAAACAAACTTTCCAATTCAACTTTATTCATATAGTCATCTAATATTACATCAAAAAATCAACGAATCACCCTTGTGCATTGCCTTAGTAAGTGCCTTGTGTGTGCCTTTGCCTATCCTAGTGTTGTCATGCAGTGTTACCCCAGTGGCTGAAGCATGGCTGGTGGAAGGCTGCAGACTTTCACTGCAGATAGCCTTGCTGGTCGACCTCAAGGAGCTGGTGGCTGGGAGTGTCAAATCAAGTGATGGTGTTTCTTCTTTTCCTTTACTCTCCTCTCCCTCTTCTTTGTCAACCACTGGTTGTGCAGGCTGGATTTCTTGGATGTCTGAAATGAGGAAGGCACAAGGGTTGGCTTGTGGTGAGGAGAGGTGGGTAACAGAAGAGGTGCATGCTTACACCATGTGCAGCTTGTAAATCAGAAGAGATTGTGGGATGAGGGGGAAGTGGGATGTAAGAAGAAGGATAATGTATAAGGATACCGGCATCTTGCATTCTTTCAGCCCCACCACTGGCCAAGGGCTCAGCCATGCCCTTGCCAAGAATGGCCAGCACCGTCTCCTTCAAGGGGATGAGGTGAAGCTAGGAATGTGAGGTGTGCCTCGTGTTTGGTAGAAATTGTTGGTAGGTGAGTGATGGGGGGGTCGTGCATTGAGCAGTGTGAGAGGCTAGTGGGGCAGTTGGTAGGAGACGACTTTTGAAGATGCATTCACTGACCATGACCACTCGTCTGAGGTCATGAAACTTCTTTGGGCACTGGAGCCAGGTCCTGAGAGCAACAGTGCTGGCAGTGACCACCTCGGCGATGTGGTCCCACATCCTTCTTTCTGGAGGGCCTCCTGGTCCCCTGTGGGCAGAGGACGTCTCTTCCAGTGTTGACCCCCTGCACAAAGCTCGAATGCTGCATCCAAGACCCTGGGTCCCCTTTCCCTCGCCTGTTGAGCCATTTGTGTTAGTGATGAAGCACGTGTAACATTTTTTATGTGCGGAAGGCAGTTCAGCTTTAGGAACTGGAGACTGCCTTGAAAAGGAGCAGGCTAGCCACGCTGCAGCAACGTGAACTTTGGCCCCCTGCTGAATGCAAAGCCTCTCCGCAACACGTTCATTGCTAGGCTGTGCGTTCCTATCATGTTAAGTAGCAGGCAGCACCAAATTGCCATGCTGCCTGCACTTTCTGGACAGGCGGGGGCATATCTTGCATCGCGGAGCCCACGCCCGTTTTTCAGCGGTATCAAATTCCCCCCCCCCTCCACCCCGTCTCTAAAGAAGGATTTGTGGAAAAGATGGATGACTTCAAAAGTTTAGTCTGCCGTCAACAGGCTCGATACAGAATAAGGTAAAAAAATGAAATGATCTATTGGCCTTGACGGAAAATGGATGGTCCAGAAAGAATGGAAATATAGGATTCCTCAAAATATCAGCAGTGGTGAAATAAAACCAGAAAATGCTGGAAATACTCAGTAGGTCAGGCAGCATCTGTGGAGAGAGAAACAGATGCTGCCTGACCTGCTGAGTATTTCCAGCATTTTCTGTTTTTATTTCAGATTTCCAGCATCTGCAGTATTTTGCTTTTGTAGTAGCACTGGATGAATGTGGTAATAGACACAGTTAAGCTAGAAAGGATGGCAATAAGAATGATAAGGCATTTGCGGGCATACAAAAGTGTATGTAGTTCACTGATGGAGGCAGTCACGGAGCATACCTTAATATGTGGGAAGCAGAGAGTCTGGTGGCCAAATGAAGGGAGCTGGAGATACTGAAAAAACAAGAACTCTGATCAACTGCCAGCATTTTTATTAAAAATCGGGATGATGTACTGATGATTGTGCTTTCTTTGGCATAAGTACCAGATATATTTGCATGATGTAGCGTTAATGAAAGTAGTGTTGTAATTATTATAACAAAGATTGCATTTCAAACATTAATCTTTAAAGAAGTGGGATGAGGGAATGGAAAGGATAGTAAATGGAGTTCAGCATAAAGGTAAAAATTACCAGAGCGAGATATACTTTGTGATTTTTTTTATGACACTGTTTATTAAACCTGATCAAATTATTCTTTATGATATACAGTGCCAGATTCCCTTGCCTTCACATTTTAATAATGAAGCCTAATTTTTTTTTTTAAGGACTTAGTATTGGAACAAGCGCATGTCATATTTTAGTGGAACAGGGCTGGAGTATATAATTTATACTCCAGCCTCCAAAATTGCAGAGGTTCTCATCACAATCTTCCAATCCTCCTTGGATATGGGGTGGTGTCAGAGGTCTGAAGGACTGCAAATGTTATATCCCTGTTTTTAAAAAAAGGGAGAGGGATAAACCTGGGAACTACAGGCCAGTCAGCCTAACATCAGTGGTGGGAATCTTTTAGAGACAATAATCCGGGACAAAATTAATTGACATTTGGAAAAGTATTGGCTAATAAATGAAAGTCAGCAGGGATTTGTTAAAGGCAAATCACGTTTGATTAAATTGATTGAGGTCTTTGATGGGGTATTGGAGAGAGTTGATGAGGGTAGTGTAGTTGATGTTGTGTATATGGACTTTCAAAAGGCATTTGACAAAGCACCACATTATAGACTTGTTAGCAAAATTAAAGCTCATGGGATTAAAGGGACAGTGGCAGCATGGATACAAAATTGACTAAGGGACAGAAAGCAGAGAGTAGTGGTGAACGATTGTTTTTCAGACTGGAAGTATACAGTGGTTTTACAGATTGGAAGGAAGTATACAGTGGTGTTCCCCAATGGTTGGTTTTGGGACCACTGCTGTTTTTGATATATATTAACGACCTGGACTTAGGTATACAGGGCATAATTTCAAAGTTTGAAGATTAAATGAAACTCAGTAATGCAGTAAACAATGAGGAGGATAGTAACAGACTTCAGGAGGACACAGGCAGACTGGGGAAATGGGCAGACACATGGCAGCTGAAATTTAATGCAGACAAGTATGAAGTGATACATTTTGGTAGGAACAATGAGGAGAGGCAATCGGAATTAAATTATGCAATTTTAAAGGGGATGCAGAAACAGAGAGACCTGGGGGAGTATGTGCACAAATCTTTGAAGGTGGCAGAAGAAGTTGAAAAGCTTGTTAAAAAAGCATATGGGTTCCTTGGCTGTATTAATAGAGGCATAGAGAACAAAAGCAAAGAAGTTATGCTAAACCTTTATAAAACACTGGTTAGGCCACAGCTGGAGTAATGTGTTCAATTCTGGGTATCACATTTTAGGAAGGATATCAAGGCCTTAGAGAGGGTGCAGAAGAGATTTACTAGAATGGTACCAGGGATGAGGGACTTCAGTAGTGTGAAAAGACTGGAGAAGCTGGGGTTGTTCTCCTTAGAGAAGGTTAAGAGGAGATTTGATAGAGGTGTTCAAAATCATGATTGATTTTAATAGAGTTTATTTGGGGCGTTCCAGGGTTTGGACCCAGCGACGATGAAGGAATGGTGATATGTTTCCAAGTCAGGATGGTGTGTGACTTGCAGGCAGTGGTGTTCTCATGCACCTGCTGCCTTTGTCCTTCTAGGTGGTAGAGGTTGTGGGTTTGGGAGGTGCTGTTGAAGAAGCCTTGGCAAGTGAATAAGGAGAAACTGTTTTCAGTGGCAGAAGCGCGCTCTGAACTGTCACAGTTTGTAAACATCACTGTGGTACTGGAGGAGTGGTTGACTGCAGCCATACCTTTACACCATACAGATGAGAATGGGGAACTAGGAAGAAAATGTCAGATGTTTTGTTTGATGGTTGATGGAAAATAGTTTGGTGGGGTTAGCCTAGCTGTAGGTGACAGACATTACATTCAATGACATAATTATTTTGGGGTATAATTTTGAGAGGCAAACATCTGTTACAAAGACAAATGGTTTGTGAGATTAGTATGATAGTTCACACAGCCTATGTAGAGTAAGTATGATTTCAGATGTTGACCCTCCTATACGTAGGGGACAGTGCGGGGTGGGTACCCGCCTCCTTTGAAACTGGCATGGAGGTGGGTTGGGGGCTGGATGGGGTCGGGACCCCGATTTCAGGATTTTAACCCCCCACATGCCTCCAATCCCGCCTCCACGGCCCAATGAAAATCCTGCCCTACATTTTTATACATTAAAATAGGCATGTCCGGCTCATGCTAAATTCATTCCTGCAACCTGATTGGATCTTGGCCCGCATGCACCTTCACGGATTGGTTACAAATCTTAATGTGAACATCTGTAAGCTGCCTCCTCAATCAATCACTCAAACTGCTGAATGTGACCTAGGTAATAAAGCTGTTAAAAGCAGTTGAAATGCTGGACATCTGTCTCCATTTAATTGCTTTGTTTCTCTTCAAAATCAGCTATCTTGACCGCATCTTTATAGATGTGGCCTTTCATGTTAGCACCTGTCTTTCTTACACCATTCAGTGAAACTGCCAGTGATGTCATTTTAACTCTTTCCCCACTGCATAAGTATAAGCCAAACGCTAATCACCCTAAAACTGAAACTTAAAGGGAGACAAAGCACTCCTGATAATTCAAAGACACTTTTGCACTAAAAATAAAATTGAACAGTAACCTGAAAACAAATGAATTGAAACAGCTCCACAAGTATTTTAAAAATATGTTGGATGCAATTACAACTTCATCTGGAAAATGAGTGAGAAATAGTATATGTTCAGTGCTATTCCCACTTGTGTTCAGTATAATATTACATAGGATATACAGCATAGAAACAGGTCATTTGGCCCAACCAGTCCATGCCGGCGTTTATGCTCCACTGGCACCTCCTCCCGCCTTTCCTCATCTAAATCTATCAGCATAACCCTCTATTCCCTTCTCCCTCACATGCTTATCTAGCCCCCCTTAAATGCATCTATACTGTTAAATCTGTGAGTTGTTCAAGTAATTAATACTCAGACTTAATCAGTAACAATAAAACAGGTCTTTACTGGTTGGAGGTAGGGACTATACGTAGGTCTTTACTTCATGCCCACAGGCGGGAACTGAGGGGAGATCAGTACCCACAGTACTATTTATACCCCTATGGCCAGGAGTGGTACTGCGTATCACTACGCCCAACAAGTAGTGCAGTCCTGTCCATAGGTTCAAAGTAGCACACATATTACATACACAACATTCCTCCCTTCCTAGCTTTACAGTCATCTCCCATTTAACATAACGTAATAACATATATACATATATAACTTCAGGTTTACATAACAGAATAACATAGATACATAGATAACTTCATGTCAAAACAGATCACAGATTCAGTCTCTGCGGAAAACAGTTCACAGATTCAATCTCTGTGGTGGAGTCGGTTCACGTTGCTGGAGTGACTCATTCAATAGTCCTTCCATGGATTTAACAGTTTGAACTTCCGAACTGAATTGGCTCCGTTCGGAGGGACCCGTGTGTGATCTGGTAGAGGTGATAATGGTTCAGATGGGTCATCTTCTGTTTTTACTTTTCCTTTTCTGCTTCTTGGAGACTCTCTGGGCTCCATTGTCAGCTGCCACAGCTGCCAGCTGCATGCGCAGTTCCTCCTTCTCTTCCTCCTGTTTCCGTCGTAGAGCCAGCTTCTCCCGATGTTCCGTAGACTTTTGGTGCTCCTCCATGATTTCTGCACTTTGGGAGTTGAAGTTACAAGCTGGGCAGGACAGGACATCGTAATATTCGGTGTCGTCCACCAGGTCATAGTAATATTCGGTGTCGTCCTGAGCTAGACCAGTGAGAGGGTCGTCTATTTCCTCCATACCCAGCTGGACGTTAGCCAGCTCTTGTTCCAAATCCAGACATCTTTCCTGAAGAGACTTCTTCATGTGTACCTCTGCATCCAGCTTTTTCTGGGCTTTCAGCAAGTCGTTTACTAGTGACCTCATTTGTGATTTTAATACTTCAACTTCCTTTGGAGATTGATTGATCGGACTATGCAATCCCTCTACCGGAGCAGCTGTTTCAGCGGTCTGTTGTTCTACGTTGACGTGAGTCAGCGTACTTTTGGCATCCAAGGGCTGCTCTGTTGCAGTCATCTCAGTCTGTGTTGCCACCTCAGCTCTTCCAATAACCTTTGAGAGCTCCGAACCCCTTTCGTTTGAATATTGAAGTTCGTGTTCAAGTTTTTCCCATTTCAGAGTCCTGTCCTTCAGCATATGCAGGAGTTGGCTGACCGTTAACTCCTCTGACATCAGACGTTTTGTGTGCTCCTGTTCCATTTTCTCCATCAGCTGCTTCTGTTGTCTTTCCAGATTCTCCAACTCTATATCAAAGAACTCTTTCGTTGCATTCAACTCTTGCTCACAACGGCGAAGCATTTGTTCTAATTGCTGTTGTAGTTTGAAATGGAGTTGAGTTCGAGCCCGGTGTCCCTCAGAAATGGGCACATCAGTAGACTTGCCAGACTCAGAATCCACAGTTAAACTATGTTGTTGTTGCTCAGTGGAATTCTGTGCTGAAACTTTGTCTTTTGCACCTGAGTTGGGCTTACCATCATCCGTTCCAGAGTCTGGGCCGACTATCTTCACCGAGTTCTCACTCGTTATTGTTTGTAGGAAATGCCAGTCCATATTCATTTTCCTAATCCACTCCCGTCCTAGTAGTGGAGGACCTCCTTCAGATATCACATATAAGTCCATTATTTGACTGTCTTCGCCCTTGTGGACCACTGCAACCTCTATTTTCCCGATGGGGTACACTCTTTGCCCCGTGTATGTTTCCAATATGATCCCCGTATCCTGTAGGGGAATATGTTGGAATAACTTTCCGTAATCTTTCTTATTTATGACCGTCAATGCCGATCCAGTGTCCAATTCCAGTTTTACTTGGACTCCTTCTATCTGAAGAGTGACCCAAATTGTCTGGAGGTCTGCACCCTTACCAGCGTTGAGTACTCTTAAGCTAGCCAGTTCATTACTGCTAGCGTCTGAATCGGACTCCTGTTCGGTCACCTTGTGTAGCTTTGCGTATTTCCCTTGCGGTGACTTCTTGTTGCTGGTCTTCTTCGCTGACCTGCATACTCTAGCTATATGTCCAAGCCTACCACAAGTTCTACATTCTTGGTTTTTAAACCAACACTGGTTCTGATCATGCGTTGTCTTTCCACAACGATAACATTTGCCAGAACTCACACCCAATTTGTGTGCACTGAGCTCCGGTGACCGTAGCTGCATTACTGCCGTGCCTCTCGCTGCGGCTTCGTGTGCTGCTGCCATAGTGACCGCCTTCTCAAGCGTCAGCTCATTCTCCTCGAGCAGTCGCTTTTGTGTATCCTGTTTAAATAAACCACACACAAATTTGTCTCGAAGTGCCTCTGTCAGTCCCGTTCCAAACTGGCAATATTTCGCTAATTTACGCAATTCCAGCAAATAATCAGCATTGCTTTCATGCTGTAGCTGCCTTCTGTCATAAAATTTAAATCGTTCCGCTAGCATCAGCGGCGTGGGGTTTAGATGATCTTTCAGGACAGTAACAATCTCATCGAACGTCTTATCCGCCGGTTCATCTGGTGATAACAGGTGTTTCAATTGCCCGTATGTCTTCGCACCCATTAAATTTAATAATGTTAGAGCTTTATCTTGGTCACGAATTTTATTGGCCTTACAATAATTTTTTACTCTTTCAACATATATGGCCCAATCTTCGAGGTCACTATCAAAGGTGCTAATATTCCCGTGTTTAGGCATTGTAGATTTGCAATTTCTCAGATTTTTTTTTTTTTACTGCTATCCAAGATGGCGGCTTCCCGCTCTTGCCGTCGTCCTCCGCCCACAAAATGGCGGTTTTCCCGCGCTTGGCGGTCTTCACCCGTCCCCCAACGCCGTCTCCCTTCAGCCCCCGAGTGCGGCCCTTATCTTCGCCACGATCGCCCGAGTGCGGCCCTTATCAGCGGATGCGATCGCTGGATCGCGAAGCGGCTCTCGGCTCTTATCAGGAGATGCGATCGCTCTGTTGAAACGCCTCCCGCTCGAAGCGGCTCTCGCGCCCTATTCCTCCAGCTCCCCCAGCCCCGTTCGTGCGGCCAACGCGGTCGACTGCCTGTCGCGTCGCTGCCCGGCTCAGACAACGGCTTACCCACCACCAAGCTGGAGAAGAAGCTGACGGTCGCCGATGGAGGCTCCGAGGTCAGGATGTCTTCCAGTGGGGTGGAGAGGGTGGAAACCTCTCTGCAACGTCCTGGCTGTGGACGAAGCTGCCGTGGAGTGACTGCCGCAGGGTCCGAATCAGACTCGTCGCCAGTGTTAAATCTGTGAGTTGTTCAAGTAATTAATACTCAGACTTAATCAGTAACAATAAAACAGGTCTTTACTGGTTGGAGGTAGGGACTATACGTAGGTCTTTACTTCATGCCCACAGGCGGGAACTGAGGGGAGATCAGTACCCACAGTACTATTTATACCCCTATGGCCAGGAGTGGTACTGCGTATCACTACGCCCAAGTAGTGCAGTCCTGTCCATAGGTTCAAAGTAGCACACATATTACATACACAACATATACTATTCGCTTCAACCATTCCCTGTGGTAGTGAGTTCCACATTCTCATCACTCTCTGGTTAAAGAAGTTTCTTCTGAATTCCCTATTTGATTTCTTGGTACCTATCTTATATTGATGACTAGTTTTGCTCTTCCCCACAAGTGCAAACATTCACTCTGTATCCACTCTATCAAAACCTTTCATAATTTTAAAGACCTCTATTAGGTCACCCCTCAGTCTTCTCTTTTCAAGAGAAAAGTGTCCCAGCCTGTTCATCCTTTCCTGATATGTATAACCTCGTATTTCTGGTATCATCCTTGTAAATCTTCTCTGCACCCTCTCCAGTGCCTCTATATTCTTTTTATAATATGGCGACCAGAATTGTACACAGTACTCCAAGTGTGGCCTAACCAAGGCTCAATACAAGTTTAGCATAACGTCTCTACTTTCCAATTCAATCCCTCTAGAAATTATCCCTAGTGTTTGGTTTGCTTTTTTTATGGCCTTGTTAACCTGTGCCGCTACCTTAATGATTTGTGTACTTGTACTCCGAGATCCCTTTGCTCTTCTACTCCACTTAGATTAGTATTTTCCAAGTAATATGTGACCTCTCATTTTTCTTACCAAAATGTAATATCTCACATTTACCTGTTCTGAATTTCATTTGCCAATTATATGCCCATTCTTCAAGTTTATTAATGTCTTTGCAGTCCTCCTCAGTACCAATTTGGTGTCATCTGCAAATTTAGAAACTGTGCTTTTGATTCCAAAGTTTAAATCTTTAATATAAATTGTGAACATCAGTGGTCCCAGCAATGATCCTTGTGGAACACCATTTCCCACCTTCTGCCACCCTGAATAGCTACCCTTTACCTCTACTCTCTGCTTTCTGTCTTGAAGCCAGCTAGTTATCCATTCTTCTACTTTCCCCTGACTCCGCATGCTTGGACCTTATTCATTAGTCTATTATGCGGTACCTTATCGAAGGCCTGTTGAAAATCTAGATACATTATATGTGACCATAATACGATCGAATTTTACATTAAGTTTGAGAGTGATGTAGTCCAATCTGAAACTAAGGTCTTCAATCTAAACAGAGGAAACTACAAGGGTATGAGGGATAAGTTGGCCATGGTAGATTGGGGGACTACACTAAAAGGTATGAAGGTGGACATATAATGGCTAACATTCAAGGAAATAATGCATAATTTGCAACAAACATATATTCCTCTAGGGCATAAGAACCCAAAAGGAAAGGTGATCCAACCATGGCTAACAAAAGAAATTAAAGCTAATATTAAGTCAAAGGAGGAAGCTTATAAAGTTGCCAGAAAAAGCAGTCAGCCTGAGGACTGGGATCTTTTTAGAAATCAGCAAAGGGGGACCAAGAAATTGATAAAGAAAGGGAAAATGGAATATGAGCACAAACTAGTGAAAAATATAAAAACGGATTGTAAAAGCTTCTATAGGTATGTGAAAAGGAAAAGTCTGGTGAAGGTAAATGTAGGTCCTTTACAGGGAGAATTTATAATGGGGAATGAGGAAATGGCAGAGAAATTAAATAAATACTTTGGGGCTGATTTTCCTGGAGCCGTCAGGCGGGCTTTCAGGCGTGTGGAGAAAGAAAAAGAAAAAAATCGCAAAAATAGGGGGTCGTGACCACCGCCCCCCCCCCCCCCACGCCTGATTCCCCACCCCGTCTGATTTTCACCCAGGCGTTACTGTCCAACCCGAATCAGTCCCGCCTGCAGCAGGCGGGAGTGGTCTTCAGGCACCTAATCACCAATAATTGGCATCTATAATGCCATTTTAAGGGGCCCTTGCTATTTTCAGCCTTTTCCCACGTTAAACACGCCTGGTGGGAACCCCGCTGATGAAACCTGCGTGAACAATATCGGATTGCTGACTATCAGCTGCAGGTCAATCAGGAAAGCAGAGATTTAATCAGACATCATTTGTAGGTTGCAGGACCTTGTTGTTTCAGGCTTGGGGCAACTTGTTCCAGGTTTAGGCACAGCTGTGGAAGGTTGGAGCCTCACACACTTCTCCAGTGTGAGCTCCTGGGAAGACCCTCTCGCCACCCTCACTCAGCGCTTCCTCAATTGAGGCACCTACCAGAAGCATGGGAGGCCTTTTTTTCCTTCCCCTCTTGGCATTAGAGGACCTCCAGCCCCATTCGCAAAATGACACACGCCACAACTGCAGAAGTTGCCATCAGAAATTTTATTTACAATAACCAGCTTCAAAAAATTCACTGAGGTTGGTCAAGCCAGACTTTCCCTTTTGAAATCCATGCTGACTATTCATTATTATATTTTTGGTTTCTAGATGTTCTTTTATTTTCTCCTTTAATAGGGGTTCCATTATTTTTCCTACCACTGATGTTAAGCTGACTGGTCTATAGTTCCCTGGACATATTCTATCTCCCTTCTTAAATATAAGTATTATGTTAGCTATCTGCCAGTCCTCTGGCACTACACCTTGTTCATAACAAATTATTAACTATGTATTGTAATGCCTCTGCTATCTCTTCCCTAGATTTTTTTAAAAATGCGCGGATGTAATCCAGGCTTTTATCGCCTTTGAGTTTGATTAGTTTATTTAATATTTCTCCTCTTTTTATTTTAAATGTAGTTATCTCATTTCTAATCTCATCCGATGTCATGTCCACCTGACCTGTCTCCTTGGTAAATACTGAAGCAAAGTAATTATTTAATATTTCTGCCATCTCTCTATCGCTGCCTGTGATATTATCCTGTCCATCCCTTCGTGGCCCTATTCCCATCTCGACTTTCCTTTTTTTAATTTATGTGCCTGTAAAATATTTTACTATTTTGTTTTATGTTCCTTGATAATTTAATGGCCCGTATTTTTCGATCCCTACGGGTGTGGCCGGGCTGTGTACACACCTGTAGGGACATCAGAAATGCCTGTTTCAGACATGCGACGCGCATGCGCTGAAAACCGGCATTTCCAATCTGTCAAGAATGCTCTTGACAGATCGGACGCCTGCCCTGGAGAAGGGCCTCTGCGGGTGGAGAGTTCCGCTTTCTGGAGAACCTCCGCCCACAGAAAACCCTTAGAAATCTTACGCCTGGTAAAAGCAGGCATAAGGCTGGCTTTTACTAGCATAAGAGTTTTAAAAAGTTTTTTAAAAATTTCACTCATTTATAATTTTAAAATACTTTTAAAAAAGGTAAGTTTATTTTTAGCCCCGTAAAAAAACTTTAATTATTTTTTCAAAAAATTAAATTTTTGTTTAAAATATTTAATTTAATGTAATTTTAACTCATTTTAAAAATGTGATGGTTTTAAAAAAAATGTATTTAATGTTTTGATGTGTTTTTGGGGTGTATCTGCATTCATATATTTGACAGGTCTATCTGTCAAAAGTATGACGGGGGATTCCCTTCTCCTATTGGCTCGCCTGGCCCACGTGATCCCAGGGACGCTTGTGAACTGCCTGCACCCCTGGGATACGTGGGCCCTGCGCCTTTCGACTGTGGAGAGGTCCAGGAGCGGAGGAGTCCGGACCTCAGGAGCCCTCAGGTAAGAGCGTAGAGTTTTTTCCGATAGGAGGCCTCCACACACAGGAAGCCTCCTATCGGCAATTACGGGCCAATATCATAGTTCCTTTTTGCCTTTCTAATTGTTTTTTTGACTTCTCTCATAAGCTCTTCATATTCTTTCTTGTCATACTCTCCCCTGCTGTCTATGTACTTAGTGTACGTCTCTTTCCTTACTGTCAAATTTTTCCTTATGTCTTTATTCATCCATGGTGTCTCATTAGTGTTTAGCTTGTTCTTGCTTTTTAGTGGAATGTATTTTTTCTCGGACTCTGTTGAACACCGTTTTAAATGTTTCCCATTGCTGTTCTACATCATTGTTTGCCAATATTGTTGCCCATTTTATTTTCCCAAGTCCTAGTCTCAGCCCCACAAACCCTGGTCTTTGTCATACTTATGTCCTTCCCAATTATTACCTTAAAGTGTATTATATGATGGTCACTATTGCCTAGATGTTCCCCTACTTTTATTTCTTTTATCTGCTCTGGTTAACTCCCCCTTACTAGATCCAATAGTGAAACCCCCCTTGTTGGGCTTCTTGCGTATTGGGTTAGAATGGAATCCTGTACACTTTGTAGAAACTCCATTCCCTTATCTCCTTTACCTACCTCTTCCGGTCAATTAATATCGGGGTTGTTGAAATCCCCCATGATTATTATTCTATGTTTTTTACTCATTTCCCTGATTTGTTTGCATATTTCTTCCTCCACCTCCCTTCCACTATTAGGTGGTCTGTAGACTACGCCTATTAGTGTGATTGATCCTTGATTATCTTTTATCTCTATCCATATATGGATTCTATTTTTGTCTTGCTGATAGCTGCGTCACTTTTTCTACAGCCATTATGTTATCCCTAATAAGTACAGCTACTCCACCTTCCCCTTTTCCCTCTCTATCTTTTCTAAATACGTTATACCCTGCAATGTTTAATTCCCAGTCCTGATTTTTCTGTAGCTATGACTCAGTAATCCCTATTATGTCTGGTTCCTTGCAACGTATTATTGCCTCAAGTTCCCCTGTTTTATTACAGACACTGTGTGCATTACTGTACAGACAGTTTAATTCATTTTTTATAGCATTTCCTCTCACTTTATTGTTAACCATCTTTTTACACTCCTGTTCTATAATGCTATTTATTCCCTTGCCATCAATGTCCTCCCTTACTTTTACCCCTCTTTCCCACACCAGCCCTTTAGCCACGTGTTAATGCTCCTGGTCTGATCAGCCATGATCTCATTGAATGGCGGAGCAGGCTCGAAGGGCTGAATGGCCTACTCCTGATCCTATCTTCTATGTTTCTATGACTGCTTCTATGCCAATTTGCATGTGGCTCGGGCAATAATCCAGAGATATTACCCTCGAGGTCCTGCTTTTTAGTTTCGCTCCTAACTCCTGATATTCCCTCAGCAGGACCTCCTCCCTGATCCTACCTATGTCGTTTGTTCTGACATGGACCACGACAGCTGGATTTACCCCCTCCCTTTCCAAATTCCTCTCCAGCCACCTTGAGATATCCCTTACCCTGGCACCGGGTAGGCAACACACCTTTCAGGTTTCTCGTTCGTGGCTGCAGAGGACATTATCTATCCCCCTAATTATAGAATCCCCCATCACTACCACACTTCCATTCTGCTCTTCCTCCCCTTTGTCAGCCATCTGAGCCTTGATCTGCATTGTGGCTATCCTCCCCGCAGTCTTTCTCCTTGTCCTCACAGGTAGCGAGTACATCATACCTGTTGGATAGGATCGGTGTCTGCGGGACCTCTTTCTCAACCTCTCCTAAGTCCTCGCTACCTGGTTCCCTAACAGTCACACCCTCCCTTTCCTGAACCTGTCCTTTCCTCTGGGGTGTGACTGTTTTCTGGATAAACTATCCAGAAATTCTTCCCCCCCCCTTATGTTTCGGAGTGTCTCTAACTCGCACTCCAGCTCAATGACTGTGAGCCAGAGTGACTGAAGGCAGAGACATATCCTGCAGATGTGGGAATCCGGGACAATCTAGCTGTCCACAAACTCCCACATACTACAGTCCCGACACATAGCCTACCCTGCCATCTCTAGTCTTTTTTGTTTATTTGCATAATGATAGCCTGAATTAATTTAATTAGTTAGTTTTTATTCAAATGATTATTTAGAGTTACATTAATTAATTAGTTTATCTAGTTAAGTTATTAATTTAGTAAGGTATTAGTTATAGTTCCCCAGCTTAGTTTAAAACCACTGCCTAGCTTCGAGAAAAAAAGTTGCAATACTCACCAACCAATCACCTACCTGCTGTCTTTTGAAGGAAACAGCAGCACCTCCTTCCCCCTCTGCTCCAAATTCCCACTTTCTCCAAATTCCCAAGTTTAACACTCTGTAAGTATACTCAGTTTAAGATCACTCTGTGCATCAGCAGATAGTGTTTACTTTTATACCTTTGTAGCCACACCCACGTTACAAGTGCTATCTCAGTTCCCTGCTCACTGCCCAGAGTAATTAACACCAGAGACTGCCACTCTCTTCAAATTCCCAAGTTTAACACTCTGTTTAAGTGCACTCCATTTAAGGTCACTCTGTGCAGACCACTCTCACTCTGTTTTGTCACCCATGTGGTACAGAACTCTCCTTCCCTCCATCTGGGAAAATGCCTCACCTCTTTTTGCTGACCTTACTTGGATTAAGTTCAGAAACTTATTGTGGCTGAGTTATATTTTACTCTGCGAAGTTCAACAAAAAAAGAGATGAGTAAACAGGAGCGCAATACAGTCGAAAGCTTTTACCAACTTCTTACAATTATAGTGGGTGATTTTCACTCAGAAGTCGGGAAGGAGGCGGGACTACAACTTTCGGGTTTGTAGTCCCGCCTCCATCGAGATGCGGCCAATCTACGCGATTTTAACTTGATTGACCTTGTTGAGCCCACCCAGCGGCAACAGGTGACGTCACAGACTGAAATTTCATCTGTCAAGACGTTTTGACAGATGAAATATCAGTGTTTCACAGCTATTTGAAGCTGTTAAACACTGACAGTCTTACTTCTAACATGAGTCCTTCTACACAAACTCAGTTGGAAATCTCTCTAGCACAGAAAGCTGCAGGCTGTCACTTTTGACAGTTCGCAGCCGTTCTGCTTTCTGTGCCGGTTAGATGATGGACTCCCGAAACCTAGAGGAAGGAAGGCTAAAAAGGTAAGTACAGGTAATTTAAACTTCTTTACACGCTTTAGACACACTAAACACACTTACCTTTGCACTCATGCACTCATCACTCACCTAAACACCGACATCTCGACCCCTCCAAATCCTTCAACCCGACGGCCTGACTCCTCTAACTTGGCGTGGTTTGGAGCCATCGGGAATCCCACACTTCAAGCTTTAAAATAGGGATTAGGCTAAAAACTGCCTGTTAACTACCTGTTAACAGGCAGTTAATTGTCACTAACCCTTCCTGCCTCGGGTAGGCGGGTCCCAGTGCGGGGTGGGTATCCGCCTCCTTTGAAACTTACATGGAGGCGGGTTTGGGGTGGGATGGTGTCGGGACCCCCGAATTCGGGACTTTAACCCCCCGCACGCCTCCAATCCCGACTCCACAGGTCAGTTAAAATCGAGGCCATAGTGTTACACAGAGTCACGTTCCCATGCTAAGATATGTTTATAAAAGTTACCTCATAAAAAAATTGCTAGTTAAGGATAGTTATGGGACAGTTGTTAGAAACTAGAAGGATATGCTGATAGAGTTAGATGAAGATGAAGTAGGGTGGGAGGAGGCTCGCATGGAGCATAAACACCGGCATAGACCAGTTGGGCCAAATGGCCTGTTAGTGTGTTGTAAATTCTATGTAAAACTAGCAAAATTGCATGGGACAAAGAGGAAACATAAAATTGAGTTATTAACTTACTGTGGAATTATGAGTTGCAACATGACCGAATGGGACAGGCTCCATGCACCATGACAGCTGTCTCCCATTCTGCCAGCGCATTTCACACCTAATCTAGAGCCGTCTTTTGTCTCCACTAGTCCTATCACCATCTCATCTCGTTTTGAATACCTCTTAATGTCTCTTCTTCTCTTTTGTTCTCTCCCAGCCCGGCCTCTTAATCTATTTCATTCCCTGTGCCTCTTTAGTCTTGATAAAGGGTTTTGACCTGAAACGTTGACTCTAATTTCTCTCCACGGATGTTGCCTGGCCTGCTGAGTTTTTCCAGCATTTTCTGTTGTTATTTCGGATTTCCAGCATCTGCAGTATTTTGCTATCATCCATGCACCAGCTTGTCCATCAGTTTTGTATGGTCATATATGATGGAAGGGTGTGATATTGAAGCATCAACACAGCTTGTACTTATTGTTTAAAACTAATCTGAATGTAGCACTGTTCAAATCCTATACACTTTAAAAATTAAAACAAAGATGGCTATCAAAGGATTTTCAAATCATTTTCTAGAATTATGTTACAGCACAGAGTCAGAATCAATTCAGCCCATTGAGCTTGTTCCACCGTTTTTCTCCACAGGAATCATCCGGTCTAATGCCACTCTCCTGCTTGCTCATGTAGCCCTTTAATATTCCTCTTTGTCAAGTGACAATCAAATTCCCTAGAATTTATGGATTCTGCTTCAGTAGCAGTTCGTGGTAGAGAGTTCTACATTTTAACTATGCTCTGGACAGAGGTTTTTTCAACATTGGGGCGATTTTCCCAGCCCCGAGGAGGCGGGTTTGGAGGCGGGACAGTTGGGAAAAATCGCAAAAAGTGAGCGCGGGTTTGGAACCCGCCTCCAACCAACCTCCGCGCAATTTTGCCGGAGGCAGGTTTGATGGGTGTGATTCGGTCCCGCCTCCATCAGTCGGGAGAGGTAGTTAAAACCCTTAAATAGTCATTAAGGGCCTCTGTAATCCTATTTTGACAGGCCTTTGTTATTTTGCCACATTTTGTGCGTGTTGCACGACCCTACTAAACCACGCCAGCTGATCCTGGTGGGTTGACAAGTGGGTGGCCTCCTCACAGCTGCAACTCCACCATTAAAACGGAGCTTTCATCGGGGAGCAGTTGCAGGTGGCAGAACTTTTGTTCCACGGGTCTTTCAGCACTTTTAGCAGGCCTACCGAAGTTGGAGGTGCTGCAGCTTCTATCTCTCAACTGTGGGACCTCCTTGGAAGACCCTCTCCCTGGCTGTGCTTCCCCAACGGAGGTATCTGCCAGCAGCATGGGAACCATTTATTTCCTTTCATCATGGACCTCAGATTCGGAAGAGGAGCAGCCACGGCAGCAGCAGAACCAGGCAGCTCAGCAGCTGGAGCACCAACCTCCTGCTGACCCACTTGATGGTGCACAGGGCAGAAGGCGCCAGCGCCTGGCAGCACGTCGCTGCAGGAGATACCCCCTCTCAGGGTTTACAGACAGAGGATGAGCTACCTCAACACGAGTGAGCAGCAGTGCCAAAGGAGGCTGAGAGTTTTGCGAGAGTTTGTAGGAGACATCTGCGCACTGCTGCACCAACACCTGGAGCCCACAGGAGCGGGTGGCCACTCCTTACCAGTGGCTGTCAAAGTCAGCACTGCACTCAACTTTTTTGCCTCAGGCTCCTTCCAGGGATCATCAGCAGTCATCAGCGGCATCTCCCAGTCGGCCGCCCACAGTTGCATCACGCAGGTTACCGATGCCCTTTTCGCAAAGGCGCACAATTACATCCACTTCTCAAGGGACCATGCAAGTGTACCCGCACATTCAGTTGGCTTTGCAAATATGGCAGGCTTGCCAATGGTGCAGGACGTCATAGACTGCACACATGTGGCCCTTAGGGCACCCCATCACAACCCAGCTATCTTTGTCAGCTGCAAGGGCTTCCACTCCCTCAACGTACAGCTGGTGTGTAACCACAAGAAGGAGATTTTGCATGTTTGCTCCAAATTCTGTGGTAGTTGCCAATGACTCGTTCATCCTGCGGAACTTTAGTTTTCCTCCGCTCTTCAATCCGCCAAACCAACTTAATGGATGGCTCTTTGGTGGCAAAGGCTACCCCCTGAAGAAGTGGCTAATGACGCCAATCAGGAGGCCAGCTAACGAGGCTGAGGAGCGCTACAATGCCAGCCACATTTCGACCAGGTCGATCATTGAGCAGACCATTGGCTTGCTGAAGATACGATTCCTTGACAGATCAGGTGGAGCCCTGCAGTATTCAGCAGCCAGGGTCTCCAGAATGATTGTGGTCTGCTGTGCACTGCACAACATGGCACAGCCTCGTGACTTGCTGCTTCCCGATGAGCAAGTGGCTCAGTTCATAGCCTCCTCAGATGAGGATAAGGAAGATGAGGATGAGGATAAGGATGAGGATGAGCACCATGCGGCGGCGCATCTACCAGCAGCAGCGGCAGCATGCGGGCACATGACTGCCCGTGATGCAAGGGATGCACTCATCCTCACCAGATTTGCATAGGTTGCCCATTGTGGCACATGTGCTTGGCTCCTTCTTAACACATGATAGACAATGGACATGACTCTCTGGCCTCCTTTCACTCTGACCACCAACATGACCAAGTGTTAGGGAGCCTGCAATGTGGAGCTGCCTAAGCCGAAATAACAGATGCCATCACGCCAACAGTTTGCTATCATCTAATTCTAATATATTCACACAGGGATGGCATTTCATCAATAAACAGAAACAATCACCCACTCTGCACACAGATCTGGAGGTTATATCCCTTGCCAGCTGGACCCACACAGCCTTGGTTTCTTTGGGAGGCCTCTTCCTCCCAGATGAGGGGAAGAGCACCTCCATGCTAGCTCTCGCCCCCTCAACCAGCATACCCAGCGCCTCATCCGAGAACCTCAGGGAGGCCCTTGCCTTGGAGCTGGCCATTCTTCAATGAGATAAAAGTTTGGAGGTGGTGCACCATCGACCAAAAACCAGTGGAATGAGCCAAGGCAGCAAGCAGCCCTTAAATGAGGATAAGGGCTGCTTGATAAGTGACGTCAGCAGAGGCGAGTTTCCCTCTTGTGTTAAACCAATAAAAATACATTAGACAAATACACTAACAAAAAAAAAAACAAAAAAAAAAACCCAGAAACAAGACTTAACCCATTAAATTAAAGTTTGGTTGTTTAAACCAATTATGCACTCCAGTCCCCGCGGCGCCCACCGGTAGAGGCGAGTTTCAGTCCCGAAAGACTAATTGGCACAGGGGAACCCACACCTCTGAAATTAACTGGCCAATTAGGGGAAAAATCGCAAATTTTTCCCACCTGATGGTGGAGGCAGGTTTGGAACCCACCCAAACCGAAACCTGCCTCCAACCCGCCTCCAATGGGAAAATCGCCCCCAAAATTATATATTCCTCCATCACAATGCCCTGATGAGACCTGGTAGAAGTCAAGGCGTGCGAGGGAAGGAGATGTACCTCAGGAGGAGGCGCCAGTATACGAGAACACGCATGTGAAGTTTCTCAAAAGCAACATATTCGTGCGAAGGCAGAGCCATTTTTGGCCCTACAATCATTTACTGCTTCTTTACTTTGTGCAGGTTCAATGTCAGTGGTTATTAAATGCTGAAACACGTGTTACTTATATGTGCAGCATTTTAAAAAGTTAGTCACAGATTAACAAAGACAAACATGGTCACCTGTAACAGAGATTCATTACAGAGCAATTGGCAATCCTTTCAAACTCAGCCGCTCCAGCGTGCCGTGAGCTAAAGACAGTTTTAAGTTGCAGCTGTGTCTTTGTCATGAACATCTCTGCTGTTAAACTGGATCGACTCCTGGCCTTGCTTCCCTCTCACCTCTAACTGTTGCGCGCCGATCAACTGCGGACATTTCTGGGGCACGAAAGTGGTTGGAGGGCTTCATTTTTGTATTTTAAAATTAGTCCAAAGATGCCAGGCTCCTGTATTGTGTAGTCACATCTATGAAGTAAAGGGGCAGGTGGTTCTGCCAGGTCGTGCTGCTTTTTTCAGCGCAGTTCGCGCGAAAGCGGCCAAACCAGCGCAAAAGATCGCGAAATTTTAAGCTTTAGCTGAAATCAGCCAGTAGTACGACTCTTTTGAAACCTAGATGAGATGTTCATAATTTCTGCTCTGTTGAACTTTGACACAAACTATAATAGTAAATGACCTTTCAACATAGCCACAATTAGAACATAATTGGAGCCCAATTATTCTGTGAACGACCTGCTTTATCATAGTTAATTGATGCGGCAATGTCCACTTGCATTATATCTGAATGTCAAAAGATGCTGATCAAGATGAGATCTGGAGGTGCCAGTACATTAATTATCTAATCTCTTAGCAACAAGTTTCCAGGTAGTCCATGAAAAGTTATGATGTAGACAATCCTATGCATTTGTTTTACGAAATTCATTTCCCGAGAGTCTCATTTATATGACTCATTTTAAAACTGCATCAGTGACAAACTACCTTAGTTGCTCATTCTCAATGATTTGTAGCATAACTATATGGACAAACTATTTAGAACTTGGCACCAAATTAATTTTAAAATAATGAAAAGCCACAAGTACTGTAATATACAATGTTATTAACATGGGAACAATGTTTTATGCAGTTTTGTGTTGTACACAACTGTAAGGGGTTTTCTGCTAGGTCTCTCTCTCTTTTGCACAGTAATTTACCAAGTGGTTCGACCCACTCACCCCTTAGGTTCTATACACTAGAATTTGAGGCACGAACTACAATGCAGAGAATACTCTGTAGACCAAGTTTAATGAAACAAAGTGAAATTTTACTGCATAAAGGAAAAATTGAATGTAAGCCAATAAGGTACATGGGAGGGAAAAACAAATCATAATACAGTACTAACCAATATATCCACAGGCATATTGTACTTTACAAGGTTCACCATGAAATAAGGAAACACACGGAACATCGAGGGGCAACAACTCATTGTTAATTATCCCCTAAAATGCCCACCCCCTAAACCTAGCTAGATTAGATTATGAGGGGCCAGAAACATGCTCACCAGTCCCAGTTAGAAAATAGAGATTTTGAAGTCTGCGTTTTGGTCCTCTCAGGCGTCCTGTCTCCACATGGTCAGCGGAACGCAGCGGGCTGCGACACACTCTTTTCTCCCTCGAGGTAATGGACACGGACAGGCTGGATGTTAGCAGGCCTGGACGTCGGCGTGGAGAGAGCCCAACTGTTTGACCATTTTCATAAGGTTTCTTCTTGGAGGGTTGTCGTCTTCTCGTCTCGTCAACGGCCCGGGGTTTGTCGATGATCTCCCGATAGCTACCCCAGGTCTGGATGCTGACTCAACCTGAACCACCAAGAGCTACTCTGAGTCTTCAACACATCTCCGATCCCAATCATCTACCAAATCGTCGTCTTCTTCCGAGTCTGAACGGCCTCTCTACCGAACCCGAACTCCTAACCGAACTGCACCTTCTTCGGACCCCCGAACGATCTCTCGAAAATGATCTCTACAATGCTCTGTCTCGATCAACTCTCTCGATCATCTGAACCTCTAATGGCTACCCCAGGTCTCCAGTTATTCTTCTCATCGAGGCCCTTATCTCCCGCCATATCAAGGTTAGTCTTTGTTTAATTTTTGGCGGGCTTGTAGCACAGAGGGGTAGTCATTGTGTTTAAAGTACTTTCGGGATGGCCGGTAACTGCCATCTCTGGTCTGGAATGACCTTGTATTGTCTTTAATGGGTCTTGATGTCCCCCTTTGAATTTGAAGCTGTTTCCCTTTATCTGGGTAAATATTTTGATGGCCTTTATCTACAGGCCGATCTGATTGGATCTGCATCCAATCCATATGTATGGAGTTCTGTCTGGTTTCGCATTCTCCGAAATTGCATTCCAGAACTTACTGTGGGCTGAATCCACAAAAGCTGTCTCTGGACTGCAGGAACCATTTTAAAATGTCCCAAAAACCTGGTCATGGGTTCTGGTGGCCATTTTGTGTGCCCCTTTTCCTGGGCTTCTTTTAAAACAGTCTTTAAAATTAAGGCCTTTTCTGCCAATACATCCTTATAGGACGATGTTCAATTTTGCGAACCCTACAGTCCCCCCTGGTGACACTAACTTGCTTGAAGTATCATAATTCTGGGTGAGAAAAATTTCTGACTCTCCATAATCAAACCATCCCCTGTTTTTACCTATCTATGACCCCACAACACATGCATTTCCCATTTCAGAAAACCCACAGTGTACATTAAGCATCTACAGATGGCAATACATTAGAGTTAAAATCTGACACATATTTCCAGGTGTGGAGGGGGGCCTAATACCCCTACACCACCTGGTTCATACATATTATCTTTTATTAATAACAACACATAATAAACTTCAATAAAAATAATAAAGAAAGAAAATACACACAAACTCACACATGAAAAACTATCAAAAATAGAGGAGGGAGGGAAACTCTAACTCTATACATAGCAGCAAAATTTAAACGGGTGTCTCCTCGTCTACCTGCACATAATGCTCCCTCCATTCTCCTCTGTTCTCATACTTCTGGAAACGTTTGTGCATTGTAAGAGGGAAAAAGAGTAAATAAATCACAATAAAAATCTGACATACGAGGATGTGGGAGGCTATCCTAATCCATGAAGAGACTTCTATATTAGTCCACAGGTCCCACCACTGTGGGGTCACTATATCTAATATGTCTGCCCCTATTTCTAATGTCTTCTGCTCCAGCGTGTAAAAATGTTTCTGTGAAACGGCAAAGGCTTTTAGTATCTTGGTGAGGTGTTCAGGGAGAGGGGGATTGACATAGCCAAAATGTGCAACGAATCGTTGCTGATCAGTGAAATATTCTTTGACAGTGAGGTGAAAAGTGGAAGGTTCAGGAATAGGGACAATTCACTCTTGGGCCACTTGAACTTCTGCCTTGGGTTTGAAGCAGAAACTGCTGTCACTGACTGGACACCAGCCGTGCTGTCCATGTTGGTAGTGGGGCGCTGCAGAGGTGACACAGTATGTCCCACCTCCTATATATGCCACCTGCGGGGGCACATGGTTTTGTGCCATTGCTCCATGGTGCAATTTATAGGCTTCGCGCCAGCAGTTCTGAACCTGCACTGTGGTTTCGAATAGGCATTCAAGTGCTGGGGACACAGGATAATGTGTGCTCCCCGGCTCCGGCACCCCGAGAGGTCGGTACCCATCATTGCATGCTCCCATCGAATGACGTAAGGTGGGACCGCTGTGTAGCGAATGTGTGCACCCCCTTGAATGACTCCAATGTTCTCCACCCTGTATACCGGGGTGGGTTTAGCTGTCTTCCCCATAACCGGCATTCTTACCACTATACCCATAATGGTGTGATTAGACCACCCACAGTCCACTGGGACTGGGTAGGCCTCTGAAGCTAGTCTGAGGTGGCACGGACTTAATGCGTTCTCAAAAGGGTGGAGGGCTGCGAGGTGCTTATTGCTGATGCAGGAGGGGACCAAACCTTGTTTTAAATCCTCCAGATTACTGTGGCCCTCACCCAGTAACCACGCCCCGTACAGCACACACGCCTCGTTCTGCGCAGCCTAATCTGACGCATTCCGATCCTCTCTGATGAGAGCATTTACCGTTTTAGCATGTTTCTCCAGCTCAGCTATGATTTCTTTTAAGTGTAGTGTCATGGCCTGGTCCTCGTGTAACTCAGAACCCACTACCTTATTCTCGTCCGTGAGTATCTTTCTTAACTGCGCTTTTAAACCATTGATCTGGGGCTGCAGCTCCACGTCATCCAGAGTGTTGATGATGGAAGTCCCTGTGTTAAAGGTGGTAAAAATGTCATTGACTGTACCCCTTCTTTGTCTCCCTACCCTGTCCAAGACCTCATGTGGTGTAGTGTGGTGTACAATCCGGCTCTTTCGACATCGGCAAAGTCGAACTCATAAAATTGTCTGAACATATTTATTAACAGGACCTGGTACAATTGCTCCGTTTCCTTGGGGCACCACTCTGGCAACCGCACCTCGGTGAGGTTTAAAATCACTGAGGCTACCGCGTATTGCACCCCTTGGTACAGCACCTGACCTGTGGGTACCAATACCAGTCCATTCCCGGGTCCCTTGGTAGTGGTGGGTCACCCTTCCTTGCGGGCTTTGGCTACTGGAATCGTGGGCAGGGGCTTGCGGGGGCGGGTGATGAGCTCAGTGGCATTCTCCGGGATCGGAGAGTATGGGACTCCGCACACCTGCGTGCTGACGTCCCACCTCATCCCTTTCCCAGCATCCTGCCACTGTCTCTGGAAAAAGACGGAGATGCCTGTGGGGCAGACGCGTTCTGAACCCCACATGCAGATGTAAATCCCCTCATCTGGTTCCCACCATTTGTCCCAACAGACACTCAATCCCTCACGAGTCCCCATAATAGTCCGATGGGTATTGTTACCCAGTCGCTCCCACTCGACCGTGAAGTTTTTCATGGTCTTACTCAGCTTCCAAAGCCACCACCATCTGTCCAAAGGAACATGTCCGTTGCATACTAAACAAATCTTCCTCCCGACAGTTACGCTGACTCTGGGTGCGATGATCCTCACCCTGGGACACATTAGAGAAGTCTCTCCGTATGCAAACCCGGACTGGCTGGAGTATTCCGTAGAGTTCGACCCCAGCCATCCTGGCTGATGTGCCTCAATAAATCCGAGACTCGATGTTAGCGAAACAAAACAAGGCTTTTATTGACTTAGAAGGTAACACACAGAGGAGAATGTATCTTCCATCCAGAGGTCTGCCATACTGGACGTGCAGCAGGCTGGGCCAGCTTACATAGGAGCCAGGTATGGGCGGAGCCCTACACACAGTACAATACAATGGAAATGAAACTGAAACCAACCACAGTCACAGGCAGAGAAATACTGATGAGTGATGAATGGAATATTTCATCACAATGGCCACCTCCCTTCGTGGAAGTAGGTGGCTGTTTCCTCAACGTCCCGTTCACCTGTCCCATCAGTTGCGATGGGGGCTGTGTCCCTGGAGCATCCATACACGATGGAGTCCTTGGTGTAGCCCCGATAGGCCAAGCTACACCCGATCACCGCGAACACGATGAGAATCCTCTCCATGGTACCTTTGGTTCCTGCAACAGATTAAAACGATACAGCCAGGCTCCCGAGAGATTCTGGCCTAGGTGAAGGCATGATCGGGTCTTTCGACCTCGATCCAAAACAAGCACACATGCTGGGCAGATTCCAAAACTATTTCTTATAACACCCATCACCTTAAAAATTTACACACCTTATACTTAACCAAACTTAAACTTAACTAAACTTATGTACAGCGCCGCCCGTCCCCGGGCGGCCTGCCTATTCCCTGTTCGGACTGCAGCTCACCGCTCCCTGTGGCGGGGCCGCACTGACCTGTAGCTTGAGTCTCCCGCAGCCTTTTGCTGCCAATTGGGGACTGCGTCTTTCTAGGGATTTCCCAAGTCGGTGCCTGCTGAAGTAGGGGGAATCGGGCCAGAGTTTTATTGGCTGAGGCGTTCAAGACGACCTGCGAAGGGGTACTTCGGGCAAGGCTCCCTTTGCGAGTGGACCTTTGGTTGGGACTTTAGCCTTCACAGCCCGTGGCTTCTCCACGACTGTCGGCTTCGGCTCCCTTCCCTCAGACTCCGCTCCTTTGGAATTTGGGTCTGTGGCAGACGACTCCTCCCTACCTGTCCCTACAGGTGGAGAATCTCCGCCCCCAAGTTCTACCTCCCCTAAGCTTGAGCTGAGGGCGGGACCTCCGTCCTCCGACTCCACCTCCTCCAGAATCATGTCAGGGGCGGGGCCTAGCTGTTCGGGCTCCCCCCTAACTGTGCTCGGGTCAGGGGGAGGGTCTTGGTCTTTGGGCTCCTCCCCGTCCGAGTCCCAGGCCAATGGGGAAACCTCCCAGGTAAGCGGGATAGCTCCTCCCCTCAAGCAGGCTGCAGCGCCAGCCTGTGTGGTCTGTGACATTTTGCACGCCTCAGGCTGAGGATTTTTACCCTCAGACCTGGCCTCGGTTGTTGACTCTTTTGCACCCGGCTTAAATAGTTTGCACTGGTTTACGTGAAACCATTTAGTGCGCCGGGGCAACTTCACTGCGTATACCATGGGGCTGGCTTTATCTACAATACTGTAGGGCCCCATGTACAGTGGTTCTAAACACCCCACTCGGGCGTAGTTTCTCACCATGACCTGATCTCCAACTTCCCACTCCTGTGTCTTACGGGGTTCGAGCAGCAGTCGGTTGCCCTGATGCCGCTTGCCCATAAACCTGTTTTAGGCGCTCCAAAAGGGTCCGGGCAAACTTGCCCCGATTTACCTCTCGGAGCTGACCCTCAGTGAGCACCGGGGCTAGTACATGGGTGGGGGTTCGCATGACTCCCCCAGTCATTAATTTGTGCGGGGAGTACCCCGTACTTTTAGACTGGCTAGCCCGGATCCCCATGAGGACTAAAGGCAGGACCTCCGCCCATTTCTGGGGCGAGTCCATTGTCTCTTTCCTCAGTTTTTCTTTGAGGGTGCGGTTCATGCATTCCACAATCCCGGATGACTGCGGGTTGTGGGCCACGTGCCACTTCCCTTCCATGCCTAAGAGCATGAGTGTGTTCTGCATTACTTGGCCGGTGAAATGACTCCCTTGGTCAGACTCCACAAATCGTGGTAGTCCCCACCGCGAGAACACTTCCCGGACCAAAATCCTGGCAGTACTAAGTGCCATGGCTGTTTTGCATGGGAAGGCTTCTACCCATTTGGTGGTGAACACATCCACCAGGACAAGGCAATACTTATAGCCTCCCTGGGCGGTGGGCAGGGGCCCGATGTAGTCGACCTGTATCGACTGCCATGGTCCCTCTACTCTCCTGATGTGTCCCATGGGCACCTTCCTTTTCTGGGGGTCTGGGTTGTTTGCAGCGCACACAAGACAATTAGCACAGAACTCGCGGACATCGTCCCGAAGTCCCTGCACCATCCCGCCTGTTCTACCCGTTGCCAGGTGACCTCAGGCCCGGGGTGTCCCGCTCCTGGACCCTCATGGGCCAGTTGAAGGAATTCCCTCTGGTGCTGCTGCGGCACAACCCACTGTTCCCCTCGGAACAGCATGCCTTCCTTGATGGAGAGGGCTGCTGTACCGTACGGACCCTCTACTTCCTTGCCCTCGGTGATGGCATTGAGGACTGTTTTTAGGGTGGGATCTAGGGTTTGGACGGTCTTTGAGGTCTGGGGGCAGTGTTACCCCTGTGGTCCCGAGTCCCATCCCTGCCTCGGATTACTGCCACTGGCTTGGACCCATAGGGATCCCAGAAAGTGCCGGTGCGGGCACCCTCCCTGGCTAGCGTATCCGCTTGCTGGTTACCCTGGTTGCGGGGTTCCGTGGAGGAATGGGCCTTCACCTTGTGGATAAAGACTTCCCCTTCCTCCCCCACTGCGGCCAGGATCTTTTCTAGTAGGGGCTTTACGGTCAAGGGTCGCCCGTCCACAGAGGTATATCCGCGGCGAGACCAGATGGCCAGGTACTCTGTACACGAGTTGCATGTGAACATGCTGTCCGAGCAGATCGTGTATGGGGTGGGGAAGATCTCGGGGTGGGTAACCACGTATGCCACCGTGGACAGTTCAGCCTACTGGGCGCTCATAGTGCTGGGGAGCTTAATCGGCAGGGCAATGTTTGCTGCGGGGTCATAAACTCCACACCCTGTGAGTTGTTCGCCAGCGGATACCATGCTGGAACCGTCTACGTAGATCTCGCGGCCCGTGGGATGTATCCCGGCCCGTAAAACTCTGTTCACTTCCCATACCCCTTCTACGGAACACCGTATACACCAGGATATACCATGTTGGCCGCGAGCTTGGGCTCACAGAGACCCTTCACCTTCAGATCCATCTGGGAAAGGAGGAGGGTCCAGCGCGCAATGCGGGCACTGCTTACTGTCCCATCCTTATTCCTTCCATCCAGAAGCATCCGAGTGGGTGGGTGATGGGTGAGGAGAGTGATGGGAGAGGTGCCTGTGAAGATCACAGACCTTTTCACAGCCCAATGCGTGGCCAAAAGATGCCGCTCGCAATTGGAAAAGCTCCTTTCCACATCTGTGAGCACCCTGGAGGAGTAAACCACCGGCCTTCGCCTGCCGTGTCGCTCTTGGAGCAGTACAGCGCTCAGGCTATCCCCGCTAGCCGCTACCTCCAGGAAAAACTCTTTTTCCCCCATCTATGGCCCCCAGAGCTGGTGCGGTCTGCAAGTCCCCCTTGAGTTTTTCAAATGCTGCCTGGCAACCCTCATCCCAGGACCACTCCACTCCTTTGTGTAGGAGTCAGCGCAGCGGTGCTGCTGTGGCTGCATAGTCCTCAATGAAGTCTCTGCAGTACCCGGTCAGTACCAGAAAGGACCTCACACCCGTTACGGTGGTGGGGATCGGTAGATCTTGCACCGATTCCCGTCTGGCCTTGTCTATGGCTCTCTCTCCAGCGCGGATGGTCAGACCCAAGAATTTTACTTCCTGCTGGCCGATCCGTGCCTTCTTTGGGTTCACCTTGAAACCATTTCTGCCTAACAGCTCCAATAGCTCGGCCAATAGTGGGCCATGCTCCTCTCTGGAATCTGTGACCAGGAGCAGGTTGTCCACATACTGCACTAGCTGATTGGGCTGGCTGAACTCTTTTAAGCTCCCTGCCATACATTGATGGAAAATGCTGGGGCTGTTATGGAAACCCTGTGGCAAGCAGTTCCAGGTGTACTGTTGCCCTTTAAAAGTAAAGGCAAACTTGTACTGATCCTCCCTCCTTAAAGGGATGGACCAAAACCCATTGGAAATATCCAGCACCGTGAACGTGGTCGTGGATGCTGGAATACTCCCTGTCAGGTCGGCAACTGCTGCTACCATCGGCACGCAGGCTGGGATGTTACTATTGAGGACTCTGTAGTCCACCGTGGCTCTCCACGAATTGTCCGGCTTCTTCACCGGCCACAAAAGAGAGTTTACGTGGGTAGCTATCAGCCTCAATACGCCCTGCTGCACCAGTGAAGACATTGCTGTCTCCATGTCGGGCTCCGCTTCCCTGGGGAAGCTGTACTGTTTTTGGGGTCGGGCCATGGGGTCCCCGTCTACTCTGACCTCAAACCCAGTGACCCTCCCGCAATCGTGTTGGTGAGTGGCAAACGTAGTCAGGTGGTCTGACATGAATGCCTGCAGATCTTGTGGGACGCTGGCGACCATGAGCTCGAGGTCGTAGCCCTCTTTTGGCTTCACGGTACATAGGGTCCCTTTCCCTTCCTTCCCTGGGATGATGACTACCTCGCCTTTCTTACCCGTACTCGCTCCCCAGATACAGTGATTTCTAAGATCCACGAGGATCCTGTATTCTACTAAGAAATCGGACCCAAGGATCCCTTTTCCACCCTCCACCTCCCACTTCATCATTATACACTTCCACGTGGTGCGGAGTGGCCCTAAATGAACGGAGAGGGGGATGGAGAATGCGCCAGCCTGTTCTTTGCCCGTGAAGCCCGACAGAATATATGGAACCCCGGTGGACAGAGGTGAGGTGGTAGGGTTAGCTGTGTGGATCACGGTGCACGATGCCCCCGTATCCAACAGATAGGTCCCTTTTACCTTCTCTACCTCCATCACCACGAGGGGTCGCCTCCATAAATCATATCGCAACGAACACAGGTAAACGGGCTGCGCGGGCTCCAGTCATTGGGGTGAAGCGGTCAGGGCTGCGGGAACGACAGGACCGGTGGTGACTGCTATCTTCCCCTGTGAAGTCATAAGAGACCGCATTGTCTCTAAAATTGATTCTATCGCAGCGGGATCTATAGCTGCACCGGCTCCTTTTTCTGCGACAGGGTCTGTGGCTTGGACCTGGACTCGTACTATCCTTCCACGGATTTTTATAGTCCCTGCGCCAATGTCCATCCTTCCCACACCCGTAGCAATTGAGCTTGGCCTGGGGAGGGCGATTCCCCTCCTGATGCCACTCCTTTTTACTTGGGGCTGCGGGTTTTGCCTCATGCACTTTTCCCTTAGAGGGAGGTGCCTCCTGACCCCTGCAATTCTTATACGCAATGGTGAGCTGTCGGAGCACCGTCTCCTCCGTGACACCGGGACCTTGGGGGTCAAACCAAGATTTGGCTTGGGCCTGTATCTGCAGTAAGCTGTTGGCAACCAGGCAGCAGAGCCAATGAACCCGCTGGACATTGTTCATTGCGGCCCTTTCAGGCATGCCCGGGCAGCTGCGCCAATACACTGGCTACAGCCTTTTTGCGAAAACCCGTGGGGGCCCTCCAGTTAGCTGCATAGTCCCTTCCACACGGAGGAACGGGTTGCCGTCATCCACTCCCATAACCTCCAGGACCTCGTCCCGGAGTTCCTCATACCCTCTCTGCCCCCTCTTACTCCCGTCTGAGAGGCACTGAAGGATTGTGCTATCTAGGGAGAATAGCAACATCTTAGCCTGTTCTGGACCATCGCAGTCATTGATGGCGGCTGTCTGCTCTATCTCCCTGAAATGGACTGAGGGATCTCCCTTCTTGGAGAGTTTTGGGAGGTGGCTCACCATCGCTCTGATTTGTTGGGCACTGTGGAGCAGTATGAGATGGTTCTGGAGAGGTCCGTCATCGCCATTTGCGGCGGCGGGACCGTACCTCTGGTGCCGAGCAGGACACATTGGTGCTGGCTCTGGCTTCACTGCCGGGGGTTGTTCTTCCTCCTGTTCTACCTCGGCTTCCTCCTCTTCTGCCACCCCTCCTTCGGGCCAAACCTCACTATAGCTCGGTGGTGCTGAGGGTTCAGTGGCTGGTGCCACAACTACTTCACGTGGAATCGGTTTTTTGGATTCCTTCAGGAAGTTTATGTGACTTGCCTTTGGGCTTACGAGGCATACCATGCCTTTTGCCTTAGCCAGGGCCATTCTTAGGTCTTCTACCGCCTTCTGGCAGGGGCCGTGGTCTGCGCTTTCAAACCCCAGCTCGATGGCCAGCCTGTAAACTGCCTTAACCTCCACTACTTTCTCCTCCTGCGCTCTTAGCTGTTGTGCGAGGCGGGCGCTTTTCTCCCGTACTCTCGCTTCATGAATCTCTGCCTCAGTAACCTGGCATTCCAGGTACTCTACTTTAGCCTGATGGTGGCTGGCTACAGTTTGGCGTTCCTGATTCAGTGCGTGAAGCGTTGCGATCAGCTTTTCCCCACCCATGGCCTTTGCCTCTATTTCTGATGCTTGGGTTTTGATCTTGGCTGCCTGTGCTGCAACGACTCTGTCCAAAATCTGGACTTGTCTTTTGTAGCACATCAGCCACACTGCCTTCTCTACTGACTTTTTATGTTCTTTACTCTCTGTCCACCTGACAGCTGCGTCTACTGGACGCCCATCCAGTAAGAGATCGGAAATCCACTGCTTAGTGAGATTTACCTTACCAAAAACATTATCCACTATCCTCTCATCCATAACATTTCATCCAGTTAAACCTGGGTCTAATACATTGCAATCCTGCTGCCAAGGTCCTGCCGTGGTCGCCATTTTCTGTAAGGGGTTTTCTGCTAGGTCTCTCTCTCTGGTGGGACCTCTCTCTCTTTTGCACAGTAATTTACCGAATGGTTCGACCCACTCACCCCTTAGGTTCTGTACACTGGATTTTGAGGCAGGAACTACAATGCAGAGAATACTCTGTAGACCAAGTTTAATGAAACGAAGTGAAATTTTACTGCATAAAGGAAAAATTGAATGTAAGCCAATAAGGTACATGGGAGGGAAAAACAAATCATAATACAGTACTAACCAATATATCCACAGGCATATTGTACTTTACAAGGTTCACCATGAAATAGGGAAACACATGGAACATCGAGGGACAACAACTCATTGTTAATTATCCCCTAAAATGCCCACCCTCTAAACCTAGCTAGATTAGATTATGAGGGGCCAGAAACATGCTCACCAGTCCCAGTTAGAAAATAGAGATTTTGAAGTCTGCGTTTTGGTCCTCTCAGGCGTCCTGTCTCCACATGGTCAGCGGAACGCAGCGGGCTGCGACACACTCTTTTCTCCCTCGAGGTAATGGACATGGACAGGCTGGATGTTAGCAGGCCTGGACGTCGGCGTGGAGAGAGCCCAACTGTTTGACCATTTTCATAAGGTCTCTTCTTGGAGGGTCGTCGTCTTCTCGTCTCGTCAACGGCCCGGGGTTTGTCGATGATCTCCCGATAGCTACCCCAGGTCTGGATGCTGACTCAACCTGAACCACCAAGAGCTACTCTGAGTCTTCAACACATCTCCGATCCCAATCATCTACCGAATCGCCTTCTTCTTCCGAGTCTGAACGGCCTCTCTACCGAACCCGAACTCCTAACTGAACTGCACCTTCTTCGGACCCCCGAACGATCTCTCGAAAATGATCTGTACAATGCTCTTTCTTGATCAACTCTCTCGATCATCTGAACCTCTAATGGCTACCCCAGGTCTCCAGTTATTCTTCTCATCGAGGCCCTTATCTCCCGCCATATCAAGGTTAGTCTTTGTTTAATTTTTGGCGGGCTTGTAGCACAGAGGGGTAGTCATTGTGTTTAAAGTACTTTCGGGATGGCCGGTAACTGCCATCTCTGGTCTGGAATGACCTTGTATTGTCTTTAATGGGTCTTGATGTCCCCCTTTGAATTTGAAGCTGTTTCCCTTTGTCTGGGTAAACATTTTGATGGCCTTTATCTCCAGGCCAATCTGATTGGATCTGCATCCAATCCATATGTATGGGGTTCTGTCTGGTTTCGCTTTCTCCGAAATTGCATTCCAGAACTTACTGTGGGCTGAATCCACAAAAAGCTGTCTCTGGACTGCAGGAACCATTTTAAAATGTCCCAAAAACCTGGTCACGGGTTCTGGCGGCCATTTTGTGTGCCCCTTTTCCTGGGCTTCTTTTAAAACAGTCTTTAAAATTAAGGCCTTTTCTGCCAATATACCCTTAGAGGACAATGTTCAATTTTACGAATCCTACACAACCAATGGCATGGTCTAAGACAGATGGATGATCTTTTTGGAGGATGTTAAAAGGTGTATTTTCTAGAATGCATATTTCCTTTAAATTATTTTAAACAGCTAGTCACAAATGTTGAGGATTTCACCACTATGGATAGAACAACAACAACTTGTATTTATATAGCACCTTTAACATAGTAAATCGTCCCAATGCGCTGCACAGTAGTATTTTAAGACAAAAATATTGACACTGAGCCGCATAAGGATAAATTAGGGCAGGTGACCAAAAGCTTGGTCAAAGAGGTAGGTTTTAAGGAGCTTTTTAAAGGAGGAAAGGGAGGCGGAGAGGTTTAGGCAGGGAATTCCAGAGCTTAAGCCTAGGCAACAGAAGGCACGGCCACCAAAGGTTGAGCAATTATAATCAAGGATGTTCAAGAGGGCAGAATTAGAGGAGCGCAGTTATCTCGGGGGGGTTGTGAGGCTGGAGGAGATTACAGAGATAGGGAGGGGCGAGGCCTTGGAGGGATTTGAAAACAAGGATAAGAATTTTGAAATCGAGGCGCTGCTTAACCGGGAGCCAATGTAGGTCAGCGAGCACAGGGGAGATGGGCGAACGGGACTTGGTGCGAGTTAGGACACGGGCAGCCGAGTTTTGGATGAGCTGAAGTTTACATAGGGTGAAATGTGGGAGGCCAGCCAGGAGTGCATTGGAATAGTCAAGTCTAGAGGTAACAAAGGCATGGATGAGGGTTTCAGCAGCAGATGAGGTGAGGCAAGGGCAGAGACGGGCGATGTTACGGAGGTGGAAGTAGGCGGTCTTTGTTATGCTGTGGATATGTGGTCGGAAGCTCATTTCGGGGTTAAATATGACACCAAGGTTGTGAACAGTGTGGTTCAGCCTCACAGATGTTAGGGAGAGGGATGGAGTCAGTGGCTAGGGAATGGAGTTTCTGGCGGGGACCAAAAACAATGGCTTCATATGATTTAATTGGTTCCATATGATTACATTGGTTGAGCGTGATCTATAATTCCTGTTTTCTATTTTAGGGGATACTGGAAATAACTCAATATCGATCAAAGCCTTCCAATGCCAATTCTCAACTCATTTAAACCTTCTGCAGTGCTTCACGACTATTACTCACTACAGAATTATTTGCCTAATGTCTAATTTGCTCTTGGAGGTGGGAGTATAAATGGATAGTTGTAGCTCAGTTGGCTGCATTCCAGCATTAAAACATTTATCTAAAACTGTAGCCTCAGATGTTCATGGACAGCAAACAAAATGAGCACCAAAAACATCTTCAGAACAGGAAGTAGCTTCAGACCTCACGATCACAAGTGTTATTGTACAGCAGTTAGACTTGTGCGTTATCTCTGTACATGTCTCAAACTTCACAACTGTAAAATGTGTTGATTTATTTGGTAATACAGATACTCACAATTCATTCACAAGACTTTCCTACTGTTAGCCATAATTAGTGACTTAGCAGTGCTTTGGAGAGTTGAATGTTGCTGTCCTCTTCTAAATTGCCATACCCCACCTCCAGCAGAGACTCGTTCAAGTGAAAAACAAAATTACACTGCAACGGAATAAATGCATAAATATTTCCATTTCAGATTTTAACTATAGATATGGCGAGTAAAAGGTCAGTAACAAAACAGGAATCATCCATCCTATATGTGTTCTGTAGTGTCCGTGTATCAATAATACACGGACTGCAGGAGAACAATAATAACAGGTATTTACTGAACAGAGGATAAGCTTAAACTGAAAGTACAGAAGCCTGCTATGGCTTTATATACAGGTGTGGTCACTGCCGGTACTACAGTATAAAATCAGTTCTCTCTTAAAGGTACATACACAACAATTCCTCCCCTTTTAGATAAACAGTACATAACATTCATTTAACAACTAAATAATAACTAATTACAATTACAATTTTCTCTGTACTATATACATCAACTGAAATAATCATTTATAAGTTCAGTCTTTGAGGAGGCTTCCTGATCCTGACTGGATAGTGCCTTTCTCAAGTATCCTGTTCTTGTGGCGGAGTCGATTCTGGCTCATTGTCATTGGTTGGTTCATCAGCTTCCAATACCACTGATTCTGAGGTAGATGCAATCTGTACTTCGGGTTCATTACCAGGTGCACCTGCTCGTGGTATGGGTTTGGCTTGTTCCTGTGACTCTAGAATCTGGTCAGCATGGCGTCTCACGATGCTCTCTCCAACGTCCACTGTGTACATTAGTGATCCCTGCTGTGTGCATATCGTTCCTGGCTGCCATTTTTCTGTTCGGTAGACGCGGGCCAAGACTGGTTGCCCTATCTTGAAGCTCCTGGTTGGCTTCTCATTGATGTGCTGGAATTGCTTATCCTCAACATCTCGTCTTATGTTTGGTTTGAGCAAATCCAGGCGACATCTTAGCCTTCGGTTGAAGAACATTATGGCTGGAGCTTGGTTGGTGACTGCATGTGTCGCATTCCGGTAAGCAAACAAGAAATTATCCACCTTGTGTTGTAGTGGTATGTTGTCGTTATACATCGCCTTTATTGCCTTCTTAAAGGTCTGAACAAACCTCTCAGCCAATCCATTTGTGGCTGGATGATATGGGGCAGATGTGTAATGTTTCACCCCATTATTCCTCAGAAACCTCCGGAAATCCTCGGACACAAACTGTGGTCCATTGTCGGAGCAAATCTGTTCTGGCAAGCCAGTCCTGGCGAAGATGGTCCGTAGGACTGCAATAGTTTTCTCCGTGGTGGTGGAGGACATTTTGATGACCTCTGGCCATTTCGAATGGGCATCCACGGCGATTAAAAACATTGAGTCCATAAATGGACCAGCAAAATCAGTGTGTACCCGTTGCCATGGAGATGAGGGCCACTCCCATGGGTGTAGCGGGGCCTGTGGTGGAGCGTTTTGGACCTTCTGGAATCCTGTGCATCTCTTGGTCATATCCTCGATTTCTTTATTGATTCCCGGCCACCACACAAACGCCCTGGCTAGGCTCTTCATTTTTACCCCTCCCAGATGACCCTCATGAAGCTCATTGAGCACTCTATCTCTCGACTTGGGTGGAATTACCACTCGGGATCCACACATCAATGTCCCCCGGCACACTGACAGCTGTTCTCTCTTTGGCGAGAATGCTGGCAACAGTGAGTCACCATGTGCTGGCCATCCCTTCACCATCAAATCATAGACCCGAGAGTGTGTCGGGTCATTTCGGGTTTCCTTCTCTATACAGGTAGACTACCTTTTATCCGAACTTCCGAAAACCGAAACCCTCTAAAAACCGAAGGGTTTTTTCGTTCAGCGTAAGTCGTGCGCACGACATGACCAGAGTGGCGCACGACTTACGCTGAGCAGAGGGTCAGCGTAAGTCGTGCGCATGACCCCGACCCCCGCCGCCGACCCCCCGCGGACCCCCGCCGACCCCGACTCCCGCCGAACCCGCCGGCCCCGACTCCCGCCGACCCCCCCGCCGACCCCGACTCCCGCCGACCCCCCCGCGGATCCCCGCCGACACACCCCCCCACCGCCGACCCCCACCGCCGACCCCGACTCCTGCGGACCCTGACTCCCGCCGCGGACCCCCGCGGACCCCGACTCCCGCCGACCCCCCCCCCCGCAGATCCCCGCCGACACCCCCGCCGACCCTGACGACCCCCACCGCCGACCCCGCCCCGCGGACCCCCGCCGACCCCGACGACCCCCACCCCCGATCCCCCGCCGACCCACCCCCGACAAATTTCCCAGTCTTATAAAATACCTTCCGAAATTTTCCGAAAACCGAAACACGGCTGGTCCCGAGATTTTCGGATAAAGGATAGTCTACCTGTACTTGAGTTTGTAACAGGTAGACATTCGACTATGGTCGAATGGAATATCTCAACAGGGTCCACTGCAGGTGCTTCCTCCACCGTAGGCAATGGTAGGCGCGACAGCCCATCAGTGTTTCCATGCTGTTTCGTACCCTTGTACTCTATGTCATACTGACGTGCCCCTAGAAAAAGTGACCATCTTTGCAGCCGCTGTGCCGTCATCACCGGAACGCCCTTCTTTGGGTTAAAAGTGGAGACCAGAGGCTGATGATCAGTCAGTGGGGTGAATTTCTGCCCGTGCAGATAGTGATTGAACTTCTTCACCCCTCACACCAGGCTGAGGGCCTCCCTGTCAATCTGGGTGTAGTTACACTTGGCTGAGGTTAACGAGCGCAATGCAAAGGCTATTGGCCTCTCTGAACCGTCAAGGAATTTGAGTGACAGCACCGCTCCAATGCCGTAGGGAGACGCATCACATGCCAACCGAATCGGTAGTGTTGGATTGTAGTGGGCCAATACTTCTTTTGAAGTGATTAGGCATTTACATTTCTGAAAGGCACGCTTACACTCGTCACTCCATTTCCATGTTACTCCAGTTTGCAGCAGGGCGTTCAGTGGGTGCAGAATTGTAGATAAATTCGGCAAGAACTTATGGTGGTAGCTCACCAACCCGAGGAACGACCTCAGTTGCGACACATTTTCCGGTGCTGGAGCCTTGACTACTGCCTCAATCTTGTCTGGGGACTTATGCAACACTTCCTCATCAATCATGTGGCCACAATACGAGATTTGTCTCCTGAAGAACTCGCATTTGGGGCGGTTGGCTCGTAGCCCATATTCTTGTAATCTAGTGAGCACCTGCTCCAGGTTGGCAAGGTGTTCACTGTCATTTTCGCCCGTAACCAGGATGTCGTCCAAATAACACTGGGTCCCCGGGATCCATTGCAGGACTTGTTCCATCGCCCTCTGCCAAATAGCCGGGGCTGATGCTACCCCGAATACCAGTCGGTTGTACTGGTAAAGACCTTTGTGAGTGTTTATCGTGAGGTATTTCCTAGATGCTTCTTCCACCTCCATTTGTAGATACGCTTGGGCCAGATCAATCTTCGTAAAGTGTTTCCCTCCAGATAGTGAGGCGAAAATATCTTCTATCCGTGGAAGTGGATATTGTACTGTGTGTAGGACTGGGTTCACAGTTAACTTGAAGTCCCCACAGATGTGAACCTTCTTCGGCTCCCCAGGCGTGCTGCTCAATGCTTTCTTCAATACAGGAACGATGGGTGTGGCCCACTCGCTCCAGTCCACCTTGGACAGCACACCCGAATGCTCCAGACTCTCCAGCTCTGCTTCAACGGCTGGGCGGATCGCGTACAGTACCGGTCTGGCCTTAAAACATTTTGGGTTTGCGTTATCTTCGATTTTTATCATTGCCGTTACTCCTTTTAGAGTCCCAAGTCCTTGTTGGAACAGCTCTTTCACGTCAGTTAGAATTTTTTGACGGTCGTCCATGTGTGACGTCGTCATCCTTTTTGTCAGTCACAGTTAGTTAGCGCCTGAATGGAATGCCAATCCAATTCACAGGAAATCACAGGAACCCCACAGTGCAGATAGAGGCCATTTCGGCCCATCGAGCCTGCACCGACACATATCCCACCCCATCCCCGTAACCCCACGTATTTAATCCCCCTAACACTAAGGGTCAATTTATCATAGCCAATCAACCTAACCAGCACATCCTTGGACTGTGGGAGGAAACCGGAGCACCCGGAGGAAACCCACGCAAACACGGGGAGAATGTGCAAACTCCACACAGACAGTCGCCCGAGGCCGGATTTGAACCCGGGTCCCTGGCGCTGTGAGGCAACAGTGCTAACCACTGCCACCGTGCCACCAATTGTATTTTTCGGATCCATTCACATCCCAATAATGGTGGTCCTCCATCTTGTAGTGTATATATAGATACAGTTTCTATGTTTCCTTGCCGTTGTATTTAACTGGCACCCTTATTTTTCCTCTGGGTAGACTTTTTGCCCCGTGTATGTCTTCAATACAATGGACGTGTCCTTCAAGGGTATGTGTGAGAATAGCCGCTCATAGTCTCGTCGATTCATGACAGGGCTGATCCTGTGTCCAATTCCATCTTTACTTGGGACCCTGCTATCATGAGGGTGACCCAAATGGTTCGGTGATCCTCCTTTGCGATCACATTGTGTAACTTTAGACAACTTAGTCTCCTGCTCCCGGAGTCATTATCACTCTTCTGAACTACTGTCTGTCATTTTTTTTTTCTTTCTTGTACTTTTCCTTAGTAGTTCTCTTAGTGTTGGTTTTCTTTCCCGACCTGCAGACTCTTGCTATGTGTCCCATTTTCCCACATTGCCTGCATACTTTGTCCTTAAACCAGCAGTCCTTCTGATCATGGGTTGTTCTGCCGCAGCAATAGTACTTTTCTGCTCCATATGCCATTTCGTTAGCGTTGTATTCTTGTGGTATCTGTTGTATTTCCGCAGCTCCCCGTGCTGCTGCTTCGTAGGATACTGCCACGCTGAAAGCCTGTTCTAGCATCAGGTCCTTTTCCGAAAGTAGTCATTTCTGGGTTCCTTCACTCTGGAGCCCACAGACAAACTTATCTCTTAAGGTGTCTGCCAGTCCTGCTCCGAACTGGCAGTGCTTCGATAACTTGCGTAGTTCCGTAAGATAGTCAGCATTGCTCTCATCTTTGTGCTGGTTTCTTTTAAGGAACTTGAATCTTTCTGCTATCAGCAGCAGTGTAGGATTTAGGTGTTCCTGTAAGATATTAACAATCTCTTCAAAACTTTTCTCCATTGGTTTAGCTGGGGTAATTAAATTTCGCAACAGGCCGTACGTTCTCGCGCCTGTTAGATCCGTGGTTCAGTGGATAAATAATCACACGGATGCTGTACATTAACAAATAACAGGTCTTTACTGGAGGAGGGTAAACTCTAGACTGGGGTACAGAGGCACGCACACAGCTTATATACCGGTGTGGTCACTGCCGGTACTACAGTATACAGGAGCTGTAAAATGTAGTTCTGACTTAAAGGCACATACACTACAATTCCTCCCTTTTTTAGATTAATAATACCCCCTTAATATTCAAATAACAATTACATTTTTACATGTACATTCAATAACAAAAGTCCATTTATAGATTCAGTCTTTGGGGCGGCTTCCTGACCCTTTCAGGATAGCGCCTTTCCAGAGGTTCTTGTTCTTGGTGCAGAGGCGATTCTGACCCCTTTTTTATCGGGTAGTTCATCGGGTTCCACTGCTACTGGGTCTGAAGTAGATGCTACCGGTATGTCGGGTTCATCCCCAGGTACTCGAGACATGGGGTTGACGCATTCCTGTGATGCTAAGATCTGATCGACGTGGCATCTCACTATGTTCTCCCCGACATCCACTGTGTACATTAATGGCCCCTGCCTTGTACATATCGTTCCGGGTTGCCATTTCTCTGTTCGATAGTCCCGGGCCAAGACTGGTTGCCCTACATTGAAGCTCCTTGTCGGCTTCTCGTTGATGTGCTGGAATTGTTTGTCCTCAACATTTCTTCGCACATTTGGTCTGAGCAAGTCCAGACGAGATCTCAACCTTCGGTTAAAGAACATCATGGCCGGGGTCTGGTTGGTAACTGCATGTGTCGCGTTTCGGTAGGCTAATAAGAAATTGTCCAGCTTATGCTGTAGTGGAATTTCCTCGTCGCACATGGCCTTTATCGCCTTCTTAAAGGTTTGTACGAACCTCTCGGCCAATCCATTGGTGGCTGGATGATATGGGGCGGATGTGTAATGCTTTACCCCATTCCTTTTCATGAATTTTTGGAACTCGTCGGACACAAACTGTGGTCCATTATCAGAGCAGATCTGCTCTGGCAACCCGTTTCTGGCAAATATGGTCCGTAGGACTGCAATCGTTTTCTCTGTAGTGGTTGAAGACATCTTTATCACCTCAGGCCACTTTGAATGAGCAGCCACTGCTATTAAGAACATTGAGTCCATGAATGGACCAGCGAAATCAATGTGCACCCGTTGCCATGGAGAGGAGGGCCACTCCCATGGGTGTAGAGGGGCATGTGGTGGTGCATTTTGGACCTTCTGGCATCCTAAGCAGCTCTTCGTTAGGTCTTTGATTTGTTGATCGATTCCCGGCCACCACACATAAGCCCTAGCAAAGCTTTTCATTTTCACTCCCCCCAGATGACCTTTATGGAGCTCATTTAGCACTCTCTCCCTTAACTTGGGTGGGATCACCACTCTGGATCCACACATCACTGTCCCCTGGCATACTGACAGCTGTTCTCTTCTGGATGAGAATGCTGGCAACAGTGAGTCGCCATGTGTTGGCCATCCCCTCACCGTCAATTCATATACCCGTGACAGCGTTGGATCATTGCGGGTCTCCTTCTCTATATCCACGTTTGTTACTGGCAATCGTTCAATTATCGACGAATAAAATATCGCGATAGCGTCCACTGCTGATGCTTCCTCCACTGTAGGCAGTGGCAGGCGCGATAGCCCATCAGCGTTCCCATGCTGTTTCGTGCCTTTATATTCTATTTCATATTGATTCGCCCCTAGAAACAGGGACCACCTTTGTAACTGCTGTGCAGTCATTACTGGCACGCCCTTCTTAGGCTTAAAGATGGAGACAAGTGGTTGGTGGTCAGTCAGCAAGGTGAACTTCTGCCCATGCAGATAGTGGTTGAATTTATTTACTCCCCATACTAGGCTGAGGGCCTCCCTGTCAATCTGGGCGTAGTTGCGCTCGGCTGAGGTTAGTGACCGAGACGCAAAGGCTACTGGCCTCTCCAACCCGTCTGGGAATTTGTGCGACAGCACCGCTCCAATGCCGTAGGGTGATGCATCACATGCCAAACGAATTGGTAGTGCTGGGTTGAAATGGGCCAACACCTCTTTTGATGTGATCAATTCTTTACACTTCTGGAAAGCTCGTCTACATTAGTCATCCCACTTCCATGGTACCCCTGTTTGCAGTAGGGTGTTCAGTGGGTGTAATACCGTAGACAAATTTGGTAAGAACTTGTGGTAATAGTTTACCAGCCCGAGGAACGACCTCAGTTGTGACACATTTTCTGGTGCTGGAGCCTTGACTACTGCCTCAACCTTGTCAGGGGACTTATGTAACCCCTCTTTATCGATGACGTGGCCGCAATACGAGATCTGTTTCTGGAAAAACTCGCACTTGTGGCGATTAGCTCGTAGCCCATATTCCTTTAATCTGGCGAGCACCTTCTCCAAGTTAGCGAGGTGATCACCGTCATTTTCACCCGTGACCAAGATGTCGTCCAAATGACACTGGGTCCCTGGAATCCCTTGCAGGACCTGATCCATCGCCCTTTGCCAGATAGCCGGAGCCGAGGCTACTCCAAACACCAGCCAGTTGTATTGATAGAGACCTTTATGGGTGTTGATCGTAAGGTAATGTTTTGAAGCTTCTTCTACCTCCATTTGCAAGTACGCCTGGGCTAGATCAATTTTGGTGAAGCGTTTACCACCAGATAGCGAGGCAAAAATATCCTCAATTCGTGGAAGCGGATATTGCACCGTGTGAAGGACTGGGTTCACTGTCACCTTAAAATCCCCACAGATGTGGACCTTCTTTGGTTCCCCAGGCGTATTACTCAATGACCTCTTCATTACAGGAATGATGGGTGTAGCCCACTCGCTCCAGTCCACTTTGGACAGTACTCCTGAACGTTCCAACCCTTCCAGCTGTGCTTCAACCGCTGGTCTGATCACATAAGGCACTGGTCTGGCCTTCAGAAACTTTGGGCTTGCATTTTCCTCTATTTTAATCAAATCAAATCAAATCAAATCAACTTTTACTGTCATTGTTTGTGCACAAGTGCAGTACAACGAAATGTAGGCTTGCGGATCCCGAGAGTGTACAATTTGGATTAGGACACTTAACATTTCAACATACATTTGTACATATATATTAGCATAAATATGACCATAATAAAGTGCATCGGCAGATGTGCAGGCTTTAGTGTTTATTTGTGGAGTTCAGTAGGATGACAGCCCTGGGAAAGAAGCTGTTCCTAAATCTGGTCGTACGGGTGCAAATGCATCTGTAGCGTCTTCCAGATGGTAGGAGGGCGAACAGACTGTGGCTGGGGTGGGTAGGGTCTTTGATGATGGACCGTGCCCTCCGTAGGCAGCGTTTCTGATATATATGTTCTATGGTCGGTAGCCGGGTGCCGGTAATGCATTGGGCAGTTTTGACTACCCGCTGCAGGGCTTTCTGGTCATGGGAGCTACAGCTGCCGTACCATACCGTGATACAGTTTGTCAGGATGCTCTCTATAGTGCAGCGGTAGAAGTTAGAGAGGATCGGGGGTGACAGATTATACCCCTTCAGCCTCCTCAAGAAATATAGGCGCTGCTGGGCCTTCTTCACCAGAGAGGAGGTGTTGAGGGTCCAGGAGAGGTCTTCCGTGATGTGGACTCCGAGGAACAATTGTTGCTGTTATTCGTTTTAGTGTTCCTAGTCCCTCCTGGAACACTTCTTTTGCGTCAGTTAGCATTTTTGACAGTCGGCCAGGTGTGACGTCGTCATCCTTTTTGGCCTCAACCTTCAGTGCCTGTATGGAATGCCAATCTAATTGTATCTTTCGGATCCATTCACGTCCTAGCAGTGGTGGTCCTCCATTTGGCAATGCATATATATCCATTTTAGGTATTTCCTGACCTTTATATGTCACTTTCACCCTTATTTTCCCTTTGGGGTAGACTTTTTGCCCCGTATATGTCTTCAAGACAATCTCTGTAGCTTTCAAGGGTATGTGTGAAAATAGCCGCTTGTAGTCTCTTTGATTTATGACTGTTAGAGCTGACCCTGTGTCCAATTCCATTTCCACTTGGACTCCATCTATCTTGAGTGTAACCCAGATAGTCTGGTGATCCTCCATTTCGGTTACATTATGTAGTTTCAGACAACCCAGCTCCTTGCTTCCAGAGTCTGTCACTTTTTTGTTCGTCTGAATCACTGTCCATCCCCTGGTGTACCTTTTATGTACTTCTCCTGCGGAGATTTCTTACTGTTGGTTTTCTTCCCAGACCTGCAGACTCTTGCTATGTGTCCTGCTTTCCCACACTGTCTGCACACTTGGTCCTTGAACCAACAATCTTTCTGGTCATGTGTTGTTCTGCCACAGCGATAGCACTTCCCTGTTCCATAGGTCATTTCGTTGGTGCCATATTCTTGCGGTCTCCGTTGTATCTCTGCAGCGCCCCTTGCGCTGCTTCGTGTGATACTGCCATACTGAAAGCTTTGTCCAGCGTAAGGTCCTTTTCTGATTGAAGGAACCCAGAAACGGCTTCTCTTTGTAGCCCACACACAAACTTGTCCCTTAACGTGTCTGCTAGTCCCGCTCCAAACTGGCAGTATTTCAATAGCTTGTGCAGTTCCGTTAGGTACTCAGCATTGCTTTCGTCTTTGTGTTGGTTCCTTTTATGGAACTTAAATCGTTCTGTTATCAGCAGCGGTGTGGGGTTTAAGTGGTCCTGTAGGATTTCTACTATGCTTTCAAAATTCTTGTTTACTGGCTTCTCTGGGGTTATTAAATTTCGCAGTAACCCATAAGTTTTTGCACCCATGGAATTTAACAGAACCAGTGCTTTATTAGCATCTGGCACTTCATTCGCCCTGCAGTACACCTCAATACGTTCCACATATGTCGCCCAATCTTCGACTTCATTGTCGAACATAGAGATACTGCCACTCTTCGGCATCCTTGATTGTGCGTTAACTATCACTAATGGCGCCTCCCGCGCTTCCCCTTCTTCTCCGCTGGCACAAAATGGCGTCTCCCGTGCTTTCCTTCCTTCCCGCGCTCGCCCGTCTTCTCCGCTGCGGCTTCGCAAAATGGCGTCTCCCGTGCTCCCCCTTCTTCGCGGCTCAATGGTGCCTCCCGCGCTCTCCCTGCTTCTCTGCGGTTCAATGGCGTCTCCCGTGCTCTCCCTGCTTCTCCGCAGCTCAATGGCGTCTCCCCTTGCTTCGCCCCACGGACCCTGATCAGCCCGTGATCCCTGGCTGTGCTCTGCGCGTTCTTCTCTTGATATTTGTCGACGCCGCTCAGTCTAGAACCCGGCTGTTTCTTACCCTCTCTCTCTCCGGTTTGCAGTATTTTTCCTTGACGCCGCTCGGTGATCAACCCCTGGCTGCGCCCTGCTCTCTTCACCCTCTTTCTTACCCCATCGATGCTGCTCGGCTCTCTCTGTCTGCCGTCGGTCGGCTCCAGCCGCCGCTGCTCGGGAAGGGTCTGCTCTGGACCTGTCGTCGGTCTCTTACTGCTCGTTATGGCTGGGGAACCAAGCCCGGCTCTCCACAGCCTCTCCAGCGAAGTTGGATCTCTGCCTGACTGCTGGGTGGTTGGTCGCAGTCGACGCCCGTGTTCCTGGACTCGAGTATTTTTTTTTTTTTTTTTTTTGCAGCTAGATTCGAATCGACACTCATCGCCACTGTTAGATCCATGGTTCAGTGGATAAATAATCACACGGATGCTGTACATTAACAAATAACAGGTCTTTACTGGAGGAGGGTAATCTCTAGACTGGGGTACAGAGGCATGCGCACAGCTTATATACCGGTGTGGTCACTGCCGGTACTACAGTATACAGGAGCTGTAAAAAGTAGTTCTGATTTAAAGGCACATACACTACAGCGCCCATCAAATTTAATAATACCGATGCCTTCTTTCCATCGGCCACCTCATTTGCCTTGCAGTACACTTCATTTCTTTCCACATACGTGGTCCAGTCTTCTACCTCGTTGTCGAAAGCAGTGATACTGCCACTCTTCAGCATCTTGGGTGGTTTAAAATGGCGCCTCCCGCGCTTTTCCTTCTTCCCCAATGGAATAAAATGGCGCCTTCCGCGCTTTTCCTTCTTCCCCTCTGCTCCTAGCGTTCTACAGGGTAATGGCGGCAACCCGCGGCTTCGGCACGTCTCACTTTTCCTTCCCCTCATTTTATTTTCTCTACGCTGCCCGGTTCTTGAGCACCGACCGCGCCCTGTGCGCTCCACCCTCTCTCTCTCTCTTTTCCTCCCGACGACGCTGCATGGCCCCTTTGCAGAGCCGCTCGATCGAGCTCGAGCCCGCCGCAGTCCGGAAGGGTCAGCGCACTACCTGCTACCAGCACGATTTGCTGGAACACCTTCACTGGGGAGCCAAGCCCAGCTCTCCACAGCCTCCCCTGCAATTCTCCAAACTCCGATGGATCCCTGGGCGGTTGCCCGTGGTCGACGCCTGTTGCTCTGACTTCGACCTCCAAGAAGCTTCTTTTCAGGGAAAGATCCCTGTGAGGTGATGCAGTACTGCAGGTGAGTTCGAACCTGCTCGTCGCCAGTGTAGTATCCACGTATCAATAATACACGGACTGCAGGAGAACAATAATAACAGGTATTTACTGAACAGAGGGTAAGCTTAAACTGAAAGTACAGAAGCCTGCTATGGCTTTATATACAGGTGTGGTCACTGCCGGTACTACAGTATAAAATCAGTTCTCTCTTAAAAGGTACATACACAACATGTTCCTACTACTTTATATATAGGCTGGGAAATCCAATCCATCCGGGCTGCTCCCACTCCACAGGCGTTGCTTTGCCGGAAGTGCAGCAGAAACCCTGTAAAGTAACGCCGGCAGAATGGGAGCACCTTCATGGAGTTCCCCAGCCAAAGTATTGCACTCACAGCTGCATATGCAACAGGTAAAGGTAATCACCTCACATTGCTCAACCCGTTTACGGCCCAAAGTGTACCGAATTGATACAGTAGTTGCCTTGCTAAATACAAATATACAAGGGAAGGCAAGTGGCTCCAGAAGTGTGAGGAAACAAGTTGAAATGGCAGATTACAGAAGTTGTGCTAAATAAAATGCAAACGATTGGACAGGTTAAGAGTGGATCTAAAGTTGGAAAGATCAGCACAGACAGAGTTGCTCTTATGCTGTCCCTAATGGTTTCTCAACTGTATCAATAATGCCAGTGTGATTCCCCATGTTTCTTCCATTTGAATGCCACAAGCTTCAAAAAAGCCCAATTAGGCAAGAGTTGTACTGCAGCAACTGGCAGGTTGGCTCCCGTGTTCTGACTTACAGACGGCTGAATATATTATAACAACTTTATATGACTAGCTAGTAACTGAAAGGAACTGAAGGCTGATGTTTTTCCAAGTTTGTGTTATTTTGGAAAGGGATTTACACTTGAAGCGAGAAAATCATGGCCGGTAAATTCCTCGCCTGTTTACACGCAATTCCGCTGAAGTAACGCTGCAAAGTGGGAGCAACTCAGAGGAATTTCCTGGCCATGGGCTCTTTCAACTTTGATCTTCTTGTGCTCTCCCATGCCTAGCAGCACATTAGACAAGAACCACTACCTTTACATCCAGCAGATCATGCTCTGTGTTGTTTCCATAACCAAAATCCCCCTTTTTTTTTAATGTGGGCAGGTCACTAGCTTGGCCGGGGCAGGGTACTGACTAGATGCAATTAGGCGTCGACACTCCACATCCAACAGATGTGAGTACCTGGTGGATGTCAACTCAGTATTCACAAACTGGAACTCTCATCTCCGCTCGCCAGGAGCTGTCTGGGGTGTGGCTGGAAACCATAACCTTCTGACTCCGAGGCGGGAGTGCTATGCAACTTTAATGTTTCAATTATATTGTTGAATCACTCGCAGTACAAAGAGTTCTGTAATAGCTACGAGTGCTGTGAAGTCAGCCAACTTAGGAGTCAGCTGTGGCTCAGTGGGTAGCACTCTCACCTCTGAGTCAGAAGGATGTGGGTTCACAGCCCCACGCCAGAATCTTGAGCACATAATTTAGGCTGGCACTTCTGTGCAGTACTGAGGGAGTGCTGCACTGTCGGAGCTGCTGTCATTTGGCTAAGACGTTAAACCGAGGCCCAGTTTGCTCTCTCGGGTGGACGTGAAAGATCCCATGGAACTATTTGAAGTAGAGCAGGGGAGTCCTCCAGTGTCCTGGCCAATACTTATCCCTCAACCAACACCTAAAAATGATGATCTAGTCATTTATCTCATTGCTGTTCGTGGGAGCTTGCTGTGTGCAAATTGACTTGTCATGTTTCCTGTAATACAACAGTGACTACACTTCAACTGTACTTAATTGGCTGTAAAGTGCTTTAGGATGCTATATAAATGCAAGTCTTTTTTTTTAATTTATTGTTTTGCAGGATAGGTTCCTGAGCACCAGCAGCAATAAACAATTGCGCAAGCTCACACGTGTTCAGTGCTGAAAGTTCAGATTGTCACTTCCGGTTGGCACACCTTTCCTGATTGTATGGGAAGGTCTGTACAGCAAAAGAAAAAGCGGGGGGTCAGTCAGCATTGCTGTGGGCAGTGTTTGCGTTGCTGCCCCAGTGCTGCTGCCTCCAGCTGAAATGGGTCTACAGCTGTACCTCATTCACCTTACAATGGGTCTACAGCTGTACCTCATTCACCTTACAATGGGTCTACCCTCAGTGGCAGTGCTCCAGTGTAACAGCAGCCTAAGCATCTGTCAGTTAAATATGTAAAACTTTAAATCCTGAATTCTGCCTGTTTCCTGTTGCATAATTAAATAACGGCAGAGACACTTCATTTCAGTGGCTTATTTGTTGGGGCACATCAATGGTGTGAGCTGAGCTAAGCAGCAAAACACATGACCCATTATCTCAGCCTATCAACATGCAACCCAGTAAGACTAGAATTATTCAACCACCTTTTTTAAAATTTGTTTTTATGGGATGTGGGCATCGCTGGCAAAGCCAGCATTTATTGCCCATCCCTAATTGCCCTTGAGAAGGTGGTGGTGAGCTACCTTCTTGAACCGCTGCAGTCTGTGTGGTGAAGGTGCTCCCACAGTGCTGTTAAGTAGGGAGTTCCAAGATTTTGACCCAGCAACGATGAAGGATCGGCGATATATTTCTAAGTCAGGATGGTGTGTGACTTGGAGGGGCACTTGGAGGTGGTGGTGTTCCCATGTGCCTGCTGTCCTTGTCCTTCTAGGTGGAAGAAGTTACGGGTTTGGGAGGTGCTGCCGAAGAAGCCTTGGCGAGTTGCTGCAGTGCATTTTGTAGATGGTACACACTGCAGCCACAGTACACCGCTGGTGGAGGGAGGGAAAGTTTAAGGTGATGGATGGGGTGCCAATCAAGTGGGTTGCTTTGTCCTGGATGGTGTCGAGCTTCTTGAGTGTTGATGGAGCTGCACTCATCCAGGCAAGTGGAAAGTATTCCATCACACTCCTTACTTGTACCTGGTAGATGGTGGAAAGGCTTTGGGGAATCAGGAGGTGAGACACTTGCCGCAGAATACCCAGCCTCTGACCTGCTCTTGATGCTACAATATTTATGTGGCTGGTCCAGTTAAGTTTCTGGTCAGTGGTGACCCCCCAGGCTGTTGATGGTGGGGGATTCAGTGATGGTAATGCCGTTGAATATCAAGACTCTCTCTTGCTGTAGATAGTCATTGCCTGGCACTTCTGTGGCGCGAATGTTACCTGACTCGAGGGAAAAAGAAAGTTCATTACTAAGAAATCTCGTTACCAATGCAACGCTGAGAAAGGATAAAGAAATCAAAAGGCAAAGAGCACTTTATAATAAAATGCTCTCAAAGCATTTTGGAGAAACATCAAAAAAAAGGAATGAATTTCCTCAGAGATAACATGTTGACAGGCACTGAATAGATCTTACGGCAGGCATTTTATTATAAAGAGACATTTACACAAGGTGTCACCCTCCAAACTCTAAATACCTTCATGTCAAAGTAAAAAAAAAATGGAGAGTTTAAAGAGTATACAGCAGAGTATTCCCATGGAAGTTTACTTAGTAAACATGGGCCTAGAAATTCAGTATAGCCACTTTTGGGGCGGTAAAGTCGGGCGGGCGCTAAAGTTAGCGCCCGCCGGAAAGTGGAGGCCACTTCGCCGAAATTCAGTAGCTTTGGCCAAGGAGTTTGGGCGAGCGCTGAAACTGGCGTTGCACTCCTATCTTTAGGCGCTAAGCCGACGGTGCGGGCTGATAACGCCGAGGCCGGGCACAGCGCAGGTGCGGTCATGTTTTGATTGACAGCAGACACCCTGACGCCGGCCAGCTCTTAAAGGGGGAAGCGTCGACTTTGTCTGCAGCCACGCCCTGGATAGTGGAGCCCTGCAGCTAGGCCTGAACACTGCTGGTGGACCCAAATAGCGCCTGAAGCCATGCAGAAGGCCCGTGAACGAGCGCAGCGCTTCTCGGAGCATGCTTTGAGGGTGCTGCTTAGGGGGTTGGAAAAGAACAGAGAGATCTTGTGCCCGGACAGTGGCAAGAAGGCTCCCAGGAGGCAGTACAGGAGAGCCTGGAGGGAAATCGCCCAGAGGGTGTCAGCCAACAGCGATGTCCCCAGGACTGGTGACCAATGCCGCAAGAAGTACAACGACCTCAGTCGGTTGGTCAGGGTGAGTACCCTTTCTAGTGTCCTCCTCATCCTTGCATGTGCACCTCACATTATGGGCAAAGGGACCTCAAAGGCCTAATGGCCAGCCCTCCTCCCGCAGCTATGGCACTGGCATGATCATCAATAGCACTCTCTGCACTTAACACACTGGCCAAGCTATTCGACCATGGGAGGCAGTGCACACAACAACAGGGCACCACACTGTACTTAGAGGCCGTCCTTTCTCTTGCAGGCCAAGCTGGCGCGGAATTTGAAGAGCCAGACTGTCACCGGGGGAGGCCGTGCCCAGTTCCAGGAGCTCAGTCAGCTGGAGGAGAGCGTGGCTCAACTCATGCGTGGCCGGGTGACTGGCCCCGTTGCTATTGGAGATGCCGACCCTGTGCTGGGACCCAATGGTAAGGACATGACCGTTTGCACCTCTCTGGTTCCCCTTGCGCTTCAGATCTACATCCTTTGCCACTGTCCCACCAATGCGCATAATGGCACCACTCATGCCTCCCTCGCTGACGCCCTGTCCTCACTCTAAAGCTACTCTTGTGCCTTCCTGCTTTCAGCTGGTGAGGAGGAGGTCCCTGAAGCTGAGAGTGCCAGTCCCTCGGAAGAGGAGGACGACGAAGACCAAGAGGAAGGCGGCACATCGGGGGAACCCTCATCCGCGCCAGGGGATGGCAATGGAGGGGACACGTCTTGCCTGGAGGAGAGCCAGGGGGAAGTGTTGCAGGGGGGTGTAGCTCCTGGGCCCAGTGGCGTCCAGGCACGCGGGAAGGGTCGGGCAGCACGGCTACCTTCTCCCCAGAGGGGGGAAGTGTTGCAGGGGAGGGCAGTTGCTGGGCCCAGTGGCGTCCAGGCACGCGGGAAGGGTCGGGCAGCTCGGCGGCCTTCTCCCCAGAGGGAGAGTCCGCCCTCCAGTCCGGAGACGGTCCTCGCCCAGGAGGTGCGCCTCCTTGATGAAATGTCCGCGGCCTCGGAGCGGCGCCACAACGAGTTCATGGGGGTTGTGGGACAGTTGCCTCAGGCCATTGAGTCCCTGGCTCATAGTGTGGCCAATTTCGGGGACTCACAGGCCAGGGGTGTCGAGCAACTCGCGGCAGCACAGGCCAGGGGTGTCGACCAACTCGCGGCAGCACAGGACGCGAGTCGCGAGTTCATGAGTGGTGCCGTCCAGACACTGGCTGATCTGATGCGGGCACAGACCAGGGCAGTTCGCGCACTCACTTCTGCCACACTCGCTGTGTCACGGAAGCATCGCCAGGGCACCCGCCGCCCTGCTGCAGCACAGCGGTCTGGCCTTCACCAGATTGCTGCGCTTGCTGCAGTGCCAGCCCGGCCGAGTGCCAGTGTCTCTGGCGACCAGCGAGCGCCTGGCATCAGCCAGCTTGCCCCCATTGCTGCAGCCGCCACTGCCACTCCCCCAGCCAAGGTGCGATGAGCTGCTGGAGAGACTGATGCTGGCCAGCCACAGCTGCAGCAGTCAGCAGCCGGCCCCTCCAGGGCCGGACCTCGTCTAGGCCGACCCCCAAGGGCATCTGCCGTCACGCATTGTGCCCCTCAGGAGCCTTCCCCCAGCCTTGCAACACCCACAGGGCCCAGGTTGAGGCGGAGCAACAGGTCGGGCAGGGGCCGGAGAAGCCTGCACAAGGTCTCGCCCTCTCGGCACACCAAGTAGAGTGTGTTGCCAACTGTTTTTTTTATATGGGGGTGTTTGTGTTCTGGAGTGGGGGGGCTTATTTTGGTAAGGCCGAAGATGAAGGCAAATGTTTTTTTATATGGGGGTGTTTGTGTTCTGGAGTGGGGGGTCTTATTTTGGTAAGGCCGAGGATGAAGGCCAATTGGATGGACGATTTTTGTTATTCCTCCCCAGGTTGTGGGAGTGAGATATGTTTTTGACTGTCTTTTGGGGGTCTTGTCTGTTTTTCTGTTTCATGTGGGAAGGGCCCTGAGTTTGTTAAATAAAGCTTTTTATTTATTCAGCTTGTCCAGGTGTCATGTTTCAAGTGGTTGTTGCGTTAACCGGCTGAGGGCTTGCGGAGCGGCTGCATTCAGGTGCGTTCATTGCCACAAGCCATTCCCTGACAGGGGGCCTAGAAGTGTCGTTCAATAAGCCACCGGCGGACGGCCCTTGGACCATGTGGCTCCCTCCTGGGCTGGTACTCCTCCTCCTCCTCATGGTCCTCCTGCTCGTCCTCCTGAGGTGGTGGTCCAACGCGAGGTGGCAGTGCCTGAGTCCTGCGGATAGCCAGGTTGTGCAGCATGCAGCAAACGACGACGAACTGGGAGAGACTATCCGGCGAATACTGTAGAGATCCGCCGGAACGATCCAGGCAGCGGAACCGTTGCTTGAGGACGCCAATCGTTTGCTCTATGATGTTCCTTGTGGCTTGATGGCTTTCGTTGTATGCCTCCTCTGCAGGGGTCCTGGGCGCGCGGAGCGGGGTCATGAGCCATGTACACAAAGGGTAGCCCTTGTCCCCAATAAGCCATCCCCTTGGTGGAGGCTGTGCCTCGAACATGTCAGCCACAGTAGTCTGGCGCAGGATAAATGCATCATGGCTGCTTCCTGGAAAGCGGGCATTGACAGCTAGGATGCGCTGCCTGTGGTCACACACCAGCTGTACATTGAGGGAATGGTAGCCCTTCCGGTTGCGGTAATCCTCGGCATTGTCGATAGGTGCCCGCATAGCCACATGCGTGCAGTCAATGGCGCCCTGCACCATGGGGAAGTCAGCGATCCTGGCAAATCCGACTGCACGCTGCTCCTGCCTCTCTAGGGTCATGGGGAAGGAGATGAATTGGTGTCTCCTTGCGAAAAGGGCATCGGTGACCTGCCGGATGCAGCGATGCACGGCGAACTGGGAGATGTTCGCTATGTCCCCAGCAGCGGCTTGGAAGGAGCCGCTTGCATAAAAGTTCAGAGCCACCGTGACCTTCACTTCCACCGACAGAGACGTCCTGCACATCAGCTGTGGACGCAGATCTCTGTGAAGCAGCTGGCAGATCTCTGCAACCACCTCCCTTCTGAAGCGCAGCCTCTTAACACAATGCGCGGCAGTCATGGTGAGATAGGACACCTGCTGCTGGTATTCCCTGAGTGGGTAAGGCCTATGTTGCCGACGCCTGATGGCCCCTCTGCGTCTAGGCATGGCTGGCCCTCTCACACAGCGTCTGCGAGCCCTTCGCCCATAATGCTGGAACTGAGGGTTGGAACCCCATGCAGCCCCCATAATAAAGCTCTGGCCAGAAGCCAAAAATACCTCTCCTATGTTGTCCCAAATCAGTAAGGTCTGTTCCTTGGTCTCTGTCCAGAAATCCAAAGCACTAAAGTCATTGCAGCAAAATGGCTGGCCTTTATAGTTCAGTGTAAGTGCCCTTTAATTAGCGCTCCCCAAGGCCCGCAGGGCCTCTGCTGCGTTCCACTTCACAATTCTTAACAGCGCCACGCCCACATTGGGCGGGCGCCACTGAATTTCCGGTTTGGGGCGCACAAACAGCGTTGCACGACGAAATGACGTCATAAGCTGCGCGCGCAGCTGAGCGGGCGCAAACACTTTGCGCCGGCGCTAAATGTCAACTGAAGTTGGGCGTAGGCGCAGATCGGCCTGCGCCCGGGCGCTAAGTGCCTAGCGCTGGAAATCTACCCCTCTTATGGCGTTAACGGCTGGCGAACGCAACTGAATTTCTAGGCCATGATTTCTTAAACAGTTTATCACCGAGTGACCGCATTTTTGTTCCATCATGAGAGTTTGCATTTTTCCAGCTATGTAGGTTGTAATTCAGAGTTGCTTCCCCATCCTCAAGGCAAAAATGAATTTAATATATCAAATAACTTATCCCAAATTGTAAGCGATTTTATTAAAATACACATACATTCAATAAACCCCACTTTACAGTCGATCAACCCTACAAAACAGCAAATGTTTCAAACACAAACCTTATTGCTTATTTTTATGGCTCTCAAGATGGTGATTCGTTCCTTGTTGTTGTCAATAACGCAGTTTATAAACATGAACCACCACGGGGCCTCTGGCAAATATTGTATCAGGAGGGCTGAGCATTTGGATTAATTTGGACACCAGATGGTCTGATTCTGCTTTCCGTTCATCCCACCCCCCCAAAATAAAACAAAACAATGCACCAGGCCATCAGAAGAGCTTCAAAAGGATCGGCAGGAGAATTCTTGGCAGAAACATACCTCCAGACTGTCAGACAAATGGATGGCACAGATGTAGATCCGCCAGGTTGCCGAAGATGGATAGTTGCTGACCCCACCTTCACCCCACCCCACCCCATCCCCCATCTCCCTGGAGTCAGGTTCCACAGATATATAGTCCAACTAGACCACAGCAGAAACAGATGCCTAGAAATGGGATACCATAGCTACACAGGCCCTTAGATTACCACACAGAGAAATAACTCCCAATCTCCAAGGCAACAGGCAGACTCAACTAACTCAACTGATCACCTTTGGAAACAGATGCTTCAGACAGAACAGATGAACTTGTACGATGAGTTTCACTTTCCTGATAAATAGTTTTCCATGAGTTGATGCCAAAAAAAACTGATGAACACAGAAACCTGGGATGCTTCATGTGTCCTGGCCAGTATTTAGCCTTAAAACAGATTATCTGGTCATTTATCTCATTGTTGCTTGTGGGAGCTTGCTGTGAACAAATTGCCTGCTGCATTTCCTATATTACAACAGCGACTACACTTCAAAAAAAGTACTTAATTGGCTATAAAGTCCTTTGGGATGTCCTGAGGTCGTGAAAGGCGCTATATAAATGCAAGTCTTTCTACTAGCAAAATGGTGTCACGTGTGCAGAATATACCAAACAATTACAACTGCCCTATTGTGCATGCACACTGTCATTTTGTAAAAGAGGCAGGCGTATCCAAATTCTACATTCCAAATCAAATAAATTGGGCCAAAATTTTACATTAACTTTTTCCTAAATCATCCTAATTTTGAGGTATATTTGTGTATTAAAAATTGCTTACATCTCACTCCTCGTTCTATTGCCCAAATCTTTCTAGACCACACGTTCCAGATGGCTAATGTAAAGCAGAATTTCCCTGTCCAAGCAATCAACTGTCAAAATTCACTCCGATATCTGCAGCCTGTTAAAGGCAGCACTTTCCCATTTGTATTCAGAGTGTTATCTTACAGAAACGGAGCGTGGTCACTTTAGCTTTCAGACTAGTGTGCATAAGAAATGTGCAGCAATGCCAAACTTCAGTCATGTTTTTCAGGCAAGTAAAACATATATTCAGGGATAAAATGATTTGGAAGGGAAGAGAACCAGATCATTAAAATTAATAAACACCTTTTGAAAGACTGGGCTATTCTTTTGCTGCTTGCTTTCACTGAGTCAGTTGCATGTGATGAACGTTGTTGGTTTGTGGTGGAGAGGTTTCAAATGAGATATTGGGCTCAATTTTGCAGTAGAAATAATGGTGAGGCTAACAGCGCTCACCGTTATTTACGTGGAAATCGGACAGCGACCTCCAGCTACCGCACATGCGCAGTTAAATGAGATGCCCTGCCCCTCCAAAAACTATGTGATAACAGTATCTCGCTGTCTGACTCACTATTCAAATACATTGAACGGCTTAAAGTTCCTGTACTTATCTATTAGATATGAACTAAACTCTCCAGAAAAAGGTAGGGCTTTTCCAATACAATGCAAGTACTCTTTTAATGGTGTGATAAGTCTTAAATACTGACAAACAACCTCTCTGGCACTGAAAGTTAACTTTTACAAGTCTGATTCCTTCAGATTTGAATTATTGTTGGAGATTTAAAAGATTTTCATAACATTATTTTAAAACCTTTTCTCTGTCTCTTATCACTCAATCCAAACTTTCTTTTCATTATTTCGCTTTCTGTACCTGATTCGACATTGAATTAAATATTCTAACTGACACTTCCTGGTTCAGACTCTGCACTGCTCATTAGCGATTCTTCAATCTGATTGGTTAAAATCACATCCGAACAGCACTGTAGTGGTTCAAGAAAGTTGTTCACCACCACCTTCTCAAGGGCAATATAGATAGGCAATAACTGCTGGCCTTGCTAGCGATGCCCACGTCTCGTGAATGAATAAGAAAAGAGGATAAACAAATGTTTGTCCTGTTCACACAGATTCTAGATGCTCTGTAGAGGGTGCTGTGCTTTTTGGATGATTGGCTGACAGCAACATCCAGTGCAAAAGCCCATAGAAAGTCTATAGGCAAGTGCAAGTCTAATCTGCGGTCAGCAAAATCTGGCTCATTATTTTGTAAAAATCTTATTCCACCTAAATGCAGTGTGATACATTGTGAAGTCTAATGAGTTTAAGGTATAGGGATCATGAAAAATGCAATTTATTTTGTTGCACAGTGTTATAATAAAGGCATATTTTAATTTAAAAATGGCCCCCAGATTATTATTTTAGAAGGAATCCAAACATGTTTTCTTGTTAAAATCTATATTTTTTTGTATACTAATCTACACGTTGTTTACAAAGGCTGTTTATGTGTGCTACAAAATAAGGCAATTGAAATTTCATCACCTCAATTTTAAAAGCACTGCATATCTACTGAAGTCTGAGTGGATGTCTATTCCTCGCTATCTCTCCCAACATTGTAATTACTTATACTATTGGCTCATGGAAATTAGATTATACTTAAAGTCCAAGAAAGATCAATAGTATCATTAAAGTGTTAACGGATAATAGGAGTATTGACTGATTGTTATTTATTTTCTTGCTTTGGGTGCTGACTGGTGATTAACTGAATGTGCATCCAAGAGTTATCTCATTATCCTGCTGGCAATCTTGCCCTTCAGCTAAAAAATTCTGGGCAGATGAAACTTTAATTTATTCTCTACTGATGCCGAGCGGGAAATAATTAACAATTCCTCTGTAGATGGGTCTCTGCAAGACCCTAATTACAGTTCAAGTGCTTAATTATTCAACCTTGAGGCTTAACTTGGATGTACTAAGGGCAAATGCCAAATTTTTTGATTCTAGTTGATAACTGATCCACATATACGGCCAAGCAGACATGTTTAAATCACTGTTTCCACTTCACATGAAATTATAACATCAGTTTCCACTTTTTTTTTAGAAAAACTTTTCTTCAATTCTATAGAAATACATATGACACAAATACACGGACAGCTTTTACAGTGAATGCTTTTTATCTTATTTCCCTTCCAATTTTTCACTCTCTCCGACGCACGCTCGACTCCATGAAGCTGTGGGGTACTCTTCCTAGGCATCGTTACACTTTGTTGACTTTAATTCATAATAGTAAAAGTGGCTAGACCAACACATCATATTTCCTTCCATGATACAAATATTGTATTTCTTGCTTAGCACACAGAAGCAGTGCTTCCAAGTTGAAAGTCTTTCATTTTTTCCCTCCGCATCCCACCTAGTCCCACGTTTTAGGACTGACAAAAGTATTCGTCACATGTAGCTGGCAAATTTAGATACAAGTCAGCCATTCCTGAAACTCAGCACCTGCCTCTGCAGCGACATGATCACTGGACTGCTTAAACAATGAATTAGATAAAACATGAAAAATATCTCTATCAAAAATCAGCATTTAAAACTGCAGATTTTAAGATGCTAAATTTAATAAACTTTTATGAATTATTCATGTTGTCAACACATGCTCAAATCCCAAGATACCCATTTCCTGAAGCAAATGTTTAATCAAGTGTTTGTTAACAAAGACTTGTTTTTGCATATTCAATGGGGAGCTAATATAACTTGATTTGATTTTCTTTTAGATAAAAATGCTTTGTGTAAAGTAGGTATGCTGTTTAAGTAAAAACTAGAAGAATAATTAAAAAAGAAGAAAAAAAAATCACTCATTCATTTTGGGACTCAAAATTCTTCAGTTGAAGTTCTGAGTTGAAGTTCCAAGTTGAAGTTCCATTTCTTTAAACTTCTTGCCAAGCGAGCGGGCTGGCCAACTGTACACCTCTGCATCAATGTTGCTTCGGGATTTGGCTGACATGAAGCACATGTCTGCTGAAGGGAAGGAGATGAGGCAGTGTGCATAGTTGTTTGCAGAGGCTGATTAAAATCCAAAAACTTTTCATTCTTGGCATTCAACTCAAATAGACCAGAGTATGGATCGGCACCAAATTTCTTTAGAGCTTGTTCAATTCAGTCGGATATTTTGGTGGCACAATGGGTCAGAATAGTTCTCTTTTACCTCTGGAACCAAGTTTGAATATAACCCAGTCTGATGAAATGAAAGCTCCTTCTCTGACAGATGCAAGTGGCTCAAGTTAAATGAATTTAGGTAGCCTCTGTCATGTTTCTACTGAGTACAATTCCACAATACCAGAAAGGAAACAAGGATAGCTAGTGTGAGAAGTTGAAATATCAATCTTGTGCACTACAAGGTGTTGTTTTGGAGAATGGGTCCTGTACTGTATTGTGCTGGTATAGCTATTATTTTTAAACTTACAGAATTCTGAGATTTTTTGGTATCGATTTTTTTGTACATTTCCTTGGGTATGGTTACATGAGCATTGGTACCGTATCAAGAGTCCATGTATGAGGTTAATTGATGGTTGGGGAATTTCGTACAAACCTGATACAGCCCTCAACCAAAGCCCAGAAAAACACACTTATAGCACATTATTGGATAGAACCCAGGAGTGGAAAGCTTAACTTATTTTTCCTCCTACGCTAACTACAGCACCCAACTATTTCTATGGTGAAGTATTGTGGGATGTCCTGAGGACATGAAAGGCTCTAAATAACTTTTTTTTTTAATTTCTATTTACTAAAACCATCTCCCATTCCTTCTTTAAGATCCTTCTTAAAATCCACCTCTTTCCAAGCTTTTGGTTAACCCTCCCAATATCCCCTGCTTCCGTGAAGTGCTTTGGGGCATGTTTCTACATTAAAAAGTTGCTATACAAATTCAAGTTTGAAATAATAATCTGCATTTACTTTATCTCATATTTTATTTTGATGAGATCTCCCATTACATGTCTGCTTTCTAGAGGGTGAAAGGTAACCATCTTCAAAGGCCCATCCAAAAAGTATGTAAGTTATTTGGAGAGGGAAAAGGAGTTTTGAAAAAAACATATCGGTGAGGAATGGGGGTTTAAGGTTTTCCAGCTAAAATTTGGATTTAGTTTATGAAGACGATAGAAAAATGATTTTATACACATTATATGTGCGGCAATCTAGCTGCTTCATTGGGCTCACCACTTTGTTGATCTGTCACTGAATTCCAATCATGATTACATGTATCCTGATCGATACCTTTAAACTGCGCGACTGCTCCCTGCTGTCTGGGTAGCATCATCTCACCTCCTCAGAAAAACCATCACACTGAAGTTAAGGAGGAATCCGAAGGGAGAGAGGAGGGAGAACGACACGAGGCCAGAGCCAGAGTCAACACCACCAGATGGAAAGAAATGAGACTAATCAGAGATGATAACATGAGCAGACTGAAATAGGAATCAAGAAACTGAAGGGATAGTGGCAGGCAACAGCCACACACACAGCTGAACAGGAGAACGGTAAGAATGGAACAGACAGCAACAAACTGTCTGAGGGATTGAGCAAGTGACACTCACAGTATCACATCCAGGGAAGGCTGGGAAGCATTATCACCGGCACCTTTCCTTCTGCCCACATAATCTCTCTCTCTCCAACTGTCTTGGGTTTAACCCCTGCTCTTCAGTCTCCCTCACTCCATTTAAGGCACGGACCAATGTCTGCCACAGCAGCTACTCAAAGCCCTGGCCCTCAAGTTTACATTAATGGACACCAGAGTGAATAGGGGTCCAATCTTCCTGCATACTCTTCCTCCTCCCTTCATCGGATAAATATGTACCAAAAATGAATGAGCTCAGACTAAACAAAGATTACCCAAGATGAATTAACATGCAAATTAAAAGTGCTATTACGAGGAAAATTAACTGCTACCAATCCTGCAGAGAGAAAAGGAAAGGAGGTTCATTTGAATAAATATAAGAAAATGCAGAAATAAGTTAAAGGGTGATCAGAGGGGTAAAGAGGGACCTAGCAAAATGCAGAAAAGCAGAGAATAAACATAACACTGACATTCATTCAGTGCTATAGCTGTAAGAGGGCTATCAGAGAAAAGATAACTATAAAAGGTGCAAACAGAATGAAAGGTAAGGATGAGCACGCGATAGATAATGTTCTGAATAATTTCTTTCTCCAAGTGTTCACAATGAGCAACATGCACCTCACAAACAGGGAAATGCAAAATCAATGACTGATGTAAATGCGATGGAATTTCTAGAAATGTAAAAATAGCTTCAAAACTAGCAAATCACCAGGGATAGATGATATTTATTCCAGTGTGCTGAATGACCATAGAGAGGAGATTTGAGAGGCATTGACAGTCATTATTAGGGAACCACAGCACACTGGGGAGGTACCACAGATTGGAAACAGTCCACAGATTGGAAACATTCCAATGTGGTGTCTATATTCAAAAAGGGGATAGAACACAAACAAGCAACTACAGATCCATTAGTTTCATCTCCATTCCATGCTAATTAATGGAATTGATTACTAGGAGTAAACTTGAGAAGTATCAGTACAATAATAACCTACTAAACAGTAGACAACATGGATTCTGAAGAGGAAAATCATGCCTGACTAATCTTGACTTGCTTTGAGGAAATAAAAGCCACAAGTGAACTGTGGATTCCCACGACATTTTGTACCTAGACTTCCAAAAGGCATTCGACAAAGTACCACATGAAAGGCTAGTAATCAAACTCAAAGCTGTGGTAATTGAGGGTAAATCCCGAGAATGGATAAGAATCTCATTGAAGAGTAGAAAGTAATGAGTACTCTTTGAAGGAATTTTGTCAGGGTGTGTGGGAGAAGTACTGAGTGAAGTCTCCCAGAGCTTTGTCTGGGAGCCACTACTGTCTTCCATTTCAAAATAAAATGACATCAGAAACTCAATGCAACATGGTCAAATTTGCTGAAGATGCCAAAGTGGGAGAAAGCAGCTCAGAAATTACAGAGCAAATTGTACAAAATAAGTATTTGGGCAGATCGATGACAGATAAAATTTATGCAGCCAAGTGCAAAGAACTGCCCATAGGAAGGAAAAATAAACAACTGAATTGTATTGAAATAGTAAAGGATGTAGACTAATAAAAGAAATAAACTTGCATTTGTATAGTGCCTTTCACTACCTCAGGGCATCTCATAGTCCTTCACAGCAAATAAAAATGTAGTCACTGCTGTAATGTGGAAACAGGGCAGCCAAATTTTGCACAGCAAGATTGCACAAACAGCAATGAGATAAATGACCAGAGAATCGTTTGCTTTTAGTGATAAATATTCACCAGAATACCAGGAGAAACTCCCCTGCTCTTCTTCAAATAGTGCCATGGGATCATTTATACCACTTGGGAGGACTAATAGGACTTTAGTTTAATATTTCATCTGAAAGACAACACCTCCAATTGTGCATACTCCCAAGAGTCAGTCTAGATAATGTGCTTAAGTCTTTGAAGAGAGGCTTGAACCCATAACCTTCTGATTCAGAGGGGAGAGAGCTACCACTGAGTCAAGGCTGGATTTTTTTAAATATTCGTTCATGGGATGTCGGTGTCGCTGGCAAGGCCAGCATTTATTGCCCATCCCTAGTTGCCCTTGAGAAGGTGGGGGTGGGCCGCCTTCTTGAACCGCTGCAGTCCGTGTGGTGAAGGTACTCGCACAGTGCTGTTAGGGAGGGAGTTCCAGGATTTTGACCCAGCGACGATGAAGGATCGGTGATATACTTCCAAGTTAGGATGGTGTGTGACTTGGAGGGGAACTTGGAAGTGGTGGTGCTCTCATGCGCCCGCTGCCCTTGTCCTTCTAGGTGGAAGAGGTCGCGGGTTTGGGAGGTGCTGCCGAAGAAGCCTTGGCAAGTTGCTGCAGTGCAACTAGTAGATGGTACACACTGCAGCCACAGTACGACGCTGGTGGAGGGAGTGAATGTTTTAGGTGGTGGATGGGGTGCCAATCAACCGGGCTGCTTTGTCTTGGATGGTATTGAGCTTCTTGAGTGTTGTTGGAGCTGCACTCATCCCGGCAAGTGGAAAGTATTCTATCACACTCCTGACTTGTGCCTTGTAGATGGTGGAAAGGCTTTGGGGAGTCAGGTGATGAGACACTCGCCGCAGAATACCCAGCCTCTGACCTGCTCTTGTTGCCACAATATTTACGTGGCTGGTCCAGTTAAGTTTCTGGTCAATGGTGACCCCCAGGATGTTGATGGTGGGGGATTCAGTGATGGTAATGCTGTTGAATGTCAAGGGAAGGTGGTTAGATCCTCGCTTGTTGGAAATAGTCATTGTCTGGCATTTGTCTGGCGCGAATGTTACCTGCCACTTATCAGCCCAAGCCTGAATGTCGTCCAGGTCTTGATGCATGCGGGCATGGACTGCTTCATTATCTGAGGAGTTGCGAATGGCACTGAACACTGTGCAGTCATCAGCGAACATCCCCACTTTGGACCTTATGATGGAGGGAAGTTCATTGATGAAGCAGCTGAAGATGGTTGGGCCTAGGACACTGCCCTGAAGAACTCCTGCAGCGATGTCCTGGGGCTGTGAGGATTTTCCCAAACGATGGCAATCAAAATTGAGCTGCATTTCATTCAGGCTTTCTCCACACAAAGCGTACAAGTCCCATTCACCTGATGCCCACTATTCCACTGGAAAAATATACAGACACACAAACAACTTAGTAGCAAACTGAAGCAGTTGCAAGTTAAATAATTGAAGGGGAAGTAGTTTCTACAATTACCTATTCCATCTACTAGACATTGGTACTGCATGAGAAAGGCACATTCACAACAGACTTTAGTCCAAATCTGGTTACACTGCATTGGCAAATGAATTCTTTGGCCCATCATGGAAGTTATATCTTCTAACGTAATTTATATATGGAAGTTATATCTTCTAATGTAATTTATCATGCTTTTATAGTCTGATTCTAACTACCAGAACTGTGTAAACATTGTTAGGAATTACTGGCTTGTACGGGGAAAAACGTATTTTTAAACAAACTGAGATACTAATATTCACAATGCAGCTGCTGCTGCTAAAGAGTATCACCAGCTCAGGATACCAGTGACTGCAATGGAAATATGCAGTTTGGAGGGAGGCAATTGAATAATAATGCCCAATAAAAATGAATGCATGCCCGCCACAACTTCGTAACTAATATCCAACTGGAACCAATTGATGAAAATGTTGAATGCTCATCAGAAAATAATAAACAGCAGAAGAAGAAAATATTGCATCTCTTTTGGTTCCTGTCCCAGTGTTAACCAGACTGTGGAATGGATGGCAGTGCCTGTTATTTAGTAGTGGAGAACTGCAAAAAACAAAAAGACAATCATTGCTGTTGAGAATCTTGGTAGCCTTTTGTTAGGAAAAGAATATGGCAACTCAAACTCTTAAATATTATCAGGGTTTGCCATTTCCCGATCCAGAACTTATTGGAGGAAAGAGGAGTTCTACATTAGACTTTTCTGAGGACCAAGACTATAGCTCTCCCAATGGCTCAGCTAAGTCACATATGCAGCGAAGGTCCAGATTTGATCCCTGGGGCTGGACTTTGCCAATGGGGAGCTTTTGGAGGCGGGACTCCCACTTGGTGGGTTTCAGTCCCGCCTTCATCAACTTCTGGCCAACCCACGCTATTTTCCCTTGATTGTCCTAGTTAAGCCTGCCCAGCGGGCTTAGCAGGCCAATTAAGGGGAAGCCAGTTACAGAGAACGTCAACGTATGATGGTTCATCTGTCAAAAATTTGATAGATGAATTGGCATCTTTTGACAGCTCTGCGAAGCTGTCAAACACTGACCTTCTCTGTAGTTTGATGAGTTCTTGAATTCAAGACCTCATCAAACCTCTCTCTTTTGTAGAAATTAGATGGTTGTTGCATTGGAGAACGCAACGGCCATCTGTCATCTCTACCACAGAGGTGCGAGACTCTCCGCATACCCACCGATTGAAGCCTGCAGGTAGAAACAAAGGTAAGTACACTTTCCACTTACCTCAGATACTCACATCTCCATCACTCACCTCCACAGCACACTTTTGGACCCTTCCGACCCCCACAGACCCACTACTCACCTCAGTGACTCTGGCGGGTTTTGGAGCCTTCGGGAAGCCCGCACTTGTGGGCAAAATGGGGATAATCCTCTTATCTGCCTGTTAACTACCTGTTAACAGGCAGATAAGTGGCTCTAATTCCTTCCTGCCTCCAAGGAGACGGGACCAGGTGTGGGACAGCTTCCCGCCTCCTGGCAAGATGGCACGGAGGTGGGTTGGGCACCCGCCCCCAAATTCTGCCATGTTCCCGGCAGTCCCGCCTCCAAACCCGCCTCCCCAGGGCTGGTAAGGTCACGCCCCAGGGTCTTTGCTGAGTTATCTGATCTCAGCCAGGTTGGCATTAGGGATATTATAAATGGCTTTGATGCCCCTGGGTTAGGGAAGAGAAAAGTACCTGAATGAGTCAGCAAGTCACCATCTGTAGACAAGAGAAGGGAAAATGAGAGACAAAAATAAATAAAAGGAATACTCATCATTGTACTGACCTCAGAAAATCACACGTGATGGCATTAACAAGTTGTACTGATGATATATGAATAATGCGTGTGGTGACATCATAGCTGGGGAATGGAGAGTAGAGAAGTATTTGTTTGGTGCATTTGCTTACATTTTATACTGCTGTGTGAACAAATCAATATTAGGTCGAAACCAACCCCTGAGGATGAATCCAGTCAGAATTGGCATTGATTCTGCACATGCAATTCTCTTGATGTACATTATAGATTTTGGCTAATTTTAGATTTGATCTGCCTTCCATTTGCCAGCATAAATGAAGCAGAACATGTCATCTTTTTCAGAGCTGAATTACTGTGACATCTACTACGGTCTGTCCTTTTTAAAAACTTCCTCTGCTTCCTCTGCAGTGACTCAGTTCCACTTGCACCAGTGACTTTGCAGTAGCTCACCCGAGTGGTCGTTCTCCAACTATGAGCTCAGACAGTGAATACTAGTGGGCTATTCCACCAAGAAAGGGGGCCAAATCCTGTCAGCACCCAATATCTACATATACTTTCTTCTGGAAGGAGAAATTGACAATGAACCTGAATAGGAACCATGCCCCCTCGTCAGTCCGCGGACACTGAAACCAGTTGTAGCCTCCCAACTGATAGCCCAGCTGAGATCAGATTACTCAACATAGGGACTGATCCTTAGATCCATTGCGTGCATTCACCCATTTAGAAACTGTGGGAACTCACACCACCATCTCCTTCTTCACACCAGTGCAAATGAGCCAGAACTGTGAAATCCAAACATGAAAAAACATTTAATCAGGAACAGGTTTCATTCTGGAATGAATTTTGCACTAGTGCAGCGCACACTGTGCCTTCTGGAATTAGCATCCATTTAATTCCTTCTCGCCAACGCAGTATTGTCTATGACATTATCATGAACTATGGCGTTCACAGAACAGCAAGTATACCAGAGATAAAAAAAAACAATGGGCATCAATGGAAGCTCCATACACAAGGTCTGATGTAAATGGATACAAAGTGAATTCACTGAAATTAGAATATTCATCCTGAATCCAAGCACTATGAGGATCCAATGTATAAATTATTCAGTTTTCCAATGTGTTTGAGACAATAGTATGAGAAGGACTTCAAATAGAAATGAGCGATACTATAAGTGATGAGGTGAACTAAATGGGTCTGAAATTGATTCATTATTAAAGCAATCAAGATTAGTTTCAGAGCAAGAAGGAGGCTAGTATAACATCACCCCTCAAAAGTGTTCCCTGAGCCTTCCCTTGCTGTGAGAAACATAGAAACATAGAAGATAGGAGCAGGAGTAGGCCATTCGGCCCTTCGAGCCTGCTCCACCATTCAATGTGATCATGGCTGATCATCCAAATTCAGTACCCTGTCCCTGCCTTTTCCCCATATCCCTTGATCCCTTTAGCCTCAAGAAATATATCCAACTCTTTCTTGAACATATTTAATGAACTAGCCTCCACCGCCCTCTGTGGCAGAGAATTCCACAGGTTTACCACTCTCTGGGTGAAGAAATTCCTCCTCATTTCAGTCCTAAATGGCTTACCCCTTATTCTTAGACTATGACCCCTGGTTCTGGACTCCCCGGCCATCAGAAACATCCTTCCTGCATCTAGTCTGTCCAGACCTGAGAGAATTTTATAGGTTTCGATGAGATCCCCTCTCAATCTTCTAAACTCCAGTGAGTATAAGCCCAATTGACACAATCTCTCCTCATACGTCATTCCTGCCATCCCAGGTATCAGCCTGGTGAATCTTCGCTGCACTCCCTCCATGGCAAGAACGTCCTTCCTCAGGTAAGGTGACCAAAACTGCACACAATACTCAAGGTGCGGTCTCACCAAGGCCCTGTACAACTGTAGCAAGACATCCTTGTTCCTGTACTCGAACCCTCTTGCTACGAAGGCCAACATACCATTTGCCTTCTTAACCGCCTGCTGCACCTGCATGCTTACCTTCAGCGATTGGTGCACAAGGACACCCAGGTCTCTTTGCACTTCCCCTTCTCCCAATCTATTGCCATTCAAATAATAATCTGCCTTCCTGTTTTTGCCACCAAAGTGGATAACCTCACATTTATCCACATTATAGTGCATTTGCCATGTTTCTGCCCAATCACCCAACCTGTCCAAATCGCACTGGAGTTTCCCGACATCCTCCTCGCAGCTTACCCTCCCACCCAGCTTTGTGTCGTCTGCAAATTTGGAGATATTACATCCAATTCCCTCGTCCAGATCATTAATATATATTGTGAACAGCTGGGGTCCTAGGACCGATCCTTGCGGTATCCCACTAGTCACTGCCTGCCACTCGGAAAACGACCCGTTTATGCCAACTCTTTGCTTTCTGTCCACCAACCAATTCTCTATCCAAGTCAATACCTTGCCCCCAATCCCATGTGCCTTAATTTTGCACGTTAATCTCTTATGTGGGACCTTATCGAAAGCCTTCTGAAAGTCCAAATATACCACATCCACTGGTTCTCCCTTATCTATTTTACCAGTTACATCCTCAAAAAATTCCAGTAGATTAGTCAAGCATGATTTACCTTTTGTAAATCCATGTTGACTTTGTCCGATCCTGTCAGTGCTTTCCAAGTGCTCTGCTATTACATCTTTTATAATGGACTCTAGCATTTTCCCCACTACCGATGTCAGGCTTACCAGTCTATAATTCCCCGTTTTTTCTCTACCACCTTTTTTGAATAGTGGGATAACATTAGCTACCCTCCAATCCATGGGTACCATTCCAGAGTCTATCGAGTTCTGGAAGATGACCAGTAATGCATCTACTATCTCTAGGGCCACTTCCTTAAGTACCCTGGGATGAAGACCATCAGGCCCTGGGGATTTATCGGCCTTCAGTCCCGTCAATTTTCCTAACACCATTTTCCTACAACTACTGATTTCTTTCAGTTCCTCTCTTTCATCAGACCCTATGTTCCCCGGCATCTCTGGGAGGTTATTTGTGTCCTCCTTTGTTAAGACAGAACCAAAGTATGCATTTCCTTGTTTCCCATTATAAATTCCCCTGATTCTGACTGTAAGGGACCTACGCTTGACTTCACCAATCTTTTTCTCTTCACATATCTATAAAAGCTTTTACAGTCAATGGTGGAGTGAGCAGTGCTACTTTAAAAAGAGAGAACAAACTTTAATTCATACGATGCATTATCACCTCTCTCAATAGCACAGGGCTAAAACGGTTAAATTATGAGGACAGATTGCATAGACTCGGCTTGTATTCCCTTGATTATCGAAGATTAAGGGGTGATATAATTGAGGTGGTTAAGATGATTAAAGGATTTGCTTGGATAGAGAGAGAGAAACTATTACCTCTGATATGGAGTCCAGAGCAAGGGGGCGTTAATTTATAATTAGAGCTAGGCCGTTCGGGGGCGATAGTAGAAAGCATTTCTTCACACAAAGGGTAGTGGAAATCTGGAGCTTTCGCCCTCAAAAAGCTGTTGAGGTTAGGTCAATTGAAAATTTCAAAACTGAGACGAATAGATTTTTGTTAGGCAAGGGTATTAAGGGTTATGGAACCAAGGCGGTAGATGGAGTTAAGATACGGATCAGGCATGATCTAATTGAATGGCAGAACAGGCTCGAGAGGCAGAATGGCCTACTCCTGTTCCTATTCCAAAGTGCTTCACATGCAATGAATCACTTTGAAGTACAGTGACTATTGGTATGTAGGCAAATGCAGCAATAGCTTTATACTGAGCAAGGCCCCACAAACAGACATTAGATGAGTGGCCAGTTAATTTGTTTTTGGTGATATTGGCTGAGGGAGAAATGAAAGGCCAAGTCCAGTGTTTAAAATTAACTTTGCTAAGAATGGGTACTTAGCCACCCCTTGTATATATTTTGCAGAGTTGAGGCTATCTCCAGGGCAATGCCATAATATAAATGCAGCACTAGTCTTTTCCTCCACCTATTCCATTTCTCTTCAATGTTTGACTTCACCCACAAATTTTGGTCCTTCCCTAATACTCAACCCAAGCCCGAAGCTTTCACCCAACATCAATGATGAAAGTGGCTTTATATTTAATAGAGATTGGATTCCTACAATGTATCGCAAAATAAGGCCAGAGAGTAGACACAAAGTGAGGGGGAGTTACCGCAATACAGAATGGTTCAGACACGAGACCAAAAAATACACTTTGCTCTTGTAATGGGCTAGTCTAGAAGTATGTAGCAGGAAGTTTGATGAGCCAGATGTGATGCAGTTGTTTCATAGTCTTTATTGGTCATGCCTTTTTGTCTGTTTTTTTGCCTCTTCCAGGAGACTACATGGCTGTGTGGGGGTGGGAAATGTCTCGTCATGATGCTCCAGCCATCATGAGTGTAGGGCAGGCTTGATGGGCCAGCTGGTCCTTTCTTGCTGATTACTTTCAATGTCTTTGTATGTAACTTGGTGGAATCCAACAGCCAATGAAAAAAAAACATTGGAAACCTCACAAGAAAATTAAGAATTGATACTATTAAGACCCGTTGACACAAGAACCATAACTGTATCCCAGATTGTCCTAGCTCACTAACTCCTGGCTGCGACACTACTATGTTGATTTTATGAATTTACCATCTTAACGTGCACCCAGAGGAGAGCATATCCAGAAATCACGGTCGTGTTCTGGTAGTGTATTTGGATTTCCAGAAGGCATTCGATAAGGTGCCACATAAAAGGTAAGAGCTCATGGGGTTGGGGGTAATATATTAGCATGGATAGAGGATTGGCTAACTAACAGGAAACAGAGAGTTGGGATAAATGGATAATTTTTCGGTTGGCAAACTGTAACTAGTGGGGTGCCACAGAGATCAGTGCTGGGGCCTCAGCTATTTACAATCTACATTAATGATTGGATGAAGGGACCGAGTGTAATGTAGCCAAATTTGCTGATGATACAAAGATAGGTGGGAAAGCAAGTTCTGAAGAGGACACAAAGGTTGTGATTTTACCCTCGGCGGCAGGTTGGAGTCAGGTTGGCTGTTCAGCGGGTTCTGGTCCCGCTGCCAGTTTAATCCGCTCTGAAATAACTATTTTGCCTTAAGTGGGCTGATTAAGCCCTTTATGCACGCTACCTGGCTCATTCAGTGGGATAGGGTCTGCTGCTCGCCTCTGCTGACGTCTTCCATCCAGCTGCATTTAAGGGGCCCTTGCAGCCTTGTTATTTTCCATTCATATTCTGATGCTTCTCAGTGTGGCACATAGCGAAATGACTGCTTCAAGGCCAAAGGCCTCTCCAAGATTTGATGATGACTCCCTCCATGTTCTTCTGGAGGAAGTGAAAGGGCGCCAAGAGGTACTGTTCCCCTCAAATGGACGGAGGAAGCCTCCTCAGCAAACCAAGGCAGCCTGGCTGCAAATTGCTGAGTAGGATAGTGGCAGGTCTTTGTGTTCACACACCTGGGTGCAGTGCTGGAAAAGGTTCAATGATCTGCTACACTCAGCAAAAGTGAGTATAACATCACACTTACTTTCAATCTGCTCCCCATCTCCTCTCATCACCAGCAATCTACATTGTCAACCTACTCCTGCACATCCCACTTTACCCTTACATCCCTTGCACCCTTAACCATCCCTTTCTCTCTATGTACAGAATCACTTCACCTTTCTACTATGCACCCCTCAAACTCGCTATCACTGTTATGTAATGACAACAACTAACAATGCACAGGGAGGGCCCTTGGTATTGGCACCTCACTCCATCTTTATCTCCCTCTAAGCATTATGCTATGGATTCTCTACACTCACTCCAACATTTTCACTCAAACTCCACTTGCGTCCCTCATTGCAGGAAAAGAGAGCCCACAATAAGAGGGAGGGGGGCAGGACAGGAGGAGGGCCACCTTCCATTGCGCATTTGAACATCGCTGAGGAGGCTGCTCTTGACATCGTCGGAGGTGCAGAGGAGCTGGAAGTGGGGGACGGAGAGACGGGCGCAGTAGAGCAAGCTAGTGACAGAATAGATTTGCAACCCTCTCATTTAGATTTCATGAGTGACTGATATGGCATCTGGGCCTAGAAATTCAGTAAGGCACCGCCAGGTCCTCAGCGCCCGAAATTTAGCGCTCGCCCGGATTCCCGCAGCGCCCGCCTGAAATTCAGTTGCCACGGGCGAAGACGGAGGCGGGCGCTACTGCAGGGTTTGGCCGCCTCGATTGGGGTGATGAACGTCTATTTCAGCCGTCCAGCTGCCGCTGCGCCACCCGATGCAGTGCGGCAGGCTGGAGTACTGCAGGCCTCCTCCTTCTCTTAAGGAGGAGCTGCCTGCAGCCGTGAGATCGCCGTTGGATTCTCCTGGCAAATGAGCCCGGCACCACGGAGAAGTGCTGGGCTCGCGGGAGTCAGACAGCAATGCAGCGGGGGGGTGGGGCAGGAGTCCGGGGAGGGAGGTGCGGCCATGCAGCCGCCGGCCGCCCCTCCACCTTTATGCGCCGGCCTTTCGGAGCTGCAAGGCACCGTTTTCAAAACATTGTTTGCTGCCGCTGCGGGCGAGGCGGCCACAACTGAAGTTGGCTTCGGAGCGGAATCGCATTGTAACCGGGGCGCTGCGCACACCGATGACGTCATCGGTGCTGGCGCAGCGCTACCGGCTAACGCCGATGTTAGGGCCCAACTTAATTTCGGGCGATAAGAAACTTTAGGCGCAAACCACTTTATAGCCAATAAGTGGGCGCTAACGCAACTGAATTTCTAGGCCCTGATGTTCATACAGATTGAGTTCTGATCATCTGCACAATTCGATATGTCTGCTACATTAATATCACAGGTCTAACTCATGCCTTTACTCCCCCACAGGTCCATAGAGAGCCCCCCTCCCCACTGTCCAGGAGGAGGAGCCAGAAGACTCCTCAGAGGAAGCTGCAACCCGAGGGTGCAGTGTTAGCAGAATTGAGCGCACCCAGCACCAGCGCAGAGACGCACACCTTGGTGGGTCATTCGCGAGATAGAGTAGTGTTGTCACCTGGTGTATCACAGCTCACAAGTGAGCATCCACAGATGGTGGAGACAGGGACAGCAGTGGAGAGTCCTCGTCAGAGGTCGCAGAGCGCTCCTAGCTCTGCTCAGCTGCATGTGGACCCTGTGCCTCTGGGGTCATCCAGAAAGAGAGCGGTGCTGGAACTTCAGCAACAAGTGCAGGAGTCTCTGACAAGATTTGCATCCACAGTGACTGCGAGTGTGCAGAGAATGGAGGAGTCCATCTCAAACATGAGCAATGCCATGCTGGAGGCAATGGCAGATGAACGTTCCACCATGGAGAGGGTGGCAACCTCCTTGGAGGACATAAGTCATCAGACTCAACAGAGCATGGTGACTGCTCTAAATAGATGGTCTGCTATGGAGGATAGATGGGCATCTATTGAGGAGAGACACCAGAGGTACATGGACATCCCCGTTATGAGGGCTGTCAGTACAGACACAAGTCCTCATGGCCCCACTGATGTGCAGCAAGGTGCTCTCCAGCTGCTTGCTAGCAGTGAAGTGCAGGCGACCCACGAGAGGGATGTTGGTGGCAGGCAACACAGAAGTTTGGGCTCCTCTCCAAGCGCTCACACTCCCATGCCACTGCAGAGCCCTCGGTCAGAGCCCCAGATTCCTCACCCAACTGAGATGGCCGTCTCCGCCCCTGTACAGCCGCAGGAGGAGCAGGCTGTTGCCGAGCCCTCCCAGTCTCCCAAACCCAGAGGACGCCCACCAAAGGTGTCGAAGCGGGAGCAGCATGAAAGTGAGCAAAAAGGGTTTCGACCTGAAATGTTAACTCTGTTTCTCTCTCCACGGATGTTGCCTGGCCTGCTGAGTTTTTCCAGCGTTTTCTGTTGTTATTTCATGAAAGTGAGCAAGGTGCCTCTACATCTGCTGAAGCCACAGGGGAAGCGCCACGTAGAAGCACATGCAAGAGAAAGTTAACACACAAATAGTCACAAGGGTAGTCACTTGGGTGTTACAGTTATACAAAGTGAAAATCATTCTTATTTCAATTGTAATAAAGAAATGCGAAGGCAAAGATTCAAAGAGTTGGCCTATGTGTGCCTAGAAATGGAAGCGTCACAGTGAGGTGTCAGGGTGCCTTTCATCTGTAATGATGGTGGTGAGAGTGATAGGAACCCACAGTTTATTGTACAGATGGTGTATGGTGTGTTAAGAAGGTTGGCCAGACACTCATTTCCATGTGGCAGCCACATGTGTTTGCTTCGTAAACTTAAGCGAATCTGGCATGAATTAATGCATCCCTTGCCTCACGGCCAGCAATGTGCTCACGTGCTGGTGGAACTGGCACATCCGCCTGCACAAGGTGTCCTTCATCTGCTGCCTCCTCCTCCTCCTCTTCCGAGGAGGCTGTGCGCTGAGCCACAAGTTCCTCAGGTAGCGGTAAGCCATGCTGCTGTGCGATGTTGTGCAGTGCACAGCAGACCATGATAATTCTGGACACCCTGGCTGGTGCATACAGTACGGCTCCACCTGATATGTCGAGGCATCTGACATCGCATTTGGAGCAAGTCGATGGTTTGCTCGATGATGCCTCTGGTTGAAATGTGGCTCGCATTGTAGCGCTCCTCAGCTTCGTTTGATGGCCTCCTCATCAGTGTCATTAGCCACGTTTTCAAGGGATATCCCTTGTCTTCAAGTAGCCATCCGGAAAGTTGGGTTGACGGATTGAAGAGCTGAGGCACAGTAGACTGCCGCAGGATGAACGAGTCTTGGCAATTGCCAGGGAACTTGACGCAAACATACATAATGTTCTTCCTGTGGTTACACGCCAGCTGGACGTTAAGGGACTGGAAGCCCTTGCAGTTGACAAATACAGTTGGGTTGTGATGGGGTGCCACATGTGTGCAGTCTACAACATCCTGCACCCTTGGCAAGCCTGCCATATTTGCAAACCCAACCACCCACGAGGTTACACTTGCTTCACCCGTGGAGAAGTAGAAAGAAGGCATCGGTAGCCTGTGTGATGCAAGTGTGTGCGGCCAACTGAGAGATGCCGCTGATGTCTGCTGATGATCCCTGGAAGGACCCTGAAGCAAAAAAATTGAGGGTGGTGGTGACTTTGACAGCCACTGGTAAGGGGTGTCCACCCGCTCCTCTGTGCTCCAGGTGTTGGTGCAGCATTGTGCAGAGGTCAGCGACTACCTCTCGCGAAAGACTCCGCCTCCTTTGGCACTGCTGCTCACTCCTGTTGAGGAAGGTCATCCTCGGCCTGCAAACCCTGTGTGGGGGTTATCCCCTGCGGCGACATGCTGCCCTGCGCTGACGCCCTCTGCCCTGTGCAGCATCAGATGACTGAGGAGAAAGTTGCCGCTCCTGTTGTTGCTACTGCTGTTGTGCCTGGTTCTGCTGCTGCCGCGGCTGCTCTTCCTCCGATTCTGAGGACCAGGATGGGAGGGTATAAATGGTTCCCATTCCGCTGGTATATATCTCAGTTGAGGAATAGATGTTATAAGTGCTCAGTCAATGTGGGGAGAGGGTTTTCCAAGGAGGTCACAGTGCATATGGATCCCAGCTTAAACACTCAAGCTCAATAGACCTGCAAAATGTGTTCCAAAACCTCAAAACAGAAAGTTCTGGCATCTGAAAGTCAGCCATGTTACAAATCTGATTTTATGCTGCAGGTGCAGCTGTCAAGAATTCAGGTACTTGCTGAACCCGGCACAATCAGCTGGTGTGTTTGGCACATGAAGTGGAACACGCTGAAAATGTGGTAAAATGGGAAGAGCCTGGTAAAATGGGATTATGTAGACAGTTAACAAGTTGTTAACTGCCTTAAGTGCCTCTCCCGCCACTTGGTGTTGGGTCTGATCGGGACTCCCAGACCCGACACTTTGCAAAGTTGCATGGAGGTGAGAGGACGGTGGGTTCGGAACCCGCCGTCAATCATAACGACTTGAACGTCTGACCCGCCTCCAAACCCACCCTCTGAGCACCGGCAAAATCGCAGCCAAAGAATCTGCAAAGTGATAGGTTAAGTGAGTGCGCAAAAATTTAGCAGGTGGAGTATAATGTGGGGAAATGTGAGGCTAATCACTTTGGTAGGAAAAATAAAAAAGCAAATTATTATTTAAATGGAGAGAGATTACAAAATGCTGCGGTACAGAGGGATCTGTGTGTCCTTGTACATGACACACAAGGGCCTAGAAATTCAGTTGTTAGCGCCAGCCGCTAGTGCCTTAGGAGGAGAAGTGGGGTGCTAAGCGGCTAGCGCCCGTGCGCGGCGCGATCTGCGCCTCTCGCGAACTTCACTCAAGATTTAGCGGCGGCGCTAAACTGCAGCGCCCGCCCAGCTGCGCGCGCAGATCGTGACGTCATTTCATGGTGCAACGCCCTTGGTGCGCCCCAAACCGGAACTTCAGTGGCGCCGCCCTTCTTTGCGCCTGGCACCCCCAGCGACTGGTAGAGGGGAATGGTTCCCAGTCGCTGCGGGGGGCGCTATTTAAAGGGGACTCCTCCTGCATTGTAAGTGGCAGCCATTTTGTGCCAATCCTTCTGTTTGAGAGACGGATATTTGGAGAGAGACAAAGGCAGAGAGCATTCTGCTTTGACTCAGCGCTCGCACAGGTACTTCTGGCTTCAGGCCAGAGCTTTGCACTTGGATTTCACTTTCAGTGCCATAGCCTTGAGTCGCCACATATAATGGGGGCTGCAATGGGTGGAAACGTTGGCTTTCTGCATTGCATTCAAAGGGATCAGAGACGCAGTGAGAGAGTGCCAATCATGGCCAGACGGAGAAGGGCCAACAGGCGTCGGCACAGGAGGCCTTACCCACCCAGGGTATACCGCCAGCAGTTCTCATATCTGAACATGTCTGAGGAGCAGTGTGTTCGGAGGCTGCGATTCAGAAGAGAGGTGGTCACTGAGATCTGCCACCTGCTTCGCAGAGATCTGCAGCCACAGCTGAGGAGCAGGATGTCTGTCGGTGGCAGTGAAGGCGACGGTGGCTCTCAACTTCTATGCCACCAGCTCCTTCCAATTCGCTACTGGGGACATTGCCAACATCTCCCAGTTCACGGTACATTGCTGCATCCGCCAGGTGAACAATGCCCTTTTCAGAAGGAGACGTCAGTACATCTCCTTCCCCATGACCCTGGACAAGCAGCAAGAGTGTGCAATGGGATTTGGAAGAATAGCGGGCTTCCCCATGGTCCAGGGCATAGAACTGATGAACCAGCAATGGTCAAGCCTTGCTTCAGGGCTGCAGTGTGCAGGGCATGGCAGCCAAACAAGTCGACGCTCCCCCTTTAAGAGCTGACCGGCGCCAGCGTGTCTGCCTTCATTCAGAAACTCGCCACAGCTGCGCTGCGCCCGCCTTCGGTGTTAGTGCCTCGGCATGCCGGCTTTGCGCCTTATGATAGTCATGCATCGCCTGCTTTAGCGCAGCAGCAACCTCTTGGGGCGATGCAACTGAATATCGGCGAAGGTGGCGCTATGTTGCGCCAGGCGCTAAATTTAGCGAACACCCAGCTGTAGCGCCCCAAACGTGGCTATACTGAATTTCTAGGCCAAGAAGTTAGCATGCAGGTACAGCAAGTAATTAGGAAGGCAAATGGAATGTTGGCCTTTATGGCAAGGGGGATGGAGTGTAAAAGTAGGGAAGTATTACTGCAACTGTACAGGGCGTTGGTGAGACCACACCTGGAGTACTGCGTACAGTTTTGTTCTCCTTATTTAAGGAAGAATATACTTGCATTGGAGTTCACTAGGTTGATTCCTGAGATGAAGGGGTTGTCTTATGAAGAAAGGTTGAGCAGGAAGGGCCTATACTCATTGGAGTTTAGAAGAATGAGAGGTGATCTTATTGAAACATATAAGATTCTGAGGGGGCTTGACAGGGTAGATGCAGAGAGGGTGTTTCCCCTCGTGGGGGAAATCTAGAACTAGGGGACATAGTTTCAGAATAAGGGGTCACCCATTTAAAACAGAGACGAGGAGGAATTTTTTCTCTGAGGGTTGTGAATCTTTGGAATTCCCTACCCGAGAGAGCTGTGGAGGCGGAGTCATTGAATATATTCAAGGCGGAGATAGACAGATATTTGAACAATAAGGAGGTCAAGGGTTATGGGGAACGGGCAGGAAAGTGGAGTTGAGGCCAAGACCAGATCAGCCATGATCTTATTGAATGGTGGAGCAGGCTCGAGCGGCCAAATGGCTCTTATGTTAACACATATTGGGAAACCATGGCCTAGAAATTGGATTACGTCACGCCTATTTCTCAGGCAAAAAAGTAGGCACTGAAGGATCCAATATGGCATGCAGCTTGCACGTGCTCAGTCCGTACCAGGAGGGCGCATATGCCGAGTTGGTTAGGGAGCTCCAGAGTTGTCCAAGGTGCTGGTCCGAAAACTGGCCCATTGCCTATTCAACTGGAGGGTCTCACGCCCATTTCTGGCCCTTTTGGGAAATCGGAGCACGACTGATCGCAGAATGTGCAGTCAGATTTCTTGGGCCGCTGTTAACCAAACCAGTGGTCCTTAAAGGAGACTGCCAATAAACATTTATTTTTTACTTGCTGGGCTGAGTGTGCCTTAGTCATTGCTGATGCCTAGGTCGCAGCCGAGTGGTCTGTCCTGTTTTATTCTTATTATTCTTTTTTGTAGTGGTTTGATACAACGGAGTGGCTTGCTTGGCCATTTCAGAGGGCAGTCAAGGGTCAACCATGTTGGTGTGGGACTGGAGTCACATATAGGCCAGACCGGGTAAGGACGGCATGTTTCCTTCCCTAAAAAAGGACATTAGTGAACCAGTTGGGTTTTTACAACAATCCGATAGCTTCATGTTCACTTTTACTGATATCAGATTTGTATTCCAGATGTATTTAGTTTAAAAAAAACCCACTGAATTCAAATTCACAAACTGTCATGGTTGGGAAACGTAAAGCGAGTAAAGCAGAAATAAGTAATAACATTATTTTACGGATGTTACAATCAAAAATGCCTGACTGAAAGCTGTAGCAAGGATCAGAACACTGCCTTGTACCAAGAAACAAAAACTGGAGAGACAATAAATATCGGAAAACAAAACAAAATTCCGATCAAATCCATCATCTCAGCCCTCACATTAAATCAATTCAGATTTCAAAATGAATGGATTGTACAGTCTTGTATAACAATATGTTTAGGTGTGATGTGCTTGCAAGTATTCTTCATCTTTAACTCGTATGTTTTGCATTTATCTGTCTTCAGCTCTTATCTAGGTTCCATTCATTATAATTACTCACCAGATATTCATTCAAACAGATATTGATCAATCAATGTTTTATGCAAAATCTATACCCTTTTATTTGATTCATACACTGCAGACATTAAAGGATTGAAACACACTATTTAAGAACAATTTTCTTATACTGAAAAATTCACACTCAACCCTTCATTTTGAAATGAATTTTCTGATTAATCAAACAATTGGGAAATACACCTCAAACTGCTCAACTAATCAGTGGTGCACCAAATCAGTGGTGCAAAAGTATTTTAAAAGCACGAAACACCAATAGCATACCCCTCAGAATCAGAATGACAGAGATGAAACCATGTATGATGATTTTGGAACTGCCTAAGAAATTGTAAAAAAGAACTTTGTATCTGCGAAATGTCATAATGTACATCACAAACAGTGGATAACTTTGAAGTGCAGTGATTGCTAATACAGAAATTCTTTTACGAGCACCAATAAGGTGAATGACTGGTTAATTTATTTTTGATGGTGTTGGTTGAAGGAGGAATATTGGTCAGCAATGTTCCCGCTAATTTTTTTGGGGGTGGGCGGCCCCTTTAACGGGCTGCGCGGCCCATTCAAATTTCCGTGTATGCGTGTTTTTTTCCCCCCCCCCCATTTAAAAGCTGCTGCATGGTCTGCTTAATGGGGACATTGTTGGTCAGGACACCAGGAAAACTGTGTTGTTCTTTGAAAAGTAGCATAACATCTTTAATATCAACCTAAACATTCGAAATAGGTAAGTGGGTCTTGGCTTAATGTCTCATCTAATATTGGAGGGAATGGGTGGGAGCACTATTTGTTCTCCAAGGACTTGTTTGGCCTTATACTAATGTGCACTAAACTCTCTAAATGGACATAAGAAGAAATTCTGGAGTGGTGCTGCCAGTGGAAAAAGGTAAAGGGAATTTTGAATGTTATTATTCAAAGCCCAATATTTTATCTTAAATTGCAATTAAATGCTTCTTTCAAATTATTTTTCTCCCCCCCCCCCCCACCACACATATTAAGAATGAATATATGCCCTACTATTCTGTAGCACAGCGCTTAGGAATGCCAAAGCTCTGTCTTGTAACAGATTCTTTTAATAAAACTGTTTTACAATAGATCTAGTAGGTTTGATAACCATCTTACTATGAAGAGCAGTACCTTTAAAAAAGAAAAAAGGAAGTAGTTGGACATCTTGAATTTTTTTTTTTTTTACTTAGCGAATTCTAAATTAGAGTTCATAAAAAGATCACATTTGCACAGGTAATACTGCGTACAGTTCTGGTCGCCATATTATAAAAAGGATGTAGAGAGGGTACAGAGAAGATTTACAAGGATGATACCAGAAATGCGAGGGTATACATATCAGGAAAGGATGAACAGGCTGGGTCTCTTTTCTCTTGAAAACAAAAGACTGAGGGGTTACCTAATAGAGGTCTTTAAAATTATGAAAGGTTTTGATAGAGTGGATACAGAGAGAATGTTTCCACTTGTGGGGAAGAGCATAACTAGGGGCCATCAATATAAGATAGGTACCAAGAAATCAAATAGGGAATTCAGAAGAAACTTCTTTACCCAGAGAGTGGTGAGAATGTGGAACTTGCTACCACAGGGAGTGGTTGAAGCGAATAGTATAGATGCATTTAAAGGGAGGCTGGACAAGCATTTGAGGGAGAAGGGAATAGAGGGTTATGCTGATAGAGTTAGATGGAGGAAAGACAGGAGGAGATGTATGTAATATCAGCAGTGATGTAACAAGTGGGTGGCATCACAATTTCTGCAATCACTTGTATATCATAAAATAAACTGCATTAAATCTTATATTGCTTATTGTTTATCAGCTATTCAGCTAATTTTGGAAAATAAACCTTCTTGGGTGAAATCGCACCGTGCGATATTAGCATAGGAATGCACTATTGCATCCATATGAAATTCCTCTGGCTGTTGTCTTAATGGTTGCATTAACCCATTCGAAGTGAAACTGTCCTCCCTGCCTCACCTGTACCGTCCTAAGTGAAATGAGTTGGACAGTCTTAAACTAATTACCAGCGAGATTGGGTGCACAGTGCCCAAGAACTAAAGGGATAATTTTAACCTTACGCAACCAACGGGAAACTGACAGGATCGGATCGGATCGGCCGCCCGTTTTACACCCCGCCCAATTTCACTTTCCATTAAAAATCAGTGGCAAGTGAAAACGGGCGGGATTTAAAATGGGTGGCTGTTCTGATCCCGCAGGGCGAGTTAAGATAACATTATCCACTAAGTGGTAAATTAGCAGTCTCACTCACAGAAGCCACAAAGACTGGGAGATGGAAATGATGCACCGACTGGGGTTGGTCATTTGAGATTGGAATGCAGGTGTACTGTACAGGCAGTGGACAATAGCTGTACCACTTATGTAATTTGTACTGAACTTGACCTGGAATTGTTTGATGTCAACACTGGGTGCAAATTGGTAGATATCGTCCATTCCTTATATTTGACAGGCACAATCTCACCTGTGGCTTGAAAGAAAAGAATTCAAATGTAAACTCACTGCAGTGTCTAACAGGAGTCAGAATTCCATTCAGACACACGTACACACCAATAGTGGCTTCAAAAAGCTTATATTACCAGCTCAATTGGAGTTCAAAATGGTTCAGCTAACAGAGCAATGAACAAAGAGAAGCTTATAGTGATGATTTACCACACCGTGTCATGTTGTATATTGGAATGCCAAGTTGGTAAAGTGGAAGTTTAGTTGCCTCAATGATAAAGGAAGGTCAGTATATCGAACACACAACTGAATTCATGATGGATAATTCATATCTGAATGTGCAGAACAGCCCACCAAATTGTTGATATCTATCTATTTATCTATCTACTTCACAATCACTAAACAGCACTTTCACAATCAAATTTGAAACATTTAGCTCATCACACTTCATGAAAAAGTACAAGTAATATTAACTTAGCCTGTTTTTTATGACATTCCCTAGTTCTGCTAATTTAGTAAAATCATTGAACCATTTTCGATAAACTGGCCAGTGCCTGCATTAAAATAGCAGACACAGGAACACCATATGAACGTGGTAAGCATTTATTTATTTGATAATGCCAGCAGTAGTTTCTAGGCCATGAAACTAACTGCCTGGCAAGCACTTTTGGGCGAGAGCCCACAAGCATGAATGCCTATATACTGATAACTCCACAGGGGTAATGCTCATGGATTCTGGCCCATTGAGAGGGCATGTTGGAAATTCTGGTGCACATCTTTTCTGAACATTTTAAAGAAAGTGTATGGAAATGATGCCTGAATTTCCAATATATGCTGAAGGCAGGTCAGGCTTCCTACGCCTAGTGCCAATTGATAAAATAACCTCCATATCTTTTGTGAATGACATAACAGTCCTTTAAACTTTTTACGTCCAGAAAATTATGGAACAAAATTACTTTTAGCTGTGAGTTATTAAAAAATAATTCAGTGAGCCAATTAATCTAGATTTTAATTTTTAAAAAGCTCTCATATGTTGAAACGTGCTTAGTGATAGCGAGACTAATACACATATGATTCCCCGATCTGACACTGAGTGGAAAGCCATGCGAAGAGGGAGCTGGAGCTATAAGGTTGTAGTCCACGCTCCAACTTGCATTACCTGTTAGTGCAGCTTCCTTCCTGCGAGCACAGGATTGGGGAATCACCCCAAATACCAACATAACATTCCTTATTTCTGAAGTATGTTGGTTTTGTCTTACTTGAGTGTCAAAGGTAACACCAAATGTATATTTTAAACTTCCCAAACCTGTCGGTCATATGAATACAATATTAAAAAATGATAATATTTAGTAGCTCTGCAGAAAGGTATGTAACGGTTTCAGCTTCTTTTTTAATACTTTCTTCTTTAGGTAATTTTGTTTCTTATTAAAATATTCTTCAGCTTTGGTCTCCCTGACCTATACAGTTCTGCTGCCAAGAGGCTAGACGGGGCAGCTCGCCTCCTGCAGATGACCATGAGAAGGCACTAGAGACCAGCAGGCATGACTCTCTCCTCCTGATGGCCAGAATTTTTTGGGGGGTCAGCGGGGGCGCGTCGGCTGGGATAATGTGTTTTTTTGACAGCGGGTAGGGAACCCGCTGTCAATCTGCCTCCACGTGAGTCTCCCAGATGTCGGGTCTGTCATCACAGAACAGACCCAACACCAAGCGGCGGGGGAGGCAATTGACATCATTAGATACATCGTTAAGAGGCAATTAAGTAGTATTTTATGCCTACCTTTAAATTTTACATGTTCCTCCTCGGGGATCACGTCAGGTAAGGAGGTCAGGTGTTGTGTCAGCATGTGATGATTTCTTTATTTGACAGCTGCAAATGGTCAATAAAAGCTCCCATTTCATAGGTCTTCACTTTGCAAGGTTAGAAGCTGTTACTGCATTTGGAAGACAGATTGAGCTTTATGCAGCTTGCAAGAGTTTGGAGCCAACTCTCTATCCAGTGTCACCTCATTGGAACAACCTCTCACCATTGACAGATCGCTTCTGTCATCTCAACCTTACCTGCCCTTGAAAAAAATCTCACCTTGGTCCTCAGAATCCCACCACGATCAGCCCAAACACCAGTAGCACCAGGCACACCAGCAGCACCAATAACACCAACCTTCTCCGTAATCAACTGATGCTGCACAGGGCATCAGCACCCGACCACATTGCTGCCCTGGACGCCAGCGATGGCCTCACCATGGCCACATTTACTTCACTTGATGCTGTACACCCTGGCTGCCACATGATGCGCCAGGTTGGCACCACCCCACACCAACACCATACAGCATCCCTACAATGCCCAAGCCATTCCTTTCACACTCATCACCATTGCAGGGGGTACCGTTATGTCTCACCATTCACTGCAACTCACTCAGCCACTTCCAAAGGCGCACACAAATCTGTCCAAGAATGCAAAGTGTTGAAAATAAAGGTTTCAATGTTTGATAGCACATTAACAGAAACTTTACATGAATGTTGGATAAAACACCCAAGTGCCCACCCTTGTGTGTTGTTAGTTGGTATGATTGGACTAGGATGAGAGTGAGTATGAGGGGTTGCTAGTGAGATGGGGAAGTGATAATATAGATAGAGAGGGATGGTTGGAGGTGCAAGGTAAGTTGGTGTGAGTAAGGATGTACAGGAGTAGGGTAGGGAAGGCAGAGTGATGTGGATGTGATGAGTGGCAGAGCAGGATGAGGTTGAGTGTGGCTTTGCAGTAACGTTTCGTGATCTACTGAGATCATTGAAAGGTTTGCACCACTGCAGCCTGGTCCTCCTGATGACATCCCTGCTTGTGCCATCCTGTGCAATGTGCAACCAGGCTGTGTTGGTCTCCTAGGGAGTCTCTTCCACCCATGGGAAGGGAAGAGGACCTCCCTGCATGCTGTGACACCCTCCATAAGCATATGGAGGGAGTCATGGGTGAACCTGGGTGCAGCCGTGCATCTCTGTGCAGTGCTTGTCAGTGTTAGTAGCACCTCAGTGCTGCAGTACACTGACAGCAGAACTGTCAGAAACAATTTGCGCATGGTCCCTTTAAGGAAACCGGCTGATGATGCATCATCAAGTGACGTCATCAGACCCACTTCCTTCAATTGGCCGGGAAATGCGCTGGGCGGGCTTAACAAGCCCAATCCACATAAAATTCTTATCACAGAGCAGGATGGGGCCAGCAGCAGGTTTGCACCCCTCCGCTGATCCCGGCCACACCAGTCCCATCCCGGACGGCAAAATCACGGCCTATATTTCATGAGTCTGAAGTTGTGGCATCTCCCTGAAATGAGGAGGCAAATTGGAGATGTCAACCTTAGCATTCTCACCTTTGAGTCAGAAGGCTGCAGGTTCATAGTCCCACTCCAGAAACCTGAGCACAAAATCTAGCCTGACAGTCCAGTGCAGCACTGAGGGAGCACTGCATTGTCAGCTGTGCCATCTTTTGGATGAGGTGTGAAACCAAGGCCCCGTCTGCCCTCTCAGATGGACAGAAAAGGTTCCATGGCACTATTTTTGAAGAAGAGCAGTGGAGTCCTCCCCAGATTCTTACCAATATTTATCCTTCAACCAACATCGCTTAAACAGATTATCTGGTCATTATCACATTGTGGTTTGTGGGAACTTGCTTTGCTGTGTAGAAATAAGTGTTCCCTACATTATAACAGTGACTACACTTCAACAATATTTAATTGGCTGTAAAGCGCTTTGGGATGTCCGGAGGTCAAGAAAGGCGCTATAGAAATGCAAGTTCTTCTTTCTCTCTTGTAGTGGCTCGGACTGAGAATGGTGGAGCCTAAACCCATGTTCTTCCTTGGCTGCGGCTTTTGAGGCTTGAATGCCAACATGAGGCCTGAACACCATTTTCTAGCTTATGTGCGTGTTCCTGGTCATTAAACGTACTAGAGTGGAAACATTTTAGAAAAGTGCTCTTGTATTTAAGTGGCAACTCAAATTTCTGCATGAAATCAGTTGCATTGGTTCTTCATGACACAGAAATTGGACATGTCGCTAACCATCCATACCTTAAGTCAAATATCAATTTATTGGACTGCACCCCCACTATAAAGAGTGTAACCAAAAGTCCACTGACATTAATGGAATTGTGGTGCTGAACATTCAGTTGGCCTGACTTTAAACACAGGAGACAGAAACAACTGCATATTGATCGCTGAAGTTTTTTTTCCCCAATGTCCACTAATTACCCAATTAATACTGTAACCAATTTGCATTCCTTGCAGAGTTAATGAATAAAGATTAGCTTACTAAAGCTAGCTTCGTAAGTTCCTAAACTCGTCAGGACCAATCCATCAGTTAATTTATGCACTGTCACGCCAGTTCCACCTCACTTGTACACTTCTTTCCTGTGCATTCCTAAATAGGGCTTCGAAAGTGAATGTAAATCACTCCCTATTAATGGTAACCAAGTTTTTATGTTGTACTTGCAGTCTTACAAATGAAATGCTAAAGTTGGAGTTCGTAAGATTAGTCAATTGGGAATACTTAACAGTTAATTTATACATTGATCCCATTAGATCCCCCTCAACTTCAAACACCATTTTGGAATAAATCTGATCCCGTGAAATTTGAGCATAAATACTTGCTAAAGACCCAATTATTACAGTTCCACTGAGCCTGTGCTCACACTTTTCTGATCTCTGCAAATCTGTCAAATCCCTGCTGCAAGATAACGTGTCAAGACTGAATCATTCATAGTTGGTCAAGCCCAGTTTACTGCACCAAGCAATTTTAGGCCTCGATTAGAGTACCCCAAGGGGTGAGAGGACTCTCTTCTCATCAGTAATGCAAGTGGGGAACTGTGTTTATGTTATCCACTGGCATCACTGTGGAGTTAGGGAAGGCAGAGACTGGAGAATATCCATGGAGCATAAATCACTGGCCCCTGACTGTCAGAGAATATTTTTAACGATTGAAAACATCAGACAGGATAGTCAGCGCTTCTCAATTGTTGCAATGTGAAGAATCAGGCCAAAACATATATATATTTTTTAAAGCAAGCATCGTATTGCCGCTTTTTCCACTGCAGCCGTATGCCTCGTCAGCTGTGCAAGACTATCTCTTGTAAGCGGTCTCTCATTACCGGTACAATTTTCAATACTATAGAGCTTTGTACTGCAATCTTCACATCAGGTCAGTGCCCAAGAAGAAACAGCAACATTTACCGATGCCAAAATGGTAACATAAAAACAACATAACCAGCAACCTGGCTATATTTAGGGGACTAAACTGAATTAATTCTGTAATGGCTGTAAATGACATACATTATAATTATTAGTAATAATTACACTACTCCTGTATGCTTTAAGATAGATTTCATCGATCAATGAACAATTATTTTCTATGCCATCTAGAAAATTAAGATGCATCAACCCATTATTTTTGGTATTAATGGGAGGCTTCACAAGAAATATTCTCAACCACAGCTACCACAAATAAAAAATATGCTTTTTAACAAATTGTACAGTGTGTATACACATATTTTATTTCAGACAGTCGCATTGGGGCATTAAATGACAAACAAAAGCAGTGATTTTTCTGCTAAATTTTTTGTGATGAAAAAGCTATTTTACGATAGATATCAAATAGGCAATACCATGTACTGAATAAAATTATAGAAAGGGATTATTGTATTGGCAGTTTTTTATTTATTTATAAGCTACTTCGAAAAGGTGAAAGATCTAAGATGACAATTTTTACAGTTTAAGAATGATTTATTTATGTTTTCAGGACATACCAGAAAGGAGTAACATGGCCATGGCCTCTCCAGAACCACTACATTTCCATTGTGATTACGAAACACTTCACAGTACACAAACTAAAATGTGAGATAACATTCAATGGACTACAATAGTGATTGCTTATTTGCTGCTCGTAGAAATACAATTGTTTAAAACAGTTTTATTTAAACTAACAAAATGTCTTCTCTTAGCCATTTTGATGGTCTTTTTACTTTCTTTTCTTATTAAACAACTGCATCTAAAATTGTTTTTTTTGGACAATATCCCACTTCATATACTCAGTTGCTCTAGGATTGTATGGCTCAGGGGTTTAGCACTAGGTTCTTCTACCGCTGAAACCTGTGGTCAAATGGATGGGATTAAAGTCTCCCCTATCAGCTTTAAGGGTGTTACGTGAAATGAGTTTGGGAAGTTTCAATTCAGCTCCTGATGTGCATGAATGTACAGCACAAAACTGCCCATAATTCGCCAACAATCAGCACCGACTTGTCAGTATCACAGAGAGAGGTGACAAAGCTGCTAATGTGGTAAATGGACAGATCAGATCAGGAGAAATAGCAGTAAAAAGTATGTCTCTAAAGTTAGAGTAAAAGTATCTTTAATCTGCATTAGATCTGGCTGCTAATAGTGCACATCCTTGCAATATACAAAAGCTTTCCATAAAACATCATGGGGTAAAAATTGGGCAGCGCCCGCTACCTTCGCCGGGTGCCCCAAAAAAGTTAGCACCCCCCGCGGCCGATTTTCCCAGGTAGCGCACCCGTCCCTCTTGGGGCGAGCTACAAGCCATAGTACTGGTTGGCAGATAGAGTTGGAATAAACGAGTCTTTTTCCAAGTGGCAGGCAGTGACTAGTGGGGTACCACAGGGATCAGTCCTTGGACCCCAGCTATTCACAATATATATTAATGATCTAGACAAGGGAACTCGATGTAATATCTCCAAATTTGCAGACGACACAAAGCTGGGTGGGCGTGTGTGCTGTGAGGAGGATGCTGAGAAACTACAGGATGATTTGGACAGGTTGGGTGATTGGGCAGAAGCATGGCAGATGCAATATAACGTGGATAAATGTGAGGTTATCCACTTTGGTGTCAAAAACAGGAAGGCAGATTATTATCTGAATGGCAATAGATTGGGAGAAGGGGAAGTGCAACGAGACCTGGGTGTCCTTATGCACCAGTCGCTGAAGGTAAGCATGCAGGTGCAGCAGGCAGTTAAAAAGGCAAATGGTATATTGGCCTTCATAGCGAGAGGGTTTGAGTACAAGAACAAGGATGTCTTGCTGCAGTTGTACAGGGCCTTGGTGAGACCACATCTTGAGTATTGTGTGCAGTTTTGGTCGCCATGTCTGAGGAAGGATATTCTTGCCATGGAAGGAGTTCAGCGAAGATTCACCAAGCTGATACCTGGGATGGCAGGAATGACGTATGAGGAGAGATTGGGTCGATTGGTCTTGTACTTGCTGGAGTTTAGAAGAATGAGAGGGGATCTCATTGAAACTTATAAAATTCTGACAGGACTGGACAGACTAGATGCAGGGAGGATGTTCCTGATGGTTGGGGAATCCAGAACCAGGGGTCACAGTCTAAGGATAAGGGGTAGGCCTTTTAGGACAGAAATGAGGAGGAATTTCTTCACCCAGAGATTAGTGAACCTGTGGAATTCTCTACCACAGAAGGCAGTAGAGGCCAATTCATTAAATATATTCAAGAAGTAGTTGGATATATTTCTTAAGGCTAAAGGGATCAAGGGGTATGGGGAGAAAGCAGGGACCGGGTACTGAACTTGGATGATCACCCATGATCGCATTGAATGGCGGAGCAGGCTAGAGGGGCCAAATGGCCTACTCCTGCTCCTATCTTCTATGTTTCTATGTTTCCTGCAGGCCTTCCTCCCCTTATTAAAGGGGAGGGGCCTGGCACAGCGTGTCCCGGCGCCCAGCTGGGCCACCAGGGATCGGAAGTGTCGGCAAATGAGCCCGGCACACAAGAGGAGTGCCGGGCTCACAGGGCGCAGCCGGCACCCCACAGGGGGGGCTTCACGGGGGCCGGGGACAGCAACAAAAATGGCCGCCCACCACCTCCCCTTTAACTAGTGCTGTCACGGCCGCAGGTAGGCCCTCATGACCTCGGTGAACATAGCGTCCAGCGGTAAGTCAGGGGTCGCCACCCAATGTTACAGCCGGGGTGCAAGCAGGGCGCTGCGCATGGCGATGACACCATCGCCAGCGACGCAGCGCTAACAGTTAGCGCCACCGCTAACCTCCCGCTGAATTTCATGGGAGGCATTAGCGGAGCTGCGCCCAGGTACTAGTTGATTTGCACCCCATTAGTGCCCCCTCTTGGGCGCTAACTGGAGGCACAAATTAACCAAATTTAGCCCCCTACGGCTCTAAAAATCCACGGGATGCAATCCTGGATCATGCCCGCCAGTACTCTCCAGCGCTGGCTCGACCAACTGATGTCAGCAAGGTGAGATGGCATCTCATGTGCATGGGGCTGGTGGATGTCTGTGCCATCTTGTGCACATTTCCAGCACCGTCTGCCCTATGTGGCCAGGAAATCTGGTCCCTGTCCACTTTTGGGGGAGGGATTGCCCAGTTTCCACCGCCCAAGACTCCATCTATCCCTCCCTGAGCTTCGACGTGCAAGGGAGATGAAACAGATTTTTTTTTTTTTTTAAATGTACCTTTCTTCGGATGCAATCCTGGATCATGTCCGCAGTGAAGACCATCCCCATCTGGAGATCTCAGCTCTATCAGTGTACTGGCCTTCAATATTATGCTGGGTCCATTCTGAACCAGGGAAATGGGAATTCCCAATATAGGGTGTACCCCAGCCTTTGGTTCCATCCACTTGGTATCATTGACCTTGTAAAGGATGGAGCAGAGGTTCTACCTCATACAAGGCTGATCAGGACCTCCTGGAGTTGGAGGAGATCTGGAATACCTGGGCTTGAGTCCAGTAGGAAGGAAGGCAGGAAGGAAGGAAAGAAAGAAGGAATGAAAGAAAGAAGGAATGAAAAGAAAGAAAGAAGTACTTATGAAGTGTAGTCACTGTTGTAATGTAGAAAACACGACAGCCAATTTGCGCACAACAAGCTCCCACAAACAGCAATGTGATAATGACCAGATAATCTGTTTTTTTTTTAGTGATGTTGATTGAGTGATAAATATTGACCAGGACGCCGAGGATAACTCCCCTGCTCTTCTTTGAAATAGTGTCATGGGATCTCGGTTTAATGTCTCATCCAAAAGATGGCACCTCCGACAGTGCAGCACTCCCTCAGTGCTGCCCTGGAGTATCAGCCTAGATTTTTATGCTCAAATCTTTGGAGTGGAAATCCATTAGAACACTCAAAGACATTTGGGGCCAACCTGTTTAATGGAAAAAAATTGCAGCAGGAATATCCTGCTGGTTCATTTGTTAGCAATTAAAATTAGTTGTTGGGTTCTGTTCTGTGCTAGAACCATTTAAGAATTTTTAGTTCTGATATTAACATCACTCACTTTGATGAGCACAGAATTCGGTGTATAATAATTAATCCTTTAAATTAGAATTAATTAAGAAATCCGCCAAAACATTTCTACATTCACTCAGTCAACTCCTGGAATTGAATAAGTACAGTCACCTAAATAATAGTTACGTTTTCTCAATCAATTATTGACAAATCTCAAAAGTAAGTGACAGGAGCCAAGTATCTCTGTGTTTGCTTATCTTGGAGAAAATGCAGACTTGAGTAAAGAGTGATAGTATGTCTAGAGAAACTAGCAATAGAAAACTTGATCACTCCTCTGAACATTCAACTCCTCCAAAATAAGCAGAAAGGCCAGCGGAAAAAAGGAAAAAAAAGACTAATTTAACTGCACTGGCAGGACCCCATCGCTAATTGATTTTTTCTATGTTGCCATTTGGACATATTTTTCAACAATTGCTACATGAACAAACTTTTTGACATTGATCACAACTAATTCACTCACGCTCAAGAACCTTGCAATAAGCATTATTGTGGGATTTGCTGGTACCGCCAAAGGTTTTCTTGATTTCATTCATACTGAATGCTCCCTTTTTAAAATTAAAAATAGTAATGTTGTATCACAAATCTTTTCTGAAGCTAATGTAAGCAATTAGATACAGCTTCCTCTCAGGATCCGGCTGCTGATCCAGTAATCAAGATTTGGATTGTTTCTCTTCATTATCTTATTTGACAATTTTATCAGGCATTCAGTAAGCCAGATTGTATTATCTCTTTTGTGTTCTGCTGATCTTATCAAAACCTAACCGGCAGTACGGGCAATAAATTAATAGATGACAAAAGATGTCTCCTATCTTGATTACAAATCCAGTGGAAGATTAGATAAGACATTGCTTTATGGCAGGCCGTACACAAGTGTAGAAACAACGTGGGGGTGGGGAGAGGGGGGATTGGTCTTGAGCGGAACTGCAAAAATGGGCAATAGCGAAAGTTTTACACGTTGACCGATTTTCTTTTCCATCCGAAGACCAATTTCACCCCCCTATATTTCATCTGAAGTGTTGTCAATTAAGCAGTCCCAAAGATAATGATAGCATCTTAACTGTTTACCTATATAACAACAGCCACCACCCATTTCTTTTCAAGTAAACAAACAAACTGAGAGTTTAACAGATTTCACGCCTGACGAGGTGAAGTATTAATGCCTGGAAGTTACGGTTTCTTTCACGCAGTTCTCATAGGTGGGCTCACCCCTTTGAATGACTCAGTAATCAAAGTGGATAAACTCATCAATGTCACTGGCAATCTGCACATATTAACAATTCAAATAAACTGTTCAATTAAAGCAACTTTGACTTAATTGGTTTCTGAATTCAGCTATTTGACACTTCTCCATAGGCGCACCATCTGTGCGCCCCCATTTTGAATCCTGGTGCTGGAGGGCAGTTTCCATTCTAATGCTTGCTATTTTTAAAAACTTGATGAAATAAAAACAGAAATTTCCCTATTCATCAAAAAACCTCTTAAAATAGCAGACATTAGAGTCCTACGTCAGTGTTAAGCATTTGTCTGCTAATATTGTCACCAATAACATCCTGGCTACATTCTCTTAATTCTGAATGATTTAATGACAATGCCTTTGGGCAAGCTAAAAAAGCAATTTACTCCATTTTGTTAAACGCGCTATATTTCAGAGAGCTAGTTCATTAGTAATTTCACAAACAATAAAAGTGTGTGATTTATGTTTCCCATTTTTTCCCCAATGAATGCTCTGAAGGTGTCCCTTTAATTGAAAGCTAACTGTCATTTTTGGCAGTCACTTAAAAAAATTACTCAGTTACAAAGATTGTGATCACCTTTACTATCCCTTTGTTTATTTCTACCATTTATTTGAATATTTGCATGTACACAGCGAGTCTTGGTGACATTGCTGGTTGAACTCTCTTCTCTTAGGCAGTCCCTCGGAACCAAGGGTGACTTGCTTCCACGTTCAAAATGAATTTGCTTGAACTAGCTTGAAGGGGTTATTGAGCCAGACAGAGTGGGAGCAAAAAAAGTCAGGATTGCAGAAGTGCCACTGTTTAATGACATCTCTGCTGATGCTAATTCAGCTCCTTCACACTGCTGAACAGAATACCTCCTCCTCATCAATAAACCCAACGATATCAACAAAAGACACAAAATATGTTCATTTTGATGCTAATATTTTCCATTTTATCTTTTTAAATGTATTGATTGTGTCGTTGTCCTTTTACTACAAAAAAATCTGCAATTTGCAAGAAGGAATACGATTACAATAGATGTTATATAAATTACTCAATATACATGTATCTGTGATTATTGCTTTGTGCCCGATATCCTTCAGCTGACCTATTGTATTTCATAGGCGGTGTAGCGGAAAGCATCTGAACAGTTCAATTAGTACACACGAGTTATTCCTATACCACAGTTTGCTGGGAGCATTGACGAAAATAAAATACGAACAGAATGCAAAGCAGATGTCAACTTATTTTTAATTGATTGACAGTGCCGGAGATGCAGCGCAGAATGGATCAACAACAGAACTGTTCTTGGCTTCTAACAAAGGCAGATATGGTCGAGTGAAAATATTTTTGAATCTTGATATTCTGATCTCATTCATTCAAGTCAACAACAGCAACAACTTGTATTTATATAGCGCCTTTAACGTAGTAAAACATCCCAAGGCGCTTCACAGGAGGGTTATAGAACAAAATTTGACACTGAGCCACATAGGGCGATATTAGGGCAGATGACCTAAAAGCTCAGTCAAAGAGGTAGGTTTTAAGGAACGTCTTAAAGGAGGAGAGAGAGGTAGAGAGACGGATAGGTTTAGGGAGGAAATTCCAGAGCTTTGGCTTGGCATGACAGCTGGTTGAAGAAGTTACCTGGAGACTGGAGAGAAGACTGCGCACACTTGGCCTTGGCAGTTGAAGGCACTGCCACCACTAATTGAGCAATTAAATTCGGGAATGCTGGGGGAGGGTTTAAACTAAAATGGCAGGGGGTTGGGAGCCTGAGCAGGGAAGCAGAGGAAAGGGAAACAAGGATAAAAGCAAAAGACAGGAAGGAGAAAAACAAAAGTGACAGGCAGAGAAATCAAGGGTTTAAATCAAACATGGCCACAGTAAATAATAATTCTAAAAGATCTACGAGTGTTAAAAAGCAAGCCTGAAGGCTTTGTGTCTTAATGCGAGGAGCATTCGTAATAAGGTGGGTGACTTAGCTGCGCAAATAGAGGTAAACGAATATGATATGATTGGGATTACGGAAACATGGCTCCAGGGTGGCCAAGGCTGGGAACTCAACATCCAGGGGTATTCAATATTCAGGGAAGATAGGCAGAAAGGAAAAGGAGGTGGGGTAGCATTGCTGGTTAAAGAGGGGATTAACATAATTGAAAGGAAGGATATTAGCTCTGATGATGTGGAATCTGTATGGGTAGAACTGAGAAATACCAAGGGGCAGAAAATGTTAGTGGGAGTGGTATATAGACCTCCAAACAGTAATGCGGAGGTCGGGCATGGCATTAAATGGGAAATTAGAAAAGTGTGCAATAAGGGCACAGCAGTTATCATGGGTGACTTTAATCTACATATAGATTGGGCTAACCAAATTAGTAACAATACTGTGGAGGAGGAATTCCTGGAGTGTATACGGGATGGTTTCCTGGACCAATATGTCGAGGAACCAGCTAGAGATCAGGCCATCTTAGACTGGGTATTATGTAATGAGAAAGGATTAATTAGCAATCTTGTTGTGCGAGGCCCCTTGGGTCGGAGCAATCATAATATGATCGAATTCTTCATTAAGATGAAGAGTGAAATAGTTGACTCAGAGACTAGGGTCCTGAATTTAAATAAAGGAGACTATGATGGTATGAGGTGCGAGTTGGGTAGGATTGATTGGGGAATGTCACTCAAAGGGTTGACGGTGGATGGGCAATGGCAAACATTCAAAGATCGCATGGATGAACTACAGAACTTGTTCATCCCAGTTTGGCATAAAAATAAAACAAAAAAGGTGACTCAACCATGGCAAACAAGGGAAATTAGGGATAGCATAAGATCTAAGGAGAGGACATATAAATTGGCCAGAAAAAGCAGTAAACCTGAGGATTGGGAGCAGTTTAGGATCCAACAAAGGAGGACAAAGGGATTAATTAAGAGGGGGAAAATAGAGTATGAGAGTAAGCTTGCAAGGAACATAAAAACTGACTGTAAAAGCTTTTATAGATATGTGAAGAGAAAAAGATTGGTGAAGTCAAACGTAGGTCCCTTGCAGTCAGAATCAGGGGAATTTATAATGGGGAACAAAGAAATGGCAGACCAATTAAATACATACTTTGGTTCTGTCTTCACAAAGGAGGACACAAATAACCTCCCAAAGATGTTGGGGAACATAGGGTCTAATGAAAGGGAGGAACTGATAGAAATCAGTATTTGGAGGGAAATGGTGTTAGGGAAATTGATGGGATTGAGGGCTGATAAATCCCCAGGGCTGATAATCTACATCCTAGGGTACTTAAGGAAGTGGCCCTAGAAATAATAGATGCATTGCTGGTCATCTTCCAAAATTCGATAGACTCTGGAACAGTACCCATGGATTGGCGGGTAGCTAATGTTACCCCACTGTTCAAAAAGGGTGGTAGAGAGAAAACGGGGAATTACAGACCGGTAAGCCTGACATCGGTAGTGGGGAAAATGCTAGAGTCCATTATAAAGGATGTAATAGCAGAGCACTTGGAAAAAAGTGACCGGACCGGACAAAGTCAACATGGCTTTACAAAAGGTAAATCGTGCTTGACTAATCTACTGGAATGTTTTGAGGATGTAACTGGTAAAATAGATAAGGGAGAACCAGTGGATGTGGTGTATTTGGATTTTCAAAAGGCTTTCGATAAGGTCCCGCATAAGAGATTAGCGTGTAAAATTAAAGCACATGGGATTGGGTGCAAGGTACTGACTTGGATAGAGAATTGGTTGGCAGACTGAAAGCAAAGATTTGGAATAAATGGCTCTTTTTCCGAGTGGCAGGCAGTGACTAGTGGGGTACCGCAGGGATCGGTCCTTGGACCCCAGCTATTCACAATATGTATTAATGATCTGGACGAGGGAACTAGATGTAATACCTCCAAGTTTGCAGACGACACAAAGCTGGGTGGGCGTGTGTGCTGTGAGGAGGATGCCGAGAAACTCCAGTATGATTTGGACAGGTTGGGTGATTGGGCAGAAACATGGCAGATGCAATATAATGTGGATAAATGCGAGGTTATCCACTTTGGTGTCAAAAACAGGAAGGCAGATTATTATCTAAATGGCAATAGATTGGGAGAAGGGGAAGTGCAACAGGACCTGGGCGTCCTTGTGCACCAGTCGCTGAAAGTAAGCATGCAGGTGCAGCAGGCGGTTAAGAAGGCAAATGGTATGTTGGCCTTCGTAGCGAGAGGATTTGAGTACAGGAACAAGGATGTCTTGCTGCAGTTGTACAGGGCCTTGGTGAGGCCACATCTTGAGTATTGTGTGCAGTTTTGGTCACCTTATCTGAGGAAGGATGTTCTTGCCATGGAAGGAGTGCAGTGGAGATTCACCAGGCTGATACCTGGGATGGCAGGAATGAAGTATGAGGAGAGATTGGGTCGATTGGGCTTGTACTCGCTGGAGTTTAGAAGAATGAGGGGGGATCTCATCGAAACTTATAAAATTCTGACAGGACTGGACAGACTAGATGCTGGAAGGATGTTCCCGATGGTCGGGGAGGCCAGAACCAGCGGTCACAATCTAAGGATAAGGGGTAAGCCATTTAGGACAGAGATGAGGAGGAATTTCTTCACCCAGAGAGTGGTGAACCTGTGGAATTCTCTGCCAAAGAAGACAGTAGAAGCCAATTCATTAAATATATTCAAAAAGGAGTTGGATATATTCCTTAAGGCTAAAGGGATCAAGGGATATGGAGAGAAGGCAGGAACAGGGTACTGAATTTGGATGATCAGCCATGATCTCATTGAATGGCGGAGCAGGCTTGAGGGGCCGAATGGCCTATTCCTGCTCCTATCTTCTATGTTTCTATGTTTCAAGAGGCCAGAATTAGAGGAGGGTTGTGGGACTGGAGGAGATTATAGAGATAGGGCGGGGCAAGGCCATGATGGGAATTGAAAACAAGGATGAGAAGTTTAAAATCGAGGCGTTGCTTAACTGGGAGCCAATGTAGGTCAGCAAGCATCAGGGCGAAAGGGACTTGGTGCGACTTAGGATACGGGCAGCAGAGTTTTGGATGGCCTCAAGTTTACAGAAGGTAGACCAGGAGTGCGTTGGAATAGTTAAGTCTAGATGTAACAAATCCATGGATGAGGGTTTCAGCAGCAGATGAGCTGAGGCGGGGGCGGAGTTGGGCGATGTTCCAGCGGTGGAAATAGGCGATCTTAGTGATGGTGCGGATATGTGGTCGGAAGCTCATTTTGGGGTCAAATATGACACCAAGGTTGCGAACAGTCTGGTTCAGCCTCAGACAGTTGCTGGGGAGAGGGATGGAGTCAATGGCTAGGGAACAGAGTTTGTGGCAGGACGGAAGACAATGGCTGCGGTCTTCACATATTTAATTGGAGGAAATTTCTGCTCATCCAGACTGGAGGTGTGACAACCAGTCTGACAATTTAGTGGCGGGGTCGAGAGAGGTGGCGGTGAGGTAGAGCTGGGTGTCATTGACGTACACGTACGGATGATGTCACCGAGGGGCAGCATGTAGATGAGAAATAGGAGGGGGCCAAGGATAGATCCTTGGGGGACACCAGGGGTAACGGAGCAGGAACGGCATGAGAAGCCATTGTAAGTGATTCTCCGGCTACGATTAGATAGGGAAGAATGGAACCAGGAGAGTACAGTCCCACACAGCTATCGTCGGTGGAGGCGATATTTTTTTCCTGTGACTAGTCTGTTTAGTCCCTTCCTTTTATTCAAAAAATCCCAGAACCTGAACAAAATTTATAGAATGGCCAAAAAACGAACAAGCTTATATGTGACCACAGCCACTAGTCTTTTGGCCGACATTTAAAAGAAAACTACCAAATAACTAAAAGCTGGACTGAGAATTTTTTTTGATTACCTTCTTTATTTGGAGTCGATCCAGTAGTAGCTGAAGAGTTTTTTTTTTTAAATAATTGGGCCATTTGGGAATGAATCTGCTCCAACCGAGAATGGTGGTTCAGTTCAAAAGAAGGAACTTGCATTTATATAGCACTTCGTATGACCTCAGGATGTATCAAATTGATTTACAGCCAATTAAAGTACTTTTGAAGTGTAGTCACTGTTGTAATGTTGGAAACGGCAATGTGATAATGATCAGATCATTGTTTTTTAGTGATGTTGGTTGAGGGATAAATATTGGCCAGGGCACAAGGGAGAACTCCACTGCTCTTCTTCAAATAGTGACATGGAATCTTTTTACATAGCCTCGGTTTAAGATCTCAACTGAAAGACGACACTTCAGCACTCCTTCCGTACTGCACTAAAGTGTCATCCTACATGGAGTGGGGCTTCAACTCACAAACTTCTGATTTAGAGGTGAGAGTACTATCTAATGAGTCATAGCTGAATAAGCCACCATTGTTGCTGGTACACTGGTGGCCGAGCCCGGCTATGCAAATGATCCCATTCCCGGAATTTGGGGCGAGGGGTGGGGGGGCGGGTTCCACTTGGCCGCACTTACACTGGCGGAGGAGAGTCCCTGGGATTCCAGGCATACGTTCTTAACTAGATTAGCTCAGCTGAACAGAAATGACTCCCATTGCAATGAAGAGAAGAAATGGATAGAAGCTTTCCATTGTTTGATCAACCCCTCTTAATCTCTCCTTCTTTGGCTCAGCATCAGTTTCCATCACATCTCTGTGAAACACATTGGGATGTTTCTCTTTGTGCACTATATAAATGCAAGTTATGATAGACTGAGGAAAACCGAAATGCAGATATAGCACTTTACGAACAGTTAAATTATTTACATTGTGATGAAGGAAAAATATGATATCTTATAGTATTGTCTCATTCTGCAGTTCATTTTAGTTGTTTTCAAATTTCAGTGAAATGTTTTGGCGAAATTAAAATTTAGGGCTGCATTTTCAGGCCTACAACTTGGCAGAAATAGGAAGGCAAGTCCTTGAAAATGGTGGACAATGGCCTACCATCATGTTGCTGCTGTTGCTGAGGCAGCGGCGATGGGGCTATTGCTGGACGGCTGGAGATACTGTACTCCGAACCAGGCTGTAGATCCATTTAAAATACAAATTGGGGTCCTATGGTGTACATAGGGAGGCTAGGGTTGGGAGGCTCCTTGCCGGTCCCCGAGGAGCACTTCTGATCCTACTGGCCTACAAAGAAACCTCACAGAAATGAAAATATATATATATAACTTACTGTGGCCTCTTCTGGCCACTCTGCTGGCTCCTGCGAGGTTCTGCTGGCAGGTTTGGCCATGCGGGTCTCTCGCAATTTCAAGTTAAAGTCATGGCGCAGCACCGATGATGTCATCGGACCACGTCTTTCACGTTCAAATTAGGCCCTTTCCTGCCTGTGGCGGGCAGCCTCCACGCTCCAGGAATCCCAGCAGTTAAAATGGCATGGGGCAGGGGAGTGGGTGGGAGGTGTTGGCGAGAAGGCTGCGATAATACAGTGATTTCTACCGGTCACTATTTTAACTCCCCCGCCCCCCCACCTCATTCATGCTTCGGGAAGGGCTGGGTTAAATTCAGGGCTTAAAACGTGAATATTTTTTTAATGAATTGATATAAACCAAACCCAAGGTGAAGCTCTTAGCGGCACAACATTTTGCTCTAAAGCTATCTGCCCTTTAATATGGAAATTATATGACCAGCAGCTAAGGATAAATACAATTGCTGCGCAAATGCCTATTTGTTTTAAACCACACAGAATTCTGTAAAATTGCAACAGCAGGAGATTTTCAGGTTCGGTAGTGACGCATGCCAGACTCCTTCATTTCTTTGAGAGTATATAACTGGTCGTAGCACACTAAGAATGCCTAGAGGCAGGTGCTATGCAGTTTGACTGGTCAGGCTCATTTCTAGAGACGAAGGGTCGGGCCAGTATGTGTCATTATCGTGGGCTTGCTGCCATTGATGCAGCAACAATTGCTCACCAATTTGGTCAGCTATCCGCGATTTCAATCTCCGCTTTTGATTTCTGTACAGTCTCAGCGCATGCAGTCGAGCTATCATACTTCGGCTCTGCCTCATGATCTGTGTCCTTTAGTTCCCGCTCTATAGATTAAAAAAAGTTGCAAGGTTTGAAACATGCATTTGTAACGTCAATGGCTGAAAAGGTTAGTAAGCAGAGTGAAGTTCAGTTATTGCCAGTCGCACAAATCTCTGTTGGAAAAAGATTGCACTGTACTATCTCGCAGTAAGCTTAGGAACAACATGGGACATTTTTTTTTTAATGGATGTGGAGGGTGATTTTCCATGCATACTTTAGGTGCCAAAGAGCCTCCCAGGTGGCCAAGATAGGGTCTTAAGCTGAAATGCCAGTTTAAGTGCAATACGCCATCTTGGTAAAGGAGTTGAAGCTTGCACCATGAATGGCTGCCTGAAGATCGTTAAGCAGCTGATTGCTACTTAAATTGTCTGCTAGCGCTCAGTTACAAGGCTGCATGGCATTTTGGTGGATAGCGCTTGACCTAATGCTCTCTCCTAACAGCAACTAGCTGATTGGGAGTAAACAAGTCGTTGCAGAGGATTTCGAGTGCTGTTCACTTGCTGCTGAAGGTTTCAAGAAGACCTTTAAAACACATTAGGAGGCTTTCTGGAAGACTTTGTCAAGACTTCACCAACACTCGAACAGCATTTATTCTGGAAATTATCTAAAAAGTCTAAACAATGTGCTACTCTACCTTACAGGAGTCACGAGGAGAAAGAGAGTGCTAGGTCATTGGTATCTTGCTAGGGGTCCCCCTTGGTCTGCAGGAGGAATGGGAGGAGGACATGAGGCCAGGCAAAGCAGCACCAGAGGGACAGGAGGGCAAGGTGGGCTCCTTCCCCCCTTGCAGGTACAGGACATCCCTCCTCCTTTGGATCTCCTCCACCAGGACCTCCAGTGCCACATCCGACAACCTGTGCACCCTCCCACTCAGTCCCTGAGCCGCCCTGAAACCTGGCACCGTGTGTCAGCCAGCCCACTCCACACCTCCAGTGGAAGTGGGTGCGTGGAACCCACATATACTGCTCCATGAATATTGCTTCTAATCAGCACTGGAATATTAAACCTGCAGGGGTCAGTTTTAGCACCCGCAGGCATGTTTAAATCATGGTGATCATCAATTAGCCCCAAAATTGCATGCTAAAACCAAACTTTCAAACTGGCGTGTCTTATTAGCAGAGCACCCACTTAGTGCCTATTTTCACCCTTTCACCAAAATAACCCCCATAGCATCTATTTCTAGTCTAGAATTGGTTCATGTTAACACTCTTAAAGGGAGAAATTCAATGGTGCGAAATGGACACGGGCGATTGGAATGTGCGCCCAATGGCGTCCATGAGATGCTCGAGCTAAATTCGGCTTTGGGCTTCACTTGAATGAAACCGGTGAGCTCCTGGCCAATTAGGCGTTCCGATGCAGCTAACCGGTCAGGGCCTGACCAATTGCTGCTGGCCCACAGGCAGGTCCGGGAAGGGAGTGAGCACGAGCTGGCGACAGCCCACTGTATTTTTGCGGAGCCAGGAGCCGCCGTCCTTCGCCTCTTAATTCCACAGAAATGCAACTTTAAAAAAAGCCTTAATGGCCACTTCTTGAGTGGCCGCCAGCCTTTAGGGAGCGCTGGTTAAGCCGCTCAATGCCTGGTACAACTCGACGGAGCTTGCACAACTAAACTCTGCCCATTTGTATCCGAACTTTGTATCAGGATCCAGCAACCAGCATTAGGACCCCGATTAATATATCCACAGCACCTATCACCTGTTTCAGGCGGGCGCCATAGACAACTAAAGGGCACCCATTTCCAATATGGCTACCAGGGCACCTGCAAGACAGATTGGGCAGAGAAAGTCGGGACTCAAAATTAGTTTCCCTATTGTTCATTTTACACCAATAAAATGGCCGAATCGCAGTTCAATTTCTTCCCCTTAGTATCCATGGATGGTGATCCAGGTGGTTGTGTTATGTCCACACTCATGGGACCAGCAGGCATAAGAGACACGCTTTCGGCATCCACCTACCCTGTGCCAGTGGAAATTCATTCTCTCTTTCTTCAGCCAGCCCATTACACACAGGTAAAAAATGTTCAAAAACATCAACAACCTCCATTTATATAGCGCCTTTAACGTAGGAAAACATCTCAAAGCGCTTGACAGAATTGTAATCAGACAAAAATTGACACAAAGCCAAAGAACAAGTTATTAGGATGGGTAACTAAAAGCTTGATCAGAGGTAGCTTTTAAGGAGGGTCACAAGTCGGAGAGAGAAGTAAAGTGACGGAGAGGTTTAGGGTGGGAATTCCAAAATTTAAGGCCTAGATGGCTGAAGGCACGGAAGCCTACGATGGGGCGAAGGGAGTGGAGGATGCACAAGAGGCCTGAGATAGAGAAATGCAGAGTTAAGAACATAAGAACTTATGAAATAGGAGCAGGAGGCGGCCATTCGGCCCTTCGAGCCTGCTCCGCCATTCAATAAGATTATGGCTGATCTTCTGCCTCAATTCCATTCACCGGCCTTATCGCCATATCTCTTGATGCCCTTACTAGTCAGAAATCTATCGACTTCCGCTTTGAATATACCCAATGACTGAGCCTCCACAGCCCTCTGGGGTAGAGAATTCCAAAGATCCACCATCCTCTGTGAAGAAATTTCTTCTCATCTCAGTCTACCCTTTATCCTGAAGCTGTGGCCCCTGGTTCTAGACTTCCCAGCCAAGGGAAACATTCTCACAGCATCCACCCTATCAAGCCTTGTAATAATTTTGTATGCTTCAATTAGATCCCCTCTCATTCTTCTGAATTCAAGAGAATACAGGCCTAATTTACTCAATCTCTTCTCATACGACAGCCCTGCCATCCCAGGAATCAATCTCGTGAACCTTCGTTGCACTCCCTCTATGGCAAGTATATCCTTCCTTAGGTAAGGAGACCAAAATTGTACACAGTGCTCCAGGTGTGGTCTCACCAAGGCTCTGTGTAATTGAAGTAAGACTTCTTTACTCCTGTACTCAAATCCTCTTGTAATAAAGGCTAGCATACCATTTGCCTTCCTAATGGCTTGCTGCACCTGCACATTCACTTTCAGTGACTTATTTACAAGGACACCCAGGTCCCTTTGAGCAGGGCGATTGGAATGCGCACCCAATGGCGTCCAGGAGAGGCTCGAGCTAAATTCGGCTTTGGGCTTCACTTGAATGAAACTTTCAAAGAGACACAAAGTGAAATATTTGCATTTTTAATAAATTCTAAATAATTACAGCTTCTGCTCTTTTGTATATGCTGAGATTTTAAAATACATTCTAAAGATTTGCTTATGCAGTCGTGATATCTATTTATTTATCTATAGTTGCAGTAGGTTCAGAAAACATTAATTAATTACTTTCTATGAACACATAAAATAAACACTTGCTTCTGGGTAGAAATCTTACAAACTACTTTCACAATTATTTCACTACAGATATGCCACCCATTCTCACTTCTATACCGCATTGAATCAGCATAGCCTCTGAAACATCAAGTACTGTACAACAAAAAAAATATTTTTTTTAAAAAGAAAAAAGTTATTTCCTGCCTGCTTTTCTGTCCTTGATAACCTGATCTGTCTTCAAAGGAGGACCAGGAATTTACAAGCATCTGCCAATCAACAGAAACCTACTTCAGGAGTTTGCCTCTAACTGACCTCAGAATATGTTTCTTTAGACCACAACCCCGCAGAGATTAGCTTTAAAGTGATAGGCTGCTGCATCTTAGCAGTTACAGGTCGTAACTGTGCTCCATGTCCCAGACGACCAGTGAACAATGCTGTAATGTATATACCTTTAAGGGGGGAACTATCTTTTACAGCTCATGTATACTGCAGTACCGGCAGTGACTACACCTGTATATAACACTGAGTAGTAATCTGTACAGATCAGTTCCAGTGTGAGCCACGTTGAGTAAACACCTGTTGTACCGTTCTCCTGCAGTCTGTGTCTTATTATACACGGACACAACATTGGCGACAAGGCAAGTTCGAACCGACCTGCAACTCTGCATCACCTCCCGGGGATTCGTTCCTGGAGATCAGTGGATTGGAGTTCAAGGCCAGAGACTCGGGCGTCGACCACAGGCAACCGCCCAGTCATCTAGCAGAGACTCGAGAATTGCGGGGGAGGCTGTCGAAAGCCAGGCTTGGCTTTCCAGTCAAGGTGGTCCAGCGAAACGGGCTGGCAACAGGCAGTGCGCAGACCCTTCCCGGACAGCGGCGGGCTAGAGCCAACCGAGCGGCACAGAAAAGGGCCGAGCAGCGTCGACGGGGGAGAGAGAGAGAGATGGCAGAGCGCACAGGGCGCAGCCAGTGTTCAGGGGCCGAGCAGCGTTGAAGAGAGGGAGAGAGACGCGCAGAAACCCGCGAGGCGCCGCCATTGCCACGAGGACCGCCGAGAGCGGCGTTGGCAGCAGCGCGCGAAACCTACAGGGCACCGCCATTGCCACGAGAACCACCGGGAGCAGCGTTGGCAGCAGTGGAGGAGGAAGGAAAGCGCGGGAGACGCCATTTTAAGCCATTGGGAGACGCCATTTTAAACCGCACCCAAAATGCCGAAGAGTGGCAGTATCACCGCATTTGACAATGAAGTCGAAGATTGGACTACATATGTTGAACGAATACAGGTATACTGCAAGGCAAATGAGGTGTCAGATGACAAGAAAACGTCGGTATTGTTAAATTTAATTGGTGCAAAGACGTATGGTTTATTACGAAATCTAGTAACCCCAACGAAGCCAATGGAAAAGAGTTTTGAAGACATAGTAACGATACTACAGGAACAGTTAAACCCCACACCGCTGCTGATAGCAGAAAGATTCAAGTTTCACAAATGGAACCAGCATAAGGATGAACGCAATGCTGATTATTTAACAGAACTGCGCAAACTATCAAAACACTGCCAGTTTGGAGCGGGACTGGCAGATACCTTAAGGGACAAGTTTGTGTGTGGGCTTCAAAGTGAAGGAACCCAGAAAAGGCTTTTTTCTGAAAAGGACCTTACGCTGGAAAAGGCTTTCAGCATTGCGGTATCATATGAAGCAGCAGCACGGGGCGCTGCAGAGATACAACAGAGACCGCAAGAATATGGCACAAACGAAATGTCATATAGAACAGAGACGTGCTATCGCTGCGGCAGAACAACACACGACCAGAATGATTGCTGGTTCAAAGACAAAGTGTGCAGACAGTGTGGAAAAGTAGGACACATAGCACGAGTCTGCAGGTCAGGAAAGAAAACCAGCAATAAGAAACCTACCAAAGAAAAGTACAAGAAGGTACATAAGATGACGGAGAATAGTTCAGACAAACAAAAGTGTGATAACAACTCCGAAAGCAGGGAACCGAGTTGTCTGAAACTAAATAATGTGATCACAACGGAGGATCACCGAACCATTTGGGTCACTCTCAAGATAGCAGGAGTCCAGGCAAAGATGGAATTGGACACAGGATCAGCCCTAACAGTCATAAACCGACGGGACTATGAGCGGCTATTCTCACACATACCCTTGAGAGACACAAAAATTATTTTGAAGACGTACACGGGGCAAAAAGTCTACCCCAAAGGGAAAATAAGGGTGACCGTTATATATAACGGTAAGGAAATACCAAAACTAGACCTGTATGTATTGCAAGATGGAGGACCACCATTACTGGGACGTGAATGGATCCGGAAAATACAACTGGATTGGCATTCCATACAGGCACTGACTGTGGCTGACAAAAAGGATGACGACGTCACACCTGGGTGGCTGTCAAAGATTCTAACTGACGTGAAAGAAGTGTTCCAGCAAGGACTCGGAACACTAAAAGGCATGGCAGCGATGATTAAAATTGAAGAAAACACAAGCCCAAAATTTTTTTAAGGCCAGACCGGTACTTTGTGCGATCCGCCCAGCCGTCGAAGCAGAGCTGGAGAGTCTGGAATGTTCAGGTGTACTGTCCAAGGTAGACTGGAGTGAATGGGCTACACCCATCGTCCCTGTGATGAAAAAGTCGTTGAGCAGCACACCTGGGGAACCAAGGAAGGTTCGCATCTGTGGGGACTTTAAGGTAACAGTGAACCTGGTCCTTCACACCGTACAATATCCACTTCCGCGGTTTGAAGATATTTTCGCCTCGCTATCTGGAGGGAAACGCTTCACTAAGATTGATCTGGCCCAGGCGTATCTGCAAATGGAGGTAGAAGAAGCATCAAAAAAATACCTCACAATCAACACCCATAAAGGTCTCTACCAATACAACCGGCTGGTATTCGGGGTAACATCAGCTCCGGCTATTTGGCAGAGGGCAATGGAACAAGTCCTGCAAGGGATCCCAGGGACCCAGTGTTATTTGAACGACATCCTGGTCACGGGCGAAAATGACAGTGATCACCTTGCCAACCTGGAGCAGGTGCTCACTAGATTGCAGGAATATGGGTTCCGAGCTAACCGCCCCAAATGCGAGTTTTTTAGAAAACAGATCTCGTATTGTGGCCACGTTATCGATAAAGAGGGGTTACATAAGTCCCCAGAGAAGATTGAGGCAGTAGTCAAGGCTCTAGCACCGGAAAATGTGTCACAACTGAGGTCGCTCCTCGGGCTGGTAAACTACTGTCATAAGTTCTTGCCTAATTTGGCTACAATACTACACCCACTGAACACCCTACTGCAAACTGGGGTGCCATGGAAGTGGAGTGACGAATGTAGATGAGCTTTCCAGAAGAGCAAAACACTAATCACATCGAAAGAGGAATTGGCCCATTACAACCCAGCATTACCAATTCGGTTGGCATGTGATGCGTCACCCTACGGCATTGGAGCGGTGCTGTCGCACCAATTCTCGGACGGCTCAGAGAGGCCAATAGCCTTTGCGTCATGATCACTAACCTCAGCCGAGCTTAACTACGCCCAGATTGACAGGGAGGCCCTCAGCCTAGTGTGGGGAGTGAAAAAGTTCAATCACTATCTGCACGGGCAGAAATTCACCTTGCTGACTGATCACCAGCCTCTTGTCTCCATTTTTAATCCGAAGAAGGGCGTTCAGGTGATGACTGCGCAACGACTACAAAGATGGTCACTTTTTCTAGGGGCGCACCACTATGAGATTGAATATAAGGGCACGAAACAGCGTGGAAATGCTGATGGGCTATCACGCCTGCCACTGCCTACTGCGCAGGAAGCACCAGCAGTGGATCCTGTCGAAATATTCCATTCAACTATAATTGAATACCTACTGGTAACTAACGCTTGTATCGAAAAGGAAACCCGAAATGACCCGACACTGCCTCGGGTATATGATTTGACGGTGAAGGGATGGCCAGCACATGGCGACTCACTGTTGCCAGCATTCTCGACAAGGAGAGAACAGCTGTCAGTGTGCCGGGGGACCTTGATGTGTGGATCCCGAGTGGTAATTCCACCAAAGTTAAGGGATAGAGTGCTCAATGAGCTTCATGAGGGTCATCTGGGAGGGGTAAAAATGAAAAACCTAGCCAGGGCTTATGTGTGGTGGCCGGGAATCCATTAACAAATCGAGGACCTGACCAAGAGCTGCTCAGGATGCCAGAAAGTCCAAAATGCACCACCACAGGCCCCTCTACACCCATGGGAGTTGCCCTCATCTCCATGGCAACGGGTGCATATTGATTTTGCTGGTGCATTCATGGACTCAATGTTTTTAATAGCTGTGGATGCACACTCGAAATGGCCTGAGGTCATCAAAATATCCTCCACCACCACGGAGAAAACTATTGCAGTCCTACGGACCATTGTTGCCAGGAATGGCTTGCCAGAACAGATTTGCTCCCACAACGGACCACAGTTTGTGCCCGAAGAGTTCCGGAGGTTCTTGAAAAAGAATGGGGTAAGGCATTACACATCTGCCCCGTATCATCCAGCCACAAATGGATTGGCTGAGAGATTCGTACAAACCTTTAAGAAGGCAATAAAGGCTATGTACAATGACAACATTCTGCTGCAGCACAAGGTGGACAATTTCCTGTTCGCCTACCGGAATGCGACACATGCAGTCACCAACCAGGCCCCAGCCATGATGTTCTTTAACCGAAGGTTAAGATCTCGCCTGGATTTGCTCAGACCAAACGTATGAAGAGATGTTGAGAGTAAGCAATTCCAGCACATCCATGAGAAGCCAACAAGGAGCTTCAATGTAGGGCAAGCAGTCTTGGCCCGCGACTACCGAACAGAAAAATGGCAGCCAGGAACGATATGCACACGGCAGGGCCCACTAATGTACACAGTGGACGTTGGGGAGAGCATCGTGAGACGCCATGCTGACCAGATCCGAGAGTCACAGGAACAAGTCAACCCCATGCCTCGCCCATACGTACCTGGTGATGAACCCGATGTACAGGTCGCATCTACCCCAGAAACAGTAGCATCGGAAGCTAATGAACCAACCGACGACAGGGGGCCAGAATCGCCTCCGCACCAAGAGCAAGACACTCGGGAAAGGCGCTATCCAGAAAGGATCAAGAAGCCTCCCCAAAGACTGAATATATAAATAGACTATTTTCAGCTAATGTTGCATGTTAAAAGTGTTAATTGTAATTAGTTTGATATTTAATTGTTAAATGAGTGTTATGGTACTGTTAATCTAAAAGGGGGGGAATTGTAATGTATATACCTTTAAGGGGGGAACTATCTTTTACAGCTCATGTATACTGCAGTACCGGCAGTGACCACACCTGTATATAACACTGAGTAGTAATCTGTACAGGTCAGTTCCAGTGTGAGCCACGTTGAGTAAACACCTGTTGTACCGTTCTCCTGCAGTCGGTGTCTTATTATACACAGACACAACAAATGCCATAGGAGATTAACTGGTATATTAAATTTTGACTTATGCAAACTAATTCAATTGGGAATTGGTAAAACTAATGGATGCTGGAGGTGTAATCAAGCTATGGAAACTCTTAAATTTGTTGTTGGAATCCTGGAAATTATGAATCTTTGAACTAATATGTCGTACTTACTGTAGGAATCAACAGATCCCTAACTGAAGTACTGAGGTCGAGTCAGTCCGATAATAAAACGAAGTTTAATGTAAACTAGAGAACAAACAATGGTATGCAGGAGAAACTATCAACAGGTCTTTTCTTAATGCTGGCTTCACGAGCTCTGAGCTGGGAACCTCCCAGTCTGACATCATGATGTCATCACGTTTCCCGCCGTTCGGGGCGTCACGTGACCAACGTGATAATGTCATCACGCTGGTTCTGGGACCTACCCAGAACTGGCTATTTACATACAGTAAACAACGTAGGTGCTGTAGCACTCTGTTAAAGGCAGTTATACAGGAGTCCCTTGGTGGCTTTGCCACATTACTAAATTATACTCAGACCAGAATCGGATGTACAATTGGCAGAGTAGAGTTATAACACCAACTGCACATCTATCCAGGGAACACAATCAGATCAGTGATAAGGGAGCTCTGTGCACATGTGCTTGGATGTAGATGCAGATTTGCTACATTTTTAATATTAGGGGAGCATGGGTGGGAGCCTCTGTTCTCATAACATCATTAAAAAAATGTATACAAAGTCGTACAAGTTTGCCCGAGGACATTTAAAATGCAGTTTAACACTAGGCTGACATCACATTGCAAACTGAAACTGCCTAAGAAGTAGTCTCCTGGTGGGCCTTCACACTCCACAGCTTTAGTGCACATGCTGTTAGATTGGAATCTGACACCAACGTTATAAAGCACTCTTAATAGCATCTAGATAACGACCCAACATGGGTTGTGCAACTGCACCCTAACATGCATATATAAGCCAGCATCACAACCTCAATCTTTGATGAGATTCTCTTTGTAACACATTGTAGTTTAAACTGCTATTTTGCTGGGAAAACTTGTAAAATATTAAGACAGATGGTCGTTAGGTTTAATGACCTAAAGTGTTCAAACGTGCGTCAGTGCACATGAAATCAAGACGAGATTGATTGCACAAAAGCTGGGATCAAGGATCCCTTTGCTTCATCTTTGCTATCTAGGGAGATTCCAGCAACATGATTATTTAATGCAACAGTCAAAGAAATGGTTCTCATAAAGTTTAGCAAAAGAGAGTGAAGAAATTAAACGCCATTGCGGTTGAGATAGGACCATATGGGTAAATGGTATCAAGGTCATTTTGATGAGAAGGAAATAGTGTAAGGATAATGTAAATTTCAAAATAATTCACATTTAATAATTACAGGAAAAGTTCTGATATCCGGCACCGACGGGACCGGCGTGTTGCCGATCTATCAAAAGTGCCGGACATGCAAAGTCAACGTTGAAGCATACGGAGATGAAAATCTCCGTATTTGACAACAAACACTGTTGCTCAGCAACAGCTCGTAAACACTCGGCCCGTACCTTGAAGCGTCTCTGAAGCTGTTGCGAAGCTCCAAAGACGCTTTCCAGAGCCTGCCTGTTAACAGAATGCTAGGAGAAGAAAAAAAAACTAAAACGGCTGCTGATTTCTGCCGTTAGAGCAAAGTTTCCGGCCATACAACCTCCAGATAAACCAAAGTTTCCTGTACAAGTCTATGTATGTGCTTATTTATATTTATTATTAAATATGCAAAATGTACCCAATATTCTTTTAGACTCAAACTAGCAATACATTCTAATTGATTAAAGTGTCATTTCACACTGATATATTTGGTCTGTAATATGGATTGCCATTCATATGGGTAATTTCTGTGGGCAAGTGCGCTACTAATTGCTCGGTTTGCTAAAACTCATGAACTGTGTAGCTTATATTACCTTGCACTGTATCATTTTGTAATGGCATATAATGACGAGAGTTCTGGTAATCATTTGTGCCCTTTACCAGGAATGAATACATAATAGGGGTAAAATTCCTCGTCAACAATTTTAGTAAAAAAAAGTCAGCATGAGTAAACAGGACATTAAACTGAACGAGCATACGTCCCGAGGGTAAAAGTAAGCTTGTACGCAGTACTGCTTCAACTTCATCTGGATTACTTGTACAGTTCTGCTCGCCATACTACAGTGAGGACTGCCAGAGTACATAGGAGGGCAACGAAACTGATACTGAGAACTAGGCACTTGAGCTACCAAGAGAGAGGAAAGGAGCTGGGATTGATTACACTGGCGAAAAGAAGGCTCTGCTAAAACATTCTCAAAGTTTTTAAACATTGTATGGGGTACAGAAATTGAAGCTCAGTAAAATGTATGACGTAGCCACGGACTCGGTAAGCTGAGGAGGGGAAGGTGAACAGACAATTTTGATTTAACTACTTCACATAGAGGATGGTGAATTTCCCAGGGAGACAGTGGAGATTAATATTGTTAGTAAATTTTTTTTTAAAAAGAGAGCTTGAAAGTTTTTTTGCCAGAAAAAGAGTTTGACATACGATTGCCAGACGTGGGCCTGGATTTCCCGTGTTGTCATTCCAGTAGTGGAAATGTAGCAGCTATGGAGTTCCGCCTGCCCTGTGTCCAACCACTGACCCTGGCAGATTTCCCATGGCCAGCATGTGTATAATTTTTTGAGGAGTTCTTACTCATCAGGGATTGATTGCGTTCTCCCGTGGGGGCAGAAACTGATGTGCCACGATAGGACATAAAGGCCTAGAAATTCAGTGGGCTGCGCCACCCGTTAGCGCTTTAAGAGGGCGCTAAGTGGGTCGGAAGCCACTGGCCGTGCCTCCCGCTAAATTTAGCGGGACGCTAATGGTGGCGCTAGCCGTTAGCGCTGCGCCGCTACCGATGACGTCATCGGTGTGCGCAGCGCCCCGCTGACGCCCCGATCACGATATTTAGATGCGCCCCCCTGAATTAACGTCGGACGCTATGTCCGACCGGTTCAGGGCGGCCTACCTGTGGCGGTAGAGGCGCTAATTAAAGGAGAGGTGCGGGGCGGCCATTTTTGTTGCTGGCCGCCTGCCAGCACCTCTCCGCGCTGCCATCCCCGGCCTCCTGAGCCCCACCGCCCCCCCCGCGGAGTGCTGACTGCGTTCCAAGAGCCCAGCACTTCTCCTCGGTGCCGGGCTCTTTTGCCGGCACACGCGATCCTCGGGGGCCCAGCTGGGCCCCAGATCGCGCTGCACAAGGCCCCTCCCCTTTAAGAAGGGGAGGAAGGCCTGCAGTACCGCAGCACGACGTGCCGCAGCGTGTGGCACTGCGGCACGTTGCGCAGCGATATTCAGTTGCAGCGCCTCAAGAGGGATGCGGGGCGCCTCCCGTAGCACCGCGGCGCTTCCCACTGGGGCGCTCCAACTGAATTTCCGGCGGGCGGCCGCGACTGCTTCCGGGGCACTACTTTTCGTGCCCTGGCGAGGCTGGCGCCCCAAACGGGGCTATAGTATATTTCTAGGCCAAAGTTTGCTGTAGCAGCTTAAAAGTGAAGTCTTTCTGCATTGTAGAGAGGACATTAACTGATGGCCACATACTTGCAGAAAAAAAGAGCCTCAACTTCCCTGATTCTGAGATGGAGGTATTGTTAGGAGAGGAATAGAGCGAGGCACGCAGGATCCTTTGGCATCTAGGGGAAGAGGCTATCCTGTGCCATGGTGAGAGCACAGTAAATGAAGTTTGCTGAGGTGGTGAATGCCACCTCCACAACCCCACCCCCCCAAAAATCTGCAATGCATTATTGAAAGAAGTTTAATAATCTGACCAGAATCAGCAAGGTAAGTGTCCACCTTAACTCACTGAAAGCTCACCAGCACCACATTGATGGTTGTCCATTCTGTGGTGCCAATGCTGGACGTTGTGAAGCACCCATGCTCACGCCCATAGTTGGCCATCGGTACCCATGCAAGAGATATTTGTATCAACAGCAGCCTAACATGTAAAGCTTTCCATGTTAGCCCTTACTGTGCCAGAAAATATGGCCCCATTATTGACAGGGGTGGGTTTTCCGAGTTGGTGGGGGGGAGGGGGGTGGAGGGGGGGTAGGGGTTCCCTGTTTTTTTTTTGACTGAATCCCCACTTGGAAGTCAGCCTGATGGATAAATTTGGCTTCCAGTCAGGCGGGGTGCATTCCGGAGCAAGCCGCAGCCATGGGTAAGGAGCCTGCAGTTGCTCGTGGGGTCTGGCGGGGGTGGGGGCAGGTTTCCGGTCCCAGGAGTGATTTGATCCCCGATTGGGGAGGGCTCTTTGGATGGAGGGGGTGTCTGATTTGGGGGGGGGGGGGTCCAATTTCAGGGAAGTAGGTAGGCTTGGGGGGTTGGAGGGAAGCACTCCTGCTCTTCCTGGGCCACAAGCAGTGCTGTAAAGACGCTTACCTTCTCCCCGAAGCTGTCCTCGCCTCACTTGAGCTGCCGGGTTTCCTGAAGCCTCTGTTAAACCCAGAAGTGGGTGGGTTGGAGACGGGTTGGGGTTGGGTTTGCGATATTAAAATGTTTTACATCTCACCCGACACTAACCCACCTGTATTTGAAGGTTAAAATTCACTCCTATGAATCATCCAGTTTGCATGCCATCCATCAAGTCACCTCTGAATTCCCCCCAAGAAAACATGGTGCATAATGCCAGAGAGAGATACTCTATAGCTGGTGGTGTGACAAATCTGCATGAGTTGTTGCCCTAGGAAAAGGAGGCATACTGGGCTGGCTGGCAGCAGAAGAAATTAAAGGCGGTGAAGTCTGTGTGTGGGTGGAAGCTGCAGGTTTGTGCCCAGATGGCAGCCTTGGTTCAGTAGTAGCGCTCTGGCCTTTCAGCCCCACTCCAGAGATTTGAGCACATAATCCAGGCAACACTCCAGTGCAGTACTGAGGGAGTGCTGCATTGTCGGAGGTGCTGTCTTTGCGTTACGTTAAACTAGGTGGATGTAAAAAAAAAATCCCATGGCACTATTTGGAGATGAGCAGAGGATTTCTGCTGGTGTCCTGGCCAATATTAATCCCTCAACCAATGTCAGTAAAACAGATTATCTGGTCATTATCTCATGTTTGTGGGATTTTGCTGTGCACAAATTGGCTGTTGTATTTCCCCTACATTACAGTGTTGACTATACTTCAAAAGTACTTAATTGGCAATAAAGTGTTTTTGGACATTCTGAAGTAGTAACAGGTGCAATATAAATGCAAGCTCTTTCTTTTCTTCCAATTGAGCCTGTAAAAGCCAAAATACCCTATAGGAACCCTAATGCTGTTGCATGCTCCTCCTGATGAACTAGTGGTGATCATTTAGCCACATACTAATTAATATCTGTTGCCATATCAGCCAATTCCTAGCCAAATTAGATTGATGTACTGGGGAAGGAAAAACAAACCTTCAATTACCTGCACCATCATTCATCCCATCTCTTCCAAGCGTCAACCCACAGACAAGCAGGTAGTGGCCACGAAAGGGAGAGCACCGGATGAGACGTAATGCCCAAGTGATGACTATATTGGACACTCGTGCTGAAGAATATTGTGAAACTCCACCCGGCTTCCTCCTCCTCCTCCATCTGACTGAGGGCTTGTAGGGAGGCTGGCCCTCCCCTGGTGTGGGTCCTCTCCCAGTTGCTGTGAGCTAGCGTGTCCTGCAAGAGAGGGGGGGATAAGTTAGTGCGTGGTTCTTGTAAAAGGTTGAGCAGAGGTGTGAGAGCACCTCATATAGTGAGAATGCTGAAAGGGAGAAGCAGCAAGTTGTGAGCAAGATGGGGAGGTGGTCATGCCCAAGAAAGTGACTCCAGTGTGAAATATGAAAACAGTCAGCAGAGGAGTGAAATGCTTTCCAATAGTTACCTGTAAAAGCAGAATACTGTTTGTGCTTGTTCTGAGGCTTAGCAGCAGCAGCTGAGTGTGTGATTAGAAGGAGGAGGAGCATTGGTGCAGTGTCCCATTGGAAAAACATTTGCATCAGAGGAGGGAAGCGTGTGGAGTGCTGGAAGAAGGGTAAAGTGCTATGGCAAGGCCTCATCCTGAGACAAAGAAACAGCAAGACATCATGCTCACTTTTGCTGTCTCGGTACTGTCACTGAACTTCTTCCAGCACTGCACTCATGTTCGGGGGACTGGGCTTCTGGCAATCACATTTTTTACTACCTCTTTCTGGGGCATGCTGCACCCTTCTGCCATTTGAGAAGAAGAGGACCTGTCACTAGCCTTTCACCTGCTCCATCAGGACCTGCACAGCTGCATCACTAAATCTGGGAGCCCTTGCAGGAGACATCGCTGCCAAAGTTGAGAAACCGTGCTAAAAAATTCATTCGGAGTTAATGGACACCAAGCTTTCAGAGGTGCATGCTCACTTTAAATAGGTGTTACGCCCATCCTAAATCACGCCCTCCAAATTGACAAGCTGCCAATCAATGCTGCAAATGCATGGGCATCTCACCTACAAAAATGAAATGGGGTCCAACCATCAAAATGATTTGGACCTCCTGCTGGTGACACGTACGTACGTGGGTGGGTGGGTGGGAGGGAGATTTCAATCGCTCTGCCCAACACCCATCAAAGTACACCACAAAAATTTACCTTGCAATAATTACTGGTTTTTACGGTTGGCTGGCAGAAGAAATAAATTCTTATGACATTTGAAAGAAATAATGGGAGGGACTGTATGTTTTTATGTTAAAATGAGCAGAATAACCTTTCATCTGTACTTACTTTTTCAATCTTCGTGAATGCTATTTCTAGCAAAGTACTGATAATTTCGGAGACACATTTTGAGACACACACTAAGGCGCCAAGTCCATTTAGAAAATTGCAGAATAGCCTGAAAATGCACAGCATATCAACTGTGAAAAACTGCAAAAGTGCCCCACTTTCCTTTATATTGTTATATCATTACTCCGAATATGAAAGTTCACTCTAATAAACTAAACTGATAATTAACAAAGCTAAATAATTATTTTATGACCCAGAGTATACAATGCCCTTCTTGCAATGTTTCTAAAGCCAATGTAATGAATATATAGACATGGAATAATAAAAAGGACTGGGAGTGCAAGAGATAAGAACACTTACTTGTCACCTAGGTGCACTGTGGGTTAACACACTATCCTTTCACCTACATTGGATAGGTTCGATTTCAATCTAGTCTGATGTGAAAAAGACTACGGCTTGGTAGGGATGGTGAATTTGGATTATATGCATGGTTCTTAGCTCTCACTGCAATTGATCCATTATTGGATTAGCAACTGTAAGGAGTGTTAACTAATGAAGTATAACTGAAACAAGTGATTCAGTAAATTGTACACCCTATTATACCTAATGCAAACACACTGTTGGAGAGGGTTAATAACTTTAGTACTTGAACACTTACAGGGTTTATTGCCAATTGAGATACCACAGAGGTGATTGCATTATACAGTAATTACATTTTGGATGGGGGTCTTTGGTTGGCTTTCATCCAATGCTCACATCTTTGAATTCAAAGTGAGCTCCCACTGATTAGATGTAAGTCTCCCATGTTTTGCGGCTGTAAGAATCCAATGTGGAATGCAGTTAGACAGTCTAACCCAATTCCCATGGGTACAGTTTTTACAAAATTGCCCTCAGAGTGTGGGAAGTGGAAAATGTACTAGTGCAATAGGAGTGCCCTTTCTGAGATTTGGGTTAAGACATACCCTTGGTGTGGCACAATGGTTTACTACATATTTGTCTATGCAGCAGATGGCCTGTGAGTGCTTGTTGCTGACACTAATGGGTCAATTGTAACCCCCTCACACAGTGAGATTGGTACGTGGAAGGGGTTAAAATCATTTGAGTCCACTTACCAGCCCAAGGCCCCACCATTCCCACTTGGTAGTAATCCAAGCCTCCCACTGCAAACAGACGGTGGCCTAATTTAAATCTTAACTTCACGGCCCAATGGTGTCAGCAGCAGCGCGACAGCAGTTGAAACGGAGATTGGGAACTATCGCAGTTGCGGGGGTGGGGGCGATGGGCGGGGGAGCCCAAGATATCCTTGCAGGGCCGAGGGGAGTATTTCAGCCCCTCCTGGCCCACAAGGATTTCATATAAAAACTATTTTTCCAAAATTACTGTCGCCTCTTCCGGCCACTCCGTGGATTTCCTCCATGATTGAGATGTCAGGGGTTGACCCACTGCGGGCAGCAGAGCGTTGGATGAATTCAAGTTTATGGAGGGTGGAAGATGGCAGGCCGGCCAGGAGAGCATTGAAATAGTCAAGTCTGGAGATAACAAAGGCAAGGATGAGGGTTTCAGCAGCAGAGGAGCTGAGGTAGGGACGAAGAATGGCAATGCTTCCTTCCTCACTTACTTTGCTGGGGACCATTTCTGTGGGTTCCTGACGATGGCCTGACCTTCTGCGACTTTCCATTCTTGCCTGGTGGCGTTGACGTAATTCTTCAGGCAGGAGTCAGTTTCGGGGTATTATTCTACCTCTGTAACTTCAACCTCCGAAGCATTGCCATTCTCCGTCCCTACCTCAGCTCCTCTGCTGCTGAAACCCTCATCCTTGCCCTTGTTATCTCTAGACTTGACTATTTCAATGCTCTCCTGGCCGGCCTCCCATCTTCCACCCTCCATAAACTTGAATTCATCCAACGCCCTGCTGCCCGTGTCCTAAATTGCATCAGGTCCCGTTCACCCATCACCCCTCTGGTTGCAGACCTACACTGGCTCCTGGTACGGCAATGCCAAGATTTAAAAATTCTCATCCTTGTTTTCAATCCCTCCATGGTCTTGCCCCTCCGTTTCTCTGTAACCTCTTCCAGCCGTATAACCCTTTGAGATATCTGCGCTCCTCCAATTCTGGCCTCTTGCACATCCCCGATTCGATTTTAATTGCTCCACCATTGGTGGCCATGCCTTCAGCTGCCTGGGCCCTAAGCTCTGGAATTCCCCCCCTAAACCTCCTCGCCTCGCTACTTCTCTTTCCTCCTTTAAGATGCCCATTAAAACCTACCTACCTGTCCTAAGATCTCCTTATGTGGCTCGGTGTCAAACTTTGTCTGATAACACTCCTATGAAGTGCCTTGGGACGTTTTGCTATGATAAATGTGCTATATAAATGAAAGTTGTTGTTGTTATAGTCAGTAAAAAATTAACCCAAACTGAATAAAAACCATCTCTATGAATTTCACAGAATATAGATTATTATATAGCATTAAATATTTAGATCCTGGAGTGATTTCAAGGCTGCAATTTAATCAATGATAGATAGAAGCCATTAGAGTGTTGTTTTTGTGGTTTATGGTCCCATATAAACTATCAATAAGTTTACTGTCTTGCATCAGATATTCATTGTCTTCTACATAATACGTCCTGTTTATAGAGCTTCCTGCTAATCAATAAACTTATCTGGAACAATTTTCACCTCCAGTGGGGGAGAGGTCCCGTGGCACACTGCCCAATTTTTTTTTCCATTGACTCCAAGTCTAAGGGGGTGATTTTGCCAATGGGGGCGCGTTGGAGGCGGGACTGCTGCTTGTCGGGTTTTAGTCCCGCCTCCACCGACTTGTGGCCAACCCACTCTATTTTACCTTGATTGACCTTGTGAAACCCGCCCAGCGGGCTTAGCAGGCCAATTAAGGGGAAGCTGGTTACAGAGAACGTCAGCATATGACGTTTCATCTGTCAAAACATTTTGACAGATGAATTGTCATCATTTGACAGCTTTGAGAAGCTGTCAAACACTGACATTCTCTGTTGTTTGGTGAGTTCTTGTACTCAAGGCTCATCAAACCTATTTTGTGAGCAGAAAGCAGATGGCTGTTGCATCGGAGAATGCAGCGGCCATTCTGTCATCTCTGCCATTGAGATGCCGGAGCCTCCGCATCCCCAACGATTGAAGCCTGCAGGAAGAAACAAAGGTAAGGAAACTTTTTCTATCACTTTTCACTCACCTCACATACTTACCTCTCCACACTTGCACCCATCACTCACCTCCACAGCGCACTTTTGGACCCCTTGACCCCCGCAGACCCACTGCTCACCTCGGTGACCCTGGCGGGGGTTTCCCGACATCGGGAAGCCCGCACCTCTGCTGGAAAAATGGGGATAATCCTCTTAACTGCCTGTTAACTACCTGTTAACAGGCAGCTAAGTGGCTGTAATCACCTTCCCGCCTCCAGGAGACGGGACCCGGCGCGGGTCGGGTACCTGCCTCATGGGAAGATGACACGGAGGTGGGTTGGGAGCGGGATGGGTACCCGCCCCCAGATTCTGCTATTTTCCCGGCAGTCCTGCCTCCAAACCCGCCTCCCCAGGGCTTGCAAAATCGCCTCCCCTAGAGTTCCACCTGATAGGCATTTGATGGGCTGGTACAATGAGTGTGATTAAGCATACTGGCCCATCTAATATTGAAAGTGGGGCCCTTTTGGGGGTCCAGGCCTAACTCATGGTCCACCTACGTTAGCAGCAAACCAATTTTCTCCTGTAAGTTCTGGTGGATGGCAGAAGTTCGTGTTAATTTTTGTGCAGGCACTTTCAAAATGAAGTCATAATTGTATTGATTTCTATGTGGGTTCAATGACGACACATTGATGAAAGAGAATGTCTTTTAATCTAAAGTTTGTTCAACTAAGTTAACAGCATTACAGGAGACACCATCTTAGAGATCCATCTAAAACGAAACTAACACTAAACTGTCTCTCTCACATGCCCTCTGCTGGTCAGGCATAAATAATCAAACAGGCAAATATGCTGGTAAGGCATAATAATCAAACAGGCAAATACCATCACTATTTGCTGATATCATTACATCTCCCTTTCTTAAAACAAAAGTATTTTACTTTTATCTAACAACATGTTTTCTTTGTATTACTCTGCATTTTAACTGTAACACTTAATGAACTTACATTATCATTATCATTATCAAGGTTTTTTAACCTTGCTTTGTGTGTTCACATGAAATATGTAAATACACTAGAACTTGAAGAAAGAATAAGATAACATTACTTCCTTCTATAACAAGAGTCATTACACTTGCTCAATGAGTCTCTCAGGAGGCTTCACGTGTCTTGAGGATTTTCTGATTGATTGTTCTTGAATCTGAGTTGTTGCCTCAGATGATGTTTCTCAGCTGTGTGATCAGGTTGTTCAACAGTATCAGTCTTTTGACTTGCTGTGTGATCAGGTTGTTCAACAGTATCAGTCTTTTGACCTGCTGTGGCTGGTCTCATGAGAAGATCCCGACGATTTCTTCGCAGAACAGCACCCTCATCTGTCTGAATGGTGTCTGATCTTGGCTGGACTTCACTCAGGACAGTTCCCTTCTGAGTCCATATGTTTGTTTTGTCTTTGAACCTTACTTGATCACCAGTGTGGAGTTCAGGTAAGTTTTGTGTTCCTCTGTCATAGTAGTACTTTTGCTTTTCTTTCTGTTGTTCTTTGAACTTCCTCACTTTCTCCCCCTCTTTTATTTTCAGGAGGTTCTCCGGGATGGGTAGGTTTGACCTTAGCAGACGTCCCATAAGGAGTTGGGCTGGTGACATACCACACTCGAGCGGCGTTGTGCGGTATACAAGCATGCTCTGGTAGAAGTCAGTTCCACTGTCTTTTGCCTTGTACATCAGTCTTTTCACTGTCTGGACTGATTTTTCCACTAGTCCATTGGACTGTGGAAAGTGAGGACTTGGCATTGTGTGGACAAAGTCCCACTTTTTGGCAAAGTGTCGGAAACTTGCATTGTAAAACTGGGGTCCGTTGTCTGTGAAGACCTCGATTGCCACGCCATGTCTGGAGAATATGGCTTTCATACATGTTATCACAGCATCTGCAGTGGTGGTGTACAGTCTACAAACCTCTGGATACAGGGAGTAATAGTCTGTGACTACAAGATAGTCCTTCCCTTGACATACGAATAGGTCAGCGCCTACCTTCTGGTAAGGTCTGTCTGGCGCTGGGTGTGGCTTTAGTGGTTCTACCGGATTGCTTGCTCGATATTTCAGGCATATTGTGCAGTTTGACACCTCATTTGTCACATCTTGGTTGATTCGTGGCCAGTACAACACCTCTCGTGCTCTTTTCTTACACTTTTCGATTCCCAGATGTCCTCCATGGATCCTTTTTAGCATCTCTTTTCTCAGACTCTTTGGGATAACTATTTTACTTCCTTTGTAGATGATGTCTTCGACCACTGATAGTTCCGCCCTGCAGTTCCAGTACTCTGCCATGTCAGGTGAGCAGTCTTGCTTCATGTTGGGCCATCCATCCAAGATGCTTTTCCTCAGTCGTCTCAGTGTTTCATCTTTGTTTGTCTCAGTCTTTATGAGCTCCATTTTTGCATCTGCTATGGGCAGTGCACTTGTGATCATGTCCACGTAGGCGTTCACTTTTTCATCCATTTTGGTGTTTGCGGGCTCTCTTGGGTCAACAGCTCTGGACAACGTGTCTGCTGTATACATCAGCTTACCCGGTGTGTACGCAACATTCAGTGTATAGCGTTGTAGCCTGATCATCATTCTTTGTATTCTAAGCGGACATCCATTTAGTGGCTTTTGGAACAATGCAATCAAGGGCTTATGGTCAGTCTCTACACTGATTGCTTGTCCTGACACAAACTGGTGAAATCTTTCACAGGCGTATGTGATGCTGAGCAGCTCCTTTTCTATTTGAGCATATCGCGTCTCCGCGTCTGTCATTGAGCACGATGCATATGCAATAGGTTGCCAGTAGTCATATTTTTGCAGAAGAACGGCACCAAGCCCACTCTGTGATGCATCTGATGATATCTTGATGGGTCTCGCTGGGTCATAAAACCTCAGAACTGGTTCCTCTGTGAGCAGTTTCTTTAGATCGCTCCATGACTTCTCATGCTAATGATTCCATTCCCATTCTATGTTCTTTTCAGTTAGTCTTCTCAGTGGCGCCACCTTTTCTGAGAGGTTGGATATGAATTTACCCATGTAGTTGATCATTCCATTAAACCTCTGCACGTCCTTTTTGCATTGTGGCTTTGGCATATTCTCAATGGCGGACACCTTTCTGGGATCTGGTCTGATGCCCTCACTGCTAAGGATATCTCCCACGAATGTCAGTTCTGTCACCCCGAGCTGGCATTTCTCTATATTCAGCTTCAGGTTTGTTTTCCTTGTTGCTTCCAGCACTTTTTTCAGTCTCTCGTCATGCTCAGTTCTCGTGGTTCCCCATACTATGATGTCATCCATCGATGTATCAACTCCCTCCAGATGCTCATAGATCATATGGATAGTTTTGCGATACACTTCAGGAGCTGAGGCAATGCCAAATGGTAACCTTAGGAATCTGTATCTGCCAAATGGACTGTTGAACATGCACAGTCTTGAACTTGCCTCGTCCAGTTTCATCTGCCAAAATCCTGATGATGCATCTAACTTGCTGAAATACTTTGCATTTGCAAACTGTGACATGATTTCCTCACGTGTGGGAAGCTTGAAGTGCTCTCTCTTTATTGCTCTGTTTAGATCTCTTGGATCCAGGCAAATTCTGAGCTTTCCATTCTTTTTGTCCACAACGACGAGGGAACTCACCCACTCAGTTGGCTCATCTATCTTCTGAATCACGTTCAGGCTTTCCATCCTGTCCAACTCTGCCTTCAGTTGCTTTTGAAGAGCAAACGGAACTTTTCTGCATGGATGTATGACCGGTGTCATACTTTTATCTACTCTGATCGTGCGTTCTCCTGGAAGGCAGCCTAGACCCTGAAATAGGTCGTTGTACTCTTTCATGAGTTCATCATAGACTGTCTCTCCTTCGCTTTCCACAACGAGGACTCTCTTTACCAGGTTCAGTCTCTCACAGGCTATTAAACCTAGTATGGCTTGCACATCCTTTGGCACCACGATTAATGCTAGCGTGTGCTCTCTGTCCTTGTGTGTCACTTTGACAATGCATTTTCCTTTCACTGGTATATCAGTACCTGAGTATCCTGTCACTTTCACTTTTATTCCATGTATCTTTGGTCTGGGTCTAATTTTCTTAAAATCAGTCTCTGATATCACATTAACTTGTGCTCCAGTATCCAATTTAAATGGAATGTGTATGTCATTCACTTTTAGTGTCAACATCCAGTCTCTTTTTTCTTTTTTGTTTTCAGACACAACATCCACATAGAACTCCTCTATCTCGTTTTCATCTACTGCATGGACCTTGCTTTGCTGCGTTTGGTTCTTACAACAACGGGCATAATGGTTGTTTTTGTTGCAACTATTGCATGTTTTACCATATGCTGGACACTTTTTTGGTGAATGCTGTGTACCGCATCGACTACATGACTTTCGATTGTCCCTTTCATTTTTGTTCGCTGGCCACGCCTCTTTTTTCACATTGGCGCTCTTTTTGTTAAACGGTTTGTGTCCGTTCATTCTCACTGCATCCACGTTGCAGCTACTGTCACTGAACAGCTCCTTTGCCTGCGACTTCACAGTCTCTGTAGCCCTACACAGTGCTATGGCTTTTCCCAGGTCTAGATTTTGCTCTCTTAGCCGTCTTTCCCTTAGACCATTATCTGGAATACCACACAACAGTCTGTCTTTTATCAGCGAGTCTGTCATTCCCCCAAATTCACACGTTTTGCTTCTGTTTCTCAGTTCAGTCACATACCGATGAATAGTCTCACCCGTTTTCTGTACACATGTGAAAAATCTGTGCCTCTCAAATGTCACATTACGTTTAGGTATGCAGTAGGCCTCAAACTGTTCCATTATTTTATCCAGCTTCATTTTGTCTCCATCAGCAGCGAATGTGAAGTTATTATACACCTCCAGCGCTTCATCACCCATGACATGTAAGAACACTGACGCTTTCATTTTATCACTTTTCTCATCAGCTCCGATTGCCGCTAAATACAACTCCAAACGTTGTTTGAATCTCCTACAATTTTCAGCCACATTACCTGTCAACTGAAGCTTCGCCGGTGGGTGTAATCCTTCCATTTTTCACTTCGTTAGCTATTCTCCAAAGGTAAGTAACGATGTTCTCTGTTGGCTTGCTAATATGTGAAGAGCTGATTTCGCTGGGTAGCTTTCTTGCCACGACTCCGTTCACTATCTCGTCGAGTTGCTAACTTCAGATTTTTCCTCTTCATCTCTTTCAATCACTTCTTCTGACATCATGTATTGATTTCTATGTGGGTTCAATGACGACACATTGATGAAAGAGAATGTCTTTTAATCTAAAGTTTGTTCAACTAAGTTAACAGCATTACAGGAGACACCATCTCAGAGATCCATCTAAAACGAAACTAACACTAAACTGTCTCTCTCACATGCCCTCTGCTGGTCAGTCATAAATAATCAAACAGGCAAATATGCTGGTAAGGCATAATAATCAAACAGGCAAATACCATCACTATTTGCTGATATCATTACAATAATGGCAGCTGTCTTTCACTCTGCCAGGGTATTTCACACTTCATCTAGAGCCATCCTTTGTGTCTTTACCTGTCCTATTACCATCTCGTCTCGCCTTGAATATCTCTTTATGTCTCTTCACCCCCCACAGACCTTCCCTGTTGTTCTTTCATCCCCTCCCCCATTTCCCAGCCCCCAAACTTGCTTTTTAATCTGTTTCATTTCCTGCCTTTTTCTCAGTTCCGACGAAGGGTCTTCGACCTGAAACGTTGACTCTGTTTCTCTCCGCGGATGTTGCCTGGCCTGCTGAGTTTTTCCAGCGTTTTCTGTTGTTATTTCATAATGATATGGTGGTTTCCCATGGGCACCAAATCACCCACGCCAGAATATATAGACTGAGGTGGTGTTACCTCCAGTATTCCCAGGAGCAGTGCTTAGACAGGCTGTGCATTACAAAGAAAGCAACTAATCAGTGATGCCAGCTGCTGCAACCCAAACCACAGCCCATCTCCACATTAGACAGTGCACTGCCAGTAGTTGTAAAGAACACAACCATCCTGAACTTTTATGTTTTGGGCTCTTTCCAGACTGGGATTTATTAACATAGCTAATTAGCTGTGCACAGATACACAATGCAGTTCGCAGAGGCATTTTTGTCACAGCAAGTCATTTCATGCACTTCCTCATGGACAACTATTGGCAGCATGACAGAGCGCTGCAATTTTAGAGTCGTGCTATTGCCCATGGTCCAATGCTTTTGATCAATGCCATCATCTGTGTCATCGGGAATGGATTCAACTCTCTAAATGTGCAGCTTATAGCAGTTTTCATGGCAGCTCATTATAAGCTAATCTACTCTTCTGCCTGAAAACACACAAGTTGTTGTTGAAAAGGAAGGCTCGGAATGGTTTTTCAGGAAATCAAGTTTATCTTGTGCAGCAATGGCTGATGACACGTGTGCCATCCCAGGACATAAGCTGACCATTCAGCCACTAGAGTCATAATTAAGCGCACCACTGGCAGTTTGAAAGTGCACTTCAGGCCCCTGGATTGATCTGGGGATTTCCTGAAATATAGACAGTGATCGTGGATGCAGCACAATTTTGCCTTACTAAGAGCCCTCACCTTTGGGGTCCTGGTGGAGGAAGGCCCTACAGGTAAAAAGAGCATCAGCAGCCTGAGAAGGATGTGGAGGTCAGCCCTTTGCCAGTTGCAAGAGACATTCATGCCACTCTCAAATAGGAGACGATATCCTGACTACCATAAGTGACCAATGCATTAAAAATCCTGCCTACCTATTTCCCCTTTCCTTTATAAAGATGCCATCACCTTCAGCTCCAGTTCTGGGCTGAACAACTCACAAAGCTTCCATTCATACTATCGAATGAAAGTAACTTCCACACATTTCCAAACTAACTTGTGCTTCTTACCACTGTGCTTTCACCTTGTTGCCAATGAGGGAACTATGGGAGTAGATTTTTGTCTTCACTGTCGGGGTGGTTATCTGGTGGAGCCGCAAGTAAACTTTAAGGAGGGGGGATGCACTCCGGGGGTGGGGGCACATTGAGTTGCTGGCACTGGGTCACCGTATTTTTTATGGGAAAGGAGGAGCAGGAATACACAGAATTTTTTCCAGTGGCTGTTTTGTGAACAGTCCCTTTAATTACCACTGGCTAGGTTGCTCATGGCCTAGAACCAATGGATGGTGCATACCCGTACATACTCCACGCATTCATATATTTTTCAAACAATTGATGTATTTACAGAGTCAAGTAGGCTTGTGCTGGCTGCCCATTGGCGGGCTCTCCAGAAAATCGCACTGGGTAAGGCCTTGAGTGGCCAACCAGTAGGCAATATTCTTTTCATTTTCAACTGTTAACTGGCTGCCCTGTTGTCCAGTGTAAATGGGATAGGCGGCAGTTAAAAATTGACCCCAATATTTTTATCCTGCGGCTTGTTTTACCAGCTTTCTTACTTTTTCTAACTTCTTGAAGGTGGTACGTTTACTGGGGTACAGTTCTGCAGGCAACAGCGGTCCTCTCATGCTGAATGCAAGTGTGCGTTCCTCATGTACAAGCCTGGATGGTGAATGACAATAAGCTAGTCAAACATAGTGAGCATGACCGCCAAGCTGGAAAAGCATCGACTTCAGGGTGATTTGATTGGGGTATTTATTGTGATTAAAGGACTAGACTACATCTTTGTAGACAGATTATTTGAATTAGATAAGTGAGGGCGAACGACAGGTTATTATGTGTATAAATTAGGTAAGCATAGAGCTAGGCTAGATGCCAGGAGGTTTGTCTTTTTGCAGAGTGTCATTAACCTTTGGAATAAGTTGCTGGCTCATGCAGTGATTGACAATTCACTGCAAACATTCAAAAGGGGACTGGCCGAGTTGCTGGTGGAGGATTGCTGCATACAAATGATAGGTAGGATGCTGGGGTACGTACCATTGTGGCCACTGCTATCTCCTGGAACTTGATTTTGATCATCTTCGGGGGCGGGGGGGCGTCATAGGGGAAATTCCCCAAATTCTCCTTTCTCTGAATTGGTTTAGGGTTTTTAATATTTTTCTTTGTTGCTTCTCCCAGGAGATTACATGGCTGCCGATGGGTGGGGAGCATCAATAGATCATATTGCTTATTTGCAAAATGACTGAATGGGACAGATTCGATGGACCAGCTGTTGTTTTTCTGTTCACCTTTTTCATATGTTTGTATATTTTGACCAAATGTTCGCACATGGACTCTTTTCACTGGGGGGTTACTGGAAAATGAGCAGAAAGGATAATTTTGGTTGATTTGTTACTTCTCTTCCTAGTCCAGGAGCATTTGAAGCTAAATGTAGCACTCCTACATTACAACAATGATGACACTTCAAAAGCACTTCATTGGCTGTAAAGCGCTTTTGGACGTCCTGACATCATGAATGGTGTTACATAAATGCAAGTCTTTCTTATTTTTTTTACAACTGCCCCAGCAGAAATAAGCTACCTCAGTACAGACAAGAGACTGATCCCTAAACCTTCCTGGATCTATGCCTCAATACCATTCCAAGCAGTGCACTTAAGCAACTAAGCCATCTTGGCACATCAGAAGTGCTTAAAAAATGATCACGGTGTGCAACCATGAAGAAAAAAAAATGATTTTAAGGGAATATTTAAATCTTCCATCACTTTCAATCGGTCTCCTCTTATGTAGTCAGAGAGAATCGTGAAAGTTCAGAGATTAGCGTCAGAGAAAAGTAATAAAGTCTAAGAAAAATGATTGAGCATCCTTGTTGCTTGTCAGATGCTCAATATCGGAATATTGTGTAAGAGTGATTGTTTTCTTGTCAGATTATTAACACTATACATCATAGTTCTAAGTTTCAGTTTTTGAAGAGATGAGGCTACATAGATGTGCATGTTCTAGGTAATACAATATTTTGCACAGCAGCGTAGCGATGCAATACAATGGAACTGCTTCAAGTTTCTTTGGATTGTATTGATTCAAATCCATTTGACCTTTCCTTGCATCTGACGCTTTCGTTTTAAGGATTGATTAAAACACCAGATTGAATTTATTAAATCAGCTAAAAATAGGAATTTGTCCTCTCTTTTCTTCGTGGCAATGGGACGAAGTTTAATATTACCCAGGCCCAGTCTGAGAGACAAACAAAAGGGTCAAAGTATTATTAATTCCAATATCCTCTCAGTGACAATTCACTGTCAGATCTGAGGGTTTCCAGCTTGATGGGATGTGGCATCTCCCTATTGACTGTTGAGTAATGAAAATGTGGAGCCTAATTGCAAAATACCCTCAATGTTGTAAAGTATGACACTAAATTGACTTTTACTTTGTAAAGCATACATGGGAACTAGGCAATTACAAGATTCATGTAGAAAATGACCTCCATAAATTGAAGAGATGCCAAATGCTACTGCATTTTCGCCTACATTTATATTAATTCACTGAGGAATTGATTTAAATGTTACAATCAGAATGACACTTTTCTGTATTAAAACTAGTCACATTAATTTCTCTGCAATAAAAAAAATGAAATCTGTATATTTTTCATGGAGAGTGTGCCAAATTACAATTACTGTCACATCTCTTGTTATCTCCTAAAGTCAAGCTGGAGCTTCAATTTATTATTGTCCTTCAGCAAGTTATTGTACAGCTTGGCAAATATGCCAGGATTCAAAAGTAAATTAATGTCTTCCATGGCAATTCATGCCTATTCATTAATGTTTAATTTAGTTCCATCTTTCACAAGTCATTTTAATATCAAATGAAGAAGAAACCATGAGATGGTCTTCAATCAAATTTCCTTGAAACAATAGGCTAGACAAGTGATTTCTTAACATTGGATATATAACTGTTTTGATATTGGCCCGGATTTTGCTCTCAATGGTGAAGGAATGGTTTTCGCTGTTCCAGATTATAATCGCTCAGCCATCGGTGGCTGTGCCTTCAGCTGCCTAGGCCCTAAGCTCTGGAACTTCCTCCCTAAACCTCTCCACCTCTCTACTTCCCTTTCCTCCTTTAAGACGCTCCTTAAAACCAACCTCTTTGACCAAGCTTTTGGTCATCTGCCCTAATTTCTTCTCATGTGGCTTGGTGTCAAATGTTTGTCTTATAACACTCCTGTGAAACGCTTTGGGGTGGCTAACCATGTTAAAGGTGCTATATAAATACAAGTTGTTGTTGTTTACCTTGTGTACAGTTGTCCAGAGACTTTTTGTGGGCTTGTCAATAGAAATTTATACTAATCCCACATCTGATCCAGTGCAAAACCCTCTAATGTGAATTGGGGGCATCTGTGAGCAGGTAAAACAGCAGGGAGGCTCTTCAATCAATCATATTGAAGAATCCTCACTGAGACACGCAGACTGCAAAACAGGAAGTTAAAAACAGGAAATATAAATTAAATTTAAATCATTGTACATGGAGCAAAATAAAGATTGGGACATACAGATGGAATTAAGAGAGAGACATAAAATAGAAAAACAGAAAAACTAAAAAAAATAGTTAATTAAAAAAAAAATCTACAACATGAATTTTCTTCTGAGGAATGAGAATTCACACTTGTAAAATACATTTTTCAGGGCAGAGAGGTTGTTCAGCAGTAATTATCACTTATTACGCTGTTAAAGACTCACTTACTCCTGAAAGAACTAGCCCTAACCTTTTCAGCCATCTTTAGTGTAGAACTAATGGGCAAGTACCCTAAGTTCACGCCATTACAGTAATTTTAGTGCCCAGCCTATTGGCAAGGACTGCTACAGCGCACCCTGTGGAGGATCAGGTATCTCTGACAGCAACTTCCGGATTTCTGCGTTTAACTATGCATGTGCAGATGCCAGGAGTTGCTGTCAGATTAACCCCACAATAATGGCGAGCGCTGATAGCCTCGCCTTTATTATTACCTAAAAATCCTCCACCCTTTCAGGCAGTGCATTCCCGATCATAACAACACTGTGTGTAAGAAATATTCCCCCTTGGTTCTTTTGCCAATTATCTTAAATCTGCATCCTTTGGTTACCGACCCTCCTGTCAGTGGAAACAGTTTCTCTCTGTCTATTCTATCAAAACCCTTCATGATTTTGAACACTGCTATTAAATCTCTCCTTAACCTTCGCCACTCTAAGGAGAACAATGCTATGATCCTTTAAGATACAAACATTATGCTTTTTTAAATACTGTAACCTAATATCATCAATGAATTTATGCAGTCTTTCAGTACTTTTACCTAGTCTTCTTTCGAGACCTAAGCTTCTTGTTTGGACAAAAGGGCAGTTATTCATTTGAGCGATGTTATGGGGATGATACATTGGCCTAGAAATTTAGTTGTTAGCGCCAGCCGCTAGCGCCTTAGGAGGAGGAGAAGTGGGGCGATTAGCGGCTAGCGCCCGTGCGCGGCGCGATCTGCGCCTCTCGTGACCTTCACTCAAGATTTAGCGGCGGCGCTAAACCACAGCGCCCGCTCAGCTGCGTGCGCAGATCGTGATGTCATTTCATGGTGCAACGCACTTGGTGCGCCCCGAACCAGAACTTCAGTGGCGCCGCCCATCTTTGCGCCTAGCGCCCCCAGCGACTGGTAGAGGGGAGCGGTTCCCAGTCACTGCAGGGCGCGGGGGCGCTATTTAAAGGGGACTCCTCCTGCATTATAAGTGACAGCCATTTTGTGCCAATCCTTCTGTGTGAGAGACGGATATTTGGAGAGAGACAAAGGCAGTGAGCTTTCTGCTTTGACTAAGCGCTCGCACAGGTACTTCTGGCTTCAGGCCAGAGCTTTGCATTTGGATTTCACTTTCAGTGCCATAGCCTTGAGTCGCCACATATAATGGGGGCTGCAATGGGTGGAAATGTTGGCTTTCTGCATTGCATTCAAAGGGATCAGAGAAGCCGTAAGAGAGTGCCAGTCATGGCCAGACGGAGAAGGGCCAACAGGCGTCGGCACAGGAGGCCTTACCCACCCAGGGTATACCGCCAGCAGTTCTCATATCTGAACATGTCTGAGGAGCAGTGTGTTTGGAGGCTGCGATTCAGAAGGGAGGTGGTCACTGAGATCTGCCACCTGCTTCGCAGAGATCTGCAGCCACAGCTGAGGAGCAGGACGTCTCTGTCGGTGGCAGTGAAGGTGACGGTGGCTCTCAACTTCTATGCCACCAGCTCCTTCCAATCCGCTACTGGGGACATTGCCAACATCTCCCAGTTCGCGGTACATTGCTGCATCTGCCAGGTTAACAATGCCCTTTTCAAAAGGAGATGTCAGTACATCTCCTTCCCCATGACCCTGGACAAGCAGCAAGAGCATGCAATGGGATTTGGAAGAATAGCGGGCTTCCCCATGGTCCAGGGCATAGAACTGATGAACCAGCAATGGCCAGGCCTTGCTTCAGGCCTGCAGTGTGCAGGGCATGGCAGCCAAACAAGTCGACCCTCCCCCTTTAAGAGCTGACCGGCGCCAGCGTGTCTGCCTTCATTCAGAAACTCGCCACACCTGTGCTGCACCCGCCCTCGGTGTTAGCGCCTCGGCACGCCGGCTTAGCGCCTTATGATAGTCGTGCATCACCTGCTTTAGCGCAGTAGCAACCTCTTGGGGCGATGCAACTGAATATCGGCGAAGGTGGCGCTAAGTTGCACCGGGCGCTAAATTTAGCGAATGCCCGGCTGTAGCGCCCCAAACGTGGCTATACTGAATTTCTAGGCCATCATCTCGAAGAATGGGATGTGTTTTGTAATGCTGATTATTAGATTTATAATACTGTGACTTTCATTTCAATGACATGGCCAGAACAGTGCGGGTAATTGTTCTGTAAGTGCATGTGCTAATAAAATCAGCACCTGCTTCATTAAACAGAATGGCTTTACTGCCAGAAATTAGGGGTAGGGGAGGATCAATCTGCGAATAATACAACATTTAGAGAGCTCGAATTGCCATGAGCAGTAATCTCCCTTTTTCATTAACACAGTTTACTCTTAAATGGATTGATCTGATCAAGTAGTGCACAAAATCAAGATGAAAAAGTGTAACTGTCTTCTAGGATGACAGTACGATTTTCAATGCTTTCAGTATGAAGCTCCCATGATCACTTAGTGGATAAATACACTGGGAGTGAAATTAGATCTTGCCCACTTACGGAGCAAACTGGGCAAAGGGAACGATCCCTGTGCTGGAAGAGGTAGGCCCGAGGCCCTCATTGAAATTAGACCGGCATGCGGCTGACGGCTGCTACGCATCCCCAGGCAGCTTGCCGGGGAAGCGGGTTTAAATTTTGGGCCGGCAGCAATGTTTTTGTAGACGCCAGTCATGATGGCGGGGAGCGTTAATGAAGGGAGGGACAAAGTGATCAGGAGTGAGAGACGTGATAAAGAGAGAGTGAGGCAAACAAGAGGGGTCCAAGCAGGGGCTGGCAGTAATCTTATGGACTGCTATGGAGCTGGGAGGAGCACTCCTGTTCCTCCTTGCTTTACATTCAGGTATGTAATTTTTTTTTAAAAATGCACCTTTTTGGTGGCAACCTCTAGCGGTCCCTTTAAGGATGGATGGTTAGCCCGTATGTAGACGTGGTTATCCTGAATGCAGAAGGCCTGGTGTTGGTTGTGTTCAGGGCAGCCCAGTTTCAAGAAGGAGGTCCTGAAACAGGAATTAAAGAAAGAAAGAAAGAAATGGAATTTATATAGCGCATTTCACAACCTCAGGATGTCTCAAAGCTCTTTACAGCCAATAAAGTACTTTTGAAGCGTAGTCACTGTTGTAGTGTCAGGAAATGCCACAGCCAATTTGCACACAGCAAGGTCCAGGATACCGGATAGAACTCCCCTGCTCTTCTTCGAATAGTGCTATGGGATTTTTTATGTCCACCTTCAACAGTGCAACACTCCCTCAGCACTGCACTGAAGTGTCAGCCTAGATTTTTGTGCCCACGTCTCTGGAGTATAACTTGAACCCACAACCTCCTGACTCAGAGGTGAGAGTGCTAGCACTGAGCCACAGGTGGCACTCATCCCCCCTTTTGCATATACAAAGGGCTTACAGCCTGTTTCAGGCGCTGGCCGCCTATACTTCAGCCTTTACCAATATGGTGGATGACGCACTTCTGGCGTGGAATGTACGCGAGCATGCTGCCCACCATATTGGATGCTTAGGCGCCCATTTTCTGCCTGTAAAATGTATGCGACATCAACAAACTTCTAGGCCAGTGTCTTATGTGGTACTGAACAATGCAGAATGGGAGGGTGCCAGATTTGATCCCTGACGTAAGAAAACTACTAGGCACTTGGTCTGAGTATTAAACAAGGCTTTAATCAACTGTTTCTCAACAAGGAGATCTAGTTGTGTCCTTCACTAGTTCCTGTTAAAGAATGTCCTGAGCAAGCTGGGCCCATGCCCGAGTATTTATACTCTCCCTGGACAGTGCCACCCGCAGGCTACCCAGTATCATTACATAAGCCATTTCCACATGAATGACAAGATTCATGTCAATCCCCAGTTATAATAGTTGGCTTTCTACAAACTATCAACCAGGGTTTCTACTGTGGATTTCTATTCAGTGGCCTGTTGTTGAAAGTGCTACCCTTCTAGTCAGGACTGGATTGAACATGGCTGTGAGGTCCTCCTTTGTCAAAAGGTCTGTCAGGGATTACTGCACAAGGTCGATATGAAGGCACCATGTTGGGGTACCAGAAGTCTGCTAGTTGCTGGTGCAAGGTGACAGGGGATATCCGATCAAGACTCACCACGTTCAAGGGAGGGGGCGGGGGTTGTGTGAGGAGGAGGAAAGCTGGGAAAACAGAAAGAGTCCACTATCTCCAATAACATTTCCTCAACTGCTCCAAACGCTAGATTTATTTCCCCTACTCCAAGAGCACTATGAAAAGAGATCAAGCTGTTCTTTTTCAATGTGTTAACTTATTATGTTTGTTTTTCTAGCTCATAATCTAAGAATATAACAGAAAACACATTTATTCCTCAATAAGAGACCACAGCAACACCGAATAGGTTATTGCCGATGTTTCAAATTGAGTCAGTAGAGCTTGGCACACAAATGTGTGTCACACTGAGATATAGCCCTTCAGAGATGATCAAGTTAAAGTGGAGCTGTCTCTAGCCAGGGAAATACACCACTTTTACGCAAAAGGATCAGCCCTGAGAGTGGAAGTTATTTACTGAGGAAGCAGTGTACCACTGTGCTCTGCAATGCATTTTTGCACCTTGTTTAGAAAGTCTCCTTCAACAAATGAAGTGATTTGTAACAGATTGGTTCTTCTATGCACACTCCCTTGGACACCTTAGTACATGTTGATTTTATATTATATATTGTTTTTTTGAATTTAACATGGAAATAAGTGCACACACGGAACATAATAGAATGGAAGAATATTGAATATAAGCATTGCGTCATCACTCCTCCAAACTATGTATGACTGGTGAGTCTTTCACCTTACAAAGAATTACATAGGATTACATAGAATATACAGCCTAGAAACAGGCCATTTGGCCCAACCAGTCCATTCGGGCATTTATGCTCCACTTGATCCTCCTCCCATCCTTCCTCATCTAACTCTATCAGCATAACCCTCTATTCCCTTCTCCCTCATATGCTTATCTAGCCTCCCCTTAAATGCATCTATACTATTCGCCTCAACTATTCCCTGTGGTAGCGAGTTCCACATTCTCACTACTCGCTGGGTAAAGAAGTTTCTTCTGAATTCCCTATTGGATTTCTTGGTGACTATCTTTTGCTGATGGCCTCTAGTTTTGCTCTTCACCACACGTGGAAACACTCTAGGGGAAAAATTCGGATGGTTAGCGCCTCCCGTTAGCCCGAGTGCGGCGATTTTAGCGCTGCTGGTAAAATTGACCAGTTGTTTTGCGGCAGCGCTAAACACTACCGCCACGATCTCCTGCGCCCGCAGATCGTGACGTCAGTCGAGCGAGTAATGCCCTGGTAGCATCCCGGACAACAAGATGGCCCCTCCCCTTTAAGAACTGGACGGCACCAGTGTGTCTGGCTTCCATGGTAACTGGCATCGTCTGAGCTTCGGAAGCGTTCTGAGGTAGGGCCTCGCTCCCTGACGTTTACGCCTTAAGAGAGGTGTGTAGCACCTGATTTAGCACTCAAATCATATCCAGGGACGATAGAAGTGAATTTTGCAGTCGGTGCCGATAATTAGCGCTGGGCGCTAAACTTTGTGCCCGGCCGATATTAGCGCCCCAAAATGGGCGATACCCAATTTTTCCCCCTCTATGTTTACTCTATCAAAACCTTTCATAATTTTAAAGACCTCTATTAGGTCACCCCTCACCCTTCTCTCTTCACGAGAAAAGAGACCCAGCCTGTTCATCCTTTCCTGATAGGTATAACCTCACAGTTCTGGTATCATCCCTGTAAATCTTTTTTTGCACCATCTCCAGTGCCTCTATATCCTTTTTGTAATATGGAGACCAGAACTGTACACAGTACTCCATGTGTGGTCTAACCAAGGTTCGATACAAGTTTAGCATAACTTCTCGACTTATCAATTCCATCCCTCTAGAAATAAAACCTAGTGCTTGGTTTGCTTTTTTTCATGACCTTATTAACCTGCGTCGCTACATTCAGTGATTTGTATATTTACACTCCCAGATCCCTTCGCTCCCATTTAGATTCTTATTTTCCAAGTAATATGTGACCTCCTTATTTTTCTTACCAAAATGTAATACCTCACACTTATCCATGTTGAAATCAATTTACCAATTATACGCCCATTCTGCAATTATTTAATGTCATGTTTTAATTTGTTGCTGTCCTCCTCAGTATTGGTTATCCCCCGCCCCTCAATTTGATGTCATCTGCAAATTTAGAAATTGTGTTATTGATTCCAAAGTCTAAATCGTTAATGTAAATTGTGAACAGCAGTGGTCCCAGCACTGATCCTTGTCGAACCCCACTTTCCACCTTCTGCCACGGTGAATAGTTACCCTTTACCCCTACTCTCTGCTTTCTGCCTTGCATGCGCTGATCTTATTCATTAGTCTATTATGTGGTACCTTATCGAAGGTCTTTTGCAAATCTATATATATTACATCCACTACTATTAGCTGTGAGCATTGAAGTCATTGCTACTAATCAGAATCATGCTGAAGACATATCGTCAGTAATTTGAATATTAACTTTCTGTCTCTATGTACATGCGAAGCAATAAAAAGGCACATCCTATGATCTGCAGCTGGGAAAGCAATAAGCTATCAACACAGTGGTTCATGCTACCAGATTGCAAATGAGTGATATTATTTTTATGGCTGTAATTCAATACCAAATGTTTTTAGCTACCTGGCGCTTTACGCATTGTGGCAAAACTTTCCTCTGACTGGGTTTATTAAAGGTTTACCGAGCACAACAAACGGACAAAATCCAACCAGAACAACAGAATATTTAATGTCCCAATTTAAAAGCAAAGTACAACTGTTCCTGCACATGCATTAGATGTTTGCTTTCATTTTAAATAGCCCCCCTTTCACTGTAAATAGGGGAGCTGCATCCCCAGTGCAGCACCATCAAAAGTCCCTCTTCCCTTTACATCAACAATGAGCCCCGAATCGGAGAAATGAGCTAGAGTTGAGGTGGATTCGAAGGTGGGGATGGAAGTCCTGGCTCATCCCACTCTGCCTCGCTCCACCAGGACTCCTTGCCGAAGAGGGTAATGCTGTTCTTAGTATTAACTATTTACATCACTAAACACGAAGCTTTAACAACAGTTGACAAAATATAAAATGAGTATGTTAGGGTGCATTTATTCTATAACTGTCAGCTTGGCTCAGTGGTAGCACTTTCACCTTTGAGTTAGAAGGTTATAGGTTCAAGGCATACTCCAGGACTTGAGCACATAATCAGTGCAGTGCTGAGGGAATGCTGCTTTACCGGAGGTACCTTCTTTTAGATGTGACATTAAATCAAGAACCTGTCTACTTGTTCATTGGGCATTAGCGATCCCATGGCACTATTCGAAGAAGAGATGGGGCGTTCTCCCAGTGTCCTGGCTGAAATTTGTCCCTCAATCAGTGAAACAGATTATCTGCTTATTTATCTCATTGCTGTTTGTGGGACCTTGCTGTGTGCAAATTGGCTGCCGCTTTGCCTGCATGTTAGCAGTGAATGCACGTCAAAAGCAATTCATTGGCTGTGAAGTATTTTGGAACATCCTGAGGACATGAAAGATGCTATACAAATGTAAGGTTTTTCTATCTTTTTTAACTGTAGTGTCAGCATGAAGTGGTTTTGCTTCACGCTAACACTGCAGGTATAGAATAAATCCATCCCGAATCCAGTGTCAGGGCTCAGCAAATGTAACTTTGTTGCAAAGGCTAAACCACTTCACCCCGATGCCAAACTTGAATTGCAAACGCATTCTTAGCTGTTCTTTAGGGGGAGGTGACGGGAAGGAATGAACAGTAATCAGCATAAAATTAAATTAAATTCTGGTGCAAATCACATCAAATGAGGACTTACGGAATATAGTATTACAATTAAAACAGAAAATGCTGGAGATACTCAGCAGGTCAGGCAGCATCTGTGAAGAGAGAAACAGAGCTAACGGTTCAGGTCGATGACCTTTTGTATTACAATTAAGTTTGGTACCTAAAGAATGCATCACATGTACTTGTGTGAGTTAGTAAAAGTACCTTTTCTAGGTTTGCTATATTGTAATACAACAGACTTCAAATTGTAACAGCCTTGGTAATATGTTTTCAAGTAAACACATTATTTACAGGTATTTAGAAAGAAAGAATTGCATTTATATAGCACCTCTCACATCCTTAGGACATCCCAAAGCGCTTTGCAGCCAATGAAGTACTTGTGAAGCATAGTCACTGTTGTAATATAGAAAACACTGCAGCCAATTTGCACATAGCAAGATCCCACAAACAGCAATGTGATAATGACCGTATAATCTGTTTTAATGATGTTGGTCGGGGGATAAATATTGGCCAGGACACCGGGGAGAACTCCCCTGATCTTCTTCAAGATAGTGCCATGGGATCTTTTACGTCCACCTGAGAGGGCGGGCAGGGCCTCGGTTTAACGTCTCATTCAAAAGACGGCACCTCCGACAGTGCAGCACTCCCTCAGCACTGCACTGGAGTCTCAGCCTTGATTAGGGCTCAAGTCTCATGGAGGGGGACTTGAACCCACAACCTTCTTGACTCAGAGGTGTGAGTGCTGCCCACTGAGCCAAGACCCGGTTTGAGCCAACATTACGAAACTGTTGATCTGCATCTGGGTTTTCAATTACATTTTTGCAAGGAAAATAAAAAATAAATGTGTGCAATTAACTTCTTGAATGTAAGTTTTTTTTGTCTGATGTATTAATATCTTTGGTTTTAATATCAGTTAAGTCTGGTTGAGAAGTAACTTGCCATTAGTTTCTTCAATCCTTTCTTTTTTTAGACGGGGTTATGAAGATCTGGAAAGAAAGTTGAAGCAGATTTCTATGGAAAAAATCAGCCTTCTTCAGCAGCTCTCAAAATCAGCAACAGATTTGAAAGGAATGAAAGGAAATCTTCAGGTCAGACAACACCCCTCGACCACCACTTCCCAACTTACGACATTTTTAAGCTATTAGGCCTGGGGCAGCGGCTGCAGCTTCCAGCAGCCTTTAGCCCGGAAATATGCTTTCACACCACATAAGTATTGATTGGGTAAAATCAACATTGTAAACATTGTGGAGAAGGGGATAATGAATAGAATTATCCTTTCAACATTTCCGTATCACTAATACTCAGTCCATTTATGCAATAGTGTTAAAGGATTTGTTTTTAATGGTTGTACCTGAACACATAAAGTGTATTTGGTGCTTGAAGTGATAAGTACAATTGCGGAGAACAAATGGGCTTGTTCCTAAATATATCCAAATATGCCTAGTGCTTCTAATTAGTTCTAATTAATCCTTGAACAGAGGCCCAACCAGTCCCCATCCACCACCACTCTCCTCCGCCTGGCTGAACTTGTTTGCACATTGAACAACTTCTCCGTTGACTCCACTCATTTCCTCCAAATTAAAGGTGTTGCTATGGGTACCCGCATGGGTCCTAGCTGTGCCTGCCTTTTCGTGGGATATGTGGAACACTCTTTGTTCCAGTCCTACTCGGGTCCCCTCCCTCACCTCTTTTTGACTGTATCGGTGCCGTTTCCTGCTCTCGCCCTGCTTATTAGCGGGGATGGGGTTATTGCCTCTGGCCAGTCAGAAGCCTCTGAGCTGCTTCAGAGCCCCGTGCAGTTTCGAATCGCTCCCCTCTTCCTGGTTCTGACCGCTGGACTTATTCAGTAGCGATGTAGACAGAAACGAGACTCGTGGTTGGGTGCAAAACAGACCAGTATTTATTGAAACAAAAAGAAACAACTTGAAAATAATGAATACAACACACCTATGCTTGGTACAGCACTTTTCACTTAACACAGTACACTTATTGTCACCTACAGCATTCTTTTGCTTAGTGCAACACTTTTTACTTAAATACAGCACTTTTAATACAGTACACTCTTACTTAAATACAGCACTTTTAACTAGTGCAGCACTGTACTTCTCACAGTACTTAGTGTCCACTACAGCACTCTTTTGCTTAGTGCAACACTCCTTTACTTAAATACAGCACCTTTAATACAGTACACTCTTACTTAAATACAGCACTTATAACTAGTGCAGCACTTTACTTCTCGCAGTACTTAGTGTCCACTACAGCACTCTTTTGCTTAGTGCGACACTGTTACTTAACAGGGGAGGAGAAAACGGACACAACAAGGGAAAATTGACTAAAATCACAATTTAACAAAATCCCCCTTAATTCCCACCCATAAATACCTATCTAAGTTGCCTTGTGATAGGCCAGAAAAACTATGCTCACCAGTGAAACGCCTGCTCTGTGCCCCTGCGGTCTTAGATTCTTCACCACCCTGAAATGGAGATACCCCAGTGTTTAAAAGTAACTGCTGGTATTCCACTCCCTTGGGCGGGCTCCTGAGTTGTAGATAGGGCACAGAGGCGAGGCTGCAGAGTGAGTGAGAGATGGCTTCCTGAGAAGCTATCTTATACCCCATTTGGGGCCGAAATCTTCCCGCCCAAATCCCGATGTTTCTAGGCTGAACAAAAGGGATCCAAACTGTCCCCATTGACTGTGATGGAGTTTGGATGAATTACCCATTTCCCTTATGATGGGGTTTTGAATGTATCCCCATTCATCATGATGGGTTTGAATAGAGCTGTTTCGGTTTGAAAAAAACATGTCTATTTCCTTAATTGCTGAGTAAACAGCCCTTGGATGTTAGTGTAAACAAAGCCATTGTCCTGTGGTCACTGGAACTGCAATTGATTGGCAGTCTCAAGTGGTTAAGCCTTTGTGTCAACATTGTAGACTTCCTCTAATCAAACATCGATTGTCCTGCGGTGAAACTCCTCGAACTGCCTTTGATTGACAGTTTAAATACTCCATTGCTTCAGGGGCTGGGGTTTTTTCTAAATCCTTTGTCGGCCACCTTTGATTTTCCCTTTCATATGCACACAGGCTGTGTGGTGTCTTCTGCCACGAGGTCGGACAGCCATCTTTGATTATCCTTTTCACAGCACACACACAGGTTGCCTTTCAAGTCCTTTTTGTCAGCCCATGCTTTGCAGAGAGGCTGTCTTTTGTCTTCTGCCATGAGGTCTGACAGCCATTTTGATCCCTGGATTTTTAAAGGTATATTCTACCCAGGTTATCTTTAATCAAAAATATAATCTTCAGCTGTAGAAATTTTGGAAATTCTTGCGAAATCTTACACCTGATCTAGACAATTTCATTCACTTTGCCTCCAATTTCCACCCTTCCCTCACCTTCACATGGTCCATCTCCGACTCTTCCCTTCCCTTCCTCGACTTCTCTGTCTCCATCTCTGGGGATAAGTTATTGACCAACATTAACTACAAGCCCACTGACTGCCACAGCTACCTGGACTACACTTCCTCCCACCCCACCTCCTGTAAGGACTCTATTCCATTCTCCCAGTTTCTCCGTCTCCGCCGCATCTGCTCCGACGATGCTACCTTCCACACCAGTGCTTCCGACATGTCTTCCTTTTTCCTCAACCGAGGATTCCCCTCTACTGTGGTTGACACAGCCATCGACCGTGTCCGTTCTATCTCCCGCACTTCTGCCCTCGCCCCTGCCCCTCCCTCCCGGAACCACGATAGGGTTCCCCTTGTCCTCACCTTTCACCCCACCAGCCTCCACATTCAACGGATCATCCTCCGCCATTTCCGCCAGCTCCAACGTGATCCCACCACCAAACGCATCTTCCCCTCCCCTCCACTTTCAGCATTCCGCAGGGACCGCTCCCTCTGAGACACCCTAGTCCACTCCTCTATCACCACCAGTACCCCTTCCCCGTCGCCCGGCGCCTTCCCGTGCAAGCGCAAGAGATGCAACACCTGCCCATATACCTGCCCCCTTCCCACTGTCCAGGGCCCCAAACACCCCTTCCAAGTGAAACAGCGATTTACTTGTACAGTACTTCTTGCAATCTAGTATACTGTATTCACTGCTCACGATGTGGTCTCCTCTACATTGGGGAGACCAAACACAGATTGGGTGACCGCTTTGCGGAACCCCTCCGTTCAGTCCGTAAGGGTGACCCCGAGCTTCCGGTCGCCTGTCATTTCAATTCACCGCTCCAATCCCACTCAGACCTCACCGTCTGCGGCCTCTTGCATTGTTCCACAGAAGCTCAGCGTAAACTCGAGGAACAGCACCTCATCTTCCGATTAGGCACTTTACAGCCTTCCGGACTCAATATCGCGTTCAACAATTTCAGATCGTAACCTCGGCCCCATTACATTTTTATATTTTTTATCCATACTTTTGGTTTGTGCCTTTTCCTTTTTTTTCTCTCTCCCACATGGCAGCTGTCTTTCACTCTGCCAGCGCATTTCACACTTCATCTAGAGCCACTGTTTGTTTCTTTACCTGTCCTTTTACTATCTCGTCTCACGTTGAATATCTCTTAATGTCTCTTCTTTCATCCCCTCCCCCATTTCCCAGCCCCCAAACTGCCTTTTAATCTTTTCCTTTCCTGCCTTTTTTTCTCAGTTCTGTAGAAGGGTTTTGACCTGAAACGTTGACTCTATTTCTCTCTCCACAGATGTTGCCTGGCCTGTTGAGTTTTTCCAGCATTTTCTGTTGTTATTTCGGATTTCCAGCATCCGCAGTATTTTGCTATCCTTCTAATTAGTTGTTGCGGCCAAATCTGACTAATTTAGGTGACTGTATAACAATGGCAAAGATGTGCAATGTTACATTATTATGTATTCTCAACCCTCTAAATACCAAACAATTGTAGTTTTCGGTCTAGTTGTTGCATTTTTTGTTTCGCTTTGAGTTGTAATACTCTACGGTCATAGTGTAGGCTGGATGTACTTTACAGCATCTTTTGCTGTGCCCCCATGATATCCATTAACCTCAAACTCAGAAGAACATTCCCTCCCATGTGAGCAGTTCTCATGCCCCTGTTGAATGCTGTGACCGATTAGCTCTTTATTGCATAAATAATTTGACACTCTGAACACTGAACTCTGTCCATCTGGGAATCACAAAACTGCTCAAATTCACTTCAATTACCATCCTCAATAGTGAACAGAGAGGTGGGTCTGTCCAGGCAGAATTTGAATCCCAGTTACAGAGGTGAAAGTACTGGCCGCGATTTTGCCGGCGCTCAGAGAGCGGGTTCGGAGGCGGGTCAGCTGTTAAATTCGAAATGATTGACAGCGGGTTGGGAACCCGCCGCGAACCCACCTCCATGTAAGTTTCCAAAGTGTCGGGTCTGAGATTCCACAACAGACCCGACACCAAGCGGTGGGTGAGTCATTTACGATAGCTAACTGCATGTGAAGTGCTTGTTAACTACTATTTTGACAGCCTTTTTCTATTTTCAAACATTTTTAATGGGGTTTCCATCGTTCGCAGATCAAGTCAGGTAAGTAGGTTGGATTCTCTGTCTCCCCATTGCTGTGAATAGGTGACAGCTGCAAAAGTGGTATGAAAGCTACCATTTTACAGCTGGTCACTTTCCAATGTCAGAAGCTTGAGCCTTCAGGACGTGGAAGACACTTTTGAGCTATAAGCAGCTTGGAAGTGTTTGGAGTAAACTCTCTATCCACTGTCACCCCCTTGGAGCAAGCTCTCTCACCATTGACAGATCGCTTCTGTCATCTCAACTTCAGCTGCCATGGCCTCACCATGGCCAGATTTACTTCATTTGATGCTATACACCCTGGCAGCCACATGATGCACTAGGCTAACACCACCCCACACTAACACCATAAAGCATCCCTACAATGACCAAGCCATTCCTTTCACACTCATCACCATTCCGGGGGATACCGTTATGTCTCACCATAGGGTTAGGGTTAGGGCTAGGGTTAGGAAAGGCAGAGTTATGGGATGTGATGAGTGGCACAGCAGGATGAGGTTGAGTGTGGCTTTGCAGTAACGTTTCGTGATCTACTGAATCATTGAAAGGTTTGCGCCACTACAGCCTGGTCCTCCTGATGACATCCCTGCTTGTGTCCTCCTGTGCAATGTGCTACCAGGCTGCGTTGATCTGCTAGGGAGGTCACTTCCACCCATGGGAAGGGAAGAGAACATCCCTGCGTGCTGTGACTCCCTCCATAAGCATATGGAGGGAGTCATGCGTGAGCCTGGGTGCAGACATGCACCTTTGTGCTGTGCTTGTCAGTGTTTGCAGCACCTCAATGCTGCAGAACACTGACAGCACAACTATCAAAATCAATGTGTCCATGATCCCTTTAAGGAAACCGGCTGATGACGCATCATCAAATGACATCATCAGACCTGCTTCCTTTTAATTGGCCGGGAACCCCGCAGGGCGGGCTTAATAAGCCCTATTAATGGAAAATCCTTTTGACAGGGCGGCTGCAGCCGGGAGTGGGACCGGAACCCACCAACCAGCTCTCCCACCGTGAACCTGCCTCTGCTGGGAAAATCCAGCCCAGTGCTGTGTCCTGTGCCGCTACACCTCTATTATCCTATTACATGTTTCACAAGAAATTATGTTTAGTAGAACATATTGTGGCTTGAACTTTTTACCTAAAGAATTTGCCTTCCATCTCAGTTCTTCCTCTGTTTATTTCTCAATCCTTTAATCTCATTGGTGAAGGAGATACACCGTTTGTCCCGATGTTTACTAAGGTCCCAGATGCCCTGTTGCCCTCGCTGCGCCATTATCAGCTCGCACTTCCAGCAAATTTGTGGGCAAATATTTTTAAAACCTAAACCTGCACGAACCAGTCTAACTAACAAGGCACGCTCGAGCAAAATCTGGGCCTATGTCTTGCAAGCAAAATCGGCATTACCTTGCAAGTTTTAGCTCGGCATGTAATAATTGGAATTACTTCCTTGGATACACAGCCTTGCATTAAACAAAATCAACACCATGAATAAGCAGAATCAAAAGGCTTTGTCTTGAGCAAATGCGATAAAATATTAACCAGAAGCATTGTAACTATTTTATTTCTCAACATAAGTAAAATACTGAAAACAGAAATGCACATTCTCTTTCATTTGCACCAGCATTTACAGTGAGAGTGGTGCAATTCAGCTTTAAGTATCAAAGCAGGCTCATGTCAGACAGTACACTTGAATACTCTTTTTAAAGGGATTTCAGCAATAATGAACATAAAAAGATAGCAGTGATGAATAATTCATTATTAAACCTTTTGATTCCTTGACGTGTTTTTACTGATGCTCTTAAGTGCCGTTGGTCTTGTTTAGGTACATATGCAGCGTAAGGGGAATTCAGTGTTATTTTTATAAAGGAACAGTTAAGCTTCTTGATGTAATGTTTCAATTCGATAACCAAATTGATAAAGTTTACATTTTATAGGAATTCTTATTGAATTCTGCTTTCAATAATTATCAAAGGATTTGACATGTTTAGCATTTTTGGCTTTTAAGTTAATACTTTGTAAACATCTGTAAGCCATGAATTTTAAATTATTTAGTTAATCAAAAATAAACTTCGAATAGAACTAAATACTTTATATTTAGCTTTCCAAAAATCTAAAAGCTACCAAAAGATATTAAAAGAGCATTAAATTCAAACAATGACAGCATTCTTTTAATTAGGTTGATATATTTTTTCTGCTAAGAGTTAGGGGTGTATGATTCCATTGAGCATTGGCACTTCATGTGCATAGCTCAAAATCAATGGTAACGTATATATATCCTGAGATAAGGAGGGTCTACGGAGGGTGGGCATTCAATAACTTATTGTAGCCATAATTCTAACCTGGAAAGATACATCACGGACAACCTAAACATCCCAAATAGGCCATCCCCGTGCTTTATCCAAAGGACCAGAATCAACACAGAAAATAGCTTGGTTAAAATAAATGAAAAGAAATTGAGTCATATAATGAAAGGACTGAAATGACCTTACATTCAAAAGGTAGCCAGTGTATTGCCTTTTAGTAGAATCACATCCCTATAATGACAATATTTATCTTTGATATAATTAATTTTGCTGACTGATAGTGGAATTCATAGAGTATTTTCTGAGTGCATTCTACTTTGAAAAAATATCCCTGTTCATGTTATCATTAACCAGTATATTTTGTACAAATGCATCTTGATGGTTTTAAAATGGGCTGACAAAAAAGTTATACTCCTCTTTTGAATCAGTGAAACAATTACTGTATATATTTGCTACTTCTCATACAACAAACATTAATGTTCTTGATGCTGTTGAAATGATTCTGTTGTGATCCTTTCTCATTGTGCCATTTTCTCTTTTGCAAAAACCCTACCAGTCCTTGAAAACTGATGAAGCAGTTGCCAAAAATGATGTGCAGAAACTTCTGGAGATAAGCCAGAAGCAGAAGTGAGTGTCTGTTTTATCTTTCACTATTGTGTTAGCAAAGAACCTCTGTTACTAATACAGTTGAATATATTGGTATGCTTATTGTTAATAATAGTGCTACCTTTGATGTCATGTGGATGTGTGCTCAGAAGACATTTGAATGTATGTCCTACAGTGAAGATATACCGTTATCGTAACTTACTTAGCCACTGAAGATTTTAATACAAGTCTTACATTACCATACAATACTGTTTCCTTTGACCATGCTGACTAGATCATATGTTTGACAGACTTGTCTCTCTTGAGAAGAATTCTGAAAATATATGAATCAAGTTATGTGTAATACCAACAAAGTCTCAAATTGAATCCTGAGTGACAATGTTTTCTCCCCCACCCCTCCTTTCATTCTATGGCAGAGCCCATCAGTACAATAACTGGAATATGAAGTAAAAATATCAAACCTTATCAGATTGATTTCCTTATTTATTTCTTCCCTAAACAGTGCACACATTTTTCATAACGATAGCAAACATTATAAGCTAATTAAATTCAGAGCTTAAATGTCTCAACCAAACCTGACAAATTTATCTTTATGCCACTTATTATTAAGTCATTAACTTCTCGGCCTCAGGCTCTCAGTCATATTGTGCATATTAAACAATACCAGATGAGCCTTACTTTAAAACACAAAAAATTGTAACACATTAAAAGGTGAGGTTTGATCTTGCACATTAATTTGCAGATTCTGTATAATTAGACAAACGTATAATCGAAATTGTATGAATGTAATATTAGGAGACCGAACACTCATGCCGGAAATGTCCTCATGGTTTCTCCAGCTCTGTCATGGTAACTTCGGCAGAAATATCGTTTACCTGCGTAAAAGGGGTCTCCATCAAAGTTGTGGAGGCTGAACAGGAGAATCCCACAGGAAATTCACCCTTGTAAACTTCTCTATTAAATGCTCTAAGTGTTATGTCTTGGCATTTATACAATCTTTTGGCATAATTGTCTGGAGAAGGGAGAACAGATTTACAGGTAACATTTTATCCAACTGGATAAAATACCAAGTAAGGCTGCCAAAATGGAGTACCCCATTCTTCGTAGACCAATAATCCTTTTGTAGACCTTGCAAGTTTCCTAATAGCAATGTTAAACAAGACGTGATGAGAGGAATGAACATAGGCGACCATTTGTTTTCTAAGAAAGTATCAAACACCGAGGGGAAGAATGGAAAAATTTGTGTCAGAGAAAGGTTGAAATGTTGAATGGTGTGGCAATGTTTTTCCAACTGTGTGAGCAGGACTGCTTAGGCTATGAAAGTAAACATTTGGGGGGGAAAATTCAGTTGATAGCGCCACCCGTTAGTGCCTTAAGAGGGTGCTAAGTGGGGCGCAAAGCAACTAGCGCCCGGGCGTGGCGATATCTGCGCCTCTCGCGAAATTGACCGGACATTTTGCGGCAGCGCTAAACAATAATGCCACGATCTCCTGCACCGGCAGCTCGTGACGTCAGTCGAGTGCGCAACGCCCCGTTAGCGCCCCGGACCAGAAATTGAGTGGCGCCCCCTGCCTTACCGCCTGCCACTAGCAACGACAGGTTGAGGGGAGCGTTCTGCTGTCAGAAAGGGACTAGGGGAGCGCTATTTAAAGGCGACCACTTCCTGCCTTTTTTTGTCGGAGACATTTTTGCACCACGCATTCTGAGAGAGAGAGAGAGAGACTTCTGGAGAGATTCAACGCTGTGTGAAGGAGTTTTGGGTACTGAGCAGCACTTTGCAGGTTCGTTTTGATTTGCCCTTCCTTGTATCGATTTAGAAGAGACTATGGGTTCTGCGCTCGGAGCTGTTCCCCTGGTTCTCTCCATTGTTCTTTCCAGCAGATTTGATGTACAGGTCTCTCCAGGCCGAGATTCAAGGCTGCAATGAGCAGGATGTGGATGGAGAGCAAGATCAACCCTCCCCTTTAAGATAAAAACAGAAAATGCAGGAGAAACTCAGCAGGTCATGCAGCATCTGTGAAGAGAGAAACAGATTAAACGTTTCAGGTCGATGACCATTCGTCAGAACTCCGCTTTAAGAACTGGATGGTGCCAGTGTGTCTGTGTTACATTGCTGACTGAAATCACATGAGCTTCGCCAGCGCTCTGAGGTAGCGCCTCGCTCCTCGGCCTTAGCGCCTTAAGAGAGGTGTGTAGCGTCTGATTTAGCGCTCCAATCGCCTCCAGGGGCGATAAAAGCCAAGTTTGCTGTCGGAGGCGATAATTAGCGCTAGGCGCTAAACTTTGCACACCGCCAATAATAGCGCCCCAAATGGGGAGATATTGAATTTCTCCCCCTTGATCCTCAGCAAAGCTTTGCGGAATTCAGCATCAGAAAATAGAAAGATTCTCCAATGGAAGCCTAGAGTTAATTTACTTTTACCAGTGACATGCCTGAGTCAATTGGAACATATTCAGAGAATGTATGGCACCAACCTGTTTAATGTGAGTGAAATTATACTTGAAGGAAGAAGTCAAGGAGTATGCAGTGCCTGGGTTGAGAGATGCTAATGGTACATTTACACTACAAGATTAATGTCAGTGCACAGTGTAAACCTGGAGCCAAGCCCCCACTTGACTCCAGAGTGAAGTGGAGTGAGACTCTCTGGATGGAGTAATCTCACCCCGAAGCATATTGATCAGCAAGTTGACTGAATACATGAACTCTTTGGGGGAAAAATTCAGTATCGCCCCGTTTGGGGCGCCATTATTGGCCGTGCGCAAAGTTTAGCGCCTGGCGCTAATTATCGCCTCCGACGGCAAACTTGGCTTTTATCGCCCCTGGAGGTGATTGGAGCGCTAAATCAAGCGCTTCACACCTGTCTTAAGACGCAAATGCCGAGGAGCGAGGTGTTACCTCAGAGCGCAGGCGAAGCAAGGAGGAGCAAATCAAAATGAACCTGCAAAATGCTGCTCAGTACCCAAAACTCCTTCACACAGCGTTGAATCTCTCCGGAAGTCTCTCTCTCTCTCTCTCTCAGAATGCGTGGTGCAAAAATGTCACCAACAAAAAAAGGCAGGAAGTGGTCGCCTTTAAATAGCGACTTTCTGACTGCAAAACGCTCCCCTCAACCTGTCGTTGCTAACGGCAGGCGTCAAGGCAGGGGGCGCCACTCAATATCCGGTCCGGGGCGCTACCGGGGCATTGTGCACTCAACTGACGTCACGATCTGTCAGCGCAGGAGATCGTGGCAGTAGTGTTTAGCGCCACCACAACAAAATGTCTAGTTAATTTCGCAAGTGGCGCAAACATCGCCGCGCCCAGGCACTAGTTGCTTTGCACCCCATTAGCGCCCTTTTAAGGCACTAACGGGAGGCGCAAGCAACTGGATTTTTCCCCCTTTGTCTTTTACCTTAAGGGATCATTTTCTTCCTCACCTTTCTCACAGCTGCAGTCAGGTGATATTTTGTTGCACTACCCTGATGCCAGTGTGGCTGAACCTAGGTGAATTTCTGGATTCAGATAATTAGCATTACCCGGTTGGTGAAATTACCTAGAGAATTAGCAGGCACCACAGATCAGGGGCGTGGGGGGGGGAGCGTGGGGGCGGCGGCGGTGGGGGTAAGGGAGAACATGTCTACTGCTCAGCACTGATAATCCTCACCAGCTGTAAAAAAACAAAAACAGCAGCCTGATGATGTCCAGCCCTGATGCTCAACCTTGCTGGCCCATGGAAGCAAATATTTACCTGTCTGAATGTTGTTGGAAGTCGCTGGCAGCCTGTTTCAGATCTTTCAATCTAGAGGGGTTGACCCACTTTTAATGGGCAAGCTGCCTTTTGGGCACCTGCCAGGCAGAAACCCACAAAAATGATGCATAATATGATAGAACAGAATATGATAGAATTTTATGTTGTGTTTGAGAGTGATTTAGTTAAGTCCAAAACTAGGACCCTAAATCTGAACAAAGCAAAGTACGTAGGTATGAGAGGCGAGTTGGCTAAGGTAGGTTGGGAAACTGGATTAAAAGATATGACAGTAGAAAAGCAATGGCAAACATTTAAAGAAAGAATTCATAATTCACAACAAATATATATTCCCTTAAGGAATAAAAACTCCACGGTAAAAATGGTTCACCCGTGGCTAACAAGATAGTATACTAAAGATAGTATTAGATTAAAGGAAGAGGACTATAATGTTGCCAAAAAGAGTAGAACGCCTGAGGATTGGGAGGATTTTAGAATTCAGCAAATGAGGACCAAGAAATTAATAAAGAAACAGAAAATAGAATATGAGAGTAAACTAGCAAGAGACATAAAAACAGACTGTAAAAGCTTCTATAGGTACGTAAAAAGGAAAAGATGAGCGAAAGTAAATGTGGATCCCTTACAGGCTGAGACAGGAGAAATTATAATGGGGAATAATGAAATGGCAGTTAAATTATGCAAATACTTTAGGCTGAATCTTGCTGGCACTCAGAGTATGGGTTTGGAGGTGCGTCCGCTGTCAAAATCACGAAAATTGACAGTGGGTCGGTATCCTGCTGTAAATCTGCTTCCTTGTCAGTTTCCCAAGCATCCCTGAACAGACCCAACACCAAGCGGTGGGTCAGCCAATTTAGACAGTTAAAAGCTTATTAAAAGGTAATTTAGAGCCATTTTCCCATGTACTTACCATTTTATCAGGTTTTCAAAGAGGTTCCCAGAGAGTGGCTATCATGTCAGGTAAGTATGTCGGGTTCTCAATGATTGTGGATTGCTATGAATAGGTGAAAGCTGCAAAAGTGGTATAAAAACTACCATTTCACAGCTGTTCACTTCCCAATCTTAGAAACTGTAGCATTAATGAGTTGGAACCCACTTTTGAGCTTTATGCACTTTTGAAGTGTTTGGAGTAATCTCTCTATCCACTGTCACCTCCTTGGAACAACCTCACTCAATACTGACAGATTACTTCTGTCATCTCAACCTCACCTGCCATCTATTTAATCAGCATCGGTGTCCTTGAAAAAATCTCACCTTGGTCCTCAGAAACCAGCCACGATCAGCCCCAACACCAGCATCACCGGGCACACCAGCAGCACCAACATCCACACCAACCTTCTCCGCAATCAACTGAAGCTGCACTGGACACAGGGCATCATCACCCATGCACATTGCTGACCAGGATGCCAGGGATGGCCTCACCATGTCCAGATTTGCTTCACTTAAAACTGTACACCCTGGCTGCCACATGATGCACCAGGTTGGCACCGCCCCACACCAGCACCATAAAGCATCCCTACAATATCCAAGCTATTCCTTTCACACTCATCACCATGGTAGGGGAAATGGGACCTTATGTCTCACCATTCACTGCAACTCACTAAGACACTTTAAAAGCTACAAACAAATGTTTCCAAGAAGGCAAAGAAGTGACAATAAGGATTTCAATGCTTGACAACACATTAACAGAAAGTTTACATGAACATTGGATAAAAGACCCAAGTGCCTACCCTTGTGTGTTGTTAGTTGGTATGGTTGGACGAGGATGAGGGTGAGTGTGAGGGGTGGCTAGTGAGATGGGGAAGTGATAATATAGATAGAGAGGGATGGGTGGAGGTGTAAGGTCAGTTGGTGTGAGTAAGGATGTGCAGGAGTAGGGTAGGGAAGGCAGAGTGATGGGGATGTGACGAGTGGCACAGCAGGATGAGGTTGAGTGTGGCTTTGCAGTAACGTTTCGTGATCTACTGAGATCATTGAAAGGTTTGCGCCACTGCAGCCAGGGACTCCTGACGACATCCCTGCTTTTGCCCTCCTGTGCAATATGCAATAAGGCTGTGTTAATCTCCTACAGAGGTCACTTCCTCCCATGGAAAGGGAAGAGAACCTCCTTACGTGCTGTGACTCCCTCCATAAGCATATGGAGGGAGTCATGCAAGAGCCTGGATGCAGCCGTGCACATCTGTGCAGTGCTTGTCAGTGTTTGCAGCCCCTCAATGCTATAGAACACTGACAGCACAACTGTCAAAATCAATGTGGACATGGTCCCTTTAAGGAAACCGGCTGATGACACATCATCAGATGACGTCATCAGACCCGCTTCCTTTAATTGGCCAGGAACCTCAAAGAGCGGACTTAATCACTTGGAGGATGTGGGATGATGACGGGTGCAGAGTTTGAGGCCGCTGTCTGCTCCGTCCGCGCCAGGCTCGCCACAGCTGGCGATACCACAGCCTTTGTGTCTGTCTTCACAGAAGAAGACGCAAAAAACATTCCTGAAATAGTGGGGAACCAAGGGTCTAGTGAGAATGAGGAACTGAAAGAACTTAGTATTAGTAAGGAAATGTACTGGAGAAATTAATGGGAATGAAAGCTGATATATCCCCTGGACCTGATGGCCTACATTCTAGGGTTTTAAAAGAGGTGGCTAAAGAGATAGTGTATGCATTGTTGTCATTTTCCAAAATTCCATAGAATCTGGAACAGATCCTGCGACTTGGAAGGTAGCAAATGTAACCCCACCAGTAAAGAAAGGAGGGAGGGAGAAAACGGGGAACTATAGACCAGTTAGCCTGACATCCTTAGTAGGGAAGATGCTAGAATCTATTATTAAGGAAGTGGTAACCGGGCACTTAAGAAAATACTAATAGCATTGGGCAGAGTCAACACAGATTTATGAAAGGGAAATCATGTTTGACAAATCTGTTCGAGTTTTTTGAGGTTGTACCTAATAGGATAGATAAGGGGGAACCAGTGGATGTAGTGTATTTGGATTTTCAGAAGGCATTCGATAACCCTGAACTTGTGATCTGTCAAGAATCTTCTTGACAGATCATTCGCATCCCCAGGAAAAGGGCCTCTGTGGGTCTGCCCAGCGAATAGAAACATAGAAACATAGAAAAATAAGAGCAGCAGTAGGCCATTCGGCCCTTCGAGCCTGCTCCGCCATTCAATATGGTCATGTCTGATCCTCTATCTCAATACCATATTCCCGCTTTCTCCCCATACCACTTCATGCCTTTTTTGTCTAGAAATCTATCTATCTCCTTCTTAAATTTATTCAGTGACTTGGCCTTCACAACCTTCTGTGGTAGAGAATTCCACAGGTTCACCACCCTCTGAGTGAAGACATTTCTCCTCATCTCAGTCCTAAATGTCCTACCCCGTATCCTGAGACTGTGACCCCTCGTTCTAGACCCCCCAGCCAGGGGAAACATCCTTCCTGCATCCAGTCTGTCTAGCCCTGTCAGAATTGTATACGTTTCAATGAGATCCCCTCTCATTCTTCTAAACTCTAATGAATACAGGCCTAGTCGACCCAATCTCTCCTCATACAACAGTCCTGCCATCCCAGGAATCAGTCTGGTGAACCTTCGCTGCACTCCTTCTATGGCAAGTATATCTTTTCTTAGGTAAGGAGTCCAAAACTGCACACAGTACTCCAGTTGTGGTCTCACCAAGGCCCTGTACAACTGTAGTAAGACATCCTTGCTCTTGTACTCAAATCCTCTTGCAATGAAAGCCAACATACCATTTGCCTTCCTAACTGCTTGCTGCACCTGCATGTTTGCTTTCAGTGACTGGTGTACAAGGACACCCAGGTCCCTTTGTACATCAACATTTCCCAATCTATCACTATTCAAATAATACTCTGCTTTTCTGTTTTTCCTACCGAAGTGGATAACTTCACATTTATCCACGTTGTACTGCATCTGCCATGTTTTTGCCCACTCACTCAACCTGTCCAAATCGCCTTAAAGCCTCTTTGCATCCTCCTCACAATTCATAATCCCACCTAGTTTCATGTCATCAGCAAACTTGGAAATATTACATTTGGTTCCCTCATCCAAATCATTGATGTATATTGTGAATAGCTGGGGCCCAAGCACTGATCCCTGCGGTACCCCACTAGTCACCTCTTGCCACCCTGAAAAAGACCCATTTATTCCTACTTTCTGTTTCCTGTGTGTTAAGCAATTTTCAATCCATGCCAGTATATTACTCCCAATCCCATGTGCTTTAATTTTGCACACTAACCTCTTATGTGGGACTTTATCAAAGGCCTTCTGAAAATCCAAATATACCGCATCCACTGGTTCTCCCTTATCTATTCTACCAGTTACATCCTCAAAAAACTCCAGTAGGTTTGTCAAACACGATTTCCCTTTCACAAATCCATGTTGATATTTTCGAAGTGTCCTGTTATCACATCCTTTTTAATAGACTAGCATTTTCCCTACTACTGATGTTAGGCTACCCGTTCTGTAGTTCCCTGTTTTCCCTCTTCCTCCTTTTATAAATGCCCGTGAAATTCTTACACCTGCTTTTACCAGGCGTAAGAGTTTGAAAAACATAAAAATAATGTTTTATCAATCATTTCTACATTAAAAAACCTGTGCAATAAGGTAATTTTATTTTAACCCCTTTAAAATATTTAAATTTATTTTTCAAAAAAATAACATTTTGTTTTAAATATTTAATTAAATGGCATTATGATAAATTTTAAATATGTAATGGTTTTTATTTATTTGGTGTGTAAATGTATTTTTTGGGGGTATTCCCATTCATACTTACGACAGTTCAGTACATACGGAATGGAATCCCCATAAACATGAATGCGGATCCCCTTCTTTCATTGTTTGGGCTGGTCCATGTGATCCCGGGGGTGTTTGCGAACCGCTTGCGCCCCTGAGATATGTGGGCTTCTACCTGCAGGTACCCAGGACCACAAATCTCCGTACCTCCTGGACCACCAGGTATGCAAGCATTTTATTTGCAGATCAGAGGCATTTCTCTGCGGGAAGCCTCCAACCGCAAATTCAGGAAATGTGAAGTTCTCGACTTTGGTAGGAAAAATAGAAAAGCAGAGTATTTTTTAAATGGTGAGAGATTGGGAAATGTTGGTGTTCAGGGGGACCTGGGTGTCCTTGTACACGAATCACTGAAAGTTAACATGCAGGTACAGCAAGCAATTAGGAAAGCAAATGGCATGTTGGCCTTTATTACAAAAGGATTTGAGTATAAGAGTAAAAATGTCTTACTGCTTTTATATAGGGTCCTGGTGAGACCACACCTGGAGTATTGTGTACAGTTTTGGTCTCCTTATCTAAGAGAGGATATGCTTGCTATAGAGGGAGTGCAATGAAGGTTCACCAGACTGATTCCTGGGATAGGGAGATTGTCCTATGGGGAGAGATTGAGTAGAGTAGATTCTCTTGCATTTAGAAGAATGAGAGGTGATCTCATTAAAACATACAAAATTCTTACATGGCAGATGTTTCCCCTGGCTGGGGAGTCTAGAGCCAGGGGTCACTGATACAGAATAATGGGTCAGCCATTTGGAACTGAGATGAGGAGAAATTTCTTCACTCAGAGGGTGATGTATCTTTGGAATTCTCTACCCCAGAGGACTGTGGATGCTAAGTCATTGAGTATATTCAAGGCTGAGATCAATAGATTTTTGGATACTAAGGGAATCAAGGGACATGGGGATAGTGGAGTTGAGGTAGGAGATCAGCCATGATCTTATTGAATGGCAGAGCAGGCTTGAAGCTCCTATTTCTTATGTTCTAGGAGGTATTTAGAAGTCACTTCCACATCATTTGCATTGTATTTAAGTTCACACATTTGTTTTTTTTAATTCATTGGTTGTGGACATCACTGTTAAGGCCAGCATTTATTGTCCATCCTTATTGCTTGTGGTGGTAAGCCACCTTCTTGAGTGGCTTGCTAGTCCATTCAGAGGGCAGTTAAGAGTCAACCATGTTGGTGTGGGTGTGTAGTTACATATAGCCAATACTGGGTAAGGACAGCAGATTAGTGAATATGATGGGTTTTTATGACCAACATTTTTATGGTCACCATTTTTATGGTCACCATTACTGCTACTAACTTTTTATTCTACATTTATTTAATTGAATTGAAATTCCCCAGCTGCCATCGTGGGATTTGAACTCATATCTCCGGATCATTAGTCCAGGCCTTTGGATTACTAGTTCAGTTACATAACCATTATGCTACTGTACCGTTTCATGGCTTTATACCCCAGAAATAGGTGTATGTGGATACCATGCAGGTATCATAAAGCCAGGCCTGTGGTGGATAGCCATAGTCTCAAAGGGGCTAACCTTGCACTTGCTTGTCCATGGTCAAATAGTGGGGGAATGGAGGATTGTGGCAAGATCAAGGCATAATGGCAGCTGCCAGGAAAACAGGCATTTCCCTGCATAATCCTGTGCGGATGGTGACAGGCTGGGGGAGTAGAAGCCCCTGCAAATTCATGAAGGCTATACTATTTTGGCAAGGAGCACACAGGGCAATATATGTGCAACCTATAATGCTTTGGACTTCGGGAAATCCTGCAATCGGAGCAAAACTCAGGGCCTTCCTTTACTGCATCCTGACATCCACGGGGAAAGTGATGAAAGTGTTTGCTCTGGCAAACAAATCAGTCACTTACTTTATACTTGCATGGATTGCAGATTGGCAGATGTTATTGATGTCCCTTGTAGCAGCCTGGAAGGTGCCAGAGACTAATGTGTTCAGGGCTGCAGTGCCCTTTACATCAACTGGCAGTGAAGTGTTCCTGGAGGCTGCAGGCAACATAAGTCTGTCACTAACTCCCTAGTGAAGTATAGTTTCCACAATCACTCCTCCTCTGACAATTCCAGGAATGTTTGTTTGTTTGCCCTGACTACTCAGTTGGGAAGTTAAGTATGGTTACAAGCTGTCCTACGCTGATGCTTTGAAACTTGCCCAGTATCCTTGCATTCTTCCTCCTTCTCTTTCTCCAAGAAGGCCAAATCAAATCAGGTTCCCAGAGGGACGCCCATATTGCAAAGGGCGAGGAAGGTAGCAGAAATGGCTAGACCAAAATCCCTCCTACAAACCTCCTCCACACGTGGAATCCTTAACATTTCCATCAAATCGCTTTCAGCAGCAAAAGAAAACTAGTTCCGCAAGTCCTTGATAATCGCTTCAGATCCCTTTAAATAGCTGCGTATTGGAATGGCCGCCTGCCTTCTAAGAATACATCAGGTTTCTGGGCGCCTGCAAGAAATAAGAAATTCTAATGAAAGCAGTGCAAAGTCATATTGATTTCTACATGACTTCACTTCATTTAAATATGATTTTGAACCTCCTGCCTGTTTCAGACAGGAGTTTTCCCCCCGAGGAACTCCAGTGGAACATTAGCTTTTGCTATGAATGGGCGGGATCCGATGGAACTGGTCCCTGCCCAGTTCACTGCTCCATTATAAGGATGCAGAGAAGGTTCACTAAGTTGATTCCTGGGATGAAGGGGTTGACGTATGATGAAAGGTTGAGCAGGTTGGGCTTATACTCATTGGAGTTTAGAAGAAAGGGAGGTGATCTTATTGAAACATATAAGATTCTGAGGGGGATTGACAGGGTGGATGCTGAGAGGATGTTTCCCCTAGTGGGGGTATCTAGAACTAGGGGGCATAGTTTCAGAATAAGGGGTTGCCCATTTAAGACGGAGATGAGGAGGAATTTCTTCTCTGAGGGTCGCGAATCTTTGGAATCCTCTATCCCAGAGAGCTGTGGAGGCGGAGTCATTGAATATATTCAAGGCGGAGATTGACAGACATTTGAACTACAGGGGAGTCAAGGGGTACGGGGAGAGAGCGGGAAAGTGGTGTTGAGGCCAAGATTGGATCAGCCATGATCTTATTGAATGGCGGAGCAGGCTCGAGGGGCCGATTGGCCTACTCCTGCTCCTGTTTCTTATGTTCTTATAGGGCGGCAAAGTGAAGTTGAGCTGGAAGAGGAAGATGGAGCAGGCTCAAGGGGCCTTCTCCTGCTCCTATCTCTTATGCTCTTAAACTCTATCTGCAGGGAGACCAGAATTGGTCATTTTTGCTTTTGGCTTTTGGTTTCAAAGTCATTTTATAGGTCCAAAAATAAATATATTAATAGATTTATGAAGTATATTTATTTAACAAAGTTTAAACTCTCCTTCAAAATTTTGAAAGGATGAGTAAAACTGCCAAGTATAGCATCAATGCACTAAAGTCAATATAAGCACATCTTATTAACTTTTCTTGCTGACAGGTATACTATATTTGGCCAAATTTTATGAAGTATTGTAACACCTTTTACCTTGTCTATTGCCCTACCTATATCCACACTTACTGTTACAATTGATACAGCCAGCTTCACAATGTTAAAATGGACCCATTGAAATGTGATATTGTTTCATTTCTGCAACATAAGAGAAATACATTGAGTGAACATGAAGTTGATATATCAATTAAGTGCAAAACTACTGAATGCTAATTTGCACATCGGACAGCCTCCAAAAACCCGAGAAGAAGGCTAGGGACATTTTCCTGAGTCTGTGCCCAGACACACTGGATCGCCTGGATGCAGCAAATATGGAAAAACTGGACCTGTTGGGTTGCACGCCTATAAAGGAACCTGCCCGATTTTCCAATATTCAGTACACCCAGGCAGTCAACTGTAATTGGGCAGAGATTCAGGAAAATCTCCCCATATATTACCTACATGAAACAAATTGCACTCATTTTTTATGCACTGTCTGCTTTCTACTTATGACCATAGGTGGGAAAAATTGAGTCGTGCCCCCTTTGGGGCGTTAACTTCACCGGGGTGCTACTTTTAGCGCCCTGAAAAAATTAGCGGCCCCACGCCCGAAATTTATCGGTAGCGCCCCAAAAGGGAAGCGGGGCACTACTGGAAGCACCCCGCCTCCCTCTTGGGGCGCTGTGAGGGAATATCACGGCGCTATGTGCTGCGGTGCTGCAGGCCTCCCCCCCCTTAAAGGGGAGGGGCCTTGCACAGCGCGACCCAGGGCCCAGCTGGGCCACCAGGGATTGGAGTGCCGGCAAAAGAGCGCGGCACTCAAGAGAAAAGTGTCGGGCTCACGGAGCGCAGCCGGCACTCCGCGGGGGTGCTGGTCAGGAGGACGGGGGCAGGTGCTGGCAGGCGGCCAGCAACAAAAATGGCTGCCTGGCACCTCACCTTTAATTAGCGCCGCCCCGGCCACAGGTAGGCCCCCCCCTGACCCCGTCAGACATAGAAGATCGCGGCCGGGGCGCTAACAGGAGGCGCAAAGCAACTGAATTTTTAGGCCTAGATGTTTACAGCACAGAATGAAAGCTTTCAGCCTATCATGTCGGTGCCAGCTCTATTCTAGAGCAACCCAAAACTATTCCTATTGCCCTCCCCTCTCGCCATATCCCTTGTATCTTCCTTTAGCTAACACTGCACTACTTTCTATGCAGTTTGAGAATTTTGGATAGCTATCTTCATTTTTTGTTGCAACTGAAAAAACGATTCCTAATCCTTATTATCAAATCCCTCCAAGGCCTGTTTCCGACCTATCTCTTCAGCCTTCGGCAGCTCAACATCCCAGCACATGCCCTTCACTCTGCTGTCTCCAGTCGACTGTTCACCATCCTCTCTGCTTCATTATCAGTGGCACCATGCCCCTGTGTTGGAAAGTATCTCCCTCGATCTGCCTGCAGTCACCTCTGCTAACGTTCCTTCCCACTGCCAGTTCAGTGTCCTTCAATCCTTTAATAAGTGCCAGCAAAAATCCAATAGAGTCTAAAATATGCTGCAGGATATGTGATACATTTTATTTTGCATTTTTAACAATTTGTTTCATACTGTAGCTTGAAATGGTTAAGGCAGAAATATGTGGTGTTCAGTATGCAAAAAGTAACTGTAGCTCCTAAGATTTTTCACAGTGCAGACAATATTTAGAGACATCAGTTCTTTCTTTTCAATCAGAGACGAAATGAAATCTCTACAGGAATCCCTTCAAAAGCAGATCAATGAGGCTGCATTGAAAGCAGAAAAACAGCAGGCTGGGGTAAGCTGTCTTAGTCAGAACGCTTCCGTTCATTCCCTGACTCTGTGGCACTAAAAATGTGAGAAATACTGCTTGCTCTGCACACTAATAAAACAACTTTGTTTGTTCTGTGCAGTGTTGTAGTCTTTGCTGCTCTGTAACTTAATATTACAGGCCTGCTACTGTTACAGATCAACTTCTTAAAGGCTGAGATGGAAAGGAAGAGCAAGCTGATAAAAGATTTACAGCAAGAGGTAAGAATTTGTTTATCTGCGCATGGTTTCCTGGGGTACAAGCATAAGCCTGAGGAGAAGGAAAAGAACCTGACAGAACGGTCTTTACAATACCATGTCTAAACGTTGAATCCCGCCTGCACTGTCTCGCTGTGATTGATTTGGAATGCAGCCCGCTGTGTCTGCCCTAACTTTGCATCATCACATGCAATCTTTCCCAGTTCTGTGCAAGATTTGAAACCTAATGAGCATCATTAACCCATATAATACAGGATTTTTTTTTGATAGTCTGCTCAATACAAATTTGTGATTCACTTTTGTCAGAAAATGCTCACTTTAGTTACTCAGTTTGTGAGAAACTATATTCCGATTCATTATTTTTTCCATTTATTATAACATTTTGAAATATATGGGGTGGAAATGTTAATTCAAAAATATATTGGTCATTCACAGATAAAAAGTAAAGGGTTTGATATTTAGATCTGAAGGAGTTTCATTTCACTCAAGACCCTCTTGATGTCTCACTCATCTGTTTCACTCATTGCTATAAAGTTTGGCCTTGGGTAGTTTTGATGGTGGTGGACGTATCTGTAATACTCAATTTCAAGCATTACGGATTATACAGTAAAATAATAGGAAGAAATCGTACTCTGTTTATTTAAGCCTACAGCCTAGGAATTGTTTTTCTATGTGATGGCGGCCAGCAATATGGGAAATGAGGTTTAATGCTACTGCTTGGTTTCTGCCTAGTCCCAAATTGTTATGAAAGCACCGAGGGTGTGATGTGCTACTGCGCTTAAGAGGTACATTAGCATTGCTGTAGAAGCTGTTGCTGACATAATTGCTTGTTAAGGTGGTGGCACGCCAAATTATAGCCTTCATTCTTCGCACACGCATAGTGCTGCTACCACCATTGTAAATCATGTACTGCAGCTGAGTCATGTTCTTGGATTCTGAAGATAACGGCTGTTTCATCAGGTTTCTGCTGACAAAAAGCTCACTGCAGTAAGGCCTGCTTTCATTGCCCCACTTGACTTAATGGAGGTGGGTGAGCAGGAGGAGGGACTGGCTGCCAGAGATATCAGATGGGCATCCAAGACAAAGGCCCTGCAGTTGGGGTGCAGATCTGGGGTGGAGTGGAACTTCTCCCCATCAAGCGCTGAAGACCCTGACCTGCCTGAAACCTTGGAGTCAGGCTAATTTAAATGATACGAGAGTGTGGAGCACTGTTTCTGGCGCTCACCTGACTGGGGAGGGGGAGTTTTGCTCTGGCACCCTGTGAGGCGCTGAAGGGGAAGGGAAGGAGCATTAAAAAGCTCATTTTGTTTCTTTAGCTGGCTGAAATAGCTGAAACCCCTCTGGCAATTTTTAAAGACACCCAACCCAACCCCACAGCCCTAGCAATGGTAGATACCAGGCACTCACAGAGATCCTGCAGGTGTCTAGCATCAAAATGACAAAAATACTTTTTCATTTACATCACATTATTTGCCCATAAATGATATGCATCATGTTTGAAAAGTCAAGTGGTAATAGACTCAGTTTGCTGGTGTAAAGTTATTTGCATAATTATTCACAGCAACAGGAGCAGATTGATCTAGGGCGAGACTAGTGTAGGAAGAGAAAAATTGCATGCAAGTGAACACTTAAAAGGATGGGGCCAATTAAATGGAAGTATCAATAAGGGGACAAAAAAATCAGAATGCTTTTGGAGACCTTCAAAAGGCATCTCAACCCATTAGCAGCCTTTGCCAACAACAACAACAACTTGCATTTTTATAGCGCCTTTAACGTAGTAAAACGCCCCAAGGCGCTTCACAGGAGTGATTATCAAACAGAATTTGACCCCGAGCCACATAAAGAGATATTAGTGCAGGTGACCAAAAGCTAGGTTATAAGGAGCGTCTTAATGAGGAGAGAGAGGTAGAGAGGTGGAGAGGTTTAGGGAGGGAATTCCAGAGCTTAGGGCCTTGGCAGCTGAAGGCATGGTCGCCAGTGGTGGAGTGAAGAAAATCGGGGATGCTTAAGAGGCCAGAATTGGAGGAGTGCAGATATCTCGGAGGCTTGTAGTGTTGGAGGAGGTTACAGAGATAGGCAGGGGTGAGGCCATGAAGAGATTTGAAAACAAGGATGAGAATTTTAAATCGAGGAGCATATAGGTCAGGGCGCACAGGGCTGATGGGTGAACGGGCCTTGATGCGAGTTAGGATACTGGCAAAAGACTTTTGGATGAGCTCAAGTTCACGGAGGGTGCATGTTGGGAAGCTGGCCAGGAGAGCGAGGGAATAGTCGAGTCTAGAGGTAACAAAGGCATGGATGAGAGTTTCAGCAGCAGATGAGCTGAGGCCGGGGTGGAGAAGGGCAATGTTACAGAGGTAGAAGTAGGAGGTCTTGGTGATGGAGAGGATATATAATAATAATAATCAACTTTATTGTCATTGTTAGTGCACAAGTGCAGTACAACGAAATGTAGGCTTGTGGCTCCCGAGAGTGTACATTTAGATTAAGACATTTAAACATTCAATATACATTTGGCTTGTAATACATTAACATAAACATAACCATGATAAAGTGCATTGACAGATGTGCAGGCTTTAGAGTTTATTTGTGGAGTTCAGTAGGATGACAACCCTGGGAAAGAAGCTGTTCCTAAATCTGGTCGTACGGGTGCGAATGCATCTGTAGCGTCTCCCAGATGGCAGGAGGGCGAACAGACTGTGGCTGAGGTGGGTAGGGTCTTTGATGATGGACCGTGACCTCCGTAAACAGCGTTTCTGGTATATGTGCTCTATGGTCGGTAGCCGGGTGCCGGTAATGCGTTGGGCAGTTTTGACTACCCGCTGCAGGGCTTTCTGGTCATAGTAGCTACAGCTGCCATACCATACTGCGATACAGTTCATCAGGATGCTCTCTATTGTGCAGCGGTAAAATTTAGAGAGGATCAGGGATGACAGGTTACATCCCTTCAGCCTCCTTAGGAAATATAGGCGCTGCTGGGCCTTCTTCACCAGAGAGGAGGTATTGAGGGACCAGAAGAGGTCGTCCGTGATGTGGACTCCGAGGAACTTAAAGCTGTCCACCCTTTCCACCACAGCCCCATTGATCTGGATGGGGGTGTGACTTCCGCCTTTAGACTTCCTGAAGTCCACAATGATTTCTTTGGTTTTCTTGATGTTAAGGGCCAGGTTGTTATCGGCGCACCACTTCACGAGATGCTGGACCTCCTCCCTGTAGGCTGACTCATCGTTGTTGATGATCTGGCCTACTACCGTGGTATCATCCGCAAACTTGATGATGGTGTTGGAACCATGAACAGCCACACAGTCGTGGGTGAAGAGGGAGTAGAGGAGGGGGCTCAGCAAACATCCTTGTGGGGCCCCTGTGTTCAGGGTCAGGGGGGGGGAGGTGTGGTTACCTAATTTGACAGACTGGGGTCTGTTTGTTAGGAAGTCCAGGGTCCAGTTGCAGAGGGAAGTGTTCAGGCCAAGAGTGTGGAGTTTGGTGGCCAGCTTGTTGGGGACGATAGTGTTGAATGCTGAGCTGTAGTCTATGAACAGCATTCTGATGTAGGTCTCTTTACCATCTAAGTGATTCAGTGCAGAGTGTAGAGCAGTTGTGATTGCATCCTCCGTTGATCTGTTTGCACGATAGGCAAACTGGTGTTGGTCAAGAGAGGCGGGAACACTGGCTTTGATGTGAGCCAGGACCAGTCTCTCGAAACACTTCATTACGATGGGTGTGAGTGCGACAGGTCGATAGTCGTTCAGGCACGTCACAGCCGTTTGTTTTGGCACAGGGATAATGGTAGCGGTCTTGAAGCATGTAGGGACTACTGCCTGGGCCAATGACAGATTGAAGATGGCGGTGAAGATACCAGCCAGCTGATCAGCACATTCCTTGAGTACCCGTCCAGGGATGCTATCCAGTCCAGCAGCCTTTCGTGTGTTCACTCCGCGTAGAACACCCCTTACGTTGGAGGTCGACAGAGTGAGCACCTGGTCTTCCGGGGGTGGCAAGGCTTTGGTAGCCGGCTCCCTGTTGTCCCTGTCGAAGCGAGCGTAGAAGTTGTTAAGCTCCTCCGGAAGGGAGGCATCGCTAACCGGGGGGCTGTGTTTTTGCTCTTGTAGTCAGTGATGGACTGGATGCCTTGCCACATGCGCCGGGGGTCCGAGTTGTTGTGGAAATGATCCTCTATCCGCAGTGTCTGTTTCCTTTTGGCAGTCCTGATACCCTTTTTTAGGTTGGTCCTAGCTCAGCTCAGTGTCATATAGAATGCAAAGGTTGCGACCAGCCTGGTTCAACCTCAGTCAGTGGCCAGGGAGAGGGATGGAGACGGTGGCTAGGGAATGGAGTTTGTAGCGGGGACCAAAAACAATGGTTTCAGTCTTCCCAATATTTAATTGGAGGAAATTTCTGCTCATCCAATACTGGATGTTGGACAAGCAGTGTGACAAATCAGCAACAGAGGCTGAAATGGCAGACGTTTAAGAAGTAGCAGGCTAAAATAAAGGGATAGGAAAGCTAGGTGAAGGCATAAGTTTGCAGACAAGTGACAGAGCAGCCCAGGCCCCGCCACATTGTTTAATACCTGCTGAAATTGAGCTAGTGCTTCATGACACGTTTGCAAAAAGAGCTGTCCTCTGTGCTGCTCCACAGCACCATCCCATAGGAGAGCAGTGCAGCATTCCTGGGAGGAGCTGCAACAAAGCTGACCATTGCTGTACCTTTCATGTCTTTTAAATGGACTCACCCCGAGCTTCCGCTCCGAACAATACTGAACGCCAGGATTTCTGAGTGTGGGTTGGACCTGGCTTCCTGCATGCTGCGAAATCACGCGCAGCATATCACCACCCTTCCCACTCCATTTCAATGGGCAAATGAACAGGAGCTTCCACTACCCACTCAGACTCAACCAAAAATAGGCAAAAATGATATCCACTGAATTTAACCTTTTATTCCATCCCATCTGCATCTATTTTCAGGGTGTAACAGAGATGCCAACGAGCCCCATATTGCCTGCCACTTTGACACCCATCAAATCTGGTGACCCAGTCCCAGGTACCTGCCGATGAATGCAGAACATTGGTAGAGGTGGGGGTGTGTGTGGGGAGGTTCGTAATTTTCACATTTGGCTTGGATGGTAAACTGGCGGTTACAGATTGGCTGTTCTTTATACACCCACTCTATTTCCCTTAAATAAAAATTGGGTGGGGTGTATCACAGGCCACCGATCTGCTACTGCCACCTTACCACCCCCACAGAAAGTGAAAATTATCCCCACCGACTATGGAGGCTGAATTACTAAGACCTGCAGCCAACTTTGAACACAAGGACGGTATTGCCAGTGTCCACCAGATTGACCATGGCCTTCCAGTGCAACCCCCCTGGCTCTTTCCAGGCTAGTGGCGGGCACTCTAACATGCTTAAATTAAGGAGTTAATTCTTTCAATATATGCAAATAATCAGGTTTAACTATATTGTCCATTACTACACTTCTACGAAGGTAAGTTACAGTACTGTCGAAAGTAAAGAGAACAAAGGGAAATTCATGTGCTCAGCTGATAGTGTAATAAGGCTTTGTGGGAACATTTCATCATCATATTCTTCCGGTGATTTACACACAGAGAATAAGGACTAAAGTAATTGGAAGTGAGGTTTTTGTGTAGCTAATTGAAATCTGACAATTCTAGTTTCCAGGACATGGCAGATTAGCTGAACGACATTTTTGAAAGTGATCCATGTAGATGAATTTGTCACTATGATTGGTCAGCTCACCTGAAGTGGGGTTCTCTGTAATAGTGCATGGGATTTAAGGTCAGACATTACTCACCTAAATCTGATGGCTTCCAAAGGGGGCTATAAGGCTCAGGAAAGATTTTGAAAGTTGAAAGAAGGTTTAAGAATGCAAAGCCGGAAGGTTTAAGTAAGGTTTGGTTGTGTTAGATCTTTAGAAGTGGAGAGTGTAAAGTGTGCTCCAACAGTGAATTCAATAGTTTGTATTTCGAAGCACAGTGAGAAAGTGCAGTATAGCAGCCAGCAGGGAAAATAAAGTACAAGCAAGTTCAGTTAAAGTCAGGAAGTGAAGGTGACTGAGGAAAGAAGAAGACTGCGGACAGTGACTTGCTACAGACGTACACCAAAGATGAAAGCAGAACAAGGCAGAATGGTCCAACGATGGAGCCAGCCTGCTAACCAAGGAAAGAGTTTGTACGATTTTATGCTCATGCCACCTAAGGGACAGCTTTATCACTAGAAGCTTCCTAGTGATACTTTAAGTAAAGACTGTGGCCCTGAACTTCAGGTACGGTTGCTCCACAAGTGTGGAGGCACATGGAACAGACTTTAAGTCCGCCCAAACGAAGAGGCCCACAAGCCAGAATGATTTACCTCTGGGATCAATTACCCCTCCCTCGCAGTCACAGTCCTGGTGCCTTTCCTGGGTCCGCAGTGAGATTAACACCAGCCCTCAGCTGGTGTTTGTTCCGCTGAAGCTTTTAAAGAGCATACTAGATGGAATTCCTGAAGAAGCCCAGGAACTCTCCCAGACGCTCCCCCTTGAAAGGGTAGCGGGCAGAAAAGTCCGCCCACTCCCCCAGCGGAATTTCTCTTTGCGGTGCGAGCAGGGCAGAATCTCACCGATTTTCTGGTCCCACAACCAGAAATCCATTGCACTTCGACCTTGGCACTGATTGGAATTTCAGGGCCTGTGAATTTATCATCAACTGTAATCTTGAACCTCAAATGTTACTTTATTACATACTAATTAGTCAAAACTTAGCTAATGTTGATATATTGTGATATGATGAAGTTTACAGTCATCCTTATGGTGATTTAGATTCAGTTGATGTTACCAGTTTACTGGTATAGAACATTGCGATGGTATTAATTACTGTATAATGATGTAGGATGGTTCAAATTCAGTTAACTTGGCATCATGTATGAAACTGTAAACATGAGCAATAAATCCCAATCTACATTAGTAAGAAAGAAGATTTGTCTGATACCCATCAACTAATGCAGGTTACATCTTGCCGTTTTTTGTTGCAATGTTTCCAGCTTATTATGTTCACTGTGCAGCATTAGTGTTCACAGCAGTGTCAGCCAAATTATTACTCATAGATGCATCAAAGAGGTGACTGCTGGTACATTGAGGAGGGCTAACACCTTCATCTCCTTCTAGGTTGTCCAGCACCAGAAGCACGAGAGGACTGGCCAATTCCACTGCACTGCTGGGTTACCTAAAGTAAAGATTGATGGCAACCATGTGGCCATTGGGTCCCTAAAATAATGCAATGACTTACACGAACAGAGTTTTATTGCATTGATGTACAACTGGTCTATGACGACCAGCACCTGATCATGCCAGTCTGTGCTTAAATCCCATGCAGCTCCCATGATGCTTTTAGTTTGTGCCCGACATCTGTAATAGGCTCCTTTAAAGGCAAAGGGAGACTGAAAGAATGACTCCTGGGAGACCAAGGCTGCCCTCTCCAGCCCTCGCAAATGACTAACCTGCAGCAGTCATGGACAGAACTGGATTGCCATAAAACCATCAGGACCATTGTTGAGCATCACATTGGCATCTTGAAGTATCACTTCAAGCCTAAATTTCCTCATTTATATTATTCTAGAAAGAAAAAGAAAGACTTGCATTTCTATAGCGCCTTTCACGATCACCGGACGTCCCAAAGCGCTTTACAGCCAATGAAGTACTTTTTGAAGTGTAGTCACTGTTGTAATGTAGGAAATGCACTAACTTATTTAAAATAAATGGCTTAACACGAACATCAAAATGATGTTCATTGAAAAAATCTGGAACTAGATGTCTGGAGAGATCAGGGCTATTTTACAGTACAGCCCATATAAGGTCTCCAGAGTCATTGGCCTGGTGCATGTTCCATAACTTTACCATATGGAAAAAGCCCAACCATGGAGGAGGAGGAGGAGGCTAATCTGGAAACAATGCCAGAAGAAGGAGCAAACAGTGACCATGAGATTGTGGCTTCTGAAGCATCTGTGTAGCCAGGAAGATCAGTGCACAGGGTGGTCATACAAGTTACATTTAGCTGATTGGCTGAGCCACCCCTTTAAGGAAGTTTCCTGTCTCCATGTACAAAATAAAACTGTACAAAATACCTTCAGGAACACCATTCTCTGCATTTCCACAACTATTATCAATGCTTACCTTTTGCTGTTCTATTCCTTTTGTCTTTCAGTGGCCAATGGTATCAGGCCCAGAATAAATATTTTAAGAGAAACATAAGTATAGCATAAGAGCTTTGGGGTAAATTTTACAAAATGTGCTCCCAGCACGGAGTCTCGCCTGCCAGGAGTGCATATCGGGAATTCCGATGTGAGCTCCTCATGCTTTTCCATCCATTAAAATGAATGAATGGAAAATGATGGAAACCGTGCACCCAAATCCCCACTATGAGTGGCTAGTGGGTGAGGCTGCATGCTAGGAATACAATTTTATTAAGATTACCCCTTATTACTATTAGAGTGTTAGCTAGAAGCTTACAGAAGACACCTTCCAATGAATCAGAAAAGAAGGCGGCCACAAGAGGTTCATGGAAGATGTACTCTAGTGGTGAAAAATCACTAGACTGAAGAGGATGAAAAAATTGTTGCAAGGTTATATGTTTTAGATTAATGCCCTCCAGCGTATAGACTCAGAAATAGCTCTTCGTGCTATTCAGTGATTAACTGTGGTTACACAAAGTTTCTGGAAAAATTAACATCTGTTCACTAACTCTTGCTACTTTCTGTATCAGGTGCAAATTGTACATTATAACTCCCACAGTGGGCTGACCAATGGAGAAGGAGAAGTAATAACAAGGCTGAGCAGCTGTTAACTGCATTAAAGAGGAATCTAAACCCCTGAATTTATAAAACTAGCATCTAATCTGCTTTCTTTTACAGTTTTATCAACTTGCACTTCACTTTTATGGATTGGTATATCTGAGCCCATTAAGTCTCAGCTCCTCCCTACAGTACAACAGTGACTACACTTCAAAAGTGCTTCATTGGCTGTAAAGTGCTTTGGGACATTCTGAGGTAGTGAATGCAAGTTCTTTCTTTTTATTTCTTTCTACTTTTTTTTAAAGTTTCACCATTTAGCATCTATTTCATCTCCTTATTCTTCCTTTTAGATAGTGGGATTGAGGAGGTAGCACTGCAAGAATCATCATGCATTGATAAGGAGGAGTAAGTGGTGGTGGCAGATAAAGAATAAACACTTTCTGCTTGATAAAGCCAATGGGCTGGATTTTACCAGCCCTGAGGAGGCGGGTCTGGAGGTGGGACTGCTGGGAAAATCCCCCAAAATGGGACCCGCCTCCAACCAATCTTCCCGGGAGTCGGGTCCCTGATTGGCGCAGGGACCCGACTCCTAGCGGCGGGAAGAGGATTATAGCCACTTAACTGCCTGTTAACAGGCAGTTAAAAAGCTTTATCCTATTTTTCGACTGCTGCTGCTGGGGAACCCCACCAGAGTAAGTGAGGCATGCTGTGGGTCTGTTGTAATGTTGATATTTGGATGACAGCTGCAGAAGTGGTGTGAAAGATGCAACGGGACACTGGTTAATATCAAAGGTAAGGAAACATTGCGAAAGTAATTTTTAATATGATTAACATAGAAACATAGAAGATAGGAGCAGGAGTAGGCCATTCGGCCACTCGAGCCTGCTCCGCCATTCAATGAGATCATGGCTGATCGTCCAAATTCAGTACCCTGTCCCTGCCTTCTCCCCATATCCCTTGATCCCTTTAGCCTTAAGAAATATATCCAACTCCTTCTTGAATATATTTAATGAATTGACTTCTACTGCCTTCTGTGGTAGAGAATTCCATAGGTTCACCACTCTCTGGGTGAAGAAATTCCTCCTCATCTCTGTCCTAAATGGCTTACCCCTTATCCTTAGACTGTGACCCCTGGTTCTGGACTCCCTGACCATCGGGAACATCCTTCCAGCATCTAGTCTGTCTAGTCCTGCTAGAATTTTATAAGTTTTGATAAGATCCCCTCTCATTCTTCTAAACTCCAGCGAGTACAAGCCCAATCGACTCAATCTCTCCTCATACGCCATTCCCGCCATCCCAGGTATCAGCCTGGTGAATCTCTGCTGCACTCCCTCCATGGCAAGAACATCCTTCCTCAGATAAGGTGACCAAAACTGCACACAATACTCCAGATGTGGTCTCACCAAGGCCCTGTACAACTGCAGCAAGACATCCTTATTCCTGTATTCAAACCCTCTTGCTACGAAGGCCAACATACCATTTGCCTTCTTAACCGCCTGCTGCACCTGCATGCTTACTTTCAGTGACTGGTGCACAAGGATGCCCAGGTCTCGTTGCACTTCCCCTTTTCCCAATCTATTGCCATTCAGATAATAATCTGCCTTCCTGTTTTTGCCACCAAAGTGGATAACCTCGCATTTATCCACATTATATTGCATCTGCCATGCTTCTGCCCAATCACCCAACCTGTCCAAATCATACTGGAGTTTCTCGGTATCCTCCTCACAGCACACACGCCCACCCAGCTTTGTGTTGTCTGCAAACTTGGAGATATTACATCTAGTTCCTTCATCAAGATCATTAATATATATTGTGAATAGCTGGGGTCCAAGGACCGATCCCTGCGGTACCCCACTAGTCACTGCCTGCCACACAGAAAAAGACCCGTTTATTCCAACTCTTTGCTTTCTGTCTGCCAACAAGTTCTCTATCCAAGTCAATACCTTGCCCCCAATACCATGTGCCTTAACTTTACACGCTAATCTCTTATACGGGACCTTATCGAAAGACTTTTGAAAATCCAAATACACCACATCCACTGGTTCTCCCTTATCTATTTTACCAGTTACATCCTCAAAAAATTCCAGTAGATTAGTCAAGCATGATTTACCTTTTGTAAATCCATGTTGACTTTGTCCGATCCGGTCACTTTTTTCCAAGTGCTCTGCTATTACATCCTTTATAATGGACTCTAGCATTTTCCCCACTACTGATGTCAGGCTTCCCGGTCGGTAATTCCCCGTTTTCTCTCTACCACCCTTTTTCAACAGTGGGGTAATATTAGCTACATGCCAATCCATGGGTACTGTTCCAGAGTCTATCGAATTTTGGAAGATGACCAGCAATGCATCTACTATTTCTAGGGCCACTTCCTTAAGTACCCTAGGATGTAGATTATCAGGCGCTGGGGATTTATCGGCCCTCAATCCCATCAATTTCCCGAGCACCATTTCCCTACAAATACTGATTTCTATCAGTTCCTCCCTGTCATTAGACCCTATGTTCTCCGAGATCTTTGGGAGGTTATTTGTGTCCTCCTTTGTGAAGACAGAACCAAAGTATGTATTTAATTGGTCTGTCATTTCTTTGTTCCCCATTTTTAAATTCCCCTGATTCTGACTGCAAGGGACCTACGCTTGACTTCACCAATCTTTTTCTCTTCACATATCTATAAAAGCTTTTACAGTCAGTTTTTATGTTCCCTGATTGCTTACTCTCATACTCTATTTTCCCCCTCTTAATTAATCCCGTTGTCCACAGAATCACAGAAACCCTGTGTCCTCCTTTGTTGAATCCTAAACTGCTCCCAATCCTCAGGTTTACTGCTTTTTCTGGCCAATGTATATGTCCTCTCCTTGGATCTTATGCAATCCCTAATTTCCCTTGTTAGCCACGGTTGAGTCACCTTTTTTGTTTTATTTTTATGCCAAATTGGGATGAACAAATTCTGTAGTTCATCCATATGATCTTTGAATGTTTGCCATTGCCCATCCATCGTCAACCCTTTGAGTGTCATTCCCCAATCAATCCTACCCAACTTGCACCTCATACCATCGTAGTCCCCTTTATTTAAATTCAGGACCCTAGTCTCTGAGTCAACTATTTCACTCTCCATCTTAATGAAGAATTCTATCATATTATGATCGCTCTGACCCAAGGGTCCTCACACAACAAAATTGCTAATTAATCCTTTCTCATTACATAATACCCGGTCTAAGATGGCCTGATCTCTAGTTGGTTCCTCGACATATTGGTCCTGGAAACCATCCCGTATACACTCCAGGAATTCCTCCTCCACAGTATTGTTACTAATTTGGTTAGCCCAATCTATATGTAGATTAAAGTCACCCATGATAACTGCTGTGCCCTTATTGCACGCTTCTCTAATTTCCCATTTAATGCCATCCCCGACCTCTGCATTACTGTTTGGAGGTCTATATACCACTCCCACTAATGTTTTCTGTCCTTTGGTATTTCTCAGTGCTACCCATACAGATTCCACATCATCAGAGCTAATATCCTTCCTTTCAATTGTGTTAATCCCCTCTTTAACCAGCAATGCTACCCCACCTCCTTTTCTTTTTTGCCTATCTTTCCTGAATATTGAATACCCCTGGATATTGAGTTCCCAGCCTTGGCCACCCTGGAGCCATGTTTCCGTAATCCCAATCATATCATATTTGTTTACCTCTATTTGCACAGCTAATTCATCCACCTTATTACGAATGCTACTTGCATTAAGACACAAAGCCTTCAGGCTTGTTTTTTTAACGCTCTTAGATCTTTTAGAATTATTATTTACTGTGGCCATGTTTGATTTAAACCCTTGATTTCTCTGATTGCCACTTTTGTTTTTCTCCTTCCTGTCTTTTGCTTTTATCCTTGTTTCCCTTTCCTCTGTCTCTCCGCTCGGGTTCCCAACCCCCTGCCATTTTACTTTAAATCCTCCTCCAGAGCATTAGCAATCACTCCCCCTAGAACATCGGTCCCGGCCCTGCCCAGGTGCAAACCGTCCATTTTGTACTGGTCCCACCTCCCCCCAGAACCGGTTCCAATGTCCCAGGAATTTGAATCCCTCCCCCTTGCACCATTCCTCTAGCCGCGTATTCATCTGAAATATCTTTCTATTTCTACTCTGACTAGCATGTGGCACTGGTAGCAATCCTGAGATTACTACCTTTGAGGTCCTATTTTTTAATTTACCTCCTAACTCCCTATATTCAGCTTTTAGGACCTCATCCCGGTTTTTACCTATATCATTGGTACCTATATGCACCACAACAACTGGCTGTTCACCCTCCCCTTCCAAAATGTTCTGCAGCCACTCTGAGACATCCTTGACCCTTGCACCAGGGAAGCAACACACCATCCTGGAGTCTCGTTTGCGGCCGCAGAAACGCTTATCTATTTACCTTACAATAGAATCCCCAATCACTATAGCTCTCCCAGTCTTTTTCCTCCTGTCCTGTGCAGCAGAACCACCCCTGGTGCCAGGAAGTTGGCTGCTGCTGCCTTCCCCTGGTAAGCCACCCCTCCCCCATCAGCGGTATAGCTGTTTGAGAGGGGGATGGCCACAGGGGACCCCTGCACTACCTTCCTGCGCCTACTACTCTGCCTGTTGGTCACCCGTTCCCTCTCTGCCTGTGCCACCTTTACCTGTGGTGTGACCAACTGATTAAACGTGCTATTCACGACGTCCTCAGCATCGCGAATGGTCCAGTATGTATCCAATCGCTGCTCCAGCACTGTAATGCGTTCTGCCAGTAGCTGCAGCTGGACACACTTCCTGCACACATGGTTGTCAGGGACACAGGAAGTGTCCCTGAGTTCCCACATAGTGCAGGAGGAGCATACCATGGCCTTTAGATTTTTCTGCAGGTGACAAGCTGTGAAGTGTTTGTGTAGCCTCATCTCATCGGGAGAAGTGACAGATGGCTTCTGTAATCTCAGCTGCAGCTGCCATCTGTTTTATCCTAAGGAGTGAGTAATTGGTGAGCCTGGGTGCAAGGGCTCACCTTTGGACAGTGATTGTCAGTGTTTGACAGCACCTCAATGCTGTCAAACACTGTCAAATCATCTGTCAAACAAGTGTGGTGCATATGCCTTTAAGAAAACCGGCAAATGAAGCATCATCAACTGACATCATCTGACACCGGCTTTCCCTTAATTGGCCGGCAAGCCTGCAGGGTGGGCTTAACAAGACCAATCAGGGCAAAATACTGTCTGTTTGTCAGATGTCGCTGGGGGCGGGGCTGGAACCCGAAAACCAGCAGTCCCGCCTCGAACTTGGCCTGGAGGGTAAGATTCCACCCAATATGATTCCTGCCTCTGCTGGAGTGCCTTGGGATTCTCAGCTCACAGAGCCGACTTATGGTATTAGCCATGACTCAGTTGGTAGCATTCTTGCTTCTGAGTCAGAAGGGTGCGGGTTCCAAATCCCACTCCAGAGACTTGAGCACAAACATCTAGGCTGACTCCAGTGCTGCAGTGTCAGAGGTGTCCTCCTTCAGCTGAGACGTTAAACCGAGGCCCTATCCGCTCTTGTAAAGGTGGATGTAAAAGATCCCCATGGTGCTATTCTGAAGAAGAGCAAGGGAGTTACCTCCGGTGTCCTGGCCAATATTTATCCCTCAATCAACCACTAAAACAGATTATCTGGTCATTATTAGATTGCTGTTTTTGGGAGCTTGCTGTGAGTAAATTGGCTGCGGCGTTTCCTACATTACTACACTTCAAAAAGTACTTAATTGGCTGTAAAATGCTTAGGAATGTCCTGAGGTTGTGGAAGGTGCTATATAAATCCAAGTCTTAGGTGGAAAAATTCGGTGGCGCCCCCTTTGGGGCGCTAACTTCGCCGAGGCACTACTTTTAGCACGGCGCTACTGGAAGCACTCCCCCTCCTTCCTGGGGCGTTACAAGTGACTAGCACAGCGCTACGTGCAACAGCGCCACGCATGTCGGCACGTCACGCCGCGTTATTGCAGGCCTCCCTCCCCTGATTAAAGGGGAGGGGCCTAGTACTGGGCGCACTGGGGCCCTGCTGGACCACTGCGTAGCGGAGTGCCGGGAAAGCAGTCTGGCACCTGACCTTTAAATTGGGCCGCCGTGGCTGCAAAAACACCACCCCGGCCCTGTCGGACATATCGTCCAACGATAGGTCAGGGGGCGCAACTGAAGTTTGTGGCCGGGCTGCGAGCGGGGCGCTGCGCACGGTGATGACGTCATTGCCAGAGGCACAGCGCCACAGGGTGCTACCAGCTGCCGCCGCCGCTAACCTCCTGCTAACGGGAGGTGCAAAGCAACCCAATTTTTCCCCCTTTCTTTCTTTATGAAGGGAGATTTCTGGCTGAGCAGAGTAGAATACATGAGTCACCGGTGTCTGTACAAAAATACTCTGCAAGATCTCATAAAGTATGGAGGAGTGTGTTAACTCGATCTGCACTGCCATGGGTGAACTGTTGTCTGCAGTGCAGTTTACCATTGACCACGTACCAATTCCCATAACATCCATAATGCAGCCCTCAGTATCAAAGATTCTTAGCACAGTGGGATTAATTTATAAAGGTTTAGACGGCTGCTCCAGAAGCCTTGGGATCAAATCCAAATCAGGCTCTCTTAAGGAAGCAGGCTCACAGCCACTCTCCGGACAAACAGTGATATCCGCAACCACTCCTCACAGCACACTGGTGCAGGACAAAGGCTCAGAGGTCAGTGCTAGCATGGACTGACTAGCTCCAATCACCTCCTGGAAATCCTGTGACATTGTCCTGCTGAAATTATTACTTCGAATTACATAGAATTTACAGCACAGAAATAGGCCATTCGGCCCAACAGGTCTATGCTGGTGTTTATGCTCCACACGAGCCTCCTTCCACCTTACTTCACCTCACCCTATCAACATACCCTTCTATTCCTTCCTCTTTCATGTACGTATCTAGCTTCCACTTCAATGCATCTATGCTATTCGCCTCAAACGCTCCACGTGGCAGCAAGTTCCACATTTTAACCATTCCATGAGTAAAGAAGTTTTTTCCTGAATTATTTATTGGATCTTTTAGTGATGATCTTATATTCATGGTCTCTATTTTTGGACTCCTCCACAAGTGGAACCATCTTCTGTGTCTACCCTGTCGAACACCTTCACAATTTTCAAGAGCTCTATTAGTTCACTCCTCGGCCTTCTCGTTTCTGGAGAAAAGATTCACAGCCTGCTCAGTGTTTCCTGATGGTTATAACTTCTCAGTTCTGGTGTCATCCTTGTAAATATTTCTAGGAAATAGTGGTGGCTGCCACTCCAGAAGGCCCCAATGCTCTTAGAAGCTCTTCCTGGTGTCTTGTTGGCTCAGCAATCTCCCAGGCTATCACTGTCACCAGGATGTTCTGCAGGTTGTGAGATGCTTCCTGCAATGCGTTGAAAAAGCATGAATTGGCCTCCACTTACGTAACTATTGTCTCAACCAGGTTCATGGAAACCATCTCTACTGCTTCCACAGGACCTCCATGTTCCATAATCATTGCACATTTGAACATTGGTTCCCTGAGATCTGGCTTCTCAGCCGAGAGTAGTTGTTCCTCCTCCCTTCATGGAGGAATGGCCCTCTCCCTTTCTTTCCGCTCCTAGGTCCTTATTCTCACTAGTGCTCGATCCTTCACCAAGTGACAATCTTTCTGACTAACTAAGTAATTATTTGCGAGTGGATGTCTCTGTGTTGGTGCTTGTTCAGGTAAAATGCCATGACAGGGTTGGTGAGAAAGTGACAGGAATGGCAGATCTGGGAATGACAAGTGGTCCTCAGTGTAGCTGTCCTGTGCTTCTGCCCAGAACTGGGAGAGCTACCTTTTCCTGTGGGCCCAGAATTTTCCATTGTGGTGGTCCTCCTGTAGTGTATGTACCTTTAAGAGGAACTATGTTTTTTTTGAAGCCCCTGTGTACTGTAGTACCGGTAGTGACCACTCGGGTATATAAGCCCGTCTTGTATAGTTAGTTCACCTCCAGACTTTGTTCAGTAAACACTTGTTAAATCAACTCCTGCATTCCATGTCTCCCTTAACACACGGATTCAACAGTGGCGACGAGTTAGAAACGAACTTACCTGCAATTCGGCAGCACCTCAAGGAGACCGATTCCTCAGACGAAGAAAAAAAAAACTGTGGTTTCACCAGCTAAATGGGCTGGTGGCAGGTAGTGCACTGATCCTTCCTGGGCGGCGGGCTGGGGCTCGATCGGGTGGCTCTGCAGCGGGGCCGGGCAGCGAGTCGGAAAGCAGAAGCAAACAGAGACAGAGGGTGGAGCACTCAGGAGACGGCCGGCGCTGCAAAGCAGGTCGGCGTTCGGACCGAGCAGGGGGAGGGGAAAGTCCCAGAGGGTCCGACGGGAACGATTCTCCAAGTGACGGAGAAACTGTTTAAAATATATGTGTAAATAAAAACCGCGGAGAACAGCGTTGGCAGCAGCAGCAGCGGCGGGAAAGCGCGGGAGGCGCCATCTTGACTCGGCAGGGAAGAAGGGAAAGCGCAGGAGGCGCCATTTTTGATTTTCAGGATGCCTAAGACTGGCAATATTACTGCTTTCGATAGTGATATAGAGGATTGGACCACATATGTGGAAAGAGTGGAGGTATATTGCAAGATGAATGAAGTAGCGGATGATAAAAAGGCATCGGTACTTTTAAATCTGATGGGCGCAAGGACATACGGGCTGTTACGAAACTTGATCACTCCAGCCAAACCGATGGACAAGAATTTTAAGGAGATTGTTGATACCCTACAGGAGCACTTAAACACAACACCGCTGCTGATAGCGGAACGATTCAAATTCTTCAGGAGGAATCAGCACAAGAATGAAAGTAACGCTGATTACCTCACCGAATTAGGAAAGCTGTCAAAGCACTGCCAATTCGGGGCAGGACTGGCAGATTCTCTACGAGACAAATTCGTCTGCGGTCTCCTAAGCGAAGGAACACAGAAAAGACTACTTTCTGAGAAAGATTTGACACTGGACAAGGCTTTCAGTGTGGCTGTATCATACAAAGCAGCAGCAAGAGGAGCTGCAGAGATACAGCAAAAGCCACAGGACTTTGGCACCCATGAAATGACACGGGGTTTCGAGAGATGTTATCGCTGCAGCAGATCCACCCATGACCAGAGGGACTGCTGGTTCAAGGACAAAGCATGCAGGCAATGCGGAAAGATGGGACACATTGCACGTGTATGCCGATCTGGAAACAAAAAATCCACTGACAGAGGAAAAATCAATAAGGAAAAGTACAGAAAGGTACAAATGATGACGGACAGTAGCTCCGAAGACCAGAAGAGCGATAGCGACTCCGGAAACAAGAGACTAAGCTGTCTCAAATTACATAATGTAATTGCCAAAGAAGATTACCAGACCATTTGGGTTACCCTCACGATAGTGGGGTCCCCAGTTAAAATGGAGCTAGATACAGGATCAGCTCTGACCATCATAAGTCGACGGGATTACGAGCGGCTATTTCCGCATATACCTTTGAAAGATACATCCATTATCTTGAAGACATATACGGGGCAGAAAGTATAACCCAGAGGGAAAATAAGGGTGCCTGTTGTATACAACGGCAAGGAAATACAGAAGTTGTATTTATACGTTCTGCAAGATGGTGGTCCACCGTTGTTGGGACGTGAATGGATCAGAAAGATACGTTTAGACTGGCACTCCATTCAGGCACTGACGGTGACCAGTAAGAAAAAAAATGATGATGATGTCATACCTGGACGATTAAAAGAAATCTTGGCTAACGCCAAAGAAGTGTTTCAACAGGAACTAGGAACCCTGAAAGGCGCCACCGCCTCAATAAAAGTGGAAGATGCGGCAATTCCCAAGTTTTTTAAGGCAAGGCCGGTTGTAATGAAATCTGTTTGTCTTCATCCTGTATTCGTTTTGCACTCATGTATATTACCCTCCCCCACTGTGTATAGTTTCACTTCCTCGTTCCCGACTAACCTGGGAGGTTCCAGGTCTTGGCTCTTGGCTCCGCCCCTGACTTCTCTTACATAAAGATCCCAGGATCTGTATGACTCATTCCTGTGAACCAGTCGGCGTGTTGAGATGTTAGCTCTGATCTTAGTGATTAAAAGCCAACTTGTTTAAGTCTATAACTTCTAGTTTTGTGGTTATTGAAGGCCAATCAATTTTAATCACTAAAGAATACTAGGATGGATCGACTCCTAAAACCAGAGCGTCTGGACTTGGATCCACATTCTGCTGAAGCATCAAATCAATTTGGACACTGGCTCAAATGCTTCGAACTCTTCGCGGGGGCCTCATCCGCTAGCGAGGTAGATAAACTGAGTCTACTGACTACTCGCGTAAGTCATCGGATTTATTCGTTCATCCGGGACGCCACCTCTTACATGGAGGCCATTATTACGTCCGTGAATGATTGAGACACGGACAGCAGGAGTTGAACAAAACAAGTCTTTACTGATGGAAGTCAATAGTGAAACTGAAAACAACAGAGGCTCACTAGCGCCTTTTATACAGGGGTGGTCACTGCCGGTACTGCAGTCTGAGACCAGTTATTCTCTTAAAGGTACATACACAACAATTCCTCCCCTTTTAGATAAACAGTACATAACATTCATTTAACAACTAAATGATAACTAATTACAATCACAATTACGGTTGCTAGATACATTGGTTAAGTTGAAGCAATTATAAGTTCAGTCTTTGAGGAGGCTTCCTGATTCTGTCTGGATAACGCCTCTTTGGGGTATCAGGTTCTTCTGGCAATGTTGAGTCGGGATCAATGTCGTTGTTTGGTTCATCTGCTTCCAATATTACCGGTTCTGCGGTAGCTGCAATTGGTACGTCGATTTCATTACCAGGTGTATCAGATCGTGGTGTGGAGTTGACATTTTCCAGTGACTCTAGAATCTGGTCAGCATGGCGTCTTTCAATGCTCTCTCCAACGTCCACGGTATACATGAGAGGTCCTTGCCGTGTACAAATCATTCCTGGCTGCCATTTCTTAGTGCGGTAGTCCCAGGCCAAAACTGGTTGACATATCTTAAAACTCCTGGTCGGCCTTTCATTCAAATTCTGAAACTGCCTGTCCTCCACATCTCTACAGACGTTTGGCTTAACCAAATCCAAGCAGCATCGTAGTCTTCGATTGAAGAACATCATGGCTGGAGTTTGGTTAGTAACCGCATGTGTCGCATTCCGGTATGCAAACAAGAAGTTGTCCACCTTGTGTTGTAGGGGTATATCTTCATTACACATTGCCTTGATAGCCTTCTTGAATGTTTGGACAAACCTCTCGGCCAATCCATTAGTGACTGGATGATATGGGGCAGATGTGTAATGCTTAACACCATTGTTCTTTAAGAACCTCCGGAACTCTTCAGACACAAACTGTGGTCCATTGTCAGAGCAAATCTGTTCAGGCAGCCCATTCCTGGCGAATATGGTTCGTAAAACTGTGATAGTTTTTTCCGTGGTGGTTGACATTTTTATTACCTCTGGCCACTTTGAATGTGCATCCACCGCAATTAAAAACATCGAGTCCATGAAGGGACCAGCAAAATCAATGTGCACCCTTTGCCATGGAGATGAGGGCCACTCCCATTGATGCAGAGGAGCTTGTGGTGGGGTGTTTTGGACCTTCTGGCATCCTGCACAGCTCTTGGTCATCTTTTCGATTTCTCTATCGATTCCCAGCCACCACACAAACGCTCTGGCTAAGTTCTTCATTTTTACCCCACCCAGATGACCCTCATGAAGCTCATTGAGCACTCTATCCGTCAACTTAGGTGGAATTACTACTCTGGATCAACACATCAAGGTTCCTTTGCACACTGACAGCTGTTCTCTTCTCGGTGAGAATGCTGGCAGCAGTGGTTCGCCATGTGCTGGCCATCCCTTCACCGTTAAATCATAGACCCGTGATAGTGTCGGGTCATTACGTGTTTCCTTTTCTATGTTTGCATTCGTCACAGGGAGACATTCGACTATGGTCGAGTGGAATAACTCCATTGGATCCACTGCAAGGTCTTCTTCTTCCACCGTCGGCAACGGTAGGCGTGACAATCCATCAGCATTCCCATGCTGTTTAGTTACTTTGTACTCAATGTCATATTGGTGTGCCCCTAGGAAAAGGGACCACCTCTGCAGCCGTTGTGCTGTCATTATCGGTATGCCCTTCTGAGGGTTGAAAATGGAGACAAGAGGTTGATAATCGGTTAGTAGAGTAAATTTTTGACCGTGCAGGTAGTGATTGAACTTCTTCACCCCCCACACTAGGCTGAGGGCCTCTCTGTCAATCTGGGCGTAGTTATGCTCGGCAGAAGTTAACGAGCGGGACGCAAAAGCTATCGGCCTCTCTAAACCATCAAGGAATTTATGTGACAGTACCGCCCCAATGCCGTAGGGAGACGCATCACACGCCAGTCTGATCGGCAGTGCTGGGTTGTAGTGAGCCAATACTTCCCTTGAAGTGATTAAGTCCTTACTCTTCTGAAAGGCCCACTTACAATCATTGCTCCATTCCCATGCTACTCCCGTTCGTAGCAGGGCATTCAGTGGGTGCAGAATTGTCGACAAATTCGGCAAAAACTTATGGTAGTAATTCACCAATCCGAGGAATGACCTCAGTTGCGACACATTTTCAGGCGCTGGGGCCTTAACAACCGCTTCAATTTTGTCAGGGGACTTAGGTAACCCCTCTTCATCAACCACGTGGCCACAATATGATATCTGTTTCTTAAAAAACTCGCACTTGGGGCGGTTGGCTCGCAGCCCATGTTCCCGTACTCTAGTGAGCACCTGCTCTAGGTTGTTAAGGTGTTCACTGTCATCTTCACCTGTCACAAGGATGTCGTCCAAGTAACACTGAATCCCCGGAATCCCTTGCAGGACTTGTTCCATCGCTCTTTGCCATATCGCCGGAGCCGGTGCTACTCCGAATACCAATCCATGATACTGGTAAAGACCTTTGTGAGTGTTTATCATGAGATACTTCCTAGAGGACTCTTCAACCTCCATCTGCAAATATGCTTGTGCTAGGTCAATTTTTGTAAAACGCTTCCCTCCAGACAGTGAGGCGAAGCTGTTTTCTATCCTTGGAAGAGGATATTGTACTGTGTGAAGGACTGGGTTCACCGTCACCTTGAAATCCCCACAGATGCGAATCTTCCTTGGCTCCCCGGACTTATTGCTTAACGTTTTCTTCATGACAGGAACGATGGGTGTCGCCCACTCGCTCCAGTCGACCTTAGACAACACGCCTGCCTTCTCCAGGTTCTCCAGCTCTGCCTCGACGGCTGGGCGAATTGCATATGGTACCGGTCTTGCTTTGAAAAACTTGGGAACTGCATTCTCTTCTATTTTTATCGAGGCGGTTACGCCTTTAAGCGTGCCCAGTTCTTGTTGAAATACCTCTTTGGCGTTAGCTAAGATTGTTGACAATCGTCCAGGAGTGACGTCTTCATCTTTTTTACTGTCCACCGTCATTGCATGAATGGAGTGCCAATCTAAGTTTATCTTCTTGATCCATTCCCGTCCCAATAACAGTGGTCGCCATTTGGCAGTATGCAGAGATACAATTTCCGTATTTTCTCGCCGTTGTATTCGACAGGCACCCTTATTTTCCCTCTGGGGTATACTTTTTGCCCCGTATACGTCGTCAAGACGATGGATGTCTCTCTCAAGGGTATGTGTGAGAATAACCGCTCGTAGTCTTGTCGATTAATTACGGTTAGCGCTGATCCTGTATCCAATTCCATTTTAACTTGGGACCCTGCTATCGTGAGGGTGACCCAAATGGTTCAGTGATCCTCTTTTGCGATTACATTGTGAAGTTTGAGACAGCTTAGTCTCCTGTTCCCGGATTCACTATCGCTCATCTGGTCTTCGGAACTACTGTCCGTCATCTTTTGTACTTTCTTGTACGGTTCCTTAGTAGCCTTTTTGTTGTCGCTGGTCTTCTTCCCAGACCTGCAAACTCGTGCAATGTGTCCCATCTTCCCGCATTGCCTGCATATTTTGTCTTTGGACCAGCAGTCCTTCTGGTCATGGTTAGTTCTGCCGCAGCGATAACATTTTGCAAATCCCCGTGTCATTTCGTGGGTGCCGTATTCCTGTGGTTTTTGTTGAATTTCTGCAGCTCCCCTGGCTGCTGCTTCATATGATACTGCCACGCTGAAATCCTAATCTAGCGTCAGCTCTTTCTCTGAGAGTAACTTCTTCTGTGTTCCTTCACTCAGGAGTCCACAGACAAATTTGTCCCGTAGGGTATCTGCCAGTCCTGCTCCGAACTGGCAGTGCTTTGATAGCTTGCGTAGTTCCGTATGGTACTCAGCATTGCTCTCATCTTTATGCTGAGTTCTCCTGTGGAATTTAAATCTTTCTGCTATCAACAGCGGTGCAGGGTTTAGGTGTTCCTGTAGGACAGCATCAATTTCGTTAAAACTCTTCGCCTTCGGTTTGGCTGGAGTAATCAGGTCCCGCAATAGGCCGTACGTTCTAGCACCCATTAAGTTTAGCAATATCGATGCCTTTTTCTCCTCAGCTATTTCGTTTGCCTCGAAATATACCTCGACTCTTTCCACATACGTGGTCCAGTCCTCTATTGTATTATCAAAAGCAGTGATACAGCCAGTCTTCGGCATCTTGCAAATCTAAAATGGCGCCTCCCGCGCTTTGCCTTCTTCCCAGATTTAACAAAATGGCACCTCCCGCGCTTTGCCTTCTTCCCCGCTGATTAAGATGGCGCCTCCCACGCTTTGCCTTATTCCCCGCTGTTGCTAGCGCTGCTTTCCGCGGTTCCCGTTGCAACCTGCAGCTCCTCGCAGTTTCTTGCGCGTTTAATATTTCTTTTTTTTATTATTTTCCCGTCGTGGAACAAACATGTGGGACTCTTGCCTCCCTCTTCTCGGGTCTATATGCAGCCCGGCTTCGTAGCACCGGCCACACCCTGTGTGCTCCACCCTCTCTCTCTCTTCTTCCCGACAACGCTGCTCGGCCCCGTTGCAAGCCACCCGCTCGAGTTCGCGACCGCCGCAGCCCAGGAAGGATCAGTGCACTACCTGCCACCAGCCCGATTAGCTGAAGCACCGTCGAGAGGAACCAGGCCCCGCTTCCGACAGCTTCTCCAGCAATCTTCAACTCCGCTAACACAGGGGTGGATGCCCACGGTTGACGCCCGTTTCTACTGCCTCTTACTTTCTTTTCTTTCTGGCCTCGACCTCTGCTCACTTCGCTGTAGGAATGGATCCCAGGAGGTGGTGCAGACTGTAGGTAGGTTCGTATCTGCTCATCGCCAGTATTACGTCCGTGAATGATTGAGACACGGACAGCAGGAGTTGAACAAAACAAGTCTTTACTGATGAAAGTCAATAGTGAAACTGAAAACAACAGAGGCTTACTAGCGCTTTTTATACAGGGGTGGTCACTGCCGGTACTGCAGTCTGAGACCAGTTATTCTCTTAAAGGTACATACACAACAGCCATCACTATCCTGAAGGCCCAATACCAGAGGCTGGTAAACGAAGTGTACACCAGACATCTGCTGGCTACACGCAGGCAGCGACCAGAGGAATCAATGGACGATTTCTTACAGGGCCTAAAGGACCTGGTCCGGGACTGTAACTGCAAGACCGTGACGGCCAACGCGTACTCTGATGAATTGGTCCGCGATTCCTTCATCACGGGCCTCAACTCGAATTATATCCGGCAGAGACTGCTGGAGAAGGAGGTCGTGGACTTAAAAAAGGCAGTGGCCACTGCACAATCGCTGGACGTGGCCCAGAAAAACTCTGACTCTTATTCTTCCGGCCATGTTGCCCTCACCGCCTCGTGCGCGCCGAGGGGGCCGCCATCTTGGAATCAGCCATCTTCCCCATCCAGGTCTCAGACCAGCTCTACGCCGCCGGAGTCCCCACACAGAAGTTCACCCAGGAGTCCTACTACAGCGGCAATGTCTCGAGGCCCGAAATGCTACTTCTGCGGCCAGGCCAAGCACCCCAGACAACGATGCCCAGCGAAGGACGCTACATGCTTCAAATGTAAGAAAAAGGGGCATTTTAGCAATGTCTGCAGGGGGAATCCGATTTCCAACTCCGTCACCGCCTCGTGCGTGCCGTGCAGGCCGCCATCTTGGGATCCGCCCTCTTTTCCCGACTCAACGGCCGCCCAGGGCCCAACAGTGGCTTCGATCACGGTGGATCAATGCAGGCCACACCCGTTGACAAAATCCATGATGGACATACACGTAAACGGGAATTTAACGAAATGTTTAATTGACTGTGGGAGTACCGAGAGTTTTATCCACCCTAGCCTGGTACGGCGGCACTCATTAACGGTAACCCCTACACGGAGCAGAATTGCTATGGCTGCTAAGCCCCACACTTCGGATATTTTGGGCTACTGTGTGGTAACACTGACTGTAAAAAGCACGGACTACAAGGATTTTAAACTCCTCGTGATGCCAGAACTCTGTGTTAATGTAATCTTGGGCCTGGACTTCCAGTGCCACCACAAAAGTGTCACGCTAGCATATGGCGGGTCCCAGCCGCCACTCACAGTCTGTGGCCTATCAACCTTAAAAATCAGCCCGCCCTCTTTATTCGCTAATCTCGCTCCGAACTGTAGGCCCATAGCGACCAAAAGTAGACGGTACAGTCTGGAAGACAGACACTTTATTCCTAGAGAGCGAATAATAAAAATGACAACAGAGAAGGTCATAGACTTAGGTAGCAGTGGGGAAATTAAAAACCAGAGCCTGTCAGGAAGGGGCAGAAGGTATGGAGTAAAAGGTAAAGTAATAAAAAGGGCAAAAGCAGGAACTAAGTGTCACAAAACATCTTTGAAAGTTCTCTATCTGAATGCACGTAGCATTTGTAACAAAATAGATGAGTTAATGGTACAAATAACTACATATGGGTATGATCTTGTGGCCATTACAGAAACATGGCTGCAGGGTGACGATGCCTGGGAATTAAACATACCAGGTTATTTAACGATCAGGAAGGACAGGCAGGAAGGAAGGGGAGGTGGGGTGGCTATGTTAATAAAGGAAGGAATCACTGTAATACAGAGAAATGATATTGGGTCAAAAGATCAGGACAATGAAACAGTTTGGGTGGAGGTAAGGAATAATAAAGGGAAAAAAACACTAGTGGGCGTAGTCTATAGGCCTCCGAACAGTGGCAACTCTGTTGGACGGAGTATCAATCAGGAAATAGTTGAGGCTTGTAATAAGGGAACATCTATAATTATGGGGGATTTTAACTATCATATTAATTGGACAAATCAAATTGGGCAGGGCTGCCTTGAGGATGAGTTCATTGAGTGTATTAGGGATGGGTTTCTTGAGCGGTATGTAACTGAACCGACCAGGGAGCAAGCAACCTTAGATCTGGTCCTGTGTAACGAGACAGGATTAATTAAAAATGTCCTAGTAAAGGATCCCCTTGGAATGAGGAACCATAATATGGTTGAATCCCATATTCAATTAGAGGGTGAGAAGGTTGGATCTCAAACAAGCGTGCTAAGCTTGAATAAAGGAGACAATGAAGGTATGAGAGCGGAATTGAGTAGAGTGGATTGGGAAAATAGATTAAAAGGTAAGACGATACATGATCAGTGGTGTACATTTAAGGAGTTATTTTACAACTTCCAAAAAAAATATATTCCACTGAGAAGAAAAGGGTGTAAAAGAAAAGACAGCCATCCGTGGCTAAGTAAAGAAATTAAGGATAGTATTCGACTAAAAACAAGGGCATATAAGGTAGCCAAATCTAGTGGGAGGATAGAGGATTGGGAAAACTTTAAAAGACAGCAAAAAATAACAAAAAGATTGATTAAGAAAGGGAAGATAGATTATGAAAGTAAATTAGCAAAAAATATAAAAACAGATAGTAAGAGTTTTTATAGTTATATAAAAAGAAAAAGGCTGGCTAAAGTAAATGTTGGTTCCTTAGAGGATGGGACTGGGAAATTAATGGTGGGAAATATGGAGATGGCAAAAACACTGAATGAATATTTTATATCAGTCTTTACAGTAGAAGACACTAAGAATATCCCAACATTGGACAAACAGGGGGCTAAAGGGGGGGGAGGAGCTAAACACGATCAAAATCACTAAGGAAGTGGTACTCGGTAAAATAATGGGACTCAAGGCGGATAAATCACCTGGACCTGATGGCTTACATCCTAGGGTCTTGAGGGAAGTGGCGGTAGGGATTGTGGATGCATTGGTAATAATTTTCCAAAACTCCCTGGACTCGGCAATGGTCCCGGCAGACTGGAAAACTGCTAATGTAACACTCTTATTTAAAAAGGGCAGTAGACAGAAGGCTGGAAACTATATCGGTGGTAGGTAAAATTTTGGAGTCCATTATTAAGGAGACAGTAACAGGATATTTGGATAATCATAATTTAATAGGACAAAGTCAGCATGGTTTTATGAAGGGGAAGTCATGTTTGACAAATTTGCTGGAGTTCTTTGAGGAAGTAACATATAGGGTGGATAAAGGGGAACCAGTGGACGTAGTGTATTTAGACTTCCAAAAGGCATTTGACAAGGTGCCACACAAAAGATTATTGCTTAAGATAAAAAATCACGGGATTGGGGGTAATATTCTGGCATGGATAGAGGATTGGCTATCTAACAGAAGGCAGAGAGTTGGGATAAATGGTTCATTCTCAGATGGCAAGCAGTAACTAGTGGTGTTCCGCAGGGGTCAGTGCTGGGTCCCCAACTCTTTACAATCTATATTAACGATTTGGAGGAGGGGACCGAGTGTAACATATCAAAGTTTGCAGCTGATACTAAGATGGGGGGGAAAGTAGTGAGTGAGGAGGACATAAAAAACCTTCAAGGGGACATAGACAGGCTAAGTAAGTGGGCAGAGATTTGGCAGATGGAATACAATACTGGAAAGTGTGAGGTTATGCACTTTGGCAGGAAAAATCGTAGAGCAAGTTATTATCTTCATGGCAAGAAACTGGAAAGTTCTGAAGTACAAAGGGATCTGGGGGTCCTGGTGCACGAAACTCAAAAGGTTAGTATTCAGGTGCAGCAAGTGATTAAGAAGGCCAATGGAATGTTGGCTTTCATTGCTAGGGGGATAGAATATAAAAATAGGGAGGTATTGCTTCAGTTGTACAAGGTATTGGTGAGACCGCACCTGGAATACTGCGTACAGTTTTGGTGTCCATACTTAAGAAAGGACATACTTGCTCTCGAGTCAGTACAAAGAAGGTTCACTCGGTTAATCCCGGGGATGAGGGGATGGACATATGAGGAGAGGTTGAGTAGATTGGGACTCTACTCATTGGAGTTCAGAAGAATGAGAGGCGATCTTATTGAAACATATAAGATTTTGAAGGGGTTGGATCGGGTGGATGCAGGGAAGATGTTCCCGATGATGGGTGAAACTAGAACTAGGGGGCATAGTCTTAGAATAAGGGGCTGCTCTTTCAAAACTGAGATGAGGAGGAACTACTTCACTCAGAGGGTGGTAGGTCCATGGAATATGCTGCCCCAAAAAGCTGTAGAAGCTACATCATTACATAAATTTAAAACAGAAATAGACAGTTTCCTAGAAGTAAAGGGAATTAAGGGTTACGGGGAGCGGGCAGGAATTTGGACATGAGCCTAGGTTCGGATCAGTCATGGCCCTGTGTGTAGCGGAGCCGGCCCAGGGGCCGTGTAGCCTGATCCTGCTCCTATTTCGTGTGTCTAATTCTGTTAGATGCAGGAGATGGTTCTGTGATAGTGGATTGGCAGTTAGGATCAGATCAGCCATGATCTTATTGAATGGCGGAGCTGGCTCGAGGGGCCGATTGGCCTACTCCTGCTCCTATTTCTTATGTTCTTGTGTTCTTTATCAAGGCGGAAGTGGACAGACTCCTGCGGGAAGGCATTATTGAATGCAGTACCAGCCCGTGGCGTGCCCAAGTAGTCATAGTTAAAAATAGCGAAAAGAAACGGATGGTAATTGACTACAGCCAGACTGTTAATATTTATACCCAGCTGGACGCCTACCCTTTACCCCGCATATCAGAAATGGTCAACCAGATTGCGCAATACCGAGTCTTCTCGACTATCGACCTCAAATCCGCGTATCACCAGCTCCCCATTAGAACGGAGGACCGCCCATACACCGCCTTTGAGGCGAACGGGCGCCTCTACCATTTTCTCAGAGTGCCCTTCGGAGTAACAAATGGGGTCTCGGTCTTCCAACGTGAGATGGACCGCATGGTTGACGAGAATAAACTACAAGCTACCTACCCCTATCTGGACAATGTCACTATCTGCGGGCACAACCAGCAAGACCACGATCTAAATCTTGCGAGATTTTTAAAACTGCCCTAAAGCTGAATCTAACATACAACGAAGACAAATGTGTCTTCAACACAACCCGTCTCTGTATCCTCGGCTGTGTGGTGGAAGATGGGGTAATTGGACCGGACCCTGACCGATTACGCCCCCTAAAGGAACTGCCCCTGCCACACAATCCCAAAGCTTTAAAAAGGTGCCTGGGATTTTTTTCGTATTATGCCCAATGGGCGCCCAATTACTCTGATAAGGCCCGACCCCTCATTAAATCGACGTCCTTCCCACTATCAGCTGAAGCTCGGGAGGCTTTCACCAGTATTAAACAGGACATTGAAAGGGCTGCAGTGTGTGCAGTGGACGAATGCATTCCCTTTCAAGTCGAAAGCGATGCGTCAGACTTTGCCATAGCTGCGACCCTCAATCAGGCTGGGAGACCTGTGACCTTCTTCTCCCGAACCCTTCAGGGACCTGAAATCAGGCACTCTTCTGTCGAGAAGGAGGCACAGGCTATAGTGGAGGCAGTGCGGCGCTGGAGACACTACCTAGCCGGCAAACGTTTCACCCTGCTCACCGACCAGCGGTCGGTGGCTTTCATGTTTAATAACAAACAAAGGGGGAAAATCAAGAATGACAAAATACTCAGGTGGAGGATCGAACTATCCACGTTCGACTGTGATATTATGTACAGGCCGGGAGCCCTTAATGAACCCCCAGACGCCCTATCGCGGGGAATGTGTGCCAGCATTCATACGGACAAATTACAGGGTCTCCACAACGACCTCTGTCACCCAGGGGTCACCCTACTATACCATTTTATAAAGTCCCGCAATCTGCCCCACTCCATCGAGGAAGTCAGGGCAATGACCAGAGCCTGCCGCATCTCTGCGGAATGCAAGCCTCGTTTCTACAGGCCTGACCGTGCACACCTTATCAAAGCCACACGGCCATTCGAGTGCCTAAGTCTGGACTTCAAGGGACCCCTTCCCTCTGCCGACCATAACGTATACTTCCTCAATATCATTGATGAATATTCTCGCTTCCCCTTCGCCATTCCCTGCCCAGACATGACCAGTGCCACGGTCATCAAGTGTCTCTGTAATCTATTCTGCATGTTTGGCATGCCGAACTACATACACAGCGATAGGGGGACGTCATTCATGAGTGACGAGCTGCGCCAGTTCTTGCTCTCGAAGGGGATAGCCACTAGCAGAACCACTAGCTACAACCCCCGGGGTAATGGGCAAGTGGAAAGGGAGAATGCTACTGTTTGGAAGGCTGTCACGTTAGCCTTAAAGTCAAAAGGCCTTCCGACCTTCCGCTGGCAGGAAGTCCTCCCAGACGTGCTCCACTCCATAAGGTCTCTGTTATGTACTGCCACTAATGCTACCCCTCACGAAAAGATGTTTGTTTTCCCCCAGAAATCCACCTCGGGCATATCTCTACCCGCGAGGCTGACGTCTCCGGGGACAGTACTATTGCGGAAGCACATGAGAGGTCATAAAACGGACCCCCTTGTGGAAAAGGTACAGCTCCTCCATGCAAACCCTCAGTACGCCTATATCGAATACTCTGACGGGCAAGAGGACACTGTTTCCATAGAAGACCTCGCTCCCTCGGGGAGCGGAGCGAACGATGGGAGACTACCCGATGAAGACCTACACTACAGAGAGACAGGACGCCCAGAGGTATCAATACCCAACTTTAACCTGGAGGACACTGCAGATAACCTGGAAGACACTGCGGAGGCCCAGACAGCGGAGGAACAAGAATCCACTCCCCTAGAGGCACCCCAACCGGCTTTGCGCCGATCACTGAGAACTGCAAAACCTCCTGACAGACTCACTTATACCAACTTTTAAGAAACATCACCCCGATGGACTAAATCTATAGAAGGGGTGAATGTAATGAAATCTGTTTGTCTTGATCCTGTATTCGTTTTGCACTCATGTATATTATCCTCCCCCACTGTGTATAGTTTCACTTCCTCTTTCCCGACTAACCTGGGAGGTTCCAGGTCTTGGCTCTTGGCTCCACCCCTGACTTCTCTTACATAAAGATCCCAGGATCTGTATGACTCATTCCTGTGAACCAGTCGGCGTGTTGAGATGTTAGCTCTGATCTTAGTGATTAAAAGCCAACTTGTTTAAGTCTATAACTTCTAGTTTTGTGGTTATTGAAGGCCCATCACTGGTGCCATACGCAATTCATCCAGCAGTCGAGGCAGAGCTGGAGAATTTGGAAAAAGCAGGCGTGTTATCCAAGGTAGATTGGAGCGAGTGGGCAACACCCATCGTCCCGGTCATGAAGAAAACGTTGAATAATGATAAATCTGAAGAACAGAGAAAAATTTGCATCTGTGGGGACTTCAAGGTGACTGTAAACCCGGTTCTTCACACGGTACAGTATCCTCTTCCGAGGATAGAAGATATTTTCGCCTCGCTATCCGGACGGAAACGTTTCACCAAAATTGACTTGGCACAGGCATATCTACAGATGGAGGTGGAGGAGGCCTCTAAAAAGTATCTCACGATAAACACACACAAAGGCCTGTACCAGTACAATCGACTGGTTTTCGGAGGAGCATCAGCTCCAGCTATCTGGCAAAGAGCTATGGAGCAAGTCCTGCAAGGGATTCCGGGGACTCAATGCTACCTAGACGACATCCTTGTAACAGGAGAAAACGACAATGAGCACCTTGCCAATTTGCAGCAGGTGCTCACGAGGCTGAGAGAACGGGGCCTACGAGCAAATCGCCCCAAGTGCGAATTTTTCCAGAAACAAATATCATATTGTGGCCATGTCATTAACGAAGAAGGGTTGCATAAGTCACCTGAAAAAATTGAAGCGGTCGTAAAAGCCCCAGCGCCTGAAAATGTCTCACAATTACAGTCGTTCCTGGGATTAATAAATTACTATCATAAATTTTTACCGAACTTGTCAATGGTTCTGCACCCTCTTAACGAACTGCTACAAACGGGAGTAATTTGGAAATGGAGCGAAGACTGTATACGTGCCTTCCATAAATGCAAAGACTTGATCACGTCCAAGAAAGTGTTGGCTCATTCCAACCCATCACTGCCAATCAGACTGGCGTGCGATGCATCCCCTTACAGTGTGGGAGCGGTATTATCGCATAGATTCCCTGATGGCTCGGAGCGGCCGATAGCTTTTGCGTCACGCTCATTGAACTCAGCTGAGCGTAACTATGCCCAGATCGACAGGGAGGCACTCAGCCTGGTGTGGGTGGTGAAGAAATTCAACCATTACCTACACGGACAAAAATTTACCTTGTTGACTGACCATCAACCCCTCGTCTCCATATTCAACCCTAAAAAGGGCGTTCCCATTATGACAGCGCAAAAGCTACAGAGGTGGTCCCTTTTCCTAGGGGCACACCAATATGACATAGAATACAAAGGAACAAAACAGCATGGGAATGCTGACGGTTTATCGCGTCTACCGTTGCCAACGGTAGAAGAGGCACCTACAGTGGACCCAGTGGAGATGTTCCACTCGACCATAGTGGAATGTCTACCAGTGACAAATTCTACCATTGAAAAGGAAACGAGAAATGACCCGACTCTCTCACGAGTCTACGATTTAACGGTGAAGGGATGGCCAGCACATGGCGAACCACTGTTGCCAGCATTCTCGCAAAGAAGAGAACAGCTGTCAGTGTGCCGAGGAACCTTGATGTGTGGATCCAGAGTGGTGATTCCACCCAAACTCCAGGATAAAGTGCTAAAGGAGCTTCACGAGGGGCATCTGGGTGGAGTGAAAATGAAGAACTTAGCCAGAGCGTTGGTGTGGTGGCCAGGTATCAATGGAGACATCGAAGAAATGACCAAGAGCTGTCTAGGATGCCAGAAGGTCCAAAACGCCCCACCACAAGCCCCTCTACATCCATGGGAGTGGCCCTCATCTCCATGGCAAAGGGTACATATCGACTTTGCTGGTCCATTTATGGACTCAATGTTCTTAATCGCGGTTGACGCACACTCCAAGTGGCCGGAGGTAATAAAGATGTCCTCCAACACCACGGAAAAAACCATCACAGTATTAAGGACCATATTCGCCAGGAATGGGCTGCCTGAACAGATCTGTTCTGATAATGGACCGTAATTTGTATCCAAAGAATTCAGGAAGTTCTTAAAAAACAGTGGGGTTAAGCACTACACGTCCGCCCCATACCATCCTGCCACCAATGGATTAGCTGAAAGGTTTGTCCAGACCTTCAAGAAAGCCATAAAGGCCATGGGTAATGAAGACATAAATCTACAACATAAGGTAGATAACTTCTTGTTTGCATACAGGAATGCAACATATGTGGTTACAAACCAAACCCCCGCCATGATGTTTTTCAATAGAAGACTAAGATGCCGGCTGGATTTGATCAAGCCAAACATCAGAAGGGACGTAGAGAACCAGCAATTTCAAGGCATGAATGAAAGGCCAACTAGAACCTTCCAGATAGGTCAACAAGTTTTGGCCCGGGAGTACCGTACCGAGAAATGGCAGCCTGGAACTATTTGCACATGACTAGGACCGCTGATGTATACCGTGGACATTGGAGAAAGCATAATAAGGCGCCATGCTGACCAGATCATAGAGTCATCCGAAAAGGGACAACCTACACCACAACTCTATGCGCCTAATGATGAAGCAGAGATACCCATAGTATCTACCTCCGATCCGGTGATACTGGAACCAGATGAACCCAACACTGGCATTCAAGCCGAATCGACCTTGCCAAAAGAACCTACTACACCACCGAAACCTACTACACCACCGAGGCGTTATCCGGACCGAGTCAGGAAGCCTCCAGAGAGACTGAATTTGTAATTGATTAACCAGCAAATGTGTAGATTATTGTTCTTGTAAATATGGTAATTAATGATTACTTAAAATGTTATGTACTATTTATCTAAAAGGGGAGGAATTGTAGTGTATGTACCTTTAAGAGGAACTATGTTTTTTTTGAAGCCCCTGTGTACTGTATTACCGGTAGTGACCACTCGGGTATATAAGCCTGTATAGCGTCTTGTATAGTTAGTTCACCTCCAGACTTTGTTCAGTAAACACTTGTTAAATCAACTCCTGCATTCCGTGTCTCCCTTAACACACGGATTCAACACCTCCCTGGTGTTATTTCTCTGGAATTAGTTGTCGGCCAGCTTTTCCTTTGGAGAGGGAGAAGGCAACGTTAAAGTCATATGAATGGCATGGACATTGTCCTCTATATAAGCGCACTGTCCTTTTAAATGTCCTTAAAGACCAGCAGTGGCCCTTGTGGCAGACAAAGTGAGTCAGGAGGATGTCTGATGAGTGGAGATGATGGTTGAGTATTTAGAGAGGATTCCCTTTGCATTAGTGAAAACCTTGATGCTCCTGTTGCTGCTGCCACACCTGAGACTGCTGATGCCTCAGCCATCGGGCAGTGTCTGGATCTGTAAAATACAGGGTTTCCCAGTTATTCAAAGGCTGCAACACAACATATTTCCATCCCTCCCAGAGGTGGTAAGCCAATGAAGGGTAGTTTTCTGGCCTCCAAACTTTCCTGCATGGCTAATGTGGCTTCCAGAAGGAAATATTAGTGGGTTAGTGGTGATTTCACATGGGTAGGCATTAGGACCACCCCACAAACTGAAGGAGAATCCAGGCAGTGATGTCTTACTGTCATATTTCTATTTTCCATAGACCTGTCTTCAAGACCTTTCTAAGTTAGATTGCTCAATTAGTGTTGAATTACAGACAGTCTGGGACTGCAGATATTTCCACTGGGAACTAGGTTGAGATTTCCCAAATTAATTTCACTCAGGGTCCTTAAAAGTCATTAGAGAGAGGGGATTCATCACATCTGTCTTGACTGGATTTGAATCCAAATCCCATAGGGATGCAGGCTTTTAAATTACCTGCAATAATAACAAAGGAGGTGTCTAGAAATGTAATGTTAAGCATGGTATATAATAGCTGGCATGGCTATTATGTAGTGACTCAACTGTTTTCTTGTAATTGACACACCAAAAAATAATTTAAGAGACATTCTGGAAAATTTACGCCTTTTGAGTGCCATAAAGGACATTTTGCCATCTGCTAAATATGTAATGAATAGCACTTTTGGATTAATATTAACAGTCAATATGGTAATTTTCAGATTCCATCATCATGGGTTACAAATATGCATGCAGTAGATGTTTCAGTGTAATTTTGTACCTGCATTACATTCTACTGAATATAAGAAAGTCATAGTCAAATAAGTAACAATGCGTAATACATTTAAACCTCCTGGGGGAAAAATTCGGTATCGCCCCATTTGGGGCGCCATTATCGGCCATGCGCAAAGTTTAGCGCCTGGTGCTAACTATCGCCTCCGACAGCAAACTTGGCTTTTATCGCCCCTGGAGGTGATTGGAGTGCTAAATCAGGCACTTCACACCTGTCCTAAGGCGCAAAGGCCGAGGAGCGAGGCGCTACCTCAGAGCGCTAGCGAAGCAAGGAAGGGCAAATCAAAATAAACCTGCAAAGTGCTGCTCAGTACTCAAAACTCCTTCACACAGTGTTGAATTTCTCCAGAAGTCTCTCTCTCTCTCTCAGAATGCGTGGTGCAAAAATGTCACCGACAAAAAAAGGCAGGAAGTGGTCGCCTTTAAATAGCGCTCCCCTAGTCCCTTTCTGACAGCATAACGCTCCCCTCAACCTGTTGTTGCTAGCGGCAGGTGGTAAGGCAGGGGGTGTCACTCAATATCCGGTCTGGGGCGCTAACGGGGCGTTGCGCACTCGACTGACGTCCCAATCTGCCGGCGCAGGAGATCGTGGCGATAGTGTTTAGCGCCGCCGCAAAATGTCTAGTTAATTTCGCGAGCAGCGCTAGTTGCTTTGCGCCCCATTAGCACCCTCTTAAGGCGCTAATGGGAGGCACAAACAACTGAATTTTCCCCCCGCTATATTTATATCACACACATAGGAACAATTTTGGAGACCAAGATGATAAACGGAAAGAGAGACTTGCATTTACATAGAGTCTTTCACGACCACCAGACGTCTCAAAGCGCTTTACAGCCAATGAAGTACATGTTGAAGTGTTTTCACTATTGTAATGAAGGAAAAGCGGCAGCCAATTTGCACACAGCAAGCTCCCACAAACAGCAATGTGATTGACTTAAGAAAACTACTAGGCACCTGGTCTAAGCGTTAAACAAAGCTTTAATCAACTGCTTTACAACATGGAGGTCTAGATGTGTCCTTCACTAGTTCCTGTTAAGAATGTCCTGCGCAAGCTGGGCCCGTGCCCGAGTATTTATACTCTCCCTGGACAGCGCCACCCGCAGGCCGCTCAGTTGATTCATGTCAGTGATAATGATTGGATAAGCTGTTTTAATGATGTTGATTGAAGGATAAATATTAGCCAGGACATCGGGGATAACTACCCTGCTCTTCTTCCCCCAGCACCTCAAGCAAACCTTGGGCCTCCCTTCTGCCATGATCAGACAACTTCCCCGCCCCCCCAACCCCCGGTTTTGACCCACTTGCTCACCGATCAGCCGACCTGCCCCCTCCAACGCCGGATCTTGACCCACCTGCCCGGCGATCGATCAACCCCCTTCCACCAAGCCCTGTTCTCTAGCCCCCTGCCCCATGATTGGCTGACCACCCCCCCAACTCCTTATCTTGATCCACCTGTCGTGCAATCAGCTGACCCCTCCCTCCAACTCCTTATCTTGACCCATCTGCCCGGCAATCGGTCAACCCCCTTCCACCAAGCCCTGTTCTCTAGCCCCCTGCCCCATCATCGGCTGACCGCCCTCCCCAACTCCTTATCTTGACCCACCTGCTGTGCAATCAGCCGCCGCCCCCAACTCCTTATCTTGACCCACCTGCCCAGCGATTGACCTCCCCACCTTCCCCCACCAGGCCCCGCTCTTTCCCTCCTGCCCTTGGTTGTCCTGCCCAGCAGCTGGCCAGCCTGTCAAATCTGGCCGGCCGGCTGGCGGGCAGGAAACAAAAGAAAAACATGATAATAAGGCAGGACCTCCGCCTCCATGGGATCTCCGGTGTCACCGCCCCCTGCTCCCTCCCCGTCTCCCCATAAGTATCAGGGCCACTGAATCAGATGAAGAAGTGCAACAACTGTTGTGTATGTACCTTTAAGAGAATAACTGGTCTCAGACTGCAGTACCGGCAGTGACCACCCCTGTATAAAAGGCGATAGAGAGCCTCTGTTGTTTAGTTTCGTTTATGCCTTTCACCAGTAAAGATCTGTTTGTTTTCTCTCCTGCTAGTCCGTGTCTCAATCATTCACGGACTTAACACTGGCGACGAATTAGAAATGAACTTACCTGCAACTCAGCAGCAGCTCCGACAACGTTGTTGAAGGTCGGAGCCAGAAGAAAAAAAAAAAAGAGGCCATTGAAACTCGAGAAACGGGCGTCGACCGTCAATCATCGATTTAAAAACTCGCAGGAGAGACTGTCCAGAGCCAGGCTGGGTTCCTCGGTCCGTGGTTTCCCAGCTAGTCGGGCTGGTGGCAGGTAGTGCTCTGATCCTTCCTGGGCTGCGGCGGGCTGAAGCTCGATTGGGTGGCCTTTCAACGGGGCCGGGCAGCGAGTCGGGAAGCAAGGAGAGAGAGAGAGGGTGGAGCATACAGGGCGCGGCCGGTGTTTCGAAGCTGGGCAGCGTTCGGACCTCAGAAGAGGGAGGGAAGTGTCCCAGAGGGTCCGCTCCACGCCAGGAAGATAATAAAAGAAAACGAATTAATATTTAACGCACAGGAAACCGTGGAAAGCAGCGCTAACAACAGCGGGGAAGAAGACAAAGCGCGGGAGGCGCCATTTTGTTAAATCGGGGAAGAAGGCAAAGCACGGGAGGTGCCATTTTAGATTTGCAAGATGCCGAAGACTGGCTGTATCACTGCTTTTGATAATACATTGGAGGACTGGACCACGTATGTGGAAAGAGTCGAGGTATATTTCGAGGCAAATGAAATAGTGGAGGGGAAAAAGGCATCAATATTGCTAAACTTAATGGGCGCTAGAACGTATGGCCTATTGCGGGATCTGATTACTCCAGCCAAACCGAAGGCGAAGAGTTTTAACGAAATTGTTGCTGTTCTACAGGAGCACTTAAACCCTGCACCGCTGTTGATAGCAGAAAGATTTAAATTCCACAGGAGAACTCAGCACAAAGATGAGAGCAATGCTGAGTATCTTACGGAACTACGCAAGCTATCAAAGCACTGCCAGTTCAGAGCAGGATTGGCAGATACCCTACGGGACAAATTTGTCTGTGGACTCCTGAGTGAAGGAACACAGAAGAAGTTACTCGCAGAAAAAGAGCTGACCTAGATAAGGCTTTCAGCGTGGCAGTATCGTATGAAGCAGCAGCCAGGGGAGCTGCAGAAATTCAACAAAAACCACAGGAATACGGCACCCACGAAATGACACGGGGATTTGCAAAATGTTATCGCTGCTGCAGAACTAACCATGACCAGAAGGACTGCTGGTCCAAGGACAAAATATGCAGACAATGCGGGAAGATTGGACACATTGCACGAGTTTGTAGGTCTGGGAAGAAGACCAGCGACAACAAAAAGGCTACTAAGGAACCGTACAAGAAAGTACAAAAGATGACGGACAGTAGTTCCGAAGACCAGATGAGCGATAGTGAATCCGAGAACAGGAGATTAAGCTGTCTCAAACTTCACAATGTAATCGCAAAACAGGATCACCGAACCAGTTGGGTCACCCTCACGATAGCAGGGTCCCAAGTTAAAATGGAATTGGATACAGGATCAGCGCTAACCATCATGAATCGACGAGACTATGAGCGGCTATTTTCACACATACCCTTGAGAGAGACATCCATCGTCTTGCCGACGTATACGGGGCAAAAAGTATACCCCAGAGGAAAAATAAGGGCGCCTGTCGAATACAATGGCAAGAAAATACGGAAATTGTATCTCTACATACTGCCAAATGGTGGACCACCGTTATTGGGACGGGAATGGATCAGGAAGATAAACTTAGATTGGCATTACATTCATGCAATGACGGTGGACGGTAAAAAAGATGAAGACGTCACTCCTGGACGATTGTCAACAATCTTAGCTAACGCCAAAGAGGTATTTCAACAAGAACTGGGCACGCTTAAAGGCGTAACTGCCTCGTTATAAATAGAAGAGAATGCAGTTCCCAAGTTTTTCAAAGCGAGACCGGTACCATATGCAATTCGTCCAGCTGTCGAGGCAGAGCTGGAGAATCTGGAGAAGGCGGGCGTGTTGTCTAAGGTCGACTGGAGCGAGTGGGCGACACCCATCGTTCCTGCCATGAAGAAAACGTTAAGCAATAAGTCCGGAGAGCCCAAGAAGATTTGCATCTGTGGGGATTTCAAGGTGACGGTGAACCCTGTCCTTCACACAGTACAATATCCTCTTCCAAGGATAGAAGACATCTTCGCCTCACTGTCTGGAGGGAAGCGTTTTACAAAAATTGACCTAGCACAAGCATATTTGCAGATGGAGGTTGAAGAGTCCTCTAGGAAGTATCTCACGATAAACACTCACAAAGGTCTTTACCAGTATCATGGATTGGTATTCGGAGTAGCATCGGCTCCGGCGATATGGCAAAGAGCGATGGAACAAGTCCTGCAAGGGATTCCGGGGACTCAATGTTACTTGGACGACATCCTTGTGACAGGTGAAGATGACAGTGAACACCTTAACAACCTAGAACAGGTGCTCACTAGACTATGGGAACATGGGCTGCGAGCCAACCGCCCCAAGTGCGAATTTTTTAAGAAACAGATATCGTATTGTGGCAACGTGATTGATGAAGAGGGGTTACATAAGTCCCCTGACAAAATTGAAGCGGTTGTTAAGGCCCCAGCGCCTGAAAATGTGTCGCAACTGAGGTCATTCCTCGGGTTGGTGAATTACTATCAAAAGTTTTTGCCGAATTTGTCGACAATTCTGCACCCACTGAACGCCCTGCTACGAACGGGGGTAGCATGGAAATGGAGCGATGGTTGTAAACGTGCTTTTCAGAAGAGTAAGGACTTAATCACTTCGAAGGAAGTATTGGCTCACTACAACCCAGCACTGCCAATCAGGCTGGCGTGTGATGCGTCTCCCTACGGCATTGGGGCGGCACTGTCACATAAATTCCTTGATGGTTTGGAGAGGCCGATAGCTTTTGCGTCACGCTCGTTAACTTCTGCCGAGCGTAACTACGCCCAGATTGACAGAGAGGCCCTCAGCCTAGTGTGGGGGGTGAAGAAGTTCAATCACTACCTGCACGGTCAAAAATTTACTCTACTAACCGATCATCAACCTCTTGTCTCCATTTTCAACCCTCAGAAGGGCGTACCGATAATGACAGGACAACAGCTGCAGAGATGGTCCCTTTTCCTAGGGGCACACCAATATGACATCGAGTACAAAGGAACTAAACAGCATGGAAATGCTGATGGATTGTCACGTCTACCGTTGCCGACGGTGGAAGAAGAAGACCTTGCAGTGGATCCAATGGAGTTATTCCACTCGACCATAGTCGAATGTTTCCCTGTGACGAATGCAAACATAGAAAAGGAAACACAGAATGACCCGACACTATCACGGGTCTATGATTTAACGGTGAAGGGATGGCCAGCACATGGCGAACCACTGCTGCCAGCATTCTAGCCGAGAAGAGAACAGCTGTCAGTGTGCAAAGGAACCTTGATGTGTTGATCCAGAGTAGTAATTCCACCTAAGTTGACGGATAGAGTGCTCAATGAGCTTCATGAGGGCCATCTGGTGGGGTAAAAATGAAGAGCTTAGCCAGACCATTTGTGTGGTGGCCGGGAATCGATAGAGAAATCGAAGAGATGACCAAGAGCTGTGCGGGATGCCAGAAGGTCCAAAACGCCCCACCACAAGCTCCTCTGCATCAATGGGAGTGGCCCTCATCTCCATGGCAAAGGGTGCACATTGATTTTGCTGGTCCCTTCATGGACTCGATGTTTTTAATTGTGGTGGATGCACATTCAAAGTGGCCAGAGGTAATAAAAATGTCCTCAACCACCACGGAAAAAACTATCACAGTTTTACGAACCATATTCGCCAGGAATGGGCTGCCTGAACAGATTTGCTCTGACAATGGACCACAGTTTGTGTCTGAAGAGTTCCGGAGGTTCTTAAAGAACAATGGTGTTAAGCATTACACATCTGCCCCATATCATCCAGCCACTAATGGATTGGCCGAGAGGTTTGTCCAAACATTCAAGAAGGCTATCAAGGCAATGTGTAATGAAGATATACCCCTACAACACAAGGTGGACAACTTCTTGTTTGCCTACCGGAATGCGACACATGTGGTTACCAACCAAACTCCAGCCATGATGTTCTTCAATCGAAGGCTGCGATGCCGCTTGGATTTGGTTAAGCCAAACGTCCGAAGAGATGTGGAGAACAGGCAGTTTCAAAATATGAATGAAAGGCCGACCAGGAGTTTTAAGATAGGTCAACCAGTTTTGGCCCGGGACTACCGCACTGAGAAATGGCAGCCAGGAACGATTTGTACACGACAAGGACCTTTCATGTATACCGTGGACGTTGGGGAGAGCATTGTAAGACGCCATGCTGACCAGATTCTAGAGTCACTGGAAAACGTCAACTCCACACCACGATCTGATACACCTGGTAATGAAATCGACGTTCCAATTGCAGCTACCGCAGAACCGGTAATATTGGAAGCAGATGAACCAAACAACGACATTGATTCCGACTCAACATTGCCAGAAGAACCTGATACCCCAAAGAGGCGTTATCCAGACAGAATCAGGAAGCCTCCTCAAAGACTGAACTTATAATTGCTTAAACTTAACCAATGTATCTAGCAACAGTAATTGTGATTGTAATTCGTTATCATTAGTTGTTAAATGAATGTTATGTACTGTTTATCTAAAAGGGGAGGAATTGTTGTGTATGTACCTTTAAGAGAATAACTGGTCTCAGACTGCAGTACCGGCAGTGACCACCCCTGTATAAAAGGCGCTAGAGAGCCCCTGTTGTTTAGTTTCGTTTATGCCTTTCACCAGTAAAGATCTGTTTGTTTTCTCTCCTGCTAGTCCGTGTCTCAATCATTCACGGACTTAACAACAACCAGAAAGGAAAAGTTCTCGCAGTGTCACAGCTATTTGGATCAATGGTGCAGAACCTATTGACTTGGCACAGTTATCTTCTGGTTCAAAATGTGGCAACATATATTCTTGTAGAAGAAGATAGCTATAAAATTATATACTGTAGTACTGGAGAGCACAGAGACAAATGTGCAGCCTTAATGTTGGGTGGAACTTGTGCCCAAAATTCAGATCTGCACAGCAATTACCTGATTAGTATACATTATTCACCAATTAAGCTCTTGCATATTCTATTAACACCAACTGGAAATGCAGACTGGTGATGGCACGGTGCATGTTATGAGCATAGATTAGGAGAGTTCAGTAGTCTCGCTTGATTACCAGCAGTCAAACTACTTCTACTGTGCTGGTGTTCTATCTTTCAAAAACTGCCACAGATGTTATTGAATTTTTACACAAGATCACAATAAATTATGGGCTGGATACATACAGGCAGTAGTGGCAGAGAGAAAAGACAAATGGGAACACGGAGGCTGACTGCCAGATCCCTGCCGCACAGAGCACCGCCTGGGATTTTTCTCTTCCCCCCACTCCTCCCACCAGGAAACCTGGCTGCCTGAACCTTGACTACCCCATTGCATTGAAATGATGGCAGGAGCGGGGCCCAGGAAAACGGACAATTTTCCTGCCTCCCATCTCAAGAACCAGCAACTCCAGCTACTGGCAGGAGAGTGGTGGTGGTATATCATGGGGCAGTGGAAAGCCCATTGAAGGCCCTTTTGGAGGGAAAGGGTCTTGAAGTGGCCACCTCTCCTTCTTCTCTGCCCCAAATTACTCATCCCTTAGGAAGGATGTCAAGGCTTTAGAGAGGATGCAGAAGAGATTCACTAGAATGGTACCAAGGATGAGGGATTCAGTGGAGTGACTGGAGAAGCTGGGTTTGTTCTGCTTAGAGCAGAGAAAGTTAAGAGAAGATTTGATAAAAGTGTTCAAAATTATGAATAGTTTTGATAGAGTAAATAAGGAGAAACTGTTTCCAGTGGCACATGGGTTGGTAACCAGTGGACACAGATTTAAGGTGATTGGCAAAAGAACCAGAGATGTCATGAGGAAACATTTTTTACGCAGCGAGTTGTTGTGATCTGGAATGCACTGCCTGAAAGGGTGGTGGAAGCAGATTCAACAGTAGCATTCAAAAGGGAATTGGATAAATACTCAAAGGGGAAAAGAAATACAGGACGATGGGGAAAGAGCAGGGGAGTGGGACTAATTGGATAGCTCTACCAAAGAGCCAGCACAGCCATGATGGGCCAAATGGCCTTATTCTATGCTGTATCATTCTATGATTCTATGAAAGGGTGTCAGTGTTGGAACTTGATGCCACAACACAGCACTTCTGTACCAGAGTTTGAAAGATCCAAGCTTTACAAAAATGATCCAGAGAGGCTCGCAATGGTCACACACAAATGCCTACAGATGAGGAGGATCATTCAGCCCCTCTTCTACAGAAACCTATGCTCCCACATTACAGCATCCACTTGCATTTTGAATGACTTCAAGAGCTTTTGTCTCTACTACCCTACCTGTAAAACCATTCCAGGTATTAATCATTCTTTGTGTGAATAAGTGCTTCCTGTCAACAGTCCTGAACTTATCTCTTAGCAGTTTGTACCTCAGTTCCCTTGTCCTGCAGTCATGATTTAACTTGAAATAGTGCTCAGGATTAACCTTTTGCTATTTCACATAATATCTTATATATCTCCATAAGATCCCCTGTCATTCATCTCCTTTCGATGCTGAGGAGTTCAATTTTTTCAAACCATTGACCTAATCTACCAGTGTCACTCCAAACACAGATATTAAAATGGTAATACGCTTTCAAAGCTACTGCTTCTCACATATTACTTATTTAGCTGTTGGCCGGAATTTTTCCACTTCTTTTGCAAACACTGAACAGATCAGGCAGCATCAGTGGAGAGAACGGACAAGATGTTTTGGGTATAGACCTTCCCTCAGAGCTGGAGGAAGGGGCCATACCCAAAGCGTCTTGTCTGTTCTCTCCATTGATCCTGCCTGACCTGCTGTTTCCAGTGTTTTCTGTTTATGTTTCAGATGTCCAGCAACTGCAGTATTTTGCTTTTCTTTCCCCTTTCTGCGCTCGCCAGCCCATGGTTTTCCACAATTTAACGGGTGTTTTGTCCTATAAATTGATCTCCATTTACATGGTCTTGATCTTCAAACCAGCAATCAGTCTCTCATCCTGATAATAAATGATACATTTCAAATTAGTTAGTGTGGAAGTTTTAAACGCACTGGCATTTACACCTTAGTCATGTGCATTGCTTAGCGGTGTCAGAGTTAAAGGAAGCTTTCTTTACTGACTATTTTTCCACTCCCTCATCCATTATCGCCATGCATTTCATCAGCTTTTGATGCATCAGTTATCATAAGTGGCTACAAATCCTCACTACCTCACTTTCCTCTCTGCCAGCTTTCAATGTATTGAAATTAATTTGAAAGTATACCCTTTAGTGAGGGCCTAATCATTTTAGTTTTGCACTTGCCTCTTACATTACGTATATAAACTAATATTTCTAGTGATTTGTAACATCAAAATACAACCTACTATATTTTTATATTAATTGGCAGATGTACTTGGCATTAATGGCTCATTTCAGAAATGTTAAATGTTAAAATTAAAAAAAAAAAATTTCTGGAGAGCCAAAAAGATCTATAACAACATTCTTGTTAGCAATCATAACTAAAGGACTGAATAACTGTTACATCTCATGAAAATTTCAGGATATTTATTGGAACTGTAGGGTATAGTTTTGGCAAAATGTTAAGCTGTTTCTCTCTTCACCCAAGCTTTATTGATGCGTTACATAAATTATCAGATCCAGATGGGCAAGCTAATCAAATATGCGCTGACTATTCTTCTTCAAATCAACTCTTGAGCACCTCTTTATTACCAAACTTATCATGAGCCAGATGGCCACCAGCCAACTGAACATAACTAATTATTCAGAATTACATCATAATAACTGTATTCAACTAGCCTTGAAAATTCCTGTGACATATACGTAGCTAGAGGAATGGTGCAAGGGGGAGGGATTCAAATTCCTGGGACATTGGAACCGGTTCTGGGAGAGGTGGGACCAGTACAAACTGGATGGATTGCACCTGGGCAGGACCGGGACCGATGTCCTAGGGGGGAGTGTTTGCTCATGTTGTGGGGGAGGGTTTAAAATAAAATGGCAGGGGGTTGTGAACCTGTGCAGGGAGACAGAGGAAAGGGAAACAAGGATAGAAGCAAAAGACAGGAAGGAGAAAAGCAAAAGGGGCAGTCAAAGAAATCAAGGGTTTAAATCAAACATGGCCACAGTAAATAATAATTCTAAAAGGTCTAAGAGTGTTAAAAAAACAAGCCTGAAGGCTTTGTGTCTTAATGCGAGGAAAATTCATAATAAGGTGGATGAATTAGCTGCGCAAATAGATGTAAATGGATATGATATGATTGGGATTACGGAAACATGGCTCCAGGGTGACCAAGGCTGGGAACTCAATATCCAGGTGTATTCAATATTCAGGAAAGACAGGCAAAAAGGAAAAGGAGGTGGGGTAGCATTGCTGGTTAAAGAGGAGATTAACACAATTGTAAGGAAGGATATTAGCTCTGATGATGTGGAATCTGTATGGGTAGAGCTGAGAAATACCAAGGGGCAGAAAACATTAATGGGAGTTGTATACAGACCCCCAAACAGTAATGTGGAGGTTGGTGATGGCATTAAACGGGAAATAGAGACGCGTGCAATAAGGGCACAGCAGTTATCATGGGTGACTTTAATCTACATATAGATTGGGCTAACCAAATTAGTAACAATACTGTGGAGGAGGAATTCCTGGAGTGTATACGGGATGATTTCTTGGATCAATATGTCGAGGAACCAACTAGAGATCGGGCCATCTTCGACTGGGTATTAAGTAATGAGAAAGGAATAATTAGCAATCTTGTTGTGCGAGGCCCCTTGGGGCAGAGCGATCAAAATATGATAGAATTCTTCATTAAGATGGAGAGTGAAGTAGTTGACTCAATGACTAGGGTCCTGAATTTAAATAAAGGAAACTACGATGGTATGAGGCGCGAGTTGGGTAGGATTGATTGGGGAAGGTTACTCAAAGGGTTGACGGTGGATAGGCAATGGCAAACATTTAAAGATCGCATGGATGAACTACAGAATTTGTTCATCCCAGTTTGGCATAAAAATAAAACAAAGAAGGTGACTCAACCATGGCTAACAAGGGAAATTAGGGCTAGCATAAGATCCAAGGAGAGGACATATAATTTGGCCAGAAAAAGCAGTAAACCTGAGGATTGGGAGCAGTTTAGGATTCAGCAAAGGAGGACAAAGGGATTAATTAAGAGGGGGGAAATAGAGTATGAGAGTAAGCTTACAGAGAACATAAAAACTGACTGTAAAAGCTTCTATAGATATGTGAAGGGAAAAAGATTGGTGAAGTCAAGTGTAGATTCCTTGCAGTCAGAATCAGGGGAATTTATAATGGGGAACAAAGAAAAGGCTGACCAATTAAATACATACTTTGGTTCTGTCTTCACAAAGGAGGACACAAATATCCTTCCAGAGATGTCGGGGAACATAGGGCCTAATGACAGGGAGGAACTGAATGAAATCAGTATTTGTAGGGAAATAGGCCTAGAAATTCAGTATAGCCACGTTTGGGGCGCTACAGCCGGGCGGCCGCTAAAGTTTGCGCCCGGCGCAACTTCGCGCCACCTTCGCCGATATTCAGTGGCATCGCCCCAAGAGGTTGCTGCTGCGCTAAAGCAGGCGATGCACGACTATCATTAGGCGCTAAGCTGGCGATCCGGGGCGCTAACACCGAGGATGGGCGCAGCGCAGGTGCGGCGAGTTGCTCAATGAAGGCAGACACGCTGGCGCCGGTCAGCTCTTAAAGGGAAAGGTCGACTTGTTTGGCTGCCATGCCCTGCACACTGCAGCCCTGAAGCAAGGCCTGACCATTGCTGGTTCATCAGTTCTACGCCCTCAACCATGGGGAAGCCCGCTATTCTTCCAAAGCCGATTGCACACTCTTGCTACTTGTCCAGGGTCATGGGGAAGGAGATGTACTGACGTCTCCTTCTGAAAAGGGCATTCTTCACCTGGCGGATGCAGCAATGTACCGCGAACTGGGAGATGTTGGCAATGTCCTCAGTAGCGGATTGGAAGGAGCCAGTGGCATCGAAGTTGAGAGCCACCGTCACCTTCACTGCCACTGACAGAGACGTCCTGCTCCTCAGCTGTGGCTGCAGATCTCTGCGAAGCAGGTGGCAGATCTCAGTGACCACCTCCCTTCTGAATCGCATCCTCCGAACACACTGCTCCTCAGACATGTTCAGATATGAGAACTGCTGGCGGTATACCCTGGGTGGGTAAGGCCTCCTGTGCCGACGCCTGTTGGCCAATCTCCGTCTGGCCATGACTGGCACTCTCTCACGGCGTCTCTGATCCCTTTGAATGCAATGCAGAAAGCCAACGTTTCCACTCATTGCAGCCCCCATTATATGTGGCGACTCAAGGCTATGGCACTGAAAGTGAAATCCAAGTGCAAAGCTCTGGCCTGAAGCCACAAGTACCTGTGCAAGCGCTGAGTCAAAGCAGAAAGCTCTCTGCCTTTGTCTCTCTCCAAATATCCGTCTCTCACACAGAGGGATTGGCACAAAATGGCTGCCACTTATACTGCAGGAGGAGTCCCCTTTAAATAGCACCCCCCGCGCCCCGCAGCGACTGGGAACCATTCCCCTCTACCAGTCGCTGGGGGCACCAGGCGCAAAGAAGGGTGGCGCCACTGAATTTCCGTTTCGGGGCGCACCAAGGGCGTTGCACGATGAAATGACGTCAGAATCTGCGCGCGCAGCTGAGCGCGCGCAAAGGCTTTGCGCCGCCGCTAAATCTTTACTGAAGTTGGGGAGAGGCGCAGATCGCGCTGCGCCCGGCCGCTAGCCGCCTAGCGCCCCACATCTCCTCCTCCTAAGGCGCTAGCGGCTGGCGCAAACAACTGAATTTCTAGGCCATAGTGTTAAGGAACTTGACAGGATTGAAGGCCGATAAATCCCCAGGGCCTGATAATCTACATCCTAGGGTACTTAAGGAAGTAGCCCTAGAAATAGTAGATGCATTGCTGGTCATCTTCCAAAATTCTATAGACTCTGGAACAGTTCCCATGGGTTGGCGGGTAGCTAATGTTACCCCACTATTCAAAAAAGGTGGTAGAGGGAAAACGGGGGATTATTGACTGGTAAGCCTGACATCGGTAATGGGGAAAATGCTAGAGTCCATTATAGAAGATGTAATAGCAGAGCACTTGGAAAATAGTGACAGGATCAAACAAAGTCAACATGGATTTACAAAAGGTAAATCGTGCTTGACTAATCTACTGGAATTTTTTGAGGATGTAACTGGTAGAATAGATAAGGGATAACCAGTAGATGTGGTGTATTTGGACTTTCAGAAGGCTTTTGATAAGGTCCCGCATAAGAGATTAGCGTGTAAAGTTAAGTCACATGGGATTGGGGGCAAGGTACTGACTTAAATAGAGAACTGGTTGGCAGACAGGAAGCAAAGAGTTGGAATAAACGGGTCTTTTTCCGAATGGCAGGCAGTGATTAGTGGGGTACCGCAGGGATTGGTCCTTGGACCCCAGCTGTTCACAATATATATTAATGATCTAGACGAGGGAACTAGATGTAATATCTCCAAGTTTGCAGATGACACAAAGCTGGGTGGGCGTGTGTGCTGTGAGGAGGATGCAGAGAAACTCCAGTATGATTTGGACAGATTGGGTGATTTGGCAGTTGCATGGCAGGTGCAGTATAATGTGGATAAATGCGAGGTTATCCACTTTGGTGGCAAAAACAGGAAGGCAGATTATTATCTGAATGGCAATAGATTGGGTGAAGGGGAAGTGCAACGAGACCTGGGTGTCCTTGTGCACCTGTCACTGAAGGTAAGCATACAGGTGCAGCAGGTGGTTAAGAAGGCAAATGGTATTTTGGTCTTCGTAGCGAGAGGGTTCGAGTACAGAAACAAGAATGTCTTGCTGCAGTTGTACAGGGCCTTGGTGAGACCACACCTTGAGTATTGTGTGCAGTTTTGGAAGGATGTTCTTGCCATGGAGGGAGTGCAGATAAGATTCACCAGACTGATACCTGGGATGGCAGGAATGACGTATGAGGAGAGATTGGGTCGATTGGGCTTATACTTGCTGGAGTTTAGAAGAATGAGAGGGGATCTCATTGAAACTTATAAAATTCTAACAGGACTAGACAGACTAGATGCAGGAAGGATGTTCCCGATGGCGGGGGAGTCCAGAACCAGGGGTCACAGTCTAAGGATAGGGTGTAAGCCATTTAGAATAGGGATGAGGAGGAATTTCTTCACCCAGAGAGTGGTGAACCTATGGAATTTTCTACCACAGAAGGCAGTTGAGACCAATTCATTAAATATATTCAAGAATTAGTTAGATATATTTCTTAAGGCTAAAGGGATCAAGGGATATGGGGAGAAAGCAGGGACAGGGTACAGAGTTTGGATGATCAGCCATGATCTCATTGCATGGCGGAGTAGGCTCGAGGGGCTGAATGGCCTACTCCTGCTCCTATCTTCTATGTTTCTATGTTTCTATGATATCGGGACCTAAAGTATGCGCTGGGAACGTTTGTCGCTGACCCCGTGTACACGCCACTGTGGTTACATCTCAGGCACCGAGCAGAGATGGAGGTGGCATTGGGGAAATGGATCAGAGCAGCCAGATAGTTTTTCCACAGCAGCCCCGACCTACTGGCAAATTTTCAACACTCCTATTGGGTACCACAGTTCTTCAGGGGTTCGGGCCAAGACCTAGGCCTGGATCCCCAGGTGCCTGTTATAAATCTCATCATCAAGAAACTACTTATGAAATAACGCTGGACGGCCAGCTGGTGGCGCCGTCCAAGGAGTATAAATACTCGGGCGTCGGCCCCAGCTCTCCAGGGACATTTTGTAAGACAAGGAGCTAGTGAAATACAACTAGACTTCCATGTTCTGAAACAAGTTGATTAAAGCCTTGCTTTATGCTCAAACCAAGTGCGTAGTGAGTTTTATTACGTCAGTGCGTATAATTCCCTCCCTCAGCCATGCCCGCTACAATATCGGGGGCCATATTTGGAGTGGATCCCCCCAAAAAAGTGTCAGAACGCAGGCCAGCACCTGCCATATCCAAATCTTGGCCTAATTCCTCGGCATTGTACTTCACTCCTGGAGAACATAGAGCGGGCGTGTGCTGGAAAGGCCCATGAAAATTCAGGACCATGAAAAACATAAGTGAACAAATTACTAATAGCTAACTGGAAAGTAACATGCATTTTGTAGCAGAGCCACAAACTGCACACACGGGGACTGCAATTTCGCCAGCCGTGGCGAGTCCCGTGCAGCCGGAGCAGATGGCGGCCTCAAACTCCGCACTCGTCTTCATCCCGCCTCCTCCAAGTGATTTTGCCCTGATTGGGCTTGTTAAGCCCGCCCTGCAAGGTTCCCGGCCAATTAAAAGGAAGCGGGTCTGATGACGTCATCTGATGATGCATCATCAGCCGGTTTCCTTAATGGGGCCATGTCCACATTGATTTTGACATTTGTGCTGTCAGTGTTCTGAAGCATTGAGGTGCTGCAAACACTGATAAATATGGCACAAAGGTACATGGCTGCACCCAGGCTCTCCTATGACTCTCTCCATATGTTTATGGAGGGAGTCACAGCACACAGGGAGGTTCTCTTCGCTTCCAATGGGCAGAAAACACCTCCCCAGGAGACCAACGCAGCCTGGTTGCGCATTGCACAGGACGACACAAGCAGGGATGTCGTCAGGAGAACCAGGCTGCAGTGGAGCAAACCTTTCAATGATCTCAGTAAATCACGAAATGTTACTGTCAAGCCACACTCAACCTCATCCTGCAGTGCCACTCATCACATCCTCGTCACTCTGCCTTCCCTACCATATTCCTGCACATCTTTATTCATACCAACTTACCTTTCTCCTCCACCCATCCCTCTCTATCTACATTATCACTTCCCCATCTTACTAGCCCTCACACTCACCCTCATCCTACTGCAAGCATACCAACCAAGAACACACAAGGGTAGGCACTTGGGTAATTCAGCCAATATTCGTATGAAGTTTCTGGTAATGTGCTGTCAAACATTGAAATCTATATTTTCAACACTTTGCGTTCTTGGACAGATTTGTGTGCACGTTTGGAAGTGGCTTAATGAGTTGCAGTGAATGGTGAGACATAACATTACCCCCTGCAATGGTGATGAGTGTGAAAGGGCACTGTAGGGATGCTTTATCGTGTTGGTGTGGGGCGGTGCCAACCTGGTGCATCATGTGGCAGCCAAGGTGTACAGTGTTAAGTGAAGCAAATCTGGACATGGTGAGGCCATCCCTGGCCTCCTGGGCAGCAATGTGGTCAGGTGCTGATGCCCTGTGTCCAGTGCAGCATCAGTTGATTGCAGAGAAGGTTGGTGTGGATGTTAGTGCTGCTGGTGTGCCTGGTGCTGTTGGTGTTGGGGCTGATCGTGGTGGGATTCTGAGGACCAAGGTGAGATTTTTTCAAGGGCACCGATGCTGATGGAATAGATGGCAGGTGAGGTTGAGATGACAGAAGTAATCTGTCAATGTTGAGATAGGTTGTTCCAAGGAGGTGACAGTGGATAGAGAGATTACTCCAAACACTTCAAAATTGCATAAAGCTCAAAAGTGGGTTCCAAATCATTAATGCTCCAGCTTCTGACATTGGAAAGTGACCAGGTGTAAAATGGTAGCTTTTATACCACATTTGCAGCTGCCACCTATTCATAGCAATCCACAATCATTGAGAACCCGACATACTTACCTGACGTGATAGCCGCTCTCCGGAAACCTCGTTGAAAACCTGGTAAAACGGTAAGTACATGGAAAAATGGAGAGTTGTTCAGAACCCGACATACTTACCTGGCGTGATCCCCGAGCGATGGGAACCTCGTGGAATACTTGGGAAAATGCTTTGTACCTGGTAAAATGGTGATTAAATTGCTTTAAACACCCTCTTAACTAGCACAATTGCATGACCTGCCACTTAGTGCCAGGTTTGCAAAGCGCAGGCAGAGCCGGTACTGGGGAAACTCACAAGGAGGCGGGTTTAGAGCAGGATTCCGCCCCACTGTCAATCTTTTTGATTTTGACAGCGGACCCTCCTCCAAACCCATCCTCTGAGCGCCGGCAAAATTCAGCCAACAGAGTATGCCGATCCCAACTATTAGATGTGGTTGCATTCATAATTTATAGCCCTCATGGCAGCCTTTAATCCACTTGCGACTAGTGGCAATATTAGCCAACATTCCCTTAAATTCTATGGGATATGCCAGTTAAGGATATGAACATAGCCAAGACCAGTACAGTAAAACACGCAGGAGTCTGATCATTGCTTTTGCAGAGGATCCTATTTAACCATGTCTGAAATGTCTGAAGCAAGCTAGCTGAATGGTCTAGGCTGACTGTCCAGTGCATTACTGAGGGAGCTCTGCTTGATTGGAAATGATATCCTTATGATTATACATTAAATGGAGATCTCGCCCACCTGCTTAAGAGTAAATGTGAGATCGTGTGGCTCTAGTGGAAGCAGAGCAGGGAGGCCTCACATCCAATGAACAAAATACAGGCTCTCATCAGGAGCATATATCGGGAATTTGGGCACACACCACCCTGATTTCCTGTTCTTTAAGGGACAGAAATACATAACGGGAACATGCCCAAATTCCTGATATGCATTTCCAGTGAGTGAAACTGCAAGTCGGAAACACACATTCGGAAAATTACCCCTACAGTGTCAAAAAAAAGATTTTTGATTAACCTGATTTGTGCGTAGGTGAGAGTGAGAGCCATTTCCACTTCCCGTTTAAGGCCAATTACAGTTTGTTGCCACTTCTTGAGGATCAATTCATATTATACTACATTCTTTCATTATTAAGCGTACCTAAAGCAGTCGTTTATAATGCTAAATAGATTCACAGTCAGGAATCAATCAAGACTGGAAGCTTCAGATGTTAGTCATAGATAAGTTTTGGCAAACTAAAAAAATTCCTTGCTTATAAGTAAAATCATTATTAACTCTATAAGGTTTTACCCTCCACTTTCCTACTGTATTTAATCATTTTTAGTACTGTATGTTGATTTTTTTTGCACTCCATTGACCAGCTCTTCATTTAAACACTTTTTACTCCCTCTTTGGTTTTAGTTTCTTTTAGTTATAGTTTTACTTTCCCAAATAATTGATATTAAAGTTAATGAACACAAATCCTAAAGTTGTTCTCCTGGATTGACTTTTGACTACATTGTGAAATTCTTTAAAACATTTTCACAATATTATTGAAATGCACTTCCCCAGTGAAAGTGTTTTCCTTCAATGATGTTTGCTTGGAAAGAGTTCAAAGTAGTTACTAATAAAATGCTTCACTTCAGTAAGTGATTTGGTTAACGAATGTAATTCAATAAAATCAAGACTGACTCCTCAAGTAAATGGACTTCACTTATATTTGAAGTTTGATCAACCAACTAGTTAGCAGTCCTGAGTGTTTAGAGAAGTCCATAGCCTAGAAACATAAGAACTTAAGAAATAGGAGCAGGAGTAGGCCCATTTGGCCCCTTGAGCCTGCTCCACCATTCAATAAGATCATGGCTGATCTTCTACCTCAACTCCACTTTCCTGCACTATCCCCATATCCCTTGATTCCCTTAATATCCAAAAATCTATCAATCTCTGTCTTGAATATATTCAACGACTGAGCCTCCACAGCCCTCTGGGGTAGAGAATTCCAAAGATTCACCACCCTCTGAGTGAAGAAATTTCCCCTCATCTCAGTCCTAAATGGCCGACCCCTTATTCTGGGACTGTGACCCCTGGTTCTAGACTCTCCAGCCAGGGGAAACATCTACCCTGTCAAGCGCTGTAAGAAGTTCGATGTTTCAATTAGATCACCTCTCATTCTTCTAAACTCTAGAGAATCTAGGCCTAGTCTACTCAATCTCTCCTCATAGGACAATCCCCCCATCCCAGGAACCAGTCTGGTGAACCTTCGTTGCACTTCCTCTATGGCAAGTATTTCCTTCCTTAGGTAAAGAGACCAAAACTGTACACAATACTCCAGGTGTGGTCTCACCAGGGCCCTGTATAATTGCAGTAAGATGTCTTTACTCTTATACTCAAATCCTCTTGTAATAAAGGCCAACACACCATTTGCTTTCCTAATTGCTTGCTATACCTGCATGTTAACTTTCAGTGATTCGTTTAGAAGGACACCCAGGTCCCTCTGAACACCAACATTTCCCAATCTCTCACCATTTAAAAAAATACTCTGCTTTTCTATTTTTCCTACCAAAGTGGATAACTTCACATTTCTCCACATTATATTCCATTTGCCATGTTCTTGCCCACTCACTTAGCTTGTCCCTATCCCCTTGAAGCCTCCTTGCATCCTCCTCACAACTTACATTCCCACCCAGCTTTGTAACGTCAGCAAACTTGGATATATTACATTTGGTCCCCTCATCCAAATCATTGATATCGATTGTGAATAGCTGAGGCCCAAGCACTGATCCTTGCAGTACCCCACTAGTTACAGCCTGCCAACCTGAAAATGACCCATTTATTCCTACTCTCTGTTTTCTGTCTGTTAACCAATCCTCAATCCATGCTAGTATATTACCCCCAATCCCATGAGCCCTAATTTTGTTTAATAACCTCTTGTGTGGCACCTTATCAAATGCCTTATGAAAATCCAAATACACCACATCCACTGGTTCCCCCTTATCTATTCAGCTAGTTACAACCTCAAAAAACTCTTAACAGATTCACCAAACATGATTTCCCTTTCATAAATCCGTGTTGAATCTGCCCAATCCTATTATTATTTTCTAAGTGCCCTGTTACCACATCCTTAATAGTAGATTCTAGCATTTTCGCTACTACTGATGTCAGGCTAACTGGTCTGTAATTCCCCATTTTCTCTCTCCCTCCTTTCTTAAATAGTGGGGTTACATTTACTGCCTTCCAATCGGCGGGAACCTTTCTAGAATCTATGGAATTTTGGAAAATGACAACCAATGCATCCACTATCTCTATAGCCACCTCTTTCAAAACCCTAGGATGTAGGCCATCAGGTCCAGGGGATTTATCAGCTTTCAGTCCCATTAATTTCTCCAGTACTATTTTTTACCAATACGCTAATCTTCATTGCCAATATATGGTTTCCTTATTCTCACAATGTTTTTGATGGCAGAATGAAACAATCATCAGAATAAAAAAATTGTTTTTGCATCATTTAAAGTGCATAAATTTTGCTCTTCAAAGTCATCCTGTCATGAAGAAACATCACCTCAAGGGTAGATTTACTGCTGGAACAAATTATGAGGCTGCAAAGTATAAACCAGTTGGATATTTCTTCTGGAATCAGGCTTTTTGTTACCATAGTAACATTGTCATAAGCACACTTGCAAAAATAGCAAAATGATTATGCATAAAAAAAGGGTATGCAAAATAGCAGAGGAGGTGCCTTTGATGTAATGTAATCACGGCCTCTCCACTGATTTCAGATTGAAATCCTGGACTGCACCAGGAGGAGCCAGATTAAATAAGAAAGTGGAAAATGTGGCTAAACATACATAAACAGTAGTCACATCATCGTGTGAAGAATTTTGAATTGAGTTAAAGTCATTCAGTATGGACTTCTCTTCCTATCGTAGAGACTCCCTAATGATCCTGCTCCACTGCACAAAGCAAATCAAAATGGTTGATTCTTTTCCCTAGTTAGTTTAAATTTGTAATAGTGTTGGAATCCATATCATTGGGAAGCTAAGCATTTTGTTTTGGCAGTGCCATTAAAGGTGAACTATTCAAAATCAATGGTCTCTTTAGTATGGTGAGGACATGGTGGATTTAGGAATACTTAAAAGAGGTGTGTATCGACTATAATCAGCTAGCAAAGACACATTCAGGGTAATCTATCAGATTAATAAAACATAGCTCTTTCTAACAGAAAAGAAAAAGATGCAGATTGACTTTTTTTTAAACTTTAAAAGAAAATCTTAATGAAATAGCCATAAAGCTTCTGCCTCATTTGTAAAATACAGAATAAATAACATAAGCTTCGCAAAGGAATGGTGAAATATTTATCCTGCTTGCATGCTTCAATAATTTAAGACATTTTAAATAATGAAGTCATTCTCTTACACAGAATAAAAGCCTGAAAAACAAACTTCTGTCTGGAAGCAAGCAGTGTGGCATTCGTGCAGAAGAGGTACGTTTAATTTGTAATGATTTGGTGGGCACACTTGAGTAAGCTAAAAGTATCTTTAGACATTTAAATTAGTGCTGATATTTTCCACCCCTTCTTATCTTGCTTCTGCAGTCCAAAAGAATCCAGTCACAGCTTAAGGAGCTACGCTATGGGAAGAAGGATTTGATTTTTAAGGTGAGACTACAATTATTCGAGTCGGCATGATTTACATAGGTAATGTGCAACACTGTGATAAGACCTCTTGATGTTGTTTTCACTTCTGAGAAGACGCTGACACTGCTGGATTCAACGTTTTTTTCCAAGCAAAATAGCAGATGAAAGCTTATAAGTGACAGTGGCAAAACTAGACCTGATCATTAAGAAACACAGTCATTTATTTCTGGGGAGGTTTATTTTCGGTTGTCAACATCCAAGGCAGCTGATTATTTTAAATTGAACTTTCTTTATATAAAACAGTTAAATTAAAAAAAATTAACTAAAGTTAGATCGTTGTAAATTTTGTGGGCACAACTCTGAATAATTTTGAAGGAACTTGAACTACTTAATACTAGGAAATGCACCAGAACAGAAGTACAAATATAATGTTGGAAAAGCAAATATTTAGTGCAGTTGTATTCTAATAGAGTAAGGGAATCTATCGCCTTGGAGTTTTCAGTATTCAGATGTAAGCAATGTTCCCTGTGAGCTGTGCTTTGTTCTGCACAGCCTGTTTCTTTTACTGTGCATAGAAACATAGGAAAATAGGAGCAGGAGTAGGCCATTCAGCCCATTGAGCCTGCTCCGCCATTCAATATGATCATGGCTGATCCTTTATCTCAATACTATATTACCGCTCTCTCCCCATACCCCTTGATGCCTTTAGTGTCTAGAAATCTATCTATCTCCTTCTTAAAAATATTCAGTAACTTGCAGGGCAGGATTTTCATTGGGCCGCGGAGGCGGGATTGGAGGCGTGTGGGGGGTTAAAATCCCGAAATAGGGGGGCACAAACCCATCCTGCCCCCAACACGCCTCCATGCCAGTTTCAAAAGAGGTGGGTACCCGCCCCGCACTAAGACCCACCTCCCCGAGGCAGGAAGGGGATTAGTGCCAATTAACTGCCTGTTAACAGGTAGTTAACAGGCAGTTTTTAGCCTAATCCCTATTTTTAATGTTGAAGTGTGGAATTCCCGACGGCTCCAAACCACGCCAAGTTAGAGGAGGCGGTCCGTCGGGATGAAGGGCTTGGCGGAGTCGAGATGTTCGGTGTTCAGGTGAGTGATGGGTGCATGAGTGCAAAGGTAAGTGTGTTTGGTGTGTGTAAAGTGTTTAAAGAAGTTTTACACACCTTTACTTACCTTTACAGCCTTCCTTCCTTCAGGTCTCGGGAGTCCCTCATCTCACCGGCACAGAAAGCAGAATGGCCGCGAGCTGTCAAAAATTGCAGCATTCAGCTTTCTGTTCCAGGGAGATCTCTAAATCATCCTGAGAGGAAGGAATTAACTTAGAATACAGATTGTCAGTGTTTGACAGCTTCAAACAGCTGTGAAACGCTGATATTTCATCTGTCAAAAGGTCTTGACAGGTGAAATATCAATCTGTGAAGTCACCTGCTGCCGGTTGGCCCTTAATTGGCCTGCTGAGCCCGCTGGGCGGGCTCAACAAGGTCAATCAAGTCAAAATCACGTGGGTTGGCTAGAACTCGATGGAGGCGGGACTACAACCCCGAAAGTTGTAGTCCCGCCTCCTACCCGACTCCTCAATGAAAATCCAGCCCTTGGCCTCCACAGCCTTCTGTGGTAGAGAATTCCACAGGTTCACCACCCTCTGGGTGAAGAAATTTCTCCTCACCTCAGTCCTAAATGTCCTACCCCGTATCCTGAGACTGTGACCCCTCATTCTAGACACCCCCCCAGCCAGAGGAAACATCCTCCCTGCATCCAGTCTGTCTAGCCCTGTCAGAATTTTATATGTTTCAATGAGATCCCCTCTCATTCTTCATGCGCGGTACTTACAATGGAAAAGCCAATGAGCGGCCTGTGCGGGACCTTTCCCAGTGCTGCGTGACAGTGCGGCTTAGAGGCAACATTGGATGTAAGGGGTCTATCTTTTAGTACTATCCCAAGGTGTTGTATGCAAACATACACAGGAGCTTAATTGTATTGGATTCGAAATGCTAATGACGGTAAAAAATTGGCAGCAGCAGTATTACGTCAGGATTTTTGGTAAAATGTTGCTGCCTGACCTGCTGAATATTTCCAGAATTTTCTGTTTTTATTTTAGATTTCCAGAAATCTGCTGTTCTTAGCTTCTGTTTTGATAAAAATATTATTTGTTTGTTGGTTTTCTCACAATGTAGGACATTTTAAAATAAGTCCCGCTGCAATCATGTTTCAGTTTTTTGTTGTTGTCTAAATTGATCCTTGGAGGGATGGTAGGTAAAAATGTTATGGGGAAATCAGGAAATGGCAATTGTGTAAAAGGGATTTTTGAGCTCAGTTTCACAAATGAAGACTGTAGAAGTTCCAGGCACAGTCAAATTGGCACATGAATGTATGACATACATGGAGCTCAGGAAAGCAGATGTCATGAAGAAACTCAAGAAAATTAATGTCAACGGGACACGAAGACCAGATGGGATACACCTTCGAATCCTTCAGGAAGTTAGGAAAAATTTGGCACGGTTCTAGCTAATATGTCTAGGAGATCCATATCTAAATGACTTGTACTCAAGGGCTGTAGTGTGATACATTTTACCCCAGTGGTCAAAAGAGGAGTAAAAAACAACTGAATATCTATAGACCAGTTACCTGAAAATCTACTGTGAGGAAAATGTCAAAAGGCATTTAAAAAAATGTCACCAACATTCATTTAGAGGAGAATTGGGTCGTGCAATGGGTTAGACTCTAGCTTTATGACTTTAAAAATCTAGTCTCGACTGATGTGATAAATGTTATTTCTACTTTAATTAACTTTAAGTTATCTCAATCCAGTTATTAGTGGGCATGGGCCACAAAAGTGCTTTAAATTCAGAGATGAATGAAACATCACTTGGACAGGCATAAGGGTGGTTGATGTGGGACATGGAAAAACTGCCACACCATTGCAATATGGATGTTCCTGTTGTGGGTGATGTACGTTCTTGGGGCAGAGTATAGTGAGATTTACTTTGCAACTAGCTGTGCTAAGCCTGATCTGATGGTACTTCACACTGACACTGGGTGCCTGAAATAGAAAGTGAAAAGTGTTCCATTCCTTGGCACTAACATCCCTTACCTCGATGAGAACTCTAAGAAATTGCTCGTTCAATAAGCACAGAGGTCTATTATCAAATCAAATCAATCAAATCAACTTTTATTGTCATTGTTAGTGCACAAGTGCAGTACAACGAAATGTAGGCTTGCGGCTCCCGAGAGTGTACATTTAGATTAAGACATTTAAACATTCAGCATACATTTGGCTTGTAATACATTAACATAAGCATAACCATAATAAAGTGCATTGGCAGATGAGCAGGCTTTAGAGTTTATTTGTGGAGTTCAGTAGGATGACAGCCCTGGGAAAGAAGCTGTTCGTAAATCTGGTCGTACGGGTGCGAATGCATCTGTAGCGTCTCCCAGATGGCAGGAGGGCGAACAGACTGTGGCTGGGGTGGGTAGGGTCTTTGATGATGGACCGTGACCTCCGTAAAGAGCGTTTCTGGTATATGTGCTCTATGGTCGGTAGCCGGGTGCCGGTAATGCGTTGGGCAGTTTTGACTACCCACTGCAGGGCTTTCCGGTCATAGTAGCTACAGCTGCCATACCATACTGTGATACAGTTTGTCAGGATGCTCTCTATTGTGCAGCGGTAAAATTTAGAGAGGATCAGGGGTGACAGGTTACATCCCTTCAGCCTCCTTAGGAAATATAGGCGCTGCTGGGCCTTCTTCACCAGAGAGGAGGTATTGAGGGACCAGGCGAGGTCTTCCGTGATGTGGACTCCGAGGAACTTAAAGCTGTCCACCCTTTCCACCACAGCCCCATTGATGTGGATGGGGGTGTGACTTCCGCCTTTAGACTTCCTGAAGTCCACAATGATTTCTTTGGTTTTCTTGATGTTCAGGGCCAGGTTGTTATCGGCGCACCACTTCACGAGATGCTGGACCTCCTCCCTGTAGGCTGACTCATCGTTGTTGGTGATCTGGCCTACTACCGTGGTATCATCCACAAACTTGATGATGGTGTTGGAACCATGAACAGCCACACAGTCGTGGGTGAAGAGGGAGTAGAGGAGGGGGCTCAGCACACATCCTTGTGGGGCCCCTGTGTTCAGGGTCAGAGGGGGGAGGTGTGGTTACCTAATTTGACAGACTGGGGTCTGTTTGTTAGGAAGTCCAGGGTCCAGTTGCAGAGGGAAGTGTTCAGGCCAAGAGTTTGGAGTTTGGTGGCCAGCTTGTTGGGGACGATAGTGTTGAATGCTGAGCTGTAGTCTATGAACAGCATTCTGATGTAGGTCTCTTTACCATCTAAGTGATTCAGTGCCGAGTGTAGAGCAGTTGTGATTGCATCCTCCGTTGATCTGTTTGCACGATAGGCAAACTGGTGTTGGTCAAGAGAGGCGGGAACACTGGCTTTGATGTGAGCCAGGACCAGTCTCTCAAAACACTTCATTACGATGGGTGTGAGTGCGACAGGTCGATAGTCGTTCAGGCACGTCACAGCCGTTTGTTTTGGCACAGGAATAATGGTAGCGGTCTTGAAGCATGTAGGGACTACTGCCTGGGCCAATGACAGATTGAAGATGGCGGTGAAGACATCAGCCAGCTGATCAGCACATTCCTTGAGTACCCGTCCAGGGATGCTATCCGGTCCAGCAGCCTTTCCTAGGGTCTTGAGAGAAGTGACGGTTACAGTGCTTTGGTCATACTTCAGCTTGAATAGTACAGTACTATTACTATTATTATTAGTAGTAGTCATCAATGAGGTTTTATAATACATTGATTATAGGGTACATTTGGCTCTCCCAGATAGGGAGTTGCTTTTTGAAGGGAGTGAAGGGCAGAAATAGGGCCACAACACTTTAGTGTCGATTTTCCATGCCATGCTCCCTTCAAACGCAGCTCTCCTGCAGAAGTGTTAAATTTACCCTTATGCCTCACAAATCTACTCAAGTTCATTGAGAAAGTAATTGAATCAGTGGATGGATGCTAAATCAGTAGAGTATAAACTAGATGATATCATGCTGAAGCTGCACAGTGCTTTGGTCATACTTCAGCTTGAATAGTACAGTACTGTGTTCAGTATTGATCACCGAGGCACAAAGGAAACATTTGTATAATGGAGGTGATTCAGAGAAAATCTACAAGACTGATCTCTGGTGTCAGATGATTGCTTATGAGGAAAAGCTATTGAAACTTCAACCTTGAAGTCAAGTGACTGAGGGGAGAACTTCGTTGAAATATATAAGATATTTTACAGCATAGAAATACAGATCACTGCTTCAAGGTTATCCAGGAAGGTAGGATAAAAGGGCTCAAGTTCAAACTGGTAAAAGGCAAATTTAGCACCCATGTCAAGGAATTCTTCTTCACATAAAAAGTGATTAACACTTGGAATGAACAGCTGGGTAGTAGGGAGGACTAATGGATTTTATAGGTAAATGAGCTATGATGAGCCAAATGACCTTCATTATGCACATTTATCATGTGATTTTGCAATTTCATTTGATTTTCGGGAGGAATGTAATAAAATTCAACACCGGAGATTCTTGTAGAAGATGAGTCACTCTCCATTGACATCGCTCATGGGTATGCCAGGACCTAGAGTTTAGTTTCTAATGTTTTCTGGGGTCCCACAGCAGCTTGGCCATTGTGGTCATTAAACGCCTTGGAACATTTCACTATGTTAAAGGCGTTATATAAATACAAGTTGTTGTTGTTTTTACTGTAATACTTCACAGCAAAGTCACTGAAGCAGCATATAATATGACTGACATGAGGTAGAGACATCACACATTTCTGATTTTGAAAGATACAGGCATTAGATCATTTACCTACCACTTTAGAAGACATGCTTAAGATGTAAATAACTTAGTTTGTGTTTCCCTCCCTGAAACTTCTTATTCTCAGTCACTTACATTATTATTTATGCATTTTGCTCTGCCTCCCTCAATAAATTTGCAATATCTGCCTAATATGCAAATACTTTTATGTTTCTCTCCTTCCTCCAAAACTCTTTTCCCAGTTATTTACATCAATACAAATGTTTCCCACTCTAGATTTATAGTTTTTGCTGAAGCTGTCCTTTCATGTAAGGGGAACTTTAGTGCAAGCATTTCTAACATGAAATGTCTACCATCATAAATAAGTTTATTGATTTGTGCAGGATTGTGTAATTTTCTTTCTGTTAATAATGTTATAAATGTTGTTTCTAGTTTATATATTGACTTGAATAAGTAAGGAAAATGGCAGCCAAAAGCAGTTTGAACACAAGTTTAAATGATGTAATAAATTTGCTTTGTGATGTTTGTTGGTTCACAATTGCCAGATATGAAAAAAAACCAATTTGTTTGGTTGGGTTAGTGTGAGCTGTTGGTTCATGATTGGTAGCTTTTCTTACCTATCCCTAGTTCATCAAATTGTCAAAGTTAACTTAACAGATACTGATTGTTTTAGCTCTGCCTGTGTGGAACTTTGAAGCGTGATGCGCACTTTCTCACATACTAGAGAGGCAACGACAATAGAAAAAGGAAGCAAAAATGAAGGATGTTAAGGCCTTGGAAAGGGGCAGAGAAGATTTGCTGGAATGGTACCAGAGATAAGGGACTTCAGTTATGTGGAGAGAATGGAAAAGCTGGGATTGTTCTTCTTAGAGCAGAGTAGGTTAAGGGCAGATTTAATAGAGATGGTCAAAATTTTGATGGGTTTTGAGAAGAGTACATGGGAGAAACTGTTTCCACTGGCAGGAGGGTCAGTTATCAGAGGACACAGATTTAAGGTAATTGGCAAAAGAACCAGAGGGGAGATGAGGAGAAATGTTTTTATACAGCGAGTTGTTATAATCTGAATTGCACTGCCTGAAAGGATGGTGGAAGCAGATAGTAACTTTCACAAGAGAATTGGATAAATACTTGAAAAGGAAAAATTTGCAGGGCTAGGGGGAAAGAGCAGGGGAGTGGGACTAATTGGATAGCACTTTCAAAGATCTGGCACAGGTACAATGGCCTCCTTCTGTGCTGTATGATTCTATGGGGGGAATTTTCTGGGGGGTCAGTGGGCGCAATCGGTGGCGGGTCGGGTGGGAAAGTGTTTTTTTTTGACAGAGGGTTGGGAGCCAGCACGCGCCTTTCCCAAATGGCGGGTCTGTCTGTGCTGAGCAGACCCGACATGCAGCAATGGGGGAGGCAATTCAGGTCATTATGACCTTGTTAACAGAGGATTAACAACAATTTTGAGCTCACCTTTAGAATTTACCAGCTCGCCAACAGGATCCACACAGCCCGAGGATCACGTTTGTTAAGCTGGGCGGGAGTTGAATGGCCATGGAATCATCTCATTACTTGACAGCTTGAAGTGTGCTATAAAAGCTCCCATCTCACAGCTGTTCACTTTCCAAGCTCAGAAGCTGTTGCTGACTGCATTTGGAAGACAGATTGAGCTTTATGCAGGTTGCAAGTGTTTGGAACAAACTCTCTATCCAGTGTCACCTCATTGGAACAACCTCTCTCACCATTGACAGATCGCTTCTGTCATCTCAAGTTCACCTGCCATCTATTCCATCAGCATGGGTATGGTTTACACTCTCTCACCTTGGTCCTCAGAATCTGACCACAATCAATCCAACACCAGCATCAACAGGCACACCAGCATCACCAACAAGAACACCAACCTTCTCCACAATCACCTGATGCTGCACAGGACAGAGGACATCAGCACCCGACCACGTTGCTGCCCAAGAGGCCAGGGATGGCCTCACCATGGCGAGATTTACTTCACTTGATGCTGTACACCCTGGCTGCCACATGATGTGCCAGGTTGGCACCACCCCACACTAACAACATAAAGCATCCCTACAATGCCCAAGCCATTCCTTTCACACTCATCTGCATTGCGGGGGGGGGGGTACCGTTGTGTCTCACCATTCACTGCAATTCACTAAGCCACACCCAAAGGTGCACACAAATCTGTCCAAGAATGCAAAGTGTTGAAAATAAAGATTTCAATGTTTGACAGCACATTAAAGTAAACTTCAAATTAACATTGGCTAAAGCACACAAGTGGCTACCCTTGTGTCTTGTTAGTTAGTATGATTGGACTAGGATGAGGGTGAGTTTGAAAGGTGGCAAGTGAGATGGGGAAGTGATAATGTAGAGAGAGAGGGATGGGTGGAGGTGCAAGGTATGTTGGTGTGAGTAAGGATGTGCAGGAGTAGGGTAGGGAAGGCAGAGTGATGTGGATGTGATGAGTGGCACAGGAGGATGAAGGTGAGTGTGGCTTTGCAGTAACGTTTCATGATCTATTGAAAGGATAATTACTAGTCCTAGCCCCTTTAGGGCTACCCCGGATCAGGCATATTCCTCAGACGTTCACTTTCAAGTAAAATTTGAGGTAGCCAAATCCTAAAGACGCTTAATTGGGTCTAAAGGTCTGGACTATCTCTCCCTAAAGGAAAGGAACAACCTGAAAATGTTACCGTCCTCCAGATAGCACTTTTAATAAGTTTAGCTAGACTGTAATGTTCCAGATATTATGAGGGTCCAGAAAATTCCCCCAGAATTCTGAAACTCCTCACCAAAGAGTGTACAGTGATTGAGTTCGCGAGTTTGATACAGAAGTCTTATGTGAGACAATTCTAAAAATATATAGATTTATTAAAGAACTGACATATAATTTACAGTTGGTGAGTCAATCGCAACATTAACAGTTCCAAAAGGAGAAAACTTTACAATCTTATCAGAGATCCTTACTCTCAAATCTTAACTTCGCAACAGTTTTACAGTTTTTAAAGTTTATTCAGGATATCCACCAAAATCAAATACAGTATCTTGATCCCCGAGGTACAAAGAGTTAGAGACTTACAGAGCTAGCTCTGAAGCCGAGAATCGCTTTGCCCCTTTAAGCGAGTCTATTCTCCCATTTGAGAGTTCAATATTTATACCCTTTTTCCAATAGTATTTCCTTTCAGGTTTTCTGCTGATGTAAACAAATTATCTCTAGTCATTTTTCTGCTGACCCCTGCAGTTCTAAGTCACCTCAGCTGGTAGCACTACAGAACCTTGTCTCCTCTCTAGGTGTTCTAAGCTTATCATAAAAAACAGTGTAATCAGCAGGTGTGCTTTACTTGGTATCATTTTTATGAAGGCAGATGTTTGTTACTTTTGTGTGCTCCTTTACAAGGTGTAAATTACAACACCTTGTACCGGGTAACTATTGTCTTGTTCCCAAAGATTCAGACATCAGGAGCCTTTAACCTTCTGTTTCAATAAGGTTATTGATTCAGTGTCAACAACTTATCTTATCTCAATAGCCAGAATGCTATCACAGCTTTTTCATCATTAGGTTTCTAGATTTCCAGACCCAGTTTGTCATGTTTTAATAAAGCCAGAATTCTTTCATAGAATGGTGTATTTTTCTGAATATGTTATTTGGCTTATTCCTTCACACTATTGAGATCATTAACAGGTTTGCGCCACTGCAGCCTGGTCCTCCTGACAACATCCCTGCTTGTGCCCTCCTGAGCAATGTGCAACCAGGCTGTGTTTGTCTCCTGGGGAGGTTTCTTCCGCCCATTGGAAGTTAAAAGGACCTCCCTGTGTGCTGTGACTCCCTTCATAAGCATTTGGAGGGAGTCATGGGAGAGCCTGGGTGCAGCCGTGCACCTCTGTGCAATGCTTGTCAGTGTTTGCTGCACCTCAATGCTGTAGAACACTGACAGTAGAACTGTCAAATGTAAATATGCGCATGGCCCCTTTAAGGAAACCGGTTGATGACGCGCCAATAAATGACGTCATCAGACCCGCTTCCTTCAATTGGACCAGGAAACTCACTGGGAAGGCTTAACAAGCCCAATCAGGGGAAAGTCATGTCGGAGGCCGGGATGGAGCCAGTGACGAGGCCACAGCCCGTCACCGACTTCGCCCACCACGGACCCGCCGAGGTAGGGAAAATCGCGGCCTATGATTCTATGAATGGAAAGGGCTCTGTCATGCGAGCAGCAAGTAGAAGAGTTGCAGAGAGTCCTGTTCTGAGTCCATTGCTGTTCCCACTATTCATAAATCATTTAAAAGAGGTACCATTAGAAACATTGGCTGCGTAAACAAGGTTTCCACCGCACTTCCTGCGAAGTTACAGCAATGGCGCAGGAGCAGCTCTGAGGATACTCGCCCCCATTATAAAACTTGCTGATGATGTCATGCTATGTGCAATTGTAAAACACATTGACGACATTCAAATGTATTAAGGAAAATAAAAACAACGAATTTATACAGCTCCTTTAATGTATATTCTGTGTATATGATAATGAAGGGCATTATTTAGAAAAACTGTAATACGTGCACACAACTGGTCACTAGTTCCTTCATGGCTGATTTTTTGGGAATGCCATTTCCCTTAATTTGTACACAAAGTCCTGCATCAACATTGCATGATTGACTTTCTTGAAACTGATGCAGGATTGTCTAAGCAATGTCTGTCTCACCAACAGTCAACAGAGATTTCTGGCAGTCAGAAAAAGAGAACATAACAGAGGCTTTTAAATTGTAATTATCTGTCAGGAGCCAGGAGACAGAAATGGAATGTGCAAATCTCCGTATTGTAATGCTAAATATTGCTTACCAGGTCAAATAATTCTCTTCAATTGCATAAATTAACTTTTAGATAAGTGAGTGGATGCTCAGATGTGCTTCGTGCATTCATGTAGACAATATTTAGCAGTAGGGGTAAAAATGCAGCTAAAGCTGAGCATACACATTCAATCCAGAGACGTATAGGCACAGATATTAGCACAGATACAGATGTCTAACTATTTATAAGTGTATATGTAGAAAGGGAAATGCTCAACTACCCATGCAACAATATACTTAACAATTTAGACCCATGTTTAATCCTAAAAAAAAGAATTACATAAGGCCAGCTCAACAAATTTGGCTCAATTTACCGGGAGAGTTGTATGTCTGCAATATTGGCATAGATCCCAGTAGTTCCATTCATGTGCGTCGCTAGCAACAAGTAGTCAATTCAGCTCCAGTTTGGAGTTCTTAAAATTATTCTTTGTTAAGTTTACAAAAGAAAATGTCATATATTTATAGATTCTGAGTACAAAGAATCTTGCATACAAGATGATACAAAATAGTGCCCTGTGGAATGAAAATCTTCCACTTCCACAGAGTTTTCTCCAGTAAATCAGCTTTGGGTACCAGATGGCCACAAGCTAATCTAGCATCTCCTGTTTAAATCAATTTGCATTAAAAACACTAATTCAATAGATGCTTTAACATTCATCACATTGTCCTCTGCCTTTAAACTCCACAGATATTTTAGAACGGTCCCTGCAGAAATAGGAAGATGTGCCCAATTAATTGCTGAATTGATTCAAGATAAAGGGTCAAACTTTCAGCCTCTCTAGCGACATGTTCTCGATCACAGATAAAGCCTTCTCATACTATTTCCTTGAACCTCTCACCAATCCCCCATCCCTATTATTTTTTATTTTTCATTTTTGGGATGTGGGCGCTGCTGGCAAGGCTGGCATTTATTGCCCATCATTAATTGTCCTGACTCAGCAGCCACTACAGAGGGTATTTAAGACAGACCAGGTAAAGAGGGCAGGTTTCCTGCCCTAAAGGTGTTAGCGAACCAGTTGTGTGTTTATTACAATCCGACAGCTTCATGGTCACTTTTACTGATACCAACCTTTTCATTTCCAGAGGTTTTAAAGTTAAATTCAAATTATCAAGCTGCTATGGTGGGATTTGAACTCACTGGGCTCAAATTTCCAAGCCCCGTGGAGGCGGGTTTGGAGGCGGGAGTGGGGGGAAAATTGCAGAATCGGGGGGCACGAACCCTTCCCGCCCCCAACCTGCCTCCATGCCTGTTTCCCAGGAGGGGGGTACCCGACCTGTGCTGGAAGCCGGCTCCCCGAGGCGGGAAGGGGATTAGTGCCAATTAACTACCTATTAACAGGTAGTTAACAGGCAGTTTTTGGCCTAATCCCTATTTTTAGCCCTGAAGTGTGGGCTGCCCAACGGCTCCAAACCACGCCAAGTTAGCGAGGCGGATCATTGGGCTGAAGGGCTTGGAGGGTTCGAGATGTACGGTGTTCAGGTGAGTGATGGGTGCATGAGTGCAGAGGTAAGACTGTTTCGTGTGTGTAAAGTGTTTAAATAAGTTTTACTTACCTCTACTTACTAATGCAGGCTTCCTTCCTTCAGGTCTCGGGACTCCCTCATCTCATCGGCACAGAAAGCAGAATGGCCGCGAGCTGTCAAAAGTTGCAGCATTCTGCTTTCTGGTCTGGAGAGATTTCTAACTGAGTCTGTGGAGAAGGACTCAAGTTAGAAGTCAGATTGTCAGTGTTTGACAGCTTCACAGAGCTGTCAAACACTGATATTTCATCTGTCAAAAGCTCTTGACAGATGAAATGTCAATCCCTGACATCACCTGTATCTGGGTGTCCTTAATTGGCCTGCTGAGCCCACTGGGCGGGCTCAACAAGGTCAATCAAGGGAAAATCACGTGGGTTGGCCACGTCGATGGAGGCGGGACTACAACCCAAAAAATGGGAGTCCCGCATCCATCATGTCCCCATTGACAAAATCCAGCCCGGGGGCTCTGGATTATTAGTTCTGTGAATTACTAGTTCAATAACATAGCCACTACACTACTGACAACAATAACCACTTGTATTGATATAGCACCTTTAATATAGTAAAATGTCCCAAGGTGCTTCACGGGAGCATTAGCAAACAAAATTTGACACCGAGCCACTAAGGGAGATACTAGGGCAGATGACCAAAAGCTTGGTCAAAGCAGTAGGATTTAATGAGCATCTTAAAGGAGGAAAATGAGGTGGAGAGGTTTAGGGAGGGAATTCCAGAGCTTAGGGCCTTGGTAACTGAAGGCACAGCCACCAATGGTTGAGCGATTAAAATTGGGGATGCTCAAGAGGCCAGCATTGGAGGAGCACAGATATCTCGGAAGGTTGTAGGGCTGGAGGAGCGACAGGGAGAGGCGAGGACATGGAAGGAATTGAAAACAAGGATGAGAATTTTTAAATTGAGGTGTTGCTTAAGCAGGAGCCAATGTAGGTCAGTGAGCACAGGGGTGATGGGTGAATGGGATTTGGTGCGAGTTAAGACACAGGCAGCAGTGCTTTGGATGACCTCAAGTTTACGTAGGGTAGAAAATGGGAGGCGACTTCCTTCTGCGTTCACTCCTGTAAAGACCTCTCCCCAAAGTCACTTAAAACTTCACTGCCTAACCTTTGGACTTTAATGTGCCACAATACTTCTGCAGTTATCCATCTGCTCAGCCATTTCCTCACCACCACCTTTCATGTCATTGTTTCCAATAAAACCTTCACTGTCTCCCATCCTGGTCAGTCCCCCTGGTATGGCCCCAAACTTTGCTCCCTCAGATTGAAGGCATGCAGACTTGAGCATATCTGTCACACACCTGGTTTGGCCTGCTATCACCAGATATGGCTGGACCACATCAAGTGCTATTAGGCTTCATCATCTCTGATGAGGGGATCGTGACCCTCTCCATCCCCATAACTTACCTTGCTGGCAGCAGCTCCAGCCCGATTTTCAGAATTCAATCTGGCGGACGGCGTTGACCCACCTGTTTGGTGCCCTGCAGCTCGTCTGGCAAATTCAAATGAGGTTCAAAGTGATTGTGGCCTCTTCTCGGCCGGAATTGGCAGCCGGCCAGCGCGTTCAGTGGGTTGGCCGCCCAATGGTCAAAATCCACCCAAAATGTATCTTTTCCATTAACTTTTTTTTTTGAAGAAATCTTCACCCGCCCAATGCCTGAGACATCTGATGAACAAAAGACTATTACTAATGATATGTACACCTAACCTGAAGAATTCAATACCCACAGTTATCAGTAACAAAATCAGAATGTCAGGTTTCCATTGGTCTATTTTACCATTCCATAGAATTGATGAACAACAACTATTATAATGACGGGGTCGAGTAGCATAGTGGTTATGTTACTGGACAAGTCATCCAGAGGCCATGGACTTAATGATCCGATGGCATGAGTTCAAATCCCACCACAGCAGCTGGGGCATTTAAATTTAATTAATTAAATAAATCTGTAATAATATACTAGTGTAGGAATCGATGGATTCCTATCTAAATCACTGAGGTCGAGGCAGCTCAGTAAATTAACCGAATTTAATTAAACTGGTGAACAAAACAAAAACATGCAGGAGCAACAACAAACAGGTCTACACAGTACCTCAGAACCTCCCACCTCTGACATCATGACATCATGACGTTTCCCGCCACTCGGGGCACCACGTGACCAACGTGATGACGTCATCACGTTGTTTCAGGGTTTTTACAGAAAGCTTGCTTACACTCAGCAAACGGACATAGGTGCTGTAACATTGCTTTAAAGACAGTTATTCATTTGTACAGGAGTTCATTGGTGGCTTTACCACATGCGCCCCCCCAGAAGTGTCTTTAATCATCAAAGACAATCGCTGAGGAGTTCGGACAATTCTGTCGGAGCGACTCCGATATTCCCGGAGAGGAATGGATGGTGCAGGAGAGGAGCTGGGCCGCGGGGCCGATGGGCCAGGCGTAGTGGCCGCGGGCGGTCGTCCATGACGCGGCGGTTGCGCTGTTTCGACTGGCTGGCCGAGGTCCAGGTGTGCAGCCTTGAGGCGGCCCACGGAAATGTAGTCGGGCGTCCCGCCGACGTCTACCAGAAAACGCTTGGCGTCTGCCTTCAGTACCCAGAAGGGGCCCGTGTATGGAGGCATGAGGGGACTACGGTGGGCATCGTGCCGTACAAAAACGAATTTAGCCCTCATGAGCGTTGGTGGAACGTGTGACGCAGGCAGTCCATGCTGTGAAGTCGGAATGGGCCGGAAAGCGTGCGCCACGGCTCGGTGAGCCTTCAGCTGTTCAGTGGCGGACCACGGACGCGTCGGCGATGGGAGAAACTCGCCGGGGACCCTGAGCGGCTGGCCGTAGACCAATTCGGCGGCCGACGCCTGCAGGTCCTCTTTAGGTGCCGTGCGCAACCCGAGCATTACCCATGGCAACTTATCCATCCACGCGGTCCCTTGGAGGGTGGCCCGCAGCGATGCCTTCAGAGAACGATGGAAGCGTTTGTATAACCCATTGGCCTGCGGGTGGTAAGCCGTGGTGCGATGGAGCTTGGCGCCCAATTCTGATGCCACGGAGTTCCACAGAGCAGAGGAGAACTGCGGCCCGCGGTCCGATGAAATGTCCGACGGCACGCCGAAACGGCAACCCAGGACGAAAGAAAAGCCCGGGCGACGTCCGCGGAGGTGGTGGACGTCAATGGAATGGCCTCCGGCCATCTGGTGGTACGGTCGACGATTGTCAGCAGATGCGTGAACCCTTGTGACGGTGGTAGTGGGCCCACGAGGTCGATATGAACATGATCGAATCGCCGCTCCGGTACCTCGAAAATGGCGACAGGAGCTTTAACGTGGCGCTGCACCTTCGCTCTCTGGCACACGACACAGGTGTTGGCCCAGTCGCGCACATCTTTTCGCATTCCCCTCCAGATAAACTTGGATGCTAACAACTTCTGTGACGCCCGCACACCCGGGTGAGTGAGGTTGTGCATGATATCGAAGACTTTCCTGCGCCAGGATGACGGAACGATCGGGCGTGGGTCTCCCAGGGAGACATTGCAGAGCAAGGATGTGCCGTCTGAGTGGAAAAGTACGTCCACTGGCCGCAGGCCGGACGAATCGGAACGGAAAGCGTGCATCTCCGGGTCAGCCGCTTGGTCGACCGCCATTAGTGAATAGTCGAGACCCAGTTGGACGGCCTGGACGGCCGCACGCGAAAGGCAGTCGGCAACCACGTTGTCCTTGCCGGCCACATGACGGATGTCGGTGGTAAACTCGGAGATGAACGTGAGTTGCCGTTGCTGTCGGGCCGACCACGGCTCAGTTGTCTTGGCCATGGCAAATGTCAGGGATTTGTGATCAACGAAAGCGACGAATTGGCATCCTTCAAATAAAAAATGAAAGTGGCGGATGGCCAGGAACAACGCCAACAGCTCTCGGTCAAATGTGCTATAGCTATGTTCGTTATTACATAACTGGCGGTTAAAAAACGCCAGCGGTTGCCATGCCCCGTCGACCCATTGCTCTTGCACGGCGCCGACGGCGTAGTCCGACGCATCTGTCGTGAGCGCGATGGTGGTGCCGGGCAGTGGGTGTGCTAACATTGTCGCATTGGCGAGGGCCTCCTTCGTGTCCCCAAATGCGCGGTCCATGACCGAATACCAGATCACCGGTTCTTTCCCCGGTTTCCCTCGGAGTGCCTCGTAGAGCGGCCGCATGAGCTGGGCGGCCCGGGGGACAAAGCGATGGTAAAAGTTTACCATGCCGAGGAATTCTTGGAGCGCCTTGACGGATTGCGGCCGTGGGAACGCCGCGACGGCTGTCACTTTCGCCCTGAGTGGCAGTGCCCCTTCCGCGGTGATGCGGTGGCCCAGAAAATCGATCTGCCTCAGACCAAATTGGCACTTGTTTGGGTTAACTATAAGGCCGTGCTCCTGGAGACGGCGGAAAAGGACACGCAGGTGACGTAGGTGTTCTTCCTTTGACGTGCTGGCGACGAGGATGTCATCGAGGTATACGAAAAGGAATTTGAGGTCCCGGAGCACCAAATCCATGAGGCGTTGGAACGCCTGCGCCGCATTTTTAAGCCCGAAAGGCATCCGTAAAAATTCAAAGAGGCCAAATGGGGTAATGACTGCCGTTTTCTGGACATCGTGAGGGTGGACGGGCACCTGGTGGTATCCGCGGACGAGGTCGATCTTGGAGAACCACGACGTGCCGGCCAAATGGGCGGAAAAATCTTGAATATACGGTATCGGGTACCGGTCTGGAGTTGTGACCTCGTTGAGGCGCCAATAATCACCACAGGGCCGCCACCCGCCGCCAGGCTTTGGCACGATGTGTAGCGGGGACGACCAGGGACTGTCAGATCGGCGAACGATGCCCAACCGCTCCATAGTGGCGAATTCTGCCTTTGCGGCCTCGAGTTTACTGGCCTCTAATCGCCGAGCCCAGGCGTAAACCGGGGGGGGCGGTTGTCGCGATGTGGTGTTCAGCACCGTGTTTGGCAGTCGTCGCAGAGAAAGTGGGTCGAGCGAGCTCTGGAAATTCCTTGAGCAGGCGGGCGAACTCATCGGGCGGCGACTCAGTGCGGGCAACCGCGTGGGTCGCGCCGAGGCCCCGAAAACCAGGGATGGGGGCTCGTGAGGCGGCATGGATCAGGCGGCGATTACGTATGTCGACCAGTAGGTCATGCGTGCAGAAAAAATCGGCACCGAGGATTGCCAGTGGTATCGTGGCGGTGATAAACACCCAGTGGAAGAGTTGGCCGCCGAGACACAATCGGATACGCCGCTTCCCGTACGTACGGATGGCGCTGCCATTGGCAGCCTGTAGTGGAGGACCGAGCCGCCCAGATCGGACGTCGAGAACCAAAGCGGGGAGGATGCTGCACTGAGCGCCCGTGTCGCATAAGAAACGCCAGCCTGAAATGGAGTCAGTGATGTACAACAATTTCCCGGAATCACCAACTGTCATTGTGGAGGCGAAACCGACCTCGGGGCTTCCCTTCCGGTCGCGCAATCGGTGTTGCTGCTTTCTCGGTGCCGGTGGCACGAATTTACACGGGGGTCGGCAGCATCTGGCTTTCTGACCGAAACGGGCGTGGTAGTACCAAAAGCCGGTCTGTGGAGGTGCCGAGGCGGGGTTCTTGGAGGCGGGGCGCATTGAGGTGGTGCAATACTGTTGCATCACCGCGTAAATGGTGTCGGCTTCAGCCGCGAGCGCCACACCGTCCGTAGCCGTCGACCTGGCCAGGGCTGCTTGTACCTGCTCAGGGAGCTGGCTCAGGAACAGTTCATGAAATATAAAACACTGCGGCTCAGACCCGAGGAGGGTGAGCATGTGGCTCATCAACTCGGAAGGCTTAGCATCGCCTAACCTGGGGAGTGCGAGCAAGCGTCGTGCGCGCTCCGCCTTTGTGAGGCTGAATACCTGCAGGAGGCGCGCCTTCAGCATTTCGTACTTGTTCTCCGCGGGCGGGGTCTCCAGCAGGCTGATAATGCGGGAAGCCGTCGAGCTGTCCAGTGCGGAGACCACATACAGGTAACGGGTCTGACCCAGCACTATGTTTCACAGTTGGAACTGAGCCTCCGCTTGAACGAACCAGGAGGCTGCCTGTTGTTCCCAAAATTGAGGGAGCTTCAAACTCGCTGCATTTACATCCATCTTGTTCTCGAGCTTGTCTCCGCGAAAATCGTCCGTGAAGCTTCGGGGTCACCAATGTAGGAATCAACGAATTCCTATCTAAATCACTGAGGTCGAGGCAGTTCAGTAAATTAACCGAATTTAATTAAACTGGTGAACAAAACAAAAACATGCAGGAGCAACAGCAAACAGGTCTACACAGTAACTAGTTCCACGAGGTCTGAACTCAGAATCTCCCACCTCTGACGTCATGACGTCATCATGTTTCCCGCCACTCGGGGCACCACGTGACCAACGTGATGACGTCATCGCGTTGTTTCAGGGTTTTTACAGAAAGCTTGTTTGCACTCAGCAAACGGACATAGGTGATGCAACATTGCTTTAAAGACAGTTATTCATTTGTACAGGAGTTCATTGGTGGTTTTACCACACTAGTATCAGTAATGGTGACCATGAAACTACTGGATTGTCTTAAAAATCCAACTGGTTCACTAATGTCCTTTTAGGGAAGGAAATCTGCCATCCTTCCCTGGTCCTGCCTGTGTGTGACGCCAGACCCACAGCAATGTGCTTGACTCTTAACTGCCCTCTGAAATGGCCGAGCAAGCCACTCAGTTGTACCAAACCGCTACAAAAAAGTATCACCACACGGACTGCAGCCGTTCAAGAAGGCAGCTGACCACCAACTTCTCAAGGGCAATTAGGGATGGCCAATAACTGCTGGCCGTGCCAGACACACCCACGTCCCATGAATGAATACTAAAAAGGAGAAAACTATCAAGCGAGTTACCTATAAATTAATCAAACTAATCACCTTTAACCAACCAAATGTGACAAAACAGTTCCACTAAATGATATATTAAGAACAACTTTGTACTTGGAGATTTGTTATAGCTGAGCTTGTAATTTCCTTTCAGCAGTACAGCTCAGCTGCTGTCACCCTCACAATGTTACCATGAGACTCACATGCTCTTTCTTCCCCTCACATCTTTGCTGCAAAATTCCCTCGCGCTATTAAGTGCTGTGATCATTCCTGCTGAAGGTTTTTGGAAGTGTCTTCATTTCTTTTGAAAGACACAGACAGTGGCACTACATATCTTTTTAAAAAAAGCAGCAATCTCCCCAGAAGTTAAACGAATGGCATTCAATGCATGCATTCATACATGAGTAGACAGCAGTAAAGCTTCCAGCAGATATGTCATCCTTCGAGCTTAAAATAGCAAAAGCTTCAAAATCTATCGCTGTGTCTTAAAATTCAATGAGTTCATCTTCGGCCTTCCTCAGACTTTGGTCTATTGGCAAGGCAGCTGGTCTTAAATTGTGTGTAATGACAAAAGATAGCATTCAGATATATAAAAAAAGAACTCCCTGGGCAGAAATTCAATGATATCCTGAATGTTAATGTTAGTTTGTGGTGGGGGTGGCGGGGAGAACAGCTGCTGTAAGAAGGTTTTGTGTGATGCATGTAACTTTACACCATTAATCTATAATTAATATACACCCTCTACTGAATGCTAATTTCTTTTCCGTTTTTGACATTTAAAGCAATGAAAGGACTGGATGCTGAAGTGTGTTAGCCCATTGTCTTTGCATTCTTGCAACCTAGTTTTGAATCCAGCTCAGGCTGATGGAATAAAAATCTTCCCTAACAGTCGATGGGGTCTGACATGAAAAGTCCGGACACTGTTTCACCAGATCATAGCTGGTAAAACATCACAGTAGAGAACTGTTTATAATTTGGCACAAACTGACACTATCACTCAGAGAGGGTACAAAGGACAACTACTGAGGGGACTGGAAAATTATATTGCTATTTGTGCAGTAGGAGACCTTTTCTGGTCTTGGGTCAACACACATTGTTGCAGCAGAACATAGCGGCCTAGAAATTCAGTTGGCGCCGCGCCAGGGCTTTAGCGCCGGAAATTTAGCGCCGGCGCTAAGTCCCCCTGCGCGCGCCAAAAATTCAGTAGCGCCGCGCCCAAACGGCTGCCGGCGCTACAGGAGGGTGTCAGCGCCTCGAAATGGGCGCTGACTGCCGCATTGCGGCGCAATTCCGGCGCTGCGGCACCCGATGCGGTGCGGCAGGCTGGGGAAGTGCAGGCCTCCTCCTTCAGTTAAGGAGGAGCTGCCTGCACCCGCCCGCTGGCCGTTGAAATCTTGAAAAAAATGAGCCCGGCACCTCGGAGAAGTGCCGGGCTCGCAGGCCAGACGCATCTGTTCCACGGGGGGGGGGTGGAGGAGTCCGGGGAGGGAGGTGCGGGCAGGCGGCCGGCGGGAAAGCGGCCGGCCGCCGCGCGACCTTAATGCGCCGGCGCTAACTCGCGTAGGACTCTGCTGAAACATCGTTAGTTGCGGCTGCCACGGGCGAGGCGGCCGCAACTCAATTTCGGCGTTGGGGCCCGTCACCACGGCAACCGGGACGCTGCGCACACCGATGACGTCATCGGTGCCGGTGCAGCGCAACCGGTCTAACGCTGATGGCAGGGCCCCACTGAATTTACAAACCGGCCATAACTCCGGCGCTAGGCCCTCTAGCGCCTCAAATGGGGTGCTAACCCTACTGAATTTTCAGCCCAGCATGTTTGGCTGTATATCTGGTTCACACTATACCTGATGTGGAAGAGTCTGACATCAACATTAGCCATCAAAACTGGCGTAGTGCACCATTCCCTATCACTGACATTCTTCACAGGGATAAGAAGAAAGAAAGATTTGCATTTATATAGCGCCTTTCATGCCCTCAGGAATTCGCAAAACGCTTTGCAGCCGATGAAGTACTTCTGAAGTGCAGTCGTTGTTGTAATGTAGGAAACGTAGCAGCCAATTTGTACACAGCAAGGTCCCACAAACAGCAATGAGATAATGACCAGATAATCTGTTTTAGTGATGTTGGTTGAGGGGTTAATATTGAACAGGACACCGGGGAGAACGCCCCTGAGGAAAAAAAAAACTTCAAAAATGTTCGATGTTTGGTAACTACCTTCTGACCGACCGACCACCTTTCGTACCCCTGGGAAAGTGCATAATTACAGAGTCACAGGCCTAGAGATTCGTCTCGGGCGGTGGCGCACAACGGGCGGTATCAGACCAGGAACAAGGATGTCTTGCTGCAGTTGTACAGGGCCTTGGTGAGACCACATCTTGAGTATTGTGTGCAGTTTTGGTCACCTTATCTGAGGAAGGATGTTCTTGCCATGGAAGGAGTTCAGCGAAGATTCACCAGACTGATACCTGGGATGGCAGGAATGACGTATGAGGAGAGATTGGATCGATTGGGCTTATACTCACTGGAGTTTAGAAGAATGAGAGGGGATCTCATCGAAACTTATAAAATTCTAACAGGACTAGACAGACTAGATGCTGGAAGGATGTTCCTGATGGTCAGGGAGTCCAGAACCAGGGGTCACAGTCTAAGGATAAGGGGTAGGCCATTTAGGACAGAAATGAGGAGGAATTTCTTCACCCAGAGAGTGGTGAAACTGTGGAATTATCTACCACAGAAGGCAGTTGAGGCCAATTCATTAAAAATATTCAAGAAGGAGTTAGATATATTTCTTAAGGCTAAAGGGATCAAGGGGTATGGGGAGAAAGCAGGGACAGGGTACTGAGTTTGGATGATCAGCCATGATCGCATTGAATGGCGGAGCAGGCTCGAGGGGCTGAATGGCCTACTCCTGCTCCTATCTTCTTTGTTTCTATGTTATACGCAGCGCCTGATATGAACGGAACTGAATATCAGGCAGTTGATCCGATACCGCCTAATTTGTGCCACGGCCCGAGACAAATTTCTAGCCCCTAGTGTTCATCCATAGGGATGATGCCTAAACGAGATTCCGCAGTGATCTGTGTGCAGGATATCCAGCTCTCTACAGTCTTGAGAAAGGTACTCGCTTCACGTACTTCCCAGGAAGCAATTACTTCCTCGTATCACAATATTTCAATCACACCTGTCCGGTTGTCGCGGTTGTTTGTTGCACTGGAATTGTGTGATACATCCCAAGTGACAAACTGGCATTGATCATCCTACCCGCATCTCCGAGGTCTGTTCCTCAGAAGCCTACTAAGCAATTCCTAAATAACAACAGAAAATGCTGGAAAAACTCAGCAGGCCAGGCAACATCCGTGCAGAGAGAAATAGAGTCAACGCTTCAGGTCGAAACCCTTTGTCAAGGCAATTCCTAATCTTGCCAGGTGTGTTTGCTGGTATAAAATAATTCATGATACGTGCTGCAGCAAAATATTAAATAAAAAAGCTGGAGAATATAAATTTATTTAATTCGACACTGATGCTGTCATTGCTATTGGAAGGTCAACCTGGGGGAAAAAAATATTCTCCTGAACCCAACCTCCAAATAATTAATAAACTCTATGGCATTCATGTACTGAAAGAAAATCTCAAATACAAAGGCCAAAATTTTCCGGGGTGGTAGCGGGTGCGATCAGTGGCAGGTTGGGTGGGAAAGTTGTTATTTTTGAGAGCGGGTCGGGAACCCGCTGTCATCTCACTCCAACGCACCTTTCCCCCAGGAATGTCTGTCATCGCAGAGCTGATCCGACTGACAGCGGGAGGCAACCCAATTTAGATGGTTATCAGGTAGTTTACAGACAAGTAAGAGCCTTTTTTCACTTGCTTTTTAAATTTCCCTACATGGCTACAGGATTCACGCAGCTTGGGAACCACATCTGTCAACCAGAGGCGGGAGTTCCGTGACCATTGCTCCAGCTGATTACTTGACAGCATGAAATGTTCAGTGAAAGCTCCCACCTGACAGCTGATCACTTTCCTCAGGCAGAAGCTGTTGCTCAGTTCATTTCCAGCACAGATTCTGCAGGCTGCAAGTGTTTCCAGCAAAGTCTCCAGCCAGTGTCACCTCATTGGAAGAACTCTCTCACCATTGACAGAATATTTCTGTCATCTGTACTTCACCCACCATCTATTCCATCAGTATGGGTGCCCTTTATACTGTCTCACCTTGGTCCTCAGAATTGGACCACGATGAGCCCCAACACCAGCAGCACCAGGCACACCAGCAACACCTGGCACACCAGCAGCACCAACAACAACACCAACCTTCTCCGCAATCACCTGATGCTGCACAGGACACAGGGCATCAGCTCCTGGCCACATTGCTGCCTGGGATGGCTTCATCATGGCCAGATTTAGTTAACTTTACACTGCACACCCAGGCTGCCACATGATGCGCCAGGTTAGCACCACCCTGTAATGATATCAGCAAATAGAGATGGTATTTGCCTGTTTGATTATGATGCCTTACCAGCATGTTTGCATGTATTGATTGCTTGTGCCTGACCAGCAGAGGGCATGTGACCGAGACAAGTAAGGCAGTTTAGTTGCCTTACCAGCATGTTTGCATGTATTGATTGCTTGTGCCTGACCAGCAGAGGGCATGTGACCGAGACAAGTAAGGCAGTTTAGTTGCCTTACCAGCATGTTTGCATGTATTGATTGCTTGTGCCTGACCAGCAGAGGGCATGTGACCGAGACAAGCAAGGCAGTTTAGTTTAGTTTCACTTTCGTTTTAGATGGATCCCTAAGATGGTGGCTCCTGTAATGCTGTTAACTTGTGGAACAAGCTTTAGATTAAAAGACATTCTCTTTCATAAATGTCTCGTCATTGAACCCACAAAGAAATCAATACACACCCCACACCAACACCATAAAGCATCCCTACAATGCCCAAGCCATTCCTTTTACACTCATCACCATTGCGAGGGGTACCGTTATGTCTCACCATTCACTGCAACTCACTAAGCCACTTCCAAAGGTGCACACAAATCTGTCCAAGACTGGAATGTGTTGAAAATAAAGATTTTTATGTTTGACAACCCATTAACAGAAACTTTACATAAACATTGGATAAAATACCCAGTGGCTACACTTGTGTGTTGTTAGTTGGTATGCTTGCAGTAGGATGAGGGTGAGTGTGGGGGTGGCTAGTGAGATGGGGGAAGTGATAATGTAGATAGAGAGGGAGGGATGGGTGGAGGTGCAAGGTAAGTTGGTGTGAGTAAGGATGTGCAGGAGTAGGGTAGAGAAGGCAGAGTGATGGGGATGTGAAGAGAGGCACAGCAGGATGCGGCTGAGTGTGGCTTTGTACTAACATTTCCTGATCTAATGAGATCATTGAAACATTTGCAGCACTGCACCCAGGTCCTCCTGACGACATCCCTGCTTGTGGCCTCCCTTGCAATCTGTAGCCAGGCTGTCTTGGTCTCATGGGGAGGCTTCTTCCACCCATCGGAGGGAAGAGGACCTCCCTCCATGCTCTTATGGAGGGAGTCATTAGAGAACCTGTGTGCAGCCCTCTGCCTCTGTGCAGTCATTGTCAGTGTTTGCAGCACTCCAATGCTGTAGTACACCGACAGCACTACGTTAAATTAAACTTCAAATCTAATGTGGCCGTGGTCCCTTTAAGGATCCCGGCTGAAAACGCATCATGAATGACATCACCAGACCCGCTTCATCTCATTGGGCTGGGTAACTCGCTGGGCGGGCTTAATAGGCCCCATTAAGGTAAGTTCATTTACAACAGTGGGGCGGAGCCAGCAGCGGGGTCGCGACCTGCCACGGACACCGGCCGCACCGGACTCACCCAGGTAGGCAAATGTCCGGCCAATGCATGGAGCTCCATAAATAAATTTTATTCCAGTACTGCTGTTCCCTTTTACCATTTTAATATATGAATAAGTAATAACAAGCAACTAATGAATTAATTCGCCTGACCCTGATCTCTAAATAATTACAGTCACCGCCGCATGTAGCGAGCGCATTTGTGCAAACGCCATTTGCCCGTGGATGGTAAACCCATCGGAGTCTCCAATAACATCCACGGGGAAAGCCCTAAACTGAAAAGATTGAGTCGCTTCATGAATGTAATCCCACTCAATGGAACCACTTGTAAAAATGACATTTTATGGATTTAAATAATAAAATGGAAGGTGAACGTTGACGACTGTGGCAGTTGCCGCCTATGGATTGCCCTGCTCAATTTCAGAGTTCCTGATCCGCTGTCGCTGGGTTTGTAAGCATCTTTCAGAAAGTAACGTTTAATTAAGGGGGTGATTGAAAGGCGTTAAAACAGCAGGGCGAGCAGCAGTGGACCGGGGGCTTCGGAAGGTGACCCCGAGCAGCTGCTTAAAAGGCCTGAAATAGCCGGCCCCGCTGAGTACAGTTTAAGCGGCGCTTTTGTCATCGATGCCTATGGCAATGGCAAACAGTCAGCGCCATTTGCCCCGGTCGAGGCAGCTGCCAGGGATAAGCGGGGACGGTGTAGGTGGTGGGGACTGTAATGAGTTTCTACAACCCCAACCTGTAGGTAAAGAATGAAGCCACCCAACCCCAAGTCACAGATAATTAATCATTTCTCACCCAAAGTAAGGCAGTGGATTATGTCAGGGGATTGGAATCCGGAGGCCTGGGCTACTAAATCTAGAGAATATGGGGGCGATTTTCTGATGCTGGAGGAGGCGGGTTTGGAGTCGGGAAAGGCGGGAAAATTCGAATTACTGAGGTCGGGTCAGAAACCCGACTCCAACACGCCTCCGTGGGATTTTGCCGGTGCCGGTTTTGGTGGTCGGGAAACGCTCCCGCCTCCAGCTGGCCATAGCGTTAATTAACTACTGCAAATGCTTATTAATGGCCTCTCTAATCCTATTTTGAGAGGCCCTCTTGAATTCCCCATCATTTCGGCATGCTTCACGCACCCCCTAAACCATGCCAGGTAAACCTGGCGGGTTGACTCGTGGGTGGCCTCCTCACTGCTGCAGGTCTAACAAGACATCGTTTACTGCAGCAAGGCTTACTTGCAGGTGCCAGACCTTGACTTTAAAAGGTCTCTGCGCACTTTTAGAAGGCCTTCCGAAGTCGGAGGTGCTACAGCTTGACTCCATCAACTGTGGGACCTCCTGGGAAGAACTTCGCCCCGCTTACAATGAGCGCTTCCCCAGAGGAGGCATCTGCAAGCAGATTGGGAACCATTCATTTCCTTTCACCTTGGACCTCAGATGAGGATGAGGAGGAGGAGGAGGCTGAAGAGGAGGAGGATGATCTGGAAGAGGAGGAGTAGGAGGAGCAGGAGGAGGTCAGAGCACCGGTATTTCGACCAGCGGCAGTGGCAGCACGCGAGCACATGGCTGCCAGGGGTGCAAGGGATGAACTTATCATGGCCAGATTTGTACAGGTTGGCCAAATTGGCACATGTTGTTGGCTCCATGCCAGGACTTCATTGACAATGGACATGACTCTCTGGCCTCCTTTCAGTCAGGCCACCAACCTGACAACGTAAGTGTGACGTTGCCCGCAATGTGGAGCTGCCTAAGGCTAAGTAACAGATGGCATAATGCCAACATTTTGGCATCAAATCATGTTAATGCTTTCCAACAGGGATGATATTTCATCAATACACAGAAACAATCTCCCAATCTGCACACAGGTCTGGAGGTTATATCCCTTGCCAGCTGTACCCACACAACCTTGGTTTCTTTGGCAGGCCTCTTCCTCCGAGATGAACGGAAGAGCACCTCCATGCTAGCTGTCACCTGCTCCAACAACATTTGCAGCGCCTCATCCGAGAGCCTCGGGTAGGCCCTTGCCTTGGAATTGGGCATAGTGGTTTCTCAAAAGATGTTGGAGGTGGTGCAGGAGACGCAGAAATGCTGTGGAATGAGCCAAGGGAGCAAGAAGCCATAAAACCAGACTGGAAAAGTGCTGTCAACAGAGGCGAGTTTCAGTCCCAAAACACTAATTGAGCAAGGCATCCTACACCTCTGAAATCAAGTGGACAATCATGGGAAAATCTCAATTTTTTGCAAACTATCAGTGGAGGCGAGTTTCTGACACACCCAAGCCGAAACCTGCCTCCATCGCGCCTCCAGTGAGAAAATCGTCCCCTATGAGTTCAAATCTCACCATGGCAGTTTGTGAGCTTGAATTCTATTTTTTAAAAAACACTCTGGAAATGAAAAGTTTAAAAGTGACCATGAAGCTATCGGATTGTCATAAAACTGAACTGGTTCACTAATGTCTTTTCGGAAAAGAAAATCTGCCGCCTTTACCCGGTCTGGCCAATATGTGACCCTGGGCCCACGGCAATGTGACTGACTCTTAAATGCCCTCAGTTCTATCAAATCTGCTACAAAGAATAAGAAGTGGATCAAGAAGGTGGCCCACAACCACCTACTCAGGACAACGAGGGATGGGCAATAAATGCCAGCCTTGCCAGCGATGCCCACATTCCAACAATGGAAAATAAAACCTGTAAATAATTCATAAATTTTCCCGCTCCTCAATTCATAAAATAATTAACGAATGCTCCCGAAACCAACTTGTAAAATAATTAATGAATTCTCTGGACCCCAAACAGTAAATAATCAATGAATGAATTCTATGAGCTTGATCTGCTACCAGAAGAATATCAAACGAAATAAGGAGGGCTCTGTAAATGTATTTTATTTCTGCGCTGCTGCTCTTGACAGCTATGTCAGTATATACATAAATATCAGGGGAACACTGCCATTTTCAACAGCAGACTAATCTATAAAAAATGTGCAAATTCTCATATACCTGACTTTTAAATTAATTTACTGGTTTGCTTTGATATCCTTCAAAAAATATGAAATACAATGCTGAGGGATAGGTAAATTTGTTCAATTGAATGTTGCTATTTTCAACAATCCTTTAAGTATATAAATAAATAATGCCGACATCCAAGTAATTGAGAAACTCTGACCCCCCACCCCCCACCTCTAATTAATCAATCAGTTGGGTCACATGTATGTACTGTATTAACATTTAAAATCAAGTATTAATCAACATCGCTAATTATATTTTGAATTGAAAAATGTACAGAATTATACAATTCAGTCTGCAAATTGTAGCATTTAATGAAAATTCAATTTTTCTTTTGCTCATAAATGATTGCCTTCATGATAATATATTGTAAGTTATATGTTATCCTATTATTTATTCTTATATAAAGCAGCATATCCTCCCGCTCCACACAATTGCCACACAAGTGCTAGACAATGACCATCTCCAACAAGAGAGAGTCTAACCACCTCCCCTTCACATTCAACAGAATTACCATTGTCGAATACCCCACCATGAACATCCTGAGGGTCACCATTGATCAGAAACATAACTGGACCAGCCACATAAATACAGTGGCTACAACAGCAGGTCAGAGGCTGGGTATTCTGTGGTGAGTGACTCACCTCCTGACTTCCCAAAGCCTTTCCACTAACTACAAGGCACAAGTCAGGAGTGTGATGGAATACTCTCCACTTGCCTGGATGAGTGCAGCTTCAACAACACTCAAGCAGCTCGACACCATCCAGGACAAAGCAGCCCGGTTGATTGGCACCCCATCCACCATCTTAAACATTCACTCCCTCCACCACAGTGTACCATCTACAAGATGAACTGCAGCAACTCGCCAAGGCTTCTTCGACAGCACCTCCCAAAACTGTGACCTCTACCACCTAGAAGGACAAGGGCAGCAAACGCATGGGAACACCACCACCTCCAAGTTCCCCTCCAAGTCACACACCATCCTGACTTAGAAATATATCGCCGATCCTTCATCGTCGCTGAATCAAAATCCTGGAACTCCCTCCCTAACAGCACTGTGGGAGTACCTTCACCACACGGACTGCAGCGGTTCAAGAAGGCGGCTCACCACCACCTTCTGAAGCGCAACTAGGGATGGGCAATAAATCTGGCCTTGCCAGCGACGTTCAGATCCCGTGAATGAATTGAAAAATAAACCTTACCATGTGCAATCCCACCGGAGTTGGGCTAATAAGGAAAATAATGCCTTGTACATGTGATAAGCACAGGGTGGGATCCACTCATGATTTTGCCATAATCTGTCACTAGCTACTACAAGATAATTTTGTTGTGAATTTATACAAAACAGGTACTTTAAATATTGCTTCCTCCTCTCTCTCCATCAGTTCAATTCCTTTTCTTCTCACCTCTCCTAAAGATTTATTTTTTATTATTCGTTCATGGGATGTGGGCATCGCTGGCAAGTCTATCATTTATTGCCCATCCCTAATTGATGTCGAGATTTTCAACATGCCCTCGAATTTCAACTCATTCTGGGCTGCGGTTTCAGCAGTCCTCCAGTATCTCACCCGAATGAGCATTCTTCACTCGTGAGCCCAGGCAGACAGCAAGTGTCAATGGTTTAGAATGGTTCCAGGGATGAGTGATTACAGTTACACGGATAGACTAGAGAAGCTGGGGTTGTTCTCCTTGGAACACAGAAGGCTAAGAGGAAATTTGATAGAGGTGTTTAAAATCATAAAGGATTTAGCTAAAATAAAGAGAAACAATTTCCAATGTCTGAAGGGTTGATAACAAGGGGACACGGATTTAAGGTGATTGGTAAAAGAACCAGAGGCAACATGAGGAAAAACTTTTTTACGCAACAAGTGTTTGGGATTTGGAACGCACTGCCTGATAGGGCGGTGGAAGCAGATTCAATAGTAGCCTTCAAAAGGGAATTGGATAAATACTTGAAGGGGAAATAATGGCAGGGATAGGGGGAAAGTGTGGGGGAGTGGGACTAACTGGATTGCTCTTTGAAAGAGCCAGCTCAGACTCGATGGGCCAAATGGCCTCCTTCTGTGCTGTACTATTCTATGATTCTGTTCAGCTGTGGCAGACCTTACAGCTGAGCATGGTCCTATCCTCACTTGATATCCACATGCGTAATCCTGGATAGCTATTAGGCCTAGAATTTTTTTTTAGCTGAGTTTCCCCCCCTCTCTAACATGGGTATGCTGATGCCAATAATCATGCCCCACTGACACTGATGGGGAGACCGGACTACTCCACGTAGGCTAAGGATCAATCTTGGGCCTTCTGGTCTATTATGGGTAACTAACATTTAATTTCGATATTTAGCAAAGGAGCTACCGAGGGAGCTTCTTAAAGGTTCCTGTCGAAGATCCTATTTTTAAGCAAGAACTTAACGCTTTTATTTTGCATGATACAGAGAATGCCTCCAGTGACTGCATATATATATTGGATAGATGTTTGTGCTCATTAAATTGTAGAATCTCAGTGCTGGGAGAATGTAATACCTTTCCATTCTGCCAATCGGTATCAGTCCCAGGTCAAGCATATGTCATATAGATCCAGTGGAATAAAGCACATGGTAAAAGATTCAGCCAACATCATTTTTATTTTACAAAATACAGAACACACAAGAGTCAAGCTCACGCACTTTGCAAAAGATTGGCAATCACCCCACCTAATCGATTAACTGCAATTGCATTTTTATTAAATGGATACCACAGTACAGCATGGGTTAAAGCAAAAGAAAAGAAAGACTTGCATTTCTATAGCGCCTTTCACGACCTCAGGAAGTCCCAAAGCGTTTTACAGCCAATGAAGTACTTTTGAAGTGTAGTCACTGTTGTAATGAAGGTTGGGCATAAGGTAAAGCTTCTTCAACTCTGGCATTACTTTCCTGGATTCTAGTCTCTGAACATTGCCAATTTAGATCCAATTAGTGCTACATTAAGCACAGTTTTGCATCATGAATTAATGCCTATTAACAGGGTTGAGGACGGCGCAAAATTATTCCATGTAGCACTCTTACAGTCAGCAGAAAGATCAAGCTTAAATGTCATCAGACTCAGCTGGATTCAAGCTTTCTTTCTCAGATTCAAATTATTTCAAATAAACTCAGTTTTTACACATGAAATCAGGATTTAATTGCCACACAAAAAAATATGCAGAATTTTAAACAAGGGCGTTTTAATAATTGGACTCTAGGAGAATCGTGCTATTGTGCTGAAGACTTGTGCTCCAGAACTAGCTGCTCTTCTAGCCAAGCTGTTCCACTACAGCTACAACACTGGCATCTATCCAACAATGTGGAAAACTGCCCAGGTATGTCCTGTCCACAAAAAGCAGGACAAATCTAACCCAGCCAATTACCGACCCATCAGTCTACTCTCAATCAGCGGCAAAGTGATGGAAGGTGTCATCGACAGTGCTATCAAGCGGCACTTACTCACCAATAACCTGCTCACTGATGCCCAGTTTGGGTTCCGCCAAGACCACTCGGCTCCCGACCTCATTACAGCCTTGGTCCAAACATGGACAAAGGAGCTGAATTCCAGAGGTGAGGTGAGATTGACTGCCCTTGTCATCAATGCAGCATTTGACCGAGTGTGGCAGCAAGGAGCCCTAGTAAAACTGAAGTAAATGGGAATCGAGGGGAAAATTCTCCACTGGCTGGAGACATACCTAGCATAAAGCAAGATGATTCTGGTGGTCGAAGGTCAATCATCACTGTAGTGTATGTACCTTTAAGAGAGAACTACTTTTACAGCTCCTGTATACTGTAGTACCGGCAGTGACCACACCTGTATATAAGCCTTGAACATGCCTCTGCACCCCCAGTCTTGAGACTACCCTACTCCAGTAAACACCTGTTGATTGTTAAGTTACAGCATCCGTGTAGTTATTGAAAAACATCATACTCTCAGAATCACGGATCTAACAGTGGCGACGAGTGTCGATTTGAATCTACCTGCAACTCTGCATTTCCCTTCGAGGATTCGCTCCGGGAGGGCGGTGTAAGACAGTCGAGGCCAGAAGCACGGGCGTCGACCACGAGCAACTGCCCAGTCGTCCGGCAGAGAGTGAACATCGCAGGGGAGGCTGTGGAGAGCCGGGCTTGGTTCCCCAGCCACTACGATCAGCAACAGACTGACGACAGGTACAGCGCAGACCCTTCCCGGACAGCGGCGGCTGGAGCCGACCGACGGCAGAGAAAAAGCCGAGCAGCGTCGACGGGGTAAGACAGAGGGTGAAGCGCACAGGGCGCAGCCGGGGGTTGAAAACCGAGCAGCGTCGAGGAAAAACAAACAGAGAGAGAGAGGGTAAAGCAGCAGCCGGGTTCAGGACCGAGCGGTGGAAACGGGAAAGGCGCACAGGAAAAAAACGCGCAGAGCACAGCCAGGGCTCAAGGGCTGAACAGTGTCCGCGGGCAGAAGAAGGGAGAGCGCGGGAGGTGCCATTGAGCCGCGGAGAAGAAGGAAGAGCGCGGGAGATGCCATTTTTAGAAGCCGCAGTGGAGAAGAAGGGCCAGCGCGGGAAGAAAGGAAAGCACGGGAGACGCCATTTTGTGCCAGTGGAGAAGAAGGGAGATCACGGGAGACACCATTTTTGACAGTTAAATCACACCCAGGGATGCCGAAGAGTGGCAGTATCTCTACGTTCGACAATGAAGTCGAAGATTGGGCGACATATGTGGAACGTATTGAGGTGTACTGCAGGGCGAATGAAGTGCCAGATGCTAGGAAAGCACTGGTTTTGTTAAATTCCATGGGTGCAAAAACTTATGGGTTACTGCGAAACATAATAACCCCAGAGAAGACCGTGGATAAGAATATCGAAAACATAGTAAAAATCCTACAGGACCACTTAAACCCCACACTGCTGCTGATAGCAGAAAGATTTAAGTTCCATAAAAGGAACCAACATAAAGACGAAAGCAATGCTGAGTACTTAACGGAACTGCGCAAGCTATCGAAACACTGCCAGTTTGGAGTGGGACTAGCAGATACGTTAAGGGACAAGTTTGTGTGTGGGCTTCAAAGTGAAGGAAACCAGAAACGGCTTCTATCAGAAAAGGATCTTACGCTGGACAAGGCTTTCAGCATGGCAGTATCACACGAAGCAGCCGCAAGGGGCGCTGCAGAGATACAACGGAGACTGCAAGAATATGGCACCAATGAAATGTCCTATGGAACAGGGAAGTGTTATCGCTGCGGCAGAACAACACACGACCAGAAGGACCAGAAGGGCAGCACGGTGGCATAGTGGTTAGCACTGTTGCCTCACAGCGCCAGGGACCCGGGTTCAAATCCGGCCTCGGGTGACTGTCTGTGTGGAGTTTGCACATTCTCCCCGTGTTTGCGTGGGTTTCCTCCGGGTGCTCCGGTTTCCTCCCACAGTCCAAAAGATGTGCGTGTTAGGTTGATTGGCTATGATAAAAAATTGATCCTTAGTGTTAGGGGGATTAAATACGTGGGGTTACGGGGATAGGGTGGGATATGTGTTGGTGTAGGGGTTACGGGGATCGGGTGGGATATGTGTCGGTGCAGGCTCGATGGGCTGAAATGGCCTCTGTAGTGGCGCTTCTTAGTTTCCAAACAGGCAGCCACTGAGCTGTGGGGCTTTTAACAACGAGTAGACGCGTGTCGAAATAAAACATTCCCAAACGTAGCTTTGTCTTTTAAACTGTTTACTATAACACTTAACAAACGAAATTACAAAGCAAACACGTATAAACGAACACGGTCAAAAACTGTATTGCTCCAAACCTCACAACTTCTGCCTCCTTCAGCCATGTGCAGTTTAAACTGTAAAATGGCTGCACACCATGTGTGGCTTAGGGACTGTACCATTGTGGCAAGAATGAAGGGGGTGTCTCGGACTATACTACTGGAGCAAGAAAATAGGGGGTTTCTTAATACAATAAGTCGGCCAGGTAAATTAACTGTATTATGCCATTTAACCACTATTTTAAAGTATTTTCTTAAGCTTTCATGGCTCTTACAGCCTCTATCTGCACTGTGAGGTTTCTGTGATTTCTGTGATTGTTGGTTCAAGGACCAAGTGTGCAGACAGTGTGGAAAAGCAGGACACATAGCAAGAGTCTGCAGGTCTGGGAAGAAAACCAACAGCAAGAAATCTCCACAGGAGAAGTACAAAAAGGTACATAAGGTGATGGACAGTAGTTCAGACGAACAGAAAAGTGATACAGACTCCGGAAGCAAGGAGCTGGGTTGTCTGAAACTACATAAGGTAACCAAAATGGAGGATCACCAGACTATCTAGGTTACACTCAAGATAGACGGAGTCCAAGTGAAAATGGAATTGGACACAGGATCAGCCCTAACAGTCATAAACCAAAGGGACTACAAGCGGCTATTTTCACATATACCCTTGAAAGCTACAGAGATTGTCTTGAAGACGTACACGGGGCAAAAAGTCTACCCCAAAGGAAAAATAAGGGTGAAAGTGATATACAAAGGCCAGGAAATACCTAAAATGGACTTATATGTATTGCCAGATGGAGGACCATCACTGCTAGGACGTGAATGGATCCGGAAGATACAATTAGATTGGCATTCCATACAGGCACTGAAGGTTGAGGCCAAAAAGGATGATGACGTCACACCTGGCCGACTGTCAAAAATGCTAACTGACTCAAAAGAAGTGTTCCAGGAGGGACTCGGAACACTAAAAGGCATAACAGCAATGATTAAAATAGAGGAAAATGCAAGCCCAAAGTTTCTTAAGGCCACACCAGTGCCTTATGCGATCAGACCAGCCGTCGAAGCAGAGCTGGAAGGTTTGGAACATTCAGGAGTACTGTCCAAAGTAGACTGGAGTGAGTGGGCTACACCCATCGTTCCTGTAATGAAGAGGTCGTTGAGTAATACGCCTGGGGAACCAAAGAAGGTCCGCATCTGTGGGGATTTTAAGGTGACAGTGAACCCAGTCCTTCACATGGTACAATATCCGCTTTCATGAATTGAGGATATTTTCGCCTCGCTATCTGGAGGTAAACGCTTCACCAAAATTGATCTAGCCCAGGTGTACTTGCAAATGGAGTTAGAAGAAGACTCGAAACAATACCTCATGATCAACACTCATAAAGGTCTCTACCAATACAACCGGCTGGTGTTCGGGGTAGCATCGGCTCCGGCTATTTGGCAAAGGGCGATGGATCAAGTCCTCCAAGGGATTCCAGGGACCCAGTGTTATTTGGACGACATCCTGGTCACGGGCGAAAATGACAGTGATCACCTCGCCAACTTGGAGAAGGTGCTCACCAGATTAAAGGTATATGGGCTACGAGCTAATCGCCACAAGTGCGAGTTTTTCCAGAAGCAGATCTCGTATTGTGGGCCATGTTATCGATGAAGAGGGGTTACATAAGTCCCCTGAAAAGATTGAGGCAGTAGTCAAGGCTCCAGCACTGGAAAATGTGTCACAACTGAGGTCGTTCCTCGGGCTGGTAAACTACTACCATAAGTTCTTACCAAATTTGTCTATGTTATTACACCCACTGAACACCCTACTGCAAACAGGGGTACCATGGAAGTGGAATGATGAACGTCAACAAGCTTTCCAGAAGTGCAAAGAATTGATCACATCAAAAGAGGTATTGGCCCATTTCAACCCAGCATTACCAATTCGTTTGGCATGTGATGCATCACCCTATGGTATTGAAGCGGTGCTGTCGCACAAATTCCCAGACGGGTTGGAGAGGCCAGTAGCCTTCGCGTCTCGGTCACTAACCTCAGCCGAGCGCAACTACGCCCAGATTGACAGGGAGGCCCTCAGCCTAGTATGGGGATGAAATAAAGAATAGATTTGCCTTTCTAATCTAGGCTTTATTAACTTTAAAAATCCAGTAGCACATCTTTCAACACCAGTCTCCAACCATGACTGGAGAGAACTGAATTTAAGATGGCCACCACAAATCACCTGACATCCACTACCAATGTGTTTACAACATATATCTCAAGGTAGAAACAACAACCAATTACAATACTTCTTACTAACACAGAGAACAACCACCCCATTCACCAATCACAATACTTCTTATTAAACATAGGAAATAATCACCACATTCACCCCTCCTTTTAAAACATGCTCCAACCTAAAACAACCTTTACAATTTATAATTAATTTATTTACAACTAAAATACAAATATAATATTTCAACAATTTTAAAACATTACTATCAATTTAAAAGTCCATTTTCAATCGGTCGACCGGATATCTTGTTCATGTCGACCTTTTTAACCTTGGTGAAATTCCTTGCCCTCCCACACCCGGAGACACCGAAGTATCTTCTGCAGGAAGGCTATCCATATCCCGATTATCAATGGTTTCCGGATTGGAAATCCCATCAGGAAGTAAACTAGGACGGTCATGAACATCCATCAAAGGCTGACTAATAGAAGTATAATTATCTGCAGTAGGATTGGAAATATTCGTAGTATCTATAACAACATCCACATTATCTGAATCGTGACTATTATTAGTATCCTCAGAAGGGGGCCGGCCACCACAAGGAGCCAAATCTTTAATTGAAACAGTACTTTCTTTCCCACCTTGGAATCGAATATGAGCATATTGGGAATTTGCCTCCAACAGCTCCACCTCCTCCACTAAAGGATCATATTTTGACAATCTAACATGGCGTCGAAGCAGCACAGGTCCCTGCATAATAAGCCATGAAGGTACCGAATATCCCGTAGTAGATCTCCGCGGGTAATTAAAGAGCCTTTCATGGGGGGTCACATTAGTAACCGTTGAAAGCAATGATCTAATGGAATGCAGGGCATCAGGCAGTACCATTTCCCACTGTGTATTCTTAAGGTTCCGGGATGCCAAAGCCAACATAACTGCCTTCCAGATCACCCCATTGTATCGTTCGCACTGTCCATTACCCTGGGGGTTATACGGGGTAGTTCTACTAGTAGAAATTCCCCGACTCTGAAGGTATTCCTTCAACTGGGAAGACATAAAAGAACTTCCCTGATCTGAATGGATATACGCAGGCATCCCAAAGATGATAAAAAGTTGAGTCAGACATTTGATAACTGTAGCAGCTGATACATCTGCGCAAGGAAAAGCAAAAGGAAACCTTGAAAACTCATCCACAACAGTAAATATGTATCGATTTTGAGTCGTTGAAGGAAGAGGCCCCTTAAAATCAACGCTCAGACGTTCAAAAGGAGAAGTAGCCTTTATAAGATGAGCACGTTGAGGCTTAAAGAAATTTGGTTTACACCGAGCACAGATAGAACATGATGAAGTCATCCGCTTGACGTCTTCAACTGAAAAGGGCAAATTCTTACTGCGTACGAAGTGTATCATCCACGTAACCCCAGGATGACATAAAGCATTGTGAAGATTAATAAGCGTATCTCCGTGAATCACAGAACAATAAGCCCTCGACAGTGCATCAGCAGCAACATTATCCTTCCCCGGACGATAAACTATATCAAAATGGTAACATGCCAACTCAATCCTCCACCTCATTATTTTATCATTTTTGATCTTTCCAAAATGTTTAACATCAAACATAAAGGACACAGATTTTTGATCGGTTACCAACGTGAAATGTCACCCCGATAAATAATGTCTCCATTTACGCAGTGCTTCTACTATTGCATATGCCTCTTTTTCTATTGAAGAATGTCTTTTTTCACTATTGTTCAAGGTACGTGAGAAAAAGGCCACAGGTCTTCCATTCTGGTTCAGAGTAGCCCCAATTGCAAAATCAGAAGCATCCGTCTCAATCACAAAGGGAACCTGCTCATCAATAGAATGCACAACTGCTCCTAAGATATCCTTTTTAAAATTATCAAAACATGTCCTGACCTCCCATGATAGAGGATATGTCGTAACCCGAATAAGGGGCCGGATCTTCTGTGAAAAGTTGGCAATCCAATTAGAATAGTAAGAAAACAGTCCAACAACTCGTTGCAAAGCCTTAGAATTAGTAGGATAAGGTAAATCGATCAATGGTCGCAAACGTTCTGGATCTGGTTTAATCTTATTTCCCGAGATAATATACCCCAGTAGATTTACCTCTGTAGTCGAAAAGATACACTTCTCTTTATTAAAAGTTAAACCAACTTTTTCCGCAGCTTGAAGGAATCTTTCTAAATTAGAATCATGCTCCACCCTTGATTTACCACACACCGTGATATCATCTAAATATGAAAAGGTGTCAGAGGGAGAGTTATCACTTATAAAAGCATCCATTGCCCATTGAAAACAAGCAACACCATTAGTAACACCAAATGGTATTCGGCAAAACTGATACAGCTTTCCACCAGCCTCAAAGGCTGTATATGGTTGATCCCTCTTAACAATAGGAATCTGATGATAAGCACTCTTTAAATCAATAGTGCTAAAAAACTTATACTGAGATACTTTGTTGATAAGCTCATCAATCTTAGGCAAAGGGTACGCATCTAATTGAGTATACCTATTAATAGTTTGAGAGTAGTCTATCACCATTCGTTTCTTATGTCTCTCGTTAGTGGTGACAACTACCTGAGCCCACCAAGGCGAACAACTAGGTTCAATGATTCCTTCCAATAAAAGACGTTGGACTTCAGAATTAATAAATTCTCTATCCTGACTGCTATACCTTCTTGACTTGGTAGCAATTGGCTTACAATCCGGCATCAAATTGGAAAAAAGTGATAATGGAGAAATGGATAAAGAAGTTAATCCACAAATGGATAAGGGTGGCTTAGTCCCTCCAAACAAAAGACTGAGAGACTCGTGTAATTTAAGCACATCATGACCAATCAAAATATCCGCACAAAGATTAGGCAAAACAGTTAGGCGTATATCAGTATACATATTACCTAGAAGAATCATTTTCACAAGGCAACAACCAGCTACTTGTGAAGTAAGGGTCGTCTGAGCCATACACACCTGATAAGTAACAGGCAAGATTTTCAAACACTTTTCCTTCACAAACTGAAGACTTATAAAACTCTCGGTACTGCCCGTATCTATGAGAGCCTTCACTTCTAACCCATTAACTTGGGCCATAACTATAGCTTTGTTTAGGCCATGAGCAAATGCAGCAGAAATTGATGCAATAAACGCCCTCTCTACAGGTTGAATAGTCGCAGAAGAGGAGGTAATTGAACCTAATGATTTACAAACACGTGCATAATGACCTCTCTTTCCACATTTACTACACACAGCCTCCCGGGCAGGACACTTCAAACGAGGATGCCGGACGTTCCCACAAAAATAACACTTCTGAATCCTAGAGGCAACAGCCGCCGAAGTAGAAACTGTTTCAGAATCTAGTAAACCACTCCCATTAAGTCCACCTAATTCTTTTTCGTCCGGAACTGCCGAAACCACAGTCGCAGGTCGATTAGAAAGAGCATAAGAATCCGAACTTCTCTGAGCCATATCCAATGTAGAAGCTTGTTCAAAAGCACTCTTGAGATCCAAAGTCTTATTTTCTAACAACTGCTGATGAATTGATCTAGACAGTAGTCCATTAATAAAAGCATCCCGTACCGATTCTTCCTTATATTCTTCGGCCGTCACGGCTTTATAATTACAGTTAGCACTAAGGTGCCGAAGTGCTTGTAAATAAGTATGCAAAGATTCTCCCACCTGCTGCCTACGGTCAGATAGAAGATAACGTGCAAATACCTAATTCTTTGGTTTAACAAAAATCTTCTCCAATGTAGAAATAGCCAATTCGTAAGTTTTACAGTCCAAAATATACTTATAGACATCCGGAGCAATGTAGTTGATCAGCATATTCAGCTTATTCAGAGACTCTTGTTCTAACACACCCAAAATGTTTGTAAATGTACAATACCAATGTTTCCATTTATCATCCACTCCTGCAGAATTAGGGTCAGCATTGAATCGTTCTGGTTGAAGATATCGCTCCATTCTGATAAAAAGTTAATAAATTGAAATAAAGAATAGATTTGCCTTTCTAATCTAGGCTTTATTAACTTTAAAAATCCAGTAGCACATCTTTCAACACCAGTCTCCAACCATGACTGGAGAGAACTGAATTTAAGATGGCCACCACAAATCACCTGACATCCACTACCAATGAGTTTACAACATATATCTCAAGGTAGAAACAACAACCAATTACAATACTTCTTACTAACACAGAGAACAACCACCCCATTCACCAATCACAATACTTCTTATTAAACATAGGAAATAATCACCACAGGGGAGTAAAAAAATTCAACCACTATCTGCATGGGCAGAAGTTCACCTTGCTGACTGACCACCAACCACTTGTCTCCATCTTTAATCCAAAGAAGGGCGTTCCGGTGATGACTGCACAACGGTTACAAAGATGGTCCCTGTTTCTAGGGGTGAATCAATATGAAATAGAATATAAAGGCACGAAACAGCATGGAAACGCTGATGGGCTATCACACCTGCCACTGCCTACTGTGGAGGAAGCACCAGCAGTGGACCCTATCGAGATATTTTATTCGTCAATAATTGAATGATTGCCAGTAACGAACGCGGATATAGAGAAGGAGACCCGCAATGATCCGACGCTGTCTCGGGTATATGAATTGACGGTGAGGGGATGGCCAACACATGGCGACTCACTGTTGCCAGCATTCTCATCCAGAAGAGAACAGCTGTCAGTATACCAGGGAACAGTGATGTTTGGATCCAGAGTGGTGATACTCCCAAGTTAAGGGAGAGAGTGCTAAATGAGCTTCATGTAGGTCATCTGGGAGGGGTGAAAATGAAAAGCCTTGCTAGGGCTTATGTGTGGTGGCCGGGAATCGATCAACAAATCGAGGACCTAACCAAGAGCTGCTCAGGATGCCAGAAGTTCCAAAATGCACCACCACATGTCCCTCTACACCCATGGGAGTGGCCCTCCTCTCCATGGCAACGGGTGCATATTGATTTTGCTGGTCCATTCATGGACTCAATGTTCTTAATAGCAGTGAATGCGCACTCGAGATGGCCTGAGGTGATCAAAATGTCGTCCACCACCACGGAGAAAACTATTGCAGTCCTACGGACCATATTTGCCAGGACCGGCTTGCCAGAGCAGATTTGCTCTGATAATGGACCACAGTTTGTGTCCGAAGAGTTTCGGAAATTCATGAGAAGGAATGGGGTAAGGCATTACACATCCGCCCCGTATCATCCAGCCACAAATGGATTGGCTGAGAGGTTCGTACAAACCTTTAAAAAGGCGATAAAGGCCATGTGCGACAATGAAATTCCACTACAGCATAAGGTGGACAATGTCTTATTAGCCTCCAGAAATGCGACACATGCAGTTACCAACCAGACCCCGGCCATGATGTTCTTTAACCGAAGGTTGGGATCTCGTCTGGATTTGCTCAGACCAAATGTGCGAAGAAATGTTGAGGATAAACAATTCCAGCACATCAATGAGAAGCCGACAAGGAGCTTCAACGTAGGACAACCAGTCTTGGCCCGTGACTACCGAACAGAGAAATGGCAACCCGGAACGATATGCACAAGGCAGGGGCCATTAATGTACACAGTGGATGTCGGGGAGAACATTGTGAGACGCCACGTCGATCAGATCTTAGCATCACAGGAACGAGTCAACCCCATGTCTCGCGTACCTGGGGATGAACCCGACATACCGGTAGCATCTACCTCAGAACCAGTAGCAGTGGAAACCGATGAACTAACCGACGAAAAGGGGCCAGAATCGCCTCCGCACCAAGAACAAGAACCTCAGGAAAGGTGCTATCCCGAAAGGATCAGGAAGCCGCCCCAAAGACTGAATCTATAAATGGACTATTGTTGTTTAATGTACATGTTAAAGTGTTAATTGTTATTTGAATATTATGGGTACTGCTAATCTAAAAGGGGAGGAATTGTAGTGTATGTACCTTTAAGAGAGAACTACTTTTACAGCTCCTGTATACTGTAGTACCGGCAGTGACCACACCTGTATATAAGCCTTGAGTATGCCTCTGTACCCCCAGTCTTGAGACTACCCTACTCCAGTAAACACCTGTTGATTGTTAAGTTACAGCATCCGTGTAGTTATTGAAAAACATCATACTCTCAGAATCACGGATCTAACAATCACAGCCCCAGGACATCGCTGCAGGAGTTCCTCAGGGCAGTGTCCTAGGCCCAACCATCTTCAGCTGCTTCATCAATGACCTTCCCTCCAACATAAGGTCAGAAATGGGGATATTCGCTGATGACTGAACAGTGTTCAGCGCCATTCACAACTCCTCAGATAATGAAGCAGTCCCTGCCCGCATGCAACAAGACCTGGATGACGTTTAGGCTTGGGCTGAGAAGTGGCAGGTAACATTCACGCCACTGACGTGCCAGGCAATGACTATCTCCAACAAGCGAGAGTCTAACCACCGCCCCTTGACATTCAACGGCATTACCATTGCCGAATCCCCCACCATCAACATCCTGGGGGTCAGCTTTGACCAGAAACTTAACTGAACCAGCCACATAAAAGCTGTCGCAACAAGAGCAGATCAGAGGCTGGGTATTCTGTGGCGAGTGTCTCACCTCCTGACTCCCCAAAGCCTTTCCACCATCTACAAGGCATAAGCACTTGCTTGGATGAGTGCAGCTCCAACCACACTCAAGAAGCTCGACACCATCCAGGACAAAGCAGCCCGCTTGATTGGCACCCCATCCACCACCTTAAACATTCACTCCCTCCACCACCGGCGCACAGTGGCTGCAGTGTATACCATCTACAAGATGCACTGCAGCAACTCGCCAAAGCTTCTTCGGCACCACCATCTTCTCAAGGGCAATTAGGGATGGGCACTAAATGCAGGCCTAGCCAGCGATGCCCACATCCCATCAATGAATAAAAAAAAAAAACCTCCCAAACCCGCGACCTCTTCCACCTAGAAGGATAAGGGCAGCAGACGCATGGGAACGTCACCACCTCCAAGTTCCCCGCCAAGTCACACACCATCCTGACTTAGAAGTCTATCGCCGATCCTTCATCGTCGCTGGGTCAAAATCCTGGAACTCCCTCCCTAACAGCACTGTGGGAGTACCTTCACCACATGGACTGCAGCGGTTCAAGAAGGTGGCTCACCACCACCTTCTCAAGGGCAATTAGGGATGGGCAATAAATGCTGGCCTTGCCAGCGATGCCCACATCCCATAAATGAATTTAAAAAAAATAATCAAGGGATATGTGGTCGAGCAGGAAAGTGGAGTTGATATGGAAGATCAGCCATGATCTTATTGAATGGCGGAGCAGGCTCGAGGGGACATATGGCCTACTCCTGCTCCTAATTCTTATGTTCGTATGTAATATCTTATTAAGAAACCAAACTGAATTTATTTATGTCTGAATTTATTTATCAATATGGAAGATGTATCATTAACAAAGTGAACCTCTGGCTTAATAGTCCCTTTTAGGGATAATTAGCAGGCTTTTTCAATTGATTAATTTTAATTTATGTGATTGATACAAAATTGAAAATTATGCTACTCTTACTTTATTTTCACAATTTCATCTCATAAAGTTCGCTCAAATAATATTAAAGATTATATGGATTGCACGGCTGTGGGGTTGGGTGAGAGGTGAGGCGGCGGGGGGTGATGTCGGGGGATGAAGAAGTATTTAGCCATGAAGATCCAGCCATTATGGCGTGGGGCAGACTTGATGGACCAGCTGGTCTTTTCCTGCCCGTCAATTGTGTATGTTCATATATTACTTTAAACTGGCTTTACAGAATACAAAAATATCAATTAAGCTTCTTTTGGGGCAAAACCAAAGGCATTAAATCATTTGAAATAGTTGGCTCAGATTGATGATCAGTTTGATTTATGGCGAATAGTGATAAACTAAGAAAGCAATGGGGGTGATAATTTGAACTAGGAGGATTGCAAAATGGTCGGCCAGGTGTCAGTCACCCCCTTATACACGCCACCCAATTTTCCTTTCTATTGACTTGAAATAATAAAACGTGAAGTTGAAGAGACCTAAGAGTCTTATTTTTGTAACAGTCAACATGCCCAGTCAATGCAACAATCAGCACAGCCAATAGAATGCTGTACTATATAGCTTAAACAGTAAAATAATTAACCTGTGAGACCACACTTTTGAGGATTGTGTCCAGTTCTGGTCACTGAGACACAAAAGAGACATTCAAGTGTTGGAGCCAGTGCAAGAGAAGAGTTAGGAGGTTGATGCATAATGGTAGAGGTCTGAGTTATGGAGAACGTTGGGCGCTCGGATTTTAACTCCGGGTAGGTTTTGGGTGGATGGATAACGAGGAGCTCACCCGCAGCCCCAGAAAACAGGCTCAGGTTATTTTAATTGCTGGGCCTCATTATAGCCTCACTGGCAGGGCTTCCGACTGACCGGCCAGACAATCTTCCACTTCGAGAGCACAATTTCTGGTGGGTCAGCCAGAGGTCTATTTGAAGCAGGAATGCACCTCTTAAATCCCTTCCTGTTCACAAAAGCTGCTGGCTTGTCTTCTGGTGCCCAGTAGCACAAGGGAAGCCGACCACTGCTGCAAACTCCACAGCTCATTCTGGCTGTTGGCATCCATTGTGTAAGGTACGGTAGCATGGTGGTTATGTTACTGGGCTAGTAATCTGGAGATGTGAGTTCAAATCCCACCAATGGAATGCAAGTTTTGTTAATTAAATAAATCTGGAATAAAATGCTACTATCTGTAATTATGACAATTAAACTATCGGATTGTTGTAAAAACCCAACTGGTTCACTAATGTCCTTTAGGGAAGGAAATCTGCTGTCCTTACCTGGTCTGGCCTACATGTGATTCCAGACCCACAGCAATGTGGTTGACTCTTAACTGCCCTCTGACATGACCACTAACAAGTCACTTTGTTGTACCAAAAAAAAACTGCTACGATGGACTGCAGTGGTTCAAGAAGGTGGCTCGCCACCACCTTCTCAAGGGCAATTAGGGATGGGCAATAAATGCTGGTCTTGCCTGCAATGCCCACATCCAATGAATGAATACATTTTTTTTTAAATGTATTGTTCTCACTGGCAAGGAGGGCATTGATGCACCTGTGCTTCATGCTTCAATGGGAGGACTTTAAGATCATTCTAGATGAACTAAAATGAGTGAACTGGCCTTCCTCATCTGAAGTTATCATGCCATCTTCTGAACTTTACTGATCTTATAATAGGCCTGTATTCATAGAATTACATAGGATATACGGCACAGAAACTGTCAATGTCGGCGTTTATGCTCCACTCGAGCCTCCTCCTGTCTTTCCTCATCTAACTCTATCAGCATAACCCTCTATTCCCTTCTCCCTCATATCTAGCCTCCCCTTAAATGCGTCTATACTATTCGCCTCAACTACTCCCTGTGGTAGTGAGTTCCACATTCTCACCACTCTGGGTAAAGAAGTTTCTTCTGAATTCTCTATTTGATTTCTTGGTGACTATCTTACATTGATGATCTCTAGTTATGCTCTTCCCCACAAGTGGAAACACTCTCTCTGTATCTACTCTATCAAAACCTTTCATAATTTTAAAGACCTCAATTAGGTCACCCCTCAGCCTTCTTTTTTCAAGCGAAAAAAGACCCAGCCTGTTAATCCTTTCCTGATATGTATGCCCTCACTTTTCTGATATCTTCCTTGTAAATCTTCTCTGCATCCTCTCCAGTGCCTCTATATCCTTTTTATAATATGGTGACCAGAATTGTACACAGTACTCCAAGTGTTGTCTAACCAAGGTTCGATGCAAGTTTAACATAACGTCACTACATTTCAATTCTATCCCTCTAGAAATAAACCCTAGTGCCTGGTTTGCTTTCTTTATGGCCTTGTCAACCTGTGTCGCTACTTTTAGGATTTGTGTATTTGTACTCCAAGATCCTTTTGCTCCTCTACCCCACCCAGACTCGCAAGTAATAAGTGACCTCCCTATTCTTCCGACCAAAATGTAGTACCTCACATTTATCTGTGTTGAATTTCATTTGCCAATTATATGCCCATTCTGCAAGTTTAATCACACCAATACATTCAGCACCTTACCTGGTGTGACATTATGATCAATCTATTACTAGCTAACAATGTTTATTAATAAATCAATGACCTTTTAATCATTTGGTGAGATTATGCAGTATGTATACTGTGCTGAGGCAGATTTTGAGTACACAATTATGTTATTCCTGCTATTGTACACTACAGTTTATTGTATCTTTCTCTACCCAGGCACAGCAACTGACTGATCTGGAGCGCAAACTTTTAGCAGCTAAACAAGAATTGGAAAAGACAGCAGGTGATAAGGTGACAAGAATTTTATAAATGAGGGCACTGAATTACCTTTTCAGTATCAGACCACTGTGAAACTTGTTATTTCCCTGACACTGTTCTGCAGCATTTCTGCTATTTCTAAGATGTAACTACAATGTGAAATTGCTTGATTTTGTTTCCTAGCATTTATGAAAATTCTAATGTTTATAACAGGCAGAGAGGAGATGAGGCACGTTGTTAAAGACATGTGGTACTAATATCGTAAAATTTCAATACAGGCCAAAGATAAAGGACTGAATTCTGTTCTGGAATGTGTCAGCCTTGGCTCAGTGGCAGTACTCTTGCCTCTGAGTCAGAAGGTTGTGGGATCAAGCCCCCAACTCCAGGACATAATCTAGGCTGACACTTCTGTGCAGTACTGAGGGATAGCTGCACTGTCAGAGGTGCCATCCTTCAGATGAGGTCTCATCTGACCTCTCAGGTGGGTGTAAAAGATCCCATGGCACAACTTGGAAGGAGAGCAGGGGAGTTCGCACCAATGCCCTGGCCAATAGTTATCCTTCAACATCATTAAAAAAGATTATCTGGTCATTATCACATTGCAGTTTGTGGGATCTTGCTGTGTGCAAATTGGCTGCCGCGTTTCCTACATTACAACAGTGACTACAGTTTAAAAAAATGCTACTTCATTTGCTCCAAAAATGTCTCAACATTTTTGGTAACTTGCTAGTAACAATAAATCTGAGCTTCTTTGAAAACTGATATTCTATTTCTCTCCCCCATCCCCTGCAACCACCTTTCCAGTAGACAGTTTCTCTGCTAAAGAAGCTTACTCACAGAATCATACCTTTCAGCCAACATTCCAGACTCCTCCATCACTATCCCTGGGTATGTCCTGTCCCACCGGCAGGACAGACCCACCAGGGGTGGTGGTACAGTGGTTTGCAGTTGGGAAGGAGTGGCCTTGGGAGTACTCAACATTGACTCTGGACCCCATGAAGTCTCATGGCATCAGGTCAAGCATGGGCAAGGAAACCTCCTGATGATTACCACCTACCGCACTCCCTCAGCTGATGAATCAGTGCTCCTCCATGTTGAATACCACTTGGAAGAAGTGCTGTGGGTAGCAAGGGCACAGAATGTACTCTGGGTGGGGGACTTCAATGTCCATCACCAAGAATGGCTTAGTAGCAATATTACTGACCAAGCTGGCCGAGTCCTGAAGGACATAGCTGCCAAACTCGGCCTGTGGCAGATGGTGAGAGAACCAACACAAGGGAGGAACCTACTTGACCTCGCCCTCATCAATCTACCTGTCGCAGATACATCTGCCCATGACAGCATTGGCAGCAGTGACCACCGCACAGTCATTGTGGAGACGAAGTCCCATCTTCACACTGAGGACACCCTCCATCGTGTTGTGTGGCACTACCACCGTGCTAAATGGGATAGGTTCAAAACAGATCAAGCAGCTCAAAACTGGGCATCCATGAGGTGCTGTGGGCCATCAACAGCCACAGAATTGTATACCGTCACAATCTGTAACCTCATGGCCCAGCATATCCCTCACTCTATCATTACCATCAAGCCAGTGGACCAAACCTGGCTCAATGAGGAATGTAGAAGAGCATGCCAGGAGCAGCACCAGGTAGACCTAAAAATGAGGTGCCAACCTGGGGAAGCTACAACACAGGACTACATGCATGCTAAACAGTGGAAGCAGCATGCTATAGACAGAGCTAAGCAATCCCACAACCAACAAATCAGATCAAAGCTCTGTAGTCCTGCCACATCCAGTTGTGAATGGCTGTGAATTAAACAACTAATGGGAGAAGGAGTTTTCATGAACATCCACCTCCTCAATGATGGCGGAGCCCAGCATGTGAGTGCAAAAGACAAGGTTGAGGCGTTTGCAACCATCTTCAGCCAGAAGTGCCAAGTGGATGATCCATCTCGGCCTCCTCCTGAGGTCCTCACCATTACAGAAGCCAGTCTTCAGCCAGTTTGATTCACTCCACATGATACAGTATCAAGAAACAGCTGAGCGCACTGGATACAGCAAAGGCTATGGGCTCCAACAACATCCCGGCTGTAGTGCTGAAGACTTGTGCTCCACAACTAGCCGTGCCTCTAGCCATACTGTTCCAGTACAGCTACAACACTGACATCTACCCAACAAAGTGGAAAATTGCCCAGGTATGTCCTGTCCAGAAAAAGCTGGACAAATCCAATTCAGTCAATTACCGCCCCATCAGCCTAATCTCAATCAGCAGCAAAGTGATGGAAGGTGTCGTCGACAGTGCTATCAAGTGGCACTTACTCACCAATAATCTGCTCACTTATGCTCAGTTTGGGTTCCGCCAGGACCACTCGGCTCCAGACCTCATTACAACTTTGGTCCAAAAATGGATAAGTGAGTAGAATTCCAGAGGAGAAATGAGCTCGATACCATCCAGGACAAAGCAGCCCGGTTGATTGGCACCCCGTCCACCACCTTGAACATTTATTCCCTCCACCACCAATGCACCATGGCTGCAGTGTGTACCATCTACAAGATGCAATGCAGCAACTCACCAAGGCTTCTTCAACAGCACCTCCCAAACCCCCAACCTTTAACACCTAGGAAGACAAGGGCAGCAGGTGCATGGGAACACCATCACCTACAAGACCCCCACTGAGACACACACCATCCTGACTTGGAAATATATCGGCGTTCCTTCATCATCGCTGGGTCAAAATCCTGGAACTCCCTCCCTAACAGCACTGTGGGAGTACCCTCACCACACGGACTGCAGCGGTTCAAGAAGGCGGCTCACCACCACCTTCTCAAGGGCAACTGGGGATGGGCAATAAATGCTGGTCTTGCCAGCGACGCCCACATCCCGTGAATGAATTTAAGAAAACTGGTAAAACTAACAGTGGTTCAAAAGAATTTCCTGTCCTTGCCACAGTGATATAGAGGCAGTTCCAAGCTGCTTTTACCTCTCTCCCTCCACTAAAGGTTTTTTCATTTCATGGATACTTCCATATCAGACAGACAGCCTTGTGTAGGGCAGTAAACCATTCATCAGGGGCCAATAAAAATGGAATCACATTTACTGTTTGATCTGACTTTCTGCCCTCTTCCTTCCAATTATTGGTGATCTGCAGAATTATCTGTCATAACACTTTAAAGCTATAGCAGTTATTGCGAGGGAGATATATCATGCAGAAGCAGAGGTGTCTGTCGGTATTGCTGATGGATTCTCATTATGCCCCACAAAATGGTGCATACAACCCCAAAGATTTCACCTGCAAGCACAAACCTTATTGTTTTCAATCTTCACTGACATCTATACAGTAATCTTATTGAAAGAAAGCATCACCAATTCTTACCTTGACAAAATAATTTATAATGACCGTGTTTTGATCAGTCACAGTCGTTGACAGATACTGATGACATTTTTTGACTGCAACTTATACTCAAGTGTAAATTATATATTGGACTGACACCAAAGTAGAGACAGAACGCAACAGAGGGAATCAGCTGCTCCCAGACTAGCAGCATGCTCGGTCTTGCTGCAGATATCATGACCTCAAGACCATTAATCAGCAAGAATCTTTAAAATGCCATAAGAATGTACTAGAGGTAACCAAAAGTGAATAAAACAAGATCACTCACAGGACATTTGTCTACAATTTATCAAAAGACAACAAATTACTTCTTCACATCGACATTTTATTCCTGGCAAAAAAAATCACATCAGTCATCCAAAATAAGAGGCACAACATACTCTAGTATGACTTGTATACATTTCACACAACAAGTCTATCAGATGTTTGGCTGTGACTTATTTTATGATCTAGAAAATTTCCAGCTGATCAGAGAGAGCCAGCATGGATTTGTGAAGGGTAGGTCATGCCTGACGAACCTGATTGAATTTTTTGAAGAGGTGACTAAAGTAGTGGACAGAAGAATGTCCATGGATGATATTTATATGGGCCTAGAAATTCAGTACAGCCGTGTTTGGGGCGCTAGTCCTGGTGATGCGCAAGGTTTAGCGCCAGGCGCAATTTAGCGCCACCTAGCGCGATACTGGGTTGCAGTGCCCCGAAAGGTGATTGCGGCGCTAAATCAGGCACTGCATGCTACTCTTAAGGCGCTAACTCGGCGGCGCAAACCAATTTCGCGGCGGCGGGGCGCAGCGAGGGTGCTGTCAATAATCACTTTCCCTGAGACACACTGACGCCGGCCAGCTCTTAAAGGGGCAGGTCAATTGGCATCACCAGACACACTCACTGCCTTGTAGGCCTTCAAAGCGGTGGGAGCCTACCTGTGGCGCACCAGCCTAGCAAGACATGGAAAGGGTGAGGCAGAGGGCGGAATGCCTCACTGATGGGGCATTGGATGCTTTGGTTGGCGCAGTGGAATCCAGGCCAAGGAAGATGGTCGGAATGTGATTTATGTTTTGGACAGTCTCCCGGGTGTGAGAGGCAGTTATGTGTCAGTGTATTAGTTTTGCTTTCTGTTGCCATAGCTTTCTCATGTTTGAAGGGACCACATTTTGTGTAATGAAACACTTTCTTCATTTACAATGGCCATGCCTTCTATTTACATGCATCTTGCCCTTCACAGGCTTGGGGGTATCAGACCGGTTCCATTCCTGTTCTTGGAATGGCAGCAAGCATTCCGTGAGAGGGGCCTAGAAGCTACTTCTGATCAGCCTCTGACGCGCAGCCTGAGAAGAGCCGCTCGCGTAGAAGTTCAGGCCAGCAGGCATCTTATCAGCCACCGACAGAGATGTCCGGCACCTTATCTGAGGCTGCAGATCTGGCTGAAGCAGCTGCACAGCTCAGTCACCACCTCCTTTCTAAATCGCAGCCTTCTGACACACTGCTACTTCGGCATGTTCATGTAGGAAAACTGCTGTCGGAAAACCCTGCCAGCGTAAGGTCTGCTGTGGCGACGCCTATTGGCCCTCCTCCGTCTGGCCATGCCCGCTCCCCTCTCCCAGTGTCTCAGTGCCCTTTCCAGATGATTCAGCCGCAGGACGTTCCCCTCCAATGCAGCCCCCATAATAAGTGCCCACAGGAAGGTTCCCCGTTGTCAAGGCTCACCAACAGCAAGGTAATGGTCAGAAGGCTGAAGATCGTCTGCCTGCGCTGGCTCAGTGGTCAAATGGCTCTCAGTGTGCAGGTCAGCAACTCTTTGTAGCTCTCAAGGAAGTTGTGCTCCAAAAATGGCTGCCACTTTTAAACCACACCAGTCCCCTTTAAATAACGCTCCTCCAGCCCGAGAGCGACTTGGTAAGGTCCAGGTAAGCTGTCACTATTGTAAAGTCTGTGGGTTGTTTAGTTAATTAAAACACAGACTACCAGAGTAACTTAAAACAGGACTTTACTATTCGAAGGTCAGGGCGAATCTGCCAAATAAATCCTGACACAGCACTTATATACCGGTGTGGTCACCGTCGGTATTACAGTATACAGAAGCCAACAAAGTAGTGCCACACCTAAAATAGTTCTCTTAAAGGTGAACGGTTACATACAATGGTTTTCTTAAAGGTAGACGGATACATACACTACAATCCTCCCTTTTTAGCTTACAACATACTTAGTCCCCCATTAAACATAACATATATTCAACTTCATGTAAAACAATTCACAGGTATAATCTATGCGGGAAACAGTTTACAGATTCAGTCTCTGCGGGAACAGTTCACAGATTCAGTCTCTGGTCTTGACTCGGTCCGAACAACATCTCTGTGGTGTAGCCGGTTCACATTGCTAGCGTGACTCATCCAATAGTCTTTCCCTTGACTTACAGCTTGAACTTCCGTCCTGCTGAACCAGCAGTGCTGACTTTTACAAACAGCTGGACTGCCTTGGTAATTTTTCCTACTTGCCAACTGATTTGGCTCCCTTCGTAGGGCCCACGTACATGATCTGGTAGAAGTGATAATGATTTAGATGGTTATCACCTTCTGCTTCGTCTTTTTCTTTTCTGCTTCTTGGAGACTCTCGGGGCTCCCTTATCAGCTGCCAGCTGTAGCGCCACCATCTCCCTATGTTCCTTAGACTTTAAGTGCTTCATCCTGATTTCTGCACTTTGGGAGTTTTCATCACAAGCTGGGCAGACCAAGTCCTCGTAATATTCCGTGTCACTCAACAGGTCATGGTAATATTCGGTGTCATCCTGAACTAGTCTAGCGAGAGGGCCTGCTACTTCTTCCTTACCCAACTGGACGTTAGCCGACTGTTGTTCCCTCCCTAGACATCTTTCCTGAAGAGACTTCTTCATGCGCTCATATTCATCCCGCTCTTCCTGGGTTTCCTGCAAATCCTTCACTAATGACCTCCTTTGTGATTTCAATACTTCCCCTTCCATCGGGGATTGATTGATCGGGCTATTCAATCCTTCTACTGGAGCAGCTGTTTCAACATTCTGTTGTTCACATAGACGTGATTCAGCGTACTTTTGGCATCCCAGTAAAATCTGGGTTGCAACCTCAGCTATTTCCATAACTTTTGAGAGCTCCGAACTCCTTCCCTTTGAAGATTGAAGCTCGTGTTCAGATTGTTCCCATTGCAGAGTCTTGTCCCTCAGCATATGAAGGAGTTGGCTGACCATTAACTCTTCCATGGGAACACTGCGGATCAGAGTCTTCTCCATTTCATCCACCTTTTCCTCCAATGCTTTCACCTTCTTTTCCTGTTGTACTTTGGCTTTCAGCGCTCGGAGAAGTTGCGCCTTGATGCTCTCTAGCTCATGTTCAGGGCCCATTCTTACAGTCTCTGTGTTTCTTACAGTTTCCTTTTCTTCCACTGAAAGGATTCCCAGTTGAATCTGTTCTTCAAGTTGTTGAACCTCGGTCATTGCCGCCTCATATTTGTCTTGGGTTTCCTTCAATATTTTTATGAGTTCTTGGACATCTTGTCTTTCATGTACTGCCATGTCTTTCACCTCTAATTTCTCATCTATGGATGGAACTTCTACTGATGAGTCTGTCTTGGCCTTGAGCTCATCAAGAATTTCCTGCAGCCTTTGGACTTCTTGCTCATGTTCAACCTTTAGTTGCTCAAATGCTTCTACTGAAACTAGCTTTTCGGAGGTTGCCGAGTTAATCCCCTCCAGGATTGTAGCCTGGGCCTGTTCATACTGTTCCTTCAACTTCTCAAACTCTGCTTGTAAGGAGTCGTAGAGAAGAACGGGAATAAAATCCTGGCTTCCTGAAGATTCCTCTTCATTTGCTCCTTCCTGCAAATATTCTAACTCCTGAACAGCATAAGGGAGATGTGATCGGTAATTGGTCACAATGGCTCTATGGTCGCTCTCTGCTTGAGCTAGCTGCTTCTGTTGTCTTTCCAGATTCTCCCATTCGGTGTCATAGAACTTTTTCATTGTTTTCATCTCTTGTTCGAGACAGTAACTCACTTGTTCTACTTGCTGTCGTAATTTGAAATAAAGTTGAGTCCGAGCTCGGTGTTCGTCAGTCATGGATATGTCCGTAAACTGAACAGACTCAGAATTCTCTGTCAAACTATGTTGTTGTTGTTCGGTGGAGTTCTGTTCTGAAACTTTGTTCTTCTCTGGAGCATAAGCCTTTATGCATGCCTTCGTTCTTCCAACCTTAGTCGGCAAGTCCATTTTAGCCTTGTCTTTCATATTTGGGTTGGTCTTATCGTCATCCGTTTCAGAATCTGAGCTGATTGTCTGCACCGAGTCCTCACTCGTTATGGCTTTTAGATAGTGCCATTCCATGTCTATTTTCTTGATCCACTCCCGTCCCAGAAGTGGTGGTCCTCCCTCAGGTAGTACGTATAAGTTCATTCTTGGGTGTTCTTTACCCCTATCTCTCACCTTGACTCTTATCTTCCCCATGGGGTATACTTTATGCCCCGTGTATGTCTGCAATACGAACTTGGTATCTCTTAAGGGTATATGTGAGAATAGCCGGTGGTAATCCCTTCGATTTATGACTGATAGAGCTGATCCAGTGTCCAACTCCATTTTCACTTGGACTCCAGCTATTTCTAGCATGAACCAGATAGTTTGTAGGTCAGCTTCCTTACTCACATTGTGAATTCTCAGACTGCCCAGCTCCTGGCCGTTTGGGTCTGAGTCCGAATTCTGTTCGTCTGAACTCTTCTCAGCCACCTTGTGTACCTTGTTGTACTTTTCCTGTGATGGCTTCCTTTGGTTGTTGGTCTTCTTCCCTGACCTGCATACCTTAGCTATGTGACCCAGTTTGCCACATTTCCTACATTCCTGGTTCTTAAACCAGCATTGGTTCTGGTCGTGTGTTGTCTTCCCACAACGATAGCATTTTGTTGTACTCGAGGTAATTTGATCCATACTGAGTGCCGCTGCCTTTAGCTGCATTTCCGCAGTTCCCTTCGCTGCGGCTTCGTGCGATGCTGCAATAAGGACAGCCCTGTCAAGTGTAAGGTCGTTCTCTTCGAGTGGTCGCTTTTGCGTTCCTTCCTTTGACAACCCACACACGAACTTGTCTCGCAATGCCTCTGTCAGATTCCCTCCAAACTGGCAGTGTTTCGCTAGTCTACGCAGTTCGACCAAGTATTCTGCGTTGCTTTCGTCTTTCCTTTGCGTTCTCGCATAGAATTTGAATCGTTCCGCCAACATCAACGGTGTGGGGTTCAAGTGATCCTTCAGAACAGTCACAATATCATCGAAAGTCTGATCCGCCAGTTTAGCTGGAGCTAGTAGATGCTTCAAGAGCCCGTATGTCTTCGCGCCCATCGAGTTTAGCAAGGTTATAGCTTTGTCATCTTCTTCTATTTTATTGGCCTCACAATAGATCTCAATGCGTTCCACATACGTGGCCCAGTCTTCTACCTCGGAATTAAAATCGTTGATGTTACCACGCTTAGGCATCTTCCTCTCTTCCTGATAACACCACGAATTATTTCTTCAAATTTTCTTTTATTTTTTTTTCCAAGATGGCGGTTCCCACGAAAATGGCGGTTTCCCGCGCTTATCTTCTCTCCCCGCCCACTTCAATGGCGGTTTCCCGCTTCTGTCTTCTTCCCCGCCTAATGGCGGCTTCCCGCGTTTCTTCCCTAGCGGGAGGGGTACACTTTCCCCACGGGCGACGGCCGCTGGCTTTCAGGTTCACAGCCTGCGCGTCGGCTTCAGTGCTTTCCCTTTTCTCGGCAGGGCAACCGGCGCTGGGTACACCCCGTTGACGGCGAACAGATTCAGCCACTGGGCTGGCTCTCGCTCAGTTCCCCTTGCTCGGGTTCTGTCTCTCTCCCGCTCGCTCGGCTCTACCGGCGCTGGGTACACCCCGTTGACGGAGAACAGTTTCAGCCATTGGACTGGCTCTCGCTCAGTCTCCCTTGGTCGGCTCTGCCTCTCCCACTCGCTCGGCTCCCAATCGCGCCTCCCAGCCCTCTCGCAGTCCGGTGCTTCCCTCCCCGGCTGCGGCTGAGTTTATCTCTTCCCGCGCCTACGTTCCCGGTCGCAGCGCTTCGTGGCTTCGGTCGCTGCCCGGCCTTTTTCGCCGGTCACGGTCTAGCTGTCTCACGACGCCGTTGCGTCCCCAGCCTGTCTGTACCGTGGCTTCCTTGCTCCACGCTGCCCCAGTCTCAGCGCCTCTGGGCCCGACTTCTGTCCGGCTCCTTTCCCCCTCGACCGTGGTCGAGTGCACCGCCCTTATCCTTCGGTTATTCTTTTTACTTTTCCCTTACTCACAGTCACCGTGGCCGGCTTGCTTCTCGTGCTGATCGGCTCACTCCTCACCGTGGCAGAAGGGACAGTCAGTGCCTGTTGCTGATGGAAGTCTTTGTCTCTGAATTCTTCCTCCTCTCCAGCTCTGCAGACTCGAGTTTTCTCCCAGCAGAATGACGAGGGCGGTTGCCTCTTCTCGACGCTCGTTAACTGCTTCGGAAGTATTGTTGCCGTAGGGTACGATCGGACTCGTCGCCACTGTAAAGTCTGTGGGTTGTTTAGTTAATTAAAACACAGACTACCAGATTAACTTAAAACAGGACTTTACTATTCGAAGGTCAGGGCGAATCTGCCAAATAAATCCTGACACAGCACTTATATACCGGTGTGGTCACCGTCAGTATTACAGTATACAGAAGCCAACAAAGTAGTGCCACACCTAAAATAGTTCTCTTAAAGGTGAACGGTTACATACAATGGTTTTCTTAAAGGTAGACGGATACATACACTACAACTATTAGTGCCAGGCGCTATGGAGGGGGGCGCCACTGAATTTCCGGTCCGGGGCGCCCAAAAGGCGTTGCACACTCAAATGACGTCATAATCAGCCTGCGCCCATGAGCGGGTGCTAAGATTTAGCGCCGGCGCTAAATGCATGCTCAATATGGGGCGAGGCGCTAGGCGCCTTGCGCCCACCCGGAAATTGTCTAACGCCCCACTTCTCGGCCTCTTTAGGTGTTAATCGGTGGCGCTAACAACCAAATATCTCCCCCATGGACTTCCAGAAGGCATTCGATAAAGTCCCTCAAAAGAGACTGTTAGCCAAAGTTGAAGCTCGTGGAACTGAAGGCAAATTATTTTTCTGGTTAGTAAAGTGGCTGAGCTGCAGGAGACAGAGAGTAGGGATCATGGGCAGGTGCTCTAAATGGCAGGATGTGACTAGTGGTGTCCCGTAGGGATCTGTGTTGGGACCTCAAGTATTCACCATATTTATTAACAGCTTAGATGATGGGATAGAGAGCCACATATCCAAGTTTGCCGATGACACACAGATAGGCGGCATTGAAAGCAATGTCGATGGAAGCATAAAATTACAAAGAGATATTAATAAATTAAGTTAATTGGCTAAACTGTGGCAAATGGATTTCAGTGTAGGCAAGTGTGAAGTCATCCACTTTGGACCTAAAAAGGATAGATCAGAGTACTTTCTAAATGGTGAAAAGCTAGAAATAGTGGAGCTCCAAAGAGACTTGGAGGTCCATGTACATAGATCATTAAAATGTCATGGATAGATACAGAAAATAATCACAAAGGCTATTGGAATGCTGGGCTTTATATCTAGAGGACTAGAATACAAGGGGGTAGAAGTTATGCTACAGCTATACAAAGCCCTGGTTAGACCACACCTGGAGTACTGTGAGCAGTTCTGGGCACCACACCTTAGGAAGGATATATTGGCCTTGGAGGGAGTGCAGCGTAGATTTACCAGAATGATACCTGGACTCCAAGGGTTAAATTACAAGGAGCAATTATACAAACTAGGGTTGTAATCCCTGGAATGTAAAATGTTAAGGGGTGGTTGATCAAAGTTTTCAAGCAATTTAGTGGAACTTATTACATCCGTGAATGATTGAGACACGGACAGCAGGAGCTGAACAAAACAAGTCTTTACTGATGGAAGTCAATAGTGAAACTGAAACAACAGAGGCTCGCTAGCGCCTTTTATACAGGGGTGGTCACTGCCGGTACTGCAGTCTGAGACCAGTTATTCTCTTAAAGGTACATACACAACAATTCCTCCCCTTTTAGATAAACAGTACATAACATTCATTTAACAACTAAATGATAACTAATTACAATCACAATTACGGTTGCTAGATACATTGGTTAAGTTTAAGCAATTATAAGTTCAGTCTTTGAAGAGGCTTCCTGATTCTGTCTGGATAACGCCTCTTTGGGGTATGAGGTTCTTCTGGCAATGTTGAGTCGGGATCAATGTCGTTGTTTGGTTCATCTGCTTCCAATATTACCGGTTCTGCGGTAGCTGCAATTGGTACGTCGATTTCATTACCAGGTGTACCAGATCGTGGTGTGGAGTTGATGTTTTCCAGTGACTCTAGAATCTGGTCAGCATGGCGTCTTACAATGCTCTCCCCAACGTCCACGGTATACATGAGAGGTCCTTGTCGTGTACAAATCGTTCCTGGCTGCCATTTCTCAGTGCGGTAGTCCCGGGCCAAAACTGGTTGACCTATCTTAAAACTCCTGGTCGGCCTTTCATTCATATTCTGAAACTGCCTGTTCTCCACATCTCTTCGGACGTTTGGCTTAACCAAATCCAAGCGGCATCGTAGTCTTCGATTGAAGAACATCATGGCTGGAGTTTGGTTGGTAACCGCATGTGTCGCATTCCGGTAGGCAAACAAGAAGTTGTCCACCTTGTGTTGTAGGGGTATGTCTTCATTACACATTGCCTTGATAGCCTTCTTGAATGTTTGGACAAACCTCTCGGCCAATCCATTAGTGGCTGGATGATATGGGGCAGATGTGTAATGCTTAACACCATTGTTCTTTAAGAACCTCCGGAACTCTTCAGACACAAACTGTGGTCCATTGTCAGAGCAAATCTGTTCAGGCAGCCCATTCCTGGCAAATATGGTTCGTAAAACTGTGATAGTTTTTTCCGTGGTGGTTGAGGACATTTTTATTACCTCTGGCCACTTTGAATGTGCATCCACCGCAATTAAAAACATCGAGTCCATGAAGGGACCAGCAAAATCAATGTGCACCCTTTGCCATGGAGATAAGGGCCACTCCCATGGATGCAGAGGAGCTTGTGGTGGGGTGTTCTGGACCTTCTGGCATCCTGCACAGCTCTTGGTCATCTCTTCGATTTCTCTATCGATTCCCGGCCACCACACAAACGCTCTGGCTAAGTTCTTCATTTTTACCCCACCCAGATGACCCTCATGAAGCTCATTGAGCCCTCTATCCGTCAACTTAGGTGGAATTACTACTCTGGATCCACACATCAAGGTTCCTCTGCACACTGACAGCTGTTCTCTTCTCGGCGAGAATGCTGGCAGCAGTGGTTCGCCATGTGCTGGCCATCCCTTCACCGTTAAATCATAGACCCGTGATAGTGTCGGATCATTCCGTGTTTCCTTTTCTATGTTTGCATTCGTCACAGGGAGACATTCGACTATGGTCGAGTGGAATAACTCCATTGGATCCACTGCAAGGTCTTCTTCTTCCACCGTCGGCAACGGTAGGCGTGACAATCCATCAGCATTTCCATGCTGTTTAGTTCCTTTGTACTCAATGTCATATTGGTGTGCCCCTAGGAAAACGGACCACCTCTGCAGCCGTTGTGCTGTCATTATCGGTACGCCCTTCTGAGGGTTGAAAATGGAGACAAGAGGTTGATGATCGGTTAGTAGATTAAATTTTTGACCGTGCAGGTAGTGATTGAACTTCTTCACCCCCCACACTAGGCTGAGGGCCTCTCTGTCAATCTGGGCATAGTTATGCTCGGCAGAAGTTAACGAGCGTGATGCAAAAGCTACCGGCCTCTCTAAACCATCAAGGAATTTATGTGACAGTACCGCCCCAATGCCGTAGGGAGACGCATCACACGCCAGTCTGATTGGCAGTGCTGGGTTGTAGTGAGCCAATACTTCCCTTGAAGTGATTAAGTCCTTACTCTTCTGAAAGGCCCGCTTACAATCATCGCTCCATTTCCATGCTACCCCCGTTCGTAGCAGGGCGTTCAGTGGGTGCAGAATTGTCGACAAATTCGGCAAAAACTTATGGTAGTAATTCACCAATCCGAGGAATGACCTCAGTTGCGACACATTTTCAGGCGCTGGGGCCTTAACAACCGCTTCAATTTTGTCAGGGGACTTAGGTAACCCCTCTTCATCAATCACGTGGCCACAATACGATATCTGTTTCTTAAAAAATTCGCACTTGGGGCGGTTGGCTCGCAGCCCATGTTCCCGTAGTCTAGTGAGCACCTGTTCTAGGTTGTTAAGGTGTTCACTGTCATCTCCACCTGTCACAAGGATGTCGTCCAAGTAACACTGAGTCCCCGGAATCCCTTGCAGGACTTGTTCCATCGCTCTTTGCCATATCGCCGGAGCCGATGCTACTCCAAATACCAATCGATGATACTGGTAAAGACCTTTGTGAGTGTTTATCGTGAGATACTTCCTAGAGGACTCTTCAACCTCCATCTGCAAATATGCTTGTGCTAGGTCAATTTTTGTAAAACGCTTCCCTCCAGACAGTGAGGCGAAGATGTCTTCTATCCTTGGAAGAGGATATTGTACTGTGTGAAGGATTGGGTTCACCGTCACCTTGAAATCCCCACAGATGCGAATCTTCCTTGGCTCCCCGGACTTATTGCTTAACGTTTTCTTCATGACAGGAACGATGGGTGTCGCCCACTCACTCCAGTCGACCTTAGACAACACGCCTGCCTTCTCCAGATTCTCCAGCTCTGCCTCGACGGCTGGGCGAATTGCATATGGTACCGGTCTTGCTTTGAAAACCTTGGGAATTGCATTCTCTTCTATTTTTATCGAGGCAGTTACGCCTTTAAGCGTGCCCAGTTCTTGTTGAAATACCTCTTTGGCATTAGCTAAGATTGTTGACAATCGTCCAGGAGTGACGTCTTCATCTTTTTTACCGTCCACCGTCATTGCATGAATGGAGTGCCAATCTAAGTTTATCTTCCTGATCCATTCCTGTCCCAATAACAGTGGTCCACCATTTGGCAATATGTAGAGATACAATTTCCGTATTTCCTTGCCGTTGTATTCGACAGGCACCCTTATTTTTCCTCTGGGGTATACTTTTTGCCCCGTATACGTCGTCAAGACGATGGATGTCTCTCTCAAGGGTATGTGTGAAAATAGCCGCTCGTAGTCTCATCGATTCATGACGGTTAGCGCTGATCCTGTATCCAATTCCATTTTAACTTGGGACCCTGCTATCATGAGGGTGACCCAAATGGTTCGGTGATCCTCTTTTGCGATTACATTGTGAAGTTTGAGACAGCTTAGTCTCCTGTTCCCAGATTCACTATCGCTCATCTGGTCTTCGGAACTACTGTCCATCATCTTTTGTACTTTCTTGTACGGTTCCTTAGTAGCCTTTTTGTTGTCGCTGGTCTTCTTCCCAGACCTGCAAACTCGTGCAATGTGTCCCATCTTCCCGCATTGCCTGCATATTTTGTCTTTGGACCAGCAGTCCTTCTGGTCATGGTTAGTTCTGTCGCAGCGATAACATTTTGCAAATCCCCGTGTCATTTCGTGGGTGCCGTATTCCTGTGGTTTTTGTTGAATTTCTGCAGCTCCCCTGGCTGCTGCTTCATACGATCCTGCCACGCTGAAAGCCTTATCTAGCGTCAGCTCTTTCTCTGAGAGTAACTTCTTCTGTGTTCCTTTACTCCGGAGCCCACAGACAAATTTGTCCCGTAGGATATCTGCCAGTCCTGCTCCGAACTGACAGTGCTTTGATAGCTTGCGTAGTTCCGTAAGGTACTCAGCATTGCTGTCATCTTTATGCTGAGTTCTCCTGTGGAATTTAAATCTTTCTGCTATCATCAGCCGTGCAGGGTTTAGGTGTTCCTGTAGGACAGCAACAATTTCGTTAAAACTCTTCGCCTTTGGTTTGGCTGGTGTAATCAGGTCCCGCAATAGGCCGTACGTTCTAGCGCCCATTACGTTTAGCAATATCGATGCCTTTTTCTCCTCCGCTATTTTGTTTGCCTCAAAATATACCTCGACTCTTTCCACATACGTGGTCCAGTCCTCTATTGTATTATCAAAAGCAGTGACACAGCCAGTCTTCGGCATCTTGCAAATCTAAAATGGCACCTCCCGTGCTTTGCCTTCTTCCCCGATTTAACAAAATGGCGCCTCCCACGGTTTGCCTTCTTCCCCGCTGATTAAGATGGCGCCTCCCGTGCTTTGCCTTCTTCCCCGCTGTTGTTAGCGCTGCTTTCCGTGGTTCCCGTTGCAACCTGCAGCTCCTCGCGGTTTCTTGCGCGTTTAATATTTCTTTTTTTTAAATTATTTTCCCGTCGTGGAACAACCCTGTGGGACTCTTGCCTCCCTCTTTACGGGTCTATATGCAGCCCGGCTTCGTAGCACCGGCCGCGCCCTGTGTGCTCCACCCTCTCTCTCTCTTCTTCCCGACAACGCTGCTCGGCCCCGTTGCAAACCACCCGCTCGAGTTCGCGACCGCCGCAGACCAGGAATGATCAGTGCACTATCTGCCACCAGCCCGATTAGCTGAAGCACCATCGACAGGAACCAGGCCCCGCTTCCGACAGCTTCTCCAGCAATCTTCAACTCTGCAAACACAGGGCGGATGCCCACGGTCGACGCCCGTTTCTACTGCCTCTTATTTTCTTTTCTTTCTGGCCTCGACCTCTGCTCACTTCGCTGTAGGAATGGATCCCAGGAGGTGGTGCAGACTGTAGGTAGGTTCGTATCTGCTCGTCGCCAGTATTACGTCCGTGAATGATTGAGACACGGACAGCAGGAGCTGAACAAAACAAGTCTTTACTGATGGAAGTCAATAGTGAAACTGAAACAACAGAGGCTCGCTAGCGCCTTTTATACAGGGGTGGTCACTGCCGGTACTGCAGTCTGAGACCAGTTATTCTCTTAAAGGTACATACACAACAGAACTGATAGGGTCATTAGAGAGAAACTATTTCTGCTGGTTGGGGAATCCAGGACATAGCCTAAAAATTAGAGCCAGGCCTTCCAGGAGTGAAGTTAGGAAACACTTCTACACGCAAAGGGTAGCAGAAGTTCGGAACGCTCTTCTGCAAACGGCAGTTGATGCTGGGTCAATTTTTAATTTTAAATCTGAGATTGATAGATTTTTGTTAACCAAAGGTATTGAGGGATATGGGGCAAAGGCGGGTATACGGAGTTAGGCCACAGATCTGCCATGATATCATTGAATGACAAAACAGGCTCCAGGGGCAAAATGGCCCACTCCTGTTTCTATGTTCCTAAATGCTATAATGGTGTGACATCAGTTAACTCACTAAGCTTCTCCATTTGTACTTTCCCAGTGTTGTCATTCAACTTATAAATGCAATGGGCTGGAAATTCCTGGAGCGCCAATCCGCCAGTGTGGGGGGGCTGCTGGTGCCTGAAAGAGTGCATCAACAACAGCTGCTCAGCCCAAGCCAGTCCGACCTTCTAAGATGAAGCGGAATTCTCCAGAGGCTCAAATGGGCTGAACATTTTTTTTTAAACTCTTTGGCGCCCACTCGAGCCATGCCCCTCCAGGATTGCTTACCTTACCCTCTCTGAAGGTGAGGAGCCTTTAGAAGGCCTCAAAGTGACTTTCACCAGGTCACAACGGACATTAGTTCTTCTGAGGCCTTTCAAGCGTGTAAAGGGAGAAATTTGTTGAGGAAATCCAGGAGTTTGCAAGAGTGGATGATATGCCTAAGGCCCGCCCCAACCAAAATTTAACGGTCCAGTCCAAAAGGGTCGGCATCCCTGCTCATATTCCAGCCGTTCCTTCAACCCGCCGGTCATGAATATGACTTATGTTGCCTCCAGCATCAGGAATATCACTAATACAAAAGCAAAATACTGCGGATGCTGGAAATCTGATATAAAAACAGAAAATGCTGGGAAATACTCAGCATCTGTGGAGAGAGAAACAGTGAACATTTCAGGTCGATGACCTTTTGTCAGGAACATCACTGTTTATTGTGCTGCCTTTTACATAAACACTCTTAAAAAATCGACAGCTCTATTTTCTACGTATTTTGCATATTTATGAAACAAGTATCGAACAATTTTTGACTGCAATAGATTTTCTCTGTATTCTTCACTGTGTAAAAGGAACATCAACCAGATTCTCAGTGACCTCCTGGTAGTTGAAGTGATAAACATTATGACATTGGTTTACAGCGTCAGGCTCGTGTCAACTACATTGGCATCCCGTTTTTTCTAATTCTATGAGAGCTCATAACAGTTCAATCAAATATCTGCGTCATTAGATAAGCAAGCATTTGTTCAGCTGTTTCTGCGATGAGCGACAATGCAACTTTCATCTGGAGGCAGGGTACTTTTGTTATGCCCCTTACTTCAAGGCAGACAGCACCTCATTTATGTTTATTAAAAGGGCAGAAAAACAACATTAAGCGAACAAAGCAACATAAAACACAATGACATATCAACCCAAGAATGGCCTGCAGACTTGCAATATTTCCACAGTTGCTCCTCACAGGCCAATGTTTTGGCAGATAATCCGCTCCTCTCCTTTTGATAATCTAATGACCAAATCATTTCTCTTGTTATAATGTAATTAGTGTTCCATGCCACCAGCTGTGAAACAAAGAAACGTAACATGACTAGTGTTTCAAATGAAATTGCCCTCTGCTGTTGCACAAGGGCACCAAATGCACAATTGGGAACATAGGAACTTTAGGAAGAGGAGGAGACCATTCAGACCCTCGGGCCTGCTCTGTCATGCAATTAAACCCTGGCTGATCTGCACCTCAGCTCCATTTTCCCGCCTTTGCTCCACAACCCTTGATACCCTTACCTAACAAAAATCTGTCTGTCTCAATCTTGACAGCCCTAATCATCCGAGCATCCGCAGCCTTGTGTGGGACAGAGTTCCAAATTTCTGCTACCCTTTGTGTGAAAAAGTGCTTCCTGATTTCACTCCTGAATGGACTACAACAACAACAGCAACAACGTGTATTTATATCGTGCCTTTAACGTAGTAAAACGTCCCAAGGCGCTGCACAGGAGTATTTTAAGACAAAAAAATTTGACACCGAGCCACATAAGGATAAATTAGGGCAGGTGACCAAAAGCTTGGTCAAAGAGGTAGGTTTCAAGGAGCGTCTTAAAGGAGGAAAGAGAGGTAGCGAGGCGGAAAGGTTTAGGGAGGGAATTCCAGAGCTTAGGGCCTAGGCAACAGAAGGCACGGCCACCAGTGGTTGCGTGATTATAATCAGGGATGCTCAAGAGGGCAGAATTAGAGGAACGCAGATATCTTGGGGTGGGTTGTGGGGCTGAAGGAGATTACAGAGATAGGGAGGAGCGAGGCCATGGAGGGATTTGAAAACAAGGATGAGAATTTTGAAATCGAGGCGCTGCTTAACCGGGAGCCAATGTAGGTCAGCGAGCACAGGGAAGATGGGCGAATGGAACTTGGTGCGAGTTAGGACACGGGCAGCCGAGTTTTGGATGACCTCAAGTTTACGTAGCGTAGAATGCCAGGAGTGTGTTGGAATAATCAAGTCCAGAGGTAACAAAGGCACGGACTAGTTCTAATTTTAAGATTATGTCTCCTTGTTCTTGATTCCCACAACTGGTGTTACACAGAAAGGCCTGTAGTTATCTGGTTTCTCTCTCCCAACCTTCTTAAATAATAGTGGCGATAGCAAATTTTCTAAACAGTACAATTCCTGTATCAAGAGATCTTTGAAAGATTATGACTAACACTTCTGCAACTTCCTCATCTAATTTTTTTAATACACTAGGTGGAAACCATTAGATCCTGGAGTTTTATTTATTTTGGGGGAAAAATTTGGTGGCGCCCCCTTTGGGATGCTAACTTCGCCGGGACGCTGAAAAAGTTAGCGCCCCTGTGTCGTAAATTCAGTAGTAGCACCCAAACAGGAGGCAGGGCACTACTGCAAGCGCTCCCCCTGCTTCCTGGGGTGCTACCACAGAATATCGCGGCGCTACGTGCAACATGCCACGTGCGTCGGCATGTAGCATTGCGGTATTGCAGGCCTCGCTCCCCTGATTAAAGGGGAGGGTCCTAGCGCTGAGCGCACCGGGGCCCTGCTGGACCACTGGGGAGTGGGGTGCCGGGAAAGCAGCCTGGCACTCAGGGGGGCTGAGTAAATCGCAGCCATCACCCCGAATGAAAGAGGAGAAGGGGGCAGGTGCTGGCAGGCAGCCAGAAAAACAAAATGGCTGCCCAACACCTGCCCCTTTAAATACCACCACCACGGCTGCACAAACGCCACCCTGACCCTGTCGGACATACTGTCTGGCGATAGGTCAGGGGGCACAGCCGAAGTTTGCGGCCGGGGCGTGAGCGGGCGCTGCGCACGGCGATGATGTCATCGCCAGAGACGTAGCACCGTGGCTACTGCCGCCGCTAACCTCCCGCCGAATTTTGCAGGAGGCGTTAGCGGCGCCGCGCCATGTCCGGGAGCTAGGGGCTTTGAGGGACGCTAACAGGAGGCGTAAAACAACCCAATTTTTCCCCCCTTAACTCCCATTATTTTCTCCATTACCATTTTGTTACTTTTCGTGAATTCAATAAGATCTTTCCCTTGATTTAATATTAGTTTCCCTTTCATCGCTGATATTTCATCCTCTTACTCTACTGTGAAAACAGATATAAAGTGCTTGTTTAATAAATCTGTCATTACCTTGTTGTCTATTACAACAAGGTACATACAACACTGATGTATACTCTTGTTAGTGCATTCTTGATATTTTATCTGGAATTTTAAAAGTATTCCCATAACTATTCCCATAATTATTATTGACATTTGGGGGAAAGAGGCTGTTCTCAAAGGATATAAAATTCCATGATGTCTTTCTTCTAGTTACGATGCATATAGTGCACCTAGACTGCAATGGCAAAATCACAACAGCAGTGTGTAGCAAATAAGATACTGCAGTGGAATACACAGATGAATTCATCATATATCATGCTTATTTCCCAAGTTCAGCTGTGCTGTTGTAAGGAGGCACCAACTGGAGGCCATGCATCTCCCCACAGGGTGGAGAAACAAAAATTAAACTGGAGCGTTTTCCATCAATCGACTCTTATGCCTCTGGAGGCATGTGACCAAGAGTGACATTGGTGGTGGCCTGGGAGCCCAGCAGCCACCACACCTTCTTGGCACAGGGTCCTAAGCTCCCTGTCTCCACCGAGGAGAGGAACCAGACTGAGGGTTGGAGATTTGCCGCGGCAAGATTCAGGGCCTGCTGCAGGAGGAGGGACAAAGCAGCTGCCACCAGATTTTTGCACCAGCATTTTGCCTTCCACTTATGGGGCCGGAATACAGTCATACTCGTAAGAGCGCTTTCACAGTCCTCTCTTCAATTGAAGCCCTGAGGCCCCTTTCACAGACCTTTGAATGCTGAATGCCAACACCTAACAGGTGGCCCCACTGTCCAGCATTCAAACTGGACAAATGCAGGACACATAGTGGAGGTAATTTCCCCTCACTGTCCTATGATTCGCATGCACCTACCCACTCCAATCTATTGGCTACCAGAAAAGGGAGGGACATGAAAGAGCATGTATCTGATCACATTTCTGGCCCCATCTACCCCAATGAGGCAGGGCAAGAAAGCCTAGGCCTGGATGTGTACAGCCTGGAGGGAGAAAAGCAGGGGAGAAATAGCTTATTAGACATATTTATAAGTCTTGATTTTATTTCTTCATTAACTCCATGTTAACTGTCCTCTTATAACAAAATTAAGAAAAACATTCTATTTACAGTTGTACACTTCATTCTACTTAGAACTTCATTATTCTTTGATCTAAATGTTTAGCCTGCTTCTTTGTAATATACAACAAACAGGTAATTTAGCTGTCCTTTTAAGCTGCATGAGCTGTAATTTGTGTGTTTTTTTCAAGTTTGTCTAGCCCAACAGCTCTCACTAAAGGTGCCGCCATCTTGTCTGGCAGTTCCATGTTTCCAATCCTATGCTGAGCATCTTAGGGCCATTGTTTCTTACTACTGATTTTACTGCTGCTCGCAGTAGAGGTGGAACTAGTGCAATTTCTGGGGGTGCCTTACATCCCAGCAGACCCGCTTCCAAAGCTGACATCAGGATGAAGGGGTTTGGTGGCTGAAAGAAGTGTCTAAGCCCTATGTGTAGAAATTCATTATTGATGCCAGAGGAGGGCGAAAGCCCAGAGGAAACAGTTTCTACCCCAGATTCCTGCCCGTTTGCTCCCACTGTGCTGAAATGTGCTGCCCAATTTCTGGGCCAGCTATCATCCACTTCTGTTAATTCAAAGTTGTTATCTTTGATTGTAAAAATTCGAATTATCCAGTAGCCTAAATTAAACAAAAGTGCGCAGGAGATGTTTTTGTGTGTTTAAATCAATCAAATTAACAGATAATCAAAGAGGAGCTTAAAGAGTTAAGCTTGTGTTGTCTTTGTCTGTGCAGCATCTTGTTCTTTGCCCTGATCTGTAGCAAAGACTCAGAAGAGTCTTGATTTAATGGTTTGATGGGATTTAATCCGTGTGTGATCTTCATTGTCTCAGGAGTCTCAGCTAAAGGCTTTGAAGGAGGTGGCACAGCTCTGTGTGTCTGGAGTTCTAAGGAACCAGCCTCCCTTTATGAGCATCATCCCTCCCAGAACTACGGAGAGTGGAATGCTATTAGCTAAGAACAGCTCCCGACCTCCATTTAACCAGACCAACAGAAAGGTAAGTGATGCAGACTTCAAAGTGTGACGTGACCAAAGCAATTGATGGATTTTGTTGCGTAGAAACTGTTGATCTGAGTGAAGCAAACAATTTATCCCAGTAGAGTGTTTAAGTGAGGTCCGATGACTTACTTTCTTTAACTCATTAGAATTAATCAGATTATTTAAAACAGATTGGGGAGCAAAATTTGCAATGAGTCAACATTTCAAATCATAAACAAAAATGGCTGCTCACTACGCAAACGGAATGCAATTCAAAATCTTCCACTTTTGGAAAACAGTCAAAATAATCAATCACTATCGATATTTTGTGTTATAAATTATGTGTTCTCTCGCTCCCAAGCAAACCACCACATTAACAGGTGCAGCATTATTTCAGAGAGTACTTGGTCTTCTTTGTCTGATTCCATTGGAGCCCTCCTGCAACATCGCAGTAAAACAAGCCAGCATCTCTAGTGCGCCAGGGCATTTCCATAGGTGTTGATGGCGGAGTCTGAGATGTTAGATGTGGCAGCTCCTCCAGAGATTAGTGAGGAGGACTTTTCAGCATCAACTAGGCTGAGATTGGCTTGGTCTTATCCTTAAACTATCCCTGGATCATTGCCGCTAGTTCCGTCTGGTTTTCCTCTTATATTGATCTTTGTAGCAATTGATCACAACTAAATGGCTTGCTAGGGTACGTAAGAGGGCATTCAGCATTAACCATGTAGTGCAAACTGGAGTTACCCGGATAAGTAGGATAGTCCCTTCCCTGAAGGATATTAATGAGCCAGTTATTTTTTACAGCAATGCAATAGCTTTTCATGGTTATTTTTCTGGTGCCAGCCCACTATTGAATTCAATATAACCACTTGTCGTGGTGGGATTGGACATCAGGACCTCTGGGTTGCTGGCTTAAGTACCATAACCACTAGGCTATTATTCCCCTTGCAGCTTTGTGAACTATTCTATGTACCTCTCTCCACACCATTTCTGAATGGAAACATCTTGGAAAAAGAGTCATTTTGTGTATCAAGTTGTGTAGTTCAGGGGGTGAATGTGTCCTACATCGTGAGCCAGTCTGATAGTGTTGTGTCTGTGTATAATAAGACACAGACTGCAGGAGAACGGTACAACAGATGTTTACTCAACGTGGCTCACACTGGAACTGATCTGTACAGATTATTACTCAATGCTATATACAGGTGTGGTCACTGCCGGTACTGCAGTATACATGAGCTGTAAAAGATAGTTCCCCCCTTAAAGGTATATACATTACAATTCCTCCCCTTTTAGATTAACAGTACCATAACACTCATTTAACAATTAAATATCAAACTAATTACAATTAACACTTTTAACATGCAACATTAGCTGAAAATAGTCGATTTATATATTCAGTCTTTGGGGAGGCTTCCTGATCCTTTCTGGATAGCGCCTTTCCTGAGTGTCTTGCTCTTGGTGCGGAGGCGATTCTGGCCCCCTGTTGTTGGTTGGTTCATCAGCTTCCGATGCTACTGTTTCTGGGGTAGATGCGACCTGTACGTGGGGTTCATCACCAGGTACGTATGGGCGAGGCATGGGGTTGACTTGTTCCTGTGACTCTAGGATCTGGTCAGCATGGCGTCTCATGATGCTCTCCCCAACGTCCACTGTGTACATTAGGGGGCCCTGCTGTGTGCATATCGTTCCTGGCTGCCATTTTTCTGTTTGGTAGTCGCGGGCCAAGACTGGTTGCCCTACATTGAAGCTCCTTGTTGGCTTCTCATGGATGTGCTGGAATTGCTTACTCTCAACATCTCTTCGTACGTTTGGTCTGAGCAAATCCAGGTGAGATCTTAGCCTTCGGTTAAAGAACATCATGGCTGGGGCCTGGTTGGTGACTGCATGTGTCGCATTCCGGTAGGCGAACAGGAAATTGTCCACCTTGTGCTGCAGCGGAATGTTGTCATTGTACATAGCCTTTATTGCCTTCTTAAATGTTTGTACGAACCTCTCAGCCAATCCATTTGTGGCTGGATGATACGGGGCGGATGTGTAATGCCTTACCCCATTCTTTTTCAAGAACCTCCGGAACTCTTCGGACACAAACTGTGGTCCGTTGTCGGAGCAAATCTGTTCTGGCAAGCCATTCCTGGCAAAAAGGTTCAGGTTCAGGTTCAGGTTAGATTTATTTGCCATATGTAACAACTACAATGGAATGCTTGTTCCCCGTAGGGATGCATCAGCTGTACATACCGCGCCACGTTCAGAGTCAATACAATGGCTTCCCGTGGCAGTGGGAGCACGATGTCCCTCAGCCGCTCCGTCCTCCTCTTCACCGCGGCCTCCTCCTCACTGTTGCCGGCTCCACGTGTGGTGGCCTGCTTCTCCCGCTCTGGCCAACATGCCCGGCTCCCCTCCTCCTATCCGAACTGCGAGTTACCTGAAATGGAGCTGCCGGCCGACGTGTTGCAGCGTGTCGTGAGTCTGCTGCTGCTGCTCGTTGCGCTGCGCTCCTCTGCCCGACTCGCCGAACACATCGTTGGGATGTGAATGCTCCAATGCGGCCTCCTCTTCACCGTCGCTGGCTCCACGCTCCACGGCCCGGAGCCTACTTCTCTCTCTTCACGGGTCGGCCTCTGGCCGCCATGCTCGGCTCCCCTCCTCCCAGTCGGAATTCCTTCCCGCCGAGGAGCTGCCGGCCGATGTGCTCCAGCGGGTCGACTTGGCTGCTGCTGCTGCTCACCGTGCTGCACTGCCTCTGCCCGACTCGCCGAGCACCTCGCTCCGGTTGCGGGAGCGAGCGGCGAGAGCTGGCCGCCCAAAACAGGGAGAGCGATCTCAGCACCGGACCGTCACGGCCGCCATCTTGAGCACTAAATGGTCTGTAGGACTGCAATAGTAATAGTTTTCACCGTGGTGGTGGAGGACATTTTGATGACCTCAGGCCATTTCGAGTGCGCATCCACAGCTATTAAAAACATTGAGTCCATGAATGGACCAGCAAAATCAATATGCACCCGTTGCCATGGAGATGAGGGCCACTCCCATGGGTGTAGAGGGGCCTGTGGTGGTGCATTTTGGACTTTCTGGCATCCTGAGCAGCTCTTGGTCAGGTCCTCGATTTGCTTATCGATTCCCGGCCACCACACTTAAGCCCTGGCTAGGCTTTTCATTTTTACCCCTCCCAGATGACCCTCATGAAGCTCATTGAGCACTCTATCCCTTAACTTGGGTGGAATTACCACTCGGGATCCACACATCAAGGCCCCCCGGCACACTGACAGCTGTTCTCTCCTTGTCGAGAATGCTGGCAACAGTGAGTCGCCTTGTGCTGGCCATCCCTTCACCGTCAAATCATATACCCGAGACAGTGTCGGGTCATTTCGGGTTTCCTTTTCGATACAAGCGTTAGTTCCCGGTAGGTATTCAACTATAGTCGAATGGAATATTTCGACAGGATCCGCTGCTGGTGCTTCCTCCGCAGTAGGCAGTGGCAGGCGTGATAGCCCATCAGCATTTCCATGCTGTTTCGTGCCCTTATATTCAATCTCATAGTGGTGCGCTCCTAGAAAAAGTGACCATCTTTGTAGTCGTTGCGCAGTCATCACCGGAACGCCCTTCTTCGGATTAAAAATGGAGACAAGAGGCTGGTGATCAGTCAGCAAGGTGAATTTCTGCCCGTGCAGATAGTGATTGAACTTTTTCACTCCCCACACTAATCTGAGGGCCTCCCTGTCAATCTGGGCGTAGTTACGCTCGGCTGAGGTTAGTGATTGTGACGCAAAGGCTATTGGCCTCTCTGAGCCGTCCGAGAATTTGTGCGATAGCACCGCTCCAATGCCGTAGGGTGACGCATCACATGCCAACCGAATTGGTAATGCTGGGTTGTAATGGGCCAATACCTCTTTCAATGTGATTAGTGTTTTGCTCTTCTGGAAAGCTCATCTACATTCGTCACTCCACTTCCATGGCACCCCAGTTTGCAGTAGGGTGTTCAGTGGGTGTAGTATTGTAGACAAATTTGGCAAGAACTTATGGTAGTAGTTTACCAGCCCGAGGAACGACCTCAGTTGTGACACATTTTCTGGTGCTGGAGCCTTGACTACTGCCTCAATCTTCTCTGGGGACTTATGTAACCCCTCTTTATCGATAACGTGGCCACAATACGAGATCTGTTTTGTAAAAAACTCGCATTTGGGGCGGTTAGCTCGGAGCCCATATTCCTGCAATCTAGTGAGCACCTGCTCCAGGTTGGCAAGGTGATCACTGTCATTTTCGCCCGTGACCAGGATGTCGTCCAAATAACACTGGGTCCCTGGGATCCCTTGCAGGACTTGTTCCATTGCCCTCTGCCAAATAGCCGGAGCTGATGCTACCCCGAATACCAGCCGGTTGTATTGGTAGAGACCTTTATGGGTGTTGATTGTGAGGTATTTTTTTGATGCTTCTTCTACCTCCATTTGCAGATACGCCTGGGCCAGATCAATCTTAGTGAAGCGTTTCCCTCCAGATAACGAGGCGAAAATATCTTCAATCCACGGAAGTGGATATTGTATGGTGTGAAGGACCGGGTTCACTGTTACCTTCAAGTCCCCACAGATGCGAAGCTTCCTTGGTTCCCCAGGCGTGCTGCTCAACGACTTTTTCATCACAGGGACGATGGGTGTAGCCCACTCGCTCCAGTCTACCTTGGACAGTACACCTGAACGTTCCAGACTCTCCAGCTCTGCTTCGACGGCTGGGCGGATCGCAGAAGGTACCGGTCTGGCCTTAAAAAATTTTGGGCTTGCAATTTCTTCAATTTTAATCGTCGCTGTCATGCCTTTTAGTGTTCCGAGTCCTTGCTGGAACACTTCTTTCGCGGCAGTTAGGATCTTTGGCAGTCGCCCAGGTGTGACGTCATCATCCTTTTTGTCAGCCACAGTCAGTGCCTGTATGGAATGCCAATCCAGTTGTATTTTCCGGATCCATTCACGTCCCAGTAATGGTGGTCCTCCATCTTGCAATACTTACAGGTCTAGTTTTGGTGTTTCCTTACCGTTATTTATAATGGTCACCTTTATTTTTCCTTTGGGGTAGACTTTTTGTCCCGTGTACGTCTTCAAAATAATGTTTGTGTCTCTCAAGGGTATGTGTGAGAATAGCCGCTCGTAGTCCTGTCGGTTTATGACTGTTAGGGCTGATCCTGTGTCCAATTCCATCTTTACCTGGACTCCTGCTATCTTGAGAGTGACCCAAATGGTTCGGTGATCCTCCGTTGTGATCACATTATGTAGTTTCAGACAACTCAGTTCCCTGCTTTCGGAGTCGTTATCACTCTTTTGTTCATCTGAACTATTCTCCATCATCTTATGTACCTTCTTGTACTTTTCTTTGGTAGGTTTCTTATTGCTGGTTTTCTTTCCCGACCTGCAGACTCGTGCTATGTGTCCTACTTTTCCACACTGTCTGCACACTTTGTCTTTGAACCAGCAATCATTCTGGTCATGTGTTATTCTGCCGCAACGATAGCACTTCTCCGTTCCATATGACATTTCGTTTGTGCCATATTCTTGCGGTCTCTGTTGTATCTCTGCAGCGCCCCGTGCTGCTGCTTCATATGATACCACAATGCTGAAAGCCTTTTCCAGCGTAAGGTCCTTTTCAGATGAAAGCCGTTTCTGGGTTCCTTCACTTTGAAGCCCACACACAAACTTGTCCCTTAAGGTATCTGCCAGTCCCACTCCGAACTGGCAGTGTTTCGATAGTTTGCGCAGTTCTGTTAAATAATCAGCATTGCTTTCATCCTTATGCTGGTTCCGTTTGTGAAACTTGAATCTTTCCGCTATCAGCAGCGGTGTGGGGTTTAAACGTTCCTGTAGTATCGTTACTATGTCTTTAAAACTCTTTTCCATTGGCTTCGTTGGGGTTACTAGATTTCGTAATAAACCATACGTCTTTGCACCCATTAAATTTAACAATACCGACGCTTTATTGTCATCTGACACCTCATTTGCCTTGCAGTATACCTCTATTCGTTCGACATATGTAGTCCAATCTTCGACTTCATTGTCAAATGCGGTGATACTGCCACTCTTCGGCATTTTGGGTGTGGTTTAAAATGGCGTCTCCCAATGGCTTAAAATGGCGTCTCCCACGCTTTCCTTCCTCCCCCGCTGCTGCCAACACCGCTCCCGGCAGTTCTCGTGGCAATGGCGGTGCCCTGTAGGTTTCGCACGCTTCTCCTGCGCTGCTGCCAACGCTGCTCTCGGCGGTCCTCGTGGCAATGGCGGCGCCTCGTGGGTTTCTGCGCGTCTCTCTCTCCCTCTCTTCGACGCTGCTCGGCCCCTGAACACCGGCTGCACCCTGTGCGCTCTGCCCTCTCTCTCTCTCCCCCGTCGACGCTGCTCGGCCCTTTGCTGTGCCGCTCGGTCAGGCTCTAGCCCGCCGCTGTCCAGGAAGGGTCTGCGCACTACCTGTTGCCAGCCCGTTTCGCTGGACTACCTCGACTGGAAAGCCAAGCCTGGCTCTCGACAGCCTCCCCTGCAATTCTCAAGTCTCTGCTGGATGACTGGGCGGTTGCCCGTGGTCGACGCCCGAGTCTCTGGCCTTGACCTTCAATCCACTGATCTCCAGGAACGAATCCCCGGGAGGTGATGCAGAGTTGCAGGTAGGTTCGAACTTGCCTTGTCGCCAATGTTGTGTCCGTGTATAATAAGACACAGACTGCAGGAGAACGGTACAAGGGGTGTTTACTCAACGTGGCTCACACTGGAAGTGATCTGTGCAGATTACTACTCAGTGCTATATACAGGTGTGGTCACTGCCGGTACTGCAGTATACATGAGCTGTAAAAGATAGTTCCCCCCCTTAAAGGTATATACATTACAGACAGGTGCGCCTGTCAAACAAATTCCAAGTAAAGAATTAAATATGGGAGGGGAGAATAAACTGCAAGATCAGACAAGAGAGTTAAAAAATAGAAGATCAGTAGTTTCTTAAAGTGACCTCATGTTGTGCTTGCCAGCTGCACATTTAATGCCATTTAAGTATTGTTGTCCTGCCTGTTTTTCCATTGGAGGTTATGGGTTTATAATATTTGACACTCAGTAGTCCACAACTTCAGACAGAAAAGAAAATGTTCTCACAATTTTTTTTACAGCAATTTGCCATTGTTTTCCATTGTCTATACAGAATGTTTGAATTCTCTTTGCTTCCCTTTACTGACCGGCATGTGCAGCATATTCAATTAGAGCCCTATACTCTCTTCATTCCAGAAATTGGATCGCAATATTAGACATGTAGACTATATGGACCTAGAAGAAAGCATTCAGTGGAAAATTACTGTCACGCTCAGGCTCTCATCTAAAACATTCGAGGATTTATATATGGATGCCTAGGGACAAAGGTAGCACTTGTTTCCCTGTCGGAATAAAAATCTGATATGGAGCATTGAATCACCCATTGAAAACTGTTGCATTATTATTATCCCAATTTGTACAAAAGGCCATTATTTTTTCCAATTTCCTGAACAGAAATCTGCTCTCATTTTCCCCATGCTTTGTTCTTATTGTCTGCCTTCTATCATTGTGTGTTCTGTAATAAGGTGTATTATTTTTCTGTAGAATGTCAATTTAGTGAAAATAATTGATAAGGGCCGCCTCATTTCTCTGAAAACAAAACAAGCTGGCGTCAGACCATAGCAGAATTCTGTTTGATGCTGCTTTGGCTTTTCTCTCTCGGAAACCTAGCTCACCAGATGGCAAACCCATGAGATCGGGTGCAATGCTGGTTTTACCACCGCCCAATATTACTCTCCAGTGACTTCAGTGGAGAATATAATCGGGTGGGATGTATAACCAGCGTTGCACCCGATCCTGACAGTTTCCCAACGGGCAGGTAAGGTTAAAATTGCCCCATTGGTCTCTCTCTCTCTCTCTCTCTCTCTCTATTCCCTCTTATCTCTGAAAGTGTCATGGCTGAAGACTGGCCAGAAGTCCATGCAGGTACATATGTGCCACTGCGAAAAGCTCATTGGCTTTCATTAGGAAAGTTTGTGATGAGCTGTGTTTGTTGCAGGATGAACTCAGCAGTGGGCATCAAGTGAAAACAGACACCCTTAGGGAAGATAAAAAAAAGCTCAGTAACCTTCAGAGGCTACACATGTCCCTTGTTTGTATGTGTAACGTTGCTTTAAAGGACATAACTGCTGGGAAGGAACTGATTTGGCATCAAGTTGGATCAGTTATTATTAGGAATATCCAATATAGTTGCCAATACATCTGCTGTGTTTCAATTATTTTTGAAGAGTTTAAATAGATTGCTCTTTAGATATCTGAAGACAGTAATGTTAAAACACTTCAAATATCAACAGCGCACAATATTTAACCAGACTGTTGCAATGCTGAACAGCACAGGATGGGCACCTTATAACACTCATGAATTTGGCACAATAATTCCTGAATGCAAACAGATGGCCTGGCACATTCTTAAACGTGTTTCACAGCAAAGTGACTAATCTTTTTGACTGATGACAAGTTTTGACACAACATGTAGTTTCTTGTGCTCAGTGGGTTACACTTCCAGTGACCAATTGCCAGAACTTGTTTTTTTCCCCTTCTAAACTTGGGATAGCGCTGGTTTGGTCTCAGTTTGGTGTACAGTTTTAGTCTCCCTATCTAAGGAAGGATGTACTTGCCTTGGACGCAGTGCAACGAAGGTTCACTAGATTGATTCCTGAAATGAGAGGGCTGTCCTATGAGGAGAGATTGAGTAGAATGGGACTATACTCTCTGGAGTTTAGATTAATGAGAGGTGATCTCATTGAAATGTATAAAATTCTCAGAGGGCTTGACATGGTAAATGCTGAGCGGCCATTGCCCCGGCTGGAGAGTCTAGAACTAGGGCTTATAGTCTCAGGATAAGGGATAAGGGGTTGGCTATTTAGGACTGAGATGAGGAGAAATTTCTTGTGAATCTTTGGAATTCTCTACCCCAGAGGGCTATGGATGCTCAGTCGTTAAGAATATTCAAGACTGAGATCGATAGAATTTTGGACACTAAGAGAATCAACGGATATGGGGATAGGGCGGGAAAATGGAGCTGGGGTAGAAGATCGGCCGTGATCTTATTGAATGGAGGAGCAGACTCAAGGGGACGTTTTTCCTACTCCTGCTCCTATTTCTTCTATTTTTATGTTTAGTTTTCCATAAATTGGAAACATTAAAAATAAAGTTCAGACTAATTTAAGGAAAAGTAGGAAGAATATCAAGACTAAGACCACAGTGGTAGAATAATGAGGGCAAAAATGAACTAAAAGTTAGTAAGTAGCATTTTCAGAGACAAGGGCCCCGATTTTAAATAACAACGGCTTATTGAAAAGGATGTTTATGTATTGAAGAGGACAACAAGGATGATTCTGGGACTTAAAGCTCTAATTTATCAGGAGAAGCTTAAACCATTGAACATATTTTCATCGGCAAAAAGATTATTGAAAGGTGACATGATAGATTGATTTAAAATGCTACAAATCATGGACAGTATAAGATGTAAACCAGAGACAGGTATAAGGTTCACCTGCAGTCAGCTCCCTCAGTGCTTTGGTACGTCATCAAGCTATATAGACCCGAATGCACCAGGTTTGATTCCCAGTGTGTCGCGAGTTACTTGGTTTCAGCTGACACAGCCATAGAGGGTACCACCATTGGTTTTAGTTCTTTTGGTCTCGGGAGAGGAAAATCAGCCAAGATATTGCTAAAGATCACTATTCAGTGTCATCAGCTTGAAAGTGCATTTATTTAGATGTTGGGTGAGAGCAAGATTGGACTCAGTTTTGATTTCCCAAATGATTGAGTAGCCTGCCAACATAGGAATAGGAGTAGGCCATTCAGCCATTTCAGCTTATTAGGCCATTGAATCAGATCATGGCTGATCTGTACCTCAATTCCTCAATTCCACATAACTGCCCTTGATCTATATCCCTTGATACACTTGCCTAAGAAAAAGCTATCGACCTCAGTCTTGAAAGTTACAACTGACCCAACATCTACAGACTTTTGGAGGAGAGAATTCCAGATTTCCACTAGCCTTTGTGTGAAAATGTGTTCCTGATTTCATTAGTGAATGGCCTAGCTCTAATTTTAAGATCTTCCACGGAGGTTACGGATGATCATTACTGCAGAAGTTCAACCCCCATAAGAACATAAGAACGTAAGAATTAAGAGCAGGGGTAGGCCATACAGCCCTTCGAGCCTGCTCCGCCATTCAATGAGGTCACGGCTGATCTTCGACCTCAGCTCCACTTTCCCGCCCTGTCCCCGTATCCCTGGATTCCCCTAGAGTCCAAAAATCTATTTATCTCAGCCTTGAATATACTCAATGACACAGCAGCCACAACCCTCTGAGGTAGAGAATTCCAAAGATTCAGAACCCTCTGAGTGAAGAAATTCCTCCTCCTCTCAAACGGTCCTCCTCGGTCTTAAATGGCTGACCCCTTACCTTAGACTATGCCCCCTAGTTCTAGACTTTCCAGCCAGGGGATACAACCTCTCAGCATCTACCCTGTCAATCCCCCTCAGAATATTATATGGTTCAATGAGATCAACTCTCATTCTTCTAAACTCCAGAGAGTATAGGCCCATTCTACATAGGATATACAGCACAAAAACAGGCCATTCGGCTCAAACTGTCCATGCCGGCATTTATGCTCCACTCAAGCCTCCTCCCATCTTACCTCATCTAATTCTATCAGCAAAACCCTCTATTCTCTTCTCACTCATATGCTTATCTAGCCTCCCCCTAAATGCATTTATACTATTTGCTTCAACCACTCCCTGTGGTACCGAGTTTCACATTCTCACCAATCTCTGGGTAAAGAAGTTTCTTCTGAATTCCGCATTTGATTTCTTGGTGATTACCTTGTATTTATGGCCTCTAGATTTGCTCTTCCCCACAAGTGGAAACACTCTCTCTGTGTCTACTCTATCAAAAGCTTTCATAATTTTAAAGACCTTTATTAGGTCACCCCTCAGCCTTCAGTTGTCAAGGGAAAAGAGACCCAGCCTGTTCATCCTTTCCTGACAGGTATAACCTCGCATTTCTGGTATCATCCTTGTAAATCTTTTTTGTACCCTCTCCAGTGCCTCTATATCCTTTTTATAATACAGCGACCAGAATTGTATGCAGTACTCTAAGTGTGGTCTAACCAAGGTCCTACTCAATCTCTCCTCGTAGGACAACCCTCCCATCCCAGGGATCAATATAGTGAACCTTCGTTGCACCGCCTCTAAGGCATGTCTGTCCTTCCTCAGATAAGGAGACCAAAACTGTGCACAGTACTCCAGGTGTGGTCTCACCAAAGCCCTGTACAATTGTAGTAAGACGTCCTTACTCTTGTACTCCAACCACCTGGCAATAAAGGCCAACATGCCATTTTCCTTCCTAATTGCTCTCTGTACCTGCATGCTAATTTGCTGTGTTTCCTGCACGAGGACACCTAAATCTCTCTGAACACCAACATTTAATAGTTTCTCACCATTTAAAAAATATTTTCTTTTTCTATTCTTCCTAACAAAGTGAACACCCTCACATTTTTCCATGTTATACTCCATCTGCAATCTTATTGCCCACTCACTTAACAGTCTATATCCCTTTGCAGGCTCTTTGGGCTGGATTTTCATCGAGGAGTCGAGTAGGAGGTGGGACTACAACCTTCGGGGTTGTAGTCCCGCCTCCATCAAGTTGTGGCCAACCCATGCGATTTTGACTTGATTGACCTTGTTGAGCCCGCCCAGCGGGCTCAGCAGGCCAATTAAGGGCCACCCAGCAACAGGTGACGTCACAGATTGAAATTTCATCTGTCAAGAGCTTTTGACAGATGAAATCTCAGCGTTCGACAGCTGTTTGAAGCTGTCAAACACTGACAATCTGTACTCTAAGTTAATTCCTTCCTCTCGGGATGATTTAGATATCTCTCCAGAACAGAAAGCTGAATGCTGCAGATTTTGACAGCTGGTGGTCATTCTGCTTTCTGTGCCAGTGAGATGAGGGACTGATGAGACCTGAAGGAAGGAAGGCTGTAAAGGTAAGTAAAGGTTAGTAGAACTTCTTTAAACACTTTACACAGACCAAACACACTTACCTCTGCACTCATGCACCCATCACTCACCTGAACACCGGACATCTCAACCCCTCCAAGCCCTTCAGCCCGACGGCCTGCCTCGCTAACTTGGCGTGGTTTGGAGCCATCGGGAATCCCACATTTCCACAATAAAAATAGGGATTAGGCTAAAAGCTGCCTGTTAACTACCTGTTAACAGGCAGTTAATTGGTACTAATCCCCTTCCTGCCTCGGGGAGGCGGGTCCCAGTGCGGGGCGGGTACCCGCCTCCTTTGAAACTGGCATGAAGGCGGGTTGGGGTCGGGACCCCCGATTTTGGGATTTTAAACCCCCACACGCCTCCAATCCCGACTCCATGGCCCAATGAAAATCCTGCCCTTTGTGTCCTCCTCACAGCTTACTTTCCCACCTAGCTTTGTTTCGTCAGCAAACTTTGATACATTTCACTCAGTCCCTCCATCTAAGCGTAAATTATGTACACAAACATTCGGAATACTATAGCTCCAGTCCTGCTTAGACCACAGAAACATCCACCTGGAATTTCCACAGCCGTTTAAACTGTTTCTCCAGGGTTTCGTCAAAGTAATGGCAGAAGATCAGGAGGACCCCTAAGGAAATTCTTCCCCATCATCTTTGTCAGGTTGAATTCTGTAAATTATTATGTTAGATTGGTATCCTGGAGTGTTTGATTAACTTCTGGAATCAGGGAGAATCTTTGAAGGGTGTTATCTTCTTGGAAGTTTCAGCTGTGGTTATTATTGAACAGATTAAATTTCAGTGTAAATCGTACATGGTCCACTGGGGGGATGGGCCAAATGGCTTTTTCTCAACTCGCACTTTATATTTTCTTGTTTCCTATTTAGTTTAATATGTTAATAATTTGACAGCTAAAAATAATGTAAATCTTTACATCAATTTCGGATCAATTTACAAAATGTCACTTTACTCTTCAAACCATAACGTCTCACTGGTTGCTATGAAGTAAATCCACCTAAAATCAGAATAAATAGAAACCATATTGGGACCAGTGCTTTATGCATGTAATGGTGTGGAGCTCATGAGTTATGTTGCTGCGGCAACTTGGCAGCTCATTTTGTGTAAATTGCCCATCCCACTGTGTAACATTTCAAAACATTTTCAAGGTCTAAGTGGCAGAGAATTTTATTATTGAATTTCTTTTGTGATAGAGTATTGATCCACTTGGTACAATCTTCTGGCTGATACCAATGTCAGCTAAAGACAAAGGCAAACAGATAGATGGACAGGCTTGCTAAACTGAGCCACTGATGCCGCACTAAAAGGCCCTTTGACTTTCAAAGAGACTTAGAAAAAGATAAAAGAAAAATGTAACATGTGGTATTCCCCTCCATGATCCTGCCCGAAATCGTGGAGAATGATGGAAAATTCGGGCTGCGAGGCCTACCGTAGCCTTACCACCCTGATCAGGGTGCCCTTCCATCGCCCCCACTGAAACCATCGCTGGCTGATGTTTCCCTAGCTGCCGGATGCGAAAAGCAGCAGGGCAGGGGATTGGGCCTGGGCTCTTGACAGATATCCCTCCCATCCGGACAACTTATCATCACTCCCCAAGGTTGCCATGTGGAAGCCACAGGAAAGGATCAAAGGACCTTCAATGGAGAGAGAGGACATTGTGGCAGCCTCCTCGCTTTCCAGGTCAAGCCCAGCACTTACCTGCAGAAGGCTTCAGTCTCAACCAAGGCACTCAGTGGGAGCCTTGCTGCAATCTATGGGGCACTTTTGCCCCTTTGAGGTCCATTGCAGCCTCTTTTGCCCTTGCATTCTCTGCCCTCATACTGGCAAGCTCCTTCTCGATGGCAGAAATCTCTCTGGGAGTTTGGAATGAACCCTGATCCAGGAAAATGAATCAGGGTTGCTTCGATCTGAAGGGGCCTAAGAGGGAGACTACTAGTTCCTTTTGAGCAAATAATATCCATGATCTTTGTAGGCGACTTCCGGACGAGAAACCTGCTTGAAAAAAAAGACGCAGGCTGTGTAGTCAAAACTCCCCAGCGAAGAAAACTCCTCAACCGCCCCCCGCTCACAAACCCCACCCCAGTCAAGATCGGGGTCTAATGTCTGTACAGACCAGTGTTGCCCTGGCTACTTGTAATGCATCATAAGCAGCCATGATTTTGCTGGTGATGGCTTGATTTCCTTACTGAGTCGAGGAGGAGTTTTTCCTGAATTGGCCAGAAGTAGTTTTGCCCAGGCATTTTGCCTTCTCCAGGAATTAGCAATAAGGGCAATTGGGAAAGGTGGTGCACAATTTTGTACTAAGGAATAGGATGAGTATTGATTGGCCTTTCTTTTCCTATAAATGCATGTATTCTGATGCAGGGGGAGGTCATGAATTCTGGGCTCAGGACATTTATTGGTTGTACTCCCATAAGGCACATAGGTATCCATGTCATCTGGCACAGAAGAGGACAATATTGAGTAAAGGGCTGAGGACAGTTCTGCCTTGCAGAGGGACAATTTTAATGGGGTGAGTTTGCATTGGATTTTACGGAGCATGACAGGATTCTGGAAGTAGTGTTCAACTTGAAGGTAAGCGAACTGCGCCAGCAGTTTTACGGCCTGGCATGAGAAGGGCATTAACAGGATGGACCAGGGTTGAATCCTGTCCTTCCAGCAGTTCATTGAAAAAAGTTCATATTCCTCCAGCCTTCCTACTCTCCGCGGGATTTGTGGCTTTCTGACAGGATCCATGCTTTGTGCACGACTTCCTCTGCAAGATATTACACCTTATCATTCTAGAAAGCACCCTCTCTGAAACATTGTTATTCTCTATGGTGTGTCAAATAATGATATATTGAATGAATAAATAATTAGTAGCCTTGGATTTACCTTGGATTTACCTTGGATTTACATGCTTTGTGTGATTGACTGCTGAAAACATGCACGTACACTTTATTTGCCTGGCCATGAGGGAATTGACAGACTTGGCTCTGAAGGATAAAGTGTGAGCAGCTGCATTTGCCATTCCAGAAAAAAACAGGAAAAAAGTCACTGTACATGGCTGAGACATTTAAAGAGATGTTTTATCATTTTCTCTAAAAGAAAACGTTTTTATTCTTTGCTGATATCTGGTTTTGCTATTCAAAAATCTTGCCCATATACTTTTACACATTTAAGTTATGGAAATAGACTTTACCAGCAGAACACACAACAACAACAGCTTGCATTTACATCGCACCTTTATTGCAGTATAACGTCCCAAGGCCCTTCACAGGAGCGTTATCAGACAAAATTTGACACCGAGCCACATAAGGAGACATTGGGACAAATGACCAAAAGCTTGATGAAAGAGGTAGGTTTTAAGGAGCGTCTTAAAGGAGGAGAGAGAGGTCGAGAGGCAGAAAGGTTTAGGGCAGGAATTCCAGAGCTTAGGCAGCTGAAGACACGACTGTCAATGGTGGAGCGATTTAAAATTGGGGTGCGCAAAAGGCCAGAATTTGAGGAGCGCAGAGCTCTCAAAGGCTTGTAGGACTAAAGGAGGTTACTGAGATAGGGAGCCCTGTAGGCACTCGTTACCTACTTGTATCCCAAAATAATGAACTAATGAGGCCGCCATGGGCTGTGCCAGTCACCTGACTACCCATTCAGCTCCTGTTAGATTCAATTCAGTTCTATTATTTTGTGTTCAAACTGTCACATCAATAGAAATAGCTGGATGAACCAGATTGCATTTGATGTGGTGCATCGGTTTCCTTTCATCTCGCTGCCTCTTTTCAGAAGCAGTAATTGTGTAACCATTTACTAGCATAGTATTATTCTGTGCCATTTTCATTAAATTCTCTCTTTTTCATATTAGCATAAATCTTGCTGTGAAAAGACAAAAAGAATTTAATCAAAATACCTTGGGATAGCACTATGTGATAATTACCGAGTACTGAATTTCCTTGTATCTGTTGAAATTTACACATTGTGAACTTTTCCTCTTTGTTTTATTCTCCGATGCCACACATTGCAAGCAGCCCACTCAGTATGCAATCTGTTGAGTCTGTGCTTTCAAATGTAGTTATGCTGAATAACTGGACACAGACTACAGAATACTTAAACAGGTCTTTAGTAACTGAGGGTCAGGGCTGAACTGAAATACACTTTGCTCCACAGGGTTTATATACCGGTGTGGTCACCACCGGTACTACAATGTACAGGAGCCATCAGAAAGTAGTCCATCACCTTAAGGTATCCTCTTAAGGTGGTACAGGTTACATACACTACAATTCCTCCCCTTTTAGCTTAACAGTGTACACCCCAATTTAAACATAACATGGATAACATATATACAACTTTCACACAAAACTGTTCAAAGATTCAGTCTCTGAGGAGGCCTCCTGATCCGGGCCGGATAACGCCTTTCAGGGGTCTCTGGTTCTCGTTGCTGGGGTGACTCATCCACTTGATCTCCTATGGATTGAACATCATCATGTACGTTCGAGTCTGAGGTAGATGCTACAGGCTCAATAACTTCTTCAACTGGTGTCTCTGCCGTAGACATGGGGTCGACCCTTGTTCTCGATTCCACAAGTTGGTCAGCATGACGTCGTATTACGTTCTCACCAACGTCTACCGTGTATATCAAGGGTCCTTGTCGGGCACGAATTGTTCCAGATTGCCATTTATCATTCCTATAGTCCCTGGCCAACACTGGTTGTCCTATTTCGAAACTCCGAGTGGCCTTGTTATTTACGTGCTGGAATTGCTTGTTTTCGACTTCCCTACGCACGTTGGGTTTTAACAAATCCAACCGGGACTGCAACCTCCTGTTATAGAACATTATGGCAGGGCTTTGATTTGTCACTGCATGCGTGGCGTTTCGATATGCCATCAGGAAATTGTCCACCTTGTGTTGTAGTGGAATATGGTCTTCGCTCATGGCCTTTATCACCTTTTTGAATGTTTGTACAAATCTCTCGGCCAACCCATTGGTAGCCGGATGATATGGGGCAGATGTATAGTGTTTCACCCCATTCTTTTTCATGAATTTCTGGAATTCTTCTGACACGAACTGTGGTCCGTTGTATGAACATATTTGTTCTGGCAACCCATTCCTTGCAAATATGGTTCTTAGAACTGCGATCGTCTTTTCAGAGGTAGTGGTCGACATCTTAATCACTTCTGGCCATTTAGAATGTGCGTCTACCGCTATCAAAAACATGGAATCCATGAATGGACCTGCAAAGTCGATATGCACACGTTGCCATGGGGTTGAAGACCATTCCCACGGATGCAGCGGTGCAATTGGAGGTGCGTTTTGAACTTTTTGGCACCCTGAGCAGCTTTTAGTCAGATCCTCTATTTGTTTGTCGATACCTGGCCACCACACATAAGCCCTAGCAAGGCTTTTCATCTTGACTCCCCCCAGATGACCTTCATGCAGTTCCTTCAGAACTCTCTCCCTTAATTTAGGAGGAATAATCACCCTTGTTCCATACATCAATGTTCCTTGACAGACGGACAGCTGTTCTCGTCTGGCTGAGAATGCAGGTAACAGTGGTTCGCCATGTGCTGGCCATCCCTTCACTGTCAAATCGTAGACCCGAGACAGTGTCGGGTCGTTTCGGGTCTCTCTCTCAATACTCGCATTGGTGACTGGTAAGCATTCGATGATGGTCGAGTGAAATATCTCGACAGGATCAACTGCCGGTGCCTCTTCCGCTGTAGGTAGTGGCAGGCGCGACAGCCCATCAGCATTACCATGTTGCTCTGTACCTTTGAATTCAATATCATATTGATGTGCCCCTAGGAAAAGGGACCATCTCTGAAGCCTCTGCGCTGTCAGAACCGGAACACCCTTCTTAGGGTTAAAAATGGAAACCAACGGCTGGTGATCTGTCAGCAGCGTAAACTTTTGGCCTTTCAGGTAATGGTTAAATTTCTTAACTCCCCACACGAGGCTGAGAGCCTCCCTATCTATCTGAGCATAGTTGCGCTCTGCGGAGGTCAATGATCTGGATGCGAACGCGACTGGCCTTTCCAAGCCATTTGGCAACTTATGTGAGAGCACTGCCCCGATACCATATGGAGAAGCATCACAAGCTAAGCGAATAGGCAGCGTTGGGTTAAAGTGAGCCAACACTTCCTTAGAGGTGATCAGTGCCTTGCTTTTTTGAAAAGCCCGCTTACAGTCCTCGCTCCACTTCCATGGTACTCCCATTTGCAAAAGAGCGTTCAGCGGGTGTAACACCGTGGATAAATTTGGAAGAAACTTGTGGTAATAGTTAATCAACCCAAGGAACGACCTCAACTGGGATACATTTTCCGGAGCGGGAGCTTTCACAACAGCTTCGATCTTGTCAGGTGACTTATGAAGCCCCTCCTGGTCAATGACGTGGCCGCAGTACGAGATTCGCTTCTGAAAGAACTCACATTTCTGGCGATTAACTCTGAGTCCATATTCTTTCAATCTGGTGAGCACCTGCTCCAAATTCGCGAGGTGTTCCTTATCATCATCTCCTGTAATCAGAATGTCGTCCAGGTAGCATTGAGTGCCTGGAATTCCCTGCAATACCTGCTCCATGGCCCTTTGCCAAATCGCTGGAGCCGATGCCACTCCAAAAACCAGTCTATTATACCGATATAAGCCCTTATGTGTGTTGATCGTGAGATACTGGCGTGACGCTTCATCAACTTCCATCTGTAGGTACGCCTGCGCCAGGTCTATCTTGGTGAAGTGTTTCCCGCCAGACAGCGAAGCGAAGATATCCTCAATCCGCGGAAGCGGATATTGCACCGTGTGAAGAACCGGATTAACAGTGATCTTGAAATCGCCACAGATGCGAACCTTCCCAGGTTCCCCCGGCTTGTTGCTCAACGAACGCTTCATGACGGGAACAATGGGTGTGGCCCATTCGCTCCAGTCCACCTTAGACAGTACTTCTGAACGTTCTAGCCCTTCCAGCTCTGCTTCCACAGCAGGTCGTATCGCATAAGGTACCGGCCTGGCTTTGAAAATTTTTGGGTTTGCATGTTCTTCAACCTTGATGTTTGCCGTAATTCCTTTCAGTGTTCCCAGTCCCTGTTGGAACACCTCCTTAGCATCGTCCAATATTTTGGACAGTCGTTTAGGTTTGACGTTGTCCTCTTTACAGGAATCTACAGTTAGTGCTTGTAAGGAATGCCAGTCCACGTTTATTCTCCGGATCCATTCCCGTCCCAGTAGTGGCGGACCTCCCTCAGGTAACACATACAAGTCCATTTCCTGACTTTCTTTACCATTGTAGACCACCTTTACCTTTATCTTTCCGATGGGGTATACTCTTTGCCCCGTGTATGTTTTCAATACAATCTCCGTATCCCTCAGGGGAATGTGTGAGAGTAACCTTTTGTAATCTTGCTTATTCATGACCGTCAATGCCGATCCAGTGTCCAATTTCATCTTCACTTGGACTCCTGCTATCCGAAGCATGACCCAGATAGTTTGGTGGTCTGCTGTGTTACCCACATTATATATTTTTAGACAACCCAGTTCCTTACTGCTGGAGTCTGAATCCGTCTTCTGTTCATCCGAACTGTTCTCTGTCACCTTGTGTACTTTTTTGTACTTCTCCTGCGGCGACTTTTTGCTGCTGGTCTTCTTTCCTGACCGGCATACTCTCGCTATGTGACCAAGTTTGCCACATTGCCTGCATTCTTTATCTTTGAACGAGCACTGGTTCTGGTCATGCGTTGTCCTTCCGCAACGATAGCACTTTACTGCGCCCAATGCCATTTCATTGGTGCTGAATTCCAATGGCCTTTGCTGCATTTCTGCAGTGCCTCGTGCTGCTGCCTCGTGCGATGCTGCAATGCTGAAAGCTTTGTCCAGCGTAAGATCCTTTTCCTCTAGCAGTCGCTTCTGGGTTCCTTCGCTTAGTAGCCCACACACAAACTTATCTCTCAGAGCGTCTGCTAGTCCTGTACCGAACTGACAGTACTTTGATAACTTGCGCAGTTCGATTAAGAATTCAGCGTTGCTTTCCTCTTCAAGTTGAATTCTTTTGTAAAATTTAAATCGTTCCACTATCAGCAGCGGCGTGGGGTTTAAATGCTCTTGCAGGATAGTAACAATATCCGCGAAACTCTTTCCTACCGGTTTATCTGGTGTTACAAGGTGCCTTAATAACCCGTACGTCTTCGCACCCATCGAGTTTAATAGGGTTAGTGCTTTCTTATCCACCGGTACCTCATTCGCTGTACAGTAAACTTCAACGCGTTCCACATAAGTGGCCCAATCTTCCACATCGCTATCAAAAGCAGTGACGTTACCCGTTTTTGGCATCCTTGTTGAGTTTCCTTTATTTTATTTTATTTTTCAAAATGGCGGCTTCCCGCGCTTGGCGGCTTTTCCCGCGCTTCTTCCCCCGCCGACTAAAAATGGCGATTACCGCGCTGTTGCCGCTCTCGCCTCCCAGCGGTCCTTTATTTCCCCCGACGCTGCTGCTCTTGTTCCCCGCCGCTCCCGCGGTCCTCGTGGACATCAACGCTTTTCTGGCTGCTGCGCGTCTCTGCCCCGATTGCAGTCCGGCCCCTGACACCGGCTGCGGTCGTGTTCTCCGCCCTTTTCTTCGTTTTCCCTCCCCTTCTCCCACTGACAACTCGGCCGACTTCCCCTCCGTGCTGCTCGATCGGGCTTACCCGCCGCTGTCGTAGAAGGGATGATCACTGCCTGTTGCTGATGGTGGACTTCGTGGCCAGCAAACCAACCCGGGTTCCCGATGGCCTCCCGTGCGATGCAGTGCTCAGCAGGATGTTGAGGGCGGATGCCTCTTTTCGACGCCCGTTCTGAGGATGAAGCTGCCTTGGATGCAAAACTGCCGCTAGGTACGATCAGACTCGTCGCCACTGTTGAGTCTGTGCTTTCAAATGTAGTTATGCTGAATAACTGGACACAGACTACAGAATACTTAAACAGGTCTTTAGTAACTGAGGGTCAGGGCTGAACTGAAATACACTTTGCTCCTCAGGGTTTATATACCGATGTGGTCACCACCGGTACTACAATGTACAGGAGCCATCAGAAAGTAGTCCATCACCTTAAGGTATCCTCTTAAGGTGGTACAGGTTACATACACTACACAATCCACATACTCACTTTTGGCGACAGAAAATCACTTTAAATAGCTCTCTATGTACTAAGGGTGAGTGAAGTGTTAAGGTAAGAAGTTAAACCCATGTTTGGTGCAATCAGGCAATGTAGCAACTGAACTTGAATCATCTTGGTTGAGATTTCTTGCAAAATGGCAATTTTCTCCTGCTCATTATGAAATTAAAATTCACATTTTATGAAAAGACTGAAGCCCAACCAACTTATCACCTGCACTGTTGGCAATTTTAGTGACTCAATCTGGCCTCTAGTTACAGGAGGCATGGTCCCGACAGGTCAAACCGACCCAAACTTTAAACAAATGATCAGATACACGTTACAAAATGTTTATCAAGAGCCTCAATTTTACACTTCTCAGGATTACACATGTGTAGTAATGGACCTCAACAATTAGCTTAGTAACAGATGTGTCAACGTACAACAACTGATCATCAAAGATAGACAGTTGAGTTCTTCGATCAAGTTGCATGTCTTCAATTACAAACTACCATGTCTGCACAAATTCTTCAATTCTCTTTAAATAGAGTAGAGTCTTGATAATGCACCATGACTTCAAAATCACGAGGGGTCTGGACAGAGCAGATAGAGGGCAACTGTTCCCATTGGCGGAAGGGTCGAGAACCAGAGGACACAGATTTAAGGTGATTGGCAAAAGAACCAAAGGCGATATAAGAAAAAACTTTTTTACGCAGCGAGTGATTAAGATCTGGAATGCACCGCCTGAAAGGGTGGTGGAGGCAGATTCAATCATAGCTTTCAAAAGGGAATTGGATAAGTATCTGAAGGAAAGAAATTTGCAGGGCTACGGGGAAGGGCGGGGGAGTGGGACTATCTGAAGTGCTCTTGCAGAGAGCCGGCATGGGCTCGATGGGCCAAATCGCCTTCTCCGTGCCGTAACCATTCTATGATTCTATGATATAATGGGAACGGTGGCATAGTGGTTATGTTACTGGACTAGTAATCCAGAGGCCTAGACTAAGGATCCGGAGACATGAGTTCAAAATCCCACCACGGCAGCTGGGGAATTTAAAATTCAGTCAATTAAATAAACCTGGAATAAAAAGTTAGTATCAGTAATTGTGACCATGAAACTACCAGATTGTTGTAATAAACCCATCTGGTTCAGGGAAGGAGATCTGCCGTCCTTACCTGGTCTGGTTGAGATGTGACTCCAGGCCCACAGCAATGTGGTTGATTCTTAACTGCCCTCTGAAATGGCCTAGCAAGTCCCTCAAGGGCAAGTAGGGATGGGCAATAAATGCTAGCCTTGCCAGCGATGCCCACATCCCGTGAACGAATATGAAAAAAAATGATAATGAGCCGTGTTTCATTTTAATAATTTCAACTGGCCTCCCAACCAGCAACACTGGCTCCTCTCCACACCTACTTGCACCCTGTGACAGTAGTGGCACATAATTGAGGGCACACATGAAAATCATGAACGATTTAGATACAGTAAATAAAGAGAATCTGGCTGAAGGGTCGATAACGAGAGGGCACAGATTTGAGGTGATTGGCAAAAGAACCAGAAGCGACATGAGGAAAAACTTTTTTACGCAACGAGTGGTTAGGATTTGGAATGCACTGCCTGAGAGGGCGGTGGAAACCGATTCAAAGGGAAATACTTGGAGCAAAAAAAATTGCAGGGATATGGGGAAAGAGCGGGGGAGTGGGACTAACTGGATTGCTCTTCGAAAGAGCCGGTGCAGACTCGATGGGCCGAATGACCTCCTTCTGTGCTGTACTATTCTATGATTCTAAAGAGTATACAATTGAATATATAGCTTAAACGGCACTTGTAAAACTCTTTCTTCACACCTAACAGTCTGTGGTGCTGTTCAAGTTTGCTCAGTATTACATTATTAATATTTTCACTGGCACAAACTCGGGGCTAAATTTGATCAAACTGGGCTCAGGACAGCTTTAACCCAGAATTCTGCTGGCACTACAGCCTTCATTTATTCCCATCATTCACAACCTCTTGCCATTTATAAATGATGGATGCATTTCAATTCTAAAATATTGCAAGATTGTAAAAATAATCAGTAACTACCAGAAATGAATCTATAATTAGAACTAACCGTACAATAATAAGAACTAAGTTTTGGGTATGGTGTTTCTGCATGAAAATTATTCTTTTCATGCCATGGTGTCAGCCGTGGCTCAGTAGTAACACTCTTGTCTCTGAGTCAGAAGATTGTGTTTTCTACTACAGTGCAGTACTGAAGGAGTGCTACACTGTCGGCGGTGCCGTCTTTCAGATCCCATGGCAGTATTTCAGAGAGCAGGAGAGTTCACCCCGGTGTCCTAGACCATATTTATTCCTCAACCAACAGCTAAAATCAGACTATATGATCAATATCACGTTGCTGTTTGTGGGAGCTTGCTGTGCGCAAATTGGCTGCCACGTTTCTTACACTACAACAGTGACTACACTTTCAAAGTACTTCATTGGCTGTAAAGTTCTTTCTTTTTCCTGGAAGCATAATTCTCTGTGACATTAACTGAAAACATAACTTATGCACCTGAAATCCTAAACTAGTCAAGAACAACTCTATAAAATGATGTTGAAGAAGAAAGAGGCTGCCTTGATAGAAAGCTTGGGACAATTCTCCTCCCCAATCCCACCTGAATGCAGTGGAGAATGTCAGAAAATTTGGGCAGTGAGGCCTCCCGCCTTCTCTCTGTGCTGACCAAGAATTCTCTTTCCCGCACACACCAGGCCTACCACTGGCTGCTCCTTCCTGACTTGTCGCAGGCGGGAGGCAAGAGGGAAATGGAGGCAGGAATGTGCTGGTAGACCTTACTGCTTGATTTTATCCCCTTTTCGGCTGCGATCCTGCCCAATTTGATGCAAGATTGTGGAGTCAAACGTCCACTGATGGGTTCGATTGCACATTTTTCTGCATGATATACTTACATAGGAACGAACGGGGGGAAAATTTGGTTGCTTTGTGCCTCCTGTTAGCGCCTTAAGAGGGCGCTAACGGGGCACAAAGCAACTAGCGCCCGGGCGAGGTGCCGGCAACGCCTCCCACGAAATTCAGCGGGAAGCTTAAAAGTGGATAAATCCCCAGGCCCTGACGGGATGTATCCCAGGCTGCTGTGTGAGGCAAGGGAGGAGATTGCAGGGGCTCTGACACAAATTTTCAGAACCTCTCTGGCCACAGGGGAGGTGCCAGAGGACTGGAGAACAGCTAACGTAGTACCATTATTCAAGAAGGGTAGTAGGGATAAACCAGGGAATTACAGGCCAGTGAGCCTAACATCAGTGGTAGGGAAATTATTGGAAAAAATTCTGAGGGACAGAATTAGTCTCCACTTGGAGAGGCAGGGATTAATCAGGGATAGTTAGCATGGCTTTGTCAGGGGGAGATCATGTCTGACCAATTTGATTGAATTTTTTGAGGGGGTGACTAGGTGTGTGGATGAGGGTAGTGCAGTTGATGTACAGGAAACTTTTCTTTATCCGGCACCGACGGGACCGACGTGGTGCCGGTTCATCAAAATTCCAGATAACCGAAAGCTATAGTAAAAGATACGGAGAGCCGAGAGCTCTGTATAAAGCAACAAACCCTGTTGCGTAGCAACAGGTTCAGAACAATGGCCACAAGTCCCAAGCATCTCTGTAGCTTAGCAACAGCTGCAGCCATACCCTTGCACAGCAACAGATCAAGAAGGCAAGTACAACATGAAGTAAAACTTACCTGAACCTACTCCTGAATTTTGCCGGTTAACTGAGATTCCCGGTTATTTTGGTGTCGGTAAATCGAAAGTTTCCTGTAGTCTACATGGACTTCAGTAAGGCTTTTGACAAAGTCCCACATGGGAGACTGGTCAAGAAGGTAAGAGCCCATGGGATCCAGGGCAATTTGGCACATTGGATCCAAAATTGGCTTAGCGGCAGGAGGCAGAGGGTGATAGTCGAAGGTTGTTTTTGTGAGTGGAAGCCTGTGTCCAGTGGTGTACCGCAGGGATCGGTGCTGGGTCCTTTGCTGTTTGTAGTGTACATTAATGATTTAGATATGAATGTAGGAGGTACGATCAGTAAGTTCGCAGATGACACGAAAATTGGCGGAGTGGTAAGTAGCAAGGAGGGAAGCCTCAGGCTACAGGACGATATAGATGGGATGGTAAGATGGGCAGAATAGTGGCAAATGGAATTTAACCCTGAAAAGTGTGAGGTGATGCATTTTGGGAGGACTAACAAGGCAAGGGAATACACAATGAATGGTAGGACCATAGGAAGGATAGAGGATCAGAGGGACCTTGGTGTGCATGTACATAGATCCCTGAAGGCAGCAGGACAGGTAGATAAGGTCATTAAAAAGGCATATGGGATACTTGCCTTCATTAGCCAAGGCATAGAATATAAGAGCAGGGAGGTTATGATGGAGCTGTACAAAATGCTAGTTAGGCCACAGCTGGAATACTGTGTGCAGTTCTGGTCGCCACACTATAGGAGGGATGTGATTGCATTGGAGAGGGTGCAGAGGAGATTCACCAGGATGTTACCTGGGCTGGAGCACTTCAGCTATGAAGAGAGACTGGACAGGCTGGGGTTGTTTTCCTTAGAGCAGAGAAGGCTGAGGGGGGACCTGATTGCTGTGTACAAAATTATGAGGGGCATAGATAGGGTAGATAGAAAGGAACTTTTCCCCTTAATAGAGGGGTCAATAACCAGGGAGCATAGTTTCAAGGTAAGGGGCAGGAGGTTTAGAGGGGATTTGAGGAAAAACTTTTTCACCCAGAGTGTGGTTGGAAACTGGAACTCACTGCATGAAAGGGTGGTAGAGGCAGGAACCCTCACAACATTCAAGAGGCATTTTGATGAGTACTTGAAACATAAGAACATAAGAACATAAGAAATAGGAGCAGGAGTAGGCCAATCGGCCCCTCGAGCCTGCTCCGCCATTCAATAAGGTCATGGCTGATCTGATCCTAACCGCCAATCTACTATCACAGAAACATCTCCTGAATCTAACAGAATTAGACAGATGAAATAGGAGCAGGATCAAGCTACACGGCCCCTGGGCCCACTCTGCTGCCCACAGGGCCATGACCGATCCGAACCTAGGCTCATGTCCAAATTCCTGCCCGCTCCCCGTAACCCTTAATTCCCTTTACTTCTAGGAAACTGTCTATTTCTGTTTTAAATTTATGTAATGATGTAGCTTCTACAGCTTTTTGGGGCAGCATATTCCATGGACCTACCACCCTCTGAGTGAAGTAGTTCCTCCTCATCTCAGTTTTGAAAGAGCAGCCCCTATTCTAAGACTATGCCCCCTAGTTCTAGTTTCACCCATCATCGGGAACATCCTCCCCGCATCCACCCGATCCAACCCCTTCACAATCTTATATGTTTCAATAAGATCGCCTCTCATTCTTCTGAACTCCAATGAGTAGAGTCCCAATCTACTCAACCTCTCCTCATATGTCCATCCCCTCATCCCCGGGATTAACCGAATGAAGTCAGAAATAGATGGTAGAAAGGTGAGAAGCAATAAGCAAAGGAGAGAAACACAAAGGGCCAAACTAATTCATAATGAGAGTGTGAAAAAAGCAAGCCTGAAGGCTTTGTATCTTAATGCTAGAAGCATTAGGAACAAGGTGGATGAATTAGTTGTGGAAATAGAGGTAAACAAGTATGATTTGATTGGGATTACAGAAACGTGGCTGCAGGGTGGGCAAGGCTGGGAACTTAACATCCAGGGATATACAATATTTAGGAAGGATCGGCAAAAAGGTAGGGGAGGTGGGGTAGCATTGCTGGTAAAGGAGGGGATTAATGCAATGGAAAGGAAGGATATTAACTCGGATGAAACGGAATCTGTATGGGTAGAAATGAGAAATAGCAAGGGGAGGAAAACGTTAGTGGGTGTGATATATAGGCCTCCAAATAGTAATATGGAGGTGAGGGAAGGCATAAAAAGGGAAATTAGAGAAGCGTGCGATAAGAGCACAGCTGTCATCATGGGTGACTTTAATTTACATATTGATTGGACTACCCAAATTAGTAAAAATTCTGAGGAGGAGGAATTCCTGGAATGTTTTCGGGACGGTTATCTGGACCAATATGTCGAGGAGCCGACTCGAGATCAGGCCATTTTAGACTGGGTATTGTGCAATGAGAAGGGACTTATCAGCAATCTTCTTGTACGAGGCCCCTTGGGTCAGAGCGATCATAATATGATCGAGCTCTCAGTCGAGATGGAGAGTGAGGAAATTGAATCAGAGACTAAGGTCCAGAACTTAAATAAAGGGAATTACGAGGGTATGAGACGGGAATTGGGTAAGATTGATTGGGTGGTGTTTCTGGGGGGATTGACAGTGGATAGACAATGGCAAGCATTCAAAGATAGAATGGAAGAATTCCAGAACATGTTTATACCGGTTTGGCATAAAAATAAACCTAAAAAGGTGACTCAACCGTGGATAACGAGGGAAATTAGGGACAGCATAAAATCAAAAAAAAGGGCATATCAACTGGCAAAAAAAAGCACCAGACCAGAAGATTGGGGGCAGTACAGGATACAGCAAAAGAGGACAAAGGGATTAATCAGGAAGGGGAAAATAGAATACGAAAGTAAACTTGCAGCAAACATAAAGACAGACTGCAAAAGCTTTTATCGGTATATCAGGAGGAAAAGACTGGTAAAATCCCAAGTCGGTCCCTTGCAGTCCGATTCGGGAGAATATATAATGGAGAATAAGGAAATGGCAGACCAATTAAACTCATACTTTGGTTCTGTATTCACAAAGGAGGACACAAATAACCTCCCAGGAATATCGGCAAACATAGGGACTAATGAGAGGGAGGAGCTGACAGAAATTAGTATCTCTAGGGATATGGTGTTGGGTAAGTTGAGGGGACTGAAGGCTGACAAATCCCCAGGGCCTGATAAACTACATCCTAGGGTACTTAAGGAGGTGGCCCTGGAGATAGCAGATGCTCTAAGGATCATCTTCCGGAACTCCATTGACTCGGGAACAGTACCCGTGGATTGGAGGGTAGCTAATGTTACCCCAATATTTAAAAAGGGGGGTAGAGAGAAAGCAGGGAATTATAGACCAGTAAGCCTTACATCGGTTGTGGGCAAAATGCTAGAGTCCATTATTAAGGATAAAATAGCGGAGCACTTGACAAATGGGGAAAGGATCGGACAGAGTCAACATGGATTTACAAAGGGTAAATCGTGTTTGACTAATCTGCTGGAATTTTTTGAGGAGGTAACTGGTAGAATAGATGGGGGAGAGCCAGTGGATGTGGTGTACCTTGACTTCCAGAAAGCCTTCGATAAGGTTCCACACAAAAGATTATCATGCAAAATTAAGGCTCATGGGATTGGGGGCAAAGTATTAACGTGGATAGAGAACTGGCTGGCGGATAGAAAACAGAGAGTTGGAATAAACGGCTCGTTTTCGGAGTGGCAGGCAGTGACCAGCGGGGTGCCGCAAGGATCTGTCCTGGGACCCCAGCTGTTCACAATATATATAAATGATCTGGATCAGGGAATTGGATGCAATATTTCCAAATTCGCTGACGACACTAAACTAGGAGGAGGGGTGGGCTCTGATGAGGATGTCAGGAGGCTACAGTGTGATTTGGACAGGTTGGGGGAATGGGCGGATACGTGGCAGATGCACTATAATGTGGATAAATGCGAGGTTATCCACTTTGGGGGTAAAAACAGGAGGGTAGATTATTATCTAAATGGCAATAGATTGGGAGATGGGGAAGTGCAGAGGGACCTGGGTGTTCTTGTGCACCAGTCACTGAAGGAGAGCATGCAGGTGCAACAGGCGATTAAGAAGGCAAATGGTATGTTGGCCTTCATATCAAGGGGGTTCGAGTATAGGAATAGGGATACCTTACTACAGCTGTACAAGGTGCTGGTGAGACCGCATCTGGAGTATTGTGTACAGTTTTGGTCGCCCCATCTGCGGAAGGATGTTCTTGCCATGGAAAGAGTGCAACGGCGATTCACCAGGCTGATACCTGGAATGGCGGGAATGACCTACGAAGAGAGATTAAATAGTTTGGGCTTGTACTCACTGGAGTTTAGAAGATTGAGAGGGGATCTCATCGAAACATATAAAATTATGGCAGGCCTGGACAGGCTGAATTCAGAGAGAATGTTTCCAATGGCCGGGGAGCACAGAACCAGGGGCCACAGTCTAAAAATAGCGGGCAAATCATTTAAAACAGAGATGAGGAAGAATTTCTTCACTCAAAGAGTGGTGAGCCTATGGAATTCCCTGCCACAGAGGGCTGTGAAGGCTAATTCAATAAATATTTTCAAGAGAGAATTGGATATATTTCTGAAGGCTAAGGGGATTAAGGGTTACGGAGAAAAGGCGGGGACGGGGTACTGAACTGGTAAGATCAGCTATGATCTCAGACGAAGATCAGCCATGATCTCATTGAATGGTGGAGCAGGCTCGAAGGGCCGAATGGCCTACTCCTGTTCCTATCTCTATGTATCTATGAACCTTCTTTGTACTGACTCGAGAGCAAATATGTCTTTTCTTAAGTATGGACACCAAAACTGTATGCAGTATTCCAGGTGCGGTCTCACCAATACCTTGTACAACTGAAGCAATACCTCCCTATTTTTATATTCTATCCCCCTAGCAATGAAAGCCAACATTCCATTGGCCTTCTTAATCACTTGCTGCACCTGCACACTAACCTTTTGAGTTTAGTGCACCAGGACCCCCATATCCCTTTGTACTTCAGCACTTTCCAGTTTCTTGCCATTAAGATAATAACTTGCTCTGCAATTTTTCCTGCCAAAGTGCATAACCTCACACTTTCCAGTATTGTACTCCATCTGCCAAATCTCTGCCCACTTACTTAGCCTGACTATGTCCCCTTGCAGGTTTTTTATGTCCTCCTCACTCACTACTTCCCTCCCATCTTAGTATCATCTGCAAACTTTGATATGTTACTCTCGGTCCCCTCCTCCAAATCGTTAATATAGATTGTAAAGAGTTGGGGACCCAGCACTGACCCCTGTGGAACACCACTAGTTACTGATTGCCAGTCCGAGAATGAACCATTTATCCCAACTCTCTGCCTTCTGTTAGATAGCCAATCCTCTATCCATGCCAGAATATTACCCCCAATCCCGTGATTTTTTATCTTAAGCAATAATCTTTTGTGTGGCACCTTGTCAAATGCCTTTTGGAAGTCTAAATACACTACGTCCACTGGTTCCCCTTTATCCACCCTATATGTTACTTCCTCAAAGAACTCCAGCAAATTTGTCAAACATGACTTCCCCTTCATAAAACCATGCTGACTTTGTCCTATTAAATTATGATTATCCAAATGTCCTGTTACTGTCTCCTTAATAATGGACTCCAATATTTTACCTACCACAGATGTTAGGCTAACCGGTCTATAGTTTCCAGCCTTCTGTCTACTGCCCTTTTTAAATAAGGGCGTTACATTAGCAGTTTTCCAGTCTACCGGGACCTTTGCTGAGTCCAGGGAGTTTTGGAAAATTATTACCAATGCATCCACAATCCCTACCGCCACTTCCCTCAAGACCCTAGGATGTAAGCCATCAGGTCCAGGTGATTTATCCGCCTTCAGTCCCATTATTTTACCGAGTACCACTTCCTTAGTGATTTTGATCGTGTTTAGCTCCTCCCCCCCTATAGCCCCCTGTTTGTCCAGTGTTGGGATATTATTAGTGTCTTCTACTGTAAAGACTGATACAAAATATTCATTCAGTGCTTTTGCCATCTCCATATTTCCCACCATTAATTTCCCGGTCTCATCCTCTAAGGGACCAACATTTACTTTAGCCACCCTTTTTCTTTTTATATAACTATAAAAACTCTTACTATCTGTTTTTATAGTTTTTGCTAATTTACTTTCATAATCTATCTTCCCTTTCTTAATTAATCTTTTTGTTATTTTTTGCTGTCTTTTAAAGTTTTCCCAATCCTCTATCCTCCCACTAGATTTGGCTACCTTATATGCCCTTGTTTTTAGTCGAATACTATCCTTAATTTCTTTACTTCGCCACGGATGGCTGTCTTTTCTTTTACACCCTTTTCTTCTCAGTGGAATATATATATTTTGGAAGTTGTAAAATAACTCCTTAAATGTACACCACTGATCATGTATCGACTTACCCTTTAATCTATTTTCCCAATCCACTCTACTCACTCCGCTCTCATACCTTCATAGTCTCCTTTATTCAAGCTCAGCACGCTTGTTTGAGATCCAACCTTCTCACCCTCTAATTGAATATGGAATTCAACCATGTTATGGTCACTCATTCCAAGGGGATCCTTTACTAGGACATTTTTAATTAATCCTGTCTCGTTACACAGGACCAGATCTAAGGTATGCCATAGCATACAAGGCTACGGACCAATTGCTGGAAAATGGGATTAGAATAGACAGGGCTTGATGGCCGGCATGGACACGATGGGCCGATGGGCCTCTTTCTGTGCTGTATAACTCTATGACTCTATGTTAGCGGTGGCGGTTCGGGAGCGCCTCCTGACTTACCGCTGGACGCTGTGTCCGACGGGGTCAGAAGGGCCTACCTGCGGCCGGGGAGGCGCTATTTAAAGGCGAGGTGTGGGGCGGCCATTTTTGTTGCTGGCCGCCTGCCAGCAGCTGCCTGCGCTCCCATCCCCAGCCTTTTAACCTGCACCCCCGCCCATGGAGTGCCGGCTGCACTCCAAGAGCCTGGCAGTTCTCTTGAGTGCCGGGCTCTTTTGCCGGCACTCCTGATCCCCCAGGTCGCACTGTGCAAGGCCCCTCCCCTTTAAGAAGGGGAGGAAGGCCTGCAATACCGTGGCACATAGTGGTGCGATATTCCCTCGCAGCGCCCCAAGAGGGAGGCAGGGCGCTTCCAGTAGCACCCCGCGTCCCTCTTGGGGCGCTACCACTCAATTTTCGTTGTGGAAGCGCTAATTTTTAGTGCCCCGGCGAAGTCCACTTGCTTCCTAAACTTGCTAGCGTTATCTGCCATATATTCATCACTGTAGGAAATGAGAATCCAACACTATACCCATAATATGTAGTAAATATTGTGTTGAAAAGTTCCTACGTGTAACCCACATTAGTTGAAGGCTATCAGATGAATCTTCCCACTTTTCATGAATGCACATATATCAGAAAATCAAGTTAGGATTTACTGTTTATATCTAAGGTTTCATCAATGACACTGTGAACTATGCTACATATATCCACTCCAAAAGATATTGGCCCTGAAATTCCTGGAACCCAGAGCGAACAGAAAACTAGATTTCCAAACTGGGGGCTGAGACAGGAATTTGGGGCAGAACCCAGTTCCACCAGGGTGCTGCTTCATTTGCAGTGCCCCTTTCCATTATGGTGGGGGAGCAGTAATGGGCAGATCTTCCACCTGCCTTGCCCACGTGAAGGATATATGTCTGGTCGAGTTTCTGGGCTTCCGCAGGAATTGCACCATTAATGGCCTCAGTATGTCTCAGTGGAACTCAGTGGAGCTGGCTTGAGCCTCATCGAGGTCTTTTGAAAAGCCCCACATCTTTATTAGACTAAAGCAATCAATCCCAGGTGAGATCCATGACCTTAGTAGGCGAGGACAAAGACTCTTCTGGAAGCAGAGATGTTTTTGGCCCAGAAAGGCTTAGTGGCACCTCAGACAAGTGGCTGTAGGTCACTCCACCTTGCAGCAGGCGTATCGGAGGTGGCCACATCTGAATTTCCCCAGTCACGCAAATGGCACTATCCCCGGAAGTTGAAAGAGGGTTTATGGGCAGGATTTTCATTGTGCAGTGGAGTCGGGATTGGAGGCGTGCGGGGGGTTAAACTCCCGAAATCAGGGGTCCCGACCCCTTCCCACACCCAAACCCGCCTCCATGTTAGTTTCAAAGGAGGCGGGTACCCGCCCCGCAGTGGGACCCACCTCCCCGAGGCGGGAAGAGATTCGTGCCAGGCAGTTTTTAGCCTAATCCCTAGTTTTGATGTTGAAGTGTGGGATTCCCGACGGCTCCAAACCACGCCGAGTTAGAGGAGGTGGACCGTCGGGTTGAAGGACTTGGAGGGGTCGAGATGTCGGTGTTCAGGTGAGTGATGGGTGCATGAGTGCAAAGGTAAGTGTGTTTGGTGTGTCTAAAGTGATTAAATAAGTTTTACATACCTTTTCTTACCTTTTCAGCCTTCCTTCCTTTAGGTTCTGGGAGTCCCTCATCTCACCGGCACAGAAAGCAGAATGGCTGCAAACTGTCAAAAGTGACAGCCTTCAGCTTTCTGTGCAGGAGAGATTTCTAACTGAGTCTGTGGAGAAGGACTCAGGTTAGAAGTAAGACTGTCAGTGTTTGACAGCTTCAAACAGCTGTGAAACACTGATATTTCATCTGTCAAAAGCTCTTGACAGATGAAATTTCAGTCTGTGACATCACCTGTTGCCGGGTGACCCTTAATTGGACTGCTGAGCCCTCTGGGTGGGCTCAACAAGGTCAATCAGGTCTAAATCGCGTGGATTGGCCGCATCTCGATGGAGGCAGGACCACAACCCTGAAAGTTGTAGTCCCGACTCCTGAGTTAAACTCCTGCCCTTTGTCTTTGGGTGAAAGGCAAATGGGTGCTTCTGCTCTACCGCAGTTGCACCAGTGGAATAGAACCCCATGATTTTCTGGAGCATTGATTGTTATCCAAGCCAGGTCTGACAACAGCAGGACTACAGTACAATACTGAGAGAAGTGCAACTTAGCTCTTACTTGCCAGCACCATCAAGGATTGAATCACACACAGAGGTATGAAGCCCTCATTTATTTGACTACATGTCTAAGACTGTAAGGTTAAGTTCATAGTCTACATTCAACATAACACTGATAGGCTTTCAGTGTTTTGAAGGCTCTCCCTTGGATAATGTGAGCATAAAATTGCATTTATTAGGTAGCAAGCCAGCTGCAATATTAGACAGTTTTGTCTTCGTTAGTGAAGCTCTTGTTTTACCTCTGGGGTATGTTTGAGTCATCATCCATAGTCGTCATCATCTTTTTTCGGTCACCTCTCTACCTAACTTTAGCTGACCTTGCATTTATTATATTTTCCCAATTGCCTATGACACTGTACTTTCACATTCTGCTTAGAAACCTTAACTATTGACACTTGGAACATATTTTATATTATCTACTTCAAGAAACATTAAAACAGATAGTAAGAGCTTCTTCAGGTATATAAAAAGGAAGAGGTTAGCTAAAGTAAACGCTGGTCCCTTAGAGGATGAGACTGGGGAATTAATAATGGGGAACGGGGAAATGGCAGAGACTCTGAACAAATATTTTGCATCTGTCTTCACAGTAGAAGACACTAACAACATCCCAATAATGGATAATCAAGGGACCACAGGGAGTGGGGAACTAAAGACAATCACTATCACTAAGGAAATAGTACTCGGTAAAATAATGGGACTAAAAGACGACAAGTCCCCTGGACCAGATGGCTTGCATCCCAGGGTCTTAAAAGAAGTGGCTGCAGAGATAGTGGATGCATTGGTTGCAATATACCAAAATTCCCTGGACTCTGGAGAGGTCCCAGCGGATTGGAAAACCGCAAATGTAACACCCTTATTTAAGAAAGGAGGGAGACAGAAAGCAGGAAACTATAGACCAGTTAGCCTAACATCTGTCATTGGGAAAATGCTGGAGCCCTTCATTAAGGAAGCAGTAGCAGGGCAGTTAGAAAAAACATTCTGCAGTCAAATGGAGTCAGCATGGTTTTAGGAAAGGGAAATCCAGTTTAACAAATTTGCTGGAGTTCTTTGAGGATGTAACAAGCAGGGTGGATAAGGGTGAGCCAGTGGATGTGGTGTATTTGGATTTCCAGAAGGCATTTGATAAGGTGCCACATAAAAGGTTACTGCATAAGATTAGAGCTCACGGAGTTGGGGGTAATATATTAGCATGGATAGAGAATTGGCTTACTAACAGAAAGCAGAGAGTCGGGATAAATGGGTCATTTTCTGGTTGTTAACTGGTAACCAGTGGGGTGCCACAAGGATCGGTGCTGAGGCCCCAACTATTTACAATCTACATTAATGACTTGGATGAAGGGATCGAGTGTAATGTAGCCAAGTTAGCGGATGATACAAAGATGGGTGGGAAAGCAAGTTGTGCAGAGGACTCAAAGAATCTGCAAAGGGATATAGACAGGCTAGGTGAGTGGGCAAACATTTGGCAGATGGAGTATAATGTGGGAAAGTGCGAGGTTATCCACTTTGGCAGGAAAAATAAAAAAGCAAATTATTATTTAAATGGAGAGAGATTACAAAATGCTACAGTTCAGAGGGACCTGGGGGTCCTTGTGCATGAAACACAAAAAGTTAACATGCAGGTACAGCAAGTAATCAAAAAGGCAAATGGAATGTTGGCCTTTATTTCAAGGGGGTTGGAGTATAAAAGCAGGGAAGTCCTGCTACAACTGTACAGGGTATTGGGGAGACCACACCTTTTGGTCTCCTTATTTAAGGAAGGATATACTTGCATTGGAGGCAGTTTAGAGACGATTCACTAGGTTAATTCTAGAGATGAGGGGTTTGACTTATGAGGAAAGGTTGAGCAGGCTGAGCCTATACTCATTGAAATTTAGAAGAATGAGAGGTGATCTTATCGAAACATATAAGATACTGAGGGGGCCCAACAGGGTAGATGCAGAGAGGATATTTCCCCTCATGGGGAAATCTAGGACTCGGGGGCACAGTCTCAGAATAAAGGGTCGGCCTTTTAGAACTGAGATGAGGAGGAATTTCTTCTCTCAGAGGGTCATAAATTTGTGGAATTCTCTGCCCCAGAGAGCTGTGGAGGCTGGGTCATTAAATACATTTAAAGTGGAGATAGACAAATTTATGCAAGATAAGGGAGTGAAGGGTTATGGGGAACGGGCTGGGAAGTGGCTTTGAGCCCTAGATCAGCCATGATCTTATTGAATGGCGGAGCAGGCTCGAGGGGCCAAGTGGCCTATTCCTGCTCCTATTTCTTATGTTTTTATGTTCTTATGTACTTTGATCTTAAACATCCTGTGGGTTATTTTGGGCAAAGGGTGAAAGCAGGCACTAAATGGGTGCTGCGCTAATAAGAAACACCTGTTTGAAAGTCTGGATTTAGCAAGCAATCTTCGGGCTAATTGATGATTATCATGATTTGAATGTGCCTGCAGGTTCTAATCAGAAACCAGCAGGTTTAACACTCAAGTGTAGTCACAGGCAGGTAGTGCAGGAGTCCCCTGAGTGCATCTCACTCTCCAACCAGTATTCTATTCTGAGTACTGGTGAGGGCATTGGTTCCTCTGGGAATACAGCCAGAGCCAAGTCCACGGCACCACAGGTGGCTCAGCTGTACAGGGGGGGAGGAGGAAGATAGGGAAAGCAATAGTGGTAGGGGATTCAACAGTTAGGGAAGCAGACAGGCATTTCTGTGGCCGCAGTCGTGACTCCAGGATGGTATGTTCCCTCCCTGGTGCCAGGGTTAAGGATGTCACTGCGCAGCTGCAGAACATTCTGAGGGGAGAGGGTGAACAGCCAGAGGTCATGGTCTATATCGATACCAACGACATAGGTAGAAAGAGGGATGAGGTCCTGCAGGCAAATTTCAGGGAGCTAGGAAAGAGATTAAAAAGCAGGACCTCAAGGGTAGTAATCTCTGGATTACTCCCAGTGCCATGCGCGAGTAAGTATAGAAATAGGAGGATAGAACAAATGAATGCATGGCTGGAGAGATGGTGCAAGAGGGAGGGATACAGATTCCTGGGGCATTGGGACCTGGGGGAGGTGGGACCTGCACAGGCCGGACAGGTTGTATCTCAATAGAGCTGGCACCAATATCCTCATGGGGGGGTTTGCTAGTGCTGTTGGGGAGGATCTAAACTAAGTTGACAGGGGGGTGGGCACCAGGATGTAGCATTAGAAAGGAGAAACAAAGGGCACAAAGGATTGGGAGAGGTAGATAGCACTAAAGTAAGAAATAGTAAGGTATTAGGTAGGGTCAGACTAAGAGAGAACACAGAATGGTCTAAGATAGGTTTACAGTGAATGCATGTGAACACACAAAGCATAGTAAACAAGGTTGGTGAGCTGCTGGTGCAAATAGCCACATGGGAATATGATGTCATGGCAATAACAGAGACCTGGCTCAAAAAAAGGGTAGGATTGGGTATTAAATATTCCTGGATATAAGATGTTCAAGAAAGATAGGGAAGGAAAGATAGGAGGTGGTGTGGCAGTATCGGTTAAGGAGAATGTTACAGTGCTGGAGAGAGAGGATGTCCTGGAGGGGTCAAGGACAGATTCTATATGGCTAGAGTTAAGAAATAATAGAGGTGCCATCAGACTACTAGGTATATTCTATAGGCCACCAACTAGTGGGAAAGATATAGAGGAGCAAATTTGCAGAGAAATTACAGAGAGAAGTAAGAATTACAGTGATAATGGAGGGCTTCAACTATCCTAATATAGACAGGGATAGTAATAGTGTAAAGGGCAGAGAGGGGGAAGGATTTCTGAAGTGTGTTCAGGAGAACTTTCTTGATCAGTATGTTTCCGACCCAACGAGGAAGGAGGCATTGCTGGATCTGGTTCTGGGGAATGAGATAGGTCAAGAGCAGCAAGTGTCAGTAGGTGAACATTTAAGGAACAGTGATCATAATATCATAAGAACATAACAAATAGGAGCAGGAACAGGGCATTAAGCCTTGCGGGCCTGCTCCGCCATTTAATGAGATCATGGCTGATCTGATTTTGGCCTCAACTCCAATTTCTTGCCCACTCCCTATAACCCTTGACTCCCCTGTTACACAAAATTCTGTCTATCTCAGCCATGAATATATTCAATGACTCAGGTTCCACAGCTCTCAGGGGTAAAGAATTCCAAAGATTCACGACCCTCTGAGAAAAGTAATTCCTCCTCATCTCTGTCTTAAATGGGCGACCCCTTATTCTGAGACTATGCCCCCTTGTTCTAGATTCCCTGACGAAGGGAAACATCCTCTCAGCATCTACCCTGTCCAACCCCCTCAAAATCTTATATGTTTCAATAAGGTCACCTCTCATTCTTCTAAACTCCAATGAGTATAGACCCAACCTGCTCAACCTTCCCTCATAAGACAACCCTTCTTTCCCAGGAACCGACCTAGTGAACCTTCTCTGAACTGCTTCAAATGCAAGTATATCCCTCCTTAAATAAGGGGACCAAAACTGTACACAGTACTCTAGGTGTGGTCTCACCAGTGCCCTATACAGTTATAGCAAGACTTCCCTACTTTTATACTCTATCCCCCTTGAAATAAAGGTCAATATTCCATTTGCCTTCCTAATTACTTGCTGTACCTGCATGTTAACTTTTTGTGTTTCATGTACAAGGACACCCAAATCCCTCTGTACCGCAGCATTCTGTAGTCTCTCTCCATTTAAATAATATTTTTCTTTTCTATTCTTCCTACCAAAGTGGATAACTTCACATTTTCCCACCTTATACTTCATCTGCCAAATTCTTGCCCACTCACTTAACCTAGGGGGGGATTTTAACTCAGGTGTGGGCTGTTGTCGTGTTATCCGAACTTCGTGTTTCCCACACGAATCTAAATAGATGTGGGAGATTGATGCAATTTTAATTTAAGTGGCCAATTGATTTCCAATGTGTGGGAAGCCTTTGCAAATGGGTTTTTCATGACTGAAAGTCCCCTCCAATTGCTGCTGCATTTAAGGTCCACAGCAAGCCTTGCTTCTTCTGCAGGCTTCCAAGCTTTCTCCATTTGGTGTCAGAGGGACCTGCAGGAAAGATGACAAGTGGGAGGGCAAGAGCAGCTCCTCACTTTGACGAGGCGGCACTGCAGGCATTGGTGGATGGGGCTAGGGCCAACAGGGAGGTCCTGTTCCCTTCATCAGGGAGGAAGAGGCCTCCCACTCAGACCAAGGCTGTGTGGATGCAGGTGGCTGAGGAGGTCAATTCCTTGGGAGTCACCCGCAGAACCTGGATACAGTGCAGGAAAAGATTTCATGACCTTCAGCGCACTGGAAAAGTGAGTATGAATTTCCCATCACCCTCACTCTGATCCCCATTGCCTTTCCTCAGCAGCACTGCGCTTTAGCAATCTCTTCCTCCACATCCCAATTGACACTGATATCCATGCACCCTTACACATTCCCTCTCTCTCTATGCTCACATTCACATAACTATTCGACCATGCAGCCCTCACACTCCCTATCACTCTGATGCTTTGAACACAACTGATAACACACAGGGAGGGCCCTTGGTCTTGCAACCTCACTCCATCTTTGTGTCCTTCTAAGTATCTATGCTATGCAATCTCTACACTCACTCCTTCATTCTCACTCAACCTCCACTTGTCTTCCTCATTGCAGGAAAAGAGAGCTCACAACAAAAGAGAGCGAGTCAGGACAGGAGGAGGGCCACCCTCAATAGCCCACCTGACCCTCTGGGAGGAGGCCGTCCTGGAAATCATCGGCATTGAGGATGATTCGCGCGTGGGGGACGGACAGATGCGTGCAACACAGCAAGCTGGTGAAAGAAAAGTTTCCCATCGCTCTCTTTGACATTGCATGAGTCGCTGATAATGGTTGTGAAGTTGCAACAGATGGACTTATGAGCATCTGCAAAAAGCAATGTGCATGTAGCCTTGGCATCACATCTCTGACACTTTCCTTAACTCCCCCCACAAGACCATCACAAGCATCTGTCCCCCCTAGCCAGGAAGAAGAGGCTGAGCAGCCAGACTCCTCAGAGGAAGCTGCAACCTCCGAGGGCGCAGCGTCACCAGAATTCAGCGCACCCAGCATTAGCATAGACACTCACACCTCGGTGGGACCTTCGGGACATAGAGTAGTGTTGTCACCTGGTGTATCACAGCTCACAAGTGAGCATCAGCAGATTGTGGAGACAGGGACAGCAGTGGAGAGTCCTTGTCGGAGGGCGCAGGACTCTGCCAGCTCGGCTCAGCAGCATGTCGACCCTCTGCCTCTGGGTCCATCCATAAGATCAGAGGTAATGGAACTCCAGGCACAGATGCAGGAGTCTCTGGCAGGTTTTGTCTCTAGAGTCACTGCGAGTGTGGAGCGAATGGAGGAGTCCATAGCGAACATGAGCAGAGCCTTTGTGGAGTCATTGGCGCATGAACGCACCAACACGGAAAGGATGGCTACCTCTGTGGAAACAATTGCTACCTCCATGGTAAGGCTGGCTATCGTACAGGAGAGGATGGCTACGGTAGAGGAGCGGAGGGCTACGGCCATGGAGGAACGTAGCCGCCAGGGTATGGAAAACATGGTAATTGTTCAGAATAGAATGACATCTCTTGAGGAGCGATGGGCGTCTATTGAACAGAGAAACCAGACCTTCATGGAAGTCCTTCTGAGTAGGACTGCCATTGCAGATATAGGTCCCCATGGCCCCCCTGATGTGCAGCAAGGTGCTCTCCAGCCACTTGCAGGTGCGGAGGGGGACCTGACCCATGAGAGGGAGGTTGGTGGCAGACCTCAAGGAAGTGGGGGTTCCTCTCCAAGCACTCACACTTCCATGCCACTGCAGAGCCCTTGGTCAGAGCCCCACCAGAGTCCACACCCAAGTGAGATAGACGTCTCAACCCCTGCACAGCCGCAGGAGCAGCAGACTGTTGACGAGCCCTCACAGGCTCACAACCCCAAAGGACGCCCACCAAAGGTGTCGAGACAGGAGCAGCAGGAAAGTGAGCAAGGGGCCTTCACATCTGCTGAAGCCACAGGGGAACCAGTACATAGGAGCACACATAAGAGGAAGATAAAGCACAAGTAGTCACTAGGGTAGTCACTTGGGTGAAATTTGATGTATTGTTAGAAAAAGCCATCAGATTAACAATGTTAATAAAAAATCTGATGGCTACTGCAGTAGTTGTAGCGTGTTTCATTTCGCGAATGGGATTTTCACTTGAGGGCTTAGGATTAATTGCAATTGTCAGTATGCTGGTCAAATAGCTAGGAATCCGCAGGGTCTTGGCCATTGTTGATGCTCAGGTAAGAAGCTGTGAGGCACAAGTGTTTGATTGACTAGGCTAAGCAAATCTGGCCAGGATGAGTGTGTTCCTTGCATCCCAGGCAGCAATGTTCTCGTGTAATACTGCCGCTGGTTGATGGGCCTCTGCAGGATGTTCATTTTCGCACTCCCCCTCTTCCTCCTCCTCATCCGAGGAGGATATGTGAGGAGCCACTTGGTTCTCAGGAATCTGCAAGCCACGACGCTGTGCCATGTTGTGAAGTGCACAGCAAACCATGATGATTCTGGAGACCCTGGCTGCTGAGTACTGCAGGGCTCCACCTGATCTATCCAGGCATCTGAAGCGCATCTTCAGCAAACCAATGGTTTGTTTGATAATGGATCTGGTGGAAATGTGGCTGGAGTTGTAGCGCTCCTCAGCTTCGTTGGCTGGTCTCCTCAACGGCGTCATCAGCCACGTCCTCAGGGGATAGCCCTTGTCTCCAAGTAGCCATCCGATAAGTTGGTCTGGTGGACTGAATAGCGGAGGCACACTAGACTGGCGCAGTATGAAGGAGTCATGGCAACTGTCAGGGTACATGGCACAAACATGCAAAATCTCCTTGTGGTCACACACCAGCTGAACGTTGAGGGAGTGGAAGCCCTTGCTGTTGACAAAGATACCTGGATTGCGATGGGGTGCTCTAAGGCCCAAATGTGTGCAATCAACGACGCCCTGCACCCTTGAAAAGCCTGCCAGATGAGCTAATCCAACCGCTCGCGCCGTGACACTTGCTCGATCCTTGGTGAAATGGATGTGATTGTGCGCGAGGGCAAAGAGGGCATCGGTTACCTACGTGATGCAAGTGTGTGCGGCCGCCTGGGAGATGCCGCTGATGTCTGCTGCTGATCCCTGGAATGAGCCTGAGGCAAAAAAGTTGAGTGCGGTGGTGACTTTGATGGCCACTGGTAGTGCTTGTCCACCTGGTCCTCTGGCCTGCAGGTCTTGCTGTAGCATTGCGCAGATGTCAGTCACTACCTCTCGCGAAAGTCGGAGCCGCCTTTGGCACTGCTGCTCAGACATATTGAGATAGGTGAACCTGCGTCTGTAGACCCTGTTTGGGGGGTATCTCCTGCGCCGACGGGCTTCCAGGCGCTGGCCCCTTCTGGCCTGTGCAGCCTCAGGTGGGTGAGCAGCAGCCTGGTGCTCCTGCTGCTGCTGCTGTTGCTGTTGCTGCTGTTGTTCCTGGTTCTGCTGCTGCCACGGCTGGTGCTCGAGCTCCTCTAATGCCCAGATGGGAAGGAAATAAATGGCTCCCATGCTTCTGGTATATGCCTCCGTTGAGGAAGCGCTGAGTGAAGGTGGCGAGAGGGGTTTCCCAGGAGGCCACACTGGAGATGGGTGTGAGGCTGCAACCTTCCACAGGTGTGGTTATGCCTTCTAAAAGTTGCCCCAGGCCTGAGACCACTAAGTCCTGTCACCTGCAAATGATGGCTGATCAATCTCCTCTTTAATGGTTGACCTGCAGTTGATAGTCAGCAATCCAATCGTGCTCCCGCCAAGTTTCACATTCGTGATTCCCACCAGGTGTGTTTTATGTGGGAAAAGGGTTAAAGTTGCAAGGGCCTGTTAAAATCGGATTATAGAGGCCATTTAGTGGTCATTAAGGGCCTCAAAGGCCAGTCCCGCCTGTTGGATGCGGGACGGAGTCGGGACCATCAGACATGCCTGAGTTAAAATTGCTCAGGGTCAGGAACCAGGCGGGGGGGGGGTCCCGTCCACCAGTTTTTGTGATTTTAACCCCCTGCACGCCTCCAAACCCGACTCCACGGCTCAATGAATATCGAGCCCTTTATGTTCTCCTCACGACTTGCTTTCCCACCTATCTTTGTATCATCCGCAAATCTGGCTACAATACACTTGCTTCCTTCATCCAAGTCATTAATATAGATTGAAAATAGCTGAGGTCCCAGCACTGGTCCCTGTGGCACCCCAATAGTTACAGATTGCCATCCTGAAAATGACCCATTTATCCCAACTCTCTGTTTTCTGTTAGTTAGCCACTCCTCTATCCAATCTATTATATTACCCCCAACACCATGAGCTCTTATCTTATGCAATAACCTTTTAGGTGGCACCTTGTTGAATGCCTTTTGGAAATCCAAATACACTACATCTACTGGTTCCCCTTTATCCACCCTGCTCGGTTCCTCCTCAAAGAACTGTAATAGATTTGTCAAACATGATTTCCCTTTCATAAAACCATGTTGACTGATTGTATTATGATTTTCTTAATGCCTTGCTACAATTCCTTAATTTCAAAATTTGTAGATGACACAAAAATTGGAAGCATAATGAACAGTGAGGAGGATAGTGATAGACTTCAAGAAGACATAGACAGGCTGGCAGAATGGGCAGACACGTGGCAGATGAAAGTTAATGCAGTAAAGTTCGATGTATTTTGGCAGAAAGAATGAAGAGAGGAAATATAAACTAAAAGGTACAATCCTAAAGGGGGGGCATGAACAGAGAGACCTAGGGGTATATATGCACAAATCGTTGAAGGTGGCAGGGCAGGTTGAGAAAGCGGTTAAAAAAACTTACGGGATCCTCGGCTTCATGAATAGAGGTATAGAGCACAAAAGCGTGGAAATTATGATGAACCTTTATAAAACACTGGTACGGTCTCAATTGGGGTATTGTGTCCAATTCTGGGCACCACACTTTAGGAAGGATGTGAAGGCCTTAGAGAGTGTGCAGAAAAGATTTGCGAGAATGATTCCAGGGATGAGGCACTTCAGTTCCATGGATAGACTGGAGAAGCTGGGGTTGTTCTTCTTAGAGCAGAGAAGATTGAGAGGACATTTGATAGAAGTGTTCAAAATCATGAGGGGTCTGGACAGAAAAGATAGAGAGAAACTGTTCCCATTGGCAGAAAGGTTGAGAAACAGAAGACACAGATTTAAGGTGATTGGCAGCAGAACCAAAGGCGACATGAGGAAAAACTTTTTTACTCAGCGAGTGATTAGGATCTGGAATGTAATGCCTGAAAGGGTGTTGGAGGCTTTCAAAAGGGAGTTGGATAAGTACCCAAGGAAAACAAATTGCCAGGCTATGGGGAAGGGCAGGGGAGTGGGACTAGCTGAGCTGCTCTTGCAGAGAGCCGGCACGGGCTAGATGGGCCAAATGGCCTTCTTCCATGCTGTAACCATTCTAGGATTCTATGGGAGAGAAATTGGGTATAGCCCCGTTTGGGGCGCTAGTTCTGGTGAAGCGCAAAGCCTAGCGCCAGTTGCGATTTAGCGCCACCTGGCGCGATATTGGGTCATTGCACCCCTGAGGGTGATTGCAGCGCTAAATCAGGCACTGCACAAGGCTCTTAAGGCGCTAACCCAGGGGCGCAACCCAATTTAGCGGCGGTGGGGCGCAGTGCAGGTGCTTTCAATAATCACTTTTCCTGAGACACACTGGCGCCGGCCAGCTCTTAAAGGGGCAGGTCAATTGGCGTCACCAGACACACTCACTGCCTTGTAGGCCTTCAAAGCGGTGGGAGCCTACCTGTGGCACACCAGCCTAGCAAGACATGGAAAGGGTGAGGCAGAGGGTGGAACGCCTCACTGATGGGGCATTGGATGCTTTGGTTGGCGCAGTGGAATCAAGGCCAAGGAAGATGGTCGGAATGTGATTTATGTTTTGGACAGTCTCCCGGGTGTGAGAGGCAGTTATGTGTCAGTGTATTAGTTTTGCTTTCTGTTGCCATAGCTTTCTCATGTTTGAAGGAACCACATTTTGTGTAATGAAACACTTTCTTCATTTACAATGGCCATGCCTTCTATTTACATGCATCTTGCCCTTCACAGGCTTGGGGGCATCAGACCGGTTCCATTCCTGTTCTTGGAATGGCAGCAAGCATTCTGTGAGAGGGGCCTAGAAGCTACTTCTGATCAGCCTCTGACTCGCAGCCTGAGAAGAGCCGCTCGCGTAGAAGTTCAGGCCAGCAGGCATCTTCTCAGCCATCGACAGAGATGTCCTGCACCTTATCTGAGGCTGTAGATCTGGCTGAAGCAGCTGGCAAAGCTCAGTCACCACCTCCTTTCTAAATCGCAGCCTTCCGACACACTACTCCTCCGGCATGTTCATGTAGGAAAACTGCTGTTGGAAAACCCTGCCAGCGTAAGGTCTGCTGTGGCGACGTCTGTTGGCCCTCCTCTGTCTGGCCATGCCCGCCCCCCTCTCCCAGCGTCTCAGTGCCCTTTCCAGATGATTCAGCAGCAGGACGCTCCCCTCCAATGCAGCCCCCATAATAAGTGCCCACAGGAAGGTTCCCCGTTGTCAAGGCTCACCAACAGCAAGGTGATGGTCAGAAGGCTGAAGATTGTCTGACTGCACTGGCTCAGTGGTCAAATAGCTCTCAGTGTGCAGCTCAGCAACTCTTTGTAGCTCTCGAGGAAGTTGTGCACCAAAAATGGCTGCCGCTTTTAAACCACACCATTCCCCTTTAAATAACGCTCCTCCAGCCCGAGAGCGACTTGGTAAGTTCCAGATAAGCTGTCACTATTAGCGCCAGGCGCTACGGAGGGGGGCGCCACTGAATTTCCGGTCCGGTGTGCCCAAAAGGCGTTGCACATTCAAATGACATCATAATCAGCCTGCGCCCATGAGCGGGCGCTAAGATTTCGTGCTGGCGCTAAATGCATGCTCAATATGGGGAGAGGCGCTAGGCGCCTTGCGCCTGCCCGGAAATTGGCTAACGCCTCACTTCTCGGCCTCTTTAGGCGTTAATCGGTGGCGCAACCAACCAAATTTCTCCCCCTATGATAAGTGCTGATTAGACGCAATTTTCGTGGAGCAGTAGATGTGGGCTCCTCGCACCCTCTTGCTCTGAAGGTGTAGAGTGCTCTGGTTGGCACACAGCAGCATATTTCAGGTTGGCTCAAGGACTGAAGGAGAGGGTGGATAGGTTCTCGGATGCGGTGCTGGAGGTCCACGTGGAGGAGGCCCAGTGGAGGAGGGATGTCCTGAATTTACAGGGGGGAAGGATGCTATCATATCCTCCTGTCCCTCCTGCAGCAGCTGATGCTGCTGTGCCTGGCTTCATGTCTTCCTCCACTTCCTCGTCCAGACCAAGGGGAACCCCCTAGCAAAATGCCCATGACCCAAGTACACCCTTTCCCCTGGTGACTCCTATAATGTTTTCAATAAGGCGGAGTAGCAGATCACTCACTCTTTTTAGGTGAACCCCTCAGAGAATTTCTGGAATACATGTTGCTTGAGTGTTGGTGAATCTTGACAAAGTGTCCCAGAAAGTCTCTCGGTGTGCTTCAGAGGTTCTCTTCACAGCTCCAGCAGCAATGATCATGAAATGGTGAGTATTCCTTTAAGTGATGAGTATCCCTTTAAGTAGTGCTTGAAATTGACATCAACAGCGTGTTAGAAGAGAGCGCTAGCAGGCATTTTAAGTGGCAATCAGCTGTTTAAATGCCTCTGGGCAGCCATTCTGAGTGCTAGCTTCAACTCCTTTACCAAGATGGCGTCTTGTGCTAAACCGGCATTTCAGCTTAAGGCCCCAAGTTGGCCACCTCTTTACTTCTTTAGCGTCTAAAGTATTTGGTGAAAATCACCTCCTCCCCCTCCTCCCCACCAACTTTACATTCTTAAACATCTACCAATGTTTGAAAATCTTCCTAGGCCTTCTAACCTCCTTTAAAAACCTCCTGAGTTAGGTGAACAAAGCCTGACCTTAAATGTTTTACACTACTAAAGAGAAATTAATTGAATTGAATCACTTTCAAAACATATCATTCAACTAAACAGATCCATCTTGGAAACTATACCTGCCAAATTTTAATTCATTTTCTAAATGCTTCTCATCCAATTATTTTATTCCTGTCTCTTTTCTCAGTGTGTAAATCACCAGGAAAGAATACAACACTGAAAACATTACGTTATTATGTTATCAAACTAAAGACCACCGGACATAAAACTAACTTTTTGCTTTTTCAGTACTACCTTCCTAGGCCTCTTCTGGCCCCAGGAACTCTTCCTGCTAGGCTGGCCTGGCAGGAAAGTCACAGCGGCTTCCCAACGCAGGCATCTAATTAAAATAGCAGTCGAGTCTCAGTGATATCATTGGAACCCGATCTGCATATTAAAGAAGGGTTTCACCAATTTCCAGCAGGTGTCCCTCTCAGTTGATTACTAGATTAGGTTTGCATAGGATTACATAGGATATACAGCACAGAAACAGACCATATGGCCACTCCAATCCATGCCGGCGTTTATGCTCCACTCGAGCCTCCTCTTGTCTTTCCTCATCTAACTCTATCAGCGTAACCCTCTATTCCCCTCTCCCTCATATGCTTGTCTAGCCTCCCTTTAAATGCATCTATACTATTCGCTTCAACCACTCCCTGTGGTAGCGAGTTCCACATTCTCACTGCTCTCTGGGTAACAAAGTTTTGTCTGAATTTCCTATTAAAATGGCAATGCTGCATGTTGCTGTCAATTGCTAACAGATTTTGTAATGGAGGCCTGAAACAGACATTAGGCTTCCTAGTTGCACATGCAAAGAGCCTAATGCCTGTTTCAGGCACGGGCACTGGATACCAATATAGGAGCCTTCATCAATCACTACCCGTCATGTTGGATGCTTAAACAACCGTTTTACGCCAATGAATTTCTAGGCCACAATATCACAAACTTGAGCAATACCTAATAACAATATCAGGAAAACGATCCTATAGAATGCCAATGAAAAGGCAAATGTACATTGTACGGAAGTTTTCACTTACCTAACATTTAGTTACTGTCACATATGTAAGTCGAACATTAGTGACACAAAACAGCAATGAAAGCAGATTTGCAATTGTCATCAATTCATTAAAAATTTTATTATGAACAAAATTTCAGATAAACAGAATTGTTAGCTGTGAAGAGTTACAAAATTTCACTGTGTTGAGGACAAATCATTCCCTTAGGAACATGGGAACAATGTATAGTTTATTTTTCCAGCTCTCGAGCTATGCAAAGTTGGCCATCACCACACAATTATTTTGTTGCAGAAACTATACTTAATTGGCTAAAACACCCTGCTATGCCAACTGTGAAGGGTCATAAGTGAAATAAGTTGCAGCAGTTTCAGTCAAGTCAGCACGACTCGTGATCATGAGTCCACAGCTTAAAACTACTCAAATTTACTGGCTCAACTCTAATTAGACTACATTGAATGTGAAGCGAATGGGAGTTCTTGCAGACTCAGCAATGCCACGTTCTGAATGGCCTTTAAAAAACAAGATTAGCACCAATGATTCTCCAAGTTGCAATATTGCCGCCAATCAAATAAAACTATTAAAGCTGGGTCTGAAATTATTACAGCCTGTCAAAGTTATACCCGTGCAGAACAATATTTTCAGATAAACTATACACTATAGAGGCCCGGGTGAAGATTCAGGCCTGTGATTTCCTAACTGGTGAGTGCTGAGCTCCACCATGTCATCACAGAGAGGCTTCAATAGGGAACAAAATAAATTGAAGGAATAATCGCCTCAGACGTTCTTACACACTTCCTAGTAGCTGATTACAGAGACCTGTTAAGAAGTTGTATATCCATACTGGCTGACTAGCGTGTACCACAGGGAAACAAAGCAGAGAGTGGAACGAAAGAGCACGGCAAGGAGTAGGGATTAGTTCATATATTGTAGCTTACAGTACTCTAATCTAGTCATGATATTGGGCAGCAATAAGTTTCTGTATGAATTATAGGACCTACAGAAGAAAACACTGAGGCCTAGAAATTGGGTATAGCCCCGCTTGAGGCGTTAGAACTGGCGCTGCGCAAAGTTTATAGCCAGACGAAACTTATCGCCGCCTGGCACGATATTGGGTTGCATCGCCCCCCAAAGGTGATGGAGGCGCGAATTCAGACATTGCACGGGCCTCCTAATGCGCAAAACTTCCGGCGCTAACCAATATCGGCGCGGACGGGCGCAGCGCAGGTGATCTCAATTACCGATAACCACGAGACTTCCAGGCACCGGCCGGCTCTTAAAGGGGTGGGTCAGTCAGCCTCAGCTTCCACACTCATCGCCCTGTAGGCCTCAGAATCGGCGCACATCCTTCTCTGGTGCAAAAAACTTGGTCAAGATGGAGAAGGTGAGACAGAGAGCAGAGCGCTTCAGCACTGAGGCTCTGGAGCAGTTGGTGGCCGCAGCGGAGCGCCGTCGAGATGTTCTCTATCCTGACAATGGCAGGAGGCCGAATCAAAAGGACTACCGCCGAGCTTGGAGGGATGTTTGTCAGAGGGTCAACTCCAGCAGCATGGCGACTAGGAGCCCTGTTCAGTGCAGGAAGAAATTCAACGACCTCACTCGGGTCGTTAGGGTGAGTGGTGTTTATGCAAACTTCTGATTCCCTCCATCTGCACCTGACTTCATGGCTACAGGGTGCGCGATGCCCCAATGGCCATGTGTCAGCAAGCACCCATGGCCCTTTCTGGGCACACACATGCACATTTGACTCAAGGCGTCATGTAAGGGCTCTTGCACCATGGGGGGCATGAGATGATCACTCAGGGCGTCATGTAAGGGCTCTTGCACCATGGGGGGCATGAGATGATCACTCAAGGCATCATGTAAGGGCTCTTGCACCATGGGGGGCATGAGATGATCACTCAGGGCATCATGTAAGGGCTCTTGCACCATGGGGGGCATGAGATGATCACTCAGGGCATCATGTAACAGAACTTCCCCTTCTTTCCCCTGCAGTCCAAGCTGGTGACGATTCGCAAGGACCAGCTTCGAACAGGTGGAGAACCTCCACAAGTGGTCACTCTGACGGATCTCGAGGAGAGAGTGCATCAGATTCTTGGAGGACGTCTGAGTGGTCCTGTTACCACTGCAGCTGCCGACCCCATTGTTGACAGCGATGGTAAGGATCTCACCTTTTTCAGCTGTCTCCTTCCACTTGGTCCCCCCGCCAGCATGGTTTCTCACTGTGGAGCCATGTCAGAGCCTTCCCGCAATCTGGCATGCCTTGTCGCCAACCTGTCCTTTTGCTAAAGCCACTCTTCCACCTCCCTGCTTTCAGATGCTGCATCACCAGCTCGGGATCCGGGCCCTGAAGCTGCCAGTGCCAGTGGCTCTGGAGGCGAGGATCAGGAGGAAGCCGCACCATCTGTTCCAGCCGCAGGGGAGCCAACACATCTGCAGACTGGGGATAGTAGCTCCCTGGAGGGGAGGGGGGTGGCTCTGATGAGCAGCCAGTTACCGGAACAAGCGGCCTGCATCAACGCAAGGAGGGTAGGCAAGTTCGGGCACCGGCTCCCCGGAGGGCGAGGCAGGGAGCGATGACTGCTGCACAGAGTGCAGAGGAGGTGCGTAGCCTGGCTGAAATGAGCACCCAGGCCCGGCTCAGGCACACTGAGCTTATGGCTGCAGTGGGGACGATGCCTCAGTCGATAGAAACACTGGCAAAGATTGTGCTGGACTTTGGCGCTGCAATGGAGAGGACTGTCCAGGGCTTCGGGGCAGTAATGGAGAGGACTGTCCAGGGCTTCGAGGCCGCTATGGAAAGGACTGTTCAGAGCTTCGGACAATCCCTGGAAAGGTCTGTCCAGGGCTTGTCTGAGGCAGTGGACCAGACTGCTCCGGCCTTGTCCGAAGCAATGGAGAGAACTGTCCAGGGCTTCTCCGAAGCACTGGCACCTGCCACACAGGTCCTCACTGCTGCCACGCAGTCACTTGCTGGCCTCATCCAGACCCAGATTGAGGCAACGCGAACTCTCACTGCTGCCACCCTATCTGCATCAGCTAGGATCACCCTGGGCCCTTCCAGTACCACACGCGGCCAGGAATCAGTGGAGCAGTCGCTTGTGGCGGTGGAGCCGAGCCGGTCCCCTCCGAGAGCCAGTGTGTCGTCCGACCATGGTGCAGGTGTCCTCTCTCGGCAGGTGACCATTGCACATGCCACCGCTGGAACGTCTGCAGTGCAGCTGCCACCACCTGCAGTGCACACTGCTTCCAGCCATGGCCAGATCAAGCAGCCAGCCTCCACACCCTCCAAGCCCAGAGGTCGTCCAGGCCATCCATCAGGGGCTTCTGCGATTCCAGACAGTCACCAGGCATCCCCCAGCCTTGACCCCGCCACTGGGGTTCAATTACGCAGGAGCAGCAGGGAGGGAAGGGGCCGACCGCGAAAGAGAAGTAGGCCTCCATCAAGGGGCCAGCAGTAGGGGGAGTTGCTGAGACGTTTCTTCCTCCAAATTCAAGGACGCCCTCACCTGTTGTGATTGTTTGTGATGGTTTGTTTAGTTTTGTGGCTTTGCCAGAGAGTTGACTGTTATTTTGTTAGTTATGGTTTCTATTGACATGACGTTGTTATGCTGGAAGGAAGCACTTTTTTGACAATAAAGAATTTTTTAAATTTACAATGGTACTCGTAACTATTTACACTCATGGTGGACTTCCTAGGCTTTGAACGATCCGAAGTGCGCCGGACGAATGACAGCCATCATTCTGTCAGAGGGGCCTAGAACCGAGTCCTTATGAGCCCCTGACGGACGGCCCTTCCACTTTCAGGAGCCCTCCCATCTTCCTCCTCCTCCTCCTCTTCCTCCTCGTCCGCATGCTCCTCCTCCTCCTCCTCCTCGTCCGCCTGCTCTTCCTCCTCCTCCTCCTCCTCCTCGTCCGCCTGCTCTGCTGGACCTTGAGGGTCGGCTGGCATTGGCTGGGTTCGTCGAATGGCCAAGTTGTGGAGCATGCAGCAGACGATGACGATGCGACCTACTTGCTCCAGCGAGTACTGCAGGGCTCCCCCCGAATGGTCTAGACAGCGGAAACGCTGTTTGAGCACACCAATAGTGTGCTCGACAATGTTCCTGGTCGCCTGATGGCTGCTGTTGTAAAGCTCTTCTGCCAGGGTGGCGGGCAAACAGAGTGGGGTCATGAGCCATGGGCAGAGAGGATAGCCCTTGTCGCCCAGAAGCCAGCCTCGTGGGTGAGCCGGGCCCTCAAAAAGGTCAGAAACTGAGGTCTGCCGCAGGATGAATGCATCGTGGCTGCTCCCAGGGAATTGCACGTTGACTGCCATTATCATCTGGCGGTGGTCACAGACCAGCTGGACATTGATGGACTGGAACCCCTTTCGGCTGCGGAACTCCTCTGGATTCTGCAATGGCGCCCGCAAAGCCACGTGTGTGCAATCTATGGCCCCCTGCACCATGGGGAAGTCCGCAATAGCAGCAAAGCCCTGCGCACGCTCCGCCTGCTTCTCCAGGGTCACAGGGAAGGTGATTAATTGACGCCTCCTTCTATAGAGGGCAGCTGTCACTTGCCGGATGCAACAATGCACTGCAAATTGTGTTATATTCGTGATGTCCCCAGTGGCTGACTGAAAGGATCCGCTTGCGTAAAAGTTCAGGGCAACAGTCACTTTGACGGCAACTGACAGAGAGGTCCTGCACCGTAGACGCGGCTGCAGATCCTCAGCAAGCAGGTGGCACAGCTCAGTCACAACCTCCTTACCGAATCTGAGCCTTCGCAGACACTGCTCCTCCGACATGGTAAGGTATGACACCTGCTGCCTGAAAACCCTCGCAGCGTATTGTCGGATTGGCCGACCTCCATTGCCCCTCCTCCTTCTGGCCAATCCCGGCCCTCTCTCCCGCCGTCTCTGTGCCCCTTCCAAGTGTCCGGCCATGAGGACGTTCCCCTCCAAAGCAGCTCCCATTGCTATGCCAGACGGGCAACACGCAGTAATGTCTAGCGCTCCAACTGCTCCGGACAGGCCTGCAGGTCCTAAGTCTTCGAAGGCTAAATCCGAAAAATAGTGTGCAACAGTAGTTCACCAACTCTCTCCAGCAACGACCAGAATGAACAGGCCAAGTGCCTGCAGCTTTTATACTAGAGCTGTCCCCTTTAATTAGTGCCCCCTGACTCTGAGAAGGGCCTGGGAATGTTCCATCCAACTGTCACTAATAGCGCCAGACGGAAAGGTTCCGGGCGCCACCGAATATCTGGTCAGGGGCGCCAAAAAGGCGTTGCACACTGAAATGACGTCATTAACTGCCTGCACACATGGGCGCGTGCTAAGAGTTAGCGCTGGCGCCAAATGGATACGCAATATGGGAGGTGTCGCTATCTTCATTGCGCCCGCCCGAACATTGGGTAACGCCCCAATTCTTGGGCTCTTTAGGCGCTAATCGCTGGCGCAACCAACCGAATTTCTAGGCCTGACAGTCTTAAAGGTGACTCAATTCCCCTACGTCAAAGGTCACCTTGGAAAAATCTGGGGTGTGGTTATGTTTCATTAATTTCACTTTCATCTTCTCAGTTCTTTGTACATATCAAGTGCCAAACCCTTTAAATCACTGCTCCGCTATCCAAGAAACACTATTCGCATATCATTGTTGAAGTGCGCCAAGAGTCTAGCACAAGTGAAACAGACACTGCTGGCAAAATAAAAATGATCAAGCGGCGAAAAAAAACACACCTTTATTTTAAAAACACTGGCCTAGAAATTCAGTGGGCTTTGAGCCCAGTTACCGCCCAAATAGGGTTTCTGCGCCAGTGTAAGAGGGTGCGCTGATATTCAGCGCTGCGGTAATGGCGGCGGTAGCCGGTAGCGCTGCGCCGACACCGATGACGTCATCGGTGTGCGCAGTGCCCCGGTTCCGCCCCGCTTCCGGCCCAAACCCCATATTTAGTTGCAGCCGCCTCTTCTGCAGCGGCCGCAAACAGCGATTGAAAAACGGGGCCGTACTGCTGCGCTACTGGGGCGCTTTAAGGTGGAGGTGCGGCCGGCCGCTTTTTCGGCGGCCGCCTGCCCGCACCTCCTTCCCCGGCCTCCTCCACCCCCCCCCCGCGGCATTGCCGGCTGCTTTCCGCGAGCCCGGCACTTCTGCTTGGTGCCGGGCTCATTTGCCGGCACAGTCCAGCGGCGATCTCGCTGTTGCAGGCACCTCCCCCTGAAGAGAAGGAGGAGGCCTGCAGTACCGCAGCCTGCCGCTCCGCAGCGGGTGGCGCAGCGGGGCCTACAGCGCAGAAATTCAGTCTCAGCGCCCCAAGCGGGGGCGGGCACACCCTGGAATAGCGCCCGGTTCCGACTTGGGGCGCAAAAGCTGAATATCTGACGGGCGCACCTGGCTCCGCGCGCAGCGCTAACTTTTGGGCGTTAGCCTGCTGGCGGGCCTTAACTGAATTTCTAGGCCATTGTCTTATTGCAATCTTGAAATTTTATTGAACCTTTTAATTGAATCTGTTCTGAAATAAATATTAACGAAGATGAATTAAATTGGAAAATTGAAAATTTGGCAGCTGTAGTTGCCCTGTCTCTCTGAAGTTTAAACTACATCTTATAAAATGTGACAGAATTCATGGGCATAAATCTACTGAATATGAAATATTCATTAAGTAATCTATGAAATAAAACACATTTTGGTATGCAATGTTTCTCTAGTTTCTCCCTCATGCCCTCTCTAAGCTCATTGTGTCAATGAGACACACCTCTTGCACTCTCAACCCTATTCCCACGAAACTGCTGACCACCCAACTTCCCTTACTGGTCCCCATGCTAGCAGATATGGCAAACTGTTACCTCTTCTCACGTACTGTCCCCTTCCCTTTCAGATCTGCTGTCATCACCTTTCTCTTAAAAAAAAACCATACTTGACCCCACTGCCCTTGCAAACTACTGTCCCATTTCCAACCTCCCTTTCCTCTCCAATGTCCTTGAACATGTTGTCGCCTCCCAAATCCGTGCCCATCTTTCCGCAACGACATGTTTGAATCTCTCCAATCGCAGCACTGAAACAGCCCAAACCAAAGTCACAAATGACATCTCCTGTGGCTGACAGTGGTGCATTATCCCACCTCATCCTTCTCGATCTATTCGCAGCTTTAGACACAGTTGACCACACCAACCTCCTCCAATGCCTTTCCTCCGTTGTCCAGCTGAGTAGGACAGCCCTGGCCTGGTTCCACTCTTATGTATCCACTTGTAGCCAGAGAATCTTCTGCAATGGCTTCTCTTCTCACCTCTCACTTTTACCTCTGGAGACCCCAAGGATGTATCCTTGACCCCCTCCTATTACTCATCTACATGCTGCCCCTCAGTGACATCATTCAAAGACATGATGTCAGGTTCCACATGTACGCTGACAACACCCAGCTCTACCTCATCACTACTTCTCTCGAAACTTCCACTGCATTTGTGTTGTCAGACTGCTTGGCCAACATCTGGTCCTGGATGAGCCACAATTCCCTCCAATTAAATATTGGGAAGACCGAAGCCATTGTCTTCAGCCCCTGCCACAAATTCCATTCCCTTGTCAGAGATTCCATCCCCCTTCCTGGCCACTTTAGGCTGAAGAAGATTGTTCACAACCTTGCTGTCTTATTTGACCCTGAGCTGAGCTTCTGACCCCATATCCTCTCCTTCACAAAGACTACCTAATTCCACCTCTGTAACCTCATCCATCCCTGCCCCTACCTCAGCTTATCTGCTGTTGAAATCCACATCCATGCTTTGTTACCTCAAGAATCGATGATTCCAATGCTCTCCTGGTCACTCACCTATCTGCCACCCTCCATAAATGGGAGCTCATCCAAAACTCTACTGCCCATATCCTAACCTGCACAAAGTCCCGTTCACCCAGCACCCCTGCGCTCACTGACCTACAATGGCTCCTGGTCCACTAAAGCCTCAATTTTAAATTCTCATCCTTGTTTTCAAATCCCTCCATGACCTCGCCCCTGCCTATCTCTGTAACCTCCTCCAGCCCTACAACCCTCCAAGCTCTCTGCGCTCCTCCAATTTTGGTCTCTAGTGCATCTCAGATTTTAATGGCTCCACCATTGGCGGCCGTGCCTTCAGCTGCCTGTGCCGTAAGCTCTGGAATTCCCTCCCTAGTGTCAGCCATGGCTCAGGGGGTAGCACTCTCACCTCTAAGTCAGAAAGTTGTGGGTTCAAGTCCCACTCCAGAGACTTGAGCACAAAAATCTAGGCTGACATTCCAGTGCAGTACTGAGGGAATGCTGCACTGTTGGAGGTGCCGTCTTTTGGATGAGACGTTAAACCGAGGCCCCGTCTGCTCTCTCAGGTTAAAGATCCCACGGCACTATTTTGAAGAAGGGCAGGGGAGTTATGCCTGTGTTCTGACCAATATTTATCCCTCAATCAACATCACTAAAACAGATTATCTGGTCATTATCACATTGCTGTTTGTGCGAGCTTGCTATGCGCAAATTGTCTGCTGAGTTTCCTAAATTACAACAGTGACTACACTTCAAAAAGTACTTAATTGGCTGTAAAACAATTTGGGTCATCCGGTGGTCATGAAAGGTGCTATATAAATGCAAGTCTTTCTTTCTTTCTTTAAACTTCTCTGCCTTTTTACCTCTCCTCACAGAATCACAGAATCACAGAATCCCCACAGTGCAGATAGAGGCCATTTCAGCCCATCGAGCCTGCACCGACACATATCTCACCCTATCCCCGTAACCCCATGTATTTAATCCCCTAACACTAAGGGTCAATTTTATCATAGCCAAATCAACCTAACCCGCACATCTTTGGACTGTGGGAGGAAACCGGAGCACCCGGAGAAAACCCACGCAGACACGGGGAGAATGTGCAAACTCCACACAGACAGTCGCCCGAGGCCGGATTTGAACCCGGGTCCCTGGCGCTGTGAGGCAACAGTGCTAACCACTATGCCTCCTTTAAGACGCTCCTTAAAACCTACCTCTTTGACCACGTTTTTGGTCACCAGTCCGAATATCTCCTTATCTGGCTTGGTGTCAAATTTTGTTTGATAATGCTCCTGTGAAGCGCCTTGGGATGTTTTACTATGTTAAAGGTGCTATATAAATGCAAGTTGTTGTTGTTGAAAATGAATGGCCCAAGTTGATAGAATTGCTTCAAGACTGCACCTAAGAAATGAAAAGTCCTTTCATCCAAAAAAGTATTTGAAATTGTCGTAATGAAAAATCACAGAATACAAGCAGAAATTGCACACAAATCAATGCCATTCGAAGGTATTTTTTCAGGCATGTAATACAGCTCCAGTATAGCTCCACAACTTTCAGTAATCTGTTTGCTTGAACGGTTTTCATTTCATCAGCCAAGAACAGCTTAACTTTCCAACATGTCAAAGGGAAGTGCTTGAATGCAGTTTACAAATTGTCATACCTTTGACTCACACTACGCTGCATACTATCCTTGGACGTGAAAGGAGAGAACTTACACTTATATAGTGCTTTTCACAACCTCAGTGAAGTATCTTTTAAGTGTAGTCATTGTTGTAATGTAGGCAAACATGGCTGGCACACATCAAGATCCCACAAACAGAAATCCGATAAATGACCAGATCATTTGTTTTAGTGCTGTTTGTTAAGGGATAAATGTTGGTCAGCACACTGTCAGAACTTCCCTACTATTCCTAAATTGGTGTCATTGGGTCTTTTACATCCACTGAGAAGGCAGACAGGGGCTCATCCAAAGACAGCACCTCCGAGAGTGTCAGCCTAGATTATGTGCTCAAGCCTTTGGTGGAGGGCTTGAACCCACAACCTTCTGACTCAGAGACGAGAGTGCTGCCACTGAGCTGAGGCACGAATGTGTGCAGGATGATGTAGTCTATGGCATGTTTATATAGTGGGCTGGTGGTTGTGTGAATTCACTTCATCTGCATTGTAGTGTGGATTGACGACAACACTGGCCATTGTGATTTGGTTGAAAATTCATGCTGGCAACATCACATATTTTTAGCAGTTGAACTTCCCCGGTGTTAAGGGAAGGTTCGTACAGGCCGGCACATTGAGGACCTGTGCACCTGAGCGGAAGGTTCAGCTGATCCATGGCCCAGTGGCTGCTTGTGCTGCCAAAGATGGCCATTCACCTTTTCCATCATCAATTTGCCTCCAGATGTAGGGAGAGAAGCCATCTCATTGAGCTGTACTGTGTTCTATGCCTCTGGAGATTTGTATACTGCCTTGTTAATACTAAAGAGCATCATAAGGTAAATGGGGTGTTGAATGATAACTCTGCAAGCCATTTATTCCATTCAAATGAAAAAGTTAACACAGTAGAACCTACTAATCATACCCCTTGTTCTCATTTCATCATCTTAAAATTACTAAATATTGAACTATTTCTCATTCATGGGCCAGAAATTCAGGTCGGAGGCTTCCCGCGGGTGCAAGCCCCTGACCTGCACTTACCTGGCATGCCTGCCGTTGTGCTGTGGGCCCGCGTAGGATTCCGATCCTGGGCCTCCTCCAGCTGCCGGCGCACAGTACTTGTGTATCCCAGGGGCGCAGTTAGTTTGAAGCGTCCCCTGGGATCACGTGGGCCATGGAGAGCTAATCATAGCAGGGAATCTCTATTCATAGATTTGACAGGAAGGCCTGTCAAATCTATGAATAGAGATCGGCCCCAAAACCTAACTTAAACTTCAAATACATTTTTTAAAAAACATCACATTTTTAAAATAACTATAAATTACATAAAATAACCATTTTAAACAATAATTTAAATTTTTGAAAAAATAATTACAGTTTTTAACGGGGCTAAAAATAAACTTACCTTTCTTTAAAGTATTTAAAAATAATAAACCTGTGGAAAAAATGGTTTAATTTTACTTAATTCACCACTTACCTTATTAAAAGCAGGCCTTGCGACTGTTTTTTAAAAGCACAGCTGCTGGAGACTTCCGGAGAAATCTGTAAAAAAATGGAAGTTCCAGGCGTACGCGCTGCCTCTCCGGCACACGTGTTTGACCTGTGAACCCTTTCCTTCAAGGGAACGGAAGTTCCGGTTTCCAGAGCATGCGCAGTGCACGCACAAAACCGGCACTTTCGTTGGCCCTATGCGTGAGTACACAGCGCGTACTCAAACATGGGGTCCCGAATTTCTGGCCCCATATCTTTATTTGGTAGCATTTGTATGTTATTACAAACTTCTGATTATTCTTTGATAAAGCACCTCAATATTAAAAACTTAAAGGAGTAATATGCCATAATTAAAAATATCATCAAATGGTTAGAGATTTGCACTGTGGTTTTCCACTTCTGTCCTTGCAAGCCTTTGGACTTTCGGGGAATCAAGGGATATGGGGATCGGGCGGGAAAGTGGAGTTGTGGCCGAAGATCAGCCATGATCTTATTGAATGGTGGAACAGGCTCGAAGGGCCGTATGGCCTACTCCTGCTCCTAATTCTTATGTTCTTATAAGCCCATGGTTTTTCACCTGTTAAAGTAAATGGGCAGAAAATCTCGAGGTGTCAAACACAGAAGCAGAACCCCACATGCTTCTGCTTTTTGAAACTTTATTTTTACTTGCAACAGTTCTTTAAAAAAAAATCAATTTTATTGATTGAATATCTTTCTAAAGTCACCAGAACTATATTTGGAATAAGATCTTCGATCATTTAGTTGCATTCTATCATACAGTTGGCATAACTCCTGATTAACTGGAAAAAGTAAATAAAAAGCGTGATTTATAGGGTTGTTGAAAGAGCAAATACATCGCTGTAAAAAGCTAAGAGTGAGCTTGCTTGTGATTTTCTTTAACATAAGGACATAAAAATGTTTAGCATGAGTTAGGCCATTTAACCCATCAAACCTACTCCTTTCACAAGCAACGCATGACAACATCAATTATTGGCTTCCTCCAACCCAACTCAAAGATGTCTTCACGCTCTGCCTAACCCCCATGTGAAACAGATCCATTAATATTTCTATGGCTTTCAATCTGCTTTCTCAACAGTTATTAATGCAGTTCCATATTTTCAACTGACCCAGAATTATAAACTTTTCTGGTATTCCACTTCATATATACCGTATCATTTGGAGAGGGGGGAATTAATTAACATACATCAAGGCTTGTGGATTTTGTAATTGTATCCTCAAATTCTGTGCTTATTGTCCAAGCTAACTAACCTGTATTATTCTGAATCATGCCTGGCCTCAGTCTATCATTCCCCTGGAAAAATAAGCTCAATCGGCAAAATCTATCTTCATACCCTAATTCCCTAAGGCCTGGAATCATCCTGATGCTCTTTTAACTCTTTCCAAGATATTAGATAGAGTGAGCAACATTGGAATCATATTTGCTATCTTTCAGTTCCCAGGTACTACTGCCGAATCCATGGAAATCTTATAAATATCAAAAAGAGCATAAATAATTTCCTCTCTAACTTTTACCGCTGCACAATAGAGAGCATCCTGACAAACTGTATCACAGTATGGTATGGCAGCTGTAGCTACTATGACCGGAAAGCCCTGCAGCGGGTAGTCAAAACTGCCCAACGCATTACCGGCACCCGGCTACCGACCATAGAGCACATATACCAGAAACGCTGTCTACGGAGGTCACGGACCATCATCAAAGACCCTACCCACCCCAGCCACAGTCTGTTCGCCCTCCTGCCATCTGGGAGACGCTACAGATGCATTCGCACCCGTACGACCAGATTTAGGAACAGCTTCTTTCCCAGGGCTGTCATCCTACTGAACTCCACAAATAAACTCTAAAGCCTGCAGATCTGCCAATGCACTTTATTATGGTTATGTTTATGTTAATGTATTACAAGCCAAATGTATGTTGAATGTTTAAATGTCTTAATCTAAATGTACACTCTCGGGAGCCGCAAGCCTACATTTCGTTGTACTGCACTTGTGCACTAACAATGACAATAAAAGTTGATTTGATTTGATTTTGATTTGATTTGATTTTCTCTGACCTAGAAGCTTTCAAGCTTTTGCAAGATGTATGCCCCCAGTTGTGGCAAAGTGCAGTTGACCCCCCTCCCCTCACAAATATGCAAGTAAGACACTGTGTACCCTTTCTGCTAAGTACCTTTAAAGGTTAGATTAGCATGAACAGAGTGGTAAGAGAGTAACAGCACCTTATCTCAAACATTGTAAAGGGTAACAATCCAAATCAACTCCACCCAAAGATGTCATTCACCCCCTGCCACCTGAACCACAGCCAAGAAATTCTCATCTAAACACTGAAATTCATGCAGACACATGTAAACCAAGTGCACAAAGTGTGTTATGCTAAAATTAATTACATCTACTTTTAATCAAAATCCATACGATCAAATGTGCAAACCCATCACAATGTTCTATTATATTAATGGATATCAGCTTCTGTGTTCCTGTCAACAACCTACCTGCGCAAGAAGCATTGCCTACTTTTGGCTATTTTATCTCGAGGGATGTCTAAGGGTAGACAGGCTTATTGTACTTGTACAGCTCCAACTTTGGGCCTTAATAGGAGGGATACATCTTGTGCCTTTGATAGTCTTCTTCCACACTATTCAGGTCAGCAGAAAGGAAGACTGTCTCTTCAAAAAGACTACTTTTGCTATAGTCCCAGCCTGCTCAGCATTTTATTAAAAAGTGATCTATTCAGTGACCTTGTGCAACATAAATAATATAATCTGGTCAGAGGTCATGATTTTTAAATGAATATTTCATGGGTTACAATGCATTAGTTACAAGGTCTGCTAAGATTTCCTCCAGATCTCTCATAAAAATGCTATTTTCATCTCCATGACTTTCGGTAGAATACCTGAACCATGTGAAGTTCCCTTTGCCTTGTTTTTGTTCACTTCACTGGACCAAAGCAAGTGGTTTTGTTGCTGATATCTTAGCAGTAAAATAGCTAATTACATTTGTTGACAGAGTGAAAAATGTGCTAAAGTTTAGAAGTATAATAAATAAAATTGCATTCTTCCCTCTGTAGAACTTATTCTAATCTACTCTTTCCCCACAAGCGTTCAGGCAGGTTTGTGTTGATGAATAACAATAAGACCATCATTGGATTTTTTTTTTTCGCACTATCTCTTTCAGCTCCCGGATATCTCCCAGACGGAAAATATCAGCTCCCCAAGTAAAGGGGCATTCCTTAAAGAGGCTATGAAGAACAATGATCAAGATTTAATGGATTGCAGCTCTCACAATGTAAGATCAACACAACTGGGATTAAATGTCAATTATAGATTTGGAACATAATTTAGTAGATGGCTATTTTTATGGATTCTGATTTTTTAATCATTCAACGAGCAAGAGAACAAGGAAACAGTAGTGTGATTTTATTTCTTCCCATCTCAGTGTAGTGTGACCTATCCAAATGCATATTCTGTAGAGAATTGGGGATTGGGGATTAGTTTGTGTTAAGCTGAAATAATCATACATCAATATGGGATGAAAAAAGTTAATATTGTACTTGCAGTATTTTCCTGAATTTGTACCAAGCCTATAGTTCTGTCTTCTGTGACCTTTACATAACCTTCAAACTCAAACTCCCAGCTGCATCAAAATGGAACGTTGATTTCAAATTTGACCTATGTAAAAATCTATTGTTATTAGAATAATTAACATTACTCCCAGACAAATGAGTTTAGCAGTTGGGGGCAACAAAAGTTGGAACTAAACATCTCTCTTGAAATCCACACACTTCTGCTTTTATACCGAATAGGCCAGGGTTTTCCACTTCCGTACTCACCAGCTCATGATTTTTCAATCTTTCACTTTAAAAGGAGGAAAATCACGGTTTAGTGAGCACAGAAATGAATAAGCCCAGCTGAACATTTTAAAATAATGACCTAATCCACAGACAGAACCAAACCTATTTTGCATTCTGAGACCTGTTATTGCCAGGTTCCATCTCAAGATTTTTTAAAAGAAAATGATGAGAAAGTGGGGTTGTGCAAAATACAATTGGATGCCTTGGTAGGTGAACTAATGTACTACTGAGAGGAGGTTTGGCCGACTGGATGATCTGTTTTCAGCCGTGACCTTGTTTACCTTCTCAACAAATAGGAAGTGACAATAACGGGCTTTACTCCAACGTAGTCTGGCCCTGAGAAATATTCAGAAACCTTTTGCAAGAAACTTGCTGTAAAATAAGTCACTGTGGTTCTAATGACTGCCTCAGTTTTGTCAGAAATCTGATTACTTCATCCATTTAGTGGGAGCGGCGATCATTTCTGTTGTGTTTTGAGTTTTGCTTCAATTAAGTTTGTCCCAGTTCCCGGGTGTTACCTGAAGGGGGTGCTGGGGGGCTCGGTTTTACTTTGTCATTCACTTTCAGTTTCGGTTTCTGCCATGCAGACAATGTGCTGTAATGTCCACCCATTTACTCAGTAAATAGTAAAAGGTACATTCCGTCTCCTCTATTCATTACTGTTCGGTCAAGATGCAATACTGGCGATGAGGCGGCTGTTGAACTCTCTAGAAGGATGGAGATAGACATGCGAACCTACAGCCGTGATATTGGAAATTGCGACGAGCAGGCCACTCAGCTAGCAACATCAACGGCATTTTGATAGTTGGCTAGCTGCGACGTAGACGGCGGACAGAGTATTGTGCGGGCCAGGTAACTACCGTAAGTGTAGCTACCGTAACTCTGGCTGGAGGAGAAAAAGAATTTTAAAAAAAAGAAAAATGTCCGTGGATCTTAAAGGGACAGTGCACATTAAAACTATGATGACGTTGGGACGTATTGAAGAGTTCTCTGGGGATAAGGACAGTTCATGGGAGGAATACGCAGAAAGACTGGGGTGTTTCTTTGAGGCCAATAATATTGACAAAGAGAAGACGCGCTCAGTGTTGCTAAGTGTATGCGGAGCTGCTACTTACTCCGTCCTGCATTCATTGGTGGCTCCTCATAAACCTAGTGAGGTGGATTATGCTGATTTGATTGAGAAGCTGCACAAACATTTTAACCCAAAACCCTCAGAGATTGTGCAGCGTTTCCATTTTCACAATTGTAAACAACAGCCTGGACAATCTATTTCAAGTTACATTGCTGAGTTGAGGAAACGCTCATTACATTGTAATTTTGGTGACCATTTAGACAATATGCTCCGTGACAGGATTGTGTGTGGAGTGCTGGACTCGGAATTGCAGAGACAGCTGTTAGCGGAGAAGGCCCTGACGTTCCGACTGGCCGAGGAGAAGGCTTTAGCAGCAGAGGCTGCATCGATGAACACACGTATGCTCCGTACAGAGGCAGCACCATCTCAGGCCACTGAGGAGGTGCACAAGACCACACACGCAGCTGCTGCTGCGAGAGACATGGAGGCAACAAATAGACAGGAAGCAAATGTTTCCGCTGTGGGGCTCTCCATGGTTCCACTACATGCAAATTTGTGTCAGCGGTATGTCATTTCTGTAAGAAAAGAGGACACATAGCTCGTGTCTGCATGAAGAAAGCTCAGGCTGCTGCAGCAGAGCCAACTCAAGCATCGCAGACACACACCCTGACACTGGAGGGCAACGATGAGTACACAGTGTATACCACGGAAGCTGAGCAGCTACCCCACGGACGGTGGGGATACACGGCAAATGTGATCATGAATGGGGCACCACTCTGCATGGAGGTGGATTCAGGCTCAGCGTGTTCGTTGATAAGTGAAGACACTTACAATAGGCTGTGGCCAAGTGAACCCCCGGCGATGGCTCAGGTCAGTGGCGTGCTACGGCAGTGGTCCCAAGCTCAACTCCAGGTGCTGGGTATGATTCATGTGGAAGTTAGGTATCAGGCAGTCAAGGACACACTTCCACTTTATGTGGTGGCGGGGCAGGGCACAAGCCTGCTGGGCAGAGATTGGTTTGAGCCCCTCGGTATTGAAGTGACAGGAGTACACACGGCACAGAGACAGCCCATAATGCCTATGTTGGAGAACTATGAAGAGGTTTTTGGTGAGTTCGGGGCCTGTCGGGGACCGCCAGTCTCAATCGAAGTGGACCCAGGGGTAGCGCCTAAGTTCTTCAAGGCGCGACCAGTTCCTTTTGCGTTGCGCAAGAAGGTGGATGAGGCCCTGGATAAGCTGGTGAACCAAGGGGTTCTCTTGCCAGTGAAGAACTCCCGTTGGGCCACCCCTATTGTGCCCATTGCAAAGAAGGATGGGGGCCTGCGAATCTGTGGAGATTACAGATGTGCGGTTAATACTGCTGTGTTACCAGATGTGTATCCCTTACCAACAGTTACAGAGCTGTTTTCAACACTGGCTGGAGGCACTCTGTTCACCAAGCTGGATCTCAAGCAAGCATACCAGCAATTGGTCCTGGATATAGTGTCAGCCGAGCTGTTGACAATCAACACCCACAGAGGACTTTTCCGAGCCACAAGGCTGCAGTTTGGGGTGTCTACGGCTGTGGCAATCTTTCAGAGGTTCATGGACACCCTGTTGGCTGGTGTTCCGGGAGTTCAGCCTTACTTGGATGACATACTGATTACAGGCAAGACACAGGAAGCCGATGATGAGCGGCTGCAGGAAGTACTACGCCGGCTGGCTGAGGTAGGACTACGCCTTCAGAAGGAGAAATGTGTGTTCGCTGCCAATGGGGTGGAGTTCTTGGGATTCCGAGTGGACAAAGATGGTGTGCATCCGACTACGGAGAAGGTGGAGGCTATCAGGAGCGCTCCCACCCCCAAGAACAAGACCGAACTACAGGCATTCCTCGGACTGTTAAACTTCTACAGTTGTTTTCTCAAGGGCAAAGCCACAATCTTAGAGCCACTGCACAGGCTGTTAGACCAAGCAACAGTGTGGAACTGGACCTCAGCTCATGAAACAGCCTACAGACAGGCAAAGGAACTGCTACAAGCAGATAAGGTTCTGGCACACTATGATGAAAACAAGCTATTGGTGTTGGTGTGTGATGCCTCACCATACGGGCTGGGAGCTCTGTTGGGTCACATAGAGCCAGATGGCCGGGAAGCGCCTATCAGTTTTGCCTCAAGAACACTCTCAACAACAGAACGTAATTACGCCCAGATTGACAAGGAGGCCCTAGCCATCATATTTGGGGTAAAGAAGTTCAGCCAGTACCTGTTAGGGAGACAGTTCGTCATCTACACAGACCAGAAGCCACTCTTGGGGCTCTTGCATCACTCCAAGCCCATGCCCCAGATCATGTCACCGCGTATGCTTCGGTGGAGTCTGATGTTGAGGGCCTACAGTTATGAACTTTGCTACAGGCCTGGGAAGATGCTGGCTAATGCTGATGCTCTGAGTCGCTTGCCTTTGAATCGGCTGATGGCTGAGACGCCACCACCCCTGGAGGTGCTGCTACTGGAGGAGGTTCTGGTGGCCCCACTCCATGCCCAGCGGATTGGCAGCCTCACACAGAAAGATCCAGTCTTATCACGGGTGCTACGCTGGCTGCTGCATGGCTGGCCCTCCGAGGTCCAGGAGGAGCATTTCAAGCCCTTCGTTCAGAGGCGCCATGAAATGTCTGCACACAAGAACTGCATGCTCTGGGGAAGCCATGTGGTGGTTCCTGCCGCCGCAAGAGAGGAGGTGCTGAAAATGCTGCATGACTCACACCCTGGGATTGTGCACATGAAGGCATTGGCGAGAAGCTACGTCTGGTGGCCGGGGTTGGACTGAGACGTGGAGGAGGTGGTAAAGAGCTGTGAGACATGTCAGCTGACTCGCCACAGCCCATCCAAGGCTCCCCTTCACCCCTGGGAGTGGACCACTCGTAAATGGTCAAGACTCCACATTGACTGCAGGGCCATTTCAGGGGAAGGTCTTTTTGATAGTGGTGGATTCTCATTCGAAATGGCTGGAGGTGGCTATCATGAGCTCCATGACATCCAGTGCATTGATCAACACGTTGCGTTTGCTGTTTGCCACACATGGGGTCCCTGACATGCTGGTTTCAGACAATGGAGCAGCCTTCACGTCAGCGGAGTTCAAGGCTTTTGCAGGCAGAAACTGGATCCACCATGTGACCACAGCGCCCTATCACCCCTCCTCTAACGGCAGGCAGAGAGGATGGTGCAAACCATAAAAGAGGCACTGGTGAGGATATCGGTGGGGGACTGGCAAACCAGATTGGCCAGGTTCCTGTTATCACAGCATACCACACCAAACGGGGAAGAGTCCTGCCGAGATGCTGATGGGTCGCCGGCTGGCGACTGCACTGGGCCGGCTACACCCGGACTACAGGGATGAGATGCACACAAAGCAAGAGGAGCTGGCTAAGAAGCACCAGGACACCGCCAGGCAGTTCGAGTCGTCAGAGACTGTGTTTGCCCGTTGCTAAGCAGGAGGAGACAAATGGATGCCTGCCGTGGTGGAGCAGGCCATGGGTCCCCTGTCGTACAGCGTCCGTACACCTGATGGCCAGCTACACAGATGCCATGTAGACCAGCTACGGGGTCGTACTCCGGTGAGAGTAACAGAGACGTCACAGGCTAGGCCATTGTCTCCGCCACCTCTGCCAGGCAGTGACGGCCTGCTTCCTGCAACAACGATGGAAGCCACATCGACAGAAGGTGTCACGGAGTCATCAGCCACGGAGGAAGGTTTTCCTGTGGCTAGCAGTGGCACCCCGACTATGCCTGTCCAGCGGCACTCAAGTCGGGTTAGATTCCGTCCCAGACGCCTGGAGGACTAAAGGGTTTTATCTGGGGGAAAGGAGTGTTGTGTTTTGAGTTTTGCTTCAATTAAGTTTGTCCCAGTTCCCGGGTGTTACCTGAAGGGGGTGCTGGGGGGCTCGGTTTTACTTTGTCTTTCACTTTCAGTTTCGGTTTCTGCCATGCAGACAATGTGCTGTAATGTCCACCCATTTACTCAGTAAATAGTAAAAGGTACATTCCGTTTCCTCTATTCATTACTGTTCGGTCAAGATGCAATAATTTCCATCTGACTGGTCAAAGCAAAAGGGACCTTTACAGTGGAGGACATGCAGGCCGACTTTACGCACAAACTAGATGACGCAAAGATCAGGAACTCTAAAAGGAAATATGAAAATGACATACTGTCTGCTGAGTTTAGATTGTGCAATTTGTACGCCACTGCTTTACATTTGTAAATGTCGACCAAATACATGTCTTTCGCCACAAAGCAATTAGCATAATATAATCATCCCTAAATAATAGAATCAGTGGTTTAAACCTCCCTTGCAGGCATCTTTTTCAAGCCCCTTCATGTGTAGTTAACATAAAGTGACAAGAAAATAAGGTGCCTGGGTGTATTTGTGCTTGACAGAGTCTTGTGAAAAAGTGGTATAAAAAGGGCGTAATGTTGAATAAGTAATAAATCAGGGTTTACCCAAGAGAATTGGATTCTAAAAAAGGAGTGCTACTATGAGGCAACAGAGGGCCCATTGATTCAGACTCATAATTAATAGCGTTGCTCTGCTATATAGTGTGGCTGCCTGTGTTCCAAATTTGGCCTGTTTACACTACACGACAGGGTCAGAGCACCAACGCCAAGGTCAGAACTGCTATGTCGGTGCAGGTGCGGTTGCTGAAAATTCAGGATTGTGGGGAATGAAACCATTTTGTGAGCGAGTGTCCCCTGCCTCCAGAGACACACTACATTGCTTTCTTTGTGTTATTGCGCTGCATCCAAAGAGACATCAAACTCGAAACGGATAGGATCAGATCACCTCTAAAATGAAGAATGCTATGGAAATTAGCTTTTTCTTAACTAAAAAGATAACCGACCTTTATGCAGCAGTTTAATCACAGCCAATCAAGCTGCACTTTCATAATAGCTCCATCCCCGGTCGTGGCACGTCACATTTAATTTTAGGCAGAAGTCATGAAAGAGATTGAACAATTAGAAACTAATGAAGACTATCTAATGATCTATAGCAGAAAAGTTACAAATGTGCAGCATAGTAAAAGAGTGGCAGGCCATTCTGCAAAGCGCTTATTAAGTGTTGGAATATTACATCGGCTGTGCTATATGCACAGTCTGTCTGAATGCTTTGTGAAGGTACACTGGAAAAAATACTGATATTCAGATGAAAGCTCTTCACTGTTAAAGTTGGCACTAACCACAAGTGGTTTCAAATGGAGCATTACATCAAATTGTCTTGTTTTTTCCAAAAAGGATGATGCTGGCAGTCATGTTTCTATGTAGCTTTCAACATTAAAAAAAATGTAAACATCACATTCAATCGCCATTCTCCCAGATCATGAACAAGAAAACATTTATTTTATTTGGTTTTTTTTAAGCAGATTTTGTTCACCATTCAGCTGATGGTGCTTCTATCTTATTTCTATCTGATCATTGTGCTCTCAGCACTAGCATTTAATTCTTGTGCTGTACATAATGAACCTACAGCTGTAGCTCTGTAAATTAGGTATGAAGGTTATGACAGAGCAGCATATTATACTCTAATTCTGTTACTTCCCTAACTATGTCCAATGGTTTGAACCTCAACATGGTCCTGAGTTGCATTTTCCTCCCCACATCCATTCCGGTTTTCTTCCACCTTCAAATTATCACCCCTTACTTCTCTTCCATTGCTGCCAAGACTCTAACCATACCAGCATTAAGCTTAGTTTTTCTAATGCTCCCCTAGCCAATCTTCCCACTTCCAGCCTTCATAAAAATTGCAACTCATTCAGAATGTTGTTGCTCGTGTCCTTCTCTACTCAAAACCTTGCACTTCCATCATCTTCACCAGGTTTCATTGGCTCCCTGTGCCTCTTCAAATCAATTTGAAAATCCTTTTCCTTACCTTCAAAAGCCTCCAAGGCCTCAGTCTACACGAGTTCAGTGGCCTCCTACAGCTCTATATCCCCGTTCATAACCTTTGGTCCTCTGACACTGGTCTACTGCTCATTCCCTATCGTCTTTGCTGCACCATTAGCAACCACTCTTTCAGCAACCATGCCCCGACCCTCTGGGAATCCCTCCATATTCCCTCTGCCTTTTCTCAACCTTTTCTGCTTTCCAAAGGCTTTCAAAAACGTTTATCTTCATCCGCTCTTTTGGCACCATCTCCTAATTCCATTCTACCTGTTTGTTCTTTTCTTTTGGTTATCCATTTTCTTCTCTGGTCTGTGAGGTGCTCTGAGTCACCTCTTCAACCTGAAGGACAGTATGTAAATACAAGTTGGTGTTGTTACTCGACCTCCATTAAGACGTATCCAAAGTAGTGGCTTGTCACTGGAGGACCACCCTCTGTTAGCTTCAATTGGAGCTGATACATCATCATATCAGAATACACATTGGAACTATCTACTTATCTATAGAGGTCCAACCCCTTCCTTGAGTTGGTAGATTTACACTTGTAACATGGTTCCAGCCTGCCAAGTAAAATAGGCTGCAAAAATTGGAAACTCCCATTTCCTTCAAAACTCAGAGCAACACCGTGAATGCATGTGCATAACAAAGCACCGCGTTTTGGAGAAAATCAAAGTGTCAGTGAAATGAAAATGTTGTATCATGAAAAGGAACCCATGTGAATAATACAGGTTGTAAGATCAACCAGCTATATAATAGAAGGATTTTTGTGGAAGCTCTCATATGCAACAGCTAGTCCAATAGAAATTTCAACTCAGTAATGTAGAATTTCCAAGTCCTCAGCAGCCACCAGAGCATACCGGAAAATCTCAGGCATGTTGCATGCAGGGGCCAAGTGGAGACTTACCCTACTATCTCTAATAATGCAGCTTGAATTTAAAAAAAATGGATAAAATGGGACATGAAATATAATGTAGCTTTCTAGATAAATTTCCACATTCTACATTTGTGCTAAAATCACTATTAAAGAAAACTTTCTGCATGGAGTAAGTCATGAAAATGAGTTGTGAACACTTACAACAAACTCCTTTTATAAAGAAAACAGACATGCGCCTGGCAACCCAAGGGCTTAGACATTTGTTCGCGACAGCCTGAATGGGTAAGTGTGAGACGCACCTGATATTGGGGCTGGGGGCTCACTTAAATGAGACTGGCAGCTGTGGTTACTTGCAGGCAGCTCGCCAGTGAGGCTTGGAATGCTGGACAACCACGTCGCTGCCAGTGACCTCGGGTAAGTGCTTTAAGGGGAAGGGAAGGGGGTCAACTGGGAGGGAAGGTGATAGGTAGTGGGAATGATCCAGAAGGAATGTGACCGGAAAGGAAGGCGATCATGAGGGGGACAATCAGGAAGGAAGGAGATCATGAAGGAAGGTGATCAGGATGGGGCGATCGGGAAGGAAGGCGATTGGGAGTTGAGCGACTGGGAGTCGGGCGATCTGGAGGGGGCGATCGACGGGGGGCTACTGGGAGCGGGGCTATTGGGAGCGGGGCGATTTGGAAGGGGCGATCGGCAAGGTGGCAATCGGTAGGGGGGTGATCAGGAGCGAGGTATATTGGGAGCGGGGCTATTGGGAGGGGGGAGATTGGGAACGGGGCTATTGGGAGGGGTGATCGGGAGCAGAGCTATTGGGAGGGGGTGATTGGGAGCGGGGCTATTGGGAGCAGGGTGATCTGGAGCGGGGCTATTGGGAGGGGGCGATCTGGAGCGGGGCTATTGGGAGGGGGGAGAGTGGGAGCGGGGCTATTGGGAGGGGGGAGATTGGGAACGGGGCTATTGGGAGGGGGTGATTGGGAGCGGGGCTATTGGGAGCAGGGTGATCTGGAGCGGGGCTATTGGGAGTGGGGCTATTGGGAGCGGAGCTATTGGGAGGGGGCGATCTGGAGCGGGGCTATTGGGAGGGGGGAGAGTGGGAGCGGGGCTATTGGGAGGGGGAGAGTGGGAGCGGGGCTATTGGGAGGGGGAGAGTGGGAGCGGGGCTATTGGGAGGGGGCGATCTGGAGCGGGGCTATTGGGAGAGGGCGATAAGGAGGGGCGATCGGGATGGAAGGCGATCGGAAATGGAGCGATTGGGAGCGGGGCGATCGGGAGTGTGGCAATCGGGAAGGAAGGCGAACAGCAAGGAAGGCAATCAGGAGGGGTTGACCCAGTGTCAGCAACGGTCTAGGGGATTGGATTGACTCCTGCACCTCCTGGCTCCACATAGATACATAGAAGATAGGAGCAGGAGTAGGCCATTTGGCCCCTCGAGCCTGTTCCGCCATTTAATGAGATCATGGCTGATCATCCAAATTCAGTACCCTGTCCCTGCTTTCTCCCCATATCCCTTTAGCCTTAAGAAATATATCTAACTCCCTCTTGAATATATTTAATGAATTGGCCTCAACTGCCTTCTGTGGTAGAGAATTCCATAGGTTCACCATTCTCTGGGTGAAGAAATTCCTCCTCATCTTAATCCTAAATGGCCTACCCCTCCCTTATCCTTAGACTGTGACCCCTGGTTCTGGACTCCCCCGCCATCGGGAACATCCTTCCTTCATCTAGTCTGTCTAGTCCTGTTAGAATTTTATAAGTTTCAATGAGATCCCCTCTCATTCTTCTAAACTCTAGCGAATATAAGCCTAATCGACCCAATCTCTCTTCATACGTCATTCCTGCCATCCCAGGTATCAGTCTGGTGAATCTTCACTGCACTTTCTCCATGGCAAGAACATCTTTCCTCAGATAAGGTGACCAAAACTGCACACAATACTCAAGGTGTAGTCTCACCAAGGCTCTGTACAACTGCAGCAAGACATCCTTCCTCCTGTACTCGAATCCTCTCGCTATGAAGGTCAACATACCATTTGCCTTCTTAACCGCCTGCCGCACCTGCATGCTTACCTTCAGTGACTGGTGCACAAGGACACCCAAGTCTCGTTGCACGTCCCCTTTTCCCAATCTATTGTCGTTCAGATAATCTGTCTTTATGTTTTTGCCACCGAAGTGGATAACCTCGCATTTATCCACAATATACTGCATTTGCCATGCATCTGCCCAATCACCCAACCTGTCCAAATCATACTGGAGTTTCTCTGCAGCCTCCTCACAGCACACACGCCTACCCAGCTTTGTGTTGTCTGCAAACCTGGAGATATTACATCTAGTTCCCTCGTCTAGATCATTAATATATATTGTGAATAGCTAGGGTCCTAGCACCGATCCCTGCGGTACCCCACTAGTCACTGCCTTCCACTCAGAAAAAGACCCGTTTTTTCCAACTCTTTGCTGTCTCGCTGCCAACCAGTTCTCTATCCAAGCTAGTACCTTACCCCCAATCCCGTTTAACTTTGCATGTCAATCTCTTAGGCGGGACCTTATTGAAAGCCTTCTGAAAGTCCAAATACACCACATCCACTGGTTCTCCCTTATCTATTCTACCAGTTACATCCTCAAAAAATTCCAGTAGATTAGTCAAGCATGATTTACCTTTTGTAAATCCATGTTGACTTTGTCCGATCCTGTCACTGTTTTCCAAGTGCTCTGCTATTACATCTTTTATAATGGACTCTAGCATTTTCCCCACTACCGATGTCAGACTTACCGGTCTATAATTCCCCGTTTTCTCTCTACCACCTTTTTTGAATAGTGGGGTTACATTAGCTATCCTCCAATCCATGGGAACTGTTCCAGAGTCTATAGAATTTTGGAAGATGACCAGCAATGCATCTACTATTTCTAGGGCCACTTCCACATTCAGATAAGTATTCTTTTTTAAACTTACCTTTTTGCCGGCAGCTTTCCCCCTTTAGACCGCATGTGGACCTGGTTTTCCTGAACACTTTACACTGTCGCTACACTGTCAGAAGGAATAACACAACTAAAGGTAGCTATCTTCTAATTGCACCTGGAATGAGGTAATGGTGGCGCTGTGCTCTTTTCTGTTTCTGCTTCCAGTGGCTGGTTTAATATAAATTAACACATCCTGAGCAGAGTACAAATTGGAAAGAATATTAAAAAGCACATACTTCCCAGCAATTTGATTGAACACCAGCTTGGCATTTAAGATTAGCTCATCACATTCTGTACATTATTTTTAGCGCAGAGGACGACCCAAGTGTCTTTACTGAACAATACGTGTCAATTTATAATTAACTAATCATTGTGTTTTTGTATCATACTGATCATTTAACTGGAATGGAATGAGTCAGTCGAGAAATGCTACAAATAATTGAAGTCTGATCTCAAAAACATTGCGTGCATGAAAAGTCACCACCTTAACAGACTAGAACTTACACTTATATCACCTTTTACATCATTAGTTTGTTTCAAAGTAATTCACAGCCAATTAATTACTTTTAAAGGGTAGTCACTGTTGTAATGCAGGCAAATGTGGCAGCCAGTCTGTGCACAGCAAGGTCCCAAAAGCAGTTTTGAGATAAATGACCAGATACTAGGCTAAAGGTTCGGGGGCTTAATGCCACCCATTACCGGCAAAAAATGGCGAAAGAGCGGCGGCTGCCACTCTTTTGCCAGCTGGTGGTGGGTCCCGCGGTGTCCTCCATTTTGGTACTCTCCATAGCACTGCCGGTAAGTATTAGCGCCCTGCAAAATAAAATGGCAGATCGGATACTTCGCCGACTTAACGTCACCATGGCCAACTTTGACCCTAGTGCTGAGTTCAGCGCTGGGTCATAACCACGCCAGTGAAACCCAGCATGTAAAGAGACTGACAGAGGCGCTGTCAGCACCTCTTAAAGGGACACACTCATCTTTCAGGGAAGTTTGCATTTAAGCTTTTGGACTTTAAAAAAAAATGTTATTGAAGTAATGGCTTAAAACATGTTATTGTGGTGACACACCACCACTGGACACAATCCGCTCACGGCGGTACAGACAGTTTAAGCAGACGCCCCCAACCGGGGGCCCTTTCCTCCAGCAACTTGTTTCCCACAGGGACAGGCTGCCGGGAGCACTTCCTGTCTGGGGAGTATTTAAGTCAGGCGCGGGCTCTTCCAGTTCCTGTTTTGCCATGAGGCTGAAATAAAAAGCTGTTCTGTTTTACTAGCTCTGGTCTTGACTCCCACGTTTGCCGCGGTATCTCAACACTGGTGGCCCCGACGCTCAGGACGAATCCTAAGCTAGCATGGCGGATACAAACGCAGTCACGGTTAAATTACCAGACTTTTGGGGAAACTTGGCCGAAGCCTGGTTCGTTCAAGCCGAGTCCAGATTCCAGCTGAAAGGCATCACAGGCGACACCACGAAGTACGACTACCTCATCTCCTCGCCCACGTACGCTACCATCCCCAAAGTTTGGGCAGCGCTGCAGGACCCACCACAGACTGGCAAGTACGAACATCTGAAGGCTGTGCTCCTTAAAAAATTTCAAACGTCCTCTTACCAGCGCCACTGCCAACTCCTTGACCTCCCCGGTCTCGGTGACGCTTCACCATCAGACCTGCTTTCCCACATGCTGTCCCTCGCGGACGACAAGCCCCCCGGCGCCCTCTTTCGCACGCTTTTCATTCGGCAGCTTCCCGCCAGCATCCGCCCGCTCATTGTGGAGTCCGGCTCCACGGACCTGAATGACATAGCAGGAAAGGCCGACCGGCTGCTCTCTGCACAGTCCGCGCGCGACGTCACGCCCGACCTCGCGGCAACGACCACGCGGTCTCCCCGGCCCACCAGGCCCGCCCGCCCTACCACTCCGGGCCACTGTTACTACCACACCCGTTTTGGCACTAAGGCCCAACGCTGCACGCCACCGTGTACCTTCAATTCCCCCCCCGCACCGGCCCCCGCGATGGCCGTGGGGCAAAAGGGGCCTCTACTGTACGTCACTGATGACAGAACCAACCGCCGATTTCTGTGCGACACAGGGGCCCAGCACAGCATCACCCCCGCCTCCGCCCTCGAAATCCAACGCGGCACACGAGGTATCACGCTGGCCGCCGCCAATGGCTCGGACATCCGCACATATGGCACCCGCATGGTCACGCTAGACCTCGCGGGCCGCTGCTACCGCTGGGAGTTCCTCACCGCCGAGGTCCTCTGCCCACTCATCGGCGCCGACTTCCTACGCGCCCACGGCCTCCTTGTCGACATTCCGAGGCACCGCCTCGTCGACGCCAACACTATGGCCACCATCCCCGGCGCCTTTACCCCGGATCGTTCGGCCGGCCTGACGACCTACTGCCTCGCCAGGGCCGTGGACGACTACTCGGCACTCCTAGCCGAGTTTCCCGCCCTCACCAACCCGACCTTTTCGGCCAAAGCCGCCAAACACGGGGTGGAGCACTATATCCCCACCACCGGCCCTCCAGTTTCTGCCCACGCCCGCAGGCTCAACCCGGCCAAGCTGGAAATCGCGCGGGCCGAGTTCACCACCATGGAAGAACTCGGCATCATCCGCCGCTCCAGCAGCCCCTGGGCCTCGCCCCTCCACATCGCCCCCTAAGCCCGGCGGAGGCTGGCGCCCTTGTGGGGACTACCGCCGCCTTAACGACGCCACCACCCCCGACCGATACCCGGTGCCTCACATCCAGGACTTCTCGGCCCGAGTGGCCGGACGAACCGTCTTTTCCAAAGTCGACCTGGTGCACGGTTACCACCAAGTCCCCGTACACCCCGCGGACATCCCCAAAACGGCCGTCATCACCCCATTCGGCCTGTTCGAGTTCCTGAGGATGCCCTTCGGCCTCAAGAATGCAGCCCAGGCTTTCCAGCGCCTTATGGACTCGGTCCTGCGGGACCTGAACTTCCTATTCGTCTGTCTAGACGACATTCTCATGGCCAGCTCCTCCAAACAGGAACACCTCGAACACCTTCGCGTCCTGTTCGGGCACCTAGCCCAACAGGGGCTCATCCTCAGCCCGGCGAAGTGCCAATTCGGCCTAACCGAGATCGATTTTCTTGGTCACCACATCACCCCTGCTGGGGCCATCCCCCTGCCCAACAAGGTGCAGGCCGTCCAGCAGTTCCCCCGCCCCACAACCATCAAGGGCCTCCAGGAGTTCCTCGGGATGGTGAACTTCTACAACAGGTTCATCCCCAGAGCTGCAGCCCTCATGAAGCCCCTATACGACTCCCTCTGAGGTAAATCCAGCAAGATGGCCGTAGCCTGGACCACTGACACGTCAGCCGCCTTCGATGCCACCAAAAACGCGCTCGCCGACACCACTCTGCTCGCGCACCCGAGGGCCGACGCCCGGGTCGCGCTCAGCACCGACGCCTCCGACCACGCGGTCGGGGCCGTGTTCGAGCAGTGGGTTAATGGCGCGTGGCAGCCACTTGCCTTCTACAGCTGCCAACTGCACCCCCCGGAGGTCAAATACTCCACTTTCGACCGCGAGCTTCTCGCGCTCCACCTGTCGGTCTGCCATTTCAGGTTCCTCCTGGAAGGCTGCCCCTTCACCGCGTACGTGGACCACAAGCCACTCACATATGCGATGGCCAAGCACACCGAACCCTGGTCCGCTCGGCAGCAACGCCAGCTCGATGCCGTGTCCGAGTTTACCACGGACATCCAGCACGTCTCCGGTAGAGACAACATTGTCGCCGACTGCCTTTCCCATCCCGCCATCTGCGCGAATCACCTCGCGGTCGACTACGCGCAACTAGCAGTGGCCCAGCTCACGGACCCAGACCTCCTCTCGGCGGCTACCAGCCTGCCACGGCTACGCCTAGCCAAGGTCGCGCACGGGCCCGAAGCCACGGCAGTTACTTGCGACATCACACTCAGCCAACCCAGGCCGGTCGTCCCTGAAACCTGGCGCCGCCGCATCTTCGACGCGCTCCACGGGCTCTCCCACCCGGGTTCCCGCGCGTCCGGCAAACTCCTCTCCCAGCGTTTCATCTGGCGCGGCCTCAGCAGAGATGTTCAGACTTGGGCCACCTCCTGCCTCGCCTGCCAACGGGCTAAGGTACAACGGCATACAAAAGCACCCCTGGGAGACTTCGAGGTACCCAGCCGCCGCTTCGACCACGTACACGTCGACATCGTCGGGCCCCTGCCGCCATCGCAAGGCTAGACTTATCTCCTCACGATGGTCGACCGCTACACACGCTGGCCTGAGGCAGTGCCGCTGACCTCCACCACCACAGCCGACATCGCCAGGGCGTTCGTTAACACCTGGGTAGCGAGGTTCGGCGTACCGGCCGACATAACCTCCAACAGAGGCGCCCAGTTCACCTCCGAACTCTGGACGGCCACAGCACGCAACCTCGGTGTGACGCTCCACCGAACCACGGCGTACCACCTGCAGGCCAACGGGCTTTGTGAACGCTTCCACCGGTCACTCAAGGCCTCACTCCGCGCCGGCCTGCAGGACAGTGCCTGGACTGACCGCCTACCGTGGGTACTACTAGGCCTACGCACCGTGGTCAAAGAAGACCTCCAGTCCTCGGCAGCGGAGTTAGTCTACGGACAACCGCTGTGCGTCCCAGGCGAATTCCTTCCGGAGGCTACCATGCCTTGGTCGGCCGACCAGCAGCGGCTCAACTTTTTCTCTTCCGCTCAGCAGTTCGCCCCACTTCCGGTCAACCGACACGGCGAACTCGCACCTCACGTTCCGCCAAATTTACAGCAGGTGCGCTTCGTCTTCGTGCGACACGACGCACACCGCGGACCCCTGCGACCCCCGTACGACGGACCGTACGAAGTACTACAAACCAGGGACAAGGTCTTGAAGCTGCGACTCGGCGACAGGGTCGAGACAGTCTCCATCGACCGGCTCAAACCAGCACACACAGAACCAGGGGAACAGGTCCCCGTGGCCCGGCCTCCAACTAGAGGCCGTCCCGCCAGCAAGCCAGCACAGCCGGCGGCGAACCGCCAGGCCCCGCCAACTAGACCGGCGATCACGCAGAGCCGCTGCGGCAGAACCATCAGACCACCGTCACGACTCGTCCACTCCTCCTAAGCGGATTCTGGGGGGAGCTCTGTGGCGACACGCCACCACTGGACACAATCCGTTCACGGCGGTACGGACAGTTTAAGCAGACGCCCCCAACCGGGGGCCCTTTCCTCCAGCAACTTGTTTCCCACAGGGACAGGCTGCCGGGAGCACTTCCTGTCTGGGGAGTATTTAAGTCAGGCGCGGGCTCTTCCAGTTCCTGTTTTGCCATGAGGCTGAAATAAAAAGCTGTTCTGTTTTACTAGCTCTGGTCTCGACTCCCACGTTTGCCGCGGTATCTCAACATTATATGTTTTTAAGAATGCAGGGAGCGCTGCTGGATGCTTTCAGGGCCTCATTTGGTAAAGGAAGACCTCTGAGAAAACAGAAAATGCTGCAAATACTCAACCGGTCAGGCAACATCCATGGAGAGAGAAACAGGGTTCACGTCTCAGGTTGAGATGCTGCCTGAGCTGCTGAGTATATCCAGCATTTTATATGGGCATTTCAGATTTATAGCATTTACTTGCAGAGGGAAGAGGAAGACACAGGAGAGGAAGAAGTTGAAGAGGAGGAAGCCAAAGTGGAAGAAGCAGAAGAGGAGAAATCAGACAGAAGGATATATTCTAGACAGCCCCTTTGTGGCCAGGATAACCTCAATTCCCCTTTTAACATTAGTCCCATACCTTACCTTCCCTCTGTTACTAACCATCACAGCGTCCTCTTGGCCATGATGCTGAACTAAAAACCACCAAAAAGCAACCTTTCCAATCCAACTTTAAACATCTATCCATCCAATATGACATCAAGAAATCAACTCATCACCCTTTTGCATTCTCTTAGTGACTGTCTTGTGTGAGCCTTTTTATCCTATTAATGTCACCCAGTGCTACCCCAGTGGCTGCAGCGTGGCTGGTGAAAGGCTGCTGACTTTCAGTGGGGGACACTGCAGATGGCCTTGCTGGTTGACCTTGAGGAGCTGGTGGCTGGAAGTGTCAAATCAATCTTCTTCTTCTTGTTCTTCTTCACTCTCCACTCCCTCTTCTTGGTCACCCACTGGCTGGGTAGGCTGCATTTCTTGGCTGTGTGAAATGAGGAAGGCACAAGTGTGCAGTTGTTTGAGGAGAGGGTGGGAAAGCAAGAGGTGCATGCAAGAAGGATGATAACATATGAGGATACCAGCATCTTGTATCCTTTCAGCCCCACCATTGGCCAAGGGCTCAGCCATGCCCCTGCCAAGAATGGAGTGCACCGTCTCCTCCAACGGGGTGAGGTGAGGCTAGGAATGGAAGATGTTCCTCATGATTGATATAGATTGTTGGTAGGTGAGTGATGGTGGGGGTGGCAGGGGGAAATCGTGCATTGACCAGTGTGTGAGGCTAGTGATGCAGTTGGTAGGAGACAGCTTTTGAAGATGCATTCACTGACATTGACCAGTGGTCTGAGGACATGAAGCTTCTTTGGGCACTGGAGCCAGGTGGTGGGGGCGATACTACTGGCAGTGACAGCCTCGGTGATGTGGTCCCACATCATTCTTTCTGGAGGACTTCCTGGTCCCTGTGGGTAGAGGGCCAGTCTTGCAGTGTTGACCCCCTGCACAAAGCTGGAGTGCTGTGTGTGAGACCCTGGGTGCCCCTTCCCTGGCTTGCTCAGCCATTTGTGTTAATGCTGAAGCACTTTTACCATTTTTTTTAGGTGTGGAAGGCAATTCAGCTTTAACAGCTGAAGGCTGCCATTTGGGAATTATTTTCATTGTTTATGGTTTTTTTAAGAGGCAGTAAGGGCTGAAAAATGCATTTTTATTAGTTTTGAATACTTTGCCCCTTTAATTCATAGCCCCTTTAATTGCCCACAATGCCTTGCGAACTCCACAGCCTCGCTCCCAGAGGCTTTAAGAAGTAGCAACACTGACTGTGGATGGGAACTTCGGGTTGGAGGCCTCCATTAACACTACCAGGAGGGCGTTGCACGATAAGTCAGCGCTGCATCTCACATCGCCAAACTAGAGAGCCAATTTTCAACGGTATGCTCTGCTGCCATTTTCGGCAGCCATTAACTCGAGTTGCCAATTCTGTTGGCCTGTACAAATTTTTCCCCCAATCTGATAAAGTGGTGTTTGTTGAGGGATAAATGTTGGCCAGCACACCAAGAAAACTCTTCTGCTCTATTTCAAATAGTGCCTTGGGATATTTTATGCACCTCAGAAGGCAGACAGGGTCTCAGTATTACGTTGGCCTCGATTTTCATTGAGCAGTGGAGGCAGGCTTAGAGGCGTGCAGGGGGTTAAAATCAAAAAAACTGTCGGGTGGGACACCCCCCCGCCTGGTTCCCGACTCCGAGCAATTTTAACTCAGGCGTGTCTGATGGTCCCGACTCCATCCCGCATCCAACAGGTGGGACTGGTCATTAAGGCCGTTAACAACCACTAAATGGCCTCTATAATCCTACTTTGAAAGGCCCTTGCGAACTTAACCCTTTTCCCACATGAAACACGCCTGGTGGGAAACATGCATGTGAAACTTGGCGGGAGCACTATTGGATTGCTGACTATCAACTGCAGGTCAACCATTAAAGAGGAGATTTGATCAGCCATGATTTGCAGGTGGTAGGACTTAGTGGTCTCAGGTCTGGGGCAACATTTAGAAGGCTTAACCACACCTATGGAAGGTTGGAGCCTCACACCCATCTCCAGTGTGGCCTCCTGGGAAACCCCTCTCGCCACCTTCACTCAGCGCTTCCTCAATGGAGGCATCTACCAGAAGCATGGGAGCCATTTATTTCCTTCCCATCTGGATATTAGAGGAGCTCGAGCACCAGCCGCGGCAGCAGCAGAACCAGGAACAACAGCACCACCAGCAACAGCAGCAGCAGCAGGAGCGCCAGGCTGCTGCTCACCCACCTGAAGCTGCACAGGCCAGAAGGGGCCAACGCCTGGAAGCCCATCGGCGCAGGAGATACCCCCCGCAAACAGGGTCTACAGACACAGGGTCAGCTACCTCAACATGTCTGAGCAGTAGTGCCAAAGGCGGCTCCAACTTTCGCGAGAGGTGGTGACTGACATCTGCGCAATGCTACAGCAAGATCTGCTGCCCAGAGGACCAGGTGGACAAGCATTACCAGTGGCCATCAAAGTCACCACCGCAATCAACTTATTTGCCTCAGGCTCATTCCAGGGATCAGCAGCAGACATCAGCGGCATCTCCCAGGTGGCCGCACACACTTGCATCAAGCAGGTAACCGATGCCCTCTTTGCCCTCGTGCACAATCACATCCATTTCACCAAGGATCGAGCAAGTGTCACGGCGCGAGCGGTTGGATTAGCTCATCTGGCAGGCTTTGCAAGGGTGCAGGGCATCATTGACTGCACACATGTGGCCCTTAGGGCACCCCATCGCAATCCAGGTATTTTTGTCAACCGCAAGGGCTTCCATTCCCTCAACGTTCAGCTGGTGTGTGACCACAAGAAGGAAATTTTGCATGTTTGTGCCATGTACCCTGGCAGTTGCCATGACTCCTTCATACTGCGCCAGTCTAGTGTGCCTCCGCTATTCAGTCCGCCAGACCAACTTAACGGATGGCTACTTGGAGACAAGGGCTATCCCCTGAGGACGTGGCTAATGACGGCGTTGAGGAGGCCAGCCAACGAAGCTGAGGAGCGCTACAACTCCAGCCACATTTCCACCAGATCCATTATCGAGCAAACCATCGGTTTGCTGAAGATGTGCTTCAGGTGCCTGGATAGATCAAGTGGAGCCCTACAGTACTCAGCAGCCAGGGTCTCCAGAATCGTCGTGGTTTGCTGTGCACTTCACAACATGGCACAGCATCGTGGCTTGCAGATTCCTGAGGACCAAGTGGCTCCTCACATATCCTCCTCAGGTGAGGAGGAGGAGGAGGAGGAGGAGTGCGAAAACAAACATCCTGCAGAGGCCCATCAACCAGCAGCAGCATTATGCGAGAACATTGCTGCCCGGGATGCAAGGAACGCACTCATCCTGGCCAGATTTGCTTAGCTAGTCAATCAAACACTTTTGCCTCACTGCTTCTTACCAGAGCATTGACAATAGCCAAGAACCAGAGGATTCCTAGCACTCTGACCACCATACTGACAGTTGTAAGTATTCCTAAGGCCTCAATGTGGAAGTCCCAATAGCAAAATGACAGACGCCACAACTGCAACATTTGCCATCGGAATTTTTATGTTCAATAACGACATGATGGCATTTTTAAAATAAACACAAAATTGCACCCAAGTGACTACCCTTGTGACTATTTGTGCAGAATTTTCCTCTTATGCGTGCTCCTACGTGGTGCCTTCCCTGTGGCTTCAGCAGATGTGGAGGCCCCTTGCTCACTTTCCTGCTGCTCCTGTCTCGACACCTTTGGCGGGTGTCCTCTGGGGTTGCGAGCCTGTGAGGGCTCGTCAACAGTCTGCTGCTCCTGTGGCTGTGCAGGGGTTGAGACGTCTATCTCACTTGGGTGTGGACCCCGGTGGGGCTCTGACCGAGGGCTCTGCAGTGGCATGGAAGTGTAAGCGCTTGGAGAGGAGCCCTCACTTCCTTGAGGTCTGCCACCAACTTCCCTCTCATGGGTCAGGACCCCGCAGTGGCTGTTAGTGGCTGGAGAGCACCTTGCTGCACATCAGGGGGGCCATGGAGACCCGTATCTGCAATGGCAGTCCTACTCAGAAGGACTTCCATGAAAGTCTGGTTTCTCTGTTCAATAGATGCCCATCGCTCCTCAAGAGATGTCATTCTATTCTGAACAATGACCATGGGCTGGATTTTCATTCAGAAGTCTGGAAGGAGGCGGGACTACCACTTTCGGGTTTTAGTCCCGCCTCCATCGACGTCCGGCCAATCCACGCGATTTTGACTTGATGGACCTTGTTGAGCCCGCCCAGTGGGCTCAGCAGGCCAATTAAGGGCCACCTGGCAACAGGTGACGTCACAGACTGAAATTTCATCTGTCAAGACGTGCTGACAGATGAAATATCAATGTTTCACAGCTTTTTGAAGCTGTCAAACACTGACAGTCTGACTTCTATCCTGAGTCCTTCTATGCAGACTAAGTTAGAAACATAGAAACATAGAAGATAGGAGCAGGAGTAGGCCATTCGGCCCTTCGAGCCTGCTCCGCCATTCAATGAGATCATGGCTGATCATTCAAATTCAGTACACTGTCCCTGCCTTCTCCCCATATCCCTTGATCCCTTTAGCCTTAAGAAATATATCCAACTCTTTCTTGAATATATTTAATGAACTGGCCTCCACTGCCCTCTGTGGCAGAGAATTCCACAGGTTCACCACGCTCTGGGTGAAGAAATTCCTCCTCATTTCAGTCCTAAATGTCCTACCCCTTATCCTTAGACTATGACCCCTGGTTCTGGACTCCCCGACCATCGGGAACATCCTTCCAGCATCTAGTCTGTCCAGGCCTGACAGAATTTTATAGGTTTCGATGAGATCCCCTCTCAATCTTCTAAACTCCAGTGAGTATAAGCCCAATCGACACAATCTCTCCTCATACGTCATTCCTGCCATCCCAGGTATCAGCCTGGTGAATCTTCGCTGCACTCCTTCCATGGCAAGAACATCCTTCCTCAGATAAGGCGACCAAAACTGCACACAATACTCAAGGTGCGGTCTCACCAAGGCCCTGTACAACTGTAGCAAGACATCCTTGTTCCTGTACTCGAACCCTCTTGCTACGAAGGCCAACATACCATTTGCCTTCTTAACCGCCTGCTGCACCTGCATGCTTACCTTCAGCAACTGGTGCACAAGAACACCCAGGTCTCTTTGCACTTCCCCTTCTCCCAATCTATTGCCATTCAAATAATAATGTGCCTTCCTGTTTTTGCCACCAAAGTGGATAACCTCACATTTATCCACATTACAGTGCATTTGCCATGTTTCTGCCCAATCACCTAACCTGTCCAAATCGTACTGGAGTTTCATAACATCCTCCTCGCAGCATACCCTCCCACCCAGCTTTGTGTCATCTGCAAATTTGGATATATTACATCCAATTCCCTCGTCCAGATCATTAATATATATTGTGAACAGCTGGGGTCCTAGGACTGATCCTTGTGGTACCCCACTAGTCACTGCCTGCCACTTGGATAACGACCCGTTTATTCCAACTCTTTGCTTTCCGTCCGCCAACCAGTTCTCTATCCAAGTCAATACCTTGCCCCCAATCCCCTGTGCCTTAATTTTGCACGCTAATCTCTTATGCGGGACCTTATCGAAAGCCTTCTGAAAGTCCAAATACACCACATCCACTGGTTCTCCCTTATCTATTTTACCAGTTACATCCTCAAAAAATTCCAGTAGATTTGTCAAGCATGATTTACCTTTTGTAAATCCATGTTGACTTTGCCCGATCCTGTCACTGCTTTCCAAGTGCTCTGCTATTACATCTTTTATAATGGACTCTCGCATTTTCCCCACTACCGATGTCAGGCTTACCGGTCTATAATTCCCCGCTTTTTCTCTGCCACCTTTTTTGAATAGTGGGGTAACATTAGCTACCCTCCAATCCATGGGTACTGTTCCAGAGTCTATCGAGTTCTGGAAGATGACCAGCAATGCATCTGCTATTTCTAGGGCCACTTCCTTAAGTACCCTGGGATGTAGATTATCAGGCCCTGGGGATTTATCGGCCTTCAGTCCCATTAATTTTCCTAACACCATTTCTCTACAAATACTGATTTCTTTCAGTTCCACCCTTTCATCAGACCCTATGTTCCTCGGTATTTCATGGAGGTTATTTGTGTCCTCCTTTGTGAAGACAGAACCAAAATATGTATTTAGTTGGTCTGCCATTTCTTTGTTCCCCATTATAAATTCCCCCGATTCTGACTGCAAGGGACCTATGCTTGACTTCACCAATCTTTTTCTCTTCACATATCTATAAAAGCTTTTACAGTCAGTTTTTACGTTCCCTGCAAGCTTACTCTCATATTCTATTTTCCCTTTCTTAATTAATCCCTTTGTCCTCCTTTGTTGAATCCTGAACTGCTCCCAATCCTAAGGATTATTGCTTTTTCTGGCCAATTTGTATGTATTCTCCTTGAATCTTACGCTATCCCTAATTTCCCTTGTTACCCACGGTTGAGTCACCTTTTTTGTTTTATTTTTATGCCAAACTGGGATGAACAACTTCTGTAGTTCATCCATTCGGTCTTTGAATGTTTGCCATTGCCTATCCACCGTCATCCCTTTGAGTGCCATTCCCCAATCAATCCTACCCAACTCGCTCCTCAGACCATCGTAGTTTCCTTTATTTAAATTGAGGACCCTAGTTTCTGAGTCAACTACTTCATTCTCCATCTTAATGAAGAATTCATTCATATTATGATCACTCCAACCCAAGGGGCCTCGTACAACAAGATTGCTAATTAATCCTTTCTCATTACATAATACCCAGTCTAAGATGGCCTGATCTCTGTTTGGTTCCTCGACGTATTGGCCCAGGAAACCATCCCGTAAACACTCCAGGAATTCCTCCTCCACAGAATTGTTACCAATTTGGTTCGCCGAATCTATATGTAGATTAAAGTCACCCATGATGACTGCTGTGCCCTTATGCCCTTATTGCACGCTTCTTTAATTTCCCTTTTAATGCCATCCCCAACCTCTGCCTTACTGTTTGGAGGTCTATATACCACTCCCACTAATGTTTTTTTCCCCTTAGTATTTCTCAATTCTACCCATACAGATTCCACATCATCAGAGCTAATATCTTTCATTACAATTGTGTTAATCCCTTCTTTAACCAGTAATGCTACCCCACCTCCCTTTCCTTTTTGCCTATCTTTCCTGAACATCGAATACCCCTGGATGTTGAGTTCCCAGCCTTGGCCATCCTTGAGCCATGTTTCCGTAATCCCAACCAAATCATATTCATGTACCTCTATTTGCGCAGCCAATTCATCCACCTTATTACAAATGCTCCTCGCATTAAGACACAAAGCCTTCAGGCTTGTTTTTTTAACGCTCTTAGACCTATTAGAATTATTATTTACTGTGGCCATGTTTGATTTAAACCATTGATTTCTCTGACTGCCACTTTTGTTTTTCTCCTTCCTATCTTTTGCTTTTATCCTTGTTTCCTTTTCCTCTGTCTCCCTGCTCAGGTTCCCAATCCCCTTCCATTTTAGTTTAAACCCTCCCCCACAGCACTAGCAAACAAACCCCCTAGGACATCGGTTCCAGCCCTGCCCAGGTGCAGACCGTCCGGTTTGAACTGGTCCCACCTCCCCCAGAACTGGTTCCGATGTCCCAGGAACTTGAATCCCTCCCCCTGGCACCATTCCTCGAGCCACGTATTCATCTGAAGTATCCTTCTATTTCTACTCTGACTAGCACGTGGCACTGGTAGCAATCCTGAGATTACTACCTTTGAGGTCCTGTTTTATAATTTACCTCCTAACTCCCTATATTCCACTTTTAGGACCTCATCCCGCTTTTTACCTACATCGTTGGTGCCTATATGTACCACGACAACTGGCTGTTCACCCTCCCCTTCCAAGATGTTCTGCAGCCGCTCGGAGACATCCTTGACCCTTGCACCAGGGAGGCAACACACCACCCTGGAGTCTCGTTTGCAGCCGCAGAAACGCCTATCTATTCCCCTTACAATTGAATCCCCTATTACTATAGCTCTACCACTCTTTTTCCTCCCATTCTGTGCAGCAGAGCCACCCCTGGTGCCAGGAATTTGGCTGCTGCTGCCTTCCTCTGATAAGCCATCCCCCCCAACAGTACTCAAAGTGGTGTATCTGTTGGAGAGGGGGATGGCCACAGGGGACCCCTGCCCTACCTGCCTGTGCCTAGTACTCTGCCTGTTGGTCACCCGTTCCCTTTCTTCCTGCCCAACCTCTACCTGTGGTGTGTCTAACTCTCTAAACGTGCTATTCACGACGTCCCGAGCATCGTGAATGCTCCAGTATGCAAGCAATCGCAGCTCCAGCGCCGCAATGCGGTCTGTTAGTAGCTGCAGCTGGGTACACTTCCTGCACACATAGTTGCCAGGGACACAGGAAGTGTCCCTGAGTTCCCACATATCGCAGGAGGAGCAGATCACGAGGCAGGGCTGTCCTGCCATGATTTACCCTTTAATTAATTGAGTTTAAATTAAATCAATCAATCCCACTAATTACACTACAGTTAAATAGTTTTACCAACAGTCCCCGCTACACCAGAGAGACCTTAGAAACTATGAACCAGAGTTAAAGTTTAAAAAAGAGAGAAATACTCACCAACCAATCACTTACCTACTTCCTGCTGATGTCACAATTTGATTACTTTTTACCTCTCTCCCCTGCTGTTGAATTGGTCGGGCCTCGCTGCTGCTGCCGCTTTTAAGCTCTGCCGATGCTGCTCTCTCCCAGGTCCAGGTCCAGGCTCTGTGGTCGGGCCTCGCTGCTGCTGCCGCTTTTAAGCTCTGCCAATGCTGCTCTCTCCCAGGTCCAGGTCCAGGCTCTGCGGTCGGGCCACGCTGCTGCCGCCGCTTTTAAGCTCTGCCAATGCTGCTCTCTCCCAGGTCCAGGTCCAGGCTCTGTGGTCGGGCCTCGCTGCTGCTGCCGCTTTTAAGCTCTGCCGATGCTGCTCTCTCCCAGGTCCAGGTCCAGGCTCTGTGGTCGGGCCTCGCTGCTGCTGCCGCTTTTAAGCTCTGCCGATGCTGCTCTCTCCCAGGTCCAGGTCCAGGCTCTGTGGTCGGGCCTCGCTGCTGCTGCCGCTTTTAAGCTCTGCCGATGCTGCTCTCTCCCAGGTCCAGGTCCAGGCTCTGTGGTCGGGCCTCGCTGCTGCTGCCGCTTTTAAGCTCTGCCGATGCTGCTCTCTCCCAGGTCCAGGTCCAGGCTCTGTGGTTGGGCCTCGCTGCTGCTGCCGCTTATAAGCTCTGCCGATGCTGCTCTCTCCCAGGTCCAGGTCCAGGCTCTGTGGTCAGGCCTCGTTCACTGCCGCCGCCTTTAAGCTCTGCCGATGCTGCTCTCTCCCAGGTCCAGGTCCAGGCTCTGTGGTCGGGCCTCGCTGCTGCTGCCGCTTTTAAGCTCTGCCGATGCTGCTCTCTCCCAGGTCCAGGTCCAGGCTCTGTGGTCGGGCCTCGCTGCTGCTGCCGCTTTTAAGCTCTGCCGATGCTGCTCTCTCCCAGGTCCAGGTCCAGGCTCTGTGGTCAGGCCACGCTGCTGCTGCCGCTTTTAAGCTCTGCCGATGCTGCTCTCTCCCAGGTCCAGGTCCAGGCTCTGTGGTCGGGCCTCGCTGCTGCTGCCGCTTTTAAGCTCTGCCGATGCTGCTCTCTCCCAGGTCCAGGTCCAGGCTCTGTGGTCGGGCCTCGCTGCTGCTGCCGCTTTTAAGCTCTGCCAATGCTGCTCTCTCCCAGGTCCAGGTCCAGGCTCTGTGGTCGGGCCTCGCTGCTGCTGCCGCTTTTAAGCTCTGCCGATGCTGCTCTCTCCCAGGTCCAGGTCCAGGCTCTGTGAACTCTCATCGGCACTGAAAGCTGCAGGCTGTCACTTTTGACAGCTCGTGGCCATTCTGGTTTCTGGTTTCAGTGCTGGCTGAATGATGGACTCCCGAAGCCTACAGGAAGAAAGGCTGCAAAGGTAAGTACAGGTAATTTAAACTTCATTACACACTTTAGACACACCAAACACACTTACCTTTGCACTCATGCACACATCACTCACCTGAACACTGACATCTCGACCCCTCCAAGTCCTTCAACCCGATGGCCCGCCTGCTCTAACCTGGCGTGGTTTGGAGCCATCGGGAATCCCACACGACACCCTTCAAAATAGGGATTAGGCTAAAAACTGCCTGTTAACTACCTGTTAACAGGTAGTTAATTGGCGCTAATCCCTTCCTGCCTCGGGTCGGCGGGTCCCAGTGCGGGGCGGGTACCCGCCTCCTTTGAAACTTACGTGGAGGCGGGTTTTGGGCGGGATGGTGTCGGGACCCCCGAATTCGGGATTTTAGCCCCCCGCACGCCTAAATGCCCGCCTCACGGCACACTGAAAATCTAGGCCCATGTTTGCCGTACCCTGGCGACTAAGCTCCTCCATGGCCGTAGCCATCCTCTCCTCTACCGTAGCCATCCTCTCCTCTACAGTAGCCAGCCTTGCCATGGAGGTAGCAATCCTTTCCACGGAGTTAGCCATCCTTTCCGCGGTGTTGCGTTCATGCGCCAATGACTCCACAAAGGCTCTGCTCATGTTCACTATTGTGGTAAACCACTGTTAACCCGTACATGCCTGTGTGGTAAACCACTGTTTACCCTGTACAAGTCCAGGCATGTCTCAGCCCCTGGCTCCACCCCTAAGCCCGGGTATAAAGGTGACTCACCACCCTTCCCCCGGGAGCTCTTAGGATGGATTCACTAGCAGAGGCATGCTCTAGTTCTTAGTCAATAAAAGCCTACTTCATATAAGTCCATTTCGTAGTCTTTGGTATTGTTGATAGCGCATCAACTATGGACTCCTCCATTCGCTCCACACTCGCAGCGACCCTAGAGACAAAACCTGCCAGAGCTTCCTGCATCTGTGCCTGGAGTTCCATCACCGCTGATCTCATGGACGGACCCAGAGGCAGAGGGTCGACATGCTGCTGTGCCGAACTGGCAGAGGCCTGTGCCCTCCGACTAGGACTCTCCACTGTTGTTCCTGTCTCCACAATCTGCTGATGCTCACTTGTGAGCTGTGATACACCAGGTGGCAACACTACTCTATGTCCCGAAGGTCCCACCGAGGTGTGAGTGTCTGCGCTGGTGCTGGGTGCGCTGAAATCTGCCAACGCTGCACCCTCAGAGGTTGCAGCTTCCTCTGAGGAGTCTGGCTGCTCAGCCTCTTCTTCCTGGCTAGGGGGGGTGTCTTGTTTTACACACTTTGTATAAAAATAATAAATTGTAGAACAACGGAGTATTACAGTTTAACTCTTTTATTAAGCATTAGGTCTGTAATCTTACTCATAGCATCACCATTGGGGAAAGCATGGCATTAGGACCGCTAGCCTGGGTCTTCAAAACAATAGTAGTCCTTACAGATGCCTGCAGACCAATGACATCTCAGCATGTGATCACATGTGAATATAATAGGTATTCCTTACAGATGCCTGCGGGCCAATGATAATTCAATATGCAAATGTTACACCCCCTTTCTTTTAAAAGAAAAATGATATGCATTTCTTTTAAACCATTCTTCTACATAATGTTCTTGGTAGCATAAACATATAAGTAAACTCAGCATTTAACTAGCACTGAAAACATCTCAACTTTTCAATAACGATGTACAGTTTTTTTTTAGGGCAGCGATCCGCCTACACCCTTTGACAGTTCACAAGTCAAGGATAACTCTAGGCTTGACCTCTTGTCCTGACCTTGTGTGGTATGAAACTGAGCATGCTCCTGAATCGGTCAATAAGTCAGGTTCAGGTTTAGGTTCAGGTAAGTATGATGTGTTTTGTGTATTGCTCTGTTCATCACACTCTGTTGAACTGATCCTCTCATCAGAATGACGGTGTTGTTCCTTGGTGTTCAGGAGGTGCCTGCGATTGCGGTGGTACACCTGTCCTTCTGGGGTGCGGATGTGATACAATCGCTCAGTGTCAGCTGGCTGGATGACGACTGCTGGCTTCCAGTAGTCATGCTCCTGGATTCTGATGGATTCTCTATTGTGCAGCGGTGGCAGTAGTCTAGCTGACCTGTCATAGTATCTCTTTTGGTGTTGCTGTCTCTGTACATGTTTTGCATGCACTTGCTTGCAGCTGATGACCTCTGGCTGCAGCTGCTGGTTGGTGCTTGGAAGGATTGAGCGAAGTCTGCGGCTCATCAACAGCTGTGCTGGTGACCTGAAGTTGTCCACCGGAGTGTTGCGGTACTCAAGGAGACTGATGTAGGGGCCTCTTTTGTCCGCTTTGGCTTTGTCCATGAGTGTTTTTGCAATCTGGACAGTTTTTTCAGCAAGGCCATTACTTTGAGGGTAATGTGGGCTTGATGTGACATGTGTGAAATCCCATGCCTTGGCAAACGACTCAAACTCTTTTGATATTTATTGGGGGTCATTGTCTGAGACTAAAGTCTCTACCATACCATGCCTGGCAAAGGCTGCCTTTAGCTTGTGGATCACAGCTGCAGATGTGGTGCTGTGAAGCTTGTCCAGTTCAAAAAATCTGCTGTAGTAATCAACAGTCACTATGTAGTCCTCGTTGTTCCATGTGAACGGATCCATTGCCATGACCTGCCAGGGCCTGTCTGGGATATGGTGAGGTATCATGGGCTCTTTGACATTTGATGGGCGGCGTTCTAGACAAATGGAACATTTTCTGACAATGTCCTCAATGTGTTTGCACATTCCGGGCCAAAACATAATGTCACGTGTTCTTTGTTTGCATTTTTCCATGCCCATATGTCCAGCATGAATTTTTGTCAACATCTCTTCTCTGAGACTGGTAGGAATGATAATTTTCTCCCCTTTGATGACGATTCCGTTGACTTGTGATGGTTCGTCTCTGTGGTTCCAGAATTCAGATATGCTCTGAGGGCATTTCCTCCTTTCCTCAGGCCATCCTTCATGTATGACTTTGCTCAGAAGTGTGAGTTGTGCATCTTTCTCTGTTTCTGCTCGGATCTCCTTCAGTTTTGAGTCACTCACAGGTAAGCTGTTGTACACCATGTGCACCTGCACATCCATGCCTTCACTGAGGCTGTTGTCCTGGTAGCTAAGAGACTTTCTGGAGAGCGTGTCTGTGACAGGAATGTCTTTGCCTGGATGGTGAATGATTGTGAAATCGTACTTCGGTAGCTGAAGGATCATTCTCTGTAGCCTTGGTGGGGCTGCGGCTAGTGGTTTCCTCATGATTGACTCGAGGGGCTTGTGATTGGATTCCACAATGACTTGTCAGCCATAGACGTACTGGTGGAAACGCTTACATCCAAATAGAATTGCATATAGCTTTCTCGATTTGAGCATAGTTGATTTCACTGTCTGTGAGAGATCTGGAAGCGTAGCCGATGGGCTTTCCTTCTTGCAGTAATACTGCACCTAGTCCATACTTTGATGCGTCCACTTGTAGTCTGAGCCCTTTGTTGGGGTCAAAGTAGGCAAGAACTGGTCCTGGTTCTCTGGTGATTAGGTCTTTCATTTTCTGAAATGCTGTGTCATGTTGTTTGTCCCACAGGAACTCATTGGATTGTTTGAGCAACTGATGCATGGGTGCATTGATTTCGGAGAGGCTCGGGGCAAACTTGGCAAAGTAGTTAACCATGCCTAGTACTGTCTCTAGCTCTGCGCGGTTCTTCAGCGGCTCCATCTTCTTGATGGCGGAGATTTTCTCTGGATCCAGCTTAATGCCATCAGTTAAGAGGCGATGCCCGAAATAACTGATCTCAGTGGATCGGATTATGCTTTTCTCGGGGTTGAGCCAGATACCTTTCTCCCGTGATCTTTATAGCATCGCACGGAGGTTCCTGTCATGTTCCTCTCTATTCCTGCCATAGATGAGGATGTCATCTACGATTGCAACTACTCCATCGAGGCCTTCATTGGTTTCATCAATCTTCCGCTGGAATTCATACTGAGCTGAGATAATACAAAATAGTAAACGCAGAAATCGGTAGCATCCAAATGGTGTGTTGAACGTTGTTAGCTTAGATGACTCTTCCGTGAGCTTGATAGTCCAGTATCCTGATCGTGCATCCATTACACTGAAGTAACGTGCTCCCACTAGCTTGGGTGTGATGTCATCTAGCGTTGGTAGAGGGTAGTGAGGGCATTTGATAGCCTTGTTCAAATCTCTGGGGTCGAGACAGACTCTGAGCTTGCCTGTACGTGGTTTCTCAACCACTACTAACGCGTTGACCCACTCTGTCAGTACTGTTTCCTGGATGATGATTTCTGAATTCTCCTTGCTCTGCAGCTCCTCCTTCAGGCAACTAAGTAGAGCAATGGGTATCCTTCTCGGTGTGCAAACCACAGGGGTTGCTGCTGGGTCAAGGTGAATAGTGCATTCACCTGGGAATAGTCCAATTCCTTTGAAAACGTCAGCAAACTCCTCCATGACTGTCTGCTTCTCAACTGGTGCTTTCAATGATAGCACTAGCTTGACAAGGTCCATGTCTAAACATGCCTTTAGACCAAGCACTGGAGGTGCTCGAGTGTCAACAATGTAAAAGTCCAACATCATGTCGCTTTCTTTGTACTTGCATTTCATCACGCATGTGCCTTTTACAATGAGCTGCTCACCCCCATAGCTGGTCAGTCTGCATGAGGTGGGCTGTAGCTCACACTCATCCTTCAAGCTGTGATACTCACTCAGAGGAATTACATTAACCTGAGCTCCAGTGTCTAGTTTAAACTTAAGCTCTGTGCCCTGTTTTCCTATCGCAATATCTGCAAAGGCCTGCTCAGTCTCTGAAATCTGTTTTTTTCTGTGACACAGAATCATTAAACAGTTCCTCTGCATTTGGCCCTCTATCTGGCATTTGGCTGTCACTCACTGTGTGTACTGTTTCTCCAAAAACAGTCCTGCAAACTTTAGCAAAGTGGTTCCGTTTACCACATTTAGCACATTGCCTTCCTTTGGCAGGGCAGTGCTCCTTTTCCCCATGCACCTTGTTTCCACAATATCCACAGATTTTGAAGCGTTTTATGTCTGTGTCGCTCATTTTTAGAACTCTCTCTGTTCTTTCTGTTCTGAAACATGCTCTCTGGGCTGTGTTCTTTGGTGTGTGTCTATTAACTGCGTGCACTGTCTGTTCATGCAAGCTGCTCGTGGCACTGGTTATGGTTTTCAACTGTGCTTGGGTTATCTCGTACGATCTAGCTATGTCCATAGCTTTGTCCAGCATTAGCCTGGACCCAACATTCAAAAGTTTCTCTCTCACTTTAGCTGAATGTATTCCAAACACGATGCGGTCTCTGACCATCTCATCTTTATCTGCATATTCAGTCTTTTACCAGCAGTTTTAACTCAGTCACGAACTGTTCAAACGACTCACTAGCTCCTTGTACTTACTCCTAAAACTTGTACCTCATGAATATCGTATTTGTCTTGGATATCACATATGATTCAAAATGGTCAAAATAACTTTTCAGTACCTTTGCTTCATCCGCGGTGAGAGACCATGTGTTAAAAATGTCTCTCCCTTTTTCTCCGATCCACAGGAGTAGGTAGCTGCATCTTTCTTCCTCCCCTTTGCTTTTCAGCGGACCCGAGAACATCAACTCCATGTGTTGCTTGAACTTGCACCATTCTCCAGGTAAGTTCAAAGATTCCCAATCCATTTGAGGCAAGGGAGCTCCAACGATGTCCATTACAATCCCTATTCTGACACCATGTCTTGTTTTACACACTTTGTATAAAAATAATAAATTGTAGGACAACAGAGTATTACAGTTTAACTCTTTTATTAAGCATTAGGTCTGTGATCTTACTCATAGCAGCATCATTGGGGAAAGCATGGCATTAGGACCCCTAGCCTGGGTCTTCAAAACAATAGTAGTCTTTACAGATGCCTGCAGGACAATGACAACTTGTTGTGTATGTACCTTTAAGAGAGAACTGATTTTATACTGTAGTACCGGCAGTGACCACACCTGTATATAAAGCCGTAGCAGGCTTCTGTACTTTCAGTTTCAGCATACCCTCTGTTCAGTAAACACCTGTTATTATTGTTCTCCTGCAGTCCATGTGTTATTGATACGCGGACACTACACTGGCGACGAGCAGGTTCGAACTCACCTGCAGTACTGCATCACCTCACGGGGATCCTTCCCTGAAAAGAAGCTTCTTGGAGGTCGAAGTCAGAGCAACGGGCGTCGACCGCGGGCAACCGCCCAGTGATCCATCGGAGTTTGGAGAATCGCAGGGGAGGCTGTGGAGAGCTGGGCTTGGCTCCCCAGTAAAGGTGTTCCAGCAAATCGTGCTGGTAGCAGGTAGTGCGCTGACCGTTCTGGACTGCGGCGGGCTCGAGCTCGATCGAGCGGCTCTGCAAAGGGGCTGTGCAGCGTCGTCGGGAGGAAAAGAGAGAGAGAGAGGGTGGAGCGCACAGGGCGCTGTCGGTGCTCAGGAACCGGGCAGCGTAGAGAAAATAAAACGAGGGGAAGGAAAAGAGAGACGCGCCGAAGCTGCGGGGTGCCGCCATTACCCTTTAGAATGCTAGGAGCAGCGTTGGCAGCAAGGGGAAGAAGGAAAAGCACGGGAGGCGCCATTTTATTCCATTGAGGAAGAAGGAAAAGCGCGGGAGGCGACATTTTAATCCATTGGGGAAGAAGGAAAAGTGCGGAGGCGCCATTTTAAACCACCCAAGATGCCGAAGAGTGGCAGTATCACTGCTTTCGACAATGAAATAGAAGACTGGACCACGTATGTGGAAAGAATTGAAGTGTACTGCAAGGCAAATGAGGTGGCCGATGGAAAGAAGGCGTCAGTATTATTAAATTTGATGGGCGCAAGAACGTACGGCCTATTGCGGAATTTAATTTCCCCAGCAAAACCAATGGAGAAAAGTTTTGAAGAGATTGTTAATATCTTACAGGAACATCTAAACCCTACACCGCTGCTGATAGCAGAAAGATTCAAGTTCCATAAAAGAAACCAGCACAAAGATGAGAGCAATGCTGACTATCTTACGGAACTACGCAAGTTATCGAAGCACTGCCAGTTCGGAGCAGGACTGGCAGATACCTTACGGGATAAGTTTGTCTGCGGGCTCCAGAGTGAAGGAACCCAGAAACGGCTACTTTCGGAAAAGGACCTGACGCTAGAACAGGCTTTCAGTGTGGCAGTATCCTACGAAGCAGCAGCACGGGGAGCTGCGGAAATACAACAGAAACCACAAGAATATAACGCTAACGAAATGGCATATGGAGCAGAAAAGTGCTATCGCTGCGGCAGAACAACCCATGATCAGAAGGACTGCTGGTTTAAGGACAAAGTATGCAGGCAATGTGGGAAAGTGGGAGGTCAGGAAAAAAAACCAACACTAAAAGAATTACTAAGGAAAAGTACAAGAAAGTATAAAAAATGACAGACAGTAGTTCAGAAGATCAGGAGAGTGATAATGACTCCAGGAGCAGGAGACTAAGTTGTCTAAAGTTACACAATGTGATCACAAAGGAGGAGCACCGAACCATTTGGGTCACCCTCATGATAGCAGGGTCCCAAGTAAAGATGGAATTGGACACAGGATCAGCCCTAACTGTCATGAATCGACGAGACTATGAGCGGCTATTCTCACACATACCCTTGAAGGATACGTCCATTGTATTGAAGACATACACGGGGTAAAAAGTCTACCCCAGAGGAAAAATAAGGGTGCCAGTTAAATACAACGGCAAGGAAACACAGAAGCTGTATCTATATATACTACAAGATGGAGGACCACCATTATTGGGACGTGAATGGATCCGAAAAATACAATTGGATTGGCATTCCATTCAGGCGCTAACTGTGGCTGACAAAAAGGATGACGACGTCACACCTGGATGACTGTCAAAAATTCTAACTGATGCAAAAGAGGTGTTCCAACAAGGACTGGGGACTCTAAAAGGAGTAATGGCAACAATAAAAATCGAAGATAACACAAACCCCAAATTTTTTCAGGCCAGACCGGTACCGTACGCAATCCGCCCAGCCGTTGAAGCAGAGCTGGAGAGTCTGGAGCGTTTGGGTGTGCTGTCCAAGGTGGACTGGAGCGAGTGGGCCACACCCATCGTTCCTGTAATGAAGAAATCATTGAGCAGCACGCCTGGGGAGCCGAAGAAGGTTCGCATCCGTGGGGACTTTAAGGTAACTGTAAACCCAGTCCTGCACACAGTACAATATCCACTTCCACGGATAGAAGATATTTTCGCCTCACTATCTGGAGGGAAATGCTTTACAAAGATTGATCTGGCCCAAGCGTATCTACAAATGGAGGTGGAAGAAGCATCTAGGAAATACCTCACGATAAACACTCACAAAGGTCTTTACCAGTACAACCGACTGGTATTCGGGGTAGCATCAGCCCCGGCTATTTGGCAGAGGGCGATGGAACAAGTCCTGCAAGGGATCCGGGGGACCCAGTGTTATTTGGACAACATCCTGGTTACGGGCGAAAATGACAGTGAACACCTTGCCAACCTGGAGCCGGTGCTCACTAGATTACAAGAATATGGGCTACGAGCCAACCGCCCCAAATGCGAGTTTTTCAGGAGACAAATCTCGTATTGTGGCCACATGATTGATGAGGAGGGGTTACATAAGTCCCCAGACAAGATTGAGGCTGTAGTCAAGGCTCCAGCACCGGTTAATGTGTCGCAACTGAGGTCGTTCCTCGGGTTGGTGAACTACTACCATAAGTTCTTGCCGAATTTATCTACAATTCTGCACCCACTGAATGCCCTGCTGCAAACTGGAGCAACATGGAAATACAGTGATGAGTGCAAGCGTGCCTTTCAGAAATGTAAATGCCTAATCACTTCAAAAGAAGTATTGGCCCACTACAATCCAACACTACCGATTCGGTTGGCATGTGATGCGTCTCCCTACGGCATTGGAGCGGTGCTGTCACACAAATTCCTTGACGGTTCAGAGAGGCCAATAGCCTTTGCGTCGCGCTCATTAACCTCAGCTGAGCGTAACTACGCCCAGATTGACAGGGAGGCCCTCAGCCTGGTGTGGGGGGTGAAGAAGTTCAATCACTATCTGCACGGGCAGAAATTCACCCTACTGACTGATCATCAGCCTCTGGTCTCCATTTTTAACCCAAAGAAGGGCATTCCGGTGATGATGGCGCAATGGCTGCAAAGATGGTCCCTTTTTCTAGGGGCACATCAATACGACATAGAGTACAAGGGTACGAAACAGCATGGAAACGCTGATGGGCTGTCGCGCCTACCGTTGCCTACGGTGGAGGAAGCATCTGCAGTGGACCCTGTTGAGATATTCCATTCGACCATAGTCGAATGTCTACCTGTTACAAACTCAAGTATAGAGAAGGAAACCCGAAATGACCCGACACTCTCTCGGGTCTATGATTTGACGGTGAAGGGATGGCCAGCACATGGCGACTCACTGTTGCCAGCATTCTCGCCAAGGAGAGAACAGCTGTCAGTGTGCCGGGGGACCTTGATGTGTGGATCCCGAGGGGTAATTCCACCCAAGTTGATAGATAGATTGCTCAATGAGCTCCATGAGGGTCATCTGGGAGGGCTAAAATTGAAGAGCCTAGCCAGGGCGTTTGTGTGGTGGCCGGGAATCGATAAAGAAATCGAGGTTATGACCAAGAGATGCACAGGATGCCAGAAGATCCAAAATGCTCCACCACAGGCCCCGCTACACCCATGGGAGTGGCCCTCATCTCCATGGCAACGGGTACACATTGATTTTGCTGGTCCATTTATGGACTCAATGTTTTTAATCGCCGTGGATGCCCATTCGAAATGGCCAGAGGTCATCAAAATGTCCTCCACCACCACGGAGAAAACTATTGCAGTCCTACGGACCATCTTCACCAGGAATGGCTTGCCAGAACAGATTTGCTCCGACAATGGACCACAGTTTGTGTCCGAGGATTTCCGGAGGTTTCTGAGGAATAATGGGGTAAAACATTACACATCTGCCCCATATCATCCAGCCACAAATGGATTGGCTGAGAGGTTTGTTCAGATCTTTAAAAAGGCAATAAAGGCGATGTATAACGACGACATACCACGACAACACAAGGTGGATAATTTCTTGTTTGCTTTCCGGAATGCGACACATGCAGTCACCAACCAAACTCCAGCCATAATGTTCTTCAACCGAAGGCTAAGATGTCGCCTGGATTTGCTCAAACCAAACATAAGACGAGATGTTGAGGATAAGCAATTCCAGCACATCAATGAGAAGCCAACCAGGAGCTTCATGATAGGGCAACCAGTCTTGGCCCGCGTCTACCGAACAGAAAAATGGCAGCCAGGGACGATATGCACACAGCAGGGACCACTAATGTACACAGTGGATGTTGCAGAGAGCATCGTGAGACGCCATGCTGACCAGATTCTAGAGTCACAGGAACAAGCCAAACACATACCACGAGCATGCGCACCTGGTAATGAACCCGAAGTACAGATTGCGTCTACCTCAGAATCAGTGGTATTGGAAGCTGACGAACCAACCAATGACAATGAGCCAGAATCGACTCCGCCGCAAGAACAGGATACTCGAGAAAGGCGCTATCCAGTCAGGATCAGGAAGACTCCTCAAAGACTGAATTTATAAATGATTACTTCAGTTGATGTATATAGTACAGAGAAAATTGTAATTGTAATTAGTTATTATTTAATTGTTAAATGTATGTTATGTACTGTTTATCTAAAAGGGGAGGAATTGTTGTGTATGTACCTTTAAGAGAGAACTGATTTTATACTGTAGTACCGGCAGTGACCACACCTGTATATAAAGCCGTAGCAGGCTTCTGTAATTTCAGTTTCAGCATACCTTCTGTTCAGTAAACACCTGTTATTATTGTTCTCCTGCAGTCCGTGCGTTATTGATACGCGGACACTACACAACTCAGCATGTGATCACATGTGAATATAATAGGTATTCCTTACAGATGCCTGCGGGCCAATGATAATTCAATATGCAAATGTTACAGGGGGGACAGATGCTTGTGATGGTCCTGTGGGGGAGTAAAGGAAAGAGTCAGAGATGTGATGCAAAGGCTACATGCACATAGCTTTTTGCAGATGCTCATAAGTCCATCTGTTGCAGCTTCACAACCATTATCAGTGACTCATGCAATGTCAAAGAGAGCCATGGGAAACTTTTCTGTCACCAGCTTGCTGTATTACATCCGTCTGTCCGTCCCCCACACGCGAATCATCCTCTATTCCCATAATTTCCAGGACGGCCTCCTCCCAGGGGGTCAGGTGGGCTATTGAAGCTGTCCCTTCTCCTGTCCTGGCTCACTCTCTTTTGTTGTGAGCTTACTTTTCCTGCAATGAGGGAGACAAGTGGAGGTTGAGTGAGAATGAAGGAGTGAGTGTAGAGATTGCATAGCATAGCTACTTAGAAGGAGACAAAGATGGAGTGAGGTTGCAAGACCAAGGGCCCTCCCTGTATGTTGTCAGTTGTGTTCAAAGCATCAGAGTGATCGGGAGTGTGAGGGCTGCATGGTGGAATAGTTATGTGAATGTGAGCATAGAGAGAGAGGGAATGGGTAAGGGTGCATGGATGTCAGTGTCAAGTGGGATGTGGAGGAAGAGATTGCTAAAGCTGAGTGCTGGTGAGGAAAGGCAATGGGGATCAGATTGAGGGTGATGGGAAATTCATACTCACTGTTCCAGTGCGCTGAAGGTCATGAAATCTTTTCCTGCACTGTATCCAGGTTCTGCGGGTGACTCCCAAGGAGTTGACCTCCTCAGCCACCTGCATCCACACTGCCTTGGTCTGAGTGGGAGGCCTCTTCCTCCCTGATGAAGGGAAGAGCACCTCCCTGTTGGCCCTAGCCCCATCCACTAATGCCTGCAGTGCCACCTCATCAAATCGAGGAGCTGATCTTTTTTGTTGCTGCAGCTCCCTCACACTGCACAGTCAAGAAGCTTGGCAGTCTGCAGAAGAAGCCAGGCTTGCTGTGGACCTTAAATGCAGCAGCAATGATGACATCATCGGGGGGGGACTTTCAGTCATGAAAAACCCATTTGCAAAGGCTTCCCACACGTTGGAGATCAATTGGCCAATTGAGTTAAAATTGCATCAATCTCCCACATCCATTTAGATTCATGTCGGAAACACGAAATTCGGATAACATGACACCAGCCCGCACCTGAGTTAAAATCCCCCCCATTGCATCTGAAGGACAGCATCCCCAACAATGCGGCACTCCCTCAATATTGCACTGAAGTGGCAGCTTAGTTTATGTGCTGATGTGTTGGGAGATGGGCTTGATCCCACAACCTTCTGACTCAGAAGCAAGAGTTCTACCACTGAGCCATGACTGATACATTTAAAGAATAGATTACTGAGGTATATAGAAGAATCACTGTAGAAATTATGGCCTAGAAATTCAGTTGCGTGCGCCAGCCGTTAGCGCCTTAGGAGGAGTAGATCTCGAGCGCTAGGCACTTAGCGGCCGGGCGCAGGGCGATCTGCGCCTACGCCCAACTTCAGGAGACATTTAGCGCCGGCGCAAAGTGTTTGCGCGCGCTCAGCTGCGCGCGCAGCTTATGACGTCATTTTGTCGTGCAACGCCCTTTGTGCGCCCCAAACCGGAACTTCAGTCACGTCCACCCAATGTGGGCGTGGCAGTGCTAAGAACTGTGAAGTGGAACGCAGCAGAGGCCCTGCGGGCCTCGGGGAGCGCTAATTAAAGGGCACTTACACTGAACTATAAAGGCCAGCCATTTTGCTGCAATGACTTTTGTGCAACGGATTTCTGGACAGAGACCAAGGAAGAGACCTTACTGATTTGGCCCAACATAGGAGAGGTATTTTTGGCTTCTGGCCACAGCTTGGAAATTTGCCTCATTGTGATTTCATTGTTTGCAAGTATATTATGGGGGCTGCATGGGGTTCCAACCCTCAGTTCCAGCATTATGTGTGAAGGGCTCGCAGACGCTGTGTGAGAGGGGCAACCATGCCTAGACACAGAGGGGGCATCAGGCGTCGGCAACGTAGGCCTTACCCACTCAGAGAATACCGCCAGCAGATGTCCTATCTCACCATGACTGCCGCGCAGTGTGTTAAGAGGCTGCGCTTCAGAAGGGAGGTGGTTGCAGAGATCTGCCAGCTGCTTCACAGAGATCTGCGTCCACAGCTGATGTGCAGGACGTCTCTGTCGGTGGAAGTGAAGGTCACGGTGGCTCTGAACTTTTATGCAAGCGGCTCCTTCCAAGCCGCTGCTGGGGACATAGCTAACATATCCCAGTTCGCCGTACATCGCTGCATCCGGCAGGTCACCGATGCCCTTTTCACAAGGAGACACCAATTCATCTCCTTCCCCATGACCCTGGAGAGGCAGGAGCAGCGTGCAGCCGGATTTGCGAGGATCGCGGACTTCCCCATGGTGCAGGGCGCCATTGACTGCACGCATGTGGCTTTGCGGGCACCTATCGACAATGCCGAGGATTACCGCAACCGGAAGGGCTACCATTCCCTCAATGTACAGCTGGTGTGTGACAACAGGCAGCGCATCCTAGCTGTCAATGCCCGCTTTCCAGGCAGCAGCCATGATGCATTTATCCTGCGCCAGACTACTGTGGCTGACATGTTCCAGGCACAGCCTCCCCCAAGAGGATGGCTTATCAGGGACAAAGGCTATCCTTTGTGTACATGGCTCATGACCCCGCTCCACACGCCCAGGACCCCTGCTGAGGAGGCATACAACGAAAGCCATCAAGCCACAAGGAACATCATAGAGCAAACGATTGGTGTCCTCAAGCAACGGTTCCGCTGCCTGGATCGCCCCGGCGGATCTCTGCAGTATTCGCCGGATAGAGTCTCCCAGTTCGTCGTCGTTTGCTGCATGCTGCACAACCTGGCTATCCGCAGGACTCAGGCACTGCCACCTCACGTTGGACCACCACCTCAGGAGGAGGAGCAGGAGGACCATGAGGAGGAGGAGGAGGAGGAGGAGGAGTAACAGCCCAGGAGGGAGCCACAAGGTCCAAGGGCCGTCCGTCGGTGGCTTATTGAACGACACTTCTTGGCCCCCTGTCAGGGAATGGCTTGTGGCAATGAAGGGACATGAATGCAGCCGCTCCGCAAGCCCTCAGCCGGTTAATGCAACAACCACTTCAAACATCACACATGGACAAGCTGAATAAAGACAAAGCTTTATTGAACAAACTCAGGGCCCTTCCCACATGAAACCCAAAAACAGACAACACCCCCAAAAAACAGTCAAACACATGACTCACTCCCACAACCTGGGGAGGAATAACAAAACTTTTCCATCCAAATGGCCTTCATCCTCGGCCTTACCAAAACAACCCCCCCCCATAGACAACACAACCACCCCCATATAAAAAAACATTTGGCAACACACTCTACTTTGTGTGCCGAGAGGGCGAGTCCTTGTCCAGCCTTTTCCGGCCGCTGGCCGACCTGCTGCTCCGCCTCAACCTGGGCCCTGTGGGTGCTGCAAGGCTGGGGGAAGGCTCCTGAGGGGCACATTGCGTGACGGCAGATGCCCTTGGGGGTCGGCCTAGACGAGCTCTGGCCCTCGAGGGGCCGGCTGCTGACTGCTGCAGCTGTGGCTGGGCAGCATCAGTCTCTCCAGCAGCTCGTGGCAGCTTCGCTGGGGGAGTGGCAGTGGCGGCTGCAGTAATGGGGGAAAGTTGGCTGATGCCAGGCGCTCGCTGCTCGCCTGAGACACTGGCACTCGGCCGGGCTGGCACTGCAGCAAGCGCAGCAATCTGCTGAAGGCCAGACCGCTGTGCTGCTGCAGCGCGGCGGGTGCCCTGGCGATGCCTGCCTGACACATCGAGTGTGGCAGCAGTGAGTGCCCGTACTGCCCTGGTCTGTGCCCGCATCAGACCAGCCAGTGACTGCACGGCACCACTGATCAACTGGCCACTCGCTGCCTGTGCTGCCCTGAAGTCGTCCTGACTCGCGTCCTGTGCTGCCCTGAATTCGGCCCGACTCGCGTCCTGTGCTGCCCTCAATTCGGCCCGACTTGCGTCCTGTGCTGCCCCGAATTGTTCGAGACCCCTGGCCTGTGCTGCCCCGAGTTGTTCGAAACCCCTGGCCTGTGAGGCCCCGAAATCGGACACACTATGAGCCAGGGACTCGATGGCCTCAGGCAACCGTGCCACAACCCCCATGAACTCGGTGTGCCGGCGATCCGAGTCCGTGGACATTTGATCGAGGAGGCGCACCTCCTGGGCGAGGACCGTCTCCGGACTGGAGGCCGGACTCTCCCTCTGGGGAGAAGGCCGCCGAGCTGGCCGACCCTTCCCGCGTGGCTGGACGCCACTGGGCCCAGCAACTACACTCCCCTGCAACACTTCCCCCCTCTGGGGAGAAGGCAGCTGAGCTGCCCGACCCTTCCCGCGTGGCTGGACGCCACTGGGCACAAGAGCTACACTCCCCTGCAACACTTCCCCCCTCTGGGGAGAAGGCCGCCGAGCTGCCCGACCCTTCCCGCGTGGCTCGACGCCACTGGGCACAGGAGCTACACCCCCCTGCAACACTTCCCCCTGGCTCTCCTCCAGGGAAGACGTGTCCCCTCCATTGCCATCCCCTGGCGCGGATGAGGGTTCCCCCGATGGGCCGCCTTCCTCTTGCTCCTCCTCGTCCTCCTCTTCCGAGGGACTGTCACTGGCAGCTTCAGGGACCTCCTCCTCACCAGCTGAAAGCAGGAAGGCACAAGAGTAGCTTTAGAGTGAGGACAGGGCGTCAGCGAGGGAGGCATGAGTGGTGGCATTCAGCGCATTGGTCGGACAGTGGCAAAGGATGTAGATCTGAAGCGCAAGGGGAATGAGAGAGGTCCAAAAGGTCATGTCCTTACCATTGGGGCCCAGCACAGGGTCGGCATCTCCACATGCAACGGGGCCAATCAGCCGGCCACCCATGAGTCGACCCACGCGCTCCTCCAGGTCACTGAGCTGCTGGAACTGGGGACGGCCTCCCCCGGTGACAGTCCAGCTCCTCAGATTCTGGGCCAGCTTGGCCTGCAAGAGAAAGGACGGCCTCTAAGTACAGTGTGGTTCCCTGTTGTTGTGTGCACTGCCTCCCATGGTCGAATAGCTTGGCCAGTGTGGTGGCCTGTTGCTGTATGCACTGCCTCCCATGGTCGAATAGCTTGGCCAGTGTGGTGCCCTGTTGCTGTATGCACTGCCTCCCATGGTCGAATAGCTTGGCCAGTGTGGTGCTCTGTTGCTGTATGCACTGCCTCCCATGGTCGAATAGCTTGGCCAGTGTGTAATGTGCAGAAAGTGCAATTGATGTTCATGCCAGTGCCATAGCTGCTGGATGAGGGCTGGCCATTAGGGCTTTGAGGTCCCTTTGCCCATAATGTGAGGTGCACATGCAAGGATGAGGAGGACACTGGAAAGGGTACTCACCCTGACAATCCGAGTGAGGTCGTTAAACTTTTTCCGGCATTGGACACCAGTCCTGGGGACATCGCAGGTGGCTGTGACCCTCTGGGCGATATCCCTCCAGGCTCTCCTGTACACCCTGGTGGCAGGCTTCTTGCCACTGTCCGGGAACAAGATATGGCGTCTCCTCTCCAAAGCCCTAACCAGCACCTTTAAATCATGGGCAGAGAAGCGCTGCGCTCGCTCACGGGCCTTCTGCATCCTTCCTGGCGCTATTTCTCTCCAGCAGCAGTGTTTAGGCCTAGCTGGAGGGCTGCAGTATCCAGGGCGTGGCAGCAGACCAAGTCGACCCTTCCCCCTTTAAGAGCTGGCCGGCGCCAGGGTGTCTGCTGTCAATCAAGAAATGACCGCACCTGCGCTGCGCCCGGCCTCGGCGGTATCAGTCTGCACCGCCGGCTTAGCGCCTAAAGATAGCCGTGCATCGCCAGTTTTAGCGCTCGAGCAAACTCCTTGGCCAAAGCTACTGAATATCGGCGAAGTGGCCTCCACTTTGTGCCGGGCGCAAACTTTAGCGGCCGCCCGACTTTACCGCCCCAAAAGTGGCTATACTGAATTTCTAGGCCTATATGTTATCTCGCCACCAATCAGTATAGTCACTAATCATTATATAAGATACAGTAGGACAATTTAAAACATAGGTAGAGATGAGGAAGGCCATCTTAACTTACCAATCTAGGGAAAAAAAACATACAGTCCCTTCATCACATCATCTTAAACAATTTCAGGGTTTTTGCCTCCACTAAACTACAAAACAGGCAAAAGAGAGATGTTACAAATCAGGTAGGAAAGAGACATAACAATAACAGCCTGACTTTTGGCACATCTGTACATACCGTGCTGCACTGCAGTCAGTGTAAAGATTGACAAATCTCATTTGGTGAGCACAGAGGAGTCTGACCATTCCTCTGAGGACCAATTTCCTCAGGTCATTGTGTATTAGTGATATTGTCAACATATTGGAAAGATTTCCCATGGCCAGTATTTCGAGCAAAATAATAAAAGAATTCTACTGTTGAAACTAGCGATCAGAGAAAATCCTTTGGCTACAGTTACAATGTCGGCCACTCAGTGGGCTGGATTTTACAAAGCTCGGTGGGTCCATGGCGGGTGATGTCAGTGGCGAGTCCCAGCCCCACTGCTGTCTCCATCCCGGCCTCTGAAATTAATTTCCCCTGATTGGGTTTGTTAAGCCCACCCAGCGTGTTTCCCGGCCAATTCGAGGAAGCAGGTCTGGTGACGTCATTTGATGACGCATCATCAGCCAATTTCCTTAAAGGGACCATGGCCCACTTTCTTTCGACATTTGTGCTATCAGTGTTCTGCAGCATTGAAGTGCTGTAAACACTGACAAGCACTGCACAGGGGTGCAGGGCTACACATAGGCTCTCCCTTGACTCCCTCCATATGCTTATGGAGGGAGTCACAGCATGCAAGGAGGTCCTCTTCCCTTCCCATTGGTGGAAAAGACCTCCCCAGGCGATCAACACAGCCTGGTTGCACATTGCAGAGGAGGGCACAAGCAGGGATGTGGTCAGGAGGACCTAGGTGCAGTGGCGCAAACCTTTCAATGATCTCAGTAGATCACGAAATGTCAGTACAAAGCCACACTCAACCTCATCCTGCTGTGCCTCTCATCACATCCCCATCACTCTGCCTTCCCTACCCTATTCCTGCACATCCTTACTCACACCAACTTACCTTGCACCTCTACCCATCCCTCTCTATCTACATTATCACTTCCCCATCGTACTAGCCACCCCTCACACTCACCCTCATCCGAGTGCTATCATACCAACTAACAGCGCACAAGGGTAGGCACTTGGGTTTTTTATGCAATGTTCATGTAAAGTTTCTGTTAATGTGGTGTCAAATATTGAAACCTTTATTTTCAACACTTTGGGGGAGAAATTCGGTGGGCTGCGCCACCAGTTAGCACCTAAAGAGGGCACTCAGTGGCTTTAGTGCCACTGGCCACGCCTCCCACGATATTTAGCTGGGGCGCTAATGGCGACGTTAGCCTGTTGCGTAGCGCCGCCGCCGATGACGTCATCGGTGTGCGCAGCGCCCCGCTACCGCCCCGATTGCGATATTTGGCAGTGGCCACCTCTGGAGTGCCGCTCGCTAATCGCGCCCGGTTCATGGGGCCTACCTGTGGCGGCAGTGGCGCAAATTAAGGTGGAGGTGCGGGGCGGCTGTTTTTTTCGGCAGCCGCCTGCCAGCACCTCTGTCCCCAGCCTCCTGTTCTCCCCCCGCGGCATTGCCGGCTGTTTTCCAAGAGCCCGGCACTTCTCCTCGGTGCCGGGCTCTTTTGCCGGCACTCGCGATCGCTCATCATGCTGGTGCAGGCCCCTCCCCCTTAAGAATGGGAGGAATGCCTGCAGTACAGCGTGTGGCGTTGCGGCACGTTGCGCTGCAATATTCAGTTTCAGCGCCCTAAGAGGGATGCGGAGCGCCTCGAGCCTCACCCCATGTCCCTCTTGGGGCGCTCAAGCTGAATTTCCAGCGGTTGCTGCTGCTCCAATCGCAGCGCAAAATCTGGCGCCCAGGCGAGCTTGGCGCCCCGTTTGCGGCTCCACCCAATTTCTCCCCCCTTGTGTTCTTGGACAGATTTGTGTGCATCTTTGGAAGTGGCTTAGTGAATGGTGATACATAACAGTACACCCCCGGAACGGCGATGAGTGTGAAAGGAATGGCTTGGGCATTGTAGCGATGATTTATGGTGTTGGTGTGGGGTCGTGCCAACCTGGCACATCATGTGGAAGCCAGGATGTGCAACATCAAGTGAAGTAAATCTGGCCATGGTGAGGCCATCCCTGGCCTCCCAGGCAGCAACATGGTTGGGTGCTGATGCCCTGTGTCCTGTGCAGCATCAATCAATTGCGGAGAAGTTTGGTGTTGTTGTTGGTGCTGCTGGTGTGCCTGGTGCTGCTGGTGTTGGGGCTGATTGTGGTGGGATTCTGAGGATCAAGGTGAGAGAGTTTCAGCACCTATGCTGATGGAACAGATGGCAGGTGAAGTAGAGATGACAGAAGCGAACTGTCAATGGTGAGAGAGGTAATGAGGTCAGGCTGGACAGAAACTTAAGTAAAGACTTGCAGCATCCTGAATCTGTAGTGGAAATGCAGTTTAGAGAAGCTAAGAGAAGTTAAGGGAACATATCTCAATCAGCTGGGAGCTTTGACTTGACTTTTGAAGTTGTCAACTCAACAGCTGATTCAATGACCACTGACCTCCTGCCTCAGCTTCACAGATGAGGTTAGGCACAGCGGGAAACCGGTGGGCAACCTGTCAAATCCAAAAAGCTGGGAAAAAAACATTGAAAAATGGATGTAAACAAGCCATTAATGATTTTAATTGCCTCCCCCACCGCTGTGTATCGGGTCTGCTCAGCTCTGGCAGACCCGAGGTCGGGAAAGTCCAGTGTGCGCATTTTCCAGCCTTAGTGATACAATTTAGCTTAGGTCCTAAGTCCTCAACAGACTTATTGTGGTAGATTTTCAACTTGCCACCTAGGTTATATAAACTGCCCAATCCGCAACTCCAGTTTTATGCCCGGGTGGCATGTTGAATATCTACCCCATTATATCTTAAACACTTGTTTCCATTCCAGTTAGTATGCCAAGCAAGTATGGATCAAAACCAACCCATTATTAAAATAATAAAAACTATTTGTTATATATTACTGAAAATTCCAAGCAATTTATAATTTAATCTCTGGATCTTGATGCTGTTCATGAAACATTTGAGCAATTCTCAGTTTATAATTATCATTTTAACTTGTCTCGATCGAATTACAGCCTTACAATTCACTGTCAACCATCTATTTCTCAATCGGAATTCCCACTAGATTAAAATGTTACTGTTGTTGTCATTATTTTATTTCAAAAGGCCTTCGAAAGGGTACCACATGGTAGGCTCATGACAAAGGTTAGGGTATATGGGGTCAGGGGACAAATAGCTGAATGGATAGCAAATTGGCCTAAAAATTTAAGCAGAGAGTAGGGGTAAAAGGTAATTATTCAGATTGGAGGAAGGTAGACGTTCCACAAGGATCAGTGCTGGGACCACTGTTATTCATAATTTACATTTACAATTTGGACTTAGGAACAAGTAACTCGATGTTAAAGTTTGCAGATGATACCAAATTGTGGGGTATAGCCAACACTGAGGAAAAATGCAACATAATACAAGAAGCCAATGGCCCTGAATTTCTAATTGGAGGCTTCCTGTGGGCGGATGCCTCCGATCAGAAAAACTTCTATGAACCTACCTGCTGGTTCTGTAGATTCCGAGGCATCCGACCCTGGGCCTCTCCTCTTTGAAATGCGCAGAGGCCCACGCATCCCAGGGGCTCATGCGGCTCGCAAGCGCCCATGGATCACGTGAGCTGGTCCAACCAATGGAAGTACGTGCAGAACTGTCAAAAGTATGAATGGGGCTGACTGCAAAAATGCACCAACACACTGAAATAAACAAATAAAAACCATTACATATATAAAATTAATTAAAATGGCATTTAATTAACTATGTTAATTTAATTTTTATAATTTTTTAAAAATATGGTTTAATTGGGCTTAATATAACCGTACCTTATTGGACAGGGTTTTTAATTTATAAGTGAGTGATAAAATCTTATTTTTCTATTTTTTTAAAATTCTTATGCTGGTAAAAGCAGGCCTTATGCTTTTTACCAGGCATAAGAATTCTATGGCTTTTCAGCGGGCGGAAGTTGAGCAAATAGCACAACTCTCCACCCGCAGAGGCACTTTTCTCGGGCATGCAGATGATCTGTGAAGACAATTCTTGACAGATCGCAAGTTCTAGGTTTCAGCGCATACGATTTGCATGCCTAACCCCGGAACTTGCGCGGTCCCTAAGGGCACATACACACCTCGTACACACCCATGGGGATCGGAAATTCAGGGCCATTAGAAAACTTGCAGACTAAACTTGCAGCAGTTAAGTGGAAAATAACCTTTAACATGAATAAATGCGAGGTGGTGCACTGTAGGGGGGCATCTTTTCTGGGGTTTATCGTAATTTACCTGGTCAGCAGCCTTTGCCTGCACTGTGACCAATTCCAATCTTTTACCTGGTTTACGGTAATTCACCTGGTCAGGCAGCTTTTGCCACTGCACCTCTGACCAATCCCAAACAGCAGTTTCGAATCGCTAAACCCCACCTTCCAGTTCTAACTGGAGGAACTTATAATTAATGATATATTAAAAACGGACAACTGGTCTGGATGTGAGAAAGTCAAACTTTATTAAACTAAAGAAAACTACACCACACGATTATAGTAATCACTGTAAAATTGCTTAAACAGGGGAAAGCAGACAGCAAAAATGAGGGATAAATGGCTACAATGTTAATTAAACAATCTTAGCAATTTCCCTTAAATTCCCACCCCTTTAACTCCTTACTAGATTGCCTTGGTGAGGAGTCAGAAACCTGCTCACCTGTGGTCCAAAGAGAGAAGAGCTCACCTGCTGTCCCAGGAAAATAAGAGAGAGAGCTTCTGAGAAGCTATCTTTATATCCTGTGAGCTCCTGCTGTTTTGGCACTGAAAAGGTCTGTGTGCAAATTCGCGCTGAAAAGTTCGAATACACAAGAGAAAGGCCCTGATTGGCTGATTCAAACGGGCTATTTCCCAGTGGCCAAACTGCTCCCATTGTCTGAATGGGTTTCGAATAAAGCTTGGGGTGGTTTGAATGTGCCTTAATTCTGGGGCCGAAATGTTCCCACCCACATCCGGAGTTCATCTGGCTAAAACTAAAGGGACCCAACTGCCCTATTGTCTGAGTAATGGGTGATTCAAACCCATTCAGTCCTTAAACTGTTCCTTTTCCGTAGTTTAGGTGTGTCCCATTGTGTGCTGGGCTTTGAATGGCGTTGGATTACTATGTAAACAGAAGCCCCTTTGTCCTGCGATCACCGAAACTGCAGTCTCAAGTGGATAATCCCTTATGTCAACATCCTGAACAAACATTGCCTCTGTAAGAAAGGGAAACTCCCTTTTTTTGATTGACAGAATCTGACTGCCACTGTTTGATCCTCCCACTTTTCACAGACATCCACGAGCTGCTTCTAAGCCTTTTATCCTTGGCCATGCTTTTCTGATGGCCATTTTTAAACCCCTTTGCAATTTACACAGTTCAAAACTCAAGAGTACATTTAAAAAAAATAAAATGTGCTGTCTTAAATTGTGCGAATTTTTCCACCAAGTTCCTCGATTCCGGTGTTGTCCACGTGCTGCCCAACTCAACGCAGCCTTTTGCGGTTCTGGGCACATTTTAAAACATTGTCCAACCCAGAGACAATTTAAAGTCACGCACAGTCTCTGTCCACGATGTGGATTAATATCTCCAGTATCTTCGGGGTTGAGGGATTTTGCGAACCCCTACAGCACTTTGGTAGGAAAAATAGAAACATCGCCTACACCTTAGAAAATAAGAAACTGAATGGGGTAGAAGTGCAAAATGATCGAGGGATACAGGTGAACAAATCATTAAAAGCAGCATCGCACAACAGCAAAGCAATTCAAAATGCTAACAGAATATTGAGATTAATTTCTTGGGGTATAGAATTCAAAAGTTTTGTTAAACTTATATAGGACATTGGTCTGGCCGCACTTGGAGTACTGTGCACAGTTCTGGTCTCCATACTATAAAAAGGACGTAGAAGCACTGAAGAAAGTGCAAGAAAGATTTACAAGCACGGTACCAGAACTGAGAGATGACATATCGGGAAAGATTGAACAGGTTGGAGGTTTTTTCTTTAGAAAAGAGAAGATTTAGAGTCGACCTGCTAGAGATCTTTAAAACTATTAATGGGTTGGACCGGGAAGAGAATGTTTTCGCTTGTGGGAGAATCCAAAACCAGGGGCCATAAATATAAGATAGTTACTAATAAATCCAATAGGGAGATAAGGAGAAATGTCTTTACTGAGAGAGTGGTTAGAATGTGGAACTTGCTACCGCAGGAAGTGGTTGAGGCAAATAGCTTAGGTGCTTTCAAAAGAAAACTAGATGAGTACATGAGAGAAAAGAGAATAGAAAGATATGCTGAAAGGCCGAGATGAGGTAGATGCAATGGGAGGAGTCTCGTATGGAGTGTAAACACCAGTGCAGAGTAGTTGGGTCGAATGGCCTGTTTCTGTGCTGTATATTCTGTGTAATATTATGTCAAGTCATAGGCCGTAAATCCACTTTCCATGGAGAAAGTGAAAAAAGATTTACAAGGATGGTTCCAGAGCTGAGAGATTAAAGCTATCGGGAAAGATTGAACGGGTTGGTGCTCTTCTCTTGAGAAAAGAGAAGACTTAGAGGTGACCTGCTAGAGGTCTTTAAAATGATGAATGGGTTGGACAGGGTAGATGTGGAGTGAATGTTTCCACTTGTGGGAGAATCCAAAACCAGGGGCCATAAATACAAGATAGTGATTAATAAATCCAATAGGGAAATAAGGAGCAAATTCTTTACTCAAAGAATGGTTAGAATGTGGAACTTGCTACCACAGGAACTTTGAGGCGAATAGCTTAGATGCTTTCAAAAGGAAACTAGATGAGTACATGAGAGAAAAAGGAATAGAAAGATATGCTGAAAGGCTAAAATGAGGTAGATGGAGTGGGAGGAGGCTCATGTGGGGTATAAACACCAGTGCAGAGTAGTTGGACCGAATGGCCTGTTTCTATGCTGATAATTCTAACTAATTCTATGTAATTATGAAACGGTGCTATGTGTTACCAGAATGGGTTATTAGTGACAAAAAGCTTTATTACTGATGAAGTTTGATGGTATCAGATGGATTTATCAGTAGCAAGGAATAGATCATCTTAATGATCTTGACATATTTACACAATAAAAATGAATGAGAATGCATAGTCCTACATAATAATAGACAACACTGACATAAGGACATCACAGCTGGCAAGACTAACAAAGATTGAACAAATCTGATCACACACATGGCTGGAGGAATAAAATATCAGTCGGTGTAGGGATGTAAATCTTCCACCACAATATTTAGTATTTAAAGTTGTGATAAATTACTAGAACTTAAGTATTTATGCAGTACAACACCTAGAAGGACAAGGGCAGCAGGCACATGAGAACACCTTCACCTTCAAGTTCCAAGCCACACACCATCTTGACTTAGACATATATCGCCGATCCTTCATCGTCGCTGGGTCAAAACCCCAGAACTCCCTACCTAACAGCACTGTGGGAGTACCTTCACCACACGGACTGCAGCAGCACACCACCACCTTCTCAATGGTCAATAAATGCTGGCTTTGCCAGCCATGCCCATATTCCATGAATGAATTTAAAAAGTTGATCACCTGCTATTATATTTCTGCTATGAAAATACATTTGAGAACTGAAATATTAAACTAATATGGGGAGAATTCTCTTCTGCAATCCTGCCCAAAATCAGGATCGCAGTGGAGAAAAAAGGAAAATGTGGACGGCGAGTCGTAGCTCACTACCCAACCAGGATTTCCCTCCTACCGGCACCGCTGAGATAGGCAAAGGCCCCGCCCGTCCCCATCCTTGCCTACCACAGGAAGAGGCATAACCAATTTCTACCCCCAAGTTTGGTAAGGTGCAAGTGCAAAATATGTTCAAAGAAACCCAATACCCAGTGATACAGGTGAGATGGCAAGAAATGGGCTAAGTCAGAAACTACAGAAAATAGCAGATTCAAGGGGAATGTAAACAGAGCTTATGGCAATGATGGTTCAAGGATACCTTGTGGTGCATCGAAGAGAGATATCAAACTTCTGATCTGCAGAGAGTGTTTTGAAAGAGGAAGCTGATTGTGACATTTGGTAGCAGCAGAAGTGAGATAAAAGGTAAAAGCAAGGCTGATGAGAGCAGCTCAGATGCATCCACAAAGTGCCTGGTTGGGTTCGATTAAGTAGAGCAATGTGAACCTCTTCAGGAGTAATATGTGGACATCTGTGGTAAGTCGGTTCAAATTTCTGTCAGGATCCACTTGTAAGATTTGGCTATACCTGTAAACGCGCGTGTGTGGGAGCAGACTGAATCACAAAGGCGTGACAGACCGGACACGTTCAACAACATTTTGAGTGCTTGCCCTATTGTCTTCTAATGTGGATGGTATACCATTTAAAAAAAAATTCTATCATGGGATGTGGGCATCATTGGCAAGGCCGGCATTTATTGCCCATCCCTAGTTGCCCTTGAGAAGTTGGTGGTGAGCCATCTTCTTGAACCGCTGCAGTCTGTGAGGTGAAGGTACTCCTACAGTGCTGTTAGGGAGGGAGTTCCAGGATTTTGATCAAGTGATGATGAAGGATCAGCCAATATATTTCCAAGTCAAGATGGTGTGTGACTTGGAGGGGAACTTGCAGGTGGTGTTCCTTAAGGCACAAGCATGGCTCTGAAATTACAGCATGGGATACTAACATACATATGCTTAATGTGTTTATCTGAAATCATCTGTCCAATATTTTGGTGGAACTGTTATCCTGTTAAATTTCAGGACCCAAATGTTGAAGTTGACAGCCTGGAGAGTAGGGTGCAGACATTTCTGTTTGGTTTCTGCAGGAGAAAAGAAGCATTTAGTCATATATGCCTTCAGATGATCGCAGGTGAAATTATTCAATGGAATCTCCATGCAGACTGTGGAACAGAAACTAGAAGAGAATACTTGTTGGAGAACTTACTGTCTTGTGGGAAGATGAGGTAGAAATGGCATATGAAAAGAAACTGACAAAATATGAAAATATGAAGATTAAAAATGAAAACCATGGCTGGTTTGGTCAGGTGATGACATTCAGGGCGCGTTCTGAGGGAGTTTCTCAAGGCTTGTTTAGATTCTTCCTTAAGTCGCTGGAGTCATGGGTATGGAACAAAATACTCCAATTAAGATGTTAGGGCACACTACAGAAATGCAATCTGTGAGGACTTGGTATCAAATTTGAAGAGGATGACCACAAATACATTTGTCACAACATGATAAGGCTGTGGTAGTCCTACCACTCAGAGGTTGTGGACTCAATGAGTGATGATCAGCTGATGATTTTGAGGGAGCCTTGTTGTATTTTAATGAACAGTGTAAACTGAATAAATTGGACGATCACTACAAAAGAGAAGCTGGCATTTAAGAACAGACTGGTTTCGTTTTTATTTAGCACCAAAGTGAAGTTGAAGTAGAAGGTCAGCCATGATCTTATTGAATGGCAGAGCAGGCTTGAGGGGCCACATGGCCTATTCCTACTTCTTATGTTCTTATGACAGATCGGTATGTCTCCCCTCTAATTGATGTACATTTCACGTTTTATCTTTCATGCCATGCGTACTGCATACAAAAAAAAGCAGTATTTTTATTTGTACAAGGTTTGCTGGAAATATTATTAATTATTTTTATAAATATATCTGCAGGCTGGCAAGAATTGTTCTACAAATCAAGACGATAACCCTCCCCCTAAGTAGGAAAACATCCGAAGCAAGTTCATCTCTGCAGGTATAAATTTTCACACCTCATGCAAATGTCTAGAAAAACAACATTGCCATTTTGCTGAGTGTTGAGCATTGGCAAAGGGGCGGTAAATGACACTGGGAAAGAAAAATATTGGTTCATTTCTAAACAGCAGCACTCTTCAGATCTGGCTTCACACGTATATGTTTAACAAAAATTTCAGTTACTCTTACCATTTGGGGATTTCATTTTTTATTGTATGTCTAACAAAGCAACTAAAGCAGTTATAACTGTCAAATGAAAGGTCACGAACTGTCATGATCAGCTACTGTTTTGTGTCCAGTTGAGTAATAATGCTGGCATTCCGAATTCCACGAAGCCCACTTGGGATGTGGTGATTGCTGCGTCTTCTCTGAGGATGTTGATTGAGTAGCTGCAACCTACTGTGACTCTCCAGTTAGTAGATTATCGAGCAGGGTCAAGTAATACTGTGGTTTGAAAGACAGGCACAGTTGCATGTAATAGGAACACACCTTTTGCACGACACGTCACAGTAGACCCAGGAATAATAGACATGGGGACGGGCAAATATTCTGCAGCTTTGTCTGATGACCTTCAAGAATCAGGGAATATGTATGTGGAACTTTTCAATGGGAAATTCATTGGAAGGGGTGAATATGTGATGGAGCAGACTGTATATGGTCTGCCTAAGAACTGGAATTGATAGGTCAAAAGGCCATTTCTGATTCCATGCTTTCTTAAATGTGAAGCTGAAATATGAGCCCAAATGATGCAAGTCTGCCCTGGTAGTAAGGTCACTTGACTGCTGCCAATGCAATTTTTCATTCACTGTGACATCTTACTATCAGCACAGCCTCGAAAATTTACTCCATGTAACCCACTTCCCTGTGCTAGTTATCAACACTTTTAACAGCCTATGTATCAACATCCCCAGATCTCTTTCTTGTTTTTACCTCAAGCACATCACCATTTAAAATGTATTCCACATTCTCGCTTCTTCTACCTAATCTCATGACTTTAACTTTACATTTACCTGTGTTGAACTCCACCTGCCACCTCTCTGCCCATTGACCTAGCTTGTACAGATCCCAATGGTTAGTATTAATGAATTATCGCATCCAATTTGGTTTCATGCACAGACAGACACTTAAGGGAATATTTTGTATTCTAAGTCATTTCTAAAAATTGTAACCACCAGCACAATTTAATCCCCATCAATAATTTTCTTCATTATATTTGATTCTAAAGATAGTGGGAGCTCCCAACTTAGGGTTGTGATATGCTTGATGAGCCTCATGAGACAAATATACAAAAATGAGGAGCATATTCACCTTTGCCTTGCTGCTGAAACCAGCAAACAACTTCCACATTTGCAGCCAGGGGCTTGGGAGCTGGATGATAGTGTTAATCAATCAACAGCCTTCCTCCATGAAGGTGACAGCAATGCTTTTCCTAGATGGTGGTCTTCAGCGCCCAAAAAGGGCCATCCTCCGTTTCTGCATCTCTTACAGCAGGATCTCCAACTCTTCAGCATCAGAGAAAGAGAGCAGCGCTGCCTACATGTCTCCACTGTGCCATTGCAAACAATTCACTTTTTGTCAGCCACCATCCCTTATATTGGTAAACTGCAGTGCTTTAAGAGTTGCTCTTTTGCCAGATTTTCTGTTCCCCAGCTAAGTATTCAACAGATCCAGCTCTCTGGGCAAGCATTTCCTGTGCTTGGAGCAATTTCTAAAGAGGAGGCTTATATTTCAGGATTGAGTACAGTCTACTCCTATAGGTACGCCAGCAAATTGGGCCAGCATTCACTTCATTCAGTCATCCGACGTCAAGTGACATCACAAAGCAGCTCCTCCAACAATTTTGAGCCAAAACTACAAAAGTGATTATTGAAATTATTTTTTCAGTTGAAAATCTACTACAACTGTTACAAGTCAAATATACCATAGTTAGCCATAACCATATTCTTCATGATTATAATTTCATCACTTCTGACTCATCCTCTCATTTTCAGTTATGGACCATAAACTCCATGAATTATGGAGCCGTCACTTTGGCGGAAGTTCAGCGGAGATCCCATTTCTTCCAAAAATGTTCATTCCATTTAAAGATCGCAGGGATGAACTACAGAATTTGTTCAACCCTGTTTGGCATAAAAATAAAACACAAAAGGTAACTCAACCGTGGCTAACAAGGGAAATTAGGGGTAGCATAAGATCCAAGGAGGGGACATATAATTTGGCCAGAAAAAGCAGCAAACCTGAGGATTGATGTAATGAGAAAGGATTCATTAGCAATCTTGTTGTGCGAGGCCCCTTGGGTCGGAGCGATCATAATATGATAGAATTCTTCACTAAGATGGAGAGTGAAGTAGTTGACTCAGAGACTAGGGTCCTGAATTTAAATAAAGGAAACTACGATGGTATGAGGCGCGAGTTGGGTAGGATTGATTGGGGAATGTTACTCAAAGGGTTGACGGTGGATAGGCAATTGCAAAATTTCAAAGATCGCATGGATCAACTACAGAATTTGTTCATCCCAGTTTGGCATAAAAATAAAACAAAAAAGGTGACTCAACCGTGGCTAACAAGGGAAATTAGGGATAGCATAAGATCCAAGGAGGGGACATATAATTTGGCCAGAAAAAGCAGCAAACCTGAGGATTGGGAGCAGTTTAGGATTCAGCAAAGGAGGACAAAGGGATTAATTAAGAGGGGGAAAATAGAATATGAGATTAAGCTTGCAGGGAACATAAAAACTGACTGTAAAAGCCTCTATAGATATGTGAAGAGAAAAAGATTGGTGAAGTCAAGCGTAGGTCCCTTGCAGTCAGAATCAGGGGAATTTATAATGGGGAACAAAGAAATGGCAGACTAATTAAATACATACTTTGGATCGGTCTTCACAAAGGAGGAAACAAATAGCCTTCCAGAGATGTCGGGGAACATAGGGTCTAATGAGAGGGAGGAATTGAATGAAATCAGTATTTGTAGGGAAATGGTGTTTGGGAAATTGACGGCATTGAAGGCCGATTAATCCCCAGGGCCTGATAATCTACATCCTAGGGTACATAAGTAAGTGGCCCTAGAAATAGTAGATGCATTGCTGGTCATCTTCCAAAATTCTATAGACTCTGGAATAGTTCCCATGGATTGGAGGGTAGCTAATGTAACCCCACTATTTAAAAAAGGTGGTCGAGAGAAAACAGGGAATTATAGACTGGTAAGCCTGACATCGGTAGTGGAGAAAATGCTAGAGTCCATTATAAAAGATGTAATGGCCCAGTGGCTTCCCGCGGGTGCAAGCCTCCGACCTACACTTACCTAGTGTGCCGGCCGCTGTGCTGTGGGCCCGCTTGGGATTCCGATCTTGGGCCTACTCCAACTGCCGGCGTGCAGTGCTTGCGTATCCCAGGGGAGCAGTTAGTTCGAATCATCCCCTGGGATCACATGGGCCATGGAGAGCCAATGGTAGCAGGGAATCTGTATTCATAGATTTACCAGGAAGACCTGTCAAATCTATGAATACAATTCAGCCCCAAAACATAAATAAAACTTCAAATAATTTTTTTTTTTAATCACATTTTTAAAATAACTATAAATGACACAAAATAACTATTTTAAACAATTATTTAAATTTTTGAAAAAATTAATTAATTTCTAGCGGGGCTAAAAATAAACTTACCCTTCTTTAAAGTATTTAAAAATAATAAACCTGTGGAAAAAATGTTTTAATTTTACTTAATTCACCACTTACCTTGTTAAAAGCAGGCCTTGTGACTGCTTTTTACAAGCGTAGCTCCTGGAGACTTACCCTCCCGGAGAAACCTGCAAAAAGAACGGAAGTTCCAGGCGTACGCGCTGCCTCTCCGGCACACGCGTTCGACTTGTGAACCCCTTCCTTTAAGGGAATGGAAGTTCCGGTTTCCCACGCATGCACAGTGCATGCACGAAACCGGCACTTTTGTTGGGCCTACGCGTGAGTACCCAGCGCGTACTCACCCGTGGGGACCCGAAGTTCTGGCCCCATAGCAGAGCACTTGGAAAACAGTGACAGGATCGGACAAAGTCAACATGGATTTACAAAAGGTAAATCATGCTTGATTAATCTACTGGAATTTTTTGAGCATGTAACTGATAGACTAGATAAGGGAGAACCAGTGGATGTGGTGTATTTGGACTTTCAGAAGGCTTTCGATAAGGTCCCGCATAAGAGAATAGCGTTTAAAGTTAAGGCACATGGGATTGGGGGCAAGGTACTGACTTGGATAGAGAACTGGTTGGCAGACAGGAAGCAAAGAGTTGGAATAAACGGGTCTTTTTCTGAGTGGCAGGCAGTGACTAGTGGGGTACCGCAGGGATCGGTCCTAGGACCCCAGCTATTCACAATGTATATTAATGATCTAGACGAGGGAACTAGAGGTAATATCTCCAAGTTTGCAGATGACACAAAGCTGGGTGGGCGTGTGTGCTGTGAGGAGGATTCAGAGAAACTCCAGTATGATTTGGACAGATTGGGTGATTTGGCAGTTGCATGGCAGGTGCAGTATAATGTGGATAAATGCGAGGTTATCCATTTTGGTGGCAAAAACAGGAAGGCAGATTATTATCTGAATGGCAATAGATTGGGTGAAGGGGAAGTGCAACGAGACCTGGGTGTCATTGTGCACCTGTCACTGAAGGTAAGCATGCAGGTGCAGCAGGCGGTTAAGAAGGCAAATGGTATTTTGGCCTTCGCAGCGAGAGGGTTCAAGTACAGAAACAAGGATGTCTTGCTGCAGTTGTACAGGGCCTTGGTGAGACCACACCTTGAGTATTGTGTGCAATTTTGGAAGGATGTTCTTGCCATGGAGGGAGTGCAGAGAAGATTCAGCAGACTGATACCTGGGATGGCAGGAATGACGTATGAGGAGAGATTGGGTCGATTGGGCTTATACTCGCTGGAGTTTAGAAGACTGAGAGGGGATCTCATTGAAACTTATAAAATTCTAACAGGACTAGACAGACTAGATGCAGAATGGATGTGGTGTATTTGGACTTTCAAAAGGCTTTCGATAAGGTCCCGCATAAGAGATTGGCGTGCAAAGTTAAAGCACATGGGATTGGGGGTAAGGTACTGACTTGGATAGCAAACTGGTTGGCAGACAGGAAACAAAGAGTTGCAATAAACGGGTCTTTTTCCAAGTGGCAGGCAGTGACTAGTGGGGTACCGCAGGGATCGGTGCTAGGACCCCAGCTATTCACAATATATATTAATGATCTAAACGAGGGAACTAGATGCAATATCTCCAAGTTTGCAGACGACACAAAGCTGCATGGGCGAGTGTGCTGTGAGGAGGATGAAGAGAAACTCCAGTATGATTTGGACAGGTTCGGTGATTGGGCAGATGCAGTATAATGTGGATAAATGCGAGGTTATCCACTTTGGTGGCAAAAAGAGGAAGACAGATTATTATCTGAATGGCAATAGATTGGGAAAAGGGGAAGTACAACAAGACCTGGGTGTCCTTGTGCACCAGTCGCTGAAGGTAAGCATGCAGGTGCAGCAGGCGGTTAAGGAGGCAAATGGTATGTTGGCCTTCATAGCGAGAGGATTCGAGTACCGGAGCAAGGATGTCTTGCTGCAGTTGTACAAGGCCTTGGTGAGACCACATCTTGAGAATTGTGTACAGTTTTGGTCGCCTTATCTAAGGAAGGATGCTCTTGCCTTGGAGGGAGTGCAGCGAAGATTCACCAGACTGGTACCTGGGATGGCATGAATGACGTATGAAGAGAGATTGGGTTGATTAGGCTTATATTTGCTAGAGTTTAGAAGAATAAGAGGGGATCTCATTGAAACTTATAAAATTCTAACAGGACTGGACAGACTAGATGCAGGAAGGATGGTCCCGATGGCGGGGGAGTCTAGAACCAGGGGTCACAGTATAAGGGTAAGGGGTAAGCCATTTAGGACTGAGATGAGGAGGAATTTCTTCACCCAGAGAGTGGATCTGTATTTTTGTGAACAAACATGAATGTTTTCCGATGCTTTGGCAACATAAGATGTAACTTGTCATGCCAATAAAGCGATTTGAATTGAATTGAATTGAATTGAGTGGTGAACCTGTGGAATTCTCTACCACAGAAGTCAGTTGAGGCCAGCTTATTAAATATATTCAAGAAGGAGTTAAATATATTTCTTAAGGCTAAAGGGATCAAGGGATATGGGGAGAAAGCAGGGACAGGGTACTGAATTTGGATGATCAGCCATGATCTCATTAAATGGCGGAACAGGCTCGAGGGGCCGAATGGCCTACTCCTGCTCCTATCTTCTATGTTTCTATGTTTCTTCCCTAAAGGACCCCACTCAACAAGATTATTAATTAACCCCTTCTTATTGCACAATACCCAATCTAGGATAACCTGTTCCCTAGTTGGCTCCTCAATGCCCTGGTCTAAAAAACCATCTTGTACACCCCCCAGGAAGTCATCCTCCACAGCATTATTGCTAATTTGGTTTGGCCAGTCTATATGTAGATTAAAGTCACCCATGATTACTGTAGTACCCTTGTTACATGCATCTCTAATTTCCTGTTTGATGCCATCCCCTACATTACCACTGCTGTTTGGAGGCCTATAGACAACCCCCACCAATGTTTTCTGCCCCTTGGTGCTTCTTAGCTCCAACCAGACTGATTCTACATCTTGATTTTCTGAGCCAATATCCTTTCTCACTATTGCTCTGATTTCATCCTTTACTAACAACACCACTCCACCTCCTTTTCCATTTTGCCTATCCTTCCTAAATATTGAACATCCTTGGATATGCAGCTCCCAGCCCTGGTCACCCTGCAGCCATGTCTCCGTAATTGCAGTTATAACATATCCGTTAACATCTATTTGCGCTGTTAATTAATCTACCTTATTATGAATGCTTCCTGCATTCAGATACAGTGGCCTAGAAATTGAGTTTTGGCTTAGCCAGGGCTTTAGCGCCGGAAGTTAGTGCCGGCGCTAAGTCCCCCTGCGCGCGCCAAAAATTCAGCAGGGCCGCGCCCAAACGGCTGCCGGCGCTACTGAAGGGTCTTTGCGGCAGTAAATCGGCGCTAACTGCCGTTTTGCGCCGCAATTCCGGCGCTGCGGCACCCGATGCGGTGCGGCAGGCTTGGGAAGTGCAGGCCTCCTCCTTCCCTTAAGGAGGAGCTGCCTGCACCCGGCCGCGGCCCGCGAAAATCTTTTTAAAAATGAGCCCGGCACCTCGGACAAGTGCCGGGCTTGCTTCTGTTCCGGGGTGGGGGGGGGGGAAGTCCGGGGAGGGAGCTGCGGCCAGGCGGCCGGCGGGAAAGCGGCCGGCCGCCGCGGGGCCTTTAATGCGCCGGCGCAAACACTTGTAAGACTCTGTTGCCAGAGTCTTAGTTGCGGCTGCCACGGGCGAGGCGGCCGCAACTGAATTTCGGCGCTGGGGCCCGTCGGCATGGCAACCGGGATGCTGCGCACACCGATGACGTCATCGGTGCCGGCGCAGCGCTATCGGTCTACCGCGGCGGAAGGGCCCCAGGCAATTTCGGCGCCGGCGCCAATTGCAGCGCTAGGCCCTCTAGCGCCGCAAAATCGGTGCTAAGGGCACTCAATTTCTAGGCCAGTGCCTTTAGATTTGTCTTTTTAACATTTTTAGACATCTTAATATTTTTTTGTACTATGGCCCGATTTGTCTTATTACCATTTTCTCTTACCCGGACCCTATTTGTTAGTGCACTCCTTTGTTTGTACGCTCTGTCCCTTCCTAACACAATCTGGTTATCATTACCCTAATCCCTTTCCTGCACTGCTTCCTTGTCTTTTCACTTTAGCGTTCTAGATTTCTCTCCACTGGGACCCTCCCCCCTTATTTAGTTTAAAGCCCTATCTACCTCCCTAGTTATTCGATTCACTAGAACTCTGATCCCAGCATGGTTCAGGTGTAGTACATCCCAACGGAACAGCTCTGTCTTTCCCCAGTACTGGTGCCCGTGCCCCACAAATCAAAACCCACTTCTCCCACACCAATCTTTGAGCCATGCATTCATCTCCCTGATCCTATTGATCCTATGCTAATTTGCTCGTGGCTCCGGTAATAATCCAGAGATTATGACCTTTCTGGTTCTGCTTTTTAATTTAGTCCCTAGCTGCTCAAACTCTCTCAGCCGAACTTCTTTCATTTTCCTACCTATGTCGTTGGTAGCTACATGGACCACGACAACTGGATCCTCCCCTCCCACTCCAAGTTCTTCTCCAGCCCAGAGGAGATGTCCTTTATCCTGGCACCGGGTAGGCAACATAGCCTTCAGGACTCATGCTCCTGGTTGCAGAGAACAGTGTTACTACAATCACCTTCCTTTTTACTACCCCCACTTGAACGGCTTCCTGTACCACGGTGCCATGGTCAGTTTGCTCATCCTCCCTGCAGTCCCCGCACTTGTCCACAAGGGTTGCAAGAACCTCGGATCTATTGGACAAGTGCAGGGACTGAGGCTCCTGCAATACTACCTCCTGGATCCCCGTACCTGCCTCACTCGCAGTCACACCCCCCTGTCCCTGACCATGTGTCAATTCTAAAGTATTTAATCTAAGGGGTGTGGCTGCCTCCTGGAGCAAAGCGTCCAGGTAACTTTCACCTTCCCTGATGTCTCGCAATGTCTGCAGCTCGGACTCAAGCTCTTCAACTCAGAGCCGAAGTTCCTCGAGCCGCAGACATTTACCGCAGATGTAGTCACCCTGGACAAAAATGTCCACAAGCTGCCACATATTGCAGCAGCAACACATCTCCTGTTCTCCAATTATTTTATTTATTTATTTAATTAATTCATTTAGAGTTAATCAAATTATTTACTTTGTTTAGTTTATTAAATTAAGTTTAGTTTTAAAATTTAGTTATATGTTATATGTTAACTTAAAAGTTAGCAACAGTCACTACTAATCACTTACCTGCCTTACCTGTGATGTCACACTGCCGTTTTCTCTTGTTGATGCAGGTCTGCTGCTGCTTTCATCCCCGCTCTCTGGCCTCGGTCTGCTCCCACTCAGATCCGCCGCCGCTCTGCGGGAGAAGTTAGGAAAAGCAAGCACCTCCTTCCTCCACTTCACCAAACTCCCACACTTACCAAACTCCCAGTAGTTCACTCAGTGCTCACTGCACTCACAGACCCCTGTGTTTATACTGTTTGTGACTCAGATGAGTCAGCACTGCTCTGCTGCAGTTTCAGGAACCAGTTTAATCCAGTTAGCTAATTAACTAACTGCAGCAGCTCTCCAGCAAGAGAGCTTGCATTGTTTGTCTCTACTTAAGCCTGAAGAAACTTAACATTTTAAAGTTTAAATTTGAACTTAAACTGTTGATCTTACTTAAGAGCTGCTAGAGATTAACCCTTAAAACTCCCACACTTACCAAACTCCTAGTAGTTCACTCTGTGCTCGCTGCACTCAGTGTGTCAATGATATCATCTTTTCTCTTCTCTCCAATGTTTTTTGCCAAGGTTATAAGAAGAATTAATCACACAATGCAGGAAGTTTTTTTTAATTATTCAATTTTGTCAAAAAATTAAGAGAGAAAGATAAATGTGTAACAAGGTCATTGGAAATACAATAGTCTAAGAGAAGGTGTCAAATGTAATTTTTTTAGTTTATACCAATAATCTCACAAACATTCAACATTGATTGTGATCTCTGCTTAAAAGGCTCAAAAGACAGGTTTGCTTCACAAAATCCAAGAAATACTAAATCACCACTGAAAATACCAATTAACAATAATGCTAAGTCTGAATAAACACTGAAATTGGTGGATAATAACTAGCTGTTGTTATTTCCAGACCCTCTAGAACAGTGTTTCTCAAACTGGGGTCCACGGACACCTGGGGGTCTGTAGAGACTTTCTAGGGGGTCTGCGACCAAAGGTGGCCGGAGCTAATTTCAAGCCTGCTCCTCTTTATAAAACCAGCACTCATTCAGTTCTTGCGAATTATTCTCAGTGGCTGGGCCCACCTCCTCACAGAGGCTCACAGCTCTCACTCACTTTGCAAAGAGCGCTCCCTGCCGGTCGAGCCGATTCCTCTCCCTGGTGCCATGACCCTGTTCCATCCTCCCGACACGTGATCAGAGTGCATGCGGGGCCCTTCAAACGCGTGCCTGAACGTGTTCACGCAAACACGTACAATCCCACAGTGCAGCGGTTACAGAACATGCCAATGTGACAGTATGACGGTGAATCAGGCTTCCAGCAGCATCCCAGCACGTGAATGGGTGCTCGTGTCCTCACTCACCTTGGCCAGCCTGCTGACAGCTTTAAAAACTGTCCAGCACCAAGTGGCTAATAGTGGCCATCTGTTGCTGTGGAGTACCCAGAATTGGTGTGAGAAGCAGGCACACCCATCTCACTGATATCTGTAAGTTTCCTTATAACCATGATTAAAATACTCTTTACATGCAACACTTTCATATTATGAGTATTATATAGTATCATAATTTAGATGGGGGTCCGTGATTACTAATCTATTTGAAAAGGGGTCCTTCAACCAAAAAAGTTTGAGAACCACGGTTCTAGAAAAAAACCATCAAGTAATAACAACACAATACAAGAGAAAGGTGACATGAATCAATCATTCATGAAAGAAAGACTTATGAAATAATACTGAATGGCCTGCGGGTGGTGCTGTCCAGGGAGAGTATAAATACTCGGGCACGGGCCCAGCTTGCGCAGGACGTTCTTAACAGGGACTAGTGAAGGACACAACTAGACCTCCATGTTGTAAAACTGTTTATTAAAGCTTTATTTAACGCTTAGACCAAGTGCCTAGTAGTTTTCTTACGTCAAAAGGTAATTGTAACAATGCGCTTACTTCCATCAGAGAACCATCTAGTGTTTAGTTAACAACATGCAAGTACCACGCATAGCAAATAACACCACACACAAGCTTTGTGGTGGTACAGAGGAACAATCTTGTTATCAGATACAGGGGGTAATTTTACCCGAACAGGCCCAGCAGGAAACTGACGGGGAAGATCGTCCGTTTCACATCCCGCCCGGTTTTACTTTCCATTGAAGGGTAAGTTAAAACGAACCTCCGAGGTTCCCAGGAAAACTATCGCATTAAGTGGCTGTTACCAGTAAACCAATCATGAAGAAATAAGTTACAGATAATGGGGTGGAATTTCCCCCTGGGCAGCCTGGTAGTCCCTCCGGGAGGACGGGGCATCATTTACAATGGGCCAGCAGGCTGCAGCCAGAAACCGAGCGTCCCGGGGCAGCACACTGTCCCCAAGCCTCCGGCAAAACAGGCCAGGGGTAGGTATGTTCCTGGGGTGGGGAGTCCTGCTCTGCGGCAAGGGGGAAGGGGAATTGGAGAGACCGTGGCCAATGCTGGGTTTATGGTTTATTCTCCTGACTAGTGGGGTACCTCAAGGATCGGTCCTAGGACCCCAGCTGTTCACAATATATATTAATGATCTGGACGAGGGAATTGGGTGTAATATCTACAAATTTGCAGATGACACAAAGCTGGGTGGGCGTGTGTGCTGTGAGGAGGATGTCGTGAAACTCCAGTACGATTTGGACAGGTTGGGTGATTGGGCAGAAACATGGCAAATGCACTATAATGTGGATAAATGTGAGGTTATCCACTTTGGTGGCAAAAACAGGAAGGCAGATTATTATTTGAATGGCAATAGATTGGGAGAAGGGGAAGTGCAAAGAGACCTGGGTGTTCTTGTGCACCAGTCGCTGAAGGTAAGCATGCAGGTGCAGCAGGCAGTTAAGAAGGCAAATGGTATGTTGGCCTTCGTAGCAAGAGGGCTCGAGTACAGGAACAAGGATGTCTTGCTGCAGTTGTACAGGGCCTTGGTGAGACCGCACCTTGAGTATTGTGTGCAGTTTTGATCGCCTTATCTGAGGAAGGATGTTCTTGCCATGGAAGGAGTGCAGCGAAGATTCACCAGGCTGATACCTGGGATGGCAGGAATGACGTATGAGGAGAGATTGTGTCAATTGGGCTTATACTCACTGTAGTTTAGAAGATTGCGAGGGGATCTCATCGAAACCTATAAAATTCTGTCAGGCCTGGACAGACTAGATGCAGGAAGGATGTTCCCGATGGCGGGGGAGTCCAGAACCAGGGGTCACAGTCTAAGGATAAGGGGTAAGCCATTTAGGACTGAGATGAGGAGGAATTTCTTCACCCAGAGAGTGGTGAACCTGTGGAATTCTTTGCCACAGAGGGCGGTGGAGGCCAGTTCATTAAATATATTCAAGAAGGAGTTGGGTATATTTCTTAAGGCTAAAGGGATCAAGGGATATGGGGAGAAAGCAGGGACAGGGTACTGAATTTGGATGCTCAGCCATGATCTCATTGAATGGCGGAGCAGGCTCGAGGGGCCGAATGGCCTTCTCCTGCTCCTATCTTCTATGTTTCTATGTTTCTGTGACCCCACAGAAATGGAGAGGAATTCACCTTCGGGATCTTCTTCGGCCGGACCCGCTCCTGATGCTGGTCGGAGTGCGTATGGCGCCCAACTCTAATACGAAGATGACCATTGGGGACCTACGTACGTGATAGGACACCGATTAGCATTTTAACTGAGCCTACCGCCTGACTCTGGGGGCTGGCCTGGTCGCCCAGTGGAAGGCCTGGGGTCACATTGAAAAGGCCACAGTGACGGCGGCAACAGGGCAGTTGGTCACCGTCCACCATTTTCAGGGGGCTACCACCCTGTTTCCGCCTGGTGCGAGGCCTGAAAATTCACTCCTATGAGCTTGTTTTTAAGTTAGCCGCATCCGATCTGGTAAAGCCCAGCTGTATGAAAATTAAATGAGAAGCATTGGTTAAAAGGAAATTAAAGGATGCGAGGATTACTTAAAAGTGCATTCAAGGGACAATAATGACCCTATATTCATAGGCATAATTGATGTATTAAGGGGCAGTCAGTGTCCTATATATATGGTAATGTATTAGAGAGCAATTTAACACCTTACTTCTGAGAATGTTGGCACCTCATCTAGTTGTAGAAATAACCTATATTCATGCAAATTTGACCTAGTGGTGAATATTTAACCCTGAGTACATATAATAATAATAATACATCGACTTTATTATTTAAAAAGTGCTAAATTGTATCAGGGATTATCAACTATTTGGGCATTTGAAGTTCTATAATTGTGTTAAGCTATTAAGAAGCATGGATAAATGGGTTCTGCTGCATTTCGTATCCATATTGCCATAGCAACAATGGGATTTCTCGGCTCTCTGACAGTTCCAATGGCCTATCCCCATTTCTCTTGGTAAAACTGTGGCAATTGCTGCTGAGCTCCATCTGCTATCGTCTCTTCTGCAGTCAGTCCATGTCTTCGCTCATTTTTCTCTTTTTCTATACATCCGTGCAGCAACCATTTGTGGGAAGTGTTTGTTGCTGATTATTTTCCATTAGTGCTGCTCATACTTGTCCCACAGATCAGAAGATGAGATTTACTGCATACATAGAATGCATTAGCTTTACCGATTACATGGACACTACAGTCAATCAGCAGAAGCTGGCCTTCCTGATCAGTGTCGACTCATATCCATTTATTGGCTTCCATGTCTGTACCACTTTAGAGTTTTTACATAAATGCCCACTTAGTTCTGGGGGTGTAGTCACTGTGCTATGCCACATAATTCTACTTTTAGCACTGAAATATTGAACAAAACCAAGGGCCCTCATGCCCTTGATGGGCCAAGAATCCTAAAATCAATCTAAGAGTGATTGGCACTGCAGTTTCTAATGATTCAACATACACAGCATTAGAGGGATGACCCTGTGGTTCTTATCTGCTCTGTGAGTGATGACACACTGGCAAATAAAGCAGTAACGCTGTTCCTGAGAACCGTGTTGCATTGATAGAGATACATGAGCAACATCACAATTTGTAAATATAAAATCAAGCTCTGTCCTTCCAAAAATACTAAAAATTGAGGCTGAATACTGCAAATCACAAGAGACATAAAACATGTTGTACAGAACAAGCAACATTTAAAATCCTCTTTATCAATGTATTAAAATAGCAAAGTAATATATCATTTATTAGAGAGCTCAAAATATCTGGTTTCAAATGCGTAACAGATAGGTTATTAATCGAGTCTCAACCTGGATTTGTGGGCAGCCTATCTCACATTTTGACTCTTTAACACTCTCAGTGCCTCTAGCCAGTGTGGAAAAAGTTGGTAACAAAATCTATTCTGGACAGGATGTTCTATAAATAAATATTGTAAGTGTTTCAATAATTACATGTGTTAGTGAACATAAATCTCGATGGTAAGGAGTCAATACTTTCAGGAAAGAAGGGGAAAGGAGATATTGGTGAGAATTTTCTTCGAAGTCTGGATGTAACTTTTAAACCCACCTCGGCAGCATTAAAATACAGTTTCAAATACTTCTCTAATGACCCAGTGGGTGAAGACGCTACACAATGTGGAACTGACCCAATCCTGGGTTCGGTGCCCTGACTCTGCTAAGTTAGTTCAGCTTAGCCTGAGGGGTAAGGGGTACCACAGTTACCTTTTGTACTATTCAGTGAAGGAGGGAGTAGAAAAAAGGCATAGTTTCACTAATCATAGAACCATAGAAGTTTACGGCACAGAAGGAGGCCATTCGGCCCATCATGTCTGTGCCAGCTGAAAAAGAGCTACCCAGCCTAATCCCACTTTCTAGCTCTTGATCTGTAGCCTTGTAGGTTACTGCACTTCAAGCGCATATCCAAATACTTTTTAAATGTAATGAGGGTTTCTGCCTCTGTGAGGTCCAGACCCCCACCACCCTCTGGGTGAAAAAAGTTTTCCTCAACTCCCCTCTAATCCTTCTACCAATTGCTTTAAATCTATGCCCCCTGATTATTGACCTCTCTACTAAAGGAAATAGGTCCTTCCTATCCACTCTATCTAGGCCCCTCATAATTTTATACACCTCAATTAAGTCTCCCCTCAGCCTCCTCTGTTCCAAAGCAAACAACCCCAGCCTATCCAAACTTTCCTCATAGCTAAAATTCTCCAATCCTGGCAACATCCTCGTAAATCTCCTCCTTAGTAATCGGCATGCAGTGACTCCCACCGTAAAGCCTATTTGTGCAAGGTGAGGAATTAATCTGGATCCATGGATAAATAGCCTGCCAGCACTCACTGCTGGGCTCACTCTCGGGTGTTGTACTGTGGGTCAGCTAATGCCTGTGGAGCTGTACTCCTGCATCGGTCAGCACCTTCAAGACTAGAGGGAGAAAAAAATCAGAGGGACAGGGTTGAACATTAAAACGATACATCATACTGACTTCAGTTTGAAAAATGTCCTTCGTTGTGTAGAGATAACTGAAAGCTGGCTTGGTTTATGAGTCCTGTACAATCTTGGGAAAAAAAGAACACAAAGACCAAAGGGACATCAGCTTCATGAAAACAATATTTGACGAACATTTTTCAGCTGTGGGGAAATAAAAGAAGTGGGAGAGCTATGAGACATTTGTATCAAAGAGAAATCATACACAAGCAATGCAATGATACATTTTGAAGTCTTTTCACCATTGCATCTTGTAATCTTGTAATTTTGGAACACCACCACCTCCAAGTTCCCCGCCAAGTCACACATCATCTTAACTTTAAAGTATATTGTGATCCTTCATCGTCGCTGGGTCAAAATCCTGGAACTCCCTACCTAACAGCACATGTGGAAGTACCTTCACCACACGGACTGCAGCGGTTCAAGAAGGCGGCTCACCACCACTCTCTCAAGGGCAACTAGGGATGGGCAATAAATGCTGGCCTTGCCAGCCATGCCCACATCCCATAAACCAATTTAAAAGAATGTCCTCACTGACCTACATCGGCTCCGAGTTCGACAACACCTCAATTTAAAAATTCTCGTCCTTGTTTGAAGATCCCTCTATGGCCTTGCCCCTACTGATCTCTGTAGCCTCCTCCAGCCCTACAAGCGTTCAAGATCTCTGTGCTCCTCCAATTCTGGCCTCTTGCACAACGCTGATTTTAATCACTCCACCATTGGCGGCCGTGCCTTCAACTACCTAGACCCTTAGCTCTCTAAGCCTCTCCGCCTCTCTGCCTCTCTCTCCCCCTTTACGATACTCCTTAAAACCTACCCCTTTGTTCAAGCTATTGATCACCTGTCCTAATATCTCCTTGTGTGGCCCGGTGTCACATTTTGTTTGATAACGCTCCTGTGAAGCATCTTGGGACGTTTCACTATGTTAAAGGCACTATATAAATGCAAGTTGTTGTTGTAATCTTGACATGGCTGGCTGTCTTCATTGAAGCGTGCAAAGCAAAGAAAAACATTGTACAAACACTTTTTGTGAGGATGGTGCCCTTTCAAAAATAGCAACATTTAAATTCCATACCATTTTTGTTTTTCAGATGAAAACCTACAACTCTTCAAGATTGAGAAACGGATCACAAAAAATCAGAACAAAATGAGGAAATTTAGAGACTGTGGCTATTAGTCATGAAAATGCAAAGTTGTCTGCTGCAGAAGCATTGCGTGTAACACAGTAGAACAGTTTTGCATTTGAAATGATTCCCTTTACCAATCACTTCAGCCATTTTAGTTCAAAACAGTACAGGTGTCGTATTCTATGCTGAAGCATGATGTGTTTTTACTACAAACCAGTTAATTTTTTTTAGATAAATAGAATTAAGTTAAGGTGATTAGAGGAAAGTAAGAGGCTAATTAGAGCTTGGTTTTCATTAGAATTAATGGAAATAGTGAAAGAAGGCTGCAATAAACCATTTTTCTTACTGAGGCTGATCCATACTATTATCATCCATTTGACAATAAGGTGCTTAGAGCGTGCTCTATACTGATACTGCAGTGATTTTCTTGATTTCTGGTTCATTGGAAATAGAAAAAGCTAATTAGTCACTGAAGTCAACAAGGAGGAAGATTGCTATAGGTTGATAACAAGTTTAAAATTAAGAGCAGAAGTTCAACCATGAAATGCTAAGTCATTAGTAAGAGAGTATATGAGCATTCAAGGAGCTGATTGAAATTATTAATAAAAATAATAGCCTCCTTTTAATTAACCATTAGCCAAAAAGATACTTCTGCTACAGAAGTGATCTTCCCCAAGCAGATTTTTTTTTTAAAGCAATAATGAATCCAGAGGGTTTTTCTTTTTAACTGATTAAAGTAAGAGTCACAGGTGTTATTTTGCTTAAGAGAAAGACGACCTGCTATATGCTTTGAGTGTGCGTGGTTCTTTGAATGGCCTCCAGCTTTGCCTTGTGTTTAAATGTGGCAACTCAAGCTCCCCAGCCTGTTACCTTAAAAAGAATTTCCTATCGATATACATGCAAAGAAAACAATTTAAATATCTGCATATGAATGGATCTCCTCTGAAATTGTTCACAGATTTAAAAACATAATAAGGACAAGAAAACCCTTCACATCGACACAAAGCCCCAATAGGGAGAGGCCAGGCAAGAAGTCAAGGGGATATGTTGCTGCTTCAAACTCAGTTCAGTACAGATAGCTCTTTTTTAAAACATTCTTTATTCTTTTCTTCACTCTCTTTTTCTTTCTCTTTTTCCGGATCCTTTTCCTCTGTCCTTTCTTTTTGATTTTTGTCTTTTCTTCCCCTTTCCCCCTACTTTCTTTCTCTTTACTCTTCATGCTGCTTCACTCATTGATTTTTTCCACCTTCTTTTACCTCTGTGTTGCCCGTGGAAGTTATTTCTCTCTTGTTCATTTTCTGGGGTGATCGCACCCAGAGGGGACAGATTGGGGCATCTGAAGATCTCGGGGAAGGGGGCTGAAGTTTGAAGCAGGAAATCAGTTGACTTTTTGGCGTGCAGCTGTGTGTACTATCCTGGCCTGACTGCTCTGTGAGGCCAAGTGGAAGAAGGGGGCTACAGCAAATCTTAAAAGCCCAATATGGAGCATTTCTTTGTGTTTTAAAAATAGATTCTGTATGCAGATCATTTGCGGAAATATCACTAGATCTGTTGGACAAGAGAGAAGCTGAGAACAGGGCGATGCTGAAGACCAGACTGCGAAGATTTAGGAGACACAATGTAGCACTTAGAGTATGTAGTGGGCATCACTCGGGGTAGAAAAGTGTGCGAGGAGTGCTTAGTACAGTCCGTGGTACAATACTGGTCTTCTTTGCTGGGCTGGACTGGGCCAGACTATGAGTATAGGGGTGTGGATTAGTTCATTTTTGTTTTCCATCAGGGAGGATGTGACAATGTCAAGTGGTTGACAAAACCCAGCAATGTTTATGGGACATGGGTTGGGGAAATGAGTTGTTTGTGTAACTGGAAGATGTGACAGATATGTTCATACGCAAGTTACCCATTTATTTCTGAATATTTTCCCCATGTTACAATTTTTTTTATTGGGGTTTATAATGGGGTAGATGAGGAATTGTTATGACAGCTGTCTGCTGTGAAAAGTCAGACTATAATTCACAGAAAATGAACAAACTCCTGACTTTATTTATTTCAGCAGCAATGTAGCCTGTGGAATGGGGAAGAAAGAAATACAGAGACAAATAAAGAGGTGGAGGGAGAGAGTGAGGGAGATGCTCTTTTTTGGTGGGGCGGGGGGGATGGTGAAAGAAAGTAAGTTAGGGACCTGTTTGAGTGCAAATGCAGGTGCAGAGAGAGGGAGAGTGAGGCGCGCATGACACACAGATTGGGATATAGGGTGTTGGAGGGGTGGGGGGAGGAAGAGACAGCAACGCTATTGGCAGGGGGTAGAGGAGGGTGCACAAGAAAGAGAAAGGAAGAGGTACCCTGTTGTGGGAGACAGAGAGAAAGAACCTATTCTGGAGATAATCCTTTTGGAGAGGAAGCAGAGAGAGCCTGTTGCACTGCGGGAGGAAAGACTTACACACACCTGAAGTGGGGAAAGGGAGACAAAAAGAGAGTGACAAGATATCTTACTGTTTACAGGGCATCTCTAGTTCTCATGAGAATGTAGAGATGGTTATCAGGGCTTACCAGGCCCAAATCATAAAATGGTGCATCTTCAGACTCACTGTGAGCAATGCCATGGGTGATCCACTCATTATTTATTTTTTTGTTTTTGCATTCCTTTAATCACACAAGTGTAATATTTGGATTGCTTTTTAAGGAACAAAGTTTTTTCATTTAATAGGGAAAATTGTTATACTCCATTTTAGAAATCACTATTTCAAATTTCAATTTAACACGCACATTTTCAAAATGTGATTGAACTCTTTGAACGCTGAAGGAGGGTCTCATTATCAGAATGATTAAGACTACCCATACACAAAATGGCACCTCCAATATCCTAGGCACTGCCTTTGATGTAGCAATAGCTCGTACAGAGATGATGATCCCAGATTCCATTACTGACCTGTGCCTGTGGAGGAGATTTTGCCATGCTGTGAACTAACCTGTTTAAAAAAAAACAACTTTTCTTCTACACGCAGGGGCAATGTCTTTTATTTCACTTTGAAATATTTCATCAAAGAAAGAACAGTTGAAAGGGTTGCAAACAGGATTCCGAATGGTACAGGGAAGTGATTAAAATGCGACATTGGTTACATCTAACTTTTACTTAACAGACACTGAAACACATATAAATCTCTCAAGAAAGCTCCTTTCTCATCCAAGATTATTGTATTATTTCTCTTGTTTGTTGACGCTGACCAGACTATGGTTCAGCACCAATTACTACACCAATTTCTGTGATAGAGCATTTACATATTTCACAGTTTTTAGGCAGTTTGAATGTGCACCCATTATAACTCACCCAACTGAACGTAATCATAGAATGTCTGAAAAGTGAAAAGAAGAATCTCCTGATAAGCATTCCAATATTTTATTTTTAAAGGTTTTTATTCCCTTCAGAAATTACAGCAGAGTTGCAGGGTCTTTTAGGTGCAATACTGAGCTGCAGTCCCAGGAACTCAGGGCCATTTACCAAGGACTACAGTTTGCTTTGCATCTGTGACTTCAGTGGCCTTTTGCTCCTGAAACTGCAAATAGTTTAGTAACCTATTAGGGCTCAAGGTTTTACTGAAAAAGCTCTTGCAAAAAATAAAGAGGATGCAACTGCCTGAAACAGCAAGAATTTGACACTATTGAGTAAGGTTCCGTGACAAGTGCATCGCTACAAACGCATACTATTTGTTTTGGTTTCATTCAGTTCTGTATTCAGAGGTGAATTTTACATTTCTTGTGGTGTACAGAAAATAAACAGCACAAATAAATGTTAATGCCACGTGATTAATTTGTATGAAGACATGTTTTAATTATGTTTATATTTGGTAAATCTTCTGATGGAGATGACTTATATTAGCTTGTCATTTTATCATTTTCACTTCAATTGTGTCAGTAAAAACTGGATGACCATTTGTTCTATTATAACCTGTTTCTTCTTTAATTCCACGCATAATTTAGACGTGTTCAGAAAACGAGCATTTATTATCCTATTAAATCGATTATTTAAGAAGTTGCTTTGCAATTTTATTTTTTACTCCTGTTATTTAAACTACTGACCTTAATTGTGACATAAATAAAAACAGAAGTTATGTTTTTAGTGCCTCGTGCACCTCAGTTATCTGCAATACATATAAAAGCTGTAGTACGAAAAATGTTTTTAAAGTAATATTTTTATTAACAGTAATAAGATGGTTCAGAATATTTTAATGAATTTAAGTTGATAGAATGGCCCGGCTCTATTAGTTAGTGAATAGTGTAGTGCTAAACTCTCCTTTTAGATGAACAACAGGCAAATGTGAAAACTGGAGTCAACCATCATGTGTTGAAGCATTTACCAGTTTAGTATACATGCTGTTATAATTTGGGCCTTTTTCCTGCAATACTTTTCACTTCTGTCCGCAGCAGAAAGACAGTTACCATAAGCAGACCAAGGGGGAAAAATTCAACTGGTTTGCGCCTCCCATTAGTGCCTTAAGGGCACTAATGGGGCGCAACGCAACTAGCGCCCGGGCGCAGCGATATCTGCGCCTCTCGCGAAATTGACCGGACATTTTGCGGCGGTGCTAAACAATACCGCCTGATCTCCTGCGCATGCAGATCTTGATGTCATTCGAGAGTGCAACGCCCTTGTGATGCCCTGAGATGGAAATTGAGTGGCTTCCCACTCCTTTCCGCCTGGCGCAACAAGCGACAGGTAGACTGGAACGCTCCCCAGTCGCTGTGGGGCTGGGGGGGTGCTATTTAAAGGGGGCCTCTTCCTGGCTTTTGTGTGGTAGCCATTTTTGCACCACTCGTTCTGAGAGAGAGAGAGAGATTTTGAGAGAGACAAAGAGAGAAAGAGAGACTTCTGCATTGAGTCAATGCTGTCTGAGGTAGTTTTGGCTTCTGACCATAACTTTGCAGGTACTTTGGTTTTCGACCTTCATAACTTTGATTGCCTAGATACTATGGGGGCTGCAATGGATGGGGATGTCGTCCTTCTCCATCACATTCGGAGGGCACAGAGACGCAGAGAGAGAGTGGCAATCATGGCCAGATGGAGGAGGGCCAACAGGCCTCTGTACAGGAGACCTTGCCCTCCCAGGGTTTTTCGCCAACAGTTCTCCTACATTAATATGTTTGAGAAGGCTGCGCTTCAGCAAGGAGGTGGTCACTGAGCTCTACCACCTGCTTCAGCCAGATCTGCAGCCTCAACTGAGGAGCAGGACGTCTCTGTCACTGGCAGTGAAGATAACAGTGGCTCTCAACTTTTATGTCACCGGCTCATTTCAATCAGCTACTGGGGACATCGCCAATATCTCCCAGTTCACGGTGCATTGCTGCATCCATCAGGCCTCAAATGCCCTCTTTGAAAGGAGACGAGAGTACATCTCTTTCCCCATGACCCCGGACAAGCAGCAACAACGTGCAATGGGCTTTGCGATGATAGCGGGCTTCCCCATGGTGCAGGGTGCCATTGACTGCACTCATGTGGCTTTGCGTGCGCCACAAGAGAATGCCGAGGATTTCCGCAACCGAAAGGGCTTCCATTCCTTAAATGTTCAGTTGGTCTGTGACCACAGACAGCTGATACTCGCTGTCAATGCCCACTTTCCTGGCCGCAGCCACGATGCCTTCATCCTGCGCCAGACTTCTGTGGCAGACCTTTTCCAGGCACCGCATCACCCAGGTGGTTGGCTTCTCGGGGACAAGGGATATCCTCTGTGCACCTGGCTGATAACACCGCTCTACGCCCAACACCCCTGCTGAGCTACGATACAACAAGAGCCATCAAGCTACCAGGAACATCGTTGAGCACACAATCGGCGTGCTCAAGCAACGGTTCCGCTGTCTGGACCATTCTGGAGGAGCCCTTCAGTACTCGCCTGAGCGAGTCTCCCACTTCGTTGTTGTGTGCTGCATGCTGCATAACCTTGCAATCCTCAGGACCCAGCCAACACCACCAGACATTGGAGCACCACCAGAGGAAGAGGTGGAAGAGGAGGAGGAAGATGAGGAGGATGATCATCAGCAGCACCAAGGCGGGAGGGAGGCATACAATGTACAAAGTGGAAGGGCCGTCCGTCAAAGGCTCATAGCAAGTCGCTTCTAGGCCCCTTCTGAGGAAGTGGCTTCTGCCATTCAAACAACCTGAATGAAACCATCACGCAACCCCTAAGCTGGTCAAGGCAACAATGATTGCAAAGACCAAACATGTACATTTTGAATACAGAAACTTATTTATTTTACAAACTCTGTGTGTCTCATTTCCGCAGGATAAACTAATAGAAAGAAACACAAAAAAAAACAGTCATTAACATAACTGGCTCTCACAACCTGGAGACAATGTCCAAAGCAGTTAAAAAATTTGACCACGAACCTCGGCCTTTAATAAAACAATGAACAACATTTTGTCACACCTCCTACTTTTTTCTCATTGAGGGTGATCTGCTTCCCTTGTGAAATTCCCCCCTTCCCACCCTGCAGCTCCTCCATAATGGGACCCCAGTGGCTGCAGCAAGACTGGTGGAAGGCTGCTGATTGTCACAACCTGAGACTGCAGGTGTCCTTGAAGGACAGCCTTGACGAGCTCTGGACCTGGAAGGCCCGGCTGCAGACTGCACCAACTCTGCATGGGCGGCAGCAGTCTGTCCTACAGGCGGTGGCAAGTGCAGTGGAGAAGTGACAGTGGTGGCAGCAGGAATGCTGTCATCTTGAGAGAGGACAGCACCTCCCTGCTCGACCGACACACTGGCACTCCCACGGGGCAGCTGGCAGCAGTCAGTGCTCGCATGGCCTCAATCTGAGTCTGCATGAGAGCAGTCAGAGATGGGGTCATGGCAGCCAGTGACTGAATTGCAGCACTAAGCATTTGCGTGGCAGTCGCCTGTGCTACAGCGAAGTGCTCCACACTCCTTGCCAGTGATTCAATGGATTCGGGCACCCTTGCCACTGCAGCCATGAGCTCAGTGTGCCTGTGCTCCGCCTGGGCACTCATTTCAGCGAGGACCTGCTCCTCCTCTGCGTCCAGTGCAGTAGGACTCGATGGCATACACTCCCTTCGGGGAGAAGGCCCCCGAGCTTCCCTTCCCCCATCGCGTTGCTGCAGCCCACTGGGTCCTGGAGCTTCACCCTCATCAGACCATTCCCCCCTGCTCCCCTCCGCGTGTTCCCAGTGCGGGCATGGGCTTCCTCGGGAGAGGGTGGCGCTGATACTCCAGCTTCCTCTTCCTCCTCGCCTTTAGCTTCACTCCCACTGGCAGCTTGAGGGCCCGTCTCCTCACCTGGTGAATCACCATCTGAAAGCAGTGAGGTACAAGAGTGGCTTTAGCATGAGGACAGGGTGGCAGCAAGGGAGGCATGAATGCAGCGATTTAGTGATTTGGATTGAAGTCTGCTGTTGTGAGGAACAAGTGGAAGGAGAGAGGACAAAAAGGTAATGACCTTACCATTGCTGTCCAGAACGGGGTCGGCGTCTCCAGTGGCGATGGGACCAATCACCCGGCTTGCCACAATCCTGTGGACGCGCACCTCAAGATCGCTGAGGGGTTGCAGCTGAGGCCGCCCTCCACCGGTCCATTGTTGCTGTCTCCTATTATGAGACAGCTTGGCCTGCAAGAAAAAGGACGATGTCTGAGTAAATATACAGCCATGGTCTTGCCTGAAATGCCTCCCATAGTTGAATAGCCATTACTGTATGCAGCCATGGTCTTGCCTGAAATGCCTCCCATAGTTGAATAGCCCTTACTGTATGCAAAGTGTGCAATGTGCGTGTGCGTTTGATGAAAGGGCCATAGGTGTTGGATGAGTGTTGGGCATTGGGGCTTTTAAGACCCTCTGGCCATAAAGTGAGGTTGAGATGGAGGGATGGAGAGGTTTTGAAAAAAAGGCACTCACCCTGATGACCCGAGTGAGGTCATTGAACTTTTCCCTACATTGGAGATGGGTCCTAGGCACCATGCTGCTTGAGGTGACTCTCTGAGCCACCTCCCTCCACACTCTTCTGTACTCGCATGGCAAAGGCCTCCTGCCACTCTCTGGGTACAGAATGGATCTTCTGCGCTCCACCGCGTCAACCAGAGCCTCCAAGGTCCGCTCGCAGAAGCGCTGTGCTCACTCCCTGGCCCTCTCCATGGTCCTTGGCTGCAAGATTTAGCCACAGGTGTGCCCAGGCCGAGATTCAAGGCTCCAATGAGCAGGGTGTGGCTGCAGAGCTAGTTCGACCCTCCCCTTTAAGAATTGACCGGCGCCAGTGTGTCTGTGTTCAATCGCTAAGTGGCAGCACCTGCGCTGCACCCGCGCTCTGAGTTAGTGCCTCGCTCCTCGGCCTTAGCGCCTCAAGAGAGGTGTGTAGCGCCTGATTTAGCGCTCCAATCACCTCCAGGGGCGATAAAAGCCAAGTTTGCCGTTGGAGGCGATAATTAGCGCCAGGCGCTAAACTTTGTGCACAGCCGCTAATGGCGCCCCAAACAGGGCTATACCGAATTTCTCCCCCAAGTCTTCTAAAAATCGAAAACTGACATCTTCATGCATGCTAGGAGTGGGTTAATGTGCCACAGGACTAACAATTGTCCTTTAATCATAGTACAATGCACTGCAGGTACATGGGTTGCCCACCACTCAGAGTACGCTGTTGCAGTCCCTTTGAGATGCCCCACAAGTTCCGGATTGCTGCATCCGCTTGCGCGAAATCTGAAAATTGCGGTGCGTTGACAGGCCATCCGCGGAGGCCCCAGAAAAGCAATCACTGGCTCAGAGTTGGGCTATTTGCCCAGTGAGTGCTCAGCAATTGCCCGCGTAAATCTTACGGTTGACGCAAGCAGGCGAAGGCTTAAATTAAACATCGTTATATCCAAAATTACGCACATACACTGTATTAAAAGAGCTTATGCAAATATTGGCCCAGATTACACTTTTAATGATGTATAAAATTATCAAAAAATACATTTTTTTATTGAGGTTGGTGCAATGAGGGTACTTATGAATAAAATTCCAATTCTGTAACTTGTATAATTATTAGATTTGGGGATTCCATTGCATATCATTAGGGGATTCCCTTTGTAAATGATTGAAATGGAATTCTGCTTTGTGATTGGAGGGCCGCTTGGCGTCCCTGGGATCAGTGGGCCATTACGCTGCCCTCCGCCTTGAGGCCTGAGACTGCAACTCTTCACAGCCTGGGCACCAGGAGATACTTTCCGAATTGTTTCGTGGGTCGGAGGCGTACTCCAGAGGTACACCTCCGACTGCAATTTCTAGCCCTACATATTTTATATGACTTTAGAGAGAGTAAATATGAATTAAAAAATTTGGCTTTAGATAGCTGTATTTTTACAAGAGTTCCTTTCTCTTTGTGTCAGGGAAGTGGCCAGTACATAAAACCATCAGATTTATTCATGTATATAATGAAAGTCAAATGGCTCTGCTTGTTAGTGTCATTGGCTGCATTTATAAACTAATTAGGTCAAACCTTTTTGGTGACTGAACAATTCTTTCTTTGAAATGTTAAAGTATGCAAATTTGCTGATTGGGGAAGTATGCAAAATCATTGGACATAATTTCAATCTAACCCGCCCGGCAGGAAACCAATGGAATCGGTTCGGCTGCCTGTTTTACACCCGACCTGATTTTACTTTCCATTGACTCCCATCTGATCTTACGGGCAATTCATCTTGATGTGATTAAAAACATAGAAAGAAAAAGTGAAAGTAAAGTGCAAGATAAACTTGCGCATGTATGCGCACAGAGCAATCATGGCAAGAAAATCCATTTATATTATAGATCCCATTGAAACCACCTGCTAGGCAGCTGCGAGTGCCAGGGAAAGCCATGTTTATCATCTTCCCTTTAGGGAAGCTGACCGCAGTATACATTGGTCAACAGGAAAAACATTGAATAGCCAGAGCTGCATGCCTGGCACTGAACAGGAAAGGTGCGTAGTATTTAGCATGTTTCATAATCTGAATAATCAGTTCTCAAACACATTACAAGATTATGGGCATGATCTTGCCAGCCCTGGGGAGGCGGGTATGGAGGCGGGACTGTCAGGAAAATGGCAGAATCTGGGGACGGGTGCCCAACCCGCCTCTGTGCCATCTTGCCAAGAGGCGGGTAGCCGACCCGCGCCGGGTCCCATCTCCTTGGAGGTGTGAAGGGGATTACAGCCACTTAACTGCCTGTTAACAGGTAGTTAACAGGCAGATAAGAGGGTTATCCCCATTTTGCCCACACAAGTGCGGGCTTCCCGAAGGCTCCAAACCCTGCCAGGGTCACCGAGGCGAGTAGTGGGTCTGCGGGGGTCGGAGGGGTGCAAAAGTGCAGTGCGAAGGTAAAGTGATGGGTGCAAGTGTGAAGAGGTGAGTATGTGAGGTAAGTGGAAAGTGTTAAAAAAAAGTGTACTTACCTTTGTTTCTTCCTGCAGGCTTCAATCGTTGGGGATGCGGAGAGTCTCGCACCTCCGCGGCAGAGATGACAGATGGCCGTTGCATTCTCCAATGCAACAACAATCTAATTTCTGCAAAAGAAAGAGGTTTGATGAGGTCTTGAATTCAAGAACTCGTCAAACTACAGAGAATATCAGTGTTTGACAGCTTCTCAGAGCTGTCAAATGATGACAATTCATCGGTCAAAAATTTTTGACAAATGAAACGTCAAACGCTGACGTTCTCTGTAACCGGCTTTCCCTTAATTGGCCTGCTAAGCTCGCTGGGCAATCAAGGGAAAATAGCGTGGGTTGGCCAGGAGTTGATGGAGGCGGGACTGAAACCCGACAAGTGGGAGTCCTGCCTCCAAAAGCTCCCCATTGGCAAAATCCAGCCCTATGCGTCCCATTCCAGAGGAAGAAAAGTAACAGTATATTGGGAAACTACACGTGTATTTACCAACTCACCCTTCAGTGGAAGCTGAGTTTTAAAAAAAAATCAAATCTCTGCCTTTTGTTAACATAACGTGCAACATGATTCCCCCATACAATGAAACCCGCCAGCTGCAAATTTTACAACAGCAATATTAAATGTGATACACGCACACACACACACACACACACACACACACACAAAACCCAATTGTCAACAATATCACAGTATTAGGAATGTGCACCTGTGCTGAATGTGACAGAAAATTGCCTCGTTATTGCAAAACTGCAAAAGAAGAAGGAAAGAATTCAGTTAGTTCTTCATAATGTTTTTTGAGCTGTTCCTTTAACATAATCAGAAGCATTGATCATCTTGAACTGTTTACAGCCAGATGTACAAACAGGCTTTCAAAATCTAGACATTTGTGTTGCTATTATAGTAACTAATGTTCTTCTAACTCTCAATGACATTGTATTTATAAAGGATTCCTCTCAAATCTGGGATGGTTAACTCAACTTTTCCTTCTATCTCAGCACTGGTGCGCTGAAGCACCTTCAAGGTGGATGCAAACTTAAAAACAAAGAGAAATGATGAGAGAAGGCACCAACCACCCACAGATATTTCACAATTTTCCTTAATAAATGCCTAAAGCTGAAATGGCAAGGTCATTCTCACTCTAATGTTAATGAAGCAAAGATAATGAGGCTTTATTTAAAAAATGGGACGTGAAGATAATAAAGCAATTATTAGGAAACTTGATCCATCACCCAAAGTGTTGGTTTTCACTGATGTCTCTGGACTACCCTATACTTTTAACTGTCATGAAGCAGGAAAAGAAATTGTTAAAATACTTGCATTAATATAGTGCCTTATGTCGTTGAGACGTTTTAAAGGGTTTCACACCATTAATTACTGTTGAAGTGCAGTGATTGTTGTTATATTTGTTAGGTGATTGTAAAGGCTTCTATAAGGGCTTTATTTAGTAAGACCCTAGAATAAGGCACATTTAAAAATACAGGTCTTAATCTGTATGCCGGCAGCTAAGAACTCGTGCGCTTTCAAAATGTGCAACAGTGTAGGTATAGAGAATGACAGACTGCCCCTCTGTTCACAGCAGTTTAGTGTTGGTATATGGTTCCCTGAAAATACTCATCCCAGCCCCCTGCAGTACAATTTGGGGAAGGAAAGGCATGGAGAAAACTTACACTGGAACCCTGAGAGTTTAATGAAGGTTCATTCCTGTGTGGTCTTGTAAAATGTAAGCTCTCGATGTAGAAGTCAAAATGTATTCAAATTCCTGAGGGCGGGGGGACTACTGTAAATGTTCACTCTGTGCAGCAACATTGCTTGAACTGACCTCTGATTCTAGATGTACGGTACTATAATGTTTCATAGAATCATAGAAAGTTACAGCACGGAAGGAGGCCATTTCGGCCCATCGTGTCCGCGCCGGCCAACAAAGAGCTATCCAGCCTAATCCCACTTCCCAGCTCTTGGTCCATAGCCCTGCAGGTTACAGCATTCCAAGTGCACATCCAAGTACTTTTTAAATGTGGTTAGGGTTCCTGCCTCTACCACCCTTTCAGTCAGTGAGTTCCAGACCCCCACAACCCTCAGGGTGAAGACATTTCCCCTCAAATCCCCTCTAAACCTTCCCCCAATTACTTTAAATCTGTGCCCCCTGGTTTTTGACCTCTCTGCAAAGGGAAATAGGTCCTTTCTATCCACTTTATCTAGGCCCCTCATAATTTTATACACCTCAATAAGGTCTCCCCTCAGCCTCCTCTGTTCCAAGGAAAACAGACCCAGCCTATCCAGCCTTTCCTCATAACTAAGATTCTCTACTCCTGGCAACATCCTTGTAAATCTCCTCTGTACCCTCTCTAGTGCAATCACATCTTTCCTGTAATGTGGTGACCAGAACTGCACGCAGTTCTCTAGCTGAGGCTGATCTAGTGTTTTATACAGTTGAAGCTGTAGGGGGTGGCGTGTGAGCCCAGTCAGTTATGCCTCTGACTGCCCGTGAGCAGTTCGAATCGCTCCCACGCCCCTGAAATTCTCAACACCGGACTTAGGTACAGGTAGCGATACAGAAAAGACTCGAGTAGACAGGTGGTTTGGATGTAAGCAAAACTCAAGATTTTATTAAACAGAAAAAAATTAACACAATTAACATGAGAAGTTACCAGTGTATACTTTTACAAGCAAAAATACAAAATAACTATACTTATACAGGGAATGGGGAACACACGGCACATCGAGGGAAAACAATTATCTTAACAATCCCCTTATCCTTATCCTACCCCCTATACCCAACTAGATTAAGCTATGAGGGGCCAGAATTAATGCTCATGAATCAAAAGGGTCTGCTGGACTCAAAACAGCGGTGGGGTTCGGGGTTCACTCTTGGTGCTCTCTGGAGCCTGCAAGGGCGTTGTCCAGGTTCGAGGAGCCCAAAGTTAAAGTCTCTGCTTGGGTACTTTACCTTGCAGGGATGACGGTTCCTCTTCCTCGGCCGACAGTTTGAGTTTGTATGAAGATAGTCGCAGGTCAGCTGAGACTGAAGGCCCGATGATTCGAAGCCTACCCTCAGTTCGTCTCCTCAGTTTGTCTCCTCAGTTGGTCTTCCTCAGTTGGTCTTCCTCAGTTGGTCTTCCCTCCTCCCCTCGTCGCGTCCCGCCTCACATGGCCTGAATTGTCTGTGTCCGCCCGATGCAGTGCCTGGGCGACTTCCAGATGGAGTGGGGAAAGGCACGGGTAAAGGCCAGGGGGTAAGCGCAGGACGGGGAAAGAGCGACAGCCACGAGGGTGAGGGGGGCAGAAGAGCCGAGCAGAGGGAGAGAGAGAGCGATTGCTACCCGGGGCCTTCAATTATACTCTTTTCGAAAACCCTTATCTGCGCGCCAAATCAGGTTAGTTCTTTGTCTTAATCTTGGTGGGCTATTTTAAATAATGGTAGCAATCTATACAAACTGTTTTTAGATGGCCGGTAATCGCATCTATCGGCCCGATAATCGACTTGTTTTGTTATGAATGTTCCTTGATGGGCCTGTCCAGCTTCGATGGCTTTCTTAATCTGTTGCCGATTATTTATGTAAACTGCTTGATGGCCTTAACTATAGGCCTAACTGGGTTTAGATTTGTCTCCAATTTGATCTAATACATAATTCAAAGTCCTGTCTGGTTTCAAAATACAAAGTCTCTCTTCACAGAAACTGCAGCTTTGGTTTCAATTTCTCCACAAGCTGCCTGCGTTGCAGAGTCCAAGTTTTAAAATCTCACAGGCTTTCTGCCACGAGGCTTGGATGCCATCTTGGGTACCTTTTTTTGATTTAAAATATCCACGCAGGGTCTCTTTTATTAATAACACCCTTTGGGGAAATGTAGAAATTTTGCAAATCTTACAAAGCATAAGCCCCCTGCTCTTGTATTCAATGCCACGGCTATTAAAGGCAAGCATTCCGTATGCCTTCTTAACCACCATATCTACTTGGCCTGCTACATTCAGGGATCTGTGGACATGCACTCCAAGGTCCCTTTGTTCCTCTACACTACTCAGTGCCCTACCATTTAATGTGTATTCCCTTTCCTTGTTGGCCCTCCCCAAATGCATTACCTCACACTGCTCCGGATGGAATTCCATTTGCCACTGTTCTGCCCACCTGACTAATTTATTGATATCTTCCTGCAGTCTACAGCTTCCTTCTTCAGAATCAACCACACAGACGATTTTAGTATCATCTGCAAACTTCTTAATCATACCCACTATGTTCAAGTCGAGATCGGTGATATACACCACAAAAAGCAAGGGACCTAGTACTGAGCCCTGTGGAACCCCACTGGAAACAGCCTTCCAGTCACAAAAACACCCATAAACCATTACCCTCTGCTTCCTGTCTCTGAGCCAGTTTTGAATCCAACTTGACACTTTTCCCTGGATCCCATGGGCTTTTAACTTCGTGACCAGTCTGCCATGTGGAACCTTATCAAAAGCCTTCTAAAGTCCATATACACTACATCAAACGCACTACCCACATCCACCCTCCTTGTTACCTCCTCAAAAAATGTAATCAAATTTGTCAGACACAACCTTCCCTTAACAAATCCATGCTGACTATCCTTGATTAATCCGTGTCTTTCTAAATTAAGATTTATCCTGTCCTTCAGAATTCTTTCCAATAATTTTCCCACCACCGAGGTTAGGCTGACTGGCCTGTAATTACTCGGTCTATCCTTTTCTCCCTTTTTAAACAAGGGTACCACATTAGCAGTCCTCCAGTCCTCCGGCACCACACCTGAAGCCAGAGAGGATTGAAAAATGATGCTCAGGGCCTCTGCTATTACCTCTTTTGCTTCACTTAACAGCCTGGGATACATTTCATCCGGACCTGAGGATTTATCCACTTTTAAGTTGCTAAACCCCTTAATACTTCCTCTCTCACTATCTTTATTTCATTTAATATTTCACACTCCTCCCCCGCAATAGCAATGTCTGCTTCGCCCTTCTCCTTTGTGAAAACAGACGCAAAGTATTCATTAAGAACCCTACCGACGTCTCCCACCTCCACACACAGATTACCTTTATGAGCTCTAATAGGCCCTACCCTTTCTTTAGTTATCCTCTTACTCTTAATATATTTATAAAATGTTTGTCTTTTACAAAATAAGGACTACATTTTAAAAACCATGATCGTCGCTTTACTAGTCAAATCAGTATTTGTGATGGTAATTGTAAAGTCCGCGCCTCAATAATACACGGACTTCGGGAGAACAGTTTAACAGGTACTTTACTGAACAAGAGGCAGCTTGAAACTGAAACTACAGAAGCCTGCTAGGGCCTTTTATACAGGGGTGGTCACTGCCGGTACTGCAGTCTAAGACCAGTTATTCCCTTAAAGGTACATACACAACAATTCCTCCCCTTTTAGATAAACAGTACATAACATTCATTTAACAACTAAATAATAACTAATTACAATTACAATTTTCTCAGTAATATATACATCAACTGAAATAGTCATTTATAAGTTCAGTCTTTGAGGAGGCTTCCTGATCCGGACAGGATAGCGCCTTTCACAAGTATCCTGTTCTGGCGGTGGAGTCAATTCTGGCTCATTGTCATTGGTTGGTTCATCAGCTTCCAATACCCCTGCTTCTGAGGTAGACGCCATCTGTACTTCGGGCTCATTACCAGGTGCACATGCTTGTGGTACAGGTTTGGCTTGTTCCTGTGACTCCAGAATCTGGTCAGCATGGCATCTCACGATGCTCTCTCCAACATCCACTGTGTACATTAGTGGCCCCTGCTGTGTGCATATCATGCCTGGCTGCCATTTTTCTGTTTGGTAATTGCGGGCCAAGACTGGTTGCCCTATCTTGAAGCTCCTGGTTGGCTTCTCATTTATGTGCTGAACTGCTTATCCTCAACATCTCGTCTTACGTTTGGTTTGAGCAAATCCAAGCGACATCTTAGTCTCCGGTTGAAAAACAGTATGGCTGGAGTTTGGTTGGTTACTGCATGTGTTGCATTCCGGTAAGCAAACAGGAAGTTATCCACCTTGTGTTGCAGTGGTATGTCGTCATTATACATTGCCTTTATGGCCATTTTAAAGGTCTGAACAAACCTCTCAGCCAATCCATTTGTGGCTGGATGATATGGGGCAGATGTGTAATGTTTCACCCCATTATTCTTCAAGAACCTCCGGAAATCCTCACACAGAAACTGTGGGCCATTGTCGGAACAGATCTGTTCTGGCAACCCATTCCTGGTGAAGATGGTCCTTAGGACTGCAATAGTTTTCTCCGTGGTGGTGGAGGACATTTTAATGACTTCTGGCCATTTCGAATGGGCATCCACAGCGATTAGAAACATTGAGTTCATAAATGGACCAGCGAAATCAATGTGTACCCGTTGCCATGGAGATGAGGGCCACTCCCATGGATGTAGCGGGGCCTGTGGTGGAGCGTTTTGAACCTTCTGGCATCCTGTGCATCTCTTGGTCATATCCTCGATTTCTTTATCGATTCCGGGCCACCACACAAATGCCCTGGCTAGGCTCTTCATTTTTACCCCTCCCAGATGACCCTCGTGAAGCTCATTGAGTACTCTATCTCTCAACTTGGGTGGAATTACCACTCGGGATCCACACATCAAGGTTCCCCGGCACACTGACAGCTGTTCCCTCCTTGGCGAGAATGCTGGCAACAGTGAGTCGCCATATGCTGGCCATCCCTTCACCGTCAAATCATAGACCCGAGAGAGTGTCGGGTCATTTCGGGTTTCCTTCTCAATACTTGCGTTTGTAACAGGCAAACATTCGACTATGGTCGCATGGAATATCTCCACAGGGTCCACTGCAGGTGCTTCTTCCGCCGTAGGCAACGGTAGGCGCGACAGCCCATCAGCGTTTCCATGTTGTTTCGTACCTTTGTACTCTATGTCATACTGATGTGCCCCCAGAAACAGTGACCATCTTTGCAGCCGTTGCGCCGTCATCATCGGAACGCCCTTCTTTGGGTTAAAAATTGAGACCAGGGGTTGATGATCAGTCAGTAGGGTGAATTTCTGTCCGTGCAGATAGTGATTGAACTTCTTCACCCCCCACACCAGGCTGAGGGCCTCCCTGTCAATCTGGGCGTAGTTACGCTCGGCTGAGGTTAGCGAGCGCGATGCAAAGGCTATTGGCCTCTCTGAACCGTCACGGAATTTGTGTGACAGCACCGCTCCAATGCCGTAAGGTGACGCATCACATGCCAACCGAATCGGTAGTGTTGGGTTGTAGTGGGCCAATACTTCCTTTGAAGTGATTTGGCATTTACATTCCTGAAAGGCACGCTTACACTCATCACTCCATTTCCATGTTACACCAGTTTGAAGGCGGGCGTTCAGTGGGTGCAGAATTGTAGATAAATTCAGCAAGAACTTATGGTAGTAGTTCACCAACCCAAGGAACGATCTCAGTTGCGACACATTTTCTGGTGCTGGAGCCTTGACTACAGCCTCAATCTTGTCCGGCGACTTATGCAACCCTTCCTCATCAATCATGTGGCCACAATACGAGATTTGTCTCCTGAAGAACTCGCATTTGGGATGGTTGGCTCGTAGCCCATATTCCTGCAATCTCGTGAGCACCTGTTCCAGGTTGGCAAGGTGTTCACTGTCATTTTCGCCCATAACCAGGATGTGGTCCAAATAACACTGGGTCCCCGGGATCCCTTGCAGGACTTGTTCCATTGCCCTCTGCCACATAGCCGGGGCTGATGCTACCCCAAATACCAGTCGATTGTACTGGTAAAGTCCTTTGTGAGTGTTTATCGTGAGGTATTTCCTAGATGCTTCTTCCACCTCCATTTGTAGATACGCTTGAGCCAGGTCAATCTTTGTAAAACGTTTCCCTCCAGATAGTGAGGCGAAAATATCTTCTATCCGCGGAAGCGGATACTGTACTGTGTGCAGGGCTGGGTTCACAGTCACCTTGAAGTCCCCACAGATGCGAACCTTCCTTGGCTCCCCAGGCGTGCTGCTCAATGCTTTCTTCATTACAGGAACGATGGGTGTGGCCCACTCGCTCCAGTCCACCTGAGAGAGCACCCCGGAATGTTCCAGACTCTCCAGTTCAGCTTCCACAGCTGGGCGTATCGCGTATGGCACCGGTCTGGCCTTGAAAAATGTTGGGGTTGCGTTATCCTCAATCTTCATAGTTGCCTTTACTCCTTTTAGAGTCCCAAGTCCTTGTTGGAACACCTCTTCCGCATCAGATAGAATTTGTGACAGACGTCCAGGTGCGACGTCATCATCTTTTTTGTCAGTTACAGTTAGTGCCAGAATGGAATGCCAATCCAATTGTAGTCTTCGGATCCATTCACGTCCCAATAATGGTGGTCCTCCATCTCATAGTATATACATGTATAGTTTCTGTGTTTCCTTTCCGTTATATTCAACTGGCACCCTTATTTTTCCTCTGGGGTAGACCTTTTGCCCCGTGTATGTCTTCAATATAATGGATGTGTCCTTTAAGGGTATGTGTGAGAATAGCCGCTCATAGTCTCATCGATTCATGACAGTTAGGGCTGATCCTGTGTCCAATTCCATCTTCACTGGGGACCCTGCTATCATGAGGGTGACCCAAATGGTTCAGTGATCTTCTTTTGCGATCACGTTGTGTAACTTTAAACAACTTAGTCGCCTGCTCCCGGAGTCCTTGTCACTCTCCTGATCTTCTGAACTACTATCTGTCAGTTTCTTTACTTTCCTGTACTGTTCCTTAGTAGTTCTTGTCGTGTTGGTCTTCTTTCCCGACCTGCAGACTCTTGCTATATGTCCCATTTTCCCGCATTGCCTGCATATTTTGTCTTTAAACCAGCAGTCCTTCTGCTCATGGGTTGTTCTGCCGCAGCGATAGCACTTTTCGGCTCCATACGCCATTTCGTTAGCGCTGTATTCTTGTGGTTTCTGTTGTATTTCCGCAGCTCCCCGTGCTGCTGCTTCGTAGGATACTGCCACGCTGAAAGCCTGTTCTAGCGTCAGGTCCTTTTCCGAAAGTAGTCGTTTCTGGGTTCCTGCACTCTGGAGCCCGCAGACAAACTTATCCCGTAAGGTGTCTGCCAGTCCTGCTCCGAACTGGCAGTGCTTCGATAACTTGCGTAGTTCCATAAGATAGTCAGCATTGCTCTCATCTTTGTGCTGGTTTCTTTTATGGAACTTGAATCTTTCTGCTATCAGCAGTGGTGTAGGGCTTAGATGTTCCTGTAAGATATGAACAACCTCCTCAAAACTTTTCTCCATTGGTTTAGCTGGGGTAATTAAATTCCGCAATAGGCCGTACGCACTCGCACCCATCAGATTTAATAATACCGACGCCCTCTTTCCATCAGCCACCTCATTTGCCTTGCAGTACACTTCAATTCTTTCCACATAGGTGGTCCAGTCTTCTACCTCGTTGTCGAAAGCAGTGATACTGCCATTTTCGGCATCTTGGGCGATTTAAAATGGCGCCTCCCGCGCTTTTGCTTCTTCCCCAATGGAATAAAATGGCGCCTCCCGCGCTTTTGCTTCTTCCCCAACGGGATAAAATGGCGCCTCCCGCGCTTTTGCTTCTTCCCCTTACTGCCACGCTGCTCCTAGCATTCTACGGGGTAATGGCAGCGACCCGCAGCTTCGGCGCATCTCGCTTTCCTTCCCCCCCGTTTAGTTTCTCTTCGCTGTCCTGTTCTCGAGCACCGACCGCGCCCTGTGCGCTCCACCCTCTCTCTCTTGTTTTCTTTTCCCGGCGACGCTGCGCGGCCCGATTTGTAGAGCCGCTCGATCGAGCTTGAGCGCGCCGCAGTCCGGAAGGGTCAGCGCGCTACCTGCTACCAGCACGATTCGCTGGAACCACAGTCTCTCCCGCAATTCTCCAAACACCGCTGGCTTCTTTGGGCGGTTGGCCTCGGTCGACGCCCGTTGCTCAGACTACGACCTTCCAGGACCTTCCTTTCAGGCGAGATCCCCGTGAGATGATGCCACACTGCAGGTGAGTTCGAACTTACTCGTCGCCACTGTAAAGTCCGCGCCTCAATAATACACGGACTTCGGGAGAACAGTTTAACAGGTACTTTACTGAACAAGAGGCAGCTTGAAACTGAAACTACAGAAGCCTGCTGGGGCCTTTTATTCAGGGGTGGTCACTGCCGGTACTGCAGTCTAAGACCAGTTATTCCCTTAAAGGTACATACACAACAGTAATCATAAAAGATTTTGGGCTCTTTTTAATTCTTATGTTTTTTTATACGTTCTTGAGATGTGGACATCGTTAGCAAGGCTAGCATTTATTGGCCATCCCTCGTTGCCCTTGAAAAGGTGGTGATGGGCCTTCTTCTTGAACTGCTGCAGTCCGTGTGGTGAAGTTACTCCCACAGTGCTGTTATGTAGGGAATTCCATGATTTTGACCCAGTGACAATGAAGGATCAGCGATATATGTCCTGTTGTATCCGTGTGTTAATGGAGACACGGAATGCAGGAGTTGGTTTAACAGGTGTTTACTGAACAAAGTCTGGAGGTGAACTAAAAGATACAAGACACTATACAGGCTTATATAGCCCGAGTGGCCACTACCGGCATTACAGTACACAGGGGCTCTTAAAGGCACATACACCACAATTCCTCCCCTTTTAGACAACCAGTACATAACATTTTAAGTAATCATTAATTAACATGTTTACAAGAACAATAATCTACACATTTGCTGCAGTTAATCAATTATAAGTCAGTCTCTCTGGAGGCTTCCTGACTCGGTCCGGATAATGCCTCGGTGGTGTAGTAGTTTTCGGTGGTGTAGTAGGATCTTTTGGCAAGTTCGATTCGGCTTGAATGCCAGTGTCGGGTTCATCTGGTTCCAGTATCACCGGATCGGAGGTAGATACTATGGGTATCTCTGCTTCATCATTAGGCGTATAGAGTTGTGGTGTAGGTTGTCCCTTTTCGGATGACTCTATGATCTGGTCAGCATGGCGCCTTATTATGCTTTCACCAATGTCCACGGTATACATCAGCGGTCCTAGTCGTGTGCAAATAGATCCAGGCTGCCATTTCTCGGTACGGTAGTCCCGGGCCAAAACTTGTTGACCTATCTGGAAGGTTCTAGTTGGCCTTTCATTCATGCCTTGAAATTGCCGGTTCTCTACGTCCCTTCTGATGTTTGGCTTGATCAAATCCAGCCAGCATCTTAGTCTTCTATTGAAAAACATCATGGCGGGAGTTTGGTTTGTAACCACATGTGTTGCATTCCTGTATGCAAACAAGAAGTTATCTACCTTATGCTGTAGATTTATGTCTTCATTACCCATAGCCTTTATGGCCTTCTTGAAGGTCTGGACAAACCTTTCAGCCAATCCATTGGTGGCGGGATGGTATGGGGCGGACGTGTAGTGCTTAACCCCATTGTTTTTTAAGAACTTCCTGAATTCTTTGGACACAAATTGCGGTCCATTATCAGAACAGATCTGTTCAGGCAGCCCATTCCTGGCAAATATGGTCCTTAATACTGTGATGGTTTTTTCCGTGGTGGTGGAGGACATCTTTATTAACTCCGGCCACTTGGAGTGTGCATCAACCGCGATTAAGAACATTAAGTCCATAAATGGACCAGCAAAGTCGATGTGTACCCTTTGCCATGGAGATGAGGGGCTTGTGGTGGGGCGTTTTGGACCTTCTGGCATCCTAGACAGCCCTTGGTCGTTTCTTCGATGTTTCCATCGATACCTGGCCACCACACAAATGCTCTGGCTAGGTTCTTCATTTTCACTCCACCCAGATGCCCCTCGTGAAGCTCCTTTAGCACTTTATCCTGGAGCTTAGGTGGAATCACCACTCTGGATCCATACATGAAGGTTCCTCGGCACACTGACAGCTGTTCTCTTCTTTGCGAGAATGCTGGCAACAGTGGTTCGCCATGTGCTGGCCATCCCTTCACCGTTAAATCGTAGACTCGTGAGAGAGTCGGGTCATTTCTCGTTTCCTTTTCAATGGTAGAATTTGTTACTGGTAGACATTCCACGATGGTTGAGTGGAACATCTCCACTGGGTCCACTGTAGGTGCCTCTTCTACCGTTGGCAACGGTAGACGCGATAAACCGTCAGCATTTCCATGCTGTTTTGATCCTTTGTATTCTATGTCATATTGGTGTGCCCCTAGGAAAAGGGACCACCTCTGTAGCCTTTGCGCTGTCATAATGGGAACGCCCTTTTTAGGGTTGAATATGGAGACATGGGTTGAATATGTTGATGGTCAGTCAACAAGGTAAAATTTTTGTTCGTGTAGGTAATGGTTGAATTTCTTCACTCCCCATGCCAGGCTGAGTGCTTCCCTGTCGATTTGGGCATAGTTACGCTCAGCTGAGTTCAATGAGCGTGATGCAAAAGCTATCGGCCGCTCCGAGCCATCAGGGAATCTATGCGATAATACCGCTCCTACGCCGTAAGGGGATGCATCGCACGCCAGTCTGATTGGCAGTGATGGGTTGTAATGAGCCAAAACCTCCTTGGACGTGATCAAGCCTTTGCATTTATGGAAGGCACGTTTACAGTCTTCGCTCCATTTCCAAATTACTCCCGTTTGTAGCAGTTCGTTAAGAGGGTGCAGAACAGTTGACAAGTTCGGTAAAAATTTATGATAGTAATTTATCAATCCCAGGAACGACCTTAATTGTGAGACATTTTCAGATGCTGGGGCTTTTATGACCGCTTCAATTTTTTCAGGTGACTTATGCAACCCTTCTTCGTTAATTATGTGGCCACAATATGATATTTGTTTCTGGAAAAATTCGCACTTGGGGCGATTTGCTCGTAGGCCCTGTTCTCTCAGCCTAGTGAGCACCTGCTCCAAATTGGCAAGGTGCTCGTTGTCGTTTTCTCCTGTTACAAGGATGTCGTCTAGGTAGCATTGAGTCCCCAGAATCCCTTGCAGGACTTGCTCCATAGCTCTTTGCCAGATAGCTGGAGCTGATGCTACTCCGAAAACCAGTCGATTGTACTGGTACAGGCCTTTGTGTGTGTTTATCATGAGATACTTTTTAGAGGCCTCCTCAACGTCCATCTGTAGATATGCCTGTGCCAAGTCAATTTTGGTGAAACGTTTCCCTCCGGATAGTGAGGCGAAAATATCTTCTATCCTCGGAAGAGAATACTGTACCATGTGAAGGACTGTGTTTTCAGTCACCTTGAAGTCCCCACAGATGCGAATTTTTCTCTGTTCTTCAGATTTATCATTATTCAATGTTTTCTTCATGACCGGGACGATGGGTGTTGCCCACTCGCTCCAATCTATCTTGGATAACACGCCTGCCTTTTCCAAATTCTCCAGCTCTGCCTCGACTGCTGGACGAATTGCGTATGGCACCGGCCTTGCCTTAAAAAACTTGGGAATTGCCGCATCTTCCACTTTTATTGAGGCGGTGACGCCTGTCAAGGTTCCTAGTTCCTGTTGAAACACTTCTTTGACGTTGGCCAAGATGTCTTTTAATCGTTCAGGTATGACGTCATCATCATTTTTTTTCTTACTGGTCACCGTCAGTGCCTGATTGGAGTGCCAGTCTAAACGTATCTTCCTGATCCATTCACGTCCCAACAGCGGTGGACCACCATCTTGCAGAATGTATAAACACAACTTTTGTATTTCCTTGCCGTTGTATACAACAGGCACCCTTATTTTCCCTCTGAGGTATACTTTCTGCCCCGTATATGTTTTCAAGATAATGGATGTGTCTTTCAAAGGTATATGCGGAAATAGCCGCTCGTAATCCCGTCGACTTATGACGGTCAGAGCTGATCCTGTATCTAGCTTCATTTTAACTGGGGACCCCGCTATCGTGAGGGTAACCCAAATGATCTGGTAATCTTCTTTGGCAATTACATTATGTAATTTGAGACAGCTTAGTCTCTTGTTTCCGGAGTCGCTATCGCTCTTCTGATCTTCGGAGCTACTGTCCATCATCATTTGTACCTTTCTGTACTTTTACTTATTGATTTTTTTTCTGTCAGTGGATTTTTTGTTTCCAGATCGGCATACACGTGCAATGTGTCCCACCTTTCTGCATTGCCTGCATGCTTTGTCCTTGAACCAGCAGTCCCTCTGGTCATGGGTGGATCTGCCACAGCGATAACATCTCTCGAAACCCTGTGTCATTTCATGGGTGCCGAAGTCCTGTGGCTTTTGCTGTATCTCTGCAGCTTCTCTTGCTGCTGCTTCGTATGATACAGCCACACTGAAAGCCTTGTCCAGTGTTAAATTTTTCTCAGAAAGTAGCCTTTTCTGTGTTCCTTCACTTAGGAGACCGCAGACGAATTTGTCTCGAAGAGAATCTGCCAGTCCTGCCCCGAATTGGCAGTGCTTTGACAGCTTCCTTAATTCTGTGAGGTAATCAGCGTTACTTTCATTCTTGTGCTGATTCCTCCTGAAGAATTTGAATCGTTCCGCTATCAGCAGCGGTGTTGGGTTTAAGTGCTCCTGTAGGGTATCAACAATCTCCTTAAAATTCTTGTCCATCGGTTTGGCTGGAGTGATTAAGTTTCATAACAGCCCGTATGTCCTTGCGCCCATTAGATTTAGAAGTACCGATGCCTTTTTATCATCCTCTATTTCATTCGCTGTGCAATATACCTCCACTCTTTCCACATATGTGGTCCAATCCTCTACATCACTATTGAAAGCAGTAATATTGCCAGTCTTAGGCATCCTGAAAAAAAATGGTGCCTCCCGCGCTTTCCTTTCTTCCCTGCCGAGAAAAAATGGCGCCTCCCGTGCTTTCCCGCCGCTGCCGCTGCTGACAACGCTGTTCTCCGCGGTTTTTATTTATACAGATATTTTTAATAGTTGGAGACTCGTTCCCGCCGGACTCTCTGGGACTTTTCCCTCCCTCTGCTTGGTCCGAACGCCGACCTGCTTTGCAGCGCTGGCCGTCTCCCGAGTGCTCCACCCTCCGTCTCTGTTTGCCTCCGCCTTCGCTGCTCAGCCCCACTGCAGGGCCAGCCGATTGAGCCCCAGCCCGCCACCCAGGAAGGATTATTGCAGTACCTGCCACCAGCCCGGCTAGCTGGTGAAACCACAGTTTTTTCTTTTTTTTTCTTCGACCTTCGTCTGAGGACTCGATCTCCTTGAGGTGCTGCCGAATTGCAGGTAAGTCCGTTTCCAATTCGTCGCCACTGTTGTATCCGTGTGTTAATGGAGACACGGAATGCAGGAGTTGGTTTAACAGGTGTTTACTGAACAAAGTCTGGAGGTGAACTAAAAGATACAAGACACTATACAGGCTTATATAGCCCGAGTGGCCACTACCGGCATTACAGTACACAGGGGCTCTTAAAGGCACATACACCATATGTCCAAGTCGTTATGTCATTATAAAATGATTGACACCATCTTAACTGGAGCCAAGTAGACTGGCAGCAATTGGGAAGGTCATCGGTTTTGACAAATCCAGTAAGTTTAGGTTTGGCGTTGCTGTCGACTGTGCAAGTGTTGAGCCAGAAGAGCAGCATAAAAGCAAATTCAAATGCACACCCCAAATCAACCCATGCGTGACCGCAGTAATAATGACAAACCGATTTGCCCAGGAAAATTAACTTCAGTGAGACAAATAGCAACTGCATCTTTAATAATAGGTCGTGCCAAAGACCACTGTTATCTTTCAAGGGTTTTTGACCATTTTTCTGCAGAAAGAATTTGGAAACAAAAGGAGTTACGTTTAAGTTTTGGATTTTAAAATAAATTGTATTTCACCAGATTTAAAAAAGAAGGCCACAGGCTGCAGATATTTCCCAAATGTGCATTAAAGCAAGACAAGGATACTGTTACCCAAAATAGTTGAAAACAATAGGGGGGAGTCGTTATTTCATCGACAGGAGCTCCCATCAAACATTCACACTATAGAGGGATAAGTTGTCCTTTCCTGCTGAGTTTGCATGACGCTAGTTTCAAAGGAAAGGAATGCAATAGCAGATTTGATCTTCTGGCAACCCCGGAATGGGGGAGGGTCAGGAGTGAAGCTCCAACTTCCCGTGGGGACAGGAAAGAGGTCTCATGTGTGCAGTCAATTTTTTGGGTAAATAGGAAGGCTGCAAAGACTGTGAAGCTTTTGACAGAGAAAGCTACGGGTGTTTTATGCAGGCTCAGGAAACAGGAAAATTATTCTGTTGAAGTTATGTAAGACGGTCACAGATGTGGGGGAGCACCGCATGCTTGTAATTTTATATTATTCTGTGAAGGCGAGTTGTATTAGTTGAAATAAGTGGATCTGTTCATAACTGTCTCTGTATGTTCACTGAGAGACTGAAGAATGCAGATGTGAAAGGCACATACATCTGGTCCAGATCACAAGGGGATGCAATTGTTACTTCCCTGGGTTATGCTATTGTACAAGTAGATATAGGGCAGTGTGGGTCAACTCCTATAAAATTAAGATACTCGGGCCACTTACAGGAGCTACAGAAGCCACTTAACCTGAGAAGGTATCTACAGTAGACCCAAATTTATAACAACCACATCTACTTTGTTATTCCTTTATTATTGTCTCTATCTACCTTAGGCAGTCCCTCGGAACCGGGATGACTTGCTTCCACGTTAAGTATGAGTTCTTAGGTGACTGATGAGTCCAATGCGGGACCTACAGTCTCTGTCACAGGTAGGGCAGACGATGGTTGAAAGGGCAGGTGGGTGGGGTGCTTGGGTTGACGTGCGCTGCTTGCGCTTGGCTTCCGCATGCTCCCGGCGAAGAGACTCGAGGTATTTGGCGCCTTCCCGGATGCTTCTCCTCCACTTTGTGCGGTCTTGGGCCAGGAATTCCCAGGTGTCCCAGGTTTATTATTGTAAGATTGCAAAATTTCTACATCTCCCAGGAGGTTATCTATATATATAAAACGGTTTGTCCATCTGTCTTTCTGTCTTTCTGTCTTTCTGTCTGTCTGTTTGTCTTTCTGTCTGTCTGTCCAGCTATACAATCAAAAGTTATAGAGTGTACCTACACATATGTTATATCAAAAGAAAGCTTATCATTAGGGGAGTCTAATAGGCATATTTACTTTTTGGTCAGACAAAAATTGTTCAGACAGTATACAAAAAAGTTTCAAAAAATGGCAACATTCCACTCATTAGCGTTGAGTGACGTGATGGTTGCCCAATCGTACAGGGGATTAACCTGATGTTTGACCAATTGGTGCTTCACAGGGGGCATTTCGTTGTGTGTGTGATCGGGCCTAATCCATCTGAGCTGAGGTGAGTGGCCGCCATCTTGATTCCTAACGATTTATTTTTCCCACTTTCTGTGTGTTTATTTTTCCCACGTTCTGTGTGTGTGGAGGGGAAATTGTTTTTAAAAAAAGTAAATTAATTTGTAAATATTTTTTCTAAGCTGATTAATTTTCCTACCTTTCACCCTCTTTTTTTCCTCTTGACTCGCTACCTCTGCCGGGCGCCGCAACCTTGGAGGCTTACCCCACCTGCAGGCCTCGAAGCCTCAGCCTCTCCTAGCCAGCCACACCCAAGCGAGGCACCGCCCGTCCCGCCCCGCGATTGCCACCATCTTGGTAAAGGCTGGTGGCGCGGGACTGAGCCGAGCGTAGCCATTGCCACCATCTTAGTAAAGGCTGGCGGGGCAGGAGTCAGCGCGCGCGTCAATGTTGGCTCGGAGCGCGACCTGAGCTAAGGTGAGTCTGGCCGGGCCTCACGCGCTAGGCCGTGCACCGGCCGGCCCTGAGGCGCTGATCCACGGAGGGGGAGGGAGGGAGCGGAGAGGGGGGGAGGGAGAGGAGAGGGGGGAAGGAGAGGAGAGGGGGGGAGGGAGAGGAGGGGGGGAGAGGGGGAGGGAGGGAGAAGAGAGGGGGAGGGAGGGAGAGGAGAGGGGGAGGGAGGGAGAGGAGAGGGGGAGGGAGGGAGAGGAGAGAGGGAAGGAGCGGAGAGGGGCGGGAGGGAGAGGAGAGGGGGGAGGGAGGGAGAGGAGAGGGGAGGAGGGAGGAAGAGGAGAGGAGGGGGGAGGGAGAGGAGAGGGGATGGGGGAGGGTGGGAGAGGAGAGTGGAGGGGGGAGGGGAGAGGGGGGAGGGAGGGAGAGGAGGGGGGAGGGAGAGGAGAGGGGGGAGGGAGAGGAGAGGGGGGAGGGAGGGAGAGGGGGAGGGAGGGAGAGGAGAGGGGGAGGGAGGGAGAGGAGAGGGGGAGGGAGGGAGAGGAGAGGGGGAGGGATGGAGAGGAGAGGGGAGGGAGGAAGGGAGAGGAGAGACGGAGGGAGAGGAGAGGGGGGAGGGAGGGAGGGAGATGAGAGGGGAGGGAGAGGGAGAGGAGAAGGGAGGGGGTAGGGAGAGGAGAGGGGGAGGGAGGGAGGGAGGGAGGGAGAGGAGAGGGGAGGGGGGAGGGAGGGAGAGGAGAGGGGGGAGCGAAGGAGAGGAGGGGGGAGGGAGGGAGAGGAGAGGGGGAGGGAGGGAGAGGAGAGGGGAGGGAGAGGAGAGGGGGAGGAGAGGGGGAGGGAGGGAGAGGAGAGGGGGCGGGAGGGAGAGGAGAGGGGGAGGGAGGGAGAGGAGAGGGAGAGGAGAGGGGGAGGGAGGGAGAGGAGAGGGGGAGGGAGGGAGAGGAGAGGGGGAGGGAGAGTGAGGAGAGGGGCAGGGAGGGAGAGGGGAGGGAGGGAAAGAGTGAGGGGGGTGGGACAGGGAGGGAGAGCTCGCCTTCTTCCTTCCTTCCTTCCTTGAGTGCGAGTCATCAAAGAGTGCTCTGAGTTTGGGTAAGTGTGAGAGTTCTTTCATTGTTATTTCCCTTTAAATCATTCTTGATAAGATTACTTAAGCAGTTTAAGTAAAGGGGAAAAGTTAAATATTTGGGATTCTGTTGGTTTAAGAAGAGTAAAACAAGGTTACACTGCAGCAGGAGTAAATTGGCACAGCAGGCAGAGGAAACCAGTTTTCTAACCAATCAGCAGGGGTGACTCATTTGGCTGTAAACAAACAAACAGTATAAGAAGACCAGTCCTAGTGCGAGCAAGCACTAAGTGCGAGCCATCAAAAAGTTCTCTGAGTTTGGGTAAGTGTGAGTTAGGGTAAGTGGGGTGTTAGGTGCTCTTTTCAAACTTTAACTCTGTGGGTTGTAGTTAATAAGGCCTTTCTGGTGCAGAGTGACTGTTGGTAACCCATTTAACTGGTGTAACTAGAGGGATTGATTTAATTTAAATCCAATTAATTAAAGGGGATACTAGCATCTAAAATCGGGCAGAGGGTGTCCATAACTAACAATAAAACATTTAATTAATTACATAGAATGGAGCAGGTGATGTGTTACTGTTGCGAGATGTGGGAGCCGGTGAACCCCATTGAGGCTCATGGTGATTACGTCTGTGACAAGTGTCTGCTGCTACAGGAACTCCAGCTCCGTGTTGATGAGCTGGAGTCTGAGCTTCAGACACTGCGACACATCAGGGAGGGGGAGAAGTTCCTGGACTCTGTGTATCAGGAGGTGGTCACACCTATGAAGTTAATTAATTCAGATGTAGCCCATGGTCAGGGACAGGACGGTGTGACTACGAGTGAAGCAGGTACGGGGATCCAGGAGGTAGAGCTGGAGGAGCCGCAGCCCTTGCTCTTGTCCAACAGGTTCGAGGTTCTTACTCCCTGTGGGGACAGGAGCAGGGACTGCAGGGAGGATGAGCAACCTGGCCACAGCACTGTGGAACGGGGGGCCATTCAAGAGGGGGGAGTAAATAGAAATGTTGTAGTGGTAGGGGATAGTATTATTAGGGGGATAGATAGAGTTCTCTGCAGCTGAGAGCGAGAGTCCCGAAGGCTGCGTTGCCTACCCGGTGCCAGGGTTAAGGACATCTCCTCTGGGCTGGAAAGAAACTTGCAGTGGGAGGGGGTGGATCCAGTTGTCGTGGTCCATGTTGGTACAAACGACGTAGATAGGACTAGGAAGCCGGTTCTGTTAAAGGAGTATGAGCAGCTAGGGGTCAAATTAAAAAACAGAACCTCAAGGGTAATAATCTCTGGATTATTACCTGAGTCACGAGCAAATTTGGCTAGGACAAATAAAATTAGAGAGTTAAATGCATGGCTCAAAGACTGGTGTGGGAGAAATGGGTTTTGCTTCCTGGGACACTGGCGCCAGTACTGGGGCAGGAGGGAGCTGTTTCGTTGGGACGGGCTTCACTTGGCCAGTGCTGGGACTAGAGTCCTGGCGGATCATATAACTAGGGCTGTAGAGAGGGCTTTAAACTAATTAGTGGGGGGAGGTTCCTAGAGAGCAAATAATAAAAATGACAACAGAGAAGGTCATAGACTTAGGTAGCAGTTGGGAAATTAAAAACCAGAGCATGTCAGGAAGGGGCAGAAGGTATGGTGTAAAAGGTAAAGTAATAAAAAGGGCAAAAGCAGGAACTAAGTGTCACAAAACATATTTGAAAGTTCTCTATCTGAATGCACGTAGCATTCGTAATAAAATAGACTAGTTAATGGCACAAATAACTACATATGGGTATGATCTTGTGGCCATTACAGAAACATGGCTACAGGGTGACAATGCCTGGGAATTAAACGTACCAGGTTATTTAACGATCAGGAAGGACAGGCAGGAAGGAAGGGGAGGTGGGGTGGCTATGTTAATAAAGGAAGGAATCACTGTAATACAGAGAAGTGATATTGGGTCAAAAGATCAGGATAATGAAACAGTTTGGGTGGAGGTAAGGAATAATGAGGGGAAAAAAACACTAGTGGGCGTAGTCTATAGGCCTCCGAGCAGTTGCAACTCTGTTGGACAGAGTATCAATCAGGAAATAGTTGAGGCTTGTAATAAGGGAACATCTATAATTATGGGGGATTTTAACTATCATATTAATTGGACAAATCAAATTGGGCAGGGCTGCCTTGAGGATGAGTTCATTGAGTGTATTAGGGATGGGTTTCTTGAGCAGTATGTAACTGAACCGACCAGGGGGCAAGCAACCTTAGATCTGGTCCTGTGTAACGAGACAGGATTAATTAAAAATGTCCTAGTAAAGGATCCCCTTGGAATGAGTGACCATAACATGGTTGAATTCCATATTCAATTAGAGGATGAGAAGGTTGGATCTCAAACAAGCATGCTAAGCTTGAATAAAGGAGACTATGAAGGTATGAGAGCAGAATTGAGTAGAGTGGATTGGGAAAATAGATTAAAGGGTTAGACGATACGTGATCAGTAGTGTACATTTAAGGAGTTATTTTACGACTTCCAAAAAATATATATTCCACTGAGAAGAAAAGGGTGTAAACGAAAAGACAGCCATCCGTGGCTAAGTAAAGAAATTAAGGATAGTATTCGACTAAAAACAAGGGCATATAAGGTAGCCAAATCTAGTGGGAGGATAGAGGGTTGGGAAAACTTTAAAAGACAGCAAAAAATAACAAAAAGATTGATTAAGAAAGGGAAGATAGATTATGAAAGTAAATGAGCAAAAAATATAAAAACAGATAGTAAGAGTTTTTATAGTTATATAAAAAGAAAAAGGGTGGCTAAAGTAAATGTTGGTCCCTTAGAGGATGAGACCGGGAAATTAACGGTGGGAAATATGGAGATGGCAAAAACACTGAATGAATATTTTGTATCAGTCTTTACAGTAGAGGACACTAAGAATATCCCAACACTGGACAAACAGGGGGCTATAAGGGGGGAGGAGATAAACACGATCAAATTCACTAAGGAAGTGGTACTCGGTAAAATAATGGGACTCAAGGTGGATAAATCACCTGGACCTGATGGCTTACACCCTAGGGTCTTGAGGGAAGTGGCGGTAGGGATTGTGGATGCATTGGTAATAATTTTCCAAAACTCCCTGGACTCAGCAAAGGTCCCAGCAGACTGGAAAACTGCTAATGTAACACCCTTATTTAAAAAGGGCAGTAGACAGAAGGCTGGAAACTATAGACCGGTTAGCCTAACATCTGTGGTAGGTAAAATTTTGGAGTCCATTATTAAGGAGACAGTAACAGGACATTTGGATAATCATAATTTAATAGGACAAAGTCAGCATGGTTTTATGAAGGGGAAGTCATGTTTGACAAATTTGCTGGAGTTCTTTGAGGAAGTAACATACAGGGTGGATAAAGGGGAACCAGTGGACGTAGTGTATTTAGACTTCTAAAAGGCATTTGACAAGGTGCCACACAAAAGATTATTGCTTAAGATAAAAAATCACAGGATTGGGGGTAATATTCTGGCATGGATAGAGGATTGGCTATCTAACAGAAGGCAGAGAGTTGGGATAAATGGTTCATTCTCAGACTGGCAAGCAGTAACTAGTGGTGTTCCGCAGGGGTCAGTGCTGGGTCCCCAACTCTTTACAATCTATATTAACGATTTGGAGGAGGGGACCGAGTGTAACATATCAAAGTTTGCAGATGATACTAAGATGGGAGGGAAAGTAGTGAGTGAGGAGGACATAAAAAACCTGCAAGGGGACATAGACAGGCTAAGTAAGTGGGCAGAGATTTGGCAGATGGAATACAATACTGGAAAGTTTGAGGTTATGCACTTTGGCAGGAAAAATCGTAGAGCAAGTTATTATCTTAATGGCAAGAAACTGGAAAGTACTGAAGTACAAAGGGATCTGGGGGTCCTGGTGCACGAAACTCAAAAGGTTAGTATGCAGGTGCAGCAAGTGATTAAGAAGGCCAATGGAATGTTGGCTTTCATTGCTAGGGGGATAGAATATAAAAATAGGGAGGTATTGCTTCAGTTGTACAAGGTATTGGTGAGACCGCACCTGGAATACTGCATACAGTTTTGGTGTCCATACTTAAGAAAAGACATACTTGCTCTCGAGTCAGTACAAAGAATGTTCACTTTGTTAATCCCGGGGATGAGGGGATGGACATATGAGGAGAGGTTGAGTAGATTGGGACTCTACTCATTGGAGTTGAGAAGAATGAGAGGCGATCTTATTGAAACATATAAGATTGTGAAGGGGTTGGATCGGGTGGATGCGGGGAGGATGTTCCCGATGATGGGTGCAACTAGAACTAGGGGGCATAGTCTTAGAATAAGGGGCTGCTCTTTCAAAACTGAGATGAGGAGGAACTACTTCACTCAGAGGGTGGTAGGTCCATGGAATATGCTGCCCCAAAAAGCTGTAGAAGCTACATCATTACATAAATTTAAAACAGAAATAGACAGTTTCCTAGAAGTAAAGGGAATTAAGGGTTATGGGGAGCGGGCAGGAATTTGGACATGAGTCTAGGTTCGGGTCATATAAGGCCCTGTGGGTAGCGGAGCGGGCCCAGGGGCCGTGTAGCCTGATCCTGCTCCTATTTCGTGTGTCTAATTCTGTTAGATTCAGGAGATGGTTCTGTGATAGTAGATTGGCGGTTAGGATCAGATCAGCCATGATCTTATTGAATGGCGGAGCAGGCTCGAGGGGCCGATTGGCCTACTCCTGCTCCTATTTCTTATGTTCTTATGTTCTTATGTTCTTCGCAGGGGTCGATCGGGCCAGGCCTGAGGCGCTCCTTCACCCCCCTCTCTCTCCAGGCTAATCCCAAACTAAATCCAGCAGTCTCTCTCTCTCTCTTCCCCCCGTCTCTCTCTTCTCCCCCCAGTCTCTCTCTTCTCCCCCCAGTCTCTCTCTCTCTCTCTTCCAACAACAACATGCCCTCAAAAAACCCTCGGCATCGCTGGGCACTCCAGCTAGTTATTAATATAAAGGGACCCTGCAATGGACATTTTAAATTAAAGGGTACCCAAGATGGCTTCCGAGCCTTGTGACAGAAAGCCTGTGGGATTCAAATGTGGATTCTGCAGAGCAGACAGCTTGGGCAGAATCGAAACTCATAAGCTGCAGGTTTTCTGTGAAGAGAACTCTACCAGACAGAACTTTGAATAATGTATCAGACGAATTGGAGTCAGATTTAAGTTTCAGTGAGGCCCATAGTTTAATACCATCAAACAGTCTGCATACATAATCGAAAACAGATTAAACACAGCCACCGAGGCCGGACAAGCCCATCAAGAAGTCACAGGACAATACAGGTCGATTATCGGGCCGGTAAATGCAATTACCGGCCATCTAAAAACAGTTAACATGGATTGCTACCCTTATTGAAAACTAACCCGCCCGAATTAAGACAATAGAGCCAACCATTTCTGGCGCGTAGATAAGGGGTTTTCGGAAAAGTATAACCGAAGGCCCCAGGTAGCAGTCATTGCTCTGGCCCGTGCTCTCGCTCCTGTTTTTGCCTGGCTCTCGTGGCTCCGGCCTCTTGGGCTGCCGCTCGTACTCGTGCCCCGGCCTCGTGGCGGGTTCGCTCTCCGGAGTAGATCTTCAGTAGCTAAGGACACCATACCAACTGCTGAAGAGAGACGAGACGAAGTTGAGCAGGTAGCCCAGGACTTGTAGTGTAGTCAGACAGACGAGACAAGACGAAGAAGACGATAATACCTCGCTAAGGGCAGAGCAGAGCAGCGAGAACCGTTTCGGTAATTTTAAAACCCCCAAGCGCCTAGTTATAAGCTGACGCCTGAGGGGAGGGAGGAAGTCCCTGAGGAAGACGATAGCAAGCATCTTGTTGAAAGGAAGTGGGGACGACGGCAAGCATCTTGAATAAAGCATTGACGCAGGTCTCCACGCCATAACGAATACACAGGCGTTTGGTGCATGGCCAGTAAGGCCTAAACGGTAACAACTGGTGACTGTCCGATAAATATAACTTTACCGCCGACGACCGCCCGAGGGAGAAGAAAAGGAGAACCCATCGGGATGAGACGATGACGGTAGCTGAGAAGAAGAAGGTGCATCACGGCAGCAGCTCCAGTACCGCGCCTCTGAGGACCATGTGGCGACGGGGTACCTCAGAGGACAGAGGGCAAAACCTCAAAACCCATTTTCTTTTCCAACAGTTGACTTTGAACTCGGACTGGTAAGCATAAATTCTGGCCCCTCATAGCTTAATCTAGTTAGGTATAGGGGTGGGATAAGGATAAGGGGATTGTTAAGATTGTTGTTTTCCCTCGATGTGCCGTGTGTTCCCCATTCCCTGTATAAGTGTATTTGCTTATAATGTTGTCGTGATAATTTCTTTTAAGACTGTATCAAATTTTCCTGTTCAATAAAATCTTGGTTTTGTTTGCATCCAAACCACTTGTCTACCTGAGTTTTCTATATCGCTGCCTGTACCTAAGTCCGGTGTCTAGAACCCAGGGGCGTGGGAGCGATTCGAACTGCTCACAAACAGTTAGGGGCATAACTGACTGGGCGCACGCGCCACACCCGCCACCCCACACATTATCGTAACAACAACTTGAATAACCAATGTTGTTAGAAGGATATGTTGATGGGGTTAGATGAAGTAGGGTGGGAGGAGGCTCATGTGGAGCATAAACACCGGCACAGACCAGTTGGGACGAATGGCCTGTTTCTGTGCTGTAAATTCACTTGCAACATTAATCATGATACCTTGTTACAGCATCCTAACGAGCCAATGTGGTATCCTTCAGCGAATGAGTTAACAGCTTCAAATCTAATTTACAACAATCTATTTTAAAAAAGCCAGCTGAACGTAGGCTACTGATTAATAGTCCACTGATTAATGTGCTATACTTAGTGGTGACCCAATTGCTTTTACATTCTAATCAACTTTTATTAGCTTTGTATAGTCTGCACAAGAAGCTCTCTCCCTTTTTCAAAAATGGTCAAATTAGAATTTTAAAAAACAAGAGTATATTTGTCCTTTTCCTAGTCTTATCAAGCGCAGCTTTAGTCCTCACAGCCGGAAGCCAACATCTGCCAGACACCATTTGGTCTTTCAGTGTGACCTTGACAAGGATGCTCTTCAAAACCAGGCACTGGTCATTTTTATATAAACTAAGGGCTGCAAAAATCACCATAGTATATACTTGAGCCCTATAGCCTAAGTGAAATGCTTTTCTAAGCAGGTTTGCACATAGTCAGATAAACAGAGAAGGGCTTGTTTAGTCCTACACATTACAGCAAGTGAACTGGACCTTTTTGCAACACAAACAGATATTTTTCTGGTGCCTGTTCAGCTGACTACTGAAAGTCCTGCAAAGATTAGATTATCGAAGAGAATGTATTTTTTTCAACCTGCCAGTATAGTTCAATAAATATTGTACAAAATCCTTAATAGACTGTTTTATTTTACAGGTAGTTCAGAAGTGTGAGATTTTAGCAGTTATCCTGTTTTCTCTTATATCTTTCTCGTACTATAATTTCCACACGCAAATTATATCCACAAAAGCACAAATTCAGAATGAAAGTCATTACTAAAGAATTACTGACCTCACTCCAGTTTAGCTAAGCAGAACAAACCAAATATAATAGCATTTATATAGAAGCTTACATCAGAATATCTTAAGTTCCTCACATAGAATTAATTATTTTTGAAGTGCTGTAACATGTTATGTAGGCAAATGTTATGTCAGTGCCATTCTTAACAGTTGGAGCCAACTACATGTCATAAAGTCTGATGTATGTCACGATATGCTTTAAAATTGCTCTATACCTATCAATTGCTGCTAGCCGTACCCTTCAGGCCATTTGTTTGTGCAGTGGTAGGTGGATGGAATGTAAATGTAGACAAGCCATATCCACTGCATACACTTATAGCTTTGTCTGGACATCAACACACTATCTATGCAGAGGCACGTATACAACACTACACACATAGGCATACAAATATGTCGAGTTTCAGAGGATAATGAGTGCCTGGTGTTTTTTTTTAAATTTACTTGTTCTTGGGCTGTGGGCAATGCTGACAAGGCCACATTTGTTGCCCATTCCTGGTTGCCCTGAGGAGGCAGTGGTTGGCCTTCTCCTACAACCTCTGCATTCCTTGTGCTGATAGTACTCCCAGAATGGTGTTATGTGGGAATTCCAGGAAACAGAGCCAGTGGCAATAAAGCAACACCAATACATGTCCAAGTCAGGATGGTGTGGGACTTGGAGGGGAGCCTGGAAGTGATAGTGTTTCCACAGCATTGCTGCTCTTGTCCTTTTTGGTAATAGAGGTCACAGTGAGCTGGGAGATGCCACTAAAGTAAACTTGATGATTTGCTACATTCTTTCCTGTACATTGTATACACTTCAGCCACAGTGCACCAGTGATGGAGGGGGTGATTATTGAGACCACTGTCAAGGGCATTGATCAAGTGGGTTGTTTTGTACTGGCCTTATGTCTGATTACGCTACAGTGAAACACCTTGGGACATTTTTCTACATTAAAAGCACCATATAAATGGTTGCTGTTGTTGTAGCCGTCGCGTTGTCGCCGTTTGTTGAATTGATTGAGAGTTGCAGCTTCAAACATCCAGGCAAGTGGTGGGTATTTCATCATACCCCTGACTTGAGCCTTGTCGGTGATGGAGAGGCTTCAAAGTGTCAGGCGGTGAGCAACTTGTGGCAGAGTACCGTGCCTCTGCCCTGCTCTGGTAGCCATGGTTACAGTTGGTCTAGTTAAGCTTCTGGTCAATCGTGGCTCCAGGATGTAGATGATGGGGAACTCAGCGATGCTGTTGCTGCTGAAGATCAGGGGGAAGCGATTGGACCCTTTTTGTTGTTGGAGTTGGTCAGTGCTTGGCACTTATGTGGTGCCAACGTTACCTGATATTTATCAGCCCAAGTCTGAATGCTGAACCAGGCCCTTTATTTAATTAATTCACAGGATGTGTGCATCGCTGGCGAGACCAGCATTTATTGCCAATCCCTAATTGCCCTTGAGAAGTTGGTGGTGAGCCACCTTCTTCAATACAACTGAGTGGTAAAGGGCAGTTAAGAATCAAGCACATTGCTGTGGGTCTGCAGTCACATATAGGCCAGACTGGGTAAGGACGGCAGATTTCCTTCCCTAAAGGACTGATGTGTTTTTACAACAATCCGGTAGTTTCATGGTCACCATTAATGATACTGGCTTTTTATTCCAGATTTATATAATTGAATTGAATTTCACCCGCTGCCATGGTGGGAGTTGAACTCATGGGCTGAATTTTGCCAGCGCTCAGAGGGCGGGTTTGGAGGCGGGTCCACTGTCAAAATAGCAAAGGTTGACAGCAGGTAGGAAACCCGCTGTCAACCCTCCTCCAAGCGAGTCTCCCAGGTGTCAGGTCTGTCTGCGCAGAACTGACCCGACACCAAGCAGCATGGGAGACAATTTAGATCATTAAATGGCTTGTTCACAGCCAATTTAATGCTATTTTGAGCCTACCTTGTAACTTTACTTGCTCCCCCACAGGTTACCCGCTGCTCGGGGAACACGCCAGCTCACCCTGGCATGAGTTGAGTTTGCTTTGATGTATCTGATAAGCTGATAGCTGCAGAAGTGGTATGAAGCATACCATGTTGCAGCTGTTTAGTTTCAGAGCTCAGAAACTGTTGGCTGCTGCATTTGTAAAACAAATTGAGATTTCTTTAGCTTGTAAGTGTTTAGAGTTAACTCTCTATCCAGTGGCACCTCACTGGAACAACCTGTCTCACCATTGACAGATCGCTTCTGTCATCTCAACTGCAACTGTCATCTATTCCAGCAACATTGGTGCCCTTGAAAAAATCACACCTTTGTCCTCTGAGTCCTTCCATGATCAGCCCCATCACCAACATCACCAGGCACAGCAACATCACCAGCAACATCACCAACCTTCTCAGCCATCACCTGATGCTGCACAGGACACAGGGCATCAGCACCTGACAACATTGCTGCCCGGGAGGCCAGCGATGGCATCACCATGACCAGATTCACTTCACTTGACGCTGTACACCCTGGCTGCCACATGATGCGCCAGGTTGACACCATCCCACATCAGCACTATAAAGCATCCCTATAATGTCCAAGCCATTCCTTTCACACTCATCACAATAGCGGGGTGGGGGGTGGGGATGTTATGTCGCAACATTCACTGGAACTCACTAAGACACTTCTCAAGGTGCGCACAGATCTGTCCAATAAGGTGAAGTGTTGAAAATATAGATTTCAATGTTTGACAACACATTACCAGAAACTTCACATGAACATTGGCTAAACCTTTCAAGTGCCTACCCTTGTGTGTTGTTAGTTGGTATGCTTGCAGTAGGATGAGGGTGAGTGTGAGGGGTGGCTAGTGAGATGGGGAAGTGATAATGTAGATAGAGAGGGATGGGTGGAGGTACAAGATAAGTTGGTGTGAGTAAGGATGTGTGGGAGTAGGGTCGGGAAGGCAGAGTGATGGGGATGTGATGAGTGGCACAGCAGGGTGAGTTTGAGTGTGGCTTTGCAGTAACATTTCGTGATCTACTGAGATCATTGAAAGGTTGGCGCCAATGCAGCCAGGGACTCCTGATGACATCCCTGCTTGTGTCCTCCTGTGCAGTGTGCCCCTCAATGCTGCAGAACACTGACAGCACAACTGTCAAGATCAATGTGGCCATGGTCCCTTTAAGGAAACCGGCTGATGACGCGTCATCAAATGACATCATCAGACCCGTTTCCTGTTAATTGGCCAGGAACCCCGCAGGGCAGCTTAACAAGGCCAAGCTACGGAAAATCATTTTCAGAGAGCGGTTGCAGGCGGGAGTGGGACCGGAACCCGCCAACCAGCTCTCTCGCCGCCATCTGCCTCTGCAGGGAAAATCATGCCCCATGTCTCCGGATCATTAGTCCAGGATTCTGGATTACTAGTCCAGTAACATAACTACTATGCTACCATACCCCCTGCCATAGGCTGCCATGGGCTGCTTCATTTTCATAACAGTTATGAATGGAGCAACACACATGTGGACTCATCTCATAGGAACAAAGGAACAGGAGTAGCCCATTCAGCCCCTTGAGTCTGTTCCACCATTCAATTGGATCACGGTGGATCTATATCTCAACTCCATTAATCTGCCTTGGTTCCATATCCCTTTACACCCTTACTTCTGATCTTTTGGCAGAGATAAGGTAATTGATGAAGCAGGTTAATATCCTCAGCCCAAGGATGTGGGAGCAATGCCAAAAGAAGTTTAATGAGGAAAGTAAGACACAGCTTTAAAAATGATCCTTGTAGCAACTACCTAGTGTTTCCTATCACTCAATGTAATGAGTTGGTTAAAATAGCATCATGTAACGATGGAGCAATCTTTTAGCACAATAAAAATTGATTAACGAGTCAGAAGTCACACTCACTCCACACAAATTTCTACAAGGAGCTAATGCATGAAAGATCAGTAAAGCAGCACCACCTTCACTGTAACTGCAACTACTGAATGCAAAAGAAAAAGGGTACTGTTAGATTTGCAAGTGATTATGATGCCGCAGTAAATCATGGAAATCTAAAATGTCACTGCAGGAGAAAGCGGCGTTTAACAGAAGGCAGGGCACAGCTATGAAAGGTGGACCAGTTATAGGTCAGGAATTCATCCCATTTGAGGAAAGAGGAACAGAGCTCCAGCAATGCAGCTTGCGAGAGTTCACAGGAGATGGTGAAGTGGGTGGGCAAGTCCCCGCTAAGGGTTTGTTCTCTTTTATTCCTTTCCTCCCAGTTCTGGTCAATGTGTCTGAATATGTCAACTTTCAGGATATTCCCATGCAGATGTTAGTGATGATGAAGCCCATTAGCACACATTCATCTAATTACTAATTTGCTTTTGTGATTTTCCCTGTTTGTATCTTTACAGCAATGCAAGATCAATCAAAGGTTAGACCCTCCAAGGAAACTGCAAGAAGCACCTTATCAGAGTCTCTGTGACAATTCCAAGACATTGCATGCAGCAGCGCAGTTACATCCACTCAGGGGGATATAGACATAGCAGGGTGGGGATTTATTTAGGTCTGTTTCTAGGTCTGAAATAAGCGGCGAGCTGGGATCTCGTGCCATAAGCCAGAAGCCCGAGGCTCACCCACAATTGGGTCTCGGGCCTCATTGGCTTATTGCCAGTGAGCTGCAGGCACTAATTGGACACCCAGAGGCAGCTTGCTGGTTTGACAAGGACAAAGCTGGGCAGACTGCTCGCTGACAGCAATTATCAGATAGGCCCTGGGAGGGGGTAGGAGAATGGGCAGGAATGATCGTGGGCTGGCAGTGGCCTTCAGGAATGCTGTGGAGCTGGGAGGAGCACTCCTACACCTTCCCATCCCGTCTCCACATAAAGGTACATTTAAAAAAAGATATTTACCTTAAGGCCACATCAGGAACAAAAAAATCGAGTGCTGACCAATTTCACTAAAAGGCACTTAAAGAGGAATTAGACCCCTCATTAACACATTCAAGGGGCTTAACATCTGTTTAAGGTGGCCGCCTGGGATGCCTCAATATTGTCAGAGGCCAATATGGTGTCAGATGTATTACAGTCTTTAGGGTGCAGGGCATAGCCCTGCAGAATTGGTCCTTTCTGCCCCGGTTTTCTGCCTGGAAAATAGGCACCATGAGGACCAATTTCCAGTCCAGAGTATGTGGGAGGTGGAAGTGGGCACTGAGGTGGAATCATTGAATACTAGACAGCAGCAACAGGAAGAGCAGGAGGAGGAATAAGAACCTGCACTTGATCGAAGGAAGAGAGAGCCTCCTCCAGCAACTGCACAGGCAATGGTCCCAGATCTCTGTGACCTTGCATTCTAAAGGAAAATACTCCTAGAGTATGATAAACTATTTGAGTCACTGGGTGATGTGTCTAACAGCTTCTGCACCATGGAGACAAGCGTGGAGGAGTCCGCGTCCCACCTGTGTGGTGCTGATGCACTGTACTGATAATGCGGAGTGAGTGACAGCTCCAGGGCCATCTACTGCGCAGCCCGTCACAGTTGAGACCTTGTGGCCAGTCTTAGGTTCTCTCATGAATGTTTCGACTGCTGCAGAACAGGCTCAAAGAAGAAGTGGCTCAAATAAGGAGGCAGAGAGAAGAGGGAAGTTAGGCAGCATCTGTGGAGAGAGAAACAGAGTTAACATTTCAGGTCGATGACCTTTCGTCAGAACTGGAAAAAGTTGTAGATGGAACAGGTGCAAGCGCAGGAGATGCCTTTTACCTCCTCCCTTCCCACTGTCCAGGGCCCCAAATACTCCTTCCAGGTGAAACAGCAATTTACTTGTACTTCTTGCAATTTAATATACTGTATTCGCTGCTCACAACACGGTCTCCTCTACATGGGGAGACCAAACGCAGATTGGGTGATCGCTTTGCGTAACACCTTCATTCAGTCCGAAAGGGTGACCCCAAGGTTCCGGTCGCCTGTCACTTTAATTCTCCGCTACACTCCCACTCTGACCTCTCCGTCCTCAACCTCTTACATGGTTCCAATGAAGCTCAACGTAAGCTCGAGAAACAGCACCTCATCTTTTGATTAGGCACTGTGCAGTCTTCTGGACTCAACACCAAGTTCAACAATTTCAGACCATAACCTCTGCCCCTATTTTGTTTTTCTCTCTCTCCCTCACATGGCAGCTGTCGATCATTCTGCCATTTACACTTCATCTAGAATCATCTTTTGTTTCTTAACTTGTCCCATTACCATCTCCTTTGGCCTTGCACCACCATCCTTTTTGTCTCTTAATCTCTCCTGCCTTCCATCCTATCACAGGCCTTCCCTTTTGTTCTTTCCTCCCCTCCCCCCTTTCCCTACTCCTACACTTGCTTAAAAACCTGTTCCATCGCCAACTTTTTCTAGTTCTTACGAAGGGTCACCGACCCGAAACGCTGGCTCTGTTTCTCTCTCCACAGATGCTGCCTGACCTGCTGAGTATTTCCAGCATTGTCTGTTTTTATTTCAGATTTCGAGCATCTGCAGTATTTTGCTTTTTGCGTTGCGGAGAGAAGAGGCAGATTGGAACAGATAGTGGATATTGGTGCTCTGGCTTCAAAAGGTGCCAGCTCTGCTGCTATCAGTCTACCACAGCAGTGGCTGAGCTACAGCCTGAAGTTGGTCCATCTGGTGTGCTAACTCACAGACATCGTGAGACTAAGAGCCTGACAGTCAGACACAGCTGCCATCATCCTGCCTGCTCCTGCCTCAGGGCAGCCACTTAGCTGGAGCATCAGAGTGGTTACCTGTGCACAAAAGACAGCCACTGTTTAAGAGGGAAAGCACCATGGTGGAAAGAATCAGGTTGACAGTCACAATTGAATGCATGTGCAATAAATGTATTAGCTGCAGATTATGCTTTGCACAAAGCCCTTTTGATGTTGCCAGGAGCTGAAGCTTTTGTAGAAGGGTGCACAAGCTCCATTATATCTCTGTTCCACAGTATAAGATGGAGACTGCAAGAGTGTCATTAATCATGTCATAGAATCAATCGTGGCAACAGTGGGCACCCCTAGCACTTCGCCCTTCTTCAAACAAGAGTGGAATGGTGGATTGTCTGTGGATGAAGACATTGCCAGGGATTTTTGCATTTACCTGCATAATTCCGTGCTGGTGCTCCCACACTAGCCGGGCATGAATGGAAAAGTACTCCTTTCAATTCATGTAAGGGACACCCCTCTCCACAGGAACACATAGGCTCATGTGGGTCCTGTCAAAAAAAAGCCAGCAAGTTGGCAGAAGCCAAGGATAGCTGTTGGCTTCTCCTTGGCATGCATGGAAAACACAATGTATTAATTTGCCCTGGCAACTAAGGAATGTTTCACCTGGCGAATGCACCTGTGCACCGTCGACTGGTTGATGCAAGCAATGTCCTTGGTGTGGCTCCCAGAAACTCACCAGCGGTGAATAACTTAAGTGCTCTGGTGATCTTCACTCACAACAGTCTGGGTTGGCTGGCTGACAGGCAACAGCACAGGCACTGTCGGAGTGGCAGGGGTGTGAGCCGGAATGCTGCCATCTTGAGAGAGGACAGCAGGTTTGTGTTCCATGGAGCCACTGCCACTCTCTCAGGACAGGGCCTCAGCATTCCTGGTGGTCTGTTGGAGAACAGATTGCTGGACTGCTGTGATGCCCTGGAAGCCCCTTTCAACTGTGGTATCCAGAGCCATGATGGCAACAACCTGAGCTTGCGAGGCAGCACTCAGACCATTGATGGAAGCTGTTTGTGTTGCTATGGAAGATGTTTGTGTTGGAGTGGAAGCTACGATGGTTAGCAGACGCTGCATCATGGTATGTTCCACAGGTGTGTTGATGGATGTGACCACGCATTCCATGTTGGAAAGGATGGACTCCAAGCTCTGCGCAAAGCCCAGTGCCAAGTTGGAACTGGATTCCTCCATGCTCCTTGACATTGTGTGCAGGCTTTCCGGCAGGCTTTTCTGTGCACCAAGCCTTTGGTTGTGTACACCCATCAACCTTCTTCTTTAGCCTGGCCCATCGAAGTCTTCATCTGACATGTCTCACCATGTGCAGGTCCTTCCTCTATCCCAGTCTCTAAAGTACATGCAGTATCAGTTTCTGAGCTGGTAGCTGTGAGTGTAAGATCGAGTGACAGTGTCTCTTCATCATCACTGTCATCCTCTTCCTCTTGGGAAGGTTTCAGTTCTTGGGTATCTGAAATGAAAAAGGGACAATGGGTAGGTTATGGTGAGGGGGGAGGAGAAAGTAAGAAGTGCGTGCTTACACCATCATCATTGACTCTTCTAGCACCGCCAGTGGTCACGACCTCAGCGATGCCCCTTCCCATGGTGGCCAGCACTGTATCTTCCATGGGAGTTAAAACATGCAAGCGAACTTGTCCTTCACCAGATTTTTCCAGCTGGCTCCTGTTATGCGCCATCTTCTCCTGCAAGAAAGAGGGAAGTGTATCAGTGAGTGTCCTGCAATATGTTTGGGTGATGTGGCTATCATGGTGGGATAGTTGTCAGTGTGTGTGAGCTGTGAGTTGTTGGTGTGAGGATTGCAACAGTGCTAAGTGTGTGAGGCTGAGGTAAATCATATCAATTGAAGGGTTGAGTACTGATTGATAGAGATAGAAACATAGAAACATAGAAGATAGGAGCAGGAGTAGGACATACGGCCCCTCGAGCCTGCTCTGCCATTCAATGCGATCATGGCTGATCATCCAAGTTCAGTACCCGGTCCCTGCTTTCTCCCCATATCCCTTGATCCCTTTAGCCTTAAGAAATATATCCAACTCCTTCTTGAATATATTTAATGAATTGGCCTCTACTGCCTTCTGTGGTAGAGAATTCCACAGGTTCACCACTCCCTGGGTGAAGAAATTCCTCCTCATCTCTGTCCTAAATGGCTTACCCCTCATCCTTAGACAGTGAACCCTTGTTCTGGACTCCCCGACCATCGGGAACATCCTTCCTGCATCTAGTCTGTCTAGTCCTGTTAGAATTTTATAAGTTTCAATGAGATCCCCTCTCATTCTTCTAAACTCCAGTGAGTACAAGCCCAATCGACCCAATCTCTCCTCATACGTCATTCCTGCCATCCCAGGTATCAGCCTGGTGAATCTTCGCTGCACTCCTTCCATGGCAAGAACATCCTTCCTCAGATAAGGCGATCAAAACTGCACACAATACTCAAGATGTGGTCTCACCAAGGCCCTGTACAACTGCAGCAAGACATCCTTGTTCTTGTACTCAAACCCTCTCGCTACGAAGGCCAACATACCATTTGCCTTCTTAAACGCCTGCTGCACCTGCATGCTTACCTTCAGCGACTGGTGCACAAGGACGCCCAGGTCTCGTTGCACTTCCCCTTCTCCCAATCTATTGCCATTCAGATAATAATCTGCCTTCTTGTTTTTGACACCAAAGTGGATAACCTCACATTTATCCACGTTATATTGCATCTGCCATGCTTCTGCCCAATCACCCAACCTGTCCAAATCATACTGGAGTTTCTCGGCATCCTCCTCACAGCACACACGCCCACCCAGCTTTGTGTCGTCTGCAAACTTGGAGATATTACATCTAGTTCCCTCGTCCAGATCATTAATATATATTGTGAATAGCTGGGGTCCAAGGACCGATCTCTGCAGTACCCCACTGGTCACTGCCTGCCACTCAGAAAAAGAGCCGTTTATTCCAACTCTTTGCTTTCTGTCTGCCAACCAGTTCTCTATCCAAGTTAATACCTTGCCCCCAATCCCATGTGCCTTAACTTTACACGCTAATCTCTTATGCGGGACCTTATCGAATGCCTTTTGAAAGTCCAAATACACCACATCCACTGGTTCTGAATTATCTATTTTACCAGTTAAATCCTCAAAAAATTCCAGTAGATTAGTCAAGCACGATTTACCTTTTGTAAATCCATGTTGACTTTGTCCGATCCTGTCACTGTTTTCCAAGTGCTCTGCTATTACATCTTTTACAATGGTCTCTAGCATTTTCCCCACTACCGATGTCAGGCTTACCGGTCTGTAATTCCCTGTTTTCTCTCTACTGTAGGAATTGCCCAATTCCTATCTAAGAACTGAGGTTGACTCAGGCGATCAAACAAACAAGTTTTAATGCAGAACTAATGAGTTTAAACAGTTTGTCGAGATCGATACAGGAGAACCACGAAAACAGGTTTTTGCTGGTCGGAGGCTCCACGAGGACTGCGAGGGCGGTCCCGTGGATGGCGTCATGATGTCATCACATTTCTCCCGCGCTTGGGTGGTCACGTGATTAGCGGCAGGACGTCATCGCATTTACCCGCGCTTTGCCGCAGTCTTAAAGGGACCGTGCCCCGTGCATGCAAACAGTATGTACAAACACAGAAATCACTAACAGACTGGTACAGGCTTAGGTTGGAGTCAAACCTCGTTAAAGGGAATTATGTACAGTTGCTCAAAGTCCCTCAGTGGCTCTGCCACATGCACCCCCCCAGAATTCTCTTTAACGGAAAAAGTCAAACGGTGAAGGGGTCTGACAAGCCTGTCAGAATGGCTCCTGTACTCCCGAAGCGGAGGCTGCTGGACGGCTGGTGGTCGAGCGGGCGATTGCACTTGATCCAGTGTGACGACGATGGGTGGCCGACCTCGTCTTGGCGGCTGTGCTGTCTCAACGGGGCGGTCGAAGTCCAAGTGTGCCGGCTTTAAACGGTCGACTGAAATGTGGTCCGGTTTACCACTGACATCGACCTTGAAGGTTTTGTCTCCTGCCTCTAACACCCGGAAAGGACCAGTATACGGGGCCTTGAGCGGATCCCGATGTGCATCGTGGCGGATGAAAACGTATTCAGCCTTTTTAAGCTCTGTGGGCACGTGCGATCGCTGAAGCCCATGGCGTGACATGGGGACCGGCGCAAAACATCTGGCCGCCTCCTGGTGACTGTTAAGCTGGCCCGACGTGAACCATGGCTCCGTCGGCATTGGCAGGAAATCCCCTGGGACTCGCAGCGGCTGACCATAAACCAATTCTGCAGAGGAAGAGTGAAGGTCTTCTTTGGGAGTCGTGCGAAGGCCCAACAGAACCCACGATAGCTTGTCCGCCCATCCAGCGTCCTGGAGGCTGGCCCTCAGTGCAGCTTTCAGCGATCTGTGAAAACGTTCACAGAGACCATTCGCTTGAGGGTGGTAGGCTGTAGTGCTGTGCAAGTTGACGCCGAGTCCCTGAGCCACTGCATTCCAGAGCTCGGAGGAAAACTGCAGTCCTCGATCTGAAGAAATGTCAGCGGGCACTCCAAAACGGGCAACCCAGGAAGAAATGAACGCCCTGGTCACGCCTGCCGAAGTAGTGGATGACAGGGGCACCGCTTCTGGCCATCTGGTGGTGCGGTCTACCATGGTCAGAATGTGAGAAAAACCATGGGAAGGTGGAATTGGTCCTACCAGGTCCACATTGACGTCGTCAAAACGCCGCTCTGGAACCGTGAAGGTGGCCAATGAGGCCTTGATGTGGTGCTGTACCTTGGCCTTTTGGCAGACGACGCAGGTGTTGGCCCAGTCATGGACATCCTTATGCATGCCGTGCCAAATGAATTTAGCCGACATGAGCTTCTGCGAGGCCTTCGTCCCTGGGTGCGACAACCCATGTATGGTGTCGAAAACCTTGCGGCGCCAGGCGACTGGCATGACAGGGCGAGGGTCCCGTACTGAGACGTTGCACAGCAGTGTGGTACCTGCCGAATGGAACTCAACGTCGGCTAACTGGAGACTAGTGATGTTGGCTCAGTAAGCCTGAACTTCTGGGTCCGAGACTTGGTCCGCCGCCATGAGGGCGTAGTCGATGCCCAGATGGACTGCATTGACAGTCGCGCGGGAGAGGCAGTCTGCCACCAGGTTGTCCTTACCGGCCACGTGCTGGATATCCGTAGTAAATTCGGATATGTAAGTCAGCTGACGCTGCTGTTGGGATGACCACGGTTCGGCGGTCTTGGCCATGGCAAAGGTGAGTGGCTTGTGGTCCACAAAAGCGGTGAAAGGACGTCCTTCCAGCAAGAACCGAAAATGGCGGATGGCCAGAAAAAGGGCTAGCAACTCCCAGTTGAAAGTGCTATACGATCTTTCGTTCTGTCTAAGTTGTCGGCTGAAGAACGCCAACGGCTGCCACATCCCGTTCACCCATTGCTCCTGTACGGCGCTGATTGTGTAGTCTGACGCGTCAGTGGGGAGGGCGATGGTGGCTCCTTGTAGTGGGTGTGCCAGCATGGTCGCGCTGGCTAAGGCGATTTTGGTGTCGGCGAATGCTCGGTCCATGTCAACCGACCAGTCTACTGGGTCCTTGCCGGTCCTGCCCTTGAGGGCCTCGTACAGGGGCTGCATGAGCAGTGCTGCCTTAGGCACGAAACGGTGATAAATGTTTACCATGCCTAGGAATTCCTGCAGGGCCTTTATGTTCTGCGGGCGTGGAAAGGATGTCACCGCCTCTACCTTTGCTTGAAAAGGAACCGCCCCCTCTGCGGTGATGCGATGCCCCAGGAAATCGATTTGTTGCAGGCCAAACTGATACTTAGCCGGGCTGATAATCAGGCCGTGTTGGCTGAGGCGTCGAAACAGGGAGCGTAGGTGACAGAGATGTTCCTCTTTGGTGGAGCTGGCGATCAGAATGTCATCCAAATAGATGAAGATGAAGTTGAGGTCCCGCAGCACGGAATCCATCAGGCGCTGGAAAGCCTGGGTGGCGTTCTTTAAGCCAAACAGCATGCGCAGAAATTCAAAGAGGCTGAATGGGGTGATGACCGCGGTCTTCTGGACATCCTGTGGGTGCACTGGGACCTGATGGTAGCCCCGGACAAGGTCGACTTTGGAGAAGAAGTTGCTTCCTGCCAAATGGGCAGAGAAATCTTGGATGTGGGGGATCGGGTACCGATCCGGAGTGGTGGCGTCGTTCAGACGTCGATAGTCGCCGCAAGGTTGCCATCCGCCGCCGGGCTTTGGAACGATATGAAGGGGTGAAGACCAGGGACTATTCGACCGGCGAATAATCCCTAAACATTCCATGGTGGCGAACTCCGCCTTTGCAACCGCCAGCTTGCCAGGATCCAGGCACCGAGCTCGCGCGTATACCGGGGGACCGTTGGTGGTGATGTGGTGTTCCACACCATGTTTCGTGGCCGTGGAGGAGAACGTGGGTCTCGTCAGGTCGGGAAATTCTGCGAGCAGATGGGCGAACTCGTCGGGAGTCGGGAAAGCACAGGCAACCGTGCGTGCGTGCGTTGCCTAGTGCCTCCCATTAGTGCCCTAAGAGGGCGCTAATGGGGTGCATTGCAACTAGCGCACAGGCGCGGCAATCTATGCGCCGCTCACGAAATTGAGCAGAGTTTTTGCGGCGTCGCTAAACTCTACCGCCCCGATCTCCTGCACCCGCAGATCGTGACGTCAGTTGAGCGCACAATGCCCCGGTGGTGCCCCAGACCGGATATTGAGTGGCACCTGCTCCTTTCCGCCTGCCGCAAGCAACGACAGGGAGTCTGGAACATTTTCCAGTCGGTATGGGGCTGGTGGAGTGCTATTTAAAGGCGCCTCTTCCTGCCTTTTTTTGTGGGAGACATTTTTGCACCACTCATTCTGACGGAGAGAGAGAGATTCTGAAAGAGAGAGAGAGACTTCTGCAGAGAGTCAACGCTGTGTGAAGTAGTTTTGGCTACTGAGCAGCACTTTGCAGGTTCTTTTGGATTTGACCTTCATTACTTCGATTGTCAACAGAATGTGGGGGCTGCACTGATTCGGGGCATCGTCCTGCGCCTGCAGAATCAGAAGCAACAGAGACGCAGAGAGAGAGTGGCAAACATGGCAAGAGGGAGGAGGGTCAACAGGCCTCTGCACAGGAGACCTTACCCTCCCAGGGTATTCCGGGAACAATTCTCAAACCTTCATTTGTCTGAGGAGCAGTGTTTGTGCAGGCTGCGCTTCAGCAAGGAGTTGGTCACTGAGCTCTGCCACCTGCTGTAGCCAGATGTGCAGCCTCAACTGAGGACCAGGACGTTTCTGTTGGTGGCAGTGAAGGTCACAGTGGCTCTGAATTTTTATGCCACCGGCTCCTTTCAAGCAGCTACTGGGGACATCGCAAATATATCCCAGTTTGCTGTCCATTGCTGTATCCAGCAGGTCACAAATGCCCTCTTTAAAAGGAGACACCAGTACATTTCTTTCCCGATGACCCGGGCCAAACAGCATGAACACGCATTGGGATTTGCGAGGATAGCGGGCTTCCCCATGGTGCAGGCGCATGTGGCATTGTGGGCACCGCATGAGAATGCAGAAGATTTCCGCAACCGCAAGGGGTTCCACTCCTTTTATGTCCAGTTGGCCTATGACCACAGACAGCTGATACTCGCTGTCATTGCCCGCTATCCTGGCAGCAGCTGTAAGGGGTGGCCTGTGGGGTGGCGCGTACGCCCAGTCAGTTATGCCTCTGACTGTTTATGAGCGGTTCGAATCGCTCCCACGCCCCTGGGTTCTAGACACCGGACTTAGGTACAAGGTGGCGGTACAGAGAAGACTCGAGTAGACAGGTGGTTGGATGTAAACAAAAACCAGGATTTTATTGAAGAGGAAAAATTGATATAATCTTATGGAAAATTACTAGTGTACACTTCTACAGGCAAAATACAAAAGAATAACTATACTTATACAGGGAATGGGGAACACACGGCACATTGAGGGAAAACAACTATCTTAACAATCCCCTTATCCTTATCCCGCCCCCTATACCTAACAAGATTAAGCTATGAGGGGTCAGAACTTCCTGCTCACCAATCAAAAGGGGTCTGCTGAACTCAAAACAGTGGTGGGGTTCGCTCTTGGTGCTCTCTGGAGCCTGCCGTCGTCACGCGGTCTCCGAGTGCTGCAAGGGCATTGTCCAGGTACATGTACCCCAAAGTTAAAGTCTCTGCTTGGGCACTTTACCTTGCAGGGATGATTCTTCGTCGTCGGCTGACAATTTGAGTTTGTATGAAGATAGTCGCAGGTTGGCTGAGGCTGAAGGCCCGATGATTCGAAGCCTACCCTCAGTTCGTCTCCTCAGTTGGTCTTCCTCAGTTGGTCTTCCTCAGTTGGTCTTCCTCAATTGGTCTTCCTCCTCCCCTTATCGCATACCGCCTCGCCTGGCCTGAATTGTCTGTGTCCGCCCGATGCAGTGCCTGGGCGATTTCCAGATGGAGTGGGGAAAGGCACAGGCAAAGGCCAGGGGGTAAGCACAGGACGGGGAAAGAGCAACAGCCACGAGGGCGAGGGGGGCAGAAGAGCCGAGCAGAGGGAGAGAGAGAGCGATTGCTACCCGGGGCCTTCAATTATACTCTTTTCGAAAACCCTTATCTGTGCGCCAAACCAGGTTAGTTCTTTGTCTTAATCTTGGCGGGCTATTTTAAATAATGGTAGCAATCCATACTAATTGTTTTTAGATGGCTGGTAATCACATCTACCGGCCCGATGATTGACTTGCTTTGTCATGAATGTTCCTGATGGGCCTGTTCAGTCTCGATGGCTTCCTTAATCTGTTGTCGATTATATATGTAAACTGCTTGATGGCCTTAACTATAGGCCTAACTGAATTTAGATTTGTCTCCAATTCGATCTAACACATCATTCAAAGCCCTGTCTGGTTTCAAAATACAAAGCCTCTCTTCACAGAAACTGCAGCTTTGGTTTAGATTCCGCCACAAGCTGCCTGCGTTGCAGAGTCCAAGTTTAAAAATCTCTCAGGCTTTCTGCCACGAGGCGCGGACGCCATTTTGGGTACCCTTTTTCATTAAAAATGTCCATGCAGTGTCCCTTTTCTTATTAATAACCTTTGGGAAAAATGTAGAAATGTTGCGAATCTTTCACAGCCACGATGCTTTCACCCTGCGCCAGACTGGTGTGCCAGACCTTTTCCAGGCATCGCATCAGCCAAGTGGTTGGCTCCTCGGGGACAAGGGTTATCCACTCTGCACCTGGCTGATGACACCGCTCCATAACCCCAACACCCGTGCTGAGCTGCAGTACAATGAGAGCCATCTCGCCACCAGGAACATAATTGAGCAGACGATTGGCGTGCTCAAGCAAATGTTCCACTGTCTGGACCACTCAGGCGGAGCCCTGCAGTACTCGCCTGAGCGAGACTCCCTCTTCATAGTTGTATGTTGCATTCTTCATAACCTTGCAATCCTCAGGACCCAGCCAATGCCACCAGGGATTGGTGCACCACCAGAGGACGAGGAGGAAGAGAAGGACAAGGATGAGGAGGATGATCAGCAGCAACACCAAGGCGGGAGGGAGGCCCACAATGTTGAGACTGCAAGGGCCATCCGTCAAAGACTGATAACAAGTCACTTCTAGGCCCATACTCAGGAAATGGCTTCTGGCATGGAGAACAACATGATGGAAAGCAACCCACCACCCCTATAGCCAGCCAAGGCAGCAATGATTCAAAAGGCCAAACATGTACATTTTGAAAACCCGCCACCGCCGCGTGTGCGCCGTGGGAGCGGCCATCTTGGACGCCATCTTGCCCGACCTCGTGGGGTCCGCCATCTCATGAGCAGACAGCGTGGACGCCATCTTGTCTCGATCAGGGCCCTACAGTGGCATCGGTCACAGTGGACCAGACCAGGCCGCACCCGCTATCCAAATCAATGGTGGACATCGAGGTAAACGGGTGCCGGGTTAAATGTTTAATTGACAGTGGAAGCACGGAGAGTTTTATCCACCCTGAACTGGCACAACAACTCTCCCTAAAGGTGGTCCCTACTCAGGGTACCATCTCTATGGCTGATAAAACCCAGACATCGACCATTCTGGGTTACTGCACGGTACAATTGTCTGTTAACGGAACTGTATACGATAATTTTAAAGTATTAATCATGAAGAATATTTGTGCGAGCGTGATCTTGGGCCTGGATTTCCAGTGCAACCACCAAAGCATCACGCTCAAGTACGGTGGGTCCCAGCCGCCCCTCACAGTGTGCGGTCTGGCTACCCTGAAGGTAAAGCCGCCTTCGCTATTCGCGAACCTTACCCCTAACTGCCGGCCAATAGCGACCAAAAGCAGGAGGTACAGCTGGGAGGACAGGCGGTTTATCGCGACCGAGGTAGACAGGCTCCTGAAAGAGCGCATTATTGAACGCAGCAACAGCCCGTGGCGCGCCCAAGTGGTAGTGGTAAGGGGTAGCGAGAAGAAACGGATGGTGATCGACTATAGCCAAACAATCAACAGGTACACCCAACTAGACGCCTACCCGCTACCCCGCATATCAGAAATGGTGAACCAAATCGCCCAATACCGGGTGTTCTCCACCATCGACCTCAAGTCAGCGTACCACCAGCTCCCTATCAGACCAGAGGCCCGCCCGTACACCGCCTTCGAGGCGAACGGACGCCTCTACCAATTCCTCAGAGTCCCCTTTGGGGTGACGAATGGGGTCTCGGTCTTCCAGAGGGAGATGGACCGCATGGTCGATGACCACCACTTGCAGGCAACCTTCCCCTACCTCGACAACGTCACCATCTGCGGTCACAACCAGCAGGATCACGACTCGAACCTCGAGAGGTTCCTGAAAACCGCACAAAAACTCAACCTCACCTACAACGAGGACAAGTGCATTTTCAACACCACGCGCCTCTGCATACTAGGCAGCGTGGTGGAGAATGGGGAAATCGGACCAGACCCCGACCGATTGTGCCCCCTACGGGAGCTGCCCCTGCCCAACACTCCCAAAGCCCTGAAAAGGTGCCTGGGGTTATTTTCTTATTATTCCCAATGGGTCCCCAACTACTCCGACAAAGCCCGCCCCCTCTTGAAAGCATCCTCTTTTCCGCTCTCTGCTGAGGCCCACGCTGCCTTCAAAAGCATTAAGCAGGATATTGAGCGGGCCACGCTACAGGCAGTGGACGAGAACACTCCCTTTCAAGTGGAAAGTGATGCGTCTGACTTTGCCTTGGCGGCCACCCTCAACCAGGCGGGGCGGCCCGTAGCTTTCTTCTCGAGGACCCTCCAAGGGCCCGAGATCAGACACTCCTCCGTAGAAAAGGAGGCCCAAGCCATCGTGGAGGCAGTGCGCCACTGGCGCCACTGGCGCCACTACCTAGCCGACAAACGCTTCACCCTACTTACCAACCAGCGGTCGGTAGCGTTTATGTTCAATAATAAACAGAGGGGGAAGATTAAAAATGATAAGATTCTTAGGTGGCAGATCGAGCTCTCCACCTTCGAGTATGACATCATTTACCGGCCAGGGGCCCTTAACGAATCCCCTGACGCCCTCTCACGAGGGATGTGTGCCAGCGCCACCGGGGATCGGCTACAGACCCTCCACAACGACCTCTGCCACCCAGGGGTCACGCGGCTGTTCCACTTCATAAAGTCCCGTAACTTACCCTACTCGATTGAGGAAGTTCGGTCTCTGACCAGGAACTGCCGCACTTGCGCTGAGTGCAAGCCTCGGTTCTACCGCCCAGATAGAGCCCACTTAATCAAAGCTACACGGCCCTTTGAGCGGCTCAGCTTAGATTTCAAGGGCCCCCTCCCGTCAGTCGACCGCAATGTTTACTTCCTGAACATTGTGGACGAATACTCCCGTTTCCCATTCGCCTTCCCCTGCCCAGACATGACCAGCGCCACGGTCATTAAATGCCTCAACAGCCTGTTCTGCCTGTTCGGTATGCCGAGCTACATCCATACGGATAGGGGGGCGTCCTTCATGAGTGAAGAGCTGCGCCAGTACATGCTGTCCAGGGGGATCGCCACGAGCCGTACCACCAGCTACAACCCCCGGGGTAACGGTCAAGTGGAGCGAGAGAACGGGACAGTATGGAAAGCAGTCACTCTAGCTCTAAGGACCAAGGGCCTCCCTATCTCCCGCTGGCAGGAAGTCCTCTCGGATGTGCTCCATTCGATATGGTCGCTATTGTGTACTGCCACTAATGCCACGCCTCATGAACGAATGTTTGTCTTTCCCCGGAAATCCACCTCAGGCGTATCCATGCCGTCATGGCTCTCCACCCCAGGTCCGGTATTCGTGCGAAGGCATGTGAGGGGCCACAAGACGGACCCTCTCGTGGAGCCAGTGCACCTACTCCACGCCAACCCCCAATACGCGTATGTCTGGCACGCCGACGGAAGGGAGGACACCGTGTCCATAAAAGACGTCGCCCCAGCCAGTAACGACAACAACCACGGCAATAGCAACAACAACGATCACAGCAACTCTTACCCACCCACTACTCTTTCATCACCCCCAGAAGAACATCGACCAACGGCACCCCCACCAACTACCCCTTCAACAACCCTGGCGGCACCCCCGGCAGAGACCCAGGAGGCCACCGGGGACACCCAGCCGACACCCGCGACACCACAACAGCCACGTCGGTCGCAGAGGACTATCAAACCCCCGAGCAGACTAAATCTATAGAAGGGGTGAATGTGATGAAATATTCCATTCATCACTGCCTGTGACTGTGGTTGGTTTCAGGTTTCAGTTCCCTTACCTCAGTTCCGTCTCCTCACCATTGTATTGTATATTGTAATGTATTGTGTGTAGGGCTCCGCCCATACCTGGCCCCTATGTAAGCAAGCTCAGTCTGGCCTCATATCCAGTACTGCAGACCTCCAGATGGAAGATACCTCTCTCCACTGCGTGTTACCTTCTAAGTTAATAAAAGCCTTGTTTTGTTTCGCTAACATCGAGTCTCGGAATTATTGAGGCACATCAGTTCTCACAACCTGGAGATAATGGCCAAAAGATTAAACAAAAGTAATTACACGAACTTCGGTCTTTAATAAAAACATTTTCAACATTTCGTCAGACCTCCTACTTTTTGCCCTCCAAAGGTGATCTCCTTCCCTTGCCCACTTGCCACCTTCAAACCCTACTGCTCCTCCGTAATGGGGCCCCAGTGGCTGCAGCAAGGCTGCTGGAAGGTTGCTTAATGTCAGATCCTGAGACTACAGATGCCCTTGAAGGATGCCCTCGACCAGCTCTGAGCCTGGAGGGCCCGGCTGCAGACTGCACCAACTCTGCATGGGCAGCAGCAATCTGGGCTACAGGCGGTGGCAAGTGCAATGGGGAAGTGACTGTGGTGGCAGCAGGAATGCTGTCCTCTTGAGATAGGACAGCACCTCCCTGCTTGACCGACACACTGCCACTCCCACGTGGCAGCACCTCAGCATCCGGAGCAATCTGCTGCAGCACAGATTTCTGGCCTGCTGCGGTGCCGTGAGAGCCCCGGGGCAATGTGTCCAAACCAGCGATGATGGCAGCAGTCAGTGCTTGTGTGGTCTCAATCTGAGTCTGCATGAGAGCAGCCTGATATTGGATCACGGCAGCCAGTGACTGAATTGCAGCACTAAGCATTTGCATGGCGTGTAGCCTGTGCTGCAGCGTAGTGCTCCACACTCCTTGCCAATGCATCAATGCTTTCGGGCACCCTTCCCACTGCACCCATGAGCTGAGTGTACATGTCCACCACCTGGGTGTTAATTTCAGTGATGAGCCACTCCTCCTCTGTGTCCAGTGCAGCAGGACTCACTGGCCTACTCTCCCTCCGGGGAGAAGCCACCCAAGCTTCCCTACCCTCATCGTGATGCTGCAGCCCGCTGGGCCCCGGAGCATCACCCTCATCAGGCCCTTCCCCCCTGCTCCCCTCCAGGGAAGACGTGGTCCCAGTGTGGGCATGGGCTTACTCGGGAGAGGGTGGCGCTGATGCTCCAGCTTCCTTTTCCTCCTCACCTGCAGCTTCACTCCCACTGGCAACTTGAGGGCCCGTCTCCTCAGCTGGTGACTCACCATCTGAAAGCAGGGAGGTACAAGAGTGGCTTTAGCGTGAGGACAGGGGGGCAGTAAGGGAAGAAGGAGTGGAGCGATTTAGTAAGTTGGATTGCAAGTGTCAAAGGCTGGTGTTGTGAGGGACAAGTGGAATGAGAGAGGAGAGAAAGCTGATGACCTTACCATTGCTGTCTCGAACGGGGTCGACCTCTCCAGGGGTGACAGGACTGATCACCTGGCTCACCACAATCTTGTGGACGCACGCCTCAAGATCACTGAGGGGTTGCAGCTGAGGCGAGATAGTATGGTCTGCAAGAAAAAGGACGGTGTCTGAGTAAATATGCAGCCATGGTCTTGCCTGATGTGCCTCCCATAGTTGAATAGCCCTTAATGTATGCAGCCATGGTCTTGCCTGATGTGCCTCCCATAGTTGAATAGCCCTTAATGTATGCAAGGTGTGGAATGTGCATGTGTGTTTTATGAAATGGCCATAAGTCTTGGATGAGTGTTGGGCATTGGGGTTTTAAGACCCTCTGGCCATAGAGTGAGGTTGAGGTGGAGGGATGGAGAGGTAAAAATAAAAACTGACTGTAAAAGCTTTTATAGATATGTGAAGAGAAAAAGATTGGTGAAGTCAAGCGTAGGTCCCTTGCAGAATCAGGGGAATTTATAATGGGGAACAAAGAAATGGCTGACCAATTAAATACATATTTTGGTTCTGTCTTCACAAAGGAGGACACAAATAACCTCCCAGAGATGTCGGGGAACTTAGGGTCTGATGAAAGGGAGGAACTGAAAGAAATCAGTATTTGTAGGGAAATGGTGTTGGGGAAATTGACGGGATTGAAGGCCGATAAATCCCCAGGGCCTGATAATCTACATCCTAGGGTACTTAAGGAACTGGCCCTAGAAATAGTAAATGCATTGCTGGTCATCTTCCAAAATTCGATAAACTCTGGAACAGTACCCATGGATTGGCGGGTAGCTAATGTTACCCCACTGTTCAAAAAAGGTGGTAGTGTGGCAGAGCCACTGAGGGACTTTGAGCAACTGTACATAATTCCCTTTAATGAGGTTTTACTCCAATCTAAGCCTGTACCAGTCTGTTAGTGATTTCTGTGTTCGCACATACTGTTTGCATGCACGGGGCGCGGTCCATTTAAGACTGCGGCAAAGCGCGGGTAAATGCGATGACGTCATGCCGCTAATCATTTGACCACCCAAGCGCGGGAGAAACGTGATGACATCATGACGCCATCCACGGGACCGCCCTGGCAGTCCTCGTGGAGCCTCCGACCAGCAAAGACCTGTTTTCGTGGTTCTCCTGTATCGATCTCGACAAACTGTTTAAACTCGTTAGTTCTGCATTAAAACTTGTTTGTTTGATCGCCTGAGTCAACCTCAGTTCTTAGATAGGAATTGGGCAATTACTACATTGGTGACCCCGTCTTTTGCGAACGTTTTTCGCAAAAAGAACACTACATGGAGGCCAACGCCGTTTTGTTGAAGCTACCGCAGTTCTGGGAGCAGCAGGTGGCCTCGTGGTTCATCGAGGTCGAAGCCCAGTTCACTCTGAGAGGCATCGTTGCAGATGAAACTAAATACCTCTACGTGGTCTCGGCACTCGAAAGCTCCACTGCCTCGCGGATCATCAGCCTCCTCGAGAACCCTCCAACGGAGGGCAAGTATGATACCATCAAGGCGCAGTTGCAGCAAGTATTCGGGCTCACTAAATCAGAGCGCGCACGTTGATTGCTCGCCATGCCCGGGCTGGGGGACTCCAAGCCTTCGGAATTGATGAGCCAAACGCTCACACTCCTGGGCTCCGAACCGGAATGCTTCCTTTTCTGGGTACTCTTCCTCAGCCAGCTGCCTGAGCAGGTGTAAGCTGCCCTGGCCAGTTCCGAGGTAGAAGACTGCGCGGCACTCGCAGCAGAGGCGGACAAAATATTTGCAGTCACGCAGCAGTACTGCACCGCCATGAGGCGCCCATCCCCCGCGGAAGCTGCCACGAGGCGCCCCTCCCCCACAGACGCTGCCACAGTCAACAGGGCTGTGTTTCTACCACGCGCAGTTCGGCGCGTAGGCAAGACGTTGCCGTCCTCCCTGCAGCTTTCCCTAAAAACAAAAACAACTGCGAATAATGAGGAACGGGTCCAATGGGCGCCCCGTGGCCGCCATGGCGATCGGTAATGCGGGCAAGCTGCTTTTCATTACCGACACGCTCTCCGGCCGTCATTTTCTGTGCGACACCGGTGCGCAGTGCAGCATATTGTCAGCTTCCCCCCTCGATGTTCAGGCTGGGAAGCATGGCCTCGCCCTTCAAGCAGCCAATGGCGGAGCGATTCGGACGTTCGGCAGATGGCGTGTGTAGTGTCCGCGTATCAATAATACACGGACTGCAGGAGAACAGTAATAACAGGTTTTTACTGAATAGAGGGTATGCTGGAACTGAAAGTACAGAAGCCTGCTACGGCTTTATATACAGGTGTGGTCACTGCCGGTACTACAGTATAAAAGCAGTTCTCTCTTAAAGGTACATACACAACAATTCCTCCCCTTTTAGATAAACAGTACATAACATTCATTTAACAATTAAATAATAACTAATTACAATTACAATTTTCTCTGTACTATATACATCAACTGAAGCAAACATTTATAAATTCAGTCTTTGAGGAGGCTTCCTGATCCTGACTGGGTAGCGCCTTTCTCGAGTATCCTGTTCTTGCGGCGGAGTCGATTCTGGCTCATTGTCATTGGTTGGTTCGTCAGCTTCCAATACCACTGATTCTGAGGTAGACGCAATCTGTACTTCGGGTTCATTACCAGGTGCGCATGCTCGTGGTATGGGTTTGACTTGTTCCTGTGACTCTAGAATCTGGTCAGCATGGCGTCTCACGATGCTCTCTCCAACGTCCACTGTGTACATTAGTGGTCCCTGCTGTGTGCATATCGTTCCTGGCTGCCATTTTTCTGTTCGGTAGTCGCGGGCCAAGACTGGTTGCCCTATCTTGAAGCTCCTGGTTGGCTTCTCATTGATGTGCTGGAATTGCTTATCCTCAACATCTCGTCTTATGTTTGGTTTGAGCAAATCCAGGCGACATCTTAACCTTCGGTTAAAGAACATTATGGCTGGAGCTTGGTTGGTGACTGCATGTGTCGCATTTCGGTAAGCAAACAAGAAATTATCCACCTTGTGTTGTAGTGGTATGTCGTCGTTATACATCGCCTTTATTGCTTTTTTAAAGGTCTGAACAAACCTCTCAGCCAATCCATTTGTGGCTGGATGATATGGGCCAGATGTGTAATGTTTTACCCCATTATTCCTCAAAATCCTCCGGAAATCTTCGGACACAAACTGTGGTCCATTGTCGGAGCAAATCTGTTCTGGCAAGCCATTCCTGGTGAAGATGGTCCATAGGACTGCAATAGTTTTCTCCATGGTGGTGGAGGACATTTTGATGACCTCTGGCCATTTCGAATGTGCATCCACAGCGATTAGGAACATTGAGTCCATAAATGGACCAGCAAAATCAATGTGTACCCGTTGCCATGGAGATGAGGGCCACTCCCATGGGTGTAGCGGGGCCTGTGGTGGAGCGTTTTGGACTTTCTGGCATCCTGTGCATCTCTTGGTCATATCCTCAATTTCTTTATCGATTCCCAGCCACCACACAAACGCCCTGGCTGGGCCCTTCATTTTGACCCCTCCCAGATGACCCTCATGAAGCTCATTGAGTACTCTATCTCTCAACTTGGGTGGAATTACCACTCGGGATCCACACATCAAGGTCCCCCGGCATGCTGACAGCTGTTCTCCCCTTGGCGAGAATGCTGGCAACAGTGAGTCACCATGTGCTGGCCATCCCTTCACCGTCAAATCATAGACATGAGAGAGTGTCGGATCATTTCGGGTTTCCTTCCCTATACTTGAGTTTGTAACAGGTAGACATTCGACTATGGTCGAATGGAATATCTCAACAGGGTCCACTGCAGGTGCTTCCTCCACCGTAGGCAACGGTAGGCGCAACAGCCCATCAGCGTTTCCATGCTGTTTCGTACCTTTGTACTCTATGTTGTATTGATGTGCCCCTAGAAAAAGGGACCATCTTTGCAGCCGTTGCGCCGTCATCACCGGAACGCCCTTCTTTGGGTTAAAAATGGAGACAAGAGGCTGATGATCAGTCAGTAGGGTGAATTTCTGCCCGTGCAGATAGTGATTGAACTTCTTCACCCCCCACACCAGGCTGAGCGCCTCCCTGTCAATCTGGGTGTAGTTACGCTCGGCTGAGGTTAACGAGCGCGACGCAAAGGCTATTGGCCTCTCTGAACCATCAAGGAATTTGTGTGACAGCACCGCTCCAATGCCGTACGGAGACACATCACATGCCAACCGAATCGGTAGTGTTGGATTGTAGTGGGCCAATACTTCTTTTGAAGTGATTAGGCATTTACATTTCTGAAAGGCACGCTTACACTCATCACTCCATTTCCATGCTACTCCAGTTTGCAGCAGGGCGTTCAGTGGGTGCAGAATTGTAGATAAATTTGGCAAGAACTTATGGTAGTAGTTCACCAACCTGAGGAACGACCTCAGTTGTGACACATTTTCCAGTGCTGGAGCCTTGACTACTGCCTCAATCTTGTCTGGGGACTTATGTAACCCCTCCTCATCAATCATGTGGCCACAATACGAGATTTGTTTCCTGAAAAACTCGCATTTGGGACGGTTGACTCGTAGCCCATATTCTTGTAATCTAGTGAGCACCTGCTCCAGGTTGGCAAGGTGTTCACTGTCATTTCCGCCCGTAACCAGGATGCCGTCCAAATAACACTGGGTCCCCGGGATCCCTTGCAGGACTTGTTCCATCGCCCTCTGCCAAATAGCCGGAGCTGATGCTACCCCGAATACCAGTCGATTGTACTGGTAAAGACCTTTGTGAGTGTTTATCGTGAGGTATTTTCGAGATGCTTCTTCTACCTCCATTTGTAGATACGCTTGGGCCAGATCAATCTTCGTAAAGCGTTTCCCTCCAGATAGTGAGTCAAAAATATCTTCTATGCGTGGAAGTGGATATTGTACTGTGTGCAGGACTGGGTTCACAGTTACCTTAAAGTCCCCACAGATGCGAACCTTCTTCGGCTACCCAGGCGTGCTGCTCAATGATTTCTTCATTACAGGAATGATGGGTGTGGCCCACTCGCTCCAGTCCACCTTGGACAGCACACCCGAACGCTCCAGACTCTCCAGCTCTGCTTCGACGGCTGGGCGGATCGCGTACGGTACCGGTCTGGCCTTAAAAATGTTTGGGTTTGCGTTATCTTCAATTTTTACCATTGCCGTTACTCCTTTTAGAGCCCCAAGTCCTTGTTGGAACACCTCTTTCGTGTCAGTTAGAATTTTTGACAGTCGTCCAGGTGTGGCGTCGTCATCCTTTTTGTCAGCCACAGTTAGCGCCTGAATGGAATGCCAATCCAATTGTATTTTTCGGATCCATTCACTTCCCAATAATGTTGGTCCTCCATCTTGTAGTATATATACATACAGTTTCTGTGTTTCCTTGCCGTTGTATTTAACGGGCACCCTTATTTTTCCTCTGGGGTAGACTTTTTGCCCCGTATATGTCTTCAATACAATGGACGTGTCCTTCAAGGGTATGTGTGAGAATAGCTGCTCATAGTCTCATCGATTCATGACAGTTAGGGCTGATCCTGTGTCCAATTCCATCTTTACTTGGGACCCTGCTATCATGAGGGTGACCCAAATGGTTCGGTGATCTTCCTTTGCGATCACGTTGTGTAACTTTAGAAAACTTAGTCTCCTGCTCCCGGAGTCATTATCACTCTCCTGATCATCTGAACTACTGTCTGTCATTTTTTTTACTTTCTTGTACTTTTCCTTAGTAGTTCTTTTAGTGTTGCTTTTCTTTCCCGACCTGCAGACTCTTGCTATGTGTCCCACTTTTCCACATTGCCTGCATACTTTGTCCTTAAACCAGCAGTCCTTCTGGTCATGGGTTGTTCTGCCGCAGCGATAGCACTTTTCTGCTCCATATGCCATTTCATTGGTGCTATATTCTTGCAGTTCCTGTTGTAGCACAGTACCAGAACTGAGAGATTACAGCTATCAGGAAAGATTGAACAGGTTGGAGCTTTTTTCTTTAGAAAAGAGAAGACTTAGAGTGGACCTGCTAGAGATCTTTAAAATTGTTAATGGGTTGGACAGGGTAGATGTGGAGAGAATGTTTTCACTTGTGGGAGAATCCAAAACCAGGGGCCATAAATACAAGATAGTGATTAATAAATCCAATAGGGAGATAAGGAGAAATGTCTTTACTCAGAGAGTGGTTAGAATGTGGAACTCGCTACCGCAGGAAGTGGTTGAGGCAAATAGCTTAGGTGCTTTCAAAAGAAAACTAGATGAGTACATGAGAGAAAAGGGAATAGAAAGATATGCTGAAAGGCCGAGATGAGGTAGATGCAATGGGAGGAGCCTCGTATGGAGTGTAAACACCAGTGCAGAGTAGTTGGGTCGAATGGCCTGTTTCTGTGCTGTATATTCTAAGTAATTCTATGTAAATTCATAGGCCGTAATTCCATTTTCCATAAATAATGCCAGCACAATACTATAATGCAAATTTAAGTGTTATGGGTTGTTACAATTCAGACTTTGCCAGACATCTTTCCTTCTGTACCAGCTCCTATAGACAAGTCATATTTATTATGAACTGAAGGAAGACCTTGTATGCAAAGTAATCTGGGATAGCTTGGCATAGGTAAACAACAGACCCATTTATTATGTCTAAATTGCTCATAGGATTTCCATCAAGTGCCCATGCCACTTCAGAAGATGATTACTATCAGTCTCACCAGACACCTTAATAATAGACTAAACAATCAAACACATTTATTCACAGTCATTTATAGAAACAAGAGGCAAGTTGTTGAAACCAGTGCAAATAATGCCACAGATTCAAATCATTTGATGAATGAATTAAACAGACAATCCTATTATTTGAATATCTTTGCAAGTCTTTCTTTAAAAAATAAATAAATGAATGTTCCTCAGGAAGGGATCAGCCAGCTCATAATTCAGATATGCTGTTTCTCAAAATTACAAAATCATTCTTCCTGTGAATCTGCATTCTGTCTCTGTGCTTGTGTGGCTAGGTCGAAACCATAGCTAACTGCTGCATCAAGGAGTCTTGGGGGAGAAAAATTCAGTTGGTAGCGCTACCCGCTAGCGCCTTAAGAGGGTGCTAAGTGGGGCACAAACCAACTAGCGCCCGGGTGCGGCGATGTTTGGCTCGCGAAATTAGCTAGACATTTTGCGTTGGCGCTAAACACTACCGCCACGATCTCCTGCGCCAGCAGATCGTGACATCAGTCGAGTGCGCAACGCCCCGGTAGCGCCCCGGACCAGATATTGAGTGGCGCCCCCTGCTTTACCGCATGTCGCTAGCAATGACAGGTTGAGGGGAGCGTTTTGCAGTCAGGAAGGGACTGGGGGAGCGCTATTTAAAGGCGACCGCTTCCTGCATTTTTTTGTTGGTGACATTTTTGCACCACACACTCTGAGAGAGAGAGAGAGAGACTTCTGGAGAGATTCTACACTGTATGAAGGAGTTTTGGGTACTGAGCAGCACTTTGCAGGTTCATTTTGATTTGCCCTTCTTTGTATCCATTTAAAAGAGACTGTGGGGGCTGCACTCTGAGCTCTTTCCCTGGGTCTCTCCATTGTTCTTTCCAGCAGATTTGATGTACAGGTCTCTCCAGGCCGAGATTCAAGGCTGCAATGAACAGGATGTGGATGGAGACCAAGATCAACCCTCCCCTTTAAGATAAAAACAGAAAATGCTGGAGAAACTCAGCAGATCAGGCAGCATCTGTGAAGAGGGAAACAGAGTTAACCTTTCAGGTCGATGACCATTCATCAGAACTCCCCTTTAAGAACTGGCCGGTGCCAGTGTGTCTGTGTTCCATTGCTGACTGACATCACATGAGCTTCGCCAGCGCTGTGAGTTAGCGCCTTGCTCCTTGGCCTTTGCGCCTTAAGACAGATGTGAAGCACCTGATTTAGCGCTCCAATCACCTCCAGGGGCGATAAAAGCCAAGTTTGCTGTTGGAGGCGATAATTAGCGCCAGGCGCTAAACTTTGCGCACGGCCGATAATGGCGCCCCAAACGGGGCGATACTGAATTTTTCCCCCTTGGATTCTTATATCTGTAAAGCCCTTTAAAATACACTTTCACCTTGGACAGAAGGGCTGGAATCTTTACCTTGGAGTCAGGTCGGGTGCGTGCGGGCCGCGTAGCAGGTCGCCATCCCGAACTTTTGAACAGCGCGTTCTGCACTGCGCGTTTAACTCAATTACACCAATTGAAAGAGTCATGCGCGTTTCCCAGCCCAATTAAATGGAGCAGGCCTGATGACGTCAACAATGATTTGTTTTCAGCGCGGATATTTCAAGCAGCCTTGCACACATCTCATTTGAAGGTTGCTCTAGGAGTGTTCAAGGTGCTTCGATGAGCTACAAATTGTTGAATAACATTGAGAATTCTGTGGGTCATGGAGACACACAGACAGAAACAGCGTCAAGATTCACAGATGCCTCCCTGGAAGTGCTGGCCCAGAAAGTAAGAGCACGCAGGGAGGTCCTCTTCCCTGCGGATGGCCGAAAAAGACCAGCAAGAGACACTAAGAGAGCATGGTTAGAGATCACAGAGGAGGTCAGCAGCAGAGATGTGGTGAGGAGGATGTGGATCCAACGCCGCAAAAGATACAATGATCTCATGAGGTCAGGAAAGGTGAGAACAATGCCACACTCACCTATATCCTGATGTGCATCTCACTCCAACCCCATCACTTCGCCTTCCCAAGCCGACTCCTGCACATCACTCCTCACACCAACCTACATTGCAGGTGCACCCATCCCTCTCTGTCTATACACCTACTCACATCCCCATCTGACTAACCACCCCTGACACTCACCCTCATCCTAATGCAATCATAACAAGTAACACCACAGAAGGAGGCCATTTGGCAATGTCACACCACTCCCTCATAGTCACCCTCTACAGATGTAGCCCACCCTTCTTTGCACCCATTCCATCACTCTCACTCAAAGTTCTCTTCTTTCCCTCCTTGCAGGAGAAGAGAGCCCACAACAACAGAGGGAGGCAGAGAACCAGAGGTGGCCCTCCTGTCATCACAAATTTGACTCCAGCAGGTGCTAGAAATCTCTGGAGTTGCAGAGCTGCTGGCAGTGCAAGCTGGAGAGAGGGACCTCCCAGCAACTCGATGACAGAATTAAATCTCACAAAGCCGCTGGCATACAACAGTTACTCAAATGGTGACTGATGTCAGCAGCCAGTGAAATGTCATCATGTGCATAATAGTAATGTTACCCATTCTTATCATAACACTTCTAATTCATCGCTTTACTCTCCCACAGGTCCATCAAGTGCCCCCGCCACTGTTCAGCTGGAGGAGGAAGATGGCTCCTCAGAGGAAGCTCCATTCTCTGAGGGTGCACCATCGGCAGACCCATGGGCACCCAGCACCAGCACAGATATGCACACCTCGTGAGCTTCAAGCTCTGCTGAGCTGCATGCAGATGCTGAACTTTGGGGGCCATCGAGAAAGAGGGTGATCTTGGAGGAGCAGCAACAATTGCGTGAGGCTCTGGCAGCTTTTGCAGCCGTAATGTGTGCAACCGTACAGAGAATGGAGGAGTCCATCTCCAAAATGAGCACCACCATCTCGCAGGTGATGGCGATGATGTGCTGTTCCGTGGAAAGGATGTCCACCTGCATGGAGCAGCAAATGTGCCAGTCCAACGAGAACATGCTTGCTGTGAACAACAGATTGCAGATGCTCATTGACCTCACCTCGAGGAGGGATCTTAACGTAGACTTGGGCCTTCTTAGCCCCACTGATGTGCAGCAAGGTGCTCTCTAGCTCCTTGCTAGCAGGGAAGTGCGGATGGCCCATGAGACGGATGATGACATTGAGAGGGGACATGGAAGTGGGGGCTCTTCTCAAAGCGCTCCCACATCTCCCCCATTGCCTCCCCCTCAGTCAGAGCCCCACATGCTGCCTCGGATCCCGATGGCCGAGTCTGCCCATGCGCAAGCTCCAAAACCCAGAGGACATCCGCCAAAAGTGTCTAAACAGTCGCAGCAGGGAAGCAAGCAGCCTGCCTCTACTTCTGCCGAAGCCACAAGGGTTGCACCTCATAGAACGCCTTAATGAAAAAAGTCATAATCCTAGATGCACAAGGGTATGCACATGGGTGTATGAACAAATGTTAGTGATAAGTTTCAGTTATATTTATGACGCACATAAATTTATTTCTTTGCACAACTTTTCCATCTTGTCCATTTTTGCCTGCTACCTGGGAAGTGGCTTTGTCACTTGAAGTGAATGGTGAGACATTACTTAACCTCAAGCACTGGGGTGAGAGGAATGGCTTGGTCAATGTAGGACTGCTTTGTGGTGTTGTTGGGGGAGTGGTGGTGGGGGGATGGGGGAAGTTTGTACAGCATTAGGCAGCCATATGGGTGCAAGTTTAGTAAATCTGGCCATTATGAGGCCATCCCGGGCCTCCCGAGCAGCAATGTGCGCTGCTGCTGGTGCCAACTCCACCTTAGGTTTCTCCTCCTCCTTGTGTATTGTAGGATTCGCAAAATTCCCACATTTCCCCCAAGGTTATTAATAAAGGGACCCTATGGACAATTCAAAACAAGGGTACCCAAAAGATGGCGTCCGCACCTCGTGACCAAAAGCCTGTAAGATTTTAAAAGCTTGGACTCTGCAGTACAGAACAAGCTGTTTTGGGAAATCGAAACTTAAAATGCATTTCTGTGAAAAAGGACTTTTGTGTTTGAAAACCTAGACAGTTAAGCAAACACTGAATATGCATTTTCGTCAGATTGGAACAGATCACCCCAGTTAGGCCTAAGCGCAAGGCCATTAGTTTGTCCGCATAAATAATCGGAAACAGCTTAGGGAAGCGACCAAGGCTGCACAGGCCGATTAAAATGCATTAATGACAATACAGCCCAGACATCAGGCCATTAGGTGCGATAAACGGCCATCTAAAAACAGTTAGCTTAGATTGCTATAATCATTTAAAACAGCCTGCCAAAAGCGAAACAATGAACGGACCTGATTTGGTGAACAGATAAGGGCCATCGAAAGGACTATAACTGTAGGCCCTCAGTAGCAATCGCCCCTTGACTCTTGAGCCCTTGACTCTCTCACTCCGTGCCCTCGTGGCTCCTGCTCTTTTTCCCCTCCTGCGCTTGCCACCTGGCCAATGCCCGTGTCTTTCCCAACTCCATCAGGGACGCCCAGCATTGCACCAGGCGAACATGGGCAAACCAAGCCAGACGAGGCGGAACGGGACGAGACGAGGCGAGGTGAGATGAGACAAGATGAGATGAGGTGAGATGAGATGAGATGAGATGAGACGAATTGGGAGAAGATTGAAGAACGCTTCGAATAATCGGGCTTTCAATTCAGCCGACCTGCGACTATCTTCATGCAAACTCCAATTGCTGCCCGAGGAAGAGGAACCATCATCCCTGCGATGTAAAGTATCCAAGCAAAGACTTTAACCTCAGGGTACTTTACCTGGACGACGCCCTTGCAGTGCCTTGAGACCACGTGACGACGACAGGCCCCAGAGAGCACAAAGAGCGAACCCCAAACCCCACAGCTGTTTGAACTCAGCAGATTTTGACTCGCTGAGCATGAATTCCTGGCCCCTCATAGCTTAATCTAGTTAGGTATAGGGGTGGGATAAGGATAAGGGGATTGTTAATGTAGTTTGTTTTCCCTCGATATGCCGTGTGTTCCCCATTCCCTGTATAAGTATAGTTATTTTGTTTATGCCTGTAATTGTTTACCAGTAATTTCTCATAAGACTGTGTTTTATCTCTGTTCAATAAAAGCTTGGTTTTCTTACACCAAACCACTTGTCTACTCGAGTTTTCTGTATCGCCGCCTGCACCTAAGTCCGGTGTCTAGAACCCAGGGGCGTGGGAACGATTCGAACTGCTCACCAACAGTTAGGAGCATAACTGACTGGGCGCACGCGACGCGCCACCCACCACCCCCTACAGAAACACCTGTTCCTGCTCCTCCTCCTCTTCCTCTGACGAGGCTGTGCATTCTGCGTCTTGCTCCTCCTGCGGCTCCAATCCTCGCTGCTGCGCTATTTTGTGCAGTGCACAGCAGTCTACGATGATTCTGAAGACCCTGGCTTGTGCATACTGAAAGGCTCCTCCAGATCTGTCAAGGCATCTGAAGTGCATCTTCAGCATGCCGATTGCTTGCTCTATGATACATCTGGTGGATATGTGGCTGTCATTATAATGCTACTCAACCTCATTACTTGGCCTCCTCAAGGATGTCATCAGCCACGTCTTCAGTGGATAGCCCTTGTCACCAAGCAGCCAGCTGGTAAGTCTGTTTGGAGGTGCGAAGAGCTGAGGGAGGGTGGACTGGCACAGGATGAAAGAGTCCTGACAGCTCCCTGGGATTCTGGCACACACAAGCATGATTATCTTTTTATGGTTGCAGATGAGCTGCACTTGGACGGAGTGGAAGCCCTTGTGGTTCACAAACACTCCTGGGTGATGATGTGATGCCTTCATAGCCACATGTATGCAGTTGATGATGCCCTGCACCTGTGGGAAGCCAGCCAGAGCTGCAAAGCTGAGCACCCGCTCAGTAACACTGACTTCATCAGTGGCAAAATTTACGTAAGTGGCTGACTTGTGAAACATGCCATCGGTCACCTGGGTGATGCATCTGTGGCCGGCCGACTGCGAGATCCTGAAAATGTCTGCTGCAGATCCCTGGAAGGAGCCTGAGGTGAAGATGTTGAGGGCAGTGGTGACTTTGACAGCCACTGGTAAGACATGTCCACTAGGTCCTCTGGGCAGCAGATCTTGTTCCAGCAAGCTACAAATTTATACAATGACCTGGCGCGATAGCCTGAGCCTCCTGAAGCACTGCTGTTTAGTTATGTCCAGGAAGCTCATCCTCTGCCTGTATACTCTGCATTGGGGGTATCACCTTCAGCACGGTGTAACCCTGCACTGACCCCCTCCCTCCTGTGGAGCTTCAGGTCATTGAGGAGAAGGCTGCTGTTGTGGTTTTTGCTGCTGCTGTTGGTGTTGGTGGTGCTGAGACACAGCTTGGTCCGATTCTGAGGTCCATGCTGATCCACTAGATGGAAGGTGACGTAAGAAAACTACTAGGCACTTGGTCTAAGCATTAAACAAAGCTTTAATCAACTGTTTTACAACATGGAGGTCTAGTTGTGCCCTTCACGAGTTCCTGTTAAGAATGTCCTGCGCAAGCTGGGCCCGTGCCCGAGTATTTATACTCTTCCTGGACAGCGCCACCCGCAGGCCGCTCAGTATTATTTCATAAGTCTTTCTTTCATGGATGACTGATTCATGTCAGAAGGTAAAGTGGAGATCAGAGGCCCAATCCTTCAGTGTTCTGACAGTGACTAGCAATGTGGTGAGAGTGGCTTCCGAGGTTGCAGAAATGACCTGCAAATTCCTGACAGCTAAATCTCTGCACGCAATGCAGTCAGCAAGAGCATTTCCCTTAGGCAAGGAAGCAAGTTTAAGGTGTGAGTATTTTTGTGTTTTTTTTCCAGCTGTCACTTAATGGACTTGCACAATGGCCACTGAGCTTTTGCCTCCCCTTCACAGGCGAGGGTCCCGAGGTATGTGAATCCTATGCGCAACAAGTTAAAGCCAAAACCTGATGTTAAGAAAGCAGTCAAGGGCCTCTCAATGAGCAGTTAAGTACCTCAGTGAGATCGCCCACCTCTCCCGAGTGGGTCTGTGGCGCGCCTCCAGGGCAAAGCAGACATTGCTATCAGGGGGGAGGAGTGCGAAATATGAGATGAAATAAACATAGTGAGAGAGGAAGTATTAAGGGGTTTAGCAGCTTTAAAAGTGGATAAATCCCCAGGCCCAGATGAAATGTATCCCAGGCAGCACGGTGGCATAGTGGTTAGCACTGTTGCCTCACAGCGCCAGAGACCCAGGTTCGAATCTGGCCTCGGGCGACTGTCTGTGTGGAGTTTGCACATTCTCCCCGTGTTTGCGTGGGTTTTCTCCGGGTGCTCTGGTTTCCTCCCACAGTCCAAAGATGTGCGGGTTAGGTTGATTGGCTATGATAAATTGACCCTTAGTGTTAGGGGGATTAAATACGTGGGGTTACAGGGATAGGGTGGGATATGTGTTGGTGTAGGGGTTACGGGGATCGGGTGGGATATGTGTTGGTGCAGGCTCGATGGGCCGAAATGGCCTCTATCTGCACTGTGGGGTTTCTGTGATTCTGTGAAAAGAGGAAATAGCAGAGGCCCTGACCATCATTTTTCAATCCTCTCTGGCTTCAGGTGGACTGGAGGATTGCTAATGTGGTACCCTTGTTTAAAAAGGGAGAAAAGGTTAGACCAAGTAATTATAGGCCAGTCAGCCTAACCTCGGTGGTGGGAAAATTATTGGAAAGAATTCTGAAGGACAGGATAAATCTTCATTTAGAAAGACACGGATTAATCAAGGATAGTCAGCACGGATTTGTTAAGGGAAGGTCGTGTCTGACAAACTTGATTGATTTTTTGAGGAGGTAACAAGGAGGGTAGATGAGGGTAATGCATTTGATGTAATGTATATGGACTTTAGCAAGACTTTTGATAAGGTTCCACATGGCAGACTGGTCATGAAGTTAAAAGCCCATGGGATCCAGGGCAAAGTGTCAAGTTGGATTCAAAACTGGTTCGGAGACAGGAAGCAGAGGGTAATGGTTGATGGGTGTTTTTGTGACTGGAAGGCTGTTTCCAGTGGGGTTCCGCAGGGCTCAGTACTAGGTCCCTTGCTTTTTGTGGTATATATCAATGATTTAGACTTGAATATAGTGGGTATGATTAAGAAGTTTGCAGATGATACTAAAATCGGCTGTATGATTGATACTGAAGAAGGAAGCTGTAGACTGCAGGAAGGTATCAATAAATTGGTCAGGTGGGCAGAACAGTGGCAAATGGAATTCAATCCAGAGAAGTGTGAGGTAATGCATTTGGGGAGGGCTAACAAGGAAAGGGAATACACATTAAATGGTAGGACACTGAGTAGAGTAGTGGAACAAAGGGACCTTGGAGTACATGTCAACAGATCCCTGAAGGTAGCAGGCCAGGTAGATGAGGTGGTTAAGAAGGCACACGGAATGTTTGCCTTTATTAGCCGTGGCATAGAATACAAGAGCGGGGGGTTATGCTTCAATTGTATAAAACACTAGTTAGGCCTCAGCTAGAGTACTGCATGCAGTTCTGGTCACCACATTACAGGAAAGATGTGATTGCACGAGAGAGGGTACAGAGGAGATTTGCAAGGATGTTGCCGGGAGTAGAGAATCTTAGCTATGAGGAAAGACTGGTTAGGCTGGGTCTGTTTTCCTTGGAACAGAGAAGGCTGAGGGGAGACCTTATTGAGGTGTATAACATTATGAGGGACATAGATAAAGTGGATAGAAAGGACCTATTTCCCTTAGCAGAGGGGTCAAAAACCAGGGGGCACAGATTTAAAGTAATTGGTGGACGGTTTAGAGGGGATTTGAGGGGAAATTTCTTCACCCAGAGGGTTGTGAGGGTCTGGAACTCACTGCCTGAAAGGGTGGTAGAGGCAGGAACCCTAACCACATTTAAAAAGTGCTTGGATGTGCATTTGGGATGCTGTAACCTGCAGGGCTACGGACCAAGAGCTGGGAAGTGGGATTAGGCTGGATAGCTCTTTATTGGCCGGCGTGGACACGATGGACCGGAATGGCCTCCTTCCGTGCTGTAACTTTCTATGATTCTATGAAACACGCCCGAGTTAAAGGCGGAAGTTGAGGGATGACGGCGGATTCCCGACGTGCTGTCAATTTCCACACTTTTAACTGCCGACCTGCCCCCAATCCCGTGTGCTCAGCAATGGGAAAATTCCGGCCAAGGACTTTACAGTTGACAACAAACTCCATGACACGTAGACTAAAGTATTGCGATTGCCACTGATGGTGCGCTCTGTCTTCAGGCTAACCTGATTAGGTTATGTCACCAATTAATGGCCTGACAACACATGTTAATTACTTTTGGCACTTGGATTTGTTTGATAATTGTTTATTCAGATGGATGTGTCTGTTAGTAGACAACTGTATCATCTTGACTGGTCATGTTTAGACAGTTCATGCAGAATCAGAAGAATAGAAGCCATTTTTCCAGTATACATTTGTAGAGGTCATTTTGAGGGCAGTATCTTAATAGAATTCATGTTTAACTGAAGAAATGCAGTAGAGAGAGAAAACCAATAAACTAATTCTAACTTTATTAAAGTGCAGCCCATTTTATTAACAGAAGCTAACCAGCTCATTTGTGATAATACATGGTGTTCTATTACATTTAAAAAATGTATCAATAGATACAGAGCTGAATTTGAAATAGTGATCACAGAATCACAGAAACCCCACAGTGCAGATAGAGGCCATTTCGGCCCATCGAGCCTGCACCGACACATATCCCACCCAATCCCCGCAACCCCCACCCTATCCCCGTAACCCCACGCATTTAATCCCCCTAACACTAAGGGTCAATTTATCATAGCCAATCAACCTAAACCCGCACATCTTTGAACTGTGGGAGGAAACCGGAGCAAACCCACGCAAACACGGGGAGAATGTGCAAACTCCACACAGACAGTCGCCCGAGGCTGGCTTCGAACCCGGGTCCCTGGCGCTGTGAGGCAACAGTGCTAACCACTATGCCACCGTGCTGATAAAATAATCTAGCTGAAGAAACTGAGAAGATACACAATAAGGAGCTGAAATAAAGCAATGGAAAGTGAGGATTGCAGAACAACAGATAAATGCTTATACAGGTGCACGATCCCTTATCCGAAACCCTTGGGGCCAGCTGTGTTTCGGAATTCGGAATTTTTCGGATTTCAGAATGGATAATAATGCTAATAAATGGACAAGAGGCAGCCGTCGGGTTTACCCTACAACTACACCACTAGTAACCTGGCTAGGTAACCAGATTACTGTAAAGAAATAGTTAACAGCAATGTTACCTCAAAGTTGCACACGGCCACGCAGTAATCTGCAAATTCCCGTGCAAGCTGCTCAAGCTTTTACACTGGAAATACCGAGAGACGCTCCATGAAAAAACTTTCGGTTTTCAGAGCTTTTCGAATTTCGGAAGTGTGGATAAGGGATAGTTGACCTGTATAATTAACAAGAAAATGCAGGTCTTCTTACATGCTAATTTATTTCTGAGGTTGATGACATGGCCATTTAAGCAACAATAACTTGCATTTATATAGTGTGGTAAACATAGAACAACATCTAAAGGTTCTTCACAGAGGTGCAATCAGACAAAATAGGTGCTGAGACAAAGAAGGAGCTATGAGGAGGGGTGACAAAAAAACTTGGTCAAAGAAGTGGGATTTAAGGAGGATCTTAAAGTAGGAGGGGGATGTGGAGAGGTGTTTAGTGTGGAACCTAGACAGCTGAAGGCAAACCACCAATGGTGGGGTGCAAGGTGTGGTGGATGTTTTAAAGTACGCGCCTCAATAATACACGGATTTCGGGAGAACAGTTTAACAGGTACTTTACTGAACAAGAGGCAGCTTGAAACTGAAACTACAGAAGCCTGCTAGGGCCTTTTATACAGGGGTGGTCACTGCCGGTACTGCAGTCTAAGACCAGTTATTCCCTTAAAGGTACATACACAACAATTCCTCCCCTTTTAGATAAACAGTACATAACATTCATTTAACAACTAAATAATAACTAATTACAATTACAATTTTCTCAGTAATATATACATCAACTGAAATAGTCATTTATAAGTTCAGTCTTTGAGGAGGCTTCCTGATCCGGACTGGATAGCGTCTTTCTCGAGTATCCTGTTCTGGCGGTGGAGTCAATTCTGGCTCATTGTCATTGGTTGGTTCGTCAGCTTCCAATACCCCTGCTTCTGAGGTAGATGCAATCTGTACTTCGGGCTCATTACCAGGTGCACATGCTTGTGGTACAGGTTTGGCTTGTTCCTGTGACTCTAGAATCTGGTCAGCATGGCGTCTCACAATGCTCTCTCCAACGTCCACTGTGTACATTAGTGGTCCCTGCTGTGTGCATATCGTGCCTGGCTGCCATTTTTCTGTTCGGTAGTCGCGGGCCAAGACTGGTTGCCCTATCTTGAAGCTCCTGGTTGGCTTCTCATTTATGTGCTGGAACTGCTTATCCTCAACATCTCGTCTTACGTTTGGTTTGAGCAAATCCAAGCGACATCTTAGTCTCCGGTTGAAAAACAGTACGGCTGGAGTTTGGTTGGTTACTGCATGTGTCGCATTCCGGTAAGCAAACAGGAAGTTATCCACCTTGTGTTGCAGTGGTATGTCGTCATTATACATTGCCTTTATGGCCATTTTAAAGGTCTGAACAAACCTCTCAGCCAATCCATTTGTGGCTGGATGATATGGGGCAGATGTGTAATGTTTCACCCCATTATTCTTCAGGAACCTCCGGAAATCCTCAGACACAAACTGTGGGCCATTGTCGGAACAGATCTGTTCTGGCAACCCATTCCTGGTGAAGATGGTCCTTAGGACTGCAATAGTTTTCTCCGTGGTGGTGGAGGACATTTTAATGACCTCTGGCCATTTCGAATGGGCGTCCACAGCGATTAGAAACATTGAGTCCATTAATGGACCAGCGAAATCAATGTGTACCCGTTGCCATGGAGATGAGGGCCACTCCCATGGATGTAGCGGGGCCTGTGGTGGAGCGTTTTGGACCTTCTGGCATCCTGTGCATCTCTTGGTCATATCCTCGATTTCTTTATCGATTCCCGGACACCACACAAACGCCCTGGCTAGGCTCTTCATTTTTACCCCTCCCAGATGACCCTCGTGAAGCTCATTGAGTACTCTATCTCTCAACTTGGGTGGAATTACCACTCGGGATCCACACATCAAGGTTCCCCGGCACACTGACAGCTGTTCCCTCCTTGGCGAGAATGCTGGCAACAGTGAGTCGCCATATGCTGGCCATCCCTTCACCTTCAAATCATAGACCCGAGAGAGTGTCGGGACATTTCAGGTTTCCTTCTCAATACTTCCGTTTGTAACAGGTAAGCATTCGACTATGGTCACATGGAATATCTCCACCGGGTCCACTGCAGGTGCTTCTTCTGCCGTAGGCAATGGTAGGCGCGACAGGCCATCAGCATTTCCACGTTGTTTCGTACCTTTGTACTCTATGTCATACTGATGTGCCCCTAGAAAAAGTGACCATCTTTGCAGCCGTTGTACCGTCATCACTGGAACACCCTTCTTTGGGTTAAAAATTGAGTCCAGGGGTTGATGATCAGTCAGTAGGGTGAATTTCTGCCCGTGCAGATAGTGATTGAACTTCTTCACCCCCCACACCAGGCTGAGGGCCTCCCTGTCAATCTGGGCGTAGTTACGCTCGGCTGAGGTTAGCGAGCGCGATGCAAATGCTATTGGCCTCTCTGAACCGTCACGGAATTTGTGTGACAGCACCGCTCCAATGCCGTAAGGTAACGCATCACATGCCAACCGAATCGGTAGTGTTGGGTTGTAGTGGGCCAATACTTCTTTTGAAGTGATTTGGCATTTACATTCCTGAAAGGCACGCTTACACTCATCACTCCATTTCCATGTTACACCAGTTTGAAGGAGGGCGTTCAGTGGGTGCAGAATCGTAGATAAATTCGGCAAGAACTTATGGTAGTAGTTCACCAACCCGAGGAACGACCTCAGTTGCGACACATTTTCTGGTGCTGGAGCATTGACTACAGCCTCAATCTTGTCCGGCGACTTATGCAACCCTTCCTCATCAATCATGTGGCCACAATACGAGATTTGTCTCCTGAAGAACTCGCATTTGGGACGGTTGGCTCGTAGCCCATATTCCTGCAATCTCGTGAGCACCTGTTCCAAGTTGGCAAGGTGTTCATTGTCATTTTCGCCCGTAACCAGGATGTCGTCCAAATAACACTGGGTCCCCGGGATCCCTTGCAGGACTTGTTCCATTGCCCTCTGCCACATAGCCGGGGCCGATGCTACCCCAAATACCAGCCGATTGTACTGGTAAAGGCCTTTGTGAGTGTTTATCGTGAGGTATTTCCTAGATGCTTCTTCCACCTCCATTTGTAGATACGCTTGAGCCAGGTCAATCTTTGTAAAACGTTTCCCTCCAGATAGTGAGGCGAAAATATCTTCTATCCGCGGAAGCGGATACTGTACTGTGTGCAGGACTGGGTTCACAGTCACCTTAAAGTCCCCACAGATGCGAACCTTCCTTGGCTCCCCAGGTGTGCTGCTCAATGCTTTCTTCATTACAGGAACGATGGGTGTGGCCCACTCGCTCCAGTCCACCTTAGAGAGCACCCCCGAATGCTCCAGACTCTCCAGTTCAGCTTCCACAGCTGGGCGTATCGCGTATGGCACCGGTCTGGCCTTGAAAAATTTTGGGGTTGCGTTATCCTCAATTTTTATGGTTGCCTTTACTCCTTTTAGAGTCCCAAGTCCTTGTTGGAACACCTCTTCCGCATCAGATAGAATTTGTGACAGACGTCCAGGTGCGACGTCATCATCTTTTTTGTCAGTCACAGTTAGTGCCAGAATGGAATGCCAATCCAATTGTAATCTTCGGATCCATTCACGTCCCAATAATGGTGGTCCTCCATCTCGTAGTATATACATGTATAGTTTCTGTGTTTCCTTTCCGTTATATTCAACTGGCACCCTTATTTTTCCTCTCGGGTAGACCTTTTTCCCCGTGTATGTCTTCAATACAATGGACGTGTCCTTTAAGGGTATGTGTGAGAATAGCCGCTCATAGTCTTGTCGATTCATGACAGTTAGGGCTGATCCTGTGTCCGATTCCATCTTCACTGGGGAACCTGCTATCATGAGGGTGACCCAAATGGTTCGGTGATCTTCTTTTGCGATCACGTTGTGTAACTTTAAACAACTTAGTCGCCCGCTCCCGGAGTCCTTATCACTCTCCTGATCTTCTGGACTACTATCTGTCAGTTTCTTTACTTTCCTGTACTGTTCCTTAATAGTTCTTGTCATGTTGGTCTTCTTTCCCGACCTGCAGACTCTTGCTATATGTCCCATTTTCCTGCATTGCCTGCATATTTTGTCTTTAATCCAGCAGTCCTTCTGCTCATGGGTTGTTCTGCCGCAGCGATAGCACTTTTCGGCTCCATACGCCATTTAGTTAGCGCTGTATTCTTGTGGTTTCTGTTGTATTTCCACAGCTCCCCTTGCTGCTGCTTCGTAGGATACTGCCACGCTGAAAGCCTGTTCTAGTGTCAGGCCCTTTTTTGAAAGTAGTCGTTTCTGGGTTCCTTCACTCTGGAGCCCGCAGACAAACTTATCCCGTAAGGTGTCTGCCAGTCCTGCTCCGAACTGGCAGTGCTTCGATAACTTGCGTAGTTCCGTAAGATAGTCAGCATTGCTCGCATCTTTGTGCTGGTTTCTTTTATGGAACTTGAATCTTTCTGCTATCAGCAGTGGTGTAGGGCTTAGATGTTCCTGTAAGATATGAACAATCTCCTCAAAACTTTTCTCCATTGGTTTAGCTGGGGTAATTAAATTCCGCAATAGGCCATACGTACTCGCACCCATCAGATTTAATAATACCGACGCCCTCTTTCCATCAGCCACCTCATTTGCCTTGCAGTACACTTCAATTCTTTCCACATAGGTGGTCCAGTCTTCTACCTCGTTGTCGAAAGCAGTGATACTGCCACTTTTCGGCATCTTGGGCGATTTAAAATGGCGCCTCCTGCACTTTTGCTTCTTCCCCAATGGAATAAAATGGCGCATCCCGCGCTTTTGCTTCTTCCCCAACGGGAGAAGGTTACTGCGATACGGAGTGGTGAGGCCGTGAAGGGATTTATTAAAATTTTAAATTGGAGGCATTTGGGGGCTGAGAGTCAATGTGGATCAGCAAGGATGGGGATAATGGGTGAGCAGGATTTCGTGAGAGCTAGCATGCAGCCAGCAGAGTTTTGGATGAGCTGAAGTTTCTAGAGTGTGGAGGGTAGGAGGCTGGCCTGAAGAACATTGGAATAACCTGAGACAATGACCAGGGATGGGGTTGGAATTGGCAGAAAGGGTACAGTTTGTGGCAGAGGCTGAAAACAATGGTTGCGATGTTCCCAATGTTTTAAACTGACACGAGAGCAAAAAGGTTTAAGCATATTGGGATGATAAATTTAAATTCATTGTGGATTACTGAGCATCTTTAAGCAAGAATAATATTTGACATTCAAAGGACACGGTAACAGCAGAAAATTTAATGTATCTAGCAATGAATATAAATTTGTGTTTTAGATTCAGTCAGAATAAGTAGGCTGTGCAATACATCAGATATAAATTCTACATGATTTAAGCCACAAATCTTCAGTAAACATTCTCTGATAAAGCACCCCTATTTAAGTTAAATCATTAGAAATGTATTTGGAAATTGACAAATGAAAATTCTTGCTTATATCCTGTCTCTAATGGTTAGGCTTTGTATCGCATAATTTCAGCGAAGCTTATCAAATGTGTATTAGTTGATAATAGTAACGCAGGATCATAGTAATAGTTTCAGGCCGGAGAAGGCTTTTGATACATCCAGCCCATCTCGCCACAGTATTCCCCTGGTGCATTTATAATAGCCTTGAATTCTATTTGTTGACAAAAATCCAGCTAGTTCCTTCTGGAAATACGTTAAGGTTTCTTATTCCGCCATCTGGACTTATAATCCATACATAGGATTACTTAGGATTCCATAGGATATACAACACCGAAACAGGCCATTCGGCCCAACCAGTTTATGCTCCACTCGAGCCTCCTCCTGTTTTTCTTCATCTAATGCTATCAGCATAACCCTCTATTCCCTTCTCCCTCATATGCTTATCTAACCGCCCCTTAAATGCATCTATACTATTCGCTTCAACCACTCCCTGTGGTAGCGAGTTCCACATTCTCACCACTCTCTGGTAAAGAAGTTTCTTCTGAATTCTCTATTTGAATTCTTGGTGACTATCTTATATTGATGGCCTCTAGTTATGCTCTTCCCCACAAGTGGAAACACTGGGCAGGATTTTAACTCAGGTGCGGGATGGTGTCATGTTATCCGCATTTCGTGTTATCCACACAAATCTAAATGGCTGTGGGAGATTGATGCAATTTTAACTTAATTGTCCAATTGATTTCCAACGTGTGGGAACCCTTGGCAAATGGGCTTTTCAAGACTGAGAGACACCTCCGATGACGTCTTCATTGCTGCTGCATTTAAGGTCAACAGCAAGCCTTGCTTCTTCTGCAGGCTTCCAAGCTTTCTCCATTTGGTGTCAGAGGGACCTGCGGGAACGATGACAAATGGGAGGCCCAGATCAGCTCCTCGTTTTGACGAGGTGGCCCTGCAGGCATTGGTGGATGGGGCTAGGGCCAACAGGGAGGTGCTCTTCCCTTCCTCAGGGAGGAAGAGGCCGCCCAAGCAGACTAAGGCAGTGTGGATGCAGGTGGCTGAGGAGGTCAACTCCTTGGGAGTCACACGGTGAATCTGGATTCAGTGCCAGAAAATATTTCATGACCTTCAGCGCACTGGAAAAGTGAGTATGAATTTCCCATCACCCTCAATCTGACCCCCATTGCCTTTCCTCACCAGCACTCAGCTTTAGCAATCTCTTCCTCCACATCCCACTTGACACTGACATCCATGTATCCTTACCCATTCCCTCTCTCTCTATGCTCACATTCACATAACTATTTGACTATGCAGCCCTCACACTCCCTATCACTCAGATGCTATGAAAACAACTGACAACACACATGGAGGGCCCTTGGTTCTGCCACCTCACTCCATCTTTGTCTCCTTCTAAGTATCTATGCTATGCAATCTCTACACTCACTCCTTCATTCTCACTCAACCTCCACTTGTCTCCCTCATTGCAGGAAAAGAGAGCTCACAACAAAAGAGAGTGAGCCAGGACAGGAGGAGGGACAGCCTCTATAGTCCATCTGAACCCCTGGGAGGAGGCGGTACTCGAAATAGTGGGACTGGAGGACGATGCGCATATGGAGGACGGACAGATGGGTGCAACACAGCAAGCTGGTGACAGAAAAGTTTCCCATCTCTCTCTTTGACAGTGCATGAGTCGCTGATAATGATTGTGAAGCTCTAACAGATGGCCTTATGAGCATCTGCAAAAAGCAATGTGCATGTAGCCTTGGCATCACATCGCTGACTCTTTCCTTTACTCCCCCACAGGACCATCACAAGCATCCATCCCCCCTAGCCAGGAAGAAGAGGCTGAGCAGCCAGACTCCTCAGAGGAAGCTGCAACCTCTAAGGGCGCAGCGTCACCAGAAATCTGCGCACCCAGCACCAGCGCAGACACTCACACCTCGGTGGGACCTTCAGGACATAGAGTAGTGTTGTCACCTGGTGTATCACAGCTCACAAGTGAGCATCAGCAGATTGTGGAGACAGGGACAGCAGTGGAGAGTCCTAGTCGGACGGCGCAGGACTCTGCCAGCTCGGCTCAGCAGCATGTCGACCCTCTGCCTATGGGTCCATCCATGAGATCAGCGGTGATGGAACTCCAGGAACAGATGCAGGAGTCTCTGGCAGGTTTTCTCTCTGGGGTTGCTGCGAGTGTGGAGTGAATGGAGGAGTCCCTAGCGAACATGACCAGAGCATTTGTGGAGTCATTGGCGCATGAACGCATCACCACGGAAAGGATGGCAACCTCCATGGAAAGGCTGGCTACCGTAGAGGAGAGGATGGCAACGGAAGAGGAGAGGATGGCTATGGCCATGGAGGAGCTTAGTCGCCAGGGTATGGAAAACATGGTCATTGTTCAGAATAGAATGACATCTCTGCAGGAGCGATGGGCATCTATTGAACAGAGAAACCAGACCTTCATGGAAGTCCTTCTGCGTAGGACTGTCATTGCAGATACGGGTCCCCATGGTCCACCTGATGTGCAGCAAGGTGCTCTCCAGCCACTTGTAGGCGCTGAGGGGGACCTGACCCATGAGAGGGAGGTTGGTGGCAGACCTCAAGGAAGTGGGGGCTCCTCTCCAAGCGCTCACACTTCCATGCCACTGCAGGGCCCTCGGTCAGAGCCCCACCAGAGTCCACACCCAAGTGAGATCTGCGTCTCAACCCTTGCACAACCGCAGGAGCAGCAGACTGTTGCCGAGCCCTCACAGGCTCGCCACCCCAGAGGACGCCCGCCAAAGGTGTCGAGACATGAGCAGCAGCAAAGTGAGCAAGGGGCCTCCACATCTGCTGAAGTTACAGGGGAGGCACCAAGTAGGAGCACGCGTAAGAGGAAAATTCTGCACAAATAGTCACAAGGGTAGTCACTTGGGTGCAATTTTGTGTTAACTGTAAAAATGCCATCACTTCGTTAATGTACATAAAATTTCTGATGGCAAATGTTGCAGTTGTTTTTTCTGTCATTTCGCTAGTGGGACTTCCACATTGAAGGCTTAGGCATACTTGCAACTGTCAGTATGGTGGTCAGAGTGCTAGGAATCCTCTGGTTCTTGGCCATTGTCAATGCTCTGGTAAGAAGCTGCGAGGCAAAAGTGTTTGTTTGACTAGGCTAAGCAAATCTGGCCAGGCTGAGTGCGTTCCTTGCAGCCCGGGCAGCAATGTTCTCGCGTAATGCTGCCGCTGGTTGATGGGCCTCTGCAGGATGGTCGTTTTCGTCGTCATCGTCCTCCTCCTTCTCCTCCTCCTCCTCATCCGAGGAGGATATGTGAGGAGCCACTTGGTCCTCAGGAATCTGCAAGCCATGATGTAACATTTGTATACTGATTTATCATTGGCCCGCAGGCATCTGTAAGGAATACCTATTATATTCACATGTGATCACATGCTGAGTTGTCATTGGCCTGCAGGCATCTCTAAGGACTTCTATTGTTTAGAAGACCCAGGGGGTCCTGACTCCATCTTGTCCACACGGTGCTGTGCTGTATGAGTTCACAGACCTGATGCTTCATTAAAAGAGTTTAAACTGTAATACTCCGTTGTCCTGCAATTTATTATTTTTGTACAATGTGTGCAAAACAAGACACATGACGCTGTGCCATGTTGTGAAGTGCACAGCAAACCACGACAATTCTGGAGACCCTGGCTGCTGAGTACTGCAGGGCTCCACCTGATCTATCAAGGCATCTGAAGCACATCTTCAGCAAACCGATGGTTTGCTCGATTATGGCTCTGGTGGACATGTGGCTGGAGTTGTAGCTCTCCTCAGCTTCGTTGGATGGTCTCCTCAACGGCTTCATTAGCCACGTCCTCAGGGGATAGCCTTTGTCTCCAAGTAGCCATCCGTTAAGTTAGTCTGATGGACTGAATAGCGGAGGCACACTAGACTGGCGCAGTATGAAGGAGTCATGTCAACTGCCAGGGTACATGGCACAAACATGTAAAATTTCCTTCTTGTGGTCACACACTAGCTGAACGTTAAGGGAGTGGAAGCCCTTGCAGTTGACAAAAATACCTGGATTGTGATGAGGTGCCTTAAGGGCCACATGTGTGCAGTCAACAACACCCTGCAGCCTTGGAAAGCCTGCCAGGTAAGCGAATCTAACTGCTCGCGCCATGACACTTGTTCGATCCTTGGTGAAATGGATGTGAGTGTGCACGAGGGCAAAGAAGGCATCGGTTACCTGCGTGATGCAAGTGTGTGTGGCCATCTGGGAGATGCCACTGATGTCTGCTGCTGATCCCTGAAATGAGCCTGCGGCAAAAAAGTTGAGTGCGGTGGTGACTTTGATGGCCACTGGTAATGCTTGTCCACCTGGTCCTCTGGGCAGCAGGTCTTGCTGTAGCATTGCGCAGATGTCAGTCACTACCTGTCGCGAAAGTCGGAGCCGCCTTTGGCACTGCTGCTCAGACATGTTGAGATAGGTGACCCTGTGTCTGTAGACCCTGTTTGGGGGGTATCTCCTGCACCGACGGGCTTCCAGGCGCTGGCCCCTTCTGGCCTGTGCAGCCCCAGGTGGGTGAGCAGCATCCTGGAACTCCTGCTGCTGCTGTTGCTGGTGCTGCTGTTGTTCCTGGTTCTGCTGGTGCCGCTGCTGGTGCTCGAGCTCCTCTAATGCCCAGGTGGGAAGGAAATAGATGGCTCCCATGCTTCTGGTATATGCCTCAGTTGAGGAAGTGCTGAGTGAAGGTGGCAAGAGGGGTTTCCCAGAAGGTCACACTAGAGATGGGTGTGAGGCTCCAACCTTCCACAGGTGTGGTTAAGCCTTCTAAAAGTTGCCCCAAACCTGAGACCACTAAGTCCTGCCACCTGCAAATGATGGCTGATCAATCTCCTCTTTAATGGTTGACCTGCAGTTGATAGTCAGCAATCCAGTACTACTCCCGCCAGGTTTCACATTCGTGTTTCCCACCAGGTGTGTTTCACGTGGGAAAAGTGTTAAATTCGCAAGGGCCTTTTAAAATAGGATTATAGAGGCCATTTAGTGGTTGTTAAGGGCCTTAAAGACCAGTCCCGCCTGTTGGATGCGGGACGGAGTCGGGACAATCAGACACGCCTGATTTAAAATTGCTCGGAGTCGGGAACCAGGCAGCGGTTGGGGGGGTCCCGCACGCCAGTTTTTGCGATTTTAATCCCCCGCATGCCTCCAATCCCGCCTGCACGGCTCAATGAAAATCCTGCCCACTCTCTCTGTATCCACTCTATCAAAACCTTTCACAATTTTAAAGACTTCAATTAGGTCACTCCTCGGCCTTCCCTTTTCAAGAGAAAAGAAACCCAGCCTGTTCGTCCTTTCCTGATAGGTATACCCTCGCATTTCTGGCACCATCCTTGTAAATCTTCTCTGCACCCTCTCCAGTACCTCTATATCCTTTTTATAATATGGTGACCATAATTGTACGCAGTACTCCAAGTGTGGTCTAACCACATACATTATATCCTGTTCGTAAAAACGTACCTCCGGCATTTCCTATTTTCTTCTGTTGTCCTTAATTTGTAAACATATCTGTAAATTTTTGTTAAAATAATTGCCCCCATATGGTGCAGCTCACATTTCAGTCAAATGTTGCCTTGCTAGGTTTGAAGGTCAGGTCTTCACCTGAGTGATTAGATGATACTCTGCTTCGGAGTAGCACAACCTCTTCAGGCATCAGTGTCAAAATGATTCCAAAACATCACATCACAGCCTTATGACTGCAATAAATGAAGCATTGTGATGTACAGCCTGAGGAATTACATGGAATAATCTTTAACCTATGATGTCTATCTATGCAGCATGTGGCTGTAAACTTTTGATTAAATTAGACTGAGAACGTCAAAGTGAAGGGAAAAGCTACTTTGTGCTCATGATTCTGTTTGTTAGGTGTGAATGAAAGTATCAATATAGGTCACAAAATCTATGAGGCACACAATTTATAAGTCCTCAGGGAATGTAACAGAGCGAGTGGGAAATCAGTCAGGACCCGGATATTTATGGAGGAGACTTGGCAGGGGCAGAATCTCCATCCACCCTAAAAATTCCCCTCCCGATGTCGGAGGAATTCCCTTGGCCCCCCAGCCTCCATGCTGCTGAGCTTCCTGTATGCTGGGATGAACCCAATATACGAGTACAGTCAATGGCGTAAGTGGAGCCCACCTTGGAGTCCAAGAAAATCGCGGCTGAGTTAATCATAAAGGGGACTAACTGGCTGGTGGCGCCAGCAAGAAAGAAGAGATGGGCAGCTCCGCTTTTCCTTATGCACCCCCTCTGGTGGGTGTCCAGGATATGTCTTCAGTGGTGCGGGAGCCTGCTAATGATAGTCAAGTGAAATGACCTTCCTCTGACCTCAGATAGTCCAACTGTGTCAGGAGTGGCGGTCACTCTGCGGAATCCACTCAGCCAAACATCCACTAGCGCACGGGGCCCACACATTTTTGGGGTCACTGTCTATTGCATGAAGTTGATTCTTTTATGAACCAAAGCTACATAGGTTTTAGAACCACTGCCAACCCACATCCAAAAACAAATTGAGCGTAAATTAATCAACTATTAAAGTCCAATCATGGATATTAAATACAGAAAGTGCTGGAAATACTCAGCAGGTCAGGCAGCGTCTGTGGAGAGAGAAACAGAGTTAACGTTTCAGGCCGATGACCCTTCGTCTGATGGAGCGTCATCGACCTGAAACATTAACTCTGTTTCTCTCTCTACAGATGCTGCCTGACCTGCTGAGTATTTCCAGCATTTTCTGTTTTTATTTCAGATTTCCAGCATCCGCAGTATTTTGCTTTTGTATTAATGGATATTAAATATATTGGGCAAGTGTTTCCGTTAGGTTGGGCTGGTTTCTTCAGCGCAATTCGCCCAAATGCTGCCCGATTGCGCTGGTTCATGGAAGATTTTACTTTTGGCACTATGCAAATGAGTTTCAGCAGAAAATTGAGCAAAAAAATACACTTTTGAAAACTAGTGCAATTTTGATGGCAATTTGCGCCCGATCACAGATTGCGTCCAAAGCGGAAACTCTTAGCCATTATATCAGAGCAATGTTCCCTGTAAGCCGCACACGTGCCCGGCCGCACAGCAATCGGGAAGGCACCGCGCAGGCCGCTCACAAGCCATTCTCTCTAAGATACCGCGCAGCAAATTTAAAAGTACCGCGCACACACAAAACAATTACAGGTAACATTGTATAACAGCAATTGGAGAATGCAGAATGTACAATGTGCCCTGGTATGGACTCGACATCACCTCTTTAATCTCCAGAGTGAAAATTTCTCCAGATACTTTTCCCAAATTCCCTAAAAGGAATCAAGCAAAATATCCATCCTGACTTATTTAGCTCTGACCTGCTGCTTGCCACGTATAACAACCTTCCGTTCTAGTTGTAAAATTAGTGAGTGAAATAAGTTATATTGAATTATCAAACACATTGAGCCTCTGTATGTTGATATGTGTTCACGTGTCAGCCAGTGGCTCAGTGCGTAGCACTCTCACCTCTGAGACAGAAGGTTGTGGGTTCATATTCCCACTGCAGAGTCTTCAACGCATAGATCTAGGTTAACACTCCAGTGCAGTATTACACAGTCAGAGGTGCTGTTTTTCAGATAAGTTGTGCCATCTGTAAAAGATCCCATGGCATTATTTCGAAAAGAGCAGGGGAGCTATTCCCCGTGTTGTGGCTAATATTGATCCCACAATCAGCTTCACAAAAAGCAGACTATCTGGTCATTATCACATTGCTGTTTGTGGCAACTTGGCTGCCACTTGTACAACAGTGACTACACTTCAAAAAAAACTTCGCTGGATGTAAAACGCTTTGGGACATCCTGAGGTCATGATAGGCGCTATATAAATGCAAGTTTGTTTTTTATATTACATAGTACAATTTCAAGGCCAAATATTCTGTAGGTAATTGCATTTGATGTTGCTATTTAAGGTCATTTAAGGGAAAAATTTAAGGCAAAAATCTCCAACCTTGCACTTCCCATAGAACAACAAATGGATTGGCCAGGTGTAGAAGGTGAACTAAAGCAAATTAAAAAACCATGCATAATAATGGGGAAGCTTCGCTCCATGCAGGAGCCTAGAAAATGTGTTGTTATAAGTGTCAAGCCCCAATATTTCTTTGATACTGTTAAGTCTGTGTGTTATAGTGAGAATTACTACACAGACCACAAGAGTAAATTCAACAGGTCTTTACTGGTTGGAGGTCGGACTATACTGAATACAATATTATTACACTGTGCTTATATATCGGTGTGGTCACCACCGGTATTACGTATACAGCAGCCAAAGAAAGTAGTACCTTTCTTAAGGTGGACCAGGCTTAAGTTCTCTTAAGGTGGAACAGGTTACATACACCACAATCCTCCCTTTTTAGCTTAGCAGTCATATCCCCAAATAAACATAACATATATACATATATAACTTCAGGTATAACAGTTCAAAGGTTCAGTCTCTCAGGAGGCTTTCTGATTCGGCTTGGATAACGCCTTTCAGTGGTCTCTGATTCTTGTTGTTGAGGTGCCTCCTCTAGTTGGTTGCCAATGTATTGGGTGTCATCATCATCAAATACATTCTCGGCCGAGGTAGATGCTTCAGGTTTATGAACGTCTTCCACAGCTGTCTCTGTCACAACCATGGGTTCGACCCTTGCTCTCGACTCTACCAGTTGATCCGCATGACGCCTTATCACATTATGACCAATATCTACGGTGTACATCAGAGGTCCTTGTCTGGCCCGGATTGTTCCGGACTGCCATTTGTCGTTTCCATAGCCCCTTGCCATCACTGGTTGTCCTACGTCGAAAGTTCTAGTGGTCTTGCTGTTAATATGCCGAAACTGTTTGTTTTCCACTTCCCTCCGCACATTTGGTTTTAACAAGTCCAACTTGGACCGCAACCTCCTGTTATAAAACATCATAGCAGGACTTTGGTTAGTCACGGCATGATCGGCGTTTCTATATGACATCAGGAACTTATCGACCTTGTGGTGCAGCGGAATCTGATCATCATTCATGGCCTTAATAGCCTTTTTGAATGTCTGGACAAATCTTTCAGCCAACCCGTTTGTCGCCGGATGATATGGGGCAGAGGTATAGGCCTAGAAATTCATTGACGCCACTTTTGGGGCGCTAAAGTGGGGCGTCCGCTAAAGTTAGCGTCCGCCTCCAAATCTAGGCCACTTCTCCGATATTCATTAGCTTCGCCCTCCTAGTTCGGGCGAGTGCTAAAACTGCTGTTGGACGCCTCTCTCTGGGCGCTAAGCCGGAGGTGGTGATCGATAGCGCCTAGGCCGGGCGCAGCGCAGGTGCGGCCATCTCGTGACTGACAGCAGACACCCTGGCGCCGGCCAGCTCGTAAGGGGGAAGGGTCGACTGTGTCTGCTGCCACGCCCTGGATAGTGGAGCCCTCCAGCTAGGCCTGAACACTGCTGCTGGACCCAAATAGCGCCTGAAGACATGGAGAAGGCCTGTGAACGTGCGCAGCGCTTCTCAGAGCGTGATCTGAGTGTGCTGCTTGCTGCTGTGGAGAAGAGGCGCCATGTTTTGTACCCGGACAATGGCAAGAAGGCGACGGTCCGCGTCTACAGGAGAGCCTGGAGGCATGTCGCCAGCAAGCTGTCAGCCAACAGCGACGTCCCCAGGACCGGTGCCCAATGCCGCAAAAAGATAAATGACCTCACACGCATTGTCAGGGTGAGTACCCTTTCCAATGACCTCCTCATCCTTGTGCACCTCACATTATGGGCAAAGGGACCTGAAAGCTCTAATGGCCAGCCTTCATCCAGCAGCTATGGCACAGGCATGAGCATCAATTGCACATTCTGCACTGAACACACTGGCCAAGCTATTCCACCATGGGAGGCAGTGCACAGCAGATCATGGCGACACACTGGCCAGGCTATTCCCCCATGGGAGGCAGTGCACAGAAGATCATGGCGACACACTGACCAGGCTATTCCACCATGGGAGGCAGTGCACACCAGATCATGGCGACACACTGGCCAGGCTATTCCACCATGGGAGGCAGTGCACACAAGATCACGGCGACACACTGTACTTAGAGGCCGTCCTTTCTCTTGCAGGCCAAGCTGGCGAATAATCGCAGGAGCCGGACTGTGACCGGGAGAGGACGACCCCATTTCCAGCCACTCACCGACCTGCAACATCACGTGGAGCGCCTCATGGGTCGCCGGGTGATTGGGCCCGTTGCATGTGGAGATGCCGACCCTGTTCTGGGAAGCAATGGTAAGGACATCACCTTTTGCACCTCTCTCGTCCCACTTGCGCATCAGATCTACATCCTTTGCCACTGTCCGACCAATGCGTTGAATGCCACCACTCATGCATCCCGCACTGACGCCCTCTCCTCACTCTAAAGCTACTCTTGTGCCTTCCTGCTTTCAGATGGTCAAGAGGAGGTCCCTCAACTTGCCAGTGACAGACCCTCCGAGGAGGAGCAGGAGGAGGAGCAAGAGGAAGGCGGCCCATCAGGGGAACCCTCAGCCGCGGCCACCCAGGCCAATGTAGGGGACACGTCTTCCCTGGAGGGCAGCGTGGCGGAAGTGTCGAAGGGGAGGGGAGCTCCTGGGACCTGCGTGCTGCAGAAAGGCGGGAGGGGGGTGGAAGCTCGGCGGCCTTCTCCCCAGAGGGGGGATGCGTCGGAGGGGAGTCCAATTGCTGGGCCCAGCGGCCTCCAGCAACGCAGGAAGGGTCGGCCAGCTCGGCGGCCTTCTCCCCAGAGGGAGAGTCCAGCCTCCAGTCAGGAGATGCTCTTCGCCGAGGAGATGGAAGGCCTCGAAGACTTGTCCGCGGACTCGGAGCGCCGGCACACGAAGCTCATGGCGGTAGTGTCACGGTTGCCTGAGTCCATCGATTCCCTCTCTCGGAGTGTGGCCGAGTTCGGGCCCTTAGAGGCCGCCAGTCGGGCGGAACACCGGGCAGATCTTGCAGCGACTGGCCAGGTGATTAGTGGTGCCGTCCAGTCACTGGCTGCTCTGCTGCGGGCAGTGAACAGGTCAACACGGGCACTCACTGCTGCCACACTCGCTGTGTCAGCCAGGCATCACCAGGGCACCCGGCGTGCTGCAGCAGCACATCAGTCTGTCCCTCGGCAGATTGGTGCGCATGCTGCGGTGCTGGCCCGGGCGAGTGCCAGTGTCTCAGGTGACCAGCGAGCGCCTGCCATCCGCCAGCTTGCCGCCATTCCTCCAGCCGCCACTGCCACTCCCCCAGTGGAGCTGCCAGGAGCTGCTGCAGCGACTGATGCTGGCCAGCCACAGCTGCAGCAATCAACAGCCGGCCGCTCGACGCCCAGACCTCGACTAGGCCGACCCCCAAGGGCATCTGCCGTCACGACATGTGCCCCTCAGGAGCCTGCCCCCAGCCTTGCAGCAGCCAATGGCCTTACTTTGAGGCGGAGCAGCAGGGCGGGCAGGGGCCAGCCAAAGATGGCCAAGGCATCGCCCTCGCGGGCCAAATATTCGAATGTGTGGCCATTTGTGTTTGTTTCTTGAGGCCCAGAATTGGATGTTAGTTTTTTGAAGGCTGATAATGTGATGTTTGTTTTGGACGAAGGCCGACAATGATGGCCATTTTAGTTGCCCTATTTTGTTAATCCTCCCCAGGTTGTGGGAGCGAGTAATGTGTTTGAGTGTTTTTTGTGGGTTTCCTCTGTTTTTGGTTTTCATGTGGGAAGGGCGCAGAGTTTGTACAATAAAGCATTTTATTTATTCACATTGTCCATGTTTGATCTTTGAAGTGTTTGTTGCCTTAACCGGCTGCGGGCTTGCGGAGCGGCTGCAATCGTGTTCTATCATTGGCGCAAGCCATTCCCTGACAGGGGGCCTAGAAGTGACGTTCAATAAGCCGACGACGGGCGGCCCTTGGACCTTGTGCGTCCCTCTTGGGCTGGTACTCCTCGTCCTCATCGTCCTCATGCTCCTCCTGCTCCTCCTCCTGAGGTGGTGGTCCAACGTGAGGTGGCAGTGCCTGAGTCCTGCGGATAGCCAGGTTGTGCAGCATGCAGCAAACGACGACGAATTGGGAGACTCGATCCTGCGAATACTGGAGGGCTCCCCCGGAGCGATCGAGACAGCGGAACCGTTGCTTGAGCACGCCGATTGTTTGTTCTATGAGGTTCCTCGTCGCTTGATGGCTCTCGTTGTATGCCTCTTCAGCAGGGGTCGTGGGCGCGTGGAGCGGGGTCATGAGCCAGGTACACAAAGGATAGCCTTTGTCCCCGATAAGCCATCCTCTTGGGGGAGGCTGTGCCTGGAACATGTCAGCCACAGTTGTCTGTCGCAGGATAAAGGCATCGTGGCTGCTGCCTGGAAAGCGGGCATTGACAGCTAGGATGCGCTGCCTGTGGTCACACACCAGCTGTACATTGAGGGAATGGTAGCCCTTCCGGTTGCGGTAATCCTCGGCATGCTCAAGAGGTGCCCACAAAGCGACATGCGTGCAGTCAATGGCGCCCTACACCATGGGGAAGCCCGCTATTCTTGCAAACCCCAGTGCACGCTGCTGCTGCTTGTCCAGGGTCATGGGGAAGGAGATGAATTGATGTCTCCTTCTGAAAAGGGCTTCGGTCACCTGGCGGATGCAGCAATGCACAGCGAACTGGGAGATGTTAGCGATGTCCCCAGTAGCGGATTGGAAGGAGCCGGAGGCATAGAAGTTGAGAGCCACCGTCACCTTCACTGCCACCGACAGAGATGTCCTGCGCATCAGCTGTGGCTGCAGATCTCCCTGAAGCAGCCGGCAGATGTCTGCAACCACCTCCTTTCGGAATCGCAGCCTCCTAACACACATCGCGGCAGACATGGTCAGATAGGAGGTCTGCTGGCGGTATACCCTGCGTGGGTAAGGCCTCAGTTGGCGACGCCTGTTGCCCCCTCTGCGTCTAGCCAGGGCTGCCACTCTCTCACGGCGTCTGTAAGCCCTCCTGGCATAAGGCTGAAATTCAGCGTTGCCACCCAATGCAGCCCCCATTATATGCTGGCAAACACTGAGCTCTGAATGAAGGCTAAGATAATTGGTAAGCTCTGGCCTGAGCCAAAAATACCTGTCCAAGTGTTGGTCCAAACCAGTCAACTCTCCTCCTTGGTCTCTGTCCAAAAAACCATTGCACAAGAGTGAATGCTGCAAAATGGCTGGCCTTTATACTGCTGGGTAAGTGCCCTTTAATTAGCGCACCCCCCGGCCCGGCTGGCCTGTGTACCGTTCCACTTCACAGTCGCTCGGGACGCCCGGCGTACAATGGGCCGGCGCGAGTGAAGTTCCGGTTTGGGGCGCACAAAGGGCGTTGCACTATTATATGACGTCATGATCTGCGCGCGCAGCAGGGCGCGCGCTAAGACTTTGCGCCGGCGCTAAATGTGTCCTGAAGTTGGGGAGAGGCACAGATCGCGCTGCGCCCGGGCGATAAGCGCCTAGCGCTCGAGATCTACTCCCCCTAAGGCGCTAACGGCTGGCGCGCCCAACTGAATTTCTAGGCCATAATGTTTAACTCCATTCTTCTTTAAGAATTGTTGGAATTCTTCCGATACAAACTGTGGTCCGTTGTCCGAACAGATCTGTTCTGGCAATCCGTTCCTTGCGAATATTGTTCTTAACACCGCAATTGTCTTTTCTGAAGTAGTGGTATTCATCTTGATGACTTCTGGCCATTTGGAATGTGCGTCCACCGCGATTAGGAACATGGACCAGCAAAGTCAATGTGTACGTGTTGCCATGGGGCTGAAAGCCATTCCCATGGGTGTAGCGGTGCTATCGGAGGTGCATTTTGCACTTTTTGACACCCAGCGCAGCTTTTCGTTAACTCCTCAATCTGTTGGTCAATACCCGGCCACCATACGTAAGCCCTAGCAAGACTTTTCATTTTAACTCCCCCCAGATGACCTTCATGTAGTTCTTTTAAAACTCTTTCCCTTAACTTGGGAGGAATAATCACTCTTGTCCCGTACATCAAAGTACCATGGCAGACGGACAGCTGGTCTCGCCTTGCCGAGAATGCCGGTAACAGAGGATCACCCCGTGTTGGCCATCCTTTCACTGTCACCTCGTAGACTCTGGACAGTGTCGGGTCGTTCCTGGTTTCTCTTTCAATACTTGCGTTGGTGACAGGTAAACACTCGATAATGGTCGAATGAAATAACTCAACAGGGTCAACTTCAGTCGTGTCTTCATCTTCAGGTAGTGGCAGGCGCGACAGGCCATCAGCATTGCCATGCTGTTTCGTACCTTTGAATTCTATCTGATATTGATGTGCCCCTAAGAAAAGAGATCATCTCTGGAGACACTGCGCTGTCATCACCGAAACACCCTTCTTAGGGTTAAAAATGGACACCAACGGTTGATGGTCCGTCAGAAGTGTGAATTTTTGGCCCTGTAGGTAATGATTAAACTTCTTCACTCCCCATACAAGGCTAAGGGCCTCCCTATCGATCTGCGCATAGTTGCGCTCAGTGGAGGTCAATGATCTGGATGCAAACGCGACTGGCCTTTCCGTGCCATTTGGCAATTTATGTGAGAGTACTGCCCCAATACCATATGGAGAAGCATCACAAGCCAACCGAATAGGCAGTGTCGGGTTGAAGTGAGCCAACACTTCCTCTGAGGTGATCAATTCTTTGCTTTTGCGAAATGCCTTCTTACAGTTTTCGCCCCAGTCCCATGGTACCCCTTTCTGTAAAAGAGCGTTCAACGGATGCAGCACTGTGGATAGATTTGGCAGAAATTTATGGTAATAGTTAATTAATCCTAGAAACGACCTCAACTGAGAGACATTCTCCGGAGCGGGAGCCTTTACAACTGCCGCTATCTTGTCAGGAGACTTATGAAGCCCCTCCCGGTCAATGACATGACCACAGTACGAGATCCGCTTCTGGAAGAACTCACATTTCTGCCGATTTACTCTAAGTCCATACTCTTTCAGTCTGTTGAGCACCAGTTCCAAGTTAGCGAGATGCTGTTCATCACCATCACCTGTGATCAGAATGTCGTCCAGGTAACATTGTGTGCCTGGAATTCCCTGTAATACCTGCTCCATGGCCCTCTGCCAAATTGCTGGAGCCGATGCCACACCAAAAACCAGCCTATTGTACCGGTACAACCCTCGATGCGTGTTGATCGTGAGGTATTGGTGTGACTCTTCTTCAACCTCCATCTGCAAGTACGCCTGCGCCAGGTCTATCTTGGTGAAGTGTTTCCCGCCAGACAGTGAAGCGAAAATATCCTCAATCCGTGGAAGTGGATACTGCACCGTGTGAAGCACCGGATTAACGGTGATCTTGAAATCTCCACAGATGCGAACCTTCCCTGGATCTCCTGGCTTATTGTTCGCAGGACGTTTCATAACGGGAACAATGGGCGTAGCCCACTCACTCCAATCTACTTTAGACAGTACCCCTGAACGTTCTAGTGCTTCCAGCTCCGCTTCAGCCGCAGGTCGTATTGCATAGGGTACCGGTCTGGCTTTAAAAAATTTTGGTTGTGCATGTTCATCAATCTTGATGTTTGCCGTAATTCCTCTCAGTGTTCCCAGTCCTTGCTGGGACACCTCTTTAGCCTCATCCAATATTCTGGACAATCGTTTAGGTTTGACAGCTGTTTCCCCGGAATCTACCGTTAGTGCTTTCAAGGAGTGCCAGTCCATATTCATTTTCCTAATCCACTCCCGCCCTAGTAGTGGTGGACCTCCTTCAGGTAGCACATATAAGTCCATTACTTGGCTTCCTTCACCCTTGTGGACCACTTCTACCTCTATTTTTCCGATGGGGTACACTCTTTGCCCCGTGTACGTTTTCAATATAATCTCCGTATCCTGTAAGGGAATATGTTGGAATAACCTTCTGTAATCTTTCTTATTCATGACCGTCAATGCCGATCCAGTGTCCAATTCCATTTTTACTTGGACTCTTGCTATCTTAAGAGTGACCCAAATTGTCTGGAGGTCTGTATCCTTACCAACGTTGTGTATTCTTAAGCTATCCAGTTCATTACTGCTAGCGTCTGAATCAGTTCGGTCAAACTGTTCTTTGTCACCTTGTGTACCTTTGCATATTTTCCTTGCGGTGACTTTTTATTGCTGGTCTTCTTTCCTGACCAGCATACTTTAGCTATGTGGCCAAGCCTGCCACACGTTCTGCATTCTTGGTTTTTTAAACCAACACTGGTTCTGATCGTGCGTTGTCTTTCCACAACGATAACATTTGACAGAACTCAAGCCCAATTTGTTTGTACCGAGTTCCGGTGGCCGTAGCTGCATTACTGCCGTGCCTCTCGCTACGGCCTCGTGTGCTGCTGCCATAGTGACCGCCTTCTCGAGAGACAGCTCATTCTCCTCGAGCAGTCGCCTTTGTGTATCCTGTTTAAATAAACCACACACAAATCTATCTCGAAGTGCCTCTGTCAGTCCCGTTCCAAACTGACAGTATTTTGCTAGCTTACGTAATTCCATCAAATATTCAGCATTGCTTTCATTCTGCAGCTGCCTTCTATCGTAAAATTTAAATCGTTCCGCTAGCATCAGCGGCGTGGCGCTAAGATGATTTTTTAGGACAGTAACAATCTGTTCGAACGTCTTATCCGCCGGTTCATCTGGTGATAACAGGTGTTTCAATTGCCCGTATGTCTTTGCACCCATTAAGTTTAGTAATGCTAGTGCTTTATCTGTCTCAGGAATTTTATTTGCCTTACAATAGTTTTGTACGCGTTCTACATACATAGCCCAGTCTTCTATATCACTGTCGAAGGCATTAATGTTCCCATGTTTAGGCATCGTAGCAATTTATCGTATTTTTAATGTTATCTAAGATGGCGGCTTCCCGCTCTTGCCGTCGTCCTCCGCCCACAAAATGGCGGTTTTCCCGCGCTTGGCGGTCTTCACCCGTCCCCCGACGCTGTCTCCGTTTCACCACGGCTCTCGCGCCTTCAGTTTCCCCAGACGCTGCGCCTTTAGCCCGAATGCGGCCCTTATCTCCGGTCGCAATCGATGTCCCGCGCTGCGCCTCTCGCTCGAAAGCGGCCCGGCCCGTATCTCTGGTCGCGATCGACCTCACCGCCCTTATTCCTCCGTCTTCCCAGCCCCGTCTGTACAGCCAACGCGGTTGACTTTCTGTCGCGTCGCTGCCCGGCTTACCCACCACGAGGTAGTAGAAGAAGCTGACAGTCGCTGATGGAGGCTTCGAGGTCAGGATGTCTTCTGCACTCCGGTTGCTCGATGCCTGCCGCTCGACGTGTCTTCCCGTAGGTGATGAGGGTGGAAACCTCTCTTCGACGTCCTGTCTGTGGACGAAGTCGCCGTGGAAATTACTGCAGCAGGGTAAGAATCGGACTCGTCGCCACTGTTAAGTCTGTGTGTTATAGTGAGAATTACTACACAGACCACAAGAGTAAATTCAACAGGTCTTTACTGGTTGGAGGTCGGACTATACTGAATACAATATTATTACACTGTGCTTATATACCGGTGTGGTCACCACCGGTATTACGTATACAGCAGCCAAAGAAAGTAGTACCTTTCTTAAGGTGGACCGGGCTTAAGTTCTCTTAAGGTGGAACAGGTTACATACACCACAGATACTGTATATCTTTACACATGAGGGCAAAACTTAAGAGTAGCACTGCACAATTGCATAACAGATTAACGTTGCGCTGTGTGTGATTGGGAGGTAGGATCAACATGTTACCAACAGTACTACCAACACATACGAAACCTGCTTTTATCCTGATCGGAGGATTTTTAATTTTACACAGAATCCAAGCACTCAAATTCAGGGTACAAAGAGGCTGCTTGAGTGTCAGATAATGATACGTCAAAATGACTCTTTCTGAAGTGAACATGGGAATGTGTGCTTTATGTAGTTTTGCATCGGCAGCTGTAGCAGTAAATAGCATGCGGCTTTGTAATGTTAAGCATATTCCAGCAGCGCTCTGCTGCACTGATGGGTTTTTGAGTAAAATGTGGAATCCTTTATTGATTTCCAATTATGTTTTATAAAATATGTGGGAGAAGAGATTGGGAGAGGGTTTCAACTGCCGGCCACCCGTTTCTCGTCTGAAAAATGGGTGGCCGACAATTGAAATTCGGGTGTGGTGGGAGGGGGCGGGGAAGGGTGGGGGCGGTGGGAGGGGGAAGGTTGGCCACCCAATTGATGCCCAAGGCCCGCCTGATGCAATTTTCAGCTGGGCCTGTAAATGGGCAAGCAGCCTGCTCACTTGGAGGTTGTTTATTGGGGCCCTACACACCGGCTCTGGGACGCTGATTGAAATTTTCAGGTACGAATGGCCAGAAGGTGCGCCGTGCACACTCCTCCTGCCTGAACCAAGCAGGGAGCGGCCTACACAGTGATCCTTTAAAGGGACAGCTGGAAGCCGCTCAAAAAGTGGCCCAGGAAGCTTTTCTTTTTTGGGGGGCGGAGCCAAGAGGAGCAGAAATACTTTGCTGTAGTTGTAAACTACAGCTGCAGCTGTGATTGTAAATTTAAGCAAAGCTGAAAAAACTATCCAAGTAGACATGAGGAGCCATAGCATGCACCGAGCTAGGAATAGTTTATTACTGGCAAGTATGGCACTGCTGGTATTACTCCATGTTAATACAAGAACAGGAAAGAGAACAAGAATAAGAACTTCTAGATGAGCATTTAAAGTGATGTGGCTTGGCATTAGACCTGTACTGGCCTGGCAGGTGAATGTGCAATGTCGAAAGCAGATCCACTGTGGTATTTGAATCTAACTTTTTAGTTCCCCTTTTTACTATTTCCGATAGCAAGCATATGTACTTTATTTTCACTACAGCATTATTTTGTACAGATTTGAACTTGACAGGCCTCTTTAACCTTTTCACTGTCTCATGCCAATTCGAGTGCCTTGTGGTTTTACTCAAACAGATTGAAATCTGCTCAGATATCTAATCGTTGGTTCCGGTGGAGACAAATGTCTATGACACAGATATCTCATCACTGCATTCAAAAAGATTCAGCATAGGCTCCACGATGGCTCAGTGAGCTGATCCAGAAAACTAGAAGTGTGCCAAGTTCTTTCCCCAATCTATGCTGAGTTAGCTAACTTCATTTAGGATGATGTTGCAATTTGCTCAGCAAATCAGAGACAGGGAAGAAGAAAAGAAAATTCATTCAGGGTTCCTTCGCCTGATTGCTTTCCACCAATCTGTGGGGGAAGTGTGCATGTGAAGACGTCAGGTGAAAGAATAATATCAAGCTCAGCTATGATACATCTCCACAGTTAAATAACCATGTGACACTCCCTGCAAAGGAATGAATAATGACCACTTCGTCAAGTCAGCAGTGTCAGCCCTGGCTCAGTTGGTAGCACTCTTGTCTCACAGTCAGAAGGTTGTGGGGTCAGGCCCCACTCCAGAGGCTTGAGCACATAAATCTAGGCTAAAGCTCCAATGCAGTACTGATGGAGTGCTGCACTGTCAGGGGTGCCGTCCTTCAGCTGAGACGTTAAACTGAGGCCCTGTCTGCTCTCTCACGTGGATGTAAAAGATCCCATGGCACTATTTCAAAGTAGCGCAGGGGAGATATCCCCGGTGTCCTGGCCAATATTTATCCCTCAATCAACATCACTAAAAAAAAACAGATTATCTGGTCATTATCATATTGCAGTTTGTGGGAGTTTGCAGTGTGCAAATTGGTTTTCGCATTTCCTACATTACAACAGTGACTACACTTCAAAAAGTACTTCATTGGCTGTAAAGCGCTTTGGGAAGTCATGAATGGTGCAATATAAATCAAGACTTTGTTTCTTCTTCAAGTTGCCAGAAGCCAACCTACATCCATGAGCTGTACCCCTATGAGAAGTTGAGGGCAAGAAGTGTTCTTTCACCTGATTGCTTTCCACCAATCTGTGGGGGAAGTGTGCATGTGAAGGCGTCAGGTGAAAGAATAATATATGAGGGCAAGAAGGGAGGGAAGGTTTAAAAGTTGGAAAGGAACAATCAACTGCCTCCAGGCTAGAAGGTTGGGAATTCACATGAAGGTCACACATAGGGTTAAAGTTCCTGGGGCTGTGCTGGTAGCAAGGTGCAGGCAATGTGCTGCGATCCTCCGATTAAGCCTAGCAGCAGGCAAGGTCGTCAGCAAGCACTTAGAAAATTTATGCTACGGAACGATACATAAAGTTGAATACTGAGACCAGTTCAGGGGTAGCAGGTGCTGCGCTGTTGAAGGTGTAATCCTTTGCAATGTTTCGCTCTACGGGTTCTCTCGGTGGCTTTGAGGATTCTAAAACATCCATTGCAAAAGAACACAAGCATCACAGGAGAACATTGCCTTGAGCACTCCCTGATGAGCAATTCCCTCTGGGGCACTAACACAAATGAAATGTGCCATTTCATTGCTTAGAGATCCCAAAATTAATAAATTAGCAGTTTATTGATTTTTGCTGATTTGTGCAGATGAGTTTGCTCTACCTTGCTGGAGATATCCTCTCCTATAATATTGTAAGGAGTGTTTGCTTCTTCCAAATTCAGCGAGTCATCCTACCAATATACGTGCCAACCTGGAAAATTAGCTAAAGCAGACAAACAATTTCAAGAGCTGACAGCTCTCCAAAAAAGCTGGCAGCCAAGAAACAACAAACAACTCAAAACACCCATGAATATAAGCTGATTGTAGGGTCACTACAAAATGAAAAGCAATCAGAGGATGAAATTTTTAATTGTAAACGCTGTGGTTACAAACACCAGTTAAAACAATGCCCAGCGTTTGGGAAAATGTGCACAAAGTGTAATGGAAAGAATCACTTTGCCAAACAATGCTTTTCAAAAGTAAAAACTAAGAATAGGCAACGAGTTAATGTAATTGAGGACACTGATTTAAGTGAGACATTTTTTGTAGGAATGGTGTCATGTGACAATATCAAAAAGGATACAGAAAATGTGCAGCCCTCAGAAATGGACAATGCTGAATATAAAGTTAATGCAGTAAAAGAGGACAAATGGATGATCCCACTGCAGGTAAATGGAGCATTAGTTACCTTGAAACTAGACACTGGGGCAAAAGCAAACTTAATCAGTATGAGTGACATTAACAATATGAAAGAAAAGCCCAAAATACAGAAAAAGTCAGTACTACTGAAGGACTATAATGGACACAAAATAGATAGCTTAGGTGTATGCAGACTTAAAGTGACAGTCAAAGACAAAGTGCATCATCGCATGTTTTCTGTTGTGGCTGAAAGACTTGATTCTCTACTAGGTGACAAAGGTTGTGAGGACTTAGAACTGGTCAAGAGAGTCTACCGTATAAACTGTGCCATAAGCAGACCAGATGACTCGGTGGATTCTGTAATGAATAATTTCCAGGATGTGTTCAAAGGATTTGGAGTTCTACCATTCACTTACAAGATCCAGCTAAGCAGGATGCTCAGCCAATGGTACATGCTCCACGAAGAGTTCCAGCACCCCTGCGTGACCGGCTCAAGAATGAACTGGACTGAATGACCACACTAGGAGTCATCAGGAAAGTCGAAGAGCCAACAGACTGGGTTACCTCCATGGTATGTGTAAAGAAAAAGAACAATGATCTAAGAATATGCATGGATCCAAAGGACTTAAATGCAAACATAAAACGTGAACACTACCAGATTCCCAAGCGAGAAGAAATCACCAGTGAAATGTCAGGTGCCAGATACTTTACAAAACTCGATGCCTCACAAGGATTTTGGCAACTAGAACTGGATGAAGAGAGCACCAAATACTGTACCTTCAACACACCTCGGAATTGAAAAATGCAAAAGGAGGGCAAGAGACACTGTTTATTGGCCTGGCATAAATAAGGACATTGAGAACATGATAGGCAAATGTGAGACATGTCAGAAACACCAAAACAAACAAGCAAAAGAACCAATGATAGTAGCTGACATACCAACAGCACTATGGCAAAAGGTTGGTATGGACCTTTTTCATTTAAATGGTAAAGACTATCTAATAGTGATTGACTACTATTCTAACTATCCTGAGATGGCGCTGCTCTCAAGCACCACAGCAAGCAGTGTCATAATGCATGTGAAATCCATCTTCGCCAGACATGGAATTCCCAGGATTGCCGTTAGCGACAATGGTCCGTGCTTCAACTGTAAGGAGTGGCAACAGTTTGCAGCACAGTATGACTTTCAGCACATCACATCCAGTCCTTTGTATGCTCAGTCAAATGGTAAGGCAGAGAAAGGTGTTCAAGTTCTCAAGCAGCTACTGAAGAAAGCGACAGAAAGCAAGTCTGATCCTTATCTCGCCCTGCTGAGCTACCGAGCCTCACCTTTAGACTGTGGTTCTTCACCTGCTGAACTACTAATGGGTCACAAGTTGCACACCACGCTACCCTGCTGTGCAAAAGAACAGCAAAGTGAGGAACTGAGACAGAGACTTCAACTGTTAAAGCTGAAACAGAAATCATACCATGACAAGTCATCCAAAACTCTAAAACTATTGACAAGGGATGATGTTGTCAGGATTGAGGATCCAGATGCATGGAACAGGAAAGTTACAGTTCTTGAGGAAGTAGGACCAAGGTCATACACTGTTAGAACTGAGGAAGGACAGATTCTCAGGAGGAACCACCGTTCCCTCCTAAAAACACAAGAGACTATTCAAGAGCAGATTGATGACAATGCCGCAATTGCATCTTGTCATTCACTGCCAGAACAATCTCATGAAGACACATCAGACTTACCCATGTTGAGAAGATCCACACGTGAAGTAAAAGAACCTGATAGACTTAATCTTTGAGTAAAATGTAAAGCTTTGAAAATGTGTTGACTGTTTTGAAAATGTTTATGTTTATAGAGCACTAACAAAAGTGTTACTGATATTATCTTTATTGTTTTCTTGAAAGTTGATTGATATTGATTTTGTTAAACCTCAAAGAAAGGGGGATGTAATGATCAATAACATGTCATTCTATAGTGGACACTAGGTGGAGCCGTAGAGCTGTATATAGCTGTATGTATAAGACTACACTACCCAGCTATATATATATTAAGACTACATTACCCATGAGGCACTAGGCTACCCACAAGGCAGCAGTCAAGATGGAAGACTCTACAGATACTGTACCGAGTCCACATGGGCTCAATAAAGTGTCTAGCAAAAGCTAGCTGTGTTCATAATAAGAATGTTTATTTATTAATGAACATAAGAATGTGATTCCACTGTTTTACTGAATATATTCCACAATTTGTGTTCCCATGCACCCGCTGCCCTTGTCCTTCTAGGTGGTGGAGGCCGAGGGTTTGGAAGGTGCTGTCGAAGAAGCCTTGGCGATTGCTGCAGTGGGAGATGTGCTTGTTGTAATGTAAGTTGCAGGCATACCCAATATTCAGAAGGGTGAGATTTAGTTCTGAAGGGGGGGGGGGTCCACGCACGGCCTCCACCTGTTTTGATATTGTTCTTCATGACCATTGACATTCCACCCCTCTTGCACAGAGCAACAGTCAAATGCTAATGGGTGGCATGCATGTATCACCTCACAGACTGTACACCTTACGTCACTCCCTCCAATATGTTTGACATCACTCCCTGTTGCTTATTTCCCTTTGATACAATTTGCATCACATAGTCTCTCGAGTACAACTCACATGAGCAGTCCCTGCAGTCTATCTTCCCTGAAGGTTTGGTAGTAGTTAAATGCTGCTCGGTGCCATATCAAGAGCTTGCACGGGAGCCACCTGATTGCAGTCTGCCATTATCTCCCCTCAGCTACCCCCTGCCATGTTTAAGTGCTTTGCTTCACGATCTATGACATCAGGTTCATGCTGATAGGCAGCAGCAGTGAGTTTTAAAGAGGAATATAGATGCACATTTTGTCTAGCATGTGTCAGCACATAAACAAAGGTCGATCCACAGATATTACAGTGGCGTTGATATAGTTGCCTGCCACCAAGTGTCTTGGGAACCATGTAATCACAGGGCTTCACATCCACACACAATCCACGTGTGTGGAGAAGAGATTTCCGCAGCATCCTGGGCGATCTCAGGAGAGCGACTAGGCAATGAAGCTTAAATCCCACTTTGATTTTTGTCAGCAAATGGTGGCAAGCAGACAAAAGCCGAGAAACGCTGACGTCTGGTATGCATGTGTCAGCCCAGAATGAAACCGAAATAAGCAGCAGCAATTTGGTTGCTGGAAACTTTGGCAGAAAATTTGTGGGAACTCAGGATAGATGCCAATCTTCCACCAAATTTACCAGCGGCGAATTGGGACTGCACCCCTGTGCTCGCTCACCTACATTGGCTCCCGGTCCAGCAATGCTTCAATTTTAAAACTCTCACCCTTGTTTTCAAATCCCTCCATGGCATCGCCCCTCCCTATCTCTGTTACTTTCTCCAGCCCTACAACCCCCCGAGATATCTGCGCTTCTTTAATACTGGCCTCTTGCGCATCCCCAATTTTCATCACTCCACCATTGGCGGCCGTGCCTTCAGCTGCCTGGGCCCTAATTTCTGGAATTCCTTCACTAAATCACTCCACCTCACTACCTCTCTCTTCTCCTTTAAGACTCTCCTTGAAACCTACCCTTTTGACCAAGCTTTTGGTCACTTGTCCTAATATCTCTTTATTTTGTCTGATAATGCTCTTGTAAAGTGCTTTGGGATGTTTTACTACGTTAAAAGCGCTCTATAAATGCAAGTTGTTGTTGTTGAAAACCCCCTGAACAAAGTCCCAGCGAACATGTTATTGGGTGCATTTTGCAGATAACGTTCGGAGATGGAAAAGAGGACTACTTTTTTTATCGGAGGCTATCAATATTATATATTACAGCATGCTTCTATTATTCACTGTAATGTCTAAAATGCTGAATAACTTTATCTTTCATTATTAAAATGTTTTCTCTTCCACATAAATATTGCAAATAGTCGCAGCAGCAGTTGTGGGCCACGCCAGAAAACAATACTTTGAAACTATTTTAAATTCAAGCATCGGAGGCGACTATTAAAACAGTACTGTTTAGAACAACAGTGAAATGATGCAGCTCGCTCTCGGCACTGCCTGACCATTCCTTCTTAAATCGCTGTTAGCAAGTTTTTATTTCTTAATTGAAAATGCACCTGCAGTGGACTCCCTGGAGGCAAGTCCCACAGTTTGTCAATTGGCAGCATGTGGGGATGTTTGTGACCTTCATTTCCCAAGACAATTGAACAATTTTAACTGATGTGAGTTGTATTTGAGAGACTACATGCTGTAAATTCAGTTAACTCTTCCATTAGCTTTTCTTTTCTCTAGACACAAAAGGCATCAAGGGGTATGGGGAGAGAGCAGGAATATGGTATTGAAATAGAGGATCAGCCATGATCATATTGAATGGCGGAGCAGGCTCGAGGGGCCGAATGGCCTACTCCTGCTCCTATGTTTCTATGTGATGGGCCTTCAATAACCAGAAAACTAGAAGTTATAGACTTAAACAAGTTGGCTTTTAATCACTAAGATCAGAGCTAACATCTCAACACGCCGACTGGTTCACAGGAATGAGTCATACAGATCCTGGGATCTTTATGTAAGAGAAGTCAGGGGCGGAGCCAAGAGCCAAGACCTGGAACCGCCCAGGTTAGTCGGGAAAGAGGAAGTGAAACTATACACAGTGGGGGAGGGTAATATACATGAGTGCAAAATGAATACAGGATCAAAACAAACAGATTTCATTACATTCACCCCTTCTATAGATTTAGTGCATCGGGGTGATGTTTCTTAAAAGTTGGTATAAGTGAGTCTGTCAGGAGGTTTTGCAGTTCTCAGTGATCGGCGCAAAGCCGGTTGGGGTGCCTCTAGGGGAATGGATTCTGGTTCCTCCGCTGTCCGGGCCTCCGCAGTGTCTTCCAGGTTATCTGCAGTGTCCTCCAGGTTAAAGTTGGGTATTGATACCTCTGGGCGTCCTGTCTCTTTGTAATGTAGGTCTTCATCGTGTAGTCTCCCATCGTTCTCTCCGCTCCCCGAGGGAGCGAGGTCTTTTATGGAAACAGTGTCCTCTCGCCCGTCAGAGTATTCGATATAGGCGTACTGAGGGTTTGCATGGAGGAGCTGCACCTTTTCCACAAGGGGGTCCGTTTTATGGCCTCTCACGTGCTTCCGCAATAGTACTGTCCCCGGAGACATCAGCCACGCGGGTAGAGATATGCCCGAGGTGGATATCCGGGGGAAAACGAACATCTTTTCGTGAGGGGTAGCGTTAGTGGCAGTACATAACAGAGACCTTATGGAGTGGAGCACGTCTGGGAGGACTTCCTGCCAGCGGGAGGTCAGAAGGCCTTTTGACTTTAAGGCTAACGTGACAGCCTTCCAAACAGTAGCATTCTCCCTTTCCACTTGCCCATTACCCCGGGGGTTGTAGCTAGTGGTTCTGCTAGTGGCTATCCCCTTCGAGAGCAAGAACTGGCGCAGCTTGTCACTCATGAATGACGTCCCCCTATCACTGTGTATGTAGTTCGGCATGCCAAACATGCAGAATAGATTACAGAGACACTTGATGACCGTGGCACTGGTCATGTCTGGGCAGGGAATGGCGAAGGGGAAGCGGGAATATTCATCAATGATATTGAGGAAGTATACGTTACGGTTGGCAGAGGGAAGGGGTCCCTTGAAGTCCAGACTTAGGCGCTCGAATGGCCGTGTGGCTTTGATAAGGTGTGCACGGTCAGGCCTGTAGAAACGAGGCTTGCATTCCGCACAGATGCGGCAGGCTCTGGTCATTGCCCTGACCTCCTCGATGGAGTGGGGCAGATTGCGGGACTTTATAAAATGGTATAGTCGGGTGACCCCTGGGTGACAGAGGTCATTGTGGAGACCCTGTAATTTGTCCGTATGAATGCTGGCACACATTCCCCGCGATAGGACGTCTGGGGGTTCATTAAGGGCTCCCGGCCTGTACATAATATCATAGTCGAACGTGGACAGTTCGATCCTCCACCTGAGTATTTTGTCATTCTTGATTTTCCCCCTTTGTTTGTTATTAAACATGAAAGCCACCAACCGCTGGTCGGTGAGCAGGGTGAAACGTTTGCCGGCTAGGTAGTGACTCCAGTGCCGCACTGCCTCCACTATAGCCTGTGCCTCCTTCTCGACAGAAGAGTGCCTGATTTCAGGTCCCTGAAGGGTTCGGGAGGAGAAGGCCACAGGTCTCCCAGCCTGATTGAGGGTCGCAGCTAAGGCAAAGTCTGACGCATCGCTTTCGACTTGAAAGGGAATGCATTCGTCCACTGCACACACTGCAGCCCTTTCAATGTCCTGTTTAATACTGGTGAAAGCCTCCCGAGCTTCAGCCGATAGTGGGAAGGACGTCGATTTAATGAGGGGTCGGGCCTTATCAGAGTAATTGGGCACCCATTGGGCATAATACGAAAAAAATCCCAGGCACCTTTTTAAAACTTTGTGATTGTGTGGCAGGGGCAGTTCCTTTAGGGGGCGTAATCGGTCAGGGTCCGGCCCAATTACCCCATCTACCACCACACAGCCGAGGATACAGAGGCGGGTTGTGTTGAAGACACATTTGTCTTCGTTGTAGGTTAGATTCAGCTTTAGGGCAGTTTTTAAAAATCTCGCAAGATTTAGATCGTGGTCTTGCTGGTTGTGCCCGCAGATAGTGACATTGTCCAGATAGGGGTAGGTAGCTTGTAGTTTATTCTCGTCAACCATGCAGTCCATCTCACGTTGGAAGACCGAGACCCCATTTGTTACCCCGAAGGGCACTCTGAGAAAATGGTAGAGGCGCCCGTTCGCCTCGAAGGCAGTGTATGGGTGGTCCTCCGTTCTAATGGGGAGCTGGTGATACGCGGATTTGAGGTCGATAGTCGAGAAGACTCGGTATTGCGCAATCTGGTTGACCATTTCTGATATGTGGGGTAAAGGGTAGGCGTCCAGCTGGGTATAAATATTAACAGTCTGGCTGTAGTCAATTACCATCCGTTTCTTTTCGCTATTTTTAACTATGACTACTTGGGCACGCCACGGGCTGGTACTGCATTCAATAATGCCTTCCCGCAGGAGTCTGTCCACTTCCGCCTTGATAAAGTGTCTGTCTTCCAGACTGTACCGTCTACTTTTGGTCGCTATGGGCCTACAGTTCAGAGCGAGATTAGCGAATAAAGAGAGCGGGCTGATTTTTAAGGTTGATAGGCCACAGACTGTGAGTGGCGGCTGGGACCTGCCATATGCTAGCGTGACACTTTCGTGGTGGCACTGGAAGTCCAGGCCCAAGATTACATTAACACAGAGTTCTGGCATCACGAGGAGTGTAAAATCCTTGTAGTCCATGCCTTTTACAGTTAGTGTTACCACACAGTAGCTCAAAATGTCCGAAGTGTGGGGCTTAGCAGCCATAGCAATTCTGCTCCGTGTAGGGGTTACCGTTAATGAGTGCCGCCGTACCAGGCTAGGGTGGATAAAACTCTCGGTACTCCCACAGTCAATTAAACATTTCGTTAAATTCCCGTTTACCTGTATGTCCATCATGGATTTTGTCAACGGGTGTGGCCTGGATTGATCCACCGTGATCGAAGCCACTGTTGGGCCCTGGGTGGCTGTTGAGTCGGGAAAAGATGGCGGATCTCAAGATGGCGGCCCGCACAGCACGCACGAGGCGGTGACGGAGTTGGAAATCGGATTCCCCCTGCAGACTTTGCTAAAATGCCCCTTTTTCTTACATTTGAAGCATGTAGCGTCCTTCGCTGGGCATCGTTGTTTGGGGTGCTTGGCCTGGCCGCAGAAGTAGCATTTCGGGCCTCGAGACATTGCCGCTGTAGTAGGACTCCTGGGTGAACTTCTGTGTGGAGACTCTGGCGGCGTAGAGCTGGTCTGAGACCTGGATGGGGAAGATGGCTGATTCCAAGATGGCGGCCCCCTCGGCGTGCACAAGGCGGTGAGGGCCACATGGCCGGAAGAATAAGAGTCAGAGTTTCTCTGGGCCATGTCCAGCGATCGCGCAGTGGCCACTGCCTTTTTTAAGTCCAGGACCTCCTTCTCCAGCAGTCTCTGCCGGATATAATTCGATTTGAGGCCCGTGATGAAGGAATCGCAGACCAATTCGTCAGAGTACACGTTGGCCGTCACGGCCTTGCAGTTACAGTCCAGGACCAGGTCCTTTAGGCCCTGTAAGAAATCGTCCATTGATTCCTCTGGTCGCTGCCTGCGTGTAGCCAGCAGATGTCTGGCGTACACTTCGTTTACCGGTCTCTGGTATTGGGCCTTCAGGATAGTGATGGCCTCCATGTAAGAGGTGGCGTCCCGGATGAATGAATAAATCCGATGACTTACGCGAGTAGTCAGTAGACTCAGTTTATCTACCTCGCTAGCGGATGAGGCCCCCGCGAAGAGTTCGAAGCATTTGAGCCAGTGTCCAAATTGATTTGATGCTTCAGCAGAATGTGGATCCAAGTCCAGACGCTCTGGTTTCAGGAGTCGATCCATCCTAGTATTCTTTAGTGATTAAAATTGATGGGCCTTCAATAACCACAAAACTAGAAGTTATAGACTTAAACAAGTTGGCTTTTAATCACTAAGATCAGAGCTAACATCTCAACACGCCGACTGGTTCACAGGAATGAGTCATACAGATCCTGGGATCTTTATGTAAGAGAAGTCAGGGGTGGAGCCAAGAGCCAAGACCTGGAACCTCCCAGGTTAGTCGGGAAAGAGGAAGTGAAACTATACACAGTGGGGGAGGGTAATATACATGAGTGCAAAACGAATACAGGATCAAGACAAACAGATTTCATTACACTATGTTTCTATGTTTTCCATGGCTGCCTGAACTCACTGTTACTTTGCTGAATGAAAAACTTTTGCTAATTATGATGAAATGCATTTTGCAGCATCAATACCTTCTTTTAAGTTAAGGCTAATGAGGGTTTTATGCTTTATGTTTTCTAGGCAGAGTCAGCTTTGTAGTTTGTTTGAAAAAAATTGCGGCTGAATGCATTTATCGCAGAATAAAAGCTTCCACAGAAAAGATTGAACTGACTTTTCTTCCTGTACATAAAGCATTTCATTGTAAGACTCAAATAACATATAATAGCTTTCTGATGTTCATTCTTTTATAAAACATTTTTGCCTGAGCTGTCAAACTGTTAATCAATGAGAAAGATTATGCTAAATGGAAGGAAAAAATAGGAAACAAAAGCAATTGTTGCCTGTTTTATTGCTGATGGATAGAATCAGATCACAAGTCATTGACAACAAAATTCACCTCCGAATCATTAAACTTTTATCACAAACTACAGGAAACTTTGTGATATCCGGCACCGACGGGACCGAGCTGTTGCCGTCCCATCAAAATTGCCGGACAAACCAGCGCTAATGTTAAAACATACGGGCCTAGAAATTCAGCTGTTTGCGCCAGACGTTAGCGCCAGATTTCCGGCGCTATCCACTTAGCGCCCGGGCACCGCCGGATCTGCGCCTACGCCGAAATTCAGCTGGGCTTTTGCGCCGGCGCAAAGTGTTAGCACCCGGTCAGCTGCGCGCGCATCTTATGACGTCATTCCGTCGTGCAACGCCGTTTGTGCGCCCCAAACCGGAAATTCAGTGGCGCCCGGCCGATGTTGGTGTGGCGCTACTAAGAACTGTGAAATGGAACTCAACAGAGGCCCTGTGGGATTCGGGGAGCGCTAATTAAAGGGCACATCCACTCACCCATAAAAGCTAGCCATTTCGCTGCAATGACTTGACTGGTTTGGATTTCTGCACAGAGAGCAAGGCACAGAGATTACTGATTTCGGACACCATAGGAGAGGTCTTTTTGGCTTCTCGCCAGTGCTTTGACATTTGCATCCTTGTGATTTTGCTGGTTGGAACTTTGTAATGGGGGCTGCATGGGGGGCCAACCCTCAGTTGCGACATTTTGTGCGAAGGGCTGGCATACGCTTTGAGACAGGCCCAGGCATGGCTAGACGCAGAGGGGCCATTAGGCGTCGCCAACGTAGGCCTTACCCAGTCAGGCAATACCGGGAGCAGGTCTCATATCTCACCATGACTGCGGCGCATTGTGTTAAGAGGCTGCGCTTCAGAAGGGAGGTGGTTGAAGAGATCTGCCAGCGGCTTCATGCAGATTTGCAGCCACAGCTCATGTCCAGGGCGTCTCTCTCAGTGGAAGTGAAGGTCACGGTGGCTCTCAGCTTTTATGCAAGCGGCTCCTTCCAAGCCGCTGCTGGGGACATCGCGACCATCTCCCAGTTCGCCGCGCATCGCTGCATCCGACAGGTCACCGAAGCACTTTTCGCGAGGAGCCACCAATTCATCTCCTTCCCCATGACCCAACACAAGCAGGAGCAGCGTGCATTCGGATTTGCCAGGATCGCGGCCTTCCCCATGGTGCAGGGCGCCATTGACTGCACGCATGTGGCTATGTGGCCACCTATCCGCAATGCCGAGCAAGACCGCAACCGGAAGGGCTACCATTCCCTAAATGTGCAGCTGGTGTGTGACCACAGGCAGCGCATCCTAGCTGTCAATGCCCGCTTCCCAGGAAGCATCCACGATGCCTTTATCCTGCGACAGACTACTGTGGCTGACATGTTCCAGGCACAGCCTCAACCAAGGGGATGGCTTCTCGGGGACAAGGGCACCCTTTGTGCACATGGCTCATGACCCCGCTCCGCGCGCCCAGGACCCCAGCGGAGCTGGCATACAACGAAAGCCATCAAGCCACAAGGAACCTAATAGAGCAAACGATAGGCGTCCTCAAGCAACGGTTCCGTTGCCTGGATCGTTCGGGCGGGTCTCTTCAGTATTCGCCGGATAGAGTCTCCCAGTTCGTCGTGGTCTGCTGCATGCTCCACAACCTGGCTATCCGCAGGACTCAGGCACTGCCACCTGACATTGGGCCACCACCTCAGGAGGACGAGCAGGAGGACCCTGAGGAGGAGCAGCACCAGGCCAGGAGGGAGCGACAAGGTCCAAGGGCCGTCCGCCGGGGGCTTATTGCTCGACACTTCTAGGCCCCCTGTCAGGGAATGGCCTGGCCCACTGAACGCAGCCGCTTCGCAAGCCCTCAGCCGGTTAACCCAACAACCACTTGAAACATGACACCTGCACATGGTGAATAAATAAACATCTTTATTTGAAAACCTCAGGGCCCTTCCCACATGGAAGAGCAAAACAGAGAAGACCCCCAAAAAACAGTAACAAACTTCTGTCACTCCCAAAACCTGGGGAGGACTAACATAACATCAGCATCCAAATGGCCTCGTCACTGGCCTAACAAAAACAAGCCCCCCCAACAACACAAAGACCCCCATAAAACAAAAACACATAATGCCCCCCAGAACAGAAGCCCCCGCATCACCCAAACCCTCGGTGAACACACTCTATTGGGTGTGGCGAGAGGGCGAGTGTGTGGACAGGCGTCTTTTGCCCCGGCCCGTCCTGCTGCTGCGCCTCAAGCTGGGCCGTGAGGCTGTGCCGAGGCTGGGGGAAGGATCCTCAGGGCGACAAGGCGTCTCGCCAGATGCCCTTGGGGGTCGGCCTACACGAGGGCGGGCCCGGGAGGGGCCGGCTGGTGGCTGCTGCAGCTGTGGGTGGCCCTCTTCAGTGGCTGCAGGAGCTCCTTGCACCGTGGCTGGGGGAGTGGCAGGCTCGCCTGCACCAATGGGGACAAGGTGGGTGATGCCAGGCGCGCGCTGGTCGCCAGACACACATGCACTCGGGCGGCCTGGCCGGGGAGCAAGCGCGCCAAACTGTGGGTGGCCAGACCGGTGTGCGGCAGCAGGGCGGCGCCTGGCCTGGCGACGCCTCCCCGCCAGTGCGAGGGTCGCAGAAGTCAGTGCCCCAACTGCGCCGGCATGTCCCCGCATCTGCAGTCCCATTGTCTGGACAGCACCTCTCAGCTGGCGACTGGCGTGCTGCGCTGCCTCGAATTGCTCGACCCCCCTCTCATGCGCTGCCACAAGGAGCTCCACCCCCCTGGCGTGCGCTGCAGCGAAAACCTCGAGGCCCCTGGCCTGGGCTTGGCCGAAAGCCACCACACTTTGAGAGAGGCTTTCGATGGCCTGAGGCATCTGTGCCAGCACCTCCATGATTTCCACGTGGCGGCGCTCCGACGCCGCCGACATCTCGTCCAGGAGGCGCACCTCCTGGGCGACGTCCGAGTCCGGACTGGAGGGCGCCTCCACCCTCTGGCCAGAAGGCTGGCGTGCCGCCGGAGCGCTGCCGCGTGCGGCCACGCCACTGACACCAGGTTCTGCCCTCCCCTCCACCGCCTCCCCCCTCTGGGCAGAAGGGTCGCGTGCCGCCGGAGCCTTGCCGCGGGCGTCCATGCCACTGGGACCAGGTTCGGGGCTCCCCTCCCCCGCCTCCCCCTGGCTCTCCGGCACGCCAGACGTATCCCCTTCATTGGCATGTCCTGGAGCGGAGGAGGGTTCCCCCGAGGTGGCGCCTTCCTGCTGCTCCTCCACGTCCTCCTCCTCCGAGGGCCTGGCTGTGTGGGCTTCAGGGAGCACCTCCTCCTCACCAGCTGAAAGCAGGAAGGCACAAGTGTAGCTTTAGAGTGAGGACAGGCCGACAGCGAGGGAGGCCGCACTGGTGCATTATGCGCATTTATCGGCCACTGGGGAAGGATGTAGATCTGATGCGCGAGGGCAAGGATAGAGGTGCAGCCGGTCCTGTCCTTACCAGTGGGCTCCAGTATAGGGTCGGCGTCGCCGATCGCCACAGGCCCAATCACCGGGTGCCGCAGCAGTCGGGCCACCCTCTCTTCCAGAGGCGTCAGCTCCTGGAACTCGTGAGGGCCTCCACCAGTGACACGGAGGCTCCTGGCGTTCCTCGCCAGCTTGGCCTGCAAGAGAAAGGAGGGCGTCTAAGTACAGTGTGGTGCCCTGTAGCTGTGTGTGAGGCCTGCCATGGTGGAATAGCTTGCACAGTGTGGTGCCCTGTAGCTGTGTGTGAGGCCTCCCATGGTGGAATAGCTTGCACAGTGTGGTGCCCTGTAGCTCTGTGTGAGGCCTCCCATGGTGGAATAGCTTGCACAGTGTGGTGCCCTGTAGCTGTGTGTGAGGCCTCCCATGGTGGAATAGCTTGCACAGTGTGGTGCCCTGTAGCTCTGTGTGAGGCCTCCCATGGTGGAATAGCTTGCACAGTGTGGTGCCCTGTAGCTCTGTGTGAGGCCTCCCATGGTGGAATAGCTTGCACAGTGTGGTGCCCTGTAGCTCTGTGTGAGGCCTCCCATGGTGGAATAGCTTGCACAGTGTGGTAAGTGCAGAAAGAGCTCTTGATTAACATGCAAGTGCCATTGCAGCGGCAGCAGGGCTGGCCATTAGACCTTGGATGTCCCTTTGGCCCTAATTGGAGGTGCACATGCAAGGATGAGGGGGACATTGGAAAGGGTACTCACCTTGACCAGCCGACATAGGTTGTTGTATTTCTTGCGGCACTGGTCCGCACTCCTGGGAACATCTGAGCTGGAGGAGACCCTCCGGGCAATTTTGGTCCAGGCCTCCCTGAACTGGCTCCTGGGAGCCTTCCTGCCACTAGCCGGGCAAACGACCCGCCTTCTTTTGCGCACCCCATGAAGGAGCACACCCAGCGCATGCTCAGAGAAGCGTTCGGCTCTTTCACGGGCCCTCTCCATGTCCTCCATGCGTTGATATGCCACACAACCACTCCTGAGGCCTAGTTGCAGGGCTACAGCATGCAGGGCGTGGCTGCAGTCAAAGTTGACCCTTCCCCCTTTCAGAGCTGGCCGGCGTCAGGGTGTCTGCTGACACTCACCACATGATCGCACCTGCGCTGCGCCCGGAATCGGCGTTATTAGGCTGCATCGCCGGATTAGCGCCTGAACACAGGGTTCCAACGCCTTGTGCAGCGCTCGGCCAAAAAGTTGGCCAAATCTACTGAATTTCGGCGAGCTCGCCTGCACTTTCCGGCGGGCGCTAAATTTGACGAGCGCCCGACTGTAGCGCCGCAATAGCGTCAGAACTGAATTTCTAGGCCACAGAGCTTCTGAGCTCCGTATCTAGCAACAAACCCTGTTGCTTAGCAACAGCTTCTAAACAGTCGGCTGTAGCTTGCAAGCGTCTCTGTAGCTAAGCAACAGCTTTAGCAAGACCTTGCAGAGCCTGACTGGTGAAAAAAAAGCAACGAAAAGAAAAAAAACTTACTGAAACCGACTCCTGAACTTTGCCGGTGGATCTAGCATTCCGGACAGTTAACCTCCGGATAAACCAAAGTTTCCTGTATTCTTTTTCAAGAAAGGATTTTTTCCCTTTTGCACCTGAGCCTTTGCAACAAATGCAAGGTTTGTTTTTTCCCCCATTAATTATAACCAGCTAATGGGAACAAGGCAATGCATTTTATTTAAATGTACAATTCCTGCAAAATATCTTGTTCAAGGCAACAAAGAAATATCTTTCATTACTAAAATTCCAGTGCACCTGCACTAATCAGCCTTTAAAATGTTTCAAGTCACCAATGAGTCATCTACGACTCCCGTATGGCCATTCGCAGCTCGCCAGTCTCATTTAATGAGGCCTAAGGCCCGATGTCGATTGGGCCTCAGGCTCACCTGTTCCAGCGCAGGGATTGTAACCTGCACCAAGTTTATGCAGGCAAGTACTATGCAATTTCCACCCTAATGACATTTCATTAAAAAAATTCATGCGGGGTGTTACTGAGGTGTTCACTGATAGCGCCGCGCCCCCGCTGGTAGTGTCCCGGGCCCCTGTGCCACCAGCAATGACATCATCGCCGTGCGCCATGACCCCTTAGTGCCCCGCCGCACCCCTTACCGCCCCACGGCAGAAATTCAGCTGCGCCCCGCGTAGCTGCCGCGGGCGGTGTCAGCGCCAGCCTTGTGGGTCGCGAACCTTGCTGACCCCCACTCGCGGAGCGATATTTAAAGTGGAGGTGCGGCCGCGACCCGTGCTGCCATTTTCTTTTTATGGCTGACCTCCAGGTCGACCCTCTGTGTGTGGGCCGTGGCGTGGTCCTAGCGGCCATTGCGCAGCCCGGCACTGTGTCTCGGCGCCGGCCTGTTGCCATGGTACTACGCCGCCCTGGTAGCTTAGTGTGGGCCATTGAAGGCCCTGCAGAGTGCGCAACAGTGCTCCGCTTTAAATGAAGGGGAGCGGTGTTGAAATACGGCAGCGCTCCGTGGAACGCTGCTGATTGTGCCCCGACATCGCCTCGGTTACCGTCCCAACAGGAAGTGGAGTGCCCAGCATTGCGCTCCACTTCCTGTGCGGGGCAGTAAGCCGAATTTAGCAGCCGAAGTGGTGCTTCCGCGCCGGGCGCTGAATGTCCGGCCATTAACTCGGTTATCGCCCCCAAACGGGGCGTAACCAAATTTCATGCCCAAAATGTTTAATGAAATGGTTCTTCTTAAACACATTGCGGGTGAATGTCCCTGGAGGTTCTCCTGCTCCTTTCATTGTGTCTTCAATGGAAAAACCCCATAAATGCCATTTTCCTGGGGTTTCCTCAGGTAAGCGGGAGAACATCTGAGGAAATTCACTGCCCACAACGTTCTATTGCAGAGATATTTGCAAAGAATGAAAGAGGCATTCAAGAAAAGATTAAACTAAAATGTATATATTTCAAAAACAAAATGCTGCGGATGCTGAAAATCTGATACAAAAACAGAAGATGCTGGAAATACTCAGCAGGTCAGACAGCATCTGTGGAGAGAGAAACAGAGTTAATGTTTCAGGTCGATGACCCTTCGTCAGGACTGGAAAAAGCTAGAGATAGAACAGGTTAATAGGACAAGTAAAGAAACAAAAGATGGATCTAGACGAGGTGTAAATGGAAACAGCAGAATCATCAACAGCTGCCATCCAAAAAAATGGGGGCAGAGGTTATGATCTGAAGTTGTAGAACTAAATGTTGAGTCCGGAAGGCTGTAAAGTGCCTAATCGAAAGATGAGGTGCTGTTCCTCAAGCTTACTTTGAGCTTCACTGGAACAGTGTAGGAGGCCAAGGACAGAGAGGTCAGAGTGGGAATGGAGCGGAAAATTAAAGTGCCAGGTGACCGAAAGCTCGGGGACACGCTTGCAGACTGAATGGAGGTGTTCCACAAAGCAGTCACCCAATCTGTGTTTGGTCTCCCGAATGTAGAGGAAACTGCATCATACGCAGAAAATACAGTATACTAAATTGAAAAAATGACAAGTTGTTTCAATTGGAATGAGTGTTTGGAGCCCTGGATGGTGGGAAGGGAGGAGGTAAAAGGGCAGATGTTGCATATCCTGCGCATGCACTGGGAGGTGCCGTCGCAAGGGGAGGGGGTGTTCGGGGTAATTGAGGAGTGGACCAGAGTGTCGCGGAGGGAACAGTCCCTTCCGAATGCTGAAAGGGGAGCAGAGGGGAAGATGTGTGGTGGTAGAATCACGCTGGAGGTGGCAGAAATGGCAGATATAATCCATTGAATGTGGAGGCTGGTGGGGTGAAAGGTGAGGACAAGGGGAACACTATCGTGGTTCTGCGAGGGCGGGGAAGGGGTGAGAGCAGAAGTGCAGGAAATGGAACAAACATGATCAAGGGCCCTGTCAACCACGGAGAGGAATCCTTGATTGAGAGAAAAGGAAGACGTACTGGAAAGCACTGGTACAGAAGGTGGCATGAACAGATGCGACGGAGATAGAGAAACTGGGAGAATGGACTAGAGTCCTCACAGGAAGCAGGGTGGGAGGAAGTGTAGTCAAGGTAGCTGTGGGAGTCAGTGAGTTTATAATGGATATTGGTCGATAGCCTATCCCCAGAAATGGAAGCAGAGACATTGAGGAAAGGAAGGGAAGGGTTAGAGATGGACCATGTGAAGGCGAGGGAAGGGTGGCAATGGTAAGCAAAGTTGATTAAATTTTCCACTTCAGGGCAAGAGCAGGAAATGACACTGATACAGTCATCAACGTACCGGAAAAATAGGCGAGAGAGGGGACCTGAGTAGGACTGGAACAAAGAATGTTCCACATATCCCACGAAAATCCATTTCAATGGAAAATAAAATCTGCGGTATAAAACGGGCAGCTGATTCGCTATCATCCATTTTTCACCCAGTGATAAAAGTTCAAATGAACCCCCCCGGCCCCCGGCCCCCCCTAACCCCTCAGTAATTAAAAAGCTAGGAAAATAAATCAAAATAAACAAATAATATCCTGGGCCTTTCATGTGTGTTTCTCATTTTTAACTTTGTTCTTCCTCTGATGATTAGGTCCAAGAAAAAAACCCTTCAGCCATTTAAGTATCATCTAATTTTCTCTTTGGCTTTCAAACATTTGGCTGTGTTCAGTTTTGACAAGCTTCCAGTCTAGTCTTATCAGTGTCAACACATTGCCTTTGAATTGGTGCAAAAAAATTGCTTATACTTATGCAATTCATTATTTCTGCTCCCTTTTGACATCAATGCGTAAAGGAGGTGTGCTTTCAGTCCTTAGCTCAGGGCAATGCTTCATTAAAAAAGCTAAAAATTTAAATTCTACACAAAACTGGATGTGCAAAGATGAATTGCAATCCCCACTCATGTGACCAAAGGAAAATTATGACTGTTTTTTTCAGCTGCCCAGATTACTTAATTACAATTTTTTTACATGGATTATGTAGTGTATGTACTTTGCAGAAGGAACTATATTCTGCAGCCCCTGTATACTGCAGTACCAGTAGTGACCACCCCTGTATATAAGCCTGTGTAGTAACTTTTGCATAGCAGTTCCAGTTTGTCTCCACTCAGTAAAGACCTGTTATAACCAACTCCTGCAGTCCATGTCTCAATTACACACGGACATAATACTGGCGACGAGCAGATCCGAACTTACCTACAGTCTGCACCACCTCATGGGGATCCATCCCTGAAGCGAAGTTGTCAGAGGTCGAGGCCAGAAGGAAGAAAGAAAAAAAATTAAAAAATAAAACAAACAGAAGAAACGGACGTCGACCGTGGGCAACCGCCTCTGATTCATCAGAGTTGAAGATTTGCAGGAGAGGCTGTCGAGAGCGGGGCTTGGTTATCCTGTCGATGGTGTTCCAGCTAATCGGGCTGGTGGCAGGTAGTACACTGATCCTTTCTGGGCTGCGGCAGGCTAGAGCTCGATCGGGTGGCTTTTCAATGGGGCAAGCAGCGTAGTTGGGAAGAGGAGAGAGAGAGAGAGGGTGGAGCACACAGGGCGCGGCCGGTGCTACGAAGCTGGGCAGCGTACAGACCCGAGAAGAGGGAGGAAAGTGTCCCGCAGGGTTGCTCCGACGACGGGGAAATAAAAGAAATTAGAAGCGCAGAAAGTCGCGAGGAGCTGCAGTTTGCCACGGGAACCGTGGAGAGCGGCGTTAGCAGCAGCGCGGGGGAAGTGCGCGAAGACCATAGGGCGTCGCCATCAAGGCATAAAACACCAGCAACAGCGCTAGCAGCAGCGGGTAAGACGGAAAGCACGGGAGACGCCATTTTGTTAAATCGGGGAAGAAGGCAAAGCGCGGGAGGCGCCATCTTAGATTTCCAAGATGCCGAAGACTGGCAATATAACTGCATTCGATAATGCAATAGAAGACTGGACCAGGTATGTGGAAAGAGTCGAAGTATATTGCGAGGCAAACGAAGTAGCCGATGAGAAAAGGGCATCGGTACTACTAAACTTAATGGGCGCAAGAACGTACGGCCTATTGCGGAACCTGATTACTGCAGCCAAACCGATGGAGAAGAGTTTTAACGAGATTGTTGATATCCTACAGGAACACCGAAATCCTACACCGCTGCTGATAGCAGAAAGATTTAAATTCCACAGGAGAAATCAGCATAAAGATGAGAGCAATGCTGATTACCTTATGGAATTACGCAAGCTTTCAAAGCACTGCCAGTTCGGAGCAGGACTGGCAGATACCCTACGGGACAAATTTGTCTGTGGACTCCTGAGTGAAGGAACCCAGAAGAGGTTACTCTCAGAGAAAGAGCTGACGCTAGATAAGGCTTTCAGCGTGGCAGTATCGTACGAAGCAGCAGCAAAGGGAGCTGCGGAAATACAGCAAAAGCCACAGGAATACGGCACCCACGAAATGACACGGGGGATTTGAAAAATGTTATCGCTGCGGCAGAACAACCCATGACCAGAAGGACTGCTGGTCCAAGGACAAAATATGCAGGCAATGCGGAAAGATGGGACACATTGCATGAGTTTGCAGGTCTGGGAAGAAGACTAACAACAACAAAAAGGCTACTAAGGAACAGTACAGGAAAGTACAAAAGATGACGGACAGTAGTTCCGAAGACCAGATGAGCGATAGTGAATCTGGGAACAAGAGACTAAGTTGTCTCAAACTTCACAACGTAATCGCAAAAGAGGATCACCGAACCATTTGGGTCACCCTCACGATAGCAGGGTCCCAAGTCAAAATGGAATTGGATACAGGATCTGCCCTGACCGTCATGAATCGACGAGACTATGAGCGGCTATTCTCACACATACCCTTGAAAGAGACATCCATTGTCTTGAAGACATATACGGGGCAAAAAGTATACCCCAGAGGGAAAATAAGGGTGCCTGTCGAATACAACGGCAAGGAAATACAGAAATTGTATCTGTACATACTGCAAGATGGTGGACCACCGTTATTGGGACGTGAATGGATCAGAAAGATAAGTTTCGACTGGCATTCCATTCAGGCACTGACGGTGGTTGGTAAAAAGGATGACAACGTCACACCCGGACGATTGTCAAAAATCTTAGCTAACACCAAAGAGGTATTTCAACAAGAACTGGGAACTCTTAAAGGCATAACCGCCTCGATAAAAATAGAAGAGAATACAATTCCCAAGTTTTTCAAAGCAAGACCGGTACCATATGCAATTCGCCCAGCCGTCGAGGCAGAGCTGGAGAATCTGGAGAATGCAGGCGTGTTATCTAAGGTAGACTGGAGCGAGTGGGCGACACCCATCGTTCCTGTCATGAAGAAAACGTTAAACAATAAGTCTGAGGAGCCAAGGAAGGTTCGCATCTGTGGGGGATTCAAGGTGATAGTGAACCCAGTCCTTCACACAGTACAATATCCTCTCCCGAGGATAGAAGATATTTTCGCCTCACTATCTGGAGGGAAGCGTTTTACAAAAATTGACCTAGCACAAGCATATTTGCAGATGGAGGTTGAAGACCTCTAGGAAGAATCTCACAATAAACACTCACAAAGGTCTTTACCAGTATAATCGACTGGTATTCAGAGTAGCATCAGCTCCGGCGATATGGCAAAGAGCGATGGAACAAGTCCTGCAAGGGATTCCGGGGACTCAGTGTTACTTGGACGACATCCTAGTGACAGGTGAAGATGAGAGTGAACACCTTGCCAACCTAGAGCAGGTGCTCACTAGACTAAGAGAACACGGGCTACAAGCCAATCGCCCCAAGTGCGAGTTTTTTAAGAAACAGATATCGTATTGTGGCCACGTGATTGATGAAGAGGGGTTACATAAGGCCCCTGACAAAATTGAAGCGGTAGTTAAGGCTCCAGCGCCTGAAAATGTGTCGCAACTGAGGTCATTCCTCGGATTGGTGAATTACTACCATAAATTTTTGCCAAATTTGTCCACAATTCTGCACCCACTGAACGCCCTACTACAAACTGGAGTAGCATGGAAATGGAGCGATGAATGTAAGCGGGCCTTTCAGAAGAGTAAAGACCTAATCACTTCAAGAGAAGTATTGGCTCACTACAACCCATCACTACCGATAAGAATGGCGTGTGATGCGTCTCCCTGTGGCATTGGAGCGGTACTGTCACATAAATTCCTTGATGGTTCAGAGAGGCCGATAGCTTTTGCGTCACGCTCGTTAACTTCAGCCGAGCGTAACTATGCCCAGATTGACAGAGAGGCCCTCAGCCTGGTGTGGGGGGTGAAGAAGTTCAATCACTACCTGCACGGTTAGAAATTTACTCTACTAACTGATCATCAACCTCTTGTCTCCATTTTCAACCCTCAGAAGGGCGTCCTGATAATGACAGCACAACGGCTACAGAGGTGGTCCCTTTTCCTAGGGGCACACCAATATGACATCGAGTACAAAGGAACTAAACAGCATGGGAATGCTGATGGATTGTCGTGCCTACCGTTGCCGACAGTGGAAGAAGCACCTGCAGTGGATCCAGTGGAGATATTCCACTCGACCATAGTCGAATGTCTCCTTGTGACGAATGCAAACATAGAAAAGGAAACACAAAATGACCCGGCACTCTCCTGGGTCTATGATTTAACGGTGAAGGGATGGCCAGCACATGGCGAACCACTGTTGCCAGCATTCTCGCCAAGAAGAGAACAGCTGTCAGTGTGCAGAGGAACCTTGATGTGTGGATCCAGAGTAGTAATTCCACCCAAATTGAAGGATAGAGTGCTCAATGAGCTTCATGAGGGTCATCTGGGAGGGGTAAAAGTGAAGAACTTAGCCAGAGCGTTTGTGTGGTGGCCGGGAATCGATAGAGAAATCGAAGAGATGACCAAGAGCTGTACAGGATGCCAGAAGGTCCAAAACGCCCCACCACAAGCCCCTCTACATCCATGGGAGTGGCCCTCATCTCCATGGCAAAGAGTGCACATTGATTTTGCTGGTCCATTTATGGACTCGATGTTTTTAATTGCGGTGGATGCACATTCAAAGTGGCCAGAGGTAATAAAAATGTCCTCAACCACCACAGAAAAAACTATCACAGTCTTATGAACCATATTCGCCAGAAATGGGCTGCCTGAACAGATTTGCTCTGACAATGGACCACAGTTTGTGTCTGAAGAGTTCCGGAGGTTCTTAAAGAACAATGGTGTTAAGCATTACACATCCGCCCCATATCATCCAGCCACCAATGGATTGGCTGAGCGGTTCGTTCAAACATTCAAGAAGGCTATCAAGGCAATGTGTAATGAAGACATACCCCTACAACACAAGGTGGATAACTTCTTGTTTGCCTACCGGAATGCCACACATGCGGTTACCAACCAAACTCCAGCCATGATGTTCTTCAATCGAAGACTACGATGCCGCTTGGATTTGGTTAAGCCAAACATCAGAAGAGATGTGGAGAACAGGCAGTTTCAGAATATGAATGAAAGGCCGACCAGGAGTTTTAAGATAGGTCAACCAGTTTTGGCCCGGGACTACCGCACAGAGAAATGACAGCCAGGAATGATCTGTACACGGCAAGGACCTCTAATGTATACCGTGGACGTTGGAGAGAGCATTGTAAGATGCCATGCTGACCAGATTCTAGAGTCACTGGAAAACGTAAATTCCACACCACGATCCGATACACCTGGTGATGAAACCGAAGTACCAATTGCATCTACCTCAGAATCGGTGATATTGGAAGCAGACGAACCAAACAACGACGTTGATCCCGAATCAACTTTGCCAGAAGAACCTGATACCCCAAAGAGGCGTTATCCAGACAGAATCAGGAAGCCTCCTCAAAGACTGAACTTGTAATTGCTTAACTTCAGCTAATGTATCTAGCAACTGTAATTGTAAATATGTTATTTAATTATTTATCAAATGTTATGTACTGTTTAGCTGAAAGGGGAGGAATTGTAGTGTATGTACTTTGCAGAAGGAACTATATTCTGCAGCCCCTTTATACTGCAGTACCAGTAGTGACCACCCCTGTATATAAGCCTGTGTAGTAACTTTTGCATAGTAGTTCCAGTTTGTCTCCACTCAGTAAAGACCTGTTATAACCAACCCCTGCAGCCCGTGTCTCAATTACACACGGACATAATAGATAGTTATTTATCATTTACAGTGTGTTTGTAACAATAACAACAAACAATTTACGAGAGGCATGGGATGAGACGGAGCAGGAGGAAACTTAAAGGGGTTGACCGAAAGCACAGGTCAAATAATGGGTATTCATGAAGCTCAATGCTCTCTCCACTTCCTCGGTGAATAACAGCTCAAAGATGTCTTCATCATTCCAAGGTGGGACCATTCTGCATTCAAGCCACTTCCATCTTAATGATTCTTCAGGCAGCTCATCCCTATTGGCTTTTGCCATGTTGGTCTGGTGTGTACTGTTTGGGGACACTTTATACTGACATGTGGATGGTTGCTGAAATAACAACAGACAATGCTGGAAATACTCACCAGGCCAGGCAGCATCTGTGGAGAGAGAAACAGAGTTAACGTTTCAGGTCTGGGACCCTTCATCAGAACTGGAAAAAGCTGGAGATGTAACAGATATTAAGCAGGTGCAGAGACAGGGGGGGCGGGGGGTGGGGGGTTAGGAGGGGAGGAAGGAATTGAAAGAACATACTGTGCTTATGTAAGAGGCAGGAAAGATAAAATGTTGCAAATGGGAATGGCAAAATCATACAGCATGAAAAATGGGGGCAGGGATTATTATCTGAAATTGCTGAACTCGTAAGTGTGACCCTGAGCTTCCGGTCGCCTCTCACTTTAATTCTCCGCTTCACTCCCACTCTGATCTCTCTGTCCTCGGCCTATTGCATTGCTCCAATGAAGCTCAATGTAAGCTCGAGGAACAGCACCTCATCTTTCAATTAGGCACTCTGGACTCAACGTCGAGTTCAACAATTTCAGATAATAATCCCTGCCCCCATTTTTCATGCTGTATGATTTTGCCATTCCCATTTGACCCCCCCCACCCCGTCTCTGCACCTGCTTAATATCTGTTACATTTCCAGCTTTTTCCAGTTCTGATGAAGGGTCCCAGACCTGAAACGTTAACTCTGTTTCTCTCTCCACGGATGCTGCCTGGCCTGCTGAGTATTTCCAGCATTTTCTGTTGCTATTTCAGATTTCCAGCATCCGCAGTATTTTGTTATTGTGTGGATGGTCGCTGTTGTACTGCTCCAAGCTTCCTTATGAGCGACTTTGCTTCTCTGCTAGACCTTATAATGACCATATCTGATGTAGCTTCTTCCCAACATTCCCTGCGATGGACATGGAGGCTGTCAATGATGTGGTTTGCTATCTCTGTCTTCAGATTCTTCGCACTGTTTCAGATGTTCTGCACATTCCCCATCTAAGCAGGGTATATAATAGTTAATCTCGCTACTTTATAGTTCGTATTTTAATTTTTTTGAAACACTTTACTATACCACTTGTTCATTCACAAATAATGTACAGTCTCCACAGCTTATACTGTCCATGCTTATCACGGGCAGCCGCCCACATCAGGCAAATGGCACTAATCATTTGCCAGTACCATAGGAGTCAATCACAAAGGCACCGCTTATAATATATTAAGTGCACTGGCTATTTTGAGCAATTCAATAAGTTCTTCGCACCTCATTAATCCCCTGTATTTACTAATGTAATAAAAATCTCCCTCTTTTCTTTATATCGCAAAGGATACGGTATAAGCTTCAAACTGCCCAGCTTGCGCTGATGGATTCCTACTAATGAATATGCATGGGCCATTTGAAATAAAAGAGATAGCATTTGAACATTAACAAAAGCACTGTAATCATCTATATAGACAATAGTTCTGAGTTATTTCTGCTCATTTTGGAAAGAAATAGCGTTGAATGTTCCAATTCAAAATGGGCAGTTTAGTTCACGTTTTGCAACAGAGTGCACCAAATGAGAAGCAACAATTGCACTATTAGCTTTCAGAGAAACTGGGAACTGAAATTACAAGCTACACTCATCAAAGGTGTGGATGCGTTTCATGCCGTTTCATTGCTGCAACCTATTATGGTTATAATGGCCATATCACGTAGCTTCCTCGCAACATCTCCTGTGACATAGAAACATAGAAGATAGGAGCAGCAGTAGGCCATTCGCCCCCTCGAGCCTGCTCCACCATTCAATGATCATCCAAATTCAGTACCCTGTCCCTGCCTTCTCCCCATATCCCTTGACCCCTTTAGCCTTAAGAAATATATCCAACTCCTTCTTGAATATATTTAATGAAGTGGCCTCAACTGCCTTCTGTGGTAGAGAATTCCACAGGTTCACCACTCACTGGGTGAAGAAATTCCTCCTCATTTCTATCCTAAATGGCTTACCCCTTATCCTTAGACTGTGACCCCTGGTTCTGGACACCCCGGACATCGGGAACATCCTTCCTGCATCCAGTCTGTCTAGTCCTGTTAGAATTTTATAAGTTTCAATGAGATCCCCTCTCATTCTTCTAAACTCCAGCGAGTACAAGCCCACTCGACCCAATCTCTCCTCATACATTATTCCTGCCATCCCAGATATCAGTCTGGTGAATCTACGCTGCCCTCCCTCCATGGCAAGAACATCCTTCCTCAGATAAGGTGACCAAAACTGCACACAGTACTCAAGGTGTGGTCTCACCAAGGCCCTGTACAACTGCAGCAAGACATCCTTGTTCTTGTACTCGAACCCTCTCGCTACGAAGGCCAACATACCATTTACCTTCTTAGCTGCCTGCTGCACCTGCATGCTTACCTTCAGCGACTGGTGCACAAGGACACCCAGGTCTCGTTGCACTTCCCCTTCTCCCAATCTATTGCCATTCAGATAATAATCTGCCTTCCTGTTTTTGCCACCAAAGTGGATAACCTCACATTTATCCACATTATAGTGCATCTGCCATGCTTCTGCACAATCACCCAACCTGTCCAAATCATACCGGAGTTTCTCGGCATCCTCCTCACAGCACTCACGCCCACCCAGCTTTGTGTCATCTGCAAACTTGGAGATAATTCATCTAGTTCCCTCGTCTGGATCATTTATATATATTGTGAATAGCTGGAGTCCTAGGACCGATCCCTGCGGTACCCCACTAGTCACTGCCTGCAACTCGGAAAAAGAGCCGTTTATTCCAACTCTTTGCTTCCTGTCTGCCAACCAGTTCTTTATCCAAGTCAGTACCTTGCCCCCAATCCCATGTGCCTAAAATTACATGCTAATCTCTCATGCGGGACCTTATCGAAAACCTTCTGAAAGCCCAAATACACCACATGCACTGGTTCTCCCTTATCTATTCTAACAATTACATCCTCAAAAAATTCCAGTAGATTAGTCAAGCAGGATTTACCTTTTGTGAATCCATGTTGACTTTGTCCGATCCTGTCACTGTTTTCCAAGTGCTCTGCTATTACATCTTTTATAATAGACTCTAGCATTTTCCCCACTACCGATGTCAGGCTTACCGGTCTATAATTTCCCATTTTCTCTCCACCACCTTTTTTGAATAGTGGGGTAACATTAGCTACCCTCCAATCCATGGGAACTGTTCCAGAGTCTATAGAATTTTGGAAGATGACCAGCAATGCATCTACTATTTCTAGGGCCACTTCCTTAATTACCCTAGGATGTAGATTATCAGGCCCTGGGGATTTATTGGCCTTCAATCCCGTCAATTTCCCTAACACCATTTCCCTACAAATACTGATTTCTTTCAGTTGCTCCCTCTCATTAGACCCTATGTTCCCCAACATCTCTGGGAGGTTATTTGTGTCCTCCTTTGTGAAGACAGAACCAAAGTATGTATTTAATTGGTCAGCCATTTCTTTGTTCCCCATTATAAATTCCCCTGAGACTGACTGCAAGGGACCTACGCTTGACTTCACCAATCTTTTTCTCTTCACGTATCTATAAAAGCTTTTACAGTCAGTTTTTATGTTCCCTGCAAGCTTACTCTCATACTCTGTTTTCCCCCTCTTAATTAATCCCTTTGTCCTCCTTTGCTGAATCCTAAACTGCTCCCAATCCTCAGGTTTACTGCTTTTTCTGGCCAATTTATATGTCTTCTCCTTGGATCTTATGCTATCCCTAATTTCCCTTGTTAGCCATGGTTGAGTCACCTTTTTTGTTTTATTTTTATGCCAAACTGGGATGAACAAATTCTGTAGTTGATCCATGCGATCTTTGAAATTTTGCAATTGCCTTTCCACCGTCAACCCTTTGAGTAACATTCCCCAATCAATCCTACCCAACTCGCGCCTCATACCATCGTAGTTTCCTTTATTTAAATTCAGGACCCTAGTCTCTGAGTCAACTACTTCACTCTCCATCTTAATGAAGAATTCTATCATATTATGATTGCTCCGACCCAAGGGGCCTCGCACAACAAGATTGCTAATTAATCCTTTCTCATTACATAATACCCAGTCTAAGGTGGCCTGATCTCTAGTTGGTTCCTCGACATATTGGTCCAGGAAACCATCCCGTATACACTCCAGGAACATGGAGGCTGTCAATGATGTAGTTTGCTATCTCCGTCTTCAGATTCTTCACACTGTTTCAGAAGTTCTGCACATTCCCCATGTTGGGAAGAAGCTACATCAGATATGGTCATTATAAGGTCTAGCGGAGAAGCATAGTCGCAAATTGCATTAACACCAACACAACTGTTAGTAGTGGTGGGGACCTGTAAAAGATTTTCAAACGACTTTTGAAAGCAGTCAAAGAAAAAGTGCCTTAGGACAGGAATCCCAGAGGGTAGAGGTGTAATGGCTGAAATATTGGCCTCCGATCGTCACACCAGAATCTGAAAGGATACCATCCTTGGCCCCTTGTCTTCCTCATTTACATGCTTCTCTTTGTGACATCATCTGGAGACACCGCGTCAGCTTGCATACATACGCTAATGCCATATGCCATCTCCACCCGTCCAATAACATTTTTGATTTTTTCATTGCCTGTGCGCCTGTTTGACATCCAGTTCGGAAGGATAGGTAGAAAGGAAAGGAGGTTGGGCAGCTCTGTTAATAAAGGATGAGATCAGTGCAGTGGTGAGAAATGATATTGGCTCAGAAGATCAAGATGTAGAATCAGTTTGGGTGGAGATAATAAATAGTAAGAGAAAGAAGTCACTGGTGGGAGTAGTCTATAGGCCCCCTAACAGTAGCTACACTGTTGGACAGAGTTCAAATCAAGAAATAATGGAGGCTTGTAAGAAAGGTACTGCAATAATCATGGGTGATTTTAATCTTCGTATAGATAGGACAAATCAAATTGGCAAGGGTAGCCTTGAGGACAAGTTCAAAGAGTGTATTCGGGATGGTTTCTTAGAACAATACGTTCTGGAACCAACCAAGGAGCACGCTATTTTAGATCTGGTAATGTGTAATAAGACAGGATTAGTTAATGATCTCATAGTAAAGGATCCTCTAGGGAAGAGTGATCAAAGCATGATAGAATTTCAAATTCAGTTTGAGGGTGAGAAACTTGGGTCTGAAACTAGTGTACTAAACTTAAATAAAGGCAATTGCAAAGGGATGAAGTCAGAGTTGGCTAAAGTGGACTGGGAAAATAGATTAAAGTGTAAGACAATAGAAAAGCAGTGGCAGATATTTAAGGAGGTAGTTCATAACTGTCAGCAAAGGTTTATTCCAGTGAGAAAGAAAGACTCTATGAGAAGGATGAACCATCTGTGGCTAACTAAGGAAGTTAAGGATGGTATGAAATTGAAAGGAAAGCCATACAATGTTGCGAAGATTAGTGGTAGGCCAGAGGATTGGGAAATCTTTACAAACCAGCAAAGGATGACTAAAAATATAATAAAGAGGGAGAAGATAAATTATGAGAGTAAACTAGCAAATAATATAAAAACAGACAGTAAGAGCTTCTACAGGTATATAAAAAGGAAGAGAGTGGCTAAAGTAAACATTGGTCCCTTAGAGGATGAGACTGGGGAATTAATAATGGGAAACAGGGAAATGACACAGACTTTGAACAAATATTTTGTATCGGTCTTCACGGTAGAAGACACTAAAAGCATCCCAATAATAATTGATAATCAAGGGGCTATAGGGAGGGAGGAACTTAAAACAATCACTAGAGAAAAAGTATGGCAAACTAATGTGACTAAAGGCTGACAGGTCCCCTGGACTTGGTGGCCTGCATCATAGGGTCCTGAAAGAAGTGGCTGCAGAGATAGCGGATGCATTGGTTGCAATCTAATAAAATTCCCTGGATACTGGAGCGGTCCAGCAGATTGGGAAACCGCAAATGTAACGCCCCTATTCAAGAAAGGAGGGACATATTGTAGGGGTTCGCTAAATTCCTCAGCCCCGAAGATACTGGAGATATTAATCTACATCATGGATGAAGACTCGTGGAATTTAAACTGTCTCTGGGTTGGACAATGTTTTTAAACATACCCAGATGGCAGGACAGCACGTGGACAACACCGGAATTGAGGAACTTTGTGGAAAAATTCACACACTTTAAGACAGTACATTTTTATTAATAAAATTGTTCCCTTGAGTTTGGTAAATTGCAAAGAGGTTTAAAAAATGGCCATCAGGATAGCATGGCAGGGACAATGGGGCTTGGAAAGCAGCTCGTGGATGTCTGTGAAAAGTGGGAGGATCAAGCAGTGGCAGTCAGATTCTGTCAATCAAAACCACGGAGTTTCCCTTCCCTACAGAGGCAATGTTTGTTTACAGGAAACTGCAGGATGTTGACATAAGGGATTAAACCACTTGAGACTGCAGTTTCAGTGACCACAATGAATGGGTTTCTGTTTACATAGTAATCCAACTCCATTCAAAGCCCAGCAGACAATGGGACACACCTAAACCACGGAAGAGACTTTTGAAAGGAACAGTTTAAGAATTGAATGGGTTTGAATCACCCATTACTCAGACAATAGGGCAGTTGGGTCCCTTTTGTTTTAGCCAAATGAACTCCGGATGTGGGCGGGAACATTGCGGCCCCAGAATGAAGACACATTCAAACCACCCCAAGCTTTATTCGAAACCCTTTCCAGACAAAGGAAGCAGTTTGGCCACTGGGAAATAGCCTGTTTGAATCAGCCAATCAGGACCTTTCTCTTGTGTATTCGAACTGTTCGGCGTGAATTTGCACACAGACCTTTTCAGTGCCAAAACAGCAGGAGCTCACAGGATATAAAGATAGCTTCTCAGAAGCATATCTCTCTCTTATTTTCCTTGGACTGCAGGTGAGCTCTTCTCTCTCTTTGGACCACAGGTGAGCAGGTTTCTGACTCCTCACCAAGGCAATCTAGTAAGGAGTTAAAGGGGTGGGAATTTAAGGGAAATTGCTAAGATTGTTTAATTAACATTGTAGCCATTTATCCCTTGTTTTTGCCGTCTGCCTTCCCCTATTTAAGCAATTTTACAGTGATTACTGTAATCGTGTGGTGTAGTTTTCTTTAGTTTAATAAAGTTTGACTTTCTCACATCCAGACCAGTTGTCCATTTTTAATATATCATTAATTATAAGTTCCTCCAGTTTGAACTGGAAGGTGGGGTTTAGCAATTCGAAACCGCTGTTTGGGATTGGTCAGAGGTGCAGTGGCGAAAGGCTGCCTGACCAGGTGAATTACCGTAAACCAGGTAAAAGATTGGAATTGGTCACAGTGCAGGCAAAGGCTGCTGACCAGGTAATTTACCATAAACCCCAGAAAAGATGCCCCCCTACAATATAAAGCAGGAAACTATAGGCCAGTTAGCCTAACATCTGTCATTGGGAAAATGCTGGAGTCCATTATTAAGGAAGTAATAGCAGGACATTTAGAAAATCATAATACAATCAAGCAGAGTCAACATGGTTTTATGAAAGGGAAATCATGTTTGACAAATTTACACAACTTCTTTGAGGATGTAACAAGCAGGGTTGTTAAAGGGGAACCAGTAGATGTAAGTGTATTTATATTTCCAGAAGGCATTCAATAAGGTGCCACATGAATGCATATTGCACAAGATAAGTACTCACGGGGTTGGGGGTAATATATTAGCATGGATAGAGGATTGACTAAATAACAGAAAACAGAGAGTCGGGATAAATGGGTCATTTACAGGTTGGCAAACTGTAACTAGTGGGTGCCACAGGGATCAGTGCTGGGGCCTCAACTATTTACAATCTATATTAATCACTTGGATGAAGGGACTGAGTGTAATGTAGCCAAATTTTCTGATGATACAAAGATAGGTGGGAAAGCAAGCTGTGAAGAAACACAGGGGGCAGGGTTTTCATTGGGCCGTGGAGTCAAGATTGGAGTCATGCGGGGGGTTAAAATCCCAAAATCAGAGGTCCCGACCCCATCCTGCACCCAAACCCACCTCCATGCCAGTTTCAAAGGAGGCGGTTACCCGCCCCACACTGGGACCCGCCTACCCGAGGCGGGAAGGGATTAATGCCAATTAACTGCCTGTTAGCAGGTAGTTAACAGGCAGTTTTTAGCCTAATCCCTATTTTTAAGGTTGAAGTGTGGGATTCCCGATGGCTCCAAACCACGGCAAGTTAGAGGAAGCGGGCCGTCGGGTTGAAGGACTTGGCAGGGTCGAGATGTCAGTGTTCAGGTGAGTGATGGGTGCATGAGTGCAAAGGTAAGTGTGTTTGATGTGTCTAAAGTGATTAAGTAAGTTTTACATACCTTTTCATACCTTTTCAGCCTTCCTTCCTTTAGGTCTCGGGAGTCCCTCATCTCACCGGCACAGAAAGCAGAATGGCTGCGAACTGTCAAAAGTGACAGCCTGCAGCTTTCTGTGCAGGAGAGATTTCTAACTGAGTCTGTGGAGAAGGACTCATGTTAGAAGTAAGACTGTCAGTGTTTGACAGCTTGAAACAGCTGTGAAACGCTGATATTTCATCTGTCAAAAACTCTTGACAGATGAAATTTCAGTCTGTGACATCACCTGTTGTCAGGTGGCCCTTAATTGGCCTGCTGAGCCTGCTGGGTGGGCTCAACAAGGTCAATCAAGTTAAAACTGCTTGGATTGGCCGCATCTCGATGGAGGCGGGACTACAACCCCAAAAGTTGTAGTCCCGCCTCCAACCTGACTCCTGAATGAAAATCCTGCCCAACGCTTCTGCAAAGGGATATAGATAGGTTAAGTGAGTGGGCAAAAATGTGGCAGTTGGTGTATAACATGAGAAAATGTGAGGTTATCCACTTTGGTAGGAAGAATAAAAAAGCATATTATTATTTAAATGGAGAGAGACTACAAAATGCTGAGGTACGGGGGTACTTAGGGTCCTCGTACATGAAACACAAAAAGTTAGCATGCAGGTACAGCAAGTAATTAGAAAGGCAAATGGAATGTTGGTACTTATTGCAAGGGGGATGGAGTATAAAAGTAGGGAAGTCCTGCTGCAACTGTACAGGACACTGGTGAGACCACATCTGGAGTACTGCATGCAGTTTTGGTCTTATTTAAGGAGGGATATATTTGCATTGGAGGCAGTTCAGAGAAGGTTCATTAGGTTGATTCCTGAGTTGAAGGGGTTGTCTTTTGAAGAAAAGTTGAGCAGGTTGGGTCTATACTCATTGGAGTTTAGAAGAATGAGAGGTGATCTTATTGAAACATATATGATTCTGAGGGGGCTTGACAGGTTAGATGCAGAGAGGATGTTTCTCCTTGTGGGGAAATCTAGAACTAGGGGACATAGTTTCAGAATAAGGGGTCACCCATTTAAACCAGAGATGAGAAGGAATTTCTTCTCTCAGAGAGTCGTGAATCTTTGGAATTCTCTACACCAGAGAGCTGTGGAGGCGGAGTCATTGAATATATTCAAGGCGGAGATAGACAGATATTTTGAACAGGGGAGTCAAGGGTTATGGAGAGCGGGCGGGAAAGTAGAGTTGACACCAAGATCAGATCAGCCATGATCTTACTGAATGGCGGAGCAAGCTCGAGGGGCCAACTGGCCGACTCCTGCTCCTATTTCTTATGTTCTTATTCGACAAGCCCTGACTTCCTCCAGATAAACATTGAGATGACTGAAGCCATCAGCTCCATTAACTGCCCCAGCCACTGTCTCAGGATCAACCAGACTATTCATAACCTCATAATACTGTTTAACCCGAACTGAGTTTCCCTTCCCATATGCTCTCCATCACAAAGACTGCCTATTATTACTTCTGTAATATTGCCCACCTCTGCCCTACCTCAACCTATCCACCACTTTTCTCACCACCAGACTCAACTACTCTAATGCTCTTTGTTGGCCTCCCACCCTTGTCCCTTCACAACCTTCAGCTCATCTAAACCTCCGGTGTCCAATCCCATCTCATATCAAGACTGGTTCACCTATTAGCCCTGTCATCACTGACCTGCAATTGCTTCTGTTTGACATCTCAAATTTAAAATCCTTGCCTTTGTCTTTAAATCCCTCCATGACCTTGCCCCTCTCTATCTCTGTAACCTGCTTCAGCCCCATGAACTCTCCATTCTTCTGAATCTGGCCTCTTGTTCATCCCTCCCTTGCTTTGCCTCACCATTGGTGTCCGTGTCTTCAGTTCTCTCAGCCCCAATCTCTAGAATTCCTTCACAAATCCCTGTGTCTCTCTCTCCCTTAAGACCCTCCTTGAGATTAGGTCTAACCTCTCATTATTTGACTTGGTGTCCATTTCCCCCCATACTTCTGTGAAACGCCTTGAGATGTTTTCTACATTAAAGGTGGTATATAAATGTAAGTTGATGTTGTTGCTGTATTTGGGAAAGGGCATAGGGATAGGTGATGTTTTGAGGCAGAGAGAGAAGCAGCTGGTGAAATGGTTTGGGAATAGAGTTCCAGACGGCAGGGCCATAACAACTAAAAGATCAGCTTTTCATGGCTGAACGAAGAGCATGAGTTGGGATCTTTAGCTGGGGAAGATTACCTAACTGGGATGAAGCAAAGCCATGCAGGCATTTGAAAATTAGGATTGTGAACTTGATACACTGAGGTACAGGGAGCTGGTGGAACCAGGTGAGCATAAGGTTGCAGCTAATATGGAGAGAGGGGAACATTTTATATGTGCACTATGTGTTACAACATTGTGCAATTTTTTTTAATAAACAAGTTTACAATTTTGTTACACATAGCCCAAGGAAATCTTCCCCTTCATACCACCGTAGAAAAATTAGCTTTAAATTAAGCGAATATACACCAACAGTTTTAGTTTCGTGTTTCATAAATGTGTTCTATACATTTGCAATAGTCGTAATTGTTACATGAAGATGGAGGTACTCCAATGTTACATTAACTACCATTTGTAGACAATGCAGTTAGGTAGTAAGTAAACACTCTCATACTGTAATGTTAATCGAGGCTGGGGTTTCGGAAGCATTCAGGAAGCTTTACCCGGCATCTAAATAATTCCCTTGTTATTTACATATGTGTACATCGCTGTATCGCTATATTCTGCATATATGTGTTGTTTGAAAGCCTTTTGAAAGTCACAGATTGTGCAATTACTGTGCTGCTATCAAAACCATGGCATTACTGCAGGATTAACATATCAAATCCACCTGTCCCTGGATATGTCTGAAGTGATTGAAGACTTCACATCATTCAAAAGCAGACAACTCCAAGGGAACAGCACATTTATAAAAGATTTATCACTTGAAACATTTGCTGTTCTTTCTAAATCATGCAACGCTTTGACTGCTGAACAAATATGCCAGAAACTGTTGCAGTAACCCTTTAATGAACAAATATTCAATGAAAACCTGGGGTTTTAAACAGCACAAAATGCTATAGATTTCTATGTTTAATTCATGGACCATCGTGCTTCTCATTTCATTTTTGTGCCGTTTAATTAGACATATAAATAAAGCTATAAGGTACAGGGAACGTGCGAGATCCTGCTTTGTGAGATTCATAAATCAGTGAAACAAGCAAATCATCCATACAGCATAGATTCATTATACATTCAGCTCATAATATATCCACAAGTTCATAATCATGTTTTCATTTCCTGAATTTTAATCTTATAAATATAATGAAAATAAGAGCAACAGTTTTAATGGGTATAGTGCTCAAATAGTGCTTGAAAAATGGGAACTATGCACAGCAAAAATAGACACTAATCCATTGCATTTGTTCTGCTCCTGAATAACACTGCCTCTGAATTACCTTTATGACTTTTCGGGCAGCTGCATCTTACTATGTCTGAAGAGGGCACCGCAATGTAAAAAGCATGCAAATAAATGTTTACGCCTCTGCACTCAGATTTCCTGGGAACCTTGTCTGTCATGTCGGAGTTTTGCCCTCGAGTCCTCTCACAATGCTCCTATCCACACAAAGCCCTGGGCATTCATTTCTCGCCACTGAGTCTGCTACAGATTATACCTCCCCACACCCTTCCCCCTTTCCTATTCCCTATTCCCTTGGGGTCCTTGTTTGCGTCTCATAGGATGAATCTATTATTGAGTCCAGAGTAGTAGAGTAGAACTAGCTATTGCTCAGACCCACCCTTTGTTGCTGGGTCTTCTCAGCCTGTTGGTTTTGATTCATTAGAGTTCTACTGGGGTTAGAGGACCCTTATCATTAGCTCCCCCCAGTGCCATAGGGTCTGAGCCTACTTACTTATTCAATATATAACATATGTCTTTCCCCATGGAGTAGGATTGTGTTTAAATTTGTCTGCAATAGCAAAAGGCCCCTTTTAATGATGAGATTTATTTTCCTGCAATGCCACTCAACCTCTTTGGCCCAGAAAGGGAACAATGAAATGATGGCACCTCATTCCTTCAGATAGTAAATTTTTCTTAGAGATTTTTAAAATTTTAATTCAAATAGTAAAAATGTATTTCTTACTTTTCCTTTCTGTCTCTTTTTTCTCTCTCTGTCTCTAAATCCAGTCTTTCTTTCCCTCTCCTTATTTCACTTTCTGTACCTGATTTGACTGCGAGCAGCGGAGGAGGAGCGGACCTAACCAGAGACCAGAGCAGATGCAGGAAATAAAGAGTGTGGTCGGAGAGGGGCCCAAACTCACTGTGAGCAACAGAGGCAGAGCAGACCTAACCAGGGACCAGAGCAGATGCAGGAAATAAAGAGCGTGGTCGGAGAGGGGCCCAAACTTACTGTGAGCAACAGAGGCAGAGCAGACCTAACCAGGGACCAGAGCAGATGCAGGAAATAAAGAGTGTGGTCGGAGAGGGGCCCAAACTCACTGTGAGCAACAGAGGCAGAGCAGACCTAACCAGGGACCAGAGCAGATGCAGGAAATAAAGAGCGTGGTCGGAGAGGGGCCCAAATTCACTGTGAGCAGCAGAGGCAGAGCGGACCTAACTGGGGAACAGAGCAGAGGCAGGAAATAAAGAGCGTGGTTGGAGAGGGGCCCAAACTCACTGAGCAGTGGAGGTGGAGCGGACCTAACCGGGGACCGGAGCAGAGAGAGAGCAAAATAAAAATCAAGGAGTGACACCACAGGACAGCAGGTAGGTGATTGGTTGGTGAGTGTTAGAGCGTTTTTTTGTCTCTAAGCTAGTGCAGTGTTTTAAACTAAGAGCTGGGGAATAATAACTAATAATTTATTAAATTAATAACTTAACTAGATAAGCTAATTAATTAATATAACTCTAAATAATCACTTGATTAAAAACTTTAACTAATTTAAATAAGTACAAAAATAAACATTTCTAGAGATGGCAGGGCAGGTCAGGTGTGGGGACGGTAGTATGTGGGAGTTTGTGGATAGTGAGATTGTCCCAGATTCCCACATCTGCAGGAAATGATTCTGCCTTCAGTCACTCCGGCTCAGAGTCATTGAGCTGGAGTGCGAGTTAGAGACACTCCGAAACATAAGGGAGGGGGAGGAATTTCTGTACAGTTTTATCCAGAATACAGTCATACCCCAGAGGAAAGCACAGGTTCAGGAAGGGGAGGGTATGACTGCTAGGGAGGCAGGTAGCGGGGACTTAGGAGAGGTTGAGAAGGAAGTCCCGCAGACACTGGTCCTGTCCAACAGGTACGATGTACTCACTACCTGTGAGGTCAAGGAGAAAGACTGCGGGGAGGACAGCCACAATGCAGACCAATGCACCGTGGTTCAAAAGGCTGTCCAGGGGCGGGGGCGGGGTGCGGGGTGGTGGTGGCGGGGGCAGAAGAGCAGAATAGAAGTGTGGTAGTGATAGGCGATTCTATAATTAGGGGGATAGATAGCATTCTCTGCAGCCAAGAATGAGAATCCTGAAGGGTGTGTTGCCTACAGGTAAGGGATATCTCGAGGTGGCTGGAGAGGAATTTGGAAAGGGAGGGGGTAAATCCAGTTGTTGTAGACCATGTCGGAACAAATGACGTAGGTAGGAATAGGGAGAAGGTCCTGCTTATGGAGTATCAGGAGTTAGGAGCTAAATTAAAAAGCAGGACCTCGAGCCATGCGCAAATTGGCATAGAAGCAGTCAGATCAGGAGGAGTAACACATGGCTAAAGGGCTAGTGTGGGAAAGAGGAGTTCCTTTTTCATGGGACACTGGCACCAGTACTGGGGCAGGAAGGAGCTGTACCAATGGGATGGGCTCCACCTGAACCGGGATGGGACCTGTGTCCTAGCAGAAAGAAAGAAGAAGAAAGAAAGACTTACATTTCTATAGCGCCTTCCATGACCACCGGACGTCTCAAGCACTTTACAGCCAATGAAGTACTTCTTGGAATATAGTCACTATTGTAATGTAGGAAATGTGGCAGCCAATTTGCGCACAGCAAGCTCCCGCAAACAGCAATATGATAATGACCAGATAAATTGTTCTTGTTATGTTGATTGAGGGATAAATATTGGCCAAGACACTGGGGATAATTCCCTTACTCTTCTTCAAAATAGTGCCATGGGATCTTTTACATCCACCTGAGAGAGCAGACGGGGCCTCGGTTTAACATCTCATCTGAAAGATGGCACCTCTGACAGTGCAGCACTCCCTCAGCACTACACTCTAGTGTCAGCCGAGATTTATGTGCTCAAGTCCCTTCTGACTCAGAGGTGAGTGTGCTACCAACTGAGCCACAGCTGACAGGGTAAATAGGGAGGTGGCGAAGGCTTTAAACTAGTAAGATGGGGGGAGGGATCTACAAGAAATGAAACCAGCCTGAATATAAACAAAACAGGAAAGGAGAGCATAGGAAAAAAAAGTAAGGAGGGCATTGATGGCCAGGGAATAATTAGAGTTACAGAATAGGAGTGTAAAAAGATGGTTAAAAATAAAATGAAAGGAACTGCTATTAAAAATGAGCTGAAATGTATGTTCAGCAATGCACACAGTGTCCGTAATAAAACAGGGGAGCTGGAGGCAATCATGCATTGTGAGGAACCAGATATAGTCGGGATTTCTGAGACATGGCCACAGAAAAATCAGGACTGGGAATTAAACATTGCAGGGTATAACATATTTAGAAAAAATAGAGAGGGAAAAAGGGGAGGTGGAGTAACTGTACTTATTCGGGATAACATAATGACAGTAGAAAAAAGTGAAGTAGCTATCAGCAAGACAGAAATAGAATCCATGTGGATAGAGATAAAAGATAATGGGGCAGTAATTCCTCCCCAAATGCGTGAGTACGGAAGGGGTACTCACGCGTCTGGCCGGAGGAAATGCCGGTTTTCAGCATGCACAGCGCATGCGCTGAAAACCGGCATTTCCTCTCCTCTAACCCAAGAGGTAAAGAGGCTAGCACGTGCGCTGTAGGGGGCAGTGCGTGCGTCTTGGATTTCCTCTGTTTTGGGGGATTTGCGCATGTGTAAAGGCCTCCGGTCTTTACGCTTGTAAAAAGCACACGTAAGTATTTATTTTTACAGGTAAGTGGTGTTTTAGTGCAATTTAGAATTTTTTTTTCCACAGGTTTATTATTTTAAGGAATCTACAATAAGGTAAGTTTAGTTTTAGACCCTTTTTATTAAAAATTTATTTAAAAAAAAAAAAAATTATTGTTTAAATTATTTTTTTAAACTTATTTATGCTTAATTTAATGATTGGGATGTTTTTAAAAATTTTATTTAAAGTTTAAGTAGTGTTTTGGGGTGCAGTACTTTTCATGAGTTTGACAGTTCTTACTCTCAAACTTATGAATGAAGTTTCCCCTCCCCTGATTGGCTGAACAGTGCTCACCTGATCCCAGCCGGCACATCGCACTAACTGCGCCACTGGGTCAGGTTAGCACAGTGCGCCGACATCAGAACCGGGCCACTGACAGGAAATCCACTGCGGGCCAGGTTTCAGATGTCGGCGCGCCGGGTAAGTGCACATCGGGGGCTTGCACGCGCAGCAAGCCCCCGACACCAAGTTCTGGGCCAATAAAGGATCATTCATAGTAATAGGCGTAGTCTACAGACCACCTAATAGTGGAAGGGAGGTGGAGGAAAAAATATGCAAACAAATTAGGGAAATGAGTAAAAAACATAGAATAATAATCATGGGGGATTTCAACTACCTGATATTAATTGGACAGAAGAGGTAGGTAAAGGGGATAAGGGAATGGAGTTGCCACAATGTGTACAGGACTCCTTTCTAACCCAATATGTAAAAGCCCAACAAGGGAGGATTTGCTATTGGATCTAGCAATGGGGAATGAACCAGAGCAGATAAGAGAAGTAGAAGTAGGGGAAAATCTAGGCAATAGTGACCATAATATAATACGCGTTAAAATAATAACTGAGAAGAACATAAGTATGATGAAGACCAGGGTAATAAATTGGAGAAAAGCTGATTTTGAGGGGCTGAGAATAGAACTTGGGAAAATAAAATGGACATCATTGACAAACAATGACATTGAATAGCAATGGGAAACATTTAAAACAGTGTTCAACAGAGTCCAGGAAAAATATATTCCGCTAAAAAATAAGAACAAGCTAAAGACTAATGAGACACCATGGATGAATAAAGCCACAAGAGGAAAATTGAGGGTAAGGAAAGAGGCATACATTAAGTACATGTGTAGCTTTTAATAGCTCTTTAGAATAATTTGTCCATGACCACACAAACCACTCTGGGTACAGGTATATTGTGTATCAGTAAAACAGCTTTATTAAGCATTAAATATCCAATACATAGAAGTAATACTTAACAAGAAGATAGACGCAGTCTGTTCATTGAACCCCGGTGTTCCTTCTCTTGCTGTGTTCTGTTGGCTAAAGCTTCTCATCCTCTGGTTTTGCACTGCTTTCAGTGTTCAATAGCTGTTCCTTTATACCTTTTTGTCCCCCTTCAAAATACATAGCAACTTGCAACTGCTTAGGCTAGCTCACCATTCTGACCTTCACGAGCATGGGCTATGATTCCCACCCCTTTTCTTGTCAATCACCTTATGACCTCATTAGTTCCATTAAGCCTATTTCTGTGCATAACAAAATACTCTTATCTAAGAACTTCACTTTACAGAACATCCTTGAGGTGTTTTCTAAACAGTTTGTCTATTCTACTGTTTCTAAAATGAAGGCTTCAACTCTTATCTCTTTTCCATAACATTACCGAACTCCATTTCCACGACAGCCTCCGTGTTTCCTTAGCACTACATTCCATTACTTCAGTAATTTAAAACAGAGGTTTTTAGTCAGGTTGGCATAATTTTCCCATCCTGCTTTGGTCTCAGCCATTCGCCATTTTATACAGGATTTTTAGGTTTTTAACATACAATTTCACATATTATAGTTATATAAAAATTGTTATAGAATCTTAACAATGTTTACTAAATCCTACAGTTACACTCTATCCTACACATGGACAGCAAGAGAGAACATGATAAGGGAAAATACAAAGAGATTAAGAGCAAAGTAAAAAAAAACGATTAGGAAAGCAAAGAGGAACTATGAAATTAAATTATCAAGCAACATAAAAGAAAAAAGTAAAATATTTCACAGACACATCAATAATAAAAGGAAAACTTAGAAACATAGAAGATAGGAGCAGGAGTAGGCCATTCGGCCCCTCGAGCCTGTTCTGCCATTTAATGAGATCATGACTGATCATCCAAATTCAGTACCCTGTCCCTGCTTTCTCCCGATATCCCTTGATCCCTTTAGCCTTAAGAAATATATCTAACTCCTTCTTGAATACTTTTAATGAATTGGCCTCAACTGCCTTCTGTGGTAGAGAATTCCACAGGTTCACCACTCACTGGGTGAAGAAATTCCTCCTCATCTCTGTCCTAAATGGCTTACCCCTTATCCTTAGAATGTGACCGCTGGTTCTGAAATCCCCCGCCATCGGGAAGATCCTTCCTGCATCTAGTCTGTCTAGTCCTGTTAGAATTTTATAAGTTTCAATGAGATCCCCTCTCATTCTTCTAAACTCGAGCGAATATAAGCCTAATCAACCCAATCTCTCCTCATATGTCATTCATGCCATCCCAGGTATCAGTCTGGTGAATCTTTGCTGCACTCTCTCCATGGCAAGAACATCCTTCATCAGATAAGGTGACCAAAACTGCACACAATACGCAAGGTGTGGTCTCATCAAGGCCCTGTACAAATGCAGCAAGACATCCTTGCTCCAGTCCTCAAATCCTCTCGCTATGAAGGCCAACATACCATTTGCCTTCTTAACCACCTGCTGCACCTGCATACTTACTTTCAGCGACTGGTACACAAGGATACTCAGGTCTCGTTGCACTTCCCATTTTCCCAATCTATTGCCATTCAGATAATAATCTGTCTTCCTGTTTTTGCCACCGAAGTGGATAACCTCACATTTATTCACATTATACTGCATCTGCCATGCATCTGCCCAATCACCCAACCTGTGCAAATCATACTGGAGTTTCTCTGCAACCTCGTCACAGCACACACGCCCACCCAGCTTTGTGTCATCTGCAAACTTGGAGCTATTACATCTAGTTCCCTCATCTAGATCATTAATATATGTTGTGAATAGCTGGGGTTCTAGCACCGATCCCTGTAGTACCCCACTAGTCACTGCCTGCCACTCGGAAAAAGACCCATTTATTCCAACTCTTTGCTTCCTGTCTGCCAACCAGTTCTCTATCCAAGTCAGTACCTTACCCCCAATCCCATGTGCTTTAACTTTGCATGCTAATCTCTCGGGACCTTATTGAAAGCCTTGTGAAAATCCAAATACACCACATCCACTGGTTCTCCCTTATCTATTCTACCAGTTACATCCTCAAAAAATTCCAGTAGATTATTCAAGCATGATTTACCTTTTGTAAATCCATGTTGACTTTGTCCGATCCTGTCACTGTTTTCCAAGTGCTCTGCTATTACATCTTTTATAATGGACTCTAGCATTTTCCCCACTACTGATGTCAGGCTTATAATTCCCCGTTTTTCTCTCTACCTCCTTTTTGAAATAGTGGGGTTACAGTAGCTCTCATCTAATCCATGGGAACTGTGCCAGAGTATATAGAATTTTGGAAGATGACCAGCAATACATCTACTATTTCTAGGGCCACTTCCTTAAGTACCCTAGGATATAGATTATCAGGCCCTGGGGATTTATCGGCCTTCAATCCCATCAATTTCCCTAACACCATTTCCCTACAAATACTGATTTCATTCAATTCCTCCCTCTCATTAGACCCTATGTTCCCCGACATCTCTGGGAGGTTATTTGTGTCCTCCTTTGTGAAGACAGAACCAAAGTATGTATTTAATTGGTCAGCCATTTCTTTGTTCCCCATTATAAATTCCCCTGATTCTGACTGCAAGGGACCTACGCTTGACTTCACCAATCTTTTTCTCTTCACATAGCTATAGAAGCTTTTACAGTCAGTTTTTATGTTCCCTGAAAGCTTACTCTCATAATCTATTTTCCCCCTCTTAATTAATCCCTTTGTCCTCCTTTGCAGAATCCTAAACTGCTCCCAATCCTCAGGTTTGTTGCTTTTTCTGGCCAAATTATATGTCCTCTCCTTAAATCTTATGCTGTCCCTAATTTCCCTTGTTAGCGAGGGTTGAGTCACCTTTTTTGTTTCATTTTTATGCCAAACAGGGATGAACAAATTCTGTAGTTCATCCATGTGATCTTTAAACGTTTGTCATTGCCTATCCAGCGTCAACCTTTAAGTAACATTCCCCAATCCATCCTACCCAACTCATGCCTCATACCATCGTAGTTTCCTTTATTTAAATTCAGGACCCTAGTCCCTGAGTCAACCACTTCACTCTCCATCTTAATGAAATATTCTATCATATTATGATCGCTCCTCCCCAAGGGGCCTCACGCAACAAGATTGCTAATTAATCCTTTCTCATTACATAATACCCAGTCTAAGATGACCTGATCTCTAGTTGGTTCCTCAACACATTGGTCCAGGAAACCAGCCTATATACACTCTAGGAATTCCTCCTCCACAGTATTGTTAATAATTTGGTTAGCCCAATCTATATGTAGATTAAAGTCACCCATGATAACTGCTGTGCCCTTATTGCATGCATCTCTAAGTTCCTATTTAATGCCATCCCCAAACTCAGCATTACTGTTTGGAGGTCTGTATACAACTCCCACTAATGTTTTCTGCCCCATGGTATTTCTCAGCTCTGCCCATACAGATTCCACATCATCAGAGCTAATATCCTTCCTTACTATTGTGTTAATCACCTCTTTAACCAGCAATGCTACCCCACCTCCTTTTCCTTTTTTCCTGTCCTTCCTGAATAATGAATAACCCTGGATTTTGAATTCCCAGCCCTGGTCACCCTGGAGACATGTCTCCGTATTCCCAATTATATCATATCCGCTTGCATCTATTTGCGCAGCTAATTGATACACCTTATTACAAATGCTCCTCGCATTAAGACACAAAGCCTTCAGGCTTGATTTTTTAACACTCTTAGTCCTTTTAGAATTATTATTTACTGTAGCCCTCTTTGATTTATACCCTTGATTTCTCTGCATTCCACTTTTGCTTTTCTCCTTCCTGTCTTTTGTTTCTATCCTTGCTTCCCTTTCCTCTATCTCCCTGCACAGGTTCCCAACCCCCTACCATTTTAGTTTAAACCCTCCCCAACAGCACTAGCAAACACTCCCCCTAGGACATCAGTCCCGGTCCCGCCCAGGTGCAAACTGTCCAGTTTGTACTGGTCCCACCTCCCCCAGAACTGGTTCCAATGTCCCAGGAATTTGCATCACTCCCCCTTGCACCATTCCTCTAGCCACATATTCATCTGAAATATCCTTCTATTTCTACTCTGACTAACACGTGGCACTGGTAGCAATCCTGAGATTACTACCTTTGAGGTCCTATTTTTTAATTTACCTCCTAACTCCCTATATTCAGCTTTTAGGACCTCAACCCATTTTTTACCTATATCGTTGGTACCTATATGCACCATGACACATGGCTGTTCACCCTCCCCTTCCAGAATGCCCTGCAGCCACCCTGAGACATCCTTGACCCTTGCACCAGGGAGGCAACATACCATCCTGAAGTCTCATTTGCGGCCGCAGAAATGCCTATCTATTCCCCTTACAGTAGAATCCCCTATCACTATAGCTCTGCTGTTCTTTTACCTACTGTCCTGTGCAGCAGGACCACCCATGGTGCCAGCAAGTTGGCTGCTGCTGCCTTCCCCCGATAAGCCATCTCCCTCAACAATATCCAAAGTGGTATATCTGTTTGAGAGGGGGATGGCCACAGGGGACCCCTGCACTACCTGCCTGTACCTACTACGTTCCCTTCCTGCCTGTGCAGCCTTTACCTGCAGTGTGACCAACTAATTAAACGTGCTAACCACAATGTCCTCAGCATCGCGAATGCTCCAGTATGTATCCATTCGCAGCTCCAGTGCCACAATGTGGTCTACCAATAGCTGCAGCTGGATACACTTCCCACACACATGGTTGTCAGGGACACAGGAAGTGTCCCTGATTTCCCACATAGTGCAGGAGGAGCATGCCACGGGGCCGAGCTTTGCTGCCATGACTTACCCTTTAATTAATTCAAAATAAATTAAATCAAATCAATACCACCAATTACACTACAATTAAATGATATACTCAAGGGCCCTTGTTTACTAGCACTCCCCACTACACAACAGAGATCTTACAAACTATAACCACAAAAATTAAGACCTTCTAAACTTTATTAACTATTAACCTTAACTGTTGAACTATAGAGTAGTATGAATACTCACCTGGCTGTACTCACCCAATCAGTTGCTTCCTCTTGCCCATGTCACTTTTTGAATCGTGACGTGGCTCTAGAATGCCGCCACCGGTCTGTGAGATTGGTAAGCCTCTGAAAAAAGCCCGCGAAAGTGAGTTTAAATACTCATCGGCTTCTCCCGACACTGGGCCTCTGAAAGAAGCCTGTGAAACAGAGAAATTTCAGGATGGGAATAGGGCCACTAAGTGAGGAACAGCATAACACCACAGGCAGCGATAGAGAGATGACAGAAATATTAAATAATTACTTTGCTTCAGTATTTACCAGGGAGCTAGAACAGGTGGCTCATGGTAGGTGGACATTGGATCATGAGATTAGTAATGAAATAACTGCATTTAAAATAAAAAGAGGAGATGTATTAAATAAACTAATCAAACTCAAAGAGGAAAAAAAACCTGTTCCGGATGGATTAAATCCGCGCATTTTAAAAGTATATAATGAAGAGATAGCAGAGGCATTACTACACATATTTAATAATTCATTAGAAAAAGGTGTAGTGCCAGAGGATTGGCGGACAGCTTAATGTAATACCGATATTTAAGAAGGGAGATAGAACATGTCCAGGGAACTATAGACCAATCAGCTAAACATCGGTCGTAGGAAAAATAATGGAATCCCTACTAAAGGAGAAAATAGAAGAACATTTAGAAGCCAAAAATATAATAATGTATAGTCAACATGGATTTCAAAAGGGAAAGCCTTACTTGACGAACCTCATTGAGTTTTTTGAAGCAGTAACAGCGAGAATAGACAAGCTAGCTTCAAGACTGAAAGCAGAGAGTAGGAGTAAAGGGTAGCTATTCACAGTGGCAGAAGGTGGGTAGTGGTGTTCCACAAGGATCAATGCTGGGACCACTGTTGTTCACAATTTATAATAACAATTTAGACTTTGGAATCAAAAACACAATTTCTAAATTTGTGGATGACACCAAATTGGGGGGGGATAGCTAATACTAAGGAGGAGTCATAGGGGGAGAAATTGGGTGAGTAGCGCCACCTGTTAGCGCCTAAAGAGGCAGGCAGTGGCTGTAGCGCCACTGGCTGCGCCTCCCGCGATATTCAGGAGGGGTGCTAATGGTGGCGTTAGCCTGTTGCGCTGCGCCGCCACCGATGACATCATTGGTGTGCGCAGCGCCCCATTCGCGCCCCGTTCGCGATATTTGGTAGCGTACATCGCAGTTGCGCCGTTCGCTACCCGCGCCCGGTTCGCGGGGCCTTACTGTGCCGGCAGCAGCGCAAGTTAAGGTGGAGGTGCGGGGCGGCCGCTTTTTCGGCGGCCGCCTGCCAGCACCTCCGTCCCCGGCCTCCTAACACCCCCCCCCGTGGCATTGCCGGCTGTTTCCCGCGAGCCCGGCACTTCTCCTTGGTGCCGGGCTCATTTGCCGGCACTCACGAGCGGGGATCGCGCTGTTGCAGGCACCTCCCCCTTAACAGTGGGAGGAAGGCCTGCAGTACCGCAGCGTGCCGTGCCGCAGCGTGTGGCGCTGCGGCACGTTGCGCTGTGATAATCAGTTTCGGCACCCTAAGAGGGACACGGAGCGCCTCGAGCCTCGCCCCGTGTCCCTCGAGGGGCACTGAAACTGAATTTCTGGCGATCGGTATTACTCCGATTGCTGCGCTAAATCCTGCGCTCAGGCGACTTTTGTGCCACTTTGGCGCCCCAACCCAATTTCTAGGCCAAAGAGTCATAATGGCAAAAAAGGAGGTCATTCGGCCCATCGAGTCCATGCTGGCTCTGTCCCCGTAGCCCTGCAAGTTTATTTCCCTCAAGTGCCTATCCAGTCTCCCCTTAACAACATTGAGTGTCTCTGCTTCCACCACTTCCATCGGCAGCGAATTCACCAGTCGCTGTGTAAAAAAGTTTTTCCTCACATCCCCCCTGTATCTCTTGCCCAAAACCTTAAATCTGTGCCCCTTAGTCCTTCTCCATCAATTAGCGGGAACAGCCTTTCTCCGTCTATCTATCGAAACCCGTCATAATCTTGTACACCTCTATCAAATCACCCCTCAACCTCCTTTGCTCTAATGAAAACAAATCTAGCTTCTCCAACCTGTCCTTGTAGCTAAGACCACCCATTCCCGGAACCATTCTGGTAAATCTCCTCTGCACCCTCTCAAGGGTCTTCATATCCTTCCTAAAGTGTGGTGACCAGAACTGGATGCAATACTCCAGTTGTGGCCTAACCAGCGCTTTATAAAGGTTCAGCATAACTTCTCTACTTTTGTACTCAATACAGGTAGACTATCCTTTATCCGAACTTCCGAAAACCGAAAACCTCTGAAAACCGAAAGTTTTTTCGTTCAGCGTAAGTCATGCGCACGACATGGCCCGAGTGGTGCAAAACATGACAGGAGTGGTCCTCCGGGGCCCAGAACAAGAATTCCTGCAGATTGTCGACACGCCGGCCTTCGCTCTCGAAGTTAAGTGTGACTGAGGGAGCTCTGCCTTTCCCTGTGAGCAGGGCAGAGGGTCACAGAGTTCCCTCCTGGGTAGGAGATTGCAGGCCGAGCCGGGCAGTGTGAAGGAGGTACCGGGAGAGTGAGCCTGTCCGATAGCTGCAGCGGCCCGTCCGATATTCTTTTCTCCGCCCCACCAACCTGATTTGCGGGCCAGCTTAGCGTAGGAGTCAGCCGATATCCGACTTTCCCACAACTGGCAGCAGCAGTCGAGCCCCAGACCCCCGCTAAGTAAAGGAATTCAGATACAGAGCAGGGGGAGCTGTAAACAGACTGGGAGCGGCAGCACAGAGAAGCAGGAAGGGGAATGAGACATGGAACAGTCGCAAGAGGCAGCCTGAACTTTTAAAATTTATATTAAATACAAATACTAATTACCAAATTAATTTCATGTTCAGAGTTTCCCAGTCTGAAATAATACCTTCTGAAATCCGAAAATTTCCGAAAACCGAAACACAGCTAGTCCCAAGGTTTTCGGATAAGGGATAATCAACCTGTACCTCTATTTACGAAGCCCAAGATCCCGTATGCTTTGTTAACCACTCTCTCAATATGTCCTGCCACCTTCAGGGACCTATGCATATTAACTCCCAGGTCCCTCTGTCCCTGCACACTCTTTAAAACTGTGCCATTAAGTGTATATTGCTTCTCCCTGTTCCTTCTGCCAAAATGCATCACCTCACACTTCTCTGTATTAAATTCCATCTGCCACTTGTCTGCCCATTCTGCTAGCCTTTCTGTGTCCTGTTGTCTGTAGATTAATATCATCATCACTGTTTGCCACACCCCCAAGTTTGGTGTCATTGGCAAATTTAGAAATTCTACTCTGTATTCCAATATCCAGGTCATTTATATATATCAAAAAAGCAGTGGCCCCAGCATTGACCCTGGGGGAACACCACTATCTACCATCCTCCAATCTGAAAAACAGCCATTTACCACAACTCGCTATTTTCTGTCCTTAAGCCAATTCCTTATCCAAGCTGCCACTGACCCACCTATTCCGTGAACCCCAATTTTGTTAACCAGCTTTCTATGTGGTACTTTGTCAAAGGCCTTCCAAAAATCCATGTAGACAACATCCATTGCATTCCCTTCCCTCTCTGTTACTTCATTAAAAAATTCAATTCGATTAGTCAAACGCAATCTGCCTTTTACAAATCCATGTTGGCTCTCCTTAATTAGCTTAAACCTCTCCATGTGCCCGTTAATTTTTTCTTTGATTATTGTTTCTAAAACTTTACCCACCACTGATGTTAAACTGACCAGCCTGTAGTTACTAGGATTGTCCTTACACCCTTTCTTGAACAATGGTGTCACATTTGCCACTTTCCAATCCTCAGGCACCTCCCCTGCATCTAGGGAAGATTGGAAAATTATGGCAAGCCCTTCAGCTATCTCCTCCCCCAGTTTCCTTAGCAACCTGGGATGCAAGCCATCTGGACCAGGTGACTTGTCCAGAAAAGCATACCCAGCCTTTCTAGTACATCCTGTCTATCAATTTTCACCCCTTCCATTGCTTCTACCTTTTCCACTTCTACCGATATTTTGTCAGCATCCACCTCCCTAGTAAACACCGATACAAAGTACTCATTGAGTATTCTAGCCTTGCCCTGCATTCTAAGCATATATCACCTTCTTTGTCTCTAATAGGCCCCACCCCGCCTCTTACTACCCGCTTACTGTTTACATGCCAGTAGAAGACTTTTGGGTTCCCTTTTATGTTAACTGCCATCCTACGCTCATATTCTCTTTTTGCCAATCTTATTTTCATCTTCACTTCCTCTCTCAACTTATTGTATTTGGTCTGGTTCTCCCTTAAAGAATTCACCTGACATGCATCATACACCCTCTTTTATATTTCATCATCTTCTCTATCTCCCTCGTCAACCAAGGAGCCCTTGCTTTGGTTCCCTTACCCTTCCCTCTTGACGGAATGTACCTAGCCTGTACTTGGAACATCTCCTCCTTAAAGATCACCCATTGTTCCATTACAGTTTTTCCTGTCAGCCTTTGGTTCCATTTTACCCTGGCAAGATCCTTTCACATCCCATTGCAGTTAGCCCCATTCCAGTTTAGAAGTTCCACTCTAGATTGTTCCTTGCTCCTCTCCATTGCTAATCTAAATCTTATGATACGATGATCACTCGTACCCAAGTGTTCTCTCACAGACACTTGGTCGACCTGGCACACCTCATTCCCCAGCACCAGTTCCAGCAATGCCTCCTTCCTAGTTGGGTCAAGAACATATTGGTCAAGGAAATTCTTCTGAACACATTTCAGAAATTCCTCTGAAACAGCTGTCTTTCATTCTGCCAGCGCAATTCAAACTTCATCCAGAGCCATCCTTTGTTTCTTACTCTGTCCCATTACCATCTCCTCTTGCCTTGAATATCTCTTAATACCTCTTTACTTCTCCTGCCTTCTATCCTGTCACACACCTTCCCTTTTGTTCTTTCATCCCCTCCCCCATTTCCCAGCCCCTAAACTTGCTTTAAAATCTGTTCCATTTCCTGCTTTTTTCCAGTTCTGTCGAAAGGTCTTCAACCTGAAATGTTAACTATGTTTCTCTCTCCACAGATGCTGCCTGGCCTGCTGAGATTTTCCAGCATTTTCTGTTGTTATTTCAGAAATTGCCCCCCTCCTTTCCCTTTACCCTAGCATTATTTCAATCAATATTTGGGTAATTAAAGTCTCCCAATATCACCACTCTATAGCTCTTGCATATCTCTGCGATTTCCCTGCAACTTTTCTGATTGGGCAGAAACATGGCAAATGCACTATAATGTGGATAAATGTGAGGTTATCCACTTTGGTGGCAAAAACGGGAAGGCAGATTATTATTTGAATGGCAATAGATTGGGAGAAGGGGAAGTGCAAAGAGACCTGGGTGTCCTTGTGCACCAGTCGCTGAAGGTAAGCATGCAGGTGCAGCAGGCGGTTAAGAAGGCGAATGGTATGTTGGCCTTCATAGCAAGAGGGTTCGAGTACAGGAACAAGGATGTCTTGCTACAGTTGTACAGGGCCTTGGTGAGACCGCACCTTGAGTATTGTGTGCAGTTTTGGTCACCTTACCTGAGGAAGGATGTTCTTGCCATGGAGGGAGTGCAGCGAAGATTCACCAGGCTGATACCTGGGATGGCAGGAATGACGTATGAGGAGAGATTGTGTCGATTGGGCTTATACTCACTGGAGTTTAGAAGATTGAGAGGGGATCTCATCGAAACCTATAAAATTCTGTCAGGTCTGGACAGACTAGATGCAGGAAGGATGTTTCTGATGGCCGGGGAGTCCAGAACCAGGGGTCATAGTCTAAGGATAAGGGGTAAGCCATTTAAGACTGAAATGAGGAGGAATTTCTTCACCCAGAGAGTGGTGAACCTGTGGACTTCTCTGCCACAGAGGGTGGTGGAGGCTAGTTCATTGAATATATTCAAGAAGGAGTTGGATATATTTCTTGAGGCTAAAGGGATCAAGGGATATGGGGAAAAGGCAGGGACAGGGTACTTAATTTGGATGTTCAGCCATGATCACATTGAATGGCGGAGCAAGCTCGAAGGGCCGAATGGCCTACTCCTGCTCCTATCTTCTATGTTTCTATGTTTCTCCTCTACCTCCCCCTCACTATTTGGAGACCTGTAGAGTATCCCCAATAGCGTGATCATACGCTTTTTGCTCCTCAACTCTAACCAAATGGATTCTGTCCTTGCCCCCTCGAGAACATCCTCCCTTTCCAACACTACAATGTCTTCCTTAATCAGCACTGCCACCCCATCTCCCTTTTTTCCTTCCCTATCTTTTCTGAACACCTTGTACCCTTGAATATTAAGTGCCCAGTCCTCACCATTTTAAAGCCATGTTTCCATTATTGCCACAACATCATATTGCCACACGGTTAATTGTGTTTGTAGCTCACCAACCTTATTCACCACACTTTGTGCATTTACGCACATGCATTCTAAACCCAATTTTGAATTTTTCGTAGTCTTTCTTAGTCTGTTCCTACCTAATATGGTACTACTACCACCTCTAGTATTATCTTCTCTAGTAGTATCCAACACACTCACTCTTTTATGCACCCCATTCCTCTTTTATACTCCTATATGCTGGTGCCCATCCCCCTGCCAAGCTGTACACTCCACGGGACTGAGCTGTCTTGCCATGCCTCTATTTAATAGAATAAGAACTACCCCAGCAGAAATAAACTTATAAACTTAAAAGAAATACACTCACCAGCTACTCACCAATCAGCTCCTTCCCTTGTGCCGACGTCACTTTTTTTACTCTGACGTCACTTTTTCAAAAACTGCCTCTGTTGAGTTGCTGCCGCTCCTTTTAACTGCTCTGCTCTCGCTGTGCTCCCTCCAGGTCTACTCCTTCTGGTCTGAGAGGACTGCAACAAATTACAGGAAGACATTAATAAACTTGAAAAATGGGCATATAATTAGCAAATGAAATTCAACACAGATAAATGTGAGGTATTATATTTTGGTAGGAAAAATAGGAAGGTTACTTATTACTTGGAGGGCGTGAGTCTGGTTGGGGTAGAGGAGCAAAGGGATCTCGGAGTACAAATACACAAATCAATCTTCAAATGGTATATCCTACAAACTGCACCACTAGCCTCATCTACTACTCAATTCAATACACTCCCATCACTCACCTACCAACAATCTCTCTCAATCAGTACTCAACCCTTCAATTCATTGGCTTTACCTCACCCTCATACACTTAGCACAGTTGCAAGCCTTGCACCCACAGCTCACAGATCGTACCCACAGCTCACAGCTTGCATATACTGGCATGACAGCCACATCACCCAAACATATTGGAGGACACTCACTGACACACTTCCCTCTTTTGTGCAGGAGAAGGTGGCGCATAACAGAAGGTAGCATGTTTTAAACCCATGGAGGAGACAGTGCTGGCATCATGGGAAGGGACATCGCTGAGTCCGTGGCCACTAGCCATGCTGGAGGGATCAACAATGAGGATATCTGCATACCCAATCCTCCTTCTCTCTTCCCACTTCTCCTTCATCCCACAATCTCTTCTGATTCACAAGCTGCAGATGGTGTAAGAACACACTTCTTACTTTCTCCTCGCCCCTCACCACAACCCAACACTTGTCCGTCTTTCATTTCAGATACCCAAGAACTGGAACCTTCCCAGTCAGAGGAAGAAGAAGAAGACAGTGAAGATGAAGAGACGCCGTCACTCGATCTTACACTTGCAGCCACCAGCTCAGAGACTGACACTGTGTGTGTTTTAGAGGCTAGGATAGAGGAGGGATCTGCATGTGGTGATACACTGGACACAAGTGTGCTGGAGCCAGGGCAGGGGGAAAAGAATAGCGCAGATGCCAGCTCACCTGGGGCGAGGTTGCACACTAGTTCTGCTGCAGAGGACTCAGAAGAGGGTTTTGATGGGCCAATCCACAGAAGAAGGCTGATAGATGTACATAACCAAATGTTTGGTGCACTGAAAAGCCTGCCAGGAAGCATCATCACCTCGCTGCTCTACATGTTGCTGGCGTTCATTAGATGCACACGTGTACAAACCCCTTTGCCAAGATGCCATCCGACATGTGAAGGAATAAGCCATATAACCTATTCAGAAAAATACACCATTCTATGAAATAATTCTGGCCTTATTAAAACATGACAAACTGGGTCTGGAAATCTAGAAACCGAACTATGTAATAGCTGTGATAGCATTCTGGCTATTGAGATAAGATAAGTTGTTGACACTGAATCAATAACCTTATTGAAACAGAAGGTTAAAGGCTCCTGACATGCTGACCTTTGGGAACAAGACAATGGTTCACCCTGTACAAGGTGTTCTCATTTACACCTTGCAAAGAAGCACATAAAAGTAACAAACATCTGCCTTCGTAAAAACGACATCAAGTAAAACACACTGCTGTTACACCATTTTTTATGGTAAACTTAGAACACCTAGAGAAGAGACATAATTCTGTAATGTTACCAGCTGAGGTAACTGTAAGAATTACAGGGGTCAGCAGAAAAATGACTAGAGATAATTAGCTTACATCAGCAGAAAACCTTAAAGGAATACCACTGGAAAAGGGTATAAATATTGAACTCTCAAATGGGATAGTAGACTCGCTTTAAAGGGGCAAGGCAATACTCGGCTTCAGAGGTGGCTCTTTAAGTCTCCAACTCTTTGTACCTCGGGAATCAAAGGTATTTGATTTTGGTGCATATCCTGTAGAAAACTAAGAACTATAAAACTATAGCAAAGTTAAGATTTGAGAGTAGGTTCTCTGATAATAGGATTGTAAGCTTTCTCTTTTTGGAACTGTTAATGTTGTGATTGACTCACCAACTGTAAATTACATGTCAGTTCTTTAATAAATCTATATATTTTTAGAATTGTCTCACATAAGACTTCTGTATCAAACTCGCAAACTCAATCTCTGTACAAGATTTGGTGAGGAGTTGCAGAATTCTGGGGGAGTTTTCCAGACCCTCATAATATCTGGAACGTTACAGTCTAGCTAAACTTATTAAAAGTGCTATCTGGAGGATGGTAACATTTTCAGGTTGTTCCTTTCCTTTTGGAAGAGATAGTCTGGACCTTTGGATCCAATTAAGCGTCTTTAGGAATTGGCTACCTCAAACTTTAGTTGAAAGTGAAAGTCTGAGGAATATGCCTGATCTGGGGTAGTCCTAAAGGGGCTAGGACTAGTAATTATCCCTTTGGGCACACTTCCTGGTGGAAGTTAGCGCGAGATACACAGCCCAATTTAACCCCCGGCATGTTTGTGATTTCGGTTTAGATAACAAAATTGGGAAACATAGAAACATAGAAAAATAGGAGCAGGAGTAGGCAATTCGGCCCTTTGAGCCTGCTCCGCCATTCAATATGATCATGGCTGACCCTCTATCTCAATACCATATTCCTGCTCTCTCCCCATACCCCTTGATGCCTTTTGTGTCTAGAAATTTATCTATCTCCTTCTTAAATATATTCAGTGACTTGGCCTCTCTTCTGTGGCAGAGAATTCCACTGGTTCACCACCCTCTGAGTGAAGACATTTTTCCTCATCTCAGTCCTAAATGTCCTACCCCATATCCTGAGACTGTGACCCTCGTTCTAGACCCCCCCAGCCAGGGGAAACCTCCTCCCTGCATCCAGTCTGTCTAGCCCTGTCAGAATTTTATACATATCAATGAGATCCCCTCTCATTCTTCTAAACTCTAGTGAATACAGGCCTAGTCGGCCCAATCTCTCCTCATACAACAGTCCTGCCATCCCAGGAATCAGTCTGGTGAACCTTCGCTGCACTCACTATATGGCAAGTATATCCTTTCTTAGGTAATGAGACCAAAACTGCGCACAGTACTCCAGGTGTGGTCTCACCAAGGCACTGTATAACTGTAGTAAGTCATCCTTGCTCCTGTACTCAAATCCTCTTGCAATGAAGGCATTTCCAGTAGTGGTAATGTAGGGGATGGCATCAAACAGGAAATTAGAGATGCATGTAACAAGGGTACTACAGTAATCATGGGTGACCTTAATCTACATATAGACTGGCCAAACCAAATTAGCAATAATACTGTAGAGGATGAATCCTGTAGTGTGTATTAGACCAATATATTGAGAAGCCAACTAGGGAACAGACTATCCTAGATTGGGTATTGTGCTATGAGAAGGGGTTAATTAATAATCTTGTTGTGCGGGGTCCTTTAGGGAAGAGTGACCATAACATGATAGAATTCTTCATTAAGATGGAAAGTGAAGTAGTCCAATCCGAAACTAGGGTCCTAAATGTAAACAAAGGAAACTACGAAGGTATGAGGATGGAGTTGGCTATGATAGATTGGGTAGCTTCATTAAATTGCATGATGGTGGATAGGCAATCATTAACATTTAAGGAATGAATGCATGAATTGTAACAGTTATACATTCTTTTCTGGTGCAAAAGCACAAAAGGAAAAGTGGCCCAACCATGGCTAACAAAAGAAATTACGGATAGTATTAGATCCAAAGAGGAGTCATATAAAGTTGCCAGAAAAAGTAGCAAGCCTGAGGATTGGGAGCAGTTTAGAGTTCAGCAAAAAAGGACCAAGATATTGATTAAGAGGGGAAAAATAGAGTATTAGAGTAAACTTGAAGGAACATAAAAGCGGATTGTAAAAGCTTCTACAAGTATGTAAAAAGAAAAAGATTAGTGAAGACAAATGTAGGTCCCTTACAGTCAGAAATGGGAGAATTTATAATGGGGAACAAGGAAATGGCTGAGCAATTAAACAAATATTTTGATTCTGTCTTCACAGAAGAGGACACAAATAACTTTCCAGAAATGCTAAGGAACCAAGGGGTCCAGTGAGAAGGAAGAATGAAAGGAAATTAGTATTAGTAAAAAAATAATGCTGGAGAAATTAATGGGACTGAAAGATGATAAATTCCCAGGGCCTGATAATCTGCATCCCAGATTACTAAAAGATGTAGCCATGGAAATAGTGGATGCATTGGTTGTCATCTTCCAAAATTCTATAGATTATGGAACAGTTCCTGCAGATTGGTGGGTGGCAAATGTAACCCCACTATTTAAAAAAGGAGGGAGAGAGAAAACAGGGAACTACAGACTGGTTAGCCTAACATCAGTAGTAGGGAAAATGCTAGAATCTATTATAAAGGATGTGATAACAGGACACTTAGAAAATACCAATGGAATTAGACAAAGTCAACATGGATTTATGAAAGGGAAATCGTGTTTGACAAACCTACTGAAGTTTCTTGAGGATGTAGCTGATAGAGTAGATAAGGGAGAACCAGTGTATGTGGTGTATTTGGATTTGATAAAGTCCCACATAAGAGGTTAGTGCGCAAAATTAAAGTGCATGGGATTGGGGGTAATATACTGGCATGGATTGAAAATTGGATAACAGACAGGAAACAGAGAGTTGGAATAAATGGGTCTTTTCCGGGGTGTCAGGCGGCGACTAGTGGGGTACCACAGTGATCAGTGCTTGGGCCCCAGATATTCACAATATATACCAATGATTTGGATGAGGGAACCAAATGTGATATTTCCAAGTTTGCTGATGACACAAAACTAAGTGGGATTGTGAATTGTGAGGAGGATGCAAAGAGGCTTCAAGGTGATTTAGACAAGTTGAGTGAATGGGTAAATACATGGCAGATGCAGTATAACGTGGATAAATGTGAAGTTATCCACTTCAGCAGGAAAAACAGAAAGGCAGAGTATTATTTAAATGGTGATAGATTGGAAAATGTTGATGTACAAAGGGACCTGAGTGTCCTTGTACACCAGTCACTGCAAACAAACATGCAGGTGCAGCAAGCAGTTAAGAAGGCAAATGGTATGCTGGCCTTACTGAAAATATTTAATCATACACAGATGAAATATTTAATATTGTACTACCATACAAAGGTCCTAACATTTTCTGTATTTTGCATTTGTACTAACATTTTCTGTGTTCCTTTCATTTAATAATGGATGAATTAGACAGAAAAACATATTGAAAAAAGCTAAAATTACATGTCTACATTGACTCACAAAACTGAATGACATTGAATTATCCCAATAAACTGCTAAAAGCTTTTCAATGACGCAAAGTAGCATATAATTGGGTTGGCACATTCTGTATCAGTTTCTAGGCAACCAATCTAATAAGTAATAATATTTCCAAACCTTGTTTAACCCTCCTCTCAATTTTATTTAATCAAGGTGGTCGGTTTGATTCAAAGAACAATTTAGATCTGCTTTTATATTGCTCTTTGGCCAGGAGCTCCCATAGTGTGGATCTCCCACAGCCAACGGCCACATCATTTTAAGTCTACCAGTTGTCTTGACCAGTGAAAAGGAAGACCCATTTTTCATCTGCTCTTCACTGGGTCTTCCTGGCTGTCAGCAGTTTTAGTGGGACTAATAAAGAAGCTGCTGTGGCATATTATGGTGGTGACATCATGGTGTGGCGTTTGGTCAGTGCAAATGTGCGGAACAGTGACAACTTGCACTAATGCAATGCCTTTAACATAGAAAATGTTGCACGGCATTTTACAGCTGGAGGCGGGGGGGGGAGAAAATAATAGGAATAGGTAAGGGAAAGGATGGCAAGTCATGGCCGGAGAGCTCAGGATGGGTGACTGAAAGTTGGTCAAAAAGATAGATATTCCAAAGGTTATTAAAGGTGGAGAGAGAAATGGAGAGTTGAAGGAGGATAGGGAGGGAGTTCCAGGAAGTAGAGCCAAGGTGGTTGAAGGCTCTGCCACAAATGGTAGAGCAAAGGTAGGGTGGGGGGGGGGGTGCTGGGGTGGGGGTAATTGCATAAAAGGTCTTATGTTCTTCATCAGATAACCAAAGGATGTAGGAGTTGATACAATGTTAGGATGATGCATTTAGTTTTGTAATGTGCAGCTGATTTACAGGAAAATTGGCTTCTCATTGCAATACTGGATGCCAGAGAGTGGCTCAGTTTGCTCAGTCTCGAGAGCCAGGCTGCAATGTAAGAGCAGCTTTCGCTTCTGCTGTCTATTTGATTGCAGTTCTGTTTGGTTTGGCATTGACTATATAAGCAAACAAAAGGACTTCACAGCTTAATCATTGCAATTCATTCATTGATGTCACGAGCATGTTTCTGGGAATGGAATGTTTACTCTATTTTAAGCAGACATGTTAAGATCGATGTTCTAATCCGTTGCTTAAAGTTCTGCATTAAAAAAAACCTTTGCTTATAGACATGCAGATGGAACCTGTTTTCTGAAGTGCCGCTGAAGCTTCTTTAATATTCATTGGCCTAGAAATTTGTGGCCGCCACTCTAAGAATAAGGGGCCGGCCATTTAGGACTGAGATGAGGAGAGATTTCTTCACTCAGAGGGTGGTGAATCTTTGGAATTCTCTACCCCAGAGGGCTGTGGAGGCTCAGTCATTGAGTATATTCAAGACAGAGATCGTTAGATTTTTGAATATTAAGGGAATCAAGGGATATGGGGATAGTGCTGAAAAGTGGAGATGAGGTAGAAGATCAGCCATGATCTTATTGAATGGCTCGAACGGCCAAACGGCCTACTCCGGCTCTTATTTCTTATGTTCTAAGCTGCTATTGCCACCACGGCCGGGGGTTAATGGCCGCCGAAAATGGTGGCACTAGCAGGACTGAAAAATTAGCGCTGGGGACTGTTTATCATTAGCCTAGCACTAAACTCACAGTGTAACGGCCTCCTGGTGGCGCTGTTCCCAGCAACAGTCCCCAATGTGACGTGCCTCGCGGCATTGCTGCTTCAACAGCCTCTGTGAAGCATAGTGGAATCTTAAAACGGCAATGCATTGTCATTTTCTTAAAAGGGCAATGCCTTCTGAAATGATACAAATAAAAATGATATAAGAAGATGCAGTTTTTAGCCCTTAGAGCTCAACTGCCTTCTGGAAAAAAAAATAACATTAAAAAGAATTCCGAAATGGGAGTCTTCAGCTCTTAACCCTGAATTCCGTTCCGCAACTAAACAAATGGGAAAAGTGCCTCAGCACTAACACAAATGGCTCAGCAAGCCAGGGAAGGCGCACCCAGGGTCTCGCATGCAGCACTCCAGCTTTGTGCAGGAGGTCAACACTGCAAGAGATGTCCTCTACCCACAGGGGCCAGGAGGCCCTTCAGAAAGAACGAGGAGGGACCAGATCACAGAGGCCGTCACTGCCAACAGTGTCACCCCCACCCCACCCCACCCCCCCAGCCCCCTGGCTCCAGTGCCCAAAGAAGCTTCATGACCTCAGACCAGTGGTCAAAGTTAGTGAATGCATCTTCAAAAGCTGTCTCCTACCAATTGCATCACTAGCCTCACACACTTCTCAATGCACAACTCCCACCACTCCCCCAATCACTCACCTACGAACAATCTGTACCAATCACGAGGCACATCTCCCATTCCTAGCTTCACCTCACCCCCTTGGAGAAGACAGTGCAGTCCGTTCTCGGCAGGGGCATATCTGAGCCCTTGGCCAGCAGCAGGGCTGAAAGGATACAAGGAGCTGGTATCCTCATATGCTATCCTCCTTCTCGCACGCACCTCTTGCTTTCCAGCCCTCCCCTCACCACAACTCCACCCTTGTGCCTTCCTCATTTCACACGCCCAAGAAATGCAGCCTGCCTAGCCAGTGGTTGACCAAGAAGAGGGAGAGGAGAGTGAAAAAAAGAAGAAACACTGTCGCTCGATTTGACACTCCCAGCCATCAGCTCCTCAAGGTCGACCAGCAAGGCCATTTGCAGTGTCCCCCACTGAAAGTCAGCAGCCTTCCACCAGCCATGCTGCAGCCACTGGGGTAGCACTGCATGACATCAGTAGAATAGGCAAAGCCACACACAAGACAGTCACTAGGGGAATGCATAAGGGTGATGAGTTGATTTCTTGATGTCATATTGGATGGATAGATATATAAAGTTGGATTGGAAAGTTTGCTTTTTGGTGGATTTTATTTTAGCATTGTGGCCAAGAGAACACTGTGATGGTCAGTAACAGAGGGAAGGTAAGGTATGGGACAAATGTGGAAAGGGGAATTGGGGTTGTGGTCACTGGTACCGCAGGCGGATGATTCCATCCAGGGTATCCTGGCCAGAAAGGGGCTGTCTGGGATGCAGCCTTCCTTCTGCTTCCTCCACTTCTGCTTCCTCCTCTTCTGTGTCTTCCTCTTCTGCGTCTTTCTCTTCCCTCTGCGAGTGGATGCTGTAAATCTGAAATAAAAGCATAAAATGCTGGAACTACTCAGCAGGTCAGGCAGCATCTCGACCTGAGACGTGAACTCTGTTTCTCTCTCCACAAATGTTGCCTGACCTGCTGAGTATTTCCACCATTTTCTGTCTTTTCAGAGGCCTTCCTTTACCATCTAAGGCCTTGCAAGCATCCAGCAGCACTCCCTGCACACGTAAAAGAAAAATCTTTTACCATGTATGGCACCAAGCCACTACATCAATAAAATTTTTAAAAATCTAGTCCAAAAGCTTAACAGCAAACTTACCTGAAAGATGTGTGTGTCCCTTTAAGAGGTGGTGACAGCACCTCTGTCAGTCTGCTGAAAGCTGGGTTTTCATGGCGAGCTTAGGACTCAGCGCTGAACTCAAGTTCACTGAGGTTACGTTAAGTCGGCGCTGCATGCCGACAGACGTCACTCTCTCTTAATTTACATTTCCAGGGCCAGCACTGCTATCGGCTGCACTAAGGCCCTCACCAACATGGCGGCTGCCAAGTCCCGCGCCACAGAAGGGTGCTAGTGTGGCGGCCTCCATCTTTAGACCAGATTGCGGTGAAAACCCCTGACAATAAGTGGGTCAATTTCTAGGCCATTATATCTTAAAGTTGCATTTGAAAAGGAAATGGAATGTTTAGTACAGTTGATTTTAAATAGTTTTCACCATCAAAGAGAAAAAAATATCCACTAACTCCACTATTGGTTTAATACTCCTGTTGGAGGTTAAGATTGAGAAATAGTAAAGGGAACTGTTTTACACAAAATTCTTACATATACTCCATTCCTTTTAGATTACTTCTATAGTTTAACAACCTAAATTTGAAAGACTGACAGCATGTCTGTACTAAAGGTTATTACAGCCGTCTTCAAGGGCAGCTGGTGTATGTTTACATTTCTTATCACCCTTGCTGGAGACTCAGTTCTGTTCTCAGGCCTTTCGAAGCAAAACATTAGCACTTTTGTGTGTCACTTTGGCAACATACAGACCTCGGATGTTTTGACATGGGATGGTGCCTAAAGTGGCTAAACAGTTATGCCTGCAAAGGGCTATGGATTAGCACAGCTTAGAAATAGTACAACAGAAGTGAGATCATAACCACAAGGGAGAAGAAATCAGAAGGAGAAAGCTGAGCACAGCTGACTGTGATGTGTGTCTTCTAGGGCATGGCCTATGTAACCTCAGGTGTTGGTCGTGAGTATGTATAACATCTAATCTTTAATAAATCTACAAGCGTATTGACTTTGTGTTTGAACTCATTATTAATATAAATAGATGCAGGACTGCAGCTTTTTGTCTATATACTGAAACAACCAAAAAGACAATGCTTAGCGGTCCATCTGGTGCAACCTGAACAGATACAAGCCCTACATGACTCAAAATCTGTAATGAGCTACTGCAAAGCTATTTCCAGTAACAAAATTAACAGCAAAATTAAAAATGCAGACTTTGAAATTCCACTGGGTGGGGGTGGGCGGAGAGTGAGTTCTACCAGTCTTTCACTGTAACTCCATAGGAGGCCAGCGAATCCCCATGGGGAGATGGTGCAAAAGGTGTTTTGCAGTTGTTTATGCAATTTTCCCAAAAGATCAACTGGTATCGCACTGGAGTTAAGGCAGAAAACTGCTGGAACCCCCATGGAATTTTAGGTCCATGCTGTTTAACAAAATTGCATAAATTTGCACTTAAAAATTACGCACTACCCCAACCTCTTGCATAAAGCTTGCTAGCTGTGGTCATTGTCTCTATTACAGTCAGAGCTGTCCATGCTGTGGACTTGGATAAACAGGCCCTGGTAAAGGAACCAAATTTCAGAGCCTCCATCTCCTGTGGCAAACCGCCCTCAAAACATTCTCTCAAACACAAAACATAGAGAAAAATCTTACTTTAGAACACTGAACCTTATATCACAAAGTGCTTCTACTGGGCAAGTGCTTCTTATTATCACTATGCCTACCCTTATTACTTGCCTTGGCTGCTCTGGTGAGATTGATAAAATGCTCCCTGCAATACAAAGGATTCCTAGGCTTCAGGAGGAGCTATCTCCCCCGACAAAGTGCATATCATATTCCTGTCGGGTCCCCTGCCTCCAACCCCAAATAGATGTCCGCCCTGCTCCATATCCCCATTAGAAGGACATGCAGATCTTGCTCCCGGAGGTTTAATGCCCATTTCTTCAGTCTAGCTGCCAGCCTTGTCATCCCAGCTCACCTATTTCCTCCAGTCCTGCCATAGTCAGCCAGTGGCTCAGTTGGTAGCACCCTCTCCTCTGGTTGTGGGTTCAAGTCCCACTCCAGAGACTTGAGTACAAAAATCCAGGCTGACACTCCAGTGCTGTACTGAGGCAGTGCTGCGCTGTCGGAGGTGTTGTCTTCCAGATGAGATGTTAAACTGAGATTCAGGCAGACGTAAAAGATCCCATGGCACTATTTTGAACAAGTGCAGGGGAGTTATCCCCGGTGTCCTGGCTAATATTTATACCTTAATAAACATCGCCAAAACAGATTATCTGATCAGTATCATATTGGGCCAGTAATTCCGGTCCCAACGCGTGAGTACGGACGGGGTACTCACGCGTGGGCCTGTTGGAAGTGCCGGATTTCAGCATGCACAGCACATGCGTGGGAAACCGGCATTTCCTCCAAGGGTTTCAGAGGTCCAACGCGTGCGTGCACGCGTTGAACTTCCTTCTTTTTGACAGGTTTGCCCGTGTGCAAGGGCCTGAACTTTTTACACATATAAAAAGGAGGCGTAAGGACTGGATTCTTGAAGGTAAGTAGTCTATTATTTAAAATTATTACATTTTTTCCACAGCTTCATTGTTTTTAAGGACTTTACAGTAAGGTAAGTTTATTTTTAGACCCGATTTCTTAAAAAATTATTTTTTTCAAAAATTTTATTAATTGTTTAAAATAGTTTTTTAAAGTTATTTATAGTTTATTTAATTATTGGGATGTTTTTTAAAATTTTATTTAAAGTTAAACTAGTCTTTTGGGCGTCCGTACTTTTCATGAGTTTGACAGTTCTTGCTATCAAACTCATGAATAAAGTTTCCCCTCCCCTGATTGGCTGCACAGTGCTCACCTGATCCCAGCCGGCACATCGCACTAACTCTGCCGCTGGATCAGGCAAGCACATCGCGCCGACATCTGAACCGGGCCAGTGACAGGAATTCCAAGCAGGCCCGGGCTTCAGATGTCGGCGTGCCGGGTGAGTGCACATCGGGGGCTTGCATGCGCGGCAAGCATCCGATCCTAATTTCTGGCCCATTGTTGTTTGTGGGACCTTGCTGTGAAAAAATTGGCTACCGTGTTTCCTACATTACAACAGTGACTACACTTCAAAAAGTACTTAATTGGCTGCAAAGCGCTTTGGGACGTCTGTTGGTCGTGAAAGGTGCTATAGAAATGCAAGTCTTTCTTTCTTTAAACAGCAACAGGGTTTATATCCTGCTGCTGCTTCACCAGATCTCTGCCCCTTTTCCCTGTACTTCACTGCCTCACCTCAGCTATTATTTCATGTCCACTGGCTGAAAACCTTAACATATGCAATGATGCAGTCCGATATTTCTCAAATTAAAAGTGACACACAGAGGGGTGAAATTGGTCTTGGGCCGTTGTGCAAAACGGGCGATAACAAATCAGCAACCCGCTTCCCGCCCCTCCTGACTTTCTTTTCTATTGAAATCCAGGAAAAGGAAAATCAGGTGGGATAGGAATGGGCTGGCGATTCACTATCACCCGATTTACTCTGCTGTCCAAGACTAATTTCACCTAGCGCTCTTTATCTGTCAGTGGCTGATAGTGTTACAGAAAAAAATAGCATGGAACCGTATTAAGGGCATTTCCTGAATAAACTGAAAAAAATAATCTTGAGGTTTTCTTGGTGTTAAATTTCTTTATTACTCAAAATTCAGAGTCAAGTTTGTATTACTCCTCTTTACAAATGCAACTTTGGACAACAAACTGGTACTCCTCTTCTATTTCTGAATTGTTTCCCTGAAATATTTTATGATTATATTGTGAGATGAATATAGTACTTCCTGCCAATTTATAACATCAACTGTACACTAAGGAAGTAACGCCTAAAAATTCGGTTGCATTGCGCCTCCCGTTAGCACCCTAAGAGGACGCTAAAGGGGCGCCGCCAACACCTCCTGCGAAATTCAGCAGGAGGTTAGCTGCGGCGGTAACCGTTAGTGCCCCGTGACGCTGCGCCGCCGGTGATAACATCATCGCAGAGCATGGCGCTGCGGCACATAGCACCACGATATTCACTCGCAGCACTCCAAGAGGGAGGGGGAACACTTCCAGTAGCGCCCCGCTTCCATCTTGGGGCGCTGCCGCTGAATTTCAGCCGCGGGGGCACTAAAAGTAGCGCCCTGGCGAAGTTAGCGGCCCAAAGGGGGCGTGACTCAATTTTTTCTCCTAAAATTTTCAAATTAACTGGATTGTCATAAAACAGGTTATATACTCTTGCTGGGAGCATCAACTGATCAACATTTTAAGTTGAAGATTTTCTCACATTTTCATCATTTCAGGTTTCTCATTGCCTCTCCTCAGAACGAAGCCTCTGTCTTTCACTCCTTGATCTGAGCACACAGGCTGCTCCATATCTAAAATCAATGCCGCTCTGTAATTGGTCCCACAAGGCACACTTCCTCAGGTCCCCCCAGTATTTTGCTTTATGGTGAAGGGGGTTATGATATGTATGGTACTTGATTGTTAGTTGAAAACTGGGAAGCCCCAGGTTTATCGCTACCAAGATACCATAGGGAGCTAACTTCCAAAAGTTAAAAATTCTCTAGTAATAATGGCCCAGAAGTTGCTGGAGCTGGGCACCTCATGGCATGTCCCAATAGGTAGACTTTTTCTCTCACCCTTCAGCTCAAAATGCTTTTGCCCTGTAAGTTGCTGGAAGTGCGAAGGCAACAGGGCATCTGGGACCTTTGTGAAGGATGGGACCAACAGTCTATCTCCTTAACCAATGAGATTTAAGGATTGAGAAAGAATCAGAGGAATGACAGAGAAGGAAATAGAGTGAATTAGAGTCAAATCAGGTACAGAAAGAAAAATCGAGAGGGAAAGAAAGATTTGGATTAAGAGAGAGAGAAAAGAGACAGAAAGGAAAAGTAAAAAAACTATTTAAAAATTAAAAATTAAAAAAGTTTCTAAGAACAATTTACTACTTGTAGGAATGAGACGACATGGTTTAAATTGTTCCCTTTGTGAGCTGTTGAGGGTGAGTGGTATTGCAAGGACATAAATCCCATCATTAAAAGGGTACTTATACTGTTACGTAGAAGTCCTAACTTTCTGCATGAGTTTAATTGGCAATTAATGCACAAATGTAGCAATTTCATGAAACGTACAGGGAGATTAAGGGTGAGCTGCCATTTTTGCGACGCTAATGGCGGAGCGGCGCAATTTGTCCAGCAACTTGTGGTGATTAGCAATTCATGGGGTATCTTTTCTTGCTGGAGGATTTGCACATTAATAATGGTAGGCTTATTAAAATCAATGTTATTTTGGTAGCAAATTCTGTCCCATTATAAATATTTGAATTGTACATTAGTTAAGGGGAGCTAAATTTGATAGCCCCTGAAAATGGGCACCACGATGTGCGATTAACCCGCGCCCATTGCTTCTGATCCAGGCAGCACGCAAACTTTGTGCTGCCGGCTAATTTAAATGTTTGCAGTGTTGAGGCAGCCCTAAATGTGCTGTTGAGTGGCTGAATGCCTCATTAAGAGGCACAAGTTCATGCGAGGTGCGCACTGCTTAAAGCTAGACTGCACCTCTTAAAGGGGAGATGTATTCTGACTGGAGCAGGTGCTGGAAGTGGCTGGGGAAGAGAGTCTGACCTGCAAGAACTGTGACTACAGGAAACTGTTTGGTATCCGGCACCAACGCGACCGGGATGGTGCCAGTTGATTAAAAATTCTGGATGATGGAGAGGGTTATCTACCAAGGCTATTTTTAACAAACAAAGAGTCAGACTCCTGTTATTGAGGTGTTCGGACTTCCGACAGCGCCAAGAAGTCGAGTAGTGGCAGTTTGGAGAACTACCCCCACTGACTAACTCGGCCACCGCGGGAGACTTGGACTCGGACTCGGCAACATTTCCGGTTGTTGAGGTGTTGTTTTCGGAGTATGAATTTTGCCAGTTAATAGAGAATTCCGGATATTTAGGTGCCATTCAAACAAGAGTTTCCTGTAATAGCGCAACAGGGGAGATCGCATGCTCCAATGTTCTCAGACGCTACACTGGAGGCCTTAGTGAAGGAGGTGGACAGGAGGAGAGAGATCCTCTATCCATAAGGGTCAGGAGGCCCTCCAGACAAACTACAAGAAGGCAGTGAGAGCAGGTTGCTGTGGCAGTCAATGCCAGAAGTCAAGCCCCGAGGACCTGGATGCAGTGCAGCAAAATGTTCAATGACATCACACAAGTAGTTAAGGTCAGTGAATTCATCGTCAAATGCCACATCCCACAAACTGCACCACTAGCCTAATATACTGCTCAATGCACTACACTCCCATCACTCACCTACCAACAATAATTCATACCTCACATTCATAGCTTCACCTCATCCTCACACACTTAGCACTGCTACAAGCCTCACACCCACATTTCACAGCTCGCGCACACTGTAAGCTATTCAACCATGACAGGCACCTTAACCAAACACATTGCACCACACTCACGACACACTTCCCTCACTCTTGCAGGACAAGTTGGCGGATAACCAGAGGCAGCAGGAGATAACCGGTGGGGACAGGTACGGCTGCAAGTTCTAACCCCGATGGGGGAGACAATGGTCGCCACCATTGGAGCGGCCATCACTTAGGCTGTGGCCAGCGGCGGGGCTGAATTTGGCAGGCCTGACAGAAAGCCTGCGTGCAATATCAAGGAGCATGGAGAAGTCCGGCACCAACTTGGCACAGGGCTTTGCGCAGAGCTTGGACCCCATCCTTTCCAGCATGAAAGTGATGGCCAACTTCATTAGCACACTTGCAGACCCAACCAGATGCAGCGTCTGATGGCCGATGCTTCAGCTTCCATTGCAGCACAATCAGAAGCCAGCCAACGTCTGGGTGCTGCAGCGGAAGCTCAGACTTCTACCAACATGGCTGCAGTTACCAGAGTTCAAAGGGGCTTGCAGTCCAGCAATCTGTCCTCCAACAGATTGCTGAGGCACCACCCCAGGGGAGTGGCAGTGGCTCCGTGGAGCAGGAACCTGTTGTCCTCTCTCAGGATGACAGCCTTCATCCTGTTTGCCTGTCTGCCAGCCAGCCCAGACTGCTACCGCCCATGCCAAGATGATGCAGTCTGAAGCCGGGCCTTCTAGGCCCAGAGTTGCTCGAGGTCGTCCTCCAAGGCCATCTGCCATCTCCTCCACTGAAAGTCAGCAACCTTCTACCAGCCATGCTGCAGCCACTGGGCTAGCACTGTGTAGGAGCACTAGGACAGGCAAAGGCACATGGAAGACAGGCACAAAGAGAAAGCACGAGGGTGATTAGTTTATGTTTGTATGCAATATTGTACGATTTCATTTATAAATTTGGTTTTGGCAGGTTTTTATTTTTGCATTGTGGCCAAGTGGATGCTGTAATGGTCAGTGACCAAGGGGAGGTAAGGTGTGGGACTGTTGGTGAATGGGGAATTGCGGTTGTGTTTACTGATGTCACAGTCGATAAGTCAGTCACTGACAGTCCGGCCAGAAAGGGGCTGACTGGGTTGTCTTCTCCCTTCATCTTCCTCCTCCTTCTCCTCAGCTGGTCGCCGCATGACTGGTGGCAAGGGCTGTGCCCTCATGATGGCGAGGTTGTGCAGCATGCAGCAGACCACCACAATCTCCACACCCGCTCTGCCGAGTACTGCAGAGCTCCTCCAGAGCAATTCAGGCAGTGGAAGCATTGCTTCAGCATGCCAATGGTCTGCTCGATGATATTTCGTGTGGCAGCATGGCTTTTGCTGTATAAATGCTGCCCACATGTGCGTGGGTTGTGCACCGGAGTCATCAGCCATGTTGTTAACGGAAAGCCCTTGTCGCCCAGTAGCCACCCTCTAGTTTGTCGTGGTGGCTCAAATGCAGCTGGGACAGCAGACTGCCGCAGAATGAAGACATCATGACTGCTGTCAGGATACTGGGCATTCACCTGCATAATTCATTGAGTTTGGTCGCACACCAGCTGGATATTGAGGGAGGGGAATCCCTTTCGGTTGCAGTACATCTCAGAGTTTACATGTGACGCCCGCAAAGCGACGTGCATGCAGTCGATGGCACCCTGCACCATGGGGAAGCCTGGAATACTTGTGAAGCCGTGTACTGCTCGCTCCGCCTGCTGCTCTCTGGCCAGAGAGAAGGAAATGTATTCAGCTCTCTTGGAATACAGAGCCTCAGTTACCTCCCTTATGCAACAGTGCACAGCAAACTTGGAGATGTTGCAAATATCTCCTGCTCCAGCCTGGAAGGAGCCCAACACATAAAAGTTAATGGCCACTGTAACTTTCACAGCCACTGGTAATGTGGTTTCCCCACCCCCCTGCTCTGAGGTTGCAGTTGTGGCTGCAGCAGATGGCAGGTTTCAGTGCGGATGTCCTTGGTGAAGTACAGACGTTTAACACACTGCTCCTCGTTGAGGTTCAGGTAGGAGTATTACTCCCTGAACACCCTGGGCAGATATCTTCTTCTTCTTAGGCAGTCCCTCAGAACCGAGGATGACTTGCTTCCACATTAAAAATGAGTTCGCAGGTGACTGATGAGTCCAATTCGGGACCTACAGCCACTGTCACAGGTGGGGCAGACGGTGGTTGAAGGGGCAGGTGGGTGGGGTGCTTGGGTTGACGTGCGCTCCTTGCGCTGCCTGCACTTGGCTTCCGCTTGCTCCCGGCGAAGAGATTCGAGGTGTTCGGCACCTTCCCGGATGCTTCTCCACCACTTTGTGCAGTCTTGGGCCAGGGATTCCCAGTTGTCGATGATGATGTTACACTTTTTCAAGGAGGCTTTGAGGGTGTCCTTGAAGTGTTTCCTCTGCCCACCTGGAGCTCTCTTGCCGTGCCGGAGCTCCGAGTAGAGCGCTTGTTTTGGGAGCCTCATATCGGGCATGCGGACAATGTGACCCATCCATCCGAGCTGATTGAGCGTGGTCAAAGCTTCGATGCTGGGGATGTTGGCCTGAGCGGATATGGCCTCCTGCTGAGAGCCCTTCTCCCCCTCCTCCTCCTCCCTCTGCCAGCAGCTTGTCCTGCTCTCTGTCACCTCTGCTCATTCTCCCTGTCATGCTGTAGGTCAAGTGGAATGTCTACAACTGCAACCATGTCTTGAAGTAATCAGCCTGTGCAGAATCAGTGAAGTCAAGACAAAATCCGTCAGCACCTGCCACATCACTCCCTGTAGACTTTGACAACTTGAAATAATTGTACAAACCAACAACCGCTTCTACAAACTCAGCAACAGCCAGTGGAAATCAACCAGCAACTTAGTAGGTGATGACCCCTTTAAATAGCGCTGGTGGGGGTGCCTCCATCTGCTGAACATGTGTTCAGCTGTGCGAGCTCAAGGGAAGGCATTAGCTGGAACGTTGAGCTCCAAAATGGCCACGCTGGCGTCAAATCAGCATTGCACGTCATGATCTGCCTACACTCCATACCTCCAGCACACGCTCCCTGCGCCCACACTAACGCCCTACCCAAGATGACGTCCAGCATAGCCCACACCAGCAGTGGGCGCGCGCACCGCAGACGCCATTTTGGGACCAAAACCGAGCCGAATTTTGTGACATGATGGCCTAGAAATTGAGGTTGCGCTGCGCCGGGGCTTAACGCCGGAAATTTAGCGCCGGTGCTAAGTCGCGCTGTGCGCGCCAAAAATTCAGTAGCGCCGCGCCCAAACGGCTGCCGGCGCTACTGAAGGCTGTTTGCGCCTGAAAACTGGCGCTACGCGCCGCATTGCGGCGCTATTCCGGCGCTGCGGTGCCCGATGCGGTGCGGCAGGCTCGGGAAGTGCAGGCCTCCTCCTTCCGTTAAGGAGGAGCTGCCTGCACCCGGCCGCGGCCCGCGCAAATCTCTGCAAAAATGAGCCCGGCACCTCGGACAAGTGCCGGGCTTGCATCTGTTCCGGGGGGGGTGGGGGAAGAAGTCCGGGGAGGGAGCTGCGGGCAGGCGGCGGGCGGGAAAGCGGCCGGCCGCCGCGCCTCCTTAAAGCGCCGGCGCAGACTCCGGCAACACTTGTTTGCCGGAGTCATTGGCCTAGAAATTCAGCTGTTTGCGCCAGACGTTAGCGCCAGATTTCCGGCGCTATCCACTTAGCGCCCGGGCACCGCCGGATCTGCGCCTACGCCGAAATTCAGCTGGGCTTTAGCGCCGGCGCAAAGTGTTAGCGCCCGGTCAGCTGCGCGCGCATCTTATGACGTCATTCCGTCGTGCAACGCCGTTTGTGCGCCCCAAACCGGAAATTCAGTGGCGCCCGGCCGATGTTGGCGTGGCGCTACTAAGAACTGTGAAATGGAACTCAACAGAGGCCCTGTGGGATTCGGGGAGCGCTAATTAAAGGGCACATCCACTCACCCATAAAAGCTAGCCATTTCGCTGCAATGACTTGACTGGTTTGGATTTCTGCACAGAGAGCAAGGCACAGAGATTACTGATTTCGGACACCATAGGAGAGGTCTTTTTGGCTTCTAGCCAGTGCTTTGACATTTGCATCCTTGTGATTTTGCTGGTTGGAACTTTGTAATGGGGGCTGCATGGGGGGCCAACCCTCAGTTGCGACATTTTGTGCGAAGGGCTGGCATACGCTTTGAGACAGGCCCAGGCATGGCTAGACGCAGAGGGGCCATTAGGCGTCGCCAACGTAGGCCTTACCCAGTCAGGCAATACCGGGAGCAGGTCTCATATCTCACCATGACTGCGGCGCATTGTGTTAAGAGGCTGCGCTTCAGAAGGGAGGTGGTTGAAGAGATCTGCCAGCGGCTTCATGCAGATTTGCAGCCACAGCTCATGTCCAGGGCGTCTCTCTCGGTGGAAGTGAAGGTCACGGTGGCTCTCAGCTTTTATGCAAGCGGCTCCTTCCAAGCCGCTGCTGGGGACATCGCGACCATCTCCCAGTTCGCCGCGCATCGCTGCATCCGACAGGTCACCGAAGCACTTTTCGCGAGGAGCCACCAATTCATCTCCTTCCCCATGACCCAACACAAGCAGGAGCAGCGTGCATTCGGATTTGCCAGGATCGCGGCCTTCCCCATGGTGCAGGGCGCCATTGACTGCACGCATGTGGCTATGCGGCCACCTATCCGCAATGCCGAGCAAGACCGCAACCGGAAGGGCTACCATTCCCTAAATGTGCAGCTGGTGTGTGACCACAGGCAGCGCATCCTAGCTGTCAATGCCCGCTTCCCAGGAAGCATCCACGATGCCTTTATCCTGCGACAGACTACTGTGGCTGACATGTTCCAGGCACAGCCTCAACCAAGGGGATGGCTTCTCGGGGACAAGGGCACCCTTCGTGCACATGGCTCATGACCCCGCTCCGCGCGCCCAGGACCCCAGCGGAGCTGGCATACAACGAAAGCCATCAAGCCACAAGGAACCTAATAGAGCAAACGATAGGCGTCCTCAAGCAACGGTTCCGTTGCCTGGATCGTTCGGGCGGGTCTCTTCAGTATTCGCCGGATAGAGTCTCCCAGTTCGTCGTGGTCTGCTGCATGCTCCACAACCTGGCTATCCGCAGGACTCAGGCACTGCCACCTGACATTGGGCCACCACCTCAGGAGGACGAGCAGGAGGACCCTGAGGAGGAGCAGCACCAGGCCAGGAGGGAGCGACAAGGTCCAAGGGCCGTCCGCCGGGGGCTTATTGCTCGACACTTCTAGGCCCCCTGTCAGGGAATGGCCTGGCCCACTGAACGCAGCCGCTTCGCAAGCCCTCAGCCGGTTAACCCAACAACCACTTGAAACATGACACCTGCACATGGTGAATAAATAAACATCTTTATTTGAAAACCTCAGGGCCCTTCCCACATGGAAGAGCAAAACAGAGAAGACCCCCAAAAAACAGTAACAAACTTCTGTCACTCCCAAAACCTGGGGAGGACTAACATAACATCAGCATCCAAATGGCCTCGTCACTGGCCTAACAAAAACAAGCCCCCCCAACAACACAAAGACCCCCATAAAACAAAAACACATAATGCCCCCCAGAACAGAAGCCCCCGCATCACCCAAACCCTCGGTGAACACACTCTATTGGGTGTGGCGAGAGGGCGAGTGTGTGGACAGGCGTCTTTTGCCCCGGCCCGTCCTGCTGCTGCGCCTCAAGCTGGGCCGTGAGGCTGTGCCGAGGCTGGGGGAAGGATCCTCAGGGCGACAAGGCGTCTCGCCAGATGCCCTTGGGGGTCGGCCTACACGAGGGCGGGCCCGGGAGGGGCCGGCTGGTGGCTGCTGCAGCTGTGGGTGGCCCTCTTCAGTGGCTGCAGGAGCTCCTTGCACCGTGGCTGGGGGAGTGGCAGGCTCGCCTGCACCAATGGGTACAAGGTGGGTGATGCCAGGCGCGCGCTGGTTGCCAGACACACGTGCACTCGGGCGGCCTGGCCGGGGAGCAAGCGCGCCAAACTGTGGGTGGCCAGACCGGTGTGCGGCAGCAGGGCGGCGCCTGGCCTGGCGACGCCTCCCCGCCAGTGCGAGGGTCGCAGAAGTCAGTGCCCCAACTGCGCCGGCATGTCCCCGCATCTGCAGTCCCATTGTCTGGACAGCACCTCTCAGCTGGCGACTGGCGTGCTGCGCTGCCTCGAGTTGCTCGACCCCCCTCTCATGCGCTGCCACAAGGAGCTCCACCCCCCTGGCGTGCGCTGCAGCGAAAACCTCGAGGCCCCTGGCCTGGGCTTGGCCGAAAGCCACCACACTTTGAGAGAGGCTTTCGATGGCCTGAGGCATCTGTGCCAGCACCTCCATGATTTCCACGTGGCGGCGCTCCGACGCCGCCGACATCTCGTCCAGGAGGCGCACCTCCTGGGCGACGTCCGAGTCCGGACTGGAGGGCGCCTCCACCCTCTGGCCAGAAGGCTGGCGTGCCGCCGGAGCGCTGCCGCGTGCGGCCACGCCACTGACACCAGGTTCTGCCCTCCCCTCCACCGCCTCCCCCCTCTGGGCAGAAGGGTCGCGTGCCGCCGGAGCCTTGCCGCGGGCGTCCATGCCACTGGGACCAGGTTCGGGGCTCCCCTCCCCCGCCTCCCCCTGGCTCTCCGGCACGCCAGACGTATCCCCTTCATTGGCATGTCCTGGAGCGGAGGAGGGTTCCCCCGAGGTGGCGCCTTCCTGCTGCTCCGCCACGTCCTCCTCCTCCGAGGGCCTGGCTGTGTGGGCTTCAGGGAGCACCTCCTCCTCACCAGCTGAAAGCAGGAAGGCACAAGTGTAGCTTTAGAGTGAGGACAGGCCGACAGCGAGGGAGGCCGCACTGGTGCATTATGCGCATTTATCGGCCACTGGGGAAGGATGTAGATCTGATGCGCGAGGGCAAGGATAGAGGTGCAGCCGGTCCTGTCCTTACCAGTGGGCTCCAGTATAGGGTCGGCGTCGCCGATCGCCACAGGCCCAATCACCGGGTGCCGCAGCAGTCGGGCCACCCTCTCTTCCAGAGGCGTCAGCTCCTGGAACTCGCGAGGGCCTCCACCAGTGACACGGAGGCTCCTGGCGTTCCTCGCCAGCTTGGCCTGCAAGAGAAAGGAGGGCGTCTAAGTACAGTGTGGTGCCCTGTAGCTGTGTGTGAGGCCTGCCATGGTGGAATAGCTTGCACAGTGTGGTGCCCTGTAGCTGTGTGTGAGGCCTGCCATGGTGGAATAGCTTGCACAGTGTGGTGCCCTGTAGCTCTGTGTGAGGCCTCCCATGGTGGAATAGCTTGCACAGTGTGGTGCCCTGTAGCTCTGTGTGAGGCCTCCCATGGTGGAATAGCTTGCACAGTGTGGTGCCCTGTAGCTCTGTGTGAGGCCTCCCATGGTGGAATAGCTTGCACAGTGTGGTAAGTGCAGAAAGAGCTCTTGATTAACATGCAAGTGCCATTGCAGCGGCAGCAGGGCTGGCCATTAGACCTTGGATGTCCCTTTGGCCCTAATGGGAGGTGCACATGCAAGGATGAGGGGGACATTGGAAAGGGTACTCACCTTGACCAGCCGACATAGGTCGTTGTATTTCTTGCGGCACTGGTCCGCACTCCTGGGAACATCTGAGCTGGAGGAGACCCTCCGGGCAATTTTGGTCCAGGCCTCCCTGAACTGGCTCCTGGGAGCCTTCCTGCCACTAGCCGGGCAAACGACCTGCCTTCTTTTGCGCACCCCATGAAGGAGCACACCCAGCGCATGCTCAGAGAAGCGTTCGGCTCTTTCACGGGCCCTCTCCATGTCCTCCAGGCGTTGATATGCCACACAACCACTCCTGAGGCCTAGTTGCAGGGCTACAGCATGCAGGGCGTGGCTGCAGTCAAAGTTGACCCTTCCCCCTTTAAGAGCTGGCCGGCGTCAGGGTGTCTGCTGACACTCACCACATGATCGCACCTGCGCTGCGCCCGGAATCGGCGTTATTAGGCTGCATCGCCGGATTAGCGCCTGAACACAGGGTTCCAACGCCTTGTGCAGCGCTCGGCCAAAAAGTTGGCCAAATCTACTGAATTTCGGCGAGCTCGCCTGCACTTTCCGGCGGGCGCTAAATTTGACGAGCGCCCGACTTTAGCGCCGCAATAGCGTCAGAACTGAATTTCTAGGCCTTAGTTGCGGCTGCCACTGGCGAGGCGGCCGCAACTGAATTTCGGCTTGGGGCCGGGTTACCACGGCAACCGGGGCGCTGCGCACACCGATGACGTCATCGGTGCCAGCGCAGCGCTACCGGTCTACCGCCGCGGAAGGGCCCCAGGCAATTTAGGAACCGGCGCCAATTGCAGCGCTAGGCCCTCTAGCGCCGCAAAATCGGTGCTAAGGGCACTGAATTTCTAGGCCGATGTCTTTGATTTACTTTTCATTTTGTAAGTTTTTACATAATTGTCTGTATCAAATTAAAAATCTTCTCTGATATGCTACCAATAGTATATTTACAAACCTTCTACAGAAATGTTCTACTATTATTTTTCCCTGGACGTTTAGCTAATATTGTTTCAGTGCTTTGTATATGAATCTGAAAATATTCCAGTTCAGTTCTGATGTTTACTTTAAGGGCTTGCTGCCTTGTGATTCCACTACAAACTGTTCACTACAGATCAGACTGCAGAGTACTTGCTACATTGTAATGATAATACTGCAAACTATTAGGATTTTAAGTACGATTATAGAGAAAAAAACGCTGTTATCATTTTGGACAATGTAGAAAACTATTACCGCTTCTAGAATCAAGCACGTTCTCAGCATTAAACAATACATTTTAAGGTAGATATCTATTGATTAAAATTAAATGCAGATTCTCAATCAATGACTTATTCAGTGCTATGGAGGATATTATCAGAGTTGGCTTTTTAATATCACTTCAGCTTGTGCTGGACAGTATTTTACACACAAGCTGCTGAACAGATCATTTTGATATACTCATCTAATCTGGCACTAAAAATCCACAAGAAAGCCTTTATTTTATTTTATTATATGATAATGTCTCAACTGTTGTGTATTTCTTATCTAATGTTGCAGAAGTTTTGAATAGAAGATCTCATGATGGTGTTTGGGTTGTTGAATAATGCAGGTTTTTAGTAAACCTGGTTCATCTATTAGCCACTCCAACCAACTCCTCCCCCACCACCCCCAACCCCAGCCTCCCCAATTTGTGCAGTCTTTTTATATCCAGATTGTTATATATAGTTTGTTATGATTCCGGAGATGTCTGCATTATATTTTTTTAATATGACAGTGGATATATAGGGTAAAAATGTGTTTTTGAAATAACTAGAATATCAAAACTTCCAAATGGAGGCCAGAGGCCAGCTGGCTTACAACTAAAAGCACATTAATTGATCTGTGGATTAGACAGGCAGCCAAAGATCTTAATCAAATTATAGATCATTTGAAGGACGATGGATATTTTATTTGTCGATTCTAGGCCGTCCAATCAGACATAGAAATGGGTTCAATTCCTAGCAAGTGTCCAAGTAATAAAGCAAGGGCTTGCAGTTATATAGTGCTTCTGACATCCTCGGGTTATTCCAAAGTGCTTCACAGCCAATCAATTATTTCTGAAGTGTAGTCACTTGTGTATAGACTTGTATGTGGGAAAATTGTTGAAGTAAATGATCTTACAGATGAATCCTAATTGACTGTCCAATCAAGAAGGCTTTGTTCTGGAAGAAGTTCAAAATATGTATTGATAAGCATCAAGAAGTCCTAGGTAGCAACTGATTACTCATTATCATGGAATGCAAGCATCCCCTACCACTGTGTCTTTAAACTTGATTGATTGACAATTCTTTATTCTGCGGTCTTTTGGTCTGGAATACACACTGTTTACTTTTTTTCTTAGTTCAGTTTCTGGAACTAACATTTGAGCCTAGATGTTCCTCTATTGACATACATTGGACACAAATGGCTAATAGTGGTTTTAGGAAGACTCAAATAGAATGATGTTGCTTGCTGCCGATATTCTAGTTCAGCTTATTAGCATAACGTCAGGTGCAGATTTGACCATATGTGGTGGAAGCAGAAAAGAACTTTAAAGGCAGAAAATGCTGGAAAAACTCAGCAAGTCAGGCAACATCCGTGGAGAGAAATTTGAGTTGACGTTTCGGGTTTGACCCTTCTTCAAAACTGGAGAGAAAAGGAACTAGATCGAAGGCAGGGCTGCGATCGGACAAAAGAATAAAAGAACCAAAAGAAGTAAAAGAGATTAGAAGCTAGACGAGATGGTAATAGGCTGTGATTAGGTGTAAAGTGTACTGGCAGGGCAAAAGATAGCTGCCAGGTGTGAGAGAGAAACAAAAGGAAAGGGGGGGGGGGGAAAGGAAAGGAGCGGAGGAGATGTAACACCTGCCCCTATACCTCCCCCCTCCCCACTGTCCAGGGCCCCAAACACCCCTTCCAGGTGAAACAGCGATTTACTTGTACTTCTCGCAATCTAGTATACTGTATTCGCTGCTCACGATGCAGTCTCCTCTACATTGGGGAGACCAAACGCAGATTGGGTGACCGCTTTGCGGAACACCTCCGTTCAGTCCGTAAGGGTGACCCCGAGCTTCCGGTCGCCTGTCATTTCAATTCACCGCTCCATTCCCACTCGGACCTCACCGTCCTTGGCCTCTTGTACTGTTCCACGGAAGCTCAACGTAAACTCGAGGAACAGCACCTCATCTTCCGATTAGGCAGTCTGCAGCCTTCCGGTCTCAATATCGAGTTCAACAATTTCAGATCATAACCTTGGCCCCTATTTCATTTTCACTTATATTTTTCCACTCCTTTCCTTTCCCCCCCCCCCCTTTCCTTTTGTTTCTCTCTCACACCTGGCAGCTATCTTTTGCCCTGCCAGTACACTTTACACCTAATCACAGCCTATTACCATCTCGTCTAGCTTCTAATCTCTTTTACTTCTTTTGGTTCTTTTATTCTTTTGTCCGATCGCAGCCCTGCCTTCGATCTAGTTCCTTTTCTCTCCAGTTTTGAAGAAGGGTCAAACCCGAATCGTCAACTCAAATTTCTCTCCACGGATGTTTCCTGACTTGCTGAGTTTTTCCAGCATTTTCTGTTGTTATTTCGGATTTCCAACATCTGCAGTATTTTGCTATCGTACAAGAACTTTAAAGGGATGGGCACAATTAAAGTAGAGTGGTAGAATAAGGGGACAAGATTCTTGCAGCCTTTCGAGAGCCTCAAAAGACATCTCAATCCATTACGAAGGGTCATCGACCTGAAACGTTAACTCTGTTTCTCTCTCCACAGATGCTGCCTGACCTGCTGAGTATTTCCAGCATTTTCTGTTTAGGCACAAGCTGAAATGAAGGGAAAGGAAACCTGGCAAGATGGAACTCCTGCATATTATCGACATGAAGGATTGGAACGATGTAAAATTAGTGTACCCTTAAATATTATCTTCAACATTTTGGCCTAGCACTGCACTGCTCCATGACTTAATACAACCTAAGACAGAGTACATAATTTTTCAGAACATAGAGGGCTGGATTTTGCTACGGGGGCGGGTTGGGGTCGTGTTCCCCACATTTCGTGTTTCCCACACGAATCCTGAACGATGTGGGAAATTGATGCAATTTTGATTTTATAGCCCAATTGATTCCCCACGTGTGGGAACCCCTAGCCAGTGAGCTTTTCAGGTGGGAAGCTCGCCTCCGATGACATCATCACTGCTGCTTCATTTAAGGGCTTCCACAAGCCTTGCTCACTTCAGCAGACTGCCAAGCTTCTGGCCCTGGCAGCTGCTGCTACCATCATCAATCATGGTGACACATCGGAGTAAGGCATCCCCCAGATTTGACGAGGCAGCCCTCCAGGCATTGGTGGAGGGAGCGACAGAGAGCAGGGAGGTGCTCTTCCCCTCCTCGGGGAGGAAGAAGCCACCCCAGCAAACCAAGGCTGTGTGGCTGAGGGTGGCAGAGCAGGTGAACGCCAGCTCGAATACCAGCAGAACATGGATCCAGTGTCGGAAACGCTTCCATGACCTTCTGCGCACTGGAAAAGTGAGTATGATGTTCCCATCACTCTTAATCTGATCCCCATTGCCTTTCCTCACCAGCTCTCAGCTTTACCAATCTCTTCCTCCACATCCCACTTGACACTCACATCCATGCACCCTTTCCCACTCCCTCTCTCTCTATGGTCACATTCACCTAACTAATGGACTATGCAGCCCTCACACTCCCTATCACTGTCATGCTATGAAAACAACTTACATCACATAGGGAGGGCCCTTGGTCTTGCCATCTCACTCCATCTTTCTCTCCTTCTAAGCATCTATGCCATCGATTCTCTACACTCACTCCTTCATTCTCGCTCAAACTCCACTTGTCTCCCCCATTGCAGGAAAAGAGAGCTCACAACCGAAAAGAGCGAGCCAGGACAGGGGGAGGGGCAGCCTCCTTAACCCAGCTGACCCCATGGGAGGAGGCGATCCTGGAGATCGTCGGCATCCAGGACGACACACAAGTGGGGGACGGAGAGACCGGTGCAGCAGAGCAAGCTGGTGACAGAAGAGTTTTCCAACTCTCTCAATTGCATTGCATGACTCGCTGATAATGACTTGGAAGCTCTAGCAGATGGACCTCTGATCATCTGCAATAAGCACTGTGCAGGTAACCCTGGCCTCTCATCTCTGACACTTTCCTTTACTCCCCCACAGGACCATCGCAAGCTCCCGTCTCCAGGACGCAGGAGGAGGTTCAGCCTCAGCATCCAGACTCCTCAGAGGAAGCTGCAACCTCTGAGGGCGCAGCGTCAGCAGAAGGCAACGCACCCAGCACCAGCGCAGACACTCACACCTCGGTGGGACCTTCGGGACATAGAGTAGTGTTGTCACTTGGTGTATCACAGCCCACAAGTGAGCCTCAGCAAATGGTGGAGACAGGGACAGCAGTGGAGAGTCCTAGTCGGAGGGCGCAGCACTCTCCCAGCTTGGCTCAGCTGCATGTCGACCCTCTGCCTCTGGGTCCATCCACAGTATCAGCGGTGGTGGCACTCCAGGAAAATATGCAGGAGTCTCTGGCAGGTTTTGTCTCCAGGGTTGCTGCGAGTGTGGAGCGAATGGAGGAGTCCGTCGCTAACATGAGCAGAGCCTTTGTGGAGTCATTGGCGCATCAACGCATTACCACGGAAAGGATGGCAACCTCCGTGGAAAGGCTGGCTACGGCCATGGAGGAGATAAGTCGCGCGAGTGTTGAAAACATGGTGCGTGTTCAGACTAGACTGACATCTCTGGAGGAGCGATGGGCAGCTATTGAACAGAGAAACCAGACCTTCATGGCAGTCCCTCTGAGAAGGACTGCCAGTCCCGACACGGGTCCCCATGGCTCCCCTGATGTGCAGCAAGGTGCTCTCTCGCCACTTGCAAGCGCTGAGGGGGACCTGACCCATGAGAGGGATGATGGTGGCAGAGAACAAGGAGGTGGGGGCTCCTCTCCAAGCGCTCAAACTTCCATGCCACTGACAAGTCCTCGGTCAGAGCCCCACCTGAGTCAGCACCCAAGTGAGATCGGCGTCTCAACCCCTGCACAGCCGCAGGAGCAGCAGACTGTTGCGCAGCCCTTACAGGCTCGCAACCCCAGAGGACGCCCACCAAAGGTGTCCAGACAGGAGCAGCAAGGAAGTGAGCAAGGGGCCTCCACATCTGCTGATGCCACTGGGGAACCACTACGTAGGAGCACGCGTAAGAGAAAGAAACTGCACAAATAGTCACAAGGGTAGTCACTTGGGTGGAATTTAATGTGTTATGGTTGAAAGCCATCAGAATAATGTTAATAAATCATCTGTTGGCTACTGCTGTAGTTGTGGCGTGTGTCATTTCGCGAATGGGACTTTCACTTTGAGGTCAGTATGGTGGTCACATCGCTAGAAGTCAGCTGGTCCCTGGCTATTGTCAGTGCTCAGGTAAAAGGATGCGAGGCAATAGTCCCTCATGGGCGAGGCTCAGCAAATCTGCCCAATATGAGCGCGTTCCTTGCATGCCGGCCACCAATGTTCTCGCGCACTGCTGCCGCTGGTTGATGAGCCTCTGCAAGATGTTCGTCTTCGCTCTCCTCCTCCCCCTCCTCCTCCTCCTCATCTGAGGAGGATATGTCAGGAGCCACTTGGTCCTCGGCCATCTGCAAGCCACGACGCTGTGCCATGTTGTGAAGCACACAGCAAACCACAATGATTCTGGAGACCCTGGCTGCTGAGTATTGCAGGGCTCCACCTGATCTATCCAGGCATCTGAAGCACATCTTCAGCAGACCAATGGTCTGCTCGATCATGGCTCTGGTGGAAAGGTGGCTGGAGTTGTAGTTCTCCTCAGCTGCGTTGGATGGGCTCCTCAGCGGTGTCAATAGCCACGTCCTCAAGGGATAGCCCTTGTCTCCAAGTAGCCATCCGTTAACTTGGTGTGGCGGACTGAATAGCGGAGGCACAGTAGACTGGCGCAGTATGAAGGAGTCATGGCAACTGTCAGGGTACTTGGCACAAACATGCAAAATTTCCTTCTTGTGGTCACACACCAGCTGAACGTTGAGGGAGTGGAAGCCCTTGCGGTTGACAAAAATACCAGGATTGCGATGGGGAGCCTTAAGGGCCACATGTGTGCAATCAACGATGCCCTGCACCCTTGGAAAGCCTGCAAGATTAGCAAATCCAACCGCTCTCGCCATGACACTTGCTCGATCCTTGGTGAAATGGATGTGATTGTGCGCGATGGCAAAGAGGGCATCGGTTACCCGCTTGATGCAGGTGTGTGCGGCCGCCTGGGAGATGCCGCTGATGTCTGCTGCTGATCCCTGGAATGAGCCTGAGGCAAAAAAGTTGAGTGCGATGGTGACTTTGACGGCCACTGATAAGGGGTGTCCAGCTGCTCCTCTGGGCTCCAGGTCTTGCTGCAGCATTGCGCAGATGTCAGCCACTATCTCTGGCGAAAGTCGGAGCCGCCTTTGGCACTGCTGCTCAGACATGTTGAGGTAGCTGACCCTGCGTCTGTAGACCCTGTTTGGGGGGTATCTCCTGCGCCGACGGCCTTCCATGCGCTGGCCCCTTCTGGCCTGTGCATCCTCAGGTGGGGCAGCAGCAGCTTGGCGCAACTGTTGTTGCTGCTGCTGTTGGGCGGCCTCATGTAATATCCAGAAGGGCAGGACAAAAATGGCTCCCATGCTTCTGGTAGATGCCTCAGTTGAGGAAGCGCTCAGTGAAGGTGGCGAGAGGGGTTTCCCAGGAGGTCACACTGGAGATGGTTGTCAGGCTGCAAACTTCCAGAGCTGTGGGTATGCCTTCTGAAAGATCCCCCAGACCTGAGAGAGCAAAGTTATGCCACCTGCAATTAAAGCCTGTTCAAATCTGCCATTTAATGGTTGAGCTGCAGCTGCTACTCCGCAAGCCAGTTGTGCTCCCGCCAGGTTTCAGATGTGTGTTTCCCACCAGGCGTGTTTCACGTGGGAAAACGAGTAAACTTGCAAGTGGTTAGGAAAATGGGATTATAGAGCCAATTGAGGGCTTGTTAAGGGCCTTAAGGGCCTATCCCGCCTCCTGGAGGCGGGACGGAGTCGGGACCAGCAGACACGAATTTAGGAAAATTGCGTGGAGGCGGGATGGAGGCGGGTTTGGGCCCGCACGCCAGTTTTGCGATTTTTATCCCCCACACGCCTCCAATCCCGCCTCCCCGGCTGCTTTATTTTATCACCAGCAGTATTCTTTCCAAACAAGGTTTAAAAAGAGGGCCATTTTTCCCTACATAGAAGTTGAATGACTGTGCCATCCTAAATTAACATCATTAGTTAACTCTCTTTGAAGGAAAAATTATCCTCACCAGTTTGGAATCTTGTATCTATAACACACAAAAAAATTGTGTGTCTGAGATTTTGTTTCTAAGAAGTTCATTATGTATGGATGTTTAAAAGCTTGTGTTAACCTATATATAAAATAGAACTTGCATTTTCACAGCTCCTTTCATTAACCACTTCAAAGCCAATGAAGTACTTTTGAAGTGTAGTCGCTGTTGTAATGTAGGGAAACACAGCAATAATTTTTTGCACAAAAAGTGGGAAAGAAATTGAATTCGTTCCCAAAAACAGGCACACAAAGAACACAGAGAATGCAGGGATCCTTGCGCCTAATTGGATAGGCTCAAGGTGCATCTAATATTGGGCCTCGGGCGTCATTATCATCCAACTGGCGAGCTGCAGACACCTAATCGGCACCCCCTTGCAGCTCACCAGTGAAGAAACCTCGAAGATTGGGCCGTAGCATCGCTGGCAACGGCCCTCGGGGAAGCCCTTAAAGAAGACCAGGAGAGGGAGGTGACAGGAAGAGGGGGCAGATTGGGTGAGGTGGGTGACCAGGAGGGAGGGCAGCGGTGGCCGGGATTGGGGTAGGGAGCAGTGGCTGGGATCAGAGAGGGATGTGGTGGTGATAGGAGGTTGGTAGAGCTCACAATGGAGGGAGTCGAAGGTTGCGATGCAGGAGGTTGAGGTCGCCATTCAGGTAAGTAATTTTTAAACCTATCTTGAAAGCAATTATGTGCTGCTTTAATTTCTAGTATTTGCTCAGACATAAGAACTCCATATGCATTCAGCGTAGGTATTCTGCACAAGAGACTGCGATATTTCAAGAAGCTGCTGTTTCCTTTATGCCACAGAGGAAGACCTGAAAAATCCGCTGGAAGAAGAATTTACTGGGCGTTGTTTTTAGCTGTGGAAAGATTTGAAGCTTCAAAATGGTAAATTGAAAGGCTGAAGACATAGTGGGAATCTTATATAAATTCCAGCAAGCAAGTTACTGCATATCAGGGTTAATTGTCAGCCCTGGGCCATGTAAGGCAGAAAATAAAATATGCAGATTTCAGGTTGTAAGGGATGCTTTCTGCTAATTGAGACTACTGTAATGCAATCTATATGAAAAAATACAGTGCCTGATCAGTAAGAACAGGATTAAGGCCCAGGTTTTATTGTTTTCTAAAGAACAGGTCAAACGTAAAGAATATTATCTATCTATCTATATATATATATATATATAAAACGGTTGGTCTGTCTGTCTTTCTGTCTTTCTGTCTGTTTTTCTGTCTGTCTGGCCGGCTATACAATCAAAAGTTATAGAGCATACCTACACATATGTTATATCAAAAGAAAGCGTTTCATTAGGGGAGTCTAATAGGTGTATTTACTTTTTGGTCAGACAAAAATTGTTCAGACAGTATACAAAAAAGGTTCAAAAAACGGCAACATTCCGCTCATTAGCGTTGAGTGACGTGATGGTTGACCAATCGTACGGGGATTAACCTGATGGTTGACCAATCGGTGCATCACAGGGGGCGTTTCATTGTGTGTGTGGGCGGGCCTAATCCTTCTGAGCTGAGGTGAGTGGCCGCCATCTTGATTCCTAACTATTCATTTATTTTTCCCACTTTCTGCCTGTTTATTTTGAAATATAGATTTCCAGCCCGTCCCGCTGGGCCCGCCCCGCGATCGCCGCCATCTTGGTAAAGGCTGGCGGCGCGGGACTGAGCCGAGCGTAGCCATCGCTGCCATCTTAGTAAAGGCTGGCGGGGCGGGAGTCAGCGCGCGCGTCAACGTTGGCGGTGGCCCGGAGCGCGACCTCGGCTAAGGTGAGTCCGGCTGGGCCTCACGCACTAGGCCGTGCACCGGCCGGCCCTGAGGTGCTGATCCGCACACGGGAGCTTCGGCTCACCGCATCCAGGCTCTGAGGAAAGCCAGAGAGAGAGGGGGAGGGAGGGACAGAGACAAAATTAGGGAGAGACAGGGGGAGGGAGAGGAGAGGGGGAGGGAGAGGAGAGGGGGAGGGAGGGAGAGGGGGAGGGAGGGAGAGGAGAGGGGGAGGGAGGGAGAGGAGAGGGGGAGGGAGGGGGAGGAGAGGGGGAGGGAGGGAGAGGAGAGGGGGAGGGAGAGGAGAGGGGCAGGGAGGGAGAGGAGAGGGGGAGGAAGAGGAGAGGGGCAGGGAGGGAAAGGGGGAGGGAGGGAGAGGAGAGGGGGAGGGAGAGGAGAGGGGGAGGAAGGGAGAGGAGAGAGGGAGGGAGAGGAGAGGGGCAGGGAGGGAGAGGGGGAGGGAGGGAGAGGAGAGGGGGAGGGAGAGGAGAGGGGCAGGGAGGGAGAGGAGAGAGGGAGGGAGAGGAGAGGGGCAGGGAGGGAGGGGAGAGGAGAGGGGCAGGGAGGGAGAGGAGAGGGGAGGGAGCGAGAGAGAGTAAAGCAGGGAGAGACAGGGGCAGGGAGAGACAGAGGGTGAGGGAGGGAAAGAGTGAGAGGGTGGGACAGGGAAGGAGAGCTCGCCTTCTTCCTTCCTTCCTTCGCAGGGGTCGATCGGGCCAGGCCTGAGGCGCTCCTTCCCCCCCTCTCTATCCAGGCTAATCCCAAAATAAATCCACCAGTCTCTCTCTCTCTCTCTCTCTCTTCCCCCCGTCTCTCTCTTCTCCCCCCAGTCTGTCCCTTCTCCCCCCAGTCTCTCTCTCTCTCTCTTCCAACAACAACATGCCCTCAAAAAACCCTCGGCACCGCCGGGCACTCCAGCTAGTCCCTTAATAAAAGACACATTCAGAAAATCAAATGTTCAACATGAAGAGTTAATACAATTGGACCTTCCATCTGATAAGATGCAGCTTATTCTAGGATTTTCCTTTACCCCATCTAGTTAATTTTGGCTATCATTAAAAGATGATTGGCACCACTTTTAGAAGTTTAAACAACTGCCATTTTTCAAATTAAGAATATGCAAATAAGGCACTTGTTGCTTTGAGTTATCACCTCTTTTGAAAATAATCATTTAGTTTAAATTTTGATATTGCCTGCAGAACAAGATAAGAACTAAAGTAATGAGAATTTCCCATCTCATTGACTAACGGGTGGTAAATGGAACTGGCAGGCATGTCAGGCAAGTTAGAATTTGCCGACTTTTGTTAAGATACTTTGACAATACTCATTAAGTACCAGAAAAAATCATTGCCCAGAAGACAACTGCGGCATCAATTGGATCCACTGCACAATATGAAAATGTGCCTTGAGGTCAACACACTGTCGCTTGTACATGCTGACAAGCTTCATTAATAACTTTAATTAGGGCTGATGTAAATCAGCTGATGAATAAGTTTATAAAAAGTACATTTCTAGGACATACCCTTATCCCATGTACTGGCCATTAGTTACTGGAACTAGCTTTATTATTAGCTATTAAGCTAACGTACATAACATGTATAGTACAAACCAGGGGGGAGTAAAGATAAACAAACATGAATATTTAATTCTATTGATCAATTTTCATATGGTCTCACAAATTACTGTTTTTCCTGATTTCTTACTATAGTCTTGAATCACCACTCCTATGTCACAGGGATCAACTTTTTTTTAAATTAGTCACAGGATTTGGGCATCACTGGCATTTGTTGCCCAGTCCTAATTGCCCATGAGAAGGTGGTGGTGAGCAGCCTTCTTGAATCGCAACAGTCCATGTGGTGAAGGTACTCCCACAGTGACTTTGTCATAGCGATTTGGTACAACTGGGTGAGTTTCTCGACCATTTCAGAGGGCAGTTAAGAGTCAACCTCATTGCTGTGTGTCTGGAGTCACATGTAGGCCAGACCAGGTAAGGACGGCAGATTTACTTCCCTAAAGGGCAGATAGGGGGTGAAATTTGGTGCCTTTGCACCTCCCGTTAGCACTCCTGGGGGGCGCTAACGGGGTGCAAACGGCTTTGCGACCGGGCATCGACTCCCACCATATTCAGCTGGAGTTTTACAGTAGTGCTACAGTGTTGTGCCCCGATCTCCTTCACCTGGACAGCGTGACATCATCGCCCCGGTAGCACCCCGGACCCGAAATTGACTTCTGCCCCCTGCAGTCGAAAACACCGACAGCTGCAGGAGGCGTGCATCAGGCGGCCGGCCACTTCGGGGGCGATGATTAAAGGTGAGGTGGCTGAGGTAAGTAAAAAAAAACTACCTTTCTTGTTCCAGTTTTTTTCACGGGTTCCTGCCCACGATCGATCAGCCCGGCACTCTGCTTTACGACAATCCAGTAGTTTTCATGGTCACCACTAATGACACTAGCTTTTTATTCCAGCTTTATTTAATTAACTGAATTTAAATTCCCCAGCTGCTGTGGTGGGATTTGAACTCATATCTACAGGATTATTAGTCCAGGCCTGGGGAAATTACTCATCCAGTAACATAACCACTATGCTACCATTCCCGTAACTGGTCTGGTGTAACACTTAAACTGGAAATTCTCTTTCAGAGGTTTTAAAAATATTGTACAGTGTTGTATTGGACAAAATTATTTACAGGTTGGATTTGGAGTATGTTATTGAAGAAATATAGACAGTCCAATACTGTATAACATCCATGCTGGAATCCAGGAATGTGAATTAAGGTATTTAATAGTACAGAAGAATTAGTAATATTCCTCTCAGGGGCTATCTCTATATTAAAACAACAAAATCAACTATTTGGTGTACTTCAAGGGAACTACGTAATACGTTCCATATTAGAGTGGAAAAATGAAAATTCCCAACTTTCCTTCATCAAAAAAACAAAATCAGAGAATATGAAAAAACACATTTTTGAGATCCTCGTACAGCTGAGCTGAAATACTGCATGTTTCAGTCAGTGGTCGCTTTAATTTATACTTAAAGCAATAGAGCAAAATATCATGATTATTTTCCCCTGACTAGGAGCTTCAATGGTTGGCTTCCACTGCCAGGGTTAGAGAAGGTAGCAATCCAGCACACAAGGCCATAATTCGTCATCAAAACCCCCTGCCACTGTTCCCAACAATCATGTCTACTGCTGGCTGAGAGAATGACAAGCTGCCCTTAACCCTGTCTCTGCATGAGCTCTTGCTCATGATCACAGCCTGAGGTTAATTATACATGGTAGAAAATGTGTAAGGTGAATGAAAGTTACAATACCCTCTCTCCTAAAACAATCTGGCAATCAGCTGTGGTGCACTGGACAAGCCCAGGGGTAAATGAATGTTGTAGTTTGTAAAGTTCAATTTGATATTTAAATTCATGAGTACTGCCTTGACAGTCACTCAGTGAGATGTGGAGCTAATTCCCTTCTCTTATAATCACCATTTCTTAATTTAATGAGTAGACCAAAAAATTCAAAAACGGAATACAGAACATAATTAGGTAGCATTCGTGAGAAGTAATTGCAATTTGTTTTACAGAATATGCACAAATAAAAAATAAGGTGCAATTCTAATTGTGTAATATTTGAATGTATGTTACTGTTTATTAATTCCGGTCTTACTTTCAGCCAAGTTATTTAACATTTTTCTCAGGTCCCCCTGCACCATGAACCAGTCTCCAGGAAAGACAGGGAATCTGCTACATTGCCTCTGATTATATTAATACTGATGTATAACTGGTTGATTAGTTGCTGCTGGTGCTGAACAGTTCTCCTTCTTCCCCTTCCTTCCTATGGGATTGTGTCTGGCTTAGCTCGATGCTTCCACTGATGGCCAGGCAAAATTCAGCAATTCACTGCATGAAAAATCATGGGTTTGAATCTGTGCCCTACAACACACTGGAGTGCCCTACCATACCATCATATTGGTAATATTATTTCGTAATGTGGAGTTTTCCAAATCTACTTCAGGAATTTCATACAGATTTTTTTAAATTTATCACACATTGCTCTGGATACATTAATGAAGGATAAATGTTTTCATTGGCATCAATTTATATAATTTTAACCTTTTGAGAGTGGCAGTTGTATTTCTGCAACATAATGAGATATATAACAAGAGTTGAATATCTGCATTCTGAATGAGTCAGCCAGGTGGCCCTCTCTGTCAGATCCATAGAAAGACTACAGGGCACATTGTATCTTAAGCAGTACTGGAATACCTTGTTAAATTATTCTCAATGGATCACTGTTTGATGTATATAGCCTGAAGTGGTTCAGGATTCAGTAAAGGTGGTAGTGATCTGATATTATCATCCAGTGAACAATGGAATGCTCCTTTGACTCGTATTGCAGTTAAGTCTTATTAATAACAGTTTAAGCTTCTAGAGGATAAAATTAATTGCTCTTAAGCTTTTTCAGCATAATGACAGAAGGAGAATGTTCAGAGTTGTTGCTGCAAGATATCAGTGGCATGCTTGTTAAAGAGGTGCAGAGTAAATATGGATATTTAAATGGCACGGATGATTGGAAATTAATCTACTTAGGTTATAGGGGTCAGAAAATCATGAGATAGCAGGAATCAAAGGTGTTAAAACATGAAACAAAACACAAGCAAAATATGTGGAAGCCAGTGCAAGTAGTATTTAATGGCCAAATGGGAAATATACTTTTCAAAGTATCAGCAGTTGATGCATGCATATTCACTATGTCAAAAAGAGTGGGATGGAAAATTAATCATAGCAATATAATATAACGCTCCTGTTAAAATTAATGAATATTATTGAATTCCAGAACTTAAGATTACTCTTTGCATTGCGAGTGAGTAAAAGAATTAAGCGTAACTTATTTGCTGTGACAACTTTGTCGCTTGGATTCATAAAAGAGAGATAGTTAAATAACTGTATTAAAATGTAATTGTGCAGCACTTCTTCTAACCAATGCTATTTTGACAATAAAATAGTTTGGTAAGTGCTTAATGTCTATTATTGAGTCCATTGAATGAGTAAAGGACCATTTATTTAAGCAAACTTTAGTACACTGACAGCCAAAAAAGGGGGAGAAAGTTTGTGTAACATGTCATATACGAAGGAAGAAAATGACTAGTGTGAGAGTTTCAAAACCTCAATTCATCTCAACGTTTCAAGAGTCGGTGTGTGCTTTTGTTTTGTGAGTGAAAGTGTTGAAGAATTATTGCATAATTAGCAACAGGCTACTGTATTATTTGACAGGCTCTTAAGTGATTATAGAATCACAGAATCATAAAATGATACAACATAGAAGGAGGCCATTCGGCCCATCATGCCTGTGCCAGGTCTTTGAAAGAGCGATCCAATTAGTCTGTAAGCAGTCGGCGCAGACTCCATGGATTTTGAACATACGGATTTTTTAAAAACTGGACAGGCTGTTTAGCGGGCGGGGGGTGGGGGGGGTGGGGGAAGCAGTGAAAAAGCACTCAAGCTGGAGGTGACTCACGTAACCAGATTGTATTCGTATGGAAACGAACAGTCCTTGGGAACAATGACCCGAGAGGCCCACTCGCAAGTCTTGATTAACAAGGCTGATGACTCGTTGTTCTGGTCAAGATGAACTCGTTAAGTTAATCGGCTGGAAGATCGAAATGAGTTCAAAACCATCCAAACCTGGCAGGAAGCTTGGAAACCATTTCCCTGAGGCCATGTGTCCATTAAAACCACAGACAGCAGTTTGTGTATTGGAGGGGTATATCAGAGAGCAGTTTGGATAGCGCTCTCTCTCTCTCTCTCTCTCTCCTGCCCTCCACACAACGGAACGTCAAGAAGAGCAGAGCCTTGCTCTTCCAACCGAGACAGACTTCGACTAAGGCTGGGACTCGCATGCCGCAAGGCCGGTACGGAACCAGGTAGCCAAGACGTATGGGAGGAAGCTGCAAGCAAGATCAAAAGGGCAATCTAGGTGAGCATTGCCAAGCCAACACACCCACAAGATCACTTAGCGGTGTGAGGGGGTGCCTGTATCTTCCTACCAAACCAGAGGGGGTTTAGCGTTGGAAGGGTCCTGTGATAGTGTAGTTCACGGGAGGGTGTTTTTAGGCTGTGGTAAGTCAGCACGGCAGGGGCTTGTTGGACAAGTCAGGGTTGAACTGTTTTAAACTGTACTGTTGTGTTCACACCGCTCGTGCTGTATGCGAGTGGAGTGTTTTTTTTGTCAACCTTAATAAACACTGTACGGGTGAGCCCGAAAACGCTGTGTTCAAATCTGTCCTCAGTAATCCCTATCGTCCAGAACTTGTAGTAAGGGGGTTTGTGTGCTCGCTACAGGCAGGGCGAGACCACTTACAATAATTGGCGATTGCGGCAGGGGCCATAGGAAATTGGCCACCGCAAAAACCGGTTACAAGTCCCACTCCCCTGTCCTTACCCCATAACCCTGCAAATCCTTCCGTCTCAATTATATATCCAATTCCCTTTTGAAATTTATGATTGAATGTGCTTCCACCACCCTTTCAGGCAATGCATTCCAGATCATAATAACTCGCTGCGTAAAACAAATTCTCCTCATCTCAGCTCTGGCTCTTTTGCCAATTAACTTAAATCTGTGTCCTCTGGTTACTGATTATTACTATTATTACAAAACACTGTGCTAATTTTGTGGATTCACAAAAATGCAAACTTGAGCACAATTTCAGATTTTGCCCTTATGGCATTTAACATTGAGGTGGAAGAAATTATTTTGAATGTAGAATGGCAATCCTTGGATCAAATTCCATGGGCATATGAATGAATTGTATCAATACTGAAAGGTTTCAAATTATATTATTTAAAAATATTTTTTCTCAGAAAAAAAATGTTTGCAGGCTTAAAAAATATCAATTTCCTATATAGTTAAACATAATGGAATTCCGAAAAGATTGAAGCAGTTTTCATTCTGCACCAGGATTTTCCATTACCGCAATGAATATACTTTTTACCTTGTGTGGCATGCTGTGAATGAGAAGCATGTCATTCAAGTGCAGTTCAAAGATATCCATAATCAAATTATTATAGAAAATGTCCATATAGCAGATAAATGTTAACTTTAAACATTTGGCATCAGCCAGTTTACAGTGATAAATATTTAATAAATACGATGAGCCAGAAAGTACTGAGATTTTATTTGCATTATAATATACTGTAGGAATTGCCTCTAATTCCTATCTAAGAACTGAGTTCGACTCAGGTGTTCAAACAAACGAGTTTTAATGCAAAACTAACGAGTTTAAACAGTTAGTACAGGAGAACCACGAAAACAGGTCTTTGCTGGTCGGAGGCTCCACGAGGACTGCCAGGGCAGTCCTGTGGATGGCGTCATGACGTCATCACATTTTTCCCATGCTTGGGTGGTCACGTGATTAGCGGCATGACGTCATTGCGTTTACCCGTGCTTTGCCGCAGTCTTAAAGGGACCGCGGCCCATGCATGCAAACAGTATGTACAAACACAGAAATCACTAACAGACTGGTACAGGCTTAGGTTGGAGTCAAACCTCGTTAAAGGGAATTATGTACAGTTGCTCAAAGTCCCTCAGTGGCTCTGCCACATGCGCCCCCCCAGAATTCTCTTTAACAGAAAATGTCAAACAGTGAGGGGGTCTGACAAACCTGTCAGAACGACTCCTGTACTCCCGAAGCAGAGGCTGCTGGATGGCTGACGGTCGAGCGGGTGATTGCACTTGATCTGGTGTGACAACGATGGGCGGTCGACCTTGTCTTGGCGGCTGTGCTGTCTCGACGGGGCGGTCGAGGTCCAAGTGTGCCGGCTTTAAACGGTCGACTGAAATGTGGTCCGGTTTACCACTGACATCCACCTTGAAGGTTTTGTCTCCTGCCTCTAACACCCGGAATGGACCAGTATACGGGGCCTTGAGTGGATCCCGATGCGCATCGTGGCGGATGAAAATGTATTCAGCCTTTATAAGCTCTGTGGGCACGTGCAATCGCTGAAGCCCGTGGCACGATGTGGGGACCAACGCGAAACATCTGGCTGCCTCCTGGTGACTGTTAAGCTGGCCTGACATGGACCATGGCTCCGTTGGCGTTGGCAGGAAATCCCCCAGGACTCGCAGCGGCTGACCATAAACCAACTCTGCAGAGGAAGAGTGAAGGTCTTCTTTGGGAGCTGTGCGAAGGCCCAACAGAACCCACGGTAGCTTGCCCGCCCATCCAGCGTCCTGGAGACTGGCCCTCAGTGCGGCTTTCAGCGATCTGTGAAAACGTTCACAGAGGCCATTCACTTGAGGGTGGTAGGCTGTAGTGCGGTGCAACTTGACGCCGAGTCCCTGAACCACTGCATTCCAGAGTTCGGAGGAAAACTGCGGTCCTCAATCCGAAGAAATGTCAGCGGGCACTCCAAAATGGGCGACCCAGGAAGAAATGAATGCCCTGGCCACGTCCGCCGAAGTAGTGGATGACAGGGGCACCGCTTCTGGCCATCTGGTGGTGCGGTCTACCATGGTCAGAATGTGAGAAAAACCATGGGAAGGTGGAAGTGGTCCTACCAGGTCCACATTGACGTGGTCAAAACGCCGCTCCGGAACCGTGAAGGTGGCCAATGGGGCCTTGATGTGGCACTGTACCTTGGCCTTTTGGCAGATGACACAGGTGTTGGCCCAGTCACGGACATCCTTATGCATGCCATGCCAAACGAATTTAGCCGACATGAGCTTCTGCGAGGCCTTCATCCCTGGGTGCGACAACCCATGTATGGCATCGAAAACCTTGCAGCGCCAGGCGACCGGCACGACAGGGCGAGGGTCCCGTACGGAGACGTCGCACAGCAGCGTGGTACCTGCCGAATGGAACTCGACGTCGGCTAACTGGACACTAGTGATGTTGGCTCGGTAAGTCTGAACTTCCGGGTCCGAGACTTGGTCCACCGCCATGAGGGCGTAGTCGATGCCCAGATGAACTGCATTGACAGTCGCGCGGGAGAGGCAGTCTGCCACCAGGTTGTCCTTACCGGCCACGTGCTGGATATCCGTAGTAAGTTCGGATATGTAAGTCAGCTGACGCTGCTGTCGGGATGACCACGGTTTGGCTATCTTGGCCATGGCAAAGGTGAGTGGCATTTGGTCCACAAAAGCGGTGAAAGGACGTCCTTCCAGCAGGAACCGAAAATGGTGGATGGTCAGAAAAAGGGCTAGCAACTCCCGGTCGAAAGTGCTATACGATCTTTCGTTCTGTCTAAGTTGTCGGCTAAAGAACGCCAACGGCTGCCACGTCCCGTTCACCCATTGCTCCTGTACGGCGCCGATTGCATAGTCTGATGCGTCGGTGGTGAGGGCGATGGTGGCTCCTGGTAATGGGTGTGCCAGCATGGTCACGCTGGCTAAGGTGCTTCTGGTGTCGGCGAACGCTCGGTCCATGTCAACCGACCAGTCTACCGGGTCCTTGCCAGTCCTGCCCTTGAGGGCCTCGTACAGGGGCTGCATGAGCAGTGCTGCCTTAGGCACGAAACAGTGATAAAAGTTTACCATGCCTAGGAATTCCTGCAGGGTCTTTATGTTCTGCGGGCGTGGAAAGGATGTCACCGCCTCCACCTTCGCTTGCAAAGGAACCGCCCCCTCTGCGGTGATGCGATGCCCCAGGAAATCGATTTGTTGCAGGTCAAACTGGCACTTAGCCGGGTTGATAATCAGGCCGTGTTGGCTGAGGCATCGAAACAGGGTGCGAAGGTGACAGAGATTTTCCTCTTTGGTGGAGCTGGCAATCAGAATGTCATCCAGATAGATGAAGATGAAGTTGAGGTCCCGCAGCACGGAATCCATCAGGCGCTGGAAAGCCTGGGCGGCATTCTTTAAGCCAAACGGCATGCGCAGAAATTCGAAGAGGCCGAATGGGGTGATGACCGTGGTTTTCTGGACATCCTGTGGGTGCACTGGGACCTGGTGGTAGCCCCGGACGAGGTCGACTTTGGAGAAGAAGCTGCTTCCTGCCAAATGGGCAGAGAAATCTTGGATGTGGGGGATCGGGTACCGATCCGGAGTGGTGGTGTCATTCAGGTGTCGATGGTCACTGCAAGGTTGCCATCCGCCGCCAGGCTTCGGAACGATATGAAGGGGTGAAGACCAGGGACTATTCGACCGGCGAATAATCCCTAAACGTTCCATGGTGGCGAACTCCGCCTTTGCAACCGCCAGCTTGCCAGGATCCAGGCGCCGAGCTTGCGCGTAGGCTGGGGGACCGTTGGTGGTGATGTGGTGTTCCACACTGTGCTTCGTGGCTGTGGAGGGGAACGTGGGTCTCGTCAGGTCGGGAAATTCTGCAAGCAGACGGGCGAACTCGTCGGGAGTCAGGAAAGCACAGGCGACCGTGCGTGATGGAGTGTTACTGCGGTAACAGGGGATGGAATCGAAGGTTGCCGCGTTGATCAACAATCAGTTTTTCACGTCGACCAGGAGGCTGTTGTCGCACAGGAAATCCGCGCCGAGAATGGTTTGAGAAACTTTGGCCGTAACGAAATCCCAATGAAGCCGCTGGCCCCCGAAGCAAACCTCCACACGCCGTTTACCGAACGTCCGAATCGCTCCGCCATTGGCTGCTTCAAGGGCGAGGCCATGCTTCCCTGCCTGTACATCGAGGGCGGACCCTGGCAAAATGCTACACTGTGCTCCGGTGTCGCACAGAAAACGATGGCCGGAGAGCGTATCGGTAATGAAAAGCAACTTGCCGGCATTGCCGATCGCCATGACTGTCACGGGGCGCCCATTAGACCCATTCCTCATTATTTGCAGTTGGTTTTTTTGGGGGGGAAAGCTGCAGGGAGGACGGCAGGCCCTTGCCTTCGCGCTGAACTGCGCGTGGTAGAAACACAGCCCTGTTGATTGACGAGCTATGGTGGCGTCTGTGGGGGAGGGGCACCTCGTGGCGGCTTCTGCAGGGGATGGGCGCCTCGTGGCGGTGCAGTACTGCTGCATGGCTGCGAATATTTTGTCTGCCTTTGCCGCGAGTGCCGCGCAGTCTTCTACCTCGGATCTGGCCAGGGCAGCTTGCACCCTGGCCAGCGGGAGCAGTGTGGTGAGACCGGTATAAAAACCGGAGAGAGGCGAGGCCCGAGACCAGTCGGGACCAGCGGGAGCAGCGAGGAGGAGCTCGGGAGAAAACCCGGCGACCAGCGAGGCCCGAGACCAGTCGGGAGCAGTGTGGTGAGACCGGTATAAAAACCGGAGAGAGGCGAGGCCCGAGACCAGTCGGGACCAGCGGGAGCAGCGAGGAGGAGCTCGGGAGAAAACCCGGCGACCAGCGAGGCCCGAGACCAGTCGGGAGCAGTGTGGTGAGACCAGTATAAAAACCGGAGAGAGGCGAGGCCCGAGACCAGTCGGGAGCAGCGTGGTGAGACCGGTATAAAAACCGGAGAGAGGCGAGGCATACCAACTCAGCAGCGGGGAGAGAGGTAAAAAGTAATCAGTGTGTGACGTCACCAGGGAGCAGGTAGGTGATTGGTTGGTGAGTATTTCTCTTTTTTCAATACAAGCTTGAATTCTGTGGTGTTAAATTTCTGTGGTGTAGTGGGGATAGTTGGTAAATAAAGCGCCCTAGAGCATACCTGTAACTGGGGTATTGAATAAATTTTTAAAGTAATTAAAGGGGTAAGTCATGGCAGGAGAATTCAGACCCGTGCTCTGCTCCTCCTGCTCTATGTGGGAAGTCAGGGATGCTGCCAGTGTCCCTGATGACCATGTGTGCGGGAAATGCATCCAGCTGCAGCTACTTGTAGACCGCATTGCGGCGCTCGAGCTGCGGGTGGATGAATTTTGGAGCATGCGCGATGCTGAAAGGCTCGTGGATAACACGTTTAGCGAGTTGTGCACGCCTCAGGGTAGGGCAGCACAGGGGGTGACCATCAGGCGGAGCAACAAAGGCAGGCAGGTAGTGCAGGGAACCCCTGCGGACATCCCCCTTTCAAACAAGTATACCGCTTTGGATACTGTTGAGGGGGATGACTCACCAGGGGAAGGCAGCAGCGGCCAACTTCCTGGCACTGGGGGTGCTCCTGCTGCCCAGGAAGGGGGGAAAAAGAGTGGGAGAGCAATAGTGGTAGGGGATTCTATAGTAAGGGGAACAGATAGGCGTTTCTGTGGCCGTAGACGTGAATCCAGGATGGTTTGTTGCCTCCCTGGTGCCAGGGTCAAGGATGTCACTGAGCGGCTGCAGGGCATTCTGGAGGGGGAGGGAGTACGATATTGTTGCTATCACGGAGACATGGTTGAGGGAGGGTCAGGACTGGCAGCTCAATATTCCGGGGTATAGAATCTTCAGGCGAGACAGAGGGGGGTGTAAAAGGGGAGGGGGTGTTGCAATATTAATTAAGGAGTCAATTACTGCTGTAAGGAGGGATGATATATTAGCGGGTTCCTCTAATGAGGCCATATGGGTAGAACTTAAAAACAAAAAGGGGGCAAGCACTTTGCTGGGAGTGTACTATAGGCCCCCAAACAGTCAGGGGGAGATAGAGGAACAGATATGTAGGCAAATCTCCGAGAAGTGCGAAAATAATAGGGTAATAATAGTGGGGGATTTCAACTTCCCCAATATAAATTGGGACAGTCAGAGTGTGAAAGGCTTAGAGGGTGCAGAATTCTTAAAGTGCATCCAGGAGAGCTTTTTGAGCCAACATGTAGAAAGTCCTACAAGAGAGGGGGCGGTACTGGACCTAATTCTGGGGAATGTAGCCGGGCAAGTGGTGGAAGTGTCAGTAGGAGAGCATTTTGGCGACAGTGACCATAATTCGGTGAGATTTAAGGTGGTCATGGAAAAAGACAAAGACGGCCCGGAAATAAGGGTTCTAAATTGGGGGAAGGCCGATTTTAATATGATAAGGCAGGATCTGGCCAAAGTGGACTGGGAGCAGCTGCTTATAGGAAAATCCACATCAAAACAGTGGGAGACTTTCAGAAGGGAAATAGAGAGAGTACAACGCCAACATGTTCCTGTAAAGGTCAAGGGTGGGACCAACAAGCAAAGGGAACCTTGGATGACAAGGGATATACAGAAATGCATTAGAAATAAGAGGGGGGCTTTTGGCAGTTACAAAAGACTAAAGACAGAAGAAGCCCTAGAGGAGTATAAAAAGTGCAGGGGCATACTTAAAAAAGAAATTAGGAGGGCGAGGAGGGGCCATGAAATAACACTGGCGAGCAAAATAAAGGAAAATCCTAAGATGTTTTATAAGTATATTAAGGGCAAGAGGATAACCAGGGAAAGGGTAGGGCCCATTAGGGACCAAAGTGGCAATCTGTGTGTAGAGCCAGAGGATGTAGGCGGGGTTTTAAATGAATTTTTTGCATCTGTGTTCACTATGGAGAAAGACGATGCAGACATAGAAATCGGGCAAGGGGACTGTGACATACTCGAACATATTAGCATCGAGAGGGAGGAGGTGCTAGCGGTTTTAGCGGGCCAAAAAGTGGATAAATCCCCAGGCCCGGACGAGATGTATCCCAGGCTGCTGTGGGAGGCAAGGGAGGAGATTGCAGGGGCTCTGACACTAATTTTCAGAACCTCTCTGGCCACAGGGGATGTACCAGAGGACTGGAGAACAGCTAACGTAGTACCATTATTCAAGAAGGGTAGCAGGGATAAACCAGGGAATTACAGGCCAGTGAGTCTAACATCTGTGGTGGGGAAATTATTGGAAAAAATTCTGAGGGACAAAATTAATCTCCACTTGGAGAGGCAAGGATTAATCGGGGATAGTCAGCATGGCTTTGTCAAGGGTAAATCATGTCTAACAAATCTGATCGAATTTTTCGAGGGGGTGACTAGTGGGGTGGATGAGGGAAATGCTGTGGATGTGGTTTACATGGACTTCAGTAAAGCTTTTGACAAAGTCCCGCATAGGAGACTGGTCAAGAAGGTAAGAGCCCATGGGATCCAGGGTGCCTTGGCGCGTTGGATCCTAAACTGGCTGAGTGGCAGGAGGCAGAGGGTGATGGTCGAAGGTTGCTTTTGTGACTGGAAGCCTGTGTCCAGTGGGGTACCTCAGGGATCGGTGCTGGGTCCCTTATTGTTTGTGATCTACATAAATGATTTGGATGAGAATGTAAAAGGTATGATCAGTAAGTTCGCAGATGACACGAAAATTGGTGGGGTGGTAAATTGCGAGGAGGAAAGCCTCCGGCTACAGGACGATAATAACGGGTTGGTCAGATGGGCGGAAAAGTGGCAAATGGAATTTAACCCTGAAAAGTGCGAGGTGATGCATTTTGGATGGACAAATAAGGCAAGGGAATACACAATGAGTGGTAGGACCCTAGGAAGTACAGAGGGTCAGAGGGACCTTGGTGTACATGTACATAGATCCCTGAAGGCAGCGGAGCAGGTAGATAAGGTGGTTAAAAAGGCATATGGGATACTTGCCTTCATTAGCCGAGGCATAGAATATAAGAGCAGGGAGGTTATGATGGAGCTGTACAAAACGCTGGTGAGGCCACAGCTGGAGTACTGTGTGCAGTTCTGGTCGCCTCACTATAGGAAGGATGTGATTGCTTTGGAGAGGGTGCAGAGAAGATTCACCAGGATGTTACCTGGGATGGAGCGCCTCAGCTATGAAGAGAGGCTGGACAGGCTGGAGTTGTTTTCCTTGGAGCAGAGAAGGCTGAGGGGGGACCTGATTGAGGTGTACAAAATAATGAGGGGCATAGATAGGGTAGATAAAGAGGAACTTTTCCCCTTAGTGGGGGGGTCAATAACAAGGGGGCATAGATTCAGGGTAAGGGGCAGGAGATTTAGAGGGGATTTGAGGAGGAACTTTTTCACCCAGAGGGTGGTTGGAATGTGGAACTCAATGCCTGAAAGGGTGGTGGAGGCAGGAACCCTCACAACATTCAAGAAGCATTTGGATGAGCACTTGAAATGCCATTGCATACAAGGCTATGGACCAAATGCTGGAAAATGGGATTAGACTGGACAGGGATGGATGGGCGGCGCAGACACGATGGGCCGAAGGGCCTCTTTCTGTGCTGTAAAGCTCTATGACTCTATGACTCTATGACCTGCTCAGGCAGCTGGCTGAGGAATAGTTCCCGGAAAAGGAAGCATTCCGGTTCGGAGCCCAGGAGTGTGAGCATTTGGCTCATCAATTCCGAAGGCTTGGAGTCCCCCAGGCCGGGCATGGCGCGCAATCGACGTGCGCGCTCTGATTTAGTGAGCCCGAATACTTGCAGCAACCGTGCCTTGATGGTATCATACTTGCCCTCCGTCCGAGGGTTCCCAAGGAGGCTGATGATCCGTGAGGCGGTGGAGCTTTCGAGTGCCGAGACCACGTAGAGGTATTTAGTTTGATCTGCAACGATGCCTTTCAGAGCGAACTGGGCTTCGACCTGGATGAACCACAAGGTCGCCTGCTGACCCCAGAACTGTGGCAGCTTCAACGAAATGGCGTTGGCCTCCATATAGTGTTCTTATCGCGAAAAACGTTCGCAAAAGACGGGGTCACCAATGTAGGAATTGCCTCTAATTCCTATCTAAGAACTGAGTTCGACTCAGGCGTTCAATCAAATGAGTTTTAATGCAAAACTAACGAGTTTAAACAGTTTGTACAGGAGAGCCACGAAAACAGGTCTTTGCTGGTCGGAGGCTCCACGAGAACTGCCAGGGCGGTCTCGTGGATGGCGTCATGACGTCATCACGTTTTTCCCGCGCTTGGGTGGTCACGTGATTAGCGGCATGACGTCATCACGTTTACCCGCGCTTTGCTGCAGTCTTAAAGGGACCGCACCCCGTGCATGCAAACAGTATGTACAAACACAGAAATCACTAACAGACTGGTACAGGCTTAGGTTGGAGTCAAACCTCGTTAAAGGGAATTATGTACAGTTGCTCAAAGTCCCTCAGTGGCTCTGCCACAATACCACAGAATACAATGGCCTAGAAATTGGATCGTAACTCGAATCAGGGCACGATCCCAGTCACGAGCCTAAAGGGGCCTGTTGCCAAAAGGGACCACCGTAAATCGGTCCACTGGTAACATAGAAACATAGAAACATAGAAGATAGGAGCAGCAGTAGGCCATTCGGCCCCTCGACCCTGCTCTGCCATTCAATGCGATCATGGCTGATCATCCAAATTCAGTACCCTGTCCCTGCTTTCTCCCCATATCACTTGATCCCCTCACCCTTAAGAAATATATCTAACACCTTCTTGAATATATTTAATGAATTTGCCTCAACTGTCTTCTGTGGTAGAGAATTCCACAGGTTCACTACTCTCTAGGTGAAGAAATTCCTCCTCATCTCAGTCCTAAATGGCTTACCCCTTATTCTTAGACTGTGACCCCCTGGTTCTGGACTCCCCTGCCATCGGGAACAACCTTCCTGCATCTAGTCTTAGTCCTGTTAGAATTTTATGTTTCAATGAGATCCCCTCTCATTCTTCTAAACTCTAGCGAATATAAGCCTAATCGACCCAATCTCTCTTCATACATCATTTCTGCCATCCCAGGTATCAGACTGGTGAATCTTCGCTGCACTCCCTCCATGGCAAGAACATCTTCCTCAGATAAGGCGACCAAAACTGCACACAATACTCAAGGTGTGGTTTAACCAAGGCCCTGTACAACTGCAGCAAGTCATCCTTGCTCCTGTACACGAATCCTCTCATCATGAAGGCCAACATACCATTTGCCTTCTTAACCGCCTGCTGCACCTGCATGCTTATCTTAAGTGACTGGTGCACAAGGACACCCAGGTCTCGTTGCACTTCCCCTTTTCCCAATCTATTGCCATTCAGATAATAATCTGCCTTCCTGTTTTTGCCACCAAAATGAATAACCTCACATTTATTCACATTATACTGCATCTGCCATGCATCTGCCCAATCGCCCAACCTGTCCAAATCATACTGGAGTTTCTCTGCATCCTCCTCACAGCACACACGCCCACCCAGCTTTGTGTCGTCTGCAAACTTGGAGATATTACATCTAGTTCCCTCGTCTAGATCATTAATATATATTGTGAATAACTGGGGCCCTAGCATGATCCCTGCGGTACACCACTAGTCACTGTGTTCCACTCGGAAAAAGACCCGTTTATTCCAACTCTTTGCTTCCTGTCTGCCAACCAGTCAGTATCTTACCCCCAATCCCATGTGCTTTATCTTTGCACGCTAGTCTCTTATGTGGGACCTTATCGAAAGCCTTCTGAAAGTCCAAATACACCACATCCACTGGTTCTCCCTTATCTATTCTACCAGTTACATCCTCAAAAGATTCCAGTAGATTAGTCAAGCATGATTTACCTTTTGTAAATCCATGTTGACTTTGTCCGATCCTGTCACTGTTTTCCAAGTGCTCTGCTATTACATCTTTTATAATGGACTCTAGCATTTTCCCCACTACCGATGTCAGGCTTACCGGTCTATAATTCCCCGTTTTTTCTCTACCACCTTTTATAACTAGTGGGGTTACATTAGCTACCCTCCAATCCATGGGAACTGCTCCAGAGTCTATAGAATTTTGGTAGATGACCAGCAATGCATCTACTATTTCTAGGGCCACTTCCTTAAGTACTCTAGGATGTAGATTATCCTAGACCATGGGGATTTATCGGCCTTCAATCCCATCAATTTCCCTAACACCATTTCCCTACAAATACTGATTTTGTTCAGTTCCTCCCTCTCATTAGACCCTGTGTTCCCTGACATCTCTGGGAGGTTTATCGCTTTTCCTACATTTTTATAACACGGACTGGTTGGACTGAAGGACCTGTTTCCATGATACAACTTCTCTGTATTATTTATCTTGCCCGTTCAAATATTATAGATCAAATGTTGTTCTATTTTTCCTCAACCGAGATATCTACAGCAATACCTTTGTTTAATTCACCACTCATTCCTTTGATATTTGTCTTTTAAAGTATATATTTTTGCCCTGATCTGTATCAGAGCAGATGCCAGATAATCTTAAATGTAATCACATTGTGGTCACGGGTCACTAGAGGTTCCACTACTTCTGTATTATGGATGCTATCCTGATCACTTGTAATAACCGGGTCTAGATGAAATTCATTCCTAGTGGGGGCCTTGACAAATTGGGTCAAAAAGCAATCTTGTAACACATTCACTGGTTTTCATTCAGTTGCCACACTTCCATTAAGGTACTCCCAGTTTCTATTGGATTAATTGAAGTCACGCATGATTACAGTATTACAGCCTTTACATACCCTTTATATCTCATCATATAACATACAATCATCATCCTTATCCTACCCAGGGGTCGGTATTGGACCTCAATTGTTAATCCTGCTCTTCATCTGCTTGTTAACGCCAAGCCAGGCTATCTTATTTTGTGCTCTCTCCTGGGATATCAATTCTCCCTCCTTAATTTCCAAATTCCCTTCAAACGTATGAAGCAGCCCGTCCTCCTCTCCTGTACTTTTGATCCGTTGACAAGAAACAATTTGTTTCATACAGGCACACAAAAGGATTTGTACTTTTAGTGGAACTGTGAACTGGAGAAAGATGCCGAAGGAACTAAAAGCAGATCTATATGATGAAGAAAAGAAGAAATATGGCAGATCTAAATGTGAGAGGGGCAGAGATCAAAGAAAGCAAGATCCTGCCAGAGACAAACACGACTTGTGAAAGATGTGGCAGATGAAAAAAATGTTAGCAAAATTAAAAATCAAAGCCACTAAGAATGTAACACACAAATAAGTGAATTTGATGATATAAAAGTAAATACTCCAGCCAAAATGTGATCATATTGTACAGAGATGTTTCCTCTATTTGGTATGTGTTCAGACATAATCTACAATAAAAGAAACACAGATTCACAGAAACACATTTTCTTCTGCTCTCATCTCACTGTTTCTTCATTAGATTTATGAAACCACATATTTTAGCTTTGTGCACTTTCTGAAGGAACAGTTTCAATCACGTACAGTATCTAAAATTACTGAATTGCTCAATATAAGGTTCTAAGCACACTGTTTCTGACATTATAAATATGCATTCAGTAGGCACAATTCTAGAAGCACTATTCAAGTGTTGTTTAGGATCTGGATCATTTAATTATTTTGTGGCATAATATTTAACTAGCCAGTATGTACAAATTTTGTATACAATTCAAAATTACTTGGTGCAATTATTTGAAAAGTCTACGAAAGAATTGATTTCCCTAAAAAGTCCACTTCCTGTGCTTTATTCTGGTTAGAAGACAACATCTGGGCCCAATGGGACATGTTTGCTCACTTTGAAGATGCCTATTTGCTTTCCTGTCCATGTTAGAGACTTCAAGAGCACTAAGTAGACACAAATTATTTAGGAGCAAAAATGAATGATTATGAGAAAGCAAACTGAAAACATTGGAGGAATTCAATGTATATTGAAAACTTAGTGGCAGCCTATTACAAATTAATATTCAATATCATGCAAGCTATTTAATGACAGTTTGTACACATTACCTCATGTGATACTGAGACATAGGGGGTGATTTTCATTCAGAAGTCGGGAAGGAGGCGGGACTACAACTTTCGGGGTTGTAGTCCCGCCTCCATCGAGATGCGGCCAATCCACGCGATTTTAACTTGACTGACCTTGTTGAGCCTGCCCAGTGGGCTCAGCAGGCCAATTAAGGGCCACCCGGCAACAGGTGATGTCACAGACTGAAATTTCATCTGTCAAGACGTTTTGACAGATGAAATATCAGTGTTTCACAGCTGTTTGAAGCTGTCAAACACTGACAGTCTTACTTCTAACCTGAGTCCTTCCACACAGACTCAGTTAGAAATCTCACTGGCACAGAAAGATTTTGACAGTTTACAGCCATTCTGCTTTCTGTGCCGGTTAGATGATGGACTCCCGAAATCTAAAGGAAGGAAGGCTGTAAAGCTAAGTACAGGTAATTTAAACTTCTTTACACACTTTAGACACACCAAACACACTTACCTTTGCACTCATGCACCCATCACTCACCTGAACACCGACATCTCGACCCCTCCAAGTTCTTCAACCCGACGACCCGACTCCTCTAACTTGGCGTGGTTTGGAGCCGTCGGGAATCCCACACTTCAACATTCAAAATAGGGATTAGGCTAAAAACTGCTTGTTAACTACCTGTTAACAGGCAGTTAATTGGCACTAATCCCTTTCCGCTTCGGGTAGGCGGGTGTCAGTGCGGGGTGGGTACCCGCCTCCTTTGAAACTTACATGGAGCAGGGTTGGGGGTGGGATGGTGTCGGGACCCCCAAATTCGGGACTTTAACCCCCCGCACACCTCCAATCCTGACTCCACGGGTCAATGAAAATCGACCCCATAGACAATTGATCCCTAGTCTGTGCTGAGTTAGACAACCTTAGCCAGTAAAGGTGCCTCAATTTGCCTCAGTGCCTCTGGGCTTGAGGTAGGGAAGAAAAAAATCAGCCAGGATTCATATTCGTGATTGCTATCTGCTAATTCCTTCTGGAAAAGGCAAGTATGTGGCTGTAACTCGGCAGCACTGTCTTGGGGCATATGTGATGAATGGGCAGTGGCCGGCTGGCATCTGTGAAACCATACCCAACATGAGTCAGTACCCTGAGGAGGGAAAGGGAGAAATTGGGGAAAATCTTTGTAATGTTACAGCAAGTTGAGCTGTTTTCAGAACATAACAACTTAGCCAAGTGACACAGGCGTGAGTTGGTTACGACAACCAGGTGTATCCAAAGTTGGGAGGGAAGTTACACTGCCATATTATTTCCAAAATAACAGTCCTTAGATTACACAAAAATAATTTTAAAATCTTTTTAGCAAGTCATAGTTCTACTATGAATTACTTCAGATGCACAGTGAACCCAGAGACCTGATCCTTTTCCTGTTGGAGGTGGTGCAGTCTACATCTATAACTGCAGCAGAATTTTCCTGTGTACCTTAACATGATGCTTGCTGAATCCATACTTGCCGACCATGACTGGCTTATAATGCACCAGTTCTAATGAAGCATACCACTTTCTGGATCTGGGGCAGTGTTGTCCAATATGTTAGCCTTTACCCACATGTGCTGAATTGAAAATACAGATGAGATTAATTGCAATTTTGATTAGTAATTAAACATGAGTAATAGACATTTTCATTGGGCATGCAATCTCAATGCTCATATTCACATAGCATACGCATGTATACCTTAACTTTTTTGTGTACTTGTTGGTAAAATCGGAAGATGAAAAGCAGAGTAAGTGTTTTTTTGATCGATTTGTGTGCTTTACTTATTTGGTTACTGCTTATTGGTTATTTGCTAAAATGGCGTGCAACACGGGTGAAAGTCGAGGTCAGCTAAACCAATTGGAATAACCACTCCTGGCCAACAGAAGAAAGCAAGCCCATCCAATAATGAACAGCTCCAACAGAGCATGTCATGGCAACAGGAAAGCAGAAGCCAATCAATTTTTGGATGGAGAGAAGGTAGGGTCTGGTGCACCCTTGTTGGGCGAGTCAACATTCTCAGCAATCTCCCAAAGGAAGTCAAAGTACCGCTCGCACTGTTGTACTAAGATGTGCAGTTTCTGATAAGTTCATGTCAGAAGTCCAAACTTTGGTGAAAGGGAAAGGCTACAAAGTTTCACACTGAATGGTGGTAGATGCTTATGCAATAAATATACACATGTGAAGCACATTTACCTATACGATGTGAGTGCATGCAAGGCATCTTCTACTGAAATTAGTGCATGTGGCTAAAATGGTGTTGCTGTAGCCACAGCGTTGACGAGTCTTCTCAATTACATGCCGTCCCTCGACGACATCATCCAAAAACACAGCGTCAGTTTCCAAATGTACGCTGACGACACCCAGCTCTACCTTACCACCACCTCTCTCGACCTCTCCACTATATCTAAATTGTCTGACTGCTTGTCCATCATCCAGTACTAGATGAGCAGAAATTTCTGCCGACTAAATATTGGGAAGATCGAAGCCATTGTTTTCGGTCCTCGCCATAAACTCCATTCTCTAATCACTGACTCCATCCCTCTCCCTGGCAACTGTCTGAGGCTGATCCAGCCTGCTCACAACCTTGGTGGTTATATTTGATCCCGAGATGTGTTTACGACCACATATCCATGCCATCACTAAGACCGCCTATTTCCACCTCCGGAACATTGCCCAACTCCTTCCCTGCCTCAGCACATCTGCTGCTGAAACACTCATCCATGCCTTTATTACCTCTGGACTTGACTATTTCAATGCACTCCTCGCCAGCTTTCCATGTTCTACCCTCCGTAAACCTGAGGTCATCCAAAGGTCTTCTGCACGTGTCCTAACTCGCACCAAGTCCCAGTCACCCATCACCCCTGTGCTCGCTGACCTACATTGGCTCCGGTTAAGCAACGCCTCGATTTTAAAATTCTCATCCTTGTTTTCAAATCCCTCTTTGGCCTCGCCCCTCCCTATCTCTGTAATCTCCTCCAACCCCACAACCCTCCGAGATATCTGCGTTCCTCTAATTATGGCATCACTGATTTCAATCGCTCCATCATTGGTGGCCATGCCTTCAGTTACCAAGGCCCTAAGCCCAGGAAGTCCCTCCCTAATTTTCTCTGCCTCTCTAACTGTCTTTCCTCCTTTAAGACACTCCTTAAAACCTACCTCTTTGGTCAAGCTTTTGGTCATCTGCCCTAATATCTCCTTATGTGGCTTGGTGTCAAATTTTGTTTTATAATGCTCCTGTGAAGCGTGTGGGACGTTTTACTACGTTAAAGTGCTATATAAATACAAGTTGTTGTTAGTAATTTCTAATGGACAAAATTGTTCGAGGGTATGAATAGAATGGGTTTCCTGGCATTTCTACCAGTTGGACACAAATATTAAGAATCAGAGTTCCTAAATGTTTAGCAAAAAACAAAAGAGTTTATTTTATAGAGAGAAAATGGGCTTTGTCAAATTCACAACAAAGCAACTTACAAATCTTTGGTTGTCTGTTGTTAAGCAGTAATGTTAAAATAGAGCACAATGCCATCTAATGGATACCACAGGAGTTACTAGCTCCACCTCACATAAATGATGTATTGAAACCCAAGTTGTGGAATTTTATTCTGCAGTTACTAAATTCTGAACATAGCGATATAAAGTCAAATCTGAACATAGATATTACATGCCAATATTCTTAATAGAAATGATAGTCATGTGTGTGTAAAACTAACAAGCAGCTATAATATAAAATTTATCACATACCTCAGACTTGAGAAACACATCCAACTCCAAAAGTGCACATGACATCACAGAAACCCCACAGTGCAGATAGAGGCCATTTCGGCCCATCGAGCCTGCACCAGACACATATCCCACCCGATCACCGTAACCCCTACACCAACACATCCCACTCGATCCCTGTAACCCCACGTATTTAATCCCCCTAACACTAAGGGTCAATTTATCATAGCCAATCAACCTAACCTGCACATCTTTGGACTGTGGGAGAAAACCAGAGCAAACCCACACAAACACAGGGAGAATGTGCAAACTCCACACAGACAGTCACCCAAGGCCAGATTTGAACCCGGGTCCGTGGCGCTGTGAGACAACAGTGCTAACCACTGTGCCACCGTGCTCCCCTTGTACTACCTCATCTAAAATTATAATGAAGTTCGTAAAATAGCCAGTATGCAAAGCTGGAACTGTTTATACTTGTTATTCCTCTGCCGTCATGAAACTTATGGAGAAGTGGAGCACAATCGTGCAGCCTTCCACCTTAATTCTTCATCTTTTGTATGTTCATATGTTTGTAAATCTTAGATCAGCAGATGTTTGCATTTATAGGGACTGTAGTGATTATGATTTTACTACAATGTTACAGCATATGTTATGGCAACCTAAATCCCTACTTCCTAGCTGCCCACTCAATTCAACCATCATTGTAATCTACAATTTTTATTTTGGACCAGATCCTTGGATCAATACACTGTACATCTAAATTTTAAGCCGTACAATATAAAGAGAATTGAACCTAACTTTTGTTTGGAAAGCAGATGCTAAGAAAATGGTTATGAGTTCAATTTTCCTGCTCTTTGCCCTTGGGGAACGCACATTCCCTGGGTGCAAGGGTCGGGATAAAGGAGCACAGACCTGTAATGCCCGGTCTCTGCTGTCATTACATTGCGCTGGGATTTTCAGGGCTTCTTCTGTGGGACGGAACAAGATCTGCACCAGTTATAGGCACATTCTCAGCATTCCCATGCCTTCCACCATCTAGCTCAATTTCTTGTTGTTACATCCATGGGACACCCAGGCACAGAAGTGGCCCCAGAAGTTAGGATTCATGCAGGGACCATCCTCTGATTTGAGAGTCATAGCAGGCCCAGTAACATGCTGGACAAGGGCAAAGCTAAGTGGGATTCTTTATTTTTCAGCTCCCACCAGACCTTCATGCCTTGGGGCCTCTCCTTGTCTCTGTAATCTCCTCCAACCCTCCAAGATCTCTGCATTCCTCCAATTCTGGCCTTTTGTGCATCCCCGATTTCCTTTGCCCAACATTGGTGGCCATGCCTTCAGCTGTCTTTGGAATTCCCTCCCCAAACCTCTCCGCTTCTGTACCCCTCTCTCCTCCTTTAAGAGGCTCCTTAAAACCTCCTTTGACCATGCTTTTAGCCACCTGACCTAATATCTCCGTATATGGCTCAATGTCAAATTTTGTTGGAAAATGCTCCTGTGAAGCAGCTTGGGATGTTTTACTATGTTAATGCCAATATATAAATGCAAGTTGTTGTTGTCTTCTGGAGCCCTGAGGTCAACATCCAGGCTGTAGCTGCAGGCCCCTCAGATCTGAGCTGCATCCCATTTTAGTTCTGGTTTTCCAGCACAATGCCTTGCTAGGGAAAGGGCCTATGCTGGAGGTACAACCTGGCTATGGTCTGGTGCACCAAATTCAGCTACAGCTCAGCCTGGACAGGCGCAGTGGGCATTGAGTGTGCTAGATTTGTTCAGGCCCAGGGCAGAGAGGAGCCAGGAAAAAGAGCCCTACAGGTGATACATTTATATTATAGTGTAAATATTTCACGCAGTTCATATTTTTACTTGTCATTTTGCAGAACAAACTTACTTACCAATCAATAAATAACATTGTTGTATACTTTCAAGTAGATGAATGTGTTATTATTTGTTCTAATAATATATCTTTCAGCAGACAGAACAACGTCTTAAAATGGACGAGCTGCCTATAGATGCACAACAGGTGCTGGCAGCTTTCCCAAATGATAATAATGAGGCCCAAGGTTCAATTTTGGGCCAGCTTCAGACCCCCTGATTGGAGTGCATGCTCTGTGCATGGCGCCCACTTCAGGCCTGAAAACGGGCCTAAAAGAATTTCCACCCTATCTGTCTTGATAGTGTTGGTCGGAGGGATAAATATTGGCCAGGACACCGGGACAAGTCCCCTACTCTTCCTTGAGTAGTGCCATGGGATCTTTTATGTCCATCTGAGAGGGCAAATTTAACATCGTCATCTGAAAAGGTGGCACCACTGATAGTGCAGCATTCCTACAGTTGTACACTGAAGTGTCAGAATAGATTATATACTCAAATCTCTGGATGCAGGGCTTGAACCCATGATCTTCTGAATTAGAGGCGACAGTGCTACCCCTGAACAAAGGCTGACAAAGTTATTAGTGGAGATTTAATACAGAGCCCTAAAATGAAGCTCAAAATGTGATTCAAGCTTCTATAATCAGAATGAGCATTTGAAGCAAACTGATGGTTTACTCTCAAAAAATGCCCTACTGGAGTCTCAGAGGAAAATAGTTTTGCAGTATAAAGGCAGACAGAGAGGGGGATAAGGGAGATTGAAGATGTCATAGCTCACTTACTAGAGGAGGAGATTCTTGACATTAATTGTCTCCCAGCTGGTTTGTATAAAACAAGTTGGCCTAGAAATTGGGTTTTGGCTTAGCCAGGGCTTTAGCGCCGGAAGTTAGTGCCGGCGCTAAGTCCCCTGCGTGCGCCAAAAATTCAGTGGCGCCGCGCCCAAACGGCTGCCGGCGCTACTGAAGGGTCTTTGCGGCGGTACATCGGCGCTAACTGCCGTTTCGCGCCGCAATTCCGGCGCTGCGGCACCCGATGCGGTGCGGCAGGCTGGGGACGTGCAGGCCTCCTCCTCCCGTTAAGGAGGAGCTGCCTGCACCCGGCCGCGGCCCGCGCAAATCAGCTTAAAAATGAGCCCGGCACCTCGGACAAGTGCCGGGCTTGCATCTGTTCCGGGGGGGGGGGGGGGGGGGGAGAAGTCCGGGGAGGGAGCTGCGGGCAGGCGGCCGGCGGGAAAGTGGCCGGCCACCGCGGGGCCTTTAATGCGCCGGCGCAAACTGGAGTAAGGCACCTCTGCCAGAACGTTGCTTGCGGCTGCCACGGGCGAGGCGGCCGCAACTCAATTTCGGAGTTCGGGCGGGTTACCACGGCAACCGGGACGCTGCGCACACCGATGACGTCATCGGTGCCGGCGCAGCGCTACCGGTGCAACGCCGATTTAGGGCCCCAGGGAATTTTTAAACTGGCCATAACTCTGGCGCTAGTCCCTCTAGCGCCTCAAAAGCGGCGCTAAGGCAACTGAATTTCTAGGCCGTTATACCTAGTTTGGCACCTCTATTTCTGACTAGTGTCTGATGAGGTATAAATTTCTCAATCTGCACTGAATCAGTGTCAGTGACACTTATCTCCTTACTACTCAAAGGTCCTTCGTGTTGTGAAGATTTTAAGGCTGTGTCCTTACTAAAAATAGAATCATGGGGCTGGAAATTCATTATAGCCCAGGAATGGGCGGTAAAATTAGAAAAGTTGGAGAATTAGCACCAGGCGCTAATGTTTTAGACTGCACGCAAAATTCGTGCTCACTGCTCAAGGAAATGATTGGAACACTAATTCAAGTTTTTAAGCCCAAGCTCATGGGCATTACACTTTGGTGGACCAAAAGCAGGTGCAGTCTAATCGCAAGTCATTGTAACTGTAGGCCCATCAGCAGCAATTGCTCTCTTCCATTCCCTCTTGTTTGGCCTTGGCCTGCTGCCGCTCGTACTCACGCCCTGGCCTCGTGGCGGGTTCTCTTCTCGCTCCTCACACCGCTCAACAACCAAGGACGCCCATTACACCGGGACCAAATGCGGGAGGAGAACGAGACCCGAGTTCAAAGTCACACAGGACACACAGGCAGCGAACGGGCAGACGAGACGAGATGAGACGAAGAAGAAGGTAACACCAACAAGAGCAGAGAAGGGCAGCAAAAGACGTATTGGTAAAACCCCAAACACCTAGTTATAAGCTGGCGTTTGGGGAAGAAATTAGCAGTGTATGCTTGGACAGTGAGGATAAGTTGGCACTTGAACACTGCAAATAAACAAGCATTAGACGCGAGTGTCCACGCCCGCGACGAATATGCTAGCGTTCAAAGGATGGGTAGTAAAATCTTGTAAGCAGTGAAAACCGCCAACCGATCCACGACCGCAACGTTACCGCCGACGACCGCCTGAGGGAGAAGAAGAAGAAAACCCATCGCGACGAGACGACGACGGTAGCTGAGGAGAGGGAAGGTGTGTTGCATCAACAACTCCAGCGCCGCGCCCTGAGACCACGTGGTGATGGAGTACCGCAAAGGACAGAAGACCAAACCTCAAAACTCACAACGTTAAAGCAACAGGTTTTGGATTGGTGAGCATGAATTCCTGGCCCCTCATAGCTTAATCTAGTTAGGTATAGGGGGTGGTATAAGGATAAGGGGGATTATTAATGTAGTTGTTTTCCCTCGATGTGCCATGTGTTCCCCATTCCCTGAATAAGTGTAATTGTTTATGCCTGTATTTTATACCAGTAATTCTCTTAAGACTGTGTTTCTATTTCTGTTTTAATAAAATCTTGGTTTTCTTACACCGAACCACTTGTCTACTCGATTTTCTGTATCGCCGCCTGTACCTAAGTCCGGTGTCTAGAACCCAGGGGTGTGGGAGCGATTCGAACCGCTCAAGGGACAGTCAGAGGCGAAGCTGACTGGGCACCACGACACCACCCCCTACACAGGTCTTCCACACCATGTGGAGGGAGGTTGCCCAGCAGGTCTTGGGCAGCACTGTGGTCCTCAGGACCCACACACAGTGCAGGAAGAAACTTAATGACCTCACTCGGGTGGTTAGGGTGAGTCAATGCTTCAACAAAATCTACACACCACTTTTTGAACCACAGTCATCAAACACTGCCCAAAGCACCACACCCCCAGCACTCACCCACGAACAATCTCTACCTACCAACACTCACACCCGCATCTCACACTTTGCACACAACAATAGCTGTTCAACCAAGGCAGGCACATCACCCAAATACATTGCTCTACACTCACTCACACACTTTCCTTTCTCTTGGAGGCCAAGGTAGCTCACAACAGGAGGGAGCAGGAGCGCACAGGCAGGGGACAAGCCAACACCCAACCACTGTCTGTGCTGGAGAATAGAGTGCTCCAGATTATTGGGTGCCAGGTGGTGGATGCTATGGCCACCGGCAACGTTAATCCCCTTGAGAACAACAATGGCATGTGCATCTCTACTCCTTCATCTCACATCCCACTTCCCCCTCACCTCACAAGCCTTTCACACTTTCCAGCTAATCATGCTGTGTGCATGCATTTCTCCCTTCCTGCCACCCTCCCCTCACATTAACCCGACTCTTGTGCCTTTATGCTTTCAGGTAATGAGTAAGCACCTGAGCAGCCTGTCCCTGAGGGCACCGTTGAGAGCGAGGCAGGAGACGAGGAGGAGGAAGAAGACACCGCGTCACTGCATATCTCATCTGAATGTACCAGCTCAGATACTGGCACTTGTTGTGTATGTACCTTTAAGGGAATAACTGGCCTCAGACTGCAGTACCGGCAGTGACCACCCCTGTATAAAAGGCGCTAGCAGGCCTCTGTAGTTTCAGTTTCCCGATTGACTCCATTCAGCAAAGACTTGTTTAAATCAACTCCTGCTGTCCGTGTCTCAATTACACACGGACATAATATTGGCGATGAGCAGATACGAACTTACCTACAGTCTGCACCACCTCCTGGGATCCATTCCTGAAGCGAAGCGAGCAGAGGTCGAGGCCAGAACGAAGAAAGAAGCAGTAGAAACGGGCGTCGACCATGGGCATCCGCCCCTGAGTCAGCGGAGTTGAAGATTGCTGGAGAAGCTGTCGAGAGCGGGGCCTGGTTCCTGTCGACGGTGCTTCAGCTAATCGGGCTGGTGGCAGGTAGTACACTGATCCTTCCTGGGCTGTGGCGGTTGCGAACTCGAGCGGGTGGCTTGCAACGGGGCCGAGCAGCGTTGTCGGGAAGAGGAGAGAGAGAGAGGGTGGAGCACACAGGGCGCGGCCAGTGCTACGAAGCCGGGCAGTGTACGGACCCGAGAAGAGGGAGGCAAGAGTCCCACAGGGTTGTTCCACGACGGGAAAATAATTTTAAAAAGAAATATTAAACGCGCAGGAAACCGCGAGGAGCTGCAGCTTGCAACGGAAACCGCGGAAAGCAGCGCTAGCAACAGCGGGGAAGAAGGCAAAGCGTGGGAGGCACCATCTTAATCAGCGGGGAAGAAGGCAAAGCGCGGGAGGCGCCATTTTGTTAAATCGGGGAAGAAGGCAAAGCGCGGGAGGCGCCATTTTAGATTTTCAAGATGCCGAAGACTGGCTGTATCACTGCCTTTGATAATACAATAGAGGACTGGACCACATATGTGGAAAGAGTCGAGGTACATAGCGAGGCAAACGAAATAGCCGATGAGAAAAAGGCATCGTTATTGCTAAAGTTAATGGGTGCTAGAACGTATGGCCTAATGTGAGACCTGATTACTCCAGCCAAACCGAAGGCGAAGAGTTTTAACGAAATTGTTGCTGTCCTACAGGAACACCTAAACCCTGCACCGCTGCTGATAGCAGAAAGGCTACTAAGGAACCGTACAAGAATGTACAAAAGATGACGGACAGTAGTTCCGAAGACCAGATGAGCGATAGTGAATCCGGGAACAAGAGACTAATCTGTCTCAAACTTCACAATGTAATCGCAAAAGAGGATCACCGAACCATTTGGGTCACCCTCACGATAGCAGGGTCCCAAGTTAAAATGGAATTGGATACAGGATCAGCGCTAATCGTCATGAATCGACGAGACTACGAGCGGCTATTCTCACACATACCCTTGAGAGAGACATCCATCGTCTTGACGACGTATACGGGGCAAAAAGTATACCCCAGAGGAAAAATAAGGTTGCCTGTCGAATACAACGGCAAGAAAATACGGAAATTGTATCTCTACATACTGTAAAATGGTGGACCACCGTTATTGGGACGTGAATGGATCAGGAAGATAAGCTTAGATTGGCACTCCATTCATGCAATGACGGTGGATGGTAAAAAAAATGAAGACGTCACTCCTGGACGATTGTCAACAATCTTAGCTAACGCCAAAGAGGTATTTCAACAAGAACTGGGCACTCTTAAAGGTGTAACCACCTCGATAAAAATAGAAGAGAATGCAATTCCCAAGTTTTTCAAAGCAAGGCCGGTACCATATGCAATTCGCCCAGCTGTCGAGGCAGAGCTGGAGAATCTGGAGAAGGCAGGCGTGTTGTCTAAGGCCGACTGGAGCGAGTGGGCGACACCCATCGTTCCTGTCATAAAGAAAACGTTAAGCAATAAGTCTGAGGAGCCAAGGAAGGTTCGCATCTGTGGGGACTTCAAGGTGACGGTGAACCCAGTCCTTCACACAGTACAATATCCTCTTCCAAGGATAGAAGACATCTTCGCCTCACTATCTGGAGGGAAGCGTTTTACAAAAATTGACCTAGCACAAGCATATTTGCAGAAGGAGGTTGAAGAATCCTCTAGGAAGTATCTCACGATAAACACTCACAAAGGTCTTTACCAGTATCATTGATTGGTATTCGGAGTAGCATCGGCTCCGGCGATATGGCAAAGAGCGATGGAACAAGTCCTGCAAGGGATCCCGGGGACTCAGTGTTACTTGGAGGACATCCTTGTGACAGGTGAAGATGACAGTGAACACCTTAACAACCTAGAACAGGTGCTCACTAGACTACGGGAACATGGGCTACGAGCCAACCGCCCCAAGTGCGAGTTTTTTAAGAAACAGATATCGTATTGTGGCCACGTGATTGATGAAGAGGGGTTACATAAGTCCCCTGACAAAATTGAAGCGGTTGTTAAGGCCCCAGCGCCTGAAAATGTGTCGCAACTGAGGTCATTCCTCGGATTGGTGAATTATTACCATAAGTTTTTACCGAATTTGTCCACAATTCTGCACCCACTGAATGCCCTACTACAAACGGGAGTAGCATGGAAATGGAGCAATGACTGTAAGCGGGCCTTTCAGAAGAGTAAGGACTTAATCACTTCAAGAGAAGTATTGGCTCACTACAACCCAGCACTGCCGATCAGACTGGCGTGTGATGCGTCTCCCTACGGCATTGGGGCGGTACTGTCACATAAATTCCTTGGTGGTTTAGAGAGGCCGATAGCTTTTGCGTCATGCTCGTTAATTTCTGCCGAGCGCAACTACGCCCAGAGAGGCCCTCAGCCTAGTGTGGGGGGTGAAGAAGTTCAATCACTACCTGCACGGTCAAAAATTTACTCTACTAACTGATCATCAACCTCTTGTCTCCATTTTCAACCCTCAGAAGGGCGTACCGATAATGACAGCGCAACGGCTGCAGAGGTGGTCCTTTTTCCTAGGGGCACACCAATATGACATCGAGTACAAAGGAACTAAACAGCATGGGAATGCTGATGGATTGCCGCGCCTACCGTTGCCGACGGTGGAAGAAGACCTTATAGTGGATCCAATGGAGATATTCCACTCGACCATAGTCGAATGTCTCCCTGTGACGAATGCAAACATAGAAAAGGAAACACGAAATGACCCGACACTATCCCGGGTCTATGATTTAACGGTGAAGGGATGGCCAGCACATGGCGAACCACTACTGCCAGCATTCTCACCGAGAAGAGAACAGCTGTCAGTGTGCAGAGGAACCTTGATGTGTGGATCCAGAGTAGTAATTCCACCCAAATTGCAGGATAGAGTGCTCAATGAGCTTCATGAGGGTCATCTGGGAGGGGTAAAAATGAAGAACTTAGCCAGAGCGTTTGTGTGGTGGCCGGGAATCGATAGAGAAATCGAAGAGATGACCAAGAGCTCTGCAGGATGCCAGAAGGTCCAAAACGCCCCACCACAAGCTCCTCTACATCCATGGGAGTGGCCCTCATCTCCATGGCAAAGGGTGCACATTGATTTTGCTGGTCCCTTCATGGACTTGATGTTTTTAATTGCGGTGGATGCACATTCAAAGTGGCCAGAGGTAATAAAAATGTCCTCAACCACCACAGAAAAAACCATCACAGTCTTACGAACCATATTCGCCAGGAATGGGCTGCCTGAACAGATTTGCTCTGACAATGGACCACAGTTTGTGTCTGAAGAGTTCCGGAGGTTCTTAAAGAGCAATGGTGTTAAGCATTACACATCTGCCCCATATCATCCAGCCACTAATGGATTGGCCGAGAGGTTTGTTCAAACATTCAAGAAGGCTATCAAGGCAATGTGTAATGAAGATATACCCCTACAACACAAGGTGGATAACTTCTTGTTTGCCTACCGGAATGCGACACATGCGGTTACCAACCAAACTCCAGCCATGATGTTCTTCAATCGAAGGCTACGATGCCGCTTGGATTTGGTTAAGCCAAACGTCCGAAGAGATGTGGAGAACAGGCAGTTTCAGAATATGAATGAAAGGCCGACCAGGAGTTTTAAGATAGGTCAACCAGTTTTGGCCCGGGACTACCACACTGAGAAATGGCAGCCAGGAACGATTTGTACACGGCAAGGACCTCTCATGTATACCGTGGACGTTGGAGAGAGCATTGTAAGACGCCATGCTGACCAGATTCTAGAGTCACTGGAAAACGTCAACTCCACACCACGATATGATACACCTGGCAATGAAATCGACGTACCAATTGCAGCTACCGCAGAATCGGTGATATTGGAAGCAGATGAACCAAACAACGACATGGATCCAGAGTCAACCTTGCCAGAAGAACCTGATACTCCAAAGAGGCGTTATCCAGACAGAATCAGGAAGCCTCCTAAAAGACTGAACTTATAATTGCTTAACCTCAACCAATGTATCTAGCAACCGTAATTGTGATTGTAATTAGTTATCATTTACTTGTTAAATGAATGTTATGTACTGTTTATCTAAAAGGGGAGGAATTGTTGTGTATGTGCCTTTAAGGGAATAACTGGTCTCAGACTGCAGTACCGGCAGTGACCACCCCTGTATAAAAGGCGCTAGCAAGCCTCTGTAGTTTCAGTTTCCCGATTGACTCCATTCAGTAAAGACTTGTTTAAATCAACTCCTGCTGTCCGTGTCTCAATTATACACGGACATAATAGCACTATGCATTCTTTAGAGTATAGTAGCGGGATCTGCACAGGGTGAGGCACTGGGGACGAGTGGCCAGGAGGAAAGGTTGGCTCGTGGGCTAGCTCCCTGGAGGATGAGTTCGCGCGCGGGTTCTGCTGCACAGGACTCAGATGAGGACCTCAATGAGGAGGCCTTTAGAAGAAGTGTAATGGGCATGCACACGTAAATGATAGGTGCAATGGCAAGGATGCCTGAGAGTCGCTCGGCAATGGTAAGGAGCGTGGAGAAGTCCACCTCCAACATTGCACAAAGCTCTGTGCACATTATGGAACCCATCATTTCCAGTCTGCAAAGGATGGTAGACTCCCAGAGAGACCGTGGCGACCCAGACCTGATGCCACGTGTGATGGTCGATCTGGCAACTTTCATTGCAGCACAGGCGGAGGTGATGCAATGTCTTAGTGCTGTAGTGCAGTCTATGCTTTGTGGCATCCAAACTCAGACTGCTCTCATGCAGTCTCGGCTTGATGCCACGCAAGCTCTGACTGCTGCCATCACGGCTGGGTCAACCACCGTCCACCGGGGCTTTCACGGTGTCGCAGCAGGCCACCAATCTGTGCTCTAACAGATTGCTAGGGATGCTGAGGTGCTGCCCCGGGAGAGTGGCAGTGGGTCAGTGGAGCAGGAACCTACTGTCCTCTCTCAGGATGACAGCATTCCTGCTCCCACCTCTGCTACTCTGCCACTGTCCTTTTTCCTGCCTGTCATCCAGCCAGCCTAGAGTGCTGCCATCCATGCTGAGGTGGTGCAGTCTACAGCCGGGCCTTCCAGGTCCAGAGCTGATTGAGGGTGTCCTGCAAGGCCATCTGAAGTCTCCCGCATGGCCAACACTTCCTCCTCCACCTCCTCCTCCTCTCCCTCTTCCTCCTCCTGAGGTGGGCCCATAATCCCTGGTGGCAAGGGCTGGGCCCTCATGCTGGCCAAGTTGTGGAGCATGCAGCAGACCACCACGAAATGGGACACCCGCTCAGCCGAGTACAGGGGGGCTCCTCCCGAGCGGTCAAGGCAGCGGAACCGTTACTTCAGCAGGCCAATGGTCTGCTCGATGATGTTCCTGGTGGCGGTCTGGCTCTCATTATATGAGTGCTGGGCAGGAGTGTTGGGATTGTGGAGGGGAGTCATGAGACAGGAGAGTGGACAGTCCTTGTCCCGGAGCAGCCAGCCTTTAGCTTGACGTGATGGCTGGAAGACTGCTGGCACACCGGTCTGGCACCGGTTGAAGGCATAATGGCTGCTGCCAGGATAGCGGGCATTGACATTGAGGATTTGCTGTGTGTGGTTGCACACCAACTGCACATTAAGTGAATGGTAGGCTTTGCGGTTACGGAAGATCTCAGGATTGTTATGTGGTGCCCACAAAGCCACGTGGGTGCAGTCAATGGCACCCTGCACCATGGGAAATCCCGCTATCCTGGCAAAGCCACATGCACGTTCGGCCTGCTTCTCTCTGGTGATGGGGAAGGAAATGTAGTCCATTCTTCTACTGTAGAGAGCCTCTCTGACCTCTCGGACGCAGCGATGGATGGCGAATTGCAAGATGTTAGCTATGTCTCCTGTTGCAGACCGGAAGGATCCGCTGGCGAAGAAATTGAGGGCGACAGTGACCTTGATTACCACTGAGAGAGCTGTGGTCACCCTGATCTGAGGCTGGAGGTCTGGTTGCAGGAGGTGGCAGAATTCTGTGACCATCTCCTTGTTGAAGCGAAGCCTTCTAATACACTGCTCCTCGCTTAATTGGAGGTAGGGGAAGTGCTCTCAGAATACTCTCGGCTTCTTGTCAAATTAATCCCACTCCTCTGCTCGTTCCTTTGTAATTTTTTTTGTTTTTACTTCAAGTCCCCTTTGAATGTTGCTGTTGAATCTGCTTCCACCACCCTTTCAGGCCGTGCAGTCCAGAGTACAAAAACTTGCTGTGTAAAATAAAAAGTTTCCTTATGTCATCTCTAGTTATTTTGTCAATCACATTGGCCCAGAAATTCGGGTCGGGGGCTTCCCGCGGGTGCAAGCCCCCGACCTGCACTTACCTTGCGCGCCGGCCGTTGAGCTGTAGGGCCCCGTGGAATTCCGATCCAGGGCCTGGCCCAGCTGCCGGCGCGCAGTGCTTGCGTATCCCAGGGGCGCAGTTAGTGCGATGCGTCCCCTGGGATCACGTGGGCCATGGGCAGCCAATCGGAGGAGGGAAAAGCCCATTCATAAGTCTTGACAGGAAGAGCTGTCAAGACTTATAAATACTACGGCCCCAAAACAGCAGTAAACCTTCAAATAATTTTTTTTTTTAATCACATTTTTTAAATAAACTATAAATTACATTAAATAACTATTTTAAACAATAATTTAAATTTTTGAAAAAAATAATTTTATATTCTAACGGGGCTAAAAATAAACTTACCTTGCTTTAAAGTATTTAAAAATAATAAACCTGTGGAAAAAATGTTTTAATTTTAATTAATTGACCACTTACCTTGTAAAAAGCAGGCCTTATGCCTGCTTTTTAAATTTCTAAATTCTAAAGACTTACCCTCACGGAAATACCTGTAAAAAAAACGTAAGTTCAAAGCGCACGCGCAGACTCCCCTGCGCACGCGTTCAATCTCTGAACCCCTTCGTTCAGAGGAATGGAAGTGCTGGTTTCCCGCGCATGCGCAGTGCATGCACAAAACCGGCACTTCCATCGGGCTTACGGGTGAGTACCCAGCGCGTACTCACCCGTGGAGACCCGAATTTCTGGGCCATTAAATCTGTGTCCCCTGGATACTGACCCATCTGCCATTGGAAACAGTTGCTCCTTATTTACTCTGTGAAATCCATTCATGATTTTGAACACCTCTATCAAATCCCCTCTTAACCTTCTCTGCATTAATCAGAACAACCCCAGCTTCTCCAGTCTCTCCATATAACTGGTACCATTCTAGTAAATCTCTTCTGCACACGCTCCAAGGCCTTGACACCTTTCCTAAAGTGTGGTGCCAAAATTGAACACAATACTCCATCTGAAGCCTGACCAGTGTTATATAACGTTTTAACACAATTTTTTAGCTTTTGTACCCTATTGCTCTCTTAATAAAGCCAAAGATCCCATATACTTTTTAACAGCCTTCTCAACTTGTCCTGCCACTTTCAAATATTAGTTTACATACACCCCTAGGTCTCTCTGTTCCTGCATCCCCTTTAAAATTGTACCAGTTAGATCATATTGCCTCTCCTCATTCTTCCTACCAAAATACATCACTTCACAATTCTCTGTTATATTTAATCGGCCATGTGTCTGTCCAGTTGAATTAGAGTTCCAGTTATGCTGTAAGCGAAGGGATTGGATTTCAGAAAACATACCATCGGGGAAGTGCAGCATCAGGTCAGGGACTTCTCTTTAGCTCTCAGGCCCTCCAGCCTGAGGAACGTTTTATGACGGTCAAGACCCAGCCAAATTTGTTGGGGATTTAGGGCTGTTTTAGACTCCACTGATATTTTATTCTGTTAATGCAAAATAGACCAGTAAATTGAGTAAGGAAATAACTGTATATGCAGGAATGAGGGTCATTTAGAAGGTGCTACATGATTGTGTTTTTAACCGAAGATCAGCCATGATCTTATTGAATGGCAGAGCAGGCTCGAAGCACCGAATAGCCTACTCCTGTTCTTATTTCTTATAGAATCATAGAATCACAGAATGCACAGAAAGAGGCCATTTGGCTCGTCGAGCCTGTGCCGGCTCTCTGCAAGAGCGCTTCAGCTAGTCCCACTCCCCCTCCCTTTCCCCGTAGCCCTGCAAATTTTTTTCCTTCAGGTACTTATCCAACTCCCTTTTGAAAGCCATGATTGAGTCTGCTTCCATTACCCTTTCAGGCAGTGCATCCCAGATCCTAACCACTCGCTGCATAAAAAAACTTTTCCTCATGTCGCCTTTGGTGCTTTTGCCAGTCACCTTAAATCTGTGTCCTCTAGTTCTCGACTGTTCTGCTAAAGGGAACAGTTGCTTTCTATCTATTCTGTCTAGATGCATCATGATTTTGAACACCTCCATCAAATCTCCTCTCAACCTTCTCTGCTCCAAGGAAAACAACCCCAGCTTCTCCAGTCTATCCATGTAACTGAAGTCCCTCATCCCTGGAACCATTCTCGTAAATCTTTGCTGCACCGTCTCTAAGGCCTTTACATCCTTCCTAAAGTGTGTTGCACAGAATTGGATACACTACTCCAGTTGAGGCCGAACCAGTGTTTGATAAAGGTTCATCATAACTTCCTTGCTTTTGTACTCTATACCTCTATTTATGAAGCCCAGGGTCCTTATGCTTTTTTAACTGCTTTCTCAACCTGCCCTGCCACCTTCAACGGTTTGTGCACATATACCCCTTGGTCTCTCTGTTCATGCACCCTCTTTAGGATTGTACCCTTTAGATTATATTGTCTCTCCTCGTTCTTCCTACCAAAATGTATCACTTCGCACTTTTCCACGTTAAATTTCATCCGCCATATGTCCGCCCATTTCACCAGCCTGTCTATGTCTTCTTGAAGTCTATCATTGTCCTCTTCACTGTTCACTATACTTCCAAGTTTTGTGTCATCTGCAAATTTTGAAATTGTGCTCTGTACACCCAAGTCCAAGTCATTAATATATATCAAGAAACGCAGTGTTACTAGAACCAACCCCTGGGGAACACCAGTGTATACCTTCCTTCAGTCCGAAAAACAACTGTTCATCGCTACTCTCTGTTTCCTGTCACTTAGTCAATTTTTTATCCATGCTGCCACTGTCCCTTTTATTCCATAGGCTTCAAATTTGCTGGTAAGCCAATTATGTGGCACTTTATCAAATGCCTTTTGAAAGTCCATATATACCACGTCAACCGCATTGCCCTCATCAACCCTCTCTGTTACCTCATTAAAAAACTTGATCAAATTAGTTAAACACAATTTGCCTTTAACAAATCCATGTTGGCTTTCCTTAATTAATCCACATTTGTCCAAGTGATTGTTAATTTTGTCCCTGATTATCATTTCTAAGTGCTTCCCCACTACCAAGGTTAAACTGACTGGCCTGCAGTTGCTGGGTTTATCCTTACACCCTTTTTTGAACAAGCTTGCAACATTTGCAATTCTCCAGTCCTCTGGCACCACTCCAATATTTATGAAGGATTGGAATATTATGGCCAGTACCTCCGCGATTTCCACCCTAAATTCCATCAGCATCCTAGGATGCATCTCTTCCGGTCCTGGTGATTTATTTACTTTAAGTACAGCCAGCCTTTCTGGTAACTCCTCTTTATCAAATTTTATCCCATCCAGTTTCTCCACTACCTCCCCTTTCACTATAACTTCGGCAGTACCCTTTTCCTTGGTGAAGACAGGTGCAAAGTACTCATTTAGCACCTCAGCCATGCCCTCTGCCTCCATGTGTAGGTCTCCTTTGTGGTCCCTAATTGGCCCCACCCCTCCTCTTACTACATGTTTACTATTTATATGCCTATAGAAGACTTTTGAATTATCTTTTATGTTAGCTGCCAATCTACTCTCATACTCTCTGTTTGCCCCACTTATTTTATTTTTCACTTCTCCTCTGAACTTTCTATATTCAGCCTGATTCTCACTTGTATTCTCAACCTGACATCTGTTGGACACGCTCTTTTTCTGATTCATCTTACACTCTATCTCTTTCATCATTCGGAGAGCTCTGACTTTGGTTGCCCCATCTTTCCCCTTCATGGGAATGTACCTCGACTGTACCCGAACCAGCTCTGCTTTAAAGGCAGCCCATTGTTCGATTACAGTTTTGCCTGCCAATCTTTGATTCCAATTTACCCAGACCAGATCCGTTCTGAACCCACTGAAATTGGCCTTCCTCCAATTAAGTATTTTTACTCTAGATTGCTCCCTGTCCTTTTCCATAGCTAATCTAAACCTTATGATACTGTGATCACTGTTCCCTAACTGTTCCCCTACTGACACTTGCTCCACTTTCCCCACCTCATTCCCAGAACCAGATCCAGCAATGCATCCTTCCTCGTTGGGCTGGAAACATACTGGTCAAGAAAGTTCTCCTGAACACACTTCAGAAATTCTTCCCCCTCTCTGCCCTTTACACTATTACTATCCCAGTCTATATTAGGATAGTTGCAGTCCCCCATTATCACGACTATAGTTCTTGCACCTCTCTCTCATTTCCCTGCAAATTTGCTCCTTTATATCCTTCCCACTAGTTGGCAGCCTATAGAATACGCCTAGTAGTGTAATAGCACCTCTATTATTTCTTAACTCTAACCAAACAGATTCTGTCCTTGACTCCTCCAGGACATCCTCTCTCTCCAGCACTGTAACATTCTCCTTAACCAATACTGCCACCGGACCTCCTTTCTTTCCTTCCCTATCTTTCCTGAACATCTTGGGGAGAAATTCAGCATCGCCCCATTTGGGGCGCAATTATCGGCCGGGCGCAAAGATTAGCGCCTGGAGCTAATTATCGCCTCCGACTGCAAACTTGGCTTTTATCGCCCCTGGAGGTGATTGGAGCGCAAAATCAGGCGTTTCACACCTGCCTTAAGGCGCAAAGGCCGAGGAGCGAGGTGCTACCTCAGAGCACTGGCGAACCTCATGTGATGTCATTCAGCAATGGAACACAGACACACTGGCACCGGCCAGTTCTTAAAGGGGGGGGGGTCGATCTTGCTCTCCATCCACATCCTGCTCATTGCAGCCTTGATTCTCATCCTGGAGAGACCTGTACATCAAATCTGCTGGAAAGAACAATGGAGAGCCCCAGGGAAAGAACTCAGAGTGCAGCCCCCACAGTCTCTTCTAAATCGATAAAAGGAAGGGCAAATCAAAATTTACCTGCAAAGTGCTGCTCAGTACCCAAAACTCCTTCACACAGCGTTGAATCTCTCCAGAAGTCTCTCTCTCTCTCTCAGAATGCGTGGTGTAAAAATGTCACCAACAAAAAAAGGCAGGAAGCAGTCACCTTTAAATAGCGCTCCCCCAGTCCCTTCCTGACTGCAAAACGCTCCCTTCAACCTGTCGTTCCTAGCGGCAGGCGGTAAGTCAGGGGGCGCCACTCAATATCCGGTCCAGGGCGCTACCGGGGCGTTGCACACTCGACTGACATCACAATCTGCCGGTGCAGGAGATCGTGGCGGTAGTGTTTAGTGCCGCCGCAAAATGTCTAGTTAATTTCGTGAGCGGCGCAAACATTGCCGCACACGGGCGCTAGTTGCTTTGTGCCCCATTAGCGCCCTCTTAAGGCGCTAATGGGAGGTGCAAACCAACTGAATTTTCTCCCCCCCTTATATCCAGGAATATTTAATACCCAATCCTGCCCTTTTTTGAGCCAGGCCTTCGTTATCGCCACAACATCATATTCCCGTGTGGCTATTTGTGTCTGCAGCTCACCAATATTATTTACCAGGCTTTGTGCATTTACACACATGCACTGTGAACCTCTCCTAGACTCTGTTGCATTCCCGATTCAAATGTGAAGTGAAATTTGACCCAGTAGCAGGAGATTACTCCTCCAACTCCCTTAAGCCATAAAGATTTTTTCTATAAATAGATTTTAAACTGGGTTCATATCCCACGCATAGGTAGGTTGGATGATATTTCACTTAACAATTACAAAAATGAATGCAAAAGATAGTAATTATAATAATCTCTATCATGCTTTAGTCTGGACTTTAACATATTTATATGTGAAGTTAGAAGTTTCAGATTGAGTAAAAGAACATTATATTTCTGCTCATAATGATACCAACCCAGTAGATTATTAACTGGGCATGACAACTTTTATCATTTGGAGCTTTATACAGACAACAAAGCTACCGCTGCTTCTCAGTGTCATCTCTTTAAGGTGATAGCTTTCTAACTGATCCTGACTAATTCAATTCCACACAATGGGTATCAATCTGTTTTTTAACTTCTGTTCAAAATGCTCCTGTTGAAACAATCTTATTTTATCTTCTTCCATCAACTCCTAAGTTCCTTCAAGTTCTTACCTCACAACAACAGAATCAACGACAAACATTTGTATAGTGTAGATTTAAAAAAAAACCTGTACAAAAGCAAAATGCTGGAAGTCTGTTTGGCCCAGTGGTAAATGTGATGTCCGGGTATCAATAATACTCGGACTGCAGGAGAACAATAAACAGGTATTTACTGAACAGAGGGGAACTCAAGACTGAAATACAGAAGCCTGCTATGGCTTTATATACAGGGGTGGTCACTGCCGGTACTGCAGTATAGAATCAGTTCTTCTCTTAAAGGTACATACACAACAATTCCTCCCCTTTTAGATAAACAGTACATAACATTCATTTAACAACTAAATAATAACTAATTACAATTACAATTTTCTCTGTACTATATACATCAACTGAAATAATCATTTATAAGTTCAGTCTTTGAGGAGGCTTCCTGATCCTGACTGGATAGCGCCTTTCTCAAGTATCCAGTTCTTGTTGCGGAGTTGATTCTGGCTCATTGTCATTGGTTGGTTCGTCAGCTTCCAATACCACTGCTTCTGAGGTAGACGCAATCTGTACTTCGGGTTGATTACCAAGTGCACCTGCTCGTGGTATGGGTTTGGCTTGTTCCTGTGACTCTAGAATTTGGTCAGCATGGCGTCTCACGATGCTCTCTCCAACGTCCACTGTGTACATTAGTGGTCCCTGCTGTGTGCATATCGTTCCTGGCTGACATTTTTCTGTTCAGTAGTCGCGGGCCAAGACTGGTTGCCCTATCTTGAAGCTCCTGGTTGGCTTCTCATTTATGTGCTGGAATTGCTTATCCTCAACATCTCGTCTTATGTTTAGTTTGAGCAAATCCAGGCGACATCTTAGCCTTCGGTTGAAGAACAGTATGGCTGGAGCTTGGTTGGTGACTGCATGTGTCGCATTCTGGTAAGCAAACAAGAAATTATCCACCTTGTGTTGCAGTGGAATGTCATCATTATGCATTGCTTTATTGCCTTTTTAAAGGTCTGAACAAACCTCTCAGCCAATCCATTTGTGGCTGGATGATATAGGGCAGATGTGTAATATTTCACCCCATTATTCCTCAGAAACCTCCGGAAATCCTCTGACACAAACTGTGGCCCATTGTCGGAGCAAATCTGTTCTGGCAAGCCATTCCTGGCGAAGATGGTCTGTAGGACTGCAATAGTTTTCTCCGTGGTGGTGGAGGACATTTTGATGACCTCTGGCCATTTCGAATGGGCGTCCACAGCGATTAGGAACATTGAGTCCATAAATGGACCAGCAAAATCAATGTGTACCCGTTGCCATGGAGATGAGGGCCACTTCCATGGATGTAGCGGGGCCTGTGGTGGAGCGTTTTGGACCTTCTGGCATCCTGTGCATCTCTTGGTCATATCCTCGATTTCTTTATCGATTCCCGGCCACCACACAAACGCCCTGACTAGGCTCTTCATTTTTACCCCTCCCAGATGACCCTCATGAAGCTCATTGAGCACACTATCTCTCAACTTGGGTAGAATTACCACTCAGGATCCACACATCAAGGTCCCCCGGCACACTGACAGCTGTTCTCTCCTTGGCGAGAATGCTGGCAACAGTGAGTCGCCATGTGCTGGCCATCCCTTCACCGTCAAATCATAGACCCGAGAGAGTGCCGGGTCATTTCGGGTTTCCTTCTCTATACTTGAGTTTGTAAAAGGTAGACATTCGACTATGGTCGCATGGAATATCTCAACAGGGTCCACTGCAGATGCTTCCTCTACCGTAGGCAACGGTAGGCGCGACAGCCCATCAGCGTTTCCATGCTGTTTCGTACCCTTGTACTCTATGTCGTACTGATGTGCCCCTAGAAAAAGTGACCATCTTTGCAGCCGTTGCGCCGTCATCACCGGATCGCCCTTCTTTGGGTTAAAAATGAAGACCAGGGGCTGATGATCAGTCAGTAGGGTGAATTTCTGCCCGTGCAGGTAGTGATTGAACTTCTTCACCCCCCACACCAGGCTGAGGGCCTCCCTGTCAATCTGGGCGTAGTTACGCTCGGCTGAGGTTAATGAGCGCGACGCAAAGGCTATTGGCCTCTCTGAACCGTCAAGGAATTTGTGTGACAGCACTGCTCCGATGCCGTAGGGAGACACATCACATGCTAACCGAATCAGTAGTATTGGATTGTAGTGGGCCAATACTTCTTTTGAAGTGATTAGGCATTTACATTTCTGAAAGGCACGCTTACACTCATCACTCCATTTCCATGTTACTCCAGTTTGCAGCAGGGCGTTCAGTGGGTGCAGAATTGTAGATAAATTCGGCACGAACTTATGGTACTAGTTCACCAACCCGAGGAACAACCTCAGTTGCGACACATTTTCCGGTGCTGGAGCCTTGACTACAGCCTCAATCTTGTCCGGCGACTTATGTAACCCTTCCTCATCAATCATGTGGCCACAATACGAGATTTGTCTCCTGAAGAACTCGCATTTGGGGCAGTTGGCTCGTAGCCCATATTCCTGTAATCTCGTGAGCATCTGCTCCAGGTTGGCAAGGTGTTCACTGTCATTTTCGCCCGTAACCAGGATGTCGTCCAAATAACACTGGGTCCCCGGGATCCCTTGCAGGACTTGTTTCATCACCCTCTGCCAAATAGCCGGGGCTGATGCTACCCCGAATACCAGTCGATTGTACTGGTAAAAGCCTTTGTGAGTGTTTATCATGAGGTATTTCCTAGATGCTTCTTCCACCTCCATTTGTAGATACGCTTGGGCCAGATCAATCTTCGTAAAGCGTTTCCCTCCAGATAGTGAGGCGAAAATATCTTCTATCCGTGGAAGTGGATATTGTACTGTGTGCAGGACTGGGTTCACAGTTACCTTGAAGTCCCCACAGATGCGAACCTTCTTCGGTTCCCCAGGCGTGCTGCTCAATGATTTCTTCATTACAGGAATGATGGGTGTGGCCCACTCACTCCAGTCCACCTTGGACAGCACACCGGAACGCTCCAGACTCTCCAGCTCTGCTTCAACGGCTGGGCGGATCGCGTAAGGTACCGGTCTGGCCTTAAAAAATTTTGGGTTTGCGTTATCTTCGATTTTTATCATTGCCGTTACTCCTTTTAGAGTCCCAAGTCCTTGTTGGAACACCTCTTTCGCATCAGTTAGAATTTTTGACAGTCGTCCAGGTGTGACGTCATCATCCTTTTTATCAGTCACAGTTAGCGCCTGAATGGAATGCCAATCCAATTGTATTTTCCGGATCCATTCACGTCCCAATAATGGTGGTCCTCCATCTGGTAGTATATATAGATACAGTTTCTGTGTTTCCTTGCCGTTGTATTCAACTGGCACCCTTATTTTTCCTCTGGGGTAGACTTTTTGCCCCGTGTATGTCTTCAATACAATGGACGTGCCCTTCAATGGTATGTGTGAGAATAGCCGCTCATAGTCGCGTCAATTCATGACAGTTAGGGCTGATCCTGTGTCCAATTCCATCTTTACTGGGGACCCTGCTATCATGAGGGTGACCCAAATGGTTCGGTGATCCTCCTTTGCGATCACGTTGTGTAACTTTAGACAACTTAGTCTCCTGCTCCCGGAGTACTTATCACTCTCCTGATCTTCCGAACTACTGTCTGTCAATTTCTTTACTTTCTTGCACTTTTCCTTAGTAGTTCTTGTAGTGTTGGTTTTCTTTCCCGACCTGCAGACTCTTGCTATGTGTCCCATTTTCCCACATTGCCTGCATACTTTGTCCTTAACCCAGCAGTCCTTCTGATCATGGGTTGTTCTGCCGCAGCGGTAGCACTTTTCTGTTCCATACGCCATTTCGTTAGCGCTGTATTCCTGTGGTTTCTGTTGTATTTCCGCAGCTCCCCGTGCTGCTGCTTCGTAGGATACTGCCACACTGAAAGCCTGTTCTAGCTTCAGGTCCTTTTCCGAAAGTAGTCATTTCTGGGTTCCTTCACTCTGGAGCCCGCAGACAAACTTATCCCATAAGGTGTCTGCCAGTCCTGCTCCGAACTGGCAGTGCTTCGATAACTTGCGTAGTTCCGTAAGATAGTCAGCATTGCTCTCATCTTTGTGCTGGTTTCTTTTATGGAACTTGAATCTTTCTGCTATCAGCAGCGGTGTAGGGTTTAGGTGTTCCTGTAAGATATTAACAATCTCCTCAAAACTTTTCTCCATTGGTTTAGCTGGGGTAATTCAATTCCGCAATAGGCCGTACGTTCTCGCGCCCATCAAATTTAATAATACCGACGCCTTCTTTCCATCGGCCACTCATTTGCCTCGCAGTACACTTCAATTCTTTCCACATACGTGGTCCAGTCTTCTACCTCATTGTCGAAAGCAGTGATACTGCCACTCTTCGGCATCTTGAGTGATTTTAAATGGCGCCTCCCGCGCTTTTTCTTCTTCCCCAAGGGAATAAAATGGCGCATCCCGTGCTTTTCCTTCTTCCCAAATGGAATAAAATGGCACATCCCACGCTTTTCCTTCTTCCCCTTGCTGCCACGCTGCTCCTAGCGTTCTACAGGGTAATGGCGGCGACCCGTGGTTTCGGCGCGTATCACTTTTCCTTCCCCTCGTTCTATCCTCTCCACGCTGCCTGGTTCTTGAGCACCGACCGCGCCCTGTGTGCTCCACCCTCTCTCTCTCTCTTCCTCCCGACGACGCTGCGCGGCCCCTTTGCAGAGCCGCTCGATCGAGCCCGAGCCCGCCACAGTCTGGAAGGGTCAGCGCACTACCTGCTACCAACACGACTTGCTGGAACACCTCGACTGGGGAGCCAGGCCCAGCTCTCCACAGCCTCCCCTGCAACTCTCTGATGGATCCCTGGGCGGTTGCCCGCGATCGACGCCCGCCGTTCTGACTTCGACCTCCAAGAAGCTTCTCTTCAGGGAAAAGATCCCCATGAGGTGATGCAGTACTGCAGGTGAGTTCGAACCTGCCCGTCGCCAGTGTGGTGTCCGGGTATCAATAATACTCGGACTGCAGGAGAACAATAAACAGGTATTTACTGAACAGAGGGGAACTCAAGACTGAAATACAGAAGCCTGCTATGGCTTTATATACAGGGGTGGTCACTGCCGGTACTGCAGTATAGAATCAGTTCTTCTCTTAAAGGTACATACACAACAGTAAAGGCATGATACAGTTAAACCTAGAAGCACAGAGACACCAGTGAGTTTTAATTTAATTTTGGAAAAAGACATTTACTTTGGACAATGAGCATCTCGATAGGTGATTTAACGGTGAATAGGTGATTTAACTTTGGACAATGAGACTTTGGGGGAGAAATTGGGTGAGTAGCGCCACCTGTTAGCGCCTAAAGAGGCAGTCAGTGGCTGTAGCGCCACTGGCTGCGCCTCCCACGATATTCAGCATGGGTGCTAATTGTTGAGTCTGTATGTCCCAGTTAGGTTTAGGATCAATCACTGGACACAGACAAAAAGAATAACTTTTAACAGGTCTTTACTATTCGAAGGTCAGGGCTGAACTGCCCAGCAAATCCTTGCACAACACTTATATACCGGTGTGGTCACCACCGGTATTACAGTATTACAGTATACAGCAGCCAAGAGAAAGTAGTACATCTCTTAAGGTAGTTCTCTTAAGGTGGAACAGGCTACATACACCACAATCCTCCCTTTTTAGCATAACAGTTATATCCCCATTTAACATAACATAATAACATATATATATTCAACTTCATGCAAAACAGTTCAAAGATTCAGTCTCTGAGGAGGCCTCCTGATTCGAGTTGGATAACGCCTTTCAGGGGTCTCTGATTCTCATTGCTGGGGTGACTCATCTAGTTGGTCTCTTATGGATTGGACATCATCATCAGGTACATTCACTTCTGAGGTAGATGCTTCAGGTTCACTAACTTCTTTCACGGTTGTCTCTGCCGTAACCATGGGTTCGACCATTGTTCTCGATTCTACCAGTTGGTCAGCATGACGGCGTATTACATTTTCACCAATATCTACCGTGTACATCAGGGGTCCTTGTCTGGCCCGAATTGTTCCAGATTGCCATTTCTCGTTTTTATAGTCCCGGGCTAACACTGGTTGTCCTATTTCGAAACTCCGAGTGGTCTTGTTATTTATATGCTGGAACTGTTTGTTTTCAACTTCCCTCCGCACATTTGGTTTTAACAAGTCCAACCTGGACCGCAACCTCCTGTTGTAGAACATCATGGCAGGACTTTGGTTTGTCACTGCATGAGTGGCGTTTCGATATGCCAGTAGGAATTTGTCCACCTTGTGTTGTAGTGGAATCTGATCTTCGCTCATGGCCTTTATTGCTTTTTTAAACGTTTGTACAAATCTCTCGGCCAACCTGTTTGTAGCCGGATGATATGGGGCAGAGGTATAATGTTTCACCCCATTCTTCTTCATGAATCCCTGGAATTCTTCTGACACGAACTGCGGTCCATTGTCTGAACATATTTGTTCTGGCAATCCATTTCTCGCAAATATCGTTCTTAACACCGCGATCGTCTTTTCCGAGGCAGTGGTAATCATCTTAATCACTTCTGGCCATTTAGAATGTGCGTCCACTGCAATTAAAAACATGGAGTCCATGAAAGGACCAGCAAAGTCAATATGTACACGTTGCCATGGGGTTGAAGGCCATTCCCATGGATGCAGCGGTGCAATCGGAGGTGCATTTTGCACTTTTTGGCACCCTGAGCAGCTTTTCGTCAGCTCCTCTATCTGTTGGTCGATACCCAGCCACCACACATAAGCCCTAGCAAGGCTTTTCATCTTGACTCCCCCCAGATGACCTTCATGCAGTTCCTTTAGAAATCTCTCTTAACTTAGGAGGAATAATCACGCTTGTTCCATACATCAATGTTCCTTGACAGACGGACAGCTGTTCTCGTCTTGCTGAGAATGCCGGTAACAGTGGATCACCATGTGCTGGCCATCCCTTAACTGTCACTTCGTAGACCCTGGACAGTGTCGGGTCGTTCCTGGTTTCTCTTTCAATACTTGCATTGGTGACTTGTAAACATTCGATGATGGTCGAGTGAAATAACTCAACAGGGTCAACCGTCGGTGCCTCCTCCTCTGTAGGTAGTGGCAGGCGTGACAGCCCATCAGCATTACCATGCTGCTTTGTACCTTTGAATTCTATCTGATATTGATGTGCCCCTAGGAAAAGGGACCATCTCTGGAGTCTCTGTGCTGCCATCACCGAAACACCCTTCTTCGGGTTAAAAATGGATACCAACGGCTGGTGGTCTGTCAGAAGCGTAAACTTTTGGCCCTGCAGGTAATGATTAAACTTCTTTACTCCCCACACAAGGCTGAGAGCCTCCCTATCTATCTGAGCATAATTGCGCTCAGCGGAGGTCAATGATCTGGATGCGAACGCAACTGGCCTCTCCTGGCCATTTGGCAACTTGTGTGAGAGTGCTGCCCCAATACCATATGGAGAAGCATCACAAGCCAAACGAATAGGCAGCGTTGGGTTGAAGTGAGCCAACACTTCCTCTGAGGTGATCAATGCCTTGCTTTTGCGAAAGGCCCTCTTACAGTCCTCGCTCCACTTCCATGGTACTCCCTTCTGCAAAAGAGCGTTCAGCGGGTGCAGCACCGTGGATAAATTTGGCAGAAACTTATGGTAATAGTTAATCAACCCTAGAAACGACCTCAATTGAGATACATTATCCGGAGCGGGAGCCTTCACAACAGCTTCAATCTTGTCAGGAGACTTATGAAGCCCCTTCTGGTCAATGACATGACCACAGTACGAGATCCGCTTCTGAAAGAATTCACATTTCTGGCGATTAACTCTAAGACCACATTCTTTCAATCTGGTGAGCACCAGTTCCAAGTTTGCAAGGTGTTCCTCGTCATCATCTCCTGTAATCAGAATATCGTCCAGGTAACATTGTGTACCTGGAATTCCCTGTAATACCTGCTCCATGGCCCTCTGCCAAATTGCTGGAGCCGATGCCACTCAAAAAACCAGTCTATTATACCGGTACAAGCCTCTATGCGTGTTGATCGTGAGATACTGGCGTGACTCTTCCTCAACTTCCATCTGTAAGTACGCCTGCGCCAGGTCTATCTTGGTGAAGTGTTTCCCACCAGACAATGAAGCGAAGATATCCTCAATCCGTGGAAGCGGATACTGCACCGTGTGAAGCACCGGATTAACAGTGATCTTGAAATCACCACAGATGCGAACCTTCCCCGGTTCCCCCGGCTTGTTGCTCGATGAACGCTTCATGACTGGGACAATGGGCGTGGCCCACTCACTCCAGTCTACCTTAGACAGTACTCCTGAACATTCTAGCCCTTCCAGCTCAGCTTCCACAGCAGGTCGTATTGCATAAGGTACCAGTCTGGCTTTGAAAAATTTCGGGTTTGCATGTTCTTCAATCTTGATGTTTGCCGTAATTCCTCTCAGTGCTCCCAGTCCTTGTTGGAACACCTCTTTAGCATCGTCCAATATTCTGGACAATCGTTTAGGTTTGACATCTTTTGTACCAGAATCTACCGTTAGTGCTTTTAAGGAATGCCAGTCCATATTTATTTTCCTAATCCACTCCCGTCCCAGTAGTGGTGGACCTCCCTCAGGTAGCACATATAAGTCCATTCCTCGGCTTTCTTTGCCCTTGTGGACCACCTTTACCTCTATCTTCCCGATGGGGTATACTCTTTGCCCCGTGTATGTTTTCAATACAATCTCCGTATCCCGTAGGGGAATATGTGGGAATAACCTTTTGTAATCTTTCTTATTCATGACCGGCAATGCCGATCCAGTGTCCAATTCCATCTTCACTTGGACTCCTGCTATCTGAAGTGTGACCCAAATTGTTTGGAGGTCTGCTTCCTTACCAACATTGTGTACTCTTAGACCACCCAGTTCATTACTGCTGGCGTCTGAATCTGACTTCTGTTCGTTCGAACTGTTCTCTGTCACCTTGTTTACCTTTTTGTACTTTTCCTGCGGTGACTTTTTGTTGCTGGTCTTCTTTCCTGACCGGCATACTTTAGCTATGTGACCAAGCCAGCCACATTTTCTGCATTCCTGATTTTTGAACCAGCATTGGTTCTGATCATGTGTTGTCTTTCCACAACGATAACATTTTACTGTACTCAAGACCATTTGATTGGTACAGAGTTCCGGTGACCGTAGCTGCATTTCCGCAGTGCCTCTTGCTGCGGCTTCTTGCGATGCTGCAATAGTGACAGCTTTATCAAGCGTAAGATCATTCTCTTCAAGCAGTCGCTTTTGCGTTCCTTCTTTTAACAATCCACACACAAATTTATCTCTCAGCGCATCTGCTAGCCCTGTCCCAAACTGACAGTACTTCGATAGCTTACGTAGTTCAATTAAAAATTCAGCGTTGCTTTCGTCTTTCAACTGCGTTCTTCTGTAAAATTTAAATCGTTCCGCTATCATCAGCGGCGTGGGGTTTAAATGATTTTTCAGGACAGTAACAATATTCACGAAGGTCTGATCCGCCGGTTTAATTGGTGATAGAAGGTGCTTCAATAGCCCGTATGTCTTCGCCCCCATTGAGCTTAATAAGGTTAATGCTTTCTCATCATCTGGTACCTTATTTGCTTTACAATAAACTTCCATGCGTTCTACATACGTGGTCCAATCTTCGACATCACTATCAAAGGTATTAATGCTCCCATGTTTAGGCATCCTTGCAAGTTTAAAAAAATTTTTTAAATGGCGGCTTCCCGCGCTTGTCTTCCTCCCCCGCCTACTAAAATGGCGGCTTCCCGCGCTTGGCGGTCTTTCCCGCGCGCGTCTTCTTCCCCCACCGACTACAATGGCGGATTCCCGCATTTGCCTTCTTCCCCCGCTGGCTGCAATGGCGATTGCCTTGCTGCTGCCGTTCTCGCCTCCCCAGCGGTTCTCACTCCCCGATGCTGCTTTGCCTTGCAGCCCCGCTTGCAGCCCGGTCCTTTACACCGGCTGCGTTTGAATTCTCCGCGGCTCTCGTGCCTTAAGCTTCTCAACTCCCCGACGCTGTTCTGCCTCGCAGCCCCGCTCGCAGCCCGGTCCTGTACAGCGGCTGCGTTTGAGTTCTCCGCGGCTCTCGAGCCTTAAGCTGCCCCAGTCGCTGCGCCTCTCGGCCTCAATTGCAGCCTGGCCCTTTCTACCGGCCGTGGTCGAGCTCTCCGCCCTTATTCCTCCGTTTTCCCTCCCCTACTCCACAGTCAACGCGGCCGACTTTCTGCTCATGTCGCTGATCGGCTTACCCACCACCGTGGTAGAAGGGATGAACACTGCCTGTCACTGATGGAGGGCTTCGTGGTCAGAATTCTTTTTCTTTTTAACCCGGGTTCTCGATGCCTCCCGTGCGATGGTGCTCAGCAGGATGATGAGGGTGGATGCCTCTTCTCGACGCCCGTTTTGAGGACGAAGCTGCCTTGGATGTAAATTTGCCGCAGGGTAAGATCGGACTCGTCGCCACTGTTGAGTCTGTATGTCCCAGTTAGGTTTAGGATCAATCACTGGACACAGACAACAAGAATAACTTATAACAGGTCGTTACTATTCGAAGGTCAGGGCTGAACTGCCCAGCAAATCCTTGCACAACACTTATATACCGGTGTGGTCACCACCGGTATTACAGTATTACAGTATACAGCAGCCAAGAGAAAGTAGTACATCTCTTAAGGTAGTTCTCTTAAGGTGGAACAGGTTACATACACCACACTAATGGTGGCGTTAGCCTGTTGCGCTGTGCCACCACCGATGACGTCATCGGTGTGCGCAGCACCCCATTAGCGCCCCGTTCGTGATATTTGGTAGCGAACGCCGCTGTAGCGCCGTTCGCTACCCGCGCCCGGTTCACGGGGCCTTGCTGTGCCGGCAGCGGCGCAAGTTAAGGTGGAGGTGCGGGGCGGCTGCCTTTTTCGGTGGCCGCCTGCCAGCACCTCCGTCCCCGGCCTCCTGCCCCCCCCCCCCCCGCAGCATTGCTGGCTGTTTCCCGAGAGCCCGGCACTTCTCCTCGGTGCCGGGCTCTTTTGCCGGCACTCGCGATCGGGGATCGCGCTGTTGCAGGCCCCTCCCCCTTAACAATGGGAGGAAGGCCTGCAGCACCGCAGCGTGCCGTGCCGCAGCGTGTGGCGCTGTGGCACATTGCACTGCGATATTTAGTTTCAGCGCCCTAAGAGGGACGCGGAGTGCCTCAAGCCTCGCCCCGTGTCCCTCGAGGGTTTCTGAAACTGAATTTCTGGCGATCAGTATTACTCCCAACGCAGCGCAAAAATCAGCACACAGGCGAACTTGGCGCCAGTTTGGCGCCACAACCCAATTTCTAGGCCTTTGTGTTTTAATGGGTTTCGATGGATCTTCAATGGATAAGACAATGATACCAATTTCACTGGAACAATGGACTTCCTGGCCTCAATGGAAAACACTTTAACCTTGGGCAAAACACATCAGCAGTAAGTCTAAATCACATTAAATATGTACCACGGGGGAACAAGATAAGGAATTATCTTCCATCCCTTAGCCCTGTATATATGCTGTGGTTTGGTTTACTAGGTGTATATTGGAAAACAAGAGTTGGGGGAAGGCCCAGACTCGAAAAGGTGTGACGGAAGAGCTGTAAAAAGGAACCACACCACAGCTCTCTCTCTCTCTCTCTCTCAGAAGCTAGCTCTGACTACAGCAACTGCCAGGTGTAAGAAGGAAGGGAAGACGGTCATCTCCAGCTCCCAGTCTGCAATCGACATCGGCCACGACCAGCCGGACAGGTGATCCTAAGTATCAGTTGACTCTACAAGGGGTTTGCGCTGTGTAGGCTGCTGCAGTCAGATAAAGGAGGACGGGGACAGGTCATCTCCGATCCAGGCCTACAATCCACAACGGTAACGAGCGGCCGTATGGGTGATTGTAAGTTTCAGCCAAATCTCAACAGGTTTTTGTCTGTGTTTTGTTGGTTTTAATAAACTAACAGTTTTGGGTTGAACCTAAACCTTTGTGTTGCCTACCATTTTGTTCCTGTAAAATCCAGAGTCAAAGAACCCTTGTAAGGACGAGGAAACCAAACACCTTACAATAGTTTAAAATGTCCCAAGGTATTTCACAGAAGCATAATTTTAAAAAAGGATACCGATCAAAGGAGATATTAAGAGGGGAAGAGCTGAGTCTTAAGATGGGTCTTGAAGGGGGAAAATTAGAGACATTGAGGGAGGGAACTCCAGAGTGTGGGGCTTAGGTGGCTGAAGGCGAATGCTGAAGCATTGGGAGAGAGGGATACCCAAGAGTCTGGAGCCAGAAGAACAGAGAATTCAGGGTGAGGGGGAATTGTCGAGATGAGAAGATTACAGAGATAGGCCATGAAGAGATGTATACACAAGGATGAAAATTATGAATTGGAGGCTTTGGGGGTCCAGAAGCCAATGTAAGCCATCAAAGACAAGGATGATTGGCAAGCGGGATTTGGTGCCGGTTAGGATGCAGGCAGCAGAGCTTTGGAATCGTGGAGTCCGGAAGTGACAAGGGCATGGATGAAGGGATTAGCAGCAGATGAGCAGTTTGTTCTGTAGGTAGGCAATGTTATGTAGGTTGAAGTAGGCAATCTTTGTGAAGGAGAGAATATAGGGTTGGAAACTCAGTTTTGGGTCCTATAGAATACCATGGTTAAAAACAGTTTGGTTCAGCCTCATACAGTGCCTGGGGAGGAGGATGGCATCGATGGCAAGGCTATGGAGTTTGTGGTGGGGGTCGAGGAAAATGGTTTCAGTCTTTCCAATATTTAGCTGATGGAAATTGTGGTTCATCCAAGACTGGATATTGAACAAGCAGTCTGACAGCACAGAGGCAATGGAGGAGTTGAGAGAGGTAGTAATGAGGTAGAGCGTGGTCTCATTAGCATAAATGTGGAAGCTGACCCAATGTCTATGGATGATGTTGCGAAGGGGCAACATACAGTTGAAGATGAGGTGGCAGCCACGGATAGATCCTTGGGGGACTGCAGAGGAAATCTTATGGGGTGGGAAGAAAAGCCATTGCTGGAGATGTAATGGCTACAATCCAATAGATAAAAATTGAACCAAGCTAGGGCAGTTTCACTGAGCTGGACAAAGGAAGAGAGGAATTGAAGGTAGATGAGGCAGTTAAGTTTCCAAAGGTTGCAGAAAGGTTCAGAATGATGAGGAATGATAATGCACTATGGCAATGTTGATCTTTAGTTAGGGTCATTTATATGTTGTAGGAGAGGTGGAAATTTGATTGGAGAGATTCAAACATGGAGATGTAGGAGAGATGGGCATGAATTTGGGAGGTGACAATATGTGCAAGGACTTTGGAGATTGGAGATAGGGTGATAGTTTGCAAGGACAGAGCGGTGAATAATGTTTTTTTTTGAGGAGGGAGTGATGTTGGCAGCTTTGAAAGGGATGAGAACAGTGTCTGAGGAAAGAGAACCAATTTACCATGCCAGCCAGCATTAGGGCCAGAAAGGGAAGGTGGGTAGTAAGTCATTTGATGTCATTCTTATCGAAGGTCTTCCATTCAATTTCTAAATCACCTCTGCTGTTTGAAAACAGACGCCGTGTCTACTAACTATTCCATTTTCAATACAAAAACCATGTGATTGCTTGGTGCATCTACTGAAGTCATATCTTCAAAGTGTTCTGTAGGTACTTTTTACAACATGTAAATCAAAACCACTTCAACCAGGGTGTTTGTTTTCCTAGACATCTTAGTTGGTTATATTACATTGTATTTCTTGTTTCATTTGATGTTACTTTTACAAAGGCACATGTTTTTTTAATATTCTGTGTTCCTGTTCAAAGTGTTAGGCCTAGAAATTCACTTGGGCGCGGGCAGCTCGCTCGCGCCCAAAAGTTAGCGCTGGGCGGGGAGGCATTAGCGCACGCCGTATATTCGTCTTCTGCGCCCCAATTCGGAAGCGGGCGCTATACCAGGGTGTGCCCGCCTCCGTTTGGGGCGCTGCAACTGAATATCGGCGCGCTAGTTGCCGCAGCGCCACCCAATGCAGTGCGGCAGGCTGCGGTACTGCAGGCCTCCTCCTTCTCTTAAGGGGGAGGTGCCTGCAACGGCCGGAGCCCCGATCGCGAGTGCCGGCAAAAGAGCCCGGCACAACGGAGAAGTGCCGGGCTCCACGGAAACCAGCCGGCAATGCCGCGGGGGGGTGGAGGAGGCCGGGGAAGGAGGTGCGGGCAGGCGGCCGCCGAAAAAGCGGCTGGCCGCACCTTCAGCTTTAAAGCGCCCCACTATGGCAGCAGGACGGCCCCGTTTTCTGTTCGCTGTTTGCGCCCGCTTCGGAGGAGGCGGGCGCAAATAAATATGGGGATCGGTGCGGTTTCGGGGCGTTACGGGCCACCACGCACACCGATGACGTCATCGGTCCCGGCGCAGCGCTAACGGCTACCGCCGCCAATACCGCTGCACTCAATTTCCGCGCTACCACCCCGCCGGCGCAAAAGACCTCTTTAGGCGCTAAGTGGGCGCAAGGCCCACTGAATTTCTAGGCCTTAGTTTTTAGCACTTTACTTGGGTCATTCCATTGTGTTTCTCCCAAACTCTAGACCTTCTGGAAGCGCCAAATTGCTATTTTAATCGGGTAATTGTTTTAGTATATTTAACCAATTCCCATTTGTGTTAACACTTCATCTTATCTCAGAAGCCTGTATTAACACAGCCTGTGTCACCGCGGCTTTAGATTTTTAAACCCAGTATATCATGTATTAATAAAATCAGAATTCTGTTCATATGATGGTGTATTTTCTGAAATATGGCTTTTTCCTTCACACTGCGACACCCTGGCCCACTCCTCAATCACCCCCAGCACCCCCTCCCCTTCCCACGGCACCTTCCTGAGCTCTTTTTCTGTCACCTTCGTCTCCGTGCCCACTTCTTTGGCCAAGATTTCCTCTAGTGCACATTCATAGTGTCACAAAACACCTGAAAGTGCAGTCTCAATTCAAAAGCTTCATACATCCATGGGGAAACAAACCTTGCTGATTGCCTCAACTATCCCATTGACTAAATGTGAAGCGATCAAAAATCATTTCATTCACTGGACAGACTGGAAAGCTACTAATCTGTACTAAGCAAACAGCACAAAGACACCCAATAAAATTAGACAAATTGTTTTTCAACCTTACAATCTGGAACCATAAAGTATCACAAAGTGAACCAAATTGCTCACAATGAGCCAAATTTTGCTGTTAATAATAACGGTGAAGCTAACAGCAACAGTTTTTGCAACTTCAGGTGAGGGGCAGAGGCGTGGTTAAACTCAAAGGGGGAGAAATTCGGTTGTTAGCGCCACCGATTAATGCCTAAAGCGGCTGAGAAGTGGGGCGCTAGCCAATTTCCGGGCGGGCGCAGGACGCCTAGCACCTCGCCCCATATTAAGCATGCATTTAGCGCCGGCGCTAAATCTTAGCACCCGCTCATGGGCGCAGGCTGGTTATGATGTCATTTGAGTGTGCAACGCCTTTTGGGCGCCCCGGACCGGAAATTCAGTGGCGCCCCCCTCCGTAGCGCCTGGCGCTAATAGCGACAGCTTACCTGGAACCTTACCAAGTCGCTCTCGGGCTGGAGGAGCGTTATTTAAAGGGGACTGGTGTGGTTTAAAAGCGGCAGCCATTTTTGGAGCACAACTTCCTCGAGTGTTACAAATAGTTGCTGAGCTGCACACTGAGAGCCATTTGACCACTGAGCCAGTGCAGGCAGACGATCTTCAGCCTTCTGACCATCACCTTGCTGTTGGTGAGCCTTGACAACGGGGAACCTTCCTGTGGGCACTTATTATGGGGGCTGCATTGAAGGGGGACGTCCTGCTGCTGAATCATCTGGAAAGGGCACTGAGGCGCTGGGAGAGGGGGGCGGGCATGGCCAGACGGAGGAGGGCCAACAGAGGTCGCCACAGCAGACCTAACGCTGGCAGGGTTTTCCGACAGCAGTTTTCCTACATGAACATGACGGAGGAGCAGTGTGTCAGAAGGTTGCGATTTAGAAAGGAGGTGGTGACTGAGCTGTGCCAGCTGCTTCAGCCAGATCTGCATCCTCAGATAAGGTGCAGGACATCTCTGTCGGTGGCTGAGAAGATGCCTGCTGGCCTGAACTTCTACGCGAGCGGCTCTTCTCAGGCTGCGCGCCAGAGGCTGATCAGAAGTAACTTCTAGGCCCCTCTCACGGAATGCTTGCTGCCATTCCAAGAACAGGAATGGAACCGGTCTGATACCCCCAAGCCTGTGAAGGGCAAGATGCATGTAAATAGCAGGCATGGCCATTGTAAATGAAGAAAGTGTTTCATTACACAAAATGTGGTTCCTTCAAACATGAGAAAGCTATGGCAACAGAAAGCAAAACTAATATACTGACACATAACTGACTCTCACACCCGGGAGACTGTCCAAAACATAAATCGCATTCCGACCATCTTCCTTGGCCTTGATTCCACTGCGCCAACCAAAGCATCCAATGCCCCATCAGTGAGGCGTTCCGCCCTCTGCCTCACCCTTTCAATGTCTTGCTAGGCTGGTGCGCCACAGGTAGGCTCCCACCGCTTTGAAGGCCTACAAGGCAGTGAGTGTGTCTGGTGATGCCAATTGACCTGCCCCTTTAAGACCTGGCCAGCGCCAGTGTGTCTCAGGGAAAGTGATTATTGACAGCACCTTCGCTGCGCCCCGCCGCAGCGAAATTGGGTTGCGCCACCGGGCTAGCGCCTTAAGAGTAGCGTGCATGGTCTGATTTAGCGCCGCAATCACCTTTAGGGGCGCTGCAACCCAATATCGCGCTAGGTGGCACTAAATTGCGCCTGGCGCTAAGCTTTGCACCCCAAATGCGGCTATACCGAATTTCTAGGCCAAAAACCCAAATGTTGTTGTCCAAGTTGTGCCACTCCACCATTAGCTTTGCAAAGAAGGCATCTCACTGGCCGGAATTTTCAGAGGTAAGAATCGGTGGGGGCGGTGGGGGGGCGGGGGGGGGGGCAGGGGGCTTCGGGGGGGTGGTTTGGAGTGGGGGAGTGGTTTGGGGGTGAAAGTGAAAGTTGTAAAAATGCAAACCCCGACCCCAACTCGTCTACTTTCACCTTTCACTCCGGCGGGACAGGACGGGGACGCGGGCTGCCAACCTGCTGCCAAAAGGTGGGTTGGCAATTTAAATATGATAATGAGGCCTGAAGCCTGTACTTTAACCTGCTTTGCAGGTTCTACTGCAGACGGCCGGGGATCCCGGGGCTCGGAATTCCCGATGGCTGCAACGAGGCGGCCTCAACCTCAGGGAGCAATCCTTGTAGGCCAGGAGGAGCAGGAGTGCTTCCTCCCAGCCCCCCAAGCTCCCCCACCATCTGCCTGCACCCTCGGGGTCAGGATTCCTAACCCTCCGGGGATTGGACCCTCCCCACCCCGGGATCAGAACGCCCCCCCCACCCCAGGGACAAGGATCGGAACTGCCCTCGCCCCGGGATCAGAATGTCCCCCCACCCCAGGGACAAGGATCGGAACCCCACCTCGGGATCGCAACTACCTCCCCCCACCCCGGGGACAGGGATCGGAACCCCTCCCCAGGGGATCGCACCTCCACCCCCCCAGGCTTGGACTCCACCCCGCCCCTGCCATCATCCTGAGCCCTTACTTGTTGCTGTGGCTTCCTTCTCCGAATTCCCCGCACGAATGGAAGCCACCCTGTCAATCAAGCTGATGTCCGGGCGGGGACCCCGCCCCTGATGTCACACGCTTGCTGTGGAGTTAACACTCCACAGCGTGCCGGGAAACCTGACCATCCGGGTCCCCTGTACCATGCGGGTGGAACCGTGAAAATTCAGTCCACTGTCTGCCTCACCATTGAATTGCCTTGAATGGTGAGAAGCTGCTGTATTTGCGCTGTTTATTTCACAATCCTTTAATCTGATTGGTTAAGGAGATACACAGTTGCTTGCCCTGTTCACTCAGGTTCCAGATGCCCAGTTTCCCTCGCTGCGCAATATCCGCAACTTGCCATGCAGATATTTTCACCAAAACTTGTAAGGACAAGTCTAACTAATGGCAGACACTGTTAGATGCCCTGCAACAGCAAATTTTGGCTTGTTTAATGTTGACAATATTTTTCCCTGCAAGTTGCTGGAAGTGTAAGATGGAAATGGCACGACTCCCTCTACAAGACGTCTGGGATTTGAGTGAACAGGACACGCAACTGTGTATCACCTTAACCAATCAAGTTAAAGGATTCTGAAATTAACAGTGCAAAGACTGAGAAGGAAGTGTAAATTAGAGTGGGTGAATTCAATGTCAAATCAGGTACAGAAAGAAAAATAAAGGGAGGGAAAGAAAGATTGGATTAAGGGAGAGAGAAAAAAGAGACAGTGAGGACAATTAAAAAATGTTTACATTTTAAAAAATCTCCAACAACAATTAAAACCTGAAGGCATGAGACTCCACACTTCTAATAATTAATTGTCAGTATCAGAGATGTTGACAGGCAATAATTAACACTTATCATGTCGTTAAAAGGGTACTTAGACTTAAATGACTTGACTTAACTTTTTGTGGCAAGTTTATTTAGTATCTACTGTGCAAGTACAGGAACTTCATGCCTCTTAATATATTTGAATGGGAAGCCAGGCAGTGAGATTTCATTTTTGCAAAGCTAATGGCGGAGCAGTGCCTCTCCGACAGCAACCTTCCAATTTCCACGTTTAATCGCGCATTTACCTTCGCTTGAAGTTGCTGTGGCATTTGCGCATAAATAACGGCGAGCCATTATTTTGACAGCAAATTTTGGGCCACCATTTACAACATAACAAGTAACATACAAAACTACACGGGTTGGATTTTCATTGAGGAGTCGGGTAGGAGGCGGGACTACAACTTTCAGCGTTGTAGCCCTGCCTCCATCAAGTTCTAGCCAACCCATACGATTTTGACTTGATTTAATTTGTTGAGCCTGCCCAGCGGGCTCAGCAGGCCAATTAAGGGCCACCCTGCAACAGGTGATGTCACAGATTGATATTTCATCTGTCAAGACCTTTTGACAGATGAAATATCAGCGTTTCACAGCTGTTTGAAGCTGTCAAACACTGACAATCTGTACTCCAAGTTAATTCCTTCCTCTCAGGATGATTTAGAGATCTCCCCGGAACAGAAAGCTGAATGCTGCAATTTTTGACAGCTCGCAGCCATTCTGCTTTCTGTGCCAGTGAGATGAGGGACTCCCGAGACCTAAAGGAAGGAAGGCTGTAAAGGTAAGTAAAGGTATGTAAAACTTCTTTAAACACTTTAAACACACCAAACACACATACCTTTGCACTCATGCACCCATCACTCACCTGAACACTGGACATCTCGAACCCTCCAAGCCCTTCATCCCGACGGTCCACCTCCTCTAACTTGGTGTGGTTTGGAGCCGTCAGGAATCACACACTTCAACATTAAAAATAGGGATTAGGCTAAAAACTGCCTGTTAAAAGGCAGTTAATTGGCATTAATCCCCTTCCCGCCTTGGGGAGGCAGGTCCCAGTGCGGGGCGGGTACCTGCCTCCTTTAAAACTGGCATGGAGGCGGGTTGGAGGCGGGATGGGTTTGTGTCCCCGATTTCAGGATTTTAACCCTCCACACGCCTCCAATCCCACCTCCACGGCTCAATGAAAATCCTGCCCCACAAGTCTGAAAAAATATCACTAATATTGCCAATACAGTTATTTAAAGTTAGAAATACCCACAAGAGGTTTACTCCTGCATAGGCCTACCCTTTTTCTGTGGCCTAGTGCTCGAGTAGGACATTTTATCTGGGTTATGGGCATGGGCATTTTACTTTGCTATGGACAAATTCTATGTGTGTGTGAGAGAAAAAGAGTATTTAGTTTTATCCAACTCCTGTGGAACTTCAATACTCAAGAGTGCACAACAAAATCCATGGCACGTGACAATGAAATAGAAAAGGACTAGGGAGTTAAAGCAAATTGAAAGGTCGCTCTCTTAAATATCCTTTGGCATTTCAGCAGGAGAACAACTGTTTTTTTTTGTGTAACATCAAAGAAGCACGAGAGGGGCTTGGGTGCTGGAGTGCAGCCTTTGAAAAGCTAAGAGTGCAGCATCAAGCTGAGGAGAAGCAGGTAAATAGTAAAATGCTTGGCTAAAGGAGGTGACTGTCAGTTAGCTGCACTGGATGAACAATGTGTGATTCTGTGCCATTTACTTTACAGGATCTCTTCCACTGGACGGTCTCACAAAAGCACCCAAAGAGGGGAGCAGGAAATCAGAAGGATTCAAAAAGTAAGAGCTTACAATTTTAATGAGGCCAACCTACAAATCCTGCTGGATGTAATGCAGCAAAGGAGGAAAAGACTACTGGATCTTCGCGAAAGAAAACATCAAAAAAGTCTCTTGCGTGCCTTATAAAGGAAGGTGGCTGTAGCAGTGAGTATCACCTCTCTCACCCCCAAAACTGCAGTCCTGTGCTGCAAGAAATGGGGCAGTAATTCCTCCCCAAACGCGTGAGTACGGAAGGGGTACTCACGCGTCTGGCCGGAGGAAATGCCGGTTTTCAGCATGCACAGCGCATGCGCTGAAAACCGGCATTTCCTCTCCTCTAACCCAAGAGGTGAAGAGGCTAGCACGTGCGCTGTAGGGGGCAGCGCGTGCGTCTTGGATTTCCTCTGTTTTGGGGGATTTGCGCATGTCTAAAGGCCTCCGGTCTTTACGCTTGTAAAAAGCACACGTAAGTATTTATTTTTACAGGTAAGTGGTGTTTTATTGCACTTTAGAATTTTTGTTTCCACAGGTTTATTATTTTAAAGAATCTACAATAAGGTAAGTTTAGTTTTAGACCCTTTTTATTAAAAATTTATTTTTTTCAAAAATAAAATTATTGTTTAAATTATTTTTTAAAACTTATTTATACTTAATTTAATGATTGGGATGTTTTTTAAATTTTTATTTAAAGTTTAAATAGTGTTTTGGGCCCCCGTAGTTTTCATGAGTTTGACAGTTCTTACTCTCAAACTCATGAATGAACCTTCCCCTCCCCTGATTAGCACTGTTGCCTCACAGCGCCAGGGACCCGGGTTCAAATCCGGCCTCGGGTGACTGTCTGTGTGGAGTTTGCACATTCTCCCCGTGTTTGCGTGGGTTTTCTCCGGGTGCTCCGGTTTCCTCCCACAGTCCAAAGATGTGCGGGTTAGGTTGATTGGCCATGATAAAAATTGGCCCTTAGTGTTAGGGGGGATTAAATACGTGGGGTTACAGGGTTACGGGGATAGGGCTTGGGTGGGATGGTTGTCGGTGTAGGGACCGGGTGCTAGGGTTTGGATGATCAGCCATGATCTCGTTGAATGGCGGAGCAGGCTCGAGGGGCCGAATGGCCTACTCCTGCTCCTATCTTCTATGTTTCTATGTTTCTATGATTGGTTGTACAGTGCTCACCTGATCCCAGCCGGCACACTGCACTAACTACGCCACTGGATCAGGTAAGCACTGCGCGCTGACATCTGAACCGGGCCTGTGACAGGAAATGCAAGCAGGCCCGGGCTTCAGATGTCAGCGCGCAGGGTGAGTGCAGATCGGGGGATGCACCCGCGGCAAGCCCCCGACACCAAGTTCTGGGCCATTGACATGAGGAGGGCAGGCAAAGTAATACCGCAGCCACTCAACCTTTTATTCCTTGGGCACCATGGACACTAACGTACTGTTCACCCCATAAATTAATAGCTGCACAACTACCACTTCACACCGAACTAACCCGAGAGAGTACAGTGTGTGTTATAATTTTCCCTAACAGCATTTACTTGCATGCGAAACCTTAAAACCTCTTCCTTTACTGTAACAAGGTGATGCCAGCAGATCTTTTATATCAGCTGCCCTGTGCCACAAAGAAGGTATCGCCCAATTGCTAACCTACACCTATTTCATTCAGTATATTTTTTAATTCATTCTTGAGATATGGGTGTCGCTAGCCAGGCCAGCATTTATTGCCCATTAATAGTTGCCCTTGAGAAGTATTGTTGTAAGAGAAACCTGTGCACGAAGGCTGTGATGGACAGGGAACTAGAAGGGACATTCCCAACAAAAGAGAGCTTGCCCACAATGAAGAGCAAGCCATGGAGCTGCTGGGGAAGCATTCTACTCTCGCCATGAAAGGTGTTAAGAAAAATGGGGCAGGTGCCAGGTTATTGGGGCACACCTATACTGCCGCCATGGCATCCTGCTGAAGCAGTAAAGAGGCTCCAGCTGCCATACCTTTCTCTGTCTCCTTAATCCCAAGGGAATTCTGATCACCCATTGACTTACACCCTCCTTTTCTGCAGATTTATCGCATGATGATAAGGAGTAGGAGCAGGAACAAGAAGGAAGGTGTTACGTCCGTGTAATAATAAGAAAAGGACTGCAGAGAAGGGTACAACAGATGTTTACTCAACGTGGCTCAAACAGCAACTGACTGTACAGATCACTGCTCTGGGTTTATATACAGGTGTGGTCACTGCCGGTACTACAGGATACAGGAGCTGTAAAAAGTAGTTCTCCCCCTTAAAGGTACAAACATTACAATTCCTCCCCTTTTAGGTTAACAGTACCATAACACTCATTTAACAATTAAATATCAAACTAATTACAATTAACACTTTTAACATGCAACATTAACTGAAAATAGTCTATTTATAAATTCAGTCTTTGGGGAGGCTTCCTGATTCTTTCTGGATAACACCTTTCCCGAGTATCTCGCTCTTGGTGCGGAGGCGATTCTAACACCCTGTCATCAGTTGATTCATCAGCTTCCAATGCTATTGTTTCTGAGGTGGATGCGACCTGTACGTTGGGTTCCTCACCAGGTACGTATGGCCGAGACATGGGGTTGACTCGTTCCTGTGACTCTAGGATCTGGTCAGCATGGCATCTCACAATGTTCTCCCCAACATCCACTGTGTACATTAGTGTCCCCTGCCGTGTGCATATCGTTCCTGGTTGCCATTTCTCTGTTCGGTAGTCGCGGGCCAAGACTGGTTGCCCTACATTGAAGCTCCTTGTCGGCTTCTCATTGATGTGCTGGAATTGCTTACTCTCAACATCTCTTTGTACATTTGGTCTGAGCAAATCCAGATGAGATCTCAACCTTCGGTTAAAGAACATCATGACCGGGGCCTGGTTGGTGACTGCATGTGTCGCATTTCTGTAGGCTAACAGGAAATTGTCCACCTTATGCTGCAGTGGAATGTCGTCATCGCACATGGCCTTTGCTGCTTTTTTAAAGGTTTGTACGAACCTCTCAGCCAATCTATTTGTGGCTGGATGATGCGGGGCGGATGTGTAAAGCCTTACCCCATTCCTTTTCATAAATCTTCGAAACTCTTTGGACACAAACTGTGGTCCGTTATCAGAGCAAATCTGCTCTGGCAAGCCGTTCCTGGCAAAAATGGTCCGTAGGACTGCAATAGTTTTCACCGTGGTGGTGGAGGACATTTTGATCACCTCAGCCATTTCGAGTGTGCATCAACGGCTATTAAAAACATTGAGTCCATGAATGGACCAGCAAAATCAATATGTACCCGTTGCCATGGAGATGAGGGCCACTCCTATGGGTGCAGAGGGGCATGTGGTGGTGCATTTTGGACCTTCTGGCATCCTGAGCAGATCTTTGTCAGGTCCTCGAGTTACTGATCGATCCCCGGCCACTACACATAAGCCCTAGCAAGGCTTTTCATTTTCACCCCTCCCAGATGGCCTTCGTGAAGCTCATTGAGCACTCTCTCCCTTAACTTGGGTGGAATTACCACTCGGGATCCACACATCAAGGTCCCCTGGCATACTGACAGCTGTTCTCTTCTGGATGAGAATGCTGGCAACAGTGAGTCGCCATGTGCTGGCCATCCCTTCACCGTCAAATCATATACCCGAGACAGTGTCGGGTCATTTCGGGTCTCCTTCTCTATACCAGCGTTAGTTACTGGCAAGCATTCAATTATAGTCGAATGAAATATTTCAACAGGATCCAGTGCTGGTGCTTCCTCCGCAGTAGGCAGTGGCAGGCGTGATAGCCCATCAGCGTTTCCATGCTGTTTCGTGCCCTTATACTCGATTTCATATTGGTGCACCCCTAGAAAAAGGGACCATCTTTGTAGCCGTTGCGCAGTCATCACCGGAACGCCCTTCTTTGGATTAAAGATGGAGACAAGTGGTTGGTGGTCAGTCAGCAAGGTGAACTTCTGCCCGTGCAGATAGTGATTGAACTTTTTCACTCCCCACACTAGGCTGAGGGCCTCCCTGTCAATCTGGGCGTAGTTACGCTCGGCTGAGGTTAGTGACTGAGACGCAAAGGCTACTGGCCTCTCCGAGCCATCCAGGAATTTGAGCGACAGCACCGCTCCAATGCCACAGGGTGATGCATCACACGCCAACCGAATTGGTAGTGCTGGGTTGAAATGGGCCAACACCTCTTTTGATGTGATCAATGCTATGCTCTTCTGGAAAGCTCATTTACATTCGTCACTCCACTTCCATGGTATCCCCATTTGCAGTAGGGTGTTCAGTGGGTGTAGTACGGTAGACAAATTCGGCAAGAACTTATGGTAGTAGTTCACCAGCCCGAGGAACGACCTCAGTTGTGACACATTTTCCGGTGCTGGAGCCTTGACTACTGCCTCAATCTTTTCAGGGGACTTATGTAACCCCTCTTTATCAATAACGTGGCCACAATATGAGATCTGCTTCTGGAAAAACTCGCATTTGTGGCAATTAGATCGGAGCCCATATTCCTTCAATCTAGTGAGCACCTGCTCCAGGTTGGCGAGGTGATCACTTTCATTTTCGCCCGTGACCAGGATGTCGTCCAAATAACACTGGGTCCCTGGAATCCCTTGCAGGACTTGTTCCATTGCCCTTTGCCAAATAGCCGGAGCTGATGCTACCCCGAACACCAGCCGGTTGTATTGGTAGAGACCTTTATGAGTGTTGATCGTGAGGTACTGTTTCGAGGCTTCTTCTACCTCCATTTGCAGGTACGCCTGGGCCAGATCAATCTTAGTGAAGCGTTTCCCTCCAGATAGCGAGGCGAAAATATCTTCAATCCGCGGAAGCGGATATTGTACAGTGTGAAGGACTGGGTTCACTGTCCCTTAAAGTCCCCACAGATGCGAACCTTCTTTGGTTCCCCAGGCGTATTATTCAACGACCTCTTCATTACAGGAACGATGGGTGTAGCCCACTCGCTCCAGTCCACTTTGGACAGTACTCCTGAATGTTCCAAACCTTCCAGCTCTGCTTCGACGGCTGCGCGGATCGCATAAGGTACCGGTCTGGCCTTAAAAAACGTTGGGCTTGCATTTTCCTCTATTTTGATCGTTGCTGTTATGCCTTTTAGTGTTCCGAGTCCCTGCTGGAACACTTCCTGTGCATCAGTTAGCATTTTTGACAGTCGTCCAGGTGTGACGTCGTCATCCTTTTTGGCATCTACAGTCAGTGCTTGTATGGAATGCCAATCTAGCTGTATCTTCCGGATCCATTCACGTCCTAGTAGTGGTTGTCCTCCATCTGGCAATACATATAGGTCCATTTTTGGTGTTTCCTTGCCGTTATATATAACGTTCACCCTTATTTTTCCTTTGGGGTAGACTTTTTGCCCCGTGTACATCTTCAAGACAATCTTTGTATCTCTCAAGGGTATATGTGAGAATAGCCGCTTGTAGTCCCTTCGGTTTATGACTGTTAGGGCTGATCCTGTGTCCAATTCCATTTTCACTTGGACTCCTGCTATCTTGAGTGTGACCCAGATAGTTTGGTGATCCTCCGTTTTGATCACATTATGTAGTTTCAGACAACCCAGCTCCATGCTTCCGGAGTCTGTATCAATCTTCTGTTCGTCTGAACTACTCTCCGTCACCTTATGTACCTTCTTGTACTTCTCCTGTGGAGATTTCTTGCTGCTGGATTTCTTTCCTGACCTGCAGACTCTTGCTATGTGTCCTACTTTTCCACACTGTCTGCACACTTTGTCCTTGAACCAGCAATCATTATGGTCATGTGTTGTTCTGCCGCAGCGATAGCACTTCACTGTTCCGTATGACATTTCATTTGTGCCAGATTCTTGCGGTCTCCGTTGTATCTCTGCAGCGCCCCGTGCTGCTGCTTCATGTGATACTGCAATGCTGAAAGCCTTGTCCAGCATAAGATCCTTTTCTGATAGAAGCCGTTTCTGGGTTCCTTCACTTTGAAGCCCACACACAAACTTATCCCTTAAAGTATCTGCTAGTCCCGTTCCAAACTGGCAGTGTTTCGATAGCTTGCGCAGTTCCATTAAATACTCAGCATTACTTTCATCTTTATGCTGGTTCCTTTTGTGAAACTTAAATCTTTCTGCTATCAGCAGCAGTGTGGGGTTTAAATGGTCCTTTAGGATTGACACTATGTTTTCAAAATCCTTTTCTACTGGCTTCTCTGGGGTTACTAGGTTTCGTAGTAAGCCATACATTTTTGCACCCATTGAATTCAACAATACCAGCGCTTTCTTGTCATCTGGCACTTCATTTGCCTTGCAGTATACTTCTATGCGTTCGACATATGTCATCCAATCTTTGACTTCACTGTCGAGCGCCGTGATACTGCCACTCTTCGGCATTTTTGGGTGTGGTTAGCCTGGCTTATAAATGGCGTCTCCCGCGCTTTCCTTTCTTCCCCGCTGCGGCTTAAAATGGCGTCTCCCGCGCTGCTGCCAACGCCGCTCTCGGCGGTCCTCGTGGCAAATGGTGACGCCCTGTGGGTTTCGTGCGCTGCTCCTGCGCTGCTGCCAATGCCGCTCTCTGCGGTCCTCGGGGCAATGGCAGCGCCTCACGTTTTCCTGCACGCCTCTCTCCCCCGTTAACGCTGCTCGGCCCTTGAACACCGGCTGCGCTCTGCTCTCTATTGCCTCTCTCCCCCGTTGACGCTGCTCGGCCCTTGACCACCGGCTGCGCTCTGCTCTCTCTCGCCTCACTCCCCCATTGACGCCGCTCAGTCCTGAACACCAGCTGCACCCTATGCGCTCTGCCCTCTCTCCCCCGTCGACACTGCTCGGCCTTTTTCTGTGCCGCTCGGTCGGGCTCTAGCCCGTCGCTGTCCGGGAAGGGTCTGCGCAGTATCTGTTGCCAGCCCCGTTTCGCTGGACCACTGTGACTGGAAAGCCAAGCCTGGCTCTCGACAGCCTCCCCTGCGATGCTCAAATCTCCGCTGGATGACTGGGCGGTTGCCCGTGGTCGACGCCCGTGCTTCTGGACTCGACCTTCTTCCACTGTTCTCCAGGAGCGAATCCCTGGGAGGCGATGCAGAGTTGCAGGTAGGTTCGAATCTGCTCGTCGCCACTGTTACGTCCGTGTAATAATAAGAAAAGGACTGCAGAGAATGGTACAACAGATGTTTACTCAACGTGGTTCAAACTGCAACTGACTGTACAGATCACTACTCAGGGTTTATATACAGGTGTGGTCACTGCCGGTACTACAGGATACAGGAGCTGTAAAAAGTAGTTCTCCCCCTTAAAGGTACATACATTACAGAAGGAAACTGTTCCTTATTAACTACCCTGAGGAGGATGATGATTACGAGGAGAAGGTGGGAGCAGATGTGGAGGAGAAACCGAACCAGGAATCCCTGAAACAAGATGCGGCCTGATGTTCCTCTGCCACAACCTCCTCTATCTCACCCTGTGTCACTTGTTTTTTTCACATCCAAGCATTAGTTCAGATACTTTCAGCAGGGCTATGTGGAAAGAGCGGGGGAGTGGGACTAATTTGATAGCTATTTCAAAGAGCCGGCACAGGCACGATGGGCCAAATGGCCTCCTTCTATGCTATATGGTTCTATGTCATCACACACAATCTGGTTATTGTGTCTGTGGTACTCCTGTACAGGAAGATATGCGGGTTAACTGTAGTAGCTCGCAAAGCAACATGGGTGCCATCTATTGCACCTTGGACTTTGGGAAAAACAGCAACCCCATAAAACTGGATGACACTGGCTCGCTGCTCTCTTGTTGCGATGCCATATTGGATTAATGCCCCAACTCTCCAGAAAGGTGTGTTAGTTACTTGACGAGTACATACCTGGACCGCTCTCTGGGTAACAGTGCACAGATCCCCCATGGCTGCCTGAAATAACTCAGTGCTATAACAGTTGAGTGGGGTCATGATCTTTAAAGCCACAGGCAGAGGTGTCCGGGCAGATGACTGAGGCCACAGGTCTTCATGTAGTAGCTGGCATAGGTCCTCGATTGTGTCATGCTGAAGCGCACTCTTCTAACACAGAGCTCATCATTAAGGTCTTCATGGCACCTGTGCAATCTGTAAATTCTTTGGGAGGGTAATATGAGGAAGCTGTGCTCTTAAAGATATATTGTCTCACTCTCCTTTCCTCCATCCTCTCCTACTTGGGGGATAGTGTAAGGAAGGATAAACAAATAAATAAAGTACTTGCCTCTTAGGCAAGTAAGCTACTTCTCGAGGTGTGAGTATTGAGCACACGCTTGTCCATTCTGTTGATAGGTTGTCAAGTGGTAAGAATCTTACCTTTAATTTCTCAAACTTTTCTGTTTAAGTAACTTAGGGGGTGATTTTCGCCGAATACTTTAGGCGGTAAAGAGGTAAAGAGGGGGCCAAGATGGGCTCTTAAGCTGAAATGCCGGCTTAGCCCGCGTTTAGCACAAGATGCCATCTTGGTTAAGGAGCTGAAGCCAGCACTTGGAATGGCCGCCTGAAGGCTTGTTGAGCAGCAGATTGCCACTTAAAATGCCTGCTAGTGGTCATTAAAGAGGCTGTATGACATTTTGGTGGCTAGTGCTTCAGCTAACCCTCTCCTAACAGCGACCTTCTGTTTGGGAGTAAACACAGCGTTAACGTCGATTTCAAGCGCTACTTAGAAGGATACAGACTTCTTAAAGGGATACTCACCATTTCATGATCATTGCTGCTGGAGCTGTGAAGAGGACCTCTGAAGCACACCGAGAGACTTTCTGGAACACTTTGTCAAGACTTCAAAAACACTCGAGCAACATTTATTCTGGAAATTCTATGAGGACTTCACCTAAAAGGAGTAAGTGCTGTGCTACACCACCTTATCGGACACCTTATAGGAGTCACCAGGAGAAAGGGAGTGCTTGGTCATCGGCATCTTGCTAGGAGTCCCCCTTGGTCTGGATGAGAAATGGGAAGAAGACATAAGGCCAGGCAGATTAGCACCAGCTGCTGCAGGGGAGAGGGAGGAGGGCAAGGTGGCATCCATCCCACATGCAGGTACAGGACCTCCCTCTCCTCTGGCCCTTCTCCACCAGGACCTCCAGTGCCACATCCTGTGCGCCCTCTCCCTCGGTCCCTGAGCCATCCTGCAACATGCCGCTGTGTGCCAACCAGAGCACTCCATACATTCAGTGGAAGTGGGTATACTGCCCACAAAAATTACGTCTACTCAGCACTTGAGTGCTGCTTAGCACCTCCAGGCAGGTTCAAATTATGGAAATCAGCAATTAGGACTAAAATTGTGTACTAAATCCGACGTTTCAAACAGGCGTGTCTTAGTAGCACTGCAGCCATTTAGCGCCTGTTTTCACCCTTCGAAAATAACTCCCTTAATGTCTGCAAACTCATGTAGAACTTAGCCCATGTTTAAAATCAATGGCATTGGATGAATAGAAATTGCTTACAAGTTCAGGAGTTCATTGTTAAACCCAACTTGAACTTTGTTTTGTCTAATGGGTAAAAGTTCCGTGTAATAAGGTAGTCGAATTAAAAGCGCAAATAAATGTAAACGGATACGATATAATTGCGATTACGGAGTCATGGCTGCAGGGTGACCAAGGCTAGGAGCTGAATATCCAAGGATATTCGATATTTAGGAAGGACAGGTGAAAAGGAAAAGGAAGTGGGGTGGCGTTGTTAGTAAAAGATGAAATCAGAGCAATAGTGAGAAAGGATATTGGCTCAGAAAATCAAGATGTAGAATCAGTCTAGGTGGAGCAAAGAAAAATAGAAACATAGAAACATAGAAGATAGGAGCAGGAGTAGGCTATTCGGCCCCTCGAGCATGCTCCGCCATTCAATGCGATTATGGCTGATCATCCAAATTCAGTACCCTGTCCCTGCCTTCTCCCCATACCCCTTGATCCCTTTAGCCTTAAGAAATATATCCAACTCCTTCTTGAATATATTTAATGGATTGGCCTCGACTGCCTTCTGTGGTAGAGAATTCCACAGGTTCACCACTCTCTGGGTGAAGAAATTGCTCCTCATTTCTGTCCTAAATGGCTTACCCCTTATCCTTAGACTGTGACCCCTGGTTCTGGACTCCCCGACCATCGGGGACATCCTTCCTGCATCTAGTCTGTCCAGTCCTGTCAGAATTTTATAAGTTTCAATGAGATCCCCTCTCATTCTTCTAAACTCCAGCGAGCATAAGCCCAATCGACCCAATCTCTCCTCATACGTCATTCCTGCCATCCCAGGTATCAGCCTGGTGAATCTTCGCTGAACTCCTTCCATGGCAAGAACATCCTTCCTCAGATAAGGCGACCAAAACTGCACACAATACTCAAGATGTGGTGTCACCAAGGCTCTGTACAACTGCAGCAAGACATCCTTGTTCCTGTACTCAAACCCTCTTGCTACGAAGGCCAACATACCATATGCTTTCTTAACCACCTGCTACACCTGCATGCTTACCTTCAGTGACTGGTGCACAAGGACACCCAGGTCTCGTTGCACTTCCCCTTCTCCCAATCTATTGCCATTCAGATAATAATCTGCCTTCCTGTTTTTGCCACCAAAGTGGATAACCTCACATTTATCCATGTTATATTGCATCTGCCATGCTTCTGCCCAATCACCCAACCTGTCCAAATCATCCTGGAGTTTCTCAGCATCTTCTTCACAGCACACACGCCCACCCAGCTTTGTGTCATCTGCAAACTTGGAGATATTACATCGAGTTCCCTTGTCTAGATCATTAATATATATTGTGAATAGCTGGGGTCCAAGGACCGATCCCTGCGGTACCCCACTAGTCACTGCCTGCCACTCGGAAAAAGACCCGTTTATACCAACTCTTTGCTTTCTGTCTGCCAACCAGTTGTCTATCCAAGTCAATGCCTTGCCCCCAATCCCATGTGCCTTAAGAAGCACCAAGGGGCAGAAAACATTGGTGGGAGATGTCAATAGGCCTCCAAACAGTAGTGGTAATGTAGGGGATGGCATCAAACAGGAAATTAGAGATGCATGTAACAAGGGTACTACAGTAATCATGGGTGACTTTAATCTACATATAGACTGGCAAAACCAGATTAGCAATAATTCTGTAGAGGCTGAATTCCTGGAGTGTGTACAAGATGGTTTTTTAGACCAGTACATTGAGGAGCCAACTATGGAACAGGGTATCCTAGATTGGGTATTGTGCAATGAGAAGGGGTTAATTAATAATCTTGTTGTGCGGGGTCCTTTATGGAAGAGTGACCATAACATGATAGAATTCTTCATTAAGATGGAAAGTGAAGAAGTCCAATCCGAAACTAGGGTCCTAAATTTAAACAAAGGAAACTACGAAGGTATGAGGAGTCAGTTGGCTATGACAGATTGGGGAGCTTCATTAAAAGGCATGACAGTGGATAGGCAATAGCTAACATTTAAGGAACGAATGCATGAATTGCAACAGTTGTACATTCATTTCTGGTGCAAAAACACAAAAGGAAAAGAGGCCCAGCCATGGCTAACAAAAGAAATTAAGGATAGTATTAGATCCAAAGAGGAGTCATATAAAGTTGCCAGAAAAAGTAGCAAGCCTGAGGATTACGAGCAGTTTAGAGTTCAGCAAAAAAGCACCAAGAGATTTATTAAGAGGTAAAAAATAGAGTATGAAATTAAATTTGCAAAGAACATAAAAGCAGATTGTAAAAGCTTCTACAAGTAAGAAAAAAGAAAAAGATTAGTGAAGACAAATGGAGGTCCCTTACAGTCAGAAACAGAAGAATTTATAATGGGGAACAAGGAAATGGCAGCGCAATTAAGCAATCACTTTGGGGGGAATTTTAGCAATGGGGGCGCGTTGTGGGTGGGACTGCTGCTTGTCGGGTTTCAGTCCCGCTCCCAACGACGTCCAGCCAACCCACGCTATTTTCCCTTCGTTGACCTTGTTAAGCCCACCCTGCAGGCTTAGCAGGCCAATTAAGGGAAAGCCGGTGACAGCGAACATCAGCATACGACGTTTCATCTGTCAAAAATGTTTGACAGATGAATTGTCATCATTTGACAGCTTTAAGAAGCTGTCAAACACTGATAATCTCTGTTCTTTGGTGAGTCCTTGTACTCAAGACTCACCAAACCTCCTTCCTGAGCAGAAATCAGAGGCTGTTGCATTGAAGAATGCAGCAGCCATTCTGTCATCTCTGCTGTTTAGATGAGGCATCTCCGGATCCCCAAGGGTTGAAGCCTGCAGAAAGAAACAAAGGTAAGGAAACTTTTTCTAACACTTTTCACTCACCTCCCATAATTACCTCTCCACACTTGCACCTATCATTCACTTTCACAGCGCACTTTTGGACCTCTCTCACCCCCGCAGACCCACTGCTCACCTCGCTGATCCTGGTGGGGTTCCCCGACGTCAGGAAGCCAGCACTTGTGTTGGTAAAATGGGGATAAGCCTCTTAACTGCTTGTTAACTACCTGATAACAGGCAGTTAAATGGCTGTAATCCCCTTCCCGCCTCGAGGAGACAGGTCCCTGCGTGAGTCAGGGACCAGCCTCCCGGGAAGATTGGAGGCGGGTTCGGTACCCGCTCCCAGTTTTTGTCATTTTACCGGCAGTCCCACCTCCAAACCCGTCAGGGCTGGCAAAATCGCCCCCTTTGATTCTGTCTTCACGGAAGAAGACACAAATAACTTCCCAGAAATGCTAGAGAACCAAGGGTCTAGTGAGAAGGAGGAATGAAAGGAAATTTGTAATAGTAAAAAAATAGTGCTGGAAAAATTAATGGGACTGAAAGCCGATAAATCCCCAGGGCCTGATAATCTGCATCCCAGAGTACTAAAAGAGGTAGCCATGGAAATAGTGGATGCATTGGTTGTCATCTTCCAAAATTCTATAGATTATGGAACAGTTCCTGCAGATTGGAGGGTGGCAAATGTAACCCCACGATTTAAAAAAGGAGGGAGAGAGAAAACAGGGAACTACAGACTGGCTAGCCAAACATCAATACTAGGGAAAGTGCTAGAGTCTATTATAAAGGATGTGATAACAGGACACTGAGAAAGTATCAACGGGATTAGACAAAGTCAACATGGATTTATGAAAGGGGAATCGTGTTTGACAAACCTACTGGAGTTTTTTGAGGATTTAACTGGTAGAATAGATAAGGGAGAACCAGTGGATGTGGTGTATTTGGATTTTCGGAAGGCCTTTGATAAAGTCCCGCATAAGAGGTTAGTGTGTAAAATTAAAACAATAGGATTGGGGGTACTGGCATGGATTGAAAATTGGTTAACAGACAGGAAACAGAGAATAGGAATGTGATAAAAATGATAACATCCGGGAAGTTATGTCATCACTTCCTGTGAACTATGAACTATGAACTATGAACTGTGTACATACCTCACTTCCTGTCATATGTCACTTCCTGTTGGACTGGTATAAATACTGGTCTGTTCAGTATTGTAAGAGGCTTCTACCAGAGGCATGGTAAAGACCTCTCTTGTGTATATAGTGTGTTTATAAGTTACTTAAAGCTTACTTTAAAGTTACTTGATGGTAAGTCTCCTTTTTCTTACATCAATTTAAGTAACTTAGTATTTACACTGACAAATACTAGACCTTCTGACAAACTCGGAAGTTAAGGATCCAGGGAACCACCCATCATGGAGAAAATCCTTAGACCTATTCGTCTGGACTTGGACCCGAATACACCAGCAGCTGGCAGGGTATGGAAGCATTGGTATCGTACTTTTGAGAATTTTCTGGATGAATGTAAAGCGGATGCTCCTGCTAAATTGAAGATACTTGTCAATTATGTGACCCCAAAAGTGTTCGAATATGTTGATGACTGGGATAGTTACGAAGAGGTGATTCGGGCACTTAAGAAACTGTATGCGAAGACCCCAAATGAGGTCTATGCTAGACATCTACTGGCCACAGCCCGACAAGGGCCAGGGGAATCAATTGATGAATTCCTGCAAGAACTTCGCAGGCTCAGCGTAGATTGTAACTTTCAGGCAGCCTCAGCTGAGCTGTACCGCCAAGAAATGATTCGTGATGCTTTCATCTGCGGGATTGCCTCTCCATTTATACGCCAGCGTCTACTAGAAAGTAAAACACTTGAGCTACAAAAAGCTTTTGACCTAGCTTGTTCACTGGATTTGGCAAAGAGAAATGCAGACCTCTATCAGCTGCCCAGATCTCGATCTGCTGCTGTAGCTGCAACCAGACAATTCAAGCGGTCTCAGGTGAACCCTATCATGGGGGAATCTAATTCTGATAATTCTGATGAAGAAGAGGAGGACGACCCCACTTTAGCAGCCTCTTGGCAATCTAGGAAGGAATGCTTCTTTTGTGGAGATGCTTTTCACCCTAGGAAAACCTGCCCTGCTCGCAATGCAATCTGCAGTTATTGCGGGAAAAAAGGACACTTTGCTAAAGTTTGCCTATCAAGGGCCTCTACGAGGGCTAATCCAGCTAAGGCCTACCGAACTGCCCCAATTAGGGCCTATCAAGATGCTCCAGCTAGGACCTATCAAGCTTCCTCTCGAGCTCTCTCCCGAAGAAGCACACCGAGAGTTTTAGCCACTCTCTGTGCAACAACACCAATTACAGCTGCTTGCCCACAGAACCTGTCTCAGGCAGCCACAAAAATTTCAATTAAAGGGCATACCTTAGATGCCTTAATTGACTCAGGAAGTACTGATAGTTTCATTAAGGAACAGATTGTTGCGAAATTGAAACTACATGTCTTCCCATCGGACCAGGCAATTGCGATGGCCCAGTCATCACTTAATACCAGAATCTCCGGCTTTTGTGTTGTTGATATGACACTTCATGGTCGTATGTATCCCTCCACCCGACTTTCGGTGCTCAAAGACTTATGTAGTGATCTCCTCTTAGGGCTGGACTTCCAAAAACAGCATAAGAAACTCACCATTGAGTTTGGTGGATCCAAACCCGGACTTACTATTTCTAATATACCATCTAAATTACCATTTTGTGCATTATCAGCAGCTTCACTTGATGAACCCTCATTATTTGCCAGTATTCCGCCTCAATGCCAACCGATAATAACGAAATCACGGCGCTTTAATCAGGAAGACCAATCTTTTATTGCGGCTGAAACCTCTCGACTTCTAGCAGAGGATATCATTGAACCATGTTCGTCGCCCTGGCGGGCTCAAGTCGTCATTGTCAAGAACCCTCTAAAACCTCACAAACAGCGACTATGCATCGATTATTCGCAAACCATCAATCAATATACCGACTTGGATGCCTACCCATTGCCATGCATTGATGATATGGTTAATAAACTGGCCGAATACAAAGTGTTCTCAACTTACGATTTAAAAAGTGCCTATCATCAGTTACCCTTGAAGGTCTCAGATAAGCAGTACACAGCCTTTGAGGCTAATGGACGGCTGTACCAATTTCGTCGCCTCCCATTCGGGGTTACTAATGGAGTGGCTGTCTTTCAACGGGCAATGGATGGCCTGGTTAAGCAGGAAAACCTAAGGGACACTTTTCCCTATCTTGATTACATTACCATTGCAGGTCACGATCAACAGGAACACGACTCCAACCTCCAAAAATTTCGGGATGCCCTCCATCGCCGTAATTTGACCCTGAATGAATCCAAATCTGTTGAGTCGCAACCAACCATCAACATCCTTGGCTACTGCGTAGGCAATGGTATCATTAAGCCAGACCCAGAAAGACTTCGCCCGCTCCAAGAGCTCCCGTCACCTAAGAATCCGGCTTCTTTACGTCGGGCTCTCGGTCTGTTTGCATACTATGCTAAATGGATTCCTCATTTTTCGGACGAAATCCAACCCTTGCTGCATGCTAGATCATTTCCACTGGGAACAGCGGCTGTTGCAGCTTTTAACCTTCTCAAAAAACAGTTGGAGAAAGCGGCTCTTCACTCCATTGATGAGAATCTCCCTTTCGTGGTTGAATGTGATGCCTCGGAGGTGGCGATCTCGGCTACTCTGAATCAGGAAGGTCGTCCTGTAGCATTTATGTCCAGGACCTTACAAGGTGCCGAGCTACATTATCCTCCGGTTGAGAAAGAAGCCACAGCCATCATAGAGGCAGTACGGAAGTGGAACCATTTTCTAGCTCGCCAGCACTTTACATTGATCACGGACCAACGATCAGTCGCCTTCATGCTCGATAATCGAAAACGAACCAAAATTAAGAATAATAAAATACAACTTTGGAGGATGGAACTGGCCTCTTTTGGTTATACCATTCTCTATCGGCCTGGCAAGGAGAATGTGGCCCCGGACACCCTCACACGGGCATTCTGCTCCACTATGTCATCCTCCACTCTCATGGATGTCCACAATGGTTTGTGTCATCCTGGCGTTACGCGCATGCTACATTTCGTACGATCACGGAATCTCCCTTTTTCCACTGGAGATGTAAAGAAAATATGCTCAGAATGCCGGCTTTGTGCGGAATTAAAACCTCAGTTCTTCCGCCCCTCAGATGGTATACTCATACATGCAACCCAACCGATGCAACGACTTAGCATCGATTTTAAGGGCCCAGTGCCCTCTTCAACTTGGAACACATATTTGCTCACCATGATCGACGAATATTCACGTTTTCCGTTTGCCTTCCCCTGCTCCAATATGCTGGCGTCCACAGTAATCTGCTGCCTTGAGCAGGTATTTTCTCTCTGTGGCATGCCGGCTTATATTCACTCAGATCGGGGTCCATCCTTTATGTCAAGGGAACTCAAGGACTACCTCTCAGAACGGGGAATTGCTACAAGCAAAACAACACCATACCATCCCATCGGAAATGGGCAGGTAGAGAGGTATAACGGTATCATCTGGAATTCCGTACGTCTCGCTTTAAGATCTCGGGGCCTACCAGACCAGCAATGGGAAACAGTGCTTCCGGATGCATTGCACTCTATACGGTCCCTGCTTTCTACAGCCACAAATACTACACCTCATGAGCGGTTCTTTGGATTCCAGCGTCGCTCATCTCATGGGACATCACTCCCGTCATGGCTAACTACTCCTGGACCTGTATTACTCCGAAGATACGTTCGGACGTCTAAAAATGACCCTCTTGTAGACGAGGTCGAACTAACCGATGCCAACCCCACCTATGCAAACATACGATATTCCGACGGCCGAGAATCTACCGTATCATTACGGGATCTGGCTCCCTGCCCACCAGGACCTAGTGGGACATCGGGTGATGGCATTTCACCAGGAAACTCTTGGGACCTATCGGGTACCCCTCTCCAGGATCCTGATCGGACACCAACTAGCTTGGTGCCGGTAGAACCCCGTGCTCAAGGTTGCGACCCTCCCAGTACCGCGCATGTAAGTACTGATCCACCACAGACCAGCTCTGCACCTCCCTCTGAACAGAGGCAGTCCGACTTTGAACCTATTGGGGCTCGTACTCGAAGCCATGATCTCCCCGACCCTTCACAGGGCAATCCAGGCCACACAGACTCTGACCAATGGCCAACCGCATGTAAGCGGACCAGCGACCCTCTACGACGGGAATCCAAACGGGTGCGACTCTTCCTTGTTCGGCGGCTGCGGACCAAAAGGTAGACCACAGCCTCCTAATCCTGCAGGAGGGAAGAATGTGATAAAAATGATAACATCCGGGAAGTTATGTCATCACTTCCTGTGAACTATGAACTATGAACTATGAACTGTGTACATACCTCACTTCCTGTCATATGTCACTTCCTGTTGGACTGGTATAAATACTGGTCTGTTCAGTATTGTAAGAGGCTTCTACCAGAGGCATGGTAAAGACCTCTCTTGTGTATATAGTGTGTTTATAAGTTACTTAAAGCTTACTTTAAAGTTACTTGATGGTAAGTCTCCTTTTTCTTACATCAAGGAATAAATGGGTCTTTTTCGGGGTGGCAGGCGGTGACTAGTGGGGTACTGCAGGGATCAGTGCTTGGGCCCCAGCTATTCACAATATATATCAATGACTTGGATGAGGGAATCAAATGTAATATTTCCAAGTTTGCTGATGACACAAAACTAGGTGGGATTGTGAGTTGTGAGCAGGATGCAAAGAGGCTTCAAGGTGATTTAGACAAGTTGAGTGAGTGGGCAAATGCATGGCAGATGCAGTATAACGTGGATAACTGTGAAGTTATCCACTTCGGTAGGAAAAACAGAAAGGCAGAGTATTATTTAAATGGTGATAGATTGGGAAATGTTGATGTACAGAGGGGCCTGGGTGTCCTTGTACACCAGTCACTGAAAGCAAACATGCAGGTGCAGCAAGCAGTTAGGAAGGCAAATGGTATGTTGGCCTTCAAAATCAAATCAAATCAAATCAACTTTTATTGTCATTGTTAGTGCACAAGTGCAGTACAACGAAATGTAGGCTTGCGGCTCCCGAGAGTGTACATTTAGATTAAGACATTTAAGCATTCAACATACATTTGGCTTGTAATACATTAACATAAACATAACCATAATAAAGTGCATTGCATTGCAAGAGGATTTGAGTACAGGAGCAAGGATGTCTTACTACAGTTATACAGGGCCTTGGTGAGACCACACCTGGAGTACTGTGTGCAGTTTTGGTCTCCTTACCTAAGAAAGGATATACTTGCCATAGAGAGAGTGCAACAAAGGTTCACTAGACTGATTCCTGGGATGGCAGGACTGTCGTATGAGGAAAGATTGGGTCGACTAGGTTGGTATGCACTAGAGTTTAGAAGAATGAGAGGGGATCTCATTGAAATGTATAAAATTCTGACAGGGCTAGACAGACTGGATGCAGGGAGGATGTTTCCCCTGGCTGTGAGGTCTAGAACGAGGGGTCACAGTCTCCGGATACGGGGTAGGATATTTAGGACTGAGCTGAGGAGAAATTTCTTCACTCAGAGGGTGGTGAACCTGTGGAATTCTCTACCACAGAAGGCTGTGGAGGCCAAGTCACTGAATATATTTAAGAAGGAGATAGATAGATTTCTAGGCACAAAAGGCATCAAGGGGTATGGGGAGAGAGCAGGAATATGGTATTGAGATAGAGGATCAACCATGATCATATTGAATGGTGAAGCAGGCTCAAAGGGCTGAATGGCCTACTCCTGCTCCTATTTTTTCTATGTTTCTATGTTTCTAATATGCTTTCTGCCAGGATTCGCACAAAAGATGGGCTTCTTCAGTAACTTTGGATTTTGATTTTGAATTACCAGCATTGCTTAATATGAGGTCAGAAAAACTTATTCATCAGATTCTGATAATCATCTATTTATTACAATTATTTTCCTATTTCAGCTTAATTAGACCTCAGTGAACCATCCATTATCCTAATAGGATTTAACATTAACTGCTGTAATGCAGAATTCACACTATTATTCAGCCAGGTTTAGAAATTCTCAGCAGGGAGCTTTCCTTTCAAATTGTCAATAGATAGATTTAAGTACCTTTGGATGGATTTCTTTCCTGACTTGATGCAGAGATTATGTTACAGCTGAATAAAGCCATTAACAATTTTAGAAAACAATTCCCGAGTTAGTACCTATTGTACTGAGGAGAACTGAAATTATTAAAAAGAATATTGTCCTCAGGCTGATTTAGATTAAGTAAATTGCCTTCAGAGTTGCAAGAGATTATTTCAACAGACTGAACAGATTACATTTATTTGGTTCATTATTTACAAACAAACCCTTTATTTTGTTGGTGTACGGGGGTATAATAGCGATTCTCTAACAGCCTTTTGGCAAAGTGATTGAATGGTACAATAGTTTATGCTTGTGATTTACTATGAAGAGTGTGCCCAATTTTGAATGTGACATTGAGTGCGGACCTGTCATTTCCACATAAGGAGAAAGGGAAACATTTCACACTCCTACGCGCCTAGAGAGGAAACCGATTGGAGACAAGTGAGGCTGGATTTCTGCCTCCTTTAGTTTTCCCAGAGAAGCAAGCAAGAGGCCGCTATATAAATGAGGTGCGAAGGCCGTAACAGAGCCTGCTGCCTCATTTTACTCCATGCTTTCTGAACAGGTGCCCATTTGGAAGACCTATCAGAAGACATTGGTGGTAACTTTTGTGCCCAGCCCCACTCAGGGGCACCAGGAGGGCAGCCAGAAGATAGTCTCCTCAGAAGTGAGTGCCACTTCGTCATGGACAGAGGAACTCAAGGGATAGGAGCTAGAAACCCCTTCACACTTCTCATTTCCATTAGAATGATGGGCTTGTGCCTAACGTTACAATGTAAATAGTAAAAATAGGTGCAGGAAAGCATCAACTATATCCAGCCTCTGTGCTTCTCTTGTAGCCATGATGTTGATATGGCTGTTGCAGTTAAGCTTCTGGTCAGTGGTGATCCTGCCAAGATGTTGATGATGGGGAGCTTGCTGATGGTGATGCCATTGAAATTCATGGGGATATGGCTGGGCTTTTGTTTATTCAAGATGGTCATTACCAGGCACTTATACATATGAATGTTACCTGCTACTTGCCAGTCCAAGCCAAGATGTTATCCCGACTGGCATGGGCAGCTTCATTATCAGAGGAGTTGTGAATAGAGCCACACACTGTGGAATCATCACTCTCGATTTTATGATGGAGAGAAGGTTATTAATGGAACAGCTGAAGGTGGTTGGATTGAGAATGCTTCCCTGAAAACTCCTACAGTAATGTCCTAGGGTGCAATGAATTTAAACAAAATAAATACAAAAATCACATTGGAACAGTATGAGGGAATTCATTTCTGCTCAAGTTATATCATAGGAGTACAGTAGAAGATCCTTGACTCGACTCATGCTATACCTGGTCTGGCCCAGCAGTGTCCCATGCCGAGACTGGTGTCACCATACTACCAGGCACCTGGAGTCACACACTTGTCACCATAAGACCACCAATATTTCAAACATATTCTGATACTCAGCCGTGGCTCAGTTGGTAGCACCCTCACCTTTGGGTCCGAAGGTTTGTGGGTTCAAGTCCTGCTCCTAGAGACTTGAGCACAAAAATCTAGGCTGGCAGTGCTGAGGAAGTGCTGCACTGTCGGAAGTGCTGTCTTTTGGATGGAGGGGTCAATAACCAGGGGGCATAGTTTTAAGGTAAAGGGCAGGAGGTTTAGAGGCCCCATCTGCTCTCTCAGGTGGACGTAAAACATTCCGTGGCACTATTTCAAAGCAGAGCAAGGGAGTTAAAGCTGGTGTCCGGGCCAATATTTATTCCTCAATCAACACTACCACAAAAAACAGATTATCTGGTCATTATCACATTGCTGTTTGTGGGAGCTTGCTGTGCAAAAATTGACTGCCGTGTTTCCTACATTACAACAGTGACTACACTTTAAGAAGTACTTCATTGGCTGTAAAGCGCTTTGTCATAGAATCATAGAGTTATACAACACAGAAAGTGGCCCTTCGGCCCATCGTGTCTGCGCCGGCCATCAAACCCATCTATTCTAATCCCATTTTGCAGCCTTGTATGCTATGGCATTTCAAATGCTCATCTAAATGCTTCTTGAATGTTGTGAGGGTTCCTGCCTCTACCACCCTTTCAGGCACTGAGTTCCAGATTCCAACCACCCTCTCGGTGAAAAAGTTTTTCCTCAAATCCCCTGTAAATCTCCTGCCCCTTACCTTGAAACTATGCCCCCTGGTTATTGACCCCTCTACTAAAGGGAAAAGTTCCTTTCTATCTACCCTATCTATGCCCCTCATAATTTTGTACACCTCAATCAGGTCCCCCCTCAGCCTTCTGTGCTCTAAGGAAAACAACCCCAGCCTGTCCAGCCTCTCTTCATAGCTGAAATGCTCCAGCCCAGGTAACATCCTGGTGAATCTCCTCTGCACCCTCTCTAATGCAATCACATCCTTCCTATAGTGTGGCGACCAGAACTGCACACAGTATTCCAGCTGTGGCCTAACTAGCATTTTGTACAGCTCCATCAGAACCTCCCTGCTCTTATATTCTATGCCTTGGCTAATGAAGGCCAGTATCCCGTATGCCTTCTTAACCACCTTATCTACCTGCCCTGCTGCCTTCAGGGATCTATGTTCATGCACACCAAGGTCCCTCTGATCCTCTGTCCTTCCGAGGGACCTACCATTCATTGTGTATTCCCTTGCCTTGTTAATCCTCCCAAAATGCATCACCTCACACTTTTCAGGGTTAAATTCCATTTGCCACTGTTCTGCCCATCTGACCAACCTGTCTATATCATCCTGTAGCCTGAGGCTTCCCTCCTCGCTATTTACCACTCCACCAATTTTCATGTCATCTGTGAACTTACTGATCATACCTCCTACATTCATACCTAAATCATTAATGTACACTACAAACAGCAAGGGACCCAGCACCAATCCCTGCGGTACACCACTGGACACAGGCTTCCAGTCACAAAAACAACATTCAGCTGTAAATAATAATTGATTATGTAAATATCAAATCATCCTTTGTGTATAATTAACACATTTCTCCCATCATCATCTTAATAAAAGCATTCCAGATACTACAAATACGGAACACTTGAGATTGATAATGCAGTAAGTACAGCCTTTTTATACATGGCGTTATTTAAAGTGAAAAGGATTACACCAGTATCCGTGTGGTGCTCAATGCGTACTCGTAGCTCAGTAAATTCTTGTCACGTAAAACTTGTCAGACACACGCTTCATAGAAAGGTGATCTATTCATCTACATTAAAAAGAACAAGAAAATATAATCAAAACTGGCCATGTGGTACATTGTTTGCTCTGATAAGCAACTAAATACATTCAGTACAGATGGTGGTTAGTGCACCATGTTACATCACAAGTAGTGACAAGTGAGGCAATGAATAAACAAACTCTATCAGTGACATTTGTAATTTAAATAATTGTACTATCACAATTGTTCATTAGGAAGTGGAATTATGTAAAATTCGCATGGGAACTTCCCAAGCATGATTGTAAATCTATGTGTTCAGAAAAGAACATTAATTCAAAAAACAAATCTAGCTCAGATGTCTTCAAATTGTGACACCATATAATGGAAGGATTCCCGAGCTGCGGTTGCCAAAATACATCCGATTCATCATTGTCATACACTTCTTGTATTAGAATTTCATCTCGCAACTTGAACCTACTGGTCCAACGACCTTCAACCTATCTTTTAGGAACATAGGAACAGGAGTAGTACATTCAGCCCCTTGAGCCGGTTCCGCCATTCAATTAGATCATGGCTGTTCTGTATCTCAACTCGGAGGCAATCCCATTGGAGGACTCGTGCATTGACCGGCAGCAGGCAAAACAAATGAAATAAAAAATTGTTTTTGGAGCGGCCTGTAGCTGTCCCTTAAAGGACTGCTGGTTTGGATGTTCTGTGCCAAGGACCAATGGGTAAGACACAAAAGGCATCAAGGGGTATGGGGAGAGAGCGGAAATATGGTATTGAGATAGAGGATCAGCCATGATCATATTGAATGGCAGAGCAGGCTCGAAGGGCCGAATGGCCTACTCCTGCCCCTATTTTGCTATGTTTCTATGTTTCTAAGGAATGCGCAGCGCATGCCACACCCATTGGTCTACAAAAAGAGAGTCAGACTCCTACAATTAGGCGTAGCTTCCCTATTTAAATATTTGAATAATTTTCCCACTTGTTTTGGACAGGGGCACTAGCTGCCCATTTCTAGGCCCAATAAAAAAGTGAGTCGAACGGGCCTCAGACAAACTGAATTTTTTTTTAAATTTGCCCTGTTTTCCAGCGTAATTGGGGCAGTAGGTGTATGAATATTGGCCCCTCTGTTTTTAGTCAGCATGTCGAGAGTGACAACATTGGCTAAAGAAACAATGGACATTTGCTTCTCTGTCAAACCAGTTTTATTGGTATCTATTTGTTATATATTAAATTCAATACATGGAGCAGGCATTTCATTGAAAACTCATGATAAGTTCCTGTTACCCCTGTAGGAGGCGCTGTGGTAGATATTCTCAATGTTAAAGGCATCACGCTGTGTGACACATTAACAGTTGCTTTTGTTATGGGTTCCTATAAATCACGCTAAGTGTTTTTTTTTAGATCATTTTTATCTGTCAATAACTGATATTTCTAATATCAAAAATAAGGGTTGAAACTAATTTTTTTTTAAATGACATATTTCACAACAAAATGATTATAATTATCCAATCAATTTTCTTCTGACTCTTTTAATGTTTTAATAAAGGTTTTTACTTGAAAGCCTCATCTTGACTCAAAAACCTGGGCTTGGACTGGATATTTTTACTCAGAGCTGTGACTTCTTGAGTTGAATTTGAATTGTGCAGTCTGGTCATATTGTAGGGGGGCATCCTTTACCTGGTTTACGGTAATTTACCTGGTCAGGCAGCCCTTGCCACTGCACTGTAACCAATTCCAATCAGCGGTTTCTAATCGCTAAAACCCCCCCCTCCAGTTCTGACTGAAGGAACTTATAATTAATGATATATTAAAAATGGACAAATGGTCTGGATGCAAGAAACTACACCACACGATCAAAGTAATCACAGTAAAATTGCTTAACAGGGGAAGGCAGACGGCAAAAATGAGGGATAAATGGCTACATTGTTAATCTTACAATCTTAGCAAAATTTCCCTTAAATTACCACCCCTTTACTTCTCACTAGATTGTCTTGCTAGTGGGTCAGAAGCTTTACTCACCTGCAGTCCAAAGAGTAAAAGAGAAGAGAGCGACAGAGGACTTCCTGGGCTTAATCTTTATACCCTGGGAGTCCCTGCTGTTTTCGCGCCAAAAAGGTCCATGCGCAATTTCGCGCCGAAAAATCTGAATACACAAGAGAAGGGCTTTTAACTTCCTCCATTCATACATGGAGACATCACGTAGTAGAGTCAATTTCAGTGAATGGATGTGTGTAAACAACCCATTGTGCTTGCTGTCCGATGATTGGCTGATTCAAACGGGCTACTCCCCAGTGTAAACAAGCAGCTTGTAGGTTACCGGACCCGCCCAATACCACAGGGTGACTGACAGTTGGGGCTCCATTCAAACTTACTACAGGGCAGCACTGAGCTTTTCATATGCTAACAGCCTGTCTGTTTCATATGCTAACAGCCTGTCTGTCCTTTTCTGCTGCCTTAAAATTCTGTTTCCATGAGGTCTGTTCAGCCATTTTTATGCCCTGGGCAATTTAAACAGTCCAAAACTCAAGAGTACATCTTTTAATAAAATGTACAATCTTAAAGTGTGCAATTTTCACAAAGTTCTTTGATTCCAATGTCCAAGTGCTGCCTAGCTTACGAGCTTTTTAACGCAGCCTTTTGCGGTTCTGGGTATGTTTTAAAACATTGTCCAACCCAGAGACAATTTAAATCACACAAGTCTTCGTCCACGATGTGGATTAATATTTCCCGATCTTCGGGGGCTGAGGGGATTTTGCGACCCCTACAATATGTAGTGTACCTAATTTCCTGGGATGCATCGGTACCATTCAGTCATCTGAGTTTAATTTTTCTTTGCCTCCTCGCACTTTCTGCTCAGTAGCATCCCTTCAAATACTTTTGAAAAAAAAGAGCAAAAATTCAAAAGCTTTACTGAGGTAATGTGCATATTTAAAAAAAACAGAGGGACTGGGCTGAATTTTGCCGACACTCAGAGGACGGGTTCGGAGGCAGATCCGCTGTCAGAATCCAAAGGATTGATAGTAGGGTGGCATCCCACTCTGAACCCGCCTCCCTGTGAGTTTCCCCAGTGCCGATTCTGCCTGCGCTTTGCAGACCCGGCGGGTCCTGCAATTGTGCTAGTTAAGAGGGTGTTTAAAGCAATTGAATCAACATTTCACCAGATACAAAGCATTTTCCCAAGTTGTCCACGAGGTTCCCGTCACTCGGGGATCACACCAGGTAAGTATGTCGGGTTCTAAACAACCCTCCATTTCTTTGAATAACTGACAGCTGCAAAAGTGGTTTAAAAGCTACCATTTTACACCTGGTCACTTTCCAATGTCAGAAGCTGGAGCATTAACGATTTGGAACCCACTTTTGAGCTTCGTGCACTTTTGAAGTGTTTGGAGTAATCTCTCTATCCACTGTCACCTCCTCGGAGCAACCTATCTCAACATTGACAGATTACTTCTGTCATCTCAACTTCACCTGCCATCTATTCCATCAGCATCGGTGCCCTTGAAAAAATCTCACCTTGGTCCTCAGAATCCCACCACGATCAGCCCCAACACCAGCAGCACCGGGCACACCAGCAGCACTAACATCCACACCAACCTTCTCCACAATCACCTGATGCTGCACAGGACACAGGGCATCATCACCCGACCACATTGCTGCCCGGGACGCCAGCAATGACCTCACCATGTCCAGATTTGCTTCACTTAACACTGTACACCCTGGCTGCCATATGACGCACCAGGTTGGCACCACCCCACACCAGCACCATAAAGCATCCCTACAATGTCCAAACCATTCCTTTCACACTCTTCACCATTGGGGTGGGGGAGGGGGGACATTATGTCTCACCATTCACTGGAACTCACTAAGCCACTTCCAAAGGTGCTAACAAATCTGTCCAAGAAGGCAAAGTGGTGACAATAAGGATTTCAATGTTTGACAGCACATTGCCGAAACTTCACATGAGCATTGGCTAAAACACCCAAGTGGCTACCCTTGTGTGTTGTTAGTTGGTATGCTTGCAATAGGATGAGGGTGAGTGTGAGGGGTGGCTAGTGAGATGGGAAGTGATGATGTAGATAGAAAGGGATGGGTGTAGGTGCAAGGTAAGTTGGTGTGAGTAAAGATGTGCAGGAGTATGGTAAGAAAGGTAGAGTGATGTGGATGTGATGAGTGGCACAGCAGGATGAGGTTCAGTGTGGCTTTGCAGCAACATTTCGTGATCTACTGAGATCATTGAAAGGTTTGCGCCACTGCAGCCTGGTCCTCCTGATGACATCCCTGCTTGTTCCCTCCTGTGCAATGTGCAACCAGGCTGCATTGGTCTCCTAGTGAGGTGTCTTCTGCCTATTGGAAGGGAAGAGCATATGAAGGGAGTCATGGGAGAGCCTGGGTGTAGCCCTGCACCTCTGTGCAGTGCTTGTCAGTGTTTGCAGCACCTCAATGCTTCAGAACACTGACAACACAACTGTCAAAATCAATGTGGACATGGCGCCTTGAAGGAAACCGGCTGATGACGCATCATCAGATGACGTCATCAAACCTGCTTCCTTTCAATTGACCGGGAACCTCACAGGGCAGGCTTCACAAGCCCAATCAGGGCAAAATCACTTGGAGGAGGCGGGATGAAGACGAGTGCGGAACTTGAGGCCGCTGTCTGCTCCGGCCGCACCAGACTTGCCATAGCTGGCGAAATTACGGTCCCCGTGTGTATGTATATGTGTTTCCGTGTGTGAGAGAGATTGCACATCTGTTGTAGCTTTTGTTTTGTATTCTTTAGACTTTAAAAGTGTATTCAACTAAGATGGGGGTTAAGAGTGTCTTTCTTTGTTTAATATTACTTTAACTTATTAAAAAAAGCACAATAGTTGAACTTTGAACCAACTAATTAGCTTCACCTGATGGTTAGAAAAGGCCTCTGTTAATCACTGTGAGACAGAGGTTCTAATTTCTAACACTTATGAGACAGAGGCACAAATAGAGAAAAAGGCAGTGAAGCAGTTATTTCCCCTCATTCTAATTTAAATTTTTAAAACAAGTTAAATTTTGATAGCATCTGAGGGAAACAGATAGGAAGTGCAGGTGGGAGGGGAAACTGATAGAAGATGATGGAGCTTCAAGTCTCTCAGCACCTTCCCTAGGGGGAGCAAGTGGGAGCGGAGTAGGGTGGATGGAGGGTTAAGAGTGAGGTGAGTAACAATAGAGAAAGGTGTTGAATGGGTCATTCTAAGAGGAAGAGGTAGGTGTAGTGATGGGAATCAGGTGGGGTTTAGGAAGGAGACTGGAGAGTGGGAAGGTGAAGGGGTAGGAGACATGATGGGAGAGAGTAAGCATAGTTGAGGGGATGGTAAGGGAGTCACTGACTGCCACGATTTCCATGCGACTCCCCATCCCAAATGCAGCCTGCAGCTGTTGGTGACTCCTTTCCTTTCCACATCGCATCAACCACCTACCACTCAAAAGGAAAGATGAAAAGAAGGAAAAGATAGAGGAAGAAGCAGAAGAAGGCAGAGAGAATGAGCTAAAGGGAGAGAAGCACCAGAGAACAAAGAGCGAGACAGAAGCAGAAGAGGACAGACAGAATCAATAATGTGAAGACATCAGAGACAGGTAAGATAATGACCCTATTCTGTGAATTATCAGGAATGCCATAGGAGATCGACTAGCAGGATAGAAATTACTTTCAATGATATTGTACAAATGCATATCACTCTTGTACCAAATTGCTTTCTTTGTATCCCTTTGTTGCTTTTTCAGCTCTCCCAGTCTGCTGGATTTCCTCCTTCTCTTACATTCGTGTAAATCTTTACTAACGGAATTATCAGCTTGCCTAGTGAGGCTGGCACCTGACGTGTGCCACAGTAGCATGCGTGTCCGCTGGCAACAAATATTGTGACTTCCCCCATAGTCTGACAGGGTCAGGAGCAGAGTCACTGACTGGTGCATCCCAGCATTCATACCAGGATGTCAACCCCATAGAGATTTAACACCTTTATTTTGTTCCATTTAGCTGTGCTGCAATAATGACATAAGAACACAAGAAATATGAGCAGGAGTAGGCTATTCAGCCCCTCGAGCCTGCTCCGCCATTCAGTAAGATCATGGGTGATCTTCTACCTCATCTCCACTTTCCTGCGCTATCCCCATATCCCTCGAATCCCTTAATGTTCAAAAATCTATCAATCTCTGTCTTGAATATACTCAACGACTGAGCCTCCACAGCCCTCTGGTGTAGAGAATTCCAAAGATTCGCCACCCTCTGAGTGAAAAAAATTCTCCTCATCTCAGTCCTAAATGGCCGACCCCTTATTCTGAGACTGTGACCCCTGGTTCTAGACTCCCCAGCCAGGGGAAACATCTTCCCTGCATCTACCCTGTCAAGTCCTGTAAGAATTGTGTATGTTTCAATGAGATCACCTCTTATTCTTCGAAACAAAATAGTGGTGTGGAATTCCTATTTTCAGGATAAATGTGTCGAGGTCAAGTCTTCCTTTGTTTTCATTTTTCTATATATTTGTAAATTAGTATTTTAATAGATTTAGCCTGTGAAAACTCAGGCCTGAACTGAATATTCCACCAACCCAAAGTAATGGTGGTAACACATGAGAAGATTACATATAGGCCTAAATTTGAAGTATGGTGAGGAACCTCGCTGGTAGATACTGGAAAATTCTGAGGGCACCCCCCACATCATCCCAGTGAATGGAAAATAGCAGGCAGTGTGTTTTTGATTTTCCTATATATATATATATATATATATATTAGTAGCGGGTGAGATTCCTCATGGCCTGTATATATGCAGAAGATTTAGGCCATGATTCAGTAAGCCGGTGACTACATTTGGGGTAAATTTTATCTCCTCAGCCACACAACTCTGCACAGTGCAGCCGTTCAATCGAGCACAGCTTCTGGATTGCAGGCTGCACTGTCCACTTACAGGAGCTGTTGTGAAACCAACGAGTGTGAAACAGCAGACCCAGCTAATGAATATAAATCACCCACACTTTAATTCACCTGTGGAGTTCACAGTCTGATAGAGTACGGCTCGAGCAACAAAGAACATTTTGTTTCAGAGGTGATGTACTGTACGGTCTCAGCAGTCGTATAATGGAATGTCATGCTATTTTTGATATTGATGAAGAGCCTTCCAATACAGTCATGCATTTGCGTACATCACACAGATCGTTAAAACTGTCTCAAAGACTAAAAAGAAGTGAACAAAAGATTACAGCACTTAAAGGTGAACACCAATGTAAGACCTGAATATCACTGTAAAGTAGCATTGGACATTTACGCAAAGGATAGTAAGTTGCACTTGTATAAGTTTAAGTAAGAAGATCTATACTGGCACAGAGAAATGTTAAGAATTTGCAAGTATGGTATTAGAAATGAAAATAGCAGGGTTATGCAAAGTACATCCTATATGCTATGGTGAAAGAGAAAATATAGAATGCAATTTCCCAGGACCAATTCACCCAGTCTCAATCTCCACTGCTCTTGCATTTAAATACAAAACCTACGCAGGAAACAGAGGAACAGCTGATGAATCGCAAGATGGTGAAGTTCCTCCCTATGAGGGGGGCAATTATGGATGTTTTCAGTGGAGAGTTTGAAAGAAGTGAGGTCTTTGGAGACTGGCTGAGCATGTAGAACTCATGAAATAACAACAGAAAATGCTGGAAGCTCTCAGCAGGCCAGGCAGCATCCGTGGAGAGCGAAATAGAGTTAACATTTCAGGTCTGTGACCCTTCGTAAGAACTGGAAAAAGTTAGAGAAGTGACAGATTTTAAGCAGGTGCAGAGGCAGGCAAGGGGCCGGGGGGGGGGGGGGGGCGGGGGGGGCTGCGGGGAGGGGAGAAAGGAACTAAAGGGACGGTAGGAACTAAAGGGACGGTCTGTGCTAGAGTGGAAGGCAGGAGAGATTAAGGCCTAAAAATTCAGTATAGCCACGTTTGGGGCGCTACAGTCGGGCGGCCGCTAAAGTTTGCGCCCGGCGCAAGTTCGCGCCACCTTCGCCGATATTCAGTCGCATCGCCCCAAGAGGTTGCTGCTGCGCTAAAACAGGCGATACACGACTATCTTTAGGCGCTAAGCCGGCGGCCCGGGGCGATACCCCCGAGGGCGGGCGCAGCACAGGTGCGGCGAGTTGCTGATTGACGGCAGACACTCTGGCGCCGGTGAGCTCTTAAAGGGGGAGGGTGGATTTGTTTGACTGCCACTCTCTCACGGCGTCTCTGAGCCCTTTGAATGCAATGGAGAAGGCCAACGTTTGCACCCATTGCAGCCCCCATTATATGTTTGCAAACAATGATATGACACTGAAGGTAAAGACAAGTGTAAAGCTGTGGCCTGAAGCCACAAGTGCCTGTGCGAGTGTTGAGCCAAAGCAGAAAGCTCTCTACCTTTGTCTCTCTGCAAAGATCCGTCTCTCACAAAGAAGGAGTGTTGCAAAATGGCTGCCTTTTCTACTGCAGGAGGAGTGCCCTTTAATTTGCGCCCCCCACGCCCCGCATCAACTGAGAACCGTTCCCCTCTACCAGTCACTAGGGGCGCCAGGCGCACAATAGGGCGGCGCCACTGAATTTCCGGTTTGGGGCGAACAAAGGGCGTTGTACGATGAAATGACGTCAGGATCTGCGCGCGCAGCTGAGCACGCACAAAGGCTTTGCGCCGCCGCTAAATCTTTACTGAAGTTGGGGAGAGGCGCAGATCGCGCTGCGCCCGGCCGCTAGCCGCCTAGCGCCCAACATCTCCTCCTCCTAAAGCGCTAGCGGCTGGCGCAAACAACTGAATTTCTAGGCCTAAATGTTGCAAATGGGGATGGCAGAATAAGCAACAGCTGCCGCCTGAAAAAGGGGGGCAGGGGTTATAGTCTGAAATTGTTGAACTCAGTGTTGAGTCCGGCAGGCTGTAAAGTGCCTAATGGAAAGATGAGGTGTTGTTCCTCGAGCTTACGTTGAGCTTCATTGGAACAGGGTAAGAGGCCGAGGACAGATGTAGAACTCATGGTTTGCAATTTTTTAAAAAATTAGTTCATGGGATGTGGGCGTCACTGGCAAGGCCAGCATTTATTGCCCATCCCTAATTGTCCTTGAGAAGGTGGGGGTGAGCCGCCTTCTTGAGCCGCTGCAGTCCGTGTGGTGAAGGTACTTCCAAAGTGCTGTTAGGGAGGGAGTTCCAGGATTTTGACCCAATGACGAATATATAATTCAGAAAACTTATGATTCACTCTATGGGGTGAATTTTATAGCTGCTTTTAATGCATTAGCCACAGGAAATTTAGGATGAAGCCCTTCCTGTTGCTTCTGCGCCATTAAAATGTTTCCCCAAGATTCCTTGTGCTTTTTGAGCCCTCCCGCGATCCATCCGGCGAGTCACCACGGGCCTCCATTGCATACATCAGCTCTGAGTTTCCTGGGTCTGCATTGCTATTACATTCTGGGTAGGTTAGACTGAAATGAATAAGGTGCAGCAGCTGTCAGGATCACCTAATCAAAGCAGGTATGAGGGGTTTGTGAGGTTGAAGAGTTTGGAAACTTTATATAGTGATCTCTGCAAGGATGTGAATTCTTTGGGGGTTGCCATAGCATTGCATGATTTAGATAAGGAAAACAAGTTCAGGAGTGGACTTGAAGTGCGGGTTCAATGACACCTGAGGCCTTTTTTCTACGCTCAGCTCTACCGCGGGAGCTACATTTATAGAGCCCTCCACACATACCTGGACATGTCAGGGGAAACCTATTTTCTCTGCCTCTCTTTCACAAGACGGGCTGTGGCCATCCATGCTGTTCTGTAAGTGTGAGGGCTGGTATTTGTGTCTGTCATGCTCCATCTGCGTGCTTGGCATTACCTAATTAGCCACATCCACTAAGATGCCACCAATCTTTTTTGCAAACCCTGGCACCCCTGCCAATGATCATGGGAACCTGTCTTCTCAGGGTCTAAGTCAATACATAGGTACATTTAGTGCCAAGCCATTTTCGGCAGTGACTATGCAGTAAAGGGCTGGCACATCCAGTGGCAGGAATGTCAACTGGGCCTGATACTTCTCTCTACCTCTGTGCCACTCCACATTGTCATTCCCAATGACCAGTGGAACAGAGGATCACTACCCTTGCAACCACCTCTTGCAGCAGCCTCGCAAACTGGGGTGTTGGGGTGTTAGCTAGGCAGCTCCATCATGTTCCAGTAGACGCGTGTCTTATATCATGTATTTCACTGTTAACCTATCTCCTATTTCCCAGCTCTTTCAACCTTCACAAAGGCTGTTAATGAGTTGAGATACCTTTTAAAATTCTCCAAAGATTTACAGAATCTTCATCCTCCTGTTGTGACACCCCCTTTAAATTCAGTTAATTAAATAAATCTGGAATAAAAAGCTAGTGTCAGTAATGGTGACCATGAAACTATCGGATTGTCGTAAAAACCCATCTGGTTCGCTAATGTCCTTTTTTAGGGAAGGAAATCTGCCATCCATACCTGGTCTGGCCTATATGTGACTCCAGACCCACAGCAATGTGGTTGACTCTTAGTTGCCTTCTGAAATGACCTAGCAAGCCACTCAGTTGTAACAATCCACTATGAAAAACAATAAGAATAAGAATAAAACTGGACGGCTCACTCGGCATCGACCGTGGCACCAGCTTCAGACACGGCAACAGCACACCCAGCCCAGTCGACCCTGCAAAGTCCTCCTCACTAACATCTGGGGACAGATGCCAAAATTGGGAGAGCTGTCCCAGACTAGTCAAGCAACAGCCTGACATAGTCATAGCCACAGAATCACACCTTTCAGCCAATGTCACAGACACCTCCATCGCCATCCTTGGGTATGTCCTGTCCCACCAGCAGGACAGACCCACCAGAGGTGGTGGCACAGTGGTATACAGTTGGGAGGGATTGGCCCTGGGAGTCCTCAACATTGACTCCGGACCCCATGAGGTCTCATGGCTTCAGGTCAAGCATGGGCAAGGAAACCCCCTGCTGATTACCACCTACCGCCCTCCCTCAGCTGATGAATCAGTACTCCTCCATGTTGAACACCACTTGGAAGAAGCACTGAGAGTAGCAAGGGCACAGAATGTACTCTGGGTGGGGGACTTCAATGTCCATCACCAAGAGTGGCTCGGTAGTACCACTAATGACCGAGCTGGCTGAGTCCTGAAGGGCATAACTGCCAGTCTGGGCCTGCGACAGGTGGTGAGTGAACCAACACGAGGGAAAAAGCTACTTGACCTCGTCCTCGCCAATTTACTGTCGCAAATGCATCTGTCCATGACGGCATTGATAGCAGAGACCACCACACAGTCCTTGTGGAGATGAAGACCTGTCTTCACACTGAGGTCACCCTCCATCGTGTTGTGTGGAACTAAAACCATACTAAATGGGAGAGATTCAGAACAGATCTAGCAGCTCAAAACTGGGCATCCATGAGGCGCTGTGGGCCATCAGCAGCAGCAGAATTATATTCCACCACAATCTGTAACCTCATGGCGGCATATTACTTACTCTACCATTACCAGCAAGCCAGGAGACCAACTCTGGTTCAATGAGGAATGCAGAAGAGCCAGGAGCAGCACCAGGCGTACCTAAAAATGAGGTGCCAACCTGGGGAAGCTGCAACACAGGACTAGATGCAGGCTAAATTGCGAAAGCAGCATGCTATAGACACGGCTAAGGATTCCACAAGCAAAGCTTCTTGCAATTGATTTCATACTGATGATCCCTGGATGTTCAGTGTGAAGTTTGGCCAGAATTTTATCTCTCCAAGAAGTAGGTGCCACCACTCTGTTTCCCCCATTTGATACAACGTTGCTCACAAGACAATTCAGTACGACGGTTATGGAATGGTTTCAATTCTGTGTCCATACACTGATCAGTCCATCCATTCAAGGCGTTTACATACATTCTTTTCAGTACTGAGTCCTTTTGAGTCTCATCTGCAATCTCAGTTGCATTCACAGGAAAGTCTTATTCAACTGCACCTAACATAATAATAGCACCTTCACTCCCAACACGAGCCCTCGTGTGGCATTCTGGACAAGGCATCTGCGATTGCGTTTTGCTTTGAAGTGTGATAGTCAATCGTGTAGTCATATTGTGATAACAACACTGCCCAACGTTGCATTCTTGATGCGGCCATTGCAGAGATGGCAGATTTGCGCCCCAATATTGCTAGGAGTGGTTTGTGATTGGTTATCGGGGTAAACTTTCTGCCGATCAGGAACTGTTGGAATTTCTTGATTCCAAACACTATGGCGCATAGTTTTTTCGCTCTTTGTGAGGGTTCGCGATGCAAACATGATTGGTTTCTCTTGGCCATCATCCATTACATGGCTTATGACAGCTCCCACACCATAGCTGGAAGCATCACCCGCTAACTTAAGCTCACGCTGTGTCGTAGTGCACAGGTAGAGCATCGCTAGAGAGACTTCTCTTACAAGCGTCGTAAGCTTCCTGTTGCACTTTCGTTCACTTCCACTGAACATCCTTCTTGAGGAACTCGTGCAATGGAGCTAACATGGTCTCCTAACTCAGGTAAGAAATGTGCGTAGTACTGGACCATTCCAAGGAAAGATCTTAACTCAGATATGTTCTGTGGCTTTGGAGCATTGATGACAGCATCAACCTTTTCCTTCACTGGTTGCAAGTCATTTGCATCAACTTTCAAACCAAGGTACACAACCTTGGGCTGCACAAAAGCACATTTGCTCCTTTTCAATTTGACATTGTGGGAATTCAACCTTTGAAGCACTATATCTAACACTTCTAGATTTTCCTCCTCACTGCTTGTTGCAATCAGCACATCATCTTGATTGCATAAGCAATTTGGAACTCCTTGCAAAATCTTATCCATCATAGCTGTGAAGATTTTGGGGGAGGACCATATGGCAGCTTGGTGTATGAGTACAGTCCCTTGTGTGTGTTGATGGTGAGGTACTGTTGACTCTCTTTGTCAACATTCAGCTGAGTGTAAGTGTGTGACAGGTCAAGCTTAGAGAAAACCTTTGACCCAGAGAGTGCTGCATACAAATCTTGCGATGTAGGTAATGGGTACTGCTCATCGTCAACTGCTTGGTAGTAACTTTGTAGTCACCGCATAAGTATAGTTTTGTCTGCTTTGGGCACTACCACAATTGGGGTAGCCCATTCACTTTTGTCAGTTTTTACTAGCACTCCGTTCTCTCCGAGCTTCGCCAGCTCTTCCTCCACCTGACTTTTCAATGCATACGGAACCGGCCTTGCCTTACAATAGACAGGCTTCGCGTTGGACTTGATGCGGATATGCGATTCATGCCCAGTGTTGCCCTCATAACTGTCTGTGAACATGCTTTTTTACTTGTTCAGCATCTAAACTGAAGATGTTTTTCCAGTGTCATTTTAAATTTCTCAACCAGAGGTTTTTTGCCCATGAGGGTGGGCCTGTTTTAAAAAAAATTTTTTTTATTGCGCATCCCTAATTGCATTTGAGAAGGTGAGTCACCTTCTTGAACCACTGCAGTCTGAGAAGGTACTCCCACAGTGTCTTATTATTGTGTTTCATAGCAGTTTGCTAGGCCATTTCAGAGGGCAGTTAAGAGTCAACCACATTGCTGTGGGTCTGGAGTCACATATAAGCCAGACCAGGTAAGGACAGCAGATTTCCTTCCCAGATGGGTTTATATGACAATCTGATAGTTTTATGATTATTGATACTAGCTTTTTTATTCCAAACTTATTTAATTAACTGAATTTGAAGTGGTGGGATTTGAGCTCATGTATTCTAGATCATTAGTCTAGGCTTCTAGATTACTAGCCCAGTACCATTACCACTATCCTATCGTTCCGCCCTGATGTAGTTCGCTACAATAATAGGCAGCTTTCCTGATTGGCCATTGTGCTGACCTGTACATTCCATTTGTCCACATGTCTCTCGGGTTTCTCCAGAGTAAGTTTTTAACTCTATGCTACTCTTTGTAAGTGGTATTTGATTAAACTTACTCTCATGTGTTCTTACTCATGATGGAGCTGTCCGCTGCTATGTCAATACACTGTAAGATTCGCAAAATTTCTACATTTCCCCAAAGGTTATTAATAAGAAAAGGGACCCTGCGTGGACATTTTAATGAAAAAGGGTACCCAAGTTGGCATCCGCGCCTCGTGGCAGAAAGCCTGTGAGATTTTAAAAACTTGGACTCTGCGGCACAGGCAGCTTGTGGAGAAATCGAAACCTTCAGTCCAGCTGACCTGCGACTATCTTCATGCAAACTCCAACTGCTGGCCGAGGAAGAGGAACCATCATCCCTGCGAGGTAAAGTACCCAAGCAGAGACTTTAACTTTGGGGTACTTGTACCTGGACAACGCCCTTGCAGCACCCCGAGGCCACGTGACGACGGCAGGCTCCAGAGAGCACAAAGAGCGAACCCCAAACCCCACCGCTGTTTTGAATTCAGCAGATCTTTTGGATTGGTGAGCATGAATTCTGGCCCCTCATAGCTTAACCTAGTTAGGTATAGGGGGTGGGATAAGGATAAGGGGATTGTTAAGATAGTCGTTTTCCCTCGACGTGCCGTGTGTTCCCCATTCCCTGTATAAGTATAGTTATTTTGTATTTTGCCTGTAAAAGTTTATACTAGTAACTTTCTCATAAGATTGTGTTAATTTTCTTCTTCAATAAAATCTTGGTTTTGCTTACATCCAACCACCTGTCTACTCGAGTCTTTTCTGTATCGCCGCCTTGTACCTAAGTCCAGTGTCTAGAACCCAGGGGCGTGGAAGCGATTCGAACCACTCATAAACAGTCAGAGGCATAACTGACTGGGCGTACGCGCCACCCCACACCACCCCCTACAGAAATGGTGACCGCAGCAGGGCACCTGCAACAAGGTTGCGATGCAGTAGACAATGGTTCGGATGAGCGAACCATGATGGAGGAAAGGATTTCTGATTATGTGTTTGGAAGGTGAATATCACTAAAAAGTGGATCACCACTCTGTTAAAGGCTGGGCGTCCGGTAGATGCAGCAGCTAAGTGGACAGAGGGAAAGGAACACAAGAAGTCCTTAGAGAAGGCAGTTTGGCTGATGTGTTTTAAAAAGCAGGTCCAGCTTTTGGACAGGCTCATTGCAGCACAGGCAGTCGAGTTAAGGGAGTCAGCCCTGGAGATCCAGGATAAGGCTCTTGCAGGGGAAAAGTTATTTGTGATATCCGAGTGGTAAGGTCAGAAACTGAGAGAAGCGAGATCGTAGGAACAAAACCCAACTGTTTATTTCATGGTGTAGCAGAGAAACATATCTCTTACAGCTGGAGACAAAGCACCATTTCTTACTGCACGAGCACCAAGATGGAGGAAGAACCTCTGAGTCATACCCATAATGCAATGCCACATTACCATATAAACTGGTGTACCAGGACATTGACTACATGACCCATTACCTTAAAAACTGGTGAATGGGAATCCTTAATATTTGGCTCCATCTGGTGGATAACTTAAGCATTACATCCCAGATTACTATATTATTAGTAGCTTTGCAGGCTCTGAATCAGGAGAGAGTACATCTCATGGGAGAACACAAGGCCCAGTTGGAATTCCTACGGTGCCAAGTTACCGAGGCCAAGGGAAATGAGTTAAGGTTGCGGGAGAAGAAGGCCCGCTTGGCAAGGCAGATTAGGGAACAGGAAGAGAAAGTACAGGAGGTAAAGGCAGCTTACAAGCTAGCGAGTGAACAGGAGTTTGAGGAGGCAGACCACGGCCCCTGTAAAGAGAGGATAGAAAATCTGAGCCGGGCCCTCCGGAAGGCAAAGGGCATCGTATGCCTCATAAGCCCAAAGGCAGGCCAGGCAGATTTTATGGGGAACGAGGGGAGGACAGTTCCAACGTCACCGGTAGTGTCTAGGGACGACCCGGTTGAGAGAGAGGAGACCTCGCGACCACCACCCGTAGTGCCAAGTTTCAGCGAGGTTTGGCAGCAAGGGCGGGTGGAAACCGGTGTGGAACCCGAAGTGGAGCCAGAGGTGGAGGCGGAGATAGAGCAACCCCCGCCAGAGAGGTCGGAGCCGGGACCGATGTGCCTAGCACGGCATCAGAGTTTCGGCCCACCCGCCAATGGTGACATTGAGGGACCCCTCCAAAACCAGCTCGTATTACCCTTTAACACCCAACAGCTTGGGGCCATGGTCAACCATCTCCCGAGGCTTTCCGAAAAGGGAGACCCCTCGATCCACTTCAGGGAAGTAGAGCAAACAGCCAGTGTAAATGACTGAGATGACGCTGAGAAGGCCAAAATGCTGCTGTTCTCCCTGGAGAGTAGTCTCCTCCAATCCCTCTCTGACAAGTGCAAAAGGGGGGAGTGCGGGTATGAGGAGCTTAGAGATGCGGTTCTGGAGGCCATGGGGATGGATGAGGGAAGTCCTTTCTCCCGTGTGGAGAAGTCAATCCAGCTCTCAGGGGAAACCCCGCAGGCTTTTGTGGACCGGCTGTGGCCGGTGTACCGGAGGGCCTGTCAGGGGACGCTGGACCGGACGTTGCTGAACGGGGATTCCCTGACCCATTGGCTCCGTTGCCTGGTGGTGAACAGCTTGCCACAGGTCCGGGCCAAGGCAGAAGCCTGGTTCGACCCCAAAAATCCCCAGACCACCGAACTTACGGTAATTAGGCAGCTCACTCTGGCTTACAAAAACAATAGGGGAGCCGATGCACACCCACCCAAGGGAAAGGTGCATGAGGTAAAACCCGGACCGGGTAGGAAAGTGTGGCACCAGGAAGGGAGTAACCCTCCCAACACAAAGACCAATTGTTACGGGTGTGGGAAGGATGGTCACTGGCGGAGGGATTCCAAAAACCCTTGGAAAGATAACAAGGGAAAGCACCCCACGGCCCCAGCCCAAAAGGCGGGGGCAGGTACCCCTTCCGCAGAGGTCGAGTCACTTTTGGACGCCATGAGGTCCTTACTGACTGGCCAGGAGAGAGTAGCAGCCGCCACCGGTGCTCTCACCCCATCCGCCCCATCCAACCCACAGCCATGACTAGAGCCAGCGCAGCCTGTTTAACTGTGTTCTCTCCAATATGATGAGTGGAAAAGACCCTTTTTGGAGATGGAGGTGGAGAAGGTGACGAGGACCTATCTGTTAGACACGGGGGCATCATGCACCATGGTCTACTCAGCTAACCCCACCACCTCGCCTCTCTCCAGCAGGGTCCCATACAGTCTATCGGGGTTCACGGGTAGGGAACAGGCTGGCTCGTTTTCCATCCCGCTCACCATTCGGTTAGGACCGCTCTGCTCCAAGTGAATCTGTGTCCTGATGAAATGGGACATGGAGGGTGGAAGAAGAGTCCTGGGAGCCGACTTTATCGTAGGCAACGGGATCCTAGTGGATTTGAGGAATCACTGCCTTTGGGGGGCAGGTAAAGTAAAGAACGGTGAGATCGTAGTAATCCCGGGAAAGGAAGGGAAGGGGACCCTCTGCACCATGAAGCCCAAAGAGGATTATAACCTCGAGCTCATGGTCAGCAACACCCCACCAGAGTTCCAGGCATTTGTGCAGGCCCACCTGGCCACATTTGCCACTCACAAGCACGACTGCGGGAGGGTCACAGGGTTTGAGGTCAGCATAGACGGGGACCCCATGGCCCGACCACAGAAACAGTATAACTTCCCCAGGGAAGCAGAACCGGACATGGAAGCAGCCATGTCCTCGTTAGTGCAGCAGGGAGTTCTGAGACCGATAGCTACCCACGTGAATTCTCCATTATGGCCGGTCAGAAAGCCGGACAATTCCTGGAGGGCCACGGTGGACTATCGAGTGCTCAATAGTAACATCCCAGCCTGCGCACCCACAGTAGCAGCAGTTGCTGACCTCATTGGGAGTATTCCAGCATCCGCAACCACTTTCACGGTGCTGGATATTTCAAATGGGTTTTGGTCCATCCCTGTAAGGAGGGAAGATCAGTACAAGTTTGCCTTTACGTTTAAAGGGCAACAGTACACGTGGAACTGTTTGCCTCAGGGCTTCCACAACAGCCCCAGCATTTTCCATCAGTGCATGGCCAACAGTTTGAAGGATTTTAGCCAGCCCAGACAGTTGGTTCAATATGTGGATGACCTGCTCCTGTTCACTGATTCGAAAGAGGAGCATGGCCCGCAATTGGCCGAACTGCTGGAGCTGTTAGGGCAGAAGGGTTTCAAGGTAAATCCCAAGAAAGCGCAGATCGGCCAGCAGGAGGTGAAATTCCTCTGTCTGACCGTGCGCGCTGGAGAAAGGGCCGTAGATAAGGCTAGGAGGGAGGCGGTACAAGAACTACCGGTCCCTAACACAGTAACGGGTGTGAGGTAATTTCTAGGGCTGACCGGGTACTGTAGAGATTTCATTGAAGACTATGCAGCCACCGCAGCCCCTCTGCTCCGACTCCTACACAAGGGAGTGGAGTGGCTTTGGGATGAGGGTTTCCAGGCAGCATTTGTCAGGCTGAAGAAAGACTTGCAGACCGCGCCAGCTCTAGGGGCCATAGATGGGGGGAATGAGTTTTTCCTGGAGGTAGCAGCCAGCGGGGACAGCCTGAGCGCTGTGCTGCTCCAAGAGCGGCACGGCCGGCTGCAGCCAGTGGTCTACTCCTCCAGGATACTCACTGATGTGGAAAGGAGCTATTCCAACTGTGAGCGGCACCTTTTGGCCACACATTGGGCTGTGAAAAGATCATTGATCTTCATAGGCAACTCTCCCATCACCCTCCTCACCCATCACACACCCACCCAGACTGGGAGGATCAAGGATGGAACAGTGAGCAGTACCCGCATTGCCTGCTGGACCTTGCTCCTCTCACAGGTGGATCTGAAGGTGAAGGGTCTCTGTGAGCCAAAGCTCGCAGCCAACCTGGTATATCCTGGAACAGCCCACCGGTGTTCCATTGAAGGGGTTTGGGAAGTAAACATAGGTTTACGGGCCAGGATACATCCCACAGGCCACGAGATCTATGTAGACGGTTCCAGCACAGTATCTGCTGGCGAGCGTCTCACGGGGTGTGGAGTTTACGACCCAGCGGCAAACATTGCCCTGGCGATTAAGCTTCCCAGCACCATGAGCACCCAGCAGGCTGAACTGTCCGCGGTAGTGTACGTCGTTACACACCCCGAAATCTTCCCTACCCCCTACACGATTTGCTCGGACAGCATGTTCACGTGCAATTCGTGTATGGAGTACCTGGCCATCTGGTCCCGCCGCGGATACACCTCTGCTGACAAGAGACCCCTCACAGTAAAGCCCCTGCTGGAAAAGATCCTGGCAGCAGTGGGGGAGGAAGGGGAGGTTTTCATTCACAAGGTGAAGGCCCATTCCTCCACAGAACCCCGCGGCCAAGGCAACCAGCAGGCTGACTTGCTCGCCAAGGAGGGTGCACGCACAGACACTTTCTGGGACCCATTTGGATCCAGACCCATGGCGGCGGTCAGAGGTAGGGACGGGATCCAAGGGAGTGTAGAGGTAGCGTTAGCCCCGGACCTTAAGACGGTCCAAGCTCAAGGCCCCGTCCTAAAAGCAGTCCTCAGTGCAGTTGCTGAGGGAAAGGGAATAGAAGGTCCGTACGGCACAGCGACTTTCTCCGTTAAAGAGGGCATGCTGTTCCAGGGGGAACAATGGGTTGTGCCGTAGCAGCACCGGAGGGAATTCCTTTAACTGGCCCATGAGGGTCCAGGAGCGGGACACCCCAGGCCTGAGACCACCTGGCAGCGGGTGGAACAGGCGGGATGGTGGCCGGGACTCAGAGACGATGTCCGCGAGTTCTGTGCAGGCTGTCTTGTGTGCACTGCGAATAACCCCGACCCCCACAAAAGGAAGGTACCTATGGGACACGTCAGGAGGGTAGAGGGACCATGGCAGTCGATACAAGTCGACGACATCGGACCCCTGCCCACCGCCCAGGGAGGCTATAAGTACTGCCTAGTTCTGGTGGACGTGTTTACCAAATGGGTAGAGGCCTTTCCCTGCAGAGCAGCCACAGCTCTGGGTACTGACAGGATCCTGGTCCAGGAGGTGTTCTTGCAGTGGGGACTACCACAGTATGTGGAGTCCGACCAAGGGAGTCACTTCACTGGACAGGTGATGCAGAACACCCTTATGCTGTTAGGCATTGAAGGGAAATGGCACGTGGCCCACAACCCGCAGTCGTCAGGGATTGTGGAACGTATGAATCGGACCCTCAATGAAAGGTTAAGAAAGGAGATGGTGGACTCACCCCGTAAATAGGCCGAGGTCCTACCGTTGGTTTTGATAGGGATCCGGGCCAGCCAGTCTAAAAGCACGGGGTATTCCCCGTACAAGCTAATGACTGGCAGGGTTATGCGGACCCCCACCCATGTACTAGCCCCGGTGCTCACGGGGAGTCAGCTCAGAGAGGTCAACCGGGACAGGTTCGCCCGAAACCTCTTTGAGCACCTGAAGCAGGTCCACGAGCAGGCGGCTGGGAACATGGGAAGGCAGCATCGGAGTAACCGATTGCTGCTCGAACCCCGAAAGCACCACGAGTGGGAGGTAGGAGATCAGGTCATGGTGAGAAACTATGCCCGAGTGGGGAGTTTGGAGACATTGTACATGGGGCCCTACAGTATTCTAGATAAAGCCAGCCCCATAGTATACGCCGTGAAGATGCCCCGGCGTACAAAATGGTTCCACATCAACCAGTGTAAGCTGTTTACGCCTGAAAGGGGAAAACAGCCAGTTGGGAAAAGGGCTGAGGATAAAGATCCTCAGCCTGCAGCAGGAGCGAGTTCACAGACTGCACAGGCAGGCGCTGTGGCTTGCTTAAAGGGAGGGGCCATCCCACCCATCGATTGGGACACTCCCCCACTCTTCTGGGATCCAGATGAGGGGGAGGGACCTGAGGGCGAAAACCCCGCCCCTAATCCAGGTATAGAGAGGGAGGGACCTGAGGTTGAAAACCCCGTCCCAGACCCAGCCATGGGACCTGGGGGCGGAGACTCTCAGCTCGCAGCAGCAGGCTGCGAAATGTTACCTGCCCCCAGCCCAGGTTCGGGAGGGGTCAAGCCTGAGAGAGCAGTGGTTTGGGTAAAGGCCCAGCGGCCAAGAAAGCCCCACCCGTCAAGGCCCCCAGAAGGTCCCCACGGACGCCCCAGCCGAGAAAGCCATGGTCACCAGCCCTCCAGTTACCAAGGGCCGCCCCTCGAGCCAGGGAAGGGTCCAAGGACAGATGTCCTCAGCCAGCAGCCACGGGCTGCGAGGGACCAACAGGGAAGGATGGTGCGGTCACACCGGGGGTGGCGGTGAGCCGCAGTCTGACCAGGGATTAGCCTGGCCGCCCGGAGACGGGCAGCGGATGTATATAGTTTAGTTTAAGTTTTGGTTTGTGTTTATTTTGTTAAGTTTAATTATTTAGCTTAAGCTTGGGTGTTTTAGTTTAAGTTAAATAAGGTGATGGGTAGTTTTAAGTGAGTAATCTGCTAAGAGTGTGTATATTTGGGGTCGAGGTCACGGGACCCGACCATGCTTCACCAAGCCAGGGAATCTCTTGGGGACCTGGCTGCATGTTTTTGTATCTTTTGCAGAAAGACTTTCAGGATGAAGGGTGTCGTGATCCTATTCGCCCTGATTGGGATGAGCGTGGAAAGACGAGGCGACGTCCAGGACTCCCACATCTACGGGTGCTCGGGAGACAAGGCGCCTACAGCGACCGATGGGAGCAGTGAACGGGATGCGGAGGAGACCGCCGTCTACTTCCACGAGGGAAGGTGGCCAGGATGGCTGGGGTCCAATTAGTCTCAGTACTCCAGCCAAACCGGATTCACGTACTGTTGTGTATGTACCTTTAAGAGAGAACTGACTTTATACTGTAGTACCGACAGTGACCACACCTGTATATAAAGCCACAGCAGGCTTCTGTACTTTCAGTTTAAGCATACCCTCTGTTCAGTAAATACCTGCTATTATTGTTCTGCTGCAGTCCTTGTGTTATTGATACGTGGACACTACACTGGCAACGAGCAGGTTCGAACTCACCTGCAGTACTGCATCACCTCACGGGGATCTTTCCCTGAAAAGAAGCTTCTTGGAGGTCGAAGTCAGAGCAACGGGCGTCGACCGAGGGCAACCGCCCAGTGATCCATCAGAGTTCGGAGAATTGCAGGGGAGGCTGTGGAGAGCTGGGCTTGGCTCCCCAGTCAAGGTGTTCCAGCAAATCGTGCTGGTAGCAGGTAGTGCGCTGACCCTTCCGGACTGCGGAGGGCTCGAGCTCGATCGAGCAGCTCTGCAAAGGGGCCGTGCAGCGTCGTCAGGAGGAAAAGAGAGAGAGAGAGGGTGGAGCGCACAGGGCGCGGTCGGTGCTCAAGAACCGGGCAGCGTAGAAAATATAAAACGAGGGGAAGGAAAAGTGAGACGCACCGAAGCCGCGGGTCGCTGCCATTACACTGTAGAACGCTAGGAGCAGCGTTGGCAGCAAGGGGAAGAAGGAAAAGCGAGGGAGGCGCCATTTTATTCCATTGGGGAAGAAGGAAAAGCGCAGGAGGTGCCATTTTAAACCACCCAAGATGCCGAAGAATGGCAGTATCACTGCTTTCGACAACGAGGTAGAAGACTGGACCACGTATGTGGAAAGAATTGAAGTGTACTGCAAGGCAAATGAGGTGGCCGATGGAAAGAAGGCGTCGGTATTATTAAATTTGATGGGCGCGAGAACGTACGGCCTATTGCGGAATTTAATTACCCCAGCTAAACCAATGGAGAAAAGTTTTGAAGACATTGTTAATATCTTACAGCAACACCTAAACCCTACACCGCTGCTGATAGCAGAAAGATTCAAGTTCCATAAAAGAAACCAGCACAAAGATGAGAGCAATGCTGACTATCTTACGGAACTACGCAAGTTATCGAAGCACTGCCAGTTCGGAGCAGGACTGGCAGACACCTTACGGGATAAGTTTGTCTGCGGGCTCCAGAGTGAAGGAACCCAGAAACGACTACTTTCGGAAAAGGACCTGACACTAGAACAGGCTTTCAGCGTGGCAGTATCCTACGAAGCAGCAGCACGGGGAGCTGCGGAAATACAACAGAAACCACAAGAATACAGCGCTAACGAAATGGCATATGGAGCAGAAAAGTGCTATCGCTGCGGCAGAACAACCCATGATCAGAAGGACTGCTGGTTTAAGGACAAAGTATGCAGGCAATGTGGGAAAATGGGACACATAGAAAGAGTCTGCAGGTCGGGAAAGAAAGCCAACACTAAAAGAACTACTAAGGAAAAGTACAAGAAAGTAAAAAAAATGACAGACAGTAGTTCAGAAGATCAGGAGAGTGATAATGACTCCGGGAGCAGGAGACTAAGTTGTCTAAAGTTACACAGCGTGATCGCAAAGGAGGATCACCGAACCATTTGGGTCACCCTCATGATAGCAGGGTCCCAAGTAAAGATGGAATTGGACACAGGATCAGCCCTATCTGTCATGAATCGACGAGACTATGAGCGGCTATTCTCACACATACCCTTAAAGGACACGTCCATTGTATTGAAGACATACACGGGGCAAAAAGTCTACCCCAGAGGAAAAATAAGGGTGCCAATTAAATACAACGGCAAGGAAACACAGAAACTGTATCTATATATACTACAAGATGGAGGACCACCATTATTGGGACGTGAATGGATCCGAAAAATACAATTGGATTGGCATTCCATTCAGGCGCTAACTGTGACTGACAAAAAGGATGACGACGTCACACCTGGACGACTGTCAAAAAATTCTAACTGACGCGAAAGAGGTGTTCCAACAATGACTTGGGACTCTAAAAGGAGTAACGGCAATGAAAAAATCGAAGATAATGCAAACCCCAAATTTTTTAAGGCTAGACCGGTATCGTACGCGATCCGCCCAGCCATTGAAGCAGAGCTGGAGAGTCTAGAGCGTTCGGGTGTGCTGTCCAAGGTGGACTGGAGCGAGTGGGCCACACCCATCATTCCTGTAATGAAGAAATCATTGAGCAGCACGCCTGGGGAGCCGAAGAAGGTTCGCATCTGTGGGGACTTGAAGGTAACTGTGAACCAAGTCCTGCACACAGTACAATATCCACTTCCACGCATAGAAGATATTTTCGCCTCACTATCTGGAGGGAAACGCTTTACGAAGATTGATCTGGCCCAAGCGTATCTACAAATGGAGGTGGAAGAAGCATCTAGGAAATACCTCACGATAAACACTCACAAAGGTCTTTACCAGTACAACCGACTGGTATTTGGGGTAGCATCGGCCCCGGCTATTTGGCAGAGGGCGATGGAACAAGTCCTGCAAGGGATCCCGGGGACCCAGTGTTATTTGGACGACATCCTGGTTACGGGCAAAAATGACAGTGAACACCTTGCCAACCTGGAGCAGGTGCTCACTAGATTACAAGAATATGGGCTACGAGCCAACCGCCCCAAATGCGAGTTCTTCAGGAGACAAATCTCGTATTGTGGCCACATGATTGATGAGGACGGGTTGCATAAGTCCCCAGACAAGATTGAGGCAGTAGTCAAGCTCCAGCACCGGAAAATGTGTCGCAACTGAGGTCATTCCTCGGGTTGGTGAACTACTACCATAAGTTCTTGCCGAATTTATCTACAATTCTGCACCCACTGAATGCCCTGCTGCAAACTGGAGTAACATGGAAATGGAGTGATGAGTGTAAGCGTGCCTTTCAGAAATGTAAATGCCTAATCACTTCAAAAGAAGTATTGGCCCACTACAATCCAACACTACCGATTCGGTTGGCATGTGATGCGTCTCCCTACGGCATTGGAACGGTGCTGTCACACAAATTCCTTGATGGTTCAGAGAGGCCAATAGCCTTTGCGTCGCACTCATTAACCTCAGCCGAGCGTAACTACGCCCAGATTGATAGGGAGGCCCTCAGCCTGGTGTGGGGGGTGAAGAAGTTCAATCACTATCTGCACGGGCAGAAATTCACCCTACTGGCTGATCATCAGCCTCTGGTCTCCATTTTTAACCCAAAGAAGGGCATTCCGGTGATGACGGCACAACGGCTGCAAAGATGGTCACTTTTTCTAGGGGCACATCAGTACGACATAGAGTACAAGGGTACGAAACAGCATGGAAACGCTGATGGACTGTCGCGCCTACCATTGCCTATGGTGGAGGAAGCACCTGCAGTGGACCCTGTTGAGATATTCCATTCGACCATAGTCGAATGTCTACCTGTTACAAACTCAAGTATAGAGAAGGAAACCCGATATGAACCGACACTCTCTCGGGTCTATGATTTGACGGTGAAGGGATGGCCAGCACATGGCGACTCACTGTTGCCAGCATTCTCGCCAAGGAGAGAACAGCTGTCAGTGTGCCGGGGGACCTTGATGTGTGGATCCCGAGTGGTAATTCCACCCAAGTTGAGAGATAGAGTGCTCAATGAGCTTCATGAGGGTCATCTGGGAGGGGTAAAAATGAAGAGCCTAGCCAGGGCGTTTGTGTGGTGGCCGGGAATCGATAAAGAAATCGAGGATATGCCCAAGAGATGCACAGGATGCCAGAAGGTCCAAAACGCTCCACCACAGGCCCCGCTACACCCATGGGAGTGGCCCTCATCTCCATGGCAACGGTTACACATTGATTTTGCTGGTCCATTTATGGACTCAATGGCCTAGAAATTCGCTATCGCCGCGCCAGGTCTTTAGCGCCCGAAATTTAGCGCTCGTCCGGATTCCCGTAGCGCCCGCCTGAAATTCAGTTGCGGCGCCCCAAGACGGAGGCGGGCGCTATTGCAGGGTTTGGTCGCCTCGCTTGGGGCGATGAAAGTCAATTTCAGGCGTCCACCTTTATGCGCCGGCCTCTCGGAGCTGCAAGGCCCCGTTTTTCAAACGCTGTTTGCGGCCGCTACGGGCGAGGCGGTCGCAACTGAATTTGGCCGTCGGCACGGAATCACGTTGGAACCGGGGCGCTGCGCACACCGATGACGTCATCGGTGCCGGCGCAGCGCTACCAGCTAACGCCGATTTTAGGGACCAACTGAATTTCGGGCACTAAATAACTTCCGGCGCAAACCACTCTTTAGCCAATAAGTGGGCGCAAACGCGACTGAATTTCTAGGCCAATGTTTCTAATCGCCGTGGATGCCCATTCGAAATGGCCAGAGGTCATGAAAATGTCCTCCACCACCACGGAGAAAACTATTGCAGTCCTACAGACCATCTTCGCCAGGAATGGCTTGCCAGAACAGATTTGCTCCGACAACGGGCCACAGTTTGTGTCTGAGGATTTCCAGAGGTTACTGAGGAATAATGGGGTGAAACATTACACATCTGCTCCATATCATCCAGCCACAAATGGATTGGCTGAGAGGCTTGTTCAGACCTTTAAAAAGGCAATAAAGGCGATGTATAACGACGACATACCACTACAACACAAGGTGGATAATTTCTTGTTTGCTTACTGGAATGCGACACATGCAGTCACCAACCAAGCTCCAGCCATAATGTTCTTCAACCGAAGGCTAAGATGTCGCCTGGATTTGCTCAAACCAAACATAAGACGAGATGTTGAGGGTAAGCAATTCCAGCACATCAATGAGAAGCCAACCAGGAGCTTCAAGGTAGGGCAACCAGTCTTGGCCCGCGACTACCGAACAGAAAAATGGCAGCCACGAACGATATGCACACAGCAGGGACCACTAATGTACACAGTGGATGTTGGAGAGAGCATCGTGAGACGCCATGCTGACCAGATTCTAGAGTCACAGGAACAAGCCAAACCCATACCACGAGCATGTGCACCTGGTAATGAACCCGAAGTACAGATTGCGTCTTCCTCAGAAGCAGTGGTATTGGAAGCTGACGAATCAACCAATGACAATGAGCCAGAATCGACTCCGCCGCAAGAACAGGATACTTGAGAAAGGCGCTATCCAGTCAGGATCAGGAAGCCTCCTCAAAGACTGAACTTATAAATGATTATTTCAGTTGATGTGTATAGTACAGAGAAAATTGTAATTGTAATTAGTTATTATTTAATTGTTAAATGAATGTTATGTACTGTTTATCTAAAAGGGGAGGAATTGTTGTGTATGTACCTTTAAGAGAGAACTGACTTTATACTGTAGCACCGGCAGTGACCACACCTGTATATAAAGCCATAGCAGGCTTCTGTACTTTCAGTTTAAGCATACCCTCTGTTCAGGAAATACCTGTTATTATTGTTCTCCTGCAGTCTGTGTGTTATTGATACGCGGACACTACACATACGGTGAGACCGCCCTCCTGTGCCCCAGGGTACGGGTCGTTACCACGAGGGTCAGCGTCACCGTTGGAAAGCGAATATGTTTAGTAAAGGACACATTCCACTGGATAGGCGGTGGTGGCTCAGGATGCTGAGCAAGGATATGAGGAACCCCGAAGTCGAGTGGGAATGGTTGGGGAACAACACCCACCGGACGATCACAGGGACTCATGGAGAATTAAACGTGTGTTGGGACAAGTGGTGGGAACCGGACCAAGGGATTTATATCTGCATGTGGGGGTCAGAGGAGGTCTGCCCCGCAGGCATATCCATCTTTTTCCACCGGCAGTGGTAAGACGCCGGGGAGGGGATGAAGTGGGATACCAGCCTGAAGGCATGTGCGGTCCCATACTCCCCGATCCCAGTCAATGCCACTGAGCCGGTAACCCGCCCCCGTAAGCCCCCGCCCACAGCGCAGGCGGCAAGGTTACGCAGGGAAGGTTGCCCCACCACCACCAAGGGACCAGGGAATGGGTTGGTACTAGTCCCCACCGATCAGATGCTGTACCAGGGGTTAAACTACGCGGTAGCCTCCGTGATTTTAAATCTCACCGAGGTACATTTGCCGGAGTGGTGTCCCAAAGAAACAGAGCAGGTATACCAGGCCTTATTAAAGGACATGTTCAAGAAGTTTTACGAGTTCAATTTCGCTCACGTGGACAAAACCGAACTCTACACCACACACCGAGAGTTTTTGGGTAATGTAGGGAGGCAAAGAAGGGGTGTTTGGAATGATGTTTTTACTGCGTTTAATACTGGGTCCTCTGTCATCAACAGTTTAGATGACATAGAGCTGCAGACCCAGATAAACGGTTTAAAAACACAGTTAAAGAAGATATTACTGGATGAGAACAAGGTAGTGGGCTCGGAGTTGCATGAGGACCAGGCCATGACGGTCCATTTAAAGGAAATCATAGCGGAGTTGGAAAAGCACGCAAAGACAGGGAGGACAGAAATGCTTCTGACCAGGCTGCGCAGAACGAGGTGTGCGTGTTATATGGGGCGTGGTTACTGGGCGAGGGCCACAGTAATCTGGAGGATTTTAAATGGTTTGGTCCCCTCCTGGGTTAGCAACAAGCACCTCGCAGCCCTCCACCCATTTGAGAATGCATTAAGCCCGTGCCAACTCCAGCTATCCTCCGAAGCCTATCCAGTCCCCGTGGATTGTGGGCTGTCCAACCACACAATCATGGGAGTAGTAGTTAGGATGCTGGTCATGGGCAGGACAGCCCGACCCGCACCGGTACACAGGGTGGAGAACATTAAAGTCATACAAGGGGGTGCACACATTCGTTTCACAGCGGTCCCGCCTTACGTCATTAAGTGGGAGCACGCTATGATGGGTACTGACCTCTCAGGGTGCCGGAGCCGGGGAGCACACATAATCCTGTGTCCCCAGCACTTGAATGCCTATTCAAAACCGCAGTGTGGGTTCAGAGCTGCTGGTGCGAAACCTATAACTTGTACCATGGAGGCAATTGCACAAGGCCATGTTCCCCCGCAGGTAGCATATATAGGAGGTGGGACATATTGAGTCACCACTGGCGCGTCGCACTACCAGCATGGACAACATAGCTGGTGTCAATGAAAGCAGCTTCTGTTTTAAACCCGAGGCAGAAGTTCAAGTGGCCCAGGAGCGAATTGTCCCCATTCCTGAATCCTCCACTGTTCACCTCACTGTGAAGGAGAATTTCACGGATTTGCAAAAGTACGTAGCCCACTTTGGCTATGAAATTCCCCCTCTCCCTGAACACCTTACCAAAATACTCAAAGCCGTCATAGTTTCGCAGAAACATTTTTACACTCTAGAGCAGAAAACAGTAGAGATAGGGATTAAGATATTGGATATTGTGATTCCACCCTGGTGGGACATTTTCAATAACATAGAGGTCCCTTCGTGGATCAGACTGGCTTCCCACATTCTCGTGGTTTTTCAGTTAGGGATAGTGTTGTATCTAGTTTGCATTCAATGTAAGGGAAAAGGTCAGTTGTTAGAATTCCATAACCAGAAGATCTGGAAGGAACATTATGTAAAGGTGGAGGGAGATACGCCTGTTTGAGTCTTTTCCTTGTATTGTGATTAAAGATTGTTGTTTTTTTGTGTTTGTTATTTTTAATAAAGGTTTTTCTGTTGTTTTTGCGATGCATTTAATAAAGATGTATGTGTACCAAGTGGTGCAGGGGTGTTGGACCCCCTCCATGCTTGGATGTGTGTAAAGTCTGTAATTTGCTCTCTGTATGCTGATGTACACTACATTTTCACGGAATGGGAAGTGCATGTGTCGTGGGTATATTAGATAGGTAATTACAGGGGAAGGTTGACTATGGAGGGTCAGAAATTTTTTGCTCACCTTGTAAAAGTATGATACTTCAAGCAAGTTTTAGTATCACAGGGGGGGAGTGTAAGATTTGCAAAATTACTACATTTCCCCAAAGGTTATTAATAAGAAAAGGGACACTGCGTGGACATTTTAATGAAAAAGGGTACCCAAGATGGCATCCGCGCCTCGTGGCAGAAAGCCTGTGAGATTTTAAGAACTTGGACTCTACGGCACAGACAGCTTGTGGAGAAATCGAAACCAAAGCTGCAGTTTCTGTGAAGAGAGACTTTGCATTTTGAAAACCAGACAGGACTTTGAATTATGTATTAGAACAAATCAGAGCCAGATCAAAACCCAGTTAGGCCTATAGTTAAGGCCATCAAGCAGTTTGCATAAATAATTGGGAACAGTTTAAGGAAGCCATCGAGGCTGGACAGGCCCATTAAGATGTATTAATAACAAAACAAGTCCATTATCAGGCCAGTAGATGCGATTACCGGCCATCTAGAAACAGTTAGTGTAGATTGCTACTGTTATTTAAAATAGCCCGCCAAGATTGGGACAAAGGACTAACCTGATTTGGCACACAGATAAGGGCCATCCAAAGGAGTATAATTGTAGGCCCACTGGCAACCTTCTCTCTCTGCTCTCAGCCTTTGCTCCGGCTCCGGCCCCTCGCCCTCATGGCTACTGCTCTTCCCCCCATCCCGCGCTTACCGCCCGGCCACTGCCCGTGCCTTCCCCATTCCATCAGGGATGCCTGGCATCGCGCCAGGCGTACACGGACAAACCAGGCCAGGCGAGGCGGGACGCGATGAAGCGAGGTGGTGAAGAAGACAAATCGAAAGACGATTGAAGAAAAGCTTCGAATAATCGGGCCTTCAGTCAAGCTGACCTGCGACTATCTTCATGCAAACTCCAACTGCCGGCCGAGGAAGAGGAACCATCATCCCTGTGAGGTAAAGTACCCAAGCAGAGACTTTAAATTTGGGGTACTTGTACCTGGACGACGCCCTTGCAGCACCCCGAGACCACGTGACGACGGCAGGCTCCAGAGAGCACAAAGAGCGAACCCCAAACCCCACCGCTGTTTTGAATTCAGCAGATCTTTTGGATTGGTGAGCATGAATTCTGGCCCCTCATAGCTTAACCTAGTTAGGTATAGGGGGTGGGATAAGGATAAGGGGATTGTTAAGATAGTCATTTTCCCTTGATGTGCCGTGTGTTCCCCATTCCCTGTATAAGTATAGTTATTTTGTATTTTGCCTGTAAAAGTTTATGCTAGTAACTTTTTCATAAGATTGTGTTAATTTTCTTCTGGCTGGCTGCTCGAGTCTTTTCTGTATCGCCGCCTTGTACCCTAAGTCCGGTGTCGAGAACCCAGGGGCGTGGGAGCGATTTTAACTGCTCATAAACAGTCAGAGGCATAACTGACTGGGTGTATGCGCCACCTCACACCACCCCCTACAACACATATCAATATATTGCTCATTGATCAAAAGTTTTGTACGGAAGTCTTTCTCACGATTGTTCGTGTTGCCGCTAGCGGAATGGATACTGTAGATCCCTATTTCTTCAACATCAGGATTGTTCACTTCAATATTGTGAACTCCTCCCTTTTGTTGTCGCTGCTTTGCAGTGCCACTAGAATGGTTTTAACTTCTTGCTTTAGATCTAGCTCTGCAAGCTGTTGAAATATGGCCTAGCTTCTGGCAGTGAAAACACTTTGGAAATAGTCCTTGAGTTTCTTGACAATGTCTTCAAACAACACATCCTTCGCTTTCCCTGGCGCGAGGTTTGTCAATGTTCCGTAGACATCTGGCCCAATCTCTGCTAAAAATTGCTTTCTTCCGTTAATGAATTACATTATTTTGAGCTTGAACATTCTCATCTACACCTTCAGTCTCAGTCATGTTATTGGCCTTAAAAAACATCTCCATCCACTCAATGTAAGAACTGAATGGTTCGCGAGCTTGGTCATACATGCCGAGGCTTCCGATGAATCCCATAGGTGCAGCCATGATTGTCCAGATCCCATCGAACAGTGACTCAGCACGCTACCTGTGTCCCTGTGAGAATGCACGCTGCTGTTGCCGTGTATACATACACGCGAAGGTGAAGCACAGACGATTCTTCATCAGCATTAACAGTAAAACATGGCAAAAATTCAGTTTAGTTGTCACAAATTCACCTTAAACTTGTCCACTCAAAGGTTGAACACTGTGTCCTTCCACAATCCCTACAAATGGCTTTGGGATCCCATTCTTGTCACCAAAATGTAACATATGTGGGTAAAACGAATGAAGGACAGAGACAGGATGAGTTGCTATTCCATGTGCCTTCTTTATTAGGCCAGGTCGAACTGAGCATGCTTGTACTGGCCGCGCTAGACATGCTCCTATCTAGTTATCCAGCAAGTTAAACACTTATTCAAAATATTTCTTCGTGAAGCCGTTTGCTGTTTGAAGCCATTACTTGAACAATTTTTGTGAAACTGTAAACAAAGATAAAGTATGTTTTGTGCATAAACTGAGTACTATACATTCGATATTACATAAGATATAACATATTTACAACAGTAGAATAGATTAATTGTATAACTAACTAACATTTGGACTAACTTCTGTAACTATCAAATATTAACCTTTTATAAACATATTATTGTCAAAATACTACTCTGACAACGTTGCTATTATGCTAACAAACAAAGATACTCACGGATATTGTGCTTGGCATAACATATGAAATCAGATTACATTGGATTGTGAAACCCTCATGGAATCCTCCATTACTGCCAGGTTCTTCCTGGAATTCTACTTCCTGGGATTCTACTTCCTGGGTTACACAGGAAGAAAGGTACGAAGGTCAAATGACCTCTCACAGGAAGAAAGGAACAAAGCTCAAATGACCTCACACAGGAAGAAAGGAACAAAGGTCAAATGACCTCTGTTTCATACAAACACACTGCTAACACATAACCACCACCAGAGGGTGCTACTGCATGTAAAAATGTCCATTGGTCCAGAACAATGCTCATACCAATCCATGTGACAAACCATGTGCAAACCATGTGATAATACATTACATGAACGTATCCTTTTTGATTTTGCTTTGTCTTAATTCAGCTCTCAAAACTATGGTAGATATAAATTGAGGCTCCTGTACCAGAGCTTTAAGTGAATATGTGCTTTGGCAGGCAGTTCAGAAACTGGGAAGGTTCAAACACTGAATGTCTGATTGCATGTGTTAGCTTCACTCACCAGGCATTTGTTTTAGGTTACGAGAATTATTGAGGGCTCCAGATGTTTTATTATTTTGAAGCAGAGTTTGTAAGTTAAATAAACCATTGTGATTTATCCATCTCACATTATTTTTCTGTTTTCTGCTGCCTGAGACAAATGGTCTGTCAGAATTTTATATGACTACTAATCTAAGAGGCCCAAAGTTATTATTTCCAGTGAACTTATAAACAACATAAAAGTTTTATTGTCCATCCCGGGCAAGCTGCATTATTAGGTACATTGCACAAAAGGTCATGGGGTAGAATATCCATTAGGGTTTTCCCGATCTCCAGCTGTAACGTATGCAGTAGATCGGCAGAATTCCCAGAGAAAGTGGAAATGCATTGTTTCTCCAGGGATTCCACCAAATCAGGAAAGACCCCACGGAAATTCCAAGCAAATTACTTAAGTGCATAGGGAAATGAAGTCATGCCAGCTGTGACTCACTTGGTAGCACACATACTCTTGCTGAGTCAGAAGGTTGTGGGTTCAAATCTCACTTCAGGGACTTGAGCACATAAAGCTAGGCTGACGCTCCAGTGCAGTGCTGAGGAAGTGCTGCACTGTCGGAGGTGCCGTCTTTTGGATGAGACGTTAAACCGAGGCCCCGTCTGCTCTCTCAGGTGGACGTAAAAGATCCCATGAAACTATTTTGAAGAAGAGTAGGGGAGTTATCCCTGATGTCTTGGCCAATATTTATCCCTCAACCAACATAACAAAAACAGATTATCTGGTCATTATCACATTGCTGTTTGTGGGACCTTGCTGTGTGCAAATTGGCTGCCATGTGTCCCACATTACAACAGTGAATACACTCCAAAAAAAGTACTTCATTGACTGTAAAGTGCTTTGAGACATCCGGTGGTCGTGAAAGGCGCTATATAAATGAAAGTCTTTCTTTGCAATGGAACAAAAGTGTGTGGTAAGAGTTCAAACCACAAGAGAACAACTATGCCAATGTTTAAAGGCCATGGCCATGACATCCATGTCAACAGCATATGTTGCATTTAAAAAAACTAATTATAGTAAAATATCTCTCAAGATATTGTTGGCTAGATTTTCCTCATTAACGTATTTACCATTGGAAGTGCAGTAGAACTGTTCTTAAACCTACGGTATTATAATGCTGATAACCCAGCAATATTCATCAGTCGATCTTCTAGTACATGCATGGTGAGCTCCAGGCACCATTAGTGCCCTCGATAGACTGTCCGCCTCTTGGGGAGTGCGGGAGGGAATCCAATGCTACTGCAGCAACTGAGAGGATCAATACAACCATTTTATGTCTGCAACAATGTGGTTGTTGTAATGTCTCAGACTTGTTCTTACTCAGGGCACAGAGACCACAAATTTGAAGACTTTTCAGTTGGGGTGTTACAGTCTGTAATCTAGGATCCAGTTTTATGGTCTGAGGGAGATCCAGGCCCTTGGAATCAGGTGCCTTGGCAGTGAATACTACCTCAAACCATTAAGGAATGCTTACTGAGACCTGTGTTGTATTTCATATAATAGCAAACAGAGTGCCTTCACAGTCTCTACTTCAAAAGAAAATGGCCTAGAACCAAAGACAAGGAAGTACCACTTCAATTCTCCAAGGTTCCTACTGCAAATCAACCACTATAATAGAAATAAGATGCACAGATTGAAAGGGGACCAGAGCAAGCATGTAGGGGTTTTGCAAAATTCCCCTAATTTCCCTGAAGATAAAAGAAACATTGGTCCACATCGTGGATGAAGATTTATGTGTTTTGAATTGCCTCTGGGTCAGATCAATGTTTTAAAGCATACTCAGAACCACGAAAGACTGCTGAGCTGGGCTGAGCTGGACTACAATGGAATCGAGGAAATTCGTGGAAATATTCACACACATTGAGACAGTACATCTTGATTAAAATTTGTGCCCTTGAGCCCGGTCAAACACAAAGGTTTTAAAATGGCCATCAGCAAAAAGCATGGCAAAAGCAGCTAGGCAGCTTGTAATGTGTCTATGTGAAAGACCTGTCAATGAAACCAGGGAGGTCAGGAGTTGCCCACTTGACCCGAGGCCGCAGAGACAGGTTATTATGGCTGGCTATGTTTAAACAAGCAATTCAGCAACCAATCACAGTCCCTTTTTTTGTGTACTGGAACTTTAGGCGGGAATTTTCCAGACAGAACGGCAGGAGAACACAGGTATAAAGATAGCTGCTGAGAAGCTATCTTTCTCTTTTTTACTTCACTGGACCACAGGTGAGCAGGGTGTTCTGACTCCTCAACAAGACAACCTAGAAAGGAGTTTGGGGTGGTGATTTAAGGGAATTGCTAAGATTGTTTAAATAACATTGTAGCCATTGTATCCCTCGTTTTCACCGTTTACCCCCCCCCCCCGTTATACACTTTTACTGCATTTACTGTGTTCATGTGGTATAGTTTATATTTGATTATGGTTTCTTTAGTTTAATAAATTTTGACTTTTCTCACATCGAAACCAATTGTCCATTTTAATATCATTAATTATAAGTCCTCCAGTCAGAACTGAAAGGTGGGGTAGCGATTCGGAACCGCTGTTAAAATTGGTTTACAGGCAAAAAGGCTGCTGGCCAGGTATGTTACCATAAACCAGTTAATAGATGCCCCCCTACAGGCACCAAGGGATGCCTCGATGGACTTGAACAGCAGGAATATTGTTTGATTTGTCAGTGAGATATTTTATCACTGATGGGATATATGCAGAATGACTTGGGGAAAGCTGGGAGGACACCTGCAAGAAGGAGTAATGGAATGATCTCCAAATGGGAGCCTTGGCAGTGATGGAGGAGAGCTCATTGTCAGCAAGTGACTAAATTGAGTTTATTGCCAAAAGGGGACTATGCTGGCAAGACTCATTTTGCAATGGGTTTGAGTCCGATTAAAATCTCCTTCATGAGCTGTGCCTGCAGCTCTCTGACAGCTGGAACAACTCAATTATTGCTTTGTGTGCAAAATGCAGCCTTCTTAAGCATTGCTGAGTGATCAAGGTGAAGCAGCCTACCTGGATCTGTGGCTGGGGAAGTGTGGGTACTAATGAACAGGGGCCAGAGGCTGTTAACAGTGCCTCTTCAACCTAGCACATCTGCGATAAGTGTCCTCAAAGCAGGAGAAGAGGTATTTGAGGACACTTTGAGGTATTGTTTCCTAAGCTGGCAGATTAAATTGAAAATGACTGTAAAAATCTATTATATATTAAAATTACTGCATGGATCATACTGTTTCTTTTCGAAATGCATTGAAAATTCCTATGCCATATTATCAGAATGGGAAAATACATTATAAAAATGTCAACATTTAACTGCAGTACTAGTTACACCTGTAGGTTGTGCTAAATAGAGATTTTCAATATTAAAAGTCACATAATATTAACTGCTAAAACAATAGCTGAGATATGGACCTTGAATTTCCTTGAACTTTCTGGCACTTTGTAAAAGGGGCTGCCACTGCACTTCTGACAAAGTTTGGCGGTGCAGCAGCAGAAAGTCCAAGGAAGTTAAGGGCCATTGGCCTAGAAATTCATTTTGGGGCGCCCAGCTCGCCTGGGCGCCGGAATTACCGCTGCGCGCGGATCCACTTGCGCAAGCGGGATATTCAGTGTCAGCGCACCAAGTGGAAGGCGGCCGCTAAACAGGGGTTTCGGCGCCCCGCTTGGGCGCTGAAACTGATTATCGGCACGCTAGTGGCCGCAGCGCCACCCGCAGCGGAGCGGCAGGCTGCGGTACTGCAGGCCTTCCTCCCTCTCTTAAGGGGGAGGTGCCTGCAGCAGCCGGAGCCCCGATCGCGAGTGCCGGCAAAAGAGCCCGGCAGAACGGAGAAGTGCCGGGCTCCCGGAAACCAGCCGGCAATGCCGCGGGGGGGGGGGGTGGAGGAGGCCGGGGAAGGAGGTGCGGGCAGGCGGCCGCCGAAAAAGCGGCCGGCCGCACCTCCACTTTAATTACCGCCACTACCGCCACAGGTAGGCCCTGTGTACCGGTCGCTGTTTGCCGCCGGCGCTGAAGAGGCGGGCACGACTTAATATGGCATTCTTCGCGGAAACGGGGCGCTGCGCACACCGATGACGTCATCGGTGGCGGCGCAGCGCTACAGCCTAACGCCGCCATTAGCGCACCGCTGAATTTCGCCTGAAGTTTGCAGACTGGCGCAAAAGCCCTCTTTGGGCACAAACTGGTGGCGCAGGCCACTGAATTTCTAGGCCTTTATCTTTCCCCATCTTCCTCAGCCTTCCCTCTCTCTCCCTACTCTGTTCTACCCCTCCATCACCAAATCCCATTTCCCCTTCTCGCTGTCCCCATCCCACTCTTTGTTGCTTCCTCTTCCTCCTCCCATCTTTCTTTCCCTCTTCCCCCCATCTGGGTTAAGGTATCTCCTCGACCTCTAACCCTGCATGCCCTGAATGATGCACTTGGTCTTGACTACCAGTGTGCAATGGTAGATTGACTCGTACTTTTAAAAAAATCTTCAAAAATCCTTTACAAAAAGTTAAAGACACTTTAAAAACAAATAAAGGATCTTTTGGAAAAGCTTTATAAGACCCCTAAAAATGTACAAACCTTTAAGCAATAAAATTTAAATACTTCCCTTCAGGCTGCTTTGGGTCCCTTCTGGCCTCTAAAGATGCAAGCAGACTTACAAGGCCTCTTCTAAGCTGTTCCTATCCACTGCTGTCCATTGGGCTACCCACCTGCCATGATTTGTATGTAGCGGAACGAAGATGCAGGGGGCTGAAGATGACTGATCCCACTGGAGCTAGAGGAAGATTTTGTTGGGATGTTTCTGGGGTGGAGATCTGGCATTGGGCCTCAACTCCCAGGCGTTCCTCTGTTGGCTGCCCTGGCTATGCCCAAAAACAGATGGCCAAACGGAGGAAGACCCAACCCAAGCAATACTATTTCTTCTTTTCATAGTAACATGATTGGCTTTAGATTAATGTAGTTTTCAAAATATTTCACATGCGACAAGAGGAACAGCATTATTGCGACATAATTGAATAGCTCTTTCAAAGAGCTGGCACAGGCGTGATGGGCTGAATGGCTTCCTCCTGTGCTTTAAGATTCTATCACTATCCCCTCGCAGCTTCCGTTGGTCCTCGGAATTATTTACTATGCCCCCTATTATAGTATCACCTGCAAATTTGGACACCATTCCCTCTAGCCCGATATCCAAATCCTCCTCAAAGAACTCTATCAGGTTTGTTAAGCAAAATCTTCCTTTACGAAATCCATGTTGGAGCATCTAATTAATTTCTCTTCATCTAGATATTGGTCAATTTCATACAGTGGAGAATTTTCTTTGCCCTGTTCTAGGGGAAGAGCTGTTCCCCAGGTGCAAGGCAAAGGACAAAGAGGTAGACACCCATCATATCATGTCCTGTTCTAGGATTTCCTGGGGCGGCCTCTAGTGATATAACTGCACCTGTACCTGTAGTAAGTTCAGGCCCTCAGAATTACCGGCCTCTCCCCTCTTTTTCTTTTAGATTCACTTGAGGGGTGTGCCAACTCCGAGGCATCCATTAATACCTGGTATAAGACCCACTACTGTACCCCTGCCAGCCAGAGTTTTTGTGGGGTTCATGAAGGCAGGCCAAAGACATGAATTCAGGTAAGGAACTTTTTTTTGAAACAAAGCCAACCCTCCCCAAGAAGATTTGAGCCATTTGGCGCCTTCAGGCTGCTGGTCTCAAATTTCCTGCCTGCGTTTTAGGCACAAAGTCCAGCCAGGATGGTAGTCTTCTCTCGGGTACGCTCAGTGCACTGGGTGCCCATAGTGGCAACTCTGCCCTATTCTGTATCCCACAGATTTGTGAAATATCTTTTGTGTTTTACGACGTGCATGATAATCAAATGCTAGAAAGTACTAAGAAAAAGAATGCAAAATAATAGGCTTAAAACACTGTAGCATTGATTCTCTGATTATGTGCTGCTTTCAAGTGTGCTGTCCTGATGGGAGTGAAGGACTGAATTTACCCATACATTGATACTTGAATTTTTTGCTTATCATTTCTGAATCAATTTTATAATCTGTTTTATTTCTGCAGTGTATTGAACTGTATAACTTACTTTAGCACACATGGTAAAGCATTTTGAATGAAATGATTATAAGATTGTGCATTCCTAAAAGAAATTTCACTTATTCAAAATGAATACTGAAAAAAAACAGGATTTAATTGCAGTCAGTGTTCCAGACCAAGGAGAAGTGCCATCTTGTGGATGATAAAATGTGTACAATATATTTCATATTAAATCAGTGTACTATAACTAACTGTAGGAGGTAGTAGAGGTTTTAAAGGGCTGTATCATTCTTGCACAAAATAGTTACCAATACTATTTTAAATGAGGGCATTTGAATTTAATTTAATTTTTGTAGTGAAACCTTGTTTTGGGCCAAGTATTATCAATTCTCATCAATCCTTTTTAAACAATTTAGACATTAAATATTACACATTGAAGTGAATTAATCTAGGGCCATATTAAGTGTCAAACACAATTGAACTCACATTACACAGTAAACATCAGATCACTGCAAAAATGTGGTCAGGCTGCATAGAAGGTTGACATGTTTCCAACTGCACCACACTGTAGTCTGACAACACCTTCTTCCCTTTAGCATGAATTTTAGATGGTCGTTAAGAAGAGCAAAAAGCATTACATCAGTTCACTTTGACTTTTGTTTATAAAATGAAAGCATTCCTTCCTAGTCTGTTAAAAATACTTCAGATTAATAATGTGTGTATTTTTTTTAATTGGTTCTCGGTACGTGGGCATTGCTGGCAAGGCCGGCGTTTATTGCCCATCCCTAGTTGCCCTGCGAAGGTGGCCATGGGCCTCCTTCTTCATCCGTTGCAGTTTGTGTGGTGAAGGTGCTCCCACACTGGTGCTAGATAGGGAGTTCCCAAGATTTTGACCCAGTGACAATGAAGGAACGGCGATATATGTCCAATCAGGATATTGTATGACTTGGAAGGGAACTTGGAGGTGATGGCGTAACTATACATCTGCTGCCCTTGTCCTTCTAGATGGTGGACATCGCAGGTTTGGGAGGTGCTGCCAAAGAAGCCTTGGTTATTTGCTGCAGTGCATCTTGTAGATCGTGCACACTGCAGCCAGTGTTATTTCCTGCTGATCACATTTTTATGGGATAATAAATGAAGATCTATATTAATTTTAATTTTAAAAAGGAAACAAGCTCCTACACAGCCACTTGTCCAAGCACTGCAGGCATTTCCCAACTGGTATAACCTGCAGCTGAAGAGCTCATGTTACATTAATCCAAGATAGATTTAAAGGACTCTGAAAAAGAATGGTTATTTTGGATTCAGAAAATATTTTGAAGTATTGATGGAAGTTAAGTACTGTATTTTTGTGTATATGCTGATTTATCATCTTTCTGTATCTATTTACAAAGGCAATAAACACAATTTGTAACACGTCCACTGCACTCATGAGTTTCAGTTCATAGAAAATGCGTAATGGCTATAGAAACTCCTCCTTTATGGCACTATTTAAAACCTACCTCATTCGCTGAGTTTTTTGTCACCTGTCCTGATATCTCGTTTTGCGGTCCTGTGTCAGATTTTGTCTGATAACACTCCTGTGATGATGCGCCTTGGGATGTTTTACTACATCAAAGGCGCTATATAAATGCAAATTGTTGTTGTTATTCTTCTGTTGTAAAGAGGACATTTGAATTGTAATAAATGGCATTACAGGTCACAGCGGAGCACTACGTACATACTGGGCAGCAGAGAAAGATCTTAATACTGTAATCTACTGAAGCCTAGAAATAAAAAAAATTTAAAATTAGAATGTGAGAACAAATGCTAACAACACTTGAGCATATGCAAATAATTACAGTGCTTTCTCTACTAAGAAAACACAGCAATTATTTGGCACATATTTTAGAGCAATTAGGACTTAATTGGTACTTAAACTTAGCCTACGAATCTACTTCATTAAATAGATGAGGTTTAGAAATATACACATGCTATTTTTCTGTTAATCAAAAGATGAATTTATTTTTTGTTACAATGAACCATAGAATGTTACAGCATGGAAGGAGGGCATTCAACCCAATGGGCTGGATTTTAAGCAGGAGGGTGGGTGGGGGAGGGGCGGCTCTGAGGCAGTCGGGAAACCCAGGAGGCTGACTTTAATGACAGGGCCTGATTTGCATGCAAGGCCTTAGTTTCCCGCCTGTAGCCAGCCAGATTGAGAGCCTGCAGCACTAAGCCGCACAGAGGAGGGAGGGAGGGATCGGGGATTGGGCTGGGCCATTAAAAGGATCTCCTTGGGGGGGGGTTGGCGGGGGGAGTGTGTCGGCTAGGGATTGAGGATTGGGCCGTGCCGTTAAAAGGATCGGGGGTGGAAGGAAAGGAAGAACCAGGTTGGGGGGAGGGAAGATCGTGGCTGGCCTCAGCCTCATCGGTTAGGGGGAGGCTGCTCCGGGAAGTTGTTTGAAGGCCTCGTGAGGGGTTCTCCGATCACGGGGCGTGGGTTAGGCAGGGACCCTGGATACAGGAGGTTCGTGTGAAGGGACTTACCTCCTGGATCCAGCAGTCCTCGTCTTGCTGTAACTGACGGGATTTATGAAGTGTGTAAAACCCATCCACGTGCAGTTAAAAACAAAACGGAGGTTAATAAACAGGCTTCCAGCCTCGTTATAATATTTAAATTGACGCCCCGCCTCCTGGGAGTTGGTTGGCTGCACCACCCCCCACCCCCTGTCCCGCCTCCGTTAAAATCAGAAATGGGTGAGCTGGAGGCGGGTTCAGGTTGGAAACCCCATTATTAATAATTTAACTGCCCCCATGTCCCCAACCCACCCGTTCTTTTAGGTTAAAATTCCCCCCATTGCATTTGTACTGTCTCTTTGCTGGAGCAATTAAATCTTTGGAGGTCAGGCCAAGAACATAAGAACATAAGAAATAGGAGCAGGAGTAGGCCAATCGGCCCCTCGAGCCTGCTCCGCCATTCAATAAGATCATGGCTGATCTGATCCTAACCGCCAATCCACTATCACAGAACCATCTCCTGAATCTAACAGAATTAGACACACGAAATAGGAGCAGGATCAGGCTACACCGTCCCTGGGCCCGCTCCGCTAACCACAGGGCCATGACCGATCCGAACCTAGACTCATGTCCAAATTCCTGCCCGCTCCCCGTAACCCTTAATTCCCTTTACTTCTAGGAAACTGTCTATTTCTGTTTTAAATTTATGTAATGATGTAGCTTCTACAGCTTTTTGGGGCAGCATATTCCATGGACCTACCACCCTCTGAGTGAAGTAGTTCCTCCTCATCTCAGTTTTGAAAGAGCAGCCCCTTATTCTAAGACTATGCCCCCTAGTTCTAGTTTCACCCATCATCGGGAACATCCTCCCCGCATCCACCCGATCCAACCCCTTCACAATCTTATATGCTTCAATAAAATCGCATCTCATTCTTCTGAACTCCAATGAGTAGAGTCCCAATCTACTCAACCTCTCCTCATATGTCCATCCCCTCATCCCCGGGATTAACCGAGTGAATCTTCTTTGTACTGACTCGAGAGCAAGTATGTCCTTTCTTAAGTATGGACACCAAAACTGTACGCAGTATTCCAGGTGCGGTCTCACCAATACCTTGTACAACTAAGCAATACCTCCCTATTTTTATATTCTATCCCCCTAGCAATGAAAGCCAACATTCCATTGGCCTTCTTAATCACTTGCTGCACCTGCATACTAACCTTTTGAGTTCCGTGCACCAGGACCCCCAGATCCCTTTGTACTTCAGTACTTTCCAGTTTCTTGCCATTAAGATAATAACTTGCTCTACGATTTTTCCTGCCAAAGTGCATAACCTCACACTTTCCAGTATTGTATTCCATCTGCCAAATCTCTGCCCACTTACTTAGCCTGTCTATGTCCCCTTGCAGGTTTTTTATGTCCTCCTCACTCACTACTTTCCCTCCCATCTTAGTATCATCTGCAAACTTTGATATGTTACACTCGGTCCCCTCCTCCAAATCGTTAATGTAGATTGTAAAGAGTTGGGGACCCAGCACTGACCCCTGCGGAACACCACTAGTTACTGATTGCCAGTCTGAGAATGAACCATTTATCCCAAGTCTCTGCCTTCTGTTAGATAGCCAATCCTCTATCCATGCCAGAATATTACCCCCAATCCCGTGATTTTTTATCTTAAGCAATAATCTTTTGTGTGGCACCTTGTCAAATGCCTTTTGGAAGTCTAAATACACTACGCCCACTGGTTCCCTTTTATCCACCCTATATGTTACTTCCTCAAAGAACTCCAGCAAATTTGTCAAACATGACTTCCCCTTCATAAAACCATGCTGACTTTGTCCTATTAAATTATGATTATCCAAATGTCCTGTTACTGCCTCCTTAATAATGGGCTCCAAAATTTTACCTACCACAGACGTTAGGCTATAGTTTCCAGCCTTCTGTCTGCTGCCCTTTTTAAATAAGGGTGTTACATTAGCAGTTTTCCAGTCTGCCGGGACCATTGCCAAGTCCAGGGAGTTTTGGAAAATTATTACCAATGCATCCACAATCCCTACCACCACTTCCCTCAAGACCCTAGGATGTAAGCCATCAGGTCCAGGTGATTTATCCGCCTTGAGTCCCATTATTTTACCGAGTACCACTTCCTTAGTGATTTTGATCATGTTTAGCTCCTCCCCCCCTTTAGACCCCTGTTTGTCCAGTGTTGGGATATTCTTAGTGTCCTCTACTGTAAAGACTGATATAAAATATTCATTCAGTGTTTTTGCCATCTCCATATTTCCCACCATTAATTTCCCGGTCTCATCCTCTAAGGGACCAACATTTATTTTAGCCACCCTTTTTCTTTTTATATAACTATAAAAACTCTTACTATCTGTTTTTATATTTTTTGCTAATTTACTTTCATAATCTATCTTCCCTTTCTTAATCAATCTTTTTGTTATCTTTTGCTGTCTTTTAAAGTTTTCCCAATCCTCTATCCTCCCCCTAGATTTGGCTACCTTATATGCCCTTGTTTTTAGTCGAATACTATCCTTAATTTCTTTACTTAGCCACGGATGGCTGTCTTTTCTTTTACACCCTTTTCTCCTCAGTGGAATATATTTTTTTGGGAAGTTGTAAAATAACTCCTTAAATGTACACCACTGATCATGTATCGTCTTACCCTTTAATCTATTTTCCCAATCCACTCTACTCAATTCCGCTCTCATACCTTCATAGTCTCCTTTATTCAAGCTTAGCACGCTTGTTTGAGATCCAACCTTCTCACCCTCTAATTGAATATGGAATTCAACCATGTTATGGTCACTCATTCCAAGGGGATCCTTTACTAGGACATTTTTAATTAATCCTGTCTCGTTACACAGGACCAGATCTAAGGTTGCTTGCCCCCTGGTCGGTTCAGTTATATACTGCTCAAGAAACCCATCCCTAATACACTCAATGAACTCATCCTCAAGGCAGCCCTGCCCAATTTGATTTGTCCAATTAATGTGATAGTTAAAATCCCCCATAATTATAGATGTTCCCTTATTACAAGCCTCAACTATTTCCTGATTGATACTCCGTCCAACAGAGTTGCCACTGTTCGGAGGCCTATAGACTACACCCACTAGTGTTTTTTTCCCCTTATTATTCCTTACCTCCACCCAAACTGTTTCATTATCCTGATCTTTTGACCCAATATCATTTCTCTGTATTACAGTGATTCCTTCCTTTATTAACATAGCCACCCCACCTCCCCTTCCTTCCTGCCTGTCCTTCCTGATCGTTAAATAACCTGGTATGTTTAATTCCCAGGCATTGTCACCCTGCAGCCATGTTTCTGTAATGGCCACAAGATCATACCCATATATAGTTATTTGTGCCATTAACTCATCTATTTTGTTACGAATGCTACGTGCATTCAGATAGAGAACTTTCAAAGATGTTTTGTGACACTTAGTTCCTGCTTTTGCCCTTTTTATTACTTTACCTTTTACTCCATACCTTCTGCCCCTTCCTGACACGCTCTGGTTTTTAATTTCCCCACTGCTACCTAAGTCTATGACCTTCTCTGTTGTCATTTCTATTATTTGCTCTCTAGGAACCTCCCCCCCACTAGTTAGTTTAAAGCCCTCTCTACAGCCCTAGTTATATGATCCGCCAGGACTCTAGCCCCAGCACTGGCCAAGTGAAGCCCGTCCCAACGGAACAGCTCCCTTCTGCCCCAGTACTGGTGCCAGTGTCCCAGGAAGCAAAACCCATTTCTCCCACACCAGTCTTTGAGCCACGCATTTAACATTCTAATTTTATTTGTCCTAGCCAAATTCGCTCGTGGCTCAGGTAATAATCTATTACCCTTGTGGTTCTGCTTTTTAATTTGGCTCCTAGCTGCTCAAACTCCCTCAACAGAACCGCCTTCCTTGTCCTATCTATGTCGTTGGTACCAACATGGACCACGACAGCTGGAGTGCTAGATACAGTTCTGGGCTCCATGACTTGAGGGATCCTTCAGCTCTTCGAGGTAATAAAACCTTTGCCTCTTTTAGCCTCTCCATTGCCTCCCACCTGATATCGCTGGTGGGTTTGGCACTGTGTGAGCCCCCCGCGATTTCACACTAAAATAGAGTCACAGCGCTGATGACGTTGTTATGCTGTGACTTTCCCATGTAAGGTAGGTCCCCAGCATCCTGATGCAGTCAGCCTTCCATGCCCAATCTGAGGTAAGTTTAAGATGGTGGGAGGGCAGAACGCATCAGGAATGTGGCGTGACCCACCTGCGATTTTTAACACTTCCCCCACCAGCAAAGTGCGCAGGGTTAAAATCGATCCTAAGGGTTTGTGGTAGATAATTCCAAATTCTAACCAGCCTCTGTATAATTAAAGTTTTACTAACCTCCTCTTCAATTCCTTTTGTGATTTATGTTAAATTTTGGTTCCTTTTTACATTCTTGCCGATAAATGGAAACAATCTCTTGCTAGGGGTACGTTAGCGTAGTGGTTATGTTACTGGAGTAGTAACCCAGAGGCTTGGACTAATAGTCCAGAGACGTGAGTTCAAATCCCATCATGGCAGCTTCAATTAAATTCAATTAAATAAAAATCTGGAATAAAAACCCATTTGCTTTACTAATGTTCTTTAGGGAAGCAAATCTGCTGTCCTTGCCTGGCCTATATGTGACTCCAGACCCACAGCAATGTGGTTGACTCTTAACGGCCCTCTAAAATGGGCGAGCAAACCACTCAGTTGTACAACTGCTACAAGAAGCAATAATAAGAATAAAACCGGATGGACCACCCAGCACTGGCTTTGGACACAAAAAAGGCACACCCAGACCAGTTGACCCTACAAAGTCCTCCTCACTAACATCTGGGAGTTTGTGCCATAATTGGGAGAGCTGTCAGACTCACAGAATCATACCTTTCAGCCTATGTCCCAAACTCCTTCATCACCATCCCTGGGTGTTCTGACCCACCAGAGGTGGCGGCACTGTGGTATACAGTCAGAAGGGAGTGGCCCTGGGAGTCCTCAACATTGACTCTGGACCCCATGATGTCTCATGACATCATGTCAAACATGGGCAAGGAAACCTCCTGCTGATTACCATCTACCATCCTCCCTCAGCTGATGAATCATGTTGAACATCACTTGGAAGAAGCACTGAGGGTTGCAAGGGAACAGAATGTACTCTGGGTGGGGGCCTTCAATGACCATCACCAAGAGTGGTTCAGTAGCACCACTACTGGCTGTGTCCTGAAGGACATAACTGCCAGTCTGGGCCTGCAGCAGGTGGTGAGAGAACCAACACGAGGGAAAAACCTACTTGACCTCGTTCTCACCAATCTACCTGTCGCAGATGCATCTGTCCATGAGACTATTGGTAGCAGTGACCACTGCACAGTCCTTGTGGAGATGATGTCCCATCTTCATACTGAGGACACACTCCATCGTGCTGTGTGGCACTAAAACCACGCTAAATCGAAACGATTCAGAACAGATCTAGCAGCTCAGAACTGGACATCCATAAGGTGCTGTGGGCCATCAGCAGCAGCAGAATTGTATTCCACCACAATCTGTAAACTCATGGCCTGGCATATCCCTCACTCTACCATTACCATCAATTGCCAGGAGCAATACCAGGCATATCTAAAAATGAGGTGCCAACCTGGGGAAGCTCCAACAAATAACTACATGCATGCTAAACAACGGCAGCAGCATACTATAGACAGAGCTAAGTGATCCCACAACCAAAGGATCAGATCAAAGCTCTGCAGTCCTGGCACATCCAGACGTGAATGGTGGTGGACCATTAAACAAATAACGGGAGGAGGAAGCTCCGTGAACATCCCCATCCTCCATGATGGCAAAGCCCAGCACGCAAGTACAAAAGTCAAGGCTGGAGTGTTTGCAACCGTCTTCAGCCAGACGTGACGAGTGGATGATACATCTTGGCCTCCACCAGAGGTCACCACCATCACAGAAGCCAGTCTTCAGCCAATTTGTTTCACTCCACGTGATATCAAGAAACGGCTGAGTGCACTGGATCCAGCAAAGGCTATGGGCCCCGACAATATCCCAGTTGTTGTGCTCCAGAACTAGCCACGCGCGAGCCAAGCTGTTCCAGTACAGCTACAACACTGGCATCTACCCGACTATGTGGAAATCTGCCCAGGTATGTCCTGTCCACAAAAAGCAGGACAAATCCAATCCAGCCAATTACCGTCCCGTCGGTCTCAATCATCAGCAAAGTGATGGAAGGTGTCGTCGACAGTGCTATCAAGCAGCACGTACACACCAATAACCTGCTCACTGATGCTCAGTTTGGGCTCCGCTAGGACCACTCAGCTCCAGACCTCATTACAGCCTTGGTCCAAACATGGGCAAAAGAGCTGATTTCTAGAGATGAGGTCAGATTGACTGCATTTGACTGAGTGTGGCATCAAGGAACCCTAGTAAAATTGAAGTCAATGGAAATCAGGGGGAAAACTCTCGACTGGCTGGAGTCATACCTAGCACAAAGGAAGATGGTTGTGGTTGTTGGAGGCCAAACATCTCAGCCCCAGGACATCACTGCAAGAGTTCCTCAGGGCAGTGTCCTAGGCCCAACCATCTTCAGCTGCTTCATCAATGACCTCCCCTCCATCATAAGGTCAGAAGCGGGGATGTTCGCTGATGATTGCACAGTGTTCAGTTCCATTCGCAACTCCTCAGATAATGAAGCAGTCTATGCCCGCATGCAGCAAGATCGGGACGACATTCAGACTTGGGCCGATAAGTGGCAAGTAGCTTTCATGCCACACAAGTGCCAGGCAATGATTATTTCCAACAAGAGAGCGTCTAACCACTGCCCCGTGACATTCAACAGCATTACCATCGCCGAATCCCCCAACATCAACATCCTGGGAGTCACCATTGATCAGAAACTTAACTGGACAAGCCACATAAATACTGTGGCTACAAGAGCAGGTCAGGGGCTTGGTATTCTGCAGTGAGTGTCTCACCTCCTGACTCCCCAAAGCCTGTCCACCATCTACAAGGCACAAGTCAGCAGTGTGATGGAATACTCTCCACTTGCCTGAATGTGTGAGCTCCAATACTACTCAAGAAGCTCAACACCATCAAGGGCAAAGCAGTTCGCTTGATTGCCACCCCATCCACCACCTTAAACTTTAACTCCCGCCACCACCGGCGCACCGTGCCTGCAGTGTGTACTATCATCAAAATGCACTGCAGCAACTCGACAAGGCTTCCTTGACAGCACCTCCCAAACCCGTGACCTCTACCACCTAGAAGGACAAGGGCAGCAGGCGCATGGGAACACCACCACCTCCAAGTTTTCTCCAAGTCGCACACCATCCTGACTTGGAAATATATCGCCTTTCCTGCATTGTCGCTGGGTCAAAACCCTGGAAATCACTCCCTCCCTAACAACACTATGGGAGTACCTTCACCACACGGACTGCAGTGGTTCAAGAAGGTGGCTCACCACCACCTTCTCCAGGGCAATTATGGATGCGAAATAAATGCTGGCCTTGCCAGTGATGCCCACATCCCAGGTACAAATTTTAAAAAAATTACCTAGCCATAACCCTTTATAAATTGACTCCAAAATGAATTTTCTTCAAATGAGCAATATATCTTTACTAAGTCTAACTTTCATACCTCGCATTAGTTATACATCTCGGTTTCTGAAAAATGGTTCAGAATGTGGATAGATGTTGTGATGCAAGACATTCAAACATGTTGGGAGCAATTTAGGAAGGAAAGATAATACATGGGAAAATCAGCCAATTAAAACTCACTACTGTTCACATGTCAATGAATTGGTTGAGTAATGAGTAGCAGAAATCAATTTTCCATTAATAACTTCTTCAATACAATATTCAAGATTAAATGGCAGTTCCTTATTCGCACATTACTCACCAGAAAAACAATTTAATTTCAATTTCAGATAAGCCTGCTATTTGATTCTGTGCTGTGAAGGTAATGTTTGCCCATCAGTCACTTATGATCTCCTATCATCCTGCCAGATTAAATCACCACTCCTCAATTCACATGACCTCTTACCTCCTTAAAGTGATTTGTGATGGTCTTTATAATACTGTAAGACTTCCACTGTGTCAAACAAACAAAATAATTGAGGGATATTATAGGAAGTGACATTGTCAGTGATGCTATAAAGCTAAAGATTGCAGTCTCTAAATTTTCGTTGTTCGAATTAGCTCCAAGTGAAGCTCTTCAGGCATTTGGTAAGAGATCTATTAGCTGGCAAGTAAATGAACGCCAACTAAAAACAGTCTTCCGTAGGTTACTTCAACATCAGCAACCAGGCTGGCAAGTCTAAGAGAAGTGAAGGAAGCAAATACAGGATTCAATGTTCAGAGGCACTGCAGTGGGGCCATGAGGACCCGTTTCTGCACTGGAAGTCCTACTCCAGAGGACTTGCATGAAAGTCTGGATTGTTTGCTCAATAGCTGACCATCGTTCCTCAAGAGATGTCTGTCTATTCTTAACAATTACCATGTTTTCCATACCCTGGCAACTAAGCTCCTCCATGGACATAACCATCCTCTCCTCTACTGTAGCCATCCTCTCCTCTACGGTAGCCAGCCTTACCATGGAGGTAGCCATCCTTTCCACGGAGGTTGCCATCCTTTCCGCGGTGATGCGTTTATGCGCCAATGCCTCCATTAAGGCTTTGCTCGTGTTCGCGATGGACTCCTCCATTTGCTCCACACTCGCAGCGACCCTCGAGACAAAACCTGCCAGAGACTCCTGCACCTGTTCCTGGAGTTCCAGCAGCACTCTCATTCTGGACGGTCCTGGAGGCACAGGGTCAACATGCAGCTGAGCCGAGCTGGCAGAGTCCTGCGACGAGGACTCTCCACTGCTGTCCCTGTCTCCACCATCTGCTGATGCTCACTTGTGAGCTGTGATACACCAGGTGCCAACACTACTCTATCTCGCAAGGGTCCCACCGAGGTGTGAATGTCTGCGCTGGGGCTGAGTGCGCTGAATTCTGCTGAGGCTGCGCCCTCAGAGGTTGCAGCTTCCTCTGAGGAGTCTGGAAGCCCAGGCTCTTCCTCCTGGACTGTGAAGTCGGGGACTTTCGATGGTCCTGTGGAAAGAGTTAGAGATGTGAGGTCAAGGTTACATGAACATTGAATAGTGCAGATGATCATAAGTCAATCTGTTAGAGCATCCGTGATTCATGCAATGTCAATGAGAGAGATGTCAAACTATTCTGTCACCAGCTTGCTCCGATGCGCCCATCTGTCCGTCCCCCACTTGGGAATCCTCCTCAATCCCGACGATTTCCAGAACCGCCTCCTCCCAGGCGGTGAACTGGGCTACTGAGGGTGACCCTCCTCCTGCCATTCTCTTTCCCTCTTATTGTGGGCTCTCTTTTCCTGCAATGAGGGACAGAAGTGGAGTTTGAGTGAGGATGAAGGAGTGAGTGTAGATAATCCAGAGCATAGATGCTTAGAAGGATACAAAGGACCATCCCTGTGTGTTGAAAGTTGTTGTCATGGCATCACAGTGATAGGGAGTGTGAGGGCTGCATGGTCGAATAGTTAAGTGAATGTAAGTGTCAAGTGGCATGTGGAGGAAGAGGTTGGCAAAGCAGAGTGCTGGTGAGGAGAGGCGATGGGGATCAGATTGAGGGTGATGGGAAAGTCATACTCACTTTTCCTGTGCGGAGAAGGTCATGAAACCTCTTCCTGCATTGCAGCCAGGTTCTGCGGCTCAGCGAAATGGAGTTGACCTCCTGGGCCACTTGCAGCCACACTGCTTTTGTCTGCTGGGGTGGCTTTTTTCTCCCTGACGAAGGGAACAGCACCTCCTTATTACATCTGGCTCCGTGCACCAGAGCTTGGAGGGAGGGCTCATCAAACCGAGGTGCACACTTTTGCTTGATCGTGGACATTGTCAGGAAATCAACACCTTCATACAATTTGCAAAGCCTTTGCAGTCTCCAGAGGAAGCAAGGCTGCTTGCAGGCCTTAAATCCAGCAGCATTGATGACGTCATCGGAGGCGACTTTCTGCATGAAAAGACTTATTGGGCCAGGTGTTCCCACATGCAGGAAATAAATTGCCCAACTGGGGAAAATCCCACTTTTTCAACACTTCAATTAGGAGTCGGGGTCCTGACACGATTTCCACCTGGCACGCCCCAGCCCGCCCACACTGACAAAATCCAGCCCATGCTCTTCATTGATGCTTCAGCTGAGAGCTGTACAAAGAGCATGATTCGGCCCAACCAACGTCAATTCAGGGCAAGGACTGTACATAGGAATACAAGAACAACAGTAGGCCATTCAGCTCCTTGCAACTGTTCTGCCATTCAAATGGATCGCAATCGATCTGTATCTCAACTTCATTTACCTGCCCTTTGCACCATATCTCTTGATACCATTGCCTGAAAAAAAATCTATTCAAAATTTCAATTGACCCAGGATTCACAATCTTTAGTGGGAGAGAGTTCAGTTTTCCACTACCCTTTTTGTGAAAAAGTGCTTCCTGGTTTCACTCCTAAATGGCCGAGCTCTAATTTAAAGATTCTGTCCCCTTGTTCTGGATTCCCCTACCAGAGTAAATAGTTTTGCTATATCTACCCTATCAAATCCTTTTATCATTTTAAACAACTCGATTAGATTACTTGTCAACTTTCTAAACTCAAGGGAACACAGACCACATTTATGCAGCCTGTCCTCATAATTTAACCTTTTTAAGCCCCTGGTGAATCTGCATTGTACGCCCTCCAATGCCAATATATATTACCTGAGGTTCAGTGCCCAAAACTGAATGCAGTACTCCAGATGGGGTCTCCCTTAGCCACACTATTCCTGAAGTATAACTTCCTCACTTTTGAATTCTAATCGCCTTGAGACAAAGGTCAACATTTCATTAACATTTTTTTGTTTGCCTTTTGTACCTATGCTCTAGTTTTTAGTGTTTTGTGTACATAGGCACCCAATCCGTTTGCTCCTTCACAGCTCTCTCACCATTAAGAAACCATTCTGAATTGTCTTTTTCTTATCCTCCCACTTCCCCACATTACCATAGTTTTGCCCACTCACATTGTCTATGTCCCTTTGTAACTTCCTGCTTCCATCTACACAACTTACCATGCCTCCTAACTTATTGTCACCTGTAAATGTGGATATAAACTCTCTATTCTTTCATCCAAGTCATTAATATATATGATGAAATGCTAAGGCCTCGATACAGATCCCTATGGAACACCGCTTGTCACATCCTGCCAATCAGAAACCATACCCTTTCCCCTTGATATATATATATACTCCTACTCACCAACCAATTACCAAGCCATGTCACAAGATTACCTTTTAATTCCACGTGCTTTCATTTTTGCTAATAATGTGCGGAACCTTATCAAATGCTTTCTGGAAGTCCATATCAACAAGATCCATAACCATGTTAGTGGACTCCTCAAAAAAGTTCAACTAGTTTGGTCAGACATGTCCCACCCTTCACAAATCCATGCTGACACTCTTTGATCAGCTAACGCTTGTTCCAGTGATCTGTCGCTGTCTCTGATGATAGATTACAGTACCCTCCCTACAACTGATATTAAACTGGGCCTGTAGATACCTGGTGTCTTTGTATCCCGCCCTTCTTAATTATTTGTGTTGTGTATTTTGAATGTTGTATTTGAATTGTCCCACATAGCTTCCCGTAGTTGTGATGTGCAATGCAATATGGGAAATAGAGTGCATTGAGTTGAGAAGAGTCTTGAAAGTGTTGGCTGTGAACTGAACTCTGTCTCCTGCATACTCTTTTAATTGTTATACAAGCAAGGTTATTAAACTCTTGAGATTTAACAAAAGTGGCGACGAGGACGCCTGAACTTACGTGGCTCTGCTGTGCGGAAGATAGTCGGGTTTTACATGTTTAAAACTGTTATTTTTGCCGTGGACAGTTAATTAAAGTGAGGCTGGCTCGGGGATAAAGGAGCTCGAAATGGCGGGAAGACGAGATGGCGTATAACGTACTAACGACTTGAGGAAGGGGAAGAAAAGCAGTGAGTAAATCAGGAAGGACATTTATTCAACAGTGAAACGATCTGTGAATTGAAGCACTAAATAACTGATAGTGATTTTAGTTGAGTTCAACATTGGAAGGATCCTTAGCGAATGATAGTTAGGAGCCTGAGAGAAGGAAAATGGCTGGAATTATCGGTAACATTGAACCGTTTGATGAGAATGTTGAACAATGGAGCTCATACACAGAACGATTTGAATACTTCACACAAGCAAATGACATTGGAGGGAACAAAGTAGTACCTACATTGTTAAGTGTGATGGGACCAAAGACTTTCAATCTTTTGCGTACTTTAGTGCATCCAGATAAACCAGGGACTAAACAATATAGCGAAATTGTGGAGATACTAAAAGGGCATTTTTCACCCAAACCCCTAGTCATAGCTGAGAGGTTTAGGTTCCACAGGCGTAACCAGGAAGAAGGAGAAACAGTGACCATGTTTGTAGCTGCACTAAAAAGACTATCAGAGCACTGTGAGTTTAATGACGTGCTAAATGACACTATAAGAGGCAGGCTAGTGTGTGGTATGAGAACTGAAGCCATACAGAAGAGACTATTAACGGAGTGTAATCTGACTCTACAAAAGGCCATTGAAATCAGTATTTCCATGGAATTGGCAGCTAAGGAAGCTCAACAGTTCGGTGCAACAGAAAAAGTGCACAAAGTAAGAACAGAGAGCCAAAGGCCATGTTTCCGTTGTGGCAAAATGGGGCATCTTGCATCTGCATGCTGGTGTGTGGATATGGATTGCCACAGCTGTGGTAAAAAGGGACATATTCAGCACGCGTGCAGAAATAAAAAGGACACAGAGAAAACGTCAAAGACGGAAGGAAGAAAAAAACATTCAGACAAAAGATAAAGAAGTATGTCCGTTCTGTAGAACAGGACAAAGCAGAGGCAAGCGACACTTCAGAGGAGGAACTATCACTGAACGTGCTGACTATAGCTGGGGATTCGCATGGCTACTGGGTCTCACCCTTGCTAAAGGGGCAGCCTGTGCGAATGCAGATCAATACCAGGGCAGCAGTATCTTTTATGTCAGAGACAGTCTACAAAAAGACATTAAAGCACCTTCCACTTCAGCCAGCTATCATAGCGTTAAAGACATATACCGGTTAAAGAGTAACCGTGAGAGGTATCACTGAGGTCACAGTTCAGTTGAATGGACAAACTAGGAAGTTACAACTCTACGTAGTTAAAGGAGACTACCCCTCCCTGCTGGGATGTTCGTGGATGGAGAGAATAAAATTAGACTGGTCATCAGTCTACATGATGTCACACAATGATCCAGGCTTACCCGCCATCTTAAAGAAACATGCAGAAGTCTTTAACGGAGAACTGGGTAGCATGAAAGATATTACTGTGAAGCTTCGTATTAAGCAGGATAGCAAACCCAATTTCATGAAGGCACGACCCGTACCTTATGCCGTCAGACCAAAAGTTGAGGCTGACTTAGAAGCCCTAGTTGAAAGCGGAGTACTAGAACCAGTCAGCGTGAGTGAATGGGCAACGCCCATCATACCAGTGCTCAAGAAAGGGGGTGGAGTTAGGATATGTGGAGATTTTAAAGTAACTGTTAACCCTGTATTGTCAGTGGAGCAATATCCGCTCCCCCATATTGATGATTTGTTTGCGGGACTTGCTGGGGGCCAGAAGTTTAGCACAATCGACCTCTGTCAAGCCTACCTGCAAATGTATGTGGATGAACAGTCACGAGAAATGCTAACTATTTTGACGCACAAGGGCCTATTTAGGTATCGTCGACTTCCTTTCGGAATTACATCAGCTCTAGCGCTTTTCCAATGTGCTATGGACCAGATCCTTAGTGGATTGCCTGGAGTCCAGTGCTACTTAGATAATACCTTAGTTACTGGGTGTGATGACCAAGACCATCTGCGTAACTTGAACGCAATGCTACAGAGACTGAGGGATTACGGACTCAGAGTTCGCAGGGATAAATGCGATTTTTTTTCAGGCATCAGTTGAGTACCTCGGTCATGTGATCGATGCCACAGGCCTTCACAAGGCACCGTCCAAGACCAAGGCAATCGTGGATGCCCCAGCATCTGAAAATATCAGCCAGCTGCGTTTTTCTCAAGGGTTACTGAACTACTATGGACGGTTCATACCGAACCGAGCCTCGATGCTGAAGCCGCTGCATTGGTTGCTATGTAAAGACAAGAAGTGGGAATGGACTAACAAGTGCCAGGAGGTGTTCATGACAGCAAAGGACACGCTCCTGAAGTGAGAGGCTTTGACGCATTTTAACCCTTCATTACCAATACAGTTAGCTTGCGATGCATCGTCATATGGTGTGGGAGCGGTCATTTCTCATATCATGCCAAACGGAGAAGAGAAGCCGATAGCATTCGCATCTAGGACTTTGAACAGAGCTGAAACTAACTATGCCCAAATAGAACAAGAAGCACTGAGCATCGTTTTTGGTGTTCGCAAGTTTCACCAATATTTGTACGGGAGACAGTTCACCCTACTAACAGATCACCGCCCTCTCACGACCATCTTCGGGCCACATACAGGGATTCCGTCACTTGCTGCGAGCAGAATGCAAAGGTGGGCGCTGCTGTTGTCTGCACACACATTTGACTTTAGGCAGGCGGAGAACGTATCTGTTACTTCGACACAGGTCCGACAAAACACCAGAAATGACCCAGTGTTGTCTGCAGTGCTGGACATTATCGTCAGGGGCAAGCTTGACAGCGATGACCCAAACCTGAAACCATGGCCTAGAAATTGGGTTGGGGCGCCAAAGTGGCGCAAAAGTCGCCTGAGCGCAGGATTTAGCGCAGCGATCGGAGTGATACCAATCGCCAGAAATTCAGTTTCAGTGCCCCTCGAGGGACACGGGGCGAGGCTCGAGGCGCTCCGCGTCCCTCTTAGGGCGCTGAAACTGATTATCGCAGCGCAACGTGCCGCAGCGCCACACGCTGCGGCACGGCAGGCTGCGGTACTGCAGGCCTTCCTCCCACTGTTAAGGGGGAGGTGCCTGCAACAGCGCAATCCCCGCTCGCGAGTGCCGGCAAATGAGCCCGGCACCAAGGAGAAGTGCCGGGCTCTCGGGAAACAGCTGGCAATGCCGCGGGGGGGCGGTTAGGAGGCCGGGGCCGGAGGTGCTGGCAGGCGGCCACCGAAAAAGCGGCCGCCCCGCACCTCCACCTTAACTTGCGCCGCTGCCGGCACAGTAAGGCCCCGTGAACCGGGCGCGGGTAGCGAACGGCGCAACTGCGGCGTTCGCTACCAAATATCGCGAACGGGGCACGAATGGGGCGCTGCGCACACCGATGACGTCATCGGTGGCGGCGCAGCGCAAATGCCTAACGCCACCATTAGCGCCCCTGCTGAATATCGCGGGAGACGCAGCCAGTGGCGCTACAGCCACTGACTGCCTCTTTAGGAGCTAACAGGTGGCGCTACTCACCCAATTTCTCCCCCCATATCTCTTAAGGAGAAACGAACTGTCGGTGCAGTTTGGATGTTTGCTGTGGGGGAGGAGAGTGGTTATTCCACCATCGCTACGGAAACCAGTGTTACAGCAACTACACTCCGGACACTGCGGAATGGTTCGTATGAAAGAAATAGCGAGGAGCTACTTCTGGTGGCCGGGTACGGATGGACAGATTGAGGACAAAGCTAAAACCTGTTCATCATGTCAGAGAGTTCGTAATGTGCCACAGCTTGCACCTCTTCACCCCTGGGACTTTCCAGAGGAAGCATGGCACCGCATTCATGTAGACTTTGCAGGTCCATTCGAGGAGAGAATGTTCCTGGTGGCTGTTGACGCGCACAGTAAGTGGCCAGAGGTTGTTATTGTAATGTATATACCTTTAAGGGGGGAACTACTTTTTACAGCTCATGTATACTGTAGTACCGGCAGTGACCACACCTGTATATAGCACTGAATAGTAATCTGTACAGTCAGTTCCACTGTGAGCCACGTTGAGTAAACACCTGTTGTACCACTTCTCCTGCAGTCTGTGTCTTATTATACCCAGACACAACATTGGCGACAAGGCAAGTTCGAACCTACCTGCAACTCTGCATCACCTCCCGGGAATTCGTTCCTGGAGATCAGTGGATTGGAGGTCAAGGCCAGAGACTCAGGCGTCGACCACGGGCAACCGCCCAGCCATCCAGCAGAGACTTGAGAATTGCGGGGGAGGCTGCCGAGAGCCAGGCTTGGCTTTCCAGTCGAGGTGGTCCAGCGAAACGGGCTGGCAACAGGTAGTGCGCAGACCCTTCCTGGACAGCGGCGGGCTAGAGCCCGACCAAGTGGCACAGCAAAGGGCCGAGCAGCGTCGACGGGGGAGAGAGAGAGAGGGCAGAGCGCACAGGGCACAGCCGTGTTCAGGGGCCGAGCAGTGTCGAAGAGAGGGAGAGAGAGATGCGCAGAAACCCACGAGGCGCCGCCATTGTCACGAGGACCGCCGAGAGCGGCGTTGGCAGCAGCACAGAAGAAGCACGCGAAACCTACAGGGTGCCGCCATTGCCACGAGAACCGCCGGGAGCGGCGTTGGCAGCAGCGGGGGAGGAAGGAATGCGCGGGAGACACCATTTTAAGTCATTGGGAGACGCCATTTTAAACCACACCCAAAATGCCGAAGAGTGGCAGTATCACCGCATTTGACAATGAAGTCGAAGATTGGACTACATATGTCGAACGAATAGAGGTGTACTGCAAGGCAAATGAGATGTCAGATGACAAGAAAGCGTCGGTATTGTTAAATTTAATGGGTGCAAAGACATATGGTTTATTACGAAATCTAGTAACCCCAACAAAGCCAATGGAAAAGAGTTTTGAAGACATAGTAACGATACTACAGGGACATTTAAACCCCACACCGCTGCTGATAGCAGAAAGATTCCAGTTTCACAAACGGAACCAGCATAAGGATGAAAGCAATGCTGATTATTTGACAGAACTGCGCAAACTATCGAAACACTGCCAGTTTGGAGCGGGACTGGCAGATACCTTAAGGGACAAGTTTGTGTATGGGCTTCAAAGTGAAAGAACCCAGAAACAGCTTTTATCTGAAAAGGACCTTATGCTGAAAAAGGCTTTCAGTATTGCGGTATCATATGAAGCAGCAGCACGGGGCGCTGCAGAGATGCAACAGAGACCGCAAGAATATGGCACAAACGAAATGTCATATGGAACAGAGAAGTGCTATTGCTGCGGCAGAACAACACATGACCAGAATGATTGCTGGTTCAAAGACAAAGTGTGCAGACAGTGTGGAAAAGTAGGACACATAGCACGAGTCTGCAGGTCGGGAAAGAAATACAGCAATAAGAAACCGACCAAAGGAAAGTACAAAAAGGTACATAAGATGACGGAGAATAGCTCAGACAAACAAAAGAGTGATAACGACTCCGAAAGCAGGGAACTGAGTTGTCTGAAGCTACATAATGTGATCACAACGGAGGATCACTGAACCATTTGGGTTACTCTCAAGATAGCAGGAGTCCAGGTAAAGATGGAATTGGACACAGGATCAGCCCTAACAGTCATAAACCGACGGGACTACGAGCGGCTATTCTCACATATACCCTTGAGAGACACAAAAATTATTTTGAAGACGTACACAGGGCAAAAAGTCTACCCCAAAGGAAAAATAATGGTGACCGTTATATATAACGGTAAGGAAACACCAAAACTAGACCTGTATGTATTGCAAGATGGAGGACCACCATTACTGGGACGTGAATGGATCCGGAAAATACAACTGGATTGGCATTCCATACAGGCACTGACTGTGGCTGACAAAAAGGATGACGACGTCACGCCTGGGTGACTGTCAAAGATCCTAACTGACGCGAAAGAAGTGTTCCAGCAAGGACTCGGAACACTAAAAAGGCATGACAGCCAGAGTCTGGAACGTTCAGGTGTACTGTCCAAGGTAGACTGGAGCGAGTGGGCTACACCCATCGTCCCTGTGATGAAAAAGTCGTTGAGCAGCACGCCTGGGGAACCAAGGAAGGTTTGCATCTGTCCGGACTTTAAGGTAACAGTGAACCCGGTCCTTCACACCGTACAATATCCACTTCCGCGGATTGAAGATATTTTCGCCTCGCTATCTGGAGGTAAACGCTTCACTAAGATTGATCTGGCCCAGGCGTATCTGCAAATGGAGGTAGAAGAAGCATCAAAAAAATACCTCACAATCAACACCCATAAAGGTCTCTACCAATACAGCCGGCTGGTATTTGGGGTAGCATCAGCTCCGGCTATTTGGCAGAGGGCAATGGAACAAGTCCTGCAAGGGATCCCAGGGACCCAGTGTTATTTGGACGACATCCTGGTCACGGGCGGAAATGACAGTGATCACCTTGCCAACCTGGAGCAGGTGCTCACTAGATTGCAGGAATATGGGCTCCGAGCTAACCGCCCCAAATGTGAGTTTTTTAGAAAACAGGTCTCGTATTGTGGCCACGTTATCGATAAAGAGGGGTTACATAAGTCCCCAGAGACAATTGAGGCAGTAGTCAAGGCTCCAGCACCAGAAAATGTGTCACAACTGAGGTTGTTCCTCGGGCTGGTAAACTACTACCATAAGTTCTTGCCAAATTTGTCTACAATACTACACCCACTGAACACCCTACTGCAAACTGGGGTGCCATGGAAGTGGAGTGACAAATGTAGACGAGCTTTCCAGAAGAGCAAAACACTAATCACATCGAAAGAGGTATTGGCCCATTACAACCCAGCATTACCAATTCGGTTGGCATGTGATGCGTCACCCTACGGCATTGGAGCGGTGCTGTCGCACAAATTCTCGGACGGCTCAGAGAGGCCAATAGCCTTTGCATCACGATCACTAACCTCAGCCGAGCGTAACTACGCCCAGATTGACAGGGAGGCCCTCAGCCTAGTGCGGGGAGTGAAAAAGTTCAATCACTATCTGCACGGGCAGAAATTCACCTTGCTGACTGATCACCAGCCTCTTGTCTCCATTTTTAATCCGAAGAAGGGCGTTCCGGTGATGACTGAGCAACGACTACAAAGATGGTCACTTTTTCTAGGGGCGCACCATTATGAGATTGAATATAACGGCACGAAACAGCATGGAAATGCTGATGGGCTATCACGCCTGCCACTGCCTACTGCGGAGGAAGCACCAGCAGTGGATCCTGTCAAAATATTCCATTCGACTATAGTTGAATACCTACCGGTAACTAATGCTTGTATCGAAAAGGAAACCCAAAATGACCCGACACTGTCTCAGGTATATGATTTGACGGTGAAGGGATGGTCAGCACATGGCGACTCACTGTTGCCAGCATTCTTGACAGGGAGAGAACAGCTGTCAGTGTGCCGGGGTTAAGGGATAGAGTGCTCAATGAGCTTCATGAGGGTCATCTGGGAGGGGTAAAAATGAAAAGCCTAGCCAGGGCTTATGTGTGGTGGCCGGGAATCGATAAACAAATCGAGGACCTGACCAAGAGCTGCTCAGGATGCCAGAAATTCCAAAATGCACCACCACAGGCCCCACTACACCCATGGGAGTGGCCCTCATCTCCATGGCAACGGGTGCATATTGATTTTGCTCATCCATTCATGAACTCAATGTTTTTAATAGCCGTGGATGCGCACTCGAAATGGCCTGAGGTCATCAAAATGTCCTCCACCACCACGGAGAAAACTATTGCAGTCCTACGGACCATTTTTGCCAGGAATGGCTTGCCAGAACAGATTTGCTCCGACAACGGACCACAGTTTGTGTCTGAAGAGTTCCGGAGTTTCTTGAAAAAGAATGGGGTAAGGCATTACACATCCGCCCCGTATCATCCAGCCGCAAATGGATTGGCTGAGAGGTTCGTACAAACCTTTAAGAAGGCAATAAAGGCTATGTACAATGACAACATTCCGCTGCAGCACAAGGTGGACAATTTCCTGTTCGCCTACCGGAATGCGACACATGCAGTCACCAACCAGGCCCCAGCCATGATGTTCTTTCACTGAAGGTTAAGATCTCGCCTGGATTTGCTCAGACCAAACGTACGAAGAGATGTTGAGAGTAAGCAATTCCAGCACATCCATGAGAAGCCAACAAGGAGCTTCAATGTAGGGCAACCAGTCTTGGCCCGCGACTACCGAACAGAAAAATGGCAGCCAGGAACGATATGCACACGGCAGGGGCCACTAATGTACACAGTGGACGTTGGGGAGAGTATCGTGAGACGCCATGCTGACCAGATCCTAGAGTCACAGAAACAAGTCAACCCCATGCCTCGCCCATACATACCTGGTGATGAACCCGACGTACAGGTCGCATCTACCCCAGAAACAGTAGCATCGGAAGCTGATGAACCAACCGACGACAGGGGGCCAGAATTGCCTCCGCACCAAGAGCAAGACACTCGGGAAAGGCACTATCCAGAAAGGATCAGGAAGCCTCCCCAAAGACTGAATATATAAATCGACTATTTTCAGCTAATGTTGCATGTTAAAAGTGTTAATTGTAATTAGTTTGATATTTAATTGTTAAATGAGTGTTATGGTACTGTTAATCTAAAAGGGGAGGAATTGTAATGTATATACCTTTAAGGGTATAAGGGTATAACTCCTTTTTACAGCTCATGTATACTGTAGTACCAGCAGTGACCACACCTCTATATAGCACTGAGTAGTAATCTGTACAGTCAGTTCCACTGTGAGCCACGTTGAGTAAACACCTGTTGTACCATTTCTCCTGCAGTCTGTGTCTTATTATACCCAGACACAACAGTTATAATGAAGTCCACCACCGCTGAGAAGACCATCAAGAAGTTAGGTGAGGTGTTCAGCCGATTTGGATCTCCGATGCAACTTGTCTCAGACAACGGTCCACAGTGCGTGTCACAAGAAATGGCTACATTCCTGCAGGTGAATGGTGTACAACATATCAGGGCTGCACCATACCACCCTGCGACCAATGGTCTAGCTGAGAGGTTTGTTCAGACCATGAAACACTCTCTAAAGGCATCGCAAGGCCAGGGAAGGCTTCATCAGCGCCTGAATAGTTTCCTGATGAGTTACAGGTACACACCACATGCGACCACAAAAGCATCACCTGCCACTCTACTGCTCAAAAGAGAGCTACGAACCAACTTTTCAACCTGCTGAAACCGCCAAAGGTGAAAGACGTGGTACAGTATCAGCAGGACAAGCAGATCAAGCGACGTGAACAACGCTCCAAAGACAGAGTCTTCAGTCCAGGTGAACATGTGTTGGCACGGAACTACAGTGGTGGACCTAAGTGGGTTTCTGCTACTGTCATTGCACAGACTGGTCCAGTATCCTACACTGTACAGACTCCCGAGGACATTGTCTGGAAGAGACACACCGATCAGCTTCTACGAAGTGCAGCAACACCCACTGAACCACCAACAGCATTTTATCTGCCTTGGGTGACGCTGTGGGTCATCCGCCTTCTACACCGAGAGGCTCACCTTCTGAGGAAGCAGCCGCTTCAACCCCTATCTCATCAGCAAGGGAGACCTGTATACAGCCGCCTACACCTGTGTTGCCGTCACCTGTGAGAGACAATGAACCGGAGAGCCAGGTTGACCGCCGGTATCCTACCAGAGAGCGGCGGGCCCCTATACGTTTGAACTTATAATTGAGGCTTACCCTTTATCTGGGGCAGAATAATCCCCATGGGTATAGCCATGGTTGGAGGAAGTCTACCCTCACTCCCAGGTTATTGTGATTTAAAAATGTTGTGGTTCTATTGGGACATCTAATGTAAGAGGGGAGGAGATGTTGTGTATTTTAATGCTTTATTTGAATTGTCCCACATAGCTTACTGTAGTTGTGATGTGCAATGCACTATGAGAAATAGAGTGCATTGAGTTGAGAAGAGTCTTGAAAGTGTTGGCTGTGAACTGAACTCTGTCTCCTGTGTACTCTTTTAATTGTTATACAAGCAAGGTTATTAAACTCTTGAGATTTAACAATTTGAGTGACATTTTCCAATCCATTTATTGACCAGAATTCCTCACAAATTGTTTTTATTTAATTGTAAACCCATAAGTATTATGGCAACATACAATCGACACTGAAATTTTGCAAAACGGACACCCTATCACCATGGCAACCTGTTGTATACACCTTACCAAGCACCATGCTACTGGGGTCTCGCTGACTTTTGACTTCTCACCCATCTACAGCCTTTCTGCTAACAAATAACAGGAATCGTGTCACATACAAACATGATTCCACCAAGAGATTTTCTAAAATAACAACAGAAAATGCTGGAAATACTCAGCAGGTCAGGCAGCATCTGTGGAGAGAGAAACAGAGTTAACGTTTCAGGCCTGGGATCCTTCATCAGAACTGGAAAAAGCTGGAAATGTAACAGATATTAAGCAGGTGCAGAGACGGGGGGGTTTAGGAGGGGAGGAAGGAATTGAAAGAACATACTGTGCTTATGTAAGAGGCAGGAAAGATAAAATGTTGCAAATGGGAATGGCAAAATAATACAGCATGAAAAATGAGGGCAGGGGTTATTGTCTGAAATTGTTGAACTCGATTTTCTATTTTGGCTACTCTGTTTAATGTCACTGCATAAATCACCATGGTTCACGGGGAAAAGCTTTTATCATGACACTCGGGTAATGAAGATGCAATAGTGGAATTTGCTGTGGGGGCGTAATTGGGAAGTTATGCAAATAAATTAGACCCATTTGTGTGTCCATTTTGCCGATGTCAGTTTATGCCTAAATTTTACTTCCTTCTCACCATGGCAACACTGGTCAGCAGGAACATGTTGAGTGTTTCTCATGTCCATCGTTGCTATGGCGATCATGGCAGAAAATATTATTTCTCATGTCACTCTGTTATTACCAGGCAATTCGAATAGTCCTGCCCATATTTCACCACAGCAGAAAAATTCCCAGAAAGTGACATCAATCAGCAGAGAGCCAATGGATTCTTTATCTGATCAATCTCTCGCTGCTAATCTGCCCAAAAGCAGGTGGAAATGTAACGGAAAAATCTTGTCCTTTATGTCTTGTGATTGGATTTAAAGTGACAGCCACCGTAGGCAAAGTTAGACAAAAAAATAATAATTTTTTGTTGTAATCCCAATTAATTGTATTTTGAATGGCTCAATTGTTTTTGCCTATATTATCTTGGTTGGTAGACTATTTCAAACATTTATCATTCTGATTTAAGGAAGCTTTTCCTAATACCTGTTCCAAATTTACTTCTCACTAATTTCCAATATGTCCCCTGATCTTACTTTCTTCCCATACTTCAAAGTAATAATCTGGGATTACCTTATCTATACTATACTTCAATTGGATTCTTCATTAACTACATTCGTTTTATAACAACAACACCTTGCATTTATATAGCGCCTTTAAAGTAGTGAAACATCCTGAGGCGCTTCACAGGAGCATTATCAAACCAAATTTGTCACCGAGCCACAAAAGGAGATATTGGAACAGGGCTTGGTCAAAGAGATTGGTTTTAAAAGAGTGTCTTAAAGGAGGAGAGTGAACTGGAGAGGTTTAGGGAGGGAATTCTCTAGCTTAGGCCCCTGGCAGCTGAAGGCACGGCAGCCAATGGTGGAGTGGTTTTAATTGGGGAGGCACAAGAGGCCAACATTGGAGGAGTGCAGCGACCTCGGAGGGTTGTAGGGCTGGAGGAGGTTAGGGATAGGAAGGGGCGAGACCATGGAGGGATTTGAAAACAAGGACAGAATTTTAAAATGGAGTAAATTAGACTGTAAAACTTAAGCTTCTCTAATCCTTTTTCCAGTAAACATCCCATTTACACTTGTTTTTTTTTTGTTGGCTTCTGTGTACCCTTTCTAATGCATGCAATCTATTTTATGGCAGGGTAGCTAAAACTGAACACAGCATTCTAAGTTTGAGCTGATAAGCCCTAGCATACCTTCTGTTGTCTTACATTCCACTGTTCTAGCTCCATATCCTAACATCCCATCAGCTTTTTTAATTGCTTTACCCCTCTCAGAATCTTAGAATCATCTTGATTTATATATTATTACACATATTACTGTCTCATTCCATCTATATCATTCAAATTCTTCTGTAGGGCATGCATTCCATTGAAAACATAAGAACATAAGAAATAGGAGCAGGAGTAGGCCATTTGGCCCCTCGAGCCTGCTTCGCCATTCAATAAGATCATGGCTGATCTGATCTTGGCCTCAACTCCACTTCCCTGCCCGTTCCCCATAACCCTTGACTCCCTTACCATTCAAAAATCTGTCGATCTCCACCTTAAACATATTCAATGACCCAGCCTCCACAGCTCTCTGGGGTAGAGAATTTCACAGATTCACGACCCTCTGAGAGAAGAACCTGCTATAGAAACATTTCCTATGGCAATTCCAGTGTTAAAATATCAATACTTACCTGTTGCAATTACTTGTAATGATTCCTTTTATCACCCTAGGTGGCACCCTAATAGGAATTCCAGTTTTAAGATTTGCACAAACCTATAGCTGTTCCCTGTCATACCACCAGTTGGCGCTGTAGAGCCTTCTTCTGGCTACTCCCTTAAGTGACAGCTATTTCATTTTTACTAGAATGCTGAAATGTCTTGGAACTGAAGGAAGCTTGCAGAAATATATCTGTGAGCACACAGACCTCTTATCGAATCTTTAGCAGGATTGATCTTGTAATGAATTCCTAAAATTGTAGCTGTTAACCGGCACAACTTAAAGGAGGAATACTTCCTACTGAATTACCTTGTATGTAAATATAGCTTTATAGTCTGTCCTTCTTCCTCTGCTTTATGCTTTAACATTGTTGGATGGAGGCATCCCAGGAACAGTCATTTTGAATGGAATTGCCCCAATGCAAGATGAAGTGTTTTCTCCAGTGATATCGTGAATGGGGACTGTAAAGTTTAGATGGCACTTACCCATTTATAACTTCAGTGGAATGGAATTTCATAATGTCACATCGGGGGAGTTAAGATGTCTAATGGCTCTAAGCATCATTTTAGACTCATCAACCACAGGAATGAAGGCAGATTGAGAGAGACACCAGTGTGTTACACTTCCTGTACTATTGCTAATGGAAGAGTAAAAATAGGTCATATATTCCAGGAAAGATGAATCACTGTTTTATGCTTAAAGGATAGGAAAATACATAGTGTTGAAAATGATGAGGCTTCAATTTAATTAAGATATATCTATATGAGTGAAAGATGAGAAGTGTATTTAGTCTGAAGAATCCTTTGGGTTGAAATACAGGGGATCATTTTATACGTTCGGCTGGGAGCACATATCAAAAATGATGGTGCCCAGGATTGTTTGATCATTAATCTCTATCTAGTTCCCCCTGTTCATCCACTTTTTCAAGGAATAAAGTCACAGGGCAGATAATCTTTCTTCATAACTCAGCCCAGTAAGTTAATGAATCAGCTTTGTAGCTCTTCTCTGGACTCCCTCCAATAATTCTTTCCTCAAATATGGAGACCAAAACTGAACACCGAACTGCAGATGCAACTTCACCAAGGCTAGATACAACTTCAACACCACCTTCTCAGAACTGGAAGTCAATCCTTAGATTTATTCCCCACACCCTCAGCCATATGTCCCACATTTTAATTACTTTCTTCACCACTTACAAATACTAAAACCTTGGTTACAACAACCTATCCACCAAAACCCTCCGATCACTTCCTGGTCTGTTACTTCAAGCACATTGTAATTTATTATGTAAACCATTCTCACTTCTGGCACCTAGGCCTAGAAATTCAGTTGCGTTCGCCAGCCGTTAACGCCATAAGAGGGTAGATTTCCAGCGCTAGGCACTTAGCGCCCGGGCGCAGGTCGATCTGCGCCTACGCCCAACTTCAGTTGACATTTAGCGCCGGTGCAAAGTGTTTGCGCCCGCTCAGCTGCGCGCGCAGCTTCTGACGTCATTTCGTCGTGCAACGCTGTTTGTGCGCCCCAAACCGGAAATTCAGTGGCGCCCGCCCAATGTGGGCGTGGCGCTGTTAAGAACTGTGAAGTGGAACGCAGCAGAGGCCCTGCGGGCCTCGGGGAGCGCTAATTAAAGGGCACTTACACTGAACTATAAAGGCCAGCCATTTTGCTGCAATGACTTCAGTGCTTTGGATTTCTGTACAGAGACCAAGGAACAGACCTTACTGATTTGGGACAACATAGGAGAGGTATTTTTGGCTTCTGGCCAGAGCTTGGAAATTTGACTCTTGTGATTTCACTGTTTGCAAGTTTATTATGGGGGCTGCATGGGGTTCCAACCCTCAGTTCCAGCATTATGTGCGAAGGGCTCGCAGGCGCTGTGTGAGAGGGCCAGCCATGCGTAGATGCAGAGGGGCCATCAGGCGTCGGCAACGTAGGCCTTACCCACTCAGGGAATACCGGCAGCAGGTGTCCTATCTCACCATGACTGCCGCGCATTGTGTTAGGAGGCTGCGCTTCAGAAGGGAGGTGGTTGCAGAGATCTGCCAGCTGCTTCACAGAGATCTGCGTCCACAGCTGATGTGCAGGACCTCTCTGTCGGTGGAAGTGAAGGTCACGGTGGCTCTGAACTTTTATGCAAGCGGCTCCTTCCAAGCCGCTGCTGGGGACATAGCGAACATCTCCCAGTTCGCCGTGCATCGCTGCATCCGGCAGGTCACCGATGCCCTTTTCGCAAGGAGACACCAATTCATCTCCTTCCCCATGACCCTAGAGAGGCAGGAGCAGCGTGCAGTCGGATTTGCCAGGATCGCCGACTTCCCCATGGTGCAGGGCGCCATTGACTGCACGCATGTGGCTATGCGGGCACCTATCGACAATGCCGAGGATTACCGCAACCGGAAGGGCTACCATTCCCTCAATGTACAGCTGGTGTGTGACCACAGGCAGCGCATCCTAGCTGTCAATGCCCGGTTTCCAGGAAGCAGCCACGATGCATTTATCCTGCGCCAGACTACTGTGGCTGACATGTTCGAGGCACAGCCTCCACCAAGGGGATGGCTTATTGGGGACAAGGGCTACCCTTTGTGTACATGGCTCATGACCCCGCTCCGCGTGCCCAGGACCCCTGCGGAGGAGGCATACAACGAAAGCCATCAAGCCACAAGGAACATCATAGAGCAAACGATTGGCGTCCTCAAGCAACGGTTCCGCTGCCTGGATCGTTCCGGCGGATCTCTACAGTATTCGCCGGATAGAGTCTCCCAGTTGGTCGTCGTTTGCTGCATGCTGCACAACCTGGCTATCCGCAGGACTCAGGCACTGCCACCTCACGCTGGACCACCACCTCAGGAGGACGAGCAGGAGGACCATGAGGAGGAGGAGGAGGAGGAGGAGTACCAGCCCAGGAGGGAGCCACAAGGTCCAAGGGCCGTCCGCCGGCGGCTTATTGAATGGCACTTCTAGGCCCCCTGTCAGGGAATGGCTTGTGGCAATGAACGCACCTGAATGCAGCCGCTCCGCAAGCCCTCAGCCAGTTAACGCAACAACCACTTGAAACATGACACCTGGACAAGCTGAATAAATAAAAAGCTTTATTTAACAAACTCAGGGCCCTTCCCACATGAAACAGAGAAACAGACAAGACCCCCAAAAAACAGTCAAAAACATCTCTCATTCCCACAACCTGGGGAGGAATAACAAAACTTGTCAATAACATTTGCCTTCATCCTCGGCCTTCCCAAAATAAGCCCCCCCCCTCCAGAACACAACCACCCCCATATAAAAAAACATTTGCCTTCATCTTCGGCCTTCCCAAAATAAATCCCCCCCCGCCAGAACACAAACACCCCCATATAAAAAAAACAGTTGGCAACACACTCTACTTGGTGTGCCGAGAGGGCGAGTCCTTGTGCAGGCTTCTCCGGCCCCTGCCCGACCTGTTGCTCCGCCTCAACCTGGGCCCTGTGGGTGTGGCAAGGCTGGGGGAAGGCTCCTGAGGGGCACACTGCGTGACGGCAGATGCCCTTGGGGGTCGGCCTAGACGAGGTCCGGCCCTGGAGGGGCCGGCTGCTGACTGCTGCAGCTGTGGCTGGGCAGCACCAGTCTCTGCATCAGCTCATCGCACCTTGGCTGGGGGAGTGGCAGTGGCGGCTGCAGCAATGGGGGCAAGCTGGCTGATGCCAGGCGCTCGCTGGTCACCAGAGACACTGGCACTCGGCCGGGCTGGCACTGCAGCAAGCGCAGCAATCTGGTGGAGGCCAGACCGCTGTGCTGCAGCAGGGCGGCGGGTGCCCTGGCGATGCTTCCGTGACACCGCGAGTGTGGCAGAAGTGAGTGCCCGAACTGCCCTGGTCTGTGCCCGCATCAGATCAGCCAGTGTCTGGACGGCACCACTCATGAACTCGCGACTCGCGTCCTGTGCTGCCGCGAGTTGGTCGACACCCCTGGCCTGTGCTGCCGCGAGTTGGTCGACACCCCTGGCCTGTGAGTCCCCGAAAGCGGCCACACTATGAGCCAGGGACTCAATGGCCTGAGGCATCTGTCCCACAACCCCCATGAACTCGTTGTGGTGCCGCTCCGAGGCCGCGGACATTTCATCAAGGAGGCGCACCTCCTGGGCGAGGCCGTCTCCAGACTGGAGGGCGGACTCTCCCTCTGGGGAGAAGGCCGCCGAGCTGCCCGACCCTTCCCGCGTGCCTGGACGCCACTGGGCCCAGCAACTGCCCTCCCCTGCAACACTTCCCCCCTCTGGGGAGAAGGCCGCCGTGCTGCCCGACCCTTCCCGCGTGCCTGGACGCCACTGGGCCCAGGAGCTACACCCCCCTGCAACACTTCCCCCCTCTGGGGAGAAGGCCGCCGTGCTGCCCGACCCTTCCCGCGTGCCTGGACGCCACTGGGCCCAGGAGCTACACCCCCCTGCAACACTTCCCCCCTCTGGGGAGAAGGCAGCCGTGCTGCCCGACCCTTCCCGCGTGCCTGGACGCCACTGGGCCCAGGAGCTACACCCCCCTGCAACACTTCCCCCTGGCTCTCCTCCAGGCAAGATGTCTCCCCTCCATTGCCATCCCCTGGCGCGGATGAGGGTTCCCCCGATGTGCCGCCTTCCTCTTGGTCCTCGTCGTCCTCCTCTTCCGAGGGACTGGCACTCTCAGCTTCATGGACCTCCTCCTCACCAGCTGAAAGTAGGAAGGCACAAGAGTAGCTTTAGAGTGAGGACAGGGCGTCAGCGAGGGAGGCATGAGTGGTGGCATTATGCGCATTGGTTGGACAGTGGCAAAGGATGTAGATCTGAAGCGCAAGGGGAACGAGAGAGGTCCAAACGGTCATGTCCTTACCATTGGGGCCCAGCACAGGGTCCGCATCACCAATAGGAGCGGGGCCAACCACCCGGCCACGCATGAGTCGAGCCACGCGCTCCTCCAGCTCACTGAGCTCCTGGAACTGGGCACGGCCTCCCCCGGTGACATTCCGGCTCTTCATATTCTGGGCCAGCTTGGCCTGCAAGAGAAAGGATGGCCTCTAAGTACAGTGTGGTGCCCTGTTGTTGTGTGCACTGCCTCCCATGGTCGAATAGCTTGGCCAGTGTGTAAAGTGCAGAAAGTGCTATTGATGATCATGCCAGTGCCATAGCTGCGGGAGGAGGGATGGCCATTAGGCCTTTGAGGTCCCTTTGCCCATAATGTGAGGTGCACATGCAAGGATGAGGAGGACACTGGAAAGGCTACTCACCTTGACCAACCGAGTGAGGTCATTGTACTTCTTGCGGCATTGGTCACCAGTCCTGGGGACATCGCTGGTGGCTGACACCCTGTGGGCGATTTCCCTCCAGGCTCTCCTGAACTGCCTCCTGGGAGCCTTCTTGCCACTGTCCGGGCACAAGATCTCTCTTCTCTTTTCCAAACCCTTAAGCAGCACCCACAAAGCAGGCTCTGAGAAGCGCTGCGCTCGTTCACGGGCCTTCTGCATGGCTTCAGGCGCTATTTGGGTCCACCAGCAGTGTTGAGGCCTAGCTGCAGGGCTCCACTATCCAGGGCGTGGCAGCAGACAAAGTCGACCCGTCCCCCTTTAAGAGCTGGCTGGCGTCAGGGTGTCTGCTGTCAATCAAAACATGACCGCACCTGCGCTGCGCCCGGCCTCGGCGTTATCAGTCCGCACCGCCGGCTTAGCGCCTAAAGATAGGAGTGCAACGCCAGTTTCAGCGCTCGCCCAAACTCCTTGGCCAAATCTACTGAATTTCGGCGAAGTGGCCTACACTTTCCGGCGGGCGCTAACTTTAGCGACCGCCCGACTTTAGCGCCCCAAAAGTGGCGCGACTGAATTTCTAGGCCCTAATCTCTTAACTTTACATTTATCCATGTTAAGCTCCATCTTCTGCCACACTGCCCATTGATTTAGCCTGTCCAGATCCCTTTGGACCATCACACATTGGTTAGCATCATTGGCTACTTCATCCAATTAGATGCTACCTGAAAGCAAAAATACCTTGGACAGTATTCTGTTTTCGAAGACATTTATCAAAATTATAAATAATAGTGGCTCCAACACTGACTCTTCCTTCTCCCTAATGCTATTCCTCACTTACCTTTTCATCCAAGTAAGTTTCAATCCCCAACTTTGTCCTTGACTTGTTTCTGGGTTAAACAGCCTCTGCAATGTAAAAAGTTTCTTCTTAAAACACTCCGGGGGGAAAATTTGTCCCCTTAGTACCTCCCGTTAGCACCAGCAGATGGCACTAACGGGGCGCGAGAGCATTATCACCGGGGCGAGGCGAATCCAGCACCTCATACCAAATTCCGCAACCCCCCCCCCCGTAGTGCCACCCGTAACAGTTCTCGCCGGGAGCCTCAACACCAGGTGGATCGTGACATCAGTGAGTGTGCAATGCTCACTGGCTGCGCGATCTGTGAAATTAATTGTCATCACCTACCTTAGCGCCTGTGATGAAATAACTGTGCTCTGGATTGCCTGTTGTTGTGCTTGTTAATGTCTGGAATGTTTTACAGGTGTAACTGCTAATGTTCCTCCCTAGCTCCGCCTTTATGGATCCTGGTGTGAGCCTTATTTATAAGAGCAGGGTTTTACTCATAAGGGCTGGGTCGGTGATGAATGATGGTTGCCCTGTGTTAACTTGATGCCATGATTCTTACTTAATAAAAGCCTTTAGTTTTAAGTTTTAACCTCATGGATTCAGGCAGTTATTTGGCACATCAGCGCCTGGCGTAAATAGCAACAGGGTGAGCTGGCATGAAGCACCAGGATGCTGGCTCCAGGGATATTATTTAAAAGGATCATCTGTAATGACTGGCAGCTGGCAGGTCAGTGGAGTTTCAGTGTCTTCTTGTCAGTTTCACATAGTCCAAAAGTTTCATTCAGTAATTTCTAGGTTATTTTGTAAGAGGAGTGTTGTGGCAAGTAAAAGGTAGCTACATTTATTCTTAACAAAATCAAACTGCTACACTTGGTTACATTATGGGGGGGCTGTACTGGCAGTCAACCTTGCCCTACAGGATCAACGGTGGAGGGAGCGGAGGCAGCGAGAAAGACTGGAACATGTGCCTAGAGGGAGGAGGATGGCCATCAGGGCTCTCAACAGGAGGCCTTACCCTCTGAGGGTATTCTGAGAGCACTTCTCCTACCTGCAATTAAGCGAGGAGCAGTGTATTAGAAGGCTCCACTTCACCGAGGAGGTGGTCACAGAACTCTGCCACCTCCTGCAACCAGATCTCCAGCATCAGATCAGGGTGACCACGGCTCTCACAGTGGCAGTCAAGGTCACCGTTGCCCTCAATTTATTTGCCAGTGGATCCTTCCAGTCTGCAACAAGAGACATAGCTAACATCTCATAGTTCGCCGTCCATCGCTGCATCTGAGAAGTCACAGAGACTCTCTACAGTAGGAGAAGGGACTACATTTCCTTCCCCATCACCAGAGAGAAGCAGGATGAGCGTGCATGTGGCTTGGCCAGGATAGCGGGATTCCCCATGTTGCAGGGCACCATTGACTGTACCCCCGTGGCTTTGCGGGCACCGCATAACAATCCTGAGATCTTCCGTAACCACAAAGGCTACCACACACTTAATATGCAGTTGGTGTGCGACCACAGACAATGAATCCTCAATGTCAATGCCCGCTATCCTGGCAGCAGGAACAATGCCTTCATCCTGCACAAGACAGGTGTACCAGCACTCTTCCAGCCACCACGTCAAGCTCGCAGCTGGCTGCTCGGAGACAAGGGCTATCCGCTCTCCACCTGGCTCATGACTCCCCTCCGCAGCCCCAACACTCCTGCCCAGCACTCATATAATGAGAGCCATGCTGCCACCAGGAACATCATCGAGCAGACCATTGGCCTGCTGAAGCAACAGTTCCGCTACCTTGACCGCTCAGGAGGAGCTCTCCAGTACTCGGCTGATCGGGTGTCCCATTTCATGGTGGTCTGCTGCACGCTCCACAACTTGGCCAGCATGAGGGCCCAGCCCTTGCCATAAGGGATTGTGGGATCACCTCAGGAGGAGGAAGAGGGAGAGGAGGAGGAGGAGGTGGAGGAAAAGGAAGACGAGGAGGATGACGAGGAGGAAAAGGAGGAGGAGGAAGAGGAACAGGAGCAAGGGAGGAGGAAGCCACTCAATCGGCTTTCTGGAAGGGCGGCCTGTGACTGCCTCATCAGACTGCGGTTCGAATGAATTAAACCCCAGATCCCCGTTGCTCACCACATCCCCATCATTCCATTCCTGTCACAGGCCATATCACAGGGCAAAGCTGAAATGAGACACAACACAAAAGATTCCAAACTGAATTAATAAATTTATCAAAAATCAGTGAACAACAAAAATATTAACTATTCGCCCTTATGCAATCCCTTAGTGCGTGTTGTTACTGTGCCTTTACCTACTCTAGTGCTCCTACGAAGTGTTGGCCAAGTGGCTGCAGCAGGGCTGGTGGAAGGCTGCTGTGTCCGTGCGGGAGACTTCAGATGGCCTTGCAGGACACCCTCGACCTGCTCCGGGCCTGGAAGTCCCGGCTGTAGACTGCACCACCTCAGCATGGGCGGCAGCAGTCTGGGCTGGCTGGATGACAGGCAGTGACAAGGGTAATGGCAGAGTGGCAGTGGTGGGAGCCGGAATGCTGTCATCCTGAGAGAGGACAGCAGGTTCCTGCGCCACTGACCCACTGCCACTCCCCCGGGGTAGCACCTCAGCATCCCTAGCAATCTGTTGGAGCACAGATTACTGGCCTGCTGCGACACCATGAAAGCGCCGTTCAATGGTGGTAGGCCCAGCCCCGATGGCAGCAGTCAGAGCTTGCATGGCATCAAGCTGAGACTGAAGTAGAGCAGTCTGAGATTGGATGCCACGAAGCATAGACTGTATTACAGCATTAAGACGTTGCTTCGCTTTCACCTGTACTGCAATGAAAACTGCCAGGTCGTCCCTCACACGTGGTTTCAGGTCTGGGTCGCCAAGGTCTCTCTGGGGGTCTACCATCCTTTGCAGACTAGAAATGATGGGTTCCATGGTGTGCACAGAGCGTTGTGCAATGTTGGAGGTGGACTCCCCCATGCTCCTTACCACGGCTGAGAGGCTCTCAGGCACCCTTGCCATTGCACCCATCATCTCTGTGAGGATGCCCATCACCCTTCTTCTAAATGCCTCCCCATCGAGGTCCTCATCGGAGTCCTGTGTAGCAGAACTCACGTGTGAACTCGCCCTCCGGGGAGCTAGCCCCCAAGCTACCCTATCCCCCTGGCCTTGCTGCAGCCCACTCGTCTCTGATGCCTCACCCTGTGCAGATCCCGCAACTATACTAGCTTCTAAAGAATGCGCAATGCCAGTATCTGAGCTGGTGCCTGCGGGTGAGAGATGCAGTGACAGATGCAGTGTGTTCTTCCTCTTCCTCTTCTCCCGCCTCACTTACTACAGTGCCTTCAGGGACAGGCTGCTCCGGTGCTTGCTGATTATCTGAAAGCATAAATGCACAATATATTAATGTGAGGGGAGGGGGGCAGGAAGGGAGAAATGCATGCATACAGCATGATTAGCTGGAAAATGTGAAACGCTTGTGGGGTGAGGGGGAAGTGGGATGTGAGACGAAGGTGTAGGGATGAACCTACCGTTGTTGTCCCCAAGGGGGTCAACATCGCCGGTGACCATGACGCCCACCACCAGCCGCCCAATAATCGGCAGCACTCTATTCTCCAGCACAGACAGTGGTTGGGTATCGGCTTGTCCGCTGCTTGTTCGCTCCTACTCCCTCCTGTTGTGAACCACCTTGGCCTGCAAGAGAAAGGAAAGTGTGTGAGTTAGTTAGGGATAAATCTAATACTGCTATTCCCTTTGTAGTTTCCCTTACCTGTTTAAGATCACAAGTTTAGAGTTTTGCCTTAGATATTCTCTGAGGTATGCTGGTGCTAGTAACGCTCACAACTGGTCTGAGCATCTTATTGCTTAATATCTAAATATACATACCCGACACGAGACATGTAACAATAATATCTGCCTCTTCGTCTGAGCTGCATGGTCATGTCATTTGAACACGTGCTTCTTCCATCTCTCCAAAGGCTGACTGAGCAATCACTTGGTGGGATGAGGCCTGATACAAATAGCTGAGCTGTTTTATTTCACAGCTCGTGAGCTTATAGGAAAACAATTATGATCGAATTGACTTATTTCAATTAATACAACTTGTTTTGTGTAATAATACAAAATAATGAATGTGCGATGACTCCCCACATCACCTTTGACTTTGGCAAAGTGGGGGTAAAATTCAACTTCGGCGGGGCACAAAAACAGGTGGTAACGGATTGGCCGTCCTTTGTGCACTTTACCCAATTATCCTTTCCATTTCTTTCTATTAAAACATGTGGAACATTGGGCTGGATTTTCATTGAGGAGGCGGGACTACAACTTTCGGGGTTGTAGTCCTGCCTCCATCGAGTTGTGGCCAACCCACGCGATTTTCCCTTGATTGATCTTGTTGAGCCTGCCCAGCGGGCTCAGCAGGCCAATTAAGGGCCACCCGGCAACAGGTGACATCACAGATTGACATTTCATCTGTCAAGAGCTTTTGACAGATGAAATATCAGCGTTCGACAGCTGTTTGAAGCAGTCATACACTGACAATCTGTACTCCAAGTTAATTCCGTCCTCTGAGGCTGATTTAGAGATCTCTCCATAACAGAAAGCTGAATAATGCAATTTTTGACAGATGTAAGTAAAACTTCTTTAAACACTTTACACACACCAAACACACTTACCTCTGCACCCATCACTCACCTGAACACCGGACATCTCGACCCCTCCAAGTCCTTCATCCCAATGGCCCGCCTCGCTAACTTGCCGTGGTTTAGAGCCGTCGGGAATCCCACAATTCACCAATAAAAATAGGGATTAGGTCAAAAACTGCCTGTTAACTACCTGTTAACAGGCAGTTAATTGGCACTAATCCCCTTCCCGCCTCAGGGAGACGGGTCCCAGTGCGGGGTGGGTACATACCTCCTTTGAAACTGGCATGGAGGCGGGTTGGGGGCGGGATGGGTTCGTGCCCCCCGATTTCAAGATTTTAACCCCCCACACGCCTCCAATCTCGTCTCCACGGCCCAATGAAAATCCTGCCCATTGTATGCAAAGTAACATGTAGTACATTCCATAAGAATAGTGAAAGACCTGTTGGGCCATATGCTCGTGTTAATAAATTATTCTGTCTCTTTCATTGTGTCCTGTACTCCATCTGTATCTGCGATAAGTTTAACATTAAACATGAAAGCTTAAGCCTGATGTGAGTCGGCCAGCAACCCCATTTAAACATTGAATAAAATGAGTTCTTCTCAGTGCAGCACTTAGTGGTGAGAATCCCTGCTCTGTCATGTGCCAAACTTTCAGTGAACTTGAGTTGATAACAGGGTTCCATGTTACTAGTTCTGAGGATTTAAAGTTTTTTTTCCCCCACTGATGATTAATTACTGTTTATCCTGCGTTAAAATACCTGCTCACTTGTTCATAGATCTTAAAGGCAGAGTTATTATCTGTCTGAAAAAGGTTGTAAAAGTGCAGGCATTCAGGAATTCTGACATTTATTGACAGTGATTGTGGAAATCCAAATTTGCTGAAACAACTGTTGACAGCAGTCTCAATAAAGCACTCCTGAAGGTTTTCCAATTTTACCAGAGGGACCAGTTTTTAGAGGAGTTGGAAACTTTAAAGACAGCCCCACTCGATATTTGCAAGTTGCATGCATACTGGTATCACTATGTGCAAACTGGTAACACATAACTGTAAAACTGTCCCTCTTATAAACAACAGCAAATTTACTGTAAAATTGTTACTGTTTCTGAATGAAATTAATATCAACAGTGAATAAATCACGAGGGGAAAGCAGTGAGACCCTCTCTAATGGCAATCCTAAATACGATGAGTTTAACATGATGTGTGATTTGCACTCGCCCAAATTAAGCATCAAACAATCAGTTGGTTGAGGCTCATTAACAATGTCGAGTGACTCCCCCACATGATTCGAGCTTGGCACTGGGGGCTCACACAGCTGGAAAGGTGGGGGTTTGTGCACTGATTTAAGGGTCTGCAGAATGATTTTTACTTGTTGCAGAGTTAAAGGGGGGTATAGGCTGAAGCTGTGATGAAGGCATGCCTGGCAAAAACTACACCGTTTTTGGAAGTATAACCGCAGCTAATGTTGCAAGAGATGCACCAAAGTTGCTCCGTTCAGCACTTCAGGGCACCCTCCTCGTAAAAGTGTAAGGCAGAATGCCTTGGGGGAGTATATAAATATCGCAGTATACATAGAAGAAAATGCACTAAAAGATTTTGGACATCCAAGAATGTGCCAATGTAAGGCTACAAAACATTTTGATTGTAAGATTGTGGGTAAAGCTTACTTGTCACAAAGGGAGTGAGTTTCCACAGAGCTTTTCTGATGTTTTCTGGGTGAGTACCATCCTTCTTGTTTTTATTTCCATACTCACTCATTTACTGTCATACATGCAGATACTTCTATCCACTCCCTATATGAACACCGCACTGTGATGCAGTTTGTACTATCTGCAGAAATTCACCAAGGTTTCTTCAACGGCACCTCCCCATGTGATCTTTACCACCAACAAAAACAAAAGAGCAATATCATGGGAACACCATCACTTCCAAGTTCCCCTCTAAGTCACACATCTTCCTGACTTGGACATATGTCACCTTTCCTTCATTGTCGCTGGGTCAATATCCGAGAATTCCCTACCTATCACTAATGTAGCAGTACCATCACTACACGGACTGCAGTGGTACAAGGTATATTCTATCCAAACAAAATAGGATAAATATAACCAGGCCAATTAACCCCCCAATCTTCCTTCCAATCGTATCATCAGTAAAGTGATGGAACTAGTCATCAATCATGCCATCAAGCAACATCTACTCACCATTAACTTACTACTCCATGCTTAAACAAAAGCAAAATACTGCAGATGCTGGAAGTCTGAAATAAAAACAGAAAATGCTGGAAATACTCAGCAGCTCAGACAGCATCTGTGGAGAGAGAAACAGAGCTAACGTTTCAGGTCGATGACCCTTCGTCAGAACAGTTCTGATGCTGCCTGACTGGCTGAGTATTTCCAGCATTTTCTGTTTTTACTCCATGCTTAATTTGGGTTCAACCAGAACTACCTGGTTCCAGACCCAATCACAGCTTTCAGCCAGACATGGGGCCGGATTTTAGGACCACCATGGGTGCGTACGAGGTGTGTACGTGCCCGGAGGGGCCGCGCAAGTGCTGGTTTCAGGCGTGCGAAGTGCATGCGCTAAAACTTGCGATCTGTCAACCTCTTGACAGCTCGTCCGCCTGTCCGAGAGAAGGGCCTCTGCGGGTGGAGAGTTCCACTTTCTGCACAACTTCCGCCCACTGAAAACCTTTAAAAATCTTATGTCTGGTATAAGCGTAAGGCCTGCTTTTACCAGCAAAAGAGTTTAAAAAAATTAAAACATTTAATTTTTTCACTGATTTATCATTTTAAAATATTTTTTTAATGTAAGTTTATTTTTAGCTCCATAAAAAACTTTAATTATTTTTTTCCAAAAAATAAATTTTTGTTTAAAATATTTAATTTAATGTCATTTTAATTAATTTTAAATGTGATTTTTAAAAAATGTATTAAATGTTTTACTGTGTTTTTTAAGTGGTCCCCATTCATACTTTTGACAGATCGGTGCGTAGAGACCTGTCAAAAGTGTGAAGGGAGATTCCCTTCTTTGGTTGGTTCCCCTTGGCCCACATGATCCCAGGGATGCTTGCGAACCGCCTGCGCGCCTGGAATACCTGGTGTAATGTCCGTGTGTAATTAAGACACGGACTGCAGAAGTTGGTTATAACAGGTGTTTACTGAATGGAGACAAAACTGGAACTACTATACAAAGTTACTACACAGGCTTATATACAGGGGTGGTCACTACTGGTACTGCAGTATACAGGGGCTGCAGAATATAGTTCCTTCTTCAAGGTACATACACTACAATTCCTTCCCTTTTATCTAAACAGTACATAACATTCGATTAATAATTAAATAACATATTTACAACTACAGTTGCTATATACATTAGCTGAAGTTAATCAATTATAAATTCAGTCTTTGAGGAGGCTTCCTGATTCTGTCCGGATAACGCCTCTTTGGGGTATCAGGTTCTTCTGGCAAAGTTGATTCGGGATCAATGTCGTTGTTTGGTTCGTCTGCTTCCAATATCACCGATTCTGAGGTAGATGCAATTGGTACTTCGGTTTCATCACCAGGTGTATAGGATCGTGGTGTAGGTTTGACGTTTTCCAGTGACTCCAGAATCTGGTCAGCATTGCGTCTTACAATGCTCTCTCCAACGTCCACGGTATACAATAGAGGTCCTTGCCGTGTGTAGATCGTTCCTGGCTGCCATTTCTCTGTGCGGTAGTCCCAGGCCAAAACTGGTTGACCTATCTTGAAACTCCTGGTTGGCCTTTCATTCATATTCTGAAACTGCCTGTTCTCCACATCTCTTCTGATGTTTGGCTTAACCAAATCCAAGCGGCATCTTAGTCTTCGATTGAAGAACATCATGGCTGGAGTTTGGTTGGTAACCGCATGTGTCGCATTCCGGTAGGCAAACAAGAAGTTATCCACCTTGTGTTGTAGGGGTATGTCTTCATTACACATTGCCTTGATAGCCTTCTTGAATGTTTGAACGAACCTCTCAGCCAATCCATTGGTGGCTGGATGATATGGGGCGGATGTGTAATGCTTAACATCATTGTTCTTTAAGAACCTCCGGAACTCTTCAGACACAAACTGTGGCCCATTGTCAGAGCAAATCTGTTCAGGCAGCCCATTTCTGGCGAATATGGTTCGTAAGACTGTGATAGTTTTTTCTGTGGTGGTTGAGGACATTTTTATTACCTCCGGCCACTTTGAATGTGCATCCATCGCAATTAAAAACATCGAGTCCATAAATGGACCAGCAAAATCAATGTGTACCCTTTGCCATGGAGATGAGGGCCACTCCCATGGATGTAGAGGGGCTTGTGGTGGGGCGTTTTGGACCTTCTGGCATCCTGTACAGCTCTTGGTCATCTCTTCGATTTCTCTATCGATTCCCGGCCACCACACAAACGCTCTGGCTAAGTTCTTCATTTTTACCCCTCCCAGATGACCCTCATGAAGCTCATTGAGCACTCTATCCTTCAATTTGGGTGGAATTACTACTCTGGATCCACACATCAAGGTTCCTCGGCACACTGACAGCTGTTCTCTTCTCGGCGAGAATGCTGGCAACAGTGGTTCGCCATGTGCTGGCCATCCCTTCACCGTTAAATCATAGACCCTGGAGAGTGTCGGGTCATTTCGTGTTTCCTTTTCTATGTTTGCATTCGTCACAGGTAGACATTCGACTATGGTCGAGTGGAATATCTCCACAGGATCCACTGCAGGTGCTTCTTCCACCGTCGGCAACGGTAGGCGCGACAATCCATCAGCATTCCCATGCTGTTTAGTTCCTTTGTACTCGATGTCATATTGGTGTGCCCCTAGGAAAAGGGACCACCTCTGCAGCCGTTGTGCTGTCATTATCGGGACGCCCTTCTTAGGGTTGAAAATGGAGACAAGAGGTTGATGATCAGTTAGTAGAGTAAATTTCTGTCCGTGCAGGTAGTGATTGAACTTCTTCACCTCCCACATCAGGCTGAGGGCCTCTCTGTCAATCTGGGCGTAGTTATGCTTGGCTGAAGTTAACGAGCGTGACGCAAAAGCTATCGGCCTCTCTGAACCATCAAGGAATTTATGTGACAGTACCGCTCCAACGCCGTAGGGAGATGCATCACACGCCAGTCTTATCGGTAGTGATGGGCTGTAGTGAGCCAATACTTCTCTTGAAGTGATCAGGCCTTTACACTTCTGAAAGGCCCGCTTACATTCATCGCTCCATTTCCATGCTACTCCAGTTTGTAGCAGGGCGTTCAGTGGATGCAGAATTGTGGACAAATTCGGCAAAAGCTTATGGTAGTAATTCACCAATCCAAGGAATGACCTCAGTTGCGACACATTTTCAGGCGCTGGAGCCTTAACTACCGCTTCAACTTTGTCAGGGGACTTATGTAACCCCTCTTCATCAATCACGTGGCCACAATACGATATTTGTTTCTTAAAAAACTCGCACTTGGGGCGATTGGCTCGTAGCCCATGTTCTCTTAGTCTAGTGAGCACCTGCTCTAGGTTGGCAAGGTGTTCACTGTCATTTTCACCTGTCACTAGGATGTCGTCCAAGTAACACTGAGTCCCCGGAATCCCTTGCAGGACTTGCTCCATCGCTCTTTGCCATATAGCCGGAGCTGATGCTACTCCGAATACCAGTCGATTATACTGGTGAAGACCTTTATGAGTGTTTATCGTGAGATACTTCCTAAAGGATTCTTCAACCTCCATCTGCAAATATGCTTGCGCTAGGTCAATTTTTGTCAAACGTTTCCCTCCAGATAGTGAGGCGAAAATATCTTCTATCCTCGGAAGAGGATACTGTACTGTGTGAAGGACTGGGTTCACAGTCACCTTGAAGCCCCCACAGATGCGAACCTTCCTTGGCTCCTCAGACTTATTGTTTAACGTTTTCTTCATGACAGGAACGATGGGTGTTGCCCACTCGCTCCAGTCTACCTTAGATAACACGCCTGCATTCTCCAGATTCTCCAGCTCTGCCTCGACGGCTGGGCGAATTGCATACGATACCGGTCTTGCTTTGAAAAACTTGGGAATTGCATTCTCTTCTATTTTTATCGAGGCGGTTAAGCCTTTAAGAGTTCCCAGTCCTTGTTGAAATACCTCTTTAGCGTTAGCTAAGATTTTTGACAATCATCCAGGTGTGACGTCGTCATCCTTTTTACCAGCCACAGTCAGTGCCTGAATGGAGTGCCAGTCTAAACTTATCTTTCTGATCCATTCACGTCCCAATAACGGTGGTCCACCATCTTGCAGTATGTACAGATACAATTTCTGTATTTCCTTGCCGTTGTATTCGACAGGCACCCTTATTTTCCCTCTGGGGTATACTTTCTGCCCCGTATATGTCTTCAAGATAATGGATGTGTCTTTCAAGTGTATGTGTGAGAATAGCCGCTCGTAGGCCTAGAAATTCGGTTGTGGGTCCGCCAGGGCTTTAGCGCCCGAAATTTTGCGCCGGCGTTAATGCCGCTGCGCCCGACGAAAATTCGGTTGCCCCGGGCCCAGACGGCGGCGGGCGCTAATGGAGGGTTTTTGCGCCTCACTATGGGCGTTCAGTGCAGTTTTGAGGCGCTAATCCCCCGCTGCGGCACCCGAGGCGGTGCGGCAGGCTGGGGTACTGCAGGCCTCCTCCTTCTGTTAAGGAGGAGCTGCCTGCAGCCGACCGCTGGCCGGTCGATTCGCCCGACAAATGAGCCCGGCACCTCGGGGAAGAGCCGGGCTCGCGGGCCACACACATCAGTGCCGCGGGGGGTGGTGGAGGAGTCCGGGGAGGGAGGTGCGGGCAGGCGGCCGCCGGGAAAGCGGCCGCCCACCGCTCCACCTTTATGCGCCAGCGCAAAGGTGTGTTACATCCCTTTCAACAATCGTTGGTTGCGGCTGCCACGGGCGAGGCGGCCGCAACTGAATTTGGGCTTGGGGCCGGGTTACCACGGCAACCGGGACGCTGCGCACACCGATGACGTCATCAGTGCTGGCGCAGCGCTACCGGCTAACGCTGATGGTAGGGCCCAACGCAATTTCGTTACCAGCTATAATTCCGGCGCAAGACCCTCTAACGCCTCTAATTGGGCGCTAACCCCACCGAATTTCTAGGCCGTAGTCTCATCGATTCATGACGGTCAGGGCTGATCCTGTATCCAATTCCATTTTGACTTGGGACCCTGCTATGGTGAGGGTGACCCAAATGGTTCGGTGATCCTCTTTTGCGATTACGTTGTGTAGTTTGAGACAGCTTAGTCTCTTGTTCCCGGATTCACTATCGCTCTTCTGGTCTTCGGAACTACTGTCCATCATCTTTTGTACGTTCCTGTACTTTTCCTTAGTAGTCTTTTTGTTGTCGTTAGTCTTCTTCCCGGACCTGCAAACTCGTGCAATGTGTCCCATCTTTCCGCATTGCCTGCATGTTTTGTCCTTGAACCAGCAGTCCTTCTGGTCATGGGTTGTTCTGCTGCAGCGATAACATTTTGCAAATCCCCGTGTCATTTCATGGGTGCCGTATTCCTGTGGCTTTTGCTGTATTTCCGCAGCTCCCCTTGCTGCTGCTTCGTACGATACTGCCACGCTGAAAGCCTTGTCTAGCGTCAGCTCTTTCTCTGAGAGTAACCTCTTCTGGGTTCCTTCACTTAGGAGTCCACAGGCAAATTTGTCCCGTAGGGTATCTGCCAGTCCTGCTCTGAACTGGCAGTGCTTTGATAGCTTGCGTAGTTCCGTAAGGTAATCAGCATTGCTCTCATCTTTATGCTGATTTCTCTTGTAGAATTTAAATCTTTCTGCTATCAGCAGCGGTGTAGGATTTAGGTGTTCCTGTAGGATATCAACAATTTCGTTAAAACTCTTCTCCATCGGTTTGACTGGCGTGATCAGGTTCCGCAATAGGCCGTATGTTCTTGCGCCCATTAAGTTTAGTTGTACCGATGCCTTTTTCTCATCGGCTACTTCATTTGCCTTGCAATATACTTTGACTCTTTCCACATACGTGGTCCAGTCTTCTATTTCATTATTCAAGGCAGTGATATTGCCAGTCTTCGGCATCTTGGAGATCTAAGCTGGCGCCTCCCGTGCTTTGCCTTCTTCCCCGATTGAACAAAATGGCGCCTCCCGCGCTTTTCCTTCTTCCCCGCTGGATTAAGATGGCGCCTCCCGCGCATTCTGTCTTTTCCGTTGCTGCCAACGCTGTTGCTGGCATTTTTATGCCTTGATGGCGATGCCCTATGGTCTTCGTGCACTTCCCCCTGCGCTGCTGCCAACGCCGCTCTCCGCGGTTCCCATGGCAAACTGCAGCTCCTCGCGGCTTTCTGCGCTTCTAATTTATTTTTCTTTTATTTTAATTACTGTTCCTGTCGTCAGAGCAGACCCTATGGGACACTTTCCTCCCTCTTCTCGGGTCTGTACGCTGCCCGGCTTCGTATCACCGGCTGCTTCTTTAATGGCCTTCCCTCCATCAAAAATCAGGAGTGAGGCGGTTCACTGATGATTCCACTGTGTTCAACCCCATTCATTATCTATAATAATTAAGCAGGATCTGGATTACATCCAGTTTTGGGTTGACAAGTGGCAGATAGTATTCATGCCAAGTAATGACCAATCTCGAACAAGAGAAAACTCAGCCACCTTGACCTATAATGGCAGCACCACTGCTGACTACCCCACCATCAACATCTTGGGGCGGGGGGAGGTCACCATTGGCCAGATGCTGAACTGGACCAGCCGGGGTGGATCAGGTCAGAAGCTGGGTACTCTGCAACAAGTGGTTCAACTGCTGACCTCCTAAATATTTCCTCACCATCTACAATGCTCAAGTCAGCAGTGTGATGGAATACTCATCGCTGGCTTGGATGTGTACAGCCACAATGCTCAACCAGCTCGGTGCCAAGCAGCTCGCTTGATCTAGTGTCACTACCACTAAACTCAAAATTCAACTCTTCCACCACTGCAGCTGCAGTATGTATGATCTGCAGGATGCAATTCAGCAACTCGCCAAGATTACTTCACAACACCACTGTCCCCTTTATCAGTAAAAAGTACAAAAGCAGCAATGTTGTGGGAGCATCATCACCCCATCCTGACTTGGTTTTACTCACTGTTCCTTCATTGTTGTTGGGTCAATATCCTGGAATTCCCTACCTAACACAATTGTAGGAGCACCTTCACCTCAAGAACTGCATTGGAGTTGGTGAATTTATACTCAAATTGGCTATTGAGAAGTGCTGTTGCACATTCTATGTAAAAGCAATTTCTGGCAGCCAAAAAGGCCGGTTAAAATCTATGCATAACAGAATTCATGCAGGGATCCACCAAAATGGATCCAAGTCAAAACTCCCAGTCCAAGATTAGCCATTCAATGTTGCGGCACAAGTTTGGACCGACTATAATTTCTATACCGAGCTGGATGGCTGGATCCATCATTCTGATTGTATTAATAATTCTCCATCTTCTCACCTTTGCAATTCTTTAGCATTATTATAATGCACAAAACAAATGTTAAGAATCCATGCCTTGCCTGAGGAACTAACATAAATATTTTGAAAATGTCTCTCATTGTACAGTAAATTGCGATAGTCCATCAAATTTATTTTAAACTGATGGAATAAAAAATGTGAAAGCTCGACTACATTAATCTTTCACATTGCGCATAAAACATTCTGCCTGGGACCTTGAGAACACAAACAGCAATTCCATCAGTCAAAACCTGCATGCAGTATTTTTATTTCATATACAGTCGCAAATCATTAAGACAGGTTTTCCCTCTTATGGTGTGTTTTAAAGGACTGCTGAAACTATTGGCTAAGAACAAGGTTTATCTACTGACATTGGCAAGTTTTTTTTATCATGAATGTGCCATTTTCTGTCTTTAGTCAAACTGAATGGCCTGGATTTTGCAGCAGAAATAACGGTGTGGCTTTCAGCGTTCATCGTTATTAAGGAGTAAATCGGACAGCAACTTCCAGCGACCGCACATGCGCAGTTAAACGCGGAAATCAGGAAGTTGCCATCCGAGTTGCCCCGCTGCTCCAGAAACTGCGCTATAACAGTATCTCGCCGAGGGACTCAGCATTGAAATACATGGAAGGGCGTGAAGTTTCTGTACTTACATAATAGATACCCCCTAAACTCTCCAAAAAAGTTGAGCATGTCCATTCCAGTATAAGTCAATTTTTAATGGTGCGATAAGTCTTGATTACTGTCAAAAAACCTGCCTGGCACTGAAAATTGACTTTTCAACATAACAAAAGCAGATTATCTGGTCATTATCACATTGCTGCTTGTGGGAGCTTGCTGTGCGCAAATTGGCTGCTGCGTTTCCCACATTACAACAGTGACTACACTTCAAAAAAGTACTTCATTGGCTGTAAAGCGCGTTGAGGCATCCAGTGGTCATGAAAGGCGTTATATAAATGCAAGTCTTTTTTTTTCTTTCTTTTACAAACCTGGAGTTTCATTCCTTCTGATTTTAATTATTGGAGATTTTTTAAAAATTTAAAAATAAAAATAACTTTTTTTACTTTTTCTTTTTTGTCCAAAGATGTGCGGGTTAGGTTGATTGGCCATGATAAAAATTGGCCCGTAGTGTTAGGGGGGATTAAATATGTGGGGTTACGGGGTTACGGGGATAGGGCTTGGGTGGGATGGTTGTCGGTGTAGGGACCGGGTGCTAGGGTTTGGATGATCAGCCATGATTTCGTTGAATGGCAGAGCAGGCTCGAAGGGCCGAATGGCCTACTCCTGCTCCTATCTTCTATGTTTCTATGTTTCTATGTCTCTTTTATCTCTCTCTCTCCCATCTTTCTTTCCCTCTTTTTACTTTGCTTTCTGTACATGAAGTGTTAGCTGTGGCTCAGTGGGTAGCACACTTGCCTCTGAGTCAAGAAGGTTGTGGGTTTCAAGTCTCACTCCTGGGACTTGAGCACATAAAGCTAGGCTGACACTCCAATGAGGTGCTGAGGGAGTGCTGCACTGTTGGAGGTGCTGTCTTTCAGATGCGCCGTTAAACCGAGGCCCCATCTGCTCTCTCAGGTGGATGTAAAAGATCCCATGGTGCTATTTCGAAGAAGAGTAGCGGAGTTGTCCTGACCAATATTTATCCCTCAATCAATATAATAAAAACAGATTATCTGGTCATGATCACATTGCTGTTTGTGGGAGCTTGCAGTGTGCAAATTGGCTGCTGCGTTTCCCACATTACAACAGTGACTGTACTTCAATAAAAAAAAGTACTTCATTGACTGTAAAGCACTTTGAGACATCCGGTGGTCGTGAAAGGGGCTATATTTTTTTTAATGATTTGGCATTGAATTAAATATTCAAACTAACACTTCCTGGTTCAGACCCTGCATGGCTCAATAACAATTCTTCAATCTGATTGGTTAAGGAGACCCACCATTGCTTGACCTGCTCACACAGGTCCCAGATCCCCTGTCGAGGGTGCTGCGCTGAAATGGCTTTCTAATCACAGCAAGTTCGAGGGCAAAAGCCCATAGAAAGTCTGTGGGCAAGTGCAAATGCAATGAATGGCTAGTGCTGTTCATTTGATGCTGGCTGCAAAATCCGGCCCATAATGTTAATGTTAGGAATTTGGTCGAATTGTGTCATATGTCCACGAGTAAAAGAAGTTGATTATAACTAGAATTGCATCAATGAGGACTGGCCATATTGTAAGGGAGTGAACCATGTCAACAACACAATAGTGTCCTTCAAATATACCCCAGTAACGTGACAATTGTATGAGTTACACTTATGAGGCTAAAAAATTATGCTTGTCCAAATTTTATATTAATCCCTTTTACAGATCGTTGTTCTTCATGGAGTCTTTTACATTCTTCACTGGTGTAAAGAACTTAAAAACAATTTAAAAATTGTATCTCAAAAAAGAGCAGCTAGCATTCCAATACAAATATAATAAATAATAAAACTCACATCAAACAGCACCTTTCACATTCAAACACCTCAAACTATTTTACTCACTGGGCTGATAATCCGCTGTCCAATGGCTTGAAGCTCATCAAGTGCCCATTCCCCTGTTATCAGGGTCAGAGGCCTGAAGTCTTCAACACCTGATGGGTTCAGCCTTGCCCAATGTGGCCACCCAGAGCTAGGAATTGCCTCATGCCAGCAGTACCAGGGTACAAAAGAAGGGAAATACGCCAGATGATGTATTGCTGCCATTTGTCTTTTATTTTAATACAGTCATCGGATTGTATGCCTAACGTCATTTCCAGTGGGAAATGCCAAAAGTGCCTTGGAGTCAGAAAATTTATGGAATAGCTTCCCAGGTTACACCAGTAACTGAAATTTGTGATTTTCAAAATAGACTTTAAGCAAAATAAAACATCTAACTCAGGAGTTATTATATAGGGCCCTGGTAAAACCACACCTGGAGTATTGTGTACAGTTTTGGTCTCCTTACCTAAGGAAGGATATACTTGCCATAGAGGGAGTGCAACAAAGGTTCACCAGACTGGTTCCTGGGATGGGGGGATTGTCCTATGAGGAGAGATTGAGTAGACTAGGCATGTATTCACTAGAGTTTAGAAGAATGAGAGGTCATCTCTTTGAAACATACAAAATTCTTACAGGGCTTGACAGGGTAGATGCAGGGAGGATGTTTCCCCTGGCTGGGGAGTCTAGAACCAGGGGTCACAGTCTCAGAATAAGGGGTCAGCCATTTAGGACTGAGATGAGGAGAAATTTCTTCACTCAGTGGGTAGTGAATCTTTGGAATTCTCTACCCCAGAGGGCTGTGGAGGCTCAGTCGTTGAGTATATTCAAGACAGAGATCGATAGACTTTTGAATATTAAGGGAATCAAGGGATATGGGGACAGTGCAGGAAAGTGGAGATGAGGTAGAAGATCAGCCATGATCTTATTGAATGGCAGAGCAGGCTTGAAGGGCCAAATGGCCTACTCCTGCTCCTATTTCTTATGTTCTTATGTAGGAGGCAAAGTTGAGGCTTGCAAGAGAGGACAGGTTCTGGATGGTGTTCGGAGGACCAATAGAGCTGGTAAACAATGATGCCAACTGGGGACTTGAATAGATTGAGGCAGATCTGGAAATCAAAATATTGAAGCCAGTAATCCCTAAAATGGTGGCGGAGGAGGGTGAGAGAATTAAACACCAGGGAAATTAAAAATTGTACAAAGACTTTCTAATTTTTCTCCAAAATTTGTTCTTTTGTGAATGAGAGATAGTGAAATGCACTGCGTGTGTTTATTAGTAATAATTTGTGGCTTTTTTTTAGTGAATGTGAAATTTGAAGGCAAATTCAGTGCATTCCCAAGAGCTCCCAGACTGGAGCGCAGGTCAGAGAATTGAGGCTATAGTTTTATAGCCACCTCACAGGCTCGCACATCCATATAGCAAAGTTCCATTCCCGAGCACGACCCTTTAAGTTTGCCCCTTTGAATTTTCCCCTTGAGCCCATCAATATGCTTTGCACTATGCAGTGACTTTGGACGTATTTTCATGTTCTACATACTTACTGGATACGTGCCAGATGCAACATTTTTACAATGATGGATTGCGCATACAACGAGCTTTTTATTTATGCCTCGGCCAAAATGTGTCTTTGTATTACATGCATCAGAATGCAAGATCCCTTTTCAATTATTTATTCATTCATGCTATGTCTAAATAGTGATTCTAGTCCTAAAGATGGCTTCTTTATTCTTGTCCTGCAAATTCCCTTTGGTTGTGAATCGGAAGCACAATTACAGGAACACTAACAGTGGGCAGTTCCTTAAACTTTGCTCATTTCAGAATTACAGTTCCCAGCTGCTAACTGAAGGCCATGATGTTGGAGTTTCACCTTGGACTAGTATTAATTGCTGATGTGGATATCCTGTAGATTGAATTTTTAAAAAAATGACTGGATTAATTAATAACAGAGCGGCTGCAGGTAACCAGCACGGGAACTAAATCTAAGCATCTGATACCCATCAGCATTCTTGTATGAATCTAATGGAAGAATACTACCAATGGTATTGCAATCTAATAGGCAATTAACATATTTAGCTTAAGGCTTTGACGGGGACCAGGAGAGGGGGAGTGTAATGTATATACCTTTAAGGGAGAGAACTAATTTTTCCAGCTCCTGTATACTGTAGTACCGGCAGTGACCACACCTGTAATATAAACCCTGAGTAGTGATCTGTACACTTAGTTCTAGAGTAACCCTCATTCAGTAAACACCTGTTGTACCATTTCTCCTGCAGTCTGTGTCTTATTATACACAGACACAACATTGGGGACGAGCAGATTCGAACCTACCTGCAACTCTGCATCACCTCCCAGGGATTCGCTCCTGGAGAACAGTGGAAGGAGGTCGAGTCCAGAAGCACGGGCGTCGACCACGGGCAACCACCCAGTCATCCAGCGGAGATTTGAGCATCGCAGGGGAGGCTGTCGAGAGCCAGGCTTGGCTTTCCAGTCACGGTGGTCCAGCGAAACGGGCTGGCAACAGGTACTGCGCAGACCCTTCCCGGACAGCGGCAGCCAGAGCCGACCGAGCGGCACAGAAAAAGGCCGAGCAGCGTCGACGGGGGAGAGAGAGAGGGCAGAGCGCACAGGGCGCAGCTGGTGTTCAGGACCGAGCGGCGTCAACGGGGGAGAGAGGCGCACAGGAAAACGCGAGGTGCTGCCATTGCCACGAGAACCGCAGAGAGCAGCATCGCCAGCAGCGCAGGAGCAGTGCACGAAATCCACAGGGCGTCACCATTTGCCACGAGGACTGCCGAGAGCGGCGTTGGCAGCAGCACAGGAGAAGCCATTTTAAGTCGCAGCGAGGAAGAAAGGAAAGCGCGGGAGACGCCATTTTAAGCCGCAGCGGGGAAGAAAGGAAAGCGCGGGAGACGCCATTTTAAGCCAGTCTAACCACACCCAAAAATGCCGAAGAGTGGCATTATCACAGCGCTCGACAATGAAGTCGACGATTGGATGACATATGTCGAATGCATAGAAGTATACTGCAAGGCGAATGAAGTGCCAGATGACAAGAAAGCGCTGGTATTGTTGAATTCAATGGGTGCAAAAAGGTATGGCTTACTACGAAACCTAGTAACCCCAGAGAAGCCAGTAGAAAAGGATTTTGAAAACATAGTGTCAATCCTACAGGACCACTTAAACCCCACACCGCTGCTGATAGCAGAAAGATTTAAGTTGCACAAAAGGAATAAGTTTGTGTGTGGGCTTCAAAGTGAAGGAACCCAGAAACGGCTTCTATCAGAAAAGGATCTTACGCTGGACAAGGCTTTCAGCATTGCAGTACCACACGAAGCAGCAGCACGGGGCGCTGCAGAGATACAACAGAGACCACAAGAGTATGGCACAAATGAAATGTCATACGGAACAGTGGAGTGCTATCGCTGCGGCAGAACAACACACGACCATAATGGTTGCTGGTTCAAGGACAAAGTGTGCAGACAGTGTGGAAAAGTAGGACACATAGCAAGAGTCTGCAGGTCGGGAAAGAAAACCAGCAGCAAGGAATCTCCACAGGAGAAGTACAAGAAGGTACATAAGGTGACGGAGAGTAGTTCAGACGAACAGAAGAGTGATACAGACTCCGGAAGCAAGGAGCTGGGTTGTCTGAAACTACATAATGTGATCAAAACGGAGGATCACCAAACTATCTGGGTCACGCTCAAGATAGCAGGAGTCCAAGTGAAAATGGAATTGGACACAGGATCAGCTCTAACAGTCATAAACCAAAGGGACTACAAGCGGCTATTCTCACATATACCCTTGAGAGATACAAAGATTGTCTTGAAGACGTACATGGGGCAAAAAGTCTACCCCAAAGGAAAAATAAGGGTGAACGTTATATATAACGGCAAGGAAACACCAAAAATGGACCTATATGTATTGCCAGATGGAGGACCACCACTACTAGGACGTGAATGGATCCGGAAGATACAGCTAGATTGGCATTCCATACAAGCACTGACTGTAGATGCCAAAAAGGATGACGACGTCACACCTGGACGACTGTCGAAAATGCTAACCGACGCACAAGAAGTGTTCCAGCAGGGACTCGGAACACTAAAAGGCATAACAGCGACGATCAAAATAGAGGAAAATACAAAGTTTTTTAAGGCCAGACCGGTACCTTATGCGATCCGCCCAGCCGTCGAAGCAGAGCTGGAAGGTTTGGAACGTTCAGGAGCACTGTCCAAAGTGGACTAGAGCGAGTGGGCTACACCCATCGTTCCTGTAATGAAGAGGTCGTTGAGTAATACGCCTGGGGAACCAAAGAAGGTTCGCATCTGTGGGGACTTTAAGGTGACAGTGAACCCAATCCTTCACACTGTACAATATCCGCTTCCGCGGATTGAAGATATTTTCGCCTCGCTATCTGGAGGGAAACGCTTCACTAAGATTGATCTGGCCCAGGCATACCTGCAAATGGAGGTAGAAGAAGCCTCGAAACAGTACCTCACGATCAACACTCATAAAGGTCTCTACCAATACAACCGGCTGGTGTTCGGGGTAGCATCAGCTCCGGCTATTTGGCAAAGGGCAATGGAACAAGTCCTGCAAGGGATTCCAGGGACCCAGTGTTATTTGGACGACAGCCTGGTCACGGGCGAAAATGACAGTGATCACCTCGCCAACCTGGAGCAGGTGCTCACTAGATTGAAGGAATATGGGCTCCGAGCTAATCGCCACAAATGCGAGTTTTTCCAGAAGCAGGTCTCATATTGTGGCCACGTTATTGATAAAGAGGGGTTACATAAGTCCCCTGAAAAGATTGAGGCAGTAGTCAAGGCTCCAGCACCGGAAAATGTGTCACAACTGAGGTCGTTCCTCGGGCTGGTGAACTACTACCATAAGTTCTTGCCGAATTTGTCTACAGTGCTACACCCACTGAACACCCTACTGCACAAGGGGGTACCATGGAAGTGGAGTGACGAATGTAAATGAGCTTTCCAGAAGAGCAAAGCATTGATCACATCAAAAGAGGTGTTGGCTCATTTCAACCCAGCACTACCAATTCGGTTGGCGTGTGATGCATCACCCTATGCCATTGGAGCGGTGCTGTCGGACAAATTCCCGGACGGCTCGGAGAAGCCAGTAGCCTTTGCGTCTCGGTCACTAACCTCAGCCGAGCATAACTACGCCCAGATTGACAGGGAGGCCCTCGGCCTAGTGGGGGGAGTGAAAAAGTTCAATCACTATCTGCACGGGCAGAAGTTCACCTTGCTGACTGACCACCAACCACTTGTCTCCATCTTTAATCCAAAGAAGGGCGTTCCGGTGATGACTGCGCAACGGCTACAAAGATGGTCCCTTTTTCTAGGGGCGCACCAATATGAAATCGAGTATAAGGGCACGAAACAGCATGGAAACGCTGTTGGGCTATCACGCCTGCCACTGCCTACTGCGGAGGAAGCACCAGCAGTGGATCCTGTCGAAATATTTCATTCGACTATAATTGAATGCTTGCCAGTAACTAACGCTGGTATAGAGAAGGAGACCGGAAATTACCCGACACTCTCTCGGGTATATGATTTGACGGTGAAGGGATGGCCAGCACATGGCGACTCACTGTTGCCAGCATTCTCATCCAGAAGAGAACAGCTGTCAGTATGCCATGGGACCTTGATGTGTGGATCCCGAGTGGTAATTCCACCCAAGTTAAGGGAGGGAGTGCTCATTGAGCTTCACGAAGGTCATCTGGGAGGGGTGAAAATGAAAAGCCTTGCTAGGGCTTATGTGTGGTGGCCGGGGATCGATCAGCAAATCGAGGACCTGACAAAGAGCTGCTCAGGATGCCAGAAGGTCCAAAATGCACCACCACATGCCCCTCTACACCCATGGGAGCGGCCATCATCTCCATGGCAATGGGTGCATATTGATTTTGCTGGTCCATTCATGGACTCAATGTTTTTAATAGCCGTGGATGTGCACTCGAAATGGCCTGAGGTGATCAAAATGTCCTCCACCACCACGGTGAAAACTATTGCAGTCCTACGGGCCATTTTTGCCAGGAACGGCTTGCCAGAGCAGATTTGCTCTGATAATGGACCACAGTTTGTGTCCGAAGAGTTTCGAAGATTTATGAAAAGGAATGGGGTAAGGCATTACACATCCGCCCCGTATCATCCAGCCACAAATGGATTGGCTGAGAGGTTCGTACAAACCTTTAAAAAAGCAGTAAAGGCCATGTGCGATGACGACATTCCACTGCAGCATAAGGTTGACAATTTCCTGTTAGCCTACAGAAATGCGAAGGTTGAGATCTCGTCTGGATTTGCTCAGACCAAATGTACGAAGAGATGTTGAGAGTAAGCAATTCCAGCACATCAATGAGAAACCGACAAGGACCTTCAATGTAGGGCAACCAGTCTTGGCCCGCGAGTACCGAACAGAGAAATGGCAACCAGGAACGATATGCACACGGCAGGGGCCACTAATGTACACAGTGAATGTTGGGGAGAACATTGTGAGACGCCATGCTGACCAGATCCTAGAGTCACAGGAATGAGTCAACCCCATGTCTCGGCCATACGTACCTGGTGAGGAACCCGACGTACAGGTCGCATCTACCTCAGAAGCAATAGCATTGGAAGCTGATGAATCAACTGACGACAGGGTGCTAGAATCGCCTCCGCACCAAGAGTGAGACACGCGGGAAAGGCGTTATCCAGAAAGAATCAGGAAGCCTCCCCAAAGACTGAATTTATAAATAGACTATTTTCAGCTAATGTTGCATGTTAAAAGTGTTAATTGTAATTAGTTTGATATTTAATTGTTAAATGAGTGTTATGGTACTGTTAATCTAAAAGGGGAAGAATTGTAATGTATGTACCTTTAAGGGAGAGAACTACTTTTTACAGCTCCTGTATACGTAGTACCGGCAGTGACCACACCTGTATATAAACCCTGAGTAGTGATCTGTACGGTTAGTTCTAGAGTAACCCTCATTCAGTAAACACCTGTTGTACCGTTTCTCCTGCAGTCTGTGTCTTACTGTACACAGACACAACAGGGAGGACCACAAGAACTTGTACATGACAAAACTGAATGATGTTTCCAGTGAACAATGTTTTAATTTCAATATAAATTTGAATATTGCATATTAAATCTTCAGCATAGAGGAATGTAGAACTTCCTTTGCAATTACTAAACTTTATGTTTTCATCACATCATATTCATCCCCAAATTTTTCCTTATAGTCTCACTATTGTCAAATTTAAGTCACAACTACCGTTCTCCCAAACTTGTAAAAGTCTAATTTGATTCCGTGGCTTTGCCATGGCAGTGCACACGAATAAAAGTTAAAAAAAACAATAAATTTTGGATATAAATAAAATGGGGGAAATAGCACCCACACAAGGACACTGTGGAGCCCAGGTAGCAAGGGTCAGCCAAGGAATCAAGAGGAGATGCTATCACCTCAGGCTCAGCATGGTATGGATCGTTCTTTTTAAACACCTCCTTTGTGTCAGCTGTGGCTCAGTGGGTAGCACCCTCGCCTCTGAGTCAGAAGGTTGTGAGCACATGAAGCTAGGCTGACACTCCAGTGCAGTGCTGAGGGAGTGCTGCACTGTCAGAGGTGCCGTCTTTCAGATGAGGCATTAAACTGAGGCCCCGTCTGCTCTCTCAGTTGGACGTTAAAGATCCCTGGCACTATTTCGAAGAAGAGTAGGGGAGTTATCCCTGGTGTCCTGGCTAATATTTATCCCTCAACCATCAATAACAAAAGCAGATTATCTGGTCATTATCACATTGTTGTTAGTGGGAGCTTGCTGTGTGCAAATTGGCTGCCGCGTTTCCCACATTACAACAGTGACTACACTCCAAAAGTACTTCATTGGCTGTAAAGCGCTTTGAGACGTCCGGTGGTCATCAAAGGCGCTATATAAATGCAAGTCTTTCTTTCTTTTTGTATTTTCCTTGCCTTGCCTCCTCCACTTTACTTCCTTCTGCTTTCTCTTCTGGCTTCTCTTCACTATTGCTCCCGTTGTTTATCTGTTTTTTCTTTTCAGCTTCCCCCTTTGTTCTCCTTCCTGCTTCTCTCTTTGATTTTTATTTTCCTCCTGTTCCTCTCTGTTTCTGCTATCTTTACTCCGCTTTCTCTTTCTCTCTCGCTCTCTCTTTTTATTTTTTACAGCAGCTGAACACGGGAGGCAGAAAGGTTAGCACCAAAAGAGACCACAAAGCATGCTGCAAACGGCAGAAGAAATAACATATTTATTGGTAGGCCGCCCTCGAGGGAGGGCCAAGCCCTTTGTCTAATTCTACATTCTTATTTATATTTTATAAAGCAATTGGCCTAGAGATTTGCCTGAGCAGCACCTGTTATTCAGGCGATAACCTTCCTACTAAGGCCCCAATATGGCGGGCAGGAAGCGCACGCACATTTCCGGCCGGAGTGAGCCGCCCGCCATATTGAGAAAAGAAAAACATCGGTGTGCATTGCCTAGGCCTGAAGCAGGTGTTAGGTTCCTTATTTGAATGTGCAAAAGGCCGAACACCCGTCTGAGGGATCCACTGCATGACTGGTCTGCCCTGAGGCAGCCGGCACCAGCCTCTGGCCACATTCAAAGAACATGGGTGATCGCCACTCCCCGATGCCCCCCGGCCTAAGATCTCTCCGATTTCCCCCAATCCCGCCCCCTCCCCCCCACCCCCCCACTCTCTCTGATCTCCATCTGTGGCCTCCTTTTCTCCCACCCTCCTGGTATCTGATTTCACCCCCCCACACCCGCACCACCACCACCCCCACCTCTATTTTCCCCCTCCTTGGCTTCCAATCACCCTCCCCACCAACTGTTTCCTCCCCCCCCCCAGACCAACCCCCTCAGCCTTCACTTACCTGAAGCCCACTACGTTGATTCTTCACGCCACGTTTGAATTGAAAATGGGGTCCGGGACCCAATATCGGGTGCACCTCGAGCCTCCCTATTCAGATGCAGGGATCATACCATCTGACGCCCCCCACATCACCCCCGCCCCCACGCTGCCCCCCCCAACTCCGTGCCCATTCTACCCGACTGAATTTTAGTGCCATTCAATTGAAGGAATCGTCTGCATACAGAAACATAGAGACATAGAAGATAGGAGCAGGAGTAGGCCATTCGGCCCCTCGAACCTGCTCCATCATTCAATGAGATCATGGCTGATCATCCAAATTCAGTACCCTGTCCCTGCTTTCTCGCCATATCCCTTGATCCCTTTAGCCTCAAGAAATATATCCAACTCTTTCTTGAATATATTTAATGAACTGGCCTCCACCGCCCTCTGTGGCAGAGAATTCCACAGGTTCACCACTCTCTGGGTGAAGAAATTCCTCCTCATTTCAGTCCTAAATGGCTTACCCCTTATCCTTAGACTATGACCCCTGGTTCTGGACTCCCCGGCCATCAGAAGCATCCTTCCTGCATCTAGTCTGTCCAGACCTGACAGAATTTTATAGGTTTCGATGAGATCCCCTCTCAATCTTCTAAACTCCAGTGAGTATAAGCCCAATCGACACAATCTCTCCTCATACGTCATTCCTGCCATCCCAGGTATCAGCCTGGTGAATCTTCGCTGCACTCTCTCCATGGCAAGAACGTCCTTCCTCAGGTAAGGTGACCAAAACTGCACACAATGCTCAAGGTGCGGTCTCATCAAGGCCCTGTACAACTGTAGCAAGATATCCTTGTTCCTGTACTCGAACCCTCTTGCTACGAAGGTCAACATACCATTTGCCTTCTTAACCGCCTGCTGCACCTGCATGCTTACCTTCAGCGACTGGTGCACAAGAACACCCAGGTCTCTTTGCACTTCCCCTTCTCCCAATCTATTGCCATTCAAATAATAATCTGCCTTCCTGTTTTTGCCACCAAAGTGGATAACCTCACATTTATCCACATTATAGTGCATTTGCCATGTTTCGGCCCAATCACCCAACCTGTCCAAATCGTACTGGAGTTTCACGACATCCTCCTCACAGCTTACCCTCCCACCCAGCTTTGTGTCGTCTGCAAATTTGGAGATTGCAGCAAGGTGGGATGGAGGGGAACTGGTCAGGGTAACAGCCACTCATAGCAGAATATGGAGTGGAGAGTACTTGCCTAAGATAGAGGCTGAAAGTACTTGGGGCAGAGTGAAAAGTGGGAAAATTAGGTTCATCCATGTCACACATGGAGAACATAATGGCCCCGAGAATCCGCATTAACTCCAGTGGGAGTCTACCAGAATGTAGGCTGGGTGTCCGATTAACCTTAGGCTGCAATATCCAGATGGTTTTAGGGGGCAGATCCTCTACTCACGCCAAACAAGGCTATTTTCACAAAGGGGAACAGAGCTAAGGGCTGGGACTCCTAACATGGGGAGCTTCTGCATCCTCGGGCCTCAGAAGGATCTGGTTTATCATCAGTGCATGTACATGTAGTCACACTGGGGGTATCTCCCTGATAACCAGTGATTGTAGGCCCACGTGGGGATTCAGAGTGCGGTTGTGGCCTGAAGAAAGATGTAACTTTTTCTTTAATTAAACAAATTAAAGTGGTGGCTGGGAAGAATTCTCTGTTGTTTCCTGGGGGTTTTGTGACACACCCTCCCCCAGACCCATCCCTTCCGTTAGACGTTCTGGTATGTTTACACTTGCAGGTGCTCCAGTGGTGCAGGCACTTGCCTTTGGCAGGCAAGTTAAAAGACCACTACCTGAGCCTGCAAACTGTGGCAGGTTCAATGGTGGAGCTCTTGTGTGGATACATCTTGGCACCTATGGAATGCAGCCCTCCCACGCTACTCCCACTGATTTTCAGAACCAATTTTTTTTTTTTAATTATTTAATTTTCTTGTACCTTGAATCTGCTTTAGGCATTGTTCAGGCATTACCCTGAACACCAGTAAGGGAGGACAAATGCATCTGTATATGAAGCTTGCCCATGAATTCTCATCATTTTTAGAACTTTCTCGAGACGAAATTGGACCTTGTTTCGCCCATTTTCCAGGCGCGAGCCAGGTCCAGAAATGACCACTTTGTGTCGCCAATTGCGTGTGGCCAAAACGCACAGGAAGTGCGTTGCTGGTCGCCATATTGGTGTGGGCGCCTTTCAGTCATCCCAAGCACCTGCTTAAAGTCAGCACAGGGCCAATTACAATGTTAAAATGAGGGCCATGGATTGATTAAGGACCCATTTTGGAAATTTGTTTGTGCCAGCACCTGATTGCTCACTTCATTAAGCCCACCTAGTAAATCACAGTGGGAACAGTCAGGAGGAAGACTTTACAAGTGCTAATTAAAGGGATCCTCAGCTCCATTAATTTAGTCATTTTAGCCCGTTAGGCTGCCTGTTAGGCCAGTTTTGGCTGTTTTGGTTGCAATAGCAGATGCTTTAAAACATCATAACCTTTTGGTGTTGCATTGTCCTTCTGCACTGTTGCTGTTGTCATGGGAGTTTTGCTGAGTCTGCCACTGGGCTGTCGGATGAGGAGCAGCAAGGAAGAGTCCACGGACCTGCAAGAAAAGGGTGAAGAAGGGGAGGGCTCAGGAGGTTCTATATCACACAGATGTTCAGGAACAGAATTTCATACCTCAACCTCACTGAAGGGCAGTGCATCAGGCACAGCTTCTTCAGAAGGGAAGTGGTCACAGAGCTTTATCACCAGTAGCGGCACGAACTGAACATGGATAGTATTTCCCGTGGCTGTCATGGTCAACGTGGCCCTGAATTTCTGGCATTTTTCAAGTCTGTACAGCAATTGACAGTACATAGCACCCAAAGTGCACCTCCCCTTTAAGAGCTGAAGGCTGCCTTTAAATGGCATCAGGGGCGCCCTGTATACCCACCTCCATCAGGCAAGCTGCCAGTGAACAACGCAAGTAGCACTGGCCGCCCACTTATTCCATGTTGATTGGACACAGGGACCAATTTCTCAACTTAATGGCACCCACGTGATCGGGCATGCTCTGCATGAGCAGTGCCAATTTGGCACCCAAAACAGGTGCAGGCCAATAGCTCCTGCCCAGGTTAATTTTTGGTGCAGAGAGGTGGGTGCAGGTTGACTGATCACATGGAATTCAACGTGCAAATGGTTAAATTGTACCAGGCACTCTCATTCTTATTTTGCTCCAATTCATTCCTTACCAGCTATAGCAAACTCTGCTTAATCTTTCATTTTCTTTGTGATTTATTGCAAAATATGCAATCCCCAATGCTAATAATAACATCAAAGTTCCAAGTGTTCTGACATTTTTGATTGAGCAATCTGTGCTTACTAACTGTCACTGAAAAAGTCCAGTACAATCTGCACTGCACAACTTCAAAAGCTCTCACATATTAAAATTCTCTGAACTTGTCCATTTGAAGTATTTTCATACAGTTTTTATGATCAATGAGTTAATGCTTCATGAACTATGGATGTATTTATAGCTTGATAGCAATAATTTAAACTCTTTTAAACATAATGTCAAGAATGGAAACACAAAGTATACAGGCAAAAATGCTAAACATGATTCAGTACTGCGCTTAAAGTCTATTAGCCCAGAAGGAATTCATAGAATTGTTTATTAAGAATAATAACTGTCTATAAAAGGATTGAAAAGGGGGTGCCATAACCCTAAATTTTTTGATTGAAACATTTTTTATACAAACATGCCAATATACGATGCTAAAAAAGCCCTGATTTTCCAAAGTATATTGATTAATTCATGCAAAATGGTCTTTTTAACCATTGCATTTAATTCATCCGTATTAACTATCTACAATATTTTAAACGTCTTCCGTGTACAGCGCACATTCAGTAAGCCTCACATTTAATTCCTGTCACACTTCAGATGTTACGGTTCAGAGTTTCAGAAATAAATCCCCAAAGCACAAGTGAAAACTCAAAACACCGTGCAATAAAAACAGAATTTAACTTATTCAGGCAAAGCGTCCAGTGTGGCGGTCGGCACACATTCTGAGCCGGAAGTGCACCACTCGCTATATTGGTATAGGCATCAAAAGAGGCATCCAGGGTCCTCGCCCTAACCCCTGTATGATGCCCCCTTTACAGAATTGGTTTTCCCTGAATGCAGCCCAGGTCTACATCCATTCTAACCAGGAGTGCTTAAAGGGACCGCTACAGGGTGGCAACAAAAAGGGAAATATTTATGAAACACATTCCTGAATGAAGAGTGGAATGCTCCTCGCGGCTCCACATTAAAATCATTGGCTGCTGCTGGACACTGCTCGCCCCACCCCTCAATTGCTGCCTCCTCCCGCTTGAACCCCTCCCCCCGAGATTGCCGCCTCGACTCCGACCCCTCCTGGTCACTGTCTCGAACCCCACGCTCCCGGTCGCTGCCTCAATTACTGTTCTTTCTAGTGGTTTTTCTTATCTTTCTCCCAATTTGGAGAGTTTGTTTTTTCTTACTTATTTCACTTCATATTCAATGGCCCAGAAATTCAGGCTGGGGGCTTCCCGCGGGTGTAAGCCCCCGACCTGCACTTACCTTGCGCGCTGGCCATTGAGCTGTGGACCCCCGTGGAATTCCGATCCGGGGCCTGGTCCAGCTGCCGGTGCACAGTGCTTGCATATCCTTGGGGTGCAATTAGTTCGATGCGTCCCCTGGGATCACGTGGGCAATGGAGAGCCAATCGGAGCAGGGAAATGCCCATTCATAAGTTTGACCTTGTAGGGGTTCGCAAAAATCCCCTCAGCCCCGAAGATCGGGGAACATTAATACGAAGAATTGTGTGATTTAAATTGTCTCTGGGTTGGACAATGCTTTAAAACATACCCAGAACTGCAAAAAGGCTGCATTGAAAAGCTTGTAGGCAGAGCGGCACTTGGACACTGGAATCAAAGAACTGTGTGAAAATCGCACACTTTGAGAGGAAAATCATTTTATTAAAAGATGGAGTTTTGGACTGTTTTAATATTCCAGGGCTTAAAATGGCTGTCGGACCGCATGGCAGGAGACAATTGCAGTTTGTAAGTGTGTCTGTGAGAAAGACCTGCCAATCAAAGGGGGGTTTCTGTTAGCATTTGAATGGAGCCGGGCTGTCAGTCACCCTGTAGCATGGGTGGGTCTGGTCGGGGGGGCGGGGGAGTTCCCCCACCCTGCCAATACAATCGATGTGTTTACAGAAACTGATCAAACCACTTAAAGCTGTCCACAGGAAATGGCTTTGTTTACTATAGCCTCCCAAGCTGTTTACACAGTAATTCAACTCCATTCAAAGCCATTCACAGACAAGGGGGGGGACAGTTTAAAAGAATGGGTAATCCATCCAAACCCATGTCAGACAATGGGAGCAGTTTGGCCACTGGGAAATAGCCCGTTTGAATCAGCCAATCATCGGACAGCAAGCACAATTGCGTTGATTACACACATCCATTCACTGAAATTGACTCTACTACGTGATGTCTCATGTATGAATGAAGGAAGTTCATGGCCTTTCTCTTGTGTATTTGAACTTTTCGGTGCGAATTTGCATACAGACCTTTTCAGTGCCAAACCAGCAGAAGCTCCCAGGATATAAAGATAGCTTCTCAGAAGCATATCTCTCTCTTATTTTCCTTGGACTGCAGGTGAGCTCTTCTCTCTCTTTGGACCATAGGTGAGCAGGTTTCTGACTCCTCAGCAAGGCAATCTAGTAAGGAGTTAGAGGGGTGGTAATTTAAGGGAAATTGCTAAGATTGTAAGACTTACATTGTAGTCATTTATCCCTCATTTTTGCCATCGGCCTTCCCCTGTTAAGCAATTTTACATTGATCATGTGGTGTAGTTTCTTTATTGCTTTGATCGTGTGGTGCAGTTATCTTTAGTTAATAAAGTTGATTTTCTCGCATCCAGACCATTTTGTCCATTTTAATATATCATTAATTATAAGTTCCTCCAGTCAGAACTGGAAGGGTGGGTTTAGCGATTCGAAACCGCTGTTTGGTATTGGTCTCAGTGCAGTGGGAAAAAAGGCTGCTTGACCAGGTAAATTACCGTAAACCCGGTAAAAGATGCCCCCTACAAATTGACGACCGCGGCAGGACTGGAGGCAGTTTTTGATATGATAAGTGGTCTGGATCTGGAGAAAGCATCAGCTATTGCTTTTCTTGCTTTCAGTCTGTGGGTAGCCCTGCAGAAGTTAGCGGCAGCGTGTATGCTGACCTATTATGGTATAGGAGGCTGGGTTAAGAAGGGTGAGATGAGGGTGTGGGAGGAGGTTAAAGAGGCCAAGAATCGGGAGTCAGAGTTTGGAAAATGTCAGGCGGAGGTAGAACACCTCATAAGAGAGGTGAATGAGGCCAGAGATAGTGGGATGAGGGTGCGGGAAGAAAATGCACGCCTCACACTAGAGGTCACGAAATGCCAGGCAGAGATAGAGCGCCTTGTGCAGGAAATCACAGAGGCTAGGGACAGTGAGATGAGGCTACAGGAGGAAAACGCACACCTCACCCAAGAAGCTAGCGAGGGCAAAAGCCTTGCGAGGCACAAGATAGAGTTCCTAAAGTGCCAGTTTACAGAAGCAAGGAGTAACGAGATGAGACTGCGGGAAGAGAATGCCTGCCTCACCTCAGAAGTAACAGAGCAGGAGGGGAAGGTTAGGGAGGTAAAGGCAGCTTATAAGCTGGCCTGCGACCAAAGGTTTGAGGAAGCAGATCATGGCCCCTGTAGGGCAGAGATAGAAAGCCTTACCATGGCTTTAAAAGGAGCAAAGGGGATGATTTGTCTGATCAGCCCGAAGGCAGGTCAGACGGATTTTTCTGGTAACCTAATTAAAACAGCCCCACAGGCAACACCCAGGGAAAGGTTGGCTAGGGAATTAGAGACCCCAAGACAGCAGCCCACAGCTCCAGGTTTTGAGGAGCTCTGGCAGCAAGAAGGGGTGGATAATGGGGTGGTAGGAGAACACCAGTAGGTCCCGCTAGGCAGGCGGGGACCAGGACCAGTGTACCCCCTCCGACAATGGAGGTATGGTCCGCCCGCGAACGATAATGATCCAGCGGCTGTTCAGCATACCTATCTGGTAGCCTATGATACCCCACAGCTCAGAGGCCTGGTGAAACATATTCCCCTGCTCTCCGAAAAGGGAGACCCCTTAGTGCACTTCCAAGGAATAGAACAGGCAGCCTGTGTTAACGGCTGTGATGAGGAAGAGAAAGCCAAAATGTTGCTTTTCTCTGCAGATAGTACGCTCTATCAGACCTTTTCAGATGAGGCTAAGAGAGGGCAGAAGGGTTTTGAGGACCTAAAGGAGGAAATACTGGAAGCCATGTGTGCGAACGATGGCAATCCGTTCGATCGCATAGGGAAAACACTGCAGAAGGAAGGGGAGACCCCACAGGCATTTGCAGACAGGCTGTGGCCAGTCTACAACAGCGCGTGTACAGGGGGACAAAATAGGGCACAACTGAACCAGCAGCAGCGGACCCAATGGCTTCGTTGCCTGGTGTCCAATTGCCTGCCCCAGATAAAAGCGAAGGTTGATACTTGGTTTGACCCCCGAGACCCCCTAGCAACCGAAGAGACTGTAATGCGGCAGCTCACAGTAGCATATAGGAATGGTAGGAATAGTGGGACCACCCAGCACAAGGGTAAGGTGCACGAGGTCAAACCTGGGGCTCAATAGAAGAAAGAGTGGCGCCAGGAGTGGAGCCGTCCCTCCCAGAACAAGGTCACTTGTTCCAGGTGCAGGGAGGAGAGCCACTGGCGCAGGGATTGTAAAAAGCCTGGGAGAGACAATAAAGCCAGGACCCCAGCAGCCCCAACTCAGAAGGCAGAGACAAAAACTCCTCTCGATACAGTCGAGTCCATCATGGAGTCGATAAAATCTTTCCTCAGGGCCATTCAGGGAAAGGTAGTAGCAATCAATGGTGCTGCAGCCCCCTCGCCCACCAATGACTGTCCGGTATGCTGGCCAAGGAGGGTGCACGTGCAGGCACTTTCTGGGACCCATATGAGTCCAGGCCAGTGGCAGCGATTACAGGCAGGGATGGGACACAGGGAAAATCAGGGAAATTGTATAAATCTGACCATACAAGTTCAAGTTCACAGGCTGTAAAGACAGGCACTGTGGCTTGCTCCAAGGGAAAAGTTGTCCAGCCCACCAATTGGGACACTTCCCCGCCCCAGTGGGACCTAAGTTTTGGCCAAAGTTTAAATTTGAACCAGTTATTTGGCTCAGAAACAGAGAAATAGCAGCCTGAGAGTAGAAATCTGCAGGCTGCTGGCAGTTCACTCACAGAAAAGACTGTCCGCGCATGCGCAGTCGCTGGCCTGGAGACAGGAATTACCCAGTCTTTTGAACGGCCTGTTCGCGCAGGCGCAGTTCCCCAGCCCGTGAACCAAGCAGCTCTTCTTCAGTTTTCTCGCGCAGGAGCAGTCGCGAGCCTGAGGGGAGAGGTTTCCCAATACCGGGTTCGCACAGGCGCAGTCACGGACTTGGAACCCCCAACGGCTCCTGTTCACTGTGAGGCCACGTGTGCAGGCGCAGTCGGCAGTTTAAAGGTCACAACTTCTCAGTCTATACGCGCAGGCACAGTAGCCTGCTTGGAAGACCCAGCGGCTCTTCCTACCCTTTTCAAAGTAATCGAACGCACAGGCGTGGTTGCCTGTGATAGTGTAGCAGTTCCCCAGCCGTGTGAAGAGATTGTTCGCGCAGGCGCAGTTGCCTGCAGGACCACAGCGGCTCCTCTTCGGTTTCCCTGCGCAAATGTTTAATGGAGATTTTTGTATCTTGTTTTACAGTTCCAAGTGGTGCAGAGGCGTAGGACCCTCTCCATGCTTGGAATCATTTTGATTACATTGTATAACCAAGATTGCAACATTTTGTAATATGTTATAATGTAGCAAGTGGTGCAGGGGTATGAGACCCCTTGTTGTAACATTTTGTAGTTGATGTATCTGTAGATGCCTACTGTACCACGGTTTTTCTCAGATTTAAGGGGAATAGACGGGTCGGGGGATCAGTGACAGGTAGCTATAGGTAAATACAGGGGATGGTTGTTTGTTGGGGGTCAGAAAATTTTGCTCACTTCTTCAAGAGGATACTACAAGCAAGCTGGAAGTATCCAAGGGTGGAATGTAGGGGTTCACAAAAATCCCCTCAGCCCTGAAGATCGGGAAACATTAATACGAGGAATTGTGTGATTTAAATTGTCTCTGGGTTGGACAATGCTTTAAAACATGCCCAGAACTGCAAAAAGGCTGCATTGAAAAGCTCGTAGGCAGAGCGGCACTTGGACACTGGAATCAAAGAACTGTGTGAAAATCGCACACTTTGAGAGGAAAATCATTTTATTAAAAGATGGAGTTTTGGACTGTTTTGATATTCCAGGGCTTAAAATGGCTGTCAGACCGCATGGCAGGAGACAATAGCAGCTTGTAAGTGTGTCTGTGAGAAAGACCTGCCAATCAAAGGGGGGTTTCTGTTAGCATTTGAATGGAGCCGAGCTGTCAGTCACCCTGTAGCATGGGCGGTTCTGGTCAGGGGTGGGGGGAGTTCCCCCACCCTGCCAATACAATACAGAAACTGATCAAACCACTTAAAGCTGTCCACAGGAAATGGCTTTCTTTACTATAGCCTCTGTTGTATCCGTGTGTTAATGGAGACACGGAATGCAGGAGTTGGTTTAACAGGTGTTTACTGAACAAAGTCTGGAGGTGAACTAAAATATACAAGACGCTATACAGGCTTATATACCCGAGTGGTCACTACCGGTATTACAGTACACAGGGGCTCTTAAAGGTACATACACTACAATTCCTCCCCTTTTAGATAATTAGTACATAACATTTTAAGTAATCATTAATTAACATGTTTACAAGAACAATAATCTACACATTTGCTGCAGTTAATCAATTATAAGTCAGTCTCTCTGGAGGCTTCCTGACTCGGTCCGGATAACGCCTCGGTGGTGTAGTAGTTTTCGGTGGTGTAGTAGGTTCTTTTGGCAAGGTCGATTCGGCTTGAATGCCAGTGTCGGGTTCATCTGGTTCCAGTATCACCGGATCGGAGGTAGATACTATGGGTATCTCTGTTTCATCATTAGGCGTATAGAGTTGTGGTGTAGGTTGTCCCTTTTCGGATGACTCTATGATCTGGTCAGCATGGCGCCTTATTATGCTTTCACCAATGTCCACGGTATATATCAACAGTCCTAGTCGTGTGCAAATAGTTCCAGGCTGCCATTTCTCGGTACGGTAGTCCCGGGCCAAAACTTGTTGACCTATCTGGAAGGTTCTAGTTGGCCTTTCATTCATGCCTTGAAATTGCCGGTTCTCTACGTCCCTTCTGATGTTTGGCTTGATCAAATCCAGCCAGCATCTTAGTCTTCTATTGAAAAACATCATGGCGGGAGTTTGGTTTCTAACCATATGTGTTGCATTCCTGTATGCAAACAAGAAGTTATCTACCTTATGTTGTAGATTTATGTCTTCATTACCCATGGCCTTTATGGCCTTCTTGAAGGTCTGGACAAACCTTTCAGCTAATCCATTGGTGGCGGGATGGTATCGGGCGGACATGTAGTGCTTAACCCCATTGTTTTTTAAGAACTTCCTGAATTCTTCGGACACAAATTGCGGTCCATTATCAGAACAGATCTGTTCAGGCAGCCCATTCCTGGCAAATATGGTCCTTAATACTGTGATGGTTTTTTCCGTGGTGGTGGAGGACATCTTTATTACCTCCGGCCACTTGGAGTGTGCATCAACCGCGATTAAGAACATTGAGTCCATAAATGGACCAGCAAAGTCGTTATGTACCCTTTGCCATGGAGATGAGGGCCACTCCCATGGATGTAGAGGGGCTTGTGGTGGGGCGTTTTGGACCTTCTGGCATCCTAGACAACTCTTGGTCATTTCTTTGATGTCTCCATCGATACCTGGCCACCACACAAACGCTCTGGCTAGGTTCTTCATTTTCACTCCACCCAGATGCCCCTCGTGAAGCTCCTTTAGCACTTTATCCTGGAGTTTGGGTGGAATCACCACTCTGGATCCACACATCAAGGTTCCTTGGCACACTGACAGCTGTTCTCTTCTTTGCGAGAATGCTGGCAACAGTGGTTCGCCATGTGCTGGCCATCCCTTCACCGTTAAATCGTAGACTCGTGAGAGAGTCGGGTCATTTCTCGTTTCCTTTTCATTGGTAGAATTTGTTACTGGTAGACATTCCACTATGGTTGAGTGGAACATCTCCACTGGGTCCACTGTAGGTGCCTCTTCTACCGTTGGCAACGGTAGGTGCGATAAACCATCAGCATTCCCATGCTGTTTTGATCCTTTGTATTCTATGTCATATTGGTGTGCCCCTAGGAAAAGGGACCACCTCTGTAGCCTTTGCGCTGTTATAATGGGAACGCCCTTTTTAGGGTTGAATATGGAGACGAGGGGTTGATGGTCAGTCTACAAGGTAAATTTTTGTCCGTGTAGGTAATGGTTGAATTTCTTCACTCCCCACACCAGGCTGAGTGCTTCCCTGTCGATCTGGGCATAGTTACGCTCAGCTGAGTTCAATGAGCGTGACGCAAAAGCTATCGGCCGCTCCGAGCCATCAGGGAATCTATGCAATAATACCGCTCCTACGCCGTAAGGGGATGCATCGCACGCCAGTCTGATTGGCAGTGATGGGTTGTAATGAGCCAACACTTCCTTGGACGTGATCAAGCCTTTGCATTTATGGAAGGCGCATTTATGGAAGGCACGTTTACAGTCTTCGCTCCATTTCCAAATTACTCCCGTTTGTAGCAGTGCGTTAAGAGGGTGCAGAACAGTTGACAAGTTCGGTAAAAATTTATGATAGTAATTTATCAATCCCAGGAATTACCTTAATTGTGAGACATTTTCAGGTGCTGGGGCTTTTATGACCGCTTCAATTTTTTCAGGTGACTTATGCAACTCTTCTTCGTTAATTATGTGGCCACAATATGATATTTGTTTCTGGAAAAATTCACACTTGGGGCAATTTGCTCGTAGGCCCCGTTCTCTCAGCCTAGTGAGCACCTGCTCCAAATTGGCAAGGTGCTCGTTGTCGTTTTCTCCTATTACAAGGATGTCGTCTAGGTAGCATTGAGTCCCCGGAATCCCTTGCAGGACTTGCTCCATAGCTCTTTGCCTGATAGCTGGAGCTGATGCTATTCCGAAAACCAGTCGATTGTACTGGTACAGGCCTTTGTGTGTGTTTATCGTGAGATACTTTTTAGAGGCCTCCTCAACCTCCATCTGTAGATACACCTGTGCCAAGTCAATTTTGGTGAAACGTTTCCCTCCGGATAGTGAGGCAAAAATATCTTCTATCCTTGGAAGAGGATACTGTATCGTGTGAAGGATCGGGTTTACAGTCACCTTGAAGTCCCCACAGATGCAAATTTTTCTCTGTTCTTCAGATTTATCATTATTCAACGTTTTCTTCATGACCGGGACGATGGGTGTTGCCCACTCGCTCCAATCTACCTTGGATAACACGCCTGCTTTTTCCAAATTCTCCAGCTGTGCCTCGACTGCTGGACGAATTGCGTATGGCACCGGCCTTGCCTTAAAAAACTTGGGAATTGCTGCATCTTCCACTTTTATTGAGGCGGTGACGCCTTTCAAGGTTCCTAGTTCCTGTTGAAACACTTCTTTGGCGTTAGCCAAGATGTCTTTTAATCGTTCAGGTATGACATCATCATCATTTTTTTGCTTACTGGTCACCGTCAATGCCTGAATGGAGTGCCAGTCTAAACGTATCTTCCTGATCCATTCACGTCCCAACAACGGTGGACCACCATCTTGCAGAACGTATAAATACAACTTCTGTATTTCCTTGCCGTTGTATACAACAGGCACCTTTATTTTCCCTCTGGGGTATACTTTCTGCCCCGTATATGTCTTCAAGATAATGGATGTGTCTTTCAAAGGTATATGCGGAAATAGCTGCTCGTAATCCCGTCGACTTATGACGGTCAGAGCTGATCCTGTATCTAGCTCCATTTTAATTGGGGACCCCGCTATCGTGAGGGTAACCCAAATGGTCTGGTAATCTTCTTTGGCAATTACATTATGTAATTTGAGACAGCTTAGTCTCTTGTTTCCGGAGTCGCTATCACTCTTCTGGTCTTCGGAGCTACTGTCCGTCATCATTTGTACCTTTCTGTACTTTTCCTTATTGATTTTTTTTCTGTCAGTGGAATTTTTGTTTCCAGATCGGCATACACGTGCAATGTGTCCCATCTTTCCGCATTGCCTGCATGCTTTGTCCTTGAACCAGCAGTCCCTCTGGTCATGGGTGGATCTGCTGCAGCAATAACATCTCTCGAAACCCCGTGTCATTTCATGGGTGCCGAAGTCCTGTGGCTTTTGCTGTATCTCTGCAGCTCCTCTTGCTGCTGTTTCGTATGATACAGCCACACTGAAAGCCTTGTCCAGTGTCAAATCTTTCTCAGAAAGTAGCCTTTTCTGTGTTCCTTCACTTAGGAGACCGCAGACGAATTTGTCTCGCAGAGAATCTGCCAGTCCTGCCCCGAATTGGCAGTGCTTTGACAGCTTTCTTAATTCGGTGAGGTAATCAGCGTTACTTTCATTCTTGTGCTGATTCCTCCTGAAGAATTTGAATCATTCCGCTATCAGCAGCGGTGTTGGGTTTAAGTGTTCCTGTAGGGTATCAACAATCTCCTTAAAATTCTTGTCCATCGGTTTGGCTGGAGTGATTAAGTTTCGTAACAGCCCGTATGTCCTTGCGCCCATCAGATTTAGAAGTACCGATGCCTTTTTATCATCCTCTACTTCATTCGCTGTGCAATATACCTCCACTCTTTCCACATATGTGGTCCAATCCTCTATATCACTATCGAAAGCAGTAACATTGCCAGTCTTAGGCATCCTGATAATTAAACATGGTGCCTCCCGTGCTTTCCTTTTTCCCCTGTCGAGGAAAAATGGCGCCTCCCGCGCTTTCCCGCCGCTGCCGCTGCTGACAACGCTGTTCTCCGCGGTTTTTTATTTACACAGATATCTTTAATAGTTGGAGACTCGTTCCCGCCGGACTCTCTGGGACTTTTCCCTCCCTCTGCTTGGTCCGAATGCCGACCTGCTTTGCAGTGCCGGCCGTCTCCCGAGTGCTCCACCCTCCGTCTCTGTTTGCCTCCGCCTTCCGACTCGCTGCTCGGCCCCGCTGCAGAGCCACCCGATCGAGCCCCAGCCCGCCGCCCAGGAAGGATTAGTGCAGTACCTGCCACCAGCCCGGCTAGCTGGTGAAACCACAGTTTTTTTTTCTTTGACCTTCGTCTGAGGAAACGATCTCCTTGAGGTGCTGCCGAATTGCAGGTAAGTCCGTTTCCAATTCGTTGCCACTGTTGTATCCGTGTGTTAATGGAGACACGGAATGCAGGAGTTGGTTTAACAGGTGTTTACTGAACAAAGTCTGGAGGTGAACTAAAAGATACAAGACGCTATACAGGCTTATATACCCGAGTGGTCACTACCGGTATTACAGTACACAGGGGCTCTTAAAGGTACATACACTACAATTTCCCAAGCTGTTTACACAGTAATTCAACTCCATTCAAAGCCATTCACAGACAAGGAGGGCGGGGACAGTTTAAAAGAATGGGTAATCCATCCAAACCCATGCCAGACAAAGGGAGCAGTTTGGCCACTGGGAAATAGCCCGTTTGAATCAGCCAATCATTGGACAGCAAGCACAATTGGGTTAATTACACACATCCATTCACTGAAATTGACTCTACTACGTGATGTCTCATGTATGAATGGAGGAAGTTCATGGCCTTTCTCTTGTGTATTCGAACTTTTTGGTGCGAATTTGCACACAGACCTTTTCAGCGCCAAAAGGGCAGGAGCTCCCAGGATATAAAGATAGCTTCTCAGAAGCATCTCTCTCTCTTATTTTCCTTGGACTGCAGGTGAGCTCTTCTCTCTCTTTGGACCACAGGTGAGCAGGTTTCTGACTCCTCAGCAAGGCAATCTAGTAAGGAGTTAGAGGGGTGGTAATTTAAGGGAAATTGCTAAGATTGTAAGACTTACATTGTAGTCATTTATCCCTCGTTTTTGCCATCTGCCTTCCCCTGTTAAGCAATTTTACATTGATCATGTGGTGTAGTTTCTTTATTGCTTTGATCGTGTGGTGTAGTTTTCTTTAGTTAATAAAGTTGATTTTCTCGCAGCCAGACCATTTTGTCGATTTTAATATATCATTAATTGTAAGTTCCTCCAGTCAGAGCTGGAAGGGTGGGTTTAGTGATTCGAAACCGCTGTTTGGTATTGGTCTCAGTGCAGTGGGAAAAAAGGCTGCTTGACCAGGTAAATTACCGTAAACCAGGTAAAAGATGCCCCCTACAACCTGTCAAAACTTAAAAATACTTCGGGCCCCAAAACATCACTAAATCTTCAAATAAATTTAAAAGAAACATCACATTTTTAAAATAAACTATAAATTACATGAAATAACTATTTTAAACAATAATTTAAATTTTTGAAAAAAATAATTTTATTTTCTAACGGGGCTAAAAATAAACTTACCTTGCTTTAAAGTATTTAAAAATAATAAACCTGTGGAAAAAATGTTTTAATTTTAATTAATTCACCACTTACCTTGTAAAAAGCAGGCCTTATGCCTGCTTTTTATATGTGTAACTTCTGGAGACTTACCCTCCCGGGAAAACCTGCAAAAAAAACATAAGTTCGATGCGCACGCGCAGCCTCTCCTGCACACGCGTTCGACCTCTCAACCCCTTCTTTCAGGGGAACGGAAGTGCAGGTTTCCCGCGCATGCGCAGTGCATGCAGAAAACCGGCCCTTCCATTGGGCCTACGGGTGAGTACCCCATGCGTACTCACCTGTGGAGACCCGAATTTCTGGGCCATTAATGTTTTATCAATCCAATTAGCAGCACATTTCTTTAATCTGCAGCTCTTATACCGACAACAACTTGCATTCATATAGCGCCTTTAACGTAGTAAAAATGTCCCAAGGCGCTTCACAGATGTGTAATCAGACAAACATTGACATTGAGCCAAAGAGCAAGTGACCAAATGCTTGGCCAAAGAGGTAGGTTTTAAGCAGCATAGAATCATAGAATCATAGAAGGTTACAGCACGGAAGAAGGCCATTCGGCCCGTCGAGTCCATGCCGGCTCGCCGCAATATCACCCCTGCCAGTCCCACTCCCCCGCCCTTTCCCTGTAGCCCTGCAAATTTCTTTCCTTCAGATAGTTATCCAGCTCCCTTTTGAAAGCCATGACTGAATCTGCCCCCACCACCCTTTCAGGCAGAACATTCCAGATCTTAACCATTCGCTGCATAAAAAAGTTTTTTCTTACGTCGCCTTAGGTCTTTTGCCAATCACCTTAAATCTGTGTCCTCTGGTTCTCGACCCTTCCGCCAATGGGAACAGTTTCTCTCTATCTACTCTGTCCAGACTCCTCATGATTTTGAACACCTCTATCAAATCTCCTCTCAACCTTCTCTGCTCCAAGGAGAACAACCCGAGCTTCTCCAGTCTATCAAAGTCTCTCATTCCTGGAATCATTTTATTTAATCTTTTCTGCACCCTCTCTAAGGCCTTCACATCCTTCCTAAAGTGCAGTGCCCAGGATTGGAAACAATACTCCAGTTGGGGCCGAACCAGTGTTTTATACAGGTTCATCATAATTTCCACACTTTTGTACTCTATGGGCTGGATTTTACCTGCCAAGACAAGTTGGGGGCGGGACTGCTGCCTTCAGGGTTCTAGTCCCACCCCCAGCGACGTCCGACGCACAGACGCTATTTTCCCCTGATTGCCCTTGTTAAACCCACCCTGCGGTTTTGCCTGCCGATTAAGGGAAAGCCGGTGTCAGATAACATCAGTTAATGATGCTTCATCTGCCGGTTTTCTTAAAGGGACATGCACCATTTATTTTTGACAGATAATCTGTCAGTCACTGTACAAAGGTGAGCCCTTGCACCCAGGCTCTCCAATGCCTTCCTCCTTATGATAAAACAGATGGCAGCTGCAGGTGAGGTTACAGAAGCAATCTGTCACTTCTCCCAATGAGGTGAGGCCACACAAACACTTCAAACTTGTCACCTACAGAAAAAGCTAAGCACATTAAAAATGACTTTCCCAACATCGCCTTATCTCTGATACTCACCAGTGTCCCATTGGATCCTTCACACCACTTCTGCAACTGTCATCTATATACAAATATTACAGCAGACCCACATTTGCCTCATTTGTGAGGTTCCCCGATGTCGGGAAGCCCACAGCAGAAGTCTCAAAATGGGAAAAAGCCTCTTCCTGCCGCTAGGAGTCGGGTCCCTGTGCAAATCGGGGACCCAACTCTCGGGAAGATTGTTTGGAGGCGGGTTGGAAGCGGGTTCAGGACCCGGTCCTATTCTTTTTGATTTTGCCAGCAGTCCCACCTCCAAACCCACATTACAGTTTTGCCTGCCAATCTTTGATTCCAGTTTACCCGGGCCAGATCCATTCTCATCCTACTGAAATTGGCCTTCCCCCAGTTAAACAGTTTTACTCTAGATTGCACCCTGTCCTTTTCCATAGCTAATCTAAACCTTATGATACTACGATCACTGTTCCCTAAATGTTCACATACTGACAATTGCTCTATTTGACCTACCTCATTCCCCAGAACCAAATCCAGCAATGCCTCCTCTCTCGTCGCCCGGAAACCTACTGATCAAGAAAGTTGTCCTGAACACACTTAAGAAATTCTTCCCCTTCACTGCCCTTAACACTATTACGATCCCAGTCTATATTAGGATAGTTGAAGTCCCCCATTATTACTACTCTATAGTTCTTGCACCTCTCTGTAATTTCTCTGCAAATTTGCTCCTCTATATCTGTCCCATTATTTGGCGGTCTATAGAATACACCTAGTAGTCTAATGGCACCTCTATTATTTCTTGATTCTAACCATATAGATTCTGTCCTTGACCCCTCCAGGACATCCTCCCTCTCCAGCACTGTAACATTAACCATGACCAATACTGCCACTCCACCTCCTATCTTTTCTTCCCTATCTTTCCTGAACACTTTATTACCAGGAATATTTAATACCCAATCCTATCCTTTTTTGAGCCAGGTCTCAGTTATTGCCACAACATCATATTCCCATGTGGCTATTTGTGCCTGCAGCTCACTTACATTGTTTACTACGCTTTGTGCGTTCACATACATACACTCTAAACCCATCTTAGACCATCCTGTATTCTCTCTTAGTTTGACCCCCCCTCATATCTTACCATTTCTTACTTTGGTGTTCCCTGCCTCTCCCAATCCTTTGAGCACTTTATTTCCCCTTTCTAATGTTACATCCTGGTGCCCACCCCCCTGCCAAATTAGTTTAAACCCTCCTCAACAGCACAAGTAAACCTCCCCGCAAGGATATTGGTTCCGGTCCTGTTGAGGTGCAACCCGTCCAGCCTGTACAGGTCCCATCTCCCCGAGGAATCTAAAGCCCTCCCACCATCTCTCCAGCCACACATTCAACTGTGCTATCCTTCTATTTCTATACTCACTAGCGCGTGGCACTGGAAGTAATCCGGAAATTACTACCTTTGAGGCCTTGATTTTTAATCTCTCTCCTAGCTCCCTGAAATCTGCCTGTAGGTCCCCATCCCTCTTTCTACCTATGTCATTGATACCAATATGTACTGTAAGATTTGCAAAATTTCCACATTTCCCCCAAAAGGTTATTATTAATAAAAGGGACACTGCATGGACATTTAAAAAAAAGGGTACCCAAAAGATGGTGTCCGCACCTCGTGACCAAAAGCCTGCAAGATTTTAAAAGCTTGGACTCTGTGGCCCAAGCAGCTTTTGGGGAAATCAAAACCTAAAATGCAGTTTCTGTGAAGAAGAACTTTGTATTTTGGAAAGCAGACAGAACTTTGAATATGCACTAAGCCAAACCGTAGACAGACCAAAACCAGTTAGGCCTAAACTTGAAGCCATCAAGTTGTTTGCATCTATAATCGGAAACAGCTTAAGGAAGCCATCGAGGCTGAACAGGCCGATTAAGATGCAGTAATAACAATGCAGCTCAGACATCATGCCATTAGGTGCGATCAATGGCCATTTAAAAACAGTTAGTTTAGATTGCTACAATTATTTAAACTAGCCCGCCAAGATTGGGACAATGAACTAACCTGATTTGGCGCGCAGATAAGGGTTTTCGTGAGGAGTATAACTGAAGGCCCCGGGTAGCAATCACTCTCTTGCTCTTGGCTCTTGCTCTGCTCTCGTGGCTCCGGCCTCTTGGGCTGCCACTCGTACTCATGCCCTGGCCTCATGGCGGCTTCTCTCCCTGTAGCAGATTTTCAGTAACCAGTTACACCATACCAACAGCAGGGGAGTGGAACGAGGCCCAAGTCCATAGCCATCCAGGACACACAGGCCACAGAAAGGGGCGAGACGAAGTCGAGCAGGTAGCCCAGGACTTGTATAGTAGTCCGGCAAGACGAGACAAGTGGAGACGAAGAAGATGATAACAACTCGATAAGGGCAGAGCAGGGCAGCGAAAAACGTATCGATAAAGACCAAGCGCCTAGTTATAAGCTGGCGCTTGGGAAGACAAGCATCTCGTTGAACACTGCAAAAACGCAGGTGGCCATGCCATGACGAATAGACTGGCGTTCTTAAGCTTGGGTAGGAAAATCTGGGCAGTTAAAACTGCCAACTGCCCTGTAGGCACAACGATGCTGCCGACGACCGCCCGAGGGAGAAGAAGAGGAGAACCCATCGCGTCGAGACGACGACGGCAGCGGAGGGGAGAAGGTGTGCCGCAGCAGCAGATCCAGCACCGTGCCCCTGAAGACCACGTGGTGACGGGTACCTAGAAGGACCAAAACCCAGACCTCAAAACTCGCACTCGTTAACAGTTGGCTTTATTTTGGATTGGTGAGCATGAATTCTGGCCCCTCATAGCTTAATCTAGTTAGGTATAAGGGGTGGGATAAGGATAAGGGGATTGTTAAGATAGTTTGTTTTCCCTCGATGTGCCGTTTGTTCCCCATTCCCTGTATAAGTATAGTTATTTTGTATTTGCCTGTAATTTTATACTAGTAATAACTTCTCATAAGACTGTTAATTTCTATTATAATAAAATCTTGGTTTTCTTACATCCAAACCGCCTGTCTACTCGAGTCTTTTCTGTATCGCCGCCTGTACCTAAGTCCGATGTCGAGAACCCAGGGGCGTGGGAGCGATTCGAACCGCTCACAAACAGTCAGGGGCATAACTGACTGGGCGCACGCACCAACCACACCACTCCCTACAGTACCACAACTTCTGGCTGTTCACCCTCCTGCCTAAGAATGTTCTGCAGCCGCTCAGTGACATCCTTGACCCTGGCACCAGGGAGACAACATACCATCCTGGAGTCTTGTCTGCAGCCGCAGAAACGCCTGTCTGCTCCCCTAACTATCGAATCCCCTACCACTATTGCTTTCCCACTCTTCTTCCTCCCCCTGCTATACAGCTGAGCCACCCATGGTGCCACAGTCTTGGCACTGGCTGTACTCCCCAGGGGAACCATCACCCCCACCAGTACTCAGAACCGATACTGGTTGGAGAGCGAGATGCACTCAGGGGACTCCTGCACTACCTCTTCTGTCTGGTGGTCACCCATTCTCTTTCTACCTGCACACTCTTTATCTGCGGGGTGACCACCTCCTGAAATGTGCTATCCACATAGCTCTCAGCCTCACGGATGCACCACAGTGACACCAGCTGCTGCCCAAGCTCCAAAACCCGAAGTTCGAGCTCCTCCAGCTGACGACACTTCCTGCACATGTGGTTGTCCAGGACACGGGAAGCATCCTGGAGTCCTCACATGGAACAGGATGTGCATTCCACGGGACTGAGCTGCTCTGCCATGCCTTTACTTAATAGACTAGTAGCATCTTAAAGGGGAAGAGAGAGGTCGAGAGGCAAAGAGGTTTAGGGAGGGAATTTCAGAGCTTAGCCTGCATTCTCACTGGTATGTCATTAAAAGTATTCCCATTGTCCCTAATTAGTTTTAATGAGTACTACCATAACAATTGATTTTCTCATGAAGCTCTTTTCTTATTGCCTTGATATTGGTCCTTTTAAAGTAGCATACTAAGTACTGGTTTGTCCCAGATCAGGTCAAATGTTATGGTCATTTTCCCCATAGACTACTGCCACTACCATTCTCACTGTGCTATTTGGTAACTTCCCATTACCAGGTTGAGATGCAAAGTTACCTCTCATTGTATCCCTAAGGAACTGGATCAGAAAGCATACATGTATTGTCCTTACTGGCTCAAATTCTAGACCACTTAGAAATTCCTAGGCCTAGAAATTCAGTATGGCCACGTTTGGGGCGCTACAGCCGGGCGTTCGCTAAATTTAGCACCGGGCGCAACTTAGCACCACCCACCTTCGCCGAAATTGAGTTGCATCACCCCAAGAGGTTGCTGCTGCGCTAAAGCAGGCAGTGCACGACTATCATAAGGCGCTAAGCCGGCGAGCCGAGTCGCTACCAGCGAGGGCAGGCACAGCGCAGGTGCGGCGAGTTATAGATTGCAGGCAGACACGCTGGCGCCGGTCAGCTCTTAAAGGGGGAGGGTTGATTTGTTTTGCTGCCACGCCCTGCACACTGCAGCCCTGAATCTAGGCCTAGACAGACCTGCTTCAACAACTCAACGCCCACGAACATGGAGAAGGCCAGGAAGCGAGCGCAGCGCTTTAGTGAGGGTGCCCTGAAGGTTCTGGTTGGCGCAGTGGAGCGCCGGCGACCTGTCCTCTTCCCTGACAGTGGCAGGAGGCCGCTGCCCAACGAATACAGGAAAGCTTGGAGGTAGGTGGCACACAGAGTGACCTCCAGCAGCATGGTCCCTAGGACACCAACGCAATGCAGGAAGAATTTCAACGACCTCACTCGGGTTGTCAAGGTGAGTACCCTTTCCGGTATCCTCTTCATCCCTGCATGTGCACCTCACTTTATGGCCAAAGGGTCCTCAAAGCCCCAATGCCCAGCCCTCATCCAATGAGACTCTCATGAAAATCACATGCACATTCACCACTTTACACACTGTCAGGGCTATTCGACCATGGGAGGCAGTGCAGGCAAGATGAGGGCTTGACACTGTCAGGGCTATTCGACCATGGGAGGCAGTGCAGGCAAGATGAGGGCTTGACACTGTCAGGGCTATTCCACCATGGGAGGCAGTGCAGGCAAGATGACGGCTTGACACTGTCAGGGCTATTCCACCATGGGAGGCAGTGCAGGCAAGATCAGGGCTTGACACTCTCAGGGCTATTCCACCATGCAAGGCAATGCAGGCAAGATCAGGGCTTGACACTGTACTCAGAGCCCGTCCTTTCTCTTGCAGGGCAAGCTGGCCCACAATCGCAGGCAGCAGCTACGGACCGGGGGAGGCCGTTCTGAACTTAAAGACCTCAGCAACCTGGAGCAGCGAGTGGAGCGGATTATGGGAGGCCGGCTGATTGGCCCCGTCGCCACTGGAGATGCCGACCCCGTTCTGGACAGCAATGGTAAGGTCATCACCTTTTTGACCTCTCTCTTTCCACTTGTGCCTCACAGCAGCATCCTTTGCCACTCTCGAATCAATGCAGTGCATTGCAGCACTCATGCCTCCCTCGCTGCCACCCTGTCCTCACTCTAAAGCAACTCTTGTGCCTCCCTGCTTTCAGATGCTGAATCGCCAGGTGAGGAGGCGGGCTCTCAAGCTGGCACTGTGAGTGAATCGGAAGGCGAGGAGGAGGAAGAGGAAGCCGGACCATCAGTGCCACCCTCAGCCGAGGCAGCCCATGGCCATAATGGGAACACGTCTTCGCTGGAGGGGAGCAGGGGGGAAGGGTCTGATGACGGTGAAGCTCCGGGGCCCAGCGGGCTGCAGCAACACGGGAGGGGTAGGGAAGCTCGGCGGCCTTCTCCCCGGAGGGTGAGTTCGGCCTCCAGTCCTGCTACAGTGAGCACAGAGGAGGTGCGGTTCCTTGGTGAAATGGGTGCCCAGGCTGAGCGCAGGCACATTGAGCTCATGTCTGCAGTGGCAAGGGTGCCTGACTGCATAGAGTCACTGGCAAGGAGTGTGCAGGAATTCGGGGCAGCACAGGCCAGGAGTCTGCAGGACTTCGGGGCAGCACAGGCCAGGAGTCTGCAGGAGGTCGCTGCATCATAGGCCAGGAGTCAGCAGGAGGTCACTGCATCACAGGCCAGGATTCCGCAGGACGTCCCTGCATCACAGGCCAGGAGTCAGCAGGACGTCGCTGCATCACATGCGGCTTCCAGCCAAGTGCTTAGTCATGCCATGCATTCACTGGCTGGTCTGATGCAGACACCGATCAGGGCCACACGGGCACTAACTGCTGCCACCCTCGCTGCATCGGCCAGGAATCGCCGCAGCAGCCCAGCAGTCTGTGCTTCAGGAGATTGCTGCGCATGCTTCAGTGCTGGCCCGTGCGAGTGCCAGTGTCTCGGCCGACCAGGGTGTGCCTGTGCTCTGTCAGGTTGGCAGCCTTCCTGCTGCCAACACTGTCACTCCTCCACTGCAGCTGCCACCACCCGTAGGACAGACTGCTGCTGCCCAAGCAGAGTTGGAGCAGTCAGCAGCCGGGCCCTCCAGGCCCAGAGCTGGTCCAGGCCGTCCCCCAAAGGCATCTGCCGACTCACTATCTGACCCTCAGCAGCCTTCCCCCAGCCTTGCTGCAGCCACTGGGGTCCCATTGAGGAGGAGCTGCAGGGCGGGAAAGGGGCCAATCGCGCAAGTGAGGCGGATCACCCTCGCAGGCCAAAAAGTAGGAGCTGTGGCAAAATGTTGAGTTTTTTATGAAGGCCGAGATTGTTGTGTTTGTTTTTTATGAAGGCCGAGGATCATAGTCATTTTTGCTTCACTGTTTTGTTCATTTTCTCCAGGTTGTGAGAGCCAGTTATGTGTCTGACTGTTTTTTGGGGGTTTTCTCTGTATTTGTTTGTCATGCGGGAAGGACACAGAGTTTGTTAAATAAAAAATTGTCTTTATTCAGATTGTCCATGTTTGCACTTTGAACTATTTATTGCCTTGACCACCTCAGGGTTTGCGGAGTGGCTCCATTCATGTTCTTTCAATGGCACAAACCATTCCCTGAAAAGGGGCCTAGAACCGACTTGCAATAAGCCACTGACGGACGGCCCTTGCACTTTGTGCCTCCCTCCCGTCTTGGTGCTCCTCCTCCTCCTCCTCCTCCTCTGGTGGTCCTCCAATGTCTGCTGGCAGTGGCTGAGTCCTGAGGATAGCCAGGTTGACAACGAAATGGGAGACTCGCTCAGGCGAGTACTGTAGGGCTCCCCCGGAATGGTCCAGACAGCGGAACCATTGCTTCAGCACGCCGATTGTGTGCTCAATGGTGTTCCTGGTCGCTTGATGGCTGTCATTGTATCGTTCTTCAGCAGGGGTGGTGGGCGCACGGAGTGGGGTCATCAGCCAGGTGCACAAAGGATAGCCCTTGTCCCCGAGAAGTCAGCCTCCTGGGTGAGCCGGGGCTTCGAAAATGTCTGCCACAGAAGTCTGGTGCAGGATGAAGGCGTCGTGGCTGCTGCCTGGAAAGCGGGCATTCAGAGCTAGTATGAGCTGCCTGTGGTCACAAAGCAACTGCACGTTCAGCGAATGGTAGCCCTTCCGGTTGTGGTAATCCTTGGCATTCTCTAGAGGTGCCCGCAAAGCCACATGCGTGCAGTCAATGGCGCCCTGGACCATGGGGAAGCCCGCTATTCTTGCAAATCCCATTGCACGCTCTTGCTGCTTGTCTGGGGTCATGGGGAAGGAAATGTACTGACGTCTCCTTCTGAAGAGGGCATTCGTGACTGGCGGGTGCAGCAATGCACCGCGAACTGGGAGATATTGGCAATGTCCCCAGTAGCGGATTGGAAGGAGCCGGTGGCATAGAAGTTGAGAGCCACTGTCACCTTCACCGCCACCGACAGAGACGTCCTGCTCCTCAGCTGAGGCTGCAGGTCATTCTGAAGCAGGTGGCAGATCTCCGTGACCACCTCCCTTCTGAATCGAAGCCTCTGAATTCACTGCTCCTCAGACATGTTGAGGTAGGAGAAGTGCTGTCGGTATATCCTGGGAGGGTAAGGCCTCCTGTGCCGACGCCTGTTGGCCCTTCTCTGCCTGGCCATGATTGGCACTCTCTCTCGGCGCCTCTGAGCCCTTTCAATGCAATGCAGAAACCCAATGTTTCCACCCATTGCAGCCCCCATTATATGTGGCCACTCAAGGCTATGGCACTGAGAAATAAATCCAACTGCAAAGCTCTGGCCTGAAGCCAGAAGTACCTGTGCGAGCGCTGAGTCAAAGCAGAAAGCTCTCTCCCTTTGTCTCTCTCCAAATCTCTCTCTCTCACACAGAAGGAGTGGAACAAAATGGCTGCCACAAAGAATGCAGGAAGAGTCCCCTTTAAATAGCGCCACCCCCCCCCAGCCCCACAGCGACTGGGAACCGTTCCACTCAACCAGTCGCTGGGAGCGCCAGGCGCAAAGAAGGGGGGCACCACTGAAGTTCCGGTTCGGGGCGCACCAAGGGCATTGCCCCATGAAATGACGTCAGGATTTGCACATGCAGCTGAGCGGGCGCTACGGTTTTGCGCCGCCGCTAATTCTTGACTCAAGTTTGCGAGAGGCGCAGATCATGCCGCGCCCGGGCGCTAGCCGCTTCGCGCCCCACTTCTCGCCCTCTTAAGGCGCTAGCGGCTGGCACTAACAACTGAATTTCTAGGCCCTAGTTTATATTAGGTTGTTAAAATGAATAGTCTTTCTGTTTGCAATCACCTTCCTTATCGCTTTATAGAATAAATTGTTCACCTTTTAGTTTTGACTCCATGTTCTGAAGAATTATCGACCCCTCCCTTCGTATTATGTACTTCCAGACAGACTATCTCAATGGAAAGCTTATCGCATACTAATGGCCCTACTTCCTTTGCCTCCCAAGTGTCATAGAAACATAGAAACATAGAAGATAGGAGCAGGAGTAGGCCATTCATCCCTTTGAGCCTGCTCCGCCATTCAACGAGATCATGGCTGATCATCCAAACCCTAGCACCCGGTCCTGACACTGACAGCCATCCCACCCAAGCCCTATCCCCGTAACCCCGTAACCCCACATATTTAATCCCCCCTAACACTAAGGGCCAATTTTTATCATGGCCAATCAACCTAACCCGCACATCTTTGGACTGTGGGAGGAAACCGGAGCACCCGGAGAAAACCCACGCAGACACGGGGAGAATGTGCAAACTCCACACAGACAGCCACCCGAGGCCGGATTTGAACCCGGGTCCCTGGCGCTGTGAGGCAACAGTGCTAACCACTATGCCACCGTGCTGCCCTTTTTTTTTTGAATAGCTGGGGCCCAAGGACCAATCCCTGCAGTACCCCACTAGTCACTGCCTGCCACTCAGAAAAAGACCCGTTTATTCCAACTCTTTGCTTGACATGCAGATTTGTTACTCCTGCTCTCTTACCTAGTTTACCTGAACACTTCAAAATATTCTACTCATCATTATTAGCAATCATGTTTCTGTGATTCTTTTTGCATCGTAGTTTCCAGTTGCCACAGTAGTCTCAAGTTCAGTCATCTAGTTGTGAATACTCCTAGCATTCATATATACATAGCTTAGTAGCTTAAGTCTATTCTTTTCCTATTTGATCATTCTGCTATTCATTTCCTTTCTTTTTGAGGCCACTTTGTTTGTTTCTCACCATCCCCTCCCCCAACCCTTCACCCAGCCTTACTAGTTTTAAATCCTCCTGCATTGTCCTATTTAACCTCTTTGCAAGGACATTCGTACCAATCTGGGTTAGGGCTGTCTGAAGCGTCTCCTCGAGTTTTGAAATTGGTCAGATTTCTTGTGGATCTAAGACCCTCTCTTCTACACCATCTCTCTAGCAATGCAGTGATGTATCTAATATCTCTTTCTGACTAACTGCTCCAGCGCATAGCATTGAGAGTATTCCTTTGATTACGAACCTTAAATTATTGGACTTCAATCTAGAATCAAACTCCTCAAATACCTTCTGCATGACCTCCATCCTACTCTTGTGTCAATTCCTGTGTAAACCATGGCTTTTGGCTATTTTCCCTCTCTTTCCAGAAAGTTTTCAGCTTGCTCTGTTGTAGCATCAGGGAGGCAACACACCATTTTGGACTTCCAGTCATAGCTATAACTCAGGCAGTCAATTCCCATTTTTTACCTTCTCTCAGCATAACTCACTCTCTCAGATAACTCATTCAATCATCTTTTCAGTCAGTTAGCCTCCTGCTTGCACAACAATTTATTTCATACTTTATTTATAGTTACTGTCTATGTTGAGCTCTCAATTGTAAAGTATGTGTCTATACTTTATCCAATAATGAAGAGGCAGCTTAGAAGGTACAACATAGGTCTTTACTTAATGCCAACAGGCGGGAACTAAGGGGAGATCAGTACCCACAGTACTATTTATACCACTATGGCCAGGAGTGGTACTACAGTATCACTACGCCCTACAAAGTAGTGCTGCCCTGGCCATAGGTTTAAAGTAACATACATATTACATACACAACATTCCTCCCCTTTTAATTAAAACGTACCCGTGCAATTAAGTCAACAGATGCACCATAACTAGGGCTAATAACATTTGGTAACACAACATACATAACATATTTACATCAGAGTTGTCTACCTATATATATATATAAAAAGAAACATGTTATAGATTCAGTCTCTGAGGAGGCCTCCTGTCTCGACTAGGATAACGTCTTTCTCTAGTCGGTCTCGGTGTAGGCGGCAGTACTTCCGTCACCACTTCATCGCTGGAGTCGTCGGTGTCTGATGGCACATCCTGTGCCGTGGAGCTCACTGGAGTGATGAATTTCTCGCAATCCTGAGACCTCTGTAACGACGAGCTGGGCCGTGATTCCGCTGGAACAATGTGCTGAGACGTTTGAGGTAGTGAATCAGTTGGGTTTCTGGACTCCACAAGTTGATCAGCATGTCGTCTGATTATGCCGTCCCCTGTATCCACTGTGTACATCAAAGGTCCCTGGCGGGCCTTTATTGTACCAGACCGCCACTTTTCATTTCTATAATCACGGGCCAACACTTGCTGCCCCACCTCGAAGCTCCGTGTCTGTCTGTCAGGAGCCCTACGAAATACTCGGTTTTCCACATCTCTCCGGATGTTTGGTCTGAGCAATTCGAGGCGAGACCTTAACCTTCTATTAAAGAACATGACGGCGGGCGCCTGGTTGGTCACCGTATGTGCAGCATTACAGTACGCGAATAGGAAATTGTCCACCTTGTGTTGTAGTGGCAACCTTTCCTCCCCCATCGCCTTGATGGCCTTTTTAAAAGTCTGTACAAATCGCTCTGCCAGCCCATTTGTAGCCGGATGATATAGTGCGGACGTATAATGTCGCACTCCATTCCTTTTTAGGAATGCTTGAAATTCTTCTGCCACAAATTGTGGCCCATTGTCCGAACAGACTTGCTCGGGCACCCCGTTTCGGGCAAAAATGGTCCTTAAGACTGCGACCGTCTTTTCGGCTGTCGTTGATGACATCTTTATGACCTCCGGCCATTTTGAGTGGGCGTCCACTACAATAAGGAACATCTCATCCAGGAAGGGCCCAGCGAAGTCCACGTGGATCCTTTGCCACGGCGTTGAGGGCCACTCCCACAGATGTAGTGGGGCTTGGGGTGGTACGTTCTGTACCATCTGGCACCCTTGGCATGCTTTTGCTACTTCCTCGATGTCCCTGTCAATGCCGGGCCACCAGACGTAGGCTCTGGCGAGGCTTTTCATTTTGACACCCCCCAGATGACCTTCGTGTAAGTCCCGCAACACTTTATGTTGTAATTTTTGAGGGACCACCACCCTGGCTCCGCACATCAATGTGCCCCGGCAGACAGACAACTGGTCCTTCCTTGCAGAAAACGCCGGCAATGATGCGTCACCCTGTGCCGGCCAGCCTTTCACAGTCAATTCGTAAACCCTTGCCAGTGTCGGGTCGTTCTGTGTTTCCCGCTCGATACATTGGCTGGTGATGGGCAAGTGTTCCATAACAGCCGTATGATATATTTCCACGGGGTCCTGTACTATCTCTTCGATCTCGGCAGGCAATGGTAGCCGCGACAGGCCATCCGCATTGCCATGCTGTTTGGTACCCTTATATTCGATAAGGTACTGGTGTGCTCCTAAGAACAGTGACCATCTCTGTAGCCTTTGGGCCGTCATCAGGGGCACCCCTTTTGTTGGATTAAATATGGACACCAACGGTTGATGATCCGTCAGTAGTGTGAAACGTTGCCCATGTAGATAGTGGTGGAACTTTTTTACACCCCACACCAGACTGAGGGCCTCCCTGTCGATTTGCGCGTAGTTTCTTTCGGCTGTAGTTAACGACTGTGGTAAACCACTGTTGTTAGTATTGTTGTTCACTGTTAGTACTGTTGTTCACTCTTGCATATTGTTGTACTTGTCTGTGCATGCCTCAGCTGACTCCGCCCCTGGCTCCACCCTCATGGCTGGGTATAAAGGTCGCTGCTCAGAAGCCTCCAGCCCTTTTGGATACCAGGCAACCACAAGAGGCATGCTCTGTTCTTTGGTAATAAAAGCCTGTTTATTACTTTCTCAATCTCCAGTCTTTTGTAGCAATTGATAGTGCATCAATTTTATTACCAAAGTTAAATGTTGGCTGCGGATGCTGATCAACCGATGGCGCAAAACGCTGAGCAGCAGGCGCTGCTGCGAGCCCTCAGACCAACATGCCTGGACCTAGACCCCCAAGAAGCGGGTTCGTCGACTAAATTCGCACAATGGCTGCGTTGCTTTGAGGCGTATCTGGAAGCCTCGACCGTGACTCTTGATGAAAATAAACTGAAAATCCTGGCCTCGAAGGTGAGCCACCAAGTCTATACTTTAATCCAAGATGCGACGACCTACGCGGCGGCTATCGACCTACTGAAAGGGCAGTATGCACGCCCGGTTAACACGGTCTATGCCAGGCACCTTTTAAGATCTCGCAGACAGCAGCCCGGGGAATCGGTGGAAGCCTTCCTACGGGCACTGCGGGTACTCGGACGCGGCTGCGACTGCAAGGAAGTATCGGCCGCGGCACATGCGGAGGGATTGATACGAGACGCTTTCGTTGCGGGTCTAAGGTCCGACTACTCCCGGCAGAGGCTGCTGGAGAAGGGTGAAATAGACCTGACAAAGGCAGTGTCCCTCGCGCTCTCGCTCGACGCGGCCCACAGAAATATGGACGCTTTCTCCCCTCATCGCCCCGCGCCGTGGACGCCGCAATCTTGGGCCATGGGACCGCCACCTCCGACTGCTGCAGCGATGTCCAAGGCACAAAAATGCTATTTTTGTGGCCAAGCTAAACACCCTAGAGCACGCTGCCCCGCGAAGAATGCTACCTGCTCCGGCTGCGGGAAGAAAGGTCACTACGTTAGCGCCTGCAAAGGGAAGACCGCTAACGCCAGCAGCGCTGCGTGCGAACCGTGGGCGCAGCCATCTTGTCCGCCATCTTGGGCTCCCCCAGCCGCGTGGGGATCGGGACCGTGGGCGCCGCCATTTTGTCCGCCATCTTGGACGCCTCCGACTTCAACCACGGGGGAGCCGGACTCAACCACCGCCTCATCTGACGACCACATCGACTCGCTCGACCATACGCTGGCCTCCGTGACGCTGGACCAATCTCTCCCTCATCAACTGTCCAGGTCCATGATGGATATTACGGTAAACGGCCGCGCCACTACCTGCCTTTTTGACAGCGGGAGCACGGAGAGCTTTATCCACCCCGACACGGTGCGCAGTTACTCTCTCCCGGTCCTGCCGACGCGCCATCGGATCTCTTTGGCTTCCAAAGCCCAGTCAGCGGACGTCGGTGGCTACTGTGTAGTGACCCTTTCAGTAAGGGGCACAGAATACAAACATTTTAAACTTCTGGTCCTGCCCCATCTCTGCGCTGCCGTTCTACTGGGGTTGGATTTTCAGTGCCACCTTAAGAGTGTCACATTAGCGTATGACGGACCCCTCCCCCCACTCACAGTCTGCAGCCAGCAGCTTTTAAATCGCCCGCCGTGCACCATTTGCAGCCTCTCCACCCTTAAAGTCCCCCCCCCCTCCTTGTTCGCTAACCTCACCCGCGACTGTAAGCCCATCGCTACCAAAAGCAGGCGTTACAGTGTTGGGGATAGGAGCTTCATTAAATCCGAGGTAGCGAGACTCCTGAAGGAAGGGATTATTGAAAGTAGCACCAGCCCATGGCGAGCACAAGTGGTGGTAGTGAAGACTGGCGAAAAACAGCGCCTAGTTATTGACTACAGCCAGACGATCAATCGCTACACCCAACTAGATGCATACCCACTCCCCCGCATATCTGACATGGTCAATCAGATAGCACAATACCGGGTGTTCTCGACGATTGATCTGAAGTCGGCATACCACCAGCTCCCCATCAGGGCTGAGGACCGCCAGTACACAGCTTTTGAAGCTGACGGTCGGCTCTATCACTTTCTCAGAGTTCCCTTCGGCGTCACCAACGGAGTTTCTGTCTTCCAACGGGAGATGGACCGGATGGTTGACCAGAACGCGCTCCAGGCCACTTTCCCATATCTAGACAACGTCACCATCTGCGGCCACGACCAGCAGGACCACGACGTTAATCTAGAGAAATTCCTCCGGACGGCCCAGCGGCTGAATCTCACATACAACAAAGACAAATGTATGTTTCGTACTACGCGCCTCGCTATTCTTGGCTGCGTAGTGGAGAACGGAGTCATCGGCCCAGACCCCGATAGAATGCGCCCCCTTATGGAGCTCCCCCTCCCCCACTGCCAGAAAGCACTGAAGAGATGCCTGGGGTTTTTCTCTTACTATGCTCAGTGGGTGCCCAACTATGCGGATAAAGCCCGACCCCTCATCAAGTCCGCCTCCTTCCCCCTGACAGCAGAGGCCTGTGCAGCCTTCACTCTCATAAAAGGAGACATTGCGAAGGCCACAATGCACGCTGTGGATGAGTCCCTTCCTTTTCAAGTGGAGAGCGACGCATCCGACTTTGCCCTAGCTGCAACCCTTAACCAGGCGGGGAGACCCGTGGCCTTTTTCTCAAGGACCCTCCAGGGCCCCGAGATTCGACACTCCTCTGTCGAAAAGGAGGCCCAGGCCATTGTGGAAGCCGTGCGACATTGGCGGCATTACCTGGCCGGAAAACGATTTACCCTGCTCACTGACCAGCGTTCAGTGGCTTTTATGTTTCATAATAAGCAGCGGGGCAAAATCAAGAATGACAAGATCTTAAGGTGGAGAATCGAACTCTCCACCTACAATTACGATATCTTGTACCGGCCCAGGAAACTCAATGAGCCCCCAGATGCCCTATCACGTGGTACGTGCGCCAACGCGCAGGTTGATAGGCTACAGACCCTCCACAATGACCTCTGCCACCCGGGGGTCACCAGGTTCTTCCATTTTATCAAATCCCGTAACCTGCCCTACTCCATCGAGGAGGTCAGGACCATGACCAGGAACTGCCAGATCTGTGCCGAGTGCAAGCCGCATTTTTATAGGCCAGACAGAGCGAGCCTGATCAAAGCCACGCGCCCCTTCGAGCGGCTGAGCATCGATTTTAAAGGGCCCCTCCCCTCCTCTGACCGCAATGTGTACTTCCTCAATATAATTGATGAGTACTCCCGTTTCCCGTTTGCCATCCCTTGCTCGGACATGACCAGTACCACGGTCATTAAATGTCTGAATGACCTCTTCGCCTTGTTCGGTTTCCCTAGCTATATCCATAGCGACAGGGGCTCATCTTTTATGAGCGACGAACTTCGGCAGTACCTGCTCGCGAGAGGCATTGCTACAAGCAGGACCACCAGCTACAACCCCCGGGGTAACGGCCAGGTGGAAAGGGAGAATGCGACAGTCTGGAAGGCAGTCCTTTTAAACTTAAAATCTAAGGGCCTTCCGACCTCCCGCTGGCAGGAGGTCCTCCCTGCGGCGCTCCATTCCATTCGGTCGCTGCTCTGTACACCCACCAATGCCACTCCTCACGAGAGAATGTTCTCCTTCCCCAGGAAGTCCACGTCGGGGATTTCGCTACCAACATGGCTGACTTCTCCAGGTCCCGTCCTACTGCGGAAGCACGTGAGGACCCATAAGGCGGACCCCCTGGTCGAGAGGGTGAGCCTCCTCCACGCCAACCCGCAGTATGCTTACGTGGTGTACCCGGACGGGCGGGAGGACACAGTCTCCATTCGAGACCTCGCACCTGCAGGTGCTCCTGAAACACCCTCTTCGCCACCCACCGCTACTCCTGCCTACCCCCAGGACACAGTCCCCGCACGAGACCTCGCACCTTCGGGTGCCTCTGAGAGACCACCATCGCTACCTCCCATTACCCATGCTCTGACCCCTGTAGACGGCATGCAGCAGCCCCAGGGTCCGCCACCTGCTACACCTCCTCTGAACGAGACACCGGGTTCACCATTGGATGCTGCACCATCACCGCCGCTGCTGCGACGCTCAGGACGGCTTACAAGGCCTCCTGATAGACTTCAGTACACGAATTTTTAGTGCACTTCACCCCGCCGGACTCAATTCTAAACAAGGGGTGAATGTGGTAAACCACTGTTGTTAGTATTGTTGTTCACTGTTAGTACTGTTGTTCACTCTTGCATATTGTTGTACTTGTCTGTGCATGCCTCAGCTGACTCCGCCCCTGGCTCCACCCTCATGGCTGGGTATAAAGGTCGCTGCTCAGAAGCCTCCAGCCCTTTTGGATACCAGGCAACCACAAGAGGCATGCTCTGTTCTTTGGTAATAAAAGCCTGTTTATTACTTTCTCAATCTCCAGTCTTTTGTAGCAATTGATAGTGCATCAACGACCTTGAGGCAAATGCTATTGGCCTCTCCGTCCCATTGGGAAATTTGTGTGACAACACTGCCCCTATACCATATGGGGAGGCGTCACATGCCAACCTCATTGGCATTTTTGGGTCAAAGTGTGCGAGCACTTCCTTTGATGTAATGAGTTGTTTACCCTTTTTAAAAGCAGCCTCACACGCTTCGTCCCAATTCCAGGAGACTCCCTTTTGCAGCAAGGAATTTAGTGGATGTAAAATGGACGATAAGTTGGGGAGGAACTTATGGTAATAGTTTATAAGGCCTAAGAATGATCGTAACTGAGATACATTCTCAGGGGGCGGGGCCTTCACTACTGCCTCGATCTTTTCCGGGGACTTATGCAGGCCTTCCTTATCTATAATGTGACCACAGTATGAGATACGTTCCTGGAAAAACTCACATTTCTGCTTGTTCGCCCTGAGTCCGTATTGTTGTAACCACAGAAGTACTCGCTCCAGGTTAGCGAGGTGGTCGTTATCCGTTCGTCTTGTCACCAGGATGTCATCCAGGCAGCATTGCGTTCCTGGAATGCCCTGTAGGACCTGTTCCATGGTCCTCTGCCATATTGCCGGGGCGGACGCCACACCAAATACCAGGCGATTGTACTGGTACAATCCCTTGTGTGTGTTAATCGTTAGGAGCTTTTTCGAGTCCTGCTCCACCTCCATCTGTAAATAAGCTTGACAAAGGTCAATCTTCGTAAAGTGTCTACCCCTAGCTAACGATGCGAATATGTCTTCTATCCGCGGCAGCGGATACTGTACCGTGTGCAGGACTGGGTTGATAGTTATCTTAAAATCCCCGCAAATGCGAACCTTCTTTGGTTCCCCCGGTGTGTTATTTGCAGATTTCTTTATAACTGGGACGATGGGCGTGGCCCACTCGCTCCACTCAATCTTTGTAAGGACACCTGCACTCTCTAAGGCGTCCAGTTCTGCTTCCACCGCTGGCTGAATGGCGTAAGGCACCGGTCTGGCCTTACAAAACTTGGGGTTTGCGTCTTGAGCAATAGTTATTTTTGCTCTAATGTCCTTTAAGGTCCCCAGCCTTTGTTGGAACACCTCTGGCATTTTTGCCAATAGTTTTGACAGCCTGCTTGTAATGGTTGCATCATCCGTGGTGGTCTCTACTTTTAACTCGTGTATCGACTTCCAGTCGAAGTGGATTTTTCTTATCCATTCCCTACCCAAAAGTGGTGGTCCACCGTTTGGTAGGACGTATAAATAAAGTCCTGGCACTTTTCTGCCGTTGTATTTAACTGTTACTTGCATTTTTCCCTTCGGGTAAACTTTTTGTCCCGTATATGTTTTTAATTTAATTTCCGTATCCTTTAAGGGAATGCTTTTGAACAGCCTGTTATAATCTTGTTCATTAATTACTGATAGGGCTGAACCCGTGTCCAGCTCCATATTAACTTCGACGCCTGCTACCGTCATTTTAACCCACATTGTGCTGTGGTCCTCCGTTTTGTCTACACCATATAACTTGAGACATCCTAGACCTTTAGGCTCTGCTTTTGTGCCTTCCTGTGACTCGTCTGAGCTACTGTCAGACATCTTATGTATTTTTGTCCTTGCCTTGGTACTGCTCGGATTGCCCCCACGATTGGGTTTCATACCAGACCGACAAACTTTTGCTATATGCCCCTTTTTCCCACACTGCCGGCATATTTTATCACGAAACCAACAATTACTTTGGTCGTGGGTGGTTTTGCCACAACGGTAGCATTTACCTTTGTGAAATGTCACCTCATGGGTGTCATAGCCGGTTGTGTTTTGTCGTATTTGAGCCGCACCCTGTGCTGCTGCTTCGTGGACCGATGCTATTTCAATCACCTGATCTAGGCTGAGCTGTTTCTTGGCTAGCAACCGTTTACGTGTATTCTCATTTAACATGCCACAGACAAATCTGTCTCTGATCGCGTCCGTCAATATGGCTCCAAACTGGCAATGTTTGGACAACCTTCTGAGCTCAGCTAAATATGCTGCCTGCGACTCATCATTCCTTTGGTCGCGTCTGTAGAAGCGGTACCTTTCCGCTATAAATGGTGGCTCAGGGTTTAAATGTTCCCTTAACGTATCAACAATTTGGGCGTACGTTTTGTCCGCTGGCTTTTCTGGAGTAAGAAGATTCCTCAGCAGCCCATATGTTTTTGCCCCCATAAAATTTAATAAGGTTGCTACCTTTTGGTCATCTTCCACCTTGTTTACTATGCAATAAAGTTCATGCCTTTCGATATAGGCCTCCCATTCTTCTGTGTCCTCCACAAATGGTGCCAACCACCCTTCTTTAGACATTTTAACTGCTGAAGAGAAAAAAACTTTGAAGAGAAAAAACTTTTCCCCTTTTGTCCACTAGATGGCGTGCTAGTCCTCGTGGCTCCGTTTGTTCCCCAGATCACTATCCCCTTTGTCCACTAGATGGCGTTGTTTTTTTTTTGTATTTTAAACTGCTGGAGGAAAAAAAAACTTTTCCCTTTTGTCCACTAGATGGCGTGCTAGTCCTCGTGGCTCCGTTTATTCCCCAGCTCGCCTGCCCGTTCCTTGCAGCACCCGTTCCCCGGGAAGGATTTCAGTTACCTGGCCCTGGGTGGACTTTTGCCCCGTGGCTGGAGCGCCCCTCTCTGTTGCTGCTGCTCCTCTCGTACCTGGAGTGCTGGTTGATTTCCTTTGGTCGCCGCTGGGCTCTGCACCTCTCGTACCTGGAGTGCTGGTCGATTTCCTTTGGTCGCCGCTGGACTCTGCGCCTCTCGTACCTGGAGTGCTGGGCGATTTCCTTTGGTCGACGCTGGAGTCTGCTCCTCCGAACCTGGAGTGCTGGGCGATTTCCTTTGGTCGCCGCTGGACCCTGCAGGCTGGCTGGTAAGAAGCCTCTCTCCTTCTCTCTCCGTACTGCTGCCGTTGCTTTGTTGCACCGTGTACTGGTGAGTTCGAATGTTACTCGTCGCCAGTGTAAAGTATGTGTCTATACTTGATCCAATAATGAAGAGACAGCTTGGAAGATTCAACGTAGGTCTTTACTTAATACCAACAGGCGGGAACTGCAGGGAAATCAGTACCCACAGTACTATTTATACCCCTATGGCCAGGGGTGGTACTACGGTATCACTACGCCCTACAAAGTAGTGCTGCCCTGGCCATAGGTTTAAAGCAACATACATATTACATACACAACAAGATGGAGGGATGGAGAGGTTTTGAAAAAAAGGCACTCACCCTGACGACCCGAGTGAGGTCGTTGAACTTTTTTCTACATTGGAGATGGGTCCTAGGCACCATGCTGCTTGAGGAGACTCTCTGAGCCACCTCCCTCCACACTCTTCTGTACTCGCGTGGCAAAGGCCTCCTGCCACTCTCTGGGTACAGAATAGATCTTCTGCGCTCCGCTGCACCAACCAGAACCTCCAAGGCCCGCTCGCAGAAGCACTGTGCTCGCTCCCTGGCCCTCTCCATAGTCCTTGGCTGCAAGATGTAGCCACAGGTCTGCCCAGGACGAGATTCAAGGCTCCAATGAGCAGAGTGTGGCTGCAGAGCAAGATCGACCCTCCCCTCTAAGAACTGACCGGCGCCAGTGTGTCTGTGTTCAATCGGTAACTGACAGCACCTGCGCTGCGCCCGCCCTCTGAGGTAACGCCTCGCTTCTCGACCTTAGCACCTTAAGAGAGGTGTGTAGTGCCTGATTTAGCGCTCCAATTACCTCCAAGGGCGATAAAAGCCAAGTTTGCCGTCAGAGGCGATAATTAGCGCCAGGCGCTAAACTATGCGCACGGCCGCTAATTGCGCCCCAAACAGGGCTATACCGAATTTCTCCCCCTAAGTATTTGCGTGGCGTCCACCTGTGCTGCAGCACAGTGCTCCACACTCCTTGCCAGTGCACCAATGCTTTAGGGCACCCTTCCCACTGCACCCATGAGCTGAGTGTGCATTTCCACTGCCTGGGCACTCATTTCAGTGATGAGCCACTCCTCCTCTGTGTCCAGTGCAGCAGGACTCGCTGGCCTACTCTCCCTCTGGGGAGAAGGCCCCCGAGCTTCTCTACCCCCATCGGGTTGCTGCAGCCTGCTGGGTCCCGGAGCTTCACCCTCATCAGGCCCTTCACCCGTGCCCTCCTCCAGGGACAACGTGGTCCCAGTGTGGGCATGGGCTTCCTCGGGAGAGGGTGGCGCTGAGGCTCTGGCTTCCTCTTCCTCCTCGCCTGTGGCTTCGCTCCCACTGGCTGGTTGAGGGGCCATCTCCTCAGCTGGTGAAGCACCATCTGAAAGCAGGGAGGTACAAGAGTGGCTTTAGCACGAGGACAGGGGGGCAGTAAGGAAGCAAGGACTGGAGCGATTTAGTAAGTTGGACTGAAAGTGTAAAAGGCTGGTATTGTGAGGGACAAGTGGAATGAGAGAGGAGAGAAAGCTGATGACCTTACCATTGCGGTCTCGAACGGGGTCGGCCTCTCCAGGGGCGACGGGACCGATCACCTGGCTTGCCACAATCCTGTGGACGCGCACCTCAAGATTGCTGAGGGGTTGCAGCTGAGGCGGCCCTCCACCCATCCATTGCTGCTGTCTCCTGTTATGAGATAGCTTGGCCTGCAAGAAAAAGGATGGCGTCTGAGTAAATATACAGCCATGGTCTTGCCTGATGTGCCTCCCATAGTTGAATAGCCCTTACTGTATGCAGCCATGGTCTTGCCTGATGTGCTCCCATAGTTGAATAGCCTTTACTGTATGCAGCCATGGTCTTGCCTGATGTGCTCCCATAGTTGAATAGCCTTTACTGTATGCAGCCATGGTCTTGCCTGATGTGCCTCCTGTTAGATCAATGGTTCAGTGGTTAAATAATTACACGCATGCTGTACATAAACAAATAACAGGTCTTTACTGGAGGAGGGTGATCTCTAGACTGGGGTACAGAGGCATGCGCACAGCTTATATACCGGTGTGGTAATACAGTATACAGGAGCTGTAAAAAGTAGTTCTGACTTAAAGCACATACACTACAATTCCTCCCTTTTTAGATTAATAATACCCCCTTTTTACATTTACATTCAATAACAAAAGTCCATTTATAGATTCAGTCTTTGGGGCGGCTTCCTGACCCTTTCGGGATAGCGCCTTTCCGGAGGTTCTTGTTCTTGGTGCAGAGGCGATTCTGACCCCTTTTCATCGGGTAGTTCATCGGGTTCCACTGCTACTGGGTCTGAAGTAGATGCTACCGGTATGTCGGGTTCATCCCCAGGCACTCGAGACATGGGGTTGACGCCTTCCTGTGACGCTAACATCTGATCGACGTGGCGTCTCACAATGTTCTCCCCGACATCCACTGTGTACATTAATGGCCCCTGCCTTGTACATATCGTTCTGGGTTGCCACTTCTCTGTTCGATAGTCACGGGCCAAGACTGGTTGCCCTACATTGAAGCTCCTTGTCGGCTTCTCGTTGATGTACTGGAATTGTTTGTCCTCCACATTTCTTCGCACATTTGGTCTGAGCAAGTCCAGACGAGATCTCAACCTTCGGTTAAAGAACATCATGGCCGGGGTCTGGTTGGTAACTCCATGTGTCGCGTTTCGGTAGGCTAATAAGAAATTGTCCATCTTATGCTGTAGTGGAATTTCCTCGTCGCACATGGCCTTTATCGCCTGCTTAAAGGTTTGTACGAACCTCTCAGCCAATCCATTGGTGGCTGGATGATACGGGGCGGATGTGTAATGCCTTACCCCATTCCTTTTCATGAATTTTTGGAACTCGTCGGACACAAACTGTGGTCCATTATCAGAGCAGATCTGCTCTGGCAAACCGTTTCTGGCAAATATGGTCCGTAGGACTGCAATCGTTTTCTCTGTAGTGGTTGAAGACATCTTTATCACCTCAGGCCACTTTGAATGAGCATCCACTGCTATTAAGAACATTGAGTCCATGAATGGACCAGCGAAATCAATGTGCACCCGTTGCCATGGAGAGGAGGGCCACTCCCATGGGTGTAGAGGGGCATGTGATGGTGCATTTTGGAGCTTCTGGCATCCTAAGCAGCTCTTAGTTAGGTCTTCGATTTGTTGATCGATTCCCGGCCACCACACATAAGCCCTAGCAAGGCTTTTCATTTTCACTCCCCCCAGATGACCTTCATGTAGCTCCTTTAGCACTCTCTCCCTTAACTTGGGTGGAATCACCACTCTGGATCCACACATCACTATCCCCTGGCATACTGACAGCTGTTCTCTTCTGGATGAGAATGCTGGCAACAGTGAGTCGCCATGTGTTGGCCATCCCCTCACCGTCAATTCATATACCCGTGACAGCGTCGGATCATTGCGGGTCTCCTTCTCTATATCCGTGTTTGTTACTGGCAATCGTTCAATTATCGACGAATAAAATATCTCGATAGGGTCCACTGCTGGTGCTTCCTCCACCGTAGGCAGTGGCAGGCGCGATAGCCCATCAGCGTTCCCATGCAGTTTCGTGCCTTTATATTCTATTTCATATTGATTCGCCCCTAGAAACAGGGACCATCTTTGTAACCGCTGTGCAGTCATTACTGGCACGCCCTTCTTTGGATTAAAGATGGAGACAAGTGGTTGGTGGTCAGTCAGCAAGGTGAAATTCTGCCCATGCAGATAGTGGTTGAATTTTTTTACTCCCCATACTAGGCTGAGGGCCTCCCTGTCAATCTGGGCGTAGTTGCGCTCGGCTGAGGTTAGCGACCGAGACGCAAAGGCTACTGGCCTCTCCAACCCATCTGGGAATTTGTGCGACAGCACTGCTCCAATGCCGTAGGGTGATGCATCACATGCCAAATGAATTGGTAGTGCTGGGTTGAAATGGGCCAACACCTCTTTTGATGTGATCAATTCTTTACACTTCTGGAAAGCTCATCTACGTTCATCATCCCACTTCCATGGTACCCCTGTTTGCAGTAGGGTGTTCAGCGGGTGTAATACCGTAGACAAATTTGGTAAGAACTTGTGGTAATAGTTTACCAGCCCGAGGAACGACCTCAGTTGTGACACATTTTCCGGTGCTGGAGCCTTGACTACTGCCTCAATCTTGTCAGGGGACTTATGTAACCCCTCTTCATTGATGACATGGCCACAATACGAGATCTGTTTCTGGAAAAACTCGCACTTGTGGCGATTAGCTCGTAGCCCATACTACTTTAATCTGGTGAGCACCTTCTCCAAGTTAGCGAGGTGATCACCGTCATTTTCGCCCGTGACCAAGATGTCGTCCAAATAACACTGGGTCCCTGGAATCCCTTGCAGGACCTGATCTATCGCCCTTTGCCAGATAGCCGGAGCCGAGGCTACTCCAAACACCAGCCGGTTGTATTGATAGAGACCTTTATGGGTGTTGATCGTAAGGTAATGTTTCGAAGCTTCTTCTACCTCCATTTGCAAGTACGCCTGGGCTAGATCAATTTTGGTGAAGCGTTTACCACCAGATAGCGAGGCGAAAATATCCTCAATTCGTGGAAGCGGATATTGCACCGTGTGAAGGACTGGGTTCACTGTCACCTTAAAATCCCCACAGATGCGGATCTTCTTTGGTTCCCCAGGTGTATTACTCAACGACCTCTTCATTACAGGGACGATGGGTGTAGCCCACTCGCTCCAGTCCACTTTGGACAGTACTCCTGAACGTTCCAACCCTTCCAGCTCTGCTTCAACCTCTGGTCTGATCGCATAAGGCACTGGTCTGGCCTTCAGAAACTTTGGGCCTGCATTATCCTCTATTTTAATTGTTGCTGTTATTCCTTTTAGTGTTCCTAGTCCCTCCTGGAACACTTCTTTTGCGTCAGTTAGCATTTTTGACAGTCGTCCAGGTGTGACATCATCATCCTTTTTGGCCTCCACCTTCGGTGCCTGTATGGAATGCCAATCTAAATGTATCTTCCGGATCCACTCACGTTCTAGCAGTGGTGGTCCTCCATTTGGCAATACATATATATCCATTTTAGGTATTTCCTGACCTTTATATGTCACTTTCACCCTTATTTTTCCTTTGAGGTAGACTTTTTGCCCCGTATACGTCTTCAAGACAATCTCTGTAGCTTTCAAGGGTATGTGTGAAAATAGCCGCTTGTAGTCTCTTTGATTTATGACTGTTAGAGCTGACCCTGTGTCCAATTCCATTTCCACTTGGACTCCGTCTATCTTGAGTGTAACCCAGATAGTCTGGTGATCCTCTAATTCGGTTACATTATGTAGTTTCAAACAACCCAGCTCCTTGCTTCCGGAGTCTGTGTCACTTTTCTGTTCGTCTGAACCACTGTCCATCACCTGGTGTACCTTTTTGTACTTCTCCTGTGGAGATTTCTTACTGTTGGTTTTCTTCCCAGACCTGCAGACCTGCTTTCCCACACTGTCTGCACACTTGGTCCTTGAACCAACAATCTTTCTGGTCATGTGTTGTTCTGCCGCAGCGATAGCACTTCCCTGTTCCATAGGTCATTTCGTTGGTGCCATATTCTTGCGGTCTCCGTTGTATCTCTGCAGCTCCCCTTGCGGCTGCTTCGTGTGATACTGCCATATTGAAAGCTTTGTCCAGCGTAAGGTCCTTTTCTGATAGAAGCCGTTTCTGGGTTCCTTCACTTTGTAGCCCACACACAAACTTGTCTCTTAACGTGTCTGCTAGTCCCGCTACAAACTGGCAGTATTTCGATAGCTTGCGCAGTTCCGTTAGGTACTCAGCATTGCTTTCGTCTTTGTGTTGGTTCCTTTTATGGAACTTAAATCATTCTGCTATCAGCAGCGGTGTGGGGTTTAAGTGGTCCTGTAGGATTTCTACTATGCTTTCAAAATTCTTGTTTACCGGCTTCTCTGGGGTTATTAGATTTTGCAGTAACCCATAAGATTTTGCACCCATAATTTAACAGAACCAGTGCTTTATTAGCATCTGGCACCTCAATACGTTCCACATATGTCGTCCAATCTTCGACTTCATTGTCGAATGTAGAGATACTGCCACTCTTCGGCATCCTTGGTTGTGCGTTAACTATCCCCAATGGCACCTCCCGCGCTTCCCCTTCTTCTCCGCTGGCACAAAATGGCATCTCCCTCGCTTTCCTTCCTTCCCGCGCTCGCCCGTCTTCTCCGCTGCGGCTTCACAAAATGGCGTCTCCTGCACTCTTCCTTCTTCTCCGCGGCTCAATGGCGCCTCCCGCGCTCTCCCTGCTTCTCTGCGGCTCAATGGCGCCTCCCGCGCTCTCCCTGCTTCTCCACGGCTCAATGGCGTCTCCCCTTGCTTCGCCCCGCGGACCCTGATCAGCCCGTGATCCCTGGCTGTGCTCTGCGCGTTCTTCTCTTGATATTTGTTGACGCCGCTCAGTCTAGAACCCGGCTGTTTCTTACCCTCTCTCTCTCCGGTTTGCAGTATTTTTCCTCGACGCCGCTCGGTGATCAACCCCCGGCTGCACCCTGCTCTCTTCACCCTCTTTCTTACCCCGTCGACGCTGCCCGGCTCTCTCTCTCTGCCGTCGGTCGGCTCCAGCCGCCGCTGCTCGGGAAGGGTCTGCTCTGGACCTGTCATCGGTCTCTTGCTGCTCGTTGTGGCTGGGGAACCAAGCCCGGCTCTCCACAGCCTCCCCAGCGAAGTTGGATCTCTGCCTGACTGCTGGGTGGTTGTTCGTGGTCGACGCCCGTGTTCCTGGACGCGACTATTTTTTTTTTATGTTGCAGGTGCATCAACACTCGTCGCCACTGTTAGATCCGTGGTTCAGTGGTTAAATAATTACACGGATGCTGTACATAAACAAATAACAGGTCTTTACTGGAGGAGGGTGATCTCTAGACTGGGGTACAGAGGCATGCGCGCAGCTTATATACCGGTGTGGTCACTGCCGGTACTACAGTATACAGTAGCTGTAAAAAGTAGTTCTGACTTAAAGCACATACACTACACCTCCCATAGTTGAATAGCCCTTAATGTATGCAAGGTGTGGAATGTGCGTGTGTGTTTTATGAAATGGCCAAAAGTCTTGGATGAGTGTTGGGCATTGGGGTTTTTACACTCTCTGGCCATAGAGTGAGGTTGAGATGGAGGGATGGAGAAGTATTGAAAAACAGCCACTCACCCTGACCACCCGAGTGAGGTCGTTGAACTTTTTGCGACATTGAGTATGGGTCCTGGGCACCATGCTCCTGGAGGTGGTGTGCTGAGCCACCTCCCTCCACACGCTTCTGCAGTTGCGCGGCAATGGCCTCCTGCCGCTCTCAGGGTACAGTATAGCTCTTCTGCACTCCACTGTGCCAACCAGAGCCTCCAAGGCCCGGTCGCTGAAGCGCTGAGCTCGTTCTCTCATGCTCTCCATAGTCCTTGGCTGGGAAATTTAGGCACAGGTCTGTCCACGACGAGATTCAAGGCTGTAATGAGCAGGGTGTGGCTGGAGAGCAAGATCGACCCTCCCCTTTAAGAACTGGCTGGCGCCAGTGTGTCTGTGTCCCATTGCTAACTGACATCATCTGCGCTGCGCCCGCACTCTGAGGTAGCGCCTCGCTCCTCGGCCTTTGCGCCTTAAGACAGGTGTGTAGCGCCTGATTTAGCGCTCCAATCACCTCCAGGGGTGATAAAAGCCAACTTTGCAGTCGGAGGCGATAATTAGCATCAGGCGCTAAACTTTGCACCCGGACGATAATTGCGCCCCAAACGGGCGATACTTAATTTCTCCCCCCTAGTGTCATCCTTTGTTTCTTAACTTTTCTGATTACCATCTCCTTTTTCCTTGCACCATCATCCCTTGACTTTTAATTCTCCTGCCTTCCATCCTATCACAGCCCCTCCCTTTGTTCTTTCCTCCCCTCCTCCCTTTTCCTGCCGTTATACCTGCTTAAAAATCTGTTACTTCTCCAAATATTTCCAGTTCTGAAACTTTGGCTCTGTTTCTCTCGCCACGATGCTGCCTGACCTGCTGTTTCCAGTATTTTCTGTTGTCATTTCACTTTTTTGCTATTTCGATAAAGACTTTTTGAAAATAATTATTTTTTAAATTAATTTCTGTATATGAGTTGCCATTGCTAACTGTACGGATTATTGTGCATGTTTTGATATATGTTTGAGAACACTTATGCAGAGGTGAAACATTTTGTCATATTTAATTGACAGAAAGTGTATTGAAACATCTAAATTAATTCTAAAAGATACCTTGCAAACTTTTAAAACCCTTTTCCTACACTTTGTTTTGAACAATTTTGTGCAAAACAAACTCTGGCTGGTACAATGGTATTATTTTCATTGAGCATGTTTACTTTATCTCCTATCGTGTGCATTACCTTAATCTCTATTTTTTGTTATTCGTTCATGGGGTGTGGGCCTCGCTGGCAAGGCCAGCATTTATTGCTTATCCCTAGTTGCCCTTGAGAAGTTGGTGGTGAGCCACCTTCTTGAACCACTGCAGTCCGTCTGGTGAAGGTACTCCCATGCTGCTGTTAGGAAGGGAGTTCCAGGATTTTGACCCAGCGACGATGAAGGAACGGTGATTATATTTCCACGTCAGGGTGGTGTGTGATTGGAGGAGAACTTGGAGGTGGTGATGTTCCCATGTGCCTGCTGCCTTTGTCCTTCTAGGTGGAAGAGATCACGGGTTTGGGAGGTGCTGCCGAAGAAGCCTTGGTGAGTTGCTGCAGTGCATATTGTAGATGGCACACACTGCAGCCACAGTGCGCTGGTTTTGGAGGGAGTGAATGTTTAAAGTGATGGATGGGGTGCCAATCAAGCGGGCTGCTTTGTCCTGGATGGTGTCGAGCTTCCTGAGTGTTGTTGGAGCTGCACTCAGGAGAGTGGACAGTATTCCATCACACTCCTGATTTGTGCCTTGTAGATGGTGGAAAGGCTTTGAGGAGTCAGGAGGTGAGTCACTTGCTGCTGTCTACCAAGCGTCTGACCTGCGCTTGTAGCCACAGTTTTTATGTGGCTGGTCCAGTTAGGTTTCTGGTTGTGGGTTAGCGGCGTGCACCTAACAAATGTCGGTAGGATGCAGAGCAGGCCCATTATGACGTAAATCAGTGAGCAATGCTGATTTAATGCCAGCGATGCTATTTTCAAATGCCAAGCTCCAGCCTTATCCTTGCACAGCTGAACATGACATTAAATGACATGAAGGAATGGTCTGGCTGGTGCTGCAGTACTTTTTTGTTGATTTAAAAGCTTGTGCTGAAACAAGTTGCTCCCAGACATGAATGGCCTATTAGGCCTTCATCTTGGAATTAAGCATGACTGGGAGAAGGAACAGAGGCCATGCAGACCAGAACAAGCTGCTAGAAGAGGGAGGAGGAGGAGGGGGAGAAATGCTCTCAGTAGGAGGCCGTATCCACCAAGGGTCAGGGGTGGAAGGACGAATGCTGTCATCCTGAAAGAGGAAAGCTGGCTCGTACTCCGTGAAGCCACTGCCTCTCTCATGGGGGCGATGCCTCAGTAATCCTACTGATCTGCTGGAGGACAGATTGATGGACTGCTGTGATGCCCTGGAAGCCCCTTTGAATGGTGGTATCCATGGTGGCAGCAGTCTGAGCTTGCAAGGCAGCAGTCTGAGCTTCCACTGCAGCACGTAGACCTTTGATGGAAGCTGTTTGTGCTGCAATGGAAGCTGTGACATCGGCCATCAAACATTGCATCATGGTGGGTTACACAGGTGTGCTGATGGAAGTCACAATCCGTTCCATGTTGGAAAGGAGGGGCGCCAAACTCTGTGCAAAGGCATGTGCCAAGTTGGTGCTGGACTCCTCCATGCTCCTTGACATTTAGTGCAGGTTTTATGGCAGGCTTTTCAGAGCACCAAGCATTTGGTTATGTAACAGCCTTCTTCTGTGGCTTGGCCCATTGAAATCCTCATCTGAGTCCTCTGCAGCAGAACTAGTGTGCAATCTCACCCTCCGTGCAGATCCCTCCTCTATCCTAGCCTCCAAAACATGCACATTGTCAGCCTTTGAGCTGCTGGCTGTGAGTTTAAGTTCGAGCGATGGTGTTTCTTTATCTTCACTGTCTTCTTCCTTTCCTCTACTGACTGGGAAGGCTCCAGTTCTTGGATATCTGAAATAAAAAAAGGACAAACGTTTGGTTGTGATGAGGGGAGAGGAGAAAGTAAGAAATGAGTGCTTAGACCATCTGCAGCTTCTATATCAGAAGAGATTGAGGGATGAGGGAGAAGTGGGATGAGAGAAGGAGGATTGGATGTGCAGTTACCCTCATCATCAATCGCTTCAGCCCCGCCAGTGGCCACTGCCTCAGTGATGTACCTTCCCATGATGCCCAGCACTATCTCCTCCATGGGGGTTAAGGCACGCTTGTCCTCCTCCAGTTCTTTGCTGCTGCCTGCTGTTATGCGCCACCTTCTCCTGTAGCAATGAGGGAACTGTCAGTGAGCGTCCTGCCATCTGTTTGAGTGATGTCGCTGTTATGGTTGAATAGCTGCCAGTGTTAGCTGCCAGTGTGTGCGAGCTGTGAGTTGTGGGTGCAAGACTTGCAACTGTGCTAAGTGTGTAAGGGTGAGCTAAAGCATATTAATTCAAGGGTTCAGTACTGATTGATAGAGATTGTTGGAAAGTGGATGATCGGTGTGCAGTGAATTGAGCAGTGGATGAGGCTAGTGGTGCTGTTGGTAGACTACCATTTGAAGATGAGCTCACTGACCTTCACAGCTCGTGTGAGATCGTTAAACTTCTTCCTGCACTGCATCCATGTTCTTGCAGCAATGCGCCCAGTATTGAACTCTGCCACTACTTCTTCCCACTGCCTCCTGAGCATCTGTCTGAAGGGCCTCCTGCCCTGCTATGGATGCAGGACATCTCTCCTTATCTCCATCTCTTCCAGCAAGGCCTCCAATGCAGTGTTGAAAACCTTATCGCATGTGCTCATGTTCAGTCATTGCTCAAAGTATCGAGCACAGATTTAGGTTACAAATAACTCACATCACTTCTTGCAGCCACAATGTCTCTCCCCTTTAAGAGGTGCAGGCTGCCTTAAAGTAGCACTAGACATTCGCAATATCGGTCCCCCAGCTGATGCATGCAGCCAATAAGCAGCACAGGTAGCGCTGGCTGCATGCAGCAATCATGTAAAGCAAGAGACAGCATGAATTTACCAAGCTGCCTGCAACGCAATGAACGAGCGCCAATTAATCAGGGTACGTGATTAACCGCACCCATTTTTGGGGATTTGCCAATTTGTCCCCCATGTACTTTAATGCCTGGGATCATTTCCAAATCAACAGATTTCAATTCTGTACCAAGCGTGATATATACATGCTTGGCATCAGCCTTACCCAGATGCATGACACATGTTATGCTTTGAGGGCTTCATCATATATTTAGTTTGCACTTAGCACAAAAGAACATATCTGCAAGTGAGCCCTCACTCCCTACGGACCAGATAGTGGCTTTATACATATCGGGACCGATGTCATAGGGGGAGTGTTTGCTAGTGCTGTTGGGGAGGGTTTAAACTAAAATGGCAGGGGTTGGGAACCTGTGCAGGGAGACAGAGGAAAGGGAAGCAAGGATAGAAGCAAAAGACAGGAAGGAGAAAAGCAAAAGTGGAAGGCAGAGAAATCAAGGATCTAAATTAATTAGGGCCACAGAAAATAATAATTCTAAAAGGACTAAGGGGGAGAAATTGGGTGAGTAGCGCCACCTGTTAGCGCCTAAAGAGGCAGCCAGTGGCTGTAGCACCACTGGCTGCGCCTCCCGCGATATTCAGCAGGGGCGCTAATGGTGGCATTAGCCTGTTGCGCTACGCCGCCACCAATGACGTCATCCATGTGCGCAGCGCCCCATTCGCGCCCCGATCGCGATATTTGGTAGCGAACGGCGCAACAGCGGCGTTCGCTACCCGCGCCCGGTTCACGGGGCCTTACTGTGCTGGCAGAGGCGCAAGTTAAGGTGGAGGTGTGGGGTGGCCGGTTTTTTTGGTGGCCGCCTGCCAGCACCTCCGTCCCCGGCCTCCAGATCCCCCTCCCCGCGGCATTGCCGGCTGTTTCCCGAGAGCCCGGCACTTCTCCACGGTGCTGGGCTCTTTTGCCGGCACTCGCGATCGGGGTTCGTGCTGCTGCAGGCCCCTCCCCCTTAACAATGGGAGGAAGGCCTGCAGTACCGCAGCATGCCGTGCCGCAGCGTGTGGCGCTGCGGCACGTTGTGCTGCGAAATTCACTTTCAGCGCCCTAAGAGAGACGTGAAGTGCCTCGAGCCGCGCCCCGTCTCCCTCTAGGGGCACTGAGGCTGAATATCTGACGATCGCTACTGCTCCGAACGCTGCACAAAAATCTGCACCCAGGCGAACTTGGCGCCAGTTTGGTGCCTCACCCCAATTTCTAGGCCTAAGAGTGTTAAAAAAACAAGCCTGAAGGCTTTGGCGGAGAAATTCGGTTGGTTGCGCCAACGATTAGCGCCTAAAGAGGCCAAGAAGTGGGGCGTTAGCCAATTTTCACCCGGGCGCAGTGAACCCAGCGCCTCTTGCTATATTGGGTAGGTTTTAGCACCGGCGCTAAATCTTAGCGCCCGCTCACGGGCGCAGGCAGATCATGACATAATTTCAGTGTGCAACGCCTTTTTGGCGCCCCAGACCGGAAATTCAGTGGTGCGCCCCTTCGTTCCACCTGGCACTAATAAGGACTGCTTACCTGGAACGTTCCCCAGTCGCTCTCGGGCTGGGGGGGTGCTCTTTAAAGGGGACTGCACTGGTATAAAAGCAGCAGCCATTTTGGGAGCACAACTTCCTCGAGACTTTCACAGAGTTGCTGAGCTGCACTCTGAGAGCCATTGCACCAGTGAGCCAGCGCTGGCCAGAGGAACTTCCGCCTTCTGACCTTCACCTTGCTGCTGGTGAGCATTTACTACGCTTTCAATTCCTTGTGCGCTGTTATTATGGGGGCTGCTTTGGAGGGGAACGTCCTGCTGCTGAACCATTTGGAAAGGGCACAGAGACGCAGGGAGAGAGGGGCAGGAATGGCCAGACGGAGGAGGGCCAACAGACGTCGCCACACCAGACCTTACGCTGCCAGGGTTTTCAGACAGCAGTTCTCTTACCTGAACATATCAGAGGAGCAGTGTCTTAGAAGGCTGCGCTTCAGAAAGGAGGTGGTGACTGAGCTGTGCCACCTGCTTCAGCCAGATCTGCAGCCTCAGATAAGGTGCAGGACCTCTCTGTCGGTGGCTGTCAAGATGACTGTTGCCCTGAATTTCTATGCGACCGGCTCCTTTCAGGCCGCAACTGGGGATATCACGAACATATCGCAGTTTGCGGTGCATTGCTGCATCCGTCAAGTAACAGATGCCCTTTTTAAAAGGAGGCGGCAGTACATCTCCTTCCCTGTGACACTGGAGAAGCAGCGGGAGCGCGCAGAGGGCTTCGCAGCAATAGCGGACTTCCCCATGGTGCAGGGCGCCATTGACTGCACGCACGTGGCTTTGCGGGCGCCTGTTTTGAATCCGGAGGAGTTCCGCAACCGCAAGGGGTTCCATTCCTTGACTGTTCAGCTGGTCTGTGACCACCGACAGCTGATCCTCGCAGTCAATGCACAGTTCCCTGACAGCAGCCACGACGCCTTCATCCTGCGCCAGACTTCAGCTGCAGACCTCTTCGAGGCCCCGGCTCACCCAGCAGGCTGGCTTCTCGGTGACAAGGGCTATCCTCTGTGCCCATGGCTGATGACCCCGCTCCGTTCGCCCAGCACTCCTGCTGAAGAGTGCTTCAATGCGAGCCATCAGGCGACGAGGAACATTGTGGAGTACACAATCGGTGCGTTGAAGCAGCGGTTCCGCTGTCTGGACCATTCCGGAGGTGCCTTGCAGTACTCACCAGAGCGAGTCTCCCACTTCATCATTGTCTGCTGCATGTTGCATAACCTCGCCATCCTATGCACACAGCCAATGCCACCAGACTTGGAAGCACCAGCGGAGGAGGATGCGGAGGAGGCGGAGGAGGAGGAGGAGGAGGAGGAGGAGCAAGATGGGAGGGAGGAACAAACTGGAAGGGCCGTCCGTCAGAGGCTGATAACATGCCGCTTCTAGGCCCCTCTGACGGAATGCTTGGTGCCATTCGAGGAGCATGAATGGAACCGGTCGGATAACCCAAAGCCTATGAAGAGCAGTATGAATGTAAATAGCAGGCATGGGCAATGTAAATAAAAAAAGTTGTTTGTTTGGCAAAATGTGCTTCCTTCCAACATGACAAAGCAATGGCTACAGAAAGCAAAAGTAACACACTAACACATAAGTAACTCGCACACCCGGGAGACTATCCAAAACAGAGCTAACACTCAGACCAGGTGACTCGCACACCTGGGAGACTATCCAAAACAGAACTAACATTCAGACCAGGTGACTCGCACACCTGGGAGACTATCCAAAACAGAACTAACATTCAGACCAGGTGACTCGCACACCCGGGAGACTATCCATAACAGAACTAACATTCAGACCAGCATCCACGGCCTTGATTTCTACAAATAAGACATCTCAGCAGCACCTTCTACTCTTCTCTTGTGAGATCGGCCCCTTCCCTCCCTGCAGCTCCTCCGTAATGGGAGCCCAGCGGCTGCATCAAGGCTGCCGGAGGCCTGCTGGCTGTCCGAAAGCGCAGATGCCCCTGAGGGACGTCCTGGACGACCTCTGGCCTTGGAGGACCCGGATGCTGACTGCTCCAACTGTGTATGGGTGGAAGCAATCTGTCCTGCAGGTGGTGGCAGCTGCAGTGGAGACGTGCCAGCAGTGGCATCAGGAATGCTGACATCCTGAGAGCGGACAGCAGCTCACTGGTCGACCAACACACTGGCACTCTGACGGGGCAGCACCGCAGCCTGCGCACCAATCGGCTGGTCCACAGATTGATGCCCTGCAGTGGTGCTGCATGGGCCCTGGGTAATACCGCCTGATCCATCGAGGGTGGCAGCAGTCATTGGTCGCATGGCGTCAATATGCGTCTGCATGAGACCAGCGAGTGACTGCGTGGCAGCACTCAGCACTTGCGTGGCAGGTGCAAGTGCTTCGGTGAAGCTCTGGACAGTCCTTTCCAGTGATGACACAATGCCCTGGACAGTCCTTTCCAGTGCTGCCCCGAAGTCCTTGACAGTCCTTTGCAGTGCTGCCCCAAAGTCCTGCGCACTCCTTTCCAGTGCTGCCCCAAAGTCCTGCGCATTCCTTGCCTGTGCTGCCCCGAAGCCCTGTGCACTCCTTGCCTGTGCTGCCCCGAAGTCTTGGACACTCCTTGCCAGTGTCTCGATGGATTCAGGCATCCTTACCACTGCAGCCACAAGCTCAGTGTGCCTGAGCCGAGCCTGGGCGCTCATTTCTGCGAAGGAACGCACCTCTTCTGCGCTCTGTGCAGCAGTACTCGCGGCCTGATTCGCCCTCCGGGGAGATGGTGCCCCCGAGCTTCCCTACCCCCCTTGCGTTGCTGCAGCCCACTGGTTCCTGGAACTGCTTCCTCCTCAGAGCATTCCCCCCCGCTCCCCTCCAGGGAAGTAGTCTCCCCAGTCTGCAGAGGGGCTGGCTCGCCTGAGGGTGGCAGGGATGGTCCGGCTTCCTCCTGCTCGTCGCCTCCGGAGTCAGTGGCAGTGGCAGCTTGAGGGCCCGGCTCCCGAGCTGGTGATGCAGCATCTGAAATCAGGGAGGTTGAAGAGTGGCTTTAGCGAAAGGACAGGGTGGCAGCAAGGGATGCAAGATTGCTGCAATGCTCTGACATGGGTCCAGAGTGAAAAAGCATGCTGGTGGGGGGAACAAGTGGAAGGAGAGAGTTCCAAAAGGTGATGACCTTACCATCGCTGTGCACAATGGGGTCGGCAGCTCCAGTGGTGACAAGACCAGTCATCCGGCCTCCAACAATCTGGTGGACTCGTTCCTCCAAGGCCGTCAGTGTCAGCAGCTGAGGAGGGTCTCCACCGGTATGATGCTGCTCCCTCTGGTTCCTGGCCAGCTTGGCCTGCAGGAAAAAGGACGGGAAGTGATGAAACATGCTGGCCTGAGCTGACATCACATGCCCCCCATGGTAGAATAGCCCTTCCATTATGCATTGAGCAGAATGTGCGTGTGTGTTTCCAGAAAGGGCCATGGGTGCTGGCTGACAGATGGCCATTGGGGCTTCAAGCACCCTCTGGCCATAATGTCAGGTGAAGATGGAGGGATGAAGAAGATGGCGAAAAAGGCACTCACCCTAACGACCCGTGTGAGGTCGTTGAACTTCTTCCTGCATTGCACAGGAGTCCTGGCCACCACGCTGCTTGAGGTGACTCTTTGACAAACTTCCCTCCAGGTCCTGCGGTACTCGCTCTGATGAGGCCTCCTGCCATTGTCGGGGTGCAGCACAGCTCGCCGGCGCTCCACTTCGCCAACCAAAGCAGCCAATGCCCCATCGGTAAAGCGCTCCGCTCTCTGCCTCACCCTCTCCATATCCTCAAAGTTTGTAACGCCACAGAAAGCACAGCGCCAATTTTGAGGCCTACAAGGCGCAGAGTGTGTCTGCTGATCCTAATTGACCCGCCCCTTTAAGAGCTGGCCGGCGCCAGCATGTCTCGGGGTAATCGATTATTGACAGCACCTGCGCTGCGCCTGGACACCGCCATATTGAGTAGCGCCACCGGGTTAGCGCCTTAAGACTCCCGTGCAGTGCCTGAATCAACGCCGCAATCACCTTCAGGGGCGCAGCAACCCAATATCGTTCGAGCTGGCGATAAGTTGCGCCTGGCAATAAAATTTGCGCATCGCCAATTCTAGCACCCCGAGCGGGGCTATACCCAATTTCTCCCCCTTTGTGTCTTAATCCGAGGAGCATTCATAATAAGGTGGATGAATTAGCTGCGCAAATAGATGTAAACGGATATGATATAATTGGGATTAAGAAGACATGGCTCCAGGGTGACCAAGGCTGGGAATTCAACATCCAGGGCTATTCAATATTCAGGAAGGACAGGCAAAAAGGAAAAGGAGGTGGGGTAGCATTGCTGTTTAAAGAGGAGATTAACACAATAGTAAGGAAGGATATTAGCTCTGATGATGTGGAATCTGTATGGGTAGAGCTGAAAAATACCATGGGGCACAAAACATTAGTGGGAGTTGTATACAGACCCCCAAACACTAATGCTGAGGTTGGGGATGGCATTAAATGGGAAATTAGAGACACGTGCAATAAGGGCATAACAGTTATCATGGGTGACTTTAATCTATATATAGATTGGGCTAACCAAATTAGTAACAATACCGTGGAGGAGGAATTCCTAGAGTGTATACGGGATGATTTCCTGGACCAATATGGCGAGGAACCAATTAGAGATCAGGCCATCTTATACTGGGTATTATGTAATGAGAAAGAATAAATTAGCAATCCTGTTACGCGAGGCCCCTTGGGGAGGAGCGAACATAATATGATAGAATTCTTCATTAAGATGGAGAGTGAAGTAGTTGACTCAGAGACCAGGGTCCTGAAATTAAATAAAGGAAACTACGATGGTATGAGATGCGAGTTGGCTAGGATGGATTGGGGAATGTTACTTAAAGGTTTGACGGTGGATAGGCAATGGCAAACATTTAAAGATCGCATGGATGAAATACAGAATTTGTTCATCTCTGTTTGGCATTAAAATCAGACAAAAAAGGTGACTCAACCATGGCTAACAAGGGAAATTAGGGATAGCATAAGATCCAAGGAGGGGACATATAAATTGGCCAGAAAAAGCAGCAAACCTGAGGATTGGGAGCAGTTTAAGATTCAGCAAAGGATAACAAATGGATTAATTAAGAGGAGGAAAATAGAGTATGAGAGTAAGCTTTCAGGGAACATAAAAACTGATTGTAAAAGCTTCTATAGATATGTAAAGAGGAAAAGATTGGTGAAGTCAAGCGTAGGTCCCTTGCAGTCAGAATCAGGGGAATTTATAATGGGGAACAAAGAAATGGCTAACCAAATAAATACATACATTGGTTCTGTCTTCACAAAGGAGGACACAAATAACCTCCCAGAGATGTCGGGGAACATAGGGTCTAATGAGAGGGAGGAACTGAATCAAATCAGTATTTGTAGGGAAATGGTGTTAGGGAAATTGACGGGATTGAAGGCCGATAAATCCCCAGGGCCTGATAATCTACATCCTAGGGTACTTAAGGAAGTGGCCCTAGAAATAGTAGATGCGTTGCTGGTCATCTTCCAAAATTCTACACACTCTGGAAAAGTTCCCATGGATTGGAGGGTAGCTAATGTAACCCCACTATTCAAAAAAGGTGGTAGAGAGAAAATAGGGAATTATAGAACGGTAAGCCTGACATCGGTAGTGGGGAAAATGCTAGAGGCGATTATAAAAGATGTATTAGCAGAGCACTTGGAAAACAGCGACAGGATCGGACAAAGTCAACATGGATTTACAAAAGGTAAATCATGCTTGACTAATCTACTGGAATTTTTTGAGGATGTGACTGGTAGAATAGATAAGGGAGAACCAATGGATGTGATGTATTTGGACTTTCAGAAGGTTTTCAATCAGGTCCTGCATAAGAGATTAGCGTGTAAAGTTAAGGCACATGGGATTGGGGGCAAGGTATTCACTTGGATAGAGAACTGGTTGTCAGACAGGAAGCAAAGAGTTGGAGTAAACGGATCTTTTTCCGACTGGCAGGCAGTGATTAGTGGGGTACCGCAGGGATCGGTCCTAGGACCCCAGCTATTCACAATATATGTTAATGATCTAGACGATGGAGCTAGATGTAATATCTCCAAGTTTGCAGATGACACAAAGCTGGGTGGGCATGTGTGCTGTGAGGAGGATGCCGAGAAACCCCAGTATGATTTGGACAGGTTGGGTGATTGGGCAGGTGCATGGCAGATGCAGTATAATGTGGATAAATGCAAGGTTATCCACTTTGGTGGCAAAAACAGGAAGGCAGATTATTATCTGAATAGCAATAGATTAGGAGAAGGGGAAGTGCAACAAGACCTGGGTGTTCTTATGCACCAGTCACTGAAGGTAAGCATGCAGGTGCAGCAGATGGTTAAGAAGGCAAATGGTATGTTGGCCTTTGTAGCGAGAGGGTTCAAGTACAGGAACAAGGATGTCTTGCTGCAGCTGTAGAGGGCCTTGGTGAGACCACACCTTGAGTATTGTGTGCAGTTTTGGTCGCCTTATCTGAGGAAGGATGTCTTGCCATGGAGGGAGTGCAGCGAAGCTTCACCAGACTGATACCTGGGATGGCAGGAATGATGTATGAAGAGAGATTGGGTCGATTAGGCTTATATTCATTAGAGTTTAGAAGAATGAGAGGGGATCTCATTGAAGCTTATAAAATTCTAACAGGACTAGACAGACTAGATGCGGGAAGGATGTTCCCGATGGTGGGAGAGTACAGAACCAGGGGTCACAGGCTAAGGATTAGGGGTAAACCATTTAGGGCTAAGTTGAGGAGGAATTTCTTCACCCAGAGAGTGGTGAACCTGTGGAATTCTCTACCACAGAAGGCATTTGAGGCCAATTCATTAAATATATTCAAGAAGGAGTTAGATATATTTCTTAAGGCTAAAGGGATCAAGGGATATGGGGAGAAAGCAGGGACAGGGTACTGAATTTGTATGATCAGCCATTGTAATGATCGGTAACCTGTCATTCTAGAATGGTATAATAGGTTGAGCTGTAGAGCTGTATGTATATAAGAGTAGGCTACCCACAAGGCAGTAGTCAAGATGAATGCTGTATAAGAGTCCACATGGCATGAATAATGCGACTAACTAGAAGCTAGCTTTCATAATGAAAACGACTAGTTATTAATGAACATAATATGGTACCAGGATTGGTAAAATCTGCTGAATATTGTGAAACGCGACATGGAGACATTGAAGCCACCGGAGGGTTTGAAACTCACGGGGAATGTCGACTGCAATTGGCGGACTTTCAAACAACACTTCGAACTCTATATTGCTGCCATCGGATTCGGGACGAAGCCAGACGCAAGGAAAATAGCGTTGCTGCTTACGGTTGCAGGCCCGCAGGCGATAGAGGTATTTAATACATTTGTATTTGATCCTAAGGAGAACAGAAAAAAATTGGAAGATGTGCTCAAGAAATTTGATACACATTGCTCTCCCAAAAAGAATGAAACCTATGAAAGGTACGTGTTCCGTTCTCAGACACAGCAGCAAAATGAGACTTTTGATAGCTTTGTGGCTGATCTGAAACTGAAAGCACAGACATGTAACTTCTCTGAGCTGAAATCATCCATGATTCGTGCCCAGATTGTGTTTGGTATTCATGATAAAAAGGTCAGGGAACGTCTGTTGAGAGAAACCGAACTAACATTGGAAAATGCTGTAAAAATATGCCAAGCCAGTGAGCTAGCTCAAAAGCACGCGAAGACTTTCAGTGAAAATAATAATAATGCGATTGTAATGAGTGATAATGCTGCTGTCGGTGCTGTGTCCTACAAGGGGAAGAAACGTGGGCAGAACAGAAATGAAAAGCAATCGGAGGATGGAATTTTTAATTGTAAATGCTGTGGTTACAAACACCAGTTAAAACAATGCCCAGCGTTTGGGAAAATGTGCACAAAATATCATGGAAAGAATCACTTTGCCAAACAATGCTTTTCAAAAGTAATAACAAAGAAAGGGCAACAAGTCCAAGTTAATGTGATTGAGGACACTGATTTAAGTGAGACATTTTTTGTAGGAATGGTGTCATGTGACAATATCAAAAAGGATACAGAAAATGTGCAGCCCTCAGGAATGGACAATGCTGAACATAAAGTTAATGCAGTAAAAGAGGACAAATGGATGATCCCACTGCAGGTAAATGGAGCATTAGTTACATTGAAACTAGACACTGGAGCAAAAGCAAACTCTATCAGTATGAGTGACATTAAAAACATGAAAGAAAAGCCCAAAATACAGAAAAAGTCAGTACTACTGAAGGACTATAATGGACAGAAAATAGATAGCTTAGGTGTATGCAGACTTAAAGTGACAGTCAAAGACAAATTGCATCATCTCATGCTTTCTGTTGTGGCTGAAGGACTTGATTCACTACTAGATGACAAAGCTTGTGAGGACTTAGAACTGGTCAAGAGAGTCTACCGTATAAACTGTGCCATAAGCAGACCAGATGACTCGGTGGATTCTGTAGTGAGTAATTTCCAGGATGTGTTCAAATGATTTGGAGTTCTACCATTCACTTACAAGATCCAGCTAAAGGAGGATGCTCAGCCAGTGGTACATGCTCCACGGTGAGTTCCAGCACCCCTGCATGGCCGGCTCAAGAAAGAACTGGACAGAATGACCACACTAGGAGTCATCAGGAAAGTCGAAGAGCCAACAGACTGGGTTAACTCCATGGTATGTGTAAAGAAAAAGAACAATGATCTAAGAGTATGCATGGATCCAAAGGACTTAAATGCAAACATAAAACGTGAACACTACCAGATTCCCAAGCGAGAAGAAATCACCAGTGACATGTTACATGCCAGATACTTCACAAAGCTCGATGCCTCACTAGGATTTTGGCAACTAAAACTGGATGAAGAGAGCACCAAATACTGTACCTTCAACACACCATTTGGCAGGTATTGTTTCCTCAGAATGCCTTTCGGGATAATAACTGCATCTGAAATCTTTCATAGAGCAATGGAACAGATAATTGAAGGTCTGGAAGGTGTTCGGGTCTATGTTGATGACATCATCATCTGGGGCTCCACACTGAAAGAACACAATGAGAGACTGACTAAAGTGCTACAGAGCATACGCCAGAATGGACTGAAGCTCAACAAAGCCAAGTGCCAGTTTGGTGCCCAGGAAGTCACTTTGCTAGGAGATAATCTATCTGGTAAAGGAATAGAGCCAGATATGGAAAAAGTAAACGCCATACTCAACATGCCCCGACCCACTGACAAAAAAGGAGTGCTACGCATCATGGGAACAATAAACTTCATTGGAAAGTTCATTCCTAACTTGTCAGCCAAGACAGCCTGTCTGCGAGACCTGCTATATAAAACAAATGAGTTTGCATGGACAGAAAGACATGAACAAGAGTGGATGAACCTTAAAACAGTGCTGACAACCAAACCTGTACTCACCTTCTTTGACCCAACAAAGAGAATCAAAGTGTCAATGGATGCATCAAAAGATGGCCTAGGCACGGTCTTGCTACAAGCAGAGGGTGAAGATTGGAAGCCTGTTGCTTATGCCTCCAGGTCTATGACTGATTCTGAGTGTCAATACGCCCAGATTGAAAAGGAATGTCTAGGCTTGGTAGTTGGACTAGAAAAGTTCCATGGCTACATATATGGACTTCCCACCTTCACAGTTGAGACAGACCACAGCACACTGGTTGCCATCATTAAAAAAAACCTGAATGAGATGTCTCCAAGGATTCAACGACTCATGATGAAGCTGCAAAGATATGACTTTGAACTGATCTACACACCAGGCAAACACATAGTGTTAGCAGATGCACTATCCCGAGCACCCACAATGAGCCATGTGAGCTCTACTGAAGAAGACATGGATGTTCATGTGAGTATGGTCACTGCTGCGCTGCCCGTGTCAGACAGAAAATCAAAGCAAATAGCAGAAGAAACAGTCAAAGATACAGTGTTACAAACAGTAATAGAGAACATTCATCATGTTTGGCCAAAAGGTTCCTGTCCAAAATACTATCACATCAGGTCAGAGTTAAGTGTCGCAAGTGGACTATTACTAAAACAGAACAGAATAGTCATTCCACAGGCTTTACGTCAACACATGCTCAAAAGGATTCATGAGGGACACGTCGGAATTGAAAAATGCAAAAGGAGAGCAAGAGACACTGGCCTAGAAATTCAGTAAGGCGCTGCAAGCTTTGCGCCCAGTTACCGCCTAAAGAGGGTTTCTGCGCCAGTATAGGAGGTTGCGCTGATATTGAGCTCAGCGGTAATGGCAGCGGTAGCGCTGCGCCGGCACCGATGACGTCATCGGTGTGCGCAGTGCCCCGTTTCCGCCCCGATGCCGGCCCGACGCCCATATTCAGTTGCCGCCGCCTCCTCCGTGGCGGCCGCTACTAACATCCGGAGACCAGGGCCTTACTGCAGCCTTAGTGGGGCGCATAAAGGTGGAGGTGCGGCCGGCCGCTTTTTTGGCAGCCGCCTGCCCGCACCTCCTTCCCCGGCCTCCTCCACCACCCCCCCCGCGGCATTGCCGGCTGCTTTCCGCGAGCCCGGCACTTCTCCGTGGTGCCGGGCTCATTTGCCGGCACAATCCAGCGGCGATCTCCCCGTTGCAGGCACCTCCACCTTAAGAGAAGGAGGAGGCCTGCAGTACCGCAGCCTGCCGCACCGCATCGGGTGGCGCAGTGGCACTTAGAGCGCTGAAATTCAGTTTCAGCACCCCAAGCGGGGGCGGGCACACCCTAGAATAGTGGCCGGTTCCGACTTGGGCCGCAAAAAGTGAATATCGGACGGTCGCACATGGCTCCGTGCCCAGCGCTAACTTTTGGTCGTTAGCCAGCTGGCGGGGCCATAGTGAATTTCTAGGCCATTGTTTATTGGCCTGGCATAAATAAGGACATTGAGAACATGATAGGCGAATGTGAGACATGTCAGAAACACCAAAACTAACAAACAAAGGAACCAAAGACTTAGCTGACTTACCAACAGCACCATGGCAAAAGGTTGGTATGGACCTTTTTCATTTAAATGGTAAAGAATATCTAATAGTGATTGACTACTATTCTAACTATCCTGAGATGGCGCTGCTCTCAAGCACCACAGCAAGCAGTGTCATAATGCATGCTAAATCCATCTTCGCCAGACATGGAATTCCCAGGATTGCCATTAATGACAATGGTCCGTGCTTCAACTGTAAGGAGTGGCAACAGTTTGCAGCACATTATGACTTTCAACACATCACATCCAGTCCTTTGTATGCTCAGTCGAATGGTAAGGCAGAAAAAGGTGTTCAAGTTCTCAAACAGCTACTGAACAAAGCGACAGAAAGCAAGCCTGATCCTTATCTCGCCCTGCTGAGCTACCGAGCCTCACCTTTAGACTCTGGTTCTTCACCTGCTGAACTCCTAATGGGTCGCAAGTTGTGTACCATGCTACCCTGCTGTGCAAAAGAAAAGCAGAGTAAGGAACTGAGACAGAGACTTCAACTGTTAAAGCTGAAACAGAAATCATACTATGACAAGTCATCCAAAACTCTGAAACCATTGACAAGGGATGATGTTGTCAGGATTGAGGATCCAGATGCATGGAACAGGAAAGCTACAGTTCTTGAGGAAGTAGGACCAAGTTCATGCACTGTTAGAATTGAGGAAGGACAGATTCTCAGGAGGAACCACCGTTCCCTCCTAAAAGCACAAGAAACTATCCAAGAGTAAATCGATGACAATGCCGCAACTGAATCTTGTCACTCACCACCAGAACAATCTAACACAAACACACATACAGGCTTTCATGAAAACACATCAGACTTACCTGTGTTGAGAAGATCCACACGTGAAGTAAAAAAGCCTGATAGACTTAATCTTTGAGTATAAAGTAAAGCTTTGAAAATGTGTTGACTGTTGTGAAGATGTTTATGTCATTATGATTGATTGATATTGATTTTGTTTAACCTCAAAGAAAGGGGGATGTAATGATCAGTAACCTGTCATTCTAGAATGGTACACTAGGTGGAGCTGTAGAGTAGGCTACCCACAAGGCAGTAGTCAAGATGGATGCTGTATAAGAGTCCACATGGCATGAATAAAGTGACTAGCTAGAAGCTAGCTGTTCATAATGAAAATGACTAGTTATTAATGAACATAACAGTCATGATCTCATTAAATGGTGGAGCAGGCTCAAGGGGCCGAATGGCCTACTCCTGCTCCTATCTTCTATGTTTCTATGTTTCTATACAATACGTGATAATGTACTGTTGACCAGGGATCGAACAGAAATGCTTGTGCCTGTAATTAACTCCTCGAATTTAAGCCCTCTTATGCTCCCCTGGTTCAAGCAATGTAAGAATAAACACTCTGGGCTGGATTTTGTCACTGGGGCAGGCTGGGTCGTGTAATCCGCTTTTCCTGTTAGCCACCCGATTCTAAATCGATGTGGGAGAATGATGCAATTTTAACTTAAGTGGGCAATTGAGTTCCAGCGTGTGGGAACCCCTGGCCCAATTAGTTTTTTCAGCCTGAAACTCGCCTCTGATGATGTCATCATTGCTGCTGCATTTAAGGTCTGCAACAAGCCTTGCTTCTTCTGCAGACTGCCAACCTTTTCGCCTTTCATGTTAGAGGGACCTGGACGCAGAATGACCAGCGAGAGACCTAGGTCTGCTCCCAGGTTTGCTGACTTTGCCCTGCAAGCTTTAGTGGGGGGAGCAAGAGCCAATAAAGAGGTGCTTTTCCCTTCTTCAGGGAGGAAGAAGCCTCCCCAGCAGACCAAGGCTGTGTGGATCCAGGTGGCCCAGGAGGTCAACACTGTGTCGATAACCCGCAGAACGTGGCTTCAGTGTAGGAAGAGGTTTCATGACCATCTGCGCACTGGAAAAGTGAGTATGACTTTCCCATCACCCTCAATCTGATCCCCATTGCCTCTCCTCACCAGCACTCAGCTTTAGCAATCTCTTCCTCCACATCCCACTTGACACTGACATTCATGCACCCTTACCCATTCCCTTTCTCTCTATGGTCACATTCACCTAACTATTTGGCTATGCAGCCCTTACACTCCCTATCACTGTGATGCTATGAAAACAAGTTACAACACACAGGGAGGGCCCTTGGTCTTGCCACCTCACTCCATCTTTGTCTCCTTCTAAGCATCTATGCTATGGATTCTCTACACTCCCTCTTTCATTCTCATTCAAACTCCACTTGCAGGAAAAGAGAGCTCACAATAAGAGGGAAAGAGCAAGGACAGGAGGAGGGCCACCCTCATTGCCCAGCTCACTCCCTGGGAGGAGGCGGTCCTGGAGTTCATGGGAGTGGAGGACGAAGCGAAGTGGGGGACAGACAGACGGGTGCATCACAGCAAGCTGGTGACAGATTAGTTTTCCATCTCTCTCATTGACATTGCATGAGTCACTGATAATGATTCTGAAACTCTAACAGATGGACTTATGATCATCTGCAATATGCAATGTGCATGTAACATTGGCATCACATCTCTGACTCTTTCCTTTACTCCCCCACAGGGCCATCACAAGCACCCGTCCCCACTAGCCAGGAGGAAGAGCCTGAGCATCCAGACTCATCAGAGGAAGCTGCAACATCTTAGGGCGCAGCATCAGCAGAATTCAGTGCACCCAGCACCAGCGCAGAAACTCACACCTCGGTGGTACCTTCGTGAGATAGTGCAGTGTTGTCACCTGGTGTATCACAGGTCACAAGTGAGCATCAGCAGATTGTGCAGACAGGGACAGCAGTGGAGAGTCCTAGTTGGAGGGCGCAGGACTCTCCCAGCCTGGCTCAGCTGCATGTTGACCCTCTGCCTCTGGGTCCATCCACAAGATCAGCAGTGCTGGAACTCCCGGAACAAATGCAGGAGTCTCTGGCAGGTTTTGTCTCCAGGGTCGCTGCGAGTGTGGAGCAAATGGAGGAGTCCATTGCGAACATGAGCAGAGTCTTTGTGGAGTCATTGGCGCATGAACACATCACCATGGAAAGGATGGCAACCTCCATGGAGGTGATAAGTCGCCAGAGTGCAGAAACCATGGTGAGTGTTCTGAATAGAATCACATCTCTGGAGGAGCGATGGTCATCCATTGAACAGAGAAACCAGACCTTCATGGACGTCCTTCTGAGTAGAACTGTCAGTGCAGATACGGGTCCCCATGGCCTCCCTGATGTGCAGTAAGGTGCTCTCAAGCCACTTGCAAGCACTGAGGGGGACCTGACCCATGAGAGGGAAGTTGGTGGCAGACATCAAGGAAGTGGGGGCTTCTCTCCAAGTGCTCACACTTCCATGCCACTGCAGAGCCCGCGGTCGGAGCCTCACCAGAGTCCCCACCCAACTGAGATCAGCGTCTCAATCCCCTGTACAGCTGCAGGAGCAGCAGACTGTTGCCGATCCCTCACAGGTTTGCAACCCCAGAGGACGCCCGCCAAAGGTGACGAGACAGGAGCAGCAAAAAACTGAGCAAGGAGCCTCCACATCTGCTGAAACCACAGGGGAAGCACCACGTAGGAGCACGCGTTGGAGAAAGATGCTGCACAAATAGTCACAAGGGTAGTCACTTGGGTGAAATTTGATGTTTAATGTTAAAAAGCCATCAGATGGTTACTGCAAATAAAAAATCTGATGGCTTCTGCTGCAGTTGTGGCGTGTGTCATTTCGCTAATGGGACTTCCACATTGAGGGCTTAGGATTACTTGCAATTGTCAGTATGGTGGTCAAATTGTTAGGAATCCGCTGGTTCTTGGCCATTGTCGAAGCTCTGATAAGAAGCTGTGAGGCAAAAGTGCTTGATTGGCTAGGCTAAGCAAATCTGGCCAAGATGAGTGCGTTCCTTGCATCCCGGGCAGCAATGATGTCGCGTACTGCTGCCGCTGGTTGATGGGCCACTGCAAGATATTTGTTTTCGCTCTCCTCCTCCTCCTCCTCCTCCACCTCCTCCTCCACCTCCTCCTCCTCATCTGAGGAGGATATGTGAGGAGCCACTTGGTCCTCAGGAATCTGCAAGCCACGATGCTGTGCCATGTTGTGAAGCACACAGCAAACCACAATGATTCTGGAGACCCTGGCTGCTGAGTATTGTAGGGCTCCACCTGATCTGTCCATTCACCTAAAGCGCATCTTCAGCAAACCAATGGTTTGCTCGGTTATGGATCTGGTGGAAATGTGGCTGGAGTTGTAGCTCTCCTCAGCTTCGTTGGATTGTCTCCTCAACAGCGTCATTTAGCCACGTCTTCAGGGGATAGCCCTTGTTTCCAAGTAGCCATCCATTAAGTTGGTCTGGCGGACTGAATAGCGGAGGCACACTAGACTGGCACAGTATGAAGGAGTCATGGCAACTGCCAGGGTACTTGGCACAAACATGCAAAATTTCCTTCTTGTGGTCACACACCAGCTGAACATTGAGGGAGTGGAAGCCCTTGCGGTTGACAAAAATACCTGGAATGCGACGGGGTGCCTTAAGGGCCACATGTGTGCAGTCAACTACGCCCTGCACCCTTGGAAAGCCTGCCAGATTAGCTAATCCAACCGCACGCGCCATGACACTTGCTTGATCCTTGGTTAAATGGATGTGATTGTGCGCGATGGCAAAGAGGGCATTGGTTACCTGTGTGATGCAAGTGTGTGCGGCCGCCTGGGAGATGCCGCTGATGTCTGCTGCTGATCCCTGGAATGAGCCGGAGGCAAAAAAGTTGAGTGCGGTGGTGACTTTGACGGCCACTGGTAAGGGGTGTCCACCTGATCCTGGGCTCCAGGTCTTGTTGCAGCATTGCGCAGATGTCACCCACTACCTCTCGCGAAAGTCGGAGCCGCCTTTGCCACTGCTGCTCAGACATGTTGAGGTAGCTCACCCTGTGTCTGTAGACCCTGTTTGGGGGGTATCTCCTGCGCCGATGGGCTTCCATGCGCTGGCCCCTTCTGGCCTGTGCAGCTTCAGGTGGGTGAGCAGCAGCTTGGCGCTCCTGTTGTTGCTGCTGATGTTGGTGCTGCTGTTGTTCATGTTTCTGCTGGTGCCGCGGCTGGTCTTTGTCCTCATCTGATGTCCAGAAGGGAAGGAAATAAATGGCTCCCATGCTTCTGGTATATGCCTCAGTTGAGGAAGCGCTCAGTCAAGGTGGCGAGAGGAGTTTCCTAGGAGGTCACACTGGAGATGGGTGTCAGGCTCCAAACTTCCACAGCTGTGGTTTTGCCTTCTAAAAGTTCCCCCAGACCTGAGACAACAAAGCCCTGCCACCTGCAAATGATGGCTGATCAAATATCCTATTTAATGGTGGAGCTGCAGCTTATAGTCAGCAATCCAATTGTGCACCCGCCAGGTTTCACCGTCGTGTTTCAGAGCAGGTGTGCTTCACGTGGAAAAAGGGTTAAAATCACAAAGGCCTTTCAAAATGGGATAATAGAGGCAATTTAGTGCTTGTTAAGGGCCTTAAGGGCCTTTCCCGCCTCTTGGAGGTGGGACGGAGACGGGAACAGTAAGCACGATTTCTTGAAAATTGCTTGGAGGTGGGATGGAGGCGGAGTTGGGCCCGCCCGCCACTTTTTGCAATTTTAACACCCCACACGGCTCCAATCCCGCCTCCACGGCCCTGTGAAATTCGAGCCCTCTATTAGACTTGGGCTATATACTATGAATCATGTTTCTTAAATGTAAAAGTTAAATGGTAGCAGAAAATCAATATAGAATTCCCTTTATTATAGAATTTCTAACTTGTATCTATTCTCTGCAAAAATTAAAATAATAAAAGATATAGCACTTCGCTAACGCTCCTAGTAATACTGATCAGCATCTGTAGCAGAAGTTTATACTTAAGGATTAATCTGCCCCACAGAGTCCCAAGTATACATGTCTATCTTATTGATCCCAAAGAAATTGGGAACCTGCTGCAAGCTTCAGTGACATATGCCTCCCATATCCTTAGAATTTCCAACTGGGATAAATCAGATGGGTATCTCTCGCAGCTAAATAAAACTGTCAGTCATCAGTAGGATTTAAAACGCAGAGAATGTCGCCTTGATCTGTTTGTCTACTTCCCAAAATCAGATTAAGTGTTTCTGGTTGGATTATAGGACTGTTCCTCCTTTATTGAACAATCTTACTTGACTAGGTTATGACGAAAGCAAGCAGGTTTGCAATGAACCCATTAGAATCCCAAGAACACTGGGGCTGATTTTGCAGCTGGTCGCTCCTCAATGGACGGAAATCAGGGGCCGAAAGTCTGCCCATGTCCCAACCACTGTCCCTGTGAGCACTGCTCTTCACCGGGAATGCCTGACTGGGTAATTAGCCCCAGTGTTTCATCGCAGCCTGTTTGACTCTGAGGGTAAATATACTGGCTTACTGAAATGAACAGTCTCCAAAGCTAAGTTATTTTTAATATAATATATCAGAACCTTCAGAGATACCATGAAGAAAAATAATACACTATGGACAAAATACTCCATTCTTCTCATGATAAGAGCCTACAGATAAGCTTAACTATTGAACCTTATATAATTAGAATGCTGTACAACTAAACTCACTTTCACAGCACTTTAAACAAACTTATTGATTATTCTTCTGTCCAGTAAATTTGTCTAAACTTCTTTGGGAAACATAGTTAATGTGCTTTTGTGGCTAAAGATTTCCTTTTTTTTTATCAGCAATATCAGGATTCAGGACACACTATATTCTGGGATGAAACTTCAGAAATGAGGGCTGGAGCTGGAAGACTGTGCAGCATTGAGCTTTGTCTCACCTATATCACACAGCACTGACTTTGTCAAAATTCCAGCAGCTGGTCCAAATCACTTATTCAAGACAAAATATTGGTGTTGGTCTGAACTAAATGAGCTCACTAAAGGAGGAGGGGGAGGCAGGGAATTGGGCATGTGAGCTTTAAAGGCACATGACCGCTTACAAGTAAAAGGTATGGCAAAAATATTCCAACCGCTGCAAATATGTTAAATGCATTTTCCATCTTAGCATCAGCTTTATGGGCAAAAGAAGTGGCTGGAAATAACCCAAGGAAAGGCAAAATAAATATGGTAGCAGAATGGTTGCATGTTCAACAACAACAACAACTTGTATTTATATAGCGCCTTTAACATAGTAAAGGCGCTATATAAATACCAAGGCGCTTCACCAGAGTATTATAAGATAAAAATTTGACACCGAGCCACATAAGGAGAAATTAGAGCAGATGACCAAAAGCTTGGTCAAAGAGGTGGGTTTTAAGGAGCGGCTTAAAGGAGGAAAGAGAGTTAGCGAGGCGGAGAGGTTTAGGGACAGAATTCCAGAGCTCAGGGTCTAGGTAACAGAAGGCACGGCCACCAATGGTTGAGCAATTATAATCAGGGATGCTCAAGAGGGGAGAATTAGAGGAGTGCAGATATCTCGGGGGGTTGTGGGGCTGCAGGAGATTACAGAGGGGGGGGTGCGGGGGGGCGGGGGGGGCAAGGCCATGGAGGGATTTGAAAACAAGGATGAGAATTTTGAAATCAAGGCACTGCTTAACCGGGAGCCAATGTAGGTCAGCGAGCACAGGGGTAATGGGCGAACGGGACTTGGTGTGAGTTAGGACACGGGCAGCCGAGTTTTGGATCACCTCAAGTTTACATAGGGTAGAATGTGGGAGGTCAGCCAGGAGTGCGTTGGAATAGTTAAGTCTAGAGGTAACAAAGGCATGGATGAGGGTTTCAGCAGTGAATGAGCTGAGGCAAGGGCGGAGACGGGCGATGTTTACGGAGGTGGAAGTAGGCGGTCTTAGTTATGCTACGGATATGTGGTCGGAAGCTCATTTCAGGGTCAAATATGACACCAAACTTGCGAACAGTGTGGTTCAGCCTCAGACAGATGTTAGGGAGAGGGATGGAGTCAGTGGCCAGGGAACAGAGTTTGTGGCGGGGACCGAAAACAATGGCTTCGGCCTGCCCAATATTTAATTGGATAAAATTTTTGCTCATCCAGTACTGGATGTCGGACAAGCAGTCTGACAATTTAGAGATCCTCTACTTTAGCAACTGTAGCAGTATGGTGACGTTGGCCAGCCTAGTCATGCTCTTGTTGCTTTTCAATGGCAAAAGAGATGAAAGTGCTGACCTACACATCAGTCATTGTTTTGATACATATGTGGGCAGCATGTCATCTGCTGAAAACTGTAAGTTCCATTGCCTGAAACTGTAAATGATTCCTTTCCTAGTCAGGAGACCGAGGCAAAAATGTTGAAGGAGCAAGTGAGCTTGACACACATTGGCAGTGCCAACCCCAATGGTGCAGGTTGGCTGTAGCTGTCCTTGCAGCCGATGGCACAGATTTTCACCTGGCTCCTTCAGACCTTGTGGAATCAGTTCTCTATGGTCCCTGCAATGTAGTTGTGTCAGGGCCTGCAGAAACGGTTGGCGCCATAATTGAAGATGCGGTCAGCATGACTTTGGTGCCTGCTGATCTCCTTAACCTGTCTTCTTTCATCTCGCACCATTTCAATGATTAAATACTGTATTTGTTGTACTTCAGAGCCACCCCATATCATTAATTCCATTGAGTGTCAGCCGTGGCTCAGTTGGCAGCACCCTCGCCTCTAAGTGAGAAGGTTGTGGGTTCAAGTCCCGCTCCAGAGACTTGAGCACAAACATCTAGGCTGACACTCCAGTGCTGTACTGTCGGTGGTGCCGTCTTTCGGATGAGACGTTAAACCGAGGCCGCATCTGCTGTCTCAGGTGGACATAAAAGATCCCATGGCACTATTTCGAAGAAGAGCAGGGGAGTTATCACCGGTGACCTTGCCAATATTTATCCCCTCAATCAACATAACAAAAACAGATTATCTGGTCATTATCACACTGCTGTTTCTGGGACCTTGTTGTGTGCAAATTGGCTGCTGTGTTTCCTATATTGCAACAGTGAATACACTTCAAAAAAACAAGTACTTTATTGGCTGAAAAGCACTTTGGGACATCCGGTGGTTGTGAAAGGCATTTCATAAATGCAAGTCTTTCTTTGATACTCTTCACTTACAGTGCATTCATATTACAAGTTTTGCATCAGTGTGCAGTGGTTTTGGCTTTGCACTAATGCTAAACTTGTATTTCCTGAAGTTCCCGTTCAGTTATTTCAGTAAATCAATGGCCCAGAAATTCGGGTCAGAGGCTTCCCGCGGGTGTAAGCCCCCGACCTGCACTTACCTTGCGCGCCGACCGTTGTGCTGTGGGCCCCCGTGGAATTCCGATCCTGGGCCTGCTCCAACTGCCGGCGTGCAGTGCTTGCGTATCCCAGGGGCACAGTTAGTTCGATGCGTCCCCTGGGATCACGTGGGCCATGGGGAGCCAATCGGAGCAGGGAATGCTCCATTCATAAGTTTGACAGGAAGACCTGTCAAAACTTATAAATACTACGGGCCCCAAAGCATCACTAAATCTTCAAATAATTTTTTTTTTAATCACATTTTTTAAATAAACTATACATTACATGAAATAACTATTTTAAACAATAATTTAAATTTTTGAAAAAAAGTTTTATTTTCTAACGGGGCTAAAAATAAACTTACCTTGCTCAAAAGTATTTAAAAATAATAAACCTGTGGAAAAAATGTTTTAATTTTAATGAATTCACCACTTACATTGTAAAAAGCAGGCCATACGCCTGCTTTTTAAATGTGTAAATTCTGGAGACATACCCTCCCAGGAAAACCTGTTAAAAAAACGTAAGTTCGATGCGCATGCACAGCCTCTCCGGCGCATGCGTTCAACCTCTTAATCCCTGCTTTCAGGGGAACGGAAGTGCCGGTTTCCTGCGCATGCGCAGTGCATGCAGGAAACCGACACTTCCATTGGGCTTACCTGTGCGTACTCACCCGTGGAGACCCGAATTTCTGGATGTATCTTGGGTGGGTAAGGGAGCTAGGGGAGCAAAATTTATTTTTCCTTAAGGATCCATGCCATCCAAATCCACGACCTTATGCTGGAACTGACTTTTGCCATATAGGCCGTGAAATTTGGCCCCTTAGCGGTAGCTGACAAGGCCGGTGTCGGTGAAAAAATGGCAGCCGCCTCACTTCTGCCCACTTCCGGTGCAGAATGCGGCCGCCGCCATTTTGGGCAGGTCGGCAGCGCTGCCGTTGCCTGCGCGCGATGCAAATATGGTCATTAATCAGATTGTGATGTCAATCAGCTTGCAATGCTGAATTGACGTATGAAGGATTAATTAGCAATCTTTTTGTGTGAGGCCCCCCTTGGGGTGGAGCAATCATAATATGTTGGAATTCATCATTAAGATGGAGAGTGAAGTATTTGACTCAGAGACTAGGGTCCTGAATTTAAATAAAAGAAACTATGATGGTATGAGGGACGAGTTGGATTGGGGAACATTACTTAAAGGGTTGACGGTGGATAGGCAATGGCAAACATTTAAAGATCGCATGGATGAACTACAGAATTTATTCATCCCTGTTTGGCATAAAAATAAAACAAAGAAGGTGACTCAACCGTGGCTAACAAAGGAAATTAGGGATAGCATAAGATCCAAGGAGAGGACATATAAATTGGCCAGAAAAAGCAGCAAACCTGAGGATTGGGAGCAGTTTAGGATTCAGCAAAGGAGGACAAAGGGATTAATTAAGAGGGGGAAATAGAGTATGAGAGTTAGCTTGCAGGGAACATAAAAACTGACTGTAAAAGCTTCTATAGATATGTGTCATGGGGCCGTGCATTCACGGGCCGTTTTGCTAGGGTTTTGGTAGTGGACCCAAGCGCAGGAAACCTATCCAAGGACTCGAGACCGGGTAGCACTCAAAAGATGCTTCACTTGAGACTCGAAAACACAGAGACATGGTAACACTCAAAAGGAGATTCCTTGAAACTCGAAAACACAGAGACTCGAGAAAGCTGCTACCTGCAGGCAGGTGAACCCAGGACTGAGCAAAGGGGACAGGAAACAGGAAGCTTAAATACAGGCCAGAGTGGTCACATGACATAATTAATCAAATGAGACAGGAGACAAATACATTAACAACACACAGGTGAGGCCAGAGGCACAGAGGACAAGACAAGGACAAACCTCACAGCTTTACTCATTCTCTGCCTTGCTCTCTGTGCTGCTGGTTGACCAGAAGGAGAGTGGAAAGTGGTGGTCTCCTTGACCAGGGAGTGGAGGAGAAGGAGAGACCCCAGACCACTACTACCACCTACCAGCAACATCTACTACTGAGGTGCCTGGAGAGAGAAGAGGAGAGGGAAAAAGGAGGCCAACATCTACAAGAGGAGAGGCCTTTCCACCACTGCCTCCCCAAATTGGCCTCCATTCCAGGAGAGGGAGAGAGGGGAGAGAAACAGCATCGACACCAACTGCTTGGAAGGAGGGAAGGAGCAACTTCTTCTGCTGAACATCTGCAGGTGGGTGTCATTTGGTGCATTCCCCAAAAGACTTTGTATTGTAGGTGGGGGGAGGAAAGAAGACTGGCCGGAACACCAAGGGGTGCCTGTGTGTGTGTGTGTGGCTCTTGTAGAATACTAGGCCACACACACCACTAATAAGCACCCCTTCTATTGCCTGGCCTGGGACAGCTGGAGCTGCCTAGGTGAAGCCTTTAAATCATTAATACATCATTAAGACCTGGTGTAGGGCTGAGCCTGGGCATTCTCCAGCTTTCCCAGGTGAAGACATCTTCTCCCCCTACCAGAAGAACACCTTTCAGAGATTTAATTTTTTTTCCATCGGGGAGTGCACCCCTGCCGACACCCACCCACCTACCATCCTGAGTGGCACCCCTGCCTTTGCGGCCTCCCTCCTTCCCACCCCCACCCCTCTCTCTCTCTTTGTCTCTCTCTTTGTCTCTCTCAAGAGGCACCTCTTTTCCAACTTTTAATTCATTGCCACTTGAGCAGAGGGGAGAAGGCCCCTCTCCCAATTCCATTCAACAAGGGGTGAGGTGTGCCTTTAATTTAACAGCTCCCTCTGCTCAAGGGAAGACATTAAATAAAAACCGGAGGCCATTAACACCTTAAGGCCTGTGACTTGGGGTGGGTGTAGCCCTTTATAAAAACCACCCCATAATGGCGTCTACTTCTTCACCGGTGGCGGGGCCGGCTAGGTCATATGCGACGGTGGCAGCCACAGCCACGGCTGCTCCCGCTACTTCTGCCGCCCCGTCACCTTTCTCCTTAATAACTAAAAAGCTTGGGGTGAAGAGCTACACCCACCCCACAATGACAATTGAGGCATGCATAAAGGCCATGGCTGGGGTTGTCGACCCTTCAGCCATCCTTGCCGCCTCAAAAATGTACGGGAAGGCTGTGTTCTTCCTGGGGTCGGAGCGGGCGGTGTCCCTGGCCGTCACCAAGGGGCTCACCATGGGCAGGACCTTCCTGCCAGTGGATCCTCTTGAGGCCACCGCGCGGAGGATCGTTATTTCCAACGTCCCGCCCTATATTCCTGGTGAGCTCCTCCTCCCCCACTTGCGCCAACTTGGGGAGGTGAGGTCGGGGACCGCACCTATCCCGCTCGGCTGCCGGGAAGCCAGCCTTCGGCACGTCTTCTCCTTCTGGCGCCAGGTCTTTATTCAGCTGGCGCGGGAGGAGGACACCGATGGGGCATTTGTCGTCCTCCATGAGTGGACCGCCTATCGCGCCTTTTGGACGGCAGACAGTGTGCGTGCCACGCCTGCAAGGAGGTGGGGCAGATCCGGAAAAACTGCCCCGCCTCCAAGGCCGCCGGATCATCTGGTGCGGCCAAGGCGGGCGCCGCCGCTGCTCCTCTCCCCTGGTCTGGCTGCGCCCCCCCAAACAACCGATGCGCGGTCGTCGTCGGAGGCCGATGCCATCAAGGCCTCGGTGGGGGGGAGGGAGTGCGTCCGGGCAGAAGGAAGGCGCGGGGGAAAGCCAAACACCTTAGGGTGGGTCCCCCCGGGGAGGGCGAGCCCTTGAACCTGGAGCCCCTGACACCCGCGCTCATCGCGGAGTTGGTCGGGGCAGACGAGGGTGGGAGGGATCTCGTGCCTGAGCCTGTGGTCGCGACCGCTAAGGCAGAAACGCCGATACCTGCAGCCGGGCTCGGGCCCAAGGGACCCGACAAACCTGCTCCGCCGGAGGGAGCAGAGGAGGGGGCCCCTGCAGACATGGAGGTCTCCCTCGCTACCTCCGCGTTAAAAAGAAGGCGCGACCCCCTGGAAGAGGAGGAGGACCGGGAGGAGGAAGGTCCCTCCGAGCAGGGGGAGTTGTCGCCCGCCGCGGGTACTGCGCCACCCCCCCCCCGCTGTCACCATCACCAGCGATCGGCAGGGGTCGCCTGTCCCTCGGGAGGCTGAGGCAGATGTGTCTGTCCAGCACGTGCCACCCGGGGATGGGGACGACACCCTGCCCGTGGGGGGGGTCGCGGAACAACCGGCGGCAGAAATTGATATTCTTTCGGTGCCGTTAGCCCTCGCCGGGTCGGGCGGCCTGGGGGCTGGGTCGGGCGAGCTGGAAGAAATTGAGCTCGCCCAATGCAACCCGGATATTTCCCTGGGGCTGCTCGACCTGGCTGAAATTTTAGTCCAGGACACCCCATCCACTGGGTCGGAGACTGGTGGTGAGGAGGAAGAAGGCCCCCTGACTGTGCCTCTGGTGCTGGACGTCCTGGAGGAATTTCAATTTGTTTTCACCCCGATTTCTCTGGGCGTTCTGGCGTCTGGGGCGGAGGGGACTCCGAACCGCCGCCATCTTCTGGCCCGGCGCCCCCGGAGGAGCCCAGGGAGGAACCCTCTGTCACCGATCCTGGGGGTGGGATCCGGGCGGAGGCGGGGCCGGCCGATACGGCCGAGCCGTTCGCTGCGCATTGCGCAACGGACGGGTCGGCCGCTGGTGGCAACCCCCCGGAGGAGGACGGGGACTCGGTGATGGGCACGGAGGACGAGTTGGATTCCATCGCCGACGAGGCGATGGATGACCTCGTGCTCCTCGCCAAGTCTCCCCTCATTCCCATCAGGGAACTCCGGGATTTTGTGGCCGTGTGCCAGGGTCATCAAAACAAGACCCGGCTGGCCCTCGCCAGGTGGTCGGAGCTGGCGCTGCTCATCGGGTCCGTCCACGCCGCCGTCAAGACCATGGGCGCGGATGCGGACGTGAGCCCGCTCGAGCTGCGTCAGCTCAGGTCGTTCCTCACTGGGCTGCTGAGGGAGTGGCGGTCGACTAGCGGCTGCGCTCCCTCCCCCTGTTAGGTGTAGGTAGAGGTTGCACTATGCTTCTGATATGAAGATAACCATAGCCAGCCTCAACATCAACGGCAGCAGGGAGGCTCGCCGCAGATTTAATAACTTTCGGTCCTTCGGGACGGGAAGTATGCGGTGTGCTTCCTGCAAGAAACCCACACTGTTCCGGGAGACGAGGCCACGTGGCTCCTGGAGTGGCAAGGAGGGGTCAGCATGAGTCACCTCTCCAGCGTTTCCAGTGGGGTGGCTATCTTGCTGGCCCCACATTTTCAGCCGGAGATCTTGGGGGTCAAGGAGCATGTGCCGGGCCGCTTGCTCCAGGTCACTGTTCGCCTGGGGGGCGTGCTGCTCCATCTAGTGAACGTGTATGCCCCTCAGGCCAGTGCGCAGCAAGTGCGCTTCTTTGAAGAAGTGTCCGCTCTTCTGGGCTCCATCGACGCGGGTGAGTGCGTCATCCTCGGGGGGGATATTAACTGCACCCTCGAGGCGAGGGACCGTTCGGCCCCCAGCGATGCCCGGCGGCGATGGAGAAGTTAAGGGACCTGGTCGGGTCCTTCGACTTGGTGGACGTCTGGCGACATCTCCACCCCGACTCCAGCGCCTTCACTAGCGTGAGGTCTGGAGGAGGATGGTCCAGAATCGACCGCCTTTATATTTCCCGGGCGTATGTTTCCTGCGTTCCGGCGGCTTCTATGCGGCCGGTGCCGTGCACGGACCACCACCTGGTGTGGGCGGAGCTCGTTCCGCTGCGCGTGCGGGGGGGTCCGCGTACTGGCATTTTAACAACCTGCTGCTGGAGGACGCGCGGTTCCATGATTCGTTTCGTCGGTTCTGGGCCGACTGGAGAAGGAAGCCGGGGGGCTTCCCCTCCTTGAGGCTATGGTGGGACGTGGGCAAGGCTCACGTCCGTCTCTTCTGTCAGGAGTACGCGAAGGGGTCGACCAAGAGGCGGGAGGCCCGGGTCGGGCGGTTGGAGAAGGAGGTGCTCGACCTGGAGTCCCGTCTCGGTCAAGTCGTCGAGGACCTGACCCTGCGGAAGGTGTACGAAGAGAAGAAGTGCGCGCTGAAGGACCTGCAGCTCGTCGGGTCCCGAGGCGTGTACGTGAGGTCGCAGATCCAGTTCCTGCGGGACCTCGACCGCGGCTCCCCCTTCTACTCGCTGGAAAAAAGATGGGGGGTCCGTAAGCAGCTCTTGGGGCTGCTGGCCGACAACGGATCTCTGGTCTCGGATCCGGAGGGAATCAGCACGGAGGCCCACGCCTATTACGGGGCTCTGTTCTCTCCGGATCCGTCCAGCGAGGATACGCGCAGAGTTTTGTGGGAGGACCTGTCGAAGGTCGGCCTGGAGGGCGCCGAAAAATTGGACGCTCCTCTGAGTCTAGAGGAGCTGACCGGCGCCCTCCGTCAGCTCTCCAGGGGAAAGTCCCCGGGGCTGGACGGGCTGACCGTGGAGTTCCACAGCGCGTTCTGGGACGTCTTGGGGGGCGACTACGCGCGGGTCCTGGGGGAAAGTTTGGCGACCGGGGAGATGCCCCTCTCTTGGCGCAGGGCGGTTATTGTCCTGCTGCCTAAGAAGGGCGATCTCCGCCTCCTTAAGAACTGGCGCCCGGTCTCCCTCCTCGCACGGACTACAAAATATTTGCCTGGGCCATGTCTGCTTGCCTAGGTGCCGTGCTGGCCCACATGATCCACCCCGACCAGTCCTACACGGTCCCGGGCTGGACCATTCATGATAACATTCATCTGGTCCGGGACCTGGTCCACCATTCCCAGAGGGCTGGTCTGTCGGTCGCCTTCCTTTCCCTGGATCAGGAGAAGGCGCTCGACAGGGTAGATCACGAGTATCTCTTCGGGACTCTGCGCGCATTCGGGTTCGGGACGCATTTTGTCGCCCGGATCCGACTTCTGTACGCTGCCGCAGAGTGTCTGATTAAAGCTAACGGGTCCTTGACGGCGCCCCTTCGCTTCGGGAGGGGGGTGCGTCAGGGATGCCCCATGTCCGGCCAGTTATACGCCATTTGCATAGAGCCTTTCCTGCGCCTCTTGCGGAAGAGGTTGACGGGACTGGCTCTGCAAGGGCCGGGCATGGAGGTGGTCCTCTCCGCTTATGCCGATGACGTGCTCCTCGCGGTCACGGATCCCGCTGACTTGCGGAGGATGCGGGAATGCCAGCAGATTTACTCGGACGCATCCTCCGCCAAGATCAACTGGGAGAAATGTTCCGGACTCCTGGTGGGTCAGTGGCGGGTGGACTCCCTGCCGGAGGAGTTCAGGCCCTTCGCCTGGAGCACCACACACCTCCTCTACTTGGGAGTCTACCTTAGCCCTGCCGAGGACGCCTGGCCGGCGAACTGGCAAGAGTTGGAGGCCAAAGTCACCACTCGCTTAGGACGCTGGACAGGATTGCTCCGAGTGTTGTCCTACAGAGGTCGAGCGATGGTCATAAACCAACTGGTGGCTGCCATGTTGTGGTACCGGTTCGTCACTTTGATCCCTCCCCCTGCATTTGTCACCAAGATACAGAAGAAGCTCGTCGACTTCTTCTGGGACAAAAGGAAGCACTGGGTCTCTGCCGTGGTTCTGAGTCTCCCGCTTAGGGAGGGCGGTCAGTCGCTGGTGTGCCTCCGCACCCAGGCTGCGACTTTCTGTCTTCAGACGCTGCAGAGATACCTGTACGTCGAGAATCCTCCGAGATGGTGTGCGCTGGCGACGTATTTTTTCCGCCAGCTGCACGGCCTCAATTACGACATGCAGCTCCTGTTTTTGGAAGTGGGCGGCACGCGTGCCAGCCTGCGGGAGCTGCCTGTCTTCTACCAGGAACTGCTATGTGTTTGGAACTACGTCGCTTCCAGGCAGAGCTCTCCCCCGTCAGGAATGGCGGCTGTCCTTCGGGAGCCGCTGTTCAGGAATCTGCACCTCCACGTCTACGGGTTCGGATGGCTGGCGGAGGGCAGGGCTGTGCCTGGCAAGGTGACTAGAGTCGGGGACCTGCTCGATGGCGGAGGAGCGGGCTGGATGGCGCCGGAGGAGTTGGCGCGGCGCATGTCTTGGGCCAACGTCCGGCTCGCGGTCAATGCCATCGAGTCGATGAAAGCGACGCAGCGCCCCGGCGCCACAAGGTGTATCAAGGCGGCTCAAGCGCGTGGGGCGATCCCGTCCGAGCTTTCCCCCGTTTGGACGGAATTCCTTATCGGCGCCCAGCCCCGAAACCCCCCTCGGGAACCGGCGCCTCAAAACTTGAGCCGTCTCGAGGAAATACCCTCCGTGCCTTTTCATTCCGCACGGAGGGGTTTCCTGTACGGGCTGCTCCTGCACACTTTCCACTTTGTCATCTTCGCCTACCGTCCGGACACGCCGTGGCGTGCCGTCTTGCCTTCCGGCGGAGGCGGAGGTCCCCAATGGAGGGCTCTCTATGCGGGAGTCCTCCCTTGTTCTACTGGGGACTTGGCCTGGAGGGTGTTGCACGGAGCAGTCCCGTGCAATATATTTTTAAGTAGGTTCACGGACTCTGTTGTTCTGCGGCCTGGAGGAGTCCGTTTTTCACATTTACACGGAGTGTGAGAGGTTGCAGCCCCTCTTCCATTATTTGAAGGGGCTGCTCCTCGATTTTTGGTTGCACTTCAGTCCCATGCTCTTGATCTACGGTCACCCGGTGCGGAGGGGAGCAGGCAGGTTGGAGGACCTCCTCGTGGGTCTGCTCCTGGGCCTGGCTAAGAAAGCCATCAATTGGTCCAGGCAGCGGGCGGTCGAGGGGGTCATCCAGCCAGATTGCTTCCCTCTCTTCCACGGCCATGTTCGCGCTCGGGTGGCCCTGGAGATGGAGCACGCGGTGTCCGCCGGCGCGCTCGAGGACTTCCGTGACCGGTGGGCACCGCGGGGACTGGAGTGCATAATTAATTTGGATAACCAAATTCTGATTTGATTTATTAACGTTTATGTGGGGTTCTGTTAGTTACAGTTTATTTGTTTGTTTTTGATTGGTCCTACCAAAAGAGGGACAAAAACGAACAACTTTATTAACTAGCCTAATTACTCTGATGAGATCAATTACTCGAGAAACAGGTGAGGAGAGGGGCCCAAAGGCACGGCAGCAGTGCACCGAAGCCCCAAAAACCACCCTCAGGCGGCGAGCTGAGGGAAGTGCCGCTGAAGCCGTTACAATATGTGAAGAGAAAAAGATTGGTGAAGTCAAGCGTTGGTCCCTTGCAGTCAGTATCAGGGGAATTTATAATGAGGAACAAAGAAATGGCTGAACAATTAGATACATACTTTGGTTCTGTCTTCACAAAGGAGGACACAAATAACCTCCCAGAGATGCCGGGGAACATAGGTTCTGAGGAAAGGGTGGAACTGAAAGAAATCAGTATTTGTAGGGAAATTGTGTTAGGGAAATTGACGAAATTGAAGGCTGATAAATCCCAGGGGCCTGATATTCTACATCCTAGGGTACTTAAGGAAGTGGCCCTAGAAATAATAGATGCATTGCTGGTCATCTTCCAAAATTCTATCGACTCTGGAACAGTTCCCATGGATTGGAGGGTAGCTAATGTAACCCTACTATTCAAAAAAGGTGGTAGAGAGAAAACGGGGAATTATAGGCCAGTAAGCCTGACATCGGTAGTGCGGAAAATGCTAGAGTCCATTATAAAAGATGTAATAGCAGAGCACTTGGAAAACAGTGACAGGATCGGACAAAGTCAAAATGGATTTACAAAAGGTAAATCGTGCTTGACTAATCTACTGGAATTTTTTGAGGATGTATCTGGTAGAATAAATAAGGGAGAACCAGTGGATGTGGTGTGTTTGGACTTTCAGAAGGCTTTCGATAAGGTCCCACATAAGAGATTAGCATGTAAATTTAAAGCACATGGGATTGGGGTAAGGTACTTTTGATAGCGCATCAGTACTGACTTGGATAGAGAACTGGTTGGCAGACAGGAAGCAAAGAGTTGGAATAAACGGGTCTTTATCCAAGTGGCAGGCAGTGACTAGTGGGGTACTGCAGTGATTGGTGCTAGGGCCCCAGCTGTTCGCAATATATATTAATGAACTAGCCGAGGGAGCTAAATGTAATATCTCCAAGTTTGCAGGCGACACAAAGCTGGGTGGGCGTGTGTGCTGTGAGGAGGATGCCGAGAAACTCCAGTATGTTTTGGACAGGTTGGGTGATTGGGCAGATGCATGGCAGATGCAGTATAATGTGGATAAATGCGAGGTTATCCACTTTGGTGGCAAAAACAGGAAGGCAGATTATTGTCTGAACGGGAATAGATTGGGAGAAGGGGAAGTGCAACGAGACCTGGGTGTCCTTGTGCACCAGTCGCTGAAGGTAAGTATGCAGGTGCAACAGGCGGTTAAGAAGGCAAATGGTATGTTGGCCTTCATAGCGAGAGGATTCGAGTACAGGAGCAAGGATGTCTTGCTGCAGTTGTACAGGGTCTTGGTGAGACCACACCTTGAGTATTGTGTGCAGTTTTGGTCGCCTTATCTGAGGAAGGATGTTCTTGCCATGGAGGGAGTGCAGCGAAGATTCACCAGACTGATACCTAGGATGGCAGGAATGATGTATGAGGAGAGATTGGGTCAATTGGGCTTATACTCGCTGGAGTTTAGAAGAATGAGAGGGGATCTCATTGAAACTTTTAAAATTCTAACAGGACTAGACAGACTAGGTGCAGGAAGGATGTTCCCGATGGCGGGGGAGTCCAGAACCAGGGGTCACAGTCTAAAGATAAGGGGTAGGCCATTTAGGACAGAAATGTGGAGGAATTTCTTCACACAGAGAGTGGTGAACCTGTGGAATTCTCTACCACAGAAGGCATTTGAGGCCAATTCATTAAATATATTCAAGAAGGAGTTAGATATATTTCTTAAGGCTAAAGGGATCAAGGGATATGGGGAGAAAGCAGGGACAGGGTACTGAATTTGGATGATCAGCCATGATCTCATTGAATGGTGGAACAGGCTCGAGGGGCCGAATGGCCTACTCCTGCTCCTATCTTCTATGTTTCAATATTTCTATGACCTGCTATTTTGGATGTCGTCGCTCTTTTTAACGCCCTCTCCAAAGCAGCAGAGCTGAACGTGTGTTCGGCTGTACGATGGACCCTACCACCAGCGCTTCTTAAAAGGATACATACAACGTTCAGCTAAGTATAGATTTTTGTTTTTGTACTTTTTTTTTACATTTTATTTGAGTAGTGGCTTGGTGTAAAACATTTAAAAAGTTGTTAAAGTGTGAAGGGAGTGCAGTGAGTGCTGCTGGATGTTTGCAAGGCTTTGGATCTTAAAGGAAGGCCTCTGAGAACACCACTTGCTTCCAGTCCTGGGGGCTCTAGTTGCAGCCCCCTTGGGCTGCTTCATGCCATGGAGATGGAGCAGAAGCAGCAAAGGGGACAAGCTGCTTTCAGATGGAGCAGGAGGAGGAGTGTTAAGTCCGTGAATGATTGAGACACGGACTAGCAGGAGAGAAACAAACAAGCCTTTACTGGTGAAAGGCATAAACGAAACTAACCAACAGAGGCTCTCTAGCGCCTTTTATACAGGGGTGGTCACTGCCGGTACTGCAGTCTGAGACCAGTTATTCTCTTAAAGGTACATACACAACAATTCCTCCCCTTTTAGATAAACAGTACATAACATTCATTTAACAACTAATGATAACGAATTACAATCACAATTACTGTTGCTAGATACATTGGTTAAGTTTAAGCAATTATAAGTTCAGTCTATGAGGAGGCTTCCTGATTCTGTCTGGATAACGCCTCTTTGGAGTATCAGGTTCTTCTGGCAATGTTGAGTCAGAATCAATGTCGTTGTTTGGTTCATCTGCTTCCAATATTACCGGTTCTGCGGTAGCTGCAATTGGAACGTCAATTTCATTACCAGGTGTTTCAGATCGTGGTGTGGAGTTGACGTTTTCCAGTGACTCTAGAATCTGGTCAGCATGGCGTCTTACAATGCTCTCCCCAACGTCCACGGTATACATGAGAGGTCCTTGTCGTGTACAAATCGTTCCTGGCTGCCATTTCTCAGTGCGGTAGTCCCGGGCCAAAACTGGTTGACCTATCTTAAAACTTCTGGTCGGCCTTTCATTCATATTCTGAAACTGCCTGTTCTCCAAATCTCTTCGGACGTTTGGCTTAACCAAATCCAAGCGGCATCGTAGTCTTCGATTGAAGAACATCATGGCTGGAGTTTGGTTGGTAACCGCATGTGTCGCATTCCGGTAGGCAAACAAGAAGTTGTCCACCTTGTGTTGCAGGGGTATATCTTCATTACACATTGCCTTGATAGCCTTCTTGAATGTTTGGACAAACCTCTCGGCCAATCCATTAGTGGCTGGATGATATGGGGCAGATGTGTAATGCTTAACACCATTGTTCCTTAAGAACCTCCGGAACTCTTCAGACACAAACTGTGGTCCAGAGCAAATCTGTTCAGGCAGCCCATTCCTGGCGAATATGGTTCGTAAAACTGCGATAGTTTTTTCCGTGGTGGTTGAGGACATTTTTATTACCTCTGGCCACTTTGAATGTGCATCCACCGCAATTAAAAACATCGAGTCCATGAAGGGACCAGCAAAATCAATGTGCACACTTTGCCATGGAGATGAGGGCCACTCCCATGGATGCAGAGGAGCTTGTGGTGGGGCGTTTTGGACCTTCTGGCATCCTGCACAGCTCTTGGTCATCACTTCGATTTCTCTATCAATTCCCGGCCACCACACAAACGTTCTGGCTAAGCTCTTCATTTTTACCCCACCCAGATGACCCTCATGAAGCTCATTGAGCACTCTATCCGTCAACTTAGGTGGAATTACTACTCTGGATCCACACATCAAGGTTCCTCTGCACACTGACAGCTGTTCTCTTCTTGGCGAAAATGCTGGCAGCAGTGGTTCGCCATGTGCTGGCCATCCCTTCACCGTTAAATCATAGACCCGTGATAGTGTCGGGTCATTCCGTGTTTCCTTTTCTATGTTTGCATTCGTCACAGGGAGACATTCGACTATGGTCGAGTGGAATAACTCCATTGGATCCACTGCAAGGTCTTCTTCTTCCACCATCGGCAACGGTAGACGTGACAATCCATCAGCATTTCCATGCTGTTTAGTTCCCCTGTACTCGATGTCATATTGGTGTGCCCCTAGGAAAAGGGACCATCTCTGCAGCCGTTGTGCTGTCATTATCGGTACGCCCTTCTGAGGGTTGAAAATGGAGACAAGAGGTTGATGATCGGTTAGTAGAGTAAATTTTTGACCATGCAGATAGTGATTGAACTTCTTCACCCCCCACACTAGGCTGAGGGCCTCTCTGTCAATCTGGGCGTAGTTACGCTCGGCAGAAGTTAACGAGCGTGACGCAAAAGCTATCGGCCTCGCCAAACCATCAAGGAATTTATGTGATAGTACCGCCCCAATGCCGTAGGGAGACGCATCACACGCCAGCCTGATTGGCAGTGCTGGGTTGTAGTGAGCCAATACTTCCTTCGAAGTGATTAAGTCCTTACTCTTCTGAAAAGCACGTTTACAATCATCGCTCCATTTCCATGCTACCCCCGTTCGTAGCAGGGCGTTCAGTGGATGCAGAATTGTCGACAAATTCGGCAAAAACTTATGATAGTAATTCACCAACCTGAGGAATGACCTCAGTTGCGACACATTTTCAGGCGCTGGGGCCTTAACAACCGCTTCAATTTTGTCAGGGGACTTATGTAACCCCTCTTCATCAATCACGTGGCCACAATACGATATCTGTTTCTTAAAAAATTCGCACTTGGGGCGGTTGGCTCGCAGCCCATGTTCCCGTAGTCTAGTGAGCACCTGTTCTAGGTTGTTAAGGTGTTCACTGTCATCTTCACCTGTTACAAGGATGTCGTCCAAGTAACACTGAGTCCCCGGAATCCCTTGCAGGACTTGTTCCATCGCTCTTTGCCATAATGCCGGAGCCGATGCTACTCCGAATACCAATCGATGATACTGGTAAAGACCTTTGTGAGTGTTTATCGTGAGATACTTCCTAGAGGACTCTTCAACCTCCATCTGCAAATATGCTTGTGCTAGGTCAATTTTTGTAAAACGCTTCCCTCCAGACAGTGAGGCGACGATGTCTTCTATCCTTGGAAGAGGATATTGTACTGTGTGAAGGACAGGGTTCACCGTCACCTTGAAATCCCCACAGATGCGAATCTTCCTTGGCTCTCCGGACTTATTGCTTAACGTTTTCTTCATGACAGGAACGATGGGTGTCGCCCACTCGCTCCAGTCGACCTTAGACAACATGCCCGCCTTCTCCAGATTCTCCAGCTCTGCCTCGACGGCTGGACGAATTGCATATGGTACCGGTCTCGCTTTGAAAAACTTGGGAACTGCATTCTCTTCTATTTTTTAACGACGCGGTTACGCCTTTAAGCGTGCCCAGTTCTTGTTGAAATACCTCTTTGGTGTTAGCTAAGATTGTTGACAATCGTCCAGGAGTGACGTCTTCATCTTTTTTACCGTCCACCGTCCTTGCATGAATGGAATGCCAATCTAAGTTTATCTTCCTGATCCATTCCCATCCCAATAACGGTGGTCCACCATTTGGCAGTATGTAGAGATACAATTTCCATATTTTCTTGCCATTGTATTCGACAGGCACCCTTATTTTTCCTCTGGGGTATACTTTTTGCCCCGTATACGTCGTCAAGATGATGCGTGTCTCGCTCAAGGGTATGTGTGAAAATAGCCGCTCATAGTCTCGTTGATTCATGACGGTTAGCGCTGATCCTGTATCCAATTCCATTTTAACTTGGGACCCTGCTATCGTGAGGGTGACCCAAATGGTTCGGTGATCCTCTTTTGCGATTACATTGTGAAGTTTGAGACAGCTTAATCTCCTGTTCTCGGATTCACTATCGCTCATCTGGTCTTCGGAACTACTGTCCGTCATCTTTTGTACTTTCTTGTACGGTTCCTTAGTAGCCTTTTTGTTGTCGCTGGTCTTCTTCCCAGACCTACAAGCTCGTGCAATGTGTCCAATCTTCCCGCATTGTCTGCATATTTTGTCTTTGGACCAGCAGTCCTTCTGGTCATGGTTAGTTCTGCCGCAGCGATAACATTTTGCAAATCCCCGTGTCATTTCGTGGGTGCCGTATTCCTGTGGTTTTTGTTGAATTTCTGCAGCTCCCCTGGCTGCTGCTTCATACGATACTGCCACGCTGAAAGCCTTATCTAGCGTCAGCTCTTTTTCTGTGAGTAACTTCTTCTGTGTTCCTTCACTCAGGAGTCCACAGACAAATTTGTCCCGTAGGGTATCTGCCAGTCCTGCTCCGAACTGGCAGTGCTTTGATAGCTTGCATAGTTCCGTAAGATACTCAGCATTGCTCTCATCTTTGTGCTGAGTTCTCCTGTGGAATTTAAATCTTTCTGCTATCAACAGCGGTGCAGGGTTTAAGTGCTCCTGTAGAACAGCAACAATTTCGTTAAAACTCTTCGCCTTCGGTTTGGCTGGAGTAATCAGATCCCGCAATAGGTCGTACGTTCTAGCGCCCATTACGTTTAGCAATATTGATGCCTTTTTCCCCTCCGCTATTTCATTTGCCTCGAAATATACCTCGACTCTTTCCACATACGTGGTCCAGTCCTCTAATGTATTATCAAAAGCAGTGATACAGCCAGTCTTCGGCATCTTGCAAATCTAAAATGGCGCCTCCCGCGCTTTGCCTCCTTCTACGATTTAACAAAATGGTGCCTCCCGCGCTTTTCCTTCTTCCCCGCTGTTGTTAGCGCTGCTTTCCACGTTTTCTTGCGCGTATTCTTTTTCTTTTATTATTTTCCCGTCGTGGAGCGGACCCTCTGGAACACTTCCCTCCCTCTTCTGAGGTCCGAACGCTGCCCAGCTTCATCCTCTCTCTCTCTCTCCTTGCTTCCCGACTCGCTGCCCGGCCCCATTGCAGCCCAGGAAGGATCAGAGCACTACCTGCCACCAGCCCGATTAGCTGGGAAACCACGGACCGAGGAACCCAGCCTGGCTCTGGACAGTCTCTCCTGCAAGTTTTGAAATCGCTGATTGATGGTCGACGCCCATTTCTCGAGTTTCAATGGCCTATTTTTTTTTTTCTGTCTCCGACCTTCAACACGTCGTCGGAGCTGCTGCTGAGTTGCAGGTAAGTTCGTTTCTAACTCGTCGCCAGTGTTAAGTCCGTGAATGATTGAGACACGGACTAGCAGGAGAGAAACAAACAAGTCTTTACTGGTGAAAGGCATAAACGAAACTAACCAACAGAGGCTCTCTAGCGCCTTTTATACAGGGGTGGTCACTGCCGGTACTGCAGTCTGAGACCAGTTATTCTCCTAAAGGTACATACACAACAAGGAGGAAGAGGAAAAAGCAGAGGAGGAGAAAGCAGAAGGAAGGAGGCAACCCAGACAGCCCTTTTCTGGAAGAGATAGCTGAGATTGAATTATCTGCCTATGGTACCAATGAACACAACGCAATTCCCCTTTCAACATTTGTCCTACACCTTACCTTCCTCCTGTTATTGACCAACAGAGCGTCCTCTTGTCCACAATGCTGAAATAAAAGCCACCACAAAGCAAACTTTCCAGTCCAACTTTATCAATATTACATCAAAAAAGCAACTAATCACCTTTGTGCATTCCCTTAATGACTGCCCTGCATGTGCCTTTGCCTATCCAAGTGATGTTATCAGTGCTACCTCAGTGGCTGCAGCATGGCTGGTGGAAGGCTGCTGACTTTCAGTGGGGGAGACTACAGATGGCCTTGCAGGATGACCTTGAGGAGCTGGTAGCTAGGAGTGTGACAGCGTTTCTTCTTCTTCTCTTTCCTCTCCCTCTTCTTGGTCAACCATTGGCTGGGCAGGCTGGATTTCTTGGGTGTCTGAAATGAGGAAGGCACAAGGGTGGCGTTGTGATGAGGGGAGGGGGTAAAGAAAGAGGTGCATGTTTACACCATGTGCAGCTTGTACATCAGACGCCATTGTGGGATGAGGGGGAAATGGGAACTGTGAAGGAGGTATGAGGATTCAGCCCTGCCGCTGGCCAATGGCTCAACCATGCCCCTGGCAAGAATGGCCAGCACCGTCTCCTCCAAGGGGGTGAGTTGCAGCTAGGAATGTAACAACAACAACTTGTATTTATATAGCACCTTTAACATAGTAAAACTTCCCAAGGCGCTTCACAGGAGTATTCAAAGACAAAAAATTTGACACCGAGCTACATAAGGAGAAATTAGGGCAGGTGACCAAAAGCTTGGTCAAAGAGGTAGGTTTTAAGGAGCGGCTTAAAGGAGGAAAGAGAGGTAGCAAGGCGGAGAGGTTGAGGCAGGGAATTCCAGAGCTTAGAGCCTGGGCAACAGAAGGCACGGCCACCAATGGTTGAGCGATTATAATCAGGGATGCTCAAGAGGGGAGAATTAGAGGAGTGCAGATATCTCGGGGGGTTGTGGGGCTGAAGGAGATTACAGAGATAGGGAGGGGCGAGGCCATAGAGGGATTTGAAAACAAGGATGAGAATTTTGAAATTGAGGCGTTGCTTAACCGGGAGCCAATCTAGGTCAGTGAGCACAGGGGTGATGGGTAAACGGGACTTGGTGCGAGTTAGGACACGGGCAGCCAAGTTTTGGATGACCGCAAGTTTACATAGGGTAGAATGTGGGAGGTCAGCCAGGAGTGCGTTGGAATAGTCAAGTCTAGAGGTAACAAATGCATGGATGAGGGTTTCAGCAGCGGATAAGCTGATGCAAGGGCGAAGATGGGCGATGTTATGGAGGTGGAAATAGGCGGTCTAAGTTATGCTGCAGATATGTGGTTGGAAGCTAAATTCAGGGTCAAATATGACACCAAGGTTGCGAACAGTGTGGTTCAGTCTCAGACAGATGTTAGGGAGAGGGATGGAGTCAATGGCTAGGGAACAGAGTTTGTGGCGGGGACTGAAAACAATGGTTTCGGTCTTCCCAATATTTAATTGGAGAAAATTTCTGCTCATACATTACTGGATGTTGGACAAGCAGCCTGGCAATTTAGAGACCGTGGAGGGGCCGAGATAAGTGGCAGTGAGGTAAAGCTGGGTGTCATTGGTGTACATGTGCAAACTGACGATGTGTTTTCGAATGATGTCACCAAGGGGCAACATGTAGATGAAGAATCGGAAGGGGCCAAGGATAGATCCTTGGGGGACACCAGAGAAAGCGATGTGGGAGTGGGAAGAGAAGCCATTGGAGGTAATTCTCTGGTTACAATTAGATAGATAAGAATGGAACCCAGCGAGTGCAGTCCCACCCAGCTGGACGATGGTGGCGAGGCGTTGGAGAAGGATGGAATGGTCAACCGTGTCAAAGGCTGCAGACAAGTCAAGAAGGAGGAGGAGGGATAGTTTACCTTTGTTACAGTCACAAAGAATGTCATTTGTGACTTTGATGAGAGCCGTTTCGGTACTGTGGCAAGGGTGGAAACCTGATTGGAGGGATTCAAACATGAAATTGCGGGAAAGATGGGCGCGGATTTGGGAAGCGACAACATGTTCAAGGACTTTGGAGAGGAAACATAGAAACATAGAAGATAGGAGCAGGAGTGGGCCATTCGGCCCTTCGGGCCTGCTCCGCCATTCAATGAGATCATGGCTGATCATTCAAATTCAGTACCCTGTCCCTGCCTTCTCCCCATATCCCTTGATCCCTTTAGCCTGAAGAAATATATCCAACTCCTTCTTGAATATACTTAATGAACTGACCTCCACCGCCCTCTGTGGCAGAGAATTCCACAGGTTCACCACCCTCTGGGTGACGAAATTCCTCCTCATTTCAGTCCTAAATGGCTTACCCCTTATCCTTAGACTATGACCCCTGGTTCTGGACTCCCCGGCCTTCAGTAACATCCTTCCTGCATCTAGTCTGTCCAGGCCTGACAGAATTTTATAGGTTTCGATGAGACCCCCTCTCAATCTTCTAAACTCCAGTGAGTATAAGCCCAATCGACACAATCTCTCCTCATACGTCATTCCTGCCATCCCAGGTATCAGCCTGGTGAATCTTCGCTGCACTCCTTCCATGGCAAGAACGTCCTTCCTCAGGTCAGGCGACCAAAACTGCACACAATACTCAAGGTGTGGTCTCACCAAGGCCCTGTACAACTGCAGCAAGACATCCTTGTTCTTGTACTCGAACCCTCTTGCTACGAAGGCCAACATACCATTTGCCTTCTTAACCGCCTGCTGCACCTGCATGCTTACCTTCAGCGACTGGTGTACAAGAACACCCAAGTCTCTTTGCACTTCCCCTTCTCCCAATCTATTGCCATGCAAATAATAATCTGCCTTACTGTTTTTGCCACCAAAGTGGATAACCTCACATTTATCCACATTATAGTGCATTTGTCATGTTTCTGCCCAATCACTCAACCTGTCCAAATCATGCTGGAGTTTCACTACATCCTCCTCACAGCATACCCTCCCACCCAGCTTTGTGTCATCTGCAAATTTGGAGATATTACATCCAATTCCCTCATCCAGATCATTAATATATATTGTGAACAGCTGGGGTCCTAGGACCGATCCTTGCGGTACCCCACTAGTCACTGCCTGCCACTCAGAAAAAGACCCGTTTATTCCAACTCTTTGCTTTCTGTCCGCCAACCAGTTCTCTATCCAAGTCAATACCTTGCCCCCAATCCCATGTGCCTTAATTTTGCACGCTAATCCCTTATGCGGGACCTTATCGAAAGCCTTCTGAAAGTCCAAATACACCACATCCACTGGTTCTCCCTTCTCTATTTTACCAGTTACATCCTCAAAAAATTCCAGTAGATTAGTCAAGCATGATTTACCTTTTGTAAATCCATGTTGACTTTGTCCGATCCAGTCACTGCTTTCCAAGTGCTCTGCTATTACATCTTTTATAATGGACTCTAGCATTTTCCCCACTACCAATGTCAAGCTTAACGGTCTATAATTCCCCGCCTTTTCTCTACCACCTTTTTTGAATAGTGGGGTAACATTAGCTACCCGCCAATCCAAGGGTACCGTTCCAGAGTCTATCGAGTTCTGGAAGATGACCAGCAATGCATCTACTATTTCTAGGGCCACTTCCTTAAGTACCCTGGGATGTAGATTATCAGGCCCTGGGGATTTATCGGCCTTCAGTCCCATCAATTTTCCTAACACCATTTCCCTACAAATACTGATTTCTTTCAGTTCCACCCTTTCCTCAGAACCTATGTTCCCCGGCATCTCTGGGAGGTTATTTGTGTCCTCCTTTGTGAAGACAGAACCAAAATATGTATTTAGTTGGCCTGCCATTTCTTTGTTCCCCATTATAAATTCCCCCGATTCTGACTGCAAGGGACCTACGCTTGACTTCACCAATCTTTTTCTCTTCACATATCTAAAAAAGCTTTTACAGTCAGTTTTTATGTTTCCTGCAAGCTTACTCTCATATTCTATTTTCCCTTTCTTAATTAATCCCTTTGTCCTCCTTTGTTGAATCCTAAACTGCTCCCAATCCTCAGGATTATTGCTTTTTCTGGCCAATTTATATGCCCTCTCCTTGGACCTTATGCTATCCCTAATTTCCCTTGTTAGCCATGGTTGGGTCACCTTTTTTGTTTTATTTTTATGCCAAACTGGGATGAACAAATTCTGTAGTTCATCCATTCGGTCTTTGAATGTTTGCCATTGCCTATCCACCATAAACCCTTTGAGTGCCATTCCCCAATCAATCCTACCCAACTCGCTCCTAAGACCATCATAGTTTCCTTTATTTAAATTGAGGACCCTAGTCTCCGAGTCAGCTACTTCATTCTCCATTTTAATGAAGAATTCGATCATATTATGATCGCTCCGACCCCAGGGGCCTCGTACAACAAGATTGCTAATTAATCCTTTCTCGTTACATAATACCCAGTCTAAGATGGCCTGATCTCTGGTTGGCTCCTCGACATATTGGTCCATGAAACTATCCCGTAAATACTCCAGGAATTCCTCCTCCACAGTATTGTTACTAATTTGGTTGGCCCAATCTATATGTAGATTAAAGTCACCCATGATGACTGCTGTGCCCTTATTGCACGCTTCTTTAATTTCTCTTTTAATGCCATCCCCAACCTTCACCTTACTGTTTGGAGGTCTATAAACCACTCCCACTAACGTTTTTTTCCCCTTAGTATTTCTCAATTCTACCCATACAGATTCCACCTCATCAGAGCTAATATCCTTCATTACAATTGTGTTAATCCCTTCTTTAACCAGTAGTGCTACCCCACCTCCCTTTCCTTTTTGCCTGTCTTTCCTGAATATCGAATACCCCTGGATGTTGAGTTCCCAGTCCTGGCCTTCCTTGAGCCACGTTTCCGTAATTCCAACCAAATCGTATTTGTTTACTTCTATTTGCGCAGCCAATTCATCCACCTTATTACAAATGCTCCTCGCATTAAGACACAAAGCCTTCAGACTTGTTTTTTTAACGCTCTTAGACCTATTAGAATTATTATTTACAGTGGCCATGTTTGATTTAAACCGTTGATTTCTCTGACTGCCACTTTTGTTTTTCTCCTTCCCATCTTTTGCTTTTATCCTTGTTTCCCTTTCCTCTGTCTCCCTGCTCAGGTTTCCAACCCCCTGCCATTTTAGTTTAAACCCTCCCCCACAGCACTAGCAAACACTCCCCCCAGGACATCGGTTCCAGCCCTGCCCAGGTGCAAACCGTCTGGTTTGAACTGGTCCCACCTCCCCCAGAACCGATTCCAATGTCCCAGGAACTTGAATCCCTCCCCCTGGCACCATTCCTCTAGCCACGTATTCATCTGAAGTATCCTTCTATTTCTACTCTGACTAGCACATGGCACTGGTAGCAATCCTGAGATCACTACCTTTGAGGTCCTGTTTTTTAATTTATCTCCTAACTCCATATATTCCACTTTTAGGACCTCATCCCACTTTTTACCTATATCGTTGGTGCTTATATGCACCACGACAACTGGCTGTTCACCCTCCCCTTCCAAGATGTTCTGGGAAAGGAAGGTTGGAGATGAGGCGGTAGTTTGCAAGGACGGAGGGGTCGAGGGTTGTTTTTTTGAAGAGAGGGGTGATGTCGGCAGATTTGAGGGAGAGGGGGACAGTACCTGAGGCGAGAGAACCATGAACAATGTAAGCTAACAGCCAGAAAGGGAAATTGGGTGGTCAGCAGTTTGGTGGGAATAGGGTCAAGGGAGCGGGAAATGGGTCTCATGGACAAGATGAGCGCGGAGAGGTCACGAGGGGAGCTCAGAGAGAAACTGGAGAAAGGTGTGCCTCATGTTTGGTAGGTGAGTAATTGGGGTGGGGGGGTGTTGTTCATTGAGCAGTGTGTGAGGCTCGTGGTGCAGTTGATAGGAGACAACTTTTGAAGATGCAAGTTTCGACAAGAGTGGGAGCAAGAACATATCAATACCTGTGAGGTCTTTCACCAGCAGGAACATGGCCGAATCAGCAACCTGCTGAACTCGTTGTGGAAGCACTGTAACCAGCTCTCACTGCAGTGTGTGAAGGACGATGGGCTGTACGAGGAGACTCGGAAGGTTTTGGAACTGTGCGATATTGATGCTGATATGTATTGCTTCATTCACAAGAAAATGAGAGGACTGAATCCACCCACTCCCATAGAGGGGGCGTGATGACTCGTCTAAGGTCATGAAACTTCTTTGGGCACTGGAGCCAGGTCCTGGGGCGACACTGCTGGCAGAGACCGCCTCAGCGATCTGGTCCCATGTCCTTCTTTCTGGAAGGCCTCCTGGTCCCCTGTCTTCCAGTGTTCACCCCCTGCACAAAGCTCGAGTGCTATGTCCCAGATCCTGGGTGTCTTTTCCCTGGCCTGTTAAGCCATTTGGGTTAGTGCTGAAGCATTTTTAACATTTTTGATCAGCAGAAGGCAGCTTACCTTTAAGAGGTACAGACTGCCTCAAAGAGGCATAGGCTAGTTTTAAGCAAAACTAGCCTCATGCAAACATCGAGAACTTTGGCCTCCTGCTGAATGCACAGCCTGTCAGCAGCACATTCAGTGTTGGGCTGTGTGCTACAATCATTATAATTGGCAGGCAGCACAAATTTGACATGCTGCCTGCGCTCTTTGAATGGGGGCAGGCACGCCTTGCATTGCAGTGCCTACACCCGCTTTTCAGCGCTATCGAACTTCACCCCGAGGGGATGCTAACGGGGCGCAAAGCAACTAGCGCCCGGACGTGTCGCCGCTAACACCTCCCGCGAAATTCAGCGGGAGGTTAGCGGCGGCGGTGGCCAGTAGCGCCCCACAGTGCTGCGCCTCCGGCGATGACGTCATCGGCATGCGCAGCGCCCCGCTCGCGCCCCGGCCGCAACCTTGGCTCACGCTCTCTGACCTACCGCTGGACGCTATGTCCGACAGGGTCAGGGTGGCGTTTTTGCAGCTGGGGCGGCGATAATTAAAGGGCAGGTGCCAAGCGGCCAATTTTTGTGGGCCGCCTGCCAGCACCTGCCCCCTCTGGCCTCCTCCAGCGGGGTGCCGGCCGCGATCCGTCAGCCCGGCACTCCTCTTGAGTGCTGGGCTCTTTTGCCGGCACCCCGCTCCCTGGTGGTCCAGCAGGGCCCCGGTGCACTAGACCCCTCCCCTTTAATCAGGGGAGGGAGGCCTGCAGTACCGTGGCGCTATGTGCCGGCACGTGTGGCGCTGCTGCACGTAGCGCCGCGATATTCAATGAGAGCACCCCAAGAGGGAGGGGGAGCGCATCCAGTAGCGCCCCACCTCCTGCTTGGGGCATTACAATTGAATTTCGGGCATGGGGGTGCTAACTTTTTTGGGGCGCTAATTATCGCCCCAAAGGGGGCGCGAGCCAATTTTTCCCCCTTAGTTTACCGAATATGAATTGCACACTCTTTCCATTCAGGGATACATCCCAGTGTATCCAATGAGCTCCAGCACAGATTCACAACAGGCAAGGCTTGTTAGCATCACCCAATTCCTGAGAATAGGCTTTGGGATTTCCAAATGAGCTTGGTGGTGGGGGAGGGTAACTTTAACTTTTTGGGCGATGTTGTAAAATGGGTGGTATATTTATAAACTCAGGGATATACCTGTTTATACACTGTATGAATGGAACCGCGTTTATGTGTTCAACCATAAATGTATTTTGATGCTTTGGCAACATAAGATGTACCTTATCATGCCAATAAAGCGATTTGTATTGTATTGTATTGATATCACAGAATCACAGAATCCCCACAATGCAGATAGAGGCCATTTCGGCCCATCGAGCCTGCACCAACACATATCCCACCCTATCCCCTTAACCCCACGTATTTAATCCCCTAACACTAAGGGTCAATTTATCATAGCCAAATCAACCTAACCCGCACATCTTTGGACTGTGGGAGGAAACCGGAACACCCGGAGGAAACCCACACAGACACAGGGAGAATGTGCAAACTCCACACAGACAGTCGCCCGAGGCTGGATTTGAACCCGGGTCCCTGGCGCTGTGAGGCAACAGTGCTAACCACTATGCCACCGTGCCCCCCTATCAGATCGGCCGCCTGTGATACACCTCACCCGAATTTCATTTCCATTGAAGTTGGTGCCGGTTTTACACTATCACCAAAAGTCAAAGTTACCCCCCCCCCCCCGGAGTCTAACCTGCGAAAACTGCACAGCGCATCAGTACGGAAGTACAGAGTATTGGTAAGCTTCCTGCTGCTTGTTTAGCCAGGGCCACACTATCTATGATAACTTGGGACTTGGCAAAGCTTTTGTCTCCTCAAACAGACACACGCTAAGGGGATGAATTTCGGCTGGGGTTCCCCCAATTGTCTGCCGTAACTTCAATGAAAGAGCCACGGAAATCCCAGAAAGCAGCGTAAACATGATTTGTGCCATTTTACCAGCGTTTCCATGTAAATTCCACTGAAGCTATGAAGGACAGACAGAAGAACCCCCATGGAAATTCACCCCCAATACTGAGCGTGGCCTTATCCAATAGCAATGCAGTGTTGACTATGATTGCTGAACCTGGGTTGATAGAGCACGCATTAAGCAACAGAAAATCTGCATCTCAGCCACTGGTATCCAAATATAATTTCTCCACTTCTTCTTTCTGTGTTCCCTGCAAAACACTAATGTCAAATTAATGAGCCATCTCTCCTTGTTCCAGTTGTCTCTGTTGCATTCTGTTATGCCACCTATGCCAGCTGGCCCCAAAAAAAGTTGCCCTCAGCGAACTCTGGCGAGAAGTTTGCCTTTTTCGACGTTCAATTGATTTCAGTGCTCTGTAATGGGAATTCCTAGTGTGATGCTGCTGTGACGTGAACAAGCTGTCTCAGTAGCCAATCACATTGCAGAACTCTCACAGACAGGAAACCAGGAAATGAGAAGTTCCTTTTATCCGGACTTTTTAAAAATGTTAGAGAGCGAAATGATGATTGGGACTCTCACATGCGGATAAGGTAGAAGCTGAAATATCATGAACAAACATTTTTAAAGTTTTTAAAAGTTGTAATTTTTATAATAATGGAGAAATTTGACATTCCACAAATATAAACATTTGTTTTGCAAGGCCAGAATGTTTGTTTAGCAGTCAACAAGACTTAACATTTAATGAGGTATTTAACAGTGATATTAATGCGGAAAAGCCCAAGTTTTCATCAGTTTCACTGATTCCACTGATTGCCAGCTATGGCGGGGTTCCACAGCGCAGCCGGTGTCGGAGCAATGAATGACTGACCGCAACTTCAGGATTTCCGTGTTTAGATGCGCGTGCGCTAAATCCTGAAGCTGCGGTCAGTTTCAGAGGGGTAATGCCAGCGAACGCTGTTAGTTCGCCATCATTACCCACCGCAAATTCTGGGCCATTACCTCAGTAAGGCAATGAAAAGACATTAATGACACAAAAATACTGGAAACAGTCGGTCTACCAGTTCCTAAAAGAGTTAACACCAGCCAACACCCTAAGCATAATACTACCACCTGTCCCCCACTGGAACTGTCTTCTGATAAAGGGTTTACACCTGAAATGTCAACCTAACTCTCCTACCACCAAATGCCAACAGATCCATTTAAAATGCAAATATAAATGGCTGGTTTGCTGAGCACACTGTTCTGTCACAGGTGTGCCTTGATTTCCCTGTGACTTGCTACATTAACTCCCTTTTCCATTTACAGTCTGACTTCTCATTTTTGCCTACCTAGGACTATTGAAGTTTATAGCACAGAAGGAATTACCATTCAGCCTATTGTGTCGGTGCCAGCTCTGTGCAGGAGCATTCCAAAGCTAATCCCACTGCCCCACTCTCTTCCAATTGCTCCGTGTCTTCCTCTGCTTTATTTATCCAATTTTCTCTTAAAATAATGAAGCGCTTAGACGGTGTTCCTATAGATAGACAGATTTTTTCAAATAGATAGGTTAGGGAGAACCAGGGGTTGTGCATATATGTTACGCAAGTTGGATGCCAGGAGGTTCTTATTTTCTCACAGAATCGTAGACCCTATGGAACAAGTTGTCAGCACGTGCAATGAGTGTGGATTCGCTGCGTACCTTTAGGAAGGAACTGGAGCCACCTGGCTGAGGCCAAAATCAAACCAAAAGGTAGGTGCAATACTAAACAGCATAAATCAATGGGAACACCTCTGTTCAGTCCGTAAGGGTGACTGTAGGAATTAATAAGCGGGGTTGGGGTTATTGTCTCTGGCCAGTCAGAAGCCTCTGAGCTGCTCCAGGGACCACTGTGCGGTTTCGAAGCGCTCCCCTATTCCTGGTTCTGACCACCGTACTTATTCGGTAGCGATGTAGACAGAAAACGTGACTCGTGGTTGGGTGCAAAACAGACCAGTATTTATTGAAACAAAAAAAGAAACAAATTGAAAATAAACAATACAGCACACCTATGCTGAAATACAGCACTTTACTTCTCACAGTACACTTTAGTGTTTACTACAGCACTCGTTTGCTTAATAGAACACTGTTACTTAAATGCAGCACTTTACTTCTTAGTACAACACTGTTACTTAGATACAGCACTTTTAATACAGCCACTTAGTGTTCACTACAGCACTTTTCTGCTTAGTGCAACACTGTTACTTAAATAGGGGAGGAGAAAACGGACACAACGAGGGAAAATAGGCTAAAATTACAGTTTAACAAGATTCCCCTTTAATTCCCACCCTTATACCTATTCTAAGTTGCCTTGTAATGGGCCAGAAAATGTATGCTCACCAATGAATGCCTGCCCCGTGCCCTTGCGGTCTTAGATTCTTCACCACCCTGAAGATAGAGATACCCCAGTGTTTAAAAGTAACTGCTGGTATTCCACTCCCTTGGGCGGGCTCCCAAATTGTAGAGGGCACAGAGGCAAGGCTGCAGAGAGAGAGAGAGGCTTCCTGAGAAGCTATCTTATACCCCATTTGGGGCCGAAATCTTCCCGCCCAAATCCGGATGCATCTGGGCTAAACAAAAGGGATCCAAACTGTCCCCATTGACTGTGATGGGTTTTGGATGAATCACCCATTCATTGTGATGGGTTTTTGAATGCATCCCCATTCTTGTGATGGGTTGAATGAAGCTGTCTCAGTTTGAAAAACCATGTCTATTTCCTTAATGGCTGAGTAAACAGCCCTTGGAGGTTAGTGTAAACAAACTGATTGTCCTGTGGTCACACCCAACCGCAATTGATTGGCAGTCTCAAGTGGTTCAACATTGCAGCAGTTTAGTGTAAACAAACATCGATTGTGCTGCAGGAAGAGAAACTCCCTGAACTGCCTTTGATTGTCAGTTTAACTACTCCATTGCTTCAAGGGCTGGGTTTTTTTCTAAATCCTTTGTCAGCCATCTTTGATTTTCCCTTTTCATATGCACACAGTCTGTGTGGTGTCTCCTGCCACGAGGTCAGACAGCCATCTTTGATTATCCTTTTTCACAGACACACACACTGCCTTTTCAGTCCTCTTTGTCAGCCCATGCTTTGAAGAGAGACTGTCCTTTTGTCTTCTGCCACGAGGTCTGATGGCCATTTTGATCCCTGGATTTTTAAAGGTATATTCTACCCAGGTATTTTTTAATCAAAAATCAATCTTCGGAACTGTAGGAAACTTTGAAATTATTGCGAAATCTTACAGTCCCCCATCAGATACTAAAACTTGCTTGTAGTATCCTGTCCAAAGGTGAGCAATAATTTCTGACCCCCCACAAACAACCTTCCCTTATACTTATGTAGATCTATCTTTGATCCCCCAAAACCTCCATCTCCCGTACCCAGAGAGAATCGCAGTACACGGTAGGCATCTATCGACAGAAAACAAGATTAATTAAATAATCAATACACGGAGGGGGTCCAATGCCCCTGCACCACTCGTATCTACAATAATTAAATCATGGAGGGGACCGATGCCCCTGCACCACTTGTGACATAATTTTAACATGATACAACATCTTTAATGGGATTATCACCCAGCCAACATATCTGCTAAAAATACATATGGAAGAAAACGAGCTTCCCCCTTTTTTTTATGACAATGCAATTGCCTGACACTTTATTAAATGGCACAATTCTTCAGCCATAAATGTATTTTAAATTTTTACCATGCAAACATAACAATTCATAGGCATATGCAATTTGTTCCCTTAACTCCAAACAAGCAGTAAAATAATTAACAAGCTTTTGTAAATTCTTAATCTTAATTGAATTTCCAATAACAGTTTAACTGTTGTGGGCATCTGCCTCCTGCAGACCCCTTCCTTTGTGGTCTAGGAATGCTTCTTCCTTGAGCATCCAACGACACGCTGGCCCTCTGTACCTTCCGGAACTCTGAAAAAAGACTAAAAAAACATCTAGCCAGGTCCCCTGGCTCGGTGGGGGGGGGGGTGTAATCAGGTCCCGTGACCTCGATGCACAATCCAATTCTGGAATGGTACCATACTTAAAACTTATACACGAATAATAATTGCAATATAAAATCTAAAATTAACACGCACTACCTTAATCCTTTAATTGCACATTACTTGCACAAAGCTATATACAAGCACCACCCATCTCTGGGTGGCCAGCCTAATCCCTGTTTGGGCTGCCACAGGCTGTACCCTGCGGCATGGCTGAACTGATTCCACCTTCATGTCCCTCACAGCTTATGGCTGCTGGTTGGGGACTCCTACCTTTTTGCTTCTCCCTGACTTGGGAGACCGCCCTACTCCACTGGAAAGTGGGTGACCATACTCTCTTGGGCTGGGGTACCCAAAGAGATCTCCTAGGGAGTGTCACTGGTGGGGCTACCCCAGCGAGCAGACCCTTAGCTCGGGTCACACTCCCTGCTGGCTGGGGACCTCCTCCTTTGGGTCCCTCCCTTCCTAAACCTGGGCTGGGGACGGGCAATCCCTTGCCACTGGCTGCCGGTGGCTGAGAGCCTTCCCCTTCAGGTCTAAAACCTGGTTCAAGCTCCTCCCTGGAGTCCCACAAGAGAGGGGGAATCACTCGGGCCAAGTGCTGGGGAACTTCTCCTCTCATACAAGCGACTGCGCCTGCGTGAGCATTCTGTGTGTGTGTGCGTGCTGCAGGCTGTGGATTTCTAATCTCAGGCACAATCCCAGCTGCCTGTTCCCCTGCCCACGGCTCAAACAACGTGCATTGTTGGATATAACTGGCTGCCTGCCAGTAATCCTGTTCAAAATCCTTTTCCCTGACCAGGGTGGCTTTAAAGGTGGATTCTTGGGCCTGGACCTGCTTTTGGTCCAGGGCCAAAGCTATCCCCTGTGTGCCCCCCTTATCCCAGATTGTTGCTACCGGACCTGCTCTACAGGGGTCCCAGAACTCTCCTTCCCTGTCCCCCTGCTTAAACAACTCACAGTGGTCATGAATGGCTCCTCCCCTAACACAAGCCACAGCACCTGCCTGTGCAGCCTGTGAGCTTGTACCTGCTGCGGGCTGGGGATTTCTGTCCTCAGGTTCACTCCCTGCGGCCTGTTTCCCTGTGGGTCCCATTAAGCTAGATGAGACCTCATTAGACCGGGGTGAATTGGTCAGGTCTTCTGAGTGGACCACCGTGCTGGAGGCTCCAGTGTCCACTGAATATCTCCCCTGCACCATTTCACCCCCATCTCAACATAGGGCCTGTTCCCCTCAGCATTGTCGCAGGGACACAGGTCAACAGGTTGCGCTGGCTCGAGCCATTGCTGGGAGTGGGATGGGGCAGACGGGGTCAAAGCTACGCTCCCCTGGCCAGTCAGAAGGGACCGCACTGCCTCCAATAGTGACTCGACCCAGCGGGGGGGGGGGGAAATTCCTGTCTCTACCACCTCATCCTCCACCCCCTTTCCTGCCAGAGCTCCTGAAAGCTCGGGCCTGCCTTCGGGCTGATCAGACATATCATCCCCTTTGTCCTCCTTAAAGCCATATTCAAGCTTTCTATCTCTGCCCTACAGGGGCCATGATCTGCTTCCTCAAACCCTTGCTCGCAGGCCAGCTTATATGTTGCCTTTACTTCCCTAACCTTTTCCTCCTGCTCTTTTATTTCTTGCATGAGGCAAGCGTTCTCCTCCCACACCCTCATCTCATTGCTCTTGGCCTCTGCAACTAGGCACTCCAGGTACTCTGACTCATGCCTCGTGTGGCTTTTGCCCTCACTAAACTGAACCACCAGGCGCTCTATCTTGGCCTGGTATTCTTCAACCTCCCTTTCCCTAACCCAACTCTCTGCTCTAGATTCCCTAAGCCTGCGGGTAACTTCCCCAAGCCTGTGGGCACCTAACCACAAACAAAACAGCGGGATAAAAAGAAAACCAATAACTGCTGCTCTCTCCAGACCCAAACCACCGTCTGCCACATCGCACACTGTTGCCGACATCCCTGCCATGGTCGCCAGTTTGTAGGAATTAATAAGCGGGGTTGGGGTTATTGTCTCTGGCCAGTCAGAAGCCTCTGAGCTGCTCCAGGGACCCCGTGCGGTTTCGAAGCGCTCCTCTATTCCTGGTTCTGACCACCATACTTATTCGGTAGCGATGTAGACAGAAAACGTGACTCGTGGTTGGGTGCAAAACAGACCAGTATTTATTGAAACAAAAAAAGAAACAAATTGAATATAAACAATACAGCACACCTATGCTGAAATACAGCACTTTACTTCTCACCATATTTTTAAGTGTCTACTGCAGCACTCGTTTACTTAATAGAACACTGTTACTTAAATGCAGCACTTTACTTCTTAGTACAACACTGTTACTTAGATACAGCACTTCTAATACAGCCACTTAGTGTTCACTACAGCACTTTTCTGCTTAGTGCAACACAGTTACTTAGATACAGCACTTTTAATACAGCTACTTAGTGTTCACGACAGCACTTTTCTGCTTACTGCAACACTGTTACTTAGATACAGCACTTTTAATACAGCTACTTAGTGTTCACTACAGCACCTTTCTGCTTAATGCAACACTGTTACTTAAATAAGTTGCCTTGTAATGGGCCAGAAAATGTATGCTCACCAATGAACGCCTGCCCCGTGCCCTTGCGGTCTTAGATTCTTCACCACCCTGAAGATAGAGATACCCCAGTGTTTAAAAGTAACTGCTGGTATTCCACTCACTTGGGCGGGCTCCCAAGTTGTAGAGGGCACGGAGGCGAGGCTGCAGAGATAGAGAGAGGCTTCCTGAGAAGCTACCTTATACCCCATTTGGGGCCAAAATCTTCCCGCCCAAATCCGGATGCATCTAGGCTAAACAAAAGGGATCCAAACTGTCCCCATTGACTGTGATGGGTTTTTGAATGCATCCCCATTCTTGTGATGGTTTGAATGAAACTGTCTCAGTTTGAAAAACCATGTCTATTTCCTTAATGGCTGAGTAAACAGCCCTTGGAGGTTAATGTAAACAAACTGATTGTCCTGTGGTCACGCCCAACTGCAATTGATTGGCAGTCTCAAGTGGTTCAACATTGTAGCAGTTTAGTGTAAACAAACATCGATTTTCCTGCAGGGAGGGAAACTCCCTGAACTGCCTTTGATTGACCGTTTAACTACTCCATTGTTTCAAGGGCTGCGTGTTTTTTTCTAAATCCTTTGTCAGCCATCTTTGATTTTCCCTTTTCATATGCACACAGTCTGTGTGGTGTCTCCTGCCACGAGGTCGGACAGCCATCTTTGATTATCCTTTTTCACAGACACACACACGCTGCCTTTTCAGTCCTCTTTGTCAGCCCGTGCTTTGAAGAGAGACTGTCCTTTTTTCTTCTGCCACGAGGTCTGATGGCCATTTTGATCCCTGGATTTTTAAAGGTATATTCTACCCAGGTATCTTTTTAATCAAAAATCAATATTCGGAACTGTAGGAAATGTCGAAATTATTGCGAAATCTTACATGACCCTGAGCTTCCGGTCATCTGTCACTTTAATTCTCCGCTCCACTCCTACTCAGAACTCACCATCATTGGCCTCTTGCACTGTTCCAATGAGGCTCAACGTAAGCTCGAGGAACAACTCTTTCGATTAGGCACTTTACAGCTTTCTAGACTCAACATCGAGTTCAACAACTTCCGACCATAACCTCTGTCCCTATTTTTTTTTCCATTTTTTTTCTCTCTCTCACATTGTAGCTGTCTTTCATTCTGCCATCGCCATTTACACTTCATCTAGAGCCATCTTCTGTTTCTTAACTTGTCCCATTACCATCTCCTTTTGCCTTGCACCATTATCCCTTTTGTCTCTTAATCTCTCCTGCCTTCCATCCTATCACAGACCTTCCCTTTAGTTCTTTTCCCTCCCCTCCCCTTTCCCTCCCCTCCCCCTTTCCCTCCCCTCCCCCCCTTTCCCTCCCCCCCTCTCCCTTCCCTCCCCCCCTCTCCCTTCCCTCCCTTTCCCTCCCCCTCTCTCCCCCCTCTCCCCCCCTTTCCCTCCCTTTCCCTCCCCCCCCTCCCCCCCTTTCCCTCCCCTCCCTTTCCCTCCCCCCTCTCCCCCCCCTTTCCCTCCCCCCTCTCCCCCCCCTTTCCCTCCCCCTCCCCCCCTTTCCCTCCCCTTCCCCCCCCTTTCCCTCCCCTTCCCCCCCCCTTTCCCTCCCCTTCCCCCCCCCTTTCCCTCCCCTTCCCCCCCCCTTTCCCTCCCCCCCTTTCCCTCCCCTCCCCTTCCCTCCCCTCCCCCCCCTTCCCTCCCCCCCCCTTTCCCTCCCCCTCTCCCTCCCCCTTTCCCTCCCCCTCCCCCCCCCCCTTTCCCTCCCCCTCCCCCCCCCCCTTTCCCTCCCCCTCCCCCCCCTTTCCCTCCCCCTACACTTGCTTAAAAACCTGTTCCATCTCCAACTTTCTCCAGCTCTGATGAAGGGTCATCAACCTGAAACGTTGGGCCCAATTTTGTGGATTGTGTGGGAAATGGTCGGATTCCCCGAATGTGGGGTTCTGACACACAAAAAAATGTGTCAGCCAGCTGCACGCAATTTTCCCTCAAGTGGCCAATTAATATCCATCGTGTGGACAGCCTTGCTAATTGTCCATTTCTGGTCAGAAAGCCCCACAGTATGATGTCATCATTCATGGTGCTTTCAAGGTCCACAGCAAGCATTGCTTCCTCTGTTGGCTTCCAAACGAACCATACAGGATGGCAGAGGAGCCTGCAGCAGCTGTGGCCAGTGCCAGACCCCGAGCTGCCTCCAAAGTTGATGAAGCTTCACTGCAGGCATTATTGGATGGGGTTAGGGCCCACAGGGAGGTCCTCTTCCCTAGGTCAGGCAGGAAGAGGCCTCCCACTGAGACCAAGGCTGCATGGATGCAGGTGTCTGCAGATGTCAACTCGAATGTGCATGTAACCTTGGCATCACATCTCTAACTCCTTCCTCTACTCCCCCAAAGAACCATCCAGAGCCCCCGTCCCCACTGTGCAGCAGGAAGAGGCTGTGCAGCCAGACTCCTCAGAGGAAGTTCCAACCTCTGAGGGCGCAGCGTCAGCAGAAGTAAGCGCACCCAGCACCAGCGCAGACACTCACACCTCGGGGGGACCTTCGGGACATAGAGTAGTGTTGTCACCTGGTGTTTCACAGCTCACAAGTGAGCCTCAGCAGATTCTGGAGACAGGGACAGCAGTGGAGAGTCCTCGTCGGAGGGCACAGGACACTGCCAGCTCAGCTCAGCTGCGCTGCATGTCGACCCTCTGCCTCTGGGTCCATCCGCAAGTGAAGAAGTGATGGATCTCCATGCACAGATGCAGGAGTCTCTGGCAGGTTTTGTCTCCAGGGTCGCTGCGAGTGTGGAGCGAATGGAGGAGTCCATAGCGACCATGAGCAGAGCCTTTGTGGAGTCATTGGTGCATGAACGCATCACCATGGAAAGGTTGGCAACCTCCATGGAGGAGATAACTCACCAGGGTACGGAAAACATGGTGAGTGCTCATAAGAGAATGACATCTCTTGAGGAGCGTTGGCCATCTATTGAACAGAGAAACCAGACCTTCATGGAAGTCCTTCAGAGTAGGACTGCCAGTGCAGATACGGGTCCCCATGGCCCCCTAAAGCACAGCAAGGTGCTCTCAAGCCACTTCCAAGCGCTGGCCCCTTCTGACCTGTGCAGCTTCAGATGAGTGAGCAGCAGCCTGGTGCTCCTGGTGCTCATCCTGCTGTTCCTGGTTCTGCTGCTGCCGCCTCTGCTGCTGGAGATCCTCTAATGGCAAGAAGGGAAGGAAAAAAAGGCGTCCCATGCTTCTCGTAGATGCCTCCACTGAGGAAGCGCTGAGTGAGGGTGGCGAGAGGGGCTTCCCAGGAGATCACATTGGAGAAGTGTGTGAAGCTCCAACCTTCCACAGCTGTGCCTAAGCCTTGAAGAAGTAGCCCCAAGCCTGCAGCAACAAGGTCCTTCACCATACAAATGCTCTCCGTTTAAATCGCAGCTTTCCCGGATGACCTGCAGCTGACAGCAAGCAAGCCGGCAAGCTTCACACCAGGTTTCATCAGCGGGGTTCCCCGCAGGCGTGTTTAGCATGGGGAACCCCACAAAATCGCAACGGCCCCTGAAAATAGGTTTAAAAATGGTAATAATTGCTGATTAGTGTTCCGACGGCCAGTCCTGCCAGCGGCGGGCGGGACTGATTTGGGTCGCGGAGAAATGGCGGTCCGAAAGTCAGACGGGGCGGGGAGTCAGGCGGGGGGGGGCTCGCGACCCCCTATTTCTGCGATTTTCGGCCCCCGCCCACCTGAAAACCCGCCCGACGGCTGGCAGAAAATCGGGGCCGTTAACTCTGTTTCTCTCTCCACAGATGCTGCCTGACCTGCTGAGTATTTCCAGCATTTTCTGTTTTTTATTTTAAATCAAGGTTAGTGTAGTTTTAGGGCTCAGGGAGAAATTTTCCAGAATTTTTTTTATCTCTAAATTAGCCTTGAGCTTTTTAAAATTCAGTTTTTGGCTCTATCAGGAGATTACATGGCCGCTGATGGGTAGGAGATGTTAGAAATTGTGATGCTAAAGGCACCGTGACTGTGTGGGACATGCTGGATGGACCAGTTGGTTTTGTACTGTCCATCACTTTTTTATATTTCATATGAGAAACAATACCGATTATTATTGTCCTGTTGTTTTTCCATATTGCCCTGAACTGTCTGCACACCTCCATGGTTTGGAGGCCTGTAATGCACATCATGAAGTGTATCATATTCCTTCCTATTCCATAACTCTAACATATCCCTCCATAGTTATTAATGCTTTAACTTCTCCCATCATGTTTTGATTGCTTTCTGCATTCTCATATATTTCACTCAACATTAATCTCTTTCCAGATGTGACCTGATCAGTCGTGTATCTCCAGCACTTTTGTGTTGATTTGTTTTAAAACTATTTACGTGGAATTGTTCTCTTAGTACCATTTTGTGGTCTGTGGGTAGCTAAAGCATGGAACTTTTGCTTTATTATGCAGCCATATTGTAGAGTAGAATTTTAAAAAAGAAATGATGTTATTTTGCTTATCATCAGTAATGACAATGCTTTCCGGTGTGCAAACCACAATATCACTTTGAGTTTAGAGAAAGCTGCTAGTTAATGGATATCTAATTTCTTTCAACCTGTATATTTACATTATTTCAGTGATGCCCTTTAAGGCCAATTCTTATTAGTGTCTGTAGCAAAACTTAATGGAAACTGTATTAGGAGAGTCAAAAATCCAGATTTATCTTTAAAATTACTTCTTGGCAACCGGTGTTGAATAGTACAGTAGTGGGCAACATCTCCTGGGATCTCTTGCTTGGTCTCCATTTCACATTTACTGAGCAGAGCAGAGTACACCATCTATGGTTTACATTTCTAAGGATCTGCTAAAAGTTAATGATGTGGAACACTTAACAACATTAATACTTTAAATGGAAAGTCCTGTTTTTGCCAAATATATGCAATGAAAATTATCATTTGGATCTATTTAGACTGCTTCAGATTCAGGGGATCCAGTAATTCAGCACAGAGATGGAATAACCCAAATAATCTGTCATTTTGTGACTGAGCAGCACCATCTTTTGATCTGAACACTCATCCATACCTTTGTCACCTCTATATTTGATTATTCCAAAGCTCTCCTGGCTGACGTCCCATTCTGCACCTCTACTTTCCTTCAAGGCCTTGCCCCTCCCTATCTCTGTGACCTCCTCCAGCCTTACACCCACACAAATTCTCCATTCCTCTGACTCTGGCCACTTGTGCAACCCCCTCCCTTTGCCCCCACCATTGGCTGCCGTGTTTTTAAACACCGGGCTGGATTTTGATACTGGAGTTGTGTAGGAGGCGGGACTACAACTTTTGGGGTTGTAGTCCCGCCTCCATCGAGTTGTGGCCAACCCACGCGATTTTCACTAGATTGACCTTGTTGAGCCCACCCAGCAGGCCGATTAAGGGCCACCCGGCAACAGGTGACGTCACAGATTGACATTTCATCTGTCAAGAGCTTTTGACAGATGAAATATCAGCGTTTGACAGCTCTTTGAAGCTGTCAAACACTGACAATCTGTACTCCAAGTTAATTCCTTCCTCTCAGGCTGATTTAGAGATTTCTCCAGAACAGAAAGCTGAGTGCTGCAGATTTTGACAGCTCGCGGCCATTCTGCTTTCTGTGCCGGTGAGACGAGGGACTCCTGAAACCTGAAGGAAGGAAGGCTGTAAAGGTAATTAAAGGTAAGTAAAACTTCTTTAAACACTTTACACACACCAAACTCACTTACCTCTGCCCTCATGCACCCATCACTCACCTGAACACCGGACATCTCGACCCCTCCAAGCCCGTCAGCCCGACGGTCCGCCTCGCTAACTTGGCATGGTTTGGAGTCATCGGGAATCCCACACTTCAGGGATAAAAATAGGGATTAGGCTAAAAACTGCCTGTTAACTACCTGTTAACAGGCAGTTAATTGGCACTAATCCCCTTCCCGCCTCGGGGAGGCGGCTCCCTGCACAGGTCGGGTATCCGCCTCCTTTGAAACTGGCATGGAGGCGGGTTGGGGGTGGGATGGGTTCGTGCCCCCGATTTCGCGATTTTAACCCCACACATGCCTCCAACCCCACCTCCACGGCCCAATGAAAATCCTGCCCTAGACTCCACGCTCCCTCTAAGGCCCTCCTTAAAACCCAAGTATTTCACCCCACTAATATCTCATTTTTCTCTTGGCATCCATTGTTGATTGGTTATGCCTCTGTGAAGCACCTTGGGACATTTTTTTAAAGTGCGATAAAATACAAGTTGTTGTTGTAGAAGCAACCAGAATCTAAACGGCTGTTTTTCTGAATTTGAACCCAGAAATTACAGTTGGCGATATTAGCAGATAAACATTTAACACTAGGATATTCCGCCATCCATCATTTAACATAGGCACTAACTTGTTTGCTTTAAATAGATAAGGCTTCCACTAAAATAGCCAGCATATGAACCTGTTCAATATTCATACACTACAACAACAACTTGCATTTATATAGTGCCTTTGACGTGGTAAAACATCCCAAGGGGCTTCACAGGGACATAAACAGACAAAGCAATTGACGCCGAGCCAAAGAAGGAGACATTAGGACAGGTGACCAAAAGCTTGGTCAAAGAGGTAGGATTTAAGAAGCGGCTTAAAGCAGGAGAGGTGCAGGGCAGAAAGGTATAAGGAGGGAATTCCGGAGCTTAGTGCCTAGACAGCTGAAGGCACGGCTGCCGATGGTGGGGCGAAGGAAGTCGGAGATGCACAAGAGGCCAGAATTGGAGGACTGCAGATTTCTCAGAGAGTAGTAGGGCTGGAGGAGGAAGGGTGAGGCCATGGAGGGATTTGAACACAAAGATGAAAATTTTAAAATCAAGGACTGGGAGCCAGTGTAGGTCAGCAAGCACAGGGGTGATCGGTGAGTGGAACTTGGTGCAGGTTAGCATATGGGCAGTGTAGGTCAGCAAGCACAGTGGTGATAGGTGAGTGGAACTTGGTGCAGGTTAGCCTATGGGCAGTGTAGGTCAGCAAGCACAGGGGTGATAGGTGAGTGGAACTTGGTGCAGGTTAGCCTATGGGCAGTGTAGGTCAGCAAGCACAGGGGTGATAGGTGAGTGGAACTTGGTGCAGGTTAGCCTATGGGCAGCAGAGGTTTTGATGAGCTCAAGTTTATCTATGTGCTTCATTGGCTGTAAAGCACTTTGAGATGTCCGGTGGTCGTGCAAGGCGCTATATAAATGTAAGTTTTTTTATGGAGGATGGAAGATGAGAGGCAGGCCAGGAATAGTCGAATGGCAGTAACAAAAGCATGGATGAGGGTTTCAGCAGCAGATGGGCTGAGGTAGGGACAGAGACTGGCAATATTACGCAGGTGGAACTAGGCGGTCTTAGTGATGGAGAGGATATGGGGTCAGAAGCTCAGTTCAGGGTCAAAGGGGACACTGAGGTTACAAACAGTCTGGTTAAACCTGAGACAGTGGCCAGGGAGGGGGATCGGATCAATGGCTACGGAATGGAGTTTGTGGCAGGGGCCGAAGAAAACAGCTTTGGTCTTCCCAATGTTTAATTGGAGGAAATATCTGCTTTTAGAGTACTGGTTGTTGGTCAAGCAGAGGAAGTGGTGTTTTATAAGTGTATCAAGGGCAAGAGGATAACCAGGGAAAGAGTAGGGCCCATTAGGGACCAAAGTGGCAATCTGTGTGTAGAGCCGGAAGATGTGGATGAGGTTTTAAATGAATATTTTGCATCTGTGTTCACTATGGAAAAGGACGATGTAGGCATAGAAATCAGGCAGGGGGGTTGTGATATACTTGAACAAATTAGTATTGAGAGGGAGGAGGTACTCACGGTTTTAGCGGGCTTAAAAGTGGATAAATCCCCAGGCCCAGATGAGATGTGTCCCAGGCTGCTGTGTGAGGCAAGGGCTCTGACACAAATTTTCAGAACCTCTCCGGCCACAGGGGAGGTGCCAGAGGACAGCAAACGTAGTACCATTATTCAAGAAGGGTAGTAGGGATAAACCAGGGAATTACAGGTCAGTGAGCCTAACATCAGTGGTAGGGAAATTATTGGAAAAAATTCCGAGGGACAGAATTTTTCGAGGGGGTGACTAGGTGTGTGGATGAGGGTACTGCAGTTGATGTAGTCTACATGGACTTCAGTAAGGCTTTTGACAAAGTCCTGCATGGGAGACTGGTCAAGAAGGTAAGAGCCCATGGGATCCAGGGCAATTTGGCACATTGGATCTAAAATTGGCTTAGTGGCAGGAGGCAGAGGGTGATGGTCGAAGGTTGTTTATGTAACTGGAAGCCTGTGTCCAGTGGTTTACCACAGGGATCGGTGCTGGGTCCTTTGCTGTTTGTAGTGCATATTAATGATTTAGATATGAATGTAGGAGGTATGATCAGTAAGTCCACAGATGACACGAAAATTGGTGGAGTGGTAAATAGCGAGGAGGGAAGCCTTAGGCTACAGGACAATATAGGCGGGTTGGTCCGATGGGCAGAACAGTGGCAAATGGAATTTAACCCTGAAAAGTGTGAGGTGATGCATTTTGGGAGGACTAACAAGGTAAGGGAATACACAATGAATGGTAGGATCCTAGGAAGGACAGAGGAACCTTTGTGTGCATGTACATAGATCCTTGAAGGCAGCAGGGCAGGTAGATAGGGTGGTTAAAAAGGCATATGGGATACTTGCCTTCATTAGCCGAGGCATAGAATATAAGAGCAGTGAGGTTATGATGGAGCTGTACAAAACGCTGGTGAGGCCACAGCTGGAATACTGTGTGCAGTTCTGGTCACCACACTATAGGAAGGATGTGATTGCATTCGAGAGGGTGCAGAGGAGATTCACCAGGATGTTACCTGGGCTGGAGCGCTTCAGCTATGAAAAGAGACTGGACAGGCTGGGCTTGTATTACTTAGAGCAGAGACGGCTGAGTGGGGACCTGATTGAGGTGTACAAAATTATGAGGGGACATAGATAGGGTAGATAGAAAGGAACTTTTCCCCTTAGTAGAGGGGTCAATAACCAGGAGGCATAGTTTCAAGGTAAGGGGCAGGAGGTTTAGAAGGGATTTGAGGAAAAACTTTTTCACCCAGAGGGTGGTTGGAATCTGGAACTCACTGCCTGATAGGGTGGTAGAGACAGGAAACCTCACAACATTCATGAAGCATTTAGATGAGCACTTGAAACGCCATAGCGTACAAGACTACGGACCAAGCTCTGGAAAATGGGATTAGAATAGATAGGGCTTGATGGCCGGCGCGGACACGATGGGCTGAAGGGCCTCTTTCTGAGCTGTATAAATCTATGACTCTATGACGGGGTCAAGAGTGGTGGTTGTGTGGTGAACTTCAACTGGGTGTTGTCAGCGTACATGTGGAACCTGACGTTGTATTTTCCAATTATGTCACCGATGGGCAGCATGTAGGTAAGAAATAGGAGGGGGCCAAGGAAAGTTCCTTGGGGGACTTGAGAGGCAACGGTGTGGGAGCAGGAAGAAAAGCCATTGCAGGAGATTCTCTGGCTATGACTGAATGGATAATAGAACCGGGCGAGTCCCACCAGTATCACCAACACCAATTTCTAGGCTTTGTTCCTTCAATTATGTCACACATTTTCTGTTGAAGCAAGGTGAAATGGATTAGGCAAACAGTAGGAGGCCACCTTAAGAAAGTAGCCTCACACCCACAACTGGTGACTGTGTAACTACAATTAGTGTGAAAACAACTTTGGAAGAGATCGCCAACAGTCCAGCGGAACTTTTTAAACCTACTTTCTTCAGTTTTTTAATGGAAACAAAGGTTACAACTGACTTTTTGTTAGCATTAAAATTGGATGTTGGTGCATCTGAAGCTCTATGAGTGCAGGAATTCTACTTTCCCTGACTGGAAGGATTATGGAGAACCAAAGGCCCTGCATTGCTGTAAGAAGGTATTAGAACATATGAACATAAGAAATAGGAGCAGGAACAGGTCACTTGACCCCTCGAGCCTGCTCTGCCATTCAATAAGATCACGGCTGATCTTGAGCTCAAAGTCACCTCCCTGCCCTCTCCCCATAACCCTTCATTCCCTTATCCCGGATAACTGCACCCAAAGACATTGAAAGCAGATGTGTTAGATTGGTACTTCAAATTTGGCACTCATCTCTAACATGCAACAGAATGAGCCTTTGTGAATCTGTGTGGGCTTTTTAAATCCCTGCCTCAGTTATTCCTCAATCGATTCAGCCATGCCCTGAGATTAATTCACATTCCTGTAACAATAACCTTTTTATTCAAATACACAGTTTACTAAGTGAGTGAATCAAACCTGTTTTTTTAAGTAGTGAGACAATTACTCGCTGCAGTTCTACATTAAGCAGCCTATGCATTTGCCATAAATTAAAAATTAGTTCACATCGATTTCTGATGCTATGGGGCTATGCGGCTTCCATTAAGCAGTTGCTAACGATGTCTCATCGTTCAGTTCCCCGTGCCTGCAACATGTTGCCAAATTGTACTGAGAGTTTGTAGAAGAAATTGTTCTAATGACTCTTCGCCAAGATATATTTCGGATGCGTCTGCACTGGCTGCCTGTTGTGATCTCAGCAACAGGGGGGAACCTCCGACGTTTTGTCGTAATTCCCCCATCAGTGATGCGCCTGAAGTCCATGTGCCGCTGGCTTGAATGATGGGTAAACTGGCCTTTCTTTTATCGCGTGTTGTGGCCACGCCCTGATATCAAACGAAGTGTGGATGGAGCAGCTCTCAGCGAGCTGGAGGAACTTGGTGCGTTCTTGTCTGTTATCTGGAAGTGGGTGCTAAGTTTTTGTCATCGCGCTAAGGCTTGCAGTACAACCGATTTAACCGGATTCGTAAAACGGGGAAGTTCCTTGATGTTTATCGCACCTGTAAGTTTCAACCCTGGCCTGAGATGGATGTTGAACTCAACGACCTAAAGCCCGAGAAGATCGATTACAGATCTGTTTCCAAACGGGACCTCGCAGCGACAACGTCAACTGGTTTACTGAATCCAACCTTTCGTCAAGAATTTCAACCTCAGTCCCCATCGCGATCGGTCCCCGTTGGTAAGTACAGTACTCCCCCCAAAACACCGAGGCGTATACTTTTCTTCCGAAGAGTTTCGTGGTAATATGGTTTGTGCAGAGCGGCTCAATGTCTCACCCCTGCCCCCTTCTTACAGATCCAGAGGCAGGCAGTGAAATGGTATTGTGTTCAAGTGCTGCATAACACTTCCAAGATACCTTAAAGTAAAACATCCTAATAATTCCAGCTGTCAATTTTTTTACATGCTCCACAATGTCACCAAGAATGTAGAAGTCTATTTTTAAAGTAAATAGTATTGTACTGAAATTGTTTGGGGCATTTATTAGATTATACACATTGATTAAAATATGATCGGTGGAGTGTAATACATTACTGGAGCAGTACAGAATAAGTCCCTGTGGTTCTGCACAGTATATCCACTGGACCTGCTTTTTCCATTTTAATTTCCCAGAGAAGATACACCAAGAGGGCCATCTCTGGACTGGTAGTTTAGAAGTGGCCATGTCACAAATCTCCCAAAAAAGGAAAGTTGTAAACACGGGTAAAAATAAACGTGGAAACGAAGTAATGCATTGGCATTCCTGGGAATCCCCTAAACTGATCCAATAAAAAAACAAGTGCAGGCCAGGACGTGGTGCAAACAGCAGACAAGGAGCAATCAGGCAGCCTGCGAGCTGTACAATGGAGGTGGGTGTAACTAGTCTCAGGCGAAAATACCTCAATCTAAGTTCAATGAAGTGCTGAAATTAGTTCAAATTCGGAAGGAACTAACCATTAAATAGGATAACAGTCTGTCGTCAGAAGCTAATGCCGTCTCTAAAGGTATGTATGGCCACTTGCAAGGTTAGCATTGGCATGAAGCGATTTCCACATTGCACCGATGCTAAACTTGCTGGAGTCACGGCCTAACTCGAGTGAAGTGAAACTTCGCGGAGGTGGTATATTCACAGCAGGGGCGGACTGGCCAAATGCGAAATCGGGAGATTTCCTGTGTGCCTCCATGAACAACAACAACATCAACTTGTTTTTATATAGTGCCTTTAATGTAGTAAAATGTCCCAAGACTTCACAGGAGTGTTTATAACAAAATTTGACACTGAGCCACATAAGGAGAAATTAGGGCAGGCTTGGTCAAAGTGGTAGGTTTTAAGGAGCATCTTAAAGGAGGAAAGTGAGGTAGCAAGGTGGAGAGGTTTAGGGAGGGAATTCCAGAGCTTAGGGCCTTGGTAGCTGAAGGCCCGGCTACCAATGGTTGAACAATTAAAATCAGGGATACTCAAGAGGCCAGAATTAGAGGAGCACAGATATCTCGGGAGGTTGTGGGGCTGGAGGAGATTGCAGAGATAGGAAGGCGTGAGGCCATTGAGGGATTTGAAAGCAAGGATGAGAATTTTGAAATCGAGGCATTGCTTAACCGGGAGCCAGTGTAAGTCAGCGAGCACAGGGGTGGTGGGTGAATGGGACTTGGTGCAAGTTAGGACATGGGTAGCCGAGTTTTGGATGACCGCAAGTTTACATAGGGTAGAATGTGGGAGGCCAGCCAGGAGTGCGTTGGAATAGTCAAGTCTAGAGGTAACAAAGGCATGGATGAGGGTTTCAGCAGCGGATGAGCTGAGGCAAGGGCGGAGACAGGCGATGTTAGAGGTGGAAATAGGCGGCCTTAGTTATGACGTGGATATGTTGTCAGAAGCTCATTTCAGGGTCACATAAGACACCAAGGTTGTGAACAGTCTGGTTCAGCCCCAGACAGTTGCCAGGGAGAGGGATGGAGTCGGTGGATCAAGTTTGTGATGGGGACTGAAGACAATGGCTTCAGTTTTCCCAATATTTAGTTGGAGAAAATTTCTGCTCATTCAGTACTGGATGTCGGACAAGCAGTCTGACAATTTAGAGACAGTGGAGGGGTCGAGAGAAGTGGTGGTGAGGCAGAGCTGGGTGTCATCAGCGTACATGTGGAAACTGACTGTTTTCAGATGATGTCGCCGAGGGACAGCATGTAGGTGAGAAATAGGATGGGGCCAAGGATAGATCCTTGGGGGACACCAGAAGTAACAATGTGGGAGTGGGAAGAGAAGCCATTGCAGGTGATTCTCTGGCTATGACTGGATACATAAGAATGGAACCAGGCGAGTACAGTCTCACCCAACTGGATGATGGTGGAGAGGCATTGGAGGAGGATGGAGTGGTCAACCATGTCAAAGGCTGCAGACAGGTCAAGAAAGACAAGGAGGGATAGTTTAACTTTGTCACAGTCACAAAGGATCTCATTCGTGACTTTGAAAAGAGCCGTTTCGGCACTGCCGCGGGGCGGAAACCTGATTGGAGGGATTCAAACATGGAGTTCCGGAAAAGATGAGCACGGATTTGGGAGGCGACAACACGTTCAAGGACTTTGGAGAGGAAAGGGAGGTTGGAGATGGGGTGGTAGTTTGCAAGGACGGAGGGGTCAAGGGTTGTTTTTTTGAGGAGAGGGGTGATGACGGCAGATTTGAAGGAGAGGGGGACAGTACCTGAGGTGAGAGAACTGTTAACAATATCACCTAACATGGGAGCCAGAAAAGGAAGTTAGGTGGTCAGCAGTTTAGTGGTTGAGTGAACTTAAGTGTTCAGAGAGCAGGGATTCTCCCCTCCTCACAGTCACAGTCTAAACATTTACATTTGTAATTGTTGAGAGACAGCTCTGCTTGCTTGGGTACCTCAGATGTTATGAATTCCATCCCAACAGGAGCCAATCAATGTAAAAATGGTTCTGCCAGGCTGGAGCCTGGACTGCCACTGCCAGTCTCAGACCAGTAGCTGTAGTGTAAGTGTACCCATTGACCAACATTGTGGTTTGTGTGAAGAGTTTAAATCTTCATCAGCTTTCCCCCATAGCAAGATAGAATTAATAATATCACAAACTAGCTCTTAGATTACAATTTAATCATGACATACCCATGTGCTCTCACTAGGCTTTCAGTGCACGTTGGGCCATGGCACTGCCCATGAGTGGGGAAACAATGGCAGCTCAATAAATGAACTTAGTTTTGAGATACCAGGTGTGATCCAATACATTTTGGAGGGAGCATCGAATTCCACTTGGCAGAAAAAGGTGTTGGACTCTGATGAGTCAGAATATCCACGAGAGCACGTACTCATCAGGCTGAAGTACAAGGTACATTACAACAGTGTTTCCTACATTTCAACAGTGACTACACTTCAGAAGTACTTCATTGGCTGTAAAGCATTTTGGGAAGTCCCGAGGTGGTGAAAGGTGCTCTAATAATGCAAATTCATTCTTTCTTTTTTCTTTTCCTTTCTCCCTTTTTTTCTTTCTCTCTTTCTTTCGGGATTTTGTGCTGGGCTCATTTACTAACTTGGAATCGTAGATGTTTACTGCACAGAGGTAGACATTCAGCTCTTCATGTCTGTGCCAGCTCTGATCTCACATTATACTCCTCTTTCAAATGTTTATCTGCTCTTTTAAAACATGCACTGCTGTCTGCCTCAAATAAAACATGCCATGCTCCAATAACACTCTGTGCAAAGACATTTCTCCTCACCTCTCTCCTTGTTGTGTGCATTAGATAATTTGATCCTCTCAATGTAGAGTTACAAGTCTAGTATGACAGCAGAAAACAAACAAAATGCAATAGCCATGCTACTGGATTACAAAAATCTAACTTTATGGAAAATACAATGAAGATTTTCTTGCTTTGAGGCAAATTGGATATATTTTAAAAATATCAAAAATCTGAATGGTTATTTTGTTTTCCAAAGTCTTACAAAGTTCAAAGAATGCTCCAATATTATTACATAGTATTTAAGTCCAAGGTTCTCGTGTGTCTTATAACAACATACATAGTGTTTTGAATATAATATCAGCACAAATTGTAAAAACTGTAATATGAAATAGTTGGCTGTCAAGGTCCCATTGCTTTGTATCAGAGATAACTGGAAGACGAGAGGAGTACACTTCCTTTAAAACATCACAGTAATGCTGAAACCCTCTATTTGTCAAAGTTTCAGAAGATAATCCGTATATGTTTAAAGCAAGAAACAGACCATCCTGAGGATGTGAACTTCAACTATGTGCACAGGCCCAGAAGATACAAGTACAATATCAAGTCAAAATTCTGATGGCCCCGCTCCACTGGTGGAAGTATGGTGGAGTGGGACCTAAGTGCACCAATGGAGAATGGTGCAAACCTTGTCCCAAATCCCAGGAACAGAGTCACTTGGACCATGCCTATAGGGCACATCAGCAGTGCCCATCCTGAAATGAGAGCGGAACTGGGAGCACTGGGAGCAACCTGTAAATGCTCGCTCGTGGACTAAGTCAATGAGAAAATGACTGCAATATTTTTCTTGACAGTTCAAAATAAAAGTAATCGATCCCCTTTGCCTGCAAAATTGTTACTTTTTTTACAGCTAGTAGTGGATATGTGGAACAGAATCCCATTCAAGACAGCCAGTGGTGTTCCTGTACATCTGCTGCCCTTGGCCTTCTAGGTGATAGAGGTCGTGAGTTTGGGAGGTGCTGCCAAAGAAGCCTTGGTGAGTGGCAGCAGTGCATCCTATAGATAGTGTGCACTACAGTTACAGTACACCATTGGTGGAGGGAGTAGATAATGTGCTTATCAAGCAGACTGCTTGAGTGTTCTTGCAACTGCGCCCGTCCAGGCTTTGGAGAGAATTCCATCATACTCCTAACTTGTGCCTGGTAGGTGGTGGAGAGGCTTTGGAAAGTCAGGAAATGAGCCACTCGCCACAGAATACCCGGCCTCTAACCTGCTCTAGTAGCCACAGCATTTATGTGACTGGTCCAGTTAAACTTCTGGTCAACGGTGACCTCTAGCATGATGATGGTGGGGGACTTGGTGATGGTAATACCATTTCTTGTCACCGGGAGGTGGTTCAGCTCTCTCTTGTTGGAGATAGTCATTGCTAAGCACTTGTGTGGCACAAATGTTACTTGCCATTTATCAGCCCAAGCCTGAATATTGCCCAGATATATGCTGTTAAAAAGAAAACAGCTGCCAGCCAGGATATTTGGAGTTGGAGTTTGATTTTGTGAAGTCATCGGACCACAATCTCAAAGATACTTTATTATGCTAAATTGCATGTTTATGAGTGAGCTTTATAACCCTGAGAAATGTTGATTAAATGCTTTTTTACTGCAAATTATGTATTAGCCAGGCTTATTTGCTCATTCACCAGAATGAACAAAAGCAGTTTTGTTTAAGATCATTCTCGGCAAACAAATCATATGGCACTTTACTTTGTATATTATTGTATCAGGCATTAAAGGGACTCACACCCACAGTTACAGCGATATGGAGTGAGAATCTCATGCATTCATTATTCCATACTTGTTAATAAAGTACCACTGCCATTTGTGCAATGGTATACATGTGGAGCACAGTTATACTGGTGGCTCAAATTGCTGAAAACGGGGACGAGTTGGCTGAGCTTCGTGCATGCTCAAACCAATGTGAAGAGTGTGATTTAGGCTGTCTTAAAGCTATGGACACTGTTCTGAAATTGTTAGCTGTAAAGTGTGCTGTACAGCCAGCAGACACGAGTAATGTTGCTAGCTGTGCCTTGTACTTTGTTTGGTGATAATAGAGCTCTATGCCTGTGTGCATGTATGTTCAGAGCTTCAGTCAGCGGCTGGTTAAATTGTAATTTTAGGATAGTGATAGTGTGGGATCTCTCCCAATATTTACTTTATTGAGAAATAAGTTTTAAGAGTTGGGCTACTCAAGAGCTTTTAAAACTTGGCTTTGCACTGAGCTGGAATTATATTACCACTAGTGTGTGGTAATTTATTAAGGGTCATCTCACATCACTTGGCCTTGTTGGACAAAGAAGGCAGATTGCCAGCCTAACTCCTGAGTTGCACTTCCGCATTCATGTAGATGCAGGTCTGACATTGCTTTGCATTGATCTGAAAGCAGTAGTATAACAGGGCAGTTCATGTATTGGCACTGTCGGTTCTACTGGCTGAAGAGACCTGATAGGACAGTCAACTCTTTTTTATTAAAGAGTGGAAGATAGAATGGTGCACGATGTCATCCAATTTTAAAAAGCAATACATTAAAGGTGAGTGCTGTACTGGATAAAGCAGGACAAGATTACCTCTTGGAAGTAACCTTGAGATTTCGATGAAGAGCAGGGGAATTCTCCCCAGTGTCCTGGGCCAATATTTATCCCTCAACTAACATCACTGAAAGAGATTATCTGGTCATGATAACATTTCTGTTTGTGAGACCTGACTGTGCAAATTGGGTGCTGCATTTCCTACATTACAACAGTGACGACACTTCAAAAAGTACTTCATTGGCTGTAAAGCGCTTTGGGACATCCTGAGGTCATGAAAGGCACTATATAAATGCAAGTTCTTTCTTTGAGCTTGGGCCACTACCCTGCAGCACTATTGCCATGTTTCTGGATTTTATGCCATTTTTTTCATTGGTTCTAATTGTGAATTATTTTAAAACGTGTTTTTAAGTTAACGCTTGCTTGAAAGGGGTTACATTCACAGGCCAACTGAGCTTGCAAATGTACATTAGATTTCAGATGGAGCATTTCTACCAGCACCCTGGAGACCATAATAGATAACTGAACATTCCAGTGATGGTTCACACTCATTGCTGTTGCCACAGTCCTATTCATTTAAACTCAGCGGGGACCTTTGCCAAAGTAAAGCTGGTGGACCCTGCTTTTGGGGACAGGAATGGGGACAGTTAGTTTCAACTAAAAGCTGACACTAAAGGCAGTCGGATTTTTGGAAACAGGAGGCTGACGGGAAGCAAAAGGCTGTGAAAGGCAGGGTCTACAGGCAGAGTGGTTCTACCTTTGGCTATAGGACAGGGCGCAGAGAGATTATCCTGTTTAAGTTAAGTAAGATTGCCTACCGAAGTGGAAGTAGTGTCATGTGTTCTTTATTTTGTATCATTATGCAAATATCTGGCGCAGACCCGATGGGCCGAATGGCCCCCTTCTGTGCTGTGCTGTTCTATAAGGTCTACCAATTTAAACTACGCGACTGACCAAACCTATTGCTCTGTGCATTTGATCTTACTATGGAATAAATTAGGATACAGTTCAAACCAAACCTTGCCTCATCCAGCATTAACTTGGTCTGCGTGTGGAGAGATTGAAGCAGCACGCGTGCGCAATACATCAATTATTATAATCCGGTCCAGATTGCAGCAATTATACTACAATTTTGGTACAGGCACAAATAAAACCTGATTATAGTATTGCAGCCAAAAGTTTAGTGTCGTTATGCTGGGACTTCTGTATGATTGTGAGACTATTTAGAAGAGGCAAAATCACTCTCTTGCTTGAAACCAATGACATAAATCATTTGTGATACAATCAAAGCCTGTTAACTGAGACTCACTGATGGTCATGAAATGAGCTCTTTTACCAGACTATTCCTATTAAGCACAACCCATCCTCAGTACTTGAGTTTATGGACTGAACTAGGCAGAATGTCCCCTTAAAATAAAAACATATTAACCAGCATAAGCCATTCAAATGGAATTTGAAACTAGGTTCATCAGGATTCTTTCAAAGCAAAATGTAAACAAATAACTTTGTGGTTGGCTGAGGCTTGCAAGAGATTGGTATTGGTAGTGAGTATTTCCTATCCTGATGGAACATATAAAACTGAAAAATGTGTGAAGATTTACATGCTGGTGTGGCGGAGCCACTAAGGGACTCCGATCAAATGTATATAATTCCCTTTAACAATAAGTTAACTACAGCCTGAGTCTGTATCTTTGTATATACTGTTTGCAGGTACAGAGCGCGGTCCCTTTAAGAGCGCGGGCAAACGCGATGACGTCACGCCGTTCATCACGTGATCCCCCATCGGCGGGAAAAACGTGATGACATCATGACGCCAGCCACGGGACCGCCCATGCAGTCCTCGTGGAGCCTCCGAACTGACTAGACCTGTTTTCGTAGTTCTCGTGCATTAGCTTGTTAAACTCAGTTTGTTTTATATTAAACATCGTTTGTTGATCACCTGAGTCGATCTCAGTCTCTTGATAGGAACTAGACATTCCTACACTGGCACAATTTGTTTTGATGAATTAGTTGCTGCAGAAAGCGGAACTCTCCCCCCGCAGAGGCCCTTCTCCAGGGCAGGTGTCCGATCTGTCAATGGTTAAATTATAGAAATGTTTGTTTAAAAAAAAAGTAATATCCTACCATCTGTCTTTCAAGTGTACTATGGATTTTTGACTGGTTCTTTATGTAGCTTTAGGGTGATGCCCAACAAAACATTGGCCCGTAATTTCCGATAGGAGGCTTCCTGCGTGCAGATGCCTCCTATCAGAAAAAAGTCTACGAACTTGCCTGAGGGCTCCCGAGGTCCGGACACTTCCGCTCCTGGGCCTCTCAAGTCGAAATGCGCAGGGCCCATGTATCCCAGGGGCGCATGCAGTTCGCCAGCGTCCCTGGGATCACCTGGGCCATGGGGAGCCAATAGAAGAAGGGAATTTCCCTTCATACACTTGACAGATAGACTTGCATTTATATAGCGCCTTTAATGTAGTAAAATGTCCCAAGGCACTTCACAGCAGCGTTGTCAAACAAAATTTGACACCAAGCCACATAAGGTGACATAAGGACAGGGAAAAGAGGTAGGTTTTAAGGAGCATCTTAAAGGAGGAGAGAGTGGTAGAAATTTTTCGGGAGGGAATTCCAGAGCCTAGAGCCCAGGCAGCTGAATGTACAGCTGCCAATGGTGGAGCAACTTATGTCAGGTAGCGCACAAGGCTAGAATTGGAGGAGCACAGAAATCTTGGAAGAGTTTAGGGCTGGAGGAGGTTACAGAGATAGGGAGGAGGGGGGCGAGGCCATGGAGGGATTTGAAAACAAGGATGGGAATTTTAAAATCGTGATGTTGCCAGATCGGGAGCTGATGTAGGTCAGCGAGCACAGGGGTGATAGGTGAACGGGATCTGTTGCGAGTTAGGATATGGGCAGCAGAGTTTTGGAAGGGCTCAGATTTAGAGGATTGGAATAAACGAGTCGAGAGGTGACAAAGGCATGACTGAGGGTTTCAGCATCAAATGAGCTTAGGTGAGGCGGAGATGGGCAATATTACAGGGATTATTATCTGAGGAAGGACGTTCTTGCCATGGAGAGAGTGCATGACGTATGAGGAGAGATTGGGTCGATTGGGCTTATACTCACTGGAGTTTAGAAGATTGAGAGGGGATCTCATCGAAACCTATAAAATTCTGTTAGGCCTGGACAGACTAGATGCAGGAAGGATGTTTCTGATGGCCGGGGAGTCCAGAACCAGGGGTCATAGTCTAAGGATAAGGGACTGAAATGAAGAGGAATTTCTTCACCCAGAGAGTGGTGAACCTGTGGAATTCTCTGCCACAGAGGGCGGTGGAGGCCAGTTCATTAAATATATTCAAGAAGGAGTTGGATATATTTCTTAAGGCTAAAGGGGTCAAGGGATATGGGGAGAAGGCAGGGACAGGGTACTGAATTTGGATGATCAGCCATGATCTCGTTGAATGGCGGAGCAGGCTCGAAGGGCCGAATGGCCTACTCCTGCTCCTATCTTATACCTCTGTACATAGAAACATAGTTCTAAGTAGGTGGTCTTGTTGATGGAGAGGATATGGGATATCTTCCATACTATAGTAATATTAAATGCAAACCTATCAAGGAAAAGGAGATGAAATAACAAAGGAAAATAGTATATATGAGGTGATGTTGTCTGATCGCGAAGAGACAATGGAATGTCTCATGCCTAGTATCACATCTTAGGATTTTTCCACCATTTTTCTGCAGAAAAGATGTGGAAAAAGTTACATTTAATGTTCCCGTAAAGGTCAAGGGTGGGACCAACTAGCCCAGGGAACCCTGGATGTCAAGGGATATACAAGAATGGATTAGGAAAAAAAGGGAGGCTTTTGGCAGATACAAAGGACTAAAAACAGTGGAAGCCCTAGAGGTGTATAGAAAGTGCAGGGGGGTACTTAAAAAAGAAATTAGGAGAGCGAAGAGGGGCATGAAAATACACTGGCGGGCAAAACAAAGGAAAATACCAAGGTGTTTTATAAGTATATTAAGGGCAAGAGGATAACCATGGAAAGAGTAGGGCCCATTAGGGACCAAAGTGGCAATCTGTGTGTAGAACCGGAAGATGTAGGTGAGGTTTTAAATGAATATTTTGCATCTGTGTTCACTATGGAGAAGGACGATGTAAGCATAGAAATCAGGCAGGGGGATTGTGATATACTTGAACAAATTAGTATTGAGAGGGAGGCGGTACTAGCGGTTTTAGCGGGCTTAAAAGTGAATAAATCCCCAGGCCCAGACGAGATGTATCCCAGGCTACTGTGTGAGGCAAGGAAGGAGATTACAGGGGCTCTGACACAAATTTTTAGAACCTCTCTGGCCACAGGGGAGGTGCCAGAGGACTGGAGGACAGATAACGTAGTACCATTATTCAAGAAGGGTAGTAGGGATAAACCAGGGAATTACAGGCCAGTGAGCCTAGCTTTAGTGGTAGGGAAATTATTGGAAAAATTCTGAAGGACAGAATTAGTCTCCACTTAGAGAGGCAAGGATTAATCAAGGATATTCAGCATGACTTTGTCAGGGGAGATCATGTCTAACCAATTTGATTGAATTTTTCGAGGGGGCGACTAGGTGTGTGGATGAGGGTAGTGCAGTTGATGTAGTCTACATGAACTTCAGTAAGGCTTTTGACAAAGTCCCGCATGGGAGACTGGTCAAGAAGGTAAGAGCCCATGGGATCCAGGGCAATTTGGCACATTGGATCCAAAATTGGCTTAGTGGCAGGAGGCAGAGGGTGATGGTCGAAGGTTGTTTTTGTGACTGGAAGCCTGTGTCCAGTGGTGTACCGCAGGGATCGGTGCTGGGTCCTTTGCTGTTTGTAGTGTATATTAATGATTTAGATATGAATGTAGGAGGTATGATCAGTAAGTTCGTAGATGACACGAAAAGTGGTGGAGTGGTAAATAGCAAGGATGATATAGACGGGTTGTCAGATGGGCAGAACAGTGGCAAATGGAATTTAACCCTGAAAAGTGTGAGGTGATGCACTTAGGGAGGACTAACAAGACAAGGGAATACACAATGAATGGTAGGATCCTAGGAAGGACAGAGGATCAGAGGGACCTTGGTATGCATGTACATAGATCCCTGAACGCAGCAAGACAGGTAGATAGGGTGGTTAAAAAGGCATAGGGATACTGGCCTTCATTAGCCGAGGCATAGAATATAAGAGCAGGGAGGTTATGATGGAGCTGTACAAAATGCTAGTTAGGCCACAGCTGGAATACTGTGTGCAGTTCTGGTCGCCACAGTATAGGAAGGATGTGATTGCATTGGAGAGGGTGCAGAGGAGATTCACCAGGATGTTACCTGGGCTGGAGCGCTTCAGCTATGAAGAGAGACTGGACAGGCTGGGGTTGTTTTCCTTAGAGCAGAGAAGGCTGAGGGGGGACCTGATTGAGCTGTACAAAATTATGAGGGGCATAGATAGGGTAGATAGAACAGAACTTTTCCCATTAGTAGTTTCAAGGTAAGCGGCAGGAGGTTTAGAGGGGATTTGAGGAAAAACATTTTCACCCAGAGGGTGGTTGGAATCTGGAAGTCACTGCCTGAAAGGGTGGTAGAGGCAGGAACCCTCACAACATTCAAGAAGCATTTAGATGAGCACTTGAAACACCATAGCATACAAGGCTATAGACCAAGTGCTGGAAAATGGGTTTAGAATAGATAGGGCTTGATGGCTGGCGTGGACACGATCGGCCGAAGGGTCTCTTTCTGTGCTGTATATCTCTATGGGGGAAAAATTCAGTTGGTTTGTGACTCCCGTTAGCACCTTAAGAGGGCACTAATGGGGCGCAAAACAACTAGCTCCCGTGCGCGGCGATGTTTGCGCCGCTCACGAAATTAACTAGACATTTTGCGGCGGCGCCAAACACAACCGCCACGATCTCCTGTGCCGGCAGATCGTGACGTCAGTCGAGTGTGCAACGCCCCGGTTGTGCCCCGGACCGGATATTGAGTGGCACCCCCTGCCTTACCGTCTGCCACTAGCAACGACAAGTTGAGGGGAGCGTTTTGTAGTCGGGAAGGGACTAGGGGAGCACTATTTAAAGGCGACCGCTTCCTGCTTTTTTTTGTTGGCGGAATTTTTGCACCATACATTCTGAGTGAGAGAGAGAGCCTGCAGCAGATATTCAAAGCTGTGTTGAGGAGTTTTGGGTACTGAGCAGCACTTTCCAGGTTCTTTCTGATTTGATCTTCCTTGCATCGATTTAAAAGAGAATATGGGGGCTGCACTATGAGCTCTTTCCCTGGGCCTCTCTGTTCTTTCCAACAGATTTGATGTACCTCCAGGCCGAGATTCAAGGCTGCAAAGAGCAGGGTGTGGATGGAGAGCAAGATCGACCCTCCCCTTTAAGAATTGGCCTGCGTCAGTGTGTCTCTGTTCCATTGCTGACTGACATCCCATGAGCTTCGCCAGCGCTCTGAGGTAGCGACTCGCTGTTCGGCCTTTGCGCCTTAAGACAGGTGTGTAGCGCCTGATTTATCGCTCCAATCACCTCCAGGGGCGATAAAAGTCAAGTTTGCAGTCGGAGGCGATAATTAACGTCAGGCGCTAATCTTTGCGCCCGGCCGATTATTGCGCCCCAAATGGGGCGATACTGAATTTCTCCCCCTATGATTCTATGATTAAAGCAATGTGTATTCATACAAGCTTCATGAAAAGTTAACCTAAATGAAAGATGGCTAACATAGTGTCAGCCAGTGACTCAGTTGGTAGCACCCTCACCTCTGAGGCAGAAGGTTGTGGGTTCAATCCCCACTCCAGAGACTTGAGCACAAAAATCTAGGCTGAGAGAGTGCCGTCAGAGGTGCCGTCTTTCAGATGAGATGTTAAACCGAGACCCCATCTGCGCTCTAAGGTGGATGTAAAAGATCACGTGGCACTATTTCGAAGAAGAGCAGGGGAGTTATCCCTGGTGTTATGGCCAATATTTATCCCTCAATCAACATTACAAAAACATTATCTGGTCATTATCACATTGCTGTTTGTGGGAGCTTGCTGTGTGCAAATTGGCTGCTGTGTTTCCTACATTACAACAGTGACTACACTTCAAAAGTACTTCATTGTCTGTAAACTGTTTTTGGACGTCCGGTAGTCGTGAAAGGCGCTATATAAATGCAATTCTTTCTTTCTAATATCCCAGTTGAAGTTGTTTTCCCCCCCAAAGACTGTAAATTATTTGTCTTGGTAGTTGAGAAGTACCTCATACCCATTACTTTTGAAAGTGCAAAAAAGACAACCTTTCAAACAAAAGAGCAATAAGTGATGCTCACTGACATGAATCAGTCCTTCATGAAAGATTTATGAAATAATACTGAGCGGCCTGCGGGTGGCACTGTCCAGGGAGAGTATAAATACTCGGGCATGGGCCCAGCTTGCGCAGGACATTCTTAACAGGAACTAGTGAAGGACACAACTAGACCTCCATGTTGTATAACAGTTGATTAAACCTTTGTTTAACGCTTAGACCAAGAGCCTAGTAGTTTTCTTATGTCACTCACCTTTTAAGAAACCTACTTCTTTAAGCCAGACCATGCCACATGCTGCAGTGGTACTACCGGTGGAAAAGCAGAAAGAAAGCCCCTAAGGTGCAGTGTGGGAATCAATTAAAATGTTTTTAAAATCTATATCATGGCTTGCAGCCCCTAACAGGCCCACTTTTCTATCTGCCTGCGAATCAGGCACACTAGGCCATGCCTTTGATTTAGTGATCTGAGATCTAGGTAAGCAGGGTTCCGTGCCACCAGTGGAGCCTTGGACAATCAACCCCTGTCTGCTATGTGCATTCTGTACCTTTGCTCTCAAACCAAAAGATATTATAACAATGGCCATTATGCTGCTGATAGTCCGCCACGCTTGTTTAACATAAAATAGGTGTTTAAAGGTGTCTAGACGTTTTAATGGAAGTAGAATTGATGTCACAATTTGGGCCTTGCGTACCAGAAACTCCTACATACTAACAATGACAGTTTGGATTATCAGAGAAAACTTTGAAACTTGTCCAAATAACATTCTGGTTGTAACACTTGCAGCAGATTTACATGTCTGCCAACACCTTTGATGTGCCAGACCAGCTTAAACAGAGTGCGGTTCTTTTTGTTTGAACTGTATTCTGAGCTATTTACGTTGTTATCGTTTCAAAAAATCAAGCCAGTTCTAAATGTGATGCAGTTAATGGATATTTCTTGTGACAGTGCAAATGATTGAGATGATTCTACACACAAACAGAAGTTTCTAAGTTCGCATAAAAGAATCATTGTATTGGGTTGAGTGAACGAGGGACATTTGCCTCCATTTTTACTCCCGGGCGGGCACGCGGCAAAGCGATTGTCCGGGAGCGGCAGCAGGCAGGCTCGCCCGATTTTTAACGGCTGGGCATCATTTGAATGTCGCTTGCTCACCAAAACGGCTGGAAAGAAGTCAACAGGTTTACATCGCGTCAGTCAGAGGCAGCCACCAAGGACCAACCACAGAGAATGAACCAGGCACTAAGGTGAGTGGATAGGCGGGTGGGGGGCGGTGGGCTGATGATCCTGGAGCAGGAGAGGCCTCCTTGTGGGGTCCCAGAGGAGCTGCTGCTTCTCCTGGCCCACAAGAAAATTATATTAAACAAATCAATAACTTACCTTACTGGGCCTCTTCTGGCCCTGGTTCCTGGCAGCTTTGACCTGGTGGGGAAGTTACCACTGCTCCCTTGCTCAGGCCTGAGGTTAAAATTGCAGATCGGGCCCTGATGATGTTTAAAGAGAATCCTGCGGCTTCGGGCAGGTGGCCTAGCTGCATGCAATTTTAAATTGTGGCACAAAAGGAGTGGGCAAGTACCCTACTCTCTATTTTAACTGCACCCCTCTCCCCAGCCCCATGGCCAGATTTCAGCCAGGTGGTTGGAGCTAAAATCGAAATCTTGAAAGGAAATGTATATTTGTGCAATGCAGTGACATGAGTGATAAAAAGTATACACAAGAGGGTAATTTTTGCGAAATGATTATACTTCATAAACTGAGAGGGAATGGTTTACATTAATTTGAAGCTAATTATATAAAGTATTTAACTTGCATATTAGCACTAAATTCATTGAGCTAGAAATTGCGGTCGGAGGCATAACTCTGGAGTACGCCTCCAACCTGCGAAACAATTCGAAAAGTACCTCCAGGCACCCAGGCTGCGAAGAGTTGTGGCCTCTGGCCTCCAGGCGGAGGGCAGCGTAAAGGCCCACAGGTCCAAGGGACGCAAGCGGTTCGGAAGCATCCCTGGAATCATGTGGGCCCGATCCTCCAATCACAAAGGAGGATGCCATTGCAATCATTTACGATATACAATGGAATCCCCAAATAGTTAAACAATTTACAGATTTTTAATAATAACTGTACTGAAACTTTTACCAGCCGTAAGAGTTTTGTGGGCAATTGCTGGGCAGTCGTTGGGCAAATAACTCTGGGCCAGCAATACTGAGTTTCCATGCGGTTCGGATGATCTGTCACTGCATGCGTTGACAGATCACAAGTTCCGGATTTCGCACATGAGCAAGCGCATGCGGAAGCCGGGTACTTCCGGGGGTCTTTCAAATGGATTACGGCGGTGTACTCTGACAGCATGCCATCAGGGAGCGCGCCATTTCAGTCCCAATAGCAAATCAATTGGTCTTCTGGAATCCTGAATTATGCCATTATGAAGAAAACAGAATCTGATTAGTTCTGGCCCAGATTGCAAGTCAAACATTGGCAGAGAAAAACAATGTTAAAAAGTATTTACGAGGACAAAAAGAAGTGTGTGACAGGAATGAGCAGATGGTGAGGTCTCAGTAGCCCACAGTCCATTGCATGAGTTGTGATATGACAGTCAGTTGTTGCAAAATTGTAAATGACCCATAAACCACAATTGATACAAGAGTGAATATGTTGTGATTATCTTTTGCAAAAGTCAAAGAAATTTGATAACATACAGTCAAGAAAATCCATAGGGACGACATCTATGCATAAGTGCTGGTTTGTTCCCAGCAGGGACCACTGGTATGACCAGCTGGTGGGTCAGGAAGAGGTTTCCCCCAATAAAATATCAATAATGGGCACCCGTGCAGCTCAAATTACAGGCGCACGCCAGTTGGGGGAGGCTGCAAGATGTGGTGGAGGCTGCCCACTCTGGGGTTGTCAGCGAAACATGCCCTCTTGGCTGCTTTAAAAAGGGGATTGAAAAATACTTGAACCGTGTTTTAAATCTTGCGTGGTCCAGGCCACACCCCAGGCCTGAACCCCAGGTGGATGTTATATATGCTGGCTAGCAGGTCGGTCAACCTTTTATAAAACACTGGTTAGGCCTCAGCTAGAGTAGTGTGTTCAATTCTGGGCACAACACTTTAGGAAAGATGTCAATGCCTTGGAGAGGGTGCAGAAGAGATTCACTAGAATGGTAGCAGGGATGAGGGACTTGAGTTATGTGGAGAGACTGGAGAAGCTGGGATTGTTCTCCTTAGAGCAGAGAAGGTTAAGAGAAGATTTGATAGAGGTGTTCAAAATCATGAATGGTTTTGATAGAGTAAATAAGGAGAGGCTGTTTCCAGTGGCAGAAGTGTCGGTAACCAAAGGATACAGAATTAAGGTGATTGGCAAAAGAACCAGAAGTGACATGAGGGGAAAAAAATGACAGGGCGATCTTGTGATCTGGAGTGCACTGCCTGAAAGGGCAGTGGAAGCAGATTGAACAGTAACTTTCAAAAGTGAATATGGATAAATACTTGAAGGGGGAAAAAATACAGGATTATGGGGAAAGAGCAGGGGAGTGGACTAATTGGATAGCTCTACCAAAGAGCCAGCATAGAATCATAGAAGTTTACAGCACAGAAGGAAGCCATTTGGCCCATCATATCTGTGCCGGCCAAAAAAGAGCTATCCAGCCTAATCCCACTTTCCAGCTCTTGGTCCATAGCGTTGTAGGTTAAGGCACTTCAAATGCATATCCAAGTATTTTTTAAATACGATGAGGGTTTCTGCCTCTACCACCTTTTCAGGCAGTGAGTTCCACCACCACCCTTTGGGTGAAAAAGGTTCTCCACAACTCCCCTCTAATCCTTCTACCAATTACTTCAAATCTCTGCCCCCTGGTTATTGTCCTCTTTGCTAAGGGAAATCGGTCCTTTCTATCCACTCTTATCTAGGCCCTTCATAATTTTATACACCTCAAGTAAGTCTCCCCTCAGCCTCCTCTGTTCCAAAGAAAACAACCCCAGCCTATCCAATTTTTCCTCATAGCTAAAATTCTCCAGTTCTCGTATCCTTGTAAATCTCCTCGGCACCCTCTCTAGTGCAATCACATCTTTCCTGTAATGTGGTGACCAGAACTGTACGCAGTATTCTAGCTGCGGCCTAACTAGTGTTTTATACAGTTCAAGCATAAACTCCATGCTCTTACATTCTATGCCTTGGCTAATAAAGGAAAGCATCACTTGTGCCTTCTTAACCACCTTATCTACCTGTCCTGCTACCTTCAGGGATCTGTGGACATGCACTCCAAGGGCCCTCTGTTCCTCTACACTTCTCAGTATCCTACTGTTTATTGTGTATTACCTTGCCTTGTTAGCCTTCCCCAAATGCATTACCTCACATTTCTCCGGATTGAATTCCATTCGCCAATTTTCTGCCCACCTGACCAGTCCATTGATATCTTCCTGCAGTTTACAGCTTTCTTCCTCACTATCAAGCACACGGCCAATTTTTGTATCATCTGCAAACTTCTTAATCATGCCCCCTACATTGAAGTCTTAATCATTGATAGATATCACAAAAAGCAAAGGACTTAGTACTGAGCCCTGCGAAACCCCACTGGAAACAGCCTTCCAGTCACAAAAACATCTGTTGACCATCACCCTTTGCTTCCTGCCACTGAGCCAATTTTGGATCCAACTTGCCACTTTCTCACCAGTCTGCCATGTGGGACCTGGTCAAAAGCCTTGCTAAAATCCATGTAGATTATATCAAATACGCTACCCTCATCGACCCTCCTTGGTATTACCTCCTCAAAAAATTCAATCAAGTTAGTCAGACACAACCTTCCCTTAACAAATCCATGCTGATTGTCCTTGATTAATCTGTGCCTTTCTAAATGACAATTAATACTGTCCCTCAGAACTTTTTCCAATAATTTGCCCACAACTGAGGTTTGGCTGACTGGCTTGTAATTACTCAATCTATCCCTTTCCCCCTTTTTAAACAACGGTACAACGTTAGCAGCCCTCCAGTCGTCTGGCACCACACCAGTAGCCGGAGAAGATTAGAAAATGATGGTCAGTGCCGTTGCTATTTCCTCCCCTGTTTCTCTTAACAACTTGGGATACATTTCATCTGGGCCTGGCGATTTATCTACTTTCAAAGATGCTAAACCACTTAATATTCCATCTCTCATGTTTATCTCATCTAATATTTCACATTCCTCCTCCTTATCTACAATGTCTGCATCGTTCCTCTCTTTCATGAAGGCAGGCGCAAAGTATTAATTAAGAACCATACCCATGTCTTCTGCTTCCACACATAGGTTACCTTTTTGGTCTCTAATAGCCCTTCCTCTTTCTTTAGTTATCCTCTTGCTCTTTATGTATTTGTAAATCATCTTTGGGTTTTCCTTGATTTGATTTGCCAATATTTTTTCATGCCCTCTCTTTGCTTTTCCTTCTTAATTTCACCCCTGCTCTTTCCATACTCCTCTAGGCTTTCTGCAGTATTGAGCACTCGGTATCTGACATAAGCTTCTCTTTTTTGCTTATCCTACCCTGTATATGCCCCTTGACATCCAGGGGACTCTAGATTTGGGAGTCTCACCCATTTGCTTTGTGGGAATATGTTTGCTCTGAACCCTCACTATCCCCTCCTTGAATGCCTCCCACTGCTCTGTCAATTTTATGCCCAGTTTGGCATAAAAATAAAACAAATAAGGTGACTCAACCGTGGCTATCAAGGGAAATTAGGGATAGTATGAGATCCAAGGAGAAGACATATAAATTGGCCAGAAAAAGCAGTAAACCTGAGGATTGGGAGCAGTTTAGGATTCAACAAAGGAGGACAAAGGGATTAATTAAGAAGGGGAAAATTGAATATGAGAGTAAGCTTGCAGGGAACATAAAAACTGACTGTAAAAGCTTTTATAGATATGTGAAGAGAAAAAGATTGGTGAAGTCAAGCGTAGGTCCCTTGCAGTCAGAATCAGGGGAATTTATAATGGGGAACAAAGAAATTCATATTTTGATTCTGTCTTCACAAAGGAGGACACAAATAACCTCCCAGAGATGTCTGGGAACATAGGGTCTGATGAAAGGGAGGAACTGAAAGAAATCAGTATTTGTAGGGAAATGGTGTTAGGGAAATTGATGGGATTGAAGGCCGATAAATCCCCAGGGCCTGATAATTTACATCCTAGGGTACTTAAGGAAGTGGCCCTGGAAATAGTAGATGCATTGCTGATCATCTTCCAACATTCGATGGAATCTGGAACAGTACCCATGGATTGGAGGGTAGCTAATGTAACCCCACTATTCAAAAAAGGTGGTAGAGAGAAAACAGGGAATTACAGACCAGTAAGCCTGACATCGGTAGTGGGGAAAATGCTAGAGCCCATTATAAAAGATGTAATAGCAGAGCACTTGGACAACAGTGACGGGATCGGACAAAGTCAACATGGATTTACAAAAGGTAAATCGTGCTTGACTAATCTGGAATTTTTTGAGGATGTAACTAGTAAAATAGATAAGGGAGAACCAGTGGATGTGGTGTATTTGGACTTTCAGAAGGCTTTTGATAAGGTCCCGCATAAGAGATTAGCGTGTAAAGTTAAGGCACATGGGATTGGCAGCAAGGTATTGACTTGGATAGAGAACTGGTTGGCAGACAGGAAGCAAAGAGTTGGAATAAACGGGTCTTTTTCCGAGTGGCAGGCAGTGACTAGTGGGGTACCGCAGGGATCAGTCCTTGGACCCCAGCTATTCACAATATATAGTAATAATCTAGACAAGGGAACTAGATGTAATATCTCCAAATTTGCAGATGACACAAAGCTGGGTGGGCGTGTGTGCTGTGAGGAGGATGCCGAGAAACTCCAGGATGATTTGGACAGGTTGGGTGATTGGGCAAAAGCATGGCAGATGCAATATAATGTGGATAAATGTGAGGTTATCCGCTTTGGTGACAAAAACAGGAAGGCAGATTATTATCTGAATGGCAAAAGATTGGGAGAAGGAGAAGTGCAACGAGACCTGGGTGTCCTTGTGCACCAGTTGCTGATAGTAAGCATGCAGGTGCAGCAGGCAGTTAAGAAAGCAAATGGTATGTTGGCCTTCGTAGTGAGAGGGTTTGAGTACAGGAACAAGGATGTCTTGCTGCAGTTGTACAGGGCCTTGGTGAGACCACATCTTGAGTATTGTGTGCAGTTTTGGTCGCCTTATCTGAGGAAGGATGTTCTTGCCATGGAAGGAGTGCAGCGAAGATTCACCAAACTGATACCTGGGATGGCAGGAATGACGTATGAGGAGAGATTGGGATGATTGGGCTTGTACTCGCTGGAGTTTAGAAGAATGAGAGGGGATCTCATTGAAACTTATAAAATTCTCACAGGACTGGACAGACTAGATGCAGGAAGGATGTTCCCGATGGTCGGGGAGTCCAGAACCAGGGGTCACAGTCTAAGGATAAGGGGTAGGCCATTTAGGACAGAGATGAGGAGGAATTTCTTCACCCAGAGAGTGGTGAACCTGTGGAATTCTCTACCACAGAAGGCAGTAGAAGCCAATTCATTAAATATATTCAAGAAGGAGTTAGATATATTTCTTAAGGCTAAAGGGATCCAGGGGTATGGGAAGAATCCCACGCGGGCCCACAGTACAACGGCCAGCACACTAGGTAAGTGCAGGTTGGAGGCTTGCACCCACGGGAAGCCTCCGACCCAAATTTCTGGGCCATAGAACCTAAATATTAGATATCTAGATACTTAACCTAGAGTCCTCAGGTTCTGTGGCTCCACTCCTTCTTTTGAGTTGGACGTGAGAAACCACCTTCCCCCTCACCATCAAATTCCTACTATCACCAAATTCTTCCACTCCGATTGCAATTCACCCAGCTCTGTCTCCAAGCTCTGTGCTCAAACACAGCAATAATGGAATGAATGGCCTCCCTCTGTGCTGTATCATTCTATGATTCTATGCATCAAATCTCCTCTTAAGTACAATAATGCAATTGCTATAACCTGTTTATGCCTTGCTGTATTTTGGTGATGTCTTCCACATTATTAGCTATACCCTCTATTTGCTATCATCTACAAATTTCGACACCATACCTCCAATTTCTGAGTCCAGATCATTTATTTATATGGTGAACAACTGTGTTCCCAGCACGGATCGCTGTGGGACACCACTTCCCACCTTCTGCCAGCCCGAGAAACTTCCCTTAAGTGCTACCCTCCATTTTCTGTTTAGTAGCCATCTTTCAATTCATTCCACTACCTGGCCCCTGACTCCATACTCTTTGACCTTTCTCATGAGTCTCTTTTATGTGGCACCTTATTGAAGGCCTTCTAAAAGTCCATGTATACCACATCCACTGCATTGTCCTTGTCTACTGTTTCTGTTATTTCTTCAAATAATTCAATAAGGTTGGTTAAATATAATGGGGGAAAAATTGGGTTGGTTTGCACCTCACATTAGCGCCCGGGAGGTGCTAACGGGGCACAAATCCCCGACCGTCCAGGCGCGGTGCCGCTAACGCCTCCTGCGAAATTCAGTGGGAGGTTAGCAGCAGCGGTAGCCAGTAGTGCCCTGTGCCACTGCGCCACCGGCGATGACGTCATCGCTGTGTGCAGCGCCCTGCTTGCGCCCCGGCCACAAACTTCCCTTGCGCCCCCTGACCTACCGCCGGACGATATGTGCGACAGGATCAGGGGGCGGTTTGGCAGCGGCGGCGGCTCTACTTAAAGGGCAGGTGTCGGGTGGCCATTTTTATTTTGGCTGACTGTCAGCGCTGCCCACTTTTTCTCCTAACCTTTCTTTCAGAAATCCAGGCTGACTTTTTTTAATTATATAATCACCACCTCTATATGTTTTGTTATCTGATCTTTAAGCAAAGAATATTTTACCCTGTTCTTCTCTGTGTTCTCTTATCCTTTGACACACTGGGGCAGTAATTCCTCCCCAAACGCGTGAGTACGGAAGGGGTACTCACGCATCTGGCCGGAGGAAATGCCAGTTTTCAGCATGCACAGCGCATGCGCTGAAAACCGGCATTTCCTCTCCTCTAACCCAAGAGGTGAAGAGGCTAGCGCGTGCGCTGTAGGGGGCAGCGCGTGCGTCTTGGATTTCCTCTGTTTTGGGGGATTTGCGCATGTGTAAAGGCCTCCGGTCTTTACGCTTGTAAAAAGCACACGTAAGTATTTATTTTTACAGGTAAGTGGTGTTTTAGTGCAATTTAGAATTTATTTTTCCACAGGTTTATTATTTTAAAGAATCTACAATAAGGTAAGTTTAGCTTTAGACCCTTTTTATTAAAAATTTATTTTTTTCAAAAAAAAAAATTATTGTTTAAATTATTTTTTTTAACTTATTTATACTTAATTTAATGATTGGGATGTTTTTTAAAATTTTATTTAAAGTTTAAGTAGTGTTTTGGGGTGCAGTACTTTTCATGAGTTTGACAGTTCTTACTCTCAAACTTATGAATGAAGTTTCCCCTCCCCTGATTGGCTGAACAGTGCTCACCTGATCCCAGCCGGCACATCGCACTAACTATGCCGCTGGGTCAGGTTAGCACAGTGCGCCGACATCAGAACTGGGCCACTGACAGGAAATCCACTGCGGGCCAGGTTTCAGATGTCGGCGCGCAGGGTAAGTGCACATTGGGGCTTGCACGCGCGGCAAGCCCCCAACACCAAGTTCTGGGACAATGTTCTATCTCTCTTGTTCTGTCTCCCATTCCTCCTTTTCCCAATATTAAGGGGGTGATTTTGCCAATGGGGGTGCGTTGGAGGTGAGACTGCTGCTTGTCGGGTTTTAGTCCCGCCTCCATCGACTTGTGGTCAACCCACGCTATTTTCCCTTGATTGACCTTGTTAAGCCCACCCAGCGGGTTTAGCAGGCTAATGAAGGGGAAGCCGGTTACTGAGAACGTCAGCGTATGATGTTTCATCTGTCACAAATTTTTGACAGATTAATTGTCATCGTTTGACAGCTTTGAGAAGCTTTCAAACACTGACATTCTCTGTAGTTTGGTGAGTCCTTGGGGGAAAAATCCAGTTGTTTTGCACCTCCCATTAGTGCCCAATTAGGGCGCTAACGGGGCGCAAAGCAATGAGCCCCCGGGCGCGGTGATGTTTGTGGCACTCACGAAATTGACAAGACATTTTGCGGCAACACTAAACACTACCACCACGATCTCCTGCGCCCGCAGATCGTGACGTCAGTCGATCGTGCAACGCCCGGGTAGCACCCTGGACCGGATATTGAGTGGCGCCCCCTGCCTTACTGCCTGCCGCTAGCAACGACGGGTTTAGGGGAGCGTTTTGCAGTCGGGAAGGGAATGGGGGAGCGCTATTTAAAGGCGGCTGCTTCCTGCCTTTTTTTGTCTGCGACATTTTTGCCCCACGCATTCTGAGAGAGAGAGAGACTTCTGGAGAGATTCAACGCTGTGTGAAGGAGTTTTGGGTACTGAGCAGCACTTTGCAGGTTCATTTTGATTTGACCTTCCTTGCATCGATTTAGAAGAGACTATGGGGGCTGCACTCTGAGCTCTTTCCCTGGGCCTCTCCATTGTTCTTTCCAGCAGATTTAATGTACAGGTCTCTCCAAGCCGAGATTCAAGACTGCAATGAGCAAGGTGTGGATGGAGAGCAAGATCGACCCTCCCCTTTAAGAACTGGTCTGCGCCAGTGTGTCTATGTTCCATTGTTGACTGACATCACATGAGCTTCACCAGCGCTCTGAAGAGAGGTGTGTAGCACCTGATTTAGTGCTCCAATTACCTCCAGGGGTGATAGCAGCCAAGTTTGCAGTCGGAGGCAATAATTAGCGGCAGGTGCTAAACTTTGCGCCCGGCCGATAATTGCGCCCCAAACGGGGCGATATCGAATTTCTCCCCCCTTGTATTCAAGACACATCAAACCTCTTTTCTGAGCAGAAATTAGATGGTTGTTGCATCGGAGAATGCAGCAGCCATCTGTCATCTCTGCCGGTGAGATGTGGGAGTCTCCGCTTCCCCAACTGTTGAAGCCTGCAGGAAGAAACAAAGGTAAGTAAACATTTTCTATCACTTTTCACTCACCTCACATACTTACCTCTCCACACTTGCACCCATCACTCACCTCCAGAGCGCACTTTTGCACCCCTCCGACCCCCGCAGACCCACTGCTCGCCTTGGTGACCCTGGTGGGGTTTCCCGACATCGGGAAGCCCGCGCCTCTGGTGGAAAAATGGGGATAATCCTCTTAACTGCCTGTTAACTACCTGTTAACAGGCAGTTAAGTGGCTGTAATCCCCTTCCCACCTCCAGGAGACGGGACCCGGCGCGGGTCGGCTACCCACCTCCTGGGAAGATGGCACGGAGGCGGGTTGGGGGCGGGATATGTACCCGCCCCCAGATTCTGCCATTTTCCCGGCAGTCACGCCTCCAAACCCACCTCCTCAGGGCTGACAAAATCCAGCCCTAAGTTTGCTAGCGCTACCTGGTGATGATTAGAATATAATATCCTTTTGCATAGGTTGTATCTCTAGCAGTGTAGTTATTCATATTATTTTGCTGTTCCCTATTCTCTTGTTCATGGAATGTCCCCTTTTTGTACCCCAGGTGCACCAACAAAAACTGGGGAGTTATAAACGTCTTAGCATTTTGATATGGTACAGTACAAACCAATGCTGATACTGGTGATTACAGTGACAAAGTTCACCAAAAGTCAGCGTTTAAAACTTTCATCTGAAATGGAGCCCTATTCACTGTGAATGTTCTATCTACTGTGTTATTGTTTCTTCTAATCATCTATCAGTATCATTTGGCTGTGAAACTCACAACAGTCGGCTTGATTTACGATGTCGTAACTCAGAAGCCCAGTGGCGCAGTTCATTTGACAGCAATGGAACAACATAAAATGGACAAAAAACGTGGAAGGTATAAATTCAGACGTTTGAACTTTTAAACACAGCAGTTCTTGATAAAGACCATATTAGCTGTCAGAGTCTAAAAAAATGCAATACTATTTTGAGGATTTACTTTACTGCTCTGTCAGAGTAAGTTAATGCAAAAGTCTTCAGCCAGAAGTGTGGAGTGGCTGATCCATATTGACCTGCTCCTGTGATCCCCACCATCACAGAAGCCAGCCTTCAGTCAATTCGATTCACTCCACATGATATCAAGAAACGGCTGAGCGCACTGGATACAGCAAAGGCTATGGACCCCGACAACATCCCAGCTATTGTGCTGAAGACTTGTGCTCCAGAACTAGCCACACCTCTAGCCAAGCTGTTCCAGTACGGCTACAACACTGGCATCTATCCAACAATGTGGAAAACTGCCCAGGTATGTCCTGTCCACAAAAAGCAGGACAAATCCAATTCGGCCAATTACCACCCCATCAGTCTACTCTCAATCATCAGCAAAGTGATGGAAGGTGTTATCGACAGTGCTATCAAGCGGCACTTACTCAGCAATAACCTGCTCACTGATGCCCAGTTTGGGTTCCGCCAAGACCACTCAGCTCCCGACCTCATTACAGCCTTGGTCCAAACATGGACAAAGGAGCTGAATTCCAGAGGTGAGGTGAGAGTGACTACCCTTGACATCAAGGTAGCATTTGAGCAAGTGTGGTATCAAGGAGCCCTAGTAAAACTGAAGTCAATGGGAATCTGGGGGAAAACTCTCCACTGGTTGGAGTCATACCTAGCACAAAGGAAGATGGTTGTGGTGGTTGGAGGTCGATCACCAAAGCCCCAGGACATCACTGCAGGAGTTCCTCAGGGCAGTGTCCTAGGCCCAACCATCTTCACTGTTTCATCAATGACCTTCCCTCCAACATAAGGTCAGAAATGGGGATGTTCACTGATAACTGCACTGTGTTCAGTACCATTCACAACTCCTCAGATAATGAAGCAGTCCATGCTCACATGCAACAAGACCTGGACGACGTTCATGATTGGGCTGATGAGTGGCAGGTAACATCCGCGCCACAGAAGTGCCAGGCAATGACTATCTCCAACAAGCGAGAGTCTAACCACCACCCCTTGACATTCAATGGCATTACCATCGCCGAATCCCCCACTATCAACATCCTGGGGTTCACCATTGACCAGGAACTTAACTGGACCAGCCACATAAATACTGTGGCAACAAGAGCAGGTCACAAGCTAGATATTCTGTGGCGAGTGTCTCGCCTCCTGACTCCCCAAAGCCTTTCCACCATCTACAAGGCAAAAGTAAGGAGTGTGATGGAATACTCTCCACTTGCCAGGATGGGAATACTCTCCACTTGCCAGGATGAGTGCAGCTCCAACAACACTCAAGAAGCTCCAGGACCATTCAGGACAAAGCAGCTCGTTTGATTGGCACCCATCCACCACTTTAAACATTCACTCCCTCCACCACCGTTATACCGTGGCTGCAGTGTATACCATCTACAAGTTGCACTGCAGCAACTCGCCAAGGCTTCTTCGGCAGCACCTATCAAACCCACAGCCTCTTCCACCTAGAAAGACAAGGGCAGCAGGCGCATGGGAACACCACCACCTCCAAGTTCCCCTCCAAGTCACACACCATCCTGACTTGGAAGTATATCACCGATCCTTCATCGTCGCTGGGTCAAAATCCTGGCACTCACCCCCTAACAGCACTGTGGGAGTACCTTCACCACACGGACTGCAGCGGTTCAAGACGGTGGCTCACCACCACCTTCTCGAGGGTAATTAGGGATGGGCAATAAATGCTGGCCTTGCCAGCGACGCCCACATCACCAACAAAAAAAAAATGCAAAAGTATACTTCACTTATTATAAATTTAGTGCAGGAGAACAAATTAAGTGAATTATTAGCGATAGTGAAATAGTTCAAGGGAATAATGAGTAAATTAAGCATACGGGTTAGATCAAGAGGTATATTTAATAGAAAAGTGATTTTATCAGTAAACAAAGTGTATGACAGCGTTGCACTAGGCTATCATGATAATTGCTATAACGGATCTGCCCTTCATATGCTTCATTCTTCCACTGGTGTGATATCACAGTAGAAATACAGCCTTGAATACCATGATTTCAGAATTATAGTGGTAGAAATTGCACGAGGGCCAATTTCAGTGATCAACATCCCGCACCAAAAGGATGCCTGAAAGACGTCCAACCCAATATTGGGTTGGGCCATTTTGTAAGTTTGGATGCTGAAAACAAATGTTGGGCTCCTTACATGTGTAAATGAGGGGCCTAACTCCTGTTTTAGGCCCTCTCTGCTAAATTGGATTCTTCAGCAGTGGCTGAATCCTAAGCAGTGGCCGTCACCAAAAGGTAGTTTCTTTTTAAATGTTTCTGAGGAGCAGGAGTTCTACTCTACAGTACTCATGATGGCTCCACACCCATTGCCACTCCAGCCCCACACCCGTTGCCAGTGACGCAAGCAGCTTGAAATTCATTTAAGTAAAAATGGCGAGCTACCTATGGGGGCATGACAGGCCATGTAAACGAAGCCCAAGGCCCAATTTCGGGCCGGCCACAGACCTCCTAGTTCGAGCACCATAACCAATTTCTACCCCACAGAATTCTACAGCACAAAAGGAGGCCATTCACCCCATCTTGCCTATGCTGGCTTTCTGACAAGCTTTAATTTTAGTCCCATTTCCCTGCCTTTTCCTTATCTATAATATATTAAAAATATGTCTGTGTGCATTCTATTACAAATTCCTATGTTCACATTTATAATAGAAATGGCCTCTGCAAACTTGTCGCATTGTAATTCTGCCCTCCCACCAGTGATGGTGCTGTAGTGCCTCAGCCTTGCCTCTCCCAGCTCCTCAGCCTGCACTGCAGTGAAACTTTTAAAGCAATTCTACTCTGCTTCCCAAATTGCTATCAGTTTTGTTTTTAATTGAATTACATTTGCACGTTCTGGTCCAATTATCCCCTGCCTTGGTTCAGATGAAGACTCTGCTAGTTGACTCCTTGTGCAACATCATGGGACATCAACTGGTATCCTCTTACATTTTTCTTTTACAATTATTTATCTATTTCCCTTTTAAAAGCTGTTATGGATTCTGCTTCAACTTCTGTTTCTGGTAGGGCATCCCATGTTCTAACAAGCCTCTGTGTAAAAAATAAATCTCTTAACCTCTGTATTTGTTCTTTTGATTAAGATCTTAAATTTATTCCCCCTAGTTACCAACCAGTGGAAATAGTTTTCTTTATTCGCCTTACCAAAACTTTTTGAGCACTTCTATCAGATCTCCTCTTTACTTTCTCAGCTTAACGCTAAGAGCCCCAGCCAGTTTCTCTAGCTTCTCCTTATAACCAAAGCCTCTAACCCATGGTATTATAGTGATTCCCTTCTGACCATCTCCATGGCCTTGACATCGCTCTTAAATTAAGGTGCCCAAAACTGGACACAATGTTCTAACTGTGGTCGAACAAATGATTTGTATGGGTTTAGCATTGTCTCCTGGCTTTTGTACTTGATGTCTCTTTTCATAAAGCACAGTACTCAAGATCTAATCTGACCATAGCACTGTACACTTTGATCCCAACTTCTTGCAACTTGTGTTTCAAGGTTTTGGCTATGTATTTCAGCATTTCAATTGGCTTTGTTGTTTGCTGCTCTGCATTGGTTGAGCATCGAGTCTGATAATACTCCTAGGCCTCTCAGCTTAACTCTCACATTTCTTTCCTATGTGCAGTGCTTTACATCTGTTTACATTAAATTGCATCTGACATTGTTCTGTCCACACACACACACACACTTTGTTTACCTCATTCTGTAATCTCTGAGCTGCTTCTTTCAGTTCCACTGCTCCTGGTTTGATATCGTCTGCAAATTTGAGCAATTTGCCTTGAGTTTCTGAATACCAGTCATTGGTGTTAATTAGAAACAGCAGTGATATGAACTCTGAGCACTTCAATCCATTATTTTCTTTTGAAATGTGCTTTGAGGTGAGGAGGACAGTGTAAAGAAAGGAACATTTTTTAAATTGTGCATTGTGCATCAAACATTTCCGACCAAAAGTGGCTTAGGTTAGATGTCGGAGAAATCTACTGTTGTTTTTTTTTGTTCGTTCATAGGACCTGGGCATCGCAGGCAAGGCCAGCATTTATTGCCCATCCCTAATTGCCCTTGAGAAGGTGGTGGTGAGCCACCTTCTTGAATCACTGCAGCCCGTGTGGTGAAGGTACTCCCACAGTGCTGTTAGGGAGGGAGTTCCAGGATGTTGGCCCAGCGATGATGAAGGATTGGCGATATACTTCCAAGTCAGGATGGTGTGTGACTTGGAGGGGAACTTGGAGGTGGTGGTGTTCCCATGCACCTGCTGCCCTTGTCCTTCTAGGTGGAAGAGGTAGTGGGTTTGGTAGGTGCAGCGGAAGAAGCCTTGGCAAGTTTCTGCAGTGCATCTTGTAGATGGTACACACTGCAGCCACGGTACGCCGGTGGTGGAAGGAGTGAATGTGTAAGGTGGTGGATGGGGTGCCAATCAAGCAAGCTGCCTTGTCCTGGATGGTGTTGAGCTTCTTGAGTGTTGTTGGAGCTTCACTCATCCAGGCAAGTGGAGAGTATTCCATCACACTCCATACTTGTGCCTTGTAGATGATGGAAAGGCTTTGGAGAGTCAGGAGGTGAGACACTCACCGCAGAATACCTAGCCTCTGCCTTGTTCTTGTTGCCACAGTATTTATGTGGCTGGTTCAGTTAAGTTTCTGGTCAATGGTGACCCCCAAGATGTTGATGGTGGTGGATTCGGCGATGGTAATACCGTTGAATGTCAAGGGGCGATGGTTAGACTCTCACTTGTTGGAGATAGTCATTGCCTGGCACTTGTGTGGCGCAAATGTTACCTGCCACTTATCAGCCCAAGCCTGAATGTCGTCAAGGTCTTGTTGCATGCGGGCATGAACTGCTTCATTTTCTGAGGAGTTGTGAATGGCGCTGAACACTGTGCAGTCATCAGCGAACATCCCCATTTTTGACCTTATGATGGAGGGAAGATCATTGATGAAGCAGCTGAAGATGGTTGGGCCTAGGACACTGCCCTGAGGAAACCCTGCAGTGATGTCCTGGGGCTGTGATGATTGACCTTCAACCATGCAACCATCTTCCTTTGTGCTAGTTATGACTCCAGCCAGAGGAGCGTTTTCCCCCCGATTCCCATTGACTTCAATTTTACTTGGGCTCCTTGATGCCACACTCGGTCAAATGCTGCCTTGATGTCAAAGGCAGTCACTCTCACCTCACCACTGGAATTCAGCTCCTTTGTCCATATTTGAACCAAGGCTGTAACGAGGTCAGGAGCCGAGTGGTCTTGGCAGAACCCTAACCGGGTATCAGTGAGTTATACTGGGATAGATCTTCTTTTGGGGCAGCAGTTAATGGATTAAATCAGCCTGATAACCATTTGATGCAGTTTGCAGAGAGGGCAAACATTCTGCTTGCCTGGTAGTTGTCAGGTTACAAGACGTGAAACATATTTCTTGTAAATTCTGGCCCCCCTATCCCTTGGGGGAAAAAAATGTCATTTAGACTTATGGCTGTGTTGCAAACAGGATTGTAAATATGTCCAAGAGGAGAGGGGCCATATGAATTCAGTGGTGAGTTATGTTTGCTTTATTATCACTGACACTGAAATACAATATCGGAAGACTGTTTGGTACTTCTGGTGATTTACCCCCCTGGCGTAAGGCATTAGTCCCAGCCTTTATACTACAGTAGCAGCAACATCATATAACTGCTATTATCATCTAATGTAAAGTATAAATTTACTACTAGGAGGAATAGCTTGCCCAAGGTTTTAACTTTCACCTTCAGAAAAATACGCTATCACTAGAGCTGCCAACCCAACAGGGCTGACCTGGAGTCTCCAGGAATTATAGATGAATTTCTTGGACTGCTGTAAGCAACCCAGGAAGAAAAGTATCAGGCCATTAAAAAAATATTTTTTTTTCATTTTCTTTGAACACTTTTTTATTAGTTATAAAAATATTGGAAGTGGGGGAAAAAAATCTGTTTGCCTGAGAGTGAAGAACTATTCAGTTGGGTAATGAGGATTCTGTTTGTTTTCCAATTGGCACCGCGAGGCTGGACAGATGTGTTGGGCGACCAATGGCGGGCGCTTGGGGGGGGGGGGTGGCAGGCCAGTGGGAGGTAAAAGAAACTGCAGGAATACACCCAACTAGAGTTGGCAACCCTGCCTGTTACACTAGCCTATTTTACATGTCTCACGAGCTATCTCAGTAGTCGGTTTGAAGGCGGTTTCCCAGTTTACGCTGAATTAAAAGAAACTTTGTGCCACAGAATGATGTCCACCGGAAATTAGAATGAGATAAAAGGGCGAGTGTTCAGATTTTGCACTCCCAGTGAGGGCCCTTGTCCACTCGGAATGTGTATCAGAAATTAGAGTACATATTGCCTGTGGTTTGCTCACCATTATCTAAAATAATCTAAAACATCATGGGCAGTGCATGCCTGTATTTCCAGTATGTGCTCTTGTTGGGGAAGGCTACAGGCCGGCAGTGTGAAGTTGGAAAGTGATACTTTAAATGTTTTTCACAAAAGACACTTACAGGGATGAATGTCTCTGTGTCTTCTGTGTAGCAAAATGACATACACGTTCTTTACAAACATATTGACAATTTTGCTACATTCAGCGTACATGTTCCTCTTCCTCTTTAATAGCTGTTCATCATCAGAATTGACACAGAGTGGGAAAAAGCGGATCAATGAATTGTACTGCCTAGATCTCAGGAGCAACTGCCTCCTTTATGCCTTAGTAGTCACTTTTAAATTAAGCTTCAGTCATGGTAATAGTACTATTGCGAAGGTCAGACCGTTTGAAAACAGCAACTTAGATTGCAAAGTCGCTGAAGTTAATGGGAGTGTTTTTTTGTTCTGCAATGAGGTACATAATGAGATTACATTTTACAACAAGGTGACAATCAATGGAATAAATTTCAAACCAAAACAAACTTCAAAACTAAAGACAGTTTGTCAGATTATGTGAGTAAATAGACCAAATCCAATTTCATCATTTTAGGGCTGAAATTCCACTCCTGTGCACTAGTAATACAGGCAAGCATAGAAACGTAGAAGATAGGAGCAGGAGTAGGCCATTCGGCCCCTCGAGCCTGCTCCGCCATTCAATGCGATCATGGCTGATCGTCCAAATTCAGTACCCGCTCCCTGCTTTCTCCCCATACCCCTTGATCCCTTTAGCCTTAAGAAATATATCCAACTCCTTCTTGAATATATTTAAGGAATTGGCCTCTACTGCCTTCTGTGGTAGAGAATTCCACAGGTTCACCACTCTCTGGGTGAAGAAATTCCTCCTCATTTCTGTCCTAAATGGCTTACCCCTTATCCTTAGACTGTGACCCCTGGCTCTGGACTCCCCGACCATCGGGAACATCCTTCCTGCATCTAGTCTGTCTAGTCCTGTTAGAATTTTATAAGTTTCAATGAGATCCCCTCTCATTCTTCTAAACTCCAGCGAGTATAAGCCCAATCGACCCAATCTCTCCTCATACGTCATTCCTGCCTGCCATCCCAGGTATCAGCCTGGTGAATCTTTGCTGAGCTCCTTCCATGGCAAGAACATCCTTCCTCAGATAAGGCAACCAAAACTGCACACAATACTCAAGATGTGGTCTCACCAAGGCCCTGTACAGCTGCAGCAAGATATCCTTGTTCCTGTACTCAAACCCTCTCACTACGAAGGCCAACATACCTGCCTGCTGCACCTGCATGCTTACCTTCAGCGACTGGTGCACAAGGACACCCAGGTCTCGTTGCACTTCCCCTTCTCCCAATCTATTGCCATTCAGATAATAATCTGCCTTCCTGTTTTTGCCACCAAAGTGGATAACCTCATATTTATCCACGTTATATTGCATCTGCCATGCTTCTGCCCAATCACCCAACCTGTCCAAATCATCCTGGAGTTACGCGGCATCCTCCTCACAGAACACACACACACACACACACACACCCAGCTTTGTGTCGTCTGCAAATTTGGAGATATTACATCTAGTTCCCTTGTCTAGATCATTAATATATATTGTGAATAGCTGGGGTCCAAGGACCGATCCCTGCGGTACCCCACTAGTCACTGCCTGCCACTCGGAAAAAGACCCGTTTATTCCAACTCTTTGATTTCTGTCTGCCAACCAGTTCTCTATCCAAGTCAATACCTTGCCCCCAATCCCATGTGCCTTAACTTTACACGCTAATCTCTTATGCGGGACCTTATCGAAAGCCTTCTGAAAGTCCAAATACATCACATCCACTGGTTCTCCCTTATCTATTTTACCAGTTACATCCTCAAAAAATTCCAGTAGCATGCCAGGCATAAAAGGGACAGAGAACTGGGGGGTGCAGGGGCGGGGGGGGGGTGCGGTGGTAGAGGGCAGAGGTCTTGTGCCCTTTTTGTGTTTTTAACCACACTGCCACAGTTTTTTGGATATGTCTGTACTGAGGGTGAAGGAGGCTTCAGCTGCTGTGTGGCACAGGATTCATTAATGCCTTTAATTTCATGGATTGGCGGGGGCACATCCTTGCTGGTTGGAAATTCCAAAGCACTGCATCATTCGTGTCCCACCAGCACTGTGCACCATTTAGAAGTTGGAACAATCACTTCTGCAGGCACAAGCTCTTCGGAAGTACTCTTAAAGTTGTAACATTGATTTAGCTGAGCTTATTTTGTTTTATGTTGCGCTTGACTCGTACTTTGTTTATTTTGGGTCTTGAAGTTTGGCTCTCTTACCATTGAGATATTTCGCAAAATAGGTAGCAGCAGTCTAAGGATATCATAGGCATTCCTCTGAGAAGGTGGAGGATGAAGATGAGCTTTATAGCTAAAAGTGGAGGCAGGTGCAATACCTGCATTCCCCACTGCTTGGGGAACATGGAGTGGCTGCCCTCCAGGGACAGTTCCTCAAGGCCGTGCCAAGGGTTTCAGGTCTGGTGTGCCACCTACAGTATATTGTGGGCTTCCATTGCCTGCAATCATGAAGACATTGCTGAAATTCAGGTTATTTCCTGAAGCCTGCCATAGTTATGCAATGGGCACTATAATTCTCAAATCATGAATGCCGAATCTTGAAGCATACAAGTGGTTATTGGGGAGCCTTTAAATGCCCTACACAGCATCAGTGAAGGGATTCCTGAGAAGCTGAAAGGTGTGTCATGCATGAATATGGGTTGCCTTGTGTTGGAGTTAAAGAAAGCAAAGGAATGTATATAAAGATAAGAGGGTGAGTTTTCTCTTCACAGTGTACCCCAGCTGCAGCAAAGAGGAAAAAGGGGCCCTTACTGCGTTGATACAGGATTCCTGTCCAAGGGACGTAATTGAGCCTGTACCTTTAGTAGATGCAGGCTTCGTATTATGATGAGGCAGGAGGGACATTCTTGGCCTTCCACCTCACTTTCATCTTCCTATGTCCGTTGGCAGCTACTATTCAGGCAGTTGGAAGGAGTGCAGTTGAAGCTTCTCGGGCCTGTAACTGCGGTTTTGTTTCCTGCCCTGTTTTCACAGCACTGGGGCGGGGGTGGGGGGGTTGCAGGCCTATACCAAGAGTGCACCAGGGCCATGCAAGTGGCCCAGAGCAAGCAAATTGCAGGATCTTATGACCAGTGCAGCATACTTTAGGAACATTGCACCTGTGCGGCATGCGTAGAGGAAAATCAGCCTCAAGGAAGTAACCTTTGTGAGTGTGCAGCTGATTGAGGGGCAGGTCTGTGTGCATTGCAGGTGTGGCATGTAGAATCCTGTAAAGAAATTAATACAGAACTCACTTACGTAGAATCATAGAATTTTACAGCACAGAAGGAGGCCATTTGGCCCATCGTGCCTGTGTCAACACTTTGAATGAACTATCCAATTAGTCCTACTCCCCTGTTCTTTCCCAATAGCCCTGCAATTTTCTTCCCTTCAAGTATCTATCCAATTCTCTTTTGGAAGTTATTAATAAATCTGCTTCCACCACCCTTTCAGGCAATGCATTCCAAATCATAATAACTCACGGCATTAAAAAAAATTCTCCTCATTTCTCCTCTGGCTATTTTACCTTGTTAAATTTCTTCAAAGAGAGGATGACCTCTTTGAAGCAGATATTGCATTCCTTGGCATGGCTATTTCTTCCCTGGCTGCAGCTTTATGAGGAGGGTGGTCCCTACACCCAAAAATAACGAGCCTCCTTGGCATCACCTTGCTTTGCATGACCTCCAAGACTATCACAAAAGGGAGCTGCCCTCCCTCGCCCCTGAGAATTAGAAGACTCCTGGCTCCCCTCACCACATTACACAGCAGAAGAAGCAGAACTGAGCATATACTTAGCACATCTACAAGCTAAGAATAAACCTATAGGAAGTGTAAAAGGCAAAAAGTTTTTTTTGAGAAAAGGGAAGTTGAAATCCCCACAGGAGCTGCACCAGCACATTGGTGATCATGCCCGGGAAATCCTACCCACCGACCACCAGTATGTAAATGAGGGGACAACAGAACCTATTTCAGGACACTTCTGCCCGGATACTAAACATGAACAGAGCACCCAAAGTGCTTTGTCCATGTCCAGCCCTGGAATCTCCCCTAGATCCTGTTCCGAGCCATTTAAATAGCCTGGGGGCAGCCTCATTGCAGGCCAGCCTCCTGTCGAGGCCTACTACCAGTGGTAGGGCCTGGAGAATCCCGAGCAGCTCCGAGGGGGAGGGAGGTTGTAGGGGAAAAGGACTGAAACCTTTGGCCTACTTTCAGTTCTTCGGCCTGTCCCCAGGATCCCCACAGACCCCTCACAGTCCAGACCCTCCAGTTCAGGGGCAAGCAGATCACCAGCTTTTGCTGGGAGTCCCTGTGAAGATGCCTAATAAGTGAATTGGTTTGCAAAAGGTGGGATGCTAGAAACACCCTGTCCTGCCGCATTAACATGGTGCCGCCAAGTCTGTGCCTTCTGCAGACAGAGGCCAGGTTTCATTCCCTGGGAATCCCAGAACACTGTTAAATGTGCAGAGATTTGGATCGCCTAGGTCTCCATCCTCTTTCCTGACTCTTGCACACGGAGAAATGCTCAGTTCCTGGATGCAAGAACCAGGAAAAGTCATTCCAATGGGATCTGATTACCTGACCTGAGTTTGCGAGATCAGACCATTTACATGATTAGAACATGCTCCCTGCACACATTTGGTCTGGCACAGAGATGGTGGAGAGGGAAGGGTTGGGATATCTGGCATGACTGGAAAACATTTCTCGTTAAAGGTGAGTGGGTGCATAGATGGGAATATTCATCTGACTGTTAAAAATGCTGAAAATAGCTTTACAATATTGGTGAGCCTCTCCTAAGCTGTATAGAGGGAAAGAAGTGGTAGGTTAAAAATAAGGGAAGGCAAACCCCATGCCGAGGCATGAGTCTGTGGGCAAGAAGTGGCATGCTGCAGTACTGAACTGCAGTTTGGCTGGCAAAGTGGACATGTTGCATGAGGTGAGTGCGATGTGCGTTTGTTCTAACTGCTGGGAATAAGCAACAGGCATAATGGTTGAGGGCTGTGGTGATCTTGCCAATGACTGATAATGATGTCCCAGTGTGCAAGTTGGCTGCAGGCGTGCTTGTTGCAGGTGGCAATATCGGATCGGCCACCCGTTATACATCCCGTCCCATTAAAGTCAATGGAATGGAATATCGGGTGGGGGTGTACAACAGGCGGCTGATCTGATATCAGCCATTTTACGCCCTCGCTGAAGTAGGAGGTTCCAGAGTGTGTGTTTAGAGTGTGCTACATTTACTGCATATGTGAAAAATGGTTCTATTCATTCCGTACACACAACAGACTTGCGTGCACTAATTTTGCACATTAGAAAATCATAAATTTTGATCAAAATTTTGCTAGCATTGTTGCTAATTGTTATGCCATAAGCAGTTACTATTAGCAGAAAGTTAGCAGAAAGGTGACAAGTCCGATTGCGGTAATTACAGAGGAGTTTCCCTGCTGTCTGCCACAGGGAAAGTCATCGCAAGAATCCTCCTCAATCGCCTTCTCCCAGTGGCCGAAGAGCTCCTCCCAGAGTCGCAATGTGGATTCCGCCCACTAAGGGGCACAATGGACATGATCTTCACCGTGCGTCAATTATAAGAGAAATGCAGGGAACAGCACCAACCGCTGTACATGGCCTTCTTTGATCTCACAAAGGCCTTCGAGACTGTCAACTGTGAAGGATTATGGAGTGGCCTCCTCAAATTCGGCTGCCCTCAAAAGTTTGTCAGTATCCTCCGCCTGCTTCACGACGACATGCAAGCTGTGATCCTGACCAACAGTTCCACCACAGACCCAATTCATGTATGGACCGGGGTCAAGCAAGGCTGTGTCATCGCACCAACACTCTTGATCTTCCTTGCTGCAATGCTCCATCTTACCCTCAATAAGCTCCCCGCTGGAGTGGACCTAATTTACAGAACAAACGGGAAACTGTTCAACCTCCGTTGCCTCCAGCCCAGATCAAAGGTCGTCCCATCCACTGTCGTCGAATTACAGTATGCAAACGACGCTTGCATCTGCGCTCACTCGGAGGTCGAACTCCAAACCATCGTCAACATCTTCACCAACGCTTACGAGAGCATGGGCCTTACACTAAACATCCATAAGACAAAGGTCCTCTACCAACCTGCCCCCGCCACACAGTACTGCCCCCCCAATTATCAAAATCCACGACAAGGCCTTGGACAATGTGGACCACTTTCCATACCTCGGGAGTCTACTGTCAACAAGGGCAGATGTCGATGATGAAGTCCAACACTGTCTTCAGTGTGCCAGTGCAGCCTTCGGTCGCCTGAGGAAGAGAGTGTTTGAAGACCAGGACTTCAAACCCTGCACTAAGCTCATGGTCTACAGAGCAGCAGTGATACCCGCCCTGCTGTATGCCTCAGAGACATGGACCATGTACAGCAGGCACCTCAAAGCACCGGAGAGGTACCATCAACGCTGCTTCTGCTAGATCCTGCAAATCCATTGGCAGGATAGGCACACCAATGTCAGTGTTCTCGCTCAGGCCAACATCCCCAGCATCGAAGCTTTGACCACGCTCGATCAGCTCTGATGGACGGGTCACATTGTCCGCATGCCCGATACGAGACTCCCAAAACAAGCGCTCTACTCGGAGTACTGACATGGCAAGAGAGCCCCAGGTGGGCAGAGGAAATGCTTCAAGGACACCCTCAAAGCCTCCTTGAAAAAGTGCAACATCCCCACTGACTCCTGGGAATCCCTGGCCCAAGACCGCACAAAGTGGAGGAGAAGCATCTGGGAAGGCGCTGAGCACCTCGAGTCTCTTCGCCTGGAGCAAGCGGAAGCCAAGTGCAAGGAGCGCACGTCAACCCAAGCACCCCACCTACCCGCCCCTTCAACCACCGTCTGCCCCACCTGTGACAGAGACTGTAGGTCCCGCATTGGACTCATCAGTCACCTGAGAACTCATTTTTAATGTGGAAGCAAGTCATCCTCGGTTCCGAGGGACTGCCGAAGAAGAAGCAGTTACTGTTTACTGCTTGATGTAGATATTTGCCACTGTTAGTGAGAAAACAAAATCACTAACTGAAATATTGTCCCTGCCCAATTTACATAACGGGTTGGTTTGGCAAATGCAAAATGTCTTTATTTTGCTGTAAAATTTTCAACATTGACATGCACCAAACACTAGGGACGGAATTCCGTCCTAGAAATTCAGTGGCACAGCGCCTTTTTTTTGGACACTAAACAGCTACCTAAGCCTCCAATATGGCGGACAGTAAGCATATGCTCATTACGATCCGGAAGTGCATTGCCCGCCATATTGGTAAAGGCCAAAAATGTCGGCATGCAATGACTACATCTGAAACAGGCCTCTTCTTCTCCTTGTCCTTTTATAATTTTCTTCTTACTTTTCCTTTCTATCTCTTTTCTCTCTTTCTTAGCCCGCTCTCTTTCTTTCTTTCTTTCTTTCTTTATTTCTCTTTCTGTCTGAAATTTACCCAATTTCATTCTCCGTTGTTCTCTCTGTTTCTTTCTATATCCTGTTGTTTCATTGGTTAAGGAGATAGACCATTGGGCATGAAATACATGAGGTCCTAGATGCCCCGTTGATATCGCTGCACTGTTATCAATTTGCATTTCCAGTAATTTGTGGTGCAAATATCGTGCGATCTGAGAGGTGAGGTAAAAAGTCACGCTCGCTGTGAAATACTCCATTCCAGCAATTTTGGGGCCATTGTCTTGTTACTTGTTTATGACATTATTGTGATGACAATGGTGCACAGCTCCTCTGGCTCTTCTTCCTCCCCAAAGATAACAAAAAGGATTTATTTTAGGAATACAGTATCCCTCTGACTGGGAGTAGGAGCATAACAGTATAAAAACATAAGAACATAAGAAATAAGAGCAGGAGTAGGCCATTTGGCCCTTCGAGCCTGATCCGCCATTCAGTAAGACAATGGCTGATCATCTACCTCAACTCCACCTTCCTCCACTATTCCCATGTCCCTTGATTCCCTTAGTATCCAAAAATCTATCGATCTCTGTCTTGAATATACTCAATGACTGAGCCTCCACAGCCCTTTGGGGTAGAGAATTCCAAAGATTCGCCACCCTCTGAGTGAAGAAATGTTTCCTCATCTCAGTCCTAAATGGCCGACCCCTTATCCTGAGACTGTGACCCCTGGTTCTAGACTCCCCAGCCAGGGGAAACATCCTCCCTGCATCTACCCTGTCAAGCCCTGTAAGAATGTTGTATGTTTCAATGAGATCTCCTCTCATTCTTCTAAACTCTAGAGAATATAGTCCTAGTCTACTCAATCTCTCCTCATAGGACAATCCCCCCATCCCAGGAATCAGTCTGGTGAACCTTTGTTGCACTCCCTCAATGGCAAGTATATCCTTCCTTAGGTAAGGAGACCAAAACTGTACACAATACTCCAGGTGTGGTCTCCATATGGCCCTATATAATTGCAGTATGACAGTGGTGTGGTCGCTAACCCCAGCTATTGCAGCTAAAAATGTCAGCCATTTAGAAATGTTTTGTTTCATAACATTGCCTGGTTTTAAATACCAAGAGGCTTCAGTTTTAAAGAAGTCAAGCAACTGTCTTAAATAAATACTCATTAAAAGTTCACCAACTGCAGGATCTGTTTTTTATTTGCGTGAGGACGGACAAGGAGCACCACTAAAACCATCATCCCAGCACTTTCTCTGAAAGACATGTCATTGTAAAATCCTATTTCAATTAAAGGTTTATTCATAAATCAATTGGGTAGAAACCACTTGAATAAACTTTTTTATTGAACAGTGCTTTGTTTAACTTGAAGCTGAATGATTGGAAACATCCTACCCTTTTCGTATGCTTTTTTCCTGATACTAACAGTGAATGCAATTGCAAACAGAGCATTAAAAATATTTCCCTTCATGGCTAAAATAAATTTGCTGCTCCAAGTGTGAAGTAGGTGCATCTCAGTGATCACCCACAGTGGCTGGATGTAGCAGACCCCTTCTTCTTAAAACAGCAGTGTTAAACCATTAGAGCTAACCCCCGTCAGTAGCTTTGTTCAATTTGAAATGTTTTCTTCTCGGTTTTCTCAACTGAGGCGAGTCTCTCATGTTAGGTAGTACATCTGTCTTTTGTTGTTTTGCTGGAAGTTGCTGAGTGTGGCCAGTGAGTTTAGACTCTTTAGTGCTCTGATGCGAGAGTTGGATGTGTGTCCCGCCAGCCAGCTTTGGGTCTTGCTGTGAGGGTTTAATCCAGGATTGATGGAACTGGCTAATACTGATAAGCAGAAGTAAGTAGGAGCCGAATATGATTATTGCTGAGTCAAGCAGTTGTGAGCAATTCATGAATTCAAACGTTTTACTCCCAAGGTTCGAAGTTTGTGAAAATATGGTAGGTGACACAAAATTGCTGTCTTAGCAGTTTCCATTTCACAATTGACATTTGGAATGACTACTTCCATGTGTTGGCTCTTTTAAACCATTAAAAGGTCTTTGTATTAACAATTTGACAGGTGTGCTTTAGCAATCTTTTCAGATATATAAGTAAATGAGAGGCTATTAAAGAGAATGTTAGTTTCTCTCACTCACTCATATATAAATGCACACACCATCTTAAAGCTCTTTATAACTGTCAGTTCATGGGTGCTGATCTGTTTCAAAAATCTATAAAATGGGCAAAAGTACATCTTTACTGAAATGTATCCATATCTTGTTTTAGCACTGGAATCTAGCTGCTGGCATTTAATTTATTTACAGCGTTGTCAACTTTGTACCTCACTTCCATAGAGAGGGTGTGTGTTTTTTTTATTATTTGTTTGTGGGATGTGGGCGTCGCTGGCAAGGCCAGCATTTATTGCCCATCCCTAATTGCCCTTGAGAAGGTGGTGGTGAGCCGCCTTCTTGAACCGCTGCAGTCCATATGGTGAAGGTACTCCCACAGTGCTGTTAGGGAGAGAGTTCCAGGATTTTGACCCAACGACGATGAAGGATCGGCGATATACTTCCAAGTCAGGATGGTGTGTGACTTGGAGGGGAACTTGGAGGTGGTGGTGTTCCCATGCGCCTGTTGCCCTTGTCCTTCTAGGTGGAAGAGGTCGCTGGTTTGGGAGGTGCTGCCGAAGAAGCCTTGGTGAGTTGCTGCAGTGCATCTTGTAGATGGTACACACTGCAGCCACAGTACGCCGGTGGAGGAGGGAGTGAATGTTTAAGGTGGTGGATGGGGTGCCAATCAAGTGGGCTGCTTTGTCCTGGATGGTGTCAAGCTTCTTGAGTGTTGTTGCAGCTGCATTCATCCAGGCAAGTGGAGAGTATTCCATCACACTCCTTAATTGTGCCTTGTAGATGGTGGAAAAGCTTTGGGGAGTCAAGAGGTGAGACACTCACTGCAGAATATCTAGCCTCTGACCTGCTCTGGTTGCCACAGTATTTATGTGGCTGGTCCAGTTAAGTTTCTGGTCAATGGTGACCCCCAGGATGTTGATGGTGAGGGATTTGATGATGGTAATACCATTGAATGTCAAGGGGAGGTGGTTAGCCTCTCACTTGTTGGAGATAGTCATTGCGTGGCATGAATGTTACCTGCCACTTATCAGCCCAAGCCTGAACGGTTGTCCAGGTCTTGTTGCATGCGGGAATAGACTGCTTCATTATCTGAGAGTTGTGAATGGCACTGAGCACTGTGCAGTCATCAGCGAGCATCCCCATTTCTGACCTTATGTTGGAGGGAAGGTCATTGATGAAGCAGCTGAAGATGGTTGGGCCTAGGATGCATACAATCTTACTGACCTCGAAAGCAGGGTTTTGTTTTTCCATTTCCCACAGTACTGCTGCCTGACTTTCTGCCAGTCGTTACATTTGAGATTACCTTGTACCCCTTTGGATAACACTTACATGAATTCAGTTTTTGAGTGGAGGGCCTAATTTAGGATTGCTGTTCATCAGTTTTTGGACTGGCCAGTTACTATTTTACTGGGTTCTGTAAGCTGGACATTAGGGGAGCAAATTTTACGCAACCCGCTCAGCGTGAAAGAATCGTATGAGCCATTAATACAGCAAAAAGCGACTTACCGCCCTGTTCCCACCAGACAACTGGCATTTTAACTCAGGAACTGACTAGTGTGCAAATGCACCTGCCAGAAACAAGAGGTGCCTCATTGATAAATGCCAATCGAGGTAACATATCCAAGGAGGTATTATAGCTTAATTAATATTTTCATTGAACAGTATTGTTGATTTAATTTTATTCACTTGCATAATGTGCAAAAGACCACCAAATGAAGGCACTGGGCCAGATTTTGCCCTGAGCGGCAAAGGAACGGCTTTTGCTGTTCACCTCACATACACTTGCTCAGAGACTTTTCGCGGGCTTGTTAGTGGAGATTCCTACTAATCCTGCATTTGATTCTGCAGGGAATCTGTAGTAACTGTTAGCAGGTCAAGCAGCATGGAGGCTTTTCCATCAATCAGATTGAAGAATCCTCACTGAGACATGCAGACTGCAAACCAGGAAGGAAAAAACAGGAAATAGAAATTACATTTAAATCATTGTACAAGAAGCAAAATAAAGATTGGGACATACACATGGGATTAAGGGAGAGAAATGAAAAAGAAAAACAGAAAAGCTAAAAAAAAACTTTTCATTTAAAAAAAATCCACAACATTAATTTTCATCTGCGGGAATGAGACTCCACACTTGTTAAATTATTTTTTCAGGGCCAGAGAGGTTGTTCAGCAGTAATGATCAATTACACCGTTAAAAACTCACTTACACCTGATTGCACTAGCCTAACTTTAGTGCGAGACTAGTGGGTAATTACCCTAAGTTCACACCATCACATTCCTGATTTCTGTGCAGATTCCATCAGTGAAGACTGCAACAGCACAGCCTATGGTATCACTGACAGCGACTTCTAGATTTCTGCGTTTAACTGCGCATGTGCAGACACCAGAAGTTTGTCAGTTTTACCCTGTAATAATGGCAAGCGCTGACAGCCTCACCATTATTAGTACAGCAAAAATACAGACCAATATGAATACAGAATCCATAATCTTCCTGATTATCGGCCCTTTCCTGAGAGGTACAGGGGTACCACAAGTCTGTCAGCAGTCGAGGTTTGAGCAGGCAGCCTATTTTTTCCAGGAGCCGACCATGCTTTGCTTATTGACTAATTGATTCTATCAAGTTATATGTATTGTGAATACTGCCCAGAAACCAGGATTTACTTGCTTTTTTAAGCCTGTGGTCATGTATCCTCTGCATATTTAGGCAAACAGTCACCCTTTCTATTGATATAAGGGAGGTCATTGTGGAAAAGTGCATGAATAGCAACATGAATGCAATCAATACTGTCTTGTGTTCTATAAATGCCACACAATTTTAGCCAACTGCTGCTGAATGGCACTGTTGAGCTACATCGATCCAAAAGTGTGCCGAAAGATGGAAATTTGTTGCTTCTGCAGCAGCAAGCTGCATATCCGATTGACTCTGGAACTGTATTCAGCTCGTGTCTGGTTCATACTAAGTAGAAGTTTTAATAGAAAGACTTGCATTTATTTAGCGCCTTTCATGACCTCAGGAGCGCTTTCCTGTCAATGAAGTATTTTTTGAAGTGTAGTCACCGCTGTAATGTAGGAAATGCGGCAGTCAATTTGCGCACAGCAAGCTCCCACAGACAGCAATGCGATAATGACCAGATAATCTGTTTTAGTGATTTTGCTTGAAGGATAAATATTGGCCATGATTCCAGGAATAACTCTCATTGTCTTCTTCGAAATATTGCCATAGGATCTTTTACATCTACAGGGCCTCAATTTATTGTCGCATCTGAAAAACGGCACCTCCGGTAGTGCAGCTCTCCCTCAGCACTGTACTGGAGTGTTAGCCTAGATTTTTTGTGCTCAAGTCTCTGGAGTGGGACCTAAACCCACAACCTTCTGACTCCGAGGCGCGAGTGCTACAAACTGAGCCATGGCTGACACTAATGTCGTGGGAACTTTAATTTGTACTGAGAGCAGCATCTTTGTATTAGTTCTTGACTATGGTTCTAATTGGAGGAGCTGACAGACATGAATTATCACAACTTTGAACACATTCTCTTCACATAAGGGTGCACAGTGGACATTATAGATGACACATACATGGTATTCTTGATGCCTTAGGTAGTACCAACTCCTGAATCTCCACAGTATTGCCAACTCACGCGATTCCATCGCGAATGCAGAGTGAAATAAAGCTTCTCATGATCTCGCGATGGAATGCGTATATCTGCCGGTTTTTTTGGAAGAAAATACATCTGTGCAGGCGCGGAAAAATGCACAATTTGCCATTCGGCGGGGAGCAGCCTCTTCTCGGCCTGTTAGAAATGGCAGCGGCCTCTAAGTGAGTGAGTGACGAGGGGATGGCAACGGATCAACTGTTCGCGGCAGCAAAACTGAGAGGCGGTGGTGGGGTCGGCGGTGGGAGCAAGCGCAATTTTAAATGAATGCGAGTGGCCCAGGCCCAAACCAGAGCCTGGGCCTCGGGTACCTGGGCTTATTGAGCCACCTCCATGGGAGGGAGGGATGGGCAGCCCAAAGATCACCCCTTGGATCCACATCACAATATAGGGATTAGCGGGGGATTATGCAGCGGGGGCAGTTAGCCCGTGAAAGTAGCTGCGTCCACCGCTACCTGCTGGAGCTGCCCGTTGCAGCGCATTTGCTGTTGCCCAGGCAACCGGCTTGCTGGCGGGGCAGGGGAGGTGTTCAGCAGCAGCCAGCAGTGTCTCCAGGCCACTGGAGACTGATGGGGGTTGATGAGTTAAGCAAACAACCTGCTCGACTCCCCCATTTCATTTGGAGGTGCGGTGTGTGATCTTAAGCGCACAAACTAGGGATCCAACTCACTCTATCGACTTTGATGTGAATGTCTTGTGATTTATTGAGGCAGATTGACCTGGTGTATGCAGCGTCAGGGGCAGCAGTCACTGCAAACATGAGATAATCTCATTCTCCACCCAATTAAGTATGTTCTCAGTGTTAAAACCTATAGGCCTAGAAATTCAGTTAAGGCCCGCCAGCAGGCTAACGGCCAAAAGTTAGCGCTGCGCGTGGAGCCAGTTGCGCCCGCCAGAAATTCACTTTTAGCGCCCCAAGTCGGAACCGGGCGCTGTTCCAGGGTGTGCCCGCCTCCGCTTGGGGCGCTGAAAGTGAATTTCAGCGCTCCAGCTGCCGCTGCGCCACCCGATGCAGTGCGGCAGGCTGGGGTACTGCAGGCCTCCTCCTTCTCTTAAGGAGGAGCTGCCTGCAGCCGTGCGATCGCCGCTGGATTCAGCCGGCAAATGAGCCGGCACCACGGAGAAGTGCCGGGCTCGCGGGAATCAGCCACCAATGCCGCGGGGGGGGTGGTGTAGGAGGCCGGGGAGGGAGGTGCGGGCAGGCGGCCGCCGAAAAAGCGGCCGGCCGCACCTCCCACCTTAAAGCGCCCCAGTAGCGCAGCAGTACGGCCCCGTTTTTCCAGCGCTGTTTGCGGCCGCTGCAGAAGAGGCGGCCGCAACTAAATATGGGGTTTGGGCCGGAAGCGGGGCGGAACTGGGGCACTGTGCACACCGATGACGTCATCGGTGTCGGCGCAGCGCTACCGGCTACCGCCGCCATTACCGCAGCGCTGAATATCAGCGCACCCTCTTACACTGGTGCAGAAACCCTCTTTGGGCGAAAAGTGGGCGCAAAGCCTACTGAAGTTCTAGGCCATAATCTTTTCAGAAAATAGCCTACCGACTGTGCAAAACTCTACATATGCAGTTGGATTATAGCCATTGCTGCTATATGGGTTTATATTTTGCTTTTTGCTTGTAGCACAAACAACGTTAAAATAAATTAACAGCCATTTTAACACCTAATTTCAATCTTTTCTGGTCTCGTGTGGTTTAATTACACTGGTTTAATTACACTGGTACATTGAAGAGCGTTGAACACTGGCTTACAGCTTATGTTATCTCAAAGAAGGAAATTAATTGGCCGGAAGTCGCTAACAGCAACAACAACAATAACTTGCAGTCCTTTTAATGCAGTAAACTGTCCCAAGGCATTTCACGTAAGTGTTACCAAAAAAATGTGACCGAGCTATGTAAGGAGATATTAGGGCAGGTGACCAAAAGCTCGGGCAAAGTGGTAGGTTTTAAGGAGTGTCTTAAAGGGGGAAGAGGTGAAAAGGCTTAGGAAGTGAATTCTAGAGCTTAGGGCCTAGGCAGCTGAAGGCATGGCTGTCAGTAGTGGAACAATTAAAATCGGGAATGCGCAAGAGGCCAGAATTGGAGGAGCGCAGAGATCTGAGGGTTGTAGGGCTGGAGGAGGGTATGTTCCAGAAAGAGTAACGATCAAAAGCAGAGTGAGGCCGGTCTGAGAGTGACGCGACAATGGGGCCACCGGTCCACCTACTCCTCCTGTTTCTTATATTATTATGTCATTAGAGTCATCGGCCTAGAAACTCAGTTGTTAGCACCAGCCGCTAGCGCCTTAGGAGGAGGGGAAATGGGGCGCTAAGCGGCTAGCGCCCGGGTGCGGCGCGATCTGCGCCTTTTGCGAACTTCACTCAAGATTTAGCGGCGGCGCAAAACCGCAGCGCCCGCTCAGCTGCGCGCGCAGATCCTGACAACATTTCATGGTGCAACGCCCTTGGTGCGCCCCAAACCGGAAGTTCAGTGGCGCCACCCTTCTTTGCACCTGGCGCCCCCAGCGACTGGTAGAGGGAAACAGTTCCCAGTCGCTGCGGGGCACGGGGGGCGCTAATTAAAGGGGACTCCTCCTGCAGTATAAGTGGCAGCCATTTTGTTCCACTCCTACTTTGTGAGAGACGGATATTTGGAGAGAGACAAAGGGAGAGAGCTTTCTAGTTTGACTCAACGCTCGCACAGGTACTTCTGGCTTCAGGCCAGAGCTTTGCACTTGGATTTAACTTTCAGGGCCATAGCCTTGATTCGACATGTATAATGGGGGCTGCAATGGGTGGAAACGTTGGATTACTGCATTGCATTCAAAGGGCTCAGAGACGCCGTGAGAGAGTGCCAGTCATGGCCAGACGGAGAAAGGCCAACAGGTGTCGGCACAAGAGGCCTTACCCACCCAGGGTATACCGCCAGCAGTTCTCATATCTGAACATGTCTGAGGAGCAGTGTGTTCGGAGGCTGTGATTCAGAAGGGAGGTGGTCACTGAGATCTGCCACCTGTTTCACAGAGATCTGCAGCCACAGCTGAGGAGCAGGACATCTCTGTCAGTGGCAGTGAAGGTGACAGTGGCTCTCAACTTCTATGCCACCAGCTCCTTCCAATCCACTACTGGGGACATTGCCAACATCTCCCAGTTCGTGGTACATTGCTGCATCCACCAGGTGATCAAGGCCCTTTTCACAGAAACATAGAAATATAGAAGAGAGGAGCAGGAGTAGGCCATTCAGCCCTTCGAGCCTGCTCCGCCATTCAATGAGATCATGGCTGATCATCCAAGTTCAGTACCCTGTCCCTGCCTTCTCCCCATATCCCTTGATCCCTTTAGCCTTAAGAAATATATCCAACTCTTTCTTGAATATATTTAATGAACTGGCCTCCACCGCCCTCTGTGGCAGAGAATTCCACAGGTTCACCACTCGCTGGGTGAAGAAATTCCTCCTCATTTCAGTCCTAAATGGCTTATCCCTTATCCTTAGACTATGACCCCTGGTTCTGGACTCCCCGGCCATCAGAAACATCCTTACTGCATCTAGTCTGTCCAGGCCTGACAGAATTTTATAAGTTTCGATGAGATCCCCTCTCAATCTTCTAAACTCCAGTGAGTACAAGCCCAATCGACACAATCTCTACTCATACATCATTCCTGCCATCCCAGGTATCAGCCTGGTGAATCTTCGCTGCACTCCTTCCATGGCAAGAACGTCTTTCCTCAGGTAAGGCGACCAAAACTGCACACAGTACTCAAGGTGCGGTCTCACCAAGGCCCTGTACAACTGTAGCAAGACATCCTTGTTCCTGTACTCGAACACTCTTGCTATGAAGGCCAACATACCATTTGCCTTCTTAACCGCCTGCTGCACCTGCATGCTTACCTTCAGCGACTGGTGCACAAGAACACCCAGGTCTCTTTGCACTTCCCCTTCTCCCAATCTATTGCCATTCAAATAATAATCCGCCTTCCTGTTTTTGCCACCAAAGTGGATAACCTCACATTTATCCACGTTATAGTGCATTTGCCATTTTTCTGCCCAATCACCCAACCTGTCCAAATCGTACTGGAGTTTCACGACATCCTCCTCACAGCTTACCCTCCCACCCAGCTTTGTGTCGTCGGCAAATTTGGAGATATTACATCCAATTCCCTCGTCCAGATCATTAATATATATTGTGAACAGCTGGGGTCCTAGGACCGATCCTTGCGGTACCCCACTCATCACTGCCTGCCACTCGAAAAATGACCCGTTTATTCCAACTCTTTGCTTTCTGTCCGCCAACCAGTTCTCTATCTAAGTCTAAGGATGTGCGGGTTAGGTTGATTTGGCTATGATAAATTGACCCTTAGTGTTAGGGGATTAAATACGTGGGGTTACAGGGATAGGGTGGGATATGTGTCGGTGCAGGCTCGATGGGCCGAAATGGCCTCTATCTGCACTGTGGGGATTCTGTGATTCTGTGTGATTCTGTGAATACCTTGCCCCCAATCCCATGTGCCTTAATTTTGCACGCTAATCTCTTATGTGGGACATTATCGAAAGCCTTCTGAAAGTCCAAATACACCACATCCACTGGTTCTCCCTTATCGTCAGTTCATCTCCTTCCCCATGACCCTGGACAAGCAGCAAGAGCGTGCAATGGGATTTGCAGTATTAGCGGGCTTCCCCATGGTGCAGGGCGCCATTGACTGCACGCATGTGGCTTTGCGGGCACCTCTACAGAATGCCGAGGATTACCGCAACCGGAAGGGCTACCGTTCGCTCAACGTGCAGTTGGTGTGTGACCACAGGCAGCTGTCAATGCCCACTTTCCAGGCAGCAGCCACGATGCCTTCATCCTGCACCAGACTTCTGTGGCAGACATTTTCGAAGCCCAGGCTCACCCACGAGGATGGCTTCTCGGGGACAAAGGCTATCCTTTGTGCACCTGGCTGATGACCCCACTCTGTGCGCCCAGCACCCCTGCTGAAGAGCGATACAATGACAGCCATCAAGCAACCAGGAACATCACTGAGCACACAATCGCCGTGCTCAAGCAACGGTTCCGCTGTCTGGATCGTTCCGGGGGAGCCCTACAGTACTCGCCTGAGCGAGTCTCCCATTTCGTTGTAGTGTGCTGCATGCTGCACAACCTGGCTATCTGCAGGACTCAGCCACTGCCAGCAGACATTGGAGGACCACCAGAGGAGGAGCACCAACATGGGAGGGAGGCACAAAGTGCAAGGGCCGTCCGTTGGCGGCTTATTGCAACTCGGTTCTAGGCCCCTTCTCAGGGAATGGCTTGTGCCAATGAAAGAAGATGAATGTAGCCACTCCGCAAGCCCTCAGCCGGTCAAGGCAACAAATACTTCCAAAAGCAAACATGGACAATGCGATTTAAAGAAAAATTTTTTTACTGTGCAAACTCTGTGCCCTTCCCGCATGACAAACTAATTCAGAGAAACCCCCCAAAAAACAGTCAGACATAACTGGCTCTCACAACCTTCAGAAAATGCCAAAAGCAGTTAAACAAAAATGACCATGATCTGCCTTGCTTCCACGAGCGGCCCCTTCCCGCCCTGCAGCTCCTCCTCAATGGGACCCCAGTGGCTGCAGCAAGGCTGGGGGAAGGCTACTGAGGGTCAGAGGGTGAGACGGCAGATGCCCTTGGGCTCGGCCTGGACCAGCTCTGGGCCTGGAGGGGCCGGCTGCTGACTGCTCCAACTCTGCTTGGGAGGCAGCAGTCTGTCCTATGGGTGGTGGCAGCTGCAGTGGAGGAGTGACAGTGTTTGCTGCAGGAATGCTGCCAACCTGACCGAGCACAGGCACTCCTTGATCGGCTGATACACTGGCACTCGCACGGGCCAGCACTGCAGCATGCGCAGCAATCTGCTGAAGCACAGACTGCTGGGCTGCTGCGGCGCAGAGAGGGCCCCGTCGATGCCTGGCCGATCCAGCGAGGGTGGCAGCTGTTAGTGCCCGTGTGGCCCTGGTCTGTGTCTGCATCACACCAGCCAGAGAATGCACGGCATGACTGAGCACTTGGCTGGAAGCCGCCTGTGATGCAGCGAAGCCCTGCTGACCCCTAGCCTCTGCTGCCGCGAAGTCCTGCAGACTCCTGGCCTGTGCTGCCGCGAAGTCCTGCAGACTCCTGGCCTGTGCTGCCCCGAATTCCTGTACACTCCTTGCCAGTGACTCTATGGAGTCAGGCATCCTTGCCACTGCAGCCATGAGCTCAGTGTGCCTGCGCTCTGCCTGGGCACCCATTTCAGCAAGGAGCCGCACCTCCTCTGCGCTCACCGTAGCAGGACTCGAGGCCAGACTCTCCCTCCGGGGAGAAGGCCGGCGAGCTTCCCCACCTCTCCCGCGTTGCTGCAGCCTGCTGGGCCCCGGAGCTTCACTCTCCTCAGACCCTTCCCCCCTGCTCCCCTCCAGGGAAGACGTGTCCCCATCATGGCCATGGGCTGCCTCGGCTGAGGGTGGCACTGATGGGCCGGCTTCCTCTTCCTCCTCCTCGATTTCAGAATCAGACAGTGCCAGCTTGAGGGCCCGCCTCCTCACCTGGCGATTCACCATCTGAAAGCAGATAGGCACAAGAGTTGGTTCGATAGTGGCAAAGGATGCTGGTGTGAGGCGCAAGTGGAAAGAGAGAGGTCAAAAAGGTGATGACCTTACCATTGGGGCCCAGAACAGGGTCGACATCTCCACTGGTGACGGGGCCAATCAGCCGGCCTGCCATAATGCGCGCAACACGCTGCTCCAGGTCGCTGAGCTGTTTGAGGTCAGGACGGCCTCCCCCGGTCTGTCGCTGCTGCCTGCGGTTGTGTGCCAGCTTGCCCTGCAAGAGAAAGGACGGCCTCTAAGTACAGTGTCAAGCCCTGATCTTGCCTGCACTGCCTCCCATGGTGGAATAGCCCTGACAGTGTCAAGCCCTGATCTTGCCTGCACTGCCTCCCATGGTGGAATAGCCCTGACAGTGTCAAGCCCTCATCTTGCCTGCACTGCCTCCCATGGTGGAATAGCCCTGACAGTGTCAAGCCCTCATCTTGCCTGCACTGCCTCCCATGGTGGAATAGCCCTGACTGTGTGTAAAGTGCTGAATGTGCAAGTGATTTTCATGACGGTCCCATAACTGCTGGATGAGGGCTGGACATTAGGGCTTTCAGGTCCCTTTGGCCATAAAGTGAGGTGCACATGCAGGGATGAGGAGGATATTGGAAAGGGTACTCACCCTGACAACCCGAGTGAGGTCGTTGAACTTTTTTCTGCATTGCACAGGAGTCCTGCCAACCATGCTGTAGGAGGTCACCCTGTTTGCCACCTCCCGCCAGGCTTTTCGATACTCGCTGGGCAGCGGCCTCCTGCCACTATCAGGGAAGAGGACCAGTCACCTGTGCTCCACTGCGCCAACCAGTACCTTCAGGGCACCCTCGCTGAAGCGCTGCGCTTGCTCCCTAGCCTTCTCCATAGTTGTGGGCGTTGAACTGTTGAAGCAGCTATGCTCAGGCCTTGATTCAGGGCTGCAGTGTGCAGGGCATGGCAGCCAAACAAATCCACCCTCTCCCTTTAAGAGCTGACCAGCGCCAGCGTGTCTGCCTTCAATCAGCAACTCGCCGCACCTGCGCTGTGCCCGCCCTCGGTGGTAGTGCCCCGGCTCGCTGGCTTAGCGCTTTATGATAGTCGTGCATCGCCTGCTTTAGCACAGCAGCAACCTCTTGGGGCGATGCAACTGAATATCGGCGAAGGTGGCGCTAAGTTGTGCCGGGCGCAAAATTTAGCGAATGCCTGGCTGTAGCGCCCCAAACGTGGCTATACTGAATTTCTAGGCCATAGAGTCATAACGGCACAGAAGGAGGCCATTCAGCCCATCGAGTCCGTGTTGGCTCTCTGTAGAGCAATCTAGTCAGTCCCATTCCCCCGCTCTATCCCCATAGCCCTGCAAGTTTATTTCCCTCAAATGCCTATCCAGTCTCCCCTTGAAAACATTGAGTGCCTCCGCTTCCACCACTTCCATTGGCAGCGAGTTTCAGGTCCTCACCACTCGCTGGTTAGTGACGGCCGAATGCACTTCCTGTCCAGGAGCAAAGGTCATGGAATGCACTTCCTGTCCGGGAGCAAAGGTCAGTGATGGATCAGGTTGGGGACAAAATAGCAACTCATGATTTCTATACCAAATCTCATGATTTTTAAGATTTTGTCTCTTGATTTATGAGACAATGGGGTTGGCATTACTGTCTCCGCCTCCTCTGACTTTGAATCTCCCTGGCGGTGGGCTCTTGCTGTTCTTTACAACAGGTCCAACAGTAGAATTGATGCTGCGTTCATGCTGCTTCTTGTCTCCTCTTGCCAATAACCATAATGTATGTGGAGCTCCACTGACCACACAAGCTCTATCTGCACCATCAGCTGCTTTAGGTTCAGAGGAAATGGGAGAAGTTAATGTAATGCGAGAAAGCAAGAAGTAACTCTGTAGGGAATGTACATGTTTCCTTTAGAGGCTATTAACTCGAAAGAAATAGTGTTACTATCAAGTTTGTGTGCGATATTAATTTACCCCCAGGAGGATTTTTTGGAACATGCACTAAAAACTAGTGCTTGGTACTTTAATGAAAACTCACAAATGTTCTCCTCCCTCATGCTCAATTAGTGTAACCTTGAGAAATCAGACCCACGTGCAGGTAAGTGTGGTTAAATTATAATAACCTTGTATAAAATATGTTGACTGTTAACGCAGCAGTCGTACAGTTAATTTCTTGTCCCCGATGGCTACAAATGTGAAGGTGCTCAGTACTCTGCAGACAGCAATGTTGTTGGCATTTGCTCAAATAAATGATTCAATTCCATTAAATTGTTATTGCCTTTTGGAGCACGATTTAAACTGGTGAGACGTTTATTTAAAATGAGCTGTAAAGTTAAAGATTGTCCCAAAAAACTCTTCCTTCTTTGATGTTTAAATTGCCTTCACCAAGATTCACCTTTGTTAGCCTATCAAGTCTACATTTAAACAGTTATGGATTTCTGATGTAAACTTCCCCTTTATTCTTCCAATAATGAGTTTTCTAACAGCTAGAAGCATTTGTAAATGGAAATGCTCGATCTGAATTCTCCATGGGTATTTCGCTGTGATTTTCATCGATGGCTGAGTGAGCAATTTGATCAAATAAACTTTACTGGTCTGACGGAAATGTAATCCATTCAGTTATTGGCGTGACAATCAATAATCGCCTGATAATGTGACAAGGGATTAGCAGCAAGTAATGGACTTACCCTTGTTTCCCGTTTGACTGTCACATCTGTTTCGGTGAAATAAAGGACTGATACAAGCAGTCTGTGCCAGCGATGCTTGGTTTATAGAGTAGTTTGCATCCATTTACAGTGGGGTTCCTGCAGTTCAAATTATATTGATATATTTAATGTATTATACAATGTTAATATGAAAGTAGAAATGACTGAAATCTAATGTGTTTGGTCAATGTAGCAGAGTTCTGTCTAGTATCATATCTATTGTGATATTACATAATACACCAATTACATTTTAAACATTCAATTTGCAGAGATGTTACAATAGAATTGTTTTAGACTTACTGGAGCTTTTAGTAACATCTTTTTACCCCTGAAGTAAGGAAAAATTGGCTCTAATGTAAGATTCTATTTAACTTCCCACGTATTATGTGCAAGATTCTCCTCAACTTGGTCAATTTATATAATTGAACCTAATGTGCATATAGAATGTTTGGGAAATAGATGTTGCACTTAAAGCTGTCACACACACCCAAAGTGTATGTCACATTGCATCTGATTGCCTCATATTATTCATAAACAAAGGACTGAATCACTTTTTTTATTCATTGATGGGATGTGGGCGTCGCTGGCTAGGCCTGCATTTAGTGCCCACCCCTAATTGCCCTTGAGAAGATGGTGGTGAGCCGCCGCCTTGAACTGCTGCAGTCCATATGGTGTAGGTACACCCACAATGCTGTTAGGAAGGGAGTTCCAGGATTTTGGCCCAGCGACAGTGAAGGAACGGCGATACAGGTGCAAGTCAGGATGGTGTGTGGCTTGGAGGGGAACTTGAAGGTGGTGTTCCCATGCGTCTGCTGCCCTTGTCCTTCTAAGTGGTAGAGGTCGCGGGTTTGGAAGGTGCTGTTGAAGGAGCTTTGGCGAGTTGCTGCAGTGCATCTTGTAGATGGTACACACTGCAGCCACAGTGCGCCGGTGGTGGAGGGAGTGAATGTTGAAGGTGGTGGATGGAGTGCCAATCAAGCGGGCTGCTTTATCCTGAATGGTGTTGAGCTTCTTGAGTGTTGGAGCTGCACTCATTCAAGCAAGTGGAAAGTATTCCACCACACTCCTGACTTGTGCCTTGTAGATGGTGGAAAGGCTTTGGGGAGTCAGGAGGTGAGACACTCGCCGCAGAATTCCCAGCCTCTGGCCTGCTCTTGTAGCCACAGTGTTTATATGGCTGGTCCAGTTCAGTTTCTGATCAATGGTAACCCCCCAGGATGTTGATAGTGGGGGATTCAGCGATGGTAATGCCATTGAATGTCAAGGGGAGATGGTTAGAGTCTCGCTTGTTGGAGATGGTCATTGCCTGGCACTTGTGTGGTGCGAATGTTACTTGCCACTTGTCAGCCCAAGTCTGAATGTTGTCCAGGTCTTGCTGCATATGGACACGGACTGCGTCAGTATCTGACGAGTCTCGAATGGTGCTGAACAGTGTGCAATCATCAGCGAACATCCCCACTTCTGACCTTATGATGGAGGGAAGGTCATTGATGAAACAGCTGAAGATGGTTGGGCCTAGGACACTGCCCTGAGGAACTCCTGCAGTGATGTCATGTGATTGAGATGAATGACCTCCAACAACCACAGCCAACCTCCTTTGTGCTAGGTATGATTCCAACCAATGGAGAGTTTTCCCCTTGATTCCCATTGACTTCAGTTTTGCTAAGGCTCCTTGATGCCACACTTGATCAAATGCTGCCTTGATGTCAAGGGTAGTCACTCTCACCTCACCTCTTGAGTTCAGCTCTTTTGTCCATGATTGGACCAAGGCTGTAATGAGGTCAGGAGCTGAGTGGCCCTGGCGGAACCCAAACTGGGCGTCAGTTAGCAGGTTATTGCTGAGTAAGTGCCGCTTGATAGCACTGTCGATGACACCTTCCATCACTTTGCTGATGATTGAGAGTAGACTGATGGGACGGTAATTGGCCGGGTCGGATTTGTCCTGCTTTTTGTAGACAGGACATACTTGGGCAATTTTCCACATTGCTGGGTAGATGCCAGTGTTGTAGCTGTACTGGAACAGCGTGGCTAGGGGCGCAGCTAGTTCTGGAGCACAAGTCTTCAGTACTATTGCCGGAATGTTGTCAGGGCCCATAGCCTTTGCAGTATCCAGTGTCTTCAGCCGTTTCTTGACATCACGTGGAGTGAATTGAATGGGCTGAAGACTGGCATCTGTGATGCTGGGGACCTCAGGAGGAGGCCGAGATGGATCATCCACTCGGCACTTCTGGCTGAAGATAGTTGCAAATGCTTCAGCCTTGTCTTTTGCACTCACGTGCTGGGCTCCACCATCATTGAGGATGGGGATATTTTTGGAGCCTTCTCCTCCTGTTAACTGTTTAATTGTCCACCACCACTCACAACTGGATGTGGCAGGACTGCAGAGCTTTGATTTGATCCGATGGTTGTGAGATCGCTTAGCTCTGTCTATCGCATGTTGCTTCCGTTGTTTGGCATGCAAGTAGTCCTGTGTTGTAGCCTCACCAGGTTGACACCTCATTTTTCGGTATGCCTGGTGCTGTTCCCGGCATGCTCTCCTGCACTCTTCGTTAAACCAGGGTTGATCTCCCGGCTTGATGGTAATGGTAGAGTGAGGGGTATGCCGGGCCTTTAGGTTACAGATTGTGGTTGAATACAATTTTGCTGCTGCTGATGGCCCACAGCGCCTCATGGATGCCCAGTTTTGAGTTGCCAGATCTGTTCGAAATCTGTCCCATTTAGCACGGTGGTAGTGCCACACAACACGGTGGAGGGTATCCTCAACATGAAGATGGGACTTCGTCTCCACAAGGACTGTGCGGTGGTCACTTCCACCAATGCTGCCATGGACAGATGCATCTGCAACAGGTAGATTGGTGAGGACGAGATCAAGTAGGTTTTTCCCTCTTGTTGATTCCCTCACCACCTGTCGCAGACCCAGTCTGGCAGCTATGTCCTTTAGGACTCGGCCAGTTGTGGTGCTACCGAGCCACTCTTGGTGATGGACATTGAAGTCCCCCACCCAGAGGACATTTTGTGCCCTTGCTACTCTCAGTGCTTCTTCCAATTGGTGCTCAACGTGAAGGAGTACTGATTCATCAGCGGAGGGAGGGCGGTAGGTGGTAATTAGCAGGAGGTTTCCTTGCCCATGTTTGACTTGATGCCATGAGACCTCATGGGGTCCTGAGTCAATGTTGAGGACTCCCAGGGCTACTCCCTCCCGACTGTATATCACGGTGCCACCACCTCTGGTGGGTCTGTCCTGCCGGTGGGACAGGACATACCCAGGGATGGTGATGGTGGTGTCTGGGACATTGGTTGTAAGGTATGATTCGGTAATTATGACTATGTCAGGCTGTTGCTTGACTAGTCTGTGGGACAGCTCTCCCAATTTTGGCACAAGCCTCCAGATGTTGGTAAGGAGGACTTTGCAGGGTCGACAGGGCTGGGTTTGCCGTTGTCGTTTCCAGTGCCGAGGTCGATGCCGGGTGGTCTGTCTGGTTTTATTCTTATTGTTTTTCGTAGCGGTTGTTTACAACTGAGTGGCTTGCTAGGCCATTTCAGAGGGCATTAAGAGTCAACCACATTGCTGTGGGTCTGGAGTCACATGTAGGCCAGACCAGGTAAGGACAGCAGATTTCCTTCCCTAAAGGATATTAGTGAACCAGATGGGTTTTTGCAACAATCGACAATGGTATCATGGTTGCCATTACTAAGACTAACATTTAATTTCAGAATTAAATTAAATTGAATTTAAATTCCACCAGCTGCCGTGGTGGGATTTGAACCCATATCCTCAGAGCATTTGATTAAGCCTCTAGGTTTACTAGTTTAGTGACATAACCACTATGCCACCGCCTCCCCACTGAAGAATGCTGATTGCCTAATATATTACTGAACAAATTGTAAGAAACCGACAAATGAACAAGCAGGTAGGAAAATATCTGATCAATATTAGGTGGGCAACAACCAATAAACAATTGGCAGGTAGGTTTAGCATACAGCAAGACAAGCAAACAAAAAGGTTGTGGCAGAACCATTGAATGACTCTGGCTAACTGTATATAATTCTCTTTAACGATGTTCTAACACCAGCCTAAACCTGTACCATTGTGTTAGGCATTGCTGTGTTTTGTATATAGAGTTTGCATGTACGGGGCGTGGCCCCTTTAAGAGCGCGGGCAAACGCGATGACGTCATGTCGCAAACCACGGGACAGCCCAGTCAGTCCTCGTGGCATCTCCTTTGAGTAAAGACCTGTTTGATTGTTCTCTTGTGTCGATCTCCGTTATTCGTAGGAATTCGTTAATTCCTACAAGGTTTCCATTAAAGAAGCACAGAGCCCCAGCACTGTGACTGTGTACTATCAAACATGTGACCTGCACCAGACCGATTAGATTGCATGATACTGTAATATTCTCCCTGGGTGTGAGGCAATCTGATTTTTTCTCTATCATATACCATAAACATTTTGAATTGATAACATGGTGATTGATGGTCTTGATGTAACCTAATTCCTTGGATTTACAGGTTACCTCCAGGAAATCTGTAGCAAATACTTGTTTATATTCTGGACATAATTCAGATATGTTCCATGGCCTACCCCTGGACTTGGATCTTAGCACGTCCCTATTGTTATCACATTTTCTTGCAGAAATTTGATTTTTTTTTAAATTCCTGATGTCCAAACAGTTTGTCTGTTTCCTTTTGAAGATCTTTTATTTAACTTGCCTACACTGTTTGAAGTTCTTGAGCTGAACTTTATATAAACCAGCACCCTGTGTTCTCTGACACACAAGATCTGCATGAACACTTTTTCAGGCAAGTACCCGTGAGTTCTGGGTCCTTGACTCCAAAGTTATGGGCAGCCTTCTCCTCTGCCTCTTCTGGGACAGTGGTATATCCTCTCTCTCTTCCCCACTCCTCCTGCTGTCTTGTGCTCTGTGTATCACCCAGTGCCAGATCTTCACAAACACTATCTAATTCTCTCTGGATTAAATATTTAAGCATGGTAAGTCCGAGTTTTTTTTATTCGTTCCTGGGATGTGAGTGTCGCTGGCAAGGCTAGCATTTATTCCCCATCCTTAATTGCCCTTGAGAAGGTGGTGGTGAGCCACCTTCTTGAACCGCTGCAGTCCGTGTGGTGAAGGCACTCCCAAAGTGCTGTTAAGGAAGGAGTTCCAGGATTTTGACCCAGTGACGATGAAGGAACAGCGATATAGTTCCAAGTCAGGATGGTGTGTGACTTGGAGGGGAACTTGGAGGTGGTGGTGTTCCCATGCGCCTACTGCCCTTGTCCTTCTAGGTGGTAGAGGTCGCAGGTTTAGGAGGTGCTGCTGAAGAAGCCTTGGCGAGTTGCTGCAGTGCATCTTGTAGATGGTACACACTGCGGCCACGGTGCGCCGGTGGTGAAGGGAGTGAATGTTTAAGGTGGTGGATGGAGTGAAGAAACAAGCGATACAGGAGCTCACATTGAAGGGGTTATGGGAGAGGAACATGGGGCAGAATATTAATCCAGGGATTCTTGTGTTGCCTTTTCCTCAGAATCCTCCAGCTCCTCATCATCATCCTCATTGTTCTTGTCATCATCATAGATGACTAGACAGAAATCTCTGCTCTTCTTCCTCCACATCATCCTCCTTTTCACCTTCCTCTACTCTGGTGGATATGAGGTATAAGCTATGATTGGGTAAAAATAGCCTCCTCAAGGAGACAGAGAGGGGTATGGAAGCTTCTGCCTGCCTGTTGCTTCACATGAATTCCATGGCGACTATCCATAGTGTTACAGAGGGCTGGATTTTTCCAATGGGGAGCTTTTGGAGGCGGGACTCCCACTTGTCGGGTTTCAATCCCGCTTCCATCAACTTCTGGCCAACCCATGCTATTTTCCCTTCATTGACCTTGTTAAGCCCGCCCAGCGGGCTTAGCAGGCCAATTAAGGGAAAACCAGTTACAGAGAACGTCAACATATGACGTTTCATCTGTCAAAAAGCTTTGACAGTTGAATTGTCATCATTTGACAGCTCTGTGAAGCTGTCAATCACTGACATTCTCTGTAGTTTGATGAGTCCTTGTATTCAAGACTCATCAAACCTCTTTCTTTAGCAGAAATTAGATGGTTGTTGCACTGGAGAATGCAGTGGCCATTCTGTCATCTCTGCCGCGGAGGTGCGAGACTCTCTGCATCCCCAACGATTGAAGCCTGCAGGAAGAAACGAAGGTAAGTAAACTTTTTCTAACACTTTCCACTTACCTCACATACTTACCTCTCCACACTTGCACCCATCACTTACCTTCACAGTGCACTTTTGCACCCCGCAGACCCCCGCAGACCCACTACTCACCTCGGTGACCCTGGCGGGGTTCGGATCCTTTGGGAAACCGCACTTGTGTGGGCAAAATGGGGATAATCCTCTTATCTGCCTGTTAACAGGCAGTTAAGTGGCACTAACCCCCTTCCCGCCTCCAAGGAGACGCAACCCGGCGCGTGTTGGCTACCCGCCTCCTGGCAAGATGGCACGGTGGCGGGTTGGGGGTGGGTTGGGCACCTGCCCCCAAATTCTGCCATTTTCCTGGCAGTCCCGCCTCCATACCTGCCTCCCCAGGGCTGGCAAGATCGCGCCCACAGAGTCTACAGTACAGAAACAAGCCATTCGGACCAACTGGTCTATGTCAGCATTTATGCTCCACATGAGCCTCATTCCACCCTACTTAATCTAATGCTTGCTCATTACCTGAAAGCATAATGGTACAAGATACGGGTTAAGGTGATGGGAGGGAGGCAGGAAGGGAGAAATGCATGCATACAGCATGATTAGCTGGAAAGTGCGAAACACTTGTGGGGTGAGGGGAAAGTGAGGTGTGAGAAGGAGGAGTAGGGATGAACATACCGTTGTTGTCCCCAAGGGGGTCAATGTCGCTGATGGCCACGGTGCCCACCCAATAATCTGCAGCACTCTATTCTCCAGTGCAGACAGTGGTTGGGTGCGCTCCTGCTCCCTCCTGTTGTGAGCCACCTTGGCCTACAAGAGAAAGTGTGTGAGTGAGTGTGGAGCAATGTGTTTGAGTGATGTGCCTGCCATAGTTGAATAGCTGTCGTTGTGTGCAAGTTGTGAGATGTGGGTGTGAGTGTTGGTAGGTAGAGACTGTTGGTGGGTGAGTGCTGGGGGTGTGGTGCTTTGGGCAGTGTGTGCAGACTGTGGTTCAGATGGTGGTATGTAGCATTTGTTGAAGCATTCACTTACCCTGGCCACCCAAGAGAGGTCGTTAAATTTCTTCCTGCACTGTGTGTGGGTCCTGGGGACCACAGTGCTGCCAGAGATGTGCTACGCTACCTCCCTCTACATGGTGCTGAAAACTTGTGGTGATGGCCTCCTGTCACTTGTCAGGTAGAGCACCACCCTCCATCTCGCCACAGCAAAAACCAACGCCTCCAATGCTTCATCTCATAATCTGCGGGCTCTCTCCCTGGGGCATGGATCTGCCATGAGCACTCCTGCTTCAGTCCTCCGGCTCCTTCTCCTTGTTGTGCTTCTCCTTGCTGAGGCAGCTGCACAGCCAGCAATGCTGAGAATGAGGTGCTGCAGCAACAATGAACCTCCCCTTTAAGTACTGAAAAACACCTGTGGCAATCATGACTTGCGATTAGACTGTGCCTGATATTGGTCCACCCTTTGCATGTAATGCCAATGAGCTTGGGCTTTAAGACTTGAGTTAGGACTCCGATCATTTTTTTGAGCAGTGAGCACGAATTTTATGTGCAGTCTAAAGCATTAGCGCCTGGTGCTTAGTCTCCAACTTTTCTACTGACACCGCTCATTCCTTGGCTATAACAAATTTCTAGCCCTAATTATTCAAGCAGTATGTGCCCTCTTTATAATTCCTGTCAAAATGTACTACCTCACACTTATCTGTATTGAAATTCATATGCCATCCAATATGCATCCATTAATCTGCTGCCTGCCCTGGCCTCCAATCTTGCCACCTTCCACAGCTAAAATAGAGTTCCTCCCCAGCAGCTCTATGGCCTACTCCATACAGGGATCAGCTCCACAATTCTCCCTCCACTGCTTGGCATTTCACTGGCATTGTACAGAAGTTTGAGCAAATTAGGTAAGCATTTGAAGTGTATCAGACTGCTGTTGCAATATATCTGCTGGTATCACCCAGTTAAATTGAAGGAAGGTGTTTTAAGGTTCTCCATCCATTGGGGAAGATGACAACAAACCCTGAGATGGTGGTTCCCCTTAAGCACATTCTAGTGTAAAGGATGACTTGTGTAGCTAATCATTTTAAAGGGTGAATAGTGTGTTGGTGCCCAAGGAAGAAAAGGCAGAGTGGCCTGTGTGTTACTTTGCCAGCCCTTGTCAGGTCATTGAACATTATCCAGCACTGATCTATAGTTCTGAGGCTGAGAGAGGTGATAGTCAGTGCCACTACCGCCTAGCTCCATATAGCAAGTGACACACTTTTTGCGGCTTCCTTTCACGGGCACCCAACTGTTTTTTTTCCTCTTTGTCGCGTCACATCCAGGAAAGATTATAGCCATCTTCATTCAAATTCTGTATGCCTCTTTTCTGCCTCTGTCCAGTATCCCATTTCATTGATTGATTGCCTCGGCCAGGTCATCCGCTCGACGACATGTTTCACCACTGCCTCAAGAAAAGAAAATTGCACAAGGCTTCAGGGGCATAAACCTCAGTCTGGCAAAATGCTGCTTATCTTCTGCTTCTCCAGCCGGAATCTTCAGCCACTCTGATCCCTTTAAAAGACTCCGCCTGCAATTTCCATTCCCCCTCCTCATCTCAGTATCTTGGTGTTACTCAAGAGTTGCACTCGGCTAATGCCAACAATATGAACTGGGCTGATACCTGTGATTTACAGTTAGCCACCGTTGTTGAGGATCAATGGGTGGAAGTGCGGTGCCTGTAATGTTATCTTAATAACGTAATTACAAGTCTCCCAAGCAGTTGTAGTGGAGTGCCATTTATTCAGTCCTGACTCTGTGTCTCCTAGTACAGTGCCTGAAGCATGGCCAAGATGGCGTCGGATCCCTCCCCCAGATATGACGTCAGCCGTCAACCAGCTGTCAATCAAACCCCGCTGTCTTTACGACAGCTACGGTTATCCGTACATCTTCCCCCCTTCAATGAAGACATAACACAGTAACAACATAACATAACACATAGAACACTTGTTAACATCATATAGAAACAGTCAGTGTAACTACACCGTTGAACTAATTGCAGGTAGGTATAAAACTTACCCACACCCAGGAGTCCATTAACTGTTTACAGTCTTATCAATCCCTGTCCACAGGTCAAGTTTAACGACAGGCTTTCTGGTGCGCTGTGACCTGCATGGCTGAACAGGTGTTTGCTGAACCACCCCAGTTGTATCCCTTAAGTTCATGTCTGTACCACACAGGTCCCTTGTCACATTATCACTACTGTGCCCTTCGTCACTTTGTGGCATTTCCCTCATCTCGTCATCCTCTCTGTCCTCCTGAGGCTGAAAGGTCTCTGTGGTTTTCAGTAGGTGCCTCCTGTTTCTGCGAAACACATTGCCGTTCTCTGTCATGACACTGTATGACCTGGGGGCGACCTGTTGTAGAACGGTGGCTCTTTTCGGCCATGACTCAGGCCCTTCAATGCGAACTATATCCTTCTCCTGTAGAGGCACTAGTGTAGTGCCTGTGCGTTCATGAAGTGTTTTTTGTTTCTGTTGTAGTTTCCGAGCCTTGTCTGCCCACACCTCATCTCTGTGGTCAGGTGTGACATAACTGGGAAGTCGTGTACGGATTTTCCGACCCAGTAAGAGCTCAGCTGGAGACTTGCCACTTGCTAGCGGGCCCGCCCTGTACGACATCAGGGCCAGATATGGGTCAGTGTTGCTGTGTGCTGCTTTCTTTAATAGTCTTTTCGCAATCTGTACCAACTTCTCCGCTTTTCCATTAGCCTGAGGATAGAGCGGACTGGAGGTTACATGATTAAACTCATACTCTGAAGCAAATGACTGAAACTCATGACTGGCATAGGGAGGGCCATTATCAGAGACCAGGGTTAGAGGGATGCCCTGCCTGGCAAAGATTGACTTCAGGTGAGTTATCACAGCTCTTGATGTGGTACTGGACAAGAGAGCCATCTCCGGATAATTAGAATAATAATCAGTAACTATCAAATAGTCTTTTCCTTCATAGTGAAATATATCAGTTCCGACCTTTTCCCAAGGTTGTGATGGGAGCTCTGTGGTAATGAGGGGCTCTTTTGTTTGCTTGTAGTGATACTCCTGACATGTAGCACACTCGCTGATCAACTGGTCAATATCAGAGTTCATGTTTGGCCAGTAGAGTGCCTCACGTGCTCTCCTTTTTGACTTTTCTGCACCCAGGTGCCCTTCATGTATCCTGTTGAGCATTTCTCGTCGCATAGAGGTGGGCACTACTATCCTGTCACACTTAAGCAGTAGTCCATTGACCACAGAGAGCTCAGACTGAATGTGATAATATTGTTTACATGACCCTTTCTTCCAGCCCTCTTGAAGATTTCTCATTACTTTACTCAGGACTGGGTCCTTTGATGTCTCTGTGACAATCACTGATAGTTGTTCCTGTGTGGCGGGCAATGCTGCGTAGACCATATCCACATGAAGAGCTACATCCTCTTCTGATTCACTGTTTTGTGTGGCGTAAGGCGCAGCCCTGGATAGTGTGTCTGCAATGAACATTTGTGTCCCTGGCACATATGTTAGCTCAAAATCGTAACGTTAAAGTCTCATCATTAGGCGTTGTATCCGTGGTGACATGTCACACAGATTCTTCTTTGCGATCCCTAGCAGTGGCTTATGGTCCGTTTCTAGGATAACCTTGGGAAGACCATAGATGTAGGTATGAAATTTTTCACACCCAAATGCCAAGCCAAAGCACTCCTTCTCGATTTGCGCGTACTGGCACTCTGCGTCACGCTCCATGACGGCTACATACGCCACCGGTCGCCATTCTCCTTCATCTTCCTGTAGAAGGACAGCCCCTAATCCATTCTTAGAGGCATCTGTGGACAATTTTGTCCTTTTTTTTAGGGCAGAAGAACTTCAGTAGGGGTTCACTTGCTAGAATGTGTAGCAGCCCCTTCCATTCTCTCTCATGTTCATGTCCCCATTGGAACTCTGTCTCTTGGTGCAGCAGCTTTCTCAGATGAACAGTTTTCACTGCTAGATTTGGAATGAATTTTCCTAGGTAGTTAACCATGCCAAGGGCCCGCTGAACCCCTTTCTTGTCCTTTGTTTCTCCATGTCATGTATAGCCTTTACCTTTGACTTGTCTGGCTGAATCCCCTCTGTAGAGATCTTGTCTCCGAGGAATGTGATTTCATTGACACTGAACTGACATTTGTCTTTATTTAGTTTGAGTCCATACTGCTGTATTCTCTGAAGTGTTTTCTCCAGTCTGGTGTCGTGCTCCCCGAGTGGAGCCCCATATTACCAGATCATCCACGTACACCCACACTCCCTCCAGGCCCTCGATGATTTGCTCCATTGCTCTGTGAAAGATTTCTGGGGCGGAGCTAATACCAAAGGGCAGACGCTGGTAGGAGTATCGACCAAACAGGGTGTTTAAAGTGCACAGCTTAGCACTTTCTTCATCAAGTTTCAACTGCCAGAAACCATGCGAGGCATCCATCTTGGAGATGACTTTCGCTTCTGTCATTTCGCTGACTATTTCCTCTCTCTTTGGAATTTGGTAGTGCTCTCTTTTGATATTGGCATTAAGGTCCTTGGGATCCATGCAGACACGCAATTTATCAGTTTTCTTTGAATTGACGCAGACCATGGAATTTACCCAGTCAGTTGGTTCCTCAATCTTCTTTATGACAGCTAGTCCCTCCATGCGGTCTAGCTCTTTCCTCAGTTTTTCACGGAGAGCCACTGGAACTCTCCTGGGTGCGTGAATCACAGGTTGTGCATCCTCTCTCAGTTTGATGGAGTATGTAAAGGGCAGTGCTCTGAAACCCTGAAATACATCTGCATATTTGTGTGCTATAGTCTCATGAGTCAGATTTGTACTATCTTGGGGGGCACTCTGCACACAGTTCAGTTCATTGATAGGATAGACTCGTTTTACCAAGCCCAAATCCACACAGGCCTTATCCCCCCAACAGTGACTCATGCCCTTCAGGCACTATAACAAAGGTCAAAGGGTGAATGTGATTTTTTACCTTAACATTCAGCCTACACGTTCCTTTTGTTTCAATGCTTTGTCCATTGTATGCCTTCAAAGACATTGTCTTGTTCAGTATTTTAGGTCGCACTTTGAGATTCCGTGCATCACTCCAACTTATGCGATTTGCCTTAGCACCTGTATCTAGCTTAAAGGGAACAATGGTGCCATTTACCAGCAAGGGAGCTATCCAAACTTCAGTCTTTGGTCCTACAGAGTGCACTTCATTAGCATTTTTGCCCTGTTTTGACTCATTTTGCACCATTTCAACAAACAACGTCTCTGCTCCTGTCTCTTCAGTCTCAATAGTATGCACTGTCTTTTTACCTTCAGTTTTCTCTTCCCAAAAACACATCTTGGCAAAGTGATTCCTGCCTTTACATTTTGCACAGTTCTTCCCATAAGCAGGACACTGTCTGGCTACATGTTTATTACCGCACCGTCTGCATTCGTAAGGCGTCATCGTCTTGAACTCCGTGGGCCCTCTTGTGTCTCTTTTGTGTACCACATCCACCAGCAGGTTTTTCAGACCCAGGGCGCTCCTGCCCGCTGCTGTGCTGCTCCCTTCGAAAGTTTTCGTGTGCATGGCTGAGAGTTCACTAGCCTGACATATTTTCACTGCTGCATCCAAATTTAGGTCATTGTCTCTAAGCATTCTCTCCCTCACCTTCTTGTCGAGTATTCCAAAAATGACTTGATCGTGTATCATCGATTCCTTCAGGTCCCTAAAGTTGCATGTTTGTGCTTTTATTTTCAAGTCCGTCAAAAAAACATCAAAGGATTCTCCTTGCTTTTGCACGCGGGAGCGAAACACAAATCTTTCATACGTTTCATTCTTTTTTTAGAGTGCAGTATTCGTCGAACCGTTCTATAACCTTGTCCAGATCATTTTTATCATCTTTGGCTGCAAACATAAATGTGTTAAACAGCTCGATTGCCTGCGAGCCAGCCACTGTTAGCAACAAAGCTAATTTACGTGTTCCAGAGCTAGTCGAAGCGTCAATCGCTGTGAGGTAGAGAAGAAAGCGTTGCTTGAAGACACGCCAATTTTCATCCACATTTCCTTCTAGTTGCAGGCTAGCCGGAGGTTTTATTCCTTCCATTGTTGTAGTATGTCCTTATCGTGAGTTCTATAAATCCTGGTACCATGTAATGTTATCTTAATAACGTAATTACAAGTCTCCCAAGCAGTTGTAGTGGAGTGCCATTTATTCAGTCCTGACTCTCTGTCTCCTAGTACAGTGCCTGAAGCATGGCCAAGATGGCATCGGATCCCACCCCCGGATATGACGTCAGCCGTCAACTAGCTGTCAATCAAACCCCACTGTCTTTACGACAGCTACGGTTATCTGTACAGTGCCTGGGATACAATATTGGTGTAATTGGACTCCTGGCTTATCGGGTCTCAGATATTATTTGACTGTCAAAGTGTACACAGTTGAGACTTGGGTCAAAAGAAGTACAGGTTCTAGTCGCTAGAACCTAAAATGTGCATTATATTGAATGGAACTTGTAACATTGCAACAATGCAACTCGTCAATTTTGAAACAAGCAATCAAATATAATTATAAGAACATAACATAAGAAATAGGAGGAGGAGTAGGCCATCCAGCCCATTGAGCCTGCTCTGCCATTCAATGAAATCATAGCTGATCTTCTGCCTCAACTCCATTCACCGGCCCTATCGTCATATCCCTGGATGCCTTTACTAGTCAGAATTCTATCGACTTCTGTTTTGAATATACCCAATGACTGAGCCTCCACAGCCCTCTGGGGTAGAGAATTCCAAAGATTCAGCACCCTCTGTGTGAAGAAATTTCTTCTCACCTCAGTCCTGAATGGCCTACCCTTTATCCTGAGACTGTGGCCCCTGGTTCTAGACTCCCCAGCCAAGGGAAACATTCTCCCAGCATCTACCCTATCAAGCCCTGTAATAATTCTGTATGCTTCAATGAGATCCCCTCTCATTCTTCTGAATTCAAGAGAATACAGGCTTAGTTTACTCAATTTCTTCTCATACGACAGTCCCGCCATCCCAGGAATCAATCTCGTGAACCTTTGTTGCACTCCCTCTATGGCAAGTATATCCTTCCTTAGGTAAGGAGACCAAAACTATACACAGTACTCCAGGTGTGGTCTCACCAAGGTCCTATATAATTGGAGTAAGGCTTCTTTACTCCTGTACTCAAATCCTCTTGTAATGAAGGTCAGCATACCATTTGCCTTCCTAATGGCTTGTTGCATCTGCACATTCACTTTCAGTGACTCGTGTACAAGGACACCCAGGTCCCTTTGAGCATCTGCATTCACCAATCTTTCACCATTTAGGAAATACTCTGCCTTTCTGTTTTTTCTACCAAAGTGGATAACTTCAAATTTATCCACATTATATTCCATCTGCCATGTTCTCGCCCACTCCCTGAGCCTGTCGAGATCCCCTTGAAGCCTCTTCACATCCTCTTCACAACTGCCACTGCCACCTAGCTTTGTATCATCAGCAAATTTGGAAATGTTACATTCAGCCCCCTCATCCAAATCATTGATATAGATTGTGAATAGCTGGGGCCCAAGCACCGATCCTTGCGGTACCCCACTAGTCACAGCCTTCCATCCTGAAAAAGACCCGTTTATCCCTACTCTTTGTTTTCTGTCTGTGAACCAATTCTCAATCCATGCTAGTATATTACCCCCAATTCCATGTGCCCTAATTTTGTTCATCAACCTCTTGTGTGGGACCTTATCGAATGCCTTCTGAAAATCCAGATACACCACATCTACCAGTTCCCCCTTGTCTACTCCACTAGTTACATCCTCAAAGAACTCCAATAGGTTTGTCAAACAGGATTTCCCTTTCATAAATCCATGTTGACTCTGCATAACAGAGTTCAATAATACAGATTATAGATGTGAGTTTGGTAAGTATGTTTGGTCACTGGCAGCGCTGGAGAATATTTTACATAAACAACGTTACTTTTTATGTGCCAGATGCAGTAAAACATCTGTCAGTGTCCTATGGGCTTTTATAGCTATGAAAAGATGCTAGCTGTCAACTTCAAAATGACAAAGGCCTCTGGTATTCGATTAAAACATTTCATTGATAGATTTTCCTTGTAGTCTTGCATGCAAAGTTTAATGAAAAAGGCTTCGATTTTAGTCTTCATCACTTGGGCGAAAATCTGGCGGGGTGGATCATACAACCTTTATAGAATTCGCCTCATTTTCATTCCATTGAAATCAGTGCCCCGCCCCAGCCAGATTACCGCCAAAATGGTGAACATAAACATTTACTCCAATACGTATATATAATCAGCTTCAATCAAAACACATCGCTGAATTTCCTTATTCAGATATAACACTTTCTTTAAGATAACTTGAGAATTTTAAATTGTTGGTATTAACTGACGTCTCTATAGGTTTGTTTTTACTTTCTCCAAAGATCTGCCAGTGTTGAATAAAGTTAACAACAAGCAAGGTACATATTATTCGCATAGGTCGCAAGACAGAACAAAATGAATACCATGTTGAAGTGCATGATCATTGATATAAATATTTCAAAAATGTCAAACAAGTTTTAAACAAACATTTCACAAGAGTATTCATCCAGATTACAGCAGTCAGACTCAAAAGCAAATTGGAATCCATCCTCAATAGGTAAGATTCTAATGATTATTGCTAACTTGCAGAGACCAGCTAATTCGGTTTTCTTGCCGATTCACCATATTTAAAGTTGGAGAACAGCTCCAGTGGACCTCATTCATTACTTTTCCTCTTGTCACCTATTTCTCGATTGTGATGCTTGTGGAAAATTTGAATGGTGCTTAGGATTTACTAACAGTGCCACACTAATTATAACCATATAGTTATAGAGAATGTAAGATGGACATAAGTTGGCTGTTACATAATAGTAGTGAATGGGGAAGATATCATGTGACATTACTCCATGACTGAGGCATGAGTGGTTTCCCAATATTAAGTGATTCTGGTTTATAGCCTTTTAACTTCTCCCTATATGTTTATTGTACAAAATGTATACTTTTAAGGACTTATTTTCTGTTTCTTTACTAGTTTGTGCATGGATGGACTGAATGCAGTTTTTTTTTATTCGTTCATGGGATGTGGGCGTCGCTGGCAAGGCCAGCATTTATTGCCCATCGCTAGTTGTCAATTTTACTGTAGTGTAGGAGAACATAAGAACACAAGAACATAAGAAATAGGAGCAGGAGTTGGCCATATGACCCCTCGAGCCTGCTCCGCCATTCAGTAAGATCATGGCTGATCTGATCTTGGCCTCAACTCCACTTTCCCACCTGTTCCCCATAACCCTCGACTCCCCTGTAGCTCAAATATCTGTCTATCTCCGCCTTAAATATTTTCAATGACTCCGCCTCCACAGCTCTCTGGGGTAGAGAATTCCAAAGATTCACGACCATCTGAGAGAAGAAATTCTTCCTCATCTCCGTTTTAAATGGGCGACCCCTAATTCTGAAACAATGCCCCCTAGTTCTAGATTCCCCCATGAGGGGGAACATCCTCCTTTCATCTACCCTGTCAAGCCCCCTCAGAATCCTATATGTTTCAATAATATTCTCATTCTTCTAAACTCCAATGAGTATAGGCCCAACCTGCTCAACCTTTCTTCATAAGGCAACCCCTTCATCTCAGGAATCAACCTACTGAACCTTCTCTGAACTGCCTCCAAAGCAAGTATATCCCTCCTTAAATAAGGAGACCAAAACTGCACACAGTACTCCAGATGTGGCCTCACCAGCGCCCTGTACAGTTGTAGCAAGACTTCCCTACTTTTATACTCCATCCCCCTTGCAATAAAGGCCAACATTCCATTTGCCTTCCTAATTACTTGCTGTACCTGCATGCTAACTTTTTGCGTTTCGTGTACGAGGACCCCCAGATTCCTCTGTACTGCAGCATTTTGTAGTCTCTCTCCATTTAAATAATAATTTGCTTTTTTATTCTTCCTGCCAAAGTGGATAACCTCACACTTTCCCACATTATACACCATCTGCCAAATTTTTGCCCACTCACTTAACCTATCTATATAAGGGACATAACTGATCACAACAGGCAGTATGGGAATCTGAACCCATAGACCGGTTTTAGTTTCAGCATTTATCTGCAGCAAAAACAGAAATATTCAATATGGAATCTTAAATATTAATTTTACTCGGATTCGTTTTTGATGTGTGTGGTACTTGCATATTATCAGCTGAGTACGAGATGGCCCCCTGTTAGGAATAAGCACAGTGTTACAATAACACTTCTCTTGGATTACTTTTATTATTCTTTGACGGAAATGATCTAAAGAGTATGAAAATAAAAACAGCCTTTGAGTTAACAACAAACCTGAGTGTTTCTTCTGACTTGACAGTTTTGGCGTTCACTTTCCTAAAAGCATACCTTAATAAAAGTCACAAGTTAACAACTGGAGACGGTAGTTGACTGCATTTCTTGCTGAGTCTGTTCCATACATCATGGGCTATGTGGTAGTGTGTACTGTGTGTTGATAATGTCGGCAGTGGTTACGGTTAAAAACATTTTAATTTGGTGTACTAAATTGTCAATTCATGACCATTTATGTAACAGAACACAAACAGGACAATAAGTGGTCTAAATTATTTGCTTGAAAAATTAAAAGAATGTAAATAATCAAAGTTCTGTGTATGCAGGAACATAATGAAGTAAGTTATCATTTCTGCTCATTGGAAAAGAGGCTATGTCAGTAGGCAGTCAGAAGTAAAAATGGAGCAATATAATTTGTTTAGATTTGCATATAAATTAGGCAGTTTGGAGAAATGACTGAATTGTCAAATAATAAATCTGCTAATGAAACTATTGAGTTTTGATGTATAATAGCCTTTCATTATAAATTTTCTGATAAATCAGATTCTGAGTATGATGCAGAAGTTATATAAAGGCTGCTTTGGCCCATAGCACAATGGAACTACAATGACACCAAGAGCTATGTGGGATGTGCTGATGGGAAATCCCTATGTCAGCATGACGCAAAGTGCATGAACTTCCATTAACATTGTTCTTTTTGCTGGTAAGCCTGACATTTATACTGTAAAACAGCAAAAGACATTTGTTTTTTAAATGTTCACTGTTACAGTTCAGTCTCTCTCAAATCTCTCTTTATTAATTTTCACATAAAAGGTATTTTTCATAACCAGAGCTGTGTGTCCAATGATCTGAGACTTATACTTTTGTGTGTCTCATGAATGGGAATAGGGCACCATAGAATGAATTATCCTTTTACTGCAGTATTTCAGATTATAGATTGTATGGGCTGCCCACCATGCACTACTGCCCATTCCAAAAGGCACAAAGCTTTATTCTGTCATACCATATCATTCTGTCTAAAACTGGTAACTGAATTTATTCACAAGAATCACAATTGCACAGAAGTGAAAGAATACAGCAAGAAACAAGTGGTCGTAATAATTATGTAACTCTGAAGATTGAATCAGTTCACAAGACTTTAACAATTTTTTACAGAATGTATTGCTCTCGATTTTGTCGAGTTTCTGATGTATGAGTAATTTGAGACGTGACCTATGGTAAGTGCAGCGGGCTTGGGAGGAACGGGTAACATTGGACCTATAGTTCCCAAAGCTCTCCACCACTGGGATTTTCCTTGGCTGATGTCTGGGTCTGTTGTAGGCTAAACAATAGAGATCGTTTGCTATGATCCGACAACAACTCAATTATCAAAGTTGTCATGCAACTACCAGGATGGTAGAAGGCGAAATGGATGGACCTTGGTTTTTTTCTGCCTTGCAATCCCTATATTCCTATGTAATGCTTGTATGTGGTGAAGTGATATTCCTGCTCCAGACACATTAGAGGGTATTTTAACCCACCCACGGTGGGTGGGGGGGAGGTTTAAAAATTTAAAATCAGGTAACCCGACCCCAACCCACCGCGCACACTCTTGCTGCTCTCACGAGGTAGGACACTTCATTATGATATTTAAATCGGGCAATGGGGAGCCTGATTTAAATTTAACAGCTGTGGGCCAGGTTTCCCAAGGCTCGGGAAAACCGGTTGCAAAATGGAGATGGGAGCAGCCGGATCAAGCAGGTAAGTGCTTTTTACAGCACTGTTTGCATGCCCGGAGGAGCAGGAGTACTCCCACCAGCCCCTCAAGCAAATCTGCCGCCATCGGCCTACCTCCTCCTCCAAACCCACGATCCCGACCCTTTCCCCATCATCTCGATTGTCAGCACGAATCCCTCTCCATTCCACTATCCCCTGATCTTTCCTGGTTGCCGGGGAACATCCCCAATGGTCAGTTCTGCGGCCTTCTACGACTGGCCTTTCCACCCGGCAGCCAGCCAGCCTATCAATCTGGTCAGCTGCCAGGCTGGAACCGAGTAAAAAAATTGATAATGAGGTCCTCTCTGTAAATTCGGCAGGATCTCCGCCATCCCAGAATTCCCGGGTCCCCACCCCACCACCGCAACCACACTCCTCCACTCCCTCCCCTCCTCCCAGTAAATATCGGGGCCATGGAGTTGCGCTGTCATTTTCAACTGCACTGAAAACAGAATTGATAAAATGGGGAAAACCAACAAATAATATACTATTCCTTTGGATCTCCAAGGTAAAATATAAGGCAAGTATCAGAGAAGTTCACTCACACTACGCAGGCAAGTATGTTATTAATCAAGTTCGCAATTCATTTAAAGTATAAGAACAGCAATCAAATTGCTGGATGTGGATTGTTTGCTTAATACATTTGATTTTCCTACGAAAAAGCTTGGTCTTGAGAACAACTGTTAAAAATATATTTTTGTAATAGTATAGACAGAGGCTTCAGACGCATGTCTATGTACCAGAGATAAGGATCCAAAATGTTGGAGTCAAACACTTGCAGTTTATTAAGGATTAAATGTTATATACTCCTAACCAACACACGGCAATCCTGTGCTGCAAAAGATTGCACATTACATTCAGTTAAGTTCAACTTTCCAGATCTCTTTCTTCTGCCTCATCTTCTAACTTTCTTACAATGGTCTCACTTTTTAAGCTCAGTTAAAATGCCATTACATCACCTCATCCATGACCTTCACTCTTGGTTTTACATTATGTTTTATTAGCTCAACATACCAAAGACTCAGAAAGGCTCCACAGCACAATCTCAGGACATAACATAAATTAACTTATCTATTAACATGTACAGAAAAGAATAAACATATAGATGTATCCATGAGAAGATTAGAACTATCCAAGGCTATTTTATATGACGACAGTTTGTTGACATTCTACAGATATCGCCTGTTTCAGCAAATCTCTGAAGAAGCTGCCTTTCACCCACAAAATGGAGTCTTTAATTCAAAATGGATTCTGAATACAACCTCACCTAACATGAAAGAAAGACTTGCATTTATATAGCGCCTTTCACAACCACCAGGCATTTCAAAGCGCTTTACAGCCGATTGAAGTACTTTTGGAGTGTAGTCACTGTTGTAATATGGGAAACATGGCAGCCAATTTGCACACAGCAAGCTCCCACAAGCAGCAATGTGATAATGACCTGATAAACTGTTTTCATTATGTTGATTGAAGGATAAATATTGGCCAGGACACTGGGGAGAACTCCCCCAGCTTTCCTTTGAAATAGTGCCATGGGATCTTTTACATCCACCTGAAAGAGTAGACAGGACCTCGGTTTAACGTCTCATCTGAACGACAGCAACTCCGACAGTGCAGCACTGCACTGGAATGTCAGCCTAGATTTATGTGCTCAAGTCCCATGGAGTGGGACTTGAACCCACAACCTTTTGGCTTAGAGGCGAGTGTGCTACCCACTGAGCCACTGGCTGATGCTACCTATGGGCCCAATGCCCAACAGTTGGCTGCAAGTTTTGTATGTATTTCAACATTTCAAAGACACAAGGCAACTGGTGACGCAATTGACTTGTAAGCATAGGCATAAGACAGCACTACGGGTAATGGGCCAGCACCGTCAAATCAAAAGACATATCTCTGGGCAGATTGTTTACTGACTTACTTTCTCATAAAATAATTATCTTTTAGAATGCAGCTAATTTGGAACTGATTTTAACACATGAGGCATTTGAGACATAACAGACCTCTGCTTCTGTCACAGGCCCTTTGTTTATGCTATCCTATTGCCAAGGCTCAATTAGTTATATTTATGACTGCTATGTCAAAAATTAGACAATGGAAAGAACATTGATCAGCCCTTCTTCCCATTTGTGTTACGAGAGAAGCAAGCCTACTATTTCACCTGGTGATGGAACAAAGCTTCCTTTTGCTTCATTAGCAGGCCCAACTAAAGCTGCAGATCTTGCACATATTTATGGAATCCTCATTACTAGATAAACTCTATAAAAATGCTGCATAGAAAAGATCTACTCACTTAGCCCCATTTTACTAAAGTTTTAAAAGTGGATTATTGTTACTTTGGGGAGAGAGTGGAAATGCTTACGGTTCTGGAAAAGCTGAAATTCAGTCCTGTTGCATGTTGTTAATATGTCAAAAGCACATGTTGAAATAAACAGTGCCTCAGAATAGGTTTTTATGGATAACCTCACATGGCATGGATCGATAAACAGAATTGAAAAAGCTTTACCTCATAACGTGAAAGGAGCAACAATCTGAGGAATATCAAATCACATTGTTCAATGAACAGTCATTTTGTGAAATGTTTGAACTTACAACCTAATTCAGAATTTCAAAAAGTAAAACATTTGGCCGACCATATATGCACCGAGTTTCGCAAGTTTCCATTTGTGTGGGTAGATCATTATGATCTGGAATACACAGCCTGAAAGGGCGGTGGAAGCAGATTCAATAGTAACTTTCAAAAGGGAATTGGATAAATACTTGGAGGGAGAAATTGCAAGGCTATTGGGGAAAGAGCCGGGGAGTGGGACTAATTGGAGAGCTCTTTCAAAAATGTGGCAGAGGCACGATGGGCTGAATGGCCGCCTTCTGTGCTGTAAGATTCTATGACCAGGTGACTGATACGGTGGTCTTATGATTGTGTATTTATTCAATACTAGCTGGGGGGAGCCCGGCTTTGCCAGGGCTGTTTTGGGCCGGCAGTTTAAATTGAGTCCCAGGCTTTAGGGCCCTGTCTGTGTCCCTTTGTGAATCTGCTGCCGGGCAACATTTCTACCTTTTTAATACCTTGAAAGATGAAAGTGAAAGTACTTATAAAACATTTTTGGTAAATCTTATGTTATTTTTAAAAGAGATACTAACTTTCAAAGTAGTTTGAGCTGGAAGCTGAAGTCATGGCACTGAAACAATGGCTGCCAGATCCCCGAGATGAAAACGATTAGTCCCGCCCACACACACACCGATTGGCCAACCATCAGGGGACCGTACTGTAGGATTGGTCAATCGTGACGGCACAAGATTGGTCGAACCTTGACGTCAGTCAATCAATGCTAGCAGATAATGAGTTTAATTTTGAAGGTTTTTTGCATAAGGCGCGAACAATTTTCGTCCGATCGAAAAGTAAATATGCTTACCAGCGTCCCGGAAGCGTAAGCTTTCTTCGGAGGTAACGCGCGCATAGGTACGCGGTATAACTTTCGAGCGCATAGCCGGACAGACGCACACCCGAGGACAGACAGACAGAAGGACAGACAGACAGATCGACCACTTTATATATATATATATATATATATAGACTAGCTGAAGTGCCGAGGGTCTTTTGAGGGCATGTTGTTGTTGGAAGAGAGAGAGCGACTGGGGGGGAAGAGAGAGCGACTTGGGGGGGGAAGAGAGAGAGCGACTGGGGGGGGAAGAGAGAGAGCGACTGGGGGGGGGAAGAGAGAGAGCGACTGGGGGGAAGAGAGAGCGACTGGGGGGGAAGAGAGAGAGCGACTGGGGGGGAAGAGAGAGAGCGACTGGGGGGGGAAGAGAGCGAGCGACTGTGGGGGGGAAAGAGAGCGAGTGACTGTGGGGGGGAAGAGAGCGAGCGACTGTGGGGGGGAAGAGCGAGCGACTGTGGGGGGGGAAGAGAGCGAGCGACTGTGGGGGGGAAGAGAGCGAGCGACTGGGGGGGGGAAGAGAGCGAGGGAGGGGGGGAAGAGAGCGAGGGAGAGAGGGGGAAGAGAGCGAGGGAGAGAGGGGGAAGAGAGCGAGGGAGAGGGGGAAGAGAGCGAGGGAGAGAGGGGGAAGAGAGCGAGGGAGAGAGGGGGAAGAGAGCGAGGGAGAGAGGGGGAAGAGAGCGAGGGAGAGGGGGGAAGAGAGCGAGGGAGAGAGGGGGGAAGAGAGCGAGGGAGAGAGGGGGGAAGAGAGCGAGGGAGAGGGGGGGCGAGGGAGAGGGGGGCGCGAGGGAGAGGGGGGGCGCGAGGGAGAGGGGTGGTGCGAGGGAGAGGGGGCGAGGGGGGGGCGAGGGAGAGGGGGGGTGAGGGAGGGAGGGGTGGGGCGCCGGGGAGGGAGGGGGGGGGCGCGCCGGGGGGAGAGAGAGAGAGAGAGAGAGAGTGAGAAGGGGGGGGAGAGAGTGAGAAGGGGGGGGAGAGAGTGAGAAGGGGGGGGAGAGAGTGAGAAGGGGGGAGGAGGAGGAGGGAGAGTGGGAGGAGGGGAGGAGTGTTTTGAGGGGGTCAGCGAAAGAGCAAAAAAAAATTTTTTTGAAAAACGGGTGTTAAGAAGATGGGAGGCCATCTTGAAAGTTTTTTAATGTTTTTAAAAAGCTGCCACGGAGAAGGAACGCGCATTCTTGCTGAAAACACCAAAAGTTATTTTTGTTTAAACGGCTGTTAAGAAGATGGGACACCATCTTCATTGTGTTTTAACATTTTAGACATTGTGTTTTTACGTTTTACACATTAAAAAAAAAAAAAAAAAATCGCTCCTAACAAATAAACACACAGAAGGTGAGAATAAAGATGGCGGCCACTCACCTCAGTTCAGAACGATAAGGCCCGCCCACACACGCACTGATTGGTCGATCGTCATGTCACCGAAGCATAGGATTGGTCAATCGTCCTGTCACTCGACTCTAGGAGGGCCCGGCCGCACATGCGACGAACCCGCCCCCGCCACGCATTGATTGGTCGACCATCGGGCTGGTCGACCGTACGATTGGTCGACCTCAATGTCACTCTATGGTAATGAGTGGATAATGAGCGGAATGTTGAAGGTTTTTCGGATACCGCGGGCGCAGTTTTTGTCCGGCCGAAACGTAAATACGCTTACTATCGTTTTGGAACGGTGAGCTTTCTTTCAACGTAACGCACGCGTAGGTACGCTCTGTAACTTTTGAGCACATAGCCGGACAAACGCACACCCGAGGACAGACAGAAGGATAGACAGACAGAAAGAAGTATCCGTTTATATATATAGACTAGCTGAAGTGCCCGGCGGTGCCGAGGGTCTTTTGAGGGCATGTTGTTGTTGGAAGAGAGAGAGAGAGAGAGCGACTGGGGGGGAAGAGAGAGAGCGACTGGGGGGGAAGAGAGAGAGCGACTGGGGGGAAGAGAGAGAGCGACTGGGGGGAAGAGGGGGGGAAGGGGAGGGGGGAAGAGAGGGAGGGGAGGGAAGGGGGGAGGGGAGGGAGGGAAGGGGAGTGGGGAGGGGGGGTGAAGGGGGGTGTGGGGTGAAGGGGGTGGGGGAGGGAGGGGAAGAGGGGAGGGGGAGGAGGGGGGGAAGGGGGTGAACGGGAGGGGGAAGGGGGTGGTGGGGGGAAGGGGGTGTGGGGGGAGGGGGTTGGGGGCTGTGGGGGGTGGGGGGGAAGGGGGGTGGGGGCTGGGGGGAAGTGGGTGTGGAGGGGGTGGGGGGGAAGGGGGTGGAAAGGGAGGGGGGAGATAAACTTAAAGTACAGGAAACTTTGTGCTATCCGGCACCCACGGGACCGAGCTGATGCCTTGCCTAAAGTACTCTCTAGAGTTAATGTTGAGAGATACGGAGATTCTTATCTCTGTATTTAACAACAAACACTGTTGCTTAGCAACAGCTTCTAAACACTCAGGTGTGGCCCTGAAGCTCTGTAGCTAAAGCTGTTGCTATAGCTATAGACCTTGCACAGCTACACAGTCGATTGTCTGTCACAGACACAGATTTGGAGCGCAGAAGCCCCACCCACTCTATGTTCCTGTACTAAGATGGCCACGCATGCACTCTGTTACACACTGAATCAAAATGGCGTCGCACTGAAACTTTTTGCCCTCCTTGACAAAGATGGCTGCCGTTAACCTGGAGCTGTCTGCAGAAGAAATTTCCTCAGCTGCAAACACAGGATCTTCAGATTATTATTTGGGGCTTGCGACTTACCCCAGTTGCTTATGAAGCCTCCCCACCTACCGACCCCGGGAATGGAGCTGAGGCAGCACACCCTCTGCCCTCTGCCAGTGTTTGTCTCTGTCTAGGCCAGGAGCCTGGGTCTAGAGTTGCACTGCTGGTAGTTGGAGAAGCCTAGGCCCTGGGCCTGGAAAAATGGTGAAAGGTAGGAGAATTATAGAGGTTAGAGAAAAGATTTACAAATTAATTAACTTTTTTAAAAAACAATTTGTGCTTTAAAAGCAACTTTTTTTTTGCTGGAAATGTATATTTGAAAAGAAAGACGCAGAAAGCAGGAAAAAGAATGGAAGCAAGATGGCGGCGACTCACTCGGTTCAGAACGATAAGGCCCGCCCACACACGCACCAATTGGTCGACCGTCAGGTCACCAAAGCGTAGGATTGGTCAATCGTCCCATCACTCGACCGTAGGAGGGCCCGGCCGCACGCGCCAGCAACCCGGCGTACGATTGGTCGACCTCGAGGTCACTCTGTCGCTAATGAGCGGATAATGAGATGCTAATGAGCGGAATGTTGAAGGTTTTTCGGATACCGCGGGCGCGATTTTCGTCCGGCCGAAACGTAAATACGCTTACCAGGGTTTCGGAAAGGTAAGCTTTCTTTCGACGTAACGCATGCGTAGGTACGCTCTGTAACTTTCGAGCGCATAGCCGGACAGACGCACACCCAAGGACAGACAGAAGGACAGACAGATAGACAGACAGAAAGAAGTACCCGTTTATATATATATATATATAGATAGATAGATAGATATAAATACAGAGTAAATTGTAGAATAAATAGTCAAAACAAATAGCAAAAAGGAATAGAAATGGGCCAGAAGAGCTAACAGAAGAATCCAGTACCTGACAAACAAAACTCAAACCCAAAGCTCCTGGGAGAGGCAGGTTTCCGGGGGGGGGAAATGCCATTCCAGAGATTCCAAACACAGAAAAGGAAAAAAAATTGCACTAATAATAATGAGTAAAATAATTGACAATTAAATATTTGACAAGTGACAGAATGGGAGTGACTTGACTGCCCTCCTCATTAGTTGAATTATCTGAGCATTTTGCTATTTTCCATTGTATTTCTTCATGCCTATCCTGTCTGGCAGTTGATTCTGCTACAGTATAAAAATGCTAGAGAGCAGAGGCTTAAATATATCTATTTTTGATGTGTGTGGTTATCCATGAAGTGATTTTAGTTTATTAGCAACAGTACACTTATTTAAAATGTATGCAACATGTAAACATGACACAAAAATTGCAGCTTCTCCAGTCAGTCAAGAGAATTGCTAAAGGTGGTACCATGATACTTTTGATTTTGGACTTGTCACTTGTGTTGAATGGACAATTTAATGTTTACATTAATATGTCGATATCATGGCTTATCATGTTTAGTACTTTGTGCTGATATCAACCCACAGAATCACATAATCCTTTGTACTAACAAATAGTGCACCATTTTTCACCCAAATAATCTCCCAACGGATTGACTGTTGACGTTTAATTTACTTTATGACCCATTTTTTCCCGACAATTTTCTTCCCTTTCTGCCTCTGACACAGGCACCAGCAGTTATTTGTCACAGAGGCCTCATATCCCATCCCCACCTTGTTCTCACTCAGTGTCCACATTCAGAGATGTGCACTTTCCAATTAGAGGCATTGGATGGTGATTCGGAGCAGAAACCCAATTGGATTTTTTTATGGTCCTAACACAAGGGAATTGAGATCTGCTAACTCAGTGCAGACTGGGGAGTAAACATGAGATCCTCTAAGAACAAAAGAATTAGGAGGATGAGTAGTCCATACCACCCCTCGAGCCTGCTCCGCCATTCAATAAGATCATGGTTGATCTTCGACCTCAACTCCACATTCCCGCCCGACCTCTATATCCCTTGATTTCCCTAGAGTCCAAAAATCTATCGATCTCAGCCTTGAATATACTCAATGACTCAGCATTCACAGCCCTTTGGGGTAGAGAATTCCAAAGATTCACAACCCTCTGAGTGAAGAAATTTCTCCTCATCTCATCTCAGTCTTAAATGGCTGACCCCTTATCCTGAGACTATGCCCCCTAGTTCTAGACACTCCAGCCAGGGGAAACAATCTCTCATCATCTACCCTGTCAATCCCCCCCTCAGAATTTTATATGTTTCAATGAGATCACCTTTGATTCTTCTAAACTCCAGAGAGTACAGGCCCAATCTACTCAATCTCTCCTCATAGGCCAACCCTCTCATCCCAGGGATCAATCTAGTGAACCTTTGTTGCACCGTCTCTAAGGAAACTTTGTGTTATCCGGAGGCTAAATGTCCGGCAAGCTCGAGCCACCGGCAAAAATCAGGAGCCGTTTTGTTAGGTTTTTTTTCTTCTGGTGGCTTTTTTTTTCAACAGTCAGGCTCTGCAAAGTCTCTCTGAAGCTGTTGCTAAGCGACAGAGACGCTTCCAAGGTACGGGCCGACTGTTTAGAAGCTGTTGCTAAGCAACAGTGTTTGTTGCCAGATACGGAGCTGAAAAGCTCCGTATGCTTCAACATTAACGCTGGTTTGTCCGGCAGTTTTGAGGGAACGGCAACAGCTCGGTCCCGTCGGTGCCGGATAGCACAAAGTTTCCTGTATGTTCTTCCTCAGATAAAGAGACCAAGACTGTACACAGTACTCCAGGTGTGGTCTCACCAAAGCCCTGTACACTTGTAGTAAGACTTCCTCACTCTTGCACTCCAACCGCCTTGCAATAAAGGCCAACTTGCCATTTGCCTTCCTAATTGCCCTCTGTACCTGCACGCTAACTCTCCGTGTTTCCTGTCCGAGGACACCTAAATCGCTCTGAACACCATTTAATAGTTTCTCACCATTTAAAAAAAAAATTCTGTTTTCTATTCTTCCTACCAAAGTGAATAACCTCACATTTCTCCACATTATACTCCATCTGCCACCTAGTCTGGTATGGTTTATGGTTACATCAGGATATGGAGGAAGCTTTAGATGATTATTTCCAACAAGTATATTTCAAAGCTTTATATAAATTGTGAGGCATTTCAGTTTCAAAAGCAATGAATTCTATACTATATTTTTTGATTGTTTAGCTACATAAAGGTTACTGGGTTACACATGTGACTCATAAATTCTACTTACAAAAAACATTTCATTGATGCTTTTTTTTTGGCTTTAGTCCCCAGCTTGTTTTAGAACAGAAGGCTTTTACCTCGGTACATGTTTATTCCCCAACACTCTTTTGATGCTTGTTTGAAATGTAGCACCATGCATGCTGTGAAATTCCAAAGTTTATTTGAAAGGTATCTGATTTGCCTTTTCCTTTACTCTTTTGAGCACTGATTTTCAATTGGTAGGTAAAGCTTATTTAGAGCAGAAAGAAAAGAAAGACTTGCATTTATGTAGCGCCTTTCACAACCACCGGATGTCTCAAAGCGCTTTACAGCCAATTAAGTACTTTTGAAGTCACTGTTGCAATGTAGGAAACGCGTACAGTGTACATTATACTTAGCGTACAAAGAAAATTTCAGGGACACAAATAGGATAGCTTACAATTTGTGCATTTCTAGCATTGACCTCATCAGTAAGTAATGTCAGTTTACCTGTTAAATTGACCTCTTTAGATTGTGCTCCAGTTTTTCTTCCATGTTTATCTGCCAGCTAAAAATGCCGAGTGTGTATAGCCTGCAAAATGATGCACTTTGAAGTGAAATGGTCTCAATTAGAGGTCTAGAGAAATGAATGGGAGAAATTGTGACCTTTTTTGGAGTTCTTTTTTTCCTCTCTGTTTTCAGCTGTCGAGATTGTCTGCATTGATCTCCTGCTGATAGAGTAGGATGATATCGGCTGTGGATTTCTCCACGGTTGCTACCAAATAGAACAATTCGGAGAGAGTTTGGCCAACACTCAGCCATCACTTCCTTATCATTTTAATCAACCATAACTGGCCAAGTTTCCAAAGATCAGAAGCTCTATTCTTTCTATCAGTTCCACTCTGATGTTATAAATAGCCGGATATGAAATAATTTGACATTTTAGTTTCCATGACTTGTGTTTTGTGATTGTAATAGTGATTGTAGTTATGAACTGGTGTAGAATGTGATCTCTCACAGCAGCTTGAGAATGTCAGATATGTTCGGTTCTGAAACTGGTCTCCAGGGATTTAGACTGCTGCATTAGTTTTCAGATTTACGACACATTGCAGGCGATCCTTGATGTAGCAAACACCCTTTCTTTCAGTTATTTACAGTGTTGCAGAGTACCTTAATATGGAACCACTTTGTTGTCTGCCATTTCAGGGGATGATTTCACTGGTGGTCATAAATAATGCATTACTACTATTTTATACTGCAATCTTCTTTGGTTTCTATGGAAGCATAGAAACATAGAAGATAGGAGCAGGAGTAGGCCATTCGGCCCCTCGAGCCTGCTCCACCATTCAATGCGATTATGGCTGATCATCCAAATTCAGTACCCGGTCCCTGCTTTCTCCCCATACCCCTTGATCCCTTTAGCCTTGAGAAATATATCCAACTCCTTCTTGAATATATTTAATGAATTGGCCTCTACTGCCTTCTGTGGTAGAGAATTCCACAGGTTCACCACTCTCTGGGTGAAGAAATTCCTACTCATTTCTGTCCTAAATGGCCTACCCCTTATCCTTAGACTGTGACCCCTGGTTCTGGACTCCCTGACCATCGGGAACATCCTTCCTGCATCTAGTTTGTCCAGTCCTGTCAGAATTTTATAAGTTTCAATGAGATCCCCTCTCATTCTTCTAAACTCCAGCGAGTACAAGCCCAATCATCCCAATCTCTCCTCATATGTCATTCCTGCCATCCCAGGTATCAGCCTGGTGAATCTTTGCTGAACTCCTTCCATGGCAAGAACATCCTTCCTCAGATAAGGCGACCAAAATTGCACACAATACTCCAGATGTGGTCTCACCAAGGCCCTGTACAACTGCAGCAAGACATCTTTGTTCCTGTACTCAAACCTCGCTACGAAGGCCAACATACCATTTGCCTTCTTAACCGCCTGCTGCACCTGCATGCTTACCTTCAGTTAATGATGAAGTATGTCCTATTGGGTCCCATGTTGATTTATTTTCGATTGGAGACTTTTGTACACCTGTTAACAGATAGATAGCTTAAAGTGCTTTTCTGATGCAAATAGCATTTGAAGGACCTGGAATAAGCCCGATCTCAGTATAATTTTTCTGGGGTTGTTATTATCTCTCGGGTGGGAATAAGGTGAAGCAAAAGAGGCTTGGCTGATTTTAATGGCCGGGAAGTAGGCAGGAAGCAGCTGTTTAAATCATGTGGCTCGGAGGCCACTGCCAGTAACGGCCCACGACACAAAATAAGTGTCTGTGAGAGGAATCCTGGTCAGGGGAGGGAGGGCGGGGGTGAGGTGGACCCTGAGGCAGGGGAGGACCAAGGTTTCCTTGTCGGGCCTGAAGGAGCACTCCTGTTCCTCCTGGCCCACAAGGAAGCTAGGATTTTTTAAAGAAATAAATTACCTTACTGGCCTGCTTATGGCCCTGGCTGCTGTTCCACCGCTCAGGCCTCTGGTTAAAATAGATCAGGTCCCGCTGACGTCTTTGGAGACTGATCTGCATATTTTAATTGGACCCCGCCAGCTTGGAGCAGGTGTGCTTGCCGCCTGCAATTTAAAATTGGGGGCGGAGTGTGCAAGTCCCACGCTCCATTTTAACTATTTCTCCACCTGGTTTCCACTAGGCAGGGGGATTTAAATTTCCCCCTCTGAGTCTAATTAAATTGGAGCGCCCAAGTCCCTGAATCATTCTTCATGCTCTACTTTGAACCCTACCCAGCACATAAGTGTCCTTTTAGAAAGAGGGCATTGATTTTTACTTCACTTAATTGAAACGGCCACTTAAAACAAATGATTTTGTGTGTCCACCTTTTGAACATAGTTGCCCTTTGTTTCCTATTTTATTAATGTGTGTAAGCTTGCGGTTTGGATTAGTGCCCAAGCTTTTTTGATATGCAGCAAATTATTATAGCGACCATCGTAATCTGGAATGAGTAGGAATTATAGACCACAACCCAGTACATTACAGTAACTGGAAGCAAAAAGTTAATGCCTTCTCACTGATGCAGTTTGCCACCAAGCAAAGTTTAATTTTTCAACGATAAATGGAAATAAAAAGCTATTCCTTCAATCCTCGCAAAACTCCTGAAAATATTTTTTTTGCTGCATCCTGTAAGCCTGGTGTCTACCATTCCTTTGAAACAATCTCCACGCACCTCCCTACCTCCCCCATACTCAGTGTGGTTCCCACATGCCAATTGGAGGTATGTTTACTAAAATAAGTGGCCATTAGAATGATAGATGGGAGACATATATGGAAAATAGTATTATCATTTTCCAGAGAATGGCATGTAGACAAATGAGACACTCCACATGATATCAAGAAATGGCTGAGCGCACTGGATACAGCAAAGGCTATGGGCCCCCGACAACATCCCCGCTATCATGCTGAAGACTTGTGCTCCAGAACTAGCCGCGCCTCTAGCCAAGCTGTTCCAGTACAGCTACAACACTGGCATCTATCCGACAATGTGGAAAACTGCCCAGGTATGTCCTGTCCACAAAAGGCAGGAGAAATCCAATCTGGCCAATTACCGCCTCATCAGTCTGTTCGCAATCATCACCAAGTGATGGAGGGTGTCGTCGACAGTGCTATCAAGCGGGACTTACTCACCAAAAACCCGCTCACTGATGCCCAGCCTGGGTTCTGCCAAGACCACTCAGCTCCTGACCTCATTACAGCCTTGGTCCAAACATGGACAAAGGAGCATAATTCCAGAGGTGAGGTGAAAGTGACTGCCCTTGACATTAAGGCAGCATTTGACTGAGTGTGGCATCAAGGAGCCCTTGTAAAACTGAAGTCAATGGGAATCGGGGGAAAACGCTCCACTGGCTGGAGTCATACCTAGCTCAAAGGAAGATGGTTGTGGTGGTTGAAGGTCAATCATCACAGCCCCAGTATATTGCTGCAGGAGTTCCTGAGGGCAGTGTCCGAGGCCCAACCATCTTCAGCTGCTTCATCAATGACCTTCCCTCCAACATAAGGTCAGAAATGGGGATGTTCACTGATGACTGCACAGTGTTCAGCGCCATTCACAACTCCTCAGATAATGAAGCAGTCCATGCCCACATGCAATAAGACCTGGACGACGTTCAGGCTTGGGCTGATAAGTGGCAGGTAACATTCGTGCCAGGCAATGACTATCTCCAACAAACAAGAGTCTAACCACCTCCCCTTGACATTTAGTTGCATTACCATCACCGAATCCCCCAATATCAACATCCTGGGGGTCACCATTGACCAGAAACTTAACTGGACCAGCCACATAAATACAGTGGCAACAAGAGCAGGTCAGAGGCTAAGTATTCTGCGGCAAGTGTGTCACCTCATGACTCCCCAAAGCCTTTCCACCATCTACAAGGCACAAGTAAGGAGTGTAGTGGAATACTCTCCACTTGCCTGGATGAGTGCAGCTCCAACAGCACTCAAGAAACTCACACCATCCAGGACAAAGCAGCCTGCTTGATTGGCACCCCATGCACCACCTTAAACATTCACTCCCTCCAGCACTGGCGTACTGTGGCTGCAGTGTGTACCATCTACAAGATGTACTGCAGCAACTCGCCAAGGCTTCTTCAACAGCACCTCCCAAACCCGCGACCTCTACCACCTAGAAGGACAAAGGCAGCAGGCGCATGGGAACTCCACCACCTCCAAGTTTCCCTCCAAGTCACACAGCATCCTAACTTAAAAGTGTATCGCCGATCCTTCATCGTCGCTGGGTCAAAATCCTGAACTCCCTAAACAGCACTGTGGGAGTACCTTCACCACACGGATTGCAGCGGTTCAAGAATGTGGCCACCACTTTCTCAAGGGCAATTAGGGATGGGCAATAAATGCTGGCTTTGCCAGCGATGCCCACATCCCATGAACGAATAAAAAAAAAAAGACTGAAGTCCTAAAATAGCTACAGGAGATAAGGAGTGACGTAATTATTTTTTGGCCTGTTCGCATCGGCTTCATCCCATTTATTAACTCAAACTTTTTTTTTAACAGTGCTGTGAAATATGATTCCTCATCCTTTTTATGGGTCCAGAGAACTGTTGGTTGTGTCAATAAAACTTAAAATTGTGAAGCTGTGTAATGGGCTAATGCACAATGTGTTGCCAATCCCAACTCCTGCCTTTTTAGGTAAAAAAGAACTGAGCAGTGCCTTTTCATCCAGTATAACACAGCAGCATATTGCCTGTCAACAAAAAAACACTATTCGTGGTAAGAAGAATAGATAAAGGAGGAAAAATTTGTTTGGTTAGCGCCTCCCATTAGTGCCTCCGGGGGCGCTAACAGGACGCTAGGGGCTTAGCGCCCGAATGTGCCGATTTTAGCGCCGCTTGCGAAATTGACCTGTCGTTTTGCGGCAGTGCTAAACACTACTGCCACGCTCTCCTGCGCTCGCAGATCATGACATCATTCAAGCGTGCAACGCCCCGGACTGGATACTGAGTCACACCCACCCTGCCTTTGCGTCTGCCGCTAGGAACGACAGGTAGAGGGAAACGTTTTCAAGTCGGGAAGGGGCTGGGGGTGCGCTATTTAAAGGCGGGCACTTTCTGCCTTTTCTTGTCGGCAAAATTTTTGGTTTTAACGCTTTCCTAAGGTGTTGTGGCCCTCAGCACCACTTTTGAGATTCCTAAGCGCTGAGCTCTTTCCCTGGGACTATCCATTGGTGCTTCCAACACAATTGCTTTAGAGGTCTCTCCAGGCTGAGATTCAAGGCTGCAATGAGCAGGGTGTGGCTGGCCAGCAGGATGGCCCCTCCCCTTTAAGAACTGGACGGCACCAGTGTGTCTGGCTTCCATGGTAATTGGCATCGCCTGAGCTTCGGTAGCGTTCTGAGGTAGCGTCTTGCTTCCTGACGTTTGCACTTTGAGAGAGGTGTGTAGCACCTGATTTAATGCTCAAATCACCTCCACGGGTGATAGAGGCGAATTTTGCAGTCGGGGGCGATAATTAGAGCCGGGCGCTAAACTTTGCGCCCGGCCGATATTAGCACCCCAAAATGGGCGATACCGAATTTTTCCCTAAAAGAGTTTGCATACTAATTTAAAGCACTTTCTGAGTACAACTTCTACAGTGCCAGATTGTAGGTGGTTTTTTACACTCTTCTAACCCAGATCCTGCCACTGGTCACCAAGTGATGTAAACGGGTTTGATCCTAGCCCAATTGCTAGACGGACGGTTCGAATCACCCACGCGTGTCATTGTTCCCTTTTACCAGGTCAAAACATCAGTGAAATGGCTTCTTACAACATACAGAACATTAACAAGATCCACAGGACGTTACCAAAAAGTCACCGCGCACATCACACAGTACAGCATTGACAGGTGGTAACACATTACAAAAATGCAACAGCGCACATTGCGCAATACAGAGTGTAAAACTATAACCAGAATACAATACACTTGCTTAAAGAACTTCGGTACATAACAAGTTTTGCAGGGAGAAACCATCATCAACACAAATCGAATTACACCTTTCCAGATCGATCTAACACCCCTTGCCACCGCGCTCGGAGCATCTGACTCCGTCGCCTGCAGCTGGTGTAAAACCAATAGCTTACAAGCAACAATTGTATGATAACTAATGCATGGGAACAGATGCGAATCCAGGGGGGAATCTCTATTCTCAGACCAATGTCCCACCATGGTGGTGAGACAATCCCTTTGATCTCCTCCCCCACTTCTACTATCTTTTGTTTTAAAGTGTAAAAATGTTTCTGGGAGAGCTCAACGCTCTTTATTAACTCAGTGAGGTGTTCCGGCAGAAAAGGAATCGGGTACCCGAAATGCTCCACATAGTCCTGGAGACGCGCTACGGTGTTGTTCACAGTGAGGTGAATGGTCGAGGGTTCAGGGATGGGAGTAATTTGCTCTTGTGTCACTTGAACTTCAGCCTTGGGTTTGAAGCAAAAACTGCTCTCACTCACCGGACACCACATGTCCTGGCTGTACCGGTAGCGGAGCGCACTTGTGGTGCACAGTATGTCCCACTCCCTACGTATGCGACCTGTGGAGGTACGTGATCTGGTGCCATCACTTCCATGGTGCAATTGATAGGTTCCGCGCCTGCAGAAGCAAACCCACATTCTGGTCGCGCAAAAGCATTCAAGTGCTGGGGACACAGTATTACGTGTGCACCCCGGCTCTGGCATCCGGAGAGGTCAGTGCCTGACATAGCATGCTCCCACTTTATGATATACGGCGGGACCGCTTTAAAACAAACATGCACTCCTCCACGAATGACCCCGCTATTCTCAACCCTGTATACCGGTGCTGGCTGGGATGACCCGCCCATTACCAGTATCCTCACTACAATTCCCATCACTGTATGGTTGGACCGCCCACAATCTACAGGGACAGGGTAGGCTTCAGAGGCTAAACAAAGCTGGCACGGGCTCAACGAATTGCTATACGGGTGCAGCGCGGCGAGATGCTTGTTGCTTAACCATGAAGGGATGCAACCTTGCCTCAGGTCCTCCAGGTTACTGCGGCCCTTGCCCAGCAACCATGCTTCATACAACACACACACCTCATTCTGTGCAGCCTGCTCCGAGGCATTCCTGCCCTCCCGTATCAAATCATTCACAGTTTTTGCGTGCCTCTCCAGCTCCGCAATGACCTCCATTTAAATAAACGATCATTGCCTGGTCCTCATGAAGCTCTGAACCCACCACTGTATTCTCTTCCCTTAGAATCTTACGCAGTTGGCTCCTTAACCCAGTGATCTGCATCTGGAGTTGTGCATCATCCATACTATTAATAATACCCGTTCCTGTACTGAACGCTGTGGCTACATTGTTCCAGGCCCCTCTTCTCTGCCTCCCGGACCCCACACTGCCCCCAACATTCAGATTATAAAGCTGTTCTTTCTCTACATTTCCATAGTCCAGTTCATAAAATTCCTGAAACATCACTTTTAACAGAGCTTCATAAAGCTTCTCCGTCTTCCTTGGACAACACACAGGCAGATGGACTTCAGTCAGGTTCAGGATCACGGATGCCACGGTGTAGTGCACGTTCTGAAACAACACTTTGTCAGTAGGGATTAACACCAACCCATTCCCTGGACCCCTGGTGGTGGTGGGACACCCATCTACCGTCGTCTGTAGTGCCGGGGCTCTGGGTGGGGGCTTCCTGGTGTATGAGATGAGCTCTGTGGCGTTGATGGTGTTCGGGGGTTTGGGGATTACACAGGAGTCCACACTCTGATTCCAACCGATGCCACCCCCGGCGTCCTGCCATCGCCTGCTAAACACGATCGACACACCCGCTGGGCAGATCTTTTCCGACCACCACATAAATTCCTTCCTCGGAATCCCACCACTTATCCCAACACACATTCACTCCTTCCTGAGAACCCGTGATCGTCCGGTACGTGTCATTACTTAGTCTTTCCCAGTCAGCTGTCTGGTCCCCTGTATCCGCGCTCAGTTTCCTGAGCCACCACCACCTTCCCAGTGGAATGTGTCTCCTACAGCTAAGGCACACCCGTTTACCCTCTGTTACCCTAACCCGGGAGGTGGTAACCCCTATTCTCGGGCGTGGGACGGACGCTTCACCATAGGTGAACTCGTCATGGCTGGAACACCGGGTGGAATGCGCCCCCAGCCATCCAGGCCATCTTCCCTCGTGGAGATAGACGCTCGCTCCCTCCTTCGAGCCACCTCCTGTGGTCACGATCGGTCCATCTCCGCCGGTGCAGCCGAAGATAATCGATTCCTCGGTGTCGCCCCTGTGACTCGTGCTGGCTTTAATCATGACGATCAGGACCATCATGGCTGACTTCATCTTGTTCTTAGGCGTTCCCTGAAAACACACAAAATGCAATGTTGTCCTTGGGTGATGCCTCACCTTTCCAGACACAGTTACACACGATTAAAATCCAAACTATACAGACAAGCTAAGGCAACAGACAGGAGAGAAATAAGTTATGTACAGCGCCACCGGTCTCCGGGTGGCCACACCAGGTCTCCTCGACCCTGGGTCTCTTACGACTCCGGCTTCCTTCGTTCACCAGTGTGTAAGGAGGCGTCCACGGCACCCTCGGCTGTGGGAACCTGGCACTCCTTCTCACACCTGCCCCCACAGGTGGAATGACTGATCCCTCTGTGGGCTCCTCACAGTCCCAGATTATGGGCTGGAGACCCACACCTGAAGTGCAGCTCACCACTCCCTGCTGTTTCCTCTTATCAGCTCTTTCCCCAGGGTTGAAAAGCTTGCAATGATTGATATGGAACCACTTAGTGCGTCGGGGCATTTTTACCGCATATACCATTGGACTTGCCCTATCCACGATACTGTATGGTCCCATGTATAGCGGTTCAAAAGTCCCTACCCTAGTGAAGTTTCTAACCATTACTTGATCTCCGACCTTCCACTCGTGGTGCCTTTTGAGGCTCAAGCAATAAACGATTTCTCGGATGTTGCTTCCCCATGTTACTGGCAGCCTGCCAATGGATCTGTCTGAGATGCTCAAGCAAATTCTTAACAAACCTGTCCCGGTTCACCTCTCTCAACTGACCTTCCGTGAGAACCGGGGCCAGTATATGGCTGGGCGTTCTCATGACCCTGCCAGTCACGAGTTCATGTGGGGAATACCCTGTGCTTCTAGACGGGCTGGCTCGGACCCCCCATCAGAACTAACGGCAAGACCTCCGCCCATTTTCTAGGCGAGTCTCCCATCTCCTTCCGCAACCTTTCCTTGATGGCCCTGTTCATTCGCTGCACAATCCCCAATGACTGCAGGTTGTGTGCGACGTGCCATTTACCCTCTACACCTAGCATCTTCAGAGTCGCCGGCATGATTGCCCCTGTGAAGTGACTCCCCTGATCGGACTCCACATACTGTGGTAGCCCCCACCTAGAGAACACTTCTCTCACTAGAATCCTTGCGGTCCCCAAAAGCTGTGGCTGTTCGGCATGGGAAGGCTTCTACCCATTTAGAGAACACATCTACCAGGACCAGGCAGTACTTGTAACCCCCCTGAGCGGTGGACAGCGGTCCGATATAATCGACCTGTATGGACTGCCATGGTCCCTCCACTCTCCTAGTGTGTCCCATGGATACCTTCCTTTTCTGGGGGTCAGGGTTGTTTGCAGCACACACCAAGCAATCCGCACAGAAGTAGCAGACGTCCTCCCTCAGTTGTGGCCACCACCCTGCCTGCCCCGCACCTGGACCCTCGTGGGCCAACTGAAGGAATTCCCTCCGGTGCTGCTGCAGAACTACCTACTGTTCCCCTCTGAAAACCATCCCTTCCTTTACCGTAATAGCTGCCACTCCGTATGGACCCTCTACCTTATCCCCCTTAGCCAGCGTCTCCAGAACAGTCTTTAGGGCGGGATCCCGTGCCTGGACCATCTTTTGGTCCGGATACAATGCTACCCCTGCACTCCCTTAGGTCCCACCTCTGTCCCTGATCGCTGCTACCTGACTCGACCCATATGGATATCAAAATGTGCCCGTTCGAGCACCCTCTTTGGCCAGCATGTCAGTGTTGTGTCCATGTATAATAAGACACAGACTGCAGGAGAACAGTACAACAGGTGTTTACTCAACGTGGCTCACACGGGAACTGATCTGTACAGATTACTACTCAGTACTATATACAGGTGTGGTCACTGCCGGTACTGCAGTATACATGAGCTGTAAAAGATAGTTCCCACCTTAAAGGTATATACATTACAATCAGCCTGCTGATTGCCCTCCGCATGGGGTTGTGCCTTAGAATGGGCCTTGACTTTGTGGATATAGAAATCCCCCTGGGTTCCTATCGATGTTAGAATCTGTCGCAACAATGGCTTGGTTGCTAGGGGTTTCCCGTCTGCAGATGTGAACCTGCGACAAGACCAAATGGCTAAATATTCTGTACACGCATTGCTGGTGAACATGCTGTCCGAGCAAATCATGTAGGGTGCAGGGAACTCTTCAGAGTGGGTAACCACATACACCACCGCCGACAGTTCAGCCTGCTGGGCGCTCATGGTTCTCAGGAGTTTAATGGCCTTGGCAATGCCTGCCTTTGGGTCAAAAATCCCGCATCCAGTGAGTCGCTCCCCGGCCAGCACTGTACCGTCTACATAGATCTCACGGCCCGTGGGATGGATCCCAGCCCGAAACCCTATGTCTACGTCCCATACCCCTTCAACAGAACATTTGTGGGTCACCCCTGGGTAGATCAAATTTGCTGCAAGCTTGGGCTCACAGAAGCCTTTCACACTCAAATCCATCTGAGAGAGCAATAAAGTCCAGCGAGCAATGCGTGCACTGCTCACCGTGCCGTCCTTTATCCTCCCATCCAGCAGCATCTGAGTGGGCGTATGATGGGTTAAGAGAGTTACCAGGGACGCCCCCGTGAAGATTTGTGATCTCCTCACAGCCCAATGTGTGGCAAGCAGGTGCTTCTCACAATTGGAGTATCCCCTCTCTACATCTGTGAGGATTCTTGATGAGTATACCACAGGCCTCAGCTTGTCATGCCGCTCCTGGAGCAGCACTGCACTCAAACTGTCCTCTGTGGTAACTATCTCCAAAAAGAACTCCTTTCCCCTATCAATCGCTCCTAAAGCTGGTGCAGTCTGCAGATCTCTCTTCACACGACTAAAAGCTGCCATGCAGTCCTCATCCCACTCCCAGCCCACTCCCTTGTGGAGGAACCGGAGTAGAGGAGCTGCCATAGCGGCATAGTCCTCTATGAAATCCCTGCAGTACCCTGTGAGTCCCAGGAAGGATCTTACCCCCGTTACCTTGGTCGGGGCAGGTAGCTCCTGTACCGCCTTCCTCCTCACCTCATCGATGGCCCTCTCCCCAGCACGCACGGTCAACCCGAGGAATTTTACTTCCTGCTGGCCGATCTGTGCTTTCTTGGGATTAACTTTAAACCCAGATTCCTTTAATAGACTTAGCAGCTCATCCAGCAGGGGGCCATGCTCCTCCCCCTCATTGGAGAACAAAAGCAGGTTGTCCACGTACCGCACAAGCTGCTGCGGTCTGCTGAACCCTTTTAAACAGTTGGCCATACATTGGTGGAAAATAGAAGGACTGCTGTGAAACCCTTGGGGAAGGCAGGTCCATGTGTACTGCTGACCCTTGAAAGTGAATGTGAACTTATACTGGTCCTCCCTTTTGAGAGGGATAGACCAGAATCCGTTCGAAATGTCCAGCACCGTGAATGTTTTCGCGGATGCTGGGATACTCCCGATCAGGTCAGCTACGGCTGCGACGGTGGGGGCACAGGCTGACATGTTCTTGTTAAGAACCCGATAGCCCACAGTGGCTCTCCACGAATTGTCCAGTTTCCTAACCGGCCAAATCGGAGAGTTCACATGTGTCGCTATGGGTCTCAACACACCCTGCTCAACCAATGATCCCACTGCTGTCTCTAAATCCGCCTCTGCCTCTCTGGGGAAGTTGTACTGTTTCTGTGGTCGGGCCATGGGGTCTCCATTTACTCTGACCTCCACCCCTATTACCCTCCCACAGCCGTGCTTGTGTGTAGAAAATGCCACGAGGTTGGCTCGCACATCCACTATGTACTCCGCCGGGGTAGAAGTGACCAAAAGTTCAAGGTCATAACTATCCTTGGGCTTCATCGTACACACGGTTCCCTTGCCTTGCTTCCCTGGTATAACTACAACCTCCTTCTCCTTTCCCATGCATACTGCCCCCCAAAGACAGTGATTCCGGAAATCCACCAATATCTTGTGGGCCAGTATGAAGTCTGCCCGCAAAATGCCTATTCCCTCCCGCTCCCACCGCATCAGGACACATTTCCACTCCGTATGGAGTGTACCCAGATCGCTGGCTAGTGGGATGGAGAAAGACACAGCCTGTTCGTTCCCGGTGAACCCTACTAAGTTATGTGGGACCCCGCTCGATAGAGGTGATGTGGTTGGATTATCCGCATAGACAATGGTGCTTGAAGCTCCAGTGTCCAGCAGATAGGTCCCTTGCACCTTCTCCACCCCCATTTTCACGCATGGCCTCTTCCAAGCATCATAACTTAGTGGGCACAGGTAAACGGGCTGAGAAGCCCCTAGTCATGGGTCGGGATTGTTCGGGGCGGATGGGAGTACGCTGCCTGCTGCCGCGTCCACCCTACCCTGCCCTGCCGGAAAGACTGCGCGGAGAACAGCCACTAATACCGCAAATGGATCAGTGCTGCTTCCTGCCACAGCTGTGGCTTTCTGCACTGGCGCTGGAGGATCCCCTTTCCCGCTCCTTTTGTCAGAGACTGGGCAGTCTTTCCTCCAGTGCTCTTTACTCCCGCACCTATAACAACCTTGCTTCTTCTCTGAGCTACCCCCTTCCTGGCGCCACTCTCTTCTAATGTTGCCTCCACTAGGCTTTAACTCGTGTACTCTGCCCTTTGGTTTGTCATCCTCACCCCTACCATTTTTAAAAGAGAGAGTTAACTGCCGGATCTCACACTCTTCTGTGGCCTGGGGATCCCTGGAATCGAACCACCCCTCTGCTTTGGCCTTGATCCTGGGCAGGCTGTTCGCCACCAGGGTCCTCAGCCAATGAGCCCTAGGCTCCCCCTGCAGCTGCGCCCAGTCGGGCAACCCAGCACAGGCACTCCGGTAGACAGGCCAAAGCCTGTCCGTGAAAGCCTGCGGTGCCTCCCCAGCTGACTGCAGTGTCCTTTCCACTCGGGAGAAGCGACTTCCATCATTGGGGCCCATAGACTCTAGGATGTCATCCTTTATCCCCTCTAACGTACCCTGCTCCCTCTTGCCACCCACTGAGAGTGACTGGTACAACCTACTATCAAGGGAAAATAATAGTAATTTGGCTGTCTCAGCTTTGTTACAATTATTGATCCCCCCACCTGCTCCACATCCCTAAAATGGACAGATGGGTCCCCTGTGCTGGTCAGTTTGGTCAGGTTAGAGACCATTGCCTGCAGCTGGGGGGTCGTATACAGGACCACGAAGTCACTCTGCAGTGCTCCTTGCTCTTGACCGCCTACGGGCGCACCGTATTTCCGCTGCCGGACAGGGCACTTGGGTCCTGGTCCCAGCACTTCGGGCGGTGGTCGAGCGTCCTCCTCTGCCTCTCAGTCCTCCTTATCTCCCTCCTGCTCTTCCTCATCTACCCGGGCCACTCCCAGAGCTACCAAGCAGACCATCCCTTTGGCCTTAGATAGAGCATCGGTCAAATTCCGGATCTGCTCCTGGCAAGGACCATGATTACCAGTATCAAACCCTCCAGTGCTGGCGACTCTGTATGCCACCTGAATATCCTTCAACTGCTCTCCTAGCAACTTTACCTCACTCGACAAGCGAGCATTCTCCTCCCTAACCACCCTCTCGTTCCCCTTTGCCTCAGTTACCTGACATTGCAGGAACTCCTTATGTTTACAGAAGGTTTCCTCCTGGCTTATTTTTCCCTGCTTCTCATCCCTTAGCTCTGTGCATAACCTGTTCCCTACTACAGCCCTTGCATCTGGCTGTGCCTCAGACTCCCTGAGCTCTGCCTCTAACTTAGCAACCTGCTTATCTAGCAGTTGCATTTGTCTTTGTAGACAGACGAGCCATATCGCCTTTTCAATGCTGCGCCTATGCTCCTTGCCCTCCGTCCATTCTGCTGCTGCGTCCACCGGACGCTCAGCACGCAACAAGCCTAGCACCCACCTCTTAGTGACGTTAACCTTCTTAAACACATATAAAGAAATCCTTTCCTCCATTTGGGATCTTTCGCCAGAAGTGCTGTCCATGACTGATTTACACTCCTTTAAACCAGGTTCTGCCGCCGGTCGCCAAGAGATGTAGGCGGTTTTTTACACTCTTTTAACCCAGGTCCTGCCGCGGTCGCCAAGAGGATCTGTCAATATTGTACTTGCGCTCTACTTTTACCACCACAGAATGATCGTGGCTGAATGTTTGAGGAGGTCCGTTAGTACACTGGTGTGGAAATTGATGGAGGGAGAATTAAATAGGCAGCTTGGACTGTGAACAAGATGCCAAAAATGCTGCAATTGGGGGAAGGAATAAAATAATACATGAAGTTCATTGGATAAGTCAGAATTAAAATGAAAAGGAAAATTTTCAGGGTGCAGCTGAGAGAGTTGAGCAGTGGTGGTTCATGGTTTTGGATTTTACTCTAGTATTTCTTTCATGCTCAGCACAAGTCTTCATATCAGAAAGCACTAGAATAAACACTCCATCTGATGGTGGCCCAGGCCATAAACTGCAGAAAAGATATGTTGAAAGTAACAGGTAAGTAGTAGCAAGAGACAATACAGCAGATTACACCTTCGAAGCAAAAATAACAAAGTCACAACTGTTTGCTGATTGTCAGTGTTTGTAACATAACTTATACTTGGGATTTTGTCGGATCGAAGGAATCTCTGGCCCCTATTTTTATAGCCTCAGAAGAAATGATGAATTTAGAGCAAGACCATCTCGAGTCATAGGCTGGAATTTTCCACTTAAAAAATGGGCTGGGTTTGGACTGTGGGGGGCAGCTAAATTGTTAAAAATAGGATTCCCGACCTGATCCCACCTCCAACATGCCCACTTCCGGTTTTAACGGGGGCGGGATGGGGGGGTGGGTGACCAGCCCACCCCCGGGGGGGGTGGGGGGGGGCGCTACGTCAATTTAAATGTTATAATGAGGCTGGAAGCCTCTTTTTTGACCTCCATTTTGAATTTAACTGCATGTGGACGGGTTTCACACAGTTCGCAAAACCTGGCAGTTAAACTGAGGCGGGGACTGCTGCATCCAGGGGGTAAGTGACTTTATAACTACCTCCTGGATCCAGGGTCCCGACCATACCCACCCACCGCGATTGGAGACCACCTCACGAGGCATCCGATCGCCTCCTCAAGCCTCCGATCCCTACCATCCATGAGACTTCCACCCCCCACCCCACCGATAATGCTGAGGCCGGCCACAATCCTCCAGTAGCCGGCCCCGATCCTCTCTACCACCCCCCGATCCCCAATCCATGGCCGTCCCCCACCCCAGCTGATCCTCCCCGCCGATCCCCGGCAGATTTCCCCCCCAACCCCCACCGATGCTCCAGCTGAACCCTATCACTGTCAACCCCACGACCCTCACTCCCCCAATCCTCCACTGCCGACCCACCCACCCCCAGCAATCCCCGACTGCCTATTCCCCCACAACCGCCCCCCCCCACGATGCCCGATTCCCGACCTCCCCACCCCCCGCGGACCCTCCCCCTTACCGACCCCTCGCATCTGCTGGCCGACCCGCCCGCAGCCAGCCAGCCTCTCAATCTGGTTGGCTGGGGGCAGGAATCCGAGACATCACATGCAAATCAGGCCTTGCCGTTAAAGTCGGCAGAGCCTGTGAGAAACCTGGCCCCCCGGGTTTCCTGCCCGCCTTGGCAGACCCCCGCCCCTGACCTGCCTACCTGGAGAAAATTCCGGGCATAATTTCTGTTCCCATTGAAGTTCACATAGGAATAAATGAAATTATATTGTACTGTAGGGGGTTTTGGTTCGGGGTTTGTGTCTGGTCAGTCAGTCGTGTGTCTGAGCTGCTCCAGCCCCGTGCGGTTCGAATCGCTTTCCCTTTGGTTCTGACCACCGGACTTATTTACAAGTAGCGATATAGACAAATGAGTCAAGTGGTTCGGTGCAAAGAAAACCAATGTTTATTAAAATAGAGAACAATTACTATACAGAGAAAAACACTATGGATGCAGCACAATTACACTTAACGGGGGAGGAGAAACAGACACATCGAGGGAAAATGACTAAAATGACACTTTAGCAATTCCCCTTAACTCCCACCCTTCACACCTATCTAGATTATCTTGTGATGGGCCAGAAAATTGATGCTCACCAGTCTAGGATGTTGAAACGCCTGCTCTGTGCCCTGTTGCCTGCCGATGTCTTAGGTTTTCACCGCCCAATGCAGAGATACCCCAGTAATTTAAACGTAACTGCGGGTATTCTACTTCCCTGGACGGGCTCTCCATCGATGATCCTCTTGCTGGGTTGATGGTAAGGCAGGGCACCGGAGGCGAGGCGGGAGAGAGAGAGAGAAATGGCCTCCCGAGGGACTAGTTATACCCTTCCCGGTAGCCCTTATCTCCCGCCAGATCAGCTCATTTCTTTTGTCTAATCTGGACGTATTGAAACTTATATAAAAGGTACCGATCTGGGCCCATCGACCTGGATGGCCGGTAATCGGTTTTACTGATCTCATCAGTGTTTCCCTTTGTCCCACTGGTTTCGTGATGGGGCCATTCCAGTCTGAATGCCCCGTTGATCGTTTTGAAGTATTTAGGTAAACAATGTTGACGTTCTCTAAATGAAGGCCTGAATGCAGCTGAGCTTGTCTCACTACATATCCAATAGGCCCTGTCTGCTCTTGATTGTTTGTGCAAACAACCTTGATGGCTTTTAATCAGAGGCTCGAATGCCACTGGGTTTGCTTCTAATGCATAAATGCAGAAGGTCTGTCTGCATTCAAGTTCTGGAAAGTTCCTTCTCACAGTCATCAGAATACAAGCTGTCAGTCCAAACTGAAACTTACAGGCTTTGGCTATGAGGCTGACCGCAGCCATCTTGTTGTGCCCTGGATTTTAAACTCAGTCCAACCAGGGTTTCTTTAATAAACCAAAAGTAAATCCTCGGAGGAGACATGAAATTTGCGAATCCTTTCAGTCCCTCCTAGGATACTGAAACTTGCTTGAAGTGTCCAATCAAGGTGAGGAAAATTTCTGACCTCCCACAAACAACCTTCCCCTATATTTATCTATCCACGACCCCCCGACACATACATTCCCCTTACTTAGAGAAAACTGCAGTGCACGGCAGGCATCTATCGATGGACAATATGATCTGTTACAATAATCCAAGCACGGAGGGGGACCATTACCCCTGCATTACTTGGGACATCATAAAACTTTATTAAACACACAACCTTTAATAAAATTAACATCAGGCCAAAACCATATTTGTTAAAAATAATGAACGGAAGGAACGAGCTTTATTAAAAGTAACAAACGAATCTGCCATCACTTGGTAGTGATACATCACAAAGCTCACGCGGGTGTTTCTTCTTCCACCCGGGCATACCGGTCCTTCCACAACCTTTTCGCTTTAAATTCTACCCCGGGACCCTTTCTCCTACACTGGACACAAACCAGGTAGAGGACGATCCCTAGCTGACAGACTACTAAGATGTGGGATGCCATACGAATCCAGGAGGGGACCTCTATACTTTCAAAAATGTCCCACCAGGGTGGGGTCATAATATCTAAAATGTCAGCCCCTATCTGTACAGTCTTCTGTTCCAAAGTGTAGAAGTGCTTTTGTGATACTAGAACGGAGTATACAATTCGGTCTTATCGACCTCCGAAAAGTCAAATTCACGGAATTTTCGAAACATCTCTATTAATAGGGCTTGATACAATTTGGCAGTCTCTGCGGGGCACCACGCGGGTAAGCGTACGTCAGTGAGGTTTAAAATCACCGAGGCCACCGCATAATGCACCCCTTGATACAGCACCTTGTTAAGTCTGTGAATTATTTAGTTAATTAAGACACAGACTAATGAGTAACAATAAAAACAGGTCTTTACTGGTTGGAGGTAGGGACTATACTGAATACAAGATTACTGCACAGTGCTTATATACCGGTGTGTTCACCCCCGGTATTACGTCTACAGCAGCCTGAGAAAGTAGTACATCTCTTAAGGTGGAACAGGCTTAAGCTCTCTTAAGGTGGAACAGGTTACATACACAACACTCCTCCCTTCTTAGCTTTATAGTCATCCCCCCCATTTAACATAACATAATAACATATATACATATATAACTTCATGTTTAACGTAACATATCACAGATTCAGTCTCTGCGGAAAACAGTTCACAGATTCAATCTCTGTGGTGTAGTCGGTTCACGTTACTCATTCAATAGTCCTTTCATGGATTTAACAGCTTGAACTTCCGAACTGATTTGGCTCCGTTCGGAGGGACCACGTGTGTGATCTGGTAGAGGTGATAATGGTTCAGATGGGTCATCTTCTGTTTTTACTTTTCCTTTTCTGCTTCTTGGAGACTCTCTGGGCTCCATTGTCAGCTGCCACAGCTGCCAGCTGCATGCGCAGTTCCTCCTTCTCTTCCTCCTGTTTCCGTCGTAGAGCCAGCTTCTCCCGATGTTCCGTAGACTTTTGGTGCTCCTCCATGATTTCTGCACTTTGGGAGTCGAAGTTACAAGCTGGGCAGGACAGGACATCGTAATATTCGGTGTCGTTCACCAGGTCATGGTAATATTCGGTGTCGTCCTGAGCTAGACCAGTGAGAGGGTCATCTATTTCCTCCATACCCAGCTGGACGTTAGCCAGCTCTTGTTCCAAATCCAGGCATCTTTCCTGAAGAGACTTCTTCATGTGTACCTCTGCCTCCAGCTTTTTCTGGGCTTTCAGCAAGTCGTTTACTAGTGACCTCATTTGTGATTTTAATACTTCAACTTCCTTTGGAGATTGATTGATCGGACTATGCAATCCCTCTACCGGAGCAGCTGTTTCAGCGGTCTGTTGTTCTACATTGACGTGAGTCAGCGTACTTTTGGCATCCAATGGCTGCTCTGTTGCAGTCGTTTCAGTCTGTGTCGTCACATCAGCCATCTCAATGACTTTTGAGAGCTCCGAACCCTTTTCCTTTGAAGATCGCAGCTCGTGTTCAAGTTTTTCCCATTTCAGAGTCTTGTCCCTCAGCATATGAAGGAGTTGGCTGACCGTTAACTCTTCTGACACCAGATTATGGCACGCACCTTCAGAACCTGAATCAGCTTTGATTCGTTCGGCCTCCTCGCGCAGATGGTTGGTGTGCTCCTGCTCCATTTTCTCCATCAGTTGCTTCTGTTGACTTTCCAGATTCTCCCACTCTGTAACAAAGAACTTTTTTATTTCATTCATCTCTTGCTCAAAACGGCGAATCATTTGTTCTAATTGCTGTTGTAGTTTGAAATGGAGTTGAGTTCGAGCCCAGTGTCCCTCAAAAATGTGCATATCAGTAGACTTGACAGACTCAGAATTCTCTGTTAAACTATGTTGTTGTTGCTCAGTGGAATTCTGTGCTGAAACTTTGTCTTTTGCACATGGGTTGGTCTTACCATCATCAGTTCCAGAGTCTGGGTTGATTATGTTCACCGAGTTCTCACTCGTTATTGTTTGTAGGAAATGCCAGTCGACATTCATTTTCCTAATCCACTCCCGTCCTAGTAGTGGAGGACCTCCTTCAGATAGCACATATAAGTCCATTATTTGACTTTCTTCGCCCTTGTGGACCACTGTGACCTCAATTTTCCCGATGGTTACACTCTTTGCCCCGTGTATGTTTTCAATATGAGCTCCGTATCCTGTAGGGGAATATGTTGGAATAACCTTCCATAATCTTTCTTATTTATGACCGTCAATGCCGATCCAGTGTCCAATTCCAGTTTTACTTGGACTCCTATCTGAAGAGTGACCCAAATTGTCTGGAGGTCTGCACCCTTACCAACGTTGAGTACCCTTAAGCTAGCCAGTTCAATACTGCTTAAGCCAGCCAGTTCATTACTGCTAGCGTCTGAATCGGACTCCTGTTCGGCCACCTTGTGTACTTTTGCGTATTTTCCTTGCGGTGACTTCTTGTTGCTGGTCTTCTTCCCTGACCTGCATACTCTAGCTATGTGTCCAAGCCTACCACAAGTTCTACATTCTTGGTTTTTAAACCAACACTGGTTCTGATCATGCGTTGTCTTTCCACAACGATAACATTTGCCAGAACTCACACCCAATTTGTGTGCACTGAGCTCCGGTGACCGTAGCTGCATTACTGTCGTGCCTCTCGCTGCGGCTTCGTGTGCTGCTGCCATAGTGACCGCCTTCTCAAGCGTCAGCTCATTCTCCTCGAGCAGTCGCTTTTGTGTATCCTGTTTAAATAAACCACACACAAATTTGTCTCGTAGTGCATCTGTCAGGCCCGTTCCAAACTGGCAATATTTCGCTAATTTACGCAATTCCAGCAAATATTCAGCATTGCTTTCATGCTGTAGCTGCCTTCTGTCGTAAAATTTAAATCGTTCCGCTAGCATCAGCGGCGTGGGGTTTAGATGATCTTTCAGGACAGTAACAATCTCATCGAACGTCTTATCCGCCGGTTCATCTGGTGATAACAGGTGTTTCAATTGCCCGTATGTCTTCGCACCCATTAAATTTAATAATGTTAGAGCTTTATCTTGGTCACGAATTTTATTGGCCTTACAATAATTTTTTACTCTTTCAACATATATGGCCCAATCTTCGAGGTCACTATCAAAGGTGCTAATATTCCCGTGTTTAGGCATTGTAGATTTGCAATTTCTCAGATTTTATTTTCTTTACTTGTTATCAAAGATGGCGGCTTCCCGCTCTTGCCGTCGTCCTCCGCCCACAAAATGGCGGTTTTCCCACGCTTGGCGGTCTTCACCCGTCCCCCGACGCCGTCTCCCTTCAGCCCCCGAGTGCGGCCCTTATCTTCGCCGCGATCGCCCGAGTGCGGCCCTTATCAGCGGATGCGATCGATGGCCCGGCTGCGCCTCGCACTTGAAAGCGGCCCGGCCCTTATCAGTGCTTGCGATCGATGGCCCGGCTGCGCCTCGCACTCCAAAGCCCTTATCTCCCGATCGCGATCGATGGCCCGCGCTGTGCACCGCGGCTCTCGCGCCTTCAATTTCTGCAGCCGCTGCCCTTTCAGCCCGAGTGCGGCCCTTATCGGTGGTTGCGATCGATGGCCCGGCTGCGCCCCTCTCTTCAAAGCGGCCCGGCCCTTATCTGCCGATCGCTATCGCCCTGTACCTCTGTCTTCCCCAGCCCTGTCTTCTACTCCGGTTCAGAAGCTGATGGAGGCTTCAGGGTCCTAATGCCTGTCGCTTCCAGTGGGGTGGGGTGGTTTGAAACCTCTCTTCAACCGCCGTGGAATAACTGCCGCAGGGTAAGAACCTGACTCGTCGCCAGTGTTAAGTCTGTGAATTATTTAGTTAATTAAGACACAGACTAATGAGTAACAATAAAAACAGGTCTTTACTGGTTGGAGGTAGGGACTATACTGAATACAAGATTACTGCACAGTGCTTATATACCGGTGTGTTCACCCCCGGTATTACGTCTACAGCAGCCTGAGAAAGTAGAACATCTCTTAAGGTGGAACAGGCTTAAGCTCTCTTAAGGTGGAACAGGTTACATACACAACACACCTGGTCTGTGGGTACTAGCACCAGGCCATTCCATGGTCCCTTGGTGGTGGCGGGGCATCCCTCTGCTACTGTCCGTGACATCGGGGTCGTGGGCAGGGGCCGTCAGGGGCGGGTCACTAGTTCAGTGGCATTAACCGAGATTGGGGAGTACGGGATCGCGCATGTGTCCAGGCGGGACTCCCAGTCCATCCCCCTCCTGTTATTTTGCCACTGGCTGTGGAAAATGATGGAAATGCCTGTGGGGCAGACTTTCTCTGATCCCCACATACAGACGTAGATGCCCTGATCCAGTTGCCACTATTTATCCCAGCACACACTTAACCCTCCCTGGGTCCCTGTAATGGTCCTGTGAGTGTCATTCCCTAACCTTTCCCACTCTACCCTGGGGTTCCCCATGTCTTTGCTTAACTTTCTGAGCCACCACCACCTATCCAGGGGAACGTTCCCTTTACATGTCAAACATATTCTTTTGCCCACGGTGACGCTAATCCTTGGGGTGACGATTCGCATCCTCGGGCATTGGAGGGAGGCTTCCCCATACGTGAAGCCAGTCTCACTAGAATACTGGGTTGAATTGGATCCCAGCCATCCTGGCCAGCCCCCCTTGTGGACATATGAGGTGATTTCATCCGCCTCCTGTAGGCCACTTCCGTCGTGTGCGGGCACTCTCTTCCCCAAGCATCCGAAGATATGATGGTCCTCGACATCGCCCCTTCTCGCGAGGCTCAGCCTGAACAGGGCAAGCAGGATTGTGCCTCCACACATTTCGAAATTCTGAAAAAGACATAAAAGCATCTAGCCAGGTTCCCTGGAGGCTCCCTGGCTCGGGGGAAGTGTTATCGGGTCCCGCGACCTCGGTTCACGTAGATAGCACTCTGGAATGGTTCCATACTTAAAACTTATAGACTACCGGTTCCTTACATAGAATTAAATTAAAACACCCTAACTTAACCTTATACACATTACTAAACTTAAACAAAACTATGTGCATCTGCCGCCCGTCTCCAAGCGGCCAGCCTAATCTGTTAGGACTGTTGCAGGCTACTACCTGCGGCGAAGCTGGACTGATCTCCACTTCTGGTCCCTCGCAGCTTATGACTGCTGACTGGGGACCTCTGTCGTTCGGCTTCTCCCTGACTCGGGAGGCCGCCCTTTTGAACTGAAGAGCCGGTGACCATACTTTTCTGGGCTGGGGTGGCCGAGGAGACCTCCTAGGGAGTGCTACTGGTGGGGCTACCCTGGCGAGCGGACCCTTGGCTCGGGTCACAGTCCTCGCTGGCTGGGGGCCTTCTCCCTCGGGTCCCTCCCCTCCCAAACCTGAACTGGGGACGGGCAATCCCTCGCCACCAGCTGCCAGTGGCTGAGGGTCTTCCCCTCCAGGTTCAAAACCTAGTTCGGGCTCGGGGCCATCTGCTCGGGCTCCTCCTCCTCGGAATCCCATAAGAGAGGGGGAGTGGTCTGGACAAAGTGCTGGGGAACTTATCCCTTGACGCACGCGACTGCGCCTGCGTGTGTAGCCTGCGTGCGCGTACCCGCTGCGGGTTGAGGATTTCTAACCTCGGGTTGAATCCCAGCTGCCTATTTCCCTGCCTCCGGCTTAAACAACTTGCATTGATTCACATGGAACCATTTTGTGCGCCGGGCATTTTTACTGCGTAAACCATGGGGCTGGCTTTATCGACTATGCTATAGGGTCCCATGTACAGTGGCTCTAAACTCCCCACTCGGACGTAGTTCCTAACCATCACTTGGTCCCCTATCTCCCACTGGTGACTCTTGCTAGGCTCGAGCAGCAACCGATTATTCCAATGCTGCTTCCCATGCTACCTGCTGCCTGTTCGTAAATCTGTTTCAGGCGCTCGAGGAGTGTTCGGGTGAATTTATCCCGATTTACTTCCCGAAGCTGTCCTTCAGTAAGAACTGTGGCTAGGACATGGGTGGGGGTCCTCATGACCCTACTGGTCATGAGTTTGTGCGGGGAATACCCTGTACTCTTGGACTGGCTGGCCCGGATCCCCATGAGGACTAGAAGCAGGACCTCCGCCCATTTTTGGGGCGAGCCCACTGTCTCCTTCCTCAACTTTTCTTTAACGGTGCGGTTCATGCGCTCCACAATCCCTGAGGACTGTGGATTGTGGGCTACGTGCCGCTTCCCTGAATACCGTGCAGCGTAAGGGTGTTCTGCATGACCTGGCCGGTGAAGTGGCTTCCCTGGTCGGACTCCACAAACTGGGGTAGTCCCCACCGCGAGAACACCTCTCGCACCAAGATTCTTGCAGTCCCCAATGCTGTGGCCGTTTTGCATGGGAAGGCTTCCACCCACTTGGAAAACACGTCTACCAGGACGAGGCAGTATTTCTAGCCTCCCTGGGCGGTTGGCAGGGGCCCAATGTAGTCGGTCTGGATCGACTGCCATGGTCCCTCTACCCTCCTAACGTGTCCCGTGGGCACCTTCCTTCTGTGGGGGTCAGGGTTGTTTGCAGCACACACAAGACAGCTAGCACAGAACTCGCGGACGTCTTCCCGGAGTCCTGGCCACCATCCCGCCTGTTCCACCCGTTGCCAGGTGGTCTCAGGCCCGGGGTGTCCTGCTCCCGGACCCTCATGGGCCAGTTGAAGGAACTCCCTCCGGTGTTGCTGGGGTACTACCCACTGTTCTTCTTTGAACAGCATGCCTTCCCTTATGGAGAGGGCCGCTGCGCCGTAAGGGCCTTCTACCTTCCTGCCCTCCACTACTGCGCTAATGACGGTTTTCAGGACAGGGTCCTGGGCTTGGACCGTTTTAAGGTCCGGGGCTAACACTACTCCTAAGCTCCCTTGGGTCCCATCCCTGCCTCTAACTGCCGCCACGGGCCCAGACTCATACGGGTCCCAGAAAGTGCCTGCGCATGCACCCATCTTAGCCAGTGTGTCAGCTTGCTGGTTACCCTGGCTGTGGGGTTCTGTGGAGGAATGGGCCTTCACTTTGTGGATGAAGACCTCGCCTTCCTTCCCTACGGCTGCCAGGATTTTCTCCAGCAGGGGCTTTACTGTTAAGGGCCTCCCGCCGGCGGAGTTATACCCACGACGGGACCAGATGGCCAGGTATTCCGTACACGAGTTGCAAGTGAACATGCTGTCCGAGCAAATCGTGTATGGAGTGGGGAAGATTTCGGGGTGGGTAACCACGTACACCACCGCGGACAGTTCAGCCTGTTGGGCGCTCATGGTGCCGGGGAGCTTGATCGCCAGGGCAATGTTTGCCGTTGGGTCATAAACTCCACAACCCATGAGTCGTTCGCCAGCAGATACCATGCTGGAACCGTCTACATAGATTTCGCAGCCTGAGGGACGTATCCCGGCCCGTAAACCTATGTTCACCTCCCATACCCCTTCTATGGAACACCGATGGGCTGTTCCAGGATATACCATATTGGCCATGAGCTTTGGCTCGCAAAGGCCCCTCACCTTCAGATCCATCTGCGAGAGGAGGAGGGTCCAGTGCGCAATGCGTACACTGCTGACTGTCCCATCTTTAATCCTCCCATCCAGAAGCATCTGGGTGGGTGTGTGGTGTGTGAGGAGGGTGATGGGAGAGGTGCCTGTGAAGATCGAGGATCTTTTCACAGCCCAATACGTGGCCAAAAGGTGCTGTTTGCAAATTGAGTAGCTGCTCTCCACGTCAGTGAGTACTCTGGAGGAGTAGACCACGGGCCTTAGCCTGCCGTGTCGCTCCTGGAGCAGCACAGCACTGAGACTATCCCCGCTAGCCGCTACCTCCAAGAAGAACTCTTTCCCCCCATCTATGGCTCCTAGGGCTGGTGCGGTCTGCAAGTCTCCCTTTAGTTGAACAAATGCTGCCTGGCAACCCTCATCCCAAGACCACTCCACTCCTCTGTGTAGGAGTCGGAGCAAAGGGGCTGCTGTGGCTGCATAGTCTTCAATGAAGTCCCTGCAGTACCCCGTTAACCCTAGGAACGACCTCACACCTCTCACTGTGTTGGGGACTGGCAACTCTTGGACCGCTTCCCTCCTAGCCTTGTCTATGGCTCTCTCTCCTGCGCGGACGGTTAGGCCCAGGAATTTACCTTCCCGCTGGCTTATCTGCACCTTTTTCGGGTTGACTTTGAACCCCTTACTCTGTAGCAGCTCCAGCAGTTCGGCCAGTAGCGGGCCATGCTCCCCGACTGAGTTGGTAAACAAGAGCAGGTCATCCACATACTGCAGCAACTGGGTGGGCTGACTAAATTCCTTTAAGCTATCCGCCATACACTGGTGGAAGATGCTGGGGCTGTTATGGAAGCCTTGTGGCAAACAGTTCCAAGTATACTGTTGCCCCTTAAAAGTGAAAGCAAACTTATACTGGTCCTCCCTCCTCAAGGGGATGGACCAAAACCCATTTGAAATAATCCAGCACCGGGAACGTAGTCGCGGAAGCTGGAATACTCCCGATGAGGTCGGCCACTGCTGCCACTGTGGGGGCGCATGCGGGAATATTGCTGTTGAGCACCCGATAGTCCACCGTGGCTCTCCATCAATTGTCCGGTTTTCTGATCGGCCAAAGCGGAGAGTTAACGTGGGTGGCTATGGGCCTCAACACCCCCTGCTGTACTAAAGAGGACATGGCTGCCTCCATGTCGGGCTCTGCTTCTCTGGGGAAGTTATACTGCTTCTAGGGCCGGGCCATGGGGTCCCCGTCCACTCTGACCTCAAACCCGGTGACCCTCCCACAGTCGTGTTTGTGCGTGGCAAAAGCAGCTATGAATGCCAGAAATTCCCTTGGGACACCGTCGACCATGAGCCCGAGGTTGTAACCTTCTTTCGGCTTCACAGTACACAGGGTCCCCTTCCCTTCCTTGATCGGGATGACTACTACACCTCCCTCTTTACCCGTGTTGGCTCCCCAAAGGCAATGATTGCGGAGATCCACGAGGATCCCGTGGCCCACGATGAAGTCGGCCCCTTGGATCCCCTTTCCTCCCTCCGCTTCCCACCTCGCCAGAATGCACGTCCACTTGGTCCGGAACGTGCCCAGGTGGATTGAGAGCGGCTTGGAGAATGCTCCTGCCTGTTCCTTACTGGCGAACCCCGATAGAACGTATGGAACTCCGCTAGACAGAGGTGAGGTGGTGCGATTAGCTGCGTGGATCACGGTGCATGATGCTCCCGTATCCAGCAGATAAGTCCCTTTAACCTTCTCTACCTCCATCTGCACGAGCGGTCTCTTCCATCTGTCATACCGGAGAGCACACAGGTAGACAGGCTGCGCAGGCTCCAGTCATTGTGGGGTGTCAGAGGGGGCCGAGGGAACCACCACACCGGTGGTGGCTGCTATTCTCCCCTGGCCGGTCATAAGAGATCGTATGGTCTCTAAAAATGACTCGATCGCAGCGGGAGCAATTTCCGTCTCTGCCTTCTGGGCTGGGGCTGTGGAGTTCTTTACTTTATTGTCTTTCCATAGATTTTTACAATCCTTGTGCCAGTGGCCGTCCTTCCCGCACCCGTAACAGTTTAACTTAGTCTGGGAGGGACGGTTCCCCTCCTGGTGCCACTCTTTCTTATTCTAGCCCCCAGGTTTAACCTCATGGACTTTTCCCTTGGGTTGGGGCATCTCGATACCCCTCATATTCCTAAACGCTACCGTGAGCTGGCGGATCACCGTTTCTTCAGTGGTCTGGGGGCTTCGGGGGTCAAACCAGGCCGCAGCCTGGGCTCTGATTTGGGGCAGGCAGTTTGTCATTAGATAACAGAGCCAGTGGGTCAATTGGACTTGGTTCAGTAATGTCCGTGCTGGCATTCCCAGGCATGCGCTCTGGTAGACTGGCCACAGCCTGCCTGCGAACGCCTGCGGGGACTCCCCTGGGAGCTGTACCGTTTTTTCCACCCGGGCGAACGGACTACCGTCATTGAGTCCCATGGCCTCCAATATCTCGTTCCTCAAATCCTCATAATCTTTCTGCCCCTTTTTACATTCATCAGATAGGGTCTGGAGGAGATCACTCCCCAGAGAAAACAGCAGCATCTTAGCTTGCTCTGCGTCATCGTAGTCATTAACGCACGCTGCCTGTTCTATCTCCCTGAAGTGCAGAGAGGGGTCTCCCTTTTCGGTGAGCTTGGGGATGTGACTAACCATGGCCCTGAGCTGTTGGGTGCCATGCGGCACCACAAACTGATTTTGGATGGCCCCTGGGTCCTCGTCATCAACGGGCGGGCCGTACCTCCGTTGTCGGAGGGAGTCCTGGTCCCGGCCTATCTAGCGGGGCCCGCTGTGCTTCCCCTACCACTTCATCCTCCACCCCCCTTTGCTGCCAGAACTCCTGAAAGCTCGGAGCTATGGGTATGGGTGGCGGCCGTGGGACCTCTGATTCCCTAGCCAACTTTGTTCTGGGTACTGCCTGTGGGACGGTTCTGTTTGGGTTGCCGGTAAAGTCCGACTGGCCCGTCTTTGGGCTGATGAGGCATACCATGCCCTTCGCCCTCGATAAGGCCATGCCCAAGCTTTCTATCTCCTCCCTACAGGGCCCGTGATCTGCCTTCTCGAACCCCCGGTCGCAGGCTAGCTTGTATGCTGCCTTTACCTCCCTTACTTTCTCCTCCTGCTCTTTTAATTCTTTGGTGAGGTTGCAAATCGTGTCCTGCAGCCTTATCTCGCTGCCCCTCACCTCCCTGACCTGGTATTCCAAGTGCTCCATCTTGCGCCTAGCGCTGGCTTTAATTTCAGCGGTCTGGTATTCCAGGCGCTCTACCTTTGCCTGGTGTTCCCGTTGCACTTCGACGGCCCGGGCCTCCAGGCGCTCTACCTTTGCCTGGTGTTCCTTTGCCGTCTGCACTCTTTCTTGGCTTAACGCCTGAAGCGCCACTAGCACTTTCTCTTCCGCTAAAACCTTATTCTGCATTTCTAGGGCCAATTTCTTGAGCTTGGCAGCCTGTGCTGCTACAACACTGTCCAGCACTAGGACTTGTTTCTTGTAACACATTAACCAGACAGCCTGTTCAATTGCTGTTTACTCGCCGTCCACTGGGCGGCGGTGCCTATGGGTCGCCCGGCCTTTAACATAGCGCCCACCCATTTCTTGGCGATATTGACCTTTCTGCACACGTAAGTGGACAACCTCTCTTCCATTGCGGTTTCTCCCTCCGCACCACTGTCTGTCACACCGCATACTGTTGCCGATGGTCCTGCCGTGGTTGCAATTTCTGTAGGGGGTTTTGGTTTGGGGTTTGTGTCGGGTCAGTCAGTCATGTGTCTGAGCTGCTCCAGCCCCATGCAGTTCGAATCGCTTCCCCTTTGGTTCTGACCACCGGACTTATTTACAAGTAGCGATATAGACAAACGAGACCAGTGGTTCGGTGCAAAGAAAACCAATGTTTATTAAAATAGAGAACAAATACTATACAGAGAAAATCACTGGATGCAGCACAATTACACTTAATGGGGGAGGAGATATGGACACATTGAGGGAAAATAACTAAAATGACACTTTAGCAATTCCCCTTAACACCTATCTAAATTATCTTGTGATGGGCCAGAAAATTGTTCACCAGGCTAGGATGTTGAAACGCCGGCTCCGTGCCCAGTTTCCTGCCGATGTCTTAGGTTTTCACCGCCCAAAGCAGAGATACCAGTAATTTAAACGTAACTGCGGGTATTCTACTTCCCTGGACGGGCTCTTCGTCGACGATCCTCTTGCTGGGTTGATGGTAAGGCAGGGCAGCAGAGGCGAGGCGGGAGAGAGAGAGAGAAATGGCCTTCCGAGGGACTAGTTATACCCTTCCCGGTAGCCCTTATCTCCCGCCAGATCAGCTCATTTCTTTTGTCTAATCTGGACGTATTGAAACTTATAAAAAAAGGTACCGATCTGGGCCCATCGACCTGGATGGCAGGTAATCGGTTTTACTGATCTCATCAGTGTTCCCCTTTGTCCCACTGGTTTCGTGATGGGGCCATTCCAGTCTGAATGCCCCGTTGATCGTTTTGAAGTATTTAGGTAAACAATGTTGACGTTCTCTAAATGAAGGCCTGAATGCAGCTGAGCTTGTCTCACTACATATCCAATAGGCCCTGTCTGCTCTTGATTGTTTGTGCAAACACTTTGATGGCTTTTAATCAGAGGCCCGAATGCCACTGGGTTTGCTTCTAATGCATAAATGCAGAAGGTATGTCTGCATTCAAGTTCTGGAAAGTTCCTTCTCACAGTCATCAGAATACAAGCTGTCAGTCCAAACTGAAACTTACTGGCCTAGAAATCCGGTGGCGCCCCATTTGAGCGCCAAGCTCTCCTGGGCGCCGGAATTACCGCTCCGGACGGAGCCGCTTGCGCCAGCGCGATATTCAGTTTCAGTGCCCCAAACGGAAGCGGGGCGCTGCTCGAGGCGTCCCGCGTCCCTCTTGGGGCGCTGAAACTGAATATCGCAGCGCAACATGCCGCAGCGCCACACACTGCAGCACGGCGCGCTGCAGTACTGCAGGCCTTCCTCCCCTTCCTAAAGGGGAGGGGCCTGCACCAGCACGATCAGAGATCGCGAGTGACGGCAAAAGAGCCCGGCACCGAGGAGAGGTGCCGGGCTCTTGGGACACAGCCGGCACTGCCTGAGGAGGGGGGCTCAGGAGGCCGGGGACGGCGGCGCAAGGAGGTGCTGGCAGGCGACCAGCAAAAAAAATGGCCGCCCCGCACCTCCCCTTTAATTAGCGCCACTACCACCGCAGGTCAGCCCCCCTGAACCGGTTGCAGATTGCGACCGGCATTAAAGCGGGGAGCGTGACCCAATATCGCGATCATGGTGGTAGCGGGGCGCTGCGCACACCGATGATGTCATCGGTGGCAGCGCAGTGCTACAGGCTAACGCCGCCATTAGCGCCCCGCTAAATTTCGCGGGGGGCATGGCCAGTGGCGCTAAAGCCACTAAGTGCCCTCTTTGGGCGCTAACTGGTGGCGCAGCCCACCGAATTTCTAGGCCACAGGCTTTGGCCATGAGGCTGACCGCAGCCATCTTGTTGTGCCCTGGATTTTAAACTCGGTCCAACCAGGGTTTCTTTAATAAACCAAAAGTAAATCCTCGGGACAGTCATGAAATTTGCGAATTGAATTAGACTATCAAACATCCACAAGATTTAAAATGGAAGGGTTCTTGCTGACCTTCTGTACCCTTTGTAGCTAACACCTGGGATATAGATAAATAAATTATGTCTTTCATGGTTCATCCATCAACGTTGTGCTCATCGCTCCCGGTCTGGCAAAGCGCCGAATTTAAAATTCTCATCCTTGTTTTCAAATCCATCAATGGCCTTTCCCCTCCCTATCTCTGTAACTGCCTTCAGCCCTACAAACCTCTGAGATCTCTGCGTTCCTCCAATTCTGGCCTCTTGTGCATCCCCAATTTTAATTGCTCCACCATTGGCAGCCGTGCCTTCAGCTGCCTAGCCTCGAAGCTCTGAAATTCCCTCCCTAAATCCCTCTGCCTCCCTACATCTCTTTTAAGGTGCTCCTTAAAACCTACCTCATTGACCAAGCTTTTGGTCACCTGTCCTAATATCTCCATATGTGGCTCAGTGTCAAATTTTGTTTGATTACGCTCCTGTAAAGCGCTTTGGGGCATTTTACTACCTTAAAAGTGCTATATAAATGCAAGTTGTTGTTGTGGAAACAAGTTTATCGATTTAACACGATAGCAAAATACTGCAGATGCTGGAAATCCGAAATAACAACAGAAAATGCTGGAAAAACTCAGCAGGCCAGGCAACATCCATGGAGAGAAATTAGAGAATTTAGAAATTAGAAATTATCGATTTAACACAATGGTTTCCTGAACATCCTTCAGATGTGACTCTTCCACTCTTTTGCATGTGTGACAAGAATATAAGAGCACAATAGGAACAGGGGTAGGCCAGCTGGCCCTTCGAGCCTTCTCCACCTTTCAGTAAGATCATGGCTGATCTTCCACCTCAGCTCCACCTTCCTGCACTATCCCCATATCCCTTGGTTCCCTTAGTATCCAAAGATCCATCGATGTCTGTCATGAAGATACTCAACGACTGAGCATCCGCGGCCTTCTGGGGTCGAGAATTCCAAAGATTCACAAACCTTTGAGTGAAGAAATTTCTCCTCATCTCAGTCCTAAATGGCCGACCCCTTATTCTGAGACTGTGGCCCCTGGTTCTAGACTCCCCAGCCAGGGCAAACATCCTCCCTGCATCTACCCTGTCATGCCCTGTAAGAATTTTATACACTTCAATGAGATCACCTCTCATTCTAGAGAATATAGGCCTAGTCTACTCAATCTCTCCTCAGAGGACAATCATCCCAGCACTTCATAGATTTAAAGACAAGCTTTGCCATCAAAACATATTTGTTCAGGGATAATGGGGGTGAAATTCAACTTCAGCGGGGCTGCTAAATGGGCAATAGCGGATTGGCCACCTTTTACACACCCTGTGTGATTTTTTCCTATCTTTCACCCCCAATATATTTGAAGAAACCTTTTTGCATACTAGTCTGTAATGTATACTCTCTGGGAAAAGAATGCTAACCAACCAGAATGAAAGTCACTTCTCGCAGATTGATGATAAAAAATGTGTACATTTTCTTATGATTTGAATTACGGCTGGACCAGAGTGATCGAGCGAAGACATGGAAGGAAGGTTTTGCCCCATGAAAGGTAGTGATGCTGAGGGGTAAAACTGTAATCTACTTCACTTGTGAATACCACGGTGGCTGTTGTAGAAAGGAGGAACTAGTAGGACAGTATATGCAATTCTCACCGTTGGCGATCTTGTGTGGAGAATGTTTTTATTTCTAATGCTCTAGGAGCAGATTTGTACAATATTGAATGATAGGTTGCTTCAAGAGAGTGATGAGACAACAATTTAATTCCTGAGTTTAGATCATGTCATAAATCACTTAAACTTTATAGTCAAGAGTTGGAGATATTATCAAAACTCTAAGGTTAAATTACTTCATTTCGCTCACTCCCAACCATCCATCATAGTGAACATTCATAAAATTAAATTGTGATAATCAGATTTAAGGTAGTGCTTGAGGTAAATTGACTGACGATTCTGCCATATTGCAGAATAATACTGCCACATGAGACTCGTTTTGCCAGTGAAGCTCAGTCGCGAATGACTAGAAATAAGTGCAAAGCTTGCCAGAACTGTATGCTAATTGCACGTGGTGGCCATCAGCATAATTATATATTAGCATAATTAATCACAGCGCAATATGCAGCTTTGCTCTTGCGTGTGGAGGTAGCCCAATGGAGTGGCCAGAAACACTGCACTTCAGGCAACATTTTATAGCGACGTGGTCACTTAAAAGTAAAGCAGCATCAAGGGCAGAAAATCTTCGAGCCTTTGGAAAAAGCCTTTTGAAGGTAGGAGCAGGAAAATCATGTGCAAAGTGAAGCTAAAGGAAAACCAATGTGGAGGCATGAAACAGAGTCTGCAGGCAAATGAAAGAAAGAACGTGCGTTTATACAGTTTCACGACGTTCCAAAGTGCTTTAAAACCAATTAAGAACTTTCTAAGTGTAGTCACTGTTGTAATGTAGAAAATGTGGCAGCTGATTTGCGCACAGCAAGCTCCCACAAGCAGCAGTGTGATAATGACCAGATAATCTGTTTGTGATGTTGGTTGAGGAATAAATATTGGCCCAGAACACGGGAGACCTCCCCTGCTCTTCAGTGTAGTGCCATGGAATCTTTTACGTCTACCTGAGAGGGCAGATGGGGCCTCGATTTAACATCTCATCTGAAAGACAGCACCCACTCGGTACTGCACTGGAGTGTCAGCCAAGATTTTTGTGCACAAGTCTCTGGAGTGGGTCTTGAAACCACAACCTTCTGACTCAGAGGCAAGAGTGCGCCCACTGAGCCACAGCTGACACTGAATGATCAAGTAGTCCAGCACCCCTCACCCTGGAGATCTGTGGTTGCAAGGAGGAGACCTTCTTTGTCCACCTTCCAAAATACAGGAGAAACACACATAGCAGTAGCCAGTACATGTAAATAGGGGTCTTATTGTTACTGCCCCAGGTCATGCTATCATGTAGCTAGGTATAGGGTACTTAGGAGACGCTCTCAATCATAGGAAATGATGAACAAGAAATACTCAATTTCACAGGGTAGATTCTGTGAATATCTGCACATAAGTTTTTGATAATTGAATTCCTATCTTTGCAGATTTTCTGTAGAAGAAATTTTCACCTCTGGCGAAGGTAGTTTCATTTGGAAAAAGTTGAACCTACTGCAGTTATTATTCTTTGATTGATTGTAAGAAGTTGCACTTGGAACTAAGCAGTATGTACATTTATGAATAGCTCAGATGCCTAAGCTTTCATGTTGCATTCTCTTCAGCTTGTGCACATGCTCACATATATCCTTATCGCTCTTTCTCTTACCTTCATCCCTTCACCATCCTCCATTCAGTTCAGATGTTGCTGAGATGTCAGTTTGTCTGCAATGATTTGGCTATGAAAATTAAAGGCTCAATGTTTACCCTTCAAAATCACCATTCAGTTGATCTAATAGCTGATGAAACTTACTGGTCCACACAAGTGATGGTAATGCCGTTGAATGGCATGGGGCGGTGGGTAGACACTTGTATGGCCTGATTGTTACTTGCCACTTATCAGCCCAAGCCTGAGTGTCATCCAGGTCTTGCTGCATGCGGGCATAGACTGCTTCATTATCTGAGGAATTGCGAATGAAACTGAACACTGTGCAATCATCAGTGAACATCCCCACTTCTGACCTTATGATGAAGGGAAGGTCATTGATGAAGCAGCTGAAGATAGTTGGGCCTAAGGCACTGCCCTGAGGAACTCCTGCAGCAATGTCCTGGGGTTGAGATGATTGACATACAACAACCACAACCATCTTCCTTTGTGCTAGGTATTCTAGGGACTCCAGCCAGTGGAAAGTTTTTCCCATGATTCCCATTGACTTCAAATTTTCTAGGGCTCCTTGATGCCACACTCGGTCAAATGCTGTCTTGATGTCAAGGGCAGTTACTCTCACCTCACCTCTGGAATTCAGCTCTTTTGTCCATGTTGGGACCAAGGCTGTAATGAGATCTGGAGCCGAGTGGTCCCGGCGGAACCCAAACTGAGCATCAGTGCGCATTGGTGAGTAAGTGCCGCTTGATAGCACTGTCAACGACACCTTCTATCACTTTGTTGATGATTGAGAGTAGACTGATGGGGCGGTAATTGGCTAGATTGGATTTGTCCTGCTTTTTGTGGACAGGATATACCTAGGCAGTTTTCCACATTGTTTGGTAGATGCCAGTGTTGTAGCTGTACTGGACAGCTTGGCTAGCAGTGTGGCTAGTTCTGGAGCACAAGTCTTCAGCACTAAAGCCGGGATGTTGTCGGGGCCCATAGCCTTTGCTGTATCCAGTGCACTCAGCCGTTTCTTGATACCACGTTGGCTTCTGTGATGATGGGGACCTCGGGAGGAGACCGAGATGGATCATCCACTTGGGACTTCTGGCTGAAGAAGACTACAAACGCTCCAGCCTTGTCCTTGACTCTTGCATGCTGGGTTTCGCCATCATTGCCAAAAGCTTAATGACTCGCACAAGTGCTGAGAACTGTTGCCATATGTGGGTGATACTTGTGTGTGGTCAGCATGGGCTGCCTCTACACCAAATAAATTATTGGCCCAAAAATTGCGGTCCGTGGCTTAGTTCCGGTGTATGCCGCGGACCTGCGAAAAGAATACGCACCTACCTGATGCAGGCCCTCCTTCATAAACTTGCTCTCTGACGCTGCATACTGGAGGGCAGCATAATGGCCTGCAGATCCCAGGAGCACACCCTGTGCAGCAGCGTACTTGGGATCAGGTGGTCCTGGGTCTCCAATCAGGAAACGTAATTAGATTTTACATCATTTCAGAAGGGAATCCCATAATCAGATTTAATTACAATTACTTTACAGGAGTGGAATTTAATTCCTAATTGGCTTCATTCCACTAACTTCACTCATGTTAGTTCTGTTAGTAAAAATGTAATTTTGCTGGTAATAATTATCGAAATGATTAACATTCCATTCTTTGCAGCAGCCGTAAAATTTTCATACGCAATTGCTGGGCAGTTGGTGGGCCAGTATTTGTTTTTTCTTTGGCTGTGCGGATGATCTGTCAACGTGTACATTGACAGATTGCAAGTTTGGGATTTAGCGCATGCAAATCCCGAACTTGCGGGCCATTTCAAAGGCGCTATGGCAGCATACTCTCAGAAAATGCTTTCAATCTAGTTCTCTATTGGTGTGTGCATCTGTGTTACTGCCCACTTCTGATGGAAGTAATGAGGCTTGGTGCTCGGGAATGTGGTAATATTCAGGTGTGATGGTAATCTACTGGACTCTCTTTGCTGCTTAAAGAGAGGAGATGTCATTATTCATATATACGTGCATTATCATTGCATGCACTGTTATATACTTGAGCGCAGTCAATGTGTATGGTCCTCGTTATGTAATATTGTGCAAATTATAAAATATTTGATTAGTATGGTATGTACTACCAGTTCTTTAGGAAGGTCATGAAGGGTTTGGAGAGAGACCAGAAGAGATTTCTAGAATGGTTCCAGGGATGCGGGATTACAGCTACGTGAATAGAATAGAGAAGCTGGAGTTGTTTTCCTTCGAGCAGTGAAGGCTAAGAGGGGATTTTATGGAGGTGTTTAAAATCATGAAGGGTTTAGATAGAGCAGATAAAAAGAAACTGTTTCCAATGGCTGAAGGGTTGACGACCAGAGGCCACAAATTTAAGGTGATTAACAAAAGGGCCAGAGGCGACATGAGGAAAATCGTTTTTATGCAATTAGTGGTTGGGATTTGGAATGCGCTGCCTGATAGGGTGGTGGATACAGATTCAATAGTAGTCTTCAAAAGGGAATTGGATAAATACTTGAAGGAAACAAATTACAGGGATATGGGGAAAGAGGGAGGGGGGGGAATTGGGACTAATGGGATTGCTCCTCCAAAAAGCCGGCACAGACCCGATGAGCCGAATGCTGTACTATTCTATGATTTTGCCCTATCCTTTAATCTCCATAGCACCTTCAAAACTCTTCCTTATTCCCTCCCTCCCTACCAAACCAACCAACAATAGCTTCCAAATTTGGAGTGGATTCATTGGTGCCTGCAGTTGTATTTAAGATGGTTTCTGGAGTCAATAGAATCTGGATTGTTTAAATCCATTACCGTTGATAAATGTAAATTGAATTCTAAAATAAAATTGCCTAAAAAGCCCGCCGATGAATTGATTATGAACTGCAGGGAGCTATGCAGCAATGTGTTCCTTCGTGTGGTGAAGCTAGAGTAACGACAGGAAGTTTGAAACTTGTCCCCGTAATTAATATTGAATCTGACTCAGATCTGGCCAAGGAGAGGAGTGGTAGCTAAAGTACTGTGGGAAAGTAAAAGTGCACACAGGATAAATGGAATATATTGAGTCCTGCTCAATACAACAGTAGAACGTGGGAACCAGCAGCGAGTACAGAACTGTCCCGCAGAGAATGTCAGTAGTGGAAGCTTTACTCACCAATCCCTATTTCTAACTTGTTTTTCCTCCCTTCGGTTCCATTTCACTTCCTCTGTACTTGCTTTGGTTTCCTTGGCCCCAATCTTGCTTCAACATCTTGTTTGGTAACCCCACTTAAACTCGGATTGAACTTAGTGTTCCCTTTGCCTATTTGGAGGAATCTATTGGGAGTACAATGAGTGATGAAGCTCTTAAAGGGTCTGAGTCTTTTTAGTATTCTCTTAAGTTCCAGCCTTTCTGTATAACTTAGTGCTCTATATTCAGTTTTCATAGAATCATACAGCTGTAGGAACTGGGGTTCCTAGCCGAAGAATTGAGATTGACTCAGAAAATCAAAAACAATAAAATTTAATGAACAAACGAAGCTGTACAGGAAACTGTAGAATACAATGCAAATAGGTCTGGTCTGCTTGAAAGCCTCTCTGGAAACTGCTAGAAGGTTCCGAGCTCAACTGCAAGCAGGTTCCGAGCTCTACTGCTAGAAGGTTCCGAGCTCTGATGTCATGACGTCATCCCGTTCTTCCCGCCGTTGAGAGATCACATGACGGATGGCATGACGTCATCACGCGGAGTACAGGAAAGAAGCCCTAGTACAGTTAACAGATACATTAAAGGTGCAGCCCCCAGCTGTACTACATTGCTGTAAAAGGAATTATATACAATTGTCCGTAATCCTCTGGTGGTTCCGCCACACAGCCATGATTCTATTCGGGCATTCGGCCCATTATGCCTGTGCCAGCTATCCAATTGGTCCCACTCCCCTGCTCTTTCCCCATAGTCCTGCAAATCTTTCCCCTTTAAGTATATATCCAATTCCCTTTTGAAAGTTACTATTGAATCTGCTTTCAGGCAATGCATTCCAGATCATCATAACTCGCTGTGTAAAAGCAATTCTCCTCATCTCCCCTCAAGTTATTTTGCCAATGACCTTAGTGTCAGCTGTGGCTCAGTTGGTAGCACACTTGTTTCTGAGTCAGAAGGTTGTGGGTTCAAGTCCCACTCCAGAGACTTGAGCACATCAATCTAAGCTGACACTCCAGTGCCATACTGAGGGAGTGCTGCACTGTTAGAGGTGCTGTCTTTCAGATGAGACGTTAAACTGAGGCCCTGTCTGCTCTCTCAGGTGGACATAAAAGATCCCATGGCACTATTTTGAAGAAGAGCACTGGCCAATACTTACCCCTCAACCAACATAACAAAAACAGATTATCTGGTCATTGCTGTTTGTGAGACCTTGCTGTGTGCAAATTGGCTGCTGCATTTCCCACATTACAATGGCGACTCCACTTCAAAAGTACTTCATTGGCTGTAAAGCACTTTGAGATGTCTGGTGGTCATGAAAAGCGCTATATAAATGCAAGTCTTTCTTTATTTCATCTGTGTCCTTTGGTTAGTGACCCTCCTGCCAGTGGAAACAGTTTCTCATTATTTACTCTATCAAAACCCTTTATTATAATGAACATCTCCATTAAATTTCCCCATAATCTTCTCTGCTCTGAGGAGGCCAATCCCAGCTTCTCCGACCTCCCCACATTAAGGCCGCAAGGACCAGTGTTAGGGCCTCAACTATTTACATTTTATATTAATGACTTAGATGAAGGGACCGAATTTAATGTATCCAAATCTGCTGACAGTACAAAGCTAGGTGGGAAAGTAAGCTGTGAGGAGGACACATAGAGCCTGCAAAGGGATATAGACAGGTGAGGTGAGTGGGCAGGAAGGTGGTAGATGGAGTATAATGTGGGGAAATGTGAGGTTATTCACTTTGGTAGGATGAATAGAAAAACAGAATATTTTTTAAATGGTGGCAAACTATTAAACGTTGGTATTCAGAGAGATTTAGGTGTCCTCGTACAGGAAACACCGAGAGTTAGCCTGCAGGTACAGCAAGCAATTAGGAAGGCAAATGGCATGTTGGCCTTTATTGCCAGGGGGTTGGAGTGCAAGAGTAAGGAAGTCTTGCTACGATTGTACAGGGCCTTGGTGAGATCACTGGTACCATTCTGCTAAATGTCAACAATTTTGATGACATTTTTATGATTTTTTTTTTTGTCAAGCCTTTTTGTTTACATAGAATCTGAAATAACTAGACATTTTTTTAATTCACCAGAAAACCCAAGTATAATTGAAGCGTTTACAAGAGTCAGCAGAACAGTAACTCCAATATAATCTTTCACAGGAGCTCACTGGCAATACGGTATCTAAGTGAAGAGTACCATAACAATCAGCAACAACATCAACTTCCATTTATACAATTAGTGCCTTTAACATAGTAAAATGTCCTAGCGTTATCAAACAAAATTTAACACCGAGTCACATAGGAGATATTAGGGCAGTTGACCAAAAGCTTGTTCAAAGAGTTAGGTTTTAACGAGCATCTTAAAGGAGGAAAGAGAAGTAGCGAGGCAGAGAGGTTTAGGGAGGGAATTCCACAGCCACCAATGGTGGAGCAATTAAAATCGGGGATGCGCAAGGCAAGAATTGGAGGAGCACAGATATCTCAGAGGGTTGTCGGGCTGGAGGAGGTTACAGAGGTAGGGAGGTGCAAGGCCTTGGAAGAATTTGAAAACAAGAATAAGAATTTTAAATCAAGGCTTTGCTTAACTGGGAGCCAATGTAGGTCAGCAAGCACAGGGCGATGGGTGAACGGGACTTGGTGCAATTTAGGAGATGGGCAGCAGAGTTTTGGATGAGGTTAATTTTATGGAGGTGGAAGATGGGCATTCGGCCAGGAGAGTGTTGGAATAGTCAAGTCTAGAGGTAACAAGGGGATGGATGAGGGTTTCAGCAGCAGATGAGCTGAGGCAGGGGCGGTGTTGGGCGATGTTACAGAGGTGGAAGTAGGTGCACTTAGTTATGGCGCAGATATGTGGTGGGAAGCTCAAGAAAGACACCAAGGTTGCGAACAGTCTGGTTCAACCTCAGACAATTGCCAGGGAGAGGGATGGAGTTGGTGAAGTCAAGTTAAGATTAGTTCTGGCAGTTGAATCTGAAGCACTGCAAATACAGTGTTTTGTGACTGAACTGAAACAAGATGAAACAAAGCCATACTGAGGACATCCACAGGCACCCATGGGACTGGCTGCATCAGCTATTACGCCGCCAACCACATCTGCATTTAAAAAAATAATAATTTTGCATTCCTTGACATGTTTAAGAGTGGTAACCTATTGCAGTTTTATTAATACAGCTGAAAATGAGTTTATCACAAAAAATAAGCATTTTTAGTCCATCAACTGTGAGTAACCCAATCTCAAATAACTGAAAATGACTGCAAAAAACTATACAGAACCATTTACTAGTTACATTGGTGTACAGTAATCAGTTTCTTAGTCATTTTAAAAGCTTTTAAAACATGTCTATTAGTGTTCTTGCGCCTGAAAGAAAAGTGGCTTCATTTTAAGAGCCTCCTCGAAGGCTTGCAAATGGGCACAGTTAGCGGAAACTCGCCCTGTGATTAATTTGATCTGGGTGCGTAGGGAGCGCAATGTTTTTTAAACTAGCACAAAAGATTGCGAAAACTCGATTTGCACTGGATGTGATTTGTGCTTAAAATTCCTCAATCTTTACACTGGTTTGGCCAATTTCAGGCGAATTGCCCTGAAAAGAACCAGCGCTGCCTACTGAAACTGTAGGCTAATGTATCTCACGTTGACAAGCTGGTTAAGAAAGCTTATGGGATACTTGTCTTTGTAACTAGGGCATTGAATAAAATAAACAAGGAAGTCACGCTAAACCTTTACAAATCACAGACATTGCCTCAGCTGTGTCCAATTCTGGGCACCACACTTTAAGAAGGATGTCAAGGCCTTGGAGAGGGTGCAGAGGAGGTTTACCAGGATGATGCCAGGGATGAGGGACTTCAGTTATGTGGAGAGATTGGAGAAGATGGGATTGTTCTTCTTAGAGCAGAGAAGATTAAGGGGAGACCTAATAGAGGTATTCACAATTATGCAGGGTTTCGATAGAGCAAATAGGAGAAACTGTTGCCTCTGTCAAGTGGGTCGGTAACCAAAGGTTACAGATTTAAGATAATTGGCTAAAGAACTAGAGTGAAAATTAAGAGAAACTTTTTCAGACAGAAGATTGTTAAGATCTGGAATGCACTACCTAAAAGAGTGGTGGAAGTGGATTCCGCAGGAACTTTCAAAAAGCAATTGGACATGTACTTGAAGAGGACTAATTTGTAGGGTTATTGGGAAAAGCTGGGGCGTGGGACTAAATTGGACAGCTCCTTCACAGACACAACAGGCCGAATGGCCTCCTTCTGTGCTGTAAGATTCTATGATTCTATATTATTTTGCTATTCTCATAGTGGAATGAAATGACAATTTCAGGTCATAGTTGATTTCCTGTCAGTGCAACTGTGCTAAAGTGCAGCAGAAAAGAAGAAAATACCAACCAAAGCTCATTAAAATAAAATCAGAAAATAACAGTTTCATGGCAAGATTGATATCAAATTTGGTGGCATATAATAATTGTTTAAAGTGATCATACTATCATATATCACAACATGTCGTAAAATGAGAAAATAAGTACAGACCTTCTCCATGGTTGGATAATATGATAATTTACGTAGATTGTTACAGAGCCTTGATGTTTTTGAGGGAAGAGGAGAACTTAAAAGAAAGGAAGAATTTGCATTCACATAGTGCTTTAACCCATCCCAAAGTGTTTTACAAGTGTAATCACTGTTGCTGTATGGGCAAATCTGCAAGGAATCTATGCCTGTTAAAATGGAAGATCTGTCTATGTTCTGAATGTGGATAATTTCACTCTTTAAGAAGGCATCCTTTAGGAATTGGTCAGAATTCATCAAATACATTAGAAGATATACTTTTGCAGACCACAGGTTTTCTATCTAAGTGGTATAATATTCCCCGCCACTGAAGTGTTCAAAATCTCCTTTGTGTGGTGCACTATCTATATATGTAAAAGGATCCGTCTGTCTGTCTGTCCACTATACACTCAAAAGTTATAGAGCGTACCTACACATAGAGTCATAGAGTCATAGAGTTTTACAGCACAGAAAGAGGCCCTTCGGCCCATCGTGTCTGCGCCGCCCATCCATCCCTGTCCAGTCTAATCCCATTTTCCAGCATTTGGTCCATAGCCTTGTATGCAATGGCATTTCAAGTGCTCATCCAAATGCTTCTTGAATGTTGTGAGGGTTCCTGCCTCCACCACCCTTTCAGGCATTGAGTTCCACATTCCAACCACCCTCTGGGTGAAAAAGTTCCTCCTCAAATCCCCTCTAAATCTCCTGCCCCTTACCCTGAATCTATGCCCCCTTGTTATTGACCCCCCCACTAAGGGGAAAAGTTCCTCTTTATCTACCCTATCTATGCCCCTCATTATTTTGTACACCTCAATCAGGTCCCCCCTCAGCCTTCTCTGCTCCAAGGAAAACAACTCCAGCCTGTCCAGCCTCTCTTCATAGCTGAGGCGCTCCATCCCAGGTAACATCCTGGTGAATCTTCTCTGCACCCTCTCCAAAGCAATCACATCCTTCCTATAGTGAGGCGACCAGAACTGCACACAGTACTCCAGCTGTGGCCTCACCAGCGTTTTGTACAGCTCCATCATAACCTCCCTGCTCTTATATTCTATGCCTCGGCTAATGAAGGCAAGTATCCCATATGCCTTTTTAACCACCTTATCTACCTGCTCCGCTGCCTTCAGGGATCTATGTACATGTACACCAAGGTCCCTCTGACCCTCTGTACTTCCTAGGGTCCTACCACTCATTGTGTATTCCCTTGCCTTATTTGTCCGTCCAAAATGCATCACCTCGCACTTTTCAGGGTTAAATTCCATTTGCCACTTTTCCGCCCATCTGACCAACCCGTTTATATCGTCCTGTAGCCGGAGGCTTTCCTCCTCGCAATTTACCACCCCACCAATTTTGGTGTCATCTGCGAACTTACTGATCATACCTTTTACATTTTCATCCAAATCATTTATGTAGATCACAAACAATAAGGGACCCAGCACCGATCCCTGAGGTACCCCACTGGACATAGGCTTCCAGTCACAAAAGCAACCTTCGACCATCACCCTCTGCCTCCTGCCACTCAGCCAGTTTAGGATCCAACGCGCCAAGGCCCCCTGGATCCCATGGGCTCTTACCTTCTTGACCAGTCTCCTATGCGGGACTTTGTCAAAAGCTTTACTGAAGTCCATGTACACCACATCCACAGCATTTCCCTCATCCACCCCACTAGTCACCCCCTCGAAAAATTCGATCAGATTTGTTAGACATGATTTACCCTTGACAAAGCCATGCTGACTATCCCCGATTAATCCTTGCCTCTCCAAGTGGAGATTAATTTTGTCCCTCAGAATTTTTTCCAATAATTTCCCCACCACAGATGTTAGACTCACTGGCCTGTAATTCCCTGGTTTATCCCTGCTACCCTTCTTGAATAATGGTACTACGTTAGCTGTTCTCCAGTCCTCTGGTACATCCCCTGTGGCCAGAGAGGTTCTGAAAATTAGTGTCAGAGCCCCTGCAATCTCCTCCCTTGCCTCCCACAGCAGCCTGGGATACATCTCGTCCGGGCCTGGGGATTTATCCACTTTTTGGCCCGCTAAAACCGCTAGCACCTCCTCCCTCTCGATGCTAATATGTTCAAGTATGTCACAGTCCCCTTGCCCGATTTCTATGTCTGCATCGTCTTTCTCCATAGTGAACACAGATGCAAAAAATTCATTTAAAACCCCGCCTACATCCTCTGGCTCTACACACAGATTGCCACTTTGGTCCCTAATGGGCCCTACCCTTTCCCTGGTTATCCTCTTGCCCTTAATATACTTATAAAACATCTTAGGATTTTCCTTTATTTTGCTCGCCAGTGTTATTTCATGGCCCCTCCTCGCCCTCCTAATTTCTTTTTTAAGTATGCCCCTGCACTTTTTATACTCCTCTAGGGCTTCTTCCGTCTTTAGTCTTTTGTAACTGCCAAAAGCCCCCCTCTTATTTCTAATGCATTTTTGTATATCCCTTGTCATCCAAGGTTCCCTTTGCTTGTTGGTCCCACCCTTGACCTTTACAGGAACATGTTGGCGTTGTACTCTCTCTATTTCCCTTCTGAAAGTCTCCCACTGTTTTGATGTGGATTTTCCTATAAGCAGCTGCTCCCAGTCCACTTTGGCCAGATCCTGCCTTATCATATTAAAATCGGCCTTCCCCCAATTTAGAACCCTTATTTCCGGGCCGTCTTTGTCTTTTTCCATGACCACCTTAAATCTCACCGAATTATGGTCACTGTCGCCAAAATGCTCTCCTACTGACACTTCCACCACTTGCCCGGCTACATTCCCCAGAATTAGGTCCAGTACCGCCCCCTCTCTTGTAGGACTTTCTACATGTTGGCTCAAAAAGCTCTCCTGGATGCACTTTAAGAATTCTGCACCCTCTAAGCCTTTCACACTCTGACTGTCCCAATTTATATTGGGGAAGTTGAAATCCCCCACTATTATTACCCTATTATTTTCGCACTTCTCGGAGATTTGCCCACATATCTGTTCCTCTATCTCCCCCTGACTGTTTGGGGGCCTATAGTACACTCCCAGCAAAGTGCTTGCCCCCTTTTTGTTTTTAAGTTCTACCCATATGGCCTCATTAGAGGAACCCGCTAATATATCATCCCTCCTTACAGCAGTAATTGACTCCTTAATTAATATTGCAACACCCCCTCCCCTTTTACACCCCCCTCTGTCTCGCCTGAAGATTCTATACCCCGGAATATTGAGCTGCCAGTCCTGACCCTCCCTCAACCATGTCTCCGTGATAGCAACAATATCGTACTCCCATGTGTTCAACAACAACTTCAGTTCATCCACCTTATTTGCAAGACTCCTTGCATTAAAATAAATGCCTTCCAGCCCTGCCATATTCCCTTTTGCCTTCACATATTTGCTCTGCCTTCCCAGCTGACTTGTTTTTCCCTCTGTATTTGGCCGTAAATCACCCCCTACTATAGCTCCACTCTGTACCCCAACCCCCTGCCAAGTTAGTTTAAACCCTCCCCAGCAGTGCTAGCAAACCTCCCCGCAAGGATATTGGTTCCCCCCTGGTTCAGGTGTAAACCGTCCGACTTGTACAAGTCCCACCTTTCCCAGAAGCAGACCCAGTGATCCAGGAAACTAAAGCCCTCCCCCTTGCACCATCCCTTTAGCCACGCATTCATCTGTTCTGTCTTCCTATTCCTATACTTACTAGCACGTGGCACCGGGAGTAATCCAGACATATGTTATATCAAAAGAAAGCTTATGATTCAGGGAGTCTCATATGCGTATTTACTTTTTGGTCAGACAAGCATTGTTCGGACAGTATACAAAAAACGTTCAAAAATCCGCTCATTAGCGGTTGACCAATCCTACCGCTCATTAGCGTTGAGTGACGTGATGGTTGACCAATCCTACAGTTCAGTGACCTGATGGTTGACCAATCGGTGCATCACGGGGGGGCGTTTCATTCCGTGTGTGGGCGGGACCTAATCCTGCAGCCTCCCGAAACGTAGCCGCCATTTTTTCACTGCTTTTACTCAACAGCGAGCGGGGCAGCTGCGGCGGCCCGCCGGAGCGGGATGTGAGTTGGGGTCACTCGGGCCGGGCCGCGCCTGACAACCGCTCGGCCCAAGACACAGAGCGGGGGAGCGACAGCAGCCGGCCGTCAACCGCGCGGCCCTGTAAACTGCCGTTTTACAAAAAAGCCTTGGCAACGCCGGGCCCCCCCAGCTAGTATCCAATAAGCATATTGTTGGACTGCTGCATTACTTATCCCATGAAGGGGAACATAATTTTTAAGTCAGGAAGAACTTGCATTTATATAGCGCGTTTCACAACCTCAGGATGTCCAAAGCGCTTTACAGCCAATGAAGCACTTTTGAAGTGTAGCCACTGTGGTAATGCAGGAAAGGCAGCAACCAATTTGCGTACAGCAAGGTCCAACAATGTTTGTTGTTTAGTAATGTTGGTCGAGGGATAAATATTGGCAAGGTCACCAGCGAGAATTCCGCTACTCTTACAAAGTATTTATAGTATCTTCTTCGATCAGTGTCACGGGATCGTTTATGTCCACCTGAGAGGGCTGATGGGATTTCAGCTTAACATCTCATCCGAAAGACGGCACCACTGACAGAGCAGCACGTCATCAGCACTGCACTGAAGTGTCAGCCCAGATTATATCTCTGGAGTGGTACTTGAATCCATTACTTTCTGAATCAGAGTGCTACCACTGAGCTAAGGCTGACACTTGGTTAATGTTACAATCCCTTACAGAACAGTAAACAAAACTTGGGGCTAAAGGGGGAAAAATATATTAGCGACCCTCTAACAAAATAGAGCTGGCGACCACTAACTTCAATTTTAGTGCCCCAAGGGGGAGGTGGAGTGCTAATTCAACCACTCCACTTCCTACTTCCTTCTTAGAGCGCTAACCCCAAATATTGGGGCGGTGCCTTCTGCAGTGCTATGCATTGGGCCACGTAGCACTGCCGCATGGAAGGGCTCTTCCCCTCCTTAAAGGGGAGAGCCCAAGGCCACAACTCCGTGGGGCCCTACCTGGACTACCGGGAAGTGGGGTGCCATGCCAGCAGTCCAGCACTCAAGAGAAGTGCCGGGCTGCCAGATCGCGGCTCGGACCCCGCGTTCAAAGACGCAACGGGCTGCGACACGTAAATCGGACTTTTTTTTTCCCCCACCCACGAGTCTCCTGCCACCTCATTCCCGCCCCCTGCATCAGTCGCTGTCATTGCCGGGCACAGATACAGGGGGCGCGGGCCAATTTTGCAGGCGTGGCGAAAATGGGGCGCTGCGCATGATGATGACGTCGTCATCGCCTGCGCATTGGAGCGGGGTGCTACCAGTTACCGCCGGCGCTAAACCCCCGCTGAATTTAGTGGGAGTCATTAGCAGCGCCACACCCGGGCAAAAAGTTATTTGCGCCCCATTAGCGCCCCCCAGGGGCGCCAATGAGAGGTGCAAATGCACCAAATTTCTAGCCCACAGTCTCTTAAATGGAGCCGTCACTTCCATGTATCAGTGAGGGTAAATTGGGGGACGGGTTATGCCACTCCACTCGTTATGGCAATGGGAAAGACCTGGGAGAAAATTGCATATCTGTCCTCTCTGCTAGAGCAGGGTATATGGTGCAGGGTAACAGAAAAACAGAAGAAATCTGAAGTCAACAAAAATAAATGTCTATTAATTGCATATGTGTTTGTTGTGCTACTGTGAATAATGTACTGTGATGATGTGGCTTGATGGCTGTGTGGCCTATCAAGTCTGTTGATGCTCTGAGACAGGAAGTTATTGCAGTTGTGGTTTATGAAATGCTTTCCAATGAGCACGCAATGCATCTGTTCTGCATCAGCACAAAAAATATTCTCTGTTAATTTCTGTCACTTTATAACCTAGTATCTTCAGTGGAACAGTATAATCCTGGGTTCTCAATGTATAATGAACTTCAAGGATATATACATAAGCTCCACCATATGCCTTTACAAATGGGTGTTACTAAAATTAATGTGTCACATTAAAAAGCTTTCAGGGTAGAAATTATTGTCAGTGATGCTACAGCACAAACATTTAATGAGCTGGCAGGAAATTCCTCTTACTTCTATTTTAACATGGGTGCTAACCCATTAAAATAGGTTGCCTAATAAGAAGATAAGAAGAAATAGGAGCAGGTAACGCCATACGGCCGCTCGAGCCTGCTTCGCTATTGAATAAAATCATGGTTGATCTTCTACCTCAACTCCATTTTTTCACCCTATCTCCATATCCATTGATTCCCTTAGTATCCAAAAATTATCGATCTCAGTCTTGAATATACTCAACGACTGAGCATCCACAGCCCTCTGGGGTAGAGATTCTGAAGATTCACCACCCTCTGAGTGAAGAAATGTCTTCTTACCTCAGTCCTAAATGGCCGCCCCTTATCCTGAGACTATGCCCCCTAGTTCTAGACTCTCCAGCCAGGGGAAACATCCTGTCAGCGTCCACGCTGTCAAGCCCTCTAAGAATGTAATATCTCTTAAAATAATGGAGAGAGAAATTTGATACAAGCACCTTAAATATTTGTACAATAACATCACTGACAGTAATTTCTACCTTTTAGTGTTAACATAGCAAAACTGAACAAAACACCTGATCCCAGTGAGAGGTCAGTTGAGGCTGGCAGAAGCTTATGGACTATGGGAGTGCAATTGAACTGTGTGGGACAGCCAGAGAAAATGTACTCAGGAAGCAGAAAATTAATATTAAAATGTTGTTGCATACATTTTACAACATTTTTAAAGCTTTTGTTACTACCAGCTGACTCAAGCACATGATTAGCAAGTTGAACTCAGAGTTTAGTAATGAGGAACTGAAATCTTGACTAGTTTCACTATTTCATCAGCTGTTCAAAAGCAGTAGTACATGATTGCTCTTACTAATTATATTTTTTTACAAGATCCATTATGTAGCAGTTGCTGATGTTTGTGATTCAAATCAGAGTGTGTAAGACCAAACAATATTGTTCCATGAACCTTAGTAATATATGAAAACGATCAGTACAGATAAGGAAGGTTATTCAGCCCATCTAACTAATCCTTTCATAGAAACCTACGATTTTCTTCTCTTTCCCCCCTCCTAGTCGCATTACCCAACTGTCTCTTGAATAACTCCGTTTTGTTTCTTCCATATTCCTACCTGATAGATCGTTCCAGATATTGATCGTTATTGACAGGAAGATGTGTCAGTACTGAACATGTCTTTTATCAGTTTGTGACTTTGTTCTGTAGTCGTGGTTTAACTTTACATGGTGCTCAGGATTAACCTCTTCTATTCCACTTACTGTCCGGTATATTTCTATATAAAGACTCACTTTCATTCGTATCCCAGTTTTTCTAAATTCCTCATAATTCTGTCCTTTGAAAATGGGGAATTAGCCTTCTGACCCATCTTTGCACTGATATGGGCATAGATGATTCTCTGTTGCCTCAGTGACCAGAACTGAGTGCAGCATTCAAGGGGCAATCTGCCCAGAGCAATATAAAGCTTCAGCATGATGGCCTCAGACATCTACTTGACTGATTTGTCATTAAAGCTCAGTATTTTGATTTATTTGTTGATTGATGCTCTGCAATGACAGAACATGGTCAGTGTTGAGATTGCTTTCACTCCTGGATCTCTTCCAGCATCGCCCCTAGCTAGTTTGATGCCATTCATTGGGCAGGATTTTCATTGGGCCGTGGAGGCGGGATTGGAGGCGTGTGGGGGGTTAAAATCTCGAAATCGGGGGGCACAAACCCATCCCGCCCCCAACCCGCCTCCATGCCGGTTTCAAAGGAGGCGGATACCCGACCTGTGCTGGGACCTGCCTCCCCGAGGCGGGAAGGGGATTAGCGCCAATTAACTGCCTGTTAAAACAGGTAGTTAACAGGCAGTTTTTAGCTTAATCCCTATTTTTATTCCTGAAGTGTGGGATTCCCGACGGCTCTAAACCACGCCAAGTTAGCGAGGCGGACCGTCGGGTTGGAGGGTTCGAGATGTCCGGTGTTCAGGTGAGTGATGTGTGCATGAGTGCAGAGCTAGATGTGTTTGGTGTGTGTAAAGTGTTTAAATAAGTTTTACTTACCTTTACAGCCTTCCTTCCTTCAGGTCTTACGAGTCCCTCATCTCACCGGCACAGAAAGCAGAATGGCCGCGAGTTGTCAAAAGTTGCAGCATTCAGCTTTCTGTTCTGGAGAGATCTCTAAATCAGCCTGAGAGGAAGGAATTAACTTGGAGTACAGATTGTCAGTGTTTGACAGCTTCAAAGAGCTGTCAAACGCTGATATTTCATCTGTCAAAAGCTCTTGACAGATGAAATGTCAATCTGTGATGTCACCTGTAACCGGGTGGCCCTTAATTGGCCTGCTGAGCCCACTGGGCGGGCTCAACAAGGTCAATCAAGTCAAAATCGCGTGGGTTGGCCACAACTCGATGGAGGCGGGACTACAACCCCAAAAGCTGTAGTCCTGCCTCCTACATGCCTCTAGTATCAAAATCCAGCCCAATTATGTCCTCCATTTTCTTCCAGTGTATAAAACATACTTATCTAACCTCAATTTAATCTGCCACTGTTCTACCCAATTGCAAATGATAAATAAATATATATTCTTGAAAGATTTACCAAGCAGTTTCAGCTACCCTATGAAATGCACAAGTCAAAATGATGGTATTTGTTACCTATGTTTTTTATGTGTAGGTATAACCAGGATATGTGACAAAGCAAGGTCACCAGTGCTAAGAAGTATACGTAAGAGGTGAATAAACACTGAATGAAAGGAGAAAGGGTCTATAGCTCATTAGATAAGAATCAAAATGAAATACATGGAAGGAATGTATAATAGATAGATGGATGGATAGCAACCTACATGGAACAATAGCTAAAATAGATACCTGTATGGAGTTGTAGATGAGCTGAAATAAAATTAAAATAGATTAGGATGTGCATATCTTGCTGAGATGCAATGACCATGTCTCCTATTGCCAAGAGAGCATTGAAAGTGATAATCAATAATGACCAAGATGGTGGTCTGGACCAGTAAAAGTGAAGTCAGAAAATTGCAACATTTAACTGAGTGGATTGTTTTTATTATCAAGTGGACGTTGTCTTAGTTTTACTCTTCTCTCCCACACATCTGTTCCATAACACATGTGTCCTGACCTGCACTTTTTAATTCGGATAAACAATGCAATCAGTGCTGAAAAGAGGGTGCGGGGGGCCGGTTGCGGGGGGGGGGTGTTAACTACAAGACACACAGGATAAATTCGGACATAGTCATACATAGTCATAACGGCACAGAAGGAGGCCATTCAGCCAATCGAGTCTGTGCCGGCTCTCTGTAGAGCAACCCAGTCAGTCCCATTCCCCCGCTCTATCCCCGTAGCCCTTAAATTTTTTTTCCCTCAAGTGCCTATCCATTCTCCTGTTGAAAACATTCAGGGCTCGATTTTCTAAGCCCCGAGGAGGCGGGTTTGGAGGCGGGAGTGGTGGGAAAATTGCAGAATCGGGGGACAGGAACACATCCCGCCCTCAACCCGCCTCCGTGCCAATGTCTCAGGAGGCGGGTACCCGACCTGTGCTGGGAGCCGCCTCCCCGAGGTGGGAAGGGGATTAGTGCCAATTAACTGCCTCTTAACAGGTAGTTAACAGGCAGTTTTTTGCCTAATCCTTATTTTTAGCCCTGAAGTGTGGGCTGTCCGACGGCTCCGAACCACGCCAAGTTAGCGAGGCGGACCGTCGGTCTGCAGGGGTTGGAGGGGTCGAGATGTCCGTTGTGCAGGTGAGTGATGGGTGCATGTGTGCAGAGGTAAGTGTGTGAAGTGAGTGTAAAGTGTTTTAATAAGTTTTACTTACCTTTACTTTCTCCTGCAGGTTTCCTTCCTTCAGTTCTCGGGAGTCCCTCAGTTCACCGACACAGAAAGCAGAATGGCCGCTGAACTGTCAAAAGCTGCAGCCTCTGCTTTCTGGTCTGGAGAGATCTCTAACTGAGTCTGAGTAGAAGGACTCAAGTTAGAAGGCAGATTGTCAGTGTTTGACCGCTTCACAGAGCTGTCAAACGCTGATTTTTCATCTGTCAAAAGCTCTTGACAGATGAAATGTCAATCGCTGACGTCGCCAGTAACCAGGTGTCCCTTAATTGGCCTGCTGAGTCTGCTGGGCGGGCTTAACAAGGTCAATCAAGGGAAAATAGCGTGGGTTGGCCACAAGTCGATGGAGGCAGGACTACAACCCAAAAAGTGGGAGTCCCGCCTCCAAAAGCTCCCCATTGACAAAACCGAGCCCTCAGTGTCTCCGCTTCCACCTTGGCAGCGAGTTCCAGGTCCTCACCACTCGCTGCATAAAAAAGATTTCCTCATGTCTCCCCTGTATCGCTTGCCTAAAACTTTAAATCTGTGTCCCCTAGTCCTTGTACCATCAACTAGTAGGAACAGCCTTTCCCCATCTAGCCTATCCAAACCCGTCATAATCTTGTACACCTCTATCAAATCACCCCTCAACCCCCTTTGCTCTAATGAAAACAAATCCAGCTTCTCCAACCTGTCCTTGTAGCTAAGATGCCCATCCCCGGAACCATTCTGGTAAATCTGCTCTGCATTCTCTCAAGGGCCTTCACATCCTTCCTAAAGTGTGGTGACCAGAACTGGACACAATACTTCAGTTGTGGCCTAACCAGCACTTTATAAAGGTTCAGCATAACTTCTCTACTTTTGTACTCAACACCTCTATTTATGAAGCCCAAAATCCCATATGCTTTGTTAACCACTCTCTCAATATGTCCTGCCACCTTCAGGGGCCTATGCACATTAACTCCCAGGTCCCTCTGTCCCTGCACACTCTTTAAAACTGTGCCATTAAGTGTATATTGCCTCTCCCTGTTCCTTCTGCCAAAATGCATCACCTCACACTTCTCTGTATTAAATTCCATCTGCCACTTGTCTGCCCATTCTGCTAGCCTTTCTATGTCCTGTTGCAGTCGATTGGTATCATCCTCACTGTTTGCCACACCCCCAAGTTTGGCGTCATCGGCAAATTTAGAACTTCTACTCTGTATTCCAATATCCAGGTCAAAAAAAGCAGTGGCCCCAGCACTAACCCTTGGGAAACACCACTGTCTACCATCCTCCAGCCTGAAAAACAGCCAGTTACCACAACTCGCTGTTTTCTGTCCTTAAGCCAATTCCTTATCCAAGCTGCCACTGACGCACCTATTCCATGAGCCTCAATTTTGTTAACCAGCCTTCTGTGTGATACTTTGTCAAACGCCTTCCTAAAATCCATTTAGACAACATCCATTGCATAGGTTGTCAAAGGAATGCAATGTAGCATGGAACAAGAGCCAATGGTCAGCAGGGTAAGAAGGGATGCAAAGGATTGTATTAGAGTCTGAGCTGTTCTTTTTCAGTAAGCATAGTTAGAGTTCCTGGCATTGATTTTCATGCAGGGCTATTTGTAAAGGGTGCATGCAGCTGGAAAATTGACTGTATATTTGGATTAAACATCTTATAAATAATGGCATTATGCAGTGAAACTTCAAAGTGTATTTTTTTGTTATGCTCACAAATCACCAGTCATTTTGGATTGTTAAAAGTATCTGATGGAGACTTCCAAATGCGTATGAAAAACTAAAAATATAAAAGGTTTATTTAGTATTTTAAGTTGTAATAAAAAGATCAAATGTAAATGTTTTGCTCAGAGTCTGATGGAAGCTCGAGCTCAGAGTGCTTTGAAATCACCATCCAAAAAAGTAGCAGTCAATAAACATTGAAATGGTAGAAAAATACACCAGCATTTTTTTTATAGCTTCATATTAAGTCACTTCTCGATTCGCATATTTAAAGTCAACTTGGTAAAGTTTGATTAATACAGGTGAAAATGGGAGTATCGCAAAAAAAAAAGCATTTCTAATCAGTGTCAATCCGCCACCGCTCTGCAACCCCACTTTAAACGACTTAGAAAAAATACACCAATGTGGCGGAACCACCAGAGAATTACGGACAATTGTATATAATTCCTTTTACAGCAATGTAGTACAGCTGGGGGCTGCATCTTTAATGTATCTGTTAACTGTACTAGGGCTTCTTTCCTGTACTCCGCGTGATGACATCATGCCGTCCGTCACGTGATCTCTCAACGGCGGGAAGAACGTGATGACGTCATGACATCAGAGCTCGGAACCTTCTAGCAGTTGAGCTCGGAACCTTCTAGCAGTTGAACTCGGAACCTGCTAGCAGTTGAGCTCGGAACCTGCTAGCAGTTGAGCTCGGAACCTTCTAGCAGTTTCCAGAAAGGCTTTCAAGCAGACCAGACCTATTTGCATTGTATCCTACAGTTTCCTGTACAGCTTCGTTTGTTCATTAAATTTTATTGTTTTTGATTTTCTGAGTCGATCTCAATTCTTCGGCTAGGAACCCCAGTTTCTACATTGGTGACCCCGATTTCTTCAAACAATTTTCGTTGAAGTTACATCATGGACACGAACACCGTCACCCTCAAACTGCTGCAATTTTGGGAACAACAACCGGCCGCGTTGTTTTTCCAGGCGGAAGCCCAATTTGCAATCCGGGGAGTAGCAGCGAGTTTGACCCGTTGTTATTATTACGTGGTCTCCGCCCTCGACAGCGCCATGGCCTCGCGGGTCGTCAGCCTCCTCAAGAGTCCACCGAACGATGGCAAGTACGAAGCTTTTAAAGCACGTTTACTGCAGATTTTCGGTCTGTCCAAGTCGGAGTGCACTCGCAGACATCTCCATGCCCGGCCTTGGGGACTCAAAACCCTCAGAGCTCATGAGCCAAATGCTCACGCTTTTGGGCTTGGAATTGCAATGTTTTCTGTTCCGGGAGCTGTTTCTCTGTCAACTACCAGAGCCAGTACAGACGGCCTTGGCCAATTCCGCGATCACGGATTGTGCTGAACTCGCCGCGGAAGCGGATAAAATATTCACCGTCTCACAACAATCTTGTGCAGCCACGAGGCGCCCATCCCCCACAAGAGTGAATCCGACGACTCCTCCTGCAGGCTGGTGTACATACCACACTCGTTTCGGCGTGAAGGCCAGAAATTGCCGTCCGTCCTGCAGTTTCTCACCAAAAAAAAACCTACTTCAAACCAGCGGTTTCTGAGAAGATCAATAAGGCCTAAGGGACGCGCCGGAGTTGCGATGGCCGGCGGGTCCGCAGGGAAACTCCTACATTACAGACTCCCTGTCAGGGCGATGTTTTCTCTGTGATACTGGCTCCCAGTGCAGTATCCTACCAGCGTTGAAGCTAGATCTTCAATCCGGCAGTCAAGGTCCCCCCCTCGAGGCTGCCAATGGTGCGGCCATTCGCACGTTCAGAAAACGCAGGGTCCAGTTGAGTTTTGGCGGCCAACGTTTTGTTTGGGAGTTCATCACGGCAAAAGTCTCACAGGCCATCCTGAGGGCAGATTTCTTCTGCGCAAACGGGTTTCTCGTCGACGTCTGACACTGCCGGTTAATCAGTGCCTCCACTTTTCACTCGGTCCCCTGCCACCGAAGCACCGCGATGTCTTGGTCAGTTGCTTGTGCAGTCCCATCTCCAAATGAGTTCTCTCGTCTTCTCAGTGAGTTCCCTAAGCTCACCAGGCCCACATTTTCTTCTTCAGTCATGAGGCACGGTGTGGCGCACCACATTACCACGACAGGATCCCCTGTTTATGCGAGAGCTCGAAGGCTGGAACCCGGTAAACTCGCAGCCGCCAAAGCGGAGTTCCATACAATGGAACGCCTGGGTATTATTCGACGTTCGAATAGTCCTTAGTCCTCGCCATTACACATTGTTCCTAAGCCGGGCGGCGGATGGCAACCATGCGGCGACTACAGACGCCTGAATGAGGCTACCACACCGGATCGGTACCCAATTCCTCACATTCAGGATTTTTCGGCCCATCTAGCAGGGAATTCCATCTTTTCCAAAGTAGACCTCATCCGAGGCTATCATCAAGTGCCCCTGCATCCTCAGGACGTCCCCAAAACTGCCGTCATCACACCTTTCGGGCCCTTTGAGTTCCTTCGTATGCCGTTTGGGCTGAAGAATGCAGCACAAGCCTTCCAAAGTCTCATGGATTCCGTGTTGCGCGATCTGTCATTCATCTTCGTCTACCTAGACGACATCCTTATTGCCAGTAACAGCACGAAAGAACACATTACGCACTTGCGTACCCTTTTTTCTCGTCTCGGCCAACATGGCCTTATTATCAACCCGGCCAAGTGCCAGTTTGGGTTGCACAGCATTGATTTCTTGGGACACAGAATCACCTCAGAAGTCGCCGTCCTGCTGGCCACGAAGGTGGAAGCAGTCACCTCGTTCCCTCTTCCTCAGACCGTCAGGGCCCTCCAGGAATTTCTGGGAATGGTCAATTTTTATCATCGGTTCGTCCCCAAGGTGGCATTGTTGATGCAACCATTGTACGAGGCCCTCTGAGGTAAATTGGGCAAAGAACCGATCGATTGGATACCGCAGATGGACCAGGCTTTCCTCGACACTAAGAACGCTTTGGCTGCTGCGACCATGTTGGCACATCCCCTTCCGGGCGCAACCATTGCCCTTACCACCGACGCATCTGATTATGCCATTGGGGCAGTACAGGAGCAGTGGGTTGACGGCACATGGCAACCACTGGCTTTCTTCAGCCGCCAATTGCGGAAGAACGAACGCAAGCATAGTACTTTTGATAGGGAGCTGTTGGCATTGTTTCTGGCCATCCGCCATTTTCGCTTCCTACTGGAAGGACGCCCATTCACGGCTTTTGTAGACCACAAGCTACTTACTTTTGTGATGGCCAAGACAGCGGAACCATGGTCGGCACAGCAACAACGTCATCTTACGTACATATCTGAATTTACAACCGACATACAACATGTCTCGGGCAAAGACAACCTGGTGGCGGATTGTCTCTCCCACGCCCAGCTCCACGCAGTACACCTGGGAGTCGACTATGTTGGTTTGGCAAAAGAACAGAAGGCAGACTCTGAAGTGCAGGCATACCGGACCGCACCTTCCAGCTTACAAGTGGCTGATGTCAGTTTCCAGGCCGCAGGGACCACACTCCTGTGTGACATCTCGATGGGCGTCCCACGTCCAATCGTTCCAGTCGAATGGCGCAGGAGAATTTTCAACACTATCCACGGGTTGTCACACCCTGGCATGAGAGCGTCACAACGACTCATGGCAAAGAAATTCATCTGGAAGGGCATGCATCTCGACGTCCGTGACTGGACCAATACCTGCGTGAGTTGCCAGAAGTCCAAGATACAACGCCATGTTAAGGCCCCAGCCGCCACTTTTCCGGTTCCGGAGCGTCGATTCGACCATGTGCACGTGGACCTCGTTGGTCCTCTCCCTTCCTCTCGCGGGTACACTCACCTCTTCACCGTGGTAGACCGCACCACCAGGTGGCCAGAGGCAATTCCTTTGGTTGCCACCACAGCGGCAGACGTCTCCAGAACCTTCACCTCATCGTGGGTAGCTCGGTTCGGGGTACCGGCTGACATCTCCTCCGACCGGGGGCCTCAATTTACCTCTGAGCTTTGGAACGCCATAGCTCAAAGTTTGGGCACCAAGTTTCATCGTACCACTGCCTACCATCCACAGGCGAACGGTTTGTGTGAAAGATTCCACAGGTCCCTTAAAGCCGCACTGCATGCTAGTCTCCGTGGGCCTAGTTGGGTGGACAGGCTCCCTTGGGTGCTGCTAGGTCTTCGCACGCGCCTAAGGACAACCTGCATTCTACTTCAGCAGAGCTGGTTTACGGCCAACCACTCAGAGTGCCTGGCGATTTTCTTCCTCCTCACACGGAACCCTGGTCCCCAGCTCAGCAGCTCGTCAACCACCAGGAAGCAGCTAGGAATTTCATCCCAGTGCCTACATCACATCATGACCTGCAGCGCTCCCATGTCCCAGTGGATCTTAAGAGCGCAGAATACATGTTCATTCGGCAGGATGCTCGCAAAAACCCGCTCAAACTGCCTTACACAGGTCCGTTCCGCGTCATCTCGTCAGGTGACAAGTCCTTCACAGTCGACGTCGGCGGTAAGCCTGACCACATCTCCATCGACCGGTTGAAACCGGCGCATCTGGATCTGAGCGAACCAGTCGTCACCGCTCAGCCGCCTCGTCGTGGTCGTCCACCGTCGACTGCCGGTCCAGTACAGCCACAGTCATCCGCCGAGTCGCCAGTGCCCGACTCACCAGGTCGACCACAGCCGGCCTCCTCTTCTCCTCCGCCTGCAGCATCATCCCAACCACAGCCAACGGCCAATTCGTCTTCTAGTGCTCCGTTCCAGCTGCCAGGGTATCGCAGTCGGTCGGACAGACTCGTCAGACCCCCTTCTCGCCTTACCTTCTCTGTTAAAAGCAATTCTGGGGGGGCGCATGTGGCGGAACCACCAGAGGATTACGGACAATTGTATATAATTCCTTTTACAGCAATGTAGTACAGCTGGGGGCTGCATCTTTAATGTATCTGTTAACTGTACTAGGGCTTCTTTCCTGTACTCCGCGTGATGACATCATGCCGTCCCTCACGTGATCTCTCAACGGCGGGAAGAACGTGATGACGTCATGACGTCAGAGCTCGGAACCTTCTAGCAGTTGAGCTCGGAACCTTCTAGCAGTTGAGCTCGGAACCTGCTAGCAGTTTCCAGAGAGGCTTTCAAGCAGACCAGACCTATTTGCATTGTATCCTACAGTTTCCTGTACAGCTTCGTTTGTTCATTAAATTTTATTGTTTTTGATTTTCTGAGTCGATCTCAATTCTTCGGCTAGGAACCCCAGTTCCTACACCAAACTATTTTCCAGCTGGATGGGGTAGAGTAGTCAGTTTCTTAGTAAATTTAAAATAAATTTCATTTGAAATCTTTTAAAACTTACCTATTAGTGTCCTTGCGCCCAAAAGATCCAACTTAATTTTTTGAGAAATTCCCTGAAGGCCTGCAAACATCTTATGGCCTTGTGGTCCTAAGTGGCTGGCTTGTTATTTACTCAGCATGATGACACTCCATTTCCACTCAGTTGCAATTGTATAAATTGAATTAATCTCCCCACTACTTTAGATATTAACGCAACATCTTCTGTGCTGTCAGAATGGTTCATTGAAGTATTGTAATTTGCACTGTGCATAGACAGTTACCAGAAAGCATACAAACAACTATTGCAAAGAAATTCTGAGATTGAAGCATAATCAGAAATAAATCAACATCGAGCCAAAGAAGGAGATAGTAGGCCAGGTAACTAAAACTTGGTCAAAGAGGTAGATTTTAAGGAGGGTCTTAAAGGAGCAAAGGGAGGTGAAGAGGAGGAGAAGTTTACGGAGGGAATTCGAAAGCTTAGGGCCTAGATGGCTGAAAGCATGGTCACCAATGGTGTGGTGAAAGGAAGTTGGGATGCACAGTTGAGGGACTGCAGAATTCTTGGAGTTTATAGAGCTGGAGAAGGTTACAGAAATAGTCTGTGGCAAGGCCATGATGAGATTTGAACACAAGATATGAATTTTAAATTTGAAGTGATGGGGGACAGGGAGCCTATGTAGGTTGTGAGCACAGAAGTTATGGGTGAATGGGGCTTGGTGTGTGATATGATACGTGCAGCAGAGTTTTGGATGAGATGAGTTTATGAAGGATGTGAAGCTGGCCAAGAGAGCATTGGAATAATGCAGTCTGGAGGTGACAGAGGCATGGCTGAGGGTTTCAGCAACAGATGGTCTGAAGCAGGGGCAGAGATGGGCAATATTACAGAACTGGAAGTAGGCAATCTTTGTGATGGAGCGGATAAGGGGTTGAAAGTTCACCTGTGAGTCTGATAATACACCGAGGTTGCAAACTGTCTGGTCGAACCTTGGATCATAGAATCATAGAATGGTTACAGCACAGAAGGAGGCCATTTGGCCCATCAAGCCCATGCCAGCTCTCTGCAAGAGCACTACAGCTAGTCCCATACCCTGGTCCTTTACTCGTAACCCTGCAAATTTTTATCCTTCAAATACTTATCCAAGGCTGAAGTGTTTGCAACCTTCTTCAGCCAGAAGTGCCGAGTGGATGATCCATCTTGGCCTCCTCCTGAGGTCCCCACCATCACAGAAGCCAGTCTTCAGCCAATTCGATTCACTCCACGTGATATCAAGAAACGGCTGAGCGTCTGTGATGGTGGGGCTCTCAGGAGGAGACCGAGATGGATCATCCACTCGGCACTTCTGGCTGAAGAAGGTTGCAAACACTACAGCCTTGGATAAGTATTTGAAGGATAAAAATTTGCAGGGTTATGGGTAAAGGACCAGGGTATGGGACGAGCTGTAGCTATGGGCCTCGACAAATCCCAGCTGTCGTGCTGAAGACTTGTGCTCCAGAACTAGCCGCGTCTCTAGCCAAGCTGCTCCAGTACAGCTACAACACTGGCATCTATCCGACAATGTGGAAAACTGCCCAGGTATGTCCTGTCCACAAAAAGCAGGACAAATCCAATCTGGCCAATTACCGCCCCATCAATCTACTCTCAATCATCAGCAAAAGTGATAGAAGGTAGAACCATAGAATCATAGAATGGTTACAGCACAGAAGGAGGCCATTCGGCCAGTCGAGCCCGTGCTGGCTCTCTGCAGGAGCACTTCAGCTCGTCCCACTCCCCCGCCCTTTCCCCGTAGCCCTGCAAATGCTTTCCCCTCAGGTACTGATCCAATTCCCTTTTAAAAACCACAATTGAGTCAGCCTCCACCACCCTTTCAGGCAGTGCATTCCAGATCCTAACCACTTGCTGTGTAAAAAAGCTTTTCTCATGTTGCCTTTAGTTCTTTGGTTCTTTAGCCAATCGCCTTAAATCTGTGTCCTCTGGTTCTCGACCCTTCCACCAATGGGAAAAGTTTCTCTCTATCTACTCTGTCTAGACCCATCATGATTTTGAATGCCTCCAACAAATCTCCTCTCAACCTTCTCTGCTCTAAAGAGAACAATCCCAGTTTCTCTAGTCTATCCACGTAACTGAAGTCCCTCATCCCTGGAACTATTCTCATAAATCTTTTCTGTACCCTCTCTAAGGCCTTCACATCCTTCCTAAAGTGCAGTGCCCAGAATTGGACACAATACTCCAGTTGAGGCTGAACCAGTGTTTTATAAAGGTCCATCATAACTTCCTTGCTTTTGTACTCTATGGGCTCGATTTTACCAGGCCCAAGGATGCGGGTTTGGTGGTGTGAGTTGTCAAAATCGCAAAAAATGGCAGGTGAATCTCATCCCACCCCCATCCTGCCTCTCAGTAATTTTCCCACATTCGTGGTTTCAGACCCCATTACCATCACGCCCGCAAGAGGTAGGATAGGCCCTTAAGGTCCTTAACAACCACTTAATTGCCTCTATAATCCCATTTTAAAAGGCCTTTCTGATTTTAACACATTTCCCCCATCCTGCACGTCTCCTCTGGAACACGCCAGTTAATCCTGGCGGCCTCACAAGTGGATTGCTTACTAACAGCTGCAGCTCCACCATTAAAAAGGAGTTTTCACCGATGATCATTTGCACATGGCAGAACTTTGTTGTCTCAGGTCTGGGAGAACTTTTAGCAGGTCTAACATTTGTGGTATGTAACATTTGTTGAAGCCTTCACTCACCCTGACCACCAGTGTGAGATCATTAAACATCTTCCTGCACTGGGTGTGGGTCCTGGATAACCACAGTGCTGTCCATGACGTGGTGTGTTACCTCCCTCTACATAGTCTGGCAGACTTGTGGCGAGGGCCTCCTGCCAGTTGGCGCCTTCTTTCCACCGCTAAAACGAATGCCTCCAAAGCTTCATTGGAAAACCTCCAGGCTTTCTCAAGCGGTGATCTGCCATCAGGATTTGTAAATAAGTGCTCTTTTTCCTTTTCCTTCCTCTTATGGTTATTGAGGCAGCTGCACACCCAACAATGCTGTGAATGAGGTGCTGCAGCATCAATGAACCTCCCCTTTAAGCAATGAAGAAAGCCTGTGGCAATCATTACTTGCATTTAGATTGCCCCCGATATTGGTCCATCTTTTCAGTGTAACACCATTGAGCTTGAGTTTTTAGAAGAACATCATGACTGCATTCATTTTAATGAAGAATGAGGATGAATTTTGCGTGCAGCCCAGATGATTTTCAACTGGTGCTACTGAACCATTTTTAGTCTAAACATTGTCCATTTCTTGGCTATAACAAATTTTTAGCCCTATGTAGTTGCTTCTTCACCACTGGGCTCTTGCCTCATACCTACCACTTGGAGAATACCATGCAACAAATCATACTCTATGAGCTCATCTGTTTTGGCACTATATTATTCATGCATACTGTTATGCAGAGATTTTCGTGCTAAGTTTATGTGAGTGGTGAAGTGAACTTGGTATAAAAACCCGAGTACAGAGCAACTAATTCCAACTCTGAATCAGCTGCTACACCTCTGATGAGTCCAGCTAATTGGGCAGCTTAGTGCTGCAGTCTGCTGTATTGGCTCCAGTATAACAGCTGGAGCTAGTGCAGTGCTCCAGAAATCAATGAGCATCATGATATCCCATTGCGACACTGCTCTAACTACTTGGCAGCTTGAGGCCAATCTACCCCTGAGCTGTAGATTTATGCTGACAAGTAGATTGAAGTGTGTGCAGCCAGGCAGTTTCCTCCATAAATTGCAGCGTTACATTGCATATCCTGATATATCTATGTGATTTGTTGATTTGCTTCAAGTTGTCTGGTCGCCTGTTGCAGGCGACTTGGTTTTAATTCTGAGAAAACCACATATAAACATGATGTATTGTTTCATCAAAATAATTATTGGGAGAGAAACTGAACATCGCTTTGCCCGCTTTTTAGATATGAAGTGTATGTTGGGAGGGACGAATTTTGAACTGCGATCTTCTGTGCCCGATCTCCACCCCCACCCCTGATAGTGCACTGGCCGCCATATTGGTTCGGGCGACTTTTAGTCGTCCTGGATGGCCACCGATGAGCAGTGGGGGCCTCATTAAAATTTTGGAAGAAGGATCCTTCACCCGCTGAAGGACCCTTTTCCTAAATTGAACTGTGGAAGCACCAGATTTACAGATTCTTTACCCCTTCCAGTAATTCTCGGCACCAACAATTGACAAGCAGGCTGCATCAGCGCTATGTCAAGCAATCTTCAGCCACCCCCAGGGTAAGTCTCTAGTTCGTCCTGTTAGGCTGCTAGTGATCTTGTAGGCCATTTTTTTGGACATCATGGCTGCTCTAGCTGTTTGCAAAATTTGTGGGTAATTTACTTTTTAGAAGCCTCAGCACTATCGCTGTGCAAGGGCTTTGGCTCACTCCCGGTGAAACACGAGTGTGTTGCTCAGGCTGCTGTTGAGGAGGAGAAACACCAGCAAGGGAGGGAGCAGAGACCTTCAGCTGTTGGCAGATCAACTGGTTCTTCCCTGATTCTTGGAATAATAGAAAGAATTTCAATTTAAACCATGCAGTTGGTTATTATTTACTACTGGTGGTTAGAACCATAGAAGTTTACAGCATAGAAAGAGACATTTCAGTCCAGGGTATCTTTGTCGGCTCTTTGCTGGAGCAATTTTAAAATGATCCCACTCCACCACTCTCCCCATGTAATTGTTTCTGTGTCAGCCGCTCCCTGTGTCAAAGTTCCAACAGCCCCTTACATAAATAATTTTTTCATACCCTCTCTACTTTATGATAAATAGGTCTATTTCTGTCGAATAATCCCATATAATCTATTTTTTGTGCACTAGCCTTCTATCTTATGAAATACTCTGGAAATCAATGTATATAACATCAACAGGAGTACTGTCATCCATTATACAGGTCACGAACTCAAAGTGTTCAATCAAGCTGGTCACACAGCAGCTAGGTTTTTTGAATCTGAACTTTCCAAGGGATTACAAATCACATCCGTTGTAATGCTTTCCAACAGTTTTTGTACAGCTGATGTCACGCTCATGAGCCTGTAATTCCCAGGATCCGAATTCTTCCTCCTCTTAAATAATGGAACCTCACGAGACTCCCTCCAATCCATGGGAACCAGCCCAGGCCTCAATGACTTATTGAATATCTGAATGCAGTGACTCAGTGGCTCTCACTGAGGTTTGGCTGGCTCCCATGGGTTGAGAGGAAGCTCCTTCATGTCCATTAGCATTTTGGGGTTAAATGGGATTGCATCCAGCTGGAGTTGTGGCTTTAAGTGCCTTCGTCTTAGCTGAGGCCATTTCAGCAATATCTTCCATTGAAGCAATTTTAACTGCACACCTAACCTGTATTACTAAGAGCAGAGGCCTTCAGATGTGAAAACTGATGCGATGTTACATTAATACATTCTCTATACAATAACATTTTTGTGAAAGCACCCAGTTTATTGACCTTAAATTTTATCCTTTTGCCCTCAAAAATGAGACTGATACAGGAAAACTGTTGTTCTACCTTATCTTAATGATGCAATACTTTAAAAAAAAAATCACTGCACTAAATTGTTGTGGAGATTGTAAGAAAGGTGCTGCGAAAGGTGGAATATGCCAAGATTAATGTAATTAGAAAATGTCTGTAGGAGTTGAACAAAAAGGTATTTACATGTCTTCACCAGTAACTCATCAACTCTCAACAATGAAATTACAAATAGATTATCTCAGCTATGGATACTGAGCATGTAAATTTTAAATGTGGACAGGTATTGTTGTAGGAGTCCCTTTAAACAGCGTGATTCATGCATCATTTTAGGTTATGCATTCTGTCAGGGAAAATGACAGCGCTGGGGATTGGGGATTTAAGCTTGCTTGGCACAGTTGCTTGCCAGGTATGAATGGCAACATTTGACTTCAGCGAAGCATTCTGCTTTTACTTCGACAGTATATTACTGGACATTGTTTAAGGGTCAGTGAACTGGCCGCCTTCACAACAACAACAACAACAACAACAACAGTGACTTGCATTTAAATAGTGCCTTTAATATAAACCTCCCAAGGTGCTTCACAGGAGCGTTATCAAACAAAATTTGACACCGAGCCACATAAGGAGATATTAGAGCAAGTGACCAAAAGCTTGGTCAAAGAGGTAGGTTTTAAGGAGCGTCGTAAAGGAGGAGAGAGTGGTAGAGGGGCAGAGAGGTTTAGGGAGGGAATTCCAGAGCTTAGGCCCCAGGCAGCTGAAGGCACGGCCACCAATGGTGGAGTTATGAAAATCGTGGATGCGCAAGAGGCCAGAATTGGAGGACCGAAGAGATCTCAGAGGGATGTAGGGCTGGAGGAGGTTACAGAGATCATGAGGGGCGAGACCATGGAGGGATTTGAAAACAAAGATGAGAATTTTAAAATCGAGGTGATACTGGACTGGGAAAGTACCTGTCTTGAAATACTTGGACTTAATTTTACACAAGTACATTATTACTTAAATGTTCTCCTACCTAACAGAAATGGTGTTAAGCAGACCTACTTTCAAATAGAAACAGAAATGCTGGAAATACTCAGCAGGTCAGGCAGCATCTGTAGAGAGAGAAATAGAGTTAACATTTCAGGTCGATAACCGTTCGAAGGGTCACTGACCTGATCTGCTGAGTATTTCCAGCATTTTCTGCTTTTATTTCAGATTTCCAGCATCTGCAGTATTTTGATTCTCTACTTTCAAATAATTTGGATTATATTTGGAAAGGCTGGTAAATTGTCAAATCTTGGCAGGCTATTTATTTTCTGTTTCCACTCTCTATTGCTCGTGTAAAGTATGCTCTGGATTCCTTTATAAAAGTATGCATAAGGCAGTCTCCAGAAACAATCTGTCATTGCAACCATTGGAGGATTAAAACACTTTTTTAAATTTTCACCAAATGTATATTATGGAAAGTACATTTCTTTAGGATAACAGCAGACCTTACCTGGAGGGGATTGAGTAATGTTTGTCTGGAGACAGGGGAGGGGGGGGGGAATTTTAACCTGAAAAAACGGTTGGGTTGGGGTCAGGCGGGAGGTTAAAAGAGTTAAAAAACTGAATCCCGAGCTTAACCCGCTTCCAACACGCCCACTTTAACGGAGGCAGGACGGGGGATTGCTGCCAACCCGCACCCAGGAGGCGGGTCGCCCATTTAAATATTATAATGAGGCTGTCGTGCCTCATGGTGATCCACCATTTCAAATTGAACTCTGGCTGGCGGGTTTCCCGGGCCTCGGGGAATCCGCCAGCTAAAGGGAGGTGAGGACTGCTGGATCCAGGAGGTGCCTTTACACTTACCTGATGGATCTAGTGTCCCTGCCTTACCCTTCCCCCATGATCGGACACCCCCTCCCCCTGAGGCCTCCAATCCCCCACCTCACCGGCCTCTGACCTCCCCCCTCTGGCCCCCGATCGCCTTCCCAGCCTACCTTCGCCAGCTCCTCCCACACCCCCGCCCCCCCGATGCTCCTTAGCATCCCCCTTCGGCCCCGACCATCCTTCCCGATGCTCCTCCTGCCCCGATTGCCCTCCGGCTCCCGACCACCCCCTCCCCCGCTCACCCCCACCAAAGCTCCTCCGGCCCTGATCGTCCTCCGACCGGCAGCCCTCCACCCCATCCCTTCCTCCCTCTCTCCTCACTGTGGCCTTGTGCCGCAGGCCTACCCACCCGCAGCCAGCCTCTCCATCTGGCTGGCTGCGGGCGAGTAACAGAGCTTTCAAATGCTAATCAGACCCTGCCATTAAATTTGGCAGGGTCTGCGGGAAACCTGTTCTCCCGGGTTTCCCAACCACTTTCTAGCCCCCCCACCCCGCTCCTGACCCGCCTCCAGATTAAAATTCCAGGCAAAATGCCTGGAGCTGAAGCCTTACTAAGGAATTTTCTTTTTTTTAGTCCTGAAGAACCTTGCAGTACGTCAGGCAGAGTGGCTGTGGACTGCCCCACCTTACTAGGATGTACTGGAGCAGGCATTGCTGAAGCACCTTTGCAGGCACCAGCAGCCCGCTCTGACCATACAAGCCACCATGTCCCCACAATTCGGGACTGTATCTCCATCTTAATGCACGGGTGAACTGGGGATCTGCTCTGTTGTACTTGTAGCAGTTGAGGCATTAGGTTTTTAATGATTTCCAAAATTCCCCACCACTGCCCTCTTGGGAATGTTTGGGTGCTGCTCAGTTTTAAATTAAGGTACGAATACACTTAAAAAAAAATTCTCTGATGAAAACTTCACCGACATTGGAGCTCAGTTGACAGGTCAATTCCTGCTTGACAATGATATAAAGCAGAGCGAGGTGTTTTCTCTCTTTTTGTTAATCGTCACTGTCATGCAGTGTGTGACAAATTAACTCGATGTGCAAAGCGAATGTGCAGGCGTGGTAGAGGGCACTTTTCATAGATGGATATTTAACCAGAGGAAGCAACATTGTACAGTAAAAAGAACACCCAATGACGTTTGTGTGAGATTTGGAATGATGATTCATGTACAGAACATTGAAGTACAATGCAGTTAAAAACTCAACGGCCCAGAATTTGTGGCCAGCATGAAGCGATGGCGCTCGCCACTGACCTCGAAGAAAACTGCCCACAAAGATCTAGCGATCGCTGTGGCATCAGTTTCAGCTCTCCTGACCTTGCCAAATCAAGCGAATCTCCAGCGTCCAGCAAGAGTGATGTCATCAAGCAGGCTAAGTAGCCAATCACATTGAAGAATTCTCATAGTTAGCAAACCAGGAAGTAAAATGCACAGATTCTAATTTAATTTTTATACATTTTACAGAGAGCAAAAGAAAGATTGGGACATACACATAGCATTAAATAGAAGCTGAAATAGCATAAACAAACTTTAAAAATGTATTTAAGAAAAACATGTAAATTGACGTAAGAAAACTACTAGGCATTTGGTCTAAGTATTAAACAAGGCTTTAATCTACTGTTTTTCAACATGGAGATCTAGTTGTGTCCTTCACTAGATCCTGTTAAAGAATGTCCTGAGCAAGCTGGGCCCATGCCCGAGTATTTATACTCTCCCTGGACAGCGCCATCAGCAGGCCGCCCAGTATCATTTCATAAGTCATTTCCACATGAATGACAAGATTCATGTCATAGATCTTATCATATTAATGGAAAAATTTGACATTCCACAAATATATAATTGGTTTTTCAAGGCCAGAACGACTGTTCAGCAGTCAATACGCTGTTTAAAAAACCCAGTTACACCTCTTCAACAAGGGTTAACTTTTTCGGGAGGTGGGTGGGATGGGTGAGGCTTAACAGCGATATTCCATCATAATAGGGGAAGTTTTCATCCTTCAGTGTGATTTAAATTGATTGCCGGCTCCGGGGAGTTCCACAGCGCAACCTGTGGCGGAGCAGGGAGCAGGGAATGAATTATCATTTATCTCTGCATGCGCCGACTCCAGAAGTTGCTGTCACTTTCAGAGGAGTAATGATGGTGAACGCTGACAGCTTTGCCCTCATTACCACCGCAAAATCCGGGCCAACATAATGTTGGTGGCGTGTTGGTAATTTTGTGTGTCAGTTAGCTCAGCTGTGCCTTTTTTAATCCCTTGCTTGTCTTCTTGAATTGTAGTGAAGTTTCAAATAAAATCCTTAATTGTACTATATATTTTATTCTGAATTTAACCACGTTTTGTTTGGGTCCAGTTACTTCCCACTAGACATCCGCTTGGTGATGGCAGGATTTGGCACAAGTGTGATGCCAGATAACCCACTGACGTGAAAATTAGCAAAGTATCAGAGGGTGCCCGTGATCGATGAAATCCCATCAAATGGATGAATGCCCTCAGATAAAGGGAGGAAACTGTTGGAAAAAATGAAAGAAAATGAACTCAAATGATTGTAGATTTATTTTGGGCAGCGAAGAGAAAATTATACTTTGATTCATGTTACGCTTTCCCATTGCACAAATATAAATCTGATCAAGCAAAATAACATTTAATAGGATTTCTATTTGATACAAAACTTTGCTTTACACAACAATGAACATTGTGGAGCGTAATTCCCTTGTAGTTCCTGCTTCTGCCTTGTGCTATATGCTCACCTCACACCGGTGTACACTTGTTTAGATAACATGAAAGGAAAGTTGAGATAAAGACCCCCTAAACCAGCCATGACATTTAGTGACCCGCTGTCAGTCACTGAAATTTATTGGCCCAGAAATTCGGGTCGGGGGTTTCCCGCGGGTGTAAGCCCCCGACCTGCACTTACCTTGCGCGCCGGCCGTTGTGCTGTGGGCCCCCATGGAATTCCGATCTGGGGCCTGGTCCAGCTGCCGGTGCATAGTGCTTGCGTATCCCAGGGGCGCAGTTAGTTCGATGCGTCCCCTGGGATCACGTGGGCAATGTTTAGCCAATCGGAGCAGGGAATGCCCATTCATAAGTTTGACAGGAAGAGCTGTCAAAACTTATAAATACTATGGGCCCCAAAACATCACTAAATCTTCAAATACATTTTTAAAAAACATCACATTTTTTAAATAAACTATAAATTACATGAAATAACTATTTTAAACAATAATTTAAATTTTTGAAGAAAATAATTTTATTTTCTAACAGGGCTAAAAATAAACTTACCTTGCTTTAAAGTATTTAAAAATAATAAACCTGTGGAAAAAATGTTTTAATTTTAATTAATTCATCACTTACCTTGTAAAAAGCAGGCCTTACGCCTGCTTTTTAAATGTGTAACTTCTGGAGACTTACCCTCCCGGGAAAACCTGCAAAAAAAACGTAAGTTCGATGCGCACGCGCAGCCTCTCCCGTGCACACATTCGACCTCTGAACCCCTTCTTTCAGGGGAACGGAAATGCCGGTTTCCCGTGCATGCGCAGTGCATGCAGGAAACCGGCACTTCCATTGGGCCTACAGGTGAGTACCCCGTGCGTACTCACCCGTGGAGTCCCGAATTTCTGAGCCATTAATTTCTGAATTGTGACACTTTGAAGTTGATTTGGACTTTTTTTTTCTCCCCATAACCCCCCGAGATATCTGAGCTCCTCCTAATTCTGTCCTCTTGAGCATCCCTGATTATAATCACTCAACCTTTGGTGGCCATGCCTTCTGTTGCCTAGGCCCTAAGCTCTGGAATTCCCTGCCTAAACCTCTCTGCTTCACTACCTCTCTTTCCTCCTTTAAGACGCTCCTTAAAACCTACCTCTTTAACCAAGCTTTTGGTTACCTGCCCTAATTTATCCTTATGTGGATTGGTGTCAAATTTTTTGTCTTAAAATACTCCTGTGCAGCGCCTTGGGACGTTTTACTACATTAAAGGCACTATATAAATACAGGTTGTTGTTGGTTTAACGTAGCAAAGTTAAGAGTATAATTGACTAAAATCTCAAAGCTTATTGAAAGAGATTATGACTAAAAATAGTAACTTACAATTAAAAAATCAGCTTTTATTTATTATTTCAATTTGAAAAATTAAAAGTGACTTTCACAGATGGCAAACTGAATTGGGAACCTGATTGATCACCTTGATGTTTGTCTTGACAGGGCCTATGAATAGAATTGGCAGATACAATTTCATATCAGTCCAGCACAATAACCCCCTTAAATGAATTATGGCACCTGCTCTTACTGGCAGGACTATTTTTCATTTCTGATTGTGGCGTTACAGTTTGTGAGACTGCCGCTACTGGTCAAACTGTAACTGGGCATTGTTCAGGAACTCGCTGCACTTTGTAGTGAGAGCTAGTTTCTTGCCAAATTAATGCATTCCAACAGGAAACCACCAATAGTCATTGATGCAATTTAATTGGAAATCAGCTTAGAAACCTGAGCTTGTCCAAATTAGGGACGGTTCAGTCCGATTGGGCCAAAATTGATTTAGTTGACATTTAGTCCACCTTTAACACTTAGTGCATAAGAACTGTAAATATGTTTGAATGGTTATACATTTCTTGAAATTTTGCTTTTATGCAATTAGATTAAATAAATGTATGATTGTAATGAAAGTCATCCACAGCAAGGCAAATTTTAAAAGTTCGTTTTATTCTATCCGTTCTAGGATGTGGGCGTCGCTGGCAAGGCCAGCATTTATTGCCCATCCCCAATTGCCCTTAAGAAGGTGGTGGTGAGCCACTGACTTGAACCACTGCAGTCCGTGTGGTGAAGGTACTCCAACAGTATTGTTAGGGAGGGAGTTCCAGGATTTTGACCCAGCGACGATGAAGAAACAGCGATGTATTTCCAAGTCAGGATTGTGTGTAACTTGGAGGGAACTTTAAGGTGATGGCGTTCCCATGTACCTACTGCCCTTGTTCTATTAGGTGGTAGAGGTTGCAGGTTTGGTTGATGCTGCCGAAGAAGCCTTGCCAAGTTGCTGCAGTGCATCTTGTAGATGGTACACACTGCAGCCACAGTGCACTTGTGGTAGAGGGAGTGAATGTTGAAGGTGGTGGATGAGGTGCTTTGTCTGGGTGGTGTCGAACTTCTTGAGTATTGCTGGAACTGCACTCATCCAGGCAAGTGGAGAGTATTCCATCACACTACTGATTTGTGCCTTGTAGATGGTGAAAATGCTTTGGGCAGTCAGGAGGTGAGACACTTGCCGCAGAATACCCAGCCTCTGACCGGCTCTTGTTGCCACAGTAGTTATGTGGCTGGTCCAGTTAAGTTTCTGGTCAGTGGTGACCCCCAGGATGTTGATGGTGGTGGATTCAGCGATGATAATGCTGTTGAATGTCAAGGGGAGGTGGTCAGATGCTCGCTTGTTGGAGATAGTCATTGCCTGGCACTTGTGTTGGGTAAACATTACTTGCCACTTATCAGCCCAAGCCTGAATGTTGTCCCGGTCTTGTTGCATGCGGGTATGGACTGCTTCATTTTCTGAGGAGTTGTGAATGGAACTGAACACTGTGCAATCATCAGTGAACATCCCCACCTCTGACCTTATGATGGAGGGACGGTCACTGATGAAGCAGCTGAAGATGGTTGGGCCGAGGATACCGCCCTGTGGAACTCCTGCAGCGATGTCCTGGGGCTGAGATGATTGACCTCCAACAACTACAACTGTCTTCCTTTGTGTAGGGATGACTCTAGCCAGTGGAGAGTTTTCCCCTGATTCCCATTGACTTCAATTTTACCAGGGCTCCTTGATGCCACACTCGGTCAAATGCTGCAATAATGTCAAGCGCAGTTACTCTCACCTCAACCCTAGAATTCAGCTCCTATTTCAATGTTTGGACCAAGGCTGTAATGAGGTCGGGAGCTGAGTGCTCCTGGTGGAACCCAAACTGAGCATCAGTGAGCAGGTTATTGGAGAGTAACTTGGAAACATAGAAGATAGGAGCAGGAGTAGGCCATTCGGCCCCTCGAGCCTGCTCCGCCATTCAATGCGATCATGGCTGATCATCCATGTTCAGTACCCGGTACCTGCTTTCTCCCCATACCCCTTGATCCCTTTAGCCTTAAGAAATATATCCAACTCCTTCTTGAATATATTTAATGAATTGGCCTCTACTGCCTTCTGTGGTAGAGAATTCCACAGGTTCACCACTCTCTGGGTGAAGAAATTCCTCCTCATTTCTGTCCTAAAAGGCCTACCCCTTATCCTTAGACTGTGACCCCTGGTTCTGGATTCCTCGACCATCGGGAACATCCTCCCTGCATCTAGTCTGTCCAGTCCTGCTAGAATTTTATAAGTTTCAATGAGATCCCCTCTCATTCTTTTAAACTCCAGTGAGTACAAGCCCAATCGACCCAATCTCTCCTCATACGTCATTCCTGCCATCCCAGGTATCAGCCTGGTGAATATTCGCTGAACTCCTTCCGTGGCAAGAATATCCTTCCTCAGATAAGGCGACCAAAACTGCACACAATACTCAAGATGTGGTCTCACCGAGGCCCTGTACAACTGTAGCAAGACATCCTTGTTCCTGTACTCAAACCCTCTCGTTATGAAGGCCAACATACCATTTGCCTTCTTAACTGCCTGCTGCACCTGCATGCTTACCTTCAGCGACTGGTGCACAAGGACACCCAGGTCTCGTTGCACTTCCCCTTCTCCCAATCTATTGCCATTCAGATAATAATCTGCCTTCCTGTTTTTGACACCAAAGTGGATAACCTCACATTTATCCACGTTATATTGCATCTGCCATGATTCTGCCCAATCACCCAACCTGTCTAAATCATCCTGTAGTTTCTTGGCATCCTCCTCACAGCACACACGTCCACCCAGCTTTGTGTCATCTGCAAATTTGGAGATATTACATCTAGTTCCCTTGTCCAGATTATTAATATATATTGTGAATAGCTGGGGTCCAAGGACCGATCCCTGCGGTACCCTACTAGTCACTGCCTGCCACTCGGAAAAAGACCCGTTTATTCCAACTCTTTGCTTTCTACCTGCCAACCAGTTCTCTATCCAATTCAATACCTTGCCCCCAATCCCATGTGCCTTAACTTTACACGCTAATCTCTTATGTGGGACCTTATCGAAAGCCTTCTGAAAGTCCAAATACACCACATCCACTGGTTCTCCCTTATCTATTTTACTAGTTACATCCTCAAAAAATTCCAGTAGATTAGTCAAGCACGATTTACTTTTTGTAAATCCATGTTGACTTTGTCCGATCCAGTCACTGTTTTCCAAGTGATCTGCTATTACATCTTTTATAATGGACTCTAGCATTTTCCCCACAACTGATGTCAGGCTGATCAGTCTGTAATTCCCCGTTTTCTCTCTACCACCTTTTTTGAATAGTGGGGTAACATTAGCTACCCTCCAATCCATGGGTACTGTTCCAGATTCCATCGAATGTTGGAAGATGATCAGCAATGCATCTACTATTTCTAGGGCCACTTCCTTAAGTACCCTAGGATGTAGATTATCAGGCCCTGGGGATTTATCGGCCTTCAATCCCATCAATTTCCCTAACACCATTTCCGTACAAATACTGATTTCTTTCAGTTCCTCCCTTTCATCAGACCCTATGTTCCCCGACATTTCTGGGAGGTTATTTGTGTCCTCCTTTGTGAAGACAGAATGAAAATATGCATTTAATTGGTCTGCCATTTCTTTGTTCCCCATTATAAATTCGCCTGATTCTGACTGCAAGAGACTTCACCAATCTTTTTCTCTTCACATATCTATAAAGCTTTTACACTCAGTTTTTATGTTCCCTGCAGCCTTACTCTCATATTCTATTTTCCCTTTCTTAATTAATCCCTTTGTCCTCCTTTGTTGAATCCTAAACTGCTCCCAATCCTCTGGATTACTGCTTTTTCTGGCCAATTTATATGTCTTCTCCTTGGATCTTATGCTATCCCTAAATTCCCTCGTTAGCCATGGTTGAGTCACCTTTTTTGTTTTATTTTTATGCCAAACTGGCATGAACAAATTCTGTAGTTCATCCATGCGGTCTTTGAATGTTTGCCATTGCCTATCCACCGTTAACCCTTTGAGTGACATTCCCCAATCAATCCTACCTAATTCACGCCTCAGACCATCGTAGTTTCCTTTATTTAAATTCAGGACCCTAGTCTCTGAGTCAACTACTTCATTCTCCATCTTAATGAAGAATTTGATCATATTATGATCGCTCTGACCCAAGGGGTCTCGTACAACAAGATTGCTAATTAATCCTTTCTCGTTACATAATACCCAGTCTAAGACGGCCTGATCTCTGGTTGGTTCCTCGACATATTGGTCCAGGAAACCATCCCGTAAACACTCCAGGAGTTCCTCCTCCACAGTATTGTTGTGCTGGTTGATAGACTGTCAACAACATCTTCCATCAATTTGCTGATGATTAAGAGTAGACGGATGGGGCGGTAATTGGTCGGATTGGAGTTGTCCTGCTTTTTGTAGACAGGACATACCTGAGCAGTTATCCACATTGTCGGATAGATGCGAGTGCTGTAGCTGTACTGGAATAGCTTGGCTAGAGGCATGGCTAGTTGTGGAGCACAAGTCTTCAGCACTAAAGCCGGGATTTTGTCGGGGCCCATAGCCTTTGCTGTATCCAGTGCGCTCAGCCATTTCTTGATATCACGTGGAGTGAATCAAATTGGCTGAAGATTGGCTTTTGTGATGGTGGGGACCTCAGGAGTAGGCCGATATGGATCATCTACTCTGCACTTCTGGCTGAAGATGGTTGCAAATGCTTCAGACTTGTCTTTTACACTTGCCCGCTGGGCTCTGCCATCATTGAGGATTGGGATATTCATGGCGCCTCCTCCTCCCGTTAGTTATTTAATTGTCCACCACCATTCACGACTGGATGCGGCAGGACTGCAGAGCTTTGATCTGATCCATTGGTTGTGGGATTGCTTAGCTCTGTCTATAGCATGCTGCTTCCGTTGTTAGCATGCATGTAGTCCTGTGTTGCAGCTTTCCCAGGTTGGCACCTCTTTTTAGGTACGCTTTGTGGTGCTTCTGGTATGCTATTCTGCACTCCTCATTGAACCAGGGTTGGCCCCCTGGCTTAATGGTAATGATAGAGTGAGGGATATGCCAAACCGTGAGGTTACAGATTGTGGTGGAATAAAATTCTGCTGCTGCTGATGGCTCACAGCGCCTCATGGATGCCCAGTTTTGAGCTGCTAGCTCTGTTCTGAATCTGTCCCATTTAGCACGGTGATAGTGCCACACAACACGATGGAGGGTGTCCTCAGTGTGAAGACGGGACTTTGTCTCCACAAGGACTGTGCGGTGGTCACTGCTACCAATGCCGTCATGGACAGATGCATCTGCGACAGGTAGATTTGTGAGGACGAGGTCAAGTAAGTTTTTCCCTCATGTCGGCTCTCTCACCACCTGCCGCAGGCCCAGTCTGACAGCTATGTCCTTCAGGTCTCGGCCAGCTCAGTCAGTAGTTCTGCTACCAAGCCACTCTTGGTGATAGACCTTGATGTCCCCACCCAGAGTACATTCTGTGCCCTTGCTGCTGCTTCCAAGTGGTGTTCAACATGGTGGAGTACTGATTCATCAGCTGAGGGTGGGCGGTAGGTGGTAATCAGCAGGAGGTTTCCTTTCCCATGCTTGACCTGAAGCCATGAGACTTCTGGGGGTCTGGAGTCAATGTTAAGGACTCCCAGGGCCACTCCCTCCTGACTGTATACCACTGTGCCACCACCCCTGGTGGGTCTGTCCTGCTGGTGGGACAGGACAGGATGGTGATGGAGGAGTTTGGGACATTGGCTGAAAGGTATGATTCTGTGAGTATGACTGTCAGGCTGTTGCTTGACTAGTCTGTGGGACAGCTCTCCCAACTTTGGCACAATTCCCCAGATGTTAGTGAGGAGGACTTTGTAGGGTCAGCTGGGCTGGGTGTGCTGTTGTCATGTCTGAAGCCGGTGCCTAGGTTGATGCTGGGTGGTCCGTCTGGTTTTATTCTTATTATTGTTTTGTGTAGCAGTTTGTTACAACTGAGTGGCTTGCTAGGCCATTTCAGAGAGCAGTTAAGAGTGAGCCACATTGCTGTGAGCCTGGAGTCACATATAGGCAGACCAGGTAAGGACGGCAGATTTCCTTCCCTAAAGGACATTAGTGAACCAGATGGGTTTTTATGACAATCCGATAGTTTCATGGTCACCATTACTGATACTAGTATTTATTCCAGAATCATTTAATTAACTGAATTTAAATTCCCCAGCTGCCATGGTGGGATTTGAACTCACGTCTCTGGATCATTAATCCAGGCCTCTGGATTACTAGCCCAGTGACATAACCAGTATGCTTCCATTCCCGTAACTCGTGTTTAACTTTAAATTCAAACAAAATTCTTACAATTTGTATACATTATGATGGAAGTTGTGTTTATACATGTGTGAAATGTCTATAATATGGCAATCCCAGTGTAAATGGCAGCATTGTGTGTTGGCAGAATGGGGAGTTGGGCTCGCTGGATTACTGTGAGCGCAGCTTATATATTATTTAAATAAGCTCCCTGCACCACTGGTGCCAGGTGCAGAAAGAGTATCCGCAGTTGGGGTACTGCTGGGATGGAGATGTGAAAAATCACAAGAGCTTGCAGTCCTTAAAAAGTTGCAGCGCCATAAATAGAATAAGGCCGCTTAGAGACCTGAGGACAGTAATTCTGTGAGCTTGGCTAAAGATTCAAAAATGTTTTCAGAAATTGGAACCGACACCATCTCTCTCCCTAACAACTGTCTGAGGCTGAACCACACTGTTTGCAACGTATGTGTCGTATTTGACCCCGAGATGAGCTTCCCACAACATATCCACGCCATCACTAAGACCGCCTATTTCCTCCTCCGTAACATTGCTCGACTTCGCCCCTGCCTCAGCTCATCTGCTGCTGAAACCCTCATTCAGGCCTTTCACAGAAATCACAGAAACCCCACAGTGCAGATAGAGGCCATTTCGGCCCATCGAGCCTGCACCGACACATATCCCACCCTATCCCCGTAACCCCGCGTATTTAATCCCCCTAACATTAAGGGTCAATTTTTATCATAGCCAATCAACCTAACCCGCACATCTTTTGGACTGTGGGAGGAAACCGGAGCACCCAGAGGAAACCCACGCAAACACGGGGAGAATGTGCAAACTCCACACAGACAGTCACCCGAGGCCGGGTTCGAACCCGGGTCCCTGGCGCTGTGAGGCAACAGTGCTAACCACTATGCATAGTGGTTAGCACTGTTTGTTACCTCTAAACTTGACTATTTTGTTTAAGTTTAAGTTTAAGTTTGTTACCTCTAAACTTGACTATTCCAACGCACTCCTGGCCAGCCTTCCATCTTCCACCCTCTGTAAACTTGAGGTCATACAAATCTCTACTGCCCGTGTCCTAACTCGCGCCAAGTCCCGTTCACCCATTACCCCTGTGCTCGCTGACCTACATTGGCTCCTGGTTAAGTAACGCCTCGATTTTAAAATTCTCATTCTTGTGTTCAAATCCCTCCATGTCTTCGCCCCTCCCTATCTCTGTAATTTCCTCCAGCCCTACAACCCTCTGAGATATCTGCGCTCCTCCAATTCTGGCCTCTTGCGCATCCCCGATTTCAATTGCTCTACCATTGGTGGCCATGCCTTCAGCTGCCAAGGCCATAAGCTCTGGAATTCCCTCCCTAAACCCCTCCGCCTCGCTACCTCTCTTTCTTCTTTTAAGACGCTCCTTAAAACCAACCTCTTTGACGAAGCTTCTGGTCATCTGGTCTAATATCTCCTTTTGCAGCTCGGTGTCAAATTTTGTTTGATAACGTTTCTCCTTGGGACGTTGTACTTTGTCAAAGGTGCTATATAAATATAAGTTGTTGTTGTTAAATATATCATAGAATATTTTTTAAAGCAACTGATGTAATAAAACTCACTACGCACTTGGTTTGAGCATAAAGCAAGGCTTTAATCAACTTGTTTCAGAACATGGAGGTCTAGTTGTATCCACTAGCTCCTTGTCTTACAGAATGTCCCTGGCAAGATGAGGCCGACGCCCGAGTATTTATACTCCTTGGACGGCGCCACCAGCTGGCCGTCCAGCATTATTTCACGAGTAGTTTCTTAATGAATGATGAGATTTGTAACATTCTTCCTGCCTAAAAGATTTGGAAGTCCGACGACTTCCTCTTAGCGGATCAGGCGGACCACGAATAGCCGCAGTCTTTTAGATTTTTCTTTATGGCTGGAAGGCACGTCTCCCCGGACCGTGTCCTGGTCCTTGGGCCGCTTGATCCATACCGGGGGATCGACAGGGCCTGTGTTGCTCTGATCGACCCGAGGGAGCCTGGGGAGATCGTGACTCCGGGTGCGGGTCCCCACAGGCGCAGAACTGGCTTCATCCTGTTGGATAGCTGGGGATTGACCGGTGTCCTGGCCTCGGGTGGCCATCCCACGGGGAGCGCTCGGCTCCCTGAGTGGATCCGGTGGGGCAACTGGCAGATCTCTCGATGCCCCAGGTAGGGTGTCATCGTCGGGGGAGCGCAGAGTGTCGGCATCATCCCCGTGGGTCCCTCTATCGGTTGGGTCCATGGAACCGGCTGGACAGGGAACCAGGTCCCGGAGGGAAACGGTGGACTCCCGGCCATCAGGGTGATGCACGTGCACGTACGTGGGGTTGACGTCCGTGAGTTCTACCTTGTCGACGAGAGGATCGTTTTTAGATGATTGGACGAACCTTCGGAGCAGCACGGGGCCGGGAGCTGCCAACCATGACGGTAGAGACGTCCCACGGGTGGAGCGACGCTGGAAGCTGAAGAATCATTCGTAAGGTGTGACATTGGTAGACATAGAAAGGAGAGACCTGATGGAATGCAACACGTCAGGGAGCATAGTTTCCCACTGTTGGTCTGGTAGGTTGCGTGACCTCAGTGCAAGACGAACAGCGTTCCAAATGATAGCGTTGTATCTCTCAACCTGTCTGTTACTGATGGGATGGTATGGTGTCATTTTATTTGTGGTGATTCCCTGTTGGGAGAGAGAACTTTTGAGTTCACTTGACATGAAGGAGGGACCCCGATCAGAGTGGATGAAATTGGCCGTACCGCAAAGGGAAAAGACTTGATCAAGGCATTTGATCACTGTGGAAGTAAGCAGATCGGGACAGGGGAAAGCAAAAGGAAAGCGTGAATATTCGTCCACCATAGTCAGTATGTAGGTGTTTCGCGTTGAGGAGGGCAATGCCCCTTTAAAGTCAATGCTGAGTCGCTGCATAGGCTGCATAGCGTGTATGAGCGAGCCATCCGATGGATGGAAGAATTGCGGTTTTAATTCCGCACAAATTCTACAGGAGGAGCACGTTCTTTTCATATCTTCCGTAGAAAATGGGAGACTTTTATATTGCACAAAGTGCAACATACGGGTAACGCCAGGATGGCATAAGTCAGTATGAAGATCCGCCAGAGTCGAAGTTGACATAGAAGAGCAGAATGCCCACGTGAGGGTATCCGGGGCCACATTCTCTTTGCCAGGTCGATAATGTATGGTGTATCCAAAGGCAGCCAATTCCATCCTCCTGTAGGGGGTTTTTGAATCTTACACTCCAGAGTTGTATTTTGTTATTCTTGATCTTAGTGCGTTTCCGGTTATCCAGCATAAAGGCCACGGAGCGCTGATCGGTTATAAGTGTGAAATGGTGACGAGCGAGAAAATGACTCCATTTACGTACCGCTTCGATGATGGCTGCAGCCTCCTTCTCGACAGGAGGATAATGGAGCTTGCTACCCTGCAAAATTCTGGACAGAAATGCAACGGGTCGACCGCCTTGATTCAAGGTAGCAGAGATCGCCACATCCGATGCATCGCACTCGACCACGAAAGGAAGATTTTCATCAATGGAACGAAGCGTGGCTTTTTCCAGTTGTCGCTTGAGGAGGTTGAAAGCTGAAATAGCCGTTGCCTCTAATGGAAATGACTTTGCATGAAGCAGGGGCTGGATCTTGTCGGAGAAGTGGGGTATCCATTTCGCATAATAGGCGAACATGCCGAGTGCCCGACGAAGGGAGCCGAGATTCGTAGGGGGAGGGAGCTCCTGAATCAGACTAAGTCACTCCGGATCCGGTTTGATGACACCGTTGCCCACCCAGTAGCCAAGGATGTTGACTGATGGTACTGATTTCACAGATTTGGACTCATTTAAGGTTAAGTTGTGACGACGGAGAACGTCAAAAAGTTTCTGGAGGTTGGCATCATGCTCCTTCCGGTCATGACCAGCAATGGTGATATTATCCAGATATGGAAAAGTGTCCGTTAAGTTCTCCTGTTTGACTAGGCTATCCATTGCCCGTTGAAAGACAGCCACCCCATTGGTGACCCCAAATGGAAGGCGACAAAACTGGTAAAGCCGACCATTGGCCTCAAAGGCCGTATACTTCTTGTCAGAGTCCTTTAACGGCACTTGATGATATGCGCTCTTTAAATCAAAAGTTGCAAATACCTTGTAGTTGGCAAGGTTATTGACCATGTCATCAATGCGTGGTAGTGGGTAGGCATCCAGGTCGGTATACTGGTTAATAGTTTGCGAGTAATCGATGCAAAGATGTTTCTTGTGTTGCTTCGGAGGATTTTTAACAACGACGACTTGAGCCCGCCAGGAAGATGAACATGTCTCAATGATACCGTCAGCTAGAAGGTGAGAGATTTCTGTCTCAATAAAGGATCGATCATCTTGGCTGAAACGTCATGATTTAGTGACTATGGGCTTACATCGGGGGGAAAGATTGGCAAACAAGGAGGGCTTGTCGAGCGAAGCCACCGAAAGCGCACAAAATGGTACTTTGGAAATCGTAAGCTCAGGCTTTGACCCTCCAAACTCAAAAGTGAGTCTTTTGTGGTGTTTCTGGAAATCCTGTCCCAGGAGCACATCACTGCATAGGTTCTTGAACAACCCGAGCCAGGTGGAGAAATAAGTGCGGCCATTGAGAATAAGGTCGACAAGACAAAAGCCGGAAGAATTGGTGGTCAGTGTCGTCAGAGCCATTGCAATTTCCCTGTTTTAAATGCTGCCCGATTGCGCTGGTTCATGGCAGATTGTGCATTCAGCGATATGTAAATTAGTTTGAACCGGAATTTGGGGAACAAATTACTTTTCAAAATGGGCGCAAGAATCGCCGATTGCACCCAAATCGAAAACTCTACCCCTTCAAATGTAAGTTACATTGCTTCAACCAAACTGTAACAAGTTAATCAGCACTTACCCGTACCCCTTACACGTGGGAGGAAGTATTGAATAGAGTTAAATCAGCACAAATACAGGTTTGGGTTATTTCCTCATTAAGGTTAAATTGATCTTGTGGTTAGTGGGCAACATGGTCTCGTGGTTACTAGACGAGCAACCCAGAGGTCATGAATTCAAAGTTGTGGAAATTAATTCAATAAATCTGGTTATTTATAGGTTAACACCAGAAAAATAACCATGAATGATTCCAGATTGTCGTACAAACCCAACTGGTGATCTAATGTGCTTCAGTGAAGCAAGCCCAAACACTCCGACATGGTCTGGCCTACATGCAACTCCTGTCGCACACTACATGGGTGACTCTTAATGCCGTCTGAATTGACCTAGCAAGCCTAACCAGTTGTAAGCAATTGCTGCAAAGTTCACCAATAAAATCACACCATTGTCGGAGCACCATCACCATAAGAACCATAGTTCAAAGCGAAAAGCCATCACATTCCCCCTTGGGGACGGGCAATAAATGCGGCCTTGCTGGTGTCACCACATCCCAAGATTAAATTTTTAAAAACACAGAGTGGAAATTTAGTCCTCATGTAAAAACTGCATGAGCTTAATAAGTATTGATTGAAATTGCTCATTCTTATTATTTAGGTTTATTGATGTGTGAGGATTTGTGTTTAATGTGTGTATCAGCAAAGTATCGATATATCTGAGTTGCATGTGAACAGTGTTTAAAAAACAAATCTGATTTGTACCATGCAGATCATGCAAGTTAGAAGAGCTTGTACAAATTTAACCCACAAAATTACCAAGACGTGTGCTGTGTTTACATGCAATTGTTTGTCTACACACTTGAACTGTGAAATGTCAGTCTGTTAATGTCTGCATCGCCAGACAGCAACAGGGTCTGGCAGCAGAAAGATACTCATGTGACCATGGGAGGTCACTTATATTTCTTCAACTGTGGCAACGTTTATACTCTGGGTTTCACCCCACAGCCCATTCCGAACTCAGTTATGACTGCCTAAACTTATCTCACTTAAGACCCTTAACAGCTGTCAAAAAAAGACCTGTATCCTATTTGTCTGGGCTTGGTTCCAGCTCCATTTCCGATAATAAGCTTGGTATGTGGGCACTGGTTAGTCTGTGTAACAGAACTGTTGCTTCCTGTTAATAGCAGCGGGCCTTCAAACAAACCCTTACCCTTGATGAAAAATGGTTGTTGAGTGTATTACCTTCAACAACAAATCCATCCATCCAAAAAGAATTATTTATAGAATAATAGACACCTGAGAATGATTACAAGTATTTTGTTTGAAAGGTTCAAATGAACTAAAATATCCAGCTAAGTAAAGAGTGTTTCTAACCATTATCTGAGCCTCAGGAACAGACGGTAGCCTTGAATTCACTCCCTCGTTGCTGCATGTAACATGTCCAATTTTAATTATCTGGAGATTTTGTCATCTTCTTCTTCTTACCAACATTTTTATGCCAATTGAATGACTGCTCTGTCCTTGATACAAGATGATGCTCAGACATAAAGACTACTTGTCAAAAATGGTGAGTTACAAAAATAAATCCTTAAAGAGACAGGGGCTGTATAAACTCATGAGGGTTTATGCAGTTGAGTTCAGTGACAAGTGGTTGATTTAATTTTCTGCCATCATCCTTACCTCACATCACCATGCCTTCGTTTGGTCTCAAATTTTGGTAGGAGCTGCTTTTTTGTTTTCTTTCAGATTTTTGTGGTGACCTGAAGCAAAACCCCAAACCAGGAAATAATCTGAAAATTAAAAACAAAATTATTTTTGGGAGTTTCTTACGATTGTTTTGTGTTAGTGGGAGCTGATAGGGAATGATGGCGTTAATATTTAGAAATAAAAGCAGAGTCCACTTGACGCAAGTGCCTCTAGCTATGTGGGGATATGAACTGCAGATGTTTACTGTGGACATTTTTTTTTTGATACACGAAGATCAGGCAATTTCAACTCATTAATTATACTTTTGGTGGCAAAAACAGGAAGGCAGATTATTATCTAAATGGCCATAGATTGGGAGAAGGGGAAGTGCAACGAGACCTGGGTGTCCTTGTGCACCAGTCGCTGAAGGTAAGCATGCAGGTGCAGCAGGCGGTTAAGAAGGCAAATGGTATGTTGGCCTTCGAAGCGAGAGGGTTCGAGTACAGGAACAAGGATGTCTTGCTACAGTTGTACAGGGCCTTGGTGAGACCACACCTTGAGTATTGTGTGCACTTTTGGTCGCCTTATCTGAGGAAGGATGTTCTTGCGAACATTCACCAGGCTGATACCTGGGATGGCAGGAATGATGTATGAGGAGAGATTGGGTCGATTGGGCTTATACTCACTGGAGTTTAGAAGAAGAATAATAATCAACTTTATTGTCATTGTTAGTGCACAAGTGCAGTACAACAAAATGTAGGCTTGCGGCTCCCGAGAGTGTACATTTAGATTAAGACATTTAAACATTCAACATTCATTTGGCTTGTAATACATTAACATAAACATAATAAAGTGCATTGGCAGATGTGCAGGCTTTAGAGTTTATTTGTGGAGTTCAGTAGGATGACAGCCCTGGGAAAGAAGCTGTTCCTAAATCTGGTCGTTCGGGTGCGAATGCATCTGTAGCGTCTCCCAGATGGCAGGAGGGCGAACAGACTGTGGCTGGGGTGGGTAGGGTCTTTGATGATGGTCCGTGGCCTCCATAAACAGCGTTTCTGGTATATGTGCTCTATGGTCGGTAGCCGGGTGCCGGTAATGCGTTGGGCAGTTTTGACTACCCGCTGCAGGGCTTTCCGGTCATAGTAGCTACAGCTGCCATACCATACTGTGATACAGTTCATCAGGATGCTCTCTATTGTGCAGCGGTAAAAGTTAGAGAGGATCAGGGGTGACAGGTTACATCCCTTCAGCCTCCTTAGGAAATATAGGCGCTGCTGGGCCTTCTTGACCAGAGAGGAGGTATTGAGGGACCAGGAAAGGTCTTCCGTGATGTGGACTCCGAGGAACTTAAAGCTGTCCACCCTTTCCACCACAGCCCCATTGATGTGGATGGGGGTGTGACTTCTGCCTTTAGACTTCCTGAAGTCCACAATGATTTCTTTGGTTTTCTTGATGTTGAGGGCTAGGTTGTTATCGGCGCACCACTTCACGAGATGCTGGACCTCCTCCCTGTAGGCTGACTCATCGTTGTTGGTGATCTGGCCTACCACCGTGGTATCATCCGCAAACTTGATGATGGTGTTGGAACCATGAACAGCCACACAGTCGTGGGTGAAGAGGGAGTAGAGGAGGGGGCTCAGCACACATCCTTGTGGGGCCCCCGTGTTCAGGGTCGGGGGGGGAGGTGTGGTTACCTAATTTGACAGACTGGGGTCTGTTTGTTAGGAAATCCAGGGTCCAGTTGCAGAGGGAAGTGTTCAGGCCAAGAGTGTGGAGTTTGGTGGCCAGCTTGTTGGGCACGATAGTGTTGAATGTTGAGCTGTAGTCTATGAACAGCATTCTGATGTAGGTCTCTTTACCGTCTAAGTGATTCAGTGCAGAGTGTAGAGCAGTTGTGATTGCATCCTCCGTTGATCTGTTTGCACGATAGGCAAACTGGTGTTGGTCAAGAGAGACGGGAACACTGGCTTTGATGTGAGCCAGGACCAGTCTCTCTCAACACTTCATTATGATGGGTGTGAGTGCGACAGGTCGATAGTCGTTCAGACACGTCACAGCCGTTTGCTTTGGCACAGGAATAATGGTAGCGGTCTTGAAGCATGTAGGGACTACTGCATGGGCCAATGACAGAGTGAAGATGGCGGTGAAGACATCAGCCAGCTGATCAGCACATTCCTTGAGTACCCGTCCAGGGATGCTATCAGGTCCAGCAGCCTTACGTGTGTTCACTCCGCGTAGAACACTCCTTACGTCGGAGGTCGACAGAGTGAGCACCTGGTCTTCCGGGGGTGGCAAGGCTTTGGTAGCCGGCTCCCTGTTGTCCCTGTCAAAGCGAGCGTAGAAGTTGTTAAGCTCCTCCGGAAGGGAGTCATCGCTAACTGGGGGGCTGGTGTTTTTACTCTTGTAGTCAGTGATTGACTGGATGCCTTGCCACATGCGCCGGGGGTCCGAGTTGTTGTGGAAATGATCCTCTATCCGCAATGAGAGGTGATCTCATTGAAACTTATCAAATTCTGACAGGACTGGACAGACTAGATGCAGAAAGGATGTTCTCGATGGTCGGGGAGTCCAGAACCAGGGGACACAGTCTAAGGATAAAGGGGAGGCCATTTAGGACAGAAATGAGGAGGAATTTCTTCACCCAGAGAGTGGTGCACCTGCAGAACTCTCTACCACAGAAGGCGGTGGAGGCCAGTTCATTAGATATATTCAAGAAGGAGTTGGTATATTTCTTAAGGCTAAAGGGATCAGGGTGTATGGGGAGAAGGCAGGGACCGGGTACTGTGTTTGGATGATCAGCCATGATCGCATTGAATGGCGGAGCAGGCTCGAGGGGCTGAATGGCCTACTCCTGCTCCTATCTTCTATGTATCCTATGTATCTATGTGATATAAGGAAGATAATGAATTGTTTTATGACCAGAATGCTGTGCCGCATAATGCACTATGAGATGCAGTAACAGTCCTTTAATTGTAGTGGATTGATCTCTTGTTGGCATTGCTCTTGGAGACCTGAAGTTCCTGCTCCTTTTTCATGCTCCAGTTCTCCCTGGCCGCCATTTTGCTGGCCTTGGCAAGCCTGTGGCGGGCCATGTCGGTGGCGGGTCCCGACCCCGCTGCAGGCTCCATCCCGCGCTGTGAAATGATTTTCTCTTGATGGGGTTTGTTAAGCCCGCCCAACGCATTTCCCGGCCAATTAGAGGAAGCGGGTCTGGTGACGTAATTTGATGACGCATCATCAGCCGCTTTCCTTAAAGGGACCACGGCCAACTTTATATTGACATTTGTGCTGTCCGTGTTCTACAGCATTGAGGTGCTGCAAACACTGACAGTGACTGCACAGAGATGCAGGGCTGCAGCCAGGCTCTCCCATGACTCCCTCCATATATGTTTATGGAGGGAGTCACAGCTCGCAGGGAGGTCCTCTTCCCATGGGCAGAAGAGACCTCCCCAGGAGACCAACACAGCCTGGTTGCACATTGCACAGGAGGGCACAAGCAGGGATGTCGTTAGGAGGACCAGGCTGCAGTGGCACAAACCTTTCAATGATCTCAGTAGATCACGAAACGTTAGTACAAAGCCACGCTTAACCTCATCCTGCTGTGCCTCTCATCGCATCCCCATCACTCTGCCTTCCCTACCTTACTCCCACCAACTTACCTTGCACCTCCACCCATGCCTCTCCATCTATATTATCACATCCCCATCTCACTAGCCACCCCTCACACTCACCCTCATCCTTGTGAAATCATACCAACTAACAACACACAAGGGTAGGCACTTGGGGATTTTATGCAGTGTTCATGTAAAGTTTCTGTTAATGTGGTGTTAAGCATTGAAGCCTTTATTTTCAACACTTTGCGTTCTTGGACAGATTTGTGTGCACCTCTGGAAGTGGCTTAGTGAGTTGCAGTGAATGGTGAGAAATAACAGTAATGGTGGTGAATGTGAAAAGAATGGATTGGGCATTGTAGGGATGCTTTATGGCGTTGGTGTGGGGTGGTGCCAACCTGGTGCACAAATGCACAAAATATTACTCAATTCTACAAACAAATCAGTAAATTTACCTATAAAATTGGTTGCTTCATGTTAGAAGTGCCTGCAAGAAGTTTCTCCTGTACAGACCTGCCCTTCTAACTGAGGGCTATTGCTTGAGGTGGAAATTGTACTTGGGTGGTTGAGAATTTCCAGTTGCTGTGGACAAATTCTGTGTGTCTATAACACAGAGATGTATCACAAGTAGCATAAAAAAGGGCCGGAATTTGCGGTGGGTAATAAGGGCGAACTAACAGCGTTCGCCGTTATTACCCCTTTGAAACTGATCGCAATTTCAGGATGTAGTACACGCGTACCTAAACGTGGAAATCCTGAAGTTGTGGTCAGTCATTCACTGCTCTGACACAGGTTGTGCTGTGGCACCTCCCCGACCCCAATCCCCCCCTCCACTCTCCATAGTCGGCAGTCATTGTAATCTGAGAAATCCGTGATACTAGTGAAACTGATGAAAACTTGGGCTTTTCCGTGGTAATATCACTGTTAAATATTCCATTAAATGTTGAGCCTTGTTGGATTAGGTGTCTTGGAAAGATTTACTATGTTAAAGGCGCTATATAAATACAAGTTGTTATTTTAACAGCATATTGACTGATAAACAAACGTTATGGCCCTGAAAAACTAATTTTACTGTTGTGGAGTGTCAAATTTCTTCATTATGATAAAAATCACAATTTATAAGAAACTTTAAAAAAAATTTTCTTGAGATCTTTGTGGGCGAATGCCTTTGCTTCATCGCTGACCGCAAATTACGAGCCATTTTTTCAGCATTTTGTACAGTTAGAAGCCACTAAATTAAAATTCTGAGATAAACGTTATGTAGGATGAGATTTTTGTTTGCGTGTGTTGCTAAAGAAGACCAATGCTTGCATCGGGGCTGGAGGGGAATGTTTATGAGGAACTGTGAGTCGCTGAGTGAACCAGGTCGAGGCTATTATGAATGACTATCGGTTCGAAATGCTGGTTACTGGAGATTTGACAGCAGAAAAGTCCCTGGCGCAGCGGGACATCAATGCTACCCTCAACAAGAACTGAAATAATCACTGTGGGAACTAAAGGCACTAAAGTAGCTTTTATAATATATAAATAGCTCAGAACAAGAAGAAAGGAAGGTTTTAGGGAGAGATGAGTAAATGAAATACTCGCATTTTAGTGCAACTATAGTGTAGAAAGTAGAGCAAAAAGATATTGGTCTGGATTTTCTGGGGCCTATGACCACCTACGCACAGCGTACGCGGCCGTAAGTGCCCCACAAGTTCCAGGTTCCCGCGTACGATTTGCATGCGTGAAAACCTGGAACTTACGATCTGTCAAGTTTCAGCTTGACAGATCGTATCAATGCGCAGGAAATGGAGATTCGCTGGCAGAGAGTTGGGCTATTTGCCCAACTACTGCCCAGCGCATGCCCAGAAAACTCTTACGCCTGGTAAAAGTTAGGCATAGGGCCACCTTTTTACCAGCGTAAGTGTTTGAGTAAATATTAAAATAATTTTTTTAAAGTGATTTAAACATTCAAAAACCTTTGAAATTAGTTCAGGTTATTTTTGGCCCCTTTCAAAATGTCTAAATTTCATTTTCAAAAAATTGAATTTTTCTTTTTAAATGTTTAATTAAATTGTATTTTAATTAATTTTTAACATGCGATGATTTATTTTTATTTAAGTGGGGTGAAAGTGTGTTCTTTGGGTGATTCCTATTCATGCTTATGGGGATTCCGTACGTCAATGGAATCGCCAATGGCCGGCCCACGTGATCCCTGGGACGCTTGCGAACCGCATGGGCCCCTGGGATATGTGGGCCTTTACGTAGGTGTAGGCCTGCAGGCCCGGGGTGCAAGAGTCCGAAGGTTCGGAGGCACCAGGTTGGTGCATACTTTTCCTGCAGTTTGGAGGCATTCGCTCGCGGGAAGCCTCCGACCGCAAATTCCACCCCAATGTAAATAACTGAAAGTTACGAGATTTTGAGAGGGAAGAACAAACAAAATTAATTGCATCTGAATCAAATTATGTACAGTAAAAGGTAACTTATGAATATTATATCTGTGAGGTTTTTGTATCTTTTATTATCAGTAAGCTGTGTAATATTGTCATCATGTAATAGTTTGCTCATTCAATTTGCCGTATTAAATCAATGGGCCGACTGCAGTTGTAGAACCACAGTGAAAATCAGAAATCAAACTCCTGAGGGCAAAAATTGGGTTGCGCCCTCTTTGGGGCGCTAACTTCGCCAGGGCGCTACTTTTAGCATCCTGAAAAAGTTAGCGCCCCTGCGCCTGAAATTCGAAGGTAGCGGGGCACTACTGGAAGCGCTCCCCCTCCCAAGTACAAGTAAATCACTGTTTCACCTGGAAGGGGTGTTTGTGGCCCTGGACAGTGGGAAGGGGGAAGGTATAAGGGCAGGTGTTACATCTCCTGCGCTTGCACGGGAAGGTGCCAGGCGAAGGGGAAGGGGTGCTGGGGGTGATAGAGGAGTGGACTAGGGTGTCTCGGAGGGAGCGGTCCCTACGGAATGCTGAAAGGTGAGGGGGAGGGGAAGATGCGTTTGGTGGTGGGATCACTTTGGAGGTGGCGGAAATGGCGGAGGATGATCCGTTGAATGTGGAGGCTGGTGGGGTGAAAGGTGAGAATAAGGGGAACCCTATCGTGGTTACGGGAGGGAGGGTCAGGGGTGAGGGCAGAAGTGCGGGAGATAGAATGGACACGGTCGAGGGCCGTGTCAACCACGGTAGAGGGGAATCCTCGGTTGAGGAAAAAGGAAGACATGTCGGTAGCACTGGTGTGGAAGATGGCATCGTCAGAGCAGATGCGGCGGAGACGGAGAGACGGAGAAACTGGGAGAATGGAATAGAGTCCTTACAGGAGGCAGGGTGGGAGGAAGTGTAGTCCAGGTAGCTGTGGGAGTCAGTGGAATTGTAGTGAATGTTGGTCCAGAGATGGAGACGGAGAAGTCGAGGAAGGGAAGGAAAGAGTCAGAGATGGACCATGTGAAGGTGAGGGAAGGGTGGAAATTGGAGGCAAAGTGAATGAAATTGTCTAGTTCAGGGCGAGAGCAGGAAACCGCACCGATACAGTCATCAAAGTATCAGAAAAAGAGGTGAGGGAGGGGACCTGAGTAGGACTGGAACAAAGAGTGTTCCACATATCCCACGAAAAGGCAGGCATAGCTAGGACCCATGCAGGTACCCATAGCAACACCTTTGATTTGGAGGAAATGGGTGGAGTCAAAGGAGAAGTTGTTCAATGTGAGAACAAGTTCAGCCAGGCGGAGGAGGGTAGTGGTGGATGGGGACTGGTTGGGCCTCTGTTCAAGTAAGAAGCGGAGCGCCCTCAGGCCATCCTGGCGGGGGATGGAGGTGTAGAGGGATTGTACGTCCATGGTGAAAAGTAAGCGGTTGGGGCCAGGAAACTGTTAAAGTGGCGGAGGGCGTCCGAAGAGTCGCGGATGTAGGTGGGAAGAGACTGGACAAGGGGAGAAAAGATAGAGTCGAGATAGGAAGAGATAAGTTCTGTGGGGCAAGAACAGGCTGAAACGATGGGTCTACCAGGGCAGTCCTGTTTGTGGATCTTGGGAAGGAGGTAGAAGCGGGCTGTGCGGGGTTGGGGAAGTATGAGGTTGGTGGCCGCGGGGGGAAGATCTCCAGAGGAGATGAGGTCAGTGACAGTCTTGCAAACCGTGGTTTGATGTTCGGTAGTGGGACCATGGTCCAGGTGGAGGTAGGAGGAGGTGTCGGAGAGTTGGCGTTCAGCTTCCGCTAGGTAGAGGTCAGTTCGCCAAACAACAACAGCACCACCCTTGTCAGCAGGTTTAATGACAATGTCAGGGTTGGATCTAAGAGAATGGAGTGCTGCAAGTTCAGAGGAAGGTAGGTTGGAGTGAGTGAGGGGAGCAGAGTTCAACAATTTTGTTCAACAGAGTTCAACAGAGTTCAACAATTTCAGATCATAACCTCGGCCCCTATTACATTTTTACTTATATTTTTTATCCACACCTTTGTTTTGGCCATTCTTCCCCCCCCCCCCTTTATTTTTTCTCTCTCCCACATGGCAGCTGTCTCCCATTCTACCAGTGCATTTCTCACCTAATCTAGAGCCGTCTTTTGTCTCCACTAGTCCTATCACCATCTTGTCTCGTTTTGAATGCCTCTTAATGTCTCTTCTCTTTTGTTCTCTCCCAGCCTGGCCTCTTAATTTATTTCATTTCCTGTGCTTCTTTAGTCTTGACAAAGGGTTCACCTGAAACGTTGACTCTATTTTCTCTCCACGGATGTTGCCTGGCCTGCTGAGTTTTTCCAGCATTTTCTGTTGTTATTACGAATGTGCTAAATTGGGCTCGGTAGCACCCGTTGTTTGAGTGCAACGGGTCTCATTCGGGAACCAGAATACCATCCGCTGTGTGTGCGCACACTTCTGCCATGAATCGCGCCGGATGCCATATTGGTGAAGGCGTTGCCACGCGCACGGCTATCTTCCGCCAGAAGTATGCGGAGCAGGCAGATCATGACGTCAATCAGCATGCAATGCTGAATTGATGCCAGGGCTGCCATTTTGGAGCTCCATGCTCCAGCTTTAACTTCGCACAGCTGAACACGGGTCAAGCAACATGAAGGACCCCCACACTAGCGCTATTTATAGGGATCATCAACTACTTACAGGTTAGTTGCTGGTTGATTTCTTCTGGCTGTTAGTACGATTCTTTGGTGCTTTCCATAGTTGTTTCAAGTTGCAAAAGTCTACAGGGAGTGGTGGGGCAGGTGCTGAAGGACTTTTTGCTGATTTCAAGGCTTCTGCACAAACCAGTTGCTCCCGGACAAGGATAGACTAGTTGGGCTTCCTCTTGGCATTGAGCATGACTGGGAGAATGAGCAGAGACCATGCAGAGCAGGGCAAGTGGCTAGAAGAGCGAGGACGAGGTGGGGTGGGGGGGTGGGCAGGAGGCCGTATCTGCAGAGGGTCTTTAGGGAGCAGAACTTTTGGAGAAGAGATTGCAGGACTGCTGTGCCGCCCTGGGAGCCCCTTTGCACACTGGTATCCAGAGCCCTGATGGCAGCAGTCTGAGCTTCTGACTGCAGCACTCAAAGACGTTGGGTGGATGCTGTTTGTGCTGCAGTGGAAGCTGAGACGTCGGCCATTAGATGCTGCATCATGGTTGGGTCTACGAGTGTGCTCATGGAGTTGGCCACCACTTTCATGTTGGAAAGGATGGGTTCCAAGCTCTGCGCAAAGCCCTGTGCCCAGTTGCTGCTGGACTCTTCCATGCTCCTTAGGGGAGTCTAGAACTAGGGGGCATCATCACAGAATAAGGGGAAACCCTTTTAAATCGGAAATGAGGAGGAATTTCTTCTCTCAGAGGGTCGTGAATCTTTGGAATTCTCTTCCCCAGAGAACTGTGGAGGCTGGGTCATTGAATATATTTAAGGTGGAGATAAACAGATTTTTGAATGATAAAGGAGTCAAGGGTTATGGGGAACGGGCAGGGAAGTGGAGTTGAGGCCAAGTTCAGATCAGCCATGATCTTATTGAATGGCGGAGCAGGCTCGAGGGGCGAAATGACCTACTCCTGCTCCTACGTCTTATGTTCTTAAGTTTAACATTAAACACAGGCGTTCTGGCAGGCTTCCCAATGCACCAAGCATTCCTTTGTGTATGCCCATCAGCCTTCTTCTGTAGCCTGCCCCATTGAAGTCCTCATCTGAATCCTCTGCAGCAGAAGACATGTGCGACCTCACACTCCAGCAAGCTGGCACCTGCGCTATCCTTGCCCCCTGCCCTGGCTGCAGTGCAATCATGCCGATTGTCTCACCATGTGCAGATCCCTCCTCTATGCTATCCTCTAAGATATGCGCAGTGTCAGTATCTGAGCTGGCGGCTGCGAATGTGAGATCAAGTGATGGTGTGTGTTCATCATCACTGTCTTCTTTGTGTTCCTCCACTGCCTGTCCAGGTTGCAGTTCATGGATGTCTGAAAGGTAGAAGGTAAGGTTGTGGTGAGGGGAGGGGGAAAGTAAAAGGTGCATGCTTACACCACCTACAGCTTGTAAGTCAGAAGAGATTGTGGGATGAAGGGGAAGTGGGATGTGAGAAGGAGGATTAGATATGAGGATATCATCAACTTCAATGCTTTCAGCCCCATCGCTGGCCACGGCCTCAGCATTAGCCATTCCCATAATGACCAGCGCCATCTCCGCATTAGGAATTATGACATGCAGGCGTGCTGTCCCCCTTCAGTTACTTCCTGCTGCCTCCAGTTGTGGGCCACCTTGTTCTGCAAGAGAGAGGGAAGTGTGTCATTGACTCTCAGGCAATCTGTTTGGGTGATGTGGCTGTCATGGTTGAATAGCTAGCAGTGTGTGCCAGCTGTGTGAGGTGACTGTGAGGCTTGCAGCACTGCTAAGTATGTGAGGGTGCGGTAGAGCATATGAATGTTAGATATGAGTCCTGATTGATAGAGATTGTTGGTAGGTGAGTGATGAGGGTGTGGTGAATTGAGGAGTAGCTGAGACTAGTGGTGCAGTTGGTGGGATATGGCATTTGAAGATGCATTCACTGACCTTAACCACTCATGTGAGGTCATTGAATTTCTTGCACCACTACTTCCAGGTCCTCGGGGCTAGACCCTTCAAATGGACCTCTACGGCTATCTGCTCCCAGTACCTTTTGACCGTGTGTTAGGAGGTCTTCCTGGCCCCCTGTGGATACAGGACATTGCTCCTCCTTTCCACCAAGACCTCCAGTGCAATGTCGGAAAACCTTGGAGCCTGCTCTCTGCCATGTTGTGCCATTCTTCACTGTTTCCCAGGTCAGATTCACTTCCTGCATGACTCTCAGCACCTGCTCCAGTCACAATGCACCTCCCTTTTAAGAGGTGCAGACTCGCTTTAAGCAGTGCAGACTGGCTTTAAGAAGTGCTAGGAAGTTACACATAAATCATGCTAATGAGCAGGCAGCATGAAGATGACGTGCTGTCTGCATTTCAAGCAATGGGCGCAGGTTAATCACACATCGCGATCCCCACACTCATTTTCGGGAACTATCCAATTTAGCCCCCTGAATGTCAGGAAGTAATTAATGATGTCAAGTTCTTTAAGACGTATCAGCTTGAACGGTGCTATATAAAGGTGAGTAATTTTTTTATCATGTCTTTTCGAGTTGGATTATGAACGGCACAAAAAATCCATTTTGTTCAGTTCATTTAGGAAAATTTCTATTTTAATGACTCCGGAATGAAACCGTTCTGCAATGCTATTCGATTTGTTGAGCACGCAGGGTAACTTTAGACACGCAGAATGTAACAGCATGCATATATAAAATTGTTACTGAATCCAACGCACAAAGTAAGTAGATCACTCTAAACCTGGAAAATTAAAAAATGATATAACTTATTATTTGATTATATATGACCCCCAACAAGCAGGAAGGAATATCCATTAACACCTTCATGAGAAAGGTGGAACATTGTATCATTACACATACGGAACTATGGAAAAGGTGCAATATTGATTCACTAGGATGCTAACAGGTATGAGGAGAACATAGGAATGTACAGGACTAGAAATGTCATTTTTTGGTCCATCTGGCCAGTTCCAGTGAAACCATATCTGGATATAGTTATGAGAAACTTGATAACTTAGAAATGTTTCATAGAAATTTTCTAAATTATGGAAAGGTTTGAGAGGATAAATAATGAAAAGTTATTTCCACTGGTTGGTGAATCGGTTACAAGCCACAAACTCGGGAATAGAGGAGGAAACAAAGAGGGAGTTTAAAGAAATGTTTTCATGCCTGGGATTAACAGAATAGGGAATGCATTTACCACGATCAGCTACGGCCTGATGCTCCAAAATCTCCATCTATATAAATGCAAGTTCTTTCTGTATTTCTCTTTAGAAATTCATTGATTGGCTTTGCTATTATTTAACTGTCCATTTACTGTTAGCAAATCTGTTTGATAGATTCTAGCCTAAACCATGCTCTGATAGTGTTGACGCTACCACTATCCAAAGACAATGAGCTCAGGCGGGAGAACATGATATATTCTATCAAGCCAAATACAGTGACCAGAAACGCCCAGTTCAAATTAAATGAGGGGCACTTGGGGGGTGGCGGGGGGGAATATTTTTTCTTTACAAAGGACCTTCTCTTCAGCACCTGTTCTGCACATAACATTTGGGGTCTTACTGAACCTTGCAAACACTTTCAGTGCGAGTTAGGAGCGGGTCAGCTGCCTTCCGGGTTCCGATCCCGCCCCCAATGACGCCCGACGCCCGACGCACAGAAGTAATTTTACGACAATTGGCCTTGTAAAGCTCGCCCTGTGGGCTTGCTGGCCAATTAAGAGAAAGCCGGTGTCAGATGACGTCAGTTGATGATGCGTCATCTGCCGGTTTTCTTAAAGGGGACACGGACATTTTTTTTGACAGGTGATTTTTCAGTGTTTGACAGCATTGAAGTGCTGCAAACACTGATGATCACTGTACAAAGGTGAGCTCTTGCACCCAGGCTCTCCAGTGACTCCCTCCTTAAGATAAAACAGATGGCAGCTGCAGGTGAGGTTACAGAAGCGATCTGTCACTGGTGAGAGAGGTTCTCCCAATGAGGTGGGACTACACAAACAGTTAAAACCATGTTACCTACACAAAAGTCTAAATACATTAAAAATGATTTTCCCAACATTTTCTTACCTCTGAAACTCACCAGTGTACCACTGGATCCTTCACGCCACTTCTGCAGCTGTCATCAATGCACAAACCTTACAGTAGACCCACAGCACACCAAACTTACCCTGGCTTGGTGTCTGGACGTCGGGAAGCCCGCAGTCAACCTGTCAAAATTGAAAAAAGCCTCTTAACTGCCTGTTAACTACCTGTTAACAGGCAGTGTACTGGCCTTGCTAGACGTGCTCCTATCTAGTTATCCAGCAAGTTAAACACTTATTCAAATTATTCCTCGTGAAGCCGTTTGCTGTTTTGAAGCTTTACTTGAACAAATTTGTGAAACTGTAAACAAAGACAAAGTATGTTTTGTACATAAAACTGAATACTATACATTAGATATTACATAAGATATAAACATATTTACAACAGTAGAATAGACTAATTGTATAACTAACTAACATTTGGACTAACTTCTGTAACTACCCAATATTAACCTTTTATAAACAAAGTATTGTCAAAATACTACACTGACAAAGTTGCTATCATGTTAACAAACAAAGATACTCACAGATATTGCGTCTGGCCTAACATATGAGATAAGATGCAATTGGATTGAGAATGGAATCCCTCATGGAAGATTCTCCATTACTCAAGTCAGGTTCTTCCTGGGATTCTACTTCCGAGTTCAAACAGGAAGAAAGGTCAACTGACCTCTGCTGTATACTAACACTGCTAACACAATAACCACCACCAGAGGGTGCTATCTGCATGTGATAAGTCCAGAACACTCCCCGTCTGGGGTTATTAACGACTCCACATAGTCCCAACTTTACTTGTCACTGGAGTCCTCTGGCGACAAAAGAAGAACCACCTCAGAGACGGTCCGTCGATGTCGATGATAGGATGCAGCTTCCGTAGACTGCTGTGAGGGGGTAGGTTGCGTTCTGCTGCTATGTACTTTAACTCTTCTGAGTAACACTCGTGTTGGACACTCTTTATCACGAGGATTTTGGCTCTCTTGAGCTCCTCTTCAGAGGGACTTTTACGACAGATGTGCCACCTATGGCAGCTACTCTCTTGTGTAGACTGGGAGAAGGTATGAGCTATGTGGGTTAGGCGTGCTACCGTCTTTATGAGAGTGTTCCATTTGGAGAAACGCTCGAAGCGTTTGGTGCTCATCGGGTCCTTAGAGATTTGAGTAACGTTCGCTGTGACTTGTGGGCGTATCTCGGAGTCAGAAACAGGGTTGAGGAGATCGAATGATTCGTTGATTTCGGAGAAGTGTGGGGACGGATCCTGAAGAAAGGCAGGTCCTGACAGCCAAGTCGTGCTGCTGAGTAGGGACGCTGTTACAGATCTAGACCCATGGTCAGCTGGGTTCAGGTCTGTGGGGACGTACCTCCACTGGTTGGGGGATGTGGACTGTCGAATACGATGGACCCTGTTGTTCACGTGTACATAGAACCGTCTACTTTGGTTATAGATGTATCCTAGCACCACTTTGCTGTCTATATAATACGTGATGCTGTCGAACTTCAGATCAATCTCCTCTTCTATGAACTCTGCAATCTCAACTGCTAATACTGCTGCGCACAGTTCCAATCTGGGTATGATGAGGTCTGGCTGGGGTGCCAACTTGGCCTTACCAAAGATGAAGCCGATTTTGCTTTGTCCATCTTGAGTGGTGACCTTCAGATAAGCCACACCTGCAATGGCCTTAGCAGATGCGTCTGCAAAGACACAAAGCTCTTTGAATTGGGCATTTAAGGGAGAGAAAGACGTATAGGAGCGAGGTATTCGGATCTCCTGTAAGTCTTGGAGTGAGTCTCTCCATCTGTCCCACTCTGCTTCCATCTCTTCAGGGAGAGGTGAATCCCACTCTTCAGCGCATGTGGAGAGTTCCCTGAGGAGCAGCCTGCCTTGTATGGTGACAGGGGCTAAGAAGCCGAGAGGGTCGTATAGGCTGTTGACTGTAGAGAGCACTCCTCTATGTGTGAAGGGTTTCTTGGCATCTAAGACTTGGAACGTGAACGTGTCTGTTGCTATGTTCCAAGGCACTCCTAGGCTACGCTGTAGGGGGAGGTCATCAGTGAAGAGGTCTAGATCCTTGACATCCTTAGCACGATCTTCAGGGGGGAATGCCTCCATCACTGCTGGTCTGTTAGAGGCTATCTTGTGCAGCCTGAGGTTGGATAGTGCAAGTAGTTCCTGAGCTCGTCCAAGGGTACTGATGGCCTCTGCTTCGGTCGGGAATGACTTCAGTGCGTCGTCGACATAGAACTCTCGTTCGATGAACCCTCTCACATCACTGCCAATGTCGTCTTCTTCTTCCTTGGCAGCCCTCCTTAGTCCGTATATGGCGACAGCAGGGGACGGGCTATTCCCGAAGACATGGACACGCATTCTGTAGTCCACAATGTCTCTGTTGGGGTCGTTGTCCCGATACCACAGGAAGCGGAGGAAGTCTCTGTGATCTTCTCTCACCACAAAGCAATGAAACGTGCTGGATATCGGCAGTGATGGCGACGGGCTCTTTCCTGAATCTCATGAGTACCCCCAAGAGGCTGTTGTTGAGATCGGGCCCTGTGAGGAGTACGTTGTTGAGAGAGACTCCCTGATATGGTGCACAGGAGTCAAACACCACGCGGATCTGTTATGGCTTTTTGGGGTGATAGACTCCGAAGGAAGGGAGGTACCAACACTCTTGGCCTTCCTGGAGTGGAGGTGCTATCTCTGCATGATCATTGACAAGCATTTTCTTGACAAATTCTAGGAAGTGTGCTTTCATCTTTGGCTTCTTTAGTGTGCGACGGAGTGAGTTAAGATTATTATAGGCATACTCACTGTTGTTCGGCAGCCGTCGTCTGGGGTTCTGGAAGGGTAAGGGTGCAACCCAGCTGTTAGAGCTGTCACGAGAGACCTCATTGTCCATAATCTGGAGGAATCTCGTCATCCATTGATGGAGCAAGTTTGTGGTCATTGGCGGTGCGACAGAAGACTGACTGACCCGGGTTCTCTCCAGTGAGCATCATCTGTGTGCTGTTTGTGGAGATCAGCGCTGGGGTTTTCTGAGGCTGAGCCGTAGGACTGAACTTCTCTGTCACTCGGATCTGACTACTGCATGGGGTAAGGTAGCTTGGACGACCATTCTCCAAGATGGAAGTCTTGAGTGTGCTCACCTGAGATGGCTTGTGAGCACCCTTGAGGCACACGTCTCCAACAACGACCCAGCCGAGGTCTAGCCTTTGGGCGAAAGGGGCGTCATGTGGACCGTTGATCTGTTTCCTTATCTTATGTACCCTCAGGATGTCCCTTCCCAACAACAGAAGTATGCCTGCATCTGGATCAAGAGGTGGGATCTCGTCTGCAATGCGTCGCAGATGACGGTGATGATGAGCTGCATTCGGAGTAGGAATCTCAGAACGGTTGTCGGGGACTTGATTACATTCGATGAGTGTAGGAAGGGGGAGACTAATCTTCCCGTCGGCTGACTCAACAACATAACCGCAGGCCCTCCTGCCGGCTGTCTCTGAAAGTCCAGCACACGTCTTCAGCATGTAAGGCGACGGACTTCCTTTGACCTTGAAGATGTTGAAGAACTCGGATCTTGCTAGAGAACGATTGCTTTGTTCATCTAGTATGGCATTCTTCTTTTCAGATTCCTGGCGACATCCTACAGGGTACACATTAACGAGGCATATCTTGGAGCATGCTCTTGCGCTCACTCCTCCTCCACACACCTCGGTGCACTTGGATGTAATCTCCAGACCAGCAACTCCCTCTCTCTCCCCGCCGTGCTTTGAGGCGGCAGGAGGCGACTCTGATTTCCAAGGAGCTGGGCCTGGGTGGAGTGCTGAAAATGTGCCGATCACTTTCACATTCTGTGCATTTTGCATCTACCTTGCAGTTCTTGGCGAGATGGTTCGTGGAAGAGCAGCACTTGAAACATACAGGGCTAGATTTTCAGTATAGACAGTTTTGGGGCGCTAACCTTAGTGCCCGCCCGAAGTTAGCGCCCGCCCCAAAGTAGCGCCCCGTTGCCGGAAATTCAGTGGCTTCGCCCTAAGAGAGTGGTGGAGCGCTAAAAGAGGCATTCCACTCCTACCTTTAGGCGCTAAGCCGGCGGTCCAGAGGGATAGCGCCCAGGCGGGGCGCAGCGCGGGTGCGGTCATTTTTGCACTGACAGCAGACCCCGTGGTGCCGACCAGCTCTTAAAGGGGGAAGGGACGAATTGGTCTGCTGCCACGCCCTGCACACTGGAGCCTTGCAAAGAGGCCTCAACACTGCTGCTCAGCCCCAGGGAGTCATGGCAACGCCAGAGAAGGCCCGTCAGCGTGCCCTGCGCTTCTCAGAGGGTGATCTGGACATAATGGTCACAGCTCTGGAGGTGAGGCGCAAGATCTTGTTTCCAGAGAGTGGGAGGAATCCAACCCACCATGACTACACCAAAGCCTGGAAGCAGATCGCCCAGAGGGTGACGTTCACCGGCGAGGCCCCCAGGACCCACAAACAATGCCGTAAAAAATACAATGATCTGACCAGGATTGTGAAGGTGAGTAGCCTTTCCAGTCTCCTCCTCATTCTTGCATGTACACCTGACATGATGGGCAAAGGGACCTGAAAGTCCTATTGGCCAGCCCTCAGCCAGCAGCATTGGGACAGTCATGAGCATCAAATGGCCATTCGGCACTCTACACTTTGGCCAAGCTATTCCACCATGGGAGGCAGTGCACACTACATCAGGGCTTCACTCTGTCCAAGCTATTCCACCATGGGAGGCAGTGCACACTACATCAGGGCTTCACTGCGCACTTACAGCCCGTCCTTTCTCTTGCAGGCTAAAGTAGCGTTTAATCGCCAGGCCCGTGCCAGGGGTGGCCGCGCCAAGCTGCAGAAGCTCACTCGGCTGGAGGAGCGCGTGTGTGTGCTCATGGGAGCCCGTGTGATTGTCCCCACAGCGTGCGGTGTATCCGACCCTCCACTGCCCGGCAATGGTAAGGACCTCGCCTTTTGGCCCTCTCGCGTCGCACTGGCCCATCCGAGCTACCTCCTTTGCCACTGTCCCACCAATGCGCTGAATCCCACCAGTCCTAACTCCCTCGCTGACGCCGTCTCCTCACTCTGAAGCTACTCTTGTGCATTCCTGCTTTCAGCTGGTGACGACCAGGACCCTGAAGCTGCCAGTGACAGCACCTCCGACCAGGAGGAGGAGGAGGAGCAAGCCGGACCTTCGGGGGAACAGTCACGTCCCGCAGGAGAGGAGGAAATGCTTGACACCTCCTCACTGGACGAGTGCCTGGAGGAACTGTCGCAGGGCAATGCAGCTTCTGGGACCAGTGGCGTCCAGCCACCCAGCAGCCGTGCGCGTGGCCCGCGGCCTTCCCCCCAAAGGGGGGAAGGATCAGAGGGGAGTGCTGCTGCTCGGCACACTCGCCGTCACCAACGCGGCAAGTGTCCCCTAGTTCGGCCCCCTCCTCCCCAGCGGGAGAGTCGCGACTCCAGTCCGGACACCTTCACTTCGGAGGAGGTGCGGAAGCTGGATAAGATGGCCGACGACTCGGACCGGCGCCACACGGAGCTCATGAGCGTGGTGGGGCGCATGCCTGAGGCCATCGAGTCGCTGGCGACCAGTGTGCGCGAGTTCGGGGCAGCAACTGCCGCGAGTGGCCGCATGCTGACTGATGCCGTCAAGACCCTGGCGGATGTGATGCGCGCGCACACCAGGACCACAGGCCCACTCACTGCTGCCACACGCGCTGTCTCAGGCAGGCATCGCCAGGGCAGGCGCTGCGCTGGACCATCCCAGCAAGCCGCCCGTCGGCTGATTGCTGCGGATCCTGCAGTGCGGGCCCGGCCGAGTGCCACCGCGCCACAGCACCAGCCAGCGCATCCCAGACGCCAGCTGGCCCACATTGCGCCATCCGTCCCCGCCATTCCCCCTCTGGGGCGTCAACGGAAAGCGGCTGCAGCTGATGGTGGCCAGGCTCAGGTGCGCCACTCAGCAGACGGCCCCTCGAGGCCCAAACGCCGTGTAGGCCGCCCCCCAGCGGCATCTGGCGGAAGGGCATCTGAGCCTCAGGCGCCTTCCCCCAGCCTCGCAGCAGCCACTGGGCAGAGCTTGCGAAGGAGCAGCAGGCCGGGCAGGGGAGGCAAAATGCTGGCCAAGGTCTCGCCCTCGCGGGCCACTCAGTAGAGGGTGTGGGCAGCTTTCCTTTAATATGGCGGTGGCCATCTTTACTTTGCCCATGGTTGTGCTTTTGGAGGGCTTATTTTTTGCGTTAGGCCGACGTCGAGGCCCGGTTTGAATAAAGGTGGAGTGGCTCCTCCCCAGTTTGTGGGAGTGAGTCGTTTGTTGGGCTTTTTGTGGGGCCCGTTTATTGTTTTTGGGGATTCATGTGGGAAGGGCTTTTCATTTTTGTGCAATAAAAAATTATCTTTATTCATGCAGTCTCCATGGTTGTTCTTCTTAGTGTTTGTTGGCTTCGCCGGCTGAGGGCTTGCGGAGCGGCTGCATTCATCTTCCCTCATGGCCCCTGGCCATTCCCTGACAGGGGGCTTAGAAGTACCGTGTAATAAGGTGGCGTCGTGCGGCCCTTGGCCCTGGTCGCTCCCTCCTGGGAACGTACTGCTGCTCCTCCTCCTCCTCCTCCTCATGCTCCTCCTGCTCCTCCTCCTGAGGTGCTGGTCCAACGTCAGGTGGCAGTGCCTGAGTCCTGCGGATAGCCAGGTTGTGTAGCATGCAGCAAACCATCACAAATTGGGAGACCCGGTCTGGCGAATACTGGAGAGCTCCTCCGGAGCGATCAAGGCAGCGGAACCGCTGCTTGAGGACCCCAATAGTTAGCTCGATGATGTTGCGGGTGGTTTGATGGCTCTCGTTGTAGGCCTCTTCAGCAGCGGTCCTGGGCACGCGGAGCGGGGTCATGAGCCAGGTGCACAAAGGATAGCCTTTGTCCCCGATGAGCCATCCTCTTGGGGGAGGCTGTGCCTGGAACATGTCATGCACAGTACTCTGCCGCAGGATAAAGGCATCGTGGCTGCTGCCTGGGAAGCTGGCATTGACTGCCATGATGCGCTGCTTGTGGTCACATACCAGCTGCACATTCAGAGAATGGTAGCCCTTCCTGTTGCGATACTGCTCGCCATGCTCCAGAGGGGCCCGCAAAGCCACATGCGTACAGTCAATGGCGCCCTGCACCAAGGGGAATTCCCCGAGTCTGGCAAATCCCAATGCGCGCTGATGCTGGCTCTCGAGGGCCATGGGGAAGGAGATGAATTGGCTTCTCCTTCTGAACAGTGCTTCGGTCACGTGGCGGATGCAGCGATGCGCGCCATACTGGGAGATGTTTGCTATGTCCCCAGCAGCGTATTGGAAGGAGCCGGTGGCATAGAAGTTCAATGCCACCGTCACCTTCACTTCCACCGACAGAGACGTCCTGCACCTGAGCTTTGGCCGCAGATCTCGGCGAAGCAGGTGGCAGATCTCTGCAATCACCTCCTTTCGGAATCGGAACCTTCTAACACATCGCGCGGCACTCATGTTTAGGTAGGAGCGCTGCTGGCGGTATAGCCTGACTGGGTAAGGCCTACGTGGCCGACGCCTGTAGCCCCCTCTGCCTCTAGCCAGGGCTGCCCCTCTCACAATGCGTCTGCGAGCCCTACGGACATGGCGCTGCAGCTGCGCGTTGGCACCCCATGCAGCCCCCATCAAATCCTGGCAAACAGTCTAATTTCCAAATGGCCACTTGCAGCGCTATTGCCTGAGTCCAAAAATACCTGGCTCTTGCTGCTTGAAACCAGTTAGCTATCCTCCTTGTTGTGTCTCCAGAAATGCGTTGCACAAGACTGTTTTCTGAAAAAAGGATGGCCTTTATACTGGAGAGGATGTTCCCTTTAATTAGCGCCCCCCGGGGCCCGCGCTGGTTGTGTTGCGTTCCTTTTTCCAAACGCTCCGGCCGCCCGCCGCACAATGGGGCGGTCCGACTGAAGTTTGCAATCGGGGCGGCCAAAGGGCGTTGCACGAGGATGTGACGTCATTTTCTGCGCGCGCATCCGGGCGGGCGCTAAACTTTGCGCCGGCGCTAACGGGCAACTTAATTTGGGGCGGGGCGCAAACTGCGCTGCGCCCGGGCGCTACACGCATAGCGCCCGGAAATCACTTCTCTTAAGGCGCTAACTGCTGGCGCAAGCGACTGAAAATCTAGCCCACAGAGTTCTCTTTGAGATATTTTTTCCGATCTTCCAGGGACATCTCCCTGAAGCCTCTGCACTTCTTTAATGGATGGGGCTTGTTGTGGATAGGGCATTGTTTGCTCATATCCTCAGGTTTCTTCTGAACCTTTGTGTTCTCAGTTGAAGACACTTGCATTTTGTGGACAGATATTGGTGTCTTTCCATGTCTGTCAAACTTGTCTCTTCTGGCAAGTGCTGGGTGGGAGGAGAAGAGGTTGAAGCTGGGGTCATTCCTGGCTTTGGCTTCTTTACGGATGAATTTGGCAAACGCAGAGAATGGTGGGAAGGCCACGTTGTGCTTTAGCTTGAACTTTGATCCAAACGTTATCCACTTCTCTTGCAGGTTAAATGGAAGCTTCTCAATGATGGGACTTACCCCTCTGGAAGTGTCTAAGTACGATAGGCCGGGTAAGTAGCCGTCCTGCTTTGCGGCTTCAAGTTCCGACAGCAGATCTCCAAGGTCGCGGAGCTTCTGGGGTTCCTTATTCGTCAACTTCGGAAAGTTCTCCAACCTGTCAAAGAGAGCCCTTTCAATGACTTCAGGCGAGCCGTAGCTTTCTTCCAGCCTCGCGCAAGCCATCTTCAACCCCGCTGGCAGTTGTCCCACATTGACCGCTTTTATCCTGCATGCCTGTCCGGCGGACTCTGGGCCGAGCCATTTGATAAGGAGGCCGAGCTCTTCTCCTGCCGACAGGTCTAAGCTCGATATGGCATCGTGGAAGCAGGACTTCCAAGCCCGATAATTCTCCGGTCTGTCATCGAACTTGGTTAACCCTGTAGTCACCAGCTGGCTGCGTGCAAGGTATTTGGCAAGGTCGTAGGTGCTGGGACCTGTGCCAGGGTTGCCTTGAGTAGGGGCTCTGTTGGGGGTCTCAAGGAAACGAAAGGGGGTTTGCTGCTGACTTTCTCTATTCAGCGTTCTATTCCTCTGCACCATGTCTTCCGTTCTGCTGGGGGAGACTCTGCGGCTTGAGGCACGCTGTCTACTTTGACCTTGGTTGGCAACTTGGGGCATGTTATATGAAGTGCTTGCGTCTGTAGAGATGTGTGGGCCTTCATCCCTCTCTCTCGTACACTGTATGTCGGCATGGTCGCTCACGTAATCTCTGGTGCGCTGTCGTCGACTCTGCCGTGGAACGGGAATTAAAGGTTCGTAAGCTGTCTCGGGATCAGCTCCCTCCAAAATTGCCTCGAATACTTGTGTCTCAGCTAATGCAGCATCTGTCTCCTTTTGTTGGTGCAGAGATGGGCCTGTTCAGCCTGGTATGCAACCTGGTGACGGGCCTGGTCAGCTTGGAGTTCAGCTTGGAGACGGGCCTGTTCTACTTTTATTTCTATTTCTCTATTCGCATGCACAGCTCTGGCATGAGCTGCTACTAGCTTAGCCCGTGCTTTGGCGATGGCCACGCTTACTCTAGAACCACCTGATGACCGTGAACCAGCTTGCGATCTGTAGTAACCGGAGCTTATAGACCGATTGTCACATTCTACAGTTTCGTCTGCCTGTTTAAGGTCTTCTCCTCGCTGCAAAGAATTTTCGTTATTATCTTCTGACATGCTGATGTGAGGTAGGTGTGGTGTACAAGGTGAAGGCTTACTCTGAGTTCCTGCTGTTCCACTCTTCACAGCTAGCCATATTGCTATCTTTTTACTGTACTGGCCTCGCTAGACGTGCTCCTATCTAGTTATCCAACAAGTTAAACACTTATTCAAATAATTCCTCGTGAAGCCGTTTGCTGTTTTGAAGCTTTACTTGAACAAATTTGTGAAACTGTAAACAAAGACAAAGTATGTTTTGTACATAAAACTGAGTACTATACATTAGATATTACATAAGATATAAACATATTTACAACAGTAGAATAGACTAATTGTATAACTAACTAACATTTGGACTAACTTATGTAACTACCAAATATTAACCTTTTATAAACAAAGTATTGTCAAAATACTACACTGACAAAGTTGCTATCATGTTAACAAACAAAGATACTCACAGATATTGCGTCTGGCCTAACATATGAGATAAGATGCAATTGGATTGAGAATGGAATCCCTCATGGAAGATTCTCCATTACTCAAGTCAGGTTCTTCCTGGGATTCTACTTCCGGGTTCAAACAGGAAGAAAGGTCAACTGACCTCTGCTGTATACTAACACTGCTAACACAATAACCACCACCAGAGGGTGCTATCTGCATGTGATAAGTCCAGAACAGGCAGTTAAGTGCCTATAATCCTCTTCCCGCCGCTAGGTGTCAGGTCCGTGCACAAATCGGGGACCTGACACCTGGAAAGATTGTATGGAGGCGGCTTGACAGCAGGTTTGGGACCCGCTGTCAATCTTTGCAATTTTGCCAGCAGTCCCGCCTCCAAACCCACCCTCTGAGCGCCGGCAAAATTCCCCCCTTTATATGCAGCCTCCCAGCATGTTACATACCAGTAGTACACCTCTGATGTATCAAAGACGTCTGTGCTCCGCACTTGATAATGCCGGGTGCCATCCATTGAATTAGTGTCCCACGTATATATCGGAGTAATTAGGACTCCAGAAAGCGACTCTGACTTTTAAATATAAGATTGGAAATTTTCAGAAAACATCACAAGTTACTCTTTTTCTTCTTCTCAAGGATTCAAGGTGCTGTTTCAGGAGCTTTCAAGTGCAGATGAGCATCCAAAAGATGTGTCCTCATTATCATGGCCAGAACAATCGGAGCTTACTGACAATAACAATCCTGTTCTGCATCCTACTGAGATGCCGCATTCCACATCCTGGACATCCTCCCTGTCAACCTGTCCAAAATCATCCAATACAGAGGATCAGGATACAGGTAGAAAAAAACATAAGGACATAAATTTGAAATCTAGTGGAGTTGACACAAGAATCTGCTTTATTATATTTTATTGTACAACATATTTGATCAATTTAGAATGCAAATTAGTCCCATTGATATGGGTAATGAAAGCTGTTCTAATTTAAATTGTTGGAGGGACCAGTTGGAATTTATTTTGTTTGAATGTTGTCTCTGGAGTTTATTCACCAATTGGTGCACTGCATTCCTCTAGAACCAGCAATGCTGACAGATGGGGAGGTAACACAGTAGAGAAGAACGCTTTTAAATTCCTCCGTAAAGCAATCATGTAAGCTCCATGGGATACATCATTAGATGAACTTAACTAACTCACACACATCGAATAAGCCCTCCTCAATCAGGAACTTGTCCAGTCTTTCTTAAATGACTGTTGTGTACCTCGATTTACCATATCCACTGGTAAACTGTTCCAGGGGGGTGATAAACCTCTGAGAAATGAAATACCTTCTTGTATCTATCCTGACTTTCCCTATGTATTTTATTAACAAGCCCTCTAGTATTACAACCATAATCTATTTCAAAAACGTTATCCAACTCCTATATAATTGCACAATACTGTGGATGCTGGAAATCTGAAATAACAACAGAAAATGCTGGAAATACTCAGCAGGCCAGGCAGCATCCGTGGAGAGAGAAACAGAGTTAACGTTTCCAGACCTGAAACGTTAACTCTGTTTCTCTCTCCACGGATGCTGCCTGGCCTGCTGTGTATTTCCAGCATTTTCTGTTGTTATCCAACTCCCATACACTGTTTCATCATATAAAAAATCTCAATCACATCCCTTCCTGAGCCTATATTTCTTCAAATTGATGAAGCCTTGTCTTAAGCTTATCTTTGTTTCTCAGAGATCTCAATTTACATATTATTTCTGTGGTCCTCTTCTGCTATACATCCTCAATATCCATCATCAGATGTGGGAAGCAAAACAGGACACAACACTCTTAAGTGCAGAGACCAAAGCATAATATAACCCAAGTATAGTGCTCTTCGCATCTGACCTGGCCTCAGTTCAAAGAGCCCAATTTACCTTCCTTACATTAGTTGTGAATTCTGCTCTGATATGGGATTAGACATGCCCTGAGTTTCTTGGCAACATGTCCATAACATAACACTTTCCACATTCAATCAGGTCTGCCAATTAGGAGGCCATTAATTTAACTTATCTAAATCAGCTTGTAAGGTACTTATCTCTTCATTGGCGACCCTTACGTGCATTTTGCTTCATCCACAAAATTTAATAGTAGTATTGTTGAATCTTTCATTAAGATCATTAATACATAATGGCCTAGAAATTCGGTGTGCTGTGCCACCAGTTAGCGCCCAAAGAGGGCACTTAGTGGGTTTAGCGCCACTGGCCACGCCTCCTGCAAAATTTAGCAGGGCGCTAATGGTGTTAGCCGGTAGCGCTGTGCCACCACTGATGACATCATCGGTGTGCTCAGCACCCCGCTACCGCCCTGATCGCAAAATTTGGTAGCGCCCCCCGCTGTAACGGCGATCGCAATTTGCAACCGGTTCAGGGGGGCCTACCTGCGGCGGTAGAGGCGCTGAGGTGCGGGGCGGCCATTTTTTTCTGGCCGCATGCCAGCACCTCTTCACGCCGTCCCCGGCCTCCTGAGCCCCCCCCCACCGTGTTGTGCCGGCTGTCTCCCAAGAGCCCGGCACTTCTACTCGGTGCCGGGCTCTTTTGCCGGCACTCGTGATCTCAGATCGCACTGCAGCAGGCCCCTCCCCTTTAAGAAGGGGAGGAAGGCCTGCAGTACCACAGCATGCCATGCCGCAGTGTGTGGCGCTGCGGCACGTTGCGCTGCGAACTTCAGTTGCAGCGCCCCAAGATGGATGTGGGGCGCCTCGAGTAGCGCTGCGCTTCCGTCTGGGGCACTGAAACTGAATTTCCGGCAGGCGTTCGCGACTCCTTCCGGGGCAGTACTTCCGGCGCCCTGGCGAGACTGGCACCCCAAACGGGGCGCCACTGAATTTCTAGGCCGATATACATTAGCCACTGTGCAGTTTTAACAAGCATTATGTCTGTTTCAAGGAAGTTTAATGTAGTGAATGAATACTATATTCTACATTATGAGTAAGGGAGTTAAACACCTGCTATAACCCCTTCCTCTCATTACTTTATACTTCAAGGGGGGAAAAATTGAGTCGCGCCACCTTTGGGGCGCTAACTTCGCTGGACGAAAAAGTTAGCATCCCCGCGGCCAAAATTCATCGGTAGCACCCCAAGAGTGGATTGGGAAAATAGATTAAAGGGTAAGATGATACATGATCAGTGGTGTACATTTAAGGAGTTATTTTACAACTTCCAAAATATATATATTCCACTGAGAAGAAAAGGGTGTAAAAGAAAAGACAGCCATCCGTGGCTAAGTAAAGAAATTAAGGATAGTATTCGACTAAAAACAAGGGCATATAAGGTAGCCAAATCTAGTGGGAGGATAGAGGATTGGGAAAACTTTAAAAGACAGCAAAAAATAACAAAAAGATTGATTAAGAAAGGGAAGATAGATTATGAAAGTAAATTAGCAAAAAATATAAAAACAGATAGTAAGAGTTTTTATAGTTATATAAAAAGAAAAAGGGTGGCTAAAGTAAATGTTGGTCCCTTAGAGGATGAGACCGGGAAATTAATGGTGGGAAATATGGAGATGGCAAAAACACTGAATGAATATTTTGTATCAGTCTTTACAGTAGAGGACACTAAGAATATCCCAACACTGGACAAACAGGGGGCTATGGGGGGGAGGAGCTAAACACGATCAAAATCACTAAGGAAGTGGTACTCGGTAAAATAATGGGACTCAAGGCGGATAAATCACCTGGACCAGATGGCTTACATCCTAGGGTCTTGAGGGAAGTGGCGGTAGGGATTGCGGATGCATTGGTAATAATTTTCCAAAACTCCCTGGACTCGGCAAAGGTCCCGGCAGACTGGAAAACTGCTAATGTAACACCCTTATTTAAAAAGGGCAGTAGACAGAAGGCTGGAAACTATAGACTGGTTAGCCTAACATCTGTGGTAGGTAAAATTTTGGAGTCCATTATTAAGGAGACAGTAACAGGACATTTGGATAATCATAATTTAATAGGACAAAGTCAGCATGGTTTTATGAAGGGGAAGTCATGTTTGACAAATTTGCTGGAGTTCTTTGATGAAGTAACATATAGGGTGGATAAAGGGGAACCAGTGGACGTAGTGTATTTAGACTTCCAAAAGGCATTTGACAAGGTGCCACACAAAAGATTATTGCTTAAGATAAAAAATCATGGGATTGGGGGTAATATTCTGGCATGGATAGAGGATTGGCTATAGAAACATAGAAACATAGAAGATAGGAGCAGGAGTAGGCCATTCGGCCCTTCGAGCCTGCTCCGCCATTCAACGAGATCATGGCTGATCATCCAAACCCTAGCACCCGGTCCCTACACCGACAGCCATCCCACCCAAGCCCTATCCCCGTAACCCCACGTATTTAATCCCCCCTAACACTAAGGGCCAATTTTTTTTTTATCATGTCCAATCAACCTAACCTATCTAACAGAAGGCAGAGAGTTGGGATAAATGGTTCATTCTCAGACTGGCAATCAGTAACTAGTGGTGTTCCGCAGGGGTCAGTGCTGGGTCCCCAACTCTCTACAATCTATATTAACGATTTGGAGGAGGGGACCGAGTGTAACATATCAAAGTTTGCAGATGATACTAAGATGGGAGGGAAAGTAGTGAGTGAGGAGGACATAAAAAACCTGCAAGGGGACATCGACAGGCTAAGTAAGTGGGCAGAGATTTGGCAGATGGAATACAATACTGGAAAGTGTGAGGTTATGCACTTTGGCAGGAAAAATCGTAGAGCAAGTTATTATCTTAATGGCAAGAAACTGCAAAGTACTGAAGTACAAAGGGATCTGGGGGTCCTGGTGCACGAAACTCAAAAGGTTAGTATGCAGGTGCAGCAAGTGATTAAGAAGGCCAATGGAATGTTGGCTTTCATTGCTAGGGGGATAGAATATAAAAATAGGGAGGTATTGCTTCAGTTGTACAAGGTATTGGTGAGACCACACCTGGAATACTGCGTACAGTTTTGGTGTCCATAATTAAGAAAAGACATACTTGCTCTCGAGTCAGTACAAAGAAGGTTCACTCGGTTAATCCCGGGGATAAGGGGATGGACATATGAGGAGAGGTTGAGTAGATTGGGACTCTACTCATTGGAGTTCAGAAGAATGAGAGGCGATCTTATTGAAACATATAAGATTGTGAAGGGGTTGGATCGGGTGGATGCGGGGAGGATGTTCCCGATGATGGGTGAAACTAGAACTAGGGGGCATAGTCTTAGAATAAGGGGCTGCTCTTTCAAAACTGAGATGAGGAGGAACTACTTCACTCAGAGGGTGGTAGGTCCATGGAATATGCTGCCCCAAAAAGCTGTAGAAGCTACATCATTACATAAATTTAAAACAGAAATAGACAGTTTCCTAGAAGTAAAGGGAATTAAGGGTTACGGGGAGCGTGCAGGAATTTGGACATGAGTCTAGGTTCGGATCGGACATGGCCCTGTGGGTGGCGGAGCGGGCCCAGGGGCCGTGTAGCCTGATCCTGCTCCTATTTCGTGTGTCTAATTCTGTTAGATTCAGGAGATGGTTCTGTGATAGTAGATTGGCGGTTAGGATCAGATCAGCCATGATCTTATTGAATGGCGGAGCAGGCTCGAGGGGCCGATTGGCCTACTCCTGCTCCTATTTCTTATGTTCTTATGTACTGGAAGTGCCCCGCCTGCCTCTTGGGGCACTGCGAGGGAATATTGCTGTGGCACGTCGCGCCGCGGTACTGCAGGGCTTCCTCCCCTTCTTAAAGGCTTTGCGCAGCACGACCTGGGGCCCAGCTGGCCCACCAGGGATCGGAGTGCCGGCAAAAGAGCCTGGCACACAAGCGCAGCCAGCACTCCGCGGGGGGGTGGGGGGGGCTGGTCAGGAGGCCGGGGACGGCAATGGGGGCAGGTGCTGGCAGGCGGCCAGCAACAAAGATGGTCGCCCGGCACCTCGCCTTTAATTAGCACTGCCCCGGCCGCAGGTAGGCCCCCCTGACCCCGTTGGACATAGCGTCCGGCGGTAAGTCAGGGGACACTACCGAAGATCGCGGCCGGGGTGCGAGTGGGGCGCTGCACGTGGTGATGACTTCATCACCGATGGCGCAGCACTGCGGGGCACTAACAGTTACCGCTGAATTTTGCAGGAGGCATTGGCGGCGCCGCGCCCGGGCGCTAGTTGCTTTGCACCCCGTTAGCGCCTTAAGAGGGTGCTAATGGGAGGCGCAAAGCAACCAAATTTTTCCTTAAATTGGTTATTGGCCTACGTGAATATACTCAGTGGAGTGCCTCATTATGATTAACCTTGCAGTGATTAGTTTGGTGAGCCAGTGGAAAAACAACAATGGCCCCGATTTTGTGGTCAGCGATGAATGAACAGAGCTAGCCATTTATTACACATACACTTGCCCACAGACTTTCTTTGGGCTTTTGCACTTGAACTTGCTGTAATTCGAAATCCATTTCAATGCGGCACCCTCTACAGGAGATCTAGGGCCTGTGTAAACAGGGCAAGAAACTGTGTATCTCCTTAGCCAATCAGATTGAAGAACTCTTAATGAGCAGCGCAGAGTCTAAACTAGGAAGTGTAAGTTAGATATTTAATTCAATGCCAAAGCATGTACAGAAAGTGAAACAGAGAGGGAAAGAAAGATGGGATTAATTGAAAGATAAAAGAGACAGATAGAATTTTTTTTTAAAGTTTTATTTACATTGTTTTTATTTTTCTAAATCTCCAGCAATAATTAAAATCTGAAGGAATGAGACGCCACACTTGTAAAAGTTAATTTTCAGTAGCAGAGAGGTTGTTTGGCAGTAATTAAGACTTACCATGGCATTTAAAATCCATGTACACTAGAATGCACAACCCTTAACTTTTTCTGGTGAATTTAGTGGGTATCTAGTAGGTCAGTACAGCAACTTCACGCGTTCCATGTGTTTCAAGTCTCTGGGCGAGTTACCAGTTTAGCGAAGCTTCTGGAGGAGCAGGGCAACTCGGACAGCAACTTCCTGATTTCTACATTTAATGGTCTCCGGAAGTTGCTGTCCGACTTACTTTTTAATAACAGTGAGCTCTGATAGACTCAGCATTATTTCAACCGCAAAATCCAGGTCATTAACTTTACGTTTTACTCATCAATACTTTTAATGTTTGGTGCTTTTATTTTAACAAAGACTGATGTTCAGTATGCTGATCTTTTTTCCTCATGACTGAAAATGTAATGATCATCACCCAGTAATCTATGAAAAAGATTAAACTGCTGTATTTTGAGTAAGATTTCTACACTATGATAGTTTTCCATAGAAACACTTGAAAAGTGAAGGTTTGAAAAAGGAAATACATAACATACTTCAAAACAAAAGTGGCAGAGTATATCTCAGAATTTTTTGTGGTTGACAATTTATGGTTAGCTTCAAATAGAAATGCGCTTTTTAGATTCCAGTTTCTGACATCTTTGCATTACATAGTATGGATAGTGGACATGCTGGTAACTCCAATGTTTTTTTCAGGAAAAAAATAATTTCTTAACATTCAGCGTGAAGTGTGAATTCCACTAAAGTGCTCTCTTCCTGTCACGTGATTCACAACAAATCTTTGTGGTAAGAATCAGCCAAGGTTCCCATTCCTGATCATATTCAGTGTCCTGTGCCTTGAGGGAATGTGTGTGATGTCAGGTGCAAACAGGATTAGGCTCTGTACTGGCCACACTAGATGTGCTCCTATCCAGTTATCCAGCAAGTTAAACACTTATTCAAAATAATTCCTCGTGAAGCCGTTTGCTGTTTGAAGCTTTACTTGAACAAATTTGTGAAACTGTAAACAAAGACAAAGTATGTTTTGTACATAAACTGAGTACTATACATTCGATATTACATAAGATATAAACATATTTACAACAGTAGAATAGACTAATTGTATAACTAACTAACATTTGGGTAAACTTCTGTAACTATCAAATATTAACCTTTTATAAACATATTATTGTCAAAATACTACTCTGACAATGTTGCTATTATGCTAACAAACAAAGATACTCACAGATATTGCGCTTGGCCTAACATATGAAATCAGATTACACTGGATTGTGAAACCCTCATGGAATCCTCCATTACTGCCAGGTTCTTCCTGGAATTCTACTTCCTGGGATTCTACTTCCTGGGTAACACAGGAAGAAAGGTACAAAGGTTAAATGACCTCTCACAGGAAGAAAGGAACAAAGGTCAAATGACCTCAACACAGGAAGAAAGGAACAAAGGTCAAATGACCTCTGCTTCATACAAACACACTGCTAACACATAACCACCACCAGAGGGTGCTATCTGCACATAAAATAGTCCATCGGTCCAGAACAGGCTCAATTGTGCCTATAATTGAATAACCTGTTGACACTTCATAGCCAGGCCCACAAATGTAGAATGGTCACCTGGATGAGATACTGAAGGGTTCCCAAGCTCTTTCGAACTCTACTCAAACAAGAATTGCTGATTTCAGACAAGGAAAGTGTGAGAGGAGATGGGAAGGAAAGGAAGGTAGGGTACGTGCTGTTAAAACCCTTCAAAGTGAAGGGAGCACCATTGCGTATGGATGGGAGCTAGGTGAACTGGTGGTAGGTGTGGGTTTTTCAGCCTCAGATTTTATGGTTGCCAGCATCAATGGTGATGGAAATTCTATATTTAATCCTTTTGGTTTGAATTTTTTTTATAATCAATGAATATTGCAAACCAAGTTCATAGGTGACAAATGATCGCCAATTCACGCTTTATTACAGAAATAATTTTACAGAAATAATTCCCTTCTAGGAAACTAGTTACACAAAATGTTCCCCTCAATAAAAATGCAGATGTGGATGTGCTTTCTTGCATTCTCTTGTGGGAATTTCAATGTTGCATTTGCTCAAATAATGCATTTGAATTACTACAGGTTCCTGAAACATGCATTTCTTGTAGCCATTCAGTGTTTGCACACAAAAAAATGTATCTGAGTGATTTTCATCATAACATATCAAAAATTCCTCCTCAGGGTTTCATTTTATATTTCCTATATCCACCATCTTTCCCATTTCTCAAACCCTCGTCCAACAGTGGTATTATTTTGTAATTTTAGCTGGAACAAAAATGAACTGGATGAGCTCCAAGACTTTGTTCAATTGAGGACCATCCCTTGCCTTGTGGGTCACCTACATTTTGTTAAATAAGCCAGGATGGTAGTGTAGTCTCATTGTTGTATCTATGACACTGGTGCCACTCAAGTGATGCACCAGCAACAATTGTGTTTTAATTCAATTACTTTTGGTTTGCAAGTAATGACGAGCCATCTGAAATTGTAAAACTCACTCACTGCCCTTTCCACAGCAATAAATCCAAACTCACACACGAGCAGAAAACACGCTGTATCGATGTTATTTTATAGGACAGCATTAAACTTCATCTCTATAGAGATGTGCGGTGTAAAATCATTTTGGCTCTTTGAAAATAATGTATTTATCACACACTAGAACTATAGGAGTTGTCTCTTAATTAATTCCAGATAAACCATGCAGTTTCCCAAAATAATTCTAACCCAAATAGAGAATTGCAGTGCACTTTAAGAAACACTTTCCAATTGTAATGTGTGTACCTTTAAGGGGGAGAACTACTTTTTACAGCTCCTGTATCCTGTAGTACTGGCAGTGACCACACCTGTATATAAACCCTGAGTAGTGATTTGTACAGTTAGTTGCAGTTTGAACCCTCATTCAGTAAACACCTGTTGATCGTTCCCTGCAGTCTTTTGCCTGATTATTGAAGGACACATCATTAAGATACCCGGATCTAACATTGGCGACGACAAAGATTCGAACCTACCTGCAACTCTGCATCACCTCCCAGGGATTCGCTCCTGGAGAACAGTGGAAGGAGGTCGAGTCCAGAAGCACGGGCATCGCAGGGGAGGCTGTCGAGAGCCAGGCTTGGCTTTCCAGTCACGGTGGTCCAGCGAAACGGGCTGGCAACAGGTACTGCGCAGACCCTTCCCGGACAGCGGCGGCTAGAGCCGACCGAGCGGCACAGAAAAAGGCCGAGCAGCGTCGACGGGGGAGAGAGAGAGGGCAGAGCACACAGGGCGCAGCCGGTGTTCAAGGGCCGAGCAGCGTCAACGGGGGAGAGAGGCGAGAGAGCAGAGCACAGCCGGTGTTCAAGGACCGAGCGGCGTCAACGGGGGAGAGAGGCGCGCAGGAAAATGCGAGGTGCTGCCATTGCCACGAGGACCGCAGAGAGCAGCATTGGCAGCAGCACAAGAGCAGCGCACAAAACCCACAGGGCGTCGCCATTTGCCATGAGGACTGCCGAGAGCGGCGTTGGCAGCAGCGCAGGAGACGCCATTTTAAGCCGCAGTGGGGAAGAAAGGAAAGCGCAGGAGACGTCATTTTAAGCCAGTCTAACCACACCCAAAAATGCCGAAGAGTGGCAGTATCACAGTGTTCGACAATGAAGTCGAAGATTGGATGACATATGTCGAACGCATAGAAGTATACTGCAAGGCGAATGAAGTGCCAGATGACAAGAAAGCGCTGGTATTGTTGAATTCAATGGGTGCAAAAACGTATGGCTTACTACGAAACCTAGTAACCCCAGAGAAGCCAGTAGAAAAGGATTTTGAAAACATAGTGTCAATCCTACAGGACCACTTAAACCCCACACCGCTGCTGATAGCAGAAAGATTAAAGTTTCACAAAAAGAACCAGCATAAAGATGAAAGTAATGCTGAGTATTTAACGGAACTGCGCAAGCTATCGAAACACTGCCAGTTTGGAATGGGACTAGCAGATACTTTAAGGGACAAGTTTGTGTGTGGGCTTCAAAGTGAAGGAACCCAGAAACGGCTTCTATCAGAAAAGGATCTTACGCTGGACAAGGCTTTCAGCATTGCAGTATCACATGAAGCAGCCGCACGGGGCGCTGCAGAGATACAACGGAGACCGCAAGAATATGGCACAAATGAAATGTCATACGGAACAGTGAAGTGCTATCGATGTGGCAGAACAACACATGACCATAATGATTGCTGGTTCAAGGACAAAGTGTGCAGACAGCATGGAAAAGTAGGACACATAGCAAGAGTCTGCAGGTCGGGAAAGAAAACCAGCAGCAAGAAATCTCCACAGGAGAAGTACAAGAAGGTACATAAGGTGACGGAGAGTAGTTCAGATGAACAGAAGAGTGATACAGACTCCGGAAACAAGGAGCTGGGTTGTCTGAAATGACATAATGTGATCAAAACGGAGGATCACCAAATTATCTGGGTCACGCTCAAGATAGCAGGAGTCCAAGTGAAAATGGAATTGGACACAGGATCAGCCCAAACAGTCATAAACCGAAGGGACTACAAGCGGCTATTCTCACATATACCCTTGAGAGATACAAAGATTGTCTTGAAGACGTACACGGGGCAAAAAGTCTACCCCAAAGGAAAAATAAGGGTGAACGTTATATATAACGGCAAGGAAACACCAAAAATGGACCTATATGTATTGCCAGATGGAGGACCACCACTACTAGGACGTGAATGGATCTGGAAGATACAGCTAGATTGGAATTCCATACAAGCACTGACTGTAGATGCCAAAAAGGATGACGACGTCACATCTGGACGACTGTCAAAAATGCTAACTGACGCACAAGAAGTGTTCCAGGAGGGACTCGGAATACTAAAAGGCATAACAGCGATGATCAAAATAGAGGAAAATGCAAGTCCAAAGTTTTTTAAGGCCAGACCGGTACCTTATGCGATCCGCCCAGCCGTCGAAGCAGAGCTGGAAGGTTTGGAACGTTCAGGAGTACTGTCCAAAGTGGACTGGAGCGAGTGGGCTACACCCATCGTTCCTGTAATGAAGAGATCGTTGAGTAATACACCTGAGGGACCAAAGAAGGTTCGCATCTGTGGGGACTTTAAGGTGTCAGTGAACCTAGTCCTTCACACTGTACAATATCCGCTTCCGCGGATTGAAGATATTTTTGCCTCGCTATCTGGAGGGAAACGCTTCACTAAGATTGATCTGGCCCAGGCGTACCTGCAAATGGAGGTAGAAGAAGCCTCGAAACAGTACCTCACGATCAGCACTCATAAAGGTCTCTACCAATACAACCGACTGGTGTTCGGGGTAGCATCAGCTCCGGCTATTTGGCAAAGGGCAATGGAACAAATCCTGCAAGGGATTCCAGGGACCCAGTGTTATTTGGACGACATCCTGGTCACGGGCGAAAATGACAGTGATCACCTCGCCAACCTGGAGCAGGTGCTCACTAGATTGAAGGAATATGGGCTCCGAGCTAATCGCCACAAATGCGAGTTTTTCCAGAAGCAGATCTCGTATTGTGGCCATGTTATTGATAAAGAGGGGTTACATAAGTCCCCTGAAAAGATTGAGGCAGTAGTCAAGGCTCCAGCACCGGAAAATGTGTCACAACTGAGGTCGTTCCTCGGGCTGGTGAACTACTACCATAAGTTCTTGCCGAATTTGTCTACCGTACTACACCCACTTAACACCCTACTGCAAACGGGGGTACCATGGAAGTGGAGTGACGAATGTAGACGAGCTTTCCAGAAGAGCAAAGCATTGATCACATCAAAAGAAGCGTTGGCTCATTTCAACCCAGCACTACCAATTCGGTTGGCGTGTGATGCATCACCCTATGGCATTGGAGTGGTGCTGTCGCACAAATTCCCGGACGGCTCGGAGAGGCCAGTAGCCTTTGCGTCTCGGTCACTAACCTCAGCCGAGCGTAACTACGCCCAGATTGACAGGGAGGCCCTCAGCCTAGTGTGGGGAGTGAAAAAGTTCAATCACTATCTGCACGGGCAGAAATTCACCTTGCTGACTGACCACCAACCACTTGTCTCCATCTTTAATCCAACAAAGGGCGTTCCGGTGATGACTGCGCAATGGCTACAAAGATGGTCCCTTTTTCTAGGGGCGCACCAAAATGAAATCGAGTATAAGGGCACGAAACAGCATGGAAACGCTGATGGGCTATCACGCCTGCCACTGCCTACTGCAGAGGAAGCACCAGCAGTGGATCCTGTCGAAATATTTCATTCGACTATAATTGAATGCTTGCCAGTAACTAACGCTGGTGTAGAGAAGGAGACCCGAAATGACCCGACACTGTCTCGGGTATATGATTTGACGGTGAAGGGATGGCCAGCACATGGCGACTCACTGTTGCCAGCATTCTCATCCAGAAGAGAACAGCTGTCAGTATGCCAGGGGACCTTGATGTGTGGATCCTGAGTGGTAATTCCACCCAAGTTAAGGGAGAGAGTGCTCAATGAGCTTCACGAGGGTCATCTGGGAGGGGTGAAAATGAAAAGCCTTGCTAGGGCTTATGTGTGGTGGCCGGGGATCGATCAGCAAAGCGAGGACCTGACAAAGAGCTGCTCAGAATGCCAGAAGGTCCAAAATGCACCACCACATGCCCCTCTACACCCATGGGAGTGGCCCTCATCTCCATGACAACGGGTGCATATTGATTTTGCTGGTCCATTCATGGACTCAATGTTTTTAATAGCCGTGGATGCGCACTCGAAATGGCCTGAGGTGATCAAAATGTCCTCCACCACCACGGAGAAAACTATTGCAGTCCTATGGACCATTTTTGCCAGGAACGGCTTGCCAGAGCAGATTTGCTCTGAGAACGGACCACAGTTTGTGTCCGAAGAGTTTCGAATATTTATGAAAAGGAATGGGGTAAGGCATTACACATCTGCCCCGTATCATCCAGCCACAAATGGATTGGCTGAGAGGTTCGTACAAACCTTTAAAAAAGCAGTAAAGGCCATGTGCGATGACGACATTCCACTGCAGCATAAGGTGGACAATTTCCTGTTCGCCTACAGAAATGCGACACATGCAGTCACCAACCAGGCCCCAGCCATGATGTTCTTTAACCGAAGTTTGAGATCTCGTCTGGATTTGCTCCGACCAAATGTACGAAGAGATGTTGAGAATAAGCAATTCCAGCACATCAATGAGACGCCAAGAAGGAGCTTCAATGTAAAGCAACCAGTCTTGGCCCGCGACTACCGAACAGAGAAATGGCAACCAGGAACGATATGCACACGGCAGGGGCCACTAATGTACACAGTGGATGTTGGGGAGAACATTGTGAGATGCCATGCTGACCAGATCCTAGAGTCACAGGAATGAGTCAACCCCATGTCTTGGCCATACGTACCTGATGAGGGACCCGACGTACAGGTTGCATCTACCTCAGAAACAATAGCATTGGAAGCTGATGAATCAACTGACGACAGGGTGTTAGAATTGCCTACGCACCAAGAGCGAGACACTCGGGAAAGGCGTTATCCAGAAAGAATCAGGAAGCCTCCCCAAAGACTGAATTTATAAATAGACTATTTTCAGTTAATGTTGCATGTTAAAGGTGTTAATTGTAATTAGTTTGATATTTAATTGTTAAATGAGTGTTATGGTACTGTTAATCTAAAAGGGGAGGAATTGTAATGTGTGTACCTTTAAGGGGGGAACCACTTTTTACAGCTCCTGTATCATGTAGTACCGGCAGTGACCACACCTGTATATGAACCCTGAGTAGTGATTTGTACAGTTAGTTGCAGTTTGAACCCTCATTCAGTAAACACCTGTTGATCGTTCCCTGCAGTCATTTGTCTGATTATTGAAGGACACAACATTAAGATACCCGGATCTAACACCATTCTTTCCTATTGTGCAGCATTCTTGTTTTAAACATTAAAGTTAAAATCAAAATCCTGATACGAGTGGAAGAGTTTTCTTTTTAACATCTACTTCACAGTAATCAATCCCCTGCCAGATTTCAGCTCGAAACAATGAGTCGATCAAGTAAAAATGTTTAACCTATGGTTCAGCTTTAATTTAAGCTTCTTTGTTAACTGTATGTAAACTTCAACTGGGGGAGAAGCTTGTTCCAACAGGAGGTATCTAATAATAGAGCCTGTTATAATTTGGCTCGATTGTCTGTAATGACTTGAGGTACAAAGATTTATAATGTTTTGTTTTATCCGTGGCGATACAGAAATATTAATTCACACAAAACCAGATGTAAAAATAAAACCTCGGCAACCTACTTAAGCAATTATATAAAAGTCAGCCTCGTTCAGTGTAATTTTTTTAAGGAAACAAACATATCATTTTGAAATTTTGGATATGTCATTTGGATCTATTGTGGAAATTAAAGTATCTCTGAAAAAGTGAAGCAGTCGGAAAAGCATACAGTTCTGCAGGTTAAAATCTAGTCTTAAGTTAAATTCTGTTTCTGAAAATCATTTTTTTTTAAGGATCTAAAAGGGGAACTTTATCGGAACAGGAATTTAACTAACTTCTTAACTTGACACGTTACTTGAAAAACTTGAAAACGTACCAACACATTGATCGAGCTGTATTTGCTTCTAAGTGATCCTGCTGGGAATCTGTTGTGATTGGGGCCATTGAGTAAGTGGCAAGTTGCAACAAGCTGGCAAATTATGTGCGAATACAAATGACTGGGACCAGATTTGTAGCAATTAAATGCAACTTGTGAAAGGCATTTATGACTTTTTCTTGATGTTTTTGCTAGTTGAAGATGCGTGTGACCACTACAGGGATCAGAAGATACGATGAAAATGAAATTAATTATAACAGCACCTTTGTCAAAATGTTACTTGAGGTAAAATACAGTCAGAGAGAGAGTGAAGGCTTTGGAATTCTTGTCAGTTAATGCTGTTTAAGACAGAACTACAAATGTTTCAGCAGTGAGAAGTCTGCCCTCTTGTGTGGAAATATTTGTAGTTGGACAAGATCCTCTCTATGGGAGTCATGTGAAAAGCTTATTTATAGTGTACAATATCCAGTAGAGGGAGTGATTTGAAGGCGTCTCTGTTGCAGAGTTTGTGGCATATCCAGGAGTATTAAGCTAAAATGCAAGACAATCTGTTTTCAAGTAGATCAGAGGCCATGGCCCCTATTTTTACATTTACTGAACTGGAGCATGAAGAGTGATTTCCATTTTCCCTGTGCACTGGGGAAAGTCTGGAACAAACCCATACCATTGACATTATCCAGCATTATAGCTGGTCTCACTCTAGGATTGTGAATACTACTCCAAAGAGTTTGAAATAGAAATATGAAATCAAAACAAAGTTTGGAAATGTACAGTAGGTCAGTTACCACCTGTAGAGGGAAGAGACATGTTTCGTTTCAGAGGGATACCCTTCATCCGAACTGAAAACTAAAACATAAAAATATACACCCTAAAATGTTAACTTGTCTTTTCGGCCTCCAGATGGCAACTGAGCTGCTGTGTATTTCCAGAACTTACTGTATTTATTAAGATTTCCTTTATTTTCAGTTTTTTTTCTTCATCTTTGAGAATGTAAGTATTTGACCTGATTCAGTAAATATTAATGCAGAACACATGGAAATCAAACAGTTTTTCCATGGAAAAGCTGAGCAAATGTATAAAGGAGAAAGCTTTTGAGAATAAATGATGAAACGAAGGCTGGAATTTTCCCTAGATAATCAGGTGGGTTTGGAGCGTGGGGGCAGTTAAAGTGTTAATAATGGGATTCCCGACTTAATCCCGCCTTCAACCCGTCCACTTCTGGTTTTGTCCGGGGCGGGTGACCAACCCGCTCCCAGGGGGCGTTACCTCAATTTAAACATTGTGGCTTAGAAATTCAGTATAGCCACGTTTGGGGCGCTACAGCCGGGCGGCCGCTAAAGTTTGCGCCCGGCGCAACTTCGCGCCACCTTCGCCGATATTCAGTGGTATCGCCCCAAGAGGTTGCTGCTGCGCTAAAACAGGCGATGCACGACTATCATTAGGCGCTAAGCCGGCGGCCCGAGGCGAAACCCCCGAGGGCGGGCGCAGCGCAGGTGTGGCGAGTTGCTGATTGACGGCAGACACTCTGGCGCCGGTGCGCTCTTAAAGGGGAAGGGTGGATTTGTTTGCCTGCCACGCCCTGCACACTGCAGCCCTGAAGCAAGGCCTGACCACTGCTGCTTGATCTGGACAACGCCCAGGACTATGGAGAAGGCCAACGTTTGCACCCATTGCAGCCCCCATTATATGTTTCCAATCAATGCTATGGCTCTGAAGTTAAAGACAAGTGCAACGCTGTGGCCTGAAGCCACAAGTACCTGTGCGAGTGTTGAGCCAAACCAGAAAGCTCTCTACCTTTGTCTCTCTGCAAAGATCCGTCTCTCACAAAGAAGGAGTGTTGCAAAATGGCTGCCATTTCTACTGCAGGACGAGTGCCCTTTAATTTGCGCCCCCCTCGCCCCGCAGCGACTGGGAATCGTTCCCCTCTACCAGTCGCTAGGGGCGCCAGGCGCACAATAGGCCGGCGTCACTGAATTTTTGATTTGGGGCGCACAAAGGGCGTTGCACGATGAAATGACGTCAGGATCTGCGCGCACAGCTGAGCGCGCGCAAAGGCTTTGCGCCGCCGCTAAATCTTTACTGAAGTTGGGGAGAGGCGCAGATCGCGCTGCGTCCGGCCGCTGGCCGCCTAGCGCCCCACATCTCCTCCTCCTAAGGCGCTAGCGGCTGGCGCAAATAACTGAATTTCTAGGCCTGTATCTTTCCCTGTCCAATTTGCGTTTAACTGCCTGTGGACGGGTTTCACACAATTCGTGAAACCTGGCAGTTAAACAGAGGCGGGGACTGCAGTATCTAGGAGGTAAGTGGTTTTATAGAAACATAGAAGATAGGAGCAGGAGTAGGCCATTCGGCCCCTCGAGCCATTTCGGCCATTCAATGAGATCATGGCTGATCATCCAAATTCAGTACCCTGTCCCTGCTTTCTCCCCATATCCCTTGATCCCTTTAGCCTTAAGAAATATCTCAAACTCCTTCTTGAATATATTTAATGAATTGGCCTCAACTGCCTTCTGTGGCAGAGAATTCCACAGGTTCACCACTCTCTGGGTGAAGAAATTCCTCCTCATCTCAGTCCTAAATGGCCTACCCCTTATCCTTAGTCTGTGACCCCTGGTTCTGGACTCCCCCGCCATCAGGAACATCCTTCCTGCATCTAGTGTGTCTAGTCTTGTTAGAATTTTATAAGTTTCAATGAGATCCCCTCTCATTCTTCTAAACTCTAGCGAATATAAGCCTAATCAACCCAATCTCTCTTCATACGTCATTCTTGCCATCCCAGGTATCAGTCTGGTGAATCTTCGCTGCACTCCCTCCATGGCAAGGACATCCTTCCTCAAATAAGGTGACCAAAACTGCACACAATACTCAAGGTGTGGTCTTACCAAGGCCCTGTACAACTGCAGCAAGACATCCATGCTCCTGTACTCAAATCCACTCACTATGAAGGCCAACATACCATTTGCCTTCTTAAACGTCTGCTGCACCTGCATGCTTACCTTCAGCGACTGGTGCACAAGGACGCCCAGGTCTCGTTGCACTTCCCCTTTTCCCAATCTATTGCCGTTCAGATAATAATCTGTCTTCCTCTTTTTGCCACCAAAGTGGATAACTTCGCATTTATCCACATTATACTGCATCTGTCATGCCTCTGCCCAATCACCCAACCTGTCCAAATCATACTGGAGTTTCTCGGCATCCTCCTCACAGCACACATGCCCACCCAGCTTTGTGTCATCTGCAAACTTGGAGATATCACATCTAGTTCCCTTGTCTAGATCATTAATATATATTGTGAATAGCTGTGGTCCTTGCACGAATCCCTGCATTACCCCACTAGTCACTGCCTGCCGCTTGGAAAAAGACCCGTTTATTCCAACTCTTTGCTTCCTGTCTGCCAACCAGTTCTCTATCCAAGTCAGTACCTTACCCCCAATCCATATGCTTTAATTTTGCATGCTAATCTGTTTTGCGGGAACTTATTGAAAGCCTTCTGAAAGTCCAAATACACCACATCCATTGGTTTTCCATTATCTATTCTACCAGTTACATCCTTAAAAAATTCCAGTAGATTAGTCAAGCATGATTTACCTTTTGTAAATCCATGTTGACTTTTTCCGATCCTGTCATTGTTTTCCAAGTGCTCTGCTATTATATCTTTTATAATGGACTCTAGCATTTTCCCCACTACCGATGTCAGGCTTACTGGTCTATAATTCCCCTGTTTTCTCTCTACCACCTTTTTAAAAATAGTGGGGTTACATTAGCTACCCTCCAATCCATGGGAACTGTTCCAGGGTCTATAGAATTTTAGAAGATAACCAGCAATGCATCTACTATTTCTAGGGCCACTTCCTTACGTACCCCAGGATGCAGATTATCATGCCCTGGGGATTTATCGGCCTTTAATCCCGTCAATTTCCCTAACACCATTTCCCTACAAATACTGATTTCATTCAATTCCTCCCTCTCATTAGACCCTATGTTCCCTGACATCTCTGGGAGGTTATTTGTGTCCTCCTTTGTGAAGACAGAACCAAAGTATATATTTAATTAGTCTGCCATTTCTTTGTTCCCCATTATAAATTCCCCTGATTGTGACTGCAAGGGACCTATGCTTGAATTTACCAATCTTTTTCTCTTCACTTATCTGTAAAAGCTTTTACAGTCAGTTTTTATGTTCCCTGCAAGCTTACTCTCATATTCTATATTCCCCCTCTTAATAAATCCCTTTGTCCTCCTTTACTGAATCCTAAACTGCTCCCAATCCTCAGGTTTGCTGCTTTTTCTGACCAATTTATATGTCCTCTCCTTGGATCTTATGCTATCCCTAATTTCCCTTGTTAGCCATGGTTGAGTCACCGTGTTTGTTTTATTTTTATGCCAAACAGGGATGAACAAATTCTGTAGTTCATCCATGCAATCTTTAAATGTTTGCCATTGCCTATCCACCGTCAACCCTTTAAGTAATGCTCCCCAATCCATCCTAGCCAACTCGCAACTCATACCTTCATAGTTTCCTTTATTTAAATTCAGGACCCTAGTCTCTGAGTCAACTACTTCACTCTCCATCTTAATGAAGAATTCTATCATATTATGATCGCTCCTCCCCAAGGGGCCTCGCACAACAAGATTGCTAATTCATCCTTTCTCATTACATAACACCCAGTCTAAGATGGCCTGATCTTTAGTTGGTTCCTCGACATAGTGGTCCAGGAAACCATCCCGTATACACTCTAGGAATTCCTCCTCCACAGTGTTGTTACTAATTTGTTTAAACCAATCTATATGTAGATTAAAGTCACCCATGAAAACTGCTGTGCCCTTATTGCACGCGTCTCTAATTTCCCGTTTAATGCCATCCAAAACCTCAGCATTACTGTTTGGGGGTCTGCATACAACTCTCACTAACGTTTTCTGCCCCTTGATATTTCTCAGCTCTACCCATACAGATTCCACATCGTCAGGGCTAATATCCTTCCTTATTATTGTGTTCATCTCTTTAACCAGCAATGCTACCCCACCTCCTTTTTCTTTTTGCCTTTCCTTCCTGAATATTGACTACCTCTGGATCTTGAATTCCCAACCTTGGTCACCCTGGAGCCATGTCTCCGCAATCCCAATTATATCATACCTAACTCCTGGATCCAGGGTCCGAACCATACCTACCTCCTACGATCGGATACCCCACCACGAAGCCTCTGACCACTGCTCCCCCCCCCTCTCAGGCCTGCCCGCCCCACCCAACGCTGATGATGAGGCCGGCCCCTGATCCTCTCTAAACCCTCCCCCTCCAAATCCCCAGCTGGCCACCTCCCCCCACCACCCCCTGCGATACCTGGCCTCCCCACCGCACCCCCTGATTCCCTGTCCCGGTCCCAGCCCCGGCCAATCCTCTTCCCCTCCCCCACCCCAGTCCCCGATCCCGGCTGACCCTCTTCCTCCTGATCCCCATCCCCTGCCAATCCTGTTCCCCTGCCTCCCTTGATCCCCAATCCCAGATCCCTGCCGATCCTCTATCCACCCCCCGATCCCCGACTGATTGCCGACCCCTCTCCCCACACTCCCACCCCCCGCCCCCATCCCCGATCCCCAGCCGATCCTCTCCCCCTCCTGTTTGCCGACCCCCCCCTCCCATGATCCCAACCCCTGGGCCGATCCCTCACTTCTGTGGCCTACCCGCCCGCAGCCAGCCAGCCTCTTAAGCTGGCTGGCTGCGGGCGGGAATCTGAGACCTTGCATTCAAATCAAGCCCTGCCGGAAACCCGGCCTCCTGGGTTTCCTGCCCACCTCTGAGGGCCCCCACCCCTACAACCCGCCACCCTTGAGAAAATCCCGACCCTAGTGTCATTTAGAAATACTGATGTATAAAACTGTACTCATCCTAACTTCTTACATCTTTCTTTGTGTTTTATGAGATTCACATATATAGCTGCCAACACTAGGAGTGAGATTTATAAGCAGGAAGAGTAGCCTGGATGACATAAAAAAATCTATACATGACAATGAAATTGGCAAACGTAGATTTTTGGTGTTCCTTGCTGTTATTGTGAGAGAGACAGAAAAGCATCCTTGTGGGTCATCACAAATGATGTTGAAATAGAAAATCGGTTGTAGGTTTAGCATGTTTTACTGTGCAACAGTTCTTTGCGGCTATCACTCTAAAGTAATAAGTTCCTGATCTCGGCATCACTATCATAAGGAAGCATTGAGGGGAGCACAGTAGATGTTGAAGTTGGGGGGGAGGAAATCAAGAGGGCAATTAACTTGGTGCACCTCTTATCAACTTGTTACAAAATCATATTAGCAAAAATATGGCATCCAGTTGCCTGCCGATCCATTTTTGGCCAAAGAATAGTGCTAGGGTAAGAACTTTAAAGGGGAAAAATTGGGTTGTGCCCCCCTTTGGGGCACCAACTTTGACGGGGTGCTACTTTTAGCGCCCTGAAAAAGTTAGCACTCCTGCGGCCAAAATTGGATGGTAGCGCCCCAAGCAGGAGGCGGTCCTGCAGGCCTCTCTCCCCTATTAAAAGGGAAGGGCCTAGCACAGCACGGCAATGACCTAATTGCCAGAAGTGCAGCGCCGCGGGGCTTTACCGGCTGCCGCCGCCCCTAACCTCCCACTGAATTTCGCGGGAGGCGTTAGCGGCGCTGCGCCCAGGCGCTAGGGGCTTGGCACAAAGCAACCAAATTTTGCCCCTTAAAAATCTTAAAAAGAGGAGAGAATTACTTTAAATAAAGCAAAGTAAGTTGTTACAATGTTTTTTCTATATATTTTTCTGTAACTTTTCTCCTCTTCCCTCTGCTTCTTAAAGTAATGACTGACTCATTGCTGGGATACTGTAAGTATTAGGCTACCCCCCCCTCCTCAAAAGTTAAAAGAAAACAAAACTGAATAACAAGGGGCTGGTCCTTGGGAAACCATACAATGTACTTATTCCCTGTACGAAGTTAAACTTTGAACATTGTTGCCTGTTGTTGCTTGTTTGTGTCATTGGGGTCCAACTGATGACAGTAGCGCAGAGAGTTCGCTACATTAGCAGGATGCAATTAGATTCTGTGTGGATGTTGCCAGAGATAAAACAGTTTGGTGATAATTCTGCATGTATATTTAAAAAAGTCACACAAGAGTTCATAGAAGCTGAAATTCATTCAGCCCCCCCAAATGTTATGCTACCATCCACCTCCTGTTTAAAAAAAAATCTGTTTTGATGGGTTTTTTTTACCAAAAGGAAAGGAACGACTGAAGATGTTACCATCCTCCAGATAGCACTTTTAATAAGTTTAACTAGACTGTAACCTTCCGGATATTATGAGGGTCCGGAATACCCCCAGAATTCTGCAACTCCTTACAAAAGAGTGTACAGAAATTGGGTTCGCGAGTTTATACAGAAATACTCTTTGAGACAATTCTAAAAAGATATAGTTTTATTTAAGAGCCGACATTCATTTAACAGCTGTTGATTCAGTCGCAACTTTAACAATTCAAAATACAAATAGCTTACATTTCTTATTTCTCAGAGATCCTTATTCTCAAATCTTTACTTCATTACATTTCTACGTTTCGTACTTATCTCTAAATCCAGATTATCCACCAAAATCAATTACTTTGATTACCTGAGACTCAAAGTTTAAAAACTTACAGATGGTGCCTGTAAAGTTGAGAAACGCTTACCCGTTCAGCGAGTTCTGACTTTCTGTTTGAAAAGCTGTTATTTTTATACCCTTTTTGCAATGATTTATTCTTTGAAGTTCTTTGCTGATGTAAGCTAATTGTCTTTATTGATACCTCTGTTGAATGTTTTCTATCTTACTGTCAATTCAACTATTGCATGCATAATTATGTCTCTACCTTTAGGTGTTCCAAAAGCTATCATAAAAACCATATGACAGCAATGGTTTCTGTTTGATGCCATTCTTATCGAAGATTTTCCATTCAATTCTTAATATTGGCTTTACTGGTTTTAGCAGACGTTGAGTCTCCTAACTGCTCCAAGTTCAATACAAACACAATGTAATTGCTTGGTGTATCTATTGAAGTCATATCTTCAAAGTGTTCTTGTTGGTATCATATTTACTATGTATAAATTGAAGACACTTTGACTGAGTGTTTACTTGTTTTCTAGCTATCTCAATTGATTGCATTAATCTTATGTTTCCTGTCTTCCAAGTTTAACATAAAAACCATTTGACCAGCAGGTGTTTCTTTTACTTGATATCATCTTTTCAAAGGCACATGCCTCTTTTAATGTTTGTGTTTCTGTTCAACGTGTTCGCTTTTAACACCTTAAACTGGGTCTTCCAATATGTTATTTCCAAACTCCAGACCCTCTTGAAGCGCCAAACTGCCATTTCAATAGGGTAATTGTTTTAGTATATTTAACTAATTCCCATTTCAAAGCTTGTATGTTTACAAGTTTGTTAAACAGCTGATCTTTATTGCTGAAGCCTGTATCTCTGTTTACAGCTTGTGTCTCCGAGGCTTTTGATTTTTAAACCCAGTATATCATGTATTAATAAATATCAGAATTCTGTTCATATTATGGTGTATCTTTCTGAAATATGGCTTATTCCCTCACAGATTAACTCTTGGGCAATAAAGGTAATCCTCTGATTGTAAGGGACGCAGGATTCATACGAACATAGGAATTACGAGACAAAAAAGTCCAAGGTCCATCTAGTTTGTCTTCTGCTGTCCTGGTAGTTGCATGATACAACAATAATGGAGTTGTTGACTAGTAATGGCAATCTCTATCAATGTCTGCAACAGACCCAGATATGAGGTGATACAAAGCCCAGTGGTGGAAAGCATTGGGAACCATAGGTCCAAAGTCACCGGTTCCTCCCTAGCTTGCTATACTTGCCATATGTCGGGGTAGCCCTTGTTGTGCCCATTTCACGGGTGTAAAATAGGCACAATGAGGCTCAATTTCAGGATTCAACATATGCGTCCAAAGGATGTCTAAAACAGGCTCCTTACATGTGTAAATGAGCGGCCTAATGCCTGTTTTAGGCCCCCTTGCAGAAATTGGCTATCACAGAACGGAGCAGGCGCTGGACCTGCTCTGCTCCGGACTCTTCTGCGGCCTAGGCAGCGGCCACCAGCAAAAGGTAGGATTCTGTTGCCGTGGAGCCAGGAGCAGCAGGAGTGCTCTCTTGAATCCACAGTGTACTAATCGGACACCCGCCAAGGATTGCCTTCAGGCCGCTGCTGCCAAGGTAGGCATCCCAATATTCACCTCTTCAAGTGGGCGAGCTGCCTGTGGAGGTGCAACTGGTGCCGATTGCTCGCCTAAATGATTGAAATGAGGCCAGCCTCGGACCTCCCGATTGGGGCACATGCTACCCAGGCAGCACCAATTCTGGGCTGGCAAACAGACCCAGATGAAGTTTACCCCCATCACATCTCAAATTACTTATATAATGTATCCAAAAATATCATTTTCTGAAAGAAATCTATCTAATTTGCTCTTGTTTACCTATATATTGGACAGTAAAAGTATTTTCCAGATTGTAGGGGACATGAGGTCCACTCCTGAGTGACCTATGGCACTGAACCTGGGAGAACATCGACTGTAGACCTGTAAATTTGCAGCATTATCAATGAAATAGAGATAAACATAAAAAGCTGTAAAACGAGCGAGTGCAAATGCATGCAGGGCAAATATGTTTAAACATGTTCAATATGCAGTCATCTGCAATCTTTGGGACTGATGCATTGATATTCCACACACTCACCGAGGACAAGAGGGCACACGTATTTCTATACATTTTGCTGAGGCAGGGAGTTGCAGGTCTCCCACTGCCCCACCTTCATCAGTACAACCCCTAATAAATGGTTCAATGCAACAGGTAACAAATGTCCTCATCTCCTTGAGAGTCGATTATGTAGAGACCATGATATGTTGTATACTTCCAACGATTTTATCACAGGTTCAGAAAGATGTGCCCATTGGCTGTTTTGAATGAGTCGCACAGAAATAAACTTTTGTTAAGTAGTATAAGGTTTAGTAAAATCCTAGATGACTGAGAGTAGAGCAAGTTTTAGTGCTATATCTTGGTCCTTGAGGGTACTTTAGCGTATTTGGGACTTTGGGAAGCTGAACAAACCTCTCTCTCTCTCAAAATAAGGAAAAATTCTCTCCCAGTCGGTTTTCCAGAAATTGGTCACAAAAATGTCTACTTCCAAGTGGCAGTTATGGAAGTCCACTGGAACATTGGCATTCTAGGTCGCCATCTGGTGTTACCAGTGCACTTTTCTGGCCTCAATCTGCCTCCTTACAGTCTTTTATGAAATGTCCCTCAGTATTAGGTGCCCATTTACATCTCTATGGCCTCCATGTACACCAACACTTTGGTTTGACGGTATGGGAGTATGAAAGTTTTTTTTAAATTTCCATATAGTCTATGATTTCAGCTTGGAAAATGAATGTGTTCCATAAATTGAGGGATCAATGAGAACAGTAGCAGTCCCCGTTCAATAATCATAATATGAATACTGATGTACAGAATATATTTTCAAAATTATCATCCCATGCATGGTAGAACAAAGCAGTAGTGCCAGCTTCCCACTAATGGATTTTGTGATGCCAACCTTTAAAATGGGCAAACTTTACACATTAAAATAACATTTTGAATTCAGTGCATTAATAGTTTTGAGTGCACAATTCATAAGGAAGGTAATCATTACTGTGTAATACGATCTGTGTCTTTAAGACTGAGGTGAGGTGAGTGGCTTGTTTGTAATGGATTTTGTAGCTCCAGTCTTTAAATTCGCTGAACTTTACACATTAAAACATTAATTCGGAATCCAATAGCTTAGAACGCACAGTGCATTAGGAGAACAATTGACTGTGTGACATGATTTATGTCTCTGGACTTGCATTTACAATACAAAATGCTTTGCACCAACACTACAACTGCAGTGTAAATACAGCTAAACCTAGAGTTAAGATCTGCCTTTAGACAGAATTGCAGTATGCGAGATTCCCTGGAGCAGTGCACCTCGCTCTATTTCACTCTGGAGTCAAATTGAGCCATAATATTGGATTTACATTACACAATTTTAGTCTCAGTGCATAGTGATGTCCACACCCTCACCGATTCTAACCTTGGAAAGGAAACACACCCAACGAAGAAGCTGACTAATTGTTTGCCTTGTCAGCTCATGAAAGTAAACACAATGGGGTGGAATTTCCGTGGGGCTTCGCCCCAATATCCCACTGTAACTTCAATAGAAGATTGGCGGACATCCTGGACAAATGTCGCTTTTTCAGGGTCTCTGCCAATCTTCTGCCGTAATTCTGTGCCATTGCTGCCTGTATTTAAGCATAGACGGGGCAGTAGGGACTCAGAAATTGCCTCCCTTTGTGCTTTCTAACCAATTTGTTAAAGAACTTTGGGGGGTAAATATTGTGGCGGAATAATGCTCTGAAATCATGAAGCTGATATAGTTGATCATGTACTTTACTTGGGCAACACATCTTTATTGGCAGTCGATTAAACTGTTGCTTTCAGCAGAATGTAGGGGTTAAGCTTTATGCACAAGCTGAGAGAGAAGAAGACAGATTAAAAAGGTACTTTATGATGATTACCGAATTAAGATGAAAAGGGAATAATAGGCCTCCCACTGTACTCTTCCAGTGTTTGAAGTTGAAGAGAATAATTTTATAGCTCAGTTCTTCAAAATGACTCGTGGCTGTAAATGTGCTGCAGCGTGGGCTAGGAACTGTAATTATCTGGTGAGTTTTCTTCATCTTCATTTTGTTTGTTAAAGTAAGGATTTCAAGCAACAGTTTGCCATCAAAATATAGAATATACAATGTTTCTTTATTCAGAGAACAATGAAAGTGAAGAAATGCATTCTGATTATGTATTCAGTAAAGCTAATACCCATCATTAGAAATGTTTAGAAAGTTCTGAGTGACAATGTTAGATGACAGAACATGGATGTGCATAATTTGAAAGTGCAAGAGACAATTAATTTCTCAAAGGATTTTGGATGTTTATATTGGATGTTTATATTGACGAGTAAGAACAGTCAGAAAAGTATTTCCTTTCAGTATTTCCATCTATGAACAAATTGCTAATGTTGATGGGACAGAATACCATCATCAACCTCATTATTTTCAACCAGGCAAGAAGAACCTTGATCGCAATAGATGGGTTCTTTCAAAAAATACTTTCTGACTCCTATTCATAGGACTCATGTATAAATCCCACTATGTAGTAACATTTTAATGTGCTTGCACTCTGAGCATGTTTTCAGCACTCCACCTTTGAAACAACAATAAATTGCATTTATATAGTGCCTTTAACATAGTAAAACATCCCAAGACACTTCTCAGGAGCGTTATCAAACAAACCTTTGACACCGAGCCACATAAGGGGATATTAGGACAGGTGAAAGAGGTAGGATGATTTAAGGAGCTTGTTAAAGGAGGAGAGAGAGCTAGAGAGGCGGAGAGGTTTAGAGAAGGAATTCCAGTGCTTAGGGCCCAGGCAGCTGGCCGCCAATGGTGGAGTGATTAAAATCGGGGATGCGCAAGAGGCCAGAATTGGAGTAGCACAGAGATGTTGGAAACTTTATTCTGCTCTGTAACAAGGAGCTTTTGACACTTGTATACAATGGCCCTAGAGAAGTCTGTAACCTAGAGAGAGCAATAATAATATTCTATAATCTAGTGAAAGTAAAATAACTGATTTCCAACAGCCCCTCCCCTCACCCCCACCCAAAGAACATACAAACAAGAGTAAAGCCAACTCTACCAGTTAATTCCTTCTGAGATTAAGGACCGCGACACTGGTAAAAAGAAATAAAAACAGAAAATGCTGGAAATACTCAGCAGGTCAGGCAGCATCTACATATATATACATAATAATAATGTATATTCCCATCTGCTGCCTGACCTGCTGAGTATTTCCAGCATTTTCTGTTTTTATTTCAGACTTCCCGCATCCGCAGTATTTTGCTTTTTGTACTGGTAAAAAGAAACCTTCTGGCTCAGGATTCAGGTGAGTCTGAATTTCCTGTCTCCAGCCATAACACACCTTCCTGACAGCACGCAGCAGTGCGGAATGTGACAGTCACTCACACCATTGCAAGCTGAAACTAATTGTTTGTGGAAAGTGGCGAGAAATCTACACAATAAATTTTCCTGCTTTCGTAAACTCGAGAGTCTGTTCCTCCTGTCTGGAGGAGGACAGTATGGAGGCAGAAAAAGCATATAAAGTGCCAATTTGATTTTTGTAAACAAAAGTAATGAAGCATGCTATATTCTTGTGAATTATTCCTCTGACTTATTTTAGTTATTAGCATTGAGCTAAATATTTCCAAACTCTAAAAGGAGGATGAAGATTTCTTGTCCCCAGCTATGTGATGTGAAATCATAACAGGAGAGCCCTGAAATTCATAACAATAGCCATTGTGTTTATAACTGAATGCAGAGTGAAGTTATGTGAGTGCACCTGACTAAACTAAACTAAACAGAACACTTAGATTCTTGAGCGAGGAATGCACCCTCAATATAAATAGATGTGTTTATATACGTAATATATATCCCCCATCATGGATCCAAAACTGCAGGTGGGGGTTGGCACAGTGAAGAATTTGTAAACACCCAAAAAACCAAGAGTACAAGGTGGATGTATGCAATGTTTGTGCTTCAAATTGTTTTTCTTTCATAAATGAATCTGGATCAGGATTCCTCTTCTGCACCTTTCCTATTTTTTCCTCAAAAAGTACTTTCAGCAACTTTTGCACCTATTCCCTTGCGAACATTCACATTTCACAAGTTTACCATTGGTGCGAAGCCCAAACTGACTTGAAGGGAGGTGGAATGTGACTGCCTCTTTCAACAAGACCGATTCCTCTTCGTTCTAGTGTCAGGCCAAGTTCTGCCACCGGATTCAGGCTGTACTTGCACTATAACTGCAGAGTCCGTGTGAAGCGAAAACGCTTTGCACCAAGACTACAATCATGCGGATGCACCCTTAACTGCACAGGTGCCTTGCTCATTAATATTGAGCTACGCTTACAGCAAACGAGTATCATAGCATTCACCTTGTTTCCACTACCATCTGAAAATGAGACACTGAAGAGGCTGCAGTTCACCGGCGGGAGAGGGAAGATAGAGTTGAGAAAAAAATCTGATGCCCAAAGCCATTGAGTGGACAGTTTGGGTCTAAAAACTGATTAGTATTCCATGTGCTCTTGGACCTCACAGCAGAGGAAAAGCATGTAAATCCATGTATTATTTCCTGTGCTGTTTCACATCTGCCATAAGAAAAAATAAATAAACCAGATGTTTAAATCCAAAAGTCAATCGGCAGAATGTTCAACTTGGGGTGGGGGTGTAAAACAGATTATTTGTCCCGCCTGATTTTCCTTTCCATCAATCGGGCTGGGTGTATAACGAGCAACCGTTCCAATATTGCCCATTTTATATCCCTGCCGAAGTAGTAAGCTCCGCTCAATATTTTACATTTTGCACCAGAATCAGAGTAATTTTAAATGGGTCACAACTGGGCAAATCTTTTGTGTGAAGGACAAATGTTTAGATTAAAAATGTACATTCCATAGTTGTACAGAACTAGCTGCATGTACAGATAAGATTGTAAGAAATAACAATATTAGGCCCTTTTAAATTTGCGCTTGTCCAGAAACCTACAATACAATGTTGACTTTTATTCCTAAATGCAATAGAAATCACTATTATCTGGTCGTGACAAATTTCTTTCGGAATGAATAATTAAGGTTTGTTGCTTTGAAATTTGATGCAACTTTCATACATCTATTCAAAACACATTTAAGCTTCGTTTTGCCATAGTCAACTAGATTCATAGCAAATTAACTTTATTTTCCCCTAATTAAAATATGTGCTGCTGAGGCATAATACATGACTTGCTAAATTAACAGTAAGAAAATCATTATTGATTACAAGAAGACAGACTTATATATGTAATAAATGGTAGTTGGCTATAATTTAGCCAAGGTATTGACAGTCTGAATTTCAAGATTAAATTATGGACTTTAGCTCTTTCTCCCTTCTATCAGTACCACAAAAAAGATCTCACAAAATAACGCACTGATACAGGTGCACTATCCCTTATCCGAAACCCTTGGGACCAGATGTTTCTCGGAATTCGGAATTTTTCGGATTTCAGAATGGTATTCAGAATCAGTATGTAACACCCTAGCGGGGGTCTGGGCAGCACCCCGTAAGCAAACACATTAATATTTCTGCAGCGAACCTTATGAATATTCACACTGAGTGGGATAAATAAAGACTATAAATAGTATTACAGTTTATTTGTACAGTAATAATTTGGTTTGCAATGTTTTCCTACTTTTCATTAGTTTATGGTCATCACTGTCAGTGTAAAACTTCAACAACTTGTCTTTCTGTTTCTTTAAGTCATATACGGTGGTAGTTCCCACACCATATTCTTCAGTAAGACGCCGCACAGACACACCACGATCAAGCTTCTGCAATAACTCCACTTTCTGCGATATCGATAATGAGAGATGCTTCCTTTTCTGCTTCTCACTGTTACCCATATCTGCAGCTCTTTTTGACATTTTCACAAATCACAAAAAAAAAAAATATCAAAGAGAGCAGCAGGCGCACGTGTGACAGTGCTGAGACACAACTAATGCCTCACACCTGCATGGGTCAAGCATCGGCCGCGACGGGTCATGTTTGGCGCCACTCGGGTCATGTCGTGCGCACGAGTTACGCTCCACGAAAAAACTTTTGGTTTTCAGAGGTTTTCGAATTTCGGAATTGCGGATAAGGGACAGTCTACCTGTATTGATGGTTAAATCTAGTAAAGACTGATTTTCCCAGGTCAGCAACACCTCTGCTAAAACCCTGCCAAAATGATCCAGATGGTCTGGGATCAGCCCTAATTTAATATGCTTAGCGAGCTCCTGCCCTGAATTAGGCTTCCTGTCAGGAGCTAATAAAAGGGAGACAGCTGAATGTTCAGGTGTTTTCTTCCGAGCTGTCAAAAGGCAAAACTAGCGGCTGGCAAAGAACAGTGGCTGACAAAAAAGATGTGGATCAGGATGGATGGCAAAGTGGGAGTGCAGCTGCACAGGATGGCTTCAAGGACCCTTGCCCTGTTTGGAATTCTAGGGCACCCTCCCCAGAGAACAGCAATGCATTCTGCCAAGCAGCGCATGGTAGTCGGGGTCAATTCTATGTACAGTATCCACAGGACCTGGGAAGAGATGCAGAAGAAGATGGACGACCTTAAGGCAAGTTAGATAACCCAAGTAATCTCTGTCATTACTTACCATACATGCCCACACTTGAGCAGGACACTCGTCTAAGCTGCAATTTACAACTACCATCTTTGGTTCAGCACGGTGGCACAGTGGTTAGCACTGTTGCCTCACAGCGCCAGGGACCCGGGTTCAAATCCGGCCTCGGGTGACTGTCTGTGTGGAGTTTGCACATTCTCCCCGTGTTTGCGTGGGTTTTCTCCGGGTGCTCTGGTTTCCTCCCACAGTCCAAAGATGTGCGGGTTAGGTTGATTGGCTATGATAAATTGACCCTTAGTGTTAGGGGGATTAAATACGTGGGGTTACGGGGATAGGGTGGGATATGTGTTGGTGTAGGGGTTACGGGGATCGGGTGGGATATGTGTCGGTGCAGGCTCGATGGGCCAAAATGGCCTCTATCTGCACTGTGGGGTTTCTGTGATTCTGTGAACATCTTCTATGGACTTCAGATAATGGGCAATTTAAGTACGGCCGCCCAGAGTGGCAGTGGCTTGAAAATGGCATCTGGCCACTTACCATCCTGTTTAGGCTGGCTGCCACCACCATCTCGTTGGGGTCCTTTAGATGAGTGGCTGGAGCATCTGCCTGTCTCAAGCGAGAAGCCACTTTTAATATGCAAATATGGGTCCTATGACGTACATAGGATCCTGATTGCAATTTTGAGGTACAAAGGGGCAGAGCTTTGGGCAGCCTGACTAGTGGTCTTACAGGGATTGCTGGAGGCCACCCAAAAAATGGCCTGAAAACTTTTTCGCCTTTTTATTTTTGTGGGACGAGCAGGAGGATTCTTGTGGCTCGTGGCCCCACAATAATACTCCAGGCCCGAGCGAGGCCCCTGATGGCCTGTGTGTAGCTCCCTCTGGGATCACCTTTCCCAGAGCCTGGATTGCCGGCTGCCTCTGCGTGGGAAACACAGTACTCGGTATTGGGATCTGTGCTGGGTCCCTTGCTGTTTGTAGTGTACATTAATAATTTAGATATGAATGTAGGAGGTATGATCAGTAAGTTTGCAGATGACACGAAAATTGGTGGCGTGGTAAATAGCGAGGAGGGAAGCCTCAGGCTACAGGACGATATAGATGGGTTGGTCAGATGGGCAGAACAGTGGCAAATGGAATTTAACCCTGAAAAGTATGAGGTGATGCATTTTGGACGGACTAACAAGGCAAAGGAATACACAATGAATGGTAGGACCCTAGGAAGGACAGAGGATCAGAGGGACCTTGGTGTGCATGTAAATAGATCCCTGAAGGCAGCAGGACAGGTAGCTAAGGTGGTTAAAAAGTCATATGGGATACCTGCCTTCATTAGCCGAGGCATAGAATATAAGAGCAGGGAGGTTATGATGGAGCTGTACAAAACGCTGGTTAGGCCACAGCTGGAATACTGTGCGTAGTTCTGGTCGCCACACTATAGGAAGGATGTGATTGCATTGGAGAGGGTGCAGTGGAGATTCACCAGGATGTTACCTGGGCTGGAGCGCTTCAGCTATGAAGAGAGACTGGACAGGCTGGGGATGTTCTCCTTAGAGCAGAGAAGGCTGAGGGGGGACCTGATTGAGGTGTACAAAATTATGAGGGGCATAGATAGGGTAGATAGAATGGAACTTTTCTCCTTAGTAGAGGGGTCAGTAACCAGGGTGCATAGTTTCAAGGTAAGGGGCAGGAGGTTTAGAGGGGATTTGAGGAAAAACTTTTTCACCCAGAGGGTGGTTGGAATCTGGAACTCACTGCCTGAAAGGGTAGTAGAGGCAGGAGCCCTCACAATGTTCAAGAAGCATTTAGATGAGCACTTGAAATGCCATAGCATACAAGGCTACGGACCAAGTGCTGGAAAATGGGATTAGAATAGACAGGGCTTGACGGCCGGCGTGGACACGATGGGCCGAAGGGCCTCTTTCTGTGCTGTATAACTCTATGACTATGACTCTACCTTGCGAGGTCAAACTCTGTCTGAAAGAGTCAGCTTATGGTTCAGTTTGTGCATTGTCGACTGGAGGCACGACCTGTCAGCACTGCCATAGTCCAGAACAAGACAACCCCCTGCATTCCTCTCTCCAATGTTTGCAAGCAGCAGCGTAGCTACAAACACACTAACAAGATGCAGTTATGGAGCTTGAGGGGGCAGTCCTGGGTAAGTCAAAGTGAACAGGTGAGGTATTTGCAGCAAAGGAACCCACTGGCTGTCCTCAGTGACATCTGAGCATTGGAAAACCCTGCAGCGTAGTACAATTGGAGTGTCATGCTCATGTTGCTATTCAGTGGGGGGGGGGGGGGGCGGATATAATAAATCTGTTTGATACATGTGTGAACAGCAATCTTTCTGATACTGTAGATGATCACTGTGCTATCCCGGAAATAGCTGGAGTCAGAGACGCTGGAGGTGGTGTTGGCTGTGAGATCTAGCAGTACTGTCGTTGTCTTTGAGGTTGCCCGCAGGCATCCTTGCAGCAAATGAGCTGGCTTTACTTAGAGCTTGTAAAAGCAACCATCGGGCTCTGATGCCGGCTATCTCCCTGGTATGGCTTTTACCACTTCAGCTATGAAACACTGGGGCTGACTCTCATGTGAACCTACTGCCCATCTGATGAAATTCCCTGGATGAATGAGCCATTTTCATGAGTACGATAGCAAAATACTGCAGATGCTGGAAATCCAAAACAACAACAGAAAATGCTGGAAAAACTCAGCAGGCCAGGCAACATCCGTGGAGAGAAAATTGAGTCAACGTTTCGGGTCAAACCCTTTGTCAAGACTGAAAAAGCACAGGAAATGAAATAGATTAAAAGGCCAGGCTGGGAGAGAACAAAAGAGAAGTGAAGAGACATTAAGAGGTATTCAAAACGAAACGAGATGGTGATAGGACTAGTGGAGACAAAAGACGGCTCTAGATTAGGTGTGAAATGCGCTAGCAGAATGGGAGACAGCTGCCATGTGGGAGAGAAAAAAAAGGGGGGGGGAAATGCCAAAACAAAGGTGTGGATAAAAAATAAGTAAAAATGTAATGGGGGCCGAGGTTATGATCTGAAATTGTTGAACTCGATATTGAGTCCGGAAGGCTGTAAAGTGCCTAATCGGAAGATGAGGTACTGTTCCTCGAGCTTACGCTGAGCTTCCGTGGAACAATGCAAGAGCCCAAGTACAGTGAGGTCTGAGTGGGAATGGGGCGGTGAATTAAAAAGTGACAGGCGATCGAAAGCTCGGGGTCACCCTTACGGACTGAGCCATTTTCATGGTTGGGCCTCCTTAAAATAAAATTGGCGAGCTGCCTGTGCTAAATGAGTGCTGAGCGGCAGTTCCCAATCCGGGAAGGGGGTTTTGGCGGGGTGGTGGTGGGGGGAGGGGTAAGAGGTGAACCGAGGGGAATATAGTGGCTTCTCCAGCAATTACGATTTAAGAGGTTGGGCAAGTGATGTAGGGAGGAGGGGAGCTCACGGAAGGTCTGCCAACAGGTGGGAAGATTTTCGTGGAGGAATAAACATTCTTGCTCTTCCGAGCCTCAGATATTCTTTTTATTATTCTCATTGTCTCTAATTTGTCCGACTGCTTGTCCGACATCCAGTTCTGGATGAGCAGAAATTTTCTTCAACAAAATATTGGGAAGACCGCAGCCATCGTCTTTGGTCCCCGCCACAAACTCCGTTCCCTAGCCACTGACTCCATCCCTCTCCCTGGCAACTGTCTGAGGCTGAACCAGACTGTTCACAACCTTGGTGTCGTATTCTGACCACATTTCTGCGCCATCACCTAGACCGCCTAATTTCACCTCCGTAACATCACCCGTCTCCGCCCCACCTCAGCTCATCCGCTGCTGAAACCCTCATCCATGCCTTTGTTACCTCTAGACGTGACTATTCCAACGTGCTCCTGGCCAGCCTCCCACCTTCTACCCTACGTATACTTGAGTTCAAACCCGAACTCTGATGTCCATGTCCTAACTCGCACTAAGTCCAGTTTCTCCATCACCCCTGTGCTCGCTGACCTACGTTGGCTCCCGGTCCGGTAACACCTCAATTTTAAAATTTTCATCCTTGTTTTCAAATCCCTCCATGGCCTCACTCCTCCCTATCTCGGTAACACCCTCCAGCCCTACAACCCCCCGAGATCTCTGCGCTCCTCCAATTCTGGTCTCTTGCACATCCCCTATTTTAATGGCTCTGCCATTGGTGACTGTGCTTTCAGCTGCCTGGGCCTTAAGCTCTGGAATTCCCTCCTTAAACTTCTCTGCCTCTCTACCTATCTCTAACTCCTTCAGGACGCTCCTTAAAACCTATCTCTTTGCCCAAGCTTTTCGTCATCTGTCCTATTATCTCCTTATGTGTCAAATTTTTTTTGATAACGCTCCTGTGAAGCGTCTTGTGATGTTTTACTATGTTGAAGGCGCTATGTAAATACAACTTGTTGTTGTTGTTGTTGAGAATACTCACCTGTGGCAGATTGGGAACTACTTCTAGTGGTCCCTTTCAGAACCACTGCTTTGGCCATTTTACATGTAGTCCCAGTGGGCAGGGTGCCACGCTGTTCAAAATTGCATTGGGTCCTTTATACATGATCGGACCCCGATTTGCGCCATTTATGAGACCGCCAGGATATCTGAGAGCAGTTTAGGCTGACTGGAAGATCCCATGCAGCACAAAGAGTCCTGGTCTTTGCAGGCCCCGGTCTGTGGCAGTTCGAGCAGCTGGAAAATCTATCCTGTGAGGACTTCACTTTGAAGATTGCAAAGAGTTGAAGAAGATAACTTTGCAAAAGAAAAAGAAAGTTGTTGAAGGTATAAAATATATGTATTAGAATGCTATAATATCTCTATTCTGTGTATTGTCAGTAATTCCTACGTGCACTATTTTAGTTCAGGTACAGCTAGAAATGTAGTACAAGCACACATGTAAAGTTCACCCATTGGAATTCTACTCCAATGTTGACGGTGTTGATTTGAAATACTTAATCTGTCCGAAATGTTTGGAGATGTCAGTAACTGGTTACCAATTCTGTATATTCTGTATTGTATGGTTAGCAATTGGATATTTGGTTAAAATGCATGGAAAGAAGATGGGATGGGGGAATTGTCCTTGATGAGGGAATTGTCCTATGAGGAGAGATTGAGTAGACTGTGCATATATGCCCTAGAATTTAGAAGAATGAGAGGTGAGCTCATTGAAACATATATAAGTCTTACAGGGCTTGACAGGGTATATGCCTGGGGGATGTTTCCCCTGGCTGGGCAGTCTAGAACCAGGAGTCATAGTCTCAGGATAAGGGGTCGGACTATTAGGACAGAGATGAGGAGAAATTTCTTCATTCAAAGGGTTGTGAATCTTTGGAATTCTCTACCCCAGAGGACTGTGGATGCTCAGCCGTTGAGTATATTCAAGGCAGAGATCGATAGATTTCTGGACTCTAGGGGAATCGAGGGATATGAGGATAGTGCAGGAAAGTGGAGTTGAGGTCGAAGATCAGCATGATCTTATTGAATGGTGGGTAAGGGCCATGTGGCCTACTTCTGCTCCTAATTCTTATGTTCTATATCAGCAAGAATTTATTGGACCTTGTGCCCATAATTGACATATAATCTATGGTCAGCAATTGGATGTTTGGTTAAAATACATGGAAAGAAGATGAAGAGTTTGTTTTAAACATCTTTCTGCTTTATCTTATCTTAAAAGTTTTTTGTATAGTGTGCACTTCCTGCAGCACCTTCCCCATCATATTTCCCTGTTATACTTGATTGATTTACACACCTGTTGTTATATATTAATGTATCCTCGGATTGACTGTGAGCAATGGCATGGGAGATCTACCAGTCTAAAATAATCATAAAAGATTTGTATTCCATGAATCCAAGTAATCCATAGAATCATAGAATGGTTACAGCACGGAAGGAGGCCATTCGGCCTGTCGAGCCCGTGCTGGCTCTCTGCACGAGCACTTCAGCTAGTCCCACTCCCCCACCCTTTCCCCGTAGCCTTGCAAATGTTTTTCTTTCAGGTATTTATCCAACTCCCTTTTGAAAGCCATGATTGAGTCTGCCTCCACCACCTTTTCAGGCAGTGCATTCCAGATCCTAACCACTCGTTGAGTAAAAAAGCTTTTCCTCATGGTCACCTCTGGTTCTTTTGCCAATCACCTTAAATCTGTGTCTTCTGGTTCTCGACCCTTCCGCCAATGGGAACAGTTTCCCTCTATCTACTCTGCCCAGACCCCTCGTGATTTTGAACACCTCTTTCAAATCTCCTCTCAATCTTCTAATTGCTCTAATCCAAAAAGGTAATGACCAGCTGCACAGTAATTGAAATCTTTTGGTAGAAGTTGAAAGATGAATCACACCTTTCAAACTGTTCATAATCACGACCAACATATTCTGGATTCCGCAACCCCCACAACCTTGTGAGTTACCAACATATTCTGGATTCCGCAACCCCCACAACCTTGTGAGTTATCGTGTGTATTATTTTAGTTGCTGAGATTTTTTTCATGAGCGTATAGTAGCTCTGCTAACATTGATTCATCACTAATACGATCATATACCTCGTGATGACATTGAGTGATTGCCTCCTGGTTTGACTGGGTTTTATGAGTATTGGAGAATAATACAGAATTCTTTTTACCTGGACTCCATGTTGTATGAATGTAGACCACAAGAGGGCAGAGTTGAACTTCAGCTTGCTCGTTAACTACTAAATGACTGCAGAGAAATTCCAACAAAGTAGAAGAACTTCTGTGTTCAGCAAGTTTATATCTGTTACACATGGAGTTCTTTATGCCTGGTGATTCACACAAGCTTCCTATTGACCTATAAAGCAGCATTTTTCAGAGTCCTTGGTGTCAATTTTTTGTCTGATAACACCTTGGGACGTTTTACTGCGTCAACAGGTGCTATATAAATGCAAGTTGTTGTGGTTCACAGCTGGTCTTTGATAAAGCAGGTACAGTAAATAAAAACATGAAACAAATTGTCATTAGTTTCAAAGTGATTCCACGTGTGTGCAGTAACTTTCTGAGCATAATTATTTCTTGACTAATAGTTGCACCAGAGATGTGTGGCTCAATTTGGCTGCCAGCTTAAATTGCTGAAGAGTGTAATTCACAGAGTTATCTCAACTAAAAGCAGAACGTATCTCAGCACAAAGTCACAGAGCCAGGATGAGGCTTTAGCGAAGTAACTTGACGCAAACACAAAAGCTTCTTCATTAAATAGTAACTTTGGAATTTAGCGATTGCAGGATAGAAGCAGAAATGGGACTAATCTAATTGAATTTTTTGATGAAGTAACAGGGAGGATCGATGAAGGGAATGCAATGGATGTTGTCTACATGGATTTTCGGAAGGCATTTGACAAAGTACCACATAGAAGGCTAGTTAACGAAATTGAGGCTCACGGAATAGGTGGGTCAGTGGCAGCTTGCATAAGGAACTGGCTTAAGGACAGAAAACAGCGAGTTGTGGTAAATGGCTGTTTTTCAGACTGGATGATGGTAGACAGTGGTGTTCCCCAAGGGTCAGTGCTGGGGCCACTGCTTTTTTTGATATATATAAATGACCTGGATATTGGAATACAGAGCGGAATTTCTAAATTTGCTGGTGACACCAAAATTGGGGGTGTGGCAAACAGTGATGATGATACCAATCGACTGCAACAGGACATAGAAAGGCTAGCAGAATGGGTAGACAAGTGGCAGATGGAATTTAATACAGAGAAGTGTGAGTTGATGCATTTTGGCAGAAGGAACAGGGAGAGGCAATATACACTTAATGGCACAGTTTTAAAGAGTGTGCAGGGACAGAGGGACCTTGGAGTTAATGTGCATATGTCCCTGAAGGTGGCGGGACATATTGAGAGATACAAAGCATATGGGATCTTGGGCTTCATAAATAGAGGTATTGAGTACAAAAGTAGAGAAGTTATGCTGAACCTTTATAAAGTGCTGGTTAGGCCACAACTGGAGTATTGCGTCCAGTTCTGGTCAACACACTTTAGGAAAGATGTGAAGGCCCTTGAGAGGGTGCAGAGGAGATTTACCAGGATGGTTCCGGGGATGGGGGATCTTAGCTACAAGGACAGGTTGGAGAAGCTGGATTTGTTTTCATTAGAGCAAAGGAGGTTGAGGGGTGATTTGATAGAGGTGTACAAGCTTATGAGGGGTTTGGATAGGCTAGACGTGGAAAGGCTGTTCCCACTAGTTGATGGTACAAGGACGAGGGGACACAGATTTAAGGTTTTGGGCAAGAGATACAGGGGGGATGTGATGAAAAACTTTTTTACACTGTGAGTGGTGATGACCTGGAATTCGCTGCCGATGGAAGTGGTGGAAGCGGAGACGCTCGGGGAAAAATTCGGTTGATTAGCTAAGAGGGTGCTAACGGGGCACTAACGGGGTGCAAAGCAACTAGCGCTCAGACGCGGTGATGATTGCCCCGCTTGTGAAATTGACCAGACATTTTGCGGCGGTGCTAAACACTACCACGACGATCTCCTGCACCCGCAGATCATGACATCAGTCGAGCGTGCAACTCCAGACCGGATATTGAGTGGTGCCCCCTGCCTTACCACCTGCCACTAGCAACGACAGGTTGAGGGGAGCGTTTTGCAGTCGGGAAGGGACTGGGGGAGCGCTATTTAAATGCGACCGCTTCCTGCCTTTTTTTGTCGGCGACATTTTTGCACCATGCATTCTGAGAGAGAGAGAGAGGCTTCTGAAGAGATTCAATGCTGTGTGAAAGAGTTTTGGGTACTGAGCAGCACTTTGCAGGTTCATTTTGATTTGACCTTGCATCGATTTAGAAGAGACTATGGGGGCAGCACTCTGAGCTCTTTCCCTGGGTCCTCTCCATTGTTCTTTCCAGTAGAATTGATGTACAGGTCTCTCCAGGCTGAGATTCAAGGCTGCAATCAGCAGGGTGTGGCTGGAGAGCAAGATCAACCCTCCCCTTTAAGAAATGGCCGGCGCCAGTGTGTCTGTGTTCCATTGCTAACTGACATCACATGAGCTTCACCAGCGCTCTGAGATAGCGCCTCGCTCCTCTGCGTTAGCACCTTAAGACAGGTGTGAAGTGCCTGATTTAGCGCTCCAATCACCTCTAGGGGCGATAGAGGCCAAATTTGAAGTCGGAGGTGATAATTAGCGCCAGGCGCTAAACTTTGCACCCGGCCGATAATTGCGCCCCAAACGGGGCGATACCGAATTTCTCCCCCTCTTTTCTACAGAGAGCCGGCAAGGACTCGATGGGCCGAATGGCCTCCTTCTGTGCCATTATGACCATAGGGGGAAAAATTGGGTGAGTAGCGCCACCTGTTAGCGCCTAAAGAGGCAGTCAGTGACTGTAGCGCCACTGGCTGCGCCTCCCGCGATATTCAGCAGGGGTGCTAATGGTGACGTTAGCCATTTGCGCTGCGCCGCCACCAATGACGTCATCGGTGTGCGCAGCACCCCATTCATGCCCCGAACGCGATATTTGGTAGCGAACGCCACTGTAGCGCTGTTCGCTACCCGCGCCGATTCACGGGGCCTGGCTGCGCCGGCAGAGACGCAAGTTAAGGTGGAGGTGCGGGGCAGCCGCTTTTTCGGCGGCCGCCTGCCAGCACCTCCGTTCCCAGCCTCCTGGTCCCCCCCCCCCGCGGCATTGCCGGCTGTTTCCCGAGAGCCCGGCACTTTTCCTTGGGGCCGGGCTCTTTTGCCAGCACTCGCGATCGGGGTTCGCGCTGCTGCAGGCCCCTCCCCCTTAACAGTGGGAGGAAGGCCTGCAGTACCGCAGCGTGCCGTGCCGCAGCGTGTGGCGCTGCGACACGTTGCGCTGCGATATTCAGTTTCAGCGCCCTAAGAGGGACGCGGAGCGCCTCGAGCCTCGCCCCATCTCCCTCTAGGGGCACTTCAACTGAATTTCTGACGATCGCTACAGCTTCGAACGCTGCGCAAAAACCAGCGCCCAGGCGAACTTGGTGCCAGTTTGGCGCCTCAACCCAATTTCTAGGCCTATAATTTTAATTCCCTGCACAGGCTAAACGCTGATCTTCGTAGAATAAATCTGTACAGTGGAACATTTCTGGCTTGCAGACCTGCATCCATGATCCTCAGCATGCTGAGTGGCCTACCTCGGCTGTGCTACTGCATAGCAGTGTTTAATAGAGACCAGGGGTTCCCCACTTGAAGTGAGGGAAAAATTAAAGAGACATCCTGGGCATTCATCGGGCTGGATTTTGCCAGGCCCAAGGAGGTGGGTTTGGAGGCGTGTGAGGTGTTAAATTAGCAGAAACTGACGGGCGGATCTGATCCCGCCTCCGGCCCACCTCCAAGCAATTTTCCCAAAATCGGACTTTCAGACCCCGTATCCATCCCGCCTCCAAGAGGCCCTTAACAACCACTTAATTGCCTCTATAATGCCATTTTGCGTGCCTTTCTGACTTTAACACATTTCCCGTGTGCTACACGTCTCCTCTGGAACATGCCAGTTAACCCTGGCGGCCTCACAATTGGATGGCTTACTAACAGCTGCAGCTTCACCATTAAAAAGGATTTTTCAACAATGATCATTTGCAGGTGGCTGAATTTTGTTTTCTCAGGTCTGGGAGAACTTTTAGCAGGCCTACTCATTGAGGAAGTTTTGAAGCTGAGATCCATCTTCAGTGTGACCTCCTGGGAAACCCCTCTCCCCACCTTGTCTGAGTGCTTCCTCAACTGAGGCATATACCAGAAGCATGGGAACCATTTATTTCCTTTCCTCCTGGACATCAGATTTGGATGAAGGCCAGCCGTGGCAGCAGCAGCACCCAGAACAACAGAAGCACCAACAGCAGCAGCAACAACAGGAACACCAAGCTGCTGCTCACCCACAGGCCAGAAGGCGCCAGCGTAGGGAAGCACGTCGCTGCAGGAGATACCCCCAAAACAGGGTCTACAGACAGAGGATCAGCTACCTCAACATGATGGAGCAGCAGTGACAAAGAAGGCTCAGACTTTCGCAAGAGGTAGTGGGTGACATCTGTGCAATGCTGGAGCCCAGAGGAGCGAGTGGACACCCCTTACCAGTGGCCGTCAAAGTCACCACCGCACTCAACTTTTTTGCTTCATGATCATTCCAGGGATCATCAGCGGCATCTCCCAGGCGGCCGCACACACTTGCATCACGCAGGTAACCAATGGCCTCTTTGTCAAGGCGTACAATTACATCAACTTCTCCAAGGACCAAGCAAGTGTGAGGGCGCGTGCGGTTGGATTTGCTAATTTGGCAGGCTTTCCAAGGGTGCAGGGCATCGTTGACTGCACACATGTGGCTCTTAAGGCACCCCATCACAATGCAGGTATTTTTGTCAACCACAAGGGCTTCCACTCCCTCCGTGTGCAGCTGGTGTGTATCCACAAGAAGGAAATTTTGCATGTTTGTGCCATGTACCCTGGCAGTTGCAATGACTCCTTCATCCTCTGGCAGTCTAGTGTGTCTCCGCTCTTCAGTCCGCCAGACCAACTTTTCGGATGGCTACTTGGAGACAAGGGCTATCCCCTGAAGACGTGGCTAATGATGCTGTTGAGGAGCCCATCCAACGAAGCTGAGGAGAGCTACAACTACAGCCACATTTCCACCAGATCCATAATCGAGTAAACAATCGGCTTGCTATAATGTGCCCGTCTGTCCCTCCCCCACATGCGAATGCTCCTCGACTCCCAGGATCTCCAGGGCTGCCTCCTCTGAAGTGGTGAGCTGGGCTATTGAGGGTGGCCATCCTCCTGTCCTCATCCTCTCCTTATTGTGGGCTCTCTTTTCCTGCAATAAGGGACACAAGTGGAGTTTGAGTGAGAATGAAGGAGTGAGTGCAGAGAATCCATAGCATAGATGTCTAGAAGGACACAAAGATTGAGTGAGGTCCCAAGACCAAGGGTCCTCCCTGTGTGTTGTAAGAAGTTCTCATAGCATCACAGTGATAGGGAGTGGGAGGCCTGCATAGTCGAATAGTTAAGTGAATGTGAACATACAGAGAGAGGGAATGGTTAAGGGTGTAGGGATGTAAGGGTCAAGTGGGATGTGGAGGAGGTTGACAAAGCAGAGTGTTGGTGATGAGAGGCGATGGGGATCAGATTGAGGGTGATGGGAATGTCATACTCACTTTTCCTGTGCGCTGCAGCCAGGTTCTGCTGTACATTGAGAACGCACTCACCTTCTGTGCCACTTGCAGCCACACAGCTTTGGTCTGTTGGGGAGGCATTTTCTGTATCTATTTCAACTTGCCAGCATCTATAGTATTTTATTATTGTGCACACACACACACACTTAGGGCTCGAATTTCCAAGCCCCGTGGAGGCAGGTTTGGAGGCGGGAGTGGTGGGAAAATTGCAGAATCGGGGGGCAGGAACCCATCCCACCCCCAACCCGCCTCCGTGCCAATGTCCCAGGAGGCTGTTATCCGACCTGTGCTGGGAGCCGCCTCCCTGAGGCGGGAAGGGGATTAGTGCCAATTAACTGCCTGTTAACAGGTAGTAAACAGGCAGTTTTTTGCCTAATCCCTATTTTTAGCCCTGATGTGTGGGCTTCCCAATGGCTCCGAACCACGCCAAGTTAGCGAGGCGGACCGTCGGTCTGAAGGGGTTGGAGGGGTCAAGATGTCCATTGTGCAGGTGAGTGATGGGTGCATGTGTGCAGAGGTAAGTGTGTGAGGTAAGCATAAAGTGTTTTAATAAGCTTTACTTACCTTTACCTTTTCCTGCAGGCTTCATCCCTTCAGTTCTCGGGAATCCCTCAGTTCACCGGCACAGAAAGCAGAATGGCCGCTGAACTGTCAAAAGCTGCAGCATTCTGCTTTCTGGTCTGAAGAGATCTCTAACTGAGTCTGAGTAGAAGGACTCAAGTTAGAAGACAGATTGTCAGTGTTTGACAGCTTCACAGAGCTGTCAAACGCAGATTTTTCATCTGTCAAAAGCTCTTGACAGATGAAATGTCAATTGCTGACGTCACCAGTAACCAGGTGTCCCTTAATTGGCCTGCTGAGCCCGCTGGGCGTGCTTAACAAGGTCAATCAAGGGAAAATAGCGTGGGTTGGCCACAAGTCGATGGAGGCGGGACTACAACCCAAAAAGTGGGAGTCCCGCCTCCATCACGTCCCCATTGACAAAATCCAGCCCAAAATGTCACTGAGATTAATAACGCATTGGGGGTCATTTTGACTTTGTGCGATTGTGTAACTCGGTGGTAACAAATCGGCAGTCTGTTCTGCGTCTGTCCCGATTTTTATTTCCATTGCTGTTATTGATTTATTTGGGAACAGTAATAACTGTTTGCACAAATGTGAAATTGGTTTCTGGGCCTTGAAATTGCTCTCCCTTGCACCTGGAAAACATTAATTTCCAAGGCTCATTTCCTAGGGAGGCAGTAAATTGGCTCTCTGTCCCAAATAACTTGCCTCAGGATTTCTGTGACTTTCACAAATGGGCAGAGTAGGGTCTGTACCTGTGCTTACAATAACCACAGGCTCTGTGTTGGCTTGGTAATGAGTTGCTGGTGAGAGGAGGGGATGGAATAGGGTTCCCAGCCTGGGTTGAGGAGGGTTCCCAGGTCTCCCTCCATCGACTGCAGTGTCAGCTGTGGCTCAGTGGGTAGCACACTTGCCTCTGCGTCAGAAGGCTGTGGGTTCAAGTCCCACTCCAGGGACTTGAGCACACAAAGCTAGGCTCACACTCCAGTGCAGTGCTGAGGGAGTGCTGCACTGTCAGAGATGCTGTCTTTCGGATGAGATGTTAAACCGTCTGCTCCCTCAGGTGGACGTAAAAGATCCCATTGCACTATTTCGAAGAAGAGATGGGGAGTTATCCCCGGTGTCCTGGCCAATATTTATCCATCAATCAACATCACTAAAAACAGATTATCTGGTTATTAGCACATTGCTGTTTGTGGGAACTTGCTGTGTGCAAATTGGTTGCCGCGTTTCCCACATTACAACACTGACTACACTCCAAAAGTACTTCATTGGCTGTAAAGCGCTTTGAGATGGTCATGAAAGGCGCTATAGAAATGCAGGTCTTTCTTTTTTCCCTCCATCAAGTTTTTGTCCATCTGTCCCAGGGTGCCCATTTATATTGGGGTCCCAAAAAATTGGTGGTGGGCAAAGCATCGGAACCCCTTTCAGATTGAAAGGTTTGAGGTGGCCTGACAGCATGGCGAAAAGGTCCAAGCAAGTAAGTGAAAGCAGAACACTGTCAGTTTTGGTGCCCGTAGGCATTCTGGTTGCTCTTCTCCAACAACAGTCTCAACGACCAGACCCTGGCGTCGTGACTGCTGTTGAGAGAACAACAGCCAAAAAGGCCTCCAGGCACCAATAACGGCTGTGGAGGAGGCAAGTGATGAGGAGGATGCGGTCTCCAGCTCCCAGGATGAGTCCAGCGACGATGAATTTGTTTAGCACATATTAGAGTCTCCAGTTGCCAATATAACAGAATAGGCATTGCCATCTTTGAACTTCAATGTCAGCATCATCAGACTCAGGTCACTCGTTTAAATTGATAGCCTTCAATGGCAGTCATTGCCACCTGCAGCAAAGTACAGATATCAGTGAATGTTATATGACCAAACTACCAGGAATAGACCCAACCAGAGCTGAAACCCCTAACTCTATCCAGTTGTACTGCTGACAGTGTACTCCATTGCACACATATTTTAGTTAACTATGTTATACATATTTATTTGTGAGCCCCTGACTCCCATGCAGAAGTAATTTAAAAAAATTGTAAAGATATTAAAACTTCAGATCTGATCAGTAGCAATTTTCTCAAAAACTAAAATAGCTCATTTATATTCTGGGGTATGAAATGATATACAGGAAAGAGATTAATTGAAGTCAAACAAGAATTATGTATAAACAGTCATGTCTGATTCATTTACTTGAATAACAAGGAGCACATGTATCATGTTTCCAAATAATGTGAATCACTTTATATAATTGTTCATAGTACATGGATCATGCTAATTGACTCAAATTTTACTTTCCATGAAAAGCAATGAATCAAAAATACTTAAGATCTATTTCATTACAATATTTCTTTAAAATTTCCATTCCCACAAAAAAAAACAATATTCTTAAATGGTTTTCAAAGCCAATGGCCCGTATTTTTCGGTAATAATAATGGAGAGATTATCATCGCTCACCGTTATTATGGAGTAAATTGGACAGCAACTTCTAGCGTCTGCACATGCACAATTAAACGCGGCAATCCGGAGGTTGCTGTCCAATTTGCTCTACTCCTCCACAAACTTCTCTACACTGGTACCTCGCTGATAGACTTGGCATTAAAATACATGAAGGGTGTAAAGTTGTTGTACTTATCCACTAGTTGCCCACTAAACACGCCAGAAAAAATTAGGGCTGGTGCATTGAGGTGTAAGTGTATTTTTAATGGCGTGATAAATCTTAATTACTGTCAAACAACCTCTCTGGCCCTGACAATTTACTTTTAAAAGTGTGGAGTCTCAATCCTTCAGATTTTAATTATTGTTGGAGATTTTTAAAAAAATTAAAAATTAAAATATTTCTTTAAATTTTTTGTCTCTTTTATCTCTCTTAATCCCATCTTTCTTTCCCTCTTTTTAGTTCACTTTCTGTACATGATTTTACATTGAATTAAATATTCTAATTTATACTTCCTGGTTTGGACTCTGCATGCCTCAGTAAGGATTCTTCAATCTGCTTTGTTGAAGAGGCATGCTGTTGTTTGACATGCTCACACATGCCACAGATCCCCTGTAGAGGGCGCCGCGCTGAAAAAGGATCTCCAGCGGCCATAAGTTGCTGCTCAAAAGCCAACAAAAAGTTTGTGGGCAACTGTAAGTGTAATGAATGACGAGTGTGTTCCTTCGCCGCTGACCACAATATCCGGGGCAATGAGTCGTCATGTTGGTTCCCCATCCATCCCACTTCCTGTGACAATGGAAAAGCAGTATTTATTGAGCATCCCTAGTTGCCCTGAGGGTGTTGAGATACAAGTGGCCGTTTGCAATAAGTGTGAACGGTGTAAGTGGTGGCGACGGTATATTCAGATTAATAATGGTTTCCTTTTTTTGTGGAAGAAAAATACAGAATTCAGTTTTTATTTAAGGCGCATTTAATAGTGCTGGCGAAATTATCACTGACAATAGGGAGAAGATCATTGATTTTTACTGTCTTAGGATGCTTCATTGAATAAAGTCTGTGGAATAAACACTCCCAACAATCAGTAACATATACCGTCTCAGTATAATTTGATTTTTTCTTGGATTTAATATTCAAGAAAACGTCAATAAAAGCTCAACTTTTCATCCGTAGGATTAGAATGGTGTAATTCCTTGTGAATTAGACAGCCCATTGACTTGATAAATATTGGGTGTGTCAAATGGGGCCAGAGATAATTAGTTCTTCATATCATCTGCTGGCTACTCACACCTATTGCATTTCATGTTTGAAATATGATGCGCAGTTAGGTCACAGCTATTAAAGAACAAATGTTACAGGTTGTGACAATGAATATCAATTTTATTAATATTTCTGTGTGTGAATTTTTGGAGAAATGGGTTCCTCATGTTGCAGAGGCAAATGATTACATAAATTAATACGGCAGCACGGTGGCATAGTGGTTAGCACTGTTGCCTCACAGCGCCAGGAACCCGGGTTCAAATCCGGCCTCGGGTGACTGTCTGTGTGGAGTTTGCACATTCTCCCCGTGTTTGCGTGGGTTTCCTCCGGGTGCTCCGGTTTCCTCCCACAGTCCAAAGATGTGCGGGTTAGGTCGATTGGCCATGATAAAAAATTGGCCCTTAGTGTTAGGGGGGATTAAATACGCGGGGTTACGGGGATAGGGATTGGGTGGGATGGCTGTCGGTGTAGGGACCGGGTGCTAGGGTTTGGATGATCAGCCATGATCTCGTTGAATGGCGGAGCAGGCTCGAAGGGCCGAATGGCCTACTCCTGCTCCTATCTTCTATGTTTCTATGTTAATACGAAAATTGTGCAAAACTTAATAAGAAGTTACGTTAAGGTTTAATGTACTGGAAATAAAATGCATGGGGGAGAAATTCGGTATCGCCCCGTTTGGGGCGCAATTATCGACCGGGCGCAAAGTTTAGCTCCTGGCGCTAATTATCGCCTCCGACTGCAAACTTGGCTTCTATCGCCCCTGGAGGTGATTGGAGCGCTAAATCAGGCGCTACACACCTCTCTTAAGGCGCTAAGGCCGAGGAGCGAGGCGCTACCTCAGAGTGCTGGCGAAGCTCATGTGATGTCAGTCAGCAATGGAACACAGACACACTGGCGCTGGCCAATTCTTAAAGGGGAGGGTCGATCTTGCTTTGCATCCACACCCTGCTCATTGCAGCCTTGAATCTTGGCCTGGAAAGACCTGTACATCAAACCTGCTGGAAAGAACAATGGAGAGGCCCAGGGAAAATCTCAAGAGTGCAGCCCCCATAGTCTCTTCTAAATCAATGCAAGGAAGGTCAAATAAAAATGAACCTACAAAGTGCTGCTCAGTATCCAAAACTCCTTCACACAGCGTTGGATCTCTCCAGAAGTCCCCTCTCTCTCTCAGAATTGCGACCCAAAGCAACTGAATTTTTAACTGCGCTAAAAACCATTATGTTTGGTTTGAACGCTTCCATGCCATGAGTAACTGTTATTTTAAAAGTGTTGGAATCATTTTTAAGAACATAAAATTTGCAAGTTTAAGAAATGGATAAAGGGCAATAACAACTCTTTGGTCCTGGATCCTATAAACTGCTACTAATAAAATACTGCGAGCTTGCTAAGATTGGTTGACGGCTTCTTACCCATTCTTTTCACATTTTTATATCCGATACTGTTAAATTTCTGTAACCTCCTTCAGCCCAGTTTCTGCCCAATTCCGTGACATTTAGTTTGGTGCAGACAGTGCAGAGGTGATCTTTGAAGAATTCAGCTTATTCTGAGTCTGTCTCTGCCCTTTAAACCAGGATATGTACAACATTCTCTCCTATGCAGCCCAGGACTGGCTTTTCCAATGTTAAGTTTTATGCATGCGCAGAACTGTGAATAGGTCGTGCAGCGCCTTAAAAGGGCCGCACACCCAAAGAAAATTAGAGGTATGTAACATTGTTGTGCTTTTGCTTTGGCTGTGCACTGTAACCCTGCAGATCTGATCCCAGATTTGTTTGGGTTCCTCTCCTCACTTAAACATGTTGCAGAAAAGATACCATTGGTTTTCAGTGTCAGCTTTTGAGAAGTTAGCGGATATAAGTTGTCAGATATTAGTTTGGAGAAGGTGGTTTAATTGTTTTTATCTCCTTGAACCACATTTTAATGAAGTGCCTCCTCAGTCAATGTTTTAATTGATTTAGTCCAGGAGAGTATATCACAGTAGCCCTATTGCCAGGATCCTCCTTCCCCAAGTACAATAGCAAAATACTGCAGATGCTGGAAATCCGAAATAACAACAGAAAATGCTGGAAAAACTCAGCAGGCTAGGCAACGTCCGTGGAGAGAAATTAGAATCGACGTTCCTCAATATTGCTGCTTTTTCTGCCCCCATTAATGCATCCACAAACTTAACTGGACCAGCCACATAAATACTGTGGCAACAAGAGCAGGTATTCTGTGGCGAGTGTCTCACCTCCTGACTCCCCAAAGCATTTCCACCACAATTAAGGAGTGTGATGGAATACTCTCCACTTGCCTGGATGAGTGCAGCTCCAACAACACTCAAGAAGCTCGACACCATCCAGGACAAAGCAGCCCGCTTGATTGGCACCCCATCCACCACCTTAAACATTCACTCCCTCCACCACCAGTGTACTGTGGCTGCAGTGTGTACCATCTACAAGATACACTGCAGCAACTCGCCAAGGCTTCTTCGGCAGCACCTCCCAAACTCGCGACCTCTTCCACCTAGAAGGACAAGGGCAGCAGGCGCATGGGAACACCACCACCTCCAAATTCCCCTCCAAGCCACACACCATCCTGACTTGGAAATATATCGCCGATCCTTCATCGTCGCTGGGTCAAAATCCTGGAACTCCCTACCTAACAGCACTGTGGGAGTACCTTCACCACACGGACTGCAGCGGTTCAAGAAGGTGGCTCACCACCACCTTCTCAAGGGCAATTAGGGATGGCCAATAAATGCTGGCCTTGCCAGCGATGCCCACATCCCATAAATGAAGAAAAAAAACTACATTCTGGCCTGCTGTAGGTCATTGTAACATAGCAATTGCTAGACGAAAAAAGACAACAGCCCAACTAGTTCGCCTTCTACCTTCCTAGTCGCATGATAAAACAGTAATGTCATTCTTGACTAATCATGGCCTGTTATTTTCGTATGTTGGTATATTTAAATGAGGAAGACCCTAGTGGTGGCAAACTTTAGGAACAATAGGTCCAAAGCCGCCTGTTCATCCCAAGCATGCTACACTTACACGTTATGTCTCAAATTACTCATGTACTGTATTCCAAAATGTTATTTTCTGAAAGAAATAATCTTAATTTGTATTTGGATGAATCAATACTAGCTGCTTCCACCATCTCCCTAGGGAGTCTGTTCCGTAGATCTTTCACTAGCTCACTGAAATAATGTTTCCACAGATCACGTTTGAATTTACGCCCCTTCAAACGCAGGCTGTGTCCTCTGGTTCTACTATTCTGGACAAAATGAAACAGCCTGTCATGGTCTACATTACCTAGTCCCTTTAGAATCCTGAAAGCAGCTAACTGTTCAAACTCTAAACCTTCGCTTTGCCAGTGAGAGCATGCCCAATTTACAGATTTGCTCATCATAAACCAATCTTTCCATCTGCTCAATCATTCTGGTTGCTCTCTTCTGTATCATTTCAATAGCTACAATATTCTTTCTGCACTGAGGTGACCAGAACTACACACAGTACGATCACATCAATGATTATAAAGTGGCAGAATTACCTCACTATTTTGGCTCAATCTTCACCTTTTAATGATTTGCTTTACTCACTGCCACTGAGCATTGTTGCGATAGCTTCAATTTATTGTCAATCAAGATAGCTTCAACTTATTGTCTATCAGGACACCCAGATCTCTTTCATTTTCCATACACATCTTCTTTCCATTTAGGTAATAGTCCCTTCCTGGGAGTTTTGTCCCCATGTGAAGCACTTTGAGTTTGTTTACATTGAATTTCATCTGCCATCTGTCTGCCCAATTCCCAAGTATATTCAATTCCTCCAAAAGCTTATTCTGCTCAGTTTTGGCATCTACCACCTTCATTAGTTTTGTATCATTTACAAATTTAAGCATTGTGTTTGTGACCCCCTAGCTCCCGATCATTTATGAAGATATTAAACAAAAGTGGTCCCAAAACAGACTCCTGTGGGACCCCAACTGGTAACGTCTTCTCAGGCTGATGACAATCCCTCTACCACTACCCTCTGGGTTCTATCGGTCAACCAATTATATATCCATTGTAAAATATTTCCACAAATTTCCGCTCTTTATTTTCAGTTTTATTGCGGGGTACGTTAGCATAGTGGTTTGGATAATCCGGTAGGCCTGGACTAATGATCCCGAGACATGAGTTCAAATCCCACCACGGCAGCTGGGGAATTTAAATTCAGTTAATTAAATAAATCTGGAATAGAAAGCTATTATCAGTAATGAAACTAACGGATTGTCGTAAAAACCCATCTGGTTCACTAATGTCCTTTAGGGAAGGAAATCTGCCCTCCTTACCTGGTCTGGCCTATATGTGACTCCAGACCCACAGCAATGTGGTTGACTCTTAACTGCCCTCTGAAATGGCCTAGCGAGCCATAAGGCAGATCACTACCACCTTCCCAAGGGCAATTAGGGATGGGCAATAAATGCTGGCCTTGCCTGTGATGCCCACATCCCGTGAATGAATTTTTAAAAAAGTACCAGCCTTTTCAGCGGAGCTGCATCAACAATCCAAGTACATCACGTCCACTGTCTTATTCCCATCAAGCTCCTTTGTCACACCCTCAAAGAAAACCAATAAGCTAGATTGACAAGATCACCTTTCATGAACCCATATTGGCTATCTTTTATGATTTTATTGCTATCCAGATGCTCCAGGATCTTGACTTCAAGAAGGGTTTCCATAACTTTACCCACAATCTACGTCAAACTCACTGGGCTGTAGTTTCCTGGGTCACTTCTGCTATTTTTTTTTTTTAAAAAGGAGTTAAATTTGACTTCATCCAGTTCCCAGGAACCTCTCCAGCATTCAATGGTTTCTGGAAGTTTTGTGCCACAGTTCCTGCAATTTACAAACATACGACAATGACAGACTGGTCCATCCAGCCTGACCCATACAACTGCAATGTCTTGTGCATCACAATAAATACACACCCCACCTCACCCAGAAGCCATGTCATCTCCTGGGAGAGACTCAAAAAACAGATAAAAACCCAGTACAATTAGGGAGAAAAAAAATCTGGAAAATTCCTCTCCGACTCCTTTAGGCGATCAAAACTAGCCCAGTGACCATTCTAGCGCTGATTCATTTCATAAATATATGGAAATTCCTCCCCTATTTCCTTCAGGATCCTTGGATGCATCTTATCCAGCCCTTGAGATTTATTTACCTTAAGGTTGCACAGCTGTTTAGCAACCATGGTAATAATGTAAATAGCATTACAACTTAGCTGTGCAACATCCTTTAGTTCCCTTTCCAGATCAAATAGGTTACCCGTCTCCTCCTTGGTAAAAGCTGAGCAAAGAAACTTAATTAGCACTCTTGCAGCCTATGTAGTATCTGTTGTCATGTCCTCACCCAGTGCCACTTTTAGTGGCCCCACTCCATCCCTTGTTTCTCCCTTTCTCTTAAGCTAACTACAACAGCAACAACTTCCATTTATATAGCGCCTTTAATGTAGTAAAATGTCCCAAGGCACTTCACAGGAGCGATTATCAAACAACATTTGACACCAAGCCACATATCAGAACAGATGACCAAAAGCTCGGTCAAAGAGGTAGGTTTCAAGGAGTGTCTTAAAGGAGGAGAGAGAGGTAGAGAGGTTTAGGGAGAGAATTCCAGATCTTTGGGCCTAGGCAGCTGAAGGCACGGCGACCAATGGTAGAGCGATTAAAATCGGAGATGCGCAAGAGGCCCGATTAAACTAAAACAAGTTTAATTATTATCCTTCAGTTCTCTGGCCATATTCAATTCAAAATTGTTCTTTCCCATTTTGGTGCCCTTTTTACACTCTAGGCATGTTGTCAGGGGTTTCACAGGTGATCAGGTGGGTGCTGATTTCCGTTGGATGCAGCTTGAAGGTAGCCCAGTCATTTCTTTTGTAGTCTCACTCGAGTGTTCTGGGTAGCCACGGTTTGACAGAAAGGCTGTGTGAACAGGACTTGCAGATGGTCACTCCCCATATCTTCCCCGAACCTTGGTGTGAGTGCTTGCTGGCCACAGCTGGTGTTTCAATTGCTAGGCCAAACATGTATTCAGAATTGAAGTTGCTGCTGTGCTAAATGGGTTGCAGGAGTTTCAAGATGTTGTAGCCCAGATCACCAGTTATGTCCAACAGTTCTTTGTCTGCAGCATTGATGGACTGGCTACCCCACACAAGATGTTTTCACATTGAAGCCCCCCAGGATCAGCACGTTATTTCCAAATTGGTCCCAATGCTAGGAACGTCCTTGGTGGAAAATAGACAGACAGAACACATAATGGCGCTCCTCATTCAAGGGAAAATTTGGCTGCTACACACTCCAGTCCACAGCCAGTACTACAAACACTTAGGGGGTGATTTTATCAATGGGGACGTGATGGAGGCGGGACTGCTGCTTTTCGGGTTTTAGTCCCGCCTCCATCAACGTCCAGCCAACCCACGCTATTTTCCCTTGATCGACCTTGTTAAGCCCGCCCAGTGGGCTTAGCAGGCCAATTAAGGGAAGGCCGGTGAAAGAGAACATCAGCGTATGACGTTTCATCTGTCAAAAATTTTTGACAGATAAATTGTCATCGTTTGACAGTTCTGTTCTTTGGTGAGTTCTTCTACTCAAGACTTACCAAGAATGGAGAATGCAGCAGCCATTCTGTCATCTCTGCCGTGGAGATGAGGCAGCTCCGCAGTCTAAAGGGATGAAGTCTGGAGGAAGAAGCAAAGGTAAGTAATCTTTTTAAAACACTTTAGAGTCACCTCACACACTTACCTCTCCACACTTGCACCCATCCCTCACCTGCACACCAGATATTTTGGCCCCTCCAACCCCCGCAGACCCACGGCTCGCCTCGCTGACCCTGGCGAGGTTCGGAGCCGTTGGGATGTCCACACTTCAGGGCTCAAAATAGGGAGTAGCCAAAAAACTGCCTGTTAACTACCTGTTACCAGGCGGTTAATTGGCACTAATCCCCTTCCCGCCTCGCGGAGACGGGACCCGCCCCCAGATTCTGCCATTTTCCTGGCAGTCCCGCCTCCATACCCGCCTCCCCAGAGCTGGGAAAATCGCCCCCTTAGTATGACTCTTTTAACTACAAACTGTGGAGCATATGAGGTCCACCAACGTCACACACAATACTTATTATGTGAAATGATAATCTTTGATACATTAATCCATATTAACTGCATACAATTAGCACGATATTTTAAATGTTGTAAGCTAACTTCCAGATTTTATACACTTGCTGATTTGAAATCTTCAAAGGCATGGGAATCACACACTGACAAAGAAATGAGAACATACGTAAATTTAGCATACATAAATGATTTTGGATCTGCTTGCCAGTTGTACAAGAGATATGAACTGGAACCACAGAGGACATACAACATTTAAGTGACTGCTCTACCCATTTGTGATGCCAGAAGCAGAAATAAAGGCTTCTCCATTACCAATCTAGCTTGTCCTGCTGTTAAATGATGGTTCCTTTGATACCCAGTACATTGGAAGCCTGTCCCCTGTACTGGCAACACAGTACCAGCCAAACACAAATGAATTAATACCTTTATCCGTTGCATACTGTAATCCAGTGAACCATTAAGTCTACAGGCCCTTTTCCCAAGAGCTCTCAAAAAGATTGTGTTGACATCTGTTTCATCTAATATGCATTATAATAGCTGTATTGTTATTGGAATCAAAGTAAATGTATCCCTAAATGAGAAAAAATTGTCAAATGTAGAATAGTGTAAAGAAGTGTAGTATTATAAACTGCAAAATAGCCCTGATTTTATACAATTAATATGTCCATTAACCATGAATACTTTCACAAATTGCAAAACACCATTTTAATGCACAATTCTAGTACTAATTTTCATATAAGAATCCAAATATTTTATGGCTTGTTAGAACACCTCACACGTGACTGTCTCTTTCCATTTGTTTTAAAAGGGCACTGTCTCCCCATGAAGTTTCTTGCAAGGTTAATTCCCTCTGAGCAACAACATTATTATTAAATGTGACAGGAAAATGTAATTGACACGACAAAAAATGTCATTGTATTGCTTTGATGAAAAAATAAAGCTCTCATCCTCCCCCAAAATAGAGTTACAGTAATTCCTTTTAAAATAAAAATAAAAATGTCCTTTATTGGGTATTAATTAGAAGTAAAATACGTTTGGTATAAAGATGAACACTTTCAGGAGCCAAAAACAATCCCATTGAAGCTCTCAATATGGAACTGGTATCTGCTTATTGTTGACAACTGAATGTATTTGATCCTTTAGAATGTGAATGGGCATGTGTAACAGCCTCATAGCCTTTATGGGTGAGACAGGGAGTTGCTAACTAGGCATTTTGGAAGCCTTGAAGCATCAAAAAGGAATAACCTTCTGAACACGACTCTTTCTTATCCACTATTCAGAGGCTGTTTTGTTTGTTGGTGGGTGGAAGGAGCTTACAAGACAATGACCCTATCCATTTCATAGTTCCTGAGCAACACATCTATTATTGGAATTCTGTGTGACTGAAAAGTAAACTGACAATGCATGTTCAAGTCTTTTACAATTCAGCTATAATGCATAGTAATGAAGAATAAGACCAGTTTTCCAGTATTATATGCTGAGGAAGCTGGGGCTCGTTATGTAAAATGGCAACATCAATTTGGTAAATAGTAGCCAAAATAGTCCGAACTTGTGACGTCCATATATGAACTTTAAAACATTTCTGCAGGAAAGGGAATACATGGGTGGGGTGGGGTGGGGGTAAAGCAGCAACCACGATTGACCACTGGAGCAGATCAGTTGATGGCCATTTCAAGCACAAACTACCCTCCTGATCCCAACTCAATATAATTTGCTTGCAATAGAATTACATAGAATTTACAGCACAGAAACAGGCCATTTTACCCAAGAGGTCTATATGCCAGTGTTTATGCTCCACACGAGCCTCCTCCCACCTTACTTCATCTCAACCTATCAACATAACCTTCAATTCCTTTCTCCCTCATGTACATTAAAACAAATAAAGCAATTTGCTTGCTGCACAATGATGTACTCTTGTCTCTAGGTTAGAAGGCTGTGAGGTCAAGCCCCATTACAGACTTAAGCATATAACCTCGGCTGACATTTCAGTGCAGTACTGCATTGTCAGAGGTGCCATCTTTCAAATGAAACATTAAATAGACGTCTTTCTGCCTACAATCCCATAGCACTATTCGAAGCAGAGCGGGGAGTTGTCCTGGTCCTGGCCAACATTTCTTGTTCAATCAACATCACCAAAAACAGATTATCTGGCCCTCATTCATTTGGTATTTGTGGGATCTTGCTGTGCACAAATTGGCTGCCATGTTTGCTTGTGTAACCGTGATTGCACTTCAGTAATTGATTAATTGTAAAGTGCTTTGGGATGTCAGGACATAAAAGGCACTATATAAATGCAAGTTTGTTTCATTTAATAATTCCTTTCTATTTCAGTATCAATTAGTCACAACAGTCAATATCAAACAGGAAGGGAATATATTTGCATATTGTTAAGTGGCCTTCACTGGACATCATTAAAGAACTGATAACAGTATTCCAAGATACTTATCATTTAGTTGATTTTTTTTTGGTGTTAATATTTCTTTCCCCATGTTTTAAGTTTGGGTCTTAACTGGAGGTGATTTAGAATTTACTTTCTTATGGCACTTTTACATTATGAATGTAATGGTTGATTTGGCACCCATCCACCACATTAAACATTCACTCCCTCCACCACCGGCGTACCGTGGCTGCAGTGTGTACCATCTACAAGATGCACTGCAGCAACTCGCCACGGCTTCTTCGACAGCACCCCCCAAACCCATGACCTCTTCTACCAAGAAGGACAAGGGCAGCAGGTGCATGGGAACACCACCACCTCCAAGTTCCCCTCCAAGTCACACACCACCCTGACTTGGAAGTGTATTGCTGTTCCTCCAACGTTGCTGGGTCAAAATCTTAGAACTCACTCTCTTAACAGCACTGTGGGAGTGCCCTCACCACACACACTGCAGCGGCTCAAGAAGGTGGCTCACCACCACCTTCTCAAGGGCAATTATGGATAGGCAATAAATGATGGCCTTGCCAGTGATGTCCCATCTCATGAATGAATAAAAAAAAGTGGTGCTGGGTAACAGTGCTTCAATGGAGATCGATGACCTCCATGTGGCACCCTCACCAAATTATTTTCTGCTACTACTCTAGATCGAAGCTGAAGATCCTCCCACTAGTTATAATAGGGGGAATCCAGCCTTATGTTTTCAGTTTTAACTGGAAACCTGATAGCAGCTCATGGAAATATGGGTCTTTGTCGAGTGTCATTAACAGATATGTGTGATTGACAGCACACTATCAATGTTAAACCACCTCTACATCCATACCAATGATATAGAAACATAGAAACATGGAAGATAGGAGCAGGAGTAGGCCATTCGGCCCCTCGCGCCTGCTCCGCCATTCAATGAGATCATGGCTGATCATCCAAACTCAGTACCCGATCCCTCAGACTATCAAAGCTTAAAAGATGCTTTTCTTCAAACCAACCTCTCAAGGTCTGAATTCCTTGTCGATGCCTTATCTTGTAGTTGGTAGATAGTTTGTACAGGATCAGCATTGTTGGACCAGGTCAAGAGGATCCTGGATATGTAGATTGCCTTATTCTTCAAGTAGTAAATTACATCTTGCTGAGAATGTGTTTTTCACATTTCATTTTTCTGAACTGTGCTACAAAAGTCCTCATAGGGTTTATCTTCATAAAAATTGTGCTAAAGGATGTTTTCATAGAGCGTCACAGCTCTAAGATGACTATCACATTGTAAAGTAACATTTAAGGGTCAATTTGAAAAGACTGTAATTGTAAATCTGTTAGGTGAACAATGCTGATTGGACAAAATTCACTTTCAGACAGGAGGAGACCACTCAGCAATAACCCCCAAACAAACAAATTACCACTTCCAAAGCTAACCAATCCGCACTCCTATTAACCAACCAACTAGGAATCTGCCAACAATCAGTGGTCTGCAGGCAACAAAAAAACAGCCAATCAAATTGCTCAAAAGATTTTTTTTTCCAAGTTGGTTTCAGTATTCCTCTTGATTTCTCAGCCATCCTGGTTTACCATAGAAGTGATGGGCCTGAATTTGCAGTCGGAGACTTCTCGCGGGCGAATGCCTCCGAACCACAAGAAAAATACGAACCTACCTGATGGTCCCGGAGGTTCGTAGACGCGCGCTCCTGGGCCTCTACGCATATGCCTGCGAAAAGGACAATGTGCACACGGTTCGCAAGCGTCCCTGGGATCACGTGGGCCAGGCCAACCAACCAAAAAAGGGGATCCCCATTGTGCTTATGGGGATTCCATTCACGTACAGAAACCACATAAACATGAATAGGAATCCCCTTAGAAACACAATTACACACCAGTTAAATAAAAATAAATCATTACATGTTCAAAACTAATTAAATTACAATTTAATTAAACATAAACATTTTTGAAAAATAAATTTAAACATTTTAAAGGGACTTAAAATAACATGCAACTAATTTAAAAGTTTTTTATGTTAAATAATTTAATTTAAAAAAAATATTTATTTAAACTCTTACGCTGGTAAAAAAAGGCCTTACACCTGCTTTTACCAGGCGTATGAGTTTCACAGGCATTCGCTGGGCAGTAGTTGGGCAAATAACTCTCCGCCAGTGAATGTCCATTTCCCGGGGATGTGGTGGATCTGTTGAGCTGAAACTTGACAGATCGCAAGTTCCTGATTTTCACGCACGTACAGCGCACGCAGAAACCCAAAACTTGTGGGGCTCTTACAGCCGCGTACACACTGCACACATGGTCATAGGCCCCAGAAAATCCGGGCCAATATTTTTAACATAAACATTGAACAGTTCATTTGAAAATTATTAAACTCACCCAAAAAAGCAAGTCCCTACAGCATTTACCTTCAGAGTCCAATACCTTTCTTCAGGATCTGGGACTCCAATTTCCGTGTCCTGGAACTGTACACTCTGGGAGGGTAAGGATTCCTGCGAGCTCTCCTCCTCCTGAGTGTCAGCCGTGGTTCAGTTATTAGCACCCTCGCCTCTGAGTCAGGAGGTTGTGGGTTCAAGCCCCACTCCAGAGACTTGAGCACAAAAATCTAGGCTGACACTCCAGTGCAGTACCGAGGGAGCGCTGCACTGTTGGAGGTGCCATCTTACAGATGAGACTTTAAACCAAGGCCCCGTCTGCTCTCTCAGGTGGGTACAAAAGATCCCATGGTACTATTTTGAAGAAGAGCAGGGAGTTACCCCTAGTGTCCTGGCCAATATTTAACCCTCAATTAACATCACAAAAAGAAAACAGATTATCTGGTCATTATCACATTGCTGTTTGTGGGAGCTTGCTGTGTGCAAATCGGCTGCCGTGTTTCCTACAACAGTGACTGCACTTCAAAAGTACTTCATTGGCTGTAAAACGCTTTAGGACATCCTGAGGTTGTGAAAAGAACCATACAAATGCAAGTCTTTCTTCTTTCTTTCTGCCTGCTCTCCCTGCAGGTACAGCTCTGTGTGCCCCTTTCTCCTGTTGGTCCTCCTCCTCCATCCACAATGGAATACCTATGAGGACCCCCACGATGGCAAAAGTGGTTTGCCAGAAGTCCCTTAATGGTGGTCAATGGTGTAGAGACAGTAACAGTAGCCAAAAACCACAATGTTTCACAAGTCCAAAGTCACGTTCTAGCAATTTATCTGAGAACAGCTGCATCTCGCTGAAAATGCTGCCCTCCAGTCTTGTACCACCCATGGTTTGTGGGGCAGGCTATAGAACTGTCGATAGTTTGGGTCCTTAAACCAGCTGAGGACCCCGATTTGCATATGCCGGTTCTGGGTGGAATCGATGGCCGCTTATTTTGAGGCCTGCTCGAAGATCGCATCGGGAGGGCCCCTGGCAAGATTTCAACACTAATCCTTTTTTTCAAATTAAAAATTTAGCCCATTCAGATAAGAACATTGGAGCAATTGCGAGACAAAAATTGGCTCTCCCACCCTCGCAGTATCCAAAGTAGTTATTAAAAGTAAAACTATTAAAGGCAGTAACTTACTCCGAGCTACTCCTGCTCGGCTGCCGTAACTTTACTGGAAGTGTGGTGGAAACCCCGTTTACACGTGTGAATGGGGTTACTGCCCCACCTCCGGCAAAATTTCAGCAGCGGAGTGGACGCAGCTCTGAGGAAATTCCCAGCCCAAGTTCAACTCCTTTCTGAACCACTGACAAAAGCCTTCTCTTAGGCAGTCCCTCGGAACTGAGGATGACTTGCTTCCACATTAAGAATGAGTTCTCAGGTGACTGATGAGTCCAATGCGGGATCTACAGTCTCTGTCACAGGTGGGCCAGACGGTGGTTGAAGGGACGGGTGGGTGGGGTGCTTGGGTTGACGTGCGCTCCTTGCGCTTGGCTTCCGCTTGCTCCCGGCGAAGAGACTCGAGGTGTTTGGCGCCTTCCCGGTTGCTTCTCCTCCACTTTGTGCGGTCTTGGGCCAGGGATTCCCAGGTGTCAGTGGGGATGTTACACTTTTTCAAGGAGGCTTTGAGGGTGTCCTTGAAGCGTTTCCTCTGCCCACCTGGGGCTCTCTTGCCGTGTCGGAGTTCCGAGTAGAGCGCTTGTTTCGGGAGTCTCGTATCGGGCATGCGGACAACGTGACCCGTCAATCAGAGCTGATCGAGCATGGTCAAAGCTTTGATGCTGGGGATGTTGGCCTGAGCGAGAACGCTGGTGCGCCTATCCTGGCAATAGATTTGCAGGATCTTGCAGAGGCAGCGTTGGTGGTATCTCTCCAGTGCTTTGAGGTGCCTGCTGTACATGGTCCATGTCTTTGAGGCATACAGCAGGACAGGTATCACTGCTGCTCTGTAGACCATGAGCTTGGTGCTGTGTTTGAGGTCCTGGTCTTCAAACACTTTCTTCCTCAGGTGACCGAAGGCTGCACTGGCACACTGAAGGCGGTGTTGGTCTTCGTCATCGATGTAATGTATATACCTTTAAGGGGGGAACTATCTTTTACAGCTCATGTATACTGCAGTACCGGCAGTGACCACACCTGTATATAGCACTGAGTAGTAATCTGTACAGATCAGTTCCAGTGTGAGTCACGTTGAGTAAACACCTGTTGTACCGTTCTCCTGCAGTCTGTGTCTTATTATACACGGACACAACATTGGCGACAAGGCAAGTTCGAACCTACCTGCAACTCTGCATCACCTCCCGGGGATTCGTTCCTGGAGATCAGTGGATTGGAGGTCAAGGCCAGAGACTCGGGCGTCGACCACGGGCAACCGCCCAGTCATCCAGCAGAGACTCGAAAATTGCGGGGGAGGCTGTCGAGAGCCAGGCTTGGCTTTCCAGTCGAGGTGGTCCAGCGAAACGGGCTGGCAACAGGTAGTGCGCAGACCCTTCCCGGACAGCGGCGGGCTAGAGCCCGACCGAGCGGCACAGCAAAGGGCCGAGCAGCGTCGATGGGGGAGAGAGAGAGAGGGCAGAGCGCACAGGGCGCAGCCGGTGTTCAGGGGCCAAGCAGCGTCGAAGAGAGGGAGAGAGAGACGCGCAGAAACCCGCGAGGCGCCGCCATTGCCACGAGGACCGCCGAGAGCGGCGTTGGCAGCAGCGCAGGAGAAGCGCGCGAAACGTACAGGGCGCCGCCATTGCCATGAGAACTACCGGGAGCGGCGTTGGCAGCAGCGGGTGAGGCAGGAAAGTGCAGGAGACGCCATTTTAAGCCATTGGGAGACGCCATTTTAAACCACACCCAAAATGCCGAAGAGTGGCAGTATCACCGCATTTGACAATGAAGTCGAAGATTGGACTACATATGTCGAACGAATAGAGGTATACTGCAAGGCAAATGAGGTGTCAGATGACAAGAAAGCGTCGGTATTGTTAAAATTAATGGGTGCAAAGACGTATGGTTTATTACGAAATCTAGTAACCCCAACGAAGCCAATGGAAAAGAGTTTTGAAGACATAGTAACGATACTACAGGAACATTTAAACCCCACACCGCTGCTGATAGCAGAAAGATTCAAGTTTCACAAACGGAACCAGCATAAGGATGAAAGCAATGCTGATTATTTAACAGAACACAAACTATCGAAACACTGCCAGTTTGGAGCGGGACTGGCAGATACCTTAAGGGACAAGTTTGTGTGTGGGCTTCAAAGTGAAGGAACCCAGAAATGGCTTTTATCTGAAAAGGACCTTACACTGGAAAAGGCTTTCAGCATTGCGGTATCATATGAAGCAGCAGCACAGGGCACTGCAGAGCTACAACAGAGACCGCAAGAATATGGCACAAACGAAATGTCATATGGAACAAAGAAGTGCTATCGCTGCGGCAGAACAACACACGACCAGAATGATTGCTGGTTCAAAGACAAAGTGTGCAGACAGTGTGGAAAAGTAGGACACATAGCAGGAGTCTGCAGGTCGGGAAAGAAAACCAGCAATAAGAAACCTATCAAAGAAAAGTACAAGAAGGTATATAAGATGACGGAGAATAGTTCAGATGAACAAAAGAGTGATAACGACTCCGAAAGCAGGGAACTGAGTTGTCTGAAACTACATAATGTGATCACAACGGAGGATCACCGAACCATTTGGGTCACTGTCAAGATAGCAGGAGTCCAGGTAAAGATGGAATTGGACACAGGATCAGCCCTAACAGTCATAAACCAACGGGACTACGAGCGGCTATTCTCACACATACCCTTGAGAGACACAAAAATTATTTTGAAGACGTACACAGGGCAAAAAGTCTACCCCAAAGGAAAAATAAGGGTGACCGTTATATATAACGGTAAGGAAACACCAAACCTAGACCTGTATGTATTACAAGATGGAGGACCACCATTACTGGGACTTGAATGGATCCGGAAAATACAACTGGATTGGCATTCCATACAGGCACTGACTGTGGCTGACAAAAAGGATGACGACGTCACACCTGGGCGACTGTCAAAGATCCTAACTGACGCGAAAGAAGTGTTCCAGCAAGGACTCGGAACACTAAAAGGCATGACAGCGACGATTAAAATTGAAGAAAACGCAAGCCCAAAATTTTTTAAGGCCAGACCTTATGCGATCCGCCCAGCCATCGAAGCAGAGCTAGAGAGTCTGGAACGTTCAGGAGTACTGTCCAAGGTAGACTGGAGCGAGTGGGCTACACCCATCATCCCTGTGATGAAAAAGTCGTTGAGCAGCACGCCTGGGGAACCAAGGAAGGTTCGCATCTGTGGGGACTTTAAGGTAACAGTGTACCCGGTCCTTCACACCGTACAATATCCACTTCCGCGGATTGAAGATATTTTCGCCTCGCTATCTGGAGGGAAATGCTTCACTAAGATTGATCTGGACCAGGCGTATCTGCAAATGGAGGTAGAAGAAGCATCAAAAAAATACCTCACAATCAACACCCATAAAGGTCTCTACCAATACAACCGGCTGGTATTCGGGGTAGCATCAGCTCCGGCTATTTGGCAGAGGGCAATGGAACAAGTCCTGCAAGGGATCCCAGGGACCCAGTGTTATTTGGACGACATCCTGGTCACGGGCGAAAATGACAGTGATCACCTTGCCAACCTGGAGCAGGTGTTCACTAGATTGCAGGAATATGGGCTCCGAGCTAACCGCCACAAATGCGAGTTTTTTAGAAAACAGATCTCGTATTGTGGCCACGTTATTGATAAAAAGGGGTTACATAAGTCCCCAGAGAAGATTGAGGCAGTAGTCAAGGCTCCAGCACCGGAAAATGCGTCACAACTGAGGTCGTTCCTCGGGCTGGTAAACTACTACCATAAGTTCTTGCCAAATTTGTCTACAATACTACACCCACTGAACACCCTTCTGCAAACTGGGGTGCCATGGAAGTGGAGTGCCGAATGTAGACGAGCTTTCCAGAAGAGCAAAACACTAATCACAACGAAAGAGGTATTGGCCCATTACAACCCAGCATTACCAATTCGGTTGGCATGTGATGCGTCACCCTACGGCATTGGAGCGGTGCTGTCGCACAAATTCTCGGACGGCTCAGAGAGGCCAATAGCCTTTGCGTCACGATCACTAACCTCAGCTGAGCGTAACTACGCCCAGATTGACAGGGAGGCCCTCAGCCTAGTGTGGGGAGTGAAAAAGTTCAATCACTATCTGCACGGGCAGAAATTCACCTTGCTGACTGATCACCAGCCTCTTGTCTCCATTTTTAATCCGAAGAAGGGCGTTCCGGTGATGACTGCGCAACGACTACAAAGATGGTCACTTTTTCTAGGGGTGCACCACTATGAGATTGAATATAAGGGCACGAAACAGCATGGAAATGCTGATGGGCTATCACGCCTGCCACTGCCTACTGCGGAGGAAGCACCAGCAGTGGATCCTGTCGAAATATTCCATTCGACTATAGTTGAATACCTACCGGTAACTAACGCTTGTATCGAAAAGGAAACCCGAAATGACCCGACACTGTTTCGGGTATATGATTTGACGGCGAAGGGATGGCCAGCACATGGCGACTCACTGTTGGCAGCATTCTCGACAAGGAGAGAACAGCTGTCAGTGTGCCGGGGGACCTTGATGTGTGGATCCCGAGTGGTAATTCCACCCAAGTTAAGGGATAGATTGCTCAATGAGCTTCATGAGGGTCATCTGGGAGGGGTAAAAATGAAAAGCCTAGCCAGGGCTTATGTGTGGTGGCCGGGAATCGATAAACAAATCGAGGACCTGACCAAGAGCTGCTCAGGATGCCAGAAAGTCCAAAATGCACCACCACAGGCCCCTCTACACCCATGGGAGTGGCCCTCATCTCCATGGCAACGGGTGCATATTGATTTTGCTGGTCCATTCATGGACTCAATGTTTTTAATAGCCGTGGATGCGCACTCGAAATGGCCTGAGGTCTTCAAAATGTCCTCCACCACCACGGAGAAAACTATTGCAGTCCTACGGACCATTTTTGCCAGGAATGGCTTGCCAGAACAGATTTGCTCCGACAACGGACCACAGTTTGTGTCCGAAGGGTTCCGGAGGTTCTTGAAAAAGAATGGGGTAAGGCATTACACATCTGCCCCGTATCATCCAGCCACAAATGGATTGGCTGAGAGGTTCGTACAAACCTTTAAGAAGGCAATAAAGGCTATGTACAATGACAACATTCCGCTGCAGCACAAGGTGGACAATTTCCTGTTCGCCTACCGGAATGCGACACATGCAGTCACCAACCAGGCTCCAGCCATGATGTTCTTTAACCGAAGGTTAAGATCTCGCCTGGATTTGCTCAGACCAAACGTACGAAGAGATGTTGAGAGTAAGCAATTCCAGCACATCCATGAGAAGCCAACAAGGAGCTTCAATGTAGGGCAACCAGTCTTGGCCCGCGACTACCGAACAGAAAAATGGCAGCCAGGAACGATATGCACACGGCAGGGCCCACTAATGTACACAGTGGACGTTGGGGAGAGCATCATGAGACGCCATGCTGACCAGATCCTAGAGTCACAGGAACAAGTCGACCCCATGCCTCGCCCATACGTACCTGGTGATGAACCCGATGTACAGGTCGCATCTACCCCAGAAACAGTAGCATCGGAAGCTGATGAACCAACCGACGACAGGGGGCCAGAATCGCCTCCGCACCAAGAGCAAGACACTCGGGAAAGGTGCTATCCAGAAAGGATCAGGAAGCCTCCCCAAAGACTGAATATATAAATAGACTATTTTCAGCTAATGTTGCATGTTAAAAGTGTTAATTGTAATTAGTTTGATATTTAATTGTTAAATGAGTGTTATGGTACTGTTGATCTAAAAGGGGAGGAATTGTAATGTATATACCTTTAAGGGGGGAACAATCTTTTACAGCTCATGTATACTGCAGTACCGGCAGTGACCACACCTGTATATAGCACTGAGTAGTAATCTGTACAGATCAGTTCCAGTGTGAGCCACGTTGAGTAAACACCTGTTGTACCATTCTCCTGCAGTCTGTGTCTTATTATACACGGACACAACAATCGACGCCTGCTCTTGTTGACAGTAGGCTCTCGAGGTATGGAAAGTCTCGTATCCAGCTCTGAGGAAATTCCCAGCCCAAATTCAATTTCTTTCTGAACTACCGACAAAAGCATTACCTTGATTATAGGCATTGACTTTCTCTGCCTTCTTAGCACTATTGTCAGCTGTGGCTCACTTGGTAGCACACTCGCCTGAGTCAGAAGTTTGTGGGTTCAAGTCCCACTCCAGAGGCTTGAGCATGAAACTATAGGCTGACGCTTTAGTGCATTGCTGAGGGAATGCTGTACTGTCTGAGGTGTCATTTTTCAGATGAGATGTTAAACCGAGGCCCCGTCTGCTGTCTCAGTTGGACGTAAAAGATCCCATGGCACTATTTTGAAGAAGAGCAGGGGAGTTATTCCCTGGCCAATATTGATCCCTCAATGAACATCACTAAAACAGATTGTCTGGTAATTATCACATTGCTGATTGTGGGAACTTGCTGTGTGCAAATTGGCTGCCGCATTTCCTACATTATAAAAGTGACCACACCTCAAAAGTACTACATTGGCTGTAAAGCACTTTGGGACGTCCTGAGGTTGTGAAAGGTGCTGTATAAATGCAAGCCTTTTATTTCAATAACATGGTAAAAACAGAAAGTGGGCAAGTTGCTATTTACTTCAATATTTAAGTCAGGGACAGTATAAATGCTCGCTGTTGTTACAGCAAATGTCATTTGCTTTTTCTGTGTGTGTCGGTGTGATTACTCGCTTGTTACACTGAACAGTAATCTGCAGTGCTAACCATGGTTGATTTCTGTCCCTCTTCATATCCACTAGTGCTAAGGCTAATTCTAGATCCACTACTGATGCTGCCGGTGAGGTCAGCCGGCTGAGCACAGTCCAGGATTCGAAACGTGTGGCTTTCTGGTGAATGGCTCAGTGCCACACTGTGGCCCAGAGAGACATCCGATGATAATTACAGAAGAGGCTTTCCCTGAAATTCAGAAAATCTAAAGCTGATCTCTGTAAAACTCAGAGCTTGTATTGATTGTGGCAAACGGAAGAGCACATTGATGTGTTTGCTAAATAACAAAATATGCCCATTGTGAAATATTTGTTGTTTAAACCTTTACTCAGAAACTAAATGTTTCTGAAATTTAGAGGGCCTAGTTCATTTGCGCTTTGGGACGTCCTGAGCGCTTTACAACCACTGAAGTACTTTTGAAGTGTAGTCACTGTTCTAATGTCGGAAACGCGGCAGCCAATTTGCACACAGCAAGATCCCACAAGCAGCGAAGTTATATCGCAAAATAATCAGCATAAGTGACGTTGGTATACTGGCCATGACACTGGGGCGAACTCGCCTGCTATTCTTCAAAATGGTGCCGGAGATCTTTTACGTCCACCTGACGGGGCAGACGGCCCCTCTGACTGTGCAGCACTGGCTCAGCACTGCACTGGAGTGTCAGCCTAGATTATGCGCTCAAGTCTCTGGAGTGGGACTTGAACTCACGACCTTCCAGCTCAGGCAAGTGTGATACCCACTGAGCCACAGCTGACACCTATTTGCTAATTAATAGTAAGAATCCATAAGGAATAGTCCATGTGTTAGGGTTACCAGTTATACTTGGGAATACAAGTGGTACATCGGCCCCAGTATATGACTGGATTATAATCTTAGTTTTGATCTAAAGATGACTGCCTAAGGGACAGTTTGATCAATCAGCTGCATCATTTATACCTCTTCATTAGTATGTAACATTCTGCAAGCAAAAACTAATGTACAGCTACCTCTCACAGCATAGAGATGACTTAAATTTGCATGATGATGATGTGCCTTAATATTGTAAGAGTTTCCACAGAGGGGAGTGTGTTGCAGGACCTCCCATTCTGTCACTATGGTAACAGCACAGAGTAGCTCTTTGAGCAAAGTGCTCCATAAAGCAGGTGTCGGGTTGCGCAGTGCTTCAGAAGCTCCTGTGTATGTGTGAGCAGCAAGCTGTTAAAGTCCCTCAGTGAAAGAGGAGAAGCTCGGTACAATACTCCATTGAGTACTGTGGGATTTTTTTGTGAACAGCGAATAAAGAGAAGATGGTGCATCACTCGAGGTCCATTCAATCCTTCAAGCAACAAAAGGGTCAGTAATACTTTGGAATGTTGTTGAATCTATGGCTTTTATTATCACTGTGTCGCTTGCCTGGCCATCAGCACTAGAGCAAGAGAAAGCATGCAGATTGCATGGTGCTTTGCAGTATACCTTAACATCCTCATTTGCATGTATGTTTTACATTGTATAGGTGAAGGTTATTGTTTTCCATTCTATTTTTTGTGCTGTGTCTTCACATAAACCCCGTCCACCTGAATCAGTCAGATCAAGTTTTAAGCAGGGCTGCAAAATTTAGGCCAGTAGCCAGGAATGATGAAATGATAACATAGGTTATTGAGCAACTACCGCGCTTTAGGAAAATTGCTCTAAGTGTTATAAATAAAAAGCTCGCTGATGTCTGGAATAGAATTAGTGATTAAAGTGCCAAGACTGTGTAAAAAAAAAAAAAAATTACCGGTCCAACTCTATCAGAGTAGATTGGAAATTAAAATGACCAAGTGTAATACCAAACATTTGCAGCCACTCATTACCTTTAATGCTGATCCCAGCAGACCACATTCATGGTGATGTCAGCGCTAGAATGTTAGTCTTCCTCTTGTGGCTACCAGAGCAGTTTAATTTGGGTATTTGCAGCCTGACATACTATACTATTTAGGGCTGAAATAGCTAGAAGGACTGTGGTGTAATATAATTGGTTGTGTTGTACTTTGGAGCCGTAACGTGTTCTCTGCTGCCGTTGATCACTCAGTTAAAAGTGTTAAGTCAATTTGATTTCTTTTTTAAATTATCGCCTTCTGTCTCATTTGTATCAGTCGGCAGTGGTAGAATGCACTCGCTACAAGAGGAGCAATATATGGAACTCATGATTGATGTAATCTCGTTATATAAATCAGAAATGAAAGCCCATGTCTACGAACCTTACCCTACTTTATCTGACTATAATTTGATGCTGCACTGTGGTTTCAGCTGTCTAACCTTTGAAGTTTTTAGTAAAATGCATCATTGTAAGTATATCTCATTAATAGTGTCTTATGTTTCACAATACATGTGTGTGTGTGTATTATTTATATATATATATCACACACACAGTTAAGGAATAATATACATTATGTGCTATTTTGTGTTGGTGCATTTAGTAACTCATTTTGTTTTATAAGATTTAATGTGCCTTAATCAACAGGACATATATTATGCTAACTTTTTTAGCTTTACTTTCATTGCCAGTTTTTTCCTCTTCCCTCTCCTCTTTCGATAAAATTGAAGCCTTGCTATGTGTTTGCACAGACGCCAGACACCTTCCAGCACCTCACGCGAGTTGTCATTATGCACGTGTGAGGCTTGGCGATGAGTGTTGACAGGGTATTCAACCATGGGGTACACCACAACCAGTGTTCCCCCTAAGTTCCCCCTAAGTTGCGCAGGCCGCTCACCAGCTGCTGCCGCTGGAAGATACCGCACAGCAAATTTAAAGGGACCGCGCATTTAGACAGCAAATAAGAGGGAAGATTGACCACACCTCAGTCTAATCTAGTCCTCGTGTTGGTCATGTGCACTTCCAACAGAGGTCACGGCATGGTGATCAGGGGGAGCAAACCCTGGCTGGTTTCCCCACCACTAACCCAAGGGCACTAAGGAAAGTAGCCTCCCAGTCAAGATCAGTTAACCCAACACAGATCCAGGATTGAACCTGACACCCCCCTGGGCTCAGCTACTTTTTTTTTTAAAACTTTCTGAGCCTCTGGAACTGAGGCGAGGGGCCCGTAACTTTTTATATGTACGATACACTGCTTGAGGAATCCCGGCTCTTTTAGTTTAGCACACCTAGTACAAGCTAATTATAACCATGACTTAAAGTTCAACATCTTGAATTACAAAGCACCTATTGAATTCAGTTGTTGCGCTCTGCTACCAATGCTTATGTTTCACATCATTAATGTATTATCATTGTAGTATCCATCACTCCTCAAGGCAGTTTGCCAGATCTAATTCTCAGAAAGCATACCCCATATATTCTTGTTTGATCTTGCTATTTGGTGGATATGGGGTAAATTAACATAACATTTTATTAAAAATGCTCAACTCTGAGATTTTTTACACCTCCCCAAATTGCAGCTTTTATGATTCTTGATCATTTGGGATGCTCTTCAGTCAGGCTTTGCCTCTTCAACTGTCCGCCTATATTTTCTTTGTTCACAACCAATTTTGACTGTGCTATTTCAATTGCGCTGTTGTGATTATGTGAATGGCTGTTAGCCCGAAAGTAACAAGCCATGCTGTCAGCCGTTTCCTGTTTCCCTGGTAAATTTAAACCTGATGCTAATCTCCATTATTTGAGAGATCAGACAATTAAAAACCAGCTTCAGTTCACGTAAAATTGGCTGGTGTAACTAGATTTGTATGTCACAGGACTGACTGATTATTGACTGTAGTATGTGACCCCAAGTTTTAAGTAACAGTGCATTTCTGAATGTTTGAGTTAGCAGGGTATTCAGGAGATGTGGCATTGCGGCAATAGTGTGTTCCCTGAATAACAACATTACATTTTCATTGCAGCAGTGCTTTCAGTTTTTTGCCTGGATTCTGACCAATAATTCTGCATGCCTTGAGCCATCTTCCTCTACATCATCATGCATGTACAACAGTGAAAATACAATGGTAGTTTGGAAATGTTGGCATTTCTCTGCTATTTTGCTAAATAGTAAAGAAATGCAATCTTTGATACTACCCATTCTTCCTGTTGTTCACATCCTGCTCCCTCTGTAGGCACTTCCACTTTCAGAATATTCCTACTTGCTTGCCAGACCCTTGCACATTCCTTGAAGTCCTTGATAAATCAAGTTGTACATGGTCTTTATAAGCGGGACCAGAACAACAAACTTTATAACTTGGACTATACGAAATCCATTGAAGGGCATGTACAGTTTCTCATACATAGCACACTGCCCAGGCTGCCCATTTCCTAAATCGAGTAAATTATACATTAACAGGAAGTTCTCCTTTATTTCCTTTGCATATTTATTAAACCTGAGTGATTTCAAAATTGCACACAATACCAAATCGATGCACTTGAGATCCGTGGAGTCTTTTGAGCAGGAATAGTTTTCATAACTTCCAGAATGCTTTGTCTGCATACAGGAAACAAATCAGGACTAAACCTTTAATCATTTGATTCTTCAACTAATAGAGACCCCACTTGAGAATTTGTTATGAGATCACTTGGACATCTTAAAATAATAGTCCTTGATCAAAGAAAGAATACTAGAAAAGAATAAGTGATTAAGCTTTAGGTCCTTGTTTGTTGAATGAAGATTTTTTTTAATATTCGCTTATGGGATCAGGGCGTTGCTGGTAAGGTCAGCATTTATTGCCCATCCCTAGTTGCCCTTGAGAAGGTGGTGGTGAGCCACCTTCTTGAACCGCTGCAGTCTGTACGGTGAAGGTACTCCCACAGTGCTGTTAGGTAGGGAGTTCCAGGATTTTGACCCAGCGACGATGAAGGATCAGCGATATACTTCTAAGTCAGGATGGTGTGTGACTTGTAGGGAAACTTGGAGGTGGTGGTGCTCCCATGCGCCTGCTGCCCTTGTCCTTCTAGGTGGAAGAGGTCACGGGTTTGGGAGGTGCTGTCGAAGAAACCTTGGCGAGTTGCTGCAGTGCATCTTGTAGCTGGTACACACTGCAGCCACGGTGCACCGGTGGTGGAGGGAGTGAATGTTTAAGGTGGTGGATGGGGTGCCAGTCAAGTGGGCTGTTTTGTCCTGGATGGTGTCGAGCTTCTTGAGTGTTGTTGCAGCTGCACTCATCCAGGCAAGTCTTCACATATAAGTCAAACCTTCGGCTTTGGGTTGCCTATATGTGACATTTGCACGGACAGGAACATGGTATTCCATGTGTGGACTTTTAGAATTTGGTAACTAACCATCAGTTTGTACAGGATATCTCCATGTCAAAGAATGAGGAGAACAACAACAACTTGCATTGATATAGCACCTTTAACATGGTAAAACATCCTGTTTGCCTGCTTAGGTGGACAGAAAAGATCCTATGGCACCATTCAAAGAGCAGGGGAGCTCTTCCGGTGTCTTGGTCAACATGTATCCCTCAACCAACACCACTTAAACAGATTATCTGGTCATTTATTTAATCGCTGTCTGTTGGACCCTGCAGAGTGTAAATTGGCTGCCATATTTGCCTGCATTACAACAGTGATTGCTCTTCAGATGTTTTGGCTAAGAAGCACCTTGGGCCATCCTGAGGACATGAACAGTTCTTTCTTTCTTCCCTGTTTTGCTCTCCAGTGAAACAAAGCAAAGCAAACAATGGAGCAGGGATAGCCCAGGATTTATAGAGCACGTAAAAAAGCTCTATTTAAAGTTCTGGGGAAATACCCGGTCTTTCTGTTCAACTGCCTGCTGTGACATGATTGATATCGGCAGCTAATCTTGAAAGAAGTTGTGAGAGCACATCCAGTCTTAACAATCCATGCAGCGACATGTTCTAACATTACTGGGAGTGTTCTTCAAGCAAGAGTGTTTGGAACTGTGGTCCAAACTTTGGAAATATTAGTAAATGAGCAACGCTGACACTATTTATTTGATCTGCAAATAAACTCTGTGCATCTTTATTCTTGTTGTCAGCTTGTAATTTTGAGATTTGGATATGGAAATCTATATAAAGGTAACACTAAACTAATAAGCACAATATAATCAATGGCTCGTCAAAAATCTGTCACAGATTATCTGTATGTATTTTTCATTTTGATGAATCTTACATAATATGTTGTTATAACTAAGAAGAGAATGCGTGTGGTGCATGTAAATTAGAAAGTGTTACAGTTCCAAATTAAACATATGGGAATTACCTGCTTCGTTACATTTTGATGAAAGGCATTAATATCATCTGACATTTTTGTGATGCATATTATCAAGGGATTACTTTCAAGACTCTCAACATCACAATGGGTTTGATTCTTTGTGGTAGTTCTAAACTTCATTTACAACATGTCTTGTAATAGAAAAGCATTTTAGGGGCATCTCCAAAAAAAAAATGGCATTTTAGATTTTTGTGTTGGTATATTTGCAATGAGATGAAAAAAAATTGCTTTGTTCAACAAAAACATCTTTTATAACTACTTTAAATTCATTTTAAATCACCATGAAAAGATATTTGTCTCCAATACACACACAGACCACAGGATACACTGTCCTCTCTTAAGATACAGTAATGTGTTGATGTACAAGGGTGACGTATCTGCTGGTCATCTATGACAGTGGTTCTCAAACTTTTTTCGTTGAATGACCCCTTTTCAAATGGATTCGTAATCACAGACCCCCCATCTAAATTATAATACGATATAATACTCTTAATATGAAAGTGCTGCATGTTAAGAGTGTTTTAATAATGCTTTTAAGAAAACGGTACTTACTTAACGATATCAGTGAGATGGGTGTGCCACACCATCATTGATCAACTTTTTGGCAGCCATCATCAGCCTTGGTAACTGCAGGTCTACCTGGCGATCTTTGTGCCACTCTCAGTGCTCCTCCATGAGCACTGTAACATTTGCATATTGAATTATCATTGGCCCGCAGGCATCTGTAAGGAATACCTATTATATTCACATGGTGAGTTGTCATTGGCCTGCAGGCATCTGTAAGGACTGCTATTGTTTTGGAAGACCCAGGGTCCTAACTCCATCATGTCCCCACTGTGCTGTATGAGTAAGTACACAGACCTGATGCTTCATAAAAGAGTTTCAACTGTAAGACTCCGTTGTCCTGCAATTTATTATTTTTGTACAAAGTGTGCAAAACAAGACATGGGCCCCGATTTTCTGCCAGCCATCGGGCGGCTTTCCAGGCGGCAGGGGGCCGAAAATCGCCAAAAATGTGGGTCGCGACCCCCCCCCCGCCTGATTCCCCGCCCCGTCCGAATTTCGGACTGCCGTTTCCCCGCGGCCCGAATCAGTCCCGCCCGCCGCTGGCGGGACTGGCCGTCGGAACACTAATAAGCAATTATTACCTTGTTTAAGTCGATTTTCAGGGGCCGTTGCGATTTTGGGGCTTTCCCCACATCAAACACGCCTGCGGGGAACCCCGCTGTTGAAACCTGGCGTGAAGCTTGCCGGCTTGCTTGCTGTCAGCTGCAGGTCATTCGGAAAAGCTGCGATTTAAAGGGACAGCACTTGTTTGTTGAAGGACCTTGTTGCTGAAGGCTTGGGGCTACATCTTCAAGGCTTAGGCACAGCTGTGGAAGGTTGGAGCCTCACAAACTTCTCCAAAGTGATCTCCTGGGAAGCCCCTCTCGCCACCCTCACTCAGCGTTTCCTCAGCGGAAGCATCTACGAGAAGCATGGGACGCCTTTTTTTCCTTCCCTTCTTGCCATTGGAGGATCTCCAGCAGCAGAGGCGGCAGCAGCAGAACCAGGAACAGCATGATGAGCACCAGGCTGCTGCTCACTCACCTGAAGCTGCACAGGCCAGAAGGGGCCAGCGCTTGGAAGTGGTTTGAGAGCACCTTGCTGCGTTTTAGGGGGCCATGGGGACCTGTTTCTGCACTGGCAGTCCTACTCAGAAGGACTTCCATGAACATCTGGTTTCTCTGTTCAATAGATGGCCAACGCTCCTCAAGAGATGTCATTCTCTTATGAGCACTCACCATGTTTTCCGTACCCTGGCGAGTTATCTCCTCCATGGAGGTTGCCAACCTTTCCATGGTGATGCGTTCATGCGCCAATGACTCCACAAAGGCTCTGCTCATGGTCGCTATGGACTCCTCCATTCGCTCCACACTCGCAGCGACCCTGGAGACAAAACCTGCCAGAGACTCCTGCATCTGTGCATGGAGATCCATCACCTCTTGCGGATGGACCCAGAGGCAGAGGGTCGACATGCAGCGCAGCTGAGCTGAGCTGGCAGAGTCCTGCGCCCGCCGACGAGGACTCTCCACTGCTGTCCCTGTCTCCAGAATCTGCTGAGGCTCACTTGTGAGCTATGAAACACCAGGTGACAACACTACTCTATGTCCCGAAGGTCCACCCGAGATGTGAGTGTCTGTGCTGGTGCTGGGTGCGCTTACTTCTGCTGACGCTGCACCCTCAGAGGTTGGAGCTTCCTCTGAGGAGTCTGGCTACACAGCCTCTTCCTCCTCCACAGTGAGGACGGGGGCTCTGGATGGTACTGTGGGGGAGTAAAGGAAGGAGTTAGAGATGTGATGCCAAGGTGACATGCACATTCGAGTTGACATCTGCTGACACCTGCATCCATGCAGCCTTGGCCTCAGTGGGAAGCCTCTTCCTGCCTGACCTAGGGAAGAGGACCTCCCTTTGGGCCCTAACCCCATCCAATAATGCCTGCAGTGAAGCTTCGTCGAATTTGGAGGCAGCTCGGGGTCTGGCACTGGCCACAACTGCTGCAGGCTCCTCTGCCATCCTGTATGGTTCGTTTGGAAGCCTTCAGAGGATGTAGTGCTTGCTATGGACCTTGACAGCACCACGAATGATGACATCATACTGTGGGGCTTTCTGACTAGAAATGGACAATTAGCAAGGCTGCCCACATGCTGGGACTTAATTGGCCACTTGAGGGAAAATTGCATGGAGCTGGCTGACACATTTTTTGTGTGTCAGAAGCCCACATTCGGGGGAATCCGACCATTTCCCACACAAGCCACAAAATCGGGCCCATGGTGTCAGAACAGGGATTTGAAATGGACATCGTTGGAGCTCCCTTACCTCGAATGAATTGGGAATCTTTGAACTTACCTGGAGAATGGTACAAGTTCAAGCAACACGTGGAGTTGATGTTTTCGGGTCCGCTGAAAAGCAAAGGGGAGGAAGAAAGATGCAGCTACCTACTCCTGTGGATCGGAGAAAAAGGGAGAGACATTTTTAACACATGGTCTCTCACCGCGGATGAAGCAAAGATACTGAAAAGTTATTTTGACCATTTTGAAGCATATGTGATGCCCAAGACAAATACAATATTCGCTAGGTACAAGTTTCAGGAGAAAGTACAAGGAGCTAGTGAGTTGTTTGAACAGTTCGTGACTGAGTTAATACTGCTGGTAAAAGACTGTGCATATGCAGATAAAGATGAGATGGTCAGAGACCGCATCGTGTTTGGAATACATTCAGCTAAAGTGAGAGAGAAACTTTTGAATGATGAGTCCGGGCTAACGCTGAACAAAGCTATGGACATAGCTAGATCGCACGAGATAGCCCAAGCACAGTTGAAAACCATAACCGGCGCCACGAACAGCTCGTGTGAACAGACAGTGCACGCAGTTAATAGACACACACCAAAGAACACTGCCCAGAGAGCGTGTTTCAGAACAGAAAGAACAGAGAGAGTTCTAAAAATGGGCGAGACAGACATAAAACGCTTCAAAAACTGTGGATATTGTGGAAACAAGATGTATGGAGAAAAGGTGCAATGCCCCGCCAAAGGAAGGCAATGTGGTAAACAGAACCACTTTGCTAAAGTTTACAAGACTGTTTTTGGAAAAACAGTACACACAGTGAGTGACAGCCAAATGCCAGATAGAGAGCCAAATGCAGAGGAACTGTTTATTGATTCTGTGTCACAGAAAAAACAGATTTCAGGGACTGAGCAAGCCTATGCCGATATTGAGATAGGAAAACAGGGCAAAGAACTTAAGTTTAAACTAGACACTGGATCTCAGGTTAATGTGTAATTCCTCTGAGTGAGTATCACAGCTTGAAGGATGAGTGTGAGCTACAGCCCACCTCACGCAGACTGACCGGCTATGGGGGTGAGCAGCTCATTGTAAAAGGCACATGCGTGATGAAATGCAAGTACAAAGAAAGCGACATGATGCTGGACTTTTACATTGTTGACACTCAAGCACCTCCAGTGCTAGGTCTAAAGGCATGTTTGGACATGGACCTCGTCAAGCTAGTGCTATCATTGACAGCACCAGTTGAGAAGCAGACAGTCATGGAGGAGTTTGCTGACGTTTTCAAAGGAATCGGACTATTCCCAGGTGAATGCACTATTCACCTTGACCCAGCAGCAACCCCTGTGGTTTGCCCACCGAGAAGGAAACCCCTTGATCTACGTAGTCGCCTGAAGGAGGAGCTGCAGAGCATGGAGAATACAGGAATCATCGTCCAGGAAACAGAACCGACAGAGTGGGTCAACGCGTTAGTAGTGGTTGAGAAACCACGTACAGGCAAGCTCGGAGTCTGTCTCGACCCCAGAGATTTGAACAAGGCTATCAAACACCCTCTACCTACGCTAGATGACATCACACCCAAGCTAATGGGAGCACGTTACTTCAGTGTAATGGACGCACGATCAGGATACTGGACTATCAAGCTCAAGGAAGAGTCATCTAAGCTAACAATGTTCAACACACTATTTGGACGCTACTGATTTCTGCGTTTACCATTTGGTCTTATCTCAGCTCAGGATGAATTCCAGCGGAAGATCGACGAAACCTGTGAAGGCCTCGACGGAGTAGTCACGATCGTAGATGGCATCCTCATCTATGGCAGGAATAGAGAGGAACATGACAGGAACCTCCGTGCGATGCTGCAAAGATCACGGGCGAAAGGTATCCGGCTCAACCCCGAGAAAAGCATAATCGGATCCACCGAGATCAGTTATTTTGGGCATCGCCTCTCAACTGATGGCATTAAGCCGGATCCAGAGAAAATCTCCACCATCAAGAAGATGGAGCCACCGAAGAACCGCGCAGAGCTAGAGACAGTACTAGGCATGGTTAACTACTTAGCCAAGTTTGCCCCGAGCCTCTAAGAAATCAACGCACCCATGCGTCAGTTGCTCAAACAATCCAATGAGTTCCTGTGGGACAAACAACATGACACAGCATTTCAGAAAATGAAAGACCTAATCACCAGAGAACCAGGACCAGTTCTTGCCTACTTCGACCCCAACAAAGAGCTCAGACTACAAGTGACGCGTCAAAGTACGGACTAGGTGCAGTATTACTGCAAGAAGGAAAGCCCATTGGCTACGCTTCCAGATCTCTCTCAGACAGTGAAATCAACTATGCTCAAATCGAGAAAGAGCTATATGCAATTCTGTTCGGATGTAAGCGTTTCCACCAATACGTCTATGGCCGACAAGTCATTGTGGAATCCGACCACAAGCCCCTCGAGTCAATCATGAGGAAACCCCTAGCCGCAGCCCCACCAAGGCTACAGAGAATGATCCTTCAGCTACAGAAGTACGACTTCACAATCATTCACCATCCAGGCAAAGACATTCCTGTCGCAGACAAGCTCTCCAGAAAGTCTCTTAGCTACCAGGACAGCAGCCTCAGTGAAGGCATGGATGTGTAGGTGCACACACTGTACAACAGCTTACCTGTGAGTGACTCAAAACTGAAGGAGATCCGAGCAGAAACAGAGAAAGATGCACAACTCACACTGCTGAGCAAAGTCATACACGAAGGATGGCCTGAGGAAAGGAGGAAATGCCCTCAGAGCATATCTGAATTCTGGAACCACAGAGACGAACTGTCACAAATCAACAGAATCGTCTTCAAAGGGGAGAAAATCATCATTCCTACCAGCCTCAGAGAAGAGATGTTGACAAAAATTCATGCTGGACATATTGGCATGGAAAAATGCAAACAAAGAGCAGGTGACATTATGTTTTGGCCCATAATGTGCAAACACATTGAGGACATTGTCGGAAAATGTTCAATTTGTCTAGAACGCCGCCCATCAAATGTCAAAGAGCCCATGATACCTCACCGTATCCCAGACAGGCCCTGGCAGGTCGTGGCAACGGATCTGTTCACATGGAACAACGAGGACTACATTGTGACTGTTGATTACTACAGCAGATTTTTTGAACTGGACAAGCTTCACAGCACCACATCTGCAGCTGTGATCCACAAGCTAAAGGCAGCCTTTGCCAGGCATGGCATGGTAGAGACTTTAGTCTCAGACAATGGCCTCCAATACAAATCAAAAGAGTTCGAGTCGTTTGCCAAGGCATGGGATTTCACACATGTCACATCAAGCCCACATTACCCTCAAAGTAATTGCCTTGCTGAAAAAACTGTCCAGATTGCAAAAACACTCATGGACAAAGCCAAAGCGGACAAAAGAGACCCCTACATCAGTCTCCTTGAGTACCGCAACACTCCGGTTGACAACTTCAAGTCACCAGCACAGCTGTTGATGAGCCGCAGACTTCGCTCAATCCTTCCAAGCACCAACCAGCAGCTGCAGCCAGAGGTCGTCAGCTGCAAGCAAGTGTATGCAAAATGTGTACAGAGACAGCAACACAAAAAGAGATACTATGACAGGTCAGCTAGACTACTGCCGCCGTTGCACAATGGAGAATCCGTCAGAATCCAGGAGCATGACTACTGGAAGCCAGCAGTCGTCATCCAGCCAGCTGACACAGCGATTGTATCACGTCCGCACCCCAGAAGGACAGGTGTACCGCCGCAATCGCAGGCACCTCCTGAACACCAAGGAACAACACCGTCATTCCGACGAGAGGATCAGTTCAACAGTGTGATGAACAGAGCAATACACAAAACACATCATACTTACCTGAACCTAAACCTGAACCTGATTTGTTGACCAATTCAGGAGCATGCTCAGTTCCATACCACACAAGGTCAGGACGAGAGGTCAAGCCTAGAGTTATCCTTGACTTGTGAACTGTCAAAGGATGTAGGCGGATTGCTACCCTAAAAAAATATACTGTACATCGTTATTGAAACGTTGAGATGTTTTCAGCGCTAGTTAAATGCTGAGTTTACTTATATGTTTATGCTACCCATTAGGTAGAAGAAAGGTTTAAAAGTAATGCATAACATTTTTCTTTTAAAAGAAAGGGGATGTAATATTTGCATATTGATTTATCATTGGCCCGCAGGCATCTGTAAGGAATACCTATTATATTCACGTGATCACATGCTGAGTTGTCATTGGCCTGCAGGCATCTGTAAGGACTGCTATTGTTTTGGAAGACCCAGGGTCCTAACTCCATCTTGTCCACACGGTGCTGTATGAGAAAGCTCACAGACCTGATGCTTCATAAAAGAGTTTAAACTGTAATACTCCGTTGTCCTGCAATTTATTAGTTTTGTACTAAGTGTGCAAAACAAGACAAGCACCTCCCTCCGAGGTGAGACAGCCAGCCCACTCTGCGCTGCACTTGTGGTGGCCGCACTCTACTCCCAGCTCGCACCAAGTCTGTCTCCGGCCGCCGCTCATTCGCATACTCTTGACCACGGCATCCCCCCATAAGGCCGGCCTTGTTTGGTACTCACATTATTTCGCGGACCCCCGGAAAGTCTCTAACGACCCCCAGGGGCCCGCGGATCCCAATTTGGGAACCACTGATCTATGAAACTAATTTGCTCTTAGTGGGTGCAGATCTGTGTTAGAAATTTGCCGACAGTTCAGTACAAACGCAGGGTGGGGGGGTTTTGAAAAGTACTTTAGGAGGGCAACAAGTCCTCAGTTCGGGGAGGGTTAATGGCTGTTATTTTTTAAACAGTTTAAAAATGGACATTCATTTGTGATGGAAAATGGCCTTTTTTTTTAAGTAATTTTTTTTAGGAAATATATAGATCCCAACTACAATCAGACGAAAGGTCCTGATTTAAAAGCTTTCAGGAGGGCCTGCTTTTTGGAAATAATACTGAGCTCCCAAACTGTTAAGTACTTCATAAGTCCTGATTGCTTGAACTTTAAGTCGGCCTCAGTTTCTTCAGATCTTTTTAGAAGGCCCTAATTTTAAAAAGTACAAAAGGCCTGATTTTTTTAAATTATCGAGCATCAATTTTATTAAAAGAGTAGGAGGTAAGAATGTCTCTTGTTTCAGAAGGAGTTGTACCTTTAATGAACCAGTATACTTTTGCAGTTTAGACCTTGACATACAGTAGTTAGTAAGTCACATAACATTACCTCTTAGGATGTCACTTAACATTATCTCACAGTGCTACTTGCAAATGCAATTTCAATGAGTAATTGTGATCCAGCTATGGATTTTGATGCACTATATGGGGATGTACATTCTGATGTGAATTACACACACACACACATACACACACACATATACACACGCACACACATGCACACTGGTGAATCATACAGATGTTAAAAATCACATGGTACTGGGAGTTCTGAGTCTGTTTAACATTGCTTTCCCAACCAACACACTATAATACAGATTACCTGCTCATTCATCTCATTTCCTGGGACCTTGCTACATGCAAAATAGCTTCCGTGTTTGCCCACATAACAATTGTCATTTCACTTCAAAGTACAGGAAACTCTCTCTTAACCGGCAAAATTCAGGAGTAGGTTCAGGTAATTTTACTATATATTAGTGGCCGTGTAACCGGGGTTCCTGGATCTGTGGCCGTGTAACTGGGGTACCTGCACCTGTGGCCGTGCAACAGGGACTCCTGGATCTGTGGCCGTGTAACCGGGACTCCTGCCTGCACAAGTGTCGTGTAACGGGAGCTCCTGCACCTGTGGCCGTGTATGGGGCTCTCGTACCTTGATAAGTATACCTCTCTGTAATCCGGACTTTTTGATCAACCGGCACCACGCCGGTCCTGTTGGTGCCAAATAAAAAAGAGTTTCCTGTAATTTATTTAAGTGCTTATTGATGTTCCTAAGGGATATGATGAGGTACAATGCAAATACAATTCTTGTTTTCTTTCATTAAAGATAGTACTCCTTTAAGTTACATTCAATAATTTTATTAAAAAGAAAATTAAACCAGCAATATTGGGGCCAACTTCAACTGCATCATGATTCAATTTGAGCAAAGAAATTTGGCTGTCATTAGGTTAAAAATCAATCCTTTCGACTTGTTAAAATTGTACAACATATAAAATTAGAAGCATGAATTTTCTTCTAGACACTGATCATGCAAGGGTAGGTAAAGCTAGGCGTGCGACTACAATCAGGAAAGTAAGTAGCCATTTCCACAAGGCAGATCTGGAAGAACATAGATCAAATGCAAAAGAAAGTGACCCTGCTCCAACATGTCTTTCCACACATGCCCCACTCCCCACATATAAGCACCCCGTACATCTTCATTTCCCTCACCAGGTATCCTTGTTGAGGACTTGACCAGGTGAGGCTTTCAGCTTCGTGCTGCATTACCGATAGTTTTGGCTGTACCCCCACAAACTCACTAAACACTGGACTCAGATCGCCCAAATTAACTTCATTCAGCGTTCTTGTAACCGACAGGTAGCTTTTCGCACATTAGTCTGAGTTGAATTTGAACCCAGACCTCGGAGATTAAAGGCTAATGTTCTAACTCAATGCAGCACAAAGTCACCTTGTTCACTTAGCATTCTTTGTACAACTAGTTAGGTCCTGTTAGAATATGATTCCCAAGCTGGGCATTCATAGCAGCTGATTCAGAACACAACAATGCTAAAACAATTTTATTCAGTTGTGTGAGAGAGAATTATTCAGCACTGAATGAATAGTGAATTCTTTGATGAAATTATTTTGATGAGGCTACATGTCACAATTTTACTAAAGTAAGCTTAATATAAATAATAATGGCCATTAAAAAGCCATAGGCATACATTAACAATTTAAGAAAACATATTTAATGTGCTTTACGTGACGACTTATATACCATGGACTGCAGTGTATGAACATCTATATCACATGGCACGTCTGTGCTACCACTTTTCTTACTTGAATGACTACAACTAAACTATTCTCGTGCTACAGAAAATTGGACTCAAACTAAACTCATAATGAGCTCAGTCCGCAAGCTTCTGGTCGCCTGTCACGTTAATTCTCCCCTCCACTCCCACTCTGATCTCTCCGTCCTCGGCCTCTTGCACTGTTCCAACGAAGCTCAACGTAAGGTTTTGCCAGGACCAATGTGCCAGCGGTGCACAGGCAAACGCCTACTGTCGAAAGCACTCGCTGGGTCAATTCTCTTAACTCTGGCTATGGGCAGAGCCAAGATGGCATAGAGGCAAAACGCACTTTCACTGTTAACAGTCTACAGGGACCTTCCTCCGCATTCTCACGTGGCATTGCGGAAACCCCTGCCTTAAACGTGTGACTTTATGCTAAACTCTGTGCAGATGCTCCATTGTCACCAGATCTGCCCCACAGTAGAAAATGGACTGATTCAGAGGTAAGGGATCCAGCATGTATTTTGGAATCATTTCCATTGAGAGGAATTTTCAAATATAAAAAGGAAATTAAGTACTTATGTGCTTTAAAAATAATGGATTTACTTGGTCTAACCTGCACTCGTTCCAAGCTTTTTTTTCACATTTACCTTTGCTATTACCAAAAGTGCAAGCACCTCTTGGAAATCAGAGTGCACAGAGAATTACATTACACAACATTTCAGAACAAGCAACAGTACCGACTACGCTGTGAGAATCACTCAGATTTGGTGAATCATAATCAAAATACGTTAATACAAAGAAATAAAGATTCTACTTTTGGCATACGTTTATGTCTGTTAGTTTTTTAAGCGCCACAAAATAACGAGTGAGTGAAAGTTCTGGAAGGAGTTGCTGGCCTCACGCCTGAGAAAGGATATTTGGGGCGAGCACTGTTCACGTGAGTGCAAGGACAATGCTAAATTCGTGCAGGGTGCTTGTTATAATGAGTCAGGCGTTTAGTCAATTATGAGGATCTCATCCAAGTTATTACGTTGTGGCTGCTGTATCCCATCGAGGACTTCAACCGTAATGATGAATCAGCTGTGCATTAAAGCATCAGCGACTAGAATGGCACACGCCAGAGGTGCGGTCTTGCTATACGTAGGGCCATGTACCTACTTTGGCACATCATAGTAGCACGTAGGATTGGAATTCATCAACCTTTTTTGCCCCACCAATGATCTTTCATTTGCTGCAACTTAGCTTGGGCCAGAATTTGAGGTCAAAAATAACAGTGAGGCTCATGGACCTCGCCGTTATTTATGCGCAAATGCTACAGCAACTTCAGGCAAAGGGCAGCTGCGAGGTTAAACGCAAATATCCAAAAGATGCTGTCCGAGTTGTGTTTCGCGAAAACGGCGTCTCACTGTCTGCCTCACCGTTGAAATGCATTAACTGGCGTGAAGTTGTTGTATTTTTCCGGTAGATACGAACTAAACTCGCCATAGAAAATTAAGTCTTGTCATTTCAAGCACAAGTACATATACATTTAACGATGTGTTACGTGTTAATTACTGCCAATGACCTTCTGGCACTAAAAATTAACTATTAGAAGTATGGAGTCTCATTCCTTAACATATTAATTGTTATTGGAGATTTTAAAGATGTAAAGTTAAATATAACTCTTACTTTTCCTTTCTGACTCTTTTTCGCTCTCTCTCTCTTAATCCAATCTTTCTTTCCCTCTCTTTATTTCTCTTTCTGTACCTGATTTGACATTGAATTTACCCACTCTAATTCACCCTCCTTCTCAGTCCTTGCGCTATTTATTTCTCAATCCTTCATAGAAACAAAGAAACATAGAAGATAGGAGCAGGAGTAGGCCATTCGGCCCCTCGAGCCTGCTCCACCATTCAATGCGATCATGGCTGATCATCCAAATTCAGTACCCGGCCCCTGCTTTCTCCCCATACCCCTTGATCCCTTTAGCCTTAAGAAATATATCCAACTCCTTCATGAATATATTTAATGTATTGGCCTCTACTGCCTTCTGTGGTAGAGAATTCCACAGGCTCACCACTCTCTGGGTGAAGAAATTCCTCCTAATTTCTGTCCTAAATGGCCTACCCCTTATCCTTAGACTGTGACCCCTGGTTCTGGACTCCCCGACCATCGGGAACATCCTTCCTGCATCTAGTCTGTCCAGTCCTGTCAGAATTTTATAAGTTTCAATGAGATCCCCTCTCATTCTTCTAAACTCCAGTGAGTACAAGCCCAATCGACCCAATCTCTCCTCATACGTCATTCCTGCCATCCCAGGTATCAGCCTGGTGAATCTTCGCTGAACTCCTTCCATGGCAAGAACATCCTTCCTCAGATAAGGCGACCAAAACTGCACACAATACTCAAGATGTGGTCTCAGCAAGACCCTGTACAACTGCAGCAAGACATTCTTGTTCCTGTACTCAAACCCTCTCGCTACAAAGGCCAACATGCCATTTGCCTTCTTAACCGCCTGCTGCACCTGCATGCTTACCTTCAGCGAATGGTGCACAAGGACACCCAGGTCTCGTTGCACTTCCCCTTCTCCCAATCTATTGCCAGTCAGATAATAATCTGCCTTCCTGTTTTTGCCACCAAAGTGGATAACCTCACATTTATCCACGTTCTATTGCATCTGCCATGCTTTTGCCCAATCACCCAACCTGTCCAAATCATCCTGGAGTTTCTCTGCATCCTCCTCACAGCACACACGCCCACCCTCACAGCACACACGGCCACCCTTCAATCTGATTGGTTGAGGAGATACGCAGTTGCTTGTCCTGTTCACTCGGGTCCCAGATGCCCGGTTTCCCTAGCTGCGACGTTATCAGCTCGCACTTTCAGCAACTTGCCATGCAAAAAACATACAAAAACCTAAACGTGCGAAGGGTAAGTCTAACTAACCGATAGATACCCAGCTACAGCAAAATCTGGGCCAAGACTTTTTTTTTGCGCCGTCCTTTCCTTGCAGCGAGCTGGGATCAGCAAATAGATTGTAACCCCACTGTTGCTCTTCAAATAATATTCTGATTGAGTCATCATTCTCATCAAACCACTCCATAAAACCTTATTGACTTTGGCATCATCTATTCAGTGATGTTGCTGCACAGCTCCTGTTTGGTGTTTGGAACTCCAGCTGCTTCACATCTTAGTGCGTAATGGGCTCCTAGGCAGTTCTGCAACTATGTGTGGCTGGATTACCAAAAGTAGTTGGAGTGTGTATTACATTCTGCTCGACACATAGCTTTGATAATGTTTGTATCCTGGAGGTCAAAGTTGTAATCAGTCAAAGGTTAGTTCTTAGACTGAGGATGCATCCAGGAATGCTTTATGCTTTTCTGGCTGACTGGTGGCCGACTACGCTGGTGATGAGAACCTCACGATCAATACATTTCATCATAAGAAGACCACAAATATTAAAGCCAGATGTAATGCGCTGTAAGTAAGATAATTTTATCGCGAGAAGCCTGTGTTTTTCCAGGCATTTTTCAGCTTCTATTTTATTGTTAAAACTAGGAGAAAATCAGGGGAAAGAAACTGGACACCCAAAAACTTAGGTAAATTCAGACAAAACCACTGAAACTCAAGAAAACAAACAAGAGACTTAAAAAAGTATCGTAAAAACAAACGACAAACCATAATTATTTACACAGGTCATATTTGCACTTTTATGAGGCTCAATGGCAGCTCTGACAAATTTATGCTCACAGGAAGGCTTAGAGACAGAGGCAACATGGAAAGCGAAGTCAAATTGGCAGAAACCTTGGGGGAAAAATTTGTTCTTGCCCGGAAAACAGTCGTTGTGCTCGCCAACCGCCATTAACAGCCGCCCGAAATGGCTGCCGTGCTAAACGAGGTAAATTTGTGTGGGGGGGCTGGGGACATGGTGGTAGGTGATGCAGCGCTAACCTTAGGTGCAACGCCACCCTGGTGGCATTGTACGAGGGATCCGGGACCAATTTGTAGTCCTGGGGCATCGTTGCTGCTTCCCCGAGTGTCTGTGTGCGAGGCTGTGAAGCTCGCAATGCATTGTGGGCCATGAGGATCTCTGAAGTTTAAGGGCACATTGAAGCAAGACAAAATAAAATGCACTGATTCAATATATTTTTCAGCCCTTTCTGTTTTTTAACAAATAATCAATATTTAAAACAAGTTCCAAATGTCAATATTTAGCACTTAAAGCTGAATTGCCTACCTGAACTAAACAAATGGGAAAACTGCCTTAGCACTAACACAAATGGCTCAGTAAGCTGGGGAACCAGCACCCAGGGTCTCGCACACAGCACTCCAGCTTTGTGTAGGGGGTCAACACTGCAAGACTAGCCCTCTACCCACAGGGGCCAGGAGGCCCTCCAGAAAGAACAATGTGGGAGTACATCACCGAGGCCGTCACTGCCAGCAGTGTCGCCCCCACCACCTGGCTCCAGTGCCCAAAGAAGCTTCATGACCTCAGACCACTGGTCAAGGTCAGTGAATGCACCTTCAAAAGATGTCACCTACCAACTGAACCACTAGCCTCACACACTGCTCAATGCACAACCCCAAATCACTCACCTACCAACAATCTGCACCAATGAGGCACATCTCCCATTCCTAGCATCACCTCACCCCCTTGGAGGAGACGGTGCAGGCCATTCTTAGCAGGGGCATGACTGAGTCCTTGGCCAGCGCCGGGGCTGAAAGGATACAAGATGCAGGTATCCTTGTACGTTATCCTCCTTCTGGCATGCACCTCTAGGCTTCCCGCTCTCCCATCAGCACAACTCCACCCTTGTGCCTTCCTCATTTCACACCCAGGAAAAGCATCATTCCCAGCCAGTGGGACCGCAGGTAGATGATTCCATCCCGGATATGCCAGCCACAAAGGGGCTGTCTAGGATGCATCCTTCCATCTGATTGCTGCTCTTCGGATTCCTCCTATTCAGCTTCCTCAACTTCTGCGTCTTCCTCTTCTACGCCTTCCTCTTCCCTCTGCAAGCGGACAATGTAAATGTGAAATTACAGCATAAAATGCTGCAAATACTCAGTTGGTCAGGCAGCATGTCGACCTAAGACGTGAACTCTGTTTTTCTCTCCACGAATGTTGCGTGATCTTCTGAATATCCGCAGCATGTTCTGTCTTCTTAAAGGCGTTCACTTGCCATCCGAGCCCTTGCAAGCATCCAGCAGCACTCCCAAAACACTTATTAAAAAAAACTTTTCACATCTATTGCAGCAAGCCACCATTTCAATAAAATTTTAAAAAACAGTCCAAACCCTTCCATTCAAACTTACCTGATGTGTGAGTCCCTTTAACAGCTGCAGATATCGCCCCGTCTGCATCTGTCAGCCTGCTTGCACTGCAGGTTAACCTGGTGTGCTTAGGACCCAGCGCTGAATTGAGCACTAGGGTCGAAGTTCGCGTAGGTGACGTTAAGTCACCATTGCACACCGACTAACGTCACCACGCCGCCATTTTCTTTGCAGAGCGCAAAGGTGGCGACCAATATGGCGGCCACCACCAGGACTGCCTCCAGCTGATCTTCATCTTCTTAGGCAGTCCCTCGCAATCGAAGATGACTTGCTTCCACATTAAAAATGAGTTCTCAGGTGACTGATAAGTCCAATGCAGGACCTACAGTTTCTGTCAAAGGTGGGGCAGACGGTGGTTGAAGGGGCGGGTGGGTGGGGTGCATGGGTTGACGCGTGCTCCTTCCGCTGTTTGCGCTTGGCTTCCACTTGCTCCCGGCGAAGAGACTCGAGGTATTCGGCGCCTTCTCAGATGCTTCTCCTCCACTTTGTACGGTCTTGGGCCACGGATTCCCAGGTGTCGATGGGGATGTTGCACTTTTTCAAGGAGGCTTTGAGGGTGTCCGTGAAGCATTTCCTCTGCCCACCCGGGGCTCTCTTGCCGTGTTGGAACTCCGAGTAGAGCGCTTGTTTTGGGAGTCTCGTATCGGGCATGCGGACGATGTGACCCGTCCATCGGAGCTGATTGAGTGTGGTCAAACCTTCGATGCTGGGGATGCTGGCCTGAGCGAGAACACTGACGTTGGTGCGCCTATCATGCCAATGGATTTGCAGGATCTTTCAGAGGCAGCGTTGGTGGTACCTCTCCAGTGCTTTGAGGTGCCTGCTGTACATGGTCCATGTCTCTGAGGCAGACAGGAGGGTGGGTATTACTAGTGCTCTGTAGACCGTGAGCTTGGTGCCGGGTTTGAGGTCCTGGTCTTCAAACACTCTCTTCCTCAGGCGACCGAAGGCTGCACTGACACACTGAAGGCAGTGTTGGACTTCGTCATTGATGTCTGCCCTTGTTAACAGTAGGCTCCCGAGGTATGGAAAGTCGTCCACGTTGTCCAAGGCCTTGTCATGGATTTTGATTATCGGGCAATACTGTGTGGCGGAGGCAGGTTGGTAGAGGACCTTTGTCTTACGGATGTTTAGTGTAAGGCCCATGCTCTCGTACACTTCGGTGAACGTGTTAACGATGGTTTGGAGTTCAATTTCCGAGTGTGCACAGACGCAAGCGTTATCTGCATACTGTAATTCGATGACAGAGGAAGGGACGACCTTGGATCTGGACTGGAGGCGGCGGAGGTTGAACAGTTTCCCGTTTGTTCTGTAAATTCGCTCCACTCCAGCGGGGAGCTTATTGAGGGTGAGATGGAGCATTGCCGCAAGGAAGATCGAGAAGAGCATTGGTGCGATGACACAGCCTTGCTTGACCCTGGTCCGTACATGAATTGGGTCTGTGGTGGAGCCATTGGTCAGGATCACGGCTTGCATGTCGTCGTGAAGCAGGTGGAAGATGGTGACAAACTTTTGAGGGCAGCCAAATTTGAGGAGGACACTCCATAATCCCTCAGGGTTGACAGTGTCAAAGGCCTTTGTGAGGTCAAAGAAGGCCATGTACAGCGGATGGTGCTGTTCCCTGCATTTCTCTTGTAATTGGCGCGTGGTGAAGAGTGATGCAAGAGTGGCGGCCGCCGTTTTTTCATGCATCACTGGCGCTACCAGGTGGCGGTAAGGGCATCAATTTCTCAGCCAAAAACTCTTAAAAATGTATTTTCCAGAAGAAAGTATGTCTGCCATCCAACGGTGAGCTAAATCAGGAAAAACACAGAAAAATATTCCGATTTATGTGCCTGATCACCCCATGCAGGCAGTCAATACAAGTAAAGGAGAGTAGAAATCACATGGGGGTTAGAGACCAACAATCGTGAACTGAATGGATAAACTTTGTCATATTGGTTGTGACTGTTTAGTTCTGTTTGTGGAATGTAATTTAAAATAACCAGCTCCTTTATTAAAAAAAAACTAACTGCACACTGCTATTTCTTTTGTGTGGTTAATAAGGCGCAGAGATGCAGACATATCACATCTGTGATGTGAACACGGCTACGTACTACATGCAGGAAACTTTTGGTTAACCGGAGGTTAAATGTCCGGAAAGCTCTATCCACCAGCAAAATTCAGGAGTTGGTTCAGATATGTTTTTTTACTTCTCGTTGCTTTTTTTCTCCAGTCGTGGCTCTGCAAGGTCTAGCTGAAGCTGTTGCTTAGCTACAGAGACGCTTGCAAGCTACGCCGACTGTTTTGAAGCTGTTGCTAAGCAACAGGGTTTGTTGCTTCACACGGAGCTCAGAAGCTCCGTATGTTTTAACATTAGCGCTGGTTTCTCTGGCAGTTTTGATTGGAATGGCAACAGCTCGGTCCCGTCAGTGCCGGATACCAGAAAGTTTCCTGTACCACATTCCGTATGTGCTGCTGTCATGGATATGACATACACACATCATAGGACCTGCTTTTAGACAGGAAATTAGCAGAATTTTTTCGGGAGGGTGGTGGAGGGTTGGAGGGAAGGTAAGCAACGTTTGGGAGGAATTTTTTAAAACTCTTTTTGTTCCCTGCCACAAACTCCATTCCCTGGCCACTGATTCCACTCCCCTCCCCGACCACTGTTTCCGGCTGAACCAGACTGTTTGCAACATCAGCGTCCTATTTGACCCCAATCTGAGCTTCCGACCCCATCAAAAAGACAGCTTACTTCCACCTCTATAACCCCACCCCTGCTTCAGCCCATCTGCTGCTCAAGCCTTCATCCATGCTTTTGTCACCTCCACTGTGCCAGTGTTCTGCTGGCTGGTTTCACATCCTCCACCCTGCATAGACTTGAGTTCATCCACCACTTTGCTGCCATATCATAACCCGCACCAAGTCTCATTCACCCAGCACCCCATGCTCGCTGACCTACATCCCAGTTCCCAGTCAACCAATGCCTCCAATTTCAAATTTTCATCTCATGTTCAAATCCCTTCATGGGCTAGACAGACTGGATGCAGGGAGGATGTTTCCCCTGGCTGGGGGGTGTCTAGAACGAGGGGTCACAGACTCAGGACATTTAGGACTGAGATGAGGAGAAATTTCTTCACTCAGAGGGTCGTGAACCTATGGAATTCTCAACCACAGACAGCTGTGGAGGCCAAGTTACTGAATATATTTAAGAAGGAGATAGATAGATTTATAGACACAAAAGGCATCAAGAGGTATGGGGAGAGAGCGGGAATATGGTATTGAGATGGAGGGTCAGCCATGATCATATTGAATGGCAGAGCAGGCTCAAAGGGCCGAATGGCCTACTCCTGCTCCTATTTTTCTATGTTTCTATGGCCTCACCTCTTCCTATCTCACTAACCTCCTCCATCCCTACAATCTTCCAAGAACTTTGCATTTCTCCAACTCTGGCCTCTTGCACATCCCCTACTCCCTTTTCCCCATCATGCTTTCATCTATCTTTCAGCTATCTATTCAGCTAAACTCTCGAATTCCCTCCCTTAACCTCTCTGCCTTTCTCTCCTCCTTTAAGACCCTCCTTAAAACCTACTTCTTTGACCAAGTTTTTAGTCACCCCAGTCCCTGTTTTAATGTCTTATGCAAAAGGAGAGTGAGCAGTGCTAAATGTAAGCACTGTCAATATCCCACAGTTAAGCGGGCAGTGAATGGTGGCATAAAGAAACAAAAAAAAAGTAAATCCCTTCACTGGTGAAGGAGAGGTTTTCTGCAAATAGCCTCTCAGAATTTAAGGAGCATGTATGTCTTGGGTAATCTAACATTGTGAGAATGCTGTAGGTCAAAATTAGTTAAGATTTTTTTGGCTATGGTTGTATTTTTCACCTAATAGGCTTCAGGCACATTGGCTGGAAATTTTCAGAGTTTGTGCAACGCCTTCAAATATCTTTCATACTTTCAGCCATGGTGCTGTAACTCCTTGTCAGGTCTTTCAGTACCTCATACAACTGCTTCTGTTCATAGCTGAACATCTGAAGTCTGCATCTCTGTTGCCCTGAGCAGAGCTGGAATAGAATCTCAGCCTCTGAAAAGCCATCTGGACTGTCTCTGCCACCACTACCTGCTTTCTTGTGCTGGGTGCTACACCACATGGAGGCCCCTCTAATACACTGTCTAACCTACCCGGGGTATGAATTCCCTGTGCTGGTATTTGGAGGGATGGAGCACTTGGTGGTCGTAACTCAGAAGGATTGTCCTCCTCCACGGTGTCTTCTTCAGGAGACTTTTATTGTTGAGAAGGATCTAGAGGAAAGGGAAGAAGAACAAGAGTTACCCTGGCACTGACAAGCTACACAGTAGAAGATGATTTGTTTCACAATGGTATCCTTCTGGTGCACTCACTCCAAGGCCAATATATCCTTCCTGAGGCGTGGTGCCTATAACTGAACGAACCAGAGCTCTATACAACTGTAGCATAACTTCTACCCCTTTGTATTCTAGCCCCCTGGAGAAAAAGGCTAGCATTCCATTAGACATTTTAATTATTTTTGTCCCTGTCCACGAGTTTTTAGGGATTTCTGTACATGGACACCTAAATCTCTCTGCACCTCCACAATTCCTAGCTTTTCACCATTTAGAAAATACTCTGATCTATCTTTCTTAGGTCCAAAGTGGATGACCTCACACTTCCTCACACTGAACACCATCTGCCACAGTTTTGCCCACTCACAGTTTTGCCCACTCACTTAATTTATCAGTGTCCCATTGTGACTTTCTGCTCCCATTTATAGTGTATGCTGAGCCACCTAACTTAGTCTCTTTAGCAAGCTTGGATATGCAGCTCTCCATTTTCACAGGCTTATGAGAATGCTGATTAGCAGTTGCAAATTGTGCTTTTGGAACCAATACCTTAATGACTCAAGTTAACTTTCTAAGGTTTTGTTTGGGCCATTTGTGGAATATTATGACCACTTTTACTGCAGTTACCAGTCTCAGATCAGTAGCTGCAGTGTGTTGGGTTCCAGCCAGGTAGTACCAGAATTACTTTGCCTTGTGGGAACTCTGATTCTGTAGCCCAGGAGAAAGCTCTGCATATGCGCGATACATTGGGGTAATTTGGCAGTGTTCACGGTAAAGTATGTAATATTACAATTTTACCATTAGCAGGCTGCTAAATAAAATATCAAGATTAACAAGAACCAATAGTTTGATCCAAATTCCCAAGTAGCATGTTGTATAGTGACAGTTCTGACAAGTTATTATTCGACACAGCACCTGAGCCAGAGATAGGGTGGAGAGAGATCGGACAGTGTTCAAGTCAACAAGGTAGCTACAAAATCTCTGCTATAGAAATAGCATCCTATCCTATTTTTGATGCATCCTTATCGGGAAATATGGGGAATAGGCTTGGAAAAATAACTGTAGTGACTTGTACAGGTGGTCTGTTCATGTTCAGTGATAATTTATTTCTTCTCAAAGGAAGAGTTATGATGACCAACTCTGGTTCCTTTCCTAGATACTAGGCTGACATTTAATTGGAGGAGCTTGGAGGCTAGGGGTAACAGATGACATGCTACTGAAGTTGAACATTCGAGCTGGATTCAAGCTAAAGGGGTAATGGTGTCAGGATATTTTATATCATTTGCCACCTAATAAATTAGCCTTTTACTGAACTTTGGATGCGGCACCTGGGGGTGAAGCTAATATTGTGTACTGGAAATTAAACTCTAGTTTATTTCTTTTCTCCCAGTGTCACCGTTGCTCTCTCGGACTCTGATAGAATTTTCACTGCACTGATGGAACATAGGAACAGGAGTAGGCCATTTAGCCCCTCGAGCCTGTTCCACCATTCAGTGAGATCATGGCTGATCTGTAACCTAACTCCATATACCCGCCTTTGCCCCATCTCCCTTAATACCTGTGATTAACAAAAATCTATCAAGCTCAAATTAAAATTTAACAATTGGTCTGGCATCAATTGCTGTTTGCGGAAGAGAGTTCCAAACGTCTACCACCTTTTGCATGTAGAATTGTTTCCTAACTTCACTCCTGAAAGGCTAGGCTCTAATTTTTAGACTTTGCCCCCCCTATCCTAGACTCCCCAACCAGCAGAAATAGCTTCTCTCTATCTACCCGATCAGTTCCCCTTAATATCGTGAAAACCTTGATCAAATCACCCCTTAACCTTCTAAATTCCAGGGAATAAAACCTAGTTTGTGTAATCTCACCTCATAATTTAACCCTTAGAGTCCAAGTATAATTCTGGTAAACCAACACTGCACTCCCTCTAAGGCCATTATATTCTTCCTACGGTGTGATGCCGAGAACTGAACACAGTACTCCAGATGTGGTCTAACCAGTGTTTTGTATAGCTGTAGCATAACTTCTACCCACTTGTATTCTTGTCCTCTAGATATATTAAGGCCAGCACACCATTAGCTTTTTTGAATATTTTCTGTACCTGTCTATGACACTTCAATGATCTATGTACATGGACCCCCAAGACTCTTTGGACTTCCACTGTTCTAGCTTTTCACCATTTAGAAAGTACTCTGTTCTATCTTTTTTAGGTCCAAAGTAGATGACCTCACATTTGCCTACATTGAAATCTATTTGCCACAGTTTTGCCCATTCACATAGTATATTAATATCTCTTTGTAATTTTATGCTTCCATCTACATTGCTTACAATGCCGCCTATCTTTGTGTCATTGGCAAACTTGGATATTTGTTTTTCTAACCCATCATCTAAGTTGTTAATACATATAGTGAATAGTTGAGGCCCTAACATAGATCCTTGCGAGACACAACTTATCACATCTTGCCAATTAGAGTACCTGCCCTTTGTCCCTACTGCCTGTTTCCTGCCGCTCAGCCAATTTCCTAACCAGGTCAATAATGTGCCTTCAATTCCATGAGCTTCAGCTTTAGCTAACAGTCTCTTATGAGATCAAGGGGGAAAAATTTGGTTGTTTGCGCCACCCGTTAGCGCCTAAAGAGGCTGACAAGTGGGGCGCTAACCAACTAGCGCCCGGGCGCAGCGAACCCTGCGCCTCTCCCCATATTGAGCGGACATTTTGCGCCGGCGCGAAACCGTAGCGCCCGCTCGCCGGCGCACGCAGATCATGATGTCATTTCAGTGTGCAACGCCTTTGGGGCGCCCCGGACCGCAAATTCAGTGGCGCCCCCCTCCGTTCCGCCTGGCGCTAATAAGGACAGCTTACCTGGAACGTTTCCCAGTCGCTGTCGGGCTGGGGGGGCGTTCTTTAAAGGGGACTGGTGTGGTTTAAAAGCGGCAGCCATTTTTGGACCACAACTTCTTAGAGAGATACAAAGAGTTGCTCAGCTGCAGACGGAGAGCCATTTCAACATTGAGCCAGCGCTGGCAGAAGAACTTCAGCCTTCTGACCATCACCTTGCTGTTGGTGAGCATCTGAAATGGCAAAACTTTCTGTGTGCACTTAATATGGGGCCTGCATTGGATGGAAACGTCCTGCTTCTGAACCATCTTGACAGGGCACAGAGACACTGGGATAGAGGGGCAGGCATGGCCAGATGGAGGAGGGCCAACAGACGTCGCCACACGAGACCTTACGCTGCCAGGGTTTTCCGACAGCAATTTTCATATTTGAACATGTCGGAGGAGCAGTGTTTCCGAAGGCTGCGCTTTAGTAGGGAAGTGGTGACTGAGCTGTGCCACCTGCTTCAGCCAGATCTGCAGCCTCAGCTAAGGTGCAGGACATCTCTGTCGGTGGCTGTGAAGATCACTGTTGCCCTTAACGTCTATGCAAGTGGCTCCTTTCAGGCCGCAACTGGGGACATAGCCAACATCTCGCAGTTCGCGGTGCATTTCTGCATCCGTCAAGTGACTGATGCACTCTTTAAAAGGAGGCGGTAATACATCTCCTTCCCAATGACCCCGGACAAGCAGAGGGAGCGCGCAGAGGGCTTCGCAAGAATAGCGGACTTCCCCATGGTGCAGGGCGCCATTGACTGCACGCATGTGGCTTTGCGGGCACCTGTAGAGAATGCGGAGGAGTTCCGCAACCGCAAGGGGTTCCATTCATTGAATGTACAGCTGGTCTGTGACCACCGACAGCTGATCCTCGCTGTGAATGCCCAATTTCCAGGCAGCAGCCACGACGCCTTCATCTTGCGCCAGACCTCTGTGGCAGACCTTTTCGAGGCCCCGGCTCACCCAGGAGGCTGGCTTCTCGGGGACAAGGGCTATGCTCTGTGCCCGTGGCTGATGACCCCGCTCCGTTCGCCCAGCACCCCTGCTGAAGAACGCTACAATGCAAGCCATCAAGCGACCAGGAACATTATTGAGCACACAATCGGCGTGCTGAAGCAACGGTTCCGTTGTCTGGACCATTCCGGAGGTGCGCTTCAGTACTCATCTGAGCGAGTCTCCCACTTCATGGTTGTGTGTTGCATGCTACATAACCTCACCATCCTGAGGACCCAGCCAATGCCACCAGATATTGAAGCACCAGCAGAGGAGGAGGAGGAGGAGGACCAAGATGGGGGGGAGGCAGAAACTGGAAGGGCCGTCCGTCAGAGGCTTATCAGAAGTCGCTTCTAGGCCACTCTCAGGGAATGCTTGCTGCCATTCCAAGAACAGGAATGGAACCGTTCTGATACTCCAAAGCCTGTGAAGGGCAAAATGTATGTAAAGAGCAGACATGGCCATTGTAAATAAAGAAATTTGTTTATTTAACAAAATGTGCTTCCTTCCCGCATGACAAAGCAATGGCAACAAAAAGCTAAACAAACAGACTGCCACATAAGTGCCTCGCACACCCGGGAGACTGTCCAAAACATCACTAACATTCAGACCAGCATCCTCGGCCTTGAATTCTACAAATAACAGGTAAGAGCAGCACCATCTACTTTCTCCCCCTCGATGGTTATCTGCTTCGCTTGCGAGATTGACCCCTTCCCTCCCTGCAGCTCCTCCGTAATGGGACCCCAGTGGCTGCAGCAAGGCTGGGGGAGGCCTGCTGACTGTCCGAAAGCATAGATGCCCCTGAGGGACAGCCTGGACGAGCTCTGGGCTTTGAGGGCCCGGCTGCTGACTGCTCCAACTCTGCATGGGTGGAAGCAGTCTGTCCTACAGGTGGTGGCAGCTGCAGTGGAGACTTGCCAGTGGTGGCATCAGGAATGCTGTCATCCTGAGAGCGGACAGCAGTTCCCTGGTCGGCCGACACACTGGCACTCTGACGGGGCAGCACTGCAGCATGCGCAGCAATCGGCTGGTCCACAGATTGCTGGCCTGCTGTGGTGCTGCAAGGGCCCGGGTAATCCTGCCTGATCCAGCGAGGGTGGCAGCAGTCAGTGCTCGTGTGGCCTCAATCTGCATCTGCATGAGACCAGCGAGTGACTGCGTGGCAGCACTCAGCACTTGCGTGGCAGGTGCCAGTGCTTCGGTGAAGCCCTGGACAATCCTTTCCAGTGCTGTCCCGAAGTCTTGCACACTCCTGGTCTGTGCTGCGCTGAAGTCTTGGACACTCCTTGCCAGTGTCTCGATGGATTCAGGCATCCTTGCCACTGCAGCCATGAGCTCAGTGTGCCTCAGCCTAGCCTGGGCGCTCATTTCTGCGAAGGCACGCACCTCTTCTGCGCTCTGTGCAGCAGCACTCGGGGCCCGACTCGCCCTCCGGGGAGACGGCCCCCGAGCTTCCCTACCCCCCTCGCGTTGCTGCAGGCCGCTGATTCCTGGAGCTGGTTCCTCCTCAGAGCATTCCCCCCCCGCTCCCCTCCAGGGAAGTAGTCTCCCCAGTCTGCAGATGGGCTGGCTCGCCTGAGGGTGGTTCGGATGCTCCGGCTTCCTCCTGCTCATCGTCTCCCGAGTCAGTCGCAGTGGCAGCTTGAGGGCCCAGCTCACGAGCTGGTGATGCAGCATCTGAAAGCAGGGAGGTTGAAGAGTGGCTTTAACGAAAGGACAGGGTGGCAGCAAGGGATGCATGTGTGCTGCAGTGCTCTGACTTGGGTCCAGAGTGAAAAAGCATGCTGGTGGGGGGAGCAAGTGGAAGGAGAGAGTTCAAAAAGGTGATGACCTTACCATCGCTGTGCACAATGGGGTCAGCAGCTCCAGAGGCGACGGGACCATTCATTCGGCTTGCAACGATCTGGTGGACTCGCTCCTCCAGGTCTGTAAGGGTCTGCAGGTGAGGCCGGCCTCCTCCGGTACGAAGCTGTTGCCTGCGGTTACTCGCCAGCTTAGCCTGCAAGAGAAAGGACGGGGTGTGATGATACATTATGCTGCCCTGAGCTGACATCACATGCCTCCCATGGTAGAATAGCCCTTACATTATGCTGCCCTGAGCTGACATTACATGCCTCCCATGGTAGAATAGCCCTTACATTTATGCACTGAGCTGAATGTGCGTGTGTGTTTCCAGAAAGGGCCATGGGTGCTGGATGACAGCTGGTCATTGGGGCTCTGCGCACCCTCTGGCCATAAAGTCAGGTGCAAATGGAGGGATGAAGATAAATCTGAAAAAGGCACTCACCCTGACGACCCGAGTGAGGTCGTTGAACTTCTTCCTGCATTGCACAGGAGTCCTGGGCACCATGCTGCTGGAGGTGACTCTTTGGGAAACCTCCCTCCAAGCTCTGTGGTATTCGGTCTGATTAGGCCTCCTGCCATTCTTCGGGTACAGCACACCTCGCCGGCGCTCCACCGCGCCAACCAGAGCATCCAATGCCCCCTCGCTGAAGCGCTGCGCTCTCTCCCTGACCCTCTCCATGTCCTTGAAGTTTTGGCCGCCACAGGTAGGTTGCCGTCGAGTTTGAGGCCTACAAGGCGCAGAGTGTGGCTGCAGATGAGAATCGATCCGCCCCTTTAAGGGCTGACCGGTGCCAGCGTGTCTAGGTCCAATCGATTATTGACAGCACCTGCGCTGCGCCCGCCCACGGGGAAATTGCGTTGCGCCGCCGGGTTAGCGCCTTAAGACTACCGTGCAGCGCCTGATTTAGCGCCGCAATCACCTTCAGGGGCGCTACAACCCAATATCGCTCGAGGTGGCGATCAATCGCGCCTGGCGCTAAACTTTGCGCACCGCCAGTACTAGCGCCCCAAACGGGGCGATACCGAATTTTCCCCCCCAAATGCCTTCTGGATGTCCATATAATAACACCAATAGACACTCCCCTGTCACCTCTTCAAAAAATTCTATCCGGTTCATCAGGCATGACCTACCATGATGGTGTTCCTCCAACCTCATTCCCACCCATCACCTTTCAACAAAATGCAAGTCAATATTTTGAATCTTTATCATGCTAAGCATAGAAAAGTTCAAAGCAACAAAAAAAAAGGCTTGAGTGCACTACAGAGGTTGATGTTTTTGCTGTTTTGGATGAAAACTGCAATATTCTGTCCACTAACAAGCCATTTTTTTCATTTCGGTGTTATTCTTTTGTAACTACTCTTTGTGATGTGGGTGTCACTGGCAAGTCCAGCATTTAGTGCCCACCCCAAGATACCCTTGAGAAAACCGTGGTGAGCCTTTTTCTTGAACTGCTGCAGTCCATGTGGTGAAGGTACTCCAACAATGCAGTTTGATAGGGAGTTCCAGAATTTTGATCCAGCGAAAATAGCAATATAGGTCCAAGTCAGGATGGTGTGTGACTTAGAGGTAATGGTATTCCCATGCACCTATTGCCCATGTCCTTCTAGGTTATGGGTTTGGGAGGTGCTGCCAAAGAAGCCTTCATGGCTTGCTCCACTGCATCCGGCACACACTGCAGCCACGGGACACCAGTGGTGGTGGGAATGGATGTTTGAGCTAATAGATGGGATGCCGCTCAAGCAGCCTTCTTTGTCATGGATGGTGTTGAGCTCCTTGAGTGTTGTTTCAGCCAGTCCTACTTGACTTTCTTGGATCACCCTGATTTAGTGTGAAATGCGAATTCCTAAGATAGGTTGGGTCTACAGGAGGGGAAAGAAATAATTCAGGTCATCGGTCCCTAAAAGCTGTAAGCCAGAAGGAGAGGTAATTGCCACGTGTGGGGATAGATTATTTTACAGTATTTGCAAAAAACAATGTAAGCCAACTAAGATCAGTGATAGCACTCGTTCCCACTGGGCCAAAGTTTGTGGGGTCAAGCCCCATTACACGACTTGAGCGCATAATCCAGACTAACGCTTTAGTGCAGTACCTGGGGAGTACTGAATGTAGCGTTCCTGGCAGGAGGTGGCAGTCAGGATCAACGATGTATATGCTACCCGAACAACCTAGGAAGAGATACAGAAGAAGATGACACTCTTTAAAGAAGCTGCCAAGTTATGATTACCCGGGAGTATCATTTACCAAGAAGAAACTCTAAATATCCAAGTCACAAAGCGTTGCTTGTTAACCTGTTCCACATTTATTGCTGGACCATGCCAAGCTCTCATTGTTTCATTGTTTACCGTACATACAGTGGCCTAGAATTTTGTTTTATTCATTCATGGATGTGGGCATCACTGTCAAGGCCAGCAACTATTGCCCATCCCTAATTGCCTGTGAGAAGGTGGTGGTGAGCTTCTTGAACCGCTACAGTCTGTGAGGTGAAGGTACTCCCACAGTGCTGTTAGGGAGGGAGTTCCAGGATTTTGACGCTGCAATGATGAAGGAAGGGCGATATATTTCTAAGTCAGGATGTTGTGTGATTTGGAGGGGAACTTGCAGGTGTAGGTGTTCCCATGCACTTGCTGCCCTTGTCCTTCTACATGGTAGAGGTTGCGAGTTTGGGAGGTGCTGTCGAGGAAGCCTTGGCGAGTTGTTGCAGTTCATCTTATAGATGGTACACACTGCAGCTATTGTGCGCCAGTGGTGGAGGGAGTGAATGTTTAAGGTGGTCGATAGGGTGCCAGTCAAGTGGGCTGCTTTGTCCTGGATGGTTTCGAGCTTCTTGTGTGTTGTTGGAGCTGCACTCATCCAGGCACGTGGAGAGTATTCCATCACACTCCTGACTTGTGCCTTGTAGATGGTGGAAAGGCTTTGGAGAGTCAAGAGGTGAGTCAGTCGCCACAGAACACCCAGCTTCTGACCTGCTCTTGTAGCCACAGTATTTATGTAGCTGGTTTAGTTATGTTTCTGGTCAATAATGAGCCCGAGGATGTTGATGGTGGGGGATTTGGCGATGGTAATCCCGTTGAATGTCAAGGGGAAGTGGCTAGGCTTTCTCTTTTTGGAGATGGTCATTGCCTGGCACTTGTGTGGCGTGATTGTTACTTGGCATTTATCAGCCCAATCCTGAATGTTGTCCAGGTCTTGCTGCATGCGGGCATGGGCTGCTTCATTATCTGAGGAGTTGTGAATGGAACTGAACACTGTGCAATCATCAGCGAACATTCCCACATCTAACCTTATGATGGAGGGAAGGTCATTGATGAAGTAGCTGAGGTTGGTTGTGCCTAGGACACTGCCCTGAGGAACTCCTGCAGTGATGTCCTGGGGCTGAGATGATTGGCCTCAACCACCACAACCATCTTCCTTTGTGCTAGGTATGACTCCAGCCAGTGGAGACTTTTCCTCCTGATTCCCATTGACTTCAATTTTTCTAGGGCTCCTTGATGCCACATTTGGTCAAATGCTGCCTTGATATCAAGGGCAGTCACTTTCACCTCATCTCTAGAATTCAGCTCTTTTGTCCATGTTTGGACCAAAGCTGTAATGAGATCTGGAGCCGAGTGGGCCTGGCGGAACCCCAACTGAGCATCGGTGAGCAGGTTATAGATGAGTAGGTGCCGCTTGATAGCACTGTCGACAACACCTTCCATCACTTTGCTAATGATTGAGAGTAGACTGATGGGGTGGTAATTGGATGGATTGCATGTGTCCTACTTTTTGTGGACAGGACATACATGGGCATTTTTCCACATTGTCGGATAGATGCCAGTGTTGTAGCTGCACTGGAACAGCTTGGCTAGAGGTGCAGCTAGTTCTGGAACACAGTCTTCAGCACTGCAGCTGACAGCTGGGAAGTTGTCAAGGGCCCATAGCCTTTGCTGTATCCAGTGCGCTCAGCCGTTTCTTGATATCATGCGGAGTGAAGTGATTTGGCTGAAGCTTCTGTGATGGTGGGGACCTCAGGAGGAGGCCGGGATGGATCATCCAGTCGGCACTTCTGGCTGAAGATTGTTGCAAACGCTTCAGCCTTGTCTTTGTTGGCGCCGTGCCTGTTTCCCTGGTGCTAAACAGGCGCCTAAGCCTCCAATATAGTGGGCAGGAAATGCACGCTCATTACAAGATGGAAGTACACTTCCTGCCCGCTATATTGCTGCAGGCAAAAAAATAGGCATTTGGGGCCCGCTCCTGAAACAGGTATTAGGCTCTTTACACATGCAAGTAAAGTGCCTAACACATGTTTGCGGCCCGGTCTGTAATATTGGTTTGCCCTAAGGCTGAATTCTTAAGCTTTCACTGGGCAACCACCACCAAAAGTATAGTAATCTGGGATGTTATGATTAAGGTTATCCACCAGGTGGTGCTGTAGCCAATGCTGCTACTAAGGTCAGAGGTTTGCTTCCTGTTAAGGTCAGAGGTTTGCTTCCTGTATAGGTCAGCACAAGGTGGAATGCCAGGAGGCTGATGCAGGCTGTCTGTAAACGTGTTTCCCAGTTGTTAATAAAGTACTCGTGTTAATTCTACGATATCTCCTCTTTGAGTCCTTGTTCCACTTAATGGATTTATCACAAAAAGGTTATTATTTAAAATTAAAAACTTTTCTGTGAAGCCATGGGGAGCATACTCTTTCATACCTGAATCGGCCTACCGCCCCCCCCTCCCCCCCCTCAATTGCTGCTCTACCCGCCTAGAGCAGCAATTGAGGTGGGGGGGGGGGGTCAGTGAGGCAAGCGGGCCGATAGTCATTTTATTCAAATGGACGAACTGCCTGTGAAGGCGTGACTGGCGTAGCAGCTTACCAAACTATTAATAGCGAGGCGGCCTGAGGCCCAATTTGGGGCTGGTCTTGGGCCCCCTGGTTCAGATGTGCATTGCGGGCTGTATTCCCACTTTCGGGTGCCTCCAACCTTCTACCCCAGTATCGTGCTACTTTCCAAGAACTCTTTTTGCGGTTTATTACGTGAAGAATTCTTTCTTTTCTGCCATTGTAGACCTGAAGGATTGCCTGCCAGCAAAGTTAGTGGCTCAGAACCAGACGGCAGCTCAGCACCCGGCAGTAAACGTGACTGCCATTGGTGAGCGATGGCTGCAGGTCTCTTTCAAGCAGATGCCACAGCTCTACAAGTGGTCCCTTGCTGACCTGGGGCTTGCAGAGGCTGTTGTCTTTGATTATTGCCAGTTACCTGTGCCGGAACTCGCAGATATGCTTAGTGGCATAATGGAGTGGGGCGGTGGCGGGTGTGGCTCTGGTACCCGCTGATCTCGCTCGAATGCCTTATTTTGGCTCGCACAATTCAATTTAGAAAAACTGTACTTGGCAAATTTTAAACAACTCCCATCATTAATTTTAACTTGTCTGGTCAACCATTATATGACTCTGCAGCTTTCACTTAAGCACCTTGTTGCTCTTGTGAATGTTTGTGTTGTAAGGACCTTTTTATAAAACCCTCGTTTTTCCTGTACTTCTGTTTCTGATGAATTCTTGTAAATGCTTCAATTACAATTGGCTCCAGTGATTTTGCAGGTAGTATAAATATTCACTACATATTCTGGGGGAGGGTGGGAACAGCTAAATAAAACCGAGAGAATAAAGCAAAAAATGAGGAACAAATGCAAGTACTAAAAAGACACAGTAATAAATAAAATATAAAAGTGCATGTCCTTTTGAGATCTCTGATAGGTACCAAAGAACACAGAGCAATTCTGTCCGAAATAATATTGGCCCAGAACTTCGGGTCTCCACGGGTGAGTATGCACGGGATACTCACCCGTAAGCCCAATGGAAGTGCCGGTTTCGTGCATGCACTGCGCATGCGCGGGAAGCTGGCACTTCCGTTCCCCTGAAAGAAGGAGTTAAGAGGTGGAACGCGTGCGCCGGAGAGGCAGCGCGTGCGCATCGAACTTACATTTTTTTTGCAGGTATTCCCGGGAGGGTAAGTCTCCAGAAGTTAGACATGTAAAAAGCAGTCGCAAGGCCTGCTTTTTACAAGGTAACTGGTGAATTAATTAAAATTAAAACATTTGCTGGGACTAGAGTCCTGGTGAATCGAATAACTAGGGCTGCAGAGAGGGCTTTAAACTAATTAGTGGGGGGGAGGTTTTAAGAGAGCGAAAAATAAAAATGACAGCGGAGAAGGCAATAGAGCAAGGTAACAGTGGGGGAATTAAAAACCAGAGCGTGTCAGGAAGGGACAGAATGTATAATGATGAAGGTAAAGTAGTAAAAGGGGTAAAAGCAGGAATAAATTGTCAGAAAACATATTTGAAAGTTCTTTATCTGAATGCACGCAGCATTCGTAACAAAATTGACGAGTTGACGGTACAAATAACTACACATGGGTATGATCTGGTGGCCATTACGGAAACATGGCTGCAAGATAATCATGACTGGGAACTAAACATACAAGGGTATTTGACAATTAGGAAGGACAGACAGGAAGGAAAGGGAGGTGGGGTTGCTATGTTAATCAAGGATGGAATCACTGCAATAGTCAGAAATGATATTGGGTCAAAGGATCAGGATAATGAAATAGTTTGGGTGGAGATAAGGAATAAGAAGGGGGAAAAGTCACTAGTGGGCGTAGTCTATAGGCCTCCTAACAGTTGCAACTCTGTTGGTCGGAGTATAAATCAGGAAATAGTTGGGGCTTGTAATAAGGGAACAGCTATAATCATGGGGGATTTTAACTTTCATATTGACTGGACTAATCAAATTGGGCATGGCAGCCTTGAGGAAGAGTTCATAGAGTGTATTAGGGACGGGTTCCTTGAGCAGTATGTAACTGAACCAACCAGGGGGCAGGCAATCTTAGATCTGGTCCTGTGTAATGAGACAGGTTTAATAAAAAATGTCCTAGTAAAGGATCCCCTTGGAATGAGTGACCATAATATGGTTGAATTCCAAATTCAGTTTGAGGGTGAGAGAGTTGGATCTCAAACCAGCATACTGAGCTTAAATAAAGGAGACTATGAAGGTATGAGAGTAGAATTGACTAAAGTGGACTGGGAAAACAGATTAAAGTGTAAGACGGTACAAGAGCAGTGGTCTACATTCAAGGAGATATTTCACATCTTTCAAGATAAATATATTCCACTGAGGAAAAAGGGGAGTAAAAGAAAAGACAGCCATCCATGGCTTAGTAAAGTAATAAAGGATAGTATCCGACTGAAAACAAAGGCATATAAAGTAGCCAAATCTAGTGGGAGGATAGAAGATTGGGAAGCATTTAAAAGCCAGCAAACAATAACTAAAAGATTAATTAAGAAAGGGAAGATAGATTATGAAAGTAAACTAGCAAAAAATATAAAAACAGATAGCAAGAGTTCCTACAGCTATATAAAAAGAAAAAGGGTGGCTAAAGTGAATGTTGGTCCTTTAGAGGATGGGACCGGGAAACTAGTGGTGGGGAACATGGAGATGGCAAAGACGCTGAACAAATATTTTGTATCAGTCTTTACAGTAGAGGACATTAAAAATATCCCAACACTGGACAAACAGGGGGCAATGGGGGGGGGGAGGAGCTAAAGACGATTAAAATCACTAAGGAGATGGTACTCAGTAAAATAATGGGACTTAAGGCGGATAAATCCCTCGGACCTGATGGCCTACATCCTAGGGTCTTGAGAGAAGTGGCGGTAGGGATTGTGGATGCTTTGGTGATTATTTTCCAGAACTCCCTGGACTCAGGAAAGGTCCCGGCAGATTGGAAAACTGCTAATGTAACACCCTTATTTAAGAAGGGAAGTGGACAAAAAGCTGGAAAGTATAGACCAGTTAGCCTAACATCTGTGGTTGGCAAAATGTTGGAGTCCATTATTAAGGAAACAGTAACAGAGCATTTGGTTAAACATAATTTAATAGGACAGAGTCAGCATGGTTTTATGAAGGGGAAGTCATGTTTGACAAATTTGCTTGAATTCTTTGAGGATGTAACATACAGGGTGGATAAAGGGGAACCAGTGGATGTAGTGTATTTGGACTTCCAAAAGGCATTTGACAAGGTTCCACACAAAAGATTACTGATCAAGATAAGAAATCACGGGATTGGGGGTAATATACTGGCATGGGTGGAAGATTGGCTATCTAACAGAAAACAAAGAGTTGGGATAAATGGTTCATTCGCGGGCTGGCAATCAGTAACTAGTGGTGTTCCGCAGGGGTCAGTACTGGGACCCCAACTCTTTACAATCTATATTAACGATTTGGAGGAAGGGACCGAGTGCAACATATCCAAGTTTGCCGACGATACAAAGATGGGAGGGAAAGCAGTGAGTGAGGAGGACATAAAAAACCTGCAAAAGGACATAGACAGGCTAAGTGAGTGGGCAGAGATTTGGCAGATGCAATATAATGTTGGAAAGTGTGAGGTTATGCACATTGGCAGAAAAAATCAAAGAGCAAGTTATTATCTAAATGGAGAGAAACTGCAAAGTGCTACAGTACAAAGGGATCTGGGGGTCCTGGTGCATGAAACACAAAAAGTTAGTATGCAGGTGCAGCAGGTGATCAGGAAGGCCAATGGAATCTTGGCTTTTATTGCAAGGGGGATGGAGTATAAAAACAGGAAAGTCTTGCTGCAGTTATACAGGGTATTGGTGAGGTCACACCTGGAATACTGCGTGCAGTTTTGGTTTCCATATTTTAGAAAAGATATACTTGCTCTCGAGGCGGTTCAGAGAAGGTTCACTCGGCTGATTCCGGAGATGAGGGGGTTGACGTATGAGGAAAGGTTGAGTAGGTTGGGACTTTACTCATTGGAGTTCAGAAGAATGAGAGGCGATCTTATCGAAACATATAAGATTGTGAGGGGGCTTGATCGGGTGGATGCGGTGAGGATGTTTCCACTGATGGGTGAGACTAGAACTAGGGGGCATAATCTAAGAATAAGGGGCTGCCCTTTCAAAACTGAGCTGAGGAGAAACTTCTTCACTCAGAGGGTAGTAAATCTATGGAATTTGCTACCCCAGAGATCTGTGGAAGCTGCAACATTAAATCAATTTAAAATGGAGATAGACAGTTTCCTAGCAGATAAGGGAATTAGGGGTTACGGGGAGAGGGCAGGGAAGTGGACGTGAGTCTAGATTCGGATCAGCCATGATCCTATTGAATGGCGGAGCAGGCCCGAGGGGCCGTATGGCCTACTCCTGCTCCTACTTCTTATGTTCTTATTTTTTCCACAGGTTTATTATTTTTAAATACTTTAAAGAAAGGTAAGTTTATTTTTAGCCCCGTTAGAAAATGTAATAAATTTTTTCAAAAATTTAAATTATTGTTTAAAATAGTTATTTCATGTAATTTATAGTTTATTTTAAAAATGTGATTTAAAAAAAAAATTATTTGAAGATTTAGTGATGTTTTGGGGCTTATAGTATTTATAGGTTTGACAGGTCTTCCTGTCAAACTTATGAATGAAGCATTCCCTGCGACAATTGGCTCTCCATGGCCCATGTGATCCCAGGGGACGCATCGAACTAACTGCACCCCTGGGATACGCAAGCACTGTGCGCCGGCAGTTGGAGCAGGCCCAGGATCGGAATCCCACGCGGGCCCACAGCTCAACGGCCGGCGCGCAAGGTAAGTGCAGGTCGGGGGCTTGCACCCGTGGGAAGCCCCCGACCCGAATTTCTGGGCCATGAGTAGATTGTTCCATGCCTCAGTTACACAGATAGAAAGAAAGCAAGCAAGACTTGCATTTACATAGCACCTTTCACAACCTCAGGATGTCCCAAAGCGCTTCACAGCCAACGAGATACACTTGAAGTATAGTCATTGTTATAATGTAGGAATATTCTAATATTGAAACTCATTTTGTCAAGAGCACGTCATGGTGACTTAAAAGACTTTCCAGAAGATTGGGATGGTATCCTGCAAATCAGATTCCGCACCGCCCCCCCCACCGATTTTCTGACACGCACCTCACATGTTTTATACCAGTAGGGACGAGCCAGTCAGTTGGAAAATATACCACAAGATTCATTACATAAGAAAAAAAATTGACTCATGATCTTGGGGCTGAAATTCTTGTTTCGTTTTAGCAAAAAGATACAAGTAAAAACTGATACATGGTCCAATTCTAAATGAGACATACCAGTGATACCTAGAAGGTATTATTGATCAAAAAATTTAGATTTTTAGTTCTATTATACATTTTACTAAAATTGTCAAAGACAAGTATTTGAGGCCCCTGAAGTAAAATGAAGTTATGCAGCAATAATTTGAATGAAATGTTATTTTCATTAAGTTAACATTGTAGTGAGACAAAGCACACATATTTCAACATTTTATATGAAGTAGAGGTTATCAATTATCTCTCATTGCATCATATTCTATCCAATAGAATAAAATTCTGAACACACCTCTCTAATGCGCCCTGTACACTTGTGATTGTACGTCTGCTTCGCATCATAAGTATCAGATTTCAGTACTTCAGCAAACTTGAAATTCAATTGAGTCAGTATTCTCATGTGATCATAAATTCCCTGGACGGCGATGTAATCTTTTAACCTGTATATATTAATATGCCCACTGTATATTCACATTTTTTGGCTGCTAATATAATTTCCAGTGATTTTCATTTACTACAAACCAATTTCTGGTGCAATGTATTGGGGAGAGGGATAAAAATAAGTTGGAAAAGGTAACTGCCCCAACTGCATGTGCTGGAAATAATTTATTTGTCCCAGTTAGATTGTGTTTGGTTCAAATGCAAATAGTTATATCAGTTGTCGAGCAATCACACATACAATCGCAACATACTGAAATGTTGGGGTACAATTATAACCTCCAGTGGGTTTTGACGGGGGGGTGGCGGTGGGTGAGGTAGGGGTGGAGCAAGTTCAAAATTCTCTTGCTAGCCTGAGTTTCAGTCCCGGAGTATTTTAACTCTCGGGCTTCACCTGCATGCCTCCGGTCAAATGCCCACCTAAAATGGGCAGAAAGGAGCATTTGGCTGGCGGGCGAGAAGAGATTCAGGTAGCCAAGGGCTGCTGGCCTGTACCAAAGGAAGGCTTGCTAGAAAGCAGGTATGTTATGGGGAGGGGGGTTTTAGGAGTGTTTCGCGGGCGAGATTGGTAGGGGTGGGCATGGGGGACTCTTGGGCAGTGGGGGCCGTTTTTCCCCTTGTCGGTTCCGGATTTACTTCCCTTGGAGGGACTCTTCATCCTTCCCAACAGCTGCCGACCTACTTTCACCTGGCAGGAATGCCGCAGCGACTTCCCTCACTCAGGCCCGGGTTAAAATGCAATAAGGACCTTTTTGATATAATTGGACCTTGTTTTGTATCAATTTATGAACCTCCTGCCTACTTCCGGTGGGCACCTCCGCTTCCTAAGTGTCGTAAGCAGTTAAAATGGCGGTCGGCACGTTAACAGCGGGAACATGGCAACAATTCACAAGGCGCCCCTTCCCATTCCCTTGGGATGTTCTACTACGCTAAAGGTGCAATATAAATACCAAGGGGAAAAAATTGGGTTGATTTGCACCTCCTGTTAGCACCCCCCCGAGTGTCGCTAACAGGGCGCAAAGCACCTAGCACCCAGGCGCGGCGCCGCTAACGCCTCCCGCAAAATTCAGTGGGAGGTTAGTGGCGGCGGTAGCACTCCGTGGCGCTGCGCCTCCGTCGATGACATCATCACCATGTGCAGCGACCCGCTCACACCCCGGCCGCAAACTTCGCTTGTGCCCCCTGACCTACCGCCGGACGATATGTCCGACAGGGTCAGAGTGGCGTTTTTGCGGCCACGGCGGCGATAATTCAAGGGCAGGTGCCGGGCGGCCATTTTTTTTCTCGGCCGCCTGCCAGCACCTGCCCCCTTCCGCTTTTTTATACAGGGTGCCAGCCGCGATCGCTCAGCCTGGCACTACTCTTGAGTTTTCCCGGCACCCCACTCCCCGGTGGTCCAGCAGGGCCCCGGTGGTCCAGCAGGGCCCCGGTGCTCGCAGCGCTAGGCCCCTCCCCTTTAATCCGGGGGAGGGAGGCCTGCAATGACGCGGCGTGGCGTGACGTGCCGACGCCCCGCGAAATTCACTGGTAGCACCCCAGGAAGGAGGGGGAGCGCTTCCAGTAGTGCCCCGCCTCCTGCTTGGGGCGCTACCACTAAATTTAAGGTGCAGGGGCGCTAACTTTTTTGGGGCGCTAAAAGTAGCACCCCGGTGAAGTTAGCGCCCCAAAGGGGAGCGCCACCTAATTTTTTCCCCTCAATTATATTACGATGACTGCAGTAATTCATTTTGTTATTTATATTGTGAGCTTAGGTTAAACAACCCTGACTATTCAATCTGCTTTTTACTGCTGTAACCTTCCATTTAACACTTGGCTTCAAATTCCCTCACCGTCTGACAGGAATGCTTCTACAACCTTTTCCGTAGTCATTTATCTTACAGCCTTTATATCTTCCTTTTTGACTTTCCCTTTTATTTTCAGATTCTACCTACCCTTTAAGAGTCTGTCCTTTTTGAGATAATGCTCAAAACATTATAAGCTGGTGAGACAGTTAAGATTTGTGACTTATATCAGGCTGATTAACTGAATGAATAATGCGGACTGCAGTGCGACTTTGCCTCTAAATGGAAAAAAAAATAACGAGGTGACAGTTGTGCTGAGTTACATTCATTTGCTGTACAGCATTTTTCATTAAATGAGGATCATTGAAAGAGTTTGTTACATGCCTTGTGTCTCATAACTGACGACACTTATCAATCATAAGTCAGTGTGTTTCATCAGTGTTCCTTTTGTTATAATTTTAAAACTGAAATAGGCCAATTACAATTTCTTTGAAGAAGCATTCGGCATTTGCAATGGGGAATTTAGCACTCCGACATGTTTAGTTAAAGTTTAAATGAATGAGTGGATGTGCTGAATGACTTCTTGTTTTATTCTTATGCTCCTATTGGGATCTATGCACCTTCTTTAGTCATTAAATGTACTCGACTTACTTTGTTATGGATTTTACATTTGGGACTGCTGAATCAGGTGCATATCAAGCACTAAATTGCCTGTTTCAACACAATTGTTTTTGCACGTTTCCGTCTTCCATCTATCTAATTAAAAGTCTTGTGTCTAGCATGTATCTCTAAGGCAGTTGTACCGCAAAAGCCTCTAGATTGATTCAGATGTTCCGCTGATTTAAAGAAAAATCAAAAACCATTATTAGCTTTTAAAAATAAATTAAGCCACTGCCACCTTTAAAATTGCAGGGTGAGATACCAGTGAACAAATGCTTGCCGTGTGTGTCTGAAATCCTCTTCTCTGCGATTTTAACAGAGGTGTTATTCTGCTTCTAACTCAATGGCCTAGAAATTGAGTAGCCTTAGCGCCGCATTTGAGGCGCTAGAGGGCCTAGCGCCGGAGTTATGGCCAGTTGGGAAATTGAGTGGGGCCCTTCCGTCGGCGTTAAGCCGGTAGCGCTGCGCCGGCACCGATGACGTCATCGGTGTGCGCAGCGTCCCGGTTGCCATGCCGACGGGCCCCAGCGCCGAAATTCAGTTGCGGCCGCCTCGCCCGTGGCAGCCGCAACTAAGACTCTGGCAACCGAGTCTTCCCCGAGTTAGCGCCGGCGCATTAAGGTCGCGCGGCGGCCGGCCGCTTTCCCGCCGGCCGCCTGCCCGCACCTCCCTCCCCGGACTCCTCCACCCCCCCCCCCGCGGAACAGATGCGTCTGGCCTGCAAGCCCGGCACTTGTCCGAGGTGCCGGGCTCATTTTTTTCAATATTTGAACGGACAGCGGGCGGGTGCAGGCAGCTCCTCCTTAACTGAAGGAGGAGGCCTGCACTTCCCCAGCCTGCCGCACCGCATCGGGTCCCGCAGCGCCGGATTAGCGCCGCAATGCGGCAGTCAGCGCCCATTGGGAGGCGCTCACGCCCGCCAGTAGCGCCGGCAGCCGTCTGGGCGCGGCGCTACTGAATTTTTGGCGCGCGCAATGGAATTAGCGCCGGCGCTAAATTTCTGGCGCTAAAGCCCTGGCGCGGCGTCAACTCAATTTCTAGGCCAATGGATTAGCACACCAATTTTGAATTTGGGAATTGGTGATCTTGCAAATGATGTGGGGTTGCACTGTGTTTCACACGGAGCCAGGGAAATGCAAGGCATGTAGGAAGAGGAGCGCGATACGGGGGAATTATTGTAATACAGGCTGAATTCATAAATCATTCTTGCTTCATTACCTTTGTAAAGTCAGCCTTGTTTCTCTGCAATCTGCCCGATGGAATCAAACTGCTGCACTGGTGGGATCTGCAATCTGTTATTCGGACCAGTTTATTAGAATTGAGAAATTCCAGACGTCTGCACCAAAAATCAATAAGCTGTTTGCATTAAATATACTGTAATGTAATTTTACTCTTTATATTGTACCAAATGTCTTTTTTTTTTAGGATTCCTAACATTCTCAGCTAATCGCACCTTGCCCTCTTTCCTCTCATTTCACTGCCCGCCTGTCCTTTCTAAATCTCTCCCTCTGTATATACTCTCCTACCCATTTTCAAGCCCCCCTTCAATGTTGCCATCTTACATGGCCCCTCCACTTTATTGGTCTCAATCACAGACAAGGCTATCTCTAACCAATACCTTTTATCCCTCACCACCCACATCCCGCATTCCCTTCCAACCCGACTCCTTCTGCATTCACCCCTGGAACCCCCCCCCCCCCCCGCCCCATCCGTATCACTTACAATTGCGCTTTCAAGCTGTCAACTGCTGAGCCTTTGGCCCACATGTGCCACAAGACTTCTGTAGCTTTTGCTCTGCTCAATCCCCAGTAAACATTTGCTCTTTCCCATCCTGGTCATTCCCCGGTATGGCCCCATCTTCGCTTCCTCAAGCCCAAGGGATGCAGACTAGAATGTACCTGGCACACAACTGGTTTAACCATCAATCATCAGATCTGGCTGGATCACATCAAGCACTACTGGGCCTCACTGTCTTCTGTCAAAACCACTCACTGGAAAGCAAAGATAACCCCTGGCATTTCTACACAGTAACCATTTCCTTTACGCCCTCTTCCTTGCCGCTCCAACCCTACCTCCAACAAGAGGTGTGAGGAGCTCATGAACTTTTTTTTGCCTTTCTCCAGATTTCCCCCTTTCTCCCCAGGCTGAACATTGCTCTAGCCCTGAACCTATGTCTGTTCCTAGTTTCTTTCCTATCTCCCATCGTGCCCTCTGTAAGCTTATCTTGACACACCTCCTGCTCCCATACTCTCATTCTTACTCAACTGCTGACCACCAAACTTCCCTCCTGGCCCCCATGCTAGTTGACATTTTAAATGGTACTGTCCCCCTCATCACCTTCTCCATCCTCAAAAGACCTACTCTTCCACTCACTCACTTCCCTCCACCATTTGATGTCATTGATCCCCAGTAAACATTTATTCTTTCCCATCCTGGTCATTCCCCTTTGGCCTTGCAAACTACCACTCCACCTCCAACCTCCTTGTCCTCTCAGGTCTTTGAACGTTGTTGCTTCCTAAATCCATGCCAGATGTTTGAGTCACTCTAATCCAATTTCTGCCTCTGCACAGCACTGAAAAGGCACTAATCAATTAAGTGACATCCTGTGTTACTGTGAATAGCATGTCATCCTCCTCGACTTCTTTTCAGCACTTAACATTGTTGACCACATCACCCTCCCAAGACACATGGTAAAGTTCCTTTTTATGTCTTGTGAGGATTACTTTTAGCAGCTTCCTACTTTTGTTAGTCCTTCCTATCCTGTCAAAGTCTTGTAAATGCTTTAATTGCAGTCAGCTATCTGGTGAATTAACAGACAATGTTCGGCTAATTTTGGTTCCACATAAAGTCAGAACCATAATCCTGAGAATTGGAGGCCTCTCACTTAATTGGGAACATTTCCTGAGTATGTATTAATAGGAAATCATTCACGAGTATCTAGTGAGGGTAAAGGCATAAAAATTGAGGTAACATAAGTTTATGAAAGGTAAGTCATCTGTTCATCCGTAACAAATTTACTGGAAATATGTGGATTGGGAGATGGTGAATAAAAGCTGATTCTTCAGAAAACACTTGATAAGGCCCCTCAAAAAGAGTTTTCAAATAAACTGAAAGCCCGTGCGATCTAAGTTGAAATTGTAAAGTAGATTATGAATTGGTAGGTAATAAGCAGAACCGAGATACCAATGTAAATGATTCTAATTACTCAGCCCTAATTCGTCCCATAGGAAGGAGTGAGCTTTGAGTCTCTGCTGTTCATAATAATGATTTGAAAGAAATTTTAAATGGAGTATCTTTTCGCACAGGAAAATGTATTGTGCAAGGTGGAAAGAATGTATTGTGCAAGGTGGTAAGAACTGTCTTGCTGCAGTTGTACAGGGCCTTGGTTAGACCACACCTTGAGTATTGTGTGCAGTTTTGGTCGCCTTATCTGAGGAAGGATGTTGGAGGGAGTGCAGCGAAGATTCACCAGACTGATACCTGGGATGGCAGGAATGACGTATGAGGAGAGATTGGGTCGATTGGGCTTATACTCGCTGAAGTTTAGAAGAATGAGAGGGGATCTCATTGAAACTTATAAAATTCTAACAGGACTAGACAGACTAGATGCAGGAAGGATGGTCCTGATGGTGGGGGAGTCCAGAACCAGGGGCCACAGTCTAAAGATAAGGGGTAATCCATTTAGGACAGAGATGAGGAGGAATTTCTTCACCCAGAGAGTGGAATTCTCTACCACAGAAGGCAGTTGAGGCCAATTCATTAAATATATTCAAGAAGGAGTTAGATATATTTCTTAAGGCTAAAGGGATCAAGGGATCTGGGGAGAAGGCAGGGACAGGGTACTGAGTTTGGAAGATCAGCCATGATCTCATTGAATGGCGGAGCAGGCTCAAGGGGCCGAATGGCCTACTCCTGCCCCTATCTTCTATGTTTCTATATATGCAAGAAGCATATTTTGCAAAGTGCATAGGGCAGACAGAAAATCAGACCTTTCTCCCATTTTTTGAAAAATCTTGTCCTAAGTGTTTAAGGGCGCTAACTTCGCCGGGGCGCCCCAAAAACGTTAGCACTCCTGCTCCATAAATTCAGTGGTAGCGCTCCAAGCAGGAGGCGAGGTGCTACTGGAAGTGCTCCACTTCTTTCCTGGGGCGCTACAACTGAATATCGCGGCAATACATGCAACAGTGCCACGTGCGTTGGCACATAGCGCCGTGTCATTGCAAGCCTCCTCCCCTGATTAAAGGGGAGGGGCCTAGCGCTGCAGGGAGCAGGGTGCTGGAAAAACAGGCTGGCACTCAAGAGGAGTGCCGGGCTGACAGATCGCAGCCGGCACCCTGCATAAAAAAGGGAAAGGGGGCAGGTGCTGGCAGTGGGCCTAAAAAAAAAGGCCACCCGACACCTGCTCTTTAACTTGTGCAGCCGCGGCTGCAAATACCCCACCCTGACCCTTTCAGACATATCGTCCGGCGCTAGGTCAGGGGACGCAACCGAAGTTTGCGGCCGGGGCGCAAGTTGGGTGCTGTGCACAGCGATGACGTCATTGCCGACGGTGTGGTGCTGCGGGGCGCTACCAGCTACCGCCATCGCTAACCTCCCGCTGAATTTCGCAGGAGGCATTAGCGGCGCCGTGCCCGGGCACTAGGGGCTTTGTGCCCCGTTAGTACCCCCCAGAAACGCTAATGGGAGGCGCAAAGCAACCCAATTTTCTCTCCAAAAGCTATCTCTTTAAATTCATAATCACCAATGATGGTTTGGTTGGTGAGTATGTTATTACATTTAAAACTTGCATAATATTAAATAATTACGTACTCACAATGCATCAATCAAGTAGTTCAAGTTGTCACATTATACTTGTGATTGACAGCTATGAGTTCTTCGCCTCAGGGTTTTCTGCCACTCTGAATTCCAAACTCGAATTGGATCAATTTATTCAGGTCTGTTTTTGCTGCTATATGGAATGCAATATGAAAGTTTTGGAAGGGCAAAAACCTGGAGTTGTACAAATACTTGCTGAAATCGAGCTTTCCACTGAGTGGCAAAAGAGCTTCATCGATTGAAGTCATAGAGGTGACAGACACTGTGGTGCTCTCTCCCAGTTGGTTCTGAGCAAGGAGAAATAGGCAATTAGGGATGGGCAATAAATGATGGCCTTGCCAGCAACGCCCACATCCCGTGAATGAAAAGAAGAAGAAAAAGGGTAGGAAGAATACATTTCTAAATTAGGACATTGGTTTCTGATTTTTTTATTGATCTTCTCTATGACAAAAAAAAATCCATACAATTTTTAGGAATAATTTCATGAACACTTTCTGTATGATACTAATGAATGTCCCATGATACTCCTCACAAAAATGAAAAACGATATGGAATAACATAAATATATCAGTGTCTCTCACCCACTCTCCCTACATAAATAAACAAACATTTTTTTATGATTGTCAGTAGTGTTTCTCTTCCAAAATATAATTACTTGATTTATGGTTGTTGTGCTTTTTTCTTCTTGCAAAAAATATATTTGCTGTGATTAAATCGTTTGCAATAAAATTATGTTGATGCTTTGCTGAGCTGCAGGAGCAGTGGGAGGCTCAGAGGATGGAAGCAGAGGTGGTCCTTCACTGGGGAAGTGGGGCAAAGATGCTGAATTCAAAAGCATGAATGTTGCAAAGCAAGGCAGGCCAGCACTGAGTCTCCAGAGAGAGAGAGGAGAGGCTGGGGCACTCGGGGCAGTTAGCAAGATGTTCGAGCTAGTGAGACTGGTGGCCTGAGGTTGGCCAGGAAAATACAAGGGTGAAAAGCAGCCACCGTTACTACATAAAAAAATAAGATCCAGTGAGTCCTGTGGTGAACCACATGCTGCCCACAGACCAATCAAATCACTAGAAGAGTAATAGCGGCATTGGTGACGTGATTCTCACTAGCCAATCAAATCAGTAGAAAGCAGTACACTTTCAAAACTCAATGGCCCTGAGTTTATGTGGGTCCTGAGATTATATGGGCTGAGTATGGGAGGAGGGGTTTCAGTGGGAGGGTACCTTATTTGCATGGGACCGGCAGTAGCTCACATCACTCATGCTACATAGTAATACATAGTATTTAAGAACATAAGAATATAAGAAATAGGAGCAGGAGTCGGCTATATGGCCCCTCAAGCCTGCCCCGCCATTCAATAAGATCATAGCTGATCTGATCTTGGCCTCAACTCCACTTTCCTGCCCGCTCCCCATAACCCTGGACTCCCTTGTAGCTCAAATATCTGTCTATCTCCGCCTTAAATATATTCAATGACTCGGCCTCCACAGCTCTCTGGGGTAGAGAATTCCAAAGATTCACGACCCTCTGAGAGAAGAAATTCCTCCTCATCTCCGTTTTAAATGGGCGACCCCTTATTCTGAAACTATGCCCCCTAGTTCTAGATTCCCCCACGAGGGGAAACACCCTCCCTGCATCTACCTTTTCAAGCCCCCTCAGAATCTGTGCTTTTTATAGCACAGAACCAGGCCATTCATCCCAACAGGTCCATGCCGGTGTTTATGCTCCATGAGCCTCCTCCCACCCCTCTTCATCAGACCCCATTAACATAGCCTTCTATTCCTTTCTCCCTCATGTGCTTATCTAGCTTCCTCTTAAATGCATCTATGCTAGTTGCCTCAAGGACTCCTTCAAGTTCAACATTCTAACCACTCTCTGGGTAAAGAAGTTTCTCCTGAATTCGCTATTGGATTTATTAGTGACTATCTTATATTTATGGCCCCTAGTTCTGGTCTCTCCCGGTTGTCAGACATTTGGGAGAGTTTCCCATTCTCCCCAGCGCCCCCTGGAGAAACTATTCTCGCACCTCCTTTAGCCCCCTCTCTTGTAAGGGGGCAATACCAAAGAAGCATCTTTTATTTAAATTGACCATTTATTTGGGGGTTCAGGATACTTCCCAGGGCTTGAACCCCCCTAGTGGGGTCCACTCGTACCATTCTGGAGGCTACTACGCCATAACTCACTGGGCGTATCCAGGTTGTGTCCTATTTGGGGTCCTTCCGCCACGCCAGAGGGCCCAAGCAATTTTGCCGCCATCAATTTTAATACGAAATGGCCTGAAAGATGTTGGTTTACTTCTGGAAGAAGATGTATCTATCCGAGTACAGTTGTGTTGTGAAAAGCCAATAAAAATTGATTTTCAAAATGTTGTAATGCAGAGGATCGATAACCAAAATGGTCTGTTTCTCTGAATGCAGTATCATAAAAACTCAAAGCATTGCTGTCTAGAGGAGCTTGGCTGGGGTTTTATTACTATCATACTGCTGTTGTGTGCAAGTTCTTGTCCCCATTGTAACCTGGTTACTATGATTTTTTAATGAGCGCAGTATAGTTTGCAATAGGGATCCACTGTTTAGCTATGCATAATATCAATAGCTGATTGGTTAGATCATAAATAATACCCTCACTAATTATTTCCTCTTTTTCTGTACGTGCCCATGTTCAAACATACCAGAAAAGAAGTGTGGAAACTATTAAGCCGCGTTTGTGGTTTCCTTGGTGTGCTCTGTGTCATGTAGGGGGTTTTTGCACAGGCGTGTTTGGGTCAGTCAGCTTTACCTCTGACTACCTTCCTTGAGCGGTTCGAATCGCTCGCCCCCTGGGTTCTAGACACCGATACAGGCAGCGATACAGAGAAGACTTGAGTAGACAGGTGGTTGGATGCAAACAAAACAAAGATTTTTTGAAGAGGAAAACTCGATACAATCTTATGGAAAATTATTAGTGTACACATCTACAGGCAAACATTACAAGAGAGTCATAATAATACTTATATACTTATACAGGGAATGGGGAACACATGGCACATCGAGGGAAAATAACTATCTTAACAATCCCCTTATCCTTATCCCACCCCCTATACCTAACTAGGTTAAGCTATGAGGGGTCAGAATTCATGCTCACCAATCAAAAGGGTTTGTTAGACTCAAAACAGCAGTTGGGTTCGGGGTTCGCTCTTGGTGCTCTCTGGAGCCTGCCGTCGTCACGTGGGCTCCGGGTGCTGCAAGGGCGTTGTCCAGGTTCGAGTACCCCAAAGTTACAGTCTCTGCTTGGGTACTTTACCTTGCAGGGATGGTTCTTCGCCGACAGCTTGAGTTTGCATGAAGACAGTCGCAGGTCAGCTGAGGCTGAAGGCCCGATGATTCGAAGCCTACCCTCAGTTGGCCTTCCCCGGGTGGTCTTCCCTCCTCCTCCCCTCGTTGCGTCCCGCTTCGCCTGGCCTGAATTGCCCATGTTCGCCCGACCCGGTGTCGGTGTGAGTCCAGATAGAGTGGGAGAGGGCACGGGCAAAGACCAGGGGGTAAGCACGGGATGGGGGAAGAGCGGCAGCCATGAGGGCGAGGGGCCGAAGAGCCGGGGATCGGCAGTACCGACAGCAGCAGAGCGGCAGGTGAGCAGAGCAGGAGTTCCTTCTGATTGCTACCTGGGGGCCTTCAGTTATACCTTCGTCGAAAAACCCTTATCTGCACGCCAAATCCGGTTAGTTCTTTGTTTTAATTTTGGCGGGCTAGTTAAAATAATGGTAACAATCTATACTGACGGTTTTTAGATGGCCGGTAATTGCATCTACCGGTCCGATAATTGACTTGTATTGTCTTGAAAGTCCTTGATGGGCTTGTCCAGCCTCGATGGATGTGTTTAATCTGTTTCCGATTATGTATGCAGACTGTTTGATGGCTTTAACTGTAGGCCTCATTGAATTTAGATCTGTCTCCAATTCAGCCTAATACATAATTCACAGTTTTGTCTGGGTCCCAAAACACTAAGTTCTTCTCACAGGAAACCTGCAGCCTTAGTTTCGATTTCCCCAAACTGTCTGTGCTGCAGAATCCATTTTGGAGACCCGTAGGCTTTCTGCCACGAGGCACGGACGCCATATTGGGTACCCTTTATAATTTTTTTTTAAATGTCCACGCAGGGTCCCTTTTATCGATAATAACCTTCGGGGAGATGCACAAATTTTGCAAATCTTACAGTCAAAGTGGAGTGGATGTAGAAGATCAGCCAGGATCTTATTGAATGGCGGAGCAGGCTCGAGGGGCCATATGGCCGACTCCTGCTCTTATTCTTGTGTTCTTAAGTTTCCAGGGAAAATATGATTCTGAAACTGACTTAATAACTGTCTTTCTCTTCACTTATCTTCCATTTCATTTTCTTCGGTCTGTCAGCTTCTCTTGTTGCTGCTTTTTCTTCGTTTTCATTCTCTTGTTTAAGCTCATGCCACTCCTGTTTTTTATGATTTTCATTTCTACTTCATCAACGTATCGTTTTATAAATTCCCTTTATCTGTCTCTCTGTCTCTTGATAAACTTGCAGCTGGACAAGAGCTACGCTCACGCTATATATTGGCCTCATGTATCCTTCGAGATGCACTTTGTGCAGCACATATGTTGTTGGTTGCTGTTATAATACAGGCAATTTAATATGTGGCCTTTGCCAATTTCAATCTGATTAGCAAACCATCGTAAAAATGATGCATCTTTCTCTGAAACCATACTTGTTGCTAGCATCACTTTCGAAAATGGGGGTCTCTGTTTCCCCATCACCATATTTGTCTCCTTTTTTTCAGATTCCAAGTATGAATTGGAATTATATCAATAATTTGTTGTGCCACAGTGGTGGGGATTGGAGAGCTTGGCTCCTTATATAATAAACACAGCCTCTAAATACTACTCTATAAACAATGTAACACATTGTAGGCAGCAGCTGTTCTGGTAATAAGAATCCCATTGGTATTAATAAAGCAAATGTTTTTGTAAAGAAGGTTAACAAAATGGTGAAGTTGTAGGAATTGACGGATTCCTAACTAATAACTGAGGTCGACTCAGGAGATCAATCAAACAGGTCTTTAATGTAAAACTAAACGAGTTCAAACAGTTTGATGAGATCGATACAGGAGAGCCACGAAAACAGGTCTTAACAAGATGGAGATTCCACGAGGACTGCCTGGGCAGTCACGTGGTTTGCGACGTGACGTCATCGCGTTTGCCCGCATTTTCCCGCGCTCTTAAAGGGGCCACGCCCCATGCATATAAACACTATATACAAAACGAAGTAATGTCTAACACAATGGTACCGGCTTAGGCTGGTGTTAGAACATCGTTAAAGGGAATTATGTACAGTTGCCCAGAGTCATTCAGTGGCTCTGCCACAAAGTAATTTTAACATGCTTCAATGCTAGTATCCCCTTCTCCTTCTCCTTTCAATCAACCATTAGTGGAAGAGCCTACACTTTGGGCCTCCTTCCCTAAACCCCTCTGCCTTTCCATTTCTTTCTCCTATTTTAAAAGCCTTTTCAAAACCCATCTTTTCCAGTGGGCTCTTGGTCACCCCTCCTATTCTCTCCCTCCATGGCCCAATGCCCATTTCCTGTCTATTTCCATTTATGAAGTGTCTTCAAACTTTTTGTTAAGGTTAAATGCACGATATAAATGCACGCTGTTACGTACTGGTTTTGTTAAAATAAGAAAAGGACATTGAGCCCATCCTGGATGCCAATCTTTTAAGTGTATGTACAAGCCTTACTCAGATAATTATGAATGTCTTCTCCTTTCTTGGTGATAAACGCATATTCTAAGACTCTTCAAATATCAGGGATATTATGTAAATTCCTCTGCCCAAACTTGTCAAATATACAAATTGGACATCATTTGACAAAATGTATTATTCCACTTGGTGATGTGTTTTTTGCAAGAGTAAGTACAGTAAGCACTGTGGAAGGGGATATTTCTCCACTATCCCATGTATATAAAATATTTAACACTTCTGTTTAAATAGCACCTTACTGTGTTGAAATATCCCCAGTGCTTCACACATAGAAACATAGAAGATAGGAGCAGGAGTAGGCCATTCGGCCCCTCGAGCTTGCTACGCCATTTAATGCGATCATGGCTGATCATCCAAGTTCAGTAGCCGGTCCCTGCTTTCTCCCCATACCCCTTGATCCCTTTAGCATTAAGAAATATATCCAACTCCTTCTTGAATATATTTAATGAATTGGCCTCTACTGCCTTCTGTGGTAGAGAATTCCACAGGTTCACCACTCTCTGGGTGAAGAAATTCCTCCTCATTTCTGTCCTAAATGGCCTACCCCTTATCCTTAGACTGTGACCCCTGGTTCTGGACTCCCCGACCATCGGGAACATCCTTCCTGCATCTAGTCTGTCCAGGCCTGTCAGAATTTTATAAGTCTCATTCTTCTAAACTCCAGCGAGTACAAGCCCAGTCGGCCCAATCTCTCCTCATACGTCATTCCTGCCATTCCAGGTATCAGCCTGGTGAATCTTCGCTGCACTCACTCCATGGCAAGAACATCCTTCCTCAGATAAGGTGACCAAAACTGCACACAATACTCAAGATGTGGTCTCACCAAGGCCCTGTACAACTGCAGCAAGACATCCTTGTTCCTGTACTCAAACCCTCTCGCTACGAAGGCCAACATACCATTTGCCTTCTTAACCGCCTGCTGCACCTGCATGCTTACCTTCAGCGACTGGTGCACAAGTACACCCAGGTCTCGTTGCACTTCCCCTTCTCCCAATCTATTGCCATTCAGATAATAATCTGCCTTCCTGTTTTTGCCACCAAAGTGGATAACCTCACATTTATCCACGTTACATTGCATCTGCCATGCTTTTGCTCAATCACCCAACCTGTCCAAATCATCCTGGAGTTTCTCGGCATCCTCCTCACAGCACACATGCCCACCCAGCTTTGTGTCATCAGCAAATTTGGAGATATTACATCTAGTTCCCTCGTCTAGATCATTAATATATATTGTGAATAGCTGGGGTCCAAGGACCGATCCCTGCGGTACCCCACTAGTCACTGCCTGCCACTCGGAAAAAAAAACGTTTATTCCAACTCTTTGCTTTCTGTCTGCCAACCAGTTCTCTGTCCAAGTCAATACCTTGCCCCCAATCCCATGTGCCTTAACTTTACACGCTAATCTCTTATGCGGGACCTTATCAAAAGCCTTCTGAAAGTCCAAATACACCACATCCACTGGTTCTCCCTTATCTATTTTACCAGTTACATCCTCAAAAAATTCCAGTAGATTAGTCAAGCACGATTTACCTTTTGTAAATCCATGTTGACTTTGTCCGATCCTGTCACTGTTTTCCAAGTGCTCTGCTATTACATCTTTTATAATGGACTCTAGCATTTTCCCCACTACCAATGTCAGGCTTGTAATTCCCCGTTTTCTCTCTACCACCTTTTTTGAATAGTGGGGTAACATTAGCTACCCTCCAATCCATGGGTACTGTTCCAGATTCCATCGAATGTTGGAAGATGATCAGCAATGCATCTACTATTTCTAGGACCACTTCCTTAACTACCCTAGGATGTAGATTATCAGGCCCTGGGGATTTATCGGCCTTCAATCCCATCAATTTCCCTAACACCATTTCCCTACAAATACTGATTTCTTTCAGTTCCTCCCTTTCATCGGACCCTATGTTCCCCGACATCTCTGGGAGGTTATTTGTGTCCTCCTTTGTGACATTGACAGAACCAAAATATGTATTTAATTGGTCAGCCATTTCTTTGTTCCCCATTATAAATTCCCCTGATTCTGACTGCAAGGGACCTACACAATGCATTACTCTTAAGGGACACTTAATCAATGTCAACAAAAAAAACCAGAATAACAGATTGTTCATTTTATTGCTGTTTGTGGAACACTGGTGACATTTGTGACTTAGAGCAATCTTAAATTAATCTTACTACAGTGCTGTCCTCCCATAGCTCTGTATCTTTCTCGGTTTCAAATCTATAACTACTTTTGCCTTACAAAATGCAATTCTGGCTCAACCACTTGCCTAAATAACAGTCATTCCACTTTAAGAGTAATGCATTGTGTAGGTAAATCATGCTTGACTAATCTACTGGAATTTTTTGAGGATGTAACTGGTAAAATAGATAAGGGAGAACCAGTGGATGTGGTGTATTTGGACTTTCAGAAGGCTTTTGATAAGGTCCCGCATAAGAGATTAGCGTGTAAAGTTAAGGCACATGGGATTGGGTGCAAGGTATTGACTTGGAAAATCGAGCCCTAAGTGTGTGTGTGCACAATAATAAAATACTATAGATGCTGGCAATCTGAAATAGAGACAGAAAATACTGGAAACACTCAGCAGGTCAGGTAGCATCTGTGGAGATAGAATCCAATTTAATGTTTCAGGTCGCTGACCAATGTTCCCTCTAATTTTCTTTGGGTGCGCGGGCCCTTTAACGTGCTGCGCGGCCCATTCAAATTTCCGTGCAAGCGCCATTTTTCTATTTGTGAGCCAGCTGCGCGGGACCTCCAGACCGCTGCGTAGCCGCGCAGTTTAAAAGGAACATTGTCAATGACCTTTCAGCAGAACGTGGAAGTTCTGTGGATTGCCAATGCCCTTTCTCCTCCACCTCCCCAATTTTCTTTCCGCTCCCTGATTTTAATTTTCTTTGCCCCAATAGGAAGCTTTGTGTGGCTCTGTCCTCTACCAACAGCACTGTGTACGTTCCTCATATCGTTGGGCGTGCTTTAATTGTGCTGCAGTCTGTGAAATGAGTACTTCAGAATTGTAACATCAGCAGACCAAGAGAGTAAGCAAAGCCTGATAGATGTTATGGTTTGCAATCTAATCACATCAAAGTGGACACAACGGGATATAATTACTAGCAGCGTTTTCCCTGAATTCTCATCAATCAAAAAGGACCTAATTGCAATCACTCCGTAAAAAATCTGTTGCTACAATAACAGCATGAAAATCTATAATGCAATCAGGGAACAAACCAATGATCAACCACCTTCATTTAAGATTTTAATAGTCTTAGTTTTACTAAGTGAACAATGCAATGACTAGTGGAATTTGATAACCTATTTCTATTTGGTACCTACAATCAAGTTTTCAAACAAGGAAAAGACTAATTCAAGTGAAAAGTCTATCCTGTCACAAAATGCAAGCATACAAAATATTCACAATCCTTTGTTTGGAAGCCTAATAATATTCGTGTTTAAATACCTGAGAGAATAATGGGCCAGAACTTGCTGGAGTGGGGCATCTCACAGCATACGCCCCTGGTTAAACTTTTTCCTCCACCCTTCAGCTTGAACATATTTTGCACTGTAATTTGCTGGAAGTGCGAGCTGATAACGGCGTGGAGAGGGCAACAGGGCATCTGGGATCTTGGTGAACTATGGGGCCAGCAGTCTATCTCCTTAACCAGTAAGATTTAAGGATTGAGAAAGAAACAGAGGAATGACAGAGAAGGAAAGAAAAATTGGATTAAGAGAGAGGGGGAAAAAAAGACAGAAAGGAAAAAAAGTAAGAAAAAAAAGTAAACATTTTAAATTTGACATTTTTAAAATCTCCAACAACAATTCACTACCTGAAGGAATGAGACTACACATTGTGTCCACTTTGATGAAATTGGGGGTGGACAGGCAAGAAACGCTTCAAAATTAATCTTCAATTAAACCAATTTCATGGAGCAGACACATTAAACAGAGTATGGCCCTTGGTTAACATAACCATGGTGCACTCGCTCTGCCCGTACCTATAATCATACTGTACTTCTGTAAGGATAAGTAGTTTAGACGTCGCTCTCTCCTCCAAGAATAATATTTTAATGTTCCTGCCTTGTCCAAAAACTGAAACCATCATGCACAGTTGGAGATTAAAGCCCCGATATTTAGGGGGCAGCGAGCAGGGTGCGGGAGAGGCCGAAAATGGCCAAAGAACCCGGCACCGTTGGACCACAATGGTCCTGACAAATTCAATGACAGGACCACATTTGCATTTTGTGGTGCCGTTTCCCGCCCGACAGCCGGCCAAATGGACAGCCTGGCTGGCGGTTGGGAGGGAACACCGGCGGCAAGAGGCCGCAGCCTTGGGGACGGTCCCTGGCAATTAGGAGGCAGGAAGGCCGGTGAATGGGGGGGTGGGGGGAGGTCAGCAATCGGGAGGGGGGAAGAGAGGCTCGGCAATCGGGAAGGCCGGGGGAGGGGAGGGGAGGCTGGCGATCGGGGCTGTGGGAGGGTTTTCTTGAGGGGCCGGTGGGGGGAGGGGGGGCTCCTCCTGGGCCACAAGATGTGCTGGAAAAGACACTTACCTTGTGGAGCTGGCATCTCACGCCTGCCTTTCTAGACTCCTGGGAAACCCGTGCAGCAGCCAGAGCAGCGAATGTTAAATCCGTTTCCCAATTGCACTGTGGGAGCTCAATTTAAATATGTTAATGAAGTTCTCCATCTCTCTACGACGGGACACTCAGATGTCCCAATATCCGTCGCCGTAAGAAAGGCAGCTGGCACGTGTGTGTGGTGTGTTTGGGACGCGTTACCCACATTTAATTCCTTAACCTCTGCCCTGACCCTCTCCTGCCCGTTGTGGGTGGGGGTGGTTTAGTACCGAGGCCTAAGTTGCAACTTTGCTGTGGGTTTTATTTTTAACATTCCATTTTTATTGCTTCCTGATGCATTCTGTATTTCATGCGAGTTAATCCTCTCGTGGTCATCTGTTTTGTAAATCTCTGAACTGGCACTGACTGATTGACAGCTAGTTTGAAAGTAAAGACAATCATTCCTGAATTTATGTCCGTCGAGTCAGTCATTTTTAAATTGATCACCACACAGCCACCTGTGCATTTTCGCAGGAGATTGTAGTCATTTGGATTGCACCAGTCACTGAAGATCGAATTGCACTTCGCTTTGTTTACAGAATTAGATTCTCTCCTCATTGCTGCCATGCCCAGTGAGAAACAATGTGATGATGCTGTGTATTCAGTCAATACCAGAAATGGAGCAGCTGCAGTAGCCACATTAATCACACACTGTAAAGGTCTGTAGCGACCTCCTAATGTCAGTCTCATTAAACTAATGAATCCATCTTGAAGCTTTATCAGGGGACCACCGCTGCTGAAGACCAACTAAAATAATTCCCCCAAGTGGACTTTGTACGTGTTTCCGAAGCAATAACAATTTTCTGTGCAAATGCACGAGAGTTCCTGTGGTAGTTAAAGAAAGACTTGCATTTATATAGCGCCTTTCACAACCACCGTATGTCCCAAAGTGCTTTACAGCCAATGAAGTACCTTTTTTTAAAGTGCAGTCACTGTTGTAAAGTAGGAAACACAGCAGTCAGTTTGAGCACAGCAAGCTCCCACAAACAGCAATGTGATCATGGCCAGATAATCTGTTTTTAATGATGTTGGTTGAGGGATAAATATTGACCAGCACACTGGGGATAACTCCCTGTTATGTCTGACATTGGGGATAGGTCCTCGATTGCCTTGGCCTGAGCACATGGAGTTTGATAGTGCTGTTATCATTGTATTGTGTATAGGTATTCGATTGCTTGTGCCTAGAAGTGTGTGTGTGTGGCAGCCATTATAAAAGCAGCATGAACTGAACTCTGCTTGCGGTCTCTGGATTATCTTTGCAAACGCAACATTTGGCGACAAGGATGGCTGAAATCTCTCTTCCACCACCTCCTCCCTTCCTTGCACTACCAGGTGAGCCCCCGATCCCATGGGTTCGCTGGTTACAGTCCTTTGAAACCTACCTTATTGCTCTTGGACTAGAAACTGTGAGTACGGCTCGGAAAAAGGCACTGTTATCCCATTGCTTGGGAGCGGAGGGCCAGCGTGTTCTTGGGACATTATGCACAGCAGACTCAATTCAAACGTATGATGTGGCTGTGGCTCTGTTAAGCACACACTTCTCTGCCCCACAAAGTGCCCTCCTGCGGCGATTCATTTTTAGACAGCGTCACCAACTTCCCGGCGAGTCAGTGCATCAATACGTGGCTAATTTGAGGGGGTTAGCTAGCTCGTGCAAGTTCGGTGCGCTACAAGATGAGATGGTGCGTGATCAACTAATAGAGCTCACCAACAACGTGAGAGTGCGTGAAAGACTGTTACTCGAGTCCGACGATCTGTCGTTGTCACAGGCAGTCAACATTGCCTTTCAAGTGGAGTCTGCAGCCGAATATGCAGCGAAACGAGCACACACACCCAGTGATGGCGCCCTCGGCCCCGACAGCCCTGACATGGTAATGCTCACGCGACGGCAGCAACGCGCGCTACCGCGGCAACAGTGTGGAAACTGCGGATCTCGTTCACATGCTACCAGAGCGCAGAATTGCCCCGCGCGCGGCCAAGCCTGTCGCAATTGTGGAAAACAAAATCACTTTGCCAAGGTCTGCCGCTCTGCCCCTGTTGCTACAAATGAACACTCTCAGTCCTCAAGCAGTTGGCCTATAATTCACAACGTGAGCTCTGGGCCAGTAGTGACTTTCAAGTCATGCACAATTAACCTGAATGATGTGTGCATCCCTCTGTTATTGGATACCGGTGCCAGCGTCTCACTGCTGAATGTGGACACATTCAAACGCTTTTTCAGCTCCCTGCCACACTCTGCGCCCTCCACTACCCTTTGCGGGTATGGTAATTCGAAAATTGGACTAGTGGGCTCAGTCAACTTCACTGTACGCTATGGAACAAAAGTTTTGCCAGATTTTTGTTTTCATGTGGCACGCCAAGGAGCTAACCTGATGGGACTGGATCTTTTCACTGACCTGGGTTTTTCTCTCTTGGACACCGGCGGGTCTGCGATTCTGCACGTCGCCTCACCGTGGTGCCAAACATGGCCAGCACTCTTCGAGGGTCTGGGCTGCCTGACTGCCTTCACCCACCAGCCCATGGTTGACTCCACTGTTACCCCTGTCATTCAGCCACTGCGCCGCGTCCCGCTTGCTCTCCGTGACGGGGTCACAGCTGAACTAAAGCAGCTACTGGAAGCTGGCATCATCAAACCAGTTGATGCCTCCCCATGGGTCTCCAACCTGGTGGTCGCAACGAAAAAGTCAGGTGGTCTACGCGTCTGTGTCGATCTTCGAGCAGTGAATAAGGCCGTAATCCCTGACAAATATCCACTGCCCACATCAGAGGAACTCACAGCGCAGTTCTATGGTTCCATCCTGTTCTCGAAACTGGACCTTCGACAGGGCTATCTACAGGTTCCCCTCCACCCCAGCAGCAGGGACCTCACTGCTTTTGTGACACATGCTGGCGTCTTTCGGTACACCAGGATGCCATTTGGACTTAGCTCTGCACCCAGCTGCTTCCAAAAGGTGATGTCCTCTGTGCTCGCGGGCATTCCTGGGGTGGCCATCTACCTGGATGACATCGTCGTGCATGGGCCCTCGACCTCCACTCACGACGAACGCCTTCGCAGAGTTTTCACGGCTCTAGCAAAACACAAGCTCACACTGAATGGTGAAAAGTGTGTCTTTGCTGTTTCAGAGATCGAATTTGTGGGGTTTCGGTTGTCGGCTGATGGTATATCCCCACTCCAGTCAAACGTGGATGCCATTCACAGCATCCCAGAACCCAGCTCTGCAGCACAGGTTGCCTCCTTCCTTGGCATGACTGGGTATTACCTGAAGCTTTTGCCCCAGTACTCAGCCACCACAGCCCCACTGCGCCAGCTCCTGCGAAAGGATGAGCCCTGGGTGTGGTCACAAGCCTGTACGGAAGCTGTTCGCCTCCTCAAATCGCAGCTCACGTCGCCTCCAGTGTTGGCTCACTTTGACGTCGCCAGCCCCACCCTCGTCACCTGCGACGCGTCCGCTGCAGCTGTGGGGGCGGTGTTATCGCAGATACAGAATGGAGTGGAGAAACCAATCGCCTTTGCCTCCCGAGCCCTCAGCCCCACCGAACAGAAGTACTCAGTAGGCGAGCGTGAGGCGCTGGCGTGCGTCTGGGCATGTGAGCGATGGCACCTGTACACGTATGGCTGTGCCTTCACCCTGCGAACCGATCACCAGGCTCTCACTGCCCTGATGTCGACATCCGACACGGGCCACAGACCACTGCGTCTACACCGCTGGTCTGACCGCCTCCGCCAATACAATTTCAGTCTCCAGTTCACACCAGGACGTGACAATGTTGTTGCAGATCTGCTCTCCCGCACTGTCTCTGCCCCAGCCCCACTCGTCGGGTCTGACCATGTGGAACAGGATATCGTCCAGATGCTGCACACGCCTCTCCAAACCACAGTCTCTCTCCAGGAGCTCAAAGAGGCCTCTGAACAGGATGCGGCCCTCTCCCAGCTGTGCACCTTCATCAGAGATGGCTGGCCTCGCAAGGTGCCTGAGGAACTGTCTGCCTACTCCAGAGTTAAAGAGGAGCTCTCCTGCTGGAATGACTCCTGTGTTGCACGTGGGCTCTGCACTGTGGTCCCAAGTGCCCTTCGTGCACGTGTTTAATCCATGGCGCACGAGGGCCACTTGGGCATAGTGAAGCTCAAACAACGATGCCGAGACCTAGTGTGGTGGCCGGGTATCGACAGGGAAATCGAGGCCCTGGTCAATTACTGTGCAGCCTGCCTTGTAAGTGGCAAGACTGGCCACCAAGCTCCTCCACCCCTGCAACCCCTTGCCTGGCCCTCTCAGCCCTGGGAGCACCTGCAACTGGACGTCTGCGGGGAGATCCATGGTGTCCCCCACCATCAACGGTTCCTAGTGGTGAACTATGACCTGCACTCAAAATGGCCAGAGGTCACTGCCGTGGGCTCCGTCACCTCTCGGGTCATCATTGATATCCTTGAGTCCCTCTTCTCCCGCTGGGGGCATCCAAAGGCCATCACCACAGACAATGGCCCCCAAATGGTCTCTTCGGAACTCTCCTCTTACCTTGAGAGCAAGGGCATCCGTCACATACGCACGTACTACCACCCCGAGTCAAATGGGGGGGTGGAGCATTTTAACCAGACACTGAAAAATGGCCTCGGAGCACACCTATCCCAGGGGTGTGCGTTTGACAAGGCCCTCCTCCACACACTGCTGCACTACAGAGCCTCCCAGCATTCCACTACAGGGGTCTCACCTGCATCCCTCATGCTAGGCCGTGAGCTCATGCTGCCCCTTGGCAGGCTCCGCCCCTCGCTAGCTCAGAGCCCTGCTCCACCGGCTCAAGCCACAGTCGCTAGACAGCAGGTGAAGATGAAACTCCGCTTCGACCAGTCGAAGAGGGCCAAGGCACCCAACATCTCAGTCTCCGATTGGGTCAGAGTCCGCAGGCCTCACCGCAACAATAAGATGGCGTCATTCTGGTCCTCCCCTCTCCAAATCAGCCGCCAACTTGGACCAGCCACTTTCTGCCTCACTGACGGCTCTCAGTGGCATGCCAGCCGCCTTCGGAAGGTACCAGCACCCCCTGATGCGGATTATACGGACCTAATCCCCAAGCCTTACCCCCAGAGTGGCGGGATGCACATGTGGCTCAGCCAGCCAACCCCCAAGCAGATGTTGTGCCTCAGCCTGCTCCTCACCAGTCCCCACTTCAGCCTGCTCTTCACCAGTCCGCACCTCGGCCTGTTCGTACACGTTCTCGCCCTGGCCACCTACAGGACTTTGTCACTACATTTCATGTTTGAAATTTTGTGAGGGGGGAGGAAATGCTATGTCTGACATTGGGGATAGGTTCTCGATTGCCTTGGCCTGAGCACATGGAGTTTGATAGTGCTGTTATCATTGTATTGTGAATAGGTATTCGATTTCTTGTGCCTAGAAGTGTGTGTGTGTGTGGCAGCTGTAATGTATGTACCTTTAAGGGGGGGAACTACTTTCTACAGCTCATGTATACTGTAGTACCGGCAGTGACCACACCTGTATATAACGCTGAGTAGTAATCTGTTGTTTCAGTTGCAGTTTGAACCACGTTGAGTAAACACCTGTTGTACCATTCTCTGCAGTCCTTTTCTTATTATTACACGGACGTAACAGCAGCCATTATAAAAACAGCATGAACTGAACTCTGCTTGCGGTCTCTGGATTATCTTTGCAAATGCAACACTCCCCTGCTCTTCTTTGAAATATTGATCTTTTACATCCATCTCAGAGAGCAGACGGGGCCTCGGTTTAACGTCTCATCCAAAAGACGGCACCTCTGACAGTGCAGCACTCCCTCAGCACTGCACTGGAGTGTCAGCCTAGATTTTTGTCCTTAAGTCTCAGAGTGGGACTTGAACCCACAACCTTCATACACTCAGAGGCAAGGGTGCTACCCAGTGAGCCACAGCTGATGCTACCATTTTTAAAGGACCATTTTAAGCTATATTTCAAAATGTTATTCTCCAGTAAATCTAAACTACATCCCAAAATAAAATGAAGCAAATTTTAATTACATGCAGGGGCAGACCTTGAAACTGTTGGTAATTTTAATGCTCAGTTATGTCCAGGCAGAAAATTGGAATCTCGGCAATGAAGGTAATTTAAGCAGCCACTTTAACACAACTGTTTTATCAGCAATGAACTCCCACTGTCAATTTAGCTAATTATTAGGTGATGGGTTCAATTCCACATTACTCTTTCACAACATTACCTGGAAGCCTAGTGTCATTTTTCACATGTGTGTTGACTATGCTCCCCTTTCATTGACTCAAGTTGCTGTCAAATTGCCTGTCTGATATTGTTAGTGCATGGGGGTTCTTACTTTCAAGTTACGCCTCAAAATAATAGGGTTCACAGCATTGAAGCTAGATGCTTACGAACTTATTAAGCATACAATATCTAATTATTATTGGCAATAATTAAACATACACTTAACAGCAACGCTTACGACATAACCGTGTGAGTTTTAGCTGGGGTATTCAAAACACATTACAGTTCTGAGATCAGTGTGCTTGATTGGCCAGACCGCTGAAGGTATCTGCCCTAACTCTCACTCTTTATACCTTGCTTTCAACCCTGCTATGTGACAATTCACATGTTACTGCATTACCTGAAACCATTCATTCCCTTCCTTGTCCCTTATCAATAATTTTAATTTTAACAAGTTCTTTTTTACAACTCCCCTGCTTGGTTACCCTCCCTAACCTTCTCAGGCAGGTCCTTATTTTCAAGTTCTTCCTTCTAACAAAGGATGTTCTTAAAGGATGCATTGGTCTATGATTCAACCAATCCTAGTGGCAAAGCATTCTGTGTTCCAACAATCCTCTTTGCAATTATTTATTCCCAATGGCTTTCTTTACTCTCTCGGAGAATTTTAAATTGTTAACATCTTATCACTGACTCCCCAACCAGAGGAAATAGTTTTTCCCCATTCACTCCATCAAAACCCTTCATAATTTAAAATCTCCTTTTAGCCTTTTCTGCACTAGTGAAAATACTTCCAGTATCTCAAGTCTCCCTTCATTACAATAGTTTCTCATCCCTGGTGGCACCCTGGTGTACACTCTCTATGGCTTAGTGTCCTTTCTATAATGGGTACATCATGTAATTGGGGTTTCTGCCGAAGTTACGGTAGCCAATCGGGAGAACCCCTGAGGAAATTCCTAGTGTGTGAACCCTTAGTTGCTCAGAACTGACTTGGCCGGGTCACTGGGGGGGAGGGGTGGGGTGGTGGGGGGGGGGGATTGTGGGGGGGGGCTGGGGGGTCACACACATGTTGTATGGGGAATGGTAGCGTAGTGGTAATGTCACTGGGTTAGTAATCCATGAGACCTGGACTAATAATCTCAGAGATGTGAGTTCAAATCCTGCCATGGCAGCTGGGGAATTTAAATTCAGTTAATTAAATAAATCTGGAATAAAAAGCTAGTTTCAGTAATGGTAATCATAGGAACTATCAGATTGTTGTAAAAACCCATCTGGTTCATTAATGTCCTTTAGGGAAGGAAATCTACTGCTGATTACCTCCCTCAGCTGATGAATCAGTACTCCTCCATGTTGAACACCACTTGGTGGAAGAAGCACTGACAGTAGCAAGGGCACAGAATGTACTCTGGGGTGGGGGAACTTCAATGCCCATCACTTGAAGGACATAACTGCCAGTCTGGGCCTGCGACAGGTGGTGAGTGAACCAACACGAGGGAAAAACCTACTTGACCTCGTCCTCACCAATCTACCTGATGCAGATGCATCTGTCCATGGCAGCAGTGATCACCGCACAGTCATTGTGGAGATGGAGTCCCGTCTTCACACTGAGAATACCCTCCATCGTGTTGTGTGGCATATCGACTGGGCTAGGTTCAGAATAGAACTAGCAGCTCAAAACTGGGCATCCATGAGGCACTGTGGGGCAGCAGCAGAGTTGTATTCCACCACAATCTGTAACCTCATGGCCCGGCACATCCCTCACTCTACCATGTTCAACAACTGAGTGTAGAAGAGCATGCCTGGAGCAGCACCAGGCGTACCTAAAAATGAGGTGGGAATCTGCAACTCAGGACTGACTACATGCATGCTAAAAAGCGGAAGCAGCATGCTATAGACAGGGGTAAGCGATCCCACAATCAATGGATCAGATCAAAGCTCTGCAGTCCTGCCACAACCAGTTGTGAATGGTGGTGGTCCATTAAACAACTAACGGGAGGAGGAGGCTCCAAGAATATCCCCATCCTCAATGATGGTGGAACCCAGCACGTGAGTGCAAAAGACAAGCCTGAAGCGTTTGCAACCAACTTCAGCCAGAAATGCCGGAGTGGATGATCCATATCGGCCTATCCCCGAGGTCCCCACCATCACAGAAGCCGGTTTTCAGTCAATTTGATTCACTCCACATGATATCAAGAAATGGCTGAGCGCACTGGATACCAGCAAAGGCTATGGACCCCGACAATATCCCGGCTATCGTGCTCCAGATATAGCTGCGCCGTTCCAGTACAGCTACAACACTGCCATCTATCCAACAATGTGGAAAACTGCTCAGGTACATCCTGTCCACAAAAAGCTAGGACAAATCCAACACGGCCTATTACCGCCCCATCAGCCTACTCTTAATCATCAGCAAAGTGATGGAAGATGTCATCGACAGTTCTATCTAGCGGCACCTGCTCACTGTTGCCCAGTTTGGGTTCCGCCAAGATCACTCGGCTCCAGACCTCATTACAGCCTTGGTCCAAACATGGACAAAGGAGTTGAGTTCCAGAGGTGAGGTGAGAGTAACTGCCCTTGACATCAAGGCAGCATTTGATTGAGTCTGGCATCAAGGTGCCCTAATAAAACTGAAGTCAATGGGAATCAGGGGGAAAATGCTCCACTGGCTGGAGTCATACCTAGCACAAAGGAAGATGGTTGTGGTGGTTGAAGGTCAATCATCACAGCCCCAGGACATCACTACAGATGTTCCTTAGGGCAGTGTCCTAGGCCCAACCATCTTCAGCTGCTTCATCAATGACCTTCCCTCCAACATAAGGTCAGAAATAGGGATGTTCGCTGATGACTGCACAGTATTCAGCGCCATTCACAACTCCACAGAAAATGAAGCAGTCCATGCCCGCATGCAACAAGACCTGGACGACGTTCAGGCTTGGGCTGATAAGTGGCAGGTAACGTTCGCGCCACAGAGTGCCAGGCAATGACTATCTCCAACAAGCGAGAGTCCAACCACCTCCCCATGATATTCAATGGCATTAACATCGCCAAATCGCCCACTATCAACATCCTGGGGGTCACCATTTACCAGAAACTTAACTGGACCAGCCACATAAAACTGTGGCAACAAGAGCAAGTCAGAGGCTAGGTATTCTGCAGCGAGTGTCTCACCTCCTGACTCCCCAAAGCCTTTCCACCATCTACAAGGCACAAGTAAGGAGTGTAATGGAATACTCTCCACTTGCCTGGACATAGAAATAGGGCGGGGGGACTGTGATATGCTCGAACATATTAACATCGAGCGGGGGGAGGTATTGGCGGTTTTAGCTGGCCTAAAAATGGATAAATCCCCAGGCCCGGATGAAATGTATCCCAGGCTGCTGTGTGAGGCAAAGGAGGAGATTGCGGGGGCTCTAACACATATATTCAGGACCTCTCTGGCCACAGGGGATGTGCCAGAGGACTGGAGAACCGCTAATGTAGTACCATTATTCAAGAAGGGTAGTAGGGAAAAACCGGGGAACTACAGGCCAGTGAGCCTAACATCAGTGGTAGGAAAATTATTGGAAAAAATCCTGAGGGACAAAATTTGTCTCCACTTGGAGAGGCAAGGATTAATCAGGGATAGTCAACATGGCTTTGTCAAGGGAAGATCATGTCTGACTAATTTGATTGAATTTTTTGAGGGGGTGACTAGGTGTGTGGATGAGGGTAACGCAGTGGATGTGGTATACATGGATTTCAGTAAGGCCTTCGATAAAGTCCCGCACAGGAGACTGGTCAAGAAGGTAAGAGCCCATGGAATCCAGGGTGCCTTGGCACATTGGATACAAAACTGGCTTAGTGGCAGAAGGCAGAGGGTGATGGTCGAAGGTTGTTTTTGTGACTGGAAGCCTGTGGCCAGTGGGGTACCACAGGGATCGGTGCTGGGTCCCTTGCTGTTTGTGGTCTACATTAATGACTTGGATATGAATGTAAAGGGTATGATCAGTAAGTTCGCGGATGATACAAAAATTGGTAGGGTGGTAAATAGCGAGGAGGGTAGCCTCAGTCTGCAGGACGATATAGATGGGTTGGTCAGATGGGCGGAACAGTGGCAAATGGAATTTAACCCGGAAAAGTGCGAGGTGATGCACTTTGGGGGGACTAACAAGGCAAAGGAATACACAATGAATGGAAAGACCCTAGGCAAGACGGAGGGTCAGAGGGATCTGGGTGTGCAAGTACACAGATCCCTGAAGGCGGCGGAACAGGTGGATAAGGTGGTAAAAAAGGCATATGGAATACTTGCCTTCATTAGCCGAGGCATTGAATATAAGAGCAAGGAGGTTATGATGGAGCTGTATAAAACACTGGTTAGGCCACAGCTGGAATATTGTGTGCAGTTCTGGTCGCCACACTACAGGAAGGATGTGATCGCGTTAGAGAGGGTGCAGAGGAGGTTCACCAGGATGTTACCAGGGCTGGAGCGCTTCAGCTATGAAGAGAGACTGGGCAGGTTGGGTTTGTTTTCCTTGGAGCTGAGGAGGCTGAGGGGGGACATGATTGAGGTGTACAAAATTATGAGGGGCATAGATAGGATGGATGCTGAGGAGCTTTTTCCCTTAGTAGAGGGGTCGATAACTAGGGGGCATAGATTCAAGGTAAAGGGCGGGAGGTTTAGAGGGGATTTGAGAAAGAACTTTTTCACCCAGAGGGTGGTTGGAGTCTGGAACTCACTGCCTGAAAGGGTTGTGGAGGCAGAAACCCTCACAACATTTAAGAAGCATTTGGATGTGCACTTGAAATGCCATAGCATACAAGGCTACGGGCCAAATGCTGGAATATGGGATTAGATTAGACAGGGCTTGATGGCCGGCGCGGACACGATGGGCCGAAGGGCCTCTATCCGTGCTGTATTACTCTATGACTCTATGACTCTATGAGTGCAGCTCCAACAACACTCAAGAAGCTCGACACCATCCAGGACAAAGCAGCCCGCTTGATTGGAACCCCATCCACCACCTTAACCATTCACTCCCTCCACCACCGGCATACCGTGGCTGCAGTGTGTGCCATCTACAAGATGCACTGCAGCAATTCGCCAAGGCTTCTTCGGCAGCACCTCCCAAACCCACAACCTCTTCCACCTAGAAGGACAAGGGCAGCAGGCACATGGGAACACCACCACCTCCAAGTTCCCCTCCAAGTCACACACTATCCTGACTTAGAAATATATCACCGATCCTTCATCGTCGCTGGGTCAAAATCCTGGAACTCTCTACCTAAAAGCACTGTGGGAGTACCATCACCACACGGACTGCAGCGGTTCAAGAAGGCGGCTCACCACCACCTTCTCAAGGGCAACTAGGGATGGGCAATAAATGCTGGCATTGCCAGTGACGCCCTGATCCCATAAACGAATATTAAAAAAAAGGAACAACTGAACTGAACTGCAAAGTAATGTGTTTCTGTGAGTTGTGATACACTGGGAGGTGATAGAGGACTGGAGGACAGCTAACGTAGTACCATTATTCAAGAAGGGTAGTAAGGATTAACCAGGGAATTACAGGCCAGTGAGCCTAACATCAGTGGTAGGGAAATTATTGGGAAAAATTCTGAGGGACAGAATTAGTCTCCACTTGGATCGTGTCAAACCAATTTGATTGAATTTTTCGAGGGGTTGACTAGGTGTGTGGATGAGGGTAGTGCAGTTGATGTGGTCTACATGGACTTCAGTAAGGCTTTTGACAAAGTCCCACATGGGAGATTGGTCAAGAAGATAAGTACCCATGGGATCCAGGGCAATTTGACATATTGGATCCAAAATTGGCTTAGTGGCAGGAGGCAGAAGGTGATGGTCGAAGGTTGTTTTTGTGACTGGAAGCCTGTGTCCAGTGGTGTACCGCAGGGATCGGTGCTGGGTCCTTTGCTGTTTGTAGTGTACATTAATGATTTAGATATGAATGTAGGAGGTATGATCAGTAAGTTTGCAGATGACACGAAAATTGGTGGAGTGGTAAATAGCAAGGAGAGAAGCCTCAGGCTACAGGATGATATAGATGGATTGATTAGATGGGCAGAACAGTGGCAAATGGAATTTAACCCTGAAAAGTGTGAGGTGCTGCAGTTTGGGAGGACTAACAAGGCAAGGGAATACACAATGAATGGTAGGACCCAAGGAAGGACAAACGAACAGAGGGACCTTGGTGTGCATGTACATAGACCCCTGAAGGCAGCAGAACAGGTAGATAAGGTGGTTAAAAAGGCATATGGGATACTTGCGTTCATTAGCCGAGGCATAGAATATAAGAGCAGGGAGGCTATGATGGAGCTGTACAAAACGCTAGTTAGGCCACAGCTGGAATACTGTGTGCAGTTCTGGTCACCACACTATAGGAAGGATGTGATTGCATTGGAGAGGGTGCAGAGGAGATTCACCAGGATGTTACCTGGGCTGGAGCGCTTCAGCTATGAAGAGAGACTGGACAGGCTGGGGTTGTTCTCCTTAGAGCAGAGAAGGCTGAGGGGGGACCTGATTGAGGTGTACAAAATTATGAGGGGCATAGATACGGTAGATAGAAAGGAACTTTTCCCCTTAGTAGAGGGGTCAATAACCAGGGGGCATAGTTTCAAGGTAAGAGGCAGGAGGTTTAGAGGGGATTTGAGGAAAAACTTTTCCACCCAGAGGGTGGTTGGAATCTGGAACTCACTGCCTGAAAGGGTGGTAGAGGCAGGAACCCTCACAACATTCAAGAAGCATTTAGATGAGCACTTGAAACGCCATAGCATACAAGGCTACGGACCAAGTGCTGGAAAATGGGATTAGAATAGACAGGGCTTGATGGCCGGCGCGGACACGATGGGCCGAAGGGCCTCTTTCTGTGCTGTATAACTCTATGACTCTATGCTTGATATCATAATGAAGAATATAAAATCAAGCTCAAAGCACAGCTTATTTACAATTATTTTACTTGGTAGAATGTAACTCCAATTCGCTCAAACACTTCAAGTTGTTTTGCATAATAAATTTAATTAACCCTAATTTGTAGATATGAAAAGAATATGCACGGCCGCCCCAACAAAAATGATTGCTTACATTCACCACAAAAATGATTGCTTTCTATTTTTATATTTATGTGCTTGTGGAAAATATGCCTCCATTTTCATTTGAAATGATAGGAGTATTCTTAATTTTTCTATTCTGCTTTTCTCCTCTTTAGGGCCCTCTGTGTCTCAAAGTTCCTTAGCTGAAAGAGATAAAAATCACATTGCGTCAATGCTTCTACCATCCATAAAATGCTTTAGAGAAAAGCCCTAGATTAATCTCTCTCCATTTTCCCATGGCTCCTAATGAAGAAGTACCTACCACCCATTATCATATTGGTTCCACCATGATTAATCTGCTTCTCTTACTGAAACTATTCTTGTGCAATATGTGATGGCACCTTATGGTTGGCTATATTTCTTTGAATAAGCTTATCTGTTCAGCGTACACAAAGTCATCTTCTGTCTTGTATTATTTGTTGAATCCCCATTTTCGGATAGATGAGAACTCAATATTTAGAAAAACGTCTCCAACTGTTGTTTTTCACTAAAGTTAACGCGCTTTTCAATCTTTGTATCATTCTTCATCTATGGTTTTTGTATGTTCTCTGTACTGATGAGGAAATGTCAAATTATTGAGGATTCTTTCATTGATATTCCATCCCAGATGCTCCAGTTCTTCAACTATAATGGCCTAGAAATTCAGTTGGTTGCGCCAGCCACTAGCGCCTTAAGAGGGCGAGAAGTGGGGCGCTAAGCGGCTAGCGACCGGGCATGGCGCGATCTGCGCCGCTCGCGAAATTCAGTAACGATTTAGCGGCGGCGCAAAACCTTTGCGCGCGCTCAGCTGAGCGCGCAGACCGGAAATTCAGTGGCGCCGGCCTATTGCGCGTCTGGCGCCCCCAGCGACTGGTAAAGGGGAACGGTTCCCAGTCACTGCGGGGTGCGGGGGGCGTTAATTAAAGGGGACTCCTCCTGCAGTATAAATGTCAGCCATTTTGCTCCACTCCTTCTTTGTGAGACACTGATATTTGGAGAGAGACAAAGGGAGAGAGCTTTCTGGTTTGAATCAGCACTCGCTCAGGTACTTCTGGCTTCAGGCCAGAGCTTTGCACTTGTAATTAACTTTCAGTGCCATAGCATTAATTCAATACATCTAATGGGGGCGGCAATGGGTGCAAACGTTGGCTTACTGTATTGCATTCAGAGGGCTCAGAGACGCCGTGAGAGACTGCCAGTCATGGCCAGATGGAGAAGGGCCAACAGGCGTCGGCACAGGAGGCCTTACCTACCCAGGGTATACCGCCAGCAGTTCTCATATCTGAACATGTCTGAGGAGCAGTGTGTTCGGAGGCTGCGATTCAGAAGGGAGGTGGTCACAGAGATCTGCCACCTGCTTCAGAGAGATCTGCAGCCACAGCTGAGGAGCAGGACGTCTCTGTCGGTGGCAGTGAAGGTGACGGTGGCTCTCAACTTCTATGCCACCGGCTCCTTCCAATCCGCTACTGGGGACATTTCCAACATCTCCCAGTTCGCGGTACATTGCTGCATCCACCAGGTGACCAATGCCCTTTTCAGAAGGAGACGTCAGTTCATCTCCTTCCCCATGACCCTCAACAAGCAGCAAGAGCGTGCAATGGGATTTGCAGCATTAGCGAACTTCCCCATGGTGCAGGGCGCCATTGACTGCATGCATGTGGCTTCGCGGGTACCTCTGGAGAATGCCGAGGATTACCGCAGCCGGAAGGGCTACCATTCGCTCAACGTGCAGTTGGTGTGTGACCACAGGCAGCTCATACTAGCTGTCAATGCCCGCTTTCCAGGCAGCAGCCACAATGCCTTCATCCTGCGCCAGACTTCTGTGGCAGACCTTTTCCAGGCCCAGCCTCACCCACGAGGATGGCTTCTCGAGGACAAAGGCTATCCTTTGTGCACCTGGCTGATAACCCCGCTCCGTGCGCCCAGCACCCCTGCAGAACAGCGATACAATGACAACCATTAAGCACCCAGGAACATCATTGAGCACACAATCGGCATGCTCAAGCAACGGTTCCGCTGTCTGGATTGTTCCGGGGGAGCCCTACAGTACTCGCCTGAGCGAGTCTCCCATTTCGTTGTCGTGCGCTGCATGCTGCACAACCTGGCTATCCGCAAGACTCAGCCACTGCCAGCAGACATTGGAGGACCACCAGAGGAGGAGGAGGAGGAGGACCAGGATGGGAGGGAGGCAGAAAGTACAAGGGCCGTCCGTCTGCGGCTTATTGCAACTCGGTTCTAGGCCCCCTCTCAGGGAATGGCTTGTGCCAATGAAGGAAGATGAATGTAGCCGCTGCGCAAGCCCTCAGCCGATCAAGGCAACCAATACTTCCAAAAGCAAACATGGACAGTGCGATTAAAGAAAATTGTTTACTCTTATAACTCTGTGCCCTTCCCGCATGACAAACTAATTCAGAGAAACCCCCAAACAAAAACACACCAGTCTTGGCCTTTATATAACAAACAAACACACCAGTCTCGGCCTTTATATAAAAAACAAATACACCAGTCTCGGCCTTCATATAAAAAACAAAAACGCCAGTCTCGGCCTGTTTATAAAAAAGAAATACAACAGTCTCGGCCTGTTTATAAAAAACAACAAAATTGGCCAGACCTTCTACTTTTTCACCTGCGAGGGTGATCCATCTCGCTTCTGGGCATGGCCCCTGCCCGCCCTGCAGCTCCTCCTCAATGGGACCCCAGTGGCTCCAGCAAGGCTGGGGGAAGGCTGCTGAGGGTTAGTTGGTGAGACAGCAGATGCCCTCGGGGGTCGGCCTGGACCAGCTCTGGGCCTGGAGGGCCCGACTGCGGACTGCTCCAACTCAGCTTGGGCGGCAGCAGTCTGTCCTACGGGTGGTGACAGCTGCAGTGGAGGAATGCTACCAATCTGACAGAGCACAGGCACTCACTAGTCGGCTGATTCACTGGCACTCGCATGGGCCAGCACTGCAGCATGCGCAGCAATCTGCTGAAGCACAGACTGCTGGGCTGCTGCGGCGCGGCGAGTGCCCCGGCGATGCCTGGCTGAGCCAGCGAGGGTGGCAGCAGTTAGTGCCCGTGTGGCCCTGGTCTGTGTCTGGATGACACCAGCCAGTGAATGCACGGCATGACTGAGCACTTGGCTGGAGGCCGCCTGTACTGCCGCGAAGTCCTGCAGACTCCTGGCCTGTGCTGCACTGAATTCTTGCAGACTCCTGGCCTGTGCTGCCCCGAATTCCTGAACACTCCTTGCCAGAGACTCTATGGAGTCCGGCATCCTTGCCACTGCAGCCATGAGCTCAGTGTGCCTGCGCTCAGCCTGGGCACCCATTTCCACAAGGAGCCGCACCTCCTCTGCGCTCACTGTAGCAGGACTGGAGGCCACACTCTCCCTCCGGGGAGAAGGCCGCCGAGCTTCCCCACCCCTCCCGCGTTGCTGCAGCCCGCTGGTCCCCGGAGCATCACTCTCCTCCGACACTTCCCCCCCTGCTCCCCTCCAGGGAAGACGTGTCCCCAGCATGGCCATGGGCTGCCTCGGCCGAGGGTGTCCCTGATGGGGCGGCTTCCTCTTCCTCCTCCTCTAGGTCTGAGTCCGACACAGTGCCAGCTTGAGGGGCCACCTCCTCACCTGGCGAGTCACCATCTGAAAGCCGGGAGGCACAAGAGTTGCTTTAGAGTGAGGACAGGATGGCAGCGAGGGAGGCATGAGTGCTGCTATGCACTGCATTGGTTCGATAGGGGCAAAGGATGCTGGCGTGAGGCACAGGTGGAAAGAGAGAGGTCAAAAAGGTGAGGACCTTACCATTGGTGCCCAGAACAGGGTCGGCATCTCCAGTCGCGACGGGGCCAATCAGCCGGCCTGCCATGATCTGCTCCACTCGCAGCTCTAGGTCGCTGAGCTGCTTAATGTCAGGACGGCCTCCCCCGGTCTGGCGCTGCTGTCTCCGGTTGTGCGCCAGCTTGCCCTGCAAGAGAGAGGACGGCCTCTAAGTACAGTGTGAAGCCCTGATCTTGCCTACACAGCCTCCCATGGTGGAATAGCCCTGACAGTGTGAAGCCCTGATCTTGCCTGCACAGCCTCCCATGGTGGAATAGCCCTGACAGTGTGAAGCCCTGATCTTGCCTGCACAGCCTCCCATGGTGGAATAGCCCTGACAGTGTGAAGCCCTGATCTTGCCTGCACAGCCTCCCATGGTGGAATAGCCCTGACAGAGTATAATCTCCTGAATATGCAAGTGCTTTTCATGACAGTCCCATAGCTGCTGGATGAGGGCTGGGCAGTAGGGCTTTCACGTCCCTTTGGCCATCAACTGAGGAACACATGCAGGGATGAGGAGGATACTGGAAAGGGTAGTCACCCTGACAACCCAAGTGAGGTCGTTGACTTTTTTACAGCATTGGAGGGGAGTCCTGGCAACCACGCTGTTGGAGGCGACCCTGCTTGCCACCTCCCTCCAGGCTTTCTGATATTCGGAGGGCAGCGGCCTCCTGCCACCTTCAGGGAACAGAACATGGCGCCTGTGCTCAACTGCGCCAACCAGCACCCTCAGGTCACCCTCGCCGAAGCGCTGCGCTCTCTCCCTTGGCTTCTCCATTCTCCTGGGCGTGGAGCAGTTGAATTAGCACTGTTCAGGCCTTCCCTCAGGGCTGCAGTGTGCAGGGCGTGGCAGCCAAACAATTCCACCCTCCCCCTTTAAGTGCTGACTGGCGCCTGACTGTCTGCCTTCAATCAATAACTCGCCGCACCTGCGCTGCGCCCGCCCTTGGTGGTAGCGCCCCGGATCGCCGGCTTAGCGCCTTATGATACTCATGCATCGCCTGCTTTAGCGCTGCAGCAACCTCTTGGGGCAATGCAACTGAATATTGGCGAAGGTGGCGCTAAGTTGCGCCGGGCGCAAAGTTTTGCGACCGCCCGGCTGTAGCGCCCCAAACGCGGCTATACCGAATTTCTAGGCAAATATGTTCTGAGAGAATACTAGGGAAAGTAGATGGCCTTGTTTCGCTATGTTAAAGGCGCTATATAAATGCAAATTGTTGTTGATGGTGAGCTCCAGTGGTGATTGGGACCTAACGTGTTTAGTCTTTGCTATCTGTTTCAGCAGTCCTTGCTTGTTCATACAGCTCTTGAAGAATTTAAAATGATATTGGTCAGCATGCTGAAGTCTCTACTGCATCTTAAACAGACATTGATGCCAGACTTTTCCCAAAGACTTGTTTGAAAAGAAATGCTGTTGGAGATCCTTGCTATTTTTCTGCTAAGTATTTATCTACAAATTGATTAGGACAAAATTCTATTCTGCTGTTCTTCTCCTTGTCTTAAATCTGATTGCATTTCTGAAAAATGTTCTTCAAGCTAACTGTGCAGCCAGTTCTGAATTTCTGCAATCTCTTTACTAAGATGGCAGATAAGGCTAATAGGCCTGTCATTTCCACAATTTTATCCTCCTATCTCTTAGTGTTCCTGCATCGTTCCCTGTAACTGCTTCCCCTCTGATCAACTTGTTGGGAAGGCTCTGTGCACTCGAAATTTATATATGTTTTTCAGTTGGACATATGCTGTGGCCTCAATGCATTCTTTTGGTATCTCTTTCTGCTGCCATAGGCTACTGAGGACCATTTCACTCACCCTTAGACGCATATCAATGTCTGTAGCTATCTGCACAATACTGTTTTGCCACCTTTGTTTGTTTTTGCCTGGTAAAACGGCTCAAATCAGAATCGCGTAGAAACATAGAAGATAGGAGCAGGAGTAGGCCATTCGGCCCCTCGAGCCTGCTCCACCATTCAATGAAATCATGGCTGATCATCCAAATTCAGTACCCTGTCCCTGCTTTCTCCCCATATCCCTTGATCCCCTTAGCCTTAAGAAATATATCTAACTCCTTCTTGAATATATTTAATGAATTGGCCTCAACTGTCTTCTGTGGTAGAGAATTCCACAGGTTCTCCACTCTCTGGGTGAAGAAATTCCTCCTCATCTCTGTCCTAAATGGCTTGCCCCTTATCCTTCGACTGTGACCCCTGGTTCTGGACTCCCCCGCCATCGGGAACAGCCTTCCTGCATCTAGTCTGTCTAGTCCTGTTAGAATTTTATAAGTTTCAATGAATTGGCCCCGAAATCGCTGGAAGGGCGTATCTTACGGCAAGCGACGTGTATTGAACTTTTTTACCTCACCCCTCAGATCGCACTATATTTGCGCCGCAAATTGCTGGAAATGTGAATTGATATTGGCACAGCGATGTCAATGGGGCATCTAGGACCTCATGCACATCGTGCCCAATGGTCTATATCCATAACCAATGAAACAAAGGGATAGGGAAAGAAACCAAGCGAATGATGGAGAAGGAAACAGGATACGTTAGAGACAGAAAGAGAATTAAAGAGAGGGAAAGTAAGAGAGTGGATTAAGAGAGAGAGAGAGAAAAAAGTGACCGAAAGGAAAAGTAAGAAAATAATTTAAAGGAGCAAGCAGAAGAAGAGGACATTTTAACCTAGTTGTGTTTTGGATTTGTTGTGTTGGTCCTTGAGAAGTTAATGTGAATGGCAGGGTAGGTGTATGAAGTGTACACATATTCTTGAGCCATGATGTTATTGACTAATCATCCAAACTCATCTATTTCCTGTCAACTATGCTACATTTACCATGCCATGTCTCAAATTACTCATAATACTGTATCCCAAAATGTTATATTCTGAAAGAAATCTATCTAATTTACATTTGAGTGTCATAACAGTTTTGCATCCTGAAAATGATTGCCTTCCGACACCAACAGGAGTGTGAATGGTAAGACTGGCACAAAAATACAGTTAAGACAGATAATACGTTTTTTAAAACCTCTAGGAACAATTAACTATCTGCAGGAGTGAGATTCCACAATTTCACTGTTCCCTTTCTGGGCCTCCAAGGTTGAGTGTCATGTCAGGACCAGAAATCAAATCACTAACAGGATCCTTACGACATGAATTACCAGCTCTAAATTGCTGCGGAGAGATTAATTCGCATTAACGGTGTAAATCTAGCAGTTTCACGACACGCAATGAACTTCATGTAAGGAAACAAGGGGACAAACCCACATCGTTTCACCGTGTGGTGCAGCTCATTGGGACATCAGCACGTGCAGCCTCTGCACTTTTTGTTACAAAATTTGTTTTATTATACCTCCTAGTCTGATTGAGTCTATGGGCTGGATTTTCTCAGCCCCGAGGAGACGGGTATGAAGGCGCGGGACTGCCGGTAAAGTTGCAGAATGTGGGGGCGGTTGGCAAATCTGCCCCCATCCCGCCTCCGTGCCCTTTTGCCAGGAGGCGGGAAGCCATCCTGCCCCGGGTCCCGTCTCCTCGAGGTGGGAAAGGGATTAAATCCTGTTAACAGGTAGTTAACAGGCAGAAAAAAGGATTAGTCCCATTTTATCTTTCCAAGAGCAGGCTTCCCAACCTCTGAGAACCTCGCCAGGGTGTAGGAGGCGAAGAGGAGGTCTGCGGGGGTCGGAGGGGTCTGAAAGTGAGATGTAGAGGTGAGTGATGGGTGCAAGTGTGGAGTGGTTGTGTGTAAGGTGAGTGTTAAGTGTTATAAAATGTTCAGTTACCTTTGTTTCTGCCTACAGCCTTCAGCCACTGTGGATCCGGAGTCCCGATATCTTCATTGTAGGTTTCACAGACTGGCTGTTGGATCCTCCGAACCAATAGCCAGGTGATTTCTGCAAAGGTGAAAGGTTTGATGAGTCCTGAACACAAGGGCTCATCAAACTACCCAGAGTGTCAGTGTTTGACAGCTTCACAGAGCTGTCAAACACTGATATTTCTTCTTTCAAGAAATCTTGACAGATGGCACGTCAGACTTTGACGTGCTCTGTCAGTGACCGCCCCCCTAATTGGCCTGCTGAGCCTGCTGGGCAGGCTTAACAAGGTCAATCAGGGGAAAATCCCGCTGGTTGGCCAGAAGCTGATGGAGGTGGGATTGAGAGCTGGCAAGCAGCAGTCCAGCCTCCAAAAGCTTCTCATTCAGAAAATCCAGCCCTATTTCTAAATAAGCTTTTTGAAACCTTCTTGGTAGGTTATGGATCCAATCTGTGCGTCAGGGATTTATTGGGGTGGGTGGGGAAGGAATATTTCTTATCATCTAATAGTCCATCAGTGGTTAGGCCTCTCTCTTCTTTTGCGGAAATGGGGATGACAGTGGTTTCTGTTCCAATCTCTACCTGTCTGTGGGACAAGAGATGAATCTGTGTTCCTTGGTTGCCCAGAGAGACCCAAATGCCTGTTTAATTGGGACAGGTCTTGGGATTTGCAATACCCACAGTTTACGACTTTCAAAGCAAAAACTCATATTTAAAGAAAGAACTGGCATTTTATCATGATGTCCAGAAGTGCTTCACAACCAATTAATTATTTTCGAGGTGTAGTTACCGTTACTTTAGAGGCAAACAGAACTACTTTTTAGAAATTGCGTTTTATGCATTTCAATTTATCCTAGCAAAACATAATCAGACACGTGCTGTTTAAATGCATTTCATGAGCACATGTAAAATTAAGTTTTCTTTCAGGTTTTAATATTTTATTTGATAAACTGGATTCAGTTGACTTATTATCGAAAAACACTTAAATTAGTCAGGAGTAGAACCATCTAAGGACACCGTGGAGCTGACCTTTCTGCCCTGGCGCTGGCTGGGAACAATTAGTGCAGAGTGCGCTGGAAGTGCTCTCCACAGGGACCAAGATCTGAATGCCCAAACGTCCTCTGGGGCCTAATTCTAATTTTGCAGGTGAACATGTGGATGCACTTGGGAGGCGTAGTATTGCCTGCGGCCATGAATGTGGCAGGAATTCTGCACATATCCTGGGCCTTCACCTTAAAGGGCATGTACAGTGGAAGTCCCTGAAAAGTAAAGGCAATTTTTCAGGATTTCCGGGTGAATGGGACATCAAATATTGAAAGTGGCAGCTGCAGATGAGTGTTGGTGAGTGCTGAGATTAATTATAGCTACCAAAATTTGTGATTTCCCTCCCCCCCCCCCCACCCCCCGCCACTGCCGCGGTCTTCTCCTTTAGTGAAGGAGGATGCCCTAAGAATATCTTTCAACAACAACAATAACAACTTTCATTTATATAGCACCATTAACGCAGTAAAACGTCCCAAGGTGCTTTCACCCTGCTGTGCCATGACTGGGCTGATGTCAGCATCCAAGCAGCATCTGAGCACCTGTGCGGTCTGCCTTGGAGGGAGCTCGCAAGAAGGCAGCACTGTGGCGCGAAGCAGTAGGCGGAGGCACAGGCTTAACAAGTATAAAGAATGATGGGACAGGAATAGGAAAAGGGTCCTGGTGTGATTGTGAGGCTTTCCATTCAAGGTGGCGTGGAGCAGTTGTGTGGTCAGGGCAAGGAGGAATTTCTACTCTGAGGTATGGATATAGTTGTTAGTGGCTCATCAGTGGGATGGGATGGGGGGGCGCGGGGGTGGTGCTAGGTGAATTGATATCAAATGGGGCTTGTGTCTGCCTCCAAATGAACAATATCACAAAAAGAGGAGCAACAACATACTAAACATGACCTTCATGACTTTGTGTAAAAAACTTAACCGCAGATGCCTTTTCTTAATAAAACCATAAGGAGACATTGGGTTACCGCAGTGTCATAAAAAAAAACCCAACAAAAGTGGCCCCTTTTTAGAGGAGCACAACTAATAAAGGACATAAAACCAAGGAAACTTATAGCTTAAATAAAATGATTGCCCATGTCCAGTACACACTCCAGTTCCTGTGGCGCACCCCCCACCCCCACCCCACCCCGGTCACGGAAGGCCTCAAGCATCACACCATTTACCGTGTGCTATGCATCAAGCCTTGAAGCAGAAAAACTGTTTTTCATTCAAAAAGTTAAAATAAACACCAATCTTGATCCTATTATACTGTGCCTAAGACTGATAATATCTAAAGCCTCAACTATTCACAGTATTTATTAACGACTTAGATGATGGCATAGAAAGCCTTATATCCAAATTTGCCGATGACACAAAGATAGGCGGCAGTGTAGATAGAAGCATAAAATTACAACGGGATATCGACAGATTAAGTGAATGGGCAAAACTGTGGGAAATGGATTTCAATGTAGGCAAATACGAGGTCATCCACTTTGCACCTAAAAGGATAGAACAGGATACTTTCTAAATGGTGAAAGGCTAAAAACAGTGAAGGTCCAAAGAGACTTGGGGGTCCAGGTTAGACCACACCTGGAGCACTGTGAGCAGTCCTGGGCACCACACCTTAGGAAGGATATATTGGCCTTGGAGGGAGTGCAGCGTAGATTTACTAGAATGATACCCGGAATTCATGGGTTAAGATACGAGGAGAGATTACACAAATTAGGGTTGTATTCCCTAGAATTTAGAAAGTTAAAGGGTGATCTGATTGAAGTTTTCAAGATATTAAGGGGAACAGATAGGGTAGATAGAGAGAAACTATTTCCGCTGGTTGGGGATTCTAGGACTCGGGGGCATAGTCTAAAAATTAGAGCCAGACCTTTCAGAAGTGAAATTAGGAAACACTTCTACACACAAAGGCTGGTAGAAGTTTGGAACACTCTTCTGCAAACGGCAATTCTTGCTAGATCAATTGTTAATTTTAAATTGGAGATTGATAGCTTTCTGTTAACCAAAGGTATTAAGGGATATGGGCCACAGGCAGGTATCTGGAGTTAGGTCGTAGATCAGCCATGATCTCATTGAATGGCAGAACAGGCTCGAGGGGCTGAATGGCCTCCTCCTGATCCTATGTTCCTAAGCAGAGATCAGGAATTAGTTGTGCCATGGATTTTCTGGTGATAGTTTGCTCCTGATCTGCACCTGGCGTTATTAAAAGGAAATCTGGGTGCAAAGTCCTCTAACATTCATTTTGCTGTAAGTTATATCTTTGGGTGCAGTCTGGTGCAGATTCCAGAAACAGCTATCGGGGAGGTTGGTGCAATGCTACCCGGGAGCAGAATGGTGGCAAAGGATTAGTTTCTATGTTGCTCTGCATTGCACCCATCTTTCAGGCACTATTTGAAAAATTGCTCCTCATTTATTTTTCCTGTGGCAGTATCCTGGATTGCAGTGACCTCCTTATTTCGTATATGAAACTTTGGATAGTAGCCAATAGGCAACATTTTTTTTGCCTGCCTTTCCTAATTACAGCATTGAGACTTCAGGAACAAATTTTTCATACAGCTCAACCAGCACCATGCAAGCAGTGCTGTATCTGTACGTCCACTGGGTGTTAAACATTCTGTTTTGCTGTGTGCTGCTCTGCCTCTTATTTCCTTCTGACCTTTTAGTGGTTTCACAGCAGCGGGAAGAGGTCGTGAGGAAGGATGTTCTTGCCATGGAGGGAGTGCAGCGAAGATTCACCAGACTGATACGTGAGATGGCAGGAAGACGTATGAAGAGAGATTGGGTTGATTGGGCTTGTATTCGCTAGAGTTTCAAAGAATGAGAGGGAATCTCATTGAAACTTATAAAATTCTAACAGGACTAGACAGACTAGATGCAGGAAGGATGATCCCGATGGCGGGGGAGTCCAGAACCAGGGGTCACAGTCTAAGGATATGGGGTAAGCCATTTAGGACAGAGATGAGGAGGAATTTCTTCACCCAGAGAGTGGTGAACCTGTGGAATTCTCTACCACAGAAGGCAGTTGCGGCCAATTCATTAAATATATTCAAGAAGGAGTTAGATATATTTCTTAAGGCTAAAGGGATCAAGGGCTATGTGGAGAAAGCGGGGACAGGGTACTGAATTTGAATGATCAGCCATGATCGCATTAAATGGCAGAATAGGCTTGAGGGGCCGAATGGCCTACTCATGCTCCTATCTTCTATGTTTCTATGTGGGTCAGGGGAGATCACGGGTTGGGAGAGATCATGGGAGGAGGGAAGAGATCGCAGGTTGAAGGAAGATTGCGGGGGAGGGAATAGATCACGGGTCGGGAGAGATCGCAGAGGGAGGGAAGCGATTGCGGGTCGGGGACATTGCGGCGGGGGCTGGAGATTGCGGGTCAGGGGAGATTGTGGCAGAGGTTGGAAATTGAGGGTCGGGGGAGATTGTGGGTCAGGGGGAAGGGAAGAGATTGCGGGTCCAAAAGGATGATGGTACAAGGTAAAAGGGGGTGGTAAGGGACAAGCAAAGAAACAAAGAGTGGGTTCAGAGGAGGTATGAATGGTTACAGCAGAACCATTACCAGCAGCTGCTGTCTGATAAACTGGGAGCAGTGGCTATGATCTAAAGTTTTTGAACTTCCTGTTGAGGCCAGAAGGCTGTAAAGTGCCTAATCGAAAGATGAGATGCTGTTCCTTGAGCTGACAAGTCTGTGATTTACTGATAACTGAAGCACAGCAGTGACATGCCCAGCGGTTGAATACACCAAACGTATCTTCCCCTCCCCTCCCCTTTCAGCATTCCGCAGGGACCGCTCTCTCCGAGACACCCTAGTCCACTCCTCTATCACCCCAAACAGCCCTTCCCCTTCGCCTGGCACCTTCCCGTGCAAGCGGAGGAGATGTAACACCTGCCCCTATACCTCCCCCCTCCCCACTGTCCAGGGCCCCAAACACCCCTTCCAGGTGAAACAGCGATTTACTTGTACTTCTCGCAATCTAGTATACTGTATTCGCTGCTCACGATGCGGTCTCCTCTACATTGGGGAGACCAAACGCAGATTGGGTGACCGCTTTGCGGAACACCTCCGTTCAGTCCGTAAGGGTGACCCCGAGCTTCCGGTCGCCTGTCATTTCAATTCACCGCTCCATTCCCACTCGGACCTCACCGTCCTTGGCCTCTTGTACTGTTCCACGGAAGCTCAACGTAAACTCGAGGAACAGCACCTCATCTTCCGATTAGGCAGTCTGCAGCCTTCCGGTCTCAATATCGAGTTCAACAATTTCAGATCATAACCTCGGCCCCTATTTCATTTTCACTTATATTTTTCCACTCCTTTCCTTTCCCCCCCCCCTTTCCTTTTGTTTCTCTCTCACACCTGGCAGCTATCTTTTGCCCTGCCAGTACACTTTACATCTAATCACAGCCTATTACCATCTCGTCTAGCTTCTAATCTCTTTTACTTCTTTTGGTTCTTTTATTCTTTTGTCCGATCGCAGCCCTGCCTTCGATCTACTTCCTTTTCTCTCCAGTTTTGAAGAAGGGTCAAACCCGAAACGTCAACTCAAATTTCTCTCCATGGATGTTGCCTGACTTGCTGAGTTTTTCCAGCATTTTCTGTTGTTATTATAGGTTGAATACATTACGCAGCCAAACTCACTCAGCAGATTTTTTTTAAGCATTGTGTATTGGAATCTGTGTAGTTCTGAGACAACAAGCTCCTATGTCCTAAATGATGAGGCTATAGACTGAGATGCTCATCACTAATGGAGTTACTTCTGTTCAGTAATCTCAGCATTACTGGCAGCTGTAACACTTCATAAATTTTTCTTGCATTAAAATTTCAGCATTAAAAAAACAAGCGATAAAAATGCACTGCCACTGCATTGACACTTGAGTCTTGTTTACAAAGTGTGGCAATTGGAGGATGATGTGAAAAATAATGAGGCGAGGCAAGTGGCATAAAATTCAATCCTCCTGTCGAGAACCGAGAGATAATTTCAGGCCGGCCTCGGGTTTCTTGGTTCGGGACTGCACACCCAGATGAATTTGGACTCCCATAGTAATTAACAGGGGAATTATTATACAGCACAATTAGTTTAATTAGTTATTTGGTAGCTGTCACAGTGCATGTTGTAAAGTGACTGGATTGTGTTGAAAGATATATTGAAGCTAAATTGTATTATACAATGATGTGGGTAGGCTCACACCAACCAACAATCTATATTTGCATTCTTCTTTAAATGTGTATCTAAACTGCTTTGGCATGAATGCTTCAGGTTGAAAGGTTTGAAGGTCAGAAGATTGCCAAAATAAAGACAATGGGGGTGATTTTCACTCAGACGTCGGGAACGAGACGGGACTGCAACTTTCGGGGTTGTAGTCCCGCTTCCATCAAGATGCGGCCAATCCATGCGATTTTAACGTGATTGATCTTGTTGAGCCTGCCCAGCGGGCTCAGCAGGCCAATTAAGGGCCACCCGGCAACAGGTGACGTCACAGACTGAAATTTCATCTGTCAAGACATTTTGACAGATGAAATATCAGTGTTTCACAGCTGTTTGAAGCTGTCAAACACTGACAGTCTTACTTCTAACCTGAGTCCTTCTACACAGACTCAGTTAGAAATCTCTCCGGCACAGAAAGCTGCAGGCTGTCACTTTTGACAGTTCGCAGCCATTCTGCTTTCTGTGCCGGTTGGATGATGGACTCCCGAAACCTAGAGGAAGGCTAAAAAGGTAAGTACAGGTAATTTAAACATCTTTACACACACCAAACACACTTACCTTTGCACTCATGCACCCATCACTCACCTGAACACCGACATCTCGACCCCTCCAAGTCCTTCAACCCGACGGCCTGACTCCTCTAACCTGGCATGGTTTGGAGCCGTCGGGAATCCCACAGTTCAAGATTAAAAATAAGGATTAGGATAAAAACTGCCTGTTAACTACCTGTTAACAGGCAGTTTATTGTCACTAATCCCTTCCCGCCTCGGGTAGGCGGGTCCCAGTGCGGAGCGGGTACCCGCCTCCTTTGAAACTTACATGGAGGCGGGTTTTGGGCAGGATGGTGTCGGGCCCCCCGAATTCGGGGCTTTAACCCCCCACACGCCTCCAATCCCGACTCCACGGATCAGTTAAAATCGAGGCCAATTAGTTTGTTGAAAGTCTATAAATATTTTGTACTGTAAATGTAAACATTTTGTACATTTTCCAATAGGTGTTTTAATAAATGGTCATAGTTACCTTTAAATGTACATTGACATCAACTCCTTCCTACTGCACTTATTCTTCCATTGTAATGCACCACAAGAATTATACAGCTTCTGCAGCGAATACCATGAATAGGGTTTGTTAGCAAGCTCTGTCTAGCAATAGAGCCAATGCAGAAAAGGCCAACTCATTACTATGGTCCCCACTGTTCAGTTTGGTCACACCATTTGGTCATAAGTAATCACTCTTGGCAGACTCTTTTGGAATATCATGACTTACACTGTTACTTTTATCACGATTCACAGAAAGGAAAAAAGAACTTACATTTATATAGCGTCTTTCATAACCTTGGGATATCCCAAAACGCTTTACAGCCAATGAAGTACATTTGAAGTGTAGTCGCTCTTATAATGTAGGGAAACATGGCAGGCAGTTCCTGCACAGTAAGTTGCCACAAATGATGAATGCCCACATGATCTGTTTTATTAATGTTGGTTGAGAGATAAATATTAACCAGGACACCAAAAGAACTCGCCTGCTCTTCTTCGAATAGTGCCATGGGATCTTTTAGGTCCAGCGGAAAAGGCAGACGGGGGCGCGATTTCCCGTTTCATCCAAAAGACGGCACCTCTGACTGTGCAGCACTCCTTCAGAACTGCCCTGAAGTTTTAGCTTAGAATATGAGCTCAAGTCCTGGAGTGGGGCTTGAACCCACAATCTCATGACAAAGAGCCGAGTGCTATCACTGAGCCAAGGCAGTCACAAGGACTGCAAAAATTGCTGGGTTAAACTGGACAGAGTGGTTGATTTGCATTTAATCCAAAAGATTAAGAATGGAAGCCATAAAGTTTAAAATATAATGGGCACATTTCAAAAATTTGGCACAACAGAATAAATAATAATTACAAGAATGAACTTGCCTTTATATAGCACCTTTCACATCCTTATGACATCCCAAAGCGTTTCACAGCCAATGAAGCACTATTGAAGCATCGTCACTGTTGTACTGTAGTGAAACTTGGCAGTCAATTTGCGTACGGCGAGATAAAAAAACAGATAACCTGTTTGATGATGTTGGTTGAGGGATCATTCTTGGTCAGGTCACCAGGAGGATTCCCCTGCTCTTCACACACTGCCATGGGATGTGTTATGTTCACCTGAGAGGGCAGGTGAGGCCTCAGTTTAACGTCTCATCCGAAAGATGGCTCCTATGATGGTGTAGCATTTCCTCAGTGCTGCACTGAAGTGTTAGCCTAGATTATGTGCTCAAGTCACTGGAGTGTGGCTTTCCATTATACAGTGCTTTTCATGTCAAAATATCTCAAGTGCTTTGCATAATGATTCACTTTTTAAATTGATGAGAACCACGGCAGCCATTCTCCACCAACATAATCTTGCAATCGCCCATGATCAGTCGCTCTGTTTTTGATGGCATTATTTGTGGGTGAAATCTTGGCCAGGGCACTGGGATAACTTCCTGTGCTACTTTGAATAGTGCCATGGGATCATTGAAACTGGCCTGAATCACCGCAACAGACCCCTTACTAAACGTCTCATCTGAAGAATCACATCAGCAATGAAGCACTTCCTCAATGCTGTACTACATTGTTCGCTGACATTATAATGTGGTGCTCAAACCCAGTTAGGGACAAATTTGTTTGTGCCCAAAATCAGGCATGCAGGGAGCACTGATTATTGGGCCTCGAATATTATTATCATCAAACCGGTGAGCTGCGGACACCAAATGGGCGCCTCCAGACAGCTCGCCTGAGAATAGGCCTCGAAGATCGGACCACTGCAATCCGACAGCCACCCTCAGATAAGTCCTTAAAGGGGACTGGAAGAAGAGGGTGATTGGGAGAGCAGGAACCTGGGGTGGGTGGGGGGTGATCGGGAGAGGGGTGCAACCCGGGAGGTGGGTGACCTGGAGGGAGGATAGTGGTAACCAGGATCAAGGATGGTGGCAGAGACCTGAATTGGTGAGGGTGGCAAGTGGGGGGGGGAGGGTGGGTGGGGTGGAGGTGTTGTTGAGATCAGCGGTGGGGGGGGGGGGGGGGGTGGCTGTGGGGGCAGTGGAGATCACTATCAGGGAGGGAATGGTGGCCAGCAGCGTACCGAATGGTTTGAATGTGGAGCCACGCAGAGTATGTCTATTCCTCCCGGCTCCACACTCAGTAAGTATTTTTAACAAACTTATCTTTTTGGTGTCAGCTTGCAGCGATACCGTTAAGCACCGCCTGTTAGGCTGCATGTAGACCTGGTTTTCTTGAGTGTAGCCGACCCTGGCACTGGTTGCCTCAGGGCAAACCAATATTGAAGAGGGGGCTTCAAGTTGGCATTAGTCCCAGTACTTGCAAATGCCAAAGACCTAATGCCTGTTTCAGGCACGAGCCAATGTCGCCTATTTCTTCCTACAACAAGATGGCGGGCGGTGTTCTTCTGGGTTATAATGAGCGTGCCCTTCCTGCCCATCATATTGGAGGCTTTGGCACCCGATTAGTACCCAAAAAAGGGTGCGTGCCATTGAATTTCTAGGCCATAATTTTCTGACCTAGAGGTGAGTGTGTACTACTTGGACAAGCTCACATAGCACTGTGTGCACCTACACTGCTCTTGGAATGGACACAGGAGGACATTGAATTGTTCATTATTGGATTGGCAGCAGTGATTTTTGCCTCTCTGGCAGCAGCAGTTCTATAGAAGAAGAATTAGCATTTTGCATGGGGACGGGCCAGTTGCAATAGATTAAGTGAGCCATTTATATATTGGGCTCCAAAAGGCTTCCCAATAGGATGGTGTCAAAATGTAAAGCTTGCCATCTGTTTATTTTCAACTTTGTGGTTTTCTCTGTTCCTTGGGCATTTTGTTTGAACTTTTCTTTTCCTTAGTGCTCTTTCTGTTAAATATTTTAGATTAGATCTGGGTGGTTTCATATCTTTCCATTATTTTGATCCTTTTTTTTGTTTTTGTTTTTCACTTCAGGTTTTCAAAGAAAATCTTTCAGCCTCTTGACAGTATGATTACTTTCATCCCGTGTAAAGTTAAGGCACATGGGATTGGGGGCAAGGTACTGACTTGGATAGAGAACTGGTTGGCAGACAGAAAGCAAAGACTTGGAATAAACGGGTCTTTTTCTGAGTGGCAGGCAGTGACTAGTGGGGTACCGCAGGGATCGGTCCTTGGACACCAGCTATTCACAATATATATTAATGACCTAGACAAGGGAGCTAGATGTAATATCTCCAAATTTGCAGACGACACAAAGCTGGGTGGGCGTGTGTGCTGTGAGGAGGATGCCGAGAAACTCCAGTATGATTTGGACAGGTTGGGTGATTGGGCAGATGCATGGCAGATGCAGAATAATGTGGATAAATGCAAGGTTATCCACTTTGGTTGTAAAAACAGGAATACAGATTATTATCTGAATGGCAATAGATTGGGAAAAGGGGAAGTGTAACGAGACCTGGGCATCATTGTGCATCAGTCGCTGAAGGTAAGCGTGCAGGTGCAGCAGGCGGTTAAGAAGGCAAATGGTATGTTGGCCTTCATAGCGAGAGAATTCGAGTACAGGAGCAAGGAAGCCTTGCTGCAGTTGTACAGGGCCTTGGTGAGACTACACCTTGAGTATTGTGTGCAGTTTTGGTCGCCTTATCTGAGGAAGGATGTTCTTGCCATGGAGGGAGTGCAGCGAAGATTCACCAGACTGATACCTGGGATGGCAGGAATGATGTATGAAGAGAGATTGGGTCGATTAGGATTATATTCGCTAGAGTTTAGAAGAATGAGAGGGAATCTCATTGAAACTTATAAAATTCTAACAGGACTAGACAGACTAGATGCAGGAAGGATGTTCCCGATGGCGGGGGAGTCCAGAACCAGGGGTCACAGTCTAAGGATAAGGGGTAAGCCATTTACGACTGAGATGAGGAGGAATTTCTTTACCCAGAGAGTGGTGAACCTGTGGAATTCTCTACCACAGAAGGCATTTGAGGCCAATTCATTAAATATATTCAAGAAGGAGTTAGATATATTTCTTAAGGCTAAAGGGATCAAGGGATATGGGGAGAAAGCAGGGACAGGGTACTGAATTTGGATGATCAGCCATGATCTCATTAAATGGCGGAACAGGCTCGAGGGACCGAATGGCCTACTCCTGCTCCTATCTTCTATGTTTCTATGTAAATACACGGATGCCCACCATTCAAACAAGAATGCCAGTCAAAGTTTTCTCCTCTCAATATCATTTTTCTCTGCAAGTGTTCGGGCTCACCACCACCCCGGCCCAGAACTCCCGCCTGGCAATTGGAACCAAATTTGAGCGTTCCCCAAGGCTACCACCACGATCCCTTCTCCTCTCCCCCCTTCAATCCGTTCTCCTCTCCCCTCCCAATCCCTTCTCCTCTCCCCCCTTCTATCCGTTCTCCTCTCCTCTCCCAATCCCTTCTCCTATCCCCCCTTCAATCCGTTCTCCTCTCCCCTCCCTTCCCAATCCCTTCTCCTCTCCCCCCTTCAATCCCTTCTCCTCTCCCCCGTTAATGCCTTCTCTTCCCTCCCCTTTCAATCCACTCCCTCCCCTCCTTTCAATCCCCTTTCCTCCCTCCCCCCTTCAATCCCCTCTTCCCCCTGGGCCACCAATGGATCCTCTGAACTTCTCCACACAGAGCCGAGGGAAGCTAGGTGGTGCAGGTCGATTTGGTACTGCGCATGCACAACTGGATCGAGTGCACATGCGCGGTACCAAATGGGCACGCATGCGCAGAGTCAGAAATGCATTGCAAATAATCACTTCGATTTTGTGTTACCTGACCAGCCTACTATCTTTCATGGTTTATTGAATGAGGCTAAACAGATGTGTTAACTGCACATCCTAATTAGAATAGTATTGTAGAGCCTGAGAACCCTCCAAAGAGCTGCACATTGCATGTTATCTGTTCAACCACCTGTAAAATTAAAACCGGTTTAGTGTTGGCCTAATTAGTTAAATTCTGTCACATAATGGGTAGAGGACAGAAAGGTAAAGCCGATTTTGGTCATACAATGGGATGAATATTTAATGGGAATGTTTGGAAAGCAGCAAATAAAAACTTGTTCCGAGCGTGGCTTTAATTTATTCTTAAAGCCCATGGTCATTCAGTTCAACTTCTCACAAATAAGAAATCAGGTCTCTGTAAATGGTCTGAGGTGACAACAATATTATTACTGTGACTATTCCAACGCACTCCTGGCTGGCCACGCACGTTCTACCCTACGTAAACTTGAGGTCATCCAAAACTCGACTGCCCGTGTCAAAACTCGCACCAAGTCCCGTTCACCCATCACCCCTGTGCTCGCTGAACTCCATTGGCTCCCAGTTAAGCAGCGCCTCAATTTCAAAATTCTTATCCTTGTTTTCAAATCCCTCCATGGTCTCGCCCCTCCCTATCCCTATAATCTCCTCCAGCCCCACAACCCCCCAAGATATCTGCGCTCCTCTAGTTCTGCCCTCTTGAGCATCCCTGATTATAATCGCTCAACCATTGGTGGCTGTGCCGTCTGTTGCCTAGGCCCTAAGCTCTGGAATTCCCTGCCTAAACCTCTCCATCTCTCTAGCTCTCTTTCCTTCTTTAAGACGCTCCTTAAAACCTACCTCTTTGACCAAGCTTTTGGTCATCTGCCCTAATTTCCCCTTGTGTGGCTCGGTGTCATTTTTTGTCTTATAATACACCTGTGAAGTGCCTTGGGACGTTTTACTACGTTAAAGGCGCTATATAAATACAAGTTGTTGTTGAGTATCAGAATTCTCATGTTCTCAGCTTTGTCTATGCATAGCAGTACTCACAACATCAAAAATAAATCTATCACTATTATTAACAGTCTAGTGATCTTTCAAATTTTGATTCTGATATCAATATATTTTGTGTTCGGCGTCACTGGTCTCTAATAAGTGGACTCCACATCCCTTAAGATCAGGAGTTTACCTTTCCTGCACACTAGCCGATAACTTGTTACATCATCCCACTCATTCTTCCTCTCTCGGTTTTTCTTATATACTCTCCATTTTCTGATTTATTATATTAATATATGTGTCCAGCTCTAATTTTTCAGCTTTGGAGACAGGTCCACAGCTGACCTGTTAATTTGTCTCTTTTCAGCATTGGCGGTGGTGCCTTCAGCCGGTAAGGCTCTACTCTCTGGGACTCTCTCCCTAAACCTCTCTGCCTCTCCAGCTCTCTCTCCTCTTTACACCATCCTTAATATTTATCAGTTAAAATAAAAAATCAGAATATTGAAATTCCAGCTTTTGTTTAACTGCATTTGTTCAAAGCAGATTTCATTCACAACCTGCATTATAAATACTCCGATACTGGTACAGGCTTAGAACCAGCAATGCTCCGTCGTACTGCAAATGGAATTCAGCATCATTAACCAGATTATCCAGTAATTATCACATTGCTGTTTGTGGGACCTTGCTGTGCACAAATTGGCTGCCGCATTTCCTACATTACAAAGTGAGTACACTTCAAAAACACTTCATTGGCTGTAAAGCACTATGAGATGTGCTGAAGTCGTGAAAGGTGCTATAGAAATGGAAGTCTTTCGCTCTTTTTTAAAACCTACCTCTTCGACCAAGCTGTCAGTCATCCCTTCTTCTCTGGCTTGGTGTCAATTTTTAGCTGATTATGCTTCTCTAAAGCTCCTTGGGAAGTTTTTCTATGTTTAAGGCACTATAAAAATGCAAGATGTTGTTGTCCTGTCTGTTCTGATCACCTGTCTGTTTTTGGTATTTTCTGTTTCTATTTCAGATTTCCAACATCTGCAGTATTTTGCTTTTAACTCGACTTCCTTCACTCTGAGTACAATTGAAGCGGGCAACTTGAATAAAATTAGTACGTCTGCTTAATGCAAAGTGCCTGCATAACTACCAAATGTAACAACAGCTACATGTGACTGAATCTGGAATCCATCCACACCTTGTGGCCTGAAGCTATATCTCTGGCATCAAGCCAACAATTTCTCCATACTGGTTGTACTTGGATAGAATTCAATGAAGTAGAATCACTCAACTTTGAACATGTGGAATCACCGCAGTTTTCAAACTCCAGTCTAATGACACTACTTAGGTTGTCCTGCAAGTAGCCAATCACATCCTGAATATAAACCCTCTCTTGGCAACTGCTGTAAATGTCTGTTTTCCATGGTGATGGAGGAGGGAGGCTCAAAACTAAAACTGCTTTCTGGTATCAGAGTACTTAATAAAGACTTTGTTTACTTATCAATCTCCTACACCTGGAGGATCATCTAGTAACACTTAGGCCTGGAATCTGCGGTCAGCGGTGAAGCAAAGGTGGCCACCACTGGCCCCGATAAAAGCTTCCGACAAAGATCTTGCAATCTGCGTGGCGAGAAATTTGCTTTTCTCGACACGTAAGTGAGATCAGTGTCGAATAGTGGGGAATCCCAAGTGCAAGCTGATGTGACGTCAACAAGCTGTCTAAGCAGCCAATCAGGTTGCAGAATTCTCACAGACGGGAAACCAGGAAGTGAAGAAGCTGCTTTTATTCTGACTTTTTAAAAATGTTACAGAGAGCAAAACAAAGATTGGGGCTCTCACATTGGAAAAAGGTAAACCTGAAATAAATATGAACAAAGTTTTAAAAAAATATAATTTTTTTTTAAGTTTCTTAAAAATTGTAATTTTCATCATGATGGAGAAAGTTGACATTCCACAAAATTAAATTAGTTTTTTCAGGGCCATAACATTTGTTTAGCAGTCAATATGCTGTTAAAACCCAGTTAAACCTAATCCAACAAGGCTTAACTTTTAATGGGGTATTTAACAGCGATATTACCGCAATTATTAGTTTCACTGATTTCCAGGATTACACTGATTGCCGGAAATGGAGGGGGTGAGGGTGGTGATGGAGGCATGGGGTGTGCGGGCACAGTGCAGCCAGTGTCGGGGCAGTGAATGACGAACTGCAACTTCATGATTTCCAGGTTTAGATGCGCATGCACTAAATCCTGAAGTTGCAGTCAGTTTCAGAGGGGTAATAACAGCAAACGCTGACAGTTCGCTGTTATCTGTTATCACCCACCACAAATTCCGGGGCTTAATGTCTTATTCTCTGGCATTTTCCTTGAGTCCAAGTTAATAATCACTATTATTAAACTTCTTGTCTTGTGAAAGTAGTCCTTTTCAAAATTGTATTTGTAGACTTATTTTAGTCAGACAATATCTTAGAAACTTAGAACAGTTTCCATGACTATGAAAAATCATTGAGTCACTTTGCATGCTATTAGTAGCTACGTTCTAATTTTACACCTTGGTGAAGAGTATCTCAGTTTGAAAGCAAAAAGTAATGACTTGAGTTCCTGTACGTTTTCGTCCTGTAAATGAAGCAACTTTCTTCTTACAAAATCCTGGAACCGTGTAGAATAAACATGTTTAAATCTCACAATATTCCCAAGCTCTGGCCATTTTCTAGCTTCTCACAAATCTCTAAACAGTAGATTAACAAAAGTAAAATCCATCAGTAGTGTGGCTGAAGGGAGTCTTTCTGTTCAAGTGATGAAGGGGCACTGTCACATGCAGTCTGAGAGTATTGACCCTGAAGCTCAGCGTGTTCAACAGCAACTTGCTCTTGGGTGCATCATCTTTTTACAAATAATTGTTTTTTAAAAAGTGATTAAAATGATAAATGCCTTACACAAACCAGTTCCCAGAACCCAAAATCTTGGAATTATGCTTATTTGGATTTTGCTTCTGTGACTGTTGAGACTGTAAAGATTTCTCCCAGGAAATGTATTTTATGTCATTTGATGGGAATAGAGTAGTCTGTATTAATGTTAAAGGTATCAGTATTATCATTTTGGATTTAATACTTTGTACCTATTTACAGTATATATTTTTCAAAAATAATGTATTGCACTGTTACCTAAAACTAGTCTTTCTGTGTTAGACAATGATTTCAGCTTGCTGAAGCTCAAACATGTCTTTTTTTGACAGTCACTTTATGAACAGAACAGGGCAGTGTGATTGTCCAAGTCATGGACTCAACTCAGCTGCAGCTTTGTCACTTCTCCGTCACGCGGTCAGTCATGCTTGTAGAAATGTTGTGATACTGACAACTCACGTATCTTGTGTTCTGTGCATTAAAATATGGCACCTAATACTGTAGCAATGGGATTCCTTTTGCTGGATATTCAAGCATTATTTTGTGTAATGTCAATGAGGTTGCACATCTGAAATGGGTACAGAATTAATTGGTACGGTACAAGTCAAGGTAATGCACCTGCTAATGTTAATTTCCTCTTGCCTGTGCAGTCAAGGACCATCTTTTTTGTGATAGACAAAGACCAGTGCACTTGGCAATCTCTAGAGGAAGAGTAGTTGGTCTAATAGTGTCATTAATGGCTGCCCACGACACGTTGCTTTCACACTTTTAAAGCTTTTTGCACAAGCTTTTACAGCCCACCTCCAATACACATCCATGTCTAGAAAGTAGAGTCAGTTTCAGAGTACGCACTGGCGGTAAGGTAGTTTGCCAATGCCCAGCGAGTATCAGAAAATTACTCACTCACAGTATTTCAGTATGCGTTAGCAGTGATGAATTATCTTGCTACTGGCGTATATATGGAAAATTAAGCCAATGTTAATGGACTTGAGGGTTACAATGCAGGGCAATGACTTCTGAAAGTTAGTGGTTCTGTTTAATTCAATACTAATAGAAGTTCCTTGGAGTTACTCATGATTAACCTGGAGGGCAGTGCAAATGCGTTGTGTTAGGGACCTGAGCCAGGCATCAGAATCGACACCATTCTATTTCCTTATAATATATAGACCTGGAGATATGAGGACTACACAAAAATAGGGAGTGCAGTTTACTGTGAAGAGGACCGCATGCAACTTTAGGAAGTTAGAAGATTGAGCAGAAAAATGTTAGAGCATAGCCCTGATTTTAATGCTGGGTCAGTTGTGGGTAGGTGAGTTTACATTTCAGGTTAACTTCAGCCAAAAACATGCCCAGCGTACTTTAACTCCCAGGCTTCATTATAATCTCACCGGTGAGCTTTCCACTGAATTGGCTGCCCGAAGTGAGACCCGCCCACTTCCAGTGAGCAGTTCCGGGTCAGCCAGAGGCCTACTTAAAATGGGAATGCACCTGATAAAGGGAGGTTGCTTTCCCTACTGGCTACTTTCATTTCCAAGGCGCTGGATGAAGAATATTCTATGAAATGAGTCACAGGCAAGCCCCCAGATTCTCAGAAGCCTCCCTGGAGGTGCTTGTGGAAGTGGTGAAGACAAGGAGGGAACTCCGATCCCCAGCAGTGTTGCCAAACGCTCTGTCCACTAGGTATGGAGAGAGACTTCAGAGGTCATCAGCTCCAGGAATGTCACCTCCAGGATCTAGATACAGTGTATGAAGCACTTCAATTACCTCACAAGAGTAGCAAGGGTGAGTACTGCTTTTCATTTATCCCTTCCTCTCTCTACAAGTGGCAGCCGTTCTTCACCCTCTCCCTCACAAGTCTCAACAATCGCCTTCCCTTCATCGCACCCTTCCCCACCCAGCACAGGGCTACACCACACCAACTCTCATTCTCAACACCTTCATTTCAGTGGGAATGAAAATTGGGCAGTTTCTAAAACGAGTAGCCGATTTGCAATGCCAGTTCTACTGCATTTGGAGAAGCTGGTGGTGTTTCTCAAGGTGCAAGATGCTCACATTCCTGAGCCTATGATAAACCTGCAGCATCTGCTGCTTGAGGAACAGAAGTGGGGGTCATAGTCAGTGGGAGAAGTTGCTGAGAGCAAACACAGCTCAGAGGACTTACTGGCATGCAAGCCCAAAACCTTGCAAAAGTGTAAATGAAGGTTGTTTCAGGTATGGGAAGATTGGTTGGGTGAGTATTTAAATCACAGTTGTTAAATTATTTTAGAAATTATGATGTTGGAAATTTTAGTTTCAGGGTTTTATAACAGGATGTGTGGGGTAACCAAGAGAATTTAGATATTTTTTCAGGGACATTATTGGTTCTACTGTTTATTAATAGGATTTTTTGGCAGACAGTGACAGTCAAATTTCACATTCACTAAAAAGCAACCGATGTAAAAAATGCCTGGATTTTGCAGTCATTTTATAGAGAGCGAAATAAAGATTGGGACGTACACATGGGATTAAGGTAGGAGCTGAAATATCATAAAGAAACCTTAAATTTTCAAAAAAATTCTTTTTAAAATCTAGGAACTTTTATCATAATGGAGAAATTTGACATTCCACGAATATAAAGAGTTTTTCAGGGCCAGAGAGGTTGTTCAGCTATAATTATGACTTAGTACACCGTTAAAAAATCTGTTATACATCATTCAACAAGGCTTAACTTTTTTAAGGGTTTTTATAGCATGAATAGTGCGTAAAAAGTGGAAGTTTACGTCAGTTCAGTGATTTTAATTGATTTCCATCTGAGAGGACTGCAACAACGCGCCCTGTGGAGGAGCAGGATCACTGACAACAACTTCAGGATTTCCGCATTTAACTACGGACTCCAGAAGTTGCTGTCCGTTTTGCAAAGTAATGCCGGTGAATGCCGACAATTTCACCATCATTACAACCGCAAATTCCGGGCCATCCGATGTCTCTATTGATTTATTGAGTCAATTTTCACTTTCACTAAAAGCCTCAATTTACACGAGATTTTTTAAAAAAATTTTGGTTTGGCTGCTTCTTCGTGAAGGTGCAAATTGATCCGATTAACAAGCAGCTCGTGCTCACTCCCTTAGGAATGCATCAGAAGCAAAACTTTATTAGATAAAAAGCAAAATACTGCAGCTCACTGTTCCCTCTAACCTGCGCGAGGCCACGGAGTAATCTGCAAGGTCCCGCACAGGCTGTTCACAAGCATTTATATTGGAAATACCGCACATGCGCAGAAATTTAAAGGGACCCCGCACTGAAAGAAACAGGCCGTGCAGAACATAGCGCAGCCTACAGGAAACATTGCTGCAGATGATGGGAATGTGAAATAAAAACAGAAAATGGTGGAATCGCTCAGCAGGTCAGGCGGCATCTATGGAGAGAGGAAGGTAGGGTTAATGTTTCAGGTCGATGACCTTTCATCAGATTCTGTATTTTATGTTTTAAGTAGATTGTTTGCAGTATTTGTAACGTTGAGTGCTGTACAAACTGGTGCACATTTTCTAAATGCACTTTTAATGCAGACTTGCTGTGTTCCAGTAGAAAGGTAATGTAGCTGGTAACTGTAATAGAACATTAGTCTTCGCAATGAATCATGTTTTTAATGAAAGTTGGGAAACATGCACAAATGAGGCAAGTACTGTTAATGCTTTCCTACATAATGTCATACTGTGAATATGAATGTTTTCAATACGTACCCACAACAAAATGCAAATTTATAGACAGAAGTGAAATTAAATTTCATTTGAAAGATAAGTTTATTTTCCAATTAAATGGTTCAGCCATAAAGCAGCAGCTGAAGGCTGTGCAGACCCCAGGGATGATTATGAATTGGATAACTTTTAGTCTGACATTTTAAAACCTAAAAACAGATGATCTGGTCATGTTTGTTAGTGGGAGCTTGCTGTGTGTAAATTGGCTGCTGTGTTTCCTACATTACAACGGTGACTACACTTCAAAAAAAGTACTTCATTGGCTGTAAAGCACTTTGGGACGTCCTGAGGTCATGAAAGGCACTATAGAAATACAAGTCTTTTTTTTTTCATTTGCAAGAGAATTTCCTAGTAATACTGTCTGGTTATGAATAGGTTTCTACAACCCCCCGCCCCAGCTTCCTCACGTTGGTCAAGTATTCTCACCGTGCTGCATAACAATAGTTCTTTAGTAGCTAATAACTTGTGAAGAATACTTTTCACTCGTAGTTTTGGTTTATAGAATAGTACCTAACAAAGCAAAACCACTGGCTCAAACCAACACGTGCAATCAAAATACCCACCATATGTCATCAAGCGATGTTCTAATGTATACCGTTCTAAGCCGAACTTTCTGCACACGTTTCACATTGGTTTGACACTCACCATAGCCTGTGCATGAACAGATGATCAATATACCGATTTAGCAGTGATGCCAATGATGAGTGTTTTTGTTAACAGTGACGTGTACAATGCCATTTATACTTGCAGGCATACAAAAGAAGTAGTAAATTACAAGAAATTAATAAGCAGTTAACCAACAAAACTAAAATTCCAACACACTAGCAGAAGTTTTAAACAAAGCCCTGTCTGTGTTCGATAAGATTAGCTGAGGTGGAAATACAACGGTGTAATGTTCTAGCCATTAAATATGGTTTATTGTATTGATCACTTTTTAGTCTGGAAGTTGAAACTCTGTAATGTTAAAAGCTCTGAAGTCATTTTTGTTCTGCCAAAGTCATCTTGTTACTGAACTGGTAAAGGAATTTTCTGCTGAGTTTTTCCAACATTTTGTGTGAAGGGTTTCGACCCGAAATGTTGACTCTATTTCCCTCTCCACAGATGTTGCCTGGCCTGCTGAGTTTTTCCAGCATTTTCTGTTGTTATAAAAGGAACTTTCTGTTCGTTATCTGATATACTGTAGGAAAAGTACATATCAGTGTGACTTACGATATAAACAGTCACCTGAGGCTGCTATTCTTTGCTTTGTGTTAGAGAGCCTTGTTTAAAATACAACATAATTTCTTGGCCACTTCCACCAATTTTTTTAAAGATTGATCAAAATATTACAAAGTGCCAAAAAAATTTGACATTTTGACAGTTGTCACACCACGATGGATTTTTTTTCATGACATGATATAATTGGGCACAACAGAATTGGACTTGATGACTGTGGTGTTGTTATTTATGAGCAAGAATCCATTGTTCACATCAACAAACTCTCGACTTCTCCAAGTTAAAGAATATGCAAACAGCAACCTGATAACTGATTTCCACCAAGCGCCATTAGTCATTAAATAATTTGTGCAATTTAAACTTCTGTTTATCTGTGCTTGCATTCGTAAACACAAATTTAATATCAAAAATACTGGAGAGAAATAATTGTGTCTTAGGTTTTCTTTGGAAAGGATTACCTTTGTTTTTTTTTGGATGATGCAGTTACACAGTGAGCGGAAGATGCAAACTGAACAGGGAAACGCGGCAATAGGTTTACAAACCCAAACAGCAAGAAACAGTAGAAGTAGCCAAAAAATAGTGGCCTGGAGTTTCCGCTCCGGTTGCGCTGGTTTTTTCGACGCAATTCGCCCGAGATCGGCCGAACCAGCGCAAAACATCACGGAGTTTTAAGCGCAAATTATGTTCAGCGCAGCTGGAGTTTCCCCGATTTTTTGCGCTGGTTTAAAAAAAATCGCGCTAGAAGCTGGCCCCGCCCACAAAACTGGCTATGTCCTCGGATCGAATTAATCACCATGGCGAGTTTCTGCTAATTGCGCCCATTTGCAGGCCTTCGAGGAGGCTCTAGAAATTAAACGGTTTTTGCTATTAGGCGCAAGGACACTAATAGGCATGTTTTAAAAGCTTTTGAATATATTTTTTAATTTACTAAGAAACTGACTACTGTGCACCAATATAACTTGCAAGTGGTTCTGTATAATTTTTAAAAAATCATTTTCAGTGATTTAAAATCGGGTTATACACAGATGGTAGACTAGACACTGATTAAAATGCTTATTTTTTTGTGATAAACCTGTTTCCGGCTGTATTAATCAAACTGAACCAAATTATCACTCTTAAATATATCGAGCAATTTTTTTTAAAGCAAAACATTTTTTTTTATATTACGTTCTAAGACGCTGCCCGATTGTGCTGGCTCATGGCAGATTTTGCATTTGCCGATATGCAAATGAGTTCGAGCGGATATTTGAGGGGAAAAAAGACACTTCTCAAAACTAGCGCAGTTTTGAGCGCAATTTGCGCCCCGGATCACCGATCGCGCCCAAAGCGGAAACAATACCCCAGCCTGAATAACAAAGCAGAAGTCATGTGTAAGTTGAAAACAACAGCTCGCTCAACAAGTACGTTGTGAAACAATATTGGGATTGAGAAAAACAGACTCCAAACTAAATAAAACCACCTCGTAAAATAAAACGTGTATGTATGTTTTGGGGAAAAAAGCAACACATATACCAGGTGATGATTTCAATGCAGTAATTTATACTTGGGGCTCAGATGGAAGTTATGGTAGCCTGCTTGAATAGTTTAGAATGCAATTAGAATTCAGCATTTAGACTATTACCTTTTATTGCTCCCAGGTGGTTATTCATCTTTCTGTAACATGCCCCAAGCCAGCAATCGTAATTCGTTTTAAAATATTTGCAATGTTTGAATTTGACCATGAATTCGTAGGTCCAAACTCAATTAGTGTGTAGCAAAGTGACATATCTGATGGGAAGGATGTGTTAATAGGATAGCAAAGGTAGAGCTACCAGAGTGAGTGACAGTAGGCTCAGTGCTGGCCTACCATATTTTCCAAACTGGAATCTGACCACATTTGCAGATGCTACCACTGATGGGTGAGACTAGAACTAGGGGGCATAATCTTAGAATAAGAGGCTGCCCTTTCAAAACTGAGATGAGGAGAAACTTCTTCACTCAGAGGGTAGTAAATCTATGGAATTTGCTACCCCAGAGAGCTGTGGAAGCTGCAACATTAAATAAATTTAAAACGGAGATAGACAGTTTCCTAGCAGATAAGGGAATTAGGGGTTACGGGGAGAGGGCAGGGAAGTGGACGTGAGTCAAGATTCGGATCAACCATGATCCTATTGAATGGCGGAGCAGGCCCGAGGGGCCGTATGGCCTACTCCTGCTCCTACTTCTTATGTTCTTATGTTCTTATCAAACTGGGATACCTGGGCAGGTGGAGGCAGAGGATTATGAGAGGTGGAAAGAGAAATAAACTCAATCCGAAGAGCTTGCCCAGAACTTATAAAATGAATTAGTTAAAATAATGGCTTGGAAATATATTGCCGTTCCTTCATTGTCGCTGGGTCAAAATCCTAGAACTTCCTCCCTAACAGCACTGTGGGAGTACCATCACCACACGGACTGCAGCGGTTCAAGAAGGCCGCTCACCACCATCTCCTCAAGGGCAATTAGGGATGGGAAATAAATGCTGGCCTTGCATTGAATGAACAAAAAACAAAGTCAGTGGGTGGTCAAAGCAGATGAAATTTAATATGGGTAAATATGAAATAGTGCTTATGGGAAGAAACCTTTAGGTTGAAAGCGATTTATGGGGTATTGGTGGGCTCGGCATTTAACATGCCCATTCTCTGCAGTGTGGCAATAAATTAGCAAAGCAAATCACATACTGAACTGTATAGCCAAAACAGTAGAGTACATGTAAGAGGAAACAATGCTCTAGCAAGGAGCTAGCAGAGACATATAGAGCCAAATGGCTTCTTTCTCTTCTGTAAACTCTATGCTTCTACGCTCTGGTGAGACCACACTTTGAGTATTGTATCCAGTTGACTAAGTGACTCATTTAAGCTTTGTAGACAGTACACAAACAGAGTTACGAGATTCACCCATGGACTCAGATGACTGAGTCATGAGGAAAAACTTGATCTTTCAGCCTTGACAGGAGGGGACTTCCCAAAGTTATAGAAAATAATGAACAGTATACAAAATGTGAATCTGGAATATCATGTCAAATTAAACCATAACAATGGCACGAAGGGGCACAGATTCAAACTGGCTAATCGGTACATCTCAAACTGATGCCATTAGGTTCTTCAGACACAGTGACCAAGGAATATACTTCTGGGTACAATGATACCCTGGAATAAATTAAGAAACAGTTGAATACTTTAATGGAAGGAGAATGATTAGAATTTAATTGTAATTAAAAAATAAATCATATAATAATGCAATTGTAACAGTGATTTTAAAATACCAGACGTCAAATGCCATTTGGTCCACTTTTAGGTCATCTATTCAGAAACAGCCTAATGTCCCCATCACAGTATCCAACTGTTTCTCAGCTGATTCCAGGGTTCCTACCCAGTAGCCCATTGCACCTGTTGTTCACTCTCTGGGGTCAATTTTCACTTGCTTCGCTTGACGTAAGTGGGGTGGTAACAGCCTCAAACTGGGGTTGGTAGCCCTCCTGCTCTGTTAAACTGATAATGCAGCTTGCTCCATTTTAAACCAGGTTTCAGCTGGTAGGCCCCTTTAAAAAAAGAAAGACTTGCATTTATATAGTGTCTTTCACAACCTCAGGACGTCCCAAAGCACTATTATAGCCAATGAAGTACCGTCACTGTTTTTGTAATGTAGGAAACGCGGCAGCCAATTGCACACAGCAAGGTGATAATGACCAGATGATCTTATTTTTGTTATGGCCAGGACACCTCCCCTGCTCTTCTTCAAAGTAATACCAAGGGATCTTTTACATCCACCTGAGAGAGTAGACAGGCTTCTGTTCAATACCTCATCTGAAAGACAGCAGGCTCTGACAATGCAGCACTCCATTGGAGCGTTACTTTAGATTTTTGCAATCAGGTCTTTGGAGTGGGACTTAAACCCACAGCCTTCTGACTCAGAGACAAGAGTGCTACCAACTGAGCCACAGCTGACAATATGCAAGTTGGATTCTAAGATGTAAATAGGACCCCAATTGCCATTTTAGGTTGGAACTGGTTAGAACATGCACCCTGCAGGCATTGACAAATGACCTTTTGAAGTGTGAAGTCTGCTCCAAACTCAGTACAATGCTTAGATTTGATTAACTCATTCTCTGCAAAGAGATGCTGCTTGTTCTGACATTGAAATTCAATTCTCCTTGGTGCAAAGAGAGCTTGCAGTCCGGCTCGGCACAAAACCTTCCTGCACATTTGGGTCAGATGCAATTAGAGTTTGGGCTGAGAGCGCTGCAAAGACCAGCCCTATAAAGCCATGCCGTGTGCCAGCCTCCGTGGCCAGGAAGATGAGTCAGAAGCTTCTTCCCTTCTTAGGCAGTCCCTCGGAACCGAGGATCACTTGCTTCCACATTAAAAATGAGTTCGCAGGTGACTGATGAGCCCAATGCGGGACCTACAGTCTCTGTCACAGGTGGGGCAGACGGTGGTTGAAGGGGCGGGTGGGTGGGGTGCTTGGGTTGACGTGCGCTCCTTGCGCTGCCTGCGCTTGGCTTCCACTTGCTCCCAGCGAAGAGACTCGAGGTGTTCGGCGCCTTCCCGGATGCTTCTCCTCCACTTTGTGCGGTCTTGGGCCAGGGATTCCCAGGTGTCGGTGGGGATGTTGCACTTTTTCAAGGAGGCTTTGAGGGTGTCCTTGAAGCGTTTCCTCTGCCCACCTGGGGCTCTCTTGCCATGCCGGAGCTCCGAGTAGAGCGCTAGTTTTGGGAGTCTTGTATCGGGCATACGGACAATGTGACCCGTCCATCGGAGCTGATCGAGCGTGGTCAAAGCTTCAATGCTGGGGATGTTGGCCTGAGCAAGAACACTGACGTTGGTGCATCTATCCTGCCAATGGATTTGCACGATCTTGTGGAGGCAGCGTTGGTGGTACCTCTCTAGTGCTTTGAGGTGCCTGCTGTACATGGTCCATGCCTCTGAGGCATACAGCAGGGCGGGTATCACTGCTGCTCTGTAGACCATGAGCTTAGTGCTGGGTTTGAGGTCCTGGTCTTCAAACACTCTCTTCCTCAGGCGACAGAAGGCTGCACTGGCACACTGAAGGCGGTGTTGGACTTTGTCGTCGACGTCTGCCCTTGTTGACAGTAGGCTCCCGAGGTATGGTAAGTGGTCCACGTTGTCCAAGGCCTTGTCGTGGATTTTGATAATCGGGGGGCAGTACTGTGTGGCAATCAGAAGCAATCATGTGTGCGTTTACGAAGTGTTGCAGTATCTGCTTTGCAGGTGAAGAAGATAAGTGCCCTGTTAATCCTCTGGTACAAACTGGCCTGAAGATGTAGATCCACAGAATCCCACCACAAATTTCTACACAACCTTGGTAGACGCCTATTTTTATGCGGAGGCTAAGAGAATGAGGAAGAACGCTAGGAAGAAATTGAACCTCCACATGCAAGGCCCCCTCCCAGAATACCCTCTCATTCCTATTGTTGACCTAGCGTGATGTAGAGTTAAGCTCTGGTTTTGTTAAGTTTCAGTGTTCATATTGTTAGCATTCATACTGTTATTTGGGGTGTCAATACTCCCTCCCTTGGGCAAAGATTAAGGGTACAGGCTATAACAAGGCCTTGTATACAGCAGAGTGGAGGAAGATGGCTTGACTGCTCTGCTTCAGTGTCCCCCAAGTGCCTTTCCCCCTCTACCCTTATACATTGATAATACAGGAATATCTTATATTAGCTGAAGTAAAAACATCTATCTATCTATCTATATAAAAGGATAGTGGTGTCTGTCCGTCTGTCTGTCCATCTGTCTGTCCGCTATACACTCAAAAGTTATAGAGCGTACCTACACATATGTTATATCAAAAGAAAGCTGATGATCAGGGGAGTGTCATAGGCATATTTACTTTTTGGTCAGACAAAGATTTGTCAGACAGTATACAAAATACATTCAAAAATCCACTCATTAGTGCTTGACCAATCCTACCGCTCATTAGCGTTGAGTGACATGATGGTTGACCAATCCTACAATTCAGTGACCTGATGGTTGACCAATCGGTGCGTCACGGGCGGGACCTAATCCTGCAGCCTCCCGAAACATTGCCGCCATTTTTTCCCCTGCTTTTACCAGCTGCGGCGGCCCGCCGGAGCGGGAGGTGAATTGGGGTCACTCGGGCCGATGGGGTCACTCGGGCCGGGCCTGACAACCGCTCGGCCCGAGACACAGAGCGGGGGAGCGGCAGCGGCCGGCCGTCAACCGCGCGGCCCGAGACACAGAGCGGGGGAGCAGCAGCGGCCGGCCGTCAACCGCGCGGCCTCTAAACTGCCCTGGCAACGCCGGGCCCCCCCAGCTAGTACCTGATATAAATACCTAGCACTGATGGGTCTACCAACACTGCTTGTGCTAATGAGCCACTGATAACATTTTGTACTAAAAGTGATACATTTTATCTTTAGTTTTTGTCATAACAAATGCCATTATTGGAACAATATTTGCTGTGACATCAAATGCTTGGTCAAGAAATGTTTGGACAGTAGCAAGTAGCATTAGGACAACAATTTGAACGTCCTGTATTATTCAGTGTTCTTTTTAATCACAATTAGGCAAATTCTTAGTCAAGTGAATGTTATTTTTCAAGAAGTTACACCACAGAGTGTTGTGGAAAATATAAAAGAAAAATTATGAACCCCCCTGAGACACGAAGCTATTTTGAAAATGATCAAAGCATCTGTAATTCTCTTTCTTTTTTAGGAATGAACACAAGTGTCAGTGGCATTATCAAAGAACAGCCGCTGAAGCCATCCAGAAGAAGCTTGCCCTGTTTGGCTCAGAGCCAGACACTACCAATCAATCTGAACAGCCATTCTTTGCAGCAACCGTCCAGTCAGAAGGAGACACTAAGCGCAGGACCATCTTCCACAAATGTATCTTATGAGAAAGGTCAGCTGATCCACGAAACACTCTCCATTATTAACGATGCTTGTAAATCCAAATTACCATTTGATAAAACATTACGCAATTAAGACAATGGCTTTAGTACGCTGCTAGGGCATTGCTATGCTTTTTGACATATTTAGCTAATTAAACTAAAGAAAGAACTTGCATTTCTTTAATGTCTTTCCTGTCATCAGGACATTCTAAACTGCTTCACACCAACAGCAATACTTTTAAGTATAGTCTCTGATTTTTTTGTAGGCAATTATTATATTCTTGTGGATATTAGTAACCATTGTATGAATGTCTTTTTTCATCTTTATAAAATGTAAGGCTTGATATTTCAACCCACTCCCCCCTGCCTAGCGTATTGACCCGAGCCACAAGACCTCCCTCCCTGAAGATCCATCTGGGACCTGCAACAAAGGGCACTCACTTTTTCAGGCCCTTCATGACCTTGCTGTTTGCATTTTCCAGATCCTCTTAGGCCAAGCAGAACCGCTTCCCAGTCCTAATGGATACCCACTCGGTGATTCTACAGGAAAATGAGGCAGGCTGTACAGTTCTGGCTCTCTGTTTCACCTGCATGTTCGTACCTGCTGTTGCTGCAAAAACTTTGGGGGTGCTTTTGCCAGCCCTGGGGAGGCGGGTTTGGAGGCGGGACTGCCGGGAAAATGGCAGAATCTGGGAACAGGTACCCACCCTGCCTCCAACCTGCCTCCGTGCCATCTTCCCAGGAGGCGGGTACCCGACCCGCGCTGGGAGCCGCCTCCCCGAGGCGGGAAGGGGATTACAGCTACTTAACTGCCTGTTAACAGGTAGTTAACAGGCAGTTTTTTGGCAATTATTATTTTTGCCCTGAAGTGTGGGCTTCCTGACACCTCTGAACCTCGCAAAGGTCAGCGAGGCGGGCCGTCGGTCTGCGGGGGTCGGAGGGGCCGAGATGTCCGGTGTGCAGGTGAGTGATGGGTGCGTGTGTGCAGAGGTAAGTGTCTGAGGTGTGTGTAAAGTGTTTTAATAAGTTTTACTTACCTTTACTTCTTCCTGCAGGCTTCCTCACTTCAGGTCTTGGGGGTCCCAAGCTCACCGGCACAGAAAGCAGAATGGCCGCTGAACTGTCAAAAGCTGCAGCCTTCTGCTTTCTGCTCAGGAAGGCTTTCTAATTGAGTCTTGAGTAAAGACTCAACTCAGAAGACAGATTGTCAGTGTTTGACAGCTTCACAGAGCTGTCAAACGATGACATTTCACTGTCAAAAGCTCTTGACAGATGAAACGTCACTCGCTGATGTCACCTGTAACCGGCTTTCCCTTAATTGGCCTGCTAAGCCCGCTGGGCGGGCTTAACAAGGTCAATCAAGGGAAAATAGCATGGGTTGGCCACAAGTCGATGGAGGTGGGACTAAAACCTGAAAAGTGGAAGTCCCGCCTCCAAAAGCTCCCCATTGACAAAATCCAACCCACAGTCTTTGTTCAGGGGAAACCCCGGTAATCCCAACAAAAAAGGAGCAGAGATCTGGAGTCTAATTTCCTCAGGGCTTCTCCCAATCTGCTCGAATCAGTGTCTGGGAGATTCATGCCCCATTCTGGGAGACTCCCAGGCAATCTGGGAGAGTTGGCAACCCTAAAGGGCAGCTATGGTGGGGTGTGTGGTCTGTTTTAATGCCCTGGAGATGGTAGAATCTAATTTAGTGGATTTCAGTGAGGAAACAGAAAAGGAAGGAATAACAAATAGAAAGAGAAAATGGAATCAATACAAAATTTCCAGGAGATGAACGTTACTTGTTATACAACAACTTGCATTCACATAGCTCCTTTAACGTAGCAAAACATATAAAGGCACTTCACAGGAGTGTTATCAAACTAATTTTTGACAGTGAGCCATGTGAGGAGATAGTAGGACAGGTGACCAAAAGCTTGGTCAAAGAGGTTTCAAGGACCACCTTAAACGAGGAGAGAGAGATAGAGAGGCAGAGAGGCTTAGGGAGGGAATTCCAGAACTTAGTGCCCAAGCAGCTGGAGGCACGTTCCTCAATGGTGGAGCGATTAACATCGGGGTGCGCAAGAGGCCAGAATTGGAGGAGCAGAGAGATCTCGGAGGGTTGTAGGGCTGGAGAAGTTTACAGAGATAGGGAGGGGGCAAGGCCATGGAGGGATTTGAAAACAAGGATGAGAATTTTAAAATCGAAGCATTGCCGGACTGGAAGCCTGTAGGTCAGCGAGCACGGGGATGATGGGTAAATGGGACTTGGTGCGAGTTAGGACACAGGCAGTCGAGTTTTGGATGACAGGTTTACGTAGGGTGGAAGATGGGAGGCCGGCCAGCAGAGCATTGGAAGAGTCAAGTCTAGAACGAAGACACTATCACACCTTATATCATAGATTGGATATCTTGTACTGCCAATTTTTCTGTCGTTGAATATTTTTGACAGTTTTGTGAAAGGGATGTCATTAAAGGAAGCTCAATTGCCACAGTTTGAGCAGTGTTTCACAGCCTGAGGATCATGTTTAACATCATTTCTTCCAGTTCCGACAAAAGGTCATCGACCTGAAACGTTAACTCCCTTTCTCGCCACAGATGCTGCCTGACCTGCTGATTATTTCCGGCATTTTTTGTTTTTGTTTCAGATTTCCCGCAATCCGCCATATTTTGCTTTTGTAACATCATCTCTTGCTGTGGACAAATTTCTTTAGCAAGCATATGCAGCTTTTATTCAAATATATAATCATGCTAATGGATCGCCAGAGAAATAATGCATGATGATATAGCAAGGTTACCGCTAATCAATAGAAATTTGAACAAAATCATATTCTCCAAGCCAGAAGCAAAGAATGATTGATATTCGATAATGAGTTTGAATAGTTACTAATGCTTACAACATTGTTTTCTTCATTGGCACACAGAATGCAATGGTAATACTTCTGCGCAATAAATTTGTTAATTGCTAATTTCCTGCCAGAAATACCCTACAGCATCGTAGAGATGAAATTAGTTACATATAATTATCTGTTAAATCATTTTCCCAAAGTTTTCAGTAGCTCTGCTGTCCTGTTATACCTGTGGCACAATCGCAGGAACTTTCAACTTCAGCGGGTTGTAAAACGAGCAATGTCAAATTGGCCGCCCACATTGAAGTCAATCGGAAGGAGAATGGGGCGGGGTGTACAATGGGTGGCTGATCCAATATCGCGCATTTTAAACCCCAGCTGAAGTTGAAAGTTCCGCCCAATGTATGTACTTATTCTGGAGTGCCAAAGAGCAAGGCTCCATTTGCCAAGACAGGTACTTAAAATGAAAGATGTTCACCGCTACAAACGAATGAATGTAACCAAACAATGTCAGGATTGAAGACATTCTAACAAACAGAATGCATCAAACTTCTGAAACCTTCCCTCCCACTGTTGATTTTTTATTTGCCTGATTTTGATTTGTTTTTAGTGGAGGATTGCTAAGGTAAAGAATATTAATGGGAAATTTTAAATAATCAATTTTTCAAACAGTGGGATAGATATTTAACCTGCTGCAGGGACGTCAAGTCCATATTGCGGATCGACCGCCTGTTCCAGAAGCCGCCTGATTCTCCTGTTGATTGAAAGGAAAATCAGGCGGGTTCTGTAGTGAGCGGCTGATCAGCAATGCCGGTGGGTTGAAAATCTACCGTTGTTGTAAGATCAATTCTTGACCCCAATATAGCAGTGATTAATCTTTTATTAAACTTAACCAAGTATGAACACAGATAGAGGGGTATTTTTACATAGGGGTGAGGGTGGGGGGTGGTTAAATGGACAAAAATTGGAAGTGTGTCGGGAAGCCGGCTCCAACGTGCCAACTTCTGGCTTTTGCTCAGACGGGATGGGACTAGGGGCGGGAAGCCAACCCTCTCACAAATATGTTACGTAGGCTGGAAGCCTCGGATTTATCCTGCTTTGCAGGTTTTACTGCGGTCGGCTGGATTTTCCGTGCCTCAGGAAACCCGGCAGCTGCAGCGAGGTGAGGACAGCCTCGGGGAACACTCTTTGTGGGCCGGGAGGAGCAGGAGTGCTTACTCCCGGCCCCCAAGCACCCCCACAATCAGATCCTCTCCACGACACAACCCTCCACCCCCCCCCCCCAACACCCAACCCTGAGTCAGGGATCGGGCCTACCTGGTCTTGCGGCTTCTTCTCCAGCATTCCCCGACCGACCGGAAGCTGAGCCTGACAATCAGGCTGACTTCCAGGCGGGGAACCTGTCAGTGACATCAGACGCACGCAGTGTGCAGACTTCCGGGTTTCCCGCAAGCGACCAGCGGGCCAAAAAGTTAAAATTCCCCCAATAATGTCTAATGCATGACAAAGAAGTAAACAATTCTACCCGATCTTCTGCCTTGGATAGAGAGAATGTCTACTAGCCTCTACTCCTGTTTCTCCACAATTTCAAGCTGTTTAAACCCAAATACTTAGGGCAGGATTTTCATTGTGCCGTGGAGTCGGGATTGGAGGCGTGCGGGGTGTTAAAATCCCGAAATCGGGGGTCCCGACACCTTCCCGCACCCAACCCGCCTCCATGTCAGTTTCAAAGGAGGCAGGTACCCGCCCCGCACTGGGACCCGCCTACCAGAGGCGGGAAGGGATTAGTGCCAATTAACTGCCTGTTAACAGGCAGTTTTTAGCCTAATCCCTATTTTTGATGTTGAAGTGTGTGATTCCCGACGGCTCCAAACCACGCCAAGTTAGAGGAGTCGGGCCGTCGGGTTGAAGGACTTGGAGGGGTCGAGATGTCAGTGTTCAGGTGAGTGATGGCTGCATGAGTGCAAATGTAAGTGTGTTTGCTGTGTCTAAAGTGATTAAATAAGTTTTACATACCTTTTCTTACCTTTTCAGCCTTCCTTCCTTTAGGTTCCGGGAGTTCCTCATCTCATCAGCATAGAAAGCAGAATGGCTGCGAACTGTCAAAAGTGACAGCCTTCAGCTTTCTGTGCAGGAGAGATTTCTAACTGAGCCTGTGGAGAAGGACTCAGGTTAGAAGTAAGACTGTCAGTGTTTGACAGCTTCAAACAGCTGTGAAACACTGATATTTCATCATCAAAAGCGCTTGACAGATGAAATTTCAGTCTGTGACGTCACCTGTTGCCGGGTGGCCCTTAATTGGCCTGCTGAGCCCTCTGGGCGGGCTCAACAAGGCCAAACAAGTTAACATCGCATGGATTGGTCGCATTTCAATGGAGGCGGGACTACAACCCCGAAAGTTGTAGTCCCGCCTCCAACCTGACTCCTGAATGAAAATCCAGCCCTTAGAATCTGCTTTTCCTATTGCTGTTTACCTTATCTCACTTGCTGGATTTGCTTAGGCCTCTCTTATTGAAGTCTGGACTTTCTCAGTGCCTTGCTAACCTTGACTGCTCAAGGTTTCGAACAGACTGTTGTGTAAGCAGCTTCGGGAGCATCTTTTGATAGCTATACCCTTCTGCATTATGGGTAGGTTTTATCTTGGCCATTTCATGATCTTTAGCTATTCTCCCATGATTCCTAGCTACCTTATGTATATAGGTGTGTCCTGTTTATGCATTAAGATGCATAACCTAAATGCGAGTGGTTTATATATTAAAAACACATAACCTAAATAAAAGTTTTATATTCTAATTTAAAACACCTAATCTAAACGTAAGTTTTATATGCCGAAAATGCTTAATCTTCCATTTTATTTGCTCACTGTACATGCTCCACTGCCAGTTAGCAAGTTCAAATCTAGCTTTTCTTCAGTAACATAGAGGATAAAGTCAATGGAAAGGGAAATCGGGCGGGGCGTATAACGATCCGTTCCCGCCAGTTTGGTTCCACCGGGGAAGTTGAATTTTACAATATAAAACTATTTTGTCACTTGCTATTGAACTGTCCAAGATCTGATTTAATTTTAAGGTGAAGCTTGCTGTCTGGGCAACCGTTTGCATTAGTGTTTCAGTGCAGAAGTGAGTCTGTCAAACTGAAACTAATATCAATTAATTCCTTTGTCACCTAATGTACTGATGGAGCAAAATTAACCATGCCATAGCTTGTACTGCAGGACTCAAAAACACTTAGCTACGATTACCAGAATTAATATTCTATTCCTTCCGAGTACATTTTAAACCAGCCGTAGAACCAATGCAATTATTAAGTGCTGCCTTTTTAAGTCACAGCTGGGGCCAATTGATTCCAGCCACTAAGTGTAAGGATTCCAATAAATATCACTCAACCAACAAACTTCTTTTCATTTGTTCTTGAGATGTTTGTGACACCAGCGAGCCAGAATTTATTGCCCACTCCTAGTTGCCCTGATGGCTTTAAGAGACAGCCACATGGGATCTTTATCACATATAGGCCTGGCCAGGTACTGGTTCCCTTCCTTGAAGGAAGTGAACCATTTGGGTTGTTCTGTCAATCAGGCAACTTTCATGGTCAATTTTCCCACCAATCACTAGATTTTTCAATTCAGTTTCATATTTGAAAATCAGGGAGTATTCATAAACAACTTTACCTCGGCAGATTAGGTATAAGGATAGATTTCCTGAGAGGCTCATTGTACGATGTAACATTTTTCAAAGAATCAGTGATTCTAAGGGGCCCCAACCTCCTTTTCCAAAGTTACAAACCTAGGTAACTCAAAATGCCCTTGTTCCATTTCTTCTTTGCTTTTTGTGCTTTGATTGAATATCTAACAGGTTCAAACTGTAACAGCTGCACAAATGCTCCTCTCACCTCGACATCTTGAGTTCTACCCTACTCCCAATATTTACTCCTCATTCTTAGCAGGTTATCAGCCTACTACTTCACACTTTGTTCCATTTTATTCTCAGTAATACTATGCAATTATACTGAGAATTAAAAAAAAATTAAATGTGCAACTTCGACCTCTAACTTTCTTAAGTGAATACTTAACTCATTTGAATTTGTATTGGATAAAGTGATCTTGTGATGTGATGTGATGTGTAACATGTGATGTGTAAACAGACTGTAAAACCACGAACATAGAATAAGTGTATTGCACACGTATTTGAATATACTCCCGTTGAAATCAATGTAGGAATTTTAGATTAAAACATCAGTTTATCAGGAGAAATGCTGAACCTGTCTATATTTAAGTGGATAATTATTTTGTTGAAGAACATGCAGTTCACTCATACTTAAATTGATTTATCATTTTACATCAAATAATCTGTAGGTGTAAATAATTAAATGCACAATGACCAATTTACACAGTAATTTAATAAAATGCATAAAGTGCAGGAATTGTTCCTCAGGTTATACATAAGGCATGGATTTATGCTGTACCTGTGGAATTGTCCAGGGGATTGTTAATCTTACGAGCCACTCATGAGCTGCTTCCCCAGATAGAAGCCATCCTCCACACACAACCCTCGTCTGTGCAGGTTTCCATTTTTAGCCCTTTTGCTTTAATATAGCTGATTAGAGAATTTCCGGACACTTTTCATCTTCATAGAATCATAAAACTTACAGCACAGAAGGAGGCCATTCAGCCCGTCGTGCCCGTGCTGGGTCGTGCTTTTTGTCCGTGACCCTGTAATTTCCTCAAGTACTGGTCCAACTCCCTTTTAAAGATTATTGATGGAATCAGCTTCCACCACCTTTTCAGGTAGAGTGTTCCAGGACCCGAGAACTCGGAGTGAGAAAAATTCTCCTCATCACCCCTCTAGATGTTTTGCCACTGATTTTAAATCTATGACCTCTGGTTATTAGCCCAATCACCAGAGGGAGCAGTCTTTACCTACTCTTAGGGCTGGATTTTTCAAGCCCCGAGGAAGCGGGCATGGAGGCGGGACAGCCTGTAAAATCGGAGAACGTGGGGGGCGGATGGCAAACCCACCCCCATCCCGCCTCCGTGCTCTTTTGCCAGGAGGCGGCAGGATGTGCAGCTTCGGGTCTCGTCTCCTGGAGGCGGGAAAGGCATTTAATCCTTTTAACTGCCTGTTAACAGGTAGTTAACAGGCAAAAAAAAGGATTAGTGCCATTTTACCTTCACAGGTGAAGGCTTCCCGACCTCAGAGAATCCCGTCGGGTTGGAAGAGACGTGGAGGAGGTCTGTGATGGTCGGAGGCACCTGGAAGTAAGGTGTAGAGGTGAGTGCTGGGTGCAAGTGTGGAATGGTAAGTATGCAAGGTGAGTGATAAGTTTAAAAAAGTGTGCACTTACCTTGTTTTCGTTCTACAGCCTTTAGCCGCGCTGGATCGGGAGAGCCGACATTCTCCTTGTCAATTTCACATAATGGCTGTTGGATCCTCTGATCCTACAGACATGTGAAATTTACAAAGTTGAAAGATTTGATGAGTCCTCACCACAAAGCCTCATCAAACTAAAGAGAATGTCAGTGTTTGACTGCTACACAGAACTGTCAAACGCTGTCATTTCTTCTTTCAAGAAATCTTGACAGATAGCACATCTGTCATTGACGTGATCTGTCAGTGACTTCCTCCCTAATTGGCCTGCTGAACCAGCAGGGCAGGCTTAACAAGCTCAATCAGGGGAAAATCCCTCTGATTGGTCAGGCGAGGATGGAGGCGGGACATTGACATGACAAGCAGCAGTCCCGCCTCCAACTCGCCTCCATTCACAAAATCCAGCCCACAATGTCAACTGTGGCTCAGTCGGTAGCACACTCACCTCTAGAGTCAGAAGACTATGAGTTCAAGTCCCACTCCAGGAACTTGAGCACGTAAGTCCAGGCTGACACTCCAGTGGAGTGCTGCACTGTTGGAGGTGCCGTCTTTTGGATGAGACATTAAACCGAGGCCCCGTCTGCCCTCTCAGGTGGACGTAAAAGATCGCATGGCACTATTTCGAAGAAGAGTAGGGGAGTTATCCCCGGTGTCCTGGCCAATATTCATCCCTCAACCAACATAACAAAAACAGATTATCTGATCATTAGCACATTGCAGTTTGTGGGACCTTGTTGTGCGCCAATTGGCTGCTGCGTTTCCCACATTGCAACAGTGGCTCCACTTCAAAAGTACGTCATTGGCTGTAAAGTGCTTTGAGACGTCCAGTGGTCGTGAAAGAGGCTATATAAATGCAAGTCAGTCTTTATTTCAAAACCTCACATCATCTTGAAAATCTCTATTAGGTCACCTTCTCTGTTCGAAGGAGAACAGTCCTAACTTTTCCAACCTCTCCTCATAACTGAAGGCCCTCAAATCTTCAGTATTTTTTGAAATTGTTTGCTAACACAGATATGATATAAAAAAAATGTTTTGCTGATAGTTTTTCGTGTCTTCTCTTTGCAGATGTAGCTGCAGAACCTGGCTCAGAGGAGAGTGTCCTGGGATATAATTCCTGTCAACAGTGCCAATCCAAACTTTCGCCCCAAGAGCCTCTTGATGACTGTGTCATTTGCCTCGGTAGTCACTGTTTTGATGCTGAATAAGTTACTTATGCTGCTTGTAACATTAAGTGTTGAGACAGTTACCTAAAGAGTCTCTGAGAAAGCTATCCAACTGCTAATTTTGTTGTTTCCTTCTACATTTAAGAATTATCACAAGCAAGGCAAAATTAGATACAAGGTTGGGGGGAACCCACGAAATGCAGTGTCCCAGCGATTAATGTTGAAGCCCCTACTGTTTCTAATCTGCATTAACGACTCAGATTGAGAATGGGAACTAATGAAGTTTGCAGATGATTTTAATCTGGAAAGTGGGCAGTTAAATCTAAAGGAGCAACCACGGACCAACAAAGAGAGTTGGATAACATCTGCAAATGGGCAAATCCATGGCAGGTGAAATTCAAGATAGACAAATGCACGGTATTACACATTGGAAGGAAAAATGAGTGTCACAAGCATACCACAGATAGTGCAGTAACAGCTAAAGGTGAGATAGAAAGGACCTGCGGCTGATAGTAGATTCAATGCTTAATGTCAAATCTCCACGGATCAGCAATGAATAAAGTGAATGGAATGTCAAATTATACTCTTAAATAAAAACAGAAAATGCTGGAAATACTCAGCAGGCCAGGCAGCATCTGTAGAGAGAGAAATAGAGTTAACGTTTCAGGTCAATGACCCTTTGTCAGAATTGGAAAAATTTGGAGATGTAACAGGTTTTTAAGCAAGTGTAGAGGCAGGGAGAGGGCCCCTGCGCCCGGCATCTTCCCATGCAAGTGCTGGAGATGCAACACATGCCCTTTTACCTCCTCCCTTCCCACTGTCCAGGGCCCCAAACACTCCTTCCAGGTGAAACAGCAATTTACTTGTACTTGCAATTTAGTATACTGTATTCGCTGCTCACGATGCAGTCTCCTCTACATTGGGGAGACCAAACGCAGATTGGGTGACTGCTTTGCGGAACACCTCCATTCAGTTCGTAATGGTGACCTCGAGCTTCCGGTTGCTTGTCACTTTAATTCTCCCCTCCACTCCCACCCTGACCTCTCTGTCCTCGGCCGCTTACACTGTTCCAATGAAGCTCAACGTAAGCTCGAGGAACAGCACCTCATCTTTCAATTAGGCACTTTACAGTCTTCTGGACTCAACATTGAGTTCAACAATTTCAGACCATAACCTCTGCCCCTATCATTTTTTTTCTCTCTCTCACATGGCAGCTGTCGATCATTCTGCCATTTACACTTCACCTAGAGTCATCTTTTGTTTCTTAACTTGTCCCATTACCATCTCCTTTTGCCTTGCACCATCATCCCTTTTGTCTCTTAATCTCTTCTGCCTTCCACCCTCTCACAGACCTTCCCTTTTGTTCTTTCCTCCCCTCCCCACTTTCCCTGCCCCTGCACTTGCTTAAAAACCTGTTACATCTCTAACTTTTTCCAGTTCTGACGAAGGGTCATCGACCTGAAACGTTAACTCTGCTTCTCTCTCCACAGATGCTGCCTGACCTGCTGAGAATTTCCAGCATTTTCTGTTTTTATTTCAGATTTCCAGCACCCGCAGTATTTTGCTTTTGTATACTTTTAAATAAGCTCAGTGTAATTTGAAAGATGTCGTGTTAAAACTATACAGCACCCTGGTCAGAGCAAATCTTGAGTCCTCTATTCAGTTTTGGTCACCAAGGCTGGGAACTTTCTTGGAGCTTCTTCCGCTACTTCGCTGTAACATAAGGGAAATATTCGGACCTTGGAGGCAGTTTCAGAGAAGAGCCACATTGCAAGCTGCTGATGAAGAGCGTGAGAAGTGATGACAGCCGCCTAGTCAATGCTAATCAGGCACAGGGACCAATTTCACTACTTAATGGTGCCCACGAGTTCAGGCGTGGACTGTGTGTGCGCAGCGCCAATTCAGTGCAAGAAATCGGGCACGCAACAAATTCTACCCCATTCTCATGTTCAAAAATTTTAACTGTGCTAATTTAAATCTCTGGAAGTATTTTTGGTAGTGCAATCATATATTAGGACAGTGTTGTGATATAGCAACAAATATTTATTTGCATCTTCCAAGGCTGACTACAATGCATTTATTCAAATAGTTACATTGCTAATAACAATTACACTACTTATTCATGATAAATAGTACTAATATAGATCTCAGAAAATAATTATTTGATTCAAATTTCCTGCAAGAGAGATTTCTGTAATCTGTTTCCAGTCTCGCAGCAGTGTGTAAAGTGACCTGCACAGAGTGCTCAGTTCCTACACTTCGAGTTAAATTAAAAAAATTGTGGGAATTTATTGAGAAATATGATATTAGTAAGCACTGCCTCTTCTCTTCCAGATGAAGTTAAGGAGTGGAGCACGATAGAGTCTGAGCAAAGAACATATGATTCTCGGACTGATCAAGCCTTTCTCCTCCAGAACACATTAAATCGCCAGTCATCGGAAGCTCATGATGAAGAACAAGTGGTATTATTTTCAGCACCATATTTTACATTACGTATTTTCGGGAGACTTGCAGAGATCTCAAATGCAGCAGTCCTGCACCTTTGTCTGCATTTATTCTGCTATAACAAGCTTAGAACAAGAAAAGGAACATTGGGGTAGACATTGGTCTTCACTGCCTGGATGGTAATCTGGCAGAGTGGATCGCCAGCCCTTTATAGAACCCGTCTGATTTTCATTCCATTGATTTCAATGCAGAAGCATTTCTCGCTCACACAGCCTTTCTGCTGCCGCCTTTTTTTGCAGCCTTTCTACTGCTTTTCCTTTCACAGTCTTTCTGCGGCTCCACTAACTGACTTTGGGTATCTGTGTCGATTCATGCAATGCTTCCCTTCAAAGACTAGCAGAGATGAAAAGAAATTTTGACAATGCTGAGATGCTAGATGTCTCTTGTGTGACCAGACATTGCTAATGAATGGGCCATTGCTTGAGAACTGTTCAAAAGAACTATCCAACCTGCAATTTAAATAATCTCTTGTCTGGTTTTGGATGGGGAAGTATTCTCTTCAGGCAAAAAAAAAAATGTCATTTTTGTGGCAAAATGGCCGCAGGCTCCCAAACTGTGATGTTGGCATTAGATCTTCCGCAACTCAGCCCTCTAACCATGGGGAGGCATTACCCAGCAGCAGGGCATGCCTGGAATGAGCATGGGTGATGGCATTATCTCTCTGTACCAGTTCTCTTTAATGCCTGTCTCCATGCAGTTGTAGCCTGTCCCTGAAGCTGTAGAAGTGGTGAGGCCTACAGTGGGGCCATCTCAGGCCCCAGAGACTGGTGGGTAAGGGTTACCTCAGTCTAAGCGGCTCTTACGGATGCACAACAGCCAACCACTTCATGTGCTCCTACCCCTGGTAGCACCTAGATGAAGCACAAGATTAGGTTTCAAAGAAAAATGTCACACACTGTCACCAAGGGGAAGCACTATAGAAACAAACAGTGGGTACTCATACACAGTGCAGGTAAAATTACTATATATTGCCTATACTCGAGTTGGACGATTTTGCAGCAAGTTTCAGCAGACGCCATAAATGGAAGAGTTGGTAGTTGAATGGCAGAATAGCTGAGAGTACTTTAGTGAAGGGCATGGGGAAGATGTAGTGAGGACTGTTAATCAAGTGAGATGGTCTGACTTATTAAGACTGCTGAATAGGCCATGAAGCCTGCAACGGGACCTCCTTCTCAGCCTCTTCAGGCTGTTTCTGCTCGACTTGCAGATCCCCTTGATGCAGCTGAGAATCGTGCTTCTCCAGGGTTACCGTGATGATGCTTCTTTGCAGGGTGAAGTTGTGCAGCGTACAACAGATTGCCATGATCCTTAATGCCTTTCTCAGCTGCATTTCAGGACACTTCACCCAGCAAACCGGCCCAAGCATCTGAAATACTGTCAATGGTGTGCTCAACGATGATACTCATGGAGGCATGGACTTCATTATAACTGTTCTCAGTTGCTGTCTTTAGTTGTTGCAGAAGTGTCACGAGCCAGGGCTGCAGAGTAGTGGGGGGTTAATCACCAGGAGCCATCTCCCACTTTCCTTTGTGGGCCAAATATTAATAGCACGGTGGATTGTCTTAAAAAGAAATGATTTGAAAGGAAATTCAATAAACATCAACATAGCTTTGGTGAGAGAACATATGACCGTAACTTTTTCAGAAGTCTATGCTGTCAGACCCTGTTAAAGGCTTTGGAGATGTACAAACCCATTACAGTTGATTCATAAAAAATGTTTAAGAGCAGTGCTCTGGAGATGGGTAACTGAAGAACATGTTCAGAAGTGGAATAAATCATACTAGGAAGTAAGAATTGGGACAGAGCTGTCAACGTAACGGATTTTTGGGATTTGCCTACAAAATAATAGCGACTACACTTCAAAAGTAATTAATTGGGTTGTGAAGCACCTTGGGATTTTTGAGGATGTGAAAGGCACTTTATGAAAATAAGTTCTTCTTTGTAACTAGAGTTAACACCAGCTGCCATGATTTTAGCAGGTACCGCTACGAGGAAAACAGGGCTGTAATTGGAAGAGAGATGACCTTTTTTAGGGTGAGCATGAACAAATTTCCAAGGAGAAGGGATTGAAGAAAGTGCTATACCACAGTAATCAATTTGGAGATGAACATCTTGATGACAGTGAGAGGGATACCATTCTCGGCACAGGCACGATGGGCCGAATGGCCTCCTTCTGTGCTGTATAATTCTGTGATTAGGGCTAGCAATCTCATTGGCTGGTGGGGGTACAAATTAATCTCTGTCAAAATGTTAGAACGGAATGGAGCAAGAGTGAAAGGTTCTTTCCCAAGATTATCAAGGCTAGATTTGGAGGAGAAAAGTTAATGAAAAAAGTTGGCTTTCACTTTAAGAGAACTAACAGCTGTGCCATCGAAAGGTGATGGAAAGGAAGATTCACAGAGGTTATAAGAGAGAGGTTTGACAAAGGATCTGCTGGAGACGGTAGAAGACAGTAACTGATGTGTCTTTTTAATAATGTATCTTTTTAAAAATATGTTTGTCAGCTTACAAACAAAAATAAGATTGGTTTGACATGCTTCAAAAGCTGGGTGCAGTGGGCAGACCTTTTCTGATGATGCCAAATGTAATTGAACCCTACTCCCAGGAGGAGGGTGGTCCATTTAAATATTATAATGAGGCTGGCGTGCCTCAGAATTAACCAGCATTTCAAATTTAACCGTGGCTGGTCGGGTTTCTCAGGCCTTGGGGAACCCACCAGCTAAAGTAAGGCGATGACTACTGGATCTAGGAGGTAAGTGCCCACAGGGTTTGTGGGAGACCCGTTCTCCCAGGTTTCCCGACCGCTTCCTAGCACACGCCCGAACCCCCCCGCCCCCCCCCCCACCTGCCCCTCGATTAAAATTCTGGCATTTGTGTCTGAGAGGATTCAAGCGCTCTAGTGCCAATTGACAGGCCGAAGAATCATAGAATCATACAGCACAGAAGGAGGCCATTCAACCCATTGTGCCTGTGCCAGCTCTTTGAAAGAGCTATCCAATTAGTCCCACTCCCCGGCTCTTCCCCCATAGCCCTACAAATTTTCCTTTACAAATATTTGTCTAATGCCCTTTTGAAAGTTACTATTGAATGTGCTTCCACCACCCTTTCAGGCAGTGCTTTCCAGATCATAACAACTCTATGCATAAAAACAAAATCTCCTCGTCTCCCCTCTGGAATAAAAAGAATGGGACCAAAATGAAATACTTTTCTTTTTAGCATCTGTAAACCAATTCATTCCACTATTTTTGCTGGAGCTTCTTGTTTTGATGAACGTTACTGATTTCTAAAGAAGTAATCAAGAAGGAATGCAGCTCAAACCTGCTTTGTAAAAGAACAATAAATGTATTTGCAGAGATAGCAATCACACGACAAAGATGACCAACGCCAGAGTAGTTCTGAGCTTGTCACCTCTTTTAATAAGCTCCTCGAAGCTGTCCAAGTTGATTTTCTTCTCCAGTTCTCATCTTGTCCCGGTTTAACATCCCCAGCTAACAGTAAAAGAACTTCAGCTGAGACCAAAGAAAAATAGAAACTGTTATGGGATGGTAAGGGTTGGGGGGGCGTGGGGGGGGGGGGGGGGTGCGGGCGGAGAATATAAATGCCTGCAACTTTTTTTTTTTTTTTAAGAACGCTAATTCTAATGGTTCATGTAATTTTATTTGACAATGCATCTTGTATCTTTTGCCTAGGATAAGGAACAGTCAGCGATGACATTTGGTCTTTTCTTCAAAGATGGAAAGAAACGGATTGACTATATTTTGGTCTATAAAAAAGCAAGTATACAGGTGGAAAAGAGAAGCACCTTTGAAAAAAACCTGCGGGCAGAAGGACTACAACTTGAAAGAGAGGTGTGGACAAAACAAATTAGGTTATTTATAACCATTTCTAATGTCACTAAATGTTTGATATTTATAAAGGTTTAAAAACAAAAATGGTGCTCCTTTGAGAGCTTAACTGGTTGAAGCAGTAAATAGCTGAGACACATAGACCAGGAAGGTCCCACACTCAATCCCTGGTCTGTGCTAAGTTAGCTGATCTCAGGCAAGGCAGTGGGAGGAGGACAACACTTGACCTCAACACTTCAGGGTTCAAGAGGTGAAAACTGACCAGGATTCCGAACACCCCCACCCCACCCTCCCGATCACTAGTCGATGACTCTCGTTGCCAATATATGTGCGTGTGGGCAATGGATGAGAAAATAATTGGGATTGAGACCTCCTGTGAGAATAGCTTGACGGCATTCCCTGTCTGGATTCGCGTATGAAGGTTGGCCGCTTGGATGAAGCATCAAAAGGAATCAGAAAATGCTGGAGAACTCATCAGGTAAGGCAGCGTCTGTGAAGAGAGAAACAGAGTTAAAGTTTCAGGTCGATGACCTTTCCTCCCAAACGAGGTCAATGTCTGCTCAATAAGGAGCTTTTATTGGTAACTGTTAAACTTTGGATGAAATTTGAATGTTATTAAGACCGTGGCAAAAAGACACTTCAACACCAATAGTTTGGTTATGTTATTAATGTGACGGTGAGGCGGAACCTTTGTCTTATTTTTCATATAAAAGTTGCTCGTTAGCAAATGGAGCAGGTTTGTGGTTGCAATAATAAACATGAAGAAAAAGTACTTCACAGTTTGTTTTTATCTGGTAAATATGAAATAAGCCTTTTGAAAATCAGTTCCTGGGAACTCTGACCTGAATACATTTAGCAGTAAATAATGATGAAATGAGTAAGGGATGTGCTTTCACGAGGAAGCAGATTGAACATCTGTAAATAGTTGTTAACATAGCCTGCTGCTTTGTGATTGTTACATCAGTCATGTTGACTATTCGCATCGTCAGATTTAATTACTCTGAGCCAGTTCCCAAATAGTCTTATAAATATACACAGACCATCAACATCCTGGGGTTCACCATTGACCAGAAATTTAACTGGACCAGCCACATAAATACTATGGCAACAAGAGCAGCTCAGAGGCTAGGTGTTCTGTGGCGAGTGTCTCACCTCCTGACTCCCCAAAGCCTTTCCACCATCTACAAAGCACAATTAAGGAGTGTGATGGAATACTCTCCACTTGCCTGGATGAGTGCAGCTCCAACAACACTCAAGAAGTTCGACACCATCCAGGACAAAGCAGCCCGCTTGATTGGCACCCCATCCACCACCTTAAACATTCATTCCCTCCACCACCGGCGTACCGTGGCTGCAGTGTGTGCCCTCTACGAGATGCACCGCAGCAACTCGCCAAGGCTCCTTCGGCAGCACCTCCCAAACCTGCAACCTCTTCCACCTAGAAGGACAAGGGCAGCAGATGCATGGGAACACCCCACCTCCAAGTTCCCCTCCAAGTCACACGTCATCCTGACTTAGAAGTATATCGTCGATCCTTCATCGTCGCTGGGTCAAAATCCTGGAACTCCCTACCTAACAGCACTGTGGGAGTACCTTCACCACACAGACTGCAGTGGTTCAAGAAGGCGGCTCACCACCACCTTCTCAAGGGCAATTAGGGATGGGCAATAAATGCTGGCCTTGCCAGCGGTGCCCACATCCCATAAAAAAGAATTTAAAAAAAATATACGTGGCTTAGCAAGAATGTGATAAGTTGTTAACGATTCATAAGAAAGATTGATACTGAGGTGAAAGCCTCCCTTGGAAAAGCTTAAATATATTCCTGGGATCTTCAAGATAATTAAGATGAATTGGATGCAACATTTGAGTCCAGTTGAAAGTTTATAGCTTATTATTTCAATTATCTTGAATTCTCGCTGCGAAAGTGTTTTCAGACACTCACTGCAGTTGTGAAATGTCTTATAATCAAGGTATTTTGTTTCTGAGCTACAGAGTCACTGTATCACTGCTATTTAGTACATCGCTACAAAGTAAAGTGACTAGACTAGGGCCACTGTAATAGACCTGGCCTCGTGGTGGAAGTTCAACTGTCCATAGGGTGAGTGTACCAGTGTTACATAGGGTTAGAGACACAACCATTGTAGGTTTTTTGCCCCAGCGCTAGAACTGATGCCAATTTGCTGAGAATGTTGATAAAATCTGTGGGAGGAGGTTACTGAGATCTGTGAATCAGTTCACCCGTATTGATGTTTCTTTTTTGTTCTACTTGAAAGGGATCACTGTTAAGCTGCACCTCTTACTGCTTGTCTACAGTACAACAGTTTTTTTATTAGGCGTGGGATTGTGAAGCAGCAACAATTGATAAAATATAGGCAATGATTGAAGAATGATTATGATTTATGCTGATAATTTAATTGTAAGTAAGGATTGTCTCCTCTTGAAAGCAGATTCTAGGAGAAATAGCAGTCTTCTCGTAGCAGTTGTTCTCATATAAGCCTGTACATTGAGTATCAGCAGGCTATTTGACAATGTGGCTTACACAACTGCGATTGATCTTGTCTTTATGTGACACCCCTGCCAGCACGCTTCCAGCAGAGCTCATTTGCTACTGTCTCAGGAGTGCGGACCCTGGTAGCATATTTCTTTTCCTTTTAAGGACTGTCAAAGCCAATTGTAGCTCCCCTTTCCCACGCCCCCTCCTCCCCTCCCCCCACAAACTACCTACCCAAATGAGATCCCTTAACTGAGCACAGGCCGGAGACTGAAACTGGTCCAAATGGGTCAGGGTTGCTCAATGGTAAGCAGACATTTTAGTGCAAGGAGTTTACATTATGCCTTAAACATTCACTCCCTCCACCACCGGCGCACCGTGGTTGCAGTGTGTACCATCTACAAGATGCACTGCAGCAACTCGCCAAGGCTCCTTTGGCAGCACCTCCCAAACCCACGACCTCTTCCACCTAGAAGGACAAGGGCAGCAGGCGCATGGGAACACCACCACCTCCAAGTTCTCCTCCAAGTCACACACCATCCTGACTTGGAAGGATATCGCCGGTCCTTCATCGTCGCTGGGTCAAAATCCTGGAAATCCCTCCCTAACAGCACTGTGGGAGTACCTTCACCGCATGGACTGCAGTGGTTCAAAAAGGCAGCTCACCACCACCTTCTCAAGGGCAATTAGGGATGGCCAATAAATGCTGGCCTTGCCAATGACACCCAGATCCCATGAACAAATAAAAAATAATGTAGTTTGTTTAAGTTTAGTATTCTTTGCAATCTCGTTTCTGCAAAATTCCACTGACATAGTTACAATTTTCTATTTCTGCAGGATGATTTTTCCCTATCCACTGATCCCTAATTTCTTGGGGTTAGTAATAGTCTTTCCTTCCAACAAGAATGAATGATCAGGCAGTTTGCAGAATAAGTTTCATTGGTGTAGGCTGGTCAACAAGACAAAATCTTTGCTATACTAAGGAGACTTACTCTGCAAGCCATCTGATCAACATCACACAGAACAGAAACACCTGGTATTGTGTTTCCAACTGTGGAACCCATGTACAATAATGAATTGATATAGCACCTAGTGACAGATGGGGACCAACATTCTTCATCTGTTGGTTACAGTTCACAGGGGTCAATACACTTTGTTGAGGACATGATTGTCCATCCTGCCTTTTTGTGCAGCTAATAATTGAGAGTACCCGACTGCATTCTCTTTAGAAGAGAGTAACATTTCCAGATTGCCCAGCTGAGCACAAGAGAAGGAGTTGGCCATGTTAGAATTCAAGTAAATTTTGAATCCAATGTAGAAAAATTGTAGAGTTGGATGTCACAGAATCATACAGCACAGAAAGAGGCCATTTGGCCCATGGTGCCTATGCTGGTTCTTTGCAAGAGCTATCCAATTCATCCCACTCTCCTGCTCTTTCCCCATTTTTTTTGAAAAAAAGCAAGTCACTCTCATCAACTTTCAATATTGTTATTGAAGTGGCAGTTTATTCCCAAAGGTAATGATGATTTCCAAAGAAAGTTCAGTTCCATTAGTAATGGGAAATCACAGACTGCATGCCCACACTTTCCCAAGGTGAATTCTCTGCAAGCGCTATTCCCCACCGGCAGTTCCTTCAAATCACTTCTGTAGGCAATGATAATTCATAATGCAGTGGAGAAAATTCAACAACTTAGCCTGTTTAGCGTGGCAATTCAGCAATCGTCCTTCACCCAGGGGGAACTTTGAAGTCTGTTGCTTGCCCAACAGTGGCTTTCACTTGGAATTAATATGTGAGCACCCAAGAGATGTTCTTCTGTGCGGATGATCCTGTCAGTATACTGGAATCCTAAGAGGTTAATGATCAGTATCAGCGCCATCATACATGATACTATTACTGATCCGTAACCTTCAGGCCTAGGAATCCTAGTTAACACCTTGTTGGTTTGTGAATAATAAAAATCCTCAAATCTCTTAATTTTGCCATTCCTACCATTTCTATGGTATGATCAAAAACAATTTAGATTCATGTTAATGTTTATATGATCTATTAGTCGCTCTGCGTAAAGACAATGACCTTTGGGGAGATTTGATAATGAGGTGAAGATTTAATGGGATTTTCATTGTGGAGTAATATTACAAAATTTGATAGCCTACAGATAAAGCAATAATTTTATCATGCATTAAGTTTTTTTGTGAAAATGGCACGGATCCTTAAGTCATATTACATAGTGGTGAACGTATCTTAAATTCATATAGACATTGATCTAAAAACAGTGTGTTGAAATCAATTTAATTCCTATTTCTTCTTTTATTTTTCTCTGTAACCACAGCAATCCCTCACAAATAGTGACATCATGTTTGTGAAACTCCACGCGCCTTGGGAAACGATATGTAAATACGCAGAAAGAATGAACATCCGCATGCCTTTTAGGTATTGTACGTGTGTTGCTGTAATGAGTTCATTTTAACCGCCAAATCGTTGTTGAATCAGTAAATGTTACACTGTGGTTTGAAATAGATTTGAGTAGCGAGTCAGGGAAAAACCTAGGGATTAGGGAGGGACTCTGTGCAGTATTCAGTGTTTCATTTGCCTGATGGAAGGTTTTAAAAACACAGCCAACAAGATGAGAATTGTAGGGGTTTTTTTCACCATAAATAATACATTCCTTGACAGTCACACAGTTATTGCCAGCTCTCTTAATGTGAAATGCACAATATATCTCCATATCTTTGACAGCTTGTCAGAATTACCATAGGAAAAATACAATAATAAGTCAGTAGCTAAATTTCTGAGTATGTTTCACAATAACTTACTGTCACTATTAAGTAGTAATAAACACTGATTTTTTTTTTTGTTGCCGATTATACCTCTGTTTATACAGATTCATAGTATATGTGCATGATTTAATCATCATGTTTTCATAACTAATGCCATCTTATTATTGACACTTGAAACACACGGTGAGGGATGTTACCTAGTCTTTCCAAAGCTTCCTGGTCTTTAGTATTTTCTTTCCCTGTTCTTCTAGGAAAAAATGTTACTACACTGATTGGAAGAGCAAAGCGATGAGCAGGTTGGTGGGTGCTGTGCAGGATCTGCTAATACCACATACCATCCTGTAAAGATTGTGGTTGGTAGTTGTAAAATCACAGCCAGGCCACTCTATCTGTAGTTGTTGTCCGATATCGTACAATTCAGTGCAAATTGTAGAACTAATCCACTTTTAGTGAAGGCAGAGAAACTCTGTGGGGGGAAGGGGCTGGTGGCGAGGGCGAGAAAAGGAAATCCAATTCACTTACAGATTAACTGAATGAAAGTGACACTCACATTTTAGTGGCATTATTATTGATTTATGGAGCACTTCTGAACCACAATTGCATACCTTGCAAGGAACAGTCGAGTTTATCATGCCGTTTAAAGTGAACCTATTGCCACGATGTTCTGAGACCTCGTTGAACTGGTGAGGTTTCACACACAGTGAGCGGCTTATCTTGAAACTACAGGCGCTCTGCCCATAATTTTCCTTCGATTGATTTAGATGGACCGAATGTCATTGTCGCTGTACGGGTGACAGAATAAGCTGCGCTCCATGTACAAGGCCCTGCTCATGGCAGTGGGGAGTATCTTGGAAAATAATGCCCTGCACAGCCAGTGTTGAGGCGTTTCGACTGTTGTTGATAAATCCCCTCCATGAACTTTTCAAAATTGTTTCATTCCAGTTTAGCTGTTAGAGCCAGAATCATGACTTTTTCATGACTTTTCTTTTAATAAATGTGTCAGACAGGCTGCCAACCAGAAGAATTAAAGAGTATGGCTTCTTTTGTTTTGGATCAGAGTCTTTGAATCACATGTCAAGAGTGCTACAATTTTGAGTTGGCCCGTCTACTGTAACTGAACTAGAAATTGCTGTTTTCTCCATTTCATTGAAGCTGGCTCTCAATCTGTAAGACTGGGATCTGTCAGCCTGCTCTTGTTATAGTGACACTCATGGGACATTTTTTTGCAGTAAACAATATTTCACTGTAAACTAGCACCAATATATTTGGTCTTTTCAGTGTTGGTAGCACATGAAATTATCTCTAACTGATTGATGCAAACCTATATCTCTAACTGATTGATGCAAACCTATTGCCATCAGTCCATTTATTAGAGCATGCAATTATCGAAAAACTGAAAATAAAAAAAAGTAGCTCTTCCCAATTAAAGTTATATGATTTAATAGCTTAATTCCCATGCTTAAGTGTTTTGAATTGGGTTGTATATTTATGGCAGAGAAATTTAGCGTGGAACATGGGATTTTCTTTAGGAGGAAGGTGACATTCTCTTCCTCTTATGCAGACACCACTGAGGCATTGAGTAGATTTTCCAGCAAATTTGGTCTCCGGTGGAATGCATTATCTAGAGTAATGTATAGCAGAAAAGTATTTATACTAGCAGTCAGTCTTAGTGCTGCATTTTGCAGTTCAGTGCCAGTTTTTCAAGGGAGTTGAGACTGCTGAAGTTTGCCGTTGCTAAGTTATCGTGAGTGCCTCTTGTGGAGTTCCTGCCATTTGCAATTAAGTCACAACCACTTTACTTCCAACTAAATATGATACAATTGTTTTGTCACAAGTATACAATTCCACAAATAGACCCTCATTAATTGAAGAATACCTTTTGGAGTTGTCTTCTTTAATGTTCAATTTTCTTCATCCTTAACATTAAAATATGTCATGACTATCGAGGCTATTCATTTGATTCACATAGTTCACATTTTTCCTACATAGTCTCAATTAGAGCAGATAGTTGAATTTCTTCCCAACACTGCGTGTACGTGTGTGTTAGGTGTCCCGACTAAAAAAATCAGCTTCTGAGAATTTGGCCAATGTAAAAGAAACATTCTTCAAATTATTCTGCTGTGTTTTTCTGAATCCATCTTGATCTCCATCAATGGTTTTTCCAGTCATTTGTAAATGTCAGACCTGCAAATATTGCAGCTTTGTTTCAGTGCAATGGGAGGGAAGGCAAAGTTGTGGAAAATTTACCATCTTTTTCAAAAATGAAAGCACTTTTATTTTGGCCTGGAAAGCCTACAGTGCTTTGCTGAGAGAAGGTGCAATATGTACCACTGTATGAAACACCTAGTTCAAGGGACTTGGCAGAGAATTACATTAGTGAGCAAACTTGTTGTATTTATTTTTAAATTGAATAAAATGCATTAATATTATTACCTACAACTGGGGCAGAAGATGTCAAGTGTAGATTTAAAAAAAACAGAGATTATAGAGGAGCCACTTAGCCATTGACCATTTTCAATTTCTTTGTGTGGCTGATTCTATTTTCATTACGTAAGACACTTTGTTTTTCATTTAGAGTTGTATATCTTCCATATATCAGATTAAGATTTAGCAAATTTTAATTCAGTCAAAAGATATTCTACGATGTGTGTAGATTACTGAAGATCTGTGAGTCAAACCAAGCAAATTAAAAAGACATTACAGACTAAATCTTGACCTTGTATGAACTTTTATAACACAAAACATTTTCAAGGGCAGTGATTTAAATGGACAACAACAATAGTTAATGGATGATCTCTAATGTGATTTTACAATTCTCCAAATTGTTGCATGGGCATTTCCTATTTCAGTGTTTCCCAAACACATTTCAGGATCAGCCCACTAAAAGTTATCTGAAAATTTTCCAGCACCTCGTATCTAAATGTCAAAAATGAACCCTTTGATTTCATGTGTTTATGAAAAAAAAAAAATTCTCACCGATGTTACAAATATCAGAAATGGTTAGGGAATCATGCCTTAACTTCTGGGCCCTTGCGTCAAATCAATCCCAGACTGATAGAGACGAGCATCTCCCTGTCTGCCAGCCGTAAGTGAAATGAACTTGGCAGAATAAATCTAGTTCCAGGCGTCAGTAGGCCCAAGTGCTGAACTACCCACAATTCAGCTATCTCATTCCCAGCCCGTAAAGACAGCTGGTGAAAGAACTGTAAGATAATCATCTTGTGAAATCGCTTTTATTTTTGTTAGAAATATTTCTATCCAACCTTAAGTTCTTTTTAAATTGAAAAATAATATTTAGCTAATTTTGTGTTTTACTGATTGTTTTATTGGAGCCGCCTACGCAGTTTCTGCCATCTTGATTCACTGCTCAAGAATCCACTGCACCACGACCCATTTCAAATTGGAGCTTTTCAATTTATTTGTATTAAAAATCAGGAATCCCACATCTAAGCCCCAATTATAACCCAGCCCGCCCGGGTTGTTAAAAACAGCGGGGGAGTTTGTGCCACGTGTTCCGGACGTGTTCCCGCCATATGCCATTTTAACTGTAGGGATTCTGGCAGCGTAGAGGCTGCCCACCCCAGGCGGATGAGGGCCTAATTAAACGGGGAAAGTTGCGGCCCGATGATGTCGCCATGATTTTCTGGCCGGGATTGGGAGGCCCACCCGGCAAAAAGCTGGCAGCAATCAGCATCAGCCCAGGGGAGGCTCAGGTAAATTGTATCTCATTACAATTTTCTTAAGGCACCTTGTGGCCCAGGAGGAGCAGGAATGGAGCAGAAATACACCTCCTGGCTCAACAAAGAAGCATTGGCCCTCTTCTTTGGCCACTCCCGCCCGCCGTTTCTCAAGTCATTCCCACTGGCTTCAGGCAGGAGACTGTGCAGAGAAATGTAAATGAGGTTCTGGAGTTGAAATGGCCCACCCTCATGCCGAGGAGTCCACCCCCCACGCGCCCCAAGTTAAAATTAGGGCTTCAGATTTTCAAAGTTGTTCACTTACAGAAAAACATTCTTAAAGTATTCAATAATGAATCTAATGTGATATATCAGTTTACTCAAAGTTACATAATTAGCTGGAACACTTTCGCTATCAAATAATGGACCTACTGTGATGCCTCCCAAATGTTTTCCCATTTCTACATTGGTCAGGTATGATCCAGACAAACATCCAAATGCCACTTTCTGTCTGAAACTCAAACCTCTCCGTGTCATGTGTTAGGGTGAATGTCAAAATGCTTTTTCTTTCCTCCCCTGCAATTCTTTCTTAAAGAGCGACATTTGACCAGCTCGCCACACTCCACCTTTGGAGTGGCGTCCTAGTTTGGGAAACACTGCCCTAACTGCATGTCTCCACTGCATGAGTTATTCGGGTTGCTTGCTTTTATTAATTTCACTTGAAGGAATGTATCACAGGGGTGGAGACACATTTTCCAGAATGCACAGCAGGAAGGTCAGATGCATTTTCCACAGCCTTGACGGCTTTTACTTTGGCAATGGTTCATACAAACGATCATTAACTGGGAGAGCAGTAAAATTTCATGCTTAGTCTGAGTGCTGTGATCACAAGCCACTCACAATACAACATCCAGCCATACGATTAACGGTTATCCTGGGATGTACCTCAGAGTTGACTGTCGCCCACAGTGCACCAAGTGTGTTATATGACAATCAGCCAGAATTTTAAGCATTATCACCAGATTTGTTATCCTGTTGACAATAGTACCAGAGGTTTTAATTCTTTTTAAACCTTTGACAATGAATTGCCCCTGTACATTCTGCCCAGCTCCAAACTAATTGTCTCCCCAATTAATGGTATCAGTCTTACAATCAGATTTGGAGTAAAGCTCAAATGGCAATGTTTTATAATTTTCACTTCAAATCACATTGTTTAATATACTATATAATTTGTAAGACGTAATACTTTTGCACAAGGTTTAGATTGGTCATGTGATAAGTAAACGAGCCCTTCCCAATATTCATACGATTCCCAATACTGTTACTGAAAGAATATTACAGGCATTTACTAAATAGTGATACAAAGGAAAATATTATAATCAGTAATTTCGAAATGAATAAATATTAGTTACGGTAAAAATCTAAACTTCAATGCATTAGAAAGATTTCAAGACAAATTTAATAGAAGGACACATGCAATACATATTTAGCATGCTTTACTTTGATTTGAATAGTAAACATCAGCTCTATTCTGTTGTTTCGTAATCAGATAGATTTTGGCCTGCAGTATTTTGTAGTGAGCTGATGATTGATTCTTGCGCATGTTTTGATAAAGCGTAATTGCTTTTGAACTACCAAAGTACCAAATTTTAAACTAATATTCTAGGATGATTTTAAGTGCATTTCATTTTAAGTATCAGTAGTCTGGCATTTGCTTATCAGTGTTCAGAGGAATCTGCGACAGCTGAAGAGTTGGTTGCCAAGAAATCCAATGAAGCTCGATAAAGAGGCTCTACCTGATCTGGAGGAGACTGATTGCTACACAGCCCCATTCAATAGAGCACGTATGCACCAGTAAGTATTTTGCATCCATGAGTATTTTGTACACACAAAATTTGAAAATGTGTGAGCATCAACCATTTTAAGAGTATTAATCTGCATTGATATTACACATTGCAAAGAGTGAGTCCAAGGCCGTACTGGGCTGGAGCAGTTATGACTATGTACGTAAACTCTTAAATCCCACATGTTATGATTTAAATTACAACCCCTCGATTGTCTCAATCCCATTTATTATTCTATTGGCTTGCAAAACTTAAATATGGAATTTCACATTCTCTTTTTTCTTAAAAAAAATCCTCTTCAGCTTCACCATAAACAACAAAGAGACGTTTTTCAGTAATTCTACAAGAAGTAGAATAGTGCATCATATGCTACAGAGGACGAAATATGAAGATGGAAAATCTAAAATGGGTAATGTTTTTATAATTCATTAAATTTTAATTACAGAACACCTATTGATTTTTTTTAACAACCCGTAAGTCCTAAAAAAAATGTTGCTGCGTATTTGCAAACTCTTTTGTTGAGTGAATGCACCGTATGGTGTAGTCCTGCGCCGTACAGTCAAGAAGGTAGGCTTGATCTATGCTGAGATGGGGTGGTGATAGTGGAAGGGAGGCGGTTTTGCCCAGTTTGAGCTATACGTCAGCCCGATCTCCACTCTTGATCGCCATGCAGTTGCCCTGGTAGAAAATATACATGTGTGGGAAGGATCAGGGACAAGTGTGTTACATCTTACCCATGACATAATTGTGCCCTGCATAAGTCACCACCTTGAAGAGAAAGGAGGGTGAGGAAAGGGGTGAGGGGAGAGAGGTGAGGGGTGAGGGGAGGGAAGGGGCCGGTACCCAAAGGTTCTTTGTGCCCAGGCCCCTAAGAATTCTTAATCCAGCTCTGATAATAGGAATTGAATCTAACTGCTTTAATACTTATGCAGTGAACTATTTTGTCCCATATAACCTGATAATCAGCTAGTCATTTGCTTTATCGACATAAAGATCCAACTGGGCTATTAAGTTGCTAACATCTTTTTGAAAATCATCCTCTTCTGGATAGTTTAGCAAGCAGATGAATGAGACCTTTCTGATTTCAATCTATAAATAGAATCCCATTCAGTGGCGAGTGCTGTGGGTTTACGTGGAGATTCCAACCTCCGGAAAAATGAAAAATGTTGGCGTCTGACAGCATATCTTGAGAAAAGGCTTAATTGGAAATAAAGACCACAAGGGCAAAAGTGTTTTTTCATGAGAATCAGTATTGTAGATTTTTTTTATAGCAATGAGGTACAATAATTTTCACAAGCAAAATATTCCCAAGACAGTCTTATCACGGCTTAATAATGGCTTCACTGAAAAGTATACCTATTGCTAACTAACAACAGCAAAAGGATGTTCTACTTGATCATGTACGATTGTGTGTACTGGCTAAAATATTTATTACCGTTTGCTCAGAAAACGATTGGACGTTTCTCTTTTCTTCAGGTTTAAATAGGTTACTCGGCAATGGAACGTATGATGCTGCCTTTCCTCCACACGAGGTGAGACAATGTTAAGCTTTCTTTTTAATAGACTGGATGAGCAAATGGGGAATAACAAGAGCTTCTTGGACACTTTAAAAAAGAAATATTTCCCTTGGAAACTTGGTAACGCTCTGTTTATTGTTTTAGCCATTGTTTGGACATATTGAGATAGATTTTCATCCTCACCACCTGGGCGGTAATCTGGCAGAGCAGATCGTCTGACCTTTATAGAACCTGACCGATTTCTGTTCCATTCGGGGGATGGGGGAGTTTACAATGGGCTGGTAATCCACTCCACCAAAATAGTGTCCAGATGGTAAAGACAAAAATCTACTCCAATACTTTTAATTTCAATACTTTACCTCTAAGTCCACATGAACTTCACTAGCTTAACAAAGATTTGGCAACTAGGACTGTGGATTGCTGAAATATAACAAACTGCTGTAATTGCATGTCCCCTAATAAACTGCCCATATCCTGAGTAAAGTGCCCATTGCCCAAGTAAATGGCATACCCTTGACATGAATAAACCACTATGTCATATCAGCATGTTTCTCTGATTTGAACCTTTAAAAATACATGTAGTGACACAAAATTATTTTTAACGGTGTTATTGTTGATGTGCAATATGAGGTAACTGCGATCACACCATCGTCTTCAGGATTCCTTTTATTTTGCTGTAACACAATTTTTACTTCTGATGAAAGGGCCATAATTTCCTCTGTATAAAAACAGAAAATGCTGGAAACCCTCAGCAGGTCAGGCAGCATCTGTGGAGAGAGAAACGGCATTTACATTTCAGGTCGATGACCTTTCGTCAGAACTGGAAAAAGTTAGAGATGTAACGGATTTTAAGCAATTGTAGGGGCAGGGAAAGGGGGGAGTGGAGGAAAGAACAAAAGGGAGGGTCTGTGATAGGCTGGAAGGCAGGAGTGATGAAATGACAAAAAGGCATGCTAGTACAAAGTGTATGTTAGCTTCACCTAATATGTAAATGTAGTGTTTGTAAATACATTTATAGATTTGTTGGAACTAATTTGTCAGAAAAATGAGACAGAGTTGTTCTTTGGGCATAAAGTCGGCCGAATAATTTTAATTTTAATTGGGGACTCTCTGCCTGAAGAATGACGGCACCTGATTTTGTCACAGCACTGTCCCCTGCAAATGATGCGACGGCATGTTATGGTGTTTTGCTCCTTATGGCTCCACAGAAATTAAACTAGTAAAAAGTTTGCTTACTGTGGTGTATGTAACCGTTCCACCTTTAAGAGAACTATTTTAAGAGATGCACTACTTTATCTTGGCTGCTGTATACTGTAATACCGGTGGTGACCACACCAGTATATAAGTGCTGTGTAATGATTTATTGGGCAGTTCAGCCTGACCTTCGACTAGTAAAGACCTGTTGAATTTATTCTTGTGGTCTGTGTGCAGTGATTCTTATTAACAATAACTAGAACACACAGACTTAACAGTGGCGACGAGGATGATCTTACCCTGCGGCAGAGATATATCCAAGGCAGTTTAACGGGCGTCGAGAAGAGGCATCCGCCCCCATCATCCTGCTGAGAAAAGACTCGGGTCTGAAGAGCAAGGAAGAATCCTGACATGAAGCCTTCCATCAGCAACAGGCAGTGATCATCCCTTCTATCTCGGTGGTGGGTAAGCCGATCAGCGACGAGCAGCAAGTCGGCCACGTTGGCTGTGAAGTAGGGGAGGGAAAAACGGAGGATATAAGGGCGGAGAACTCGACCACGGCTGGGGAAAAGAGCCGGACAGAAGTCGGGGCCAGAGGCGCTGAGACTGGGGCAGCGTAAGGCACGGGAGCCGCGGTGCATGCAAACGCAGCCAGTGTAAAAGACCGGGCTGCAAGCGGGCTGGGAGACGCAACAGCGTCGGGAGAGAGCTCGACCGCGACCGGGGAAAAAGGCCGGGCAGCTACCGAGGCCGCGAGGCGCGGGAGAAAATAAAAATAATTAAAAAAAAATTTTTAAACCGCGGAGAACTCAGCCGCAGCCGGGGGAAAGGACCGGACTGCAAGAGGGGCTGGGAGGCACGATTTGAGAACCGCTGGGGAGGGCGAACGCAGCAATACGGCAATTGCCATTACAGCCAGCGGGGGAGAAAGGCAAACGCGGGAAGCCGCCATTTTCATAGGCGGGAGAAGAAGACAAGCGCGGGAAACCGCCATTTTGAAAAAAAATAAAATTAAAATAAAAGAAAAATTTCTTTTTGTTTCTCAAGAAGATTGCGAGGATGCCTAAGCATGGTAACATCAACGATTTCGATGCCGATGTTGAAGATTGGGCCACGTATGTAGAACGCATAGAGATTTATTGTAAGGCAAATAAAATATCAGATGAAGATAAAGCACTAACCTTACTAAACTCAATGGGTGCGAAGACATACGGGCTATTGAAGCATCTTCTATCACCAGCTAAACCGGCGGATCAGGCTTTCGCTAATATTGTTGCTGTCCTGAGAAATCATTTGAACCCCACACCGCTGATGTTAGCGGAACGATTTAAATTTTATGCGAGAACGCAACTGAAAGAGGAAAGCAACGCGGAGTATTTAATTGAACTGCGTAAGCTAGCGAAATACTGTCAGTTTGGGGAAAGACTGACAGAGGCACTGAGAGACAAATTCGTGTGTGGATTGTCGAAAGAAGGAACACAAAAGCGGCTGCTTGAAGAGAATGATCTTACACTTGATAAGGCTGTCACTATTGCAGCATCGCACGAAGCCGCAGCGAGAGGCACTGCGGAAATGCAGCTGAAGGCAGCGGTACTCAGCGTAGATCAAATGGCTTTGGGTACAGCGAAATGTTATCGTTGTGGAAAGACAACACACGATCAGAACCAATGCTGGTTTAAAAATCAGGAATGTAGAAAATGTGGCAAGCTTGGTCACATAGCTAAAGTATGCCGGTCAGGAAAGAAGAACAGCAACAAAAAGTCACCACAGGAAAAGTGCAGAAAGGTACATAAGGTGGCTGAGAAGAGTTCGGATGAACAGAATTCGGATTCAGACTCCAACAGCAAGGAACTGGGTAGTCTGAGAATTCACAATGTGAGTAAGGAAGCTGACCTACAAACTATCTGGGTCACACTTCAGATAGCAGGAGTCCAAGTGAAGATGGAATTGGACACCGGATCGGCATTGATGGTCATGAATAAGCAAGATTACAAAAGGCTATTCACACATATTCCCCTACGGGATACAGAGATAGTATTGCAGACATACACGGGGCAAGAGTATACCCCATCGGAAAGATAAAAGTCAAGGTGGTACACAAGGGCAAAAAACACCAAGGAATGGACTTATATGTACTACCTGAGGGAGGTCCACCACTTCTGGGATGGGAGTGGATCAGGAAAATAAATATGGACTGGCACTCCCTAAAAGCAATAACGGTAGATTCCGGAAAAAAAGATATCAAACGTGAACGATTGTCCAGAATATTGGATGAGGCTAAAGAGGTGTTCCAACAGGGACTAGGAACACTGAGAGGAATTACGGCAAAAATCAAGATTGCAGAACATGCAAACCCAAAATTTTTCAAACCTTATGCGATACGACCTGCTGTGGAAGCTGAGCTGGAAGGGCTAGAACGTTCAGGAGTACTGTCTAAGGTGGACTGGAGTGAGTGGGCCACGCCCATTGTTCCCGTCATGAAGCGTTCATCGAGTAACAAGCCAGGGGAACCGGGGAAGGTCCGCATCTGTGGAGACTTCAAGATCACGGTTAATCCGGTGCTTCACATGGTGCAATATCCGCTTCTGCGGATTGAGGATATCTTTGCTTCATTGTCTGGCGGGAAACACTTCACCAAGATAGACCTGGCGCAAGCGTACTTACAGATGGAAGTTGAGGAAGAGTCGCGCCAGTATCTCACAATCAACACGCACAGAGGCTTGTATCGATATAATAGACTGGTTTTTGGAGAGGCTTCGGCTCCAGCAATTTGGCAGAGGGCCATGGAGCAGGTATTACAGGGAATTCCAAGCACTCAATGTTACTTGGACGATATCCTGATTACAGGAGATGACGATGAGGAACACCTTGCAAATTTGAAACTGGTGCTCACCAGATTGAAGGAATATGGACTTCGAGTTAATCGCCAGAAATGTGAGTTCTTTCAGAAACGGATCTCGTACTGTGGTCATGTCATTGACCAGGAGGGGCTGCACAAGTCACCTGACAAGATCGAAGCTGTTGTGAAGACTCCCGCTCCGGAAAATGTATCCCAGTTGAGGTCGTTCCTAGGGTTGATTTAACTATTACCATAAGTTTCTGCCAAATCTATCCACGGTGCTGCACCCGCTGAATGCTCTTTTGCAGAAAGAAGTACCATGGAAGTGGAGCGAGGACTGTAAGAAGGCCTTTCGCAAAAACAAGGCATTGATCACCTCAGAGGAAGTGTTGGCTCACTTCAACCCAACGCTACCTATTCGTTTAGCTTGTGATGCTTCTCCTTATGGTATTGGAGCAGTACTCTCACACAAGTTGCCAAATGGCTTGGAAAGGCCAGTCGCATTTGCATCCAGATCATTGACCTCCGCTGAGCGCAACTATGCTCAGATAGATAGGGAGGCTCTCAGCCTTGTGTGGGGAGTAAAGAAGTTTAATCATTACCTGCAGGGCCAGAAGTTTACACTGCTGACAGACCACCAGCCGTTGGTATCCATTTTTAACCCTAAGAAGGGTGTTTCGGTGATGACAGCACAGAGGCTCCAGAGATGGTCCCTTTTCCTAGGGGCACATCAATATCAGATAGAATTCAAAGGTACAAAGCAGCATGGTAATGCTGAGGGGCTGTCGCGCCTGCCACTACCTACTGAGGAGGAGGCACCGACGGTTGACCCGGTGGAGTTATTTCACTCGACCATCATCGAATGTTTACCTGTCACCAATGCAAATATTGAAAGGGAGACTAGGAATGACCCGACACTGTCCCGGGTCTACGAATTGACAGTAAAGGGATGGCCAGCCCATGGTGATCCACTGTTACCGGCATTCTCAGCAAGACGAGAACAGCTGTCCATCTGTCAGGGAACATTGATGTATGGAACAAGGGTGATTATCCCTCCTAAGTTAAGAGAGAGAGTTCTAAAAGAACTACATGAAGGTCATCTGGGGGGAGTCAAGATGAAAAGCCTTGCTAGGGCTTATGTGTGGTGGCCGGGTATCGACGAAAAGCTGCTCAGGGTGCCAAAAAGTCCAAAATGCACCTCCAATTGCACCGCTGCATCCATGGGAATGGCCTTCAACCCCATGGCAACGTGTACATATTGACTTTGCTGGTCCATTCATGGACTCCATGTTTTTAATTGTGGTGGACGCACATTCTAAATGGCCAGAAGTGATTAAAATGACTACCACTACCTCGGAGAAGACGATCGCGATGCTAAGAATGATATTTGCAAGAAATGGATTGCCAGAGCAAATATGTTCAGACAGCGGACCACAGTTCGTGTCAGAGGAATTCCAGAAATTCCTGAAGAAGAATGGGGTGAAACATTATACCTCTGCCCCATATCATCCAGCTACGAATGGGCTGGCCGAGAGGTTTGTACAGACGTTCAAAAAGGCAATAAAGGCCATGAGCGAAGATCAGATGCCACTGCAGCACAAGGTGGACAATTTCCTACTGGCATATCGAAACGCCACCCATGCAACAACAAACCAAAGTCCTGCCATGATGTTCTATAACAGGAGGTTGCGGTCCAGGTTGGACTTGTTAAAACCAAATGTGCGGAGGGAAGTCGAAAACAAACAGTTCCAGCATATCAATAACAAGCCCACTCGGAGTTTTGAAATAGGACAACCGGTGTTAGCCAGGGACTATAAAAACGAGAAATGGCAATCTGGAACAATTCGGGCCAGACAAGGACCCCTGATGTACACGGTAGATGTTGGTGAAAATGTAATGCGACGTCATGCTGACCAACTGGTGGGATCGAGAACAAGGGTCGAGCCCATGGTTACGACAGAGACAACCGTGGAGGAAGTTAGTGAACCTGAAGCATCTACCTCAGAAGTGAATATACCTGATGATGATGTCCTATCCATAGGGGATCAACCAGATGAGTCACCCCAGCAACGAGAACCAGAGACCCTTGAAAGGCGTTATCCGTCTCGGATCAGGAGGCCTCCTCAGAGACTGAATCTGTGAACTGTTTTTACATGAAGTTGTGTATATATGTTATTATGTTATGTTAAATGGGGAATATATACTGTTAAGCTAAAAAGGGAGGATTGTGGTGTATTTAACCGTTCCATCTTTAAGAGAACTATTTTAAGAGATGCACTACTTTATCTTGGCTGCTGTATACTGTAATACCGGTGGTGACCACACCAGTATATAAGTGCTGTGTAATGATTTATTGGGCAGTTCAGCCTGACCTTCGACTAGTAAAGACCTGTTGAATTTATTCTTGTGGTCTGTGTGCAGTGATTCTTATTAACAATAACTAGAACACACAGACTTAACACTTACCTCTTTGTGGTCCGCCTCCAACAGTCACTCTAAGGACTGCTGGTTAGGCCGCTGAAGATCTGGAACAACTGGACGGAACATGTACGGCATTAGGACCCCGATTTGCATATTCCAGGCACCTAACGCCTGTTTCAGGTGGGAGCCCTTCACGCTTTGAAGTCAGGGGTGACCGCCTGACTGGGCGTGAGCAAACTGGGCCAAACATTCGGCCCTACAACCATCATTTTTCACCCTGAAAACGGGCAAACCAAGATTAAACTTCTCGCCCTCAGTTTGGAAATTAATTACATTTTACTTGTCTATACCAAGATCGTTTTTAAACTGCTCACTTGCAGATTCCATTGATGCATGGATGTGTGCATGTCTGGGCTAAAAATGTGCTTTCTTCCTAACCTAATGTGACTGGAGTGAAATTCTAAAAATGTCCAATAGTCAGCTAGCGTTATGCCAATAGTTACAAACTGGAGAACAAATCAGAGTTGTTTTGTTACTGAGCCATAATGGACAGGTTCCAATAACTTTGTTCTACCCTTGACCCGACCTCCATCATTAGGGATTAAACAATAAATCAGTAGGTAGAGAACACTGCAATCTAAGCAGACATCAGCAGGCTTCAGAAATAGCTAGGCTTGCAGATAATTTGGGATGTGGAATGAAACCGTGTGATAAGAATGTATTTTGAGAGCTTGATGATTTTTTTTGAATTTAAACATGATCATACAAGCATCGATGTGCAATATATTCAGAAATCTACTATTTTTATTTAGTACTGTGCTGAATATGCCTGTTTTTATTTTTGTAGTTCTTTCTCCATTTAGTTTTGCCAGGAGTGATTTTTTTTGTGTGTATTGCATTTCCTGTTGTCTTCTTAAGAATACTGTATAACTTAAAAAAAATTGATTCTTCATCAGATGCTAATGTCCCTTTGGAGACGGACATGTTTGAATGTTTTGTTTCTACATGTGTACACACTGGCTACAATTCAACTTATAAGTTGCACCGTTATACATGTTTTGGCCATGTAGAAGCCTGTGACACCAGTCATTCACCCACTGGTGTGACTGGATTTCACAGTTACTGTAATCCCTTCCTCTGCTTTATTTCAGGTACATACCATGTGCATATAGCTTAGTGCCTGCAGTTTTTTTAAAAGGCCTTGGAGGAAAAATTCGATTGGCTAGCGCCTCCTGTTAGCACCTCTGGGGGGCGCTAACGGGGCGCTAGGAACCTAGAACCCGAGCGCGGCGATTTTAGCGCCACTCGCGAAATTGACCAGCCATTTTGCGGCAGCGCTAAACACTACCACCACGATCTCCTGCGCCCACAGATCATGACGTCAGTCAAGCGTGCAACGCCCTGGACCGGATATTGAGTCGCGCTCCCTGCCTTATCGCCTGCCGCTGGGAACGACAGGTGGAGGGGAACGTATTCAAGTCGGGAAGGGGCTGGGGGAGCGCTATTTAAAGGCGGGCGCTTCCTGCCTTTTCTTGTCGGCAACATTTTTGGTTTTAACGCTGTCCTGAGAAGTTGTGGCCCTCAGCACCACTTTTGAGGTTCCTAAGCGCCGAGCTCGTCCCCTGGCCCTATCCATTAGTGCTTTCAACACAATTGTTTTAGAGGTCTCTCCAGGCCGAGATTCAAGGCTGCAATGAGCAGGGTGTGGCTGGCCAACACCGTCCCCTTTAAGAACTGGACAGTGCCAGTCTGTCTGGCTTCCATGGTAACTGACATTGCCTGAGCTTCGTAGCGTTCTGAGGTAGCGCCTCGCTCCCCAACATTTGCGCCTTAAGAGAGGTGTGTAGCGCCTGATTTAGTGGTAAAATCACCTCTGGGGTTATAGAGGCGATTTTTGTAGTTGGATACATACTGGAACATTCGCGATTCTGAGGACGTTGTGGATAGCTCATTTAGGGAATTGGTCACACCGCAGGTAAAGGCTGCACAGGCAGGAAGGGAATGGGTGACCACCAGGCAGAGTAGTAGGTGCAGGCAGGTAGAGTAGGGGTCCCCTGTGGCCATCCCCCTCTCAAACAGACATACCACTTTGGATATTGTTGGGGGAGATGGCTTATGGGGGAAGGCAGCAGTAGACAACTTCCTGGCACCATATGTGGTTCTGCTGCACAGGACGGGAGGAAAAAGAGCGGGAGAGCTATAGTGATAGGGGATTCTATTGTAAAGAGAATAGATGGGTGTTTCTGTGGCCGCAAACAAGACTCCAGGATGGTATGTTGCCTCCCTGGTGCAAGGGTCAAGGATGTCTCGGAGCGGCTGCAGGACATTCTGGAGAGGGAGGGTGAACAGGCAGCTGTCATGGTGCATATAGGTACCAACGATATAGGTAAAAAATGGGATGAGGTCCTAAAAGCTGAATATAGGGAGTTAGGAGGTAAATTAAAAAATAGGACCTCAAAGGTAGTAATCTCAGGATTGCTACCAGTGCCACGTTTTAGTCAGAGTAGAAATAGAAGGATATTTCAGATGAATACGTGGCTAGAGGAATGGTGCAAGGTGGAGGGATGCAAATTCCTGGGACATTGGAAGCGATTCTGGGGGAGGTGGGATCAGTACAAACTGGACGGTTTGCACCTGGGCAGGGCTGGGACCAATGTCCTCGGGGGAGTGTTTGCTAGTGCTCTGGGGGAGGGTTTAAACTAAAATGGCAGGGGGTTGGGAACCTGTGCAGGAAGACAGAGGAAAGGGAAGCAAGGATAGAAGCAAAAGACAGGAAGGAGAAAAGCAAAAGTAGAAGGCAGAGAAATCAAGAGTGTAAATCAAACAGGGCCATAGTAAATAATAATTCTAAAAGGACTAAGAATGTTAAAAAAAAAAGCCTGAAGGCTTTGTGTCTTAATGCGAGGAGCATTCGTAATAAGGTGGATGAATTAGCTGTGCAAATAGATGTAAATGGATATGATATAATTGGGATTACAGAGACATGGCTCCAGGGTGACCAAGGCTGGGAATTCAACATCTAGGGGTATTCAATATCCAGGAAGGACAGGCACAAAGGAAAAGGAGGTGGGGTAGCATTGCTGGTTAAAGAGGAGATTAACACAATAGTAAGGAAGGATATTAGCTCTGATGATGCGGAATCTGTATGGGTAGAGCTGAGAAATACCAAGGGGCAGAAAACGTTAGTGGGAGTTGTATACAGACCCCCAAATAGTAATGCTGAGGTTGGGGATGGCATTAAATGGGAAATTAGAGATGCGTGCAATAAGGGCACAGCAGTTAAAATGGGTGACTTTAATCTACATATAGATTGGGCTAACCAAATTAGTAATAATACTGTGGAGGAGGAATTCCTAGAGTGTATACGGGGTGGTTTCCTGGACCAATATGTCGAGGAACCAACTGGAGATCAGGCTATCTTAGACTGGGTATCATGTAATGAGAAAGGATTAATTAGCAATCTTGTTGTGTGAGGCCCCTTGGGGAGGAGCGATCATAATATGATAGAATTCTTCATTAAGATGGAGAGTGAAGTAGTTGACTCAGACACTAGGGTCCTGAATTTAAATAAAGTAAACTATGATGGTATGAGGCGCGAGTTGGCTAGGATGGATTGGGGAACGTTATTTAAAGGGTTGACGGTGGATAGGTAATGGCAAACATTTAAAGATCGCATGGATGAACTACAGAATTTGTTCATCCCAGTTTGGCATAAAAATAAAACAAAAAAGGTGACTCAACCATGGCTAACAAGAGAAATTAGGGATAGCATAAGATCCAAGGAGAGGACATATAAATTGTCCAGAAAAAGCAGCAAACCTGAGGATTGGGAGCAGTTTAGGATTCAGCAAAGGAGGACAAAAAGATTAATTAAGAGGGGGAAAATAGAGTATGAGAGTAAGCTTGCAGGGAACATAAAAACTGACTGTAAAAGCTTCTATAGATATGTGAAGAGGAAAAGATTGGTGAAGTCAAGCGTAGGTCCCTTGCAGTCAGAATCAGGGGAATTTATAATGGGGAACAAAGAAATGGCTGACCAATTAAATACATACTTTGGTTCTGTCTTCACAAAGGAGGACACAAATAACCTCCCAGAGATGTGGGGTACTTAAGGAAGTGGCCCAAAAATAGTAGATGCATTGCTGATCATCTTCCAAAATTCTATAGACTCTGGCACAGTTCCCATGGATTGGAGGGTAGCTAATGTAACCCCACTATTTAAAAAAGGTGGTAGAGAGAAAATGGGGAATTATAGACCGGTAAGCCTGACATCGGTAGTGGTGAAAATGCTAGAGTCCATTATAAAAGATATAATAGCAGAGCACTTGGAAAACAGTGACAGGATCGGACAAAGTCAACATGGATTTACAAAAGGTAAATCGTGCTTGACTAATCTACTGGAATTTTTTGAGGATGTAACTGGTAGAATAGATAAGGGAGAACCAGTGGATGTGGTTTATTTGGACTTTCAGAAGGTTTTCAATAAGGTCCCGCATAAGAGATTAGCGTGCAAAGTTAAAGCACATGGGATTGGGGGTAAGGTACTGACTTGGATAGAGAACTGGTTGGCAGACAGGAAGCAAAGAGTTGGAATAAACTGGTCTTTTTCCGAGTGGCAGGCAGTGACTAGTGGGGTACCACAGGGATCGATGCTAGGACCCCAGCTATTCACAATATATATTAATGATCTAGATGAGGGAACTAGATGTAATATCTCCAAGTTTGCAGACAACACAAAGCTGGGTGGGTGTGAGCTGTGAGGAGGATGCAGAGAAACTCCAGTATGATTTGGACAGGTTGGGTGTCCTTGTGCACCAGTCGCTGAAGGTAAGCATTCAGGTGCAGCAGGCGGTTAAGAAGGCAAATGGTATGTTGGCCTTCATAGCGAGAGGATTCGAGTGGAGGAGCAAGGACGTCTTGCTGCAGTTGTACAGGGCCTTGGTGAGACCACACCTTGAGTATTGTGTGCAGTTTTGGTCGCCTTATCTGAGGAAGGATGTTCTTGCCATGGAGGGAGTGCAGCGAAGATTCACCAGGCTGATACCTGGGATGGCAGGAATGACGTATGAGGAGAGATTGGATCGATTGGGCTTATATTCACTGGAGTTTAGAAGAATGAGAGGGGATCTTATTGAAAGTTATAAAATTCTAACAGGACTAGACAGACTAGATGCAGGAAGGATGTTCCCGATGGCGGGGGAGTCCAGAACCAGGGGTCGCAATCTAAGGATAAGGGGTAAGCCATTTAGGACTGAGATGAGGAGGAATTTCTTCACCCAGAGAGTGGTGAACCTGTGGGATTCTCTACCACAGAAGGCAGTTGAGGCCAGTTCATTAAATATATTCAAGAAGGAGTTAGATATATTTCTTAATGCTAAAGGGATCAAGGGATATGGGGAGAAAGCAGGGACAGGGTACTGAATTTGGATGATCAGGCATGATCTCATTAAATGGCGGAGCAGGCTCGAGGGGCCGAATGGCCTACTCCTGCTTCTATCTTCTATGTTTCTATGAGGCGATAATTTGCGACGAGCACTAAACTTTGCGCCCGGCCAATTTTAGCGCCCCAAAATGGGCGATACCGAATTTTTCCCCCCTTGTGCTTGCACTTTTGTAAATTTATGCATGAATACCCCTAGATCAGTTGCAGTTTGTCCACTGCAAAATACTTGCATCGATCCAAGTGTTCCATTTCCACCATTTTACTATTTTGTTGGTTGTTAAATGTATGTAATGATTCTAAACCTTGCTGTTTGTGCTTGGTTGAATATTGAAGTCTCCTTCCCTGAGACATACAGGAGTTGAGAGCAGCTTGGGTCCACAAGTGGATAAGGAGAGTGAATGAATGCTTAAAATAAAAACTGAGACAATGCACTGGCACTTATTTCCTTTATTGTGCATGGTGCATTGTTATTTGTAGTTTGATGAGAAATCAGATGCAACTCTCTGGTGAAGGTATCTCGGTATTGTTTCCTACAGAGAAACACAATATTCATTTGGCTTTGAATTTCAGTCATTCATAAGAGATCTGTTGCAACTAATGTTTCCACTACTTGTGTTTAACACGTGAGGCACTGAAGCTCCAACAGTCATACCATTGCTAGAATCAAAACTGGCCTTGATGGCGGTTCTAAACTGTATTGCCGTCAATCTTGATACCTCATCCTGGCACTGATAGAAACCTCGCTACTCCCATGTATTTCTTGCTTATCCCTGGCTTTTTAACCTAGCATAGTAGAAATTGATCTTCTGAAAAGCTTTCAGACCAGAATGAAACTGCCAAAAGAGGCAAGAGGAAGCAGTGCAGGAAAGACATTCAAGGCAAAACCCTTTTCTTTTAATGTGCTGAATGGATCAATCATTTCACTGTAGTATTGCACACGAAGGGACTGAATAGCTGTTCTGTTGGCATCAGGTTCCATGAACTTGATAGCTCCTGATAAAGATTCACGAAGGTTAAGTCCATGATTTAAATACTTAATGGGCCTGATTATTGCAGATGAGGACAGCCAGTTGCCAGGATTATATAACTAGCCATTAGTAGCTTACCTTTAGGATGCTGCACAGGGTAGCTTTGAATCTAAGAGAGAGAAAATAAAAATCTAAATCTAATTCTTAATTCTTCACTTTTTGCATTTTTTCTAAAATATTTATTCTGAATAAAGAGCTCCAACTAGTTATGTAGCGTGGCCTAGGATTGAGGCACTGTGGTTTAGTTGTTACCCGCCTGTGGTTTTCAGTACTGGGTACAAGCTCAAGCATTAAGATTATTCCCTTTGTCACCCACCCAGAATCATAAGGAGATAGACAAGTAGCACAGAAATGGTATATTTTCAAATCCAGTGAAGAGCCAACAGCTTACCAAGGTGAGGCAATGGCCTGAAATTCATTTAACTAAAATGGGCGAGCTACCTGTGGAGGTGCGACAGGCACCGGCTGCTTTCCAAAATTAAGTAAGACAAAGCCCAATTTCAGGCCGGCCTCGAACCTTCCGCTTTGGGTGCATGTTGTAGCCCCATCACCGCCTAAAACTGGGTGCCAATGAATTTCTACCCCATAATAGCATTTCTGCACCAAAACTACCAACTGAACTTACTCTCGCCAGGATTTTGATTTTTCAGGGTTGCTGTTAAAACCCAACATATGGGCTAACATGAAGTAATCTACTGTGGTGAGATGGCTCTTCAGTTCTGTGATCTCTAATTAAAATGTAAAGTTCAAGCAGCGCAGCAAAGTCCTCGGGGGTGATTTTATCAATGGGGACGTGATGGAGGCGGGACTAAAACCTGACAAGCAGCAGAGGCGGGACTGCTGCTTGTCGGGTTTTAGTCCCGCCTCCATCGACGTCCGGCCAAGCCACGATATTTTCCCTTGATTGACCTTGTTAAGCCCGCCCAGCGGGCTGAGCAGGCCAATTAAGGGAAAGCCGGTGACAGAGAACATCAGCATATGACGGTTCATCTGTCAAGATTTTTTGACAGATGAATTGTCATCGTTTGACAGCTCTGTGAAGCTGTCAAACACTGACAATCTGTCTTCTAAGTTGAGTCCTTTACTCAAGACTCACTTAGAAAGCTTTCCTAAGCAGAAGGCTGCTGTATTTCAGAATGCAGTGGCCATTCTGCTTTCTGTGCCGGTGAGATGAGGCAGCTCCGCAGCCTAAAGGGATGAAGGCTGGAGGAAGAAGCAAAGGTAAGTTTCCTTATTAAAACACTTTAGAGGCACCTCACACACTTACCTCTCCACACTTGCACTCATCACTCACCTGCACAGCGCACTTTTCGGCCCCTCCGACCCACGGCTCACCTCACTGACCTTGGCGTGGTTCGGAGCCATCGGGAAGCCCACACTTTAGGGCTAAAATAGGGATTAGCCAAAAAACTGGCTGTTAACTACCTGTTAACAGGCAGTTAATTGGCACTAATCCCCTTCCCGCCTCGAGGAGACGGGACCCGGCGTGGGTCGGGTACCCGCCTCCTGGGAAGATGGCACAGAGGCGGGTTGGGGGCGGGATGGGTACCCGCCCCCAGATTCTGCCATTTTCCTGGCAGTCCCGCCTCCAGACCCACCACCCAAGGGCTGGCAAAATTGCCCCCCTTATATGTCTTAAAACGGGTATGATTAAGAAATACCTTCACCACACAGTCTGCAGCAGTTCAAGAAGGTGGCTCACCATCACCTGCCTAAGGGCAACTAGGGATGGGCAATATATGCTGGCCTTGCCAGCGACGCCCACATCCCATGAACAAATAAAAAAAGAATCAGTTGTGAGAGGAAATCTCTCTGGGTCCTGAGTGCATGAAGTAAAGCAGCTGAGTCACGCACTAATACATTTAATCAAAACACAGAAGCCGCTTTGCGGCGAATTGTAAGCTGTAACTATATTTTTGCAATTAAATTTTCTGAAAATTACATTTGTGTAATCTTCAATAATTACCTGCCTTCTACTTATTACTCAATAGGTTGTCATTATTGAATTGAGTTCCTAAATCAAAATAAGGCAGGCAAGCCTTTCTTTCCTTGGATCTAAAACAGTCCACAGTAGCATTTTAATTGACATGGCGATCTATTGTGAGAACATCTTGTGACATCATCAAATCAGAAATATAACTCAGAACCCTTGTTAGGCCTGTTGAGGATTAGTTGAGCCAATTCTGAATGTATCCCCTTCAAGTCTGTTTTGATTCCCCCTTTTAAAAAATTCAGCAGTTTATGCTGCCACATTTCACCAGTTATTGGCAGCTGTATTAGATGATCTGCAAGACTAATGGCAGAGGTGGGGGGAGTGTCAAGAGAGGGAAGCAGAGAGGATATGACCTTTTTGGCAAACGTGAGTTTGTCCAAATCTCTGATGTCCGTGTCCGTGTTAATCAGCAGGTGCTCCAGAAGTAACCTGTGGCTGGGAGTAAATTCATTACATGACCAGACTTGGCTTAGCATAAAACAACACTTCTGTCTGCAGTAATCTTGCCTCTCCTTTCCCCCCCATTTTCCTGAGCCGCAGATTAATTTTCTCCACTGTTAAGTGGGACTTTGAGTCTTTCCTGGCCCGTGGCAATCAAGCTTTGAAAATAGCACAATTTATTGTACCGCTATGAGTAAATACTATCCTTGAGACACTTCAGCACCATGTGCCTCCTTTGCATTCTCCCTGCAAGTACTGCTCACTTTATTACCCCTCAGGCATATTATGTGCTTCAAGTGCCAATGTCTTTGAATTGAGAAATAGCCTTCCGTCCCTGGATTCAAATAAACATTGTTCTGTTTTTTGTTATTTTCTCTTATACTTCAGACAAGCTATCTTTTTGAATTACTTCAGCAAATCAAGTTGTACATGGTTTTAATGGTGCATTTTCTCTTATGTCTTTACAAGCTTGAGTGCTCTCTCTGTCAAAACCTATGGACTGCTACATTCTTCTTCCTTCTATCTCATCAGTGCTAGTCAAAACCCATTGTGCATCTACTTTTCTTACAGTTAATCAGTTATCCTCAGGAACTTAGGCTTGACAATGCTAGCATCTATTTCTGTTTCATTCAGCTCTGTATGCCCGAGTTCATTTCAGTGTTGTGCATCAATACGCCACAAAAGCCATCTCCTCATCTTGGGTCATGTCTGGCTAAAGATGTACTATATCTGTATTTCATAACATTGCTAAGATAACACCCTGTGTTTTAATCTAAAATGTATTTGTGTGAGATCTTTTTACGGATTTGCGCATACTAATTTTAACCGATCCTTTTTCTGTGCAGGGAAGCTACAAGAGCAGGCATCCAATCAAAACACATGGTGCACTTAATCACAGGCACTTACTGTATGAGCGATGGGCTCGCTGGGGCATGTGGTACAAGTACCAGCCATTAGACCTCATCAGGTAGGAAGATTGTCTTTTTGTACGTCGTAACTCTGCCTCTCGTTTCTAACTTAGCCATGTTGCTTACAACCATGCACAATTCATTCATATTGGATGTCATGTTATTAATATTAATTATAAATATTTGCTTACTTGGATTTCACAGTGATATATTTTTGTGGCCTAATTCCTTAAGCTTTTACTTTGATGAAAGATTATCTGAAAGGCTGACTGTTATTGCTTTAAACTTGGTATAATTTGCTGTACTGTTGAAATAGCATTATTCGTACAATAGGGGCAGGATTTTCATTGTGCCGTGGAGTCGGGATTGGAGGCGTGCGCGGGGTTAAAATCCCGAAATCGGGGGTCCCGACACCATCCCGCCCTCAACCCGCCTCCTTTGAAACTGGCATGGAGGCGGGTACCCGCCCCGCTCTGGGACCCGCCTACCTGAGGCGGGAAGGAATTAGTGCCAATTAACTGCCTGTTAACAGGTAGTTAACAGGCAGTTTTTGGCCTAATCCCTATTTTGAAGGTTGAAGTGTGGGATTCCCGATGGCTCCAAACCACACCAAGTTAGAGGAGTCGGGCCGGCGGGTTGAAGGACTTGGAGGGGTCGAGATGTCGGTGTTCAGGTGAGTGATGTGTGCATGAGTGCAAAGGTAAGTGTGTTTGGTGTGTCTAAAGTGATTAAATAAGTGTAAATGACCTTTTCTTACCTTTACAGCCTTCCTTCCTTTAGGTCCCAGAAGTCTGTCATCTCACCGGCACAGAAAGCAGAATGGTTGCGAACTGTCAAAAGTGACAGCCTGCAGCTTTCTGTGCAGGAGAGATTTCTAACTGAGTCTGTGGAGAAGGACTCGTGTTAGAAGTAAGACTGTCAGTGTTTGACAGCTTCAAACAGCTGTGAAACACTGATATTTCATCTGTCAAAAGCTCTTGACAGATGAAATTTCAGTCTGTGATGTCACCTGTTGTCGAGTGGCCCTTAATTGGCCTGCTGAGCCCGCTGAGAATTTCAAAGATTCACCACCCTCTGTGTGAAGAAATTTCTTCTCATCTCAGTCCTGAATTGCCTACACATTATCCTGAGGCTGTGGCCCCTGGTTCTAGACTCCCCAGCCAAGGGAAATATTCCCCCAGCATCCACCCTATCAAGCCCTGTAATAATTTTGTATGCTTCAATGAGATCCCCTCTCATTCTTCTGAATTCAAGAGAATACAGGCCTAGTTTACTCAATCTCTTCTCATACGACAGTCTCGCCATCCCAGGAATCAATCTCGTGAATCTTCGTTGCACTCCCTCTATGGCAAGTATATCATTCCTTAGGTAAGGAGGCCAAAATTGTACACAGTACTCCAGGTGTGTGTTGTGTCCGTGTATAATAAGACACAGACTGCAGGAGAACGGTACAACAGGTGTTTACTCAACGTGGCTCACATTGGAACTGATCTGTACAGATTACTACTCAATGCTATATACAGGTGCGGTCACTGCCGGTACTGCAGTATACATGAGCTGTAAAAGATAGTTCTCCCCTTAAAGGTATATACATTACAATTCCTCCCCTTTTAGATTAACAGTACCATAACACTCATTTAACAATTAAATATCAAACTAATTACAATTAACACTTTTAACATGCAACATTAGCTGAAAATATTCTATTTATATATTCAGTCTTTGGGGAGGCTTCCTGATCCTTTCTGGATAGCGCCTTTCCCGAGTGTCTTGCTCTTGGTGCGGAGGCGATTCTGGCCCCCTGTCGTCGGTTGGTTCATCAGCTTCCGATGCTACTGTTTCTGGGGTAGATGCGACCTGTACGTCGGGTTCATCACCAGGTACGTATGGGCGAGGCATGGGATTGACTTGTTCCTGTGACTCTAGGATCTGGTCAGCATGGCATCTCACGATGCTCTCCCCAACGTCCACTGTATACATTAGTGGGCCCTGCCGTGTGCATATCGTTCCTGGCTGCCATTTTTCTGTTCGGTAGTCGCGGGCCAAGACTGGTTGCCCTACATTGAAGCTCCTTGTTGGCTTCTCATGGATGTGCTGGAATTGCTTACTCTCAACATCTCTTCGTACATTTGGTCTGAGCAAATCCAGGCGAGATCTTAACCTTCGGTTAAAGAACATCATGGCTGGGGCCTGGTTGGTGACTGCATGTGTCGCATTCCGGTAGGCGAACAGGAAATTGCCCACCTTGTGCTGCAGCGGAATGTTGTCATTGTACATAGCCTTTATTGCCTTCTTAAAGGTTTGTATGAACCTCTCAGCCAATCCATTTGTGGCTGGATGATACGGGGCGGATGTGTAATGCCTTACCCCATTCTCTTTCAAGAACCTCCGGAACTCTTTGGACACAAACTGTGGTCCGTTGTCGGAGCAAATCTGTTCTGGCAAGCCATTCCTGGCAAAAATGGTCCGTAGGACTGCAATAGTTTTCTCCGTGGTGGTGGAGGACATTTTGATGACCTCAGGCCATTTCGAGTGCGCATCCACGGCTATTAAAAACATTAATTCCATGAATTGACCAGCAAAATCAATATGCACCCATTGCCATGGAGATGAGGGCCACTCCCATGGGTGTAGAGGGGCCTGTGGTGGTGCATTTTGGACTTTCTGGCATCCTGAGCAGCTCTTGGTCAGGTCCTCGATTTGTTTATCGATTCCCGACCACCACACATAAGCCCTGGCTAGGCTTTTCATTTTTACCCCTCCCAGATGACCCTCATGAAGCTCATTGAGCACTCTATCCCTTAACTTGGGTGGAATTACCACTCGGGATCCACACATCAAGGTCCCCAGGCACACTGACAGCTGTTCTCTCTTTGTCGAGAATGCTGGCAACAGTGAGTCGCCATGTGCTGGCCATCCCTTCACCGTCAAATCATATACCCGAGACAGTGTCGTTCATTTCGGGTTTCCTTTTTGATACAAGCGTTAGTTACCGGTAGGTATTCAACTATAGTTGAATGGAATATTTCGACAGGATCCACTGCTGGTGCTTCCTCCGCAGTAGGCAGTGGCAGGCGTGATAGCCCATCAGCATTTCCATGCTGTTTCGTGCCCTTATATTCAATCTCATAGTGGTGCGCCCCTAGAAAAAGTGACCATCTTTGAAGTCGTTGCGCAGTCATCACCGGAACGCCCTTCTTCGGATTAAAAATGGAGACAAGAGGCTGGTGATCAATCAGCAAGGTGAATTTCTGCCCGTGCAGATAGTGATTGAACTTTTTCACTCCTCACACTAGGCTGAGGGCCTCCCTGTCAATCTGGGCGTAGTTATGCTCGGCTGAGGTTAGTGATCATGACGCAAAGGCTATTGGCCTCTCTGAGCCGTCCGAGAATTTGTGTGACAGCACCGCTCCAATGCTGTAGGGTGACGCATCACATGCCAACCGAATTGGTAATGCTGGGTTGTAATGGGCCAATACCTCTTTCGATGTGATTAGTGTTTTGCTCTTCTGGAAAGCTCATCCACATTCGTCACTCCACTTCCATGGCACCCCAGTTTGTAGTAGGGTGTTCAGTGGGTGTAGTATTGCAGACAAATTTGGCAAGAACTTATGGTTGTAGTTTACCAGCCCGAGGAACGACCTCAGTTGTGACACAATTTCCGGTGCTGGAGCCTTGACTACTGCCTCAATCTTCTCTGGGGACTTATGTAACCCCTCTTTATCGATAACGTGGCCACAATACGAGATCTGTGATCTAAAAAACTTGCATTTGGGGCGGTTAGCTCGGAGCCCATATTCCTGCAATCTAGTGAGCACCTGCTCCAGGTTGGCAAGGTGATCACTGTCATTTTCGCCCGTGACCAGGATGTCGTCCAAATAACACTGGGTCCCTGGGATCCCTTGCAGGACTTGTTCCATTGCCCTCTGCCAAATAGCCGGAGCTGATGCTACCCCGAATACCAGCCGGCTGTATTGGTAGAGACCTTTATGGGTGTTGATCGTGAAGTATTTTTTTGATGCTTCTTCTACCTCCATTTGCAGATACGCCTGGGCCAGATCAATCTTAGTGAAGCGTTTCCCTCCAGATAGCGAGGCGAAAATATCTTCAATCCGCGGAAGTGGATATTGTACGGTGTGAAGGACCGGGTTCACTGTTTCCTTAAAGTCCCCACAGATGCGAACCTTCCTTGGTTCCCCAGGCGTGCTGCTCAACGACTTTTTCATCACAGGGACGATGGGTGTAGCCCACTCGCTCCAGTCTACCTTGGACAGTACACCTGAACGTTCCAGACTCTCCAGCTCTGCTTCGACGGCTGGGCGGATCGCATAAGGTACCGGTCTGGCCTTAAAAAATTTTGGGCTTGCGTTTTCTTCAATTTTAATCGTCGCTGTCATGCCTTTTAGTGTTCCGAGTCCTTGCTGGAACACTTCTTTCGCGTCAGTTAGGATCTTTGACAGTCGCCCAGGTGTGACGTCGTCATCCTTTTTGTCAGCCACAGTCAGTGCCTGTATGGAATGTCAATCCAGTTGTATTTTCTGGATCCATTCACGTCCCAGTAATGGTGGTCCTCCATCTTGCTATACATACAGGTCTAGTTTTGGTGTTTCCTTACCATTATATATAACGGTCACCCTTTTTTTTCCTTTGGGGTCGACTTTTTGCCCCGTGTACTTCTTCAAAATAATTTTTGTGTCTCTCAAGTGTATGTGTGAGAAAAGCCGCTCGTAGTCCCGTCGGTTTATGACTGTTAGAGCTGATCCTGTGTCCAATTCCATCTTTACCTGGACTCCTGCTATCTTGAGAGTGACCCAAATGGTTCGGTGATCCTCCGTTGTGATCACATTATATAGTTTCAGACAACTCAGTTCCCTGATTTCGGAGTCGTTATCTCCCTTTTGTTCGTCTGACCTATTCTCCGTCATGTTATGTACCTTCTTGTACTTTCCTTTGGTAGGTTTCTTATTGCTGGTTTTCTTTCCCGACCTGCAGACTCGTGCTATGTGTCCTACTTTTCCACACTGTCTGCACACTTTGTCTTTGAAGCAGCAATCATTCTGGTCGTGTGTTGTTCTGCCGCAGCGATAGCACTTCTCTGTTCCATATGACATTTCGTTTGTGCCATATTCTTGCGGTCTCTGTTGTATCTCTGCAGCGCCCTGTGCTGCTGCTTCATATGATACCGCAATGCTGAAAGCCTTTTCCAGCGTAAGGTCCTTTTCAGATAAAAACCGTTTCTGGGTTCCTTCACTTTGAAGCCCACACACAAACTTGTCCCTTAAGGTATCTGCCAGTCCCGCTCCAAACTGGCAGTGTTTCGATAGTTTGCGCAGTTCTGTTAAATAATCAGCATTGCTTTCATCCTTATGCTGGTTCCGTTTGTGAAACTTGAATCTTTCTGCTATCAGCAGCGGTGTGGGGTTTAAATGTTCCTGTAGTATCGTTACTATGTCTTTAAAACTCTTTTCCATTGGCTTCGTTGGGGTTACTAGATTTCGTAATAAACCATACGTCTTTGCACCCATTAAATTTAACAATACCGACGCTTTCTTGTCATCTGACACCTCATTTGCCTTGCATTATACCTCTATTCGTTCGACATATATAGTCCAATCTTCGACTTCATTGTCAAATGCGGTGATACTGCCACTCTTCGTCATTTTGGGTGTGGTTTAAAATGGCGTCTCCCAATGGCTTAAAATGGCGTCTCCTGCGCTTTCCTTCCTCCCCCGCTGCTGCCAACGCTGCTTTCGGTGGTCCTTGTGGCAATGGCGGTGCCCTGTAGGTTTCGCGCGCTTCTCCTGTGCTGCTGCCAACGCCGCTCTCGGCAGTCCTCGTGGCAATGGCGGCGCCTCGCGGGTTTCTGTGCGTTTCTCTCTCCCTCTCTTCGACGCTGCTTGGCCCCTGAACACCGGCGGCGCTCTGCCCTCTCTCTCCCCCGTCGACGCTGCTCGGCCCTTTCCTGTGCCGCTCGGTCGGGCTCTAGCCAGCCGCTGTCCGGGAAGGGTCTGCGCACTACCTGTTGCCAGCCCGTTTCGCTGGTCCCCCTCGACTGGAAAGCCAAGCGTGGCTCTCGACAGCCTCCCCTGCAATTCTCGAGTCTCTGCTGGATGACTGGGCGGTTGCCCGTGGTCGACGCCCGAGTCTCTGGCCTTGACCTCCAATCCACTGATCTCCAGGAACGAATCCCCGGGAGGTGATGCAGAGTTGCAGGTAGGTTCGAACTTACCTTGTCGCCAATGTTGTGTCCATGTATAATAAGACACAGACTGCAGGAGAACGGTACAGCAGGTGTTTACTCAACGTGGCTCGCATTGGAACTGATCTGTACAGATTACTACTCAGTGCTATATACAGGTGTGGTCACTGCCGGTACTGCAGTATACATGAGCTGTAAAAGATAGTTCCCCCCTTAAAGGTATATACATTACAGTGTGGTCTCACCAAGGCCCTATATAATTGGAGTGAGACTTCTTTACTCCTGTATTCAAATCCTCTTGTAATGAAGGCCAGCATACCATTTGCCTTCCTAATGGCTTGCTGCACCTGCACATTCACTTTCAGTGACTCATGTATAAGGACACCCAGGTCCCTTTGAGCATCTGCATTCCCCAATCTTTCACCATTTAGGCAATACTCTGCCTTTCTGTTTTTTCTATCAGAGTAGACATTAGTATAATCCAGTTTTCAAGCACCCAATGAATGCAGGGAATGTTCCCTATGCCCAAAGATGGAGGCCCGAGGATCACGAGCAATTGGTCTTCGGGCCTGATCTAAATGATCGCTTTGAGCTGCCGGCGCCTGTCGCACTTCCACAGGCAACTCGCCCGACTGAAGAATCGAACTTCGGGCTGGCTACCTCACTGGCAGTGACCCATGTAAGTCCTGAGGGGAGGCGGGAGGGGAGGAAAGATGGCAAGTCAAATAGGGCTGAACATACCCGTCAGGAGTGCTTTGGATTCGGGAGATACATACCTGCTCCTCCTGGCTCCACATCAGTTTTTAAAAAAAAATTAAATTTACCCTTTCAGTGGCGGCCACTGTCTAAGCTGAATCCATGTCTTAAAAAACCTGAGACACTCGAAATGACATCGTAAAGAGCAGGGGAGTTTTCTCCAGTGTCCTGGCCAAAATCTATCCCTTAACCAACACCGAAAATAGATCATTTATATACATAGAATTACATAGAATATACAGCACAGAAACTGGCCATTCGGCCCAACCAGTCCATGCCAGCATTTATGATCCACTCGAGCCTCCTCCCATCCTTCCTCCTCTAACTCTATCAGCATAACCCTCTAGTCCCTTCTCTTTCAAATGCTTATCTAGCCTCCCCTTAAATGCATCTATTATGGTCATTTATTTCATGGCTATTTGTGGGACCTTGCTGTGTGCAAACTGGCTGGCGTGCTTTCCTATATTACAACAGTGATTACACTTCTGAAACAATTTTTTGGCTGTAAAGCACTTTGGGACATCCTGAAGGCATGAAAGGTGCTATATAAATGCAATTTCTTTCTATGTAAATCAGGGGGGACTGGGTAAGGATACATTGTTTAAAGAGCTAGATAACAATATTAAATACCAATTTTACAATTATTCTTTGAAAGATTTTGGGCAGCCTGACTTTAAGAGGCAATCACTTTGTTCCGTTCATTGTACACTTTTCATTTTTGACATAATGTTGATGTTTGAGATTTTCAAATTCTTGCATATAGTGCATACTGCCTGTCAGAGTCCATTTCCTGTCTCATTTACTTCCCGTCGCACTTCAGCTTCAAAATCATGAGGGGTTTAGACAGAGTAGAAAGAGAGAAATTGTTCCCATTGGCGGAACGGTCGAGAACCAGAGGACACAGATTTAAGGTGATTGGCAGAAGTACCAAAGGCAACATGAGGAAAATCTTTTTTACGCAGCGAGTGGTTATGATCTGCAATGCACTGTCTGAAAGGGTGGTGGAGGCAGATTCAATTGTGGCTTTCAAAAGGGAATTGGATAAGTACCTGAAGGAAAAAAAAATTCAGGGCTACGGGGAAAGGGAGGGGGAGTGCGACTAGCTGAAGTGCTCTTACAGAGAGCCAGCAGGGGGTCGATGGGCCAAATGGTCACCTTCTGTGTTGCAACCATTCTGTGATTCTACTTTAGCCAACACACTTTAGCGTATCCCATGACTCATCATGAGCAATGCCGCAGGAGATCCGTTAATAATTTTCCACTGATTATAGCACATTTTGAGTGTATGCACATTTTCAATAGATTACAACCTTAAACCATTTATTCTTTAGCTGTTTGAGGCTTGAAAGACCTTTTGGGATAGTGTAGAGTTTTTATCTTTGGATGTTATCACTGACTTCTGTTTTGCAAATGCTATTTATTGCAAATGTTTAAAAATATTTCAATGGAATTAAAATCAGGTGAGTTCTATAAAAGGCACGCGATCTGCTCTGTCAGGTTACCACCTAGCAGTGTGAATGATGTGTTTACTTGTGCGCCGTTTGTTGTATTTGTCATAAATTGTCTCCAACAATTCCGTGGATGTGGTTGCAAAATAATATGCTCTTCTACTTGTAACACTTTTCCAAAAACTACAAAGTTGATTTGAATCGGTTGTATTAGTTTCACTGAGTAATAGATTTTTTACAATTGCGCATGATGAAGGATTGTATCCTGACAGAATTATTTGCAAGCAGGTTGGATTCTTCCTTATTCTGCCTCCTCCGCACAGCAGAGGAACATGTCTGATCTTGACTAGTTCTGGTGAAATCACGTGCTTAAATACACCCCTGAATCTTTGGAATGTGAAACCATCCGGAATGCACCACACATGACCTCCCACACCCACATTGTATAAAGCTTCAGCACCTACACAATGACACGAGCTTGTCCTCCACCAGTTTTGTGAAGGCTCCTCCTATAGTCATGTTTATTGACTTCTGGAGACGAGGATGGATATTTTTGCTTTTATTTTTTTCCAGTCTTTTAGCTGTTAATTTGTTTTCTTGTGTTCCTCTTTGAGCTTCTCCTATACTGATGTGTAGGGACCATTTTTCTATGACTTTGAAGAGATTAGGAGAAGACAAAATCTCTTGTCACACGTTCTCAGCTCTCAAACCATTACTGAACCTGCATAACTAATCACCCAACTCAGTAAAATCAGTCAGGGTCACGGAGGGTTGGGGAGGTGGGGGTTGGGTTGATGGCTGGAAGTTCTGCCCTGACCCTCCTCCAGTGGCAAAATCACCCAGGAGGAAAATTGAGCCCGAAGATTGCTCAGTTAATGTCTTCCCAACGAATGACACTGTTAATTGTTCGATTTGTATTGACCTTCTAAAAGAGGCCTGCTAAATTAAGGTGAATAACATTATGGATTTAAAATGAGGCAAAAGTCTAAGGGGGAAAAATTCAGTTGTTTGCGCCTCCCGTTAGGCGTTAATGGGGCGCAAAGCAACTAGCGCCCGGGCGTGGCGATGTTTGTGCCGCTCGCGAAATTAACTAGACATTTTGCAGCAGCGCTAAACACTACCGCCACGATCTCCTGCGCTGGCAGATTGTGACGTCAGTCGAGTGCGCAACGCCCCGTTAGAGCCCCGGACCGCATATTGAGTGGCGCCCCCTTCCTTACCGCCTGCCGCTAGCAACGACAGGTTGAGGGGAGCGTTATGCTGTCAGAAAGGAACTAGGGGAGCGCTATTTAAAGGCGACCGCTTCCTGCCTTTTATTGTGGGTGACATTTTTGCACCACGCATTCTGAGAGAGAGAGAGAGAGAGAGAGAGACTTCTGGAGCGATTCAACGCTGTGTGAAGGAGTTTTGAGTACTGAGCAGCACTTTGCAGGTTCATTTTGATTTGCCCTTCCTTGCTTCGCCAGTGCTCTGAGGTCGCGCCTCGCTCCTCGGCCTTTGCGCCTTAAGACAGGTGTGAAGCGCCTGATTTAGCGCTCCAATCACCTCCAGGGGCGATAAAAGCCAAGTTTGCTGTCGGAGGCAATAATTAGCACCAGGCGCTAAACTTTGCGCACGACCGATAATGGTGCCCCAAACGGGGCGATACTGAATTTTTCCCCCTAATAGTCTGAATTCTTCTGATCAACATACAACTAGGGGAGGAGCTGAGGTTCTAGATATTTGATAATCTAGAACATCAGGAGAACTTTGGTTTACCTCCCTCTGAACAGTCTTGGGTAGAGAGAGGGAGGTCCTCAGAATCTGTTGGACTTCAACCAAACTCTGCAGCATGAAAATGCAGATTCTGTGTCAACTATGTCGGACTCTGGGTACCCGGGGAGGAAAGACGAGATGCCAGTCTCTTTCTTTGGTAATAGAGTCATCGAGATGAGCAGCCACAACTCGACTTGGCCTAATGTGCAGCTCGAGCACCGGCTCGCGTTCTGTTCCAGTCCCGTCCAGCGGGCCGGATAGAATGAACTGGCGGGCGAGCAGGCCATATTTCACCCACCACTGGGCTAGAAGCTCTTCACTGAGGAAACTCCCAGAAATGGCAGGGACCCGACGTAACTGGGTCTGCGCCAGAGTTACACCGGAAGACTGGTGGTACCCCCGCGGAGTTCCGACAAGTTTTCATCCAATTGCACCAATAAACAAAAATAGCATTTTATAACTCACTGGAATGAAATCAAGCCCAGGATTAATTTTGAATTAGTCACTAAAATTCCTTCAGAGACGAGTTGAGACTAAAAACTCACGGCAGGTTTGAAAAAAAGTTCTAAGTAAGCAATCTTCTAATGATTCGATTGTGTCAATTCCGAGTTATGCTGCCAATAGCGTTATTTTATATAATTAAAGTATTTATGTTATTGTGCATTTATCTGGAAAGTTTGCACAGATTTATGGAAACGAAACCCACAAACCTTGAGTAACTCACCTTTCACTTTGCAGTGACGGATCAGAAACAGTTTTGGGTGTGAGTAACTTTGATTTACAAGCTGCAGATAATGCAGTAAGTTTCTGTTTCCCCATAGTCACTTTGATATGGTTCAGTTTCGATTTCTATTCTAGCTCCAGACATTTCCAAGTCCGGTGTTGCAGATACCATTGTAAACAGCAGAAGGTGTCCTGCACGCACAGTGTTAATATTGTTGATTTATTTTTGCTAACTTGAAAGGGGAGGTTTGTAAGGGGTGGTGTGTGTGGTCAGCTTTGCCTCTGACTCCTGAGCGGTTCGAATCGCTCCCACTCCCTTGGTTCTAGACCTAGACTTATTTGGGGGTTGTAATGAAATTGCAGCGGACAACTGAATTTGATACAAGAACTTTGTTTTTTATTTGAGAAGGAAAAATACAATACAATAATCTTAACACACTAATAAAATGGGGAAACACGTTGACATACACGAGGGAAAAATTAGAGTAGACAAATACCTCACCCCTCCCAATCCCACCTTACTAGCTAAGTTGCATTCTAAAGGATCAGGGATGATGCTCACAAAACACAGGAATAGTTTGTAGAGTGGAAAAACTTGCAGATCTTCGGTTTCTTCCGAGTTGGTTTCTTGTTGGTCGCGGTGGCCCAGTATTACCTAGTTGGCTTTTGGTAATATTTGGTTGTTGGTTTCGTGGGGCCCTTGGTGCCGCGAGGTGTCTGATGATGTGTTACATAGAAACATAAAAGATAGAAGCAGGAGTAGGCCATTCGGCCCCTCGAGCCTGCTCCGCCATTCAATGCGATCATGGCTCATCATCCAATTTCAGTAGCCGGTCCCTGCTTTCTCCCCATACCCCTTGATCCCTTTAGCCTTAAAAAATATATCCAACTCCTTCTTGAATATATTTAATGAATTGGCCTCTACTGCCTTCTGTGGTAGAGAATTCCACAGCTTCACCACTCTCTGGGTGAAGAAATTCCTCCTAGTTTCTGTCCTAAATGGCCTACCCCTTATCCTTAGACTGTGGCCCCTGGTTCTGGACCCCCCGACCATCGGGAACATCCTTCCTGCATCTAGTCTGTCCAGTCCTGTCAGAATTTTATAAGTTTCGATAAGATCCCCTCTCATTCTTCTAAACTCCAGCGAGTACAAGCCAAATCGTCCCAATCTCTCCTCATACGTCATTCCTGCCATCCCAGGTATCAGCCTGGCGAATCTTCGCTGAACTCCTTCCATGGCAAGAACATCCTTCCTCAGATAAGGCGACCAAAACTGCACACAATACTCAAGATGTGGTCTCACCAAGGCCCTGTACAACTGCAGCAAGACATCCTTGTTCCTGTACTCAAACCCTCTCGCTACGAAGGCCAACATACCATTTGCCTTCTTAACCGCCTGCTGCACCTGCATGCTTACCTTCAGCGACTGGTGCACAAGGACACCCAGGTCTCGTTGCACTTCCCCTTCTCCCAATCTATTGCCGTTCAGATAATAATCTGCCTTCCTGTTTTTGCCACCAAAGTGGATAACCTCTCATTTATCCACATTATATTGCATCTGCCATGCTTTTGCCCAATCACCCAACCTATCCAAATCATACTGGAGTTTCTCGGCATCCTCCTCACAGCACACACGCTCACCCAGCTTTGTATCGTCTGCATATTTGAAGATATTACATTTAGTTCCCTTGTCTAGATCATTAATATATATTGGGAATAGCTGGGGTCCAAAGACCGATCCCTGCGGTACCCCACTGGTCACTGCCTGCCACTCGGAAAAAGACCCGTTTATTCCAACTCTTTGCTTTCTGTCTGCCAACCAGTTCTCTATCCAAGTCAATACCTTGCCCCCAATCCCATGTGCCTTAACTTTACACGCTAATCTCTTATGCGGGACCTTATCAAAAGCCTTCTGAAAGTCCAAATACACCACATCCACTGGTTCTCCCTTATCTATTTTACCAGTTACACCCTCAAAAAATTCCAGTAGATTAGTCAAGCATGATTTACCTTTTGTAAATCCATGTTGACTTTGTCCGATCCTGTCACTGTTTTCCAAGTGCTCTGCTATTACATCTTTTATAATGGAATCTAGCATTTTCCCCACTACCGATGTCAGACTTACTGGTCTGTAATTCCCCGTTTTCTCTCAACCACCTTTTTTGAATAGTGGGGTAACATTAGCTACCCTCCAATCCATGGGTACTGTTCCAGATTCCTTTGAATGTTGGAAGATGATCAGCAATGCATCTACTATTTCTAGGGCCACTTCCTTAAGTACCCTAGGATGTAGATTATCAGACCCTGGGGACTTATCGGCCTTCAATCCCATCAATTTCCCTAACACCATTTCCCTACAAATACTGATTTCTTTCAGTTACTTCTTCTTCTTCGAGAGAGAGAGAACTGCTTCCAGATGCTTGCTTCTGAAGCCGCCGAGTTTCGATGGTGTTTTAAACTTGAGCGATGGGTCTCTCCTTTCTTCTCGAACTGGTTGAACTGTTTCTGTGGAACTCCTTCTGCTGAACTGTACTTATCAAACTCATTGAACTACTGATCGAACTGATTTCTTGTGGAGACAGGTCTTTAGTTTATACTAATTGAGGCCTGCTTATCTGCCCGCCAAATCTTCTCTGGCCCATTGTTAAATTTTGGGCGGGCTCGTTAACATTAATGGTTTTAAATTCTTTAACGAGTTTCGAGTTGGTCCCATCTATTTTTAATTGATTTAAGTTGATGTAAACTAGTTTCGGGATTGCTTCGAAATTGGTTTAAGTGTGTGAAGTGGTTTTGGATGTCTCTCTGAGTGGTTAAACTGTCGTTCTCTTGTTGGGGTCAGGGTCCCTTTTGTGGATCAGTGGCATGTACTGCATTATGCATACTCTTGATGGCTCTGTAATTTTGGCGGGAACTGTCCTTCCGTAGGCCTATTGTCATTTATGTGGAATGACTGAGACGGTCCAGAACATTCCCAGACAGTTTGGCCTGTGCCAATACTCAAACGGTTTGTTTTACAGAGGCCCATCCCAATTCCTTTGTCGCAGCCTTGCACAGGCCTGGACATGTCCTTTTTAAAATAACCAAAATCCTGGGGTTTTAACTTTAAACCCCTTTTCAGCCCAATATTCTTTAAAACAGTAATCTTCTTGGTTTGAGGGAATCTGTAGAATTTTGCGAACCTTACAGGTTATAGCAACAACATATTGATGCAGTGAATGGCAGATTCGATATGCCCTGCCTCAGTTTTTGGTTATGACTCCCCTGCTGGCTCGGACACAATGACTCGTCTCCTGACGTCACGTGGGGTGGATGTTCGAAGCCAAGCCTTGATGGGCCAGATGCAATCCATTCGCAGGCTGTATTTTGTTTGCCACTGGTTTAGAGGAACACACAATTGTGCTCCAGAACCAGCCTAGCCAAGCTGTTCCAGTACACTTACAACAGTGGCATCTACCTGACAAAGTGGAAAATTGCCCAGGTATATCCTGTCCACAAAAAGCAGGAGAAATTCAATCCAGCCAATTAGCCTATTCTCAATCATCAGCAGAGTGATGCAAGGGGTCATTGACAGTGCTGTCAAGCAGTACTTACTCACCAATAACCTGCTCACCCATGCTCAGTTTGGGTCCCGCCAGGACCACTCGGCACCAGACCTCATCACCGTCTTGGTCAAAACATGGACAAAAGAGCTGAATACCAGAGGTGAGGTGAAAATAACTGCTCTTGACAGCAAGGCAACATTTGATCGCCTGTGGCATCAAGGAGTCCTATTAAAATTGAAGTCAATTGGGAGCAGGGGGAAAACTCTCCACTGGCTGGATTCTTACCTAGCACAAAGGAAGATGATTGTGGTTGTTGGGGGCCAATCATCTCAGCCTCAGGACACCACTGCAGGAGTTCCTCAGGGCAGTGTCCTAGGCTCAACCATCTTCAGCTGCTTCATCAATGAACTTCCTTCCATCATAAGATCAGAAGTGGGGATGTTCACTGATGACTGCACAGTGTTCAGTTTCATTCGTAACTCCTCAGATAATGAAGCAGTCTGTGCCCGCATGCAGCAAGACCTGGACAACATTCAGGCCTGGGTTGATAAGTGACATGTAACATTTGGACTACACAAGTGCCAGGCAATGACTATCTCCAACAAGGTAGAGTCTAACCACCGCCCCTTGACATTCAACGGCATTACCATCGCCGAATCCCCCACCATCAACATCCTGGGGGTCATTGACCAGAAACTTAACTGGGCCAACTACATAAATACTGTGGCTACAAGAGCTGATCAGAAGCTGGGTATTCAGCGGCGAGTGACTCACCTCCTGACTCCCCAAAGCCTTTCCACCCTCTACAAAGCATAAGTCAGGAGTGTGGTAGAATACTCTCCACTTGCCTGGATGACTGCAGCTCCAACAACACACAAGAAGCTCGACACCATCCAGGACAAAGCAGCCCGCTTGATTGGCACTCCATCCACCATCTTAAACATTCACTTAAACATGCAGGCCTAGAAATTGAGTTGCCTTAGCGCCGCTTTTGCGGCGCTAGAGGGCCTAGCGCTGCAATTGGCGCCGGCGCCGAAATTGCCTGGGGCCCTTCCGCCGCGCTAGACCGGTAGCGCTGCGCCGGCACCGATGACGTCATCGGTGTGCGCAGCGTCCCGGTTGCCATGGCGACGGGCCCCAGCGCCAAAATTCAGTTGCGGCCGCCTCGCCCGTGGCAGCCGCAACTAAGACTCTGGCAACAGAGTCTTACCTGACTTTGCGCCGGCGCATTAAAGGCCCCGCGGCGGCCGGCCGCCTTCCCGCCGGCCGCCTGGCCGCAGCTCCCTCCCCGGACTTCCCCCCCGCCCCCCCCCCGGAACAGAAGCAAGCCCGGCACTTGTCCGAGGTGCCGGGCTCATTTTTAGAACGATTTTCGCGGGCCGCGGCCGGGTGCAGGCAGCTCCTCCTTAAGGGAAGGAGGAGGCCTGCACTTCCCGAACCTGCCGCACCGCAGCGGGCGCCGCAGCGCCGGAATAGCGCCAATATTCAGCACGTAGCGCCAGTTTTCAGGCGCAAACACCTCTCAGCAGCGCCGGCAGCCGTTTGGGCGCAAAACTATTGAATTTTGGGCCCGACCAGCGCGACTTAGCTCCGGCACTAACTTCCGGCGCTAAAGCCCTGGCTGCGCCAAAACTCAATTTCTAGGCCGCAGTGTGTACCATCTACAAGATGCACTGCAGTAACTCACCAAGGCTACTTTAACAGCACCTCCAAAACCTGCAACCTCTACCACCCAGAAGGACAAGGGCAGCAAGCACATGGGTACACCATCGCTTGCAAGTTCCCCTCCAAGTCACACATCGTCCTGACTTGGAAGTATATCGCCCTCTCTTCGTCGTTGGTGGGTCAAAATCCTGGAACTCCGTCCCTAGCAGCACCGTGGGAGTACCTTCACCACACGGACTGCAGCGGTTCAAGAAGGCGGCTCACCACCACCTTCTCAAGGGCAATTAGGGATGGGCAATAAATGCTAGCCTTGCCAGTGATATACCTATCAATTCGTCCAATAAAAAGCGACGAGTTAGGAACGTAACTAAAGGTTTTTATTGACTAAATAACAGAGCCCACCCTCGTGGGTGATCGGGTCCAACAAGGAGGAATACCAGCCAGTCGACTACCTTTATACCTGGGCAGGTAGGTGGAGCCATGGGCGGAGTCGGAGGTGGTCAGCCCAGGTATAACAGCGCGACAAGAGGCGACCTCGTATCGTGATACAACAGTGATAACGGTGATAACAATACAACAGTGATAACTATAGTGTAACGATAAAAGTGGTTTACCACATTCACCCCTTGTTTAGATTTGAGTCCGGCGGGGTGAAGTGTACTACCAGTTCTGGTATGTCAGTCTGTCCGGAGGCCTCGTAAGCCTCTCCGATCGTCGCAGCGGCGGTGCTGCATTATCCGGTGTTAGTGCTGGTGTCTGCGTGGTCGGCGAAGGCTCGTGGGGTTCCGGCATGCCGTCTACCTGGGCTGGAATTGGGGGGGTGGTGGGGGGGGGTAAAGGTGGTGTCTCCGGAGTGCCCGAGGGTGCGAGGTCTCGTAAGGAGACAGTGTCCTCCCGCCCGTCTGGGTAAGCCACGTAGGCGTACTGGGGGTTGGCGTGCAGGAGGTTCACCCTTTCGACCAGGGGGTCTGTTTTATGGGCCCTCACGTGCTTTCGCAGCAAGACGGGCCCCGGAGAGGTCAGCCAGGTTGGTAGAGTGGTTCCCGTAGTCGACTTCCTGGGGAAAACAAACATTCGTTCATGGGGGGTGGCGTTAACGGCAGTGCAAAGTAGTGACCGGATGGAGTGCAGCGCTGTCGGGAGGACTTCCTGCCAGCGGGAGGTTGGGAGGCCCTTAGACTTTAAGGCTAAGAGGACGGCCTTCCATACCGTCGCGTTCTCTCTTTCCACCTGGCCGTTCCCTTGGGGGTTGTAGCTGGTGGTCCTACTTGCTGCAATACCTCTCGCTAGTAGGAACTGACGGAGTTCCTCGCTCATGAAAGAGGAGCCCCGGTCACTATGTATATAGTTTGGGAACCCGAACAAGGCGAAGAGGTCGTTCAGGCATTTAATGACCGTGGTACTGGTCATGTCTGGGCAGGGGAAGGCAAAGGGGAAACGGGAGTACTCATCAACAATGTTGAGGAAGTACACATTACGGTCAGAGGACGGGAGGGGCCCCTTAAAGTCGATGCTCAGGCGCTCGAAGGGGCGGGTGGCCTTGATCAGGCTTGCTCTGTCCGGCCTAAAGAAGTGCGGTTTGCACTCGGCGCAGGTCTGGCAGTTCCTGGTTATGGTCCTGACCTCCTCGATGGAGTAGGGCAGGTTGCGGGCCTTAATGAAGTGGTAAAGTCTGGTGACCCCGGGGTGGCAGAGGTCGTTGTGGAGGGTCTGAAGTCTATCACTTTGCGCGCTGGCGCATGTAATTCGTGACAGAGCATCGGGGGGTTCGTTCAGCTTACCTGGCCGGTACAAGATATCATAATCGTAGGTGGAGAGCTCGATTCTCCACCTCAAGATCTTGTCATTCTTGATTTTGCCCCTCAGCTTGTTATTAAACATAAAAGCGACCGAACGTTGGTCGGTAAGGAGGGTAAATCGTTTGCCTGCCAGGTAGTGCCTCCAGCGTCGTACCGCCTCCACAATCGCCTGGGCCTCTTTCTCGACCGACGAGTGTCGGATCTCAGGGCCCTGTAGGGTCCTTGAGAAGAAGGCCACCGGTCTCCCCTCCTGGTTAAGGGTGGCGGCTAGGGCGAAGTCGGATGCATCGCTCTCGACTTGGAAGGGGATGGACTCATCCACTGCGTGCATAGTGGCCTTGGCAATGTCTCCCTTAATGAGGGAGAAGGCTGCGCACGCTTCCTCCGTAAGGGGGAAGGATGTGGACTTCATGAGGGGTCTGGCTTTGTCCGCATAATTGGGCACCCATTGGGCATAGTAGGCGAAGAGCCCCAGGGTTCTCTTAAGTGCCTTAGGGCAGTGGGGGAGGGGTCCTGCCGGTCGCGGCCGCAGATGGTGACGTTATCTAGATAGGGGAATGTGGCCTGCAGTCCGTTCTGGTCAACCATCCGGTCCATCTCCCTTTGGAAGACCGAGACCCCGTTGGTGACACCGAAGGGGACCCTAAGGAAGTGGTATAGGCGCCCATTCGCCTCGAAGGCGGTGTACTGGCGGTCCTCGGGGTGGATAGGGAGTTGGTGGTAGGCCGACTTAAGGTCGATGGTCGAGAATACGCGGTATTGTGCAATCTGATTGACCATGTCAGATATGCGGGGAAGGGGGTATGCGTCCAGCTGGGTGTATCTGTTTATGGTCTGGCTGTAGTCGATGACCAGGCGATTTTTATCGCCGGTCTTAACGACCACGACCTGGGCACGCCAGGGGCTGTTGCTCCCCTCGATGATGCCCTCCTTCAGGAGACGCTGCACCTCAGAGCTAATGAAAGCTCTGTCCCCAGCGCTGTACCGCCTGCTCTTGGTAGCGACGGGTTTGCAGTCGGGGGTGAGGTTAGCGAACAGGGAAGGTGGCGGCACCTTGAGGGTGGATAGGCTGCAGGTGTTACGCGGTGGGCGGTTTAACCTTCGCTGGTTGTCGACTGTGAGTGGGGGGAGGGGTCCACCGTATGCTAGGGTTACACTTTGGAGGTGGGATTGGAAGTCCAGCCCTAGTAGGACGGCAGCGCAGAGCTGGGGGAGGACGAGGAGTTTAAAGTTTTTATACTCTGTACCCTTAACCGACAAGGTCACAGCACAGTAGCCGCTAATGTCCGTGGCGTGGGACCTCGATGCCATCGAGATTCGGTTGCGCGTTGGCAGGACAGGGAGGGAGTAGTGGCTCACCGTGTCTGGGTGGATGAAGCTCTCCGTGCTTCCGCTGTCGAACAGGCAGGTCGTGGCGTGGCCGTTTACTTTGATGTCCATCATCGACTTGGACAGGTGGTGTGGGCGGGCTTGATCCAGAGTGACGGAGGCTAGCGTGTAGGTAAGCGAGTCGTTGTCGTCTGCGGGCGAGGCGGTCGTCGGGTCCGGGGGCCCGGTGGCAGTCGGGCGTGGTGGGTAAAATGGCGTCTCCCACGAGGTAGGACAAAATGGCGGAGAAGATGGCTGCCCCCATAACTCACATGAGGCACTATTGGGGTCGGTTGCCTTGATCAAAGATGGCCGCCCCCATGACTCACGTGTGGGGATACTGGCCTCAGTTGCCGTGAAAGAAGATGGCCGCCCCCACAGTTCGCATGAGGCACTGCTGGCCTCTGAAGATCCGCTCCTGCAGGCCTTAGAGAAATGGCCTTTCTTCCTGCAGGTTGTGCAGGTAGAGTTCCTGGCTGGGCAGCGCGACCTCGGGTGCTTCTCCTGGCCGCAAAAGAAGCAGCCGGCGGCCCGATCGCAGGTGCCCGATGTCGGAGCCGGTACCGGGGGTGGCGGGCCCGGTCGGGTCCGGGACGCCGACGCTGAGGTAGGTCCCGGGGGCGGCGCTGCGAAGGGTATTGCGGTCGGGGTCGGGGTAGGTCCCGGGGGCGGCGCTGCGAAGGGTATTGCGGTAGGGGTCGGGCCCGAGTCCCAGGGTCGCGAGCAGTACCTGGAAAACGCCTCCTGGTCCTGATGGGCCACCTCCAGGGAGAGAGCGAGGGCTTCAGCTTTGTCCAGGTCGAGGTCTTTAGCTTCAAGCAGTCTTTGCCGTGAGTAGTCGGACCGTAGGCCTTTCACAAAGGCATCGCGGATATTATCTTCCGTATTTTCAACAGCCGTCACCGCTTTAAAGTCACAGTTCCTGCCGAGTGCTCTTAGCGCCCGTAAAAATTCAGCTACAGACTCTCCTGGCTGTTGCGGGCGGGATCTTAGGAGGTGCCTGGTGTACATGTAATTTACCGGGCTGTGGTACTGCTGTTTCAGTAGGTTGATAGCGGCCTCGTACGTAGTCGTGTCCTGTATGAGTGCGTATACTCTCGGGCTCGCTTGGGCGTTCAGAAGTCTTAGTTTGGATCTCTGCGGGGCGCCGGATTCTTCCAGGTAGGATTCGAAGCAGTCCAGCCAGTGTTTGAAGTTGAGGGCTGCGTTTGCTGCCTGTGGGTTTAGATCCAGGTACGGTGGTTTGAGGGCTTGCAGCCAAGCCGGCTGGTGTGGCTGTGCTTCTGGGAGGGCTTCTGGCTGGCCAGTAGTAGACATCTTTAAAATTTAGTCAATAAAATTGATATACCTATCAATTCGTCCAATAAAAAGCGACGAGTTAGGAACGTAACTAAAGGTTTTTATTGACTAAATAACAGAGCCCACCCTCGTGGGTGATCGGGTCCAACAAGGAGGAATACCAGCCAGTCGACTACCTTTATACCTGGGCAGGTAGGTGGAGCCATGGGCGGAGTCGGAGGTGGTCAGCCCAGGTATAACAGCGCGACAAGAGGCAACCTCGTATCGTGATACAACAGTGATAACGGTGATAACAATACAACAGTGATAACTATAGTGTAACGATAAAAGTGGTTTACCACAGCCAGCGATGCCCAAATCCTGTGAATGAATAAATAAGAAAGATGCAAAAGTAGAGGAGATGGTAATTCATCACCAACAACTACCACTTAGTTTTCATTGTTATTTTTCATTATCTAGATATAAAATAACTGTGTATGATAATACAAGCATAAGATATGATTTGTTCCAACACAAATGGGGATAAAATGAGATCCATTCTCTCTAGAGTGAGGAGACTGACTGGTGGAACGCAGGACATCGTATAGAGAGGGGGACAAGATCCCGAAGCAGTAATATTGCTGTACCGTAACACATTTCTTAGGAAGTAAACTCAATAAAAATTCAATATCGTGCATTGAAGAAGTTATAATGAAAGGGATAGGGGCTGTATTTTGTTGTTTTGAGTGAAAAAGGGTTAAATGCTTTGGCCTAGAAATTCACACTGGCCCCGCCAGCTGGCTAACGGCCAAAAGTTAGTGCTGGGCGCGGAGCCATGTGCGACCGTCCGATATTCGCTTTTTGCGCCCCAAGTCGGAACCGGCCGCTATTCCAGGGTGTGCCCGCCCCCGCTTGGGGTGCAGAAACTGAATTTCAGCGCTCTAAGTGCCGCTGCGCCACCCGATGCGGTGCGGCAGGCTGCGGTACTGCAGGCCTCCTCCTTCTCTTAAGGTGGAGGTGCCTGCAACGGGGAGATCGCCGCTGGATTGTGCCGGCAAATGAGCCCGGCACCACGGAGAAGTGCCGGGCTCGCGGAAAGCAGCCGGCAATGCCGCGGGGGGGGGTGGTGGAGGAGGCCGGGGAAGGAGGTGCGGGCAGGCGGCTGCCGAAAAAGCGGCCAGCCGCACCTCCACCTTTATGCGCCCCACTAAGGCTGCAGTAAGGCCCTGGTCTCCGGATGTTAGTAGTGGCCGCCACGGAGGAGGCAGCGGCAACTGAATATGGGCGTCGGGCCGGCATCGGGGCGGAAACGGGGCACTGCGCACACCGATGACGTCATCGGTGCCGGCGCAGCGCTACCAGCTACCGCCGCCATTACTGCCGAGCTCAATATCAGCGCAACCTCCTATACTGGCGCAGAAACCCTCTTTAGGCGGTAACTGGGCGCAAAGCTTGCAGCGCCTTACTGAATTTCTAGGCCTTTATGTTTGTACAATTTAAGAACTGCCAATCAAAATGGAAGCAGAGTCTATTTTTCTTGTTTAAATTTTAAATTTGCAGAACACCATTTCTTTTACATTGTAAATGTGTGCATTCAATGTCTAATTGCAGTGGTCTTTTAAAGGATTATCTACTTCCAGTGACAGATCTATCTGTGAGCATAGATGGGCCGTGGCAGTTGTTGAATGATCTTTGTTCTACTTTAGCATCTTTCCTCAATGAAAAGCTCATAGCTGAATGATTGAGATTGTGTGCTCCTCCTAGCCCTTCATGAATCTTCCTTAGCAAAGCATAGACCATCAAAATAATAGCCCTGGCATTTCTTTGCTTACAGCCTGCTTAAGAAGTGTGACTCAGTTAGAGCATAGATATTTAAGCTCTGGTAAAAGACTTTGGGGGAGATAACGGGGCGCTAACGACTTACTGCCCGGGTGCGGCAAGATGAACGACTCCCGTGAACTTCGGTGAGAGGTTTGCGGCGGCGGTAAAACTTTGCGCCACGATCTCCTTTGCCTGGAGATCGTGACGTCATTGCCGTGCGTAGCGCCCCCCGACCCGGACTTCGGTTCCACCCCCTGCAGGATGACACTGACAGCCGCAGGAGGCATTGATCAGGCGGCCGGACGCTTTGGGGGCGTAAGTTAAAGGGGAGGTTGCTGAGGTAAGTACCTAAATTTCTGAAATGTTTTTTGTTCAATTCTTTTTACTTCTCTCGGGCCGCGCTCGATCAGCCCGGCACTCTGCTGGAGTGCGTGGGGCTGATCAGGCCGGATCACGGCCGCCGTCAGGGACCAGCTAACTGGTCCCAATGCAGAGCCTGCAGTGATGGGCCTTCTCTTTACAGAAGGGAAGGAGCCTCGGATCTCAGCAGCGCTGCACCACTGCTGCCCCGCCTGCGTCCTTTAGCGCTTCCTTCCTCGAGCGCTAAAACCAAATTTTTTAAAAAGCTGGGTATCATTAGCACTTGGTGCTAGGTTTCCCAGCTTTCAAAAGTTACCGCCCCCAAAATGGGGCCATACTGAATTTCTCCCCTCACCGACACTGAAGAGAAGTGTTGTGGTATCACCTTATAGAAATACTGGCCCTGATTACTTGAATTGATGGTGAATACATTCTTACTAATACTTATGTATTTAGGCTGCTGTTACACTGTTACTTTAGCATTGATGGCAAAATGGTTTTGAGTGCACATTGTAATGAAAGTGGCAGTCGAACCCAGGAGTCAGATTGATAGTTTGATTCCCAAGTGCAGTGAAATGAGAATTGTCACTTTCAGGAGATAGCATCACTTCCAGGATGCTTTTACACTGTTGGAACAAACTTTCTCTAAACTGTGCTTGATCTTTGCGTCCTAAAATCTGCGACTTTAATAATTGTAGTTACAGCAACAAGCTACAGTATGTTGCACACATTTCAAAATGTAGTACCCAATATCCAATGGTCAAGTGAACTAAAAGGAAATGGGGTTCTTACTGTACAGTATTTGAAGTGTAAATATTAAAGGAACATCAATTCTAATATATAAGGACTTTATTTGATCAAAATGATGTCTTCTTTGCATAAAATTACCCCATTCAGTTGAAATAAACACAATGACCTTCACTTGGTCATGGATATGACGTTAAAGTATACCATCATTAAATTGATTAGAAAAAGAAAATAATAGTTTTAGAGTGGTATAAAATTAAAAAATAAGAATAATGTGATTTCCTATCAGGTTGAAATATTAAGCAAAACTATATTTACACAGCACTAATATGTATTGCTCTCACAGGTGAAGATGGCTTGCCTCAGCTTGTTTTAACATGTTAAACAACAGATAGACAGTGCATTCATCAACTGCACAATGCCTGAACTACTGTAGTGTGTTTGTTCAAGATTGCATAATACTATACGTGTTGAAGTTACAGCAAAACATAGGGTAGGGAAAGCAAAGATTTGAATATTTTGAAAATGTAAAACTTAATTGGGCCAAATCTTGCTGGAGTGGGGCATCTCACAGATGTGCCGTTAGTTAAAATGTTTCCTGCACTCTTGAGCTCGAACTTTTTTTGCAGCGTACCTTGCTGGAAGTGCGAGCTGATAACGGCGAGCCAAGGGCAACGGTGCATCTGGGACCTTAGTGAACGGCGGAACCAACAGTGTATCTCCTTAACCAATGAGATTTAAGGATTGAGAAAGAAACAGGAACAACGGAGAAGGGTGAATTAGAGTCAAATATGGTCACAAAAGATAAATAAAGAGAGGGAAAGAAAGATTGGATTAAGAGAGAGAGAGAAAAAGAGACAGAAAGGAAAAGTAAGAAGAAAAAGTACAATTTAAAAGTTCAAGTTTTAAAAATCTCTAACAATAATTTACTTACTACCTGTAGGAATGAGATTCAATAGTTTAAATTGTTCCTTTCCTGGGCCGGAGGGATTGATTGGCATTGCATTAGCAATAATCGTGTCATTACTGTACAAAGGTACTTGGGTTGTTAAGTTCCAACCCTAATTTTCTGTGGCGAGTTTAATGGGCAATTAATGTGCAAACCCAGCAAGTTCTTAAAAATAACAGGGAGGCTAAAGGCGAGATGCCGTTTGTGCGAAGCAAATGGCGGAGCGGCGTAAATCGATCAGCAAGTTCTGAAGATTCGCAACTCAGCGAAGTATCTCTTGATCCCCTGAACTTATTGGCTGATGTGATCATTAATAACGACATGCGTCGTTAACATGCCATTATTTTTCCAGCAAGATCTGGCCCAATGTATGTTGCAACACATCAAGTGCTCAAAAATCATAGGACCAAAGGAACAGGTAATATAAGTTGAGCAGGTAGGAGATGAGAGCAACCTAGACTACAAGAAGAATTTATGTATATTTATATTTCTAATGGTTTATTGTAGTCTATGAAATAAAGCTTCCTCAGCACCTTTTTGACTCTTCTCTTTAGGTGTGTAATTCTTCCAACATTCTCGTTACATATTTGCATATGCTAGTTTACATCACTTAGCAATCGTTTTCATTCCTCCAATCTTTGACAGAAGGCAGAGTTCAGCACCATGTTAAACAATGCTAATGCTTTTGTGTTATTCACTATAGGCGATACTTTGGCGAAAAGATCGGCCTGTATTTTGCATGGCTGGGATGGTATACCGGGATGCTTATTCCTGCTGCCCTGGTCGGATTATTTGTATTTCTTTACGGATTGTTTACAACTGAGTCCAGCCAAGTCAGGTAGGAAAATGTTGCAATTCCTGAGTAGATAATGGAACAATTCGGACCTGTTTGGTAACGGTTTTATTCACAATTGAACTCTGTCAACAATAGTATTTAAGGAGCAGAAAAATGCCATTATATCCCATAAGTCTATCCCATTACCGGAAGTCAGCTCTCGTTACCATTTTTTTCACCATCTCCCTCAGTCCTCTTTATCTCCAGAAGCTCCTCCATTTATCTTCTGGATCCATTTATACTATCTGCTTTAACGGCCTTCCCTGATAGCTTATTCGACAAGTCCATTACCCTTTGGGAAAAAGTTCCCCAGCTTCCCCTCTTACTCTTAACACATCATTTTAACTTGCATTCTCTGGTACAGTCCCCACCACTTAAAACGTCCACATTTAAAATGGACAGTCGCTTATATTGACCAAAAAAAGAAAACCATTAACCATTTGCATTTACGTCAATTCCAAAGTCACCGGCTGTAGAGTTTTTACTGCTCCATTTATTTTGGGCAGCAAACTCAAGGCCAGTGGCTTATTGGCAGGTAAGCCAATGATTGATGTCAGCCCTGCAGATTATGGGTGCTCTAAACCTCCTGTGACAAATTGCTTTCTTTACATGTCATCCTGGTGTAGCTGTAGTTGTCTGAGCTGGACCGGCTTATGGAGAAATCTGTCAGCGGGGAATGGGACCTGGGCCACGGTCAGCTGGGAATGGAACCTGGGCCACGGTCAGCTGGGAATGGGACCTGGGCCATGATCAGCTGGGAATGGGACCTGGGCCACGGTCAGCAGGGACTGAGAGCCAGTCACCGTCAGCGGGGAATGGGACCTGGGCCATGGTCAGCGGGGAATGGGACCTGGGCCACGGTCAGCTGGGAATGGGACCTGGGCCATGGTCAGCTGGGAATGGGACCTGGGCCATGGTCAGCTGGGAATGGGACCTGGGCCATGGTCAGCTGGGACTAAGACCTCGGTCACGGTCAGCTGCGAATGGGACCTGGGCCATGGTCAGCTGGGACTGAGACAGTCACCGTCAGCTGGGAATAGGAACCAGCCACCATTAGCTTGCCGCCCATGTTGGGTCACCCTGTTCACAAATTTTTTTTCATAGAATTTACATCACAGAAACAGGCCATTCGACACAACTGGCTTATGCCGGTGTTTATGCTCCACGCGAGCCTCCTCCCACCTTACTTCATCTAACCCTATTAGCATATCCTTCTATTCCTTTCTCCCTCATGTGCTTATCTAGCCTCCCCTTAAATGCACTTATGGTATTCGCCTCAACTACTCCTTGTGGTAGCGAGTTCCACATTCCAACCACCCTCTGGGTAAAGAGGTTAAAGCTGAAACTATCACTGGATGAGTGCAGCTGATCTAATTTCTAGCACGGGGATTACATTGATTTCGAACAAGGTATTTTGGGGAGAATGACTACAATACATTTATCTTTTTAATGGCCGTTATACCGGACATCACATATAGCGGGCAGATCGCATTCGCACGAACGTACCTGGCATAAGCGGTGGGAACTGTATTTGATTCCTTCCTCACAAATGAACAATTTGCTTGGATAAACGTTATCACTTTCCTTCAGAAGCTTGAAAACTTCAATTAGATTACCTCAAAGTCTCCATTTTTTCCAAAGCAAAAGAGCTTCTTTCACGTTTAATAATTTAAATTCCTTACACTCGGAATCATCCAGGCTGCTCAGCACTGCAACCTTTCAAGGTTAGTAATATCCTTCCGAAGATTAGACGGCCAAAATTGGACACAGTACTCCAGTTGATAGCTGAACACTGCCTTATACATCGACAAGACAACTTCTTTTGATTTGTAGAGAGAGAAACAGAGTTAACGTTAACTCTGTTTCTCTCTCTACAGATGCTGCCTGACCTGCTGAGTATTTCCAACATTTTCTGGTTTTATTTCAGATTTCCAGCATCTGCAGTATTTTGCTTTTGTTCTTTTGATTTGTCCTTCTTCTATTATAGACTCATACCTGAATTGCCTTTTCTACTCTTAAACCGTCCTGTGCTGATAATTTAGTAGATGTATTCACTATATAAGCCTGAAATCTCTTTCCAAATCATTTCCCACATAACACAAACTGTGTTATGATTTATTACTCCCATACTCATTATTTTATGCTTACTGAATTGCATCTATCACCTTTTGGACCAGTTCTCTTAAGGTCCATGCCCTTCTGATATCTATTTCATTGTACCTCATTTTGCCCTTTCTCTATTTCATCAATGCCAACAAGTTAATTTATAGGAAATTCATAAGGCTCTGCACAGCTATTATGTTGTAATTTGCTATGGCAGTTGCACCAGACTTGCATTCCAAGCATAATGAAGATTGATGACTGCTGTTGAGTATCATCGGCGATATCACTAAACCCAAACTCATTTTTCCCCATGTGATGAAAATGTAATGTTTCCCTGCGCATCATTATACGCAATAGGACTGAAATTCTGCTGGGAGCACACCCATCAGTTCACAGGGGCGTTCCACATTACCGGCACAGGAAGGGGAACTCGTAGGGCTCTTTCGTTTACATACAGCTCGTGGGCTCCCATTATAGATTAGGCCATGTGCTGGGAGCATGCAGACTACCAAAAATGGGTTGGGTACTCTAGGACAAGAGCTTAAAGGTGCAGGTGCAGTTCCTTAAAAGTTCAAGAAAGTGATGACTTACACTACCATGTGCAGTTATCCCATTCATTGGAGAAATTTGGAGTTCTGGCTGCAGGTGCTGTCAAAGTTACATGACTGCCTCTCTGGTGAAACATAAGTGGTGAAAAGCCCTCAGCTCTTCAGATATATCTAAGTAATAGATATAATAGGTGTAGCAGTCTGTACACACAGCTCCTTGGGTAGGTGTAGTTGCATTCAATTATCTTCTGCTCAATTTTCCTCATCCTCCAGGTCTCCCGGGGAAAGAGAAATTCCCAACGGAATGCCCAGCCTATGCAGAGGCATCTGTTACCAATCACGGTGAAGCTTTATTGAATGCTATGTGAAAAAGAGACAAACAAACTCAATTAAAGAAGGAATAAGCTGCAGTGCAACAGCACTAGAGTAATTCATCTCAATTAACCCAAAGACAGCAAAGAAACGAGATAGAATTACATAGAATATACAGCAGAGAAACAGGCCCAACCAGCCCATGCTGGCACCACACGAGCCTCCTCTCATCCTCCCTCATCTAACTCTAGCAGCATAACCCTCTATTTCCTTCTCCCTCGTATACTTATCTAGCCTCCCCTTAAATGCATCGATACGCTCAAGGGCAATTAGGGATGGGCAATAAATGCTGGCCTTGCCAGTGACACCCACATCCCAGGAACAAAGAAATAAAAACTATTTGCTTCAACCACTCCCTGTGGTAGCGAGTTCCACATTCCCACCGCTCTCCGGGTAAAGAAGTTTCTTCTGATTTCCCTATTTGATTTCTTGGTGACTATCTTATATTGATGGCCTCTAGTTTTGCTCTTCCCCCCAAGTGTCTACTCTATCAAAACCTTTCATAGTTTTAAACACCTCTATTAGGTCACCCCTCAGCCTTCACTTTTCAAGAGAAAAGAGTCGCAGCCTGTTCACCCTTTCCTGATAGGCATAACCTCGCATTTCTGAATGATCTGAGAACACTGATGCTAATGGCCCAGAAATTCGGGTCTCCACCGGTGAGTACGCACGGGGTACTCACCCGTAGGCCCGATGGAAGTGCCGGTTTCCTGCATGCACTGCGCATGCGCGGGAAACCGGCACTTGCGTTCCTCTGAACGAAGGGGTTCAGAGGTCGAATGCGTGCGCGGGGGAGGCTGCGCGTGCGCATCAAACTTAGTTTTTTTTTTACAGGTTTCTCCGGGAACGTAAGCCTGCAGAATTTAGAAATGTAAAAAGCAGGCATAAGGCCTGCTTTTTACAAGGTAAGCGGTGAATTAATTAAAATTAAAACATTTTTTCCACAGGTTTATTATTTTTAAATACTTTAAAGCAAGGTAAGTTTATTTTTAGCCCCGTTAGAATATAAAATTATTTTTTCAAAAATTTATATTATTGTTTAAAATAGTTATTTCATATAATTTATAGTTTATTTAAAAAATGTGATGGTTTTTTAAAATTTATTTGAAGGTGTAGTACTATTTTGGGGCCGTAGTATTTATAAGTCTTGACAGCACTTCCTGTCAGAGTTATGAATGGAGCATTCCCTGCTCCGATTGGCTGCCCATGGCCCACGTGATCCCAGGGGACGCATCGAACTAACTGCGCCCCTGGGATACGCAAGCACTGCGCACCGGCAGCTGGACCAGGCCCCGGATCGGAATTCCACGGGAGCCCACAGCTCAACAGCCAGCGCGCAAGGTAAGTGCAGATCGGGGCTTGCACCCGCGGGAAGCCCCTGACCCGAATTTCTGGGCCATTAAGTCATACAGCACATCTTTGAGAAGCCCAGGAAGGGTCTTCTCCTAGTTGTATGCCGGCTGTCTTTTTACAGGTGCTCACCAATGATGTCTCCTTATAGATCTGAATTGGTGGGAAATGCAGGGCTGGGAAGCTTTGGCCTGTATATTAAGAGGGGCAGTTTACGTATGCAGAGGGTGGAGTTTCAGACCTGGAAATCTGGGTTTTCCTGCGTGCTGTGGAGTATTAACACCACGGTGTGCGCCTTGTGGCCCTGACATATCCCCTGCCCAAAAGTCAGCCTGTCTGACAGGTTTGGCTTCCAGTCGGGCGGGGAGGACTCTAGAGCAGGCCACAGGATTGGGTAGGTCTGATCCTGAGGAGGGAGTTCAGAGCCCGGGGGGGGGGCGAGGGGTACAACCCACGATTCCCAGGACCTTTGTATAGTGGGGAGGAGTCTGCTGGGGCAGAGAGCTCTGTAGGCCAGGGGGAAGCACTCCTGGCTCCTCCTATCCGACAAGCAGTGCTGTGCAGGCACTTAACCTTCTGCCCAAAGCTGTTCTCGTCTCTCTTTAGCTGCCGGGTTTTTCGAGGCCTGGGAAACCCGGCCGCCCACTGTAAAACCTGCAAGGCAGGTTAAGTCAGAGGCTGCCAGCCTCATTAACATATTTAAATTGTTAGGATCAGGGTTCGGATTTTTTTAATTTTTACATCTGACCCGAACCCAACCAACCCAATTTGTGTCCTAAAATTCAGCCCTTTGTCTCCATGCATGTAAAGTTCAGACATGTAATGAGGCTCAGACCCTGGGGCAATGGTAGCATTCTGCATCACCAGCACTACCTGTGTAAGGACTCCCAGGCTGGGCGCTTACAGTATGTATCAGGTACAAGACCTCTGCTCCCACCTTCCGTCTGGCAAACAGTTGTGCTGCTGACCCACGGCATGAATCAGTCATTCATGAAAGAAAGACTTATGAAATAATACTGAGCGGCCTGCGGGTGGCGCTGTCCAGGGAGAGTATAAATACTCGGGCACGAGCCCAGCTTGCGCAGGACATTCTTAACAGGAACTAGTGAAGGACACAACTAGACCTCCATGTTGTAAAACAGTTGATTAAAGCTTTGTTTAACGCTTAGACCAAGTGCCTAGTAGTTTTCTTATGTCAATCCTTACATGATTTTATTGATTTAACTGAACACATTCTTTTTGGACACAATAATTTTCTGTTATATTTTATAGACACACCTATGATCACTCTCCTCTGAATGCTCCTCTCGCATTTCTTCCAAGTTCAAATAGGCCGTCCTACATACACTGCCTCATTCCTAAATTCTTACTTTGTTGAAATCAAGATTCCTATTCTAACTCACTCTTTTCTGGGACCTTAAAAATCAAGGAATTTCTTATCTGCCTCAGCTTTTCCTTGCTCCTAGAATCGCCAAACATTTTAAACCCAGACTTTCTCTCACCTAACACGACAGCAGAATACTGTGGATTTTAGAAATCTGAAATAACAACAGAAAATGCTGGAAACACTCAGCAGGCCAGGCAGCATCCGTGGAAAGAGAAACAGAGTTAACGTTTCAGGTCGATGACTGTAGTGGCGCTTCGTAATTTCCAAACGTGCAGCCACTGAGCTTTGAGGCTTTTAACAACGAGTAGACGCGTGTCGAAATAAAACGTTCCAAAACGTAACTTTGTCTTTAAACTGTTTACTGTAACACCTTACAAACAGAATTACAAAGCAAAACACGTTTAAATGAACACGGTCAAAAACTGTATTGCTCCAGCCCTCAAAAGCCTTTACCTTCTCTCCAGCCTCGTGCAGCTTGAACTGTAAAATGGCTGGATACCATGTGACAATCTTAAGGACTGTACCATTGTAGCAAGAATAAAGGGGGTATCTCAGACTATACTACTGGAACAAGAAAATAGGGGGTTTCTCAATACAATAAGTCAGTCAGGTAAATTAACTATTATACTATTTAACCAATATTTTAAAGTATTTTCTTTCTTAAACTTTCATGACTCTTACATTCCGGCCCCTAATTGACTAGGCACATGAAGCATATCAATTACTCAAACATTCTTAAGAGTCATAAACTAATGAGTTCAACATATTTACAATATAAATGTCCACTTTTTTTGTTCAGGAACCTTTCACGCTGCTTCTTGTAGCAGGCAGAGCTTTGTGATCGGTCTTTCCAGGGTACTGGTCTTGGTTTGCAAACAAACGCGACGAACGTCTCTGGAGTCTGGCATGGTCTTAATTATTTTTCCCATCAACCAAGAATTTCTAGGGGCTGAATCATCCACGATTAAGACGATGTCTCCGACAATGAAGTTCCTCTTTATTTTGGACCATTTTTGACGCTCCTGTAGCAGAGGTAAGTATTCTCTTGTCCATCTGGTCCAGAAAAGGTCTGACATATACTGAACTTGCCTCCACTTCCGACGGGCATACAGATCTTCCTTTTTGAAGACTCCCGGGGGCATGACTGGCTGTGTTTTCAACAACAACAGGTGGTTCGGAGTCAGGGCTTCGAGGTCATTGGGATCATCTGATGTCTTAGTTATCGGTCGGTCATTAATGATGGCTTCAACCTCACACAGAACGGTTTGAAGTCCCTCGTCGTCAAGCACTTGCAGCTTCAGTACAGAACTGAGTAGTTTTCTTACGGTGCGTATCTGTCTTTCCCAGACACCTCCATGGTGGGATGCAGCCGGTGGATTGAAGATCCACTTAATTCCTGTTTGCATCATGGCTTCCTGTATTTTAAGCTGATTCCAACCTTCAATAGCTTCCCGTAGTTCTCTCTCCGCTCCGACAAAATTAGTGCCATTATCAGAACGCATAATGGACACCTGTCCTCTTCTACAGACAAAGCGCCGCAGGGCGTTAATACAGGAATCAGTGTCAAGCGTGTGTGCCACCTCAATATGAACTGCTCTGATGGTCAAACAAGTGAAAAGCACACCATATCTCTTGACAAGGCTCCGTCCTCGTTTTACCTCGAAAGGCCCGAAATAGTCCACCCCTACGTTTGTAAATGGGGGCTTGTCTGGTAACAAACAGTCTTCAGGCAGGTCTGCCATTTTCTGCTCCCCAGCTCTAGCGTGTAACCGTCTGCAAACAATGCATTCAGAGAGTATTTTTCTTATCACAGAATTAGCTCCTGGAATCCAGTATCTTTGTCTTAGCTTCGCAAGCACGTGATTCCTCCCACTGTGTCCAATACTCTGGTGTATATGCTGAAGGATGAGAGTAGCAACCCGGAGGTCCTTAGAAAGGATAGCAGGATGCTTGGCCTCCTCTGGCATAGCAGATTTGTTTAGTCGCCCTCCCACCCTCAGTACTCCATCTTGCAGTGTAGGGTCCAGCTTGTAGATATGACTACCTTTCTTGATTGGAGTATTTCGCTGTAAAGCTTCGATTTCTTCTGGATATCTTTGTCTTTGACTGAATCAAACTATCTCCATCTCAGCCTTGGCCAAATCCTCCACGGTCAATGAATTCTTACCCAATGTGGTCTTGTGCTGGTGCATATATTGCTGTAGAAGCATTCTCTGCTTATCAGGGTTACTTTCAGACTGATGGATAGTGGCTCGATACTCTTTTCTCTTACCGCTCAGGTGTAGCAGCAACTCTTTCAACCTTAGAACCCATGCAACTGCTTTCCTCAACTGGTGCCATCCTGAGAAATGGTTAACAAGCTTGTTCACTGTGTCAAAGTTCTCTTTCGTAGTTATGAGATTTACTGTGACTGATCTCTTGACTTCGACGTCGTCTTCAGCAATCTGACTTGGCATATCTGGTCTTTCTGGCCATGATCTCTCTGTTTCCAGCAGATAACTTGGGCCTTGTATCCAAGTTTCACTCCTCATGAAGTTTTCAGCCTTCAATCCCCGTGGGGCTTGATCTGCTGGGTTTAATGAGGTGTTTACATACCTCCATCGAGATGGTTGTGTAGCTTCTCTAATGGATGAGATTCTGTTTGCTACGAAGGTCTTGAAGCGTATCTTCTCATTCTCTATATACTTCAGCACCGTCGTGCTATCCGTCCAGAAGACAGATTCTTCTAATGGGAGCTGTAACTCTTTCCGCATCACCTGGTCAACTTTAACTGCAACAACCGCTGCCGTCAACTCCAGTCTCGGGATGGTGACCTGCTTCAGCGGAGCCACCCTGGATTTCCCCATGAGGAAGGCACAATGTTTCTGGCCCTATTGATTTGTCAGCAAGAGGTAAGTAGCCGTGCCATAGCCGTCCTCACTGCCGTCCGAGAAATGATGTAGTTGAGCCGTCTTTGTAACTCCAAAACTCACAGGCTTGATGCATCTACTGACGTTGAAGCTAGAAAGTTGTTGCAAATCTGTCAACCATCTGAGCCTGGCTCTGAGCTTGACCTTCTGGGATATCTTCATCCCATCCTCTCTTGTCTCTACACAGCTCTCGTAGGATCAGCTTCACCAGCAGAATGAGTGGTGCCAGGAATCCAAGAGGGTCGTAGATGGAACTGACCATGGAGAGAATCCCTCGTCTTGTGGATGGTCTTTCGTTCACCATTATTCTGAAGTTGAACGTGTCTGACTCAATGCACCATTGTACACCAAGAGCTCTCGCAATAGGAAGGACATCGTGGCTCAGGTCCAGATCTTTGACTTCAGTGGCTCTTTCCTTTTCTGGGATAGAAGCTAGAACTGCTCTGCTGTTGCTTATCCACTTAGTCAGATGGAATCCTCCATTCGAACACAGAGTCCTAAGGTCTCTTGACAGTGCAATGGCAGCGTCTTCTGTTGACACGGACTTCAGACAGTCATCGACATAAAAGTTTCTGAAGATTGTCTCCACAGCCTCTGATGGTGCTTTGCCTTTGCCATCTTCTGCAGTTTTTCTGAGAGCGTAGCTTGCACAGCTGGGAGATGATGTGGCTCTGAACAAGTGTACAGCCATTCTACATTCCACCATCGCTTGATTAACGTCGCCATCTGGCCACCAAAGGAAACGCAGAAGATCAGCATCGTCATCAGGGATTCTGACTTGGTAGAACATTGATTCTATGTCTGCCATCATGGCAACGAGCTCTTGTCTAAACCTAGTCAAGACGCCAATGAGGGTATTAGTAAGATCAGGACCTTGAAGCGGCTGGTCATTCAGTGAAGTTCCTCTGAATGAGGCGGCACAGTCAAACACTACACGGATCTTTTTCTTCTTTGGGTGATACACACCGTGATGAGGAATGTACCAGACCTTTCCATCGTCTCTGTTCAACTGTTCATCGGGCACTTTTACAGCATAGCCTTTCGCTATGATGTTTCTCATGAAGCCTTTGTAGTCTTCGTGAAAGTCGGGGTTCTTGTTCAGCTTTCTCTTTAGACTGATGGCGCGCTGCATTGCTATGCAGTGATTGTTCGGCATCTTCGCGGTCTGTCTTCTCAGTGGCAAACCAATGTGATAGTGGCCATCAATGAACTGTGTAGACCTTGTCATCAAATCCATGAACTGATGGTCTTCTTGTGACATCTCTGTCTTTTCCTCACAGCTGCGTTCTGAAAAGTCTGCGTTGAACTGCTGTATCAACAGCTCTTCGATGCTTGCGATAGAGATACAATTAACTGTTACATTTTGTCGTTGCTCCTTGTTCGACTTGTTGCCATCATCTCTCCTTACCGGTCCATTGACTACCCATCCAAGGGCTGTCCTGACTGCGTGGGGTCCGTCATCCTTGCTGTTTATCACCTGCCATGGCTCCATAGTTTTGTAGGCATTGGTTCCAATTAATAGGCCAATTTCTGCTCCAATATATGGGAGATGCACCTTTTCCAGGTAAGGCCATCTCTTCACATCCTTCTGCAGGGCTAAGTTTCCTATTTTAACAGGAATCTCCCTCTGTGTGAAAACATTAGGCAGGTCTATGAAGTCCTTCTCTTCAAGTCCACACACTTCTAAGTCTGACAGGATATAACTTTGCATTGACTTCTCATGACCCATGGTGCGCAATAGGATTTCTGTTCTTCTGCCTCTAACGTTCAGCTGTCGCATGAGTGATTCTGTGCAGAACGTTGCTGAACTACCTGGATCCATGCAGGCGTAAGTCTCCACAAACTTCTCACTCCTCTTAGACTTGATCTTTACAGGTACGATGGCAAGAATACAATCACTGTCACCGGCCCCAGTGAATCCACAAGTCTCTGGTTCTAGCGACACCAGAGCACTTGAAACAACCTTCTCGTCGGTATTGTTTTCTTCACTCTTTTTAGAGACTTGTTCTTCTTTGTGGATATGCAGCAGACTGGGATGTTTCCGAGTGCACTCTCTGCATGTTGTTCTTTGCTTACAGTTTCTACTCAGGTGCCCCTGAGAGAGACATCCAAAACATAGGCTGTTGTACTTCAGAAATTCGATTCTGTCCTTATGTGGCTGTGCTTTGATGTCACTGCAGAAATCCAATGTATGATTCTTCTGGCAGAATAAACATGACTTCTGAAAGGCATTAGCAGGCGTCACTGTGCTGCTCTTTTTGGGAGATGGGTTCTGAGACCTTTCTTCCCCAGCCTGAGTGACGATAGTTGCAAAGCTGCTTCCCCTGGAATCACCTTTCCTGAGAGTCTTTGATTCAGCAGGCTTGGCTTTCACTCTTCCATCAGTAGTCGGGCTGACATCCTGGATGTTTCCAAACAATGGGTCCCTAGCAATTTTAGCCTGTTTGTATATGAAATTCACTAAGTCTGCAAACCTGGCTCTACTTTTCCGTCTCTCCATTATCTCAAAGGCTGTTCTTCTCCATTGTTCTCTCATCCTGTAAGGAGGCTTAGAGATGATGATTCTCATAGTCGTAGGATTGTCCATCTCTTCCATGAATTCAACATCCTCCATGGTGTTGCGACATCCTATGAGAAAAAGAACATATGTGTTCAATGCCTCCCCGTCCACCGATCTGATCTGTGGCCACTTGGTAGCCTTTTCAATATATGCAGTGGCTATCTTCAGCTCGTTACCATAGTGCTCCTGCAGCAACTTCCTGGCTTCTATGTATCCCCGGTCCGGTCTCATGTGTTCACAGCTTCTGACCAGGTCTTGTGGTTTACCACTGGTGTACTGTCCCAGGTAGTACAACTTATCACTGCTGCTCTCTGTTTTGGAGTCAATGGCTTGTTCGAAGGATCTGATGAAGGGCTTATACTTGAGTGGGTCGCCTTGGAACACTGGTATGTCTCTTTGAGGGAGTCGAAACAGATTCTGTTGTTTTACAAGCATCTCTGTAATTTCGTTCTGACGTTGCATCACTCGGTATAGGCTTCTCCCTGTGTCTTCAGGCCTCTGGTGGTCATCAGCAGGGTCTAGTCTAGACCGTCTGACGTCTGGGGTAGCATCACGTGCTCCTGTTAGTGGAGAGGCCTCTCTTCCACGCTGTGATGCCAGGAGATGGCCTTCAGACTCTCTTTTAACTCTTGAAGGTGCCCTGGATCCAACTCTGTGTGACAACATTGACTGGCAGTATTCGTTCATGCCATCCTGTGAGCCTTCATAATCTTCATACACACTCAACCTGGCATCTGAGACCGCAATAGCTGTTTTTATCTCCAGCTGTTCTTTCTTTGCCTGCACTTGGGCCTGTTGGGCCTGCAGTTGGGCCTGTTGGGCCTGCAGTTGTGCCTCTTGGGCCTGTTGGGCCTGCAGTTGGGCCTCTTCCTGTTCAAGAGCTTGCTTCTCCACTAAAGATGCTGCGCGCGCCATCAACGCTGCCCGTTCAACCTCCTCTCTCATGCGTCGCGACGAGCGTGTGGTAGAAGCGACTGACCTGTGTCCAGAAACAGAGCTACCTTCTTTTCGATTTTTGCTCAGTCTGGCTGAAGTCTCTGAAATGCTATCATCTGGTCCGACTTCATCGTCATCTTTATCTTTCTCTGCTGTATCAGCATCTTGACGAATCTTTAACATCCACTGTTCTGTGGCCTTGACATAGTCCTTAATGCTGGATGATTTAAGATCAAACCAGTTGTGCTGATCAGCGTTTCCCTCTTCTTCAGACAGAAGTGCTAATACATCTTCATTGAGTACATTAAATTCTTCATGCAACTTGGAGAAATCATAATGCATTATGTCTTCAGCTTTCTTAATACTAGCATTATCTTCCATGAGACAATCAATTATCTTCATTTTTCCAGTTATCTGAGCTAATTTAGCCCTCCTTGCACCTATTCTTCTATGTAACTTCTCTTCCATTGCCTTTGGGGTGAGCTTTACTTCCCTCTTATGGCCAACAATCCTTCTGGCTGGGGGAAGCTCCTCACAGCTCCGTAAGGCCTCAGCCATTTTACCCGCAGCTCTTATTTAGCTTCTCAATAGAATGAACAAGGCAAGTAACAGTCACTGTACCTTCGCTTTCTTATATTGTCGTCTGGCTCCGTGACCATTCATGTATACGTTCGCCGACAATTCCGTCCTTTCCTTCTTAGGGAGCTAGTTTTTGACTAATGTAGTGGCGCTTCGTAATTTCCAAACATGCAGCCACTGAGCTTTGAGGCTTTTAACAACGAGTAGATGCGTGTCGAAATAAAACGTTCCAAAACGTAACTTTGTCTTTAAACTGTTTACTGTAACACCTTACAAACAGAATTACAAAGCAAAACACGTTTAAACGAACACAGTCAAAAACTGTATTGCTCCAGCCCTCAAAAGCCTTTCCCTTCTCTCCAGCCTCGTGCAGCTTGAACTGTAAAATGGCTGGATAACATGTGACAATCTTAAGGACTGTACCATTGTAGCAAGAATAAAGGGGGTATCTCAGACTATACTACTGGAACAAGAAAATAGGGGGTTTCTCAATACAATAAGTCAGTCAGGTAAATTAACTATTATACTATTTAACCAATATTTTAAAGTATTTTCTTTCTTAAACTTTCATGACTCTTACAATGACCCTTCGTCAGAACTAGAAAAAGTTAGGGATGTAACAGGTTTTAAGCAGGTGCAGAGGCAGAGAAAGGGGGGGTGGAGGAAGGGGGTCCTCTTCCCTTCCGATGGACGGAGGGAGCCTCCTCAGCACACAAAGGCTGCCTGGCTGCAAATTGCTGAGGAGGTCAGTGCAAGGTCAGTCTGTACACGCACCTGGGTGCAATGCAGAAAAAGGCTCAATGACCTGTTGCGCTCAGCAAAAGTGAGTGTAACATCGCACTTACCTTCAATCTGCTTCCCATCTCTTCTCATTCCCATCACTCTGCATTGGCAACCTACTCCTGCACATCCCAACTCACCCTAACATCCCTTGCACCCTCAACCATCCCTCTCTCTCTCTCTATGTACAGAATCACTTCACCATCCTTCTTCTTCTTCTTAGGCAGTCCCTCAGAACCGAGGATGACCTGCTTTCACACTAAAAATGAGTTCTCAGGTGACTGATGAGTCCAATTCAAGAACTACAGTCTCTGTCACAGGTGGGGCAGACGGTGGTTGAAGGGGCGGTTGAGTGGGGTGCTTGGGTTGACGTGCGGTCTTGGGCCAGGGATTCCCAGGTCTCGGTGGGGATGTTGCACTTTTTCAAGGAGGCTTTGAGGGTATCCTTGAAGTGTTTCCTCTGCTCACCTGGGGCTCTCTTGCTGTGTCGGAGCTCCGAGTGGAGCACTTGTTTTGGGAGTCTCATATCAGGCATGCGGACGATGTGGCCCGTCCATCAGAGCTGATCGAGTGTGGTCAAAGCTTCGATGCTGATGATGTTGGCCTGAGCGAGAACACTGACGTTGGTGCACCTATCCTGCCAATGGATTTGCAGGATCTTGCGGAGGCAGCGTTGGTGGTACCTCTCCAGTGCTTTGAGGTGCCTGCTGTACATAGTCCTTGGGGGTGATTTTCATTCAGAAGTTGGGGAGGAGGCGGGACTACAACTTTCGGGGTTGTAGTCCCGCCTCCATCGAAATGCGGCCAATCCACGCGATTTTAACTTGATTGACCTTGTTGAGCCCACCCGGCAACAGGTGATGTCACAAACTGAAATTTCATCTGTCAAGACGTTTTGACAGATGAAATATCAGTGTTTCACAGTTGTTTGAAGCTGTCAAACACCGACAGTCTTACTTCTAACCTGAGTCCTTCTACACAGACACAGTTAGAAATCTCACCGGCACAGAAAGCTGAAGGCTGTCACTTTTGACAGATCTCCAATCTCAGAGGGAGAAGTAAAAAGTAATCGAGGTGTGACATCACCACAAAGCAGGTAAGTGATTGGGTGGGAGTATTTCTCTCTTTTTAAAAATTTAACTCTGTGGTTTATAGTTTTTAAGGTCTCTGTGGTGTAGTGGGACAGTTTGTAAACCAAGGCCCTTAAATATATCATTTAAAAATAATATTAATAAATGTAATTAATTACATAGAATGGGAGAGCAGGCGATGTGTTACTGCTGCAATATGTGGGAGCTGGTGGACACCATTGATGTTCACAGAGATCACATTTGCAGTAAGTGTTGGCTGCTCGAGGAACTCCAGCTCTGTGTTGATGAGCTGGAGTCCGAGCTTCAAACACTGCGATACATCAGGGAGGAGGAGAGTTACCTGGACTCTGTGTTCCAGGAAGTAGTCACACCAATTAGATTAACTAATTCAGATGTAGTCCGTGGTCAGGGACAGGAGGGTGTGACTATGAGTGAGGCAGGTACTGGGATCCAGGAGGTAGTGTTGGAGGAGCCGCAGCCCTTGCTCTTGTCCAACAGGTTCGAGGCTCTTACTCCCTGTGGGGACGGGAGCGGGGACTGCAGGGAGGATGAGCAACCTGGCCACAGCACCGTGGAACGAGGGGCCATTCAAGTGGGGGGGAGTAAAAATAAAAGTTGTAGTGGTAGGGGATAGTATCATTAGGGGGATAGATAGGGTTCTTTGCAGCCGAGAGCAAGAGTCCCGAAGGCTGTGTTGCCTGCCCGGTGCCAGGGTTAAGGACATTTCCTCTGGGCTGGAGAGAAACTTGGAGTGGGAGGGGGAGGATCCAGTTGTCGTGGTCCATGTTGGTACCAATGACATAGATAGGACAAGGAAAGAGGTTCTACTGAGGGAGTATGAGCAGCTAGGGGCCAAATTAAAAAACAGAACCACTAGGGTAATAATCTCTGGATTACTACCTGAGCCACGAGCAAATTTGGCTAGGGTAAATAAAATCAGAGAGTTAAATGCGTGGCGCAAAGACTGGTGTGGGAGAAATGGGTTTTGCTTCTTGGGACACTGGCACCAGTACTGGGACAGGAGAGAGCTGTTCCGTTGGGACGGACTTCACTTGGCCAGTGCTGGGACTAGAATCCTGGCAAATCAAATAACTAGGGCTGTAGAGAGGGCTGTAAACTAATTAGTGGGGGGGGAGGTTTCAAGAGAGCAAAAAATAAAAATGTCAGCAGAGAAGGCAATAGAGCAAGGTAGCAGTGGGGGAATTAAAAACCAGAGCGTGTCAGGAAGGGACAGAATGTATAAAGATAAAGATAAAGTAGTAAAGGGGGTAAAAGCAGGAATAAATTGTCACAAAACATATTTAAAAGTTCTTTATCTGAATGCACGCAGCATTCGTAACAAAATAGACGAGTTGACGGTACAAATAACTACACATGGGTATGATCTGGTGGCCATTACAGAAACATGGCTGCAAGGTGACCATGACTGGGAACTAAACATCCAGGGGTATTTGACAATTAGGAAGGACAGACAGGAAGGAAAGGGAGGTGGGGTGGCTATGTTAATAAAGGATGGAATCACTGCAATATTGAGAAATGATATTGGGTCAAAGGATCAGGATAGTGAAACAGTTTGGGTGGAGATAAGGAATAAGAAGGGGAAAAAGTCACTAGTGGGCGTAGTCTATAGGCCTCCTAACAGTTGCAAGTCTGTTGTTCGGAGTGTAAATCAGGAAATAGTTGGGGCTTGTAATAAGGGAACAGCTATATTCATGGGGGATTTTAACTTTCATATTGACTGGACAAATCAAATTGGGCAGGGCAGCCTTGAGGAAGAGTTCATAGAGTGCATTAGGGACGGGTTCCTTGAGCAGTATGTTACTGAACCAACCAGGGTCAGGCAATCTTAGATCTGGTCCTGTGTAATGAGACAGGATTAATAAAAAATGTCCTAGTAAAGGATCCCCATGGAATGAGTGACCATAACATGGTTGAATTCCAAATTCAGTTGGAGGGTGAGAGAGTTGGATCTCAAACCAGCATACTAAGCTTAAATAAAGGAGACTATGAAGGTATGAGAGCAGAGTTGACTAAAGTGGACTGGGAAAATAGATTAAAGTGTAAGACGGTACATGACCAGTGATGTACATTCAAGGAGATATTTCACAACCTTCAAGAAAAATATATTTCACTGAGGAAAAAGGGGCGTAAAAGAAAAGACAGCCATCCGTGGCTAAGTAAAGTAATAAAGGATAGTATCCGACTGAAAACAAGGGCATATAAAGTAGCCAAATCTAGTGGGAGGATAGAAGATTGGGAAGCATTTAAAAGCCAGCAAAGAATAACTAAAAGATTAATTAAGAAAGGGAAGATAGATTATGAAAGTAAACTAGCTATCTGTTTTTATATTTTTTGCAAGAGTTTCTACAGTTATATAAAAAGAAAAAGGGTGGCTAAAGTGAATGTTGGTCCCTTAGAGGACGAGACCGGGAAATTAGTGGTGGGGAACATGGAGATGGCAAAAACGCTGAACAAATATTTTGTATCTGTCTTTACAGTAGAGGACACTAAAAATATCCCAACACTGGACAAACAGGGGGCTATGGAGGGGGAGGAGCTAAACACGATTAAAATCACTAAGGAGCTGGTACTCAGTAAGATAATGGGACTATAGGCAAATTAATCCCCTGGACCTGATGGCTTACATCCTAGGGCCTTGAGAGAAGTAGTGGTAGGGATTGTGGATGCATTGGTGGTAATTTTCAAAAACTCCCTGGATTCAGGAAAGGTACCAGTAATTTGGAAAACTGCTAATGTAATGCCCTTATTTAAAAAGGGAAGTAGACAAAAGGCTGGAAACTATAGACCAGTTAGCCTAACATCTGTGGTTGGTAAAATGTTGGAGTCCATTATTAAGGAAGCAGTAACAGGACATTTGGATAAGCATAATTTAATTGGACAGAGTCAGCATGGTTTTATGAAGGGGAAGTCATGTTTGACAAATTTGCTCGAATTCTTTGAGGACGTAACAAACAGGGTGGATAAAGGGGAACCAGTGGATGTGGTGTATTTGGACTTCCAAAAGGCATTTGACAAGGTGCCACACAAAAGATTACTGCACAAGATAAAAAATCACGGGATTGGGGGTAATATGCTGGCATGGGTGGAAGATTGGCTATCTAACAGAAAACAGAGTTGGGATAAATGGTTCATTCTCGGGTTGGCAATCAGTGACTAGTGGTCACAGAAATCACAGATCACAGAAACCTCAGTGCAAATAGAGGCCATTTCGGCCCATCGAGCCTGCACCGACACATATCCCACCCAATCCCCATAACCTCTACACCAACACATATCCCCATTTAATCCCCCTAACACTAAGGGTCAATTTATCATAGCCAATCAACCTAACCCGCACATCTTTGGACTGTGGGAGGAAACCGGAGCACCCGGAGGAAACCCACGCAAACACAGGGAGAATGTGCAAACTCCACACAGACAGTCGCCCGAGGCCGGATTCGAACCCGGGTCCCTGGCGCTGTGAGGCAACAGTGCTGGGACCCCAACTCTTTACAATCTATATTAACGATTTGGAGGAAGGGACCGAGTGCAACGTATGCAAGTTTGCTGACGATACAAAGATGGGAGGGAAAGCAGTGAGTGAGGAGGACATAAAAAACCTGCAAAAGGACATAGACAGGCTAAGTGAGTGGGCAGAAATTTGGCAGATGGAATATAATGTTGGAAAGTGTGAGGTTATGCACTTTGGCAGAAAAAAATCAAAGAGCAAGTTATTATCTAAATGGAGAGAAACTGCAGAGTGCTACAGTACAAAGGGATCTGGGGGTCCTGGTGCATGAAACACAGAAGGTTAGTATGCAGGTACAGCAGGTGATCAGGAAGGCCAATGGAATCTTGGCTTTTATTGCAAGGGGGATGGAGCATTAAAGCAGGGAAGTCTTGCTTCAGTTATATAGGGTACTGGTGAGGCCACACCTGGAATACTGCGTACAGTTTTGGTTTCCATATTTAAGAAAAGATATACTTGCTCTCGAGGCAGTTCAGAGAAGGTTTACTCAGTTGATTCCGGAGATGAGGGGGTTGACTTATGAGGAAAGTTTGAGTAGGTTGGGCCTCTACTCATTGGAATTCAGAAGAATGAGAGGCGATCTTATCGAAACATATAAGATTGTGAGGGGGCTTGATCGGGTGGATGCGGTGAGGATGTTTCCACTGATGGGTGAGACTAGAACTAGGGGGCATAATCTTAGAATAAGGGGCTGCCCTTTCAAAACTGAGATGAGGAGAAACTTCTTCACTCAGAGGGTAGTAAATCTATGAAATTTGCTACTTCAGAGAGCTGTGGAAGCTGCGACATTAAATAAATTTAAAACGGAGATGGACAGTTTCCTAGCAGATAAGGGAATTAGGGGTTACGGGGAGTGGGCAGGGAAGTGGACGTGAGTCTAGGTTCGGATCAGCCATGATCCTATTGAATGGTGGAGCAGGCCCGAGGGGCCGTATGGCCTACTCCTGCTCCTACTTCTTATGTTCTTATCACAGCCATTCTGCTTTCTGTGCCGGTTAGATGAAGGACTCCCGAAACCTAGAGGAAGGAAGGCTGTAAAGGTAAGTACAGGTAATTTAAACTTCTTTACACACTTTAGACACACCAAACACACTTACCTTTGCACTCATGCACACATCACTCACCTGAACACCGACATCTCGACCCCTCCAAGTCCTTCAACCCGACGGCCCGACTCCTCTAACTTGGCGTGGTTTGGAGCCGTCGGGAATCCCACACTTCAAGCTTTAAAATAGGGATTAGGCTAAAAACTATGATTGGCACTAATCCCTTCCCGCCTCGGGTAGGCGGGTCCCAGTGCGGGGCGGGTACCCGCCTCCTTTGAAACTTACATGGAGGCGGGTTGGGGACAGGATGATGTCGGGACCCCCGAATTCGGAACTTTAACCCCCTGCACGCCTCCAATCTCGACTCCATGGGTCAATGAAAATTGACCCCCATGTCTCTGAAGCATACAGGAGGGCAGGTATCACTGCTGCTCTATAGACCATGAGCTTGGTGCTGGGTTTGAGGTCTTGGTCTTCAAATACTTTCTTCCTCAGGCGACCGAAGGCTGCACTGGCACACTGAAGGCGGTGTTGGACTTTGTCATCGACGTCTGCCCTTGTTGACAGTCGGCTCCCGATGTATGGCACCCCTCACACTCGATCTCACCGTTATGCAATGACAACAACTAACAATGCACAGGGAGGCACCTTGGTATTGGCACCACACTCTATCTTTGTCTCCCTCTAAACATCTATGTTATCCATTCTTAACACTGACTCCATCAATCTCGCTGAAACTCCGCTTGTGTCCCTCATTGCAGGAAAAGAGGGCCCACAATAAGAGGGAGAGAGGGAGGACAGAAGGAGGCCCACAATCCCTGGCGCATATTGCAAACGCTGAGGAGGCAGCTTTGGAGATCGTCGGAGGTGCAGAGGAGCTGGAAGTGGGGGATGGAGAGATGGCCACAGTACAGCAAGCTGGTGACAGAATTGATTTGCAACCCTATCATTTTGTTTTCATGAGTGACTGATATGGCATCTGATGCTTATAGAAATATACTTATGATCATCTGCACAATGGGATGTGTCTGCTACCTAAATATAATATAACATGTCCAACTCATGCCTTTACTCCCCCACAGGACCACCGAGAGCCCCCCTCCCCACTGTCCATGAGGAAGAGCCGGAGGACTCCTCAGAGGAACCTGCAGACTCTGAGGGAGCAGCATCAGCAGAATTGAGTGCACCCAGCACCAGCGCAGAGACGCAAACCTCGGTGGGTAGTTTGTGAGATAGAGTAGTGTTGTCACCTGATGTATCACAGCTCACAAGTGAGCATGAGCAGATGGTGGAGACAGGGACAGCAGTGGAGAATCCTCGTCGGAGGTCACAGGACACTCCTAGCTCTGCTCAGCTGCATGTGTGCCTCTGGGGCCATCCAGAATGAGAGAGGGCTGGAACTTCAGCAACAAGTGCAGGAGGCTCTGACTGGGTTTGCAACCATGGTAACTGCAAGTGTCCAGAGAATGGGAAGAGTCCATGTCAAACATGAGCAATGCCGTGTTGCACGCATTGGCGAATGTAGGTACCGCCATGGAAAGGATGGCAACCTCCTTGGAGGACATAAATCGCCAGACTCAGGAGAACATGGTAACACTTCTAAATAGCTGGTCTTCTATGGAGGATAGATGGGCATCTATTGAGGAGCGAAACCAGAGGTTCATGGACGTCCTTGTTGTGAGGACTGTCAGCATAGAAATGGGTCCTCAGGCCCCACTGATGTGCAGCAAGGTGCTCTCAAGCTACTTGCTAGCAGTGAAGTGCGAGTGACCCATGAGAGGGATGGTGGTGGTCGACAACAAGGAAGTGGGCTCCTCTCCAAGCGCTCACACTCCCATGCCACTGCGGAGCCCTCGGTCAGAGCCCCGGATGCCTCACCCAACTGAGATGGCCGTCTCTGCCCCTGGACAGCCGCAAGAGGATCGGACTGTTGCAGAGCCCTCCAGGGCTTCCAAACCCAGAGAACGCCCATCAAAGGCGTCTAAGCAGGAACAGCAGGGATGTGAGTACGCTGCCTCTACATCTGCTGAAGCCACAGGGGAAGCACCACGTAGAAGCACGCGTAAGAGAAAGATAAAGCACAAGTAGTCACAAGGGTAGTCACTTGGGCGATATCATAGTATACCAATTTATGTTTGTGATGTGTATTTCTAGTGTATTAAAGTTATGTGATGTGAATGATTCAATGCGTTGCTCTATGTGTGCTCAGAATTGGAAGTGTCATAGTGAGGGTTGAGGGCGCCTTTCATCTGCAGTGATGGTGGGGAGAGTGATAGGAATGCATAGTTCATTGTTCAGATGCTTTATTGTGTGGAATGGAGGTCCTGCCAACCCTAATGTGCATGTGCCAGCCACATGCATGTGCTGCGTAAAGTTAGACAAATCTGTCATGGATTAGTCCATCCCTTGCCTGATGGCCAGCAGTGAGGTCACATGCTGGTAGCACTGGGGCAGCCGTCTCCGACAGGTGTTCCTCATCTGCAGCCTCATTCGGATATTCCTCCTCCTCTGAGGAGGCTGTGCGCTCTGCCACTTGTTCCTCAGGCAGCGGTAAGCCACGCTGCTGTGCGATGTTGTGCAGGGCACAGCAGACCACAATGATCCTGGACACCCTGGCTGGTGCGTACTGTAAGGCTCCACTGGATCGGTCCAGGCATCGGAATCTCATTTTGAACAAGCCGATGGTTTGCTCTATGATGCTTCTGGTGGAAATGTGGCTCTCATTGTAACGCTCCTCAGCTTCGTTTGATGGCCTCCTCATTGGTGTCATTAGCCACATCTTCAGGGGATATCCCTTGTCTTCAAGTAGCCATCCGGAAAGTTAGGGTGGCGGATTGAAGAGCTGAGGCACAGTGGACTGCCGCAGGATGAACGAGTCATGGCAACTGCCAGGGAACTTTGCGCACACATGCATAATGTTCTTCCTGTGGTTACACACCAGCTGGATGTTAATGGAGTGGAAGCCCTTGCGGTTCATAACTACAGCTGGGTTGTGATGGGGTGCCCTGATGGCCACATGTGTGCAGTCGATGATGCCCTGCACCTTTGGAAAGCCTGCCATATTAGCAAACCAAACCGCCCGCGCAGTAACACTTGCTTCATCCATTGAGAAGTGGTTGTAATTGGCCAACTTGGCAAACAGGGCATTGGTAACCTGTGTTATGCATCTGTAGGTGGCTGACTGGGAGATACTGCTGATGTCTGCAGCTGATCCCTGGAAGGACCCTGATGCAAAGAAGTTGAGGGCGGTGGTGACTTTGACAGCCATTGGTAAGGAGTGTCTACCCGCTCCTCTGGGCTGCAGGTCTTGGTGCAGCATGGTGCAGATGTCAACGACTACCTCTCGAAAATCTGAGCCTCCTTTGGCACTGCTGCTCAGTCATGTTGAGGAAGCTCATCCTCTGCTTGTAAACACTGTGTTGGGGGTATCTCCTGCGGCATGGTGCAGCTTCTGTCCTGTGCAGCATCAGGTGGCTCAGGAGAAGGTTAGCACCCCTGTTGTCGGTGCTGCTGGTGTGCCTGGTTCTGCTGTTGCTGCGGCTGCTCGTCCTCTGAATCTGAGGACCAGGATGAGAGAGTATAAATGGTTCCCATTCTGTTGGTGAAAGTGTCACTTGAGGATGAAATGTTATAAGCGCTCAGTCAAAGTGGAGAGAGGTTATACCAAGGAGGTCACAGTGTATATAGATCTCACAACACACACTTACAACCTCAAAACAGCTGAAAAATGTCTTCAACATCCTGCAATCAGATAGTTCTGGCTTTTGAAATTCAACTGATGTGGCAGGTTAGCTTTTATGCTGCACTTGCAGCTGTGAACTATTCAGCTTGTTGGAACACCCGACTCAATCAGCTGACGTGTTCTTGGAACGCCGTGGAACACGCTGAAAATGTTGCAAAATTAAAAAGCCTCTCCCGTCGCTTGGTGTCGGGTCTGTTCAGGAGTCGCAGACCCGGCACATTGGAAAGTCGTGTGGAGGCGGGTTCGCAACCCGCTGTTAATCATCTTGGATTTAACTCCAGACCCGCCTCCAAACCCGCCCTCTCAGCGCCGGCAAAATCGCGGCCTCGGCGTTTTAGCTTACTAAGCCCTTGTCCAAGTCTTTGGCATTTGTGGCCGGCCCCTGAGGTACCCTGCTCACACCCTCCTGGAAGTTTGAGCACCCTCTGTTTTCAGTTTCTAAGTTGATTTTTTATACATGCTCTCGGGTACATCAAATTGGGATCTGATATCCATTATACGATCACTTCTGTATTGATGTACACCTGAAGTAGATCCTCACTCACACAAAGGTTGCTGTATAAACCCAGTCTAATTTTATGTCTTCTAATGTTTACTATCATAAAATGTTAAATCTCTTGTGAAATGTATGACAGAAAGTGTGTAGATAAAAAGCAGGTATGGAAATATAGAGGCTTGAGGAAATTTTCAGATTCTTATTACATTGTGCATATTGAAGAGCTATCTTGTGATTTATTTTATCTGAATTTTCCAGCAGGGAGATCTGTGAAGACACTGATACCCTCATGTGTCCAATGTGTGAGCGTAACTGTTCCTACTGGAAACTGAATGAAAGTTGCATCTACGCTAAGGTAACAGATTTTTGTTACACAATATAACTTAGTTTGCGCTTAACTTTTCAAATTATACTGAAAATTTCCACTTGCATATCAAAATAATAAGGATATTTCTCTAATGACTTCTAAGTAAAAAGAAGCTCAGAAATAGTCTTCCATAGAGTAGGATTGAGTTATTTCTGATAACATTTATTTCCAATAGCATAGGTTTTGTTAAGCAAGGGTATTAAGGGTTATGGAACCAAGGTGGATAGATGGAGTTAAGATCCAAATCAGCCATGATCTAATTGAATTTCAAAACAGGCTTGAGAGGTTGAATGGTCTACCCCTGCTCCTATGTTCTTCATGCTTATTATAGAAAGGCTGTAATGTCTATATGAAATTGTACTCTGTAATAGTTAGTTTTATCTTCATTTGTTAATGTGTTTCTTTCTCTCTGTACCATGCACATTATGCAATATGGAGAGCATTCTGGCACATTTATATGGTAAATACAGAACTTGCATGGATTAATATGGGCAATAGTAACAGTATATGTCTGATTTAAAACTGTGTGGAGCTAAGCCATTTATCATTAGTGTTACGTTCGTGTAATAATAAGAAAAGGACTGCAGAGAACGGTACAACAGGTGTTTACTCAACGTGGTTCAAACTGCAACTGAAACAACAGATTACTACTCAGCGTTATATACAGGTGTGGTCACTGCCGGTACTGTAGTATACATGAGCTGTAGAAAGTAGTTCCCCCCTTAAAGGTACATACATTACAATTCCTCCCCTTTTAGATTAACAGTATCATAACACTCATTTAACAATTAAATATCAAACTAATTACAATTAACACTTTTAACATGCAACATTAGCTGAAAATAGTCTATTTATAAATTCAGTCTTTGGGGAGGCTTCCTGATCCTTTCTGGATAGCGCCTTTCCCGAGTGTCTTGCTCTTGTTACGGAGGCGATTCTGGCCTCCTGTCGTCGGTTGGTTCATCAGCTTCCGATGCTACTGTTTCTGGGGTAGCTGCTACCTGTACGTCGGGTTCATCACCAGGTACGTATGGGCGAGGCATGGGATTGACTTGTTCCTGTGACTCTAGGATCTGGTCAGCATGGCGTCTCACGATGCTCTCCCCAACGTCCACTGTGTACATTACTGGGCCCTGCCATGTGCATATCGTTCCTGGCTGCCATTTTTCTGTTCGGCAGTCGCGGGCCAAGACTGGTTGCCCTACATTGAAGCTCCTTGTTGGCTTCTCATGGATGTGCTGGAATTGCTTACTCTCAACATCTCTTCGTACGTTTGTTCTGAGCAAATCCAGGCGAGATCTTAACCTTCAGTTAAAGAACATCATGGCTGGGGCCTGGTTGGTGACTGCATGTGTCGCATTCCGGTAGGCGAACAGGAAATTGTCCACCTTGTGCTGCAGCGGAATGTTGTCATTGTACATAGCCTTTATTGCCTTCTTAAAGGTTTGTACGAACCTCTCAGCCAATCCATTTGTGGCTGGATGATACGGGGCGGATGTGTAATGCCTTACCCCATTCTTTTTCAAGAACCTCCGGAACTCTTCGGACACAAACTGTGGTCCGTTGTCGGAGCAAATCTGTTCTGGCAAGCCATTCCTGGCAAAAATGGTCCGTAGGACTGCAGTAGTTTTCTCCGTGGTGGTGGAGGACATTTTGATGACCTCAGGCCATTTTGAGTGCGCATCCACGGCTATTAAAAACATTGAGTCCATGAATGGACCAGCAAAATCAATATGCACCCGTTGCCATGGAGATGAGGGCCACTCCCATGGGTGTAGAGGGGCCTGTGGTGGTGCATTTTGGACTTTCTGGCATCCTGAGCAGCTCTTGGTCAGGTCCTCGATTTGTTAATGGATTCCCGGCCACCACACATAAGCCCTGGCTAGGCTTTTCATTTTTACCCCTCCCAGATGACCCTCATGAAGCTCATTGAGCACTCTCTCCCTTAACTTGGGTGGAATTACCACTCGGGATCCACACATCAAGGTCCCCCGGCACACTGACAGCTGTTCTCTCCTTGTCGAGAATGCTGGCAACAGTGAGTCGCCATATGCTGGCCATCCCTTTACCGTCAAATCATATACCCGAGACAGTGTCGGGTCATTTCGGGTTTCCTTTTCGATACAAGCGTTAGTTACCGGTAGGTATTCAACTATAGTCAAATGGAATATTTCGACAGGATCCACTGCTGGTGCTTCCTCTGCAGTAGGCAGTGGCAGGCGTGATAGCCCATCAGCATTTCCATGCTGTCTCGTGCCCTTATATTCAATCTCATAGTGGTGCGCCCCTAGAAAAAGTGACCATCTTTGTAGTCGTTGTGCAGTCATCACCGGAACGCCCTTCTTCGGATTAAAAATGGAGACAAGAGGCTGGTGATCAGTCAGCAAGGTGAATTTCTGCCCGTGCAGATAGTGATTGAACTTTTTCACTCCCCACACTAGGCTGAGTGCCTCCCTGTCAATCTGGGCATAGTTACGCTCGGCTGAGGTTAGTGATCGTGACGCAAAGGCTATTGGCCTCTCTGAGCCGTCCGAGAATTTGTGCGACAGCACCGCTCCAATGCCGTAGGGTGACGCATCACAAGCCAACCGAATTGGTAACGCTGGGTTGTAATGGGCCAATACCTCTTTCGATGTGATTAGTGTTTTGCTCTTCTGGAAAGCTCGTCTACATTCGTCATTCCACTTCCATGGCACCCCAGTTTGCAGTAGGGTGTTCAGTGGGTGTAGTATTGTAGACAAATTTGGCAAGAACTTATGGTAGTAGTTTACCAGCCCGAGAACGACCTCAGTTGTGACACATTTTCCGGTGCTGGAGCCTTGACTACTGCCTCAATCTTCTCTGGGGACTTATGTAACCCCTCTTTATCGATAACGTGGCCACAATACGAGATCTGTTTTCTAAAAAACTCGCATTTGGGGCGGTTAGCTCGGAGCCCATATTCCTGCAATCTAGTGAGCACCTGCTCCAGGTTGGCAAGGTGATCACTGTCATTTTCGCCCGTGACCAGGATGTCGTCCAAATAACACTGGGTCCCTGGGATCCCTTGCAGGACTTGTTCCATTGCCCTCTGCCAAATAGCCGGAGCTGATGCTACCCCGAACACCAGCCGGTTGTATTGGTAGAGACCTTTATGGGTGTTGATTGTGAGGTATTTTTTTGATGCTTCTTCTACCTCCATTTGCAGATACGCCTGGGCCAGATCAATCTTAGTGAAGCGTTTCCCCCCAGATAGCGAGGCGAAAATATCTTCAATCCGTGGAAGTGGATATTGTACGGTGTGAAGGACTGGGTTCACTGTTACCTTAAAGTCCCCACGGATGCGAACCTTCCTTGGTTCCCCAGGCGTGCTGCTCAACGACTTTTTCATCACAGTGACAATGGGTGTAGCCCACTCGCTCCAGTCTACCTTGGACAGTACACCTGAACGTTCCAGACTCTCCAGCTCTGCTTCGACGGCTGGGTGGATCGCATAAGGTACCGTTCTGGCCTTAAAAAATTTTGGGCTTGCGTTTTCTTCAATTTTAATCGTCGCTGTCATGCCTTTTAGTGTTCCGAGTCCTTGCTTGAACACTTCTTTTGCATCAGTTAGGATCTTTGCCAGTCGCCCAGGTGTGACGTCGTCATCCTTTTTGTCAGCCACAGTCAGTGCCTGTATGGAATGCCAATCCAGTTGTATTTTCCGGATCCATTCATGTCCCAGTAATGGTGGTCTTCCATCTTGCAATACATACAGGTCTAGTTTTGGTGTTTCCTTACCGTTATATATAACGGTCACCCTTATTTTTCCTTTGGGGTAGACTTTTTGCCCCGTGTACGTCTTCAAAATAATTTTTGTGTCTCTCAAGTGTATGTGTGAGAATAGCCGCTCGTAGTCCCGTCGGTTTATGACTGTTAGAGCTGATCCTGTGTCCAATTCCATCTTTACCTGGACTCCTGCTATCTTGAGAGTGACCCAAATGGTTTGGTGATCCTCCGTTGTGATCACATTATATAGTTTCAGACAACTCAGTTCCCTGCTTTCGGAGTCGTTTTCACTCCTTTGTTCGTCTGAACTATTCTCCATTATCTTATGTACCTTCTTGTACTTCCCTTTGGTCGGTTTGTTATTGCTGGTTTTCTTTCCCGACCTGCAGACTCTTGCTATGTGTCCTACTTTTCCACACTGTCTGCACACTTTGTCCTTGAACCAGCAATCATTATGGTCGTGTTTTGTTCTGCCGCAGCGATTGCACTTCACTGTTCCGTATGACATTTCATTTGTGCCATATTCTTGCGGTCTCCGTAGTATCTCTGCAGCGCCCCGTGCTGCTGCTTCGTGTGATACTGCAATGCTGAAAGCCTTGTCCAGCGTAAGATCCTTTTCTGATAGAAGCCGTTTCTGGGTTCCTTCACTTTGAAGCCCACACACAAACTTGTCCCTTAAAGTATCTGCTAGTCCCGTTCCAAACTGGCAGTGTTTCGATAGCTTGCGCAGTTCCGTTAAATACTCAGCATTACTTTCATCTTCATGCTGGTTCCTTTTGCGAAACTTAAATCTTTCTGTTATTAGCAGCGGTGTGGGGTGTAAGTGGTCCTGTAGGATTGACACTATGTTTTCAAAATCCTTTTCTGCTGGCTTCTCTGGGGTTACTGGGTTTCATAGTAAACCATACGTTTTTGCACCCATTGAATTCAACAATACCAGCGCTTTCTTGTCATCTGACACCTCATTTGCCTTGCAGTATACTTCTATGCGTTCGACATATGTCATCCAATCTTCGACTTCATTGTCGAACGCTGTGATACTGCCACTCTTCGGCATTTTTGGGTGTGGTTAGACTGGCTTAAAATGGCGTCTCCCGCACTTTCCTTTCTTCCCAGCTGCGGCTTAAAATGGCGTCTCCCACGCTGCTGCCAACGCCGCTCTCGGCGGTCCTCGTGTCAAATGGCGACGCCCTGTGGGTTTCGTGCGCTGCTGCTGCGAACGCCGCTCTCTACGGTCCTCGTGGCAATGGCAGCGCCTCGCGTTTTCCTGCACGCCTCTCTCCCCCGTTGACGCTGCTCGGCCCTTGAACACCGGCTGCGCTCCGCTCTCTCTCGTCTCTCTCCCCCATTGACGCTGCTCGGCCCTTGAACACCGGCTGCGCTCTGCTCTCTCTCGCCTCTCTCCCCCATTGACGCCGCTCGGTCCTGAACACCGGCTGTGCCCTGTGCGCTCTGCCCTCTCTCACCCGTCGACGCTACTCGGCCTTTTTCTGTGCCGCTCGGTCGGGCTCTAGCCCGTCGCTGTCCGGGATGGGTCTGCACAGTACCTGTTGCCAGCCCGTTTCGCTGGACCACCGTGACTGGAAAGCCAAGCCTGGCTCTCGACAGCCTCCCCTGCAATGCTCAAATCTCCGCTGGATGACTGGGCGGTTGCCCGTGGTCGATGCCCGTGCTTCTGGACTCGACCTTCTTCCACTGTTCTCCAGGAGCGAATCCCAGGGAGATGATGCAGAGTTGCAGGTAGGTTCGAACTTGCTCGTCGCCACTGTTACGTCCGTGTAATAATAAGAAAAGGACTGCAGAGAACGGTACAACAGGTGTTTACTCAACGTGGTTCAAACTGCAACTGAAACAACAGATTACTACTCAGCATTATATACAGGTGTGGTCACTGCCGGTACTGCAGTATACATGAGCTGTAGAAAGTCGTTCCCCCCTTAAAGGTACATACATTACAATTAGCAACAGTATGGGGCCCATTTTCCTCTTCTGGTGCAAGTCGTGTATAAAAGGTTAAGAATTGATGCTATCTCCGATTGAGTAGTAATGTGTTAATAGCACTCAAATGTCCTGGATCAGCTGATTTGCACCTTTTTTCATAGGTACAGGTACAGACTGTTACATAGAATCTACAGCACAAAAACAGCCCATTCGCCCCAACTGATCTTGCCGGCATTTATGCTCCACACAAGTGGTAACGTCTTCTCTTCGTCCACCTTATCAAAGTTCTTCATAATTTTAAAGATCTCTATTAGGTCACCTCTTTTCTAGACAAAAGATCCCCATCCTGTTCATCCTTTCCTGATAGTTATAGCCTCTCAGTTTTGGTATCATCCTTATGAATCTTTTTTGCACCTTATCCAGTGCTTCTATAACCTTTTTTATATTATTGAGACCAGAATTGTGCACAGTACTCTTTGTGCTCTAATGAAGGTTCTATACAAGTTTAACATAACTTCTCAATTTTCAATTCAATCCCGCTAGAAATGAACCCCAATGCTTCACTTGCTTTTTTATGGCCTTATTAACCTGCGTCGCTACTTTTAGTGATTGGTATATCTGTGCCCCTAGATTCCTTTGCTCCTCTGCCCCATTTAGACTCTTATTATCCAAGCAGTATATGGCCCCCTTATTCTTCCTACCAGAATGTAACACCTCACACTTGTACTGTGTCTGGTATAGGGACCACATTTGTAGGAGGAGATGAAATTTGTGCATATGTGAAATTTAAAAGGAAGGGGAGAATTAAAGGGAAATGTCACAATGGGGAGTATAATATTCTGAAAACCTTTAAAAAGATTCAAAATGCATCTCAACTCATAGCAGCCTTTACGAAGGCTGAACAGGTAGTTGGTTAAGAATGGCCAGACGTGCAAAATAGAGGCTGCAGTTGACTGATTTTGTCACTTGCTGTGCAAGCCCTGGTGCATGGTAGTGGCAGCTGTCCATACAACAGATGGCATGACTCTGCTGGACCAGGCCCTGTGAAGTCACTTCTCCACAGCTGTTGGCAGGTAACTTTGCCAATGCCTGCAGATACGGTCTGTGGCGGATCACCCTGGCATACCTTTGTTCATACTCTAGCAAATAAAGCTTGACATAGGGAGCTTCTGAACAATGATTCAGCGTAACAGTTAGTCAGGCCCCCGCACATATCTGTGTCATCAAGCCTGCTGTCACCATGTAAATTAAGAGCTGGAGCTCTTAACGAGTCTGAACTAATCATCTGCTAAATCAAGCTCTGGTGACCTCCAAGCAGAGGCGTGTGTGCAGGTCCCACCTAGGGAGAGTGGGGTTGCACAGAATGCCTCTTGTGTAGCCTGATCCTCATACCATTGCGGGTCCTCCTCTTCTTCCCAGCTCCTCATCTTGGGAAGCCCATTATACCCACAACGTTGCTGCAGGGAAAAAAATAGTACAAAGGCTCCTGAGAACCTCTGTCATAAGAGAAAAAAATGCAAAAACACAAAAAAACAATCAGATAGGCTAGAATTCAGCTCGGAACACCAAAAGGATATTTCTTTTGTGGCCCTTTTAATGTCCTTGCCTGCACTGCTCATTGCTTGGCAATCCTGGGTCCCCAGTTACATTATCCGTTGATGTCACAGCATCAGAAAAAGATGCAGGTGCCCTCAGAACGGTACTCCTACATTGTTAATGTTGTGTCTGTGTGTTGATAGAGACACTGAAGACAGGAGTTGGTTTCATAGGTGTTTACTAAACAAAGTCTGGAGGGGAACTAACTGATACAACACAATATACAGGCTTATATAGCCCGAGTGGCCATTTCCGGCATTACAGTACACATGGGGCTCTTAAAGGCACATACACTACAATTCCTCCCCTTTTAGCCAACCAGTACATAATATTTTAAGTAATTATTAATTACATGTTACAAGAAAAATAATCTACACATTGCTGCAGTTAATTAATTATAAGTCAGTCTCTCTGGAGGCTTCCTGACTCGGTCCGGATAACGCCTCGGTGGTGCAGTAGTTTCTGGTGGTGTAGTAGGTTCTTTTGGCAAGGCTGATTCGGCTTGAATGCCAGTGTCGGGTTCATCGGGTTCCAGTATCACCGGATCGGAGGTAGATATGGGTATCTCTACTTCATCGTTAGGCGTATAGAGTTGTGGTGTAGGTTGTCCCTTTTCGGATGACTCTATGATTTGGTCAGCATGGCACCTTATTATGCTTTCTCCGATGTCCACGGTATACATCAGCGGTCCTAGTCGTGTGCAGATAGTTCCAGGCTGCCATTTCTCAGTACGGTAGTCCCGGGCCAAAACTTGTTGACCTATCTGGAAGGTTCTAGTTGGCCTTTCATTCATGCCTTGAAATTGCCGGTTCTCCACGTCCCTTCTGATGTTGGGCTTGATCAAATCCAGCCGGCATCTTAGGCTTCTATTGAAGAACATCATGGCGGGAGTTTGGTTTGTAACCGTATGTGTTGCATTCCTGTATGCGAACAAGAAGTTATCCACCTTGTGCTGAAGTTTTATGTCTTCATTACCCATGGCCTTTATGGCCTTCTTGAAGGTCTGGACAAACCTTTCAGCCAATCCATTGGTGGCGGGATGGTATGGGGCGGACGTGTAGTGCTTAACCCCATTGTTTTTTAAGAACTTCCTGAATTCTTCAGACACAAATTGCGGTCCATTATCAGAACAGATCTGTTCCGGCAGCCCATTCCTGGCAAATATGGTCCTTAATACTGTGATGGTTTTTTCCGTGGTGGGTGGAGGACATCTTTATTACCTCCGGCCACTTGGAGTGTGCATCAACCGCGATTAAGAACATTGAGTCCATAAATGGACCAGCAAAGTCGATGCGTACCCTTTGCCAGGGAGATGAGGGCCACTCCCATGGATGTAGAGGGGCTTGGGGTGGAGCGTTTTGGACCTTCTGGCATCCTAGGCAGCTCTTGGTCATTTCTTTGATGTCTCCATCGATACCTGGCCACCATACAAACGCCCTGGCTAGGTTCTTCATTTTCACTCCACCCAGATGCCCTTCGTGAAGTTTCTTTAGAACTTTATCCTGGAGTTTGGGTGGAATCACCACTCTGGATCCACACATCAAGGTTCCTCGGCACACTGACAGCTGTTCTCTTCTTTGCGAGAATGCTGGCAACAGTGGTTCGCCATGTGCTGGCCATCCCTTCACTGTTAAATTGTAGACTCGTGAGAGAGTTGGGTCATTTCTAATTTCCCTTTCAATGGCAGAATTTGTTACTGGTAGACATTCGACTATGGTAGAGTGGAAAATCTCCACTGGGTCTACGGTAGGTGCTTCTTCTACCGTTGGCAACGGTAGGCGCGATAACCCGTCAGCATTCCCATGCTGTTTTGATCCTTTGTATTCTATGTTGTATTGGTGTGCCCCTAGAAAAAGGGACCACCTCTGTAGCCTTTGCGCTGTCATAATGGGAACACCCTTTTTAGGGTTGAATATGGAGATGAGGGGTTGATGGTCAGTCAACAAGGTAAATTTTTGTCCGTGTAGGTAATGGTTGAATTTCTTCACTCCCCATACCAGGCTGCGTGCTTCCCTGTCGATTTGGGCATAGTTACGCTCAGCTGAGTTCAATGAGCGTGACGCAAAAGCTATCGGCCGTTCCGAGCCATCAGGAAATTTATGCGATAATACTGCTCCTACGCCATAAGGGGATGCATCGCACGCCAGTCTGATTGGCAGTGATGGGTTGTAATGAGCCAACACTTCCTTGGACGTGATTAAGTCTTTGCATTTATGGAAGGCACGTTTACAGTCTTCGCTCCATTTCCAAATTACTCCTGTTTGTAGCAGTTCATTAAGAGGGTGTAGAAGAATTGATAAGTTCGGGAAAAATTTATGATAGTAATTTATTAATCCCAGGAACGACCTTAATTGTGAGACATTTTCAGGTGCTGGGGCTTTTATGACCGCTTCAATTTTTTCAGGTGACTTATGCAACCCTTCCTTATTAATTATGTGGCCACAATATGATATTTGATTTTGGAAAAATTCGCACTTGGGGCGATTTGCTCGTTGGCCCCGTTCTCTCAGCCTAGTGCGCACCTGCTCCAAATTGGCAAGGTGCTCATTGTCGTTTTCTCCTGTTACAAGGATGTCATCTAGGTAGCATTGAGTCCCCGGAATCCCTTGGAGGACTTGCTCCATAGCTCTTTGCCAGATAGCTGGAGCGGATGCTACTCTGAAAACCAGTCGATTGTACTGGTACAGACCTTTGTGTGTATTTATCGTGAGATATTTTTTAGAGGCCTCTTCAACCTCCATCTGTAGATATGCCTGTGCCAAGTCAATTTTGGTGAAACGTTTCCCTCTGGATAGTGAGGCGAAAATATCTTCTATCCTCGGAAGAGGATACTGTACCGTGTGAAGGACCGGGTTTACAGTCACCTTGAAGTCTCCACAGATGCGAATTTTTCTCTGTTCTTCAGATTTATCATTATTCAATGCTTTCTTCATGACTGGAATGATGGGTGTTGCCCACTCGCTCCAATCTATTTTGGATAATACGCCTGCCTTTTCCAAATTCTCCAGCTCTGCCTCGACTGCTGGACGAATTGCGTATGGCACCGGTCTTGCCTTAAAAAACTTGGGAATTGCTGCATCTTCCACTTTTATTGAGGCGGTGATGCCTTTCAAGGTTCCTAGTTTCTCTTGAAACACTTCTTTGGCGTTGGCCAAGATGTCTTTTAATCGTTCAGGTATGACGTCATCGTCGTTTTTTTTCTTACTGGTCACCGTCAGTGCCTGAATGGAGTGCCAGTCTAAACGTATTTTCCTGATCCATTCACGTCCCAACAGCGGTGGACCACCATCTTGTAGAATGTATAAATACAACTTTTGTATTTCCTTGCCGTTGTATACAACAGGCACCCTTATTTTTCTTTTGGGGTATACTTTCTGCCCCGTATATATTTTCAAGATAATGGATGTGTCTTTTAAAGGTATATGCGGAAATAGCCGCTCGTAATCCCGTCGATTTATGACGGTCAGAGCTGATCCTGTATCTAGCTCCATTTTAACTGGGGACCCTGCTATCGTGAGGGTAACCCAAATGGTCTGGTAATCATCTTTGGCAATTACATTATGTAATTTGAGACAGCTTAGTCTCTTGTTTTCGGAGTCGCTATCGCTCTTCTGGTCTTCGGAGCTACTGTCCGTCATCATTTGTACCTTTCTGTACTTTTCTTTATTGATTTTTTTTTCCTGTCTGTGGATTTTTTTTGTCCAGATCGGCATACCCGTGCAATGTGTCCAATCTTTCCGCATTGCCTGCATGCTTTGTCCTTGAACCAGCAGTCCCTCTGGTCATGGGTGGATCTGCCGCAGTGATAACATCTCTCGAAACCCTGTGTCATTTCATGGGTGCCGAAGTCCTGTGTTTTTTGTTGTATCTCTGCAGCTCCTCTTGCGGCTGCTTCGTATGACACAGCCATGCTGAAAGCCTTGTCCAGTGTTAAATCTTTTTCAGAAAGCAGCCTTTTCTGTGTTCCTTCACTTAAGAGACCGCAAACGAATTTGTCTCGAAGATAATCTGCTAGTCCTGCCCCGAATTGGCAGTGTTTTGATAGCTTTCTTAATTCGGTGAGGTAATCAGCGTTACTTTCATTCTTGTGTTGATTTCTCTTGAAGAATTTGAATCGTTCCGCTATCAGCAGCGGTGTTGGGTTTAAGTGCTCCTGTAGGGTATCAACAATTTCTTTAAAATTCTTGTCCTTTGGTTTGGCTGGAGTGATTAAATTTCATAACAGCCCGTATGTCTTTGCGCCCATTAGATTTAGCAGTACTGAAGCTTTTTTTTCATCTTCTATTCCATTTGCGGTGCAATATACCTCCACTCTTTCCACATATGTGGTCCAATCCTCTATCTCATTATCAAAAGCATCAATATTGCCAGACTTAGGCATCTTAGAAAAGATATGGCGCTTCCCGTGCTTTCCTTTCTTTTCTGCAGAAAAGATATGGCGCTTCCCGCACTTCCCCGCCGCTGCTGCCGATGACAACGCTGTTTCCCGCGGTTTTCGTTCTTTTTATTTATTTATTTACAGTTGGAGACTCGTTCCCGCCGGACTCTCTTTCTAGGTCTGAACGCCGACCTGCTTGCAGCGCCGGCCGTCTCCCGAGTGCTCCCTCCCCGTCTGTTACTGCTTGCCTCCGCTTTCGCTGCTTGGCCTAGCTGTAGAGCCAGCCGCTGGAGCCCCAGCCCGACACCCAGGAAGGATTATTGCAGTACCTGCCACCAGCTTGGCTAGCTGGTGAAACCACAGCTTTTTCTCTTTCTTGATTTTTCTTCAACTTTGGACGCCAGAGGAATCGATGTCCTTGAGGTGCTGCCGAATTGCAGGTAAGTCCGTTTCCAATTTGTCACCACTGTTGTGTCTGTGTGTTGATAGAGACACTGAAGACAGGAATTGGTTTCATAGGTGTTTACTAAACAAAGTCTGGAGGGGAACTAACTGATACAACACAATATACAGGCTTATATAGCCCGAGTGGCCATTACCGGCATTACAGTACACATGGGGCTCTTAAAGGCACCTACACTACAGTTAAAAAGATTGGGTGACCGCTTTGTGGAACACCTCTGTTCAGTCCGTAAGGGTGACCCTGAGCTTCCGGTCGTTTGACACTTTAATTCTCCGCTCCTCTCCCACTCTGACCTGGCTGCCCTCGGCCTCTTACACTGTTCCAATAAATCTCAACTTAAGCTCGAGGAACAGCACCTCATCTTTCCATTAGGCACTTTACAGTCCTCTGGACTCAACATTGAGTTCAACAATTTCAGACCATAACCCCCGCCCCTATTTTTTCACATGGCACCTGTTGATGATTCTGCCATCCCCATTTGCAACAGTTAACCGCTCCTGCCTTCCACCCTATCACAGACCGTCCCTTTTGTTCTTTCCTCCCCTCTCCCCTTGCCCTGCCCCTGCACCTGCCTAAAACCTGTTACATCTCTAACTTTTTTCCAGTTCTGACGAAGGGTCACAGACCTGAAACGTAAACTCTGTTTCTCTCTCCACGGATGCTGCCTGGCCCGCTGAGTGTTTCCAGCATTGTCTGTTATTTGTTAAAAATGGATTTTCATGCCTTTTCTGGACCCAAGTGCTGTGCCTCTGTCCGTGATGTTGCTGGAGGTCCATTTTGAGTGCTATTGGGGCGATAACTCAACATAATGGATATCCGCCCCTTTTCCTCACCTGGAAGTAGGTGCAGACAGCTCGTTAAACTGAGAAGAATCGTCCCCGGCATGCCTGAACTCATTATTAAACAGTGCTGCACATCTGTGTGCAAACATTATGAATTATAATGGCCCAAAATGACTGGTAACACTAAGCACATTCACAGTATTAATTGAATAGTGTACAGTCATCAGTGAGGTACAGACACAATTCCATTCATTTTCCTGCCAAGTTAAGCACCCCTAGAACTTTCATTATTTAAGGGTTATGAGGTTGCATTTTTTCGATACATATTTTACATTCCACTTAGGCGATCAATTATTTAATAGCTGAAAGACTGTTAATTGCAACACTCTTGACATGTGTGTCACTCGGGTACTTTTGTGAGTTATGTAAGTATAATCATTCTGATAAATTATGTATACGTTCCCCAGATATGCCCCTTTTATGGCCAGTGGTATTTGTACCCGCAGGAAGCAGGCATGCGTGCCCCATAGGGCTGTATGTGGGCCCTGCCATGCAGAAAGCAAACCGTAATCAATTTGATTAGGGGTGGGGAGGGGCAGCATATAATCAGAGTGCCTCTGGCAAGTCCCCATCTACAGCCTGTCAAACTGGCCTATGGCTTCCCCCAACCAACTCGGAGTAGTAAGGTTCCACCCGGAAATCCCACCACATTTGCTGTGTGCCACTTCTCGCACAGACGCCTGCCCCTAATACTTAGAGGACACCATCTGCAGAATTTGGAACATGGCTATATCGGGGGCAAAGCAGCAGGCGGACGTTTTGACCCGTCGCACTTCTGCTGGTCTGATGGCACTGCTGAAATTTCTAGGCTAACCAGACCTCTTCTGTCGAAGGACTACTCAAACTAAAATATAAACATTTGAATACAGGATTTGTGAAATGCAGCCACTAATGATATATGTAAGGAACCATGTATCATTTTAAACATCCAGTTAGCTCAAGATGATATTTAGTGTACTGTATTTTAATGCATCAATACTGTAATTGTCAAAGGGTTATAAAGGGTTATAAAACTTGGTTTAGCAATGATTTCCAGTGCTAATATGTGGAGACAAATATAAATAAACTTACAATTCATTAGGTCACTCTTGATATTGTTGACTGACTTTTATCAAATTCTACACATTCTTACAGTTGAACTGATATTACGTTACAGAATTCCACAACTTGTATGTTACGACAATATAAACATAATGGTTATAGTATCCCTTGGAAAAAAAGATAAAAATAAAATCCTTATCAAACAATTGATTGAACTAGGATGACATTACCTAGACTGCTTGACCTTAGGTCATATTGCTGTGCTGTGCACATATCTATTGCCAAAAGCTCAGCTTTGTGCTGGCAGTGGCTGTTGCAGGATATTCATTCTTCTGTTGAGAATCAATATATTGGATTTTTCTGTTATAATGGTGAAGCATCGTCAGCAACTATCTAATAGCAAAATCAATGGCCGTAATTTTGTATGGGGAGGCGGGTTGGGAGCGGGGGGTGTCCAAGGCGTGCCCACCCAGAGAGTGGTGAACCTGTGGAATTCTCTACCACAGAAGGCAGTTGAGGCCAATTCATTAAATATATTCAAGAAGGAGTTAGATATATTTCTTAAGGCTAAAGGGATCAAGGGATATGGGGAGAAAGCAGGGACAGGGTACTGAGTTTGGATGATCAGCCTTGATCTCATTGAATGGCGGAGCAGGCTCGAGGGGCCGAATGGCCTACTCCTGCTCCTACCTTCTATGTTTCTATCTTTCTATGCCCTGCCAACTTTACCAGCAGGGCCTAATTTGAATGTGAGGCCTCGGTTTCTCACCCGCAGCCAGCCAGCTTGAGAGGCTGGGCTGCAGGCGGGTAGGCTTCAATTGCATGGGGTCGGACCGGGGGAGGGATATAAGTGGAGGGGTTTCGGGGATTGGTGGGAGGGGAGGTCGTCAATCGGGAGGGAGGGCCGTCAATCGGCGGGAGGGGGGGTCAAGGATCATCAATCGGGAGGGGTTCGGCAGTCGGAAGGGGGGAGAGTGGATCGTCAGGGGGTGGGTTTCAGGATCGGCAGGGGTTCGGGGATTGGCAGATGATGGGGGGATCAGGGAGCTCAGGGTTCGGCGGGCGATGGGGGAGGATCGGGGATTGCGGGGAGGATCAGGGATCGCAGGGGGGATCAGGGATCACTGCGGGGGGGTGCGTCGGCCAGGGATCGGGGTGGGGAGTGGGCCAGGGGATCGGAAACGGCCTCATCATCATCATTGGGGGCGAGGGGAAGGCCTGTGAAGGCGATCGGAGGCTTCGTGGTGGGGTCTCCGATCGCAGGGGGTGGATTAGGCCCCTGGAGGTAGGTATAAAGCCACTTAAGCTGCCACAGTCCATGCCTCTGTTTAACTGCTGGGTTTCACGAATTGTGTGAAACCCGTCCCTAGGCAGTTAAATTCAAAATGGAGGGAAAATTCAGGTTTCCAGCCTCATTACAATATTTAAATTACGGTAACGCCCCTTGGGAGCTGGTTGATCGGCTGCCTCCGGCAAAACCGGAAGTGGGCGGATTGGAGGTGGGAGCAGGTCAGGAATCCCATTTTTAACAATTTAACTGCCCCCAGACTCCAAACCCACCTGTTTTTTTTAGGGGAAAATTACGGCCAATATGTTTTCATTGAAACTGAAAACTAAGACAATACATATTGATTTTAAAAACTGGATTATGTCATTAGGACATTGTATGCAATTTACTGCACTCATTCTATACATAGCTTACTCCATTTAGAGTAAACACTATATCGGCACCATTTAATCAAATCAAAATCAAATCAAATCAACTTTTATTGTCATTGTTAGTGCACAAGTGCAGTACAACGAAATGTAGGCTTGCGGCTCCCGAGAGTGTACATTTAGATTAAGACATTTAAACATTCAACATACATTTGGCTTGTAATACATTAACATAAACATAACCATAATAAAGTGCATTGGCAGATGTGCAGGCTTTAGAGTTTATTTGTGGAGTTCAGTAGGATGACAGCCCTGGGAAAGAAGCTGTTCCTAAATCTGGCCATACGGGTGCGATTGCATCTGTAGCGTCTCCCAGATGGCAGGAGGGCGAACAGACTGTGGCTGGGGTGGGTAGGGTCTTTGATGATGGACCGTGACCTCCGTAAACAGCGTTTCTGGTATATGTGCTCTATGGTCGGTAGCCGGGTGCCGGTAATGCGTTGGGCAGTTTTGACTACCCGCTGCAGGGCTTTCTGGTCATAGTAGCTACAGCTGCCATACCATACTGTGATACAGTTCGTCAGGATGCTCTCTATTGTGCAGCGGTAAAAGTTAGAGAGGATCAGGGGTGACAGGTTACATCCCTTCAGCCTCCTTAGGAAATATAGGCGCTGCTGGGCCTTCTTCACAAGAGAGGAGGTATTGAGGGACCAGGAGAGGTCTTCCGTGATGTGGACTCCGAGGAACTTAAAGCTGTCCACCCTTTCCACCACAGCCCCATTGATGTGGATGGGGGTGTGACTTCCGCCTTTAGACTTCCTGAAGTCCACAATGATTTATTTGGTTTTCTTGATGTTAAGGGCCAGGTTGTTATCGGCGCACCACTTCACGAGATGCTGGACCTCCTCCCTGTAGGCTGACTCATCATTGTTGGTGATCTGGCCTACAACCGTGGTATCATCCGCAAACTTGATGATGGTGTTGGAACCATGAACAGCCACACAGTCGTGGGTGAAGAGGGAGTAGAGGAGGGGGCTCAGCACACATCCTTGTGGGGCCCCCGTGTTCAGGGTCAGGGGGGGGGGAGGTGTGGTTACCTAATTTGACAGACTGGGGTCTGTTTGTTAGGAAGTCCAGGGTCCAGTTGCAGAGGGAAGTGTTCAGGCCAAGAGTTTGGAGTTTGGTGGCCAGCTTGTTGGGGACGATAGTGTTGAATGCTGAGCTGTAGTCTATGAACAGCATTCTGATGTAGGTCTCCTTACCATCTAAGTGATTCAGTGCCGAGTGTAGAGTAGTTGTGATTGCATCCTCCGTTGATCTGTTTGCACGATAGTCAAACTGGTGTTGGTCAAGAGAGGCGGGAACACTGGCTTTGATGTGAGCCAGGACCAGTCTCTCGAAACATTTCATTATGATGGGTGTGAGTGCGACAGGTCGATAGTTGTTCAGGCACGTCACAGCCATTTGTTTTGGCACAGGAATAATGGTAGCGGTCTTGAAGCATGTAGGGACTACTGCCTGGGCCAATGACAGATTGAAGATGGCGGTGAAGACATCAGCCAGCTGATCAGCACATTCCTTGAGTACCCGTCCAGGGATGCTATCCGGTCCAGCAGCCTTTCGTGTGTTCACTCCGCGTAGAACACCCCTTACGTCGGAGGTTGACAGAGTGAGCACCTGGCCTTCCGGGCAAGGCTTTGGTAGTCGGCTCCCTGTTGTCCCTGTCGAAGCGAGCGTAGAAGTTGTTAAGCTCCTCCGGAAGGGAGGCATCGCTAACCGGGGGGGCTGGTGTTTTTGCCCTTGTAGTCAGTGATGGACTAGATGCCTTGCCACATGCGCCGGGGGTCCGAGTTGTTGTGGAAATGATCCTCTATCCGCAGTGTCTGTTTCCTTTTGGCAGTCCTGATACCCTTTTTTAGGTTGGTCCTAGCTGCACTGTAAGCCGCCGCGTCGCCAGATTTAAATGCTGCGTCGCGTGCTTTCTACAGTGAGCGGACCTCTCCGTTCATCCAGGGTTTCTGGTTGGGGTATGTCCTGATATTTTTATGGGTCGTGATGACCTCGACGCAGCTGTTAATGTAGAATAGCACTGTGGATGCGTATTCCTCGATGTCATTATGGGCAAACATGCCCCAATCAGTGCGTTCAAAGCAATCCTGGAGCTCCGATACTGCCCCCTCTGGCCATACTTTCACTGCTCTCACTGATGTTCTCCCTCTTTTGATGAGCGGTTTGTATGCCGGGTCAGACTTCCCAAGGTGGGGGCAGGGAATGGCCTTATAAGCGTCTACAACGCTCGTGTAGACTTGATCCAGTGTATTCTCCCCTCTTGTGGGGCAGGAAACATTCTGGTGGAATTTCGGTAGTACAGTTTTTAGGTTTATGTGATTGAAGTCCCCCGCGACGATAAAAGCTCCGTCTGGGTGCGCAGTTTGTTGTTCGCTGATGGCCCTGTAGAGGTCCTTCAGTGCTAGTTTGGCATTAGCGTGTGGTGGGATGTAGACCGCAGTGATAATAACAGCCGTGAATTCCCGAGGCAGGTAGAAGGGTCTGCACCTTACCATGAGGAATCCCAAATCAGCCGAGCAGGATTTATCGATTATGTCCGTGTTAGTGCACCAGGCATTGTTCGTGTTACCATTGATGTATTGTCTAATTATTAGGAATGCTTAGGATTGGGAGGGATTTTAGGAGGTTTTGGTTTGGGGTTTGTGTCTGGCCAGTCAGTCGTGTCTGAGCTGCTCCAGCCCCGTGCGGTTCGAATCGCTTCCCCCTTTTAGTTCTGAGCACCGGACTTATTTACGAGTAGCAATATAGACAAATGAGACCAGTGGTTCAGTGCAAAGAAAACCAATGTTTATTAAAATAGAGAAACAATTACTATACAGAGAAAATCACTATGGATGCAACACAATTACACTTAGCGGGGGAGGAGAAATGGACACATCGAGGGAAAATGACTAAAATGACAATTTTAGCAATCCCCTTAACTCCCACCCTTTACACCTATCTAGGTTATCTTGTGATGGGCCAGAAAATTGATGCTCACCAGTCTAGGATGTTGAAATGCCTGCTCTGTGCTCCGTTGCCTGCCGATGTCTTTATGGTTTCCACTGCCCCAAAGCAGAGATACCCCAGTGATTTAAATGTAACTGCGGGTATCCTGCTTCCCTGGACGGGCTCTTCGTCGATGATCCTCTTGATGGTAAGGCAGGGCACCGGAGTCGAGGCGGGAGAGAGAGAGAGAGAGAGATGGCTTCCTGAGGGACTAGTTATACCCTTCCTGGTAGCCCTTATCTCCCGCCAGATCAGCTTATTTCTTTGTCTGACCTGGACGTGTTGAAGCTTATACAAAGGAAACCGATCTGGGCCCATCGACCTGGATGGCCGGTTAATCGGTTTTAAACGTCTCGTAAGTGTTCCCCTTTGTCCAACTGGTTTCGTGATGGGTCATTCCAGTTTGAATGCCCAGTTGATCATTTGCAAACAGTGTTGATGTCCTCTAACGAAGGTCTGAATGCAGCTATTACATATTGATTGTCTGTGCAAACGACCTTGATGGGTTTTAATCAGAGGCCCGAATGCCACTAGGTTTGCTTCTCATGCATAAATGCAGAAGGTCTGTCTGCATTTGAATTTCTGGAAAATTCCTTCTTTGTCAGTCCAAACTGAAACTTACAGGCTTTTGCCATGAGGTTGACCATAGCCATCTTGTTGGGCCCTGGAGCCCTGGATTTTAAACTCAGTCTAGCCAGGGTTTCTTCAATAAGCGAAAAGTAAATCTTCGGGGGAGACATGAAATTTGCGAATCCTTTCAGGATCTACAAGAAATGAAACCAGCCTAAATATAAACAAAACGGGAAAGGAGATATTTTTGATGATAGAATTTCTTATGTTGAAGATATTGCCCAATGACCAATGTGCAACTCCACCAATTACAAAGCAGGTTATGGCATTCCATCAATTTATCCAACCAGCAGCCTTGCCACCTCCATGTCCCAATGAACATGGGAGCTGCATGATGTGTCAGCCTGCACATGAAAACTGAGTGGTGAATAATAGGACCGTTCTGTATTCTACAGAAAGTTTGGTGGGATGTTAACTGAATTAATTTTCCAATGGAGAGAAGTATATACTTGGACCAAACGCATGGTTGGCATGTATGCTCCTGCTTTGGACCCCAACATGAGTCAACGATTTGAGGAAAAAGGCAGCAAACTTGTACAGAAATGAACTTGACAATCTTCTAGGCAATGAGACTGCAGAAAAACAGCATGTACTGAAACCTCTTTGAGCAAGAGGATGTCTAGAATTGAAGGCATATGTGCTTTAATAGTGAGTGGTGTCCACTGTGAATATAACTTGTTTAGTGTGTAGCTGAATATAATTAAAGCTCAGCTTGGTTTGAAGTAATTGATGTTTCTCGTTCAAATCCCATGCTGCCCTGTGCCAGAGGAGACCAAAATTAGAAGAGGAAAGTAAATAAACTTTCGAAGAAAAAGCAGAACGTTAATCTCATGCACCAACAAAAAAACAGTACCTCACATCCTCTGCGAGTCTTTTGATCTACCAGTAGCGCTACCGTCTTGGCCTATGTGTCCAAATTCTCCTTCCACCAGTTGTTACAGAATATCCTGTGGTACAGCTCTAAATTTAAACTCAGTCTGCTGCCAAAAGGTTTTCAATGGGGAAAAGTTCTTGCTTGTGTATTTTTCAAGGATTAAATAAGGCTCAAAACATACAGCTACATTCCCTGAGAAAGATAGAACTTAAGATCATAACCAAGAATTATATAGTGCTTTTTGAAAAATTAATTAATAAAACTACTGTTCACTCAAAGTTACAAAAATTGTATTTTTTTACAACAATTCAGTTAGCAGTTAGAAGTGTAAAAAGAATTTATATTGAAAATGTATTTGATGCTATCCTCATTCAAATTATGTAGCTTAGTGTTGCCTATTTTAGTTAGATCAGATTTGGCAACAGTGCCTCCTTAAATGCAACATAACAGAAACAGGAGTGTTTAGCCAGAGGGAGTTTCAACCATACATCATTATAGTTTTTTTATACGTTGAAAATTACTAGGATTAAGTTTAAAAACAGTGACCGCAAAATGATGACTTCATGAGGTAACCATGGTTATCAAGCGCCATTTTGACATTTTGCATTTTTGCAACATCGGACGATTGGTAAGAATCCATCAGAAAGGTCAAACCTTTTTAAAGCTGGATCAAGAGTAAATCTATTCCTGGGAGGTGAATAGAACTATTTTTGAATAATCGTGCAAACTAACAAAAAAAAAGACCGGCCAGCGAAAAAATAATATAAACCCAGAAATATTATCAAAACCTTATGCTCTCGAGGAAACTGCTGTCTATTTAAATGTGCTTATAATGGATTTGGGTTTTTTTCCCCGATAAATTGCCTTTCTTGCTTCAGCTTTTTAATATATCTTAGAATAAGATTATAGGGGTAATTTTATAAACCTATGCGGCCAGCAGGAATCTTGCCCAATAAGTGCAGCTGTTGGCTAGGCCTGATGGGCTCCTGAAATGTCCTCTTCTGTTTGTATTGTAACAGCTCTCACTGCATTATCTTTATTCCCTCCTGGCTACATTTTTTAAATAAAAAATTGATATGAAAGTAAATATTGAAATCTAGCCAGCCGCAAAGATTTTAAGTACTTGGGCAGAATGGATTTATGAGTCAGATATTTGGAAAGGCATAAAATTTGGTAAGGTTTTTTTTGATTCTTGGGGCTGGATTTTCTCAAGGGGGAGCTTTTGGAGGCGGGACTAGCACTTGTCGGGTTTTAGACCCGCCTCTATCGACTTGTGGCTAACCCACGCTATTTTCCCTTGATTGACCTTGTTAAGCCTGCCCAGCAGGTTTAGCAGGCCAATTAAAGGGAAGCCAGTTACAGAGAACGTCAGCGTATGACGTTTCATCTGTCAAAAATTTTTGACAGATGAATTGTCATCGTTTGACAGCTCTGTGAAGCTGTCAAACACTGACATTCTCTGTTGTTTGGTGAGTTCTTGTACTCAAGGCTCACCAAACCTATTTCCAGAGCAGAAAGCAGATGGCTGTTGCATTGGAGAATGCAGCAGCCGTTCTGTCATCTCTGCCATTGAGATGCCGGAGCCTCCGGATCCTCAACGATTGAAGCCTGCAGGAAGAAACAAAGGTAAGGAAACTTTTTCTATCACTTTTCACTCACCTCACATATTACCTCTCCACACTTGCACCCATCACTCACCTCCACAGCGCACTTTTGGACACCCCCGACCCCCGCAAACCCATTGCTTGCCTCGGTGACCCTGGCGGGGTTTCCCGATGTTGGGAAGCTCGCACATCTGCTGGAAAAATGGGGATTATCCTCTTAACTGCCTGTTAACTACCTGTTAACAGACAGTTAAGTGGCTGTAATCCCCTTCCCGCCTCCAGGAGACAGGACCCGGCGCAGGTCAGCTACCCGCCTCCTGGGAAGATGGCATGGGGGCGGGATGGGTACCCGCTCCCAGATTTTGCCATTTTCTCGGCAGTCCCGCTTCCCCAGGGCTGGCAAAACCACCCCCTTGAAGTCTGTGGAAATTGCGAATTTCACCATTTTTTGAAATGGAACCTCTCATTAATGTTTGCAGATAAAACTAATCTCCAAATGTATTATTTTGGATTAGTATGCATTGGAATGACTTCAGCAAGCATGTCGAACAGAATGTGCCTGATTATATGTGTCTCCAGTTCATTCTAAATAAATCTTAGAGGCACCTGCTCTGAATGGATGGTATGAAGTAAGCCTTGGGTGAAATGCGCTCTGGAGAAGGTAGATATTAAATTACTAACCAGCTGCAGATGAGGGCTGATTTCATATAATTGTCACGTACTCAAATAAAATTGGATTGGAAAAGTTCAAATTAACGAGCCAGAATTTGCTGTCAAAATAACAGTGAAGCTAATAGCACTTGCTGTTATTTATGCTTAAATAGTATAACATCTTCAGGCAAGGTGCTGTTGAGTGGTTTAATGCGAATATAAGGTGCTGTCTGAGTTGCACCACTCCACTGTTAGCTTCGTGAAAATGACATAAGAACATAAGAAATAGGAGCAGGAGTAGGCCGTGTGGCCCCTCAAGCCTGCTCCGCCATTCAATAAGCTCATGATTGATCACCAACCTCAACTCCACCTTCCCGCCCAATCTCCATATCCCTCGATTCCCCTAGAGTCCAAAATGTATCTATCTCAGCCTTGAATATACTCAAAGGGCTCGAATTTCCAAGCCCCGTGGAGGAGGGTTTGGAGGCAGGAGTGGGGGGACAATTGCAGAAGCGGGGGACACGAACCCTTCCCGCCTCCATGCTCGTTTCCCAGGAGGCGGGTACCCAACCTGTGCTGGGAGCCGCCTCCCCGAGGCGGGAAGGGGATTAGTGCCAATTAACTGCCTGTTAACAGGTAGTTAACAGGCAGTTTTTGGCCTAATCCCTATTTTTAGCCCTGAAGTGTGGGCTGCCCGACGGCTCCAAACCACGCCAAGTTAGCGAGGTGGACCGTCGGGCTGAAGGGCTTGGAGGGTTCGAGATGTCCGGTGTTCAGGTGAGTGATGGGTGCATGAGTGCAGAGGTAAGTGCGTTTGGTGTGTGTAAAGTGTTTAAATAAGTTTTACTTACCTTTACTTACTAATGCAGGCTTCCTTCCTTCAGGTCTCGGGAGTCCCTCATCTCACCGGCACAGAAAGCAGAATGGCCGCGAGCTGTCAAAAGTTGCAGCATTCTGCTTTCTGTTCTGGAGAGCTCTCTAACTGAGTCTGTGGAAAAGGACTCAAGTTAGAAGTCAGATTGTCAGTGTTTGACAGCTTCACAGAGCTGTCAAACACTGATATTTCATCTGTCAAAAGCTCTTGACAGATGAACTGTCAATCCCTGACGTCACCTGTAACCGGGTGTCCCTTAATTGGCCTGCTGAGCACACTGGACAGGCTCAACAAGGTCAATCAAGGAAAAATTGCGTGGGTTGGCCACAAATCGATGGAGGAGGGACTACAACCCAAAAAGTGGGAGTCCCGCCTCCATCACGTCCCGATTGACAAAATCCAGCCCAAAGACTCAGAATTCACAGCCCTCTGGGGCAGAGAATTCCAAAGATTCACAACCATCTGAATGAAGAAATTCCTCCTCATCTCAGTCTTAAATGGCTGACCCCTTATCCTGAGACTATGCCCCCTTGTTCTAGACTTTCCAGCCAGGGGAAACAACCTCTCAGCACCTACTCTGTCAAACCCTTCAGAATCTTGTATGTTTCAATGAGATCACCTCCCATTCTTCTAAACTCCAGAGAGTAAGGGCCCATTCTGCACAATCTCTCATCATAGGACAGCCCTCTATCATAGGAATCAATCTAGTGAACCTTCATTGCACTGCCTCCAAGGCGACCAAAACTGATAAGGAGACCAAAACTATGCACAGTACTCCAGGTCTGGTCTCACCAAGGCCCTGTACAATTGCAGCAAGACTTCCTTACTCTTATACTCCAACCCCTTGCAATAAAGGCCAACATACCATTTGCCTTCCTTATTGATTGCTGTACCTGCATACTAACTTTCTGTGTTTCTTGCATGAGGACACCCAAATCTCTCTGAACACCAACATTTGAAAGTTTCTCACCATTTAAAAAATACTCTGTTTTTCTGTTCTTACCAAAGTGAACAACCTCACATTATCCTACATTATACTCCATCTGCCACCTTACTGCCCACTCACTTAGTCTATCTATATCTCTTTACCGACTCTTTGGGAAGGATTTTCCCTGCGGAGACGGGATGGCGTTGGGAGAGCTGGTTAGCGGGTTCCGATCCCGCTCCTGTCTGCAGCTGCTCTCTGAAAATTATTTTCCGTAGATTGGACTTGTTAAGCCCACCCTGCGGGGATCCAGGCCAATTAATAGGAAGCGGATCTGATGACGTCACTTGATGACGTGTCATCAGCCGGTTTCCTTAAAGGGACCTCGGCAACGTTGATTTTGACAGTTGTGCGGTCAGTGTTCTGCAGCATTGAGGTGCTGCAAACACTGACAAGCACTGCACAAAGGCGCACGTCTGCACCCAGGCTCTCGCATATGGAGGGTGTCACAGCATGTAAAGTGGTTCTCTTCCCTTTCCTTGGACAGAAGAGACCTCCCCAGGACACCACCGCAGCCTGGTTGCACATTGCACAGGAGGACATAAGCAGGGATGTCGTCAGGAGTCCCTGGCTGCAGTAGCGCCAACCTTTCAATGATCTCAGTAGATCACGAAACGTTACTGCAAAGCCACACTCAAACTCACCCTGCTATGCCACTCAACACATCCCCATCACTCTGCCTTCCCTACCCTACTCCCGCACATCCTTACTCACACCAACTTATTCACACCCCCTTTAATTTACCCTCCTTTGTAGTCCTTCAAGTGTTTATTCCCCAATCCTTCAATCTGATTAGTTAAAGAGATACCCTGTTGCTTTCCCTGCTCACTCAAGTCCCAGATGCCCTGTTTCCCTCACTGCGCCGTTATCCGCTTGCACTTTCGGCAAATTTATGGGCAAAAATGTTTTGAGCCAAATGGTGCAGGGGCAAGTCTTAACTAAGGAGATGCCCTGCTACAGCAAGATCTGGCCCAATAATTCCTCTTGAATTCTATCTCTTCTCTCCTGAAGGTGCTGACTTGTTCTGAGGTGATGGTCAGCGAGCAAAGGCCGGCCTCTTGCACTTACGCTGGGAGACTGCTCTTTCGTGGGCTCATTTTCTGACATTGTGATCTGCCACAGCACAAATTAGAAATTCAGATGTGTGCTGCACCTGATTTTTTTTAAATTTAAAATGAGGGGGTCAGAAAATCTTGCAAACCGGATACCTGCATTTCATACATGTGCCAGCGAAAAAGGCTCCCTGCAGTGAATATGAAATTTCTCCATGTGTGCAAGCCTAAATGGGGAATGTCAATAGATTATATACAGCTGACTTCAATCTTATCCTCACTCAAATTTTTACTTTCCAGCAGTACTGTCTCCTGATTCAATTTTGCCTGAGGCACTCTTCCTGGGTCAGTGGGACTTGAGATTGAGACTTGACTTTGGACCCTGTTTTGCCTACTTCATGCCCAAAAAAGTGACATAAGAACATTAGAAATAGGAGCAGGAGTAGACCATTTGGCCCCTCGAGCCTGCTCCACCATTCAATAAGATCATGGCTGATCTGATCTTGGCCTCAATGCCACTTTCCCGCCCGTTCCCCATAACCCTTGACTCCCCTGTAGCTCAAATATATGTCGATCTCCACCTCCACAGCTCCGTGGGGCAGAGAATTCCAAAGAGTCACAATCCTCTGAGAGAAGAAATTCCTCCTCATCTCCGTTTTAAATGGGTGAGCCCTTATCCCGAAACTATGCTACCTAGTTCTAGATTCCCCCATGAGGGGAAACATCCTCTCAGCATCTACCCTGTCGAGCCCCCTCAGAATCTTATATGTTTCAATAAGATCACCTCTCATTCTTCTAAACTCCAATGAGTATAGGCCCAACCTGCTCGACCTTTCTTCATAAGACAACCCCTTCATCTCAGGAATTAACCTCGTGAACCTTCTCTGAACTGCCTCCAATGCAAGTATATCCCTCCTTAAATAAGGAGACCAGACCAAAACTGCACACAGTACTCCAGGTGTGGTCGCATCAATGTCCTGTACAGTTGTAGCAAGAAATAACAACAACAAATGCTGGAAAAACTCAGCAGGCCAGGGCAGCATCCATGGAGAGAGAAACGGAGTTAACGTTTCAGGTCAAAGACCCTTCGTCAGAACTGGGGGAAAAAAAGCAGGGAAAGGGGTAGGATTTAAAGCAAGTGGGGGCTGGGAAAGCGGGGAGGGGATGAAAGAACAAAAGGGAAGGTCAGTGATAGGATAGAAAGCAGGAGCGATTAAGAGACATTGAGAGATATTAAGAGATATTCAAGAAACAAAGGATGGCTCTAGATGAAGTGTGATTGGCCCTGGCAGAATGAAGGACAGCTGCCATGAGGGAGGGAAGAAAAAAGCCCAGACGGAAGTGTGGATTAAAAAAAAAGAGAGAAAATATATATAATATATATTATATATATATGTGATAGGGGCCGAGGTTATGATCTGAAATTGTTGAACTCTATGTTGAGTCCAGAAGGCTGTAAAGTGCTTAATTGAAAGATGAGCTGCTGTTCCTCGAGCTTACGCTGAGTTTACGTGGAACAATGCAAAAGGCCGAGGACGGTGAGGTCTGAGTGGGAATGGGGCGGTGAATTAAAGTGACAGGCCACCGGGAGCTCGGGGTTCCCCTTGCGGTCTGAATGGAGGTGTTCCGCAAAGCGGTCACCCAATCTGCATTTGGTCTCCCCATTTCATTCACTGCCTCATTCCCACTCAGACCTCACCGTCCCCGGCCTCTTGCATTGTTCCACGGAAGCTCAGCGTAAGCTCGAGGAACAGCACCTCATCTTTCGATTAGGCACTCTACAGCCCTGTGGACTCAACATAGAGTTCAACAATTTCAGACCATAACCTCAGCCCCCATCACATATATATATTTTCTCTTTTTTTAATCACACTTTTGTCTGGGCTTTTTTCTTCCCTCTCACATGGCAGCTGTCCTTCATTCTGCCAGGGCCAATCACACTTCATCTAGAGCCATCCTTTATTCCTTGAATATCTCTTAATGTCTCTCAATGTCTCTTAATCTCTCCTGCTTTCTATCCTATCACTGACCTTTCCTTTTGTTCTTTCATCCCCTCCCCCTTTTCCCAGCCCCCACTTGCTTTAAATTCTATCCCTTTCCCTGCTTTTTTTCCAGTTCGGACGAAGGGTCCTCGACCTGAAACGTTAACTCCGTTTCTCTCTCCACGGATGTTGCCTGACCTGCTGAGTTTTTCCAGCATTTTCTGTTGTTAGTTCGGATTTCCAGCATCCGCAGTATTTTGCTATCGTATTAGCTGTAGCAAGACTTCCCTACTTTTATACTCCATCCTCCTTGCAATAAAGGCCAACATTCCATTTGCCTTCCTAATTACTTGCTGTACCTGCATGCTAACTTTTTGTGTTTCATGTACGAGGACCCCCAGATTCCTCTGTACCACAGCATTTTGTAGCCTCTCCCTATTTAAATAATAATTTGCTTTTTTATTTTTCCTACCAAAGTGGATAACCTCACATTTTCCCACATTATACTCAATCTGCCAAATTTTTGCCAAATCACTTAACCTATCTGTATTCCTTTGCAGACTCTGTGTCCTCCTCACAACTTGCTTTCCCACCTATCTTTGTATCATCAGCAAATTTGGCTACAGTACACACGGTCCCTTCATTCAAGTCATTAATATAGATTGTAAATAGTCGAGGCCCCAGCACTGATCCCTGTGGCACCCCAATAGTTACAGTTTGCCAACCTGAAAAGACCCATTTATCCCGACTCTCTGTTTTCTGTTAGCTAGACAATCCTCTATCCATGCTAATATATTACCCCCAACAACGTGAGCTCTTATCTTGTGCAGTAACCTTTTATGTGGCACCTTATTGAATGCCTTCTGGAAATACACTACATCTACCCTGCTCGTTACATCCTCAAAGAACTCTAGTAAATTTGTCAAACACGATTTCCCTTTCATAAAACCATGTTGACTCTGCTTGATTGTATTATGATTTTCTAAATGTCCTGCTATTACTTCCTTACTAATGGATTCCAGCATTTTCCCAATGACAGATGTTAGGGTAACTGACCGCAACTGCTCCCCCCCCCGCCATCCCACGCATATTTCACACAAAAGATGTGTGCTCCACATTTAGATCACTAATCGTAGCCTGTGTTGAAGCTTTAAAGAGTTAAAAGGTGTGCTTGTACTCTCTAGTCAGAGACACAGAGGATACTCAAGAGCTGGATTGCAGCCTCGATCTTGACCATTGGATGTCATTAGAGAATGAGAAGAGAGTTTGAGGTGCATTTACTCTCTTTTTCTTAGGCAGTCCCTCGGAACCGAGGATGACTTGCTTCCACATTAAAAATTAGTTCGCAGCTGACTGATGAGTCCAATACGGGACCGACAGTTTCTGTCACAGGTGGGGCAGACGGTGGTTGAAGGGGCGGGTGGGTGGGGTGCTTGGGTTGATGTGCGCTCCTTGCGCTGCCTGCGCTTGGCTTCTGCTTGCTCCCGGCGAAGAGACTCGAGGTGTTCGGCGCCTTCCCGGATGCTTCTCCTCCACTTTGTGCGGTCTTGGGCCAGGGATTCCCAGGTGTCGGTGGGGATGTTACACTTTTTCAAGGAGGCTTTGAGGGTGTCCTTGAAGCGTTTCCTCTGCCCATCTGGGGCTCTCTTGCCGTGCCAGAGCTCCGAGTAGAGCGCTTGTTTTGGGAGTCTCGTAACGGGCATGCGGACAATGTGACCCGTCCATCGGAGCTGATTGAGCGTGGTCAAAGCTTCGATGCTGGGGATGTTGGCCTGAGCAAGAACACTGACGTTGGTGCGCCTATCCTGCCAATGGATTTGCAGGATATTGCGGAGGCAGCGTTGGTGGTACCTCTCCAGTGCTTTGAGGTGCCTGCTGTCCATGTCTCTGAGGCATACAGCAGGGCGGGTATCACTGCTGCCCTGTAGACCATGAGCTTAGTGCCGGGTTTGAGGTCCTGGTCTTCAAACACGCTCTTCCTCAGGCGACCGACGGCTTCACTGGCACACTGAAGGCGGTGTTGGACTTCATCGTCGACGCCTGCCCTTGTTGACAGTAGGCTCCCGAGGTATGGAAAGCGGTCCACATTGCCCAAGACCTTGTCGTGGCTTTTGATAATTGGGGGGCAGCACTGTGTGGTGGGGGCAGGTTGGTAGAGGACCTTTGTCTTACGGATGTTTAGTGTAAGGCCCATGCTCTCGTATGCTTCGGTGAAGGTATTGACGATGGTTTGGAGTTCGATCTCCGAGTGAGCACAGACGTAAGCATCGTCTGCATATTGTAATTCGACAAAAGAAGATGGGATGACCTTGGATCTGGATTAAAGGCGCCGGAGGTTGAACAGTTTCCTGTTTGTTCTGTAAATTAGCTCCACTCCAGTGGGGAGCTTACTGAGGGTGAGATGGAGCATTGCAGCAAGGAAGATCGAGAAGAGCGTTGGTGCGATGACACAGCCTTACTTGACCCCGGTTCGTACGTGAAATGGGTCTGTGGTGGAACCGTTGGTCAGGATCACGGCTTGCATGTCGTCGTGAAACAGGCGGAAGATGGTGACAAACTTTTGAGGGCAGCCGAATTTGAGGAGGACACTCCATAATTCCTCACAGTTGACAGTGTCGAAGGCCTTTGTGAGATCAAAGAAGGCCATGTACAGCGGTTGGTGCTGTTCCCTGCATTTCTCTTGTAATTGACATGCAGTGAAGATCATGTTCATTGTGCCCCTTAGTGGGCGGAATCCACATTGCGACTCTGGGAGGAGCTCTTCTGCCATTGGGAGATGGCGATTGAGGAGGATTCTTGCGATGACTTTCCCTGTGGCAGATAGCAGGGAAACTCCTCTGTAATTACCGCAATCGGACTTGTCACCTTTCTTGAAGATGGTCACAATTATGGCGTCTCTGAGATCCCCTGGCATGCTCTCCTCCTTCCAGATAAGAGAAATGAGTTCATGAATTCGCGCCAGTAGTGCTTCTCCGCCATGCTTTAGGGCCTCGGCGGGGATTCCATCTGCTCCTGAGGCCATGTTGTTCTTCAGTTGTTGGATGGCCTTTTCAACCTCATGCCGGACTGGGGTTGTGCTGAGATGGTGGCGGGTACCATGCTGTGGGATGGAGTTGAGGACACTCGTGTCGAAGACAGAGTCATGGTTAAGGAGATTGTCGAAGTGCTCCTTCCAGCGGGCACTGACTGCTTCCCTGTCCTTGATGAGTACCTCTCCGTTCTTGGCCCGCAGTGGGGAAGGGCCTTGGGTGCTTGGGCCGTAGATGGTCTTGACTGCACTAAAGAATCCACACACGTCGTGGTTGTCGGCTAGCTGCTGGATCTCCTGCGCTTTCTCCACCCACCATCTGTTCTTTAGGTCACGAGTATTTTGTTGGACCTCGGCCTTCAGGCTTCTGTAGAGCTGCTTTCTTGCTCTCGAAGTTCTGTTGCTGTTTCCAGATCAGAAATGCCTTGCGCTTGCGGCTTATTAGCTCCTGGATTTCCTGGTCATTCTCGTCAAACCAGTCTTGGTGTTTCCTGGGCGAGTGACCGAGCGTCTCTTCACAGGTGCTGATTGTGGAGGCCTTGAGTGCAGACCAGACGCTGTGGGCACTCTGTGTCTCTGCATCACTGGGAGCCGTCAGGTTGTTTGTGAGGCACAGGCTGAATAGGGCTTTCTTAGTGGAGTCTTTGAGTGCTCCAGCGTTAATTTTCCTGTAGCATTCTTTCTGTTGCCGCCGCTGTTTTGGGGCTACATTGATGGAGATGACAAAGCGGATTAGGCAGTGGTCTGTCCAGCAGTCGTCAGCTCCTGTCATGGCGTGGGTGATGCGGACGTCCTTGCGGTCCCTCGCTCAGATGATGACGTAGTCCAGCAGATGCCAGTGCTTGGAATGAGGGTGCTGCCATGAAGCCTTTTACTTGTCTCTTTGACGGAACAAGGTGTTGGTTATGACGAGGCCATGTTCTAAGCATTTCGATAGGAGGAGGGTACCGTTGGAGGTGCATTTACTCTACAGCTGTAGAATTGGTACAATATGGTTTTGTTTCAACACTATAACACTAAGAAATTATAGCGTGAATCCAGAGTCAGCCCAGCCTGGCTCCTGAGTGAGCCAGGAATCTGATTCGAGCTTTGTACAAATTCTTACTGTTGGTGCAAACTGAAACTGCTTCACACCAATGCTGCAGCTGTAGTGTAAATGTTGCCTAAGAATATTAGGTGTTCACACAAACTTCGATTTACCAAGTTTCCCATTATTATGTCCGTGTATGATTGAGACACGGACAGCAGGAGTTGAACAAAACAAGTCTTTACTGAAAGTAGTCAATCGGGAAACTGAAACTACAGAGGCTTACTAGCGCCTTTTATACAGGGGTGGTCACTGCCGGTACTGCAGTCTGAGACCAGTTATTCTCTTAAAGGTACATACACAACAATTCCTCCCCTTTTAGATAAACAGTGCATAACATTCATTTAACAACTAAATGATAACTAATTACAATCACAATTACGGTTGCTAGATACATTGGTTGAGTTTAATCAATTATAAGTTCAGTCTTTGAGGAGGCTTCCTGATTCTGTCTGGATAATGCCTCTTTGGGGTATCAGGTTCTTCTGGCAAGGTTGAGTCGGGATCAATGTCGTTGTTTGGTTCATCTGCTTCCAATATCACCGATTCTGCGGTAGCTGCAATTGGTACGTCAATTTCATTGCCAGGTGTATCAGATCGTGGTGTGGAGTTGACGTTTTCCAGTGACTCTAGAATCTGGTCAGCATGGCGTCTTACAATGCTCTCTCCAACGTCCACGGTATACATGAGAGGTCCTTGCCGTGTACAAATCGTTCCTGGCTGCCATTTCTCAGTGCGGTAGTCCCGAGCCAAAACTGGTTGACCTATCTTAAAACTCCTGGTCGGCCTTTCATTCATATTCTGAAACTGCCTGTTCTCCACATCTCTTCGGACGTTTGGCTTAACCAAATCCAAGCGACATCGTAGTCTTCGATTGAAGAACATCATGGCTGGAGTTTGGTTGGTAACCGCATGTGTCGCATTCCGGTAGGCAAACAAGAAGTTGTCCACCTTGTGTTGTAGGGGTATATCTTCATTACACATTGCCTTGATAGCCTTCTCGAATGTTTGAACAAACCTCTCGGCCAATCCATTAGTGGCTGGATGATATGGGGCAGATGTGTAATGCTTAACACCATTGTTCTTTAAGAACCTCCGGAACTCTTCAGACACAAACTGTGGTCCATTGTCAGAGCAAATCTGTTCAGGCAGCCCATTCCTGGCGAATATGTTTCGTAAAACTGTGATAGTTTTTTCCGTGGTGGTTGAGGACATTTTTATTACCTCTGGCCACTTTGAATGTGCATCCACCGCAATTAAAAACATCGAGTCCATGAAGGGACCAGCAAAATCAATGTGCACCCTTTGCCATGGAGATGAGGGCCATTCCCATGGATGTAGAGGAGCTTGTGGTGGGGCGTTTTGGACCTTCTGGCATCCTGCACAGCTCTTGGTCATCTCTTCGATTTCTCTATCGATTCCTGGCCACCACACAAACGCTCTGGCTAAGTTCTTCATTTTTACCCCACCCAGATGACCCTCATGAAGCTCATTGAGCACTCTATCCGTCAACTTAGGTGGAATTACTACTCTGGATCCACACATCAAGGTTCCTCTGCACACTGACAGCTGTTCTCTTCTCGGCGAGAATGCTGGCAGCAGTGGTTCGCCATGTGCTGGCCATCCCTTCACCGTTAAATCATAGACCCGTGATAGTGTCGGGTCATTCCGTGTTTCCTTTTCTATGTTTGCATTCGTCACAGGGAGACATTCAACTATGGTCGAGTGGAATAACTCCATTGGATCCACTGCAAGGTCTTCGTCTTGCAACGGTAGGCGCGACAATCCATCAGCATTCCCATGCTGTTTAGTTCCTTTGTACTCGATGTCATATTGGTATGCCCCTAGGAAAAGGGACCACCTCTGCAGCCGTTGCGCTGTCATTATCGGTACGCCCTTCTGAGGGTTGAAAATGGAGACAAGAGGTTGATGATCGGTTAGTAGAGTAAATTTTTGACCGTGCAGGTAGTGATTGAACTTCTTCACCCCCCACACTAGGCTGAGGGCCTCTCTGTCAATCTGGGCGTAGTTACGCTCGGCAGAAGTTAACGAGCGTGACGCAAAAGCTATCGGCCTCTCTAAACCATCAAGGAATTTATGTGACAGTACCGCCCCAATGCCGTAGGGAGACGCATCACACGCCAGTCTGATCGGCAGTGCTGGGTTGTAGTGAGCCAATACTTCTCTTGAAGTGATTAAGTCCTTACTCTTCTGAAAGGCCCGCTTATAGTCATTGCTCCATTTCCATGTTACTCCCGTTCATAGTAGGGCATTCAGTGGGTGCAGAATTGTCGACAAATCCGGCAAAAACTTATGGTAGTAATTCACCAATCCGAGCAATGACCTCAGTTGCGACACATTTTCAGGCGCTGGGGCCTTAACAACCGCTTCAATTTTGTCAGGGGACTTATGTAACCCCTCTTCATCAATCACGTGGCCTCAATACGATATCTGTTTCTTAAAAAACTCGCACTTGGGGCGGTTGGCTCGTAGCCCATGTTCCCGTAGTCTAGTGAGCACCTGTTCTAGGTTGTTAAAGTGTTCACTGTCATCTTCACCTGTCACAAGGATGTCGTCCAAGTAACACTGAGTCCCCGAAATCCCTTGCAGGACTTGTTCCATCGCTCTTTGCCATATCGCCGGAGCCGATGCTACTCCGAATACCAATCGATGATACTGGTAAAGACCTTTGTGAGTGTTTATCGTGAGATACTTCCTAGAGGATTCTTCAACCTCCATCTGCAAATATGCTTGTGCTAGGTCAATTTTTATAAAACGCTTCCCTCCAGATAGTGAGGCGAAGATGTCTTCTATCCTTGGAAGAGGATATTGTAATGTGTGAAGGACTGGGTTCACCGTCACCTTGCAATCCCCACAGATGCGAACCTTCCTTGGCTCCTCAGACTCATTGCTTAATGTTTTCTTCATGACAGGAACGATGGGTGTCGCCCACTCGCTCCAGTCGACCTTAGACAACACGCCTGCCTTCTCCAGATTCTCCAGCTCTGCCTCGACGGCTGGGCGAATTGCATATGGTACCGGTCTTGCTTTGAAAAACTTGGGAATTGCATTCTCTTCTATTTTTATCGAGGCGGTTACGCCTTTAAGCGTGCCCAGTTCTTGTTGAAATACCTCTTTGGCGTTAGCTAAGATTGTTGACAATCGTCCAGGAGTGACGTCTTCATCTTTTTTACCATCCACCGTCATTGCATGAATGGAGTGCCAATCTAAGCTTATCTTCCTGATCCATTCACGTCCCAACAACGGTGGTCCACCATTTTGCAGTATGCAGAGATACAATTTCCGTATTTTCTTGCCGTTGTATTCGACAGGCACCCTTATTTTTACTCTGGTGTATACTTTTTGCCCCGTATACGTCGTCAAGACGATGGATGTCTCTCTCAAGGGTATGTGTGAGAATAGCCGCTCGTAGTCTCGTCGATTCATGGCGGTTAGCGCTGATCCTGTATCCAATTCCATTTTAACTTGGGACCCTGCTATCGTGAGGGTGACCCAAATGGTTCGGTGATCCTCTTTTGTGATTACATTGTGAAGTTTGAGACAGCTTAGTCTCCTGTTCCCGGAGTCACTATCGCTCATCTGGTCTTCGGAACTACTGTCCGTCATCTTTTGTACTTTCTTGTACGGTTCCTTAGTAGCCTTTTTGTTGTCGCTGGTCTTCTTCCCAGACCTGCAATCTCGTGCAATGTGTCCCATCTTTCCGCATTGCCTGCATATTTTGTCCTTGGACCAGCAGTCCTTCTGGTCATGGTTAGTTCTGCCGCAGCGATGACATTTTGCAAATCCCCGTGTCATTTCGTGGGTGCCGTATTCCTGTGGCTTTTGTTGTAATTCCGCAGCTCCCCTGGCTGCTGCTTCGTACGATACTGCCACGCTGAAAGCCTTATCTAGCGTCAGCTCTTTCTCTGAGAGTAACTTCTTCTGTGTTCCTTCACTCAGGAGTCCACAGACAAATTTGTCCCGTAGGGTATCTGCCAGTCCTGCTTTGAACTGGCAGTGATTTGATAGCTTGCGTAGTTCCGTAAGGTACTCCGCATTGCTCTCATCTTTATGCTGAGTTCTCCTGTGGAATTTAAATCTTTCTGCTATCAACAGCGGTGCAGGGTTTAGGTGTTCCTGTAGGACAGCAACAATTTCGTTAAAACTCTTCGCCTTCGGTTTGGCTGGAGTAATCAGGTCCCGCAATAGGCCGTACGTTCTAGCGCCCATTAAGTTTAGCAATACCGATGCCTTTTTCTCATCGGCTATTTCGTTTGCCTCGCAATATACCTCGACTCTTTCCACATACGTGGTCCAGTCCTCTATTGTATTATCAAAGGCAGTGATACAGCCAGACTTCGGCATCTTGAAAATCTAAAATGGCGCCTCCCGCACTTTGCCACCTTCCCCGATTTAACAAAATGGCGCCTCCCGCGCTTTCCCTTCTTCCCCACTGATTAAGATGGCGCCTCCCACGCTTTGCCTTCTTCCCCGCTGTTGCTAGCGCTGCTTTCCACGGTTTCCGTTGCAACCTGCAGCCGGTCGCGGTTTCCTGCGCGTTTAATCTTTTTTGTTGTTGTTATTTTCCCATCGTGGAACAACCCTGTGGGACTCTTGCCTCCCTCTTCTCGGGCCTATACGCAGCCCGGCTTCGTAGCACCGGCCGCGCCCTGTGTGCTCCACCCTCTCTCTCTCCTCTTCCCGACAACGCTGCTCGGCCCCGTTGCAAGCCACCCGCTCGAGTTCACGACCGCCGCAGCCCAGGAAGGATCAGTGTACTACCTGCCACCAGCCAATTAGCTGAAGCACCGTCGACAGGAACCAGGCCCCGCTTTCGACAGCTTCTCCAGCAATCTTCAACTCCGCTAACTCAGGGGCGGATGGCCATGGTCGACGCCCATTTCTACTGCTTCTTTCTTCCTTCTGGCCTCGACCTCTGCTCACTTCGCTTCAGGAATGGATCCCAGGAGGTGGTGCAGACTGTAGGTAAGTTCGTACCTGCTCGTCGCCAGTACTATGTCCGTGTATGATTGAGACACGGACAGCAGGAGTTGAACAAAACAAGTCTTTACTGAAAGGAGTCAATCGGGAAACTGAAACTACAGAGGCTTACTAGCGCCTTTTATACAGGGGTGGTCACTGCCGGTACTGCAGTCTGAGACCAGTTATTCTCTTAAAGGTACATACACAACACCCATCACTACGGTTACAATCGCATAAGCAGCTATATCAGGAAGTGACCCAGACTGCTGACACAGACAGCAATTACGAATCATTGACTTCCTTCATTAACAATTGTTAGCTGAGTCACTGCCCCATGGCTCTTAAAACTATTCGACATCAGGTATTACTGAGTACAAATTTTTAAACATCAGAGCCTAGAAATTGGCTGGCCAGCCGGCACATGCTGGGAACAATCCCTGCATCGGAATGGATAGGCCTGAGGCATACCCGATATTGGGCCTCATTTAAATGAGACCGGCGAGACACGGACGCATACTGAGCAACCCAGGCAACTCACCGGCAAATCGCCATTTTATTGCAGGCTGCTGTTGTCATCGAGAGGAGGCTGAGTGGGAGCCAGCAATGGTCGGCCAGGACAGACGAATTTTGCAAAGGCATCCTCAAACAGGCCTCTTATTTGTATATGCGAAGGGCCTAATATCTGTTTCAGGCACGGGCCCTGGACGCCACTTTTTGTGCCTTTACCAACATGGCAGATGGCGTACGTTCAGCACGGAATGTGCATGCGCACACTGCCTGCTATATTGGACCCTGCACAACGGCCGTGGAGTTCTACATTTTTTTACCTCATTAATATTTAAAGGGGGCTAAATTTGGTTAATTTGTGTCTCCCATTAGCGCCCTAAGAGTGCGTTAATGGGGCGCAAATCAACTAACGCCTAGGCACGGCGCCGCTAATGCCTCCCGTGAAAATCAGCATCATCGCCATGCGCAGCACCCCGCTTGCGCCCCGGCTGTAATCTTGGGGGGCGCCCCTGACTTACCACCGGATGCTATGTCCGTCAGGGTCAGGGGTGCCTACCTGTGGCCGGGGCAGCACTAGTTAAAGGGGAGGTGGCGGGCAGCCATTTTTGTTGCTGGCCGCCTGCCAGCACCTGCCCCCGTTGCTGTCTCCGGCCCCCGTGAAGACTCCCCGCGGGGTGCCGGCTGGTCTCCGTGAGCCTGGCACTCCTCTTAAGTGCCGGGCTTGTTTGCCGGCACTCCTGATCCCTGGTGGCCCAGCTGGGCGCCGGGACATGCTGCACCAGGACCCTCCCCTTTAATAAGGGGAGGAAGGCCTGCAGTACAGCGGCATGATGTGCGCATGTAGCGCTGCGATATTGGCTCGCAGCGCCCCAAGAGGGACGCGGGGCACTTACTTTCAGTAGCGCCCCTCCTCCCTCTCGAGGCGCTACCTGGGAAAATCGGCCACGGGGGCGCTAACTTTTTCAGGGCACTAAAATTAGCACCCCGGCGAATGGGGTGCTACCCAATTTTCGCCCCATAGCATTTTAACCATTTTATTACAGTCACTATACTAACAGACACTGATGGTTTCTATTTTATTTAGATTTCAGCACAGTATAGGTATCTAGCATCGAGTTAATATCATAAGCTTTGTTTTGAAAGGTGGCTTGGAGAATCCTGGAGTGAAGTGGATGGAACTGATTTTAAAAAGATATGACAGAATTGTTGCATCCTATCGATGCCAAGTTGCATGATGCCAGTAACACAGGCCATGCCATCTGTTGTTGAACAGTCTCTGATGTATAATTACTGCAAAAATTGCGGTGCAAAGGTACAGGAGCTTTCATTTTTAAGACAGGCATATGTAAAATGCTTTCTTTTAATTTTGAAACTTAACCTCTACAATTCAGCTTGTTGACATAACAATATATTGCAGAGTTGCGAAGCCATAGGTTCAATTTCCCTTTAGTTTCTCCATTTCTGCCTTTACCTGTTGATCTTGACTGAATTGCTGAAAAGGCAAAGATTATCAGCAAGGAACCTTCACTGGGTTTGATGGTTCATGTCCAAATGCTCCTGACAAACAATAATACAGATTGAGGTCTTCTGTGTGCGCTCTCGGTGGCAGAGGGGAGGCATGTGGACTGGCTGGATCGATAGAGGATTAACTACAAGAAACATACTGTCTTTCATACCTAAATTCAGAATTGAATTATTTTCTGTTGTATTATGTTATGTTATCTTTTTCTTCTTAGGCAGTTCCTCGGAACCGAGGATGACTTGCTTCCACACTAAAAATGAGTTCTCAGGTGACTGATGAGTCCAATGAGGGACCTACAGTCTCTGTCACAGGTGGGGCAGACAGTGGTTGAAGGGGCGGGTGGGTGGGGTGCATGGGTTGACATGCGTTCCTTCCGCTGTTTGCGCTTGACTTCCACTTGCTCCCGGCGAAGAGACTCGAGGTGTTCGGTGCCTTCCCAGATGCTTCTCCTCCACTTTGTGAGGTCTTGGGCCAGGGATTCCCAGGTGACGGTGGGGATGTTGCACTTGTTCAGGGAGGCTTTGAGGGTGTCCTTGAAGCATTTCTTCTGCCCACCTGGGGCTCTCTTGCCGTGTCGGAGCTCCGAGTAGAGTGCTTGTTTCGCGAGTCTCATATCAGGCATGTGGACGATGTGACCCGTCCATCGGAGCTGATCGAGCGTGGTCAGAGCTTCGATGCTGGGGATGTTGGCCTGAGCGAGAACACTGACATTGGTGTGCCTATCCTGCCAATGGATTTGCAGGATCTTGCGGAGGCAGAGTTGGTGGTACCTCTCCAGTGCTTTGAGGTGCCTGCTGCACATGGTCCATGTCTCTGAAGCATACAGGAGTGGGTATCACTACTGCTCTGTAGACCATGAGCTTGGTGCTGGATTGAGGTCCTGGTCTTCAAACACTCTCTTCCTCAGGTTATGTTATGTACCTAGGATGAAAACAATCATCAAGCCCATATAGGCTCACCTAATTTTTTTTGTTGGATCATGTGCCTGCCCTCCACCGCCCACCACCAGCACCCCCCCCCCCGCCTAACACCACCATATCCTGACAAAGGCAATAAGAGATCTGTAGCCAAAATTCAGGAATCCAATGTCAAAAATTTCGCTCTGACCCCTCAGAGGCAATCGGGCTACCCCAAGCAGGTCCCAGACCTGTCGATTATTTCCTGGAATAACTAGCCTTAACCTCTGTATCTCACGATCGCATCATTGTCTAGCACCTTCTTGAATAATTTGCAAAGTGTCAGTTCTCACCAGCACTCCAGGAATCTTCATCCACAAGTGGGTCACCCTTTGAAGAAAAGCAAAACGTCTGAACAGCCAACCTCACTGCTTGCATTCTCCGTTTATTTAAGTGGCCCCCTAGTTTTTACCTGCCTTCATAGCCTCAAAACCACTGAATGAGTGGGTCAGGAGGAAAGGAGTGGGTCAGGTGGCTTCCTGCAGCATCTGATGTAAATATTAACATTTGTTGTTTTTTTTAGATTATATCTAAGGGCAGCACGGTGGCATAATGGTTAGCACTGTTGCCTCACAGCGCCAGGGACCCGGGTTCGAATCCGGCCTCGGGTGACTGTCTGTGTGGAGTTTGCACATTCTCCCCGTGTTTGCGTGGGTTTCCTCCGGGTGCTCCGGTTTCCTCCCACAGTCCAAAGATGTGCGGGTTAGGTTGATTGGCTATGATAAATTGACCCTTAGTGTTAGGGGGATTAAATACGTGGGGTTACGGGGATAGGGTGGGATATGCGTTGGTGTAGGGGTTACGGGGATCGGGTGGGATATGTGTCGGTGCAGGCTCGATGGGCCGAAATGGCCTCTATCTGCACTGTGGGGTTTCTGTGATTCTGTGATATCACCAACTCCATAATTTTGTTTAAGTTGGTGTAAAAATCATTCAGCACTGACTTCTGATTTTTTAAAAAATATATTTGTTGATGGTTGCAATAACCCGCCGCTCCCCCAAATATAACATTGATTGGTGTAAAGTATCAGTCAGTATTAGCTTTAAAAAAAACAGGTCAATTCATGGAATCTGCACTGCTGGTGAAGAGAACAAAATGTAATTCATGGTACTGGCTCTGATAATGTGATACTCACCACCTGTAGTGGTGATGAACATCAGGTAACTGTTCCCCAAATTGAGGAGTGCTGAAGCCTGGGGCCTGCTTCGCACACCGTTCACTGAGCATATTATGTGGCACCTCTGTGGTGCTCAACCGCCGTGTGCTTGGCTTTCATGCAAGTTAGGGGTCCTTCTCAGCTGGAGTGCCTGGGCAGCGATCCAAATGCTTAGTATACATTTGAAATGGGTTCTTCAGGGAAGTCCATTCAGAAAGCTGTATTGTTCCTCCTAAGTGGCCCTATCCCTCCAACAAGGCCACAATTTGTTCCCGAACCTCACTTTTTTGGCAACAGATGTTACACACTTGGATTGCCACAAAACTATTTGAACGAATTGACTTGGCGTTTTCGGGCACGTTCAGTTCAGTGGGTTGCAGAAGCAGTGATCCTGGCGGCAACCCAGTGCATTATTTAACCCTGTGTTAACAAATCTCCAGTAACGTTTAATGATGCCTTTCTCTTTGCTGGAGAAACAGTGTAAATCAGTCTCAGCCTGCCTCACTTTTGCTGTACCATATTAACTAGGACGTGTACAGTATAAAACAGACTATCCCTCACTCCCTTTCCTCCAGAAACATGAAAGCAAATGCGCTTATCTGAATTAATCTGATGAAAGCAAGCATAAATTATCAAACACTTTGCCAGTGAACAAGTTGAATGTGCAGCACAATTTCTTTGGTGTGAGATATTGGTTAGTTATTACATTGCCTAATACACTGTGACAATCAAATATCAGCTCTATGCAGTCATTCTCTCTGTTTGTAGTCTATGTATTGGCACTTTTGAACAGTTCTGGACTTAGCTTTAGGGAATGAAGCTGGGCAGGTAGAAGGGGTATCAGTGGGAGAGCATTTTGGTGGTAGTGATCATAATTCAGTTAGATTTAGCGTAATTATGGAAAAGGACAAAGATAGACCAGGAGTAAAAGTTCTCAATTGGGGAAAGGCCAATTTTACTAAGCTAAGATGCGATTTAGCGAAATGGACTAGAAACAGCTACTTGAAGATAAATCAGTGTCAGAGCAGTGGGAGGCATTTAAGGAGGAGATAGTGAGGGTTCAATGCAAATATGTTCCCACAAAGAGAAAGGATGGGACTTCCAAAGCTAGAGCCCTGTGGATGTCAAAGAGCATACAGGGTAGGGTAAGGCAAAAAAGGGAAGCTTATGTCAGATATCAAGAGCTCAATACCGCAGAAAGCCGAGTGGAGTATAGAAAGTGCAGAGGTAAAATTAAAAAGGAAATTAGGAAAGCAAAGAGAGGGCATGAAAAATATATTGGCAAATAGGGGTACGTTTGCATAGTGGTTATGTTACTGGACTAGTAATCCAGAAGCCAGGACTAATAATCCGGAGACGTGAGTTCATAATCCCACCATGGCAGCTGGGGAATTTAAATTCAGTTAATTAAATAAATCTGGAATTAAAAAACTAGTGTCAGTAATGATGACCATGAAACTAGCGGATTGTCGGAAAATCCCAACTGGTTCACAAATGCTGTTTAGAGAACGAAATCTGCCGTCCTTACCCAGTCTGGCCTATATGTGACTTCAGACCCACAGCAATGTGGTTGACTCTTAGCTGCCCTCTGAAATGGCCTAGCAAGCCACTCAGTTGTACCAAACTGTTACAACAAAGTCAGCATTGTGGGAGTGCCTTCACCGCACGGACTGCAGTGGTTCAAGAAGGCGGCTCACCACCACCTTCTCAAGGGCAATCCGGAATGGGCAATAAATGCTGGCCTTGCCAGCATTGCCCACATCCCGTGCACGAATAAAAAAAACGTAAAATCAAGGTAAACCCAAATTATAAATCCATAAAGAGCGAGAGGATAAGTAAGGAAAGAGTAGGGCCTATTGAAGACTAAAAAGGCAACCTGTGTGTGGAGGTGGAAGAGGTGGGTATGGTTGATAGTGAGGAAGAAAGCTGTAGACTGCAGGAAGATATCAATGGACTGGTCAGGTGGGCAGAAAGTGGCAAATGGAATTCAATCCACAGAAGTGTGAGGTAATGCATTTGGGGAGGGCCAACAAGGCAAGGAAATACACAATAAATAGGAGGATAATGGAAAGTGTAGAGGAACAGAGGGACCTTGGAGTGCATGTCCACAGATCCCTGAAGGCAGCTGGGTAGATAAGGCGGTTAATAAGGCACAAGGGATTCTTTCCTTTATTAGCTGAGGCATAGAATATAAGAGCAGGGAGGTTATGCTTCAACTGTATAAAACACAAGTTAGGCCACAGCTAGAGTACTGCGTACATTTCTGGTCACCGCATTACAGGAAAGATGTGATTGCACTAGAGAGGGTACAGAGGAGATTTACGAGGACGTTGCCAGGACTGGAGAACTTTAGCTATGAGGAAAGATTGACTCTATGACTCTATGAGGCTGGGGTTGTTTTCTTTGGAACAGAGGAGGCTGAGGGGAGATTTAATTGAGGTGCATAAAATTATGAGGGGCCTGGATAGAATGGATAGCAAGGACCTATTTCCTTTAGTGTCAGCTGTGGCTCAGTGGGTAGCACGCTTGCCTCTGAGTCAGAAAGTTGTGGGTTCAAGTCCCACTCCAGGAACTTGAGCACATAAATTTAGGCTGACACTCCAGTGCAGTGCTGCACTGTCGGAGGTGCCGTCTTTCGGATGAGACGTTAAACTGAGACCCTGTCTGCTCTCTCAGGTGGACGTAACAGATCCCATGGCACTATTTCAAAGAAGAGTAGAGGAGTTATCCCTGGTGTCCAGGCCAATATAACAAAATCTGTTTATCTGGTCATTGACACATTGCTGTTTGTGGGAGCTTGCTGTGCGCAAATTGGCTGCCATATTTCCCACATTACAACAATGACTACGTTCCAAAAGTACTTCATTGGCTGTAATGCACTTTGAGACATTCGGTGGTCATGAAAGGCGCTATATAAATGCAAGTCTTTCAATTTTAAGTCTTTCTTTAGCAGAGAGGTCAATAACCAGGGTGTAATGATCAATAACATGTCATTCTATAGTGGACACTAGGTGGAGCCGTAGAGCTGTGTAGAGCTGTATATAAGAATACACTACCCAGCTGTATGTATATTAAGACTACATTACCCATGAGGCACTAGGCTACCCAGAAGGCAGCAGTCAAGATGGAAGCCTCTACAGATACTGTACCTAGTCCACATGTGCTCAAAAAGTAACTAGCAAAAGCTAGCTGTGTTCATAATAAGAATGTTTATTTATTAATGAACATAAGATGGTACCAGGATGGTGAAGATCTGCTGAAAATTGTGAAAAGCGACATGGAGAATTTGAGCCACCAGAGCATTTGAAACTCACAGGAAACATCGACTACAATTGGCAGACTCTTAAACAACAATTCGAACTCTATATTGCAGCCATCTGATTCAGTACGAAGCCAGACGCAAGGAAGATAGCGTTGCTGCTTACGGTTGCAGGCCCACAGGTGATAGAGGTATTTAATACATTTGTATTTAATCCAGAGGAGAACAGAGAAAAATTAGAAGATGTGCTAAAAAATTTTTGATGCACATTGCTCTCCCAAAAAGAATGAGACCTATGGAAGATACATGTTCTGTTCAAGGACACAGCAGCAAAATGAGACTTTTGATAGCTTTATAACTGATCTGAAACTGAAAGCACAGACATGTAATTTCTCTGAGCTGAAATCATCCATGATTCGTGACCAGATTGTGTTTGGTATTCATGATAAAAAAGTCAGGGAACGTCTGTTGAGAGAAACCGAACTAAATTTGGAAAATGCAGTGAAAATATGCCAAGCCAGCGAGCTAGCTCGAAAGCACGCGAAGACTTTCAGTGAAATCAATAATGATGCGATTGTAATGAGTGATAATGCTGCTGTCGGTGCTGTGTCCTACAAGGGGAAGAAACGTGGGCAGAACAGAAATGAAAAGCAATCGGAGGATGAAATTTTTAATTGTAAACGCTGTGGTTACAAACACCAGTTAAGACAATGCCCAGCATTTGGAAAAATGTGCACAAAGTGTAATGGAAAGAATCACTTTGCCAAACAATGCTTTTCAAAAGTAAAAACTAAGAAAGGGCAACGAGTTAATGTAATTGAGGACACTGATTTAAGTGAGACATTTTTTGTAGGAATGGTGTCATGTGACAATATCAAAAAAGATACAGAAAATGTGCAGCCCTCAGAAATGGACAATGCTGAACATAAAGTCAATGCAGTAAAAGTGGACAAATGGATGATCCCACTGCAGACAAATGGAGCATTAGTTACATTGAAACTGGACACTGGGGCAAAAGCAAACTTAATCAGTATGAGTGACATAAAAATATGAAAGAAAAGCCCAAAATACAGGAAAAAGTCAGTACTACTGAAGAGCTATAATGGACAGAAAATAGATAGCTTAGGTGTATGCAGACTTAAAGTGACAGTCAAAGACAAAGTGCATCATCTCATGTTTTCTGTTGTGGCTGAAAGACTTGATTCGATACTAGGTGACAAAGCTTGTGAAGACTTCAAACTGGTCAAGAGAGTCTACCGTATAAACTGTGCCATAAGCAGACCAGATGACTCAGGTGATGAAGCAGAGAGCCCATGAAGGATGAAAAGGCCAAAGGGTATCCATGTCTTCAAAAAGCCTAGTTTCTCCAAGAAGAAAGAAAAAGACTTTAAGGTCAAAGAGAAGCCAAAGGAAGAAAAGCACAAAGAGGAAAAACACAAGGAGAAAAAGTCCAAAGATATAACCGCAGCAGATGTTGTTAAGCAGTGGAAAGAGAAAAAGAAAAAGAAGAAGCCTGCACCAGAGCAGGAAGCAGTTCCGGTGGATACTCCTTCTTCCCTCAGGCCAATCTTTGGCGTTCCATTAGCCGAGGCTGCTGAGAGGACTATGCTGTATGATGGGATCCAGCTGCCAGCAGTTTTTCGAGAGTGCATTGACTACATTGAGAGTTATGGCATGAAGAGTGAAGGAAACACTGAAACCCTCTCCAAGCAAAGATCGCAAGGAGACCTCGATCTATACAAGAGCAGATTGATGACAATGCCGCAACTGCATCTTGTCATTCACCGCCAGAACAATCTCATGAAGACACATCAGACTTACCCGTGTTGAGAAGATCCACACGTGAAGTAAAAAAGCCTGATAGACTTAATCTTTGAGTACAATGTAAAGCTTTGAAAATGTGTTGACTGTTTTGAAAATGTTTATGTTTATAGAGCACTAACAAAAGTGTTACTGATATTATCTTCATTGTTTTCTTGAAAGTTGATTGATATTGATTTTGTTAAACCTCAAAGAAAGGGGGATGTAATGATCAATAACGTGTCATTCTATAGTGGACACTAGGTGGAGCTGTAGAGCTGTGTAGAGCTGTATATAAGACTACACTACCCAGCTGTATGTATATTAAGACTACATTACCCATGAGGCACTAGGCTACCCAGAAGGCAGCAATCAAGATGGAAGCCTCTACAGATACTGTACCTAGTCCACATGTGCTCAATAAAGTAACTAGCAAAAGCTAGCTGTGTTCATAATAAGAATGTCTATTTATTAATGAACATAAGACAGGGGGCATAGATTTAAAGTAATTAGCAGAAAGATTAGAGGGGAGTTGAACATTTTTTCACCCAAAGGTTGGTGGGGATCTGGAACTCACAGCCTGAAAGGATGGTAGAGGCAGAAATCTTCACTGCATTTAAAAAGTTCTTGGATATGCAGTTGAAGTGTTGTAACCTACAAGGCTACGGACCAAGAGCTTTTCGGCCTGCATGGACACGATGGGCCGAATGGCCTCCCTCTGTGTCGTAAATTTCTATCATTCTATGATTCTGCTAAGAACACAATTTTAATAAAGTTTGTTACAGATATTTTCAATAAAGCATTCAAGTCGGATCACTTCCATTTTCCAATATTGACTATTTGTGATAACTTATATAGGGATTCTTATCCTTGTGTTCAAATCCCTCCATGGCCTCGTCCCTCCCTATCTATATAACCTCCTCCAGCCCGACAACCCTCCTCCAAGTCTGCGTTCCTCCAACTCTGGCCTCTTGTGCATCCCCAAATTCCTTTGCCCCACCTTTGGTGGCCGTACTTCCAGCTGTCTAGACCCTAAGCTCTGGAACTCCCTCCCCAAACCTCTTTGTCCCTCCACCTCTCTCTCTCCTCCTTTAAGCTGCTGCTTATAACCTACTTCTTTGACCAAGCATTTGGTCACCTGTTCTTTGGCTCGGTGTCAATTTTTGTCTGATTACGCTCCTGTGAAGCTTCTTGGGATGTTTTACGATGCTAAAGGTGCTATATAAATGCAAGTTGTTGTTGATAATATTTTCCATGGAAGTTTTTGTTGTAATAAGGTTGTTAGAACAGTGACCTCCACCTGGGCATGTCACAGGAGAGCTGCACAACAAATGAAATATAGATTTACAGAAAAACAGATAAGGTAGCATCATCAAATAAAGCACACCAGCATTTATTTAAAGATTCAGAACTTTTGATAAAAGTAATAGTAGATGAAAAATGAGGATTAAAAAAAATGGAACTAAAGAATATTTACAATACTTTAACAGACATAAGCTAAACACTGTAAGGAAATTAAGAGTTTACAATTCTTGTATTTCATATTTTTAATTGATTTTATTATAGAGAAACTAGTAATGAGACTTATTCCACAGATAGACAATTACAAAAACTGCAAGGAATACTTGTGTTTATACTTTATTTATCCCTTTTTATTTATTTATTTTACCTGTCCTCCAAGTCTCCAACAACCTCATGCCATTCCTTACCCGAGAAGTTGGATGGGTTAGGGTTAGGTTTAGGATTAGGGTTAGGGTTAGGGGGAATGGGGGATTTACAATCGTGACTTTGCTAATGTCGTTTTATGATTGACCACTAGGAAGTACTCGAGTAGCTTAGCATAAATCGGTCTTTAATCTTCATTCCTCCCTTCCCTCCTCTCTTCCTTCCCTTCCCTCTCCCTTCCTCCGTTCTGCGGGGAATTTGCATGCCCTTCACTTGGCATCTGTCCCGTGATCTAGCTGGTATCATCAACTCAGCATCTGGTAATTGCAGATAGATTCAGTGGTGTCTATCTTGTGGAACCTCATGAAAGACAGTGAGATTAAATGGAATGCGGCCGATATACCAAAGAACACCTTTTATTGGAGCCATACAATAAGCTCTCCTAAGACTAATTGATCAAATATGTCAGTCCACGGTCTGGTAAGATTGATGTATGTACAGTTAGCTGGCTCCACGGCCTATGTCCTACCTTCTCTTCCTAAAACAGTGATGTCATGCCACTCAGTGAAACTCTACTTTTCTGCTAGTCAGTATTTGCATCTCACAAAGATAATAAACAGTGGGAATTATAAAGATTAGCAGTAGTGACAAATATGGAATACTACGATTGAATGAGCATTGATACCAAAGCACCAAGCCTCATCAAATTTAAATAACTTCTAATAGCGCAACCTTAAATTTTGTGTCAATATATGAAAATCCGTATTCTATGTACATCATATTTTAGCTGGAACATTGAAGCATTAATTTATTAACGGTATTTCTCAAGATGGCATTATTGTGCTGGACTTGAACATGCTTTTTTGTAAATGTACAGTTTGAATAAAATTAACACAAGATGATGCTCTAAGTATTTGTGTGTTTGTTATGGGCTGTTTGTGTAACAAGATAATTAACACCTCCATTCTTTCTGCTTCCTCTAGGTAACACATTTGTTTGATAATGGAGGCACTGTCTTCTTTGCCATTTTTATGGCTATCTGGGGTAAGTGCAATTCCAAGACTTTTCTGTTTCAGCAGTAGCTTTTTTAAAATTTCACATTCTTCCAGTTCTAACCAACTTGATGTCATTACTGATATAGGAGAGGTCTCTGTTCCGTCTCTTTACCAGTGGTTTTCTTTTGTTGTTGTTGCCAAACCAGATGTTTATTTTGTGAGTTGGGTTATGCGATATTCGCATATGAAGGTGGTAAGTCATCCAGCTGAATTCCATAATTCACGTTGCATCCTGCATTGGAAGGCAATGCTTTGTTCACGACAGCGGGGTTGTAGTATGCGGCTCCTTCCTGGTACCTTAAATCAATAGCATCGTCTGTATTGTCCAGATGAAGAACTGAAAAATAAATTGAAATATAAGGTGATCCCTTTTGGAATGAAGCAAATATTCATGATGTCGTGTACTTGCTGGCTGGTAATTTTGTTGTGAGATATTAATAATAAACATTTTAACTGGCTTGTATAGAAATTCCAATATCTGCTACTTTAATGGAGGTGTTAACCCATTTAAGAGAATCAGTTAGTGCATTGCTAGTCCAGTGATTCTGATTGTCATGATGCTGCCTCCAGTTCAGATGCAGTGGGAGATTTAATATTGAACCAATTGCATTTGTCCCTGTATGAAATATTAAGACCCAGAAGTTTACTTACACCTGACACTTACTAAAGACCCTGATGAAGTGACAAGAAAGCTACTTCATTTTTAATTCATTCTAAGAGGTTGGGACTGCGTAAACATTTGATGGATTTTCGGCAGTTAAGTTGTGTGGCTGTCGATTTTGCGAACAGATTGGCCCAGGTTTTCCTGCAGCGGCAAAATCCGTGATGTACACCATAAACTCAGCTGTCGACAACTTCCTTCCTATTTTCCTGCATTTCTAATTAGAATACGCCGCAGTGTGCATGGCGACGAGTCGGAAGCGGCATAACCATTTGTTTCCAGTGATTCAACATGTGCATCACACGGTGGCAGTGTAAAGACTTAAAACTAGCTTCAGTGGAAAAGAAAATCGGCAGCATGCAAAAACATCTTACGCTACTGCCCAAGATTAATTTCTGCCCCATTGTGTCCATTTTGAAATTCTGGGTAGTATAAATTGTGCGCTAATATGCCGCTTTGTTATTCATGGAGGTTAGCGTGGTACCGGTCAGGGTGCACTCATTTGTTGCTGACTCGGGTGATGATTATTGGCACGGTTTTGTAGGAGTAAAGAGGGCTGGTGTGTTTTCATGTTGTAGGATGGGTAGTGAATTGAGAGGATATCCATTTGTTTGAGAGTGGGGGAAGGAGTTTTCCATCTGCAGCCAGCACTATTCGAAATCTCAAGCCTCTTCTGCATCAGAAACGTCTCATTTCTGCCTGTATCAGCTGATCCTGGCAGCTGCTAGATAAGGAATTGGCTTAAGGACAGAAAACAGCGAGTTGTGGTAAATGACTGTTTTTCAGACTGGAGGATGGTAGACAGTGGTGTTCCTCAAGGGTCAGTGCTAGGGCCACTGCTTTTTTGATATATATAACTGACCTGGATATTGAAATACAGATTAGAATTTCTAAATTTGCCAATGACACCAAACTTGGAGGTTTGGCAAACAGTGAGGATGATACCAATCGACTGCAACTGGACATAGAAAGGCTAGCAGAATGGGCAGACAAGTGGCAGATGGAATTTAGTACAGAGAAGTGTGAGGTAATTAATTTTGGCAGAAGGAACAGGGAGACGCAATTTACACTTAATGGCACAGTTTTAAAGCGTGTGCAGGGACAGAGGGACCTGGGAGTTAATGTGCGTAGGTCCCTGAAGGTGGCAGGACATATTGAGAGTGGTTAGCAAAGCATATGAGATCTTGGGCTTCATAAATAGAGGTATTGAGTACAAAAGTAGAGAAGTTATGCTGTACCTTTATAAAGTGCTGGTTAGGCCACAACTGGAGTATTGCGTCCACTTCTGGTCACCACACTTTAGGAAGGATGTGAAGGCCTTTGAGAGGGTGCAGAGGAGATTTACCAGAATGGTTCCTGGGATGGGGAATCTTAGCTACAAGGACAGGTTGGAGAAACTAGATTTGTTTTCATTAGAGCAAAGGAGGTTGAGGGGTGATTTGATAGAGGTGTACAAGATTATGACGGGTTTGGATAGGGTAGACGGGGAAAGGCTGTTCCCACCAGTTGATGGTACAAGGACTAGGGGACACAGATTTAGGGTTTTGGGCAAGAGATACAGGGGGATGTGAGGAAAAACTTTTTCATGCTGTGAGTGGTGAGGACCTGGAACTCACTTCCGACGGAAGTGGTGGAAGCGGAGACACTCAGGCCTAGAAATTCACTGGCGCCCCAGTCTCACCAGGGCGCCGAAAGTGCCGCCCCGGAAGGAGTCACGAGCGCCTGCCGGAAATTCAGTTTCAGCGCCCCAAACGGAAGCGCAGCGCTACTCGAGGCGCCCCGCATCCCTCTTGGGGCGCTGCAACTGAAAATTGCAGTGCAACGTGCCGCAGCGCCACACACTGCGGCATGGCGTGCTGCGGTACTGCAGGCCTTCCTCCCCTTCTTAAAGGGGAGGGGCCTGCTGCAGCGCGATCGGTGATCGCGAGTGCTGGCAAAAGAGCCCGGCACCGAGGAGAAGTGCCAGGCTCTTGGGACACAGCCGGCACAACGCGGAGGGGGGGCTGCTCAGGAGGCCGGGGACGGCGGTGCGAAGAGGTGCTGGCAGGCGGCCAGCAAAAAAAATGGCCACCCCGCACCTCGGCGCCTCTACCGCCGCAGGTAGGCCCCCTGAACCGGTCGCAAATTGCGACCAGCGTTAAAGCAGGGGGCGCTACCAAATTTGGCAATCGGGGCGGTAGCGGGGCGCTGCGCACACCGATGACGTCATCGGTGGTGGCGCAGCGCTAACGGCTAGCGCCGCCATTCGTGCCCCGCTAAACTTAGCGCGAGGCGTGGCCAGTGGCGCAAAACCCACTGAGTGCCCTCTTTGGGCGCTAACGGGTGGCGCAGCCCACTGAATTTCTAGGCCTCAATGTTTTCAAGGGGAGACTGGATAGGCACTTGAGGAAAAAGAACTTGATAGAGCGGAGGAATGGGACTGACTGGATTGCTCCACAGAGAGCCGGCACGGACTTGATTGGCCGAATGGCCTCCTTTTGTGCCGCTATGACTCTATGACCTCTTAAATCTCAGTCTAATTTACCTAGAGTGCACAAGGAGCGTAAAAACAGGAAACTCATTTTGACATATGCAAATGAGGTCGGTTGGGACTCGACAGGCGATTTGCAGGAAGATTCAAAAACGTGACAAGTTTCCGAGGAAACATTTTAATCGCGGAAATTGGACTGAAACTGCTGCTACCTTACATGTTACTAGCGACAGAATCACACTTCAGAAATACATGTGTCCTGGCCAACATTTATCTCTCAATCAACACCTACAGCAGGTGATCTGGTCATTTGTTTAATTGCTGCTTGTGGGAGCTTGCTGGATGTAAATTGGCTGTCGCGTTTCCTACTGTACAGCAGTGGCTACACTTCATAAGTACTTCATTGGCTGTAAAGTGCTTTGGGACGTCATGAAGTTGTGAAAAGGCGCTACATAACTGCATCTTTCTTTTTACATTCCACTTTGAAAATATCCAGGAAGATTTCTTTTGTTCACCATTTACAGTGAAACCATAAAGACCATTTCAGATGTGCATTTATGATTTTTGATATAAGCATTGAACTGCAAAAAAATCTGCCCCAATGGAAGTTTTGCAATTTGTTTTTTTTTATTAACCTGCTACTCATTATTTATTTCTAGTTGTTGGAGGTACTTTGGTGTATGTGAGGTGTGTTACATACAATACCAGTCAAGGTATAAAACTGTACCTTATCTTTCTCACTGAAACAGCTTAAACCACTGTACTAATACAAACAGGTTTTATTTACTATGTTGAAAAGAGTGAAATTAATCTTGGCAATGATGTATCTTTTTCACAGATTTTAACTTCTGGTGCCAAACCTGAGAGAGCCATTCTTCAGTTTTAAAGCCCTCTTACATTTATACAATTGAGCTTTATCTGTTCAAGGATAAGCTAAGACTTGTATTCACTGTAATGGTGCATTGTGAGGAATCGCATTTGAAGAACCATAACCGTACAATTTTCTTTTGTGTGCATTTTTTTTTTTTAAGAGAGGCTGTGTGGGTTTTGAAATATGATGAAATGACAAAAGGTCTGAATTGCAAAGAAGGAAAAGAACATTCAGGGCTGGATTTCCTCAGCCCCGAGGAGGCGGCTATGGAGGCGGGACTGCCGTTAAAGTTGCAGAAAGTGGGGGCGGATGGCAAACCCACCTCCATCCCGCCTCCGTGCCTTTTTACTAGGAGGCGGGAAGATGTCCTGCTTTGGGTCCCGTCTCCTTGAGGCAGGAAAGGGATTAAATCCATTTTACTGCCTGTAAACAGGTAGTTAACAGGCAGTAAAAAGGATTAGTTCCATTTTACCTTTTCAGGTGAAGGCTTCCTGACCTCGGAGAACCCCACCGGGTTGGAGGAGTTGAGTAGGAGGTCGGAGGGGGTCGGAGGGGCCTGAAAGTATGATGTAGAGGTGAGTGATGGGTGCAAGTGTGGAGTGGTAAGTATGTAAGGTGAGTGTTAAGTGTTAAAAAATGTTCACTTACCTTGGTTTCTGCCTACAGCCTTCATCCGCTCTGGATCGGAAGTCCCGACATCTTCCTTGTAGATTTCACAGACTGGCTATTGGATCCTCCGAACCAACAGTCATCTGAAATCTACAAAGTAGAAATGTCAGTGTTTGACATTACTTCTTTCAAGAAGTCTTGATAGATGGCACGTCAGACGTTGGCGTGCTCTGTCAGTGACTTCCCCCTAATTGGCCTGCTGAGCCCGCCGGGCAGGCATAACAAGGTCAATCAGGGGAAAATCCCGCTGGTTGGCCAGAACATGATGGAGGCGGAACTTCGACCCAACAAGCAGCAGTCCCGCCTCCAGCATGTCTCCATTCACAAAATCCAGCCTTCAGTGTAGCTCGGGGAATTTTGCCAGCCCTGGGGAGGCGGGACTGTGGGGAAAACTGCAGAATCTGGGGGCGGATGTCCAACCCGCCCCCAACCCGTCTCCGTGCCATCTTCCCAGGAGGCGGGTACCCGACCCGCGCTGGGAGCCGCCTCCCCAAGGCGGGAAGGGGATTACAGCCACTTTACTGCCTGTTAAAATGTAGTTAAGACAATTATCCCCATTTTATCCCTGCAAGTGCGGGCCTCCCGATGTCGGGAAACCCCGCCAGGGTCAGCAAGACGAGCAGTGGGGCAGCGGGGGTTGGAGGGGTCGAAAAGTGCGCTCTGGAGGTGAGTGATGGGTGCAAGTGTGGAGAGGTAAGTATGTGAGGTGAGTGAAAAGTGATAGAAAATGTTAACTTAGCTTTGTTTCTTCCTGCAGGCTTCAACAGTTGGGGATGCGGAGACTCCGGCATCTCACCGGCAGAGATGACAGAATGGCTGCTCCATTCTCCGATGCAACAACCATCTGATTTCTGCTCAGCAGATAGGTTCGATGAGTCTTGAATACAAGAACTCATCAATCAACAGAGCATGTCACTGGCTGACAGCTTCACAGAGCTGTCAAACGATGACAATTCAGCTGTCAAAAATTTTTGACAGATGAAACGTCATACGCTGACGTTCTCTGTCACCGGCTTTCCCTCAATTGGCCTACTAAGCCTGCTGGGCGGGCTTAACAAGGTCAATCAAGGGAAAATAGTGTTGGTTGGCCAGAAGTCGATGGAGGCGGGACTAAAACCCGAAAGTGGGAGTCCCACCTCCAAAAACTCCCCATGGGCAAAATCCAGCCCTGTTCCAGGAGTGCTTATATTGTTTCAGGCTGGGTTGAATGACAAGTTATTATTAGTTTTCCTCCCTAATTCTGATTTTGCTCATTAATATAAACTGCTTATTTATTATAACGAGGGATTTTGTGCAGCAAGTGAGTTTTTATTGCTCAGATCCATTCAGACACCAAATTGTCACTTCTTCTGACAATCTCCACACAGCACATTGGTACCCAGACCGCAAAATGGGCCGAGATTTGTATAATGTGTGCTGTGCTACATCACCTGCACGAGCTGCAACTATTGTGCAAAGCAACCCCAGCATCTTTCTGTAGCTGTCCCTTCTTCCTCTCCGTGCTCTCTTTCTTTCTCTCTCTCTCTCTCCTTAACTTGCTCTTCTCTTAACTCTCTCACTGTCCTCCTTCCTATAATAGTGCACAATTCGGAGAACCAAAGGAAGCTGCAAGGGGATATTGATAAGAAGGTGGAATGGGCAAAAACGTGGCAAATGGAATTCAGTGTCAGTAAATGTGAGGTAGTACATTTTGGTAAATTATGAGAGAACTTATTACAAGCTGTAGGGGCTCACACCAGGGTGATAATCAGTGTGTTGAAATCTTTGTGAGAATGGCTGAGGCAGAGTCCATGACTCCTTTTAAGGAAAAAGCAGATAAATATTTGAAGCAGAGGACGACACAGGGTTATGGGGAGAGACTGGAGCAGTGGGATTAGTTTTGGATCGCTCTAGCAAAGAGCTGGCACAGACATGATGGGCTGAATGGCCTCCTCCTGTGTGAAAAACCTCTACAGTTCTATGATAGTTTGCAAATTGTACTTGTTTTTTTTCAGGTACTATAATTTAATATCTTGTTTTGGCCAGTAACTTAAATGGAGCTACTTGTAAGAGTTAAGATTTTATTAAAAGATTTTTATTAATTGCTTACCTTGATCGTTAGAGATATTATCGTACAGTCTGCGATGATTAAAGTGTTCTGACTTTCTGCGTGTACAGAAAGTGTGAAGAAGAACTGCGACCAGGATGATTCCCAAAATACAGCCAAGGATGGCACCAATTACCACTCCTCCGCTAACTTTTTTCTCCACAGGAACTAGATCTGAAAATTGTTGAAAATAATGATAATTACTTAACGGATCAGGTCATTGAGATAGTTTAGCAAAATTAGCTGCTGTCTCACCCAATTATTGCAGAGAGTTTCTCCCTTAACAATTCATTATTCACGCAATCATTTCATTTCAGCGACAAACGACCGTGTAGAAATTGAAACAAAACCAGGACTTCAGTTTGTCACAGCTGTGAGGCAATTAACTGGTGTTTCCTTATGTAGGAAATGCATGACTACAGATGGTTATATTCATGCCGGTAGAAATGCTTAGCATGACAGTACAGTATGTTAAACATTTATTTGCTTCAAAATTACTTTTTTGATGAAAAAGCAAGTTCATTTTGATTCTGCTGAAAGTAAGTGCTGATATAGAATTTTAGTGATCTCTTCAGATAAAGTTGAGTTTGGGCATGTAGAATGTCTGCCTATTATATCAGCGGAGTTCCAAACTGTGTGAACAGAGTTTTCATAGAATCGTAGAAATTTACTGCTCAGAAAGAGGCCATTTTATCCATTGGGCTCAATTTTGCCATTGGGGCGGGCTGGGGGCGTGTCAGCCGCTTTTTGTGTTAGCCACCCGACTCCAATTTGATGTGGGAAAAATATGTGATTTTCCCCTAATTGGGCAATTGATTTCCAGCATGTGGGAACCCCTGGCCCACTTAGTCTTTCCATCCTGAAAGTCGCCTCTGATGACATCATCAGTGCTGGTGGATTTAAGGCCTGCAAGCAGCCTTGCTTCTTCTCCAGACTGCAAACCTTATGCCCTTTGCTGTGATAGATTCCTCCAGCCAATATGTCCAGCAGTAGGCCAAAGTCTGCACCAAAGCTCGTGACGCCGCCCTGCAAGCTCTGGTGGAGGGAGCAAGAGGAAATAAGGAGGTGCTCTTCCCTTCCTCAGGGAGGAAGAAGCCTCCCCAGCAGACGAAAGCTGTGTGGATGCAAGTGGCCCAGGATGTCAACTCTTTGTCTATGTGCTGCAGAACCTGGCTGCAGGGCAGGAAGAGGATTCATGACCTTCTGCGCACTGGAAAAGTGACTATGACTTTCCCATCACCCTCAATCTGATCCCCATTGCCTCTCCTCACCAGCACTCAGCTTTGACAACCTCTTCCTCCACATCTCACTTGACACTGACATCCCTGCACCCTTACCTATTTCCTCTCTATGGTCACATTCACCTAACTATTCAACTATGCAGTCCTCACACTCCCTATTGCTGTGATGCTATGAAAACAGCTTACAACACAGGGAGGGCCCTTGGTCTTGCCACGTCACACCATCTTTGTCTCCTTCTAACCATCAATGATATTGAATCTCTACACTCATTCCTTCATTCTCACTCAATCTCCACTTGTCTCCCTCATTGCAGGAAAAGAGAGCTCACAATAAGAGGGAAAGAGCGAGGACAGGAGGAGGGCCACCCTCAGTAGCCCAGCTCACCCCCTGGGAGGAGGCAGCCCTGGAGATCGTGGGAGTGGAGGATGCGCAAGTGGGGGACGGACAGACGGGTGGATCAGAGCAAGCTGGTGACAGAATAGTTTATCATCTCTCTCATTGACATTGCATGAGTCACTGATAATGATTCTGATGCTCTAACAGATGGACTTTTGATCATCTGCAATATTCAATGTGCATGTAACCTTGGCCTCACATCTCTGACTCTTTCCTTTACTCCCCCACAGGAGCATCGAAAGCCCCCGTCCCCACTATCCAGGAGGAACAGCCTGAGCCTCCAGACTCCTCAGAGGAAGCTGCAACCTCTGAGGGCGCTCCGTCAGCAGAATTAAGCACACCCTGCACCAGCGCAGACACTCGCACCTCGGTGGGACCTTCGGGACATAGAGTAGAGTTGTCACCTGGTGTACCACAGCTCACAAGTGAGCATCAGCAGATGGTGGGGACAGGGACAGCAGTGGAGAGTCCTCATCGGAGGGCGCAGGACGATCCCAGCTCGGCTCCGCTGCATGTCGACCCTGTGCCCCCGGGTCCATCCAGAAGGACAGCAGTGCTGGAACTCTAGGAACAGGTGCAGGAGTCTCTGGCAGGTTTTGTCTCCAGGGTCGCTGCGAGTATGGAGCGAATGGAGGAGTCCATCGCTAACATGAGCAGAGCCTTTGTGGAGGCATTGGCACATGAACATATCACAACGGAAATGTTGGCAACCTCCGTGGAAAGGATGGCTACGGCCATGGAGGAGCTTAGTCACCAGGGTAGTGAAAACATGGTCATTGTTCACAATAGATTGACATCTCTTGAGGAGCGATAGTCAGCTATTGAGCATACAAACCAGACATTCATGCAAGTCCTCGGGAGTAGGACTTCCAGTATTGAAACGGGTCCTCATGGCCCCCTTGAAGTGCAGCAAAGTGCTGTCAGCCACTTGCTAGCTCTGAAGTGGGGCTGACCCATGAGAGGGATGTTGGTGGCATACAACAAGGAAGTGGGGGCTCCTCTCCAAGGGCTCACACAACCATGCCACTGCAGAGCCCTCGGTCAGAGCCCCACCAGAATCCCCACCCAACTGAGATTGTCGTCTCAGCCCCTGCACAGCCACAGGAGCAGCAGACTGTTGCCGAGCCCTCACAGGTTCACAACCCCAGAGGACACCCGCCAAAGGTGTCGAGACAGGAGCAGCAAGAAAGTGAGCAAGGGGCCTCCACATCTGCTGAAGCCACAGGGGAAGCACCACGTAGGAGCACGTGTAAGAGGAAGATAATGCACAAGTAGTAACAAGGGTAGTCACTTGGGTATAATGTGTTTATTTTTAAAATGCCATTACTTGCTTATTGTCATAAAAAATTCTGATGGCAAACTGTTGCAGTTGTGGCGTGTGTCATTTTGCAAATGGGACTTCCACATTGAGGGCTTAGGGCAACTTGCAATTGTCACTATGGTGGTCAGAGTGATAGGAATCCGCAGGTTCTTGGCCATTGTCGATGGTCTGATAAGAATGTGCGAGGCAAAAGTGATTGATTGTGCATGCTAAGCAAATCTGGCCAAGATGAGTGAGTCCCTTGCATCCCGGGCAGCAATGTAGTCGCGCGCTGGTGCCTTCTGGCCTGTGCAGCTTCAGGTGGGTGAGTAGCAGCTTGGCGCTCCTGTTGTTGCTCCTGCAGTTGGTGCTGCTGTTGTTCAGGGTTCTGCGTCCGAATCTGATGTCCAGGAGGAAAGGAAATAAATGGTTCCCATTCTTCTGGTATATACCTAAGTTGAGGAAGTGCTCATTCAAGGTGGGGAGAGGGGTTTCCCAGGAGGTCACACTGGAGATGCGTGTCAGGCTCCAAACTTCCACAACAATGAGTAGGCCTGTTAAAAGTTCCCCCAGACCTGAGACAAAAAAGTTCTGCCACCTGCAAATGAAGATTGCTGAAAACTCCTTTTTAATGGTGGAGCTGCAGCTGTTAGTAAGCAATCCACTTGTGCTGCCGTCAGGTTTCACTGGCGTGTTCCACAGGAGGCGTGCAGCATGTGGGAGAACTGTTAGGCCTTGATTTTCATTGGGCCGTGAGGCGGGCTTTTAGGCGTGCGGGGGGTTAAAATCGCAAAACCTAGGGGTCGCGACCCCCCCCCGCCTGGTTCCCGCCTCCACGCCATTTTAACTTAGGTGTGTTTGATGGACCTGAATCAGTCCCACCTGCAACAGGCGGGACTGGTCTTTAGGACCCTTAAACAGCACTGATTGGCCTTTATAATCCCATTTTAACAGGCCCTTGCCTGTTTAACCCTTTTCCCACGTAAAACGCGCCTGGTGGGGATGACGCCTGTGAAACCTGGCGTGAACTCTATGTGATGAAATATTCCATTCATCACTCATTGGTATTCTCTGCCTGTGACTGTGGTTGGTTTCAGTTTCATTTCCCTTACCTCAGTTCCGTTTCCTCACCATTGTATTGTACTGTGTGTAGGGCTCCGCCCATACCTGGCCCCTATGTAAGCTGGCCCAGCCTGCATCACATCCAGTACGGCAGACCTCTGGATGGAAGATACCTCTCCCCTGTGTGTTACCTTCTAAGTCAATAAAAGCCTTGTTTTGTTTCGCTAACATCGAGTCTCGGATTTATTGAGGCACATCAATTTTATTGACTTAATTTTCAACACAATGGATCAACTCTTGAAACCCGAACGTTTGGATTTGGACCAGCATGCTTCGGACGCATCGGCACGCTTCGGACACTGGTTTATGTGTATGGAATTCTTCCTGGACAATTCCGCAGCCGTCAAAGACGCTACGGACGCTGCGTGTATGAAACTCGGAATTCTGCGGAATTGGGTAAGCCACCGGGTTTACCCCCTTATCCAAGACGCCGACACGTACCCGGCCGCCTGCGACATCTTAAAGGTGCATTACCAGCAGCCTACGAATGAGGTGTATGCTAGGCATCTGCTCGCTACTCGCGCACAGCGACCTGGGGAATTGGTGGAGGAGTTCCTAGGCACCCTGAAAACGCTTGGCAAAGACTGCAAGTGCCAAGATGTAAAAGCCGCAGTGTACACTGACGAGCTTGTTCGCGATGCCTTTATCACAGGCCTCAGCTCCACTTACATCCGGCAGAGGCTGCTGGAAAAAACGGGATTGGACCTGAAACAGGCTGCGGACACAGCGCGATCCCTGGATGTGGCCCAGAGAAACTCGGACGCCTACTCTTCAGCCCGCGCCGTCCACGCCACCACGTGTGCACCAAGGGTGCCGCCATCTTGGAAGGCATCTTCCCCGCCCGGCAGCCCGACACCGTCGGGGCCCCGCTCTCCCCCCAGAAGCCCTACGACAGCCGCGACGCATCGGGGACCCAACTGCTACTTCTGCGGGCAGCCGAAGCACACCAGAAACCTGTGCCCGGCAAAAGGCACCACCTGCTTTAAGTGCGGTGAGAAGGGGCAGTTCGGGAAGGTGTGCAGAGGGAACCCCGCCGGAAAACCCGCCACCGCCGCGTGTGCGCCATGGGAGCGGCGATCTTGGACGCCATCTTGCCCGACCTCGTGGGGTCCGCCATCTTGTGAGCAGACAGCGTGGATGCCATCTTGTCTCGATCAGGGCCCTACAGTGGCATCGGTCACAGTGGACCAGACCAGGCCACACCCGCTATCCAAATCAATGGTGGACATCGAGGTAAACGGGTGCGGGGTTAAATGTTTAATTGACAGTGGAAGCACGGAGAGTTTTATCCACCCTGAACTGGCACAACAACTCTCCCTAAAGGTGGTCCCTACTCGGGGTACCATCTCTATGGCTGATAAAACCCAGACATCGACCATTATGGGTTACTGCACGGTACAATTGTCTGTTAACGGAACTGTATACGATAATTTTAAAGTACTAATCATGAAGAATCTATGTGCGAGCGTGATCTTGGGCCTGGATTTCCAGTGCTACCACCAAAGCATCACGCTCAATTACGGTGGGTCCCAGCCGCCCCTCACAATGTGCAGTCTGGCTACCCTGAAGGTAAAGCCGCCTTCGCTATTCGCGAACCTTACCCCTAACTGCCGGCCAATAGCGACCAAAAGCAGGAGGTACAGCTGGGAGGACAGGCGGTTTATCGCGACCGAGGTAGACAGGCTCCTGAAAGAGCGCATTATTGAACGCAGCAACAGCCAGTGGCGCGCCCAAGTGGTAGTGGTAAGGGGTAGCGAGAAGAAACGGATGGTGATCGACTATAGCCAAACGATCAACAGGTACACCCAACTAGACGCCGACCCGCTACCCCGCATATCAGAAATGGTGAACCAAATCGCCCAATACCGGGTGTTCTCCACCATCGACCTCAAGTCAGCGTACCACCAGCTCCCTATCAGACCAGAGGACCGCCCGTACACCGCCTTCGAGGCGAACGGACGCCTCTACCAATTTCTCAGAGTCCCCTTTGGGGTGACGAATGGGGTCTCGGTCTTCCAGAGGGAGGGAGATGGACCGCATGGTCGATGACCACCACTTGCAGGCAACCTTCCCCTGCCTCGACAACGTCACCATCTGCGGTCACAACCAGCAGGATCACGACTCGAACCTCGAGAGGTTCCTGAAAACCGCACAAAAACTCAACCTCACCTACAGCGAGGACAAGTGCGTTTACAACACCACGCGCCTCTGCATACTAGGCAGCGTGGTGGAGAATGGGGAAATCGGACCAGACCCCGACCGATTGCGCCCCCTACGGGAGCTGCCCCTGCCCAACACTCCCAAAGCCCTGAAAAGGTGCCTGGGGTTATTTTCTTATTATTCCCAATGGGTCCCCAACTACTCCGACAAAGCCCGCCCCCTCTTGAAAGCATCCTCTTTTCCGCTCCCTGCTGAGGCCCACGCCGCCTTCAAAAGCATTAAGCGGGATATTGAGCGGGCCACGCTACAGGTAGTGGATGAGAACACTCCCTTTCAAGTGGAAAGTGATGCGTCTGACTTTGCCTTGGCGGCCACCCTCAACCAGGTGGGGCGGCCCGTAGCTTTCTTCTCGCAGACCCTCCAAGGGCCCGAGATCAGACACTCCTCCGTGGAAAAGGAGGCCCAAGCCATCGTGGAGGCAGTGCGCCACTGGCGGCACTACCTAGCCGGCAAACGCTTCACCCTACTTACCGACCAGCGGTCAGTAGCGTTTATGTTCAATAATAAACAGAGGGGGAAGATTAAAAATGATAAGATTCTTAGGTGGCGGATCAAGCTCTCCACCTTCGATTATGACATCATTTACCGGCCAGGGGCCCTTAACGAATCCCCCGACGCCCTCTCACGAGGGATGTGTGCCAGCGCCACCGGGGATCGGCTACAGACCCTCCACAACGACCTCTGCCACCCAGGGGTCACGCTGCTGTTCCACTTCATAAAGTCCCGCAACTTACCCTACTCGATTGAGGAAGTTCGGTCTCTGACCAGGAACTGCCGCACTTGCGCTGAGTGCAAGCCTCGGTTCTACCGCCCAGATAGAGCCCACTTAATCAAAGCTACACGGCCCTTTGAGCGGCTCAGCTTAGATTTCAAGGGCCCCCTCCCGTCCGTCGACCGCAATGTTTACTTCCTGAACATTGTGGACGAATACTCCCGTTTCCCATTCGCCCTCTCCTGCCCAGACATGACCAGCGCCACGGTCATTAAATGCCTCAACAGCCTGTTCAGTATGCCGAGCTATATCCATACGGATAGGGGGGCGTCCTTCATGAGTGAAGAGCTACGCCAGTACATGCTGTCCAGGGGGATCGCCACAAGCCGTACCACCAGCTACAACCCCCGGGGTAACGGTCAAGTGGAGCGAGAGAACGGGACAGTATGGAAAGCAGTCACTCTAGCTCTAAGGACCAAGGGCCTCCCTATCTCCCGCTGGCAGGAAGTCCTCCCAGATGTGCTCCATTCGATACGGTCGCTATTGTGTACTGCCACTAATGCCACACCTCATGAGCGAATGTTTGTCTTTCCCCGGAAATCCACCTCAGGCGTATCCATGCCGTCATGGCTCTCCACCCCGGGTCCGGTATTCGTGCGAAGGCATGTGAGGGACCACAAAACGGACCCTCTCGTGGAGTCAGTGTACCTACTCCACGCCAACCCCCAATACGCGTATGTCCGGCACGCCGACGGAAGGGAGGACACCGTGTCCATAAAAGACGTCGCCCCAGCCGGTAACGACAACAACCATGACAACAGCAGCAACAACGATCACAGCAACTCTTACCCACCCACTACTCTTTCATCACCCCCGGAAGAACATCGACCAACGGCACCCCCACCAACTACCCCTTGAACAACCCTGGCGGCACCCCCGGCAGAGACCCAGGAGGCCACCGGGGACACCCAGCCGACACCCGCGGCACCACAACAGCCACGTCGGTCGCAGAGGACTATCAAACCCCCGAACAGACTAAATCTATAGAAGGGGTGAATGTGATGAAATATTCCATTCATCACTCATTGGTATTCTCTGCCTGTGACTGTGGTTGGTTTCAGTTTCATTTCCCTTACCTCAGTTCCGTTTCCTCACCATTGTATTGTACTGTGTGTAGGGCTCCGCCCATACCTGGCCCCTATGTAAGCTGGCCCAGCCTGCATCACATCCAGTACGGCAGACCTCTGGATGGAAGATACCTCTCCTCTGTGTGTTACCTTCTAAGTCAATAAAAGCCTTGTTTTGTTTCGCTAACATCGAGTCTCAGATTTATTGAGGCACATCACTCTATTGGCTTGCTGACTATCAGCTGCAGGTCCAACATTAAAGAGGATATTTGATCAGTCATCATTTGCAGGTGGCAGGACTTTGTTGTCTCAGGTCTGGGGGAACTTTTAGAAGGCATAACCACAGCTGTGGAAGTTTGGAGGCTCACACACTTCTCCAGTGTGACCTCCTGCGAGACCCCTCTCGCCACCCTCACTCAGCGCTTCCTCAACTGAGGCACCTACCAGAAGCATGGGAGGCCTTTTTTTCCTTCCCCTCTTGGCATTAGAGGACCTCCAGCCCCATTCACAAAATGACACACGCCACAACTGCAGAAGTTGCCATCAGAATTTTTATGAAAAACACACAACTGATAGCATTTCCACACAATACACAGCATTTCACCCAAGTGACTACCCTTGTGACTATTTGTGCTTCATTTTCCTCTTGCGTGTGCTCCTATGTAGTGGTTCCCCTGTGGCTTCAGCAGATGTGGAGGCCCCTTGCTCACTTTCCTGCTGCTCCTGTCTCAACACCTTTGGTGGGCGTCCTCTGGGATGGCGAGCCTGTGAGGGCTCGCCAGCAGTCTGCTGCTCCTGCGGCTGTACAGGGGTTGAGACCTCTATTTCCATTGGGTGTGCACTCCGGCGGGGCCCTAACCGAGGGTTCTGCAGTGGCATGGAAGTGTGAGCGCTTGGAGAGGAGCCCCCACTTCCTTGAAGTCTGCCACCAACCTCCCTCTCATGGGTCAGGTCCTCCTCAGTGCCTGCAAGTGGCTTGAGAGCAGCTTGCTGCACATCAGGGGGGCCATGGGGACCCGTATCTGCAGTGGCAGCCCTACTCAGAAGGACTTCCATGAAGGTCTGGTTTCTCTGTTCAATAGATGCCTATCGCTCCTCAAGAGATGTCATTCTATTCTGAACACTCACCATGTTTTCCATACCCTGGTGACTAACCTCCTCCATGGCCGTAGCCCTCCTCTCCTCTACCGTAGCCAGCCTTACCATGGAGGCAGCAATCATTTTCACGTAGGTAGCCATCCTTTCCATGTTGTTGCGTTCATGCACCAATGACTCCACAAAGGCTCTGCACATGTTCGCTATGGACTCCTCCATTCGCTCCACACTCGCAGCGACCCTAGAGACAAAACCTGCCAGAGACTCCTGCATCTGTGCCTGGAGTTCCATCACCTCTGGTCTTACGGATGGACCCAGAGGCACAGGGTCGACATGCAGCTGAGCCGAGCTGGCAGAGTCCTGCGCCCTCCGACGAGGACTCTCCACTGCTGTCCCTGTCTCCACAATCTGCTGATTCTCACTTGTGAGCTGTGATACACCAGGTGACAACTCTACTCTATGTCCCGAAGGTCCCACCGAGGTTTGAGTGTCTGCGCTGGTGCTGGGTGCGCTTATTTCTGATGACGCTGCGCCCTCAGAGGTTGCAGATTCCTCTGAGGATTCCGGTGGGGACGGGTGCTCTCGATGGTCCTGTGGTGGAGTCAAGGAGAAAGTTAGAGATGTGATGCCAAGGTTACATGCACATTGCATTTTGCAGATGATCATAAGTCCATATGATGTAGCTTCAGAATCATTATCAGCGACTCATGCAATGCCAATGAGAGAGATGGAAAACTATTCTGTCACCAGCTTGCGGGGATGCTCCTGCCTGTCCTTCCCCAACGTCCACATCTCGGTCAGCCCCGGCAATCTCCAGGACGCCTTCCCCCAGGGGGTGAGCTGGACTAATGAGGGCGGCCCTCCTCCTGTCCTGGCTCGCTCTCTCCTGTTGTGAGCTCTCTTTTCCTGCAATGAGGGAGACAAGTGGAGGTTGAGTGAGAATGAAGGAGTGAGTGCAGAGATTGCATAGCATAGATACTTAGAAGGAGACAAAGATGGAGTGAGGTTGCAAGACCAAGGGCCCTCCCTGTGTGTTGTCTGTTGTGTTCAAAGCATCAGAGTGAGAGGGAGTGTGAGGGCTGCATGGTGGCATAGTTCTGTGAATGTGAGCATAGAGAGAGAGGGAATGGGTAAGGGTGCATGGATGTGAGTGTCAAGTGGGATGTGCAGGAAGAGATTGCTAAAGCTGAGTGCTGGTGAGGAAAGGCAATGGGAATCAGATTGAGGGTGATGGAAACATCATACAGTACTTACTTTTCCAGTACGAAGAAGGTCATGGAATCTTTTCCTGCACTGCAACCACGTTCTTTGTGTTAGCCCCAAGGAGTTGACTTGACCTGCCACCTCTAGCCACACAGCCTTGGTCTGGCTGGGAGGCCTCTTCCTTCCTGAAGAAGGGAAGAGGACCTCCCTGTGGGCCCTAGTACCATCCAATAATGACTGTAGTGAAGCCTCATCAAATTTGGGTGCAGCTCTGGCCCTCCCGTTGGCCGTTCCTCCTGCAGGCTCCTGTGCCATCTTAATGTTGAAGGTTGGAAGCCTGCAGAGGAAACAAGGCTTGCTGTGGACCTTAAAAGCAGCAGCAATGATGACGTCATATTCTGCGACTTTCTGACTGGAAATACTCAATTGCCAAGGCTTCCCACACGCTGGAAATCAATTGGCCAATTGTGTTAAATTTGCATCAATCTCACAGACCCATTTACAATCGTGTCGGAATCACTAAATTCGGGGAAGCCGCCAATTCCTCGCACCTGAACTAAAATCGACCCCTTAAAATCAGAAATGCCTCTCAAAATGGGATTATAGAGGCACTTAACTGGTTGTTAAGGACCTTAAGGGCCTATCCTGCCTCTTGGAGGCAGGATGGAGACGGGGTCAGAAAACTCGCATGTGGGAAAATTGCTCGGAGGCGGGATGGGGCCCGCCCACCAGTTTTTGCGATTTTAACCCCTCACACGCCTCCAATCCCTCCTCCTCGGGCCTGGCAAAATCGAGCCCATTGTGTCTGTGCCAGCTGAAAAAGAGCTCTCCAGCCTAATCCCACTTTCCAGCTCTTGGTCCGTAGTCCTGCAGGTTACGGCACTTCAAGTGCATATCCAAGTACTTTTTAACTGCGATAAGGGTTTCTGCCTCTACCACCCTTTCAGGCAGTGAGTTCCAGACCCCCAGCATCCTCTGGTGGAAAAAGTCCTCCTCAACTCCTCTCTAATCCTTCCACCAATTACTTTAAATCTCTGCCCCCTGGTTATTGACCTCTCTGCTAAGTGAAATAGGTACTTCCTATCCACTCTATCTAGGCCCCTCATAATTTTATACGTGAGTACGTGATTAAGTGAAGCTCCTTTCCTAAGTTATAAATGCCTCATAATATTATCCTGCTTCATTTATCTGTCTCTGTAATTTGGAGATGGAATAGCCATTGTGTCTGGAGAGAAGGCAGTTAAGGGGGGCCTCACTGAAGTATGTAAAGTATTAAACAGCATGGAAAAGGTGAACCCAGAATATTACTTTTAAGCGAGTGAGGCACAAGGCCATAAATTTAAATTAGTGAAACATGAATTTAAATTTTAGGAATAAAATGCTCATTGAAAGGGTGTAATTTTCATCTTTTGCATGGGGGTGGGGCTATGTTAATGAGCTAAGTGGGGTTTCAGTGGACATAACTTAGGAGCGGAACAATGATCAAGGAGATTCACGCGTAGCGATACTTTGGTGATACTTCGGCTGCCCGTGTACTAACTCGCACCAAGTCCCGTTCGCCCATCACCCCCGTGCTCGCTGACCTACGTTGGCTCCTGGTTAAGCAGCGCTTCGATTTCAAAATTCTCATCCTTGTTTCCAAATCCCTCCATGGTCTCGCGCCCCCTTCCTATCTCTGTAATCTCCTTCAGCCCCACAACCCCCCGAGATATCTGCACTCGTCTAATTCTGCCCTCTTGAGCATCTCTGATTATAATCGCTCAACCTTTGGTGGCAATGCCTTCTGTTGCCGAGGCCCTAAGCTCTGGAATTCCCTGCTTAATCCTGTACATCTCTCTCTACCTCTCTTTCCTCCTTTAAGACGCTCCTTAAAACCTGCCTCTTTGACCAAGCTTTTGGTCACCTGCCCTAATTTCTCCTTATGTGGCTCGGTGTCAAATTTTTTGTCTTATAATACACCTGTGCAGCGCCTTGGGACATTTTACTATGTTAAGGGCGCTATATAAATAGAAGTTGTTGTTGTTGAAAAACTGTTTAAAACAGTTATGCACAGTTTTCCTCATTAAAGACATGTCACAATTCCGCTCTTACGCTATATAGTTACGCTGAAACTTTGCAGGAAATTCTGGGCCATTATTTTTAATTTAGGATTATTAGTGTGAGGCCAGATGAGATCCCCACCACAAGATTAAGGTTTATGATTGTGATGCTTTATTTGTTCCTGGCACTGGTTCAGATTGAAGATGGAGTGTTCATCTGGTGAAGCGGACAGCTTCCGGATCTTCAGTAAAGGAAAAAGGAAAAACTGCAAATGCTGGAAATACCCAGCACATAAGTCAGCACCTGTTAAGAGGTCAGCACCTGTTAAGAGGGAGAAGACATTTTTTTGTGCACTAAGGGAATCAAGGGATACTGGAATCGGGCGGGAAAGTGGAGTTGAGGTAAAAGATCAGCCATGACCTTATTGAATGGCAGAGCAGGCTCGAGGGGCCGTATGGCCTACTCCTGCCCCTATTTCTTATGTTCTTATGTGCTTACGGGTTACGATGTTTGGGGTGCGTGCCTTACATCGGGTGTCTTCAGTTCTGATGCAAAGACACACACCCAAAATGTCATTACCTGTCTTTTCTCTTTGCAAATGCTAACTGACCCACTGTGTACTTCCAGCATTTTCTGTTCCGTACTTCAAAATAATCTTGTTCAATTTTTTTTTTAAACTCTTATCATAGCAGGTTTTATCGTTCATCCCATGGGTAGCACATGCTTTTAATTTTATTCTGAGATTAGCACACTGGCAGATGTCTCCATACTAAATTTGGTGCTATGTGTTTGTTGACAATATCTGTTGAAAGGTACTATAGTCTGTTATAAATAAAATGAACTCCTCCTTAGTCCTGTTATGGCTGAAACAGAATTTTACTTTTTACTATAAAAACTTTTTTATTTCAGGGAGCCAAGTTTAACAAATATACATTTTAATTTATATTTATTATAAACGGGAAGATTTAATAGGCGTGTTCAAAAATAATGAGAGGTTTTGATAGAGCAGAGAGGGAGATACTGTATCCATTGGCATGGTAACCAGAGGACACAGATTTAAGGCCATTGGCACAAAAGCCAAAAGAGGGGAGATGAGGAGAATTTATTTTACTCAGCGAGTTGCTATGATCTGGAATGCATTGCCTGAAAAGGTAGTGGAAGCAGATTCAGTAATAACTTTCTAAAGGGAATTGGTTCTCTACTTAAAAAGGAAAAGTTTTCAGGGCTAAGGGGAAAGAGCAGGGGAGTGGGACTAATTGGCAGCTCTTTTAGAGAATTGGCACAGGCACGATGGACCGAATGGCCTTCTTCAGTGCTGCATCATTCTCTGAGTATTGGGGGAAATTTTCCCAGCCCTAGGGAGGTGGGACTGCCGGGAAAATGGCGGAAACTGGGAGCGTGTACCGACCCCGCTCCCAACCCGCCTCCGTGCCATCTTCCCGGGAGGCAGATCCCCAACTCACACAGGGACCCGTCTCCTCGAGGCAGGAAGGGGATTAGAGCCAATTAACTGCCTGTTAACTGGTAGTTAACAGGCAGCTTTGAGGCTTTTCCCCATTTTACGCCTGCAATTGTGGGCTTCCCGACGGCTGCGAACCTCGCCAGGGTGAGCGAGGCGAGCAGTGGGTCTGCGGGGTGCGAGGGGTCGAAATGTTAGCTGTAGAGGTGAATGATGGGTGCAAGTAAGAATGAGAGGTGAAAGTGTTGGAAAAAGTTTCCTTGCCTTTGCTTCTTTCTGCAGGCTTCAACCTTTGAGGATCCGGAGGTGCCTCATCTCAACAGCAGAAATGACAGAATAGCTGCTGCATTCTCAGATGCAGCAGCCATCTGCTATCTGCTGAGGAGAGAGGTCTTGGTGTGCCTTCTGTGCAAAGGCTCACCTTAGAACAGAGATTGTCAGTGTTTGACAGCTTAAACGCTGACAGCTCATCTGTCAAAAAAGTTTCGACTGATGAAGCGTCATACGCTGACAGCATCTGTCACCGGCTTTCCCTTAATTGGCCGGTAAGCCCACAGGGCGGGCTTAACAAGGCCAATCAAGGGAAAATAGCGTGGGTTGGTCAGACGTCACTGGGGGCGGGACTAAAACCCGGAAACCAGAAGTCCCGCCTCCAGCACGTCTCCATTGAGAAAATCCAGCCCAATATGTTAACAAGAAAACGGCCAAATATTTAACAATTAACAGTCACGGTATAATCATTCTTTTTGAAAAGTATAAAAATCGTGCCTTGATCAACACTGGTTTTTACATTGATGTTGCAGTAATATAACATGGTATTTAGGGGCGAACATACTGACTGCACAGTTGTGCACGCTTGTCAGCTGGTTTAACATGCTTCAGGATCACAGGTTTTGTTCAGTGGTAGGAATGGAAACTTGTAAAATCTACCCTTTGTGGCGGCACCACCGGTTGTCCCTCACATTGAGATATACATAATTCCCTTTAACTTACCTTACTGTATGTATAACTTACCTGTTTGTGCCGTTGCCCCTTTAACCTACCTGTTTGGGCCGTTGCCCCTTTAAGATGTGCCCTAGCGCGCTGACGTCATGTCACGTACCACGTGACGTACGTGCGGCGGCCGCCGGCCCGACTCGGCCTTCCAGGATGGCCGTCGGCACAGCCCGGCCTCGCGACTTCGGCCGCATCGGCCAGCCGACGGGAGCGACGCGATCTTCCACTCCCGTGGCAAGCACCGGCTCAGCCTGGCCTCCAGCTCCCGCTCCCGCACTCGCGACTTCGGCCTCAATGGCCAGCGACGCAACGACGCGCATCACGTGACGCCCTAAGCACGGGAAACGCAAACAACGCGATGACGTCACAACACAAATACAATGACGTCATCACGCTCTCCACAGGACTGCGAACTCAGTCCTCGTGGCGTCCCCGCTGGGGAAAGACCTACACCGCGGTGCTCCTACAGTCAGCCATCTTACCTGCTACCTTACCTGTTGTATTTAACCTGTTCCTGTAAATAAACAACTTATTTATAGTTCCTCGAAGTCGAACTCGATTATTTAGTGGCGATGCATACGAATCGCTACACCTTAATATTTATTTTTGAAGTCTTACCTTTCCCATTGTCAGTCGATGCTTCAGCAGTTTTGTTAATAGTCGTACTAATGTCGGAATTAATGGTGGTTATTACAACAGTTGGACTTCCGGTAGTACTGCTGTAAGAAGTGTTAGTAGGTGAGGGTAATGTTGCTGAAGTTGTGTTTGTACCGTTACCAGGAGCAGCTGTTGAAGTGTTGCTGAATGTTGTTGGTATAAAAGTTGTGGCAGTTGTGTTTCCTAGAGTAGTATTTTCTGTGGTAGCTGTATCATTATTAGCCTGGACTGTGGTGGCTGCAGTAGTCATGTTAGGATTTGCTGTCCCATTCACCTGGCTGGTTGTTTGAACTGAAGTAGTCATTGATTCAGTACTGGCACTGACCGTGCTAATGTGACTTGCTGTTGTAGACACTGTCTCATTAAGGTCACTTGTGCTTTCTCCTGGTGCAGGTGAGTCATTAGTGGTTGTCAAGGAAACGCTTGTACTAGGTGTTTCAGAAGTAGATAAATTACGAATGTAGGAATTAGTTTTTGAAGAGCTGCTGCTGGTTAGTCCTGCAGAAGTCATTAGTGCAGTACTTGTAGCTGATGTAAAGTTAGATGAGGATTCCTTTGAAGATGTTGCCACACCAGTTGAAGCTGAAGTTGACATGGTGACAGTGGATGACACTGATGTAGTTTCAGTAGTTACAGTAGAGCTGGATGGCATCAAAGTTGAATTTCCTGAACTTCCAACATCCCATAGATGGCATGTTAGGCATGTGACCATTAAAACTGTTAGAAATGATGCCATTGTATTTGTTGTGTCAGTAAATGTCTTCAAATTGGAATCCTGGAAAAGATCATCTCATTAAGCACAGCTGAGAGCAGACCGTAATAGTTTATTTGGAGCTTTAACACATATTTTGCTACAGATGCAATTTGCTATGTCAAAACATAGCAAGTTACTTTTTAAATGCCGAAAACAATTTAGAATTGGATATATATTTAATAGAATTAAAAGCCCATTGCGTATTAGTATTGAACAAGTTGTTGATTTGTTGATATATGTGGGTGGGTTTAACGTCCTCCGCCCATTGGACACAGGGCAGTGGCGGAGGTAAATTTGAGGTGGCCAACTTAGTGCCCAGGTCCCGCTCCAACGCCATATTTCCCAGGGCCATCCATAGGGCAGCCTAGCCAACCACCTGAATCAAGCGGGAGCTGCAGGAATCCATGCAATTGGGGTCCTATGACTTATGTAGGGCCCCCGAGCCAATTTTAACAGCTTACTTGGCATAGTACGCACCGTGGAGACTTTGCTTCAAAAAACCTGGTGCATATGACGAAGAGGCCTGGAAAGGTAAGTGCTCAAATTATTTTTGTGGGGCCAGGGAGGAACAGGATCACAGAAACCCCACAGTGCAGATAGAGGCCATTTCGGCCCATCGAGCCTGCACCAACACATATCCCACCCTATCCCCGTAACCCCACGTATTTAATCCCCCTAACACTAAGGGTCAATTTATCATAGCCAATCAACCTAACCCGCACATCTTTGGACTGTGGGAGGAAACCGGAGCACCCGGAGGAAACCCACGCAAACACGGGGAGAATGTGCAAACTCCACACAGACAGTCACCCGAGGCCGGATTCGAACCCGGGTCCCTGGCGCTGTGAGGCAACAGTGCTAACCACTATGCCACCGTGCTGCTCCTCCAGGCTCCACAAGAATGATTTCAAAACTGGGACTGATAGATTTTTGTTAAGCAAGGGTATCAAGGATTACGGAACCAAGGCGGGTAGATGGAGTTAAGATACAGATCAGCCATGATCTAATTGAGTGGCGGAACAGGCTCGAGGGGGCTGAATGGCCTATTCCTGTTCCTATGGTCCAATGTGGGTCGCTCCCACCCCGGACTCCTGCTCCACTCCCAGTTTAACTTTCTGCCTGCTGGGTTGGTCTCCAGGTCGCCCGATATTGTGCCATCCCAGCGCTGGCGAGCTGCAGTGGAAGGCGCAGGGTGTGCAACTCACCGGATGTATGTTAATGGTGTATGGCCCTCAAAATGGACCAGACTGCCCGCCGTGGGTATTGGGCAGCTGACCCATACGATAGTTAAAATCCCAACTGTGGTATCAGGAATTACTGTACAGTAATCAGTCTAAATATTAAGACTTGTATAACCTGCAGGAAAAAGTATAATGTTTTGATCAGTGGTATGATGTATGTTGGTCTCAGAAATTTGATTTTATTGTAGTCAGTTATGTTTTCCTGCCCTCCCATTTTGCCCACCTCCTGTCTGAGCATCCATTTTCCTTACTATATGATTTCTCCTCTATCTTCTCTCCCTTCCCGCACTGCTGCCAATAAACATATCTTGCCCTTGGCCTCCTTCTCTTTGCCGTTTTCAGCTACCCCATAAGGACATCACCTGGAAGCATTCTTAGTGACAAAATGGCATGTAGGCAGTAAGTAATTTTTTTTTTATTCGTTTATGGGATGTGGGCTTCGCTGGCAAGGCCAGCATTTATTGCCCATCCCTAATTGCCCTTGAGAAGGTGGTGGTGAGCCGCCTTCTTGACCACTGCAGTCCGTGTGGTGAAGGTACTCCGACAGTGTTGTTAGGGAGGGAGTTCCGGGATTTTGACCCAGTGGCAATGAAGGATCGCCTTTATTTCAGACTTCTATTTTATTGTTATAATGTAGGGGTGACAACAGATAGAGTCCGAGTTAGCCATGGCTCTCTAAACTGCGCACAATCATAAGCCAGATTTTGTAAATGTGTTTTATTTTATTTTTTTCATTTACCACATAGTTTTCTTTTGACTTTATCATAATTTTCTTCCTTTGCTTTTCTTTCCTTTATGTGAGGAAGCCATTCAAGCTTTGTAATTTTACGCCGTGGGGTTGATCCATCGGAGGGAAATATTGGAGTGAACAAGATTTTCATCTGGCGAAACACAGTCAAATAAAAAAAAGGGAAAAATTGAAGTAAAAAAACAGAAAACTCTGGGAACACGCAACAGGTCAGTGAGCATCTGTAAAGAGAAAAGACAAGTTACAATGTTTTGGGCGTGCACCGTTCATCGCTGTGAGGTGCACACCCAAAACATCATGACCGGTTTTGCTCTCTTTACAGATACTGACTGACCTGCCGTCTATTCCCAGCATTTTCTGTTTTTATTCCAGATCTTCAGAACAGTTTTGTTCAGTGTGCGTTCTTTTAAAAAGAAAATCTTACCATTGTAAGTCAATGGCCTAGAAATTGGGTTTTGGCGCAGCGACGGCTTTAGCGCCGGAAGTTAGTGCCGGAGCTAAGTCGCGCTGGGCGGGCCAAAAATTCACTAGTTCTGCGCCGAAACGGCTGCCGGCGCTGCTGAAAGCTGTTTGCACCTGAAAACTGGCGCTACGCGCTAAATTGCGGCGCTATTCCGGCGCTGCGGCGCCCGCTGCGGTGCGGCAGGTTCGGGAAGTGCAGGCCTCCTCCTTCCCTTAAGGAGGAGCTGCCTGCACCCGGCCGCGGCCCGCGAAAATCATTGTAAAAATGAGCCCGGCACCTCGGACAAGTGCCGGGCTTGCATCTGTCCCGGGGGGGGGGGGGGGGGGGGGGGGGGGGGAGAAGTCCGGGGAGGGAGCTGCGGCCAGGCGGCCGGCGGGAAAGCGGCCGGCCGCCGCGGGGCCTTTAATGCGCCGGCGCAAAGTCCAGTAAGGCACCTCTGCCAGAACGTTGCTTGCGGCTGCCACGGGCGAGGCGGCCGCAAGTCAATTTCGGAGTTCGGGCGGGTTACCATGGCAACCGGGACGCTGCGCACACCGATGACGTCATCGGTGCCGGCGCAGCGCTAACGGCCTAACGCCGATTTAGGGACCCACTCAATTTCCAAACTGGCCATAACTCCGGCGCTAGGCCCTCTAGCGCCTCAAAAGTGGCGCTAAGCCTACCGAATTTCTAGGCCTTAGTGTTTATCCCATGGACGAAAATCTACTTTTAATTTTATCTGGGGTGAGCACACTGGTAGATGTCTCCTCACTAAGTTTGGTGCTGCAAAGACTCTTATTTACCATCAAATACAAAATGCGTTGGAAGATACTATAGTCTGTTCTGAATAAAATAAACCCTTTCCTCATCCTATTACAGCTGAAATGTCAGAATTTTAAACACATTTTTTCAAATTATAAAACTTTTTATTTTAAAATTCTATACATCTCCCAACAGTGTATCTGTCTTTGAATTATGTGTTGCAATTTGAGAAAAATGATGTCCCGTCATATTGGTGTAGGCAGCTTTGACGGCGTTTCGGACGGCCGCCTAAAACAGGCATTAGGCCCCGTCCATATGTTAATTCAGGACCTAACACCTGCTGAAGGACCCTTCTTTAAAATTAATTTACAATGAGCGGAGCAGGTGCCGGCCTGCCCCGCTCAGAATTAATCAGTGGCCCCCTGCGGTCACTAATGAAACGTAAGTATTTTTTTACGTATAACTTTTAAAAAAAGAACCTTCTTTTGGAGTCAGGAGGAGATGGAGCGCTCCCCCGACTCCACAGTCATCGCGATCCCAACCCATCCCCTCCTACTCTTGTTTCCCCATGCCAAACCCCCCCTCCCTGGACTCATCTTCAGGCCCCCGCTGGCGAGGCAAGCGGCTCGACATTCGCAATACGCCAGGCGCTGGCAGCTCGCGCATAAAATCGTAAAGAGGCCTGAGGCCCATTTTGGTCCAGTCTCGGGCCTGTCGGTCGAGATGGCCACTCCCTGCGCAGCACCAAGTCTGGATTCTAACAAAGGGCTCAGATGGATTTCTACCCCATGAGGTTGGAATTGGAATAACACTGGGGCAGAAGGAGAATTTCAAGTAATGTCAACCAAAAGATATGTTGGATCCACGTTAGCACGTATAACAGTCTACTTGAGCCACAGCTTCCAGCATAAAGGGAAGAGTTGCATGGCTCTGTATGAAACAGCAGTGCTATTGACCTTACCTCATATATTGAATTACTGGACCAGGTTGGCAGACACCAGAGTATCTGATTTGGCCGTTTCATTAGATTGTATCTGCCCTTTGTGTTTATTTTGTTTTGTGCTTCGTACCTACATCAATTCTACCTGAAGTATATTGTAAAATTGATTGAACAAATCAGCAGCAAATATCAAATTAAGCTCAGTTCTACGTTGTTTAATAGGAACCTTGTTACCTTGTTGGAATTCTGTTGCAACAGCAGAAAAGAAATCCTTTCCTAGCCTTCCCCATTATCTCTGAATTACACAGACCATGAGGTTCCAAGTTCAATCACCTGATCTGAGCTGGGGCCATGATAGCAATGCTCAATTGATCTCAGTGCTCTTGTGGTGGGAAGAGTAAATTGGCAGCGGTTCCTGCTCCTCTTTGCTATGGGTGAATCCTGCTAGGGTTGCATGCCTGTGGACCAAGATGAAGACCGGATCGGACTCAAATGCAGAAATAATAATCGCCTGGTTAAAGTGGTGCAGGACAACTCCAGCCCATCGAACTGTATCCCAGTGGGGAAGTTGACAAGAATGCAGGAGGGAGTAGGGATTTTTTTTACCCTGCACTAAATTATAAAATATTACAAAACAGAAACCGGCTGGTTGATCCCATTAAGTTTTTTTCCCTACATGAATCCTGCTCACTGCCATATTCTTTAATATGCCTCTTTTTTTTTTGAAGCAACTGTTTAGTTCCCTTTTTAAAGAATGAACTGCACTTCCACAATGGATTGTGGTGGCAAATTCCACATTCTAACCACCCACTGTGTAAATATTTTTTAAATCGAACTGTTAATTGTTCCTGCAATTATCTTAAATTGTTCCCTCACATTATAATGTCACCAATTAGTGCAAACAATCTATCAAATAATGACTGCCTTATAAGTGGTGCGTCGCCCATTTTTAATTAAGATGGGACATTAGGAGGCTGCCACATTAGAACAAAGGCACATTTTCTTCCTTAGCTCGCTCGTACAGTCAAGACTGCTCTACCAATGAAAATTAACGTCCTCATTTTGTTTCAACATAGAGTCATCGAATCATAACGGCACAGAAGGAGGCCATTTGGCCCATCGAGTCCGTGCCGGCCGAATGGCCTCCTTCTGGCATAACTAGTGATAATGTGCAGAATCTTGCAGCAGGATATGTAACTTCTGATGTTTTGGTCTCAGGGTGCTGAGAGAATGACCCAGGATACAGCTTGACTCCTACCAAGGGTCCATAAGCAACTGCTTGACTTTAACCACATTGATCGATAACAGGTGCGGTTTCACCTGTGTGGAAGTAAGCAGTCATAGAAAAGTGGTTGTAAAGAAGAAATGTGGTAGATGCCAACATTATTGAACTTATGATCGCAATCCAAGAGTGACTGACATGACTTTGTTTAATGGATATTTCAGTATTATTAATTGGTCTACTTGGGCAATCTTTTGTGGGTTTTTTATGATGTGAGATGTCAGGGCATTTATGCTGAACGTCATTCTGTTCAACACACCTACATTTTTGACAAGGGGAGTGTCAGTAATTAATTACCAGCCCTGCATTACTCATTGATTGCATCACTTACTGGAAGTCTCATGTATCTTGCAGCAGCAACTGGTGGGGTGTAATCAGCTAATGTTCATTTTGTGGGTAGTAGAAAGCTTTGTTAAATTTAAAACAAAGCAAAGTATTGGATAATTGTGTGCGTGCAGCAGAAATTGATGCTTAATTTGAATCTGTGCTGTTATGATTTTGTTACTAGCGATTAATGAACGTTACTGACCAAAAACAATGAGGGTTGTATGCCTGAATCAAAATCATAGGGTGTTGTACAGCATTGGATACTTTTCAGAGTTTGGTGAAAATTGTATTGCACTAAGTGTCCAGTTACACTGCTATTTTTGTATTGATGTCACAGCAGTGAACCTCTCTCTTTCATTGAGCCTTACTTAGCTATGCATTCAATTACATTCCACATACAGCGAGTACAACTTGCAATTATAGAGTGCCTTTAACGTAATAAAACATACCAAGCACTTCACAGGAGAACTATCAAACAAAATTTGATGCCGAGAGGCGATATTAGGGCAGATGACCATAGGCTTGTTCAAAGAGGTAGGTTTTAAGGAGCGTCTTAAAGGAGGAGAGAGAGGCAGAGTGGTTTAGGGAGGGAATTCCAAAGCTTAGGGCCCAGGCAGCTGAAGGCATGGACGCCAATAGTGGAGTGATGAAAATTGAGGATGCACAAGAGGCCATAATCGAAGGAGCAGAGTGATCTTGGAGGGTTGTAGAACTGGAGGAAGTTACAGAGATGGGGAGGGGCAAGGCCATGGAGGGACTTAAAAACAAGGATGAGAATTTTAAAATTGAGGCATTGCCAATGTAGGTCAGTGAGCACAAAGAGAACCTCAGCTTGTGTTCTTATTCCTCCAGCTCTTTTTCTTCATTTGAGCACTTTACCCTTAACCACCCTCTCCCTTAGAGGTAGATTTTGATTTTGTCCGATAGCGGAAAATAGCGGTGATAGCAATTTTTATTCATAAAAATCAGAGATGTAAAATGAGCTACCGATTCGCTGTCACACTTTTTATACTATCACACTGTCAAAGTCTACCCCTTACAGTCCTCATCGTCTATTTTCCTCACAACCCCCGGCACACTCCTCAATATTCTCCTCCCTATTTTCCTCACTTAGTCTTGGCACTGAATGATTTTTCATCCTTGGTTCAAGTTACACCTTAATTTCCCATGCCTTTCTCCTCTGATTTCACTGTCCTTCTGATTTTATTCAACCTCACATTGCACAACAATTCTCCCAAGCATTGCTATCTGCATCCCCTGAATATCTCCATTGCATTACTACCTTTCCCTTGCCATCTATATTTCCCTGTCCACCTCCAACCCCTCCATAATGATCTTCCATTCATGGAAAAAAGCTATCCTTCCAGCTCCTTTTCCAGCACCCTCTCTAACTCTGAATTTTCTCTCCTCTGTTCCTCTAGCCACCAGAGCATTGCCAACTCTGTCAACCTACTCATCAGCTCTTTTACCCTGCTGCCAATGTCTCATTCCCAAAAGATCCGTAATGGTCTCTCATCCCTGCAATTCTCCTTGGCAGAGCACCTTCCTCTTCTCAAATCCGAGAGCCATAAACAAGAGCCCATAATGTACATGACTAGCCTAATCATCCATTGCCAAATTTAGCTTGAGCACATAAAACAATGATACCTCTCTATCTATTACCTCAGAGCAGGCTACACTGCAAAGACAATCCCAACATATCCTGCTTCCATTGTCTGCCAATTCCATCCTTCTGATACTAGTTGTGAGAAGCTCACGCATTTTTTTGTCTCTAAAATGGAACCTATTTGGTCACCCCTCCCAGGCCCCTGACCCAGCTCTGAACCCACAACACACTGCAGCTTCACTCATATTTATATCTCAGCCTCATTAGATTCCTTTCCTCCAAAGTTACCCTTGACCTCATGCCAACTCAGCTCTCAAGTGTGCTCTTGTGACTTGGATATTGTTAATTTCCCTTTCAAAAGTCATCACCTCTGTCTTTAAGAAGCCCACGTTTGATCATACCACCCTCCTCAGCTATTTCTTCCTTTCCAACCTCCCTTTCCTCTCCAAAGTTCTGGAAAATGTTATCACCACCTAAGTCTATGCTTACTTTTCCCACCACCCCCTGTTTGAATCCATTCAGTCTGGCTTCCTCATTGGCCACAGAACAGAAACCACTCAAAGTCACTGCGAACATGATGCATGATCCCTTCCCTTCCTCCTTGGCCTATCCCTGACTTGCGACATGATGGACCATACCATTCTTCAATGCCTCTACTTTGTGGTCTGACTCCATGGGACCACCCTCACATGGTTCCACTCATATCTGTCTAATGTAACCTTCTCCTCAGTCATTCATTGTCTTTGGGACATCCTGATAGTGTGAAAGATGCTATATAAATGCAATTTATCTTTCGTTTCTTTCTTTTGTTTCTGGCCACACATTTACCTTTGATGTGTCCCAAGGATCCATACTTGGCTCACTGCTATTCTTCGTAAATATGTTGTCTCTGGACAACATTATCATAATATGGAGTCAGCTTCTTGAATCAGCTTCTTTGGAATTCTCTGCCCCAGAGGGCTGTGAATGTTGAGTCTTTGAGTATATTCAAGGCTGAGATAGATTGATTTTTGGACTCTCGGGGAATCGAGGGGTATGGAGATCAGACGGGAAAGTGGAGTTGAGGTCGATGATCAGCCATGATCTTATTGAATGGTGGAGCAGGCTCGAGGGGCTGTATGGCCCACTCCTGTTCTTATTTCTTATGTTCTTCCGTGTGTATACCAATGATACCTCACCATTATCATCTTCAATTCCACAACTTTTGCTGTGCTGTCTGACTACATATTGGATGTTAGGTTTTAAAGGAACCAGAGGTTTTTTTGCATCTTCTCATTGGCAATACCAAAGCCATCTTGTTAACTCCCACCAGAATTTTTACACTTGCTTTCTGATTTTGTCATCTTGATGCTTGGTGAGGTTGAATTCCAGTTGTGTGCAACGTTGGTATTTAGCTCAATCAAGAACTGAGTTTGAAACCTTATACCCAGTCCATCAGCAAGACTGCTTACTTCCACCTCCAAAATATGCTTTCATCATTTCCAGGTTCAACTTTTCCGACACCATACCACCATCCCGAGCTCCAACTAACATGAACACCAAATTATCCAGAGCTTGGCTGATCACATCTTATCCTGCACCTAGGTCCACTCAACGATCATCATTGCCCTTACCAATTGGTGTCCTGCCCCTTAGCACATTGAATTCAAAATCTTAGTATTTGTCCAAAAGTTCGCCATTGCCTCCCTGCATCCCACCTCTGCAACCTTCTCCAGCTGTACATCACAGCTCCCATCCTTCACTTCTGAATCCAGTCAGCTCTGTGTTCAGCCCTCCCATCTGGTTTACCATTAATAAAAGAAGAGCCTTAAATCATCTTGTCCCCAACTCTGGGATTTTCTCCCTAAACCCCTCAGCTTTGCTAAGTCTCTCTCCATTTTCAAGTGCCTCCTTAAAACAGACCTCTGTGACTGTATCTCAACCAATTTTCCTAACTCTTTCCTTACTCCTCCCCACCTATGAATTGGGACATAGTACTATGCTAATGGTACGATGTAAAGGCATTTTACTGCTGTTTAAGGGATTGCAGATATGTATTGATGTAAAAGTAAATTCATAAGTCAGGTCATTGAACTAACCCTCCAAGCACATTAAGGCAAGAGATTACCTCATACCACTTGGCCCTTGCACTCTATGTAGTATAATTCCAGCTATAGGTTTCTGATTTAATAGACTCTTCTGCCCTCTATAACACTAGTCTACCGGCTGTGAATCACACAGTACTTATACAGCTCACAGACTGATGTCTGTAGTGTAATGGCAGCCCCAGATGTATAAGAACATAAGAACATAAGAAATAGGAGCAGGAGTAGGCCAATCGGCCCCTCGAGCCTGCTCCACCATTCAATAAGATCATGGCTGATCTGATCCTAACCTCAAATCTTCTATCACTCTGCATCCACCCGAACCCCATGTGATCTCCCGGGAGAGGCGAAAAACCAGATAAAGACCCAATGGCCAATTTGGGAGAAAAAAATCTGGGAAATTCCTCTCCGACCCATCTAGGCGATCGAAATTCTTCCAGGAGATCACTCTGTCCCTATATTTTCTACAGTACTTACCTTCTGTAAAGGCGATCTCCACCCCAGCCAGGAACAGGAATAAAACCATCTCCTGAAATCTAACAGAATTAGAACACAGTAGGAGCAGAACAAGGCTACACGGCCCCTGGGCCCACTCCACTACCCACAGGGCCATGACCATTCCGAACCTAGACTCATGTCCAATTTCCTGCCCGCTCCCCGTAACCCTTAATTCCCTTTACTTCTAGGAAACTATCTATTTCTGTTTTAAATTTATTTAATGATGTAGCTTCCACAGCTTTCTGGGGCAGCAAATTCCACAAACCTACCACCCTCTGAGTGAAGAAGTTTCTCCTCATCTCAGTTTTGAATGAGCAGCCCCTTATTCAAACAAGATTCTCACGTGAGTTCTAATTTTCTGTCGGCAGGGCAGGTTTTTAAGCCATTTTCCTGAACTTTGCAGAACTTTCAAAGAGTTGGCACAGGCATGACGGGCTGAATGGCCACCTTCTGTGCTGTAAGATGATATGATTCGATAACTGATTTCAGTAGAGGTTGCTCCAAATTCTCACGAGATACATCTTATGGTGATCAACATCAACTCCTTTCTAAAGCCTTGCACCATCCCCCTTCATTAGCATCTACGTCAAGCACTCCTTAATCAGATATAACGTAGATAAGATTAAGCACTCCCCTCCACTAAGTACTTCTTACTGCATTGTGGTAACATTTTTTATTTTCACACCAACTAAGGTCTATCTGAGTGAGACAGTATTTTAGTGCTAATGAGGAGGTTTAGTGTCACAGGTTCTGAAGGAATACCTGGCAGCTAATGGCGCAGATTTTTACTTCTGTAGAACAAATATGATGAAATCTGATTGATGTCACCCGTTAGCCATACAGTAGGTTTCCACAGCTGGCCCTTTAGGTGGAGTTGAGGTGTGACTAGAAAAAACCCAAAGATGAGTGGGCTCGTGTGATGCATAAACACCGAATGGCCTGTTTCTGTGCTGTAAATTCCATGTAATGCTATGAGTTAGCTCAGCACTCCTTTAAGAGGCCTCAAGAGTAGCAATAGCAGAGGTCTGGGAGCAGGTCCCTGTACACTTACTGCCATTAACAGCTCCAGTAGCCCCAGCCCCACTACCGTGTTCCTGTCCCGCTTCCTGTGACCAATGTTCGGAGATAGGGGAAAGTGTAAACCTGTCAGTGGAAAATTGTGTTATTGTCAGCAACAATAGCAGTTTCTACAAACAATGATGGAAGAATTAGATTTATTCTGTGGCCTGTAGTGTTGCTTTGTGTCTGAGATGTTAATGTAGGTTATCTGAACAACTACGGCACACTTTCACTACTTGGAACAACTACAGGCAGCACTGAAGATTTACTGAGCGGGTATTAAGAGGGAATTGTTCCACGTCACTCAACAAATATAAAACTGTATTCCAAACTCAATGCAACAGAAGAAATAAGAATTAGAGAAAACTTACCTTACTTGACGTGATGCGCTTCAAAATGTGTTGAAAATTGTTGGAATTGTTAGTGTTTCCTGTGTAGCTCAGGTGAGCACAACTGTGTGGCAGTCGAAAGGATGTGGTGACTGAATGAAAAGAGCAGGTGCGGTTTCGTGTGGCTCTTCAAAATGTCAGAACCGGATAGACCTGATTAGCCATTTCTCTATTCATCCATTCGAATGTATTAATTTACAGTGCACAGAGTATAAATATACCCTCTAGATGGGTGTGTTCTGTGCACCCTTGCTGTGTAAGAGATTTTTGCACTGAAGTATTTGTGCGATGTGCACTCTTTTGTTTAGTTAATTTAGTCAGCACCTTGCCGAAACTATATTAATCTATTGGACAACAAGTGCTTTGATAGTAATGTTGGCAGAAGCAGAGGATTTTCAATAAGGGAGAAGTGGTTTGTGCAAATTGCTTAACATGGAACTGCTGCAATTCACAATCCCCTCCCTTAAGAATTTAGGTTAGATTGGGTTTCCTGTAAAGGCGAAAGACAGAACTTGCATTTATAAAGCACCTACCACATGTCTGGACATCTTAAAGCAGGTTACAGCCAATAAATTACCTTTGAAATGTAGTCACTTGTTATGTAGGCAAACACAGCAACCAATTTGTGCACAGCAAGGTCCCACAAACAGCAATGAGATAAATGACAATTATTTTGTAAAATGACCATTGGACTTGCCTCAGAATCTGTTCACTCACATATTCTAGTAGCAATATTATTTTGAAATACATGTTATATATGGAAGATTTGTTCCAGTAAATGGTGTAACTTTTTTTAGCTGACAACAGGGTGACAAATTTTGACAAGCAGTGAACTTTGAACATATTTAAGGCCTAGAAATTCGGTTTTGGCGCAGCGAGGGCTTTAGCGCCGGAAGTTAGTGCCGGCGCTAAGTCCCCCTGCGCGCGCCAAAAATTCAGTAGCGCCGCGCCCAAACGGCTGCCGGCGCTACTGAGGGGTCTCATCGCCTCAAAACTGGCGCCATGCGCCGCATTGCGGCGCTATTCCGGCGCTGCGGCGCCCGCTGCGGTGCGGCAGGCTCGGGAAGTGCAGGCCTCCTCCTTCCGTTAAGGAGGAGCTGCCTGCACCCGGCCGCGGCCCGCGATAATCTTTTTAAAAATGAGCCCGGCACCTCGGACAAGTGCCGGGCTTGCTTCTGTTCCGGGGGGGGGGGGGGGCGGGGGGAAGTCCGGGGAGGGAGCTGCGGCCAGGCGGCCGGCGGGAAAGCGGCCGGCCGCCGCGGGGCCTTTAATGCGCCGGCGCAAAGTTCTGTAAGGCACCTCTGCCAGAACGTTGCTTGCGGCTGCCACGGGCGAGGCGGCCGCAACTCAATTTCCGAGTTCGGGCGGGTTACCATGGCAACCGGGACGCTGCGCACACCGATGACATCATCGGTGCCGGCGCAGCGCTACCGGTCTACCGCCGCGGAAGGGCCCCAGGCAGTTTAGGAACCGGCGCCAATTGCAGCGCTAGGCCCTCTAGCGCCGCAAAATCGGTGCTAAGGGCACTCAATTTCTAGGCCTTAAAGGTATTGGCCTAGAAATTCAGTGCCCTTAGCGCCGATTTTGCGGCGCTAGAGGGCCTAGCGCTGCAATTGGCGCCGGCGCCGAAATTGCCTGGGGCCCTTCCGCCGCGGTAGACCGGTAGCGCTGCGCCGGCACCGATGACGTCATTGGTGTGCGCAGCGTCCCGGTTGCCATGCCGACGGGCCCCAGCGCCGAAATTCAGTTGCGGCCGCCTCGCCCGTGGCAGCCGCAACTAAGACTCTGGCAACAGAGTCTTACATGACTTTGCGCCGGCGCATTAAAGGCACCGCGGCGGCCGGCCGCTTTCCCGCCGGCCGCCTGGCCGCAGCTCCCTCCCCGGACTTCCCCCCCGCCCCCCCCCCCCGGAACAGAAGCAAGCCCGGCACTTGTCCGAGGTGCCGGGCTCATTTTTAAAAAGATTTTCGCGGGCCGCGGCCGGGTGCAGGCAGCTCCTCCTTAAGGGAAGGAGGAGGCCTGCACTTCCCGAACCTGCCGCACCGCAGCGGGCGCCGCAGCGCTGGAATAGCGCCGATATTCAGCGCGTAGCGCCAGTTTTCAGGCGCAAACAGCTCTCAGCAGCGCCGGCAGCCGTTTGGGCGCAGAATTGGTGAATTTTGGGCCCGACCAGCGCGACTTAGCTCCGGCACTAACTTCCGGCGCTAAAGCCCTGGCTGCGCCAAAACTCAATTTCTAGGCCATTGTGTATTAACAGGCTGATGTGGACACACCTGTTAGAATAGTTGATGCATGTTGGAAACAAAGGAACTTTAATCTTTGTTGTTTTTTGCTGTCAGGGTTAGGCAGTCTGATCCATAAAATCTGAAAGAAATTCTGGAATTCACTTTTGGGGGTGAATGGATTTTAACAGGAGCACTTTTATGGCGGGTGGGTGATAGATGTTCCAGACTTGAGACGATGCAGCTATCAGGAAAGATTGGCAGGCTTGGGGGGTGGTCTCAAGAAGACTAAGGCCAAATTTTGCTGGCGCTCAACGGACCCGATTGGTGGTGGGTCAGCTGTGAAATTTTAAATGATTGACAGCGGGTCGGGAACCCGCTGTCAAAATGCTCACACATGCATTTCCCGATGCCGGGTCTGCCAGCGCTGAGCAGACCCAACAGGCAGCGGTGGGAGACCCAATTCAAATCATTAGTGGCTTGTTTACATCCACTTAACAATACTTTTTTCCCCCCAGCTTTTTGAATTTGACATGTCGCCCACCAGTTTCCTGTGTGCCTGGACCTCATCTGTGAAGCTGAGGTGGGAGGTCAGTGGCCATTGAATCAGCAGATGAGTTGACAGCTTCAAATGTCAAGTCAAAGCTCCCAGCTGATTGAGAAATGTTCCCTTAACCACTAGCTTCTCTAAACTACAGATTCAGAATGCTGCAAGTCTTTAAACAAGTCTCCATCCAGTCTGGCCTCATTACCTCGCCCACCATTGACAGATTGCTTCTGTCATCTCTACTTCAAGCTGCCATCTATTCCATCAGCATGGGTGCACTTTATACTCTCTCACCTTGGTCCTCAAAATCTGAACATGGTCAGCGCCAACACCAGCATCACCAGGCACACCAGCAGCACCAAAAACATTACCTGATGCTGCACAGGATAGAGGGCATCAGCACCCGACTACATTGCTGCCTGGGAGGCCAGGGATGGCCTCACTATGGCCAGATTTACTTCACTTGATGCTGTACACCCTGGCTGCCACATGATGCACCAGGTTGGCACCACCCCACACCAACAACATAAAGCATCCCTACAATGCCCAAGCCATTCCTTTCACACTCATCACCATTATGGGGGGTACTGTTATGTCTCACCATTCACTGCAACTCACTAAGCCACTTCCAAAGGTGCACACAATTCTGTGCAAGAACGCAAAGAATTGAAAATAAAGATTTCAATGTTTGACAGCATATTAACAGAAACATTGGCTAAAACACATAAGTGCGTATCCTCGTGTGTTGTTAGTTGGTATGATTTGACTAGGATAAGGGTGAGTGTGAGGGGTGGCAAGTGAGATGGGGATGTGATAATATAGATAGAGAGGGATGGGTGGAGTCGCAAGGTAAGTTGGTGTGAGTAAGGATGTACAAGAGTAGGGTAGGGAAGGCAGAGTGATGGGGATGTGATGAGTGGCATAGCAGGATGAGGTTGAGTGTGACTTTGCAGTAATGTTTCATGATCTACTGAGATCATTGAAAGGTTTGCGCCACTGCAGCCTGGTCCTCCTGACAACATCTCTGCTTGTGTCCTCCTGTGCAATGTGCAACCAGGCAGCGTTGATCTCCTGGGGAGGTCTCTTCCACCCATTGGAAGGGAAGAGAACCTCCCTGCATGCTGTGACTCCCTCCATTAGCATATGGAAGGAGTCATGGGATGGGAGAGCCTGGGTGCAGCCATGCACCCCGTGCCGTGCTTGTCAGTGTTTGCAGCACCTCAATGCTGTAGAACACGGACAGCACAAATGTCAAAGTAAATTTGCATACGGTCCCTTTAAGGAAACCGGCTGATGACGCGTCATCAAATGACATCATCAGACCCGCTTCCTTCAATTGGCTGGGAAACTCGCTGGACGGGCTTAACAAGTCCAATCAGATGAAAGTTATGTCAGAGGCCAATATGGAGCCAGCAGCGGGGCTGCGACCCACCACTGACGTCACCCGCCACGGACCCGCGAGGTAGGGAAAATTATGAAGGAGTTCGATAGGGTGGATGTGGAGAAACTGTTTCTACTTGTAGGTGAAACCAGAACAAGGGGGCATAAATATATGATAGTCACTAACAGATTAAATAAAAAATTTAGGAGGAACTTCTTTACATAGAGAGTGGTGGGAATGTGGAACTCACTGCTGCATGGAGTGGTAGAAGCAGAGAACTTTGCTGCATTTAAGGGGAGACTTGATGCATTCATGAGGGAGATGGGAATAGAGGGATATGGGGACAGGGTGGGAAGAGATCGTTAGAGTGGGAAGAGTCTCGTGGAGTATAAACACCGGCATAGACCAAATGATCTGTTTCTGTGCTGTAGATTCTGTAGAATTCCTACGTGAACCCATTTCCACATCATCAGTTTGAAGCCCGGTCTATTTTAACTCCTGGACCTCATTTATGTCCCACCGGCGAGCTGCCTGCCTGAAATGGACACCTAGAAGAAGCTGGCTGGCTTTGGACAGCTTAAAATGGCATGGCAAGGAGGCTGCCTGCCAGCACCAAGATAAGGCACGGGGGCATTGGAGGACCTCTTCTTCTCTGCCAATGGGGATAATGATATTATCAGGACCCTGATTTGCATGTATTAATGAGGCAACCCGCCTGAGTCAGGCGCCTAAAAAAGCGGCACATTTAAGTTGGCGGCGGGTGGTAATCGAGCAGAAACGGGGAGGTAAGACTTGCACAGCCATTTTAGCTGCATGCTCGCCCACTTCCTGTCAGGCGGGTAGGTTAAAATGTCTTCCTATATAAGGGAAACCAGAATTTCTGTCTTGCACGCACAATGTTTGCAAGCCTAAAATGGACTAAAGGTCAGAAAAACCCTCCCTCTCATCAAGATGACTTTAAAGTAACTCGGTTCAAAATGAAGATGTTCCCCCCGCCCCCCTTGCTCTTTGATAGCTTTCAACATGGGAGACAAGGAACAGTCAGACTGCAAGTAATGGGGTAATTACTTACGTTTGAAAGGCAATTAAGAGAAAGTTATTTGGAGTAACGTGACTTGTTTTAAATGTCAATATTTGTAGTTTGACAAGCGGATTTGTAATTTTTGCTTGGCCATGAGGGGATTACACGATGGAAGCTAACCAATTCAAGCCATTAACACTCTACCATGTTGGAAAAGCTGTTAACATTTTGATTGCTGCAACAACAAAAAATTGATCTTCAAAGGAAAAGCCAATCTGACACAAGCCCCCTTTCGGGATCTTCAGGTTTCTGTTCAGCAGGCCTGCTTTGTGTAAATGAGAGAATATCTAGCATAAAGTACCATGAGAGAGTGTGAGGTGGGCAGTGCTGCCCTGGCATATTGGCACCATGTCTGCTGCTCTTCAGGCACTGCATCTGTCTGTGGTGCTTCCTGCTGACTTTGCAATATAATGTCAACTAAAGCAAATATTTGGTGCTCCAAGTACACAATTCTTTAGCACTGGAAGTACCTCAGGATCAGGCGTTTAAAAGGCTGCTGGTTGCTCTGAACACTGTTGCAACTGAAGGAGGTGGTGGTGTGGGTTGAGGGGGAGGATGTGGAATGGCTAGAAGCAGATAAGAGGAAAGAACTATTTCAGTGACGATTTCTTTGGAGGTCCTGCAGAGAAGTGTTTGAAAGTGAGTTCTGCCCTGCAGGAAGTGTACGATCAGAGCAGCATGGAGAGAGATTACAGGAAAAGTGACCTTAACCTAACCTGGAAGCAGGTGAGGAAGAAATTTGTTGGACTACACAAGATTGTTAAGATAACTGTGCTAACGTGGCTTTATTTTTACAATGTTGCCTCACACTGCAACTTACCTGCACTTCACTCTGAACTTGGGGCACAGAAGAAGAATAAATTGTAAAATAGGGAGCAAGAGAAATATTGGCCCGATATTTACAGGGAGGGAGCATGGTTCCGGTCAGATTGACAAGCTGGCCGACTCCTGGGCAGGAGAACCAGCGACAAGAGGCTACAGCCGGGGACCCTTTGGCACGGTCCCTGGCAATCGGGAGGTGGGGAGGGAGTGAGAGAGACATCGGAGCTGGGGGTGCGGGGTGGGGGGAAGGTAGGCTGTGATTGCAGCTCGCAGAGACAGATTTTGGGGCCGAAGAGAGGGGTGGACGGTCGGAGTGGCATTCGGGAGGGATGGAGAGATTGTGGGGCAGAAGACAGCTTGGATGTGGGTGTGGGTGGGCAGATCATGGGAAGGAAGGCTCGGATTCGCGACCCTCCCAACCCTCTTCCCCCGCCCATCGTGGGGTGGGGGGTGTTAATTTCAGCCCCATTAACTCAAAAATCAAGTGGAGGTGGGAGAAAGCAAATTAATTAAATAAGATGTTGAGTTTGTAAAGGCACACAGTTCATACTTAAAAATGGACATGGTGAAATAAATCATTTGGACTTTGGTGAATTTTTTTATATGATTTGCAAGAAATGGGTGTTATATTTTGAAAAAGTAACTGGCAAAAATGTATTATATAAATGAAAGAAAAATTTGGGAAATGTAAAGAAAAATGTAAATTTTTTATCATGGCAGGGGACTGAAATGAAATTAATGTAAATATTTCTTAAGCTTTAACTTTCTATGTCACTCCCCTGAGTGTGAAATCTCAGCACTGGCAGACATTTTAAACTATGACATTGGGCTCGATTTTGTCAGGCCCAAGGAGGCGGGATTGGAGGTGTGTGAGGTGTTAAAATCGCCAAAAATGGTGGGCGGCTCCGATCCCGCCTCCGAGCAATTTTCCCAGAATCAGGGTTTCAGACCCCATTTTCATCCCGCCTCCAAGAGGCGGGATAACCCCTTAAGGCCCTTAACAACCTGTTAATTGCCTCTATAATCCCATTTTGAGAGGCCTTTCTGATTTTAACACATTTCCCCTGTCCTGCACGTCTCAGTCATAGGGATGGATTTTGCCAATGGGGAGATTTTGGAGGCGGGACTCCCACTTGTTGGGTTTTAGTCCCGCCTCCATCGACTTGTGGCCAACCCACGCTATATTCCCTTGATTGACCAGCAGTTACAGGTGATGTCAGCGAGTAACGTTTCATCTGTCAAGAGCTTTTGACAAATGAAATGTCATCGTTTGACAGCTCTGTGAAGTTGTCAAACACTGACGATCTGTCTTCTAAGTTGTGTCTTTACTCAAGACTCAATTGGAAAGCCTTCCTGACCAGAAAGCAGAAGGCTGCAGCTTTTGACAGTTCAGCGGCCATTCTGCTTTCTGTGTCGGTGAGCTGAGGGACCCCCAAGACCTGAAGTGAGGAAGCCTGCAGGAAGAAGTAAAGGTAAGTAAAACTTATTAAAACACTTTACACACACCTCACACACTTACCTCTGCACCCATCACTCACCTGCACACTGGACATCTCGGCCCCTCCGACCCCCGCAGACCGACGGCCCGCCTTGCTGACCCTGGCGAGGTTCGGAGCCATCGGGAAGCCCACACTTCAGGGCTCAAAATAGGGATTAGCCAAAAAACTGCCTGTTAACTACCTGTTAACAGGCAGTTAATTGGTATTAATCCCCTTCCCGCCTCGAGGAGGTGGGACCCGGCACGGGCCGGCTACCTGCCTCCTGGCAAGATGGCATGGAGGCGGGTTGGGCACCTGCCCCCAAATTCTGCCATTTTCCCGGCAGTCCCGCCTCCAAACTTGCCTCCCCAGGGCTGGTAAAATCCAGCCCATAGAGTTATACAGCACAGAAAGAGGCCCTTTGGCCCATTGTGTTTGCACCGGCCATCAAGCCCTATCTATTCTAATCCCACTTTCCAGCACTTGGTCCGTAGCCTTGTATGCTCTGGCGTTTCAAGTGCTCATCTAAATGTCTCCTCTGGAGCATGCCAGTTAACCCTGGCGGCCTCACAATTGGACGGCTTACTAACAGCTGCAGCTCCACCATTAAAAAGGAGTTTTCACAATGATCATTTGCAGGTGGCAGAACTTTGTTGTCTCGGGTCTGGGAGAACTTTTAGCAGGCCTACTCATTGTTGTGGAAGTTTGGAGCTTGACACCCATCTCCAGTGTGACCTCCTGGGAAACCCCTCTCCCCACCTTGACTGAGCGCTTCCTCAACTGAGGCATATACCAGAAGAATGGGAACCATTTATTTCCTTTCTTCCTGGACATCAGATTCAGATGAAGACCAGCCGCAGTAGCAGCAGAACCATGAACAACAGCAGCACCAACAGCAGCAGCAACAACAGGAGCGGCAAGCTGCTGCTCACCCACCTGAAGCTGCACAGGCCAGAAGGCGCCAGCACGCGAGCACATTGCTGCCCGGGATGCAAGGGATGCACTCATGTTGGCCAGATTTGCTTAGCCTGCACAGTCAAACACATTTGCCTCGCACTTTCTTACCAGAGCATTGACAATGGACAAGAAGCTGCGGATTCCTAACAGTCTGACCACCATACTGACAATTGAAAGTCGCCCTAAGCCCTCAATGTGGAAGTCCCATTTGTGAGATGACACAGGCCACAACTTCAACAGTTTGCCATCAAATCTGATTATCATAACATTACAAGGATGGCTTGTCAAAAATCAATACAACAGAACACCCAAGTGAATACCCTTGGGACTACTTGTTCTTTATCTTCCTCTTATGCATGCTCCTACGTGGTGCTTCCCCTGTGGCTTCAGCAGATGTGGAGGCCCCTTGCTCACTTTCTTGCTGCTCCTGTCTCGACACCTTTGGCGGGCATCCTCTGGGGTTCCGAACCTGTGAGGGTTCGGCAACAGTCTGCTGCTCCTGCAGCTGTGCAGGGGCTGAAAAGCCCATCTCAGTTGGGTGAGGACTCTGGTGGGGCTCTGATCGAGGGCTTTGCAGTGGCATGGTCGTGTGAGCACTTGTAGAGGAGCCTCCACTTCCTTGTTGTCTGCCAGCAACATCCCTCTCATGGGTCAGCCCCACTTCAGAGCTAGCAAGTGGCTTGACAACACCTTTCTGCACTTCAGGGGGGCCATGAGGACCCATTTCTGCACTGGAAGTCCTACTCCAGAGGACTTCCATGAAGGACTGGTTTCTATGCTCAATAGCTGACCATCTTTCCTCAAGAGATGTCAGTCTATTCTGAACAATGACCATGTTTTCAACACTCTGGCGACTTAGTTCCTCCATGGCCGTAGCCATCGTCTCCTCTACTGTAGCCATCCTTTCCACGGATGTTGCCATCCTTTCCATGGTGCTGTGTTCATGCGCCAATGCCTCCACAAAGACCCTGCTCTTGTTCGCGATGGACTCCTCCATTCGCTCCACACTCGCAGCGACCCTGGAGACAAAACCTGCCAGAGACAGGAGGCACAGGGTCCACATGCAGCTGAGCCGAGCTGGGAGAGTCCTGCACCCTCCGTCGAGGACTCTCCACTGCTGTCCCTATCTCCACCATCTGCTGATGCTCACTGGTGAGCTGTGATACACCAGGTGGCAACAGCACTCTATCTCGCGAAGGTCCCACCGAGGTGTGAGTGTCTGCGCTGGTGCTGGGTGCGCTGAATTCTGCTGACGCTGTGCCCTCGGAGGTTGCAGCTTCCTCTGAGGAGTCTGGAGGCTCAAGCTGTTCCTCCTGGACAGTGGGGACGGGGGCTGTCGATGGTTGCATGCACATTGAATTGTGCAGATGATCATAAGTCAATCTGTTAGAGCATCAGAATCATTATCAGTCACTCATGCAATGTCAATGAGAGAGATGATAAACTATTCTGTCACCAGCTTGCTGTGATGCACCCGTCTGTCCGTCTCCCACTTGGGACTCGTCCTTGATCCCGGCGATTTCCAGGGCCGCTTCCACCCAGGGGGTGAGCTGGGCTACTGAGGGTGGCCCTCCTCTTGTCCTCACTCTTTCCCTCTTATTGTGAGCTCTCTTTTCCTGCAATGAGGGACACAAGTGGAGTTTGAGTGAGAATGAAGGAGTGAGTGTAGAGAATCCACAGCATAGATGCTTAGAAGGAGACAAAGGGCCCTCCCTGTGTGTTGTAAGTTGTTGTAATTGCATCACAGTGATAGGGAGTGTGAGGGCTGCATAGTTGAATAGTTAAGTGAATGTGACCATAGAGAGAGAGGGAATGGGTAAGGGTGCAGGGATGTAAGTGTCAAGTGGGATGTGGAGGAAGAGGTTGGCAAAGCAGTGCTGGTGAGGAGAGGCGATGGGGATCAGATTGAGGGTGATGGGAAAGTCAAACCCACTTTTCCTGTGCGGAGGTCATGAACTCTCTCCCTGCACTGCAGCCAGGTTCTGCGGCACATAGAGATTGCGTTGACCTCCTAGACCACTTGCAGCCACACAGCTTTAGCCTGCTGGGGAGGCTTTTTCCTCCCTGAGGAAGGGAAGAGCACCTCCTGATTTGATCTTGCTCCCTCCACCAGAGCTTGCAGGGCGGCCTCATTGAACCTTGGAGCACACTTTGGCCCATTGGTGGACATAGTTGTTGAATGAAGCGATCACAACAATGGGCGTAAAGTTTAAAGTCTGCAGAAGAAGCAAGGCTGCTTGCAGGCCTTCGTTCCAGCAGCATTGATGACGTCATCAGAGGTGACTTTCTGTATGAAAAGACTCATTGGGCCATACGCAGGAAATCAAGTGCCCAATTAGGGCAAAATCGCACTTTTTTACCACATCACATCGGAATCGGGGTCCTAACACAAAAACCACCTGACACGCCCCAGCCCACCTGCAGTGGCAAAATCCAGCCCATTGTGTCAGGGTGATGAGATGCAGCGCCACACCCACGACTTTCTACATGCGTATCCCTGATCTCGGCTGTGCTGCCCTGGAATGTCTCAGAACAGGTATTTTCCCACAGGAAATTAGAGGGAGAGTTAGCAACAATTTTCTTTCCCACCTTTTAGCTGCTGGTTGTAGAGGAGAGAGCCTTGAAACAGATGCCTGCCCTCTCAGCTGAGGAAGGTGCTTTACATGAGGTGGACTAAAGAAGGCAAGGGGACGTGATCATCTCTGGAAATCATAGGTATGCTGCCTATGATTTCCTGCTCATTAAATTTTAATGGGCAGAAAATCACAAGCTGTGTACTGGTGGTTTCCCGAGATACGCCCTCTCTGCGAGCTGATCGTGGCATCTCTCCAAACACCTGTTAGTTATGTTCCTTTCTCTGTTGCTCGTGTTTGTTTCTCGTAGCTGATTTTTGTCTCAGCAGTGAAGACAAAAGCTGCCCCCTCTGAGGTAGATCTTGACTTTGTGCGATATTTTAAGACATGTGATAGCGAGTCGGTAACCCGTTGACTTCAATGGAAACGACAATGGGGAGAGACGTAAAACAGGCTGTAGACTCGCTCGCGCCTGTTTTACACTATCGCACATCATCTACGCTTAGGAGTGGTTGAGAGGAAAGTCATCCATCTGTCCTCTCAGTTGGGAAAATGGTGTGCCGCATAGGAACAAAAATAACTTACAACAGTTTGGAGAATAAATAATCTTATCAGATCTTCAATAAAGAATGACCAAATAACAAGCCATAAGAGTCACCTCACTTTACAGTTCCTTCTTCCTGATGATTATTCTGCGCCTGTGAATTTTATAGGAATACAAGATCTGTTGACTACCAAAAAAACCTTTATTTTAGAGTCCTATTTACTCAAGCAAGTGACCAAATTACTTTCTCCTGGTTAGAATTCTCCTTGACAAAAATTGCAAAATATTTGATTGTCAATGTTCATATTGTTTGACTATCCGCGATAGCACAGTTAGACTGCAGTTAATCAAATAATCTTAAACACTGCTGTGAATAATGGACGATAGCAAAATACTGCAGATGCTGGAAATCCGAAATAACAACAGAAAATGCTGGAAAAACTCAGCAGGCCAGGCAACATCCGTGGAGAGAAAATGGAGTCAATGTTTCGGGTGAAAACCCTTTGTCAAGACCTTTTGTGAATAATGGACTCCATTCTGTTTCATGCACGGTGGAACAATTGGTTGTATAATGCAGTCAAGTGCATGGCACACCGGATAGGTGGGGGGTGGTTAACACTGAAATAATTAAATTGATAATGGAAGTTATTTTCATACTATGCTGTTGGTAGAAATGGGAGATGCTGGGGACAGATCCGACTAATGGAGACCCAGCCAAGGAAGCCTGAGGGATGTTTTTAGACCTGCTGTACATATGAACATACAAAATTGCCAGGCAGGAAGAGACCAGTTGGTCCAATAAGCCTGCCCCACACTCATGATGGCCCAAGCATCGTGAGTACTTCAGTAAAAGAACCCTGCCTCTGTTGTGGCCTCAGTTTCTCGGCTCAAACTTCGTCTCCCTATTGCTTATGTTCTTATGTTCCTCTTCCCTGCTCTCTGCAACTGTATCTTTCACTCCAGATTGACATCTACTGCTCTGTCCCCCTGCTCCTCCTCCTCTCTACCCTCCCTTATAGTTACTTTCACTGTTAGCATCTTCTGCTCTGTCCCAGATTCATCGTTTGCTATGTTGTCACTTCATCAGATTTGTGTCCCAGACTGGAAACACATTCCGAGATCCTCCTTGTAAATGTGGCGACCACTATTGTTAGTAATACTGTACTTCCATGTTTGCCATCCCTGCAATCCCATTCTGGTGCATGATTGATTGTATAGCGCAGATGGGCCATCAGCTTTTATGTTTCCTGCTTCCAAATGTCATTAATATTTACACTGTACTTAGTCTCCCCATCCACATGATCATCCTGGTATGTCTTATTGATTTTTCTAAAATTTCAATTTAAAATTGTAATCTATAAAATAGCATGGGCTGAAAGAGATTAATGTGGTTTTGTGGCGACACGCCACTACTGGACATAATCCGCTCACGGCGGCACGGACAGTTTAAGCAGACGCCCCCAGCCGGGGGCCCTTTCCTCCAGCAACTTGTTTCCCGCAGGGACAGGCTGCCGGGAGCACTTCCTGTCTGGGGAGTATTTAAGTGGTTGCGCGTCCAGTTTCTCTTTGCCATGAGGTTGATTAAAGCAGTTGTGTTTCACTAACTCTGGTCTCGACTCCCACGTTTGCCGCAGTATCTCAACACTGGTGACCCCGACGCTCAGGACGAATCCTAAGCTAGCATGGCGGATACAAACGCAGTCACGGTTAAACTACCGGACTTTTGGGAGAACCTGGCCGAAACCTGGTTTGTTCAAGCCGAGTCCAGATTCCGGCTGAAAAAAATTACAGTCGACGCCACGATGTACGACTACCTCGTCGCCTCTCTCACCTACGCCACAGTCCCCAAGGTTTGGGCAGCGCTGCAGGAGCCACCACTGGAAGGCAAGTACGAACATCTGAAGGCTGCGCTCCTTAAAAAATTTCAAACGTCCTCTTACCAGCACAATTGCCAACTCCTCGACCTCCCCGGCCTTGGTGACGCTTCACCGTCGGATCTGCTTTCCCACATGCTGTCCCTCTCGGACGACAAAAACACCGGCGCCCTCTTTCGCACGCTTTTCATTCGGCAGCTCCCCGCCAGCATCCGCCCGCTCATTGTGGAATCTGGCTCCACGGACCTGAATGAGATAGCCGAAAAGGCCGAACGGCTGCTCTCTGCGCAGTCTGCCCGCGACGTCGCGCCTGACCTCACGGCAACGACCACGCGGTCTTCCCGGCCCACTACGCCCGACCGCCCTACCACTCCGGGTCACTGCTACTACCACACCCGTTTTGGCACTAGGGCCCAATGCTGCACGCCACCGTGCACTTTCAAACCCCCCCCCGCACCGGCCCCCACGATGGCCGCGTGGCAAAAGGGGCCTCTACTGTACGTCACCGATGACAGCACCAACCGCCGATTTCTGTGCGACACAGGGGCCCAGCACAGCATCACCGCCGCCTCCGCCCTCGAAATCCAACGCGGCGCACGGGGTATCACGCTGGCCGCAGCCAATGGCTCTGACATCCGCACATATGGCACCCGCATGGTCACGCTCGACCTCGCAGGCCGCCGCTACCGCTGGGTGTTCCTCACAGCCAGGGTCTTCTGCTCACTCATCGGCGCCGACTTCCTACGCGCCCACGGCCTCCTTGTCGACATTCCGAGGCACCGCCTCGTCGACATCAACACCATGGCCCCCATCCCTGGTGCATTCACCCCGGCCCGTTCGGCCGGCCGGACGACCTACTGCCTCGCCAGAGCCACGGACGACTACTCGGCACTTCTAGCCGAGTTTCCCGCCCTCACTAACCCGACCTTTTCGGCCAAAGCCGCCAAACACGGTGTGGAGCACTATATCCCCACCACCAGCCCCCCGGTTTCTGCCCACGCCCGCAGACTCAACCCGGCCAAGCTGGAAATCGCACGGGCCGAGTTCACCACCATGGAACAACTCGGCATCATCCGCCGCTCCAGCAGCCCTTGGGCCTCGCCCCTCCACATCGCCCCCAAGCCCGGCGGAGGCTGGCGCCCTTGCGGGGACTACCGCCACCACAACGATGCCACCACCCCCGACCGATACCCGGTGCCGCACATCCAGGACTTCTCGGCCCGACTGGCCGGACGAACCGTCTTTTCCAAGGTCGACCCGGTGCGCGGTTACCACCAAGTCCCCGTACACCCCGCGGACATCCCCAAAACGGCCGTCATCACCCCATTCGGCCTGTTCGAGTTCCTGAGGATGCCCTTCGGCCTCAAGAATGCAGCCCAGGCTTTCCAGCGCCTTTTGGACTCAGTCCTCCGGGACCTGAACTTCCTATTCGTCTATCTAGACGACATTCTCGTGGCCAGCTCCTCCCAACAGGAACACCTCGAACACATTCGCATCCTGTTCGGGCGCCTAGCCCAACACGGGCTCATCCTCAGCCCGGCGAAGTGCCAATTCGGCCTAACCGAGATCGATTTTCTCGGTCAACACATCACCCCTGCTGGGGCCGTCCCCCTGCCCAACAAGGTGCAGGCCGTCCAGCAATTCCCCCGCCCCAAAACCATCAAGGGCCTCCAGGAGTTCCTCGGGATGGTGAACTTCTACAACAGGTTCATCCCCAGAGCTGCAGCCCTCATGAAGCCCCTATACGACTCCCTCCGATGTAAATCCGGCAAGGCCGTAGCCTGGACCACTGACACGTCAGCCGCCTTCGACGCCACCAAAAACGCACTCGCCGACGCCACCCTGCTCGCGCACCCGAGGGCCGATGCCCGGGTCACGCTCACCACCGACGCCTCCGACCACGCGGTCGGAGCCGTGTTCGAGCAGTGGGTCAATGGCGCGTGGCAGCCACTTGCCTTCTACAGCCGCCAACTGCGCCACCCGGAGGCCAAATACTCTACTTTCGACCGCGAGCTTCTCGCGCTACACCTGTCGGTCCGCCATTTCAGGTTCCTCCTGGAGGGCCGCCCCTTCACCGCGTACGTGGACCACAAGCCGCTCACATATGCGATGGCCAAGCACACCGAACCCTGGTCCGCTAGGCAGCAACGCCAGCTCGCGGCAGTGTCTGAGTTTACTACGGACATCCAGCACGTCTCCGGTAGAGACAACGTTGTCGCCGACTGCCTTTCCCGTCCTGCCATCTGCGCGAATCACCTCGCGGTCGACTACGCGCAACTAGCAGCGGCCCAGCTCACGGACCCAGACCTACTCTCGGCGGCTACCAGCCTGCCAGGGCTACGCCTAGCCAAGGTCGCGCATGGGCCCGAAGCCACGGCAGTCACTTGCGACGTCTCACTCGGCCAACCCAGGCCGGTCGTCCCTGCAACCTGGCGCCGCCGCATCTTCGACGCGCTACACGTGCTCTCCTATCCGGCTGCCCGCGCATCCGTCAAACTCCTCTCCCAGCGTTTCGTCTGGCGCGGTCTCAGCAAAGATGTTCGGACTTGGGCCACCTCCTGCCTCGCCTGCCAACGGGCTAAGGTACAGCTACACACAAAAGCACCCCTGGGAGACTTCGAGGTACCCAGCCGCCGCTTCGACCATGTACACGTCGACATCGTCGGTCCTCTGCCGCCATCGCAAGGCCAAACTTATCTCCTCACGATGGTCGACCGCTACACATGCTGGCCTGAGGCAGTGCTGCTGCCCTCCACCACCACAGCCGACATCGCCAGGGCGTTCGTTAACACCTGGGTCGCAAGGTTCGGCGTACCAGTCGACATAACCTCCGACAGAGGCGCCCAGTTCACCTCCGAACTCTGGACGGCCACAGCACGCAACCTCGGGGTGACGCTCCACCGAACCACGGCGTACCACCCGCAGGCCAATGGGCTGTGTGAACGCTTCCACAGGTCACTCAAGGCCTCACTCCACGCCGGCCTGCAGGACAGTACCTGGACGGACCGCCTACCGTGGGTGCTACTAGGCCTACGCACCGCGGTCAAGGAAGACCTCCAGTCCTCGGCAGCGGAGTTAGTCTACGGACAACCGCTGCGCATCCCAGGCGAATTCCTTCCGGAGGCTACCACGCCTTGGTCGGCCGAACAGCAGCGGCTCAACTCTTTCTCTTCCGCTCAACAATTCGCCCCACTTCTGGTCAACCGACACGGCGAACTCGCACCTCACGTCCCGCCAAATTTACAGCAGGCACGCTTCGTCTTCGTGCGACACGACGCGCACCGCGGACCCCTGCGACCCCCGTACGACGGACTGTACGAGGTACTACAAACCGGGGACAAGGTCTTCAAGCTGCGACTCGGCGACAGGGTCGACACAGTCTCCATCGACCGGCTCAAACCAGCACACACAGAACCAGGGGAACAGGTCCCCGTGGCCCGACCTCCAACTAGAGGCCGTCCCGCCAGCAAGCCAGCACAGCCGGCGGTGAACCGCCCGGCCCCACGAACTAGACCGGCGACCACTCAGAGCCGCTCCGGCAGAACCATTAGACCACCGTCACGCCTCGTCCACTCCTCCTAAGCGGATTCTGGGGGGAGCTCTGTGGCGACACGCCACTACTGGACATAATCCGCTCACGGCGGCACGGACAGTTTAAGCAGACGCCCCCAGCCGGGGGGCCCTTTCCTCCAGCAACTTGTTTCCCGCAGGGACAGGCTGCCGGGAGCACTTCCTGTCTGGGGAGTATTTAAGTGGTTGCGCGGGCTTTTCCAGTTTCTCTTTGCCATGAGGTTGATTAAAGCAGTTGTGTTTCACTAACTCTGGTCTCGACTCCCACGTTTGCCGCGGTACCTCAACAGTTTTGCTAATAATCATATGATGCGCTATCAATTACTCATAAAAGACTGAGAGTTAGAAGAGTAACCAAAGGCTTTTATTAACAACAGAATGGAGGTCTGCCTCGCGTGGTCGACCGGTCCATGATACTAAGGGCTGGGGAGCAGTCACCTTTATACTAGGACCTGTGGGAGGAGTCAGCCGAGGCATGTCCAGGCATGTACACAGTGGAATACAAACAGGACAAACAGGAATACAAACAGGACCGGCCCTGGGGACGTCAGCCATGGCGGTAGCGATGTCCCCGATGTGGACTTCCTTGGGAAGACAAACATTTTCTCATGAGGGGTGGCGTTAGTGGCAGTGCAGAGCAGTGACCGAATAGAGTGGAGCGCATCGGGGAGCACATCCTGCCAGCGGGAGGTTGGAAGGCCCCTAGACTTTAAGGCTAGCAGGACGGCCTTCCAAACTGTCGCATTTTCTCTTTCCACCTGTCCGTTCCCCCGGGGGTTGTAACTGGTGGTCCTGCTTGTGGCAATACCCCTAGTTAGCAGGTACTGACGGAGTTCGTCGCTCATAAACGATGAGCCCCGGTCGCTATGGATATAGCTGGGGAAGCCGAACAGGGTGAAGAGGTTGTTCAGACATTTAATGACCGTGGCACTGGTCATGTCCGGGCAGGGGAAGGCGAACGGGAAACGGGAGTACTCATCAATAATATTGAGGAAGTACACATTGCGGTCGGAGGAGGGGAGAGGCCCTTTAAAATCGACGCTCAGGCGCTCGAAGGGGCGAGTGGCTTTTATCAGGTGGGCCCTGTCTGGTCTATAAAAGTGCGGTTTGCACTCAGCGCAGACTTGGCAGTTCCTGGTCATGGTCCTGACCTCCTCAATAGAGTAAGGCAGGTTGCGGGCCTTGATGAAGTGGAAGAACCTGGTGACCCCCGGGTGGCAGAGGTCATTGTGGAGGGCCCGCAGTCTATCGATCTGCGCGCTGGCGCAGGTGCCACGCGATAGCGCATCCGGGGGTTCATTTAGCTTCCCGGGCCGGTACAAGATCTCGTAGTTGTAGGTGGAAAGTTCGATTCTCCACCTCAAGATCTTGTCATTTTTGATTTTGCCCCTCTGCTTGTTGTTAAACATAAAAGCAACTGAACGCTGGTCAGTGAGCAGGGTAAATCGTTTTCCGGCCAGGTAGTGCCTCCAATGATGCACAGCCTCCACAATCGCCTGGGCCTCCTTCTCAACAGCGGAGTGTCTGGTCTCCGGGCCTTGGAGGGTTCATGAAAAGAAGGCCACGGGTCTCCCCGCCTGATTGAGGGTAGCGGCCAGGGCAAAGTCGGACGCATCGCTTTCCACCTGGAAGGGGATGGATTCGTCCACTGCGTGCATGGTGGCTTTGGCAATGTCCTCCTTGACACGGTGGAAGGCTAAGTGGGCCTCTGCCGTCAAGGGAAAAGAGGTGGACTTGATCAGCGGACGGGCCTTGTCCGCATAGTAGGGGACCCACTGGGCGTAATAGGAGAAAAACCCTAGGCACCTCTTCAGGGCCTTGAGGCAGTGGGGCAGTGGAAGTTCCATAAGGGGACGCATCCGGTCGGGGTCGGGGCCGATGACTCCGTGTTCCACAACACAGCCAAGGATGGCGAGGCGGTTTGTGCGGAATATGCACTTCTCCTTGTTATATGTCAGGTTTAGGAGTTGGGCGGTGCGGAGGAATTTTTCGAGGTTTGCGTCATGGTCCTGCAAGTCACGGCCGCAGATGGTCACATTGTCCAGATATGGGAAAGTGGCCTGCAACGCATTTTGATCTACCATCCGGTCCATCTCCCTTTGGAAGACGGAGACCCCGTTGGTGACGCCAAAGGGAACCCTAAGGAAGTGATAGAGGCAGCCGTTTGCCTCAAAGGCAGTGTACTGGCGGTCCTCAGGGCGGATGGGGAGCTGGTGGTACGCTGATTTCAGGTCAATGGTTGAGAAGACGCGGTACTGCGCGATCTGGTTGACCATATCAGCTATACGGGGGAGTGGGTAGGCGTCCAGCAGGGTGTAGCGATTTATTGTCTGGCTGTAGTCGATGACCAGGCGCTGCTTCTCGCCGGTCTTAACGACCACAACCTGGGCTCGCCAGGGGCTGGTGCTGCCCTCAATAATCCCTTCTTTCAGGAGCCGCTCCACTTCGGTTTTAATGAAAACCCTGTCCCCGGCACTGTATCGCCTGCTCTTTGTGGCGATGGGCTTACAGTCGGGGGTGAGGTTAGCAAACAGTTGGGGGGGGGTGACTCTGAGTGTGGAGAGGTTGCACCTGGTGCGCGGCGGGCAGTTTGGAAGCTGCTGGCTGCGGACTGTGAGTGGGGGTAGGGGTCCACCGTACGCCATCGTAACACTTTTAAGGTGGCACTGAAAATCTAACCCCAGCAGGACGGCAGCGCAGAGGTCAGGCAGGACCAGAAGTTTAAAATGATCGTACACGGTCCCGTCTACTACGAGTGTCACCACGCAGTAGCCGCCGATGTTCGCCGACTGGGACTCGGAGGCCATAGAAATCCGCTGTTGCGCAGGCAGGACTGGGAGAGAGCAACGCCGCACCGTGTCGGGGTGGATGAAGCTCTCCGTGCTCCCAGAGTCAAAAAGGCAGATTGTATCGTGACCATTTACCTTAATGTCCATTGTGGAACTGGCCAGTTGGTGCGGTCTCGCTTGGTCCAGTGTAACGGATGCCAGCGTAGGGGTCGGTGTGTCGCTGCGGGTATCAGATGAGGCGGTGTCGGGGGCCTGCTGCGTCCCGGCTGTCGTCCAAGATGGCGGCGTCCATGATCCCCATGTGGCTGGAGGCGTCCAAAATGGCTGCTGTACCGGTGATTCGCACATGGCCGGGGAGGTCCAAGATGGCGGCCCGCATGGCCCACACGCGGCGCTGCTGGGGTTCGGGGTGGCTTTGGCCCTGCAGACGCTAGCGTAGTGTCCCTTCTTCCCGCAGCCCGAGCAGATCGCGTTTTTCGCCGGGCAGCGCGCTCTGGGGTGTTTTGCCTGGCCACAGAAGTAGCATTTCTGGCCTTGGGGCACTGCTGTCTGGCCTTGGGACACTGCTGCGGTAGTTGGGCCGTTGTTGGGGTGTGGCTGGGGTGGCACGGCGCTATGAGGCGGTCCTACCGTGTCCCAGGCTGTCATTCCCCGCGGCGTCCACGGTGCAGAGGAGTAGGCATCCATGCCCTGGTAGGCTGCATCCAACGATAGTGCGAGTTCAGAGGCCTTGTTGAGGTCGAGGTTACTCTGCTCCAACAGTCGCTGTCGGGTGTAATTGGATCTGTGGCCCGCTACAAAAGCGTCCCGGATAAGTTCCTCTGTGTACACGGCGGCCTTTACATCCTTACAACCACAGGCCCGGCCAAGCACAGACAGTGCCTGAAGGTATTCCACGGTCGATTCCCCAGGTTGTTGTTTACGACTCCCCAGGAGGTGCCTGGCGTACACTTCGTTCACTGGGCGCGTGTACTGGTCCTTGAGGAGCTTGATAGCGTCCGCGTACGAGGTCGCGTCTTGGATGACCGAGTACACTCGGTGGTTCACTTTGGAGGTCAGGACATCCAGTTTGTCCTCGTCCGATTTGATTGCTTCGGAGGCGGTCAGGAATTTTTCGAAACACTTAAGCCAGTGAGTAAACTTGGTGGATGAGTCCGCCTCCCGATGATCTAAGTCCAGGCATGCTGGTGTGAGGATCTTCTCCATTATAAAAATGTTGTTAATAAAATTGATGCGCTATCAATTACTCATAAAAGACTGAGAGTTAGAAGAGTAACCAAAGGCTTTTATTAACAACAGAATGGAGGTCTGCCTCGCGTGGTCGACCGGTCCATGATACTAAGGGCTGGGGAGCAGTCACCTTTATACTAGGACCTGTGGGAGGAGTCAGCCGAGGCATGTCCAGGCATGTACACAGTGGAATACAAACAGGACAAACAGGAATACAAACAGTGGTTTACCACATCATAAATCCCTTGAGTTGTGCTCTCATAATTTATGTTATCAGGACACCTTTGTTGAATTACAGCCTTGCAACTCACTCCTCTATATCTATTGCTGTATGTGTTTCTAAATCTGTAATCCTTTTGAGGGTGCCTGAATAGCAGCGTGATTGTCCCAGCTCTATATTAACTTGCGTCAAACAATGAATTCCATTGCTTATGTGCCCCAGAGACACTCCACCCTTCTTTGTTGTGCAATTTCTGTGTAACTTCAGTTTTATAACTTCCCCATGCCTTCTCTCGCACCTACTGTAACTATTGGAGAGTTCTGCTTTCTGGAAACTGGAGATCTAAACATGAGCAAATCACTTGCATGAGTTTAAAATGAGGGAAAGTGTGAAGAGAAGTACTATCAGTGTGAAGCACCTCCCAAACACCATGACCTACACCACCTAGAAGGACAAGGGCAGTGTTGGATGGGCACACCATCACCAGTTCCCCTCCAAGTCACAAACCATATGGTTGCTCCTTCATTGTCACTGGGCTAAATTCCTGGAACTCCCTATGGAACAGCACTGTGAGAGTACCTTTACCACATGGAATGCAGCAATTCAAGAAGGTGGCTCACCATCACTTTCTCAAGGGCAACTAAGGACGGACAATAAATGCTTGCCTTGCTGGTGACACACACATCCTATTAATTTTTTAAAAATTGCATCTTCCCCTTCCCCCTGTTTAATCTTATCTTGAGAAGATAAACTGTTTTTAAAGTATCCCAAACCTCAATTAATTTTTTATCTCTGAAGCAGGCTCATTGTGTTATTTTAGGTCTCAAACTCAGTGAAAAGCCACTTAGCTAAGAACTCTGTCAGTAAGTAACTCCACTGAGGCAGTGGCAATTGGCATCCTTTTCAACCCAGCATGCTCACCCGAATGGATACCCAACACAAATCAGTGTTAATTTTAAAGCCAATGATGAGCCCTAATTGACATCTACATCCAAAAGAATTACAATTCCCATTGTCTTTATTGTGCCACATACCGCTATAGTTCATGGATGAGGTCAGTTGTCTGGTTCTTTTTACTCAGTTTCAAGGCTAAGATTGTACAGCAGCAGGAATGAAGGTTGATATTTCTCAGGGTTAGCGCAAACTATTTTTATGCCTGGGAGCTCAGTTCTAATCAAACTATACTGATGGGATGAAGGTCTTCCCTCTGCCAGTTGCGTAAGTCCTATGCGAAATAATTTTGGCCAATTTCAACCCAATTCTAAGGGGTTCTCTTCCATGAAGGACATTCGAGAACTAGTTGGGTTTTTACAACAATTCTGTAATTTCCATAGCCATTTTCTGTGGGGAGATTTATTGAATTCAATTCACACTGGGTTGCTAGTTTAGTACCACAGCCACTATGCTACAGGACCTATTTTTTTATTCAAACCTTTAGTACACTGTTGACCCACACTTTGAGCAAGGCTCCACTTTGAGGTCAGTAACCAGGGGGCATGGATTTAAAGTAATGGGTAGAACAATTAGAGGGGAGTTGAGGAGAACTGTTTTCACCCAGAGGGTGGTGGGGGTCTGGAACTCACTGCCTGAAAGGGTGGTAGAGGCAGAAACAACAACAACAACTTGTATTTATATAGCGCCTTTAACATAGTAAAACGTCCCAAGGCGCTTCACAGGAGTATTGTAAGAGAGAAAAATTGACACCAATCCACATAAGGAGAAATTAGGACAGGTGACCAAAAGCTTGGTCGAACAGGTAGGTTTTAAGGAGCATCTTAAAGCAGGAAAGAGAGATAGCGAGGCGGAGAGGTGTAGGTAGAGAATTCCAGAGGTTAGGGCCTAGACAACAACAACAACTTGTATTTATATAGCGCTCATCACATTTTAAAAAGTACTTGGATATGCACTTGAAGTGCCGTAACCTACAAGGCCACGGACCAAGAGCAGGAAAGTGGGATTAGGCTGGATCGCTCTTTTTCGGCCGGCACAGACACAATGGGCCGAATGGCGGCCTCCTGTGTCGTAAATTTCTATGATTCTATGATTCCAGATATTTAATAGACAAGTCTGAAAAGCATAAATACTTTCTCTTTAGTGCAGCTGTTGCTGCAAGAGGGGTTTCAGTGCAGCTGTTAAAGCAGTTTCAATAAGGCTTCCCTTGAGTCTTCCCGCTACAGTATAACTCAAAGCTCAGAAATGGAGGAGGGAATTGAAATTGCACACGGGCAATATCTGAGATGCCATTATCTCAAATATGTAGTTTTCTTTTTAAGAATCGCACTGAAAGCCCTGTGACTGAAAGGAATTCTAATTGAAACCACTTGAGTTGTGGCTAAGATGGCAGCATGTTGTTTTTTTATAGTACCACCATGGTTTATCCTCGTTCAACAGTCACATAGTATAACTGAGGCAGCTTTACCAGCAGGTGTTTGTGCCTCTATGTTAGCTGGAACCACTTTCCAGTGCGGTGCAGATGAGGTACATAATAGGGTAAATTCGCCAATCCCAAGTTCACAGTGTAGAACTGGGCCTCTCTCTGGCTTAGATGCTGAGAGATTGTTTCATCTGGCTGGAGAGTCTAGAACTAAGGGGGCAGTAGTCTCGGGATAAGGGGCCGGCCATCTAAGACTGAGATGAGGAGGAATTTCTTCACTAAGAGGGTTGTGAATCTTTGGAATTCTGTGCCCCAAAGTGCTGTGAATGCTCAGTCGTTGAGTATATTCAAGGCTGAGATCGATAGATTTTTGGACTCCAGGGGAATTAAGAGATATGGGGATAGGGCGGGTAAGTGGAGTTGAGGTTGAAGATCAGCCATGATCTTATTGAATGGCGGAGCAGGCTCGAGGGGCCATATGGCTTACTCCTGCTCTTAATTCTTGGGGTCGATCTTGTCGAACCTGTCGGGAAGAAGGCGGGACTTCCCCTTTCGGGTTTCTGACCCGCCTACTTCGACGGCCGGCCAATCCGCGTGATTTTCCCTTGATTGACCTTGTTGAGCCCACCCAACGGGCTCAGCAGGCCAATTAAGGGCCACCCGGCAACAGGTGACGTCACAGACTGAAATTTCATCTGTCAAGATTTCTGACAGATGAAATATTAGTGTTTTACAGCTGTTTGAAGCTGTCAAACACTGACAGTCTGATTTCTAAGATGAGTCCTTCTGCGCAGACTCATTTAGAAATCTCAGCAGCACTAAAAGCTGAAGGTTGTCACTTTTGACAGATCGCAGCCGTTCAGCTTTCAGTTCCGGCTGAGCGCTGCGCTCCCGACGGCTACAGGAAGAAAGGCTGTTAAGGTAAGTAAAGGTAAGTAAAAGTTCTTCACACACTTTAGACACACCAAACACACTTACCTTTACACTCATGCACCCATCACTCACCTGAGCGCCGATATCGCGACCCCTCCAAGTCATTCAACCCGACGGCCCGCTGCTCTAACCTGGCGTGGTTTGGAGCCATCGGGAAACCCACACGAAACCCCTCAAAATGGGGATTCGGCTAAAAACTGCCTGTTAACTACCTGTTAACAGGCAGTTAATTGACACTAATCCCTTCCCGCCTGGTTTTGGCGGGTCCCAGTGCGGGGCAGGTACCCGCCGCCCCTGAAACTTACGTGGGGCGGAGTTTTGGGCGGAATGGTGTCGGGACCCCCAAAGTCAGGATTTCCCCCCCCACACGCTTGAAACCCCGCCTGACGGCTCCCCGAAAATCTAGCCCCTTATGTTCATACACTCCATGCCATCATGGCTTTTGCAAGGAGCAAGGGATTGGTGAAGCTACCCGAATAATCCTTGGTCAAGCTTCGAAAGATGTTGAAAATCTGACATTAAAATTTATCAATGTCTAACCAGGTTGCTAAACCTATGACTCACTGAAAATTAATGTTCTCTGATCAAAGTGAGTATTCAGTTTAATGTTCCTGTATTCTTTGATTGGCTGTAGGGTTTTGCTTTACTCAGTTTACTTTTCTACTGTCATGTCCAATATTATGCGTTTCTAATACCTGCAGAATTTCACACATTTTGCAGGTAATTTTAATCTAACCCCCTCAGCGGATAACTTACGTGATAAATCAGCTGGCCACTTTACAACCTGCACTATTTTATTTTGCTGAAAGAAGAAAAAGACTTACATTTATATAGCGCCTTTCATGACCTCGGGATGTCCCAACGCGCTTTACAGCCAATGAAGTACTTTTGAAGTCCAGTCACTGTTGTCATGTGAGAAACTCGGCAGCCAATTTGTGTACAGCAAGCTCCTACAAACAGTAATGGAAAAAATGACCAGCTCACCTGTTTTAGGTGTTGGTTGAGGGATAAACATTGGCCAGGACTATTGGGGAGAACTCCCTTGTTCTTCTTCAAAAATGCTGCGGGATCTTTTACCTCCACCTGAGAGGTGACCTCGGTTTAATGTCTCTTTCGAAAGGTGGCGCCTCTGACAGGGCAGCTCTCCCTCAGTACTGCACTGGAGTGTCAGCCTGGATTATGTGCTCAAAGTCTCTGGAATGGGACATGAACCCACAGCCTTCTGTCTCCGCAGTGAGAGTGCTACCACTGAGCCAAGGCTGATACCTTGAAGTCAATGAAAAGTAAAATCTGGCTGTGTGTGAAACAGGTGGCCTATTTGATCATATCAGTTTCCCGCCAGGTGTGCTAGATTAAACTGATGCCCTTTGTTTCAGCTTCCTAAAATATATTTTGTTCCACAATTTTCTCTTCCTCCAAGACTGTCTCATGTTGCCGTATATCTCCATGGGTGCCATCCCTTGTCCAAGTGGCAGTCTCATGTGAGTCTAGATATCAAATGTTGCAGGTTATTCGAACATTCTTAGCCTTGTCTGATGTCCACACGGAGGATCCTGTCAGCAGGAGTCACGGAATGATCAGTAGCCAGCGGCAGAATGGATTTTATTGCTGTGCTTATAAGGGAGTTGTCCATGTACTTTGTGTGTTTATATTTTGAACCTGAGTCACAATATTGTAAAGGTATTGGATAATTTTTTGTGACGGTGTGTGAAAGGATTTGAACCTTATCCTACTGGTGGACATAGTACCTGGGTGTGGCTTTTGACGAAAGCTGATATTTATAGTACGTCAGAATGTGGGTTGGGTAGGGAGGATAGAGATCTATATTCTTCCAATGTAACAACACTGTTGTCCTCTCTATATAGAGCAGATGTGAATTATTGTCAAATTCTTTTTACCCAGCTTTGCTTTCCCGTGGTTTCCATAGGAACAGGAGTAGGTAATTCAGCCCCTCGAGCCTGTTACGCCATTCAATTAGATCATGGCTGATCTGTATCTTAACTCCCTCAATATCCTTGCCGAATAAAAATCTATCAATCTCAGTTTTGTTTTCAATTTTCAATTGACCTAGCCTCAACAGCTTTTTGGGGGAGAGAGTTCCAGATTTCCAATACCCTTTGTCTGAAGAAGTGTTTCCTGACATCACCCCTGAATTCAACTCTTAATTTTAAGGTCGTGCCCCTTAATCTGGACTCCGCCACCAGAGTAAATAGTGTCTCTCTCTATCTTATGAACTAGCACAGGTTAGTTCTGGAGTGATACAAAGAACCTTAATGCTTACTACTGTATTGTGTTTCGGAAAAAATATTTATTGTTCATATACATTTCAAAACAAAAAGTGAAAACCCAACTTGTGTGGCACTTTTAAATAGTAGTTGCAGGTAACAAGTCCTTGTTCTAAGGATGCAGGTTTTTGTATCCAAGATAGCACTGGAATGGGAACCTGCCAGGTTGTTTTCACAGTATTTTAATTGCGTGCTTCATTTTGTAAAGGTTGCATATTTGAAAGTCAGAAGTAGCATTATTGGGAAAATCAGGACATGCTTGCACTAATTCATGACAGAGATAATGTCATCACTCTGGCAACAGCTATGACTGTTCAAATGTATTAGCATAATTATGCCATTTCCCAACCTTCCAAAACAGTACAACAATCTGCCTTCTGTTAGTCATCTTCCTTTGGTGTCATTCCACATTGAAAGCTCATTTACACTGGCCATTTTCCATGGTCCATGTGAGGAGTTCTGTGCAAATGCATGTTGTTTTAGTAATGTGGAGTTAGTGTTTAAAGAAAATATAAGCAGCTAGCAAGTACCTTGTAAATATGGAAAGTTCCAGAAGTAGCTTGCAAACAGTCAGCTGACCCCTCTGTTGAATACTCTTTGGAGAAGGCTTTGTAGTTCAGACAGAGGGAGCACTGTCTCGTTACTCTCTGTGTGACCTTACTATGTGCTCCTTGTCATCTGGGGCAGATTCAAGTTCTGCTTAGTGTGGTATGACTGCACTTGTGGAATGAAAAGATAGATCAGATGTCACTTGTACCCCTTCTGTGATGATGGACGAGCTATTCGAGTGTCAGCCAGTGGCTCACTGGTAGCACTCTCACCTCTGAGGCAGAAAGTTGTAGGTTCAAGTCCTACTCCAGAGCCTTCAGCGCAACAATCAAGGCTGACACTCCAGTGCAATGCTGAGGGCGTGCTGCACTGCCGGAGGTGCCACCTTTCGGATGAGACGTTAAACCGAGGCCCTGTTTACTCTCTCAGGTAGACATAAAAGATCCCAAGGCACTATTTTGAAGAAGAGCAGGGAAGTTATCCCTGTTGTCCTGGCCAATATTTATCCCTTAATCAACATAATGACCAGATAATCTGTTTCTATTATCACATTGCTGTTTGTGGGAGTTTGCTGTGTGCAAATTGGCTGCTGCGTTTCCTACACTACAACAGTGACTACACTTCAAAAAGTACTTCATTGGCTGTGAAGCGCTTTGGGACGTCTGGTGGTCGTGAAAGGCGCTGTATAAATGCAAGTTTTTCTTTCTGCCAAATATTCATTATTTCAAACAAAACCTAATGAGAGATGAACAGTGGCAGTCTGAGCATTGTAAAAACATAACCTTTTTTTTACTGAATGTGTAAATGGAGAGTTTACATATAGCAGTGTACACACTTTCTGCTTCACGCATTTCTATATACATATTCCATTGTTATATGAACTGTCCAGTCATCTTCAAGCATGACCAAGTAAGACATCGGGGTAAATAAAAACAGAAAATGCTGGAAATACTCAGTAGGTCAGGCAGCCTCTGTGGAGAGAGAAACAGAGTTAACGTTTCAGGTCGATGACCCTTCGTCAGAACATTGGGGGCTGATTTTCAGCTGCCAGAGACCCATTTCGTGCCTGAATTATGAACAGCCAGCAAATGAAAATCACGAGGACGGGGAAACCCCAGCCACCCCATTGACGCCCACCTGATGCACTTTTCAACTGTTGTGGCATCATTAGGCTTTAGCGGCGGCATACTGTTGGTAGTCCATAGATGCCTCAGAAGGGTGAATGTCATTGGTAAGTATAGTCTAAAGAAACCATTTCTCTCTACCAAAGGCCCATAGCTGTAGCAGTAACTGTTGGTACGTCAGGCACCTCTTCATTCCCCAAAATGTCTTAGTTAAGCTGACTGTTAACTGAGGCTTTGGCTATCAGATACTTCTCCTTATGCAGCTCGGTGTTAAATTTTTTGTCTGAGCACACTCCTGTACAGGCCTTGAGATGTTTCATTACATTAAAGGCGCGATACAAATACAAGTTGTTGTATGCAGCGATTTTTCTTGCAGGCTTTTTGAGTGTATTTTTTTGGGAGGATTATTTAACAGCGTGGATGACTTTATACATCAGTATTTCAGATGATACGTTAAATCAAGGCCCCGCCTACCCTCTTGGGTGGACGTAAAAGATCCCACAGCACTGTTCAAAGAAGAGCAAGAGAGTTCTCCCCGGTGTCCTGGCCAACATTTATCCCTCAACCAACACCTAAAACAGATGGTCTGGTCATTTATCTCAATGCTGGTTGTGGGAACTTGTTGTGTGCAATTGGCTACCGCATTTCCTACATTACAACAGTGGCGCCACTGTAAAGTGCTTTGGGATGTTCCGAGTTTGTGAAAGGCACTAAATAAATGCAAGCCTTTCTTATATACAAATTTGTTTTTGTATCATTACAGCTACAGTATTTTTGGAGTTCTGGAAAAGACGTCGAGCAGTTCTCACTTATGACTGGGATCTAATTGACTGGGAAGAGGAAGAGGTTAGTTTGAAATAATTTTATGTAAGTACATCCTTCTCATGAAACATCGACCATAAGTGAGATAACAATAGCTTTTGGAACACAAGAAAGCGTGTGTAGTGTATGTACTTTGAAGAAGGAACTATATTCTGCAGCCCCTGTATACTGCAGTACCAGTAGTGACCACCCCTGTGTATAAGCCTGTGCAGTAACTTTGTATAGTAGTTCCAGTTTTGTCTCCATTCAGTAAACACCTGTTATAACCAACTCCTGCAGTCCGTGTCTCAATTACACACGGACGTTACAGCGTGGAATGAGAAAAGGCTGTTCAGCATATCAAGATAGTGGTGCTGTCTACCCTATTATGATTTGTATACCATCTATTTTACCCCTTGAGGGAAAGTGCTGTATAAATACTCTCAGATCCATTAAGCTAAATAAGCAAAACAGCAGAATATCCATCCGCCCTCCCAAAATGGACTATCCATCCCTTGCCTTCTGCCCTTTACAAATAACAATCTAATTTCTCCTCCCAGTCCAGGAATGTAGAAACCATCAAGTTCTGTGGAGTATTTAATTATCTGAGGCATATATTTTCTTCTGTCTTAAGGAAATACTATTTTTACTGAACTATCATTAAAAACCAATATAGTAAAAGATTTTTTCTTTGACTATACATGCAGAGGAAAATATACCCTGCAGTCTCCAATTTTCAGTCCCATTTATTTCTATGTTTGCTGTTTGCAATACTTGTCCAAAATATTATGGGTATCTAAATGTCCAATATTACATTCCGCGCCAGAATTGCGCCGCCTGCCATCTTGGTATAGGCTCCGGTATAGGCGTTCAAGACCCGGGACTCAAACAGGTATTGGGCTCATTGCATATGCTAATGGAGGGCCGTGGCGAAGGTTGGTGGTGTTGTTGGTGCTGCTGGTGTGCCTGGTGATGCTGGTGTTGGGGCTGATCACGGTGGGATTCTGAGGACCAAGGTGAGATAGTTTCAAGGGCACCGATGCTGATGTAATACATGGCAAGTGAAGTTGAGATGACAGAAGTGAACTGTCATTGGTGAGAGGAGTTGTTCCAATGAGGTGTCACTGGATACAGAGTTTACCCCAAGCACTTGCAACCTGCATAAACCTCAATCTGTCTTCCAAATGCAGTCAGCAACAGCTTCTGAGCTTGGAAAGTGAACAGCTGTGAGATGTGAGCGTTTATAGCACATTTGTAGCTGTCAAGTAAAGAGATAATTTCATGGTGACACAACTCCCAATCTCCTTACCTGACATGATCACCGAGCAGCGGGGACCCCATGGGCGAACTCGTAAAATTTAAAGGTGAGCTTAAAATACTTTTTAAGTGGCTCTTAACAAGGCCATAATGACCTAAATTGCTTCCCCTGCCGCTGCTTGTCGGGTCTGTTTAGCGTTGACAGATCCAACATCTGGGAAAAATTCATGGTGGTGGGTTGACAGCGGGTTATTTTCCCACCCGACCCGCCACCAAATGCGCCTGCTGACATCCCGAAAAATCCCACCCACTGTTTCTGTCACAATCCCATGGACAGCTTGTGAAATGGGGTCAGGTTAAGTGGGTAGTAGCGTATAATTTCAGACTGTTTGAGCTACCTGTTGAAAAAGATCCAGACAAGGTAACAGGAGTACTGTTTTGTTCAGGATGTGCGTTTGAAAAAAATTATGTCTTTTTTGGAAGAAATTTGGTAGCACAATACCAATTTGTAGCACTCTTTTCACACAGACTAATCGCACTTCCCAATGTTACAGGGGGACGTTTTCAAATTATGAAAGGAACAGCATTCACAGTTATATAGTGTGTAGCGGTGTTGAAAACCTCCAAAATGATATTGTTGTATCTTTTTGATAGGAAGAGCTTCGTCCCCAGTTTGAAGCAAAATATTCCAAAAAAGAACGCGTTAATCCCATCACAGGAAAGCCCGAACCATTCCAGCCATTTGTTGATAAACTCAGCAGGCTCCTTGTGTCTGTCTCAGGAATATTCTTCATGGTAAGTCCTAGAGAGGATGCACATGATTTTACCGTTCTGTTTTCCTCACCCCGTCTAATAAAAATCAAACAGCTGATGTTACTATAGTGACAGAAAAATAATTAAGCAATTTGCGAGCTTTCTAATTCACCGTGCTCTTATTTTGAGACCTACCTTGTGAAAGTGAGATTTGTTGGATTTTGGTTTCACAATTAAATTATTTACATTTTACAGCAATGAAGATAAAGCAACATTCTAAAATGTTGTATATGGTATAATCCTGCTTATTGCATGAGTGGGATGGGATGGGTTTCCTATAGGAATATGACATTTATGCTCTCCTTTTTTGTGACTGATTATAGCTTTCTTCCTTATGATTGGATGATTTATCCCCTTTTCATTGAGCGAGAATATTTTGATGCCTGCTACATTGGGGTTCAGTTGGACTGTTTTATATGTTACTAGCTGAAGTGCCCGGCGGTGCCGAGGCTTTTTCGAGGGCATGTTGTTGTTGGAAGAGAGAGAGAGAGAGCGACTGGGGTGGGGGGGGAGGGAGGGAGGGGGGAGGGCAGGGAGGGGAAGGGAGGTGGGGGAGGGCGGGGGGAAGGGAGGGGGGGAAGGGAGGGGGGGAAGGAAGGGAGGGGGGAGAGGGGAAGGGGGGAGGCGGGGGGGAGGGAGGGGAGGGTGGGGGGCCCCCCCAAGGGTCGCGGCCCCCCACCCCGAGGGTCGCGCCACCCCCCCCGAGGGTCGCGCCACCCCCCCGAGGGTCACGGCCCCCCCCAAGGGTCGCCGCCCCCCCCCGAGGTGAAGACCGCCGATTGCGGCTGTGCGAGACGGCCGGCGGGCCCGGTTGCCAGGGTAACCGTTGACGCTTAGCAAGCCCCGCCCCCCGGCCGAGCCAGAGAGAGATGCCGTGTCTCAGCTCCTGCTGCGCGCACACCCTTTAGTAAGGTAGTGGCGCTGGGCTGAGGCCCGCCCCTGCAGCCTTCGAGTGGGGCCGGGAGGTGCCTAGCTCGGGCGTGGGTGCGGAGGAGAAGCCAAGGCTTCGAGGCCTACCTGGAAAAACGGGGAAAGGTAGGAAAATTAATGAGATTAGATAAGTTAATTCGTTTCGAAATCATTTTTTTAAAAAACAATATGTGTTTTAAAAGCAACGTTTTTTTTAAAGACGCAGAAAGCGGGAAAAAGAAAGGAAAAGTTTGGAATCAAGATGGCGGCGACGCACCTTGGTTCAGAACGATAAGGCCCGGCCACACACGCACCGATTGGCCCGGCGGCACACGCCAGCAACCCGGCGTACGATTGGTCGAGCTCGAGGTCACTCTGTCGCTAATGAGCGGATAATGAGATGCTAATGAGCGGAATGTTGAAGGTTTTTGGGATACCGCGGGCGCGATTTTAGCCCGGCCGAAACGTAAATACGCTTAAAACCGTCTCGGAAGCGTAAGCTTTCTTTGGAGGTAATGCGCGCGTAGGTACGCCCTGTAACTTTCGAGCGCATAGCCTGACAGACGCACACGCGATGACAGACAGAATGACTGACAGAATGACAGACAGACAGATCGACCGATTTATATATATTGACGAGCTGAAGTGCCCGGCGGTGCCGAGGCTTTTTCGAGGGCATGTTGTTGTTGGAAGAGAGAGAGAGAGCGCGACTGGGGGGGAAGAGAGAGAGCGACTGGGGGGTAGAGAGAGAGAGACGGGGGGGGAGAGAGAGAGAGACGGGGGGAAGGGAGGGCGGGGGGAAGGGAGGGGGGGAAGGGAGGGCGGGGGGGGAAAGGAGGGCGGGGGGTAGGGGAGGGCGGGGCGGAGGGGAGGGCTGGGGGGGAGGGGAGGGGCGGGGGGAGGGAGGGGAGGAGGGAGGAGGAGAGAGGGGGGGGGAGAGGAGGGAGGGGGGAGAGGAAGGGGGAGAGTCCCCGAGCCCCCTGATCCCCGTCCCCCCAAACTCCCGAGCCCCCTGGTTGGCCCCCCCGAGGCTCGCCCCCCACCCGAGGCTCGCCCCCCCCCCCCGAGGCTCGCCCCCCCCACCAACCAAGCACCGAACTCCGGAGGCGCGATCTTCCCCCCCCCCCCCCCCGAGGCTCGCCCCCCCCACCAACCAAGCACCGAACTCCGGAGGCGCGATCTTCCGAGCACCGGCCTCCCGAGCTGGCTTCAAGATTGCGGCTGTGCGAGACGGCCGGCGGGCCCGGTTGCCAGGGTAACGCTTGACGCTCACCAAGCCCCGCCCCCCGGCCGAGCCAGAGAGAGAGACGCCGCGTCTGAGCTGCTCCTGCTGCGCGCGCACCCTTTAGTAAGGTAGCGGCGCTAGGCTGAGGCCCACCCCTCCAGCCTTCGAGTGGGGCCGGGAGGTGCCTAGCTCGGGCGTGGGTGCGGAGGAGAGGCCGAGGCTTCGAGGCCTACCTGGAAAAACGGGGAAAGGTAGGAAAATTAATGAGATTAGATAAGTTAATTACTTTCTAAATCATTTTTTTTTAAAACAATATGTGTTTTAAAAGCAATGTTTTTTTTAAAGACGCAGAAAGCGGGAAAAAGAAAGGAAAAGTTTGGAATCAAGATGGCGGCGACTCACCTCGGTTCAGAACGATAAGGCCCGCCCACACACGCACCGATTGGTCGACCGTCAGGTCACCAAAGCGTAGGATTGGTCAATCGTCCCGTCACTCGACCGTAGGAGGGCCCGGCCGCACGCAGCAGTAAGCCCACGTACGATTGGTCGACCTCGAGGTCACTCTGTCGCTAATGAGCGGATAATGAGATGCTAATGAGCGGAATGTTGAGGTTTTTCGGATACCGCGGGCGCGATTTTAGCCCGGCCGAAACGTAAATACGCTTAAAACCGTTTTGGAAAGGTAAGCTTTCTTTCGACGTAACGCACGCGTAGGTACGCCCTGTAACTTTCGAGCGCATAGCCCGACAGATGCACACGCGATGATAGACAGATAGACAGATCGACCGATTTATATATATAGATACATTGAGGGGCACACTGCAGTGCCACTAAATAGTATTGGTAGTGCTGTCAATACTATTAATGAGCACTATATTTCAATTACCTCATTAGTATATACTTTCCAAGTTGTACTCCCATACTCTGTTGTGAGCCTAAAGTCCAGGCCAGAATTCCTTCAAACTGGGCCACCCAGTAGTAGGGATCTAAGATTTATAGCAGTTAACAGTTCTGCTCTGCGTCTGTTGCTAAAGGGGCTTTCTGGGCTTGTCACCTTGCTCATAGTATTTGCTCGTAGCATTGCCCAGGTTTCTCCAAGCCCATGGAGAGCAGAATGTTTATTTTGCTTCTGGCCTAAAATAGGCCCAGTTCAGTGATATCTGACTTTTGTCTTTACTGTGTCAGCTGTGGGCTCAGTGGGTAGCACACTCGCCTCTGAGTCAGAAGGTTGTGGGTTCCAAGTCCCACTCCAGGGACTTGAGCGCATAAAGCTAGGCTGACACTCCAGTGCAGTGCTGAGGGAGTGCTGCACTGTCGGAGGTGCCGTCTTTCAGATAAGATGTTAAACCAAGGCCCCGTCTGCTCTCTCAGGTCCCATGGCACTATTTCGAAGAATGGCAGGGGAGCTATCCCCAGTGTCCTGGCCAATATTTATCCTTCAATCCACACAACAAAAATAGATTATCTGGTCATTATCACATTGCTGTTTGTGGGAGCTTGCTGTGCTGTGCACAAATTGGCTGCCACGTTTCCCACATTACAACAGTGACTGCACTCCAAAAGTACTTCATTGGCTGTAAAGCGCTTTGAGACTTCCGGTGGTCGTGAAAGTTGCTATATAAATGCAAGTCTTTCTTTTTACTCCATTATTTTGCTCTCTAAATTTCATTGGGTGCAGAGCATTTTGTGTTTTTTTGGCAAAGACGGTGGTGACTGTACAACATCTGACGAATGTCTTAATAGTTTCCCATAGGAGCACTGGGGGGCATATCAGACCGTCATTCTCTTGACGCACAGGTAGTATGTCCCTTTCACAAGTAGGCTACAAATTCTGTGCCACTGAGGTAGGCAGGTGATCGACACCAGCAGGTGGCAGGTTGACCAGAGTGAGCTTTAATGTGAGCAAGGCATTATCTGAGATGCTGCGGGCCCTATGTCTTAACTGTGTATCCTAGAGAAGTAGAGCTGCCTTCAGGAAGACATAATCTATACTGGAGTATATCTTGGGTGGGTTTGTATTGAAGTTGAATCCCTTTCTAGTGGGGTGTTAGGATTGCCAGATATCCACAAAGCATGGTTCTCTGCATTGTGCCAGGCTTGTTTTTGTGCCATAGAGAAGATTCTCCTTTGAGCTTTGCATGTTTCGCAGGGGTGGCGTGGCGTAGTTTCCTATATGAATACGACATTTATGCTCTCCTTTTTTGTGACTTATTACAGCTTTCTTCCTTATAATTGGATGATTTATCCCTTTTACATTGAGCTAGAATATTTTGATGTCTGCTATATTGGGGTCCAGTTGGACTTTTTTTCCTGTTACATTGAGGAGTACACTGCAGTGCCACCTGCTGTCACATCCACCTAAATGTTGTGGTGGGAATACTGTTTTCTGCTTGAGTGGGTGGTTATTGGCTTGTTTCTGGATCCAAGTCAGCTCCTCCAAGGCCTGCTCTGGTGCCCGTGAGCATGGAATGGTGTCTTTCTCCTGCTACTACATAAATAAACAGATTTTCCTCCCTCCACAACCTCCTCTAAGACATTTGGTTTTCATCTGGAGGAGTAAGCTCTCTTCTGTTTGACAGGCGACCAGATGGTCTTCCATTCAAATCCCAGCTTTTCGCCTGAATTTGCTGGTGCATCTCACAGGGGTGTGTGCCCGATTAGGATTAGGGAGGATTTGTAGCATGCAGCCGCTGCCTACAGAATGACAGAGTAGTTTTCTAAATAATACATTGAAGACCTAGGTTCAAAAAGGTCACAGTGATTGCTCCCAGTGCATGAAATGAGAACCCTCAGGCTTCATTCATTCCTTTGATTAGTGTTTCCTATTTACTGATCAAGGCTGTGTGTTGTATGGCCCCAAGTGTAATAAGGCACCACACTGCCAGGGGAGGGGTTCAGTTACTGTGCCTTCATCTGGGGCAGCGCTGGTCCATCCTCTGAGGTTTGAGCTGAAACATAGAAACATAGAAACTAGGAGCAGGAGTAGGCCATTCGGCCCTTCGAGCCTGCTCCGCCATTCAACGAGATCATGGCTGATCATCCAAACCCTAGCACCCGGTCCCTACACCGACAGCCATCCCACCCAAGCCCTAACCCCGTAACCCCACATATTTAATCCCCCCTAACACTAAGGGCCAATTTAAAAAAATTTTTTTTTTTTATCATGGCCAATCAACCTAACCCGCACATCTTTGGACTGTGGGAGGAAACCGGAGCACCCGGAGGAAACCCACGCAAACACGGGGAGAATGTGCAAACTCCACACAGACAGTCACCCGAGGCCGGATTTGAACCCGGGTCCCTGGCGCTGTGAGGCAACAGTGCTAACCACTATGCCACCGTGCATATAGTGATATGGCCTGATGGAGGAGTCTGGATGGGGGTAATGTGCCCTTTCCTTTCCTGCCTTTGCTCGATGTTTGATAGCACCTCCACAACCCGCAACCTTCACCACCTAGAAGGATAAGGGCGGCATGCGCATGGGGCCCCCACTGCCTCCAAGTTCCCCTCTAAGTCACACACCAACCTGAGTTGGAAATATATCGCCGTTCCTTCATCGTCGCTGGATCAAAATCTTGGAACTCCCTCCCTAACAGCACTGTGGAAGTACCCTCACCACAGGGACAGCAGCGGTTCACAAAGGCGGCTCACCACCACCTTCTCAAGGGCAATTAGGAATGGGCCTTGCCAGAGACACCCACCTCCCGTGAATTAATAAATAAAAGTGTCCTTCTTTACAATACTTCACCCAGTCCAGTGGGGGCTGAGTGCTGCTTTGATTAGTTACCTTTGTGTTCAAGCTGCACGTTCTTCTTTCTTTGCCCCTTGTTTTTCCTCTCCACCTCACTGTTAGCTGCAGATGTCTAGAGTTGTCTTATTCCTTGGGGTTGGGCACCACTGGTCAACAGGGTTGCCCTTGGTTGGCTGCCTTGGTTATCAGTGGAAGGAATTCCGTGTGTCTGCCTTGTTTTTTCTGTTTGCTGAAGTCATTGGTTGTTAGGTGGTGGGTTTTGTATATGTCTCTTCCTACATCTGAGGGCCTGTTGCTGCCATGTTTCAGGGAAATGAAAGTGTTGGGCCAGTTAGGGAACCAAGATGGAGGTGCCTTTGCTCTGTGGGATGTCCTTAAAAGAACATGGTGCATATATCATCTTGTTCTTGAAAGTTGAGCTTCACCTCAATAAAGGGCTTATGATTCCACAGAAGTACATTGGCAGAGGTCTCCAAAGATCAACATGCGATGCCCCCTGGAGGTTCAGCTCAGCTCTGATGCTACTTTTATCATTTTAACCTGATTGGTCTTAAAAGCTATTTGCATGATCAGCAAGGATCTTTGCGTGATTTGAATGTGAGGGAGATGAGGGTTAGGGTTCAGTGAGCTTTCTCAGACATCAAATCCACCTTAGCATCTAGGCCTAGGAGGGAGCTGATGGTACTCTGGATATGGAGGATAGGTCTGCTTTTCTTGAGGTCTTTGAGGATGTAGAAGTTGTTCCATATTGTTAGGCCTTTCAGTTTGGTGGTTATTTCTTGATCCCTCGATACAGATATATTTCCGTAGATGTGGGTACCTATGTAGATTGAATCTTGCCATGGTTAATCAATAATTAGGGATAGAAATTGGACCTCATTGCCCCCATTTTACAGGTGTAAAACAATGTCCTGTGCCTCGAGGATGCCTGAAAGACGTCGCACCCGATATTGGGGCAGGTTATTTTTTAGGCATTCCCAGCAGTCACCTATAATAGGCGTTAGGCTCATTACATAACACCTTTATTAGCCCCCCTCTGTAAAATTGGATTCCGATGAGCAGAGCAGTCACTGGGCTTGTTTATCATAAGCTTTTTAAAAAATAAAATTTGGTCCTGTGGAGCCAAAAGGAGCAGAAACACTCCCATTCCCCCTCTCCCGCCCCCACCCCCCAACTCCACTCCACTCGCTATCAGGATCCCCCCGTTGCCGCAGCAGGCCCCCAACCCCTGCCTTAGGGCTGCTGCCGGTGAGGAAAATGGACCAAAATTCATCCAGTTAAAATGGACAAGCTGCCTGTGGAGGCGTAACAGGGACCTGCGGCTCGCCCAGATTATTTAGAGTAGGCCCGAGGCCCAATTTTTGGGCTGGCCTTGGGTTTTTCCGGTTCGGTTGCGCGTTGCGGCCACATTGCTATCTTCATACCTGAAACCAGGCACCAGTGATGACGAAGGTTCATCGACCTGAAACGTTAACTCTGTTTCTCTCTTCACAGATGCTGCCTGACCTGCTGAGTATCTCCAGCATTTTCTGTTTTTATTTCAGATATCCAGCATCTGCAGTATTTTCTTTTTGTACCAATGATTTTCTACCCTATTGAATATTAAGAACCATGACAATAAGAACATAAGAACATAAGAAATAGGAGCAGGAGTAGGCCAATCGGCCCCTCGAGCCTGCTCCGCCATTCAATAAGATCATGGCTGATCTGATCCTAACCGCCAATCTACTATCACAGAACCATCTCCTGAATCTAACAGAATTAGACACACGAAATAGCAGCAGGATCAGGCTACACGGCCGCTGGGCCCGCTCCGCTACCCACAGGGCCATGTCCGATCCGAACCTAGACTCGTCCAAATTCCTGCCCGCTCCCCATAACCCTTAATTCCCTTTACTTCTAGGAAACTGTCTATTTCTGTTTTAAATTTATGTAATGATGTAGCTTCTACAGCTTTTTGGGGCAGCATATTCCATGGACCTACCACCCTCTGAGTGAAGTAGTTCCTCCTCATCTCAGTTTTGAAAGAGCAGCCCCTTATTCTAAGACTATGCCCCCTTGTTCTAGTTTCACCCATCATCGGGAACATCCTCCCCGCATCCACCCGATCCAACCCCTTCACAATCTTATATGTTTCAATAAGATCGCCTCTCATTCTTCTGAACTCCAATGAGTAGAGTCCCAATCTACTCAACCTCTCCTCATATGTCCATCCCCTCATCCCCGGGATTAACCGAGTGAACCTTCTTTGTACTGACTCGAGAGCAAGTATGTCTTTTCTTAAGTATGGACACCAAAACTGTATGCAGTATTCCAGGTGCGGTCTCACCAATACCTTGTACAACTGAAGCAATACCTCCCTATTTTTATATTCTATCCCCCTAGCAATGAAAGCCAACATTCCATTGGCATTCTTAATCACTTGCTGCACCTGCATACTAACCTTTTGAGTTTTGTGCACCAGGACCCCCAGATCCCTTTGTACTTCAGTACTTGCAAGTTTCTTGCCATTAAGATAATAACTTGCTCTACGATTTTTCCTGCCAAAGTGCATAACCTCACACTTTCCAGTATTGTATTCCATCTGCCAAATCTCTGCCCACTTACTTAGCCTGTCTATGTCCCCTTGCAGGTTTTTTATGTCCTCCTCACTCACTACTTTCCCTCCCATCTTAGTATCATCTGCAAACTTTAATATGTTACACTCGGTCCACTCCTCCAAATCGTTAATATAGATCGTAAAGAGTTGGGGACCCAGCACTGACCCCTGCGGAACACCACTAGTTACTGATTGCCAGTCTGAGAATGAACCATTTATCCCAACTCTCTGCCTTCTGTTAGATAGCCAATCCTCTATCCATGCCAAAATATTACCCCCAATCCCGTGATTTTTTATCTTAAGCAATAATCTTTTGTGTGGCACCTTGTCAAATGCCTTTTGGAAGTCTAAATACACTGGCCTAGAAATTCGGTAGGCTTAGCGCCGCTTTTGAGGCGCTAGAGGGCCTAGCGCCGGAGTTATGGCCAGTTTGGAAATTGAGTGGGTCCCTAAATCGGTGTTAGGCCGTTAGCGCTGCGCCGGCACCGATGACGTCATCGGTGTGCGCAGCGTCCCGGTTGCCATGGTAACCTGCCCGAACTCCGAAATTGACTTGCGGCCGCCTCGCCCGTGGCAGCCGCAAGCAACGTTCTGGCAGAGGTGCCTTACTGGACTTTGCGCCGGCGCATTAAAGGCCCCGCGGCGGCCGGCCGCTTTCCCGCCGGCCGCCTGGCCGCAGCTCCCTCCCCGGACTTCTCCCCCCCCCCCCCCCCCGGGACAGATGCAAGCCCGGCACTTGTCCGAGGTGCCGGGCTCATTTTTACAATGATTTTCGCGGGCCGCGGCCGGGTGCAGGCAGCTCCTCCTTAAGGGAAGGAGGAGGCCTGCACTTCCCGAACCTGCCGCAGCGCCGGAATAGCGCCGCAATTCAGCGCGTAGCGCCAGTTTTCAGGCGCAAACAGCTTTCAGCAGCGCCGGCAGCCGTTTGGGCGCAGAACTAGTGAATTTTTGGCACGCCCAGCGCGACTTAGCTCCGGCACTAACTTCCGGCGCTAAAGCCGTCGCTGCGCCAAAACCAAATTTCTAGGGCACTACGTCCACTGGTTCCCCTTTATCCACTCTATATGTTATTTCCTCAAAGAACTCCAGCAAATTTGTCAAACATGACTTCCCCTTCATAAAACCATGCTGACTTTGTCCTATTAAATTATGATTATCCAAATGTCCTGTTACTGTCTCCTTAATAATGGACTCCAAAATTTTACCTACCACAGATGTTAGGCTAACCGGTCTATAGTTTCCAGCCTTCTGTCTACTGCCCTTTTGAAATAAGGGTGTTACATTAGCAGTTTTCCAGTCTGCCGGGACCTTTGTTGAGTCCAGGGAGTTTTGGAAAATTATTACTAATGCATCCTCAATCCCTACCGCCACTTCCCTCAAGACCCTAGGATGTAAGCCATCAGGTCCAGGTGATTTATCCGCGTTGATTCCCATTATTTTACCAAGTACCACTTCCTTAGTGATTTTGATCGTGTTTAGCTCCTCCCCCCCTATAGCCCCCTGTTTGTCCAGTGTTGGGATATTCTTAGTGTCCTCTACTGTAAAGACTGATACAAAATATTCATTCAGTGTTTTTGCCATCTCCATATTTCCCACCATTAATTTCCCGGTCTCATCCTTTAAGGGACCAACATTTACTTTAGCCATTATATAACCTCTTACTATCTGTTTTTATATTTGTTGCTAATTTACTTTCATAATCTATCTTCCCTTTCTTAATCAATCTTTTTGTTATTTTTTGCTGTCTTTTAAAGTTTCCCCAATCCTCTATCCTCCCACTAGATTTGGCTACCTTATATGCCCTTGTTTTTAGTCAAATACTATCCTTAATTTCTTTACTTAGCCACAGATGGCTGTCTTTTCTTTTACACCCTTTTCTTCTCAGTGGAATATATATTTTTTGGAAGTTGTAAAATAACTCCTTAAATGTACACCACTGATCATGCATCGTCTTACCCTTTAATCTATTTTCCCAATCCACTCTACTCAATTCCGCTCTCATACCTTCATAGTCTCCTTTATTCAAGCTTAGCATGCTTGTTTGAGATCCAACCTTCTCACCCTCTAATTGAATATGGAATTCAACCATGTTATGGTCACTCATTCCAAGGGGATCCTTTACTAGGACATATTTAATTTTAGCTGGAGTTTAGCTGGAAATTGAGTTAATTCATTACTGTCAGTATTGTAATAGCAGCATCAAAATGCAAGAGGCATTGTCAGTTGCATCCATGATTAAAAATCACACATTCCTTTCAGATGTGGAGCACCTCACCCGTGTGTGCACAGCAGTGCTCCATATGTTTTCAGTGCTGAGTGCACTGACTCCTAGGCCTAGAAATTCACTAGCCTTAGCGCCGCTTTTGAGGCGCTAGAGGGACTAGCGCCAGAGTTATGGCCATTTGAAAAATTGAGTGGGGCCCTAAAGCGGCGTTGCACCGGTAGCGCTGCGCCGGCACCGATGACGTCATCGGTGTGCGCAGCGTCCCGGTTGCCGTGGTAACCCGCCCGAACTCCGAAATTGAGTTGCGGCCGCCTCGCCCGTGGCAGCCGCAAGCAACGTTCTGTAAAAGGTGCCTTGCTGAAGTTAGCGCCGGCACATTAAGGTCGCGCGGCGGCCGGCCGCTTCCCCGGCGGCCGCCTGCCCGCACCTCCCTCCCCGGACTCCTCCAAGACCCCCCCGCGGCACAGATGCGTGTGGGCCGCGAGCCCGGCACTTCTTCGAGGTGCCGGGCTCATTTTTATTCAGCCGTCAACGGCCAGCGGTCGGGTGCAGGCAGCTCCTCCTTAACGGAAGGAGGAGGCCTGCACTTCCCCAGCCTGCCGCACCGCATCGGGCGCCGCAGCGCCGGAACAGCGCCGCAATGGGGCAGGTAGCGCCCATTGGGAGGCGCTGAAACCCTCCAGTAGCGCCGGCAGCCGTTTGGGCGCGGCGCTACTGAATTTTTGGCGCGCGCAGGGGGACTTAGCGCCGGCACTAACTTCCGGCGCTAAAGCCCTAGCTGCGCCAAAACCCAATTTCTAGGCCCTAGTCCTTTGAAATCCATCCCATTGACATTGTAGGGCATCAGTGACAACACAATACTGCGGATACCGGAAATCTGAAATAAATCCAGACAATGCTGGAAAACACTCAGCAAGTCGGGTAGCATCTGCGGAGAGAGCAACAGCGTTAATGTTTCGGATCAATGACTTTCCATCGGAACCGGGATGGAGAAGCTTTCAGTCAAGAATGGGTGTGAACTGGTAGTAGTGGGGAAGCTGCACTGCTGGCCTGTGTGGGAGGGCTAAGCACTCACCCAAACTGGTTTGGCCTCAACTAGAGTACTGTGTCCAATTCTGGGCATCGCACTTTAGGAAGGATGTGAAGGCCTTAGAGAGGGTGCCGAAAAGATTTACAAGAATGATTTCAGGAATGAGGGACTTCAATTATGTTGATAGACTGGAGAAGCTGGAGTTGTTCTCCTTGGAGCAGAGAAGATTGAGAGGAGATTTGACAGAGGTGTTCAAAATCATGAGGGGTCTGGACAGAGTAGGTAGAGGGAAACTGTTCCCATTGGCAGAAGGGTCGAGAACCAGAGGACACAGATTTAAGGTGATTGGCAAAAGAACCAAAGGCGACATGAGGAAAAACTTTTTTACGCAGCGAGTGGTTAGGATCTGGAATGCACTGCCTGAAAGGGTGGTGGAGGCAGACTCAATCATGGCTTTCAAAAGGGAATTGGATAAGTACCTGAAGGAAAAAAAATTGCAGGGCTACTGGGAAAGGGCGGAGGAGTGGGACTAGCTGAAGTGCTCTTGCAGAGAGCCGGCACATGCTCGATGGGCTGAATGGCCTCCTACTGTGCTGTAACCATTCTATGATTCTATGGGGGAGAAATTCGGTATCGCTCCATTTGAGGCGCAATTATCGGCCAGGCGCAAAGTTTAGTGCCTGGCGCTAATTATCGCCTCCGACTGAAAACTTGGCTTCTATTGCCCCTGGAGGTGATTGGAGCACTAAATCAGGCGCTACACACCTCTCTTAAGGTGCTAACGCCGAGGAGCGAGGCGCTACCTCAGAGCGCTGGTGAAGCTCACGTGATGTCAGTCAGCAATGGAACACAGACACACTGGTGCCAGCCAGTTCTTAAAGGGGAGGGTCGATCTTGCTCTCCATCCACACCCTGCTCATTGCAGCCTTGAATCTCGGCCTGGAGAGACCTGTACATCAAATCTGCTGAAAAGAACAATGGAGAGGCCCAGGGAAAGAGCTCAGAGTGCAGCCCCCATAGTCCCTTCTAAATCGATGCAAAGAAGATCAAATCAAAATGAACCTGCAAAGTGCTGCTCAGTACCCAAAGCTCCTTCACACAGCGTTGAATCTCTCCAGAAGTCTCTCTCTCTCTCTCAGAATGCGTGGTGCAAAAATGTCGTTGAAAAAAAAGGCAGGAAGCAGTCGCCTTTAAATAGCGCTCCCCCGGTCCCTTCCCGACTGCAAAACGCTCCCCTCAACCTGTCGTTGCTAGTGGCAGGCGGTAAGGCGGAGGTGCCACTCAATATCCAGTCCAGGGCGCTACCGGGGCATTGCACGCTCGACTGATGTCACGACCTGCGGGCGCAGGAGATCGTGGTGGTAGTGTTTAGCGCCGCTGCAAAATATCTGATCAATTTTGCGAGTGGCGCAAACATCCCCACGCCTGGGCGCTAGTTGCTTTGCGCCCCATTAGCACCCTCTTAGGGTGTTAACGGGAGGCGCAAAGCAACCAAATTTTTCCCCATATGACTTGATTAGTCTGTCGATGTGATTTTTGTACTAAATCTACCTGGACCTTAACCAGTCAGAGTTGTACGGAGCTACTTCTGAAAGTAATCATCTTACTCTGTATTGATTTCATTAATAATGATTCTGCTAAAATGTGTTCAAGAGGAAAATACTTGCTGTAAATCCTTTTACTGTCACTTTTAAGCTTTCTGTCACTTATGGGCTGGCAAATTGAAAGTGAGAGCAAAACGATTCCCACATACCAGGCTCACAAATCGATGAACACTGAAGTTGCTTCACTGAGAGTGTTCTGTAAAAATCTGATGAGAGTTGACATCTACCCACTGTATTATTTCCCTGTAGTCAATCTTGGATTATGGTTCCCTAAATTTAGGGTGATCTTGCCACAATTGTTTATGATTCATCCTGAATGTCATAATGCAGCAGTGACATAGAATGCAATAGAAGGAGTCAAACCAACCCCAAAATAGGCCCAAACTAACCCCAAAATAGCGTCAAACCAACCCCAAAATAGAGTCAAACCAACCCCAAAATAGGCCCAAATTAACCCCAAAATAGGGTCAAACCAGGCCCAAACCAACCCCAAAATAGAGTCAAACCAACCCTAAAATAGGCCCAAATTAACCCCAAAATAGGGTCAAACCAGGCCCAAACCAAGCCCAAAATAGGGTCAAACCAACCCCAAAATAGAGTCAAACTAACCCCAAAATAGGCCCAAACTAACCCCATGATCTTCACCCTACGTGTTATAAAAAGAACATCACTGGCACGTGGTAGGCAATGATTTCAAGTCTGTAATCTCATCTTTGAACTCCTGTCACAGTTTTAAACATACATATCTGCTTTCTCATACCACAATTAAAAGTTCAGAAGTTTCCATGTATGACTCTGCAATGGCCTTGTTCTTTTGTTCTGATGAATGTAGATTTTGCTGGTCCTGGCTGCGGTCTTTGGTGTGGTGGTGTATCGCCTTGTGACAATGGAGATCTTCGCTTCTTTCCAGTGGGAGTTTGTGAAGAAAAACTGGCAGTTCGCCACAGCAGGAACTGGAGTCTGCATCAACTTTATCATCATCATGTCTTTGAACGTGGTAAGTACAGCCGCCCCCACAGTTGCTACTGGTCTGTCAGAGGGAAATGCTTGTGGGAATCTTTGAAGTGGTAGATTTTTCAACCTGTTTGGTGTGCAAAAAAAAACCAACTTGCGTTGTGAGAATCAGCTAAGGCTGAGGTACGGCGGTGATTTGTTGAGAATATAAAAGAGTGCACTCGCTGAAATGTGGAAGATTAAGGAAGTTTAAACTAAAGCTGGAAAGATGATTTTTAACAGGGTTCAGGATTTGAGCTGCAAGTTCAATGGTTAAGGTGAGTCAAACATTTCGATGATTAAAGTAATGCTGAGATGAGTTTATCTTTGGGGAGAATCCCACTTTACACCTTCATATTCTGTAATCCACCAAACTAATCTACATTGCAATTTTATGAAGAGAGCAATGACTTACTTTCACAAATGAAGTTGTACATTGGTTAAACATTTGTTTAGTTAAACATCTGACTTTTCTATTTTTTGTTCTGTTTTAAGGTTTACGAGAAAGTTGCATATCTGCTTACAGATTGGGGTAAGTAAATGGGATCGCGCTACTGAAACCTGTGCACATTGAATAAGTCATCTTTTAAATGATTTAACTTCTAAAAGCGCAAAGTGCCTGCATTTCCTCAAATGTAAAGATTAGCCACTATTGATGGCATCGCCTTTCAGTTATATTGGACATAAAACAAATCGTAACCTCTACAAAATATGTTACTTCTTAGCACATATGTTACTTCAGAAACATCTGAATTTATGTCAGCCAGATATTTAATAAGATCTTTTTTCCCCAATACTTATGCAAACCGCAGACAGTTATTAAAAGTATATTTTTAAGGACGTCCCTTAATTTTTATTTTATTACTCATCTCGACGTTATCTATTGTTGCAGAACACCCACGCACAGAGTCTGAATGGGAGAATAGCTTTGCTTTAAAAATGTTTCTCTTCCAGTTTGTAAATCTCAACAGTTCAATCTTCTACATTGCTTTCTTCCTAGGCAGGTGAGTGACATTAAACTATTTGGATAACATCCTCAGTTAATAGAATTAGCGTACACATGCATATCAAATGAGTCACTATCAGTCAATATGTACCTTTGCATCAAGGAGTATTTCATTTTAGATGCATAAATTTAAGGTGCGCATCCCCTGAGTTAGATTCACATGCATGTAGTGTGAAGTTCGATGTTGTGTGCTGACTAGCAGTAGTTGGTGGAGTGTCTACTCTAACCACTTTGTCATTTAATAAGTCCCTTTTTGATAAATACTACTTGACATTTTAATAAACTGATTTAAAGAGGGACAGGTACCATTAAAGATCCTCAGAACCTCACAGTGTGAAGGCGTTGAATTACAGCCTCCCATCACATCAAGCTGCTGATTGGCTACCAATTTGATTTGACGCAAATTGGATGACCTATTGATGCTCTTAGTTTCATGGAAATGGAATAATTCAAAATTAGAGTGATCCTCTTGAAACCCAACATGATAGACCAGTAGTTTTTTGACGTTTCGAAAGCCTAAATAGAACTTTTGATAGAATGCTGTATGCTAGTTTGGTTTAACCATTTCTTGTTACTGGACTCTGTATAGTCCAGAGTATTCAGCCCAGTGGTCAAGTATTGCCTGTTCCATTTCAGAGTAAATTCTGTAAAATATCAGCGAGATGTGACTGGTCATTTCTCCACAAGGTTATGCCCAGAGGGGCACTGCAGGCATTGCTGTTGTTTAAGGCAGTCCTCTGTGCTTATTCCAAGAGAAAAAAACAGCTGCTGGTGAGATACTGCAATATCTGTCCAAAATGTTTGCCCAGATGATCAGGGTGAAGTCCTGTACACTACTTTGTCTGCCTGTGCAGATCTTTTCCATACAGTTGTAAGATTAGGATCACAGGTCACACACAGATTTCCCAAAGGGTCTTAGGAGTTGTAAGGCTTTTTATTAAAGAGCTACAGTTTTAAAGCATAATCAGATATTACATATGGTTTAAGCTAAGTATAATAGACATACAACCCGTGACAGCAGAGAGCGATCTATGACTCCCGAAGTGGAATGCCACGACCGGACGGACAGTGAGGCAGTATGGTGGTCTCGGATTGGGTGGATTCCTGCAGTCTGCTGCAGCGGTCACTTCCGTTGGGTCATCCCTCGAGCTGTTGGAGGTGTTAGGCTGTCATACTCAGTCTAAGCAACGATCACATGCGTTTGACCAAGTCCATGCAGTCCCCCCAACCAGAACCTTACAACTCCTCTAAGACCCTTTAGGTAATCTGTGTGTGACCTGTGATCCAAATTTTATACAGTGCAGTTGTCTAGATCTCTGTCACTTGTAGATGCAAGTTTAATTAGTGCCAGTGTGGAAGCACCATTACCATAAGGACTCCATTATTTCAAGAAGAAGGCCCACCCTCACCTTCTGAGGGCACCTAGAGATAGGCAAACACGTGGCCTTGCCTGTATTGCTCATATTCATTAAAACAAATTTAAAAAAATAAAATGCAGGGTTAACCATCACTTGTCGAACCAGTGCTGGAGCAGGGATTGGCTTTGGGGAGAAATATTTTAGGCTGGTCTAAAATTATCTCTCAAAAAATGTGCAAGAGCTTCATTTAAATATTAAAATGAATTAACTACATGCAAGTAAGGGATAATAAAAGTTCACATCCATTTAGGATGGGATCACACTGTGCAATTTGCTACCAACGTGGAGCAGCTGTGGAGGTAAACTTGATATGTAATGGAGCCCTTGAAGGGGCAGAGGCTTCTTAATAAGATTTTTATTTTGATCTGTTCAGTGCCTTTTTTTTAGAATAGAACAGGAAGGGAATGTTTAGGTGGCAATAAAAATAGTCAACTGTAACTGAGGCATTTTGAAGACAATTTTGCAAATTTAGTGAGGGGCGAGGCAATGGAGATATTTGAACACAAGGATGAGAATGTTAAATTTGAGGTATTGCCAGACTGGGAGCCATTGTAGATCAGTGAGCACAGGGCTGATGGGAAACGGGACTTGGTGCAAGTTAGGTGCAGACTTGTTGCAGAGCTGTGCCATCTGCAGAAAAGACAACGGCCCAGAAATTAGGTTCGGGGGCTTGCCGCGCGTGCAAGCCCCCGATGTGCACTCACCCGGCGCGCCGACATCTGAAGCCTGGGCCTGCTTGTAATTCCTGTCACTGGCCCGGTTCAGATGTCGGCGCGCTGTGCTTGCCTGATCCAGCGGCGTAGTTAGTGCGATGTGCCGGCTGGGATCAGGTGAGCACTGTGCAGCCAATCAGGGGAGGGGAAACTTCATTCATGAGTTTGATAGTAAGAACTGTCAAACTCATGAAAAGTACGGGCGCCCAAAAGACTAGTTTAACTTTAAATAAAATTTTTAAAAACATCCCAATAATTAAATAAACTATAAATAACTTTAAAAAACTATTTTAAACAATTAATCAAATTTTTGAAAAAAATAATTTTTTTAAAAATCGGGTTTAAAACTACACTTACCTTACTGTAAAGTCCTTAAAAACAATAAAGCTGTGGAAAAAATGTTATAATTTTAAGTAATAAACCACTTACCTTAAAGAATGAAGTCCTTACGTCTCCTTTTTACATTCGTAAAAAGGAGAGGCCCTTACACACGCGCAAACCTGTGGAAAAAAAGGAATTTCAGCGCGCACGCGCAGACTCCTGCGCGCACGCGTTCGTCCTCTGAACCCCTTGGTTCAGAGGACAGGAAATGCCGGTTTCCCGCGCATGCGCTGTGCATGCTGAAATCCGGCACTTCCAAAGGGCCCACGTGTGAGTACCCCGTCCGTACTCACGCGTTGGGACCGGAATTACTGGCCCATTGTGTAGCCAACCTATACCATAGGGACGCTATTGCCAGTGGCAGCCCTGGTTACCACTGTTTCAGCTTTTTTGCCTTTGGAGTGGCGAACAAGGCAATCCTGCTCACATCTATCTCATGCAACAGCACCTTCCCTGTATCACCTATCAAACTGAAGGGTCACGTGCTAAACTGCTCCATCACTTGCCCACTGGCTCCATTCCCTATCTCCTAATTTATTTTGCCAACCATTTATTTTACTCTGTTCAGCCTTTGGAAATGTCCGTTACAACTTTAAACTCCATACAGCCTTTGCAAAGACTGGGAACAATTTTGACCCCCACACATGGCCACTTACCTTTAAATGGTCACATCCCTTTAAATGTGGTTTACACCCCTTTCAGCGTGGATGACTCGTAGGACTTCTTCTCCCCACCTTCTGCAAGCTCATAGCACCAGGCCCAACCCAGGCTGGGAGATCGGTGGGCAATCTCTGGGCCGACTCTGGACAACTTGGTGGGTTTGACCATTCATTATGTGGGAGTGTTCCAGTTCTACCATTTCAGTGCCATGGCTGGAAACTATGCCCTTTTGTCTCTGCCCACAGGGACCAAAGCCATACCATGAGGTAGTGATCTGGGCCTTTGGAGGCATGTACATCGCCTGTATTACACTATGGCTGGAGTGTAAATGGTGCATCCATAAGAACATAAGAAATAGGAGCAGGAGAAGGCCATACGGCCCCTCGAGCCTGCTCCGCCGTTCAATAAGATCATGGCTGATCTTCTACCTCAATTCTACCTTCCCGCCCTATCCCCATGTCCCTTAGTGCCCAAAAATCTATCGCTCTCAGTCTTGAATATACTAAATGACTGAGCCTCCACGGCCCTCTGGGGTAGAGAATTCCAAAGATTCACAACCCTCTGAGTGAAGAAATTTCTCCTCATCTCAGACCTAAATGGCCGACCCCTTATTCTGAGACTATGACTGTTGCTTCTAGACTCCCCAGCCAGGGGAAACATCCTCCCAGCATCTACCCTGTCAAGCCCTGTAAGAATTTTATATGTTTCAACGAGATCATCTCATTCTTCTAAACTCCAGAGAATATAGGCCAAGTCTATTCAATCTCTCCTCATAGGACAAAACCCTCATCCCAGGAATCAGTCTGGTGAACCTTCGTTGCACTCCCTCTATGGCAAGTATATCCTTCCTTAGGTAAGGAGACCAAAGCTGTACACAATACAGGAAACTTTCGATTTACCGGCACCTAAATAACCGGAAATCTCGGTTAACTGGCAAAATTCAGGAGTAGGTTCAGGTAAGTTTTACTTCATATTGTACTTGCCTTCCTGGATCTGTTGCTGTGCAAGGGTGTGGCTGCAGCTGTTGCTAAGCTACAGAGACACTTGGAACTTGTGGCCATTGTTCTGAACCTGTTGCTAAGCAACAGGGTTTGTTGCTTTATATGGAGCTGTCAGCTCTCCGTATCTTTTGCTATAGCTTTCGGTTATCCGGAATTTTTGATGAACCGGCACCACGTTGGCCCCGTCGGTGCCGGATAAAAAAAAGTTTCCTGTACTCCAGGTGTGGTCTCACCAGGGCCCTATATAAATGCAGTAAGACGTCTTTACTCTTATACTCCAATCCCTTTGTAATAAAGGCTAACGTACCTTTTGCTTTCCTAATTGCTTGCTGTACCTGCATGTTAACTTTCTGCGATTCGTGTACAAGGACACCCAGGTCCCTCTGAATACCAAAATTTCCCAGTCTCTCACCTTTTAAAAAAATATTCTGCTTTTCTATTCTTTCTACCAAAGTCGATAACTTCACATTTCTCCACATTATATTCCATCTGCCACGTTCTTGCCACTCACTTAACCTGCCTATATCCCTTTGCAGCCTCTTTCTGTCCTCACAGCTCACTTTCCCACCTAGCTTTGTATTATCAGCAAACTTGGATACATTACACTCGGTCCCCTCAACTAAGTCATTGATATAGCTTGTGAATAGCAGTGGCCCAAGCACTGATCCTTGCGGTACTCCACTAGTTACAGCTTGCCAACCCGAAAATGACCCGTTTATACTTAATCTCTCTTTTCTGTCTGTTAACCATTAATGTCAGTTGAATTTTTTAGGATCCTTCCAATTTCACAGCCTCTTCCGCTTCTCAAGATCTTTAGGGAGAAGAGGGCAATCCAGGCTTCGACTTTATGTAATAGATTGCACAGTTGTTTGTAAACTGCTGCAATCATTAATATTCTGGGCTCTTTGTAATAGATGTCGGTAAGGTCAGTTGGGACCTGTGAGATTGCTCTGTTAAATTATTGAATGTTGTACTGGGAAACAACATTCAGTTGAGTCATCAGGCTGTGTGCAAAGAAGCCTGAAGCAAATAGTCCTTTAGTGTGTTAGGTTCATTTAATTATTGCTGTCTGTTTTCAAAGCTGTCTTACTGAGCTCCTAATGTTCTGGACCAAAGGTTGTTAAGCCCTGTTTTGGGTAAATGTATGAGTAATTGTTGGAATCCTTTGGGAGTCACATGCTATGGATCTGTAAATTTTAATGAATACAAACCGTAGTCTGAGGAATTCAGGCTGAAGTGCAATGCCAGATTTGCTCATTTGTGAAATGCCAGGGGATGGCTATGATGTATCATTGAATTGTCCACTAGAGACTCTCTGTTTGTGACCAGGTTAGAACAATCAGTATTTGGCAAATCCTAGGTGAGGTTTGAGTCAGTCTCATGCCCCAGGTTGCATCTTAGACCAAAATCATAAACATGGGCCCAAAATTTGCGATCGGAGGCTTCGCGCGGGCGGATGCCTCTGACCTGTTAAAAAATCTACGCATTAACCTGGTGGCCCGGGAGGTATGGAGGCTTTGAATCCTGGGCCTCTCCGGGTATGCACAAGCAGAGGCCCACGTATCCCAGGGCCCTGGATACGTGGGCCGGCCCAACCAATAAAAGAAGAGAATCCCCATTCATACTTATGGTAGTTTCGTACTTACGGAACGCCCATAAATATGAATGGGGATCACTTAAAAGATACATCAACCAATGAAATAAATAAATAAAAATACATATTTAAAATGAATTAAAATGCCATTTAATTAAATATTTTAAACAAAAATTTAATTTTTTGAAAGAAACATTTATATGTTTTAACGGGGCTAAAAATAAACTTACCTTATTGGACAGGGTTTTTTAATGTATAAATGAGTGATAACATTTTATTTTTCTGTTTTTTAAAACTCTTATGCTGGTAAAAGCAGCCTAGGCCTGCTTTTACCAGGCGTAAGAATTTCACAGGCATTCAACGGGCAGAAGTTGGGCAAATAGCGCGACTCTCCGCCCGCAGAGGCCCTTCTCCCGGGGATGCGGATCATCTGTCAAGAAGATTCTCGACAGATCGCAAGTTCTGGGATTCAGCACATGCACTTCGCATACCTAAACCCGGAACTTGTGCGGCCCCTACAGGCGCGTACACACCTCGTACGCACCAGTAGGGGGGTCGCAAAATACGGCCCATGGTTAAAAGCACTACCCGTCGCAGGGGAAATCCAGTGGTCCTCCTGGCCCCACAGAAATCTTCCGGCCAACTGCTAGCCTGTTCTTGTTCCCTTGTTTCTGCTCCCCCCACCACCACTGGATCTGCTCCGTAACTCCCAAACAACCCGCACCCCCACCCACCACCCCACCAACAGGTCCTATTTGCCAGCCGGCTCCATGCAGAAGCCGACCATTTTTCCGAGCTGTAGGCGACCGCCCGATCGGCACCTGCAGCTCACCGTCAAAAAATTAAAGTTCTTCAAGTAACCCGAACTTTTTCTATTGCTAGTGGCCGTGTTACTGCAAATGAGCATTTGCAGTTGCTGATCTCATTGAGGTTCTATGCTGAATGTAAAGGACCCTTACATTTTAAAATCTGAACTGTTTTTGATGAGGGGTAATGTCCCCTTTAATATATATTTGACTACCAGTTCCTTCCAAGTGTTCCGGTATTATGTTATGTTATCTTCTTCTCCTTAGGCAGTCCCTCGGAACCGAGGATGACTTGCTTCCACACTAGAAATGAGTTCGCAGGTGACTGATGAGTCCAATGCAGGACCTACAGTCTCTGTCACAGGTGGGGCAGACGGTGGTTGAAGGGGCGGGTGGGTGGGGTGCTTGGGTTGACGTGCTCTCCTTGCGCTGCTTGCGCTTGGCTTCCGCTTGCTCCCGGTGAAGAGACTCGAGGTGTTCGACGCCTTCCTGGATGCTTCTCCTCCACTTTGAGGAGTCTTGGGCCAGGGGTTTCCAGGTATTGGTGGGGATGTTGCACTTTTTCAAGGAGGCTTTGAGGGTGTCCTTGAAGCGTTTCCTCTGCTGTTCTGGTATAACAGCAACAACAACAACTTGTATTTACATAGCGCCTTTAACATAGTAAAACATCCCAAGGCGCTTCACAGAAGTGTTACAAGACAAAAATTTGACACCAAGCCACATAAGGAGAAATTAGGGCAGATGACTAAAAGCTTGGTCAAAGAGGTAGGTTTTAAGGAGCTTCTTAAAGGAGGAGAGAGAGATAGAGCAGCGGAGAGGTTTAGGCAGGGAATTCCAGAGCTTAGAGCCTTGACAACAGAAGGCATGGCCACCAATGGTTGAGCAATTACAATCAGGGATGCTCAAGAGGGCAGAATTAGAGGAGAGCAAATATCTCGGTGGGGGGGGGGGACGGGGGGGGAGGTTTGTGGGGTGGAGGAGATTACAGAGATAGGGAGGGGAGAGGCTATGGAGGTATTTGAAAGCAAGGATGAGAATTCTGAAATCGAGGCGTAACTTAACCGGGAGCCAATATAGGTCAGCGAGCACAGGGGTGATGGGTGAACGGGACTTGGTGCGAGTTAGGACACGGGCAGCAAGTTTTGGATGATCTCAGGTTTATGTAGGATAAAAAGGAAGCAGTGGCTGTGTATTTGCGATAGAAATGTATGAGAACCAGAATGCATGCCTTCTTCCCTCATTATAACTCCTATACTCACAGATTGGTGAATGTTTGGAATAACTGCCGGGCAGGGTACTAGAAACAAAAAACATTTGGGATATTCAAACCACAGTTGCATGCTACAAAGGGGAAATTAGATCACTAGGGGAGTCTAGAACTAGGAGTCACAGTCTCGGAATAAGGGGTTGGCCATTTAGGACTAAGATGAGAAGAAACTTCTTCACTCAAAGGGTTGTGAATCTTTGGAATTCTCTACCCCAGAGAGCTGTGGATGCTCAGTCATTGAGTATATCCAAGACAGAGATCGATAGATTTTTGGATACTGAGGAAGTCAGGGGATATGGAGATAGGGCAGGAAGGTGGAGTTGAGGTAGAAGGTCAGCCATGATTTTATTGAATGGCGGAGCAGGCTTGAGGGACCGAATGGCCTACTCCTGCTCCTATTTCTTATGTTATTACTAGAGCGCCGAGCTCCGATGGGCCAAATGGCCTTTTTCTTGTCCTTGCCTTTCATGTTGTTGGTCTGGATGCATTGATGCTAGCGCCCAGTGTGTCTACATCCATTTGCTTATTCCTCTTTTGTTTCTTCAGCTCTCTGTTTTTCTCTCTCGGTGGCTTTACAATTTTACCTCTTTAACTCCAGATTTCTATTGCTGACAGTTCAAATGTATTGCAAGTGCCCTTATGTTAATCACATAAAACAGAATTATTGAGCACAGTTGATATGATGGTTCATTTATAATCTAAGTCCGACTGCTCTAAAATCCGCTTGTGTGTTGACCAGGTTTGCAGGTCGACCAGGTGCCTACGCCAAGTTGTTTCAGAGATGGAGACTGGAAGAGGTAAACATCCATCACCTACATTGGTGCTTGACGTACCACGGTTGTGCTAACATTTGTGCTAATAGGTTTTCATTAAAGTTGAAGTATTGAATTCTGTAAGATGGCAGAAAACATATTTTTGCAATTATTTTACACCATGACATTATGGAGCTGATCATTTGACATTAATTTGCTATTGCATGACGATAAGTAATTGGTGTTTATTTGAACGGTTTTGAATTAAACTTTCCATGAAACAGCTTCAAGCAAGTGACCATACAATATATTGTGCTATGTTATGCAACGTCATCCTGTACAACCAAACACATGCAATCTGGACCACTTTGAAATAACTAACGCAGGGCCTGAGTAAATTGATGCTACAGTGCACAGCAGTTAATGAGCGCCATGTTACGAGGAATATTGAAGACAAGTTTGCGCATTTGCAGATTGCATTGGCCTTTTAGCTATATTTCTCAATCATAAATATCTGTATTCATTATGAAGACAAACTTGTTAGTTTACAGGAGCAGGAAGAGTCTGATTTTCAGTCAGTGTAACTGTTTGAAACAAATGCAGTAGTCAGAGTCTAATTTGTAGATAATCTGGTATGTTTGAAGTCAGGATGAGAACTTTTCCCAACCCCAATATGCAGGTCCACACCAGTGTATTACAAATGGTCCCAATCCCTTCTATTGGAATGTGGGGTCAAGTGCAGTCTTTCAACCCTCATTTAATCTTGTATACCATCATATTTTAAAAGTTATGATATTAAGCTTAAATAATCACTCTCTCATTTTATCCATGGGTCTGTAAAACAGAAGCCTCGATAAAGTGGATAGAAAGGGCCTATTTCCCTTAGTAGAGCGGTCAATAACCAGGGGGCATAGATGTAAAGTAATTGGTAGAAGGATTAGAGGGGAGTTGAGGAGAACTTTTTTCAATAGAGGGTATTGGGGATTTGGAACTCACTGCCTGGAAGGGTGGTAGAGGCAAAAACCCTCATCGCATTTAAAAAGTACTTGGCTATGCACGTGAAGCGCTGTAACCTACAAGGCTACGGACCAAGAGCTGGAAAGTGGGATTAGGCTGGATCGCTCTTTTTCGGCCGGCACAGACACGATGGGCCGAATGGCCTCCTTCTGTGTTGTAAATTTCTCTGATTCTGTGAAGACATACAGTCACTTAGGGGAGCAGCTTAGAGAACAATTTTTACTTGTAAATGTGTAGTTGGTTGGAATGAAAGCCTGTAAACTTACCATCCTGTCTGTTGTGCACACATCTATTTTTATATATTGATCTATCTCCGATAAATCCTTGCCTTTTATTTGGTACAGTGCCATCCCAGCGGCTGTTTGATTGACCTGTGCATGCAGATGGGTATCATCATGGTGCTGAAGCAAATGTGGAACAACTTTATGGAGCTTGGCTATCCGTAAGATTTCTGTTTTATGTTCAGCTGTCGTGTAAAACCAATGACCTGGGCTGAAAAGCCAATTAAAAACGAACTCCACGCAACATTGAGCATTCACTTCCCTCTGGTTGGCCAACCAGATGCTATATTTAGAGGGCGATTTTTTTTCTTCTTGCGGACCATAAACTCTCAATTTACACGAGCTGAAATCATTCACTGAGAAAGTCATTTTTAAAGTGGTCTCATGTATGCGTTCAGGAAGAATAAAATGCATCTGCATACAAAGTTGGAGAATTGGGTGGCACTGTGGCCCTGATTTTAACTGCACCCACCTGGCACAAACCAGGCAGAGGGCAGGGGGCAGCGGGGGGGCGGGAGGCAGTAAAATAAAGAAGTTATGCTGCAGCTATACAAAGCCCTGGTTAGACCACACCTGGAGTACTGTGAGCAGTTCTGGACACAACACCTTAGGAAGGATATATTGGCCTTGGAGGGAGTGCAGCGTAGATTTACCAGAATGATACCCGGACTTCAAGGATTAAGTTACGAGGAGAGATTACACAAATTAGGGTTGTATTCCCTAGAATTTAGAAGGTCAATTTCGAAGTTTTCAAGATATAAGGGGAACAGATAGAGAGAAGCTATTTCCGCTGGTTGAGGATTTGAGGACTAGGGGACATAATCTAAAAATTAGAGCCAGACCTTTCAGGAGTGAAATTAGGAAACACTTCTACTCGCAAAGGGTGGTAGAAATTTGGAACTCTCTTCGGCAAACTACAATTGATGCTAGATAATTGTTAATTTTAAATCTGAGATTGATAGATTTTTGTTAACCAGATATGGGGCAAAGGAGGGTAAATAGAGTTAGGTCACAGATCAGCCATGATCTCATTGAATGATGGAACAGGCTCAAGGGGCTAAATGGCCTCATTCTGTTCCTACGTAACGGGTGTCAGTTACCCCCAACCGAACCCACTTCCTTCCCACCATGTCCCCATATTAACCTGCTCTGTTGAGCAGGCGAGTAGGACACCCGCAGGAAGGAAGCGGGGTCCTGCTTTGCACATGCAGATTGTGTCTGATGATGACATCAGGACCTGCTCTGCTATATCAACCAGAGGCCTGGTCCACTACCCACAACCCCAGAGCCTTCTGGTCCCCAACCACCACCCACAGCCCCCCACCCTGCCACTGACTCCGATCTGCAGCCGCCCCCCACACCCCTACCCTACCCCACTCCCACTCGTAAGCCTGGTGCTGATGCTCCCTTTGAGTGCTGGGTTCCGGCCCCACAGGTCCCCGGCTGTGGCCTCCTGCCCACTAGTTTTCTTTCCCACTAGCTGGCCAGGCTGTCCATTCAGCCTGCAGCAGGGATGGAGGTGGCCCAATGATATTGTAATGAGGCCCTGCCGAGGTCCCTCGGCCAATAACACGCACCCCCGCAACATGTCGAGGTACCAACTAGAGATCAGGCCATCTTAGACTGGGTATTATGTAATGAGAAAGGATTAATTAGCAATGTTGTTGTGCGAGGCCCCTTGGGGAGGAGCAATCATAATATGATAGAATTCTTCATTAAGATGGAGAGTGAAGTAGTTGACTCAGAGACTAGGGTCCTGAATTTAAATAAAGGAAACTACGATGGTATGAGGCGTGAGTTGGCTAGGATGGATTGGGGAATGTTACTTAAAGGGTTGACGGTGGGTAGGCAATGGCAAACATTTAAAGATCGCATGGATGAACTACAGAATTTGTTCACCCCTGTTTGGCATAAAAATGAAACAAAAAAGGTGACTCAACCGTGGCTAACAAAGGAAATTAGGGATAGCATAAGATCCAAGGAGAGGACATATAAATTGGCCAGAAAAAGCAGCAAACCTGAGGATTGGGAGCAGTTTAGGATTCAGCAAAGGAGGACAAAGGGATTAATTAAGAGGGGGAAAATAGAATATGAGAGTAAGCTTTCAGGGAACATAAAAACTGACTGTAAAAGCTTCTATAGATATGTGAAGAGAAAAAGATTGGTGAAGTCAAGCGTAGGTCCCTTGCAGTCAGAATCAGGGAAATTTATAATGGGGAACAAAGAAATGGCAGACCAATTAAATACATACTTTGGTTCTGTCTTCACAAAGGAGGATGCCATTAAACCCCGACATTTAAGAACATGAGAACATAAGAAGTAGGAGCAGGAGTAGGCCATTCGGCCCCTCGAGCCCGCTCCGCCATTTAATGAGATCATGGCTGATCATCCAAATTCAGTACCCTGTCCCTGCTTTCTCCCCATATCCCTTGATCCCTTTAGCCTCAAGAAATATATCCAACTCCTTCTTGAATATATTTAATGAATTGGCCTCAACTGCCCTGTGTGGCAGAGAATTCCACAGGTTCACCACTCTCTGGGTGAAGAAATTCCTCCTCATCTCAGTCCTAAATGGCTTACCCCTTATCTTTAGACTGTGACCCCTGGTTCTGGACTCCCCCGCCATCGGGAACAGCCTTCCTGCATCTAGTCTGTCTAGTCCTGTTAGAATTTTATAAGTTTCAATGAGATCCCCTCTCATTCTTCTAAACTCTAGCGAATATAAGCCTAATCAACCCAATCTCTCCTCATACGTCATTCCTGCCAGCCCAGGTATCAGTCTGGTGAATCTTCGCTGCACTCTCTCCATGGCAAGAACATCCTTCCTCAGATAAGGTGACCAAAACTGCACACAATACTCAAGGTGTGGTCTCACCAAGGCCCTGTACAACTGCAGCAAGGCATCCTTCCTCCTGTACTCAGATCCTCTCGCTATGAAGGCCAACATACCATTTACCTTCTTAACTGCCTGCTGCACCTGCATGCTTACCTTCAGCGACTGGTGCACAAGGACACCCAGGTCTCGTTGCACTTCCCCTTCTCCCAATCTATTGCCGTTCAAAGGTGAGCCCTTGCCCCCAGGCCCTCCAATGACTCTCTCCTTAGGATGAAACAGATGGCAGCTGCAGGTGAGGGTACAGAAGCAATCAGTCACTTTTCACATTGAGGTGAGGCCACACAAACACTTCAAAGCTTGTCACCTACAGAAAAATCTAAACACATTTAAAATGACTTTCCCAACATTTCCTTACCTTTGATACTCACCAGTGTCCCATTGCATCCTTCACACCACTTCTGCAGCTGTCATCTGTACACCAACTGGACAACAGACCCACAGCACGCCTCACTTACCCTGGCGGGGCCCCCCGACATCGGGAAGCTCGCTGCAGAAGTGTAAAGATTGGAAAAAGCCTCTTAACTGCCTGTTAACTACCTGTTAACAGGCAGTTAAGTGGCTATAATCCTCTTCCCGCCGCTGGGAGTCGGGTCCCTGCGCAAATCGGGGACCCGGCTCCTGGGAAGATTGATTGGAGGTGGGTTGGGAGTGGGTTCGGGACCCGCTCCCATTCTTTTTGACTTTCCCAGTAGTCCCGCCTTCCTTAGGGCTGGTAAAATCCAGCCCAAGGAGTCTGCAAAGAGATATAGAGAGACTAAGTGAGTGGGCGGTAAGGTGGCAGATGGCGTATAATGTAGGGAAATATGTGATTATTCACTTTGGTAGGAAGAATAGAAAAACAATTTTTTTAAATGGTGAGAAAATTTTAAATGTTGGTGTTCAGAGAGATTTGGGTGTCCTCGTGCAAGAAACACAGAAAGCTAGCATGCAGGTACAGCAACCAATAAGAAAGGCAAATGGCATGTTGGCCTTTATTACAAGGGGGTTGGAGTATAAGAGTAAGGAAGTCTTGCTACAATTATACAGAGCATTGGTGAGACCACACCTGGAGTACTGTGCATAGTTTTGGTCTCCTTATCTAAGGAAGGATATACTTGCCTTGGAGGCGGTGCAACAAAGGTTCACTAGATTGATTCCTATGATGAGAGGGCTGTCCTATGATGAGAGATTGTGTAGAATGGGATATACTCTCTGGAGTTTAGAAGAATGAGAGGTGATCTCATTGAAACATATAAGATTCTGAAGGGGATTGACAGGGTAGATGCTGAGAGGTTGTTTCCCCTGGCTGGAGAGTCTAGAACTAGGGGTCATACTCTCAGGATAAGGGGTCAGCCATTTAAGCCTGAGATGAGGAGGAATTTCTTCACTCAGAGGCTTGTGAATCTTTGGAATTCTCTGCCCCAGAGGGCTGTGAATGCTGAGTCTTTCAGTATATTCAAGGCAGAGATAGATAGATTTTTGGACTCTAGGGGAATCAAAGGATATGGAGATCGGACGGGAAAGTGGAGTTGAGGTTGATTATTAGCTTATTGAATGACGGAGCAGGCTCGAGGGGCTGAATGGCCTACTCCTGCTCCTATTTCTTATGTTCTCATGTTCTTAAATGTCGGGGGCTGATGGCATCAGTCACACCCCGAGGAGATATTTACTTTGTTTTGTGGTTGTGACGCCCAGTCCTGAAGCCGCCAAAGAATTCTGGCAGTTGTAGGGGGTGGTGTTTGGGGTCAGCTTCACCTCTGACTTATGAGCGGTTCGAATCGCTCCCACTCCCTTGGTTCTAGACCTTGGACTTATTTGGGAGTTGTGATAAAAGTGCAGCAAACAACTGATTTTGGTGCAAGAACTTTGATCTTTATTTGAGAAAGAAAATACAACACAATAATCTTAACACTCTAATAAAATGGGGAACACTTCGATACACACAAGGGAAATTACAGTAGAAAAATACCTCACCCCTCCCAATCCCACTTTACTAGCTAAGTTGGGCTCTAGAGGACCAGGGATAATGCTCACCAAACGAATCCTTGACAGTTGAGCTGGTTCGCAGTTTTGGGGTTCGCTGGATATGTTGGTTGGTATTAAATCCGTGTGTTAATGGAGACACGGAATGCAGGAGTTGGTTTAACAAGTCTTTACTGAATGGAGACAATCTGGAAACTGAAATTACAGAAGCCTGCCAGGGCCTTTTATACAGGAATGGTCACTGCCGGTACTGCAGTCTGAGACCAGTTATTCCCTTAAAGGGACATACACAACAATTCCTCCCCTTTTAGATAAACAGTACATAACATTCATTTAACAACTAAATAATAACTAATTACAATTACAATTACAGTTGCTAGATACATTAGTTGAAGTTAAGTAATTATAAGTTCAGTCTTTGAGGAGGCTTCCTGATTCTGTCTGGATAACGCCTCTTTGGAATATCAGGTTCTTTTGGCAAGGTTGAGTCGGGATCAATGTCGTTGTTTGGTTCGTCTGCTTCCAATATCACCGATTCTGCGGTAGATGCAATTGGTACTTCGGTTTCATCGCCAGGTGTATCAGATCGTGGTGTGGAGTTGAGGTTTTCCAGTGACTCTAGAATCTGGTCAGCATGGCGTCTTACAATGCTTTCTCCAACGTCCACGGTATACATTAGAGGTCCTTGCCGTGTACAGATCGTTCCTGGCTGCCATTTCTCTGTGCGGTAGTCCCGGGCCAAACTGGTTCACCTATCTTAAAACTCCTGGTCGGCCTTTCATTCATATTCTGAAACTGCCTGTTCTCCACATCTCTTCTGACATTTGGCTTAACCAAATCCAAGCGGCATCGTAGTCTTCGATTGAAGAACATCATGGCTGGAGTTTGGTTGGTAACCGCATGTGTCGCATTCCGGTAGGCAAACAAGAAGTTATCCACCTTGTGTTGTAGGGGTATATCTTCATTACACATTGCCTTGATAGCCTTCTTGAATGTTTGAACAAACCTCTCGGCCAATCCATTAGTGGCTGGATGATATGGGGCGGATGTGTAATGCTTAACACCATTGTTCTTTAAGAACCTCCGGAACTCTTCAGATACAAACTGTGGTCCATTGTCAGAGCAAATCTGTTCAGGCAGCCCATTCCTGGCGAATATTGTTCGTAAGACTATGATCGTTTTTTCTGTGGTGGTTGAGGACATTTTTATTACCTCTGGCCACTTTGTGCATCCACCGCAATTAAAAACATCGAGTCCATAAAGGGACCAGCAAAATCAATGTGCACCCTTTGCCATGGAGATGAGGGCCACTCCCATGGATGTAGAGGGGCTTGTGGTGGGGCGTTTTGGACCTTCTGGCAGCCTGTACAGCTCTTGGTCATCTCTTCGATTTCTCTATCGATTCCCGGCCACCACACAAACGCTCTGGCTAAGTTCTTCATTTTTACCCCTCCCAGATGACCCTCAATAATCTCATTGAGCACTCTATCCTTCAATTTGGGTGGAATTACTACTCTGGATCCACACATCAAGGTTCCTCTGCACACTGACAGCTGTTCTCTTCTCGGCGAGAATGCTGGCAGCAGTGGTTCGACATGTGCTGGCCATCCCTTCACCGTTAAATCATAGACCCAGGAGAGTGTCGGGTCATTTCGTGTTTCCTTTTCTATGTTTGCATTCGTCACAGGGAGACATTCGACAATAGTCGAGTGGAATAACTCCACTGGATCCACTGCCAGTTCTTCTTCCACCGTCGGCAACGGTAGGCGCGACAATCCATCAGCATTCCCATGCTGTTTAGTTCCTTTGTACTCGATGTCATATTGCTGTGCCCCTAGGAAAAGGGACCACCTCTGTAGCCGTTGTGCCATCATTATCGGTACGCCCTTCTGAGGGTTGAAAATGGAGACGAGGTTGATGATCAGTTAGTAGAGTAAATTTCTGACCGTGCAGGTAGTGATTGAACTTCTTCACCCCCCACACCAGGCTGAGGGCCTCTCTGTCAATCTGGGCGTAGATACGCTCGGCTGAAGTTAACGAGCGTGACGCATAAGCTATCGGCCTCTCCGAACCATCAAGGAATTTATGTGACAGTACCGCCCCAATGCCGTAGGGAGACGCATCACACGCCAGTCTTATCGGTAGTGATGGGTTGTAGTGAGCCAATACTTCTCTTGAAGTGATTAGGTCCTTACTCTTCTGAAAGGCCCGCGATACATTCATTGCTCCATTTCCATGCTACTCCCGTTCGTAGTAGGGCGTTCAGTGGATACAGAATTGTGGACAAATTCGGCAAAAGCTTATGGTAGTAATTCACCAAAGTGAGGAATGACCTCAGTTGTGACACATTTTCAGGCGCTGGAGCCTTAACTACCGCTTCAATTTTGTCTGGGGACTTATGTAACCCCTCTTCATCAATCACGTGGCCACAATACGATATCTGTTTCTTAAAAAACTCGCACTTGGGGCGATTGGCTCGTAGCCCATGTTCACGTAGTCTAGTGAGCACCTGCTCTAGGTTGGCAAGGTGTTCACTGTCACCTTCACCTGTCACTAGGATGTCGTCCAAGTAACACTGAGTCCTCAGAATCCTTTGCAGGACTTGTTCCATCGCTCTTTGCCATATCGCCGGAGCTGATGCTACTCCGAATACCAGTCGATTATACTGGTAAAGACCTTTGTGAGTGTTTATCGTGAGATACCACCTAGAGGATTCTTCAACCTCCATCTGCAAATATGCTTGCGCTAGGTCAATTTTTGTAAAACGCTTCCCTCCGGATAGTGAGGCGAAGATGTCTTCTATCCTTGGAAGGGGATATTGTACTGTGTGAAGGACTGGGTTCACTGTCACCTTGAAGTCCCCACAGATGCGAACCTTCCTTGGCTCCTCAGACTTATTGTTTAACGTTTTCTTCATGACAGGAATGATGGGTGACGCCCACTCGCTCCAGTCTACCTTAGATAACACGCCTGCATTCTCCAGATTCTCCAGCTCTGCCTCGACGGCTTGGCGAATTGCATATGGTACCGGTCTTGCTTTGAAAAACTTGGGAATTGCATTCTCCTCTATTTTTATCGAGGTGGTTACACCTTTAAGAGTGCCCAGTTCTTGTTGAAATACCTCTTTGGCGTCAGCTAAGATTGTTGACAATCGACCAGGAGTGACGTCGTCATCCTTTTTACCAGCCACCGTCAGTGCCTGAATGGAGTGCCAGTCTAAACTTAGCTTTCTGATCCATTCACGTCCCAATAACGGTGGTCCACCATCTTGCAGAATGCAGAGATACAATTTCCGTATTTTCTTGCCGTTGTATTCGACAGGCACCCTTATTTTTCCTCTGGGGTATACTTTTTGCCCCGTATACGTCCTCAAGACAATGGATGTCTCTCTCAAGGGTATGTGTGAGAATAGCCGCTCATAGTCTCGTCGATTCATGATGGTTAGAGCTGATCCTGTATCCAATTCCATTTTGACTTGAGACCCCGCTATCGTGAGGGTGACCCAAATGGTTCAGTGATCCTCTTTTGCGATTACGTTGTGAAGTTTGAGACAGCTTAGTCTCTTGTTCCTGGATTCACTATCGCTCATCTGGTCTTCGGAACTACTGTCCGTCATCTTTTGTACTTTCCTGTACGGTTCCTTAGTAGCCTTTTTATTGTCGTTGGTCTTCTTCTCAGACCTGCAAACTCGTGCAATGTGTCCCATCTTTCCGCATTGCCTGCATATTTTGTCCTTGGACCAGCAGTCCTTTTGGTCATGGTTTGTTCTGCCGCAGCGATAACATTTTGCAAATCCCCGTGTCATTTCGTGGGTGCCGTATTCCTGTGGCTTTTGTTGTATTTCCGCAGCTCCCCTGGCTGCTGCTTCGTATGATACTGCCACGCTGAAAGCCTTATCTGGCGTCAGCTCTTTCTCTGAGAGTAACCTCTTCTGGGTTCCTTCACTCAGGAGTCCACAGACAAATTTGTCCCGTAAGGTATCTGCCAGTCCTGCTCCAAACTGGCAGTGCTTTGATAGCTTGCGTAGTTCCGTAAGGTAATCAGCATTGCTCTCATTTTTATGCTGATTTCTCCTGTGGAATTTAAATCTTTCTGCTATCAGCAGCGGTGTAGGATTTAGGTGTTCCTGTAGGATAGCAACAATTTCGTTAAAACTCTTTGCCTTCGGTTTGGCTGGAGTAATCAGGTCCCGCAATAGGCCGTACGTTCTTGCGCCCATTAAATTTAGCAATACCGATGCCTTTTTCTCCTCGGCTATTTCGTTTGCCTCGCAATATACCTCGACTCTTTCCACATATGTGGTCCAGTCTTCTATTGCATTATCGAAGGCAGTGATAGCACCAGTCTTTGGCATCTTGAAAACCTAAGATGGCGTCTCCCGCGCTTTTCCTTCGTCCCCGATGGATCGAAATGGCGCCTCCCGCGCTTTTCCTTCTTCCCCGCTGAGTTAAGATGGTGCCTCCCGCGCTTTCCCGCCGCTGCCGCTGCTGTGAACGCCGCTCTCCGCGGTATTTTTATTTTTAACCATTCCCGTCGTGGAGCGGACCCTCTGGGACACTTCCCTCCCTCTTCTTAGGTCCGAACGCTGCCCGGCTGCAAAGCACCGGCCGCGCCCTGTGTGCTCCACCCTCTCTCGCTTTGCTTTCCGACTCGCTGCCCGGCCCCGTTGCAGAGCCACCCGATCGAGCTCTAGCCCGCCGCAGCCCAGGAAGGATCATTGCACTACCTGCCACCAGCCCGATTAGCTGGGAAACCACAGACTGGAGAACCAAGCCTGGCTCTTGACAGTCTCTCCTGCAAGTTTTCAATCTGATGATTTGGAGGGCGGTTGCCCGCGGTCGACGCCCGTTTCTCGAGTTTCTTTGGATTATTTTTTTTTTTCTTTTCTGGCTTCGACCTTCAATAATGTCGTCTGAGGTGCTGCCGAGTTGCATGTAAGTTCGTTTCTTACTCGTCGCCAGTATTAAATCCGTGTGTTAGTGGAGACACGGAATGCAGGAGTTGGTTTAACAAGTCTTTACTGAATGAAGACAATCTGGAAACTGAAACTACAGAAGCCTGCCAGGGCCTTTTATACAGGAATGGTCACTGCCGGTACTGCAGTCTGAGACCAGTTATTCCCTTAAAGGGACATACACAACAGTTGGTCCCTGCCATACCCCGGTTGGTTGTTTCATAAGGCCCTTGTCGCCGCGAGGTGTCCGATGGTCACTGAAACTGTTGCTCTGGTTTCTTCTTGTGTGTTACTTCTTCGAGAGAGAGAGAGAGAGAGAGAGAGAGAGAGGGAGAGAGAGAGAGAGAGTTGCTTCGAGATACTTGAAATCCTTGAACTCAAACTCGGAGCTCCTCTGTACTTCTTGAACTCCCACCTTGCTGCACTGTGTACTGTTCGAACTGATCTGCTGAAACCTTCCTGATGAGTCTTTCGAACTTCTTGATTTCTCTGTCTTTAGAAACCAGGCTTTCAATTATACTAATTGGGGCCTCCTAATCTTAAATTGTTTAATCGGTTTTGGGATGGCTTCCTGAGTTGTTGGAGTAGTTTAAAAATGTGAGAAGTAGTTTCGGGATGGTTTTCCTGAGCTGTTGAGCTCTTATCTAATTGTGGTGAATTGTCCTCAAGCTTTGAGTTTCCTGTGGGACCTGAGATTCTTTGTAGGTTGGTTAAACGATTTGTTTTATGCATGTTTTTGGATGGGTCTTGTGAGGCTGTTCTTCCGTGGGTCTATTGTTAGCATGTAAATTTCTTGATGGGGCTGAGTGACGTTTACAGTTCTCCCAGACAGTTTGATTATCTCGAATACTCAAACTGTCTGCTGCAAAGGTAGATCCCATTCTTCGTTGCAGCCTTTTCCCCAAACATGCCTGAACATGTCCTTTTAAAATGCCAAGTCCGTTTCTGACCTTGAATCTCCTTGTTAGGTCCAACATGCCCTTTTATCCTTCTGAAGTTTTTAGCAAGGGTCCAAAATCACTTTAATAGGGTTTTCTTTCATAATGGGGGATCTACTAATTTTGAGAATCCTACACAGTGGACAGGATCTGGGGCCAGAAGATGCCCAGGTAAGTTATTATTTAAACTTTTTAAAGGTTTAATTGTGGGGCAGGGAGGAAGTAGTGTTCTTCCGGACCCCACAAGGAATCCTTGGGCCTCCCCTGCCCCAGGCTTCCCTGACTGCAACTGCGAGCTGACACCCCCTCCCCCCGCCCGCCCCCTTGACTTCACTTGCCGGAGACCATTTCCTTGGGTCACCAGTAGGGGCTGCAGCCACGTGATTTCCCTCTCCCGCTCACCAGCCATTGCTTCATTCCTGCCGGATTCAGGCAGGGGTCGGCATTGCCGAATGGTCTCCCGCTGTTGACGTCATGGGCGTTTCCCTCTCGCCCCAGCTCCCGCACACCTCCAGGTTAAAATTGGGGCGAACGTTTGGTAAACTGCGTTGTCTTACCAATGTATTGATCTTGCATCCTGAGGACCCAGGATTGCCCTGGAGTCTCCAGGAATTGGCAATAAATCTCCAGGACACTGCTGCCAGCAAAACCCAGGAGAAAAATCATAGGGGGCGTGAAAAAAAATGGTGTCTTTTGTTTTATTTTCTTTGAACACTTTAATTTATTAGTTATTGGAGATTGGGGTGGGGGGGGGGCAGGGAGGAGGGGAGGGCGAAAGGTTGTTTTGATTGAGTCAAGAATCATCCAATCGGGTTCACTTTCCTACTGGCGTGGGAAGGCTACGACGGAGGTGTTGGGCAAATAATCGATCCAATGGTGGGAGCGCGGAGGCGGGGCGGTTGGAGCTCGGTGAAGAAACCTCCAAGAATACATCCAACCGGAGCTGGCAACCCTATGGGGACCTGCCAAAACGTCAAAGAGCACTGATGCAGATGCACGTATTGGTGCCAAAGCATGAGCTGGGCTGGGCAAGTTGTTGGCGAAGTTAGTATTGAGGCTCGGGTGTGTAAGGTAGGCCGAGGCTTGGCGTCGCCCTCTCTAATTATCACTCCGCACTGTTCAAGGATCTGGGCTTTGCGTCTCCAATTGGCGCAAAAACTATACAGAACCATTTCATTTACAGGTGCTGTGCTCCGACTTGTACAAGAATGTATTACTAACGCTGAAATACAACAGCAATGTCTGAAAGTCCATGAGGATGTTAGTGGCAGAAACGTAAATGCCACATTGGTGCATTAGGAAGTGCTCTTCGGAGAATGGAGGTTAAAATTTTTTAAAAATCACTTGCTTCGGTGGAACAGAGGGAAGTTTGCTCTGTGTCCAACGCACAGTATACCAGATCAGAGGGAGTTCTTGGTACTAACAATGCGCAAAGGGGGGAAAAGTGTTCCATTCTCAAAATAATCACCTATTAGTGAATAGTTAAATGAAAGTAAGTGGCACATTTAAAACCCTCTTTTGTTTCATAAATGCCGGGATATTTTCTGTTCTTGAATGGCACAATTGCATAGTCTACCATCTACTGGTAAGAAAAGGTAGTGCAGTCAATTGGTTTGATTCCATTGAGCATTTGGAGTAAAAATGTTGCTGCACGCTTTTGTCATTTTTCCACATTCAAGGGATCCCAGTTTACACAGTTTGCAAGGCAACATTCAACTGCAATTATAAGTTTGTTTCATATCTGGAAAAGAGAATTAGAGAGAAGCCCTGAGGTGTGAGTTGCTAACGATTTTCTGAATGCAGCAATTGTTTTACCGAATGTATGACCGGAATTTTCTGTACCTGGGCGGGGCGGGGGGCGGGCAGTCGGCGTGGCGGGTCGCGACCCCATTGTTGCTTCCATCTCGCTGCAGAATATGACTGCGTTAACGGGGCCCATTAAGCCCGCCCTGCGCATTACCAGGCCCTACTAAATGGTGCGGACCTGATGACTTCATCCATGACGCATTTTCAGCCGGGATATTTAAAGGAGCCATGGCCACATTGCATTTGATGGTTTATCTAGGAGTGTGCAGGCAGCGCACTGGAAGTTTTGATTGCTCCAAACAGTTGGAGGGATGGCTGCACAGAGGCAGAGGGCTGCACCCAGGTTCTCTGATGACTCCCTCCATATGCTTGTGGAGGGAGTCGGAGCACGCAGGGAGGTCCTCTTCGCTTCGACTGGGCAGAAGAGACCTCCCCAGGAGACAAAAAGAGCCTGGCTCCAAATTGCAGAGACAGTCAACAGCAGGGATGTTGTGGGAGGACTGGGTGCAGTGCCACAAACATTTCAATTCTCTCATTAGATCGGGAAAGGTGAGTACAAAACCACACTCAACTTCATCCTGCTGTGCCTCTCATCACATCCCCATCACTCTGCTTCCCAAGCCTACTCCTGCACATCCTTACTTGCACGACCACCCATCCCTCTCTCTATCTACATTATCACATCCCCATCTCACAAACCACCCCTCACACTCACCCTCATCCTAATGCAATCATACCAACTAACAATACACGAGGAGGCCATTTGGCATTGCCAGCCCACTCCATCATAGTCTCCCTCTAAAGATGCAACCCATCCATTCCTTACATTCATTCCATCACTCTAACGCAACCTTCTCTTTCTCTCCTTGCAGGAGAAGAGAGCCAACAATAAGAGGGAAAGGGAGAGAACTGGAGATGGGCCTCCATCATTTGCCACCCTCACAACAGCAGAGGAGGCTGCATTAGAAGTATCGTGAGTGGCCAAGCAGCTGGAGGTGGGAGACAGAGAGAGGGGGACATCTCAGCAACCTGGTGACAGAATTACATCTCATACAGCTACGTAGCACACAGCAGTCATTCATATGGGGACTGATGTCATCAGCCACTGAATGGTCATCATGTGCATAATGGTATCTGTACCCATTCTTCATATGACATATCTAACTCATCTCTTTACTCTCCCACAGGTCCATCAAGAGCCCCCTCCCCCACTGTCCAGGAGGAAGAGGAAGACGACTCCTCAGAGCAGCCTCCAGCCTCTGAGGGCACACAGTCACCAGACATAAGGTCACCCAGCACCAACGCAGATACGCACACCTCGGTGGGTCCCACACGAGATAGAGTAGTGTTGTAACCTGGTGTCTCACAAGTGAGCAAGAGCAGATGGTGGAGACAGGGTCAGCAGTGGAGACTCCTCGCCGGAGGGCGCAGGACGCTCCCAGCTCTGCTCAGCTGCATGCAGATGCTGAGCCTCGGGCCATCCAGAAAGAGGGCGGTCCTGGAGCTGCAGGAACAAGTGCAGGAGGCTTTGACAGGTTTGTGACCACGATGTCTGCAAATGTGCAGAGAATGGAGGAGTCTATCTCCAACATGAGCACCACCGTGTCGCAGGCGATGGCGACTGTAGGCTCATCCATGGATAGGATGGCCATGGAGCAGCTAATGTGCCACTCACAGGAGCACATGGTCTCTATGGAGAATAGATGGCTATCTGTGGAGAATAGATGGCAGAGGCTCATAGACCTCCTGTCTAGGAGGGATGTCAGCACAGACCTGGGTCCTCATGGCCCCACTGCTGTGCAGCAAGGTACTCCCAGCTCCTTGCTAGCAGGGAAGTGCAGGTGGCCCATGAGAGAGATGACGGTGAGAGGGTAGAGGGAATTGGGGGCTCCTCTCTAAGCGCTTATACTTCTCCCCCATTGCCACCCCCTCAGTCAGAGCCCCAGATGCCTCCTCGGACAGCGATGACCGAATCTGCCCCTGCACAGTCGCAGGAGGAGCAGACTTAGGCGGGGCCATCACAGGCTCCAAAACCCAGAGGACGCCCGCCAAGAGTGTCTAAACAGTCGCTGCAGGGAAGCGAGCAGGCTGCCTCTACCTCTGCTGAAACCACAGGGGTAGCACATCGTAGAAGCACGCGTAAGAGAAAGATGACACACAAGTAGATTCACAAGGGTAGCTACTTGGGGGTTTTAGTCAATGTTTCACTTAATGTATTGTCTCCCATTAAAATCTTTATCTTCACCACTTTCCCATCTTGAACACATTTGTGTACACCTTTGGAAGTAGCTTAGTGAGTTGCAGTGAATGGTGAGACATAACAGTACCTTCAGCAATGGTGGTCAGTGTGAACGAAATGGCTTGGTTCTTGTAGGGATCCTTTATGGTGTTGCTGTGGAGTGGTGGGAACCTGGCGCAGCATGTGGCAGCCAGGGTGTACTGTGTAAAGTTAAGTAAATCAGGCCATGGTGAGGCCATCCCTAGCCTCCCAGGCAGCAATGTGCTTGGGTGCTGGTGGGATCTGGGCCTCAGGTTCCTCCTGCTCCTCCTCTTTCTCATCTTCCAGCTGATGCTCTTCCACCTCCTGCTCCTCCTCTTCTGAAGAGGCTGTACTCTCAGTGCCTTGCTCCTCATTCAGTGCTAATCCTCGCTGCTGCGCTGCGTTGTGCAGGGTGCAGCAGACCATGATGATTCTGGAGACCCTGGCTGGTGCGTACTGAAGAGCTGCTCTAGATCTGTCAAGGCATCTGAAGCGCATTTTGAGCATGCCTATTGTCTGCTGTTTGACACATCTGGTGGAAATGTGTCTTTCGTTGTATCTCTCCTGGGCCTCAGTACTTGGCCTCCTCAAATGTGTCATGACCCACGTCTTCAGTGGATAGCCCTTGTCTCCAAGCAGCCAGATGGAAAATCTGTTTGGAGGAGCAAAGAGCGGAGGGAGGCTGGACTGGCGAAGGATGAAAGAGTCATGGCAGCTGCCAGGGTATTTGGCGCACACATGCATGATGGTCTTCCTATTGTTGCAGATCAGCTGAACGTTGAGGGAGTGGAAGCCCTTGCAGTTGACAAAGACTCCTGGGTGATGAATGGGTGCCCTAATAGCTACATGTGTGCAGTCGATGACGCCCTGCACCCGTGGGAAGCCAGCCAGAGTGGCAAAGCCGAGCGCCCGCTCAGTAACACTGGCTTCATCAGTGGCAAAGTTGATATAATTGGCTGACTTGTCAAACAGGGCATCAGTATGATACATCTGTGCCGCAAATGTCTGCTGCAGATCCCTGGAAGGAGCCCGAGGCAAAGAAGTTGAGGGCTCTGGTGACTTTGGCAGCCACTGGTAAGGCGTGTCCACCCACTCCTCTGGGCTGCATCTCTTGCTGGAGCAATGTGCAAATGTCTGCGATGACCTGGCGCAATTGCCTGAGCCTCCTTTGGCACTGCTGCCCCGTCATGTTGAGGAAGTTCATCCTCTGCCTGTATACCCTGTGTTGAGGGTATCGCCTCCGGCATGGTGTAGCCCTGCGCTAATGCCCTCTGTCAGGTGGTTGCAGAGAAGGTTGGTGGTGTTGTTGGTGCTGCTGGTGTTGGAGCTCATCGTGGTCCGATTCTGAGGACCAAGGTGAGACAGTATAAACGGCACCCATGCTGATGGAATAGATGGCAGGTCAAGTAGAGATCAGAGGAGCAAGCTGTCAGTGGTGTGACAGGTTGCAACAATGAGGTGAGACTAGATGGCGACTTTGCTGGTAGCATTTGCAGCCTATAGAAAGCTAAATGTGTGCTGGGAATGTAGTCAGCAACAGCTTCTGCCTGAGAAAAGTGATCAGCTGTGAGGTGGGAGGTTTTATTGTACATTTCATGCTGTCGTCTAATCAGCTGGAGCAATGGCCACTCAACTCCTGCCTCCGGCTGACAGACATGGATCCCAAGCTGCATGAATCCCGTGGGCAGCCAGGGAAATTCGAAAGGTAGGCTGAAAAAGGCTCTTAAGGGTCTGATAGCTATCTGTTAATGATTTGAATTCGGTCGCCCGCCTCTGTCGTTCAGGTCACAGCCGCACGGGCAAACGCGCCCGAGGGAAATGCGCATGGGGGCGGGATGACGGCGGGTTCCTGACCCGCTGCAACTTTTTTGAAATTTCCCACCCGACCTGCCTCCAATCGCGCCTGCACAGACCCTGGAAAATTCCGGCCTATGTATTTATATTTGTTTTATGCCTGTCTGGTTATGTGAGAGAGATTTATTTTGTTCTGAATTGTTAACAGACTTTGTTGTGTATGGGAACTTGTATGTAAGAAATTCTGAAAAATGTTCGGCAAACAAATGTCTTTTCTTGGGGCAGTTGGGTGTGCGTGTGAGAGAGAGAGAGAGAGATAGCAAAAGAGAATGAAAGACCGCTGTGTTGCTGTGAAATATGAATATCCCGCAATGTTACTGCTGGGTGGTGAATAGTTCAGTTACTGCAATAATTTCCTGGTTTGTGTAGACTGTTGCAGAATTGGTGGTCGCGAAGGAAGGTGAAGAAAGCTGGTCACAGTGTGGAGAGTAAAGTCTACCTACCTCAGTGGGAAAAGGATTGGAATCTGCAGCCCATGAATATCCATGGACTGATAGATGAATATTTAGAAATGGGTAAGAGCCAGAACAACAGTGTTTAACATCACTGCAACTTAATATTGTTGGATAAAGAGTTTCATGTGTTTGAGTATTTAATAATGTCAATATTTCGGTGTGTAATTATTTGACTCATTCCCTACCAAATAAGCAATACCGTAACAAATTCTTTGTGTTTCACAGTATGATAATCACAGGCAGATCGCAATAATAACTTGCATTACTCATTGATGTAAATGTTATCACAATTCACCCAGATTACCCATTATCCAATTCCAAATTATAGCTTGAGATTTTAGCTATTAAATGCATTTCATCAAAAAACTTTCAAAATCATAATTGTTTCTGCAGAAGAAATGCAAGCTTTTACATGAATTAAGTGTGAAACAAGCACCATTTAAAATTGAAATGCATAGCTTATAGATATAAGATTATCAAACATCAGTCATTGAAAGTTTAGATCAAATTTCATTATATTTTGATCTAAACTTTCAACTTCAGAAAGTAGACTAAAGTACCCAGCATTCGCTGTGCCCTTTGCAAATGTTGAGATTAAGCAGTTTTTCACCTCAAAATGAATTTGGATTTCAAATGTAATTAGAAGGTAGCATTCCTTTGGAGAACTATTAAAGATATCTATATATATTAAAATGTATTTGCCTGCCCTGTCCATCATTCAACATCCCATGCATAAGGTTTTTGATTTCTTCAGTGGAGGCTCATTTCTAATTTCCACTCCAGGCACATCGCTGGATTCTCGCTTGCTCTTTCCGTCTCTTTCTCTGTCCCAGTCTCTTTCTTCCTCTTGGTCTTTGTCTGTCTGTCTGTCTCTCTCTCTCTCTCTCTATCTCACTTTCACTTTCTTTATCTTGCTTTCTTTCTTTCTCTGTCTCTCTCTTTCTCTGTCTCTCTGTCTTTCTTTCTCTGTCTCTCTCTCTGTCTTTCTTTCTCTGTCTCTCTATCTATCTCACTCTCACTTTCTTTATCTTGCTTTCTTTCTTTCTCTGTCTCTCTGTCTCATTGTTTCTCTCTTTCTCCTCTCTTTTTCTCCAACACTGTCTATCTGCCTCTATCTTTCTCTCACTTTCTTTCTCTGTCTCTCTCTGTCTTTCTCTGTCTCTCTCTCTGTCTTTCTTTCTCTGTCTCTCTGTCTTTCTTTCTCTGTCTCTCTCTCTGTCTTTCTTTCTCTGTCTCTCTCTCTGTCTTTCTTTCTCTGTCTCTCTCTGTCTTTCTTTCTCTGTCTGTCTCTCTCTCTCTCCCATCCTCCCATGTGCATGTTGTGCAGCTTGCCTCTCTCTACCTGATCCCAATTGTGTTTGGACCCCCTCCCCCTGGGTGGGTGCATTTTATATAGCATCTTGCTGTGGACTTAGATTTGTTAAAAGGATTTTTTTTTTAAATACAAATTTAATCAAAAGGAAGACTTGTGAAAGTTATACAGAGATAGTTGGAGACACGATAGCAAAATACTGCAGATGTTGGAAATCCGAAATAACAACAGAAAATGCTGGAAAAACTCAGCAGGTCAGGCAACATCCGTGGAGAGAAATTTGAGTTGACGTTTCGGGTTGGACCCTTCTTCAAAACTGGAAAGAAAAGAAACTAGATCGGAGGCAGGGCTGCGATCGGACAAAAGAATAAAAGAAACAAAAGAAGTAAAAGAGATTAGAAGCTAGACGAGATGGTAATAGGCTGGGATTAGGTGTAAAGTGTACTGGCAGGGCAAAAGATAGCTGCCAGGTGTGAGAGAGAAACAAAAGGAAAGGGGGGGGGGGGAAAGGAGTGGAACAATTACAAGAGAAAATGAAATGGGGGCCGAGCTTATGATCTGAAATTGTTGAACTCGATATTGAGTCCGGAAGGCTGCAGACTGCCTAATCGGAAGATGAGGTGCTGTTCCTCGAGTTTACGTTGAGCTTCCGTGGAACAATACAAGAGGCCAAGGACGGTGAGGTCCGAGTGGGAATGGAGCGGTGAATTAAAATGACAGGCGACCGGAAGCTCGGGGTCACCCTTACGGACTGAACGGAGGTGTTCCGCAAAGCGGTCACCCAATCTGCGTTTGGTCTCCCCAATGTAGAGGAGACCGCATCGTGAGCAGCGAATACAGTATACTAGATTGCGAGAAGTACAAGTAAATCGCTGTTTCACCTGGAAGGGGTGTTTGGGGCCCTGGACAGTGGGAAGGGGGGAGGTATAGGGGCAGGTGTTACATCTCCTCCGCTTGCACGGCGCTGCAAATGTTGTTGGAGGGGGTAACAGCTAGCATGGAGGTGCTCTTCCACTCATCTCGGAGGAAGAGGCCTGCCAAAGAAACAGTTAAAGTGGCGGAGGGCGTCCGAAGAGTCGCGGATGTAGGTGGGAAGAGACTGGACAAGGGGAGAAAAGATAGGAAGAGATAAGTTCTGTAGGGCAAGAACAGGCTGAAACGATGGGTCTACCAGGGCAGTCCTGTTTGTGGATCTTGGGAAGGAGGTAGAAGCGGGCTGTGCGGGGTTGGGGAACTATGAGGTTGGTGGCAGCAGGGGGAAGATCTCCAGAGGAGATGAGGTCAGTGACAGTCTTGGAAACGGTGGTTTGATGTTCGGTAGTGGGGTCATGGTCCAGGTGGAGGTAGGAGGAGGTGTCGGAGAGTTGGCGTTCAGCTTCCGCTAGGTAGAGGTCAGTACGCCAAACAACAAATCATTTTAATGCTTTCCAACAGGGATGGCATTTTATCAATACACAGAAACAGGTTTCCAATCTGCACACAGATCTGGAGGTTATATCCCTTGCCAGCTGTACCCACACAGCCTTGGTTTCTTTGGCAGGCCTCTTCCTCCAAGATGAGTGGAAGAGCACCTCCATGCTAGCTGTTACCCCCTCCAACAACATTTGCAGCGCCTCATCCAGAGCCTCGGGTAGGCCCTTGCCTTGGAATTGGACATAGTCCAACTCCATAGTTGGAGACACATGGAATAGAGAGGAGACAGGGGAAAAGACAAAAGACAAACTTATAGAAAGAATGAGAGAGTCAGAGGCAGAAGTCTGAGATGACAATGGGAGACTGAGGGGACGATTTTCCCACTGGAGGCGAGATGGAGGCAGGTTTCAGTTTGATTGGGCTTGAAACTCGCCTCCACTGATAGGTTTCAAAAATTTGCGATTTTCCCATGATTGTCCACTTGATTTCAGTGTTGTGGGATGCCCTTGCTCAATTAGTGTTTTGGAACTGAAACTCGACTCTGTTGACAGCACTTTTCCAGTCTGGTTTTATGGCTTCTTGCTCCCTTGGCTCATTCCACAGCATTTCTGCATCTCCTGCACCACCTCCAACATCTTTTGAGAAACAACTATGTCCAATTCCAAGGCAAGGGCCTACCCGAGGCTCCGGATGAGGTGCTGCAAATGTTGTTGGAGGGGGTGACAGCTAGCATGGAGGTGCTCTTCCACTCATCTCGGAGGAAGAGGCCTGCCAAAGAAACCAAGGCTGTGTGGGTACAGCTGGCAAGGGATATAACCTCCAGATCTGTGTGCAGATTGGAAACCTGTTTCTGTGTATTGATAAAATGCCATCCCTGTTGGAAAGCATTAAAATGATTTGAAGACATAATGTTGGCATTCTGCCATCTATTATTTCACCTTAGGCAGCTCCACATTGCGGGCACCATCACACTTGCATTGTCAGGTTGCTGGCCTGAGTGAAAGGAGGCCAGAGAGTCATGTCCATTGTCAATGATGTCCTAGGATGGAGCAAAGGACATGTGCCAACTTGGGCAACCTATGCAAATCTGGCCATGATAAGTTCATCCCTTGCATCCCAGGCAGCCATGTGCTCGCGCGCTGCTGCTGCCGCTGGTCGATGCACCAGCGCTCTGACCTCCTCTTCCTCCTCCTTCTCCTCCAGATCCTCCTCCTCCTCCTCATCCTCATCTGAGGTCCATGGTGAAAGAAAATGAATGGTTCCCATGCTGCTTGTAGATGCCTCCTTTGGGGAAGCGCTCATTGCAAGCGGGGAGAGGGTCTTCCAAGGAGGTCCCACAGTTGATGGAGTCAAGCTGCAGCACCTCCACCTTCTAAAAGTGCTCAGAGACCTTTTAAAGCCAAGGTCTGGCACCTGCAAGTAATCCTTGTTGCAATAAATAATGTCTTGTTAGACCTGCAGCAGTAAGGAGGCCACCCACGAGTCAACCCACCAGGTTTACCTGGCGTGGTTTAGGAGGTGCGTGGATCATGCCGAAAAGCTGGAAAAATCACGAGGGCCTCTCAAAATAGGCTTAGAGAGGCCCTTAACAAACATTTAAGGATCTTTAATAGCGCAATGGCCAGCTGGAGGCGGGAACGTTTCCCAACCTCCAAAACCGGCACCGGCAAAATCCCGCGGAGGAGGGTTCCGAACCCGACCTCTTTGAATCTGATTTTCCCGCCTTTCCCGCCTCCAAACCCGCCTCCTCCGACGTCAGAAAATCGCCCCCCAAGAGACAGGAAGAGTGAAAAACACAGAGGAACACGGAGAGAAATAGAGACTGGGGAAAAAGCAGAGCGACAGCAATAGAAAGATCACCATTTTAATTTTGCCTGTGAACAGTATCGAGGGAGATCAGCTATGTGTGTATGTGTGTGTATAGGATGTGTATATAAATGCCCACGTGTATATAATCGAGGCATAAATCGCTAAAAGTAGCAACGCAAGTTGATAAGGCATAAAGAGTGTGAACAAAGTACTAGGGTTCATTTCTAGAGGAATAGAATACAAAATGAGGGAGATAATGTTAAATTTATATTGAACCTTGGTTAGACCACACTTGGAGTACTGTGCACAGTTCTGGTCTCCATACGACAAGAAGGATATTGAAGCATAGCTGAAAGTGCAGAAAAGATTTACAAGGATATCACCAGAATTGAGAGGATACAACTACCAGGGTGGATTGAGCAGGCTGGGCCTCTTTTCTCTGGAAAAGAGAAGACACAGAGAATCTGCTAGAGGTCTTTACAATGATGAAGGGCTTTGATAGGGTGAATGTGGAGAAACTGTTTCCAATTGTGGGGGAGTTCACAACAAGGGGACGTAAATATAAGATAGCCACTAACCGATTAAGTAAAGTAAAGAATTGAGGAGGAATTTCTTTACACAGAGAGTGGTGAGAATAATAGAATATCCTGCAATGTGGAGTGGTAGAAGCAGAGATCATTGATGAATTTAAGGAGAGACTTGATGCTTACATGAGGGAGAAGGGAATATGGGGACAGGTTAATTAGAGTGGGAAGAGGCTCATGTGGAGTATGAAGACCGACATAGACCAGTTGGGCCAAATGGCCTGTTTCTGTGCTGTAAATTCTATGAAATAATAAACAGCACTGACAGAAACTTGGAAGCAGGTGAGGGATAGTGCTTAATACAAAGAGACCTTGAGGCATAGTTGGCATTCAGCAAAGTTCAGTTACAAATGTTTAGCGCCCTTGTATGCGTTCTACTTTTAGGAAGGTGTTAACCTGTTTATATTAATGTAAGAAATCACACAACACCAGGTTATAGTCCAACAGCTTTATTTGAAATCACAAGCTTTCGGAGCGCTTATATAGTCAGAGACATTATTCTCTGACTATATAAGCTGTGTTTTTATGCATCTCTCCACTTCAACTGACGAAGGAGCAGCGCTCCGAAAGCTTGTGATTTCAAATAAAGCTGTTGGACTATAACCTGGTGTTGTGTGATTTCTTACATTTGTCCACCCCAGTCCAACACCGGCATCTCCACACCATGTTTATATTAAATGAGTTAACAGTTGACAAAATTAGTATACTGAAGGATCTAGCACAAGAAGCTAATCATCCCTACTTAAACAATTGTCAATCGGAAAATATGTCCCTAAAGAGGAGAAAACAACTTCAAAATTAACTGTGGAAACGATGTTAGTTTAATTTGAAAAGGTCATTTCAGTGTGTCACTGGGAGCAATTATTTAAGCAGTACTTCAGAATAGGCTTTATCATCCGTGAGCTTCCTTCTGATTTCAAAGTGGCAAGAGTGCCCAGTGCTTAAATAGTAATCCCTGGCTGGGCACACTCAGCCCACCCCCTGCCATGGAAGAGTTTACACAAAGCATCTTTCAGCCACTAGAACTCATCACAAACAGGGCAGTTTTTAAAGCTGGATCTTCAGTTTTTTAAATTACATCTGCAAAATGGTTTTTAAGTAATCTGAAGTAGCTTAATCACTTTCATGAGAGAGCCATTTATTTAAACCCAGGTACTTCAGTTTCAATTATGCATAGTAAGATTCAATACTTCCTTCAAGCCAAGCCCGATAAGAAAGAAAGAAGGATAGAGAGATAGATAGATGGATTCATGCATCTATATAGCGCCCTACACCATCTCAAGACATCCCAAAGTATTTATAAGCAATGAAGTAATTGTGAAGTGTAGTCACTGTTGTAATGTATGAAACATGGCAGCCAATTTGCACACAGCAAGCTCCCACAAACAACCATGAAATAAATGACCAGATCATCTGTTTTTAAGTGTTGGTTGAGGGATAAATATTGGCCAAGACACCAGGGAGAACTCCCCTGCTCTTCTTCGAATTGTGCCTTTGGATCTTTTGCATCCATCTGAGAGGCCATCCAAAAGACGGCACCTTCGACTGTGCTGCGCTCCCTCAGCACTGCACTGGGAGTGTCAGCCTGGATTAAGTGCTCAAGTCTCTGGAGCGGTGCTTGAGCCCACAACCTTCTGACTCAGGCGAAAATGCTACCAGCTGAGCCATGGCTGACACCAGTTTGCACGGTTTATCTGAAAAATACTTTTTTATGAAATGAAGCAAATTAAAAACAAATGTTTGTTTCAATGTAAAAAGGGCTATGCTAATGACACAAATTGATATATTCGATTTAAACTGTGGCTAATGAATTAATCTGAATCTGTTTTCAGTTATTTATGCAATGGTAATTGTGATTCTCATTTTAATCTAGTTTTACAGTTTGGTTTCACAACAATATTTGTTGCTGCGTTCCCACTGGCTCCGCTCCTTGCTCTCTTAAACAATATCATTGAAATAAGGCTGGATGCTTACAAATTCGTCACACAGTGGAGACGACCATTGCCTGCAAGAGCAACAGATATAGGTAATACAGTCGAATTCTTTCACTGCAATGCCCTGCATAGAGATGAGATGCTTTCCAAGAGAATTGTATCATAAAATTCATAAGCTGTCACCTTTTCACTGTGAAGATCTAGTAGAAAAAATTCATAAGCTGTCACCTTTTCACTGTGAAGATCTAGTAGAAAAAATTCATAAGCTGTCACCTTTTCACTGTGAAGATCTAGTAGAAAAAATTCATAAGCTGTCACCTTTTCACTGTGAAGATCTAGTAGAATTCCCACATCTCCTCCTTTCTTAAAGCTGCTTCTGAGAGGCTTGGTTTGCTTTTATTATGCTAAACATTTCTTTTCCCCTCTTGACTCTCTGTAGAGTCCAAACTTGTGTAGGCCTTGAATATTTCTCTTGTATTTGGGGAGGTTCTTCACTCGCATGGTACAAGGGTACAAGAAAAGCTTTGTTGTCCTTTTCTCTCACCTCTAGTCTCCCTCTGTGTTATTGATGTTCCGACTCTGGTCTTTCCACTCTGTGTTACTTCTAAGTTGGAAATGTCTTAGAAGTCTTACATATTCTTACTGCTCTCTACATCCTCTCTGTGTTGAAATCAAAGCTCATTATGTAGTCTCCTATTGTAACTCATCGGGCTGGATTTTCATTGAGGAGGCGGGACTACAACTTTCGGGGTTGTAGTCCCGCCTCCATCGAGTTCTAGCCAACCCACGCGATTTTGACTTGATTGACCTTGTTGAGCCTGCCCAGCGGGCTCAGCAGGCCAATTAAGGACCACCCGGCAACAGGTGACGTCACAGATTGAAATTTCATCTGTCAAGACCTTTTGACAGATGAAATATCAGCGTTTCACAGCTGTTTGACGCTGACAATCTGTACTCCAGGTTAATTCCTTCCTCTCAGGATGATTTAGAGATCTCCCCAGAACAGAAAGCAAAGGCTGCAGATTTTGACAGCTGGCGGCCATTCTGCTTTCGGTGCCGGTGAGATGAGGGACTCCCGAGACCTGAAGGAAGGAAGCCTGTAAAGGTAAGTAAAGGTTAGTAGAACTTCTTTAAACACTTTACACAGACCAAACACACTTACCTCTGCACTCATGCACCCATCACTCACCTGAACACCGGACATCTCGAACCCTCCAAGCCCTTCATCCCGACGGCCCGCCTCGCTAACTTGGCGTGGTTTGGAACCATCGGGAATCCCACACTTCAAGAATGAAAATAGGGATTAGGCTAAAAACTGCCTGTTAACTATCTGTTAACAGGCAGTTAATTGGCACTAATCACCTTCCCACCTTGGGTAGGCGGGTCCCAGTGCGGGGCAGATACCCGCCTCCATTGAAACTGGCATGGAGGCGGGTTGGGGGCGGGATGTGGTCGGGACCCCTGATTTCAGGATTTTAAACCCCCACATGCCTCCAATCCCGACTCCACGGCCCAATGAAAATCCAGCCCATTGTTTCCCCAGGACCTGATGAACTCTTGTCCTCTCTCGGCACTTCCTTCATCCTTACTCTGACTTCTAAAGCCCAAACCTAGCACCACCCGGTAACTACTTCCTGAATTACCTTGTCTTCTCTTCCCTTCTTCAAATTGATATTCTGCACTGAAGAGTTTTGATTCTTCATCTTGGTTTCCCAGTAAATAAAAGCAAATTTGCATTCTTTTAAATTACCTGCTGCCATGTCCATCAACCTGAGCAATGGAAAAAAAAGGTTTCTAGTTTTCCACTTATGTTATTTCTCGCTTGAGCTTGGTATTGTTGAGTGTCCAGCAGGTAGAACTCAAAGGAAGGCATTCTAGCCTTTTAGATTCTAGAAGCATGTGGTGCTTAGTATGTGGACACGAGCTACACATGAAGCTCACTGGGGCTCCTGGGATGGTCTGGGATTTACATCATAGGGTCCCAGAGCTACCTTTTGAGAGCAAAGTCGCTGGAGATCAGATGGAATAAAGTATCACAAAGTTCAAACAGCCGCAGTAAACCATAAATTCTGTTTCAAGGATAGCACCCCCAACACCAGCTCCAGTTCTTCTACAGCAGAAAGCACAAGGACATAATATTAATGGCCTAGTTTTGTATTAATCCCAAGGCCGGAAACACCTGGGGGTAGAAATTGATATTTATAACAACAACAACTTATATTTATATAGCGCTTTTTTTTGTTCCTGAGAAGTGGGCATCGCTGGCAAGGCCAGCATTTATTGCTCATCATTAATTGCCCTTGAGAAGGTGGTGGTGAGCCGCCGCCTTGAACTGCTGCAGTCCTTGTGGTGAAGGTAATAAAACGTCCCAAGGTGCTTCACAGGAGTGTTATCAAAAAACAAATTTGACACTGAGTCATATAAGGAGATGTTAGGGCAGATGACCTGAAGCTTGGTCGAAGAGGTAGGTTTTAAGGAGAGTCTTAAAGGAGGAAAGAGAATTAGAGAGTCGGAGATGTTTAAGGAGCTTAGGACCTAGGCAGCTGAAGGCACGACCGCCAATGGTGGAGCAATTAAAATCAGGGCTATTCAGAAGTCCAGAATAGTTGGAGTGCAGAGGTCATGGGATTATAAGGCTGGAGGAGATTACACTGGTTCAACTGTAATCAAAATCTAAATAGTTCACTTGTTTTTAGTACACTATAGCAATTAAATGTCACTGGTCTAAATGTACTTACTTTTGAGTGGGTCCCAATGTTTACCACTAGAGAGAGCTCTAATACTTGTGTCATTTACTGAGAGACTGGTGGCATAAATAAGAATACTAGAGCAAATGTAACAGATATCGCTCTGAAGTTTCAATTACATGCACCAGGCCACACTCGCCTACAAAAAGGCAATTTTAAAGTTATCTAAATTATTAGGAAAATAAACATTTTGAGAATTAGGTTTTAAAGATTAATGCAATTCAACTACCTGAATAATTTAATTCAATACCATATTTTTATTACGCACAGATAGATTAAGGAGTATGGCTTCTGAAAAACGTGTTAAGGCAGAAAATGCCTATTTTGTCATAATTCTCATCGATAATGATTTATAATTTTGTTAGATTTGAGCACCCATGCTGGGAAATTCCTCAAGAGATTCTCCCAATCGACCGCCGTAAATTTGATGAAAGATCGGCAGAGACTCCAGTTAGATGCGTAAACAGAATTTCTGCCAATCTTCTGCCGATGTTACAGCAGTCAATCAGGAAGGAAATTCCTGGCACCCAATTTCTTTACTACTCGAATGCTTTTTAATGCACTCCTCGGCCTGGATTTTCCACTATTCCAGAATCCCGGCTTGTCTTCAGCTCAGCTTCAAGGATGTCTCCCGTACATACCCTAGCTGATTTTCTTGGGTCAAGGCACTTTGCATGTTTATTTGGGCTGCCCACCTACACCGGGAAGCCCTGGGGAATGTGGGGTGGGGGGGATGCGGGGGGTAGACGATTGCTGCGGTAGGCCTGTGGTCGGCCTTTGAGACTGCCAAAGCTCAGCATGACCAGCAATTTTTGTGCTGCCTGATCAGCATTAACTAAAAAAAACATGGAGTTTTCACAAAATGACATAGGCAACCCTACGCCCAGTGTTGCTTTAGAGAGAAAATAATGGAAAATTTATCAGATGACTTATTCCTGTCATTTGCATACGATAACAATATGGCGACCCATGTAGGGACAGACGAATTGTGCATCCCCCACCCCCCACCCCGGTCACTTCCAGTGAGAAATCCAGACATGATGGGGAAGAGCAAGGAGTCAGTAGAGTGGCTCCCAAAGAAGGACTTACCAAAGCCCAGTTGAATTAGGTTGGGGAGCTGGTGTAACCTGAAAGGAAAATCGAGGCTCCAACATTTAACAAATTGCACACTGAAAATGTATTACAATATGCAACCGATGTTGTTTCATTGGCTTCGATTTATTAGAAGGGACTTGCCAAACCCTCCAAGAGTGTCCTGGAGTCTCCAGGAATTGAAGGTTAATCTCCAGCACACTGCGGCAAGCAGCCCAGGAGAAAAACCCTTAAATAAAATTGTGTTTTTTCATTTTCTTTGAAGATTTTCATTTATTAGTTATAAAAATATTGGTGATGGGGGGGAGGGAAGGCTGTTTCACTAATCATCAAGGTTAATCGACTGGGTAACAAAGAGCCTGTTCCCTTTCCAATTGTGTGGGAAGCCAGCGTGCCTGGTGGATGGACCAGTGGTGGGAGTGTGAGGGGGAAGGGAGGTCACAGATTGACACCTCCAGGAATACATCCAACCAGAGTTGGCAACCCTAGATGGGCCACTGTTGTTGTTCATATGGTTGGCCACGATTTCAAGGTTTGTTTATAATTCATCCCTCATTATGTGAAAGGAAAAACGGCAATGGATTATTGAGGTTGTGGCTGAAAGTTGTAAAGGGCAAGTATGCTTAATGACTTTATTCCATTGGTACACAAAGTATGGTGCCGGGTAATGTCATTCACCTCCGTAATCTGGTGGAATATTGTGAGTAGTTTTATGAGCCTTACCCATCCACAGCACATGTCAGAAAGTACTTCCGATAGAGCAGCTCTCCCTCAGTACTGCCCACAAGTTTCTGACCATTTCTTTTAATGGACAGTTCTCAACAGCAGCATAAAATTGCCACCACTGTTTTATCTCGGGTAAGTTGACAAGGTGATGTAACTCTCTTGTACATGTCTGCATTTTAATTGTTCCTTCACGTTCTGATTGGCGTGGCTGGTGAATAACTCTTTGAAGTAGATATAGGGGAAAGCTTCAGCTATCAGGCAGGTTTCCATTGCATCTTTCCTCCTTCCACATATCACTGCAAAAACCTGTACTGCCTTAAAATGTTACTGGCATTTTTCCACCCCTCTTTTTATATGGAAAAAACTGCTCCATATTAAGTTTTTCCCCAGCAGTTTGTGCTGTTCTTCCCCTCACAATGTGATAGAAAATTTGCGCTGCTCACCCTTCCTTATTACAGGAAACTTTCGATTTACCAGCACCTAAATAACCGGAAATCTCGGTTAACTGGCAAAATTCAAGAGTAGGTTCAGGTAAGTTTACTTCATATTCTACTTGCCTTCCTCGATCTGTTGCTGTGCAAGGGTGTGGCTGCAGCTGTTGCTAAGCTACAGAGAAACTTGGAACTTGTGGCCAAAGTTCTGAACCTGTTGCTAAGCAACAGGGTTTGTTGCTTTATACGGAGCTCTCAGCTCTCCGTATCTTTTACTATAGCTTTCGGTTATCCGGAATTTTTGATGAACCGGCACCACGTCGGTCCTGTCGGTGCCGGATAAAAAAAAGTTTCCTGTATAAGAGAAGATATGACGGGGCAGATCTTGACTTTGTGCGATAGTGGAAAATGGGTGTTAGGGAGTCGGCAGCCCGTTTTACATCACTCCCGACTATTATTTCCATTGAAGTCAATGGAAGAGATATAAAACAGACTGTGACTCGCTATCGCCCGTTTTACACTAACGCACAAAGTCGAGAGCTACCCTGATGTGTGCAGAGCCAGTTTAAGATTGAGGTTTGCCAGAGTACAGAGCACATTGCATAGTATGGAGATGTTTGCTGAGGTAAATAGCATACAGTTCATTGCCTAGTAGGGTCGTGTTTCCAGAACGAGCCCGAAATTAAGTTGTAAAACTTGACACTATAGCATTAGGGTAATAAACCCATATTGTGAGATACGTTTTAGGGAAGAGTTTATGTATTAAATGTTCTGCAGCACTGAAGGTGTAAGAATTTTGAGCTGGTGATTTGCATCACAAAATGTTCCACAATGAACCATTCAGACACTGCAATCTCCCACAAACAACAATGAAATAAATGACCAGATCATGGCCCAGAAATTCGGGTCGGCGGCTTCCCGCGGGTGCAAGCCTCTGACCTGCACTTACCTAGTGCACCAGCCGCTGTGCCGTGGGTCCGCATGGGATTCCGATCCTGGGCCTGCTCCAACTGCCGGCGCGCAGTGCTTGCGTATCCCAGGGGCGCAGTTAGTTCGAAGCATCCCCTGGGATCACGTGGGCCATGGAGAGCTAATGGTAGCAGGGAATCTGTATTCATAGATTTGACAGGAAGACCTGTCAAATCTATGAATACAATTCAGCCCCAAAACATAACTAAAACTTCAAATACATTTTAAAAAAACATCACATTTTTAAATAACTATAAATTACATAAAATAACTATTTTAAACAATAATTTAAAATTTTGAAAAAATTAATTACATTTTCTAACGGGACTAAAAATAAATTTACCTTTCTTTAAAGTATTTAAAAATAATAAACCTGTGGAAAAAATTTTTAAATTTTACTTAATTCACCACTTACCTTGTTAAAAGCAAGCCTTGCGACTGCTTTTTAAAAGTGTAGCTCCTGGAGACTTACCCTCCCGGAGAAACCTGCAAAAAAAAACAGAAGTTCCAGGCGTACGCGCTGCCGCTCCGGCGCACGCATTTGACCTGTGAACCCCTTCCTTTAAGGGAACGGAAGTTCCGGTTTCCTCCGCATGTGCAGTGCATGCACGAAACCGGCACTTTTGTTGGGCCTACGCGTGAGTACCCAGCGCGTACTCACCCATGGGGACCCAAATTTCTGGCCCCATCTGTTTTTAAGTGTTCGTTGAGGGATAAAGTTTGGCCAGAACACTGGGGAGAACTCCTCTGCTCGTCTTCGAATTGTGCTATGGGATCTTTAACGTCCACCTCGGTTTAACATCTCATCCAAAAGGTGGTACTTCCGATAGAGCGGCACCCCCTCAGTACTGCACTGAAGTGTCAGCCTGGATTATGTGAACAAGTATCTGGAATTGGCCTTGAAACCACGACCTTCTGACTACCAACTGATCTACCATTGAGCCAAGGCTGACACAAATGAAACAAAATAGAAACAAATCTTTGTTTCAATGTAGAAAGGGATACGCTAATGACACTTCTGAAGTGAACAGATTTATATATTCACTTAGACTATGGCTAGAATTCTAATGAATACAAGCATCTGTGTATATGTTCCCTGGTAGTCTTTACCATCCTTCCTGCATCTAATATTCTGGGATGTTACATTGGGTATCAGTATCCATAGAACTAGTGAAAGTCTCTCATTGCCCGGAACTTGCGGTCAGCGGCGAAGTGATGGCGCTCGCCGCTGACCTCGAAGAAAGCTGCCCACAAAGATCTAGCGATTTCTGTGGCGTGAATTGCACCTCTTGTGATGTTAGTTTGAAACTGGCACCAAATCAAGCGAATCTCCAGTGTCCAGCAACAGTGAGGTCATCAAGCAAGCTAAGCATCCAATCACATTGAAGAATTCTCAGAGATATCAAACCAGGAAGTAAAATGCACAGATTATAATTTACCTTTTATAAATTTTACAGAGAGCGAAATAAAGGTTGGGACATACACATGGGATTAAGGTAGAAGCTGAAATATCATAAACTTAAAAAAATATATTAAAACCCATTCTTAATTCTTAACATATTAATGGAAAAATTTGACACTCTACAAATATAAAATTAGTTTCTCAGGGCCAGAATGGTTGTTCAGCAGTCAATACGCTGTTAAAAAACCAAGTTACATCTTATTCAACAAGGTTTTATTTTTTCAGGGATTTTAGCAGCGATATTCCAGGGGATATATAGGGGAAGTTTTTGTCAGGAACTATATTTCAGTGTGATTTGAATAGATTGTGGGCTCCGGGTAGTTCTACAGCACAACCTGTGGAGAAGCGTAGAATCACTGACAACAACTTCTGGATTTCCGCGTTTATCTGCACTTTTGCTGACTCCAGAAGTTGCTGTCACTTTCAGAGGAGTATTGACGGCGAACGCTGACAACTTCGCCGTTATTACCACCGCAAAATTCGGGCCATTAATAAATCTGCAGGACCTACAGAAGTGCTTATGGATTCTGGGATAATGCCACCTCCTTAGCTTACTACTTGGTGTCTTTAGCTCTCCAGTGCAAGACAACACATGAAAACAACAGAGCTGGGATTTACAAACACTTCAAGCAGGATCTCAGAGGTGTGTGATTGTCATAATATGCTCCAAGAGACTCCGGCCAAATGCAGTAGAGTTGGTCGGTCTGATGCAATGCTTTTTGTTTCGAAGTTTCTTGCTCGGCAGTGAGAAAAGCCAAGAGAATAATACTTGTAGATGAAGCTATACTCGCACCAACAGTGCAAGTGAAAAGATCCTATTAAAAATAATAATCTCTAAAAGGAAAATGTCTGACAAACAGATGGTGGAATATTACCGGCACAGTCAATGCAGGTGAGCAGAAACAATTTGCTCAATGCTTCAATTTGGCTATCTGACTATCTGGGATGCTTGATAAATATGGATGTCGCACTTGACGCAGGAGTACTTGAAGCTGACACAAAATGGCTGGTTTTCCAATAGCAAACTACCAGCAGAGCCTCACTTGCCAGGAGAGCATAGCAGAAAACCATGGGCATGTTTCTCATGATCTTCTGTCGATAATGACAAGGCTTGCTGTTAGCAGCACAAACTCAGAAAATCAAACCTATGTCTAAAGTTGAAAGGTGTTTCTTTCCTTGTCCTACTACCCTTCACTGTAATAATACCTATAAATAGAAGAAATACATCAACATCCCTTTCTAATTTGAGCTTATTTACGATTCTCCACCAGGGAGTATAGCTAGGATAATTTGTTATAAAGCTAGGAAAATGACCGAACTTAATCTGGTAAGTAACAACTGTTATACTTTTCCAATGAGATATCTCTATAAAGCCGGATGTGCCATAGTTACATGTTATGCAGGAGCTATTTTAGATGCTGAAGGTTACAGATTAAGGCAAAGCGGGGAAAGCACTCATGGTAACTTGAACTCTTAACTTTGTGAGTTTTAAATCCTGTTTTAATTGTAAAAGAGTTTTTTTTCTCTACATTATATTAATTATTGAGGCACTTATAAAATATTTTGACACACGCTATAAATACAATGGGGGTGAAATTGGTGTAAGCGGGAAACAGGCAATAGCGAATCAGCAGCCTGTTTTATACCGTGCCCAATTTTGTTTCTCCTTTGAGGTCAATGGAAAAGAAAATAGGGTGCAATGTTAAAAAAAAAAATGGCTGCCGATTCGCTATCGCACATTTTGTCAAAGACCAATGATATTTGTGCAGCTTATGCTTTACCGTTTTAGATGTTCGTTAAATGATGTTGCCATACACAGGAGTGGCATTAAATGAGAATTGGAATGACTCCGCTTTTACTCTCTGCTAGCATGACTGCAGAGTGTGGTTTCATTATTAAATTGGTTGAATTTCTCCTGGAAGTTTTAAGAGGAATTATGGGCTAAAAATTCGGTGGCGCCGCGTTTGGGGCGCCAAGCTCGCCTGGGCGCTGGAATTTGCGCTCCGGCCAGAGCCGCTTGCGCCCTCCTGATATTCAGTAGGAGCGCCCCAAGAGGGACTCGGGGCACTGCTTGAGGCTCCCCGCGTCCCGCTTGGGGCGCTCAAACTGAATATCGCCACGCTACGTGCCACAGCGCCACATGCTGTGGCATGGCGCGCTGCTGTACTGCAGGCCTTCCTCCCCTTCTTAAGGGGGAGGGGCCTGCACCAGCGCGATCACCGATCGCGAGTGCCAGCAAAAGAGCCCGACACCGAGGAGAAGTGCCGGGCTTTTGGGACACAGCCGGCACTGCCCGGGGGGTGGATCAGGAGGCCGGGGAGGGCGGCGCGAGGAGGTGCTGGCAGGCGGCCACCGGAAAAAATGGCCGCCCCGCACCTCCACCTTAATTTGCGCCACTACCGCCACAAGTAGGCCCTGTGAACCGGTCGCGATTTGCGACCGGCATTACAGAGGCGGGCGCGACCAAATATCGCGATCGGGGCGGGAGCGGGGCGCTGCGCACACTAATGACGTCATCGGTGGCGGCGCAGCGCTACAAGCTAACGCCGCCATTAGCGCCCCGCTAAATATCGCGGGAGGCGTGGCCAGTGGCGCTAAAGCCACTGAGTGCCCTCTTTGGGCGCTAACTGGTGGCGCAGCCCACTGAATTTCTAGGCCTATGTCCCTAAATCAGTGAAGGTTTGCACTTGAGTTTAACATTGACCATTTTAATTCACATTTTGGATTTACTTGTATTTTACACCATCTGATGCCAAAGGTGCAACTTATCTGCATGCTCATCATAACTTCTTAGTGTAAGAAGAATAATCCAGTTAACAATCGACCAGTTAGCCTAACAACAGTTGTGGGCAAGCTTTTATAACCCAAAATTCAAGATAAATTTAGCGAGCAATTTAGAAATGCATTGGTTGATCAAGGACAGTTAGGTCAGAGCTGTTAAAGGCAAGTTGTGTTTGACAAATTTAGTAGACTTTTTGGAAGAAATAACTGATTGTGTAGTTAAAAGGATGTCTTGAATATGGACTTTTAGAAGGTGTTTAATCAGATGTCTCACAAGAGACATGATAGAAAAATTCAGGCACCTGGTATGAGGAAATGTAGCAACATGGATAGAAAGTTGGTTGATGGGAAGGAAACAAAAAGTTAGGGTAAATAGGTGTTCAGATTGGGGTGGCATTGACACATTTTCTATATTTGTGGTTGCTCCAGGAAGCTCCAGTTTGCCTTTTGTACATGACTTTCCATCGACTTTCTGAAAGTTTAATTAAAGCTTGGTCTATTTAAGCAGCAGAGTCACTGCTAGTGGCACCGCACACGGGTGAGAGGTAAGTATAGCAGCAGTGCATTCGTTAGTTTTAAAAGGTTTGATAAAACCTGGTTGTGCTGGATGTATAGAACGCAACACATGGTGTGGACTAAATGTTCTTTCAGAAAGATAGCAGATCAGGTTATAGAAGGGTAGAATGAAAATTGTCAACAACAAAAAAAACAAAATTGGTATCTTTTCCATGTGAGTTTATTTGCAATGTATCATGTCATAGCCTTTGTTGCTGATATGTTTGTGTATAGTCAAGCTTTACGCATTAATCCTTCACTGCAATATCACCTAGAAGACATTAGAAATAAGAACATTATAAAGAGTGTTTTTTTTTCTTTACTAGGAATCTGGTATGGAATCCTGGAAGGAATCGGAGTACTTGCTGTGATCACCAATGCTTTTGTGATTGCCATAACATCGGACTACATCCCTCGCTTTGTCTACGCATTCAAATACGGCCCTTGTGCAAACCAGGGATACACACAGGAAAAGTACTGCACTTTCCTGTACTTCTACGCATATCCAAATCTAAAGAATCTGCCATTGCATTGTATATGTTCGCGAAGGATTCCTTGTTAGCTCATTAAAAAGGGGGACAACTTCCTTTGGAGCAGTAGCCAATGGGGGCTGTCAAATCTTAACATTTGGGAGCCCAACAAAAATAATTTAGCATAAATCATCTGCAGCTAACTAAGCGCAATTGGGACTCCTTTGCTGCCCTGTGTCCCACTTCTAAAATCAATTATGAAGCTCCATAATGTGATGCAATTAAGCATCTTTTTAACATGGTAATCCATGCATTTTTTGATCATCTTAGTGAAGACGTCAACATGGTAAAGACAGGTAGCCAATAGAATACTGATATTAAAAATCCAGTAGCTGTTCCAGCATGCACGCAGACTGGAGTTTCTGGGCTGCTGTGAATTTCAATCCCACGTTAAATGTAACATTTTGACAGATATATTTTGTTATTTCCTCTTCACATACTTCAGTCAGGTGTCACATGGTCAAAAAATGCTTTTCCATATTCAACGTATTTTATCTGCTTTAAGGATAGTCAAATCATAATATCATTATGACTTCTATTCCATGTATTTAAAATGCCAGAGCAGCAAATAGAGGTTGCTCACAAAACTTAAGTGCCAGCAACTCCTATGGGCGGTCGAGTCCAAGGATCTGCACTCCTGCCAGCTCTCACAAGATCAACAGTACATCAAGTGTAGTTAGTAATATATTTTACTCATGTAAGCATGAGAAATACCCACAGAGCAACATCATCTGTTTTACAAGGTAAGGAGAAAAAAATGATAGATCTATAATATTGTTTTTAAAAATTCTAAAAACTAGTCGATCCTCCTTGGAGATCCCTGTGGTAAATTGGAAGACATGGGTGTTTTATGAGGCCAGGAAAATGATAGCATGTCTCTTTTTAAAGCCTGCAAAGCCTTAATTGCCATAAATAAGGATTTCCCAAGGTCAATGAGAGGACATTCTCATTGTTATAAAAGTTTCTCTGAAGCAAGCAGCTAACCAGTGGTATTATCTTATACAGAATGCTGTATGTGTGACCTGAAGTGTGATGGATATGTTTGAAATAGAGGTAGAAGATAGAAAATTCATTGATACAGTAGGATAGATTTCACCTCATGGATCCACAGTGATTCAATGGAAGTGTCCTCTGTTTCCTGGCTATAAGATCGTAAGATACGTTTAATTGAAAAGAATCCTTGCAGTCCTCTCTCTTCACTGTTTCCCCATTAGCATGTCTAGCTGTTTCTTAAAGGAGTCCAGTGTCTTGACCTCAACCACCCATCCTGGAGCCCTTTTCCAGCTGTTTTTATTTTATTTTATATTTGTGGGCTGTGCTAACAAGGTTGCATTTATTGCCCAACACTCGTTGCCCTAAGACGGTGGGGGGGGGGGGGGGTGCTAGTCCATGAACCGCTGAAGTCCTTGTGGTGATGGTGCTCCCGTGATGGTGTTAGATAAGGATTTCCAGAATTTTAACCCATAGATAATGAAGGCAGTATTTGCTCAAGTCAGGATGTTGCATGACCTGGAGGCGAACTTGGAGGTGATGGTCTTCCTATAACATTGCTGCTCTTGGCTTTATTGGTGGTAAAGGTGTGGGGCAGAGGAGGTGCTTTTGAAGTAAGCTCGATGAGTTGCTGTAGTGCATCCTGTAGATCGTACTTGCTGCAGCCATAGTGTGTGGAGTGTGTATATATTGAGTCCAGTGGCAGGAACACTAATCAAGTGAAATGCTCTGTCCTGGATGGCGAGGAGCCTCATGAATGTTGTTGCAGCTGCACCCATCCAGGTGAATGATGAGCATTTCATCACACACCTGCCTTGAGCCTTGTAGATGATGAAGAATCCTTGAGCAATCAGGAGGTGAGCCACTTCTTTGCATGCCTCAATCCAGCTTTGCAGCCACTTTATTGATTTGGTTGATCTAGTTAAGCATCTAATCACTGGTGGGGGACTCGGTGATAGTGATGTCAATGAAAATTAAGTGCTTTGTGATGTTTTACTACGTTAAAGATCCTATATAAATGCAAGTTGTTGTTGTTTTTGTTGAAGTGGTTGGAACTTTTCTGGTTACAGATTGTGGCGGTATACAATGCATTTGCAGCTGATGGTCCACAGCACCTCAGGAATGGCCATTTTTGAGCTGCTAGATTTGTCCTCATTGGCCCGGAATTTGCGGTGGGTAATGACGGCGAACTTGTCAGTGTTCGCCGTCATTACTCCTCTTGAAACTGACTGTAACTTCAGGATTTAGCGCACGTGCATCTAAACGTGGAAACCCTGAAGTTGTCAGTCATTCACTACTCTGACACTGGCTGTGCTGTGGACCCACCACCCACCCCCCTCCATAGTGATACTGATGAAAACTTGGGCTTTTCTGCAGTAATATCACTGTTAAATACCCCATTAACTGCTAAGCCTTGTTGGATTGGGCGTACCTGGGGTTTTAATAGTGTATTGACTGGTAAACAAATGTTCTGTCCCTGAAAAACTAATTTTTTATGTTTGTGAAGTGTCACATTTCTCCATTATGATAAAAATGACAATTAAAAAAAACTTAATTAAAAAAAAAAAATCTGTTCATGACATTTCAGCTTCTAACTTATCCCCATGTGTATGTCCCAATCTTTATTTTGCTCCCTACAACATTTTTAAAAAGTCCGGATAAAAGCAGCTTCTCATTTCCTGGTTTCCTGCCTCTGAGAATTCTTCAATGTGATTGGCTGCTCAGACAGCTTGTTGACGTCACTGCAGCACTTCGCTGGGAATTCCCATTATAGAGCGCTGCAATCAATTGAATATCGAAAAAGGCCAACTTCTCGCCACAGAGATCGCGAGATCTCAGTGGGCAGCTTTTTTCGGGGCCAGTGGCGATCGCCTTTGCTTCAGCGCTGACCGCAAATTATAGGCCATTGTATCACATTTAGTGCTCCTGTGCATGATGGAGAATGCCCTGATTGTAAAACAACAACAACTTACATCTATAGAGTACGTTTAACATAAAAAAAAGTCCCAAGGCGCTTAACGAGCAATATCAATAAAAACATTTTTGACATCCTGCCACCGAAGGAGATATCAGGAGAGATGACCAAATGCTTGATCAAAGAGGTAGGTTTTAAGGAGCATCTTAAAAGAGGAGAGAGAGGCAGAGAGGTTTAGGGGGGGAATTCCACAGCTTAAGGACAAGGCATTTGAAAGCACAGTCGCCAATGGTGGAACGATTAAATTTGCAGATGCGCAGAGATCTCGAAGGCTTATAGGGCTGGAGGAGGCTACAGAAATGGGGAGGGGCAAGACCACGGATGGATTTGAAAACAGGGATGAGGATTTTAAAATTGAGGCATTGTTGGACCGGAAGCCAGTGATGGTCAGCAAACACAGGGATGATGGGTGAACGAGGTTTGGAGCGTGTTAAGGTACGGGCAACAGAGTTCTGGATGAGCACAAGTTTATTTAGGGTGGAAGATAGGAGGCGAGCCAGGAGTGCATTGGAATAGTCAAGTCTAGAGGAAACGAAGGCACGAAACAGGGTTTCAGCAGCAGAGGAGCTGAGGGAAGGTCAGAGTCGACTGATGTTATGGAGCTGGAGGTAAGTAGTCATGGCGATGGAGTGGATATGTGGTCTTAAACTCATCTCAGGGTCAAACACAACACCAAAAAAAAAACATCAAGGCTGTGAAAGGCCTTGTTCATCTTAAGACAGTTGCCAGGGATGGAAACGGTGGTCAGGGAACCAAGTTTGTTCCTGGGACCAAAGACAATGGCTTCAGTCTTCCCAATATTTAGTTGGAGGAAATTTCTGCTCATTCAATATTGGATGTTGGACAAGCAGTGTGACAAATCAGAGACAGTGGAAGTGTCAAAAGAGGTGGCGGTGAGATAGAGCCGAGTGTCGTCGGCATACATGTGGAAACTGATGTTGTGTTTTCGGATGATATCGCCGAGGGGTAGCTTGTAGATGAGAAATAGAAGAGGGCCAAGGATAGATCCTTGGGGGACTCCAGAGGCAATGGTGCGGGAGTGGGAAGAGAAGCCATTGCAGGTGGTTCTCTGGCTACGATTAGATAGATAAGAAAGCTAGGGCAGTTCCACCCAGCTGGACAACAAGATTTTGCCTTCCCAAGGTCACTCCGACAAATGCTGTCGTAGACAGAAGTATCTGTGACCAGTAGATTGGTGAGGATGAGATTAATCGGTTATTGCCTTGTCCTGTATGCCTCACCACCTGACGCACGCCTAGTCTAGCAGTTATGTGTTTCAGGACTCGACCAGCCATGGTCCTTTTGAGCCACATTTGGTGATGGACTTTGAAGTTTGCCAAACCAGAATACATTTTGTGCCTTTGCTTCTCTCAGTACTTCCTCTAAGTGGTATTCAACATGGAGGAGTATTGATTCATCAGTTGAGGGGTGCGAGGGGTGGTAGATGACCAGCAAGACATTTCTGTGGCTTTATTTGACTAGAAGACATGATACTTCTTAAAGTCTGGAGTAAATGTTGTGGTCTCCCAGTGGCAAGTCCACCTAACTGTAAACCATTGTGCTCTTTGGTGGATCTATCCTGCAGGTGGGAGAGGACATACTCAAGGATGATGATGGAGGTATCTGTGTGATTAGCTGAAACAGATGAATCTGCCAGACTGTTGTTTGAGTGGTCTAAAGGAAAGCATCCCATCTAACCAAACTCCAGTGAAAGAGAAATCATAACAAAAGAAGAAAAAAGAGGAAAAAGGAAGATGAAAATATGAGGAAAAATGTAAAATAGCAGGAAGAAACAGTCAATAAAGGAGCAAGGGGAGGAAGAGAAAGAAAGTGGAGGATCAATGAAGTGGGGAACAGGACTGAAGGAGAAAGAGAGACACAGAAGTAGGGAAGACACAGAAGTATAGCAAATTAAAGATAGTTTTGTTGCCACAAAATATGTCAGAGTCTTCTTGTGATTTATGTTATGATTTTCATGGCTTTTGACATTTTAACTGAGTATTTTAGGATTTTACCCTAAGAAATGACCACAAGAAAAAAAACGATAGGATTGGGAAAAAGTGGAGTAGGGGTAGGTCTCCAGGCAAATAAAGGCCCAATGCCCTAACAATCTGGTGCTGCATTCAGTAAGCTACAGGTCCAACAGTGATTGCCACCAGTCTAAAATTAGACAATGGGACAATAATGGATCACAATGAACACAAGAATTTATAGTTGGCGTAAAAAAATATTGGTTGACTCACACTTCATACAGAAAGTGTCCAGGTATGACGTCTGTTAGAAGGCTGGGAGATAAGCACAGTTCCATGTGATAATTGTTTGTCCCAAAGCAGGAAATGTTGGAAATTGAATATTTATAACCCATCTGCACAGAGACTTCCCATATATTTCAGAGGAACTAGGAGTTGAAGGTAGCAGTTGCATAAGCTCCATCTCCCCTTTCAGTCAGTGGCTTTTGGAGTATCTGAATTACTGCGAATCCCTTAGCATTACCAAGCAGTAGTATATTTCTACAATATTCTACTCTGGCTCTCTTGTGGTCATTTTATTTGGTGGAAATTGTTGTGTATGTACCTTTAAGAGAATAACTGGTCTCAGACTGCAGTACCGGCAGTGACCACCCCTGTATAAAAGGCGCTAGTAAGCCTCTGTAGTTTCAGTTTCCCGATTGACTCCTTTCAGTAAAGACTTGTTTTGTTCAACTCCTGCTGTCCGTGTCTCAATCATACACGGACATTATACTGGCGACGAGCAGATACGAACTTACCTACAGTCTGCACCACCTCCTGGGATCCATTCCTGAAGCGAAGTGAGCAGAGGTCGAGGCCAGAAGGAAGAAAGAAGCAGTAGAAACGGGCGTCGACCGTGGGCATCCGCCCCTGAGTTAGCGGAGTTGAAGATTGCTGGAGAAGCTGTCGAAAGCGGGGCCTGGTTCCTGTCGACGGTGCTTCGGCTAATCGGGCTGGTGGCAGGTAGTACACTGATCCTTCCTGGGCTGCGGCAGTCGCGAACTCGAGCGGGTGGCTTGCAAAGGGGCCGAGCAGCGCTGTCGGGAAGAGGAGAGAGAGAGGGTGCAGCACACAGGGCGCGGCCGGTGCTACGAAGCCGGGCTGCATCTAGACCCGAGAAGAGGGAGGCAAGAGTCCCACAGGGTTGTTCCACGACGGGAAAATAATAAAAAAAAGAAATATTAAATGCGCAGGAAACCGCGAGGAGATGCAGGTTGCAACGGAAACCGCAGAAAGCAGCGCTAGCAACAGCGGGGAAGAAGGCAAAGCGCGGGAGGCGCCATCTTAATCAGCGGGGAAGAAGGCAAAGCGCTGGAGGTGCCATTTTGTTAAATCGGGGAAGAAGGCAAAGCGCGGGAGGCGCCATTTTAGATTTTCAAGATGCCGAAGACTGGCTGTATCACTGCCTTTGATAATACAATAGAGGACTGGACCACGGATGTGGAAAGAGTCGAGGTATATTGCGAGGCAAACGAAATAGCCGATGAGAAAAAGGCATCGGTATTACTAAACTTAATGGGCGCTAGAACATACGGCTTATTGCGGGACCTGATTACTCCAGCCAAACCAAAGGCGAAGAGTTTTAACGAAATTGTTGCTGTCCTACAGGAACACCTAAACCCTGCACCGCTGTTGATAGCAGAAAGATTTAAATTCCACAGGAGAACTCAGCATAAAGATGAGAGCAATGCTGAGTACCTTACGGAATTACGCAAGCTATCAAAGCACTCTCAGTTCGGAGCAGGACTGGCAGATACCCTACGGGACAAATTTGTCTGTGGACTCCTGAGTGAAGGAACACAGAAGAAGTTACTCTCAGAGAAAGAGCTGATGCTAGATAAGGCTTTCAGCATGGCAGTATCGTACAAAGCAGCAGCCAGGGGAGCTGCGGAAATACAACAAAAGCCACAGGAATACGGCACCCACGAAATGACACAGGGATTTGCAAAATGTTATCGCTGCGGCAGAACTAACCATGACCAGAAGGACTGCTGGTCCAAGGACAAAATATGCAGGCAATGCGGAAAGATGGGACACATTGCATGAGTTTGCAGGTCTGGGAAGAAGACCAGCGATAACAAAAAGGCTACTAAGGAACCGTACAAGAAAGTACAAAAGATGACGGACAGTAGTTCCAAAGACCAGATGAGCGATAGTGAATCCGGGAACAGGAGACTAAGCTGTCTCAAACTTCACAATGTAATCGCAAAAGAGGATCACCGAACCATTCGGGTCACCTTCACGATAGCAGGGTCCCAAGTTAAAATGGAATTGGATACAGGATCAGCGCTAACCGTCATGAATCGACGAGACTACGAGCGGCTATTCTCACACATACCCTTGAGAGAGACATCCATCGTCTTGAGGACGTATACGGGGCAAAAAGTATACCCCAGAGGAAAAATAAAGGTGCCTGTCGAATACAACGGCAAGAAAATACGGAAATTGTATCTCTACATACTGCAAAATGGTGGACCACCGTTATTGGGACGTGAATGGATCAGGAAGATAAGCTTAGATTGGCACTCCATTCATGCAATGACGGTGGATGGTAAAAAAGATGAAGACGTCACTCCTGGACGATTGTCAACAATCTTAGCTAACGCCAAAGAGGTATTTCAACAAGAACTGGGCACTCTTAAAGGCATAACCGCCTCGATAAAAATAGAAGAGAATGCAATTCCCAAGTTTTTCAAAGCAAGACCGGTACCATATGCAATTCACCAAGCCGTCGAGGCAGAGCTGGAGAATCTGGAGAAGGCAGGCGTGTTGCCTAAGGTCGACTGGAGCGAGTGGGCGACACCCATCGTTCCTGTCATGAAGAAAACGTTAAACAATAAGTCTGAGGAGTCAAGGAAGGTTCGCATCTGTGGGGACTTCAAGGTGATGGTGAACCCAGTCCTTCACACAGTACAATATCCTCTTCCAAGGATAGAAGACATCTTCGCCTCACTATCTGGAGGGAAGCGTTTTACAAAAATTGACCTAGCACAAGCATATTTGCAGATGGAGGTTGAAGAATCCTCTAGGAAGCATCTCACGATAAACACTCACAAAGGTCTTTACCAGTATCATCGATTGGTATTCGGAGTAGCATCGGCTCCGGCGATATGGCAAAGAGCGATGGAACAAGTCCTGCAAGGGATTCCGGGGACTCAGTGTTACTTGGACGACATCCTTGTGACAGGTGAAGATGACAGTGAACACCTTAACAACCTAGAACAGGTGCTCACTGGACTACGGGAACATGGGCTACGAGCCAACCGCCCCAAGTGTGAGTTTTTTAAGAAACAAATATCGTATTGTGGCCACGTGATTGATGAAGAGGGGTTACATAAGTCCCCTGACAAAATTGAAACGGTTGTTAAGGCCCCAGCGCCTGAAAATGTGTCGCAACTGAGGTCATTCCTCGGATTGGTGAATTACTAAAGTTTTTGCCGAATTTGTCGACAATTCTGCACCCACTGAACGCCCGACTACGAACGGGAGTAGCATGGAAATGGAGCAATGACTGTAAGCGGGCCTTTCAGAAGAGTAAGGACTTAATCACTTCAAGGGAAGTATTGGCTCACTACAACCCAGCACTGCCGATCAGACTGGCGTGTGATGCGTCTCCCTACGGCATTGGGGCTGTACTGTCACATAAATTCCTTGATGGTTTAGAGAGGCCGATAGCTTTTGCGTCACGCTCGTTAACTTCTGCCGAGCGTAACTACGCCCAGATTGACAGAGAGGCCCTCAGCCTAGTGTGGGGGGTGACGAAGTTCAATCACTACCTGCACGGTCAAAAATTTACTCTACTAACCGATCATCAACCTCTTGTCTCCATTTTCAACTCTCAGAAGGGCGTACCGATAATGACAGCGCAACGGCTGCAGAGGTGGTCCCTTTTCCTAGGGGTACACCAATATGACATCGAGTACAAAGGAACTAAACAGTATGGGAATGCTGATGGATTGTCACGCCTACCGTTGCCGACGGTGGAAGAAGACGACCTTGCAGTGGATCCAATGGAGATATTCCACTCGACCATAGTCGAATGTCTCCCTGTGACGAATGCAAACATAGAAAAGGAAACACGAAATGACCTGACACTATCACGGGTCTATGATTTAACGGTGAAGGGATGGCCAGCACATGGCGAACCACTGCTGCCAGCATTCTCGCCGAGAAGAGAACAGCTGTCAGTGTGCAGAGGAACCTTGATGTGTGGATCCAGAGTAGTAATTCCACCTAAGTTGACGGATAGAGTGCTCAATGAGCTTCATGAGGGTCATCTGGGTGGGGCTAAAATGAAGAACTTAGCCAGAGCGTTTGTGTGGTGGCCGGGAATCGATAGAGAAATCGAAGAGATGACCAAGAGCTGTGCAGGATGCCAGAAGGTCCAAAACGCCCCACCACAAGCCCCTCTACATCCATGGGAGTGGCCCTCATCTCCATGGCAAAGGGTGCACATTGATTTTGCTGGTCCCTTCATGGACTCAATGTTTTTAATTGCGGTGGATGCACATTCAAAGTGGCCAGAGGTAATAAAAATGTCCTCAACCACCACAGAAAAAACGATCACAGTTTTACGAACCATATTCGCCAGGAATGGGCTGCCTAAACAGATTTGCTCTGACAATGGACCACAGTTTGTGTCTGAAGAGTTCCGGAGGTTCTTAAAGAACAATGGTGTTAAGCATTACACATCTGCCCCATATCATCCAGCCACTAATGGATTGGCCGAGAGGTTTGTTCAAACATTCAAGAAGGCTATCAAGGCAATGTGTAATGAAGATATACCCCTACAGCACAAGGTGGATAACTTCTTGTTTGCCTCCCGGAATGCGACACATGCGGTTACCAACCAAACTCCAGCCATGATGTTCTTCAATCGAAGACTACGATGCCGCTTGGATTTGGTTAAGCCAAACGTCCGAAGAGATGTGGAGAACAGGCAGTTTCAGAATATGAATGAAAGGCCGATCAGGAGTTTTAAGATAGGTCAACCAGTTTTGGCCCGGGATTACCGCACTGAGAAATGGCAGCCAGGAACGATTTGTACACGCAAGGACCTCTCATGTATACCGTGGACGTTGGGGAGAGCATTGTAAGACGCCATGCTGACCAGATTCTAGAGTCACTGGAAAACGTCAACTCCACACCACGATCTGATACACCTGGCAATGCAATCGACGTACCAATTGCAGCTACCGCAGAATCGGTGATATTGGAAGCAGATGAACCAAACAACGACATTGATTCCGACTCAATCTTGCCAGAAGAACCTGATACCCCAAAGAGGCATTATCCAGACAGAATCAGGAAGCCTCCTCAAAGACTGAACTTATAATTGCTTAAGCTCAACCAATGTATCTAGCAACCGTAATTGTGATTGTAATTAGTTATCATTTAGTTGTTAAATGAATGTTGTGTACTGTTTATCTAAAACGGGAGGAATTGTTGTGTATGTACCTTTAAGAGAATAACTGGTCTCAGACTGCAGTACCGGCAGTGACCACCCCTGTATAAAAGGCGCTAGTAAGCCTCTGTAGTTTCAGTTTCCCGATTGACTCCTTTCAGTAAAGACTTGTTTTGTTCAACTCCTGCTGTCCGTGTCTCAATCATACACGGACATAATAGAAATGCTGTGACCCGAGGACTCCATGAAACACAAAGTGGATTGGGAGTAACACTTGGGGGTAGATTTTCCCGAACCTGTCGGTAAGAAGGCGGGACTTCAACTTTCGGGTTTTGACCCGCCTACATCGACGTCCGGCCAATCCGCGCGATTTTCCCTTGATTGACCTTGTTGAGCCTGCCCAGCGGGCTCAGCAGGCCAATTAAGGGCCACTCGGAAATAGGTGATGTCACAGACTGCAATTTCATCTGTCAAGAGTTTTTGACAGATGAAATATCAATGTTTCACAGCTGTTTGAAGCTGTGAAACACTGACAGTCTGAGTTCTACCATGAGTCAATCTGCACAGACTCAGTTAGAACTCTTACCAGCACTCAAAGCTGAAGGCTGTCACTTTTGACACACCAAACGCACTCATGCACCCATCACTCACCTGAGCGCCAACATCGCGACCCCTCCAACTCCTTCAACCCGACGGCCCGCCTGCTCTAACCTGGCGTGGTTTGGAGCCGTCGGGAATCCCACACGAAACCCCTCAAAATAGGGATTAGGCTAAAAACTGCCTGTTAACAGGCAGTTAATTGGCACTAATCCCTTCCCGCCTGGTTTCGGCGGGTCCCAGTGCGGGGCAGGTACCCGCCGCCCCTGAAACTTACGTGGGGCGGAGTTTTGGGCGGGATGGTGTCGGGACCCCCAAATTCGGGATTTCCCCCCCCCACACGCCTGAAACCCCACCTGACGGCTCCAGGAAAATCTAGCCCTTGGTGTTAATCATGATTCTGCGTGTCTCTAAAGTGATTTTAGCATGTGTAGCTTACTCAATAGTTGTGACAGACAGATCTATCCACTACTGCAAAAAGTTGGGCTCCTCTGCTGCTCCAGTGCTGACACTGAGGATGTAATGTTCACCTAACCCGCCAGTCTAGAAACCAATGGGATTGGGTGCATACCCCGCCTGATTTTACTCTCCATCGAAGTCAATGAGGAATAATATCGGCCGGGTCGTAAATCTGGTGTTCCACCAGATCCTGTCAGTCTCCCACCAGGTTAAAATTGCCGCGAGTGACAGTAGTGTTGTCCTCATCATCATCGGTCAACTATCGTCAGAGCTCCTATAGCAGTCCTCTATACACTCTTGGACCATGTCCATGGTTGCTCCTTCATTGTCTTCATATGTACAGCAGTTGTGTCACGGCTTGTGGAGGCCACTGGTTAATTCAAGGATTAGCTCATCTGCCTTTTGATGGCCTCTTCTCCATCAAGGGTTCTACTAACCTCCACCAACTACTCATCAACCCAGAACTATTGGCACTTTCTGAAGTTGGCCGGGTTACCTAACTGCCACATGACACTCGGCGTTGACCAGCCACAGGTAGAATGGTCATTACAGTAACAGGTTTTAACACCTGGCCTGACTACAACAGTAATGCAAAAAGAATTCTATTCTGCCGCACTTCAATCTGTCACCTTGAGCACCAAAAACAAAAGTGCAAGTTTCACTAATACTTTGTTTTTCAAAAATCTAGACCCTACTCTTTTAAAGAGACTGGAAATTGTGCATACCTTTCCCTGAAATCCTCACCCTGCTCAATAGACAGAGATTATATATGGTTAGCAAAGCACAAATGATGGCTTGAAATGGTCGCAGATCTACAGATGTGTCATGGCCCAGTATGCAACATAAATCAGCCAAATTTATATAATAGATACTAATGGACTGAGCAGGGATATTCCATACCGACTTAAAAAGAAAAGACTCAGATTAGGATAACATATGTCGGTAAAAACGAATGGTTTAGTATAAACCTTTCTAGTGCTAAGATCTCAAAAGGATCTGTACTCCAATCCTGTTTATCAATCTGCCCAGGTAATTGAGAAGTACAGTGGGAACTGTAAATCCTTGGGATTTAAAGCCTCTGAACCAAGTGCATCTAGGACATGTGCTGGCATCATTATTGTTATTTTCCACAGATAAGTAAGTGCCTTGTTCAAATTTTCTTTCAGATGCTTGAAAGGCTATGTAAATGGCAGTTTGTCCTATTTCAATATGAGTGAGTTTGGCAAAGAAGATGAAGGCAACTGCAGGTGAATATAATTCTGTTAAACAAAGTAGAATGGGTTTTTTCCCTCTGTGCACCATGAACGTCTGAAAGATAAATGGTGTGACAGAAAAAAAGTAAGTGGCACCCAACAAGTAATCAATAACAAACTACTGAGGCCTAGTACAGCAATTCCTCGACTATTTCCCTCTCCTCCCCAACCTCCACTTTGCTGGTCTCCCTGCCATCACAGACTGCGAGGATGAGATGGTCTAGAGCAGACTGCACACAGCTCTAGAAGAACTGTTAATGCAGTTTTCCTGTGGGTCAGCAAGAGACGTACTCGGGGGTGGTGTTTACTTTGCTGGGGCATCTTGCAAAGGTTCGGTTTGGGGACTGGATCCGCTCTGGGCCCCTGACTGTACAATCACACGGCCCTGTCCCTGACTTCGCCAATGATGGGAAGAGCCATACAGAACAGTCGTGTAGAAACAGAGTGCGTTAGGCTGAGCCCGCCCCCACCCCCCCCCCCCCACCACCCCCACACTGCCCCAATCAGATTTGGAAGCTTTAACATAATACTTCTAACAACTCGGTTTAAGCTGGGCGAATTAGAACACGCCTGAGTATGAAGCTTAAACCTGTCAACATCTGGTTGGAAGGCAAACATTCTTCCCACTGGTGGTGCTCGGCTGCATTTTTGATCGCCATTAATTTCTCTTTATCCAAAACTGCAGTTGATTCAGGGAGAGAAAAAAAATCCGGAGTAAAGCATTTTCGTGTAAAGGTAGTTTCTTGCACTTATTATGCGTTTTATTTCCAAATTTCTCTCTCGCTGTTTCTGACTAATGGGTGATTTCCCACTTTGGTGCCTTCAGTGCATGTATCGGAAAATTGATCACCTTAGCCCATGATTTCCATCCATTAAAACCTCATTTGCTGATGTGTGTGCTAAGAGCAGCAAAGTGGAAAATCTCTCCTTTCATGTTGCCATTTTCAGTTGGAAAGCGAATATTTTGCTGGTTTTGGCGAAATTAAGAAGGAGGGAACAAGTAACATTGGTGCTTGTATAACATTTGTATTCACAGGATAAAGCAGGGATAGTCACAGAAAGGATAAGAATCTGAAGGAGAGGGTATCAAGAGAGTAGTTATTGCAAGGCAAATATGCACGAAATGAGATTTCATTATTAGAATCATAGAAATTTACAGCACGGAAGGAGGCCATTTCGGCCCATCGTGTCCGCACCGGCCGACAAAGAGCTATACACCCTAATCCCACTTTCCAGCACTTGGTCCGTAGCCCTGTAGGTTATGGCACTTCAAGTGTACATCCAAGCACTTTTTAAATGTGGTGAGGGTTTCTGCCTCTACCACCCTTTCAATTCAATTCAATTTTATTTGTCATATATGCAGCAGACGTGTGTACTGCACAATGAAATGTTGATTTTTACGAGTCCTCCCAAGTCCTCCCAATCTCCTGGCCAGGCAGTGATTTCCAGACCCCCACCACCGTCTGGGTGAAGAAATTTCCCCTCAAATCCCCTCTAAACTTCCTATCAATCACTTTAAATCTATCCCCCTGGTTGTTGACCCCTTTGCTAAGGGAAATAGGTCCTTCCTATTCACTCTATCTAGGCCCCTCATAATTTTATACACCTCAATAAGGTCTCCCCTCAGCCTCTTCTGTTCCAAAGAACACAAATCCAGACTGTCCAATCTTTCCTCATAGCTAAAATTCTCCAGTCCAGGCAACATCCTTGTAAATCTCCTCTGTACCCTCTCTGGTGCAATCACATCTTTCCTGTAATGTGGTGACCAGAACTGTACGCAGTACTCTAGCTGTGGCCCAACTATTGGCCCAGAAATTCGGGTCGGGGGCTTCCCGCGGGTGCAAGCCCCCGACCTGCACTTACCTTGCGTGCCGGCAGTTGAGCTGTAGGGCCCCGTGGAATTCCGCCCCAGGGCCTGGCCCAGCTGCCGGCGCGCTGTGCTTGCGTGTCCCAGGGGCGTAGTTAGTGCGATGCGTCCCCTGGGATCACGTGAGCCATGGGCAGCCAATCGGAGGAGGGAAAAGCCCATTCATAAGATTGACAGGTAGACCTGTCAAAACTTATAAATACTACGGGTCCAAAATAGCAGTAAACCTTCAAATAATTTTTTTTTTAAATCACACTTTTTAAATAAACTATAAATTACATTAAATAACTATTTTAAACAATAATTTAAATTTTTGAAAAAATAATTTTTTATTATAATGGGGCTAAAAATAAACTTACCTTGCTTTAAAGTATTTAAAAATAATAAACCTATGGAAAAAATGTTTTAATTTTAATTATTTGACCACTTACCTTGCAAAAAGCAGGCCTTACGCCTGCTTTTTAAATGTGTAAATCCTGCAGGCTTACCCTCCCGGGAAAACCTGTAAAAAAAAAACTAAGTTCAAAGCGCACGCGCAGCCTCCCCTGCGCGCGCGTTCGACCTCTGAACCTCTTTGTTCAGAGGATCGGAAGTGCCGGTTTCCTGCGCATGCGCAGTGCATGCAGGAAACCAGCAATTCCATTCGGCCTATGGGTGAGTATCCCGTGTGTACTCACCCGGGGAGAGCCGAATTTCTGGGCCATAGTTTTATACAGTTCAAGCATAACCTCCCTGCTCTTGTATTCTATGCCTTGGCTAATAAAGGCTAGTATTCCGTATGCCTTCTTAACCACTTAATCTACTTGGCCTGCTACCTTCAGGGATCTGTGGACCTTCACTCCAAGGTCCCTTTGTTCCTCTACACTTCTCGGTGTCCTACCATTTAATGTGTATTCCCTTGCCTTGTTAGCCCTCCCCAAATGCATTACCTCACACTTCTCCGATTGAATTCCATTGCAACTGTTCTGCCCACCTGACCAGTTCATTGATATCTTCCTGCAGTCTACAGCTTTCTTCTTCATTATCAACCACACAGCCAATTTTAGTATCATCTGAAAACTTCTTAATCATACCCCCTACATTCAAGTCTAAATCATTGATATATACCACAAAAAGCAAGGGACCTAGTACTGAAACAGCCTTCGGAACCCCACTGGAAACAGCCTTCCAGTTACAAAAACACCCATCAACCATTACCCTTTGCTTCCTGCCTGTGAGCCAACTTTGGATCCAACTTGCCACTTTGTCTTGGATCCCATGGGCTTTCACTTTCATGACCAGTCTGCCATGTGGGACCTTATCAAAAGCCTTGCTAAAATCCATATGCACTACATCAAACGCACTACCGTCAATGACCCTCCTGGTTACCTCCTCAAAAAATTCAATCAAGTTAGTCAGGCACTACCTTCCCTTAACAAATCCATGCTGACTGTCCTTGATTAACCTGTGTCTTTCTAAATGAAGATTTATCCTGTCCCTTAGAACTTTTTCCAATAATTTTCCCACCATTGAGGTTAGGCTGGCTGGCCTGTAATTACTTGGTCTATCCCTTTCTCCCTTTTTAAACAAAGGTACAATGTTAGCAGTCCTCCAGCACCACACCTGTAGCCAGAGAGGATTGGAAAATGATGGTCAGAGCCTCTGCTATTTCCTCTTTTGCTTCTCTTAACAGCCTGGGATACATTTCATCCAGACCTGGGGATTTATCCACTTTCAAAGCTGCTAAGCCCCTTAATACTTCCTCTCTGACTATGTATTAGATACATGGATCAGGAGGTGCTCAAGAACACAAGTTAACTGGGCAGTTTCTAGGAACCCTGGTAAATTACAGAAAGATTGCTTTATTAAAGAAAGCTGGAAAACAGCCCATAATTGCATGCATTGTCCCAATGATTGTGGCAACAGACAGTTTGCTGTTGCAGAAAATTTCTGTCTGACTGATGGGAAGGTATTTTGTTATTCAGATTGATCAAGCGGCATTAAGCAAAATGCAATGGAGTGTTATTATTTTCACAGATGGCATGATTGAGTTAAAATGGGTTAGAATTAATGTGACTTAGCACGTGTGAGCTTTCGTAGGGACTAATCTTTCATTTTTTGTGATTTGATGGTATGTATCTTTCCCCCAACCCCCCACCTGTTTTCTACCCCCTCACGTCATGTGTGAGAATAGCTCAGTGGACATATCCGATACAATTTTTTCTCCCCATGCAATGAAACACCTGGCCTCCATTTGTCAGCTCTCTATGAAGTGTGGCTGAAAACCAGAGCTCAGTGGAGTGGAGGTCCAGGCAGTGTCCCACCCTCCAGTGCTGCTGTGCACCAGTGCTCCAATGCACAGTAGCCCAACGCTACCATAAAAAATGTTATTGACAAGTTAAAATGGGAAATTTGAGTCTCTAGCACAGGAATCACTTCAGAACCTAGTTTTATACGGGGGCTGTTTCAATTGGGATTTTGGGTGACCGGCATAAGTGAGACATCCTTCTGCATTCTCATTCCAGCTTCCTTATCCTGGCAACAGAATCATAAACCTGAAAAAAAATACGGTCTAGAAATCTGTCATCGGGGATAAGGTAGCTGGATTTAATAGTGTAAACACCAGGAGCTAACCTAGGCTTCCGAGAATCCAAAATAAAGCAGCTATTTTTCTAGTCTACCTTCAACAGACAAAACGATTTGTAGACAATCATTTGTAGTAAATAACGGTTTCTAACTTTTTTTTTACTACAAGGTACAGAGACTACAGAGCTCCTCCCTGGGATCGCAATCCATATGAGTTCACGTTACAATTCTGGCATGTTCTAGCTGCACGTTTGGCTTTCATCATCGTGTTTGAGGTCAGTCATGTCATTTATGTCTCTACATGATTGAGCAATGTTGCTGCTCATGACTTCACCATGTCACAGAAGCTTTATTTTGAGTAAATCAGGTCAATTAAATGGGTACATATTACGTAAAATGTAAAACATTTCTGTGGATACAGTATACAAGTAATTTGACGTATGATATGTGGTAAGTGTAGCATGTTTGGGAGGAACGGGTGACTTTGGCCCTATGCTTCCGAAAGCTCTCCACCGCTGGGGGTTTCCTCATCTCATGTCTGGGTTGTAGATGAATTGATGGAGATTGATTGCTACGATTAGTCACTAACTCCAGTATCACTGTATCACACGACTACTGGGATGGTAGAAGGCAAACTAGATGGACCCTAGTCTTTTTCATCTAGCAGTTCCTATGTGGAGATGAGCTTGCCTGAGTTACCAATTTTATTCCTTTTGTATACTTTACATGGAACTAATAGTCTTGAGACCGTGTTGTGCAGTATTAGTGGCAATTTCCATCAAATGTACAGACTTTGTGGTTGATTTTCCTCCCCCTCCTTTCCCCAGCATTAATGGCCATTCCACATTTCTAATTTGCCTTCCATTGTACACCATGCCCAATTTTCCTTTCTATTGAAGTCAATGGAAGAGAAAATCGGGCGGGGTGTAAATTGAGCGGCAAATTCAATATCGCCCATTGTACATCATAAGATCAGCCATGATTTTATTGAATGGCGGAGCAGGCTCGAGGGGCCGTATGGCCTACTGCTGCTCCTAATTCTTACTATCACCTAAAGTTAAAATTACCCCCAGTAATTGTCACATTTTTGCCACACTTTTTTTGTCAACTTTTTTCCCATTAGAAATTCCTGCATCCAAATTTAGATTGGGTTTTGCCTATGCAAATCAGTCAATCTGGGCAATCTGGTGACCAGGTGCCCATAAATCGCTCCAAATATTTTCTGAACATTATTTTTGACTGCCATTTTTTTTTGTAACTCAAATTACTATTGTCCCAGAGTTTAAACTAATTTTTTTAATAAATGACGTATTTTGCAATTGCATGATTAAAAGCAGCCATTTGATTGTCTTTTGTGTCTTTAATGCGTTCAGTATAGTTTTACTACAAGGCCTCAGCTTCTCCCAAAACCCTGAGCTTGGACTTGATATTTTTTCCCAGAGCTGTCTGTAGTTTCTAATTTCTAACACCAACGAGACAAAGTAAGAGAAAGAGGCAGAGAGAGAAAGAGAAGTGATACAGATTGGAGAGAACACTCAACAGGCGGTTTCTTTCCTCATTCTATTTTGATACTGTTAAATTCAGTTTTGAAAGCAAACAAGGCCTCTTTGAGAGAAACAGATAGGAAGGGAAAGTAGGGAGAAGAGAAACTGGTTAAGGGTGAGGGGACTTCTGAACTTTTGCCTCCCACTCTTGGAGGGGAGTGAGTAGGAATGGGAAGGAAGTGAATGGAGAATTAAGGATGAGCTAAGTGATAACAGAACAAAGAGAGCAGAGAGTCAAAAGAGAAGAGGTAGGGATGGTGACAGGGGTGAGGGAAGCATGAATGATTGGGGAAGGGAGCTACTGATGGCCACAATTTCCTCATAACGCCCACCCCAATGCAGCCTGCAACTGTCGGTAGGTCATTATCCCACCATACAACCCACCATCTCCCACCCAAAAGGAAATAATACAATACTAACTTGATTGAGTTTTTTGATGAGCTAACAGAGAGGGTTGATGAGGGCATTACGGTTGATTTGGTATACAGGGATTTCCAAAAGACATTTGATAAAGTGCCACATAATAGGCTTGCCAGCAAAGTTGAAGCCCATGGAATAAAAGGGACAGTGACAGCATGGATACGAAATTGGCTAAGTGACGGGAAACAGAGAGTAGTGGTGAATGGTTGTTTTACGGACTGGGGAAGGTATACAGTGGTGTTCGCCAGGGGTCAGTACTAGGACCACTGCTTTTCTTGATATATATTAATAACTTGGACTTGGGTGTATAAAGCACAATTTCAAAATTTGCAGATGACACAAGACCTGGAAGTATAGTGAACAGTGAGGAGGATAGTGATAGACTTCAAGAGGACATAGATAGGCTGGTGGAATGGGTGGAAAGCCGATGTCAGATGACGTCAGTTGATGACGCTTCATCTGCCGGTTTTCTTAAAGGCACATGCACCACACTTGTTTGACAGATGATTTGACAGTGTTTGACAGCATTGACATGCTGTCAAACACTGACAATCACTGTTCAAAGGTGAACCCTTTTACCCAGGCTCTCCAATTACTCTCTCCTTAGGATAAAACAGATGGCAGCTGCAGCTGAGATTGCAGAAGCCATCTGCCACTTCTCCCAATGACATGAGTCTACACAAACACTTCACAGCTTGTCACCTGAAAAAACATCTAACCACATTAAAAATTACTTTCACAACATTTCCTTACCTCTGATACTAACTAGTGTCCCATTGCTTCGTTCACACCACTTCTGCAGCTGTCTTCCAAACACCAACATAACAACAGACCCACTTATCCTGGCAGGGTTCCCTGATGTCGGGAAGCCCACAGCAGCAGTTGAAAATCGGAAAAAGCCTCTTAACTGCCTGTTAATGAGATGCAATGTAATCCCGAAATGTAATAATTATACATTAACAGAATTGGAATTTTATTCATATGTACCTTCATTCCACCAACCTTAATAAAAAATTAAATTTTAATAATTTTATACATCATTAAAACTGTAATCCAGGCCAATATTTGCATAATAACAGAAAATGCTGGAAAAACTCAGCAGGCCAGGCAACATCCGTGGAGAGAGAAATAGAGTCAATGTTTCAGGTCAAAACCCTTCATCAGGATATATTTGCATAAACTCATTCTAATACAGTGTATGTGCATAATTTAGGATAAGAAAATGTTTAATTAAAGCCTTAGAAATCCTCTTACGCTGATGCAAACAGGCCCTGTGACTGATTACATCAACCATAAGACTTACGTGGGCAATTGCTGTCCAGTCGCTGGGCAAATAGCCCAGCTTTGCGCCAGCAATTGCTTTTATGTAGCCCCCGCGGATGGCCTGTCATCTGTCACGTTGACAGGTCCCAAATTCTGGATTTCGCACAAGTACAAGTTCATGTGGAAATTCCAAACTTGCGGGGCATCTCAAAGGGTCTACGACGCTGCACTCTGAGTATGCCATCATACACACTGCAATTTCAGGGCCAATGTTTTTTGCGTATAGTCATTTTTTATTAATTTAGTCTTCTGCTGATATTATCAGGCCGGTTTTGAATCAGGATTCTAACACATTAGATTATCCCATTATAAAGTTAGTATAGCATCATGATATCCTGTGTATATATTTTTTAAATTTCCCAACGACCCATCTCTATTGAAGGCAGTAATTCATGTTGGTTAAGAGTTCCTCTAGGACTTCGATCCAAGCGACTATTGTGACTTGAAATTGTGTAAATGTAGACAGTAAGGGTTGATTATGTTTGACTGTTCAAGCAGAATTACGTTCAAAAAAATAAGATAAATGAGTGGCCAGTGACATGAATCTTGTCATTCATGTGGAACTGACTTATGAAATAATACTGGGCGGCCTGCTGGTGGCGCTGGCCAGGGAGAGTATAAATACTCGGGCATGGGCCCAGCTTGTTCAGGACATTCTTTAACAGGAACTAGTAAAAGACACAACTAGATCTCCATGTTGAAAAACAGTTGATTAAAGCTTTGTTTAACGCGTAGACCAAGTGCCTAGTAGTTTTCTTACGTTAGCCAGTAACTATTGCTTGGAGATCAAGTTTGCATGTTGTGCTCAACTGAAATGTGTTCTTGAGTTTCCCCTAAAGGATATTATTTTAAGATTGGCTAGATCATCTTTGATAAGGAGGGCAGTCTGACAAGGAGAAGGTCGTTCCATGATCCACTCAAACATGCTCCTCGTTAGAGGGACTAAAGCACACAATCGATGTAATCCATGAGCTGGAGCACCAAATGTTCTAAATAAAAAAGCATTGGCCCAGAAATTCGGGTCGGGGGCTTCCCGCGAGTGCAAGCCCCCGACCTGCACTTACCTTGTGCGCCGGCAGTTGAGCTGTAGGGCCCCGTGGAATTCCGATCCGGGGCCTGGTCCAGCTGCCGGCGCGCTGTGCTTGCGTATCCCAGGGGCGCAGTTAGTGCGATGCATCCCCTGGGATCACGTGAGCCATGGGCAGCCAATCGGAGGAGGGAAAAGCCCATTCATAAGATTGACAGGAAGACCTGTCTAAACTTATGAATGCTATGGGCCTCAAAATAACAGTAAACCTTCAAATACATTTTTTTTTAAATCACACTTTTTAAGTAAACTATAAATTACATGAAATAACTATTTTAAACAATAATTTTAAATTTTTGAAAAAAGTAATTTTATAAAAAAACGGGGCTAAAAATAAACTTACCTTGCTTTAAAGTATTTAAAAATAATAAACCTGTGGAAAAAATGTTTTAATTTTAATTAATTGACCACTTACCTTGCGCCTTACACCTGCTTTTTAAATGTGTAAATCCTGCAGGCTTACCCTCCCGGGAAAACCTGCAAAATAAACCTAAGTTCAAAGCGCACGTGCAGTCTCCCCTGTGCGCGCGTTCAACCTCTGAACCTCTTCGTTCAGAGGATCGGAAGTGCCGGTTTCCCGCGCATGCGCAGTGCATGCAAGAAACTGGCACTTCCATCGGGTCCGCGCGTGAGTACCCCGTGCGTACTCACGCGTTGGGACCCGAATTTCTGGGCCATCATGTGGTGAGGCTAAAGTTGAGGAGGGAAAAGAAAAGTAGAAAAAAAAACAAAGTTGAAGTAGTAACAAATTGTTAAAATAATGTAAAGGAACAGGTCATGGGTTATAATAGTGTGTGGTGAAGTTAAAATATATTTTCTGTGTTTTGTTTTCAGCATTTAGTGTTTGGTATTAAGTCCTTCATAGCCTACCTAATCCCGGATATGCCCAAAGATTTGTGTGACCAGATGCGACGAGAGAAGTACTTGGTACAGGAAATGATGTACGAGGCAGAGCTGGAACATCTGCAAAGAGAACGGAAAAAGAATGGCAAAAGATATCACCATGAATGGCCTTAGCATGACCAATGAGACCAGTGAACAGACACTCCAGATGGACTGCACTGCTACAGAAGATGGAGATGCCAGCTATGCTGCACAAGTTCTTGCAAGTTTTTATATATATATATAACTTTTCTAATTATAAAGACCTCAAATGCATGTTTTCAAAAGAAAAAGGAGAAAAGAATAGAGTGCTGTATCTGCCCTTTGGATTTCAAGTCTGGCAAGCAGGTAAAGGATTGTTGACATCATGGAAGCCAAGTGTTAACCACCTGATGATTTGATGTTTCATTTTTAATAATGCTACACAAATTAATAGGAGTTCACATCACAATCATATGATCCACATTTACCAAAGAACGAGAAGTTTATTTGCAAAACAGTTCCCTTGTTCATTTAGATTTTTCCCCCGTTTTTTTTTTCTTCCATCAGTTTATGTTGTTTTCTTAGCCTGCTATGAGAAGCTTGTTTTTAAAAGGAACATCAGCGAGCAGAACCACAGACTGGTTTGCAGGGCTAGTACTGGACCACTGCAGTCGTCTGTTAGCAAGCGGTGCTCGTACTCAAGCTGTGACTGAGGTACGGCTGAACAAATCCTGAACCTTGACCAGAATTTTAGCTGAGTATTCTATTGGTGATAGCCAGAATGGCAACTGATAATGTGACCCAGTGGTTATGAAGGTAGGTTTACAAAATAAATTTTTCCAATTTTTTTGAAGCTACTAATTACATGCTTACCCTTTTGGTTTCCTGTTCCCTTTGATTTTAGGGGGAAAATGAGCAAAAGAGATTGTAATCTCTATTTATTGGCCTGCACAGTGCCTAAATAGTATTACAGAAATGACCAAATCACCACATAGTCCTGTTAAAATATCTTTCGCTTCCTACGAAGTTTGTTACATGTAAATGCATTAATCTTTCAATTAAACTAACTTTGGAACCAAGGTTGAAGGTTGCATTGTATCAAGTGGGAAAGCTGCAGTGGCCAACAAAAGCGGGGCTTTCTCTTTGATTACCTACGTCACGTTTCTTGTTATTGTGCAATGGACGGATCATCTGGTCTATTAAGTACTTTCAGTGTGCTTACATTCACTCATATGCTAGTTGTGTACTGCATAATAGAATGTGAAGCATTACATTCAGGCAGCTTTCCACATAATGATAAACAGTGCACAATGAACCAGAAATACAGTAAGTGCATACTGCCTAAAGGCCCTTGATAAAGCCCCCAAACATAACAGGATAAATATTATACTTTGTTGCTATAAAATATAGAAATTTTGCACAGAGTACCTCATAAATCTGTAGTTTTTGAATGGAACAACTTGCCACGATATAATGAACAACAGTGAGATGTTTGTTATAAATGATCTTGCCACACATCAGTATTTTCTTTTAGTTTCTCAGAGCAGGTGGATATTGTTGGAGCTGATGTTTTGCCTGGAGATAATTCACACTTGACGTTGTGTGATGGCAAGTCTTAAATTTAAAATGTCTGCCTGTTTATATCATTTTTTTTTCCAGTTTTGTTCTAAAATCTTACTTTTATTTCCTAGTTTAAGAGCCAAACTATGATGGAAACCTGTTGCATGTTACACCTTATAGTTTTTTTCAACGAGTGCAAAATATAACATGCAAACGCAATCCCACACACTTACTTGAACATTCACATCATAGTTGTCTCTCGATTTTGTTATATCGCAGCTATAAAGGTCCTGTCATCTATAGGAATAGAAACCAGGTTAATACCAGTACAGGTACTGTACGTATTGATTCCAGTGATGTGGGGTCACGGGTAAAAAGGTCTGTTGTAAGACTACCACATCAAAATTAAAAATGGTCCCTACCAACCATTTCTAATAACTTTATATTGACTCTAATTCCTGTATACAGTAACTGTAAGACCGTGTGGCTATATAAAGTAAATCATTGGGCTGGCTTCTTTATAAGCATGGCTCCCTAAAAAAGCTTTGATTTGCCCATTGGCAGGGTTTTCTTTCCTGATGAGGGAGGTGATCAGTGCAATGAAATTATTTACTATGCAGTTCAAAGGGTTGTACGTCACTGTCGAGCCTTATGTAATATAGGATTCTGAACACCTTAATATCATAATCAGTACTTTCATCCAAAAAATTACATGTTGCTTTAATACAAGATTGCACAGCACTGTCTTAAAACAAATGCCTTTTTTAAGTGAATGAAGTTCAGCAAAATAAAGACAAGGCAAAGAAATGTCATTACTTAAATCATGAGCTATGCATTGTTATTAGCGTTTATATGACTATCTATTATATATTAGCACAATTGGTTTCGTGCACTGTATGTGTAAAACAAAAGCTGTCACTTTAAATCTCAGATTTGTGGTATTATGAGCACATTGCATTTCTGTGAATAGTTTGAAACCCTTCTATTTATAATTGTTTTTGTTGAAGTTGAAACTGAAAGGCTAATGGGACTGGTTTATGGAGTTGCTACAAGATCTAACTTTTCCTGTGAGTTGATTCCTTCCACTCATAGATGCTTTACTTCGGTATAAGCGACGGGTCAGAACTAAAAGGACCTTTTTGTAGCTTATCGTGCATTTCCTCAGCTGCTTATTAATTTAACACATATTGGATGCATTGCCTTACGGTCTTCAGAAATGTGGATACTCAACGGGACGGTTAATAAAAAGCAATTTGAAAAGATGAGCTGGGAACGCTGGCGCACATTAAACCAAAATAATCCACTCCATTCACCTGTCCATTCCTGAGTATACAAGAAAACTAGCGAGGTTTGAGCTTTTGAAAACCAATTCTGTATCAGATGCACTGTATGTTTGTATTAATGGTGCTTTTTTACTGTTACCATACTAGCATGTTTATGACAGCACAGCTTTTATGATTGGTTGGACGATTTCTATCTGGTAGAGTTTGGTCTCTTTCACACGTTTTTCTATTTGTGCTACCTAGGTTGCATTCGAGAGATTTATTCACACATAGTTGCAAGTAAAATACTCAGCATGTACCTATTTCAGGCTGTTCAATATTTCCTACAATTTATAGAGATTTGAGTCACTTCACGAGAACCACAACTTAAGATCTCTCCTGCTTCTATTTAGAACTTTAAAGTTCTTAGTCATTATCCTGATGCAACACTACAAGACATCTCCTGTGTATTACAGGTCTTCAGAATAGCCTCTAATATTAAACCTCGAGTCAACACACTATTTCCATTGTCAGGGCCTAGAGTTTTGCTCTTTTTCTCGTGTATTGTCCATTTAAATCTCTTGTAATCATTTTCAGCCAGCTCATCATAAGTGTCTTGCTGCCTAGCAATGAAATCTTCCTGACACACATCACTTTTCAGCACAAATCCTGCCCATTACATCCACCTTTCATTGCTTGCTCCTTCTCTGGACTCTCGATTGACATCACCACCCAGTACAATCAGTTCATTAATCTTAAGATATCAATGGAATCTCAGCCATTGAGTCTAAAATGTAATGGATTTGAGTATGTTTCTTAAATCTGATTTTTAAGCCAAAGGGTCTGTTGTTTCCTGTTTGAACTGAACCTACTTGGTTAAGTTAGGACCTCATGCAGTTCAGAGAAGGTTCACGAGGTTGATTCCGGAGTGAAGGGGTTGTCTTATGAAGAAAGGTTGAACAGGTTGGGCCTATACTCATAGAAACATAGAAGATAGGAGCAGGAGTAGGCCATTCAGCCCCTCGAGCCTACTCCGCCATTCAATGCGATCATGGCTGATCATCCAAATTCAGTACCCTGTCCCTGGAGGTACTCATTGGAGCTTAGAAGAATGAGAGGTGATCTTATTGAAACATATAAGATTCTGAAGGGGCTTGACAGGGTAGATGCAGAGAGGATGTTTCCCCTCGTGGGGGAATCTAGAACTCGGGGGCATAATTTCAGAATAAGGGGGCACCCATCTAAAATGGAAATGAGGAGGAATTTCTTCTCTCAGACGGTCGTGAATCTTTGGAATTCTCTTCCCCAGAGAGCTGTGGAGGCTGGGTCATTGAATATATTTAAGGTGGAGATGGAGAGATTTTTGAACGATAAGGGAGTCAGGGGTTATGGGGAGCGAGCGGGGAAGTGGAGTTGAGGCCAAGATCAGATCAGCCATGATCTTATTGAATGGCGGAGCAGGCTCGAGGGGCCAAATGACCTACTCCTGCTCCTACGTCTTATGCTCTTATGTCCAGAACATGGTCGTTCCCTAATTGAACAACTGGCCACTCTCAGTTTAGTTGCCACTATGTAATAGAACTTTGTTCAAAGGAAGCAAAAATGAACTATTTTAAATTATTTATTTTAGATCCATTTTCTATTTCTTCAATTTCCAGAATGTTACATGGACAAAAACAAATGTAAAATATTGGCCTGGATTTTGCGGTCGGCGGCGTAACTACGGATTATGCCACCGGCATCCGAATGGAATGTGTGAACTTACCCGATGGGAACCCCTCCTTCCAGGACTTGCTGGCAGATGCTGCGCAGTAGAGGGCAGCGTAGTAGCCCACCGATCCCAGGGGCGCACCGTGTGCGGAAGTGTACCTGGAATCACATGGGCTGGTGCTCCAATCAGCAAGCAGAAGAGAGGTCTCATTATTTATAACATAGGTGTTTATGCACATTAAATCCTAGAAAGCTCTAGTAAGGAGGATTTTGTTTTCCTTTCCTCCACTTTGGATGTTCAAGCTTATGCACCACATAGATACAAAAAAAAAACCTCAATGTAGCAACCACTTCCTCCGAACTTTTCATGGACAATAAATACTTTCCATGGACAAAATCCTAAAATTCTTCCATTTCCGGCCTCATATAGTTTTTAAAATTACTTGGATTTGTCAGGAGGCATCCCCTTACGCTGTGTAAACGGGCCCTGCTGCATCAGCCGTAAATATTTCAGGTGTAATTTCCAGGCAATTGGTGGGCAATTAGCCCAACTCTGCACGAGCAATTAGGATTTCATAGAATCATAGAATGGTTAGAGCACAGAAGGAGGCCATTCGGCCCATCGAGCCTGTGCCAGCTCTCTGCAAGAGCACTTCAGCTAGTCCCACTCCCCCGCCTGTCGGTGCAAGCACATGCGGAAATCCAGAACTTGCGGTCCATTTCAAAGGTAGTCTGGGTACGCCATCATACCCACCACATAATCTGGCCCATAATCTTTTATTTGTTTGCTAGGGTGAATTTTGTCTTGCGATGGACACCCCCTGACGTAAGAAAACTACTAGGCACTTGGTCTAAGCATTAAACAAAGCTTTAATCAACTGTTTTACAACATGGAGGTCTAGTTGTGTCCTTCACTAGTTCCTGTTAAGAATGTCCTGCGCAAGTTGGGCCCGTGCCCGAGTATTTATATGCTCCCTGGACAGCGCCACCTGTAGGCCGCTCAGTATTATTTCATAAGTCTTTCTTTCATGAATGACTGATTCATGTCACTCCCTAATTGCTAACGAGTCTCTCACGTGGTACTGTATGACAGAGTAAATAATGTACTTCTCCATAAAAATGATGTATTACGTAAGAGCTATAAAAGAATATTCAGGACTGTAACAGACCGCAGTGGTCCATCTGGCTAGTCCCATTGTGTGTTGGATGTAACCATGTCAATATTTATTATTGGTCAGCGGGTACAAGAAGCCATCACCATTTTAAAAAGTTTCCGAAAGCAATCCAGAGCAATCTATACATTATGAATTCCTGTTTGCCTGATATAGAGTATGCAAAATCTTCCCATAGGGACACATCCAACTTACCTGTATCCAGAATGTTTCGCACTGGACGGCAAAGTTAAAGTTTAAGTACCACCAAGTGTGTACAGGACTATTACGTACTGGAATTTAACTAGCTTAAACCATGCAGGTAACCAGTACTGCTCGGCTTCCCACCACTTGTCCAGTGGACAGGGCCCTGCCCATTAGGCTGGAGTAGGTCAGCGCCTGGTGGGAAGGTCAAAGAGGCCCTCCAGCAAATCAAAAACTGTCCTTTTTGGGGCCAGGAAGAGCAGTACTGCTCCTCCAGGCCACACATGGAAAGTTGTGGTCTCCCCTGTTCCAGACTCTTCCCCCTTCACTCCTGCGAGCCTCCTGTGACACCCTCCCAAAACCCCTACCCTGTACTTGCCCATAAACTGGCAGGTGGCCAAAGGCCACCGGATCTTCCCCTGCCGGCAGCCGCTCTGCACCCTCTTCCCATCGCAAAGTGGACCAGCAGCATTTAAATGAGGCCCAGCGGTTAAAATCGCCCTAGTCTCCTGCTGCCTCTGGTAGGCAGCACATTAACTCGCCGGTGTGGTTTCTCAACAGAAACCCGCTCTGAGTTAAAATCCACACCATTCTGTGGACATTTTTTAGTGATTTAGGCTGTGCAAAGTATCACTAGTTGCACGTACGTTACTAGATTCCTGCATAGAAGTGCACCTTATCCACAGAAGTTAGCAATTCCCAGGCGCAGGTGAACTAGACATTCAGAGGTTTCTAGCTTGCAGATAAGCCTTTTCACTTATTGGCTTTGTTGATTGTTGCTCTGCATTGGAATTACATGTAGATAATTGAGTCTTCTAAGGCTCCAAAGTCTTTTTTTTATTCGTTTATGGGTGTAGGCATCGCTGGCAAGGCCAGCATTTATTGCCCATCCCTAATTGCCCTAGAGAAGGTGGTGGTGAGCCGCCGCCTTGAACCACTGCAGTCCATGTGGTGAAGGTACTCCCACAGTGCTGTTAGGGAGGGAGTTCCAGGATTTTAACCCAGCGACGATGAAGGATCGGCAATATACTTCTAAGTCAGGATGGTGTGTGACTTGGAGGGGAACTTGGAGGTGGTGGTGTTCCCATGCGCCTGCTGCCCTTCATCCTTAGCTATTTCAACGTCATTTTTGAAGTACATGTATTTATTATTTGTTATTCCTGGGTGCGGTACTTCCCACATCTGCATTATATTTCATCTGCCAGTTTTCTGCCCACTGACATATTTAATCCAATTTATTCTGTAATTTTTGAACTGGCCCTTCCGATTCCACTGCCCCTCCCAGTTTGGTGTCATCTGCAAATTTGCACTTTGCATTGTGTTTCTGAAACCAAGATAATTTATGCAAATTAGAAACATTAGTGGTCCCCACATTGAGCGCTGGGGGACCCTCGCAGTACTTCTCCCCCACCCTGATATAGCTCTCCTAAGCGAGTACTTGTTTTCTACCCTTCAGCCGATTTCTTATCCACTCCCAACATTTACCCCAAATCCCTAATTCTTCATAGAAACATAGATGATAGGAGCAGGAGTAGGCCATTCGGCCCCTCGAGCCTGTTCTGCCATTTAATGAGATCATGGCTGATCATCCAAATTCAGTACCCTGTCCCTGCTTTCTCCCCATATCCCTTGATCCCTTTAGCCTTAAGAAATATATCTAACTCCTTCTTGAATATATTTAATGAATTGGCCTCAACTGCCTTGTGTTGTAAAGAATTCCACAGGTTCACCACTCTCTGGGTGAAGAAATTCCTCCTCATCTTTGTCCTAAATGGCTTACCCCTTATCCTTAGACTGTGACCCCTGGTTCTGGACTCCCCGACCATCGGGAACATCCTTCCTGCATCTAGTCTGTCTAGTCCTGTTAGAATTTTATAAGTTTCAATGAGACCCCCTCTCATTCTTCTAAACTCCAGTGAATATAAGCCCAATCGACCCAATCTCTCCTCATATGTCATTCCTGCCATCCCAGGTATCAATCTGGTGAATCTTCGCTGCACTCCCTCCATGGCAAGAACATCCTTCCTCAGATAAGGCGACCAAAACTGCACACAATACTCAAGGTGTGGTCTCACCAAGGCCCTTCGAGTTTAATAGTCTTTCATGTGGAAATTTGTCAAATGCCTTTGGATGTTTAGGTACACCACATCTTTGGATTTCCCTTAGTCCACTGGGGTTGTTATTTTCTCAAAGTAGTTGAGGAGATTGGTCAGGCAAGATCCTCCCCTTCTGTTCCATTACCATCTCCTTTTGCTTTGCACCATCATCCCTTTTGTCATTTAATCTTTTCTGCCTTCCACCTTATCACAGACCTTTCATTTTGTTCTTTCCCTCTCCTCCTCCATTTCCCTGCCTCTGCACCTGGTTAAAATCTGTTACTTCTCTAACTTTTACCAATTCTGATGAAACGATGGCCGGGATTTTGCGCACCTCGACGGGTCTGGTGCAGGCGATGTCGTTGGCGGGTCACAGCCCCACCGCTGGCTCCATCCCGCTGCCTAAAATGAACTTATATTGATAGGACTTGTTAAGCCCGCCCAGCACGTTTCTTGGTCCAATTAGAGGAAGCGGATCTGGTGATGTCATTCATGACGCATCATTAGCCGGTTTCCTTAAAGGGACCATGGCCAACTTTTATTTGACATTGAGGTGCTGCAAACACTGACAATCACTGCATAGAGGTGCAGGGCTGCACCCAGGTTCTCCCATGACTCCCTCCATGTGCAGGGATGTCGTCAGAAGGACCTGGGTGCAGTGCCGCAAATGTTTCAATGATCTCATTAGATCACGAAACGTTAGTACAAAGCCACACTCACCTTCTTCCTCCTGTGCCTCTCATCACATCCCCATCACTCTGCCTTCCCTACCCTACATCCTTACTCACACCAACTTACCTTGCACCTCCACCCATCCCTCTCTCTCTATCTACATTATCACATCCACTTCTCACTAGCCACCCCTCACACTCGCCCTCATCTTAGTGCAATCATACCAACTAACAACACACAAAGCCACTTGGGTATTTTATGCAATGTTCATGTAAAGTTTCTGTTAATGAGCTGTCAAACATTGAAACCTTTATTTTCAACACTTTGCGTTCTTGCACAGATTTGTGTGCACCTTTGGAAGTGGCTTAGTGAGTTGCAGTGAATGACAAGACATAACTTTACCCCCCGCAATGGTGATGAGTGTGAAAGGAATGGCTTGGGCATTGTAGGAATGCATTATGGTGTTGGTGTGGGGTGGTGCCAACCTGGCGCATCATGTGGCAGCCAGGGTGTACAACATCAAGTGAAGTAAATCAGGCCATGGTGAGGTCATCCTTGGCCTCCCAGGCAGCAATGTGCTCTGGTGCTGATGCCCTTTTTCCTGTGCAGCATCAGGTGATCGCGGAGAAGGTTGGTGTTGTTGTTGGTACTGCTGGTGTGCCTAGTACTGCTGGTGTTGGGGCTGATCGTAGTCAGGTTCTGAGGACCAAGGTGAGACAATATAAAAGACACCTATGTTGATAGAACAGATGGCAGGTGAAGTATAGATGACAGAAGCATTCTGTCAATGGTGAGAGAGTTCTTCCAATGAGGTGAGAGTGGATGGGGAGTGGAAATTGGAAAGCCTGCAGAATCTGTGCTGGAAATGGACTGAGAAACAGCTTGTATCTGAGGAAAGTGATGATCTATCAGGCGGGAGCTTTTACTGTACATTTGAAGCTGTCAAGTAACCAGCCGGAGCAATGGCAATTCAACTCCCACCTCAGGTTCACAGACGTGGACCCCAAGCAGCGCAGACTCCGTGGGCGAGCAGTTAAAGGTAAAAGGTAAGTTTTAAAGCATTATTAAGGGTCTGTCAACAACCCAATAATTGATTTAATTGGGTCGCCCACCTCTACAGTTTGGGTCGGATCGGAGATCACACACGCCATTGGGAAAGGCGGGTCCTGACCCGCTGTCAAATTCCGGCCGTTAACTCTGTTCCTCTCTCCACAGATGCTGCCCGACCTGCTGCTTATTTCCAGCATTTTCTGTTTCTAGTTCAGATTTTCAGCATCCAAAGTACTTTGCTTTTGTCTTCCCCTTCTGAATGCATGTTGACTGTTTTTAGCTGGGTTGTTATTGCACGGATAATCCTCAATTGATTCCTGATAATTAATTCCATTATTTTACATGGAGTGTAAGTAAGATTACTGGACTAACATCTGTTTTGTCACCCATTTTGAATATGGGCACCATGTAAACCTGTTTCCAATCTCCTGGTACCCGAGTTGAGTCAGATACGATCATGTTGTGACCACTGTTAATCCCCCATTGCAGCTAGCTATGAGAGACACCAAGTCTGACAACACACACCGAGACCATAATAAAAGACATAAACATCGACAAAAGCGGCCCTCTTTAGAGCCTCAGCCAAAACAATTTTGGAGTAACAACCTGTGATGATGATCTACTGGTACCTCCCTAGTGTCCATTGATTCCCACACATTGTTTGTCTATGCTTCACAAATATCCTTCTTAGTGTCTACCAGCGTTCTGGGATAAACACCATCTAATCCTTGGGTCTTACTTGCTTTGAGCCTTTTAGCTGGTCTAGGACATCCATCTCTTTTATGTCTTAGTCATTGATTTTGCTTAGGCTATCCCTTTTCGGGAGGGTATGTTGCTCAGGTCGTCCTTTATGAATAATTGGAGGAAGTAATCATTCAGAATACAAGAAACTCTCTTTTTACCGGCACCTCAATAACCGGAAATCTCTCTTAACTGGCAAAATTCAGCAGTAGGTTCAGGTAAGTTTTACTTCATTAGTGGCCATGTAACCGGGGTTCCTGGATCTGTGGCCATGTAACCAGGGTTCCTGCACCTGTTGCCATGCAACAGGGACACCTGGATCTGTGGCTGGGTAACCGGGGTTCCTGCACCTGTTGCCATGCAACAGGGACGCCTGGATCTGTGGCCATGTACGGGGCTCTCGTACCTTGGTAAGTATACCTCTCTGTAATCCGGACTTTTTGATCAACCGGCACCACGCCAGTCCCTTCGGTGCTGGATAAAAAAAGTTTCCTGTATTTACTATTTTGTGCACTCCCCCAGGTTAAAGTCCATTTGCATCTTTCAGGGTTTTCACCTCTTCTCAGACTGCCCTCTTACTGTTGCAGTACTGAAAGAATTTTTTACTATTGGCCTGGCAATTGCGGTAGGAGGCTTGCCGCTGGCGTGCGCCTCCAAACCGAAAAGAAATCCGAACGTACCTGGTGTCTCCGGAGCTTCGGACTCTTGCGGTCCTGAGCCTGCAGGTGTACACCTGTGTAAAGGCCCACAGACCCCAGGGGCGCAAGTGTCCCTGGGACCACGTGGGCCAGGCCAACCAATGAAAAAGGGGGATTCCTATGATGCTTATGGGGATTCCATTTACGTAGGGAATCCCCATAAGCATGATAGAAATCACCAAATAAATAAAATTTCACACCACTTAAATAAAAAATAGATGATCACATCTTCAAAATTAATTAAAACATTTAAACATTAAACATTTAAAATACAAATTTAATTTTTTTGAAAAAAAATTTCAACATTGTAAAACAGGACATTTACCTAAACTAATTTTAAGTGTATGTGTGTGTTTAAATCATTTAAAACATTTAAAACATTTTATTTTAACATTTATTTTAACCCTTACGCTGGTTTAAAAAAAGGCCTGATGTCTGCATTTACCAGGCATAAGGGTTTCGTGGGCATTCGCTGGGCAGTAGTTGGGCCCAGTGAAAGTGAATTTGCAGCAGATGCGGTGGATCTGTCCAAGCGAAACTTGACAGATCGCCAGTTCCGGGTTTTCACGCACGCGCAGCACATGCGGAAACCCGGAACTTGCGCGGCCATTCTGAAGGCTTCTGACAGCGCACGTTGCCAAAAACACCGTAATTTCAGGGTCATTATATTTAGCCCCTGATACTATGCTTTTTCTAGACTCCTCTTTGCTCTTCTGATCATCTTTTTAGTGTGTTTCAGCATTTTCCTTTATTCATCCCAGTCAGTTCCATCCCCTTTCTCCCTGCAAGATTTCCCTGAGGAAATTCCGGGCCTGTATGATTGCACTCCTTGGTTATACTCGCTTACTTGTATGAGTTTCACTGCTTATGCAGTGACATAGTATGTGGCCTGCGTGAGAAACACAAATCTTCCAAATGTGTGTGATGACCATTTGGGTCTGTGGAGCAAACCTGAATTTAAAGATTGACATACATAGTCTGCCATTTTACAAATCCCAGCAAGGTACATATACAATTTTTAAAAATCGCAAATGATGTTTTGGTAAAATCTAAGATGCTCACAAAGCAGTAAAGCTTTCCTTCTGATGAACAAACTTCTTAGAGAACAGGTTTCTGTCAGACTCCTTCATTCTATTGAGGGTACCAGAGAGGTCGGAACTTTGCTGTCAGAGAGTTTGACCTCCATTTGGATAGCCTCATGGTTCAAAAAATGTTCCAATCTAGGAATTTATTAAACTAACACGTCGTTTACAATTTATCTTTCCTTTTACGGATTGATCTTAAAATAATTTAATTTTGTATTCAAACTTCACACTGTCCTTGATTGGAGATCATCTAAACTTACAGATTTCAAATGCAGTTTACACATTAAGAATTGCACTCAGCTCTCAGGAACCCCCGCTGAATTATTGCAAAATATTATTTTAGTGAATGCACAGATATATTTTGTAGCTAAATTGCTCTGTATTTTGTATTACTAAATAACACGATGCTGCATGGAACTTACATTTGCAAATTTTGCAAGTGATGATTAATAACCAGTTCATTTTCAAATAGAGAGTGGAACAATGAGTTGCTGACCTGGTTCAGAAACCAATTGCTTTTCAATCTGAGAAGTGGTAGCATGAATTGAACGAGTGTATATTTATTTCAATGCATCACTTATAATGTGGCAGTATTAGTCTTGAGGCGTTTTTTGAGAACAGTGCGAATACTGTTGATCAAACGGCTGTTGTGATTTTAGCACCGCTGTCAAATGTGATGTAGTTGCTATTTTACCATATTATTCTGCTATATTTCAAGACAACAGTATTTTCCATGTCTGAATGTTTATGGTGTTTTCGAACTTGTGTCTTGATGAAACAAGAGTCCAAAAAAACAAATATGTTCAGTTGTAACAATCTTTGTTCCAGGAAATGTAAGAGCACTATTTTGTTAGGCTTTTTGACCAGTTATGTTTGATGATTCAGTCACCAGGTTTACAATGTCGCACCTGGAGCGAAACGTACAGTATTTTTTTTCCTTAAAAACTGAAGCATAAAAAAGACACAAAGTAATCATTGATACTTGGTACATTTGCTTGGGCCTGTACTGTAATATTTACAAAATGCTCTGTTTAATTTTGTAAGATTTACATGTAAAAATTGTAATGACTATTATACAGATTTGGATATCAGAATTTTCATTAATAAATAACTGATTGTATGCACATTGGTGTTTGTGGATCAGTGAAAATATGTAATATAATTAATGCAGTAGAAGCGTAATTGCATGATTCCACCATGCCAGCAGGGAATGTTGCCAGGAGAATCAGGTTGTATCCCTGTCTCCGATTCAAGCTCCTGCTGGAAGTGTGACATTGGGCCAGAATTTGCTGGCAAAATAAGGGCGATTTTAATGCGCAAACCGTTATTAGTGCGTAAATCGTCCGGCAACGTGTAACGAAAGGTGATACCCTGTGAGTTGCAAATCACCATAAGTTGCTGGGAGATTTGCGCCACACCGCCTTAGCCTCGTAAAAACAGCAACTCAGCCTCAACCTCCCCGTGAGTTTCACGAAATTGCAGCTCTTGCGGATTAATTCCAATTAAACTCGCCATGGAAAGTTAGGGCTGGTACTTAACAGCATAAGGGCACTTTTAATGATTTATGTTTCTGCAATATCACTCAACCTCTTTGGTCCAGAAAGGGAACAATTGAAACTGTGGAGTTTCATTCCTGCAAGTAGTTCTTAGAGATTTTTAATATTTTAAATTTAAAATGTTTTATTCTTTTTCTTACTTTCCCTTTCTGTCTTCTTTTTCTCTTTCTCAATTCAATCTTTCTTTCCCTCTCTATTTCTCTTTCTGTACCTGATTTGACTCTTAATTCACCCTACTTCCTTCACTGTCATTCCTCTGTCTCTTTCTCAATCCTTAAATCTCATTTGTTAAGGAGATAGACTGTTGGTCCCGTCGTTCATCAAGGACCCAGATGGCCCTTTGACCTCGCGCCATTATCAGCTCGCACTTCCAGCAATTTGCAACGCAAACAAGTTGTCGAACTGAAGAGTGAAGAGCCTAACTAATGGAACACACCGCCAGATGCCCCGCTCCAGAAAATTCAGGGCCATTGTTTAACTACCCCTTAGATCTTCTCTAAAATGCTTTTCTATGAGAAGTAACACAATGATATTCCAGAAATGGTATTCTTTCCACTGATGCCTGGAAGGAATGGAAAGCTTTCCTGGTGCTGTTACAAAGGACAGCTATGGACTTGAGAGTCATACCTGTTAGTTGCCTCACATCCTCACAGATTGACCTCAAAGCCTGCACATAGGTCTGGTGTTCCTCAAACATCCCTCTTTATAGATGAATACCAATGACTCCCCATTCCACTGGAGGCCTTCACCTCAGCCTCTACTGGGAAGGCCATCCTCACCCACTCCCCATTCCACTGGAGGCCTTCTCCTCAGCCTCTACTGGGAAGGCTACCCTCACCCACTCCCCATTCCACTGGAGGCCTTCTCCTCAGCCTCTACTGGGAAGGTAATCCTCACCCACTCCCCATTCCACTGGTGGCATTGTACTCTGTGAACCATTTTGTGCCAGATCCTCAATTACTACTAAATCTCCCCTGCTAGGTGAACGTCTCTGAGTGGTGCCTGTGAGAGAGGAAGCAAGTACTGCAATTGATAAGTTGGAGTGGGTTGTGAAGATGAAAATGGGGCAGCTGCACTTGACTGCTGGCTGGTCTTCATCCTCCTCTTCCCCACCACCATCACAGTAAAACTCCCCAGCTCCACCTCCTCATCATGACCAACAGCGTCATATTTCTCTTCCTGTGCCCCCGTTGCTGTGGTGCATCTGCTGGAATGGGTGATAGAAGCTAAGAATGGGTGAGAATTACCCACGGGTTTAAGGAGATGGAGAAAGGGGGGGTGGTGGTGGTCCTGTGTGGTGCTTTAGAGGGATGCCAGGGTGACAGTGTAGATGTTCATTTACTAACCTGGTGCTGGCAAGATGCCATCGCCCTTACCATCTCCCACAACAAGAACCAAGTGAGTGCCCATGATCTGCATGGCCTTGTCCTCGAAGGGGATGAGGAGTTTAAAAGTGGGCATGCTCCCTCTGGCAGCTTGCCTTTGGTGAGTATTTTGCATTAATTTGTTCTGCAGGAAGATAGAAATGAGGGTAAGACTAGCAGTTGAGGACTGTATGGGGCATGGGGGAGCTATAATAAGAGATTTGGGGGAATGAGCCTATTAAAGTGAAGGGCAGATTTTTAGGATTGTGCACGTAATTAATTGCCGCAAGGGGAGCTGGGTAGCCACAGTGCAGGATAACTAAGTTAGAGCTGGTCTTAACCAGAGTGCAGTGTGAAGGTTTAGTTGTGGAAGTATTACTTTAAGAGGGTGAAGAGTCTGCTGGTGCCCAGAGTGGGCAAGGAAGAAAAGGAGAGCGTCCCAATTTGTTACTTTGCCAACCCTGATGAAATCTCTTGAGCTTTTTTGTTGCACTATTGTGCAGTCATGGGGGTGAGAGAACTGGCACGAGTTACATTTCTGGGTGGTTTGCTGACAGCCACAGCCAGGCGTCTACATCTCCTGCCTTCGATTTCCTTGAGAAGGGCTTGGAGGCCTGAATGAGTGAGGTTTTTGCATTCTTCCTCTCGGGCTTGGTGCCATGCCCTGCAGCCCTTTGGGTCCAGATGGTGTCTCAGTAGTCATAACTCTGTACAAGTATAATAAAAATATTGCTAAGACATGCAGTGAAGTTACTAGAGAATGAAGTAACAGCACTGTTCATCTTTTACATACCTGTCCTCCAGTCTACTGCTGAAGAGCCTGGGTTGAATTGTCTTTGTAAAGACTGAACAGGGGTTTCCAGGTCAATCAGTCGCTTACATCTGTATTTTTTTATTCATTTTTATGGGATGTGGGCATCGCTGGCAAGGCTTGCATTTATTGCCCATCCCTAATTGCCCTTGAGAAGGTGGTGGTGAGCCGCCTACTTGAACCGCTGCAGTCCATGCGGTGAAGGTACTCCCACAGTGCTGTTAGGGAGGGAGCTCCAGGATTTTGACCCAGCGACGATGAAGGATTGGCTATATACTTGGAGGTGGTGGCGTTCCCATGTGCCTGCTACCCTTGTTCTTCTAGGTAGAAGAGGTCGTGGGTTTGGGAGGTGCTGCCGAAGAAGCCTTGGCGAGTTGCTGCAGTGCATTTTGTAGATGGTACACACTGTAGCAATGGTACACCTGTGGTGGAGGGAGTGAATGTTTAAGGTGGTAGATGGGGTGCCATTCAAGCAGGCTGCTTTGTCCTGTATGGTGTTGAGCTTCTTGAGTGTTGTTGGAGCTGCACTCATCCAGGCAAGTGGAGAATATTCCATCACGCTCCTGACTTGTGCCTTGTAGATCGTGGAAAGGCTTTGGGGAGTCAGGAGGTGAGACACTCGCCACAGAATACCCAACCTCTGACCTGCTCTTGTTGCCACAGTATTTATGTGGCTGGTCCAGTTAAGTTTCTGGTCAATGGTGACCCCCAGGATGTTGATAGTGGGGGATTCAGTGATGGTAATGCTGTTGAATGTGAAGGGGAGGTGGTTAGACTCTCGCTTGTTGGAGATAGTCATTGCCTGGCACTTCTGTGGCGCGAATGTTACCTGCTGCTTATCAGCCCAAGCCTAAACGTCGTCCAGGTCTTGTTGCATGCGGGCATGGACTGCTTCATTAACTGAGGAGTTATGAATGGTGCTGAACACTGTGCAGTCATCAACGAACATCCCCATTTCTGACCATGTTTTACATGCATTTTACGCCAATGACTGCACCAATGCAAATAAACAGAGCCAGGAAACCCATGTGTAACTCGTACTAACCGATGCAATTTTATTTTTTAATGGCTAAACAGAAGAGTGACTCACTTTGAGGAGATTCTAACAACAGGTACCTGCCTACAACCTAATGCGTAGTCTTGCTTTTTATCTTGGGCTGTAAAAAAAAGTAAGTGATAACATTGAGTATACACATAAAGGAACATCTAATGTTCAAGTCTACTGATTTACAGTTTTCACAGTAAAATGGGTAGAATTGTGCAATGTGATCCCAAAAATACAGCTAAAAATCCAAAATGGCATGTTATTCGAATGCAATCTGCCTGACCAGACTGTAAATCAGTGGCACTGATGATGCATTGTGTGTTACATGAATTTACACCCATATTGTTATAAAACAGCATAACCTCTGACTCACTGTGTACAAAGCCAGGGGAGAACTAGCATTAATATAGTAGAAATGGTACAATACACTCTTGTCTATGGGATTACACTTCTGTGCCACATTCTGATGTCATGCATTTTTGATTGGGTGAATTTTTTTTTTAAATCACAACTTTGTAACCATCGTGACTCACCTGACTATGAAGATTTAGGAAAATCCATCAAATTGGAAGCTCAGCCAATCAAATCACTGAAAGAATGTATAATTCTTTTTTTCTCAGTAACTGAAATTTCTAATGTTCAAAATAAGTTTTGAACCATTACAAAAACTTTAAAAATTACATATTTCACAATAATATAATTTATCTTGTCTATTTGTTTACCTTCATTAATGCTTTGTTTGGAGGCCCCACCTCTACAAAAGTTGGGTTGAACATTTCACAGCTGTCACTCTTATCAATTAGCAACTAAACTTTCTCTGCAGTTTCCAGAATGCTGCAGTCTGAGCATGTGCAAACAAGAATATACCAGGATGTACCTATGGCCCGGATTTTGCTTTCAGTGGGTAAGGAACAGTGCTCGCCATTCACCTCGCTGACAGTTTCCCATAGAGGTTTCACGGGCTTGTCAGCAGAGATTTCCCCTGACCTACAGCCTGTTTGAGCAGGGCGCCCTCTACAGGGGATCTGTACTTTTTGTGAGCAGGTCAAGAAACAGCGAGACTCTACAACCAATCAGATTGAAGAAACCTCACTGAAACATGCAGAGTCCAAACCAGGAAGTACAAAGCAGGAAATATAAATTCGATTTAAATGATGTACAGAATGCGAAATAAAGAATGGGAAACACAGATGGGATTAAGTGAGAGAGATAAAAGAGACAGACAGATAAACTAAAAAATATATTGTTTTTTTAAGCTGCAATATTCATTTTCTTCTGAGGGAATGAGACTCCACACTTGTAAAATTAATTTTTCAGGGCCAGAGAGGTTTTTCAGCAGTAATTAACACTCATTATGCTGTTAAAAACTCACTTACTCTGAACAGCCCTAACTTATTCAGCCATCTTTTGTGCAGATCTAGTGGGCAAGTATCCCAAGTTCACGACATTGCAGTCATTTCAATGCTGAGTCTGTTGGTGAGAACTGCAACAGCACACCCCGTGGAGGAGCAGGGTATGTCTGACAGCTACTTCCGGATTTCCGCAGTTTAACTGCACATGTGCATACTCCAGAAGTTGCTGTCAGAGTTACCCTGTAATAACGGTTGATAACGCTGATAGCCTCAACGGTATTATTACAGCAAGATCCAGCCAGTATGTTTCATTGCACTTAGAATGATGTATCTATAAGAAAGGATTTCTGAGGGTTTTTTTTTTCTTCAAAATGATTTGTTAGCAGTTGTGCAGAACAAATAGTAAAACTTGCTTCCCCAGTACAGTTTCACAATTATGACCAACTGCTTCATTTTAGTTGAGAATGTGGGTCAGATAAACAGACTCATCAGCATTTATGCATTGATTAGTTTCAATTTTGTCAATGTTTTTTATTTGTCTTGGTGTTTTTTCTCCCCTCATGCTCTAGCATAATTTGAGGTTTTTTCTTCTGGAATTGAATTTTGAAACCTTTTTACGTAACCTGTCATCTGTGTTTTGTTTAGAAATTGAAAACTGTCTAATTAATTTTGTGCTAGCCATTTATGTGGTGGTATTTTGTAAAGGAAAAGGAGGAATGGTAATTCTGGAAATGTTTTGAGCAAAAGTGTTTTAGATGCAGGCAGAAAGTTCACCTTCCGCAAGAATAATCATTTCAAAGCAAAAAAAAAGTCAATTATTGACCTAGAACCTGAAACATACAAGCAGTTTTGACTGCTCTCTGCTTGACCTCAGCAGCTTTTAAGTAGCTATAGTTATCTATGTATGTGTATGAAGAGCAGCTGCCTTAAAGGAACAGGCTTAACAGTTAAACTTCACAACTGTGCTTCCAGATCATAGGCATTGTAAGCAATGCCATAGATCAGTTAGTGTTACAATAATAAAACGACTCAAATGTCCAATAATACAAAAATCCACATTTGATTTACAATGGCCTGGATTTTGCATTAAGAATAACGGTGAGGCTATCAGCACTCTCAGTTATTATGGAGTAAAGCGGACAGCAAGTTCCAGAGTCAGCATGTGCGCAGTTAAACAGGGAAATCCGGAAGTTGCTGTCTGATTTTCCCAGCTACTCCACAAGCACGCTACTCCGGTACCTTGTCGATAGACTTGGCATTAAAAAGAAAGACTTGCATTTATTTAGCGCCTTTCACGACCACCGGACATCTCAAAGCGCTTTACAGCCAATTAAGTACTTTTTGAAGTGGAGTCACTGTTGTAATGTGGGAAACACAGCAGCCAATTTGCACACAGCAAGGTCCAACAAACAGCAATGTGATAATGACCAGATAATCGGTTTCTGTTACGTTGGTTGAGGGATAAACACTGGCCAGTACACCAGGGTTGTGGGTTCAAGTCCCTCGAGTGGGACTTGAACCCACAACCTTCTGACTCAGAGGCAAATGTGCTACCCACTTTTTTTTCATTATTATATTGTTTATTGAACATTAAGAACATTTACAACATCATGATCATTCCATTGTAAAAATACAAATCAATTCCGCTGCTCTGCACAGCCATTCCTCCACCACATATTAACATCAAAACCTGTAGTTTAATTTGTCTCCTGTAACATATATTAATCGATTGTACTTTAAAAATTGATTGTAAAATACTATCTTTAAATTCCTTTCTGAATAAAACATCCACAGAGCCTTATAATGATCTTTTAGCTTATATTTAAAATACTCTTTTTGATTGATTCTCCTCCCCTTAAAAAACAGAGCATTCCTTCTTTGCACAATTATGAATCTAGCCAAACTGAACTTTAAATTAATTGCCGCTCCGCTAGACTCGGGCAGACTCTCCTGCAATCCCCATCTCAAAATTGAGTCCCACGGGATTCCCATTATCACTCTTCGGTCCCCACCCAGCAAAAAAACTTCACACAACTATCGAACATAGTACTTAAAATCATTTAACTGTGGACATAACATCAATAAATGGGACAGAGTCTCATCCCGTGTCCCACACACTGGGCAAGTAGCCCCCTCCACTCGTCCAATCTTACACAAGACTGTCATGGTAACAATCCGGTTATGAGCCAATTTGAAATCCAGTTCAATCCACTCTGGACATTTAAAATTCGCCCACACTCCCTTCCAAATCCTGTTGAAGTCCAGCTGTAGGTATATACTCTGCCAAAACTCCTGACCAGCAGGTGTGTTGAATTTCCATTCTCTAAATACCTCATAGAAATCTCAACTTTTACAGTTGTCAAATTGGACCAACTCTCCCCCTTTCTCCAGCAGAAAGCTTGGAAAAGCGGGATGCATTTTACTTCCTTTGGAGATTTTGCATTTATTTCTTCCATCCAATCCTGTGGCATTGCCCTCACAACATTCTCATACATGATTCCTATTGCTTTTTCCTCTACCTCCTGATCCTCCACCCAAATCGTGTCCCTCACTATCGCTTCCGGCAACCAACCTGGAATTACCTCGTATAATACATCTTTCACAAATATAATAGCAGCTTTTATAAAAGCTTGATTAAATAATACCTCTCCTTCAATGTTGACCCACCTGTTCAAAAATAAGGGCTGTTCTAAAAATTCCTCAGCCCCCTTGGGCACTTTTAAAAAATTGGGCCCAAGTCTCTACAACCCCCTTATAAAACCTAGTGAGAGGTTTAATCGATTTCAAAAACATATTATTGTATTCCATATACATTGGCCCAGAAATTCGGGTCTCCACGGGTGAGTACGCACGGGGTACTCCCCCGTAGGCCCAATGGAAGTGCCGGTTTCCTGCATGCACTGCGCATGCGTGGGAAACCGCCACTTCCGTTCCCCTGAACGAAGGGGTTCAGAGGTCGAACGCGTGCGCGGGAGAGGCTGCGCGTGCGCATCAAACTTAGTTTTTTTTTACAGGTTTTCCCGGGAGGGTAAGTCTCCAGAAGTTAGACATGTAAAAAGCAGTCGCAAGGCCTGCTTTTTACAAGGTAAGTGGTGAATTAATTAAAATTAAAACATTTCTTCCACAGGTTTATTATTTTTAAATACTTTAAAGCAAGGTAAGTTTATTTTTAGCCCCGTTAGAAAATAAAATTATTTCTTTCAAAAATTTAAATTGTTTAAAATAGTTATTTCGTGTAATTTATAGTTTATTTAAAAAATGTGATTTTAAAAAAAATTACTTGAAGATTTAGTGCTGTTTTGGGGCTGTAGTATTTATAAGTTTTGACAGCACTTCCTGTCAATCTTATGAATGGAGCATTCCCTGCTCAGATTGGCTCTCCATGGCCCACATGATCCCAGGGGATGCATCAAACTAACTGCGCCCCTGGGATATGCAAGCAATGCACGCCGGCAGCTGGGGCAGGCCCCGGATCGGAATTCCACGCGGGCCCACAGCTCAATGGCCAGCGCGCAAGGTAAGTACAGGTCGGGGGCTTGCACCCGCGGGAAGCCCCCGACCCGAATTTCTGGGCCAATATCCCCTGCCCTCCTATCCCACTTCATTTAAAAAAATGCTCGAAACAACTTGTATTTGACTTCTGAAGAAATCTCTTCACCTCTTCTGAGGTCCGAACGCTGCCCAGCTTCGAAACACCAGCTGCGCCCTGTGTGCTCCACCCTCTCTCTCTCTCTCTCCTTGCTTCCCGACTCGCTGCCCGGCCCCGTTGAAAGGCCACCCGATCGAGCTTCAGCCCGCCGCAGCCCAGGAAGGATCAGAGCACTACCTGCCACCAGCCGATTAGCTGGGAAACCACGGACCGAGGAACCCAGCCTGGCTCTGGAAAGTCGCTCCTGCAAAGCCTTGAACCCGATGATTGACGGTCGACGCCCGTTTCTCGAGTTTCAATGGCCTCTTTTTTTCTTTCTTCTGGCTCTGACCTTCAACAACGTCGTCGGAGCTGCTGCTGAGTTGCAGGTAAGTTTGTTTCTTTACTCGTCGCCAGTGTTAAGTCCGTGAATGATTTAGACACGGACTAGCAGGAGAGAAACAAACAGATGTTTACTGGTGGAAGTCCATAACGAATCTAAACAACCGAGGCTGTCTAGCGCCTTTTATACAGGGGTAGTCACTGCCGGTACTGCAGTCTGAGACCAGTTATTCTTTTAAAGGTACATACACAACAGCAACGTGTGTAGTAAGACTTTGATACATAAGCCAATTGGGTACTCATGCCCATGACTGACAAGCACTAACAAATTAATTGAGCACACCAAAAGAGAAGATCCGAAGCGATGTAGAGGAGACCCCAGGCGGGGTAACATCAGGAAAGATAGAAGAAACAGAGGAGACCCCAGGCGGGGTAACATCAGGAAAGATAGAAGAAACAGAGGAGACCCCAGGCGGGGCAGAATTGGAACACCGGAACAGTGAATTGAATTTGAGTAAGGGGTCAGAGGTTGCTCCTTCTCCTCAAAGGAATGGACTGTAAGGAAGGGAGAAATCTTCAAGACTCCCTACTAACTAACGCCCAAGTTGAGAGAGCAACTGGCTAGATTAGTCAAGAGCCGATTGTGAGAAGTCAATAAAGAAATAGCTATTAGATTCAAAGATGGGTTTTAATTCTTAGACCAGGGACCAACAACAGGCAAGCGGAAAAAGATAGCATAAATGCCAGCAAGGCCGAATATCAAGCATCAAAAGACAAATAGAAATGATAAGGACTTATAATTGTCATTATAGTCGTAGTATTATTTTGTGTTATAATGACGGTTCTGAAAGCATGCTGTAGGGCAGCTGCGTCCCGAATAGTGCCGGTTGCTACAGTTCATATCATCAATATTGAGCCAGAAACCGAACAGCTAATGCTGGATAATGAACTGATAGCGATAGTAACATACATGTAATGTTCTTTGTTCATTTTCACAGACTACCACGCCTAGCACAACAAGATAGACAGAGGGGAAAGACGAACTTAGGTACTAAGTTTAAGCCATCAATATAGGAGTAATCCCGGGGATGATAAAAGTGGAAGAGAAGTTGGTATCCCTAGCCAAAGTTTAAATTTGGTGCGGGACCAACAGGAGGGATTGAAAGGGTTAAAAGCAAATCCTCTCAGTGTTTAAAATGCAAAGCAAACAAATTACAAAGGAAAGAGAAAGGGGTTATGTGCGAAATCACTAAGAGCTGAGGAGAAGCCAGGTGACGATAAAATGTCTGCCCAGCTCAAGGACTTTATACAATGGAGCCTTACAAGAATAAGATAAGGCATAGCCACCAAGCTACACACAGCTAATGCTGAACTGTGAGAAAGATTTAATAAAATCAGCTAAACTTAAAGTAGTAACATAAAGAAACAAAATGGCTTGCGTAGATTATTAAAGAAACCTCAGCCTAGCAATTGTAGAACCAGACGTCATAACACAGGTGGCAGAGATAAGGAACAGAACAGAAAGAATGGGCTCAGTTACAAACGAGTTGTTGATACTGTAACCTATGACCTGCAGCCCAGTATTGCAGACCAAGAAGGGTCACGAGGGCCTAACCGCCAGAATCATTGCAGGGGAGGATTAATTAGCTATTGTACTGAAGGGGTTAAATTGAACCTCTCAGAATTCGGACAGCCGAGGTGACCACTAATTAAGTGATGCCAGCAAAATTAAACTCAGAACAAAGGAGTGGGGTCATGTGAAAGTGAATAAGATAAGAAATATCACAATAAAAATTGACTTACGTAAAGAGGCGAAACTAAAACAAAGAACAATGTGAGAAGCTTCGAAAAACCAAGATAGGACGCAGTTGTGGGACCAGACAGAATATGTGCGTTTTGCGTAAGCAATAAGGAATATGCTGCTTTAGCTAAAAATTGTAGACACAGCAGAATATAGGGGTCATGGGAATTTGACCTGTAACCAAAGGCATAGTAAGATGTAACTAACCTTTTTTAATACTGAACAGAATCCATATGTGATCAGGTGATTATTGTAATACAATGTGATCATGTGATTATTGTAATACAATGTGATTGGATGAAAATAGAATAAAAAGCTGTACCAACCAAGAGAGAACGAGAAGGTACTCACACATACCGCGGGGTCTAAGGCGCTTCTCCCAGAGCTCTGATAATAAACTGCATCTTTTTACTTTTACACGGTTTAGATGTGAATTTATTTTCACCCCAACACATGCATAGCTTTCCTCACTGACTCCCCATGTCTCAATGTTAAGGTTGTGTCATCTGTATATTGGTGTATCACCGACACCAGCCCGGAACTGGGTACCACAATCCCAACTGCACCTTGTTTGTTTTGCATCATGCAACCTAATGGTTCTGCTACCAATGTGTACAACAATGAGGACAGGGGACACCCCTGTCTCACTGACCTCTATCGGAACATACTTGGATAAATAACCATTACATTTAACACAGCTAAATATGTTTGAATAAAAAATCCTTATCCACTCAATGAAATTTTCCCCGAAACCAAATGCTTCTAAAACCTTCAATAAAAACTCATGAGAGACCCTAATGAGAGACCCTATCAAAAGCTTTCTCTTGATCTATCTTTAATACATAAGCCTCCCTCCCACTCTCTTCCATGAGCTCTATCGCATCTCAGATTGAGACCACAGAGTCGATGTCCCGGCCTATGACTCCATAGGACTGAGAGGGCAAAACTATCTGCGGCAATACCTCCTTCATACGATTTGCCATAACCCTCGCCAAGATCTTATAATCCACATTTAATAATGTGATGGGCCTCCAATTCTTCAGATCTCTTCTATCCCCTTTATTTTTATAAGCTAAGCTTATGACACCTCTCCTCATAGATGAGTCCATGCTTCCCTCAATTTTAATTTCCTTAAAAACTTCTAAGAGCAATGGACTTAAAATCTCAAAAAATTCTTCATAAAATTCTGCACTTAGTCCATCGGACCCTGGGCTTTCCCCCCCCTTCATTCCACTTATTGCTACTTTTATTTCCGCTAAACCTACTTCTTTGTCACACATTCTTCTCTCATCCTCCTTTAAACCCTCTACAATAAAAGCACTAACCTTCTCCATTGCCAAATTGGAAATGTCTTCTTTTGTATATAACTCTTGATAAAAGCTACTAGCAGCCTCTAAAATCTCCCCACTTTCATTAATGATCTTCTCCCCAACCTTCAACTCTCCAATTAATGATAATCTCTGTCACAGCTTCTCTTGCTCTAGAAAATATTTGGTGCATCTTTCGCCCTCCAATGCATCTTTAGCCTTTGCACGGCGAATGGCCCCCTTGCATTTTTCAGCTTGCAATAATTCCCACTCTTCCTTTAATACCCAGAATTTAGTCTCAGCTCCCTTATCCCCTCCGTCAACTGCTTTACAGACATCCGTAAACCTTTTGTTTATAATGGCCCAGAAATTCGGGTCTCCACGGGTGAGTACGCACGGGGTACTCACCCGTAGGCCGAATGGAAGTGCCGGTTTTCTGCATGCACTGCACATGCGTGGGAAACCGGCACTTCCATTCCCCTGAATGAAGGGGTTCAGAGGTCGAACGCGCGCACAGGAGAGGCTGCGTGTGCGCATCGAACTTAGGTTTTTTTTGCAGGTTTTCCCAGGATCGTAAGTCTGCAGAATTTACACATTTAAAAAGCAGGCGTAACGCCTGCTTTTTACAAGGTAAGTGGTCAATTAATTAAAATTAAAACATTTTTTCCACAGGTTTATTATTTTTAAATACTTTAAAGCAAGGTAAGTTTATTTTTAGCCCCATTAGAATATAAAATTATTTTTTTCAAAAATTTAAATTATTGTTTAAAATAGTTATTTAATGTAATTTATAGTTTATTTAAAAAGTGTGATTTAAAAAAAAAAAAAATTATTTGAAGCTTTACTGCTATTTTGGGGCCTGTAGTATTTATAAGTTTTGACAGGTCTTCCTGTCAGACTTATGAATGGGCTTTTCCCTCCTCTGATTGGCTGCCCATGGCTCACGTGATCCCAGGGGATGCATCGCACTAACTGCGCCCCTGGGATATGCAAGCACAGCACGCCGGCAGCTGGGCCAGGCCCCGGAGCGGAATTCCATGGGGCCCTACAGCTCAACTGCCGGCGCGCAAGGTAAGTGCAGGTCGGGGGCTTACACCCGCGGGAAGCCCCCGACCCGAATTTCTGGGCCATTCTCTTTTCGACGCCGGTTAGCTGCTGCTCTCTTTTTCCCATAACATACCGAAAAAACTTTTACCTCTTATTTGAAATTGTCCCACCAAACTCTTCTTTCTTTCAAGAACAAAGGTTCCTTCCGAGCATTCTTTATTATATTTAAAATCCCTTCTTTATAAATAATTTCTTTCAGGTATTGATTGTTTAAAATCCACACCCCGGAATCGATCTTAACTCTGCTGTTCCTAATTCTAAGAATGAAAGCCGAGTGGTCACTAAAAAATACTTTTTATAATAAATCTCCATCACTTCAGAACTTAACCCTTCCCGCATTAACACAAAATCTATTCGGCTCTGTTTTAAAACATCACCCACCCAACCTGTTCTGGAGAACTCCCTTTTTATGGGGTTCCGGTCCCTCCATAAGTCTCTCTCAAATTTAAATTTGCCATTGTTTTTACAATCATCCCTCTGGAGTTATCATCCTTACAGGTCATCTGGGCTGAAATGTTCATCCGAGATGAAAATACATTAAAATCCCCCATTATACAAGGATTTTCCACCTCTGCCACTTCAGTGAATAACCCCCGAAAAAACTCGCGATGCTTGCAATGGTCGTTCGGTGCATAGATATTGAAGAGATCGCAATTAAATTCCTCAATCTTTAACCTTAGCCATAAAAATCTCCCCTCAGTGTCCTTGTCCACCAAGGCAATGTTCTCTTTTATGGACAGACTCACCAAAACAGCCACCCTCTATGGTTATTGTTTGCACAACTTGCAAACACCTCTCCCTTCCAAACCTTCCGAACTCTTTCTAGGATATCCTCGTCCCAAAAGGTTTCTTGCAGACACAACAAGTCAGTGCCTTTAAAACAGTGCAACAACTGCTGCAATTTCTTCTCACTCCTCAGTCCGTTCACATTAATCGAGACCAATGTAATCATGGCTCCGAATAAGGGAAGTATGCCTGATAATCTCCCCATCATTTAATCTCTGGCCCTTCCCTCCTCTCATGCTCCTTCCCAACTTTTCGGCCAGCTGTTGCTTTTTCCTGCAGCCTCCGGCTCTTTTTCACCTCCTGTTTGAACCTTCCCTGCTCTTTCAGCCTCTTCCTTGCATTAAGTTTGGGCCAAGGAGCTGCCCCTTCTCCCTCCTTATGCCCCTCACTAGCCTTCCCCTTTCCACATGATGCCACCCCACCCCCCACTTCCATGTCTCTGTCCCCCTCTAATTCCTCACTCTCAAGCTCTTCTGTAACCTTCTGTTCCTGCTCCCCGTCAGATACACAATCCTGCTCCCCATCAGATACATCATCTCCCATAGAGAGTCTTCCTGCTATCGTGGTTTCTCCAACAGTGCCGTTCCCTTCGACCTCATCTCCACCGCTGACCCTTGCTCCCTGATCCTTCTCTTTCTGAGTCAATGGCACACCTATATTACTCCCTTCTGGTGTCTTTGTCTCACCACTCCCATCCTGCTGCCCCTTTAAGGCTCCTGCCTCTTGCACCCTCTCCTTGTCTTCCCCCCTCCTTCTCACCGAGGTGTCCGACTCCCCATCTTTCTTTGGAGTACTTACATTTACCACGCACTCCACTCCCGCCTGCTTTCCCCCCACGGGCACCAGATTCTTTAGGGAGAGCTGAACCGTATTATGGCTCGACTCTGCCCTCGACCCATGCTGCCCTCTGCTGTCTTTGTTCTTTTCCACTGTACTTGTTGTGTTTTCCACCATCTCTATCCTGTTCTCTGCGCCGCAATTTTCTGCCTCTTCCTGCGCTCTTTTCTCCTTCAATTCATCAGCTGTGTCCGCCGACTGCTGCTTCTCCCATCTCCTTGTCACTCATAGAGCTTCATTCTGCCTCACACTCACAGCGGGTGGGGCCTTTGTGACACACCCCACTGTTCTCCGCCTTGCAGCTCCGAGCGATATGTCCAGACTCGCTGCAATTATAACAGTATAAGTCCGGACAGTTTCTTACAAGATGGTCGTGTCCAAGACAATAATAACAAACCGTCACTTGGTTATCATGCAGTACTCAGAAGTACTGCACTCCTTCCATTGTCTCGAATTTCATGCTGTACGGTAATGACTTCATGCCCTCTGAGAACCGCACCTTTACGTAATGGGTTCCATCTGCTACCTGAGCAAATTTTAATGTTCCACGACTCCAACTTTTTGATTAACACATCGTCCTCAATATTAACCGGCAAGTTTAAGAATGAGACCACCACCTCTTCCGAATATAGCAGAGATACCTCCAAGAACTTACCACCAACCTTCAAACTGAGTAATAGTCTTTCCACTTCCTCTCGGCCACTGACCATCACCTCAAACCCAACATTCAGCTTTGGTCGGCAGGCAAAGCAGTTTCCCTCGCCACAGTCCTCATGTACCGCTTGGATAATATCCCAAGCTCGTATCTCCTTACCCTCGCACTGAACCACCACCGTGTTTTCTTTTCCAAACTTCCTAGGATCCCGATCCAAATCTTTGGGCCTTTTTCTCTCCCTTCCAACCACAGTTTCTCCCCTGATTTAATTCTGGCACTGATAATTTAATTTTACAAGCTTGGAGTCTCATTCCTTCAGATTTTAATTATTGTTGGAGATTTTATAAAAATTAAAATACATTTTTGTTTTACTTTTATTTTCAGCCTCTTCTCTCGCTCTTAATCCCACCTTTCTTTCCCTCCTTTATTTCGCTTTCTGTACATGTTTTTACAATGAATTATATATTCGAATTTATACTTCCTGGTTTAGACTCTGCAGCCCGATATTGACTGGGGTGGGTTCCTTAAGCGAGGGGGAGGGGAGGAGATTTGGTTGGGCCCGCATGCCGTGGAGCTTTTACTCCATAGAGCGCGTCTTTTTATTTTAAGCAGGATCCCCACCCGGAAGCCAGCCTGATTGATAGGCTTGCCTCCCTGTTGGGTGGGGAACGCTCTGGAGGAGGCTGCAGCTCCAGGAGTAGGTAAGGAGCCTGCTGCTGGGTTAGTGGGAGCATGGTGGGGCGGGTGGGGTCTGTATATTGGAGGAATCCAATCCTGATCCCGGGGGTGGGGGGGTTCTGATCCCCGATTCTGGAGCATCCGATTGCGGGGGCAGTCTTTGGATGTGGAGGGGGTTCTGATGGTGGCGAGGCGGGGTGGCGATGGTGGGCCGGGAAGAAGGTAAGCTAGGGGGGCTGTGGGAAAGCACTCCTGCTCCTCCTGGCCCACAGACAGTACTGTGAAGGCACTTAACTTTTCCACAAAGATGTCCTCGCCTCCCTTCAGCTGTCGGGTTTCCTGAAGCCCGGGAAACTCAGCCGGCCAGGGTTAAACCTGGAAGACAGGTTAAATCTGAGGCACGCAGCCTCTTATAATATTTAAATTGCATTTAAACAGCATTTCTTTTTTTGTATAATACTGTAAAGTGAATTGACTTGAAAGAGAGCTTTTACTAAACTATCTTTTGTCTTTTAAAGTAAGAAATTTTTCTGGTGTTACTACTGCCTTTAGGTAAGTTGGCTGCCCGCTCTCCCTGCGCGCCTCTGTTAAAACTGGAAGTGGGTGGGTTGGGATCGGGTTTGAGATTTTTAAAATTTTAACATCCCACCCATCCCCAACCCACCCATTTTTGGGGGTTAAAATGACCCCCTGCGTGTCTCGGTGAGAATCCTTCAATCTGATTGTGAGTGTGTGTGAGCAGGACAAGAGCCTTGTTGTTGCTTGTCCTGCTCACACACACCACAGATCCCCTGTCGAGGGCGCCGCACTGGAGAGGATCTCTAGTCGCTGTAGTTTGCTGCTCAAAAGCCCGCGAAAAGTCTCTGGGCAGCTGTAAGTGTCATGAACGACAAGCGGCGGTCCTTTGCCGCAGACTGCAAAATCTGGGCCTTTGTTGTATAAAATTAAAACATTTTGAAATCTGTTCACCCTGTCGCACATTCCTTCCCCATTCCCTGTTCTCCACATTCTTCAGAGTTACATTATTTAGCTTTCATTTTATTTATTTTTAACTAATCTAGTATAAAAATTAACTTTAAAATAGTTAATTTTTACCTGTGGTTTTTCCTTCTCCTGCCTGTTGCTGTACATTTCAAAGGCAAGAATAAATTCCAAAAAGATTAAATGTTCCTTGGCTAAACTCCAACGAAAGGGTCAGCTTATCAGTAATTGAAAACTTGAAGTTTGAAGACTGATATGGTTGCATAGTAGACACAAGGTCAAACTTGATGCACAAAACACTTTGGAATCCAGAAAAGGTGCTGTCAAGCAACTAATCCTTGTGGCAAGCCCAGAAGTCTCAACAAATAAATAGGTCTGCGGCACATTAATAATGGGAAGAATTAATACAAACCAGCATTGTTACAAACATTATAGATGCAAAGTGTAAATCTAAAGAAATGTATATTTTAAGAGATCTCCACTTTTCCATCCCTTCTAAGTGAGACTGCAAGTTTAATACTAACTAATTCAATTATGGGCATGTTTTTCTGCTATGGGCTTCAGCTCATTAGACAGTATCCATGTCACTTGAGATCTTTGTTGTTGCAGGAAGAAGAATCATCCTAATAATCCAGGATTGACCCAGGTCTGACTGGTGAAAGCTCGATGTGCCAACCCTGTTCCATCAATTCCATAATAAGTTTTATTGCAACACAATTTAAGTGAGATGAGTAAGTTATCATGATATGTATTTTAGCAATTGATTCAGTACATGTTAATTGCTTCAAAAATGTTGGAAGTACAACACATGAAAAATAATTCACAGTTACTGTGGAACCACTATTATCAATTATAATGGAAGGGCCCTTCTAATGTATAATAGAAATTGGGGGATAATCGAGAGCCCACAAATTTTGGGTTTACACGTATGGTACAGCAACACACTGGACAGGAATGAGAAGAATATAATTGATATAAATTTAACCTCGAACTGTAAGCATGCTTTATGTCTAAGGTGAAGAAGACTGTGCACTGGAGGCTTTGGTCTGCAAAGATACTGGTGGATCATTGGGAAGTTAGATATTTGGAGCACTGATAATGGAGGTTCCATGGTATTATGCAATTAAAGGCAACCAAAAGCATTCAGGCACTAAAAATATTTGAAATGGTTTTATTTTGTCTCCTCATAGACTAAATAGAGTCTAGATTGTTGTGGCACGTTAATGTACGAAACTAATTATGGTACTATTCATATTGGAATATTCCAAATTTAGGGAACACATTTTGCACACTGAATATAAACTAGATTGGTTACAATATCTTGTTTTACACAAGGATACAAATAGGTGGCCTTCAAGGCTTTACAAAGACCAAGAAATGAAAAATGAATAAAGAATTAAAAATTAGTGAAAGATCATCTGCAAGGACTTACATAAATCCAGAAATCTGGCAAATACATTTCCTCCTTATGTACTTTGTAACAATAAGTTTTATTTGTTTAAAAATGTCACCACAATAGATGTGAATGACATCAGAGCATCGAGCCTTCAGTAAAGAAGAAAGAACCTGCATTTGTATAGTGTCTTCCATGTCCTCAGGATGTCCCAAAGTGCTTTACAGCAAATTAATTGCTTTTGAAGTATAGTCAGTGGTGTTTTGTGGACAAATGTTTTTTTTTATTCATTCATGGGATGTGGGTGTCGCTGGCAAGGCCAGCATTTATTGCCCAACCCTAGTTGCCCTTGAGAAGGTGGTGGTGAGCTGCCTTCTTGAATCGCTGCAGTCCAAGTGGGGAAGGTACTCCCACAGTACTGTTAGGGAGGGAGTTCCAGGATTTTGGCACAGCGACGATGAAGGATCGGCGATATACTTCCAAATCAGGATGGTATGTGACTTGGAGGGGAACTTGTAGGTGATGGTGTTCCCATGCACCTGCTGCCCTTGTCCTTCTAGATGGTAGAGGTCGCGGGTTTGGGAAGTGCTGCCGAAGAAGCCTTGGTGAGTTGCTGCAGTGCATCTTGTAGATGGTACACACTGCAGCCACGGTACGCCAGTGGTGGAGGGAGTGAATGTTTAAGGTGGTGGATATAGTGCCAATCAAGTGGGCTGCTTTGTCTTGGATGGTCGAGTTTCTTGAGTTATGCTGGAGCTGCACTCAACCAGGCAAGTGGAGAGTATTCCATCACACTCCTTACTTGTGCCTTGTAGATGGTGGAAAGGATTTGGGGAGTCAGGAGGTGAGACACTTGTCGCAGAATACCCAGCCTCTGACCTGCTCTTGTTGCCACAGTATTTATGTGGCTGGTCCAGTTAAGTTTCTGATCTATGGTGATCCCCAGGATATTGATGTTGGGGGATTTGGCGATGGTAATGCCATTGAATGTTAAGGGACGGTGGTTAGATGCTCGCTTGTTGGAATAGTCATTGCCTGGCACTTGTGTGGCGCGAATGTTGCCTGCCACTTATCAGCCCAAACCTGAATGTCGTCCAGGACTTGCTGCATGTGGGCATGCTTCATTATCTGAGGAGTTGCGAATGGCACTGAACACTGCAGTCATCAATGAACATCACCACTTCTGACCTTATGATGGAGGGAAGGTCATTGATGAAACATCTGAAGATGGTTGAGCCTAGGCACTCTTGCAGTGATATCCTGGGACTGTGATGATTAACCTCCAACCACCACAAACATCTTTTGTGCTAGGTATTACTCCAGCCAGTGGAAAGTTTCCCCCCCCACCCCGCCGATTCCCACTGACTTCAGTTTTACTAGGGCTCCTTGATGCCACACTCTGTCAAATGCTGCCTTGATGTCAAGGGCAATCACTCTCACCTCACCTCTGGAATTCAGCTCTTTTGTCCATGTTTGGACCAAGGCTGTAATGACGCCTGGTGCTGAGTGGTCCTGGCCAAACCCAAACTGGGCATTGGTGAGCAGGTTATTGGTAAGTGCCACTTGATAGCACTGTCAACGACACCTTCCATCACTTTGTTGATGATTGAGAGCAGACTGATGGGGCGGTAATTGGCCGGATTGGATTTGTCCTGCTTTTGGTGGACAGGACATACCTGGGCAGTTTTCCACATTGTCGGATAAATGCCAGTGTTGTAGCTGTACTGGAACAGCTTGGCTAGATGTGTGGCTAGTTCTGGAGCACAAGTCTTCAGCATGACAGCCAGGATGTTGTCGGGTCCCACAGCCTTTATTGTATCCAGTGCGCTCAGCCATTTCTTGATATCACGTGGAGTGAATCAAATTGGCTGAAGACTGGCTTCTGTGGTGGTGGGGACCTCAGGAGGGGGCCGAATATGGACCATCCACTCAGCCCTTCTGGCTGAAGATGGTTGTGATGTGCCAAATAACTGCCTGAATCCATGAGGTTAAAGCTTAAAACTAAAGGCTTTTATTAAGTAAGAACATGGCATCAAGTTAACACGGGGCAACCATCATTCATCACCGACCCAGCCCTTGGTAGAACATTCCAGAAGAGGGGCGGGGCTAGGGAGGAGCATTAGTGGTTACACCGGTGGAACATTCCAGACATTAACAAGTACAACAACAACAACAACAATACAAATGCCAGAACACAGAGTTATTTCATCACAGGTTGCAAACGCTTCAGCTTTGCCTGTGGCAGCCAATTTACATACAGCAAGGTTTCACAAACAGTAATGAGATAATGACCTCTTAATCTGTTTTTGGTGATGTTGGTTGAGGGATACATGTTGACCAAGACACCAGGACAACTCCCCTGCTCTTTGAACAGTACCATGACATCCTTTACGTCCAGCTGAGAGGGCAGACAAGGCCTCAGTTCAACATCTCATCTGAGAGGATGGCACCTCCGACAGTGCAGCTGTCTCTCAGTACTGCACTGAAGTGTCAGCCTAGATTATGTGCTCAAGTCTCTGGAATGGGGCTTGAATGCATTAGCTTGTGATTCAAAGGTGAGAGTGTCACCACTAAGCCAACCTGGCACCTTGAACAGTTAGGTTGGTTTATGTCTGAGTAGAGGACATTGTTGTTTGCAGGCTGTGCAATGATGTACAGCCTCACTAATCATAGAATGGTTGCAGCACGGAAGAAGGCCATTCGGCCCGTCAAGCCCATGCCCGCTCTCTGCAAGAGCACTTCAGCTAGTCCCACTCCCCTGCCCTTTCCCCGTAGCCTTGCAATTTGTTTTCCTTCAGGTACTTATCCAGTTCCCTTTTGAAAGCCGTGATTGAGTTTGCCTCCACCACCCTCTCAGGCAGTGCATTCCAGATCCTAACCACTCGCTGAATAAAAAGTTTTATCCTTCTTATCACCTTTGGATCTTCTGCCAATCACCTTAAATCTGTGTCATCTGGTTCTCGACCCTTCTGCCAATGGGAACAGTTTCTCTCTATCTACTCTGTCTAGACCCCTCATGATTTTGAACATCTCTATCAAATCTCCTCTCACGCATCTCTACTCTAAGGATAACAACCCCAGCTTCTCCAGTCTATCCATGGGACTGAAGTCCCTCATCCCTGGAATCATTCTCGTAAATCTTTTCTGCACCCTCTCTAAGGCCTTCACATCCTTCCTAAAGTGCGGTGCCCAGAATTTGACACAATACTCCAGTTGAGGCTGAACCAGTGTTTTATAAAGGTTCATCATAATTTTCACACTTTTGTACTCTATATCTCTATTTATGAAGCCCAGGGTCCCTTAAGCTTTTTTAACTGCTTTCTCAACCTGCCCTGCCACCTTCAATGATTTGTGCACATATACCCCCAGGTCTCTCTGATCCTGCAACCCCTTTTTGCAAGACAAAAGGCTATGTCCTGCAAAACTGATAATCTTCTTACTTGATTTGAACCCTTTTCTGACACTGAATACAAGATATATATTGCTAGACATACAAACTATTGCTACAAGGTTACTATTTTATGACCTAGTAGCTCCTACATATATGGAGTCAAAATTCAATGTTTAGCTACTGATTTAAGCTGAATTTGAATGCGTTAAGCTACTGATGTCTTGCACCCTCCCCCTTAGTGAATATATTATATATGCTTAATATTTGGTAATTCTTTTTTCAGTTATGCTGGCTTTACAAAAAAGACATATCGGCCCAGAACTTCAGGTCTCCACGGGTGAGTACACACGGGGTACTCACCCGTAGGCCCAATGGAAGTGCCAGTTTCCTGCATGCACTGCGCATGCGCGGGAAACCGGCACTTCCGTTCCCCGAAAGAAGGGGTTCAGAGTTCGAACACGTGTGTAGGAGAGGCTGCGCGTGCGCATCGAACTTCATTTTTTTTGCAGGTTTTCCCAGGAGGGTAAGTCTCCAGAAGTTACACATTTAAAAAGCAGACGTAAGGCATGCTTTTTACAAGGTAAGTGGTGAATTAATTAAAATTAAAACATTTTTTCCACAGGTTTATTATTTTTAAATACTTTAAAGAAAGGCAAGTTTATTTTTAGCCCCGTTAGAAAATAAAATTACTTTTTTCAAAAATTTAAATTATTGTTTAAAATAGTTATTTCATGTAATTTATAGTTTATTTAAAAAATGTGATTTAAAAAAAAATTATTTGAAGATTTAGTGATGTTTTGGGGCTCGTAGTATTTCTAAGTTTGACAGCACTTCCTGTCAAACTTATGAATGAAGCATTCCCTGCTCCAATTGGCTCCCCATGGCCTGCATGATCCCAGGGGACGCATCGAACTAACTGCGCCCCTGGGATACGCAAGCACTGTGCGCCGGCAGTTGGAGCAGGCCCAGGATCGGAATTCCACGCGGGCCCACAGCTCAACGGCCAGCGCGCTAGGTAAGTGCAGGTCGGGGGCTTACAACCGCGGGAAGCCCCCGACCCGAATTTCTGGGCCAATATCTTTCAGGGAACATAGGGAGTCGGCCATAGTGTAAACAGCTTGGAAACAATTAAGTTGGAACCACGACAAAAGTCTCAACTTGTCAACTCAAAGAAGGCAATTTGATTTTTTTCATGATTTTTGACAGTTATGTAAGTATTATTTTTCTTTTTCTTTCCAAAAGCAGTTTTATTTTGTAACAAAGATGTGTTGCACTTTAGGTTAACTTACCAGTGTGTAACCAGTACTAATACTCCCAAGCTGTCTGTTCTACCCAAAGGTTTGTAAAGAGAAAATGTATAACCTGCGAGCTAGCAGGTTCTGATAATAATTCTTCTGTGGCTGGTGTGTGAGCTGGAGGCGTTGAAATCAATAACATACCTAATCAATACCTTTTTGTGATTCTCTTGTTCATAATAGTGAGGATACAAGTACTGTACAATGGAACACTTTCCTTCATGACATCCAATGTTGCCAGATCAGGAACAGAATGGTTAAAAGCAGAATTGAACTCCCCCTACTCTGCCTTAATCCCAAATTCAGAAGTGCACCCCTAGTATGGTAATGTGGCATTTTTACATTGTTGTTGTTTCACCTAATAAAAAGTGGCAATGACTTTACGATAGCATTGCTATTATCATTAGTATTATTATCTTTGTTTCTAGCTTTGTCCCACTGTTTGCTTTAATCACACTGGAACATAGTTCCCTCTATTCATTTTAATGAAAAAGTATAAGTTGATATATTGGTGAGGAATATCAGTAGAAAGCAGTAAGGGACTTTTCTCAGTTTTTACTGGTCTCAAGTTAAGACACGTTTTAAAAGTCAGTCCAGAGAGAAAAAAAAACTGTTCAGGTGAAGTAACTGTGAAATTGCTTGGGGTGAGGGAGGATGGAGGGGGAAGAGTAGGAGAGGGAAGAGGAAGAGTAGGGGAGAGAGCTGAGTTCTTTCATTGCAACCAGAGTTTCTTGAAAGCAAAATAGCATGCATCTGCCACCTTGATTGGGTCCATTAAATTCAATAAAATAAAGGCTCACTGACCCATTCATGAAAAGATCAGGCTTTTGATATTCTTGTTGCTCTGAAAGTGCTCTTTTTCAAGAGTTCAATACTCTAAAGACACAATGGTTAGCGCCAACAGCACTCTGTTCCATTCCCATTGAGGTCCAGTGTTGAATTGGTGGACTTTATGAAGGTGCACGGTGAAGTATAGATCTCTGTATGCTGGATAGTAGTTTTCCGATTTGACTTATTACGATGGTAATATTACCAATCCTATAATTTTCAATGCTCTCTGGGCCAAATAATTGTTTAGTCATTTGCTTTAATAGATGGCTTTAGTTAATTTTGGATTCACAGTTCTTAAACCTCCATCTTAATTTTCTTGTGGAACTAAAAATATGTATATTTTGTCACACCAAAATTACTATGAGGCTGTTGTTCTGCAGTAGAAATAGATTGAATTTTCATTGCTTCCTGAGTGTACACATCATTGAGCTCTTTTCCTGATGGTATTTTCAATATCAGATCATTATCTGATATTCTATTTTCATTGTTGGCCTGCAATTAAATTATAAGAAATGTAAGAATTCGCTTTCATCACTGAAGAAATGCTGATGCACATATATAAAACAATACGTAAAACTTTTAAATGTCAGCATAGGAAGACAATGCAGAGACATTATTGTCTATGTTAAGGAATGCCTCATGAGCTTACTAGAATGACAAATTACATTTTTTTAAAACCCTATTTTCTCTAGATTATTTTGGCTGTCAAATCTTAGATTATCCTCATAGGCAAGTCATACCTTCAAGATGCCTTGAGATCAAGGTAAGATTTCAGTAAAATGTCTAACATAACGAAGAGCAATCCCTGTCTGGTAATTACCTTTAAATTACTGGAATTTATGCCTCCACAGGATCTCTCTCTTGCTTTTAAGAACAGCAAATGTATTGCGTGAGACTTTGTTATATGTTTCAAATATTAAGGGTGCGATTTTGCCAGCCCTGGGGAGGCAGGACTGCAGAGAAAATGGCAGAATCTGGGGGCAGGTGCCCATCCCGCCCCCAACCCGCCTCTGTGCCATCGTGCCAGGAGGTGGGTAGCTGACCCACGCCGGGTCCCGTCTCCTTGGAGGCAGGAAGGGGGTTAGTGCCACTTATCTGCTTGTTAACAGGTAGTTAACAGGCAAATAAGAGGACTATCCCCATTTTACCCACACAAGTGCGGGCTTCCCGAAGGCTCCAAACCCCGCCAGGGTCACCGAAGCGAGTAGTGGGTCTGCGGGGGTCAGAGGGCTGCAAAAATGCACTGTGACGGTAAGTGATGGGTGCAAGTGTGGAGAGGTAAGTATGTGAGGTGAGTGGAAAGTGTTAGTAAAAGTTTACTTACCTTTGTTTCTTCCTGCAGGCTTCAAGAGTTGGGTATGCAGAGAGTCTCGCAGCTCCGCGGCAGAGATGACAAATGGCTGTTGCATTCTCCAATGCAGCAACCATCTAATTTCTGCTAAAGAAGGAGGTTTGATGAGTCTTGAATTCAAGACCTCATCAAACTACGGAGAATGTCACTGTTTGACAGCTTCACAGAGCTGTCAAACGACAATTCATCTGTCAAAAATTTTTGACAGATAAAACATCATATGCTGACGTTCTCTGTAACCAGCTTTCCCTTAATTGGCCTGCTAAGCCTGCAGGGCGGGCTTAACAAGGTCAATCGAGGGAAAATAAGGTGGGTTGGCCAGAAGTTGATGGAGGTGGGACTGAAACCCGACAAGTGGGAGTCCCGCCTCCAGAAGCTCCCCATTGGCAAAATCCAGCCCTAAGTAAATTTATGCATCAAACAAATAATCTAACATTGGGAGAACCCTATGGGAATTCTTCCTCCTCCCCCCTGCCCCCTACTTACAGGTGCTCTATAAATGTAAGTTGGTGTTATTGTTTACATATTGTAGCCAGATTTAAAGGGACATCCACCAACCCAAAACTAGATAGTCAAAAAATACTTCATTTTGTCACTTGCTCAATACAGAATTATTGCACATTATACAGGATAATTATGATAAGCAAAAAGACCTTGGGGAAAAATTTGGTAGGTTAGTGTCTCCCGTTAGTGCCTGCAGAGGGCAGCAACAGGGCGCTGATGCAGTAGCGCCGGGGCGAAGTGAATCCAGCGTCATTGGCCCGTAATTTGTGGTCAGCGGGGAAGCAAAGGCACTCACTGCTGACCCCAAAGAAAGCTGCCCACAGAGATCTCGCGATCTCTTGTGGGGAGAAGTTGGCCTTTTTCGACGTTCAATTGATTGCAGGGGTGTGAATGGGGGTTCCTATGGCGATGCTGCAGTGACGTCAACAAGCTGCCTCAGCAGCCAATCGCATTGAAGAATTCTCACAGACAGCCATCTGGGAAATGAGAAGCTGCTTTTATCTGGACTTTTTAAAAATGTTAGAGTGAAATAAAGAATGGGACTTTCACATAGAAGCTGAAATATCATGAACGAACTTTAAAAAAAAATATAAAGTTTTTTTAAATTTAATTTTTATCATAATGAAATTTGACATTCCACAAATATAAAAATTAGTTTTTCAGGGCCAGAACATTTGTTTACCAGTCAATATGCTGTTAAAACCCCATTTACACCTATTCCAACAAGGCTTAACATTTAATAAGGTATTTAACAGTGATATTACGGCGGAAAAGCCCAAGTTTTCATCAGTTTCACTGATGACACTGATTGCCGGCTATGGGGTAGGGTCCACAGCGCTGACGGTGTCGGAGCAGTGAATGACGGACCGCAACTTCAGGATTTCCAGGTTTAGATGCACATGCGCTACATCCTGAAGTTGCGGTCAGTTTCAGAGGGGTAATGACGGCGAACGCTGGTAGTTCACCCTCATTACCCACGGCAGATTCTGGCCCATTATGTTTACTGTTGACATAAAAATATACATCGTAAAGGATGTTTAGAGAAAAAAAATCCAACCTCTGTGTTGTTTTTCTCTCCGTGCAGCACGCCAAACCAACACATCTTTTTGAATTTTTCTGACCAAAAGCAAAACAGATTGCAGACTGGTCTGACTAATGAAGGCTTCACATTTGCTCCATGTGTGGGTCCTGGAAAAGTGGACATCCGTCCAATAGAATATCTCAGGATTATTTTACATCTGTTTGCAATGCAATTAACTATTCATCACAAGTGATCTGCTACCGGATATACGTGTTGTGTTCTTTCATCACTCATAGCCTGCAAGGCTCTTGCTGTTCACAGAATCATTTTTAAAGCACATTTGACTGCTATTTATGAGCTAATTCTCATTCCAGAAAATGAGATACCAGTACTGATGCAATATTTCAGTACTTGCAAGTTTTACACTTAGACTGCATCAGTTCTCATCATTTTTCCCCAATCTCCTTAATTTTATTTCTCCCTAATGGCTCATAAACCTGTTCAAGGTTCAGCTGTCAGTTAAGATCAGCTCCTAGTGAAGCACCAGAAATGTTAACCACCATAAATATTGCTGTTTAGAATATTTTATACCATTCTAGAAAAAGCAGTCAAGATAATGGGCCGGATATTCCGATCCCTACGGGTGTGTATGCGCTGTGTACCCACCCGTAGGGACATCGGAAATGCCGATTTCAGGCATGCGAAGCGCATGCGCTGAAAACCGGCATTTCCGATCTGTCCAGAATCCTCTGGACAGATCGGATGCCTGCCCTGGAGAAGGGCCTCTGCGGGTGGAGAGTGCCGCTTTCTGCAAAACCTCCGTCCGCAGAAAACACTTCGAAATCTTATGCCTGGTAAAAGCAGGCGTAAGAATTTAAAAAAGTAAAAATTTATATTTTATATCACTCATTTATAATTTAAAAATACTTTTAAAAAAGGTAAGTTTATTTTTAGCCCTGTAAAAACTTTAATTCTTTTTTCAAAAAATTAAATTTTTTGAAAAAATATTTAATTTAATGTAATTTTAACTCATTTTAAAAACACGATGGTTTTTAAAAAAAATTATTGAATGTTTTAGTGTGTTTTTGGGGTGATCTGCATTCATACTTTTGACAGGTCTATCAGGGCGCCACTCAATATCCGGTCCGGGGCGCTACCGGGGCGTTGTACACTCGACTGACGTCACGATCTGTCGGCGCAGGAGATCGTGGTGGTAATGTTTACCGTTGCCACAAAATGTCTAGTTAATTTCGTGAGGGGCGCAAACATCGGCGCGCATGGGCACTAGTTGCTTTGCGCCCCATTAGCGCCCTAACGGGAGGCGCAAACCAACTGAATTTTTCCCCCTACGCCATTGGCCTAGAATTTCGTTTAGGCCAGGTTCCAGGCACCAAATGGGTGCAGGGAATGATCCCTGCAGCCAAAGACAGAGGGACGAGGATCGCGAGAAATTTGGTCCTTGGCACCATCTAAATAATCGGGATGAGCTGGCAGAGCCTGTCGTGGTTCCACAGATAGTTCGCCCACCTGGAGAATTTTTGGGCTGCTTGGTAAGTCCTGGGGGTGGGGGGTGTGGGGGAGCAGAACGGGAGGGGTCTGATGGAAGGCCAGCAGTGGCCCTTGGTAAGTCACACGGTGGTGGGGGGGTGGGGAGGAGAATGGGAGAAGGGGCTGATGGAAGGCCAGCAGCGGACCTTGGTAAGTTCCGGGGTAGGGTGGGAGGAGAATGGGAGGGGGGGGCTGATGGAATGTCGGCAGTGGCCACCAGGAGGGTTGTGGAGCTGGGAGGAACACTCCAGTAACATTTTTAAAAGTCTTTAAAAAAAAGTGTACTTTTCATTGGCGGCTGCTGCTTAGGCCCCAGCGCTCGCTGAAGAATCCTGAGTGGGGCAGGTGTCGGGCCTCCACAAAGGGGACCTGAACCATACGTTAGGCCCCTTGTATACATAAATAAGGAGCTGAACGCCTGTTTCAGGAGTCTTTGAGGCATAGGGTGTTAGTCTCCAAAATTGGGCCCGTTTTACACCCGTAACATAGGCGCAATGCGCTCCAATTTCTACCCCAATGTTTGAAGCTATAGTATTCTATAGATTTCCACTGAGTGGTAGTGGCGGAAAATGAATGTAGTAAGAAGGAAACATGTTAGGTTTCCATTGGATATAATGGCCCGTATTTTCTGATCGCAGGCCTACCGCGGGCGGAGGCCTGCGATCTGGAAAAATCTACGCCCTTACCTGAGGACTCCTGGGATGTACACGCTTCCGCTCCTGGGCCTCTCCAAACTCCAAGGTGCAGGGCCCACATATCTCAGAGGCGCATGTAGTTCGCAGCATCCCTGGGATCACGTGGGCCAGGGGGAGCCAATCAAAGAAGGGAATCTCCCTTCATACACTTGACAGGAAGACCTGTCAAATATATGAATGGAGATCACCCCAAAAACATAGTAAAACTTTAAATATATATATTTTTTTTAAATCACATTTTTAAAAGGACAATGTGGGCATAGAAATCAGACAGGGGGATTGTGATATACTTGAACAAATTAGTATTGAGAGGGAGGAGGTACTAGCGGTTTTAATGGGCTAAAAAGTGGACAAATCACCCAGGCCCAGACGAGATGTATCCCAGGCTGCTGTGTGAGGCAAGGGAGGAGATTGCAGGGGCTCTGACACACATTTTCAGAACCTCTCTGGCCAAAGGGGAGGTGCCAGAGGACTGGAGAACAGCTAACATAGTACCATTATTCAAGAAGGGTAGTAGGGATCAACCAAGGAATTACAGGCCAGTGAGCCTAACATCAGTTGTAGGGAAATTATTGGAAAAAATTGAGGGACAGAATTAGTCTCCACTTGGAGAGGCACGAATTAATCAAGGATAGTCAGCATGGCTTTGTCAGGGGGAGATCATGTCTGAACAATTTGATTGAATTTTCCGAGGGGTGACTAGGTGTGTGGATGAGGGTAGTGCAGTTGATGTAGTCTACATGGACTTCAGTAAGGCTTTTGACAAAGTCCTGCATGGGAGACTGGTCAAGAAGGTAAGAGCCCATGGGATCCAGGGCAATTTGTCACATTGGATCCAAAATTGGCTTAGTGGCAGGAGGCAGAGGGTGATGGTCGAAGGTTGTTTTAGTGACTGGAAGCCTGTGTCCAGTGGTGTACCGCAGGGATCGGTGCTGGGTCCTTTGCTGTTTGTAGTGTACATTAATGATTTAGATAAGAATGTAGGAGATATGATCAGTAAGTTCGCAGATGATACGAAAATTTGTGGAGTGGTAAATAGCAAGGAGGGTAGCCTCAGGCTACAGGACGATATAGATGGGTTGGTTAGAAGGGCAGAACAGTGGCAAGTGGAATTTAACCCTGAAAAGTGTCAGGTGCTGCATTTTGGGAGGACTAACAAGGCAAGGAATACACAATGAATGGTAGGACCCTAGGAAGGGCAGAGGGACCTTGGTATGCATGTACATAGATCCCTGAAGGCAGCAGGACAGGTAGATAAGGTGGTTAAAAAGGCATATGGGATACTTGCCTTCATTAGCCGAGGCATAGAATATAAGAGCAGGGAAGGTTATGATGGAGCTGTACAAAATGCTAGTTCGGCCACAGCTGGAATACTGTGTGCAGTTCTGGCCGCCACACTATAGGAAGGATGTAATTGCATTGGAGAGGATGCAGAGGAGATTCACCAGGATGTTACCTGGGCTGGAGCGCTTCAGCTATGAAGAGAGACTGGACAGGCTGGGGTTGTTTTCCTTAGAGCAGAGAAGGCTGAGGGGGGACCTGATTGAGGTGTACAAAATTATGAGGGGACATAGATAGGGTAGATAGAAAGGAACTTTTCCCCTTAGTAGAGGGGTCAATAACAAGGGGGCATAGTTTCAAGATAAGGGGCAGGAGGTTTAGAGGGGATTTGAGGAAATACTTTTTCACCCAGAGGGTGGTTGGAATTTGGAACTCACTGCCTGAAAGGATGGTAGAGGCAGGAACCCTCACAACATTCAAGAAGCATTTAGATGTGCACTTGAAATGCCATAGCATACAAGGCTATGGCCCAAGTGCTGGAAAATGGGATTAGAATAGACAGGGCTTGATTGTAAAGGAAAAGCCATATTTCAGAAAAATACACCATCCTAGGAAGAGATTTCTGATATTATTAAAACATGACATACTGGCCTAGAAATTGGGTATAGCCCCGCTTGGGGTGTTAGAATTGGCGCTGCGCAAATTTTATAGCCAGACGCAACTTATCACCACCTCGCGCGATATTGGGTTGCAGCACCCCTAAAGGTGATTGAGGTGCGAAATCAGGCGTTACACGGGACTCCTAAGGCGCTAACCTTGCGGCGCTACTCAATATTGGGGCGGGCGGGCGCAGCGCAGGTGCTGTCAATTACCGCTGACCACGAGACTTTCAGGCGCCGGCCAGCTCTTAAAGGGGTGGGGCAGTAAGGATCAGCAGCCACACTCTGCGCCTTGTAGGCCTCAAAATCGGAGCTGGCCATTCTGTGGCGTTAGAAACTTTGAGAAGATGGAAAGGGTGAGGCAGAGAGCGGAGCGCTTCACCAATGGGGCACTGGATGCTTTGGTGGGCGCAGTGGAGCGCCGGCGAGATGTGCTGTACCCCGACAATGGCAGGAGGCCTAATCAGAAGGAATACCGAAGAGCTTGGAGAGAAGTTTCTCAAAAGGCCAACTCCAGCAGCATGGTGACCAGGAGCCCTGTGCAGTGCAGGAAGAAATTCAACGACCTCACTCGGGTCGTGTGGGTGAGTGGTGTTTCGCCAAACTTCTTCATCCCTCCATCTGCACCTGACTTTATGGCCAGAGGGTGCGCGATGCCCCATTGGCCATCTGTCAGCAAGCACCCATGCACCTTTCTGGGAACACACATGCACATTAAACTCAGGGCATCATGTAAGGGCTATTCCACCATGGGGGGCATGAGATGACAACTCAGGGCATCATGTAAGGGCTATTCCACCATGGGCATGAGATGACAACTCAGGGCATCATGTAACATCACTTCCCGTCCTTTCTCCTGCAGGCCAAGCTGGTGAGGAACCGCAAGGAGCAGCTTCGCACCGGAGGAAGACGTCCTCAACTCCAGACTCTCACGGATCTCGAAGAGAGAGTCCACGAGATTGTTGGAGGCCGTATGATTGGTCCTGTCACCACTGGAGCTGCCGACCCCATTGTGCACAGCGATGGTAAGGTCCTCATCTTTTTGAGCTGTCTCCTTCCACTTGTTCCCCCCACCAGCATGCTTTTTCACTCTGGACCCATGTCATAGCATTGCAGCAATCTTGCATCCCTTGCTGCCACCCTGTCCTTTCGCTAAAGCCACTCTTCAACCTCCCTGCTTTCAAATGCTGCATCACCAGCTCGGGAGCCGGGCCCTCAAACTGCTAGTGCCACTGCCTCCGGAGGCAACGAGCAGGAGGAACCCGGAACATCCGTGCCAGCCTCAGGGGAGCCAGCCCATCTGGAGACTGGGGATAGTAGTTCCCTGGAGGGGAGGTGGGGGTGGTCTCTGATGAGGAACCAGTTGCAGGAACCAGCGGGCTGCAGCAACGCGAGGGGGGTAGGGAAGCTCGGGGGCCGTCTCCCCGGAGGGCGAGGCAGGCCACGATGACTGCTGCACAGAGTGCAGAGGAGGTGCGTAGCCTTTCGGAAATGAGCGCCCAGGCTCGGCTCAGGCACACTGAGCTGATGGCTGCAGTGGGGAGGATGCCTGCCTCCATCGACACACTGGCAAAGAGTGTGGAGGACTTTGGGGCAGCAATGGAAAGGACTGTCCAGGGCTTTGGGCCAGCCCTGGAAAGGTCTGTCCAGGGCTTGACCGAAGCAGTGGCAAGGACTGTCCCGGCCTTGTCCGAAGCTGTGGAAAGGACTGTCCAGGGCTTCTCCGAAGCACTGGCACCTGCCACGCAAGTGCTCAGTGCTGCCACGCAGTCACTTGCTGGCCTCCTGCACACGCAGATTGAGGCCATGCGAACACTGACTGCTGCCACCCTAGCTGGATCAGGCAGGATTACCCGGGGCCCTTGCAGCACCACAGCAGGCCAAAAATCTTTGGACCAGCCGATTGTGGCGCATGCTGCGGTCCTGCCCCGTCAGAGTGCCAGTGTGTCGGCCGACCACGGAGCAGGTGTCCGCTCTCAGGATGTAAGCATTCCTGATGCCACCGCTGGCAAGTCTCCACTGCAGCTGCCACCACCTGCAGGACAGACTGCTTCCAACCATTCACAGTTGGACCAGTCATCATCCGGGCCCTCCAAGCCCAGAGGTCGTCCAGGCCGTCCCTCAGGGGCTTCTGCCCTTTCGAACACTCAGCAGGCGTCCCCCAGCCTTGACGCAGCCACTGGGGTACAATTACAGAGGAGCTGCAGGGAGGGAAGGGCCCGATCTCGTATGAGAAGTAGATCTCCATCAAGGGGTAAAGAGTAGAGGGAGCTGTTGAGATGTCTCATTTGTAGAATTTGGGTAGTGTTGCGGGTTTGCCAGACAGTTATGTGTTAGTTCGTTAGTTATGCTTTCTGTTGCCATTGCTTTGTCATGCTGGAAGGAAGCATTTTTTGGAAAATAAAGAAAATGTTTTATTTACACTGGAACTCTAGACGATTTACAAGCATGGTGGCCTTCAAAGGCTTTGGGAGAACCGGAGGGCACTGATCCAATTACACCCAGCATTCCGTCAGAGGGGCCTAGAACTGAGTCCTTATGAGCCTCTGACGGACGGCCCTTCCAGTTTCTGGACCCCTCCCGTCTTCCTCCTCCTCATCCTCCTCTTCCTCCTCCTCCTCCTCCTCGTCCGCCTGCTCTGCTGGACCTTCAAGGTCGGCTGGCATTGGCTGGGTGCGTCGGATGGCCAGGTTGTGGAGCATGCAGCAGACCACGACGATGCATGACACTTGCTCCGGCGAGTACTGCAGGGCGCCCCCTGAATGGTCGAGACAACGGAACCGCTGCTTGAGCACACCGATTGTGTGCTCCACAATGTTCCTGGTCGCCTGATAGCTGGTGTTGTAATGCTCTTTTGCCGGTGTGCTGGGTAAACGGAGCGGGGTCATGAGCCATGGGCAGAGAGGATAGCCCTTGTCGCCAAGAAGCCAGCCTCGTGGGTGAGTCGGGGCCTCGAAAAGGTCAGCCACTGAGGTCTGCCGCAGGATGAACGCGTCGTGGCTGCTGCCAGGGAATTGGGCGTTTACCGCGACGATCATCTGCCGGTGGTCACAGACCAGCTGCACATTGAGGGAGTGGAACCCCTTGCAGTTGCGGAACTCTTCGGGATTCTGTAATGGTGCCCGCAAAGCCACGTGTGTGCAATCAATGGCGCCCTGCACCATGGGGAAGTCCGCTATAGCCGCGAAGCCCTGTGCGCGCTCCCCCTGCTTCTCCAGGGTCAAAGGGAAGGTGATTAATTCCTGCCTCCTTCTATATAGGGCAGCTGTAACTTGCTGGATGCAGCAATGCACCGCAAATTGAGAAATATTTGCAATGTCCCCAGTTGCTGCCTGAAACGAGCCGCTGGCGAAAAAGTTTAGGGCAACAGTGACTTTGACGGCCACCGACAGAGAGGTCCTGCACCGTAGCCGCGGCTGCAGATCTTCAGCAAGCAGGTGGCACAGCTCAGTCACCACATCCTTTGCGAATTGGAGCCTTCGCATACACTGCTCCTCCGACATGGCAATGTATGACACCTGCTGCCTGAAAACCCTGGCAGCGTACAGTCGCATTTGGCGATGTCCATTGCCCCTCCTCCTTCTGGCCATTCCCGGCCCCCTCTCCCTCCGCCTCTGTGCCCTTGCCATATGTTCAGCCAGCAGGACGTTCCCCTCCAAAGCAGCTCCCATTACAATGTGAGAGAAGTAAGACGCAGTAATATCTCACCAGCAAACTGTTGTGGACAGGGCTGAAGGTCCAAAGGAACCGCTGGCTCAATGAAGAGTACGCTCTCCCACTGAAGGTCAGCAACTCTCTCCAACAACCAGCAAGATGCCCACCCAAAATGGCTGCCGCTTTTATACTAGTGCAGTGCCCTTTAAATAGCTCCCCACTAGCCCGAGAAGCGCCAGGCGGAACGGAGGCGGGCGCCACTCAATTTCCGGTCCGGGGCACCAAAAAGGCATTGCACACTGAAATGACGTCATGATCTGCCTGCGCCCGCGAGTGGCCGCTATGATTTAACGTCGGCGCTAAAACCCACTCAATATAGCAAGAGGTGCTGGGTTCACTGCGCACGGGCAAAAATTGGCTAACGCCCCACTTTTTGGCCTCTTTAGGCGCTAATCGCTGGCGCAACCAATCGAATTTCTAGGCCACTGGGTTTAAAAATCTAAAAAGCCTCAACGACACAAGCTGTCAATACAGGCTTCTGAGATAAGATGAACTGTTATCACAAAAGTTGTAAACACCACACAAGCTTTTGAAATGGGAATTGATTGTTAATACTGAGACAAAGGTCCTATTGAAGAAGCAAAGGCTTGCTTCCAAGGAGTCTGCAGTTTGGAACCAACACAGTAGCAATGCCCAAGTAAAGTGTTAAAAACTGACACTTCGAACAGAAACACAGAACATTAAAAAACCATGTGCCTTTGATAAAAGTAACATCAAGTGAGAAACAGGAAACACGATTATATATACAACCAATTGAAGTAGCTAAGAAATGCAACAAACACCCTAGTTAAAGTGTTTTTGATTTACATATTGTAAAAGGTACAAAACAGAAGACTTTGAAAATATGACTTCAATAGAAGACACCAAGCAATCACATGGTTTTTGTATTGGAAATGAAACAGTTAGGAGACACAACGTCTGATTATAACCAGTTAAGCCAATAGTAAAAATTGAAATGAAGTCCTTCGTAAGAATGGCATCAAAGAGATAAATCTGTAATAACCATTTTTTATGATAAGTTGTTGAAACACCTACACAGCAGACAGGATTCTGAAAGTTAACAGCTGAAATGACAGTAAGATTAGAAAGAATTCAACAGTAGATGACTTGAGATAATTAGCTTACATCAGCAGAAAACTTAAAAGAATAATCCTCTAAAAAAAAAAGAGTATAAAAATAGAGCTTTCAAATAGAAAGTCAGACGTCGCTGGAAGGGGCAAGCGATTCTCAACTTCAGAGGCAGGCTCTGTAAGTTTTTAACTCTTTGAGTCTCAGGGATCAAGAGGTACTCTTATTTCATTTTGGTGGATATTCTGGATTAGAAATAATAAGAAATGTAAAAATGTATGAAGTTAAGATTTGAGAATAAGTATCTCTGAGAATTAGAAATGTAAGCTATTTGTATTTTGAATTGTTAAAGTCACGATTGACTCACCAGCTGTTAACTGTATGTCGGCTCTTAAATAAATCTATTTATTTTTAGAATTGTCTCAAATAGTATTTCTGTATCAAACTCGCAAACTCAATTTCTGTACACTCTTTTTGTGAGGAGTTGCAGAATTCTGGGGGGGGTTTCCGGACCCTCATAATATCCGGAAGGTTACAGTCTAGTTAAACTTATTAAAAGTACTATCTGGAAGACGGTAACATCTTCAAGTCATTCCTTTCCTTTAGAGAGAGATAGCCTGGACCTTTAGACCCAATTAAGCATCTTATAGAATTCGACTATCTCTAACTTTCGCTGAAGGTGAACGTCTGGGGAATACACCTGATCTGGGGTAGCCCGAAAAGGGCTAGGACTAGTAATTATCCCTTCAGTTGGCACCCAACTTGTGTGTTAACGAGTTGATACAGAACCTATACTTATATTTATATCTATATCCATCTCGTAGATTGTTAAGTATAGAAGGAGTGTTTTACTAACAGTGGTACTAAGACCCAGATTTAAGTCTCTAGCGACGACAAGACCATGATCAGGCCTTGTAGAACTTAAATCAGAACTCCCTCAATATACCATTGAGGTCTAGAAATTTCGTATAACGTTCATATTAAACCCTAACTGAGGTTAGGCCCTGACGAAATATTAAACCCTAACCGAGGTTAGGTCCTGAAGAAATGGCAAACCCTGTTGGAATTGGCCAAGTCTTTTATTAGAAAATTCAAACGATTGCTTTATTAGGGAAAGTAATCCTATCCCTGTACCTCCACAAAACCAAGTGATAATTTTTGAAATAGAAGGCTTTGATGCCGAAGGAGCCATTAGAACTCATGGCACGATTAATGTTGATCACCAGAACCAGGGGACACAGAATATCCTGTGGGATAATCAAACAAATACTCCAAATCCACTAAATTCCTTAATGATAAGGTGCACACCCGCACAATTGGGAGGCCTTTTTTTGTTGGTGACAATTTTGCACCACGCATTCTGAAAGAGAGAGAGAGAGAGACTTCTGGAGAGATTCAACGCTGTGTGAAGGAGTTTTGGGTACTGAGCAGCACTTTGCAGGTTTTTCAATATTCTAAAGTAATCCTGAGCATGTGACCAAATGAGCTGAGTGCAGCAGAGAATGAGATTTAACCTAGTGCTAATTATCAGTAACATTACCTGGGAATCAATTACAATCATTCAGCCTGTGTGTTTAAACCAGACACTGGAGAAAGCCCGGGAGAGAAGGGGGGTGCGGTGAGCCTGCCCCCTCCCCTTCCCCCCCGCCCACACACACGTCCTCCAGGGGTGATAAAAGCCAAGTTTGCAGTCGGAGGTGATAATTAGCGCCGGGCGCTAAACTTTGCTCCCAGCCGATAATCGCGCCCCAAACGGGGCGATGCTGAATTTCTCCCCTTATGACTCTAAAATGACTTGAAATTACAATAAATTAAGTATTTTAAACAAAAATTTAATTTTTTGCGGGGCTAAATATAAACTTAACTTTTTAAAAATATTTTAAAATGATAAATCAGTGAAAAAATTTTTTTTTTTTTACTTTTTTCAACTCTTATCCTGGTAAAAGCAGGCCTTACGCCTGCTTTTACCAGGCATAAGAATTGTAAGGGTTTTCTGCGGGCGGAGGGTCTCCAAAAAGCAAAACTATCCACCCACAGAGGCCCTTCTTCAGGGCAGCTGGAGGATCTGAAATGACAGATCGGAAATGCGCATGCGCTGTGCATGCCTGAAACCGGCATTTCCGATGTCCCTACGGGTACACCCCTGTAGGGATCAGAATGACTGGGCTAATATTTGTGCAACATTTGGACCAGACTGAATCATACACAAGTGCTTTACAACCTAAACAGTAACATTTTGGGTTGACTTATTAGCAAAACTCTATATCCAATGATATTTCTGTTCATACAATTGGATATTCATGGGGAATTTTTACTCATGGGCAGGTAGGTGAGCTGCCTGTCCAATTATTACAGCTGGGCCTTGTGTACATCCCATCGGCCAGCATTGTCACTTTAATGCTCTTACCAATGCGTTTATGCTTGTTGGAATGGTTAAAATTGACGTGAATGAGCGGGCGGCCCTGGTGGATGCTCCAGTCAGTGCTTAAAATGCCATCAGGGTTCTATGTATGTCATAGGACTCTGATTTGCAGAAAGATATGAGGCTCCTGCCTGTTTCAAGTGGGTATCTCGGATGCAGGAGAAAAGAAAGGCATTGTAATCGCTGTGCTGCGGGAGGGGAGCGGGAAATTAACCTATAAGAACATAAGAATATAAGAAATAGGAGCAGGAATAGGCCACTTGGCCCCTCAAGCTTGCTCCGCCATTCAATAAGATCATGGCTGATCATGGGCTCAAAGCCACTTCCCTGCCTGCTCCCCATAACCCTTTACTCCCTTATCTTGCAAAAATCTGTCTATCTCCACCTTAAATGTATTTAATGACCCAGCCTCCACGGCTCTCTGGGGTAGAGAATTCCACAGATTTATGACACTTTGAGAGAAGAATTTCCTCCTCATCTCAGTTCTAATAGGGCGACCCTTTATTCTGAGACTGTGCCCCTGAGTTCTAGATTTCCCCATGAGGGGAAATATCCTCTCTGCATCTTATATGTTTCAATAAGATCACCTCTCATTCTTCTAAATTCCAAAGAGTATAGGCCGAGCCTGCTCAACCTTTTCTCATAAGTCAACCCCTTCATCTCTGGAATTAACCTAGTGAATCGTCTCTGAACTGCCTCCAATGCAAGTATATCCTTCCTTAAATAAGGAGACCAAAACTGTACACAGTACTCAAGGTGTGTTCTCGCCAATACCCTGTACAGTTGTAGCAGGACATCCCTGCTTTTATACTCCAACCCCTTTGAAATAAAGGCCAACATCCCATTTGCCTTTTTGATTACTAGCTGTACCTGCATGCTAACTTTTTGTGTTTCATGCACAAGGACCCCCAGGTCCCTCTGAACTGTAACATTTTGTAATCTCTCTCCATTTAAATAATAGTTTGCTTTTTTATTTTTCCTGCCAAAGTGTATAACCTCGCACTTTCCCACATTATACTCCATCTGCCAAATGTTTGCCCACTCACTTAGCCTGTCTATATCCCTTTGCAGGTGCTTTGAGTCCTCTGCACAACTTGCTATCCCACCCATCTTTGTATCATCCACAAACTTGGCTACATTACACTCGGTCCCTTCATCCAAGTCATGAATGTAGATTGTAAATAGTTGAGGCCCCGGCACTGATCCCTGGGCACCCCACTAGTTACCATTTGCCAACCGGAAAATGACCCATTTATCCCGACTCTCTGTATTCTGTTAGTTAGCCAATTCTCTATCCATGCTAATATATTACCCCCAATTCTGTGAACTCTTATCTTATGCAGTAACCTTTTATGTGGCACCTTATTGAATGCCTTCTGGAAATCCAAATACACCACATCTACTGGTTCACCTTTGTCCACCCTACTCGTTACCTCCTCAAAGAACTCCAGCAAATTTGTTAAACATGATTTCCCTTTCATAAATCCATGCTGACTCTGCTTGACTGCATTATGATTTGCCAAATGCCCTGCTACTGCTTCCTTAATGAAGGACTCCAGTATTTACCCAACGACAGATGTTAGGCTAACTGGTCTATAATTTCCTGCTTTCTGTCTCCCTCCTTTCTTAAATAGGGGTGTTACCCCTCCCTGTGGCCCCTTGATTATCCAGTATTGGGATGTTGTTAGTGTCTTCTACTGTGAAGACAGATACAAAATAATTGTTCAGAGTCTCTGCCATTTCCCCGTTCCCCATTATTAATTCCCCAGTCTCACCCTCTAAGGGACCAATGTTTACTTTAGCTACCCTCTTCCTTTTTATATACCTGTAGAAGCTCTTACTATCTGTTTTAATGTGTCTTGCCAGTTTACTTTCATAATTCATCTTCTCTCTATTATTTTTTTAGTCATCCTTTGCTGGTTTTTAAAAATTTCCCAATCCTCTGGTCTCCCACCAATCTTGGCAACATTGTATGCCTTTGTTTGCAATTTGATACCATCCTTTACTTCCTTAGTTAGCCACGGATGGTGCTCCCTTCTCTTAAAATCTTTCTTTCTCACTGGAATATGTTTTTGTTGAGAGTTATGAAATATCTCCTTAAATGTCCACCACTGCATTTCAACTGTCTTACCCTTTAATTTATTTTTTCAGTCCACTTTAGCCAGTTCTGCCCTCATGCCATTGTAATTGCCTTTGTTTAAGATCAGGACACTGGTTTGAGATACAACTTTCTCACCCTCCAACTGAATTTGAAATTCAACCATGCTATGAGCACTCTTTCCTAGAGGATCCTTTACTGTAAGATCATTTATTAATTCTGTCTCATTACATAGTACCAGATCCAAGATAGCCTGCTCCCTGGTTGGTTCCATTACATACTGTTCTAGGAAACCCTATGATGCACTCTCTGAACTCCTCCTCAAGGCTACCATGGCCAATTTGATTTGTCCAATCAATATGGAGATTAAAATCACCCATGATTATTACCATACCTTTTTTACAGGCCTCCATTATTTGTTGATTTATACTCTGTCCAACAGTACTCCTCCATTTTAGCTCCCACCATATTATTCCAGCAGTCGGGAGGTGTTAAGGTTCCTGCTTATACCTATGCTACATGCAGTGGAGGGCATAAGAACATCTACAACAACTTGTATTTATATAGCGCCTTTAACATAGTAAAATGTCCCAAGGCACTTCACAGGAGTATTATAAGACAAAAAAATTGACACTGAGCCACATAAGGAGAAATTAGGGCAGATGACCAAATGTTTGGTCAAAGAGGTAAGTTTTAAGGAGGGTCTTAAAGGAGGAAAGAGAGGTAGAGAGGCAGAGAGGTTTAGGCAGGGAATTCCAGAGCTTAGGGCCTAGGCAACAGAAAGCACGGCCACCAATGGTTCAGCAATAATAATCAGGGATGCTCAAGAGGACAGAATTAGAGGAGCGCAGATATCTCGGGGGGTTGTGGGGTTGGAGGAGATTACAGAGATAGGAAGGGGCGAAGCCATGGAGGGATTTGAAAACAAAACAGAGAATTTTGAAATCAAGGTGTTGCTTAACTGGGAGCCAATGTCGGTCAGCGAGCACAGGGGTGATGGGTGAACAGGACTTGGTGCGAGTTAGGACACGGGCAACTGAGTTTTGGATGACCTCAAGTTTACGTAGGGTAGAACGTGGGAGGCCAGCCAGGAGTGCGTTGGAATAGTCAAGCCTAGAGGTAACAAAGGCATAGATGAGGGTTTCAACAGCGGATGAGCGGAGGCAAAGGTGGAGACGGGCGATGTTACGGAGGTGGAAATAGGTGGTCTTATTTATGCTGCGGATATGTGATCGGAAGCTAATTTCAGGATCAAACATGACACCAAGGTTGCGAACAGTGTGTATCAGCCTCAGACAGATGTTAGGGAGAGGGATGGAGTCAGTGGCTACGGAACGGAGTTTGTGGCGGGGGCCGAAAACAATGGCTTTGGTCTTCCCAATATTTAATTGCAGAAAATTTCTGCTCATCGGACAAGCAGTCTGACAATTTAGAGACTGTGGCGCTGTCGAGAGAAGTGGTGTTGAGGTAGAGCTGGGTGTCGTCAGCGTACATGTGGAAACTGATGCTGTGTTTTCGGATGATGTCGCATGTAGATGAGAAATAGGAGGGGGGCCAAGGATAGATCCTGGGGGACACCAGAGGTAATGATGCGGGAGAGGGAAGAGAAACCATTGCAGGTGATTCCCTGGCTACGATTAGATAGATAAGAACGGAACAAGAGCTCCATTGTCATGACAGCACATCAAGTAATGTTCTATGTGTTGTGAAGAATTAGAGTAATTAAAGTATCTGATTCAGAGTTCAGTTTCCCAGGTATGAGATTAAGGCAGCACTGGCAAAAGTCAAATCTAAAGAGTTCTATTCAATGGATATGGAATTGTGGCATAAGTCAATGATGCATCAGCATTCTCACTACTGACCATCAGCAGTATGATTGCATGATTGGTTTATGAATAATGAATTGACATCCACTGCAAATCTTGGTCCGAAAATTTAACAAAAATAAACAGATTAATCATTGGATGTAATGAAGTGACAAATACTACAAGCTGAGGAGCTCTTTACAAAGACTAATTGATCTTGAAATGTTTAGAACAAACCTGATATGAAGCTTATCAGAAGTCCAGCTATCAATGACCCCAGGAATCCTAAAGGACTATAGTAGAGATACGATATAGAATACCAGCTATCTGCCAGGGGCGGTCTGCCAATATAAAAGTGCAATATCATTATTGTCAGATGGCACGCTACTTAATTACAGTAAATGTCAATTTTAACAAAAAATTACATAGTCATACCTGTATTTCTCTTCAGGGGTTAAGGTTGGTGATACTGTAGAAAACAAATCCGATGTGTTCAGTGATAAGCAACTGTTGGTACTTAAATGTAAGGGTAGTGCTTTTGAGGCTGGCGCAGGGTAAATAAACCCACCAATTGCAGGCCAGAAGGATAAGGTTACTCCAACTGCTAGGCCTCCGATTGCACCCTGTAAACATGAGCCATACGTTTGATGTGGTCGTGTTCAAACCAGTGGACAAAGAAGGTGCTGAATTTCATTTGAGAACAAGTTATATACTTACAATCCAGTTTGCGCAAGGAAATAAAATTCCCAATGAAAATAATCCAAGCATTGGCCCCCCACACATGCCATGAATACTGAGTGCTGCCTGTAAATCAAAAGAAGACAGTTACAGCAATTAATACAGAAACGTTTTTGAGACTACCCCTCCTCACTTGAGAAATAACAACAGTTTTTCCAGCATTTCCTGTTGTTATTTCGGATTTCCAGCATCCGCAGTATTTTGCTGTCCTCCTCACTTGAGTATTGATTTATACTTATTAAAAAGCAAAAAAATAGCTAAATGCTGGAAATCTGGAAGAAAACCAGAAGGTGGAGGAAACATAAAGCTGGTCAGTCAGCATTTGTGGCGATGGGATAACGTTTTGGGATGGTCCTTCTTCAGAACTGAAAGCTAGAAGGGTAAGTGAGTGTTTTAATAGAGTCAGAAAGGAGGGGAAGGGAAGATAAAAACAGATGCTGCAAGCACAGAGAGGAAGCTTATCAGCAAATTACCTGTGCGCTGCTTAAAGGAAAAAAATAGACTGCCAGGTGATGTAAAATTTCATCTCAATCTGGCAATAAAAAGAAGTATTAAAGAAATAAAAGACATTGAAAAAAGCAAAAGAACATGGGTCTGTCGATCCCAAAAAGGAGAAAAAGGAAACAGCAAGGCCACGTTCTGATAAAATGACTCCACGCTAAATGTTATCCCACCTTCTGGACACAACAGGCCCAGCCCATGTCACGACCATCCCCTGCTGTAAAGAAAATGGAGGACGCCAGAACGCTCTACTTCCCTTCAGATAGTCTCACTGGATCTTGAATGGCCATCTGAACTAGATAATGCAGGAATGCTCTGTATATGATTTTGGCACCTGCAGGGTACATTATTTGGTTCTGATAGTTAAAAATAATGAGTTGAAAAAAAATTAACTATTAACTCCAGCTGAAGAGTTAACCCCAGCATATATATGATGGGCTCAAATGGCCTCCTTTTTATGGTTCCAGAAAGAAATGAGCCTTGAAGACGATGTAAACAATGTCCTAATATCCCACAGGTTTGACTGATTAGGATTTACAGTTTTCCTAGTTATTGTACATTTAATGGATTTCCTACATTACAATAGTGACTACACTTCAAAAAGTACTTCATTGGCTGTAAAGCGCTTTGGGATGTCCGGTGGTCATGAAAGGCGCTATATAAATGCAAGTCTTTTTTTTTTCTTTCATTCCCAGAATAGGGCTAGGATCTTGGCTTTCAAAAATATCACTTTTCCCACCTGTAGTTATAGCAGCTAGCAGTTTATACCAGGGCAATATTAGCCATTTGCCATTCCCATAGATGTCAATGAAAGAGGCATTAGACTGGATTAAACGCTTTGGCTATTTCAAGTAGCCTCAGCTTTTAAACAGCAGTTTGCATCTCGCTGAGGTGCGACAACCTTGGCTGCTTAATTCTCCATCATTAGTGTTGGGTTACAGTTTGCAAAAACAGCACAGACTGCAGCAGCAAACACGGCTGGAATGAGAAAAGTGAGTGAGCCTCAGCACAAAAAAGTGACCTCCCAAACAAGATGGATGAGCTGCCGAAGATGAGCCAGCGCATCCTAAGGCAGCACCGGGGTCTGCCTAAACCTACTGTCGCCGATTTACAGAGACAGTGTGCACAGCCATTCCCTGAATGGCAACAAGGCTCCAACCCAGACAGAAAGAGGAAGCGCGGGGGAAAGGATGGGGAAGTCGAGGAGGCGCTGGTGTCAGAATGCACGCGGGAGAGATGTGGCCCTCTTCTAGCCCAAAAAGCCAAACAGTTGGTTAAAGCACTTGACAGGCCTGATTTTCATCCCTCTGAGGGGTGGCTTCAGGGATGGAAGTCCTGCCATGACGTTGGTTCTGTACATGCACACGGAGAAAAACTTAACTCAGGTGTCGCAAGTGCAGAGCAGTGGTTACAAAATGCGCTGCCTGGGTGACTCAAAGGATATAGGGGGAGAAATTCAGTTGTTAGCGCCAGCCGCTGGCGCCTTACGAGGGCGATAAGTGGGGCGCGAAGCGGCTAGTGCCCGGGCACAGCGAGACCTGCGCCTCTCGCGAAATTGAGCGGACATTTAGCGGCGGCGCAAAACCGCAACGCCCGCTCAGCTGCGCGCGCAGATCCTTACGTCATTTTATGGTGCAACGCCCTTGGCGCGCCCTGAACCGGAACTTCAGTGGCGCCCCCCCTTCTTTCCGCCTGGCGCTCCCAGTGACTGGTTGACTGGAATGGTTCCCAGTCACTGTGGGGCTGAGGGGGTGCTATTTAAAGGGGGCTCTTCCTGCCTTCTTAGTGGTAGCCATTTTTGGACCACTCCTGTGTGAGAGAGAGAGAGATTTGCAGAGGGACAAAGGGAGAGAGCTTTCTGCATTGAGTCAGCGCTCGCACAGGTACTTCTTGCTTCAGCCCAGAACTTTGCAGTTGGATTGATTTTTCAGTGCCATAGCCTTGAGTGGCCACACATTATGGGGGCTGCAATGGGTGGAAACGTTGGGTTTCTCCATTGCATTGAGAGGGCTCAGAGACGCCAAGAGAGAGTGCCAATCATGGCCAGACGGAGGAGGGCCAACAGGCGTCGGCACAGGAGGCCTTACCCTCCCAGGTTATACCGCCAGCAGTTCTCATACCTCAACATGTCTGAGGAGCAGTGTATTCGGAGGCTTTGATTCAGAAGGGAGGTGGTCACTGAGCTCTGCCACCTGCTTCAGAGAGATCTGCAGCCTCAGCTGAGGAGCAGGACGTCTCTGTCGGTGGCAGTGAAGGTGACAGTGGCTCTCAACTTCTATGCCACCGGCTCCTTACAATCCGCTACTGGGGACATTGCCAATGTCTCCCAGTTCACGGTGCATTGCTGCATCTGCCAAGTCATGAATGCCCTCTTCAAAAGGTGACGTCAATACATTTCCTTCCCCATGACCCTGGACAAGCAGCAAGAGCGCGCAATGGGATTTGCAAGAATAGCGGGCTTCCCCATGGTCCAGGGCACCATTGACTGCACGCATGTGGCTTTGCGGGCGCCTCAAAAGAATGCCGAGGATTACTGCAAACAGAAGGGGTTCCATTCGTTGAACGTGCAGTTGGTGTGTGACCACAGACAGCTGATACTAGCTGTCAATGCCCGCTTTCCAGGCAGCAGCCAAGATGCCTTCATCCTGTGCCAGACTTCTGTGGCAGACCTTTTTGAAGCCCTGGCTCACCCAGGAGGTTGGCTTCTCAGGGACAAGGGCTATCCTTTGTGCACCTGGCTGATGACCCCGCTCTGTGCGCCCAGCACCCCTGCTGAAGAACGATACAATGAGAGCCATCAAGCGACCAGGAACATCATTGAGCACACAATCGGCGTGCTAAAGCAACGGTTCCACTGTCTGGACCATTCCGGGGGAGCCCTTCAGTACTCGCCTGAGTGAGTCTTCCATTTCGTTGTAGTGTGCTGCATGCTGCACAACCTGGCTATCCACAGGACTCAGCCACTGCCAGCAGACATTGGAGGACCACCAGAGGAGGAGGAGGAGGAGCACCAAGACGGGAGGGAGGCACAAAGTGCAAGGGCCGTCTGTCAGCGGCTTATTGCAAGTTGGTTCTAGGCCCCCTCTGAGGGAATGGCTTGTGCCATTGAAAGAATATGAATGGAACCGTTCTGCAAACCCTGAGCTGGTCAAGGCAACAAATAGTTCAAAGAGCAAACATGCACAATCTGAATAAAGACAATTATTTATTTAACAAACTCTGTGCCCTTCCCGCATGACAAACAAATACAGAGAAACCCCCCAAAAAACAGTCAGACACATAACTGGCTCTCACAACCTGGAGACAATGAACAAAAGAGTTAACCAAAAATGACCATGATCCTTGGCCTTCACTAAAAAAATTCACAGCATTTTGCCACACCTCCTACTTTTTGGCCTGCGAGGGTGATCTGCTTCGCTTGCGAGATTGGCCCCTTCCCACCCTGCAGCTCCTCTGCAATGGGACCCCAGTGGCTGCAGCAAGGCTGGGGGAAGGCTGCTGAGTGTCAAAAAGTGAGTCGGCAGATGCCCTTGGGGGACGGCCTGGACGAGCTCTGGGCCTGGAGGGCCCGGCTGTTGACTGCTCCAACTCTGCATGGGCGGCAGCAGTCTGTCCTACGGGTGGTGGCAGCTGCAGTGGAGAAGTGACAGTGTTGGCAGCAGGAATGCTGCCATCCTGACAGAGCACAGGCACTCTCTGGTCGGACAACACATTGGCACTCGCACGGGGCAGCACTGAAGCATGCGGAGCAATCTGCTGAAGCACAGACTGCTGGCCTGCTGCAGCATGGCGAGGGCCCCGGGGAATCCTGCCCAATCCAGCGAGGGTGGCAGCAGTCAGTGCTCGTGTGGCCCTAATCTGTGTCTGCATCAGACCAGCCACTGACTGCATGGCACCACTAAGCACTTGAGTGGAAGCTACCTGTGCTGCACTGAGGTCCTGCAGACTCCTTGCCTGTGCTGCCCCGAATTCCTGTACACTCCTTGCCAGTGACTCTATGGAGTCAGGCATCCTTGTCACTGCAGCCATGAGCTCAGTGTGCCTGTGCTCCGCCTGGGCGTCCATTTCAGCGAGGAGCCGCACCTCCTCTGCGCTCACTGTAGCAGGACTGGAGGCCAGATTCTCCCCCGGTCCGTTGCTGCTGCCTCCTATTGTGCGCCAGCTTGGCCTGCAAGAGAAAGGACGGGCTCTCAGTACAGTGTGAAGCCCTGATCTTGGCTGCACTGCCTCCCATGGTGGAATAGCCCTTACAGTGTGAAGCTCTGATCTTGGCTGCACTGCCTCCCATGGTGGAATAGCCCTTACATTGTGAAGTCCTGATCTTGGCTGCACTGCCTCCCATGGTGGAATAGCCCTTACAGTGTGAAGCCCTGATCTTGGCTGCACTGCCTCCCATGGTCGAATAGCCCTTACAGTGTGAAGCCCTGATCTTGGCTGCACTGCCTCCCATGGTGGAATAGCCCTTACTGTGTGAAGCCCTGATCTTGGCTGCACTGCCTCCCATGGTCGAATAGCCCTTACAGTGTGTAAAATGGTGAATGTGCATGTGAGTTTCATGAAAGGCCCATAGGTGTTGAATGAGAGCTGGGCATTGGGGCTTTCAGGACCCTTTGGCCATAAAGTGAGGTGCACATGCAGGGATGAAGAGGATACTGAAAAGGGTACTCACCCTGAAAACCCGAGTGAGGTCGTTGAACTTCTTCCTGCATTGCACAGGGTCCTAGGTACCATGCTGCTGGAGGTCACTTTGTGTGCCACCTCCCTCCAAGCTTTTCGATATTCATTGGGCAGCGGCCTCCTGCCACTGTCTGGAAACAGGATAGATCACCTGCGCTCCACTGCGCCAACCAGAACCTTCAGGGCCCCCTCACTGAACCGCTGCGCTCACTCCCTGGCCCTCTCCATGGTCCTAGGCGTTACAATGTCGCAGCAGGTCTGTCCAGGCCGAGAATCAGGGCTCCAATGTGCAGGGCGTGGCTGCAAGCCAAATTGACCCTCCCCCTTTAAGAGGTGACCGGCGCCAGCGTGTCTGCCTGCAATCGCTAACTGGCCACACCTGCGCTGCGCCCACCCTCGGTGGTAGCGCCTCGCCTCTCCGGCTTAGCGCCTTAGGATAGTCATGCAGCACCTGCTTTAGCGCACCAAGAACCTCTTGGGGGCGAAGCAAGTCAATTTCGCTGAAGGTGGCGATAATTTGCGCCGGGCGCTAAATTTAGCGCACGCTCGACTATAGCGCCCCAAACGTGGCGATACTGAATTTCTAGGCCATAGGCCTTACAACATCTTTAATTGTGACTTTCTATAGGTGTGTTTCTTATGGTACACTCTTAATGAGAGAGTCCTTGATAAAATTCTAACATGGAACTGAGAGTATCTCAGTGTGTAAGAAAGACTCTTTGTTCGATGCTGTATGCCTAATGAAGCGGGCATGGGGCTCTGTCAGTCAACAAGCAATCCAACTTTGCCTAAAGACAATTAGGGGTTCTATGGTTGAGGAGGAAAACACAGGTAAAATTGTGGCAGCAATTGGCACTGTGACAGCACTGGGCAGGATGTCAAAGGAAGAATTCTCTCAGCTGTGTCAACCTGGAACAAGTGTGGCTTAAATAAAGTTTGAGAACTAACACACATGCTGGTTTACTGGTGATTTGGGGGCATTTTTAACAGCAGGGTTAACGTTTGAGAAGCGCTACTCTATTTACTGTCCACCGCGTATAGCGAGCAAACCGTGTTAGCGCCACCGCGTCCGATATAAACGATGGGGACTGTACCTAAAAAGACGCATATTCAATTAGAGTAGAATAAAAACAACAGCTCAGAAAAGCTGACAGCTTCACAGTTTAGAATCGCCGATAGGAAAATAGAATTGTTTTCTAGAGCAATGGATAGCCTTCATATACTGTACGATACTTACCTGTATAACCCCTCCCATTAAAGATGCTGCAACTGCCATGGAAGTACAAGCCACACCAAACACAATGCCTGTAAGTCAATGTTAATAATGGAGATTAGAAGGTGGTTGGAAATGTTCATAAGGAAATTCAAACCTTTGTAGGAATTGTAAATGCTAATAGTTTACTCATAAGCACAATTACTGGCAAGTGTCCTGAAAAAAAGTGTTGTGTTGTGAGAATCCAGCTTGTAACATTTCATCTTCTTCATCAGTGGAAGACTCCAAATATGGCATATTCCTGAAATAACAACAGACAATGCTGGAAACATTCAGCAGGCCAGGCAGCATCCGTGGAGAGAGTTCCAGGTCTCCAGGTCTGGGACCCTTCATCAGAACTGGAAAAAGCTGGAGATGTAACATATTAAGCAGGTGCAGAGACAGGGGGGTGGGGTGAGGTTTAGGAGGGGAGGAAGGATTTGAAAGAACATACTGTGCTTATGTAAGAGGCAGGAAGGATAACATGTTGCAAATGGGAATGGCAAAATCATACAGCATGAAAAATGGGGGCAGGGGTTATAGTTTGAAATTGTTGAACTCAATGTTGAGTCCAGAAGTCTGTAAAGTGCCTAATCGAAAGATGAGGTGCTGTTCCTCGAGCTTATGTTGAGCTTCATTGGAACAATGTAATAGGCTGAGGACAGAGAGATCAGAGTGGGAGTGAAGCGAAGAATTAAAGTGACAGGCGACCAGAAGCTCAGGGTCACCCTTACGGACTGAATGGAGGTGTTCCGCAAAGCGGTCACCCAATCTGCGTTTGGTCTCCCCAGTGTAGAGGAGACTGCATCGTGAGCAGCGAATACAGTATACTAAATTGCAAGAAGTACAAGTAAATCGCTGTTGCACCTGGAGGGGGTGTTTGGGACCCTGGACAGTGGGAAGGGAGGAGGTAAAAGGGCATGTGTTGCATCTCCTACGCTTGCACGGGAAGGTGCCAGGTGAAGGAGAAGGGCTGTTGGGGGTGATTGAGGAGTGGACCAGGGTGTCGCGGAGGGAGCAGTCCCTTCGGAATGCTGAAAGGGGAGGTGAGGGGAAGATGTGTTTGGTGGTGGGATCACGTTGGAGGTGGCGGAAATGGCAGAGGATGACCCGTTGAATGTGGAGGCTGGTGGGGTGAAAGGTGAAGGGTCACAGACCTGAAACGTTAACTCTGTTTCTCTCTCCACGGATGCTGCCTGGCCTGCTGAGTATTTCCAGCATTTTCTGTTGTTATTTCAGATTTCCAGCATCTGCAGTATTTTGCTATTGTATGGCATATTCCTTCATTGATTAGGAGAATAATAGGGGGCACCTTTCAACTTCAGCAGGTGCATAAAACCGGCGCTATCGGATAGGCTGCCCGTTATACACTCCGCCTGATTGAAGTCAAAGGAAAGGTAAATCAGGTGGGGGGTTTTAACGGGAGGCCGATCTGATACCGTCCATTTTACACACCAGCCAAACCCCCGTAGAATTTGACAGGACCAGAGGAGATTATTCAGACCATTGTGCCTGTGCCAGCTCTGTGAAAGAGCTATCCAATTTGTCCCATTTGCCTGAACGTTCCCCATTCCCTTTAAATGTTTTCCTTTTATTCATTTCCGCTGTAAAATCTACTGTGGATCCTGCTTCTGCCACTGCTTCTAATAGGGTATTCCATCTCCTAAAAACTCGCTGCATAAAATAAAAGTTCCCTAGCCTAATTCTGTATTCTTTTGGTGCTGATGTTAAATTTATGCCCTCTAGTTACTGACTCATATCTGATCTCTGCTTAATCTTCTCTATTCTAGCAAAAAGGACCCTATTTCTCTCATTAAAGCATCTTGCCTAGAAATTGGGCTGCAAACTTAATTGGACGAGCCACATAAATACTGTGGCAACAAGAGCAGATCAGAGGCTGGGTATTCTGCGGAGAGTGTCTCATATCCTGACTCCCCAAAGCCTTTCCACTATCTACAAGGCACAAGTCAGGAGTGTGGTGGAATACTCTCCATTTGCCTGGATGAGTGCAGCTCCAACAACACTCAAGAAACTCGACATCATCCAGGACAAAGCAGCCTGCTTGATTGGCACCCCCATCGTCCACCTTAAACATTCACTCCCTCCACCACCGGCATACCGTGGCTGCAGTGTGTACCATCCACAAGATGCACTGCAGCAACTCACCAAGACTTCTTCGGCAACACCTCCCAAACCCGCGACCTCTTCCACCTAGAAGGACAAGGGCAGCAGGCGCATGGGAACACAACCACCTCCAAGTTCCTCTCCAAGTCACACACCATCCTGACTTGGAAGTATATCATCGTTCCTTCATCGTCGCTGGGTCAAAATCCTGGAGCTCCCTCCCTAACAGCACTGTGGGAGTACCCTCACCACATTGACTGCAGCGGTTCAAGAAGGCGGCTCACCACCACCTTCTCAAGGGCAACTAGGGATGGGCAATAAATGCTGGCCTTGCCAGTGATGCCCACATCCCATGAATGAATTTTTAAAAAATTATCAGGCACGAATCAGCCTCCTAAGTCCCCAAAATGTCGAACAGGAAACGCGCACGCCCTTCCGACGGGAAGTGTGCCACCTGCCATATTGGTCAAGGACAAACAAGAGGCATCCTTTCCCCATGCCTGAAGCAGGCGTTAGGCTCTTTGCATAGGAAAATAAGGGGTCTAACACATTTTAAAAGAATCTAGGGAAGAGGCACTACTGCACATATTTAATAATTCATTAGAAAAAGGTGTAGTGCCAGAAGACTGACAGATAGCTAATGTAATACTTATATTTAAGAAGGGAGATAGAACATGCCCAGGGAACTACATACCAGTCAGCTTAACATAGGTAGGAAAAATAATGGAATCCCTAACTAAAGGAGAAAATGGAACAATAGCTAGAAACTAAAAATATAATAATGAATAGTCAGCAAGGATTTCAAAAGGGAAAGTCTTGCTTGACCAACCTCATTGAATTCTTTGAAGAGGTAACAGAGAGAGTAGACAAGGGTAATATAGTAGATGCAATTTATCTAGATTTCCAAAAGGCCTTCAATAAGTTGCCACATAATAGATTAATGAATAAGGACAGAACATGCGGAGTCAGGGGACAATTAACAGAATGGATAGCTAGCTGGCTTCAAGACAGAAAGCAGAGAGTAAGAGTAAAGGACAGCTATTCACAGTGGCAGTAAGTGAAATGTGGGGTCCCACAAGGATCAGTGTTAGAACCACTGTTGTTCGCAATTTATATTAACGATTTAGACTTTGGAATCAAAAACACAATTTCTGAATTTGCGGATGACACCAAATTGGGGGGGGTGGGTTTAGTCAATATTGAGGAGGACTGCAACAAATCAAAAGAAGACATTAATAAACTTGAAAAATGTGCATATAATTGGCAAATGAAATTCAACACAGATGAATGTGAGGTAGTACATTTTGGTAAGAAAGATAAGGAGGTCACATTTACTTGGAAAATAATAAACTAAATGGGGTAGAGGAGCAAAGGGATCTCAGAATGCAAATACATAAATCACAAAGTAGTGATGCAGGTTAACAAGGCCATAAAAAAGCAAACCAAGCACTAGGGTTTATTTCTACAGGGATAGAATTAAAAAGTAGAGAATTTATGCTAAGTTGTATCGAACTTTGTTTAGACCACACTTGGAGTAATGTTTACAATTCTGGTCGCCATATTATAAAAAGGATATAGAGGCACTGGAGAGGGTTCAAAAAAAATTTACAAGGATGATACCAGAAATGCAAGGGTATAACTATCAGAAAAGAATTATCAGGCTGGTTCTCTTTTCTCTTCAAAAAAGAAAGCTGAGGGATTGACCTAAAAGAGACCTTTTAAAATTATGAAAGGTTTTGATAGAATAAACATGAAGAGAATGTTTCCACTTGTGGGGAAGAGCAAAACTAGAGGCCATCAATATAAGATAGTCACCAAGAAATCAAATAGGGAATTCAGAAGAAACTTCTTTACCCAGAGAGTGGTGAGAATGTGGAACTCGCTACCACAGGGAGTGGTTGAGCCAAATAGTATAGATACATTTAAGGGGCGGTTAGATAAGCATAAGAGGGAGAAGGGACTAGAGGGTTATGCTGATAGATTTAGATGAGGAAAGACGGGAGGAGGCTCAAGTGGAGCATAAATGCTGGCATGGACAGGTTGGGCTGAATGGCTTGTTTCTATGCTGTATAGTCTATGTAATTCTGTGAATGCTTGAGGACCCCGCTGCAAGATTGGTTTGCCCTGAGGCAGCCAGCGCCATCAAAGGCGGTATTTGGGGAAAACCATCCTACAAAACGGCTGCAATAAAAATGAAAAATTACTTACCTCTGAGTGTGGATCCGGGAGGAGCAGGAGTGCTCTTCATGACCCAATATTAAACGATCCTCCCAATCACCGCCACTCCCGACCCCAAGATCACCGACCCCTGACCTCCAGTCTCTCCGGCCCAGGATCCTGATCTCCCACACACCCCCGCCGCCACCCCATGTCTTGAGATCCCTGACCTTCAGAATCTGCGACCACAGCTGCATCGTGAGCAACGGCCCGATCTTCCACCACTCATCTTTTTGGGCACCTCCTGTCGCACAATTCCTATGCGAATGAGATCCGAGGCCCAATATCTGGGGCTCTGTGGCTCCTACCATTCATGCACAGGGTGAGTATCCTGCGTGGGTTGTGGGGGGGGGGGGCGCCCAAAAATGGAAGTCCCCAATTTATAGGTCCTAATCTCAGCATCATCTTTGTAAAGCAGTTCTTTGCCCTTTCTATGGCCCTTTCATCCTTCCTAAATTAGGGTTTGCTAAACTGGACATACTATTCCAACTGCAGCCCAAACAATGATATGCATGTAATAGAGTCATAACGGCACAGAAGGAGGCCATTCAGCCCATCAAGTCCGTGCCGGCTCTCTGTAGAGCAATCCAGTCAGTCCCATTCCCCCGCTCTATCCCCATAGCCCTGCAAGTTTATTTCCCTCAAGTGCCTATCCAGTCTCCCCTTGAAAACATTGAGTGTCTCCGCTTCCACCACTTCTGTCAGCAGCGAGTTCCAGGTCCTCACCACTCGCTGCGTAAAAAGGTTTTCCTCACAACCCGCCCCCCCCCCGTATCTCCTGCCCAAAACCTTAAATCTGTGTCCCCTAGTCCTTGTACCATCAACTAGTGGGAACAGCCTTTCCCCATCTATCCTATCCAAACCCGTCATAATCTTGTACACCTCTATCAAATCACCCCTCAACCTCCTTTGCTCTAATGAAAACAAATCCAGCTTCTCCAACCTGTCCTTGTAGCTAAGATCCCCCATCCCTGGTACCATTCTGGTAAATCTCCTCTGCACTCTCTCAAGTGCCTTCACATCCTTCCTAAAGTGTGGTGACCAGAACTGGCTGCAATACTCCAGTTGTGGCCTAATCAGCGCTTTATAAAGGTTCAGCATAACTTTACTTTTGTACTCAACACCTCTATTTATGAAGCCCAAGATCCCATATGCATTGTTAACCACTCTCAATATGTCCCGCCATCTTCAGGGGCCTATGCACATTGACTCCCAGGTTCCTCTGTCCCTGCACACTCTTTAAAACTGTGCCATTAAGTGTATATTGCCTCTCCCTGTTCCCTCTGCCAAAATGCATCACCTCACACTTCTCTGTATTAAATTCCATCTGCCACTTGTCTGCCCATTCTGCTAGCCTTTCTATGTCCTGTTGCAGTCGATTGGTATAATCCTCACTGTTTGCCACACTCCCAAGTTTGGTGTCATCGGCAAATTTAGAAATTTAACATGAACTTTTTGCTTTTGTACTCTATGCCCTATTTATAAAACCTAGTACCCCAGATGCCTTTTTTTTTTAAGTTATAAAGTGGGAAGGCAAGAGATATGTAGTAGCTGATTCCTGTTCTCCCCATTCGGGCAGGTCAGGTGGATTGTATCAGAATTGCTCTCTGCTTGACTTGATTTGAACTCACTCAGATCTGCATAGATCGAATATTCCCCCTGATGCAAGGTCATCAGCCAAAGAGCAGGGGAAGAAACGCCAACCATTGCTGCAACAGCAGAAATGTCCGCTGGCTTCAGAGCCATCTGGTTGATAGTCAAAAACAGCAAGCAAAAGGTCTCAAGGCCCAAAGATCATGTGCTGCACCTTTGAAAAGGGCACTTAGCTTTTCTTAAGCCTCCATGTGCTTGCTGCCTGCTGCTTCTCAGACCCTGCAATCTGAGGGTGCTGGACACGAGCAATAAGACCCACTTATTGTGGACACAATGCCGTCTGGGATTCTGACAAGTGAAGACAACAACAACAACTACAACTTGACTTTATATAGCACCTTTAACATAGTAAACGTCCCAAGGCCCTTCACAGGAACGATTACCAGTCAGAAATTTGACACCAAGGCACATGAGATATTAGGACAGATGACCAAAAGCTTAGACAAAGAGATAGGTTTTAAGGACCATTTTAAAGGAGGAGAGAGAGGTGGACAGGCGGACGGGTTTCAGGAGGGAATTCCAGAGCTTAAGGCCTAGGCAGTTGAAGGCACGGCTGCCAATGATAGAGCGATTAAAACCATGGATGCACAAGAGGCCAGCATTGGAGGAGCGCAGAGATCTCAAAGGCTTGTAGGACTGGAGGAGACTACAGAGATCGGGAGGGGCAAAGCCATGGAGGGATTTGAGAACAAGGATGAGAATTTTAAAATTGAGGCCTTGTCGGACCGGGAGCCACTGTAGGTCAGCGAGCACAGGGGTGATGGGTGAAGGAGACTTGGTGCAAGCTAAGATACGGGCAGCAGAGTTTTGAATGAGCTCAAGTTTACGTAGGGTGGAAGACTCGGGAAAAGAGGAAGGAAATATTGGGATGTCACTCCTGCCTCATTTGCATCCTATTCCAATGCTTGCAGTCCTTCCAGGAAAATCCCAGTAGTAAGAGTACAGCCAAAAGGGCAAAGCCCTGACATCATTTTTTGATCCTGGAAAATAAGTGGTACCTGGAGGGACAAAATCAGCCCCACAATCTTAGTTAACTGCTTGTGCTACATGCTAGTCAGAGTAGAAATAGAAGGATATTTCAGATGAATACGTGGCTAGAGGAATGGTGCAAGGGGGAGGGATTCAAGTTCCTGGGACATTGGAACCGGTTCTGGGGGAGGTGGGACCGGTACAAACTGGACGGTTTGCACCTGGGCAGGGCTGGCACCGATGTCCTAGGGGGAGTGTTTGCTCGTGCTCTGGGGGAGGGTTTAAACTAAAATGGCAGGGGGTTGGGAACCTGAGCAGGGAGACAGAGGAAAGGGAAACAAGGATAAAAGCAAAAGATAGGAAGGAGAAAAACAAAAGTGGCAGTCAGAGAAATCAACGGTTTAAATCAAGCATGGCCACAGTAAATAATAATTCTAAAAGGTCTAAGAGCGTTAAAAAAAACAAGCCTGAAGGCTTTGTGTCTTAATGCGAGGAGCATTCATAATAAGGTGGATGAATTAGCTGTGCAAATAGAGGTAAACGAATATGATTTGATTGGGATTACGGAAACATGGCTCCAGGGTGGACAAGGCTGGGAACTCAACATCCAGGGGTATTCAATATTCAGGAAAGATAGGCAAAAAGGAAAAGGAGGTGGGGTAGCATTGCTGGTTAAAGAGGGGATTAACACAATTGTAATGAAGGATATTAGCTCTGATGATGTGGAATCTGTATGGGTAGAATTGAGAAACACTAAGGGGAAAAAAACATTAGTGGGAGTGGTATATAGACCTCCCAACAGTAAGGCGGCGGTTGGGGATGGCATTAAAAGGGAAATTAAAGAAGCGTGCAATAAGGGCACAGCAGTCATCATGGGTGACTTTAATCTACATATAGATTGGGCCAACCAAATTAGTAACAATACTGTGGAGGAGGAATTCCTGGAGTGTTTATGGGATGGTTTCCTGGACCATTATGTCGAGGAACCAACCAGAGATCAGGCCATCTTAGACTGGGTATTATGTAACGAGAAAGGATTAATTTCTGTCTGTCTGTGTGGGGTTTGCACATTCTCCCCGTGTTTGCGTGGGTTTTCTCCGGGTGCTCCGGTTTCCTCCCACACTCCAAAGATGTGCAGGTTAGGTTGATTGGCTATGATAAATTGACCCTTAGTGTTAGGGGGATTAAATACGTGGGGTTACAGGGATAGGGTGGGATATGTGTTGTTGTAGGGGTTACGGTGATCGGGTGGGATATGTGTCGGTGCAGGCTCGATGGGCCGAAATGGCCTCTATCTGCACTGTGGGGTTTCTGTGATTCTGTGATTCTGTGATTAGCTATCTTGTTGTATGAGGCCCCTTGGGTCGGAGCGATCATAATATGATCGAATTCTTCATTAAGATGGAGAATGAAGTAGTTGACTCAGAAACTAGGGTCCTCAATTTAAATAAAGGAAACTACGATGGTCTGAGGAGCGAGTTGGGTAGGATTGATTGGGGAATGTCACTCAAAGGGTTGATGGTGGATAGGCAGTGGCAAACATTCAAAGACCACATGGATGAACTACAGAATTTGTTCCTCCCAATTTGGCATAAAAATAAAACAAAAAAGGTGACTCAACCATGGCTAACAAGGGAAATTAGGGATAGCATAAGATCCAAGGAGAGGACATATAAATTGGCCAGAAAAAGCAGTAAACCTGAGGATTGGGAGCAGTTGAGGTTTCAACAAAGGAGTACAAAGGGATTAATTAAGAGGGGGAAAATAGAGATTGAGAGTAAGCTTGCAGGGAAAATAAAAACTGACTGTAAGAGCTTTTATAGATATGTGAAGAGAAAAAGATTGGTGAAGTCAAGCGTAGATCCCTTGCAGTCAGAATCAGGGGAATTTATAATGGTGAACAAAGAAATGGCAGACCAATTAAATACATATTTTGGTTCTGTCTTCACAAAGGAGGACACAAATAACCTCCCAGAGATGTCGGGGAACATCTGAAGAAAGGGAGGAACTGAAAGAAATCAGTATTTGTAGGGAAATGGTGTTAGGGAAATTGATGGTATGAAGGCCGATAAATCCCCAGGGCCTGATCATTTACATCCTAGGGTACTTAAGGAAGTGGCCCTAGAAATAGTAGATGCATTGCTGATCATCTCCCAACAATCGATGGAACCTGGAACAGTACTCATGGATTGGAGGGTAGCTAATGTTACCACACTATTCAAAAAAGGTGGTAGAGAGAAAACGGGGAATTACAGACCGGTAAGCCTGACATCGGTAGTGGGGAAAATGCTAGAGTCCATTATAAAAGATGTAATAGCAGAGCACTTGGAAAACAGTGACAGGATCGGACAAAGTCAACATGGATTTACAAAAGGTAAATCATGCTTGACTAATCTACTGGAATTTTTTGAGGATGTAACTGGTAAAATAGATAAGGGAGAACAAGTGGATGTGGTGTATTTGGACTTTCAAAAGACTTTCAATAAGGTCCCGCATAAGAGATTAGCGTGTAAAGTTAAAGCACATGGGATTGGGGGCAAGGTATTGACTTGGATAGAGAACTGGTTGGCAGACAGTAAGCAAAGAGTTGGAATAAACAGCTCTTTTTCCAAGTGGCAGGCAGTGACTAGTGGGGTACCGCAGGGATCGGTCCTTGGACCCCAGCCATTCACAATATATATAAATGATCTAGACGAGGGAACTAGATGTAATATCGCCAAGTTTGCAGACGACACAAAGCTGGGTGGGTGGGTGTGCTGTGAGGAGGATGCCGAGAAACTCCAGTATGCTTTGGACAGTTTGGGTGATTGGGCAGAAGCATGGCAGATGCAGTATAATGTGGATAAATGCGAGGTTATCCACTTTGGTGTCAAAAACAGGAAGGCAGACTATTATCTGAATGGCAATAGATTGGGAGAAGGGGAAATGCAACATGACCTGGGTGTCCTTGTGCACCTGTCGCTGAAGGTAAACATGCAGGTGCAGCAGGCGGTTAAGAAGGCAAATGGTATGTTGGCCTTTGTAGCGAGAGGGTTTGAGTACAGGAACAAGGATGTCTTGCTGCAGTTGTACAGGGCCTTGGTGAGACCACATCTTGAGTATTGTGTGCAGTTTTGGTCGCCTTATCTGAGGAAGGATGTTCTTGCCATGGAGGGAGTGCAGTGAAGATTCACCAGGCTGATACCTGGGATGCCAGGAATGACGTAAAATGAGAGATTGGGTCTTTTGGGCTTATACTCGTTGGAGTTTAGAAGAATGAGAGGGGATCTCATTGAAACTTATAAAATTCTGTCAGGACTGGACAGACTAGATGCAGGAAGGATGTTCCCGATGGTTGGGGAGTCCAGAACCAGGGGTCACAGTCTAAGGATAAGGGGTAAGCCATTTAGGACAGAGATGAGGAGGAATTTCTTCACCCAGAGAGTGGTGAACCTGTGGAATTCTCTACCACAGAAGGCAGTAGAGGCCAATTCATTAAATATATTCAAGAAGGAGTTGGATATATTTCTTAAGGCTAAAGGGATCAAGGGATATGGGGAGAAAGCAGGGACAGGGTACTGAATTTGGATGATCAGCCATGATCTCATTGAATGGCGGAGCAGGCTCAAGGGGCCAAATGGCCTACTCCTGCTCCTATCTTCCACGTTTCTATGTTTTGTGCTCTGCTGCTATGACATGTAAATTAAAAAAATATATACATTATGAATCAAAAATAAGGGTGACAGAGCTCGAGCCATGAACGGCAATGTTGTATTAACCAGAATGTACTGGGGGAAGACAGAGGCAAAATGACATCAATATACAGTAAGACAAGGTGGTTGTGCACACAGCACAGAAGCACATAGCTTAGAACACTGAGCTCAGGATTGAGTTTGTGTCGGCTTCTGATCCTCTTTAAAAGTGAATTTGATGAACAATATATACTGAAAGTACTTACATAAGCCTTTGCTGATCCAGGTGCTCATCTTGTCTGACATGTTGGGGAAGCATTGTTTAACGAAGTCTTCATACATTACAGTTGCAAGTGCATTAATACTGGCAGCTACTGTGCTATGGACCAGGAAGGAAAGCAGGATCACTACAACATGCTGACAACCTACCATTGTGTTTTGACGTTACTATTTCAGCGAGCGATTTTAGTGTCGAAATTCCCAGATACTGACCTAAGTGTGCCACTAAATGCACAGGCCACAAAAAGTCCAGGAAGTCCTGGTAGGTGTCCTAGTATTTCCATAACAAAATAGGGCATTAACTTCAAAAGAGAAAGGAAAAAAATGTTAAAGATGTGAGAAAGTATTTCTTGTTTTTATTTTTCATAATTACAATATTTGAAATTTTTGAATCACAGATCCACTGAAAATCCATTGATGCAAATTATAGTTTCCTGGTTTTGATTAACTTATGTCTCCCTTTCTTCTGCACTGTCCATCGTACAAGTCTACAAGACAACTGCAATCATTGTGCCAACAGACATTGCACTCTATAAGTCGTGTTGAGAGAGGCATCAGGAAAGATTAGTCAATTCTCCAGTTTTCTCACCTTGAAGATATCAGAGTAAAGGTCTCCATTAATATAGTGGACAGAGGAACGTCATATGAACACATTGGGCTGGATTTTGAAGTTTCCAACCCGCCCGGTGCTGTTGGGGTGGGGGGGGTGGGGGGGTGGTGCAGGAGACCGCGGGGTATTCCCACACGCTGAGATGTTTCAACTCCACAGCATGCATGTAAGGTCATGGGCAGGTTCCCCACCTGGAAGCCAGCCTGATTGACAAGCTGACTTCCAGTTGGGCGGGGAATGCTGGCTGGACAGGACGCCGCAACAACAGGTAGGTGTGGGGTCCAAGGGGGGTGAGGTGCTGGTTCAAAGCCTGGGGGGGGGCGGGTCCGACCGCTGACCTTGGGGGTGAGTTCAAATCTAAAGGAACGGTTCCTGAATGGAGAGAACTTTGAAAGATTATAGTTAGGGCATCTGCAGTGTGCTCACCTACTTCCTTTAAAACCATCTGATCCTGGGGATTTGTTAGTCTCTAGTGCCATTATTTTCTTCATTATTGTTAATTTGCTTACATTAATTTTGGTGAGTCCCTGTCATTTGTAACCTTTGTAAATACTTTAATGATTTTGTAGAAGATTCATGTTACAAGATAAATAATACCTCATGATATTATTTACACTATTCTGCATTGTTTAATAGATTGGTGTGTTTTGTTTCTGTTTATTTTGTCAGCATGGTTTTAATGCTTACCTGGTCTGATGCTGAAATGAATCCTGCAGTCCACGGGTCACAGTTTACATAATATCCGTACATAATCAGCCCAGAGAACACTGCGCAGACAGTGATCACCCAGAGACCAAGCAAATTCAGATACAGTGCTCTAGGACAAGAATTGAGGTATTCATGTGAGTCAACATTACAAGCAATTTACAGCCTCTTTAAATATTGCAACTAAATATGTTCATATTTCTTATATTTGTATTGTTGAGTTCTGTCTGAAAGTATCTCATGGGTTGTTTGAAAAAGTACTCTGCACTTTATCAAGAGTGATAGCCTGGTGGTGACCTGGTGATGTTATATATAAGGGGTCAGTTTACAAACTCGAGATCCTGGCACGCAGCCTGGTGCTCTAGGGCTGCATATTAGGAATTCAGGTATGCCCCCTCCCATGAACTTCCATCCTTGAAATTTGTGCCCTCCCAGTGGGTGAAGCTCCGTGACGGAAACACGATCTTGTAATGTTACCTCTTATAATGTGCCAACATGCTGTTCCATGGGGTCGTAGGATACAGGTTTACCTTTGTGATTCCAGTGGCAGTGAGTTTTTGATATGCAATATACTTCCTCACAGGAAAGGAAAGAACATCGTGCAACCTTAACTGCCTTGGTGCACCTCGTATTGCTATTAAACACTAAATAGTTGTCAACGGATCTGGATGTGTAGTGTAACATACCTACGAATATTGAGATGATCTTCAATTATTTTGTGCACTCACCCTCATATAACATTTTACAATAAAATTACAAATGAAATCTAATTTATAAAGCACTGTGATCGGGCAATGATTGTTACAAAATAAATGTTACAGGTAACTTTGTGACATTACCCATTTTTTTTTAAAGAAACAGCGTGCTGCAGCGGGTTCCAATTCCGGGATCTGGGTTAAAATCCAGCCCAGACTAATGGGATAAAAGTCTCCTGTGTCTGCTCGCTATGTGAAATGTGTTTGGGCTGTCTTGCCAACAGCAGAAAACTGTCCCTAATTTGGCACCTGACAATCTCACCTAAGGAAGTCACACAATGGCTGGTGTGTAAAATGGAACAAATGGAACATTGGTGCTATAGGGATTACTTTCCTGAGATAAGGGCTGAAGCATATTGTTGGCACAGAGCTGAGGGAGCTCTGCTTGGCAGTTAGGCATACAGTTAGCCTGATACTAGATGTCTCAAACTGGAAGAAGTATCAATCTACAGCACTAACATCCTTCACCTTAATGAGCACAAAAATGAAAGTGGGTCTTTGGAAATAAGAATGTATTGTCCACATTGGATGGCCAAGAAACCAAACAGCTTTGCACTTACGTTTTAGCATGTCTTTCTGATTTGCACGAAATGCATCTTTGGATGGTGGACTGATTCACTCCATAGATTCCTAACCAGGTAAATGTGCCTCCTACTGCCACCGTCCAAAAGGTATGACGCCTCAAAGGGTCTACTGCAAAACTAATTCAAATGTAAATCAAACAAAGTAAAGCTTGTCTTCCTAATTCGCTTTCTCATGAAACACTCTATTAGATTTTCAAGTCTCCAAAAGAAATTATCAAGGATATATGTTCAACTGAGTCCTTAGACTTGAATATACATTCATTTTTGTGTTGTCTGAAAATCAAACTGAATTGAGCGTAAGCTTGTACTTTTTTTTGTATTTGCAATGAGACAACAAAAACAATGTGCAACAAATGTAAGCAAATCTGACCATGCTCAGAAAAGTAACTAGCGTGGAAACAATGGTCGCATCTCTCTCAACACTCTCTAGTTACCATTTTAAATTGATGACCCATCATCATTGGCTCCCCAAACAAAGGTATAGGCCGGAAGTTTCCCAATGCTGAGCATGCTGGGGGCGGGTTGGCATTAAAAATCCTAGCAATAGTGAGCGCGTCGGGAACCCGCCGTCATCCCGTCGCCTCGTGCATTTAACTCAGGCGGCTTTGAAGGCGCGACACGCACCCAATCGGCAAAGGCGGGCAATCTCATTGAAGGCATTAAATGCTTGTTGAGAGACCCTTAAGAGTGATTTTAACACCAGCTTTTCAGTTTAACTTCAGGAGCACAGGATTCACGGAGCTCGGGTACCTCGCCTGTGAAGGGGAGGCAAAAGCTCAGCGGCCAATGGCGAGTTCATTCATTGACAGCTAGGAAAGCACATAAAAACATGGAACGGTTCTTGCTCACTCCATTTTGTCCACAGCTTTTGGTGTCTGCAGCTTGCAGGTCATTTTTAAAACCTGGGAAGCCACTCTCACCACATTGCTACTCACTATCACAGCATTGAGGGATTGGTCCTCTGATCTCCACTTTACCTGCCATCTACTACATCAGCATGGGTGCTGCTTATACTGTCTCACCTCAGCCCTCAGAATCGGACCAAGATGAGCCCCACTACCAACAACACAAGCCACACCAGCAGCAGCAGCCTTCTCCTCAATGACCTGATACTGCACAGGAGAGAGGGGGGCACCACGGGGCTGCAGCACGCTGGAGGCGATACTCCCAACACAGGGTATACAGGCAGAGGATGAGCTTCCTCAACATGACTGAGCAGCAGTGCTTCAGGAGGCTCAGGCTATCGCAGGGCGTCGCAGACATTTGTAGCTTGCTGGAACAAGACCTGTTATCCAGAGGTCCTGGTGGACATCCTTACCAGTTGCTGTCAAAGTCACCACCACCTCAACTTCTTCACCTCTGGCTTCTTCCTGGGATCTGCAGCAGACATTTGCAGGATCTCACAGTCGGCTGCCCACAGATGCATCACCCAGGTGACTGATGCCATGTTTCACAAGTCAGCCATTTATACCAACTTTGCCAGTGAGGAAGCCAGTGTTACTGAGTGGGCGCCCGGCTTTGCAGCTCTGGCAGACTTCCCACAGGTGCAGGGCATCATCGGCTACACACGTGGCCATGGAGGTACCCCATCATCACCCAGGAGTGCTTGTGAACTGCAATGGCTTCCACTCCCTCAATGTGTAGCTCGTCTGCAACCATAAAATGATGATTATGCTTGTGTGTGCCAGATTCCCTGGCAGCTGTCATGACTCTTTCTTGCTGCTCTAGTCCATGTTCCCACAGATCTTCGCACCTCCAAACAGCTGGCTGCTTGGAGACAAGGGCTATCCACTGAAGACATGGCACATGACACCCTTGAGGACACCAAATACTGAGGTCCAAGGAGCATTACAAGGAGAGCCACATGTCCACCAGATGAGTCATAGATCAAGCAATAGGCATGCTGAAGATACGCTTCAGACGCCTTGACAGATCTGGAGGAGCCCTTCAGTACGCAGCAACCTGGGTGTCCAGAATCATCGTCGTATGCTACGCACTGCATGACAGAGCGCAGCAGCAAGGCTTGGAGCTGCAGGAGGAACAAGGCGCACGGCACACAGCCTCTTCAGAGGAGGAGGAGGAGGAGGAGGCGAAGGAGGAGCAGGTGGAAGACGAGGAGGAGGAGGAACCTGAGGTGGAGATAACACCAGCAGCGGCGCAAATTGCTGCCCGGGAGGCCCAGGAGGGCCTCATCATGGCCAGATTTACTTATCTTGTTCCAATGCAGCCACATGCTGTACTAAGTTCCTGCCCCTTCTCTCACCCAGCCTAAAACACTATAAAGCATCCCTACAATGACCAAGTCATTCCTCTCACCCAAAGTCCCAATGCTCAAGGCTAAATAATGTCTCACCATTCATTCCAAGTGTCATCACCATTTCCAAGGCTTGAGGCAAAAATGGACAAGACCCAAAAGTGGTGCAAAGAAAAGCATTTATGTGTGTCATCAAAATAACTGAAATTTACCACTAACATTTTTTGATACACCCATGTGCATACCCGTGTGCATCTACTTTTGTGTCATTTTTCTTTTCCGAGTGCTTCTACGAGGTGCAACCCCTGTGGCTTCAGCAGAGGTCGAGGCAGGCTGCTCAAGTCCCTGCTGCGACTTGTCGGACACTTTCGCCGGACGTCCTCTGGGTTTTGGAGCCTGTGATGGCCCCACAAAAGTTTGCTCCTCCTGCGACAGTGCAGGGGCAGACTCAGCCATTGGGATCCGCGGCAGCATGTGGCGCTCTGGCTGAGGGGAAGGCAATGGGGGAGAAGTGGAAGCGCTTTGAGAAGAGCCCCCACTTCCATGTCTCCTCTCACCATCATCACTCTCATGGGCCACCAGCACTTCCCTGCTAGCAAAGAGCTGGAGAGCGCCTTGCTGCACATCAGTGGGGCGATGAAGGCCCAAGTCAACGTTTACATCCTTCCTTGAGAGGAGGTCTATGAGCCTTTGCCATCTGTTGTCCACAGAAAGCATATGCTCATGTAAATGGCGCATTAGCTGTTCCTTGCAGCTGGCTATCCTTTCCATGGAACAGCACATCGTCACCATCGCCTGCGAGATGGTGGTGCTCATGTTGGAGATGGACTCCTCCATTCTCTGAACATTTGCAGATATCACGGTTGCAGAAGATGCCAGAGCCTCCTGCAGTTGTTGCTGCCACTCCACGATCACCCTCGTTCTCGATGACCCCCGAAGCTCAGCGTCTGCATGCAGCTCAGCAGAGCTGGGAGCGTCCTGCGCCCTCCGGCGAGGAGCCTCCACTGCTGTCCCTGTCAACACCATCTGCTCTTGCTCACTTGTGAATTGTGAGACTCTACTCTGTGGTGCACAGGACCCACCGAGGTCTGTGCTGGTGCTGGCTGCGCTTGGGTCTGCTGACGCTGCACCCTCGGAGGCTGGAGGTTCCTCTGAGGAGTCATCTTCCTCCTCCGGCTGGACAGTGGGGGTGGGGGGGGGTTGCAGTTGATGGACCTGTGTGAGAGTAAAGTGATTAATTAGAAGTGTTATAATAAGAATGGATAATGTTACCATTATGCACATGATGACATTTCACTGGCTCCTAACATCAGTCACCATATGAGTGACTGCTTGAGATGTGATTCTGTCACCAGGTTGCTGGGATGTCCCCCTCTCTCTGTCTCCCACTGCCAGCATCTCTTGAACTCCCAAGATCTCCAGAGCCCCCTCCTCTGCTGCTCTTAGTTGTGTGGAGACTGGAGGGCCACCTTCGGTTCTCTCCCTCTCCCTCTTATTGTGAGCTCTCTTCTCCTGCAAGGAGGGAAAGAAAACAAGTTTGAGTGAGAGTGATGGAATGAGTGTAAGGAATGGATGGGTTACCTCTCTAGAGGGTGACTATGAGGGAGTGGGGTGCCAATGCCAAATGGCCTCTTTCTGTGGGGTTGCATTAGGATGAGTGTGAGTGTGAGGGGTGGTCAGTCAGATGGGGTTGAGTATGTACATAGCGAGAGGGATGGGTGGACCTGGAAAGTATGTTGGTGTGAGGAATGATGTGCAGGAGTCGGCGTGGGAAGGCAGAGTGATGGGATGTGGTGACAGGTACATCAGGATGAGGGTGAGTGTGGCATTGCACTCACCTTTCCTGACCTCATCAGGTCATTGGAGTGTTTCCTGTTCTGTATCCAGGTCCTCCTCACCACATCCCTGCTGCTGACCTCCTCAGCTATATTTTGTTTCTTGTGAAGGCCTCCTTTGCTTATCAGCAGGGAAGAGGACCTCCCTGCCTGCTCTGACAGCCTTCACCAGAGTATGCAGCGATGCGTCTGAAAAGCATGGTTCAGCCCTCTGCCTTTGGCTATCCATTCTTGCTACTTTATAAGAGTACTGTGGCCTTTGTTTGTCAGGTTCCTCCCTCCTCTAGCAACCTTCAAATGAGTTGAGTGCAAGGCTGCTTTAAATATCAGCGCTGGAAACGAGTCATCGATGACATCATCAGACCTGCACAATTTAATAAGGCCAGGAAACGCACATAAGTCTTTCAATTGTGGCCATTAAGTTAAAGTCGCTCTGAGCGATGTTCCCGACCCGCTACGCGGCCTGCACGCACCCAACCCAACTCAAAGGTGAAAATTCCGGCCGGAGTATTTTCCCATTGACACTTATCAAAATCCTTCATAGTTTTAAAAACCTCTATTAAATCTCCTATTAGCCTTCTCTGCTCCAGTGGAAATAGTCCCAATATTTATTGTAAGTCTCTCTTCATAACCTCACTGAAACTCCAGTTATAGGGTTTTTGCATTTAGCAAGCATAATTACTCTGATCAGTGATCTGCCCTTAATTTTACAATCCTACAGTTCATGTGTAATTTGTATGTGATCTGCTGCTACCACCAGGGTTACAAAGCACTTAGTACAATTAGAAAAAGCAACTTGTTGCCAGCTTTATAGTTTTAGCAGGAAAACACTGACTCAAGGCCAGACGTTTAGATGCGAGTGTTGCCTGCCAATGCAGTGACCTACTCTATGGCTGAGTTTTCTTAGCTCAAAGCTGGACTACTAGATCTTGAGTGCTTGAGACAGCCACAGCAGCGCCAAATTTCCTTGGGGTTCTGAATTCTGGCAGGAGTCCAGCAGAATCCATTGCAAAAAAAAAGGGGGCCCGCAAACCCCAGGAGTTCCCAGTCGGCCTCTTACACGGTCAATGGTGCCAAGAGGAAGGAGCCGTGGGCAGAGAATCTCTACACTGGGAGTTTTCACTTTTCTGGATCAGAGGAGATATTGCATAACATTGGAGGTCTGAACGCTGAGGGAGATGATGTGTACTGGCCTCCAGAATGGCGTAAGTGGGCCTCATTGGTTGATCCTGGCCAGGGAAGCAGTCTGGACCTCCACAGAAAGGATATTAAAAAAAAATCTGGATCACATATTTTATTCAAGGGGATGAGAGGCAAGCTGCATTTGGTTTAAGGTAGCTCTCCCCCCAACCCCGTCACCCCTCCATCCCCCCACCACCCTCTCCATGGTAACCAGGTGCCAAATTTTCCATTGCAGCGTGGAGTAGGCAGGTGCCGGAGATGTGCCTGTAGTAGCTATGGTGTGGATAAGATGTCCTTCTGCTGACCCTGCAAACTCCAGCAGGGATGATCCAGATGTAACAGCCAGAATCGTGGCCCACAGATTTATGGGGTCAGTGTTTTGAAGATCATATTAAAAAAAATGAGACTAGAAAATGCTTTCAGCCCCATCAAGGAAGTTCCCACCAGAGACAAGTTGACCACCTTAGGTAGCGAACTCTTGTCAAATTGCAAGGCTCAAAACTTTTTTTTTTAACATTAAGGGGAACCACCAAACTCCAGCTATTTTCTACTTTAATGAAAATGTAATCTCTTCTCCAAGGAAGTCTGACAGTGGTCCTTGTCGGGGTTACTTACTCAAATATATTGAGTCTTTGACCATTCTCTGCTATCTTCCACATATTGCTGCTTCCCCCTAACTTGATGGTTCCTTGGATAAGAACTGTTAAAAATCCCAACACCATCACGACCATCTGGAACACGTCTGTCCAAACCACGGCCTTCAAACCACCCTGAAAGTTTAAAGAAGCATTAACTCCGAGGCTGAAAGTTCATCCTTAGCAAGAGTCATCATTTTTGAAAAATCATTGGGCTGGATATTAGCTCGGAGGCGGGGAGGAAGCGTGGGGGGTGCTGGTTTGAGGTTGGGAAACCCGGAAGTACAGGTTTCCCAAACGTCCTGCAGCACTTATTAGGCCACAACTGGAGTATTGCATCCAGTTCTGGTCACCACACTTTAGGAAGGATGTGAAGGCACTTGAGAGGATGCAGAGGAGATTTACCAGAATGGTTCCGGGGATGGGGGATCTTAGTTACAAGGATAGGTTGGAGAAGCTGGATTTGTTTTCATTAGAGCAAAGGAGGTTGAGGGGTGATTTGATAGAGGTGTACAAGATTATAACGGGTTTGGTTAGGCTAGATGGGGAAAGGCTGTTCCCACTAGTTGATGGTACAAGGACTAGGGGACACAGATTTAAGGTTTTGGGCAAGAGATACAGGGGGGATGTGAGGAAAAACTTTTTTACGCAGTGAGTGGTGATGACCTGGAATTCGCTGCCGACGGAAGTGGTGGAAGTGGAGACACTCAATGTTTTCAAGGGGAGACTGGATAGGCACTCGAGGGAAATAAACTTGCAGGGCTATGGGGATAGAGCAGGGGAATGGGACTGACTGGATTGCTCCACAGAGAGCCGGCACAGACTCGATGGGCTGAATGGCCTCCTTCTGTGCTGTTATGACTCTATGACTCTTTAAATTCCTTTCTGTAGGTTTTCCGTCCAGAGCTAGCCTGATTGATAGGCTAGCTGCTTGTCGAGTAGGAAATCCAGCTGCACAAGGCCACAGCCGAGCTGGGCTGAGAGCAGGTAGGTCTAGTGTGAGGAGGGGGGAGGTCCGATCATGGGGTGGGGGGGCGGAGTGGCTGATAGTGGTCTGGGGGGGAACAGATGGTGGTCGGGGGGGCTCCGATGGTGGTCAGTGGGATTCGATCACAGGGTGGGGAGCAGACAGATCATGTGGGGGTGGTGCGGGTTTACTGAGTAGCTTGTTGGGTCTGGAGGAAACACTCCTGCTCCTGCTGGCCCACAAGCAGTGCTGTAAAGGCACTTACCTCATGGATTCAGCCCTTCTCACTTCCTTTAACCTGCCGGGTTTCCTGAGGCCCGGGAAACCCAACCGACTATGGTTAAAAATAGAATCACTGTTAAAATGAAGGCAGGCAGCCTTATTAAAATATTTAGATGACCAACCTGCCTCCTGCGAGTGGATTGGTCACCCACCCCTCGTCCCGCCTCTGTTAAGACAGGAAGTGGAGGGGTTGGGTTCCTGTTTCAGACTTTTAAATTTTTTAACCTCCCACCTGAACCAAACCCATCCATTTATGGGCATTAATTTTAACCTAACCCACCAAGGGGAAACTGAGGACCTGTTTTACATGCTGCCCGATTTTAACTCGACACAAGTTTCGGCTAATTTCCCACTCGCCGGAGGCAGCAGGAGGTCGGGGCAATTTTAACTGCCGTGCCTCATTTAAATACCGCCGGTCCACCTCCCGTCTGGAATGGGAGTGAAGCAGGTGGCGAGCAGCTGCTGGCAAGGGAAGTTCGGTCGACCCATGGTTCTCTGTTGGCTTCCAGGTAAGTGGGGAAGGAGGGGGCTTTGAGAGACTCGCACAGGAGGGAAGCGGAGGGTGGGGAGGGGACCACAACTTTCTATGTGGGGCCCATAGGGGCATTCCTGCTCCTCCTTGTCCCACAAAGGAAACTTTTTGACTGCCACTAGCTGTCAACCTGGTGAGAAAGCCTTTGGACATAATAAGACCCCAATTTGCAAAAATTCATGATGCTGCTGCCTACTTTAGGTAGACACATCATCCGCCTGTCGAGCCCTGCAGGTTTAACTGCCCACCCACCCAGTTTCCGCCAGGTTAAAATCGACCCTGACATTCTTTCAGATTGTTACCACTATTTGCCTCAGAGCTGACAGAAAACACAAGAAATAAAATGAAACTTTAGGAGACCAAACAGCCATGAAGACTTTTTGGCCTAGAAATTCAATATCACCACGTTTGGGGCGCTACAGTCGAGCGTGCACTAAATTTAGCGCCCGGCGCAACCTAGCGCCACCTTCACCGAAATTGAGTTGCATCGCCCCAAGACGTTGCTACTGCACTAAAGCAGGCGGTGCACGACTATCCTAAGGTGCTAAGCCAGAGAGCCGAGGCGCTACCACTGAGGGCAGGCGCAGTGCAGGTGCGGCGAGTTAGTGATTGCAGGCAGACATGCTGGTGCCGGTCACCTCTTAAAGGGGGAGGGTCGATTTGGCTTGCAGCCACGCCCTGTAAATTGGAGACCCTGATTCTAGGCCTGGACAGACCTGCTGCGACATCGTTACGCCCACGACCATGGAGAGGGCCAGGGAGCGAGCGCAGCGCTTCAGTGGGGGGGCCCTGAAGGTTCTGGTTGGCGCAGTGGAGCGCCGGCGACCTATCCTTTTTCCTGACAGTGGCAGGAGGCCGCTGCCCAGCGAATATAGAAATGCTTGGAGGGAGGTGGCACACAGAGTGACCTCCAGCAGCATGGTTCCTAGGACACCAACGCAATGCAGGAAGAAGTTCAACGACCTCACTCGGGTTGTCAGGGTGAGTACCCTTTCCAGTATCCTCTTCATCCCTGCATGTGCACCTCACTTTATGGCCAACGGGTCCTGAAAGCCCCAATGCCCAGCCCTCATCCAACACCTATGCGACTCTCATGAAAATCAAATGCACATTCACCGCTTTACACACTGTCAGGGCTATTCGACCATGGGAGGCAGTGCAGGCAAGATGAGGGCTTGACACTGTCAGGGCTATTCCACCATGGGAGGCAGTGCAGGCAAGATCAGGGCTTGACACTGTCAGGGCTATTCGACCATGGGAGGCAGTGCAGGCAAGATCAGGGCTTGACACTCTACTCAGAGCCCGTCCTTTCTCTTGCAGGGCAAGCTGGCCCACAATTGGAGGCAGCAGCAATGGACCGGGGGAGGCCATCCTGAACTTAAAGACCTCAGCGATCTGGAGCAGTGAGTGGAGCACATTATGGCAAGCCGGCTGATTGGCCCCGTCGCCACTGGAGATGCCGACCCCGTTCTGGACAGCAATGGTAAGGTCATCACCTTTTTGACCTCTCCCTTTCCACTTGTGCCTCACACCAGCATCCTTTGCCACTATCGAACCAATGCAGTGCATTGCAGCACTCATGCCTCCCTCGCTGCCGTCCTGTCCTCACACTAAAGCAACTCTTGTACCTCCCTGCTTTCAGATGCTGATTCACCAGGTGAGGAGGCAGGCCCTCAAGCTGGCACTGTGAGTGAATCGGAAGGCGAGGAGGAGGAAGAGGAAGCTGGAACATCAGTGCCACCCTCAGCTAAGGCAGCCCATGGCCATGATGGGGACACGTCTTCCCTGGAGGGGAGCAGGGTAGAAGGGTCTGAGGAGGGTGAAGCTCCGGGGCCCAGCGGGCTGCAGCAACGCGGGGGGGGGGTAGGGAAGCCCAGCGGCAAGGGTGAGTGTGGCCTCCAGTCCTGCAACAGTGAGCGCAGAGGAGGTGCGGCTCCTTGGTGAAATGGGCGCCCAGGCGGAGCGCAGGCACACTGAGCTCATGGCTGCAGTGGCAAGGATGCCTGACTCCATAGAGTCACTGGCAAGGAGTGTACAGGAATTCGGGGCAGCACAGGCAAGGAGTCTGCAGGACTTCGGTGCAGCACAGGCGGCTTCCAGCCAAGTGCTTAGTCGTGCCATGCAGTCACTGGCTGGTCCGATGGAGACACAGATCAGGGCCACACGAGCACTAACTGCTGCCACCCTCACTGGATCAGCCAGGATTCGCCGGGGCGCAGCAGGCCAGCAGTCTGTGCTTCAGCAGATTGCTGCGCATGCTTCAGTGCTGGCCCATGCGAGTGCTAGTGTGTCGTCCGACCAGGGAGTGCCTGAGCTCTGTCAGCTTGGCAGCCCTGCCAACACTCACTCCTCCACTGCAGCTGCCACCACCCGTAGGATGGACTGCTGCCGCCCAAGCAGAGTTGGAGCAGTCAGCAGCCAGGCCCTGCAGGCCCAGAGCTGGTCCAGGCCGTCCCACAATGGCATCTGCCGACTCACTATCAGCAGCCTTCCCCCAGCCTTGCTGCAGCCACTGGGGTCTCGTTGCAGAGGAGCTGCAGGGCGGGAAGGGGCCAATCTCGCAAGTGAGGCAGATCACCCTCGCAGACCACAAAGTAGGAGGTGTGGCAAAATGTTGTGTTTTTTTTTGTGAAGGCCGAGGATCATGGTCATTTTTGTTTAACTCTTTTGTTCATTTTCTCCAGGTTGTGAGAGCCAGTTATGTGTCTGACTTTTTTTGGGGGGTTCTCTGTATTTGCGGGAAGGGCACAGAGTTTCTTAAATAAATAATTCTCTTTATTCAGATTGTGCATGTTTGCACTTTGAACTATTTTTGTTGCCTTGACCGGCTCAGGGTTTGCGGAGCGGCTCCATTCATGTTCTTTCAATGGCACAAGCCATTTGCTGAGAGGGGGCCTAGAACCAACTTGCAATAAGCCGCTGACGGACGGCCCTTGCACTTTGTGCCTCCCTCCCGTCTTGGTGCTCCTCCTCCTCCTCCTCCTCCTCTGGTGGTCCTCCAATGTCTGCTAGCAGTGGCTGAGTCCTGAGGATAGCCAGGTTGTGCAGCATGCAGCACACTACAACGAAATGGGAGACTCGCTCAGGCGAGTACTGTAGGGCTCCCCCGGAATGGTCCAGACAGCGGAACCATTGCTTTAGCATGCCGATCGTGTGCTCAATGATGTTCCTGGTCGCTTGATGGCTGTCATTGTATCGGTCTTCAGCTGGGGTGGTGGGCGCATGGAGCGGGGTCATCAGCCAGGTGCACAAAGGATAGCCCTTGTCCCCGAGAAGCCAGCCTCCTGGGTGAGCCGGGGCTTCGAAACTGTCTGCCACAGAAGTCTGGCGCAGGATGAAGGCGTCATGGCTGCTGCCTGGAAAGCGGACATTGACAGCTAGTATGAGCTGCCTGTGGTCACACACCAACTGCACATTCAACGAATGGTACCCCTTCCGGTTGCGGTAATCCTCGGCATTCTCTAGAGGCGCCCGCAAAGCCACATGCGTGCAGTCAATGGCGCCCTGGACCATGGGGAAGCCCGCTATTCTTGCAAATCCCATTGCACGCACTTGCTGCTTGTCCAGGGTCATGGGGAAGGAAATGTACTGACGTCTCCTTTTGAAGAGGGCATTCATGACTTGGCGGATGCAGCAATGCACCGCAAACTGGGAGACATTGGCATGGTCCCCAGTAGCGGATTGGAAGGAGCCGGTGGCATAGAAGTTCAGAGCCACTGTCACCTTCACTGCTACCGACAGAGATGTCCTGCTCCTCAGCTGAGGCTGCAGATCTCTCTGAAGCAGGTGGCAGATCTCAGTGACCACCTCCCTTCTGAATCGAAGCCTCTGAATGCACTGCTCCTGAGACATGTTGAGGTAGGAGAAGTGCTGGCGGTATACCCTGGGAGGGTAAGGCCTCCTGTGCCGACGCCTGTTGGCCCTCCTCCATCTGGCCATGATTGGCACTCTCTCTCGGCGTCTCTGAGCCCTTTCAATGCAATGGAGAAACCCAATGTTTCCACCCATTGCAGCCCCCATTATAAGTGGCCACTCAAGGCTATGGCACTGAAAAATCAATCCAACTGCAAAGCTCTGGGCTGAAGCCAGTAGTACCTGTGTGAGCGCTGAGTCAAAGCAGAAAGCTCTCTCCCTTTGTCTCTCTGCAAATCTCTCTCTCTCACACAGGAGTGGTACAAAATGGCTACCACAAAGAATGCCGGAAGAGCCCCCTTTAAATAGCGCCCCCCAGCCCCACAGCGACTGGGAACCGTTCCACTCAACCAGTCGCTGGGAGCGCCAAGAGCAAAGAAGGGGGGCGCCACTGAAGTTCCGGTTCGGGGCGCACCAAGGGCGTTGCACCATGAAATGACGTCAGGATCTGTGCGCGCAGCTGAGCGGGCGTTGCGGTTTTGCGCCGCCGCTAATTCTTTACTCAAGTTCCCGAGAGGCGCAGATCGCGCCGCACTAATCGCCCTCTTAAGGCGCTAGTGGCTGGTGCTACCAACTGAATTTCTAGGCCTTTGATTTTAATTAAAAGCCCCAATATATTAATACCAAAATAGCGAGTATTTGTCTCGGATAAGACCAAATCATTAACTGGAAAAAAAAATAACTTTTAAATGAAGGTTTAACTGTGTATCTGTGAAATTGTTGCACAAGTGTCTAGATCACTACACATCTTATCTGAATGATCTTTGAATGTAAGCACTTATACATACCAGGGTGCAGTAGAAGGTGCAGACAATTCCTGTTGCAAATACTGATCCCCATAGATTAAAACCAGTCACTATGGAAGCAGAATACAAATACTTAAAATGCAAATAATGGAAAGTTAATTTGAATAATAAATAAAAGAATTTAAAACATACTTAACATTGAAAATCACCTAAGTTTTCTTCTGAATATGGATTAAAAAAATAGACCAATACAGAAACAGCTAAAATAAGGTTAAGAAATGATTGATGCTAAATAATGATCAAACGAGGAGCAAGTTTAAATTGTAGTGAATGGTACGCTGTGAGGAGTGGTGTAATGCAGTTGGGGGAGAATTTTAGCAATTGTTCTATTTTTTAAGTTATGTATTCTGTTAAAGAATGTTCCAAGTAATAGCCTGAATTCTCGTAATCCAGGTAAGTACTTAATACTTTATTCAAGATTCAAGTTTAATATGTAGTGACAGAAGGTAACCTAATCAGGATTTCCTATCTATAATTATTCACACAGTACACATGAATTTCAACGTATGACAAATTGCTGGGTAATATGTACCCCATACTCTATATAAAATCTAAATTCAGTACAATTGGCTGCAACGTGTGGGGTTACAAATTTTTAAAAAGTGGTCACTATCCATTTTAGCAAAAAAGTTCCATTGCAACCAATACTTTTTGCCACGGTTCTGAGCAGTATGTTCTATTCTCCCACCAGTGGGATGGAAAGAATGACCACTCTTTTATATTTGTGCATTGCATTCTGCTCCTCCTGGCCCCACAAAGGAAACTTTTTGACTTGCCTGGAGGGCCTCTTTGTCTTTCCCACTAGCTGTCAGCCATTTTATAACAGGATTACAAAGATATACAAAAAGGGACAGTTTTTTTTTAGAAGTAAATCTTCCTAGAAAATAGCACAAATGTATTAAATTAATGCAATCTGTCCCGGTTTGTTGAAGTCTGTGCAAAATTGCTTGCTCACTTAATTGATCTAAAATGGGGTATTCCTCAGTATATTTAGACGTGCACCCAAACAACCAACATTCTGCCATATTGCTAGCATGTCAATCATGCACATTTGTAAGTAGCACAAGGAACAGGCCTTGAATGAATTTGCAAAGTCAACTTATTTTCATAATAATTAAATGCTCCCTGCATAGGTGGGATATCCAGTGAGTCAGCCGCTCTTAAATGTCTGCTGCTCACAGCTACATGTTGAAAAACATTCAAGGTTTGGCGCTAGTAATTGAAAATGCAAGCAAGAGAAGACTGGGGGAGGGCTGCTCCTCTAGGATGCTTCTCTTAGAATCATCGGAATTACACCACAGAAAGATGGGCCCGGATGTTAATGGGGGCGGGTTATGGATGGGAAACCCGGAAGTCCAGGACTTTGGAGCAAGCCGCAGGAGCAGGTAGGTCCAATCTACAACCTGGGGGAGTGGGCGGAGGGGGTAGTGGGTCCAATCATAAGGGGTCCGATCCAAAACCTTTGAAGGGGGTCTGATCCCTGATGACAGGAAGGGGGGGGAGTCTGATCCCCAAACCTTGAGGGGGGTCCGATCCCAGGAGGAGTCCGATCTCCAACCCCGGAGGTGGTCCGATCCTGGGGGTCTTTGTATGAGGTTGTCTGATGGTGGGGGTGCTTGGAGACCCAAGGGTAAGCACTCATGCTGCACCTGACCCACAAGCAGTGCTTTAAAGGCACTTACCACCTCGCCTCCCTTAAGCTGCCAGGTTTCCCGAGGCCTAGGAAACCCAGCCACCCACAGTGAAACTTGTAAGGACCTGATGGCGTACATCCTAGGATTTCAAAAGAGGTGGCTGCAGAGATAGTGGATGTATTGGTTTTGAACTTCCTGAATTCGCTAGATTCTAGAACAGTCCCTGTGGATTGGAAGGTAGCAAATGTAACCCCGCTATTCAAGAAAGAAGGTAGAGAGAAAACAGTGAACAATAGGCCAGTAGCAGTGAAAATGCTAGAATCTATTATTAGGGATGTGGTAACAGGGCACTTAGAAAGTAATAATAGGATTGGGCAGAGTCAACGCGGATTTATGAAAGGGAAAACTTATTTGACAAATCTGTTAGAGTTTTTTGAGGTTGTAACTAACAGGGTAGATAAAGGGGAACCAGCGGATGTAGTGTATTTGGACTTTCTAAAAGCATTCGATTAAGTGCCACACAAGAGGTTATTGCACAAAATTAGGGTTTGTGATTGGGGGTAGAATATTAGCATGGATTGAGGATTAGTTAATGGACAGAAAACAGAGAGTAGGAATAAACTGGTCATTTTCAGGTTGGCAGACTATAATTAATGGGGTACCGCAAGGATCAGTGCTGGGCCCTCAGCTATTTACAATCTATATTAATGACTTAGATGAGGGGACCGAGTGAATGTATCCAAGTTTGCTGACAGTACAAAGCTCGGTGGGAAAGTAAGCTGTGAGGAGGACACAAAGTGGCTGCAAAGGGTTATAGACAGGTTAAGTGAGTGCACAAGAACATGGCAGATGGAATACAACGTGGAGAAATGTGAAAATATCCACTTTAGTGGGAAAAATAGAAAAGTAGAATATTTTTTAAATGGTAAGAGATTGGGAAATGTTGGTATTCAGAGGAGCCTGGGTGTCCTTGTAAAAGAATCACTGAAAGTTAACATGCAGTTATAGGAAGCAATTAGGAAACCAAATGGTATGTTAGCTGTAATGATATCAGCAAATAGTGATGTTATTTGCCTGTTTGATTATCATGCCTTACCAGCATGATTGCATGTATTGATTGCTTGTGCCTGACCAGCAGAGGTCATGTGACCGAGACAAGCAAGGCAGTTTAGTTTTGGTTTCAGTTTCATTCTAGATGCATCACTAGCATAATGGTGTCTCCTGAATGCTGTATAAAGAGTCATAGAGTCATAGAGTTTTACAGCGCAGAAAGAGGCCCTTCGGCCCATCGTGTCTGCGCCGTCCATCAATCCCTGTCCAGTCTAATCCCATTTTCCAGCATTTGGTCCATAGCCTTGTATGCAATGGCATTTCAAGTGCCCATCCAAATGCTTCTTGAATGTTGTGAGAGTTCCTGCCTCTACCACCCTTTCAGGCAGTGAGTTCCAGCTTCCAACCACCCTCTGGGTGAAAAAGTTCCTCCTCAAATCCCCTCTAAATCTCCTGCCCCTTACCCTGAATCTATGCCCCCTTGTTATTGACCCCCCTACTAAGGGGAAAAGTTCCTCTTTATCTACCCTATCTATGCCCCTCATCATTTTGTACACCTCAGGTCCCCCCTCAGCCTCCTTTGCTCCAAGGAAAACAACCCCAGCCTGTTTAGTCTTTCTTCATAGCTGAGGCGCTCCATCCCAGGTAACATCCTGGTGAATCTTCTCTGCACCCTCTCCAAAGCAATCACATCCTTCCTATAGTGAGGCGACCAGAACTGCACACAGTACTCCAGCTGTGGCCTCACCAGCGTTTTGTACAGCTCCATCATAACCTCCCTGCTCTTATATTCTATGCCTCTGCTAATGAAGGCAAGTATCCCATATGCCTTTTTAACCACCTTATCTACCTGTTCCGCTGCCTTCGGGGATCTATGTACATGTACACCAAGGTCCCTCTGACCCTCTGTACTTCCTGGGGTCCTACCACTCATTGTGTATTCCCTTGCCTTATTTGTCCGTCCAAAATGCATCACCTCGCACTTTTCCGGGTTAAATTCCATTTGCCACTTTTCCGCCCATCTGACCAACCCGTTAATATCGTCCTGTAGCCTGAGGCTTTCCTCCTCGCAATTTACCACCCCACCAATTTTCGTGTCATCCGCGAACTTACTGATCATACCCTTTACATTCTCATCCAAATCATTAATGTAGATCACAAACAGCAAGGGACCCAGCACCGATCCCTGAGGTACCCCACTGGACACAGGCTTCCAGTCACAAAAGCATCCTTCGACCATCACCCTCTGCCTCCTGCCACTCAGCCAGTTTAGGATCCAACGCGCCAAGGCCCCCTGGATCCCATGGGCTCTTACCTTCTTGACCAGTCTCCTATGCGGGACTTTGTCAAAAGCTTTACTGAAGTCCATGTAAACCACATCCACAGCATTTCCCTCATCCACACACCTAGTCACCCCCTCGAAAAATTCAATCAGATTGGTCAGACATGATTTACCCTTGACAAAGCCATGCTGACTATCCCCGATTAATCCTTGCCCCTCCAAGTGGAGACTAATTTTGTCCCTCAGAATTTTTTCCAATAATTTCCCTACCACAGATGTTAGGCTCACTGGCCTGTAATTCCCTGGTTTATCCCTGCTACCCTTCTTGAATAATGGTACTACGTTAGCTGTTCTCCAGTCCTCTGGTACATCCCCTGTGGCCAGAGAGGTTCTGAAAATTTGTGTCAGAGCCCCTGCAATCTCCTCCTTTGCCTCACACAACAGCCTGGGATACATCTCGTCCGGACCTGGGGATTTATCCACTTTTTGGCCTGCTAAAACCGCTAGTACCTCCTCCCTCTCGATGCTAATATGTTCAAGTATGTCACAGTCCCCTTGCCCGACTTCTATGCCTACATCGTCTTTCTCCATAGTGAACACAGAGGCAAAAAATTCATTTAAAACCCCACCTACTTCATCTGGCTCTACACACAGCTTGCCACTTTGGTCCCGAATGGGCCCTACCCTTTCCCTGGTTATCCTCTTGCCCTTAATATACTTATAAAACATCTTAGGATTTTCCTTTATTTTGCTCGCCAGTGTTATTTCATGGCCCCTCCTCGCCCTCCTAATTTCCTTTTTAAGTATGCCCCTGCACCTTTTATACTCCTCTAGGGCTTCCTCCGTCTTTTGTCTTTTGTAACTGCCAAAAGCCCCCCTTTTTTTCCTAATGCATTTTTGTATATCCCTTGTCATCCAAGGTTCCCTTTGCTTGTTGGTCCCACCCTTGACCTTTACAGGAACATGTTGGTGTTGTACTCTCTCTATTTCCCTTCTGAAAGCCTCCCACTGTTTTGATGTGGATTTTCCTATAAGTAGCTGCTCCCAGTCCACTTTGGCCAGATCCTGCCTTATCTTATTAAAATCGGCCTTCCCCCAATTTAGAACCCTTATTTCCGGGCCGTCTTTGTCTTTTTCCATGACCACCTTAAATCTCACTGAATTATGGTCACTATCGCCAAAATGCTCTCCTACAGACACTTCCACCACCTGCCCGGCTACATTCCCTAGAATTAGGTCCAGTACCGCCCCCTCTCTTGTAGGACTTTCTACATGTTGGCTCAAAAAGCTCTCCTGGATGCACTTTAAGAATTCTGCACCCTCTAAGCCTTTCACACTCTGACTATCCCAATTTATATTGGGGAAGTTGAAATCCCCCACTATTATTACCCTATTATTTTCACACTTTTCTGAGATTTGCCTACATATCTGTTCCTCTATCTCCCCCTGACTGTTTGGGGGCCTATAGTACACTCCCAGCAAAGTGCTTGCCCCCTTTTTGTTTTTAAGTTCTACCCATATGGCCTCATTAGAGGAACCCGCTAATATATCATCCCTCCTTACAGCAGTAATTGACTCCTTAATTAATATTGCAACACCCCCTCCCCTTTTACACCCCCCTCTGTCTCGCCTGAAGATTCTATACCCCGGAATATTCAGCTGCCAGTCCTGACCCTCCCTCAACCATGTCTCCGTGATAGCAACAATATCGTACTCCCATGTGTTCAACAACAACTTCAGTTCATCCACCTTATTTGCAAGACTCCTTGCATTAAAATAAATGCCTTCCAGCCCTGCCATATTCCCTTTTGCCTTCACATCTTTGCTCTGCCTTCCCTGCTGACTTGTTTTTTCCTCCGTATTTGGCTGTACATCACCCCCTACTATAGCTCCACTCTGTATCCCATCCCCCTGCCGAGTTAGTTTAAACCCCCCCCAGCAGTGCTAGCAAACCTCCCCGCAAGGATATTGGTTCCCCCCTGGTTCAGGTGTAAACCGTCCGACTTGTACAAGTCCCACCTGTCCCAGAAGCAGACCCAGTGATCCAGGAAACTAAAGCCCTCCCTCCTGCACCATCCCTTTAGCCACGCATTCATCTGTTCTATCCTCCCATTCCTATACTCACTAGCACGTGGCACCGGGAGTAATCCAGAGATTACAACCTTTGAGGTCCTGCTCCTTAATCTTGCCCCTAGCTCCCTAAATTCTTGCTGCAGGACCTCATCCCTCTTTTTACCTATGTCGTTGGTACCAATGTGGACCACGACCTCTGGCTGTTCACCCTCCCCCTCCAGAATGCCCTGCAGCTGCTCAGTGACATCCTTGACCCTGGCACCAGGGAGGCAACAAACCATCCTGGATTCACGTCTATGGCCACAGAAACGCCTATCTGTTCCCCTTACTATAGAATCCCCTACCACTATTGCTCTCCCACTCTTTTTCCTCCCTTCCTGGGCAGCAGGAGCACCCCCAGTGCCAGGAAGCTGGCTGCTGCTGCCTTCCCCTGGTGAGTCATCCCCCTCAACAGTATCCAAATCGGCATACCTGTTTGAGAGGGGAATGGTCACAGGGGTTTTCTGCACTACCTGCCTACTTCTATTGCTCCGCCTGATGGTCACCCCTTTCCTTTCTTCCTGTGCAGCCCTTCCCTGCGGTGTGACCAACTCACTAAACGTGCTATCCACGAACTTCTCAGCATCGTGAATGCTCCACAACCCATCCACCCGCAGCTCCAGCGCCTCAATGCGGTCTGCTAGTAGCTGCAGATGGATGCATTTCCTGCACACGTAGTCATCAGGGGCAGTGCCCCTGAATTCCCACATGGAGCAGGAGGAGCACATCACGGGGCTGGGCTCTCCTGGCATGACTTACCCTTTTATTAATTTAAATTAATTTACTATCACCAATTAAAGATATCTCTAAGGCGCTTGTATAGTCTACCAACAGTACCTGCTACACCAGAAAAGACCCTAGTAACTATAAACTACAGAGTTTAAGTTTAAAAAAGAGAAATACTCACCAACCAATCACTTACCTGCTCCCTGATGACGTCACACACTGATTTCTTTTTAACTCTCTCCCCGCTGCTGAGTTGGTGTGCCTCGCTGGTCGCGCCGGTTTTTATACCGGGCTCCTCACCACGCTGCTCCCTGCTCCGAGTGCTCTGGCCTCGCTGGTCGCGCCGGTTTTTATACCGGGCTCCTCACCACGCTGCACCCTGCTCCGAGTGCTCTGGCCTCGCTGGTCGCGCCGGTTTTTATACCGGGCTCCTCACCACGCTGCTCCCTGCTCCGAGTGCTCTGGCCTCGCTGGTCGCGCCGGTTTTTATACCGGGCTCCTCACCACGCTGCTCCCTGCTCCGAGTGCTCTGGCCTCGCTGGTCGCGCCGGTTTTTATACCGGGCTCCTCACCACGCTGCTCCCTGCTCCGAGTGCTCTGGCCTCGCTGGTCGCGCCGGTTTTTATACCGGGCTCCTCACCACGCTGCTCCCTGCTCCGAATGCTCTGGCCTCGCTGGTCGCGCCGGTTTTTATACCGGGCTCCTCACCACGCTGCTCCCTGCTCCGAGTGCTCTGGCCTCGCTGGTCGCGCCGGTTTTTATACCGGGCTCCTCACCACGCTGCTCCCTGCTCCGAGTGCTCTGGCCTCGCTGGTCGCGCCGGTTTTTATACCGGGCTCCTCACCACGCTGCTCCCTGCTCCGAGTGCTCTTTCTTCGCTGGTCGCGCCGGTTTTTATACCGGGCTCCTCACCACGCTGCTCCCTGCTCCGAGTGCTCTGGCCTCGCTGGTCGCGCCGGTTTTTATACCGGGCTCCTCACCACGCTGCTCCCTGCTCCGGGTGCTCTGGCCTCGCTGGTCGCGCCGGTTTTTATACTGGGCTCCTCACCACGCTGCTCCCTGCTCCGAGTGCTCTGGCCTCGCTGGTCGCGCCGGTTTTTATACCGGGCTCCTCACCACGCTGCTCCCTGCTCCGAGTGCTCTGGCCTCGCTGGTCGCGCCGGTTTTTATACCGGGCTCCTCACCACGCTGCTCCCTGCTCCGAGTGCTCTGGCCTCGCTGGTCGCGCCGAGTTGAACAGACTTTAGATTAAAACTCATTCTCTTTCATAAATGTCTCATCATTGAACCCACAAAGAAATCAATACATTAGCCTTTATTACAAAAGGATTGGAGTTTAAGAGTAAAGAATTCTTACTGCAATTATACAGGGCCTTGGTGAGACCACACCTGGAGTACAGTGTAGAGTTTTGGTCTCCTTACCTAAGGAAGGATATACATGCCATAGAGGGAGTGCAACAAAGGTTCACTAGACTGACTCCTGGGATGGGGGGATTGTCCTCTGAGGAGAGATTGAAGAGACTAGGCCTATACTCCCTAGAGTTTCAAAGAATGAGAGGTGATCTCATTGAAACATATAAAATTCTTAAATGGCTTGACAGGGTAGATGCAGGGAGGATGTTTCCCCTGGCTGGGGAGTCTAGAACCAGAGGGTCACAGTCTCAGAATAAGGGGTCGGCCATTTAGGACTGAGATGAGGAGAGATTTCTTCTCTCAAAGAGTTGTGAATCTTTGGAATTCCCCACCCCAGAGGGCTGTGGATGCTTAGTCGTTGAGTATATTCAAGAGTGAGATCGATAGATTTTTGAATACTAAGGGGACCACGGGATATGGAGATTGGACGGGAAAGTAGAGTTGAGGTCGATGATTAGTCATGATCTTATTGAATAGCAGGGCAGGCTCGAGAAGCCGAATGGCCTACTCCTGCTCCTATTTCTTATGTTCTTATATTATTATGTTCTTAAAACAAGTTAAATCAGAGGCTGCCAGCATCATTAAAATATTTAAATTGCCAACCCGCCTCCTGGGAGCGGGTTGGCTGCCTGTTCCTTGTCCTGCCTCCGTTAAACCCGGAAGTAGGCGGGTTGGAGGCGGTTTGGGGTCAGGGTTCAGACTTCTACAATTTTAACATCTGGCCCGACCCCAACTCACCTGTTTTTGGCTGTTCAAATTCAGCCCCTGCTTTTTCGTCCTTTGCACCTGTGCCAGTGTTAGTTCTTCAATGGCAACTATCCACTCCCATTTCCTTGCCTTTTACCCGTTCCCTTTTATACTCTTCCTTTTCAAATATTTATCCGAATGCCTCTTAAATGATGTTATACTTTAAGTGTTGTTGACTCGCCAGATATCCCATCCATGCGAACAGTGTGCGCTCTACACAGGGAGCATTTAATAATTATCAAGATGAGTTGACCTCACCAAATCATTCAAGGTCAGTTCTTTGTGTCAATAGATACTCGTGACAAAGCATTCTATGTTCTAACAACCCCCTGTGTGAAAATATTTATTTTCTAACTTCCCCTTTCATTCTTCAAGTGATAATCTTGAGTCCATTTCCCCAGTACTGATTCACCCAACTAGCGAAAACAATTGTTCCCTGTTTACCCTCTCACAACCTTCCATCGCTTTGAAAACTGTATTAGCTTCCTCTTTAACCTTCGGTATTCCAGTGGGAAAAGCCTGATTGTTTTTTGAGCACTAGTTCGTAACTATAACCTCTTGTTCCTGGGATAGCTCTGGGGAATTTTCACTGAACCCTTTCCCCAGCTTTAATCTCCTTTTAATGGCACACGCAGAACCACACGCAACGTGCCATATGTGGCCAAACCAAGCTTTTCTACAAATTCAACATCCTTTCTCTGCTTTTTGTACCAACGTCACTATGTCTTACACCCAGAATCCCATTTGCCTTTTTGATGGCCTTTTCTACCTGCTCTCCCATTTCAAAAATCTACCCCTAGATCTGTCGAAAATTTTGGTTAACAGTACAAAAGAACTATTAAGAATATAAATGTTATAGAAGGGAAAAGAAAGATTATAAGGGACTATGAACAAAGATCATCAGATAATACAAAAGGAAATAGTAAGGGCTTTTATTAGCACATTCAAAGTGAAAGATTAATTAAAGAGAGGGTCGGATCACTCAGGAATGAAGGGCAGAATTTGGTTATGAAAGATGAAGGTATATCAAAAGATATTAAATAAATATGTTACATCAGGTTTTACAACAATAGTGAAAGTGAGAATGTAGATTTATTACAGCAGGATGTGGAATAATTGTTAGAGATAACTTAGAAAAGGATTTGTTTTTAAAATGGTGGATGTACCTGGTTCTTTTAGCTTACCATCATGTAAGAAACAACAGAGAAAATAGCATGGGGTTGGGGGTAATATATTAGCATGGATAGAGGATTGGTTAACGGACAGAACATAAGAAATAGGAGCTGGAGTAGGCCATTCGGCCCTTCGAGCTTGCTCCGCCATTCAATGAGATCATGGCTGATCTTCTGCCTCAACTCCATTCACCGGCCCTATCGCCATATCCCTTGATGCCCTTACTAGTCAGAAATCTATCGACTTCTGTTTTGAATCAGAGAGTAGGGATAAATGGGTCGTTTTCCGATTGGCAGAATGTATCTAGTGGGGTGCCGCAAGAATCAGTGCTTGGGCCTCAGCTATTCACAATCTATATTAATGACTTAGACGAAGGGACCAAATGGAACGTATCCAAATTTGCTGAGGATACAAAGCTAGGTGGGTCAGTAAGCTGTGAGGAGGAAACAAAGAGCCTGCAAAGGGATATAGACAGGTTAAGTGAGTGGGCAATAAGGTGGCAGATGGAATATAATGTGAGGAAATGTGAGGTGAAGAATAGAAAAACAGAATATTTTTTAAATGGTGAGAAACTTAAATGTTGGTGTTCAGAGAGATTTAGGTGTCTTCGTACAGGAAACACAGAGGCCGCAATTTTCCTGACCTCGGCTGGTCCGTGACGGGCAAGGTCGGTGGCGGGTCTCGGCCCTGCTCCTGTCTCCATACCAGCATCCGGCATGACTTTCCCCTGATTCGGCTTGTTAAGCCCACCCAGCGAGTTTCCCGGCCACTTGAGGGAAGCGGGTCTGACGATGTCATTTGATGACGCGTCCTTAAAGGGACCATGTGCAAATTTACTTTGACATTTGTGCTGTCAGTGTTCTACAGCATTGAGGTATGCAAACACTGACGAGCACTGCACAGAGGTGTAGGGCTGCACCCAGGCTCTCCCATGACTCCCTCCATATGCAGCCTGGTTGCACATTGCACGGGAGGGCACAAGCAGGGATCTGGTCAGGAGGACCAGGCTGCAGTGATGCAAACCTTTCAATCATCTCAGTAGATCACGAAATGTTACTGCAAAGCCACACTCAACCTCATCTTGCTGTGCCACTCATCACATCCCCAACACTCTGCCTACCCTACTCCTGCACATCCTCACTCACACCAACTTACTTTGCACCTCTACCCATCCCTCTCTATCTACATTATCACTTCCTCATCTCATTAACCACCCTTCACACTCACCCTCATCCTAGTCCAATCATACCAACTAACAGCACACAAGGATAGGCACTTGGGTGTTGTAGTCAATGTTCATGTGAAGTTTCTGTTAAGGTGCTGTCAAACATCGAGACTTTTATTTTTGACACTTTGCGTTCTTGGATGGATTTGTGTGCACCTTTGGCTTAGTGAGTTGCAGTGAATGGTGAGACATAACGGTACCCCCCACAATGCTGATGAGTGCGAAAGGAATGGCTTGGGCATTGAAGGGATGCTTCATGGTGTTGGTGTGGGGTGGTGCCAACCTGGCGCATCATGTGGCAGCCAGGGTGTACAGCATCAAGTGAAGTAAATGTGGCCATGCTGAGGCCATCCCTGGCCTCTCTGACAGCAATGTGGCCGGGAGCTGATGCCCTCTCTCCTGTGCAGCATCAGGTGATTGCGGAGAACCTTGGTGTTATTGTTGGCAGATTCTGAGGACCAAGTGAGAGAGTATAAAGTGCGCCCATGCTGATGGAATAGATGGCAGGTGAAGTAGAGATGACAGAAACGATCTGTCAATGGTGGGAGAGGTAATAAGATCAGACTGCATGGAGACTTGTGAAAAGACTTACAGCATTCTGAATCTGTAGTGGAAATGCAATTTAGAGAAGCTAATGGTTAAAGGAACATTTCTCAAACAGCTGGGAGCTTTGAGTTGACATTTGAAGCTGTCAACTCATCAGCTGATTCAATGGCCACTGACCTCCCGCCTTAGCTTCACTGACGAGGTCTAGGCACAGCGGGAACCCGTGGGAGACCTGTGAAAATTAAAAAGCTGGGGAAAAAGCATTGTTAAGTGGCTGTAAACAAGCCACTAATGATTTGAATTGTGTCCCGCGCCGCAGCCTGTCGGGTCTGCATTGGGAAATGCAGGTGTGCTCGTTTTGACAGCGGGTTCCCAACCCGCTGTCAATCATTTAAAATTTCACAGCTGACCCGCCACCCATCCGATCCACTGAGTGCCAGCAAAATCGCGGCCAGAAATTTAGCTTGCAGGTACAGCAAGCAATTAGGAAGGCAAATGGCATGTTGACCTTTATTGCAAGGGGGTTGAAGTATAAGAGTAAGGAAGTCTTACTATAATTGTACAGAGCTTTGGCGAGACAACACCTGGAGTATTGTGCACAGTTTTGGTCTCCTTATCTGAGAAATGACATACTTGCCTTGGAGGCGGTGCAACAAAGGTTCACTAGATTGATCACTGGGATGAGAGGGTTGTCCTATGATGGGAGATTGAGTAGGTTGGGCCTATACTCTCTGGAGTTTTGAAGAATGAGAGTTGATCTCATTGAAACATATAAGATTCTGAGAGGAATTGACAGGGTAGATGCTGAGTGGCTGTTTCCTCTGGCTGGACATTCTAGAACTAGGGGGCATAGTCTCAGGATAAGGGGTCGGCCATTTAAGACTGAGATGAGGAGGAATTTCTTTACTCAGAGGGTTGTGAATCTTTGCAATTCTCTCCCCCAAAGGGCTGTGGATGCTGATTTGTTGGGTATATTCATGACTAAGATAGATTGATTTTTGGACTCTAGGGGAATCAAGGGATATGGGGATCGGACGGGAAAGTGGAGTTGAGGTCGATGATCAGCCACGATCTTAATGAATGGCAGAGCAGGCTCGAAGGGCTGTATGGCCTACTCCTGCTCCTATTTCTTATGTTCTTATGTTCATTACCTAGTAACAATTGTTAGAAAAGGAATTGGTTCTAAAAACAATTAGCAGAACTTAAGATTGATGGCCTGATGGCATGCATCCTGTGGAAAGGAGTGAAGAAGACAGTGTAGTGTATGTGCCTTTAAGAGCCCCAGGTGTGCTGTGGTGCCAGTGATTGCCACTCAGGCTATATAAGCCTGTGTATTGTGTATATCCGTTAGAACCCCCCCCAGACTTTGCTTAGTAAATACCTATGAACCAACTCCTGCCTTCAGTGTCTTTATCTACACACGGACACTACAGTGGCGACGAAGTGGAAACGGACTTACCTGCAATTCGGCAGCACCTCAAGGACATCGATTCCTCGGGCGTCCTGAAGACTCAAGGAAGTAAGAGAAGCTGTGGTTTCACCAGCTGGCCAAGCTGGTGGCAGGTACTGCGCTAATCCTTCCTGGGCGTCAGGCTGGGGCTCCAGCGGCTGGCTCTACAGCTGAGACAGGCAGCGAAATCGGAGGCAAGCAATAACGGACTGGGAGGGAGCACTCGGGAGACGGCCGGCGCGGCAGGCAGGTCAGCATTCAGACCTGGAGAGAAACTCTGGCGGGAACGAGTCTCCAACAGTAAATTAAAAAAAATAAAAATAAAACAAACGTAAACCGCAGTAAACAGCGTTGTCATCGGCAGCAGCGGCGGGAAAGCGCGGGAAGTGCCATATCTTTTCTACAGAAAAGAAAGAAAAGCGCGGGAAGCACCATATCTTTTCTAAGATGCCTAATTTTGGCAATATTGATGTTTTTGATAACGAGATAGAGGATTGGACCACATATGTGGAAAGAGTGGAGGTATATTGCACCGCAAATGGAATAGAAGATGAAAAAAAGCTTCAGTGCTTCTGGATCTAATGGGCGCAAAGACATACAAGCTGTTATGAAACTTAATCACTCCAGCTGAACCGATGGACAAGAATTTTGAGGAGATTGTTGATACCCTACACTGCCAATTCAAGGCAGGACTGGCAGATTCTCTGCGAGACAAATTCATCTGCGATCCCCTAAGTGTAGAAACACAAAAAAAGGTATCTTCTGAGAAAAATTTAACACTGGACAAGGCTTTCAGTGCAATAGGAGCTGCAAAGATACAGCAAAGGCCACAGGACTTCGGCACCCATGAAATGGCACGGGGTTTCGAGAGATGTTATCGCTGCGGCAGATCCACCCATGACCAGAGGGACTGCTGGTTCAAGGAAAAAGCATGCAGGCGATGCGGAAAGATGGGACACATTCCACGTGTGTGCCGATCTGAAAACAAAAAATCCACTAACGGGAAAAGAATCAATAAGGAAAAGCACAGAAAGGTACAAATGATGACGGACAGTAGCTCCGAAGACCAGAAGAGCGATAGCGACTCCGGGAACAAGAGACTAAGCTCTCTCAAATTATATAATGTAATTGCCAAAGAAGATTACCAGACCATTTGGGTTACCCTCACAATAGCAGGGTCCCCAGTTAAAATGGAGCTAGATACAGGATCAGCTCTGACCGTCATAAATCGACGGGATTACGAGCGGCTATTTCCGCATATACCTTTAAAAGACACATCCATTATCTTGAAAACATATACGGGGCAGAAAGTATACCCCAAAGGAAAAATAAGGGTGCCTGTTGTGTACAACGGCAAGGAAATACAGAAGTTGTATTTATATGTTCTACAAGATGGTGGTCCACCGCTGTTGGGACGTGAATGGATCAGAAAAATACGTTTAGACTGGCACTCCATTCAGGCACTGACGGTGACCAGTAAGGAAAAAAATGATGATGACGTCATACCTGAACGATTAAAAGACATCTTGGCCAACGCCAAGGAAGTGTTTCAAGAGAAACTAGGAACCTTGAAAGGCATCACCGCCTCAATAAAAGTGGAAGATGCAGCAATTCCCAAGTTTTTTAAGGCAAGACCGGTGCCATACGCAATTCGTCCAGCAGTCGAGGCAGAGCTGGAGAATTTGGAAAAGGCAGGCGTATTATCTAAAATAGATTGGAGCGAGTGGGAAACACCCATCGTCCCAGTCATGAAGAAAGCATTGAAGGGTGATGGATCTGAAGAACAGAGAAAAATTCACATCTGTGGAGACTTCAAGGTGACTGTAAACCCGGTCCTTCACACGGTACAGTATCCTCTTCCGAGGATTGAAGATATTTTCGCCTCACTATCCGGAGGGAAACGTTTCACCAAAATTGACTTGACACAGGCATACCTACAGATGGAGGTTGAAGAGGCCTCTAAAAAATATCTCACGATAAATACACACAAAGGTCTGTACCAGTACAATCAACTGGTTTTCAGAGTAGCATCCGCTCCAGCTATCTGGCAAAGAGCTATGGAGCAAGTCCTCCAAGGGATTCCGGGGACTCAATGCTACCTAGATGACATCCTTGTAACAGGAGAAAACGACAATGAGCACCTTGCCAATTTAGAGCAGGTGCTCACTAGGCTGAGAGAACGGGGCCTACGAGCAAATCGCCCCAAGTGCGAATTTTTCCGAAATCAAATATCATATTGTGGCCACATAATAAATAAGGAAGGGTTGCATAAGTCACCTGAAAAAATTGAGGCGGTCATAAAAGCCCCAGCACCTGAAAATGTTTCACAATTAAGGTCGTTCCTGGGATTAATAAATTACTATCATAAATTTTTACCGAACTTATCAACTCTTCTACACCCTCTTAATGAACTGCTACAAACAGGAGTAATTTGGAAATGGAACGTAGGCTGCAAAAGTGCCTTCCATAAATGCAAAGACTTGATCACATCCAAAGAAGTTTTGGCTCATTACAACCCATCACTGCCAATCAGACTGGCATGCGATGCATCCCCTTACGGCATAGGAGCAGTATTATCGCATAAATTCCCTGATGGCTCGGAACGGCCGATAGCTTTTGCGTCACGCTCATTGAATTCAGCTGAGCGTAACTGTGCCCAAATCGACAGGGAAGCACTCAGCCTGGTATGGGGAGTAAAGAAATTCAGCCATTACCTACACGGACAAAAATTTACCTTGTTGACTGACCATCAACCCCTCATCTCCATATTCAACCCTAAAAAGGGTGTTCCCATTATGACAGCACAAAGGCTACAGAGGTGGTCCCTTTTTCTGGGGGCACACCAATACAACATAGAATACAAAGGGTCAAAACAGCATGGGAATGCTGACGGTTTATCGCGCCTACCGTTGCCAACGGTAGAAGAGGCACCTACAGTAGACCCAATGGAGATGTTCCACTCTACCATAGTGGAATGTCTACCAGTAACAAATTCTGCCATTGAAAGGGAAACAAGAAATGACCCGACTCTTTCACGGGTCTACGATTTAACAGTGAAGGGATGGCCAGCACATGGCGAACCACTGTTGCCAGCATTCTCGCAAAGAAGAGAACAGCTGTCAGTGTGCCGAGGAACCTTGATGTGTGGATCCAGAGTGGTGATTCCACCCAAACTCCAGGATAAAGTGCTAAAGGAGCTTCACGAGGGGCATCTGGGTGGAGTGAAAATGAAGAACCTAGCCAGGGCATTTGTATGGTGGCCAGGTATCGATGGAGACATCGACGAAATGACCAAGAGCTGCCTAGGATGCCAGAAGGTCCAAAACGCTCCACCACAAGCCCCTCTACATCCATGGGAGTGGCCCTCATTTCCCTGGCAAAGGGTACACATCGACTTTGCTGGTCCATTTATGGACTCAATGTTCTTAATCGCGGTTGATGCACACTCCAAGTGGCCGGAGGTAATAAAGATGTCCTCCACCACTACGGAAAAAACCATCACAGTATTAAGGACCATATTTGCCAGGAATGGGCTGCCAGAACAGATCTGTTCTGATAATGGACCGCAATTTGTGTCCGAAGAATTCAGAAAGTTCTTAAAAAACAATGGGGTTAAGCACTACCCGCCACCAATGGATTGGCTGAAAGGTTTGTCCAGACCTTCAAGAAGGCCATAAAGGCCATGGGTAATGAAGACATAAAACTTCAGCACAAGGTGGATAACTTCTTATTCGCATACAGGAATGCAGTACATATGGTTACCAACCAAACTCCCGCCATGATGTTCTTCAATAGAAACCTAAGATGCCAGCTGGATTTGGTCAAGCCCAGCATCAGAAGGGACGTGGAGAACCGGCAGTTTCAAGGCATGAATGAAAGGCCAACTAGAACCTTCCAGATAGGTCAACAAGTTTTGGCCCGGGACTACCGTACCGAGAAATGGCAGCCTGGAACTATCTGCACACGACTAGGACCACTGATGTATACCGTGGACATCGGAGAAAGCATAATAAGGTGCCATGCTGACCAAATCATAAAGTCACCCGAAAAAGGACAACCTACACCACAACTCTATACATCTAACGATGAAGTAGAGATACCCATATCTACCTCCGATCCGGTGATACTGGAACCCGATGAACCCGACACTGGCATTCAAGCCGAATCAGCCTTGCCAGAAGAACCTACTACACCACCAGAAACTACTACACCCCCGAGGCGTTATCCGGACCGAGTCAGGAAGCCTCCTGAGAGACTGACTTACAATTAATTAACTACAGCAATGTATATTATTTTGCTTATAACATGTAATTAATAATTACTTAAAATATGATGTACTGGTTAGCTAAAAGGGGAGGAATTGTAGTGTATGTGCCTTTAAGAGCCCCAGGTGTGCTGTGGTGGCGGTGATTGCCACTCGGGCTATATAAGCCTGTGTATTGTGTATATCCGTTAGAACCCCCCCCAGACTTTGCTTAGTAGATACCTATGAACCAACTCCTGTCTTCAGTGTCTTTATCAACACACGGACACTACAGACAGAGGGGATGACCAATACTCCTTAGATACACAAACTTTGCCAAGGGTCTGGAGGGCAGCAAATGTAGCACCTCTGCTCAATAAAGGAGAGAAGAATAAACTGGGCAACTGTAGATCAATTAATCTAATGCCAGCTGTTAGAAAGCTCATTGAATCCATAATTTGAGATACAATTATTGAGCATTTTGAAATGCATGAAGTAATCAAGCAGTGTCAGCATGGGTTTGTTACAGCAAGTTATTTTTGACTAATATATTAGAGTATTTTGAAGAACTGGCTCATTGTATAAGCAAAGAGAATGCAGTAGATGTATTGCATATGGATTTTAGAAGTCTTTTAAATAAGATGTCTTACAGAAGGTTTGTAATAAAAAAAATCAGGTGTATGATGTAAGAGGAAATTTAGCAGCCTGGATAGATAATTGCCTGATGGATGGGAAACAAAGCATTAGGGTTAATGGGTATTTTGTAGATTGAAGAAATGTCAGAAGTGGGGTACTCCAGGGGTCAATGCTGGGCCCATTATAGGTGATTTGGACTTGGGAATAGGGATCATGATATTGAAATGTTATAATGATGCAAAAGTTGGGGTGTTGTCAATGAGAAGAACTTGAGGAAGTCGAAGACTTGAGAATATAGACATGTTAGCAGAATGAGCATTACAGAGGATTGCGCAGGCAGGTGGCAGACACAAGTGAGAATGTATTTTGGGAGCAAAACCAAGGAATGGGAGTAGATGCTGAATGGAATGATGTTGATGGGTGTGGAAGAACAGGGAGTTCTGGGGGGTGGGTTCAAATCCATAATTCCTTGAAAACGTTGAGCGCAAGTAGATAAGCCATCTAAAAGGCCAAGAGTAGTGAGTTTTACAGATTGGGCCATGGTGCATAAGGGTAAAGAGATATTGATAAATTTGTACGAGGCAATGGTTAGACTTCAGTTAGAGTACTGTGCACAGTTTTGGACATCACATTATAGAAAGGACTATAAGCCATACACAGCGTACAACGTGAATTCAGCAGGATGATACCAGGGATGAGAAACTCTAGTTGTAAGGTGAGACTTGAGATACTGGGCTTATACTGCTACTTCCTGAGCATTAAACGATATTAGAATATACACATCATGTCCACTGTTATCATAGAAATGGCCCACAGCACTACATATTTAGATTAAAGCTCATCATTAAAGAAAGAACAGGCATTTATATATCACCTTATCGTGCCTCTTGTGATGTCCAAAATGGCTGCACATAAAAAGAGTTACTTTGAAGTGCAGTCACTGTTGCGGTTTAAGTAAACATGGAGGCAATTAGGCTCGTAGCAAACAGTAATGGGTTTAGATGTTGAATTACTGGAACTTATTACGGCACTAAACTTGAATTGATGCCAGAAAAAGCCTTCACTATGAGTAGACAACTTGCAATGTTCAATAATTAGCATGTCATTGTACTTACCTTGATTCAGTGCCAGAGCTGGTGCATAAACCACAACTCCTGTGTAGAGAATCTGATGATTTAAAAAGATCAATTTAACTCTTTTTTTTGTTTAAAACTAAATATGAATATAAATGTAACTGCTGAAATTCAACAATTGTGGCTTCTTACGGTCTGTAGCATATACATAATTGTAGCGGCAACACGAACCACCCTGTTGAACCTCAACTCCAAGTACTAAGGGAGAAAAGGAAAGGTAGGTCAAATTATCAGATACATTTATGTAATAGAGAAACAAGAGAGAAAGGCAGAATTTGCATTTATATGGCATCTTACACATTTTCACGATATCCCAAAGCGCCTTACGGCCAATTAATTACTTATTGACATAGAGTCGCTGTTAAGAACGTAAGAAATATGAGCAGGAGTAAGCTATACGATCCCTCTAGCCTGCTCCACCATTCAATTAGATCATGGTTGCACTTTTACATCAACTTCACTTTCCCGCCCGATCCCCATAGCCTTTGATTCCCTTAGTGCCCAAAAATCCATCGATCTCTGTCTTGAATATACTCATCGACTGAGAGCCACAGCCCTCTGGGGAAGAGAATTCCAAAGATTCACAACCCTCTGAGTGAAAATATCTCTCCTCATTTCAGTCCAAAATGGCCAACCCCTTATTCTGAGACTATGACCCCTAGTTCTAGACTCTCTAGACAGGGGAAACAGCCTGTCAGCATCTACCCTGTAAAGCCCTCTAACAATTTTATATGTTTCAATGAGATCACGTCTCATTCTTCGAAATTCCAGAGAATATAGGCCCATTCTACTCAATTTCTCCTCATAGGACAGCTCTCTCATCCCGGGAATCAATCTAGTGAAACTTTGTTGCACTACCTCTGTAATATATGTGGGTAGAACAAATGAAGGACAGAGATACCAGTTGCTAGTTCATGAGCTTGCTTTACTAGGCCAGAAATAACTGAGCGCACTCATACTAAATCATGTGATAATACATTACACTGCTTTCCCAGGGTGTTGCACAGAGCAGTCCCATGCAATATGGTTTTAAGTAGGTTCACGGACTCCCAGGCCACCTGCCTTTTCTGCGGCCTGGAGGAGTCCGTGTTCCACGTATATACAGAATGTGAGAGCTTGCAGCCCCTCTTTCATTATTTGAAGGGGCTGCTCCTCGATTTTTGGCTGCACTTCAGTCCCACACTCCTGATCTTTGGTCACCCGGTGCGGAGGAGAGCGGGCAGATCGGAGGACCTCCTCGTAGGAGTGCTCCTGGGCCTGGCCAAAAAGGCCATCAACTGGTCCAGGCAGTGGGCGGTCGAGGGGGTTGTCCGGCCCGATTGCCTGCCTCTCTTCCGCGGCCATGTTCACGCCCGGGTGGCCCTGGAGATGGAGTGCGCGGTGTCCGCTGGCACGCTCGAGGCCTTCCGCGACCGGTGGGCACCGCGGGGACTGGAGTGCATCATCACCCTGGCCAATCAAATTTTAATTTAATTTGTTAAGTTTTATTTAAAGTTATTTTAGTTACAGTCTATTTGTTTATGTACCTGTCAAAAGAGTACATTGCTTTCCCTTTAAAAAAAATGCACATATTCCCCTCTCAAATACAATAAGACTATGGTCCCACCTTTCCCAGTATTACATGTACCAAATAACAAAAACTCCTGTCTTTTTTTCTTTTAAATCAACTACAAATGAACTACAAATCCAGTTTAATAACAGGTTCGTGGAGCCTTCCTGATCTCCTTGCTAAAGGTTTTGGTATTGAACCAATTTTCAGGCTGTTTTGTTATGGTTCTGAACTCCAAGAAGTAGGTACCACCACTCTGTTTCCCCACTTGCTACAACCTTGCTCACAAGACAATTCAGTACGACGGTTATCGAATGGTTTCAACTCTGTGTCCAGACACTGATCAGTCCATCCGTTCAAGGTGTATTCATACACTCTTTTCAGTGCTGAGTCCTTTTGAGCCTCATTTACATTCTCAGGTGCATTCATGGGAAAGTCTTTGTCAACTGCACCCAGCGTGAAAATCTCACCTTCACTCCCAACACGAGGCTTCATTTGGTAACCTGGACAAGGCTTCTGCGATTGTGTTTTGCTTTGAAGTGTGATATTCAATCGTGTAGTCATATTGTGACGACAACACTGCCCAACGTTGCATTCTTGATGCGACCATTGCAGGGATGGCAGATTTGGGACCCAATATTGCTAGGAGCCGTTTATGATCGGTTATCAGGATTAAGTTTCTGCCGATCACGAACTGTTGGAATTTCTTGATTCCAAACAATATGGCGAGTGCTTCCTTTTCAATTTGTGCATAATTTCTTTTGCTCTTTGTGAAGATTCGTGATGCAAACGCGATTGGCCATCATCCATTACATGGCTTATGACAGCTCCCACACCATAGCTGGAAGCATCGCACGCTAACTTAAGCTCACGCTAACTTAAGCTCACGCTAACTTAAGCTCACGCTAACTTAAGCTCACGCTCTGTGTCGTAGTGCATAAGTCGAGCATCGCTAGAGAGACTTCTCTTACAAACATCATAAGCTTCCTGTTGCGCTTTTGTCCACTTCCACTGGACATCCTTCTTCTTGGGGAGCTCATGCAATGGAGCTAACATGGTCGCTAACTCAGGGAAGCAACATGCGTAGTACTGGACCATTCCAAGGAAAGATCTTAACTCAGACACATTCTGTGGCTTTGGAGCATTGATGACAGCATCAATCTTTTCCTTCACAGGTTGCAAGCCATTTGCATCAACTTTCAGACCAAGATACACAACCTCAGGCTGCACAAAAGCACATTTGCTCCTTTTCAATTCGACATTGTGAGTATTCAACCTTTGAAGCACTAAATCTAACACCTCTAGATTTTCTTTCTCGCTGCTTGTTGCGATCAGCACAACATCTTGATTGCATAAGCAATTTGGAACTCCTTGCAAAATCTTATCCATCGTAGTCTGGAAGATTTTGGGGGAGGACTTTACACCATATGGCAGCTTGGTGTATGAGTACAGTCCCTTGTGTGTGTTGATAGTGAGATACTGTTGACTCTCTTTGTCAACATTCAGCTGAGCGTAAGCGTGCGACAGGTCAAGCTTGGAGAAAACCTTTGACCCAGAGAGTGCTGCATACAAATCTTGTGATGTAGGTAACGGGTACTGCTCATCGTCAACTGCTTGGTTGGTAGTAACTTTGTAGTCACCGCACAAGCTTATAGTTTTGCTGCTTTGGGCACTACCACAACCGGGGTAGCCCATTCACTTTTGTCAGTTTTTACTAGCACTCCATTTTCTCTCTCAGTTTCTCTAGCTCTTCCTCCACCCGACTTTTCAACGCATAGGGGACCGGCCTTGCCTTACAATAGACAGGCTTCATGTTGAACTCGATGCGGATATGTGCGTCATATCCAGTGATGCCCTCATAACTGTCTGAGAACATGCTTTTATACTTGTACAGCATTGTGTTGAGTTGCTTCTTTGAAGCATCTACACTGAAGATGTTTTTCCAGTCTAGTTTTAACTTTCTCAACCAATCTTTGCCCATGAGGGTTGGCCTGTTGTTGTAGCTCGCTACAATAATAGGCAGCTTTACTGACTGGCCATTGTGCTGAACTGTACATTCCATTTCTCCACAGGTCTCTAGGATTTCTCCGGAGTAGGTTTTTAACTCTACGGTACTCTTTGTAAGTGGTATTTGATCAAACTTACTCTCAAATGTGTCCTTAATCATGATGGAGCAGTCCACCACCGTGTTGATACACATATCAATATATTGGTGATTGATCTAAAGTTTTGTACAGATGTCTTTCTCATGACTACTAGCATTGCTGCTAGTGGCATAGATACTATAGATGCCTAGTTCTTCAATATCAGGTATGTTCACTTCAATATTGTGAATTCTTCCCTTTTGTTGTCGCTGCTTTGCATTGCCACTAGAATTGTCCTTACTTCCTGCTTTTGATCTAGCTCTACAAACTGTTGAAATATGGCCTTGCTTCTGGCAGTGAAAATACTTTGGCCTAGAAATTCAGTATCGCCACGTTTGGGGCACTACAGCCGGGCGTTTGCTAAATTTAGCGCCCGGCGCAACTTAGCGCCACCTTCGCCGAAATTGAGTTGCATCGCCCCAAGAGGTTGCTGCTGCGCTAAAGCAGGCGGTGCACGACTATCATAAGGTGCTAAGCTGGCGAGCCGAGGCGCTACCACCAAGGGCGGGCGCAGCGCAGGTGCGGCCAGTTATCGATTGCAGGCAGACACGCTGGCGCCGGTCAGCTCTTAAAGTGGGAGGGTCGATTTCGTTTGCAGCCATGCCCTGCACACTGCAGCCCTGAATCTAGGCCTGGACAGACCTGCTTCGACAACGCAACGCCCACGACCATGGAGAAGGCCAGGGAGCGAGCGCAGCGTTTTAGTGAGGGGGCCCTGAAGGTTCTGGTTGGCGCAGTGGAGCGCCGGCGACCTACCCTATTCCCTGACAGTGGCAGGAGGCCGCTGCCCAGCGAATACAGGAAAGCTTGGAGGGAGGTGGCAAACAGAGTGACCTCCAGCAGCATGGTCCCCAGGACACTCACGCAGTGCAGTAAGAAGTTCAACGACCTCACTTGGGTTGTCAGGGTGAGTACCCTTTCCAGTATCCTCTTCATCCCTGCATGTGCACATCACTTTATGGCCAAAGGGTCCTGAAAGCCCCAATGCCCAGCCCTCATCCAGCATCTATGGCACTCTCATGAAAATCACATGCAAATTCACCACTTTACACACTGTCAGGGCTATTCCACCATGGGAGGCAGTGCAGGCAAGATGGGGGCTTGACACTGTCAGGGCTATTCCACCATGGGAGGCAGTGCAGGCAAGATCAGGGCTTGAAACTGTACTCAGAGCCCGTTCTTTCTCTTGCAGGGCAAGCTGGCGCACAACAGGAGGCAGCAGCTACGGACCGGGGGAGGCCGTCCTGAACTTAAAGACCTCAGCGACCTGGAGCAGCGAGTGGAGCAGATTATAGGAGGCTGGCTGATTGGCCCAGTCGCCACTGGAGATGCCGACCCTGTTCTGGACAGCAATGGTAAGGTCATCACCTTTTTGACCTCTCTCTTTCCACTTGTGCCTCACACCAGCATCCTTTGCCACTCTCGAACCAATGCAGTGCATTGCAGCACTCATGCCTCCCTCACTGCCGCCCTGTCCTCACTCTAAAGCAACTCTTGTGCCTCCCTGCTTTCAGATGCTGAGTCGCCAGGTGAGGAGGCGGGCCCTCAAGCTGGCACTGTGAGTGAATCGGAAGGCGAGGAGGAGGAAGAGGAAGCCGGACCATCAGTGCCACCCTCAGCCGAGGCAGCCCATGGCCATGATGGGGACACGTCTTCCCTGGAGGGGAGCAGGGGGGAAGGGTCTGAGGAGGGTGAAGCTCCGGGGCCCAGCGGGCTGCAGCAAAGCGGGAGGGGTAGGGAAGCTCGGCGGCCTATCCCCGGAGGGTGAGTCCGTCTCCAGTCCTGCTACAGTGAGCGCAGAGGAGGTGTGGCTCCTTGGTGAAATGTGCGCCCAGGCTGAGCGCAGGCACATTGAGCTCATGGCTGCAGTGGCAATGATGCCTGACTGCATAGAGTCACTGGCAAGGAGTGTGCAGGAATTCGGGGCAGCACAGGCCAGGAGTCTGCAGGAATTCGGGGCAGCACAGGCCAGGAGTCTGCAGGACTTCGGGGTAGCACAGGCCAGGAGTCTGCAGGAGGTCGCTGCATCACCGGCCAGGAGTCAGCAGGAGGTCACTGCATCACAGGCCAGGAGTCAGCAGGAGGTCGCTGCATCACAGGCCAGGAGTCAGCAGGACGTCGCTGCATCACATGTGGCTTCCAGCCAAGAGCTTAGTCGTGTCATGCATTCACTGGCTGGTCTGATGCAGACACAGATCAGGGCCACACGGTCACTAACTGCTGCCACCCTCGCTGGATCGGCCAGGAATCGCCACGCCGCAGCAGCCCAGTAGTCTGTGCTTCAGCAGATTGCTGCGCATGCTTCAGTGCTGGCCCGTGCGAGTGCCAGTGTGTCGTCCGACCAGGGTGTGCCTGTGCTCTGTCAGGTTGGCAGCATTCCTGCTGCCAACACTGTCACTCCTCCACTGCAGCTGCCACCACACATAGGACAGACTGCTGCCGCCCAAGCAGAGTTGGAGCAGTCAGCAGCCAGGCCCTCCAGGCCCAGAGCTGGTCCAGGCCGTCCCCCAAGGGCATCTGCCGACTCACTATCTGACCCTCAGCAGCCTTCCCCCAGCCTTGCTGCAGCCACTGGGGTCCCATTGAGGAGGAGCTGCAAGGCGGGAAGGGGCCAATCGCGCAAGCGAGGCGGATCATCCTCGCAGGTCGAAATGTAGGAGGTGTGGCAAAATGTTCAGTTTTTTATGAAGGCCAAGAATGTTGTGTTTGTTTCTTATGAAGGCCGAGAATGTTGTGTTTGTTTTTTATGAAGGCCGAGGAACATGGTCATTTTTGTTTAACTCTTTTGTTCATTTTCTCCAGGTTGTGAGAGCCAGTTATGTGTTTGACTGTTTTTTGGGGGGTTTCTCTGTATTTATTTGTCATGCGGGAAGGGCACAAAGTTTGTTAAATAAATAATTGTCTTTATTCAGATTGTCCATGTTTGCACTTTGAACTATTTGTTGCCTTGACCGTCTCAGGGTTTGCGGAGCGACTCCATTCATGTTCTTTCAATGGCACAAGCCATTCCCTGAGAGGAGGCCTAGAACCGCCTTGCAATAAGCGGCTGATGGACGGCCCTTGCACTTTGTGCCTCCCTCCCATCTTGGTGCTCTTCCTCCTCCTCCTCCTCCTCCTCCTCTGGTGGTCCTCTAATGTCTGCTGGCAGTGGCTGAGTCCTGAAGATAGCCAGGTTGTGCAGCATGCAGCACACTACAACGAAATGGGAGACTCGCTCAGGCGAGTACTGTAGGGCTCCCCCGGAATGGTCCAGACAGTGGAACCATTGCTTCAGCACGCCGATTGTGTGCTCAATGATGTTCCTGGTCACTTGATGGCTGTCATTGTATCATTCTTCGGCAGGGGTGGTGGGCGCACGGAGCGGGGTCATCAGCCAGGTGCACAAAGGATAGCCCCTGTCCCCGAGACGCCAGCCTCCTGGGTGAGCCGGGGCTTTGAAAATGTCTGCCACAGAAGGCTGGTGCAGGATGAAGGCATCGTGGCTGCTGCCTGGAAAGCAGGTATTGACAGCTAGTATGAGCTGCCTGTGGTCACACACCAACTGCACGTTCAGCAAATGGTAGCCCTTCCGGTTGCGGTAATCCTCGGCATTCTCTAGAGGCGCCCGCAAAGCCACAGGCGTGCAGTCAAATGGTGCCCTGGACCATGGGGAAGCCCGCTATTCTTGCAAATCCCATTGCATGCTCTTGCTGCTTGTCCAGGGTCATGGGGAAGGAAATGTACTGACGTCTCCTTCTGAAGAGGGCATTTGTGTCCTGGCAGATGCAGCAATACACCACGAACTGGGATATATTGGCAATGTCCCCAGTAGCAGATTGGAAGGAGCTGGTGGCATAGAAGTTGAGAGCCACTGTCACCTTCACCGCCACCGACAGAGACGTCCTGCTCCTCAGTTGAGGCTGCAGATCTCTCTGAAGCAGGTGGCAGATCTCAGTGACCACCTCCCTTCTGAATTGAAGCCTCCAAATGCACTGCTCCTCAGACATGTTGAGGTAGGAGAACTGCTGGCGGTATACCCTGGGAGGGTAAGGTCTCCTGTGCCGATGCCTGTTGGCCCTTCTCCATCTGGCCATGATTGGCACTCTCTCTCGGCGTCTCTGAGCCCTTTCAATGCAATGCAGAAACCCAACGTTTCCACCCATTGTAGCTCCCATTATATGTGGCCACTCAAGGCTATGGCACTGAAAAATAAATCCAACTGCAAAGCTCTGGCCTGAAGCCAGATGTACCTGTGCGAGCGCTGAGTCAAAGCAGAAATCTCTCTCCCTTTGTCTCTCTCCAAATCTCTCTCTCTCACACAGAAGGAGTGGAACAAAATGGCTGCCACCAAGAATGCAGGAAGAGTCCCCTTTAAATAGCGCCCCCCCAGCCCCACAGCGACTGGGAACCGTTCCACTCAACCAGTCGCTGGGAGCGCCAGGCGCAAAGAAGGGGGCGCCACAGAAGTTCCGGTTCGGGGCGCACCAAGGGTGTTGCACCATGAAATGACGTCAGGATCTGTGCGCGCAGCTGAGCGGGTGCTGCGGTTTTGCGCCGCCGCTAATTCTTGACCCAAGTTCGTGAGAGGCGCAGATCGCGCCGCGCCCGGGCGCTAGCCACTGCGCGCCCCACTTCTCGTCCTCTTAAGGCGCTAGCGGCTGGCGCTAACAACTGAATTTCTAGGCCTTTGCATTTCTGTATTGGCAGGAGTGATTTCCATTGCAGTGATAACAATTCACTGTACTGTTCTCACTGACATGCTTTTGACTCGGTCTCACAGCTTTAGGTTTGGCGGTGGCTTTTTGACTGTTGGCCTCAGCTGCACTAGGCACATGAGTTGGACGGAGCTCCTTAGCAATCTTAAACGCCACCTCCATAGATAGGGCAATTTTGCATGCTATGTCAAACGTTAGGTTTGGAGTGTTCAGTAACTTGGACTGTGTGCACTCATCCACCAGTCTACACACAAACTTATCTCGCAACGCACGATCCAACAATGTGCCGAAGTTACAAGGTAAAGACAGGTTCTTAAGAGCTACGATGTACTCACTGATGGTTTCACTTTGTTTTTGGTTTCTGGTGCGAAACTTATAGCTCTCTGCTATTTCTAATGGCTTTGGGTCGAAATGGTCCTCGGGCTCGATTTTGTCAGTGTGGGCGGGCTGGGGCGTCTCAGGTGGAAATCGTGTCCTAAGTCAAGTGCTGAAAAAGTGGGATTTTCCCCTAATTGGGCAGTTGATTTCCTGCATATGGGAACCACTGGCCCAATGGGTCCATACAGAAAGTTGCCTCCGATGATGTCATCAATGCTGATGGATTTAAGACCTGCAAGCAGCCTTGCTTCCTCTGGAGACTGCAAAGGCTCTGCAAATTGTATGAAGGAGTTGATTTCCTGACAATGTCCCCGATCAAGAAAAAGTGTGCACCTCGGTTTGATGAGCCCTCCCTCCAAGCTCTGGTGCACGGAGCCAGATGTAATAAGGAGGTGCTGTTCCCTTCCTCAGGGAGAAAAAAGCCACCCCAGCAGACAAAAGCTGTGTGGCTGCAAGTGGCCCAGGAGGTCAGCTCCATTTCGCTGAGCCGCAGAATCTGGCTGCAATGCAGCAAGAGGTTTCATGATCTTCTCTGAACAGGAAAAGTGAGTATGACTTTCCCATCACCCTCAATCTGATCCCCATCGCCTCTCCTCACCAGCACTCTGCTTTGCCAACCTCTTCCTCCACATGCCACTTGACACTTACATGCCTGCATCCTTACCCATTCCCTCTCTCTCGAAGGTCACATTCACTTAACTATTTGACCATGCAGCCCTCACACTCCCTATCACTGTGATGCCATGACAACAACAACTTTCAACACACAGGGATGGTCCTTTGTATCCTTCTAAGCATCTATGCTATGGATTATCTACACTCACTCCTTCATTCTCACTAAACTCCACATGTGTTTCTCATTGCAGGAAAAGAGAGCCCACAATAAGAGGGAAAAGAGCCATGACAATAGGAAGGCCACCCTCAGTAGCCCAGTTCACCGCCTGGGAGGAGGCGGCCCTGGAAATCGCCAGGTTCGAGGAGGATTCCCAAGTGGGGGATGGACAGATGGGCGCATCACAGCAAGCTGGTGACAGAATAGTTTGACATCTCTCTCATTGGCATTGCATGAGTCACTGATAATGAATCTGATGCTCTAACAGATTGACTTATGATCATCTGCACTATTCAAAGTTCATGTAACCTTGACCTCATATCTAACTCTTTCCTTTACTCCCCCACAGGACCATCGAAAGCCCCCGTCCCCACTGTCCAGGAGGAAGAGCCTGAGCTTCCAGACTCCTCAGAGGAAGCTGCAACTTCTGAGAGCGCAGCCTCAGCAGAATTCAGCACATCCAGCACCAGCGCAGACACTCACACCTCGGTGGGACCTTCACGAGATAGAGTAGTGTTGGCACCTGGTGTATTACAGCTCACAAGTGAGCATCAGCAGATGGTGGAGACAAGGACAGCAGTGGAGAGTCCTCGTCGGAGGGCGCAGGACTCTGCTAGCTCGGCTCAGCTGCATGTCGACCCTGTGCCTCCGGGTCCATCCAGAACGAGAGTGGTGCTGGAACTCCAGGAACAGGTGCAGGAGACTCTGGCAGGTTTTGTCTCTAGGGTCGCTGCGAGTGTCGAGCGAATGGAGGAGTCCATCATGAACATGACCAGAGCCTTTGTGGAGTCATTGGCGCATGAACGCATCACCACGGAAAGGATGGCAACCTCCGTGGAAAATATGGCTACAGTAGAGGAGAGGATGGCTATGGCCATGGAGGAGCTAAGTCGCCAGAGTGTAGAAAATATGGTCATTGTTCAGAATAGACTGGCATCTCTTGAGGAGCGATGGTCAGTCACTGAGCATAGAAACCAGACCTTCATGGAAGTCCTCTGGAGTAGGACTTCCAGTGCAGAAACGGGTCCTCATGGCCCCCCTGAAGTGCAGCAAGGTGCTGTCAAGCCAATTGCTAGCTCTGAAGTGGGGCTGACCCATGAGAGGGATGTTGGTGGCAGACAACAAGGAAGTGGGGGCTCCTCTCCAAGCGCTCAAATGACCATGCCACTGCAAAGCCCTCGGTCAAAGCCCCACCAGAGTCCTCACCCAACTGAGATGAGCGTCTCATCCCCTGCACAGCTGCAGGAGCAGCAGACTGTTGCCAAGCCCTCACAGGTTCACAACCCCGGAGGACAGCCGCCAAAGGTGTCGAGACAGGAGCAGCAGGAGAGTGAGCAAGGGGCCTCCACATCTGCTGAAGCCACAGGGGAAGCACCACGTAGGAGCACGCATAAGAGGAAGATAATGCAAAAGTAGTCACAAGGGTAGTCACTTGGGTGTTATGTTGTGTTTATTTTTGAAATGCCACCAGTTGCTTGTTGTGATAAAAAATTATGATGGCAAACTGTTGAAGTTGTGGCCTGTGTCATTTCACAAATGGGATTTCCACATTGAGGGCTTAGAGCGATGTGCAATTGTCAGTATGGTGGTCAGAGTGATAGGAATCCACAGGCTCTGGTAAGAAGGTGCGAGGCAAAAGTGTTTGATTGTACAGGCTAAGCAAATGTGACTAACATGAGTGCATCCCTTGCATCCCAGGCAGCAATATGGTCGCGCTATGGCGACTTCTGGCCTGTGCATCTTCAGGTGGGTGACTAGCAGCTTGCCCACTCCTGTTGATGCTCCTGCTGTTGGTGCTGCTGTTGCTCATGGTTCTGCTGCTGCCGCGGCTGATCTTCATCCGAATCTGATGTCCAGGAGGAAAGGAATTAAATGGTCGCCATGCTTCTGGTATATGCCTCAGTTGAGGAAGCGCTTAGTCAAGGTGGGGAGAGGGGTTTCCCAGAAGGTCATACTGGAGATGGGTGTCAGATTCCAAACTTCCACAACACTGAGTATGCCTGCTAAAAGTTCCCTCAGACCTGAAACAACAAAGTTCTGCCACCTGCAAATGATCATTGGTGAAAACTCCTTTGTAATGGTGGAGCTGCAGTTGTTCATAAGCAATCCACTTGTGAGGCCACCAGCATTACATGGCGTGTTCCAGAGGCGGCGTGAGGGATTGGGGGAATGACTAAAAATCAGACAGGCCTCTCAAAATGGGATTATAGAAGCTATTAAGTGGTTGTTAAGGGCCTATCCCGCCTTTTGGAGGCGGGATGGAAAGGCGGTCTGAAAACACGCTTTTGGGAAAATTGCTCGGAGGCGGGATCAGGCCCGCCCACCATTTTTGGCGATTTTAACAACTTGCAAGCCTCCAATCCCGCCTCCTCGGGCCTGGCAAAATTGAGCCCCTCGAGTTTCTCGACAATGTTTTCAAATGACACATCCTTCGCTTTCCCTGGCGTGAGTAAATTGTCAACATTCTGTAGACATCTGGCCTGATCACCGTTAGAACAATTGCTTTTTTATGTTCACGAATTACATTATTTTGAGCTTGTACAAGTCGGACGGGTTGCGTCTGAACCAGAACGGGACAAATATCCTTGCGGGGAGGTTTGCTAGCACTGTTCGGGGGTGTTTAAACTTAAATGGCAGGGGGTTGGGAACCTGAGCAGGGAGACAGAGGAAAGGGAAACAGGGATAAAAGCAAAAGATAGGAAGGAGAAAAACAAAAGTGGCAGTCAGAGAAATCAACGGTTTAAATCAAACGTGGCCACAGTAAATAATAATTCTAATAGGTCTAAGAGCGTTAAAAAAATAAGCCTGAAGGCTTTGTGTCTTAATTCGAGGAGCATTTATAATAAGGTGGACGAATTGGCTGCGCAAAAAGAGGTAAACGAATATGATTTGGTTGGGATTACGGAAACGTGGCTCAAGGATGGCCAAGACTGGGAACTCAACATCCAGGGGTATTCGATATTCAGGAAAGATAGGCAAAAAGGAAAGGGAGGTGGGGTAGCATTACTGGTTAAAGAAGGGATTAATACAATTGTAATGAAGGATATTAGCTCTGATGATGTGGAATCTGTATGGGTAGAATTGAGAAACACTAAGGGGAAAAAAACATTAGTGGGAGTGGTATATAGACCTCCCAACAGTAAGGCGGCGGTTGGGGATGGCATTAAAAGGGAAATTAAAGAAGCGTGCAATAAGGGCACAGCAGTCATCATGGGTGACTTTAATCTACATATAGATTGGGCCAACCAAATTAGTAACAATACTGTGGAGGAGGAATTCCTGGAGTGTTTATGGGATGGTTTCCTGGACCATTATGTCGAGGAACCAACCAGAGATCAGGCCATCTTAGACTGGGTATTATGTAACGAGAAAGGATTAATTTCTGTCTGTCTGTCTGTGTGGGGTTTGCACATTCTCCCCGTGTTTGCGTGGGTTTTCTCCGGGTGCTCCGGTTTCCTCCCACACTCCAAAGATGTGCAGGTTAGGTTGATTGGCTATGATAAATTGACCCTTAGTGTTAGGGGGATTAAATACGTGGGGTTACAGGGATAGGGTGGGATATGTGTTGTTGTAGGGGTTACGGTGATCGGGTGGGATATGTGTCGGTGCAGGCTCGATGGGCCGAAATGGCCTCTATCTGCACTGTGGGGTTTCTGTGATTCTGTGATTCTGTGATTAGCTATCTTGTTGTACGAGGCCCCTTGGGTCGGAGCGATCATAATATGATCGAATTCTTCATTAAGATGGAGAATGAAGTAGTTGACTCAGAAACTAGGGTCCTCAATTTAAATAAAGGAAACTACGATGGTCTGAGGAGCGAGTTGGGTAGGATTGATTGGGGAATGGCACTCAAAGGGTTGACGGTGGATAGGCAATGGCAAACATTCAAAGACCGAATGGATGAACTACAGAAGTTGTTCATCCCAGTTTGGCATAAAAATAAAACAAAAAAGGTGACTCAACCGTGGCTAACAAGGGAAATTAGGGATAGCATAAGACCCAAGGAGAGGACATACAAATTGGCCAGAAAAAGCAATAATCCTGAGGATTGGGAGCAGTTTAGGATTCAACAAAGGAGGACAAAGGGATTAATTAAGAAAGGGAAAATAGAATATGAGAGTAAGCTTGCAGGGAACATAAAAACTGACTGTAAAAGCTTTTATAGATATGTGAAGAGAAAAAGATTGGTGAAGCCAAGCGTAGGTCCCTTGCAGTCAGAATCAGGGGAGTTTATAATGGGAAACAAAGAAATGGCAGACTAACTAAATTCATACTTTGGTTCTGTCTTCACAAAGGAGGACACAAATAACCTCCCAGAGATGCCGGGGAACATAGGGTCTGATGAAAGGGTGGAACTGAAAGAAATCAGCATTTGTAGGGAAATGGTGTTAGGAAAATTGATGGGACTGAAGGCCGATAAATCCCCAGGGCCTGATAATCTACATCCTAGGGTACTTAAGGAAGTGGCCCTAGAAATAGTAGATGCATTGCTGGTCATCTTCCAGAACTCGATAGACTCTGGAACAGTACCCATGGATTGGAGGGTAGCTAATGTTACCCCACTATTCAAAAAAGGTGGTAGAGAAAAAGCGGGGAATTATAGACCAGTAAGCCTGACATCGGTAGTGGGGAAAATGCTAGAGTCTATTATAAAAGATGTAATAGCAGAGCACTTGGAAAGCAGTGACAGGATCGGACAAAGTCAACATGGATTTACAAAAGGTAAATCATGCTTGACTAATCTACTGGAATTTTTTGAGGATTTAACTGGTAAAATAGATAAGGGAGAACCAGTGGATGTGGTGTATTTGGACTTTCAGAAGGCTTTCGATAAGGTCCCACATAAGAGATTAGCGTTCCAAATTAAGGCACATGGGATTGGGGGCAAGGTATTGACTTGGATAGAGAACTGGTTGACGGACAGAAAGCAAAGAGTTGGAATAAACGGGTCGTTTTCCGAGTGGCAGGCAGTGACTAGTGGGGTACCGCAAGGATCGGTCCTAGGACTCCAGCTGTTCACAATATATATTAATGATCTGGACGAGGGAATTGGATGTAATATCTCCAAATTTGCAGATGACACAAAGCTGGGTGGGAGGGTAAGCTGTGAGGAGGATGTCGTGAAACTCCAGTACGATTTGGACAGGTTGGGTGATTGGGCAGAAACATGGCAAATGCACGATAATGTGGATAAATGTGGGGTTATCCACTTTGGTGGCAAAAACAGGAAGGCAGATTATTATTTGAATGGCAATAGATTGGGAGAAGGGGAAGTGCAAAGAGACCTGTGTGTTCTTGTGCACCAGTCGCTGAAGGTAAGCATGCAGGTGCAGCAGGCAGTTAAGAAGGCAAATGGTATGTTGGCTTTCATAGCAAGAGGGTTCGAGTACAGGAACAAGGATGTCTTGCTACAGTTGTACAGGGCCTTGGTGAGACCGCACCTTGAGTACTGTGTGCAGTTCTGGTCGCCTTACCTGAGGAAGGATGTTCTTGCTATGGAAGGAGTGCAGCAAAGATTCACCAGGCTGATACCTGGGATGGCAGGAATGACGTATGAGGAGAGATTGTGTCGACTGGGCTTATACTCGCTGGAGTTTAGAAGATTGATAGGGGATCTCATCGAAACCTATAAAATTCTGTCAGGCCTGGACAGACTAGATGCAGGAAGGATGTTTCTGATGTCCGGGGAGTCCAGAACCAGGGGTCATAGTCTAAGGATAAGGGGTAAGCCATTTAGGACTGAAATGAGGAGGAATTTCTTCACCCAGAGAGTGGTGAACCTGTGGAATTCTCTGCCACAGAGGGCGGTGGAGGCCAGTTCATTAAATATATTCAAGAAAGAGTTGGATATATTTCTTAAAGCTAAAGGGATCAAAGGATATGGGGAGAAGGCAGGGACAGGGTACTGAACTTGGATGATCAGCCATGATCTCATTGAATGGCGGATCAGGCTCGAAGGCCCGAATAGCCTACTCCTGCTCCTATCTTCTATGTTTCTATGTTTCATCTACACCTTCTGTCTCAATAATGTTATTGGCCTTAAAAAACATCTCCATCTGCTCAATGTAAGAGCTGAATGGTTTGCGAGCTCGGTCATACATGCTGAGGCTTCCGATGAATCCCGTAGGCGCGGCCATGATTGTCCCGATCCCGTTGAACAGTGACTCAGCACGCTACCTGTGTGCATGTGAGAATCAACACCGCTGTTGCTGTGTATACATACACACGAAAGCGAAGCACAGACGATTCTGTGTAATCATTAACAGTAAAACATCGCAAAAATTCAATTTAGGCGTCACAATTTCACCTTAAACTTTTCCACTCGAAGGTTGAACACTGTGTCCTTCCATGAGCCCTAAAAATGGCTTTGGGAATCCTATCCTTGCCAATAATGTAACATATGTGGGTAGAACAAATGAAGGACTGAGACATCAGTTGCTAGTTCATGAGCTTGCTTTACTAGGCCAGAGCGAACGGAGCATGCTCATACTAAACCATGTGACAAACCATGTAATAATACTTTACAACCTCTAAGGCAAGTATATCCTTCCTTAGGTAAGGAGACCAAAACTGTACACAGTAGTCCAGGTGTGGTCTCACCAAAGCCCTATATAATTGCAGCAAGACTTCCTTACTCTTAAACTCCAACCCCCTTGCAATAAAGGCTAACATACCATTTGCCTTCCTAATTGCTTGCTGTACCTGCAGGTTAACTTTCTGTGATTCGTGTACAAGGACCCCCAAATGACTCTGAATACCAACATTTACTAGTCTCTCACCTTTTAAAAAATATTCTGCTTTTCCATTCTTCCTACCAAAGTGGACAGTTACACACTTCCTCACATTATATTCCAACTGTCACCTTCTTGCCCAATCAGTTATCTGGTCTATATCCCTTTTTTTCAGCCTCTTTGTGTCCTCCTCACAGCTTACTTTCCCACCTAGCTTTGTATCGTCAGCAAACTTGGATATATCACACTGGATCCCCTCATCTAAGTCATTTAGCTGAGAACCAAGCACTGATCCTTGCGGCACTCCACTAGTTACACCCTTCCATTCCGAAAATGACCCATTGTTTTGTAGGCAAATGTGGCAACCAATTTGCAACAGTAAGGTCCTGCACACAGTATTGAGAGAAATGTCCAGATAATCCATTTTGGTGTTGTTTGTTAAGGAATCCATTTTGACCAGGAGACTGGGAGAACTCCCCTGCCCTCCTTCTCGTAGTTGTATGAGATCTTTTACATCCACCTGAGGAGGCAGACAGGGCCTTGGTTGCTCCAAAAATGCAGTATGCCCTCAGTAATGCACTGAAATGTCAGGCTAAATTATTTTATCTAGTCCTGGAGTGGTGATTGAATCCTTGATCTTCTGACTCAGAGGGGAGAGTACTACCACTAATAAACTTAATCATATAATAAATGCACACTGGTTCACTGGTACTTTACCTTTTTACACTTTTCTCTTGAATTTGACATGGCATTGAAGCAGTCTAAGTTTTGATTTATCCAGTTTTCAAAAACAGCTGATATGCATTAAGAGTATTTTCACTATTAGTTTTCTATATATATGCACTATTTTCAGAGCATTTCCTATGCAATATTCTGTAACTGATAATTGTGTGACATGCAAATTCTATAAGAAGGGAAAGAGTATTAGACTTCCACTTTTTTTCAATAAATTGTTTGTAAGTTAAGCATTGTAAAATAAAATTGCTACAAAGTAGCTATACTCTTCATTGGTCCCCCAATTACCTTCCCCTTCTCAAGGCTGGGTCCCTGAAAAGTAATGTTCTCAAATTCCTAGTATGCTCTGCTGCTGTGCTGTTACGGTAGGGTGGGAGTGCTGGAGTTGAGGCTGAACACAACAACTTTTTTTTAATTGCCCCAGAGAGGGGAACAATGAGAAGGTTCTTATCTCAATTGGGAAGCTAATCAAAGTGGTAGCTTTCACAATGGTCATCTGAAATTTTTTTAAAGGAATATACATACATACAAAAAAATGACAGGCAGGAAAAGACCTATTGGTCCATCCAGCCTGTCCCACATAATTGTGATGTCTTGTGCCTCACAATACATACACTCCCCACCCCAGCCAAAAGCCATGTAATCTCTTGGGAGAGGCGAGTAACTAGAAAAAAATCTGGAAAATTCCAGTCCGACCTCTGTAGGTGATCAAAACTAGTCCACGAGACCACTCTGGCTCTGATTAACTTACCAGGCATCTACTTTTTTTACGTGGTGATCTCCACACCCAGCCAGAAACAGGTCCAGCTCTCGCTTGAAGGAATTCAGCAAATCAGCGTTCAATGCACAACCCGGCAGCCTGTTCCACATGTCCACTATTCTCTGAGAAAAGACCCACCTTCTAACATTTAATCTAGTCCTGCCTTTACATAACTTGAGATTGTGACCGCTGGTCCTCCCTAATTTATTTAGTAGAAACAAATTGACTACAGAAACATAGTCTAATCCTTTCTTCATCTTATAAACCTCGATCAATTCGGTTGTCTCAAACATTCTCAGGATAACTAGGGGTAGGCAATAAATGTCCCAGCCTTGCTCGTGATGCCCATATCTCAAAAATTAGCATTAAAAAATAACAAGAATATGGACACTGAGCTAAAGAAGGAAATATTAGGAGGAGGTGACCGAAAGCTTGGTCAAAGAGATAGGTTTTAAGGAGGGTCTTAAAGGAGGAGAGAGAGGTGAAGGGCTTTAGGGAGGCAATTCAAGGGCGCAGTTTCTGGATGGCTGAAAGCACTTCAGCCAATGGTGGGGTGAAGAGAAGGGGTTTTCACAAGAGGCTGGAATCAGAGAAAGGGAGATTTTGAGGAGGGTTATAGGGCTGGAGGAGGATACAGTGATAGGAATGGATGAGGCCATGAAGGGATTTAAACAGGAGGATGAAAATTTTAAATTTGAGGTGTTGACAGCATGGGGGTGCCAGTGTAGGTCAACAAGGACAAACAGGACTTTGTGAGGGATGGGGCATGGGCAGCAGAGATTTGGATGAGCTGAAGGTTACAGAATGTGGAGGATGGGAGGTTGGCCAGGAGAGCATTGGAATAGTCTACTTTGGAGGTGGCAAAAGCATAGTTGAAGGTATTGGTGGCAGATGGCTGAGGCAGGGGAAAAGGCGGGTGATGTTACAGGGTTTGGAAGTAGGCAATCTTTGTGATGGAAAGGATAGGTGGCCAGAAGCTCGACTTTGGGTAGAATAGGATGCTGGGATTGCGAACAGTCTGATTCAGGGAGTAAAATGGGAAGAATCAACAAAAAAGATGCTTGATTATTTTAAAATTAAAACAAACTTTCACCTCAGGTTATAGAATCTGTCTTATGGATGGAGTGAGAAGAATACAAAAAGTCTGATGTAGCTATGCTAAAAACAAATGTGGCTGTTGCCTATTAGCACTGAAATATTTTTTATAACAGGTCAGCAAACATGAAAACATGCACCAACTGAAGTAATAACTATTTTCTGAGACTGTGCAAACTGTGAAAACTCACTCACTCACACACATGTACATACTTGTTTTGCATCTGTAAACTGCGTGGCCAGCAGTTGAAAATCAGGGAGGGTGGACACCTTGACATCCCATTGATGACCAAGGCCTGCCTGATGCCATATTCAGTTGGACCTGTAAATGGCGAGCAGTCTAACTGCCTGAAATAGCCTGAAATAGGCTTTTTAAATATTCAAATCCAGGTCCTATGCCAGTTGTAGGACCCCCGATTTCAAAATTCAGGTACACACGAGCCACGCACACTCCACCTAGTTGCACCACGCATTGAGCGCCCTAACCAGCGGTCCTTAAACTTGGAACTTGGTTGCGAGTGCCCATAACTTATTTAACTCTTATCATGAACTCCTGGAGCTGGCAAAGAGAGAAACCTTTCATCCTATCAGCATGGACCAGATGACTGAAGAACAATGCTCCTAAATTTGATTTGCATATTTAGCATATCCTTGGTGAGCTGAGAATAACAGGTTTTATTAGCATCCCAGATCGCTAAGAACTACAAATCCAATCTTCATTGCTTTCCTGAACTCATAAAGAAAAAAAAAAGTAAAATTGTTTGCTGTAGAGCAGTCAGTAATCACCAGAACTACTCACAACTCCCCCAGGTCTTAGTACTTTGCCTTTTCTGTAGAAATTGATGTGATTCTACTGGCATTTTAGAAAATTTCCAACATGGATAAAGTCAATTTCTTGAGAAACTACTGCAGGGATCAGCTGGAAATGTAACAAGTGACTTTTAACTGCACATCCACTGAGTAAATCAAAAAGCACAACCCGTATGTAAAAAGTTTACTATTTGCCACAAACAAAACACACTCAATATTGTAAATCTTCCTGTTCTGAGTGAGATTTAAAAAAATCAGATATTTAAAATAAGTTTGAATGTATTTAACTTGTTAAGTTTATCCTGTTTTCCATTTAACTATTTAACGCAAAGTGTTGTATTTAAATATGATAGATGAAAAATTTTAAATGCTCACAGATACCTTCATTAAAACATTTCTGTGGATTTAAAAAGTCAGCTATTCAGCAGTAGACTTTTTCAGTGATAAGATGTTTTGAAGATGTGATAACATCCATACAGCAAGCATCGGGTCTATTTAGCTATACTTTCTCTGCGTTTCGGTAATAAATAAAAGTCATTGCACCTGGGACAATACAATGCCACCCAATCCATTGAGTGACGCATGCATTACTTTTATTTTAATCCATTTTATCCACCTCACCTCATATGTGCTGGTGATCCCAGATCTGTAAAAGACTGGGAGGAAGAGTTCTGCTGTGAAGATGATGACAAAAGTGAAGGCGATGCAGAAGAGGATGAAGGAAGCCCCATAGCGATAAACCTCCGAGGGGCCTCCTAACACAGTCACTGCAGACATGAAACTAGCAGTGAGAGAGAGGGCCACTGGACCACAAACCATCTGTCTCCCTCCTACCAGAAACTCTCGGGAGGTAACGTTCTTTCTTTCTTTGATGGCGAAAAAGACCCCTATCCCCGAAGAAATGACAAAGAGAGATGCAAAAACTACATAATCCCATGCTGTAAAAGTGCCCACACCTGGATTTGCAAACTGAGTCATTTTTTTCTTCTTCTTCTAAATGTAGTTCAGATAAATATATTTGTTCCTTCAGAGATGAGCCTCCACCGAACAATCAGCAACCAGGTTGTTCTTCGGTGCTTCCTCGTAAGCAGGCTTTTCCTATTTAAAACTGACACCAATTTCTATTCAGGGGATGCGTTCTCAAAGGTATGAAACAAAGGACCTCTCAAACAGCACCTGCAAGTGATGACAACCCAAAACGATAGTCTGCGGACTTAAAAATAGATGTACATAAAATTATGACGCTAGCTGAAGAAGTCCCGATAAAATTCACCAAGCAATCATTAACTCTCTTTAACTTTCATTAACCAGTTAAAGATTAGACTGACCAAGGAACCAATGAGCAAAGTCCTGTTTTACAATTCAGCATTTTGTAATGATTTTAATTAGTGTCCTATTCTCCGCACCAGATAACAAGGCCATGTAGTTCACATTTGGACAAGTATATCTATTGGAGTTCAAATTGACCAGAAAATGAACTCTTGGATTATCTATTTTTAAAATTAGCACTGTCAACTGATTCACAGTTTAGACAGTCCTTTGCTCAAAACAACAATTATTTCCTCAGCGTAAGAAACATAGAAGATAGGAGCAGGAGTAGGCCATTCGGCCCCTCGAGCCTGCTCCGCCATTCAATGAGATCATGGCTGATCATCCAAATTCAGTACCCGGTCCCTGCCTTCTCTCCATATCCCTTGATCCCTTTAGCCTTAAGAAATATATCCAACTCCTTCTTGAATATATTTAACGATTTGGCCTCTACTGCCTTCTTTGGCAGAGAATTCCATAGGTTCACCACTCTCTGGGTGAAGAAATTCCTCCTCATCTCTGTCCTAAATGGCTTACCACTTATCCCCAGACTGTGACCCCTGGTTCTGGACTCCCCGACCATCGGGAACATCCTTCCAGCATCTAGTCTGTCTAGCCCTGTTAGAATTTTCTAAGTTTCGATGAGATCCCCTCTCATTCTTCTAAACTCCAGCGAGTAAAAGCCCAATTAACCCAATTTCTCTTCATACGTCATTCCTTGTAAGAACATAAGAACATAAGAAGTAGGAGCAGGAGTAGGCCATACGGCCCCTCGGGCCTGCTCCGTCATTCAATAGGATCATGGCTGATCCGAACCTAGACTCACGTCCACTTCCCTGCCCGCTCCCCGTAACCCCTAATTCCCTCGAGGAACAGCACCTCATCTTTCGATTAGGCACTTTACAGCCCTCTGGACTCAACATAGAGTTCAACAATTTCAGATCATTACCTCGGCCCCTATCATATATATATTTTTTATCCACACTTTTTGTTTGTGGCTTTTGTTCTTCTCTCCCACAAGGCAGCTGTCTTTCATTCTGCCAGCGCAATTCACACTTCACCTAGAGCCATCCTTTGTTTCTTAACCTGTCCCATTACCATCTCCTTTTGCCTTGAATATCTCTTAATGTCTCTTTAATTCTCCTGCCTTTTATCCTATCACAGACCTTCCCTTTTGTTCTTTCATCCCCTCCCCCATTTCCCAGCCCCTAAACTTGCTTTAATATCCGTTCCTTTTCCTACTTTTTTCCAACTCTGACAAAAGGTCATCGACCTGAAACGTTAACTCTGTTTCTCTATTCACAGATGCTGCCTGGCCTGCTGAGTATTTCCAGCATTTTCTGTTTTTATTTCAGATTTCCAGCATCTGCAGTATTTTCTTTTTGAATTATTTACAGGCTTAATCTAGCTAATTTTTGACAGCACAATATATATAGAAAGGAAAATCAATGCTTTTTGAAAAAGTCAACTGGAAGAAACAAAAGGAAGCCAAAACTTGCAGGGGTGGCATGCCCCGGTGCAAGTGTCAGGTGTGACCACTTGGGACCTCCACGGATAACCATGCCAAAGCTGGTGGGTCAGGAAGAGGTCCCTTGATTTAAATATCTGGGATGGGTGCCTGCACCATTGGAACACATCTCTGACACATTCCAGACCCTGTGGGTTGCAAGCTTTAAAAGAAAATGTTTTTTAAAATTTATTCATTCATGGGTGTAAGATTCGCAAAATTTCCACATCCCCCAAGGTTATTAATAAAGGGGACCCTGCATGGACAATTTAAAAAGGGTACCCAAAAGATGGCGTCCACACCCCATGACCAAAAGCCTGCAAGATTTTAAAAGCTTGGACTCTGCAACACAGAGCAGGCAGTTTCGGGAAATCGAAACTTAAAATGCATTTCTGTGAAAAGGACTTTGTGTTTGAAAAACCAGACAGCTAGGCAAACACTGAATATGCATTTCGTCAGATTGGAACAGATCTACCCAGTTAGGCCTAAGCATGAGGCCATTCGTTTGTCCGCATAAATAATCGGTAACAGCTTAAGGAAGCCATCAAGTCTGGACAGGCCAATTAAAATGCATTAATGACAATACAACTCGGACATCAGGCCATCAGGTGCGATAAACGGCCATCTAAAGCCAGTGAGTTTAGATTGGTATAATCATTTAAAACAGCCCGCCAAAAGTTAAACAATGGACTGACCTGATTTGGCGCGCAGATAAGGGCCTTCGGAAGGAGTATAATTGTACGCCCTCAGTAGCAATCGCCCTTAATTCTTGCTCTTCTCTTGACTCTGACCTCTTGTCCGGCCTTGGGTTGCTGCCACCCGTACTTGTGCCCTGGCCTCGTGACGGGTTCTCTTCTCGCTCCCCGCATGAGATTTGCAACCAAGGACATCCACATCAAACGCAGGAGGAGAACGAGACCCGAGTTCAAAGTCATACAGGACACACGGGCCACGAGACGAGACAAGACGAGACGAAGAAGAAGGTAAAACCGACAAGAGCAGAGAAATGCAGCAAAAGACGCATTGGTATAAACCAAACGCCTAGTTATAAGCTGGCGCTTGGGGAAGAAAGTATATGTATGGACAGTGAGAATTATTTGGCATTTGAACACTGCAAATAAGCTGGCATTAAACGTGGGAGTCCACGCCGCAACGAATATACAGGCGTTCAAAGAATGGATAGTAAAATCGAATAAGCAGTGAAGACCGCCAACTGCCCCGTCACCACCGATGACGAAGAAGAAGAGAACGACGGTAGCTGAGGAGAGGGAAGGTGTGTCGCAGCAACAACTCCCTGAGACCACGTGGCGACCGAGTACCCCAAAGGACAGAAGACCAAACCTCAAAACTCACAACGTTAAAGCAACAGGTTTTGGATTGGTGAGCATGAATTTCTGGCCCCTCATAGCTAGATCAATTTTTGTGAAGCGTTTACCACCAGATAGCGAGGCGAAAATATCCTCAATTCATGGAAGCGGATATTGCACCGTGTGAAGGACTGGGTTCACTGTCACCTTAAAATCCCCACGGATGCGGATCTTCTTTGGTTCCCCAGGCGTATTACTCAACGACCTCTTCATTACAGGAACGATGGGTGTAGCCCACTTGCTCCAGTCCACTTTGGACAGTACTCCTGAATGTTCCAACCCTTCCAGCTCTGCTTCAACCGCTGGTCTGATCACATAAGGCACTGGTCTGACCTTCAGAAAGTTTGGGCTTGCATTATCCTCTATTTTAATTGTTGCTGTTATTCCTTTTAGTGTTCCTAGTCCCTCCTGGAACACTTCTTTTGCGTCAGTTAGCATTTTTGACAGTCGTCCATGTGGTGTATGTAACCTGTTCCACCTTAAGAGAACTTAAGCCTGTTCCACCTTAAGAGATGTACTACTTTCTCTGGCTGCTGTATACGTAATACCGGTGGTGACCACCGGTATATAAGCACTGTGTAGTAATATTGTATTTTAGTATAGTCCTGACCTCCAACCAGTAAAGACCTGTTGAACTTTAATCTTGTAGTCTGTGTTAGTAATTACAACTAGAACACACAGACTTAACAGTGGCGACGAGTCCGATTCTTACCCTACGGCAGTTTATATCCACGGCGGCTTCGTCCACAGAACGGACGTCGAAGAGAGGTTTCCACCCTCATCACCCTGCTGGAAGACACGGCGCGCGGCAGACATCGAGAAACCAGAGTGCAGAAGACATCCTGAACTCGAAGCCTCCATCAGCGGCTGTCAGCTATCTTCTTTCTTCCTCGGTGGTGGGTAAGCCGGGCAGCGACGCGACCAGAAAGTCGGCCGCATTGGCTGTACAGACGGGGAGGGAAGACGAAGGAATAAGGGCGGTGAGATCGATCGTGACCGGAGATAAGGGCCGGGCCGCATTCGGGCCGAAAGGCGCAGCGCGGGGACATCGATCGCGGCTGGTGATAAGGGCCGGGCCGCATTCGGGCTAAAAAGGCGCAGCGTCTGGGGCAACTGAAGGCGCGAGAGCCGCGGTGAAGCGGAGACAGCGTCGGGGGACGGGTGAAGACCGCCAAGCGCGGGAAAACCGCCATTTTGTAGGCGGAGGACGAAGACAAGAGCAGGAAGCCGCCATCTTGGATAAAAATAAAAATAAATTAAATTGCAACGATGCCTAAACATGGGAACATTAATACCTTTGATAGCGACATCGAAGATTGGGCCATGTATGTAGAACGCATACAAAATTATTGTAAAGCAAATAAAATTCCAGATGAAGAGAAAGCACTAACATTATTAAACTTAATGGGTGCGAAGACATACGGGCAATTGAAACACCTTTTATCACCAGATGAACCGGCGGATAAGACGTTCGAGGAGATTGTTACTGTCCTGAAAAATCATCTAAACCCCACGCCGCTGATGCTAGCGGAACGATTTAAATTTTACAGCAGAAGGCAGCTGAAGGATGAAAGCAATGCTGAATATTTAATGTTATTGCGTAAGCTAGCAAAGTACTGTCAGTTTGGAACGAGACTGACAGAGGCGCTATGAGATAAATTTGTGTGCGGTTTATTAAAAGAAGATACACAAAAGCGACTGCTCGAGGAGAATGAGCTGACGCTTGAGAAAGCGGTCACTATGGCAGCAGCACACGAAGCCGCAGCGAGAGGTATGGCAGTAATGCAGCTACGGTCACCGGAACTCAGTACAAATAAATTGGGTTTGAGTACTGTAAAATGTTATCGTTGTGGAAAGACAACGCACGATCAGAACCAGTGTTGGTTTAAAAACCAAGAATGCAGAACGTGTGGCAGGCTTGGCCACATAGCTAAAGTATGCCGGTCAGGAAAGAAGACCAGCAACAAAAAGTCACCGCAAGGAAAATACATAAAGGTACACAAGGTGACAAAGAACAGTTCGACCGAACAGAAGTCAGATTCAGACACTAGCAGTAATGAACTGGGTAGCTTAAGAGTACACAACGTTGGTAAGGATGCAGATCTCCAGACAATTTGGGTCACCCTTCAGATAGCAGGAGTCCAAGTAAAGATGGAATTGGACACTGGATCGGCATTGACGGTCATGAATAAGAAAGATTACAAAAGGTTATTCCAACATATTCCCTTACGGGATACGGAGATTATATTGAAAACATACACGGGGCAAAGAGTGTACCCCATCGGAAAGATAGAGGTAAAAGTGGTCCACAAGGGCGAAGAAAGCCAAGTAATGGACTTATATGTGCTACCTGAAGGAGGTCCACCACTACTGGGATGGGAGTGGATTCGGAAAATGAATATGGACTGGCACTCCTTGAAGGCACTAACGGTAGATTCCGGGGAAACAGATGTCAAACCTAAACGATTGTCCAAAATATTGGATGATGCTAAAGAGGTGTTCCAGCAGGGACTGGGAACACTGAGAGGAATTACGGCAAACATCAAGATTGATGAACATGCACACCCAAAATTTTTTAAAGCCAGACCGGTACCCTATGCAATACGACCTACTGTAGAAGCGGAACTGGAAGCGCTAGAACGTTCAGGTGTACTGTCTAAGGTAGATTGGAGTGAGTGGGCTACGCCCATTGTTCCCGTTATGAAACGTCTTTCGAGCAACAAGCCAGGAGAACCAGGGAAAGTTCGCATCTGTGGAGATTTCAAAATCACCGTTAATCCGGTGCTTCACACGGTGCAGTATCCGCTTCCGCGGATTGAGGATATTTTTGCTTCGTTTTCTGGTGGGAAACACTTCACCAAGATAGACCTGGCGCAGGCGTACTTGCAGATGGAGGTTGAAGAAGAGTCACGCCAATACCTCACGATCAACACGCATCGAGGTTTGTACCGGTACAATAGGCTGGTTTTTGGAGTGGCATCGGCTCCAGCAATTTGGCAGAGGGCCATGGAGCAGGTATTACAGGGAATTCCAGGCACACAATGTTACCTGGACGATATTCTGATTACAGGTGATGGTGATGAAGAACACCTCGCAAACTTGGAACTGGTGCTCAACAGACTGAAAGAGTATGGACTTAGAGTTAATCGGCAGAAATGTGAGTTCTTCCAGAAGCGGATCTCGTACTGTGGTCATGTCATTGACCGGGAGGGGCTTCATAAGTCTCCTGACAAGATAGAGGCAGTTGTAAAGGCTCCCGCTCCGGATAATGTCTCTCAGTTGAGGTCGTTTCTAGGATTGATTAACTATTACCATAAATTTCTACCAAATCTATCCACGGTACTGCACCCGCTAAACGCTCTTTTACAGAAGGGGGTACCATGGGAATGGAGCGAAAACTGTAAGAAGGCATTTCGCAAAAGCAAAGAATTGATCACCTCAGAGGAAGTGTTGGCTCACTTCAACCCGACACTGCCTATTCGGTTGGCTTGTGATGCTTCTCCATATGGTATTGGGGCAGTACTCTCACACAAGTTGCCAAATGGCACGGAAAGGACAGTCGCGTTTGCATCCAGATCATTGACCTCCGCTGAGCGCAACTATGCGCAGATCGATAGGGAGGCTCTCAGCCTTGTATGGGGAGTGAAGAAGTTTAATCATTACCTGCAGGGCCAAAAATTCACACTTCTGACAGACCATCAGCTGTTGGTATCCATTTTTAACCCTAAGAAGGGTGTTTCAGTGATGACAGCACAGCGTCTCCAGAGATGGTCCCTTTTCCTAGGGGCACATCAATATCAAATAGAATTCAAAGGTACGAAGCAGCATGGCAATGCTGATGGGCTGTCGTGCCTGCCACTACCTGAAGAAGAAGAAACGACGAAAGTTGACCCTGTTGAGTTATTTCATTCGACCATCATCGAGTGTTTACCAGTCATCAATGCAAGTATTGAAAGAGAAACCAGGAATGACCCGACACTGTCCAGAGTCTACGAGGTGACAGTGAAAGGATGGCCAACACGTGGTGATCCTCTGTTACCGGCATTCTCGGCAAGGCGAGACCAGCTGTCCGTCTGCCATGGTACTTTGATGTACGGGACAAGAGTGATTATTCCTCCCAAGTTAAGGGAAAGAGTTCTAAAAGAACTGCATGAAGGTCATCTGGGGGGAGTTAAGATGAAAAGTCTTGCTAGGGCTTATGTATGGTGGCCGGGTATTAACCAACAGATAGAGGAGTTGCCGAAAAGCTGCGCTGGGTGCCAAAAAGTGCAAAATACACCTTTGATCGCACCACTACACCCATGGGAATGGCCTTCAGCCCCATGGCAACGCGTACATATTGACTTTGCCGGTCCATTCATGGACTCCATGTTCCTAATTGCGGTGGACGCACATTCCAAATGGCCAGAAGTGATCAAGATGAATACCACTACTTCAGAAAAGACAATTGCGGTGTTAAGAACAATATTCGCAAGGAACGGATTGCCAGAACAGATCTGTTCGGACAACGGACCACAGTTCGTGTCGGAAGAATTCCAAAAATTCTTTAAGAAGAATGGGGTGAAACATTATACCTCTGCCCCATATCATCCAGCGACAAACGGGTTGGCCGAGAGATTTGTCCAAACATTCAAAAAGGCAATAAAGGCCATGAACGATGATCAGATTCCGCTACAGCACAAGGTGGACAATTTCCTAATGGCATATCGAAACGCCGCTCATGCAGTGACTAACCAAAGTCCTGCCATGATGTTTTATAACAGGAGGTTGCGGTCCAGGTTGGACTTGTTAAAACCAAATGTGCGGAGGGAAGTGGAAAACAAACAGTTCCGGCATATTAATAACAAGACCACTCGAAGTTTCGACGTAGGACAACCAGTGTTGGCAAGGGGCTATGGAAACGAAAAATGGCAGTCCGGAACAATTCGGGCCAGACAAGGACCTCTGATGTACACAGTAGATATTGGTAACAATGTGATAAGGCGTCATGCGGATCAACTGGTAGAATCGAGAGCAAGGGTCGAACCCATGGTTGCGACAGAGACAACTGTGGAAGACGTTAATGAACCTGAAGCATCTGCCTCGGCAGGGAATGTACCTGATGATGATAACACCCAATGCATGGGAGACCAACTAGAGGAGTCACCGCAGCAACAGGAATCAGAGACCACTGAAAGGCGTTATCCAAACCGAATCAGAAGGCCTCCTGAGAGACTGAGCCTTTGAACTGTTTATACCTGAAGTTATATATGTTATTATGTTATATTAAACGGGGATATGACTGTTAAGCTAAAAAGGGAGGATTGTGGTGTATGTAACCTGTTCCACCTTAAGAGAACTTAAGCCTGTTCCACCTTAAGAGATGTACTACTTTCTCTGGCTGCTGTATACGTAATACCGGTGGTGACCACCGGTACATAAGCACTGTGTAGTAATATTGTATTTTAGTATAGTCCTGACCTCCAACCAGTAAAGACCTGTGAATCTTGTAGTCTGTGTTAGTAATTACAACTAGAACACACAGACTTAACAGTCCAGGTGTGACGTCGTCATCCTTTTTGGCCCCCACCTTCAGTGCCTGTATGGAATGCCAATCTAAATGTATCTTTCGGATCCATTCATGTCCTAGCAGTGGTGGTCCTCCATTTGGCAATACATATATATCCATTTTAGGTATTTCCTGACCTTTATATGTCATTTTCACCCTTATTTTTCCTTTGGGGTAGACTTTTTGCCCCGTATACGTCTTCAAGACAATCTCTGTAGCTTTCAAGGGTATGTGTGAAAATAGCCGCTTGTAGTCTCTTTGATTTATGACTGTTAGAGCTGACCCTGTGTCCAATTCCATTTCCACTTGGACTCCGTCTATCTTGAGTGTAACCCAGATAGTCTGGTGATCCTCCATTTCGGTTACATTATGTCGTTTCAGACAACCCAGCTCCTTGTTGGAAGAAAACCAACAGTAAGAAATCTCCACAGGAGAAGTACAAAAAGGTACACCAGGTGATGGACAGTGGTTCAGACGAACAGAACCAGTGCTTTATTAGCATCTGGCACTTCATTCACCCTGCAGTACACCTCAATACATTCCACATATGTCGCCCAATCTTCGACTTCATTGTCGAACGTAGAGATACTGCCACTCTTCGGCATCCTTGGTTGTGCGTTAACTATCCCCAATGGCGCCTCCTGCGCTTCCCCTTCTTCTCCGCTGGCACAAAATGGCGTCTCCCGCGCCTTCCTTCCTTCCTGCGCTCGCCCGTCTTCTCCGCTGCGGCTTCGCAAAATGGCGTCTCCCGCGCTCTTCCTTCTCCGCGGCTCAATGGCGCCTCCCGCGCTCTCCCTGCTTCTCCGTGGCTCAATGGCGTCTCCCCTTGCTTCGCCCCGCGGACCCTGATCAGCCCGTGATCCCTGGCTGTGCTCTGCGCGTTCTTCTCTTGATATTTGTCGACGCCGCTCAGTCTAGAACCCGGCTGTTTCTTACCCTCTCTCCGGTTTGCAGTATTTTTTCCTCGACGCCGCTCGGTGATCAACCCTCGGCTGCGCCCTGCTCTCTTCACCCTCTTTCTTACCCCGTCGACGCTGCCCGGCTCTCTCTCTCTGCCGTCGGTCGGCTCCAGCCGCCGCTGCTCGGGAAGGGTCTGCTCTGGACCTGTCGTCGGTCTCTTACTGTTCGTTTTGGGTGGGGAACCAAGCCCGGCTCTCCACAGCCTCCCCAGCGAAGTTGGATCTCTGCCTGACTGCTGGGCAGTTGCTCGCGGTCGACGCCCGTGTTCCTGGACTCGACTATTTTTTTTTTTATGTTGCAGGTAGATTCGCATCAACACTCGTCGCCACTGTTAGATCCGTGGTTCAGTGAATAAATAATTACACGGATGCTGTACATAAACAAATAACAGGTCTTTACTGGAGGAGGTTAATTTCTAGAATGGGGTACAGAGGCATGCGCACAGCTTATATACCGGTGTGGTTACTGCCGGTACTACAGCATACAGGAGCTGTAAATGTAGTTCTGACTTAAAGCACATACACTACAGCAGCAGTGCGCAAAATCCAACCTCAGCACAAATGGTAGTGAGCACACCTCTGACCCTTTGGTTATAGAGGTAACAGCAAAGCGGGAAGCCCCTGGGGATGATGCTGGTGAGTCAGGGTTGCTCACAAATAGAGGAAAAGGTCTTTTGGCTTCCCCAAAAGTAGATAGCATTTGACAGCCACTGGCCCCAGTATGCCTCTGGTGACTACAATGTGTAGCGCTAGATTACACTGCACAGGATTTAGAAAGGGGCACTAGGCCCACACAGTAAATTCATCTCATCTATTCATTCAGTGGCACCCAATCTCATGTTTTAGGCATGGACCTTTGCAAATAAATACACCTTTTCATACATCACAGTTTAGTACATAGCACTCCATTAATGTCACAAAGATACTAAGGCTACACTTATAATGCAGCTACTGATCTGAGACCTGTACCTGAAGCATGGCTTCCAGTCAGGCAGTACCCTCTTTATTATGCTTGGCTAAACATTTCAATTCTGCTGCCAAAGAGACTGTTTTGCATGCAAGATCTTACATACATGGACAGAGCTCCTCTCTCAGCATTTATGTTTGGAGACTGTGAGTGCCAGTGTCTACGTGCTCTAAGCATTTCAATTAGCTCCAGCTAGATTGAAAAGTTACTCAGGGGATCTAAAACATCCTCTGAGTAAACCCAGTGTAACTGCAGTGCCATTACACGCCATCAGTGCCATACCAAATCAATGTGAGACTATAGTCATGTTGGGCCCAGACTCTGGATTTTGATCATAATTTATAATGGAAACTGCTTTGGAGTGATGCTAACAGCTGCACTGGGAGCTGATGTCTGTGTTAGTTACACCCTGTGTGTACCACTTCACAGGATGTAATAGTTAGGAAAAAGAGACAGAAACTGGGAACAAATACCGGAACTGTGCCAGTTAGTGACATATACTGGAACCGTGCCAGTTAGTGACATATATCAGAACATTGGTTAGTGAAATATATCGGAACCACATTGGTTAGTGACATATATCACAACCGTGCCAGTTGGTGACATATACTGGAGCCATGCCGCTAAGAGACGGGATGTTGTCGGGGCCCCTAACCTTTGCTGTATCCAGTGCACTCAGCCGTTTCTTGATATCACGTGGAGTGAATCAAATTAGCTGAAGACTGGCATCTGTGCTGGTGGGGACCTCAGTAGGAGGCCGAGATGGATCATCCACTCCACACTTCTGCCTCAAGATGTTTGCTAAGTCTTCAACCTTGTCTTTCGCACTTACGTGCTGGGCTCATTCTTGTTGAGGACGGGGATGTTCATGGTATCTCCTTCTCCCATTATTTGTTTAATTGTCCACCACCATTCACGTCTGAATGTGGCAGGACTGCAGAGCTTTGATCTGAGCCGTTGGTTGTGGGATCATTTAGCTGTGTCTGTAGCATGCTGCTTCTGCTGTTTAACATGGATGTAGTCCTGTGTTGTAGCCTCCTCAGGTTGGCACCTCATTTTCAGGTATGCCTGGTGCTGCTCCTGGCATGTTCTTGTGCGCTCCTCATTGAACCAGGGTTGGTCGTCTGGCTTGATGGTAATGGTAAAGAGGGGGATATGCCGGGTCATGAGTTTACAGATTGTCATGGAATACAGTTCTGCTGCTGCTGATGGCCCACAGCACCTCTTGGATGCCCAGTTTTGAGCTATTTTAAGTCTATCCCATTAGTGCCACACAACACCATGGAGTTTGTCCTCATTGCGAAGATGGGACTTCATCTCCACAATGACTGTGCCGTGGTCACTCCTACCAATACTGTCATGGACGGATGCATCTGTGACAGGTAGATTGGTGAGGACGAGGTCAAGTAGTTTTTTCCCCCGTGTTCTCTAACCACCTGCCGGAAGCCCAGTTTGGCAGCTTTGTCCTTCAGCTTGATCAGTAGTGGTGCTGCCGAGCCACTCTTGGTGATGGACATTGAAGTCCCCAACCCAGAGTGCATTCTGTGCACTTGCTACTCTCAGTGTTCAGAGGTGTACTGATTCATCAGCAGAGAGAGCGGTAATCTGCGGAAGGTTTCCTTGCCCATGTTTGACCTGCTGCCATGAGACTTTGTAGGGTCTGGAGTCAATGTTGAGCTCTCCCAGGGCCACCCACTCCCGACTGTATACCACTGTGCTGCCACCTCTGGTGGGTCTGTTCTGCCGGTGGGACAGGACGTACCCAGGGATGGTGATGGAGGAGTCTGGGATGTCAGTTAATAGATATTCTGTGAGTATGACTATGTCAGGCTATTGCTTGATTAGTCTGTGAGACAACTCTCCCAGTTTTGGCATAAGTCCCCAGATGGTAGTGAGGAGGACTTTGCAAGGTCGACTGGGCTGGCTGTGCCTTTGTCGTATCTGAATCCAATGCCTAGGCCGATGCCGGGTGGTCCCTCTGGTTTTATTCTTATTATATCTTTTTGTAGCAGTTTTGATACAGCTGTGTGGCTTGCTATGCCATTTCAGAGGGCAATTAAGAGTCAACCACATTGGTGTGGGTGTGGAGTCACATATAGGCCAGACTGGGTAAGGACGGCAGATTTCCTTCCCTATGGGACATTAGTGATCCTGTTAGGTTCTATATGACTATCCGATAGCTTCATGGTCACCATTACTGATACTAGCTTTTTATTCCAGATTTATTTAATTAACTGCCATGATGTGATGTCTCTGGATTATTAGACCAGGCATTTGTCAAGTAACATAACCATTATGCTACCGTACCTGCGGCGGAACGGTTTCTGGCCAGGGAGGGGATGTCGGAACCTCCCTAACTGCCACCAGGGAACACATTAAAAATAAATTACTCCTTTATCTTTGGCTGCTCAGGGCACAATACTGGCCTGGACTCCCACATGGTTTCATTGTTGTTAATGAAACACCAAATCCCTCTGAGAGCGATGGATACAAGAACTCCTGGTGTTGCAAGTCCCCACTCCCCATCCTGCGTTGATGGCCTTGTAATGGGCAGAGAGAAGCTTCGTCCCTGTGGAAATTCCAACTTTAAGTGAGAAACTGTCAGATCCGGGCCCTGGCCTAATTCCCTTCCCTTCCCTTCCAGTGCGCTCCCACCAGAGATACAGCAGCTGTATGCTTGAAGGGCTGCAGAGTTTCTGGCCCCCATATATTTGCAGAACACATTCAACAGAAGGCAGAAATCACAAGGGCAGGATTTTTATTGCACCGTGGAGGCGGGATTGAAGGCATGTGGGGGGTTAAAATCTTGAAATCAGGGGGCACAAACCCATCCCGCCCCCAACCCGCCTCCATGCCAGTTTCAAAGGAGGCGGATACCCGCCCCGCACTGGGACCCGTCTCCCCAAGGCGGGAAGAGGATTAGTGCCAATTAACTGCCTAATAACGGGTAGTTAACAGGCAGATTTTAGCCTAATCCCTATTTTCATTCTTGAAGTGTGGGCTTCCCGACAGCTCCAAATCACGCCATGTTAACGAGGTGGGCCGTCGGGCTGAAGGGCTTGGAGGGGTCGAGATGTCCACTGTTCAGGTGAGTGATGGGTGCATGAGTGCAGAGGTAAGTGTGTCTGGTATGTTTAAACATAGAAACATAGAAACATAGAAGATTGGAGCAGGAGTAGGCCATCAGCCCCTTGAGCCTGCTTCGCCATTCAATGAGATCATGGCTGATCATCCAAATTCATTACCCTGTTCCTGCCTTCTCTCAATATCCCTTGATCCCTTCAGCCTTAAGAAATATATCCAACTCCTTCTTGAATATATTTAATGAATTGGCCTCTACTGCCTTCTTTGGCAGAGAATTCCACAGGTTCACCACTCTCTGGGTGAAGAAATTCCTCCTTATCTCTGTCCTAAATGGCTTACCCCTTATCCTTAGACTGTGACCCCTGGTTCTGGACTCCCCGACTATCGGGAACATCCTTCCAGCATCTAGTCTGTCTAGTCCTTTTAGAATTTTGTAAGTTTCGATGAGATCCCCTCTCATTCTTCTAAACTCCAGCGAGTACAAGCCCAATCGACCCAATCTCTCCTCATACGTCATTCCTGCCATCCCAGGTATCAGTCTGGTGAATCTTCGCTGCACTCCTTCCGTGGCAAGAACATCCTTCCTCAGATAAGGTGACCAAAACTGCACACAATACTCAAGATGTGGCCTCACCAAGGCCCTGTACAACTGCAGCAAGACATCTTTGTTCCTGTACTCAAACCCTCTCGCTACGAAGGCCAACATACCATTTGCCTTCTTAACCGCCTGCTGCACCTGCATGCTTACTTTCAGCGACTGGTGCACAAGGACGCCCAGGTCTCGTTGCACTTCCCCTTCTCCCAATCTATTGCCATTTAGATAATAATCTGCCTTTCTGTTTTTGACACCAAAGTGGATAACCTCGCATTTATCCACGTTATGTTGCATCTGCCATGCTTCTGCCCAATCACCCAATCTGTCCAAATCATACTGGAGTTTCTCGGCATCCTCCTCACAGCACACACGTCCACCCAGCTTTGTGTCATCTGCAAACTTGGAGATATTACATCTAGTTCCCTCGTCCAGATCATTAATATATATTGTGAATAGCTGTGGTCCAAGGACCGATCCCTGCGGTGCCCCACTAGTCACTGTCTGCCACTCGGAAAAAGACCCGTTTATTCCAACTCTTTGCTTTCTGTCTGCCAACCAGTTCTCTATCCAAGTCAATACCTTGCCCCCAATCCCATGTGCCTTAATTTTACACACTAATCTCTTATGCGGGACCTTATCGAAAGCCTTTTGAAAATCCAAATACACCACATCCACTGGTTCTCCCTTATCTATTTTATCAGTTATATCCTCAAAAAATTCCAGTAGATTAGTCAAGCACGATTTACCTTTTGTAAAGCCATGTTGACTTTGTCCAATCCGGTCACTTTTTTCCAAGTCCTCTGCTATTACATCCTTTATAATTGATTCTAGCATTTTGCCCACTACCAATGTCAGGCTTACCGGTCTGTAATACCCCGTTTTCTCTCTACCACCCTTTTCGAACAGTGGGGTAACATTAGCTACCCACCAATCCATGGGTACTGTTCCAGAGTCTATCGAAGTGTTTAAAGAAGTTTTACTTACCTTTACAGCCTTCCTTCCTTCAGGTCTCAGGAGTCCCTCATCTCACCGGCACAGAAAGCAGAATGGCAGCGATCTGTCAAAAATTGCAGCATTCAGCTTTCTGTTCCGGAGAGATCTCTAAGTCATCCTGAGAGGAAGGAATTAACTTGGAGTACAGGTTGTCAGTGTTTGACAGCTTCAAACAGCTGTGAAACGCTGATATTTCATCTGTCAAAAGGTCTTGACAGATGAAATATCAATCTGTGACGTCACCTGTTGCCGGGTGGCCCTTAATTGGCCCGCTGAACCTGCTGGGCGGGCTCAACAAGGTCAATCAAATCAAAATCACGTGGGTTGGCTAGAACTCGATGGAGGCGGGACTACAACCCCGAAAGTTGTAGTCCCGCCTCCTCAATGAAAATCCAGCCCTTTGTAACAGTCATTACCTTTGAAAGAGTCATAAAAGGATAGAATTTTGTCTGCTTGGCTCAGATTGCTTGTTCAGTGTCTAGTATATATTTACAAATGTAAACTTTGACCAAAGAAAACTGTGTCATCTAAATGGTCCTTTTGACTGCAATGATTTTGTAACACTATTGCAATGTAATATTGCATTTCCTGTTCAAACCTCTTGGGGTAGATTTCCGCTAGTTTTATCAACGCAATCCGGCCAAACCAGCACAAATGATCGAGGAATTTTAAACGTAAGTTATGTCAAACATAAATCAAGTTTCCGCAATTCAAAGCGCTATTTGCGCCCAATTTCCCGTTTGCGCCCAAAGCGGAAACTTATCCCGCTTGTCATCATTATCTATTAAAAAAATCTTTCACCTTTTCTGTCACATTACTTGTGCATTTCTTATTGTATTCATATTCCATTCCTCTTTCTGAATATCTATTGAGGCTCAGCCTGACCTGTACATTCTGGATATCCTGCTCGAACCTGAGCTGAACTTCAAACCCCACACCTGTCCATCACCAGGATCACTTTCTTCTACTTTCAAAGTATCGCCCATCTCCATCCCTATTTCACACAAACTGCTGCTGAAATCTTCATCCATTCCTCCAGTACCTCAAGGCAACTTTTCCAATGCCCTTCTTGCTAGCCTCCTGAACTTCATCCTTGTCCTCGCCTACAAATTCCTCCATGGGCGAGCTGTACCCTACCTCTGCAGCTTCGCCAGCTCTTCATCCCTGCTCCCACTACCTGCATTACAGGTTCTGATTTAATTGTGCTGTTTACATTCCCCCTTTTCACTGCTCAATGATTTTGCTACATCTCTCACCACCTTCAAAATCTTCTTTAAAACCCAGCTCTTCAACTGTGCCTTCAACCACCTCCTATTTTCCCTCCTGGATCCTACACTAACTTTGATAAGCCACTAGTGACTGGATAGTGGGTGTTAAAGTGAGCCAGGCTATTCCACACTGCCATTCTAGTCTTGGCTTACTGCGTTCTTTATACTAGCCCTCTTGATTTTTCTCATGAGAATTCTAAATTTGCCTTTTGTCATTGTGGGGAAAGTTACATCAGGAACCCCATCAACTTGGACAGCACATTCACAAAGAATCTTTTCTGCAGGTGGCAACTAGAGTATCGGGCAATGGAAAGAAATTGTGAATGGACAGTTACATTTTCAAATTTGAAACTGCACTAAAGGTGTCTTTCTGGGCTTTTCCAAGAAATGCAGTTGAGGATCCAATTAATTTCACAACAGAACAGGGTTGGAGTCTGAGCGCTTCCCTGCCATACTCCATATCTGGTTTAGAACCTCTCAGACATTCTGGTTCCTTCGTTGGACCCGTACTCCTGCGTCATTATGTGGATCTTAAATTTACCTCAGGAGGATGTCAGGGATGCCGATGCCCTGTAGGACCTTCCATAACGTATTTCTGTCAACAGAGCTGCCTTGAGATCTACATATATCTACATCTGCCATAGGGCGCTTGAATTTGCGATACATCTCAGTCAGTAGGCAGAGAGCAAGTATGGCGCCGATTGTACATCGCCCATCGGTGAAACCCGATTGCTGAAGGCAAGGTTGTTTCATTAGGAATGGCAGAAGCCGAGCAAGTAGTACATATGTAAAGACTTTTGCAGGAACCGAAAGGATAGTTACTGGTCTATTGCTACCACATTTGGTGTATGGGACCTTTCCTTTATAAGGCGAGATAATGGTCCTTCTTTTAATCAGAGAATCGTAGAATCATAGACATTTACAGCACAGAAGGAGGCCATTTGGCCCATCTTGTCCGTGCTGGCCAACAAAGAGCTATCCAGCCTAATCCCACTTTCCAACACTTGGTCTGTAGTCTTGTAGATTACGGCACTTTTAGTGCATATCCAAGTACTTTTTAAAGGTGATGAGGGTTTCTGCCTCTACCACCCTTTCAGGCAGTGAGTTCCAGACCCCCACCACCGTCTGGGTGAAAACTTTTCTGCTCAAATCCCTTCTAAACCTCCGACCAATTACTTTAAATCTATGCCCCCTGGTTATCAACCCTTCTGCTAAGGTAAATAGGTCCTTCCTATCCACTCTATCTAGGCCCCTCATAGATTTATACACCTCAATTAGGTCTCCCCTCAGCCTCCTCTGTTCTAAAGAAAACAACCCCAGCCTATCCAATCTTTCCTCATAGCTAAAATTCCTCAGTCAAGGCAACATCCTCATAAATCTCCTCTTCACCCTCTCTAGTGCAATCACATCCTTCCTCTAATGTGGTGACCAGAACTGCACGCAGTATTCTAGCTGCGGCCTAACTAGTATTTATACAGTTCAACTATAACCTCCCTGCTCTTATATTCTATGTCTCGGCTAATAAAGACAAGTATCCCGTATGCCTTCTTAACCACCTTATCTACCTGTCCTGCTACCTTCAGGGATCTGTGGACCAAGGTCCCTCTGATTCTCTGCACTTCTCAGTGTCCTACCATTTATTGTGTATTCCCTTGCCTTGTTAGCCCTCCCTAAATGCATTACCTCGCACTTCTCCGAATTGAATTCCATTTGCCACGGTTCTGCCTACCTGACCAGTTCATTGATATCTTCCTGCAGTTTACAGCTTTCTTCTTCATTATCAACCACACAGCCGGTTTTAGTATCATCTGCAAACTTCTTAATCATACCCCCTACATTCAAGTCTAAATCATTGATAAATATCACAAAAAGCAAAGGACCCAGTACTGAGCCCTGTGGAACCCCAAGAGAAAACACCCTTCGACCATTACCCTTTGTTTCCTGCCTCTGAGCCACTTTCGGATCCAACTTGTCACTTTGCCTTGGATCCCATGGGCTTTAACTTTCATGACCAGTCTGCCATGCAGGACCTTATCAAAAGCCTTGCTAAAATCCATATAGACTACATCAAATACACTACCCTCATCGACCCTCCTTGTTACCTCCTCAAAAAATTCAATCAAGTTAGTCAGACATGACCTTCCCTTGACCAATCCATGCTGACTGTCTTTCTAAATGAAGATTTATCCTGTCCCTCAGAATTTTTTCCAATAATTTTCCCACCACCGAGGTGAGGCTGACTGGCCTGTAATTATTCTGTCTATCCCTTTCTCCCTTTTTAAACAATGGTACCACATTAGCAGTCCTCCAGTCCTCCGGCACCACACCTGTTGCCAGAGAGGATTGGAAAATGATGGTCAGAGCCTCTGCTATTTCCTCTCTTACTTCTCTTAACAGTCTGGGATACATTTCATCCGGACCTGGGGATTTATCCACTTTCAAAGATGCTAAGGCCTAGAAATTCAGTTGTTTGCGCCAGCCGCAAGCGCCTTAGGAGGAGGAGATGTGGGGCGCTAAGCGGCTAGCGCCCGGGCGCAGCGCGATCTGCGCGTCTCGCCAACTTCAGTTAAGATTTAGCGGCGGCGCAAAGCCTTTGCGCGCGCTCAGCTGCGCGCACAGATCCTGACGTCATTTCATCGTGCAACGCCCTTTGTGCGCCCCAAACCGGAAATTCAGTGGCGCCGGCCTATTGTGCGCCTGGCGCCCCTAGCGACTGGTAGAGGGGAATGGTTCCCAGTCGCTGCGGGGCGCGAGGGGCGCAAATTAAAGGGCACTCCTCCTGCAGTAGAAATGGCAGCCATTTTGCAACACTCCTTCTTTGAGAGAGACGGATCTTTGGAGAGAGACAAAGGTAGAGAGCTTTCTGGTTTGGCTCAACACTCGCACAGGTACTTGTGGCTTCAGGCCACAGCTTTGCACTTGTCTTTAACTTCAGAGCCATAGCATTGATTGGAAACATATAATGGGGGCTGCAATGGGTGGAAACGTTGAGTTTCTCCATTGCATTCAAAGGGCTCAGAGACGCCGTGAGAGAGTGCCAGTCATGGCCAGATGGAGAAGGGGCAACAGGCGTCGGCAAAGGAGGCCTTACCCACCCAGGGTATACCGTCAGCAGTTCTCATATCGGAACATGTCTGACGAGCAGTGTGTTTGGAGGCTGCGATTCCGAAGGGCAGTGGTCACTGAGATCTGCCACCTGCTTCACGGAGATCTGCAGCCACAGCTGAGGAGCAGGACGTCTCTGTCGGTGGCAGTGAAGGTGACGGTGTCTCTCAACTTCTATGCCACCGGCTCCTTCCAATCCGCTACTGGGGACATTTCCAACATCTCCCAGTTTGCGGTACATTGCTGCATCCGCCAGGTGACCAATGCCCTTTTCAGAAGGAGACGTCAGTTCATCTCCTTCTCCATGGCCATTGATAAGCAGCAACAGCGTGCAATGGGCTTTGCAGCATTAGCGGGCTTCCCCATGGTGCAGGGCACCATTGACTGCACGCATGTGGCTTTGCGGGCACCTCTAGAGAATGCTGAGGATTACCGCAACCAGAAGGGCGACCATTCGCTCAACGTGCAGTTGGTGTGTGACCACAGGCAGCTCATCCTAGCTGTCAATGCCCGCTTTCCAGGCAGCAGCCACGATGCCTTCATCCTGCGCCAGACTTCTGTGGCAGACATGTTCCAGGCCCAGCCTCACCCACGAGGATGGCTTCTCGGGGACAAAGGCTATCCTTTGTGCACCTGGCTGATGACCCCGCTCCGTGCGCCCAGCACCCCTGCTGAAGAGGGATACAATGACAGCCATCAAGCAACCAGGAACATCATTGAGCAAAAAATCGGCGTCCTGAAGCAACGGTTCCGCTGTCTGGATCGTTCCGGAGGAGCCCTACAGTACTCGCCTGAGCGAGTCTCCCATTTCATTGTCGTGTGCTGCATGCTGCACAACCTGGCTATCCGCAGGACTCAGCCACTGCCACCAGACATTGGAGGACCACCAGAGGAGGAGGAGGAGGAGGAGGAGGACCAGCACAGGAGGGAGGCAGAAAGTGCAAGGGCCGCCTGTCGGCGGCTTATTGCACGTCGGTTCTAGGCCCCCTCTCAGGGAATGGCTTGTGCCAATGGAACAAGATGAATGTAGCCGCTCCACAAGCCCTCAGCCGAGCAGGGCAACCAGGACTTCCAAAAGAAAGCATGGACAGTGCGATTTAGGAACATTTATTACTTTGATACCTCTGTGCCCTTCCCACATAACAAACTAATGGAGAGAAGCCCCCGGCAAAAACACAAATAGACCAGTCTCGGCCTTCACAGAAACACAAATACACCAGTATCGGCCTTTCCAAAAAAACAAATGCACCAGAATCGGCCTTTACAAGTGAAACAAAACATTTGGCCACACCTTCTACTTTTTCCCCTGCGAGGGTGATGCGTTTCGCATCCGTGACTGGCCCCTGCCCGCCCTGCAGCTCCTCCTCAATGGGACCCCAGTGGCTGCAGCAAGGCTGGGGGAAGGCTGCTGAGGGTCAGATGGCAAGACGGCAGATGCCCTTGGGGGTCGGCCTGGACCAGCTCTGGGCCTGGAGGGGCCGGCTGCTGACTGCTCCAACTCTGTTTGGGCGGCAGCAGTCTGTCCAGCGGCTGGTGGCAGCTGCAATGGAGGAGTGGCAGTTTCGGCTGCAGGAATGCTGCCAACCTGACAGATCACAGGTACTCCCTGGTCGCCTGAGACATTGGCACTCGCACGGGCCAGCACTGCAGCATGCGCAGCAATCTGCTGAAGCACAGACTGCTGGGCTGCTGCGGCGCGGCGAGTGCCCTGGCAATGCCTGGCCGATCCAGCGAGGGTGGCAGCAGTTAGTGCCCGTGTGGCCCTGGTCTGTGTCCGCATGACACCAGCCAGTGAATGCACGGCACGACTGAGCACTTGGCTAGAAGCCGCCTGTGCTGCCACGAAGCCCTGCAGACTCCTGTCCTGTGCTGCACTGAATTGTTGCAGACTCCTGGCCTGTGCTGCCCCGAATTCCTGCACACTCCTTGCCAGTGACTCTATGGAGTCAGGCATCCTTGCCACTGCAGCCATGAGCTCAGTGTGCCTGCGCTCAGCCTGGGCGCCCATTTCCGCTAGGAGCCGCACCTCCTCTGCGCTCACCGTAGCAGGACTGGAGGCTGCACTCACCCTCCGGGGAGAAGGCCGCCGAGCTTCCCCACCCCTCCCGCATTACTGCAGCCCGCTGGGCCCCAGAGCTTTACTCTCCTCTGACCCTTCCCCCCTGCTCCCCTCCAGGGAAGACGTGTCCCCATCATCGCCATGGGCTGCCTCGGCTGAGGGTGGCACTGATGGTCCGGCTTCCTCTTCCTCTTCCTCCTCCTCACCCTCCGATTCACTCACAGTGCCAGCTTGAGGGCCCGCATCCTCACCTGGCGATTCACCATCTGAAAGCAGGGAGGCACAAGAGTTGCTTTAGAGTGAGGACAGGGCGGCAGCGAGGGAGGCATGAGTGCTGCTATGCACTGCATTGGTCCGACAGTGGCAAAGGATGCTGTTCTGAGGCGCAAGTGGAAAGAGAGAGGTCAAAAAGGTGATGCCCTTACCATTGGGGCCCACAACAGGGTCGGCATCTCCACTGGCGACGGGGCCAATCAGCCGGCCTGACATAATGCGCTCCACACGCTGCTCCAGGTCGGAGAGCTGTTTGAGGTCAGGATGGCCTCCCCCAGTCTCACGCTGCTGCCTTCGGTTGTGCGCCACCTTGCCCTGCAAGAGAAAGGACGGCCTCTAAGTACAGTGTGAAGCCCTGATCTTGTCTGCACTGCCTCCCATGGTGGAATAGCCCTGACAGTGTGAAGCCCTGATCTTGTCTGCACTGCCTCCCATGGTGGAATAGCCCTGACAGTGTGAAGCCCTGATCTTGTCTGCACTGCCTCCCATGGTGGAATAGCCCTGACAGTGTGTAAAGTCCTGAATGTGCAAGTGATTTTCATGACAGCCCCATAGCTGCTGGATGAGGGCTGGGCATTAGGGCTTTCAGGTCCCTTTGCCCATAAACTGAGGTGCACATGCAGGGATGAGGGGGACACTGGAAAGGGTACTCACCCTGACAACCCGAGTGAGGCCGTTGAACTTTTTCCGGCATTGCACAGGAGTCCTGGCAACCACGCTGTTGGAGGTCACCCTGTTTGACACCTCCCTCCAGGCTTTCCGATAGGCGCTGGGCAGCGGCCTCCTGCCACCTTCAGGGAACAGAACATGGCGCCTGCGTTCCACTGTGCCAACCAGCACCCTCAGGTCACCGTCGCTGAAGCGCTGTGCTCTCTCCCTGGCCTTCTCCATTGTCCTGGGCGTTGTACAGATCAAGAAGCAGTGGTCAGGCCTTGCTTCAGGGCTGCAGTGTGCAGGGCGTGGCAGCCAAACAAATCCACCCTCCCCCTTTAAGAGCTCACCGGCGCCACAGTGTCTGCCTTCAATCAGCAACTCGCCGCACCTGCGCTGCGCCCGCCCTCGGGGGTATCGACCCGGGCTGCTGGCTTAGCGCCTAATGATAGTCGTGCATCGCCTGTTTTAGCGCAGCAGCAACCTCTTGGGGCGATGCAACTGAATATCGGCGAAGGTGGCGCTAAGTTGCACCGGGCGCAAACTTTAGCGGCCGCCCGGCTGTAGCGCCCCAAACGTGGCTATACTGAATTTCTAGGCCTAAACCTCTTAATACTTCCTCTTTCACTATGCTTATTTCATCTAATATTTCACACACCTTCTCCCTGATTGCAATTTCTGCATCATCCCTCTCTTTTGTGAAAACAGACGCAAAGTATTCATTAAGAACCATACCCATGTCTTCTGCCTCCACACACAGGTTACTTTTATGGCCCCTAATAGGCTCTACTCTTACTTTAGTTATCCTCTTGCTCTTAATGTATTTATAAAACATCTTTGGGTTTTCATTGATTTTAGTTGCCAATATTTTTTCATGCCCTCTCTTTGCTTTCCTAATTTACTTTTTAATTTCACCCCTGCACTTTCTATACCCCTCTTGGGTTTCTGCAGTATTGAGCCCTCGATATCTGTCACAGGCTTCCCTTTTTTTCTTTATCCTTCCCTTTATGCCCTTTGACTTCCAGGGAGTGTTAGATTTGTTAATCCCACCCTTTTTCTGTAAGGGAACATACTTGCTCTGAACCCTCACTATCTCCTCCTTGAATGCCTCCCATTGCTCTGACACTGGTTTACCTTCAAATTTCTGTCTCCAGTCCACTTTGGCTATATCATATCTCAGCTTAGTAACAGTAGCTTTTCCCCAATTGAGAACTTTTATTCCTGGTCTATCCAGTGAGGAAGATTGAAGTAGACTTCAAGAGGACATAGACAGTCTGGTGAAATGGGAAGACACGTGGCAGATGAAATTTAATATAGGGAAGTGTGAAGTGATGCATTTTGGAAGGAAGAATCAGGAGAGGCAATATAAAGTAAATGGTACAATTTTAAAGGGGGTGCAGGAACATAGAGACCTGGGGGTTTGCATACACAAATTGTTGAAGATGCCAGGATAGGAAAGTTAAAAAAACATATTGGATCCATGGCTTTATAAATAGAGGCACAGAGTACAAAAGCAAGGAAGTTATGCTAAACCCTTATAAATCTCTGGTTAGGCCTCAGCTGGAGTATTGTGTTCAATTCTGGACGCCACACTTTAGAAAGGATGTCAAGGCCTTGGAGAGGGCACAGATGAGATTTACTAGAATGGTACCAGGGATGAGGGATTCAGTTATGTTCTTTTTATTCGTTCATGGGATGTGGGCATCGCTGGCAAGGTCAGCATTTATTGCCCATCCCAAATTGCCCTTGAGAAGGTGGTGGTGAGCCACTTTCTTGAACCGCTGCAGTCCGTGTGGTGATGGTACTCCCACAGTGCTGTTAGGTAGGGAGTTCCAGGATTTTGACCCAGCGATGATGAAGGATCAGCGATATACATCCAAGTCTGGATGCTGTGTAACTTGGAGGAGAACTTGGAGGTGGTGGTGTTCCCATGAGCCTGCTGCCCTTGTTCTTCTAGATGTTAGAGGTCGCGGGTTTGGGGGGTGCTGCCGAAGAAGCCTTGGCGAGTTGCTGCAGTGCATCTTGTAGATGGTTCACACTGCAGCCACGGTACGCCGGTGGTGGAGGGAGTGAATGTTTAAGGTGGTGGATGGGGTGCCAATCAAGCGGGCTGCTTTGTCCTGGATGGTGTCAAGCTCCTTGAAATGTTGTTGCAGCTGCACTCATCCAGGCAAGTGGAGAGTATTCCATTACACTCCTGACTTGCGCCTGCAGATGGTGGAAAGGCTTTGGGTAGTCAGGAGGTGAGAAACTCGCCGCAGAATACACAGCCTCTGATTTGCTCTTGTTGCCACAGTATATATGTGGCTGGTCCAGTTCATTTTCTGGCCAATGGTGACCCGCAGGATATTTATAATGGGGGATTCAGTGATGATAATGCCGTTGAATGTCATGGGGCGTTGGTTAAATCTCACTTGGAGATAGTCATTGCCTGGCACTTGTGTGGCGTGAATATTACTTGCCACTTATCAACCCAAGCCTGAATGTCATCCAGGTCTTGTTGCATGTGGGCATGGACTGTTTCATTATCTGCCATTGAATGTCAAGGGTAGGTGGTGCACGTGGGCACAGAATGTTTAATTATTTGAGGAATTGCGAATGGAACTGAACACTGTGCAATCATCGGCGAATATCCCCACTTCTGACCTTATGATGGAGGGAAGGTCATTGATGAAGCAGCTGAAGATGGTTGGGCCAAGGACACTGCCTTGAGGAACTCCTGCAGCGATGTCCTGGGGCTGAGATGATTGACCTTCAACCACCACAACCATCTTCCTTTGTGCTAGGTATGACTCCAGCCAGTGAAGAGTTTTCCACCTGATTCCCATTGACTCCAATTTTACTAGGGCTCCTTGGTGCCACACTCGGTCAAAAGCTGTCTCGATGTCTAGGGCAGTCACTCTCACCTCACCTCTGGAATTCAGCTCTTTTGTCCATGTTTCGGCCAAGGCTGTAATGAGGCCTGGAGCCGAGTGGTCCTGGTGGAACAGATTTATTGAAATCTGTCAATGGTAAGTGAAAATGCAGCAATCAGAAGAATGGTGGGCAGTAAATCATCAGAGGAACTGTAGTGTATGTACTTTGCAGAAGGAACTATATTCTGCAGCCCCTGTATACTGCAGTACCAGTAGTGACCACCCCTGTATATAAGCCTGTGTAGTAACTTTGCATAGTAGTTCCAGTTTTGTCTCCACTCAGTAAACACCTGTTGTAACCAGCTCCTGCAGTCCGTGTCTCAATTACACACGGACATAATACTGGCGACGAGCAGATCCGAACTTACCTACAGTCTGCACCACCTCATGGGGATCCATCCCTGAAGCGAAGTTGTCAGAGGTCGAGGCCAGAAGGAAGAAGGAACGAAAGAAAAAAAAACAAACAGAAGAAACGAGCATCGACCGTGGGCAACCGCCTCTGATTCATTGGATTTGAAGATTGCAGGAGAGGCTGTCGAGAGCGGGGCTTGGTTATCCTGTCTATGGTGTTCCAGCTAATCGGGCTGGTGGCAGGTAGTACACTGATCCTTCCTGGGCTGTGGCGGGCTAGAGCTCGATCGGGTGGCTTTTCAACGGGGCTGAGCAGCGTTGTCGGGAAGAGGAGAGAGAGAGGGTGGAGCACACAGGGCGCGGCCGGTGCTACGAAGCCGGGCAGCGTACAGACCCGAGAAGAGGGAGGAAAGTGTCCCGTAGGGGTTGCTCTGACGACGGGAAAATAAAAGAAATTAGAAGCGCAGAAAGCCGCGAGGAGCTACAATTTGCCACGGGGACCGCGGAGAGCGGCGTTAGCAGCAGCGCGGGGGGGTAAGTGCATGAAGACCATAGGGCGTCGCCATCAAGGCATAAAAACGCCAGCAACAGTGCTAGCAGCAGCGGAGAAGACAGAAAGCGCGGGAGGCGCCATCTTAATCAAGCGGGGAAGAAGGCAAAGCGCGGGAGGCGCCATTTTGTTAAATCGGGGAAGAAGGCAAAGCACGGGAGGCGCCATCATAGATTTCCAAGATGCCGAAGACTGGCAATATCACTGCCTTCGATAATGCAATAGAAGACTGGACCACGTATGTGGAAAGAGTCAAAGTATATTGCAAGGCAAACGAAGTAGCCGATGAGAAAAAGGCATCGGTACTACTAAACTTAATGGGTGCAAGAATGTACGGCCTATTGTGGAACCTGATCACTCCAGCCAAACCGATGGCGAAGAGTTTTAACAAAATTGTTGATATCCTACAGGAACACCTAAATCCTACATCGCTGCTGATAGCAGAAAGATTTAAATTCCACAGGAGAAATCAGCATAAAGATGAGAGCAATGCTGATTACCTTACAGAACTACGCAAGCTATCAAAGCACTGCCAGTTCGGAGCAGGACTGACAGACACTCTACGGGACAAATTTGTCTGTGGACTCCTGAGTGAAGGAACCCAGAAGAGGTTACTCTCAGAGAAAGAGCTGACGCTGGATAAGGCTTTCAGCTTGGCAGTATCGTACGAAGCAGCAGCAAGGGGAGCTGCGGAAATACAGCAAAAGCCACAGGAATACGGCACCCATGAAATGACACGGGGATTTGAAAAATGTTATCGCTGCGGCAGAACAAACCATGACCAGAGGACTGCTGGTCCAAGGACAAAATATGCAGGCAATGCGGAAAGATGGGACACATTGCACGAGTTTGCAGGTCTGGAAAGAAGACTAACGACAACAAAAAGGCTACTAAGGAACAGTACAGGAAAGTACAAAAGATGACGGACAGTAGTTCCGAAGACCAGAAGAGCGATAGTGAATCCGGGGACAAGAGACTAAGCTGTCTCAAACTTCACAACGTAATCGCGAAAGAGGATCACCGAACCATTTGGGTCACCCTCACGATAGCAAGGTCCCAAGTCAAAATGGAATTGGATACAGGATCAGCCCTGACCGTCATGAATCGATGAGACTACGAGCGACTATTCTCACACATACCCTTGAAAGAGACATCCATTGTCTTGAAGACGTATACGGGGCAGAAAGTATACCCCAGAGGGAAAATAAGGATGCCTATCGAATACAACGGCAAAGAAATACAGAAATTGTATCTGTACATACTGCAAGATGGTGGACCACCGTTATTGGGACGTGAATGGATCAGAAAGATAAGTTTAGACTGGCACTCCATTCAGGCACTGATTGTGGCTGGTAAAAAGGATGACAACGTCACACCTGGACGATTGTCAAAAATCTTAGCTAACGCTAAAGAGGTATTTCATCAAGAACTGGGAACTCTTAAAGGCGTAACCGCCTTGATGAAAATAGAAGAGAATGCAATTCCCAAGTTTTTCAAAGCAAGACCGGTACCATATGCAATTCGCCCAGCCGTCGAGGCAGAGCTGGAGAATCTGGAGAATGCAGGCGTGTTATGTAAGTTAGACTGGAGCGAGTGGGCGACACCCATCGTTCCTGTCATGAAAAAAACGTTAAACAATAAGTCTGAGGAGCCAAGGAAGGTTCGCATCTGTGGGGACTTCAAGGTGACGGTGAACCCAGTCCTTCACACAGTACAGCATCCTCTTCCGAGGATAGATATTTTTGCCTCACTATCTGGAGGGAAGCGTTTTACAAAAATTGACCTAGCACAAGCATATTTGCAGATGGAGGTTGAAGAATCCTCTAGGAAGTATCTCACGATAAACACTCACAAAGGTCTTTACCAGTATAATCGACTGGTATTCGGAGTAGCATCAGCTCCGGCGATATGGCAAAGAGCGATGGAACAAGCCCTGCAAGGGATTCCGGGGACCCAGTGTTACTTGGACGACATCCTAGTGACAGGTGAAAATGACAGTGAACACCTTGCCAACCTAGAGCAGGTGCTCACTAGACTAAGAGAACACGGGCTACGAGCCAATCGCCCCAAGTGCGAGTTTTTTAAGAACCAGATATCGTATTGTGGCCACGTGATTGATGAAGAGGGGTTACATAAGTCCCCTGACAAAATTGAAGCGGTAGTTAAGGCTCTCACGCCTGAAAATGTGTCGCAACTGAGGTCATTCCTAGGATTGGTGAATTACTACCATAAGTTTTTGCCGAATTTGTCCACAATTCTGCACCCACAGAACGCCCTACTACAAACTGGAGTAGCTTGGAAATGGAGCGATGAATGTAAGCGGGCCTTTCAGAAGAATAAAGACCTAATCACTTCAAGAGAAGTATTGGCTCACTACAACCCATCACTACCGATAAGACTGGCGTGTGATGTGTCTCCCTATGGCATTGGAGCGGTACTGTCACATAAACTCTTTGATGGTTCAGAGAGGCCGATAGCTTTTGCGTGACGCTCGTTAACTTCAGCCGAGCGTAACTACGCTCAGATTGACAGAGAGGCCCTCAGCCTGGTGTGGGGGGTGAAGAAGTTCAATCACTACCTGCGCGGTCAGAAATTTACTCTACTAACTAATCATCAACCTCTTGTCTCCATTTTCAACCCTCAGAAGGGCGTCCCGATAATGACAGCACAATGGCTACAGAGGTGGTCCCTTTTCCTAGGGGCACACCAATATGACATCGAGTACAAAGGAACTAAACAGCATGGGAATGCTGATGGATTATCGCGCCTACCGTTGCCGATGGTGGAAGAAGCACCTGCAGTGGATCCTGTGGAGATATTCCACTCGACCATAGTCGAATGTCTACCTGTGACGAATGCAAACATAGAAAAGGAAACACGAAATGACCCGACATTCTCCAGGGTCTATGATTTAACGGTGAAGGGATGGCCAGCACATGGCGAACCATTGTTGCCAGCAATCTCGCCGAGAAGAGAACAGCTGTCAGTGTGCAGAGGAACCTTGATGTGTGGATCCAGAGTAGGAATTCCACCCAAATTGAAGGATAGAGTGCTCAATGAGCTTCATGAGGGTCATCTGGGAGGGGTAAAAATGAAGAACTTAGCCAGAGCGTTTGTGTGGTGGCCGGGAATCGATAGAGAAATCGAAGAGATGACCAAGAGCTGTACAGGATGCCAGAAGGTCCAAAAAGCCCCACCACAAGCCCCTCTACATCCATGGGAGTGGCCCTCATCCCCATGGCAAAGGGTGCACATTGATTTTGCTGGTCCCTTCATGGACTTGATGTTTTTAATTGCGGTGGATGCACATTCAAAGTGGCCAGGGGTAATAAAAATGTCCTCAACCACCACAGAAAAAACTAGCACAGTCTTACGAACCATATTTGCCAGAAATGGGCTGCCTGAACAGATTTGCTCCGACAATGGACCACAGTTTGTGTCTGAAGAGTTCCGGAGGTTCTTAAAGAACAATGGTGTTAAGCATTACACATCCGCCCCATATCATCCAGCCACCAATGGATTGGCTGAGAGGTTCGTTCAAACATTCAAGAAGGCTATCAAGGCAATGTGTAATGAAGACATACCCCTACAACACAAGGTGGATAACTTCTTGTTTGCCTACCGGAATGCGACACATGCGGTTACCAACCAAACTCCAGCCATGATGTTCTTCAATCAAAGACAACGATGCCGCTTGGATTTGGTTAAGCCAAACATCAGAAGAGATGTGGAGAACAGGCAGTTTCAGAATACGAATGAAAGGCCGACCAGGAGTTTTAAGATAGGTCAACCAGTTTTGGCCCGGGACTACCGCACAGAGAAATGGCAGCCAGGAACGATCTGCACATGGCAAGGACCCCTAATGTATACCGTGGATGTTGGAGAGAGCATTGTAAGACGCCATGCTGACCAGATTCTAGAGTCACTGGAAAACGTCAATTCCACACCACGATCCGATACACCTGGTGATGAAACCGAAGTACCAATTGCATCTACCTCAGAATCGGTGATATTGGAAGCAGATGAACCAAACAACGACGTTGATCCCGAATCAACTTTGCCAGAAGAACCTGATACCCCAAAGAGGCGTTATCCAGACAGAATCAGGAAGCCTCCTCAAAGACTGAACTTATAATTGCTTAACTTCAGCTAATGTATCTAGCAACTGTAATTGTAAATATGTTATTTAATTATTAATCGAATGTTATGGACTGTTTAGCTAAAAGGGAAGGAATTGTAGTGTATGTACTTTGCAGAAGGAACTATATTCTGCAGCCCCTGTATACTGCAGTACCAGTAGTGACCACCCCTGTATATAAGCCTGTGAAGTAACTTTGCATAGTAGTTCCATTTTTGTCTCCACTCAGTAAACACCTGTTGTAACCAGCTCCTGCAGTCCGTGTCTCAATTACACACGGACATAATAGGAACTTTCCTTCCTGACAGTATTTTAGTTTTGGTCCTGCTCCTTCTACAGTTCATGTATAATCTGCTCTGTTTTGGACTCTAATCTACTCATTTAATCATCGAAGGAAACATCTCCAAAACTTTGCCTGACCCCCCCAAAGATAGTAAAACTCCACAGTTTTTTTTATCTGCCCTTCCATTATTTGAAACTGGCTTTCCACAGGTAGAATATTCAAGTTGTCAGCAATATATGAACCATTAAATTGCATGAGTGTCTTATTAAGATATTATTGGGATTGAATCGTTGCCAGACTATGCACCTCTTGAACTAGTGCTCCCATTAATAGCTTGCCAATTAACTGTGTACACTGTAAACATGTTTTTCTTGCTTTTTTCCCAGTTGCTCAGAAAGGGTTAGGAATCATAAGGCATGTTGGCTTAGAAATTCAATGGCATGCACCAGTCATACAAGCGTAAAACAGGAATCTAAAGGTCCAATCTGGCAGGCGGCATGCAAGCTCATTCAGTGTCAGAAGTCCATTGTATGCCATATTGGCTAGGGCTGCTCAGTAGGTATCCAGGGACCACGTCTAAAACTGCCACATATGCAAATCGAGGATCTAATGTCTGTTTCAGGGCCCCTTTACCAAACTGGAATGCAAGTGACCACAGCATTCTGCAGTCAGTTTCTTTAGGCATTCAGCAGCCAAACCAGCGGGACCACGGAGGCTGCTACCCAAAAGTTAAGTAAAACATTTGTTTTACTTACCTTATTGTGGAGCCCGGAGGAGCAGGTGTGCTCCTTCCAACACCAAACTCTCCCCTCCTCTCCCCCCGCCCACCAAACTCTCGTGATCATCGGCCAGCGCACAAACCAAACAATCTTGCTGGCTCCTTATGACCGATGAGCGGCCCCTGGAGCCATGACTGTCACTCGCAGTTTGCTTGTACTATCCCAATGAGGCCAGTGGACCAATTTGCTGTGGTCATAAGCACATAAGAATTTTTTAGAACCAATTCCTTTTCTAACAATTGTTCCTAGGTAATGAACATAATTACATAAAAAATAGGAGCAGGAGTAGGCCAAACAGCCCTTTGAGCCTGCTCCGCCATGGCTGATCTCCGACCTGAACTCCACTTTCCCGCCCAATCCCCATATCCCTTGATTCCCCATGAGTTCATAAATCTATCGATCTCAGCCTTGAATATACTCAACGACTCAGCATCCAGAGCCCTCTGGGGCAGAGAATTCCAAAGATTCACAACCCTCTGAGTGAAGAAATTCCTCCTCATCTCATAAATGGCTGACCCCTTATCCTGAGACTATGCCCCTCGTTCTAGTCTCTCCAGCCAGGGGAAACAACCTCTCAGCATCTACCCTGTCAATCCCCCTCAGAATCTTATATGTTTCAATGAGATCACCTCTCATTCTTCAAAACTCCAGAGAGTATAGGCCCAATCTCCTCAATATCTCATAATAGGACAACCCTCTCATCCCAGGGATCAATCTAATGAATCTCCGACTGCGATTTTGTAAATGGATGCGGCTTGGGAGCGTGTCAGCTGATTTCCGGGTTCCAGTCTCGCCCCCCAACTGCATCCAGCCCATGGACATGCTATTCCCTTGACTGACCTTGTTAAGCCCACTCCTGGCCAATTATGAGAAAGCTGGTCAGATGACGTCAAATGCCAGTTTTCTTAAAGGGACCACGCACAATTTTTTTTGACTGCTCATTTCTCAGTGTTTTACAGCATTGAGGTGCTGCAAATACTGACAATCACTGTACAAAGGTGAGCTCTTTCACCCAGACTCTACAATGACTCCCTCCATAGGCTAGAACAGATGGCAGCTGCAGGTGAGGTTTCCGAAGCGATCTGTCACTGGTGAGAGAGGTTCTCCCAATGAGGTGGGACTACACATCCAATTCAAAACTTGTTACCTGCAGAAAAGTGTAAATGCATTAAAAATGATTTTCCCAACATTTTCTTACCTCTGAAACTCACCAGTGCACCATTGGATCCTTCACACCACTTCTGCAGCTGTCATCAATGCAGAAACATTACAGCAGACTCACAACACACCACACTTACCTAGCACGGTGTCCGGACGTTGGGAGGCCTGAGGCAGAAGTGGCAAAATTGAAAAATAACCTGTTAACACCTATCAAGTAGCTGTTAACAGGCAGGTAAGTGGCTTTAATCCTCTTCCCGCTGCTAGGTGTGGGGTCCATGCGCAAATCGGGGACCCGACACTTGGGAAGATTGATTGGAGGCGGGTTGACAGCGGGTTTCCTACCCGCTGTCAATCTTTGCGATTTTGACAACGGTGCCGCCTCCAAACCCGCACTCTGAGTGCCGGCAAAATTCCGGCCTTCGTTGCACTGCCTCTAAGGCTCAGATAAGGAGACAAAAACTGTGCACAGTACTCCAGGTGTGATCTCACCAAAGCCCTGTATAATTGATGTAAGACTTCCTCACTCTTGTACTCCAACCGCCTTGCAATAAAGGCCATCATACCATTTGCCTTCCTAATTGCTTGCTGTATCTGCATGCTAACTTTCTGTGTTTCCTGTACGAGGACACCTAAATCTCTCTGATCCTGCCGCTGGCTTCATATGCGCATGTGGCATGTGCTGCTCTGAGATCCGCCTTGCTTCAGGAGTGATCAAATTTCTAGACCTTTGTTTCTGCATGGAGTTGTCATCTTCTTATCCAACTTTCTGCACGAGTGCCTTGGAGAATTTGGCCTTGGTGGCTAATCAGGTAGAATAAGTTAGAGGTCAACAGGCCAATCAACTTATCCCTATTACAGCTGTTTTAATTTGGCTGCATGTTCAGTGATTCAATGCAAGGATTGTAGCTTATCGTGGAAATTTGATAAAAATGTGTCTTTTTATATCATATCTTGCATGATAAATATTCCCCTAGCTTCTTGCAACACGAACAAAAAAATTACTTTCGAATGGGAAAATGAAAAATCCTACATGTTACTCAGTTACTAATTGTAAGTGAGCATGCTGAATTTAGAAGCTATAGATTTTTCTTTTGTTCTAATAAAGTTGGAGAATGGAATCCTTCCCATTTCAGGCATCCAGTGTCAACATCAAACACTCTCAAGTCAAATGCAGCATAGTCTAATACAGAGCAAACTCACTACAGCCTCAGCCTCAGAGGTGAACCACTGTGGCACCTGTAGGATGGCTTTATCTTTTTTCACTCCAGCAATCTTCTGGCCGCTCCAAGAGAGATGGTCTTTTAGTGCCAAATTAAGGCCACTTTTGTGTTGTTGGCTCATGCCCACTGGGAACTGAATTGAGCCTTGGGACCCTTACAGCCAGCGGACAGAACACTAAATATCTTTCATGTCCTTGCCTATTGAATATACGGTCAAGAAATTTGACTTGCACCCAAATAGAGTGAAGCAATGTCTCCGTGGGCTGGCCTGTGTTGGCCTGAGGCCGGAGCCAAATTTGGCTTTGGGCCTCATTTAAATGCCGGCGGGCAGCTGCAGGTGCCAAGCAGGCACCCCACTGCAGCTCGCCAGTCAGGGAGCAGGGGAGATCGACTGGCTCTTACACTGAGGCAGCCAGCAGGTCAGGTCTGGGGGTGGAGTGGGGAGGTGAAGGCAAGGGGTGGGTGGGGTGGGGTGGGTAAGATGATCCTGTAAGGGGAGTCTGCTTCTATAATAAAAACTCAAAATTTTCCTTTCGCAGTGGCTCTGCCACAAAAGAATAATTCATGTGATAAATTCTAGTAGATGGAGTATAGAATAAGGATACTCTGTAAAGATCTGTAGATCTTGCTATCCTTTACTTTGAAACTGGGCAGAAAAGCAGCAGTCTGGCACATAGAGGATGTAAGGTTTACTTAAGGATTCCCCAGTGAAATATACGCTAGTGCAATAGTGATAGTATTTTCCTGGTATTGTGTGTTTGAATATCAGGGGCTGGATTTTCCTTTGAAATACTGTCTACTTATAGATGGTTTTGATGTGATGTAATCAGTAAAATGTGGCAGTGTGCTTTACTGCCACAATCCCACCTCCTTTAGCTCAGTCAGGACCTGACGTTTCAGCACACCCCGTTAGGTGAGACATACTGGCTTCCATATGGTCAGGGAAGCATTCTAGACCCACTTACAGGTGATTTTTAAAAGATTTTTTAGGATCTGCCTTCTTACTCAGTCCGAGGCCAACAAGGCTAGGATTGTGGTGAGGGAGGGGAGTCTGGGCAACCACTCCCCAATGGTGGGCAGACACTGTAGTTTCCAGCCACATGTAGCCAAAGATATGCCTGTAGGGGTGCTGTTACCCAGCTGCCTCATGCCAGTTGAGGTCAGTGCTTGAGGGCACCAGTGGGCACGATCTCAAAGAATTTCAGCCCCATTGTCATTCATAGAAGAAACCGTAACAGAGACTTTGAACAAATATTTTGTATCGGTCTTCACGGTAGAAGACACTAAAAGCATCCCATTAATAGATAATCAAAGGGCTATAGGGAGGGGCGAATTTAAAACAATCACTATCACTAGAGAAAAAGTACTCAGTAAAATAACGAGACTAAAGGTGGACAAGTCATCTGGACCTGATGGCCTGCATCCTAGGATCTTAAAAGAAGTGGCTGCAGAGATAGTGGATGCATTGGTTGCAAAATACCAAAATTCCCTGGATTCTGGAGAGGTCCCAGTGGATTGGAAAACCGCAAATGTAACGCCTTATTTAAGAAAGGAGGGAGACAGAAAGCAGGAAACTATAGACCAGTTAGCCTAACATCTGTCATTGGGAAAATGCTGGAGTCTATTATTAAAAAAAGTAGTACTGTAGCAGGACATTTAGAAAATCATAATACAGTCAAGCAGGGTCAGCATGGTTTTATGAAAGGGAAATCATGTTTGACAAATTTGCTGGAGTTCTTTGAGGATGTAACAAGCAGGGTGGATAAAGGGAAACCAGTAGATGTAGTGTATTTGTATTTCCAGAAGGCATTCGATAAGGTGCCACATAAAAGGTTACTACACAAGATAAGAGCTCACAGAGTTGGGGGCAATATATTCGTATGGATAGAGGATTGGCTAACTAACAGAAAACAGAGAGTCGGAATAAATGGGTCATTTTCCAGTTGGCAAATTGTAACTGGTGGGGTGTCACAGGGATCAGTGCTGGGGCCTCAGCTATTTACAATCTATATTAATGACTTGGATGAAGGGACCGAGTGTAATGTAGCCAAATTTGCTGATGATACAAAGATAGGTGGGAAAGCAATTTGTGAAACATGGAAACATAGAAGATAGAAGCAGGAGTAGGCCATTCGGCCCCTTGAGCCTGCTCTGCCATTCAATGAGATCATGGCTGATCATTCAAATTCAGTACCCTGTCCCTGCCTTCTCCCCATATCCCTTGATACCTTTAGCCTAAAGAAATATATCTACTGTAACTCTTTCTTGAATATATTTAATGAATTGGCCTCCACTGCCTTCTGTGGTAGAGAATTCCACAGGTTCACCACTCCTCATCTCTGTCCTAAATGGCTTACCCCTTATCCTTAGACTGTGACCCCTGATTCTGGACTCCCCAGCCATCGGGAACATCCTTCCTGCATCTAGTCTGTCTAGCCCTGTTAGAATTTTACACGTTTCAATGAGACCCCCTCTCATTCTTCTAAACTCCAGCGAGTATAAGCCCAATTGAACCAATCTCTCCTCATACGCCATTCCTGCCATCCCAGGTATCAGTCTGGTGAGTCTTCGCTGCACTCCCTCCATGGCAAGAACATCCTTCCTCAGATAAGGCGACCAAAACTGTACACAATACTCAAGGTGTGGTCTCACCAAGGCCCTGTACAACTGCAGCAAGACATCCTTGTTCCTGTACTCGAACCCTCTCGCTACAAAGGCCAACATACCATTTGCCTTCTAAACCGCCTGCTGCACCTGCATGCTTACCTTCAGCGACTGGTGCACAGGGACACCCAGGTCTCATTGCACTTCCCCTTCTCCCAATCTATTGCCACTCAGATAATTATCTACCTTCCTGTTTTTGCCACCAAAGTGGATAACCTCGCATTTATCCACATTATACTGCATCTGCCATGCTTCTGCCCAATCACCCAACCTGTCCAAATCATACTGGAATTTCTCGGCATCCTCCTCACAGCACACACGCCCACCCAGCTTTGTGTCATCTGCAAACTTGGGGATATTACATCTAGTTCCCTCGTCTAGATCATTAATATATATTGTGAATAGCTGGGGTCCTAGGACCGATCCCTGCAGTACCCCACTAGTCACTGCCTGCCACTTGGAAAAAGAGCGATTTATTCCAACTCTTTGCTTCCTGTCTGCCAACCAATTCTCTATCCAAGTCAGTACCTTACCGCCAATCCCATGTGCTTTAAATTTACACGCTAATCTCTTATGTGGGACCTTATCGAAAGCCTTCTGAAAGTCCAAATACACCACATCCACTGGTTCTCCCTTATTTATTCTACCAGATACATCCTCAAAAAATTCCAGTAGATTAGTCAAGCACGATTTACCTTTTGTAAATCCATTTTGACTTTGTCCGATCCTGTCACTGTTTTCCAAGTGCTCTGCTATTACATCTTTTATAATGGACTCTAGCATTTTCCGCACTACCGATGTCAGGCTTACTGGCCTATAATTCCCCGTTTTCTCTCTACCACCTTTTTTGAATAGTAGGGTTACATTAGCTACCCTCCAATCCATGGGAACTGTTCCAGAGTCGATAGAATTTTGGAAGATGCCCAGCAATGCATCTATTATTTCTAGGGCCACTTCCTTAAGTACCCTAGGATGTAGAATATCAGGCCCCTGGGATTTATCAGCCTTCAATCTCGTCAATTTCCCTAACACAATTTCCCTACAAATACTGATTCCTTTCAGTTCCACCCTTTCCTCAGAACCTATGTTCCCCGGCATCTCTGGGAGGTTATTTGTGTCCTCCTTTGTGAAGACAGAACCAAAGCATGTATCTAATTGTTCAGCCATTTCTTTGTTCCCCATTATAAATTCCCCTGATTCTGACTGCAAGGGACCTATGCTTGACTTCACCAATCTTTTTCTCTTCACATATCTATAAAAGCTTTTGCAGTCAGTTTTTATGTTCCCAGCAAGCTTACTCTCATACTCTATTTTCCCCCTCTTAATTAAACCCTTTGTCCTCCTTTGCTGAATCTTAAACTGCTCCCAATTTGTATGTCCTCTCCTTGGATCTTATGCTATCCCTAATAGAGGACACAAATAATCTGCAAAGGGATATAGATAGGCTAAGTGAATGGGCAAAGATCTGGCAGATGGAGTATAATGTGGAAAAATGTGAGGTTATCCATTTTGGTAGGAAAAATAAAAAAGCAAATTATTATTTAAATGGTGATAGATTACAAAATGCTGCAGTACAGAGGGATCTGGGGGTCCTTGTACATGAAACACAAAAAGTTAGCATGCAGGTACAGCAAGTAATTAGGAAGGCAAATGGAATGTTGGCCTTTATTGCAAGGGGGATGGAGTATAAAAGTAGGAAGTCCTGCTACAAATGTACAGGGTATTGGTGAGACCACACCTGCGTACAGTTTTGGTCTCCTTATTTAAGGAGGGATATACTTGCATTGGAGGCAGCTCAGAGAAGGATCATTAAATTGATTCCTGAGATGAAGGGGTTGTCTTATGAAGAAAGGTTGAGCAGGTTGGGCCCATATTCTTTGGAGTTTAAAAGAATGAGAGGTGATCTTATTGAAACATATAAGATGCTGAGGGGGCTTGACAGGGTAGATGCTGAGAGGATGTTTCCCCTAGTGGGGGCATCTAGAACTAGGGGGCACAATTTCAGAATAAGGGGATGCCCATTTAAAATGAGATGAGGAGGAATTTCTTCTCTCAGAGGGTCGTGAATCTTTGGAATTCTCTTCCCCAGAGAGCTGTGGAGGCTGGGTCATTGAATATATTTAAGGTGGAAATAGACAGATTTTTGAATGAAAAGTGTAGTGTATGTAACCGTTCCACCTTTAAGAGAACTATTTTAAGGGTTGCACTACTTTATCTTGGCTGCTGTATACTGCAATACCGGTGGTGACCACACCGGTATATAAGTGCTGTGTAATGATTTATTGGGCAGTTCCGCCTGGACCTTCAACCAGTAAAGACCTGTTAAAGTTTACTCTTGTGGTCTGTGTAGTAATTCTCATTATAACACACAGACTTAACAGTGGCGACGATTACGATCTTACCCTGCGGCAGAGATACATCCAAGGCAGTTTAACGGGCGTCGAGAGGAGGCATCCGCCCTCATCATTCTGCTGAGAAAAGACTCGGGTCTGCAGAGCAAAGGAAGAATTCTGACACAAAGACTTCCATCAGCAACAGGCAGTGATCATCCCTTCTATCACGGTGGTGGGTAAGCCGATTAGCGACGAGCAGCAAGTCGGCCACATTGACTGTGAGTAGGGGAGAAAAAAAAAAACGGAGGATATAAGGGCGGAGAACTCGACCACGGCCGGGGAAAGGAGCCGGACAGAAGTCGGGGCCAGAGGCGCTGAGACTGGGGCAGCGTAAGGCACGGAAGCCGCGGTGAATGCAAACGCAGCCGGTGCGAAAGACCGGGCTGCAAGCGGGCTGGGAGACGCAACAGCGTCGAGAGAGAGCTCGACCGCGACCGGTGAAAAAGGCCAGGCAGCTACCGAGGCCGCGAGGTGCAGCGACCGGGTCAGCGTAAGGCGCGGGAGAAAATTAAAAAAAAAAAAAAACCGCGGAGAACTCAGCCGCAGCCGGGGGGAAAGGACCGGACTGCAAGAGGGGCTGGGAGGCACGATTTGAAAACCGCTGGGGGAGGGCGAACGCAGCAAATCGGCAATCGCCATTACAGCCAGCGGGGGAGAAAGGCAAACGCGGGAAGCCGCCATTTTCGGAGGCGGGGGAAGAAGACAAGCGCGGGAAACTGCCATTTTGTAAAAGAAAAAAAAAATAATTCTTTTGTTTCTCAAGAAGATCGTAAGGATGCCTAAGCGTGGTAACATCAAAGATTTCGATCCCGATGTTGAAGATTGGGCCACGTATGTAGAACGCATAGAGATATATTGTAAGGCAAATAAAATATCAGATGAAGATAAAGCACTAGCCTTACTAAACTCAATGGGTGCGAAGACATACGGGCTATTGAAGCATCTTCTATCACCAGCTAAACCGGCGGATCAGACTTTCGCTAATATTGTTGCTGTCCTGAAGAATCATTTGAACCCCACACCGCTGATGTTAGCGGAACGATTTAAATTTTATGCGAGGACGCAACTGAAAGAGGAAAGCAACGCGGAGTATTTAATTGAACTGCGCAAGCTAGCGAAATACTGTCAGTTTGGGGAAAGCCTGACAGAGGCACTGAGAGACAAATTCGTGTGTGGATTGTCGAAAGAAGGAACACAAAAGCGGTTGCTTGAAGAGAATGATCTTACACTTGATAAGGCTGTCACTATTGCAGCATCGCACGAAGCCGCAGCAAGAGGCACCGTGGAAATGCAGCTGAAGGCAGCGGTACTCAGCGTAAATCAAATGGCTTCGGGTACAACGAAATGTTATCGTTGTGGGAAGACAACACACGATCAGAACCAATGTTGGTTTAAAAACCAGGAATGTAGAAAATGTGGCAAGCTTGGTCACATAGCTAAAGTATGCCAGTCAGGAAAGAAGACCAGCAGCAAAAAGTCACCACAGGAAAAGTGCAGAAAGGTACATAAGGTGGCTGAGAAGAGTTCGGATGAACAGAATTCGGATTCAGACTCCAAGAGCAAGGAACTGGGTAGTCTAAGAATTCACAACGTGAGTAAGGAAGCTGACCGACAAACTATCTGGGTCACACTGCAGATAGCAGGAGTCCAAGTGAAGATGGAATTGGACACCGGATCGGCGTTGACGGTCATGAATAAGCAAGATTACAAAAAGTTATTCAAACACATTCCCCTACGGGATACGGAGATAGTATTGCAGACATACACGGGGCAAAAAGTATACCCCATCGGAAAGATAAAAGTCAAGGTGATGCACAAGGGCAAAGAACACCAAGGAATGGACTTATATGTACTACCTGAGGGAGGTCCACCACTTCTGGGACGGGAGTGGATCAGGAAAATAAATATGGACTGGCACTCCCTAAACGCAATAACGGTAGATTCCGGAAAAAAAAGATGTCAAACCTGAACGATTGTCCAGAATATTGGATGCGGCTAAAGAGGTGTTCCAACAGGGGCTGGGAACACTGAGAGGAATTAAGGCAAAAATCAAGATTGCAGAACATGCAAACCCAAAATTTTTCAAAGCCAGACCGGTACCGTATGCGATACGGCCTGCTGTGGAAGCTGAGCTGGAAGGGCTGGAACGTTCAGGAGTACTGTCTAAGGTGGACTGGAGTGAGTGGGCCACGCCCATTGTTCCCGTCATGAAGCGTTCATCGAGTAATAAGCCAGGGGAACCGGGGAAGGTCCGCATCTGTGGAGACTTCAAGATCACAGTTAACCCGGTGCTTCACATGGTGCAATATCCGCTCCCGCGGATTGAGGATATCTTTGCTTCATTGTCTGGTGGGAAACGCTTCACCAAGATAGACCTGGCGCAAGCGTACTTACAGATGGAAGTTGAGGAAGAGTCGCGCCAGTATCTCACAATCAGCACGCACAGAGGCTTGTATCGATATAATAGACTGGTTTTTGGAGTGGCTTCGGCTCCGGCAATTTGGCAGAGGGCCATGGAGCAGGTATTACATTGAATTCCAAGCACTCAATGTTACTTGGACGATATCCTGATTACAGGAGATGACGATGAGGAACACCTTGCAAATTTGAAACTGGTGCTCACCAGGTTGAAGGAATATGGCCTTCGAGTTATTTGCCAGAAATGTGAGTTCTTTCAGGAATGGATCTCGTACTGTGGTCATGTCATTGACCAGGAGGGGCTGCACAAGTCACCTGACAAGATCGAAGCTGTTGTGAAGGCTCCCGCTCCGGAAAATGTATCCCAGTTGAGATCGTTCCTAGGGTTGATTAACTATTACCATAAGTTTCTGCCAAATCTATCCACGGTGCTGCACCCGCTGAATGCTCTTTTGCAGAAAGAAGTACCATGGAAGTGGAGCGAGGACTGTAAGAAGGCCTTTCGCAAAAGCAAGACATTGATCACCTCAGAGGAAGTGTTGGCTCACTTCAACCCAACGCTACCTATTCGTTTAGCTTGTGATGCTTCTCCTTATGGTATTGGAGCAGTACTCTCACACAAGTTGCCAAATGGCTCGGAAAGGCCAGTCGCATTTGCATCCAGATCATTGACCTCCGCTGAGCGCAACTATGCTCAGATAGATAGGGAGGCTCTCAGCCTGGTGTGGGGAGTAAAGAAGTTTCATCATTACCTGCAGGGCCAGAAGTTTACACTGCTGACAGACCACCAGCCGTTGGTATCCATATTCAACCCTAAAAAGGGCGTTTCCATTATGACAGCGCAAAGGCTACAGAGGTGGTCCCTTTTCCTAGGGGCACACCAATATGACATAGAATACAAAGGATCAAAACAGCATGGGAATGCTGACGGTTTATCACGCCTACCGTTGCCAACGGTAGAAGAGGCGCCTACAGTGGACCCAGTGGAGATGTTCCACTCAACCATAGTGGAATGTCTACCAGTAACAAATTCTACGATCGAAAAGGAAACAAGAAATGACCCGACTCTCTCACGAGTCTACGATTTAACGGTGAAGGGATGGCCAGCACATGGCGAACCACTGTTGCCAGCATTTTCGCAAAGAAGAGAACAACTGTCAGTGTGCCGAGGAACTTTGATGTGTGGATCCAGAGTGGTGATTCCACCCAAACTCCAGCAAAAAGTGCTAAAGGAGCTTCACGAGGGGCATCTGGGGGGAGTGAAAATGAAGAACCTAGCCAGAGCGTTCGTGTGGTGGCCAGGTATCGATGGAGACATCGAAGGAATGACCAAGAGCTGTTTAGGATGCCAGAAGGTCCAAAAAGCCCCACCACAGGCTCCTCTGTATCCATGGGAGTGGCCCTCATCTCCATGGCAAAGGGTACATATCGACTTTGCTGGTCCATTTATGGACTCAATGTTCTTAATCGCGGTGGATGCACACTCCAAGTGGCTGGAGGTAATAAAGATGTCCTCCACCACCATGGAAAAAACCATCACAGTATTAAGGACCATCTTTGCCAGGAATGGGCTGCCGGAACTGATCTGTTCTGATAATGGACCGCAATTTGTGTCCGAAGAATTCTGGAAGTTCTTAAAGAACAATGGGGTTAAGCACTACACGTCCGCCCCATACCATCCCGCCACCAATGGATTAGCTGAAAGGTTTGTCCAGACCTTCAAGAAGGCCATAAAGGCCATGAGTAATGAAGACATAAATCTACAACATAAGGTAGATAACTTCTTGTTGGCGTACAGGAATGCAACACATACGGTCACAAACCAAACTCCCGCCATGATGTTTTTCAATAGAAGACTAAGATGCCGGCTGGATTTGATCAAGCCAAACATCAGAAGGGACATAGAGAACCGGCAATTTCAAGGCATGAATGAAAGGCCAACTAGAACCTTCCAGATAGGTCAACAAGTTTTGGCCCGGGACTACCGTACCGAGAAATGGCAGCCTGGAACTATTTGCACACGACTAGGACCGCTGATGTATACCGTGGACATTGGTGAAAGCATAATAAGGCGCCATGCTGACCAGATCATAGCGTCATCCGAAAAGGGACAACCTACACCACAACTCTATACGCCTAATGATGAAGCAGAGATACCCATAATATCTACCTCCGATCCGGTGATACTGGAACCAGATGAACCCGACACTGACATTCAAGCCGAATCGACCTTGCCAAAAGAACCTACTACACCACCGAAAACTAGTACACCACCGAGGCGTTATCCGGACCGAGTCAGGAAGCCTCCAGAGAGACTGAATCTGTGAACTGTTTTACATTAAGTTGTGTATATATGTTATGATGTTATGTTTAATGGGAAGATATACTGTTAACCTAAAAAGGGAGGATTGTAGTGTATGTAACCGTTCCACCTTTAAGAGAACTATTTTAAGGGTTGCACTACTTTATCTTGGCTGCTGTATACTGCAATACCGGTGGTGACCACACCGGTATATAAGTGCTGTGTAATGATTTATTGGGCAGTTCCGCCCGGACCTTCAACCAGTAAAGACCTGTTAAAGTTTACTCTTGTGGTCTGTGTAGTAATTCTCATTATAACACACAGACTTAACAAAAAGGGAGTCAAGGGTTATGGGGAGCAGGTTGGGAAGTGGAGTTGAGGGCAAGATCAGATCAGCCATGAACTTATTGAATGGCGGAGCAGGCTTGAGGGGCCAAATGGCCTACTCCTGCTCCTATTACTTATGTTCTTATGTATCACTCCTTGCAGCTCACTGATGCTGGGCACAGGTGATACTGGTCAGTATGTGAATGGACCAAGAAGTCCCAATTAAGTTTTGGATACCCTGTGAATGTGTTGTGTTAAGCCTTACCCTCAAGGTGCCTACTGGAGCAGTGGAAGCCACCAATGTGCTTAGTACTTCTTCCTGGTGCTTGTTGCCACAGATATTTCCTGAATGTCACTCTCTCTAGGCTGTTCTACATGGCATGATAAACTTCCAACTTTATGTGGACTCCTCCAATTAATCCATCATCTCAACCATATGCATGGTGTATGTCTCCACCGCCTGCACGTGTGACCAATTCTCTTTTGAAGACTTGGCCCCTGGGATCTGGGTGGCTCGGCTCCTCAGCCGAGGACATGCATTACTCCAGCTTCCATTAATATAGCAGCTTTCACATCCTCAGGACATTCCGAAGCACTGCACAGCCAATGAATTACATATTGAAGTGTAGAAATTGTTGTTGCATAGGCAAACATGGTGGCCAACTTGTTCACATCAAGGTCCTACAAACAAACAGCATTTAATCTGATTTGGTGGTGTTGGTTGAGGATACATGTTGACCAGGACTCTGGGAGAGCTCCCTTGCTCTTCTTCGAATAGTGCCGTGGGATCTTTTACATCAACCTGAACAGGCAGCTTGGTTTAAAATCACAACTGAAGGACAAAAATAGAGGAAAAAGTGAATTTTTATTACACTCAAGTTGTTTTAGGTTAATTGCAATATGTTTGTCTGATTGCAGAATCATGATAAAATGGAAAGGAAACTCTTTTAGTCTGGTGTCTGTGCGGATTGACAAGGTATTATGTCTGTTTTAATTTCAACTTGTAGACTAAATGACTCCTGTCTGGAACTTAATATCAAGGTTACTTCACAGGCAGGTTAATCAGCAACAGTTGCTGTAGACAGAATTTAATAACTGTAATTTCTGACATGTGCACTAATGCTGCCTAGTAAAGACTTACAAGGAGAGTAACCTAGCTGCATGGAGATAAACCAGAAGGCTGAAAAAGAACCTTATTGTATTGTCTTCTTTAATTCCCACTCATCTGCTCTTACTTATAGTGAATACAATTTCAATTTATCTTTTTCTACGTTAGAATTTTTCACCAACTGACTGGTAAGGCAGAACTGCCTCAGGTCCCGGTGCTGGGAAACATTAGGGTCGATTTTAACTCCCAGCGGGTAATCCCGTGTGAGGGGTCGAGTAGGCACACCGACGGATTTTAGCTCCTGGGCCTCATTTGAATGCCACTGATCAGCTGCCCAGCCATTTCCGATGGAACAAGGCAGCTGATCGGCGGGAGAGGACAAAGATTAGGCATCAGGAGGGCGTCCGACGGCATCAGGAGAAGGCGGCTGGTAGCACAGTAATTCCGGGGTGGCGGTGTTGCAAGGGTCTCACTGATGGGGAAGTGGAGTGGAGCCCAGGGCAGCAGAGGCCCCGACTTTCCTTGTGGGTCCCAGATTCCTCTTGGCCCCACTAAGGCATGTTTATAACTTACCTGGTGCAAGTGTCAAGGATGTCTCGGAGTGGCTGCAGGGCATTCTGGAGGGGGAGGGTGAATAGCTAGTTGTCGTTGTGCATACAGGTACCAACGATATAGGTAAAAAATGGGATGAGGTCCTAAAAGCTGAATATAGGGAGCTGGAGCTAAATTTTAAAAAAAATAGTACCTCAAAGGTAGTAATCTCAGGATTGCTACCAGTGCCACGTGCTAGTCAGAGTAGAAATAGAAGGATATTTCAGATGAATACGTGGCTAGAGGAATGGTGCAAGGGGGAGGGATTCAAATTCCTGGGACATTGGAACCGGTTCTGGGGGTGGTGGGACCAGTAGAAACAGGACGGTGTGCACCTGGGTGGGACCAGAACTGATGTCCTAGGGGGAGTGCTTGCTAGTGCTGTTGGGGAGGGTTTAAACTAAAATGGCAGGGCGTTGGGAACCTGTGCAGGGAGACAGAGGAAAGGGAAGCAAGGATAGAAACAAAAGACAGGAAGGAGTAAAGCAAAAGTGGAAGGGAGAGAAATCAAGGGTGTAAATCAAATAGGGCCATGGTAAATAATAATTCTAAAAGGAATAAGAGTGTTAAAAAATCAAGCCTGAAGGCTTTGTGCCTTAATGTGAGGAGCATTTGTAATAAGGTGGATAAATTAGCTGTGCAAATAGATGTAAACAGACATGATATAATTGGGATTACGGAGACATGGCTCCAGGATGACCAAGTCTGGGAATTCAACATCCAGGGGTATTCAATATTCAGGAAGGACAGGAAAAAAGGAAAAGGAGGTGGGGTAGCATTGCTGGTTAAAGAGGAGATTAACACAATAGTAAGGAAGGATATTAGCTCTGATGATGTGGAATCTGTATGGGCAGAGCTGAGAAATACCAAGGGACAGAAAATGTTAGTGGGAGTTGTATACAGAACCCCAAACAGTAATGCTGAGGTTGGGGATGGCATTAAACAGGAAATCAGAAACGCGTGCAATAAGGGCACAGCAGTTATCATGGGTGACTTTAATCTACATATAGATTGGGCTAACCAAATTAGTAACAATGCTGTGGAGGAGGAATTCCTAGTGTGTATACAGGAAGGTTTCCTGGACCAATATGTTGAGGAACCAACTAGAGATCAGGCTATCTTAGACTGGGTATTATGTAATGAGAAAGGATTAATTAGCAATCTTGTTGTGCGAGGCCCCTTGGAGAGGAGCGATCATAATATGATAGAATTCTTCAGTAAAATGGAGAGTGAAGTATTTGACTCAGAGACAAGGGTCCTGAATTTAATTAAAGAAAACTATGATGGTATGAGGCACAAGTTGGCTAGGATGGATTGGGGAATGTTACTTAAAGGGTTGACGGTGGATAGGCAATGGCAAACATTTAAAGATTGCATGGATGAACTACAGAATTTGTTCATTCCTGTTTGGCATAAAAATAAAACAAAAAAGGTGACTCAACCATGGCTAACAAGGGAAGTTAGGGATAGCATAAGATCCAAGGAGAGGACATATACAGGAAACTTTGGTTTATCCGGAGGTTATATGTCCGGAATACTCGATCTAACGGCAAAAATCAGGAGCCGTTTTCTATAAGTTTTTTTAGTACTCGTTGCTTTTTTTTTCTCCCAGTCAGGCACTGCAAGGTCTGTAGCTATAGCAACAGCTTCAGCTAGAGACGCTTGCAGCTGCAGCCGACTGTTTTGAAGCTGTCGCTAAGCAACAGGGTTTGTTGATTCACATGGAGCTTTTCAGTTCCGTATGTTTCAACATTAATGCTGGTATGTCCGGCACTTTTAATGGTACGGCACTAGCTCGGTCCCGTCAGTGCCGGATATCAGAAAGTTTCCTGTAATTGCAGGGAACATAAAGGGCCAGAAATTCGCGGCCAGAAGCGTGAGTACGGTCTGGGTACTCATGCATCTGGCCGTTGGAAATGCCGGCATTCAGCAGGAACAGCGCATGCGGGGAACGCCGGCATTTCCAGACCCGAGGTCTATTCACAGCGCGTGCGACTGCACAGGCAGCGCTTGCGCAGTGAACTTTGTGGATTTCAATGATGGATTCAGTGAGGGTAAGTCCTTAGAAGTTACACTTGAAAAAAGCAAGTGTAAAGTTGTTCATTGGCTGCGGAGGAAGATATATTTTATCGTGGAGCTTCTGAAATGCAATATTTTTGTTTGGGAAAGGGAGGGAAGTTATTTGAAGAAATTTTAAGTAAGTTTTAAAGTTTAAATTTTTTTTTTTTAAAGGGTTTTCAGAACGGTAGGTAGAAGGAGCAATTGTGGCTGTGTGAATGGAATGTGAGAATGAGTTATGTATGTATGTCCACATATATTCCTTTACGTATATGTATGTATGTTTTATATTCCTTTACTAATGTGTATGAATGTATGTTTTTAATTATGATTTTCCAATAAGTTACTTTCTCTGAAAGTCATAATTAAATAATACATTCACACACATAAGTAAAGGAATATATACATAACACGCAAAGGAATATATACAGACATACATACTTTCAGAAGCTCCACGATAATAAATATCTTCCTCCGCAGCCTCTGGAGCAACTGTACCCATGCTTTTTTCATGTGTAAGTTGTAATGACTTGACCTCACTGAAAGCATTAATGAAAGCGGCGAATTATACTGCGCACGCGCTGCCTGTGCAGTCGCACGCGTTCTGCCTCTGAACCCCTTCGTTCAGAGGACAGGAAATGCCGGTTTTCCCCACATGCACTGTGCATGCTGAAAACCGGCATTTCATCCGGCCAGATGCGTAAGTACCCCGACCGTACTCGCGCATTTGGAAGGGAATTACTGGGCCAACATTTTACATGTCAATAAAATGAAAAATTTAACAATTGCACGTCTTGCCCCCTCGCATCTGCGACTGAGGGTCCAAGGAGGTGCATTGCGCAAGAGGTCATCATCGTACGTATCCTCACACTGTTCCCTTTGGGGAACTGTATGAAGTGGTGGAAGGATTTATGGCCGTGATTAACGCTCATTCCGTGACCGTAACCATCTTTGAACCAGCCATTAGGGTGGTTAGTCCTATGGCGGGAGGGTTTTACGGGCTCCCACAACCCATCTGAGGGGGGGGGGGCCACCAACACCCACGGACGCAAGTATCCCGCTGGATGTCCACCCAGAATTTAAAGTTGGAGCTCCGACTCCACTTGCCGGGACTGTCTGGAGTGGGGTTCAAAACCCTACTCCTTCTGGCCCAGCGGCGGGGATGCTTACTGCTACGCAAAAGGCCCACTCCGCACAAAAGGTGACACCCATACGTTTCCTGCGCCTTTTCCCTCCCTGTGACTGGAGCCCTATGCTGCCATTTCACGTTGCTAATCGGATTGGGCCTTTGTCATAGCGGTAGGATCCCCACCGCTGGGCCAGATCAGGGTAGGGTTTCGAACCCCGCTCCAGACAGTCCCGGCAAGTGGAGTCGGAGCTCCGGCTCTAAATTCTGGGTTGACATCCAGTGGGATATTTGCGTCCGTGGGTGTGGGTGGCCCCCCCTCCTTGTATAGCTTGTGGGAGCCCGTAAAACCCTCCCGCCATAGGACTAACCCCCCTAATGCCTGGTTCAAAGATGGTTACGGTCACAGAATGAGCGTTAATCATGGCCATAAATCCTTCCACCACTTCATACAGTTCCCCAAAGGGAACAGTGTGAAGACACGTATGACGACGACGTTGCTAAATAAATAAATGGAATTTAAAAAATTCTTTTAGGGCTTTTAAAAGTCTTTAAATTGCTTTAATTCTCTTTAAAACTACTTCAGATTACTCAAAATAATGTAAACATTTTAAAAAGTTTATAAAAGTTACCAAAATCTTCAAAAAACTTCCAAAAACCTATTTAAACTGCTGCTTTGCATGTAAAAATGCTTAGCAGCTTGACAGAAACATTGGGGGCGTGTCCAGTGAAACTGAGACCTCAAGGGGCGTGTCTCACTTACACTGCACGCTCCTGGCTTCGCGCTGGCTGCACTCCTGGGCGGCGTGACGTCATACGCTGCCCGGGATTCTTCTTTTTCAAACACCAAGTCCAGGCGTCCCTGGAGCTGATCGGCAGTAGCGCGGGGTAAGTGCATATACGGGGCTTGCACGCGCGGCAAGCCCCGTTCACCAATTTCTGGCCAAAAAACTGACTGTAAAAGCTTCTATAGATATGTGAAGAGAAAAAGATTGGTGAAGTTAAGTGTAGGTCCCTTGCAGTCAGAATCAGGGGAATTTATAATGGGGAACAAATAAATGGCAGACCAATTAAATACATACTTTGGTTCTGTCTTCACAAAGGAGGACACAAATAACCTGCCAGAGCTGTCGGGGAACATAGGGTCTAATGAAAGGGAGGAATTGAATGAAATCAGTATTTGTAGGGAAATGGTGTTAGGGAAATTGACGGGATTGAAGGCCGATAAATCCCCAGGGCCTGACAATCTATATCCTAAGGCATTTAAGGAAGTGGCCCTAGAAATAGTAGATTGCTGGTCATCTTCTAAAATTTGATAGACTCTGAAACAATTCCCATGGATTGGAGGATAGCTGATGTAACCCCACTATTTAAAAAAGGTGGTAGAGAGAAAATGGGGAATTATAGACTGGTAGTGGGGAAAATGCTAGAGTCCATTATAAAAGATGTAATAGCAGAGCACTTGGAAAACACTGACAGGATCGGGCAAAGTCAACATGGATTTACAAAAGGTAAATCATGCTTGACTAATCTACTGGAATTATTTGAGGATGTAACTGGCAGAATAGATAAGGGAGAACCAGTGGATGTGGTGTATTTGGACTTTCAGAAGGCTTTTGATAAGGTCCCGCATAAGACATTGGCGTGCAAAGTTCAAGCACACGGTGTTGTGTCTGTACCTTTCTACCTAGACACAATTAGAACTCAGAACTCAGAGATTCAAACATGAAGTGCTTTATTCAGGAAGGAAAGGGAAGTTCTGGAGAGTTCCGAACAAAGAGAGCTAAAACTTAACCAAGAGAACACCCAACCATTTATCTGCTGTGACAGCGCCACCGCAGGTGGGAGGAGAACGCACAATACATAACATATTCCTCCCCTCTTAAATGAAAGGTCCACATTATTCCTCAACAGGTAAGTTACTTTCAATGCACTCAACTAACCAAGGGTAGAGGTAGACTGCCTCAAACCCTGACTTTACCCTGGGGTTTATTCTGCCGAGCCTTGTGGGTAAGTCACTAAGCCTACAGATCCAAGCGTCTTGGAGGCCGCCGCTCTCTGACAGGATACTGGCAGTCATCGCTGGCTTCCACAGCAGTAGGCATTGACACAGGCCTAGATAGAGAAGGTGCCTGTGTCAGTCGAAAGTCAGGAGTTTGCACAGGTGGAACAGTCTCTTTGACTTCCTGTGTTGGAGAAGAGCACGGTGGCAAAGGATGCTGGTTTGCGGTATCATCCGGAAACAGTTCAGGCCAACCAGCCGTTGGAACCTCTGTGGCTGTCTCTGCTCCTAGCAACAGTTGATCTGTGTGTCTTCTCCAGACGACGTCCTCAGCAGTCTCAACCGTGTAAGACACAGGGCCCGTCTGCGCGATCACCGTAGCAGGAACCCATTTCGGTCCAGTGTTGTCGTTTCGAGCTAGGACGTGCTCTCCAGGGTGAAACCGTCTCTCCTTGGCTCTTTTCTCTCTCTTTTCAACTTGAGCTTGTTGTTGACAATGGACAACCTGCTCTGCCCTTGGAGGTTTGAGTAAGTCAAAACTTGTCCGCAACTACCTCTTCATCATGAGCGAAGTGGGGGAAGTTTTGGTTGTGGCATGCGGCTCGTTCCTGTAGGACAACAGGAAGCTGTTCAGACATTGGTGGATTGAGCCCTGAACTTGCGATGCCTTCAAGGCGTGCTTCAAAGTTTGCACAAACCTTTCTGCCAGGCCGTTAGTAGAGGGATGATAGGGCACAGACCTGATGTGTTGGACACCATTCACATGCAGGAAGGTTGCAAACTCCTGTGATACAAATTATGGACCGTTGTCACTTACGAGTTGTTCCGGTGAGCCATAATGGCTGAACATCTCACCAAGTTTCTCAATAGTTTTTTCTGCCATGGTAGACCTCATCACAGCGACCTCCGGCCACTTGCTATGAGCGTCCACAACCACCATAAACATCTTCTCTTCGAAAGGACCGGCGAAGTCCACATGTACTCGCTGCCACACTTCTGCAGGCCAATCCCAGGGGTGTAGGATTGCCAGCTGTGGAACATGTTTTTGCTTTCTCCTCAATATTTCCATCGAGACCTGGCCACTAGAAGTAGCTTCTTGCCATTTCCTTCATCCGAACCATCCCACTGTGGCCTGTATGAAGTTGTTGCAGTATAGGTTCCCTCAGAGGTGGCGGAATGATGACACGGCGTCCCCAAAGAAGACAACCTGCCTGGACGGAGAGCTCATTTCTTTTTGAAACGTAAGGTTTCAAACTAGGAGAATCTCCTATAGCTCTTCCTCGAATGACATCGTCCATTACCTCAGACAGGACTGGATCGTTGCGGGTGTACCTTCGCACCTGAACTGCCGTGACAGGTGCTCCCTCCACTTGTCTAAAGTAGAAGATGTCTATCTGACAAGGCTCTGGGGGAGTAACAGGCAAGGTTAGCCTCGAGAGTCCGTCTGCGTTGCTGTGCAAGTCTGATTTGCGATATTTGATGTCGTATGTGTGTCCTGACAACAGTAAAGCCCACCTTTGCATCCTGCTTGCAGCAAGAGACGGAATTCCGGTGTGGGGCCCGAAGATTGAAGTCAATGGACGGTGGTCCGTCAGGAGTGTGAACCTTCTCCCAAACAGGTACTGATGAAATTTTCGAATTCCAAAAATGATTTCCAAGGCCTCGCGCTCAATCTGTGCATAGTTACTCTCAGCCTTGTTCAAGGGCGTGATGTGAAGGCGATAGGTTTCTCTTCACCAGAAGGTATGATGTGGGATATGACTGCTCCCACACCATATGGTGACGCATCACATGCTAGCTGCATGGGTAGCTTTGGGTCGAAGTGTGTCAGGACCTTCGATTTCAGCAATGCTTGTTTTGATTGGGCGAAAGCTTCATTGCACAGTTCAGTCCATTTCCATGTTTTCCCTTGACATAGCAACTGATGTAATGGCTTCAGCAATGTTGCTAAGTCTGGAATAAACTTCCCATAGTAGTTAAGTAGCCCAGAAATGAACGTAACTGGCTCACATTCTGGGGTGCTGGGGCCTCCACGATCGCCTTGACCTTTGACGGCGCCTTATGCAGGCCAGTAGCATCAATCACATGCCCCAGGTACTCAACTGAAGACTGAAAGAATTCACATTTGTCTTTACGAACTCTGAGTCCGTACTCTTTCAGTCGTTGTAGTGTCGCATCCAAGTTCAGAAGATGATCCTCCTCATTTGTCCCAGTGACAAGGATGTCGTCCAGGTAGCACTGGACTCCTGGCAGTCCACTCAAAATCTGATCCATTGCCCTTTGGAACAGAGCAGGGGCCGACGTAATTCCAAACGGAAGGCAGCAGTACCTGTACAGCCCCTTGTGTGTCACAAATGTCAGCAGCTCCTTTGATTTGTCATCGACATGCATTTGTAGATAAGCCTAGCATAAGTCTATTTTGCTGAACTTTTGCCCTCCGGCCAGGCCCGTAAAAAGATCATCAATGAGGGAAGAGGGTACTGTTCTGCAGACAGCACCGGGTTAATAGTCACTTTAAAATCCCCGCAGATTCGAACAGATCCATCCTTTTTCAGGACAGGAACAATGGGTGTGGCCCAGTTGCTCATGCTGACAGGTTCCAGGACTCCATTCTCGACTAAGACCTCCAAGTTAGCCTCAACTTTTGGCCTAATTGCATAGGGTACAGGTCGGGCTTTGTGAAACTTTGGCTTGCTGTCAGGTTTAATGTCCAGCCTCACGCTGATCTTTTTCATGCTCCCAAGTTCCCCATTGAAGAGTTCTGCATGTTTGTTTAACACTGCAGTCAGACCTGACTCCCCTTTTGACATCATGCGGACTGCAGGCCAGTCCAGCGTGATTTTCTCTAGCCACGCATGTCCCAGTAGCGATGTGTAATTTCCCTTTACCACATATAGTGGCAGTTTCGCAGTCTGTCCATTCAATTTAACTGTCACCTCAATGGCGCCTCTCATGGCCACAGGCTCGCCGGTATACATCTTTAGCACAATGTTTTTTGGCTGAAGGGTAAGATGCTTTAGCATTTTGTTGTAGACAGTGTCTGAAACAAGGGACACAGCTGCGTCTGTGTCCACCTCCATCCGCACTGATTGTCCCTCCACCAGTGGTGACACCCAGTAGCCATTTGAACCACCTGCAACCATCAGTATGTGCACCTCTTCCTCCTCAGAGGTGTCGCTCCCCTCTGTTTTGCCTGTTCCATCATACTGCACTGAATGAACACTCTTTTTCCTCTCTTGTCCAAATACAGACATTTTGCTTTCATGCTTCCCAGCTCTGTCTGTTCTTTTTTTACATCTACAGGCGCGTTCAATGTGACCCTTTTTGCCACAATTTCGGCATTCCAGCTCCGTACACCAGCAGTCATTAGCGTGATGGCCCATTTTCCCACAATGGTAACATGTGCCGTTCCGCGCACCTTTAGGCTCAGACGACACCTTGTGAACTCTCCCTGTTGAACTCAATTGGTGAGCCTCCTTTTCCGCCATCTCCATGGAGACACTAACTTCAATGGCCTTTTCAAGAGTAAGGTTGTCCTCAGTAAGAAGGCGCTTCTGTGTGGCTGCACTTTGCAGACCACACACAAGTCTGTCTCTAATGGTGTCATTCAGCACCTCCTTGAACTCGCAGTGTCCTGACAACCTTTTTTAAGCAGCAATAAACATCGTCACTGATTCCCCCTCCTCTTGATTCCATTTGTGAAATCTAAATCTCTCAGCAATAACCAGATGTTTTGGTGAAAAATGTGCTCCAAGAATTTCCACTAGTTGCTTATGTGTTTTAATTCCTGGCTTATCTGGCTGCAAAAGTCTGCGAAGTAAATTGAATGTCTTCGGCCCCATTACACTCAAAAAGGTAGGCACGACCTTTTTGTTTGCCACCGCATTTGCCAATACAAAATAGTCAAAACGTTTCGTATAAGCGCTCCATTGCTCCACATTTTCATCAAAATCAACGATGTTTCCTAATATAGTAGCCATCTCACGTTTCAAATTAAAATTTCTGTTTACTCACTGCACCCGTAACATTAATGTGATGCTGCAATCTCTGTTCCGAGTGTTTTGTAGTCGAAAACAAGAAAGTTCCCACAATGCAGATTCATCTGATCCTCGTCGCCACTCTGTTGTGTCTGTACCTTTCTACCTAGTCACAATTAGAACTCAGAACTCAGAGATTCAAACATGAAGTGCTTTATTCAGGAAGGAAAGGAAAGTTCTGGAGCGTTCCGAACAAAGAGAGCTAAAACTTAACCAAGAGAACACCCAACCATTTATCTGCTGTGACAGCACCACCACAGGTGGGAGGAGAACACACAATACATAACGCATGGGATTGGGGGTAAGGTACTGTCTTGGATAGAGGACTGGTTGGCAGACAGGATGCAAAGAGTTGGAATAGCTGGTCGTGTGTGCTGTGAGGTGGTTGCAGAGAAACTCCAGTATGATTTGGACAGGTTGGGTGATTGGGCAGATGCATGGCAAATGCAGTATAATGTGGATAAATGCGAGGTTATCCACTTCGGTGGGAAAAATAGGAAGACAGATTATTATGTGAACGGCAATAGATTGGGAAAAGGGGAAGTGCAATGAGACCTGGGTGTCCTTGTGCACCAGTCGCTGAAGGTAAGCATGCAGGTGCAGCAGGCAGTAAAGAAGGCAAATGGTATGTTAGCCTTCATAGCGAGTGGATTCGACTACAGGAGCAAGGATGTCTTGCTGCAGTTGTACAGGGCCTTGGTGAGACCACACCTTGAGTATTGTGTGCAGTTTTGGTCACCTTATCTGAGGAAGGATGTTCTTGCCATGGAGGGAGTGCAGCGAAGATTCACCAGACTGATACCTGGGATGGCAGGAATGACGTACGAGGAGAGATTGGCTTGTTTAGGCTTATTTTCGCTAGAGTTTAGAAGAATGAAAGGGGATCTCATTGAACTTATAAAATTCTAACAGGGCTAGACAGACTAGATGCAGGAAGGATTTTCCCGATTGCGGGGGAGTCCAGAACCAGGGGTCACAGTCTAAGGATAAGGGGTAAGCCATTTAGGACTGAGATGAGGAGGAATTTCTTCACCCAGAGAGTGGTGAACCTGTGGAATTCTCTACCACACAAGGCAGTTGAGGCCAATTCATTAAATATATTCAAGAAGGAGTTAGATATATTTCTTAAGGCTAAAGAGATCAAGGGATATGGAGAGAAGGCAGGAACAGGGTACTGAATTTGGATGATCAGCCATGAGCTCATTAAATGGCGGAACAGGCTCGAGGGACCGAATGGCCTACTCCTGCTCCTATCTTCTATGTTTCTATGTATACCTTCCGCTTTCCCTGACAGATTTCCCTGACAGGGCAGTCCTAGCGTGTGATCCACTCAGGTGCAGGTTAAAATACCATCAGGGTTTCATGTATGTCATGGGATCTCTATTTTTATTAATTCAAAAAAGATTCACAAGGATGATAGTGGAACTGAGAGGAAATACTCATCAGGAAAGGCTGAACAGTCTGGGGCTCTTTTCTCTAGAAAAGTGAAGGCTGAGCGGTGAGCTGGTAGAGGTCTTTAAGATAATGAAAGGGTTTTATAGGGTAGACATAGAGAAAATGTTTCCATTTGTGGGTGAGTCCAAAGCTAGAGACCATAACTATAAGATAGTCACTAATGAATCCAATAGTGAATTCAGGAGAAACTTATTCACTCAAAGAATCAGAAAACTGTGGAATAAGCTACCACAAGTACTATTTGAGGGCAATAGCATAGATGTATTTAAAAGAAAGACTTGCATTTATATAGCACCTTTCACGAGCTCAGGATGTCCCAAAGCGCTTTACAGCCAGTGACGTACTTTTGTGAAGTGTGGCCACTGTTGTAATGTAGGAAACGCAGCAGCCAATTGACGCACAGCAAGCTCCCACAAACAGTAATATGGTAATGACAGTAATATGGTATGACAAAAGGATGCTTTTGTTATGTTGATTGAGGGATAAATATTGGCCAGGACTCTGGGGATAACTCCCCTGCTCTTCTTCAAAATAGTGCCATGGGATCTTTTGCATTCACCTGAGAGAACAGACGGGGCCTTGGTTTAACGTCTCATCTTAAAGACAGCTCCTCTGACAATGCAGCACTCCCTCGAGTGTCAGCCTAGATCTTTGTGCGTAAGTCTCTGGAGTGGGACTTGAACCTACAGCCTTCTGACTCAGAGGTGAGAGTGCTACCCACTGAGCCATGGCAGACACATCTGGGAAGCTAGATAAGCACACGAGGAAGAAAGGAATAGAAGGATGTGTGGACAGGGTTAGATGAGGAGGGGTGGGAGGAGGCTCGTGTGGAGTATAAAGACTGATATAGACCTGTTGGGCCAAATGGCCTGTTTCTGTGCTGTGGACTCGATGTAATGAGGCTTCTGCCAGACTCCGTCATCCGCTGTCAAAACCAATGGTGCCAAACTTGCAGATCAATGGGAATGGAGTCGGAAATTCCTGCAAATCGGGAAGAGTTAACATTCCCCTGGTCAAATTGTCCACCAAGGTGACTGACAGATGATATTATAAGTAACTATTGGACACAATGGGGGAGAAATTCCCCTTCTTTGCACCTCCCGTGGGGGGCGCTAATGGGGCGCAGAGGCCTGTTCGGCCGAGTGCGGCACTGGCCACGCCTCCCACCAAATTCCGCGGGTGGTTAACTGCGGCATTACCAGATTGCGCACCCCGGTCTCAAGCGCCCAGAGATCGTGATGTCATCTCTGGGCGCATCGCCCCTGTAGCGCCCCGGCACAAAAATTCCCCTTTGCCCCCTGCAGCAGCGCCAGGCGATGGCAGAGACTGCTGCAGGGGACGCGAGCTGAGCGGCCGGCCGCTAGCAGGGCAGAAGTTAAAGGTGAGGTGGCTGGCCGCCCTGAAAAAAAGTCGGATTTTTAAAAAACTTTTTTTTTTTGCACCTCCGGGCGCCTCTAATTGTGCGGCACCCCTACTCCCCGGTGGTCCAGGTAAGTTTAAAAAGAAACTGCAGAGTTCGCAGCGTGGGGGCCTTCCCTTTAATTCAGGGAAGAGCCCCTGCAACGCGGCAGCGCCATGCTTGGCCACTCGTGGTGCTGCTGAGCACATCGCCCCGGGTCATGAACTTCCCCTCCTCTTGCGCTCCAAGAAGGAAGTGGAGTGCTTGATTTAGTGCTCCACTTCCCTCTTGGAGCAAAAAATGGGAATTTCAGAGTGGCTGGAAGAGGTTAGTGCCTGGCACTAACTTTTCCAGCTTTTCTGATTTAGTGCCCCAAATGGGGCTTGAGGGGAATTTCTCCCCCTATGAGTTTTGTTCATTTATCAGTGAGGAATGAATATTTTGCAGCACCATTTAGATCATTCGCAATGATAAATGTTGCTTCACTCATTTTTTCTGAATGATCTTTCCAAGTATAGATTGCTAACAACATCAATAAGGACTAAATGCAAACAGTTTCTCCTGCAATCATATCTGTAAAGTGAAAGTTGTAGCAGAGTTGCATTTACAACACTATTTTCCCTATCTCAAACTGGGGGAAATTATTTGTATTCCTAAGAAACGGCTGATAAATTTTGACATTTTGAGAATGAACTTACAATTCCCCACCTGTCTGCACAATGTTTCCATCTCTAACTTCTCACAAGTATGTTTCCACTTCAGATTTCCCTCACCTCAGCCACTCCATGTTCATTTCAAACTCCCATCCCACTTCCAAACAGCCCTGTCCTTAAAGATTCTTGTCACACAACATTATTGCGCAAAAGGGTCAGTACTGGGCTGCCGGTTTTATACTCCGCCTGATTATCTTTTTCCATTGACTTCAATGTGCTGTGAAGTGTGACATGAAAGATAAAATATAAGCTGTAAAAAAAGAATTTAATATAATCCTAGCGGATCTCTCATGGCATTGTTCACGGTGAGTCAGAAGATGCATTAATAACCTTATATCAAAAGTTCTATATGCTATGAGTCAAAACATAAAAGTGATCATGGTAACACTTTTATTGATTTTCACTTGTGTTCTCTTGGCATATTTGCACTTATGTGTGTGCAAGAAATACGCAAGATTCATGTGAACTACCAGAAATGTTCAATTGAATTATGGGACCACTGAGAAGTGCATTTTGGGGCTGATTTGCCTGTTCACTTAATTGAACTTTTTAAAATTGCATAATCTACTATGTCATCAGTCATGATATGTATTAAATGGAAACACGATCATTAAAGGTGCTGTTCTATATGTATCAAGGAGATTGTGTTATTAATGTTTGTCAATGGCATCAAGTGTTTGATACTATCCCTAATTTATTGTACTTTCACCAAAAAAATTAATGACTATATTCTAACAACAAAAAACACATGCACAGTGCAAAAGTACACTGCTTCTAAAATATTTTTTTCCAACTGAGATGATAGGATTCATATTGAATTTATTTTAAAGGCAACATTACGTGATTTCTTTTCTGACCAGGTTATATTCATTTTTTATATTTTGTTGTCAAATTATGTTCATGTCTTATAATTGTTATATTTTGGATAACTCTATTTGTGAGGGAGCTGCCAGTTCACCTTTTTAACTGCTTCAACTATTAGTTTAGTTTCTGTTTAACATTTTGGAGGGAATTTTAACCCTATAAAACAGGTGGGTAGGGGTCGGGTGGGAGGTTAAAGTATTAAAAAACTGAATCCCGACTGGAACCTACCTCCAACATGCCCACTTCCAGTTTTAATGGAGGCGGGATGTGAGCGGGCAGCCAACCTGCTCCCAGGAGGCGGGTCATCTATTTAAGTATTACATTGCCTCAGATTTAACCAACATTACAAATTTAACTGTGGCTGGTTGGGTTTCGCAGGCCTCGGGGAACCCGAAAGCTAATGGAAGGCAAGGACTGCTGGATCCAAGAAGTACGTGCCTTTATATTTACCTCCTGTTTCCAGTGTCCCTGCCTTACACACCTCCCGTGATCGGAGACCAACCCGAGGACTCCGATTCCCCCTCCCACCCCCACTAAGGCCTCCGATCTCCCCCCCCCGAGCCTCTGATCCCACCCCCCAAGCCTCCGATCTTCTTTGCCTCCCCCGCCCGCCCCCCCCCCCCCGATGCCCCAATGATCCGAAGTCTGGCCCCTGACCATCCCAGGCCCCGATGGTGCAGCCCCCAATGTTTCCTTTAAGCTGCGTGGCTGCACAGTGCTCTGGAAGACCCACACAGCCGGCGCACTGGCTTTTAAATGCAAAATCCACGCATGTGTGGATTACTGAATGGGCCACGCAGCCCGTTAAAGGGGCTGCGCGGCCCCCCAAAAAATTACAGGGAACATTTCCGACCACCCCCTTCGGCCCCCACCCGATCCTTCCCTCGCTCCTGTCTGCGGCCTAGTGCTGCAGGCCTACCCAGCCTTTCCATCTGACTGGCTGCGGGTGGGAAACATAGGCTTGAAATGCAAATCAGGCCCTGCCGTTAAATTCAGCAGGACCCAACCGCTTCCTAGCCCCCTCACTCCCGATTAAAACTCTGACCTTTAGTCAAATGACAAAGATTACGGCATCGCACAAGGTTTTGGGACCGATGGTAAATCAGCCTAACTAGAACTTTCCATGATCAGACCACCGTCAAAAAACATGCTATGTGGTGATCCTTTTTACATATCTGGTTTCAGTATTACAGTCATTTTGAATAAGACTGATACAGAGAAAAGTTGCAAATTGTTAAGAATTTGTGGAAGAGAAGGAAAATTATAGGTCGATGAATAAGATTTTGTAAAGAGTATGCGAGTCCATATGGGCAACTAATAATAACCAAGGCAACCTGATTATTCTCCTGCCCCTTCGTGCTCCATTGATATTTGTCAACTGGCATATGCACACAGACATTTAGAATGAAAATTATTTCACCTGTAAGTATGAATATAACTGATATTTTTCCTGTTCTGTTCAGTTATCACCATGTAAGGAGCAACAGAGATTGTGAAAGTACCACTCTTTAGGCTAGAAACAACAGTTAGAAACGAAATTGGTTCTGAAAAAATGAACAGAACTCAAGGTGGATAAGTAAGGGGTCCCTTACAACATGTACCCAACACTGCTGAAATAACATAGAATTAAATATAGAGTCTATAGCACAGAAACAGGCCATTCGACCCAACTGGTCTCTGCTGGCATTTATACTCCAGACAAGCCTCCTTCCGCCCCTTCTTCATCTAACGGAGTCAGAGTCAGATGAGAGGACTCAGAGAGGAAATAGCAGAGAGTCTGAGCACAATCTTGAAATGCTCCTTAAATATATAAATTGTGCCATGGGGCTGGTGAGTAGCCAACGTAACACCTTTGTTCGAGAAGGATGCCTCAGCTAACTGTACACCAGTTCGTTCAATGTCAGTTGTGGGCAAATTTTTGGAATCCATACTTTGAGATAAAATTAGTGAACATTTAAAAAGGCATAGGTTAATCAAGGACAGTCAGCACTGAGTGTTAAAGGCAAGTCATGTTTGACAAAATTTAACAGTGTTTTTGAAGAGGTGACTGATTGGATAGATAATGGGAATGTAGATGTAATGTATATGTGTAATACCCACTGGAAATGTTATGTACGCTAAGTATGGTTATCAATCTTTAACTTAGACACTGTATTATCATTGTTATAAATCCCTGGGTTAAAGTTGCCCATGTGAAGGTACGGCAAGAACTTTTAAGGACACAATGTGACTAAGAGCATACTTTCCATAATTCTGCACCAGTATCAACTGTTGCAGACAGTGAGGCTGCGCAGTCTCCAGGCAGAAACCCCAGGAGGAAGGGGTGGAGTCGGGGTTTTCGAGCGGGAAAAAGAAGCGACTGGAAGAGAAGAGGGCAGGAGCTCTGAAAAGAGGGCTCAGGAGGCAAATGGCTGCCGCATCCCGTCCCGGGTTTCCAAACTCGGCCGCCGCCCTTCGTATTAGTAGCTCTGCACCCAGAACTCAAAGTGGGATTCAGTGATCGTGAAGAGAATTCAACGAAGGGGTTCGGAGTCGTAAGTCTTGCAGACATTATACATACCATGAGCTCCAACTTAAGCGCGCCAACGAAAGAGTGCACTCGAATTTGGACACAGGGACAGATTCTCCTTTGAATCCATGTAAATGGAGAATGTATGTTTATTATGTCTAGATTCATTCTAATGTATGCAAATGTCTAATTTAGTTCATTGACCTGTAACCTTCTTATACTGTCTGACATTAAAACTATAAAGTAAGATAATTAGAATTAAGCCATTGTAGTAGTGATCTCCTTACTGGACTATAGAATACTGTCTACAACAGAGACCACATCTCACATATATCTAGAGAACCGTGAAGGGGTTACATATGGATTTTGATAAGGTGTCTCACAGAGAGAAACAAAATCAGGATTATGGTAGAAAAAGCAGCAGCAGCATGGGTAGTAAGTCAATCGATGGACTGAAAATAATTCGGGTAAATGGGTGTTCTCATTTGGAGAAGGGCTGGAAGTGGAGTACTCGGAGGGTCAGTGTTGCATTTACTTTTGTTCTCAGCACATACGGCTGATTTGGATTTGGGCAATGAGAGCACAACCTCAAAATTTGCTGTTGGCACAAAAGTAGGGGGTTTGGCAACCAATGAAAATGACAGTAAAAGACTCCAGGAAGGTATAGGAGGGCTAGCGGAATGGCCAGACCGGCAGCAGATGCAATTTGATGTGGATGAATGTGAGATAACACATTTTCAGAGGACAAACAAGAAATGTAAATATACAATAGAAAGTTGCTGAAGGGCGTGGTGTAGTAGCGAGACCTGGACGTTCAAATACATAGTTCCATGAAAGTGTGTGAGCACAGGAAGATAAAGTCATAAAAAGCCCAAAGCTTTTTTGCAGTTTTATAAAAAGGACTATAAAGTACAAGCATAAAGAAGTATGGATAAATTTGTACAAAACTTGGGTTCACTTACAGTTAGAGGACTGTGATCAGTTTTGGTTACTCAATTATAGAAAGGACATGGAAGCTATGGAGAGCATCGGAGCAAATAATTTGGTCTTGCAGCAGAAACCAGCGCGCAGTGGGCGGTGCCCCTGGAACACATGCCCAAAGATGTCAGCCTAGGTTTGCTCCAAATTGGGCCTTATTTCCATGAAATCGGTAAACTGAAGATGCCAGTCGGGCATCCCAATGCAGCTCGCTGGTCTGGACCTTCTCGAAATTGGCCAGTTCTGACGTCGAGCCGGCCCACAGGTAGATCCTGGAGGGTCAGGGAAGGCCAGCAACAGTGGGCTGGGCCCAGTCTCACAGCATGAGCTCCTCCTGACTCCACATCAAAGTAAGTAAAGTAAAAAAAGTACTTACCTTTTCGCCGGCAGCCTCCAGTGGTCCATTTAAGGACCATTGATTAGGCCACAGTAGACCTGGAAAAAACTGAACGGTGCCGAATTTTGGACGGGGTCCTATAACAGGCATTAGGGCCCTGATTAACATATTCAAGGACATGATTGGCTGCCGACACACTTCCGTGGGGTAGGATTGGACGCAAGAGCTTGCTGCCCAAAATTGGTCCCCTGAATACATATTTTCCACCCACAGAATGGGCAGAGCGCGTGCCAATCTCTCCCACAGAGAATAGATTAATCAGGATGATGCCAGGTATAGGAAACTATTGCGAAATGGTGTGACTTAAGATACTATTTCCACTGAAACACAGTAAGTAAAGAGGAAATTGGGTCAAATTTTGGTAGAGCGAATAGGAAAAGACAATGGGATAGACTGCCACCCCCCCCCCCGGAGCAGTGTTAAGGCAGCCACTGGACAAAGCAGTGAATGAGAGTTTCAGCAGATTTGGATAGCTGGGCCTCATGAGCATGTCACTGGTGGGCTGCCCAGGCCTTGGGAACACTGACAGGCAGCCTGCCCAATCGGGAGGCTGGATTGCCGCCTGAGACCACCAGTATTTAAAGGGTGACTGGACCTCTTAAAGAGAGCTATCAAGTCACCCTCATAAAAGTGTCGCCTGCTGACTAGAAGTGATTTCACTGTAATTCTTATTGTTTCAGTTGCCCTCAGAAGTCTAAGTTCTGTTGTTTCAGTGTGTGATTGTTAATTAGCTGTTTGTTCAGTGACCCCAGAAAGAGTAATTTCTGCTGTTTCTCCACTTGCTTGCAGCATCTGCAGAATGTTGAGGGCAAGAGTTCTTAGATTCAGCGACATCGCGGTGGAGGCACTGGTGGGGTTGGCACGGCAGAGGAGGTAGGTCCTCTTTTCCAAATGATGGCACCCAGGGTGCGAAAATGCACACAGCTGCAGTCCCGGAAAGGACCCTGGTGTAAAAAGAACATTGAGGGCAACCGTCACTTTGACTGCCACTGGCATAGAGTGACCAGATGGCACAGAAGGCCGCAGTTACTCCTGCAGGAGGCTGTACGGGTCTGGCACAGTCTGCCAGGAGAACCTGAGCCTCCTTACACATTGCTCCTCTGTGAGCCCTTAGAAACAAACTCTTGGGGCTGGATTTTCCCAGCCCTGGGGAAGCGGGTTTGGAGGCGGGACTGCCGGAAAAATGGCAGAATTTGGGGGCGGGTGCCCAACCCGCCCCCAACCCGCCTCCATGCCATCTTGCCAAGAGGTGGGTAGCTGACCGGCGCCGGGTCCCACCTCCTCGAGGTGGGATGGGGATTAATGCCAATTAACTGCCTGTTAACAGGTAGTTTTTTGGCTAATCCCTATTTTGAGCCCTGAAGTGTGGGCTTCCCAACGGCTCCGAACCTCGCCAGGGTCAGCAAGGCGGGCCGTCGGTCTGCGGGGGTCGGAGGGGCCGAGATGTCCGGTGTGCAGGTGAGTGATGGGTGCATGTGTGCAGAGGTAAGTGTGTGAGGTGTTTCTAAAGTATTTTAATAAGTGTTACTTACCTTTACTTCTTCCTGCAAGCTTCCTCCCTTCAGGTCTCGGGAGTCCCTCAGCTCACCGACACAGAAAGCAGAATGGCCGCTGAACTGTCAAAAGCTGCAGCCTTCTGCTTTCTGGTCAGGAAGGCTTTCTAATTGAATAAAGACACAACTTAGAAGACAGATTAAACGGCTCTCGCTGACGTCACCAGTAACTGGCTTTCCCTTAATTGGCCTGCTAAGCTCGCTGGGTGGGCTTAACAAGGTCAATCAAGGGAAAGTAGCGTGGGTTGGCCACAAGTTGATGGAGGCGGGACTAAAACCCAACAAGTGGGAGTCCCGCCTCCAAGAGCTCCCCATTGACAAAATCCAGCCCTTGGTCTTTAGACACCATGTGGAGGGTAGGGTCACCTGCGTGCAACCTTCCTCCTATGTGATCCTATGGCAGCAGCTGCTGCAGCTCCAGCAAACTCTACTTGCTGCTCCTGCTGCTGCGCCGCTTGTTCCCCATCTCATCCTCTTCTGCCCACAATTGGGTGGCGAGAATCACTTCCGTTCCTGTTCTCCTCACTCACCCTCCCTGAAGGCAAATCATTCATTCTGCCAGGTTGCAATTCCTGTCACAGCATTGAGATATCAATTATCAGCAAAAGTTCTGATCAGTTTTCTCTGCAGCTGCTGGCCTCTTTAAATGACACTCCAAAGTGCTTATTCTGGCCTTCACCACCAAGGGCTGCTGGTCAGGCCCATCCCTTGGCCATCCTTCCGATTTGGTACTCAAAGATTAAATAGGGGTCCTGATTTGTATATCATTAGAATTCATAGAAACGTACAGCACAGAAGGAGGCCATTCGGCCCATCAGATACTGTGCTGGCTCTTTGAAAGAGCAGTCATGCTTCGTCCCACACCCCCGCTTTTTGCCCGTAACCCTGTAAGTTCCTCATCCTCAAGTACCTGTCCTCAAGTATCCATTTTAAAATTATTTATGGAATCAGCTTCCGCCACCTTTTCAGGTCGAGCGTTCCAGATCCCGGCAACTCTCTGAGTGAAAAAAATTCTCCTCATCTCCCCTCTGGATCTTTTTTCAATGAGCTTAAATCTATGACCTCTGGTTATTGATCCACTCGCCAGAGGAATCGTTTTTCTCTATCTACTCTATCAAAACCTCTCATCATCTTGAAAGCCTCTATTAGATCACCTCTTAACCTTCTCTGTTCCAAGGAGAACAGTCCTAACTTTCCCAACCTCTACTCATAACTTTAAGGATTTGTGTATATGGACACCAAGGTCTTTCTGCACATCTACACTTTTCAAAATCGTGCCATTTATAGTATACTGGCTTTCCATATTAATCTTCCCAATGTGCATCACTTCACACTTCTACACATTGAACTCCATCTGCCATGCTTCTGCCCATTTCACCATCCTGTCTATGTCAGCCTGAAGCCTCAACATGATCTGCTACTTTGCCACTTTTTGTATCATCTGCAAACTTTATAATGCTGCCCCCTACAGCTAAGTCTAGGTCATTTATAAAATTTGCAAAGAGTAATGGACCCAAAACTGACCCTTGGGGAACATCACTGCAAACCTACTAATTATTAGCCTACTAACATATAATATAAGCAGTAAATCCTGGAAACACTCAACAAGTCCGGCAACATTTGTGGAGAACGAACGGACAAAAAGTCACCGACCTGAAACGTTAACTCTGTTTCTCTCTCCACAAATGCTGCCTGACCTGCTGAGTATTTCCAGCATTTTCTGTTTATATTTCAGATTTCTAGCGTCCACAGTATTTTCCCTCCTCATTATTAGGCTGCTGCTGTGGTCAGGCGGCCGCCCAGGCCACCTAACCTAAGGACCCCAGGAAATGATGCCAGTAGTGCTGTCAATGTAAACAAGACAGTATGGGGGAGAAATTCGGTATCAACCCATTTGGGACGCAATTATCGGCCGGGCGCAAAGTTTAGCGCCTGGCGCTAATTATCACCTCCGACTGCAAACTTGGCTTCTATCGCCCCTGGAGGTGATTAGAGCACTAAATCAGGCATTACACACCTGCCTTAAGGCGCTAAGGCCGAGGAGCGAGGCACTAACTCACAGCGCGGGTGAAGCGCAGGTGCTGCCAGTTAGCAATTGAACACAGACACACTGGCACCAGCCAGTTCTTAAAGGGGAGGGTCGATCTTGCTCTCCAGCCACACCCTGCTCATTGTAGCCTTGAATTTTGGCCTGGACAGACCTGAACTTCAAATCTGCTGCAAAGAACAATGGAGAGGCCCAGGGAACGAGCTCAGTGCTTCAGCGACCGGGCCTTGGTGGCTCTGGTTGGCGCAGTGGAGCACCAAAGATCAGTACTCTACCCACAGAGTGGCAGGAGGCCATTGCCATGCGAATATAGAAGAGTGTGGAGGGAGGTGGCTCAGCACGTCTCCTCCAGGAGCCTGGTGCCCAGGGCCCACACCCAATGTCATAAGAAGTTCAATGACCTCACTCAGGTGTTCAGGGTGAGTGGCTGCTTTTCAATACCTCTACATCCCTCCATCTCAACTTCACTCAGTGCCCAGAGGGTTTAAAAACCCCAAATGCCCAACATTCATCCAAGACCTATGGCCATCTCATAAAACACACACGCACATTCCACACCTAGCATACATTATGGGCTATTCAACTATGGGAGGCAAAAGCAGGAACTAAGTGTCACAAAACATCTTTGAAAGTTCTCTATCTGAATGCACATAGCATTCGTAACAAAATAGACGAGTTAATGGCACAAATAACTACATATGGGTATGATCTTGTGGCCATTACAGAAACATGACTGCAGGGTGACAATGCCTGGGAATTAAACATACCAGGTTATGTAACGATCAGGAAGGACAGGCAGGAAGGAAGGGGAGGTGGGGTGGCTATGTTAATAAAGGAAGGAATCGCTGTAATACAGAGAAATGATATTGGGTCAAAAGATCAGGATAATGAAACAGTTTGGGTGGAGGTAAGGAATAATAAGGGGGGAAAAACACTAGTGGGCGTAGTCTATAGGCCTCCGAACAGTGACAACTCTGTTGGACAGAGTATCAATCAGGAAATAGTTGAGGCTTGTAATAAGGGAACATCTATAATTATGGGGGATTTTAACTATCATATTAATTGGACAAATCAAAATGGGCAGGGCTGCCTTGAGGATGAGTTCATTGAGTGTATTAGGGATGGGTTTCTTGAGCAGTATGTAACTGAACCGACCAGGGGGCAAGCAACCTTAGATCTGGTCCTGTGTAACGAGATGGGATTAATTAAAAATGTCCTAGTAAAGGATCCCCTTGGAATGAGTGACCATAACATGGTTGAATTCCATATTCAATTAGAGGGTGAGAAGGTTGGATCTCAAACAAGCATGCTAAGCTTGAATAAAGGAGACTATGAAGGTATGAGAGCGGAATTGAGTAGAGTGGATTGGGAAAATAGATTAAAGGGTAAGACGATACATGATCAGTGGTGTACATTTAAGGAGTTATTTTACAACTTCCAAAAAAAATATATTCCACTGAGAAGAAAAGGGTGCAAAAGAAAAGACAGCCATCCGTGGCTAAGTAAAGAAATTAAGGATAGTATTCGACTAAAAACAAGGGCATATAAGGTAGCCAAATCTAGTGGGAGGATAGAGGATTGGGAAAACTTTAAAAGACAGCAAAAAATAACAAAAAGATTGATTAAGAAAGGGAAGATAGATTATGAAAGTAAATTAGCAAAAAATATAAAAACAGATAGTAAGAGTTTTTATAGTTATATAAAAAGAAAAAGGGTGGCTGAAGTAAATGTTGGTCCCTTAGAGGATGAGACCGGGAAATTAATGGTGGGAAATATGGAGATGGCAAAAACACTGAATGAATATTTTACATCAGTCTTTACAGTAGAAGACACTAAGAATATCCCAACACTGGACAAACAGGGGGCTAAAGGGGGGGAGGAGCTAAACACGATCAAAATCACTAAGGAAGTGGTACTCGGTAAAATAATGGGACTCAAGGCGGATAAATCACCTGGACCTGATGGCTTACATCCTAGGGTCTTGAGGGAAGTGGCGGTAGGGATTGTGGATGCATTGGTAATAATTTTCGAAAACTCCCAGGACTCGGCAAAGGTCCCGGCAGACTGGAAAACTGCTAATGTAACACCCTTATTTAAAAAGGGCAGTAGACAGAAGGCTGGAAACTATAGACCGGTTAGCCTAACATCTGTGGTAGGTAAAATTTTGGAGTCCATTATTAAGGAGACAGTAACAGGACATTTGGATAATCATAATTTAATAGGACAAAGTCAGCATGGTTTTATGAAGGGGAAGTCATGTTTGACAAATTTGCTGGAGTTCTTTGAGGAAGTAATGTAAAGGGTGGATAAAGGGGAACCAGTGGACTTAGTGTATTTAGACTTCCAAAAGGCATTTGACAAGGTGCCACACAAAAGATTATTGCTTAAGATAAAAAATCACGGGATTGGGGGTAATATTCTGGCATGGATAGAGGATTGGCTATCTAACAGAAGGCAGAGAGTTGGGATAAATGGTTCATTCTCAGACTGGCAATCAGTAACTAGTGGTGTTCCGCAGGGGTCAGTGCTGGGTCCCCAACTCTTTACAATCTATATTAACGATTTGGAGGAGGGGACCGAGTGTAACATATCAAAGTTTGCAGATGATACTAAGATGGGAGGGAAAGTAGTGAGTGAGGAGGACATAAAAAACCTGCAAGGGGACATAGACAGGCTAAGTAAGTGGGCAGAGATTTGGCAGATGGAATACAATACTGGAAAGTGTGAGGTTATGCACTTTGGCAGGAAAAATCGTAGAGCAAGTTATTATCTTAATGGCAAGAAACTGGAAAGTACTGAAGTACAAAGGGATCTGGGGGTCCTGGTGCACGAAACTCAAAAGGTTAGTATGCAGGTGCAGCAAGTGATTAAGAAGGCCAATGGAATGTTGGCTTTCATTGCTAGGGGGATAGAATATAAAAATAGGGAGGTATTGCTTCAGTTGTACAAGGTATTGGTGAGACCGCACCTGGAATATTGCGTACAGTTTTGGTGTCCATACTTAAGAAAGGACATACTTGCTCTCGAGTCAGTACAAAGAAGGTTCACTCGGTTAATCCCGGGGATGAGGGGATGGACATATGAGGAGAGGTTGAGTAGATTGGGACTCTACTCATTGGAGTTCAGAAGAATGAGAGGCGATCTTATTGAAACATATAAGATTGTGAAGGGGTTGGATCGGGTGGATGCGGGGAAGATGTTCCCGATGATGGGTGAAACTAGAACTAGGGGGCATAGTCTTAGAATAAGGGGCTGCTCTTTCAAAACTGAGATGAGGAGGAACTACTTCACTCAGAGGGTGGTAGGTCCATGGAATATGCTGCCCCAAAAAGCTGTAGAAGCTACATCATTACATAAATTTAAAACAGAAATAGACAGTTTCCTAGAAGTAAAGGGAATTAAAGGTTACGGGGAGCGGGCAGGAATTTGGACATGAGTCTAGGTTCGGATTGGTCATGGCCCTGTGGGTAGCGGAGCGGGCCCGGGGGCCGTGTAGCCTGATCCTGCTCCTATTTCGTGTGTCTAATTCTGTTAGATTCAGGAGATGGTTCTGTGATAGTGGATTGGCGGTTAGGATCAGATCAGCCATGATCTTATTGAATGGCGGAGCAGGCTCGAGGGGCCGATTGGCCTACTCCTGCTCCTATTTCTTATGTTCTTATGTTCTTATGTTCTTATGTTCTTGCATCAGGCAAGGACATGACTGCACATTCACTCAGATGCCGTCCTTTTTCTTGCAGGCCAAGCTATCTCACAACAGGTGCCAGCAGCAAGGGACGGGTGGAGGGCCGGCTGAGCTGCAGACCCTCAGTGATTTGGAGGTATGTGTGCACAGGATCGTTGCCAGCCAGGTGATAGGTGCCATGGCCGCTAGAGAGGTCCAACCCTTGGGGACAGCAATGGTAAGTTCATCAGCTTCCTCTGCTCTCATTCCACTTGCCCCTCACAACACCAGCCTTTTACACTTTCAATCCAACTTACTAAATGTCTCCAGTCCTTGCTCCCTTACTGCCCCCCTGTCCTGATGCTAAAGCCACTCTTGTACCTCCCTGCTTTCAGAACCACCAGCTGAGCAGCCTCTCCCTCAAATAACAAGTGGCAGCAACGCCCCAGGTGAGGAGGAAGAGGAGGCCGGAGCCTCACCGCCTGCGTCTCCCGATGGAGCCCATGACCACACTGGGACCACGCCTTCCCTGGAGGGGAGCAGAGGGGAAGGGTCTGATGAGGACGAAGCTCCGGGACCCAGCGGGCTGCAGCAACGCCATGGGGGCAGGGAAGCTCGGGGGCCATCTCCCCGGAGGGAGAGTAGGCCAGCGAATCCTGCTGCACTGGACGCAGAGGAGGAGCAGCACATCGCTGAAATGAATAGCCAGGCCTTGAGCATGCACACTTAGCTCATGGGTGCAATGGCAAGGGTGCCCGAAAGCATTGATGGACTGGCAAGGAGTGTGTCGCACTCCGCTGCCGCACTGGCCGAAACAACGCAACGGCTTAGTGCTGCAATTCAGTCACTGGCTGCCATCTAATCTCAGACTGCTCTCATGCAGTCTCAGATTGATGTAACGCAAGCACTGACTGCTGCCATCATACAAACATAGAAACATAGAAACATAGAAGATAGGAGCAGGAGTAGGCCATTCGGCCCCTCGAGCCTGCTCCGCCATTTAATGAGATCATGGCTGATCATCCAAACTCAGTACCCTGTCCCTGCTTTCTCCCCATATCCCTTAATCCCTTTAGCCTTACGAAATATATCTAACTCCTTCTTGTCGCTGGTTCAGCCACATTGCCCTGGGGCTCTCACGGTGCCGCAGCAGGCCAGCAATCTGTGCTCCAGCAGATTGCTCCGGATGCTGAGGTGCTGCCCCGTGGGAGTGCCAGTTTGTCGGGCGAGCAGGGAGGTGCTGTCCTCTCTCAGGATGGCAGCCTTCCTGCTCCCACCACTGGCACGTCCCCATTGCACTTGCCACCGCCTGCAACACAGCCAGCCCAGACTGCTGCTGCCCATGCAGAGTTGGTGCAGTCTGCAACCGGGCCCTCCAGGCCCAGAGCTGGTCAAGGGCGTCCTTCAAGGGCATCTGTAGTCTCAGGATCTGACATTCCACCAGCCTTGCTGCCGCTACTGGGGCCCCATTATCAAGGAGCAGTTGGGTGGGAAGGGGGGAAGTGCGCAAGGGATGGGGACCACCCTCGAAGGGCAAACAGTAGGAGGTCTAAATAAATGGTAGGAATGTTTTTAGTAAAGGTCGAGCTTCATCTGATTACATTTGTTTAGTGTTTTGGCATTTATCTCCAGCTTGTGAGAATCAGTTCTGTTAATTAATGATTTGTTGTGTTTGTTTCTATTAGTTTGTCCTGAATAAATGACACACACAGAGTTTGTTAAATAAAAAAGTTGTTGTATTCAAAATGTACATGTTTAGCCTTTGGAATCATTGCTGCTTTGGTCGGCTATAGGGGTTGCGGGTTGCTTTCCATCATGTTGTTCTCCATGCCAGAAACCATTGTCTGAGTAGGGGCCTAGAGGCGGCTTGTTATCAGCTGTTGACGGATGGCCCTTGCAGTGGCAACATTGTGGGCCTCCCTCCCGCCGTGGTGCTGCTGATGATCCTCCTCCTCTTTCTCCTCCTCTTTCTCCTCCTCTTTCTCCTCCTCTTCCTCCTCCTCTTCCTCCTCCTCCTCCAGTGGTGCACCAATCCCTGGTGGCATTGGCTGGGTCCTGTGGATTGTCAGGTTGTGAAGCATGCAGCACACAACTATGAAGAGGGAGACTCGCTCAGGAGAGTACTGCAGAGCTCCTCCTGAGTGGTCCAGACATTGGAACCATTGCTTGAGCACGCCATTCATCTGCTCAATTATGTGCCTGGTGACGATATGGCTCTCATTATACTGCAGCTTGGCAGGGGTGTTGGGGTTACGGAGCGGTGTCATCAGCCAGGTGCAGTACCAGTAGTGACCACCCCTGTATATAAGCCTGTGTAGTAACTTTGTATAGTAATTCCAGTTTTGTCTCCATTCAGTAAACACCTGTTATAACCAACTTCTGCAGCCCGTGTCTCAATTACACACGGACATTACACCCTGGTCCTCAGTTGAGGCTGCAGATCTGGTGGTGGCAGGTGGCAGAACTCAGTGACCACCTCCTTGCTGAAGCGCAGCCTGCGCAAACACTGCTCCTCAGACAAATGACTGTAGGAGAATTGTTCCCGGAATACCCTGGGAGGGTAAGGTCTCCTGTGCAGAGGCCTGTTGGCCCTCCTCCCTCTGGCCATGATTGTCACTCTCTCTCTGCGTCTCTGATGCCTCCGATTCTGCAGGTGCAGGACAACACTCCGAATCAGTGCAGCCCACATAGTCACTTCTAAATCGATGCAAGGAAGGTCAAATCAAAAAGAACCTGCAAAGTGCTGCTCAGTACCCAGAACTCCTTCACACAGCGTTGAATCTCTCCAGAAGTCTCTCTCTGTCAAAATCTCTCTCTCTCTCTGTCAGAATGCATGGTGCAAAAATGTCTCAGACAAAAAAAGGCAGGAAGAGGCCACCTTTACATAGCACTCTCCAAGCCCCTTCCCGACTGCAAAACGTTCCCCTCTACCTGTCGATGCTAGCGGCAGGCGGAAAGGAAGGGGGCGCCACTCAATATCCGGTCCGGGGCATTGCACGCTCGACTGATGTCACGATTTGCGGGCGCAGGAGATCATGGCGGCAGAGTTTAGCGCCGCCACAAAAACTCAATTTTTGAGTGGCGTAAACATCGCCGCGCCCGGGCGCTAGTTGCTTTGCGCCCCGTTAGCGCCCTCTTAGGGCGCAAACAGGAGGCGCTAATCGACCAAATTTTCCCCCCTAAGTCTTTCCTACCGGCCCATTTCTGCTGGGCAGGAGTCCTGTAAATTCAACTCTATTTCCCCTGGTTGGCGAGTCAGTGATGAGTCGGTCATCAGTTTAAAATTGGAACTAAGAGATTAAGGAGCAAGGTTGGGTGAGATGTTTTTAGGCAGCTGGTTTTTGAAGCATGGAATGCTTTGTCACAGGGAGTGATTGAGATACAAATGACAAAATAGAATCAATAAAACTTTAGGCAGGGACCTAAAGTAACGAGCAAACTGGTATTTGTTTTTTTATGTGCACACATTTTTTTCACTTCACCACCGCCCCCCCCCCGCCACCCCCACCTACCCCCGCCCATTTATCACAATAGAACACATTAGCCCCTTTCACTTTGGTTCTTAAATGAGAATCCTTGACATAACACACATAGGGCGAACAATTGAGATCATTAGCGTCTGTTTTGTGGGTGCTACGAGTGCCCTTAAGCTCCAAAATGGCATCTGCAGCACGCATGTCCTCTAGTGAGGCGGATCGCATGGGACAGCATTACCAGTGAACATCTGCCAGAAGTATGCAGAGTAGGCAGATCATGATGTCAATCAGCGTGCAACGCTGATTTGACACCAGCTGTGCCATTTTGGAGCTCAATGCTCCAACTAACACGTGTTCAGCAGCAGGAAGGACCCCCCCACTGGAGGGATCATCAATTATTTATAGGTTCGTTGCTGGTTGATTTCTTCTGGTTGTTGCTACAATTCTACAAGTGTTTGATGCTTTCTATAGTTGTTTCAAGTTGCAAAATGCTAAGCGAGTGGTGTGGCAGGTGCTGAAGAATGTTTTCTTGACTTCAACGCTTCTGCACAAACCACTTGCTGCCAAACATGGGAGCACTAGTAGCAATTCCCCTTGGAATACAGCATGACAAGGAGAATGAACAGAGGCCACGCAGAGCAGGACAAACTCCTGGAAGGGGGAGGAGGGAAGAAGGGCTCTCAGCTGGCGGCCATATCCGTCAAAGGTGTTCAGGGAGCAATTCTCCTACCTGAACCTCAGCGAGGAACAATGTGTGAGACGTCTGTGCTTCACTAAGAAGGTCTCACCGAAATCTGTCACCTGCTGCAGCCACAACTGCCACCTCAGAGCAGGGCGAGGACCGCATTGCCAGTGGCTGCGAAGGTGACCGTGGCGATGAACTTTTACGCGTCGGGCTCCTTCCAGGCTGGAGCTGGAGATATTTGCAACATCTCGCAGTTTGCTGTCCATTGTTGCGTAACTGTTGTGTCACTGAGGCTCTCTATTCAAAGGGAGGTAACTACATTTCATTGCCAGAGACAAACAGGGTGCCATTGGTTGCATGCACATCATTTTGCAGGTGCCGCATGTCAACTCTGCCATATACTGGAACCGAAAGGGATTCCACTCCCTCGATGTACAGCTGGTGTGCGACCATAGGCAGCGAATCATGCAGTTAACTGCCTGGTATCCTGGCAGCAGTCATGATGCCTTCATTTTACACAGTCCGCCCGCTGTGACAGCTACATTTCAGCCACCACGGCAAACCACATGGTGGCTACTGGGCGACAAGGGCTATCCGCTGACGACATGGCTCATGACTCCGGTGCGCAACCCACACATACGTGCACAGCATGCACACAATGAAAGCCATGCTGCCACACGTAAAGTGATAGAGCAGACTATTGGAGTGCTGAAGCAATGCTTCCATTGCCTGGACCACGCCAGAGGAGCCCTGCAGTACTCGGCAGAGCGGGTGTGGAGATTTGTGGTGGTCTGCTGCATGCTGCACAACCTCGCCATAATGAGGGCACAGCCCTTGCTACCAGCTATACAGTGAGCAGCTGAGGAGGAGGAGGATGAGGAAGAGGAAAGGAGGAGGCAACCTTGGCAGCCTCTTTCTGGCCGGGCTGCCCGTAAAGAACTCATCTAACTGTGATACCAGTAAACGTAACCCCAATTCCCCATTCACCAACAGTCTCACACCTTACCTTCCCTCTGTCACTGACCACCACACATTGGCCGCAATGCAAAAATAATGGTTGCAGCATGGCTGGTGGAAGGCTGCTGACTTTCAGTGGAGGAGACTGCAGATGGCCTTGGAGGACGACCTCGAGCAGCTCTGGGCCTAGTCGGCCCGGCTGTAGATTGCACCATCTCGGCATGGGCGGCAGCTGTCTGGGCTGGCTGGCTGACAGGCAACAGCAAGGGCACTGGCAGAGCGGCAGGTGTGGGAGGATGAAGGCTGTCATCCTGAGAGAGGACAGCAGGTTCGTGCTCCACGGAGCAACTGCCACTTCCCCCGGGGCGGAACCTCAGCAATCCTAGTAATCTGTTTGAGGAGAGATTGCTGGGCTGCTGTGACATCCACAGCCATAATGGCAGCAGTCTGCGCTTGCATGGCAACAAGCTGACCTTGCGTGACAGCAGTCTGAACTTCCACTGTAGTACTCAGACGTTGGGTGTCTGCTGCTTGTGCTGCAATAGAAGCTAAGACATCGGCCATCAGATGCTGCATCATGGTTGGCTCCACAAATGTGCTAATGGAGGTGGCCTCCACTTCCACGCTGGCAAGGATGGGCTCCAAGCTTTACGCAAAACCCTGTCCCAAGTTGGTGCCGGACTCCTCCATGCTCCTTGACGTTGCACGCAGGCTTCCCAATGCACCAAGCATTTCTGTGTGCATACCCATCAGCTTTCTTCTGTAGCCCACCCCATCGAAGAACTCATCTGAGTCATCTTCAGCAGAACACATGTGCGACCTCGCCCTCCGGGGAGCTGCCACCTGCGCTACCCTTTCCCCCTGCCCTGGCTGCAGGCCTTTCATGCCCGGTGACTCACCACGCGCAGATCCCACCTCTAAGCCATCCTCCAAATTACGCGCAGTGTCAGCATCTGATTGAAAGGCGGGCAGCATGAAGTTGGCGTGCCGCCTGCATTTCAATCAACGGGCGTGGGACAATCATGCATCGCGATCGCAGTGCCCGTTTTGAGGGGCTATTCAATTTAGCCCCCATTATTTGAGCGTCTTTCACAAATAGAGAAACCACGGCCTAGAAATTCATCTCGGGCGGTGGCACGAAGCGGGTGGTATCGGATCGTCCACCTGTTATACGCAGCGCCTGATATTCAGGTCCATTGACTGCAATCAGACGCTGCGTGTAATAGGCGGACGATCCCATTCTGCCAGCTTTGCACCGCCACCCGAGACGAATATCTCACCCTAAATTGAAATGTGAGTTTCTTGTATTTTTATTTTCATGCGCATTAGCCATTTGATAGGTTATAAAGGATAGCTATTAAATGGAAGCAAATTAAAACAGTTGGAATTCAGTCGTCAACATAGTGTCTTTATTTGTGGGTCCACATAAATTACATTGTAGTTTATTGAACAGATTATAGAAAACCAGCATGCACTGCAGTTCAGGCCCTGCAGACGAACAAGTATTATTGCTGGTTACCCTTACACATGTTGCTTTAAGACGTTTGTCATTTGTAGATTCCTTTCATTCAAATAGTTAAAAATGTACTAAAACAAGCCGACACACAACAATGTCATAAAATAAGCTGGTACATAATTTAAAAGTAACATATATTTGTAAATATTAAATATTAACTTAGGTTAAATTGATTAGTGGGGCATTATTGTTCCTCAACCAAGTTGTAATGCCATGTCTGTGCATCAGATGTCCTTCTCTGTGGACCCGCTGGGTGATAAGGAAATGCTCTGTGAATTATTAATGTCCTTTGTCCTTTGTTGTGTAAAGGAACAATGTGTTGCTTCCATAGCTGAAACTGTACAGTCAGTGGTTTCAGTGTTGCACATTCCACACTGGCAGCTTATCGCTACTGGGTAAGTATAGTAAGGGTTAACATTGGCAGGGCAGTTCGGAATGGTTATGGTTTCGTAGGTTATTTCCTTGTAGCTGCAAATATCTTGATAGATGGAGGCCAAGGAGTGCTTGAAGACTGGATCCTAAAAAATAAAATTGGAAAAAAAAATTAGGAAAAGTGGCACAATTAACACTTAAGCATCACAACAGGATATAAATATCAAAACACTTCCTCTTGCAGTGTGTAATTTGATTCTGACTAATTGCATTATCCACCTCTACAGCATTTTATAGTCTGTGCCAACCTATCATTCAGTCGCCCTGCAAAGCAGGTGCAGTTTTCCAGTCATGTCCTCACTAGAAGTTCAACGCTGTTATGAAAGTTTAAATAAAAGCAGAAAATGCTTGAAATATCAAGTAGGTCCGTCAGCATCCATAAAAAGAGAAGGCAAGTTAATTTTTTGGGTGTTGACGTGTTAACCTGTGGTTTATTTTTTCAAATGGTGACAGACCTAGGGGCCTAGAAATTCATTTTGGGGCGCCCAGCTCGCCTGGGCGCCGGAATTACCGCTGCGCGCGGATCCACTTGCGCAAGCGGGATATTCAGTGTCAGCGCACCAAGTGGAAGGCGGCCGCTAAACAGGGGTTTCGGCGCCCCGCTTGGGCGCTGAAACTGATTATCGGCGCGCTAGTGGCCGCAGCGCCACCCGCAGCGGAGCGGCAGGCTGCGGTACTGCAGGCCTTCCTCCCTCTCTTAAGGGGGAGGTGCCTGCAGCAGCCGGAGCCCCGATCGCGAGTGCCGGCAAAAGAGCCCGGCACAACGGAGAAGTGCCGGGCTCCCGGAAACCAGCCGGCAATGCCGCGGGGGGGGGCGGTGGAGGAGGCCGGGGAAGGAGGTGCGGGCAGGCGGCCGCCGAAAAAGTGGCCGGCCGCACCTCCACTTTAATTACCGCCACTACCGCCACAGGTAGGCCCTGTGTACCGGTCGCTGTTTGCGGCCGGCGCTGAAGAGGCGGGCGCGACTTAATATGGCGTTCTTCGCAGAAACGGGGCGCTGCGCACACCGATGACGTCATCGGTGGCGGCGCAGCGCTACAGCCTAACGCCGCCATTAGCGCCCCGCTGAACTTCGCCTGAAGTTTGCAGACTGGCGCAAAAGCCCTCTTTGGGCGCAAACTGGTGGCGCAGGCCACTGAATTTCTAGGCCACTGTGTTTTATTTTAAACATTTTTGTTTTATTTTAAGCAGATTTCCAGCATTTGCAGTTTCTTTTTTTTTTATCTACAGAAGTTTAAATGCTTGTTCTTGCATCTGTAACATCGGTTTAGATCACTTCCCTCACGTCGCAGAATATCAAACGCACTGTAACTGAAAACCTATCGACAATTATATCCTCACCTTCGTGAAACAGTAACCAGAGCACCAAGTCACATTGACTGTGCCACAATACCCACACTCTTCCTTTTCCACTGCTATCGTGATATCAGTTAGCTGACATCTGTTCAGCGACTGGACAGACGTCCAGCACAGGAACAAGAGAAATATGTGGATTGCAGAGATCTTGGTCACCATAACTTGGAACATGAGACTAATCTGAAAAAAAAATAAATGAAAGTTCTCCAATTAATACATATATTGTATAAAAATGTACATACCTATCAGCAATGTTCCCTTTAAAAAAAATTTTGGCTGCGCGCCCCTTTTAAGGGACTGTGCGGCCCATTCAAAATACCGCACACGCGCAGTTTTTCCCCCATTTAAAAGCCGGTTGCGTAGGAGCTCCGAAGCGCTGCGTGGCCGCATGATCGTGCAGCTTGAAGGAAACATTGTCTATCAGCCTCCTTTACATATGAATTGAACACTTTCAGGTCAGATATGACCATAGCCAAATATAGTACAAAGCTTCCTTACATAATCTGATTAAAAATGAATATTAGATAAAAGACTTTCGTACATGGTTAGTGTATGTACACCCCATTTAAAATTCATAGTTCCCTCAAATCACTCAAGTCCAACACATGTTTAGTCAACATTATGATGTACGTGAGATTTTAATCAATGTAACTGATACTTCAGTCACTTCTCTGCTATTCGGTCAAGTCTGTATGTTAGTGCAAAATTATACCAGTTATCACACGACAGATGATGATTGTATTTTTATAATCTTTAGAGTAATGTCTTTTTTCCATCCTCTCTTGTCTTCATCATAATAGCTTGTAATCAACAGCTTTTCAAAAGAATTACTTCATTCACAGTCTTCTACTTCTTCACTTTCAAAGGTTATAAATTTAGAGACAGATAATCATTGTTCCATGTCTGAAACACAAAGCTATATTTTAAAGTACTTGAAGTTAAATCTTCAGCATGCTATCATTATTCAGCACTTTGCTAAAAAAAATCAAAAATACCTTTATATACGCACACATAACAGAGGTTTTCTTTGAGCTACAGTGCATCAGTAATGTAAAAGGATCACAAACCGAATTTCCCTTTATACTGAATCAGTGCTATTACCTCCCGATCAAAGGATTTAGGGTTCTACTTCAACCAATCGCCTGCTTATTTCTGCACCTGAGGTAATTGGAGCCCTTAGGTTTTTGCAGCGATTTAGTTCAGTCATAGCATGAGGGGATTTTTTTGAAAAGCTGTTGATTACAAGCTATTATGCTGAAGGAAACAGAGGAAGGAAGAAAGACATTACTCTAAAGATTATAAAAAATAAAATCATCATCTGTCGTGTGATAACTAGTAAAAATATAAATTAATGTTCACGGCTTCAGGTGTCGTTCCATGGTGGATATTTCTACTACAAGGTCTCTATTAAGGTCAAATCATTTTAGAACTGGATGGGTTAGCTAATACTTAGGTAACAAATTGGCTATTACTGACTAAGAAGTAGATGGAAATAATGGGGGTGAAATTCAGCTTCTGCATGGCCGCAAAATGGGTGTTATACCACCCGCCCATTGAATGGAAAGCAAACTTGGACGGAGTGTATAACAGGCGGCCGATCCGATCCAATATCGCTCGTTTTACACCGTCACCGAAAGCTAAAATTACCGCCAATGTGTTCAGGCTAAAAAAGGAAATGGAAATATAATGGGCCGGATTTTCCGATCGGAGGCTTCCTGCGGGCGGATGCCTCCGATCGGGAAAAATCTACGCTCTCACCTGCTGGCTTCGTAGGTCCCGAGACTTCTGATCCTGGGCCTCGCCTGGTGCGCGCGCGCAGGGGCCCAGGTATCTCAGGGGCGCAGGCGGTTCGCAAGCGTCCCTGGGATCACGTGGGCCATGGGGAACCAATCAATGAAGGGAATCCCCCTTCACCCTTTTGACAGTTCTCCACACACAGAACTGTCAAAAGTGTGAATGGGGATCACATTTAAAAAGACACTAAAATATTAAATACATTTTTAAAAATCACATATTTAAAATTAGTTAAAATTACATTAAATTAAATATTTTAAACAAAAATTTAATTTTTTGAAAAAATAATTAAAGTTTTTCAAGGGGCTAAAATAAACTTACCTTTTTTAAAAGTATTTTAAAATTATAAATGAGTGAAAAAAAATTATTTTTTAACTTTTTTAATCTCTTATGCTGGTAGATGCAGGCTTTATGCCTGCTTATACCAGGCGTAAGATTTTTTAAAGCCTTTCAGTGGGCAGGGATTCTGTAGAAAGCAGAACTCTCCACCCCGCAAAGACCCTTCTCCCGGGCAGGCGGATGATCTGTCAACTTGACAGATCGCAAGTGCCGGGTTTTAGCGCATGCACTTCGCACGCCTGAAACCGGCACTTGTGAGGCCCCTACGGGTGTGTACACAGCTCGTACACACCCATAGGGGTCGGAATAGCCGGCCCATTACATTTAAATAGGGGATAAGAATGTTTTGAATGAGAAACTGAATGCTCTTGTGCTAATTCAAGTAGCATTAGGAATAAATTATTGGAATTAGAGTTATACACAGCTGATGATACTATTGATATTATATCAGCCAGTGGCTCAGTTGATAGTACCCTCACCTCTGAGTTAGAGGCTGTGGGTTCAAGTCCCAATCCATGAGACTTGAGAACAAAAATCTAGACTGATACTCCAGTGTAATACTGAGGAAGTGCTGCACTGTCAGAGGTGCCGTCTTTCTGATAAGACGTTGAACTGAGGCCCCGCCTGCTCTCTCAGGTGGATGTAAAAGATCCCATGGTGCTATTTCAAAGAAGAGCAGGGGAGTAAATGGGCTGCCACGTTTCCTACATTACATCAGTGACTACACTCCAAAAAAGTACTTTATTGGCTGTAAAGTGCTTTGGGATGTCCAGTGGTCGTGAAAGGCGCTATATAAATGCAAGTCTTTCTTTGTTGTTATAAGCTCCACTGATGACTCAATGAGTGGCATAGTCATGTAGACAAGGAAAGTCCCAAGCTTGATCCTTTGTCTGTGCTGAGTTAATTGGTGCTAGCCACAGCAATTGTACAGGCAGTATAATTCACTCCCTCAAGTCCAAGGGGTGCAGCAATGGCTTCTCTTCCCATCCCAGCAACATTACCTCTGGACTCCCCCAAGGATCTAACCTTGGCCCCTTCCTCTTCCTCGTCTACATACTGCCATGGCGACAGCATCCACAGGCATGGGCTCAGCTTCCACATTTACGCTGATGAAACCCAGCACTATCTCTCCACTGCCTGTCTCGACCTCTCCAATACCTCAGAGTTGCTGGGACTGCTTGGCCGACACTAACTCCTGGATGGGCTGTAATTTCCTCCAGATAAAATTGGAAAGATCGAAGCCACACCACAAACTCTGTATTCTTGTCACCGATTCCATCCCCCTCACCAGCCGTTGTCTCGCGTTGAACCAGAATGTTTGCAACCTCGCTGTCCTATTTGGCCTTGAGTTGAGCTTCTGACCCCACATCACAAAGACAGCCTACCTCCATAACATTACACTCCGCCCCTGCCTCAGCTCATCCATGCCTTTTTTCAACTCCAAATTCGACTATTCCAAAGCTCTCCCAGTAACCTCCCAGCCTCCATCCTCCATAAAATTTAGCTCACCCAAATCTCTGCTGACCGTATTCTATCCTGCACCAAGTCCCGCTTATGCATCACCCCTGTGCTTGCTGATCAAAACTGGCTACTGGTAGTTCAACATCACAAATTTAAAATGATCATTGTTGAGTTTATATCCCTTCACGGCCTCAGCCATTCTTATCTCTGTAACTTTCACCAGCCGTACAACTGCTGAGATCTCTGCATTCGTCCAGTTTGGGGTTTTTGTGTAGCCCCAATACCTTTGCCCTACTATAAGTGGCCGTGCTTTCAGCTATACTTGCCTCCTTGAAAAAGTCCAACATCCCCACCAACACCTGGGAATCCCTGGCCCAAGACTGCACAAAGTGGAGGAGAAGCATCCGGGAAGGCACCGAACACCTCGAGTCTCTTCGCCGGGAGCAAGCGGAAGCCAAGCGCAAGCAGCGCAAGGAGCGCACATCAACCCAAGCACCCCACCCACCTGTCCTGTAGGTCCCGCATTGGACTCATCAGTCACCTGAGAACTCATTTTTAATGTGTAAGCAAGTCATCCTCGGTTCCGAGGGACTGCCTAAGAAGGAAAGAAGAAAGAGATTTAGGCCCGACGCTTTGGAATTCTCTCCCTAAACCTCTCCAGCTCTCATTCTTCCTTTAAGACTCTTGTTAAAGCCCACCTATTTGACCAAGCTTTTAATTAGCCTGCTGATATCTCATTCTTTGGCCTGGCATCCATTTTTGACTGATTATGCTTCTGTGAAGCTCCTTGGAATGTTTACCTATGTAAAAAGTGCCATATAAATGCAAGTTGTTGTTGTTGTATAATTGGCCTCAGCATCAATTTTAGATTAGGGAGGGAGAAGTCTGCCCTGGCTCCTGCTCCTCCTTGCTATCCATCATGCCTGACTGGGCGTGCATTTGTGTGGACATTGTGAATAGTGATTTCTTGGGCAAGGCATCACAGGACAATTGCCACTTATGGAATCACACCCAAGCAGGATGTTGATGCCTTCAGGAGTGGAGAAGGAAGAGGAGAAAATATCAGAATCATAGGAATATGAAAGCAAGGCAAGAGCACAGAGGCAATTGAGGGGGCTGAAGAAATGACAGACAAAAATTCCCATAAGTACTGAGACCTCACAACTGCTTCCTTGCCTAAGGGCTGGGTTTTGTCAATGGGGACGTGATGGGTAGGGTTGTAGTCCCGCCTCCATCAATTTGTGGCCAACCCACGCGATTTTCCCTTGATTGACCTTGTTGAACCCGCCCAGCGGGTTCAGCAGGCCAATTAAGGGACACCCGGTTACAGGTGATGTCAGGGATTGACATTTCATCTGTCAAGAGCTTTTGACATGAAATATCAGCGTTTGACAGCTCTGTGAAGCTGTCAAACACTGACAATCTGACTTCTAACTTGAGTCCTTCTCCACAGACTCAGTTAGAAATCTCTCCAGAACAGAAAGCAGAATGTTGCAACTTTTGACAGCTTTCTGTGCCGGTGAGATGAGGGACTCCCAAGACCTGAAGGAAGGAAGCCTGCATTAGTAAGTAAAGGTAAGTAAAACTTATTTAAACACTTTACACACACCAAACACACTTACCTCTGCACCCATGCACCCATCACTCACCTGAACACCGAACATCTTGAACCCTCCAAGCCCTTCAGCCCGTCGGGAGTTTACTTTTACTAGTTTGGAGGTGGCTTTCACTAGTTTGGAGGTGACTTTCCTTACCAGGGAGGCTTGTGTGTCTGATCTCCACTTTACATCTGTGATATATCAGATCAGCATAGGTGGCTCTTATGCTGTTTTAGCTTGGACCTCAGATGAGGACCAACATGACCAGCACCATCATAAGCAACAGCAGCTGCAGGAAGAGCACCAGCAGCAGAGGTGCCAGCAGCAGGAGCACCAGGAGAAGCAGCAGCAGCCTTCTCCTCACAGACCTGCTACTCCACATGAGAGATGGGACGAGCAGAGAGGTACAGCTCTCAGGAGGCGATATCCGCAACATAGGGTGTACAGGCAGAGGCTCAGCTTCCTGGAGGTGACTGAACACCAGTGTCTCAGGAGGCTCAGGGTCACACATCAGGTCGTGGCAGATATTTGCAGCCTGCTGGAAGGAGACCTGCTGCCAAGTAGACCTGGTGGCCATGGATGACCAGTGACTGTCAAAGTGACCACCGCCCTCAATTTCTTTGCCTCAGGCTCCTCCCAGGGAACTGCAGGAGGCATTTGCAGGATTTTGCAGTTGGCCGCCCACAAATGCATCACACAGGTGACCGATGGCATGTTTGCCAGGGCAGGCTATTATGTACACTTTGCCACCGATGATGCCAGTCAGAGTGAGCGGGCGCTCGGGTTTATCTCTCTGGCTGTGCTTCCCACAGGTACAGGGCAGCATCAACTGCACACATGTGGCAATCACGGCACCCCAGATCACCCAGGAGTGCTTGTGAACCGTAAGGGCTTCCACTCCCTCAATGTACAGCTTGTCTGCAACCACAAAAAGATAATTATGCAGGTGTGCGCAAGATTCCCAGGGAGCTGCCATGATACATTCATCATGCGCCAGCCCACCCCTGCTGAGTTCTTCGGACCTCGGAACAGATTTACCAGGTGCCTGCTTGGAGACAAGGATAACCCACTTAAAATTGGCTGATGACACTCGTGAGGAGCCCAAGCAATGAGGGCCAAGAGCGCTACAATCAAAGCCATATGACAATGAGATGTGTCTTTGAGCAAGCAATCAGCATGTTGAAGATGCGCTTCAGGTGCCTCGACAGATCTGGAGGGGCCCTTCAATATGCACCAAACAGAGTCCCCAGAATGATCGTGGCGTGCTGCGCTCTGCACAACATTGTACAGCAGTGAGGATTGGACCTTCAGGAGGAACAAGGCGCGGAGCGCAATCGAGGAGGAAGAAGAGGAGGAGGAGGAAGAGGAGGAGGAACGTGATGTGGCCATTGCACCAGCTGTGGTGCACATTGCTGCCCAGGATGCCCTCATAATGGCAAAGTTCAGTTAGGTGGCACCAGTGTACCCATCCGGCAGCCACATGCTAAACCCACTTGCATCCCCTCGCCCCCACCCCCAGCCTTCGCCCAAAACAAAGTACTCCTGCAATCAACAAAGCATCCCTTTCATAGCCGCCCATTGCTTGGCTTTAAGTCCTGTCTTACCATTCATCACAAGTGAGAAGGCCATTTACCAGGCAGCAGGCAAAAATGGTCAAGATGGGAAAGTGGTGCAAACAAATAATATTTATTAACATTAATTAGAACTGTCACAGTAAGAATGTTTTAAGTGAACATTATGCACATGATCATATTTCACTGGCTGTTGACATCAAGTCAACATGAGTGAGTGTTGTATGCCATGTGGCTGTTTGATATTTAATTCACCAAGTAGCTGGGAGGCCCTCATCCTCCAACCTCCGATGGCCAGGCACTCCCAGAGGCCGTTTATCTCCAAGGTCTCCTCTTCTGCAGCTGTCAGTATTGAGATTGCTGGAGGGCCACCTCCCGTTCTCTGCCTCTCCCTCGTCTTCTCTGCTCTCTTCTCCTGCAAGGAGGGAAAGAGGAGACCTATGAGTGAGAGTAATGGAATGTGTTGAATGGATGGATGGATAACATTTGTTGAAGGTGACTATGAGGCAGAGGCATGACACTGCATTAAGATGGAGGTGAGTGTCAGTGGTGGATGCACAGATGGGGATATGAGGAATTGCACAGACAGAGAGGGATGAGTGAACCTGTAAGATAAGTTGGTGTGAGGAATGATGTGCCGGAGTAGGCTTGGGAAGGAAGAGTGAGGGGGTTGGCATGATACACACAGAGGATATAGCTGAATATGCCATTGTACTCATCTTTCCTGCCTTGATTAGATCATTAAACTGCTTCTGGTACTGTATCCAGGAGCATTGCACCACACTCCTGCTGCTCACCTGAGCAATCTCCAGCCGTGCCTTCTTACTCTCTGTGGCAGGCTTCTTTCTCCTGTTGGCAGGGAAGAGTATCTCCCTGTGGGCCCTTACAGACCGCAGCATCAGGTCTAGGAAAGCATCTGTGAAGCGAGGCGCAGACTTGCTATGTTCGGACAGCCAATTGCTTCCTCTGTTCCCCCCATCTCCACAATCCATCAACTGCCATCTTTGCAGTGTCCCTTTAAATAGTTCAGTTGAAATAGACTCATGTGATTCATTAGCACGTCCGCTGATGCTAATTGGTCGGGAAACCCGGAAGTCAAATGCAAATGCAGTGTCTGGGTTAAAAAGCCACTGACAGACGTGCTGCACTTACTTCCCGGTTTGCCGCAAGCTACCGGTCCCCCCGCCCCCCACAAACCCCACCACCCCCCCCCCGGCTCCCAGTGTGTCGCCACATTAAAATTCCCCCCAAAGAGTCAGGATGCAACAAGTTCTGACAAAAGGTCATGGACCAGAAACGTTAAACCTGTTTCTCTCTCCACAGAGGCTGTGCCTGACCTGCTGAGTATTTCCAATATTTTCGGTTTTTATTTCAGATTTCCAGCAGTATTTGACTTTTGTGAAGAAGCAAAAAGGGTTAAACATACAAAACAATTACACCGTTATTCAGTGACTGATGTTTAACATGCAGTGTGAAACAGGCAACTAGGGTAAAGGTCACATCAATTATACTGGTCTCGCTAGACGTACTCTTATCCAGTTATCCAGTCAGCTAAACACTCATTCAAATAACTCCTCGAGAAACAGGGTATGGTTTTGAAGCTTTACTTGAATAAAATTGTGAAACTGTAAACAAAGACAAAGTATGTTTTGTACACAGAGCTGAGTACTATACATTAGATGTTACATAAGATACAAACATGTTTATGAAAACAGAACAGACTAACTATATAAGTAAATAGCACTGAAGCTAAACCTCAGTAGCTAACAGCGAATAACTTCTTATGGACAATGTATTGTCAAAATACTACACCGACAAGGTTGTTATCATGTTACTAAACAAGGATACTCACAGACATTGCATCTTGCCTAGCATATAAGGAAGGATGGCGGAGGATTGCTGGATGGCTGCTTCATGTGGCTTTGTTCACAGCTCAGCAAAACACTCCCTGGAATACTACTTCCGGGGCAAACAGGAAGAAGGTCAAATAACACACTGCTATACAATAACTACCACCAAAGGGTGCTATCTGCATGTAATAAGTCCAGAACATCAATTTTAACATCTAACAGTTCACAAAATGCTGATTACTTGGTAGTGCACGGTCGGAGATGCATGAAGACTTGGAAACCAGAAATTCTTTAATAGTTCTAATGCACAGAGGGTAATTGTAGCTGAAGTCAGTTAGAGATCAGTAACTTGTTTGTAGATGCCAGGCTCCCGTTATCTGTTTTTAAGATTATTTTGCACCTATAACTAGCAGTTGGAGTTGCTCATGATGAATTGGAGTTTATGTTATATTATGCTACGTTACATGAAAGGCATTATCAATGCCACTGAGTTACAGTGAATGAATAAATCAAATTATACTTTTATTACAGTATTGTAGGATTGTTTGTGATACTTTCAGGCTCAAATTTCATGACTACATACATATTTACTTGGAAGCTATAAATCAGGGGCCTTCATTATCATTAAATGTTTCTTTAATGTTGTAGTTTATTTTATCTCTGACCTTTTTTAAAAGCACAGGACACAGTGGAAGATGGCAGGGAAAAGGCTGTAAGTAGGAAGTAAGCAGGTTGCAGAAAAATGGGGTAGCAGTATCAGTGGACAGTAGGTTGCTAGTGTTGAGGTGATGGTCCAGGGGTCTGAGAGCATTGAAGCAGGGTTATTGAGTGTGGAAGCATTTCTGGGGTGCGAGGGTCTGGGAGAACTGCGGGGAGAGGCTGCGGGATGAGTGAACACTTTGAAAGGCGGTCCTGATCTCTGGGAGCATGGGAAAGGTGTTGCCATGGTCTGACTGAAGTGGAAAGGGTGTGCTGCTGTATGGAGGAGATTTACTAGGATGTGGGAGTAGGAGATGGGTCCCTGGCTGTTGGAATATTGGGAGGGGTTGCCAGTGGAGCAAAGATAGAAGGCTGGACCTTGACTGTGACAATCTAGGATAGCAGTGGGAGGGTTGATGCTGTCAGATAGATCATAGGGATGGTGAGAACAGTTTTGCATAGTATTTACAATATATGTTGCAAAGTATCTATTTTAAGTAATATAGATTTCCACAGGTCATTGCAGGGGAAACCCATTCGAACCCCTGCTCCTGCACCTTCCCTGCAGTGAGAAAAACTACATTCCAACTTTTGTCTTAAAGTTATTTAAGCACTGTTAGCACTTTAAACTTTGCTAGCAGCATTTTAAGTCTTTACAGAACTTTAGACGAAATACATTATCAGCCAGGAATGTGGATTTTCTAAATGTAGGATTGCGTTATGGGAATTGAGGTGAGGAATCAGAACTCCCAGTCTGACTATGGAAGGCGGGTGGCAGCATTGTACTCCGGGCCAATTTTAGAACCATCAAGACAGTAGGTGTTGTGCACTACAGCACCCTCTACCTTGGAGCTGGAGCTGGGAGGTCTCAGCGGTAACTATGTAACAGCGCCACCTACCTTGGAGACCAAGCTCAGAGGATACAATCGAAAGTAAGTAGAAATGAACAGTTGAGATTGATCGCGACAGAAAGGCATACAGAAATAGCATGACAGGGAAATGTTACAGGTGCTGTTACAATTACAGGAAATAGGCGCTATATGCAAAACATTTAGGGGGAAAAATTTGGTTGCTTTGCGCCTCCTGTTAGCTCCTTAAGGGGGCGCTAATGCGGCGGAAAGCAACTAGTGCCCGGGCGCGGCGATGTTTGCGCCGCTCACGAAATTGAACAGACATTTTGCGGTGGCGCCCGCAGATCATGATGTCTGTCAAGCGTGCAAAGCTCCAGTAGCGCTCCGGACTGGATATTGAGTGGCACCCTCTGCCTTACCGCCTGCCGCTAGCAACAACAGGTTGAGGGGAGCGTTTTGCAGTCGGGAAGGGACTGGGGGAACGCAATTTAAAGGTGACTGCTTCCTGACTTTTTGTTGGCGACATTTTTGCACCACGCATTCTGAGAGAGAGACTTCTGCAGAGATTCAATGCTGTGTGAAAGAGTTTTGGATACTGAGCAGAACTTTGCGGGTTCATTTTGATTTGACCTTCCTTGCATCGATTTAGAAGAGACTATGGGAGTTGCACTCTGAGCTCTTTCCCTGGGCCTCTCCATTGTTCTTTCCAGCAGAATTGATGTAAAGGTCTCTCCAGGCCTAGACTCAAGGCTGCAATGAGCAGGGTGTGGATGGAGAGCAGGATCGACCCTCCCCTTTAAGAACTGGCCGGTGCCAGTGTGTCTGTGTTCTTTTGCTGACTGACATCACATGAGCTTCAACAGCGCTCTGAGTTAGCGTCGCGCTCCTCGGCGTTAGCACCTTAAGAGAGGTGTGTAGCGCCTGATTTAGCGCTCCAATCACCTCCAGGGGCGATAGAAACCAAGTTTGCAGTCGGAGGCGATAATTAGCGCCAGGCGCTAAACTTTGCGACCGGCCGATAATTGTGCCCCAAATGGGGCGATACCGAATTTCTCCCCCATATATGACTCTTGACTCTAACAGCAGGTCAGAGGCTGGGTATTCAGCTGCGAGTAACTCACTTCCTGACTCCCCAAAGTCTTTCCACCATCTACAAGGCACAAGTCAGGAGTGTGATGGAATACTCTCCACTTATCTGGATGAGTGCAGCTCCAACAACACTCAAGAAGCTTGACACCATCTGGAAGAGACTTCAAAAGCAAGCAGTAGAAAAGGGGTTAATATAAGACATTCTGGAAGGAACCGCACAATTATTCAAGTTTGGATGAAGCTTCTGAATAAAAGTACAACTTTATTCAAACAGAACTTAAAATAAATGTAGCCTTTGATTAGGAGTGCTCAAACAACATCCATGTGCCGCATATGGGCCCTGACAATCTGGCACACAAACCCCAGCCAATTCAATTATATTTGCAATTGTAAGGATACATTTTCTGAAAGTGCACTTCCGGAAACAGCGTTGTCTTCCAGGAACAAATATCGGAGGATAATGTGTTGCACACTTAAGTTCCTAATCTATACTGCTGTCGGGTGTGGTTTGGTGCCCATGATGGACCATCAGTAAATTTACCCTATGGTCTAGAAATTCGTGTAGACTGGAAACCTGCCGGTAACAGCGCCAACCAAGGCTGACGGCTCCCAGCAGAAAGAGCGCAGGCAGCACCAGTATCTTGGTGCTGCCTGCTAATTTACATGAGCGGAGCAGAGAATTGAAACATAGAAACATAGAAAAATAGGAGCAGGAGTAGGCCATTCGGCCATTCAAGTCAGCTCCGCCATTCAATATGATCATGGCTGATCCTCTATCTCAATACCATCTTCCTGCTCTCTCCTCATATCCCTTGATGCCTTTTGCATCTAGAAATCTACCTATCTCCTTCTTAAATATATTCACTGACTTGGCTTCCATAGCCTTCTGTGGTAGGGAATTCCACAGGTTCACCACCCTCTGAGTGAAGACATTTCTCCTCATCTCAGACCTAAATGTCCTACCCTGTATCCTGAGACTGTGACCCCGCATTCTAGACCCTCCAGCCAGGGGAAACATCCTCCGTGCGTCCAGTCTGTCTAGCCCTGACAGAATTTTATATGTTTCAATGAGACCCCCTCTCATTCTTCTAAACTCTAGTGAATACAGGCCTAGTTGACCCAATCTCTCCTCATACGACAGTCCTGCCATCCCAGGAATCAGTCTGGTGAACTTTCGCTGCGCTCCCTCTATGGCAAGTATATTCTTTCTTAGGTAAGGAGACCAAAACTGCACACAGTACTCCAGGTGTGCCTTTAAAGGTGTCTTTTTAACATTTTTAGGCATCTTAACATTTTATTGTACTATGGCCCTATTTGTCTTATTACCATTTTTTCTTACCCGGACCCTATTTGTTCGTGCACTCCTTTGTTTGTACGCTCTGTCCCTTCCTGACACAATCTGGCTATCCTTACCCCAGTCACTTTCCTGCACTGCTTCCTTGTCTTTTCTCTTTAGCATTCTAGATTTCTCTCCACCAGGACCCTCCCCCCCACCCACTTATTTAGTTTAAAGCGCTATCTACCTCCCTAGTTATTCGATTCGCTAGAACTCTGGTCCCAGCATCGGTGTAGTCCGTCCCAAAGGAACAGCTCTCTCTTTCCCTAGTACTGGTGCCAGTCTCCCATGAAGCCCACTTCTCCCACACCAATCTTTGAGCCACGCCTTTATCTCCCTGATCCTATTGACCCTATGCCAATTGTAGGGGGTGGCGTGTGGCGCGTGCGCCCAGCCAGCTTCGCCTCTGACTGTCCCGTGAGCGGTTCGAATCGCTCCCACACCCCTGGGTTCTAGACACCGAACTTAGGTACAGGCGGCGATACAGAAAATCGAGTAGACAAGTGGTTTGGTGTAAGAAAACCAAGATTTTATTAAAACAGAATAAAACACAGTCTTATGAGAATTACTGGTATAAAATACAGGCATAAACAATTACACTTATTCAGGGAATGGGGAACACATGGCATATTGAGGGAAAACAACTACATTAACAACCCCCTTATCCTTATCCCACCCCCTATACCTAACTAGATTAAGCTATGAGGGGCCAGGAATTCATGCTCACCAATCCAAAACCTGTTGCTTTAACATTGTGAGTTTTGAGGTTTGGTCTTCTGTCCTTTGGGGTACTCTGTTGCCACGTGGTCTCAGGGCGCGGTGCTGGAGTTGTTGATGCGACACACCTTCCATCTCCTCAGCTACCGTCATCGTCTCGTCGTGATGGGTTCTCTTCTTCTCCCTTGGGCGGTCGTCGGCGGTAGCGTTGCGGTTGTGGGTCGGTTGGCAGTTTTACTGCTTATTCGATTTTACTACCCATCCTTTGAACGTCAGCATATTCATTCCGGCGTGGACACCTGTGTCTAATGCCAGCTTATTCGCAGTGTTCAAACGCCAACTAATTCTCACTGTCCATACATATACTTTCTTCCCCAAGCGCCAGCTTATAACTAGGTGTTTGGTTTTTACCAATGCGTCTTTTGCTGCCCTTCTCTGCTCTTGTCGGGTTTTACCTTCTTATTCGTCTCGTCTTGTCTCATCTCATTTCGTCTGCCCCTTTTTGTGGCCTGTGTGTCCTGTATGACTTTGGACTCGGGTCTCATTCTCCTCCCACGTTTGGTATGGATGTCCTTGGTTGTTTGAGCGGTGCGGGGAGCGAGAAGAGAACCCGCCATGAGGCCAGGGCACGAGTACAAGCGACAGCAGCCCAAGACCAAACAAGAGGTCAGAGTCAAGAGAGCGATTGCTACTGATGGGACTACAATTATACTCGTTCTTCCACTCCTTATCTGCGTGCCAAATCAGGTCAGTCCATTGTTTAACTTTTGGCGGGCTGTTTTAAATGATTACAACCATTTGTATTTAATGATTTTGGAGTGGTTGTCTCCGGGTCTAATGGCCCCGATGTCCTGGTTGCTTTGTCATGGATGAGACTTGATTGTCCCCATCCTACCTTGATGGCTATTGTGAGCTGTTATCGATTAAACATGCAGAAAGCTAATGGCCACCATTACGGGCCCATTCTACTTTGATTTGATTCAACTCGAATAAATGCGCATTCTGTGTTTACTTTGTCTGGCTGGTTCTCGAGAGTCCTGTTCTCACGGATTCCTGCATTTTAATGTTTCGTCTCCAGGCCTGCTTGTTGGCAGAGCCCTGGTTTTAAAAATCCTGTCAGTATCGGTCACGAGGTTTACAGAAGCCATTTTGGGTACCCTGCTTTTAATAACTTGTCCAAAACATGGTCCCTTGATCCATAACTTGGGGAGTGCGGGAATTTTGAGAACCCTGCAACTTACACAATTTGCTCGTGGCTCCGGTAATCGGAGCATCCTGACCTATTTGTTTCAAATGTCATATCATGTTTAGCTCATGTTATTGTAACCCCTTCACGGTTCTCTAGATATATGTGAGATGTGGTCTCTGTTGTAGACAGTATTCTATAGTCCAGTAAGGAGATCACTACTACAATGGCTTAATTCTAATTATCTTACTTTATAGCTTTAATGTCAGATAGTATAAGAAGATTACGGGTCAATGACCTAAATTAGACATTTGCATACATTAGAATGAATCTAGACATAATAAACATACATTCTCCATTTATATGGATTCAAAGGAGAATCTGTCCCTGTGTCCAAATTCGAGTGCACTCTTTCGTTGGCGCGCTTAAGTTGGAGCTCATGGTATGTATAATGTCTGCAAGACTTACGACTCCGAACCCCTTCGTTGAATTCTCTTCACGATCACTGAATCCCACTTTGAGTTCTGGATGCAGAGCTACTAATACGAAGGGCGGCGGCCGAGTTTGGAAGCCCGGGACGGGATGCGGCAGCCATTTGCCTCCTGAGCCCTCTTTTCAGAGCTCCTGCCCTCTTTTCTTCCAGTCGCTCGCGTTTTCCCGCTCAAAAAACCCGACTCCACCCCTTCCTCCTGGGGTTTCTGCCTGGAGACTGCGCAGCCTCACTGTCTGCAACAGTTGATACTGGTGCAGAATTATGGAAAGTATGCTCTTAGTCACATTGTGTCCTTAAAAGTTCTTGCCGTACCTTCACATGGGCAACTTTAACCCAGGGCTTTATAACAATGATAATACAGTGTCTAAGTTAAAGATTGATAACCATACTTAGCGTACATAACATTTCCAGTGGGTATTACATTATGAAGGCAACAGTATGCTTACGTTACAAGCAGCTTGCCATACATATCTTCACAATCCAAATCTTATACGTTTTCTTTACATATGTATATCAGTTTACCTTTATACATTCATGCAATTCATTAAATGTCCTGCGGGTTTTGCTTGTAATCTGGTGAATTACATTATTGGCTCTGTTGGCAACTTTATTCCAGGCGGCTGGTCCCTGGGCATAATGCTGGCGACCCCTGTTCCCATGAAAAAAATCATGGCCTAGAAATTGGAAAAGATTCAAAAATGGGTGGGGGCATCGCCCAGCACTATTTGCCTGCACCCGTTCAAAGTGGTGCAGGCAGCGTGCAAAATTCGTGCTGCTTGCTCATTTGCATGATTGCAGTGCTGCTCTCACCACTAAGCGTGCTGCTGATTGGCGTAGCGCTCAACAGGGGGCCAATATCAGGTGCAGTCTACTGGCCAATAAAGTTTGGCCTAGGCTCTCTCGATACTTAAAGGGGAGGTGCTTCATTGCAGGTGCACCTCATTGTCAGTCGAAACGAAGCCAGGGCCCACCAGCCAAGGGAAAGGGTTCGATGGTTTTCTGATGCGGCACTGGAGACCTTGGTCCTGGAGGGCCAAAGATGCTGTGACGGCCTCTACCTGCAGGGGGCAGGGGGCCTTCAAGGAAGATCACTAGAAGGATCTGGGAGGAGATTGCTCAAGCCGTCACTGCGATGAGTGTTGTCCACAGGACCTGGATCCAGTGCCGTAACAAGTTTAATGACCTCACGCAAGTGGTCAAGGTGAGTGAATACAACATGAAATGCCATATCCCACCATCTGCACTGCAAGCCTCACACGCTACACCCCCAATCACTCACCTACCAAGAATCTCTAGCTATCACCACTCACACCTCACAATCATAGCTTCACTTCACCCTCACACACTTACCAATGCTGCAATACTCACACCCACATCTCATACCTTGCCCACACTGCCAGCTATTCAACCATGGCAGGCACATCACCCAACCACATTGCACCACACTCATTGACACACTTCCCTTTCTCTTGTAGGCCATGGTGGCTCACAACCATCGGGAGCACCAGCAGACGGGTGGAGGCCAAGCAAGAATTGAGAACCTGATGTCCTGGAGGAAGCAGTGCTGGCAATAATTGGAGGGGCAGTGACAGAGTCCGTGGTGAGCAGAGAAGTGGAAAGCATTGCTGAGGATGACGGTATGCTCATATCTAATCCTTCCTCTCACATCCCACTTCCCCCTCATCCCACAATCTCTTCTCACTTACAAGCTGCTGATGATGTATGCATGGCTGTCTCGCTTCCCCCACCCTCCCACAGCGCCCCCCCCCCACCCCTACGCTCCCCTCACCACATCCCGACTCTTGTGCCTATCTCCTTTCAGATACCCAAGAACTCCAACCAGGCCAGCCTGTCCCTGAAGTTCTGGAGGAGAGTGATGGAGGAGGAGAAGAAGACACACCGTCACTGCATCTGACACTCACAGGTGGCATCTCCGAAAATGGCTACTTTAGAGGGTAGTATAGAGGCGGGATCTGCACGTGGTGAGTCACTGAGCACGAGTGGACTGCAGCCAGGCCAGGGGGAAAGGGTAGCTCGGGGCCAGTGCCCCGGAGGGCGAGTTCGCGCATGAGTTCTGCTGCACAGAACTCTGATGATGACCTCGGTGGCGCGGCCTTCAGAAGATGGGTGATGGGCATGTACATAGAAATACTTGGTGCAATGGCAAGCCTGCCAGAGAGCCTCGTGTCAGTGTCAAGGGGCATGGAGGATTCTGGCTCCAACATTGCACGGGGTTTTGTGCAGAGCTTGGAGCTTATAATTTCCATGATGGAAATTCTGGGCAACTCCATGAGAAAACTTGTGGGCCCAAACATGATGCTGGGTGTGATGGGTGATCTTGCAGCTCCCATTGCAGCACAGGCAGAAGCGACGCAATGTCTCAGTGCTGCAGTGCAAGTGCTGACTGCTCTCCTGCAGTCTCAGCTTGCTGCTACGCAAGATCAGACTGCTGCCATCGTGACTGTCTTTACGAGTGTGGAAAGGGGCTTGCAGGGTGTCACAGCAGTCCAGCAATCTGTGCTCCAACAGATTGCTAGGAATGCTAAGGTGCTGCCCCGGGGGAGTGGCAGTGGGTCAGTGGAGCAAGAATCTTCTGTCATCTCTCAAGATGACAGCATTCCTACTCCCACCACTGCCACTCCACCAGTGCCCTTGCTGCTGCATGTCAGCCAGCCAGCCCAGACTGCTGCTGCATATGCTGAGGTGGTGTAGTCTACAGCAGAGCCTTCTAGGTCCAGAGCTGCTCGAGGTCATCCTGCAAGGCCATCTGTAGTCTCCCCACTGACAATCAGCAGCCTTCCACCAGCCATGCTGCAGCCACTGGGGGAGTGCTTCGTAGGAGCACTAGAGTAGGGAAAGGCACATGAAAGACAGGCACTAAGGGAATGCACAAGGGAGGGTGATTAGTTGACTTTGTTCTTTTGATTTGAATTTGATAAATTTATAAATTATGTTTGGAATGTGTGTTTTGTGGCGGCTCTGATTTCAACTTTGTGCCCTGGAGGACGCTGTGATGTTCTGTGAAAGAGGGATGGTAAGATGGTGAATTGGTGAGCAACTGGGATTTGGGGTTTCATTCACTGGAACCGGAGTCTAATGAAGTGCTCACGGACTGCCCATCCAGAACGGGGATTTGCTGCCTGCCTCCTCCCTTCCTCCTCCTCCTCTTCTTCCTCTTCCTCCTCCTCCCGAGGTGGTCCCGGAAGCCGTGGTAGCAAGGGCTGCGCCCTCATGATGGCCAAGTGGTGGAGCGTGCAGCAGACCACCACAAAATGGGACACCTGCTCTGGCGTGTATTGGAGGGCTCCTTTCGAGCAGTCAACGTAGCGGAACCGTTGCTTTAACACCACGATGGTCTGCTCGATGACATTCCTTTTGGGAGCATGGTTCCCATTATATGATTGCAGGCCATGAGTAGTGGGTTGCAGAGGGAAGTCATCAGCCAGGTGCAGAGCAGATTGTAATGTATTATCACATGGTTTGTCACATGGTTTAGTATGAGCATGCTCAGTTCGCTCTGGCTTAGTAAAGCAAGCTCATGAACTAGCAACTGGTGTCTCTGTCCTTCATTTGTTCTACCCACATATATTACATTTTTGGTGACAAGAATGGGATCCCAAAGCCATTTTTAGTGATCATGGAAGGACACAGTGTTCAACCTTTGAGTGGACAAGTTTAAGGTCAATTTGTGACACCGAAACTGAATTTTTTTTTTGTGATGTTTTACTGTTAATGCTGAAGCAGAATCGTCTGTGCTTCACCTTCGTGTGTTTGTAAACACAGCAGCAATGGCGTTGATTCTCACATGTACACAGGTAGCATGCTGAGTCACTGTTCAACGGGATCGGGACCATCATGGCTGCGCCTACAGGATTCATCAGAAACCTCAGCATGTATGACTGAGCTCACAAACCATTCAGTTCTTACATTGAGCGGATGGAGATGTTTTTTAAGGCCAATAACATTATTGAGACCGAAGGTGCAGCTGAGAATGTTCAAGCTCAAAATGAAGTAATTTGTGCATGTAAAAAAGCAATTTTTCTAATGGAGATCGGGCCAGATGTCTACGGAACATTGGCAAATTTACTCGCAACAGGCAAAGCTAAGGATCCGTTGTTTGAAGACATTGCCGAGAAACTCGATGACCATTTCGATCCAAAGCTGTTAGAAATAGCAGAGAGCTATAAGTTTGTTACCAGAAGCCAAAAACAAAGTGAAACCATCAGTGAGTACATTGTAGCTCTTAAAAACCTGTCTTTGCATTGTAACTTTGGCACATTTTTGAATCGTGCATTGCGAGATAAGTTTGTGTGTGGACTGGTGGATGAGCGCACACAGTCCAAGTTACTGAACACTCCGAAACTAACGTTTGACATAGCATGCAAAATTGCCCTATCTATGGAGATGGCATTTAAGATTGCTAAGGAGCTCCGTCCAATTCAAGTGACTAGCGCAGCTGAGATCTACAGTCATAAAAGCCATCGCCGAACCTAAAGCTGTGAGACCGAGTCAAAAGCATGTCGGTGAGAGCAGTTCAGTGAATTGTTATCGCTGCAATGGAAATCACTCACCACAGTCCTGCCAATACAGAAATGCAAAGTGTTTGCACTGCCAGAAGCAAGGCCATATTTCAACAGCTTGTAGAGCTAGATCGAAAGCAGGAAGTAAGAACCATTCTAGTGGCAATGCAAAGCAGTTGACAAAGACTTTCCCATGAATGCAACTGAGATTGCAAACGAGACTCAAAAGGACTCAGTACTGAAAAGAGTGTATGAAAACACCTTGAATGGATGGACTGATCAGTGTCTGGACACAGAGTTGAAACCATTCCATAACCGTCGTACTGAATTGTCTTGTGAGCAAGGTTGTATCAAGTGGGGAAAGAGAGTGGTGATGTAAGGGCTAATATCTTCGCTGAGGCAACCGTCACAAGAGCCAGTTTGTTAATGGCTTTATTTCCTGGACCATTATAAATGTGCTTGTTAAGTTAATGCTTTCTGTCTTACACAAATTCCCTGTCTTTAAGGCCAGATTTGTTAATGGCCTTACAGAAGACACCATACACAAAGCCAGAGGAGATGGAACCTAATCATGAGATTCGAGCACAATGGTCCAATCGTCAAGCAAAGTGCCCAGACAGCCATCAACAGGGAATGTGACTAATGCATATTGAAAAAAGGTATAAGAATGTTAGCATCCCAACCCCAAGCCACATGGAAGAAACGACTTCAAAGAAGAGAGAGAGAGGGAGAGAGAGAGAGAGGGTGTCCAGCGAAGCGTTCCACGTCAGCGCGTTCCACGTCCTTGGTTGTACGGGAAGTAAAGCTTGTATTTTAACCAAGTCATTACTGTCCAAGTTTGTATAATGCATGCTGTGTGTGTTAAATAAACTGTTCTTGTTTACTAAAGCGAGTACCCTTTGTCATCACCATTTATGCCAGTTGAGTCTAAGTAAATAAGGCATTTAAAACTGTTTACAGTGGTACCTACTTCTTTGAGATATAGAATTCAGGCCGAACTTCATACTGAACATCCAGGGATCGTCAGTATGAAATCAGTTGCAAGAAGTTTTGTTCACTGGCCTGGATCGGACAGTGATCATAAATCACTTGTCACTAAATGTAACATTTGCCAAAATTGCAGAAACAAACCACCCAAAACTCCACTACAACCCTGATCAACAACAACAACATTTATATAGCGCCTTTAACGTAGTAAAACGTCCCAAGGCGCTGCACAGGAGTATTTTAAGACAAGAAATTTGACACCGAGCCACATAAGGATAAATTAGGGCAGGTGACCAAAAGCTTGGTCAAAGAGGTAGGTTTTAAGGAGTGTCTTAAAGGAGAAAAGAGAGGTAGCAAGGCAGACAGGTTTAGGCAGGGAATTCCAGAGCTTAGGACCTAGGCAACAGAAGGCACGGCCACCAAAGTTTGAGCGATTATAATCAGGGATGCTCAAGAGGGCAGAATTAGAGGAGCGCAGATATCTCGGGGGGGTTGTGGGGCTGAAGGAGATTTCAGAGATAGGAAGGGGCGTGGCCATGGAGGGATTTGAAAACAAGGTTGAGAATTTTGAAATCGAGGCGCTGCTTAACCCGGAGCCAATGTAGGTCAGCGAGCACAGGGGTGATGGGCGAACGGGACTTGGTGCGAGTTAGGACACGGGCAGCCAAGTAGAACTTTTCAAAGAATACATGCAGACTTCTGTGAGAAAGCAAATGATTATTTCCTGGTACTTGTAGATAGTCACTCAAAGTGGATTGAAGTGAAACACATAAGTTCAAATACTACAACTGAACGCACCATAGATGAGTTGAGGTCTATCTTCACATGTCATGGCTTACCTGAAGAGCTTGTTTCTGACAATGGCCCTCAGTTCCGTTCTGCTCTATTCCACGAGTTCATGAAATGTAACAGTATCAAACACACTCTCGTTCCACCATATCATCCAGCTTCAAACGGAGCAGCCGAAAGGTCAGTCAGAACAGTAAAAGAAGCTCTCAAAAAGCAAGTGTTGCAGGTTGTTCGGGACTCAGCAACGTTTGGCAAATTTCTTGCTGAAGTACAGAACTATTCCGCACACTACAACTGGATATACCCCAGCAGAACTCTTGATGAAGAGGAGATTGAGAACACGATTGATTCTTGTTCAACCAAATTTGGCCTCAAGAGTTGAACAGAAACGTTATTTTGACAGAAATCGGAAAAAACACAGTTTCAGACAAATCGAGTGCGTTCGTGTTCTCAGTCCCCCTGGAAAATCGAGTTCACAGAAGTGGGCTATAGGAACCATGGTAGAGGTTGGTGGAACCAAGAGATATTTGGTTGAGATTGGTGACAACATCTGAAGTGTTCATGTAAGATCAAGTCAAGCTAGAGATGAACCAAGGTGTAATCCTGAACCACTTGATCATGAACACATACATGAGTTTGACTCAAATCAGACTTCAGAAACTGAAGTACCAGGTTCAAATAAATCTGAGATAGAAGCAGGATCATCTTTGAGTTCGGAACCAGAACAAAACAGCCCAAAAATTGGTTCAACACCAAAACCTTTTGTAAGGAGGTCAGGAAGGCTCCACAAACCTGTTATTAAACTGGATTTGTAGTTCATTGTAGGATTTGTAGTTGATTTAAAAGAAAAAAAAGCCATGAGTTTTTGGTTTGTGGTACATGTAATGCTGGGAAAGGTGGAACCATAGTTATGTTGTATTTGAGAGGGGAACATGTCCATTTTTTTAAAGGGGATTGCAGTGTAATGTATTATCACATGGTTTGTCACATGGTTTAGTATGAGCGCGCTCAGTTCGCTCTGGCCTAGTAAAGAAAGCTCATGAACTAGCAACTGGTGTCTCTGTCCTTCATTTGTTCTACCCACATATATTACATGGATGGATAGCCCTTGTAACCGAGCAGCCACCCTTCGGGTTTGACGTGGTGGCTGGAAGATTGCTGCCACACCGGACTGGTGCAGGATGAAGGCATCATGACTGCTGCCAGGATAGCTGGCATTCACTATCATGGTGAATGCCAGCTCTCCTGGTAGATGCAGAGAGCTGGTTTCCCCTGGCTGGAGTGTCTAGAACTAGGGGGCATAGTCTCAGGATAAGGGGTAGGCCATTTAAGGCTGAGATGAGGAGGAATTTCTTCACTCAGAGGGCTGTGAATCTTTGGAATTCTCTGCCCCAGAGGACTGTGAATGCTGAGTCTTTGAGTATATTCAAGGCTGAGTTAGATAGATTTTTGGACTCTATGGGAATCAAGTGATATGGAGATCGGGCAGGGAAGTGGAATTGAGGTCGATGATCAGCCATGATCTTATTGAATGGCGGAGCAGGCTCGAGGGCACCATATGGCCTACTCCTGCTCTTAATTCTTATGTTCTTATGACACACTGGATGTGGTTGCACAACAACTGAACATTAAGTGAGTGGTAGCCTTTGCGGTTACGGAACATCTCAGTATTGGTATACGGCATCCGCAAAGCCACATGTGTGCAGTCAATGGCACTCTACATCATGGGGAAGCCCGATATCCTGGCAAAGCCACATGTGTGCAGTCGATGGCACTCTACATCATGGGGAAGCCCGATATCCTGGCAAAGCCACATGTGTGCTCCCCCTGCTTCTCTCTGTTCAGAGAGAAGACAATGAAGTGCCTTCTCCTGGAGTGCAGAGCCTCTGTGACCTCCCGGATGCAGCGATGGATGGTGAACTGGGAGATGTTAGCTTGTCACCTGCTCCAGACTGGAAGGATCCGGTGGCGAAAAAATTGAGGGCCACGGTGACCTTGAGGGCCACTGGCAGAGCTGTCATCACCCTGCTCTGAGGCTGCAGGTCTGGTTGCAGGAAGTGGCAGAGTTCTGTGACCACCTCCTTGGTGAGCCAGCCAGCCTCCTAATACACTGCGCACGAGAACACCACCACCTCCAATCACACACCATCCTGACTTGGAAGTATATCGCCATTCCTTCATCGTCGCTGGGTCAAAATCCTGTAACTCCCTCCCTAACAGCACTGTGGGAGTGCTTTCACCACACGGACAGCAACGGTTCAAGAAGGTGGCTCACCACCACCTTCTCAAGGGCAACTAAGAATGGGCAATAACTGCTGGCCTTGCCAGCGATGCCCACATCCCATGAACGAATAAAAAGAAATGATAATTTAAGATACAGAACTAGTTGAAGATGAATAAAATGAAGCAAAAAGAATGGGATTTGTAAGAGAAGGGCTCAGTCATTTTGAAACTTATCAAACTTTAACATTATGGGCTAAAGATTCGGGGGCTTAATGACACCCGTTACTGGCAAAAAATATCGAAAAGAGGGCGTCCGCTCTTTCACCAGTTGGTGCCGGGTCCCGTGGCGTCCTTCATTTTCACAGGTAAGATCCATTGCCCTGCAAAGTAAAATGAGGGAGAGGTGACGTCAGTCAGTGTGCCACACCGACTTCACGTCACTGCGGTGAACTTAGGCCTTTGTGCTGAGTTCAGCGCTGGGTCCTAAGCTCGCCATGTCAACCCAGCATGCAAGCAGACCCACAGAGGTGCTGTCAGCACCTCATAAAGGGACACACACATCTTTCAGGTAAGCTTGCATTTAAGCTTTTGACTGGCTTTTGACTGTGTGGCTGTTAATGGTTCCAACACCATCATCAAGTTTGCAGATGACACCACAGTAGTAGGCCAGATCACCAACAATGATGAGTCAGCCTACAGGGAGGAGGTCCAGCATCTCGTGAAGTGGTGCGCCGACAACAACCTGGCCCTTAACACCAAGAAAACAAAGGAAATAATGGTGGACTTCAGGAAGTCCAAAGGCGGAAGTCACACCCCCATCCACATCAATGGGGCAGAGGTGGAAAGGGTGGCCAGCTTTAAGTTCCTCGGAGTCCACATCACGGAAGACCTCTCCTGGTCCCTCAACACCCCCTCTCTGGTGAAGAAGGCCGAGCAGCGCCTATATTTCTTGAGGAGGCTGAAGGGATGTAATCTGTCACCCCCGATCCTCTCTAACTTCTACCGCTGCACTATAGAGAGCATCCTGACAAACTGTATCACGGTATGGTACGGCGGCTGTAGCTACCATGACCGGAAAGCCCTGCAGCGGGTAGTCAAAACTGCCCAACGCATTACCGGCACCCGGCTACCGACCATAGAACATATATATCAGAAACGCTGCCTACGGAGGGCAAGGACCATCATCAAAGACCCTACCCACCCCAGCCACAGTCTGTTCGCCCTCCTACCATCTGGAAGACGCTACAGGTGCATTCGCACCCGTACGACCAGATTTAGGAACAGCTTCTTTCCCAGGGCTGTCATCCTACTGAACTCCACAAATAAACACTAAAGCCTGCACATCTGCCGATGCACTTTATTCACTCTATTATGGTCACTTTATTATGGTCATATTTATGCTAATATATATGTACAAATGTATGTTGAAATGTGTAAGTGTCCTAATCCAAATTGTACACTCTCGGGAGCCGCAAGCCTACATTTCGTTGTACTGCACTTGTGCACTAACAATGACAATAAAAGTTGATTTGATTTGATTTGATTTGATTTATACTGTCATTTCAGGTTTACAGCATCTGCTCGCAGAGGGAAGAAGAAGAGGAGGAAGTTGAAGGAAGGATGCAACCCAGACAGCCCCTTTCTGGCTGGGATATCTGGGATGGAATCATCTGCCTTCAATTCCAGTGACCACAACCCCAATTCCCCTTTCAACATTAGTCCCACAGCTTACCTTCCCTCTGTTACTGACCATCATAGTGTCTTCTTGGCCACGATGCTGAAATAAAAGCCCCCACAAAGCAAACTTTCCAATCCACCTACATACATCCAATGTAACCCATCACACTTATGCATTCTTTTAGTGACTGTCTTGTGTGTGCCTTTCCCTATCCTACTGATGTCACACGGTGCTACCCCAGTGGCTGCAGTATGACTGGTGGAAGGCTGCTGACTTTCAGTGGGGGACACTGCAAATGGCCTTGTTGGTTGCCCTTGAGGAGCTGGTGGCTGGGAGTGTCAAATCGAGTGATGGTGTTTCTTCTTCTTCTTCTTCTTCTTCTTCTTCTTCTTCTTCAGTCACCTCTCCCGCTTCTTGGCCAACCACTCACTGGGCAGGCTGCATTTCTTTGGTTTTTGAAATGAGGAAGGCGCAAGGGTGGAGTTGTGGTGAGGGGAGGGCAGGAAAGCAAGCGATGCATGCCAGAAGGAGGATAACGTATGAGGATGGGAGCATCTTGTGTCCTTTCTGCCCTGGCCAAGGGCTCAGCCATGCCCCTGTCATGAATGGACTGCACTGTCTCCTCCAAGGGGGTGAGCTGAGGCTAGGAATGGGAAATGTGCCTCGTGATTGGTACAGATTGTTGGTAGCTGAGCGATTGGGGGAGGGAGTCATGCATTGACCAGTGTGTGAGGCTAGTGGTGCAGTTGGGAGGAGACGGCTTTTGAAGATGCATTCACTGACCTTGACCAGTGGTCTGGGGTCATGACGCTGCTTTGGGCACTGGAGCCAGATGGTCAGGCCGATACTACTGGCAGTGATGGTGTTGGTGATGTGGTCCCACATCGTTCTTCCTGGAGGGCCTCCTAGTCCCTGTGGGTAGATGACCACTCTTGCAGTGTTGACCCCCTGCACAAAGCTGGAGTGCTGCGTGCGAGACCCTGGGTGCCCCTTCCCTGGCTCGCTGAGCCATTTGTGTTGGTGCTGAAGCACTTTTCCCATTTTTTTAGGTTCGGAGGCAATTCAGCTTTAATTGCTGAAGACTCCCACTTGGGACTTCTTTTTAATGTTAATTTGTTTTAAAGGCAGGAAGGGCTGAAAACTGCATTTTTTTCATTTAATTTTAATTTTTATTAGTTCAGGAGGTGTTGCCCTTTTAATGTATTGCCCTTTTAATTTCCCACAATGCCTAGTGAACTCTATAGCCTCACTTCCTTAGGCTGTTGGAAGCTGGAACACTGCTCCTGGGTGGGAACTTTGACTCCCATACCTGCACTAACACCACCAGGAGGGTGTTACATGGTAAGTTAGCGCTGGGCTAGAAATCTTCAGTCCCTAGTGCAAATTTTTCTCTTGTAGCAGTTCGTCCATTTTCAGCGTATGTTAACCTTTGGCTGAAAAGATAAGACATTTGTTCCAGAGTTCCAAAATCTAACACGAGACTTTTACTAAAGTTAGCAATAGGTTAAAACAGTTTGCAATGCTGTATGCACATAGGGCCAGACATTGGGCCTGGTTGCACCTATTTTATGGGCAAAAACCGGGCACAACGAGAGTCAATTTTGGGGACCAACATTCTGCGTCCCAAGGACGACTGAAATACATCTGCCCCAATATTGGGTCAGGCTATTTTTCAGGCGGCCACCGAAAACAGGCATTAGGCCACCTTGCATATGCTAATGAAGGACCTATGCCTGTTTAGGACCCCTCTGGGAAATTGGGCTGCCCTGGTTTATCTCGCCTAGCATGCGTCCGCCTTCAAAAGCAAAGTACATTGCTTTAGGTTTTATGTGGAGCCAGGAGGAGCAGGAGTGCACCTCCCGGCTTCACAGCACTCCTGGGGGCTGCTGCTTGCTCGCGATTGCCCCCTTCCCTCTTGCTTCCCAAACCACGGCTCCCCCCAGCCCTAAGGCCCACGACCGGTGAGAGAGGGGGCCCTGAAATTGAATCCCTTGACATGGGAAAGCTGCCCCTGGAGGCAATGACATGCACAAGCCGTTCAGCTCAAATATCACAGTGAGACCCGAGGACTAATTTTAGGTGGTCTTCGGGCCGGCTTCTTATGACGTGCGCACCGCTTGGTTTATGGCTGGAAACAGGTATGAACCAATTCATCCCTCATACAGCCTGAACCAAAGGGAATGCTGGGTGGAGATCAGTTAATGGAATAGTCGGTGAAGCTAATCGTTGTACAGAAGAGGTATTGATTGGCGAATTTGCATTATTGCTTTTATGTATTGGTGCTTTTTATGGATTTTCAGATTCTTGCAGTATCATAAAGGAGAGCAAACAATCCTGGAGGCCCTTCACAGATATACAGGTATTCTCTTCTAATGAGGTTACTGTGGAAATATTAATGATATTTCAAAATTTAAAAAAATCTCCTAATCCCAGTAGTTTTACAGCACATGGATCATTTGCTATCAAAACATGTCATGCATAAAATTGCAGCAGTCAGAGCTCTCTAACCGCCTCCCAGTCTCATCCTCTTCAGGGGGCACAAGTAAATAATTAATTATTAGAAAACACAATTCACCTTAATTTACTGAACTGCACATGACTCAGAAGCTATCTTTATCAATTTCATTAATGATATATTGTTAGTATTGAATTGTAGGGCCACACACATACACTTACATGTTCTATGCCTCATCAGGAAACTCAACCCTGCTTTAAAATAGTTTTTTTTTAGTGGAGCCTGTGACAACAAGTGAAAAACGAATCAGAAAAGGTAAAAGTAAAGAGAAAAAACACACACAGAAATGTAAATATTGAGATTTAAAGATTGAATTGGTCTTGGATGAAAAACACGCTGGCCCGGTAGCAGTGGAACTAAGTGACTGAAGTAACAGACTTAAGATTAATGTAAGGCTCGTTTAATTTTTTTGTTGCTTGGAAAATAAGATACTTCCTGCCAGGATTAATTTTCACCATTTGGAATATGCCAATTCAATCCATTAAATAGCTTTGTTATCATTTGCCCTTGAATCAAGGGTTTCCACAGAAAGTAGTTGGCATAGGTCCACAGTAGCACTTAGAAAATAAAAGTAAATATGAAATATAAGATTTCTTACACAAGCAGACCTTGATTAAATAGCACTGATGCAAACTGAATCTGCATTATAACAAATATTGGTACCTCTATGATACAGTTTTATAATAGATTGTGGGGGCTGAATTGGATAGCCCCCGAACACGGGTGCGGGGATCGCGATGCGCGATTAACCCGCACCCATCACTTGCAATGCAGGCAGCATGCCAACTTTGTGCTGTCTGCTCATTTGAATGATCTCTGCGTCCAGCCAGCGCTAACCGTACTGTTCATTGGCTGGATGCATCAGCAGAGGGCTAATATCATGAGAGATTAGCACCACTTAAAGCTAGCCTGCACCTCTTAAAGGGGAGGTGTATTGTAGCTGGAGCAGGTGCTGGGGGTCATGGCTGAAGAGATTTTGACCTGGGAAAGAGTGTGGAATGGTACAACAGGGGAGAGAACAGGCTCCAAGGTATTTGGACGCTGCACTCAAGATCTTAGTGGAAGAGTGGAAAGGAGGAGAAATGTCCTGTATCTGCAGTGCGGAAGGAGGCCCTCCAGACACATGGTCAAAAGGCAGAGGGAGCAGATAGCCATGGAGGTCAATGCCAGGAGTCAAGCCCCGAGGACATGGGTTGTGCACCGGAGCCATCAGCCATGTTGTCCACAGATAGCCCTCATCGCCCAGTAGCCACCATTTGGTTTGCCATGGTGGCTCAAATGCAGCTAGCACAGAAGATTGCCTCAGAATGAAGGAATCATGACTGCTGTCAGGATACCCAGCATTGACCTGCATGATTTGCTGCCTATGGTCACACACCAGCTGGACGTTGAGGGAGTAGAATCCCTTTCGGTTCAGGTATAGGGCAGAGTTGAAATGCGGCGCCCGCAAAGCGATGTACGTGCAGTCAATGGTACCCTGCACCATGGGGAAGCCTGCAATCCTAGCAAAGCCATGTGCTCATCTGCCTGCTTGTCCCTGGCAAGAGAGAATAAAATGTAGTTAGCTCTCTTTAAATAGAGAGCCTCAGTGACCTCCCTTACGCAACAGTGGATGGCAAACTGCGAAATGTTGCAAATATCTCCAGCTCTAGCCTGGAAGAAGCCAGGCACACACAATTTCATTGCCACAGTCACCTTCACAGCCACTGGCAATGCGGTCCTTACCCTGGTCTGAGGTTGCAGTTGTGGCTACAGCAGGTGGCAGATTTCAGTGAGGACCTCCTTAGTGAAGCACAGACATCTCGCATATTGTTCCTCGCTGAGATTCAGGTAGAAGAATTGCTCCCTGAACACCCTGGGTGAATATGGCCTACTGCTGAGAGCCCTTCTCCCTCTTCCAGCAGCTTGTCCTGCTCTGTTCATTTTTCAAGTCGTGTTGTATTTCAAGGGGGAGGCCTACTAGTGCATCCTTGTCTGGGAGCAATTGGTTTGTGCAGAAACCTTGAAGTCAGCAAAAAGTCCTTCAGCTCCTGCTGTAGATTTTTGCAGCTTGAAACAATTATAGAAAGCACCAAACACTTGTAGAATCATACCAAAGCCAGAGAAACCAACCAGCAACAAACCTGTAAATAGTTGATGATCCCTTTAAATAGTGCTGGTGGGGGGGTACTTCCTGCTGCTGAATGCGTGTTCAGCTGTGCAAGGTTAAGAGAGGGCATTGGCTGAAGTTTTGAGCTACAAAATGGCACTGGTGGCATAAAATCAGCGGGATATCATGATCTGCCTACCCTGCATATTCATTGGTGGACATTCATTGCGCGCACCCAAAAAACGGGCGCTAACGAGCCTAATTTCTCACTGTGTGAATCAGTCCAAGGTGCCTGTTCCAAGGCAAAAATAAAGTGCAAATGAGTCAGAGAATATCCTGTCAAAATAACAGGAGTGTTATTCAATTCAACAACAACTTGCAGTGATACAGCAACTTTAACACAGCGAAGAGTCCCAAGGTGCGTCACAGGAGCGTAATCAGACAAGAACTGAGACAAAGGAGGAGCCGGCAGGACAGGTGGCCAAATGAGTTAGGTTTTAATGAGGAAAGTGAGGTAGAAGTGGAGAGGTTTAGGGAGAGAATTCCAGAGCTTAGGGCTTAGACGTAGGGAGTGGTGAGACCATAGAGGAATTTGAACACAAGGACGAGAAATTTAAAATCGAGGCGTTGGGAGTCAATGTAGGTCAGCAAGCACAGGGGTGATGTATGAATGGAACTTGGCGTGATTTAAGATATAGGCAGCAGAATTTTGGATGAGTTTAAGTTTATGTAGGGTGGTAGATGAGAGCCCAGCCAGGAGAGCATTGGAATATTCGAGTCTGAAAGCAACAAAAGCATGGATAAGGGTTTCAGCAACATATGGGCTGAGGTGGTGCAGAAACAGGCTATATTACGAAGAGGTAGAAATAGGTGGTCTTTGTGATGGAGAGACCATAGGGTCAGAAGCTCAGCTCAGAGTCAAATAGGATACCGAGGTTGCAAATAGTCTGCTTCAGTATGAGATAATGGCCAGGGAGGGGGGTGGAATTGGTATTAAGAGTAAAGAGTTTGTGGTGGAGGCCAAAGACAATAGCTTTGGTCTTCCCAATGTTTAGCTGGAGGAAATTATGGCTCATCCAAGACTAGATGGCGGACAAACATTTGGACAACACAGAGGCAATGGAGGGGTTGAGAGATGTGGTGGAGTAGAGCTGGGTGTTATCAGTGTACATGTAGTAGCTGGTCCCATGTCAGCAGATGATGTCACCAAAGCGTAGCATATAAATGAAAAAGAGGAGGAGATCTAGATTAGATCATTGGGGGAATCCAGAGGTAATGGTGTGGGGTTGGGAAGAGAAGCCACTGCTAGCGATGCTAAGACAGGTAAAAGTGGAACCAAGTGAGAGCAGTCCTACTGAGCTGGGCAATGGAGGAGAGGCATTGGAGGAGGATGTGTGGTCGACTGTGTCAACACTAGCAGGGCAGTCAAGGAGGACAAAAGGGATAATGCACCATGGTCAGAGAGGAGGTAATTAGTGACTTTGCTTAGGGCTGTTTCGGTGCTGGGCAGCGGCAGAAACCTGATTTGCAGAGATTCAAACAGAGAGCTGCAGGTAAAATAGACACATATTGGGGAGGCGACAACATGTTGAAGGACTTTGGAGAGGAAAGGGATGTTGGTGATGGCACGGTGGTGAGGAGATGATGGCAGATTTTGAAAGGGATGGATACAGTACCTGAGGAGAGGGAACCGTATACTATGTCAGCTAGCCAAGATGCAAGGTTGGGTGGTCAGCATTTTAATGGTAATGAGGTCAAGGAAGCAGGAGATGGATCTCATGGACAAGATGAGGAGAGGTGGGAGAATAACTAGAGAGAGATGCAGGTTCAGGGCTAGAATTTGGTGAGCCTACATAAGAACACAAGAAATAGGAGCAGGAGTTGACCATTTGGCCCCTCGAGCCTCCTCCGCCAATCAATAAGATCATGGCTTTTCAATCTCTTTACAATCTATATTAACGATTTGGAGGAAGGGACCGAGTGCATCATATCCAAGTTTGCCGACGATACAAAGATGGGAGGGAAAGCAATGAGTGAGGAGGACATAAAAAACCTGCAAAAGGACATAGACAGGCTAAGTGAGTGGGCAGAGATTTGGCAGATGCAATATAATGTTGGAAAGTGTGAGGTTATGCACTTTGGCAGAAAAAAATCAAAGAGCAAGTTATTATTTAAATTTAGAGAAACTGCAAAGTGCTACAGTACAAAGGGATCTGGGGGTCCTGGTGCATGAAACACAAAAAGTTAGTATGCAGGTGCAGCAGGTGATCAGGAAGGCCAATGGAATCTTGGCTTTTATTGCAAGGGGGATGGAGTATAAAAACAGGGAAGTCTTGCTGCAGTTATACAGGGTATTGGTGAGGCCACACCTGGAATACTGCGTGCAGTTTTGGTTTCCATATTTAAGAAAAGATATACTTGCTCTCGAGGCGGTTCAGAGAAGGTTCACTCGGTTGATTCCGGAGATGAGGGGGTTGACGTATGAGGAAAGGTTGAGTAGGTTGGGACTCTACTCATTGGAGTTCAGAAGAATGAGAGGCGATCTTATCGAAACAGAAAAGATTATGAGGGGCCTTGATCGGGTGGATGCGGAGAGGATGTTTCCACTGATGGGTGAGACTAGAACTAGGGGGCATAATCTAAGAATAAGGGGCTGCCCTTTCAAAACTGAGATGAGGAGAAACTTCTTCACTCAGAGGGTAGTAAATCTATGGAATTTGCTACCCCAGAGAGCTGTGGAAGCTGCAACATTAAATAAATTTAAAATGGAGATAGACAGTTTCCTAGCAGATAAGGGAATTAGGGGTTACGGGGAGAGGGCAGGGAAGTGGACGTGAGTCTAGATTCGGATCAGCCATGATCCTATTGAATGGCGGAGCAGGCCCGAGGGGCCGTATGGCCTACTCCTGCTCCTACTTCTTATGTTCTTATGTTCTTATGTTATGATCTTGGCCTCCACTCCACTTCCCTGCCCGCTCCCCCTAACCCTTGACTCCCTTATCGCTCAAAAATCTGTCTATCTTCACCTTGAATATATTCACTGACTCAGCCTCCACAGCTCTCTGGGGTAGAGAATTCCACAGATTCACGACCCTCTGAGAGAAGAAATTTCTGTTCATCTCCATTTTAAATGGGTGCCCCCTTATGCTGAAACTCTGCCCCCTCGTTCTCGATTCCCCCACGAGGGAACATTCTCTCTGCATCTACCTTGTCAAGCCCCCTCAGTATCTATATGTTCCATTAAGATCACCTCTCATTCTTCTAAACTCTAATGAGTATAGGCCCAACCTGCTCAATCGTTCTTCATAAGACAACCCTTCCATCCCAGGAATCAAGCTAGTGAACCTTCTCTGAACTAGCTCCAATGCAAGTATATCCCTCCTTAAATAGGGGGTGGTTCAGCTTGGTGGGAAAGGAAAGCAGCAGAGGCAACTAAACGGATGGTCTCAATCTTAGTGACGAAGAAGTCCATGAGCTCCTCGCACTTGTTGCTGGAGTTGAGGGTGGAAGTACATGGGAGACAGTATTCTAGATATGGTTAACAGCGAAGAAAAGATCCCAGGGGGATACCTTTGCTCTCCAGGATGAATGTTGGGTGCTTTTGGCAGAAGAGAGTTTGGCCTACTTGTGCATAATGTGGTCCAGCCAGATCTTGTGACAGATGGTGCCATACGAAGTTTCGCAGCCTCAGCAGGGCAGGCGAGACGTCACACTCTCCCTGTTCTTCCTTGCCCACCAGCACACTCCACCCTCTTATTAAAGCACCACTCCCACAACTAACCCTTTACTATGCTCTCTGGTGAAGGGCACCTCTAACTCCCTGCCTGCCATCATGTGTACACAGCACCCCTAACACACAACAACCAATGGAGACGTCAGCATGCTGTTCACTGATAATCATCAGACATTAGGGCAAGAGGGCCAGCACTTGAGGGAGAAGGACAGCTTGCAGCATGCGAATAGTGATGGCAATTGATTGATGGCTTCTTTGCTGGAGTCGCAGCACTAGGACATTCATCTTGTGATGACACCAATGATGCTCATCCTATCGATTTGTCTACTGTTCCCCCTGCCTCTTTGCACAAGAATGCTGCCAACATGCAGCACGTTTTATGCACTGCCTCACCTCATATTGCAGGAGTCCATGTCCTTACAAGGTTTACTGGTCTGTTGAAATGCAGAACAAAGTACCTTTGCCTAATCAGCCCTTGTTTCTCCTGTAGGGTGGTCCGTAGACTTGTTCCTAATGAGTTGTACCCACCCATCACAGCCAAACCTTCCTATACTCCAGTTGCAGTGAGGATTGATGCATGATGCACACACGGGCCCCGATTTTCTGCCAGCCGTCGGGCGGCTTTTCATGCGGGCGGGGGCCGAAAATCACCGAAATAGGGTGTCGTGCCCCCCCCCCCGCCTGATTCCCTGCCCCGTCCAACTTTCGGACCGCCGTTTCTCCACGTCCCGAATCAGTCCCGCCCGCTGCTGGCGGGATTGGCCGTCGGGACCCTGATCACCAATTATTGGCATGTTTAGTGCCATTTTAGGCTGCCCTTGTGATTTTCAGGGGTTCCCCACGCTAAACACACCTGCGGGGAACCCCGCTGATGAAACCTGGCGTGAAGCTTGCCGGCTTACTTGCTGTCAGCTGCAGGTCATTCGGGAAAGCTGCGATTTAAACGGAGAGCATTTGTATGGTGAAGGACCTTGTTGCTGCAGGCTTGGGGCTACTTCTTCAAGGCTTCGGCACAGCTGTGGAAGGTTGGAGCCTCACACACTTCTCCAATGTGACCTCCTGGGAAGCCCCTCTCGCCACCCTCACTCAGCACTTCCTCAGCGGAGGCATCTACCAGAAGCATGGGACGCCTTTTCTTCCTTCCCTTCTTGCCATTAGAGGATCTCCAGCAGCAGAGGTGGCAGCAGCAGAACCAGGAACAGCAGAATGAGCACCAGGCTGCTGCTCACTCACCTGAAGCTGCACAGGCCAGAAGGGGCCAGCGCTTGGAAGTGGCTTGAGAGCACCTTGCTGCGCTTGAGGGGGCCATGGGGACCCGTTTCTGCACTGGCAGTCCTACTCAGAAGGACTTCTATGAAGGTCTGGTTTCTCTGTTCAATAGATGGCCAACGCTCCTCAAGAGATGTCATTCTCTTATGAGCACTCACCATGTTTTCCGTACCCTGGCGAGTTACCTCCTCCATGGAGGTTGCCAACCTTTCCATGGTGATGTGTTCCTGCGCCAATGACCCCACAAAGGCTCTGCTCATGGTCGCTATGGACTCCTCCATTCGCTCCGCACTCGCAGCGACCCTGGAGTCAAAACCTGCCAGAGACTCCTGCATCTGTGCATGGAGATCCATCACCTCTTCTCTTGCGGATGGACCCAGAGACAGAGGGTCGACATGCAGCGCAGCTGAGCTGAGCTGGCAGAGTCCTGCGCCCTCCAACAAGGACTCTCCACTGCTGTCCCTGTCTCCCAGAATCTGCTGAGGCTCACTTGAGCTGTGAAACACCAGGTGACAACACTACTCTATGTCTCGAAGGTCCCCCCGAAGTGTGAGTGTCTGCGCTGGTGCTGGGTGCGCTTACTTCTGCTGACGCTGCGCCCTCAGAGGTTGGAGCTTCCTCTGAGGAGTCTGCCTCCTCCACAGTGGGGATGGGGGCTCTGGATGGTCCTGTGGGGGAGTAGAGGAAGGAGTTATAGATGTGATGCCAAGGTTACATGCACATTCAAGTTGACATCTGCTGACACCTGCATCCATGCAGCCTTGGTCTCAGTGGGAGGCCTCTTCCTGCCTGACCTAGGGAAGAGGACCTCCCTGTGGGCCCTAACCCCATCCAATAATGCCTGCAGTGAAGCTTCATCTAATTTGGAGGCAGCTCGGGGTCTGGCACTGGCCACAGCTGCTGAAGGCTCCTCTGCCATCCTGCATGGTTCGTTTGGAAGCCAACAGAGGAAGCAATGCTTGCTGTGGACCTTGAAAGCACCACGAATGATGACATCATACTGTGGGGCTTCCTGACTGGAAATGGACAATTAGCAAGGCTGCCCACATGCTGGAAATTAATTGGCCACTTGAGGGAAAATTGCGTGCAGCTGGCTGACCCATTTTTTTGTGTGTCCGAACCCCACATTCGGGGGAATCCGACCATTTCCCACACAATCCACAAAATCGGTCCTGCTCGCTAAGCCTGCTACAGCATTATCAGAACTAAACTGGGATATTTCCAACATTATTAATGCCAAAGTGATGAAAAATTCCTCTAAGCAGAAAACATAGCATATTTCACATGGAAGAACATAAATAAACTTTAAAAATTGGGACATGGTATTCCTGAAACTAAAGCAGGACACCTATTACTCGCTTCATATGATTATGGCAAGGGAGCTAGACAAGTACATCAGCTACATCTGGTGGTGAGAACAGGAACTGCAACAGCAAAAATATTTAGGGGAAAAATTCCTGTTGGCACTCGAGAATGTATTAATGAAGAATTAATGTTTTCTCCTCCAGCACACATGCAGTATTTTGATCTGAGCTTGGGTGTGATTAAATGATTATTTGTGTGATTGCTCCTTGCTTCCCCTTTCATGCAACATAACACATTTGCATTGACACAAGAAACAGGTCAGTAATTTTTCAAAATTGTATCCCGCTTGATCATCAGCTGAGTTCCAAGTCTAATATCCAGTTCAATACCAAGTCTATTTACTCCTGAGCATCACCCATCTCTATCCTTGCCTTGGCCCCAATGCTACTAAAACAGTCATCCACACCTTTCTCACTTCTTCAATGCCCTCCTTGCCGCCTCCCTTGTGCCACCCTTACAAACCCCAATTCATTCAGAGCTTTGCTGCCAATATCTTATCCCATATTAAGTCCCACTCGCCTTTCAACCGTCTCACACCCTTGCCAATCTCTCCATCACCATTGTATTGATTTCAAAGCCCTGTTCTCTTCAATTCCCGCCACGGCTTTGCACATCCTACCTCTGTAACCTCCTCCAGCCTTCTGTCCCAGTCCACACCCTCTAGTTTTCTGCCTTGAGCTGTGCCCCTAGACCCTCTCCTGCCATCACATGTCCTTCAGCTACTATACCTCTTGCTCTGGAATTCTGTTCCTAAACTCCTCTGCCTTGCTTTTCTTTTCTCCTTACTTTCAGAAGCCCCTTCAAAACCAACCTTTGTGATTATACCTTTGGTCACCTCTGCTAACTTTTCCCTCAACACCTACTTGGTATCTGCCCCTTCCTCCTATGAGACACTTTGGGATGATTTATGTTATGTTAAGGATGCTATGTGAATGCAAATTGTTGTTGAGGATGAAATCATAGGGCTCGATTTTTGCCATTGGTGGCGGGTTGGGTGCGGGTCAGGTGGTCGGCGGGTCACGATCCCGCCTCCGCTGTCGGGCGGGAAAAAATTGCGATTTTACCCTAATTGGGCAATTGATTCCCAGCGTGTGTGAACCCCTGGCCCAATTAGTTTCTTGGGCCTGAAACTTGCCCCCAATGACGTCATTTCTCCAGCTGCATTTAAGGGCTCCAAGCAGACTTGGTTCATTTTGTGCCTAAACGCTTATGTTTGCTTCTGTTGAAAATAGTTTTTGGAGCTACTACAATGTCGACTTCAAGGCCCAAGGCCTCGCCTTGCTTTAATGATGACTCACTCCATGCTCTGGTGGAGGGAGCCAGAGCACGAAAGGAGGTGCTGTTTCCATCCTCTGGGAGGAAAAAACCTCCTCAGCAGAACAAAGCTGTGTGGTTGCAAGTTGCCCAGGAGGTGAGTGCCAGATCCACGTGCAGCAGAACCTGGCTGCAGTGCCGAAAGAGGTTCAGTGACCTTGTCTGAACAGGCAAAGTGAGTATACCATCACCTTTACCCTCATTCTGCTCCCCATCTCCTCTCAGCACCATCACTCTGCATTGTCAACCTGCTCCTACACATCCCACTTTACCTTTACATCCTTTGCACCCTCTCTCTCTATGTGCACAATCGCTTAACTCTTCGACTATGCTGCCCTCACACTCCCTATCACTGTTAATCTATGACAACAACTTACAACACACAGGGAGGGCCCTTTGGCTTGGCACCTCACTCCATCTTTGTGTCCTTCTAAGCATCTATGCTATGGATTCTCTACACTCACTCCTTCATTCTCACTCAAACTCCACTTGTGTCCCTCGTTGCAGGACAAGAGAGCCCACAATAAGAGGGAGAGGACGAAGACCGGAGGAGGGCCAGCCTCAATAGCCCATCTTACCAGCACAGAGGAGGCAGCCCTAGAGATCGTTGGCGCCAAGGAGGATGTGGAAGGGGGGGTCGGACAGACGGGCACAGACGGGCACATCAGAGCAAGCTGGTGACAGAATAGTTTTGCATCTCATTGACATTGCATGAGTGACTGATATGGCTTCTGATGCTCATACAGATTGACTTATCTGTATGAGCTGGCCACCAAACTCCAAACTCTTGGCCTGAACACTTCCCTCTGCAACTGGACCCTGGACTTCCTAACAAACAGACCCCAGTCTGTCAAATTAGGCAACCACACCTCCCCCGCCCTGACCCTGAACACGGGGGCCCCACAAGGATGTGTGCTGAGCCCCCTCCTCTACTCCCTCTTCACCCACGACTGTGTGGCTGTTAATGGTTCCAACACCATCATCAAGTTTGCAGATGACACCACGGTAGTAGGCCAGATCACCAACAACGATGAGTCAGCCTACAGGGAGGAGGTCCAGCATCTCGTGAAGTGGTGCGCCGACAACAACCTGGCCCTTAACACCAAGAAAACAAAGGAAATAATCGTGGACTTCAGGAAGTCCAAAGGCGGAAGTCACACCCCCATCCACATCAATGGGGCGGAGGTGGAAAGGGTGGCCAGCTTTAAGTTCCTCGGAGTCCACATCACGGAAGACCTCTCCTGGTCCCTCAACACCTCCTCTGGGGTGAAGAAGGCCCAGCAGCGCCTATATTTCTTGAGGAGGCTGAAGGGATGTAATCTGTCACCCCCGATCCTCTCTAACTTCTACCGCTGCACTATAGAAAGCATCCTGACAAACTGTATCACGGTATGGTATGGCAGCTGTAGCTACTATGACCGGAAAGCCCTGCAGCGGGTAGTCAAAACTGCCCAACGCATTACCGGCACCCGGCTACCGACCATAGAACATATATATCAGAAACGCTGCCTACGGAGGGCACGGTCCATCATCAAAGACCCTACCCACCCCAGCCACAGTCTGTTCGCCCTCCTACCATCTGGAAGACGCTACAGATGCATTCGCACCCGTACGACCAGATTTAGGAACAGCTTCTTTCCCAGGGCTGTCATCCTACTGAACTCCACAAATAAACACTAAAGCCTGCACATCTGCCGATGCACTTTATTATGGTCATATTTATGCTAATATATATGTACAAATGTATGTTGAAATGTTTAAGTGTCCTAATCCAAATTGTACATTCTCGGGAGCCGCAAGCCTACATTTCGTTGTACTGCACTTGTGCACTAACAATGACAATAAAAGTTGATTTGATTTGATTTGATTTGATTTGATCATCTGCTCTATTCAGTGTGCATGCTACATTTATATCACATATCTAACTCATGCCTTTACTCCCCCACAGGACCATCAACAGCACCCCTCCCCACTGTCAAGGAGGAAGAGGCTGAGCCGGAAAACTCCTCAGAGGAACCTGCAACGTCTGAGGGCGCAGCGTCAGCAGGATTAAGCGCACCCAGCACCAGCGCAGATATGCACACCTCGGTGGGACCTTCGGGACACAGAGTAGAGTTGTCACCTGGTGTATCACAGCTCACAAGTGAGCATCAGCAGATGGTGGAGACAGGGACAGCAGTGGAGAGTCCTCGTCGGAGGGCGCAGGACTCTCCCAGCTTGGCTCAGCTGCATGTCGACCCTCTGCCTCTGGGTCCAGCCACAAGATCGGCGGTGCTGGAACTCCAGGAACAGATGCAGGAGTCTCTGGCAGGTTTTTTCTCCAGGGTCGCTGCGAGTGTGGAGCGAATGGAGGCGTCCATTGCAAACATGAGCAGAGTCTTTGTGGAGTCATTGGCGCATGAACGCATCACCATGGAAAAGATGGCAACCTCCATGGAGGTGATAAGTTGCCAGAGTGCAGAAAACATGGTGACTGTTCTGAATAGAATGACATCTCTGGAGGAGCGATGGTCATCTATTGAACAGAGAAACCAGACCTTCATGGAAGTCCTTCTAAGTAGGACTGCCAGTGCAGATACGGGTCCCCATGGCCCCCCTGATGTGCAGCAAGGTGCTCTCAAGCCACTTGCAAGCGCTGAGGGGGACCTGACCCATGAGAGGGAAGTTGGTGGCAGACATCAAGGAAGTGGGGGCTCCTCTCCAAGCGCTCACACTTCCATGTCACTGCAGAGCCCTCGGTCAGAGCCCCACCAGAGTCCACACCCAACTGAGATTGGTGTCTCAACCCCTGCACAGCCGCAGGAGCAGCAGACTGTTGGCGAGCCCTCACAGGCTCGCAACCCCAGAGGACGCCCGCCAAAGGTGTCGAGACAGGAGCACAAGAAAGTGAGCAAGGGGCCTCCACATCTGCTGAAGCCACAGGGGAAGCACCACATAGGAGCACGTGTAAGAGAAAGATACTGCACAAATAGTCACAAGGGTAGTCACTTGGGTGAAATTTGATGTTTTACTTTAAAAAGCCATCAGATGATTCCTGTAAATAAAAAATCTGATGGCTACTGCTGTAGTTGTGGCGTGTGTCATTTCGCGAATGGGACTTCCACATTGAGGGCTTAGGATTACTTACAATTGTCAGTATGGTGGTCAAATTGCTAGGAATCCGCTGGTTCTTGGCCATTGTCGATGCTCAGGTAAGAAGCTACGAGGCAAAAGTGATGGATTGGCTAGGCTAAGCAAATCTGGCCAAGATGAGTGCATTCTTTGTATCCTGGGCAGCAATGTTCTCGCGTACCACTGCCGCTGGTTAATGGGCCTCTGCAAGATGTTCATTTTCACTCTCCTCCTCCTCCTCCTCCTCCTCATCTGAGGAGGATATGTGAGGAGCCACTTGGTCCTGAGGAATCTGCAAGCCACGACGCTGTGCCATGTTGTGAAGTGCACAGCAAACCATGATGATTCTGGAGACCCTGGCTGCTGAGAACTGCAGGGCTCCACCTGATCTATCCAGGCATCTGAAGTGCATCTTCAGCAAGCCGATGGTTTGCTCGATTACGGATCTGGTGGACATGTGGCTGGAGTTGTAGCGCTCCTCAGCTTCGCTGGATGGGCTCCTCAACGGCGTCATTAGCCTCATCTTCAGGGGATAGCCCTTGTCTCCAAGTAGCCATCTGTGAAGTTGGTCTGGCGGACTGAATAGTGGAGGCACACTAGACTGGTGCAGTATGAAGGAGTCATGGCAACTGCCAGGGTACTTGGCACAAACATGCAAAATTTCTTTCCTGTGTTCACACACCAGCTGATCATTAAGGGAGTGGGAGCCCTTGCGGTTGACAAAAATACCTGGATTGCAATGGGGTGCCTTAAGGGCCACATGTGTGCAGTCAACGACACCCTGCACCCTTGGAAAGCCTGACAGATTAGCTAATCCAACCGCACGCGCCGTGACACTTGCTTGATCCTTGGTGAAATGGATGTGATTGTGCGCGATGGCAGAGAGGGCATCGGTTACCTGCGTGATGCAACTGTGCAGCTGCCTGGGAGATGCCGCTGATGTCTGCTGCTGATCCCTGGAATGAGCCTGAGGCAAAAAAGTTGAGTGCAGTGGTGACTTTGATGGCCACTGGTAAGGGTGGTCCACCTAGTCCTCTGGGCTGCAGGTCTTGTTGCAGCATTGCGCAGGTGTCACCCACTACCTCTTGTGAAAGTCTGAGCCTCCTTTGGCACTGCTGCTCAGACATGTTGAGGTAGCTGACCCTGTGTCTGTAGACCCTGTTTGGGGGGTATCTCCTGCGCCGACGGGCTTCCATGCGCTGGCCCCTTCTGGCCTGTGCAGCTTCAGGTGGGTGAGCAGCAGCTTGGCGCTGCTGCTGTTGGTGCTGCTATTGTTCATGGTTCTGCTGGTGCCCTGTCTGGTCTTCGCCCTCATCTGATGTCCAGAAGGGAAGGAAATAAATGGATCCCATGATTCTGGTATATGCCTCAGTTGAGGAAGCGCTCAGTGAAGGTGGCGAGAGGGGTTTCCCAGGAGGTCACACTGGAGATGGGTGTCAGGCTCCAAACTTCCACAGCTGTGGTTATGCCTTCTAAAAGTTCCCCCAGACCTGAGACAACAAAGTCCTGCCACCTGCAAATGATGGCTGATCAAATCTCCTATTTAATGGTTGAGCTCCAGCTGATAGTCAGCAATCCAATTGTGCTACCACTAGGTTTCACCATCGTGTTTCAAAACATGTGTGCTTCACGTGGGAAAAGGGTTAAAATCACAAAGGCCTTTCAAAATGGCATTATAGAGGCAATTTAGTGCTTGTTAAGGGCCTTCACGGCCTATCCCACCTCTTGGAGGCGGGTCGGAGACAGGACCATTAGACACAATTTAATGAAAATTGCATGGAGACGGGGTTGGGCCCGCCCGCCAGTTTTTGCAATTTTAACCTCCCACACGCCTCCAATCCCGCCTCAACGGCCCGATGAAAATCGAGCCCACTGTCTCCAAGGTCTTTAAAGATTACTGTGAACAAAGGGGGATTGGGTTAGAGCACAGCACGCCACGTCATCCGCAATCAGCGGGGCTGGTGGAACGTAAAAACCAGGAAGTAAAAAAGCTATTGGTCAAACTGTTGAGAATCGGGTGAAATAAGTGGACCATCGTCATTCCGAAGGTGCAGCTATCACTTAATAACGTGCCCGCATCTGCACCAGGGACAGTGTCCCCTAAAACTCCATATTATCTGATGTATGGGGTTGAGATGCATACACCGCTTACCCATGGTTCTTTTATTGCCTCTACACTCTCTGATTCCTTGACCCGACAGTGACAGTTAGATTTTTAAAAAGTAACAGAGGAGATTCATCAAATTGATCAGAGGATAAGGGAGGCAAATAGACAGAAAAAATTGACAAACAAAGCATAGCAGGAGAATGGGTACAGGAAAAGAAGTTTGAGCAAAAACCTGGTTTAAGACCGAAGTGGGGAAAAAACCTGTTCAAATACATTCTGTTATTAATGAAAGAACAGTTAAAATACATATTAATCAGCCGAATGGCAAGCATATTCTTAAAACTGTCTCCATAGACAAACTCAAAAGATGTCCTGTGGGATACCGGAATGGAGGAACAATACAAGGTGCAGTCGTACACTGTCTTTCAAGACCCAGCTTGGAGCACGACACAGGAAATGGATGCGATCGAACTACTGATGACGGTCAGCCAGACGATGTCATTGACTCCTCCACATGTTGCTTGGCAACGCCTCAGGAATTGGATTTGCAAAAAGCCACAACCAAAACAAGTAAAGATCAACGAGTTACTACAACGAAGGAGGAAAACACTGTGGATGGAGAAGGAATCAACTGAGCTTCTGGCAAGACCTTTACGAAAACAAGAATCTGTCCTCACGCTGGATCAATGGAACAGCGTGTCAAGCTTCAGCCAGTTCCAAATGATGTCTCCTTGACTCGTATGAATAATTCACCTCTACGGAACGTACATATGCCAATTGGACATTCTAAGTACATGTTGTTTCGCTAATTGTGTGACAATGTACCTATCATTCTTTTAATTTGTGTTCAATTTAAAATAAGGCAAAACATTGTCCTGGGATGTCTTAAAAGGAATTTTCATGTAGCACATGATTGGGCTCTTGTGAATCTCATGAAATTAATGTGCTATTGTAACCTTATTAGTAACATTGACCAAACTCTGTCTTGATGCTCGAGTTCATTTTTTGGTCAAGAGGGGGGTGTGAAGGAATAAGCCATATAACCTATTCAGAAAAATACACCGTCTTATGAAAGAATTCTGGCCTTATTAAAACATGACAAACTGAGTTTGGAAATCTAGAAACCTAACTATGAAATAGCTGTGAAAGTATTCTGGCTATAGAGATAAGATAGTTGTTGACACTGAATCAATAACCTTATTGAAACAGAAGGTTAAAGGCTCCAGTAGGCTGACCTTTGGGAACAAGACAATGGTTCACCCTGGTTAAGGTGTTCTAATTTACACTTCGTAAAGAAGCACAAACATCTGCCTTTGTAAAAATGACACCAAGTAAATCGCACCTGCCGTTGCACCGTTTTTTATGGTAAACTTAGAACACCTAGAGAAGAGACATAGTTCTGTAATGCTACCAGCTGAGGTAACTGTAAGAATTGCAGGGGTCAGCAAAAAATGACTAGAGATAATTAGCTTACATCAGCAGAAAACCTTAAAGGAAATACCACTGGAAAAGGGTATAAATATTGAACTCTCAAATGGGATAGTAGACTCATTAAAGGGGCAAAGCAATTCTCTGCTTCAGAGCCAGCTCTGTAAGTCTTCAATTCTTTGTACCTCAGGGATCAAAGGTACTGTATTTGATTTTGGTGGATATCCTGAATAAAACTAAGAACTGTAAAACTGTAGCGAAGCTAAAATTTGAGAGTAGGTTCTCTGATAATAGAATTGTAAGCTTTCTTTTTTTGGAACTGTTAATGTTGTGATTGACTCACCAACTGTAAATTATATGTCTGTTCTTTAATAAATCTATATATTTTTAGAATTGTCTCACATAATACTTCTGTATCAAACTCGCAAACTCAATCTCTGTACACTCTTTGGTGAGGAGTTGCAGAATTCTGGGGGAGTTTTCTGGACCCATATAATATCTGGAATGTTACAGTCTAGCTAAACTTATTAAAAGTGCTATCTGGAGGACGGTAACATTTTCAGGTTGCTCTTTTCCTTTAGGGAGAGATAGTCTGGACCTTTAGACCCAATTAAGCATCTTTAGGATTTGGCTACCTCAAACTTTAGTTGAAAGTGCACGTCTGAGGAATATGCCTGATCCGGGGTAACCCTAAAAGGGCTAGGACTAGTAATTATCCCTTCAAAGTTGAGTCATACGTTAGGAGTCATAGAGTTTTACAGCACAGAAAGAGGCCCTTCGGCCCATCGTGTCTTACACAGAAAATAAAAGTTTGGTAATATCTTTTGCATTGTAGATTGTTTGCAAGCTCTCTGGGTACATAGTCATGATATTTGTAATCTTGTTTTTAATTTGGAAAGCAAGTAATAATGTGAAGGAGCACAGAAGTATGCCTGAAGTCGCAGCAGTTTTGAATTCTTCTGTGCAATGATATATCATCAGCATCTATAAATGTTAAAATGGTATAATGTTCAATTGGTTATACCCATTAAGGAACATAAAATGAACATAACATTTCAAAAATGGGAGATCAATTCCGTCAGATTTGCACCCATTTAGCCTCCCTTCCAATTTTCCTGTATGTTCTAGCTACAGATGTGCCTGCCAGTTTGCAGTTCATGAGATTAAATTAGCTCCATTTATTTCATTTAGATGTCTGTGTAATTTCCTAGTGATTATGCAGGTATAATGATCTAGTCATCTACCTGCCCAAATAAAATAGGCATCCACGGCTACTAAGGTGCGGTGTTTACACATGCACATTTAAAATGCCATATACTGTAGTAGGTTTTTAAGCAGCATTTTGTGGCTATATCTGAACACTTTTCCTTAGTTTTTTTTCCACTTAGTCAGATCTTCTCTCACTGCATTTTTGTTATGCAAACAACTTTTGTAATGGCTTGAAGTATACATTGAGAATTTTAGCAGCCCTTTTAATGTCGAAAAGTATAGACTTTGACGGGATATGATTGAGCATCTTGAAAATAATTAAGGGATTAGATTATGTTCAAAATGTATGCTACTTAAGCAATTGTTCACTTCTGCCCTCTGGAAAAATTGGTCATGTGGGTAAAGTTCAGAAGTGGGGATGTTCGCTGATGATTGCAGTGTTCATAAACATAGAAACATAGAAGATAGGAGCAGGAGTAGGCCATTCGGCCCCTCGAGCCTGCTCCGCCATTCAATGAGATCATGGCTGATCATCCAAATTCAGTACCCTGTCCCTGCCTTCTCCCCATATCCCTTGATCCCTTTAGCCTTAAGAAATATATCTAACTCCTTCTTGAATATATTTAATGAACTGGCCTCAACTGCCTTCTGTGGTAGTGAATTCCACAGGCTCACTACTCTCTGGGTGAAGAAATTTGTGGTATCTTGAGGTGGCCATAGATGGAGACAGACACAGGTTAACTTCATAACATGGTTTAATCAACTCTTGCACATAAAAGCTTCTGCCATGAGGCAGCAAAAACAAAGAGTACAACAGTACAGATCAGACTTAACTCAGGAGAGCAATTGCCACAGCACCACCTGGTGGATCAGGTTACACATAACCTCCCAGGTTACTACACTCCTCCTCCCTTAAGATTACCGTATGCAATTCTTAAACAATAACCCTTACTAGGTACTACGTTTTAACTAACCAGTATGCTCTAACCATGGTTAACCCCTGACTAATTTAACAGGTTTGTATAAGTCTTTCTGGTTGCTTGCAAATCCTTTGTGAACGTCTTAATTCCACTTGTGGTGGATTCTCAGATTCATTCGCACTTGAGATTGGAGTAGTCTCTGATGTTGGTTTTACTCTGTCCCGCTGTGGCCTGGCAGTACCAGTGTTCACTGGCACCTTATAAGCCATGCTGGGTCCTGGAACAGCCTCCTCTACTGCCCTTTGTTCCATCTGAGGCAGTTCCCCCTGCAGCTGGCTGAAAAGCTGATCCACATGCCGACGAACCCCTTGACCATCCCCTAGTAACACGGAGTACGACACAGGTCCTGTAATGTCCTGGATTAGTCCTGGTATCCATTTAGGTCCCTAACCGAAGTTCCGGGTGTACACAGAGTCCCCTATGGCGAAATGGCAAGCTTTAGTATGTTTGTCATGGTACGCTTTTTGGTTTGTTTGTTTTGTCTCAACCTTGCTTTTGAGATCTGGGTGTATCAGGTCTAACGTGCACCGCAACTTTCTCCCCATCATCAACTCAGCCGGAGAAAGCCCCGTGGTAGCTTGGGGTGTTATACGATAACTAAACAAGGCTCCATTGAGCTTGGTCTCCAGGGTGTCACCTGAGCTCTTCCTCATGAGGTCCTTAAAAGTCTGCACGGCTTGCTCGGCTAACCCATTTGAGGCTGGGTGATATGGAGCCGAGGTGACATGTGTGATTCCATTCCTTACCATGAATTCTTTGCTCCCTTCACTAACAAAACACTGTGCATTGTCGGATACAATCATTTCTGGAATACCATGCATGCTGAAGCTGTTCCTGAGACAATTCAGTGTGGCATCAGTCATTGCAGGGCTCACTGGATAAACGTCGATCCACTTTGAGTGAGCGTCTACCAGCACCAAAAACATTTTGCCCCTAAAAGGTCCCGCATAGTCTATGTGAATTCTCCTCCAGGGTTTGCTGGGCCACTCCCAGGGATGGAGTGGTGCCCCGGCAGGTGCTTTCCTCTGTTCCTGACATATAGTGCATGACTTTACCTTTGACTCAATTTCAGCATCCAAGTTAGGCCACCACAGGTAGCTCCTAGCCAGTCCTTTCATTCTAGTCATTCCTGGGTGCGATTGATGCAACTGTTCCATCAAAGTAGAGTGTCCCCGCTCTGGGACTATGATGCGTGCTCCCCATAGCACACATCCATCTTGGACACTGAGCTCGTGCTGTCTCTGTACGGCACGAACTCCAGTCCCTCACGGTGATCTGGCCAGCCTTTCAACACATACTCACGGACCCTTGACAGAACGGGGTCCTTGGCTGTCCAGCCCTGGATTTGCGCTGAAGTCATCAGGGGACTGATCTCCTGATCCAGCATCAGGACGTGCTCCTCAGGGGAAGTACTGCAAGGAGATTTTGAGAGGGGCAGGCGGCTGAGAGCATCAGCGTTCCCGTTTTCCTTGCCGGCTCTGTACGTGATCACATATTCATAGGCTCTTAGTATTACTGCCCATCTCATTATTCTCTGTGATGCCATTTGAGGCACCGCTTTCATCTCATTCAGTAAGCTAATAAGAGGCTTGTGGTCAGTACTGATTACAAACTTCCTCCCATATATGTACTTCTGGAATTTCTTTACTCCAAATATAATGGCCAACCCCTCTTTATCAAGCTGTGAATAGTTCTTTTCCGCAGCTGTGAGCATGCGTGAAACAAACCCGATGGGCCTTTCCGCTCCATCTGGCATGCGGTGGGCCAACACTGCCCCCACTCCATAGGGTGATGCGTCGCAGGACATTATCAGCTCCTTCTTCTCGTCATAATGCACTAACACCCTGCTGGACTGAAGTAGCTCCTTTGACTGCTGAAACGCTTTCGCTTGCTCTGGCCCCCAACACCATGGCTCCTCCTTTCTCAGCAGTTTGTGCAGGGGTGCCAGCAGCATCGATAAGTTTGGAAGAAACCGGTTATAATAATTCAGGAGCCCTAGATAGGGTTTCAGTTCAGTCACTGAGGTGGGTGCAGGTGCATCCTGCACTGCCCGCACTTTCCCTGGTAATGGATGGAGGCCTGTGGCATCCACCCGATGTCCCAGGAATGTAACTTCCTTCTCCATGAAACTACACTTACTCCGTTTCAGGCGTAGCCCCGCCTCTTCCAGCCGCTGTAGCACTTTGTCCAGTGTCTTTAAGTGATCCTGATCGTCACTTCCTGTTAGCAGAATATCATCTAAGTACACGGCCACCTTTGGAATGCCCTGCAGAATGCCCTCCATAGTCCGTTGGAATATTGCTGGGCTAGAACTGACACCAAATGGTAACCTGGCATACGTGAACAGCCTCTTGTGCGTGTTCACCGTGACAAACTTTTTTGATTCTTCATCTAGCAATATCTGCTGATACGCATGACTCATGTCCAGTTTGCTGAATCTTTGTCCCCCAGCGAGCGATGTTAACATGTCCTCCATTCTCGGAATGGGGTACTGTTCCAGTGATGATACTCTGTTCACTGTTAACTTATAGTCACCACACACCCTTACGTTACCGTCGGGCTTCAATACCGGGACTATTGGTGCCGCCCAGTCTGAAAATTTCACTGGTTCTATTACTTTGTCCTTTAGCAGGCGATCTAGTTCTGCCTCCACCTTGGTTTTCATTGCAAAAGGTACCGACCTTGGTTTAAAGAAACGAGGCGTGGCATCACTGGCTACATGAATCTTGGCTGTGGCTCCCCTTAAGGTGCCCAGTTCGTCCTTGAACACTAACTCATGCTTCATCAGCACTTCTTGCAGTGCCTCTGTACTGTCCTCCATTTTATTCATTGCCTGCCAGTCCACACTCAACTCACTGATCCACCCTCGCCCTAACAGGTTTGGCCCTGACCCTGCTACCACTACCACCGTAAGCTCTTTGGTGACTCCTTTGTGTTCCACTTGTACTTCGGCCGCCCCCAAAATGTCCACCTTCTGTCCTGTGTAGGTTTTGAGACTAATGGGGCATGTACCTAGCTCTGGTACTTTTGCTTCCCCCCATAGCTTGGCGTACTCAGTCTGTGACATTATGGTTACACTACATCCGGTGTCAATCTCAAACTTTACTTGACCTCCGTTCACTATCAAATACTGAGTGAGAGGGGGTACGTTGGGCCTTGAAGTGTCTATACTGTATATAGTGAAAACCTCCTCACTAGACTCACTAGACTCTTCCTCTTGTATGTAATTTGCCCGCTTTGTGTACTTCTCCCTCCCCCCTTTAGCATGCTTTGCCCCTTTAGCACTGCTTCTCTCACTCACTGCCCTTTTACAGACTTTCTTTAAGTGCCCTATTTTTCCACAATTGTGGCACTTTGCCTTTGTAAACCTGCAGTCCTTTGCATAATGGCTTGTCCCGCCACATCAGTAGCAATCCCCAACCCCGACTGGTGGACTTTTCGCGCCAGCTTCCATCTTGAAAACAGCTCCTCCCACTGGTTTACTCCATTTCTCCTTGCTCATACTGTTTAAGTCCTTAATGTCCTTGTTAGCCATCTCCATGGCTTGTGCTTTTTTAAGTGCCGTCTCAAACGTTAATCCTTCTTCTGACAGCAACCTTTGCTGTATACTGTCGTCGTTAACTCCGCATACTAGTCTGTCCCTTAACATGACTGTGAGCGTATTTCCAAAATTACAGTCCTGTGCGAGCTTCTGAAGCTCCTCCACATACTCAGTAATGCTTTCTTCTGGCCTCCTAATCCTCGAATTGAATTTCCATCTCTGTACTATTTCACTAGGTTTCAGATTGAAATGATTCTTTAGTAGACTCACCAACTCGTCAAAAGATTTTTCTCCTGTCCGCTCTGGGCTCAGCAGATTCCTCATCCGTGTATAGGTTTGCGCTCCCACACAACTCAGTAAAATGGCCCTTTTCTTTTCAGCACTGTCCACCTCGTTTGCCATAAAGAAATGGCTCAGTATTTCAATATACTCCTCCCAAGACTGCCACTTGCTGTCAAAAGGTGCCACGGAGCCTACCGTTCCTGCCATCCTTGGAGTCCGGTCACTTCAGCCAAAAAATCAAACTCCGTTTCGACTCCCGCGGCCTAGCCTCGTGCTTTTCTGACTAGTTTGCTAACCAACCCGAGCACCTCTTCCGAATACTCCAAAGCTTTTCCGTCCTTTATTCTCGTCGCCATATGTGGTGTCTTGAGGTGGCCATAGATGGAGACAGACACAGGTTAACTTCATAACATGGTTTAATCAACTCTTGCACATAAAAGCTTCTGCCATGAGGCAGCAAAAACAAAGAGTACAACAGTACAGATCAGACTTAACTCAGGAGAGCAATTGCCACAGCACCACCTGGTGGATCAGGTTACACATAACCTCCCAGGTTACTACAAAATTCCTCCTCATCTCTGTCCTAAATGGCTTACCCCTTATCCTTAGACTGTGACCCCTGGTTCTGGACTCCCCGGCCATCGGGAACAACCTACCTGCATCTAGTCTGTCTAGTCCTGTAAGAATTTTATAAGTTTCAATGAGATCCCCTCTCATTCTTCTAAACTCCAGCAAGTATAAGCCCAATCGACCCAATCTCTCCTCATACGTCATTCCTGCCATCCCAGTTATCAGTCTGGTGAATCTTCGCTGCACTCCCTCCATGGCAAGAACATCCTTCCTCTGATAAGGTGACCAAAACTACACACAATACTCAAGGTGTGGTCTCACCCAGGCCCTGTACAACTGCAGCAAGACATCCTTGTTCCTGTACTCGAACCCTCTCGCTACGAAGGCCAACATACCATTTGCCTTCTTAACCGCCTGCTGCACCTGCATGCTTACCCTCAGCGACTGGTGCACAAGGACACCCAGGTCTCGTTGCACTTCCCCTTCTCCCAATCTATTGCCATTCAGATAATAATCTGCCTTCCTGTTTTTGCCACCAAAGTGGATAACCTCGCATTTATCCACATAATACTGCATCTGCCGTGCTTCTGCCCAATCACCCAACCTGTCCAAATCGTACTGGAGTTTCTCGGCATCCTCCTCACAGCACACACGCCCACCCAGCTTTGCGTCGTCTGCAAACTTGGAGTTCAGTTCCATTCACAACTCCTCAGAAAATGAAGCAGTCCATGCCCACATGCAGAAAGACCTGGACGACATTCTGGCTTGGGCTGATAAGTAGCAAGCAACATTCACGCCACACGTGCCAGGCAATGACTATCTCCAACAAGCGAGAGTCTAACCACTGCTTGACATTCAACAGAATTACCATCACCAAATCCCCCACCATTAACTTCCTGGGGGTCACCATTGACCAGAAACTAAACTGGACCAGCCACATAAATACTGTGGCAACAAGAGCAGCTTAGAGGTTTGGTATTCTGCGGTGAGTGTCTCACCTCCTCACTCCCCAAAGCTTTTTCACCACCTACAATTGGAATTCTCTCCACTTGCCTGGATAAGTGCAGTTCCAACTCAAGAATCTCGACCCCATCCAGGACAAAGCAGCCGTTTGATTGGCACCCCATTTGTAGCAGTCAGCGCAGACTCCATGGATTTTTACATATACCCTTATTAAAAACTGGACAGGCTGTTTTGGCGGGGGGGGGAAGAATTGAAAAACCACTCAAGCTGAAGGTGACTCACGTAACCCGGTTGCATTCGTATGGTAACGACTGTCCTTGGGAACAATGACCCGAGAGGCCCATTCCCAAGTCTTGAATAACAAGGCTGGCAACTCATTGTTTCTGGAGAAGGTGGGTTCGTTAAGTTAATCGGCTGGGAGATCAAAAACCATCCAAGCCTCGATTTTGCCTTGGTGCAGGCTGGGGCGTGTCAGCCGCTTTTCGTGTTGGCCACCCGACTCCAATTTGATGTGGGAAAAATATGCGATTTTCCCCTAATTCCCCCAATTGATTTCCAGCGTGTGGGGACCCCTGGCCCACTTAGTCTTTCCATCCTGAAAGTCGCCTCCGATGATGTCATCAGAGCTGGTGGATTTAAGGCCTGCAAACAGCCTTGCTTCTTCTGCATGCTGCAAACCTTATGCCCTTTGCTGTGATAGATTCCTCCAGCCAATATGTCCAGCAATAGGCCAAAGTCTGCACCAAGGTTCGATGATGCCGCCCTGCAAGCTTTGGTGGAGGGAGAAAGAGGAAATAAGGAGGTGCTCTTCCCTTCCTCAGAAAGGAAGAAGCCTCCCTGGGAGTGGGTGGTGATGGCCCGGGAAAGATTGTAAAGGGGAGGGGGAGACCCAAGAGTCACTTGGGTGCATTCAGGGAAGGGAGGAACTCACCCACGGCCCACGGGAAAAGTTAGAGTGTAAGTGTGGCTGGGGAGGATGAGTGGGTGGCCGGATCTGGGATCCAAGTTTGAGTGTGGGGCCAGGGAGAGCCGTCACACAGGCACCCATCATTCTCTCCAGCCAGTCGAGGGAAGACGGGAGGGGGAGAGACTGGGAGTTGGGATCCCATACTCTCCGGTCTCGGTCTATGAAACACAGAGGGGTACCCCGCCTCCACAAAGGGACAAGGGAACGGCTCGGGGCTAGTGGAGCAGGCTGTTCTGTAAAATCCATTCCTCTGTTTCTAAAAGGTTTAAGACCATTCAAGGGGGGTGGAAGGAACATTTACTGCCCGGGTGGGAGGAGCAATTACCCACTCGAATTTCGCGACCCGTCATTGGCACATGATGGTCGGGGTTTATTAAAGCATGTTGTTAAACCAGATTTTTTTTGTATTTTGTTACAGCTCCAAGCTGAGCAGAGGCATAGGACCCTCTGCATGCTTGGGAGCATTTTGTGACAACTCCAAGCTGAGCAGAGGTGTAGGACCCTCTCTGAGCTTGGGATCATTGTGATTACATTGTATAACAAATATTGCAACATTTTGTAATATGTTATAATGTAACGAGTGATGCAAGGGTATTAGACCCCTTATTGTAAATTGATGTATCTGTAGATGCCTGCCGTACCACAGTTTTTTCTCAAATTTGAGGGGAATAGACGGGTCGGGGGATCAGTGGTAGGTAGCTATTAGGTAAATACAGGGGATGGTTGTTTGTCGGGGGTCAGAAAATTTTGCTCACTTCTTCGAGTGAATACTACCAGCAAGTTGGAAGTATCCAAAGGGATGAATGTAGGGGTTCGCAAAAAATCCCCTCAGCCCCGAAGATACTGGAGGTATTAATCTGCATCATGGACGGAGACTGTGCGTGACTTTAAATTGCCTCTGGGTTGGACAATGTTTTAAAACGTGCCCAGAACTGCAAAAGGCTGTGTTGCGGCGTGTGGACAACACCGGAATCGAGGAACTTCGTGGAAAAATTCACACACTTTAAGACAGTACATTTTATTAATAAAATTGTTCCCTGGAATTTGGTAATTTCAAAGGGGTTTAAAAATGGCCGTCAGAAAAGCATGGCCAGGACAATGGGGCTTGGAAAAGCAGATCGCAGCTCGTGGATGTCTGTGAAAAGTGGGAGGGTCAAGCAGTGGCAGCCAGATTCTGTCAATCAAAAATGGGAGTTTCCCTTCCCTGCTGACAATCGATGTTTATTTACTGAGACTGCTGTCTTGTTGACATAAAGAATTATCCACTCAAGCTGCAGTTTCAATGACCGCAGGACAAAGAGCTTCTGTTTACCTAGTAATCCAACCCATTCAAAGCCCCTTACACACAATGAGACACACCGAAACTACGGAAAGGACTTTGATAGGGAACAGTTTAGAATGAATGGGTTTTTGAATCACCCATTACTCCCTTTTGTTAGCCCAGAAACTCCGGATGTGGGTGGGAACATTTCGGCCCCAGAACGAAGACACATTCAAACCACTCCAAGCCCATTTGAGTCAGCCAATAATGGCCTTTCTCTTGTGTATTCGAACTTTTCGGCGCAAATTTGCACACAGACCCTTTCAGCGCCAAACAGCAGGAGCTCGCAGGATATAAAGATAGCTCCTGAGAAGCTATCTCTCTCTCTCTTATTTTCCTTGAACCACAGGTGAGCAGGTTTCTGACTCCTCAGCAAGGCAATCTAGTAAGAGTTAAAGGGTGGTAATTTAAGGGAAATTGCTAAGATTGTTTAATTAACATTGTAGCCATTTATCCCTCATTTTGCCACCTGTCTTCCCCCATTTAAGCAATTGTACAGTGATTACTAAAATCGTGTGGTGTAGTTTTCTTTAGTTTAATAAAAGTCGATTTTCTCACATCCAGACCAGTTGTCTGTTTTAATATATCATTAATTATAAATCCTCCAGTCAGAACTGGAAGGGTGGGTTTAGCGATTCGAAACCGCTGTTTGGGATTGGTCAGAGTGTAGTAGCAAAAGGCTGCCTGACCAGGTGAATTACCGTAAACCAGGTAAAGGAAGGTAAATTACCGTAAACCCTGAAAAAGATGCCCCCCTACAAATTGGCGACCACGGCAGGACTGGAGGCAGTTCTTGATATGATGAGTGGTCTGGATCTGGAGAAAGCATTGGCTCTTGTTTCTCTTGTTTTCAGTCTGTGGGTAGCCCTGCAGATGTTAGCGGCAGTGTGTAAGCTGACCTACTATAGCATAGGTGGCTGGGTTAAGAAGGGTGAGATGAGGAAGCAGGAGCAGGTGACAGAGGCCAAGAATCGGGAGTCACAGTTGGAAAAATGCCAGGCAGAGATGGAGCGCCTTGTGCAGGAAGCCACTGAGGCCAGAGATAGCGAGATGAGACTGCGGGAAGAGAATGTCCGCCTCATCTCAGAAGTTACAGCAGCTTATAAGCTGGCCTGCAACCAAACGTTTAGTGAAGCAGATCATGGCCCCTGTTGGGCAGAGATAGAAAGCCTTAACATGGCTTTAAAAGGAGCAAGGGGGATGATTTGCCTGATCGGTCCGAAGGCAGGTCAGCCGGGTTTTACCAGCAGCCCAAATCAAACTGCCCCACAGGCAACACCCAGGGAAAGGCTGGCTAGGGAATTAGAGATCCCAAGACAGCAGCCCACAGCTCCGGGTATTGAGGAGCTCTGGCAGCAAGAAGGGGTGGACAATGGGGTGGTAGGAGAACACCAGCAGGTCCCGCTAGGCAGGCGGGGACCAGGACCAGTGTACCCCCTCCGACAACGGAGGTACGGTCCGCCCGTGAGCGATAATAACCCAGGGGCTGTTCAGCATACCTATCTGGTACCCTATGTTACCCAACAGCTCAGAGGCCTGGTGAAACATATTCCCATGCTCTCTGAAAAGGGAGACCCCTCAATGCACTTCCAACAAGTAGAACAGGCAGCCGGGGTTAACGGCTGTGATGATGAAGAGAAAGCCAAAATATTGCTCTTCTCTGTAGATAGTAAGCTCTATCAGACCCTTTCAGATGAGGCTAAGAGAGGACAGAAGGGTTTTGAGGACCTGAAGGAGGAAATACTGGAAGCCATGGGTGCGAACGACGGCAATCCGTTCGATCACGTAGGGAAAACCCTGCAGAAGGAAAGGGAGACCCCACAGGCATTTGCAGACAGGCTGTGGCCAGTCTACAACAGCGCGTGTACAGGGGGACAAAATAGGGCACACCTGAACGAGAGGCAGCGGACCCAATGGTTTCGTTGCCTGGTGTCCAATTGCCTACCCCAGATAAAAGTAAAAGCTGATACTTGGTTTGACCACCGAGACCCCCTAGTAACCGAAGAGACTGTAATCCGGCAGCTCATGGAACGGGAGGAATAGTGAGACCTCCCAGCAAAAGGGTAAAGTCCACGAGGTTAAACTTGGGGCTCAATATAAGAAAGAGTGGCGCCAGGAGGGGAGCCGTCCCTCCCAGAACAAGGTCACTTGTTACAAGTGCGGGGAGGATGGCCACTGGCGCAGGGATTGTAAAAAGCCTGGGAGAGACGATAAAGCCAGGACCCCCGCAGCCCCAACTCAGAAGGCAGAGACAGAAACTCCTCCTGATACAGTTGAGTCCGTTCTGGAGTCGATAAAATCTTTCCTCAGGGCCAATCAGGGAAAGGTAGCAGCCATTAGTGGTGCTGCAGCCCCCTCGCCCACCTCTGCCTCCCCACAATGACTGGCCAATATGCTGGCCAAGGAGGGTGCACGTGCAGGCACTTTCTGGGACCCATATGGGTCCGGGCCAGTGGCAGTGATTACAGGCAGGGATGGGACACAGGGAAAATCAGGAAAATTGTATAAATCTGACAAGACAAGTTCAAGTTCACAGCCTGTAAAGACAGGCGCTGTGGCTTGTTTTCAGGGAAAGGTTGTCCAGCCCACAAATTGGGACACTTCCCTGCCCCAGTGGGGCCTAAGTTTTGGCCAAAGTTTAAATCTGAACAAGTTATGTGGCTCAGAAACAGAGGCACAGCAACCTGAGATTAGAAATCTGCAGGCTGCTGCAAGTCCATTCACAGAGACTGCTCGCGCAGGCGCGGTTCCCCAGCCCGTACCCCCAGCGGCTCCTTTTCAGTTTTCCCGTGCAGGCGCAGACGCGTGCCTGAGGGGAGAGGTTTCCCAACACTGGGTTCATGCAGGCGCAGTCGCGAACTTGGAACCCCCAGCAGCTCCTGTTCAGTGTGAGGCCACGCGCGCAGGCGCAGTCAGCCGTTTAAAGGTCCCCGCTTCCCAATCTATACGCGCAAGTGCAGTAGCCTGCTTGGAAGACCTAGCGGTTCTTCCTATCTTTTTCAAGGAAACCAAATGCGCAGGCGCGGTTGCCTGTCCTAGTGTAGCGGTTCCCCAGCCCTGTGAAGAGACTGTTCGCGCAGGTGCAGTTGCCTGCGGGACCACAGCGGCTCTTTCTCAGTTTTCTCACGCAGGCGCAGCCGCCTGTTTGGATACAAAGGCTTCACAGCCTCTGCCGGGGGACTCCGGGGAGGAGATTCGCACAGGCGCAGTCACCTGTTTAAAGGAACAAGCTTCCCAGCCCGCTTCTAGAGTGGTCCCCCCCCATGATATGGGACCCTGGGGAGGCAGGGATAGCAATCCCTCTTGCAGGGGACATAGGGAAGGAGCTGGTACCAGGTTTTGGAGCTGAAGAGGAAGATTTTCAGCCATCAGCAGCGGGTGGTGAGGGAATACCTGCCCCCAGTACAGGAGTGGGTAGGGAAAAGGAGACAAACCCGGAGTACCGGCAGGCTGCCAGGTATATTAAACAGTCCGGGCTGTTTGCATTAGGGGGAGAAGGTTCCCAGCCAGCTAGGGCTGGGACACAAGCTCAGGGTCCGCCAGCCAAAGCTTCCCCCACAGAGACGCCCCTCAGAAGGTCTCAGCGGGTCCATAAGCCCAAGAAAAGAAGGTCACCAGAGTGCCTGCCACAGAGAGCAATCTCCCGAACCCGGGAGGAAACAAAACACAGGGGTCCCCAATCAGCAGCCATAAGCTGCAAGGGACCAGAAGCAGGAGTCAGTCCAGCTTCACTGCAGGCAGCAGTAATCTGCGACATTGCCAGAGATTAGCCTGGCCGTCCGGAGATGGGCGGCATTTGTATTATAGCTTTGGTTTGATTATCATTTTGAATATAGTGTGCTTTTAAGGTGAATTTTAAGTTTAGAATATAACTAGTAGTTTTAAAGTTTAAGTTTATAAGTGTGCCAAATGCTTTTATTTTGGTCCGAGGTCGAGGGACCCAACCATGTCTCCACCTAAGGCAGCAGGTCAGTGAGTAACCTGGCTGCATGTCCTTTTAAGTTTTTGCAGAAGAGTGGACGAAGAAGCAGCCCTGGTCGCCCAGCCCGAGCTGGACATTGAATGAAGATATGGTGATACAGAAGGTTGGGGATCACCTCGCCACTGGACAAATCCAAGAGGAGACCCCGCAGTGACCTTCGGGAGAAGCCGGACAGGGTCCGGAGGAACTTGCCTACTCCTCCTATGCGGAAGAGATGGCCCCAGCTGGGTGGGGCATGGCCCCCAACCCAGCACTATCCTGACCGAATTACCCTTGCGGGAGACCTCGCTATCGAAGAGTTATGGTGGGGAAGCACGGGCGCCTTGTCAAATAGGGACGCGTTCCCCGGGAGTGGGTGGTGATGGCCTGGGAAAGATTGTAAAGGGGAGGGGGAGACACAAGAGTCGCGTGGGTGCATTCAGGGAAGGGAGGAACTCACCCGGGGCCCACAGGAAAAGTTAGAGTGTAAGTGTGGCTGGGGAGGATGAGTAGGTGGTCGGATCTGGGATCCAAGTTTGAGTGTGGGGACAGGGAGGGCCGCCACACAGGCACCCATCATTCTCTCCAGCCAGTCGAGGGAAGACGGGAGGGGGAAGGACTGGGAGTCGCGATCCCATATTCTCCGGTCTCAGTCTATGAAACAGGAGGGGTACCCTGCCTCCACAAAGGGACAAGGTAACGGCTCAGGGCTGGTGGAGCAGGCTGTTCTGTAAAATCCATTCTTCTGTTTTTAAAAGGTTTAAGACCATTCAAGGGGGCTGGAAGGAACATTTACTGCCCAGGTGGGAGGAGCAATTACCCACTCGAATTTCACAACACATCATTGGCACGTGATGGTCGGGTTTATTTAAGCATGTTGTTAAACCAGATTTTTTTTGTATTTTGTTACAGCTCCAAGCTGAGCAGAGGCATAGGACGCTCTCCGTGCTTGGGGTCATTGTGATTACAATGTATAACCAAGATTGCAACATTTTGTAATATGTTATAATGTAATGAGTGATGCAGAGGTATGAGTCCCCTTATTGTAAATTGATGTAACTGTAGATGCCTACCGTACCATGTTTTTTTCTCAAATTTGAGGGGAATAGACGGGTCGGGGGATCAGTGGTAGGTAGCTATTAGGTAAATACAGGGGATGGTTGTTTGTCGGGGGTCAGAAAATTTTGTTCACTTCTTCGAGTGGATACTACAAGCAAGTTGGAAGTATCCAAAGGGATGAATGTAGGGGTTCAAAAAAATTCCCTCAGCTCTGAAGATACTGGAGGTATTAATCTACATCGTGGACGGAGACTGTGCGTGACTTTAAATTGCCTCTGGGTTGGACAATGTTTTAAAATGTGCCAAGAATTGCAAAAGGCTGCGTTGCGGCACATGGACAACACCGGAATCGAGGAACTTCGTGGAAAAATTCGCACACTTTAAGGCAGTACATTTTATTAATAAAATTGCTCCCTGGAGTTTGGTAATTTCAAAGGGGTTTAAAAACGGCCATCAGAAAAGCATGGCCAGGACAATGGGGCTTGGAAAAGCAGCTCGCAGCTCGTGGATGTCTGTGAAAAGTGGGAGGGTCAAGCAGTGGCAGCCAGATTCTGTCAATCAAAAACGGGAGTTTCCCTTCCCTGCTGACAATCGATGTTTATTTACTGAGACTGCTGTCTTGTTGACATAAAGAATTATCCACTCAAGCTGCGGTTTCAATGACCGCAGGACAAAGGGCTTCTGTTTACCTAGTAATCCAACCCCATTCAAAGCCCCTTACACACAATGAGACACACTGAATCTACGGAAAGGACTTTGATAGGGAACAGTTTAGAATGAATGGGTTTTTGAATCACCCATTACTCCCTTTTGTTAGCCCAGAAACTCCGGATGTGGGCGGGAACATTTTGGCCCCAGAACGAAGACACATTCAAACCACTCCAAGTCCGTTTGAGTCAGCCAATAATGGCCTTTCTCTTGTGTATTCAAACTTTTCGGCGCGAATTTGCACACAGACCCTTTCAGCGCCAAACAGCAGGAGCTCGCAGGATATAAAGATAGCTCCTGAGAAGCTCTCTCTCTCTCTTATTTTCCTTGGACCACAGGTGAGCAGGTTTCTGACTCCTCAGCAAGGCAATCTAGTAAGGAGTTAGAGGGTGGGAATTTAGGGGAAATTGCTAAGATTGTTTAATTAACATTGTAGCCATTTATCCCTCGTTTTGCCATCTGGCTTCCCCCATTTAAGCAATTGTACAGTGATTACTAAAATCGTGTGGTGTAGTTTTCTTTAGTTTAATAAAAGTCAATTTTCTCACACCCAGACCAGTTGTCTGTTTTAATATATCATTAATTATAAGTCCTCCAGTCAGAACTGGAAGGGTGGGTTTAGCGATTCGAAACCGCTGTTTGGGATTGGTCAGAGTGTAGTAGCAAAAGGCTGCCTGACCAGGTGAATTACCGTAAACCAGGTAAAGGAAGGTAAATTACCGTAAACCCCGAAAAAGATGCCCCCTTACAAGCCTCTCCAGCAGACAAAAGCTGTGTGGATGCAAGTGGCCCAGGAGGTCAACTCTTTGTCTATGTGCCTCAGAACCTGGCTTCAGTGCAGGAAGAGGTTTCATGACGTTCTGTGCACTGGAAAAGTGAGTATGACTTTCCCATCACCCTCAATCTGATCCCCATTGCCTCTCCTCACCAGTACTCAGCTTTGACAACCTCTTCCTCCACATCCCACTTGACACTGACATCCCTGCACCCTTACCCATTCCCTCTCTCCCTATGGTCACATTCACCTAACTATTCGACTATGCAGCCCTCACACTCCCTATCGCTGTGATGCTATGAAAACAAATTACAACACACAGGGAGGGCCCTTGGTCTTGCCACCTCACTCCATCTTTGTCTCCTTCTAACCATCCATGCTATGGATTCTCTACACTCACTCCTTCATTCTCACTCAAACTCCACTTGTCTCCCTCATTGCAGGAAAAGAGAGCTCACAATAAGAGGGAAAGAGCGAGGTCAGGAGGAGGGCCACCCTCAGTAGCCCAGCTCACCCCCTGGGAGGAGGTGGCCCTGGAGATCATGGGAGTGGAGGAGGATGCGCAAGTGGGAGATGGACAGACGGGTGCATCAAAGCAAGCTGGTGACAGAATAGTTTATCATCTCTCTCATTGACATTGCATGAGTCACTGATAATGATTCTGATTCTCTAACAGATTGACTTTTGATCATCTGCAATATTCAAGGTGCATGTAACCGTGGCCTCACATCTCTGACTCTTTCCTTTACTCCCCCACAGGACCATCGAAAGCCCCCGTCCCCACTATCCAGGAGGAACAGCATGAGCCTCCAGACTCCTCAGAGGAAGCTGCAACCTCTGAGGGTGCAGTGTCAGCAGAATTCAGCGCACCCAGCACCAGCGCAGACACTCACACCTCGGTGGTACCTTCGTGAGATAGTGCAGTGTTGTCACCTGGTGTATCACAGCTCACAAGTGAGCATCAGCAGATGGTGGAGACAGGGGCAGCAGTGGAGAGTCCTAGTCAGAGGGCGCAGCACTCTGCCAGCTCGGATCAGTTGCATGTCGACCCTCTGCCTCCGGGTCCATCCAGAAGAAGAGCGGTGCTGGAACTCCAGGAAGAGGTGCAGGAGTCTCTGGCAGGTTTTGTCTGCAGGGTTGCTGCGAGTGTGGAGCGAATGGATCTGGTAGAAATGTGGCTCGAGTTGTAGCGCTCCTCAGCTTCGTTGGATGGGCTCCTCAACGACATGATTAGCCACGTCTTCAGGGGATAGCCCTTGTCTCCAAGTAGCCATCCATTAAGTTGGTCTGGCGGACTGAAGAATGGAGGCACACTAGACTGGCGCAGGATGAAGGAGTCATGGCAACTGCCAGGGTACTTGGCGCAAACATGCAAAATTTCCTTCTTGTGGTCACACACCAGCTGTACGGTGAGGGAGTGGAAGCCCTTGCGGTTGACAAAAATACTTGGATTGTGATGGGGTGCCTTAAGGGCCACATGTGTGCAGTCAATGATGCCCTGCACCTTTGGAAAGCCTGCCAGATTGTCAAACCCAACTGAACGCGCAGTTACACTGGCTTGATCCTTGGAGAAAAGGATGTGATTGTGTGCGATGGCAAAAAGGGCATTGGTTACCTGCGTGATGCAAGTGTGTGCGGCCGCCTGGGAGATGCCGCTGATGTCTGCTGCTGATCCCTGGAATGAGCCTGAAGCAAAAAAGTTGAGTGCGGTGGTGACTTTGATGGCCACTGATAAGGGGTGTCCATCTGCTCCTCTGGGCTCCAGGCCTTGCTGCAGCATTGCGCAGATGTCACCTACTACCTCTCGCGAAAGTCGGTGCCTCCTTTGGCACTGCTGCTCAGTCATGTTAAGGTAGCTGATCCTCTGTCTGTAGACCCTGTTTCGGGGGTATCTCCTGCGCCAACGGGCTTCCATGCGCTGGTGCCTTCTGGCCTGTGCAGCTTCAGGTGGGTGAGCAGCAGCTTGGAGCTCCTGCTGTTGTCCCTGCAGTTGGTGCTGCTGTTGTTCAGGGTTCTGCTGCTGCCGCGGCTAGTCTTCGTCCGAATCTGATGTCCAGGAGGAAAGGAAATAAATGGTTCCCATTCTTCTGGTATACACCTCAGTTGATGAAGCGCTCATTCAAGGTGGTGAGAGGTGTTTCCCAGGAGGTCACACTGGAGATGGGTGTCAGGCTCCAAACTTCCACAACAATGAGTAGGCCTGTTAAAAGTTCCCTCAGACCTGAGACAACAAAGTTCTGCCATCTGCAAATGAAGATTGCTGAAAACTCCTTTTTAATGGTGGACCTGCAGCTGTTAGTAAGCAATTCACTTGTGCTGCCATCACGTTTCACTGGCGTGTTTCAGAGGAGGTGTGCAGCACGTGGGAAAATGGTTAAAATCAGAAAGGCCTGTCAAAATGGGATTATAGAGGCACTTAACTGGTTGTTAAGGGCCTTAAGAGGTCAGAAAATTTGAGGTGGGATGGCGAAGGGGTCAGAAAACTTGCATGTGGGAAAATTGCTCGGAGGCAGGATGGAGGCGGGATCGGGTCTGCCCGCCAGTTTTTGCGATTTTAACACCTCACATGCATCCAATCCCGCCTCCTCGTGCCTGGCAAAATCGAGCCCCATGTGTCCATTAAAACCACAGACAGCGGTCTGTGTATTGGAGGGGTATATCAGAGAGCAGTTTGGATAGCTCTCTCTCTCTCCTGCCCTCCATACAACAGAACGTCAAGAAGAGCTGAGCCTTGCTCTTCCAACCGAGACAGACTTCGACTAAGGCTGGGACTCGAATGCTGCAAGGCCAGTACAGAGCCAGGTAGCCGAGATGTACGGGAGGAAGCTGCAAGCAAGATCAAAGGGCAATCTAGGTGAGCATTGCCAAGCCTACAAACCCACAAGATCACTTAGCTGTGTGAGGGGGTGCCTGTATGTTCCTACCGAACCAGAGGGGGTTTAGCGTTGGAAGGGTCCTGTGAAAGTTTAGTTCACGGGAAGGTGTTTTGAGGCCATGGTAAGTCAGCACAGCAGGGGCTTGTTGGACAAGTCAGGGTTGTACTGTTTTAAACTGTGCTGTTGTGTTCACACCGCTCGTACTGGGTGGGAGGGTATGCTGTGAGGAGGATGTCGTGAAACTCCAGTACGATTTGGACAGGTTGGGTGATTGGGCAGAAACATGGCAAATACACTATAATGTGGATAAATGTGAGGTTGTCCACTTTGGTGGCAAAAACAGGAAGGCAGATTATTATTTGAATGGCAATAGATTGGGAGAAGGGGAAGTGCAAAGAGACCTGGGTGTTCTTGTGCACCAGTCGCTGAAGGTAAGCATGCAGGTGCAGCAGGCAGTTAAGAAGGCAAATGGTATGTTGGCCTTCGTAGCAAGAGGGTTCGAGTACAGGAACAAGGATGTCTTGCTACAGTTGTACAGGGCCTTGGTGAGACCGCACCTTGAGTATTGTGTGCAGTTTTGGTCGCCACACCTGAGGAAGGATGCTCTTGCCATGGAAGGAGTGCAGCGAAGATTCACCAGGCTGACACCTGGGATGGCAGGAATGATGTATGAGGAGAGATTGTGTCGATTGGGCTTATACTCACTGGAGTTTAGAAGATTGAGAGGGGATCTCATCGAAACCTATAAAATTCTGTCAGGCCTGGACAGACCAGATGCAGGAAGGATGTTTCTGATGGCCGGGGAGTCCAGAACCAGGGGTCATAGTCTAAGGATAAGGGGTAAGCCATTTAGGACTGAAATGAGGAGGAATTTCTTCACCCAGAGAGTGGTGAACCTGTGGAATTCTCTGCCACAGAGGGCGGTGGAGGCCAGTTCATTAAATATATTCAAGACGGAGTTGGATATATTTCTTAAGGCTAAAGGGATCAAGGGATATGGGGAGAAGGCAGGGACAGGGTACTGAATTTGGATGATCAGCCATGATCTCATTGAATGGCGGAGCAGGCTCGAGGGGCCAAATGGCCTACTCCTGCTACTATCTTCTATGTTTCTATGTTTCTATGTATGCGAGTGGAGTGGTTTTTGTCAACCTTAATAAACACTGTACGCGTGAGCCCGAAAACGCTGTCCGTGTTCAAATCTGTCCTCCGTAATCTCTATTATCCAGAACTGGTAGTGAGGGGGTTTGTGTGCTCGCTACAGGCGGGGCGAAATCACTTACAATAATTGGCGATTGCGGCAGGAGCCATAGGAAATTGGTCACCGCAAAAAACGGTTACACATCCACCACCTTAAACATTCACTCCCTCCACCACCGGCGTACCGTGGCTGCAGTGTGTACCATCTACAAGATGCATTGCAGCAACTCGCCAAGGCTTCTTCGGCAGCACCTCCCAAATGCGACCTCTGACACCTAGATTGATAAGGGCAGCAGGCGCATGGGAACACCACCACCTCCAAGTTCCCCTCCAAGTCACACACCATCCTAACTTAGAAATATATCGCCAATCCTTCATCGTCGCTGTGTCAAAATCCTGGAACTCCCTCCCGAACATCACAGTTCCTTCACTGCAGCAGTTCAAGAAGGCGGCTCACCACCACCTTCTCAAGGGCAATTAGGGATGGGCAATAAATGTTGGCCTTGCTAGCGATGCCCACATCCCAGAAACAAATAAAATAAAGTGTTGCAATATTACTGTCTAGATCAGGTGTTAGCAGCATTCTTGCTTGTTAATAGCTTATTATGAAACATTGGAATAGATTTTCCAATTGGACTTCTGATTAGTGTTAGTCGGGCAGTGTGTTATCAGTATCTGAGCTAGATAGGCAGACAACATCAGTAAAGGTTGTGTGAACGTAGATTAGGTGCCAGGTAGTAGCTCTTTGCTTAGAGATTCGCCTTCCTCTGGAATTGATTGCCAGCACTTGTGGTGAATGTGGATTCACTACAAGACTTCAAAAGGGAACTGGACGAGTCCCTGGGAGTAGAAGACATCTCGAGTTATAGAAGGCAGGTGGTTTAACTGGGACTAAGTGATATCAGTCACTGTGGTATCCGAGAGCTTGCATGATTGCCTTTGGGGTTCAGAGAGGAAAGTTTTCCAAAGTTTTTTCCTAAATTGGCCTAATATTTTTCTTTTTTTTTCCTCTCCCAGGACATTGTGACTGCGGTGGAGTGGGGGCGGGGGGCGGGTGAAGGGGAGTTTAGGTGAGTGATAGTGTATGTAGGTTGCACCATGTAGGGAAGGAACAGGTTTGATGTACCAGCTTGTCTTTCATATCCTTTTCGTTACGTTCATATTGGCACCACATATCACTGTCATCCACTGGAAAATCCTAACACTGAATGTTATTTACAGAATCCACGGATAACATACTCTTCTTGTATTCGATGTGGGTGTCGCTGGCAAGGCCAGCATTTATTGCCCATCCCTAATTGCCCTTGAGAAGGTAGTGGAGAGGTCCCCCAAACAACAATGTGATAATTGTGGTGTATGTAACCTGTTCCACCTTAAGAGAACTTAAGCCTGTTCCACCATAAGAGATGTACTACTTTCTCTGGCTGCTGTATACGTAATACCGGTGGTGACCACCGGTATATAAGTGCTGTGTAGTGATATTGTATTTAGTATAGACCTGACCTCCAACTAGTAAAGACCTGTTGAAACTTTATTCTTGTAGTCTGTGTCAGTAATTAATCTTAATACAACTGGAACACACAGACTTAACAGTGGCGACGAGTCCGATTCTTACCCTGCGGCAGTTTATATCCACGGCGGCTTCGTCCACAGAACGGGCGTCGAAGAGAGGCATCCACCCTCATCACCCTGCTGGAAGACATGTCGCGCGGCAGGCATCGAGAACCCGGAGTGCAGAAGACATCCTGAACTCGAAGCCTCCATCAGCGGCAGTCAGCTATCTTCTTTCTACCTCGGTGGTGGGTAAGCTGGTCAGCGACGCGAGCAGAAAGTCGGCCGCGTTGGCTGTACAGACGGGGGGAGGAAGACGGAGGAATAAGGGCGGTGAGATCGATCGTGACCGGAGATAAGGGCCGGGCCGCATTCGGGCCGAAAGGCGCAGCGCGGGGACATCGATCGCGGCTGCTGATAAGGGCCGGGCCGCTTTCGGGCCAAAAAGGCGCAGCGTCTGGGGCGACTGAAGGCGCGAGAGCCGCGGTGAAGGCGAACGCAGCCGGTGCTAATAACCGGGCTGCAAGAAGGGCTGCGAGGCGCGACATCGGGGAAGCGCAAATGCCCGAGGGAGCCGCGGTGAAGCGGAGACAGCGTCAGGGGAGTTACTAACCGCTGGGAAAGGGGAGCAGCAGCAGCACGCCAAACGCCATTGCAGCCAGTGGGTGAAGACCGCCAAGCGCGGGAAAACCGCCATTTTGTAGGTGGAGGACGAAGACAAGAGCGGGAAGCCGCCATCTTGGGATAAAATTAAAAATAAATAAATAAATAAATAAATTGCAACGATGCCTAAACATGGGAACATTAATACCTTTGATAGCGACATCGAAGATTGGGCCATGTATGTAGAACGCATACAAATTTATTGTAAAGCAAATAAAATCCCAGATGCAGAGAAAGTAGTACATCTCTTAAGGTGGAACAGGCTTAAGTTCTCTTAAGGTGGAACAAGTTACATACACCACAATCCTCCCTATTATACCGGTACAAACCTCTATGCGTGTTGATCGTGAGGTACTGGCGTGACTCTTCTTCAACCTCCATCTGCGGATACTGCACCGTGTGAAGCACCAGATTAACGGTGATCTTGAAATCTCCACAGATGCGAAATGCCTTCTTACAGTTTTCGCTCCATTCCCATGGTACCCCCTTCTGTAAAAGAGCACTCAGCGGGTGCAGTACTGTGGATAGATTCGGTAGAAACTTATGGTAATAGTTAATCAATCCCAGAAACGACCTCAACTGAGAGACATTAGCCAGACCGGTACCCTATGCAATACGACCTACTGTAGAAGCGGAACTGGAAGCGCTAGAATGTTCAGGTGTACTGTCTAAGGTAGATTGGAGTGAGTGGGCTACGCCCATTGTTCCCGTTATGAAACGTCCTTCGAGCAACAAGCCAGGAGAACCAGGGAAGGTTCGCATCTGTGGAGATTTCAAGATCACCGTTAATCCGGTGCTTCACACGGTGCAGTATCCGCTTCCGCGGATTGAGGATATTTTTGCTTCGTTGTCTGGCGGGAAACACTTCACCAAGATAGACCTGGTGCAGGCGTACTTGCAGATGGAGGTTGAAGAGGAGTCACGCCAGTACCTCACGATCAACACGCATAGAGGTTTGTATCGGTATAATAGGCTGGTTTTTGGAGTGGCATCGGCTCCGGCAATTTGGCAGAGGGCCATGGAGCAGGTATTACAGGGAATTCCAGGCACACAATGTTACCTGGACGATATTCTGATTACAGGTGATGGTGATGAAGAACACCTCGCAAACTTGGAACTGGTGCTCAACAGACTGAAAGAGTATGGACTTAGAGTTAATCGGCAGAAATGTGAGTTCTTTCAGAAGCGGATCTCGTACTGTGGTCATGTCATTGACCGGGAGGGGCTTCATAAGTCTCCTGACAAGATAGAGGCAGTTGTAAAGGCTCCCGCTCCGGATAATGTCTCTCAGTTGAGGTCGTTTCTGGGATTGATTAACTATTATCATAAGTTTCTACCGAATCTATCCACGGTACTGCACCCGCTGAACGCTCTTTTACAGAAGGGGGTACCATGGGAATGGAGCGAAAACTGTAAGAAGGCATTTCGCAAAAGCAAAGAATTGATCACCTCAGAGGAAGTGTTGGCTCACTTCAACCCGACACTGCCTATTCGTTTGGCTTGTGATGCTTCTCCATATGGTATTGGGGCAGTACTCTCACACAAGTTGCCAAATGGCATGGAAAGGTCAGTCGCGTTTGCATCCAGGTCATTGACCTCCGCTGAGCGCAACTATGCGCAGATCGATAGGGAGGCTCTCAGCCTTGTATGGGGAGTGAAGAAGTTTAATCATTACCTGCAGGGCCAAAAATTCACACTTCTGACAGACCATCAGCCGTTGGTATCCATTTTTAACCCTAAGAAGGGTGTTTCGGTGATGACAGCACAGCGACTCCAGAGATGGTCCCTTTTCCTAGGGGCACACCAATATCAAATAGAATTCAAAGGTACAAAGCAGCATGGCAATGCTGATGGGCTGTCGCACCTGCCACTACCTGAAGCGGAAGAGACGACGAAAGTTGACCCTGTTGAGTTATTTCATTCGACCATCATCGAGTGTTTACCAGTCACCAATGCAAGTATTGAAAGAGAAACCAGGAACGACCCGACACTGTCCCGAGTTATGAGGTGACAGTGAAGGGATGGCCAACACATGGTGATCCTCTGTTACCGGCATTCTCGGCAAGGCGAGACCAGCTGTCCGTCTGCCATGGTACTTTGATGTATGGGACAAGAGTGATTATTCCTCCCAAGTTACGGGAAAGAGTTCTAAAGGAACTGCATGAAGGTCATCTGGGGGGAGTTAAGATGAAAAGTCTTGCTAGGGCTTATGTATGGTGGCCGGGCATTGACCAACAGATAGAGGAGTTGACAAAAGGCTGCGCTGGGTGCCAAAAAGTGCAAAATGCACCTCCGATCGCACCGCTACACCCATGGGAATGGCCTTCAGCCCCATGGCAACGCGTACATATTGACTTTGCTAGTCCATTCATGGACTCCATGTTCCTAATTGCGGTGGACGCACATTCCAAATGGCCAGAAGTGATCAAGATGAATACCACTACTTCAGAAAAGACAATTGCAGTGTTAAGAACAATATTCGCAAGGAACGGATTGCCAGAACAGATATGTTCGGACAACGGACCACAGTTCGTGTCGGAAGAATTCCAAAAATTCTTAAAGAAGAATGGGGTGAAACATTATACCTCTGCCCCATATCATCCGGCGACAAACGGGTTGGCCGAGAGATTTGTCCAAACATTCAAAAAGGCAATAAAGGCCATGAACGATGATCAGATTCCGTTACAACACAAGGTGGACAATTTCCTAATGGCATATCGAAACGCCGCTCATGCAGTGACTAACCAAAGTCCTGCCATGATGTTTTATAACAGGAGGTTGCGGTCCAGGTTGGACTTGTTAAAACCAAATGTGCAGAGGGAAGTGGAAAACAAACAGTTCCGGCATATTAATAAAAAGTCCACTCTAAGTTTCGACGTAGGACAACCAGTGTTGGCAAGGGGCTATGGAAACGAAAAATGGCAGTCCGGAACAATTCGGGCCAGACAAGGACCTCTGATGTACACAGTAGATATTGGTAACAATGTGATAAGGCGTCATGCGGATCAACTGGTAGAATCAAGAGCAAGGGTCGAACCCATGGTTGCGACAGAGACAACTGTGGAAGACGTTAATGAACCTGAAGCATCTACCTCGGCAGGGACTGTACCTGATGATGACGTCCAATACATAGGAAACCAACAAGAAGAGTCACCTCAGCAACAAGAATCAGAGACCACTGAAAGGCGTTATCCAAACCGAATCAGAAGGCCCCCTGAGAGACTGAACCTTTGAACTGTTTATACCTGAAGTTATATATATGTATATATGTTATTATGTTATGTTAAATGGGGATATGACTGTTAAGCTAAAAAGGGAGGATTGTGGTGTATGTAACCTGTTCCACCTTAAGAGAACTTAAGCCTGTTCCACCTTAAGAGATGTACTACTTTCTCTGGCTGCTGTATACGTAATACCGGTGGTGACCACCGGTATATAAGTACTGTGTAGTGATATTGTATTTAGTATAGTCCTGACCTCCAACTAGTAAAGACCTGTTGAAACTTTATTCTTGTAGTCTGTGTCAGTAATTAATCTTAATACAACTGGAACACACAGACTTAACAATAATAACCAGACAATCTGTTTTAGTGATGTTGGTTGAGTGATAAATATTGGCCAGGACACCGGGAGAACTCCCCAGCTCTTCTTCGAATTGTGCCACGGTATCTTTTACGTTCACCTGAGGGCAGTTTAATGCCTCGTCTAAAAGACAGCCCTTCGCCAGTGCAGCACTCCCTCAGACAGGAACATAGGAACAGGAGTAGGCCATTCAGCCCCCTCATGTCTCCTCCACCATTTAATGAGATCATGGCTTATCTGTACCTCGACTCCATTTACCTGCCTCAGCTCCATATCCCTTACCTAACAAAAATCCATCAATTTCAGTCTTGAAAGCTCCAAGTGTCCAAGTATCCACAGCATTTTGGGCCAGAGAATTCCAGATTTCTACTACCCTTTGTGTGAAAAAGTGCTCCCTGATTTCCCTTCTAAATGGCCTCACTCTATAATTTTTATGTTCCCTCATTCCTGATTCCCCCATCAGAGGAAATAGTTTATCTATATCAACCCTAGCGAATCCCTGTAACATTTAAAACACCTCGATCAGCTCACCCTTCAATCTTCTATACTCAAGGGAATACTAGCCAAGTTTATGCAATCTGCCCTCATAATTTAACCTTCTAACGCTAGTATCATTCTGGTGAATCTGCACTGCAATGCCTCCAAGGCCAAGATATGCTTCCTGAGGTGTGGTGCCCAAATCTGAATGCAGGGCTCCAGATGGGGTCTGACCAAGGCTCTATACAACTGAAGTATAACTTCTTCTCCTTTATAATCCAGCCCCCTTGAGATTAAGGCCAACATTCCATTAGCCTTTTTGATTGCTTTTTTGTACCTGTCTACTAGCTTTAAATGATTTGTGTACTTGGACGCCCAAATCTCTTTGGTCCTGTACAGTTCCTAATTAATCACCATTAGGTGAAAATTAAACTAGGCATCAATCACCATTAAACTATGTGGCCCGCCTCTGGACTTTTTCCAGAGCTTTGATATTCCCCATCATGTGAGGGAACCAAAACTCAGCACAGTATTCAGGATGCAGCCAGACTGAGGCTTTGTACAGGTCAGAATTGTACTTCTAGTTTTGTATTTAATTGTCCTTTTGTAAGCTTTTTTTTCAACTGGCATCACATTGACAGCAAGACCAATTCATTTGAAACAATTTGGAATAAGTTTATTAAACACACACACACATGCACATCAAAACAATCAGTCTGCTGGCATCCCATGGACTCTACTTGATTACAACAGGTAAGGTAATGGGTTACAGATTTAAACAGACTTATACTTCCCTTTTAGTCAAGCAATGCACACGGCCTTCTCCCTTGCTTCTTGGTCTGGTCTCTGGAGGGGGGGCTTCCTGCTTTTCCGCATGGTCATCAAGAGAAAAAGAGAGCGAGAGGCTTTGGCTTCCTTCTTTTATATCTTTTAAAGTCCATTGTCTCTAGTATAAATTGCTAAAACCCCAGGATTGGATCTTAGTTTCATGGCAGTTCTTGATTGGCTTTCCTCACCCATGTGTCTGTCTGCGGCGGCTGGTGCCATTTCTTGATTAAGTTAATTGTTTTGTTAACACCTTTTAATGGCTTTGAGTTTCGATGGGTTTTCGATGCTGTCTCTGTGGGGGTTATCTTGTTTGCGGGTTTCTTTTGTTAAGTTTCATGCCGTTGCCTTGAGCTCCACTCCCAGCGGAGATCCATACACATTAAATTCATCTTTATTACATACATCTTATATTAATAGTCTCGAGTCCATCACACACAACTTTGACAAAACATACATTTTTATTCTTACACTAGCTATACATCCTAACACCCTATCTACTATTTACTTTCACAACAGCCTCGTCACCAAGCATTGTCTCATGAATTACAGTGCTTGCATCCTTCTCCCACTCAACAGCCTTGATTGGGCAACCCTGAATGGTGTGTACATGCCTAGAATTATCCTTGTATCACTTGTCTACATTAAAAGACATCTACCATAAATGGGTCCATTCCTTCAATGCATTCAGATCCACCTGTAAACTATTTGTTTTATCTGAGGTCTGAACTCCTGTAATGTCTTTGTCATCACCTTCTCCCAGTGGCTGAAGAGCTCCTCCCAGAGTTGCAATGCGGATTCCGCCCACTAAGAGGCACAATGGACATGATCTTCACTACATGTCAACTACAAGAGAAATGCAGGGAGCAGCACCAACCGCTGTACATGGCCTTCTTTGACCTCACAAAGGTCCTTGACACTATCAACTGTGAGGGATTATGGAGTGTCCTCCTCAAATTCGGTTGCCCTCAAAAGTTTGTCACCATCCTCCACCTGCTTCATGACGACATGCAAGCTGTGATCCTGACCAACGGATCCACCACAGACCCAATTCACAGGCTGCAATGCTCCATCTCACCCTCAGTAAGCTCCCCGCTGGAGTGGAGCTAATCTACAGAACAAACGGGAAACTGTTCAACCTCCAATCCAGATCCAAGGTCATCCCATCCTCTGTCATCGAATTACAGTATGCAGACAATGCTTGCATCTGTGCACACTCTGAGGTCAAACTCTAAACCATCATTAACACCTTCACTGAAGTGTACGAGAGTATGGGCCTTACACTAAACATCCATAAGACAAAGGTCCTCTACCAACCTGCCCCCGCCACACAGTACTGCTCCCTGATTATCAAAATTCATGACGAGGCCTTGGACAACATGGACCACTTTCCATACCTCGGGAGCCTACTGTCAACAAGAGCAGATGTCAATGACGAAGTCCAACACTGCCTTCAATGTGCCAGTGCAGCCTTCGGTCACCTGAGGAAGAGAGTGTTTGAAGACCAGGACCTCAAACCCAGCACCAAACTCATGGTCTACAGAGCAGTAGTGATACCCGCCCTCCTGTATGCTTCAGAGACATGGACCGTGTACAGCAGGCACCTCAAAGTGCTGGAGAGGTACCACCAATGCTGTTTCCACAAGATCAAGCAAATCCATTGGCAGGATAGGCGCACCAACATCAGTGTTCTCGCTCAGGCCAACATCCCCAGCATCGCAGCTTTGACCACGCTCAATCAGCTCCGATGGACGGGCCACATCGTCCGCATGCCTGATACAGGACTCCCAAAGCAAGCACTGTACTTGGAGCTCCAACACGGCAAGAGAGCCCCAGGTGGGCAGAGGAAATGCTTCAAGGACACCCTCAAAGTCTCCTTGAAAAAGTGCAACATCCCCACCAACACCTGGGAATCCCTGGCCCAAGACCGCTCAAAGTGAAGAAGAAGCATCTGGGAAGGCGCCGAACACCTCGAGTCTCTTCGCCGGGAGCAAGCCGAAGCCATGCGTAAGCAGCGCAGGGAGCGCACATCACCCCAAGCACCCCACCCACCATCCCCTTCAACCACCATCTGCCCCACCTGTAACAGAGACTGTAGGTCCCGCATTGGACTCATCAGTCACTTGAGAACTCATTTCTAGTGTGGAAGTGAGGGACTGCCTAAGAAGAAGAAGAATTACCCTTGTTAAATGCATCCCTTGTCTACATTGAAAGACATCTACCATAAATGGGTCCATTCCTTCAATGCATTCAGATCCACCTGTAAACTATTTGTTTTATCTGAGGTCTAAACTCCTGCAATGTCTTTGTGTCATCAGCAAACTTATGGCCCATAAAGATGGTGATAAGCAATGGATCTAACATGTATCACTGTAGGAGTTCACTAGTGACCGGCCCACATGCAGAGCTGGTATGATTAATGGGCCAGTAATTCCTGTCCCAACGCGTGAGTACGGACGGGGTACTCACACGTGGGCCCGGAGGAATTTCCGGTTTTCAACATGCACAGCACATGCGGGGAAAACCGGCATTTCCTCTCCTCTGATCCAAGGGGTTAAGGGGCGGAACGCGTATGATGTATCAGGCAGCGCGTGCATGCTGAACTTCCCTTTATTTATTAGAGTTGCCCGTGGGGAAAAGACTCTGGTTTTTACGTGTGGAAAAAGCAGCCATAAGTACTTACTTTTAACAGGTAAGTGGTCTATTAAGTAAAATTAGAAAAATTTTCCACAGGTTCATTTTTTTTGAAGACTTTACAGTAAGGCAAGTGTATTTTTAGCCCTGATTTTTTATGTAATAATTTTTTTCAAAATTTAAAATTATTGTTTAAAATAGTTTTTTTACAGTTATTTATAGTTTATTTAAGTAGTGCGATGTTTTTTTAAATTTTCTTTCAAGTTTAAGTAGTATTTTGGGGCCAGGAGTTTTCATGAGTTTGACAGTTCTTACTATCAAACTCATGAATGAACTTTTGCAACCTCCCATTGGTTGCCCAGTGCTCACGTGATTCCAGCCGGCTCATCGCACTAAGTACGCCACTGGATCACGCACGCACAGCGCGGCAGGACCTGAAGCGGGCCAGTGACAGGAAATGCAATGCGGGCCAGGATTGAAATGTCAGCACGCCGGGTAAGTGCACATCGGGGGCTTGCACGCGCGGCAAGCCCCCGAACCTAATTTCTGGCCCATTAACTATTCTCTGTTGACCTAAATGTAACCAATCTGCTGTTCAGCCTAAGATTGGCTTGTCAATCCATAAGATCATAGGAAATAGGAGCAGGAGTAGGTCATTCGGCCCGGTGTGTTGCTGTCCCGCCCGGTGTGTTGCTTCCCTGGTGTCAGGGTAAAGGACATCACGGAGAGGGTGCAGAATATTCTGCAGGGGGAAGTGAGTGAGCCAGAGGTTGTGGTACACGCCGGTACCAACGACATAGAGAGGGCAGGTATTGAGGTCCTACAATCAGACTTTCAGAAGCTAGGGAGGAAGTTAAAAAGTAGGACCTCAAAAGGTGGCAATCTCTGGATTAACTCCCAGTGCCACGCGCCAGCGAGAGTAGAAATAGGAAGATAGGGAGGATCAATGTGTGGCTTGAGGCAAGGTGCAAGAGGGAGGGCTTCAGATTCTTAGGGCATTGGGGCCAGTTCTGGGGCAGGAGGCACCTATTCAAAAGGGACGGGTTGCACCTCAACAGGACTGGAACCAATGTCCTCGCGGGGAGGTTCACCAGTGTGGTTGGGGGGGGTTTAAACTAAATTGGCAGGGCGGGTGGGCACCAGCATATAGAAGTAGAAAAGAGGAATAAGATGCATAATGGAGGGAGAGTGTTGGATAGTACTAGAGAAGGAAGTAGCACCATATTAGCTAGGAGCAAACTAAGAAGGACTTTGAGAAATATAAGGATAGGTTTGGAATGCATGTATGTGAATGCATAAAGGTGGTGAATAAGGTTGGTGAGCTACAAGCACAATTAGCCGTGTGGCAATATGATCTCATGGAAATAACGGAAACATGGCTTAAAAATGGTGAGGACTGGGTGCTTAATATTCAAGGGTACAAGGTGTTCAGAAAAGATAGGGAAGGAAAAAAGTGAGGTGGAGTGGCAGTATTGATTAGGGAAGACATTGTAGTGTTGGAAAGAGAGGATGTCATTGAGGGGGCAAGGACAGAATCCATTTGGTTAGACTTGAGAAGCAAAAAGGGTATGATCACACTATTTGGGGTATTCTATAGGCCTCCAAATAGTGAAGGAGAGATAGAGGAGCAAATCTGCAGGGAAATCACAGAGAAGTGCAAGAGCTATAGAGGGATGATATTAGGGGACCTTAATTACCCAAATATCGATTGGGATAATGTTAAAGTAAAGGAAAAGGAGGGGGAGGAATTTCTGAAATGTGTTCAGGAGGACTTCCTTGACTCTATGACTATGACTCTATGAATATGTTCTTGGCCCAACTAGGAAGGAGGCATTGCTGGATCTGGTGCTGGGGAATGAGGTGGGCCAGGTCGACCAAGCGTCTGTGGGAGAACACTTGGGTACGAGTGATCATCGTATCATAAGGTTTAGATTAGTAATGGAGAAGAGCAAGGAACAATCTAAAGTAGAACTTCTAAACTGGAATAGGGCTTCTAAACTGGAATAGGGCTAACTTCAATGGGATGTGAAAGGATCTAGCCAGGGTAAAATGGAACCAAAGACTGACAGGAAAAACTGTAACAGAACAATGGGTGATCTTTAAGGAGGAGATGTTCCAAGTACAGGCTAGGTACATTCCAACAAGAGGGTAGTGTAAGGGAACCAAAGCAAGGGCTCCTTGGATGACGAGGGAGATAAAGAAGATGATGAAACAAAAAAAGAGGGTGTATGATGCATGTCAGGTGAATTCTTCAAGTGAGAACCAGACCAAATAGAGGGGGAAGTGAAGAGGAAAATAAAGACTGGCAAAGAGAGAATATGAGAATAGAGTGGCAGTTAACATAAAAGGGAAAAATCTTCTACCGGCATGTAAATAGTAAACAGGTAGTAAGAGGCGGGGTGGGGCCTATTAGTGACAAAGAAGGTGATATATGCTTGGAGGAGCAGGACAAGGCAGAATACTCAATGAGTACTTTGTATCGGTGTTTACTAAGGAGGTGGATGCTGACAAAGTATCGGTAGAAGTGGAGAAGGTAGAGGTAATGGATGGGATGAAAATTGATAGGCAGGATGTACTGGAAAGGCTGGATATGCTTAGAGTGGATAAGTTGCCTGGTCTGGATGGCTTTCATCCCAGGTTGCTAAGAGAAGTCGGGGAGGAGATAGCGGAAGGGCTTGCCATAATTTTCCAATCTTCTCTAGATGCGGGGGAGGTGTCTGAGGATTGGAAAGTGGCAAATGTGACACCATTGTTCAAGAAAGGGTGTAAGGACAATCCTAGTAACTACAGGCCGGTCAGTTTAACATCAGTGGTGAGTAAAGTTTTAGAAACAATAATCAAGGAAAAAATTAACAGGCATTTGGAGAGGTTTAAGCTAATTAAGGAGAGCCAGCACGGATTTGTAAAAGGCAGATCGTGTTTGACTAATCTAATTGAATTTTTTGATGAAGTAACAGAGAGAATTGATGAAGGGAATGCAATGGATGTTTTCGACATGGATTTTAAGAAAGCGTTTGACAAAGTACCACATGGAAGGCTGGTTAACAAAATTGAGGCTCAAGGAATAGGTGGGTCAGTGACAGCTTGGATAAGAAATTGGCTTAAGGACAGAAAACAGCGAGTTGTGGTAAATGGCTATTTTTCAGACTGGAGGATGATAGACAGTGATGTTCCCCAAGGGTCAGTGCTGGGGCCACTGCTTTTTTTGATATATATAAATGACTTGGATATTGGAATACAGAGTAAAATTTCAAAATTTGCCGATGACACCTGCCATAATAAAACTCACTACGCACTTGGTTTGAGTATAAAGCAAGGCTTTAATCAACTTGTTTCAGAACATGGAGGTCTAGTTCTACTTCACTAGATCCTGTCTTACAAAATGTCCCTGGGCAAGCTGGGTCCACGCCCGCGTATTTATACTCCTTGGACGGCGCCACCAGCTGGCCGTCCAGCGTTATTTTACGAGTAGTTTCTTGATGAATGATGAGATTTATAACAATACCAAACTTGGAGGTGTGGCAAACAGTGAGGAGGATACCAAATCGACAGCAACAGGACATAGAAAGTCTAGCAGAATGGGCAGACAAGTGGCAGATTGAATTTAATACAGAAAAGTGTGAGGTGATGCATTTTAGCTGAAGCGGCAATATAGACTTAATGGCACCGTTCCTAAGAGTGTGCAGGGACTGAGGGACCTGGGAATTAATGTGCATAGGTCCCTGAAGGTGGCAGGACTTACTGAGAGAGTAGTTAGCAAAGCATATGGAATCTTGGGCTTCAGTTCTTTAGCAAGTTATTATCTTAATGGCAAGAAACTGGAACTAGGGGGCATAGTCTTAGAATAAGGGGCTGCTCTTTCAAAACTGAGATGAGGAGGAACTACTTCACTCAGAGGGTGGTAGGTCCATGGAATATGCTGCCCCAAAAAGCTGTAGAAGCTACATCATTACATAAATTTAAAACAGAAATAGACAGTTTCCTAGAAGTAAAGGGAATTAAGGGTTACGGGGAGCGGGCAGGAATTTGGACATGAGTCTAGGTTCGGATCGGACATGGCCCTGTGGGTAGCGGAGCGGGCCCAGGGGCCGTGTAGCCTGATGCTGCTCCTATTTCGTGTGTCTAATTCTGTTAGATTCAGGAGATGGTTCTGTGATAGTAGATTGGCGGTTAGGATCAGGTCAGCCATGATCTTATTGAATGGCGGAGCAGGCTCGAGGGGCCGATTGGCCTACTCCTGCTCCTATTTCTTATGTTCTTATGTTCGAGCCTGCTCCACCATTCAATGAGATCATGGCCGATCTTCTGCCTCAACTCCATTCACCAGCCCTATCGCCATATCCCTTGATGCTCTTACTAGTCAGAAATCTATCGACTTCTGTTTTGAATATATCCAATGACTGAGCCTCCACAGCCCTCTGGGGTAGAGAATTCCAAAGATTCACCACCCTCTGTGTGAAGAAATGTCTTCTCATCTCAGTCCTGAATGGCCTACCCTTTATCTTGAGGCTGTGGCCCCTAGTTCTAGACACCCCAGCCAAGGGAAGCATTCTCCCAGCATCCAATTCAATTTTTCAATTCAATTCAATTTTTATTTGTCATATGCAGCAGACGTGTGTACTGCACAATGAAATGTTGATTTTTACGAGTCCTCCCAACATTGGAATAAATATGGCATAACAATGATAAAATACTAATAGAAATACAGTAATAATAAATAAAACAACAGTAATAAATAATAATAAATTATACGTTCATGAGTCTTATGGCCTGGGGGTAGAAGCTGTTTCGAAACCTGCTGGTATGAGACTGTATGCTTCGATATCTCTTACCGGACGGGAGCAGGGCGAAGAGGTTGTGGCTGGGGTGGCTCGCGTCTTTAATGATTCTCAGTGCCTTCCCCCGGCACCTCTCGGGGTAGATATCCTGGACAGCAGGATATATATATCCATCCTATCAAGCCCTGTAATAATTTTGTATGCTTCAATGAGATCCCCTCTCATTCTTCTGAATTCAAGAGAATACAGGCCTAGTTTACTCAATCTCTTCTCATACGACAGTCCCGCCATCCCAGGAATCAAATTCGTGAACTTTTGTTGCACTCCCTCTATGGCAAGTATATCCTTCCTTAGGTAAGGAGACTAAAATTGTACACAGTACTCCAGGTGTGGTCTCACCAAAGCCCTATATAATTGGAGTAAGACTTCTTTACTCCTGTACTCAAATCCTCTTGTAATGAAGGCCAGCATACCATTTGCCTTCCTAATGGCTTGCTGCACCTGCACATTCACTTTCAGTACAAGGACACCCAGGTCCTTTTGAACATCTGCATTCCCCAATCTTTCACCATTTAGGAAATACTCTGCCTTTCTGTTTTTTCTACCAAAGTGTATAACTTCACATTTATCCACATTATATTCCATCTGCCATGTTCTCGCCCACTCCCTGAGCCTGTCGAGATCCCCTTGAAGCCTCTTCACGTCCTCTTCACAACTGACACTGCCACCTAGCTTTGTATCATCAGCAAATTTGAAAATGTTACATTTAGTCCCCTCATCCAAATCATTGATATAAATTGTGAATAGCTGGGACCCAAGCACCGATCCTTGCGGTACCCCACTAGTCACAGCCTGAAAAAGACCCATTTATCCCTACTCTTTGTTTTCTGTCTGTGAACCAATTCTCAATCCATGCTAGTATATTACCCCCAATTCCATGTGCCCTAATTTTGTTCACCAACCTCTTGTGTGGGACCTTATTGAAGGCCTTCAGAAAATCCAGATACACCACATCTACCGATTCCCCTTTGTCTACTCCACTAGTTAAATCCTCAAAGAACTCCAATAGGTTTGTCAAACAGGATTTCCCTTTCATAAATCCATGTTGACTCTGCCCAATCTTACTATTAGTTTCTAAGTGCCCAGTTATTGCATCCTTTATGATAGATTCCAGCATTTTCCCAACTACTGATGTGAGGCTAACAGGTCTGTAGTTCCCCGTTTTCTCTCTCCCTCCTTTCTTAAATAGCGGGGTTACATTTGCTATCCTCCAATCTGCAGGAACCGTTCCAGAATCTATAGAATTTTGGAAGATGCCAACCAATGCATCCAATATTCCAATGGCCACCTCTTTCAAAACCCTAAGATGTAGGTCATCCGGTCCTTGGGATTTATCGACGTTTAATCCCACTAATTTTGCTAGTACTGTTTTTTTTACTAATAATCATTTCTTTAAATTCCTCATTCTCATTACACCCTTGGTTTTCTCGTAATTCTGGGAGGTTTTTTGTGTCTTCCTCCGTGAAGACAGAAACAAAGTATTTATTTAATTTCTCTGCCATTTCCTCATTCCCCATTATAAATTCTCCCGTCTCTGACTGTAAAGGACCTACTGTAGTGTATGTAACTGTTCTACCTTTAAGAGAACTATTGTATGTAACCGTCCACCTTTAAGAGAACTATTTTAGGTGTGGCAATACTTTATCTTGGCTGCTGTATACTGTAATACCGACGGTGACCACACCGGTATATAAGTGCTGTGTCAGGATTTATTGGGCAGATTCGCCCTGACCTTCGAATAGTAAAGTCCTGTTAAAGTTACTCTTGTAGTCTGTGTATTAATTCGCCATAATACCTACAGACTTTACAGTGGCGACGAGTTCGATCTTACCCTGCGGCAACAATACTTCCGAAGCAGTTAACGAGCGTCGAGAAGAGGCACCCGCCCTCGTCGTTCTGCTGAGAGAAAACTCGAGTCTGCAGAGCAAGGAAGAAAGAAGAATTCAGACACGAAGCCTTCCATCAGCAACAGGCACTGATTGTCCCTCCTGCCACGGTGGTGAGTGAGCCGATCAGCACGAGAAGCAAGTCGGCCACGGTGACTGTGAGTAAAGGGAAAATAAAAAAAATAAACGGAGGATAAGGGCGGTGAACTCGACCACGGTCGGGGGGGAAAGGAGCCGGACAGAAGTTGGGCCCAGAGGCGCTGAGACTGGGGCAGCGTGGAGCACGGAAGCCGCGGTACAAGCGGGCTGGGAGACGCAACGGCGTCGTGAGACAGCTAGACCGCGACCGGCGAAAAAGGCCGGGCAGCGACCGAGGCCACGAAGCGCTGCGACCGGGATCGTAAGGCGCGGGAAGATATAAAAATAAATAAATCACGGGGAACTCAGCCGCAGCCGGGGAGGAAAGCACCGGACTGCGAGAGGGCTGGGAGGCGCGATTGGAAGCCGCTGAGGGAGAGACAGAGCCCGAGCGAGCGGGAGAGACAGAGCCCGAGCGTGGGAGACTGAGCGAGATCCAGCCCAGCGGCTGAAACTGTTCGCCGTCAACGGGTTGTACCCAGCGCCAGTTGCCCTGCCGAGAAAAGGGAACAAGGAACGCACTGAAGCCGACGCGCAGGCTGCGAACTCCGAAAGCCAGCGGTCGTCGCCCGAGGGAAAAGCTTACCCCTCCCGCCAGGGGAAGAACGCGGGAAGCCGCCAGTAGGCGGGGAAGAAGACAGAAGCGGGAAACCGCCATTTTGAAAGTGGGCGGGGAAAGAAGACAAGCGTGGGAAACCGCCATTTTGGAAAAAAAAAGTTAAAGAAATATTTCGTTGTTGTTTCTCAGGAAGAGTGTGAAGATGCCTAAGCGTAGTAACATCAACGGTTTAGATTCCGATGTGGAAGATTGGGCCACGTATGTAGAACGCATCGAGATATATTGTAAGGTCAATAAGATAGCAAATTATGACAAAGCTCTAACCTTACTAAACTCAATGGGTGCGAAGACATACGGGTTATTGAAGCATCTTCTATCACCAGCTAAACCGGCGGATCAGTCTTTCACTTATATTGTTGCTGTCCTGAAAGATCATTTGAACCCCGCACCGCTGATGTTAGCGGAACGATCTAAATTTTACGTGAGAACGCAACTAAAAGAGGAAAGCAACGCAGAGTACCTGGTTGAACTGCGTAGACTAGCAAAATACTGCCAGTTTGGGGTAAATCTGTCAGAGGCACTGAGAGACAAGTTCGTGTGCGGAATGTCGAAGGAAGGAATACAAAAACGACTGCTCGAAGAGAACGATCTTACACTTGAGAAGGCTGTCCTTATTGCAGCATCGCACGAAGCCGCAGCGAGAGGCACGGCGGAAATGCAGTGGAAGACAGCGGTACTCAGTATGGATCAAATGACTTCGGGTACAACGAAATGTTATCGTTGTGGGAAGACAACACACGATCAGAACCAATGCTGGGTTAAAAACCAGGAATGTAGGAAATGTGGCAAGCCTGGTCACATAGCTAAAGTATGCCGGTCAGGAAAGAAGACCAGCAATAATAAGTCACCGCAGAAGAAGTACAGAAAGGTACATAAGGTGACTGGGAAGAGTACAGATGAACAGAATTCGGATTCAGACTCCAACAGCAAGGAACTGGGTAGTCTGAGGATTCACAATGTGAGTAAAGAAGCTGACCGACAAACTATCTGGGTCACACTACAGATTGCAAAAGTCCAAGTGAAAATGGAAGTGGACACCGGATCGGCGTTGACGGTCATGAATAAGCAAGATTACAAAAAGTTGTTCAAACATATTCCCCTACGGGATACGGAGATAGTATTGCAGACATACACGGGGCATAAAGTATACCCCATCAGAAAGATAAAAGTCAAGGTGAGACACAAGGGCAAAGATCACCGAGGAATGGACATGTATGTGCTACCCGAGGGAGGTCCACCACTTCTGGGACGGGAGTGGATCAGGAAAATAAAGATAGACTGGCACTCACTAAACACAATGACGGTAGATTCCGGAAAGGAAGATGTCAAACCTGAACGGTTGTCCAGAATATTGGACGAAGCTAAAGAGGTATTTCAGCAAGGACTGGGAACACTGAGAGGAATTAAGGCAAAAATCAAGTTTGCAGAACATGCAAGCCCAAAATTTTTCAAAGCCAGATCGGTACCTTACGCGATACGACCTGCTGTGGAGGCAGAACTGGAAGAGCTTGAACGTTCAGGGGTACTGGCTAAGGTGGACTGGAGTGAGTGGGCCACGCCCATTGTTCCCGTCATGAAGTCTTCATCAAGTAACAAGCCAGGGGGACCGGGAAAGGTCCGCATCTGCGGAGACTTCAAGATCACAGTTAATCCGGTGCTTCACACGGTACAATACCCGCTTCCGCGGATTGAGGATATCTTTGCTTCATTGCCTGGCGGGAAACACTTCACCAAGATAGACCTGGCACAAGCATACTTACAAATGGAAGTCGAGGAAGAGTCGCGCCAGTATCTCACAATCAACACACACAGAGGCTTGTATCGTTATAATAGACTGGTTTTTGGAGTAGCTTCGGCTCCAGCAATTTGGCAGAGGGCCATGGAGCAGGTCTTACAGGGGATTCCAAGCACTCAGTGTTACTTGGACGATATCCTGATTACAGGAGAGGACGAGGAGGAACACCTCGCAAATTTGAAACTGGTGCTCACCAGGTTGAAGGAATATGGCCTTCGAGTTAATCGCCAGAAATGTGAGTTCTTCCAGAAACGGATCTCGTACTGCGGTCATGTCATTGACCAAGAGGGGCTGCACAAGTCACCTGACAAGATAGAAGCTGTCGTGAAGGCCCCCGCTCCGGAAAATGTATCACAGTTGAGATCGTTTCTGGGGTTGATTAATTATTACCATAAGTTTCTGCCAAATCTATCCACGGTGCTGCATCCGCTGAATGCTCTGTTGCGGAAAGAAGTACCATGGAAGTGGAGCGAGGACTGTAAGAAGGCCTTTCGCAGAAGCAAGGCGTTGATTACTTCTGAGGAAGTGTTGGCTCATTTCAACCCAACGTTACCTCTTCGTCTAGCTTGTGATGCTTCCCCTTATGGAATTGGAGCAGTACTTTCACACAAGTTACCAAATGGCTCGGAAAGGCCAGTCGCATTTGCGTCCCAATCATTGACCTCCGCTGAGCGAAATTATGCTCAGATAGATAGGGAGGCCCTCAGCCTTGTGTGGGGAGTAAAGAAATTCAATCATTACCTGCAGGGCAAGAAGTTCACATTACTGACAGACCACCAGCCGTTGGTGTCCATATTCAACCCTAACAAGGCCATTTCCACTATGACAGCGCAAAGACTACAGAGGTGGTCCGTGTTACTTGGGGCACACCAATATGACATCGAATACAAAAGGTCCAAACAGCATGGAAATGCTGATGGGTTATCGCGCCTACCGTTGCCAGTAGTAGAAGAGGCGGCTACAGTGGACCCGATAGAGATGTTCCACTCATCCATAGTGGAATGTCTACCAGTAACAAATTCGATGATCGAAAATGAAACAAGAAATGATCCGACTCTCTCACGAGTCTACGATTTAACGGTGGAGGGATGGCCAGCATATGGCGAACCAATGCTGCCCGCATTTTCGCAAAGAAAAGAACAGCTGTCAGTGTGCCGAGGAACCTTGATGTGTGGATCTAGAGTGGTGATTCCACCCAAACTTCAGCATAAGGTGCTAAAGGAGCTTCACGAGGGGCATCTGGGTGGAGTGAAAATGAAGAACCTAGCAAGAGCGTTTGTGTGGTGGCCAGGTATTGATGGAGACATCGAAGAAATAACCAAGAGCTGTCTAGGATGCCAGAAGGTCCAAAACGTGCCACCACAAGCTCCTCTGCATCCATGGGAGTGGCCCTCATCTCCTTGGCAAAGGGTACACGTCGACTTTGCTGGTCCATTTATGGACTCAATGTTTCTAATCGCGGTGGATGCACACTCCAAGTGGCCGGAGGTAATAAAGATGTCCTCCACCACCACGGAAAAAACCATCACAGTATTACGGACCATATTTGCCAGGAATGGGCTGCCGGAACAGATCTGTTCTGATAATGGACCGCAATTTGTGTCCGAAGAATTCAGGAAGTTCTTAAAAAGGAATGGGGTCAAGCACTACACGTCAGCCCCATACCATCCCGCCACCAATGGATTAGCTGAAAGGTTTGTCCAGACCTTCAAGAAGGCCATAAATGCCATGGGTAATGAAGACATCAACCTACAACATAAGGTAGATAACTTCTTGTTGGCGTACAGGAATGCAACACATGCGGTCACAAACCAAACTCCCGCCATGATGTTTTTCAATAGAAGACTAAGATGCCGGCTGGATTTGATTAAGCCAAATGTCAGAAGGGACGTAGAGAACCGGCAATTTCAGGGCATGAATGAAAGGCCAACTAGATCCTTTCAGATAGGTCAACAAGTTTTGGCCCGGGACTACCGTACCGAGAAATGGCAGCCTGGAACTATTGGGAAAAGGCTAGGGCCGCTGATGTATACCGTGGACATTGGTGACAGCATCATAAGGCGACATGTTGACCAGATCATAGGGTCATCCACAAAGGACCAACCTACTCCACAACCTTACACGGCTAATGTTGAAGCAGAGATACCCAGAGCACCTACCTCCGATCTGGTAATACTAGAATCAGATGAACCTGACACTGTCCTTCAAGCTGAATCGACCTTGCCAGAAGAACCTACTACCCCGCCAAAAACTACTACACCACCGAGGCGTTATCCGGACAGAGTCAGGAAGCCTCCAGAGAGACTGAATCTGTGAACTGTTTTGCATAAGTTGTATATATGTTATGATGTTATGTTAATGGGGAATAAGTATGTTGTAAGCTAAAAAGGGAGGATTGTAGTGTATGTAACTGTTCTACCTTTAAGAGAACTATTGTATGTAACCGTCCACCTTTAAGAGAACTATTTTAGGTGTGGCACTACTTTATCTTGGCTGCTGTGTACTGTAATACCGACGGTGACCACACCGGTATATAAGTGCTGTGTCAGGATTTATTGGGCAGATTCGCCCTGACCTTCGAATAGTAAAGTCCTGTTAAAGTTACTCTTGTAGTCTGTGTATTAATTCGCCATAATACCTACAGACTTTACACCTACATTTACCTTTGCCAGTCTTTTCCTTTTCACAATACACAGCTTCCTGTTTGTGTGGCACATTATGAAAGGCTTTTTGAAAAACACATAGATGCTGCCTAAGAAGCAAAACATTCATTTCGTAGTTGGCGGTGCTGTTATATCACCAACGGCAAATAGTCCATCTAATTGGGTGTGAAGTGAAATTATGTAAATAAATCATCTTAAAAACTGTAAATCACTTTTGCAAAAAGGAATTAGCCTTTAGCCTTCCAAAAACATGCAAGTCGTTTTCATTACACAGCCAAAATCTGTGAGGAACTGGATAAGGATTAATATTCAAATTCTATTTAATGATGCATCTAAAATGTAGCCCTTAAGGGCAATAACAAATTTCATCATCTGAAATTGATCAACGCAAAGTTTAAAATCAATAGAAATATACGGGGCCCTCACCAAAGAATGGAAATGTGTACAGAGAGGGGGATATTCCACCCACCAGGAAACTTTAACTCTGATTTACCATCATGAACAAATTTTAATTTTAAGTGTAAAGAGCCAGTTGGTCGCTGCTGATGCTGCTTCCATTGTATCTATCAACCTATAGACTTGCAAACAAGGGGCACAGACCCTGAAATTCAAGAAGCTTTATGTACTTTGAATGAGTTGAAGGCAATTTTCATGCTATGCATGTTTAAATTTTCTTTTTATTGCACCTGTAATGTGAAATGATATTTTATAACCTGGAACAACATAGTTGGCAACAACAGCTTCTTTACACTTAGGACCCTGACCGTTCACATATTCTCAATAAGGGGCTTGTAAAGAAGAGTCAACAACAGCAACAGCAACTTGCATTTCTTTAGCGCCATTAACATAGTAAAACATCCCAAGGCGCTTCACAGGAGCGTTATCAAAAAAAATCTGACACCGAGCCACGTAAGGAGAAATTAGGGCAGATGAAAGAGGTCAGTTTTAAGGAGCGTCTTAAAGGAGGAAAGAGAGGTAGAGAGGTGGAGAGGTCTCACAAACCAGATAATGGCCCAGAACTTGGTGTCGGGGCGTGCAAGCCCCCGATGTGCACTTACCCGGCGCGCCGACATCTGAAACCTGGCCTGCAGTGAATTTCCTTTCAGTGGCCAGGTTCTGATGTCGGCGCGATGTGCTAACCTGACCCAGCGGCGTAGTTAGTGCGATGTGCCGGCTGGGATCAGGTGAGCACTGTTCGGCCAATCAGGGGAGGGGAAACTTCATTCATAAGTTTGAGAGTAAGAACTGTCAAACTCATGAGAAGTACTGCACCCCAAAACACTACTTAAACTTTAAATAAAATTTTAACAAACATCCCAATCATTAAATTAAGTATAAATAAGTTTAAAAAAATCATTTAAACAATAATTTTCTTTTTTGAAAAAAGTAAATTTTTAATAAAAAGTGTCTAAAACTAAACTTACCTTATTGTAGATTCTTTAAAATAATAAACCTGTGGAAAAAAAATGTCTAAATTGCACTAAAACACCACTTACCTGTAAAAATAAATACTTACGTGTGCTTTTTACAAGCGTAAAGACCGGAGGCCTTTACACATGCGCAAATCCCCCAAAACAGAGGAAATCCAAGACGCACGCGCTGCCCCCTACAGCGCACGCGCTAGCCTCTTCACCTCTTGGGTTAGAGGAGAGGAAATGCCGGTTTTCAGCGCATGCGCTGTGCATGCTGAAAACCGGCATTTCCTCCGGCCAGACGCATGAGTACCCCTTCCGTACTCACGCGTTTGGGGAGGAATTACTGCCCCAATATGTGACTGCTACTTCAGATATCTACATGGCAATACTTCACTGTATTGCAAGATTACTATAATCCAAAATAAAAACAGAAAATGCTGGAAATACTCAGCAGGTCAGGCAGCATCTGTGGAGAGAGAAACAGAGTTAACGGCTGGAAATTTGTTGACCTGGGCGAGTCGGGTGCGGGTGGTCGCTGTGGCCGGTTGTGACCTGTTGTTGATTCCATCCCGCTCCTGAAATCGACTTTGCGTTAATGGGGCCTATTAAGCCCACCCTGCACGTTACCCGTCCCTATTAAATGGTGCGGGTCTGATGACATTATCAATGATGTGTTTTCAGCTAGGATATTTAAAGGAGGCATGGCCACATTGGATTTGAAGGTTAATCTAGGAGTGTTGCAAACATTTCCAGAGATGACTACACAGAGGCAGAGAACTGCACCCAGGTTCTCCAATGAATCCCTCCATATGCTTGTGGAGGGAGTCAGAGCTCGCAGGGAGGTCCTCTTCCCTTCTAATGGCTGGAAGAGACCTCCCCAAGAGATCAACACAGCCTGGCTACAAATAGCTGAGGAGGTCAACAGCAGGGATGTTGTGGGAGGACCTGGGTGCAGTGCCACAAACGTTTCAATGATCTCATGAGATCAGGAAAGGTGAGTGCAAAGCCACACTCAACTTCATCCTGCTGTGCCTCTCATCACATCCCCATCACTCTGCCTTCCCAAGCCTGCTCCTGAACATCCTTACTGACACCTTGCATGTCTACCCATCCCTCTCTCTATCTGCATTATCACATCCCCATCTGACTAGCCACCCCTCACACTCACCCTCATCCTAATGAAATCATACGAACTAACAACATACAGGAAACTCTTTGGTATCCGGCACCGACGGGACCGGGTTGGTGCCGGTTGATTAAAAATTCCGGATGACGGAGAGGGTTATCTACCGAGGCTATTTTTAACAAACAAAAATTAAAAAATCAAGATATGTGCAGTATACAGTAATTGGGTACTCGCGGCAGCACGGGAGAGCCAGGCTCCTGTTACTGAGGCGTTCGGACTTCCAACAGCGCCAAGAAGCCGAGTAGTGGCAGTTTGGAGAACTACCCCCACTAACTCGGCCACCGCGGGAGACTCGGACTCGGACTCAGCAACATTTCCGGCTATTGAGGTGTTGTTTTCGGAGTATGAATTTTGCTGGTTAATAAAGAATGCCAGTGCCATTTAAACGAGAGTTTCCTGTATAAGGAGGCCACTTGGTTTTAGCACCCCACTCCATCAACGTCTCCCTCTAAAGATTAAACCTATCCATTCCTTACAGTCATTCCATCACTCTCACTCAACCTTCTCTTCTTTCCCTGCTTGTAGGAAAAGAGAGCCCACAATAAGAGGGAGAGGGAGAGCACCGGAGGTGGAACACCATCATTGGCGACCTTAACAACAGCAGAGGAGGCTGTCTTAGAAGTTTAGGGAGTTGCTGAGCAGCTGGAGGTGTGAGAGGGAGAGAGGGGGACATCTCAGCAACCTGAATTACATATACAGCTACATGCCATACATCAGTCACGCATATGTCAGCAGCCAGTGAATGTTCATGATGTGCATAATGGTATGTGTATCCATTCTTCATATGACATATCTAACTCATCTCTTTACTCTCCCAGAGGTCCATCAAGAGCCACCCCACCCCTCCAACTGCCCAAGAAGAAGAGGAAGACGACTTCTCAGAGGAGCCTCCAGCCTCTGAGGGCGCACCGTCACCAGACATAAACGCACCCAGCATCAGTGCAACAACGCACACCTCGGTGGGTCTCACGCGAGATAGAGTCGTGTTGTCACCTGGTGTCTCACAACTCACAAGTGAGCAAGTGGAGATGGTGGTGACAAGGACAGCAGTGGAGACTCCTTGCTGGAGGGTGCAGGATGCTCCCAGTTCTGCTCAGCTGCATGCAGACACTGAGCCTCGGGGGCCATCCAGAAAGAGGGGGATCCTGGAGGTGCAGCAAGAAGTGTGGGGGCTCTGACAGGTTTTACAACTGCAATGTCTGCAAATGTGCAGAGAATAGAGGAATCCATCTCCAACCTGAGCACCACCGCATCGCAGGTGATGGCAGCTATAGGCTCTTCCATGGATAGGATGGCCACCTGCATGGAGCAGTTAATGCACCACTCACAGGAGCACATGGTCTCTATGGAGAATAGATGGCTATCTATGGAGGATAGATGACAGAGGCTCATAGACCTCCTCTCTAGGAGGGATGTCAACGTGGATATGGATCCTCATGACCCCACTGATGTGCAGCAAGGTGCTCTCCAGCTTCTTGCTAGCAGGAAAGGGCGGGTGGCCCAGGAGAGGGATGATGGTGAGAGGGCACATAAAAGTGGGGGCTCCTTTCCAAGTGCTCACACTTCTCCCCCATTGCCACCCCCTCTGTCAGAGCCCCAGATGCCTCCTCGGACAGCGATGGCCGAGTCTGCCCCTGCACAGTCGCAAGAGGAGCAGACTTTGGCGGGGCCTTCAGAGGCTCCAAAACCCAGAGAACGTCCACTAAGGGTGTCTAAACAGTCGCGGCAGGGAAGTGAGCAACCTGCCTCTACGACTGCTGAAACAACAGGAGTTGCACGTCGTAGAAGTAGCAGAAAAAGAAAAAGGACACAATTGTAGATGCACAAGGGGATGCACTTGGGTGTGTTACATAATGTTAGAGGGCTAAGTTTCTGTTGAAGTTATGAGCCACATAAATTTATTTCTTTGCACCACTTTCCCTTCTTGTCCCTTTTTGCCTGCTGCCTGGAAAGTGGCCTTGTCAGTTGACGTGAATGGTAAGACATGACTTAACTTTGAGCAATGGGTGTCTGTAACAGGAATGGTTTGGTCATTTTTGGACTGCTTTATGGTGGGACGGTGGGACGGCGGGGTGGGGAAGTTGGTTCAGCACCTGGGTGCCATATGGATGCACCAGTGCAACTTAACTAAATTGTGCCATTATGAGGCCCTCCCGGGCAGCAATATGTTCTGCTGCTGTTGCCATGTCCACTTCACGGTACTCCTCCTCCTCCTTCTGTTTCTCCTGCTCCTCCTCATCATCGTCCTCCTTCTCCAAAGAGGCTCTGCGATCTGTGCCTTTTCCGGCTCCCATGTTAGCTGATGATGTTAACAGTTCTCTCTCCTTAGGTACTGTCCCCCTCTCAAGGGTGTCATTAGCCATGTCTTCACTGGATAGCCCTTATATCCAAGCAGCCAGGCGGTAAGTCTGGTTGGAGGTGCGAAGAACTGAGGGAGGGTAGACTGGCGCAGGATGAATGAGTCATGACAGCTCCCTGGGAATCTGGCACACACCTGCATAATTATCTTTTTATGGTTGCAGACGAGCTGCACACTGATGGAGTGGAAGCCCCTGTGGTTCACAAACACTCCTGGGTTATCTGGGGGTGCCTTGGTGGGCACTTGTGCAGTCACTGACACCCTGCTCCTGTGGGAAGCCAGCATGAGTGGCAAAGCCGAGCGCCCGCTCAGTCTGACCGGCTTCATCAGTGGCAAAGTTTACATAATTGTCTGACTTGTCAAACATGGCAACGATCACCTGGGTGATGCATTTGTGGGCGGCCGGCTGCGAGATCCTGCAGATCACTGGAAGGAGCCTGAGGCGAAGAAGTTGAGGGTGATGGTGACTTTGACAGCCATTGGTAAAACTTGTTGACCAGGTCCTCTGGGCAGCAGGTCTTATCCAGCATGCTACAAATGTCTGCAACGACCTGACGCGATAGCCTGAGCCTCCTGAGGCACTGCTGTTCAGTCATATCCAGGAAGCTGATCCTCTGCCTATATACCCTATGTTGGGGGTATTGCCTCCTGTGAACTACACCCCTGTGCTCATCCCCTCTCCCCTGTGGAGCAGCAGGTCAATGAGGTGAAGGCTGCTGCTGCTGGGGCTCATCTTGGTCCGAATCTGAGGTTCAATGAGAATCTGAGCATAAATGGCACCCATGCAGATCTGATAGATGTCAGATAAAGTGGAGATCGGGGGCACAATCCTCCAATATACTGAGAGTGACTTCCAATGTATTGAGAGTAACTTCCGAATAAAAGTACAACTTTATTCAAACAGAACTTAAAATAAATGTAGCTTTCGAGTAGGAGTGCCCAAACAACATCCATGTGCCTCATATGAGCCCTGACAACCTGGCATACATAACCCAGCCATTTCAATTATATTTGCAATTGTAAGGGTACATTTTCTGAATGTGCACCTCCGGAAACAGCGTTGTCTTCCAGGAGTACATATCGGGGAATAATGTGTTGTACACTTAAGTTCCTAACCTATACTGCTGACGGGTGTGGTTTTGTGCCCATGATGGACCATCAGTAAATTTACCCTGTGGCCTAGAAATTCGAGTAGGCCGGAAACCTGCCGGTAACAGCGCCGACCAAGGCTAACGGCTCCCAGCAGAAAGAGCGCAGGCAGCACCGGTATCTTGGTGCTGCCTGCTAATTTACATGAGCGGAGCGGAGAATCTGTTGCGCAACGTGCGCTTTCTGGATACACCACATAAGACTGTGGCACAGATGTCCTTAAACCGTTGCATGAAACATCAATGGAAATAAATTTTAAAATATGGGGAACATGAACTCTTGATCAGGAATTTACTGGTGTAAATGGTGCAGAAGAAGAGAGTTCAATTAATTTTTTTACAACAGCAGACTTTTGAAGAACTCTTGGTGAGAATGTGGTGTTAAGCCTTTTTAAAACAGACTTCCAAACTTTGCATATTATTTTATCAATTCCTAAACTAGAAAACCCAATGTATAAAATTTAAGGAAATGCAGCTTTGATTTTTCCTGAGATTATTACAACTGTAGTACAGTATAGTAAAGTTTATTTTAAAAGTATTTACCTATTACTGTACACTGTTTGACTGACCAGGGGATGGGGAGATACTGTTGATTCATCTCATTGGAAGCAGTTTTCACTCCAATAGTGCTCCATGGTTAACAGTTATCCCAGCAGCTGTTTACTGTATGGGTTATAGCTCACTGCCGCTTCCTCCCGCCTCTCCGTGCTGCCAACAGCTATACACACAAACGTGCTTTGGAGAGGGCATTAAGAGGAGTGGCAATGTCCAAAATGGATGAGTGTGCATCAATTCGGCATTGCACGCCGATTAACGTCGCGCTCCTGCCAATTAAAATACTTGCCACGAGCTCAGGCAACAACAGCCCTGCCAACTTGCCGAAAGTGGCGGCTGCTGCGGGACCCACTGTAAGTAGGCGGAAGTGAGGCAGCCGCCATTTTTTTCCACAAAACGGGTCTAAATGGCCAGCGCTAACAGCTCCAATTTCTAGGCCTATATTTCTTATTCCGGTTCTCTGGCCATTAAATCGGGAAATCTAGCGCCGACTGTTAAGGCCGGTTTTGCTGAAAAAATGGTGCCCGCCTTGCTTCCGCCCACTTCTGGCAACTGCCATTTTGGGAAGGTCGGTAGCGCTGCAGTTGCCGACACTCGCCGCCCACATGTAAGTATGCAGATCGTGACGTCAATCGGCGTGCAACGCCTGAATTGACGCACGATCTGTGATTTTGGACACCGCCGCTCTGAATACCGTCCTCTCCAAACCATGCAAGAAAGAACGTGTTCAGCAGTACAACAGAGACGCTGCCAGCGCTTCTTAAAGGGACACACATAATCTTTCAAGTAAGTTTTTTTTTTACATTTTATTGGAGTAATAGAGTTAAAAAGTTGTTAAAGTGTGCTGGGAGTGCTGCTGGATGCTTGCAAGACTTTGGATGTTAAAGGAAGGCCTCTGAGAAGACCACTTGCTCCCAGTCCTGGGGGCTTTAGTTGCATTCCCCCTTGGGCTGCAACATCACATGGAGATGAAGCAGAGGCAACAAAGGGGGCAAGCTGCTCACAGAGGGAAGAGGAGGAAGCAGAAGAGGAAAAAGCAGAAGAGGATGAAGCAGAAGGAAGGAGGCAACTCAGACAGCCCCTTTCTGGCCGGGATATCCGGGATCGAATCAGTACCAGTGACCACAACCCCAATTCCCCTTTCACCATTTGTCCCACACCTTACCTTCCCTCTGTTACTGACCATCACAGTGTCCTCTTGGCCACAATGCTGAAATAAAAGCCATCACAAAGCAAACTTTCGAATCCAACTTTATCCATATATGCATCCAATATTACATCAAAAAATCAACTTATCACCCTTGTGCATTGCCTTAATGATTGTCTTGCATGTGCCTTTGCCTGTCCTAGTGATGTCAAGCAGTGCTACCCCAGTGGCTGCAGCATGGCTGGTGGAAGGCTGCTGACTTTCAGTGGGACACACTGCAGATGGCCTTGCAGGATGACCTCGAGGAGCTGGCAGCTGAGAGTGTGAAATTGAGTGACCGTGTTTTTTCTTCTTCTTCTTCTCTCTCCTCTTTCTCTTCCTGGTCAACCACTGGCTGGGCAGGCTGGATTTCTTGGGTGTCTGAAATGAGGAAGCACAAGGGTAGAGTTCTGGTGAGGGGTGGGGTGGGGTAAAGCAAGAGGTGCATGCTTACAACATGTGCAGCTTGTACATCAGAAGATATTGTAGGATGAGGGGTAAGTGGGATATAAGGAGGAGAACGTATGAGGAAACCAGCATCTTGTATTCTTTCAGCCCCGCTGCTGGTCAAGGGCTCAGCCATGCCCTGCCAAGAATGGCCAGCACCATCTCCTCCAAGGGGGTGAGGTGAATCTAGGAATATAAGGTGTGCCCTGTGTTTGGTAGAGATTATTGGTAGGTGAGTGATGGGGGGGTCGTGCATTGAGCAGTGTGAGAGGCTAGTGGGGCAGTTGGTAGGAGACAGCTTCTGAAGATGCATTCACTAACCTTGACCACTGGTCTGGGATCATGAAGCTGCTTTGGGCACTGCAGCGAGGTCCTGGGGGGCAAAACTGCTGGCAGTGACCGCCTCAGTGATCTGGTCCCACATCCTTCTTTCTGGAGGGCCTCCTGGCCCCCTGTGGGTTGAGGGCCTCTGTTCCAATGCTGACCCCCTGCACAAAGCTCAAGTGTTGTATCCAATACCCTGTCTGCACTTTCCCTGGCCTGTTGAGCTATTTGTGTTGGTGCTGAAGTACCTTTAGCATTTTTTACGTGCAGAAGGCAGTTCAACTTTCAGAGCTGCAGACGGCTTACATCTGAATGATTTTTTTTTCAGAAGGCAGTTCTGCTTTAAGGGCTCGAGGCTGCTTTGAAAAGGAACAGGCTAGCTTTAAGGAAAGGCGGACTTGTTTCATCACTGTTAACTGGGGGCCCTGCTGATGATAGTCACTAGGCTGTGTGCTACAATCATTTAAATTAGCAGGCAGCACCAAATTGACGTGCTGCCTGTGCTTTCTGAACGTGCGCGGGCATATCTCACATTGCGCCCATTTTGCGGCCTTATCGAATTTCACACCCATTCTGTTTGGATTTTTGTAGACCTTGAGATGTGAAAAAAGGATTCTTTATGCTGTAGGCTGATTTGTGGATAGATCTAAAATGTGAACACCTGAATCTATTAGCATCTCTCGATTGACATATATGCAAATTAATAGGAACAAGTATTTAAATTTCATACGATCCATTGAATGCATCCAAAAAGCTAATAAAAACAGAAATTTTGGACACTGCTGCCTTAGATGCTAAGAAAACAAAAATATATCTAGAAAGGACACACCCTGATCTCAAAGATACACTTGTCAGTAGCAAATGGAGGGGAAAAAAACTAGCTTAATTCACTTAAAAAGTAATTACAGCTTTCATTTTGCCACCCAGTATTTAAAATGCAGGCCAGTGCGTTGCAACAATCTGAGAAATGAATGATCGGCAGCTGATGTGGCTCCAACTTGAAGAGCAAAAAAAAATCTTTGACAAATTTTTACAGAGAACCCTTCAAAGAAAATCATGAGGTAAATGAGAAAGGAGAGAGAGAGAGAGAGGGAGATGGCATGACAGGTAATAACTGTAACAAGGTGTCAGTCTTGGATGGGTGGTGTTGTGTATTTTGAATGTTGTATTTGAATTATCCCACATAGCTTACCGTAGTTGTGATGTGCAATGCACTATGGGAAATAGAGTGCTTAAAGTTGAGAAGATTCTCTGGAAAGTGTTGGCTGTGAACTGAACTCTGTCTCCTGCGTACTCTTTTAATTGTTATACAAGCAAGGTTATTAAACTATTGAGATTTAACAAAAGTGGCGACGAGGACGTCTGAACGTACGCGGCTCTGCTGTGTGGAAGATAATCGGGTTGTACGTGTTTAAAACTGTTATTTTTGCCGTGGACAGTTAATTAAAGTGAGGTTGGCTCGAGGATAAAGGAGCTTACAATGGCGGGAAGACGAGACGGCGTATAACGTACTAACGACTTGAGGAAGGGGAGGAAAAGCAGTGAGTAAATCGGGAAGGACATTTATTCAACTGTGAAACGATCTGTGAATTGAAGCACTAAATAACTGATAGTGATTTTAGTTTAGTTCAACATTGGAAGGATCCTTAGTGAATGATAATTAGGAGCCTGAGAGAAGGAAAATGGCTGGAATTATCGGTAACATTGGACCGTTTGATGAGAATGTCGAACAATGGAGCTCATACACAGAACGATTTGAATACTTCACACAAGCAAATAACATTGGAAGGAACAAAGTAGTACCTACATTGTTAAGTGTGATGGGGCCAAAGACTTTCAATCTTTTGCGTACTTTAGTGCATCCAGATAAACCAGGGACTAAACAATATAACGAAATTGTGGAGATATTAAAAGGGCATTTTTCACCCAAACCCCTAGTCATAGCTGAGGGGTTTAGGTTCCACAGGTGTAACCAGGAAGAAGGAGAAACAGTGACCATGTTTGTAGCTGCACTAAAAAGATTATCAGAGCACTGTGAGTTTAATGACGTGCTAAATGATACTATAAGAGACAGGCTAGTGTGTGGTATGAGAACTGAAGCCATACAGAAGAGACTATTAACGGAGAGTAATCTGACATGACAAAAGGCCATTGAAATCAGTATTTCCATGGAATTGGCAGCTAAGGAAGCTCAACAGTTGGATGCAACAGAAAAAGTGCACAAAGTAAGAACAGAGAGCCAAGGGCCATGCTTCCGTTGTGGCAAAACGGGGCATCTTGCATCTGCATGCTGGTGTGTGGACATGGATTGCCACAGCTGTGGTAAAAAGGAACATATTCAGCGCGCATGCAGAAATAAAAAGGACACAGAGAAAACGTCAAAGATGGAAGGAAGAAAAAAAACATTCAGACAAAAGACAAAGAAGCATGTCCGCTCTGTAGAACAGGACAAAACAGAGGCAAGTGACACTTCAGAGGAGGAACTATCACTGAACATGCTGACTGTAGCTGGGGATTCACATAGCTACTGGGTCTCACCCTTGCTAGATACCGGGGCAGCAGTATCTTTTATGTCAGAGACAGTCTACAAAAAGACATTAAAGCACCTTCCACTTCAGCCAGCTATCATAGCGTTAAAGACATATACCGGTTAAAGAGTAACCGTGAGAGGTATCACTGAGGTCACAGTTCAGTTGAATGGACAAACTAGGGAGTTACCACTCTACGTAGTTAAAGGAGACTACCCCTCCTTGCTGAGACGTTCATGGATGGAGAGAATAAAATTAGACTGGTCATCAGTCTACATGATGTCACACAATGATCCAGGCTTACCTGCCATCTTAAAGAAACATGCAGAAGTCTTTAATGGAGAACTGGGTAGCATGAAAGATATTACTGTGAAGCTTCGTATTAAGCAGGATAGCAAACCCAAGTTCATGAAGGCACGACCCGTACCTTATGCCATCAGACCAAAAGTCGAGGCTGACTTAGAAGCCCTAGTTGAAAGCAGAGTACTAGAATCAGTCAGCGTGAATGAATGGGCAACGCCCATCGTACCAGTGCTTAAGCAAGGAGGTGGAGTTAGGATATGTGGAGATTTTAAAGTAACTGTTAACCCTGTATTGTCAGTGGAGCAATATCCGCTTCCCCATATTGATGATTTGTTTGCGGGACTTGCTGGGGGCCAGAAGTTTAGCACAATCGACCTCTGTCAAGCCTACCTGCAAATGCATGTGGATGAACAGTCACGAGAAATGCTGACTATTGTGACGCACAAGGGCCTATTTAGATATCGTCGACTTCCTTTCGGAATTACATCAGCTCCAGCGCTTTTCCAACGTGCTATGGACCAGATCCTTAGTGGATTGCCTGGAGTCCAGTGCTACTTAGAAGATATCTTAGTTACTGGGTGTGATGACCAAGACCTCTGCGTAACTTGGACGCAACGCTACAGAGACTGAGGGATTACAGACTCAGAGTTCGCAGGGATAAATGCGATTTTTTTCAGGCATCAGTTGAGTACCTCGGTCATGTGATCGATGCCACAGGCCTTCACAAGGCACTGTCCAAGACAAAGGCAATCGTGGATGCCCCAGCACCTGAAAATATCAGCCAGCTGCGTTCTTTTCTAGGGTTACTGAACTACTATGGATGGTTCATACCGAAACTAGCCTCGATGCTGAGGCCGCTGCATTGGTTGCTATGTAAAGACAAGAAGTGGGAATGGACTAACAAGTGCCAGGAGGCGTTCATGACAGCAAAGGACACGCTCCTGAAGTCAGAGGCTTTGACGCATTTTAACCCTTCATTACCAATACAGTTAGCTTGCGATGCATCATCATATGGTGTGGGAGCGGTCGTTTCTCATATCATGCCAAACGGGGAAGAAAAGCCGATAGCATTCACACCTAGGACTTTGAACAGAGCTGAAACTAACTACGCCAAAATAGAACGAGAAGCACTGAGCATCGTTTTTGGCATTCGCAAGTTTCACCAATATTTGTACGGGAGACAGTTCACCCTACTAACAGATCACCGCCCTCTCACGACTATCTTCGGGCCACATACAGGGATTCCGTCACTTGCTGCGAACAGAATGCAAAGGTGGGCGCTGCTGTTGTCTGCACACACATTTGACATTAGATATCGTAAGTCTGACCTGCACAGCAACGCCGACGGTCTTTCCAGGTTGCTGCTGCCTGTCACCAAGCCTATGACGCATAGCATGGACACCTGCTATTTTAGGCAGGTGGAGAACACGCCTGTTACTTCGACACAGGTCCGACAAAACACCAGAAATGACCCAGTGTTGTCTGCAGTGCTGGACATTATCGTCAGGGGCAAGCTTGACAGCGATGACCCAAGCCTGAAACCATATCTCTTAAGGAGAAACGAACTGTCGATGCAGTCTGGATGTTTGCTGTTGGGGAGGAAAGTGGTTATTCCACCATCGCTACGGAAACCAGTGTTACAGCAACTACACTCCGGACATTGCGGAATGGTTCGTATGAAAGAAATAGTGAGGAGCTACTTCTGGTGGCCGGGTATGGAGGGACAGATTGAGGGCAAAGCTAAAACCTGTTCCTCATTTCAGAAAGTTCGTAATGTGCCACAGCTTGCACCTCTTCACCCCTGGGACTTTCCGGAGGAGACATGGCACCGCATTCATGTAGACTTTGCAGGTCCATTCGAGGGGAGAATGTTCCTCGTGGCTGTTGACGCGCACAGTAAGTGGCCAGAGGTTGTTATAATGAGGTCCAACACCGCTGAGAAGAACATTGAGAAGTTAAGTGAGGTGTTCAGCCGATTTGGATCTCCGATGCAACTTGTCTCAGACAACGGTCCACAGTGGGTGTCACAAGAAATGGCTACCTTCCTGCAGGTGAATGGCGTACAACATATCAGGGCTGCACCATACCAACCTGTGACCAATGGTCTAGCTTAGAAGTTTGTTCAGACCATGAAACACTCTCTAAAGGCATCGCAAGGCCAGGGAACGCTTCATCAGCGCCTGAATAGTTTCCTGTTCAGTTACAGGAACATGTAATGTATATACCTTTAAGGGGGGAACTACTTTTTACAGCTCATGTATACTGCAGTACCGGCAGTGACCACACCTGTATATAGCACTGTGTAGTAATCTGTACAGTCAGTTCCACTGTGAGCCACGTTGAGTAAACACCTGTTCACCGTTTCTCCTGCAGTCTGTGTCTTATTATACCAGACACAACATTGGCGACAAGGCAAGTTCGAACCTACCTGCAATGCTGCATCACCTCCCGGGGATTCGTTCCTGGAGATCAGTGGATTGGAGGTCAAGGCCAGAGACTCAGGCGTCGACCACGGGCAACAGCCCAGTCATCCAGCAGAGACTCGAGAATTGCGGGGGAGGCTGTCGAGAGCCAGGCTTGGCTTTCCAGTCGAGGAGGTCCAGCGAAACGGGCTGGCAACAGGTAGTGCGCAGACCCTTCCCGGACAGCGGCGGGCTAGAGCCCAACCAAGCGGCACAGCAAAGGGCCGAGCAGCGTCGACGGGAGAGAGAGAGAGAGGGCAGAGCGCACAGGGTGCAGCCGGTGTTCAGGGGCCGAGCAGCGTCGAAGAGAGGGAGAGAGAGACGCGCAGAAACCCACGAGGCGCCGCCATTGCCACGAGGACCGCCAAGAGCGGCGTTGGCAGCAGCGCAGGAGAAGCGCGCGATCCCTACACGGCGCCGCCATTGCCACGAAAACCGCCGGGAGCGGCATTGGCAGCAGCGGGGGAGGAAGGAAAGCCATTGGGAGATGCCATTTTAAACCACACCCAAAATGCCGAAGAGTGGCAGTATCACCACATTTGACAATGAAGTCGAAGATTGGACTACATATGTCGAACGAATAGAGGTGTACTGCAAGGCAAATGAGGTGTCAGATGACAAGAAAGCGTCGGTATTGTTAAATTTAATGGGTGCAAAGACGTATGGTTTATTATGAAATCTAGTAACCCCAACGAAACCAATGGAAAAGAGTTTTGAAGACATAGTAACGATACTACAGGAACATTTAAACCCCACACCGCTGCTGATAGCAGAAAGATTCCAGTTTCACAAACGGAACCAGCATAAGGATGAAAGCAATGCTGAGTATTTAACAGAACTGGGGGGGGGGGGGGGGGTGTTTCTAAAGGATATACACAATACACAGGCTTATATAGCCCAAGTGGCAATTACCGGCATTACGCACACCTGGGGCTCTTAAAGGCACATACACCATAATTGCTCTTAAAGGCACATACACCACAGACCTTACGCTGGAAAAGGCTTTCAGCATTGCGGTATCATATGAAGCAGCAGCACGGGGCGCTGCAGAGATACAACAGAGACCGCAAGAATATGGCACAAACGAAATGTCATATGGAACAGAGAAGTGCTATCGCTGCGGCAGAACAACACATGACCAGAATGATTGCTGGTTCAAAGACAAAGTGTGCAGACAGTGTGGAAAAGTAGGACACATAGCACGAGTCTGCAGGTCGGGAAAGAAAACCAGCAATAAGAAACCTACCAAAGGAAAGTACAAGAAGGTACATAAGATGACGGAGAATAATTCAGATGAACAAAAGAGCGATAACGACTCCGAAAGCAGGGAACTGAGTTGTCTGAAACTACATAATGTGATCACAATGGAGGATCACCGAACCATTTGGGTCACTCTCAAGATAGCAGGAATCCAGGTAAAGATGGAATTGGACACAGGATCAGCCCTAACAGTCATAAACCGACGGGTCTACGAGCGGCTATTCTCATACATACCCTTGAGAGACACAAAAATTATTTTGAAGACGTACACGGGGCAAAAAGTCTACCCCAAAGGAAAAATATGGGTGACCGTTATATATAACGGTAAGGAAACACCAAAACTAGACCTGTATGTATTGCAAGATGGAGGACCACCATTACTGGGATGTGAATGGATCTGGAAAATACAACTGGATTGGCATTCCATACAGGCACTGACTGTGGCTGACAAAAAGGATGACGACGCCACACCTGGGCGACTGTCAAAGATCCTAACTGACGTGAAAGAAGTGTTCCAGCAAGGACTCGGAACACTAAAAGGCATGACAGCGACGATTAAAATTGAAGAAAACACAAGCCCAAAATTTTTTAAGGCCAGACCGGTACCTTATGCGATCCGCCCAGCCGTCGAAGCAGAGCTGGAGAGTCTGGAACGTTCAGGTGTACTGTCCAAGGTAGACTGGAGCGAGTGGGCTACACCCATCGTCCCTGTGATGAAAAAGTCGTTGAGCAGCACGCCTGGAGAACCAAGGAAGGTTCGCATCAGTGGGGACTTTAAGGTAACAGTGAACCCGGTCCTTCACACCGTACAATATCCACTTCCGCGGATTGAAGATATTTTCGCCTCGCTATCTGGAGGGAAACGCTTCACTAAGATTGATCTGGCCCAGGCGTATCTGCAAATGGAGGTAGAAGAAGCATCAAAAAAATACCTCACAATCAACACCCATAAAGGTCTCTACCAATACAACCGGCTGGTATTTGGGGCAGCATCAGCTCCGGCTATTTGGCAGAGGGCAATGGAACAAGTCCTGCAAGGGATCCCAGGGACCCAGTGTTATTTGGACGACATCCTGGTCATGGGCGAAAATGACAGTGATCACCTTGCCAACCTGGAGCAGGTGCTCACTAGATTGCAGGAATATGGGCTCCGAGCTAACCGCCCCAAATGCGAGTTTTTTAGAAAACAGATCTCGTATTGTGGCCACGTTATCGATAAAGAGGGGTTACATAAGTCCCCAGAGAAGATTGAGGCAGTAGTCAAGGCTCCAGCACCGGAAAATGTGTCACAACTGAGGTCGTTCCTCGGGCTGGTAAACTACTACCATAAGTTCTTGCCAAATTTGTCTACAATACTACACCCACTGAACACCCTACTGCAAACTGGGGTGCCATGGAAGTGGAGTGATGAACGTAGACGAGCTTTCCAGAAGAGCAAAACACTAATCACATCGAAAGAGGTATTGGCCCATTACAACCCAGCATTACCAATTCGGTTGGCATGTGATGCGTCACCCTACGGCATTGGAGCGGTGCTGTCGCACAAATTCTCGGACGGCTCAGAGAGGCCAATAGCCTTTGCGTCACAATCACTAACCTCAGCCGAGCGTAACTACGCCCACATTGACAGGGAGGCCCTCAGCCTAGCGTGGGGAGTGAAAAAGTTCAATCACTATCTGCACGGGCAGAAATTCACCTTGCTGACTGATCACCAGCCTCTTGTCTCCATTTTTAATCCGAAGACAGGCGTTCCGGTGATGACTGCGCAACGACTACAAAGATGGTCACTCTTTCTAGGGGCACACCACTATGAGATTGAATATAAGGGCACGAAACAGCATGGAAATGCTGATGGGCTATCACGCCTGCCACTGCCTACTGCGGAGGAAGCACCAGCAGTGGATCCTGTCGAAATATTCCATTCAACTATAGTTGAATACCTACCGGAAACTAATGCTTGTATCGAAAAGGAAACCCGAAATGACCCGACACTGTCTCGGGTATATGATTTGACGGTGACCGGATGGCCAGCACATGGCGACTCACTGTTGCCAGCATTCTCGACAAGGAGAGAACAGCTGTCAGTGTGCCGGGGGACCTTGATGTGTGGATCCCGAGTGGTAATTCCACCCAAGTTAAGGGATAGAGTGCTCAATGACCTTCATAAGGGTCATCTGGGAGGGGTAAAAATGAAAAGCCTTATGTGTGGTGGCCGGGAATCGATAAACAAATCGAAGACCTAACCAAGAGTTGCTCAGGATGCCAGAAAGTCCAAAATGCACTGCCACAGGCCCCTCTACACCCATGGGAGTGGCCCTCATCTCCATGGCAATGGGTGCATATTGATTTTGCTGGTCCATTCATGGACTCAATGTTTTTAATAGCCGTGGATGCGCACCCAAAATGGCCTGCGGTCATCAAAATGTCCTCCACCACCACGGAGAAAACTATTGCAGTCCAAGGACCATTTTTGCCAGGAATGGCTTGCCAGAACAGATTTGCTCCGACAACGGACCACAGTTTGTGTCCGAAGAGTTACGGAGGTTCTTGAAAAAGAACGGGGTAAGGCATTACACATCCGCCCCATATCATCCAGCCACAAATGGATTGGCTGAGAGGTTCTTACAAACCTTTAAGAAGGCAATAAAGGCTATGTACAATGACAACATTCCGCTGCAGCACAAGGTGGACAATTTCCTGTTTGCCTACCGGAATGCGACACATGCAGCCACCAACCAGGCCGCAGCCATGATGTTCTTTAACCGAAGGTTAAGATCTCGCCTGGATTTGCTCAGAACAAACGTACGAAGAGATGTTGAGAGTAAGCAATTCCAGCACATCCATGAGAAGCCAACAAGAAGCTTCAATGTAGGGCAACCAGTCTTGGCCCGCGACTACCGAACAGAAAAATGGCAGCCAGGAACGATATGCACACGGCAGGGCCCACTAATGTACACAGTGGACGTTGGGGAGAGCATCGTGAGACGCCATGCTGACCAGATCCTCGAGTCACAGGAACAAGTCAACCCCATGCCTCGCCCATACGTACCTGGTGATGAACCCGACGTACAGGTCGCATCTACCCCAGAAACAGTAGCATCGGAAGCTGATGAACCAACCGACGACAGGGGGCCAGAATCGCCTCCGCACCAAGAGCAAGACACTCGGGAAAGGCGCTATCCAGAAAGGATCAGGAAGCCTCCCCAAAGACTGAATATATAAATAGACTATTTTCAGCTAATGTTGCATGTTAAAAGTGTTAATTGTAATTAGTTTGATATTTAATTGTTTAATGAGTGTTATGGTACTGTTAATCTAAAAGGGGAGGAATTGTAATGTATGTACCTTTAAGGGGGGAACTATCTTTTACAGCTCATGTATACTGCAGTACCGGCAGTGACCACACCTGTATATAGCACTGAGTAGTAATCTGTACAGATCAGTTCCAATGTGAGCCACGTTGAGTAAACACCTGTTGTACCGTTCTCCTGCAGTCTGTGTCTTATTATACACGGACACAACACTAAGGATGTGACCAGGAACTATATAAGTACAAATTATTTCTTTCAAATGCAATCTTATCCATCAATCACCCAATTAAAACATGCAACATAATGTTACGGTCTCTAATATTCTCAAGCAGAATTATTTTCCTGGAATAAAATCAGAGCACTTAATTAATTCTTTGCAATATTCAAGCAAATTTAAAAATATCCTTACTTTGCAAAAATGAGATTCACACAACCTGTGGAAAGATTATATATTTTATATCAATTATTTAAAAAACAATCCATCCAAAGGCAATTAGAATGCAAAAGAATTGTTGGAGCTGGAATATAGAAAAAAACAACTAAAATGGCTGAATCTTCGTAGTGGCTTATACCAGCTGCTCATGGTAAAATTATTCTCCTTTGTATTCAACAGCCAGAAAGGAATACAGTACCTACAGACATATTACAAATGCAAGTTATAACTTTCTTTATAACTGGATTACTGGAGACAATGAGACATGGAATGTAAATGCCTGGTGTTACTGATTGACTTTGACAGTTGAAGTGAACTTTAGAGAGTACATTTTTGTTAATTCATTTTTGGGATGTGGGTGTCGCTGGCAAGGTCAACATTTGTTGCCCATCCCGAATTGCCCTTGAGAAGGTTGTTGAGTCTGTGTGTTCCAGATATACTTATTTTAAATAACTGGACACAGACAACAGGAAAAACTTAAACAGGTCTTTACTACTTGAAGGTCAGGGCTGAACTGCTTTACAAATTACTACACAGAGTTTATATACCGGTGTGGTCACCACCAGTACTACAATATACAGTAGCAAGAGAAAGTAGTCCATCTTCTTAAGGTAGTTCTCTTAAGGTGGTACAGGTTACATACACCACAATTCCTCCCTTTTTAGCTTAACAGTGTACACCCCAATTTAAACATAACATGGATAACATATATACAACTTTCATGCAACTGTTCAAAGATTCAGTCTCTGAGGAGGCCTCCTGATCCGAGTTGGATAACGCCTTTCAGGGGTCTCTGATTCTGGTTGCTGGGGTGACTCCTCTAATTGATCTCTTATGGATTGAACATCCTCATGTATGTTCGCGTTTGAGGTAGATGCTACAGGTTCAATCATTTCTTCCACTGGTGTCTCTGCCGTAGCCATGGGTTCAACCCTTGTTCTCGATTCTACAAGTTGGTCAGCGTGACGTCGTATTACGTTTTCACCAATCTCTACCGTGTACATCAGGGGTCCTTGTCTGGCACGAATTGTTCCAGATTGCCATTTCTCATTCTTATAGTCCTGGGCTAACACTGGTTGTCCTATTTCGAAACTCCGAGTGGTCTTGTTATTTACATGCTGGAACTGTTTGTTTTCGACTTCCCTACGCACATTTGTTTTTAACAAATCCAATCTGGACCGCAACCTCCTGTTATAAAACATCATGGCAGGACTTTGATTTGTCACTGCATGTGTGGCGTTTCGATATGCCATTAGGAAATTGTCCACCTTGTGTTGTAATGGAATATGGTCTTCGCTCATGGCCTTTATCGCCTTTTTGAACGTTTGCACAAATCTCTCGGCCAACCCATTTGTAGCCGGATGATATGGGGCAGATGTATAGTGTTTCACCCCATTCTTCTTCATGAATTTCTGGAATTCTTCTGACACGAACTGCGGTCCGTTGTCTGAACATATCTGTTCTGGCAATCCATTTCTTGCAAATATGGTTCTAAGAACTGCGATCGTCTTTTCCGAGGTAGTGGTCGCCATCTTAATCACTTCTGGCCATTTAGAATGTGCGTCTACCACTATCAAAAACATGGAATCCATGAATGGACCTGCAAAGTCAATATGTACACGCTGCCATGGGGTTGATGGCCATTCCCATGGATGCAGCGGTGCAATTGGAGGTGCATTTTGAACTTTTTGGCACCCTGAGCAGCTTTTAGTCAGATCCTCTATTTGTTTGTCGATACCTGGCCACCACACATAAGCCCTAGCAAGGCTTTTCATCTTGACTCCCCCCAGATGACCTTCATGCAGTTCCTTTAGAACTCTCTCCCTTAATTTAGGAGGAATAATCACCCTTGTTCCATACATCAATGTTCCTTGACAAACGGACAGCTGTTCTCGTCTGGCTAAGAATGCCGGTAACAGTGGTTCGCCATGTGCTGGCCATCCCTTCACTGTCAATTCGTAGACCCGAGACAGTGTCGGGTCGTTCCTGGTCTCTCTCTCAATACTCGCATTGGTGACTGGCAAACATTCGATGATGGTCGAGTGAAATAACTCAACAGGGTCCACTGTCGGTGCCTCTTCCGCTGTAGGTAGTGGCAGGCGCGACAGCCCATCAGCATTACCATGTTGCTTTGTACCTTTGAATTCGATCTCATATTGATGTGCCCCTAGGAAAAGGGACCATCTCTGGAGCCTCTGCGCTGTCATCACCGAAACACCCTTCTTAGGGTTAAAAATGGAAACCAACGGCTGGTGGTCTGTCAGCAGCGTAAACTTTTGGCCTTGCAGGTAATGATTAAATTTTTTTACTCCCCACACGAGGCTGAGAGCCTCCCTATCTATCTGAGCATAGTTGCGCTCAGCGGAGATCAATGATCTGGATGCGAACGCGACTGGTCTTTCCAAGCCATTTGGCAACTTATGTGATAGCACTGCCCCAATACCATATGGAGAAGCATCACAAGCTAAACGAATAGGCAGCGTTGGGTTAAAGTGAGCCAACACTTCCTTAGAGGTGATCAATACCTTGCTTTTGTGAAAAGCCCGCTTACAGTCCTCGCTCCACTTCCATGGCACTCCCTTTTGTAAAAGAGCGTTCAGCGGGTGTAGCACCGTGGATAAATTTGGCAGAAACTTATGGTAATAGTTAATCAACCCTAGGAACGACCTCAACTGGGATACATTTTCCGGAGCGGGAGCCTTCACAACAGCTTCGATCTTGTCAGGTGACTTGTGAAGCCCCTCCTGGTCAATGACGTGACCACAGTACGAGATTCGCTTCTGAAAGAACTCACATTTCTGGCGATTAACTCGAAGTCCATACTCTTTCAATCTGGTGAGCACCTGTTCCAAATTAGCAAGGTGTTCCTCATCATCATCTCCTGTAATAAGAATGTCGTCCAGATAGCATTGTGTGCCAGGAATTCCCTGTAATACCTGCTCCATGGCCCTTTACCAAATCGCTGGAGCCGATGCCACTCCAAAAACCAGTCTATTATACCGATATAAGCCCTTATGCGTGTTGATCGTGAGATACTGGCATGACGCTTCATCAACTTCCATCTGTAAGTACGCCTGCGCCAGGTCTATCTTGGTGAAGTGTTTCCCACCAGACAACGAAGCGAAGATATCCTCAATCCGCGGAAGCGGATATTGCACCGTGTGAAGAACCGGATTAACAGTGATCTTGAAATCGCCACAGATGCGAACCTTCCCCGGTTCCCCCGGCTTGTTGCTCAATGAACGCTTCATGACGGGAACAATGGGCATGGCCCATTCGCTCCAGTCCACCTTTGACAGTACTCCTGAACGTTCTCGCCCTTCCAGCTCAGCTTCCACAGCAGGTCGTATCGCATAAGGTACCGGTCTGGCTTTGAAAAATTTCGGGTTTGCATGTTCTTCAACCTTGATGTTTGCCGTACTTCCTTTCAGTGTTCCCAGTCCCTGTTGGAACACCTCCTTAGCATCGTCCAATATTCTGGACAGTCGTTTAGGTTTGACATCATCCTTTTTACCGGAATCTACAGTTAGTGCTTTTAAGGAATGCCAGTCCATATTTATTCTCCTGATCCATTCCCGTCCCAGTAGTGGTGGACCTCCCTCAGGTAACACATAGAAGTCCATTCCTTTGCTTTCTTTACCCTTGTGGACCACCTTTGCTTTTATCTTTCCGATGGGGTATACTCTTTGCCCCGTGTATGTTTTCAATACAATCTCCGTATCCCTTAGGGGAATGTGTGAGAATAACCTTTTGTAATCTTGCTTATTCATGACCGTCAATGCCGATCCCGTGTCCAATTCCATCTTCACTTGGACTCCTGCTATCTGGAGTGTAACCCAAATAGTTTGGTGGTCTGCTGTGTTACCCACATTATGTATTCTTAGACAACCCAGTTCCTTACTGCTGGAGTCTGAATCCGTCTTCTGTTCATCCGTACTGTTCTCTGTCACCTTGTGTACTTTTTTGTACTTCTTCTGTGGTGACTTTTTGTTGCTGGTCTTCTTTCCTGACCGGCATACTTTCGCTATGTGACCGAGTCTGCCACATTTTCTGCATTCTTGATCTTTGAACCAGCACTGGTTCTGATCGTGCGTTGTCCTTCCGCAACGATAGCACTTTACTGCACCCAATGCCATTTGATTGGTGCTGAGTCCCGATGGCCTTAGCTGCATTTCCGCGGTGCCTCGTGCTGCCGCCTCGTGTGATGCTGCAATGGTGACAGCTTTATCTAGCATAAGGTCCTTTTCCTCTAGCAGTCGCTTCTGAGTTCCTTCTTTTAATAGTCCACACATGAACTTATCTCTCAGAGCATCTGCTAGTCCTGTACCAAACTGACAGTACTTTGATAGCTTGCGCAGTTCAATTAAGAATTCAGCGTTGCTTTCCTCTTTCAGCTGCGTTCTTCTGTAAAATTTAAATCGTTCCGCTATCAGCAGCGGCGTGGGGTTTAAATGCTCTTGCAGGATAGTAACAATATTCACGAAAGTCTTATCCGCCGGTTTATCTGGTGTTACAAGGTGCCTTAATAACCCGTACGTCTTCGTACCCATCGAGTTTAATAGGGTTAGTGCTTTCTTTTCAGCCGGTATCTCATTTGCTGTACAATAAACTTCAATACGCTCCACATAAGTGGCCCAATCTTCGACATCGCTATCAAAAGCAGTGATGTTACCGTTTTTAGGCATCCTTGTAAGTTTCTTTAAGTATTTTTTTTTTTTTTCAAAATGGCGGCTTCCCGCGCTTGGCGGCTTTTCCCGCACTTGTCTTCTTCCTGCGCCGACTAAAATGGCGGCTTCCCATGCTTGGCTTCTTCCCCCACTGGCTACAATGGCGATTACCACGCTGTTGCCGTTCTCGTCCCCCAGCGGTCCTTAATTTCCCCCGACGCTGCTGCTTTTACTCCCCACTGTCCTCGTGGGTATTAGCGCTTCCTTTCTTGCTGCGCGTCTGTTCCGATTGCAGCCCGGCCCCTTACACCGGCTGCAGTCGAGTTCTCCGCCCTTTTTCCTCCGGTCTCGCCCCCCTTCTCCACTGACAACGCGGCCGACTTTCTGCCCGTGTCGCTAGATCGGCTTACCCACCGCCGTGGAAGAAGGATGATCACTGCCTGTTGCTGATGGTGGACTTCGTGGTCAGCAATTCCAACCCGGGTTCTCGATGCCTCCTGTGCGAATGCGGTGCTCAGCAGGATGATGAGGGCGGATGCCTCTTCTCAACGCCCGTTCTGGGGACGAAGCTGCCTTGGATGCAATTGCCGCTGGGTAAGATCGACTCGTCGCCACTGTTGAGTCTGTGTGTTCCAGATATACTTATTTTAAATAACTGGACACAGACAACAGGAAAAACTTAAACAGGTCTTTACTACTTGAAGGTCAGGGCTGAACTGCTTTACAAATTACTACACAGAGCTTATATACCGGTGTGGTCACTGTAAAGTCTGTGGGTTGTTTAGTTAATTAATACACAGACTCCAAGAGTAACTTAAAACAGGACTTTACTATTCGAAGGTCAGGGCGTATCTGCCAAATAAATCCTGACACAGCACTTATCTACCGGTGTGGTCACCGTCGGTATTACAGTATACAGAAGCCAACAAAGTAGTGCCACACCTAAAATAGTTCTCTTAAAGGTGAACGGTTACATACAATGGTTTTCTTAAAGGTAGACGGATACATACACTACAATCCTCCCTTTTTAGCTTACAACATACTTAGTCCCCCATTAAACATAACATATATTCAACTTCATGTAAAACAATTCACAGGTATAATCTATGCGGGAAACAGTTTACAGATTCAGTCTCTGCGGGAACAGTTCACAGATTCAGTCTCTGGTCTTGACTCGGTCCGAACAACATCTCTGTGGTGTAGCCGGTTCACATTGCTAGCGTGACTCATCCAATAGTCTTTCCCTTGACTTAACAGCTTGAACTTCCGTCCTGCTGAACCAGCAGTGCTGACTTTTACAAACAGCTGGACTGCCTTGGTAATTTTTCCTACTTGCCAACTGATTTGGCTCCCTTCGTAGGGCCCACGTACATGATCTGGTAGAAGTGATAATGATTTAGATGGTTATCACCTTCTGCTTCATCTTTTTCTTTTCTGCTTCTTGGAGACTCTCGGGGCTCCCTTATCAGCTGCCAGCTGCAGTGCCACCATCTCCCTATGTTCCTTAGACTTTAAGTGCTTCATCCTGATTTCTGCACTTTGGGAGTTTTCATCACAAGCTGGGCAGACCAAGTCCTCGTAATATTCCGTGTCACTCAACAGGTCATGGTAATATTCGGTGTCGTCCTGAACTAGTCTAGCGAGAGGGCCTGCTACTTCTTCCTTACCCAACTGGACGTTAGCCGACTGTTGTTCCCTCCCTAGACATCTTTCCTGAAGAGACTTCTTCATGCGTTCATATTCATCCCGCTCTTCCTGGGTTTCCTGCAAATCCTTCACTAATGACCTCATTTGTGATTTCAATACTTCCCCTTCCATCGGGGATTGATTTATCGGGCTATTCAATCCTTCTACTGGAGCAGCTGTTTCAACATTCTGTTGTTCACATAGACGTGATTCAGCGTACTTTTGGCATCCCAGTAAAATCTGTGTTGCAACCTCAGCTATTTCCATAACTTTTGAGAGCTCCGAACTCCTTCCCTTTGAAGATTGAAGCTCGTGTTCAGATTGTTCCCATTGCAGAGTCTTGTCCCTCAGCATATGAAGGAGTTGGCTGACCGTTAACTCTTCCACGGGGACCCTGTGGATCAGAGTCTTCTCCATTTCATCCACCTTTTCCTCCAATGCCTTCACCTTTTTTTCCTCTTGTACTTTGGCTTTAAGCGCTCGGAGAAGTTGCGCCTTGATGCTCTCTAGCTCATGTTCAGGGGCCATTCTTACAGTCTCTGTGTTTCTTACAGTTTCCTTTTCTTCCACTGAAAGGATTCCCAGTTGAATCTGTTCTTCAAGTTGTTGAACCTCGGACATTGCCACCTCATATTTGTCTTGGGTTTCCTTCAATATTTTTATGAGTTCTTGGACATCTTGTCTTTCATGTTCTGCCATGTCTTTCACCTCTAATTTCTCATCTATGGATGGAACTTCTACCGATGAGTCTGTCTTGGCCTTGAGCTCATCAAGAATTTCCTGCAGCCTTTGGACTTCTTGCTCATGTTCAACCTTTAGTTGCTCATATGCTTCTACTGAAACTAGCTTTTCGGAGGTTGCCGAGTTAACCCCCTCCAGGATTGTAGCCTGGGCCTGTTCATACTGTTCCTTCAACTTCTCAAACTCTGCTTGTAAGGAGTCGTAGAGAAGAACTGGAATAAAATCCTGGCTTCCTGAAGATTCCTCTTCATTTGCTTCTTTCTGCAAATATTCTAACTCCTGAACATCATAAGGGAGATGTGATCGGTGATTGGTCACGATGGCTCTATGGTCGCTCTCTGCTTGAGCTAGCTGCTTCTGTTGTCTTTCCAGATTCTCCCATTCGGTGTCATAGAACTTTTTCATTGTTTTCATCTCTTGTACGAGACGGTAACTCAATTGTTCTAATTGTTGTCGCGATTTGAAATAAAGTTGAGTCCGAGCTCGGTGTTCTTCCGTCATGGATATGTCCTTAAACTGAACAGACTCAGAATTCTCTGTCAAACTATGTTGTCGTTGTTCGGTGGAGCTCTGTTCTGAAACTTTGTTCTTCTCTGAAGCATAAGCCTTTCTGCATGCCTTCGTTTTTCCAACCTTAGTCGGCAAGTCCATTTTAGCCTTGTCTTTCACATTTGGGTTGGTCTTATCGTCATCCGATTCAGAATCTGAGCTGATTGTCTGCACCGAGTCCTCACTCGTTATGGCTTTTAGATAGTGCCATTCCATGTCTATTTTCTTGATCCACTCCCGTCCTAGAAGTGGTGGTCCTCCCTCAGGTAGTACGTATAAGTTCATTCTTGGGTGTTCTTTACCCCTATCTCTCACCTTGACTCTTATCTTTCCCATGGGGTATACTTTATGCCCCGTGTATGTCTGCAATACGAACTTGGTATCCCTTAAGGGTATATGTGAGAATAGCTGGTGGTAATCCCTTCGATTTATGACTGATAGAGCTGATCCAGTGTCCAACTCCATTTTCACTTGGACTCCAGCTATTTTTAGCATGACCCAGATAGTTTGTAGGTCAGCTTCCTTACTCACATTGTGAATTCTCAGACTACCCAGCTCCTGGCCGTTTGGGTCTGAGTCCGAATTCTGTTCGTCTGAACTCTTCTCAGCCACCTTGTGTACCTTGTTGTACTTTTCCTGTGATGGCTTCCTTTGGCTGTTGGTCCTTTGGTTGTTGGTCTTCTTCCCTGACCGGCATACCTTAGCTATGTGACCCAGTTTGCCACATTTCCTACATTCCTGGTTCTTAAACCAGCATTGGTTCTGGTCGTGTGTTGTCTTCCCACAACGATAGCATTTGGTTGTTGTCGAGGTAATTTGATCCACACTGAGTGCCGCTGTCTTTAGCTGCATTTCCGCAGTTCCCTTCGCTGCAGCTTCGTGCGATGCTGCAATAAGGACAGCCCTGTCAAGTGTAAGGTCGTTCTCTTCGAGTAGTCGCTTTTGCGTTCCTTCCTTTGCCAATCCGCACACGAACTTGTCTCGCAATGCCTCTGTCAGATTCCCTCCAAACTGGCAGTATTTCGCTAGTCTACGCAGTTCGACCAAGTATTCTGCGTTGCTTTCGTCTTTCCGTTGCGTTCTCGCATAGAATTTGAATCGTTCCGCCAACATCAACAGTGTGGGGTTCAAGTGATCCTTCAGAACAGCCACAATATCATCAAAAGTCTGATCCGCCGGTTTAGCCGGTGATAGTAGATGCTTCAAGAGCCCGTATGTCTTCGCGCCCATCGAGTTTAGCAAGGTTATAGCTTTTGTGGTAAACCACTGTTATAGTTATCACTGTATATTGTTCTCACTGTTCTCACTGTCACATCACTACACGAGGTCGCCTCTTGTCGCACTGTTATACCTGGGCTGACCACTCTCCTTACGAGACCTCGCACCCTCACCCCCCCCCTCCCAACCCCCCGAGTCCAGCCGAGGTAGACGGCATGCCGGAACCCCACGAGCCTTTGCCGACTACGCAGACACCAGCTTTAACACCGGATAATGTAACACCGCCGCTGCGACGATCGGAGAGGCTAACGAAGCCTCCGGACAGACTGACATACCAGAGCTGGTAATACACTTCACCCCGCCGGACTCTAATCTAAACAAGGGGTGAATGTGGTAAACCACTGTTATAGTTATCACTGTATATTGTTCTCACTGTTCTCACTGTCACATCACTACACGAGGTCGCCTCTTGTCGCACTGTTATACCTGGGCTGACCACCTCCGACTCCGCCCATTACCTGCCCAGGTATAAAGGTAGCTGACTGGCTAGTATTCCTCCCTGTTGGATCGGATCACCCACGAGGGTGGGCTCTGTTATTTAGCCAATAAAAACCTTCAGTTAAACCGCCCACCGCGTAACACCTGCAGCCTATCCACCCTCAAGGTACCGCCACCTTCCCTGTTCGCTAACCTCACCCCCGACTGCAAACCTGTCGCTACTAAGAGCAGGCGGTACAGCGCTGGGGACAGAGCCTTCATTAGCTCTGAGGTGCAGCGACTCCTGAAAGAGGGCATTATTGAGGGGAGCAGCAGCCCCTGGCGTGCCCAGGTGGTGGTAGTCAAGACCGGCGACAAAAATCGCCTGGTTATCGACTACAGCCAGACCATAAACAGATACACCCAGCTGGACGCATACCCCCTCCCCCGCATATCGGACATGGTCAATGAGATTGCACAATACCGCGTATTCTCGACCATCGACCTCAAGTCGGCCTACCACCAACTCCCCATCAGCCCGGAGGACAGCCAGTACACCGCCTTCGAGGCGAATGGCCGCCTCTACCAATTCCTTAGGGTCCCCTTTGGTGTCACCAACGGGGTCTCGGTTTTCCAACGGGAGATGGACCGGATGGTTGACCAGAACGGACTACAGGCCACTTTCCCCTATCTCGATAACGTCACCATCTGCGGCCGCAACCGGCAGGACCATGACGTGAATCTGGAGAAATTCCTCCGTACGGCCCAACGGCTGAACCTCACCTACAATAAGGAGAAATGCGTGTTTAACACAGCGCGCCTTGCCATCCTTGGCTGTGTAGTAGAGAACGGAGTCATCGGCCCCGACCCCGAAAGAATGCGCCCCCTCATGGATCTACCCCTCCCCCACTGTCCAAAAGCACTTAGGAGAACCCTGGGGCTTTTCGCCTACTATGCCCAATGGGTACCCAATTATGCGGACAAAGCCAGACCCCTCCTGAAAACCACATCCTTCCCCCTCACGGAAGAGGCGTGCGCGGCCTTCTCCCTCATTAAGGGAGACATAGCCAAGGCCACAATGCACGCAGTGGATGAGTCAATCCCCTTCCAAGTGGAGAGCGATGCATCCGACTTCGCCCTAGCCGCTACCCTTAACCAGGAGGGTAGGCTGGTAGCCTTCTTCTCAAGGACCCTACAGGGCCCCGAGACCCGACACTCGTCGGTCGAGAAGGAAGCCCAGGCAATTGTGGAGGCAGTACGGCGCTGGAGGCACTACTTGGCAGGCAAACGATTTACCCTCCTCACCGACCAACGCTCGGTTGCCTTCATGTTTAATAACAAGCTGAGGGGCAAGATCAAGAACGACAAAATCTTGAGGTGGAGAATCGAGCTTTCCACCTATGATTATGAGATCTTGTACCGGCCCGGTAAACTGAACGACCCCCCTGATGCTCTTTCACGCATTACATGCGCCAGCGCGCAAAGTGATAGACTTCAGACCCTCCACAATGACCTCTGCCACCCCGGAGTCACCAGACTCTACCATTTCATTAAGGCCCGCAACCTGCCATACTCCATCGAGGAGGTCAGGACCATGACCAGGAACTGCCAGATCTGTGCTGAGTGCAAACCGCACTTCTATAAGCCGGACAGAGCAAGCCTGATCAAGGCCACCCGCCCCTTCGAGCGTCTGAGCATCGACTTCAAGGGGCCCCTACCGTCATCCGACCGTAATGTGTACTTCCTCAACATCGTTGATGAGTACTCCCGTTTCCCCTTTGCCTTCCCCTGCCCAGACATGACCAGTAACACGGTCATTAAATGCCTGAACAAACTCTTCGCCTTGTTCGGGTTCCCGAACTATATACATAGTGACCGGGGCGCCTCCTTCATGAGCGAGGAACTCCGTCAGTTCCTATTGGAGAGGGGTATTGCAGCAAGCAGGACCACCAGCTACAACCCCCGAGGGAACGGCCAGGTGGAAAGAGAGAACGCGACGGTATGGAAGGCCACCCTCTTAGCCTTAAAGTCTAAGGGCCTCCCAACCTCCCGCTGGCAAGAGGTCCTCCCGATTGCGCTGCACTCCATCCGGTCACTACTTTGCACTGCCATTAACACCACCCCCCATGCTCGAATGTTTGTCTTCCCCAGGAAGTCGACTACGGGAACCACCCTACCAACCTGGCTGACCTCTCCGGGACCCGTCTTGCTGCGAAAGCACGTGAGGGCCCATAAAACGGACCCCCTGGTCGAGAAGGTGAACCTCCTGCACGCCAACCCCCAGTACGCCTATGTGGCTTACCCAGACGGACGGGAGGACACTGTCTCCTTACGAGACCTCGCACCCTCACCCCCCCCTCCCAACACCCCGAGTCCAGCCGAGGTAGACGGCATGCCGGAACCCCACGAGCCTTTGCCGACTACGCAGACACCAGCTTTAACACCGGATAATGTAACACTGCCGCTGCGACGATCGGAGAGGCTAACGAAGCCTCCGGACAGACTGACATACCAGAGCTGGTAATACACTTCACCCCGCCGGACTCTAATCTAAACAAGGGGTGAATGTGGTAAACCACTGTTATAGTTATCACTGTATATTGTTCTCACTGTTCTCACTGTCACATCACTACACGAGGTCGCCTCTTGTCGCACTGTTATACCTGGGCTGACCACCTCCGACTCCGCCCATTACCTGCCCAGGTATAAAGGTAGCTGACTGGCTAGTATTCCTCCCTGTTGGATCGGATCACCCACGAGGGTGGGCTCTGTTATTTAGCCAATAAAAACCTTCAGTTACGTTCTTAACTCGTCGCCTTTTATTGGACTAATTGATAGGCATATCAGCTTTGTCATCTTCTTCTATTTTATTGGCCTCACAATAGATCTCAATGCGTTCCACACACGTGGCCCAGTCTTCTACCTCGGAATTAAAATCGTTGATGTTACCACGCTTAGGCATCTTCCTCTCTTCCTGATAACACCACGGATTATTTCTTTAAATTTTCTTTTTTTTTCAAGATGGCGGTTCCCACGAAAATGGCGGTTTCCCGTGCTTATCTTCTCTCCCCGCCCACTTCAATGGCGGTTCCCCGCTTCTGTCTTCTTCTCCGCCTAATGGCGGTTTCCCGCGTTTCTTCCCCTGGCGGGAGGGGTACACTTTCCCCACGGGCGACGGCCGCTGGCTTTCAGGTTCACAGCCTGCGCGTCGGCTTCAGTGCTTTCCCTTTTCTCGGCAGGGCAACCGGCGCTGGGTACACCCCATTGACGGCGAACAGTTTCAGCCGCTGGGCTGGCTCTCGCTCAGTTCCCCTTGCTCGGGCTCTGTCTCTCTCCCGCTCGCTCGGCTCTACCGGCGCTGGGTACACCCCGTTGACGGGGAACAGTTTCAGCCGCTGGACTGGCTCTCGCTCAGTCTCCCTTGCTCGGGCTCTGTCTCTCTCCCGCTCGCTCGGCTCTACCGGCGCTGGGTACACCCCGTTGACGGGGAACAGTTTCAGCCGCTGGACTGGCTCTCGCTCAGTCTCCCTTGCTCGGGCTCTGTCTCTCTCCCGCTCGCTCGGCTCTACCGGCGCTGGGTACACCCCGTTGACGGAGAACAGTTTCAGCCGCTGGACTGGCTCTCGCTCAGTCTCCCTTGGTCGGCTCTGCCTCTCCCGCTCGCTCAGCTCCCAATCGCGCCTCCCAGCCCTCTCGCAGTCCGGTGCTTCCCTCCCCGGCTGCGGCTGAGTTTATCTCTTCCTGCGCCTACATTCCCGGTCGCAGTGCTTCGTGGCTTCGGTTGCAGCCCGGACTTTTTTGCCGGTCGCGGTCTCGCTGTCTCACGACGCCGTTGCGTCCCCAGCCTGTCTGTACCGCGGCTTCCTTGCTCCACGCTGCCCCAGTCTCAGCGCCTCTGGGCCCGACTTCTGTCCGGCTCCTTTCCCCCTCGACCGTGGTCGAGTGCACCGCCCTTATCCTCCGGTTATTCTTTTTACTTTCCCTTACTCACAGTCATCGTGGCCGCCTTGCTTCTCGTACTGATCGGCTCACTCCTCACCGTGGCAGAAGGGACAGTCAGTGCCTGTTGCTGATGGAAGTCTTTGTCTCTAAATTCTTCCTCCTTTCTAGTTCTGCAGCCTCAAGTTTTCTCCCAGCAGAACGACGAGGGCGGTTGCCTCTTCTCGACGCTCGTTAACTGCTTCGGAAGTATTGTTGCCGCAGGGTACGATCGGACTCGTCGCCACTGTAAAGTCTGTGGGTTGTTTAGTTAATTAATACACAGACTCCAAGAGTAACTTAAAACAGGACTTTACTATTCGAAGGTCAGGGCTTATCTGCCAAATAAATCCTGACACAGCACTTATATACCGGTGTGGTCACCGTCGGTATTATAGTATACAGAAGCCAACAAAGTAGTGCCACACCTAAAATAGTTCTCTTAAAGGTGAACGGTTACATACAATGGTTTTCTTAAAGGTAGACGGATACATACACTACAGTCACCACCGGTACTACAATATACAGTAGCAAGAGAAAGTAGTCCATCTTCTTAAGGTAGTTCTCTTAAGGTGGTACAGGTTACATACACCACAAAGGTGGTGGTGAGCCGCCTTCTTGAAACACTGCAGTCCATGTGGTGAAGGTACTTCCACAGTGCTGTTAGGTAAGGAGTTCCAGGATGTTGGCCTAGAAATTCAGTTGCGTTTGCGCCCACTTATTGGCTATAAAGTGGTTGGCGCCTGAAGTTTTTTATCGCCCGAAATTCAGATGGACCCTAACATCGGCGTTAGCCGGTAGCGCCGCGCCGGCACCGATGACGTCATCGGTGTGCGCAGCGCCCCGGTTGCAATGCTATTCCGGCCCGATGCCCAAATTCAGTTGCGGCCGCCTCGCCCGTGGCAGCCGCAAACAGCGTTTGTGAAACGGGGTCTTGCAGCTCCGAAAGGCCGGCGCATAAAGGTGGAGCGGCGGCCGGCCGCTTTCCCGGCGGCCGCCTGCCCGCACCTCCCTCCCCGGACTCCTGCACCACCCCCCCGCAGCATTGATGTCTGAGTCCCGCGAGCCCGGCACTTCTCCGTGGTGCCGGGCTCATTTGCCGGGGGAATCCACCGGCGATCTGACGGCTGCAGGCAGCTCCTCCTTAAGAGAAGGAGGAGGCCTGCAGTACCCCAGCCTGCCGCACCGCATCGGGTGCCGCAGCGGCAGCTGGACGCCTGAAAGTGAAATTCATCGCCCCTAGCGAGGCGGCCAAACCCTGCAATAGCGCCCGCCGCCGTCTTGGCCCGTCGCAACTGAATTTTAGGCGGGCGCTACGGGAATCCTGGCGAGCGCAAAATTTCGGGCGCAAAAGACCTGGCGGGGCCATACCGAATTTCTAGGCCGTTAACCCAGTGACGATGAAGGATCGGCAATATACTTCTAAGCCAGGATGGTGTGTGAGTTGGAGGGGAACTTGGAGGTGGTGGTGTTCCCATGCGCCTGCTGCCCTTGTCCTTCTAGGTGGAAGAGGTCATGGGTTTGGGAGGTGCTGCCGAAGGAGCCTTGGCGAGTTGTTGCAGTGCATCTTGTAGATGGTACACACTGCAGCCACGGTACGCCGGTGGTGGAGGGAGTGAATGTTTAAGAGGGGACAGAGAATCAGTAGGAGTTCGGCTCTTTGACACCCCCCAACCGCATTTGGAGAAAAATAAAAGGTGACATCACAGGGAAAAGGGTAAGTGATTGGTTGGTGAGTATTTTGCTCACTTCCCTTATCTTTTAAAGCCCAGGAAATGTATTGGTAATTGTAAGGTTTCATTAGTACTAGTTTAGTAGCAGTAATAAATCTTATTAGGTGTAGTAGGGTTTATTAATTATTAATTTAAAAATATAAATTAATTAAGACTCAATAAAGATGGCAGGGCAGGTGATGTGTTGCGACTGCAGTATGTGGGAGCTCCTGGACGCCAGTGTGATCAAGGATGAACACGTCTGCGGTAAGTGTCTGCGGCTCGAGGAGCTTCGGCTCAGAGTTGATGAGCTGGAGGCCGAGCTGCGGACACTGCGATGCATCAGGGAGGGGGGAAAGTTACCTGGACACTTTATTGCAGGAGGCAGTCACACCCCTTAGGATAGGGTCTTCTGATTTGGTCAGTGGTCAGGGACAGGAGGATGTGACTGCGAGTGAGGCAGGTATGGGGACCCAGGAGGTGGAGGAGCCTCAGTCTTTGCAATTGTCCAACAGGTTTGAGGTTCTTGCACCCTGTATGGATGAAAGCGGTGGCTGCAGGGTGGATGAGCAAACTGACCATGGCACCGAAGTACAGGAAGCCATTCAAGTGGGGGGAGTTAATGGGAATGTAGTGGTAATTGGGGACAGCATAGTCAGGGGGATAGATACAGTTCTCTGCGGCCAAGAGCAAGAGTCCAGACGGCTGTGTTGCCTGACCTGTGCCAGAGTTCGGGACATCTGCTCTGGGCTGGAGAGGAACTTGCAGTGGGAGGGGGAGGATCCAGTTTTCGTGGTCCACGTAGGTACCAACAACATAGGTAAAACTAGGAAAGAGGTTCTGCTGAGACAGTATGAGTAGCCAGGGGCTAAATTAAAAAGCAAAACCTCAAGGGTAATAATGTCTGCATTATTACCTGAGCCACGAGCAAATTGGCATCGGGTAAATCAAATTAGAGAGATGGATGCATGGCGCAAAGACTGGTGTGGGAGAAATGGGTTTCAATTCCTGGGGCACTGGCACCAGTACTGGGGAAAGTGGGATCTGTATCATTGGGACGGTCTTCCCCTGTACCCTGCTAGGACCAGTGTTCTGGCGAGTCATATAACTAGGGCAGTAGAGAGGGCTTTAAACTAAATATTGGGGGCATGGGATCAAATTTGGGAAGATGTGGTAATTCAAAGATTAGAGACAAGACAATAGAGAAAGATATTAATATGGGAAATGGTAACCAGACCATGACAGGAAGGGATAGAGAGTACAATTCTAAGAGTAAATCAACAGATAAGGCTAGAGGTTACAAAAATAATAAAAGGACAAAACTAAAGGTTTTGCATCTGAATGCACGTAGCATTCGAAACAAAACAGATGAACTGATAGCGCAAATAGAAATAAATAAATATGATCTGATAGCCATTACAGAAACATGGCGACAGGATTATATAGATTGGGACCTGAATATTGAAGGGTACATGACATTTAGGAAGGACAGGAAGGTGGGAAAAGGTGGCTCTGTTAATTAATGATAGTATTAGCACAATAGAGAGGGATGACCTAAGTTCAGAAAACCAGGATGTAGAAGCGGTTTGGGTAGAGATGAGAAATAATAAAGGCAAGAAGTCACTTGTGGGAGTTGTGTGTAGGCCCCTTAACAGTAATCGCATGGGAGGATGGAGTATAAAGGAAGAAATAATGGGAGCTTGTCAGAAGGGTACGGCAATAAACATGGGGGATTTTAATCTGCATATAGACTGGAAAAATCAGATGGGCAAAGGTAGCATAGATGAGGAGTTCATGGAATGTTTTCGGGATAGTTTCTTACAACAGCATGTTCTGGAGCCAACCAGAGAGCAGGCTGTACTAGACCTGGTATTGTGCAACGAGATAGGATTAATTAATGACCTCATAGTGAAGGCACCCCTAGGTAACAGCGATCATAATATGATTGAATTTTACATTCAGTTTGAGAGAGAGAAGAGTGGGTCCAAGCCTAGTATTTTAAACTTAAATAAGGGCAATTATGAGGGCATGAAAGCAGAGCTAGCTAAAGTGAACTGGCAAATTAGGTTAAGGGATAGGTCAATAGAGTTGCAGTGGCAGACATTTAAGGGGATATTTCAAAATACACAGAATATATACATTCCAACAAGAAAGAAAAATTCCAAGGGATGGACCCACCATCCGTGGTTAACTAAAAATGTTGAAGATAATATTAAACTTAAAGAAAAAGCATATAATTTTGCAAAGATGGGTGGCAGCTCAGAAGATCGGACAGAATATAAAAAAACAGCAAAGAATGACTAAAAGATTAATAAGGAGAGAAAAATTAGAGTACGAGAGAAAGCTAGCTAGAAATATAAAAACAGATAGTAAGAGTTTCTATAGATATTTTAAAAAGAAAAGAGTTAACAAAGTGAGTGTTGGTCCTATAAAAAGTGAGTCTGGGGAATTAATAATGGAAAATAAGGAGATGGCAGTTGAATTGAACAGGTATTTTGCATCGGTCTTCATTATAGAGGATACAAGAAACATCCCAGAAATAGCTGTAAATCAGGAAATGGAAGGGAGGGAGGAACTCAAGAAAATTATAATCACTAGGGAAGTGGTACTGAGCAAATTGTTGGAACTGCGGACTGACAAGTCTGCGGGTCCTGATGGACTTCATCCTAGGGTCTTAAAAGAAGTGGCTAGTGAGATAGTTGATGCGTTGGTTTTAATTTTCCAAAATTCCCTAGATTCGAGGAAGGTTCCATTAGATTGGAAAATAGCAAATGTAACTCCTTTATTCAAAAAGGGAGACAGAAAGCAGGAAACTACAGGCCAGTTAGCTTAACATCTGTCATAGGGAAGATGTTAGAAGCTATTATTAAAGACGTTATAGCAGGGCATTTAGAAAAGTTCAAGGTAATCAGGCAGAGTCAACATGGTTTTGTGTAAGGGAAATCATGTTTAACCAATTTATTGGAGTTCTTTGAGGAAGTAACATGTGCTGTGGATAAAGGGGAACCGATGGATGTACTGTACTTAGATTTCCAGAAGGCATTTGATAAGGTGCCACATCAAAGGTTGTTGTGGAAAATAAAAGCTCATTGTGTAGGGGGTAACATATTGGCATGGATAGAAGATTGGCTAGCTAACAGGAACCAGAGAGTAGGCATAAATGGGTCATTTTCTGATTGGCAAGATGTAACGAGTGGTGTGCCACCGGGATCAGTGCTGGGGCCTCAACTTTTTACAATTTATATAAATGACTTGTTTGAAGGGACCGAAGGTATGGTTGCTAAATTTGCTGATAACACAAAGATAGGTAGGAAAGTAAATTGTGAAGAGGACATAAGGAGGCTACAAAGGGATATAGATAGGTTAAGTGAGTGGACAAAGATCTGGCAAATGGAGTATAATGTGGGAAAATGTGAAGTTGTCCATTTTGGCAGGAAGAATAAAAAAGAAGCATATTATATAAATGGTGAGAGATTGCAGAGCTCTGAGATGCAGAGGGATCTGGGTGTCCTAGTGCATGAATCGCAAAAGGTTACTATACAGGTACAGCAAGTAATTAGGAAAGCTAATAGAATGTTATCATTTATTGCGAGAGGAATTGAATACAAAAATAGGGAGGTTATGCTTCAGTTATACAGGGCATTGGTGAGACCACATCTGGAGTACTGTGTACAGTATTGGTCTCCTTATTTAAGGAGGGATGTAAATGCGTTGGAAGCAGTTCAGAGAAGGTTTACTAGAATAATACCTGGAATGGGCGGGTTGTCTTATGAGGAAAGGTTGGACAGGCTAGGCTTGTATCCGCTGGAGTTTAGAAGAGTAAGAGGTGACTTGATTGAAACATATAAGATCCTGAGGGGTCTGGACAGGGTGGATGTGGAGAGGATGTTTCCTCTTGTAGGAGAATCTAGAACTAGGGGTCACTATTTAAAAATAAGGGGTCGCCCATTTAAGACAGAAATGAGGAGAAATTTTTTCTCACAGAGTGTCGTGAGTCTTTGGAACTCTCTTCCTCAGCGGGCGGTGGAAGCAGAGTCTTTGAATATCTTTAAGGCAGAGGTAGATAGATTTTTAGTAAGCAAGGGGTTGAAAAGTTATCAGGGCTAGGCGGGAATGTGAAGTAATCGGATCAACCATGATCTTATTGAATGGCAGAGCAGGCTCGAAGGGACGAGTGGCCTACTCTTGCTCCTAATTCGTATGTTCGTATGTATGGTTGTATTAAGGTGGTGAATGGGGTGCCAATCAAGCGGGCTGCTTTGTCCTGGATGGTGTCGAGCTTCTTAAGTGTTGTTGGAGCTGCACTCATTCAGGCAGTTGGAGAGAATTCCATCACACTCCTTACTTGTGCCTTGTAGATGGTGGAAAGGCTTTGGGGAGTCAGGAGGTGAGACACTCGCCACAGAATACCCAGCCTCTGACCTGCTCTTGTTGCCACAGTGTTTATGTGGCTGGTCCAGTTAAGTTTCTGGTCAATGGTGACCCCCAGGATGTTGATGGTGGGGGATTCGGCGATGGTAATACCATTGAATGTCAAGGGGAGATGGTTAGACTCTTGTTTGTTGGAGATAGTCAATGCCTGGCACTTCTGTGGTGCGAATGTTACCTGCCACTTATCAGCCCAAACTGAATGTCGCCCAGGTCTTGTTGCATATGGGAGGAGCTGTGAATGGCACTGAACACTGTGCAGTCATCAGCGAACATTCCCATTTCTCAACTTATGTTGGAGGGAAGGTCATTGATGAAGCAGTTGAAGATGGTTGGGCCTAGCACACTGCCCTGAGGAAGTCCTGCAGCGATGTCCTAGGGCTGTGAAGATTGACCTCCAACCACCACAACCATCTTCCTTTATGCTAGGTATGACTCCAGCCAGTGGAGAGTTTAACCCCGATTCCCATTGACTTCAGTTTTACTAGGGCTCCTTGATGCCACACTCGGTCAAATGCTGCCTTGATGTCAAGGGCAGTCACTCTCACCTCTGGAATTCAGCTCCTTTGTCCATGTTTGGACTAAGGCTGTAATGAGGTCAGGAGCCGAGTGCTCTTGGTGGACCCCAAACTTGGCATCAGTGAGCAAGTTATTGGCGAGTAAGTGCCACTTCATAGCACTGTCAATGACACCTTCCATCACTTTGCTGATGATTGAGAGTAGTCTGATGGGGCGGTAATTGGCTGGGTTGGATTTGTCCTGCTTTTTGTGGACAGGACATACCTGTGCAGTTTTCTACATTGTCGGATAGATGCCAGTGTTGTAGCTGTACTGGAACCGCTTGGCTAGAGGCGTGGCTAGTTCTGGAGCACATATCTTCCACACAATAGCCAGGATGTTGTCGGGGCCCAAAGCCTTTGCTGTATCCAGTGGGCTCAGCCGTTTCTTGATATCACGTGGAGTGAATCGAATTGGCTGAAGACTGACTTCTGTGATGGTGGGGACCTCAGGAGTAGGCCGATATGGATCATCCACTCAGCATTTCTGGCTGAAGATGGTTGCAAATGCTTCAGCCTTGTCTTTTGCACTCATGTGCTTGGCTCCACCACCATTGAGGATGGGGATATTCATGGAGACTCCTCCTCCTGTTAGTTGTTTAATGGTTCACCACCATTCACGACTGGATGTGGCAGGACTGCAGAGCTTTGATCTGATCTGTTGATTGTGGGATCGCTTAGCCCTGTCTATAGCATATTGCTTCTGCTTTTTAGCATGCATGTAGTCCTGTGTTGCAGCTTCCCCAGGTTGGCACCTCATTTTTAGGTAAACGTGGTGCTGCTCCTGGCATGCTCTTCTACACTCCTTATTGAACCAGGGTTGGTCCCCTGGCTTGATGGTAATGGTAGAGTGAGGGATGTGCCAGGCCATGAGGTTACAGATTGTGGTGGAATACAATTCTGCTGCTACTGATGGTCCACAGTGCCTCATGGATGCCCAGTTTTGTGCTGCTAGATCTGTTCTGAATCTATCCCATTTAGCACAGTGGTAGTGCCACACAACACGATGGAGGGTGTTCTCAGTGTGAAGACGGAACTTCATCTCCACAATGACTGTGCGGTGGTCACTACTACCAATACTGTCATGGACAGATGCATCTGCGACAGGTAGATTGGTGAGGACGAGGTCAAGTAGGTTTTTCCCTTGTGTTGGTTCTCTCACCACCTGTCGCAGGCCCAGACTGGCAGTTATGTCCTTCAGGACTCGGCCAGCTTGGTCAGTAGTGGTACTACCGAGCCACTCTTAGTGATGGACGTTGAAGCCCCCCACCCAGAGTAAATTCTGTGCCCTTGCTACTCTCAGTGCTTCTTCCAAGTGGTGCTCAACATGGAGGAGTACTGATTCATGAGCTGAGGGAGGGCAGTAGATGGTAATCAGCAGGGGGTTTCCTTGCCCATGCTTGACCTGAAGCCATGAGACTTCATGGGGTCCAGAGTCAATGTTGAGGAATCCCAGGGCCACTCCTTCCCGACTGTATACCACTGTGCCACCACCACTGGTGGGTCTGTCCTGCCGGTGGGACAGGACATACCCAGGGATGGTGATGGAGGATTTTGGGACATTGGCTGAAAGATGTGATTCTGTGAGTATGACTATGTCAGACTGTTGCTTGACTAGTCTGTGGGACAGCTTTCCCAATTTTGGCACAAGTCCCCAGATGTTGGTGATGAGGACTTTGCAGGGTCGACTGGGCTGGGTTTGCCATTGCCGCGTCTGTAGCTGGTGCCGAGGTCGATGCCGGCTGGTCCGTCCGCTTTCATTCTTATTATTGTGTTTCGTAGTGGTTTGTTACAACTGAGTGGCTTGTTAGGCCATTTCAGAGGGCAGTTAAGAGTCAACCACACTGCTGTGGGTCTAGAGTCACATATAGGCCAGACCAGGTAAGGACGGCACATTTCCTTCCCTAAAGGACATTCGTGAACCAGATGGGTTCTTACGACAATCTGATAGTTTCGTGATTACTGATACCAGTAATTATTTAACAGATTTATTTAATTGAATTAAAATTCCCCAGCTGCCATGGTGGGATTTGAAGCCCAGTGACTAACTGTAAGATTCGCAAAATTCGAACATTGTCCTATAAGGGTCTATTGGCAGAAGAGGCCTTAATTTTTAAAGACTGTTTTAAAAGAAGCCCAGAAAAAGGGGCATACAAAATGGCCACCAGACCCCGTGACCAGCTTTTTGGGACACTTTAAAATGGTTCCTGCAGTCCCCAGACAGCCTTTGTGGATTCAGCCCACAGTAAGTTCTGGAAGGCCGTTTCAGAGAAAATAAAACCAGACAGAACCACATACATATGGATTGGATGCAGATCCAGTCAGATCGGCCTGTAGATAAAGGCCATCTAGATGTTTACCCAGACAAAGGAAAACAGTTTCAAATTCATAGGGGGAACATCAAGAACCGTTAAAGACATCAAGAGGACATTAAAAACAATACAGGGCCATTCCAGACCAGAGATGGCCGTTACCGGCCATCCCAAAGTAGTTTAAAACATAATGGCCCAGTAATTCGGGTCCCAACGTGTGAGTACGCACGGGGTACTCACGCGTGGACCCGATGGAAATGCCGGTTTCTTGCATGCACAGCGCATGCGCGGGAAAACGGCACTTCCGGTCCCCTGAAAGCAGGGGTTAAGAGGTGAAACGCGTGCGACGTGAGGCAGCGCGTGCGCGTTGAACTTCCTTTTTTTTGACAGGTTTGCCTGTGCGTGAAGGCCTCCACTTTTTACACATTAAAAAAGCAGACGTAAGGACTTCATTTTAAAAGGTAAGTGGTCTATTAATTAAAATTAGAACATTTTTTCCACAGGTTTATTATTTTTAAACACTTTACAGTAAGGTAAGTGTATTTTTAGCTCTGATTTTTTATAAAATTATTTTTTTCAAAAATTTAAATTATTGTTTAAAATGGTTATTTAATGTTATTTATAGTTGATTTAAATAGTGTGATTTAAAAATATATATATTTTAAGGTTATGTACTGTTTTGGGCGCCTGGAGTTTTCATGAGTTTGACAGGTCTTATGTCAAACTCATGAATGGACTTTTCCCTCCTCCGATTGGTTGCCCAGTGCTCACGTGATCCCAGCCGACGCATCGCACTAAGTACGCCGCTGGGTCACGCAAGCACAGCGCGCCGGGAGCTGGAACGGGCCACAGACAGGAAATCCACGCAGGCCCAGGCCTCAACTGTCGGCGCGCTATGTAAGTGTAGGTCGGGGGCTTGCACCCGCAGGAAGCCCCCGACATGAATTTCTGGGCCAATAACTACCCCGCTGTGCTACAAGCCCATCAAAAGTTAAACAAAGACTAACCTTGATTTGGCGGGAGATAAAGGCCTCTTTTGAGAAGTATATCTGGGGACCCGGGGTAGCGATCGACAGCTTCAGCTGGGCTTCTACATCTTTACATCGCCAGCCATCGAAAAACGCAGCCCTGTTCGGTGCAGAGTTCGGGTGGAGACGACGGAGGATCGAGGTTCGACATGGGAAGTCGAGTCAGCATCTAGCCCTGGGGTAACTGTCGGGAGATCATCGACCAACCCCGGGACGCTGACAAAGATAGGTGAAACCTATATGAAAACGGTGAACTAACTGGGCTGTGCGACGAAATCCATGCGAAAATGGTAAAACAGTTTGTTTCTCCCCGCACCGACTTCCAGGCCTGCTGACATCCAGCCTGTCCGTGACCTTCACCTCGAGGAAGAAGAGAGAGTGTCGCAGCCCGTAGCGCTGACCACGTGGAGACAGGACGCCTGAAAGGATCAAAACACAGACTGTTTTCAAAACTCTATACTCTCCAACTGGATTGGTGAGCATGTTCCTGGCCCCTCACAATCTGATCTAGATAGGCTTAGGGGGTGGGCATTTAAGGGGTAATTTTAACAATGAGTTGTTGTCCCTCGATGTTCCGTGTGTTTCCCCATTTCGTGATGACTTTTGTAAAGTATAATATGCCTGTATATATCTTAGCCAGTACTGTATTATGATTTGTTTTTTTTCCCTCCCATGTACCTTATTGGCTTGCAGTTTGATTTGTTCCTTTATGCAATAAAGTTTCATTTCATTTTCTTTAAACCTGGTCTATAGAGTTTTCTCTGCATTGTAGTTCCTGCCTCAAAGTCCAGTGTCTAGAATCTAAGGGGGAGTGGGTCGAACCACTCAAAAGTTTACTGTGCAAGAGAGAGAGGCCTCTGGAGAGAGAGAGAGACCTCTACGATCTAAGAAAACCCCTTACATAGCCCAGTCACATTACCACGACGCTACCGTTCCTTAGGATACAGTCAAGAGATTAAATGGTAGTTGAATTTTTTGGACTATTTTTAAGGTGTTGGTAGAATCACCATGAGGTTTCTGAAAGCTTTGAGACGTTAGTGGTGTGCTGAGGCTAATGCTCGACTGAGCCACTACGCTTCTAAAGTGCTTAGTTGAGTATGACGTTCTTGGGGATGTTCTGAGGATGTGAACAGGAAGTATATAAATACGAATTATTTATTTCAAGCGTAATCTTAGCCATCAATCACCCAATTAAGACATGCTACATAATGTTACAGTCTCTAATATCCTCACGCAGAATTATTTTCCTGGAATAGATTCACAGCACTTAACTAATTTTTTGCAATATTCAAGCAAATTTGAAACATATCCTTACTGTGCAAAAATGTGCTTCACGTAACCAGAACACACCTGAAAGAATGCTGCTTTGCCAGTTAAACAGCTACATAACTGGAGTAAATAGTGTGCTGCCAGATGTTGCCTGGCCTGCTAAGTATTTCCAGCTTTTTCTGTTTTTGTTTCAGATTTCCAGCATCCGTAGTATATTGCTTTTGTAAATAGTGTACTGTTGGCCAATCGAGTTGTGAAGAGTGCACTATCTGTGAAAAGTGGATCGAGAGTGCAGAAAGAAAAGCAAGAGCTTGCATTTATATAGCATCTTTCAGGACCTCAGGATGTTCCAACGAGCTTTAGAGCCAATTAAGTACTTTTGAAATGTAGTAACTGTTGTAATATAGGAAACATGGCAGCCAATTCACACATGGCAAGCTCCAACAGACAGCACTAAAATAAATGACCAAGTCATCTGTTTTTTAGGTGTTGGTTGAGGGATAAATGTTGGCATGGACATGGAGGAGAACTCCCCTGGTCTTCTTCGAGTAGCACCATGGGATCTTTTACGTCCACCTGAGAGGGCAGATGGGACCTCGGTTTAATGTCTCATCCGAAAGATGGCACCTCCCACAGTGCAGCACTCCCTCAGCACTGCACTGGAGTGTCAGCCTAGATTTTGTGCTCAAGAAGGTATAAAGCAAGATTTACGGATCTAGGCCTACAGATCGTAGTAAACAGCATGATGGCACATCAAAGCGTTCCCACTGCTGCAAAACCGCCAGGTCTTCTAAATGAAGTTCAATGCCACTAGCCAAGAGGTGAGTAGTCAGTCCCAAAAGTAAATGGTGAAGTATTGTTGTAAGCTGAAGAACAAATCATTTTTGATAAAGCACAACATCGAGCAGGACTCACAGTAGGTACTCATGCAGCTGCAGCGCTGCTTCAGGGAGAAATGCAGCGAGTTGGTGAAGTTAAATCTGGCCACAAGTGTAGTGTATGTGCTTTAAGTCAGAACTACTTTTTACAGCTCCTGTATACTGTAGTAACGGCAGTAACCACACCGGTATATAAGCTGTGCGCATGCCTCTGTACTCCAGTCTAGAGATGACCCTCCTCCAGTAAAGACCTGTTGTTTGTTATATACAGCATCCGTGTAATTCTTTATCCACTGAACCACGGATCTAACAGTGGCGACGAGTGTTGATGCGAATCTACCTGCAACATTAAACAAAAAAAAAACAACAAAAAAAATAGTTGAGTCCAGGAACACAGGTGTCGACCGCGAGCAACCGCCCAGCAGTCAGGCAGAGATCCAACTTCGCTGGGGAGGCTGTGGAGAACCGGGCTTGGTTCCCCAGCCAAAACGAGCAGTAAGAGACCGACGACAGGTCCTGAGCAGACCCTTCCCGAGCAGCGGCGGCTGGAGCCGACCGACGGCAGAGAGAGAGAGCCGGGCAGCGTCGACGGGGTAAGAAAAAGGGTGAAGAGAGCAGGGCGCAGCCGGGGGTTGATCACCGAGCGGCGTCGTGGCAAAATACTGCAAAACCGGAGAGAGAGAGGGTAAGAAACAGCCGGGTTCTAGACCGAGCGGCGTTGACAAATATCAAGAGATGAACGCGCAGAGCACAGCCAGGGATCACGGGCTGATCAGGGTCCACGGGGCGAAGCAAGGGGAGACGCCATTGAGCCACGGAGAAGCAGGGAGAGCGCGGGAGACGCCATTGATCTGTGGAGAAGCAGGGAGAGCGCGGGAGGCGCCATTGAGCCACGGAGAAGAAGGAAGAGCGCGGGAGACGCCATTTTGCGAAGCCGTAGCGGAGAAGACGGGCGAGCGCGGGAAGGAAGGAACGCGCGGGAGACGCCATTTTGTGCCAGCGGAGAAGAAGGAGAAGCGTGGGAGGTGCCATTGGGGATAGTTAACGCACAACCAAGGATGCCGAAGAGTGGCAGTATCTCTACGTTCGACAATGAAGTCGAAGATTGGGCGACATATGTGGAACGTATTGAGGTGTACTGCAGGGCGAATGAAGTGCCAGATGCTAATAAAGCACTGGTTCTGTTAAATTCCATGGGTGCAAAAACTTATGGGTTACTGCGGAATCTAATAACCCCAGAGAAGCCGGTAAACAAGGATTTTGGAAGCATAGTAGAAATCCTACAGGACCACTTAAGCCCCACACTGCTGCTGATAGCAGAATGATTTAAGTTCCATAAAAGGAACCAACACAAAGATGAAAGCAATGCTGAGTATCTAACGGAACTGCGCAAGCTATCGAAATACTGCCAGTTTGGAGCGGGACTAGCAGACACGTTAAGGGACAAGTTTGTGTGTGGGCTACAAAGTGAAGGAACCCAGAAACGGCTTCTATCAGAAAAGGACCTTACGCTGGACAAAGCTTTCAATATGGCAGTATCACACGAAGCAGCCGCAAGGGGCGCTGCAGAGATACAACGGAGACCGCAAGAATATGGCACCAACGAAATGAACTATGGAACAGGGAAGTGCTATCGCTGTGGCAGAACAACACATGACCAAAAAGATTGTTGGTTCAAGGACCAAGTGTGCAGACAGTGTGGGAAAGCAGGACACATAGCAAGAGTCTGCAGGTCTGGGAAAAAAACCAACAGTAAGAAATCTCCACAGGAGTAGTACAAAAAGGTACACCAGGTGATGGACAGTGGTTCAGACGAACAGAAAAGTGACACAGACTCCGGAAGCAAGGAGCTGGGTTGTCTGAAACTACATAATGTAACCGAAATAGAGGATCACCAGACTATCTGGGTTACACTCAAGATAGACGGAGTCCAAGTGGAAATGGAATTGGACACAGGGTCAGCTCTAACAGTCATAAATCAAAGAGACTACAAGCGGCTATTTTCACACATACCCTTGAAAGCTACAGAGATTGTCTTGAAGACGTATACGGGGCAAAAAGTCTACCCCAAAGGAAAAATAAGGGTGAAAGTGACATATAAAGGTCAGGAAATACCTAAAATGGATATATATGTATTGCCAAATGGAGGACCACCACTGCTAGGACGTGAGTGGATCCGGAAGATACATTTAGATTGGCATTCCATATAGGCACTGAAGGTGGAGGCCAAAAAGGATGACGACGTCACACCTGGATGACTGTCAAAAATGCTAACTGACGCAAAAGAAGTGTTCCAGGAGGGACTAGGAGCACTAAAAGGAATAACAGCAACAATTAAAATAGAGGATAATGCAAGCCCAAAGTTTCTGAAGGCCAGACCAGTGCCTTATGCGATCAGACCAGCGGTTCAAGCAGAGCTGGAAAGGTTGGAACATTCAGGAGTACTGTCCAAAGTGGACTGGAGCGAGTGGGCTACACCCATCGTTCCTGTAATGAAGAGGTCGTTGAGTAATATGCCTGGGGAACCAAAGAAGGTCCGCATCTGTGGGGATTTTAAGGTGACAGTGAACGCAGTTCTTCACACGGTGCAATATCCGCTTCCACGAATTGAGGATATTTTCGCCTCGCTATCTGGTGGTAAAAGCTTCACCAAAATTGATCTAGCCCAGGCGTACTTGCAAATGGAGGTAGAAGAAGCTTCGAAACAATACCTTACGATCAACACCCATAAAGATCTCTATCAATACAACCGGCTGGTGTTTGGAGTAGCCTCGGCTCCGGCTATCTGGCAAAGGGCGATGGATCAGGTCCTGCAAGGGATTCCAGGGACCCAGTGTTATTTGGATGACATCTTGGTCACGGGCGAAAATGACGGTGGTCACCTCGCTAACTTGGAGAAGGTGTTCGCCAGATTAAATGAATATGGGCTACGAGCTAATCGCCACAAGTGCGAGTTTTTCCAGAAACAGATCTCGTATTGTGGCCACGTCATCGATGAAGAGGGGTTACATAAGTCCCCTGACAAGATTGAGGCAGTAGTCAAGGCTCCAGCACCGGAAAATGTGTCACAACTGAGGTCGTTCCTTGGGCTGGTAAACTATTACCACAAGTTCTTACCAAATTTGTCTACGGTACTACACCCGCTGAACACCCTACTGCAAACAGGGGTACCATGGAAGTGGGATGATGAACATAGACGAGCTTTCCAGAAGTGTAAAGAATTGATCACATCAAAAGAGGTCTTGGCCCATTTCAACCCAGCACTACCAATTCGTTTGGCATGTGATGCATCACCCTACGGCATTGGAGCGGTGCTGTCACACAAATTCCCAGACGGGTTGGAGAGGCCAGTGGCCTTTGCGTCTCAGTCACTAACCTCAGCCGAGCGCAACTACGCCCAGATTGACAGGGAGGCCCTCAGCCTAGTATGGGGAGTAAAAAAATTCAACCATTATCTGCATGGGCAGAAGTTCACCTTGCTGACTGACCACCAACCACTTGTCTCCATCTTTAATCCAGTAATGACTGCACAGCGGTTACAAAGATGGTCCCTGTTTCTAGGGGCGAATCAATATGAAATAGAATATAAAGGCACGAAACAGCATTGGAACGCTGATGGGCTATCGCGCCTGCCACTACCTACGGTGGAGGAAGCACCAGCAGTGGACCCTATCGAGATATTCTATTCGTCGTTAATTGAACGATTGCCAGTAACAAACGCCGATATAGAGAAGGAGACCCGCAATGATCCGACACTGTCACGGGTATATGAATTGACGGTGAGGGGATGGCCAACACATGGTGACTCACTGTTGCCAGCATTCTCATCCAGAAGAGAACAGCTGTCAGTATGCCAGGGGACAGTGATGTGTGGATCCAGAGTGGTGATTCCACCCAAGTTAAGGGAGAGAGTGCTAAAGGAGCTACATGAAGGTCATCTGGGGGGAGTGAAAATGAAAAGCCTTGCTAGGGCTTATGTGTGGTGGCCGGGAATCGATCAACAAATCGAAGACCTAACTAAGAGCTGCTTAGGATGCCAGAAGGTCCAAAATGCACCACCACATGCCCCTCTACACCCATGGGAGTGGCCCTCCTCTCCATGGCAATGGGTGCACATTGATTTCGCTGGTCCATTCATGGACTCAATGTTCTTAATAGCAGTGGCTGCTCATTCAAAGTGGCCTGAGGTGATAAAGATGTCTTCAACCACTACAGAGAAAACGATTGCAGTCCTATGGACCATATTTGCCAGAAACGGTTTGCCAGAGCAGATCTGCTCTGATAATGGACCACAGTTTGTGTCCGACGAGTTCCAAAAATTCATGAAAAGGAATGGGGTAAGGCATTACACATCCGCCCCGTATCATCCAGCCACCAATGGATTGGCTGAGAGGTTCGTACAAACCTTTAAGAAGGCGATAAAGGTCATGTGCGACGAGGAAATTCCATTACACCATAAGATGGACAATTTCTTATTAGCCTACCGAAACGCGACACATGCAGTTACCAACCAGACCCCGGCCATGATGTTCTTTAACAGAAGGTTGAGATCTCGTCTGGATTTGCTCAGACCAAATGTGCGAAGAAATGTTGAGGACAAACAATTCCAGCACATCAACGAGAAGCCGACAAGGAGCTTCAATGTAGGGCAACCAGTCTTGGCCCGTGACTATCAAACAGAGAAATGGCAACCCGGAACGATATGTACAAGGCAGGGGCCATTAATGTACACAGTGGATGTCGGGGAGAACATTGTGAGACGCCACGTCGATCAGATCTTAGCGTCACAGGAAGGCGTCAACCCCATGTCTCGAGTACCTGGGGATGAACCCGACATACCGGTAGCATCTACTTCAGACCCAGTCGCAGTGGAACCCGATGAACTACCCGATGAAAAGGGGTCAGAATCGCCTCTGCACCAAGAACAAGAACCTCCGGAAAGGCGCTATCCCGAAAGGGTCAGGAAGCCGCCCCAAAGACTGAATCTATAAATGGACTTTTTGTTATTGAATGTACATGTAAAAATGTAATTGTTATTTGAATATTAAGGGGGTATTATTAATCTAAAAAGGGAGGAATTGTAGAGTATGTGCTTTAAGTCAGAACTACTTTTTACAGCTCCTGTATACTGTAGTACTGGCAGTAACCACACCGGTGGTGTGCGCATGCCTCTGTACTCCAGTCTAGAGATGACCCTCCTCCAGTAAAGACCTGTTGTTTGTTATATACAGCATCCGTGTAATTCTTTATCCACTGAACCACGGATCTAACAACAAGTGCGAGCTCACTCACTGATGTAAGAATATTCAGAACATGCCCCTTGCAATCCAGAGCTTGGATCTGGTCCTGGGGACAGAGGGTATTTATCCAACTCCCAGTCCGTTAGCATCAGAGCACGAACCAGACGGTCCGTATTAAAATAAGTATAAAACATTGCAGTAACTGACTCCAAATAAATATAACAACTAATAATACAAAATATAACCCAGTACAAATATTAACTGGTACTAAATGGTAAGAAATATTTTAGCTAAATAAATATAAACAGAGATGAATTAATACTTACACTGTAACCAGGAACACTTCAGATGCAGATAGAAATTAGCATTAAAGCTGGATACAAATATTAATCCAAAATCGAACACAAATCCTAGACAATAATAAGGAGCCAGAGACATTGCATCATAAATATGTAGCAGCTGAACAAAGATTTGGCAAACTGGCAAAAGCTATGAAATAAGTAAGCTCCCTATTCAAGTTGAATGTTAAAGCCACACAATAGTTTTGCATAAGTGCAGTTGTTAACAGGTTTTTAATCTTTCCTTACCACATTTTGTGGTCCAGTCTCCTAAACCACACACTCAATTTGGAAAAACTGACAAGCCACCAATGCCCAGAGGGTGAAGTAGGTGTGGGGAGCTATTACACAGGAGATCAACGTGGCATCACATACTAGGGAAAGTTGGAAGGTTATCTGAAAGAGGGTGCCAGACTTGGTGAAAGGGGCCAAAGTGAGAAATGAGAATGAAGGTGAGCAAATCGAGCCTAACTTTTTAAGGATGCCCTGTATGTGGGCAGGCACGGATTCCAATTCAAATAAATTGCAGGTTGCAAATGAGTTTCCAAGTGTGCCTTAGTATGTGTAATCTGATTTGATCCAATAACCTGCTGCTATTTCAGCACAAAGGGAGTAATGGACATTGTGGAGAACTCGCACAGCAGGATCAAAATAGGAGAAACTGGAATGACAACTATTACTCACACATACACCTGATAATGTACTAATCAGCTTTCAGGATTCTCTCAAAAATTTGTGGGTAAGGTACTTTATTCAAATAATTGATTACCAACACCATGAAACTGTGCTGCTGCCAAAAATGTCTGCTCATTCAATGAATTTTTATCTTTTTACAGAAAAAGGTTGCCTTCAAGAGAAATCACTGAATGCAGACGGATGCAGCAGGTCAAATCTTCCACTCCCTTTAATGTTGTAATCGTGGAGCTGTTTAGCTGGTAAGCAGTCTAGGGCATGACTGAAATTGAAGTTGGAGGGGAGGAATATTTGCATGTTTGTATCATTAGAATTGCATACCTATTCTGCACAACTATGTCTCAGAGTGCGTCATGTACTGTCTGCATAGCAACAACGTGCCTAACTCCATCACCTTGACTTATCATGTGCCCTTTGCGTCTTATACGTATTCAATAACCCCAGAAGCAGCAAGCTGGGCCTTCTCACCAACAAGCCTTAACAGAGAATTTGGTTTCTGGTGGGGGTGAGGGGGTGAGGGGTGGGGGCAGGGGGGGTGGGAAATCTTACAACAAGGGAGCAGAGAGGCCCTTTGAAATGGACTTGTTTATTCGGGCCTGTCCCCTTTTGGTGTCAGTATTTAAAATAAGGAATCTGCCCTGACCCCAAAGTCTCTGGCAGGGTAATTGGTCAGAAGTTCTCTATGGGCTGATTCACCGGGATGAGAGGCCTGTGGAAATTCAGGTCTGTTTACTTTATTCTGTAATAGTTAGCTGATTTTTACTGTAATTTTTTGGGAGTGTACATGTTCTTTGGGGGCTGATATTTCCATGAGCAAAAAATTGAATAATATATTATTAAATCCCATATTTCCCACCACCTATCCAGTCAAAAGTCTTATGTATCCCTTTGCCTGTGACATCTGTAGATGGCACTGTGATAGGAGTTTCCCAGCTTATTTTACACTTGAGTAATGTTTATAGGCATTACAAAACCATGTGATGCTGTGTGATGCTGTATTTTGTACCAGCCTTTCTGGAGGTGAGTGCTCTGCAGCTAGATACAACAACAAAATCTATTTATATCTTATTAAAATCTTAAATCTGCATGCACTTCCTGCCTGCGCCATTTTTTTTCACACTTTGCATCATTATAAATTCTTATATCCACATTTATAATACAAATTGTTCATGTAAAATTGTCTTACTGTAATGACACCCTCCCACTTCAGTAGCCCATTCTGAGCCGTGAGTACTCACGGTTACTCACCTGACAGCCCACTCTCTCTAGGCTGTGAATACTCCTAGCCCCAGTCTATTAGCTGCTCAGCAGCCCCTTGCACAAGAAAAAGAAACTCTAAAAGTGTCTTTCCAAGAAATCAACAATATTAAGTCATATTCGAGCCAGCCATAGAGGCGGTCAGCTATCTGCTGAGAGACCCTCCTACCACAACTCCCCTCTCATTATCCTTTCTATGCCCACTCTCTTTTCCCTTGTCACCCCATCTTCAACCATGCCTGCACACTCCTCTCGTCCCCTCCCTCATCACATCCCCCTCCCTCTGGCTCCACTTTGGTTAGGCTTACCTTACTGGTGTTGCTGGTTGCAGCAGCAGTGCAAAGGAAGTCACAGGATGCAGTAGGCCAAACCTTTCACTCCCTTTAAAGTTGTAATCGTGGAGCTCTTTATCTGGTAAGTAGTCTAGGGCACGACTTTTTTAAAATTCCTTCCTGGGATGTGGGCGTCGCTGGCAAGGCCAGCATTTATTGCCCATCCCTAGTTGCCCTTGAGAAGGTGGTGGTGAGCCAGCGCCTTGAACCGCTGCAGTCCCTGTGGTGAAGGTACTCCCACAGTGCCGTTAGGGAGGGAGTGCCAGGATTTTGACCCAGCGACGATGAAGGAACGGCAATATATTTCCAAGTCAAGAGGGTGTGTGACTTGGAGGGGAACTTGGAGGTGGTGGTGTTCCCATGTGCCTGCTGCCCTTGTCCTTCTAGGTGGTAGAGGTCGTGGGTTTGGGAGATGCTGCCGAAGAAGCCTTGGCGAGTTGCTGCAGTGCACCTTGTATTCAAGTTGGAGGAGAGGAGTATCTGTATGTTTGTATGTAATTATAATTGCATACCTACTCTGTGTAACTATGTCATGTATTGTCTGCATATCAACAAGGTGCCTAACTATGCATATTGACTTATCATATGCACTTTGCTTGTTATACATATTCCACAACCCTAGGAGTAGCAAGCCGGCGGATTCAACAAGTCTGAACACTTTCCTGTGCTGTTCTGCCGTACACAGCTGGTGTTGTTCTGCCAGACTTGTCCCCTGCACTGTAGCTGCCAGCAGCTCCACATTACTGCCAATCTGCGACAGCTCATTTGCCCCAGCCTCCTTCTTAGGCTTTGCAACCATCACGTCCCCTTTCTCGGTTTCCACCCACCCCGCGCTGAATCTGGGCCGCACTTTTCCTCCCTCTGCTGAAGCTTGGCGGCTTTCTCTCACTCTTTGCTGGAGCCAAGCTGAACACTCCCTCCCGCTGCTGGTACCGTTTATATCAAACAGTTTTAAAATTGAAATAAAAACTGAAAATGCTGGAAAATCTGTTTTTATTTCAGATTTCCAGCATCTGCAGTATTTTGCTTTTGTATTAGTTTTAAAATTGAATCAGAACTAGCATCTTGGTGGTCGATTGCAAAATTGTATCTTGTTGCATAACATCTTAACTATTGGGGCTGATACCTTTGTATCCCTAGTCAGCAGCATCTCCCACGAAGCATGAATGGAAAGGCTACATGGCGAATCCCAAAACCTTGACCGGAAGCTTGATTGGGCGGCTAATAGTTGATCTATGAGAACTTTTAACAAGCTGAAAGGGACCTTCCCAACTTAGGACCACCTTGACTATGAAATGGTTGTCTTGGATAGGTTGTAGCAATTAATTTACCTCAGCCCCTCCCCACCACATCCCCACACCACCCCGCCCCCCACCCCCACCCCGCCCCCCACCCCCACCCCACCCCCACCCCACTCCTCCAAAAATAATTCCCTTCCATGGCAGTCATATTGTGGCTTCTCTTCTGGCTATAAAGTTCATTAGTCAACAGTAGTCACTGTTGCTGTCCAAAATTCAGCATATCAGGCCTGAATTGAATGGACTCGTACCCAGCGATCCAAGTACCATAGCCATTTGTGATAGCTGTGTTCCCCTGTTACAATGATCACTATCAACAAATGCCGGTAGTATCATTTTGACATCCTTATTCACCATTTTGGTGCAATTGATTGAGGGGGTAGGGGAAGTGTAGATATTCTAGACTTCCCAAACTGAGCTGAATGTGGACCAGAGTGTTGATGTAAATTGGGGCCCATTGTCTATAACCAAATGTTTGGGTATATCTCCCTTCATCTACAGAAAAACAGAACACTAATTTTCCAAGTTAGTGCCACTCCTGGGGAACCTTGTCCATCATCAGCGCATATTGGAAATTGAGCACTTCACGGGGAGGGTTTCATCAGATCTGGGATAATATTAATCCAGATTACAATAGCCACATTGTCAACTAACAGCCTTCGGAGTCTATGGTTCACTGATTTTACGTTCTGCCAGATTTCACTTAGTACTCTATGTAAACCATGCCAGCCTGGATAACAAGCAACAGTTGCCCAACAGCTGACACAACTCAAAAACAGGCTGACTACTCCAGAATGGTTCTGCGAAACCAAGTAATTATGCTGAAAGTGCAGTGGGATATAAGTTCATAACTTAAGCTATAGCTATACAGGTGTCAGCCGTGGCTCCGTGGTAAAACTCTCGGCTCTAAGTCAGAAGGTTGTGAAGCCCCACTCCAGAGACTTAAGCACAAAATCTAGGCTGACACCCCGATGCAGTACTGAGGGAGTGCTGCACCATTGGATGAGATGTTAAACCGAGGTCCTGTCTGCTCTGAATGTTCTGATGGATGTAAAAGATCCCACAGCACTATTTCGAAGAAGAGCAGGGGAGTTCTCCCCAGTGCCCTGGCCAATATCAGTAAAATAGATTATCTGGTCATGAAAAATATTGGTGTTCGCGGGACCTTACTGTGCGCAAATTGGCTGCCACATTTCCTACATTACAACAGTGACTACTCTGCAAAATTGCTTAAGTAAATATAAGTATATATTATATATATATATACTAGCTGAAGTGCCCGGCGGTGCCGAGGCTTTTTCGAGGGCATGTTGTTGTTGGAAGAGAGAGAGAGAGAGCGACTGGGGGGAAGAGAGAGAGCGACTGGGGGGAAGAGAGAGAGCGACTGGGGGGAAGAGAGGGAGGGGAGGGGTGGGGGGAAGAGAGGGAGGGGAGGGGAGGGGGAGGGGAAGGGAGGGCGGGGGGGAGGGGAGGGGGAGGGCGGGGAAGGGAGGGAGGGGGAGGGCGGGGAAGGGAGGGCGGGGGGAGGGGAGGGGGAAGGAAGGGAGGGAGGGGGGAAGGGAGGGCAGGGGAGGGGGGAGGGGAGGGAGGGCGGGGAAGGGAGGGCGGGGGGGAGGGGGAGGGAGGGCGGGGGGGAGGAAGGGAGGGAGGGAGGGGGGAAGGGAGGGCGGGAGGGAAGGGCGGGGGAGGGGAGGGGGGGATGGAGGGCGGGGGGGAGGGAGGGGAGGGAGGGTGGCGGGCGCCCCCCCCGAGGGTCGCGACCCCCGAGGGTCGCGCCCCCCCCCGGAGGTGAAGACCGCCGATTGCGCGCGCAGCAGGAGCTGAGACGCGGCGTCTCTCTCGGCCGGCGGGCCCGGTTGCCAGGGCAACCGTGACGCTGACCAAGCCAGAGAGAGAGACGCCGCGTCTCAGCTGCTCCTGCTGCGCGCGCGGCCCCCCCCCGAGGGTCGCGCCCCCCCCCCCCGAGGGTCGCGGCCGCCCCCCCCTCCCCCCGAGGTGAAGACCGCCGATTGCGCCCGTTGCCAGGGTAACGCTGGACGCTCAGCAAGCCCCGGCAGAGAGAGACGTCTCAGCTCCTGCTGCGCGCGCACCCTAGCGGCGCTGGGCTGAGGCTCGGCCCTCCAGCCTTCGAGTGGGGCCGGGAGGTGCCTAGCTCGGGCGTGGGTGCGGAGGAGACGCCGAGGCTTCTAGGCCTACCTGGAAAAACGGGGAAAGGTAGAAAATTAATGAGATTAGATAAGTTAATTACTTTCTAAATCATTTTTTTAAAAAACAATATGTGTTTTAAAAGCAACGTTTTTTTTTAAGACGCAGAAAGCGGGAAAAAGAAAGGAAAAGTTTGGAATCAAGATGGCGGCGACTCACCTCGGTTCAGAACGATAAAGCCCGGCCACACGCGCACCGATTGGCCCGGCGGCACACGCCAGCAACCTGGCGTACGATTGGTCGAGCTCGAGGTCACTCTGTCGCTAATGAGCGGATAATGAGATGCTAATGAGCGGAATGTTGAAGGTTTTTGGGATACCGCGGGCGCAATTTTAGCCCGGCCGAAACGTAAATACGCTTAAAACCGTCTCGGAAGCGTAAGCTTTCTTTGGAGGTAACGCGCGCGTAGGTACGCCCTGTAACTTTCGAGTGCATACCCGCAATGCACACGTGATGACAGACAGACAGAAAGACAGAATGACAGAAGTACCGATTTATATATATAGATACACTGCGGATGCTTGAAAAATGAAATAAAAACAAAATGCTGGAAATACACAGCAGGTCAGGCAGCATCTGTGGAGAGAGAAACAGAGTTAATGTTTCAGGTCATTGACCTTTCATAAGAACTGGCAAATGTTGGAGATGTGACAGGTTTTAAGCAAGTACAGAGGAAGGGCAAGCGGGGGAAGGGGAGGAAAGAATAAAAGGGAAGGACTGTGATAGGGTGGAAGGCAGTTGTGATGGTGCAAGGTGGAAAGAGATGGCAATGGGACAAGTAAAGAAACAAAAGATGGGCCTCGAGGAGCTGTAAATGGCAACAGCAGCATCATTATCAGCACCCGCTGTCTGAAAAAAATGGGAGCAGTGGCTGTGATCTGAAATTGTTGAACTTAATGTTGAGTCCAGAAGGCAAGTGCCAGTCTCTTGAGCTGGTGGCTGCGAGTATAAGATCGAGTGACAGTGTCTCTTTATCTTCACTGTCTTCTTCCTCTTCCTCCTCTGACTGGGAAGGTTCTAGTTCTTGGTTATCTGAAATAGAAAAGAGACAAGGCTTGTGAGTCAGAAGAGATTGTGGGATGAGGGAGAAGTGGGAAGAGAAAATGAGGATTAGGTGTGCAGATATCCTCATTGTCGATCCCTCCAGTCCGCCAGTGGCCACGGCCTCAGCGATGCCTCTTCCTATGAAGGCTAACACTATCTCCTCCATGGGGGTTAAAACAGGTAGGCGCACTTATTCTCCACCAGTTCTTTCCTGCTGCCTGCTGTTATGCACCACCTTCTCCTGCAAGAAAGATGGAAATGTGTCAGTGAATGTCCTACAATATATTTGGGTGATATGGCTGCCATAGTTAAATAGCTGCCCGTGTGTGCGAGCTGTGAGCTGTGGGTGCGAGGCTTGCAACAGTGCTAAGGGTGTGAGGGTGAGGTAAATTGTATGAATTTAAGAGTTGAGTACTGATTGATAGAGATTGTTAGTAGGTGGATGATGGGGGTGTAGTGAATTGAGCAGTGGATGAGGTTAGTGTTGCAGTTGGTAGGATATATCCTTTGAAGATTGAACTCACTCACCTTGATAACTCGTGTCAGATCGTTAAACTTCTTTGTGCACTGCATCCATGTTCTTGGAGCTACACTCCTGGCATTGACCTCCGCTGCTTCTTCTCCCCACTGCCTCCTGAGAATATGTCTGAAGGACCTCCTGCCCCTCTGTGGATACAGGATGTCTCTCCTTCTCTCCACATCTTGTGCCCAGACCTCCAGTGCAGTGTCTGAAAATGTAAGAACATAAGAATTAGGAGCAGGAGTAGGCCATACGGCCCCTCGAGCCTGCTCCACCATTCAATAAGATCATGGTGTGGTCTCACCAAAGTCCTGTACAATTGTAGCAAGACTTCCTCACTCTTGTACTCCAACCCCCTTGCAAAAAAAGGCCAACATGCCATTTGCCTTCCTTATTGCTTGCTGTACCTGCAGGCTAACTTTCTGTGTTTCCTGTACGAGGACGCCTAAATCTCTCTGAACACCAACATTTAATAGTTTCTCACCATTTAAAAAAGTATTTTGTTTTTCTAGTTTCCCTACCAAAGTGAATAACCTCACATTTCCCCACATTATTCTCCATCTACCACTTTATTGTCAACTCACTTAACCTGTCTATATCCCTTTGCAGGCTCTTTGTGTCCTCCTCACAGCTTACTTTCCCACCTAGCTTTGTATCGTCAGCAAACTTGGATACAGTGCACTTGGTCCCTTCATCCAAGTCATTAATATAGATTGTAAATAGCTGAGGCTCAAGTACTGATCCTTGCGGCACTCTACTAGTTACAGCCTGCTAACTGGAAAAAGGCCCGTTTATCCATTCTCTGTTTTTTGTCTGTTAACTAATCCTTAATCCTTGCTACTATATTACCCCCAACCCCATGAGCACTAGAGTCATAGGGATCGATTTTCCAAGCCCCGAGGAGGTGGGCATGGAGGCGGGACAGCACGTAAAATCAGAGAAAGTGGGGGCGGGTGGCAAACCCGCTCCCATCCCGCCTCCGTGCCCTTTTGCCAGGAGGCGGGAGGATGTGCAGCTTCGGGTCCCGTCTCCTGGAGGCGAGAAAGGCTTTTAATCCTTTTAACTGCCTGTTAACAGGTAGTTAACTGGCAGAAAAAGGGATTAGTGCCATTTTACCTTCACAGCTGAAGGCTCCCCCACCTCGGAGAACCCCGCTGGGTTGGAGGAGACGTGGAGGTCTGCGGCAGCCGGAGGCACCTGGAAGTAAGGTATAGAGGTGAGTGATGGGTGCAAGTGTGGAGTGGTAAGTATGCAAGGTGAGTGATAAGTTTAAAAAAGTATTCACTTACCTTTTTTTACTTCTGTAGCCTTTAGCCGTGCTGGATCGGGAGCGGACATCCACCTTGTCAATTTCAGGTAATGGCTGATGGACCCTCCGATCCATCAGACATCTGAAATTTACTTTTTTACAATGTTTTTTCAGTCCTCACCACAAAAATGAATCAAATTCAAGAGAATGTTAGTGTTTGACAGCTTCACAGAGCTGTCAAACGCTGTCATTTCTTCTTTCAAGAAGTCTTGACAGATAGCACGTTTGACGTTGACGTGATCTGTCAGTGACTTCTTCCCTAATTGGCTTGCTGAGTCCGCAGGGCGGGCTTAATAAGCTCAATCAGGGGAAAATCCCTCTGAATGGTCAGGCGAGGATGGAGGCGGGACATTTACATGACAAGCAGCAGTCCCACCTCCAAGTCGCCTCCATTGACAAAATCCAGTCCATAGAGTCGTAACGACACAGAAGGAGGCCATTCGGCCCATCAAGTCCGTGCCAGCTCTCTGTAGAGCACTCCAGTCAGTCCCATTTCCCCACTCTATCCCCGTAGCCCTGCAAGTTTATTTCCCTCAAGTGCCTATCCAGTCTCCCCTTGAAAACATTGAGTGTTTCCGCTTCCACCACTTCCGTCAGCAGCGAGTTCCAGGTCCTCCCCACTCGCTGCATAAAAATGTTTTTCCTCACATCTCCCCTATATCTCTTATCCAAAACCTTAAATCTGTGTCCCCTATGTCCTTGTACCATCAACTAGTGGGAACAGTTTCTCCCCCACCTAATTTTAGTAGCAACCTTTTATGTGGTACCTTATCGAATGCCTTTTGGAAATCCAAATACACTACATCCACTGGTTCCCCTTTATCTACCCTGCTAGTTACATCCTCAAAAAACTCTAATAAATTTGTTAAACACAATTTTCCTTGGTGCACACTCTCTCGCATGTTCAGTCATTTCTCATAGAATCACAGCACAGATTCACTTTTCAAAGGACTCCCACCACTTCTTGCAGTCATAAATCACCTCCCCTTTAAGAGGTGCAGGCTGCCTTAAAGTAGCACTTACACTTGCGATATCAGGCCCCTTGCTGATGTGTGCACCCAATGAACAGCACAGGTAGCACTGGCTGCACGCAGCAATCATTTAAACCAGCAGTCAACACAAATTTAAGGCGCTACCTACACCGCAATGATGGGGTGCAGGTTAATCGCATACCATCATCTCCAAGTCCACTTTTGGGGATTATCCAATTTAACCTTCTTAGGATCTAAAAATCCTGCTTCACCATCAGAAGCTCACCAGAGTAGAAGACCCAGCCACCCAGGCCCAAAGATGTCGACCATGTCCCTAAATGTAAGGATGATCTCCATTACATGGCTCGGGCAGGTTGCTAGTGCTTGCAAAGGCAATTCAGCAGCACCTGCCCCGATGCACCCTTGTAATGTGGAGCGACCCATAACTGCTCCACCTGAAATATATCAATGTCTTTCCTGTGCTGTAGATGATTGCTCCTTTTAAGAATCTTCCATTCCAAAAGGAGTCCTTTGCTGGGAGGATCCACTCCAGCCTTATTGCAGTGGTAGCACTTTTGTCTCTGAATAAGAAGGTTGTAGATTCAAGCCCCAGTCCAGAAACTTGAGCACCTAATCTAGGCTGACACTTCAGTGGTGTACTGAGAAATGTGCTGTCTTTTGGATGAGACAATAAACTGAGGCCCTGTCTGCCTGTTTTACATTCAGGTGAATGTAAAAGATCCCCTGACACTACTTGAAGAAGAGCAGATGAATTCTCCCAGTGTCCTGGCCAACATTCCTCCCGCAGCCAACATTACTAAAACAGATTATCTGCTTATCTATCTCATTGTTGTTTGTGTGGCCTCACTGTGTGAAAATTGTCTGCCATGTTTCCCTACATGACTACACCTCAAAAGTAATTAATTGGTTGTGAAGCATGAGGTCGTGAAAGCCACTATATAAAGACAACTTTTTTCTTTCTTCGTTTTAATCTGGGAGAATTTTAGGCCTTTCCTGAGGCCTCCATGGAATCCTCACTAGCTCTTAATTGGAGAAAGTTCTGTTTAGGCCTTAAAATGGCAGAATGAGTGGAATTCCCTCCAGGCATGTCCCCTTGACATGGGAGGGTACAGCTGGAAAATTCCTCTCTCCTCCATCCCCCACTAGTAAGGTGCCAACTGGAAGAAATGGTGGGATTCTGCCTTGGCCCCAATTGGAATTTTGAGCACTAGCTTCAGGGTTTCAGTCTATGAGTTACATCACATGCTTCAACCCATCCTGCAGTCCACCTCTATCACAGGCAGCACACTAGTAATTAGTGGTGATTTAACAAACGCTGCCTGGCGGGATGGGGAGAACGGGCTGTTAAATTTGCTTCAGAGTACTTATCGCCCCATTGCCGCTGCTTATCTGCCAATTGCCATTTTAAACACACACCTTTTTTAGTCAGCCAAGGTGCTTCCCATACACAGGCAGGGAACTCATGAATGCATACAAATCGGGGTCCTACGATGCTGTTAGGACCCCAACACGATTTTAACATGGAATCGCAGAAGTCCTGCCCAGCGCCCGACCTGCTGGTAAAACCAAACAGGATTGGTCTCTTAGGGCCACCTGAAGCATTATTTAAAGGGGCACTGCAGGCAATTGGACCGTAGGGCTCTGTGTGCCATTGTATTGTTTGGATTGCCAGGATAGTTACCAGCTTCCAGATTGCTTCTTTCTGAGATATGTTGCTATTTTTTTTTACTAAAATGTACCACCTCACACTTACTGACATTGAATTCCATCTGCTACTATTTTGGCTATTCCACCACCTTATCAATATCCCCTTGCAGCTTCCTTTGGTCCTCAGAATAATTTACTATGCCTCCTATTTCAGCTTCATTTGCAAAATTGGACACCAGTCCCTCTAGCTCTGTATCCAAATCATTGACATACACAGTGAACAGAAATGGTCCCAGAACAGAATCCTGTCTTTCACTGCTGCCCAGCTCCATTTATTCTGAGCAACTGCCCATAACAGTTACTCTCTATTTCCTCCCTTCTAACCAGCTTTTAATCTAATTTTCTATGCTTCCACTATTTCAACACCCCTACCTTAATGACTTGGATGAAGGGATCAAGTGTAATGTAGCCAAGTTTGCGGATGATACAAAGATGGGTGGGAAAGCAAGTTGTGCAGAGGACTCAAAGAATCTGCAAAGGGATATAGACAGGCTAGGTGTGTGGGCAAACATTTGGCAGATTGAGTATAATGTGGGAAAGTGCGAGGTTATCCACTTTGGCAGGAAAAATAAAAAAGCAAACTATTATTTAAATGGAGAGAGATTACAAAATGCTACAGTTCAGAGGGACCTGGGGGTCCTTGTGAATGAAACACAAAATGTTAGCATGCAGGTACAGCAAGTAATCAAAAAGGCAAATGGAATGTTGGCCTTTATTTCAAGGGGGTTGGAGTATAAAAGCAGGGATGTCCTGCTACAATTATACAAGGTATTGGGGAGACCACACTGTGATAAAAATGATAACATCCGGGAAGTTATGTCATCACTTCCTGTGAACTATGAACTATGAACTATGAACTGTGTACATACCTCACTTCCTGTCATATGTCACTTCCTGTTGGACTGGTATAAATACTGGTCTGTTCAGTATTGTAAGAGGCTTCTACCAGAGGCATGGTAAAGACCTCTCTTGTGTATATAGTGTGTTTATAAGTTACTTAAAGCTTACTTTAAAGTTACTTGATGGTAAGTCTCCTTTTTCTTACATCAATTTAAGTAACTTAGTATTTACACTGACAAATACTAGACCTTCAGACAAACTCGGAAGTTAAGGATCCAGGGAACCACCCATCATGGAGAAAATCCTTAGACCTATTCGTCTGGACTTGGACCCGAATACACCAGCAGCTGGCAGGGTATGGAAGCATTGGTATCGTACTTTTGAGAATTTTCTGGATGAATGTAAAGTGGATGCTCCTGCTAAATTGAAGATACTTGTCAATTATGTGACCCCAAAAGTGTTCGAATATGTTGATGACTGGGATAGTTACGAAGAGGTGATTCGGGCACTTAAGAAACTGTATGCGAAGACCCCAAATGAGGTCTATGCTAGACATCTACTGGCCACAGCCCGACAAGGGCCAGGGGAATCAATTGACGAATTCCTGCAAGAACTTCGCAGGCTCAGCGTAGATTGTAACTTTCAGGCAGCCTCAGCTGAGCTGTACCGCCAAGAAATGATTCGTGATGCTTTCATCTGCGGGATTGCCTCTCCATTTATACGCCAGCGTCTACTAGAAAGTAAAACACTTGAGCTACAAAAAGCTTTTGACCTAGCTTGTTCACTGGATTTGGCAAAGAGAAATGCAGACCTCTATCAGCTGCCCAGATCTCAATCTGCTGCTGTAGCTGCAACCAGACAATTCAAGCGGTCTCAGGTGAACCCTATCATGGGGGAATCTAATTCTGATAATTCTGATGAAGAAGAGGAGGACGACCCCACTTTAGCAGCCTCTTGGCAACCTAGGAAGGAATGCTTCTTTTGTGGAGATGCTTTTCACCCTAGGAAAACCTGCCCTGCTCGCAATGCAATCTGCAGTTATTGCGGGAAAAAAGGACACTTTGCTAAAGTTTGGCTATCAAGGGCCTCTACGAGGGCCAATCCAGCTAAGGCCTACCGAACTGCCCCAATTAGGGCCTATCAAGATGCTCCAGCTAGGACCTATCAAGCTTCCTCTCGAGCTCTCTCCCGAAGAAGCACACCGAGAGTTTTAGCCACTCTCTGTGCAACGACACCAATTACAGCTGCTTGCCCACAGAACCTGTCTCAGGCAGCCACAAAAATTTCAATTAAAGGGCATACCTTAGATGCCTTAATTGACTCAGGAAGTACTGATAGTTTCATTAAGGAACAGATTGTTGCGAAATTGAAACTACATGTCTTCCCATCGGACCAGGCAATTGCGATGGCCCAGTCGTCACTTAATACCAGAATCTCCGGCTTTTGTGTTGTTGATATGACACTTCATGGTCGTATGTATCCCTCCACCCGACTTTCGGTGCTCAAAGACTTATGTAGTGATCTCCTCTTAGGGCTGGACTTCCAAAAACAGCATAAGAAACTCACCATTGAGTTTGGTGGATCCAAACCCGGACTTACTATTTCTAATATACCATCTAAATTACCATTTTGTGCATTATCAGCAGCTTCACTTGATGAACCCTCATTATTTGCCAGTATTCCGCCTCAATGCCAACCGATAATAACGAAATCGCGGCGCTTTAATCAGGAAGACCAATCTTTTATTGCGGCTGAAATCTCTCGACTTCTAGCAGAGGATATCATTGAACCATGTTCGTCGCCCTGGCGGGCTCAAGTCATCATTGTCAAGAACCCTCTAAAGCCTCACAAACAGCGACTATGCATCGATTATTCGCAAACCATCAATCAATATACCGACTTGGACGCCTACCCATTGCCACGCATTGATGATATGGTTAATAAACTGGCCGAATACAAAGTGTTCTCAACTTACGATTTAAAAAGTGCCTATCATCAGTTACCCTTGAAGGTCTCAGATAAGCAGTACACAGCCTTTGAGGCTAATGGACGGCTGTACCAATTTCGTCGCCTCCCATTCGGGGTTACTAATGGAGTGGCTGTCTTTCAACGGGCAATGGATGGCCTGGTTAAGCAGGAAAACCTAAGGGACACTTTTCCCTATCTTGATAACATTACCATTGCAGGTCACGATCAACAGGAACACGACTCCAACCTCCAAAAATTTCGGGATGCCCTCCATCGCCGTAATTTGACCCTGAATGAATCCAAATCTGTTGAGTCGCAACCGACCATCAACATCCTTGGCTACTGCGTAGGCAATGGTATCATTAAGCCAGACCCAGAAAGACTTCGCCCGCTCCAAGAGCTCCCGTCACCTAAGAATCCGGCTTCTTTACGTCGGGCTCTCGGTCTGTTTGCATACTACGCTAAATGGATTCCTCATTTTTCGGACGAAATCCAACCCTTGCTGCATGCTAGATCATTTCCACTGGGAACAGCGGCTGTTGCAGCCTTTAACCTTCTCAAAAAACAGTTGGAGAAAGCGGCTCTTCACTCCATTGATGAGAATCTCCCTTTCGTGGTTGAATGTGATGCCTCGGAGGTGGCGATCTCGGCTACTCTGAATCAGGAAGGTCGTCCTGTAGCATTTATGTCCAGGACCTTACAAGGTGCCGAGCTACATTATCCTCCGGTTGAGAAAGAAGCCACAGCCATCATAGAGGCAGTACGGAAGTGGAACCATTTTCTAGCTCGCCAGCACTTTACATTGATCACGGACCAACAATCAGTCGCCTTCATGCTCGATAATCGAAAACGAACCAAAATTAAGAATAATAAAATACAACTTTGGAGGATGGAACTGGCCTCTTTTGGTTATACCATTCTCTATCGACCTGGCAAGGAAAATGTGGCCCCGGACACCCTCACACGGGCATTCTGCTCCACTATGTCATCCTCCACTCTCATGGATGTCCACAATGGTTTGTGTCATCCTGGCGTTACGCGCATGCTACATTTCGTACGATCACGGAATCTCCCTTTTTCCACTGGAGATGTAAAGAAAATATGCTCAGAATGCCGGCTTTGTGCGGAATTAAAACCTCAGTTCTTCCGCCCCTCAGATGGTATACTCATACATGCAACCCAACCGATGCAACGACTTAGCATCGATTTTAAGGGCCCAGTGCCCTCTTCAACTCGGAACACATATTTGCTCACCATGATCGACGAATATTCACGTTTTCCGTTTGCCTTCCCCTGCTCCAATATGCTGGCGTCCACAGTAATCTGCTGCCTTGAGCAGGTATTTTCTCTCTGTGGCATGCCGGCTTATATTCACTCAGATCGGGGTCCATCCTTTATGTCAAGGGAACTCAAGGACTACCTCTCAGAACGGGGAATTGCTACAAGCAAAACAACACCATACCATCCCATCGGAAATGGGCAGGTAGAGAGGTATAACGGTATCATCTGGAATTCCGTACGTCTCGCTTTAAGATCTCGGGGCCTACCAGACCAGCAATGGGAAACAGTGCTTCCGGATGCATTGCACTCTATACGGTCCCTGCTTTCTACAGCCACAAATACTACACCTCATGAGCGGTTCTTTGGATTCCAGCGTCGCTCATCTCATGGGACATCACTCCCGTCATGGCTAACTACTCCTGGACCTGTATTACTCCGAAGATACGTTCGGACGTCTAAAAATGACCCTCTTGTAGACGAGGTCGAACTAACCGATGCCAACCCCACCTATGCAAACATACGATATTCCGACGGCCGAGAATCTACCGTATCATTACGGGATCTGGCTCCCTGCCCACCAGGACCTAGTGGGACATCGGGTGATGGCATTTCACCAGGAAACTCTTGGGACCTATCGGGTACCCCTCTCCAGGATCCTGATCGGACACCAACTAGCTTGGTGCCGGTAGAACCCCGTGCTCAAGGTTGCGACCCTCCCAGTACCGTGCATGAAAGTACTGATCCGCCACAGACCAGCTCTGCACCTCCCTCTGAACAGAGGCAGTCCGACTTTGAACCTATTGGGGCTCGTACTCGAAGCCATGATCTCCCCGACCCTTCACAGGGCAATCCAGGCCACACAGACTCTGACCAATGGCCAACCGCATGTAAGCGGACCAGCGACCCTCTACGACGGGAATCCAAATGGGTGCGACTCTTCCTTGTTCGGCGGCTGCGGACCAAAAGGTAGACCACAGCCTCCTAATCCTGCAGGAGGGAAGAATGTGATAAAAATGATAACATCCGGGAAGTTATGTCATCACTTCCTGTGAACTATGAACTATGAACTATGAACTGTGTACATACCTCACTTCCTGTCATATGTCACTTCCTGTTGGACTGGTATAAATACTGGTCTGTTCAGTATTGTAAGAGGCTTCTACCAGAGGCATGGTAAAGACCTCTCTTGTGTATATAGTGTGTTTATAAGTTACTTAAAGCTTACTTTAAAGTTACTTGATGGTAAGTCTCCTTTTTCTTACATCACACACCTTGAGTACTGCCTACAGTTTTGGTCTCCTTATTTAAGGAAGGATATACTTGCATTGGAGGCAGTTTAGAGACGATTCACTAGGTTAATTCCAGAGATGAGGGGTTTGACTTATGAGGAAAGGTTGAGCAGGCTGGGCCTATACTCATTGGAATTTAGAAGAATGAGAGGTGATCTTATCGAAACATATAAGATACTGAAGGGGCTCGACAGGGTAGATGCAGAGAGGATGTTTCCCCTCATGGGGAAATCTAGAACTCGGGGGCACAGTCTTAGAATAAAGGGTCGGCCTTTTAGAACTGAGATGAGGAGGAACTTCTTCTCTCAGAGGGTCGTAAATGTGTAGAATTCTCTGCCCCAGAGAGCTGTGGAGGCTGGGCCATTAAATACATTTAAGGTGGAGATAGACAAACTTTTGCAGGATAAGGGAGTGAAGGGTTGTGGGGAGCGGGCTGGGAAGTGGCTTTGAGCCCCAGATCAGCCATGATCTTATTGAATGGCGGAGCAGGCTCAAGGGGCCAAGGGGCCTATTCCTGCTCCTATTTCTTATGTTCTTATGTTAATCTTATCCACTAATCTGTTGTGTGGCACCTTGTCAAAGGCTTTCTGAGACGGACAGAGATAGGGATCAAATGCAGGGAATGTTGTAGAGTCGGAAGAAGGTGATCTTTTTTAATGGAGTGGATATAGGATCAGAACTGCAACTTGGAGTCCAACAGGATGCCGATGGTTTTGTATCTATGCTGCCACTGTCCCGTTAATTCCATGGGCTTCAACTTTGCTGGCAATCCTATTATGTGGCACTTTGTCGAACGCCTTTTGGAAATCCATGTACACCACGTCAACTGCATTGCCCTCCTCAACCCTCTTTATTACCTCATCAAAAAACTCGATCAAGTTGGTTAAACACGATTTGCCTTTATCTGAGTAAAAAACTTTTAGGAAGGATAAAGAAGAAAAATAAACGGCGATAGCAGTATTAATTAGAGACAAATTAATGTCATTGCACTAGAATGTTAAGATTTAAGTGGAGAAGGAGTGCAAACAGAATTTATTTGGATTGATCTGAGGAATAGCAAAGGATGGGTCATATTACTGAGAGTGTGTTATAGAACACCAAATGGTAGAAAGGAAATTTGTAGACAAATTAGAGAGGTATCTATTAACAACAGGATCATAATTGTAGCAGATTTTAGTTATCAAAATATAGACTGAGAAAAGGAAAATGTTTGTGGCGAGAGGGGGGAGGATTTAAAAATAATTTTCAAGATTTTTTTTCACAGCCAATGTGTTTCTTCTCAAACGAGAAAGGATGCATAACTTGATCTGGTTCTGTGTAATGAGGCAGAGCAAGCAGTGCTAAATGTAACAAGATGTAAAACTAGGGGGACATTTGGAAAGCAGTGAAAACAATAGAATTAAGTTTGGTGGAAGAATAGAAAAGGAAAATGGTATGTCGAGGACAAGGGCAGTTAACTGGAACAAAGCAAATTATAGTGACATCAAAAGTGACCTTGTCCAGATTTAATGGAGGGAGAAATTAACAAAAAAACTATAAATAAACAATTAGAAACATAGAAACTTAGAAGATAGGAGCAGGAGTAGTGTAAGATTTGCAAAATTTCTACATTTCTACAAAGGTTATTAATAAGAAAAGGGACCCTGCATAGACATTTTAATGAAAAAGGGTACCCAAAATGGCATCCGCGCCTCGTGGCAGAAAGCCTGTGAGATTTTTAAAACTTAGACTCTGTGGCACAGGCAGCTCGTGGAGAAATTGAAACCAAAGCTGCAGTTTCTGTGAAGAGAGACTTTGCATTTGTAAAACCAAACAGGACTTTGAATTATGTATTGGATCAAATTGGAGACAAATCTAAACTCAGTTAGGCCTATAGTTAAGGCCATCAAGCAGTTTGCATATATAATCGGCAACAGATTAAGGAAGCCATCGAGGCTGGACAGGCCCATCAAGGTGCATTCATGACAAAACAATTCAATCATCGGACTGGTAGATGCGATTACCGGCACACTAAAAACAGTTGGAGTAGATTGCCACCGTTATTTAAAATAGCCCGCCAAAATTAAGACAAAGAACTAACCTGATTTGGCACGCAGATAAGGGCTGTGATGAAATATGCCATTCATCACTCATCTGTATTCTCTGTGTGTGATTGTGCCTGTGACTGTGGTTTAGTTTCAGTTTCATTTCCCTTACCTCAGTTCCATTTCCTCACCTGTATTTTATTGTGTGTAGGGCTCCGCCCATACCTGGCCTCTACTTAAGCAGGCCCAGCATGTCTCACATCCAGTACAGCCGACCTCTGGATGGGAGACACTTCTCCACTGTGTGTTACATTCTAAGTTAATAAAAGCCTTGCTTTGTTCAGTTAACATTGAGTCTCGGATTTATTGAGGCACATCGGCACATCAAGGGCCATCCAAAGAAGTATAATTGTAGACCCGCCGGCAACCTTCTCGCTCTGCTCTCAGCCTTGCTCCAGTTCTGGCCCCTCGCCCTCGTGGCTGCTGCTCTTTCCCCGTCCTGCGCTTACTGCCTGGCCTTTGCCTGTGCCTTTCCCCACTCCATCCGGAATCGCCCAGGCACTGCATCGGGCGGACATGGACAATTCAGGCCAGGCGAGGCGGGACGCGGCGAGGCGAGGGGGAGACGAAGTGAAGAAGACGACGGAGAAGACGAACTGAGGAAGACAACTGAAGACAGGCTTCGAATCATCGGGCCTTCAGTCTCAGCTGACCTGCGACTATCTTCATGCAAACTCAAACTGTCGGCCAAGGAAGAGAAACAGCCATCCCTGCGAGGTAAAGTACCCAAGCAGAGACTTTAACTTTGGGGTACTTGTACCTGGACAATGCCCTTGCAGCACCCGGAAACCACGTGACGACGGACGGCTCCAGATTGCACCAAGAGCTAACCCCGAACCCCACCGCTGTTTTGAGTTCAGCAGAACCCTTTTGATTGGTGAGCATGAAGTTCTGACCCCTCATAGTTTAATCTAGTTAGGTATAGGGGGTGGGATAAGGATAAGGGGATTGTTAAGATAGTTGTTTTTCCTCAATGTGCCATGTGTTCCCCATTCCCTGTATAAGCATAGTTATTCTTTTGTATTTTGCCTGTAGAAGTGTATACCAGTAAATTTTTCACGAGATTGTATTAATTTCCTCTTCAATAAAAATCTTCGTTTTTGCTCACATCCAACCACCTGTCTACTCGAGTCTTTTCTGTATCGCCGCCATGGACCTAAGTCCGGTGTTTAGAACCCAGGGGCATGGGAGTGATTTGAACCGCTCATAAACAGTCGGAGGCATAACTGACTGGGCGTACGCGCCACCACACACCACCCCCTACAGTAGGCCATTCGAGCCCTCGAGCCTGCTTCGCCATTCAATGCGATCATGGCTGATCATCCAATTTCAGTACCCCGTCCCTGCTTTCTCCCCATATCCCTTGATCCCTTTAGCCTTAAGAAACATATCCAACTCCTTCTTGAATATATTTAATGAATTGGCCTCCACTGCCTTCTGTGGTAGAGAATTCCACAGGTTCACCACTCTCTGGGTGAAGAAATTCCTCCTCATTTCTGTCCTAAATGGCTTACCCCTTATCCTTAGACTGTGACCCCTGGTTCTGGACTCCCCGACCATTGGGAACATCCTTCCTGCATCTAGTCTGTCTAGTCCTGTCAGAATTTTATAAGTTTCAATGAGATCCCCTCTCATTCTTCTAAACTCCAGTGAGTATAAGCCCAATCGACCCAATCTCTCCTCATACATCATTCCTGCCATCCCAGGTATCAGCCTGGTGAATCTTCGCTGAACTCCTTCCATGGCAAGAACATCCTTCCTCAGATAAGGCAACCAAAATTGCACACAATACTCAAGATGTGGTCTCACCAAGGCCCTGTACAACTGCAGCAAGACATCCTTGTTCTTGTACTCAAACCCTCTCATAGAAACATAGAAACATAGAAGATAGGAGCAGGAGTAGGCCATTCGGCCCCTTGAGCCTGCTCCGCCATTCAATGAGATCATGGCTGATCATCCAAATTCAGTACCCTGTCCCTGCTTTCTCCCCATATCCCTTGATCCCTTTAGCCTTAAGAAATATATCCAACTCCTTCTTGAATATATTTAATGAACTGGCCTCCACCGCCCTCTGTGGCAGCGAATTCCACAGGTTCACCACTCTCTGGGTGAAGAAATTCCTCCTCATTTCAGTCCTAAATGGCTTACCCCTTATCTTTATACTATGACCCCTGGTTCTGGACTCCCCGGCCAAAGGAAACATCCTTCCTGCATCTAGTCTGCCCAGGCCTGACAGAATTTTATAGGTTTCGATGAGATCCCCTCTCCATCTTCTAAACTCCAGTGAGTATAAGTACAATCGACACAATCTCTCCTCATACGTCATTCCTGCCATCCCAGGTATCAGCCTGGTGAATCTCCGCTGCACTCCTTCCATGGCAAGAACGTCCCTCCTCAGATAAGGCGACCAAAACAGCACACAATACTCAAGCTGCGGTCTCACCAAGGCCCTGTACAACTGCAGCAAGACTTCCTTGTTACTGTAATCGAACCCTCTTGCTACGAAGGCCAACATACCATTTGCCTTCTTAACCGCCTGCTGCACCTGCATGCTTACCTTCAGCGACTGGTGCACAAGAACACCCAGGTCTCTTTGCACTTCCCCTTCTCCTAATCTATTGCCATTCAAATAATAATCTGCCTTCCTGTTTTTGAAACCAAAGTGGATAACCTCACATTTATCCACATTATTATAGTGCATTTGCCATGTTTCTGCCCAATCACCCAACCTGTCCAAATCGTACTGGAGTTTCACGACATCCTCCTCACAGCATACGGCCCCACCCAGCTTTGTGTCATCTGCAAATTTGGAGATATTAGATCCAATTCCCTCGTCCAGATCATTAATGTATATTGTGAACAGCTGAGGTCCTAGGACCGATCCTTGCGGTACCCCACTAGTCACTGCCTGCAACTCGGAAAATGACCCATTTATTCCACCTCTCTGCTTTCTATCCGCCAACCAGTTCTCTATCCAAGTCAATACCTTGCCCCCAATCCCATGTGCCTTAATTTTGCATGCTAATCTCTTATGCGGGACCTTATTGAAAGCCTTCTGAAAGTCCAAATACACCACATCCACTGGTTCTCCCTTATCTATTTTACCAGTTACATCCTCAAAAAATTCCAGTAGATTAGTCAACCACGATTTACCTTTTGTAAATCCATGTTGACTTTGTCCGATCCTGTCGCTGCTTTCCAAGTGCTCTGCTATTACATCTTTTATAATGGACTCTAGCATTTTCCCCACTACTGATGTCAGACTTACCGGCCTATAATTTCCCACTTTTTCTCTACCACCTTTTTTGAATAGTGGGGTAAAATTAGCTACCCTCCAATCCATGGGTACTGTTCCAGAGTCTATCGAGTTCTGGAAGATGACCAGCAATGCATCTACTATTTCTAGGGCCACTTCCTTAAGTACCCTAGAATGTAGATTATCAGGCCCTGGGGATTTATCGGCCTTCAGTCCCATCAATTTTCCTAACACCATTTCCCTACAAATGCTGATTTGTTTCAGTTCCACCCTTTCATCAGAGCCTATGTTCCCCGGCATCTCTGGGAGGTTATTTGTGTCCTCCTTTGTGAAGACAGAACCAAAATATGTATTTAGCTGGTCTGCCATTTCTTTGTTCCCCATTATAAATTCCCCTGATTCTGACTGCAATGGACCTACGCTTGACTTCACCAATCTTTTTCTCTTCACATATCTATAAAAGCTTTTACAGTCAGTTTTTATGTTCCCATGCTAGCTTACTCTCATATTCTATTTTCCCTTTCTTAATTAGTCCCTTTGTCCTCCTTTGTTGAATCCTAAACTGCTCCCAATCCTCAGGATTATTGCTTTTTCTGGCCAATTTATATGTCCTCTCCTTGGATCTTATGCTATCCCTAATTTCCCTTGTTAGCCACGGTTAAGTCACCTTTTTTGTTTTATTCTTATGCCAAACTGGGATGAACAAATTCTGTAGTTCATCCATTCAGTCTTTGAATATTTGCCATTGCCTATCCACCGTCAACCCTTTGAGTGACATTCTCCAATCAATCCTACCCAACTCGCTGCTCAGACCATCATAGTTTCCTTTATTTAAATTTAGGACCCTAGTCTCTGAGTCAACTACTTCATTCTCCATCTTAATTAAGAATTCGATCATATTATGATCGCTCTGACCCAAGGGGCCTCGTACAACAAGATTGCTAATTAATCCTTTCTCTTTACACAATACTCGCTACGAAGGCCAACATACCATTTGCCTTCTTAACCGCCTGCTGCACCTGCATGCTTACCTTCAGCGACTTGTGCACAAGGACACCCAGGTCTCGTTGCACTTCCCCTTCTCCCAATCTATTGCCATTCAGATAATAATCTGCCTTCCTGTTTTTGACACCAAAGTAGATAATTGGAAATATTTAAACGGTAATGGAAAGGCTTCAAAAAAGGATATTCCAACAACCAAAAGAAAATAAGAACATAAGAAATAGGAGCAGGAGTAGGCCATTCAGCCTCTCGAGCCTGCGCCGCCATTCAATAAGATCATGGCTGATCTTTGATCTCAACGCCACCTTCCTGCCCGATCCCCATATCCCTTAATATCCAAAAATCTATCGATCTCTGTCTTAAATATACTCAATGACTGAGCCTCCACAGCCCTCCGGGGTAGAGAATTCCAAAGATTCACCAGCCTCTGAGTGAAGAAATTTCCCCTCATCTCAGTCCTAAATGACCGACCCCTTATTCTGAGACTGTGACCCCTGGTTCTAGACTCCCCAGCCAGGGGAAACATCCTCCCTGCATCTACCCTGTCAAGCCCTGCAAGAATTTTGTATGTTTCAATGAGATCACCTCTCATTCTTCGAAACTCTAGAGAATATAGGCCTAGTCTACTCAATCTCTCCTCATAGGACAATTCCCCCATCCCAGGAATTAGTCTGGTGAACCTTCGTTGCACTCCCTCTATGGCAAGTATATCCTTCCTTAGGTAAAGAGACCAAAATTACACACAGTACTCCAGATGTGGTCTCACCAGGGCCCTGTATAATTGCAGTAAGACGTCTTTACTCTTATACTCAAATCCTCTTGTAATAAAGGCCAACATACCATTTGCTTTCCCAATTGCTTGCTGTACCTGCATGTTAACTTTCAGTGATTCGTGTACAAGAACACCCAGGTCCCTCTGAACACCAACATTTCCCAATCTCTCACCATTCAAAAAATACTCTGCTTTTCTATTTTTCCTACCAAAGTGGATAACTTCACAATTCTCCACATTATATTCAATTTGCCATGTTTTTGCCCACTCACTTAGCTTATCTATATCCCCTTGAAGCTTCCTTGCATCTCCCTCACAACTTACATTCCCACCTAACTTTGTATCATCAGCAAACTTGGATATATTACATTTGGTCCCCTCATCCAAATCATTGATATAGATTGTGAATAGTTGAGGCCCAAGCACTGATCCTTACGGTACCCCACTAGTTACAGCCTGCCAACACGAAAATGACCCGTTTATTCCTACTCTCTGTTTTCTGTCCATTAACCAATCCTCAATACATGCTAGTATATTTCCACCAATCCCATAAGCCCTAATTTTGTTTAACAACCTCTTGTGTGGCACCTTATCAAATGCCTTCTGAAAATCCAAATACACCACGTCCACTGGTTCCCCCTTACTATTCTGCTAGTTACAACCTCAAAAAACTCGAACAGATTCGTCAAACACGATTTCCCTTTCATAAATCCGTGTTGACTCTGCCCAATCCTATTATTATTTTCTAAGTGCCCTGTTACCACATCCTTAATAACAGATTCTAGCATTTTCCCTTATACTGATTGATGTGCCTCAATGAATCCGAGACTCAACGTTAACGGAGCAAAGCAAGGCTTTTGTTAACTCAGAAAGTAATACACAGTGGAGAAGTGTCTCTCATCCAGAGATCTGCTGTACTGCCTGTGAGACACACTGGGGCCTGCTTAAGTAGGGGCCAGGTATGGGCGGAGCCCTACACACAATACAATACAGGTAAGGAAATGAAACTGAAACTAAACTCCCCTGCTTGTCACAGTCACAGGCACAATCAAACACAGAGAATACAGAGTGCCTGATGAATGGCATATTTCATCACATTCACCCCTTTTACAGATTTAGTCTGTTCGGGGGTTTGATAGTCCTCTGTGACCGACGTAGCTGTTGTGGTGCCGCGGGTGTCGGCTGGGTGTCCCCGGTGGCCTCCTGGGTCTCTGCCGGTGGTGCCGCCAGGGTTGTTGAAGGGGTAGTTGGTGGGGGCACCATTGGTCGATGTTCTTCCGGGGGTGATGAAAGGATAGTGGGTGGGTAAGAGTTGCTGTGATCGTTGTTGCTGTTGTTGTCGTGGTTGTTGTCGTTACCGGCTGGGGCGACGTCTTTTATGGACACGGTGTCCTCCCTTCCGTCGGCATGCCGGACATACGTGTATTGGGGGTTGGCGTGGAGTAGGTGCACTGGCTCCACGAGAGGGTCCGTCTTGTGGCCCCTCACATGCCTTTCTACAAATACCAGACCTGGGGTGGAGAGCCATGACGGCATGGATAAGCCTGAGGTGGATTTCCGGGGAAAGACCAACATTCGTTCATGAGGCGTGGCATTAGTGGCAGTACACAATAGCAACCGTATCGAATGGAGCACATCTGGGAGGACTTCCTGCCAGCGGGAGATAGGGAGGCCCTTGGTCCTTAGGGCTAGAGTGACTGCTTTCCTTACTGTCCTGTTCTCTCGCTCCACCTGGCCGTTACCCTGGGGGTTGTAGCTGGTGGTACGGCTCGTGGCGATCCCCCTGGACAGCATGTACTGGCGTAGCTCTTCACTCATGAAGGACGCCCCCCTATCCGTATGGATGTAGCTCGGCATACCGAACAGGCAGAACAGGCTGTTGAGGCATTTAATGACCGTGGCGCTGGTCATGTCTGGGCAGGGGAAGGCGAATGGGAAACGGGAGTATTCGTCCACAATGTTCAGGAAGTAAACATTGCGGTCGACTGACGGGAGGGGGCCCTTGAAATCTAAGCTGAGCCGCTCAAAGGGCCGTGTAGCTTTGATTAAGTGGGCTCTATCTGGGCGGTAGAACCGAGGCTTGCACTCAGCGCAAGTGCGGCAGTTCCTGGTCAGAGACCAAACTTCCTCAATCGAGTAGGGTAAGTTGCGGGACTTTATGAAGTGGAACAGCCGTGTGACCCCTGGGTGGCAGAAGTCGTTGTGGAAGGTCTGTAGCCGATCCCCGGTGGCGCTGGCACACATCCCTCGTGAGAGGGCGTCGGGGGATTCGTTAAGGGCCCCTGGCCGGTAAATGATGTCATACTCGAAGGTGGAGAGCTCGATCCGCCACCTGAGAATCTTATCATTTTTAATCTTCCCCTTCTGTTTATTATTAAACATAAATGCTACCGATCGCTGGTCGGTAAGTAGGGTGAAGCGTTTGCCGGCTAGGTAGTGGCGCCAGTGGCGCACTGCCTCCACGATGGCTTGGGCCTCCTTTTCCACGGAGGAGTGTCTGATCTCGGGCCCTTGGAGGGTCCTCGAGAAGAAAGCTACGGGCCGCCCCGCCTGGTTGAGGGTGGCCGCCAAGGTAAAGTCAGACGCATCACTTTCCACTTGAAAGGGAGTGTTCTCGTCCACTGCCTGTAGCGTGGCCCGCTCAATATCCCGCTTAATGCTTTTGAAGGCGGCGTGGGACTCAGCAGAGAGCGGAAAAGCGGATGCTTTCAAGAGGGGGCGGGCTTTGTCGGCGTAGTTGGGGACCCATTGGGCATAATAAGAAAATAACCCCAGGCACCTTTTCAGGGCTTTGGGAGTGTTGGGCAGGGGCAGCTCCCGTAGGGGGCGCAGTCGGTCGGGGTCTGGTCCGAATTCCCCATTCTCCACCACGCTGCCTAGTATGCAGAGGCGCGTGGTGTTGAAAATGCACTTGTCCTCGTTGTAAGTGAAGTTGAGTTTTTGTGCAGTTTTCAGGAACCTCTCGAGGTTCAAGTCGTGATCCTGCTGGTTGTGACCGCAGATGGTGACATTGTCGAGGTAGGGGAAGGTTGCCTGCAAGTGGTGGTCATCGACCATGCGGTCCATCTCCCTCTGGAAGACCGAGACCCCATTCGTCACCCCAAAGGGGACTCTGAGGAATTGGTAGAGGCGTCCGTTCGCCTCGAAGGCGGTGTACGGGCGGTCCCCTGGTTTGATAGGGAGCTGGTGGTATGCTGACTTGAGGTCGATGGTGGATAACACCCGGTATTGGGCAATTTGGTTCACCATTTCTGTTATGCGGGGTAGCGGGTAGGCGTCTAGTTGGGTGTACATGTTGCTCGTTTGGCTATAGTCGATCACCATCCATTTCTTCTCGCTACCCCTCACCACCACCACTTGGGCGCGCCACGGGCTGTTGCTGCGTTCAATAACGCGCTCCCTCAGCAGCCTGTCCACCTCGGTCGCGATAAACCGCCTGTCCTCCCAGCTGTACCTCCTGCTTTTGGTTGCTATTGGCCGGCAGTTGGGAGTAAGGTTCGCGAATAGCGAAGGCGGCTTTACCTTCAGGGTAGCCAGACCGCACACTGTGAGGGGCGGCTGGGACCCACCGTAATTGAGCGTGATGCTTTGGTGGTGGCACTGGAAATCCAGGCCCAAGATCACGCTCGCACATAGACTCTTCATGATTAGTAATTTAAAATTATCGTATACAGTTCCGTTAACGGACAATTGTACCGCGCAGTAACCCATAATGGTCGATGTCTGTGTTTTATCAGCCATAGAGATGGTGCCCCGAGCAGGAACCACCGTTAGAGAGAGTTGTTGTGCTAGTTCAGGGTGGATAAAACTCTCCGTGCTTCCACTGTCAATTAAACATTTAACCCCGCACCCGTTTACCTCGATGTCCACCATTGATTTGGATAGCGGGTGCGGTCTGGTCTGGTCCACTGTGACCGATGCCACTGTAGGGCCCTGATCGAGACAAGATGGCGTCCACGCTGTCTGCTCACAAGATGTCGGACCCCATGAGGTCGGGCAAGATGGCATCCAAGATGGCCGCTCCCATGGTGCACACGCGGCGGTGGCGGGTTTTCCAGCGGGGTTCCCTCTGCACACCTTCCCGAAGTGCCCCTTCTTACCGCACTTAAAGCAGGTGGTTTTCGCCGGGCACAGGTTTCTGGTGTGCTTCAGCTGCCAGCAGAAGTAGCAGTTGGGGCCCCGACGCATCGCGGCTGTCGTAGGGCTTCTGGGGGGAGAGCGGGGCCCCGACGGTGTTGGGCTGCCGGGCGGGGAAGATGCCTTCCAAGATGGCGGCGCCCTTGGTGCGCACGTGGTGGCGTGGGCAGCGCGGGCTGAAGAGTAGGCGTCCGAGTTTCTCTGGGCCACATCCAGGGATCGCGCTGTGTCCACAGCCTGTTTCAGGTCCAATCCCGTTTTTTCCAGTAGTCTCTGCCGGATGTAAGTGGAGCTGAGGCCTGTGATAAAGGCATCACGAACAAGCTCGTCAGTGTACACTGCGGCTTTTACATCTTGGCACTTGCAGTCTTTGCCAAGCGTTTTCAGGGTGACTAGGAACTCATCCAGCGATTCCCCAGGTCGCTGTGTGCGAGTAGCGAGCAGATGCCTAGCGTACACCTCGCTCGTAGGCTGCTGGTGATGCACCTTTAGGATGTCGCAGGCAGCCGGGTACGTGTCAGCGTCTTGGATGAGGGGGTAAACCCGGTGGCTTACCCAATTCCGCAGGATTCCGAGTTTCATACTTTCAGCGTCCGTAGCGTCTGTGATGGCTGCGGAATTGCCCAGGAAGAATTCCATACACTTAAACCAGTGTCCGAATCATGCCGATGCGTCCGAAGCATGCGGGTCCAAATCCAAACGTTTGGGTTTCAAGAGTTGATCCATTGCGTTGAAAATTGAGTTAATAAAATTGATGTGCCTCAATGAATCCGAGACTCAACGTTAACAGAGCAAACCAAGGCTTTTATTAACTCAGAAAGTAATACACAGTGGAGAAGTGTCTCTCATCCAGAGATCTGCTGTACTGCCTGTGAGACACGCTGGGGCCTGCTTAAGTAGGGGCCAGGTATGGGCAGAGCCCTACACACAATACAATACAGGTAAGGAAATGAAACTGAAACTAAACTCCCCTGCTTGTCACAGTCACAGGCACAATCAAACACAGAGAATACAGAGTGCCTGATGAATGGCATATTTCATCACACTGATGTCACGCTAAATGGTCTGTAGTTCCTCGATTTCTCTCACCCCCCTTTCTTAAATAGTGGGCTTACATATGCTACCTTCCAATCCACGGGAACCGTTCCAGAATCAATGGAATTTTGGAAAATTACAACCAATGCATCCATTATCTCTACAGCCACATCTTTCAAAACCCTAGGATGTAGACCATCAGGTCCAGGGGATTTATTGGCTTTCAGCCCCATTCATTTCTCCAGTGAAAAAGGAAGTGTATAAAAGGTTGCACTTCCATTGATGAAAAGGGAGATTAGAGAAATTTGTACTTATAAAGGAAGCATTTAATGTTTTTGTGTTAGCTGCGTTCATTTTGTAACACTTGTCTCTATATTAGAATGCTATGGATTCGAGCTTTACTCTTAGATTAGAGTATATAATCTGGACTGACACTGTAGGATTTGCTGTCATTTAGATAAGCAGTCAAACTGAAGCCCTGCTGACCTCTTTAGGTAAGCATAAAAGACCCAATTGTATTATTTGAAGAGCAGAGTTCTTGAGACCACCCATTAGTTATCCCTGCTGCTTTTTCTCCTTCCTTGCCAACCAAGTTAAACCTCCTACACCAGCCCTGAATTATGCCTTTATCGAATTTTGCCCTAATATCCTTTCCAAGCTCATCTTGTCCATGAGACCCACTTCTGCTCCCTTGACCCCATTCCCACTAAACTGCTGACCAGCCAACTTCCCTTTCTGGACCCCATGCTAGCTGTAATTATAAATGGATCCCTCTCCTTGGGTACTGTTCATCTACCTTTCAAAACTGCCGTAATCACTTCCCTGCAAAAAACCCACACTGGACCCCTTTGTGCTTGCAACCTAACTCCCCATTTCCAACTTTTCTTTCCTCTCCAAAGTCCTTGAATCTGCTGTCACCTCCCAAACCTGTGCCCATCTTTCCCACCATTCCATGTTTTAATCTCTCCATTCAGGTTTCCGCCCCACCACAGCACTGAAACAGCACTAACCAAATTTGCAAATGACATCCTCTGACTGGTGCATTAATTCCCCTGGACCTCTTTGACTTCTCTGTCACCTTTGACACGATCGCCCACACCATATCCTCCTCCAACACTTCTACTACATTATCCAGCGAAGTGGAACTTCCCTTGCTTGGCTTCACTATTACCTATCTAAGTGTAAGTTGTTTATTGTTTATTGTTGTTATATCTGAACATAGCCAGAGCATCTCTAGCAATGGCTTCTCTTCCCATATCCACACACCGTTACCTCCATAGTCCCTCAAGGTCCAAGACCCCCATCTCGTTATCATCTACATACTGCCCCTTGTCATCATCATCAGCAGGCAAAGGGTCACTTTTCACATATACGCTCTACCTCTCCACCAGCTCTCTCAACCGCTCTACTGCCTATGTGTTGTCAGAGTGCTTGTCCGACAGCCAGTCTTGGATGAGCCACAGTTTCCTGCAGTTAAATATTGGGAAGTCCAAAGCCATTGTCCTCATCTCCCATGACAAACTCTGTGCCCTAGCCACCAACTCCAACCCCTTCTCAGGCCATTGTCTCAGGCTGAACCAGACTGGTCAAAAACTCAATGGCCTGTTTAACGCAGTTTCCAACCTCATATTCTCTCCATCACGAAGACTGCTTGCTTCCACCTCTGTACATCGCCCATCTCCAGCCTCTGTCCCATTCCATCTGCTGCTGAATCTCTCATGCATGCCAATTATTCCAATGCTCTCCTGGCGGCTTCCCATCCTACAATCTCCATAAACTTCCGTTTATACAAAATGTTGCTGCCCGTGCCCTACCTGCACCAAAGCCTGCTCACCCACCATGCCTTTCCTTACTGACCTACATTGAAGACTGGTTTCCCTAACACCTCAAATTTAAAAGTTCTCATCCAGCCCTGCACCCACCTGCCACCCCCACCCCCCCGATCCCAAACTCCCCATTCCTCTAACTTTTGTGCAATCTCCCCTTCCTTCACCCAACTTGATGTAAAAAGACTACTGAGCACTTGGTTTGAGTATAAAACAAGGCTTTAATCAACTGTTTCACAACCATAAGATTCTAGTTACATCACTAGTTCCTGGTTACAGAAACATCCTGAGCAAGCTGGGCCCACGCCCGAGTATTTATACTCCTTGGACAGCGCCACCAGCTGGCTGCACAGTGTTATTTCATGAGTCATTTCTCCATGAATGATAAGATTCATGACACAACTATTAATAGGTGTGTCTTCAGCCATCTAGGCCCCACACTTGTGAATTTACTCCCTGAACTCCTCTGCTTCTCCACCCACCACTCCCCTTTAATACTCTCCTTAATAATCACTTAACATTTGACAAGGTGCCACACAAAAGATTATTGCTTAAGATAAAAAATCACGGGATTGGGGGTAATATTCTGGCATGGATAGAGGATTGGCTATCTAACAGAAGGCAGAGAGTTGGGATAAATGGTTTATTCTCAGACTGGCAATCAGTGACTAGTGGTGTTCCGCAGGGGTCAGTGCTGGGTCCCCAACTCTTTACAATCTATATTAACAATTTGGAGGAGGGGACCGAGTGTAACATATCAAAGTTTGCAGATGATACTAAGATGGGAGGGAAAGTAGTGAGTGAGGAGGACATAAAAAACCTGCAAGGGGACATAGACAGGCTAAGTAAGTGGGCAGAGATTTGGCAGATGGAATACAATACTGGAAAGTGTGAGGTTATGCACTTTGGCAGGAAAAATCGTAGAGCAAGTTATTATCTTAATGGCAAGAAACTGGAAAGTACTGAAGTACAAAGGGATCTGGGGGTCCTGGTGCACGAAACTCAAAAGGTTAGTATGCAGGTGCAGCAAGTGATTAAGAATGCCAATGGAATGTTGGCTTTCATTGCTAGGGGGATAGAATATAAAAATAGGGAGGTATTGCTTCAGTTGTACAAGGTATTGGTGAGACCGCACCTGGAATACTGCGTACAATTTTGGTGTCCATACTTAAGAAAGGACATACTTGCTCTCGAGTCAGTACAAAGAAGGTTCACTCGGTTAATCCCGGGGATGAGGGGATGGACATATGAGGAGAGGTTGAGTAGATTGGGACTCTACTCATTGGAGTTCAGAAGAATGAGAGGCGATCTTATTGAAACATATAAGATTGTGAAGGGGCTGGATCGGGTGGATGCGGGGAGGATGTTCCCGATGATGGGTGAAACTAGAACTAGGGGGCATAGTCTTAGAATAAGGGGCTGCTCTTTCAAAACTGAGATGAGGAGGAACTACTTCACTCAGAGGGTGGTAGGTCCATGGAATACGCTGCCCCAAAAAGCTGTAGAAGCTACATCATTACATAAATTTAAAACAGAAATAGACAGTTTCCTAGAAGTAAAGGGAATTAAGGGTTACGGGGAGCGGGCAGGAATTTGGACATGAGTCTAGGTTCGGATCGGTCATGGCCCTGTGGGTAGTGGAGCGGGCCCAGGGGCCGTGTAGCCTGATCCTACTCCTATTTCGTGTGTCTAATTCTGTTAGATTCAGGAGATGGTTCTGTGATAGTGGATTGGCGGTTAGGATCAGATCAGCCATGATCTTATTGAATGGCGGAGCAGGCTCGAGGAGCCGATTGGCCTACTCCTGCTCCTATTTCTTATGTTCTTATGTTCTTAACTTTTGGTCAGCCCTCCTAATATATCCTTCTTTGACTCAGTATCCGTTTTTTTTGACCATGCTTCTGTGAAGCTATTGGGATGTTTTTCTATGATCAAGGTACTATATAAACACAAGTTGTTGTCATTGTTGTTCCTTCAACCAAAAACAGATTAACAATCATTCATGTCATTTATTGTTTGTGGGACCTTGCTGTGTACTGCTTGGCTGCCATGTTAGCCTAAACATAGCAGTGAAACAACTTCAAATGTAATTCAATAGTTTTGAACTGCTTTGGGACATCCCAAGGATGTCATAAGAAGTTATATAAATGTAAGTGTAGATGAACCAGTTGGTCTTTTCCTGTCCATCATTTATTGTATGTTCATAAGTTCTTTCTCTCTTTACAGAGTAAAGAATAAAAATGAATTACAAAGAGTATAAAGAAAATAGGAATGCTACAAAAAGGGAGATTAATGCTGGGATTTTCTATTTCTATGCTTCTCAGCCCATGTTTTCCATCTATTCCTTTGAAGTTGGAACTCCCCTTGAAATTCCAATGGAGATTATGAGAGAAAATTAACCAAAAATATAAAGGGCAATGGAAAAGCTTTTTATGATACATTAGGAGAAATAGTCAAGTACAGATAGCATGTTAAGAAAAGACTGAGGCTTGGTTGTAGTGGAGGGTGAGGGAATGGCAGAGGTACTAAGGCCGCGATTTCCCCCTACCTCGGCGGGTCCGGTGCGGCAGGAGTTGTTGGTAGTTTTTTTTAAATTCATTTATGGGATATGGGCATCATTGGCAAGGCCAGCATTTGTTACACATCCCTAATTGCCCTCGAGAAGCAGTCTGATGACATCACTTGATGACGCACCATCAGCCGGTTTCCTTAAAGGGACCATGTACAAATTGATTTTGACATTTGTGCTGTCAGTGTTCTATAGCATTGAGGTGCTGCAAACACTGACAAGCACAGCACAAAGGTGCATGGCTGCAACCAGGCTCTCCCATGACTCCCTCCATATGCTTATAGAGGGAGTCACAGCACGCAGGGAGGCTCTCTTCCCTTCCAATGGGCAGAAGAGACTTCCCCAGGAGACCAACGCAGCCTGGTTGTACATTGCACAGGAGGACACAAGCAGAGATGTCGTCAGGAGGACCTGGGTGCAGTGGCGCAAACATTTCAATGATCTCAGTAGATCACAAAACGTTAGTACAAAGCCGCACTCAACCTAATCCTGCTGTGCCACTCATCACATCCCCATCACTCTGCCTTCCCTACCCTACTCCTGCACATCCTTACTCACACCAACTCACTTACCTCCTCCCATCCCTTTCTATCTACATTATCACTTCCCCATCTCACTAGCCACCCCTCACACTCACCCTCATCCTAGTCCAATCATATCAACTAACAACACACAAGGGTAGGCACTTGGGTGTTTTTAGCCAATGTTCAAGAGAAGTTTCTGTTAATGTGTTGTCAAACATTGCAATTTTTATTTTCTACACTTTACTTCCTTGGATAGATTTCTCTGCACCTTTGGAAGTGGCTTATTGAGTTAAAGTGAACACTGAGACATAACTGTACCCCGCGCAATGGCGATGCATGTGAAAGGAATGTCTCGGGCATTGTAGGGATGCTTTATGGTGCTGGTGTGGGGTGGTGCCAACCTGGCACATCATGGGGTCAATTTTCCTGGAGCCGTCAGGCGGGGTTTCAGGCGTGTGGGGGGGGGGGGAAATTGCAAAAATAGGGGGTTGCGACCCCCCCACTGCCTGATTTCCCGCCCCGTCCGACTTTCACCCCAGCATTTCAATCCGACCTAAATCAGTCCCACCCGCAGCTGGCGGAACTGGTCGTCGGGAGCCTAATCACCAATAATTGGCATCTATAACGCCATTTTAAGGGGCCCTTGCTATTTTCAGCCTTTTCCCACATTAAACACGCCTGGTGGGAACCCCGCTGATGAAACCTGGCATAAACAATATCGGCTTGCTTACTTTCAGCTACAGGTCAATCAGGAAAGCAGAGATTTAATCAGACAGCATTTGTAGGTTGCAGGACCTTGTTGCTTCAGGCTTGGGGCAACTTGTTCAAGGCTTAGGCACAGCTGTGGAAGGTTGGAGCCTCACACACTTCTCCAGTGTGAGCTCCTGGGAAGCCCCTCTCACCACCCTCACTCAGCACTTCCTCAACTGAGGCACCTGCCAGAAGCATGGGAGGCCTTTTTTTCTTCCCCTCTTGGCATTAGAGGACCTCCAGCCCCATTTGCAAAATGACACACGCCACAACTGCAGAAGTTGCCATCGGAAATTTTATTTACAATAACCAACTGATGGCATTTTAAAAATAAACACAACATTTCACCCAAGTGACTACCCTTGTGATTAGTGGTACTTTATTTTTCTCTTACGTGTGCTCCTACGTAGTGGTTCCCCTGTGGCTTCAGCAGATGTGGAGGCCCCTTGCTCACTTTCCTGCTGCTCCTGTCTTGACATCTTTGGCGGGCGTCCTCTGGGGTGGTGAGCCTGTGAGGGCTCGCCAGCAGTCTGCTGCTCCTGCAGCTGTGCAGGGGTTGAGACCTCTATCTCCGTTGGGTGTGGACTCCAGCAGGGCTCTGGCCGAGGGCTCTGCAGTGGCATGGAAGTGTGAGCGCTTGGAGAGGAGCCCCCACTTCCTTGAAGTCTGCCACCAACCTCCCTCTCATGGGTCAGGTCCCCCTCTTGCTGCACATCAGGGGGGCCATGGGAACCCGTTTCTACAATGGCAGTCCTACTCAGAGGGCCTGCCATGAAGGTCTGGTTTCTCTGCTCAATAGCTCCTCCAGAGATGTCAGTCTATTCTGAACACTCACCATGTTTTCAACACTTTGGCGACTTAGCTCCTCCATGGCCGTAGCCATCCTCTCCTCTACTGTAGCCATCCTTTCCACGAAGGTTGCCATCCTTTCCGTGGTGATGCGTTCATGCGCCAATGACTCCACAAAGGCTCTGCTCATGTTCTCTATGGACTCCTCCATTCGCTCCACACTCGCAGCGACCCTGGAGACAAAACCTGCCAGAGACTCCTGCATCTGTGCATGGAGATCCATCACCTCTTCTCTTGTGGATGGACCCAGAGGCAGAGGGTCGACATGCAGCAGAGCTGAGCTGGCAGGGTCCTGCGCCCTCCAACGAGGACTCTACACTGCTGTCCCTGTCTCCACCATCTGCTGATGCTCACTTGTGAGCTGTGATATACCAGGTGACAACACTACTCTATCTCGTGAAGGTCCCACCAAGGTGTGAGTGTCTGCGCTGGTGCTGGGTGCACTGAATTCTGCTGACGCTGCGCCCTCAGAGGTTGGAGCTTCCTCTGAGGCGTCTGGCTGCTCAGCCTCTTCCTCCTCCGCAGTGGGGACGGGGGCTTCGGATGGTCCTCGGGGGGAGTAAAGGAAAGAGTTAGAGATGTGATGCCAAGGTTACATGCACATTGGATTTTGCAGATGCTCATAAGTCTAAATGATGTTGCTTCAGAATCATAACAGCGACGCATGCTATGCCAATGAGAGAGATGGAAAACTATTCTGTCACCAGCTTGCGGGCCTGCCCCTGTCTCTTCTTCCCCAGCTTCCGCAGCCACATCAGCCCCGACAATTTCCAGCACTCCTTCCTCCCAGGGGGTCAGGTGGGCTATTGAGGGTGGGCCTCCTCCAGCCCTGGCTCGCTCTCTGTTGTTGTGAGCTCTCTTTTCCTGCAATGAGGGAGACAAGTGGAGTTTGAGTGAGAATGAAGGAGTGAGTGTTGAGATTGCATAGCATAGATACTTAGAGGGAGACAAAGATGGTGTGAGGCTGCAAGACCAAGGGCCCTCCCTGTGTGTTATCAGTTGTGCTCAAAGTATCAGAGTGATAGGGAGTGTGAGGGCTGTATGGTGGAATAGTTATGTGAACGTGAGCATAGAGAGAGAGGGAATGGGTAAGGATGCATGGATGTGACTGTGAAGTGGGATGTGGAGGAAGAGAGTGCTAAAGCTGAGTGCTGGTGGGGAAAGGCAATGGGGATCAGTTTGAGGGTGATGGAAACTTCATACTTACTTTTCCTGTACAGTGAAGGTCATGGAATCGCTTCCGACGCTGTTTCCAGGTTCTTCTGGTGACCCCCAGCGAGTTGACATCTGCTGCCACCTGCATCCATGCAGCCTTGGTCTCAGTGGGAGGCCTCTTCCTCCATGACCTAGGGAAGAGGACCTCCCTGTGGGCCCTCACCCCATCCAATAATGCCTGCAGTGAAGCCTCGTCGAATTTGCAGGCAGCTCGGGATCTGGCACTGGCCACAGCTGCTGCAGGTTCCTCTGCCATCCTGTGTGGTTTGTATGGAAGCCTGCAGAGGTTGCAATGCTTGCTATAGACTTTAAAAGCACCACGAATGATGACATCATACTGTGGGGCTTTCTGACTGGAAATAGTCAATTAGCAAGGGTTCCCACACGCTGGAAATGAATTGGCCAATTGAAGAAAAATTGCATCAATCTGGCAGACCCATTTACATTCGTGTGGGAACCCCGACATTCGGGGAACCCGACAATTCCCCACACCTGCGGGAAAATCGGCCCAAATGTGTCAACCAGGGTGTATAGCATCAAGTAAAGTAAATCTGAGTATGGTGAGGCCATCCCTGGCATCCTAGGCAGCAATGTGCTTGGGTGCTGATGCCCTGTGTCCTGTGCAGCATCAGTTGATTGCGGAGAAGATTGGTGTTATTGGTGCTGCTGGTGTGCCTGGTGCTGCTGGTATTGGGGCTGATCTGAGGGTCAAGTTGAGTAGTTTCAAGGGCACCGATGCTGACAGAATAGATGGCATGTGAAGTTGAGATGAAAAAAGTGATCTGTCAATGATGAGAAAGGCTGTTCCAATGAGGTGACACTGGATAGAGAGTTTGTTCCAAACACTTGAAGCTGCATAAAGCTCAATCTGTCTTCCAATTTAGTAAGCAACAGCTTCTGATCTTGGAAAGTGAACAGCTATGAAATGGGAGCTTTTATAGACCATTTGCAGCTGTCAAGTTAAGAAATGATCCCATGCTGACACAACTCCTGACCTGCTTACCTGACGTGATCCCCGAGTAGCGGGGAACCTGTAGGTGAACTCTAAAAATCTAAAGGTGAGCTTATAATAGTTTTTAAGTATCTGTTAACAAGCTCTTAATCATCTAAATTGCTTCCCCCACCACTTGGTCTCGGGTGTGTTCAGCGATGACATACCCGACATCTGGGAAACTATCAAGGCGGCGGGTTAACAGTGGGCTCCCTACCTGCTGTCCAAAACATTTTCCCCACCTGACCCATCACCAAACGTGCCCATTGACCCTCCAAAAATTCCCCCATAGTAAGTACTTTGCCTCAGTTTTCATAGAGGAGCTAAATATTGGGATTCTAGATGCACCAGAGCTGAGTGGAGAACTGTTTGTGGAGATTACTATTCAAAGATAAATGGGAATAAAGTTGTTAAGTCTGTGGGTTGTATTATAAATAATCACAGACTCCACTGTTAACAAAATAAAACACGTCTTTACTATTCAGAGGCTCGGGCGATTCTGCCCTAGTTAACGTATCACAACCCTTATATACTGGTGTGGTCACTATCGGTATTACAGTATACATGAGCCAATAGATAGTGCCACCCTAAAGTAGTGCTCTTAAAGGCGAACGGTTACATTCTATAGTTCCCTTAAAGGTAAACGGTTACATACACAACACTCCTCCCTTCCTAGCTTATTACTTACAGAATCCCGTTAAACATACAATCTTCAACTTTATATAAACAGTTTGCAGATATACTCTCGATGGAGTCAACGTCATATAACAATTTACAAACATACTCTCAGTGGAATCAGTTTACAGGTTCAGTCTCTGTGGGAACAGTTCATAAATTCAGTCTCTGGTATTAATTCGTTCCAGACAGCATCCTCCATAGCCTTTTTTTTTTTTTTTTTAACCGCTTGTACTTTCGTCCTGTTGAACCAGCAGTGCGGACTTATACAACCCACTGGCTGTCTTGATAATGTCCCTGGATTTTTTTTACAAATTTAGCACCTTTCGTAGTGTTCGGACTGAGGTAGTAGAAGTAATAATATTTTAAACAGTTATTATTTTCTGCTTCTTCTTTTTCTTTTCTGCCTTTTTGAAACTCTCCGAGCTCTTTTCCCGGCTGCCATCTGTAGCGCCACCAACTCTCTATGTTCCTTAGACCTTAAGTGCTTCCTCAGGATTTCAGCACTTTGGGAGTTCCCATCACAATTTGGGCAGACCACATCCTCATAACATTTGGTGTCACTCAACAGGTCAAAACCCTTCTTCAAGCAATCATATTCATCCTGCTCTTCCTCGGATGTCTGCCCTTCCTTCCCTCCTGGCCTCATTTGTGCGTTCAATCCTTTCCCTTCCTTCAGGGATTTCGTTATCAGGCTATTTAATCCTTCTACTGAAGTAGCTGTTTCCCCATTCTCCTGTTCCCCTGGACGTAATTCAGCGTACTCCTCCATTTCATCCATCATTTTCTCCAATGCTTTCATCTTCTCTTCCTCTTGTACTTTGGCTTCCAGTGCTTGGAGAAGTTGCGCCTCGATGCTCTCTAGCTCATGTTCAGGGCCCATTCCCAGTTGAAACTGTTCTTCAAGTCGGTCAACCTCGGTAATTGCCGCCTCATATTTGTCTTGGGCTTCCTTCCATATTTTTATGAGTTCTGCCATGTCTTTCACCTCTACATCCTCATCTATGTATGGAACTTCTACCGATGAGTCTGTCTTGGCCCTGAGCTCCTCAAGAATTTCCTGCAGCCTTTGGACTTCTTGCTCATGTTCAACCTTTAGTTGCTCATATACTTCCAACGAAACTAGCTTTTCGGAGGTTGCTGAGTTAACCCCCTCCAGAATTGTAGTCTGGGCCTGTTCATACTGTTTTTTCAACTTCTCACACTCTGCTTGTAAGGAGTCGTAGAGAAGAACTGGAATAAAATCCTGGCTTCCTGAAGATTCCTCTTCATTTGTTTCTTTCGCAATTTCCTGTTGGAGTTCAGCCAAGGCTGCTATGCTATCTGCCTCTCGAAGTCTCACTGCCATCAACTCTTCTTTCTTCTTGCAGTCCATCTCAGCCATTTCCCGTTTACTTTCATTTAACTGAGTGAGTAGTCCCTTATTTTGGGCTGAGAGATATTGCACCTTCTCATGTAGACCCTTGCACTCCTTCTCTGCTTGACATAGCTGATTACCACTGATTTGGTTCTGCGTTTCAAGTTCCAACATCCTTTGCTTAGCTTCTTTCAGTTTCGCCCCTATAAGCTCCTCTTGCAACATGGCCACATTATTCTCATCAGGTAAAGAAGCGTTTCTCTTTTCCATGTCCAAGATTTGTTTCTGCATCTCCTTAAGAGCACCCTGTGATTCAACTTCTCTTAACTTTGCCTGCACTAGCTCCGTCTCTAATTGCAGAACAAAATCCTCAGTGCAGCGTGATTTGCCCTTCTGCTGTATCTCTAGATCATGCAAATATTCTAACCCCTGAACATCATCAGGGAGATGTGATCGGTAATTGGTCACGATGGCTCTATGGTCGCTCTCTGCTTGAGCCAGTAGGTTCTGTTGTCTTTCCAGACTCTCCCATTCGGTGTCATAGAACTTTTTCATTGTTTTCATCTCTTGTACGAGGCGGTAACTTAATTGTTCTAATTGTTGTTGTACTTTGAAATAGCGTTGAGTTCGAGCCCGGTGTTCCTCCGTAATGCATATGTCTGTAGCTTGAACAGACTCAGAATTCTCTGTCTTTATGCACACCATCGATTTTCCAACCTTAGTCTGTGAGTTAATGTTAACCTTGTTTTTCATACATAAGCTGGACTTATCGTCTTCCGGCTCAGAGTCTGAGCTGCTTGTCTGCACCGAGTCCTCACTCGTCATTGCTTGTCGGTAGTGCCATTCCATGTCTATTTTCTTGATCCACTCCCGTCCTAGAAGTGGTGGTCCTCCCTCAGGTAGTACGTACAAATTCATTCTTGGGTGTACTTTACCCCTATCTCTCACCTTGACTCTTATTTTCCCCATGGGGTATACGCGATGCCCCGTGTATGTCTGTAATACGAACTTGGTATTTCTTAAGGGTATGTGAGAGAATAGTCGGTGGTAGTCCTTTTGGTTGATGACTGATACAGCTGATCCCGTGTCCAGCTCCATTCGTACTTGGACTCCAGCTATTTTTAGTGTGACCCAGATCGTCTGTAGATCAGTTACTTTACCCACATTGTGGATTCTCAGACTATCCAACTCCTGGCTGTTTGGGTCTGAGTCTGAATTTTGTTCGTCTGAACTCTTTTCAGCCACCTGATGCACCTTGTTGTACTTTTCTTGTGGTGGTGGCTTCCTTTGTTTGTTGGTCTTCTTTCTGGACCTGCATACCTTCGCGATGTGACCCAGTTTGCCACATTTCCTGCACTCTTGATTCTTACACCAGCACTGATTCTGGTCGTGCGTTGTCTTTCCACAACGGTAGCATTTGGAAATGCTTGCAGTCATTTGGTCCACCCCGAGTGCCGCCGCCTTTAGCTGCATTTCCGCCGTTCCTTTCACTGCGGCTTCGTGCGATGAAGCTATGAGGACAGCCCTGTCCAGTGTGAGGTCGTTTTCCTCCAGAAGTCGCTTCTGCGTTCCTTCTTTGGCCAAGCCGCATACGAACTTGTCCCGCAGCGCCTCTGTCAAATTCCTTCCAAACTGGCAGTATTTCGCTAGCTTACGCAGTTCGACTAAGTATTCCGCATTGCTTTCATCTTGCCTCTGGGTTCTGGCGTAAAATTTAAATCGTTCAGCCAGCATCAACGGTGTGGGGTTCAAGTGATCCTTCAACACTGTTCCGATCTCTTCGAAGGTCTGGTCCACTGGTTTAACTGGTGCTATTAGATGTTTCAAAAGCCCGTATGTTTTTGCTCCCATCGAATTTAACAAAGTTATTGCCTTGTCGTCATCCTCAATGTCGTTGGCTACGCAATATATTTCTATGCGTTCCACATACGTGGCCCAGTCTTCTATTTCCGCATTAAAGTCATTAATATATCCTCGCTTAGGCATCTTCTTCTCTTTTCGAGTACAGTACAAGTATTACTTTACTTATTATTAATTTTCTTCTCTCTTCTTGAGAACACCACAAGTATTGCTGTACTTATACTTATTTTCCCTCTCTTCTTGAGAACACACCAGCCTTTCTGAAAAATCTTATTACTTTCCTGAAATTCTTAATAATTTCCAAGATGGCGGTTTCCCGCTTCTTCCTTCTTCTTCAGCGGTTTTCCCGTGAAAAATGGCGGCTTTCCCGCGCTTCTCGCTCTCCCCGCCCACTTCAATGGTGGTTTTCCCGCGCTTGACGGTCTTCGCCCGTCCCCCGACGCTGTCTTTCAGCCCGAGTGCGGCTCTTATCAGCGGATGCGATCGATGGCCCGGCTGCGCCTCGCACTTGAAAGCGGCCCCCGGCCTCTGGCTCACCCGCTCGCGCGGATCTTGCTCGCTCCCTCCCGGGCTCTGGCTTACCCGCTCGCGCGTTTCACCGCGGCTCTTATCAGGGATTGCGATCGCCCTTATCTCCCGATCGGTGGCACTGTCTTTGCAGCCAACGCTGTGGCTTACCCACGAGGTTATGGAGGCTTCAGGGTCCTAATGCCTGTCGCTTCCAGCCTGTCGGTTCCAGACTGGTGAGGATTGAAACCTCTCTTCAACGTCCTGTCTTCGGACGAAGCCGCCGTGGAACAACTGCCGCAGGGTTCGAATCCTGACTCGTCGCCAATGTTAAGTCTGTGGGTTGTATTATAAATAATCACAGACTCCACTGTTAACAAAATAAAACACGTCTTTACTATTCAGAGGCTCGGGCGATTCTGCCCTAGTTAACGTATCACAACCCTTATATACTGGTGTGGTCACTATCAGTATTACAGTATACATGAGCCAATAGATAGTGCCACCCTAAAGTAGTGCTCTTAAAGGCGAACGGTTACATTCTATAGTTCCCTTAAAGGTAAACGGTTACATACACAACAAAAGTCACTAAACTTTAAGGTAGAGAAATCACCAGGACTAGATGGTTTACATCGAGAATCCTGAGGGAAGCTCGGAAAGAAATAGTGCAGGCTCTGGCTACATTTTCCCCAATTCTGTGGAAAAGAAAACCATGCCAGAGGACTGGATGGTGACAAATATGACTCTCCTCTTCGATAACAGAGACAAGGATATGCCAGGAGATTCTAGGCCAATTAAGGGGGAATTTTAACTCAGGCGGAAAGCCAGTGGGATGCCTACCCAGGATCTGCAATGGAGGCCCAGTCCATTTTAATGGCCGGGCTGATTAACATTCTGCCAGTCAGTTGACTGTCCAAAATGAGAATCCAGCGGCAGCTCGCCGGCTTTGGGCCTGTGAGGATCAGGTGGTCTGCAGGCTGCCAGGCTGGCGGTGGGGTGGGGATTGGGAGAATTTTACAGGTTGGATGTGAGGCTACAGTGGACCAAACTTTCTTTGTGGGCCGGGAGGAGCACGCTTGCTTATCCTAGCCCCACAGAAATAATTATTAAACTTACCTCTGCTGGGTGTCCACCAGACTTTACTAAGTGAAGCGTTGTGGCAAATGCTGCACACCGTAGGCTTCAACCGCCCAAGAAAACAGCGGCGTTAAAATAGCTGTGGGGCAGGAGAAGAGCAGTAAGTCCGCCGCTTGAATTTTAACTCATGTCAAACACTGACAATCTGTACTCCTCTCAGGCTGATTTAGAGATTTCTTCAGAACAGAAAGCTGAATGCTGCAACTTTTGACAGCTTGCGGCCATTCTGCTTTCTGTGCCGGTGAGATGAGGGACTCCTGAGACCTGAAGGAAGGAAGGCTGTAAAGGTAAGTAAAACTTCTTTAAACACTTTGGCCTAGAAATTCAGTCGTTTGCGCCAGCCGCTAGCACCTTAGGAGGAGGAGAAGTAGGGCGCTAAGCGGCTAGCGCCCTGGCGCGGCGCGATCTGCACCTCTCACAAAATTCAGTTAAGATTTAGTGGCGGCGCAAAACCTTTGCACGCGCTCAGCTGCGCGCGCAGATCCTGACGTCATTTCATGGTGCAATGCCCTTTGTGCGCCCCGAACCGGAAATTCAGTGGCGCCGGCCTATTGTGCGCCTGGCGCCCCCCGCGACTGGTAGAGGGGAATGGTTCCCAGTCGCTGCGGGGCACGGGGGGTGCTAATTAAAGGGGACTCCTCCTGCAGTATAAATGACAGCCATTTTGCTCCACTCCTTCTTTGTGAGAGATGGATATTTGGAGAGAGACAAAGGTAGAGAGCTTTCTGGTTTGGCTCAACACTCGCACAGGTACTTGTGGCTTCAGGCCAGAGCTTTGCACTTGTCTTTAACTTCAGTGTCATAGCATTGATTGGAAACATATAATGGGGGCTGCAATAGGTGGAAACATTGGGCTTCTCCATTGCATTCAAAGGGCTCAGAGACGCCGTGAGAGAGTGCCAGTCATGGCCAGACGGAGAAGGGCCAACAGGCATCAGCAAAGGAGGCCTTACCCACCCAGGGTATACTGCCAGCAGTTCTCATATCTGAACATGTCTGAGGAGCAGTGCGTTCGGAGGCTGCGATTCAGAAGGGCGGTGGTCACTGAGATCTGCCACCTGCTTCACGGAGATCTGCAGCCACAGCTGAGGAGCAGGACGTCTCTGTCGGTGGCAGTGAAGGTGACGGTGGCTCTCAACTTCTATGCCACCGGCCCCTTCCAATCCGCTACTGGGGACATTTCCAACATCTCCCAGTTCGCGGTACATTGCTGCATCCGCCAGGTGAACAATGCCCTTTTCAGAAGGAGACGTCAGTTCATCTCCTTCCCCATGACTGTGGACAAGCAGCAAGAGCGTGCAATGTGCTTTGCAGTATTAGCGGGCTTCCCCATGGTGCAGGGCGCCATTGACTGCACGCATGTGGCTTTGCGGGCACCTCTAGAGAATGCTGAGGATTACCGCAACCGGAAGGGCTACCATTCGCTCAACGTGCAGTTGGTGTGTGACCACAGGCAGCTCATCCTAGCTGTCAATGCCCGCTTTCCAGGCAGCAGCCACGATGCCTTCATCCTGCGCCAGACTTCTGTGGCAGACATGTTCGAGGCCCAGCCTCACCCACGAGGATGGCTTCTCGGGGACAAAGGCTATCCTTTGTGCACCTGGCTGATGACCCCGCTCCGTGCGCCCAGCACCCCTGCTGAAGAGCGATACAATGACAGCCATCAAGCAACCAGGAACATCATTGAGCAAACAGTCGGCATGCTCAAGCAACGGTTCCGCTGTCTGGATCGTTCCGGGGCAGCCCTATAGTACTCGCCTGAGCGAGTCTCCCATTTCGTTGTCGTGTGCTGCATGCTGCACAACCTGGCTATCCGCAGGACTCAGCCACTGCCAGCAGACATTGGAGGACCACCAGAGGAGGAGGAGGAGGAGGAGGAGGACCAGCACGGGACGGAGGCAGAAAGTGCAAGGGCCGCCTGTCGGCGGCTTATTGCAACTCGGTTCTAGGCCCCCTCTCAGGGAATGGCTTGTGCCAATGGCAGAAGATGAATGTAGCCACTTCACAAGCCCTCAGCCGACCAGGGCAACCAGGACTTCCAAAAGAAAACATGGACAGTGCGATTTAAGAACATTTTTTACTGTGATACCTCTGTGCCCTTTCCACATGACAAACTAATGGAGAGAACCCCCCCCAAAAACACAAATACACTAGTCTCAGCCTTTTATATATACAAGAAATACACCAGTCTCGGCCTTTATAAATAAAACAGATATACCAGTCTCGGCCTTTAAATATAAAACAAATATACCAGTCTCGGCCTTTAAATATAAAAGAAATATACCAGTCTCGGCCTTTATATCTAAAACAAATACAGCAGTCTCGGCCTTTATAAATAAAACAAAACATTTGGCCACACCTTCTACTTTTTCCCCTGCGAGGGTGATCCGTCTCGTTTCCGTGACTGGCCCCTACCCGCCCTGCAGCACCTCCTCAATGGGACCCCAGTGGCTGCAGCAAGGCTGGGGGAAGGCTGCTGAGGATCAGATGGTGAGACAGCAGATGCCATTGGGGGTCGGCCTGGACCAGCTCTGGGCCTGGAGTGGCCGGCTGCTGACTGCTCCAACTCTGCTTGGGCGGCATCAGTCTGTCCAACGGCTGGTGGCAGCTGCAATGGAGGAGTGACAGTGTTGGCTGCAGGAATGCTGCCAACCTGACAGATCACAGGCACTCCCTGGTCAGCTGATACATTGGCACTCGCACGGGCCAGCACTGCAGCATGCGCAGCAATTTGCTGAAGCATAGACTGCTGGGCTGCTGCGGCGCGGTGAGTGCCTCGGCGATGCCTGGCCGATCCAGTGAGGGTGGCAGCAGTTAGTGCCCGTGTGGCCCTGGTCTGTGTCTGTATGACACCAGCCAGTGAATGCACGGCATGACTGAGCACTTGGTTAGAAGCCGCCTGTGATGCAGCGAAGTCCTGCTGACTCCTAGCCTGTGCTGCCGCGAAGTCCTGTAGACTCATGGCCTATGCTGCACTGAATTGTTGCAGACTCCTGGCCTGTGCTGCCCCCGAATTCCTGCACACTCCTTGCCAGTGACTCTATGGAGTCAGGCATCCTTGCCACTGCAGCCATGAGCTCAGTGTGCCTGCGCTCAGCCTGGGCGCCCATTTCTGCTAGGAGCCGCACCTCCTCTACGCTCACCGTAGCAGGACTGGAGGCCGCACTCACCCTCCAGGGAGAAGGCTGCCGAGCTTCCCCACCCCTCCTGCGTTGCTGCAGCCCACTGGTCCCCGGAGCTTCACTCTCCTCCGACCCTTCCCCCCTGCTCCCCTCCAGGGAAGACGTGTCACCATCATGGCCATGGGCTGCCTCGGCTGAGGGTGTCCCTGATGGGCCGGCTTCCTCTTCCTCCTCCTCTATGTCTGACTCGGACACAGTGCCAGCTTGAGGGGCCGCCTCCTCACCTGGCGAGTCACCATCTGAAAGCAGGGAGGCACAAGAGTTGCTTTAGAGTGAGGACAGGGCGGCAGCGAGGGAGGCATGAGTGCTGCTGTGCACTGCATTGGTTCAATAGTGGCAAAGGATGCTGGTGTGAGACGCAAGTGGAAAGAGAGAGGTCAAAAAGGTGATGACCTTACCATTGGTGCCCAGAACAGGGTCAGCATCTCCAGTGGCGACGGGGCCACTCAGCCGGCCTGCCATGATCCGCTCCACTCGCTGCTTGCGGTCGCTCAGCTGTTTCAGGTCAGGATGGCCTTCCCCGGTCTGTCGCTGCTGTCTTCTGTTATGCGCCAGCTTGCCCTGCAAGAGAAAGGATGGCCTCTAAGTACAGTGCCAAGCCCTGATCTTGCCCGCACTGACTCCCATGGTTGAATAGCCCTGACAGTTTCAAGCCCTGATCTCGCCTGCACTGCCTCCCATGGTTGAATAGCCCTGACAGTGTCAAGCACTGATCTCGCCTGCACTGCCTCCCATGGTCGAATAGCCCTGACAGTGTCAAGCCCTGATCTCGCTTGCACTGCCTCCCATGGTCGAATAGCCCTGAAAGTGTCAAGCCCTGATCTTGCCTGCACTGCCTCCCATGGTCGAATAGCCCTGACAGTGTCAAGCCCTGATCTCGCCTGCACTGCCTCCCATGGTCGAATAGCCCTGACAGTGTCTAAAGTCCTGAATGTGCAAGTGCTTTTCATGACAGTCCCATAGCTGCTGGATGAGGGCTGGCCATTAGGGCTTTCAGGCCCCTTTGGCCATAAAGTGAGGTGCACATGCAGGGATGAGGAGGATACTGGAAAGGGTACTCACCCTGACAACCCAAGTGAGGTCGTTGAATTTTTTCCGGCATTGGGTTGGTGTCCTGCCAACCACGCTGTTGGACGTGACCCTGTTTGCCACCTCCCTCCATGCTTTCCGATATTCGGCGGGCAGCGGCCTCTTGCCACCCTCAGGGAAGAGGATATGGCGCCTGCGGTCCACTGCGCCAACCAGCAGCCTCAGGCCACCCTCGCCGAAGCGCTGCGCTCTCTCCCTGGCCTTCTCCATTCTCTTGGGCGTGGAGCAGTTCCAGAAGCAGTGTTCAGGCCTTGCCTTAGGGCTGCAGTGTGCAGGGCGTGGCAGCCAAACAATTCCATCATCCCCCTTTAAGTGCTGACCGGCGCTTGACTGTCTGCCCTCAATGAGCAACTCGCCGCACCTGCGCTGCGCCCGCCTTGGGTGTTTGCGCCCCGGATCGCCAGCTTAGCGCCTAATGATAGTCGTGCATTGCCTGCTTTAGCGCAGCAGCAACCTCTTGCGGAGATGCAACTGAATATCGGCGAAGGTGGCGCTAAGTTGCGCCGGGCGCAAAAGTTAGCGAACGCCATGCTGTAGCGCCCCAAACGTGGCTATACTGAATTTCTAGGCCTTTACACACACCAAACACACTTACCTCTGCACTCATGCACACATCACTCACCTGAACACCGGACATCTCGAACCCTCCAAGGCAGGTTGGGGGCGGGATGGGTTCTTTCCCCCCGATTTTGAGATTTTAACCCCCCACACACCTCCAATCCCACCTCCACGGCCCAATGAAAATCCTGCCCTAGAGTCTATAATACAGATGAAATTACCAAGTAATTGGAGTTAAAATACCCTGGGCCTCTTTTTGGTTGCAACAGGTAAGTTTTATAATTGCCACCATAACTCACCCTCCCAAAATAGGCCCAATGTTAAAATCAGGGACACACACAAATATATACACACACACGCACACACACATACATACATCACCTACACATACCTTCTTCTTCTTCTTAGGCAGTCCCTCGGAACCAAGGATGACTTACTTCCACATTAAGAATGAGTTCTCAGGTGACTGATGAGTCCAATGTGGGACCGACAGTCTCTGTCACAGGCGGGGCAGACGGTGGTTGAAGGGGCAGATGGGTGGGGTGCTTGGGTTGATGTGCGCTCCTTGCGCAGCCTGCGCTTGGCTTCCGCTTGCTCCCGGCTGTTAAGTCTGTGTGTTATAGTGAGAATTACTACACAGACCACAAGAGTAAATTCAACAGGTCTTTACTGGTTGGAGGTCGGACTATACTGAATACAATATTATTACACTGTGCTTATATACCGGTGTGGTCACCACCGGTATTACGTATACAGCAGCCAAAGAAAGTAGTACCTTTCTTAAGGTGGACCAGGCTTAAGTTCTCTTAAGGTGGAACAGGTTACATACACCACAATCCTCCCTTTTTAGCTTAACAGTCATATCCCCAAATAAACATAACATATATACATATATAACTTCAGGTATAACAGTTCAAAGGTTCAGTCTCTCAGGAGGCTTTCTGATTCGGCTTGGATAACGCCTTTCAGTGGTCTCTGATTCTTGTTGTTGAGGTGCCTCCTCTAGTTGGTTGCCAATGTATTGGGTGTCATCATCATCAAATACATTCTCGGCCGAGGTAGATGCTTTAGGTTCATGAACGTCTTCCACAGCTGTCTCTGTCACAACCATGGGTTCGACCCTTGCTCTCGACTCTACCAGTTGATCCGCATGACGCCTTATCACATTATGACCAATATCTACGGTGTACATCAGAGGTCCTTGTCTGGCCCGGATTGTTCCGGACTGCCATTTGTCATTTCCATAGCCCCTTGCCATTACTGGTTGTCCTACGTCAAAAGTTCGAGTGGTCTTGCTGTTAATATGCCGAAACTGTTTGTTTTCCACTTCCCTCCGCACATTTGGTTTTAACAAGTCCAACTTGGACCGCAACCTCCTGTTATAAAACATCATAGCAGGACTTTGGTTAGTCATGGCATGATCGGCGTTTCTATATGACATCAGGAACTTATCGACCTTGTGTTGCAGCAGAATCTGATCATCATTCATGGCCTTAATAGCCTTTTTGAATGCCTGGACAAATCTTTCAGCCAACCCGTTTGTCGCCGGATGATATGGGGCAGAGGTATAATGTTTAACTCCATTCTTCTTTAAGAATTGTTGGAATTCTTCCGATACAAACTGTGGTCCGTTGTCCAAACAGATCTGTTCTGGCAATCCGTTCCTTGCGAATATTGTTCTTAACACTGCAATTGTCTTTTCTGAAGTAGTGGTATTCATCTTGATGACTTCTGGCCATTTGGAATGTGCGTCCACCGCGATTAGGAACATGGAGTCCATGAATGGACCAGCAAAGTCAATGTGTACGCGTTGCCATGGGGCTGAAGGCCATTCCCATGGGTGTAGCGGTGCTATCGGAGGTGCATTTTGCACTCGTTAACTCCTCAATCTGTTGGTCAATACCCGGCCACCATACGTAAGCCCTAGCAAGACTTTTCATTTTAACTCCCCCCAGATGACCTTCATGTAGTTATTTTAAAACTCTTTCCCTTAACTTGGGAGGAATAATCACTCTTGTCCCGTACATCAAAGTACCATGGCAGACGGACAGCTGGTCTCGCCTTGCCGAGAATGCCGGTAACAGAGGATCACCCCGTGTTGGCCATCCTTTCACTGTCACCTCGTAGACTCTGGACAGTGTCGGGTCGTTCCTGGTTTCTCTTTCAATACTTGCGTTGGTGACAGGTAAACACTCGATAATGGTCGAATGAAATAACTCAACAGGGTCAACTTCCGTCGTGTCTTCATCGTCAGGTAGTGGCAGGCGCGACAGGCCATCAGCATTGCCATGCTGTTTCGTACCTTTGAATTCTATCTGATATTGATGTGCCCCTAAGAAAAGAGACCATCTCTGGAGACGCTGTGCTGTCATCACCGAAACACCCTTCTTAGGGTTAAAAATGGACACCAACGGTTGATGGTCCGTCAGAAGTGTGAATTTTTGGCCCTGTAGGTAATGATTAAACTTCTTCACTCCCCATACAAGGCTAAGGGCCTCCCTATCGATCTGCACATAGTTGCGCTCAGCGGAGGTCAATGATCTGGATGCAAACGCGACTGGCCTTTCCGTGCCATTTGGCAATTTATGTGAGAGTACTGCCCCAATACCATATGGAGAAGCATCACAAGCCAACCGAATAGGCAGTGTCGGGTTGAAGTGAGCCAACACTTCCTCTGAGGTGATCAATTCTTTGCTTTTGCGAAATGCCTTCTTACAGTTTTCGCCCCAGTCCCATGGTACCCCTTTCTGTAAAAGAGTGTTCAACGGATGCAGCACCGTGGATAGATTTGGCAGAAATTTATGGTAGTAGTTAATTAATCCTAGAAACGACCTCAACTGAGAGACATTCTCCGGAGCGGGAGCCTTTACAACTGCCGCTATCTTGTCAGGAGACTTATGAAGCCCCTCCCGGTCAATTACATGACCACAGTACGAGATCCGCTTCTGGAAGAACTCACATTTCTGCCGATTTACCCTAAGTCCATACTCTTTCAGTCTGTTGAGCACCAGTTCCAAGTTAGCGAGATGCTGTTCATCACCATCACCTGTGATCAGAATGTCGTCCAGGTAACATTGTGTGCCTGGAATTCCCTGTAATACCTGCTCCATGGCCCTCTGCCAAATTGCTGGAGCCGATGCCACTCCAAAAGCCAGCCTATTGTACCGGTACAACCCTCGATGCGTGTTGATCGTGAGGTATTGGCGTGACTCTTCTTCAACCTCCATCTGCAAGTACGCCTGCGCCAGGTCTATCTTGGTGAAATGTTTCCCGCCAGACAGTGAAGCGAAAATATCCTCAATCCGTGGAAGCGGATACTGCACCGTGTGAAGCACCGGATTAACGGTGATCTTGAAATCTCCACAGATGCGAACCTTCCCTGGATCTCCTGGCTTATTGTTCGCAGGACGTTTCATAACGGGAACAATGGGAGTAGCCCACTCACTCCAATCTACTTTAGACAGTACCCCTGAACGTTCTAGTGCTTCCAGCTCCGCTTCAACCGCAGGTCGTATTGCATAGGGTACCGGTCTGGCTTTAAAAAATTTTGGTTGTGCATGTTCATCAATCTTGATGTTTGCCGTAATTCCTCTCAGTGTTCCCAGTCCCGGCTGGAACACCTCTTTAGCCTCATCCAATATTCTGGACAACCGTTTAGGTTTGACAGCTGTTTCCCCGGAATCTATCGTTAGTGCTTTCAAGGAGTGCCAGTCCATATTCATTTTCCTAATCCACTCCCGTCCTAGTAGTGGTGGACCTCCTTCAGGTAGCACATATAAGTCCATTACTTGGCTTCCTTCGCCCTTGTGGACCACTTCTACCTCTATTTTTCCGATGGGGTACACTCTTTGCCCCGTGTACGTTTTCAATATAATCTCCGTATCCTGTAAGGGAATATGTTGGAATAACCTTCTGTAATCTTTCTTATTCATGACCATCAATGCCGATCCAGTGTCCAATTCCATTTTTACTTGGACTCCTGCTATCTTAAGAGTGACCCAAATTGTCTGGAGGTCTGTATCCTTACCAACGTTGTGTATTCTTAAGCTATTCAGTTCATTACTGCTAGCGTCTGAATCTGACTTCTGTTCGGTCAAACTGTTCTTTGTCACCTTGTGTACCTTTGCATATTTTCCTTGCGGTGACTTTTTATTGCTGGTCTTCTTTCCTGACCGGCATACTTTAGCTATGTGGCCAAACCTGCCACACGTTCTGCATTCTTGGTTTTTAAACCAACACTGGTTCTGATCGTGCGTTGTCTTTCCACAATGATAACATTTGACAGAACTCAAGCCCAATTTGTTTGTACCGAGTTCCGGTGGCTGTAGCTGCATTACTGCCGTGCCTCTCGCTGCGGCCTTGTGTGCTGCTGCCATAGTGACCGCCTTCTCGAGAGACAGCTCATTCTCCTCGAGCAGTCGCCTTTGTGTATCCTGTTTAAATAAACCACACACAAATCTATCTCGAAGTGCCTCTGTCAGTCCCGTTCCAAACTGACAATATTTTGCTAGCTTACGTAATTCCATCAAATATTCAGCATTGCTTTCATTTTGCCGCTGTCTTCTATCGTAAAATTTAAATCGTTCCGCTAGCATCAGCGGCGTGGGGCTAAGATGATTTTTTAGGACAGTAACAATCTGTTCGAACGTCTTATCCGCCGGTTCATCTGGTGATAACAGGTGTTTCAATTGCCCGTATGTCTTCGCACCCATTAAGTTTAGTAATGTTAGTGCTTTATCTGTCTCAGGAATTTTATTTGCCTTACAATAGTTTTGTATGCGTTCTACATACATAGCCCAGTCATCTATATCACTGTCGACGGCATTAATGTTCCCATGTTTAGGCATCGTAGCAATTTATCGTATTTTTAATGTTATCTAAGATGGTGGCTTCCCGCTCTTGCCGTCGTCCTCCGCCCACAAAATGGCGGTTTTCCCGCGCTTGGCGGTCTTCACCCGTCCCCCGACGCTGTCTCCGCTTCACCGCGTCTCTCGCGCCTTCAGTTTCCCCAGACGCTGCGCCTTTAGCCCGAATGCGGCCCTTATCTCCGGTCGCGATCGATGTCCTGCGCTGCGCCTCTCGCTCGAAAGCGGCCAAGAGTAAATTCAACAGGTCTTTACTGGTTGGAGGTCGGACTATACTGAATACAATATTATTACACTGTGCTTATATAACACCACCGGTATTACGTATACAGCAGCCAAAGAAAGTAGTACCTTTCTTAAGGTGGACCAGGCTTAAGTTCTCTTAAGGTGGAACAGGTTACATACACCACACCGGCGAAGAGACTCAAGGTGTTCGGCGCCTTCCTGGATGCTTCTCCTTTACTTTGTGCAGTCTTGGGCCAGGGATTCCCAGGTGTCGGTGGGGATGTTACACTTTTTCAAGGAGGCTTTGAGGGTGTCTTTGAAGCATTTCCGCTGCCCACCTGGGGCTCTCTTGCCGTGCCGGAGCTCCGAGTAGAGCGCTTGTTTTGGGAGTCTCGTATCGGGCATGCGGACAATGTGACCCATCCATCGGAGTTGATCGAGTGTGGTCAGAGCTTCGATGCTGGGGGTGTTGGCCTGAGCAAGAACACTGACGTTGGTGTGCCTATGGCTGGTGCCAATGGATTTGCAGGATCTTGCGGAGGCAGCATTGGTGGTACCTCTCCAGTGCTTTGAGGTGCCTGCTATACATGGTCCATGTCTCTGAGGCATACAGCAGGGCGGGTATCACTGCTGCTCTGTAGACCATGAGCTTAGTGCCGGGTTTGAGGTCCTGGTCTTCAAACACTCTCTTCCTCAGGCGACCGAAGGCTGCACCACATGTCAATTACAAAAGAAATGCAGGGAACAGCACCAACCGCTGTACATGGCCTTTTTTGATCTCACAAAGGCCTTCGACACTGTCAACCGTGAGGGATTATGCCCTCAAAATTTTGTCACCATCCTCCGCCTGCTTCACGGTGACATGCAAGCCATGATCCTGACCAACGGTTCCACCACAGACCCAATTCACGTACAAACCGCGGTCAAGCAAGGCTGTGTCATCGCACCAACGCTCTTCTCGATCTTCCTTGCTGCAATGCTCCATCTCACTCTCAGTAAGCTCCCCGCTGGAGTGGAGCTAATTTACAGAACAAACGGGAAACTGTTCAACCTCCGTCGCCTCCAGTCCAGATCCAAGGTCGTCCCATCCTCTGTCGTCGAATTACAGTATGCAAAACAGAATTCCAAACCATCACCAACACCTTCACCGAAGCGTACGAGAGCATGGGCCTTACACTAAACATCCGTAAGAAAAAGGTCCTCTACCAACCTGCCCCCGCCACACAGTACTGCCCCCCGATTATCAAAATCCACAACTAGGCCTTGGACAATGTGGACCACTTTCCATAACTCGGGAGCGTACTGTCAACAAGGGCAGACGCTGATGACGAAGTCCAACACTGCCTACACATACCACTTACACATACCACATACACATATTTAGGTATTGGATTTAATGAGGTTAATTGCTCTTTATTCAGGCACAGAGGTGATTCATCAAAGCCAAGACAACACTGCCATCTACAATATCAAAAAAGATTTTCGAAAATGGGTATTTTCTTAAAAAAACAGAAGTAACAGATGCTATTATTATTTTTCTCTCTCTCTCTCTCTCTCTCTCTCTATCTATCTATCTATCTATCTATCTATTACTAACTGGAGTGCCCGGCGGTGCCGAGGCTTTTTCGAGGGCATGTTGTTGTTGGAAGAGAGAGAGAGAGAGTGCGCGACTGGGGGGGAAGAGAGAGCGCGACTGGGGGAAGAGAGAGAGTGACTGGGGGGAAGAGAGACAGCGACTGGGGGGAAGGGGGGAGGGAGGGGGGAAGGGGGGAGGGAGGGGGGAAGGAGGGGGGGAGGGGGGAGGGAGGGGGGAAGGGGGGAAGGGAGGGGGGAGGGAGGGGGGAGGGGTGGAGGGGGAAGGGGGGAGGGGGAAGGGGGGAGGGGGAAGGGGGGGAGGGGGGAAGGGGGATGGAGGGGGGGAGGGAGAGGGGAGGGGGAGGGGGGAGGGGATGGGGGAGGGGAGGGGAGGGGAGGGGGAGGGGGGAGGAGGGGGAGGGGGGAGGGGGAGGGGAGGAAGAGGGGAGGAGGGGGGAGGAAGAGGGGGGAGGGAGGGGGAGGGGGAAGAAGGGGAGGGGGAGGGGGGAGGAAGGGGAGGGGGAGGGGAGGAAGGGGGGGCGGAGGGGGGAGGAAGGGGAGGGGGAGGGGGGAGGAAGGGGAGGGGGAGGGGGGAGGAAGGGGAGGGGGGAGGAAGGGGAGGGGGGAGGGGGAGGGGGGAGGGGGAGGGGGGGAGGAAGGGGAGGGGGGAAGATGGGGAGGGGGAGGGGAGGGGGGAGGAAGGGGAGGAGGAGGGGGGAGGAAGGGGAGGAGGAGGGGGGAGAGGGGGAGTCCCCGAGCCCCGCCCCCGATCTCCCGCCCCCCGATGTCCCGCCCCCCCGATCTCCCGCCCCCCGATGTCCCGCCCCCCGATCTCCCGATGTCCCGCCCCCGATCTCCTGTCCCTGATCTCCCGATGTCCCGCCCCCGATCTCCCGATGTCCCGCCCCCCGATCTCCCGATGTCCCACCCCCCGATCTCCCGATGTCCCGCCCCCCGATCTCCCGATGTCCCGACCCCGATCTCCCGATGTCCCGCCCCCGGATCTCCCGATGTCCCGCCCCCGTGATCTCCCAATGTCCCCGCCCGAGCTGGCTTCAAGACCAGAGAGACGCCGCTGCGCAACCTACCGCGTGAGGCCCGGCCGGACTCAAGTCGCGCTCCGGGCAGAAGATGACGCGGACGCTGACTCCCGCCCCGCCCGCCTTTACTAAGATGGCGGCGGTGGCGACGCTCGGCTCAGGCCCGCCCCCTCCAGCCTTCACCAAGATATATATATAGAGAGAGAGAGAGAGAGCAAGAGAGAGAGAATGCGAGAGAGAAATATAACTATCTATCTGTATATACATATAGTAGAGTTCCTCATTTCTTTATACTCCTGAACCAGGTTGCACTCCCTGCCTTAATCAATATGTTCTTTCAATTCTAAACATGGCTTCAGAAAGAAACAGTCAGTACTAACCTGTAGTTCCCATAAATGTGTTGCCACTTCACACAGCTGCTGCTGAGTCAGGTTCACAGAAGGAGCAGCAGGAATTTGGCAAGTGTACCTGTCATGAGAGCTGAATTGATAATCCTATTCATGAATAAAACAATGCATGAAATGGAACTCTGAAGTGTTATTATATCAAATCATGTAACAATTAGAAGTAACGCTCTTTTATGTTTAGTGAAGTGGAGTTTCAAGTTCCAACTTAAAAAAATCATTTGAACTCCAGTGGGCAAAGTTGACAATATATATTACTTTGTATTGCAGACCAGCACTTAATTTATAGAAAACAAGCCACATTTGGCAATTGTTACTCAAACTCCCTGTAATTTAAGTGTTTTGCACGTGAAAAACTATAATCTATCAATAAACAGAACACTAACCAATTTTGCATTTGGGCATAATTGTTATTATGGATAAGTTAAGAATCTGGTTGCAGTACAGTATTAAGAAATAGTCTGCCTAATCACAATCTGCAGTAAGAAAGCACTTGTATTTTTGCAGCAACCGTCATGTCCTCAAGATATTCCAAAGTGCTTTACAATTAATGAATTATTTTTGATGTGCGGGCAAACATAAAGAAATTTGAAGACATTGCGGTCTCACAAACAGCAAATGAATGAATGATCAAATAATTGGCTAGAAATTTGACAGCACCCATTTTTCAGGCACTAAGTGGCCTCCATATCCTCCAATATAAGAACATAAGAAATAGGAACAGGAGTAGGCCAATCGGCCCCTCGAGCCTGCTCCGCCATTCAATAAGATCATGGCTGATCTGATCCTAACCGCCAATCTACTGTCACAGAACCATCTCCTGAATCTAACAGAATTAGACACACGAAATAGGAGCAGGATCGGGCTACACGGCCCCTGGGCCCACTCCGCTACCCACAGGGCCATGACCGATCCAAACCTAGACTCATGTCCAAATTCCTGCCCGCTCCCCGTAACCCTTAATTCCCTTTACTTCTCGGAAACTGTCTATTTCTGTTTTAAATTTATGTAATGATGTAGCTTCTACAGCTTTTTGGGGCAGCATATTCCATGGACCTACCACCCTCTGAGTGAAGTAGTTCCTCCTCATCTCAGTTTTGAAAGAGCAGCCCCTTATTCTAAGACTATGCCCCCTAGTTCTAGTTTCACCCATCATCGGGAACATCCTCCCCGCATCCACCCGATCCAACCCCTTCACAATCTTATATGTTTCAATAAGATCGCCTCTCATTCTTCTGAACTCCAATGAGTAGAGTCCCAATCTACTCAACCTCTCCTCATATGTCCATCCCCTCATCCCCGGGATTAACCGAGTGAACCTTCTTTGTACTGACTCGAGAGCAAGTATGTCTTTTCTTAAGTATGGACACCAAAACTGTATGCAGTATTCCAGGTGCGGTCTCACCAATACCTTGTACAACTGAAGCAATACCTCCCTATTATTTATATTCTATCCCCCTAGCAATGAAAGCCAACATTCCATTGGCCTTCTTAATCACTTGCTGCACCTGCATACTAACCTTTTGAGTTTCATGCATCAGGACCCCCAGATCCCTTTGTACTTCAGTACTTTCAAGTTTCTTGCCATTAAGATAATAACTTGCTCTACGATTTTTCCTGCCAAAGTGCATAACCTCACACTTTCCAGTATTGTATTCCATCTGCCAAATCTCTGCCCACTTACTTAGCCTGTCTATGTCCCCTTGCAGGTTTTTTATGTCCTCCTCACTCACTACTTTCCCTCCCATCTTAGTATCATCTGCAAACTTTGATATGTTACACTCGGTCCCCTCCTCCAAATCGTTAATATAGATTGTAAAGAGTTGGGGACCCAGCACTGACCCCTGCGGAACACCACTAGTTACTGATTGCCAGTCTGAGAATGAACCATTTATCCCAACTCTCTGCCTTCTGATAGATAGCCAATCCACTATCCATGCCAGAATATTACCCCCAATCCCATGATTTTTTATCTTAAGCAATAATCTTTTGTGTGGCATCTTGTCAAATGCCTTTTGGAAGTCTAAATACACTACGTCCACTGGTTCCCCTTTTTCCACCCTATATGTTACTTCCTCAAAGAACTCCAGCAAATTTGTCAAACATGACTTCCCCTTCATAAAACCATGCTGACTTTGTCCTATTAAATTATGATTATCCAAATGTCCTGTTACTGTCTCCTTAATAATGGACTCCAATATTTTACCTACCACAGATGTTAGGCTAACCGGTCTATAGTTTCCAGCCTTCTGTCTACTCCCCTTTTTAAATAAGGGCGTTACATTAGCAGTTTTCCAGTCTGCCGGGACCTTTGCTGAGTCCACGGAGTTTTGGAAAATTATTACCAATGCATCCACAATCCCTACCGCCACTTCCCTCAAGACCCTAGGATGTAAGCCATCAGGTCCAGGTGATTTATCCGCCTTGAGTCCCATTATTTTACCGAGTACCACTTCCTTAGTGATTTTGATCATGTTTAGCTCCTCCCCCCCTATAGTCCCCTGTTTGTCCAGTGTTGGGATATTCTTAGTGTCCTCTACTGTAAAGACTGATACAAAATATTCATTCAGTGTTTTTGCCATCTCCATATTTCCCACCATTAATTTCCCGGTCTCATCCTCTAAGGGACCAACATTTACTTTAGCCACCCGTTTTCTTTTTATATAACTATAAAAACTCTTACTATCTGTTTTTATATTTGTTGCTAATTTACTTTCATAATCTATCTTCCCTTTCTTAATCAATCTTTTTGTTATTTTTTGCTGTCTTTTAAAGTTTTCCCAATCCTCTATCCTCCCACTAGATTTGGCTACCTTATATGCCCTTGTTTTTAGTTGAATACTATCCTTAATTTCTTTACTTAGCCACGGATGGCTGTCTTTTCTTTTACACCCTTTTCTTCTCAGTGGAATATTTTTTTTTTGGAAGTTGTGAAATAACTCCTTAAATGTACACCACTGATCATGTATCGTCTTACCCTTTAATCTATTTTCCCAATCCACTCTACTCAATTCCGCTCTCATACCTTCATAGTCTCCTTTATTCAAGCTTAGCACGCTTGTTTGAGATCCAACCTTCTCACCCTCTAATTGAATATGGAATTCAACCATGTTATGGTCACTCATTCCAAGGGGATCCTTTACTAGGACATTTTAAATTAATCCTGTCTTGTTACACAGGACCAGATCTAAGGTTTCTTGCCCCCTGGTCGGTTCAGTTACATACTGCTCAAGAAACCCATCCCTAATACACTCAATGAACTCATCCTCAAGGCAGCCCTGCCCAATTTGATTTGTCCAATTAATATGATAGTTAAAATCCCCCATAATTATAGATACTCCCTTATTACTAGCCTCAACTATTTCCTGATTGATACTCCGTCCAACAGAGTTGCAACTGTTCGGAGGCCTATAGACTACGCCCATTAGTGTTTTTTTCCCCTTATTATTCCTTACCTCCACCAAAACTATTTCATTATCCTGATCTTTTGACCCAATATCATTTCTCTGTATTACAGTGATTCCTTCCTTTATTAACATAGCCACCCCACCTCCCCTTCCTTCCTGCCTGTCCTTCCTGATCGTTAAATAACCTGGTATGTTTAATTCCCAGGCATTGTCACCCTGCAGCCATGTTTCTGTAATGGCCACAAGATCATACCCATATGTAGTTATTTGTGCCATTAACTCGTCTATTTTGTTACGAATGCTACGTGCATTCAGATAGAGAACTTTCAAATATGTTTTGTGACACTTAATTCCTGCTTTTGCCCTTTTTATTACTTTACCTTTTACTCCATACCTTCTGCCCCTTCCTGACACGCTCTGGTTTTTAATTTCCCCACTGCTACCTAAGTCTATGACCTTCTCTGTTGTCATTTTTATTATTTGCTCTCTCGGAACCTCCCCCCCACTAGTTAGTTTAAAGCCCTCTCTACAGCCCTAGTTATATGATCCGCCAGGACTCTAGTCCCAGCACTGGCCAAGTGAAGCCCGTCCCAACGGAACAGCTCCCTCCTGCCCCAGTATTGGTGGCAGTGTCCCAGGAAGCAAAACCCATTTCTCCCACACCAGTCTTTGAGCCACGCATTTAACTCTCTAATTTTATTTGTCCTAGCCAAATTCGCTCGTGGCTCAGGTAATAATCCAGAGATTATAACCCTTGAGGTTCTGTTTTTTAATTTGACCCCTAGCTGCTCATACTCCTTTAACAGAACCGGCTTCCTAGTCCTATCTACGTCGTTTGTACCAACATGGACCATGACAACTGGATCCACCCCCTCCCACTGCAAGTTTCTTTCCAGCCCAGAGGAGATGTCCTTAACCCTAGCACCGGGTAGGCAACACAGCCTTCAGGACTCTCGCTCTCGGCTGCAGAGAACTCTATCTATCCCCCTAATAATACTATCCCCTACCACTACAACATTTCTATTTACTCCCCCTCTTGAATGGCCCCCCGTTCCACAGTGCTGTGGCCAGGTTGCTCATCCTCCCTGCAGTCCCTGCTCCTGTCCCCACAGGGAGTAAGAACCTCAAACCTGTTGGTCAAGAGCAAGGGCTGCGGCTCCTCCAGCTCTACCTCCTGGATCCCCGTACGTGCCTCACTCGTAGTCACACCGTCCTGTCCCTGACCATGGGCTACATCTGAATTACTTAACTTCATAGGTGTGACCACCTCCTGATACACAGAGTCCAGGTACTTCTCCCGCTCCCTGATGTGTCGCAGTGTCTGAAGCTCAGACTCCAGCTCATCAACACGGAGCTGGAGTTCCTGTAGCAGCAGACACTTTTCACAGGCGTAATCACCGTGAGCCTCAATGGGGTTCACCGGCTCCCACATCTCGCAACAGTAGCACATCACCTGCTCCATTCTATGTAATTAATTAAATTTTTTATTGTTAGTTATGGACACCCTCTGCCCGATTTTAGATGCTAGTATCCCCTTTAATTAATTGGATTTAAATTAAATCAATCACTCTAGTTACACCAGTTAAATGGTTTACCAACAGTCACTCTGTACCAGAAAGGCCTTATTAACTACAACCCACAGAGTTAAAGTTTGAAAAGAGCACCTAACACCCCACTTACCCTAACGCACAGCACTCTTTGATGACTCGCACTCAGTGCTTGCTTACACTAGGACTGGTCTTTTTATACTGTTTGTTTGTTTACAGCCAAATGAGTCACCCCTGCTGATTGGTTAGAAAACTGGTTTCCACTGCCTGCTGTGCCAATTTACTCCTACTGCAGTGTAACCTTGTTTTACTCTTAAACCAACAGAATCCCAAATATTTAACTTTTTCCCTTTACTTAAACTGCTTAAAGTAATCTTATCAAGAATGATTTAAAGAGAAATAACAATTAAAGAACTCTCACTCTTACCCAAACTCACAGCACTCTTTGATGACTCGCACTTACCCTTTAACTAATTAATTAAAATTAAATGAATCCCACCAATTTCACTGCAGTTAAATGATATATTTAAGGGCCCTGGTTTACAAACTGTCCCTGGTACACCACAGCAACCTTAAAAACTATAAACCACAGACTTAAAATTTTTAAAATGAGAGAAATACTCCAACCAATCACCTACCTGTTTTGTGGTGACGTCACACCTTGAATACTTTTTACCTCTCTCCTTGCCTGAGATTGGAGATTGGTACACCAACCTGAGCCTCTGGGGCCTCTTGTAGTCGCTCTGCCGCGCTGCTCCGCCTCCACCCGCTGCCGATGCCGCACTGAGGCCTACCTGAGCCTCTGGGGCCTCTTGTAGTCGCTCTGCCATGCTGCTCCGCCTCCACCCGCTGCCGATGCCGCACTGAGGCCCACCTGAGCCTCTGGGGCCTCTTGTAGTCGCTCTGCCGCGCTGCTCTGCCTCCACCCGCTGCCGATGCCGCACTGAGGCCCACCTGAGCCTCTGGGGCCTCTTGTAGTCGCTCTGCCGCGCTGCTCCACCTCCACCCGCTGCCGATGCCGCACTGAGGCCCACCTGAGCCTTTGGGGCCTCTTGTAGTCGCTCTGCCGCGCTGCTCCACCTCCACCCGCTGCCGATGCCGCACTGAGGCCCACCTGAGCCTCTGGGGCCTCTTGTAGTCGCTCTGCCACACTGCTCCGCCTCCACCCACTGCCGATGCCGCACTGAGACCCACCTGAGCCTCTGGGGCCTCTTGTAGTCGCTCTGCCGCGCTGCTCCGCCTCCACCCGCTGCCGATGCCACACTGAGGCCCACCTGAGCCTCTGGGGCCTCTTGTAGTCGCTCTGCCGCACTGCTCCACCTCCACCCGCTGCCGATGCCGCACTGAGGCCCACCTGAGCCTCTGGGGCCTCTTGTAGTCGCTCTGCCGCGCTGCTCCGCCTCCACCCGCTGCCGATGCCGCACTGAGGCCCACCTGAGCCTCTGGGGCCTCTTGTAGTCGCTCTGCCGCGCTGCTCCGCCTCCACCTGCTGCCGATGGTGGGCAGGAAGGGAATGCTCATTATGGCCTGGAAGTGTAGTGCCCGCCACATTGGTGGAGGCAAAAACAATCGGTGTCCAGGAGCCAAGCCTGAAACGGGCGTTAGGCCACCTTGTCTACTCAAATAAGAGGCCTAACGCCTGTTTGAAGCCCTCTCTGCAATAATGGGCCAGGAATCCGGGTCCCCACGGGTGAGTATGCACTGGGTACTCATGCGTAGGCCCAACGAAAGTGCCGGTTTCATGCATGCACTGCGCATGCGCGGGAAACCGGAACTTCCGTTCCCTTAAAGGAAGGGGTTCACAGGTCGAACGCATGCACCGGAGAGGCAGCGCGTACGCCTGGAACTTCCAGTTTTTTCTCCGGGAGGGTAAGTCTCCAGCAGTTACACTTTTAAAAAGCAGTCGCAAGGCCTGCTTTTAACAAGGTAAGTGGTGAATTAAGTAAAATTAAAACATCTTTTCCACAGGTTTATTATTTTTAAATACTTTAAAGAAAGCTAACTTTATTTTTAGCCCCGTTAGAAACTGTAATTAATTTTTTCAAACATTTAAATTATTGTTTAAAATAGTTATTTTATGTAATTTATAGTTATTTTAAAAATGTGATCTTTTAAAAAATTTATTTCAAGTTTGATGTGCCTCAATAATTCCGAGACTCGATGTTAGCGAAACAAAACAAGGCTTTTATTAACTTAGAACGTAACACGTAAGAGAGAGAGATATCTTCCTTCTGGAGACTGAGGCCAGACTGAGCTAGCTTACAAAAGGGGCCAGGTATGGGCGGAGCCCTACACACACAACACATTCCAGCACATTCCAATAAACAATACAATGAGGACTGGGGGAAGGGAAATGACAGTGAAACCGACCACAGTCACAGGCAGTGATGAATGGAATATTTCATCACATTCACCCCTTCTATAGATTTAGTCTGTTCGGGGGTTTGATAGTCCTCTGCGACCGACGTGGCTGTTGTGGTGCCGCGGGTGTCGGCTGGGTGTCCCCGGTAGTCTCCTGGGTCTCTGCCGGGGGTGCCGCCAGGGTTGTTGAAGGGGTAGTTGGTGGGGGTGCCGTTGGTCGATGTTCTTCCGGGGGTGATGAAAGAGTAGTGGGTGGGTAAGAGTTGCTGTGATCGTTGTTGCTGCTATTGCCGTGGTTGTTGTCAATGCTGGCTGGGGCGACGTCTTTTATGGACACGGTGTCCTCCCTTCCGTCGGCGTGCCGGACATATGCGTATTGGGGGTTGGCGTGGAGTAGGTGTACTGGCTCCACGAGAGGGTCCGTCTTGTGGCCCCTCACATGCCTTCGCACGAGTACCGGACCTGGGGTGGAGAGCCATGACGGCATGGATACGCCTGAGGTGGATTTCCGGGGAAAGACAAACATTCGTTCATGAGGCGTGGCATTAGTGGCCATACACAATAGCGACCGTATCGAATGGAGCACATCCGAGAGGACTTCCTGCCAGCGGGAGATAGGGAGGCCCTTGGTCCTTAGAGCTAGAGTGACTGCTTTCCATACTGTCCCGCTCTCTCGCTCCACTTGGCCGTTACCCCGGGGGTTGTAGCTGGTGGTACGGCTCGTGGCGATCCCCTTGGACAGCATGTACTGGCGTAGCTCTTCACTCATGAAGGACGCCCCCCTATCCGTATGGATGTAGCTCGGCATACCGAACAGGCAGAACAGGCTGTTGAGGCATTTAATGACCGTGGCGCTGGTCATGTCTGGGCAGGGGAAGGCGAATGGGAACCGGGAGTATTCGTCCACAATGTTCAGGAAGTAAACATTGCGGTCGACGGACGGGAGGGGGCCCTTGAAATCTAAGCTGAGCCGCTCAAAGGGCCGTGTAGCTTTGATTAAGTGGGCTCTATCTGGGCGGTAGAACCGAGGCTTGCACTCAGCGCAAGTGCGGCAGTTCCTGGTCAGAGACCGAACTTCCTCAATCGAGTAGGGTAAGTTACGGGACTTTATGAAGTGGAACAGCCGCGTGACCCCTGGGTGGCAGAGGTCATTGTGGAGGGTCTGTAGCCGATCCCCGGTGGCGCTGGCACACATCCCTCGTGAGGGGGCATCAGGGGATTCGTTAAGGGCCCCTGGCCGGTAAATGATGTCGTACTCGAAGGTGGAGAGCTCGATCCGCCACCTAAGAATCTTATCATTTTTAATCTTCCCCCTCTGTTTATTATTGAACATAAACGCTACCGACCGCTGGTTGGTAAGTAGGGTGAAGCGTTTGCCAGCTAGGTAGTGGCGCCAGTGGCGCACTGCCTCCACGATGGCTTGGGCCTCCTTTTCCACGGAGGAGTGTCTGATCTCGGGCCCTTGGAGGGTCCTCGAGAAGAAAGCTACAGGCCGCCCCGCCTGGTTGAGGGTGGCCGCCAAGGAGAAGTCAGACGCATCACTTTCCACTTGAAATGGAGTGTTCTCGTCCACTGCCTGTAGCGTGGCCCGCTCAATATCCTGCTTAATGCTTTTGAAGGTGGCGTGGGCCTCAGCAGAGAGCGGAAAAGAGGATGCTTTCAAGAGGGGGCGGGCTTTGTCGGAGTAGTTGGGGACCCATTGGGAATACTAAGAAAATAACCCCAGGCACCTTTTCAGGGCTTTGGGAGTGTTGGGCAGGGGCAGCTCCCGTCGGGGGCGCAATCGGTCGGGGTCTGGTCCGATTTCCCCATTCTCCACCACGCTGCCTCGTATGCAGAGGCGCGTGGTGTTGAAAACGCACTTGTCCTCGTTGTAGGTGAGGTTGAGTTTTTGTGCGGTTTCCAGGAACCTCTTGAGGTTTGAGTCGTGATCCTGCTGATTGTGGCCGCAGATGGTGACGTTGTCGAGGTAGGGGAAGGTTGCCTGCAAGTGGTGGTCATCGACCATGCGGTCCATCTCCCTCTGAAAAACCGAGACCCCATTCGTCACCCCAAAGGGGACTCTGAGGAATTGGTAGAGGCGTCCGTTCGCCTCGAAGGCGGTGTACGGGCGGTCCTCTGGTCTGATAGGGAGCTGGTGGTACGCTGACTTGAGGTCGATGGTGGAGAACACCCGGTATTGGGCGATTTGGTTCACCATTTCTGATATGCGGGGTAGCGGGTAGGCGTCTAGTTGGGTGTACCTGTTGATCGTTTGACTATAGTCGATCACCATCCGTTTCTTCTCGCTACCCCTTACCACTACCACTTGGGCGCGCCACGGGCTGTTGCTGCGTTCAATAATGCGCTCTTTCAGGAGCCTGTCTACCTCGGTCGCGATAAACCGCCTGTCCTCCCAGCTGTACCTCCTGCTTTTGGTCGCTATTGGCCGGCAGTTAGGGGTAAGGTTCGCGAATAGCGAAGGCGGCTTTACCTTCAGGGTAGCCAGACCGCACACTGTGAGGGGCTGCTGGGACCCACCGTGCTTGAGCGTGATGCTTTGGTGGTTGCACTGGAAATCCAGGCCCAAGATCACGCTCGCACATAGGTTCTTCATGATTAATACTTTAAAATTATCGTATACAGTTCCGTTAACGCCCAATTGTACCGTGCAGTAACCCAGAATGGTCGATGTCTGGGTTTTATCAGCCATAGAGATGGTACCCTGAGCAGGGACCACCTTTAGGGAGAGTTGCTGTGCCAGTTCAGGGTGGATAAAACTCTCCGTGCTTCCACTGTCAATTAAACATTTAACCCGGCACCCGTTTACCTCGATGTCCACCATTGATTTGGATAGCGGGTGCGGCCTGGTCTGGTCCACTGTGACCGATGCCACTGTAGGGCTCTGATCGATACAAGATGGCGTCCACGCTGTCTGCTCATAAGATGGCGGACCCCACGAGGTCGGGCAAGATGGCGTCCAAGATGGCCGCTCCCACGGCGCACACGCGGCGGTGGCGGGTTTTCCGGCGGTTGGTTTTCCGGCGGGGTTCCCTCTGCACACCTTCCCGAAGTGCCCCTTCTTACCGCACTTAAAGCAGGTGGTGCCTTTCGCCGGGCACAGGTTTCTGGTGTGTTTTGGCTGCCCGCAGAAGTAGCAGTTGGGTCCCTGACGCGTCGCGGCTGTCGTAGGGCTTCTGGGGGGAGAGCGGGGCCCCGCCGGTGTCGGGCTGCCGGGCGGGGAAGATGCCTTCCAAGATGGCGGCGCCCTCGGTGCACACGTGGCGGCGTGGACGGCGCAGGCTGAAGAGTAGGCGTCCGAGTTTCTCTGGGCCACATCCAGGGATCGCGTGGTGTCCGCAGCCTGTTTCAGGTCCAACCCCGTTTTTTCCAGCAGTCTTTGCCGGATGTAAGTGGAGCTGAGGCCTGTGATAAAGGCATCGCGAAGAAGCTCGTCAGTGTACACTGCGGATTTTACATCTCGGCACTTGCAGTCTTTGCCAAGCATTTTCAGGGTGCTTAGGAACTCCTCCACCGATTCCCCAGGTCGCTGTGCGCGAGTAGCGAGCAGATGCCTAGCATACACCTCATTCGTAGGCTGCTGGTAATGCGCCTTTAAGATGTCGCAGGCGGCCAGGTACGTATCGGCGTCTTGGATGAGGGGGTAAACCCGGTGGCTTACCCAATTCCGCAGAATTCCGAGTCTCATCCTCGCAGCGTCCGTAGCGTCTTTGACGGCTGCGGAATTGTCCAGGAAGAATTCCATACACTCAAACCAGTGTCCGAAGTGTGCTGATGCGTCCGGAGCATGTTGATCCAAATCCAAACGTTCGGGTTTCAGGAGTTGATCCATAGTGTTGAAAAATAAGTTAATAAAATTGATGTGCCTCAATAATTCCGAGACTCGATGTTAGCGAAACAAAACAAGGCTTTTATTAACTTAGAACGTAACACGTAAGAGAGAGAGATATCTTCCTTCTGGAGACTGAGGCCAGACTGAGCTAGCTTACAAAAGGGGCCAGGTATGGGCGGAGCCCTACACACACAACACATTCCAGCACATTCCAATAAACAATACAATGAGGACTGGGGGAAGGGAAATGACACTGAAACCGACCACAGTCACAGGCAGTGATGAATGGAATATTTCATCACAAAGTTTTAGTGATGTTTTGGGGCTGAATTATATTCATAGATGAATACAGGTTCCCTGCTACGATTGGCTCTCCATGGCCCATGTGATCCCAGGGGACGCTTCGAACTAACTGCGCCCCGGGATACGCAAGCACTGCGCACCGGCAGTTGGAGGAGGCCCAGGATCGGAATCCCACGCGGGCCCACAGCACAATGGCCGGCGCACTAGGAAAGTGCAGGTCGGAGGCTTGCACCCGCGGGAAGCCCCCGACCCGAATTTCTGGGCCAATGGGTTATCCTGAACGCAGTCGATGCCGGGTCTTACATGCGGCCTAACAGGTGGTCCTTAAAGGGACAGCTACAGGCTGCAGCCAACAGGGTAAGTGTTTAAAATGTACTTATCTAAATGTGGAGCTCCCACCCAACCCCACATTAAAACCACAAGGGATGCTGCCAGCCACTGTGCCCTCCCATCGCAACCTCGACCCCATCCTGATTGCCACCATTACATCCCCACACCCCCCGATCCCGGAATCTGTCCCCGACCTGAAAACAGATTTTGCCCTCCCATCCCCGATCAGCACTACCCCCTGCCCCGCGGACCGCCACCGCTACACCCCCCCTCCCCACCCCCCGATTCCAGCCTCTGCCCATTCCTTCCGATTACCGCTACTCACCCCCCACCCCGATTCCAGCCTCTGCCTTCTCCTTCCTGATTACCGCTACCCCCCCACTCCGATCATTGCTATCCTCCTCCCGGCTACATTCATCCAGCTCAATGATAATGAGGCCCAAAGTCCAACATCATATTGAGGTATGGAGATTGATCCCTGTGCCCCCTCCTCATCTCTTTTTGGGCACAATCAGATTTCTAGGCCAATCTGTTTATAGTGGTGTTGGTTGAGATAGGAATGTTGAGCATGAAGTGCGTCAGCCATGACTCAGTTGGTAGCACTCTCACCTCTGAGTCAGAAGGCCGTGGGTTCAAAGTCCCGCTTCAGAGTCCTGAATCTCTGGGTTTTCTGCCCAAACAGACAGATGGGAACTTGATTTAATGTCTCATTCAAGGTACATCCAGTAATTCTGCAATCACAATTCACAATTCAAATCGCTTTATTGGCATGATAAGTTACATCTTATGTTGCCAAAGCATCAAAATACATTTATGGTTGAACACATAAACGCAGTTCTATTCATACAGTGTATAAACAGGTATATCCCTGAGTGTATAAATATACATTCGCATTGTTTATATATATTCTTTTCTTAGTTTACTGGTTGTCCCTCTGTTCAATCCCTCAGTACTCCATTAGCTTGTCAGCCTAAATAATGTGTTCAAATCCATAGGGAAACTTGACCCACAACCTTCTGACTCAAGGGATGAGATATGCTAACAACTGAGCCAAGGTTGTTGCCATGACTGGAGAATTTTAGTTATGAGTCAAGATTGAATAGGCTGGGGTTGTTTTCTTTGAAACAGAGGAGGCTGAGGGGCAATTTAATTGAGGTGTATGAAATTATGAGGGGGCTAGATAGAGTGGATAGGGGGAACCTATTTCCCCTAGCAAAGAGGTCAATAACCAGGGGACATAGATTTAAAGTAATTGGTAGAAGGATTAAAGGGGAGTTGAGGAAAACTTTTTTCACCCAGAGGGTGGTGGGTGTCTGGAACTCACTGCCTGAAAGGGTGATAGAGGCAGAAATGCTCATTGTATTTTAAAAGTACTTGGATATGCACTTGAAGTGTCATAACCTACAAGTCTACGGACCAAGAGCTGGCAAGTGGAATTAGGCTGGATAGCTGTTTTTCATCTGGCACATATGCGATGGGCTGAATGGCCTTCTTCTGTGCCGTAAATTGCTATGATTCTATGATTCTATAAGGTGAGACTGAATACATAATACAGTAAGACAGTACATGAAACTGAGATCCAACCACAATATTTCACAGTATTCTATTTTAGCACTTTTGACCAGAAATTTCTATCGTAGCACATTTAAGAATATTTAAAGAGTGATTATTAAGGGCTGAACTATTATCCACTGAATTATTCCCACCATATTACGTGGAATATTGATTATAAAGCTAATATATATAATGTGACTCAGTAAAGTTACATGGGTTTTTGAACCATCAGCAAATGCTTACTTCATGTTATGGACATTTTAATATGTTCATAAATCATGGGCATATGTAAACAATTTATAGTGTATTGAAAATATAGAAATTGTGAAGAGAAAGTCGTGAACTGGGAATACTGCCCATAGCTCTTGAACTCCATTTATGATGACACAAACTATTCTCATCAAAAACTTCTGTTCCCAAGCTACTACTGACCAGTAGCTTTAAAGAAATAAAACATAGATAGAAAGCAAGTTTGAGGTTCCTTCGCCCCACTATTGGCAGCCATGCTTTCAGCTGTCTAGGCCCTAAGATCTGGAATACCCTCCCTAAACCTCTCCCTTCTCTCTCCTCTTTTAAGATGCTCCTTAAAACCTACCTCTTTGACTAAGCTGTCAACTTCATTACCTCGCTGTCAGTTTTTGTCAGATTATGCTCCTGTGAAGCACCTTCAGATTTTTACTACGTTTAAGAACATAAGAACATAAGAAATAGGAGTAGGAGTAGGCCATTCAGCCCCTCGAGCCTGCTCCGCCATTCAATGATATCATGGCTGATCTGATCTTTGCCTGAACTTCACTTTCCTGCCTGTTCCCTGTAACCTTTGACTCCCCTGTAGCTCAAATATCTGTTTATCTCCGCCTTGAATATATTCACTGACTCAGCCTCTACAATTCTCTGGGGTAGAGAATTCCAAAGATTCACAACCCTCTGAGAGAAGAAATTCCTCCTCATCTCCATTTTAAATGGGCGACCCCTTATCCTGAATCTATGCCCCCTAGTTCTAGATTCTCCCACGAGGGGAAACATCCGCTCTGCATCTACCCTGTCAAGCCCCCTCAGATTCTTAGATGTTTCAATAAGATCACCTCTCATTCTTCTAAACTCCAATGAGTATAGGCCCGACCTGCTCAACCATTCCTCATAAGACAACCCTTACATCTCAGGAATCAACCTAGTGAACCCTGCCTCCAATGCAAGTATATCCCTCCTTAAATAAGGAGACCAAAACTGTACGCATTACTCCAGGTGTGCTTTCACCAATGCCCTGTACAGTTGTAGCAAGACTTCCCTACTTTTATACTCCATCCCCCTTGCAATAAAGGCTAACATTCCATTTACCTTCCTAATTACTTGCTGTACCTGCATGCTAACTTTTTGTGTTTCATGTATGAGGACACCCAGATCCATCTATACCGCAGCATTTGTAGCCTCTCTCCATTTAAATAATATTTTTCTTTTCTATTCTTCCTACCAAAGTGGATAACCTCACATTTTCCCACATTATGCTCCATTTGCCAAATATTTGCCCAATCATTTAACCTATCTATATCGCTTTACAGACTCCTTGGGCTCAATTTTCCAAGCCCCGAGGAGGCAGGTTTGGAGGCAGGAGTGGTGGGAAAATTGCAGAATCATAGAGTCATAGAGTCATAGAGTTATACAGACCAGAAAGAGGCCCTTCGGCCCATCACGTCCGCGCCGGCCATCAAGCCCTGTCTAATCTAATCCCATTTTCCAGCATTTAGTCCGTAGCCTTGTATGCTATGGCACTCCAAGTGCTCATCCAAATGCTTCTTGAATGTTGTGAGGGTTCCTGCCTCTACTACCCTTTCAGGCAGTGAGTTCCAGATTCCAACCACCGTCTGGGTGAAAAAGTTTTTCCTCAAATCCCCTCTAAACCTCCTGCCCCTTACCTTGAATCTATGCCCCCTTGTTATTGACCCCTCTACTAAGGGGAAATGTTCCTTTCTATCTACCCTATCTATGCCCCTCATAATTTTGTACACCTCAATCAGTGCCCCCTCAGCCTTCTCTGCTCCTAGGAAAGCAACCCAGCCTGTCCAGTCTATCTTCATAGCTGAAGTGCTCCAGCCCAGGTAACATCCTGGTAAATCTCCTCTGCACCCTCTCCAAAGCAATCACATCCTTCCTATAGTGTGGCGACCAGAACTGCACACAGTACTCCAGCTGTGGCCTTACCAGCGTTTTGTACAGCTCCATCATAACCTCCCTGCTCTTATATTCTATGCCTTGGCTAATGAAGGCAAGTATCCCATATGCCTTTTTAACCACCTTATCCACCTGTTCTGCTGCCTTCAGGGATCTATGTACATGCACACCAAGGTCCCTCTGATCCTCTGTCTTTCATAGGGTCTTACCATTCATTGTGTATTCCCTTGCCTTGTTAGTCCGTCCAAAATGCATCACCTCACACTTTTCAGGGTTAAATTCCATTTGCCACTGTTCCGCCCATCTGGCCAACCCATCTATATCGTCCTGTAGCCTAAGGCTTCCCTCCTCACTATTTACCACCCCACCAATTTTCATGTCATCTGCGAACTTACTGATCATACCTTTTACATTCACATCCAAATCATTAATGTAGACCACAAACAGCAAGGGACCCAGCACCGATCCCTGCGGTACCCCACTGGACACAGGCTTCCAGTCACAAAAACAACCTTCCACCATCACCCTCTGCCTCCTGCCGCTAAGCCAGTTTTGGATCCAATGTGCCAAGGCACCCTGGATCCCATGGGCTCTTACCTTCCTGACCAGTCTCCTATGTGGGACTTTATCAAAAGCCTTACTGAAATCCATGTAAACCACATCCACTGCACTACCCTCATCCACACACCTAGTCACCCCCTCGAAAAATTCAATCAAATTGGTCAGACATGATCTTCCCTTGACAAAGCCATGCTGGCTATCCCTAATTAATCCTTGCCTCTCTAAGTGGAGACTAATTCTGTCCCTCAGAATTTTTTCCAATAATTTCCCTACCACTGTTGTTAGGCTCACTGGCCTGTAATTCCCTGGTTTATCCCTACTACCCTGCTTGAATAATGGTACTACTTTAGCTGTTCTCCAGTCCTCTGGCACATCCCCTGTGGTCAGAGAGGTTCTGAAAATTTGTGTCAGAGCCCCTGCAATCTCCTCCTTTGCCTCATATAGTAGCCTGGGATACATCCCGTCCGGGCCTGGGGATTTATCCACTTTTAAGCCTGCTAAAACTGCTAGTACCTCCTCCCTCTCAATGCTAATATGTTCAAGTATATCACAGTCCCCCTGCCCAATTTCTATGTCCACATCGTCCTTCTCCATAGTGAACACAGATGCAAAAAATTCATTTAAAACCCCACCTACACACAGCTTGCCACTTTGGTCCCTAATGGGCCCTACTCTTTCCCTAGTTATCCTCTTGCCCTTAATATACTTATAAAACACCTTAGGATTTTCCTTAATATTGTTCACCAGTGTTATTTCATGGCCCCTCCTCGCTCTCCTAATTTCTTTTTTAAGTATCCCCCTGCACTTTTTATACTCCTCTAGGGCTTCCTCTGTCTTTAGTCCTTTGTATCTGTCAAAAGCCCCCCTTTTTTTCCTAATCCATTCTCGTATATCCCTTGACATCCAAGGTTCCCTGGGCTTGTTGGTCCCACCCTTGACCTTTATGGGAACATGTTGCCATTGTACTCTCTCAATTTCCTTTCTGAAAGACTCCCATTGCTCCGATGTGGATTTTCCTTCAAGTAGCTGATCCCAGTCCACATTGGCCAGATCCTGCCTTATCATATTAAAATCAGCCTTCCCCCAATTTAGAACCTTTATTTCCGGTCCATCCTTGTCCTTTTCCATGACTACCTTAAATCTCACTGAATTATGGTCACTGTCACCAAAGTGCTCACCTACTAACACATCTACCACTTGCCCGGCCACATTCCCTAGAATTAGGTCCAGTACCGCCCCCTCTCTTGTAGGACTTTCTACATGCTGGCTCAAAAAGCTCTCCTGGATGCACTTTAAGAATTCTGCACCCTCTAAGCCTTTCACACTCTGACTAGCCCAGTTAATATTGGGGAAGTTGAAATCCCCCACTATTATTACCCTATTATTTGCACACTTCTCTGAGATTTACCTACATATCTGCTCCTCTATCTCCCCCTGACTGTTTGGGGGCCTATAGTACACTCCCAGCAAAGTGTTTGCCCCCTTTTTGATTTTAAGTTCAACCCATATGGCCTCATTAGAGGAACCTGTTAATATATCATCCCTCCTTACAGCAGTAATTGACTCCTTAATTAATATTGCAACACCCCCTCCTCTTTTACCCCCCCCCCCCTCTGTCTCGCCTGAAGATTCTATACCCCGGAATATTGAGCTGCCAGTCTTGAGAACCCATCCCGCCCCCAACCCGCCTCTGTGCCAATCTCCCAGGAGGTGGGTACCCGACCTGTGCTGGGAGCCACCTCCCCAAGGCGGGAATGGGATTAGTGCCAATTAACTGCCTGTTTACAGGTAGTTAACAGGCAGTTTTTTGCCTAATCCCTATTGTTAGCCCTGAAGTGTGGGCTGTCCGACGGCTCCGAACCACACCAAGTTAGCGAGGCGGACCGTCGGTCTGCAGGGGTTGGAGGGGTCGAGATGTCCGTTGTGCAGGTGAGTGATGGGTGCATGTGTGCAGAGGTAAGTGTGTGAGGTAAGTGTAAAGTGTTTTAATAAGTTTTACTTACCTTTACTTTCTCCTGCAGGCTTCCTTCCTTCAGTTCTCGGGAGTCCCTCAGCTCACCAGCACAGAAAGCAGAATGGTCGCTGAACTGTCAAAAGCTGCAGCCTCTGCTTTCTGGTCTGGAGAGCTCTCTAACTGAGTCTGAGTAGAAGGACTCAAGTTAGAAGACAGATTGTCAGTGATTGACAGCTTCACAGAGCTGTCAAACACTGATTTTTCATCTGTCAAAAGCTCTCGACAGATGAAATGTCAATCGCTGACGTCGCCAGTAACCAGGTGTCCCTTAATTGGCCTGCTAAGTCCACTGGGTGGGCTTAACAAGGTCATTCAAGGGAAAATAGCGTGGGTTGGCCACAAGTCGACTTTCCCACCTATCTTTGTATCCTCAGCAAATTTGGCTACAATACACTCGGTCCCTTCATCCATGTCATTAATATAGATTGTAAATAGTTGAGGCCCCAGCACTGATCCCTGTGGCACCCCACTAGCTACAGTTTGCCAACCTGAAAATGACCCATTTATCCCGACTCTCTGTTTTCTGTTAGTTAGCCAATCCTCTATCTATGCTAATATAATAACCCCAACACTGTGAGCTCTTATCTTTTGCAATAACCTTTTATGTGGCGCCTTATCAAATGCCTTTTGGAAATCCAAATACACGACATCTACTGGTTCCCCTTGATCCATGCTACTCGTTATTTCCTCAAAGAACTCTAATAAATTTGTCAAACACAATTTCCCTTTCATAAAACCATGTTGACTCTGCTTGATTGCATTATGATTTTCTAAATGTCCTGCTACTACTCCCTTAATAATGGATTGCAGCATTTTCCCAATGACAGATGTTAGGCTAATTGGCCTATAGTTTCCTGCTTTCTGTCTCCCTCCTTTCTTGAATAGTAGTGTTACATTTGCAGTTTTCCAATCCGCTGGGACCCTTCCAGAATCTAGGGAATTTTGGAAGATTACAACCAATGCATCCACTATCTCTGCAGCCACTTCTTTTAAGACCCTAGGATGCAGGCCATCAGGTCTAGGGGACTTTTCAGCCTTTAGTCCCATTAGTTTGCCTAGTAATTTTTCTCTAGTGATAGTTATTGTTTTAAGTTGCTCCCTCCCTTTTGCCCCTTGATTATCTACTATTATTGGGATGCTTTTAGTGTCTTCTACCGTGAAGACAGATACAAAATATTTGTTCAAAGTCTCTGTCATTTCCTTGTTTCCCATTATTAATACCCCAGTCTCATCCTCTAAGGGGCCAACGTTTACTTTAGCTACTCTCTTCCTTTTTATATACTTGTAGAAGCTCTTACTATCTGTTTTAATATTTCTTGTTAGCTTACTCTCATAATCTATTTTCTCCCACTTTATTAATTTTTTAGTCATCCTTTGCTGGTTTCTAAAAATTTCCCAATCTTCTGTCCTGCCACTAATCTTTGCAACATTGTATGCCTTTTCTTTCAAGTTGATACCATCCTTAACTTCGTTAGTTAGCCATGGATAGTTCATCCTTCTCTTAGGGGGCAATTTTCTGAGCCCCAAGGAGGTGGGTATGTAGGTGGGAAAGGCGGAAAAATCGGAAACAATGGGGGTGATTTTCTGACGTTGGAGGAGGCGGGTTTGGAGGTGGGAAAGGCGGGAAAATCAGATTCAAAGAGGTCAGGTTCAGAACCCGCCTCCAACCCGCCTCCGTGGGATTTTGCTGGTTCCAGTTTTGGAGGTCGGGAAATGCTCCCGCCTCCAGCTGGTCATTGTGCTATTTAACATCCTTAAATGCTCATTAAGGGCATTTCTAAGCCTATTTTGAGAGGCCCTCATGATTTTTCCAGCTTTTCGGTGTGATCCACGCACCTCCTAAACCACGTCAGGTTAACCTGGTGGGTTGACTCATGGGTGGCCTCCTCACTGCTGCAGGTCTAACAAGACATTGTTTATTGCAGCAAGGATTACTTGCAGGTGCCAGACCTTGGCTTTAAAAGGTCTCTGAGCACTTTTAGAAGGCGGAGGTGCTGCAGCTTGACTCCATCAGCTGTGGGACCTCCTTGGAAGACCCTCTCCTCACTTGCAATGAGCGCTTCCACAAAGGAGGCATCTACAAGCAGCATGGGAACCATTCATTTTCTTTCTACATGGACCTCAGATGAGGATGATGAGAAGGAGGAGGATCTGGAGGAGGAGGGGGAGGTGGTCAGAGCCCGGGATGCAAGGGATGAACTTATCATGGCCAGATTTGCATAGGTTGCCCAAGTTCGCACATGTCCTTTGCTCCATTCTAGGACATCAGTGACAATGGACATGACTCGCTGGCCTCCTTTCACTCAGGCCACCAACCTGACAATGCAAGTGTGGTGGTGCCTGCAATGTGGAGCTGCCGAAGGCAAAAGAACAGATGGCATAACGCCAATATTTTGGCTTCAAATCATTTTAATGCTTTCCAACAGGGATGGTATTTCATCAATACACAGAAACAGGTTTCCAATCTGCTCACAGATCTGGAGGTTATGGCCTAGAAATTCGGTGGGCTGCGCCACCAGTTAACGCCCAAAGAGGGCACTTAGTGGGTTTAGCACCACTGGCCACGCCTCCCGCGAAATTTAGCGGGGTGCTAATGGCGGCGTTAGCCGGTAGCGCTGCGCTGCCACCGATGATGTCATCGGTGTGCGCAGTGCCCTGCTACCACCCCGATCGCCAAATTTGCGACCGATTCAGGGGGGCCTACCTGCAGCAGTAGAGGCGCGGAGGTGCGTGAGGAAATCTACATGATATAAGGGGTTAATTTCGGGTGCTTGCTGGGTAAAAGTTTTCAGACTTGACACAGGTAAAGAGTCGATGTGTAACTAGAGCTATTGCATGTACCTGGATTACAGCCAAGAACAGGTGTCTGCCCACCTAATGAGAATGTAGAAGTGAAACAATGGGTTCCGTTTGAAGTACCCAGTGACCTAATAACTTGTTAGACCTAGTCTCCAGATACATGATTAAGATTAAGGAAGACCTCCGGTTACATGATTCATATCCTGTTATATCTTAACCATTGACTTATGTGTCCAGGATCCTTCTGTCAATATGTCATAAGACCTAATGATTAATCTAAAATGTATCCTGATTGAGGAACAAAGGAATGTCAATTAAACTTGTTTGTTACACTGTATAAATATGGAACGCTTACGCTGTATCATTGGAATAGTAGCCTCACCCTTTGAGTGGAGGTACTGATTCCCCTTGCAAGTGAAATAAAAGGCCTGTCCGTCTGACGAATCCAAGAGTGTATTGAGTCATTACCCAGAGCTAAGAAAAAGGCACTTCAACAATTTGGAGGTTCCACCGAGATGGCTTGCTGTACCAATTGGTGGGTTAACAGACGCCGAGTACGTTGCTCGGTTAGGAAAATCCCATCGGCCGAAGGTGGTGTTTTGCCACATTTTTGGGACTTTCCCTGCCAGAAGCATAGCTGCGCATAGTCTGTTTATTCCATTGGACAGTACTGCCATCGGGTAATTGACTCACAAGGTTCGGAGGCTAAACTGCCGTTGTGACTGCTTCCCTTTCAGAAACGGAACAGAGGATCAGCCATGAGGCGCTGACGCCCTGCGAACAGGATCATGCAGAAAAGGACGGTAGGAAGCGCTGAAATAAAGGTACCAGAGAGAGAAGGTTAAGTCACAAATTTGATTAACTAAGGAGCTAGCGATTTACTGGAAATTGAACTAGCAAGGTTCCAGCTTGCTGAGAGAGAAGGTTAAGTCACGAATTTGATTTAACTAAGGAGCTAGCGATTTATTGGAAATTGAACTAGCAAGGTTCCAGCTTGAAGTTAGTTGGGACAAATTGAAGGCCCTTTTTGCCAACGATTTGGCTAAAGGGAGTAGGGTAGAAGGAGAGAGAGTGGGTGAAGTTAGTTGGGACAAATTGAAGGCCCTTTTTGCTAAAGATTTGGCTAAAGGGAGTAGGGTAGAGGGAGAGAAGAGTGGGTGATTGTCTGAAACACAATGGCCCAGTAATTCCTGTCACAACGCGTGAGTAAGGACGGGGTACTCACGCGTGTGCCAGGAGGAATTGTCGGTTTTCAGCATGCACAGCGCATGCGCTGAAAACCGGCATTTCCTGTCCTCTGACCCAAGGGGTTAAGAGGCTAAACGCATGCGCGGTATCGGGCAGCGCGTGCGTCTTGGATTTCCTGTATTTTTACAGATTTGCGCATGTGTAAAGGCCTCCGGTTTTTACGCATGGAAAAACCAGACGTAAGTACTTAGTTTTACAGGTAAGTGGTCTTTTAGTACAATTTAGAATTTTTTTTTCCACAGGTTTATTATTTTTAAAGAATCTACAGTAAGGTAAGTTTAGTTTTAGACCCTATTTTTTAAAAATGGATTTTTTTCAAAAATTTGATTAATTGTTTAAAATAGTTTTTTAAAGTTATTCATAGTTAATTTAATTATTGGGATGCTTTTTAAAATTTTATTTAAAGTTTAAGTAGTGTTTTGGGGTGCAGTACTTTTCATGAGTTTGACAGTCTTTACTATCAAACTTATGAATGAAGTTTCCCCTCCCCTGATTGGCTGAACAGTGCTCACCTGACCCCAGCCGGCACATCGCACTAACTACACCGCTGGGTCAGGTTAGCACAGCGCGCCGACATCAGAACCTGGCCACTGACAGGAAATCCACTGCGGGCCAGATTTCAGATGTCGGCGCGCAGGGTGAGCGCACATCGGGGGCTTGCACGCGCGGCAAGCCCCCGACAGGAATTACTGGGCCAATGTCAATGTTTAATGTTTATGAGAGTGAGTATTTAACTACTTGTTATTATCAATCAACTTCATCCAGTAAGGCTGCATAGGTTGGGGATTTAGTAACACTTTGGTTGTTGTTTAACAAGTGTATTGTTTATTGTTTATTGTCATATGTATTAATGTTTAGTCATGTCTGATCTGTAGAGGCGTCCCACGCAGATCATAGAGTGTTACGGAATTGTTGTATGTTTTAACTAAAATATTTAAGCTGGAAAAAAAAACTGCAGAAGGGGTTGGAAAAGACCCAAGCCGGGGAAGTGAGTCCCGCGGCGGAAAGTGTTGTTGAGAAAATAGTGATGTCTTTTACATGATCCACTAAGCTATTGTGGATTCAGTATTTTCCCAGTTAGAAATGCCTTCCACGAGGGTTGAGAACCCTCGAGTTTAAAAGCATAAGGATATGTCTTAATGTGTTGTAAATATTTGAAAAAAAAACCTTGTTGCAGTCAGTTGACTAAATTCAGTCGGGAAGTGCTGAGTTTCAGTCGCCTGGCCTCAGGCCGGTTATTAAGAGGGCAAATGCCCCACGTGAAGGCCGGGACCATAAAGTAGGCGCCGAAACTCTAAAGGCACTCGGAGTGACAAATGGTCAAGGACTTTGTGACACTGATTTGAAGTAAAGACCAAGAAGATTGGATGTGACTGTAATTTTGATACATATGTACAGTTTATTAATCTGATCTGTAGGGGCGTACAACGCAGATCACGGATTGTCACAGGAGTTTAGATTGTTTTAAGTGAACCATTTAAGCTGCTAAAATGGGTGCTAGCACCAGTAAGCCACCCGAGAAAGGCACGCCAGCAGCCTTTATGTTAAAGAACTGTGGTCAATCATCCATTGATCACCCAGCAAATTGGTCCAAATGGACTGTAAATAAGACTAGACCCTTTCCCTCAGATGGTTCATTTAACATAGAAAGAATTACTTGTCTCGAGGAATGTTTAATGGACAAGAGAGAAATAGAGAACAGCCAGATAAAAAGACTGCCTCTATGTTTGTTGAGTCAGAAGAAAAAAAAAATTACCCCGAAGAAACACCTTTCTCCTCTATTATGGTAGGATAACAAGGTAACTATAGAAGGATGAATAGAGGGGAATATAGAGGAAGACGTGGTAGAGTAAGAGGGTATGGACGATCTGGTAATTGTTACAATTGCGGACAACCCGGACATTGGGCAATGACCTGCGAAAAATCGTCAGAACCAAACCTCCAATAATGGACCTCCGTTAGAGAATAAAGGTCCTAATTTCACTGTCCATAACCCTTTTTCGGACTAGTCAGGAGGTTACCCTACAAACGGACAGGGATTTAGGAGAAATAGAGATCAGAATTACTGACTGACACCAGCAGCCCCAGGCACCACAGACCACCAAATGCCCGTTGTTTACGAAGGCACTCTACAAGGTAAATGATGCCGATCCTCACTGCACTCTTGCAGTAGCCAAATTTCACCATTCTAAAGATTTAGGACCTATGGTAAAGCGTATGGGCTCTTTGCCCACCTCGAAAACTTGGTGTAGGGGTGGCGCCACACTTACAGAATACGGAGATAAGGGATTTTCCGTTAGATTAAATCAGAAAATAACTTTCAACGGACTCCTGACAAGAGAAGAAAAATTGGAAGCAAGAACGTGGCTATGCCAAGAGGCTGAAACGCTTTTAAAACAATTACCCAATATTTTGTGGGCAAAACACCCAAATGAGGCAGGAAAGATGTATACTGCACAGCCCTATAAAGTTACAATTAATCCAGCTGCACCATTACCCAAAAGGTCACAGTATCCATTGTCAGAGAAAGCAGAAAAAGGAATTGAGCCAGTGATGGAATCATTGTTAAAACAGGGAGTTAACGCCGGATAGAATAAAGGTCGTTTGCAACACATCGTTGCCAAAAACTAAAAGAGAAATGAAGCATTTCCTAGGAATGACTGGCTATTGTAGACAATGGATATTGAACTATTCAGAAATAACCAGACCACTATTGGACATGAGCATGACAAATTTGGAAAATTCGCGGTTACCTGACTTCCTCGGGAACCCAGATTAAAAATGCACAAGAAGTGCAAAATCTTTTACTAGCTATTCAGAGACATAAACAGATTGCAATTATTAAGTGCCAAGCGCACACGGGGCATTTGGACAAGGTTGCGCTTGGAAACGCTGCTGCAGATAGCGCTGCTAAGTCAGTAGCTATATCAAGTACTGAACGATAAGTTTCAGCCTTCCCTGTTAGGGAAAAGCCAGAGATACCGCAGCTCCCATCCTTAGATGATGTGCTGACCCATCAAGATAGGGCCAGTTCTGATGAAGTAAAGGAATGGGTTGTTAATCATTGTTTTAAAAACACTGACGGCTTATGGGTCCATCATGACGGCCGCATGGTGGCACCCAAATCATTACTATCACCAATTGCCCGATGTGTTCATAAATTCACCCATGCGGGCAAAGGGGGGATGGCGGACTATATCCTTAAGACCTGGTATGCACCAGGAATCTCAAAATTGGCAAAACAAATTTGTGAAAATTGTATTATCTGCCAGACCATGAATGCAGGAAAAAAATAAAGAAGGTACAGCCCGCATCCCATCCAAACCCCATGGGTCCTTTTGTACACTTGCAAATGGATTTTATTGAACTACCTGTATGTATGAGCTTTAAATATGTATTAGTTATTATTGATATGTTTTCAAGATGGATTGAAGCTTTTCCTTGCAGAAAGAAGGACGCTACCACTGTTGCTAAATGTTTATTGAAGGACATTGTGCCTCGTTTTGGGATACCAGCAAAACTGTCAAGTGACAGAGGGTCCCATTTTACAGGAACAGTGATTAAGGAACTATGCAAAGCCTTACAGATTAATCAACACCTCCATTGCAGTTATCATCCACAGTCGGCTGGACTAGTGGAAAGATACAACGGGATGCTGAAAAATAAGCTTGCAAAACTGTGTAAAGAAACTGGACTTAAATGGGTTGAATTGTTGCCCATAGCTTTAATGACAATGCGGTCTGCTACCAACAGAACTACAGGATTGTCGCCTCACGAGATCGTCATGGGAAGACCACAAAGATTGCCCTTTTCGGCACCTTTAACAGCTAAACAAATGGGCATTCATAAAATGGAGGAAGATATGTTGAGTTATTGTATTGCACTAACCAAATGCATTTCTAGTTTCCATCAACAGGTAAAAGAAGCCCAGGTCGATCCCGCTGAAGGAAAGTGCCATACTTTTGAGCCAGGAGATAACGTCTACATAAAAATCTTTAAGCGAAAGAATAGCCTTTAACCCAGATTTGAGAGACCCTTCCAGGTACTCCTGACCACAAACACCGCTGTAAAAGTAAAGGAGCGACCAACATGGATACACGCGTCCCATTGTAAGAAGGCATCAGTTGAAGACGATACACTGTCAAGATGAACTGGATTTGGACTCTAATAAGACTGTTCCTTTTGTTAACGATAATTGAAACTGCCATATGGATTTACCCAGATCCCCTGAAAGGCAAACCATGCACAAAAGAATGTGTACTTTTAACCAAAAATCTCTTTTATATTATATGCTATAATGAGACCATGAAAGTTCAGCTTCAGGATAACACTATGCAGGTACCCCCGTATCAACCCCTGAGTCTTAGGATTAGGCAGAATAAGATAGTAGAAGAAGATAGTGGACAGAAGCTTGATAAGCTATGGGTTACATGCCCCGATACTGTGTCACCAAGTGAAAGAATTGCGAATGAAGGAGTTATCTGTAGTGGTAATCCAAAGGGAGGACTGGCCCTGATGGCCAGGCCAATGTTTAGTAACAATCCAGTTACACAGCCCTTTATTTCAACATTAGCCACTCAGAAAAGAAAACTTAATAGGACAGATAAGAAACAGGGAAGAAGAGGAAGAAGGCTGTTAAACAAGCATGGCTATACATGAGTTATTTGTATGCCAAAAGACAGAACCTTACTAAATGCTGGATATGCAGTCACACCCCTATACATGCAGAGGGTGGAATACCCCTATGGCCCATTCCCTTTGGAATGGAGGAGATGGTAGGGTGGTTATTACAATCTAATACTACCTGGAACAATGAGGATGCCCCTGGTACAGTGTCCCAAAATAGTTTGAATCCAGAACAACTAGAAGATGAGTGGAAGGGAGCAGGATATAACCTAACGAAATTCAAAGGATGGTTTCATCCCCAATATGATAATCAAAGGAATCCAGAAAGTTTATTAGTCACCTCAATGGGGACGTTAAACAATACAAAAGGAGAGGTCTGCCTGGTCAAGGGAAGGAGGCACGTGTGCAATCATAGGAACTGAATGTTGCACCTATATTCCAGATAGCTCAGAAAATATCACCAATTTGGTAAACCACATAAAGGAGGCCGTAAAGAAACTACACCAACCTGAACAATGGTCCATTTGGGATTGGATTTCAGGATGGGGAGGAGCACTAGGAAAACAAATACTGGAAGTCCTGATTGCAATAATTACTAATTGGTTGTTTAAAATTATTGTGTACAAAAGTCCTTTCCTCATTAACATCAACTCCTCCAGTACCAATGATGTCTGAATATGAGGATATTAAGGGTGAGACCTTTGATGTGGAATTTTTTAAACTTAGCGAAATAGATTGTCCTTAGAAAGAACAAAAGGGGGGAATGAGGAAATCTACATGATATAAGGGGTTAATTTCAGGTGCTTGCTGGGTAAAAGTTTTCAGACTTGACACAGGTAAAGAGTCGATGTGTAACTAGAGCTATTGCACATACCTGGATTACAGCCAAGGACAGATGTCTGCCCACCTAATGAGAATGTAGAAGTGAAACAATGGGTTCCGTTTGAAGTACCCAGTGACCTAATAACTTGTTAGACCTAGTCTCCAGATACATGATTAAGATTAAGGAGGACCTCCGGTTACACGATTCATATCCTGTTATATCTTAACCGTTGACTTATGTGTCCAGGATCCTTCTGTCAATATGTCATAAGACCTAATGATTAATCTAAAATGTATCCTGATTGAGGAACAAAGGAATGTCAATTAAACTTGTTTGTTACACTGTATAAATATGGAACGCTTACGCTGTATCATTGGAATAGTAGCCTCACCCCTTGAGTGGAGGTACTGATTCCCCTTGCAAGTGAAATAAAAGGCCTGTCCGTCTGACGAATCCAAGAGTGTATTGAGTCATTACCCAGAGCTAAGAAGTAAGGCACTTCAACATGCGGGGCGGCCATTTTTTTTGCTGGCAGCCTGCCTGCACCTCTCCATGCCGCCGTCCCCGGCCTCCTGAGACCCCCACTGCGTTGTGCCGGCTGTCTCCCAAGAGCCCGGCACTTCTCCTCGGTGCTGGGCTCTTTTGCCGGAACTCGCGATTGCCGATCGCGCTGCAGCAGGCCCCTCCCCTTTAAGAAGGGGAGGAAGGCCTGCAGTACCGCAGCGCGCTGTGCCGCAGCGTGTGGTGCTGCGGCACGTTGCGCTGCGATTTTCAGTTGCAGCACCCCAAGAGGGATGCAGGGCGCCTTGAGTAGCGCTGTGCTTCCGCCTGGGGCGCTGAAACTGAATTTCCGGTGGGCATTTGCGACTCCTTCCAGGGCGGTACTTCCAGCGCCCTGGCGAGCCGAATTTCTAGGCCTATATCCCTTGGAAGCTGTACCCACACAGCCTTGGTTTCTTCGGCAGGCCTCTTCCTCCGAGATGAGTGGAAGAGCACCTCCATGCTAGCTGTCACCCCCTCCAACAACATTTGCAGCGCCTCATCCGAGAGCTTCGGGTAGGCCCTTGCCTTGGAATTGGACATAGTTGTTTCTCAAAAGATGTTGGAGGTGGTACAGGAGATGCAGAAATGCTGTGGAGTGAGCCAAGGGAGCAAGAAGCCATAAAATCAGACTGGAAAAGTGCTGTCAACAGAGGCGAGATTCAGTCCCAAAACACTAATTGAGCAAGGGCATCCCACACCTCTGAAATCAAGTGGCCAATCATGGGAAAATTCCAATTTTTGAAACCTATCAGTGGAGGCGAGTTTCAAACCCACCCAAACTGAAACCCGCCTCCATCTCGCCTCCAGTGGGAAAATCGCCCCCAATGAGTGCGGGTTCGGAACCTGCCTCCAACCCGCCTCGGCAGGATTTTGCCGGTGCCGGTTTTGCAGGTGGAAAATGGTCCCGCTGAAGGGATATTTACTAGTCCCGGATCAGGCGTATTTCTCAGATGTTCATTTTCAACTAAAGTTTGAGGTAGCCAAATCCTAAAGACGCTTAGCTGGGTCTAAAGGTCTGGGCTATCTCTCCTTAAAGGAAAGGAACAACCCGGGAATGTTACCGCCCCCCAGATAGCGCTTTTAATAATTTAGCTAGACTGTAACATCCCGGATATTATGAGGGTCTGGAAAACTCCCCTCAGACATGTACCTCTCCACCAAAGAGTGTGCAGAGATTGAGTTTGCGAGTTATTGATACAGAAGACTTATGTGAGACAATTCTAAAAATATATAGAGATTTATTAAAAGAACTGACATGCAATTTACAGTTGGTGAATCAGTCAATCACAAAGAAAAAGAGAAAAAATATGATCTTATTATTAACAGAAAATCTTACTTTTAAATCTTAACTCCGCTACAGTATTGCAATTCTTAAAGTTTTCTATACAGGATATCCATCAATATCAAATACCTTTGATCCCCGAGGTACAAAGGGTGGAAGACCACAGAGCCGCCCCTTTAGTCAAGAATCGCTTTGCCCGATTAAAGCGAGTCTGCTATCTCATTTGAGACTTCAATATTTATACCCTTTTTCAGTTGTATTTCCTTTAAAGTTTCTGCTGATGCAAGTTAATTATCCCTATTCATCTTTCTGCTGACCTCTTCAATTCTTTTACTGATACATCAGCTTGTAATATTCCAGAATCTTGACTCATCTCCAGGCGTTCTGGATTCACCATATAAAACGGTGTGCAGGGCAGGTGTCCCTTATTTTATGTCATCTTTATGAGGGCAGATGTTCCTTATCTTATGTGCCATCTTTACGAAGTTTAAATTAAAACACCTTATCCAGGGTGGACCATTGATTTTGTTCCCAAAAGTCAGCCTCGCGGAGCCATGGCACCTTCTGTTTCAATAAGGTTATTTATTCAGGGTCAACAACTCCTCCTGTTTCAATAAGGTTATTTATTCAGGGTCAACAACTTCTCGGCCTAGAAATTGAGTGGGCTTAGCGCCCATTTTGCGGCGCTAGAGGGCATTGCGCTGGACTTACAGCCGGTTTTGAAATTGACTAGGGCCCAACATCGGCGTTACACCGGTAGCGCTGCGCCGGCACCGATGACGTCATCAGTGTGCGCAGCGTCCCGGTTGCCGTGGTGACGGGCCCCAGTGCCGAAATTCAGTTGCGGCCGCCTCGCCCGTGGCAGCCGCAACTAAGACTCTGGCAACAGAGTCTTACACGACTTTGCGCCGGCGCATAAAGGTGGAGCGGCGGCCGGCCGCTTTCCCGCCGGCCGCCTGCCCGCACCTCCCTCCCCGGACTCCCCCACCCCACCCCCCGCGGAACAGATGCTTCTCGGCTGCGAGCCCGGCACTTCCCCGAGGTGCCGGGCTCAATTTTGTGGCGATTTAACCGGCCAGCGGGCGGGTGCAGGCAGCTCCTCCTTAACTGAAGGAGGAGGCCTGCACTTCCCGAGCCTGCCGCACCGCATCGGGCGCCGCAGCGCCGGAATAGCGCCGCAATGCGGCGCGTAGCACCAGTTTTCAGGCGCAAACAGCCTTCAGTAGCGCCGGCAGCCGTTTGGGCGCGGCGCTACTGAATTTTTGGCGCGCACAGCGCGACTTAGCACCGGCGCTAAATTTCCAGCGTTAAGCCCCGGCGCAGCGCAAACTCAATTTCTAGGCCCTCCTGTTTCAATAAGGCCAGAATTATTTCATAAGATCGTGTATTTTTCAAAATAGGTTATATAGCTTAATCCTTCACACCACCTCCAGCTGGTCAGAGAGCTTGTTAAGAGGCGTGAATGGTCATTAAGGGCCTCTCTAAGCTTATTTTGAGAGGCCCTCGTGATTTTACGACCATTTCGGCATGTTCCATGACCCTCCTGAACCACGGCAGCTAAACCTGGTGGGTTGACAAGTGGGTGGTCTCCTCACAGCTGCAGGTCCAACATTAAATTGTTTATTTCATCAGGGATTAGTTGCAGGTGGCAGAACTTTGCTTTAAAAGGTCTTTGAGCACTTTTAGAAGGCCTTCCAAAGTCGGAAGTGCTGCAGCTTGAATCTATCAACTGTGGGACTTCCTTGGAAGATCCTCTCCCTGCTTGCAATGAGCGCTTCCCCAACAGAGGCATCTGCAAGCAGCATGGGAACCATTCATTTTCTTTCACCATGGACCTCAGATTTGGATGAGGAGCAGGCTGAGGAGGAGGAGGCTGAGGAGGAGGCAGATCTGGAGGAGGAGGAGGAGCAGGAGGAGGAGGAGGAGCAGGAGGAGGAGAAGCAGGAGGAGGTCAGAGCACCGGTGTATCGACAAGGAGCAGCAGCAGCACACGAGTACATGGCTGCCTGGGATGCAAGGGATGAACTTATCCTGGCCAGATTTTTTATAGGTTGCCCAAGTTGGCACATGTCCTTGGCTCCATCCTAAGACATCATTGACAATGGACATGACTCGCTGGTCTCCTTTCACTCAGGCACCAACCTGACAACGCAAGTGTGGTGGTGCCTGCAATGTGGAGCTGCCTAAGGCAAAAGAACAGATGGCATAACGCCAACATTTTGGCATCAAATCATTTTAATGCTTTCTAACAGGGATGGCATTTCATCAATACACAGAAACATTCACCCAATCTGCACACAGATCTGGAGGTTATACCCGTTACCAGCTGTACGCACACAGCCTTGGTTTCTTTGGGAGGCCTCTTCCTCCCAGATGAGTGGAAGAGCACCTCCCTGCTAGCTGTCACCCCCTCAAACAACATTTGCAGCGCCTCATCCGGGAGCTTCGGGTAGGCCCTTGCCTTGGAATTGGACATAATGGTTTCTCAGAAGATGTTGCAGGTAGTGCAGCATAGGCAGAAATCCTGTGGAATGATCCAAGGCAGCAAGAAGCCATAAAATCAGGCTGGAAAAGTGATGTCAGCAGAGGCGGGTTTCAATCCCAAAACAGTAATTGACCAAGGGGATCCCACACCTCTGAAATCAAGTGGCCAATCAGGGGAAAATTGCAATTTTTTGAAAAATTTTAGTGGAGGTGGGGTAACATAGAAACATAGAAGATAGGAGCAGGAGTAGGCCATTCGGCCCCTCGAGACTGCTCCGCCATTTAATGAGATCATGGTTGATCATCCAAATTCAGTACCCTGTCCCTGCTTTCTCCCCATACCCCTTGATGCCTTTAGCCTTAAGAAATATATCTAATTCCTTCTTGAATATATTTAATGAATTGGCCTCAACTGCCTTTTGTGGTAGAGAATTCCACAGGTTCACCAGTCTCTGGGTGAAGAAATTCCTCCTCATCTCAGTCCTAAATGGCTTACCCCTTATCTTTAGACTGTGACCCCTGGTTCTGGAGTCCTCCGCCATCGGGAACATCCTTCCTGCAACTAGTCTGCCTAGTTTCAATGAGATCCCCTCTCATTCTTCTAAACTCCAGCGAATATAAGCCCAATCGATCCAATCTCTCCTCAGACGTCGTTCCTGCCATTCCAGGTATCAGTCTGGTGAATCTTCGCTGCACTCCCTCCATGGCAAGAACATCCATCCTCAGATAAGACAACCAAAACTGCACACAATACTCAAGGTGTGGTCTCACCAAGGCCCTGTACAGCTGCAGCAAGACATCCATGCTCCTGTACTCAAACCCTCTCACTATGAAGGCCAACATACCATTTGCTTTCTTAACCGCCTGCTACACCTGCAGGCTTACCTTCAGCAACTGGTGCACAAGGACACGCAGGTCTCGTTGCACTTTGCCTTCTCCCAATCTATTGCCATTCAGATAATAATCTGCCTTCCTGTTTTTGCCACCAAAGTGGATAACCTCGCATTTATCCACATTATACTGCATCTGCCATGCATCTGCCCAATCACCCAACCTGTCCAAATCATACTGGAGTTTCTCGGCATCCTCCTCACAGCACACACGCCCACCCAGCTTTGTGTCACCTGCAAACTTGGAGATATTACATCTAGTTTCCTCGTCTAGATCATTAATATATATTGTGAATAGCTGGTGTCCTAGGACCGATCCCTGCGGTACCCCATTAGTCACTGCCTGCCACTCGGAAAAAGACCCGTTTATTCCAACTCTTTGCTTCCTGTCTGCCAACCAGTTCTCTTTCCAAGTCAGTACCTTACCCCCAATCCAATGTGCTTTTACTTTACATGCTAATCTCTTATGCGGGACCTTATCGAAAGCTTTCTGAAAGTCCAAATACACCACATCCACTGGTTCTCCCTTATCTAGATTAGTCAAGCACGATTTACCTTTTGTAAATCCATGTTGACTTTGTCGGATCCTGTCACTGTTTTCCAAGTGCTCTGCTATTACATCTTTTATAATGGACTCTAGCATTTTCCCCACTACCGATGTCAGACTTGCCAGTCTATAATTCCACGTTTTCTCTCTACCACCTTTTTTGAATAGTCGGGTTACATTAGCTACCCTCCAATCCATGGGAACTGTTCCAGAGTCTCTAGAATTTTGGAAGATGACCAGCAATGCATCTACTATTTCTAGGGCCACTTCCTTAAGTACCCTAGGATGTAGATTATCAGGCCCTGGGGATTTATTGGCCTTCAATCCCGTCAATTTCCCTAACACCATTTCCCTACAAATATTGATTTCATTCAGTTCCTCCCTCTCATTAGACCCTATGTTCCCCGACATCTCTGGGAGGTTATTTGTGTCCTCCTTTGTGAAGACAGAACCAAAGTATGTATTTAATTGGTCTGCCGTTTCTTTGTTCCCCGTTATAAATTCCCCTGATTCTGACTGCAAGGGACCTACACTTGATTTCACCAATCTTTTTCTCTTCACATATCTATAGAAGCATTTACAGTCAGTTTTTATTTTCCCTGGGAGCTTGCTCTCATACTCTATTTTCCCCCTCTCATTTAATCCTTTGTCCTCCTTTGATGAATTCTAAACTGCTCCCAATCCACAGGTTTGCTGCGTTTTCTGGCCAATTTATATGTCCTCTCCTTGGATCTTATGCTTTCCTAATTTCCCTTGTTAGCCACGGTTGAGTCACCTTTTTTGTTTTATTTTTATGCCAAACAGGGATGAACAAATTCTGTATTTCAACCATGTGATCTTTAAATGTTTGCCATTGCCTATCCACCATCAACCCTTTAAGTAACGTTCCCCAATCCATCCTAGCCAACTCGCGCCTCATACCATCGTAGTTTCCTCTATTTAAATTCAGGACCCTAGTCTCTGAGTCAAAACTTCACTCTCCATCTTAATGAAGAATTCTCTCATATTATGATTGCTCCGCCCCAAGGGGCCTCGCACAACAAGATTGCTAATTAATCCTTTCTCATTACATAATACCCAGTCTAAGATGGCCTGATCTCTAGTTGGTTCCTCGACATATTGGTCCAGGAAACCATCCCGAATACACTCCAGGAATTCCTCCTCCACAGTATTGTTACTAATTTGGTTAGCCCAATCTATATGTAGATTAAAGTCACCCATGATAACTGCTGTGCCCTTATTGCACGCTTCTCTAATTTCCCGTTTATGCCATCCCCAACCTCAGCATTACTGTTTGGGGGTATGTATACAACTCCCACTAATGTTTTCTGGCCCTTGGTATTTCTCAGCTCTACCCATACAGATTCCACATCATCAGAGCTAATATCCTTCCTTACTATTGTGTTAATCCCCTCTTAATCAGCAATGCTACCCTCCTCCTTTTCTTTTTTGCCTGTCTTTCCTGAATATTGAATACCCCTGGATGTTGAATTCCCAGCCTTGGTCACCCTGGAGCCATGTCTCCGTAATCCCAATTATATCATATCCGTTTACATCTATTTGCGCAGCTAATTCATCCACCTTATTACGAATGCTCCTCGCATTAAGACACAAAGCCTTCAGGCTTGTTTTTTTAACACTCTTAGACCTATTAGAATTATTACTTACTGTGGCCATGTTTGCTTTAAACCCTTGATTTCTCTGACTGCCACATTTGCTTTTCTCCTTCTCTTTTGCTTCTATCCTTGCTTCCCTTTCCTCTGTCTCCCTGTACAGGTTCCCAACCCCCTGCCATTTTAGTTTAAACCCTCCCCAACAGCACTAGCAAACACTCCCCCTAGGACATCAGTCCCAGCCCTGCCCAGGTGCAAACCATCCAGTTTGTACTGGTCCCACCTCCCCCTGAACCAGTTCCAATGTCCCAGGAATTTGAATCGCTCCCCCTTGCACCATTCCTCTAGCTACATATTCATCTGAAATATCCTTCTACTTCTACTCTGACTAGCATGTAGCACTGGTAGCAATCCTGAGATTACTACCTTTGAGGTCCTATTTTTTAATTTACCTCCTAACTCCCTATATTCAGCTTTTAGGACCTCATCCTGGTTTTTACCCATATCGTTGGTACCTATATGCATCATGACAACTGGCTGTTCACCCTCCCCCTCCAGAATGCCCTGCAGCCACTCCGAGACATCCTTGACCCTTGCACCAGGGAGGCAACATACCATCCTGGAGTCTCGTTTGCGGCTGCAGAAATGCCTATCTATTCCCCTTACAATAGAACCCCCTATCACTATAGCTCTCCCGCTCTTTTTCCTCCCGTCCTGTTTCAAACCCACCCAAACTGAAACCCGCCTCTATCTTGCCTCCAGTGGGAAAAGCACCCCCATTGAGTCCTTTTTTCTCACTGGAATATATCTTTGTTTTCTGCCACTGCTTACCTACCGTCTTACCTTTTAATCTATTTTCCCAGTCCACTTTAGCTAACTCTGTCTTCATACCTTTGTAATTTCCTTTATTTAAGTTTAAGACACTAGTTTCAGACCTAGATTTCTCACCCTCAAACTGAATGTGAAATTCTACCATGTTATGATCACTGTTCCCTAGAGGATTTGTTACTATGAGATCATTAATTAATCCTGTCTCATTACACATTACCAGATCTAAAATAGTCTGTTCCCTGGTTGGTTCTAAGAAACCGTCCTGAATACACTATGAACTCATTCTCAAGGCTACCTTTGTCAATTTGATTTGTCCAATCTATATGAAGATTAAAATCGCCCGTGATTATTGCAGTACCTTTCTTACAAGCCCCCATTATTACTTGATTTATACTCTGTCCTACAGTGTAGCTACTGTTAGGGGGTCTATAGAATACTTCCACCAGTGACTTCTTTCCCTTACTATTTCTTATCTCCATACAAACTGATTCTACATCTTGATCTTCCGAGCCAAGATCATTTCTCACTACTGCACTGATCTCTTCCTTTATTAACAGAGCTACCCCACCTCTTTTTCCTTGCTGCCTATCCTTCCAAAATGTCAAATACACCTTGTCATGAATCTTATCATTCATGAAGAAATGACTCATGAAATAACACTGGGCGGCCAGCTGGTGGCGCCGTCCAAGGAGTATAAATACTCGGGCGTGGGCCCAGATTGCCCAGGACGTTTTTGTAACCAGGACCTAGTGATGTAACGAGAATCTCATGGTTGTGAAACAGTTGATTAAAGCCTTGTTTTATACTCAACCAAGTGCTTAGTGAGTTTTCTTACGTCACCCCTGACTATTAGTTCCCAGCACTCTTATATTAATACGCTCTGTCCCTTCCTGTCACACTCTGGTTACCATTACCTCTATCACTGCCCTGCACTATTGCCTTATCCTTTCTCTTTAACTTTCTAAATTTCCCCTCACCTGAACCCTCCCGCCCACTATTTAGTTTAAGATGCTATATCAATGCAAGTTGTTGTTGTACGCAGATTGCTCCCATATATAAAATGTAAGATTTTATGGTAAGTTTGATGAATGTAGTTTCCTTTTAAATCTAAGTAAAATTTGAAACATTATAATAGTTGCTCCTGTTTAGTAGTTACCAGATAGGCTATGTATGTATTCAAAGCTGAAATAGACTGTGTAGCAATCATTGAACAATCCTGATAAGCTAAAATAAAACCACATGACAGACTGTGAATAAAAGAAATGCATACAGTTCAAATTAATACGCTTCCCTTTTAAGAAGCAATCATAATAAATGCTTTGTGGTTTTCAGAGTATATAGCTACAGCATTTAACGTGTAAATGTTTTAAAAACCCATGATTAGGATATCATCATACCATTGTTTGCCTTCTGGATGCACTATGTACTTCAGGCTAAATCTTGTCATTCCATCGTCAGTTCTTACATTTCAGAAACAATGCCACTGAACGATTTAGAATGACTCCTGTAATGTGATATTTTCAGTGTAAGGTACTGTTGTGGAGTATTTTAAACCAACACTCGACACAAGGTTTTAGATCGATAGTCAAGTTGTCTTTATTGCACCGGTGGGGAAGCAGTCTGCTCTGTCTTAGCCAGACCTTTCCAAATTGGTACAGCAAACACTACGGCCTCGATTTTAACTGACCCGTGGAGTCGGGATTGAAGGCATGTGGGGGGTTAAAGTCCCGAATTCGGGGGTCCCAACACCATCCCGCTCCAAACCCGCCTCCATGTAAGTTTCAAAGGAGGCGGGTACCCACCCCCCCCCCGCACTGGGACCCGCCTACCCGAGGCGGGAAGAGATTAGTGACAATTAACTGCCTGTTAACAGGTGGTTAACAGGCAGTTTTTAGCCTAATCCCTATTTTAAAACTTGAAGCGTGGGATTCCCGACGGCTCCAAACCACACCAAGTTGGAGGAGTCGGGCCGTCGGGTTGAAGGACTTGGAGGGGTCGAGATGTTGGTGTTCAGGTGAGTGATGGGTGCATGAGTGCAAAGGTAAGTGTGTTTGATGTGTCTAAAGTGTGTGAAGAAGTTTAAATTACCTGTACTTACCTTTTTAGCCTTCCTTCCTCTAGGTTTCGGGAGTCCATCATCTAACCGGCACAGAAAGCAGAACGGCTGTGAACTGTCAAAAGTGACAGCCTGCAGCTTTCTGTGCCAGAGAGATTGCTAGCTGAGTCTGTGTAGAAGGACTCAGGTTAGAAGTAAGACTGTCAGTGTTTGACAGCTTCAAACAGCTGTGAAACACTGATATTTCATCTGTCAAAATGTCTTGACAGATGAAATTTCAGTCTGTGACGTCACCTGTTGCCGGGTGGCCCTTAATTGGCCTGCTGAGCCCGCTGGCCGGGCTCAAGAAGGTCAATCAAGTTAAAATTGCGTGGATTGTTGTAGTCCCGCCTCCTTCCCGACTTCTGAGTGAAAATCACCCCCTACATTTTTATACATTATAATACACATGTCAAAATTAATTCCTGCCATCTTCACTGATTGGTTGCCTATGCTGCGTTACATTAAAGTACCGCCTTTATTATCGGCCATTATCCCCCAAGCTGTTGTTGCACCTATGACCTTTGTTTATGCCAGATGGGATACACATTTCCTCCTTTCCTGCCTCTCTAGGCCTCTTTCATTGTTTTACTTTCCTGCCAGAACAGAACTTACATCCTCTTAGGCCTCTTATGATTCCATGTCCGGCTATGTTATCTCCACTGCCAATTCAGCAACTTGGAAAAAGGCTTACTACTGCAAAAGGCCTATTAGATTATTGTCTTTATTATATTACGCCATTCAGTGAAACTGCCAGCAATGTCAGTTTAACTCTTTCCCCACTGCAGTACTTAGCCAACTAATTTGCTTTATAGTAGCATTAACTTAACTTAAACACACAAGGTAATAAATACCGCAAACATTTTTGTTTTCTTTGGAACAGAGGAGGCTGAGGGGAGATTTCATTGAGGTGCATACAATTATGAGAGGTCGAGATAGAGTGGATAGGAAGGACCTATTTCCCTTAGCAGAGAGGTCAATAACCAGGTGGCCTAGATTGAAAGTAAATGGTGGAAGGATTAGAGGGGATTTGAGGAGAACTTTTTTCACCCAAAGGGTGGTGGAGGTCTGGAACTTACTGCCTAAAAGGGTGGTAGAGGCAGAAACCCTCATCGCATTTAAAAAGTACTTGAATATGCAAGGCTTGTGCATGAAGCATTTATGCACATTCTTTTTATGCACATTCGCAGTCAATGGGAGTTACACAAACATGTTTTCAGACATCGTTTTTTGAGTACATAGCTAGGCCAAAACAAAAAAATCACCTGTAGACCTGGGAATGCTGTATGGCACAGGTGGGAACTAAAGGTGGTTGGAAAAAATAGCCAAATATGAGGAAAATACGCAGGTAAAATAAATTTGCATTGTACCACCAAAGTTGATGTTAGTGTTAGTGCTCATAGTTTAGAAAACAGGGTTTGAGGAAATATGTTATTTACATTTATTAAATAAAACCAACCTTCTGTATATTAAAAGGAATGCAATTTTGAATCTCATCCTGTAAATTTTAGATAAATTATATTCCAGATGCTGTCTGGTCTTGTCCTACTAGTCTGACTATAACAGTTAGATAGGGCTTGAAAATCAGTTTCACTTAAATTAGTGGCTTATTTACAGCCACTTAACAATGCTTTTTTCCCCAGCTTTTTGATTTGACAGGTTGCCCACTGGTTTCCCGTTGTGTCTAGACCTCATCAGTGAAGCTGAGGCGGGAGGTGATTTGCCATTCTTTCAGCTGATGACTTGACAGCTTCAAATGCCAAGTCAAAGCTCCCAGCTGAATCAGATATCTTCCCTTCGCCACTAGCTTCTCTAAACTGCATTTCCACTACAGATTCAGGATGCTGCAAGTCTTTACACAAGTCTCCATCCAGTCTGACCTCATTACCTCTCTCACCATTGACAGATCACTTCAGTCATCTCTACTTCACCTGCCATCTATTCCATCAACATCGGTGCCCTTGAAACTATCTCAGAAACCCACCACGGTCAGCCCCAACACTAGCAGCACCGGGCACACCAGCAGCACCAACAACACCACCAACCTACTCCACAATCAACTGCTGCTGCACAGGACAGAGGGCATCAGCATCTGACCACATTGCTACCCGGGAGGCCAGGGATAGCCTCACCATGGCTAGATTTACTTCGCTTGCCGCTGTACACCCTGGCTGCCACATGATGCTCCAGGTTGACACCACCCCACACCAACACCATAAAGCATCCCTACAATGCCTAAGCCGTTCCTTTCATAAGAACATAAGAACATAAGAAGTAGGAGCAGGAGTAGGCCATACGGCCCCTTGGGCCTGCTCTGCCATTCAATAGGATCATGGCTGATCCGAACCTAGACTCACGTCCACTTCCCTGCCCGCTCCCCGTAACCCCTAATTCCCTTATCAGCTAGGAAATTGTCTATCTCCATTTTAAATTTATTTAATGTTGCTAATCACACTCATCACCATTGCGGGGGGTACTGTTATGTCTCACCATTCACTGTAACTCACTAAGCCACTTCCAAAGGTGCACACAAATTTGTCCCAAGAACGCAAAGTGTTCAAAATAAAGGTTTCAATGTTTGACACCATATTAACAGAAACTTTACATGAACATTGCATAAAATACCCAAGCTTTACAATTACAATTCAATTTTATTTGTCATATATGCAGCAGACGTGTGTACTGCACAATGAAATGTTGATTTTTATGAGTCCTCCCAACATTGGAATAAATATGGCATAACAATGATAAAAATGATAAAATACTAATAGAAGTGCCCACCCTTGTGTGTTGTTAGTTCGTATGATTGCACTAGGATGAGGGTGAGTGTGAGAGGTGTTTAGTGAGATGGGGAAGTGATAATGTAGATAGAGAGGGATGGGTGGAGGTGCAAGGTAAGTTGGTGTGAGTAAGGATGTGCAGGAGTAGGGTAGGAAAGGCAAAGTGATGGGGATGTGATGAGTGGCACAGCAGGATGCGGTTGAGTGTGGCTTTGTACTAACGTTTCGTGATCTACTGAGAACATTGAAACGTTTGTGCCACTACAGTCTGGTCTTCCTGACAACATCCCTGCTTGTGTCCTCCTGTGCAACGTGCAACCAGGCTGCGTTGGTGTCCTGGGGAGGTGTCTTCCACCCATTGGAAGGGAAGAGAACCTCCCTGTGTGCTGTGACTCCCTCCATAAGCATATGGAGGGAGTCATGGGAGAGCCTGGGTGCAGCCGTGCACCTCTGTGCAGTGCTTGCCTCTGTTTGCAGCACCTCAATGCTGCAGAACATTGACAGCATAAATGTTAAGATCAATTTGCGCATGGTCCCTTTAAGGAAACCAGCTGATGACGTGTCAGCAAGTGACGTCATCAGACCTGCTTCCTTCAATTGGCCAGCAAATGCGCTGGGCAGGCTCAACAAGCCCAATCAGGGGAAAACCACTTTGGACAGTGGCCTGGACCCGCCACCGACGTCGCCTGCCATGGACCCGCCAAGGTTGGTAAAATCCAGCCCGATGTATCTGGGCTGCTTTATATTTCATTACATTGAAAGGGACAAACAGAACCATAAGAAATTAAGGGTTGAATTTTAATCCCCAAGAATGGGTGGGTTGGAAGCAGGTGGAGGGTTAAATTTTTTGAATTTTCGATTGAGAGCACAACCCAGCTCCAACACGCCACTTCCGGTTTAATGGTAGCTCATTCGGATGCTGGCGGGAAACCTGCTCACCAAAGTCAAGCATTTAATTATTGCAGGCGGGTGGGTAGTTATTGGCACAATTAACGTCATTAGGAGACACTAATGAGGTCTTTTCAAACTGGTTTTAACTTCACTCCGAATTTAACTTGTGCAGCACGGGTTTCCCGGGGCCAGGAAGCTGACCAGGGAAACGGAGGCAAGTTTGAACAGCAGTTCAGGTGAGTATTTAACTTGTCATTTTCCCATCTGAATAAAAGCTCACTTATTGCAGCTGGTGCTTCAGTTCCCTCTGGCAAATATTTGGCAGAGAGTGATTGTGTGGATACAGCTTTTTCAAACCTTGGAGGCTTTCAGACTCAGAAGATCTGGATGGGAGGCACGTTGGATGTGTTTAACAACACATCAGAAGAGGAAGACCATCCATGGCAACGATGACATGCTGTGGTGGGAGCAGCATGTCCACAGGAGGGAGGTTCGCAGGAGGGAGATTCACAGGAGGGAGGTTCACAGGAGGGAGGTTCACAGGAGGGAGGTTCACAGGAGGGAGGTGCACAGGAGAGAGGTGCACAGGAGGGAGGTGCACAGGAGGGAGGTTCACAGGAGGGAGGTGCACAGGAGGGAGGTGCACAGGAGAGAGGTGTAGAGGAGGGAGATGCACAGGACGGAGGTTCACAGGAAAGAGGTGCACAGGAGGGAGGTGCATAGGAGGGAAGTTCACAGGAGGGAGGTGCACAGGAGAGAGGTGCAGAGGAGGGAGGTGCACAGGAGAGAGGTGCACAGGAGGGAGGTGCATAGGAGGGAAGTTCACAGGAGGGAGGTGCACAGGAGAGAGGTGCACAGGAGGGAGGTGCACAGGAGAGAGGTGCAGAGGAGAGAGGTACACAGGAGAGAGGTGCACAGGAGAGAGGTGCAGAGGAGGGAGGTGCACAGGAGGGAGGTGCACAGGATGGAGGTGCACAGGATGGAGGTGCACAGGAGAGAGGTGCACAGGAGAGAGGTGCAGAGGAGGGAGGTGCACAGCACGGAGGTGCACAGGTGGGAGATGCACAGGCGGGAGGTGCACAGGAAAGGGGCTGAGGTCATACGAGGTACTACCTATGTCACAGGGTTTACAGTCAGAGCCTCAGCTTCATTGACCTCTCAGAACAGCAGTGCTTCCGCAGGCTGTGGTTGTCACATCAGATGATGGCAGATATCTGCAGCCTCCTAGAGGAAGACCTGCTCCCTGCTGGACCTGGTGGTACCTCACGATCCTTCCAGGGCACTACCGGAGATATATCCCGGATCTCACATAAATACATAAGACAGGACATTGATGGATTTTTGCCAGGGCCAACAATTGTGTAAATTTCCTCTGTGACAAAATAGCCAGAATGAGTGGGCAGTCAGATTTGCCACTCTGGCTGGATTCCTGCAGGTACAGGGTGCCATCGACTGCACATACATGGCAATCCGAGCACTGCTGCAGCAACCAGGAGCTTTTAGAAACTGCAAGGGATATTTGTCCATCAATGCACAGCTGGTGTGCAAAGAGAAGAGGTTCATGCAGGTCTGAGCCAGACCCCCTGGGAACTGCTATGGTGCCTTCATACTGTGGCAGTCCAGCATTCCAAACTTTTTTGTTTCCGGAAGCAGACTTAAGGGCTGGCTAGTAGGAGATGGGGGATACCCCCTTCAAGCTTGGCTCATGGCAGCTGTGAGGAATCTCAGCAATAAGGTGCAGGAGCACTACAATGAGAACCATGTGACCACCAGTTGTGTCATCGAGCAAGCCATTGGAATGTTGAAGGTGCGTTTCAGGTCCCTAGATAGGTCTGGAGGCACCCTTCAGTACTCGCCAGCAAGGGTGTCCAGAATAATGGTGGTGTGCTGCGTCCTGCACAGCATTGCGCAGTATAAAGGATTGCAGGTGGAGGAGGCTCAGTTCACTTCCAGCTTTCGCCCACACAATTCTACCCACCCCCTTGGCTCAGAAGCCACCCTCTCTTAATATCGGGGCCTAAATAGCTGGGGAAAAGAATTCACTTGTATTTCTTAAAGTCTGTATACTCATGAAGTTTTGTTTTGATTCTCATTTGATTGCATATTTTAGTGAGTGATCATAATTTTACACAATTGTATACTGCACCTATTCCTTCATTACACCATAGAATCACAGAATAGTACAGCACAGAATGAGACCATATGGCCCATCGAGTCTGCACCGGCTCTTTCGAAGAACAATCTAGTTAGTCCTTCAGCATTAATAGTCCTTGAAGAGTCACCCATCCAACCAGTGGCAGCCCCTGCAAATTTTGGAGTTAGGATGATATGACATTATCAATCCCAAATTCCATTACTTACACCTTCCCATCTTCCCTTGAGAAAGTGAGCCATTATTTAAAAGGTGCAGTTTTCCAGGATGTATTCATCAAGTCAGAAGTACTTGATTAAAGGGACACTGTTTAATTGAGATTTCTTGTGGAGACTTTGGCCTAGACATTCGGTGGGCTGTGCCACCAGTTAGCGCCTAAAGAGGGCACTCAGTGGCTTTAGCGCCACTGGCCACGCCTCCCGCGATATTTAGCTGGGGCGCTAATGGCAGTGTTAGCCTGTTGCGCTGCGCCGCCACCGATGACGTCATCGGTGTGCGCAGTGCCCCGCCTCCGCCCCGATCTCGATATTCGGTAGCGCCCGCCTCTGTTACGCCATTCGCAAATCGCGCCCGGTTCACGGGGCCTTCCTGTGGCGGCAGTGGCGCAAATTAAGGTGGAGGTGCGGGGCGGCCGTTTTTTTTGGCGGCCACCTGCCAGCACCTCTGTCCCCGGCCTCCTGATCTCCCCCCGCGGCAGTGCCGGCTGTTTTCCGAGAGCCCGGCATTTCTCCTCAGTGCCGGGCTCTTTTGCCGGCACTCATGATCTCCGATCGTGCTGGTGCAGGCCCCTCCCCCTTAAGAATGGGAGGAAGGCCTGTAGTACCGCATTGCGCCATGCCGCAGTGTGTGGCGCTGCGGCACGTTGCGCTGCGATATTCAGTTTCAGCACCCTAAGAGGGACGCAGAGCGCCTCGAGCCTCGCCCCGTGTCCCTCTTGGGGCGTTCAAGCTGAATTTCCGGCGGTCGCAACTGCTCCGATCGCTGCGCTAATTCCGGCGCCCAGGCGAGCTTGGCACCTCGTTTGCGGCTCCACCGAATTTCTCCCCCTTTTGGCCATATCTTGGGAGTCACTCCAAGTATTGGCAAAATCTTTTGCACCATTATACTCAAGAAGTCTTCCTCTATATTCTGCATTACCCTTGGAACGCATGTACATCAAGAGGATTAATGAGCTATGATCCAATGGCTGCACAATAGGCTTCCCAATGGAATCCCATTTTGCATGATTTATATGCTGAAGGAAGAGGAAGAAGATGAGCAGCAGGAGACCTTCCATAGGAGCTCTGACTCAGCAGGCTGTCCTTCTTTCACAAAGCTTTGCAGGAGCTCAGTTCATTGCTGCGGCCAGAGGTCTGCAGCATGCCTAGCTCTAACTAATGCAGAGAAAGTGACCACAGCTCTCAACTTTTACCACAGACTCAGTACAAGGAGCCACGGGGGACTTTACCCAATCAGCCAATTTGCTGTACATACCCTGGAAGGCAAGTCACCAATGGCCCCTTTGCCAGTGCAGCTCAATTTGTGCAATTGAATAGTGCTTGTAAGCAGATGATTGAGAGGGTCATCAAATTTTTCAGTAGTACATGCAAAGTTTATTGATTGCACCTGTGGCATTGCATGCCCCAAATGTAAGTCCCCATATTTATATGAGGTGCAAAGGTTTCTATTCGCTAAATGTGCAGCTCATTAGCAATAACAAGCACTGCTTCTTGCACATAAATTCACAACATGCTGGAAGCTGTCAGGATGCTTTTATACTTTGTCAGTCCAGTGTCTCAGTTCTATTTTAAAAACAAGACCACGAGGCTGGATGGTTGCTGGGTGACAAGGGATACTCATTATTCTCATGGCTCATGTCACCTCTTTATGGTCTTTGACAGCCCAGGAGACAGCTCGCTGCAGGACGTGATACTTTCCCAGCTCTACTAAAAAGGACAGAGATGTGGACTTCAGGGACCCAGCAATGAAAAGAAAACTGCATGCATCACACAAGTGACCATATTAGGCCTGCCAAGGAATTTCACCATAATGGCTAAAAGTGTGGAGGGGTCCGCTTCCAGCCTGTATGCTGTCATCTCCATGGGCATCAGCTCTCTGCAGTCTAACATGCAGAGTATAGCCACCTCCGAGGACACTGCAGCCAGGCCCTCATAACAGGAGTCAATGCTGACAGCCTTTCTAGCTTTGCTGGAGGTTCAAACAGCTACCATGCAGATTCTGGGCTCCAACCTTTGCTCTACTTTGAAGAAGCAGACATCCTCCAACGAGAGGCACATGTCTGCTTCGAGAGGCAGATGTCCACCTTGGAGAGATTGATGGAGCAAATAGATAGGAGCTTTTAAGGCATCACTCATCTTCTGCAGTCTGCTGTCCCACAGGTGAGTGCTGATCGCCAACCGCATGGGACTAGCAGTGAGGCAGTGGGAGCGGCAAATGTTGCCCACTCACAGGTTGTCAGCATGTTTGCTTTCTCCCCACTCCCTCAACCAATACCAACTATGGTGCCAGACAGCTAACCGAGCCAGACAGCCCCAGCAGTCTGCAAAGTGGCCGACCGTAAGCATCTCAAGAGTACCCACTTGAGCAGCAGTAGCTTCCCACCAGCTCTACTGAAGCTACTGGAGAGCAGCTCATAGCAATAGTAGAGTTAGTAAACCTTCTTTTAAGAAAAGCACTATGGGTTGATCATTTGGTTGACCTCAGAATTCACTACATTATTGTATTTAGAATTAAAATCAACACCTTTATTACATTTGCAACTTTGGTCTATACTTTCTTTTCAGTACAGCTTCTTAGTCTACATTGTCAGGAAGTCATTGGCATACAGGTTGGCTGGATGGCTTAAATGTTCTTCAATGCAAAATCAACTGAGTAGAATCTATGCTGGGGCACTTCTGCAAAGGCCTAATTGCTGAGTTACACGCTTTGACCTGCAGTCACCCTTCACCATAGAAATGGCACTGCTAGTGGCAGTCGAGGATGACCACAGCCCCTAATATTTATGCGTCCAATGCCTGGCAAGGAAACATCAGCAGAATCAGCAAATTCACTGTCTACATATGTATCTGACGAAAGGTCATCGGCCTGAAAACATTAACTCTGTTTCTCTCTCCACAGATGCTGCCTGACCTGCTGCGTAGTTCCAGCATTTTCTGTTTTTATTTCAGATTTCCAGCATCCACAGTATTTTGCTTTTGTATCAAATAGGTGACTGATGCACTGTTCAGCAGGGGCAACAATTTCATTTAACATCTTTCATTAACATGATAAAAATGATAAATTTGAAATAAGCACTTAATTTTCAAAGAAATCGTTAGCTTTAGTTATGTTAAATTTATAGACCTTCTGATGTGGAAAATCTCTGCAAATGTTGTTAATCTTTAAAGACCATTTTCTTGGCATCATATGGTAATGAACAATGACCGTTTATATTGCATCTTAGCTTTTTGATTGTCAGCAATCTTGATTCCTATCCTTCTCATGTTTGTTTACAGCCTTCCATACCCAGAACATTCCGATCTTGCTCCTGCCTCAAGGTTTTCAGCTTTAAGATAGCCCTCTGCATCTTTCTCCATTTTGAGGTTGAATGAGACTTTTTAATGTTGAAAATAACCTCTTTTCTTTCTGAAACATTATAAACAAAATGACGCTGCCTCCATGATCATGTCATTAAAAGGGTACTTATGCTATTAATTATGAGTCCTAACTTTCTCCCGGTGAGTTTAATGTGCAAATCCGGCAAGTTCTTAAAAATAACGGGGAGGCTAAGGGCAAGATGCCGTTTATGCGCAGCAAATGGCAGAGTGGCGTAAATTGACCAGCAAGTTCTCGAGATTCGCAACACATGGCATTCCTCTTCAACTCCTAAACTTGCTGGATGGTTTATGCACTAACAACACCATGTGTCATTAGGACGCTGTTATTTTTCCAGGAAGATTTGGCCCATTAACTGCCAGAATCTAAACTTCAAATTCTTTCATATCAAATTAGAATATTTATTAATGTGCGGCCTTTATAATAGCTTCACTTATAATAAAAATAAATTTCAAGGGGACAAATGGTAAAGAGCTGAGTTCCTTTCACAAAGTGTTACAGCTTCATGACCCAGTCATGCATATTTATTTTCAGATTCCAACAATGACATCTTCAAAGATGTAAAAAAAAGTCTGTTTAGTTTTAAAAAGATGTGTTTTAAAAGATATTTAATTATTATCAATTTTTTAATGATTTATTTGATTGAACACATACTGGCTATATGTAAGAAAGCTATTATACTACACTACACTGCAGTTATACTACAAATACTGGTTTCAGTGTGATGTTCACCTGACAGATCTAAGTTATACTGCCATCACACTGAATTTTATGACAAGGAGTTCTGTATATTCAAATCTTTGCTTTCCCTATCCTATGTTTTGCTGTAACTTCAAATTCATTAGTGTAGTTCAGGCATTGTGCAGTTGATGAATGCACTGTCTATCTGTTGTTTAACATGTTAACACAAGCTGAGGCAAGCCATCTCTATCCGCGAGAGCAATACATATTAGTGCTGTGTAGGTATAGTTTTGCTTAATATTTCAACCTGATGGGAAATCACGTTATTCTTATTTTTTATTTTATGCCACTCTAAAACTATTATTTTCTTTTTTCGAATCAGTTTAATGATGGTATACTTTAATGTCTTATCCACCACTAAGTGATGGTCATTATATTTATTTCAACTGAATGGGGTAATTAATCGGATATTTTTTTGTGAAGAAGACAGCATTTTGATTTTAAAAATAAAGTTAACTCTCTATATATTAGAATTGATGTTCCTTTAACATTTACGTATTTACACTTCAAATACTATACCGTAAGCACCCCATTTCCTTTTTAGTCCGCTTGACCATTTGATGTTGTGCACTGCATATTAAAAATCTGTTGCTGTAACTTCAATTATTAAAGACGCAAAATTTAGGACACATACGGTTTGGACAAAGTTTGCGCAAACACTACAAAAGCATCAATTGGATTTGTTATTGGGGGAACCGAACGTTATATGTGTATTGTTTGGTTTTACACTTAGAATTACATGTAGACACACACGTATATATGTATTCCCAGAACACTTCGTTATGCAAGTGCTGTGGCTAATTTTAAGTTATACTACCGAGATTTCAAATAACCTGCAATTTCTGTTCCAGCCACTAAGGGAGGATATAAGGCTGTTATGTACGAGGTGACTCGCTAAAAAGCACTTTGTTTTGCCCTTCACAATACACAGCACAATTGGAGTTGAAAGCAGCAACAGTAAGACGTGTATATATATAGATAAATAATAATATATATAGTAATAACTAATGTCTGGTTCTGCGTATTATTAAATATAGGTGTTTCGGCTTAAAACGGATCAATTTAGAAAGAAAATACTTGTTTTGCAGAAAAAGTCAATTTGCTTCCGGAAAGCTTCATCTGAATGATTGTATCAGCAGTTGCAGTTTTACCGCGATTTGAGGGGAATTATCAACAACTGCCACCGTTTTAATAACATATTAGGCTAGAAACGCACGGATTATGTTCCTCCATTTGTTTTCCACGACTGTGTGCACAGAAATACAACTCTTCGCTTCTCTTTACAGAAATCTTCTTGTCTTTTGATATTTCATTGGGGCAGCGCAAAATCGGTTAGGACGCACTTGATCACAGCTGTAACGGCGAGTCCTGGTCCTGTTAATCGTGCTACAGTAATCCTGTCACAAACAAAGCAGACTGACTAACAGAATCTACAAACGCCATGGGATGCAGACACAACTTGAATCTTCATTCTATTTATCAAGGATAAATCGTGAGTATTATTATTGCGTTGGCCTCATTCCTTAAGTTCATTATATATTCGAATGCACCTGCATAAAGGTATTATTTTGGATGAGAAGGTGTTTGTGTTACAACGGTTGGGCTATGTTAATAAAGCAAGCACATCTGCGGCAGAAAGATAATTGAGGTTACGAGACAGTCTCCAATTGCCCAGTTCTTTGCCGTGTAACATACAGACCGATCAATCTCGTTCGTGTCCTCTATTTCACATGCACATCGAATCACATTTGGCCCGTTGGTTTGTTTGAAATAAGTAATTAAAAATGTTTCTAGTGAAAATAAATATTGGTTGATATCCATGTTGTCTGCCTGATGAGGTTGCCGCCCGGGTTAAGTTTTTTTGCATCGCTTTATTGGCAGCGCCCTGGCAGCGTAAATAACGGTGCCCCCTCTTTCCAGCAGACGAGTCCCCACCCAGCATTGCCTCTCGCTTAGACCCTGCAGTGTTAAATGCCTGTTGTGGTCAAAACCCGAGGTGGGTTTCTACAAGAGCAACATTCTACTAGTTGGCGGATGATGGGGACACGAAATTACTTTGTATCAACGCCCTGCAGAAACAGCCGTGGAACAGCTAAATCTGCACTTTAATTCTTCCCCTTAATAACCAGTCCATAGAAAATGAAGTGGGAGCTTCAGAAGGAAAAAATGTTTTTCCAGGCTATAATCAATTTGGAGGTGTTTTGTCTTAGTTGCATTAATGTGTTAATATTATTCATCAATGTATTTCTGTATATATATAGAATTCAATGCAAGGATCATTGATGGTTGCATTTGGATGGCGAGGTTGACGCACGCCTACCCATATGCATATTTGAACCAGTGTAAATATATACTAGACGTGGCAGAATGTAATAATTAGTGGCAACTTTTCTTTTCTTGTTGTTGTTGTTGTTTTTGCAGAGCCGGTGCATATATGGGGCGTCCTAGAAGGTGCCGCGCCAGCGGTAAATGAAGAGCTCGCTCCCAAGAGTGTGAGGCTGGCCTAGGTCCATTGAGAGGGAGAAGATGGAAGCGGCAATGGTGAGCGTGGAAAGCGGCGGCGCCGGCGGCAACAGCCACCCGCCTTACGGCTACGCCCAGCGGAGGGAACGCCTGGCCAACTCGCGCGCGGCGGCGGCCGTCGCCCACAGCAACCAGCAGCACGCGGCGGCGGCGGGCGGCGGGGAGAGGAGGAGGAGGAGGAGCGGTCGCCATGGTAACCCGGCGGCTGCTGGAGAAGGAGGAGGTGGTGGGAGTGGGAGCTCATCGCGCGCCAATGCCAGTCAGGACGGACAGCAGCGGCGGCGGGGCAAAAACGGAGTTGGTCGGAGCCGGCGTGCGCCGGGCGGCAGGCGGGGTCGCCAGGGCAACGGCGGCTCGCACCTCTTCTGGCGCTCTCCCGAGGAGGAGGAGGAGGAAGAGGAGGGAAAGGCGGAGGAGGAGGAGGAGGAAGAGGGCTGCCACCGCTATCAGCAGCGCCGCGACATGGACGGCGAGGACACCCCTTGCCTGGCCGGGCAGCCGCCGCGGGACGGCTGCGAGTCGGTGTACAGCAGCAGCGGCGACAGCAGCAGCAGCAGCAGCGGCGGCGGCTACTACGAGGGCGGCTGCGAGCGGGTGGTCATCAACGTGTCGGGCCTGAGGTTCGAGACGCAGGCCAAGACCCTGGAGCAGTTCCCCGACACGCTGCTGGGCGACGCCGGCAAGAGGATGCGCTACTTCGACCCGCTGAGGAACGAGTACTTCTTCGACCGCAACCGCCCCAGCTTCGACGCCATCCTCTACTATTACCAGTCGGGCGGCCGCCTCAAGCGGCCCGTCAACGTGCCCTTCGACATCTTCGCCGAGGAGATCAAGTTCTACGAGCTGGGCGACGAGGCCATGCTGAAGTTCCGCGAGGAGGAAGGCTTCGTCAAGGAAGAGGACAAGCCCCTGCCCGAGGACGAGTTCAAGCGCCAGGTCTGGCTGCTCTTTGAGTACCCCGAGAGCTCCAGCCCGGCCCGGGGCATCGCCATCGTCTCGGTTTTGGTCATCCTGATCTCCATCGTCATCTTCTGCTTGGAGACCCTGCCCGAGTTCCGCGACGACCACAAGGACCTGTCGCCGGGCTCGGCTAACGGCACCCAGCCCTCGCAGCTGGCCAGCACCTTCGGCGACCCCTTCTTCATCGTGGAGACGGTGTGCATCGTCTGGTTCTCCTTCGAGCTGCTGGTGCGCTTCTTCGCCTGCCCCAGCAAGCCCGGCTTCTTCAAGAACGTCATGAACATGATCGACATCGTCTCCATCCTGCCTTACTTCATCACCCTGGGCACCGACCTGGCCCAGGCGCAGGGCAACGGCCAGCAGGCCATGTCGTTTGCCATCCTGCGGACAATCCGCCTGGTGCGGGTCTTCCGCATCTTCAAGCTGTCGCGCCACTCCAAGGGGCTGCAGATCCTGGGGCACACCCTGCGGGCCAGCATGCGGGAGCTGGGCCTGCTCATGTTCTTCCTCTTCATCGGGGTCATTCTGTTCTCCAGCGCCGTGTACTTCGCCGAGGCGGACGACCCCAAGACTCAGTTCGCCAGCATCCCCGACGCTTTCTGGTGGGCCGTGGTCACCATGACCACGGTGGGCTACGGCGACATGAAGCCCATCACGGTGGGCGGCAAAATCGTCGGCTCCCTCTGCGCCATCGCCGGGGTGCTGACCATCGCCCTGCCCGTTCCCGTCATCGTCTCCAACTTCAACTACTTCTACCACCGGGAGACTGAAAACGAGGAGCAGCCTCAGGTGGCCCAGACCAGCAGCTGCCCTTACCTCCCCACAAACCTCCTGAAAAAGTTCCGCAGCTCTTCGTCCTTGGGCAACAAATCGGACTATTTGGAGATGGAGGAGGGGCTGAAAGAATCCCTGTGCTTGAAGCAGCAATCCAAAGGCAACGGCACCGAAACTCTCAAACACAATTCCGTGAATCTCAAAGCAGTGGAGACCGATGTGTGACGGGGGGCAACTTGTACACTTTCAGGAGTGTTAACACCGCTATTGTGTTCGCCCGTTAAGTGCTCAGCCAGCATTAACCGGCACGCAGAACATACAGTGAACTAAAAAAAATAACGGGAGAAGTTCAGCTCTTAATAAAAAAATAAAAGCAAAACAACAAAGAAAATCACGTATGCGAACGGGAGAGATTCTAAAACGACGGCAGTGCTCGTGAATAGAAAAGTCTTGCACTGTATACACTTTTGAGACAAGGACAGAAAAACTTTTGCAGTTTCTGGTGAACCAAGGGTGCGTGTAGCAGCCAGATTCTTGAACTCAAACGCAGTACACAAACTAATACTTCCTAATTTTTTGGGGAATGTTGCTCATTTTGCACTGTACTTTCTTAGTTAGATATCGAAATTAAATATCATTAGTACTGCCCTTTTTAGATATCCAAGTGGATCTATACATTATGGTGATCCCCGAAATACTGCTTCATAGTTCGAACCAATGGTTTAATCAGGCCTATGCATTTTTTTCATTTGGAATATTTAACCTATGATGTTTTTACTCCAATGTGACTGTTGGTGTTTACCCCCTAAAATGATCATAATACGGAATTTATTTAAAAGCAGCCAAAGCTGAAATATATTTATTATGGCAGGTTTATTTAGGTATTTTGAATTAATCTGGAATCAGCTTTACTAAGTACTCCAAAACAACACATCTGTTAATAAAAGTAACGAGTTTCTACATAAAGACTTTAATAATGAACAGCCAACACCAGTATCTACTGACAACAGGTGGAATCCGTTACACATATTCTTGAAAGCACCACGAAATTGAGTTGACTGCTTCAACAAAGGTGTCGACCTGGAATATTAATAGGGCCTTTAACTGATGCGAGAGCGAATGAAGCTCAGCTTCTGCATAGCACCGTTGACAAGATCATCCGAACTTAGTCTCAAGCTTTCTTGAAATCATACATGTCGAACTCCGATAAAGTTACATTCAGAGCTCCCATGTTAACCCTAGTTTCGTGGAAAAAATCATTTAATCTAGGAATAACATTTACCGATTATAAATGGGAAGATTACTGTTTAAACAAAATACCTAAACAACTAAGCTGTTTGACATGTGGCTGTGGCTTCTAGCGGAAGAACCCTGAATACATACTTGCTTTTGCACTCTATTCTGCCTGTCAAAAACTGCAAACTGTGAACTTTTGGAAACTTTTGCTGCGGTTTGTCCACTTTTTAACTACTGTGAAAGATTGTCAAGGACACGATTGCTCGACAATCATCGGAGACGACTTAACGCCACATTTACAGAATAAATCACAAACTAGTCAGCCGAAGAATGAAGGAAACACAACGAGGTCATAGCTAAACTTGAACTTGCACTTTCTGAAAACGTGTTTTGCGGCATGGAATATCAACCTAAATTCAGCCGGATGTACAGACTTTCCTTCTGTTAAGGAAAGAAAAGGAGTCAAGGGGGAGTAAACAGTGAATTATGGTTACATTTTCGTGTTTAAACGAACTCAATTAATTCAATTGCACTTTGAGAACATAGATAGTAGTCGATGAAATGGAAACGCATGTATGCACATATATTGAACGATGGCTATAAGCGTTTTTTCTTTCCTGGAATGCAAGATATTTAAAGTAACGTGAGCACACGAATACAATCCCTCGTCCTGAAAGGCGTATGTTGTGGAAAATGTACTGTGAATTAACGATCCTCCTCAAAACTAGACGTCCCAACATGATGGAGCAACGCAGTAGTGATGAACTTTAAAAAGGTATGAAAGGGTTTTCTTGTTCATCATAGGTCTGACGAATAGCGGAACGTGGCGGTTCAGTTCCGTGCGAACACGTTACTAGTGGATGATGGACGTGGATTTCAAACTACCAGCTGTTGTGTGGAACATTTCCTGAATGACGTGCACTCACTCGGCATACTGTGCTCATGAGACACCCGCGGTCAGAATCGCAGTCAGCTCCTGTCAGGTAGATATCAGATCAGTCAACTTCAGTGACTCGAGAATAGCTTTCCCTTTCGGACAGACCAGCTTGAAACTCGTATATATGGCCAAAGGACTGTTTGATGTTACAGTTTTCGGCAACTCTATCGATCGATCTGTTTGAACTGACCGCTTTTGAGAATCGGAGAGTTCAAATGAAAATTATACATTTGCAAATAATTTTCCCGTGACCATGTTAACCGATCCACTGACTATCGTACTAATCCGACAGTGTAGTAAGTGAGAATTGCAGGAGATCATTACAGCGAGCATTCGTTGCTGGTCTAAATACGATTCCTAGTTGTGTAGCAGTTAATTTTCAGCTGCAAACGTAACGTATCAAGTCACGAGCTATTACCCACGTGGTAGGGAAATTATTTCCGTTTTCTATTAGACTTTATCCACATCTGGAACATTGCTGAGATGCTGTTTCCCATTGGTCAGATATGACACTGCAATCGGTTAAAAAAACAATCCTGTTGGTCAGAAAGAGCTTGTGGAATGCATTACCTGCTATAGGAAAGCATAAACTCGTCCAGTTTAAGGAGATGGTGCTTCTGTTGTACTTTTTAATCTGTTCTAAACTTCCTGCAAAGTTCAAGCTGTAGTCATGTGAAATTTAAGTGAAAAGAAGACTAAATTGCACAATTCCGAACATAGGTCAGCCCCATAGGAATGTTTTTGGAAAACTATGAATTAACTGCCTTTGAATAGTTTGGTAACTCATCTGTAATTACATTTGATAGGGTATGGCACTATACAGTTCACAAAAAAGTTATCATGGCATGCTACTAGAGATATGTATATGGCTACTTAGTTTTCTCTTAAATCGCTCTCTCTGTGCTGTTGTTATTGCCCACCTCTAACTTTTGTTCAATTAACTTAGGTTCCACAGGACTCTGTTTTTCTTCATATCATACCGATATGTTCATCATTCAATCCTGCCTATGCTTTTGCTGATGATTAAACTCAACAATTATCAACTTCCTTCAGATCATACACCTTCAGTGCTCACCTCCAGTCCCCTCACAAAACAATGGTCGAATTACTACATCATATTTTACATGCTTTTCAGTTCAGCAATGAAAATGTTGGAGCGTAAATTCTGGGGAAGGTTTTTTGGGGAGAACTGGTGGGGCTGAAATTTTGCCTGCCCCACGGATCATCCCAAATCCCAGGATCAAAGAGATTTGCTCGTTGTCGGTAGCTCTTGTAACATTCTCAGCAAAACTGGAATGCCCAGGTTTTTTTTTTAAGATTGCAGTGTTGTATCTGTCCAATAGGAAGCAGCATTTCAGCAATGTTCTGGCTGTGAATAAAGCCGAGTGGGGCAGCGGAATTTCACTGCCATATTTTTCTGCAGCGTAAGTTGGCCCACACGGCTGTGGCAGCACAATAAAAAAAATGTATTAAACTGAGCACTTACTAGTTTTGCCATTTTTGAAATGCAGTCATGGGCATTGCATTGCTGAAATTGACCTTTTAAAGGTTAAACCCTCTCTGATGGCCCAGCAATGCTGGATGCCAGAGATCCTCTGGAGTCCTTTGCACCCATTTCTGCTAGTGCACAAATGGAGGAAAATATGTTGTGTGACTTATTTTGCTCATTTGCATGGTGCTACAATACACCCATGAGCAGGTCACCATAGTCAGAATTTCTGAAGGGAGGAAAAAAGGTCCTGTACCAAATTCCACTTCAGCTCACCTGTTCTATATTTATGGTGCCAGGGTTGTAAATTTTGGGGTCATTGTTTCTTCAAAGGCACAGTTTATTCATGTGGCTCACAAGTGTAACTAATTATGATAGTTCGAATCTTACTCTTCCACTTTCTCCTTTGACCACAAATGGAACTCTTACATCTTTTCCTTTTCTAACACTGCCTCCAAGAAGCTCAGTTTTATTTCTTACGCCAAACATTTCCCCTCAACAAGATTTAACTTTCAATAAAGCCCAAGTCTGTCCAAGACTTACATACTATTCTCATATCAGGGGAAGATATTCAAGAACTTTTCTTGTACTGCTTGGACAATGTACAGGAGGAAAGCCTGTTGTCCGATACATGATGCTTTTCTCATCTTTAGCCTCCAACCTCTCTTTCTCCATTGCAGCCTTTCTTGTCTTTATTTTATCAATACTATTATGTTCAATGACCTCTGAAAATTCCTCTCTTCCTTCTAAACTGTAAATATGCGCTTTTACACACTTTAATATTAAGACTCAACTGAGTTTGAAGATACAGGGCGCGGAATTCGGTAGCACCTGACGCTACCTTTTAACTTTGTGAAAAGTTAGCGCCCGGCGAAATCCATTGAAAAATGTTGCAAAATTGGGCGTTTTCACCCCAGGAGTGAAGCGGGGCAGTAAATGAGGCGCTAATGGTCTCAGTGGAGCGCTGCAGGGCGCTATTGCCAGAGCGCTACCCAATTTCCGCAGACTTGCGTTCAGTAATCGGCCGTCAAGCCTTGACTCTAGCTTATTCCAGCTCTTAAAGGGGAGGTCATTTCAAGCTGCAGCTGCTCATTGTCAGCATTGCTGCACTTGAGTGCGACTTCTCAGCTACTGAGACAGATTTGTGCCATGGCTGCTGCAAAGGAGAAGGAGAGGGCTACTCGATTCAGCGATGTGGAATTGGATATGTTCAGCAGCTTGTCTGACAATGTCTCAGCAGAGTTATGGCCGACAAAAAAGTTTCCCCAAGATGGCGCCTTTAAATAGCGTGCGCGGAGCCGACTCCCGACTGCAACTCGACAGCTGGTGCTGTTGTTGTTAGTGCCAGGCAGTAAGCGAGGGGGTGTGGCCGAATTTTGCATCCGGGGCGCTGCGCACGCCGATGACATCATCGTCGAGTGGGGTGGTACCTACAGGAGCGGGGCACTAACTCTTAGCGCCTCTGCAAAAATCCGGCTCAAATTAACGCGGTGCGCTAATATCGCCGCGCCCGGGCAAAAACCGATTTGCACCCCGTTAGCGCCAAATTTCGTGACCCAAATGTTTTTAGTACTTTACTCCAATATCATTGCCTATCAGTCTTAATTTTGCTGGTCATGCTCCAATACAATAATGTATTTTATTGTGAAAAAGTTGAAGTAACCATACTTCTTTTTAATAACATTTATTTGATTGTGGTCTTTCACTTTTTGTTCACAGTGAACAAGACAATAGGCATTGCGTGTACATATAGTACTCAAACACACCAATGTGACTCAAGAAGGTTCATAGCCATTCCTTGGACTCCACATGACAAGACTTTTGCTGCACCAGTTTGAAAAACAATTTACACAGATTTTTTTTATATATATACTGGATTCTAATCAATGTCTTAATAAGAAAACACAAGGGATAGAAGACAAAATTGCAAGACTAAACATCAGTGAAAATCCAACTGGGTAGTGATACAAATGGATTCTATAGGAACCAAGGTAAGGATGATTGCTTTACACTTCTTACTATGTTTTAATCATGTTATTTTTAGCAGTTGTCTTGTCTGAACTTGGAATTGGCAACCCTGTAATATCTGGCTACAAGTGGAGATTTATATATGCATATTTATTTGATGATACTGTGCTAAACATTTACTGTGTAATTTAGTAAGTTGAAATATATTTGGCAGAGGAGTAAATTACATTTCAAAGCTACACCGTGAAAGATATTTTCATGTTACATGCTTTCTTTTATGTTAGGTCTACTTCAAATGGGAAAAGATTTTTTTTATTATTACACATCAAATATATTTATAAAAGACAATCTAGCTAAGGATACAATTAGCAAGATAACAGAATAATCATGATAGACAAATGCAAACAACAAAGTAGGTCAATTTTATGATACAAATGGATTCTATAGGAACCAAGGTAGGGATGTTTACATGGAAAATGTAATTTTAACATGATTGAACTATCTATGCTTCAAAACTAAATTTCACAAGTGTGGAACGATGAGAAAAAAATAATTTGATGGTAGAGTTTCTGTAATGTGATTTAGTTGATTTTTTCTGTTATAATGTGGTATGTCAATTTATCTAGCATCAATTGATATGTATGTTACAGTTCAAAGTTCTGAGATTCCTTTAGGGTTCCACTGGTCTCCCACTATATTTCTGACAGGAGACAGGTGGAACCCCCAGAGATGTGGTTGAATCATCATTTCCTGGAGTTTCTTCCTTCCCTTGTAAGAGCCTTTACTTCAATTTCCCCATTATAAGGCAAATGATGGCAAGGAGTCTGAGTCAGTTGATGGGCCTCCCTACACTAGGAGTTCCTGCTCCTTAGACTCACTCAGGACCCAGTGTATCAGTGGAGGCTGGTACCCCAAGTGAGCTGAAGCATTCTAGCTTCCATAAATGCACAAGTGGGCCCCACTGGCTGGGGTCTAAGCCATGCAAGCAGATGATTTTTTAAAACATTTATGGACAGGTTGACTCCTTTACCACGGTTGAGAGAGGGGATGGGCACCCTTTCGCTTCCCATGGGCAGACCAACATCAGAGCTTCTGGCAGGCAGGTGCCGGAGACGCACCTGATATGGCACCTACGTCTGCCTGTGCCATGGTAATTAGATCCAAACTCTGGTGGGGGAAGTTTATCATTTATCTTCATAACAACAGCCACTGTACTTTAAAGCAGTTTATTCTACATGGAGAGCTTTGAGTTTTTCTGAGAAATTTATTAAGAGTCTACATATAAGCCATTCTTTATATTTTGACATTGTCTACCACCATATATGTTTTTTTGCTAGAGAGAAAGTATCGATGCAGTTAATGTATCAACACATGAAAATTATTTTACAGAGTTGGGGAATGGGTGGCACAATAGTTGACACACTAGGGATAAATTTTCTTGTTTACTTCTCCCGGTGCAGAACTTTGCACATTCGGAGTATATATTGAGAATTCAAACCCATTCAATTCGCAGATCCTTCATTTTCCACCTATTAAAATTAATGGATAGAAAATTGTGTGTATGTGAATTGGGCATATGATCAAATTCCCAATATGTGGTTCTGACATATGAAGCTCTGCATTGGGAATATTAAAAATGAAAAATGACCCTCAATATTTTTTATCATCTAGAATCTGAGTTCAAATCTAACTAGATTCTGGAATATAAGCCTCCTCGCTTTATGGGCTGTAAAAATACTACATGTAGTGTCAACCCAGCTGCTACAGATACACCGCACAAAACGGCTCACAATTCAGCTCTAAACGGACAATCTGACTGATACCCCACTTAAACTATGGAAGTGCCTCCAATGACACTCTTGCTGTCAAAGGCACTTTCATAGGATAAATAAATGGCAAAGTTTCCTCTGAAGGCACAAAACACCACTTGTGAGGTAACTTAACTCTGTGTCTCCACAGACAAAATGCAGCCAATAACAAATACCATTGGCTACCAGTGTCCATGCAATTCATCACAACTGCCATTTTGTTAAGCCCAGAGGCTGATATCACAACTCATTTGCAAAAATCAGCAATATGAGTTCCAATATTGAGCCAGTGAATTAAACCTGCAAACGCAGCTTGAAAACAACTGCACATGCGCAATCACATGTACGCATAATTATTTCTCAGTTGCCGCAAATGTTCTAAATTTGGGCACATTGTGTAAAGCACTTTGGAGCCAAAGTCCACGGATTGGATTAGGGCAGCTACACCAGGATTGCATCTGCCGCTGCCCTCCCGTCCTGACCCCATGGGAATTTGCATAGTTTGGATCTAATTACTGTGGGACAGACAGACATAAGTGCCACATCAGGTGCATTTCTGGCACCTGCCTGCCTGTGTTTGCCGGAAGCTCCGGTGCCGGTTTAGGGAAGGAGTTCAGCACAGGGGTGATGGGTGAGTGGGACTTGGTGTAGGACAGGATACAGCAGCAGAGCTTTGGATGAGCTGAAGCTTATGGAGGGTGGGGGATGGGAGGCTGACCAGCATTGAAATAATCAAGTCCTCCAGTGACAAAGGCATGGATGAGGATTTCAGCAGCAGATGGGCTGTGGCACGGGCAGGGACGAGTGATGTAATGGAGGTGGAAGCAGCCTTCGTGATGGAAAGGATATGAGATCAAAAGTTCAGATCAGGGTCAAATAGCCCTGAGGTTGCGAATAGTCTGATTCAACCTGAGACAATGTCCAGCGAGGGGGAAAGAATCGGTGACAAGGATACAAAGTTTGTGGTGAAGGTCAAAGACGATGGCTTCAGTCTTCCCAGTGTTTAACTGGGGGAAATTGTGGCTCATCCAAGAGAAGCAATCTGACAACAATGAAGCAGTGGAATTTAGTTATATAACAGAGAAGAGCACTGGTGAAAAAAATTGTTTCTGCCAGTGTTAAAGTACTTTTAGACCCAGTGCTGGAGCAAATTGAGGCGTTTGATCACTAAAGGCCAAATAGGCCTAGATTTTAACTGTGAACAGGATTCCTCCCGAGGCAGAATGAGGCCCGGCCGAGTTTAAACCTTGCCAGCCAACTTCCCACCTGTTCTGGACAGGAAGTCAGCAGGAAGTGGTGGAAAATTGCATGGTCCAAACGGTGACACCAGCTAGGTGGTAGGATTGGCTGCCGGTGGTCTTGTGATCTGGAAGGGCATGGTGAGTTCGCATCAAGGGAGGCATAAGCTTATGGGGCCCGGTAAAGCACTCCTGCTCCTCTTGGGCCCACAAAGAAAGTAAAAAAGCTACCTATTTGGGCCTCATCTGGCCCCAACCCTGTTCCCCACTCTCTTCACCTGGTTGAAAAGCCACTGCAGCTTCCCTCTCAGGCCATCCAGTTAAAATTGTAGCCGGGTCCCAATGCCATAATTGCCAGATGTTAGAAAAGTCCCTGCCAGCTTTGGGTGGGTGTTGTTGTCGCCTGCTCGGTAGAGCAGGTTAAATTGGGAATGGTCAGCTACCAGCGCCTCCAAGGCGGGTAACTAACCTGGATGATTTTAGCTGGTCACACTCTCTCCATTTTCATAAGGTGGGTAGGGTTGACATTGCCCTCATAGTTTTTAATTCCTGATAGCAGAAACACTAGACATCTAGTGGCTGCATTATGCAAGGGGACTTAATCATTCTAGTGCTATAACTGAAAAATGCCAATGAAATAAAACCTTTCTTTACACAAAAACAATCCAGGATTATCTTTTTCCTCTTTAATATTATTTGAAGAAACCATGTATATTTGCAAACATATGAAGCTAGATTTTCTGAGTAAAATACATTTTAAAACTGCAAATGCTGGAAATATGAAATAAAACCAAAAATGACAGAAATATTTAGCAGGTCAGTTAGCATCTGTAAAGATAAAAAGACATGATACGTTGTTTTGGGTTAAAGGTGGATACCCGAAATACCAGAACTTGTCTTTTCTCTCCCTAGATTATCTGAATCTTTGCATGACACGAGGTATCTTGCCTCTCCATTAGGACTTGGAAAATCTACTCTGTATTCTTACCTACTAATGTCTTGTTTTCAACTGGTACTAACTTCAGTGGGGAGACTCTTCCTTTGTGCAGCTGTTATATTAACATATACATTAAACTGCTGCTGAAAGTTTACATTTCAACACCAATCAATTGTTCCCTCCTCTACCATAGCTGCTGTATCTTCATATGCTCCTTCAGCCAAGAGAGCAGTTGCATTTGCTATGGTTGCTGGTTCCTGGTTTTTATTCCAACTGACTAGCAGGAGGTGGGAGGGGGATCTTTTCTGCATTTTGGAATGTTAAATTTAATTGCTAAATTATATTTAATCCGATTTAATTTGGAACTTTTGTAAACCATTTTTCTTGCATTCACAGGAATGTGAATTGACTACCTTAACTTCTCCATTAAACAAAATAACTATACATTATATTTTGGAAAAATGTTGGGGTGTGGATAGTATGAAAGGTACATTTTATTTCTCTTTTTTTCTCACCTTTTATTTTTGTAAACTGTTCTATTTTCTCCTATTTTTTGGGTCTCTTTCACTACATCATAGCCTGTTCAAGAGAGCAAGTTGCTTACAGACCATTGGCAATACTACTTTGTAATCTTTAATTAGAAGGTGAATAAAAGTAGCCCAGTGTGACTTAGTCACTGAATTTCCATTTTTCCTTTTGAGGAGTCCCTTGGAGGTTTTTCAACATGCTGGCCGCCTTCACAAAAACACGCCAGGTGAATCGAGCCGGGTTGAGCTAGGACCTGAATTGTTGCCAGCTGCTCGAACAGCTTAAAAGCGGGCTTGCAATCTCTCATTCTTTCACATGCCACAACTTAGTGGTTTGAGGTTTGGGAGACATTTTGCAGCTCAACTAACCTTGTGAGTGCTGAGTTTGAAATCCATCTGGTGTGTGGCCTCCTTGGAAGACCCTCTGGTCACTTTGTCTGAGCGCACACAACCTCCATTCCTTGACTGAGATATATACCAGCAGTATGGGAACCATTTATATCCTCTTATCCTGGTCATCAGATTTAGAGGAACAGCAGCTGTGGCAGCAATGCAACCAGGCATAGCAGCAGCATCAACAGCAGGAGCGCCAACCTTCTCCCCAGCCTCCTGATGCTGCACAGGGCAGAGGGCATCTTTGCAGGCCTGCACCTCGCCGCAGGAGATACCCCAACACAGGGTTTACAGACAGAGGGTGAACTTCCTCAACATGAGTGAGCAGTATAAAGAAGGCTGAGACTTCTGCGAGAGGTAGTCGCTGACATCTGCGCAATGCTGCAGCAATACCTGGAGCCCACAGGAGCATCTGGACACTCCTCACCAGTGGCTGTCAAAGTCACCACTGCACTCAACTTCTTTGCTTCGGGCTCCTTCCAGGGATCATCTGCAGACATCAGCGGCATCTCTCAGTCAGCTGCAGACGCCTGCATTACGTAGGCCACCGATGCCCTCTTTGCAAAGGCGCCCAATTACATCCACTCTCCACAGATGAAGCAACTGTAACCATGTGTGCGGTTGGCTTTGCAAATGTGGCAGGCTTCCCAAGGGTGCAGGGCGTCATAGACTGCACACATGTGGCCATTAGGGCACCCCATCATAACCCAGCTGATTTTGTAAACCGCAAGGGCTTCCACTCCCTTCACGTCCAGCTGGTGAGTAACCACAGGAACATCATCATGCGTATCTGCACCAAGTACCCTGGCAGTTACCATGACTCCTTCATCTTGCGGCAGTCTACTGTGCCTCAGCTCTTCAATCCGCCAACCTAACTTTCCGGATGGCTACTTGGTGACAAGGGCTATCCCCTGAAAAAGTGGCACATGACACTGATGAGGAGGCCATCAAACGAGGCTGAGGAGCGGTACAATGTGAGCCACATTTCCACCAGAAGCATCATAGAGCAAACTATCAGTTTTCTCAAAAAGCTGTTCCGATGCCTCGACAGATCTGGTGGAGCTCTGCAGTATGCACCAGCCATGGTGTCCAGAATAATCGTCGTCTGTTGTCGCACAGCAGTGTAGCTTAGCGCTCCTTGAGGAACAAGTGGCTCAGCGCAGAGCATCCTTGGAAGAAGAGGAGGAGGATGAGGAGGAGGCGCGCCTTGCGGGTCCGGATGTGACCAATGCAGCAGCCCTCGAGCTCATTGCTGGCCATCATGAAAGGGATGCATTCATCCATGCCAGATTCACGTAAGCTTACTCTTCAACCATAGGTGGCTACCATATGGCTATGAATGTATAGGCGACATTCCTACAACGCCATATATCATCTCTGCAATAAACGGTTGTTTCCTATCACTTTCACCATCATCATTACAAATGCAAGTCGCCCTGAGCCCTCAATGTGCAACTTCCATTTTCCAGAACACATAGGCCAGATCTTCAACAGTTTGTCATCACTTTTGTTTACTACATTCACAAAAGCATGACAATGCAAAATATTAAACAGAACCAAAAACAACAGAACAAAACACCCAAGTGATTCCCCTTCTGACTATTTTTGCTTTATCTTCCTCTTACGCATGCTTCTAAGTGGTGCTTCCCCTGTGGCTTCAGCAGATGTAGCGACACCTTGCTGACTTTGATGCTGCGCCTGCTTCGACGCCTTTGGTGGGCGTCCTCTGGGTTTGGGAATCTGGGAGGGCTCTGCAACAGTCTGCTCTTCCTGCAGCTGTGCAGGGGCTGAAACGGCCATCTCAGTTGGGTGTGCAATGTGGGTCTCTGAGCGAGGGTTCCGCAGTGGCATGGTCGTGTGAGCGCTTGGAGTGGAACCCATTCTTCCGTGTTGCCTGCCACCAACATCCCTCTCATGGGTCAGCTGCACTTCAGTGCTAGCAAATGGCTGGAGAGCACCTTGTTGCACATCAGGGGGGCCATGAGGACCTGTATCTGTACTGGCAGTCCTCATAACAAGGACGTCCATGAAGCTCTGGTGTCTCGCCTCAATAGATGCCCATCTCTCCTCCATAGCTGACAATCTATTTTGAAGAGTCACCATGTTTTCATTAATCTGGCGACTTATGTCCTCCATGGCGGTTGCCACCCTCTCCGTGGCGGAACATTCACGCGTCATTGCCTCCACAAAGGCAGTGCTCATGTTAGAGATGGACTCCTCCATTCTCGCCACACTCGCAGTTACCCTGGATGCAAACCCTGTCAGAGACACCTGCACTTGTTCCTGAAGTTCCAGAACTGCTCTCCTTCTGGATGGCCCCAGAGGCATAGCATCTGCATGCAGCTGAGCAGAGCTAGGAGAGTCCTGCGACCTCCGACGAGGACTCTCCACTGCTGTCGCTGTTTCTACCATCTGCTGATGCTCAGTTGTGAGCTGTAATACACCAGGTGACAACACTAAATGTCGTGAACGCCCCACCGAGGTATGCGTATCTGCGCTGGTGCTGGGTGCGATGACTAATGGTGATGCTGCTCCCTCAGAGGCTACAGGCTCCTCTGAGGAGCCGTCTGGCTCTTCCTCCTGGACAGTGTGGAGGGGGGTGTTCGATGGTCCTGTGGGAGAGTAAAGGCATGATTAGACATCTGATTTTGACGCAGCAGACACATCATTTGTGCAGATGATACAAAGCGAATCTCTATGAACTTCATATGCCATTGCAGTCAATCATTAAATCTAAATGAGAGGGATGAAACTCTATTCTGATAGTCACCAGCTTCGTCTAGTGCCCCCGTCTCTCTGTCCCCCACTTCCAGCTCCTCGCCACCTCTAACGATGTCATGTGCAGCCTCCTCAGCACTTGTCAATGTCGCGAGGGATGGTATGCCTCCTCCTATCTGTGCTCTCCCCCTCTTATTGTGGGCTATCTTTACCTGCAAGGAGGGACACAAGTGGAGTTTCAGCGAGAATGATGGAGTGACTGTGAAGAATCCATAACAGAAGGTTAGAGGGAGAAGAGGATGGAGTGAGGTGCCAAGAGGAAACTAGCTCCCCGTGCGTTGTTAGTTGTTGTCAATGCATAACAGTGAGAGCGAGTCTAAGGGGTGCATAGGCAGGATGGTGAAGTGATTCAGTACAGAGAGAGAGATGGATAGGTAAGGGTGCAAGAGAAGTAAGGGCAAGGTGGGATGTGGAGGAGCAGGCTTACAAAGCAGAGTGCTGGTGATGAGAAGAGAAGGGAAAGGTAAGTGTGATGTGATACTCACTTTTGCTGATCGCAGGAGATCATTAAACCATTTCCGGCACTGGATCCAGGTGCGTGAACAAATGGAGCTTGCGCTGACCTCTTCAGCAATGCGCAGCCAGGCTGCCTTGGTTTGCTGAGGAGGCTTCCTCCGGCCATCGGGAGGGAACAGAATCTCCCTGCTCCCTCCACAAGAGCTTGGAGGGAGTCCTCATTGAAGCTTGGTGAAGCCTTAGGTTTGGAAGCACTCATGGTGGCCTTGCCACATTCACACACCAGCAGAATCAAGAAATGAAAGGCTGTGGCTGCATGGAACCCTTAAAATGATCTGCACCAATGACGTCATCAGAGGTGACAAACAGACCCGATCCCAGTCATTGGACCAGCCAGCACACACCGCTGCACTTAAGGGGCCAATTAAATTAAATTTGCAACTTGGGAGCGGATGCAGCTGGCAGCGGGTCAGGGCCCCGCCCACCAGGCAACCCGACTCCAAGCCGCCTCCTCAATTAAATTCGCGGCCCACATGTGCAACCCATTTTTTGTATTTGAACATTCTCTGAAGTCATCAGCTTAGAGTTCTGGGAAATTGGTTATGTGTTCTCATAAGATTACCTTCTAGTTTGTTCATATGAAATTCCTGTGCTCACTGTTTTAAATAGGTTAACATCTGAATGAAAGGAACAGTCAACTGAGTTTCATACAGATGTGTTAAAATGTTTGCTAGTGTGATTTTAAACAATAGAAGCCGATTTTAACCCTGCCTACCGGGCAGGTGGGTAGTTAAAATCTCCTGTGGGACTTACATGCCGAGGTCCGACTGTCTTCCCGTGGGTTCCAATTTTAACCGGCTCTTCTGAGCAGATGAGAGGGACAACCGCCAGAAGCCAGCGGGATCCTTTTTCGATGATGTTAGCGAGGCTTGACTGCAATTTTAACTGAAGGCTTCCATGGGGAAGCTGCTGTGGCTTTCCCGCCAGGCCAACATAGTGGGAAGAGGAGCCAGGGCCAAAAGAAGCTCAAAAACGCAAGTGGTTTTGTTTTATTTTACTTTCCTTGCGGGAACAGAAGGATCAGGAGTGCTCCTCCAGGCCCCACAAGAAAAATGTAGGCCTTCCCTCCACTGGGCATCACCCCCTCCTCTGACCCAAACCCTCTCCAACCACTTACCTGAGTGCCGGGGACTGTTTCCTTGGTCCCAGGTGGCTTCCACCCGTCGACCAGCTGCTGCTACCTGGGCCTCATGCTGCTGAGATTGGGACTGTTTACCGTCCACCTCACCCCCCATCCTCATATGCTCCTGCCCCAAGTTAAAATCGGGGCTTATGCTTTTAGGCTAATAAAAAAAGTGAATTGTTATGAATATATCATTTAAACCAATGTTTTGTTACAAACTAGCTGGGCAAGGCATTGTCTAATGAGCTTTGTCTGTGTGCCTTTTTCTCCTTGTGTCTCTACAATTTAGTGCTTCTTTGAAACTCTCCCTCTCTTTTTGTTTGTGTCTAGCAAATTCATTTGCTAAACTGTCATTCATCTTGTGTTTTTGTCTTTCTCTGATCAGCCTACCAAGACACAATTTTAACAAAAGTCAATTTGTATAAAATAGTATTAGACAGACAATAAAAAGTTTGCATTCAAAATCTATTTTGATTCCTCTGCTTGAAACACAAAGTGCCAGCTAATGGACATTCACAGAACGCAGTATTAATACTCAAGTCACCCAAAGGAACTGTTTTATAATATGCTAAACAAGGTACAAACATTTGGCAACATTTAAAGAAACTTTAAAACTGCCTACCCACTTTCATTAATCTGATTATATGTATCTCAGTTCTTACATTTCCGTGAAATTGTTTGTTCTTCCAACCATCCATTTATTTTTGCATTTCTGTTTTATAAGAGCTGGTCTATTCACACATTCATACACCCAGCAATCATTTAAGTTAGCTTCACTTATTGGAATCTTATAGAAAATAGGAAGCTTTTGAAAATGGCAGTTTATCTTGCTAAAATTGAAAAATTCAGCTCATTTTTCCCTTTTTGTAGAGGTGCAACAGAGTTTGCATTTATATAGCACTTTAGTGTCTCTAGGAATTATCCCAAAGTGCTTTATATATCACTAGCTGGGGGGGCCCGGCATTGCCAGGGCCATTTTGGGCCGTACGGTTTACGGCCGGGCGCTGCCGCTCCCCCGCTCTGTGTCACTCTTTCTGTCCCTGACCCCCTCTCTCTCCCTCCCCCTCTCTCTCCCTGCCCCTCTCTCTGTCCCCTCTCTCTCTCCCCCCCTCTCTCCCTGCCCCTGTCTGTCCCCTCTCTCTGTCCCTCCCTCTCTCTCCCTCTCCCCCCTCCTCTCCCTCCCTCCCTCCCTCCCTCCCCCTCTCCTCTCCCTCCCTCCCCCTCTCCTCTCCCTCCCTCCCCCTCTCCTCTCCCTCCCTCCCTCCCCTCTCCCTCCCCCTCTCCTCTCCCTCCCTCGCCCTCTCCTCTCCCTCACTCCCCCTCTCTTCCTCTCCGTGTCTCTCCCTCCTTTGATTTCTCTCAGTGCCTCACCTGTTGCTCGCTAGCCTCAGGCCCGGCCGGACTCACCTCGGTAGCAGAACGGAGTCAGTCCGACAACGGGAGGCCGGGTGCCCAGCGCTCCGAAGCGAGCCTGGGGTTGCTGATGGTTAACGCGGTGGGCGGTTGGACCTGGTTGGCCGGGCAGCAGAGGAACGCTTTTCGCTGCAGACTCCAGTGTCCGATTGCGGTCGGGGACGGCTGGTTGGAAAGCCCCGGTTTTGCCGGTCCCGCACTCACGGCAAGAGAGAGAGGGGGAAGGAGAGAGAGGCAGTTTGAGGGGAAAAAATGGTGGCAAAGTTTCGGGAGGCTGGAGGATTAGGTCCCGCCCGTGACGCACCAATTGGTCAGCCATCAGGTCACTGAACTGTAGGATTGGTCAACCAGCACGTCACTCAACGCTAATGAGCGGTAGGATTGGTCAACCGCTAATGAGCGGATTTTTGAGGATTTTTGAACGTTTTTTGTATACTGTCCGAGCAATTTTTGTCTGACCAAAAAGTAAATATGCCTATTAGACTCTCCTAATAAGCTTTCTTTTGATATAACATGCGTGTAGGTACGCTCTCTAACTTTTGAGTGTATAGCGGACAGACAGACAGACAAACAGACAGACAAACCAACTCTTTTATATTATAAAATCATGTTGTGATATAAATCTCTGCACGCAGGTTTTAAGTGAAATGAATGGCCAGTTATTTATTCTTGCAATAATACTTTAAAAAAAAATCACTTTAGGTAGACTCTCATAACTTATATGATCATTTTATGTTTATGCATGTAGGTCCACCAGCTTAGCTAACATAATGTAAAAAGAAAATGATGGATAGAAGAACAAAATGCTTAATAGAGATAAAAGATTCTGGACGTAAATTATCATATTCAATTCAGATAAGCATTTTTGGAGGTTCTGAAGTGTCTTAAAATATTGCCAAATATTTTCCTTTTGGAAAAAGAGGCTCTTGAACTTGGTAAGCTTTAAATAGATAAGAGTATTGTAATCGTCCATTATCTGGTACTTTATATTAAGCAGAGGGAAGAAAGTCAGATCCTATAGTAAACTTTTTAACGTCTAACTGCTAGCTTTTTATTTTGCATTTTACAGACTGATTATGCATACAACAATAAAGACATACATAGGTATTTGGTGGGAGAACATTAAAATCCTAGTTACATTACATTTAACTCAGCACCATTTCAGTAGTTGATTAGACATAAAAGTATGACAGAAGGTGCTGAGTAGCAAGAAATTTATTTCTCATATGTATATGTTGTTCTTTCTTATGCTTGCATTAGCAGAAATAACAAGAATAATGTGCATGATTTTATTAAAGCAGCTATATATAAGTAGCTGTATGATGACTAAGAGTATTTATATTATATGCAATGCTCATTTTAGATGTATGTCATAGTGAATTAAAATGGCAATTGTGCTTGTGACTGTTGGATAGATAATTATCAATGAGCAAAAAACTTTGAAAATCATAAAATAAAAAGGGTGTGGAATGAATAAGTTGTCCGACCAACAGTACTCCCATTGTGCTGTTTTACAGCTTTGGAGTATCTCTCACTCTCTTGTCCCTGTTCACAACCACTAAATCTTGTTCAGCTGGATAAACCAGACTTATTTTTTTTGATGCAATATCTTGGAATGTCAACTAAAGTCAACAAAAATATAAAATGACAGGGAACAATTCAAAGGTGGTTTGTTTTAGATGGCAGTGTTAAGTAGATATTATCCATTAACTTAAACAAATTAATCAAATAGCTGTTATTGCAAAATAATGTTAGTTTTTCTCGTAATAAGTTTTTATATTTAAATGTCTGGCAGTGTAATAATTATTTGGCTTTTTAGAAAAAGCTTAGTTTTTTGAGTCTATAATGAACATTGGTTTTTATGTGCCAAAATAATCAAAACCCCTGTCCAAAGTTTTTTCTAAGAAAATGTGTAACAAATGTTGAAGCAGGATTACATTTCAGCGAAATTGCTATTCTATGTATAAATATTTTGAAACCATTAGGACCTAATGTTTTCTCCATGTTTTTGCCAACTATGACAGGAAAAAGAAAGTACTTGGCAACAATGCTTCTCAAATATTTGGTAGAGTGCAAAAATAGAGCCCTTTTTATGCATGTTGTTGCTGTTAGTAGCAGCAAGAAAAGTTCACTCAGAAGTCACACAAGGTCAGTATATGCCTCTCACTGACAAAAAGGTACAAATACTATTGAACTGAAGAACAAACTGGCAAATTGGTGTCAGAATGGCAATAGAAATATTTCAAACTGCCGCAGGCAATTTTGAAGAAATCGATGCTTGAAGTATGTATATTATGCATTTGGTGATGCACATTATTTTTAGCACCTTGTGTCTTAAGGCAACCAATTTCAACAAGATTGGTACGTTTTACTAGCCATAGTCTGTCTTAGAACTGTTGGTAGTGCCACTCGATTGCAACCAACTTGAAGGCACTTGTTTGGTGATGGGAATAGAAAATGTTGATTCTTCCTCAGTGTTGGGAATTCTATACTGTTGAAAGTAACTGCACAGATTGGACTCCTCCCTGGCAATCAGATTTGAGGAACAGGCAGCACTCATGCTGGAATTGGTTGAGAAGCCAGTATTGTTAGCTCATTGTCACATTTAATTAGGAAGACAAGTGATATACGCTCACTTTAAAAATACGTAATCATGATTATGAAATATGGTTCTATACAGGGCTACATGGAGAGAGCTTAATAGTGCAATTATTTTTGGGGATTGCTCTAGCAAAAAGCTGGCAGAGACATGATGGCCTCCTTCTGTGCAGTAAACCTCTGGATTTGTCCTGTATTGGTAGTTTATTTTTACAATTTTAGTGGGAGCTACTTCAATGTATTTTTAATTCTGTTTTTGAAATGATCCGATCATTTGTTTTAAATGCTTCCAGGTACAGGTATATTACGCTATATATTCTTTGTGCCCAATTGTGACTATTATTTGCAGCTTTCGAAAAGCTACCTCTGCTTCAAGGTCAACTTCAACCCACCCAGCCCAGCGGGGCTGATATAAAATGGACCACTTTGACTTGCCACTCGGTTTCCACTGTAATAACGCTGGCCGCCATTTTTAACTGCTCACTGCATTTAGGTGGTTGAGGCACTTGCCGCAAGCAGGCGGCACCTCTTGAATGCCTGCAAATCGGAATCCTATGAGGTAATTAGGATGCCAATGTGATTTTATTGGATGGGCCAGAAGCTTAGACTGAATAAAACCTCACAGGATTGGCTTCTCATACTGACTGACACATTGGAAACGCTACTTAACCCAACTGCAGGCACCCAGGTCATAGGGATCTGTGTGCTATTGTGCTGGGTTGATTTTCAAAGAATTGGAGATTACTTGTTTCCTTCTTTTTTGCCTTCCTCACCCAGATTAAGCTCTCACATAAGCTCATTAGACATTTTTGCTTCATTGCTTTGGATGGAGGAACAGTTTGAGGAAGGCGAACAACAGTAGCAGTCTCAATAACCAGGACGAGGAGCAGGTGAGCCTGTTAGAAGGGGCTGCTCGCAGAAGGACTTACCCAGCCCACAGTGTCTATATACCGAGTCATTTTCCTTGGTATTACTGAAACACTGGATCAAGAGGCTCCATTTCACCTAGTAGGCCATCGCGGATCTATGCAACCTCCTGCTGCCTGTGGCTGAGGTGGCCATGCTCTGCCAACTTTTTTTTCCTCAGGCTCCGTCCAGGCTGTTACAGGAGTCGTCACCCATATCTACTGGCCTGCAGTACACAGCTGCATCAAAATGGTCACCAATGTCTTATTTGCTAGGGCCAACCAATGCATCAGCTTCCCCATGGATGTCAACATTCAAAATGAGAGAGCTCTGGGATTTACAGCAGGGGCTGGCTTTCCTTGTGTCTAGGTCATTATAAGCTGCGCTCATGTAGCCATCAAGGCATCAGAAGCTGACACAGCAGCTTTCGTCAACAGGAAGGGCTATCATTCAATTAATGTCCAGCTGGTGTGCGTTCACCACAGAAGGATCATGCAAGTCTGTGCCAGTTTCAAAGCAGCAGTCATAATGCCTTCATCCTGTGACACTCATCCATCCTCCTGCAATTCCACCCTTCCAGAAATCTAAGAGGATGGCTGCTTGGGGAAAAGTGATACCCTCTGCACACATGGCTGATGACACTTCTCTGCAACCGCACCACGCCTGAACAGCTCATGTATAATCACAGCCATGGGAGCACCAGGAACATCACTTACCATACTATTGGGCTAATGAAGTAAAGCGTCAGGTGCCTGGATAGATCTAGGGGCTCCCTATAGTATGCTGCACACAACCTCTGTCGCCTCTTTGTAGTATGTAGAATGTAGCAGCCTACTCCTCCTCCTATTTCTTATGTTTTTATGTTCTTATGTTGCACAATATGGCAATACAGAGAGGAATGCATTTGGAGGAGACAGTGCAACAGGAAGAGTCATCATCTGATGAGGAAAAGTTGGATGAAGGAGAAGCAGAAGCATGAGGGTGAGCACCACTCATTATAGCCAGAATCCAGGAATCAGCGAATAGATCGAGTGACCTGCTTATTCCCCTCCTGTGAAAAGTTACACAAATCACCATAGCAATTAGAGTTCTTGTTATCCCCTTCACCATTCCCTCAAAGCTGCATTAAAGAACATTTAAACCCTTCAGCCAACTTTTATATGAATGACATATTGACAATGCAGGCGTAGAAGCTCCTATGAAAAGACACTGCAGACCAAAGTCCCATATGTGATTAATTTAATGCCAAATTCAATAACTGGCTTGAATTCACGGCCTGAATTTGCGGTCAGCAATTGCGACGGCAATTGCTGCTGACCTCGCAGAAAGCTGCCCACAGAGATCTCGCGATTTCTGTGCCGAAAGCGTTAGGTTTCTCGATGTGTAATTGATTGTAGTGCTGTCAAAAGGGGATTCCTAGCGCAATACAGCAGTGATGTCATCAAGCTGTCTAAACAGCCAATCACATTGAAGAATTCTCACAGACAGCAAATCAGGAAATGAAAAGTACTGATTATCTGCACTTTTTAAAAATATTATGGAGGGCGAAACAAAGATTGGGACAAACACATGGGATTAAGGTACAAGATGAAATATCATGAACAAACTTTTAAAAACATATATATTTTTTAAAAATTGTAATTTTTATCATTTGACAGTCCACAAATCTAAAAATTAGTTTTTCAGGGCCAGAACAGTTATTTAGCAGTCAACACGCTGTTAAAACCCAGTTACACCTATTCCAACAAGGATTAACATTTAATGGGGTGTTTAACAGCGCTATTAATGCAGAAAACCTCAAGTTTTCGTCAGTTCCACTGATTTCACTGATTGCAGGCTATGGGGGACCCACAGCGCAGCCTATGTCAGAGCAGTGAATGACTGACCGCAACTTCAAGATTTCCGCATTTAGATGCATGTGCGCTCAATCCTGCGGTTACGATCAGTTTCAGAGGGGTAATGACGACAAACGCTGACAGTTCGCCGATATTACCCACCGCAAAATCCGTGCCAACCTCTCGCCCAAATGCCAACCCATCACGGCTTTCTTAAAAGAAAGTTTACTAACTCGACTACTCCTACATGGTGCTCTCCCACTGGCTTCTGCAAAGCTAGTGGAAAGCTGCTGGAGCTTATGTTGGGACCCTTGAGATGCTCGTGGCTGGTGACTTCTGGGTGCTTGAATCTGTGAGGATCCAGCTGCAGATCTCTGCACTTTGGCTACTACTAGAGCAGTCTGGCCCAGCTAGTTTTCTGGCACCATGGTGGGTACTGGTTGTGTGGGTGGCGAGGCAGCAGACGTGCTGGCATCCTAAGAGATGGCAACACGTGCTGCTTCAATTGCGCCACTGCCACTCCCATGGGCTAAGGCTGATCAGTCCCACTGATGTGCAGGAGAGCAGACTGCAGAAGATGAGTGATGTCTTGAAAATCCTTATGTATTTGCTCCATCAGTCTCTCCAAGGTGGACATCTGCTCCTCTAAACATATGTCTGCCTCTTTAAGACAGATTTGAGCCCAGACTCTCCATGGCAGCTGTTTGATCTTCCACCAAAGCTGCAAAGGTTGTGATTATTGACTCCTGTTAGAAACATAGAAAAATAGGAGCAGGAGTAGGCCATTCGGCCCTTCGAGTCTGCTCCACCATTCAATATGATCATGGCTGATCCTGTATCTCAATACCATATTCCTGCTCTTTCCCCATACCCTTGATGCCTTTTGTGTCTAGAAATCTATCTATCTCCTTCTTAAATATATTCAGTGACTTGGCCTCCACAGCCTTCTGTGGTAGAAAATTCCACAGGTTCACCACCCTCGTGAGTGAAGAAATTTCTCCTCATCTCTGTCCTAAATGTCCTACCACGTATCCTGGGACTGTGACCCCTCGTTCTAGACCCTCCAGCCAGGGGAAACATCCTCCCTGCATCCAGTCTGTCTAGCCCTGTCAGAATTTTATACGTTTCAATGAGATCCCCTCTCATTCTTCTAAACTCTAATGAATACAGGCTCAGTCGACCCAATCTCTCCTCATACGACAGTCCTGCCATCCCAAGAATCAGTCTGGTGAACCTTTGCTGCACTCCCTCGATGGCAAGCATATCCTTTCTTAGGTAAGGAGACCAAAACTGCACACAGTACGCCAGGTGTGGTCTCACCAAGGCCCTGTACAACTGTAGTAAGACATCCTTGCTCCTGTACTCAAATCCTCTTGCAATGAAGGCAAACATACCATTTGCCTTCCTAACTGCTTGCTGCACCTGCATGTTTGCTTTCAGTGACTGGTGTACAAGGACATCCAGGTCCCTTTGTACATCAGCATTTCCCAATCTATCACCATTTAAATAATACTCTACCTTTCTGTTTTTCCTACCGAAGTGGATAATTTCACATTTATCCATGTTATACTGCATCTGCCATGTATTTGCCCACTCACTCAACTTGTCTAAATCTCCTTGAAACCTCTTTGCATCCTCCTCACAACTCACAATCCCACGTAGTTTTGTGTCGTCAGCAAGCTTGGAAATATTACATTTGGTTCCTTCATCCAAATCATTGATATATATTGTGAATAATTGGGGCCCAAATACTGATCCCTGCGGTACCCCACTGCCACCCCGAAAAAGACCCATTTATTCCGACTCTGTTTCCTGTCTGTTAACCAATTTTCAATCCATGCCAGTATATTACCCCCAATCCTATGTGCTTTAATTTTGCACACTAACCTCTTATGTGGGACTTTATCAAAGGCCTTCTGAAAATCCAAATACACCACATCCACTGGTTCTCCCTTATCTATTCTACCAGTTACATCCTCAAAAAACTCCAGTAGGTTTGTCAAACACAATTTCCCTTTCATAAATTCATGTTGACTTTGTGTAATCCCGTTGATATTTTCTAAGTGCCATGTTATCACATCCTTTATAGCATTTTCCCTACTACTGATGTTAGGCTAACCGGTCTGAAGTTCCCTGTTTTCTCTCTCTCTCCTTTTTTAAATAGTGGTCCCGGCTGCAGCGTCCCTGAATGTGGACTGAAGAAGGTATGTGCTTTGGGAATCTACACCACACAGGTTGAAAGCAGATTCCTCCAAACTTTCAGTCATGGTGATGAAACTCCTCGGCAGGCTTTCCAATACCTGATATAGCTGCTCCTGTGAATCAAGTAGTTTTCTTCTGGTTACTAGGTCCCTGAAGTCCACATCCCTGTCCTCCTCTTCAGAGCTAGGAGAGGACCTCGCCCTCTGTTTTTTTTAATTCGTTCTTGGGATGTGGGCATCGCTGGCAAGGCCAGCATTTATTGCCCATCCCTAATTGCCCTTGAGAAGGTCGCGGTGAGCCACCTTCTTGAACCACTACAGTCCGTGTGGTGAAGGTACTCCCACAGTGCTGTTAGGGAGAGAGTTCCAGGATTATTATTGTGTTTCATAGCGGTTTGTTACAACTGAGTGGCTTGCTAGGCCATTTCAGAGGGCAGTTAAGAGTCAACCCCATTGCTGTGGGTCTGGAGTCATATATAGGCCAGACCCGGTAAGGACGGCAGATTTCCTTCCCTAAAGATGAGCTGTCTTTTGGTCTGTCCATGCCACCTGTACTTGCTGCTGTTGCTCACTAGTGTTGGGTGTTCCACCATGTGCAGACTCCTCCACCCCATTCTCTAACACAGCAGGGGTGTCAGTCTCAGTGCTGGTGTTCGGGAGTGATGAATCGCGAGAAGATGCCTCCTCTGATGAATTCTCCTCCTTCTTCCAATCCAGGAGAGTAGACATATGAGTGATGACTTGGAAGGCCCTATCTACTTGGTCCACCAGTCTCTGCAAGGTGGAACCCAGAGTCTGGATAACAGCCGTTTGAGTTTTCAGAAAATATGCAAAGGCTGATAACATTGAAGCCTGTTGTAAGGGTCCGCCTTAGTGCTGGTCACAGGCTCCAAGGTAGACTGCAGAGTGGTAATGCTACATGTGATGACACTGCACAAGCCAGAAGTGCCCTCTCTACTTTCAGCCATGGCGCTGAAGCTCCTTGGCAGGCCTTCCAATACATTGTATAGCTGTTTGTGTGATACAAGCAGGTTTCTTTTCATAGCTGGGCCCCTGAAGCCTACATCTCTGTTGTCCTTAGCTGAACTGGGAGAGTACCTCACCCTCCGGCAAACCGTTTTCTGGGCTGTCGCTCCTGTCACTGCCTGTTCCTGCTCTCTTGTACTGAGCGTATCACCACACGCATACCTTGTAACTCATTACCTAACCCACCCAGGGTACCAATCTCTGTGCTGAGCGTATCACCACACGCATACCTTGTAACTCATTACCTACCCCACCCATGGTACCAATCTCTGGGCTGAGCGCATCACCACACGCATACCTTGTAACTCATTACCTAACCCACCCAGGGTACCAATCTCTGGGCTGAGCGCATCACCACACGCATACCTTGTAACTCATTACCTAACCCACCCAGGGTACCAATCTCTGTGCTGAGCGCATCACCACACGCATACCTTGTAACTCATTACCTAACCCACCCAGGGTACCAATCTCTGGGCTGAGCGCATCACCACACGCATACCTTGTAACTCATTACCTAACCCACCCATGGTACCAATCTCTGGGCTGAGCGCATCACCACACGCATACCTTGTAACTCATTACCTAACCCACCCAGGGTACCAATCTCTGGGCTGAGCGCATCACCACACGCATACCTTGTAACTCATTACCTAACCCACCCAGGGTACCAATCTCTGTGCTGAGCGCATCACCACACGCATACCTTGTAACTCATTACCTAACCCACCCAGGGTACCAATCTCTGGGCTGAGCGCATCACCACACGCATACCTTGTAACTCATTACCTAACCCACCCAGGGTACCAATCTCTGTGCTGAGCGCATCACCACACGCATACCTTGTAACTCATTACCTAACCCACCCAGGGTACCAATCTCTGTGCTGAGCGCATCACCACACGCATACCTTGTAACTCATTACCTAACCCACCCAGGGTACCAATCTCTGTGCTGAGCGCATCACCACACGCATACCTTGTAACTCATTACCTAACCCACCCAGGGTACCAATCTCTGTGCTGAGCGCATCACCACACGCATACCTTGTAACTCATTACCTAACCCACCCAGGGTACCAATCTCTGGGCTGAGCGCATCACCACACGCATACCTTGTAACTCATTGCCTAACCCACCCAGGGTACCAATCTCTGGACTGAGCGCATCACCACACGCATACCTTGTAACTCATTACCTAACCCACCCAGGGTACCAATCTCTGGACTGAGCGCATCACCACACGCATACCTTGTAACTCATTACCTAACCCACCCAGGGTACCAATCTCTGTGCTGAGCGCATCACCACACGCATACCTTGTAACTCATTACCAAACCCACCCAGGGTACCAATCTCTAGGCTGAGCGTATCACCACATGCATACCTTGTAACTCATTACCTAACCCACCCAGGGTATCAATCTCTGGACTGAGTGCATCACCACACGCATACCTTGTAACTCATTACCTAACCCACCCATGGTACCAATCTCTGGGCTGAGCGCATCACCACACGCATACCTTGTAACTCATTACCTAACCCACCCAGGGTACCAATCTCTGGGCTGAGCGCATCACCACACGCATACCTTGTAACTCATTACCTAACCCACCCAGGGTACCAACCTCTGTGCTGAGCGCATCACCACACGCATACCTTGTAACTCATTACCTAACCCACCCAGGGTACCAATCTCTGTGCTGAGCGCATCACCACACGCATACCTTGTAACTCATTACCTAACCCACCCAGGGTACCAATCTCTGTGCTGAGCGTATCACCACACACATACCTTGTAACTCATTACCTAACCCACCCAGGGTACCAATCTCTGGGCTGAGCGCATCACCACACACTTACCTTGTAACTCACTACCCAACCCACCCAGGGTACCAATCTCTGTGCTGAGCGCATCACCACACGCATACCTTGTAGCTCATTACCTAACCCACCCAGGGTACCAATCTCTGGGCTGAGCGTATCACCACACGCATACCTTGTAACTCATTGCCTAACCCACCCAGGGTACCAATCTCTGGGCTGAGCGTATCACCACACGCATATCTTGTAACTCATTGCCTAACCCACCCAGGGTACCAATCTCTGGGCTGAGCGTATCACCACACGCATACCTTGTAACTCATTACCTAACCCACCCAGGGTACCAATCTCTGGGCTGAGCGCATCACCACACGCATACCTTGTAACTCATTACCTAACCCACCCAGGGTACCAATCTCTGGGCTGTGCACATCACCACACGCATACCTTGTAACTCATTACCTAACCCACCCAGGGTACCAATCTCTGGGCTGAGCGCATCGTCACACGCATACCTTGTAACTCATTACCTAACCCACCCAGGGTACCAATCTCTGGGCTGCTGCTTAGACAGATGGAGCACATGATGGTGCCCTCTTTGAAGGATTGTCCTCCTTTGAGTTCTGTTCTTCTGCAGGGCCTTGCTACTGAGAAAGACGTAGGGAAAAGGCACTGACAGGCTACATAGTAGCAGATGACAGGCTTCACAATACAGCTATATGTTGTCCAATCATACTGGAGTTTCTCGGCATCCTCCTCACAGCACACACGCCCACCCAACTTTGTGTCATCTGCAAACTTGCAGATATTATATCCAGTTCCCTCGTCTAGATCATTAATATATATTGTGAATAGCTGGGGTCCCAGCACTGATCCCTGCAGTACCCTACTAGTCACTGACTGCCACTCGGAGGTACATGAAGGGGTACAAGTAATAGTCAGACCCTGCTCAGATAAGCTCCCAGCTTCAAAATCTCCAATGCAGACAGCTCTTGAGGGGCCTTTATGTTGAGAACTTGCTACTCCAGCTTGGAGAGGGCCTGATAATCTACATCCTAGGGTACTTAAGGAAGTGGCCCGAGAAATAGTAGATGCATTGTTGGTCATCTTCCAAAATTCTATAGACTCTGGCACAGTTCCCATGGATTGGAGGGTAGCTAATGTAACCCCACTATTTAAAAAAGGTGGTAGAGAGAAAACGGGGAATTATAGACCGGTAAGCCTGATATCGGTAGAGTCCATTATAAAAGATGTAATAGCAGAGCACTTGGAAAACAATGACAGGATCGGACAAAGTCAACATGGATTTACAAAAGGTAAATCATGCTTGACTAATCTACTGGAATTTTTTGAGGATGTAACTGGTAGAATAGATAAGGGAGAACCAGTGGATGTGGTGTATTTGGACTTTCAGAAGGCTTTTGATAAGGTCCCGCATAAGAGATTAGCGTGTAAAGCTAAAGCACTTGGGTTTGGGGGTAAGGTACTGACTTGGATAGAGAACTGGTTGGCAGACAAGAAGCAAAGAGTTGGAATAAACGGGTCTTTTTCCGAGTGGCAGGCAGTGACTAGTGGGGTACCGCAGAGATTGGTGCTGGGACCCCAGCTATTCACAATATATATTAATGATCTAGACGAGGGAACTAGATGTAATATCTCCAAGTTTGCAGACGACACAAAGCTGGGTGGGCGTGTGTGCTGTGAGGAGGATGCCGAGAAACTCCAGTATGATTTGGACAGGTTGGGTGATTGGGCAGATGCATGGCAGATGCAGTATAATGTGGATAAATGCGAGGTTATCCACTTTGGTGGCAAAAACAGGAAGGCAGATTATTATCTGAACAGCAATAGATTGGGAGAAGGGGAAGTGCAACGAGACCTGGGTGTCCTTGTGCACCAGTCGCTGATGGTAAGCATGCAGGTGCAGCAGGCAATTAAGAAGGCAAATGGTATGTTGGCCTTCATAGCGAGAGGGTTCGAGTACAGGAACAAGGATGTCTTGCTGCAGTTGTACAGGGCCTTGGTGAGACCATACCTTGAGCATTGTGTGCAGTTTTGGTCGCCTTATCTGAGGAAGGATGTTCTTGCCATGGAGTGAGTGCAGCGAAGATTCACCAGACTGATACCTGGGATGGCAGGAATGACATATGAGGAGAGATTGGATCGATTGGGCTTATATTCGCTGGAGTTTAGAAGAATGAGAGGGGATCTCATTGAAACTTATAAAATTCTAACAGGACTAGACGGACTAGATGCAGGAAGGATGAAGGATGATCCCAATGGCGGGGGAGTCCAGAACCAGGGGTCACAGTCTAAAGATAAGGAATAAGCCATTTAGGACAGAGATGAGGAGGAATTTCTTCACCCAGAGAGTGGTGAACCCTTGGAATTCTCTACCACAAAAGGCAGTTGAGGCCAATTCATTAAGTATATTCAAGAAGGAGTTAGATATATTTCTTAAGGCTAAAGGGATCAAGGGATATGGGGAGAAAGCAGGGACAGGGTACTGAATTTAGATGATCAGCCATGATCTCATTAAATGGCCGAGCAGGTTTGAGGGGCCGAATGGCCTACTCCTGCTCCTATCTTCGATGTCTCTATGGTGCTGGATGTTCCTTACCAGTCTTCCTCTTCTTCCTTGTATTGTGAATTATTTTCTCCTGCAGAAAGAGAAGGCAAGACATGAGTGTCCAGTGAAAAGGAGACTGTATATGTGTGGAGCTTCTGCTTGTTGTGCATATGTTGAGAGGAAGAAAAAGCAAGATGGAAGCCGGATGAGGAGGTGTTGAATGGAAAGCAGCTGGCTTGAGTGCAAAGTGAGGAAGGAGTCATGAGAGGAGTTCCTTGTTCCGCAGTAGCTACCATGTGATAAGATAATGTTGTTAGTGGCTACTGTGAAGGCAACGAACAAGAAGTCAGTTTGTGTTTGGACTGAGAATGAGAGGTGGTCTAGTGTGCCCAGGTGATGCGTGGTGAAGAATGAGATGCAGGGGAGGGAATTCTTCAGCGTGCTGGGAGATGGGGGAAGGACAGTTGCCAGGTGGTGCTGAGCAATGTGGATAACTGAACAGATGCACTTTCTCCATTGCCGCTCTTGTCAGGTCATTGAAACATTTCCTACATTGCACTCAAGATCTGGGGATGATGCTCCTGGAGCTGAAAATCTCAGCAACTTCTCTCCAGGCCTGGTGAATACATTTTGGGTTTCTTCCTTCCATTGGTGGGAAAGAAAACTTCCCTCCCCATGCTCATCTCTTCCACCAGTATCTCCAGGAAGGCTTCAGAGAACGTGGGGTCTTGCTTCCGACTCATCTTGCACTTTGCAGCAGCAAAAGACAGCAACGTCAGTAAAGAGAATGTAATCTCCCTTTTAAGAGGTGCATTCCTGCTTTAAATTGGCCTCTACAAGCAAGGCGGAAATTATGCCCAGAAAGTGGGCGGGCTTCCTGTTCCCGACATGATCAGGTGAGAAACCCGCCAGATAAATTTAAACTAAGCCCAGGACCTAAAATACCCTGGAATTAAATGTAGACCCGCAAGTACTTTTTGCATTTGCCTGCATGCTCCGGGTTAAAATCAACCCCACTGTAACATTTTCTCATTTCCATTTGCTTGTCCAGTGATCTTTCAGAGTTCAGTTGATGTTGAATTTAAGCTATTTTGTGCTGTGAATAATGTCAATTATATCTGGACAGAGATCTCCATTTACTGAACTTTTCTGGATATGTAAAATTACATTTCCAGCGAGAGCTGGAATAAATTATTTCAAGAGCCATTGCAGAGATGTTTTACTTGCAAAGTGTTCAAATAATGCAGAAACCAGATATTGCTGCTGACTTTAATTTAAATGGAAACGTACATTTAGAAAGTGTGTTGAATATCAATATTTGCAATGCTTCCATTTCTACCAATATACAAACTCGCCAGGGAAAATTAAGAAAACTGTTACAGGGTTATGATGCAGAGATAGAGAAGGGGTTAGATAGTTGTCTCACCAATAAGTTGCAGTGATTTTAAAGCTGGGACATACAGCATATGAAACATACAGGATATGTGCATGTTCCATAGGGATGTAATTAAGAATCAGAAAATTAAGAGTTTTAACATTGTATTCTACCTGGTGTGCCTATTGTATTTCATTGCAGCTTAGGAATGTACCATTGCGTTTCTTTGCTTTTCATATTGTATTTTCACTCTAGAGAATATGCAGAAAAATCGTCAAAAATGTAGAAAAAATGTGCACAATATGTATATATATATATGTGTGTAGTAAAAGCGTGACCTTGATCTGGGAGCATTGCATTCAGATGGAGAGGGCTTGACCTGGATATTATTCCTACACTATTAGCTAATGCTTGCTTTTTTGAAAGTAACATTTCATAAGGAATCAAACTGCAGCAAATTTATCTTTGTGTTTTTGGCCTAAACATTCTGTAAGAACATAAGAACATAAGAAGTAGGAGCAGGAGTAGGCCATACGGCCCCTCGGGCCTGCTCCGCAATTCAATAGGATCATGGCTGATCCGAACCTAGACTCACGTCCACTTCCCTGCCCGCTCCCCATAACCCTTAATTCCCTTATCAGCTAGGAAACTTTCTATCTCCGTTTTAAATTTATTTAATGTCGCAGCTTCCACAGCTCTCTGAGGTAGCAAATTCCATAGATTTACTACCCTCTGAGTGAAGAAGTTTCTCCTCATCTCAGTTTTGAAACGGCAGCCCCTTATTCTAAGATTATGCCCCCTAGTTCTAGTCTCACCCATCAGTGGAAACATCCCCCCCGCATCCACCCGATCAAGCCCCCTCACAATCTTATATGTTTCGATAAGATCGCCTCTCATTCTTCTGAATTCCAATGAGTAGAGGCCCAACGTACTCAACCTTTCCTCATAAGTCAACCCCCTCATCTCCGGAATCAACCGAGTGAACCTTCTCTGAACTGCCTCGAGAGCAAGTATATCTTTTCTTAAATATGGAAACCAAAACTGTACGCAGTATTCCAGGTGTGGCCTCACCAGTACCCTGTATAACTGAAGCAAGACTTCCCTGCTTTTATACTCCATCCCCCTTGCAATAAAAGCCAAGATTCCATTGGCCTTCCTGATCACCTGCTGTACCTGCATACTAACCTTCTGTGTTTCATGCACCAGGACCCCCAGATCCCTTTGTACTGTAGCACTTTGCAGTTTCTTTCCATTTAGATAATAACTTGCTCTTTGATTTTTTCTGCCAAAGTGCATAACCTCACACTTTCCAACATTATATTCCATCTGCCAAATTTCTGCCCACTCACTTAGCCTGTCTATGTCCTTTTGCAGGTGTTTTATGTCCTCCTCACTCACTGCTTTCCCTCCCATCTTTGTATCGTCGGCAAACTTGGATACGTTGCACTTGGTCCCCTCCTCCAAATCGTTAATATAGATTGTAAAGAGTTGGGGTTCTAGCACTGACCCCTGCGGAACACCACTAGTTACTGATTGCCAACCCGAGAATGAACCATTTATCCCAACTGTTTTCTGTTAGTTAGCCAATCTTCCACCCATGCCAGTATATTACCCCCAATCCCGTGATTTTTTATCTTGTGCAGTAATCTTTTATGTGGCACCTTGTCAAATACCTTTTGGAAGTCCAAATACACCACATCCACTGGTTCCCCTTTATCCACCCTGTTTGTCAAGCATGATTTCCCCTTCATAAAACCATGCTGACTCTGTCCGATTAAATTATGCTTATCCAAATGTCCTGTTACTGCTTCCTTAATAATGGACTCCAACATTTTACCAACCACAGATGTTAGGCTAACTGGTCTATAGTTTCCAGCCTTTTGTCCACCTCCCTTTTTAAATAAGGGCGTTACATTAGCAGTTTTCCAATCTGCTGGGACCTTTCCTGAATCCAAGGAGTTTTAGAAAATTACCACCAATGCATCTGCAATCCCTACCGCTACTTCTCTCAAGACCCTAGGATGTAAGCCATCAGGTCCAGGGGATTTATCCGCCTTACGTCCCATTGTCTTACCGAGTACCATCTCCTTAGTGATTTTAATCGTGTTTAGCTCTTCCCCCCGCCCCCCCCCCCCCATAGCCCCCTGTTTGTCCAGTGTTGGGATATTTTTAGTGTCCTCTACTGTAAAGACTGATACAAAATATTTGTTCAGCGTATTTGCCATCTCCATGTTCCCCACTACTAATTTCCCGGTCTCGTCCTCTAAGGGACCAACATTCACTTTAGCCACCCTTTTTCTTTTTATAGAACTGTGAAAACTCTTGCTATCTGTTTTTATATTTTTGGCTAGTTTACTTTCATAATCTATCTTCCCTTTCTTAATTAATCTTTTAGTTATTCTTTGCTGGCTTTTAAATGCTTCCCAATCTTCTATCCTCCCACTAGATTTGGCTACTTTATATGCCCTTGTTTTCAGTCGGATACTATCCTTTATTACTTTACTTAGCCACGGATGGCTGTCTTTTCTTTTACGCCACTTTTTCCTCAGTGGAATATATTTTTCTTGAAAGTTGTGAAATATCTCCTTGAATGTACACCACTGCTCCTGTACCATCTTACACCTTAATCGATTTTCCCAGTCCACTTCAGTCAACTCTGCTCTCATACCTTCATAGTCTCCTTTATTTAAGCTTAGTACGCTGGTTTGAGATCCAACTCTCTCACCCTCCAACTGAATTTGGAATTCAACCATGTTATGGTCACTCATTCCAAGGGGATCCTTTACTAGGACAATTTTTATTAATCCTGTCTTATTACACAGGACCAGATCTAAGATTGCCTGCCCCCTGGTTGGTTCAGTAACATACTGCTCAAGGAACCCGTCCCTAATGCACTCTATGAACTCTTCCTCAAGGCTGCCCTGCCCAATTTGATTTGTCCAGTCAATATGAAAGTTAAAATCTCCCATGATTATAGCTGTTCCCTTATTACAAGCCCCAACTATTTCCTGATTTATACTCCGACCAATAGAGTTGCAACTGTTAGGAGGCCTATAGACTACGCCCACTAGTGACTTTTTCCCCTTATTATTCCTTATCTCCACCCAAACTGTTTCACTATCCTGATCCTTTGACCCAATATCATTTCTCAATATTGCAGTGATTCCATCCTTTATTAACATAGCCACCCCACCTCCCTTTCCTTCCTGTCTGTCCTTCCTAATTGTCAAATACCCCTGGATGTTTAGTTCCCAGTCATGGTCACCTCGCAGCCATGTTTCTGTAATGGCCACCAGATCATACCCATGTGTAGTTATTTGTACCGTCAACTCGTCTATTCTGTTACGAATGCTGCGTGCATTCAGATAAAGAACTTTAAAATATGTTTTGTGACAATTTATTCCTGCTTTTACCCCCTTTACTACTTTACCTTTATCTTTATATATTCTGTCCCTTCCTGACACGCTCTGGTTTTTAATTTCCCCACTGCTACTTTGCTCTATTGCCTTCTCCACTGACATTTTTATTTTTCGCTCTCTTGAAACCTCCCCCCCACTAATTAAGTTAAAGCCCTCTCTACAGCCCTAGTTATTCGATTTGCCTGGATTCTAGTCCCAGCACTGGCCAAGTGAAGTCCGTCCCAACGGAACAGCTCTCTCCTGTCCCAGTACTGGTGCCAGTGTCCCAAGAAGCAAAACCCATTTCTCCCACACCAGTCTTTGAGCCACACATTTAACTCTCTGATTTTATTTACCCTAGCCAAATTTGGTCGTGGCTCAGGTAGTAATCTAGAGATTATTACCCTTGTGGTTCTGCTTTTTAATTTGGCCCCTAGCTGCTCATACTCCCTCAGCAGAACCTCTTTCCTTGTCCTATCTATGTCATTGGTACCAACATGGACCACGACAGCTGGATCCTCCCCCTCCCACTCCAAGTTTCTCTCCAGCCCAGAGGAGATGTCCTTAACCCTGGCACCGGGCAGGCAACACAACCTTCGGGACTCTCGCTCTCGGCTGCAAAGAACCCTATCTATCCCCCTTATGATACTGTTCCCTACCACTACAACATTTCTTTTTACTCCCCCCACTTGAATGGCCCCCGTTCCACGGTGCTGTGGCCAGGTTGCTCATCCTCCCTGCAGTCCCTGCTCCTGTCCTCACAGGGAGTAAGAGCCTCGAACCTGTTGGACAAGTGCAAGGGCTGCGGCTCCTCCAACACTACCTCCTGGATCCCCGTACCTGCCTCACTCATAGTCACACCCTCCTGTCCCTGACCACGGACTACATCTGAATTAGTTAATCTAATTGGTGTGACTACTTCCTGGAACACAGAGTGCAGGTAACTCTCCCCCTCCCTGATGTGTCACAGTGTTTGAAGCTCGGGCTCCAGCTCATCAACATGGAGCCGGAATTCCTCGAGCAGTAGGAATGCAGTAGAACTGTAAGCACAGTATTATATTGTTACTAATTTTATTTCTTAAAACATGTCTTTATTTTTGTTAATAACCACATGACATGAAGGCAGCAAACAATGTTACACCATTCTTCAAACAGATTGTTCCACCCCTGGCATTTCTCCAGGATCAGTTGAACATCCAAATCTTTAGGAGTTAGAGACTTATTTGAGCATGCTCTGATATTTTGGGTACGTGTGCCAACAATAGCAGCTTAAATACAACTTCTAATAAATAAAAGATTTTCAAAATGTTCTGAATTCAATCAATTATACATATATTTCTTTCATATTTCTGATTATAAAGAGTAAATCTTATGAAAAATGGTGCCATGCCACGAACACAAGTTTTTTTATCCGTTCATGGGATGTGGGCGTCGTTGTCAAGACCAACATTTATTGTCCATCCATAATTGCCCTTGAGAAGGTGGTGGTGAGCCGCCTTCTTGAACCGCTGCAGTCAATGTGGTGAAGGTACTTCCATAATGCTGTTAGGGAGGGAGTTCCAGGATTTTGACCCAGTGACGTTGAAGGAACGGCAATATACAGGAAACTTTGTGCTATCCGGCACCGACGGGACCGAGCTGTTGCCGTTCCCTCAAAACTGCCGGACACACCAGCATTAATGTTGAAGCATACGGAGCTTTTCATCTCCGTATCTGACAACAAACACTGTTGCTTAGCAACAGCTTCTAAACAGTGGGCCCATACCTTGGAAGCGCCTCTCTGAAGCTGTTGCTAAGCTACAGAGACTTTGCAGAGCCTGACTGTTGAAAAAAAAGCCACGAGAAGAAAAAAAACCTAACAAAATGGCTCCTGATTTTTGCCGGTGGCTCGAGCTTGCAGGACATTTAGCTTCCGGATAACACAAAGTTTCCTGTATTTCCAAGTCAGGATGGTGTGTGACTTGGAGGGGAACTTGGAGGTGATGGTGTTCCTATGCACCTGCGGCCCATGTCCTTCAAGGTGGTAGAGGTTGAGGGTTTGGGAGGTGCTGTCAAAGAAGCCTTGGCAAGTTGCTGCAGTGCACCTTGTAGATGGTACACCCTGCAGCCACAGTGCACCAGTGGTGGAGGGAGTGAATGTTTAAGGTGGAGGATGGGGTGCCAATCAAGCGGGCTGTTTTGTCCTAGATGGTGTCGAGCTTCTTGAGTGTTATTGGAGCTGCACTAATCCAGGCAAGTGGAGAGTATTCCATCACGCTCCTGACTTGTGCCTTGTAGATGGTGGAAAGGCTTTGGGGAGTCAGGAGGTGAGACACTCTTCGCAGAATACCCAGCCTCTGACCTGCTCTTGTAGCCACATTATTTATGTGGCTGGTCCAGTTAAGTTTCTGGTCAATGGTGACCCCCAGGATGTTGATGGTGGGGGATTCGGCGATGGTAATGCCGTTGAATGTCAAGGGGCGGTGGTTAGACTCTCTCTTGTTGGAGATAGTCATTACCTTGCACTTCTGTGGCGCGACAGTTACTTGCCACTTATCAGCCCAAGCCTGAATGTCGTCTAGGTCTTGCTACATGCGGGCATGGACTGCTTCATTTTCTGCGAAGTTGTGAATGGAACTGAACACTGTGCAATCATCAGTGTACATCCCCACTTCTGACTTTATGATGGAGGGAAGGTCATTGAAGCAGCTGAAGATGGTTGGGCCTAAGATACTGCCCTGAGGAACTCCTGCAACGATGTCATGGGGCTGAAATGATTGGCCTCCAACAACCACAACCATCTTCCTTTGTGCTATATATGACTCTAGCCAGTGGAGAGTTTTCCTCCTGATTCCCATTGATTTCAATTTTTCTAGGGCTCCTTGATGCCACAGTTGGTCACATGCTGCCTTGATGTCAAGGGCAATCACTCTCACCTCATCTCTGGAATTCAGCTCTTTTGCCCATGATTGGAGCAAGGCTGTAATGAGGTCTGTAGCTGAGTGGTTCTGGCAGAACCCAAACAGTGCATTAGTGAGCAGGTTACTGGAGTGTAAGTGCCACTTAATGGCACTGTCAATTTGATGATTGAGAGTGGACTGATGGGGCAATAATTGGCCAGATTGGATTTGTCCTGCTTTTTGTGGACAGGACATACCTGGGCAGTTTTCCACATTGTCGGGTAGATGCCAGTGTTGTAGCTGTACTGGAGCAGCTTGGCTAGAGACGCGGCAAGTTCTGGAGCACAAGTCTTCAGCACGACAGCTGGGATATTGTCAGGGCCCATAGCCTTTGCTGTACCTAGTGCGCTCAGCTGTTTCTTGATATCACGTGGAGTGAATCGAATTGGCTGAAGATTGGCTTCTGTGGTGGTGGGGACCACAGGAGGAGGCCGAGATGGATCATCCACTCGGCACTTCTGGCTGAAGATGGTTGCAAACACTTCAGCCTTGTCTTTTGCACTCGCGTGCTGGGCTCCGCCATCTTTGAGGATGGGGATATTTATGCACCCTCCTTCTCCCGTTAGTTGTTTAATTGTCCACCACCATTCATGATTGGATATGGCAGGACTGCAGAGCTTTGATCTGATCAGTTGGTTGTAGGATCGCTTAGCTCTGCCTATACCATGCTGCTTCTGCTGTTTAGCATACATGTAGTCCTGTGTTGCAGCTTCCCCAGGTTGGCACCTCATTTTTAGGTACGCCTGGTGCTTCTCCTGGCATGCTCTTCTGCACTCCTCGTTGAATCAGGGTTAGTTCCCTGGATTAATGGTAATGGTAGCGTGAGGGATATGCCAGGCCATGAGGTTACAGATTGTGTTGGAATACAATTCTGCTGCTGCTGATGGTCTACAGTGCCTCATGAATGCCCAGTTTTGAGCCCAGTTCTGAATCTATCCCATTTAGCACGGTAGTAGCGCCACACAATGGAGGGTGTCATCAGTGTGAAGACGGGACTTCATCTCCACAAGGACTGTTCGGTAATCACTGCTACCAATACTGTCATGGAGAGATGCAGCTGCGACAGGTAGACTGGTGAGGCTGAGGTCAAGTAGGTTTTTCCCTTGCGTTGGTTCTCTCACCACCTGCCGCAGGCCCAGTCTGGTAGCTATGTCATTCAGGACTCAGCCAGCTCGGTCAATAGTGATGCTACCGAGCCACTCTTGGCAATGGACATTGAAGTCCCCCACCCAGAGTAGGTTACGAGCCCTTGCTACGCTCAGTGCTCCTTCCAAGTGGTGTTCAACATGGAGAAGTACTGATTCATCAGCTAAGGGAGGGCAGAAGGTAGTAATCAGCAGGAGGTTTCCTCTGGTCCAAAGTGGTCTTTGTTTCCATGGGCCAACATTATTGTTCCAAGCCTATTTTATGAGTTAATATACATGATCTATTGTTGCCTCAGCGTCTGAGAAAATAGCTCTCTAATGATGCAGAACTGTTTACTAACTTTTCCTTTATAAAATACTTCAGTTTGTACCAGATTTGTTTGGTGTTTGTGATGATCATTTTTGGTGTGAGAGCTCACGTTGACTTCTGGATAGATCCACCGTTTAATTTTGTAGCAGTTTCCTGGAGGAGCCATTGCAAAGATGCATGCCAGAGATTTAATACTGGTGACTATTTATAATTTTGATTCTCTTTTATCCCAAAAATTATTAAATACACAAACTCCTTCAGTGGCTAATGGAGAAAGGCATACAAGCTAGAAGATCCCAGGATTGATTCACCCTGGCTATGTTGAGTTAGCTGATCATAACCGGACTGCAGTTGGGGTACTACAGTTATTTTTAGCATAGTAGACAGAGAAAAAATCAACCAGGGTTCCCCTTCTGATTACTGTCCAGTGAACCTGTATTGGAAAGTGAACACTGGTGGATACTGGGCATGGACAGATTCTGACTTTATTGTGTTGGTTTCCACTGTCAATTAACCTGCCAACAGTAATTTTCTTGGGTTTACACATGAAGAGTGCAACAGCTGGATTATGGTGCTGCTCCATATTTTTTGGGGAATAATTTGAATATTTTTCAGGTGCCTAATGAGAGTTATAGGCCCCTTTAAGCCATTCCACCAGTGAGTCTTTCTGGTGGTGTGTGCAGGATAAAATTGCAGGGGCGACTTCACACACCTTATGCACTGTGTGTCAAATGTTGTAGGCACAATTTCAGGGATGGCACAATGAGACTGCCACAGACTGCTTGTCCGACATCCATTAATTCTCCAAATTTCATGACTTGTGGGTAACTCCATCACCAGCATGCACCTCACCCAAGTAAGATTACTAAACAGGCTGGACCTGTTATTTCAGTTGCTGTTGAAGTATAGTTTATTTTGCTGGGAGTATTTTTCTACTTCTGTATTTAATATCATAAATACTTTTATTTGCTTCCACATTTCTGCCTTTCTGCTAAAGCTTTCAGGTTGTAAAGTCTGCCTCTGCCACTATCATAACCACATCTCCTGTTGCAACCTTCATCCATGCATTTGTCACCTCCAGATTCGTATATTCCAATACTCTCCAAGCCCGCCTCCCATCCTTCACTCTCTGTAAACTTCAGCTCATACAAAACTCTGCTGCCTCCAATGTTGCCATTAAACTACGTGGCCTTGCAGCGGTCTGGAGGTCCCGCGCAGGCCGCTCAGCGGCTTTTAAATGGAAAAACCGCGCATGCGTGGAAACTTGAGCAGCCTGTTAAAGGGGCTGTGCACCCAAAAAAAATTAGCAGGAACATTGATGCTCTCCCACACCAAGTCCCGCTCACCTTGTCCTTGCTGACCTATGTTGGCTCCCAGTCACCCAGTGCCTCCATTTGAAATTCTCATCCTCCTGTTTAAATCCCTTCATGGCTTCACCCTTCTCTATCTATGTAACCTTTTCCAACTCTACACCTCCCCAGAACTCTCCGTTTGTCTTACACTGACCTTTTGTGCATCCCCCCTTCCTTCACCCCAACATTGGCAGCCATGCCGTCAGCCGCCTAGGTCACACACTCTGGAATCTCCTGCCTAATCCCATACGGCTCTCCACCTCTATCCTTTCCTTTTAGATCCATCGTAAAACCCATCTCTTTGTCCATGCTTTTGGTCACCCTTGCTAATATTTACTTCTTTGTGCCTCTGTGAAGCGCGTTAGGGTGTTTTTCTATATTAGAGGTACTATAGAAATGCAAGTTGTTATTGTTCGGCTGGCATTGCACTGCCTAGGTGGTGTAATTCCAATGGAAAATCTAGGTCTAAATGTTAAACACACCATCTATCTTAGTTCTTAATAGAGAAGAAGAATTCCATGTACTTTGAGCTAATATGATTATTATACAGAAAAATGAAGAGCGAAAATAATGAATTCAAATGCTGCTACGGAGAGCTATAAAAAGAGACAACAATCAGAAATGAACAGTATACAGAGTGAAAACAATTTTGTTTTGGCCTGCTAAGTGTCTGTCACAAGTGAAAACCTATCATCATGTGCAAAGTCTCCAAACCAATCAATAATTTATATAAATAATGTTTCATGATAAGGAATTCACACTATCCATAGGTCTACCACTTTCACCTAGGTCTGCAGAACTAAGGGCCGACTTCCTGACTCCCTACATTACAACAGTGACTACACTTCAAAAGTACTTCATTGGCTGTAAAGTTCTTTGGGACATCATCAACCCAAGCCTGAGTGTTGTCCAGGTCTTGCTGTGTGCTGGCGCGGACTGCTTCATTATCTGAGGAGTTGCGAATGGAACTGAACACTGTGCAGTCATCAGCAAACATCCTCACTTCTGACCTTATGATGGAGGGAAGGTCATTGATGAAGCAATGGAAGATGGTTGGGCCAGGACACTGCCCTGAGCCATGCTGGTTGGTCAATCATCAACAACATTGTGCAGCACTGCAGAGGTGCCTGACTCAGCTATCAGATTACTGATATTGCCATAGATGACTGACTCAGTTCCAGTCTCCCATTGCCAGGCGTGTCATCTTGAAGCCACTTGAATCCAAAGGGATGCCGCTTAACTCCCTCCCAAGAAGGATAGTCACTAGTTGTTGATCCCTATCTTGAGGAGCACCAAGATAGGAAAAGAGATAAGGAAATAATGACACATTTAGGGAGAGAAATAAAGAAATATGATAATTCAGTGGCCAGAAAAGGCAGAAGAAAGAGGATGAGGAATGAGAGACATGAAGGAGGAATGGGAAGAAAGAATGAATAGGAACTAAAGAGGAAAAAAGAGACTGAAAGAAATGAAGAGAAGATAGAGAAAGAGAAACAAAAACTAAGAAAGAAAGCTCCTCCCCCATGGTTTAGTCCATCTTATACCTTTAAGGACCTGGTTTTCCTGAATGCAGCTGTTGACGGCGCTGGCTGCATTTAGGGAAAACCAATAATGCAGAGGAGGCCTCAAACTGGCGTTAGATCCCTTGTTTCATATGCTGTTTGCATAGGCAACTGTTACCCTGAGCAACAGTTTATTCCCCAATTAAATGGCAAAGTAACTAGAAAGACTTTGTCACCATCTATGAGACACCTCAAGACATACCTTAGTAATTACAATACCAATGACTTGGTTGAACAGCAATACAGTGTACTCTTTTTGTTTGGACCCCCAAAAAACCCAATTGAACTGTAAATAAACAAAAGTTCAACTAAAACTTAACAAATCAAATTAAAATTTGGTTTTCCGGGTTGATAATGCACTCCAGTAGCAATACAGTGTAACAGGAAAGGAATATGCGATGACAAAAATAAAGCGTTATAGTGATCTTGTTAGTGCTACAGAAAAGGAGCTCATTAGTGAGGAATTCAGCTTATTAACTGAGTGATTGATAAGGTATAGGTTTCTTATTAGTTTGTCCTATATGAGTTTTTAATTTTTGCTTAAAAATCATGTAATGTAGAAGAATGCTGATTGTAACAATGATTTGGATTGGAAGGTTCATTCAACCTGAATACTGAGCTCGGAACTGTACTGCCTTCCAATAATCATTCCCCAATCATCATCCCCGGTGTAGTTGAACTTGGGGAATAAACTGTTTCTCAGGGTAAAATCTTTGGAACTTTCAAAAGAAAACCTGTACTGCTTCAGGTAGGATTCATTCTGTGGTATAAATTTTTAGGATAAACAGATTTAGTGAGATATTTTTAGATAATAGCAGTGGATGAGAGCTGGTTGTAGGACTGTTCACTCAACTGAAAATGCTTACTTTGTCAAGTTTTCTTTTACTATTACACTGATTGTTGTGCTCTTATGGACTCTGATGCTTATGAATGTGGGTGGGGAGGGGTGTAAGGGGTCGTTTTAACGAGCTTATGGTGTGCTAAATCGGTTTTGAATTTCGCACTACTCGTGAGCGGTTTCGAAGCGCTCCCCCCTCACGGTTCTAGACACTGGGCTTATTGCCAGACAACCTTTGTGTGTTGGCCCAACTCGTGACTCGGAAGACAAATGGTCAGATGAGACAGATTGAGTTTTAAATCAAAACGATCTTTATTTTTGAAAGAGAATGTACACAGAGAAAAATGGCAAGAATAAATGCAGACGAAAAATAACGTTTCTCACAGAGGACTAAATTATACACTGAGAAAAATAACTTTAAAGCATATAAACAGTTCTAAAATAGCGATAAGCTAAAAGCGGGGGTGAGGGAAGCGCACGGACACATTGAGGGATAAATCACACTCCTGACTTACAAATACCCTTAACGTTACAAACCCTCCCGTTACTGAATATACCTCAATTATGTCAGTTAGGTAGAGTTGGGCCTTTATGCTCACCAGAATTTCAAAACCCTTCTGGACCTTGGTACTTCTTGTTACATCTGGAATTTCCGATCTTCCTTATGGGACCGGCTCCTGGACCCTGTTACTTGGTGTCGTCCGGGACCTCTGACCTTCCTTATGGGACCGGCTCCTGGACTCGCTCTCCTGTACAAACTTTGGAAGTCCTCCGAAATCCTCGAGCCGTTTTCTGTTCCGCACGGTCCTCGAACTCCTGATGGTAACTGAACTTGGACTTCACGGTGTGAACCGTCTCCGGAGGAGTCTTCCTTACTCTGGTCGAATCTTAGGCTGACTTGCTGACGATTTACCTGAACGGTTATACTCTTTTCTGGCCCTAATCTTGGCGCCAAATCAACCGTTTTCCTTTGTTAAGGTTGCTTTAACAAAAGCAAGCACATTAATTTTAACTGCTCGCAAATCGAACTAATGGGAATCCGATTAGTGTCCCTTCGTTTGTGTGTGTGCTCAGCAGTTTCTGAGATCGGTTACCGCTCTGCCAGCGATTAGCGCACCTCCAGGTGCTAATAGTTTTGTTTACTGTTGTAACCACATTACAATATCAAAAACAGTAAGGTTCTGGATTCTTCTAATCGATGATGACTCAGACTGCTGTTAGGTACTGTGTGTGTGTCCTTTTGAACTGGGCCATGAGAACTGCCAACTCCATTCTGTGTTCTCACAATGTGGCCACTTCAGGGGCCCTACCCGTACACTGTATTTCATGGATTTTTGCGAATCCTACAGGGGGGTGGGGAACGATTCCGCTAGTTTTGCATTCGGATTCCAGTGCAATCTGGCCTGACTGCACTGGTTCATGGAAGATTTTATGTTTGTGATTATACAAATTAATTTTAGCGGAAACTTGAAGCGTAACCTAAACAGTGCAATTTCAAGCGCAAAGCAGAACTTCCACCCCTTGATGTTTGATTGTCATTGGATTGCTTGAATGTTGGAAGAAATTAGAAATATACTATTTCTTGCATTGTATCATGAAATTTTCACTGCAGTAGCGTTTATGTCCTTAAACTTTGCTTATAAGTAAATTAACTTCTAATACTTATCTTCATTACTCTTGCTTATTGCTGGCTTTGATGTGGCATTTTACAAAGATGGTGTTCTTTTTGGGGTTCTGAATGTGTTTCAGAATTGAATTTAGTAGGGACCAACAAATAGGTACGATGACTCCTGAGATGCTCTGTCTATGCCATCATTACCTCGGGCCTGTGTTGCCTCTGCTACACAAGATAGACTGACACAGAGTTCTTCTCTCTGTTGCATTATGATCTTCACACAGAACCTAGATCAGAGTCAGCTCATTTCATAGAAGTGAAGTTTTTCATAGTAGTTTTCATAGAAGCTTTCATGGTAACCCATCCTTCCAGGCTACCCCCAGAGGACATCTGCTGCATCTGGCAGTCTGCAGTGTGCACAACTGACAACTGTTAGGTTTGCAAGAGTTACTGCATCCATCACTTTTCCAGCAGAAAGAAAGCATCAGCTTTCACCAGGTGACATGGCTCCCACAGGGCATCAGTGGTCTTCATATGAGTCCCATGGCTTTCACCAAGAGAAAAGGTTTGCACTCAAATATTCAGGTAGTATCTGTCAACCAAAACATCATGCATATTAGTCCCCTTTCTCTAGGAAACAGCCATGATCCTTCATTGTGCAGCATTTCACAGTGCCTGAATTATTTGAAGAAGAAGAAACACTATGTGGATGGCTCTTAGGAGAACACTGATATTCTCTGCATCCACGGATGCTGAACACCCTCAGAAACCCCTCAGCAGGGAAATGCTTTGACATGGCTGCCTCAGAATTTACTTGCTGACCTTTGGCTGCTACTTACACTCTATAAAACTGTGCCTTACCATTAGGCACAATGAAAGAGTAAGTGCAAAAGGACAATGGTTTTGAACAGTGTTTGAAATGGTACATTACAAGACGAGGTGAGAATCCCCAATTTAGGGTGTGCTATGTTAGATGGGCCCCACAAGAAATGGAAACAAATTGTAGAGTACAGTCCATTTACCTTCCTCCCTGATACCAGCAAATTACTTCCTCATTTGCAGCTAGGTGACTGTATTGACTTTGTTGTCAAGCTCTTTCCATGCAGCCAGTACCTGTGCTTTTTATTGGAGCGTTGACCAAATAGGACCATCTTTCTTGGGCGCATTTCCTACAAAAGGGCCTCCAATTCTTCAGCATCAAAGAGGGCAGTGTTAACTACATTTCCCTACTGTGCCATTATTATTAGTCAATCTTTCTGCCACCACCACAATTTCTCCCTTTATGGAGAGCTTCAGCCTTTTAAGAGCTGCTCCCTCGCTGGATTTTTTGATCCTCCCGCCCCCCCCACCCCAGCCAGTGTGCTACACATCAATGTCTCTGAGCATGCTCATCGTACCTGTATGCTATTCAAAATAGGAGTAGACTTGCATTGCAAAATGTGATTAAACCTGCTGCTCTATGCTGCAGACATCAGTATACCTGTGTCAAAATGCAAAATTTTCAAGATTCCAAAATTGGGGCTTTAAGGGGGAAAAATTGGGTGGTGCACATTTTGGCAGCGCTAACGTCACCGGGGCGCTAATTTTACCGCCCAAAAAAAGTTAGCGCCCCTCCCCCGTAAATTCAGTGGTAGCGCCTCAAGAAGGAGGTGGAGCGCTACTGGAAGCGCTCCACCTCCTTGGGGCACTACTACTCAATGTCACAGCGTTATGTGCAGCAGTGCCATGTGCGTCAGTATCTAGCACCACGTCATTGCAGGCCTCCTCCCCTGATTAAAGGGGCGGGGCCTAGCGCTGCGCGCACCGGGGCCCTGCCGGACCACCGGGGAGCGGGGTGCCGTGAAAACAGCCCGGCACCCAAGAGGAGTGCTGGGCTGAGCGATCGCGGCCAGCACCCCACATACAAAGGCGAAAGGGGGCAGGTGCTGGCAGTTGGTCAAGATAAAAATGGCCGCCTGACACTTGCCCTTTAAATTGCGCCGCCGCCGCTGCGAAACCACACCCTGATCCTGTTGCACATATCGTCCAGTGATAGGCCAGGGGGCGCAAGGGAAGTTTGTGGCTGGGGTGCAAGTGGGGCGCTGCGCATGGCGATGAATTTCACGGGAATTTCGCGGGAGGTGTTAGCGGCGCCGCGCCCGGCTCTAGGGGATTTGCGCCCCGTTAGTGCCCCCCGGAGGCGTTAATGAGAGGTGCAAAGCAACCCAATTTCTCCTCCTTAGTCTCCAAGAAGAACTGACCAATTGTCAAAATGTAAATGAATTATTCAGCAAGACTCATCTTGAGGCTATAAATTCAGAACTTGATACTGAGCTAGATGGAAATATGCCACAGTTCTTCCTGAGGTCCCAACCATGCCAGGATTTCCAGGATTGTTTGGAATAAGCCAGCAGTGTACTACTTGATCTGTTGAAAAATGCCTTGAAATTTGCAATGGGAGTAATCTGTATTCCTTACATTCTTTGTGGCAAACCTAGCTAAGTAACATTTTAATTTCTAGGTGCTTTTCTGAAGGAATGTAATTTTCTGTATAAAACTTTCTACTGCAAATTTTGTGGTAGTTATACAGACATGAAATTCTTAAGACAATCTAATCGTTGCCGTTCGATTTGCCAAGATGACCTAGTTTCTACTTCAACATCTGCAAAATTCAGTTATCAGCTCATTTTAAAACTGATTTCTCAGTTTGAAATTTACAGTTCTAATGCACAAAATGTTGTATTCATCACTGAACTCACTTATAAACTATTTATACCACCCACTTTGCCTCGCATCATCGTACAATTTCTCTTATCCCCATTTACATTATATTTCACAGCTGGGCCACATGTATCAGTGAATAAACCATAAAATGAAGTTGCACAATGTCAGCGGGTGTGGGACCATGAAATGTAAGGAATGTGCATACAGTGATAATAGTGATAAATATTGATCATTATTTATTTTTTCTTACCAGAGAGCAGATGTTTCTTCTGAGTAATATATGCAATCAAATTTTGCTTGTGATGAATCCAGGCATAATGTAGGTTTTAACATGAAAGATATAATGTACTACATGGTCTCAAAAGGAAGTTACTTTGAAAATGTTAAATTAATATAAAAATAATGAGTATAATCCTATTGTTTAAACTCTTGTTGAAAGGCAAAGTCACTAGATAATACCAATTTATCTTCTCAACAAAGTACTGTGACATATTTCCAAAAGCTGCTGATTATTGTCAGTTGATTATAAGACTTTTGGGATACCTTGGGATAGAAATTTTTCTTGGGCGATGGCGTAAAACGAGTGGTGTTGGATCGACCGCCTGTTATATGCAGCACCTGATATTCAGTTCTATCGCAGCCAATGGAATTAAATATTCAGTTCTATCGCAGTCAATGGAATTAAGGGGGAGAAATTCGGTTGTTAGCGCCACCGATTAACGCCTAAAGAGGCCGAGAAGTGGGGCGCTAGCCAATTTCCGGGCGGGCGCAGGGCGCCTAGCGCCTCGCCCCATATTGAGCATGCATTTAGCACCGGCACTAAATCTTAGCGCCTGCTCATGGGCGCAGGCTGATTATGATGTCATTTGAGTGTGCAACGCCTTTTGGGCGCCCCGGACCGGAAATTCAGTGGCGCCCCCCTCCGTAGCGCCTGGCGCTAATAGTGACAGCTTACCTGGAACCTTACCAAGTCGCTCTCAGGCTGGAGGAGCGTTATTTAAAGGGGACTGGTGTGGCTTAAAAGCGGCAGCCATTTTTGGAGCACAACTTCCTCAAGAGTTGCTGAGCTGCACACTGAGAGCCATTTGACCACTGAGCCAGCGCAGGCAGACGATCTTCAGCCTTCTGACCATCACCTTGCTGTTGGTGAGCCTTGACAACGGGGAACCTTCCTGTGGGCACTTATTATGGGGGCTGCATTGGAGGGGAACGTCCTGCTGCTGAATCATCTGGAAAGGGCACTGAGACGCTGGGAGAGGGGGGCGGGCATGGCCAGACGGAGGAGGGCCAACAGACGTCGCCACAGCAGACCTTACGCTGGCAGGGTTTTCCGACAGCAGTTTTCCTACATGAACATGCCGGAGGAGCAGTGTGTCAGAAGGCTGCGATTTAGAAAGGAGGTGGTGACTGAGCTGCTTCAGCCAGATCTGCAGCCTCAGATAAGGTGCAGGACATCTCTGTCAGTGGCTGAGAAGATGCCTGCTGGCCTGAACTTCTACGCGAGCGGCTCTTCTCAGGCTGCGCGTCAGAGGCTGATCAGAAGTAGCTTCTAGGCCCCTCTCACGGAATGCTTGCTGCCATTCCAAGAAGAGGAATGGAACCGGTCTGATACCCGAAAGCCTGTGAAGGGCAAGATGCATGTAAATAGCAGGCATGGCCATTGTAAATGAAGAAAGTGTTTCATTACACAAAATGTGGTTCCTTCAAACATGAGAAAGCTATGGCAACAGAAAGCAAAACTAATACACTGACACATAACTGCTTCTCACACCCGGGAGACTGTCCAAAACATAAATCACATTCCGACCATCTTCCTTGGCCTTGATTCCACTGCGCCAACCAAAGCATCCAATGCCCCATCAGTGAGGCGTTCCGCCCTCTGTCTCACCCTTTCCATGTCTTGCTAGGCTGGTGCGCCACAGGTAGGCTCCCACCGCTTTGAAGGCCTACAAGGCAGTGAGTGTGTCTGGTGATGCCAATTGACCTGCCCCTTTAAGAGCTGGCCGGCGCCAGTGTGTCTCAGGGAAAGTGATTATTGACAGCACCTTCGCTGCGCCCCGCCCCCGCGAAATTGGGTTGCGCCGCCGGGTTAGCGCCTTAAGAGTAGCGTGCAGCGCCTGATTTAGCGCCGCAATCACCTTTAGGGACGCTGCAACCCAATATCGTGCTAGGTGGCGCTAAATTGCGCCTGGCGCTAAACTTTGCGCATCGCCAGGACTAGCGCCCCAAACGCGGCTATACCGAATTTCTAGGCCTAAATCTCTGGGATTATTCTGGAGAGCAAAGATAGCACCTGGCTTCTTTTCTCTACTATCAATTTTGAATGGACTGTGCAGCCCCTTAAAGGGGCCGCGCACCCAAAAAAAATTAAAGAGTACATTTCCTTCAACCCCTTTCTCCTGCCCCCTCCACCTTCACCTCCAACAACAAGTGGGAGAAGCTCATGGACTTCTTTATCAGTAAGACTGAGATCCTTTTAGCTGCCTCTTCTGCTCACCCCATCCTTTGCCCAGCAAGGCAGATCTCCCCCCAGATCCCCTCATGCCCTAGCTATGAACCCATCTCTCTCTCTCTAGTTTCTCTCCCATCTCTTAGCATGCCTTCTTCAAGCTCATTTCATCCATGAGATCCACCTCCTGCTTCCTTTACCACATTCCCACTAAACTATTGATTATCCAACGTTCTGTCGCTCTCCCTTTCAAAACTGCTGTCATCAACCGTGTCTTAAAAAAAAACATCGTCGACCCCTCTGCCCTTACCGTTCCATCTCAAGCCTCACATTCTTCTCTAAACTTCTTGAAATGTGGTGTTGTTTCCCAAATCCTTGCCCATCTTTCCCTCAACTCCTATTTGAATCTCTACAATCAGGTTTCTGCCCCAACCACAACACAGAAACAACCCTAACCAAATTCACAAATTATATCCTCTTTGACTGTGACCTTGGTGAATTGTCCCTTCTCATTGTTCTCACCTTCTCTTTTGACATGAAGGGCCACACCATCCTCCTCCAACGCTTCTCCTCTGTTGTCCAGCTCAGTGTAACTATCCTCATCATTCCATTCTTAGCTATCCAATCATAGCCAGAACATCTTCAGCACTGACTTCTCTTCCCACCCCGCACAGTTACCATTGGAGACTCCAATGATCTACCCTTGGCCTCCTTCTCTTTCTCATCTACGTGCTGCCCCGTGAGAACATAATTTGTAGACATGGGCTCAGCTTCCACATGTTCACCGACAACACCCACCTCTACCTCTCTCAACCCTAAAGACCCCTATGTTTTCTGACTGCTTGTCTGACATCCAGTCATGATTGAGCCACAATTAAATAATATTAACAATCAGGAAGGCCAAAGCTACTGTCTTTGGCCCCCACCAAAAACTTCATAACCCTTGCCACTGATTCTGTCATCCTCTCTGGCCACTGCCTCAACCTCAGCATCTTATTGAACCTGAGCTGAACTTCCAACGCCATATCCTTTCTATCACAAATACCACCAACTTCCATCTCTATAATATCGCTCGTTAACCACCCCTGCCTTAGTCCATCTGCAGCCGTAACCGTCATCCATGCCTTTGTCACCTCCAGACTCAACAGCCCTGAATTTAACTCCAGGTGAATTCCTCGCACAGGCCAGAGTTAAAATTACAGTCGGCTCTCAATTATGTCATCAGGCCGCAACATGCACGTGTAAAGAAGGACCCTGTTGGCTCCAGGTGTGTGTCCTTGCTGCCTGCTAAAGAGAGCACGTTAAAATTGCAGATGTTGCGATCATGGCGGCTTTCAGACAGGTAAAAGCCAGGGCGATTTTAACTGCCCACCGCCAGGTTTCTGCTGAACGAGTAGGATTAAAATCCCCCCCCCTCACCCCTCCCTGCTTGTCGACCTGCTATCTTCCGCCCTCTGTAAACTTCAGCTCATGCAAAACTCTGCTGCTAGCATCCTAACCTGCACCAAGTCCTGCTCACTTGCTTCTCCCCTCCCTTTCTCTAACCACCTCCAGTCCTGCACCCCCACCCCCTCTCCAAAACACGGCATTGCTCTGACTCTGGCCTTTTATGCATTACTCCCTGCCCCATCACTGGCAGCTGTGTCTTCAGCCACCTAGGCCCCACGCTCTGGAATTCCATCTGTAAATTCCTCCACCTTACCTTCTCCTTTAACATCCTCCTTAAAAAACACTTCTTTGCCCAAGCTGTTGGTCACTCCTTTTAATATCTCTTTCTTTGGTTCAGCATCCATTTTAAATTACACCTCTATGAAGTGCCTTGGGATGTTTTTCTACATTAAATGCACTATGTAAATTGTTGTACTTGTAGATTGGCCCTATTTCCTAAGGTATCAATCAAAAAAATGGTAACACATTCTTCACTGTCAGCATATTTATCACAAAACCCTTTCCCAATCCAAAGTCTGCTTGCCATCTCTTATCTTTTATGTATAATATTCACTGAGCTTTGGAATTCAAACCATGGTCAGTGAGAAGATTATGCAGGTTGGCGCTATCCGGCCTCATGCAAATAAACAACTTATGCATGTATAAAGTATTGGCCCAGATTTTGCGGTCAGCGGCGAAGTGATGGCGCTCGCCGCTGATCTCAAAGAAAGCTGCACACAAAGATCTAGCGATTTCTGTGGCGTCGATTTCACCTCTCCTGTCATTAATTTGATTCCGGTGCCAAGTCTAAGGGATCTCCAGCACCCAGCAACAGTGATGTCATCAAGCTGGCTAAACAGCCAATCACATTAAAGAATTGGGAGCAGTTTAGGATTCAGCAAAGGAGGACAAAGGGATTAATTAAGAGGGGGAAAATAGAATATGAGAGTAAGCTTTCAGGGAACATAAAAACTGACTGTAAAAGCTTCTATAGATGTGTGAAGAGAAAAAGATTGGTGAAGTCAAGCATAGGTCCCTTGCAGTCAGAATCAGGGGAATTTATAATGGGGAACAAAGAAATGGCTGACCAATTAAATACATACTTTGGTTCTGTCTTCACAAAGGAGGACACAAATAACCTCCCAGAGATGTTGGGGAACATAGGGTCTAATGAGAGGGAGGAACTGAATGAAATCAGTGTTTGTCGGAAAATGGTGTTAGGGAAATTGACGGGATTGAAGGCCGATAAATCCCCAGGGCCTGATAATCTACATCCTAGGGTACTTAAGGAAGTGGCCCTAGAAATAGTAGATGCATTGCTGGTCATCTTCCAAAATTCTATAGACTCGGGCACAGTTCCCATGGATTGGAGGGTAGCTAATGTAACCCCACTATTTAAAAAAGGTGGTAGAGAGAAAATGGGGAATTATAGACCAGTAAGCCTGACATCGGTAGTGGGGAAAATGCGAGAGTCCATTATAAAAAATGTAATAGCAGCGCACTTGGAAATCAGTGACAGGATCGGACAAAGTCAACATGGAATTACAAAAGGTAAATCGTGCTTGACTAATCTACTGGAATTTTTTGAGGATGTAACTGGTAGAATAGATAAGGGAGAACCAGTGGATGTGGTGTATTTGGAATTTCAGAAGGCTTTTGATAAGGCCCCGCATAAGAGATTAACGTGCAAAGTTAAAGCACATGGGATTGGGGGTAAGGCACTGACTTGGATAGAGAACTGGTTGGCAGACAGGAAGCAAAGAGTTGGAATAAACGGGTCTTTTTCCGAGTGGCAGGCAGTGATCGGTGCTAGGACCCCAGCTATTCACAATATATATTAATGATCTAGATGAGGGAACTAGATGCAATATCTCCAAGTTTGCAGACGACACAAAGCTGGGTGGGCGTGTGTGCTGTGAGGAGGATGCAGAGAATCTCCAGTATGATTTGGACAGGTTGGATGATTGGGCAGATGCATGGCAGATGCAGTATAATGTGGATAAATGCGAGGTTATCCACTTTGGTGGTAAAAACAGGAAGGCAGATTATTATCTGAACGGCAATAGATTGGGAGAAGGGGAAATGCAATGAGACCTGGGTGTCCTTGTGCACCAGTCGCTGAAGGTAAGCATGCAGGTGCAACAGGCGGTTAAGAAGGCATATGGTATGTTGGCCTTCATAGCGAGAGGATTCAAGTACAGGAGCAAGGATGTCTTGCTGCAGTTGTACAGGGCCTTGGTGAGACCACACCTTGAGTATTGTGTGCAGTTTTGGTCGCCTCATCTGAGGAACGATGTTTTTGCCATGGAGGGAGTGCAGCAAAGATTCACCAGACTGATACCTGGGATGGCAGGAATGACGTATGAGGAGAGATTGGGTCGATTAGGCTTATATTCACTGGAGTTCCGAAGAATGAGAGGGGATCTCATTGAAACTTATAAAACTCTAACAGGACTAGACAGACTAGATGCAGGACGGATGTTCCCGATGGGAGTTCAGAACCAGGGGGCCACAGTCTAAAGATAAGGGCTAAACCATTTAAGACTGAGATGAGGAGGAATTTCTTCACCCAGAGAGTGGTGAACCTGTGGAATTCTCTACCACAGAAGGCAGATGAGGCCAATTCATTAATTATATTCAAGAAGGAGTTAGATATATTTCTTACGGCTAAAGGGATCAAGGGATATGGGGAGAAAGCAGGGACAGGGTACTGAATTTGGATGATCAGCCATGATCTCATTGAATGGCGGAACAGGCTCGAGGGGCCGAATGGCCTACTCCTGCTCCTATCTTCTATGAAATCTATCTATGAAATTCTCACAGACAGCAAACCAGGAATTAAAGTGTACGGATTATCCTTCACTTTTTAATCATTTGACAGAGAGCGAAATAAAGATTGGGACATACACATGCAATTAAGGTAGAAGCTGAAATATCATAAACAAACTTGAAAAACAAATTATTATATTAAAAACCATGGAATTTTTAATCATTGAAAAATTTGACATTCCACAAATATAAAATTAGTTTTTCAGGGCCAGAATGGTTGTTCAGCAGTAGTTATGACTGAGTACACTGTTAAAAACCCAATTACAGCTCATTGAACAAGGCTTATCTTTACGGAGGTTTTTAACAGCGATATTACAGCGTAAAAGGGGAAGTTCTCGTCAGTTCAATGATTTCAATTGATTGCCGTCTGTGGGGTCTTCAGCAGCGCACCCTGTGGAGGAGCAGGGAATGACTGACAGCAACTTCTGCATTTCCGCATTTAACTGCGCATGTGCGGACGCGAGAAGTCGCAGTCAGTTTTACCATTGTAATGACGGCGCACGCTGACAGTTTCGCCGTCATTACAATCACAAATTTTGGGCCATTAAATTAAGAAAGCTATGTCCATAAAGAACACAATGAACTGTAAGAGGTTAGTTCGGGAAAAAGTTGGGCATATTAAGGACCCAAAGGGAAATCATGTAGAGACAGAGGACATGGCTAAATATTAAATGAGTACTTTGCATGTGCTTTCACAAAGGGAGCAAAGGTTACACCAAAAGAGGAGAGGGAAGTTATTGACAGGATAGTAATAGATAGAGAAGATGCACGAAAGAAGATTAGCATTACTGAAAGTTGGTAAGTTTCCTGGTCCGGATGGAATACAGCCTAGCTTGCTGAAAGTAGCAAAGGTAGAAATAGCAGAGGCATTGGTCACAGTCTTTCAATCCTCATTGGATACTGGAATAGTACAGGAGGACTGGAGGGTTGCTAATGTCCAAGAGGAATAAACCAGGAAACTACAGGCCAATTAACCTAACATCAGTAGTGGAGAAGTTATTGGAAACCATTATCAGGGACAAAATAAACTTTCATTTAGGTTAATCAAAGAGAGCCAGCATGGATTTGTTAAAGGCAAATCGTGTCTGACTAACTTGATTGAATTCTTTGATGAGGTAACAGAGAAGGTTGATCAAGGTAGCGCAATAGATATGGACTTTTGGAAGGCATTCAACACAGGAAGCTTGTTAAGAAGATGCAAATCCATGGAATGAAGGGGAAAGTGGTGGTATGGATATGGAATTGGCTCAGTGACAGGAAGCAGAGGGTGGTGGCGGATGGATGTCTTTCAGACTGGGAGGTGGTTTGCAGTGATGTTTCCCAAGGGCCAGTTTTAGGTACATTACCCTTTTCAATTTTTATAAACAACCTAGACTCGGGTGTAGGGCGCAGCATTATAAAGTTTGCAGATGATACAAAACTTGGCAATGTAGTAGATAGTGATGAGGATAGTTGCAGACTTCAGAATGACATGGACAGGATGGTTAAATGGGCAGAGCATGGCAGATGGAGTTCAATGTGGAGAAATGTGAAGTGATGCACTTTGGGAGGACTAATATGGAAAGACAGTATACATAGAATTACATAGGATATACAGCACAGAAACAGACCATTCAGCCCAACCAGTCCATGCCAGCATTTATGCTTCACTTGAGCCTCCTCCCGTTTTTCCCCTTCTAACTTTATCAGCATAACCCTCTATTCCCTTCTCCCTCAGATGTTTATCTAGCCTCCCCTTAAATGCATCTATACTATTCGCTTCAACCACTCCCTGTGGTAGCGAGTTCCACATTCTCACCACTCTCTGGATAAAGAAGTTTCTTCTGAATTCCCTATTTGATTTCTTGGTGACTATCTTATATTGATGGCCTCAACTTTTGCTCTTCCCCACAAGTGGAAACACTCTCTCTGTATCCACTCTATCAAAACCTTTCATAATTTTAAAGACCTCTATTCGGTCACCCCTTAGCCTTCACTTTCAAGAGAAAAGAGACCCAGCCTGTTTATCTTTTCCTGATAGGTATAACCTCGCATTTCTGGTATCATCCTTGTAAATCTTTTTTGCACCCTCTACAGTGTCTCTATATCCTTTTTATAATATGGCAACCAGAATTGTACGCAATACTCCAAGTGTGGTCTAACGAAGGTTCGATACAGGTTTAGCATAATTTCTCTACATTTCAATTCTATCCCTCTAGAAATATACCCTAGTGCTTGGTTTGCTTTTTTATGGCCTAATTAACCTGCGTCACTACTTTTAGTGATTTGTGTATTTGTACTCCAAGATCCCTATGCACTTCTTACTCCATTGAGATTCTTATTTTCCAAGTAAATGTGACCTCCTTATTTTTCTTACCAAAATGTAATACCTCACATTTATCTGTGTTGAAAATCATTTGCCAATTATATGCCCATTCTGCAAGTTTATTAATGTCTTCTTGTAATTTGTTGCTGTCCTCCTCGGTATTGACTATCCCCCCCAATTTGGTGTCATCCGCCAATTTAGAAACTGTGTTTTTGATTCCGAAGTCTAAATCATTAATATAAATTGTGAACAACAGTGGCCCCAGCACTGACCCTCGTGGAACACCACTTTCCACGTTCTGCCACTCTGAAAAGCTACCCTTCACCCCTACTCTCTGTTTTCTGTCTTGAAGCCAGCTAGATATCCATTCTGCTACTTGTCTGCTGACCTTATTCATTAGCCTATTATGTGGTATCCTATCGAAGGCCTTTTGGAAATCTAGATAAATTACATCTTGTCTATTCTCTCTGTTACCTCGTCAAAGAATTCAATGAGGTTGGTCAAGCAAGTCTTTCCCTTTTCAAATATATGCTGACTTCATTATTATATTTTTGGTTTCTAGATATTCTATACTATAAAAGGCACAATTTTAAAAGTGTAGATGAGCAGAGAGACCTTGGGGTCCATATATACAAATCCTTAAAATTGGCAGAGCAGGTTGATAAGGTGGTTAAAAAAGCATATGGGTTACTTGGGCTTATAAATAGAGGCATAGAATATAAAAGCAAAGAGATCATGCTAGAACTTTATAAATCACTGGTTAGACCTCAGCTGGAGTATTGAGGACAATTCTGGGCATCACACTTCAGGAAAGATGTAAAGGCCTTAGAAAGGGTACAGAGGAAGTTTGCCAGGATGTTACATGGGATGAGGGACTTCAATTATGAAGAGAGGTTAGAAAAGTTAGGACTTTCTCCTTGGAACAGAGAAGGTTAAGAGGTGACCTAATAAAGGTTTTCAAGATGATGAGAGGTTTCGATAGAGTAGAGAGAGAAAAACGATTCCCTCTGGCGAGTGGGTCAATAACCAGAGGTCAGAGATTTAAACTCATTGGCAAAAGATCCAGAGGGGTGATGAGAATTTTTTTCACTCAGAGAGTTGTCGGGATCTGGAATACTGCCTGAAAAGGCGGTGGAAGCTGATTCCATAAATAATTTTAAAAGGGAGTTGCACACATACTTGAGGCTGAGGAACTTGCAGGGTTATGAACAAAAAGCGGGGGGGTGGGGGGGGCAGAGGGGGAAACTAAGCGCGACTGCTCTTTCAAAGAGCCAGCACAGGCATGACAGGCTGAATGGCCTCTTTCTGTGCTATACGTTTCTGTGATTCTATGAATGAGAAAAGATGGAGACCTTGAACTTTTCTGCTGTTAAACAAATGGCATAATTAAATTTTGTGCAATTTAGTAGCAGAATACTGAAGTCTTATTTAAATTAGAGACCTTATTGTGCTCCACTGGTATAATTATATAATTTTTCTATCTCCTGCACAAAATTCATCCTAGTCTGTATCAATTTTCCACTAGTATGTCATGATCTGGAATGAACTGCCTAAAAGGACGGTGGAAACAGATTCAGTAGTAACTTTCAAAACAGATTTGGATATATACTTGAAAAGGAAATATTTGCAGGGCTATGGTGAAAGAGCAGGGGCATGGTACTAATTGGATAGCACAGGCACATGGGATGAATGGCCTCCTTCTGTGCTGTATGATTTAATGATTCTAGTACGTGTGTATGTCTCCGTCCTGGTACAATTTGCCAGAAGTCGCTGGGTCAAAATCCTGGAACTCCCTCCCTAATAGTACTGTGGGAGTACCTTCACCACACGGACTGCAGCAGTTCAAGAAGGGGGATCACCACGACCTTCTCAAGGGCAATTAGGGATGGGCAATAAATGCTGGCCTTGCCAGCGACACCCACATCCCATGAACGAATAAATAAAAGATACTGCTGGGTTTACTTTAGTTGCTGTGTGCTGTAGTATAAAAGAAGATGCTTTAATGCACTCTTTCTAGTATCAGGAGCAATTTAAAATGGAGCACCATAGGTAACAGAATAAATGGGTTGACCAATTGGCCTGGATTTTCCTGGGCCTGCCGGACACATAGCTAAATGGGACTTCTGCCTGTGGTGAATTGCCCCGCAACACGTCGCTAAACGGCTGGATGGACCCCTCACCAGCTATTTAAAGATGTCATGCAGAAATTATAGGTTGGTTGCTGGTTTGTCATTTCAGGCTGCTGGTTAACTTCTGACCATTTCTGGTGTGTTTTATCACACTGTAATGTTCACTTTGGCTAAAGAGAACAAGATTTCGCTGGAGTTGCACTGTTGTTGGCTGCCTGATGGATAGTTTGACTGCACTCATGGGTGGTCTCACAGAGCTGCCTTCAGGCCAGAGGACGAGGGGTAACAGCAATAAAGACAACAGAGAAGCAGGTGCAGCTGTCATAAGAAGGAGGAGGAAGATGGCACTGTGTAGGAGGTGATACCCATAGTGGATATTCAGAGAGCACTTCTCCTACATGACCTTCATTGAGAAGCAATGTATGAGGGGCCTTCGCTTCATAAAGGAGGCTGTCACCGAGCTATGTCACCTGCTGCAGCCATAACTTGAGCCTTGTTCCAGGGCATGGACAGCACTGTCTGTGGCTATCAAAGTCATTATGACCCTTAACTTTTATGTCATGGGCTCATTTCAAGCTCCAGCAGGTGACATCAACAACATCTCACAGTTCGCAGTCCACCGCTGTATCAGAGAGGTCACCGAGGCTCTCTACACCAGGGGAAACACCTAAATATTCTTCTCTATGGAGAGAGCGAAGCAGGAGAAGAGAGCACTAGGCTTTACCCGCATAGTGGAGTTGATATGGATGATCAGCCATGATCTTATTGAATGGCGGAGCAGGCTCGATGGGCCATATGGCCTACTCCTGCTCTTATTTCTTATGTTCTTACATAGAAACATAGAAGATAGGAGCAGGAGTAGACCATTCGACCCCTCGAGCCTGCCCCGCCATTTAATGAGATCATGGCTGATCATCCAAATTCAGTACCCTGTCCCTGTTTTCTCCCCATATCCCTTGATCCCTTTAGCCTTAAGAAATATATCTAACTCTTTCTTGAATATATTTAATGAATTGGCCTCAACTGCCTTCTGTGGCAGAGAATTCCACAGGTTCACCACTCTCTGGGTGAAGAAATTCCTCCTCATCTCTGTCCTAAATGGCTTATCCCTTATCTTTAGACTGTGACCCCTGGTTCTGGACTCCCCCGCCATCGGGAACATCCTTCCTGCATCTAGTCTGTCTAGTCCTGTTAGAATTTTATAAGTTTCAATGAGATCCCCTCTCATTCTTCTAAACTCCAGCGAGTATAAGCCCAATCAACCCAATCTCTCCTCATACATCATTCCTGCCATCCCAGGTATCAGTCTGGTGAATCTTCGCTGCACTCCCTCCATGGCAAGAACATCCTTCCTCAGGTAAGGCGACCAAAACTGCACACAGTACTCAAGGTGTGGTCTCACCAAGGCCCTGTACAACTGCAGCAAGACATCCTTGTTCCTGTACTCGAATCCTCTCGCTACGAAGGCCAACATACCATTTGCCTTCTTAACCGCCTGCTGCACCTGCATGCTTACCTTCAGTGACTGGTGCACAAGGACACCCAGGTCTCGTTGCACTTCCCCTTCTCGCAATCTATTGCCGTTCAGATAATAATCTGCCTTCCTGTTTTTGCCACCAAAGTGGATAACCTCACATTTATCCACATTATACTGCATCTGCCATGCATCTGCCCAATCACCCAACCTGTCCAAATCATACTGGAGTTTCTCTGCATCCTCCTCACAGCACACATGCCCACCCAGCTTTGTGTCGTCTGCAAACTTGGAGATATTGCATCGAGTTCCCTCATCTAGATCATTAATATATATTGTGAATAGCTGGGGTCCTAGCACCGATCACTGCCTGCCACTCGGAAAAAGACCCGTTTATTCCAACTTCTTGCTTCCTGTCTGCCAACCAGTTCTCTATCCAAGTCAGTACCTTGCCCCTAATCCCATGTGCTTTAACTTTACACGCTAATCTCTTATGCGGGACCTTATCGAAAGCCTTCTGAAAGTCCAAATACACCACATCCACTGGTTCTCCCTTATCTATTCTACCAGTTACATCCTCAAAAAATTATGTTCTTATAGTAGGCTTACCCAGGGTGCAAAGTGAAACAGAGTGCACCAATATTGCCTTATATGCTCCCTATTACCGGCTTGGCATCTTTATCAACCTTAAGGAATTCCATTCACAAAAAGTACAGGTGGTTTGTGACCACAGACAGCTCATCATGCAGGTTTGTGCCTAGTATCCTAGCAGAAGACATGACTCTTTCATCCTGCGCCAGTCCTCTAGGCTGCCTGTATTCCAACCAAGCTATCAAGTTACAGTCTGGCTACTGGGTGAGAAGCGATATCTCCTCCAGACATTGCTTACGACTCCTGTCAGGATCTATGGGCGCGATCTTGCCAGCCCTGGGGAGGCGGGTATGGAGGCAGGACTGCTGGAAAAATGGCAGAATTTGGGGGCGGGAGCCCAACCCGCCCCCAACCCGCCTCCATGCATCTTGCCAGGGGGCGGGTAGCCTACCCGCGCCGGGTCCTGTCTCCTTGGAGGCAGGAAGGGATTACAGCCACTTAACTGCCTGTTAACAGGTAGTTAACAGGCAGATAAGAGGATTATCCCTATTTTACCCACAAAAGTGCAGGCTTCCCGAAGGCTGCGAACTCCGCCAGGGTCACCAAGGCAAGTAGTGGGTCTGCGGGGGTCGGAGGGGTGCAAAAGTGCGGTGTGAAGCTAAGTGATGGGTGCAAGTGTGGAGAGGTGAGTATGTGAGGTAAGTGGAAAGTGTTAGAAAAAGTTTACTTACCTTTGTTTCTTCCTGCAGGCTTCAAGGGTTGGGTATGCGGAGAGTCTCGCACCTCTGTGGCAGAGATGACAGATGGCTGTTTCATTCTCAGATGCAACAACCATCTAATTTCTGCAAAAGAAAGAGGTTTGATGAGTCTTGAATTCAAGAACTCATCAAACTACAAAGAATTTCAGTGTTTGACAGCTTTACAGAGCTGTCAAACGATGACAATTCAGACGTTCTCTGTAACCGGCTTTCCCTTAATTGGCTTGCCAAGCCCGCTTAACAAGGTCAATCAAGGGAAAATAACGTGGGTTGGCCACAAATTGATAGAGGCGGGACATCGACCCGACAAGCAGCAGTCCCACCTCCAATGCGCCCCCATTGGCAAGATCGCACCCTATGTCACGTGAAGTAGCAAGGAAACATCCATTGGCATAAAAATTGAGAGCTGTTTTTACCTTTACAGCAATTGACAAGACTGATTTCTGGTAGAAAGAGGCTTCAGATATGGTGTCAACAGCTGGCATAATTCATTGACTGCTTTTGCAGAAAACTACAGCCTTCTCACATACTGTCTTGGGAGAAATCCATATATGATATTCTTGGTCTGTAGAGCCTCTGGTGTGGGTACCTGTGTTTTAGGTGGTATCTATGCAGATAATGCCGGGTTCTCGGAGCTTCTCTCCTCTCCTTCTCACTGTCTTGTTCATAGCATAGAAACAGTGGAATTCTAAGCGGGAAATCCATTATTTGTTTACAAGATTATTCAGACTTTTTCTTTGGAAATGGCAGCAACTACCGGCAAATCCTGATAACTCAGTGTTGTAGTGTAATGTAAATTACATCTAGTCTTCAAAGTTCTGCATGAGCAATGTATTCAGTGACCTATGGCCTTCATAATCCTTTCCCTCCTCTGGGACACCATGTTGTCCCAACACTGCACAAACACAGAGAAATAGTGGGGACTACTAAGGCATGCCTCTCCACCTTCATCTACATGTGGTGTGCCAGGCTTAAAGTGGGCAGCTCTGGCTTCCAACAGGGTGAGTGAAGGAAAATCGGAGCAGCCATTTTGGAGTCATGAATTATGGAAGGCCCCCCCACCCCATTTCCCTTGCCAGGCAGCCTGAATTTGGGCGGGTCTGTCTAGTAAAATCCAGGTCTATGTGTTTCTTTAGCAATACTGATAATTAGTTCCAATATTTGGGTTTTTGCATTTCATAAAATGGTTGTGAACATGTTTAATCAATTATAGAATATGCTAGTAACTTTGAAAATGAATAGTTATTATTAGCAGTGGAAAGGAAAGTACATGTGTATTCTGTTGGGCTGTAATACGATGTTAAGCGCCTTGATCACAGATACTTACTAATCTGTCATCGATACCATTATTAATAAGGCATTAGTTGTAAATTTGATCCAAATCCACTGTAATTTAAATGTGAAGGTAGTTTAGCTTACAACAAGAACCTGAAATGTACAACAACGTAATTTTAGCAAAGGGCAGGTGACGCTGCATGCACTTAATCATGATTAGCGTTAAGCCTTTAGAATCACATTACAAGGCTGCAGATGTTGTCCTTAAACTAATTATACAGTGCAATTCCATTGAATCCCTTCAAAAATATATAAAACTTAGTGAGCATTGTGTGAACTGGATTGAAAATTAGATTAGTTACTGGCTTTTAACATAACTGCATGCATACTGACAAGGAAAAATAGGTCAGAATTTAATTAGCAGTTATTTCTGCATGAATTATATTATGATAGATTTGCATATTATAATAAGTAATTTTATTAAGAATACCTAAAGTTATGGTAAACTAATTTAAAAAAACTATTTTTGGGGAAGGATTCAGGGGGGGGATTTTTACCGAATACTTTATGTGCTAAAGCGGTAAAGAGGTGGCTAAGGTGGGGTCTTAAGCTAAAATGCCGGTTTAGCGCAAGAGGCCATCTTGGTAAAGGAGTTGAAGCCAGCATTAGGAACGGCTGCCCGGAGGCTAATTAAACAGCTGATTGCCACTTAAAATACCTGCTAGCGCTTATTAAAAAGACTTCACGGCATTTTGGTGGCTAGCGCTTTAGCGCTAACACTGGCCAGCTGTTTCGGAGCAAACACGGCCTTGATGTTGATTTCAAGCGCTACTTAAAAGGATATTCACCACTTAAAGAGATACTTACCATTTCATGGTCGTTGCTGCTGGGGCTATGAAGAGGACCTTTGAAACACATCAGGAGACTTTCTGGAACACTTTATCAAGACTTCACCAACACTCGAGCAACATTTATTCTGGAAATTCTCTGAGGACTTCACCTAAAAAGAGTAAGTGCTGTGCTACTCCACCTTATCGGACACATTATATGAGTCACCAGGAGAAAGGGAGTGCTTGGTCATCGGCATCTTGCTAGGGGCTTCCCCCTTGGTATGGACAAGGAATGGAAGGACAACATAAGGCTTGGCAGAGCAACACCAGCTGCTGCAGGACCGAGGGGCAGGAAGGTGAGGTGGCATCCTTCCCCCCTGCAGGTAGAGGACATCCCTCCTCCTCCACCAGGACCTTCAGTGCCACATCCAATAACCTGTGTGCCCTCTCCATCGGTCCCTAAGTCATCCTGCAATGTGCCCTGTGTGCCAGCCAGAGCACTCCACACCCTCAGTGGAAGTGGGTGTGAGGAGCCCACATACACTGATCCACAGAAATTGTATCTAATCAGCACTTGAGTGCTAAACCTGCAGGTTTCTGGTTAGTGCTTGCAGGCACGTTCAAATCATGATAATCATCAATTAGCCCAGAAATTGTGTACAAAATCCAGACTTTCAAGCAGGCGTTTCTTATTAGCACAGCACCCATTTCGCACCTGTTTTATCTCTTTGGCCAAAATAACCCCCCTGAAAATCTTTGTAGAAAATACAGAATTTACTTAGTTCAATAATTTACCCATATTTTTGCAACTATAGGCCATAGCTTACATGAAATTGTTTCCAATCAAAAGCAGCTGGTGTGGGCAGTACCCGTATGGCCAATATTAATGTTTTTCACTGCTTTAGGAAATCCTCAAGATGATTCAGATAGTTCTCTATCATTTCATCAGAGGAGCCTTTGAAACTCCATCAGTTTTCATGATGCTAATGTGCCATTGCTGATTTGTTCAAGATGCACCCAGTTTCTCCCATGTTGTGGGCTGTGCTGAGGAGTTATTTTGCTGCACGTTGTGTATTCTTTAGAAGTAGCTTCCAGCTGCAGTAGAATGTGGAACTTTACTCAGCTTTGCTGTGCCTGCCTTGTTCACTTCCCATCACATAGGAAGAAGAATAAGCCATTTGGCCCATTGAGGCTGCTCTATCATTTTACTGCACTAGCTAAGACAGCTGACTCTTTTTAAATCCAATTTCCTGCTTTCTCTCCCTATCCCTTAGCTATTTATTTTGAAAAGGGAGCATGATTTTTCTTTTAAACACCTCAGTTGACTTTCCACCTGTAGGCTTTCTGGGGTAATGTTTTCCAAAGTCTTGCAAACCTTGCTTTTCCTTCTTCATTCACGTCCTCGATGTTTTGTTCTTTTTTCTGTTATATTTTCATTTTCTCCTTTGCTCCCTTTATTGCTCTTCTTCATACGATCATAGAATATTACAGCACAGTAACAGGCCATTTGGCCCATCAAATCTGTGCTGGTGTTTTTCTCCATATGAGCTGTCTAGCGAGTATCACATCATGTGGTCTGTTTACCAATTGAGCCATCTGGGAGTCCATTTGAATCATCTCTATCTGTACATAACCTATATAACCCTCAATCGTGTTCCTCATCAGATAGCGATCCAGTACTTTTTGGAAGCTGTTAATCAACATAACATTAACTGCATTTCCTGGGAGTTAATTCCACTTACTCACTGCTTTGAAGAAAGTGGGAGAGAGAGATCTTTCTCATCTAAAGCCTCGTTAATTTTATGCTTATGTCTTCATTGTTACGTCGTTTGACAAATCAAAATGAAAGGTAGGATAGTGTAGGATACAATTGAGGTTAAAAAGAGTAAAGGAGAAGACAAATTAAAATAGGATATGGTGATTAGTTGACATCAGTGTTGGATTTTTAAAAAGGTTGATTTTAAGAGAATAAAAAGGCTGTGTAAAGTAAGGAGTTCCACAGGTTTATATTACTTGGAAAGCATGAGTAGCACAGATCAGAGTAAAGATAGAGGGATTGAGGGTGTTTTTTTGAGGAGGGGTTGCTGACGGAGGCTTTGAAAGGAACGGGGACAGTACCTGAGGAGAAAGAACTGTTTGCAATGCCAGTTAGAGTAGGGGCCAGAAAGGCAAGTTGGGTGGTCAGCGGTGTAGTTGAAATGGGATCGAGAGAGCAACAGGTGGGTCTCATGGACAAGGTGAGCTTGGAGAGGGGATGAGAGGAGATAGGAGAGTAACTACAGAAAGCCCCAGGACTAGGGCAGGGGGGAACCTTGGGTCATTTGGCTTTGTGGGTAATGGGAAGTGGTGGAGAAAGCGAGAGGGCAAGTAAGACGGCAAGATCGAGGGAATGGCTGTGATTATGGATAAGAGAGTTTATATGGTGGGAAAGGCTAAGGGAGGACAGGAGGGCAGTGGAATTGGAGAAGAGGTGGCAAGATGAATTGAGCTGGTAATTGAAATGATTGAGTGTGAGGAACCGTTCAGTTCAGAGCCTAAGCAAGAAAAGGAGTGAGGCTTCGGGGGTGGTAGAGAACGAAGATTTTAAAGGAAGGGTGAGAGGCTCAAAAAAATGGGACTCATGAATGAATTAGAGTGTTGGCAACTCTTAAGAATAGTTTATGTAATAATTTGGCACTCTAAAGTAGAAAGTGAAATGAAATGAGTATCTCATGACGTCTGCTGGCTGCAGACAGGCCAACATCTCGTTAGCTGCATGAGACATCATAGTGAGAAAAAGAAAAGGTTTCCTAGTGAAAGAAATAGTTCTCCAATAAATCTGAAAAAAATTATTTTGAAAATTAATTGTTGGGGGGACTATTTAATTTTGATCTTGTCTAATCCAAAAACGATTTAATTATGAGGCCAATTCATTAGTGTGGGATGTGGAACCTTCCCCATAATGTGAGATATTCTTCCTTAATGCTGCTTCACAAAGTAGTTGGGTATTTCCTTAAAATAAGATATAGGGCTGGATTCTCCCGGGTCCCACCTGCATGGTGCGGGGGAACCCGGGAGACAGCGGGAAACCCGGAAGGTCGGATTTACTGGCAAGCTGTGGAGTTTTAAGTTTAACTCCACAGCATGCGTGCGACATCAGGGGCAGGTTCCCCGCCCGGAAGTCAGCCTGATTGACAGACTGGCTTCCAGTCATGCGGGGAACTCGGACAAGGAGGCCACAGCAACAGGTAAGTGCTGGGCCCAGGATAGTGAGGGTTCAAGCCCAGGGGGCAGGGTCCAATCCCCTGGAAGGGGGGAGGAATCCGATCCCTGGGGGGGTGGGGGTCTGATCCTTGTCCCCAGGTTGGGGAGGGAGTTGCGATCCCCAGGGGGGTTGTCTAAATCCTGACCCCTGGGGAGGGCCAGGCTGACAGTGTAGAAGCTTGAGGTCTGGGAGGAAGCACTCCTGCCCCTCCCGGCCCACAAGCATTGCTCCCGAGGCTGAGGCCACCTTGTTGCAGCCACGGGAATCCCAAACCTCAGGATCCCCGGCCGCCTGCAGTTAAACCTGCAAAGCAGGTTAAAGTAGAGGCTTCAGGACTTATATTATAATATGTAAATTGCTAACCCATCACTTGGCAGTGGGTTGGCAGCCCGCACCCCCGTCTCGCCTGAGTAAAAAGTGAAAGTGGGCAGTGTAATGATCAATAACATGTCATTCTATAGTGGACACTAGGTGGAGTCGTAGAGCTGTATATAGCTGTATGTATAAGACTACACTACCCAGCTGTATGTATATTAAGACTACTTTACCCATGAGGCACTAGGCTACCCACAAGGCGGCAGTCAAGATGGAAGCCTCTACAGATACTGTACCTAGTCCACATGTGCTCAATAAAAGTGTCTAGCAAAAGCTAGCTGTGTTCATAATAAGAATGTCTATTTATTAATGAACATAAGATGGTACCAGGATGGTGACGATCTGCTGAAAATTGTGAAAAGCGACACGGAGAATTTGAAGCCACCAGAGCGTTTGAAACTCACAGGAAACATCGACTACAATTGGCAGACTCTTAAACAACAATTCGAACTCTACATTGCAGCCATCGGATTCGGTACGAAGCCAGACGCAAGGAAGATAGCGTTGCTGCTTATGGTTGCAGGCCCACAGGTGATAGAGGTATTTAATACATTTGTATTTAATCCAGAGGAGAACAGAGAAAAATTAGAAGATGTGCTAAAAAATTTGATGCACATTGCTCTCCCAAAAAGAATGAGACCTATGAAAGATACATCTTCTGTTCTCAGACACAGCAGCAAAATGAGACTTTTGATAGCTTTATAACTGATCTGAAACTGAAAGCACAGACATGTAATTTCTCTGAGCTCAAAGCATCCATGATTCATGACCAGATTGTGTTTGGTATTCATGATAAAAAAGTCAGGGAACGTCTCTTGAGAGAATCCGAACTAAATTTGGAAAATGCGGTGAAAATATGCCAAGCCAGCGAGCTAGCTCGAAAGCACGTGAAGACTTTCAGTGAAATCAATAATGATGCGATTGTAATGAGTGATAATGCTGCTGTCGGTGCTGTGTCCTACAAGGGGAAGAAACGTGGGCAGAACAGAAATGCAAAGCAATCAGAGGATGAAATTTTTAATTCTAAACGCTGTGGTTACAAACACCAGTTAAGACAATGCCCAGCGTTTGGAAAAATGTGCACAAAGTGTAATGGAAATAATCACTTTGCCAAACAATGCTTTTCAAAAGTAAAAACTAAGAAAGGGCAACGAGTTAATGTAATTGAGGACACTGATTTAAGTGAGACATTTTTTGTAGGAATGGTGTCGTGACAATATCAAAAAGGATACAGAAAATGTGCAGCCCTCAGAAATGGACAATGCTGAACATAAAGTTAATGCAGTAAAAGAGGACAAATGGATGATCCCACTGCAGGTAAATGGAGCATTAGTTACCTTGAAACTAGACACTGGGGCAAAAGCAAACTTAATCAGTATGAGTGACATTAACAATATGAAAGAAAAGCCCAAAATACAGAAAAAGTCAGTACTACTGAAGGACTATAATGGACAGAAAATAGATAGCTTAGGTGTATGCAGACTTAAAGTGACAGTCAAAGACAAAGTACATCATCTCATGTTTTCTGTTGTGGCTGAAAGACTTGATTCGATACTAGGTGACAAAGCTTGTGAGGACTTAGAACTGGTCAAGAGAGTCTACCGTATAAACTGTGCCATAAGCAGACCAGATGACTCGGTGGATTCTGTAGTGAATAATTTCCAGGATGTGTTCAAAGGATTTGGAGTTCTACCATTCACTTACAAGATCCAGCTAAAGGAGGATGCTCAGCCAGTGGTACATGCTCCACGAAGAGTTCCAGCACCCCTGTGTGACCGGCTCAAGAATGAACTGGACAGAATGACCACACTAGGAGTCATCAGGAAAGTCAAAGAGCCAACAGACTGGGTTAACTCCATGGTATGTGTAAAGAAAAAGAACAATGATCTAAGAATATGCATGGATCCAAAGAACTTAAATGCAAACATAAAACGTGAACACTACCAGATTCCCAAGCGAGAAGAAATCACGAGTGAAATGTCAGGTGCCAGATACTTTACAAAGCTCGATGCCTCACAAGGATTTTGGCAACTAAAACTGGATAAAGAGAGCACCAAATACTGTACCTTCAACACACCATTTGGCAGGTATTGTTTCCTCAGAATGCCTTTCGGGATAATATCTGCATCTGAAATCTTTCATAGAGCGATGGAACACATAATTGAAGGTCTGGAAGGTGTTCGGGTCTATGTTGATGACATCATCATCTGGGGCTCCACACTGAAAGAACACAATGAGAGACTGACTAAAGTGCTACAGAGCATACGCCGGAATGGACTGAAGCTCAACAAAGCCAAGTGTCAGTTTGGCGTCCAGGAAGTCACTTTCCTAGGAGATAATCTATCTGGTAAAGGAATAGAACCAGATATGGAAAAAGTAAACGCCATACTCAAAATGCCCCGACCCACTGACAAAAAAGGAGTGCTACGCATCATGGCGATGATAAACTTCATTGGAAACTTCATTCCTAACTTGTCAGCCAAGACAGCCTGTCTGCGAGACCTGCTACATAAAACAAATGAGTTCGCATGGACAGAAAGACATGAACAAGAGTGGATAAACCTCAAAACAGTGCTGACAACCACACCTGTACTCACCTTCTTTGACCCAACAAAAAGAATCAAAGTGTCAACGGATGCATCAAAAGACGGCCTAGGTGCGGTCTTGCTGCAAGCAGAGGGTGAAGATTGGAAGCCTGTTGCCTATGTCTCCAGGTCTATGACTGATACTGAGTGTTGATACGTCCAGATTGAAAAGGAATGTCTAGGCTTGGTAGTTGGACTAGAAAAGTTTCATGGCTACATATATGGACTTCCCACCTTCACAGTTGAGACAGACCACAGCCCTCTGGTTGCCATCATAAAAAAAAACCTGAATGAGATGTCTCCAAGGATTCAACGACTCATGATGAAGCTGCAAAGATATGACTTTGAACTGATCTACACACCAGGCAAATACATAGTGTTAGCAGATACACTATCCCGAGCACCCACAATGAGTCATGTGAGCTCTACTGAAGAAGACGTGGATGTTCATGTGAGTATGGTCACTGCTGCGCTGCCCATGTCAGACACAAAATCAAAGCAAATAGCAGAAGAAACAGTAAAAGATACAGTATTACAAACAGTAATAGAGAACATTCATCATGGTTGGCCAAAAGGTTCCTGTCCAAAATATTTTCACATAAGGCCAGAATTGAGTGTCGCAAGTGGACTATTACTAAAACAGAACAGAATAGTCATTCCACAGGCTCTACGTCAAGACATGCTCAAAAGGATTCATGAGGGACACCTCGGAATTGAAAAATGCAAAAGGAGGGCAAGAGACACTGTTTATTGGCCTGGCATAAATAAGGACATTGAGAACATGATAGGCAAATGTGAGACATGTCCGAAACACCAAAACAAACAAGCAAAGGAACCAATGATAGTAGCTGACATACCAACAGCACCATGGCAAAAGGTTGGTATGGACCTTTTTCATTTAAATGGTAAAGACTATCTAATAGTGATTGACTACTATTCTAACTATCCTGAGATGGCGCTGCTCTCAAGCACCACAGCAAGCAGTGTCATAATGCATGTGAAATCCATCTTCGCCAGACATGGAATTCCCAGGATTGCCGTTAGCGACAATGGTCCGTGCTTCAACTGTAAGGAGTGGCAACAGTTTGCAGCACATTATGACTTTCAGCACATCATATCCAGTCCTTTGTATGCTCAGTCAAATGGTAAGGCAGAGAAAGGTGTTCAAGTTCTCAAGCAGCTACTGAAGAAAGCGACAGAAAGCAAGTCTGATCCTTATCTCGCCTTGCTGAGCTACCGTGCCTCACCTTTAGACTGTGGTTCTTCACCTGCTGAACTACTAATGGGTCGCAAGTTGCGCACCATGCTACCCTGCTGTGCAAAAGAACAGCAAAGTGAGGAACTGAGACAGAGACTTCAACTGTTAAAGCTGAAACAGAAATCATACTATGACAAGTCATCCAAAACTCTAAAACCATTGACAAGGGATGATGTTGTCAGGATTGAGGATCCAGATGCATGGAACAGGAAAGCTACAGTTCTTGAGGAAGTAGGACCAAGGTCATACACTGTTAGAACTGAGGAAGGACAGATTCTCGGGAGGAACCGCCGTTCCCTCCTAAAAACACAAGAGACTATTCAAGACCAGATTGATGACAATGCCGCAACTGCATCTTGTCATTCACTGCCAGAACAATCTCATGAAGACACATCAGACTTACCCGTGTTGAGAAGATCCACACGTGAAGTAAAAAAGCCTGATAGACTTAACCTTTGAGTACAATGTAAAGCTTTGAAAATGTGTTGACTGTTTTGAAAATGTTTATGTTTATAGAGCACTAACAAAAGTGTTACTGATATTATCTTTATTGTTGTCTTGAAAGTTGATTGATATTGATTTTGTTAAACCTCAAAGAAAGGGGGATGTAATGATCAATAACATGTCATTCTATAGTGGACACTAGGTGGAGCCGTAGAGCTGTGTAGAGCTGTATATAGCTGTATGTATAAGACTACACTACCCAGCTGTATGTATATTAAGACTACATTACCCATGGGGCACTAGGCTACCCACAAAGCGGCAGTCAAGATGGAAGCCTCTACAGATACTGTACCTAGTCCACATGTGCTCAATAAAAGTGTCTAGCAAAAGCTAGCTGTGTTCATAATAAGAATGTCTATTTATTAATAAACATAAAAGGCAGGTTGGGGCCGGGTTTAACATTTTTTCAACTTTCACTTCCTCCCACGCCTCCAACCCACCTGTTCTTGCCTCGGAAAATTCTGGCCATAGTGTAAATTTTGCCATGATAGGTTCTCTCTAGGTAATGGCTCAACCTAAAAAAAAGACAATACTACACAAGCACAGAAGAAACTAAATTAAAGTTCAAGCCTGTTATAGCTTACACCTATGAACACGGATGCATATAACACAAGTAATTCTGTCAGGCTGTTCCTGCATATTATTTTAGGATATGAACTTTAAGCAGCAAAGCATTCTATTTTGCAGGTATTATTTAACTCTGCAAGTATTTTGCACGTTATAATTTAAGAAATAATTAATTGTTGATACAGCAAATTATTGAGAAACATAATATAGGTTTTGAGTGCCATCAATGCAAATCTGATCCTTAATTAAGTGAAAACCAGTCATAAATCATGCTAATTTAATATTCATCTTTAGAAGAACAATTTTCACACACATATTTCAGTGTGGCAGACCATCTAACTGCGTCTGCTGGGAGTGGGTACTTTGCCGCTGGTGCATAAAATATTTTGTAGTTATCCTGCAAACTGTTGTTTATTGGCTTTGTTTAAGGAGCATAACTATTTAGCACTTAAGGAATTTATTAAATCATAAGATGTGCGGGTTAGGTTGATTTGGCTATGATAAATTGACCCTTAGTGTTAGGGGATTAAATACGTGGGGTTACGGGGATAGGGTGGGATATGTGTCGGTGCAGGCTCGATGGGCCGAAATGGCCTCTATCTGCACTGTGGGGGATTCTGATTCTGATTCTGATTCTGATAAATAGGGTAAATTTTCATCTTTAGCAGTCCTGATGCAGAGTTTTGCATGATGGGAGCACATTTTAGGGGCTGGATTTTCTGCCTGGAGATGGGATGGTGGCGGGTCTGCTGTTTGGCGGGTTCCAGTCACGCTGCCAGTTGCAGCCACCCTGCAATAAGGATTTTCCTCAGATTGACCTCATTAAGGACGCCATGCGCGTTACCTGGCCCAATCGGTGGGTGCAGGTCGGGTGATCGCGCTTGATGATGCACTGGAGGCCTCTATATTTAAGGGGGCCATGTCCCCTTTGATTATTACTTTCTTTTTTCTGCACCTGAACGCTGGTTGCTGCAGGCATGGCAGCGCAACAAACCAAGGTTGCTCCCCGGTTTGATGATGACTCCCTCCATGCTCTTGTGGGGGGAGTAAGAGGACGCAAGGAGGTCCTCTTCCCTTCAGGTAAAAGGAGGAAGCCTCCTCAGCACACCAAGGCAGCCTGGCTGCAAGTTGCTGAGGAGGTCAGTGCAAGGTCGGTCTGTACACGCTCCTGGGTGCAGTGTAGGAAAAGGTTTAATGATCTGCTGCGCTCAGCAAAAGTGAGTGGAACATCACGCTTACCTTCAATCTGCTTCCCATCTCTTCTCATTCCCATCACTCTGTATTGGCAACCTACTCCTGCAAATCCCAACTCACCCTTGCAAGCTCACCTATCCCTCTCTCTCTATGTACAGAATCACTTCGCCATCTTACTATGCACCCCTCACACTGGATCTCACTGTTATGCAATGACAACAACTAACAATGCACAGGGAGGGACCTTGGTATTGGCACCTCACTCCATCTTTTTCTCCCTCTAAACATCTATGTTATTCATTCTTTATACTCAGTCCATCAATCTCTCTGAAACTCCACTTGTGTCTCTCATTACAGGAAAAGAGAGCCCACAATAAGAGGGAGAGTGGGAGGACAGGAGGAGGCCCACCATCCATGGTGCATCCAATGCACGCTGAGGAAGCAGCTCTGGAGATCGATGGAGGTGCAGAGGAGCTGGAAGTGGGGGACAGAGAGATGGGGTACAGCAAGCTGGTGACAGAATTAATTTCTAAACCTCTGATTTTGCATTCATGAGTGACTCATATGGGACCTGATGTTCATAGAAATTGAGTTCTGTTCATCTGCACAATGGGATGTGTCTGCAACCTGCATATCACATGTCTAACTCATGCCTTTACTCCCCCACGGAACCACCGAGAGCCCCCCCTCCCCACTGTCCAGGAGGAAGAGCAGGAGGACTCAGAAGAAGAACCTCCAGCCTCTGAGGGAGCAGCGTCAGCAGAAATGAGCGCAGCCAGCACCAGCGCAGAGACGCACACCTCGGTGGGTCATTTGCGAGATAGATTAGTGTTGTCACCTGGTGTATCACAGCTCACAAGTGAGCATGAGCAGATGGTGGAGACAGCGACAGCAGTGGAGAGTCTTCGGCGGAGGCCACAGGGCGCTCCTAGCTCTGCTCAGCTGCATGTGGACCCTGTGCCTCTGGGGCCATCCAGAAAGAAAGCGGTGCTAGAGCTTCAGGAACAAGTGCAGGAGGCTCTGACTGGGTTTGCAACCACGGTAACTGCGAGTGTGCAGAGAATGGAGGAGTCCATGTCAAACATGAGCAATGTTGTGGTGCATGCAATGGCGAATGTATGTGCCGCCATGGAAAGGATGGCAACCTCCATGGAGGACATAAATCGTCAGACACAGGAGAACATGGTGACTCTTCTAGATAGATGGTCAGCTATGGAGGATAGATGGGCATCTATCATGGAGAGGAACCAGAGGTACATGGACATCCCCATTATGAGGACTGTCAGTACAGAGACAGGTCCACATGGCCTCACTGATGTGCAGCAAGGTGCCCTCCAGCTACTTGCTAGCAGTGAAGTGCAGGTGACCCATGAGAGAGATGGTGGTGGTCGACAACAAGGAAGTGGGGGCTCCTCGCCAAGCGCTCACACTCCCATGCCACTGCGGAGCCCTCGGTCAGAGCCCCAGATGCCTCACCCAACAGAGATGGCTGTCTCTGCCCATGCACAGCCGCAGGAGGAGCAGACTTTAGCGGAGCCCTCCAAGGCTCCCAAACCCAGAGGATGACCGCCAAAGGTGTCTAAGCAGGCGCAGCAGGGAAGTGAGCAGGCTGCCTCTACATCTGCTGAAGCCACAGGGGAAGCGCCACGTAGAAGCACAGGTAAGAGAAAGCTAAAACACAAATAGTCACAAGGGTAGTCACTTGGGTGTTTTCATATAATCCAAAGTTATGTTTGTGATCTTTATTTCTTATTGTATTAAAGTAATGTAATGTGAATGATTCAATACGTTGCACTATGTGTGCTCAGAATTGGAAGTGGCACAGTGAGGGGTGAGGGCGCCTTTCATCTGCAGTGATGGTGTGGAGAGTGATAGGAATGCACAGTTCATTGTACAGATGCTGTATGGTGAAGAATGGAGGTCCTGCCAACCTTCATGTGCATGTGCCAGCCACATGTCTGTGCTGCGTAAAGTTACGCAAATCTGGCATGGATAAGTCCATCCCTTGACTCACGGCAGCACTGGGACAGCCGCCTCCGTCAGGTGTTCCTAAACTGCAGCCTCATTCGGTTTTTCCTTCTCCTCTGAGGAGGCTGTGCGCTCTGCCACTTGTTCCTCAGGCAGCGGTAAGCCACGCTGCAGTGCAATGTTGTGCAGGGCACAGCAGATCACAATGATTCTGGGCACCCTGGCTGGTGCATACTGTACGGCTCCACCAGATCTGCCCAGGCATCTGAAGCACATTTTGAGCAAGCCTATGGTTTGCTCTATGATGCTTCTGGTGGCAATGTGGCTCACATTGTAGCGCTCCTCAGCTTTGTTTGATGGCCTCCTCATCTGTGTCATTAGCCACGTCTTCAGGGGATAGCCCTCGTCTCCAAGTAGCCATCCGGAAAGTTGGGTTGGCAGATTGAAGAGCTGAGGCACAGTGGACTGCCGCAGGATGTACGAGTCATGGCAGCTGCCAGGGAACTTTGCGCACACATGCATAATGTTCTTCCTGTGGTTACACACCAGCTGCACGTTAAGGGAGTGGAAGCCCTTGCAGTTCACAAATACAGCTGGGTGATGAGGTGCCCTGATGGCCACATGTATGCAGTCGATGATGCCCTGCACCTTTGGGAAGCCTGCCATATTGGCAAACCCAACCGCCAACGACCTCTGGCTATTCACCCTCCCCCCTCAGCGTGTCCTGCAGCCGCTCAGTGACATCCTTGACCCTGGCACCCGGAAGGCAACATACCATCCTGGAGTCACGTCCGCGGCCGCAGAAACACCTGTTTGCTCCCCTAACTATCGAATCCCTACCACTATTGCTCTTCCACTCTTTTTCCTCCCCACTGTGCAGCTGAGCCACCAGTGGTCCACTTATTTACCCTGATATGCTTTAGTTAATACAATGCTTGAGCTAAAAATAGCCAGACAGATCAGTGACGGAAAGCTCTGCAGTTGTCAGGATCTGGAGCACTCTACCTGAAAAGGTGGTGAAAATTGATCCTTTAAATAATTTTAAAAGGGAGTTGGACAGGCACTTGAGAATGAGGAACTTACAGAGTTATGGACAAAAAGCAGGGGGGTGGGGGGTGCGGACTAAGCATGACTGCTCTTTCAAAGAGCCAGCACAGGCACAACTGGCCGAACAGCCTCCTTCTGTGATGTAAGTTTTTATCATTTCTAGTGACATTTGTCCTATCATCCTTACATAGATACTCCAAAGTTTCTCACAGTATGGTTTGCATGTGGTCAACATGCCGATACAACTGTCTGAAAACAGTCTTGATTGCATCTTTAATCGCTGATAATTGATGATTGTAATTGTTATCTAAGATCAACAAGTCTTTCCCTCTGAATTAACCCTTTGAACATCATGGCTAGTCATTGCTGATTCTTCTATTATTATTCATGATAGTCTACAGTGTACCCATTTTGCATTGCTTTCATAGAGCTTTCTATTATTTGATCATAGTGCTGTGGAATTGTTTCTTAGAGTCCCTTGTAGATATCCTGGGGTAGAGTTTTTGTTTGTGCTGGCTTTTTCAGTACAATTCACCCGAGTTTCCATGATCTTTTGCGCTAGTTTAAAAAACATCGTGCTAGAAGATGGCCCGCCCGCCCACAAAACTGGCCACGCCCCCAGGGTGAATTAATCACCATTGGGAGTTTCCGCTAATTGCGCTCGTTTGCAGCCCTTCGAGGAGGCTCTAAAAATTATGCGTGAACGCTAACAGGCACATTTTAAAAGCTTTTGAATGTAATTTTTTAATTAATTTACTAAGAAACTGATCCCAATATAAAAAGTAAATGGTTCTGTGTATTTTTTACTCATTTTCTGAAATTTAATATCGGGTTACTCACAGGTGGTGGATTAACACTGATCAAAAAATGCTTATATTTTGTGATAAACCCATTTGCCGCTGTATTAATCAAACTGCACCATTACCTGACATGAATCTGTCATTCATGTGGAAATGACTTATGAAGTAATACTGGGCGGCCTGCTGGTGGCGCTGTCCAGGGAGAGTATAAATATTCGGGCATGGCCCCAGCTTGCTCAGGACATTCTTTAACAGGAACTAGTGAAGGACACAACTAGATCTCCATGTTGAAAAACAGTTGATTAAAACCTTGTTTAATACTCAGGCCAAGTGCCTCGTAGTTTTCTTACGTCATTACCACTCTTAATTTTTTTTTTATTCGTTCACGGGATGTGGGCATCATAGGCAAGGCTGGCATTCATTGCCCATCCCTAATTGCTCTCGAAAAGGTGGTGGTGAGCCGCCTTCTTGAACTGCTGGAGTCTGTTACTTCTTTGTAGCAGTTGTTTGGAACACCTGAGTGGTTTGCTAGGCCATTTCAGAGAGCAGTTAAGAGTCAAAACACATTGCTGTGGATCTGGCGTCACTGTAGGCCAGACCGGGTAAGGATGGCAGATTTCCTTCCCTAAAGGACATTAGTGAACCAGATGGGTTTTTACGACAATCCGATAGTTTCATGGTCACCATTACTGACACTAGCTTTTTATTCCAGATTTATTTAATTAACTGAATTTAAATTCCCCAGCTGGGATTTGAACTCATGCCTCCAGATTATTACTCCAGGCCTCGGGATTACTAGTCCAGTAACATTCCTACCGTGCTACCGTTCCCAGAAATATATCAAGGAACATTTTTTAAAGCAAAGTTTTTTTTAAAATTATGTTTACAAATGTTGCCCGATTGTGCTGGTTCATGGCTGATTTTGCGCTCGGCAGGGTCTCCAACTGAAAGTTTAATGGGGTAGTGCTCAGGCAGTTTTTCTCTCAGTCACACAGTGAGGGAAATTTTAATCTGGAGGAGCGCATGGGTTTGGGTGCAGGTGGGGGAAAAAAAACAGTAAAAATATCAGCGCGTCACCGGCTCCGACCCGCCGACTTCCGCATTAAGCTGCTTGCTCACAACCCCCTCAGGAGAAGCGAGTTGCCTATGTTAATCGCTCAATTAGAGCGATATTTCAACTCACATTCAAATTTAGCAGCGCATCCACGGGTTTCCCGGGCTTCCTGAAAGACGCCAGTGAAAGCATGGCGAGAGCACAGCAGCAATTGAGGGGGGCTGAATGAAACTCAATGGAATATTGCAATAAATTCTCAGTACTTACAACTGTTTTCTTATCTGTTCATGGGAAAGTGTTTGTTCACAGTACTTTTGCTGAAAGGTTACCTTCTACACTTTGGAGGTTTTCTTAATCACATCAGGATGGGTGGCACTATGGCTGCCTTAGCTTAAACCTCGGACGAAGACCAATATGACCACCACCAGCACCAGTCTACTGTTCAGAGACCTGTAGCTAGACAGCAGAGAGGGGTGAGCTGCAGAGGGGGGAGCTGCAGAGAGGTGAGCAGCAGAGGGGGGAGCTGCAGAGGGGGGAGCTGCAGAGGGGGGAGCGCAGCAGAGGGGGGAGCTGCAGAGAGGGGAGCTGCAGAGGGGTGAGCAGCAGAGGGGGGAGCTGCAGAGTGGGGTGCTACTCTCAAGAGGCACTACCTGCGAAACAGGCTCTACAGGAAGAGGCTGAGTTTCCTTGACATGTCTGAATAGAGGTGGCTCAGGAGGCTCAGGTTGATGCGTCAGGTGGTGGCAGACATCTGCAGCCTCCTAGAAGAAGACCTGTTTCCTGCTGGATCATCACTCATCAGTACTTCTCTGCCTGTGACTGTGGTTGGTTTCAGTTTCATTACCAGTGGCTGTCAAAGTCACCACCGCCCTCAACTTTCTTTCCTTAGGATCCTTCCAGGGCTCTGCCAGAGACATATCCAGGTTCTCCCAGTTGGCAGCCCACAAATGCATAAGACAGGTAACCGATGGCTTGTTTGCCAGGGCCGGCAATTATGTCAGCTTTGCCTACGATGATGCCAATCAGAATGAGCGGGCACTCAGGTTTGCAGCTCTGACTGGCTTCCCACAGGTGTACGGCATCATCGACTGTACACACGTGGCAATCAGGGCACCCCCAAATCACCTAGGAGTATTCTTCAACCACAAGGGCTTCCTCTCCATCAATGTGCAGCTGGTGTGCAACCATAAAAAGATATTTCTGCAGGTGTGCGCCAGATTCCCTGGGAGCTGCCATGATGCTTTTGTCCTGCGGCAGTCCAAGCTCCCTGACACCTTTGGACCTGCAAGCAAACTTAAGGGGTGGCTGCTAGGAGACAAAGGATATCCACTTCAAACTTGGCTGATGACCCCCATTGGAAACCCGAACAATGAAGCACAACAGTGCTACAGTGAATGCCATATGACCACCAGATGTGTCATCAAACAAGCCATCAGCATGCTGAAGATACGCTTCAGGTGCCTAGACAGATCTGGAGGCACCCTTCAGTACACACCATCCAGGGTGTCCAGAATGGTCGTGGTGTGCTGCGCTCTGCACAACATTGCGCAGCAGCGAGGTTTGGACCTACAGGTGGAACAAGCTGAAGAGCTCAGATCTTCCTTGGACGATTTGGAGAGGAGGAAGAAGAAGACAAGGAGGAGGAAGGTGATGATGGCAATGCACCCCCAGCTGCTCACATTGCTCGGGATTCCAGGCTTGCCTTTATTAAAGCAAGGTTCACTTAGGTTGCACCAGTGGACCCATGTCACAAGCACATGTAACAGCTGTGATGAAATATTCCATTCATCACTCATCAGTACTTCTCTGCCTGTGACTGTGGTTGGTTTCAGTTTCATTTCCATTGTATTGTACTGTGTGTAGGGCTCCGCCCATACCTGGCTCCTATGTAAGCTGGCCCAGCCTGCAGCACATCCAGTACGGCAGACCTCTGGATGGAAGATACATTCTCCTCTGTGTGTTACCTTCTAAGTCAATAAAAGCCTTGTTTTGTTTCGCTAACATCGAGTCTCGGATTTATTGAGGCACATCAATTTTATTGACTTAATTTTCAACACAATGGATCAACTCTTGAAACCCGAACGTTTGGATTTGGACCAGCATGCTTCGGACGCATCGGCACGCTTCGGACACTGGTTTATGTGTATGGAATTCTTCCTGGACAATTCCGCAGCCGTCAAAGACGCTACGGACGCTGCGAGTATGAAACTCGGAATTCTGCGGAATTGGGTAAGCCACCGGGTTTACCCCCTCATCCAAGACGGCGACACGTACCCGGCCGCCTGCGACATCTTAAAGGCGCATTACCAGCAGCCTACGAATGAGGTGTATGCTAGGCATCTGCTCGCTACTCGCGCACAGCGACCTGGGGAATCGGTGGAGGAGTTCCTAGGCACCCTGAAAACGCTTGGCAAAGACTGCAAGTGCCAAGATGTAAAAGCCGCAGTGTACACTGACGAGCTTGTTCGCGATGCCTTTATCACAGGCCTCAGCTCCACTTACATCCGGCAGAGACTGCTGGAAAAAATGGGATTGGACCTGAAACAGGCTGCGGACACAGCACGATCCCTGGATGTGGCCCAGAGAAACTCGGACGCCTACTCTTCAGCCCGCACCGTCCACGCCGCCACGTGCGCACCAAGAGCGCCGCCATCTTGGAAGGCATCTTCCCCGCCCGGCAGCCCGACACCGTCGGGGCCCCGCTCTCCCCCCAGAAGCCCTACGACAGCCGCGACGCGTCGGGGACCCAACTGCTACTTCTGCGGGCAGCCGAAGCACACCAGAAACCTGTGCCCGGCGAAAGGCACCACCTGCTTTAAGTGCGGTAAGAAGGGGCACTTCGGGAAGGTGTGCAGAAGGAACCCCGCCAGAAAACCTGCCACCGCCGCGTGTGCGCCGTGGGAGCGGCCATCTTGGACGCCATCTTGCCCGACCTCGTGGGGTCAGCCATCTTGTGAGCAGACAGCGTGGACGCCATCTTGTCTCGATCAGGGCCCTACAGTGGCATCGGTCACAGTGGACCAGACCAGGCCGCACCCGCTATCCAAATCAATGGTGGACATCGAGGTAAACGGTTGCAGGGTTAAATGTTTAATTGACAGTGGAAGCACGGAGAGTTTTATCCACCCTGAACTGGTACAACAACTCTCCCTAAAGGTGGTCCCTACTCGGGGTACCATCTCTATGGCTGATAAAACCCAGACATCGACCATTATGGGTTACTGCACGGTACAATTGTCCGTTAACGGAACTGTATACGATAATTTTAAAGTATTAATCATGAAGAATCTATGTGCGAGCGTGATCTTGGGCCTGGATTTCCAGTGCTACCACCAAAGCATCACGCTCAATTACGGTGGGTCCCAGCCGCCCCTCACAGTGTGCGGTCTGGCTACCCTGGAGGTAAAGCCGCCTTCGCTATTCGCGAACCTTACCCCTAACTGCCGGCCAATAGCGACCAAAAGCAGGAGGTACAGCTGGGAGGACAGGCGGTTTATCGCGACCGAGGTAGACAGGCTCCTGAAAGAGCGCATTATTGAATGCAGCAATAGCCCGTGGCGCGCCCAAGTGGTGGTGGTAAGGGGTAGCGAGAAGAAACGGATGGTGATCGACTATAGCCAAACGATCAACAGGTACACCCAACTAGACGCCTACCCGCTACCCCGCATATCAGAAATGGTGAACCAAATCGCCCAATACCGGGTGTTCTCCACCATCAACCTCAAGTCAGCATACCACCAGCTCCCTATCAGACCAGAGGACCGCCCGTACACCGCCTTCAAGGCGAACGGACGCCTCTACCAATTCCTCAGAGTCCCCTTTGGGGTGACGAATTGGGTCTCGGTCTTCCAGAGGGAGATGGACCGCATGGTCGATGACTACCACTTGCAGGCAACCTTCCCCTACCTCGACAACGTCACCATCTGTGGTCACAACCAGCAGGATCACGACTCGAACCTCGAGAGGTTCCTGAAAACCGCACAAAAACTTAACCTCACCTACAACGAGGACAAGTGCGTTTACAACACCACGCGCCTCTGCATACTAGGCAGCGTGGTGGAGAATGGGGAAATCGGACCAGACCCCGACCGATTGCGCCCCCTACGGGAGCTGCCCCTGCCCAACACTCCCAAAGCCCTGAAAAGGTGCCTGGGGTTATTTTCTTATTATTCCCAATGGGTCCCCAACTACTCCGACAAAGCCCGCCCCCTCTTGAAAGCATCCTCTTTTCCGCTCTCTGCTGAGGCCCATGCCGCCTTCAAAAGCATTAAGCAGGATATTGAGCGGGCCACGCTACAGGCAGTGGACGAGAACACTCCCTTTCAAGTGGAAAGTGATGCGTCTGACTTTGCCTTGGCGGCCACCCTCAACCAGGCGGGGCGGCCCGTAGCTTTCTTCTCGAGGACCCTCCAAGGGCCCGAGATCAGACACTCCTCCGTAGAAAAGGAGGCCCAAGCCATCGTGGAGGCAGTGCGCCACTGGCGCCACTACCTAGCCGGCAAACGCTTCACCCTACTTACCGACCAGTGGTCGGTAGCGTTTATGTTCAATAATAAACAGAGGGGGAAGATTAAAAATGATAAGATTCTTAGGTGGCAGATCGAGCTCTCCACCTTCGATTATGACATCATTTACCGGCCAGGGGCCCTTAACGAATCCCCCGACGCCCTCTCACGAGGGATGTGTGCCAGCGCCACCGGGGATCGGCCACAGACCCTCCACAATGACCTCTGCCACCCAGGGGTCACGCGGCTGTTCCACTTCATAAAGTCCCGCAACTTACCCTACTCGATTGAGGAAGTTCGGTCCCTGACCAGGAACTGTCGCACTTGCGCTGAGTGCAAGCCTCGGTTCTACCGCCCAGATAGAGCCCACTTAATCAAAGCTACACGGCCCTTTGAGCGGCTCAGCTTAGATTTCAAGGGCCCCCTCCCGTCCGTCGACCGCAATGTTTACTTCCTGAACATTGTGGACGAATACTCTCGTTTCCCATTCGCCTTCCCCTGCCCAGACATGACCAGCGCCACGGTCATTAAATGCCTCAACAGCCTGTTCTGCCTGTTCGGTATGCCGAGCTACATCCATACGGATAGGGGGGCGTCCTTCATGAGTGAAGAGCTACGCCAGTACATGCTGTCCAGGGGGATCGCCACGAGCCGTACCACCAGCTACAACCCCCGGGGTAACGGTCAAGTGGAGCGAGAGAACGGGACAGTATGGAAAGCAGTCACTCTAGCTCTAAGGACCAAAGGCCTCCCTATCTCCCGCTGGCAGGAAGTCCTCCCAGATGTGCTCCATTCGATACGGTCGCTATTGTGTACTGCCACTAATGCCACGCCTCACGAGCGAATGTTTGTCTTTCCCCGGAAATCCACCTCAGGCGTATCCATGCCGTCATGGCTCTCCACCCCAGGTCCGGTATTCGTGCGAAGGCATGTGAGGGGCCACAAGACGGACCCTCCCGTGGAGTCAGTGCACCTACTCCATGCCAACCCCCAATATGCGTATGTCCGGCACGCCGACGGAAGGGAGGACACCGTGTCCGTAAAAGACGTCGCCCCAGCCGGTAACGACAACAACCACGACAACAGCAGCAACAACGACCACAGCAACTCTTACCCACCCACTACTCTTTCATCACCCCCGGAAGAACATTGACCAACGGTACCCCCACCAACTACCCCTTCAACAACCCTGGCGGCACCCCCGGCAGAGACCCAGGAGGCCACCGGGGACACCCAGCCGACACCCGCGGCACCACAACAGCCACGTCGGTCGCAGAGGACTATCAAACCCCCGAACAGACTAAATCTATAGAAGGGGTGAATGTGATGAAATATTCCATTCATCACTCATCAGTACTTCTCTGCCTGTGACTGTGGTTGGTTTCAGTTTCATTTCCATTGTATTGTACTGTGTGTAGGGCTCCGCCCATACCTGGCTCCTATGTAAGCTGGCCCAGCCTGCAGCACATCCAGTACGGCAGACCTCTGGATGGAAGATACATTCTCCTCTGTGTGTTACCTTCTAAGTCAATAAAAGCCTTGTTTTGTTTCGCTAACATCGAGTCTCGGATTTATTGAGGCACATCAACAGCCACTCTCCCTGCTCCCTGTAAGGGGTTTTCAGATTGCAGAGGTTTCTCTCCCGAGAGGCCTCTCTCTCTCTTGCACAGTAAAACCTTGAGTGGTTCGACCCACTCGCCCCTTAGGTTCTATACACTGGACTTTGAGGCAGGAACTACAATGCAGAGAATACTCTATAGACCAAGTTTAATGAAAACGAAATGAAATTTTATTGCACAAAGGAACAAAATTGAATGTAAGCCAATAAGGTACATGGGAGGGAAAAACAAATCATAATACAGTACTAACCAACATATATACAGGCATGTTATACTTTACAAAAGTCATCTCGAAATGGGGAAACACACGGAACATCGAGGGATAACAGCTCATAATTAATTATACCCAAAATGCCCACCCCCTAAGCCTAGCTAGATCAGATTATGAGGGGCCAGAAACATGCTCACCAATCCAATGAGAAAGTATAAGATTTTGAAAGGTCTGCGTTTTGATCCTCTCAGGCGTCCTGTCTCCACGTGGTCAACGCTGCGGGCTGCGACTCTCTCTCTTCTTCCTCGAGGTGAAGGTCACGGACAGGCTGGATTCTGGCAGGCCTGGACGGCGGCGTGGACGGAGACCACCTATTTGATCAAGTTAAAATAGGCTTCTTCGCAGAGCCCAGCTGGTTTACCATTTTCAGATAGGTTTCTTCTGAAGGGCTGCTGTCCTTCATCTCGTCAACGGCCCGGGGTTTGTCGAAGATCTCCCGATGGTTATCCCGGGGCGGGACGCAGACTTGAATCACCTTCTTGGCTGTTCTCCGGATCGACGTTCCTCCACGGCTCTCGAAAAAGCAAGCTAGCTCAAAGGCTACCAGCTACAAGCTCCAGGCTGAAAAAGCTACCGATGGCTACCCCGGGACTCCGGTTATACTTTTCCGTGGAGGCCCTTATCTCCCGCCAAATCAAGGTTAGTCTTTGTTTAACTTTTGGCGGGCTTGCAGCACAGCGGGGTAGTCTTTGTTTTTAAAGTATCTTCAAATGGCCGGTAACGGCCATCTCTGGTCTGGAACGACCCTGTATTGTCTTTAATGTCCTTCTGATGTCTTAAACGGTGCTTGATGTTCCCCCTATGAATATGAAACTGTTTCCCTTTGTCTGGGTAAACATTTTGATGGCCTTTATCTACAGGCTGATCTGATTGGATCTGCATCCAATCTATATGTATGGGGCTCTGTCTGGTTTCGTTTTTCCTGAAACTGCCTTCCAGAACCTACTGTGGGCTGAATGCACAAAAGCTGTCTGAGGACTGCAGGAACCATTTTAAAGTGTCCCAAAAGCTGATCACGGGTCTGGCGGCCATTTTGTGTGTCCCTTTTTCTGGGCTTCTTTTAAAACAGCCTTTAAAAGTTAAGGCCTTTTCTGCCAATAGACCCTTATAGGACAATGTTCAATTTTGCGAATCTTCCCACCGCCGCCAATGCCACTGACAGAAAGCAGTCCTGCAAACAACCAACCACCCATTGAACGTGCCCCCATTGGTCCCCGTCAATTCATGTCTTCCCATTCATCATCAAACAAGTTAAAAAGCGACTTGCCACCCAGCACCCAGGAATGGACAAGATGGGAAAGTGGTGCAAAATAATAATATTTATGTGACCTAACTAAACAACAGAAACTTAACAACACAACATTTTCTCATATAGCCATGTGCATACCCTTGTGCAACTACAAAGCCTTAATCTTCCTTTTCCTACTACTGTACTCTTACGCGGTGCAACCCCTGTGGCTTGAGCAGAGGTAGAGGCAGGCAGCTCAGATCCCTGCTCTTGGCCGATGTCCTCTGGATTTTGGAGCCTGTGAGGGCCTGACCAAAGACTGCTACACCTGCACATTTGCAAAGGCAGACTCGACCATCGGGAGACGAGGCTACATGTGGGCTACAGACTGGGGGTCGGAGAGGGGGGGTGGGGGGGGGTCGGTGGGTGGTGCCACAGGTGAGAAGTGGAAGCGCTTTGAGTGGAGTCCACACACTTCCATATCCCCTGTCACCATCATCCTACTCATGGTCCAGCCGCAATTCACTGCTATCACTGTGGTGGTGAGCACTTTGGTGCAGATCAGGGCAGTATTGTAAGACCAAGGCTAAGGTATCTGCCATCCTTTTTAAGGTGGCAGACATGTTGGCATCCAGAGTTTGCACAGCCCTGGTCAAGGCGTGCATGGCCTCAGTTGATAGCCGCGTTTGATGTTCCACGGAGTTGGTCACTTTATCCATGCAAGAAGACATCATCGCAATGCCCTGCGACATTAACCTACTCATGCTTGAGGCGGACTCGTTCATTCTCTCTGCAATCGTAAGTCAGTGTGCTTGGAAGGCCTGTCACTGCATCGCACGTTGCTGCTGCTCAATGATTCTCCTTTTCATCGACTGCCCCCGAGGTACAGCATCTGTGTCCGGCAGAGTAGAGCTTGGAGAGGGCCGCGCCCTCTGATGAGTACTCTCCACTGCTGTCCCTGTCGCCACCATCTGCTCTTGCTCACTTGTGAAGTGTGAGTCACCAGGTGAAAACCCAACTATCTGCCTGCTTGGTCACACCGAAGTGCGAGCATCTGAGCTGGTGCATGGTATGCATGAGTCCAGTGACGGTGCATCCTCAGCTCCTTTGAGGAATTGTTGGCGGCACCCTCCACCGCCTTCTGTTGCACACGTGAAGGCCCTGTAGGAGATAAAAGATATGAATTAGTCCTGGCAAGGTACGAATATGTTTCAAGTTATCATTATGAAGATGATCATATTTCACTCGCTGCTGAAATCAAATCAACATGACTGCGTGACATGTGGATCTCTAATATTTAATTGTGTCACCAGAGAGCTGGGAGCTCCTCGTCTCCCCATCTGTGATGGCCAGGGATGCCAAAACTCCACTGATTTCCAGTGCCTCCTCCTCTGCGCTTGTCAGGTGCAAGATGTTTGGAGGACCACTTCCTCTCCCTCTTGTTCTGTGCTCTCTTCTCCTGCAATGAGGGAAAGAACAGACCTGAGGGTTAGTGTAATGGCATGTGTTCACCCAATCGATGGAGTGCATTTGGTGAGGGTGAGTAACGAGGACATGCATGACACTGCATAACGATGAGGGTGAGTGGCTGGTGGATGGATAGATGGAGATGTGAGGAAGTGCATAGACAGACATTGATGGGTGCACCTGCAAGTTAAGTGGGTGTGAGGAATGATGTGATGGAGTAGGCTTGGGAAGGCAGAGTGAGGGAGTTGGGGTGATTCGCACAGCAGGATGTAGATGAATGTGCAAATGTACTCACCTTTCCTGACCTGGTTAGGTCATTAAACCACTTCCTGCACTGCATCCAGGAGTGTGGTACAGTGCTCCTGCTGCTCACCTCTTGGGTAACCTCCAACCACGCCTTCTTCGTTTCTGCTGCAGGTTTTCTCCTCCCATTGCCGGGGAATAGTATGTCCCTCCGGCTTCTCACAACCTCCAGCAGCACATCAGTGGAGGCAGCAATGATCGGGGCGCAACCTTTGAATGTTTCGAATCCATTGTTGAAGTTACTCCTCTCTTCTCAACTCTAACTCCTCCAAATTGTATCCTTGGATTAGCCCTTTAAATACTGGAGTTGAGATTGCGTCATATGAGTCCTCTTCACGCCCACTGCCTCGGATTGGATGGTAAATCCAGAAGTAAAATTATAATGAGGTGGCAGAGTTTAAAAGCCACTGACAGACGTGCTGAACATACGTCAAGGTTACCCACGTGATATTGGAAATATTTGCCCCCCCCCCCACCCCCACTCCCAGCGTTTCTCCCAACTAATATCGGGGCCAGTCTCCCTGATTTTCACAGCCCAGCCAACAGAGAAGGGCTGTCTGTATTTTAAGGTTTGAACCAGCTTAGCTTCAAAGGGTTAAGGTAGAGAAAGTCGTTTTTTTTTGTCTGAGAGGCCATGTTTAGAGAGAAAGCAAGTTGGTTCATTGTTGTTTTCATAACCCAAGGGCATCAGAGAATATGTGTTCTCATTCTGTCAATCTGTATACTGTCCGTTCATGTCTTTTATGTAAATAAACCAGCTATTTGTTCAAAACCTTGCTTGGTCTGAGTAGAGTGCTTATTCAGTCCGCCTTCCGCAAAGAGGAGAATTCACGTGGCAGCCTGTATTATATTTCAACAGCTGGTGTATGGAGTAAGGGTTCTCTGTTACAATCCTTGGATCATGCTCTTTTCTAACTAGATATTGGGCAGAAAAACGTGCACAACAGATCATAGGAAAAATTAAGTCCTCTTAGGGGAGTGAATGGTGATGCTGTACGTTAGGAAATATCTAGTATAAAAATGCAAAAAAGGTGACCGTGAGATTACTGTAACTCCTGATGTTGGAGGTGCAGGTTTTCAATTCATAGTTGAAACACTATAAAGTAAATAAATTGTGTTTATGTCTATATATGCATTTTGGCTGTCGCATTGGAAGTAAGCTCCTCTACCAGCAGCCTTTTTGTTCCACTCTGTTCCCTCTTCACCTCCTGTCTCCCTCAGCCTCTGCTACAAACACTCCCATTTCCTATTTTATCTTCTGTTACATGTCCCTCTGGTTCTGGAAATATTTATCTGCAGATCCCTCACTAACATACTTTCTAATTCTCAATTCTCCTTCCTCCAGCCTTCCACCTGTAATGACACTGCTGTCCCTATTGACTAATGTGCTTTTGATGCCCTCAGCTCTGCTAAGTTACTAATAGCCTCCGACCCCTGCCTTTCCAACTGGTACAGTTTCCATTTCCATACCCTCAAATCTGATGGTGCAGACTTTAATGTACCTGCCACATCACTATTTTGGTTGTCCACTGCCAAATCTAACATGACCTTCTCAAGCAATACTGTATCTCTCTCCATCACCATATCCTCCAATTACTCCAGGATCATCCTAGAGGGTAATGAAAATCCCATGCTCCCCATCTCTATGACGGAGCATCTCCTCTGACCCCCTACCCTTGCCTCCTCCAACCTAAGCTGCAACCACAAATACAGGGAGTACATGCACTAATTCAGCTAAAAAATGCTTGAGACTATCCACTCAGCAGCTTCCTCCTCCTCCTCTTCCCACATTTCAAACCTCTAATAACCATTTGCTCATTCCTGTCCTGATTTTGTATCACACTGTGTAGCTTCTTTCTCCCCACCCAGCCCTCACCTGACTCATATACACTATGGAGACCCTGCTCTTGCTTCCTTGATTCCATATCCACCCATCTCCTGACCGCTCAACAGGCACAATTCCCCATTGCTTTTAAACTACCATTGTCACCTCTTCTCAAAAGGCCTACTCTCAGTCCCTCCCTCCTTTGTAACTATTGTCTTGTATTTAATATTTCTTTCCTCCCTAAGATCCTCAAACCATTCAGTTCCATGCTCAACTCTCAAACAATTCCATGCTCAAATACCTTCACTCTGGCTTCTGCCCAGTCCACAACACAGTCTGGTCAAAGTAACCAATGAGGTCCTCTGTGACTGCAACCACTTAATCCTGACTTCTCTGCAGTTTTTGACATGATGAACCATTCCCTCCTCTACCATCACTCCTTTGTGATCCACTGCCACTGGGCCAACCTTGCTTGGTTCCACTCCTACCTGTCTCAGCAAAGCCAACACAGTGCCAGAATTGACATCACCTCCTGCAGCCACATGCCACGTCCAGAATATCCCAATGTTTCATCCTTGGCGCTCCTTTTACCATGTTTACATGTTTCCCCTCATCTGCAGTATCTAGCAGATTGGGGTCAGTTTCCACATGTACATTGCTGACATCTGGCTCTGGCCCTCTAGCATTATCTTGGACTAAGTCTGCAATGTCAAATTATTTTTCTGATATCAAATCGGCGATGAGAAAAAAAGAAAGAACTTGGACTTACATAGCACCTCTAACATAGTAAAACTCCCGAAGGCGCTTCAGGAGCATAATCAGATAAAAATTGACACCGAGCCAAATGAGACATGACAAGTTAGCAAATGCTTGGTCAATGAGGTAGGTTTTAAGGAGTGTCTTGATGGAGGACAGAAAGATGGAGAGGCAAAGAGGCTTAGGGAGGGAATTCTAGAGCTTAGGGCCGAAATGGCTGTTTAGCCAAGCTTTTGGGCATCTCTCCTAATACTGCTGTATGCCTGCTTCTGTTCTATGAAGCACCTTGAAACCTTTTCTATGGTAAAGATAGTGGCAGCAAAATTGGGAGGTTAAGGCCGGTTTTAGAATCATAGAATCATAGAAATTTATGGCACAGAAGGAGGCCATTCAGCCCATTGTGTCTGTGCCTGCCGAAAAAGAGCGATCCTGCCTAATCCCACTTTCCAGCTCTTGGTGCATAGCCTTGTAGCATGCAGCATTTCAAGTGCATATTTAAGTACTTTTTAAAAGTGATTAGGGTTTCTGCATCTACCACCCTTTCAGACAGTGAGTTTCAGACCCCCACCATCCTCTGGGTGAAAAAAATTCTCCTCAACTCCCCTCTGAACCTGCTATCAATTACTTTAAATCTGTGCCCCCTGGTTATTGACCTCTCTGCTAAGGGAAATAGGTCCTTCCTTTCCACTCATCTAGGCCCTCATAATTTTATACACCTCATTGTACCACAAAAAGCAAGGGACCTAGAACTGAGCCCTGCGGGACCCCACTGTAATTGCTCAATCTATCCCTTTCTCCCTTTTTAAACAACGGTACAATGTTAGCAGTCCTCCGGCACCACACCTGTAGCCAGAGAGGATTAGAAAATGATGGTCAGAGCCTCCGCTATTTCCTCCCTTGCTTCTCTTAAAAGCCTGGGATACATTTTATCTGGGCCTGGCGATTTATCTACTTTACTGAAAAAATGTCGGCTGCCTTGCTTATGCCTGCTTCCAGTGTGAAACATGGCAGCTGCCATTTTGGGTAGGTCGGCAGCGCTGCAGTTGCCGGCGCTCACTGCCCACATTTAAATGATGCAGATTGTGATGTCAATCGGTGTGCAATGTCTGAATTGAAGTACAATCTGTGATTTTGAATGTCGCCGCTCTTGATACCGCCCTCTCCAAACCATACAAGAAAGAACATGTGTGCAGCAGTACAACAGAGACGCTGCCAGCGCTTCTTAAAGGGACACACACATCTTTCAGGTAAGTTTAGATTTTTGCTTTTGGACTGTTTTTTTCACATTTTATTGGAGTTGTGGCTTGGTGCAATACATTAAAAAAGTTGTTAAAGGGTGCAGGGAGTGCTGCGGAATGTTTGCAAGGCATTGGCTCTTGAAGAAAGGCCTTTGAGAACACCACTTGCTCCCCTTGGGCTGCAACATCACATGGAGATGGAGCAGAGGCAGCAAAGGGGACAAGCTGCTCACAGAGGGAGGAGAAAGCAGAAGAGGAAAAAGCAGAAGAGGTGGAAGTGGATGGAAGGAGGCAACCCAGACAGCCTCTTTCTGGCCGGGATATCCGGAATCGAATCATCCATCTGCAGTACCAGTGAACACAACCCCAATTCCCCTTTAAACATTTGTCCCACACCGTACCTTCCCTCTGTTACTGACTATCGCAACGTCCTCTTGGCCACAATGCTGAAATAAAAGCCACCACAAAGCAAACTTTCCAATCCAACTTTATCCATATATGCATCCAATATTACATCAAAAAGCAAGTAATCACCCTTGTCATTTCCTTAGTGACTGTCTTGTGTGTGCCTTTGCCTACCATAGTGATGTTATGCAGTGCTATCCCAGTGGCTGCAGTATGGAAAAAGCAGAAGAGGAGGAAGCAGACGGAAGGAGGCAACCCAGACAGCCTCTTTCTGGCCGGGATCTCCGGGATCAAATCATCCACTTGCGGTCTCTCTTCTGCTTTAGGAAAGCAAAGAGAGAGCATGAAAAAATTTGGGCAAGTAAAATCAAGGAAAACCCAAAGATGTTTTATAAATACATTAAGAGCAAGAGGATAACTAAAGAAAGAGTAGGGCCTATTTTTTTTTAATTCGTTTTTATGGGATGTGGTCATCGCTGGCAAGGCCAGCATTTATTGCCCATCCCTAATTGCCCTCGAGAAGGTGGTGGTGAGCCGCCTTCTTGAACCGCTGAAGTCCGTGTGGGGAAGGTACTCCCACAATGCTGTTAAGGAGGGAGTTCTAGGATTTTGACCCAGCAACGATGAAGGATCGGCGATATACTTCTAAGTCAGGATGGTGTGTGACTTGGAGGGGAACATAAAGAGCATAAAGGTAATCTGTGTGTGGAGGCGGAAGACGTGGGTATGGTTCTTAATGAATACTTTGCGTCTGTTTTCACAAAAGAGGGGCGATGCAGACATTGCAATCAGGGAGGAGGAGTGTGAAATATTAGATGAAATAAACATAGTGAGAGAGGAAGTATTAAGGGGCTTAGCAGCTTTGAAAGTGGATAAATCCCCAGGCCTGGATGAAATGTATCCCAGGCTGTTAAGAGAAGCAAAAGAGGAAATAGCAGAGGCTCTGAGCATCATTTTCCAATCCTCTTTGGCTACAGGTGTGGTGCCGGAGGGCTGGAGGATTGCTAACATTGTACCTTCGTTTAAAAAGGGAGAAAAGGATAGACTGAGTAATTACAGGCCAGTCAGCCTAACCTTGGTGGTAGGAAAATTATTGGAAAAAATTCTGAGAGACAGGATAAATCTTCATTTAGAAAGACACGGATTAATCAAGGACAGTCAGCACGGATTTGTTAAGGGAAGGTCATGCTTGACTAACTTAATTGAATTTTTTGAGGAGTTAACAAGGTGGGTTGATGAGGGTAGTGCATTTGATGTAGTGTATATGGATTTTAGCAAGGCTTTTGATAAGGTCCCACATGGCAGACTGGTTACGAAAGTAAAAGCCCATGGGATCCAAGGCAAAGTGGCAAGTTGGATCTAAAATTGGCTCAGAGGCAGGAAGTGTTGTAACCTACAGGACTACGGATCAAAAGCTGGAAAGTGTGATTAGGCTGAATAGCTCTCTGTCGGCCGGCACGGACACGATGGGCCGAAATGGCCTCCTTCCGTGCTGTAAATTTCTATGATTCTATGGCTTGTGGAAGGCTGCTGACTTTCGGTGGGGTACATCGCAGATGGCCTTGCAGGACGAACTGGAAGAGGTGGTGGCTGCGAGTGATGGTGTACCTTCATCTTCATTCTCCTCTCCCTCTTATTGGTCACCCACTGGCTGGGCAGGCTGGATTTCTTGGGTGTCTGAAATGAGGAAGGCACAAGGGTTGGCTTGTGGTGAGGGGAGTGGGGTAAAGCAAGAGGTGCATGCTTACCATGTGCAGCTTGTAAATCAGAAGAGATTGTGGGATGAGGGGATAGCGGGATGTGAGAAGGAGGATAACGTATGAGGATACTGGCAACTTGTATTCTTTCAGCCCCACCACTGGCCAAGGGTCCTGCCATACCCCTGCCAAGAATGGCCAGCACCATCTACTCCAACGGGGTGAGGTGAAGCTAGGAATGTGAGGTGGTAGAGATTGTGTTTGGTAGAGATTGTTGAGTGATGAGGTGGGGGCGTCATGCATTGAGCAGTGTGTGAGGCTAGTGGTGCAGTTGGTAGGAGACGGCTTTTGAAGATGCATTCACTGACCTTGACCACTTGTCTGAGGTCATGAAACTTCTTCACTGGAGCCAGGTTCTGGGGGTGAAACTGCTGGCAGTGACTGCCTCAGCAATCTGGTCCCACATCCTTCTTTCTGGAAGGCCCCCTGGCCCCCTGTGGGTAGAGGACCTGTCCTCCAGTGTTGACCCCCTGCACAAGGCTCGAGTGCTGCATCTGAGATCCTGGGTGCCCTTTCCCTCGCCTGTTAAGCCATTTGTGTTAGTGATGAAGCACTTTAGCATTTTTTATGTGCAGAAGGCAGGTCAACTTTAAGAGCTGCAGACTGCCTAGTTCTGAAGGATTTAAAAATGTTTTTGCAGAAGGCAGTTCAGCTTTAAGTGCTAGAGACTGCTTTGAAAAGGAGCAGGCTAGCTTTAAGTAAAGCCAGCCTTGCTCCAACGACACGAACTTGGGCCCCCTGCTGAGCGCACAGCCTGTCGGCAGTGCGTTAATTGCTGGGCTGTGTGCTACAATCATGTTAATTAGCAGGCAGCACCAAATTGGTGTGCTGTCTTCACTTTCTGAACGTGCGCAGGCATATCTCGCATCACCGTGCCCACCCCCATTTTCGGGCCTTATCGAATTTCACCCCGTATGTAAATGTAAGTTGTTGTTTAAATGACAACTGAAAAAAAGTACATCAGTAATAACTTTGGTAAATGTGAACATGGGGGTTGTGGATCTAATTTTATATTCACCACCATTATATTCATTCATTACTAGTGAATACACTAATAGATCATTCAATACATTAAAGTGCAAAAGTCCTATTTTATAAATGTAAGTCCACATCATTTAAAATGTGATGTAAATATGCATGATGTAAAGAGACACAAGTCAAAAAATTCAAGTAATGCTGGAAACTGGCATGAAATAAATGTTGCGTTCTGAATGCGCCCGATGCCATAAGCAAGAGGCACACGAGAAATAACAGTGCGTGCCTCATTTGTTTAAGATTAGCAAGCTGCTAGCGCTATTCTCACTGTTTATTGGCAGCTCGTCAATTGGGGGGGGGGGGTGGAAAATCGAGTGTCAGTGACACCATTTAAAGGCAGCATGTATATCTTACATGGAATGGTGCACTATAGCTGCTGTCAACTGAATTTCAATTGAACAGTGGAAATGGCAAGCAGAAATGGTGCAGCAAGTGCTCCCGGTTTTCCAAAGCAGTGCTGTAAATCCTTGTGGAAGAGGTCACCAAGAGGCTGGAGCTGCTATTTCCTCCTGATGGCAGAGGGGTTCACAGACAAGTTGCGAGGTACCAGTGGACAGAGGTGGTGGTGAAGGTTAATGTAAGGATCATCACACCCAGGACTCTGGCTGCAATAACAGTAAAAATTTGATCCCACAAGAGCCGCTGAGGTAAGACTCCTATTCAAATCTCTCTTACTGCCTGCTTAGCGCGACACCACTTGTAGCTCCAGTACTCACAGGCCTTCCCACCCCCACTTCTCACCACCCTCCTCCAATCACAACAGTACACTAAACTTAACTTCTTTCTGCTGCTACTGGCACATTCTGTACCTGCTACTGTCCTCATGATAACTCCCTTCGTTGGATGAGACCACCATGGATATTATGGACAGGGGGCATGTCTGGAGTGTTGCAACTGGTGAGGCTAGAGAACCCACTCTGCAGGGTGTTTATCCATCATTCTCTCTTTTTCTCTTCTCACTGAAATAGCTTCCCATACACACTCTGAATGTCAAAGTGGTGCTACTTTGAGTTGACACTCATTTGTCTCTGCTTACCCTTGGCACGAACTGCTAACCCTTGTCCCTCGCTTTCCTTTCCAAGTCCAGCAGAGATGGAGGGCCCTGTTGAAGCTGTGGAAGAGAAGAGAATTCTAGAACACACACTGTTGATCACCCTTACTCACATCCTGCTCCTGATACAGAAGGCGCCGATGCTGACCAAAGGTCCAGAATAAAGATGAAGACTGATGGCTGTGCATGTAAAACTACTTAGTGCACTGTACTGCCTGCCAACAAGCCTGAGCACAATGTCAGACAGCATTGGAGTCCAGATCCTACTTGTGTGGGATATTCCAGAGGGGCATAGAGCCAATACAGTTAACCATGGAGAATGTGGTCAGTTTTATGAATACTGCAGTAAGGCCCACATTGTTGGGGCCTCTGATGCCAGCATCGGTAGAAGCTCAGGTTGCTGCCATCTTTGCTCTTGATTCCAGCATCTCTTTTGGCTTCCAAATAATGAAAGAGACTATGGAATGGGCCTTCCAAAGCATCATCTTACTACTGGAGTCTGTTCTCGTGCAGATCAGTGCGAGTGCCAAGGTGCAGCCACATGATAGTGGCATTGGCACCATAGGAGAGGCAGATGCTGTTCTCTCAGGATGACAGCATGTCTGAACCCCGCCAGTCGCTGAATCAGTACCAGTGTTGGTGCCAGACAGCCAGCTGGGACAGAGTGCCCTGGCCATTGCTGATATGTGGCAGTCTGCAGCCGGGCTTTCTAACACCAAAGCTTCTTGAGGTCAGCCATCACGGCCATTACAAGATGGCGCAGTGGAAGTTCCACAGTCTTCCACCTCCTATGCTGTTGTCACTGGGGAAGCACTTCATAGGAGCACCAAAATAGGCAAACAACCACAGCAGACAGGCACTAGGGGTTTACACAAGAATGACGTTTCAAATTGCCCTGTAAAGAATCATGAAATAAACCATTTTCAAACAGTCTGTTGTGCAGCAGTTTCTTTGCATTGGTGTTGGTGGTCAAGATGAGGACATTAACCAACTGTGTATACGGAGCGGTTGTCAAGATAGGAGGGACTGTTGGTGCATTATGGGGAGGGATGATTCAACAAAGCCTATCATTGACTAATTGCTGATGCAAAGCTGTGGCAGCTGGCAGCATTGCTACCCGTTGCGCTACCTGTTCTCTGCTTCATGGTCATCTTCTTCCTCCTGAGGTGCCTGCAAGGGTTGCTCACTTTGCAGAACAAAGTTGTGGAGAATGCAGCAGACAACAACAATTCTGTACATAGGCCTGCACTGAAGGACCTTTCCAGACCTGTCCAGGCAGTGCAACCTCTGTTTTAGAGCACCAATGGTTTGCCCTATGAGAACTCTGATTGTGGCATGGCTTTGATTGTAGTGTTATTCAGCGTCTGTGCTTGGGCTCCTGTTCATGAGCCAAGTGGTCAGGATATAGCCTTTGTCTCCAATCAGCCAGCCTCTGACCCGATGATCTGGGTGGGAAAAAGGGGGGATTGATGACTGGCTCAGGACAAAGACATAATGACAACTGCCAGGAAACTGAGCACAAACCTGCATGATCTGATGCCTGTGGTCATATACCAGCTGCACATTAAGAGAGTGGAAGCCCTTTCTGTTAAATACTCTGGGGTCTTCTTATGCAGCGCTAATGTACTTCACCTTGACTACAAAAGGTGTCCAAACATTATGGTAACATCTAGCTTTAATGTATAATGGGTAATACGAAAGGAATTAAGTTTAGAAAGTCCACGAAAGAAAAGTGCTTGATTAGAATGAGCATTTATATATTGGTTGATTTGAATAAAATTGTTATCTAGTCATCTGACATCATGCCAGATATCTCACACCATGGTCCATATTATACTCCATAAATTCTGCAAAACGGTTTTTCACAGCTGTGAATTAAAAAATTAACACATAAAAAGGCTAGAATGGAGTTTATTTTAATTGAATAAAATATGGATTCAGCTTATTAATCTTCCAGAACTTATTTATACAGTAAATTTCCCAAATATCATCAATCGGATCAAATTCTAAGGATACGAATGTTCACAAAAACGTTAAAATAAGTGATTTGTGAACTGTATCTTTTTCAAAATTATGTCTTCTTCTAAAGTATTATTAACTTTCTAGTATAGTAATTGCAAAAAGATGACTATTTTTCATTATAGTTACTTAAAAATAAAACTTACTGAAGAATAACAGTACTAATTCAAAATAGGATTTTATGACAGTGCACTCTCTCATTATAACATGGTCCTCAGGAACCAATCATTTTATGTGTTACACTGTGAACTAGAATAAATGTCTTGCATTAATATGGAATATACATTGAAAATCAAATTCCATATGCCTTATATAACAGAAGCATCTTTTTAACTGTGATTGTTTGTATTTCCAAGCAAATATCCAAAAAGAATAAATGAGTAATTGTACAAAATGATCTCTCTAGGTCATAATTCTTAATTGAAGCTTTTCTTTGTAATTAAGTCCATTGAGATTGTTGTACTCAACTGGGCACATACTCCATGCATGAAATGTGACTTCTAATTCTGGTTTTATGATGTCAGACTTTATATCATGAGATTAGAATGTAAACTCTAATTAGTTCAAGCTCCTCATGGGACCAGTACGTGGCTGCTGCACTCAGGGTTCATCTTGCATCTGCTTAATAAGAACATAAGAAATAGGAGCAGGAGTAATCTTACCCATCAGAAGTAACTTTGTAAATTACATATTCTGTTACCAGAAACCGCTTTCCTGTATTTTCATGATAGAAAATCTTAAAATTGAATCAGAAATTGTAGTTTTCAATTCGGATTTGATTGTTCAAATAAATCATTTAAGTAGGAAAATGTATTCCGCCCTGATCCAGTTTCTCCAGGGCTTCTAAGATATTGTAGCTAAATCTCTGTATGTTCACTGGACAGGAAGATCCATCTATCATGTTTCATTTAATTTGCATTTGTTAGAGACTTTATGGAACAGCCATCATCATACATGATTAGTGCAAAATGTAAATATGAATGCATTAAATATGAAAATGAAATGTAAATACATGTCGCGAAACAATAAAACAATATGCTTGGGCAGATAAATAAAGTATTAAAATGTTACTTTTTTGCATAACTGCTGAAATTGAATCATTTAATGAAGAGAATTGTTTTACACTTACTGTTATCCTCATGGAGCAGCATTAATACTGAAACAGCTAGATAGATATTGGACATATCCAATTACTTCAGTAGATATACATATCCAATGACTAGATTAGAAATAAAAATCTGGAGAGATGTAAAATGGGCTACCAATTCACCACCACCCATTTTACGTCTGCCCTTGTTGACAGTAGGCTCCCGAGATATGGAAAGTGGTCCACGTTGTCCAAGGCCTTGTCGTGGATTTTGATAATCGGGGGGCAGCACTCTGTGGTGGGGGCAGGTTGGTAGAGGACCTTTGTCTTACGGATGTTTAGTGTAAGGCCCATGCTCTCGTACGCTTCGGTGAAAGTGTTGACGATGGTTTGGAGTTCGATCTCCGAGTGAGCGCAGACGCAAGCGTCGTCTGCATACTGTAATTCGATGACAGAGGATGGGGCGACCTTGGATCTGGACTGGAGGCGACGGATATTGAACAGTTTCCCGTTTGTTCTGTTTGTTGTCGACGACGAAGTCCAACACCGCCTTCAGTGTGCCAGTGCAGCCTTCGGTCACCTGAGGAAGAGAGTGTTTGAAGACCAGGACCTCAAACCCGGCACTAAGCTCATGGTCTACAGAGCAGTAGTGATACCCGCCCTCCTGTATGCTTCAGAGACATGGACCATGTACAGCAGGCACCTCAAAGCACTGGAGAGGTACCACCAATGCTGCCTCCGCAAGATCCTGCAAATCCATTGGCAGGATAGGCGCACCAACGTCAGTGTTCTTGCTCAGGCCAACATCCCCAGCATCGAAGCTCTGACCACGCTCAATCAGCTCCGATGGATGGGTCACATTGTCCACATGCTCGATACGAGGCTTCCAAAACAAGCGCTCTACTCGGAGCTCCGGCACGGCAAGAGAGCCCCAGGTGGGCAGAGGAAACGCTTCAAGGACACCCTCAAAGCCTCCTTGAAAAAGTGTAACATCCCCATTGACACCTGGGAATCCCTGGCCCAAGACCGCACAAAGCGGAGGAGAAGCATCTGGGAAGGCGCCGAACACCTCGAGTCTCTTCGCCGGGAGCAAGCGGAAGCCAAGTGCAAGCAGCGGAAGGAGCGCACGTCAACCCAAGCACGCCACGCACCCACCCCTTCAACTACCGTCTGCCCAACCTGTGACAGAGTATGTAGGTCCCGCATTGGATTCATCAGTCACCTGCGAACTCATTTTTAATGTGGAAGCAAGTCATCCTCGGTCTCGAGGGACTGCCTAAGAAGAAGAACCCATTTTACGCTATCGCACAAAGTCAAAATGACCCTCATTGAGATTTTGCTACAATACTTTTTAAGCAGTGTACTCTCATACATAAATAGGGGACCTTCCTGGTCCAAATGGTTCAGTGGTGCATCAGACTGCACATTTACCCACATGGTAGGATTGTGACCTAATTGTTTTGAAGCAGAAAGTGCAAGGATGTAGGTGGATCAAGATTTGAGAAAATGGAAAGTTTAAAGATGGGAAATAAATGTTTTTAGTGGTAGTTTTATAGTGGCTATAATACTAAAGGATAGACTACGAAAAATGTTGTTTTACTTGAATAATAATTGACAAATTAACTCAGAGGTTATAATCTGAAATTAACACAACATATATGTAAATTAATGTCCTTGTTTCTCAGTTAACTGATTGACATATCAGTCAGTTGAATTAATTTTCTTGGGAAAGAATTGAATGCCAAGGGATTGAATTTGTTGGAAGGGTCATCAATGTGGGAGATTAATAAGACAACTTTCTAGAAATAAATATTTACAGAGGAAATTTTGTGAATGTTGGAAACAGTAATTATTTGATTGGGTTGCAGGCAGGAAGTGTATAATTTTTTTGTGAAATCCTCAACAAAAATAACAACTTGCATTTATAAGGAGCTTTAACGTAGAAAAATGTCTCAAAATGCAGAGGCATAATTTAAAAATTTACTAGAGAAGGATGGATTAACAAGAGTGACCAAAAACTAGGAGGAGAGGGAGGTGGCGGAGTTTATGGAGGGAATTCCAGAGTGTGGGACATATGTGCCTGAAGGTCATCCATCAATGGTAAGGCAAAGGGACAGATGGGTGCACAAAAATCCCAACAGAAAAATGGAGAGTTCAGGGGACGATGGTTGTGGGGCTTGAAGAGGTTACAAAGTTAGGAATGGGTGAGACCATACAGGATTTCAACGCAAAAATTAGTGGGCGAGCATGATGGTGTAGTACAAGAGGTGCGCATTGAGATTTGAATGAGCTGAAGCTTATAGAATGTGGAGAACGGAAGGCTGGCCAGGAGAGCATTAGAATACTCGAGGTGACAAAAGCACGGATATGCTAAGGTGGGGACAAAGGCAGGCAATGTTATGGAGGTGGAAGTGTGATGGAGAGGATATGGAGTTGGAAATTCAGCTTGTGGGTCTAATCGGAAGCCATGATTGCAAACAGTCTGGTTCAGCCTGAGACAGTGGCTGGGGAGAGAAATGGAAATGGTGGCAAGGGTACAGATTTTGTGGCGGGAGCTGAAGTCGATAGCTTTGGTCTTCCCAATGCTTAGCTGGATATTGGACAAGCAAAATTAATCCCGATAGTGCCAGAAGGCGTTTCACCTCCATTTCAAAAAACTAACGATGACATTGTACTTCCTCCCGGCCCCCCAAGCTACACCACAAGCAGACCCCCCCAACACGGACCATCAGCAGCACCGCCCCCCCGGGGGTCAGGGATCAGATCACCCCCCCCCCCCCGCGGTGTTAGGGATCGGACCGCCGCTGGGGTTGGAGATCGGACCGCCCCTGGTCCTACGGCCTCTTCTAGAGAGTTCCCCTCCCAACTGGATGCCAAACCTGCCAATCAGGCTGACTTACGAGCGGTGAACATGTCAATGACGAAAGACGCATGCTGTAGAGTTAAATCTCCACAGCATGCAGGGAAACACTGACTTCCGGGTTTCCCTCACGCTACCGGACACCACCCCCGTCCCCGCTCCCAGCGCTTCAGGAAGTAAAGATTTCCTCCATTTCTCTGTCCTTAGAAAATGGCTCCCTGCTGGATACTCAGGATCACTGAATTTAGCTTTATATTATAGATAAATATACAGCAAGTATCTAACTTCAGTACTGACAACAAAATGCAAACATGTGAGCAGGTGACCTTTGCTTTGTAACTTGATGTACTCAGACTCTCACATTTTATAGGTGCAACCCCAAACTCATCCAGGTGAATGGAGCTTTTGCAAATTTCCGATCTATGATGAAACCCTCTAGGGTGCAGTTGTATCGGTTGCTTCCATAAGAGGTCTGAGCATTTAACTTTTACACCTTCTGACCTGGACCAGATAATCATAAGAAAGAAAGAAAGACTTGCATTTATATAGTGCCTTTCACGATCTGAGGACGTCCCAAAGTGATTTACAGCCAATGAAGTACTCTTAAAGTGTAGTCACTGTTGTAATGTAGGAAATATCTTTTGTTTCTGTACTTCTTCAATCTCTCCAAAGCTCGACTGAGCAAAAACTGTGACAAGACTTGATATAAATTGTTAAGTTGTTTTATTTCACTAATTGTTCAATTAGTACAACTAGTCTTGACATAAAAATACAAAAATAATGAATATACTATGCCTTCCATGGGTTGTCTAGCTTGACTTCAAAATAATTTCCAGCTGCTCTTCCTGCATTTCAACCTTCTTGCAAACGTTTGTTGTCTGACTATCTGTGCAACATTGTGTTTCAAAACCTGACTGCCTGCCTATGTCTGTCTTGATGTTGTATCTCTCACTATTCACAGCCAGAAAGAGAAGGCCTGCCAGACTTCCTGCCAAGTGCCTGGGACCAGTGACTTCCCACTTCAGTGAGTGTGACATGTTTATCAATTACCAAGACAAGCTAATGAATTGATTGTTGTTACAGTCTGTGCTGAAACAAAATAAAGCTAGCGGTATCAACTCACACAATCAAACGTCGATATAGCAACCCCAGAGATGAAACTCACCATGCCTTTAATTTCTATGTTTTGGGTCCTTCCAGCAGATCACTGGTGATAAATTCAGTGTAAGCCAGTTTTCTGTCACAACTTCATTACTTTTACTGCTGACCAGCATCATTAGCATGAAAGTAAAGCTAAGTTCTACAGTGCTGCATGTATGTTGCCACTTGGACCTTTGTGTACCATGAAGTGCTCTATATGAATCATAAGGGCTGTATTCCTTCATTGTACATGCTGGTATCCAACCCCAATGAAGAATAATGTGGGTGAATGTCTGCTTCCATGGGAGCCTCCATGATGTCTTCATTTTAAGGGGAAGAAAGTGCAGAAGGAAAACTCCTGGGAGATGGTTGGAATTTTCCCCTAAAAAAACTGATGGGTTTGGAGCATGGGGCAGTTAAAGTGTTAAAAATGGGATTCTCGACCTGATCCCACCTCCAACCTGCCCACTTCCAGTTTTATCGGAGGCGGGGCGGGCGACCAACCCACTCCCAGGGGGCCGTACCTCAACTTAAATATTGGAATGAAGCTGGAAGCCTCTTTTTTTCCCCTCCATTTTGTGTTTAACTGCATGTGGACACATTTCACACAATTCGTGAAACCCAGCAGTTAAACTAAGGCGGGGACTGCAGCATCCAGGAGGTAAGTGGCTTTGTACCTACCTCCTGGATCCAGGGTCCTGACCGTACCCACCCCCCATGATCGGAGACCCTCCCACGAGGCCTCCGATCACCTTCCCATGCCCACCCCAGGCCTCCCCACACCCCCCAACTATGATGATGAGGCTGGCCACGATCCTCCCTTCCCTCCCTCCCTCCCCCGCGCGATCTCCGACCGATCCCCCCACCACCCCCGATCCCTAGCCGACCCCACCACCCCGCGATCCCTGGCCGACCCCCTTCCCCCCACCCGCGATCACCAACTCCCCCCGCCCCCCCCCCCCACAGCCGTCCCCTGACGAAGCTCTCTCCCCACTTCCAATCCCCGATGCCTGCCGATTGCCGATCCTCCTCCCGCAATCCCACCCCCGGAGCTTCTCAAGCTAGCTGACCGCAGGCGGGAATCCAAGGCCTCACATTCAAATCAGGCCCTACCTTTAAAGTAGGCAGGGCCTGCGGAAAACCTGGGTTTCCCGCCCGCCTCGGAGGCACCCCCCCCCCACCCATACAACCCGCCTACCCGGGTGAAATTCTGGCCTAAGATACCCTTTGCAGCTATGCCGCATGACAAACAAAATGATTAACAAGCATTCCATTGGGATCTTGAATTAGTGCTTCAGATGTCAACCATCTTTTTACAGTAGAACCGCTCCCCCCCCCTCCCCCAGGGTCTTATGAGTAATCATCGTATTCTGCATAATTGTATTTTGCAAAGAGGTCATGACAGAGCTGGAGGATGAAAGTGAAATGAAAATGAGGAATTAGCTGTCAAATCACCATTGTAGCAAGTAGGAAGGGTGCATTGGACATTAGAGCAACAAATTGCATTTATGTAGCATCTTGCAAGACACTTTACAGAGGGGAAAGAGAGTTACACTAATCCAAGCTACCTTTCAATAAGTGTCAGAGCTGCATCATTTGTCAAACCTGTAATTCACATATGCAAAGTAATCTTTTCAAAATTACCTTCTCCCGCATTTTACTCAACAGTTTAAACATACAATCATAGAATCGTTATAGCACAGAAGGAGGCCATTCGGCCTGTCGAGCCCGTGCCGGCTCTCCGCAAGAGCACTTCAGCTAGTCCCACTCCCCCACCCTTTCCCCGTAGCCCTGCAATTTTTTTTCCTTCAGGTACTTATCCAATTATCCAATTCCCTTTTGAAAGCCATGATTGAACCTACCTCCACCGCCCTCTCAGACAGTGCATTTCAGATCCTAACCACTCGCTGCGTAAAAAAGTTTTTCCTTATATCACCTTTGGTTCTTCTGCTGATTACCTTAAATCTGTGTCCACTGGTTCTCGACTCTTCCGCCAATAGAAACAGTTTCTCTCTATCTACTCTGTCTAGACCCCTCATGATTTTGAACACCTCTATGAAATCTCCTCTCACTCTTTTCTGCCCTAAGGAGAACAACCCCAGCTTCTCCAGTCTATCCACGTAACTGAAGTCCCTCATCCCTGGAAACATTCTTGTAAATCTTTTCTGTACCCTCTCTAAGGTCTTCACAACCTTCCTAAAGTGCGGTGCCCAAAATTGGACACAACACTCCAGTTGAGGGTGAACCAGTGTTTTATAAAGGTTCATCATAACTTCCTTGCTTTTGTACTCTATGGGCTGGATTTTCATTGAGGAGGCGTGTAGGAGACGGGACTACAACTTTCGGGGTTGTAGTCCCGCCTCCATCGAGTTGTGGCCAACCCACGCGATTTTCACTTGATTGACCTTGTTGAGCCCGCCCAGCGGGCTCAGCAGGCCAATTAAGGGCCACCCGGCAACAGGTGACATCACAGATTGACATTTCATCTGTCAAAAGCTTTTGACAGATGAAATATCAGCATTTGACAGCTGTTTGAAGCTGTCAAACACTGACAACCTGTACTCCAAGTTAATTCCTTCCTCTCAGGCTGATTTAGAGATCTCTCCGGAACAGAAAGCTGAATGCTGGAACTTTTGACAGCTCGCGGCCATTCTGCTTTCTGTGCCGGTGAGATGAGGGACTCCCGAGACCTGAAGGAAGGAAGGCTGTAAAGGTAAGTAAATGTAAGTAAAACTTCTTTAAACACTTTACACACACCAAACACACTTACCTCTGCACTCATGCACCCATCACTCACCTGAACACCGGACATCTTGAACCCTCCAAGCCCTTCAGCCCGACAGCCCACCTCGCTAACTTGGCGTGGTTTGGAGCCGTCAGGAATCCCACACTTCAGGGATAAAAATAGGGATTAGGCTAAAAACTGCCTGTTAACTACCTGTTAACAGGCAATTAATTGGCACTAATCCCCTTCCCACCTCGGGGAGGCGGGTCCCAGCACAGGTCGAGTATCCGCCTCCTTTGAAACTGGCATGGAGGCGGGTTGGGGGCGGGATGAGTTCGTGCCCCCCGATTTCGAGATTTTAACCCCCCACACACCTCCAATCTCGCCTTCACGGCCCAATAAAAATCCTGCCCCATGCCTCTATTTATAAAGCCCAGGATCCCACAAGCTTTTTTAATAATTTATATTGCCTCTTTTCGTTCTTCCTATCAAAATGTATCACTTCGCACTTTTCTGCGTTAAATTTCATCTGCCACATGTCCGCCCATTCAACTAGCCTGTCTATGTCCTCTTGAAGTCTATCACTATCCTCCGCATTATTCACTATACGTCCAAGCTTTGTATCATATACAAATTTTGAAATTGTGCCCTGTACGCCTAAGTCCAAGTCATTAATATGATCAAGAAAAGCAATGGTCCTAGTACCGATCCCTGGGGAACACCAGTGTATACCTTCCTCTAGTCCGAAAAATAACCATTTCCCACTACTCTCTGTTTCCTGTCTCTTAGTCAATTCCGTATCCATGCTGCCACTGTCCCTTTTATTCCATGGGCTTCAACTTTGCTGGCAAGCCTATTATGTGGCACTTTATCAAACGCCTTTTGGAATTCCATGTATACCACATCAACCACATTACCTCATCAAAAAACTCAATCACGTGAGTTAAACACGATTTGCCTTCAACAAATCTGTGCTGGCGTTCCTTAATTAATTCACACTTGTCCAAGTGACTGTTAATTTTGTCCCGGATTATCGTTTCTAAAAGCTTCCCCACCACCGAGGTTAAACTGAGTGGCCTGTAGTTGCTGGGTTTATCCTTACACCCTTTTTTCGAACAAGGGTGTAACATTTGCAATTCTCCAGTCCTCTGGCACCACCCCTGTATCTAAGGAGGATTGGAAGATTATGGCGAGTACCTCCGCAATTTCCACCTTTAATCCCCTCAGCATCCTTGGATGCATCCCATCTGGTCCTGGTGACTTATCTACTTTAAGTACAGCTAGTCTTTCTAGTACCTCTTTATCAATTTTTAGCCCATCCAGTATCTCAACTACCTCCTCTTTCACTATGACTTTGACAGCATTTTCTTCCTTAGTAAAGGTAGTTGCAAAGTACTTCAGCCATGCCCTCTGCCTCCATGTGTAGGTCTCCTTTTTGGTCCCTAATCGGCCCCACCCCTCCTCTTACTACCCATTTATTATTTATATGCCTGTAGAAGACTTTTGGATTCCCTTTTATGTTAGCTACCAGTCTATTCTCATACTCTCTCTTTGCCCCTCTTATTTCCTTTATCACTTCCCTTCTGAACGTTTTATATTCAGCCTAGTTCTCACTTGCATTCTCAACCTTTTTCAGCTTCATCTTACTCTCTCTATCCCTTTCATCATCCAGGGAGCTCTGGCTTTGGTTGCCCTACTTTCCCCGTCGTGTGAATGTACCTCGACTGTACCCGAGCCATCTCCTCTTTAAAGGTTGCCCATTGTTTGTTTACAGTTCGTTTACAATTTACCCATGTCAGATCCGTTCTCAACCCACTGAAATTGGCCCTCCTCCCATTAAGTATTTTTACTCTAGATTGCTCCTTGTCCTTTTCCATAGCTAATCTAAACCTTAGGACACTATGATCACTGTTTCCTAAATGTTCCCCTTGACCCACCTCATTCCAGCAATGCCTTCTTTTCTCCTTGTGCCAGAAACATACTGATCAAGAAAGTTCTCCTGAACACACGTATGCTTCCTGCTCTCTGCCATTTACACTATTACTATCCCAGTCTATATTAGGATAATTTAAGTCCCCCATTATCACTACCCTATAGTTCTTGCACCTCTCTGTAATTTCCCTACAAATTTGCTCTTCTATATTCTTCCCACTACTTGGTGGCCTCTAGAATACATCTAGTAGTGTAATGGCACCTCTATTGTTTCTTAACTCTAACCAAATAGATTCTGTCCTTGACCCCTCCAGGACATCTTCTCTCTCCAGCACTGTAACATTCTCCTTAATCAATACTGCCACCCCACCTCCTTTCTTTCCTTCCCTGTCTTTCCTGAACACCTTATATCCAGGAATATTTAGTACCCAATCCTGCGTTTTTTTGAGCCAGGTCTCCGTTATCGCCACGACATCATGTGGCCATTTGCGCCTGCAGCTCACCAATCGTATTTACCACGCTTCGTACATTTACACACATGCACTGTAAACCTATCTTAGACCTTCTTGTATTCTCTCTTAGTCTGACTCCACTTAATACCATGCTCCACTTACTCTAGTGCTATCTGTCTCTCCAAATCCTCTGTGCACCTTGTTTCTCCTTTCTAATGCTACATCCTGGTGCCCATTCCCCAGCCAAATTAGTTTAAACCCTCCCCAACAGCACTAGCAACCCCCCCCGCCCCCCCCGCCACCGCGAGGATATTTGTCCCGCCTCTGTTGAGGTGCAACCCATCCGGCCTGTACAGGTCCCACCTCCCGCAGAATCAGTCCCAATATCCCAGGAATCTAAAGCCCTCCTTCCTGCACCATCTCTCCAGCCACACATTCATCTGCTCTCTCCTCCTATTTCTATACTCACTAGCTCGTGGCACCAGGAGCAATCCTAAGATTATTACCTTTGAGGTCCTGCTTATTAATCTCTTTCCTAGCTCCTCCCTCATTCTACCTATGTCATATGGTTGTTCACCCTCCCCCCTCAGAATGTTCTGCAGCTGCTCAGTGACATCCTTGACCCTGGCACCAGGGAGGCAACATACTATCCTGGAATCATGTCTGCGGCTGCAGAAACGCCTTTCTGTTCCCCATACTATTGAATCTCCTATCACTATTGCTTTCCTGATCTTCCTCCTGCTCCCCCCCCCCTCCCCCGTACAGCTGAGCCATCCGTGGTGCCATGGATTTGGCTCTGGCTATACTCTCTAGAGGAACCATTGCTCTCACCAGGATTTAGAACTGAATACTGGTTAGAGAGTGAGATGCACTCTGGACTTCTGCACTACCTGTCTGGTCCTCCTCGTCTGTCTGGCAGTCACCCACTCTGCCTGCACACTCTTAAGCTGTGGGGTGACCACCTCCTGAAACATGCTATCCACATAGCTCTCAGACTCACGGATGCACCACAGTGACGCCAGCTGCTGCTCAAGCTCTGAAACCCGGAGCGCGAGCTCCTCCAGCTGACGACACTTCCTGCACATGTGGTTGCCCAGGACACAGGAAACGTCCTGAAGTTCCTACATGGCACAAGTTGTGCATTCCACGGGACTGAGGTGCCCTGCCATGCCTCTATTTAATAGACCACCAACAAACTTAACAAAAATAAACTCAAGACTTAAAAAAAATCACCAACTACTCACCAGTCAGCTCCTTCCCTTGTGCAGTCGTCACTTTAGAATTTTTTTTACCTTGCTCCCTGACGCTCGTGCTCCCTCCAGCCGCTCCTCTCGCTTTCCTGCAGGTCTGCTCTCGGGCCTACCTTTAGCTCCGGCCGCTCCTCTCGCTCTCCTGCAGGTCTGCTCTCGGGCCTACCTTTATCTCCGGCCACTCCTCTCGCTCTCCTGCAGGTCTGCTTACAGGCCTACCTTTATCTCCAGCCGCTCCTCTCGCTCTCCTGTCAAATCTATTCCCATGTTTTGCTGTTCTGCTTTAGTCAAACCAAAGACACATAAATACTTATCACAGTATACAAATGAAGTATAGTGCATTTATTCCATCCATTGTGCCTTCTGTGAATGGTGTCAGTGGTATTTGTCAAGTTGCTTCCCCATTCAGCTTGTGCATTGTTTGCCATGTTTGACACCCAACCTACTACTTTTCAGTGAATCAGTATTGGAAGGAGTAACTGCTGGCTGCCTGATCTCGCGATCTCTGTGGCAAAAACTTTAGGTTTCTCAATGTGTAATTCATTGTAGTGCTGTCAATAAGGGATTCCTAGCGAGATTTTGTAGTGACGTCAGCAAGCTGTCTAAGCTGCCAATCACATTGAAGTATTCTCACAGACAGCAAACCAGGAAATGAAAGGCAATGATTATCTGCACTTTTTTAAAAATGTTACAGAGAGCAAAACAAAGATTGGAACATACACATGGGGTTAAGGTAGAAGCTGAAATATCATGAAAAGACTTTTTTTTTTTTTTAATCTAGTAATTTTTATCATAATAGAGAAATTTGACATTTCATAAATTAAAATATTATCTTTTCAGGGCCAGAGCGGTTGTTTAGCGGTCAATACGCTGTTAAAACCACATCTACAACAAGGCTTAACATTTAATGGGGCGTTTAACAGTGATATTAACGTGAAAATGCTTACGTTTTTGTCAGTTCCACTGATTTCACTGATTGCAGGCTATGGGGAGTCCACAGCACAGCCTGTGTCAGAGCAGTGAATGACTAACCACAACTTCAGGATTTCCGTCTTTTGATGCACATGCACTAAATCCTGAAGTTATGGTCAATTTCAAAGGGGTAATGAGGGCAAACGCTGACAGTTCACCGTCATTACCCACTGCAAAATCCAGGCCATTATTACTCCCTAACCCCAGGGAATCTAAGGCCAATTATAGCAGCCTTACCACTACTTGACTGAGATAAGCTAACTCAACACAGACTGGGAATCAAATCTGGGATGTTTCTGGCCTGTATAGCTCAGTCACTTAAACTCATTGGGGTAATTTTCCAACTTCAAGATTCTGGCAGGGAACCTTACCTTTCAGCGGCATGTTATAATTTCACATGCATGCAGATCCAAATTTCCAATGTATACACTTGCTGGTTGAGGTTTTCTATTGGGAGCACAAAGTCAGAAAGTTACCTCTGCCATTATAACCTTTAATTGTAGTTTCAAGCCAATGTGGTATAAGTAAGATATTGGATGGGGCTTGGTGTTTTACAAATATAATAAACTGGAAAGTCTTGACTACCTAATCCCCTCACCTTTTTGGCATGTGAATTATGTAAACCACTGTTACTCTTATTTATTTTTCAATGAATGACCAAGTCCCTATATGTATATAATGTATTGAGATTACTGATGCCAGTGGAAAATATTATGTGCTCGTGCTACTTGATCCATATCAGTTTTCATTGTTGTAATTGTTGTACCTTGTTGTTGAGAGCAGTTATTTTGAAAGGTGTTGTCTGATCAGTTCAGTGCAAAAGGTCATGCTATTTAGGACATATTATACAACACATGTGTAGCACCCATCATTTACCAAATTCTGATTTTGACATGTGCCGAAACCAGAGTCCACAGTATCCTTAGTCTAATCTAGAAAAACAGGGGCAGAAATTAGGTGTCAGCCCATTTTTCCCAGGCTTATAAAGAATAACAAACTATTCTACAAATATATCAGTAAAAAAATAATGTGACATGGGATCCCTGAGAGGAGAGGATAGTGAGTTAGTAGAGGAAAAGTAGAAATTGCCAGGGTACAAGTACTTTGATTCAGTATTTACAAAAGAGATGGATATTGGGAAGGAGGTAACTCCTGAGTTGGTTAAAAGCTAGATGAGAAATATTATAATAGATATAAGGAAAGTATTAGAGAAGTTAATGCAGCTAAAGGAGGATCAATTGCCTAGACCTGACAGGTTACATTCAAGGACCTTGAGGAAAGTGAAGGAAGAAATAGCTGAGGCCTGAGGGTAGATTTTCACCTTCACCACCTGGGCGGTAATCTGGATGTGTTGATTGCATGACCTTTACAGAGTTTCATTCATTTATTTCAACAGCAAAACCATAACACAAACTGCAGTTCCATAATAGTGGTACTCATAATACAGTCGAGGGGCCACTTCATCCACATCTGTGGCTTTCCTACATTACAACAGTGACTACACTTTGGAAAGTACTGAATTGGCTGTAAAGCGCTTTGGGACATCCAGTGGTCGTGAAAGGCGCTATATAAATGCAAGTCTTTCTTTTCTTTTCCTGTGGACCTGTTGCACCATTTGCCTCTGGGCTTCTGCTCACCTGTGGGATATCACTATCACTCTCCTTTTATTGCTCTACAGTGACAGAAAGCAAAGCAACATTGTTTGGAGATGGAGATGGGGTGGGAACTTTTTCAGTATTCAGTTTTCACTGCACACGTAGAAAGACCAGTTGGCAACTCTACATGTAGGAACTCACCATATGATTTGGACACAGACCCATATCCCATTCCTCCATAATATACTAGCAAAATACTGCGGATGCTGGAAATCTGAAATAACAACAGAAAGTGCTGGAAACACTCAGCAGGTCAGGCAGCATCGAGGAGAGAGAAACAGAGTCACATTTCGGGTCGAATCCTTTGTCAGAACTGGAAAAGGTTAGGGAAGAGAGATTTTAAGCAGGGGCAGGGGAGGAAAGAACAAAGGGAAGGTCTGTGACAGGATGGAAGGCAGGAGAGATTGACTGACAAAAGGGATGATGGTGCAAGGCAAAAGGAGAGGTAATGGGACAAGTTAAGAAACTAAAATGGCTCTAGATGAAGTGTGGATGATGAGGGCAGCAACATTGACAGCTACCATGTGAGGGAACAAGAGAGAAAAAAAAGGAAATACAGATGCCAATTTATAGTCTGAAATTGTTGAACTCGATGTTAAGTCCAGAAGGCTGTAAAGTGCCTAATAGAAAGATGAGGTGCTGTTGCTTGAGCTTACGTTGAGCTTCATTGGAACAGTGCAAGAGGCCGAGGATAGAGAGATCAGAGTGGGAGTGGAGGGCAGAATTAAAGTGACAGGTGACCAGAAGCTCAGGGTCACGCTTGCGGACTGAACGGAGGTGTTCCACAAAGTGATCACCCAATCTGCGTTTGGTCTCCCCAATGTAGAGGAGACCGTATCGTAAGCAGCGATTACAGTATACTAAATTGTAAGAAGTACAAGTAAATCGCTGTTTCACCTGGAAGGGGTGTTTGGGGCCCTGGACGATGGGAAGGGAGGAGGTAAAAGGGCAGGTGTTGCATCTCCTGCGCCTGCATGGGAAGGTGCCGGGCGAAGGGGAAGGGGTGTTGGGGGTGATAGAGGAGTGGACCAGGGTGTCGCGGAGGGAGCGGTCCCTTCGGAATGCTGATGGGGGGGGGGAGGGGAAGATGTGTTTGGTGGTGGGATCACGCTGGAGGTGGCAGAAATGGTGTAGCTTATTGGTGTAGCTCTATAATGTAGTTTGCTAGAGCATTGTAGAGATTGGCCCTCATGCAAGACACTACCTGGGACTGTGGCTCTTTGCAAAAAAATTAATGCGCAACATTTTTAGTAATAATGGACTCTATCTGTATGTTATTGGTGAAAAATATTTAGTTGAGTTATTTATTAACCTGGGATGCTTAGTTTTTTTGTTTTTTTGTTTTGTTCCTTTGTTCACACTTTGGGGTGGATTGTAACTCAGAGTAGGTTTCTGGCAGGAAACCGCTCCGGCGAGTTGATTTCCTGCCAGGAAGAGGCAGCAAGAGGCCATGGCGATTTTAACTGCCAGGCCTCAATTAAATTCTACCAGTTCACTTACTGCCCGGAACAGACGTGAAGAGGACGCAGAGCTGCTGCTCACCCTCTGGCTTCCTGGTAAATGGCAGGGAGGGTTTTTCTGGAGGGTCTCGCGGGAGGGAAGGGACGAGGGGGAGAGTCCGGGGCAGGGGAGGCTGTGACATCCTTTTCTTTGTGAGGCCCGTAGGCATCTTCTGTCTCCGGATAAGCTGATTGCATAAATTTATGAGGCTCCCACCTGTTTTAGGCAGGTGCCTCATCCGCCTGCTAACCCTGCACGGGAAATCATCGGGATTTGAGCAGGTAGGTAGCAGGTTTCTTTTTAACTGCCCGCCTGCGTAGTTTCCGTTGGACAGGTAGGGTTAAAATCAACCCATTGCATTAAATTGTTTCCATGGCAAGTTTTATGACATAAATGATATTTAGTGGTATTTTATATATGTTTCTTTGTGCCAGAACCTCGAGGAAGCTGAACTACATAGTAATGATTGCAGAGCTTTTTTGCCCCCCAACTTGCTTTCCTGCACCTTTCCTGGAGGAGTTAGTTCCACAGGAACTAGTTACCCTCAAGAACTAATTGTGATGTGTGAACTTAGACAGTGGGTGTTGGTAGGATATTCAACTCACTAAGAAAAAATGTCTTCATCTTTTTTTAAATGATTTTTAAAAAGTAAAGTTTGATGGCACAGAACTCATTACAACATAAAAATTCTGGTTTTATATGTTTTACTGGAAAAATCATGTCATGATGATAATTCAAAATTTATTAACTTGACCCTGCCCTCACCCGATGTCTACACTTGCACACTTCCCAGCAGATCTCACTGAACAGCATTCAGGAGCAGAAAACTTGACTGCATTTTTCTTCTGCCTAGGCCAAGAGTGCTGAGGCCAATTGTAGCACACCTGATACCCTGCCTAAGAACAGCTAATGCAGCACAGACTGCGAATCAAACTTTCTGGCTTAGGTACACACTTCCTTCACCAGCTGATCAATTGGAAGAAAGACAATCATGGTGCTTTCCAATATATTTAATTCTGATTGTCATGACATGATTCTTCCAGCAAAATATATCAATCTAGTTTTTATTTTGTAGTGAATATCCTAAGCTATCAAACCTCAATTTCTTGAAATCACTTTTAAAAGAAATAAAATAACGCTTGTTTTCAATTAGACAGGTGTCTTAAATAACGAGACCTTTTTAATGTGTATTTAAAAAGTGAGGTACCAGGTGAAAATATGCCAGATTCAACATATATTTCTGCTTGAAACTACAGCAGGATTGAAATTATCAATTAATTTACATTTTCAAAACATCACATCTCATATTGATGTAAAATACATAGGGGGAGAAATTCCCCTCCCTTTAATGGGGCGCAAAGGCCTTTTCGACCGGGTGCGGCACTGGCCACGCCTCCCACCAAATTCCGCAGGAGGTTAACTGCGGCGCTACCAGATTGCACCCGGTCTCAAGCGCCCGGAGATCGTGACATCATCTCCGGGCGCATCGTCCCGGTAGCGCCCCGGCACAAAAATTCCCGTTGGCCCCTGCAGCAACGCCGGGCGATGGCAGCGACTGCTGCAGGGGAGGCGAGCAGGACAGCTGGCCGCTAGCGGGGCGGAAGTTAAAGGTGAAGCGGCCGGCCGCCCTGAAAAAAAGTCAGATTTTTAAAAAACATTTTTTTTGTGCCTCCGGACGCGCGGTCCATGCCGCGATTGGTCAGCCCTGCACTCTGCTTGAGTGCCAGGCTCATCGCACGATACCCCCGCTCCCTGGTGATCCAGGTAAGTTTAATAGAAACTGCAGAGTTCGCAGCGTGGGGGCCTTCCCTTTAATTCAGGGAAGAGCCCCTGCAACACGGCAGTGCCACGCTTGGCCACTCGTGATGCTGCTGAGCACATCGCCCCGGGTCATGAACTTCCCCTCCTCTTGCGCTCCAAGAAGGAAGTGGAGTGCTTGATTTAGCGCTCCACTTCCCTCTTGGAGCAAAAAATGGGAATTTCAGAGAGGCTGGAAAAGGTTAGTGCCTGGCACTAACTTTTCCAGCTTTTCTGATTTAGCGCCCTGAACGGGGCTTGAGGGGAATTTCTCCCCCATAGTTAATCAATTCTTAGTTAACATTGTTAATCTTCATACTAATAAATATGAATTTGGATCTAGAATTTATTAAGACTTTTTATAGACTTTAGAAAGCTGGCAATTTGGCATTACTCCAATCTGTTTATGCTCCCTATTGTAATTTAAACATGACTACAGGAAACTTTGGTTTATCCGGAGGTTAACTGTCCGGAATGCTCGATCCACCGGCAAAAATCAGGAGCCGTTTCGTTAGGTTTTTTTTCTTTTTGTTGCTTTTTTTTCACCAGTCTGGCTCTGCAAGGTCTCGCTGAAGCTGTTGCTAAGCTACAGAGACGCTTGCAAGGTACAGCCGACTGTTTAGAAGCTGTTGCTAAGCAACAGGGTTTGTTGCCAGATACGGAGTATGTTTCAACATTAGCGCTGGTTTGTCCGGCAGTTTTGATGGGACGGCAACAGCTCGGTCCCGTCGGTGTCGGATATCACAAAGTTTCCTGTAGTACTTACTGGTTGCAGTTAATTTATAAATTTGTTTTTTCACTGCCATGAAGGATCATTTCCACAGACAGGGAAAACTGGAACAGGTGTCAATGACCCTGCCTGCGGACAACTAACCAGACCTATCTGGGAAGCAGAACAGCTTGTAGAGAATACACCATTCCTTGGATGCCCCCACCAACAAGAGGCTTTCCATTTTCACTTTTGACAGCTGGGAAACTAGTTTTGCATAACTACTCATACTATCATCACTGATGTGCTGATTTGAAGGTCACAGCCAGTGTCACGTAGGGGTTTAAAAGTACATGACCCCATAACCATTTTTACTCAAAAGATTAACACTAGAACGTTGTTGAACAAAGTTAGCACTTAAATATTTTCCAAAGTGATTGAAAATAAATTATGATCGCAAAATACTGCGGATGCTGGAAATCCGCAGTATTTTGTGTTCAGTTTGGTCATTAGCTCAGCAAGTGTTATTACCCCCTCCCATGCAACCATGTGATTTATTAACCAATTAATATTGGTTCTTGTCCCTAATGTGCAGTCCAATTGCAGTATTATTTTTAGCTGGTATACTGGCAAGTTGTGACTCCTCATTTTAAAAACTAAGGTTCCATTTGATCAGATGCTGCTTGTTCAATACAGTTTCAATTAATTATGAATTCTGTTTATATATATTAGCAGGTGGATTCAGTTTATAGTTCATACACAGTGAAGCCAAATTCAAAACTTTTTTGACCAATAATAACAACCCATCGAAGATTAATCCTAAACTTGTCTGAATGGACGCAGAGCAAATCATACACAGATAAAAAGTAGTACAAGTTTCAATTTTAATATCCCTAAAATAATTGGCTTTAATTACATTTTTTATATAAATGTGCTCCTTTTTGGAAATCATATTTCTGATTTATTCTGCTCAGTGAATTTGTATAACTCTTACTTTGGTTTTTAGATGAAAGAACACTTAGGTTTAACTTCAAAACCAGTCTTAACATCTTGTATCTCTGTATTAGTAATAGCAGGTAAGATTTGTGAGGACTAAGACCTCCTGCACTAGTGCAGTTTGTTCAAAAGAATCTGAATTAACAATCAAGTTCATTTAGGACTGAAGTCAAACTAAAATGCTTACTTATTTTGATAGTCCTTTTATTTTATTTTTGGCTATTCAGTGAATGATGAGATCTAACCAAATCACTGCTAATCTGACACTTTATTAATATAAGTATGCAGACTGTCGTCAAACACAGTACTATTGCAAATTAATCTCCTGGCATTGTGTGATGATGGCTTAAATATCCAAAATACAGCTCAAAATAAGTAATTATATCTTAATATAAACAAGATACTTACTGGCTATAAATGCACAGCCAATTCAATGGGCTAATCAGATATACTTGCTAATGCATGCTGTTCCCTGCTTTGAATGAATAAGGACAATTTTCCTGCTTCCCTTTCTCCCCTCCCCGCCTTGGCAAATGAAACACATTACACCTGTTCAGGCTCAGATGTGGTGGAATTTCCTGTGCCCTCAACCCAGGAAGCCCCAAAAATCCCAGAGCAATGGAAAAGGGGTGGAGACAAGGCAAAATGGGCCTCCTTTTCTTGACCTTAGCGCTTGCAGAATGGACATTCTGGGGAGCAGTTAAAGGTCACGACAATTAAACCTAATGAGTATACCTTAACAGAAATAGTGCATGCAAACAAAATTCTGAATCGCAGACCTCAAGTCAGTTTTTAAAATATTTTAATATGTGGAAAGGATCAATTCTGCAACAAAAATGATGTTAATTTTACACTACAATCTTGGTTTAGGGCATATTAAAATGGGGATGTGCAAACAACCGATTCATTTCCAGGTTGGGTTCTAGAACAATTTTTGAAGATACTGCAACCTAAAAATAAATAAAGCTCTGCAAATAATGGCTCTAAATAAGCCAAAAAGCACCCCAAGTTGTGTACAGTGTCTCCCAATGTATTTATTCATTATTTCACCCGTTAAAGGCGAAGGCATTAATTAGTATTTACTGACTGCTGGCCTAGATGTACAGTTGCTCTGCCTCTGTGACAATACATTGCTGTCTGAAACTTGTTCGTGAAACCTGAAAGAATTCACTGCTATACAGTCCTGCCTGTGTGCTTGTTATTGAGACTGATAACCTATTATAAAAGGAAACAAAAGCATGTCAAAATAACTCATTAACAAATTCCCATTGTTTTAAGATACTCATTAAAGGGTATATTAGTTCAAAATTGCTCTTGTGATGATATGCTCATGCCATGATACATCAATGTATGACCATAATGAAGTGTCAGTGTCAGACTCTAAGGAATTTAAAGAAAATAGCCTGGCCAGAAAGAGTGAAACTTGAACTTCATTCCAGACACATAGCTAATAGTATTAATCATTTAATCAGACTCTGGACTGGATTATAGTGATTGATAATCATTTGGATATGTTAATGTGTGGGTGTGATGGCAGAAATTTTACTCGACTCATTAGACACTAGGCTAGCAATAGACCTACATTGACTCATGGACCCTAGTGCTTCAAATTAAAATTGTCATATTAGTGTTTAAATCCATTCATGGCCTCATCCCTACCTATCTCTGTAAATCGTGCCCAATCTTTCCCAGAGGTTTGCCGGTCGTTATATTAGTCCAGGCAACTTTTAGTTGTTCCGGGCGGTCGCTTGAACATTGTGCTGAGCTGAGGCAATTATAATATGTTAATAAGCGTCCTTCTCCTGTTGAAGGACCCTTTTATGAAATTGGAATGTGAGAATGCTGCATTCACGGGTTCCTAGGCCAGACCCAGTGGCAGGCTGGCTGCACAGGCGATACTTAAAGGGATCCTCAGCAGCACTGAGGTAAGTCTTGAAGGAGTTTTTGGCATCTGTGGCTGAGATATTTTTGTGGAAGTTCTGGAAAGTGACTTTCGCAGCTTTATTGCAGCTGTTTATTGTGGCAAAATCGTGTTTTGCTGGATCTACCTTTGGGGTTGCAGGAGGAGGAGCAGCAGCAAACAAGACAGTGGAGATTTGCAGCTGCTGGCATGAGAGGGTGAAGGAGGACAGGACGCAGGAAGCCTTACACCATGCGTGTCTTCTGCAACAGGATTTCCTGTCAACTTGAATGAGGAGCAGTGTCTCTGGTGCCTCCCCTTCACCAGGGAGGCTGTGACTGAGCTATGTCACCTGATGTAGCAACAACTGGAGCCCAGCTACAGGGCATGCACAGCACTACCTGTGGCTTTTAAGATAACTGGCCCTCAATTTCTATGGCTCAGGGTCATTCCAGGCTGCAGCAGGTGACATTAGTAATATCAGTCAATTTGCCGTGCACCGCTGAATGAGGCAGGTAACAGATGCAATCGTCAACAAGAGGAACAATTTCATCACCTTCCTTTCGGAGGCTGCTAAGAAACAGGACTGAGCTCTGGAATTCACCCAAGTTGCTGACTTTCCAGAAGTCCAGGGAATAATTGACTGCACACAGAGTCCATAGCTGCCTGTCAAGATAGAGCGGGAGGCCTGGGTGGGGTGATGGGGTTGGGGGAGGAAAGAGAGAAAGGTTGGGAACTGCCCTTCCTGGTCCAATAAAAATAAAAATTTCTTTGGCTTTTTTTGAGAGGCCTCCAGAGGTCCCTTTAAGGACCAATGGTTAGGCTGCTCAATACCTGGTATAAATAAGCAGAGTGTGCACAGAGCATGTTCTATCATTTGTACTTGAAATATGGGCCCTACAACCAAAGTAGGATCCTGATTTGCATATTTAAGCAGTCTTCCACTGGAAAGAGGGGAAAGAGGGGAACCTGCTGCTCACCCATTTCCAGGCCTGCCTAAAAATTGGATCAGGCAGACCTTGGGATTCAATGGGACAGCCAAAGTTCCCCCTCAATATTCAACTGCCAACTGTTTTTCAGGTGAGAAACAGGCAGTCGAGAGTGGAAAATTATGCCCCATAATCTCTACAGTGATGCTTTACTGTAAAATAAGAATGTTCTTTGAACCACTTTTTAATGTAAATATTGTGCTGGGATGGCTGCTACTGGCAAATCTTTATTTTACATTACGATTAAATAGCATGCTATTTTCTGTTAAATTTCAGGTCATAGTCCTAAGCCAAACTGACTAGGAATACGCAACGTTCATTCTTTGGTTCGTTGGTTTAAGCAAAGGGAAGCCAATATGGGGTTACAATTTAGCAGTCTTGGGTTAGGAAGGGCGAAAAACCAGTCAGGATTCTCACTCCTGATTGCTCTCCAGTTACTCTTGCTGAAAAGTGAGTTTATATGGATGGTATTAGGTTCAACTGTGATGCATCCCACACTTACTGTTCAGGCTACAGATGAAGAATGACTCCTTGGGCAAGGTCGTCAAGAAGTGCCAGCACACGTGAATTCATACCTAGCATGATTGGGATCCACAAAGAGGAAGGGGAAAAATTAGGGATAGCAGGAGAGAATTGAATATTAAAACACTTAGGTTTAGAAATGTGTTCACACAGCGCCCTTTTTTCGGGCGCTAAACTCCTAAGCCTAAAATATGGCAGGCAGGAAGTGCATGCTCATTACCAGCCAGAATTGCGCTGCCCACTATATTGGTAAAGGCCATAAAATTGGTGTACAGTGCCCATGGCTGAAAAAGGCATTCGGCCTTTTGCATATGCAATTAAGGGGCCTAATGTCTGTTTGAGGCCCACACTATAAGATTAGCTTGTGCTAAGGCATGCGGTCTGTGTATAGTTAACATCTTGGGAGCCTTATTGCTTAAGACCCTTTAAAAGTTCAAATCCCCCCACATTATTCAATTCATCCTTTGCAAGGATGGTGGTGCCATTTTGGTTCAAGTGAAGACCATCCCTTCTGTTTAGCTTCTGTAGCTTTCTTTAGAAATCTGAAACCCTTCTCCGTCATTTTCATCATTTCTTAAGCCATGCATTGATGCCTTTTACCTTCCTCTCTCTAAGTAGCCCAGCATGACACAAAGTAATCCTGAGATTACTACCCATGAGATTTTCCTGTTTAGCTTAGATCCTAAATCCCTCTGTAAGACTTCTATCATACTCTTTCCTATGTAATTCCTTCCAACATGAACCACAGCTTATGGATGATCACCCTCCCTTTTCAAAAGATTTTCAATCCTCGCCATTACCTCCCTTAGCTTGGCACTGAGAGACAACACACCATTTAGGACTCCCAGTTATGGCAACAAAAAGGATAATTCTGATAATTCAAAGTTGTTAATGGCACCAAAAAGATTTGACTTAAGTAACATTAATAACATGGCAAAATGTGAATTTCATGCTAGAAAATCAATTACCAGTTAATTTGAACTTAACAACTAAGAGGAATAGACTGTATCTCTCTCCCCGCAAACCCCCCCCCCCCGCCATTATGGAATACCCACAACTACCACTAATCTCCTCATTAATATTATTCTCTTTGTCCTGGGCAAGCATTTGCTCCACATCGCTGTAGTGTTGCTTAATGCTGCACAGGTACTTTTAATAGAAAAAAAACATTTTTTTCACTTACCACTTCTGGTGCTGTGGGTTTAAGTCATGTGCTGCTTTACTATTGAATTCAAAACTCCCTCCATTAAATAGCTCATGCTTTTTTTCCTTTACCCGATATAATAAGCAGTTGGCTTAGCAAAATGTGTCACTTACCTTCAGCTCACAGTAATCCCTGATAAAAATATGAAAATGAGGTACCTGTGTGTTATAGAAAAAAAAGCACGAATCATCCATTCTTAGCTGCTATTTAAATAGTTTTTTTTAAACATGACTATATTACCTACAGTTTCGTCTAATAATCCTTTAATAGGGGCTGAAATTCAATTGGCTCTGCTCTCCTGACAGAAGTATGGCAGAGTGGGGCATAAGTTTGCTAACCCTCCAAGAATGCCAACCCTATCTCAGTTTGCAGGATAAGGGTCATTAGCATGGTCAAGGCAGACATATCATGCCAATAAGGGCACATCAGCAATGTTTACCCCAAACTGTTGGTAGGAATGTCGGCGTGGCACCATTGCACTCCAACAGGGCAGAGGAGACCGGGAATGAATCCATTGACAATGGGCATCTAGATATCCTTAGCTCCTTGGGATCTAATGCAGCATTGTATACTGATAAGCAATTTCATTTAAGATTGATTACTTGGAGAAACACTGATCAGAGAGAGCCAAAATGGATTTGTAATGGGTAAGTTATGTCTAACTAACCTAGTTGAATTTTTTGATGAGATAACTAAAGTGGTACATAAGGGAGTGTCACTGGACTTCCAGAAAGCATTCGATAAGGTTCCACACAAGAGAATGTTAACAAAAATGAGAGTGTAAGGAATTGGTGGTAACCTGTTGACATGGGTAGGTAATTGGTTAGGTGATTGGAGACAGAGAGCAGGGATAATAGGGGAAAAATTCAGTTGTTTGCGCCTCCCGTTAGCGCCTTAAGAGGGTGCTAATGGGGCGCAAAGCAACTAGCGCCCGGGCGCGGTGATGTTTGCGCCGCTCGCGAAATTAACTAGATATTTTGCGGTGGCGCTAAACACTACCGCCACGATCTTCTGCGCCGGCAGATTGTGACGTCAGTCAAGTGCGCAGCGCCCCGGACCAGATATTGAGTGGCGGCCCCTGCCTTACCGCCTGACGCTAGCAACGACAGGTTGAGGGGAGCATTTTGCAGTCAGGAAGGGACTGGGGGAGCGCTAATTAAAGGCAACCGCTTCCTGCCTTTTTTTGTTGCTGACATTTTTGCACCACGCATTTTGAGAGAGAGAGACTTCTGGAGAGATTCAACGCTGTGTGAAGGAGTTTTGGGTACTGAGCAGCACTTTGCAGGTTCATTTTGATTTGCCCTTCTTTGTATCGATTTAGAAGAGACTGTGGGGGCTGCACTCTGAGCTCTTTTCCTGGGTCTCTCCATTGTTCTTTCCAGCAGATTTGATGTACAGGTCTCTCCAGGCCAAGATTCAAGGCTGCAATGAGCAGGATGTGGATGGAGAGCAAGATCGACCCTCCCCTTTAAGATAAAAACAGAAAATGCTGGAGAAACTCAGCAGGTCAAGCAGCATCTGTGAAGAGAGAAACAGAGTTAACGTTTCAGGTCGATGACCTTTCGTCAGAACTCCCCTTTAAGAATTGGCCGGCGCCAGTGTGTTTGTGTTCCATTGCTGACTGACATCACATGAGCTTCGCCAGCGCTCTGAGGTAGTGCCTTGTTCCTCAGCCTTTGCACCTTAAGACAGGTGTGAAGTGCCTGATTTAGCGCTCCAATCAGCTCCAGGGGCGATAAAAGTCAAGTTTGCCGTCGGAGGCGATAATTAGCGTCAAGCACTAAACTTTGCGCACAGCCGATAATGGCGTCCCGAACGGGGCGATACTGAATTTTTCCCCCATAGGGTATGTACTCAAATTGGCAGGATGTGACCCCCGGGGTGTCCCCCGGGATCTGTTCTGGGGCCTCAGCTTTTCGCTATATTTATAAATGATTTGGATGAAGAGATAGAGAGCCGTATATCGAAGTTTGCTGACGATGCCGTGTATGCCCTCATCAGTATCAGCCGGCGGCCCAGCCAAAGAAGACTCCAATGGTAAGTTCCTTTTTATTTTTGTGGTGCTGGGAGGAGCTGGAGTTGTGGTGGGATGAAGCCAGAGGGCTGCCCTGGGGTGCTCGATCTCCAGCTGCAGCTCCCTGACCTGAGGAGTAGGTTTCCACCCACCCCCCTACCCCGGGCAGTAAACTGGTGGTTGGTGGGTGTTTCAACTACCCAATCATGTGGGAGAAAGTTCCAGCTGATTTTGACAGGTAGTCCTTATATGAATGACATTGGTGGGCTGCCCAGGCATTCAGATTGCTGAGACCTACACCGAGAAGAGTAAGTTCTGCTGTTTTCAACTTGCTTGCAGCATTTGCAGAATGTCGAGGGCTAGAGTTCCAAGCTTCAGTAACGTTGCAGTGGAGCATCTGGTGGAGCTGAGGCAGGTCCTCTTCTCCACAGATTGCACCAAGGTCCCAAAACGCACACAGCAGCGATCCTTGAAAAAAGTTGCTGAGGTGGTCAGCGCCTGCAACATTACCACGAGGATATGGGTTCAGTTTAATGACCTGATCAGGACAGCAAAGGTCTAACTTTCTCCATTCATATGAGTCATACCTTTCCATAGCAATTGTTTGGCACCCCACCCCCACCTATGCAAACTTCGCTCTTCTCTCCCCACATTCTGCATGCTTCTTCTCCACTGACAACAGGTAACGGCAACAGCTCTCCTTGTTACAAACAGACCCTCACCTGCTGTTCACCTTCACAACAGTCACAAATAGCAGTCTGGGTTCAACTGCTCATGACTGGAAGGTTCTTCACTCTTTTAATTGCTTCCACCTTTCTCACTACTGCAATTCTCTTGCACAAGAGCACCTCCCCATCCTTCTCTAAATTTGCTGCATCTTCTTTTTGGCATGCTCTCTAGATGAAGCAGCCTCACACAGCTTAACAGCCATTTACAAAAAGAAAATACTAACTTTCTACAACTCTTTTTGCAGGAGAAGATGACCCACAACAACAGGGAGAGAACCCGAACTGGGGGACGGGGGATGCCTGCCTCCATCCAACGCCTCAGTCAGATGGAGGAGGAAGCCATCAAGATATTGGGACAGGTAACTTGTGGAAGCATTGGCAATGGCTAGGCTGGTGCAAGCTGGGCTGGGCAAGGTATCCACTTTTAGTACTAATATCTCTCTTTCCTCTCACCCTCCTGCATGTAGACTGTGTGGCACCTTGTTGCTGTCTAGTGTTGACAGTTATCCACTGTTAACTGTCACCTCCATAATAACCCTTATCCTTTCACCCCTTCTGTAGGTTCTTCTCATCCTTAAGAACATCAAGCAGAAGATTTGGAGGAGGAGAACCCTCCATAGAAACACCATCACTCACTCTATCTTATCCAAGCAAGACAGAGGCCAGTGCATGGGGTGATTCACACAGCACACATGAGCAAGAGCAGGAGGCAGTGGAAAGGAAAGCCTAGGAGATAGCTTGCTGGAGGGGAAGCCCAGGTCCTAGCTTTGCTACAGAGGATCGAGATGCTCCTTGACATGCACCAGCAATCATTAGGGGTATTGTATCAAAAACAGAAAATGCTGGAGATACTGAGCAGGTCAGGCAGCATCTGTGAAGAGAGAAACAGAGTTAACATTTCAGGTTAGCTCCTCAATGGAAGTGGGATTCCTGCAATGTGCTCGCATGCTGGTGAAATTGGCACATCCGTCTCCGCAAGATGTCTCTCATCTGCCGCCTCCTCCTCTTCCAAGGAGGCTGTGCGCTGAGCCACTTGTTCCTTAAGCAGCGCTAAGCCACGCTGCTGTGTGATGTTGTGCAGGGCACAGCAGACCACGATGATTCTGGAGACCCTGGCTGGTGCATACTGCAGGGCTCCTCCAGATCTGTCAAGGCATCTGAATCGCATTTTGAAGAAGCCGATGGTTTGCTGTATGATGCATCTGGTGGAAATGTGGTTCACATTGTACCACTCCTCAGCTTCGTTTGATGGCCTCCTCATCGGTGTCATTAGGCACGTCTTCAGGGGATAGCCCTTGTCTCCAAGTAGCCATCCAGAAAGTTGGGTTGGCGAATTGAAGAGCTGAGGCACAGTAGACTGCCGCAAGATGAAAGAGCCTTGATGACAACTGCCAGGGAACTTGGCGCAAACATGCATAATGTTCTTCCTGTGGTTACACACCAGCTGCACGTTGCGGTTGACAAATACAGCTGGGTTGTGATGGGGTGCTCTAATGGCCACATGTGTGGAGTCTATGATGCCCCACACCCTTGGGAATCCTGCCATATTTGCAAAGCCAACCGCACGTGCAGTTACACTTGCTTTATCCGTGGAGAAGTGGATGTAATTGTGCGCATTTGCAAAGAGAGCATCGGTAACCTGCGTGATGCAAGTGTGTGCAGCCGACTGGGAGATACCGCTTGATGTCTGCTGATAATCCCTGGAAGAACCCTGAAGCAAAGAAGTTGAGTGCGGTGGTGACTTTAACAGCCATTGGTAAGGAGTGGCCACCCGCTTCTCTGTGCTCCAGGTCTTGGTGCAGCATTGTGCAGATGTCAGCGACTACCTCTTGCGAAAGTCTCAGCCTCGTTTGGCAGTGCTGCTCACTCATGTTGAGGAAACTCATCCTCGGCCTGTAAACCCTGTGTTGGGGGTATCTCCTGCGGCGAGGTGCAGCCCTGCGCTGACGCCCTCTGCCCTGTGTAGCATCAGATGCCTGAGGAGAAGGTTGGCGCTCCTGTTGTTGCTGCTGCTGTTGTGCCTGGTTCTGCTGCTGCCACGGCTGCTCTTCCTTCAATTCTGAGGACCAGGATGAGAGGGTATGAATGGTTCCCATCCCGCTGTTATATATTTCAGTTGAGGAAGAGATGTTATAAGGGCTTACTCAGTGTGGCCAGAGGGTATTCCAAGGAGGTCACAGTGCATAGGGATCTCAGCTTAAACACTCACAAGCTCAATAGACCTGCAAAATGTGTTCAAAAACCTCAAAGCACAAAGTTCTGTCATCTGAAAGTCAGCCATGTCGAACGTCCGCTTTTATGCTGCAGGAGCAGCTGTCAACAATTCAGCTACTTGCTGAATCCGGCACAATCAGCTGGCGTGTTTGTCGCATGACGGGCAATACTTCTTAAAATGGGAAGAGCCAGTTAAAAAGGGATTGTCTAGGCAGTTAACAAGCCTTAAGTGCTTCTCCCGCTGTTTGGTGTCAGGTCTGATTGAGACGCGCAGACCCGACACTTTGCAAAGTTTCGTGGAGGCGGGATGGCAACGGGTTAGCAGACCGTCGTCAATGATTTGGATTTTTTCTCCCGACCCGCCTCCAAACCTGCCCTCTGAGCGCCGGCAAAATCGCGGCCTTGGTATGTCAGAAACTCCCAGAAATGGTGGAGACTAGATTGGCGCCACTTTCTAGCGTTGTAACTGGAGTTACAATGAGAGACTGGTAAATCCCCCGAGGATATTCTGCCGTACTTATATTTAAGACCATCAATAGAATGAAGGAAGAGATTAGAATTTTTTAATGCAGAGGGTTGTTAGGACATGGAGTGCAGTACCAGAAACTAGTAAAAGAAGAATGTATGATAGCCTTTAAAAGAAAAAGATGAATATTTGAAAATGAAACAATTAAAAAGGTTTGGAGAAAGTGAAGGGAAATAAGACGAAGTGGATAGTTCAGAAATGTTATGGAGGCGCGACGGGCTGAATGGCCTCCTTCTATGCTGTAAAATTATAAGATTCTATTTAGTGGATGGCTCTATAGGCTCCAATACAGATCTGCATCTTTTCCATTTTTGGAGTCTTATCTGGAGTTGTCTGAGCCATACAAAATGTCTTTATAGCTGCATATTGTTGTGTATCTGACCGATACTAAAGTTTTCAGGCTTGGCCACTTTTCAGTTGGCATTGAAGACTGAAAAGGATGCCAATCTGTGTTGGAGCCTAAGGAGCCGCTTGCTGAAAGGCTGATGTCAGTTTAGCACTTTCCTGGTAAGTTGTTTCAATATCCAAAATGGTGGATCTCTGTGAACCTCATGAAATAGAATTCAATTTAAAATGTGTCCCATAAAATAGGAATCATTAACCATTGTTCTCCTAATAAAGGAATATTTTGCATTGACATATTAATAAAGAAAATGTATTTATTTGGTTAGAGTATCAGGCAGGACTATCTCCCATTCTAACTTGCAAGTATTTAAAATAAATATACATTCTTATCAGATCACAGAATAAAATGTGAACAACTACAGTATGCAACTCCATCAGAAAATAATGCATCACCATTAATAATGTATTTATGAAATACATTATTGGAGGATAATGTTATAACAGAATATGGCTACAATCACTTTAATAACCATTTGCGGTTAAATACAAATCAGCAGATCTCAAACTTGAATGAAGTGACCTGCTATTTTGGTGGTGTACTTTCTAGCATTACATTGACAGTCACGAAGTTTCTCTGCATTGTAATACATTCAGAAATGTTATATGAACATATCTGCACCTACATTTGAAAATGTGTTATGGAATCAACCTGCAGTTTTAAAACTGTGGTGTCGCTCCCTTGGTTTAAGTAGTGAGTCACTGTCGTACATTGGCTCCCGGTTAAGCAGCGCCTCGATTTCAAAAGTTGTTGTTGTTGAGTAGCTGAGCCATTGAGACAAGAAAGGTCCCAGGTATGATCACCAGTCTGTGATGATTTGGCTGATCTCAGCAGTAGAAGGGCTACAGGTGACCTTGGTGCCCAACTTAGGGAGGTGAAAATTGTTCCTGTTCCAGACTACAATCCAATAACCCCTACTGAATGTGACAATGGGAAGACGCTCAGCTGTAATACCCTTTGTGGTTGATTTTCTAACTGTTACTCGCTGTTTGGTGCATGCAAGGTGAATGGCTGTGGTGGGAGTACGCCAGAAGGGACACAATTTAGGCTAGAACCCAGAACCGGAGCGGGCAGGGAAGCGGAGTTGAGGCCAAGATCAGATCAGCCATGATCTTATTGAATAGCGGAGGGGCCAAATGACCTACTCCTGCTCCTACGTCTTATGTTCTTATACATCGGAGACTCTGTCCTGAACAAGGCGAACAATGCAGGAGAGGCAGGGCCAGGAGTCCCAAAGCAATCTCAAAGGCCCACTGGATCAACAGCACTGATAAACTTGATAAAACCAGGCATATCAGGCCACCAAAAGGCAGTATAGGCCCTACCTGATGTTCCAGGCCTGGATCAAGGCCAGGACCCCTGAAGAGATTTCAATATGCAGTATAAATAAGACTGCTGGGCAACTAACTCAAATGTATACATAGAAAGATATTACAAATGTGTCTATCTTTGACAAAAATCTATTTTAAAAGCTAATATTGCATAAAATATGCAATCTATGCATGTTATCCTGTATCGCTAAGACATTGTATTTTTATCTCCTTTAGGAATCCCATGAACGTCAAAGCGGTGACACAAACCAACTTGGACTGGGAAAATACGCGTCTGTAATCAATACCTGGCACTGCAGACAAATGAAACTCTTACCAAATTACACATCATAAAAAGGACAAAGGAGGAATTTGCACAATACAAAACCTGATTTAATGGACTAGAGAGTGATCAGTGTGGCATAAGTTGTTTTCATAAGAATATACTTCTTGAATAGGTAGTGTAACAAAATATAAATATGTTACTAAAACCAGGGGGTAGATTTTAACTTTGGCCAGCTGGTATAAACAGGCTGGTTGTTGGCCCAAAAAGGGCTTACCGTCCCATTTACACCGGCGCACCATCCACCACCATCCTCTGCTGGGCAGCTGGTCTGCCCACTTGCCTCAGGCGGTAAACCCTTTTAATATGCAAATCATGATTTTATGATGTACCTCGGACTCCAATTGCAATTTTGACAGACAATAACATGCCTCCCAGTTTTATCGGAAGGTACAGCAGAAGAGACACCAAGAGGGTAAGTTATAAATAGTTTTTGCGAGGCCAGGGTGAGCAGGAGTGCTCCTCCACCACAAGAAAATTATTGACCACTGCTAGACCGGCTCCTCCCACTCCGCGATCGGTACCGCCCGGAACCTAACTTCCGGCTGGCCGGATTTAATGCCCGCAACATGTTAATGAGGTCCCTCCTTCAAAATGGAGCAGGCCTCCCAACGGCAGCATCGGCTGGCTGGCACGTTCCACTGGTTAGCCATTTAATCGTTAAAATCTCCCCCAGAGTTGATCAAATCACTCCACTGTGTATTATATTTATGCATGCATTCCATGCCTGAAACAGAAATACATGAATGCAATGATGTAAACATGCCCAAATTTGTAGATAAAGTTCATACTCATGTGTAAATACTGCAGGGAGTGGCAGGTTTCAGCTGTAGATATTGTACTGTAGTTGTACTATATCACTGGCAATTTATTTTATACTTTTTTTAATATAATTTTGGAATCCTTGCCAGTCTTTCTGTAATCTTACAGATGATTTTCCTAATTTTAGTAGACTAGTGATCATTCTAAAGTTAAAAATTATGCTCATGAATTTTTTTGCATCTGCAGCATCATTTCAAAAGTAAATGCTTCTATACTTTCCGGATGACTGTGTATAGAGTGGTCAGTTTGTAATAATCAAAGATTGCAGCAAAAATGAATTCAGTGATTTTTTAAAAAAAAGTAATAAATATATTTATGGATAGCTTCAAAACTGTGATTTTCAGAAAGAAATTAGCTAAATAGAGTGCATAAATTATCTTGCTATTGTAATGTTACATAAACAATTGAGTCCTAATTTTTGAAATGTTTGCAAAATCTTTATGTAGTTATATTGTAGAAGCAAATGAAGCTTAACATAGGCTATTTACTTTAGGGGATTTATAATCCAAGATAGCTTGCATGACCAAGAACAAGCTAGGTCATCAATAATATTTGAGGCAAAAAGGAAAGCATGTAACAGGTGACACATACCATGCAGTCCTATATATATGTACAAAAATAACTGGCACTAAAATAGGCTATCTGTCACATTGTTTCCTAGTTCAAAATTTGATTATCAATACTGTCCGTGCACTTATGTTAAAGAATGCATATTACTAACATTGTATTACATTATATAAATAATATGTCTAAAGCTAATTTATTAAATACATGCTTATTTTTCTAAAATAAATTGAAATTTATCTTACATCAATGTGCAATACAAATACAAAGATTTGTTTCATACATAATTCACCTTTCCCATTATTTTATTTCCCATTTTAATATCTGAGGCAACATTCACTGTTGGTACTCAAATTCATAATTAATTTAAATAGCATGTTAAGTACTAGCCTTGGTTCTGTGAATTTTAAGTGTCAAAAATATCTACTGTCACTCTGGATTTACAATTCCAAAACTTTAAAAGATTCTACAAGCAGAGTTTAACAAACTAGCCAGAAAAATACACACCTGTCACAGTGACAACCAAGATTTTAAATTCAAAACCAAAATAGTGAGGCTAAAGGCACTGGCTTGATAATAGCCCATAATTTGCGGTCAGCGGCAAAGCAAAGACATTTGCCACTGTCTTCGAAGAAAGCAGCCCACAAAGACCTCGCGATCTCTGGCCAGAAGTTTGGGTTTTTCAACGTACATTTGAGATCAGTGCAGTGTTGTGGAAATTCCATAGCTCGAGTTGCTGTGACGTCACAAGCTGTCTAAGCAGCCAATCATAATGCAGAATTCTCACAGACAGGGAACCAGGAAGTGAAGACGTTGCTTTTATTCTGACTTTTATAAAATGTTACAGAGAGCAAAACAAAGGTTAGGGCCCTCACATGGGGAAAAGGTAAACCTGAAATAAATATGAACAAACTTTAAAAAATATAATTTTTTTTACAGTTTCTTAAAAATTTTAATTTTCATCATTATGGAGAAATTTGACACTTACAAAATTAAAATGTGTTTTTCAGGGCCATAATGTTTGATTAGCAGTCACTACGCTGTTAAAACCCCAGTTGCCTCTAATCCAACAAAGTCTAACCTTTAATGAGGAATTTAACAGCGACATTACCATGGAAAAACCCAGGTTTTTGTCAGTTTCACTGATTTCCCTGATTACACTGATTGCCGGCTATGGGTGGGGGGGCGTGGGCCACACCGCAGCCAGTGAATGACTGACCACAACTTCAGGATTTTCGCGTACGCTACATCCTGAAGTTGCGGTCAGTTTCCAAGGAGTAATAATAGCGAACACTGACATTTATTTAAATTAACTAAGCAGATCAGTACTCCTGCCACCAAGTTAGGACATCTATTTCGAATGTATTGGCCTAAGGGAACTGTGGTTGCACATTTCAACTCTATTAAGATCCAAACACAATCGCTCAATTGCTTAGGACTGTGACAAATGATCACAATAAATTTATTACTGCATCTGTCGTTCTATCTGAACTTAAGATGGAGTGGAGAGAATTGGGACTTGACCTCAGATCCAAAATAAAAAACAGTGTTGTCAAGTTGAATAAAACTATTTAAATTGCATTTAAGAATTTATGTATATGATATAACGCTGTTTTAAGTATCCTATGTATGGCATATGAAATAGCTAATAAGGTCTAAATTTTCATAAGTGTATGTAGTCCCTTGTTCATTTGCATATCTGCCATTTCTATATCAGTCTATTCCACTTATAAACATATATTTTTAAAACATAAGTTTGCCCCTTCAGTCCCATAGAACCCTGTTTCCCACAGAAGGAAGAAGGAAGGTCTAGTGAAAATACTCTACTGTTTTCAATTAAAATTGAGACAGTATCTCCTACCTTAAAATCTGTTTAATGACAATTTTCCTTTCCATGGAGACCCATCATTTCAGGTCTCTACTTGCACCATGAACTACTTAAGTGACACAGAAAAAAAGGACAGCCTCCAAGTCCCATAGGGCTCAATTTAACTAGGCAGAAAAGAGTGTTTTAGATTATGCCAGTATGTCAATCCAGAAGCATGCAAGCTAGGAAAAATTGGTACCATCTGGGTATTGGAACAATTTTATTATGAAGTACCTCCTAAACCTTGCTTCTCCTTTTATTGCGCACCAATAACAGTCATTTTCTTTTCAGTTTACACAATTTGCAGTTCACCTGTATATGTTAAATGTAAATTCTAACCTGCTAATTATTATTCACCCATCTCTTAGCGTCTATCACAGATCACAGAAATCACAGAAACCCCACAGTGCAGATAGAGGCCATTTCGGCCCATCGAGCCTGCACCGACACATATCCCACCCGATCCCCGTAACCCCTACACCAACACATATCCCACCCTATCCCTGTAACCCCATGTATTTAATCCCCCTAACACTAAGGGTCAATTTATCATAGCCAATCAACCTAACCCGCATATCTTTGGACTGTGGGAGGAAACCGGAGCACCCGGAGAAAACCCACGCAAACACGGGGAGAATGTGCAAACTCCACACAGACAGTCGCCCGAGGCCGGATTCGAACCCGGGTCTCTGGCGCTGTGAGGCAACAGTGCTAACCACTATGCCACCGTGCTGCCCGTCTAGCCAGTGCAAAATTCATAATCTATGCTATTTAACTCTCCTATTATTATAATTATAACCGTGTGTTTCTGCACTGCAGCATACTCCATAAAAGCATAAACACAATGGTCAATCAATTCCATGTTTATCAAAAGTGCTTTATACTGTTCCAAAATGAATGTTAGACTGCACACAATTTTTTGAATTGAGTCTAGAATCTACTTTCCTATATTTCAACCTTTTAAACATGTAGCTACAATTGCTGAAAATGGTTTTGAACTGTTACTGGATTATAGTCTGTTCAAAATATTGCCTGCTGTTGCTAATATTATAAAATGCACCAAAGGTTAAAAACAAGCTGGATTCATAAAAGACCACAGTAAGTCCGATATGAATCTGCTGGGGTCTCACATACTATGAGTAGAGTTTAAACAAAAAAACTGTGTGCATTTTTCATATGTATAGTTTGCTTTACCTTTAGCTCCAACCACAAGCAATGGCACACATTTAATGCTGCAGTTGTACTCATGGTACTACTTAACAGCAGTGTGCACCAGCAACAACACACTGCCCACTCTTCAATCAGGCAAAAGAAAACTCTTTTCATGAAGTTAAACATACATGAACAGCTTTGATGACAGGTTCCCAAATGCAATTCATTTAAAAAAATATTAGTAAAGATTGAGTTGTCCCACTGAATCTTTATTAACATTTAAAAATGTCTTGGAACATATTAAACTTTAAAAGAGTTGTTTCACACTTCTTGTGGGTACATTGCAACAGTGCAAAGGCAAAGCAGTGTGAGGCTACCTAATCGTGAAGGTCTCACACTCACAGCTCAATCTCAAGCTCACACTGGTTTGACTGTAGTTACACTTCGCATCTTGTGTAAAGGGGCCCTGAAATTATTTTGCAGTTATGTAAAATGTACAATATAAGTAACATCATTTATTATATTTCCTATTTGACCAACATCAGAACAAAATGAATATGCCATTTTTTGTTAAAATCTAACTGTCAATTGTTATTTGTGTAAATGAGATATTACAACTAGTTCAGTAGAAGTTTTAGTTGCATAAACACACACACAACTAGAAAGAGAGAGGCCTTTAAAAGCAGATTGATAATAAGTACTAATGGGAGAGAGAAACAGTCCAGTGCAGTAAATTATTCAAGTAGTTGTTAAAAAGCTTACAGACCACAGGATAATGTAAAGCTTGAATGGTAAATGCCAGCAATTTATCGGAATGCGTGCATTAATATGATACACAAAGCAGGCACTAATTGTTCCAGTTGGGTTTGATTCATAAACTTGTCGATATTTTAGTTTCAGCGGAATTTTTTTAATGCAAGTTGTCTCTTCTGCAGTTTAATTTTACTGCATATAGTTACTGTTCAAGAAATCAGAAATAGTCTGTGTACTATGATACATCACTTTACAGAGCACTTTCTTAATTGGAGGATGTGAGCAGCAGGTTTAAAGAAAGCATTTTTCTATGAAGGTTTTACCATTAAAAGAGGCAAATACCAAAGTCACTATTTTTTTTAAATAAAGTGTATTATAAAAGCTTTACTTATAAAATTTGCCAAGTGCAAAATCACATTATGATATATATGTAAAAACTAATTCAAGAAAAGTAGTGTAGTGAAAAGGTAATATATTTTTTCACAAATGTAGATAAACAGATAATATAATATAACCCTCTTACTGTAATTACCTTGTTAACGTGAGAAATGTAAGACTACATTCAGGGGTTGCCCTGGTTATAAAAAGTCAGAAGTACTTGCAGTGTACATAAAGTGAAATAATGTTTTGGACTTAATTACAGGAAGCAGACTATCATGTTTAAGATATAAACAATAGCATATAATATAGTGATTAATAATTCTGTACATTCATACTTATGTAAATGTTCTGTAGTGTATAATTGTAAGGCAAAATTTGAAGGATGGCTTGGATCATGTTTGATTTGCTGGGAAATTATGAAATTTACTGGACCACCAGTACTATTTCTAAACTCCAAATGTTCATTTTCCAGGTGTGTTTGACAAAACCTGTATATTCTATTATTGCCTAATTCACAAGCCTTTCCTTGGCACCTGTGTTTGACATGATTCCTGAGAGAAAGTCTTGCATTGCATGATGCAGTTTGTTTTACACTTTCCTCGTCTGCAGAGATGTGTAAATATATCAAATGTTTTATTTATTTGGGTGCTACTGTAAGTGGGCATTTGGTACCCTCTTATTTTGTAAAGTAAAATAAATCTCTATGTTCATATGCATTGAAATCAGCAATATTAGAAATGTTGTTAAAAAAGGGAATATGTGCAATGAAAAAATAAAATAAAATTACTAAAAATGAACTGTGTATACTTCAGTGTCAAGAACTGTATATACTAAATCCTTTGTATAAAATGGGAGCACTTGCTTCAAGAGTTGTGCTGTAACTGAGTAATGAATAATATTTTCAGCTTTCGAAATATATAATTTTTCATAGACCTGGAGACCACCTTTATATACATTATTGAGAGTCAGAAAGTACAAGTAAACAGTACCATTAACAATGTATGCATAATATTCTTAAAATCAAGTATTGTAATTTGGTACTGAAATCGTCAGAGGATTAAGGTTAGATTTATGTCTCCTTTACTTATCTTTGTTCAGCCTCTTTCACTTCTTTCTCGCCTCCTTCACTTTTCTCTATTGTCACCTCTCCATTTTTCTATCTCCACTTCTGTCGCACTCTCTCATCTCTTCACTTATTGTCTCGTGCTTCTTTCTCTCCTCACTTTTTTCACTTTTGTCTCCTTCACCTTCATTTCTTTCAATCTCTTGCCTCCTTTATTTCTCTCTTTCTCTACCTCTCACCACTGTCTCTCTCTGCCTCCCTTAGTTCTCTTAGTCTTTTTCTTCACTTCAACTGCTTTCATCATCTTTATGTCTATTTTCACCTTCACTGTCTCTCAAGACCTATATTCCTCTCTCATCTCCTTCACTCCAATCTCTTGCCTACTTCTGTCACCTGCAATTCTCTCTCACCTTCTTCATATTATTTCTCTCCACTCTTTCTACTTTTCTCTCTCTTATTGTTCCTTTAGTTCTCTGTCTTCTTTTCATGTCTCTTTTCTCTTCCTCGTTGGGTGGAGAGGCAGTTGCATTGAGCCTCAGATGAATGAGTGAGTTAGGAAGCAGCCAGAGGCAGTAGCATTGGTGGCCACCATCTCCAGGGTGGAAAGGGTTGCTGGAGATACTGCACCATGCTGGGGGCAGGGGAGTGGTCTGAGAGGTTGGTTCCTAGTTGCTGGTTTTCCATATTCCATTGGGGAGTTAGAGGTGCTGGCATACTCAGGCTCAGCAGCACAGTGTGAACTTATTTTTTATGGGCTATTAAGGTTTGCTCCAAAGTGGGCTGGCCAAGTCCTGAATAGAACAATCTCCTGTATAGGCACAGAGCCACACTGACTGAGATAAGTGTGAATAATGAAAAGCTCTCACCTATTGAAAACCAACCAGTTGAAAAAAATATATCTTCCCCCAGTAAATCCAAACACTATAATCACTGACAAATCCATCCCAGTACACCCCACTCAAAATAAATTGCCCATGCGCACATAAAATCACAGGCTGGCGTGCATAATTAAAAACATAAGAAATAGGAGTGGGCCATTTGGCCCTTTGAGCCTGCTCCACCATTCAATAAGATCATGGCTGATCTTCTACCTCATCTGCACTATCCCCATATCCCTTGATTCCCTTAATATTCAAAAATTTATCGAGCTCTGTCTTGAATATACTCAAAGACTGAGCCTCCGCAGCCCTCTGGGGTAGAGAATTTCAAAGATTCACCACCCTGTGAGTAAAGAAATTTCTCCTCATCTCAGTCCTAAATGGCCAACCCCTTATTCTGAGACTGTGACCCCTGTTTCTAGACTCCCCAGCCGGGGGAAACATCCTCCCTGCATCTACCCTGTCAAGTCCTGTAAGAATTTTGTATGTTTCAATGAGATTACATCTCATTCTTCTAAACTCTACAGAATATAGGCCTAGTCTACTCAATCTCTCCTCATAGGACAATTCCCCCATCCCTGGAACCAGTCTGGTGAACCTTTGTTGCACTCCCTCTATGGCAAGTATATCCTTCCTTAGGTAAGGAGACCAAAACTGTACACAATACCTCAGGTGTGGTCTCACCAGAGTCCTATATAATTGCAGTAAGGCGTCTTTACTCTTATACTCAAATCCTCTTGTAATAAAGGCCAACATACCATTTGCTTTCCTAATTGCTAGCAGTACCTGCATGTTAACTTTCAGTGGTTCATGTACAAGGACACCCAGGTCCCTCTGAACACCAACATTTCCCAATCTCTCACCATTTAAAAAATACTCTGCTTTTCTATTTTTCCTACCAAAATGGATAACTTCTCATTTCTCCACATTATATTCCATTTGCCATGTTTTTGCCCACTCACTTAGCCTGACTATATCCCCATGAAGCCTCCTTGCATCCTCCTCACAACTTACATTCCCACCCAGTTTTGTATCATCAGCAAACGTGGATATATTACATTTGGTCCCTTCATCCAAATCATTGATATAGATTGTGAATAGCTGAGGCCCAGGCACTGATCCTTGCGGTACCCCACTAGTTACAGACTGCCAACCCGAAAATGACCCGTTTATTCCTACTCTCTGTTTTCTGTCCGTTAACCAATCCTCAATCCATGCTAGTATATTACCCCCAATCTCTTGAGCCCTAATTTTATTTAATAACATCTTGTGTGGCACCTTATCGAATGCCTTCTGAAAATCCAAATACACCACATCCACTAGTTCCCCCTTATCTATTCTACTAATTACAAACTCAAAAAACTCGAACAGATTTGTCAAACATGATTTCCCTTTCATAAATCTGTGTTGACTGCCCAATCCTATTATTTTCTAAGTACCCTGTTACCACGTCCTAAATAAAAGATTCTAGCATTTTCGCTACTACTGATGTCAGGCTAACTGGTCTATAGTTCCCCGTTTTCTCTCTCCTTTCTTAAATAGTGGGGTTACATTGTCGCCTTCCAAACCGTGGGAACCGTTCTGGAATCTATGGAATTTTGGAAAATGACAACCAATGCATCCACTATCTCTATAGCCACCTCTTTCAAAACCCTAGTATGTAGGCCATCAGGTCCAGGGGATTTATTAGCTTTCAGTCCCATTAATTTCTCCAGTACTATTTTTTTTTGCTAATTCTAATTTCTTTCAGTTCCTCATTTTCGCTAGAGCCTTGGTTCTCCACTATTTCCAGGAAGTTTTTTATGTCTTCTTCCATAAAGACAGACACAAAGGGGGGAATTTTGCCGGCGCTCAGGGGGCAGGTTTGGAGGTGGGACTGCTGGCAAAATTGCAAAGATTGATAGCGGGTCCCAAACTTCCCAAGGGCCGGGTCCCCGATTTGCGCAGGGGCCCGACACCTCGCAGCAGGAAGAGGATTATAGGCACTTAATTGCATGTTAACAAGTAGTTAACAGGCAGTTAAGAGGTTTTTTTCCAATTTTGACAGGTTGACTGCGGGCTTCCCAATGTCAGGACACCACGCCAGGGTAAGTTTGGCATGCTGTTGGTCTACAGTAAGGTTTGTGCATTAATGACAGCTACAGAAGTGGTGTGAAGGATCCAATGGTACACTGGTGAATTTCAGAGGTAAGAAAATGTTGGTAAAATCATTTTTAATGTATTTAGACTTTTCTGTAGTTAACAAGGTTTGTTAACTACAGAAAAGTTTGTGTAGTTTGTGTAGTCCCACTTCATTGAGAGAACCTCTCTCACCAGTGACAGATCTCTTCTGTAACCTCACCTGCAGCTGCCATCTGTTTTATCCTAAGGAGAGAGTCACTGGAGAGCCTGGGTGCAAGGGCTCACTTTTGTACAGTGATTGGTAGTGTTTGCAGCACCTCAACGCTGTCAAACATTGAAAAATTATCTGTCAAAAAAAAATGCGTGTCCCCTTTAAGAAAACCGTCAGATGACGCGTCATCAACTGACGTCATCTGACACTGGCTTTCCCTTAATTGACCGGCAAGTCCGCAGAGCGGGCTTAACAAGGCCAACTGACGTAAAATTACGTCTGTGCGTCGGGCGTTGTTGGGGGCAGGATAGGACCCCGGAGGGCAGATGACCCGCTCCCAACTCACACCGAAAGGTAAAATCATGTATTTGTTTAATTTCTCTGCCTTTTCCTTATTCCCCATTATAATTTCTCCTGTCTCAGCCTGTAAGGGACCCACATTTACTTTCGCTAATCTTTTCCTTTTTACATACCTATAGATTTTCCAATAGATTCTCTCAATATGCGCTGAGGATGCTGAAGTGGAAAATCTCCCCTACTGTTGCTGTCCCAAATAAAATCAGTCTAAGCTTAACCTGGAGAGATTTTAGTTTGCAATGTGTCCACCTGGGACGGGGTGGGGAGGGAGTTTAAATCTCCACCCTACGCCTGTCTCCCGCCCCCCCACCCCCATTTATTAGCACCCTGCGTTTCTCTCGCTAACATTTGCAAACACCGGGATAGCTACACACAATTGTCCTCAGTTATTACCAGGTAAGCATACCAGGACTTGCATATATGGTTAGTAGTATAATGACAGCAGCAGGCAGTCTGGCTGTAGTGCTAACTGATCCCCTTAGCATGCCTTCTTTCTTCTTGAAACACTTCAATCACTAAATACTGTATTTGAGGAGCTTTAAATATAACCACCATCATTAAGTTTATATTGAGTTACCAATCAGCAAGGAATTTTGTAGCTTATAGTTAAATGCCTGATCACCCCTTGAGCTGCAGTGAAATGTTGTATTTTAGAGCTCTTTCCCATATCTCCTTTAATGATCTTCATGTTCTGCTGAACTCTTGTAAATGCTCAAATTACAATCAGTTATATGATGATTTTGTAATCATTATTAGCTGTTTTTGTTTCAACATTCTCTACATGTTCCAATACTGCAGAAAAACACTAGAAAGCCACTGGGAAAAAAATTAAACAAACGATGTGGCCCCTTACGAGCTCCTTTGCCTGTGGAATTTTCCTTTATGTCAGCTCTAGATGAGTGCACAGTGCCATCCCATCACAAACTATGAAAAATTGCATTAAAAGTTCACTTGACTACATTTTCAATCAGTTTTCATATTACAATGATTCCCTCATACAAATTATGCAGTGTAAATTGAGCAGGAATCCAGTGACGTGGATCCCTGCCCCATTTCCCAGCTCTTGCATGCCTGTTTTGTGTCAGCAGGCCAATCCCGCTGACTAGAAAATCCATCATTTGGCTTCAAATAAATCATTCTGTTGAATCTGCGCTGCCAAGGCCAATATATTCTTTCTGAGGTGCAGTTCCCAAAATTGAATGCAGTACTCCAGATTGGGTCTGACCAATGCTCTATATAACTGAAGTATAACTTCCTCCTCTTTGTATTCCCATCCCTTGAGATAAAGGCCGACATTCCACTAGCCTTTTGATTGCTTTTTCTACCTGTCTAATGGCTTTTAATGATTTCTGGACTTGGACTCCCAAGTGTCTTTGCTCTTCTATAGTTTCTAGTTTCTCCGATTTATCTTTCTTTTGCCCAAAGTGGATGGCTTCACATTTACGCACATTAAACTCCATTTTCCATAGTTTTACCCACTCACTTAATCTGCCTGTGTACCTTTGCAACCTCCTGCTCCTAACTGCAATACTCACTGTCCCTCCTAACTTAGTGTCATCTGCAAACATGGATATACAACGCTCTATTCCTTCATCCAAGTCATTAATAAATATGGTGAAAAGTTGAGGCCCCAGTACAGATCTCTGGAACACCACTTGTCACATTCTGCCAATCTGAGTATGTACCCTTTATCCACACTCTCTGCTTCCTATCCCCTAATCAATTTTTAACCCAAGTAAAGAGGCTGCCTCCAATTGCATACACTCTCATTTTTGCTAATAATCTCTTGTTTGGAACCTTATTGAATGCCTTTTGGAAGTCCATATGGATAACATCCATAGACACTTATCTATCTTATAAGTGACTTGCTCAAAATATTCAACTAGATTAGTAAAACATGGCATGCCCTTAACAAAACCATGCTGTCTCTCTCTGATCAACTCATACTTGTTCAGAGCGCAGTCACTCGATCCCTAATGACAGATTCTAGCATCTTCCCCACAACTGACATTCGTTTTCCGAAGAAATGATTTACAATTAGTATATTATTTGGATTAAAATATTTAGGCAACAGCACTTTAAAAGTTGGAATTGTATATTACAATTGAAATTAATATTTCATAACCCTAGCTATTCAAGACTGAACACAACAATGCTCTATGGTGTTGAATTCTTTCATTTGATACGCTGAGTAAAGTATCTTAAGGAGTGGAGTCAGTTTACCAATCCTTACATCGGGTAACACTTTTGCCTGTCATAATGAATAATTAAGGCATAGCAGTAATAGAGAACAGATTTCCTGCTTATTCCCTTTACACCAGTAAAATAGTTCATGCACATACTTGAATGTATTCACACCTCAAAATGTTAAACTATTTTTGTGTTTTGTCACAAATCAATTTTTACTGTCGCATATAAAAGCATTTTAAATAAGTTAATTGACAAAGGACTTTGTCGAAGTCTATTCTACAAACAAAGGGGAAAAAATTCAGGCTTGCCAATTTTGTATTGGTGTCTCTAGTTCAGTAATTAAAATGCAAGCTAAATAACCTGGTTGCAATTGCATTATCAATGCTACGCAGCATTTTAAAGAACTGAATCATGAGCCACGATTTTAAGTCTGGGCATGAATGTGGCATACGGGAAGCGGCCATGATGGTGCCAGTATGAGGCTCCAGCCATTTTAATTCCCGGGCCTTGTCTAAATGTGCAACGCTGACTCCTGCCTGAACGCGGCGGGGATGACGAGGAGACTGGCGGGTGAGAGTGGGATTTCGGGAGGCAGGAGGGTGCCACTAGGGACCCGAGAGAATGGTTCCCAGCACTAAGGCAGATATTAAGTGGTGGGGGGGGGGGGGAGGTGGCGATGGGAATCACAATTGGGGGATGGAAACCCAGGGCAAAGGAGGCTCAAGGTTTCCTTTAAAAAAAAAATTAAATCGAACTTACCTGGGCCTTTTCTGGCCATGATCCTTCCTGCAGCTGGTTTTCACTGGCGGCTCTAGCACTAAGCGTCGCACACCGCGAAACATAGTTAAAATTGCGTTAGGGTCCAAATGATGACATCAGACCCTGATATTTAAATATTGATGAGGTTCTCGCCTGCCTGTGGTGGGCGCCTTACCCACGACCAGAATTGACGGGGTTAAAATGGAAACAGGCACAAATGCATCAGGAGCGCTGTGGAAAGCCTCCGACCGCTGTTTTAACTACCTGCCCTTCTAGTTCTTGTCAGGCAGGCAGGGTTAAAATCGAGCTTCTCTCTGGATTTTCTTTCCTCCAACAAAACAAGTTCAATTCTGTGAGTCCTTCTTCAGAATTTAGTTAAATCCCTGAATCATGATAGTCGTTCTTCTTCTGAGCCCTCTCCAAGGCATCGATGTTCATTGATGGGAGGTTCCCCAAAACTTCAAATAATATGCTAAATGTAGCATTTAGTTGAGATCAAATGTGCCCAATGCATCCCAGTAATGTATGAATCTTGACAATAGCCTCACATTAACAGTGTATAATTAACAATCTTACACAAAACTTTTGCCAATGTACAATCATTCTAAATGTCGACATGTTTCATGTTTCTCATAACAATGTGTGTCACTTTACATTTAATCAGATTAGATGTCATTTGCCAATTCTTAATTTGCCCTAGATCACTTTGAAGGTATCAATCTTTCCTAGCCAACTTGTTATGTAGTGTGGCATAAAAAGTAGGAAACGGCACGAGAAGAATTTCATTGGCCTGAGACTGGGTGCCAAAAATGTGAAAGACTTGCTCATTTTCTTTTTTTAATGCAATGAAAATGAATTATGTTATTTACATACAATCTGACACTGACTATAATCAGTTTATGCAACATCAACTGCCATGAATAATCTATTAAAGTGAATCAAAATAGTATTGGCATTGCAAACATTCCGGATGACAGGAAGAGATTAACATTCAAGGCTGTAACATTAGGATGCAGGGGAAATATACCTTTGTAATTCCAATGTAATTGATACCTTTAAACGTAGCATTAATATGCAAATGAACTGGAAGGACAGTTGAGTGAAAACCGGATGCTGAGAGGCATTGATAATATAGATGTAAGTACGTTATTTAATTTGGACTGTGAGCGCAGAATTATTGGATGAAGGACCATGAGTAGCAAGGCTCAAGAGAAATGAGTGGTTTAAAGATTTCATCCATCCCAGCCTCAGAATACTGGATATGTAGAACAGTCAGGAAAGTTGTTAATGCTATGCTCACTAACTTATTCAAATAAAACATTAGAAACATGTCTGGTTAACAATGGAATTATAAAGATAATAAGCATTCACACAAATAGTCAAATAGAACCTGCTGGCTCTTGTGCTGCTGGGGGCATGGATCTGTTCTGGGGCTCCTGCTGCTCACTAGGATATGCACAAGGTACTTCTTGTAATATTGTAAATTTCCTAATAATGACAAGGTATTGGTCCGGTGATGAGTATAATTGTAATTGATAGCAATCAAAGGGATTAAGTAGACAAGCAGAGGAATGGCAGATGGATTTTAAAATGTAGATAAATGTACATAAAACAAGAATGCCTAAGGCATGATGCCCCTCTTTGAGGTCAAGTAGTGGTGGGGTGCAACTTTGACCCACCCCTCTGACTCCATCCCAACCCTGAGCCATTTCCCTGGGACAGGAGTCGTTATTAATGCAAGGCAGGTTCCCGCCAAGAAGTTGTCTACTAGTGCCCAGCCGCAAAATCCTGGCAGTCACTGTTGTAATGTAGGGGAACGCGGCAGCCAATTTGTGCATAGCAAGGTCCCACAAACAGCATTATGATAATGACCAGATGATCTGTTTTTATAATCATGTTGGTTGAGAGATAAATATTGGCAGGAGACTGGGAAGAACTATTCTTCAAATAGTGCCATGGGATCTTTTACATCCTGCTGAGTGGGCAGATGAAGCTTTGGTTTATCTCATCTGAAAGATGATACCTATGACAGTGCAGCACTCCCTCGGTACTGCATTGGAGTAATATCCTCCTCCATTGGACAGCATCTCAGGACTTCCCTCATGTGTTTCCACTCCTACATGTTTGAGTGCAGCTACCAGATCTCTATCAATTCTTTCTCTTTCTTTCCCCACACAGTTATCTCTAGAGTCTCCTAAGGATTTTTGTCTCAGACCTCCTCTTCTTCCTCATCATTGCAGGCAAGTGGTCAGAATCCATATGATGATGATAACCAGTTCTACCTCTCCACCAACTCCCTCAGCCCTATCAGTCTGCCTACATTTAATCATGGATGAGTCAACATTTCCTTCAACTGAACATTGGAAGTCTAAAGCCATCACTTTCAGCATCTGTCATAATCTCCATTCCCTTGCCATTGACACCATCCCCCTTTCTGGCCACTCATTCAAGCTGAATCAAACTTTCCAAAACCTTGGTGTCCTTTTCAACCTATATCTGAGCTGTATCCTAACCACCATCAAAACATTTATTTCCACCTCTGTAATATTGCCTGTCTCCACCCCAACCTCAGCCCCACCACTGTTGGAATGTTGACCTTTATTTCAAAGGGGTTGGAATATAAAAGCAGGGAAGTCCTGCTACAACTGTACAGAGTATTGGTGAGACCACACCTTGAGTACTGCGTACAGTTTTGGTCACCTTATTTAAGGAAGGATATACTGTACTTGCATTGGAGGCAGTTCAAAGACGATTCACACGGTTGATTCCTGAGATGAGGGGTTTGACTTATAAAGAAAGGTTGAGCAGGTTGGGCCTATACTCATTGGAATTTAGCAGAATGAGAGGTGATCTTATTGAAACATATAAGATACTGAGGGGGCTTGACAGGGTAGATGCAGAGGATGTTTCCCCTCATGGGGAAATCTTGATCTCGGGGGCATAGTTTCAGAATAAAGGGTCGCCCTTTTAGAACTGAGATGAGGAATTTCTTCTCTCAAGAGGGTCGTGAATCTATGGAATTCTCTGCCCCAGAGAGCTATGGAAGCTGGGTCATTAAATACATTTAAAGTGGAGATTGACAGATTTTTACAAGATAAGGGAGTGAAGGGTTATGGGGAGCGGACAGGGAAGTGGCTTTGAGCCCAAGATCCACCAAATCCGGCCTCGGGTGACTGTCTGTGTGGAGTTTGCACATTCTCCCCGTGTTTGCGTGGGTTTTCTCCGGGTGCTCCGGTTTCCTCCCACAGTCCAAAGCTGTGCGGGTTAGGTTGATTGGCCATGATAAAAATTGGCCCTTAGTGTTAGGGGGGATTAAATACGTGGGGTTACGGGGATAGGGCTTGGGTGGGATGGCTGTCGGTGTAGGGACCGCGTGCTAGGGTTTGGATGATCAGCCATGATCTCGTTGAATGGCGGAGCAGGCTCGAAGGGCCGAATGGCCTACTCCTGCTCCTATCTTCTATGTTTCTATGTTTCTATGATCTTATTGAATGGCGGAGCAGGCTCGAGGGGCCAAGTGGCCTATTCCTGCTCCTATTTCTTAAGTTCTTCTTATGTTCTTATGTTCAAGCTTTTGTCACCTATTGCTGATCTCTCACCCTCCACCCTCCATAAACTCCAGCTTGTCTGAAACTCAGTTGCATGCATCCTGCATTGTACTAGGTCCCCTAATTCCTGTGCTTGCTGACCCCATTGGCTCGCTATCCCTAATTCATTGAACTCAAAATCCTCATCCTCAACTTCAACTCCCTCCATGACTATGCCCACCCTATCCCCACCTCCTCCAGCCTTATTTATCTTCGTACATCCTTCAGTTGTTTGACTAGCCATACTCTCTGGAACTCCCTCCCACTCTCTCTCTCTCTATGGTTTGACATCCGTTCCTTTGTCTAGTTTATTTTTTTTCTCTGTCACCCTCTGTAAAGCACCTGGAAATGGTTTCTACATTAATAGCACAGTATAAAAGCAAGTTGTTGGTGTCCCTTAGTTACAACCGGCTATTTATTATGGATGGGGTTCTGTTGGGTCCCAAACATTGTGTTATAATGAGTGTTTACTGCACTACAACCGTTGATGTTAAAGGGACCTTGCTGTCTGGTTGGGGAGATTCTTTTGGTAAGCTGGAACAGGCACAAATAGCCTGCACTGACAAATGTTTGCAACTCTTATTGGGAATACATGCAATCATGGACTCAATAACATAATTGTGGCATAACACTATCAACATACTATTTATGAGACTATTAAGCTAACTTAAACATCAATTTAACGAGAGGGCAATACAACTTAAAAGGAATTCGCAACACTCATGAAAATCTCAAAACCTACTTGGAGCGGAGCTGAATCGTGGCTTGAATTCAAAATAGAGAGCAAGAACAGGATTATTGAACAGACCTATTGAATAATTCCTGGCCATTCTCATTCTATGGACACGAATGGAAAATATGTGCCTCCAATTGTGTTCAATCTGCTCATCCATTAATCTTTGAGATTGGAACTAATCTCCTGAGCCATACCTCATTGCTTTGATTGCCAAGTTCCTGTCCTCCCACATTCCAGCAAGCACAAATAATTTCGCGTTTTGTAGAACATTTTTATATCCAGGCAATTAAATCACAATTATTCTCATCTGCATGCCGGCTGTCAGCTGCCTGCCCAAAACACAGCTGATTGGCGGGTGGGGGTGGAATTTTGGGTTGCGGGACAATGGTCGCCGATGCTCAGGTTAGTCGTGGGGCGGTGGCTTTGAGAGGGCCTTGTGAGCGAGAAGGAGGTGGGAGCTTGGGGAAGGGGGCGAGGCCTAAACTTTGCTGCTCCACCAGTCCCACAGGGAAATAAAATAAAGTTAAGAAAATGTGCCTGGATACTCTTCACAAGCATCTGAGTACATGTCATTTTTATTGGGCTTAAATATAAAACAAGATACACTGGCTTAGAAATTCGATCGCGCCCAAAAAGCTGTGTGTAGTGGACAGGGCTGGTGCTGCACGTGCCTGTTCATGCAGTCCCAGGGCCCACATGACTTGGTGATGGGATCTCATTATAATGAATCAGGCGCATAGCTCGCCCTATTCATTAGCTGCATACCCATTTGGGGTAGGAAATCCAGCTTCACTGACAATAACATCAACCTGCTTCACAGGAGCATTTATAAAACAAAATTTGAACCCAAGCCACTTAAGGAGATAGAAGGAGTAGTCGGCAAAAGCTTTGTCAAAGAAGTCGGTTTTAAGAAGGACCTTAAAGGAGGAGAGAGAGGTAGAGAGGTGGAGAGGTTTAGGGAAGGGAATTCCAGAAGTCTGGAGCCCAGACAGCTGAAGGCACGGCTGCCAATGGAGCGGCAAAGAAAATCGGGGATGTATAAGATGCCAGAATTGGAGGAGCGCAGATATCTCAAGACTGGAGGAGGTTACAGATTTAGAGAAGGTCAAAGCCATGGAGGGATTTGAACACCAGGATGAGAATTTTAAAAGTGAGGCATTGCTGGACTGGGAGCAAATGTAGGACAACGGGCACAAGGGTGATGTTTGAACGGGACTCTTCATAACAATCCTGCTCTCTTACTCTCTGCTCACATCTCCACCACCTCCAGCCTCACTACTCACAATACTGTCTTCCGTATCCCTTCACTCTCCTACAATCACGACACTTCACTCCACCTCCGTCTCCTGATACTCAAACACTCACCACTCTTGGAACCCTCACTTGCTCACACCTCACATATTACACGCTGCATACCAACTATGCTACCATGACAGGCAGCTCACAAAGATGTCACGGACCCATTCCCTTCTTTCTTGCAGGTGAAGGTTGCACACAACTTGTGCCAGGAGGCTGCCACCAGCGGAGACATACACCTCCACTCCCCCGTGGATGAAAATGTTCTGGTCATCACGGGCAGGAGGAGAGTCATGGCCATGGTGAGTTGCATCGCTGGAGGAGATGTCGCTCAGGCTTTGTTCACACCCTTATCCTCTTTGTCCCTTCTTACTTCTATCTCACCCTACGCAGTCTGCATGAAAACTGCCACTGATTTCACCAGCCAATGCCAAGATGTTGAGTCTGCAGCCGGGCCCTCAAGGCTCAGAACTGCTCAAGGTTGCCCACCACGACCATCTGAAGTGTCCTCAATGGAAGCTCAACAGTTTTCCCTCTTCCAAGCTGTAGCCACTGGTGAAACACTTTGCAAGAGCACTAGGATATGTAATTGGGCATGTAATACAGGCACTAAGGGGTTGGACAAGGGTAAATCTTCATTATTTCTGTGACTATTAGACATGGATGGAATTGAGTTGTTGGATACATTTGTTGTGTTTTTCTGGGTTTGGTGTTGGTGTTAATATTTGTAGTTAAGTGAGAGCCAGAGCCATAAGGCTAGAGTGAAGGAAGGCAATAGGAAGGTGGTAGTAAGGATGTTGGTGATAAGGATTGTGAGACAGTTTATCTAGTGGGGATGGGAGGGATGTTTCATGTGAAGTGTTCTTGGATGTGCTGCTTTATGAGAGTTCTGGCAACTAGGGTTGATGCAGCTTCTGCTCTTCCTCCTCTTCCTGCTGCTGCTCCTCCTCCTCATCTCTCTGCACTTCTTGTTCCTCAGCGGTTGGTCAGCGCTCTTCCCTTATGATTGAAAAGGTATGCAACACGCCGACTGTCTGCTTGATTGGTTTCCTGGTGGCAGTATGGTTCTCATTGCAGGCCAGGTCTGCAGCTTTGCCCAGGTTCCTGATAGGAGTCACGAGCCAAGTGTGAAGGGGATAGCCCTTCTCGCCCAGTAACCAACCTGTAACCTGATGGCCTGGTTGGAATAAATGCAGAACAGCGGACTGATGCAAAATGAATGAATCGTGCCTGCCTCCAGTAATGAATCCTTTTCCATTCATAATGACACCAGGCTGGTGATGGGGAGCAACCAGGGCACTGTGGGTGTAGTCTATGGCACCTTGCACCATTGGGAATCCTGCAATGAGGGCAAAGTTTAGTCCTCTCTCATCCTACTTCACTCTGTCTGAGGGGAAAGAGATGTCAGTGTTCCTCCTGGTCTTGGAGAGGGATTTCCCAGAGTTTTTCCTACATTGACCCAAGATATTTTATATTTTTTGTTTATCTCTCCCAGAGATTGCGTAGATGTGTTGGGAGAGGGTCGGGGTGCTGATGGTGTGCAAACACCATACCTTGCCAGGATGGGACAGGCTCAGTGGATCAGCTGGTCTTTGCTTTCCATTTTTTGTCTATTCATATGCTGCAATATATTTACTGTTACATTTCTCGTGATATGTTGCACAAAATTTGAGAAGACATTATCGAATCCTTTAAAAACATTCATCTTTCCAACCTTGAATTATCTATTTGAACAATTCTTTTGTTGATTAAGGTAAAGACAAATGTGGCCACTTTCTGTCTGCTGTACTGTATTCCTGTATAAATCCATGGTTTTAATTCAAAATGCTTCAATTTCACTTTGATTTTCCTCTAGATGTATTTATTTTTCTTTCGGAGGTGGGTGATAGGCAGTTAGAATCGATTCAAAAAGGTAGAACTATCCTTTCCCTTCGTTGCCGTCCTTCAGAGAGACTTGGCTTCTCTCAGTCCACGATCCCCCACCTTATCATTTGGTTGTTTAAACAAAGCATCAGCAGGAAGTTTTCTTTAATCTTTTCCAGCTTAAAATAGCTAACAGAAAGCGATAATCACTAACTTTTAATCAAGGTTTGTCTTAATTGAGACTTTCAAACTCATCGTTTCATAGAGTCAAATCTAAGTTTTCACAAAAGCAATGACTTTTTCTTCATGCAAGTCGAAAAATATTTACAAACATAAAGAAATGTTTGGAGTTGGTAGCAGCAAGCTGGTGGAGAAATATTTCACTGGTGTTCACAATAGGCTTGGACTACAGTGAGCGCATGGGAAACCTTGAAAGGAAGATGTCGTTCTACTGAGGCAAAGAAAATAACCAATAGTATTAACAGCTTGAGAGATATTTAAACAAATGTGTACATGCATTTAAGCATCACATGTGGCTCACGTATGGTATGTATCTAAGTGACCCACAAAGACATAAGATTTCAGACATTCCTGGTCTTAAGCCATTAAATGACATTGCTGAGCTGAAGTCAACTTTTGGAATGAAGCTTTTTCACGTCACTGAGGGGGGCTGATGTTTATATTGGAGCTGGAAGGGGATGCTTCTGCAGTTCATGATGCTGAATTGAGATATTGTGGTCAGCACCAGGCAGTCAGTCAGGGCTGAAGCATGATGAATGACCACCTGTTTCAAGATTCTAGTCATTGGCACTGGATGGTGGGAAAAAAACTCCCTTCTGCAACGCTGGACCAGAGACAGCCTCACCAAGAGTTGCAAATCCACCATGGAATATTTTTATAATACTGTAAATAACTGAGAAAAAGAGAAAGGTTTCGGGGAGGGAGGAGGGAAGAATAAACAAGTTACTTGGGACTTTGGTAACTTTTCTAATGTGGTAGGTAAATAGTTATATAACATATCCACGGACCGTGTATCTTTCAGATGAGACGTTAAACTGAGGCCCCGTCTGCTCTCTCAGGTGGACGTAAAAGATCCCATGGCACTATTTCGAAGAAGAGCAGGGGAGTTATCCCCGGTGTTCTGGCCAATATTTATCCCTCAATCAACATAACAAAAACAGATCACCTGGTCATTATCACATTGCGGTTTGTGGAAGCTTGCTGTGCGCAAATTGGCTGCCGCGTTTCCTATATTACAGTCGTGCCTAGACCTCAAAAGTACTTCATTGGCTGTAAAACACTTTGGGACGTCCTGAGGTCGTGAAAGGCGCTACATAAATGCAAGTCTCTCTTTCAGTTATGTGGTAAATTGTTTCAGTATAATTTGCTACATTAGAACAACGGGCAAAGTGCTGACGCATTGAAGCCACATCAAAATTGTGGAAAATATCAGAAACCACACTCCAGCTCCCAGACTACCCATGAGCAATGCCACTGGAGACCAGTCTTTCTAACTGTGATACTGCCATATTGTCTATTCCATACTTGAATTGGTAGTCCCAGTCAAGAACCGAATTTCAGTTACATAAACTAATCTTACATTCATCTAAACTTTGTTTTTTTTAAACTTCTACATGATCAAACATGCAGTAGGCCCTTTGCTTATCAAAGTGTCATCCATAATGAATTTACTCAGACTGAATGATTCACAAGTGTTCACCAATGATATGCCTTTTCCCTCCTTGGTGGAGGTATACCTAACAACAACTTGCATTTATATAGTGCCTTTAATGTAGTATAGCGCCGCAAGGTGCTTCACAGAAGCGTTATCAGACAAAATTTGACACTGAGCCACACAAAGAGATATTAGGACAGGTGACCAAAAGTTTGGTCAATGATGTAGGTTTTAAGGAGCGACTTATAGGAGCAGAGAGAGGTAGAGAGGATTATGGATGGAGTTCCAGAGCTTAGAGCCTAGGCAGCTGAAGGCATGGCCGCCAATGGTGGAACGAAGGAAATCGGGGATGTTCAAGAGGCCAGAATTGGAGGGTTGTAGGGCTGGAGGAGGTTACGGAGATAGGGAGGGGCAAGGCCGTGGAGGGATTTGAACACAAGTGCTCACTTAGTGTGCTGAAAACCACTTCTTCATGCTAGATTGACAACTCTGACTGTAAGCGATAGTGATTACTTTCTGGAAAACATCTCTATAATGACATGAGGAAACTTTTTTAACCTGCACCCAAAACTGGCGCAAGACTGCAGTGCTCATCAAAGCCATGGTCGGAAGGCCCGAGCCATTTTCAATCTGCAGGTGCCAAAAGGGGTGCTTCACTGCAGCCCGCCAGTTGGCTTCTTCACAGAGCTGGCCGGTGGTTCGGGCCAATTGGAGTGGGTGGGTGTACCCAATCCTGTTGGGGAAGAGAATGGGCCTGCATTGCAACAGAAGATTTTTGTGGCACCGCAAGGACTTTTTCTTCAGTCGTCCTTTAAGGACCGCTGCTTAGATCACACAGCAACTGATATAACAGGGCCCAGGGTGCACACTCCACCCATTTGTACATGAAAATTGCAATCGGGGTCCTGATTTGCATATTTAAACAACCCCCTGCCTTGAATCAGGCATGCCTTGGGCATCAAAGAGATGGCTGAGGTGCTTGTCACCCATTTTGCAGGTGAGAAATAGACAGTTGTCAGTTGAAAATCAACTCCATAAATCTAAATTTTTTTACAATAGGAATATAGATATAGGCCCGATTTTAACTCCAGCCGGGTTTTGGGCAGATGGATAGAGAGATGCGTTGGAAACTCACCCGCTGCTCTAGAAATGGGCTATTTTAGCTCCCGGGCCTCATTTAAGTCCTGCCAGTCAGAGGTCGCCTGCCGGCACCAGGGAAGTGGCAGGATTGGCTTTGGGGGCCATCTCACAGGTGGCTCGCCTTCGGGATGGGGGCTAGTCCACAGCAAGGGGGGAGCCTAAGTTATCCTTGTGAGGCCAGGAAGAGCACTGCTGCTCCTCCTGACCTCACATGGAAAATAAAGAAAACATTCCCGTTTGAACCTCTTTTGGTCCCGGCTCCTCTTCCCATGGTCTTCACCTAGATTCAAAGCTACCGCAGTTTCCCCACTCAGGCACCAGTTAAAATTGCAGTCGGCCATCATGGGGTTCCAACGTACTTATGTAAAGAAGGACCTTGCCTGCTTTGGGTGAGTGTTCTTGTCACCAGCTCAATAGAGCAGGTTAAAATTCAGAAAGGTGAGCTCCTGGCAGCTTTCCAGCTGGTAAATAAGCTGAGCGATTTTAACTGCTTGCCCGCTCGGTTCCCATCAGAGGAGTAGGGTTAAAATCGCCCCCATAGTATTCAAAATATTGCAAAACGTATTTGCATTTTACTCTGAATAGATTTTGGGAAAACCATTTTACTTTTTAAACTTGCGTAAGCAGCCCAGAAATGCCTGCGATTCTATATTTGGTTAGTTCAGTTGCTCTCAGTTATGCCAGGATATCTTTTGAATAATGTCTCAGTTTATGCTCTTTATAGCAGTGAACTTGGAAGGGAGCCAAATTATCCCTTTGCCATTGTTACTGTGAGAAAATAGCAATTGCAGCTGTTTGCCATTAGTTTTGAATCTGATGCGTTTGGATCAGTTTAGATTAAGCCAAACTGAATCTCTGAACCAAGGTCAGTTTGTTTAAGCATAAACTGAAGCATTTTTAAAAAATTCAGCTCAAGCATTCCAACATCACACAAGATAAGCTTTCTTTATATTTAGGATTTCTTCAAATATTTAGGGACACATTTCAAGAAGAAAATTACTTCTATATCATTTTTTTTTACACCTGTAGGGGTAGAAATTAGTCTGGGTCCGTTTTTGGGTACTAACTCGCCGCTGCTCAGCCGGTGCACGGCCTAACCGAGAGACCCCAGGCTGGCCCAAAATTAGGCCTTGGGCCTCGTTAACATCTTATTCGTGAGCTGCCAGTGCCTGAAGGCAGCACTCGCACTGCTAATGGTGAATGTTAAGCTGCTTGCCTTGCCGGCAGAAGGAGGGTCTTGGAGTGGGCAATGGGGAGGAGCGATAGCTCTGCCTGGCTCCACAGATAGTTTAAAAAAAAATTACAAAAGTATAACTTTTTGTTGCCGGCCGCTGAATAATCCTGAGCGGCACCTGCTCTGCTCATCGGAAACTAATTTTACAGTGCGCTCCTTCAACAGGCGTTCGGCTCTTAAGTTACATATGCAAGGGGCCTAATGCTTGTTTTAGGCAACTGCCCAGGATGCCTAAATAGTGGGCTCGACAAATTTAGCAGTGGCCCAGATGCACGTGCAGATTGACCACTGGCTGTCCAACTGCTAAATTTGTCAGCATTGTGCCTGTTTTATGCCCAAAAGTGCAACACAGACTGACTTCTACCCCTTCCCTCCAGTGTTTAATTTATTTCTTTTTGATTGGTTAAGTGTTTGATTTTTGGCTTCCGAATTGGTTATTTTCTGTTGTGATTATCTCAACGATTACATAGCACAAAAAAGGTGGTTATATTTTTGGGGTTTGAACATTTCTCTTGTGCGCTGTGCCAAAGATTACTTCTGGTGTGGAGATGCCTTCGACTAGTGAGCCCTTGGTTCCTATGAACTGGACTGTTAATTTAAAAGCACGGGGGTCCCAGATGCCCCATTGCCCACGCTACGCCGTTATCAGTTTGCACTTCCAGCAAGTTACGGCGAAAAGATTTTTCGAGCTGAAGGGTGCAGGAAAAAGTCTAACCAACAGCGTACACCACGAGATGCCCCATTCCAGCAAATTCTGGCCCAATGCAGCGCAGCCTGGGCTTTTAACATTGCAATTGAACTTAGCTCAGTGGAATTGACACAAGCCCTCTCATTTCTTCTAGCCTTGGGATAGTAAAAGAATACACACTATTGGACCACGTGATTTAGCCTATAAACTAAAAATCAGATTTATCGAAACCAAAGGTTAAACAAGGCATAAGGCCAATATAGTTACAGAATTTCTAACCTATTTTTTTCAAATACAAACAATAACAAAAGACATAACAAACTCTTAATAGTAATACACTTGGATTGAAATCTGTAACCTAACATTTGTACATGAAATTTCACCTAAAATCCACGGAGTCTCTGTACGCCATTTCCACACAGTATAGTGGTGTAACAAGAACTCATGAACTGTGGCAGGCGGTCCAATTTATCCTTCAGAATCAGAAACATCTAGCTACTGAGCTGTACATATAGAAACATAGAAACATAGAGATAGGAACAGGAGTAGGCCATTCGGCCCTTCGAGCCTGCTCCGCCATTCAATGAGATCATGGCTGATCTTCCTCTGAGATCTTAGCTGATCTTACCAGTTCAGTACCCCGTCCCCGCCTTTTCTCCGTAACCCTTAATCCCCTTAGCCTTCAGAAATATATCCAATTCTCTCTTGAAAATATTTATTGAATTAGCCTTCACAGCCCTCTGTGGCAGGGAATTCCACAGGCTCACCACTCTTTGAGTGAAGAAATTCTTCCTCATCTCTGTTTTAAATGATTTGCCCGCTATTTTTAGACTGTGGCCCCTGGTTCTGTGCTCCCCTGCCATTGGAAACATTCTCTCTGAATTCAGCCTGTCCAGGCCTGCCATAATTTTATATGTTTCGATGAGATCCCCTCTCAATCTTCTAAACTCCAGTGAGTACAAGCCCAAACTATTCAATCTCTCCTCGTAGGTCATTCCCGCCATTCCAGGTATCAGCCTGGTGAATCGCCGCTGCACTCTTTCCATGGCAAGAACATCCTTCCGCAGATGGGGCGACCAAAACTGTACACAATACTCCAGATGCGGTCTCACCAGCACCTTGTACAGCTGTAGTAAGGTATCCCTATTCCTATACTCGAACCCCCTTGATATGAAGGCCAACATACCATTTGCCTTCTTAATCGCCTGTTGCACCTGCATGCTCTCCTTCAGTGACTGGTGCACAAGAACACCCAGGTCCCTCTGCACTTCCCCATCTCCCAATCTATTGCCATTTAGATAATAATCTACCCTCCTGTTTTTACCCCCAAAGTGGATAACCTCGCATTTATCCACATTATAGTGCATCTGCCACGTATCCGCCCATTCTCCCAACCTGTCCAAATCGCACTGTAGCCTCCTGACATCCTCATCAGAGCCCACCCCTCCTCCTAGTTTAGTGTCGTCAGCGAATTTGGAAATATTGCATCCAATTCCCTGATCCAGATCATTTATATATATTGTGAACAGCTGGGGTCCCAGGACAGATCCTTGCGGCACCCCGCTGGTCACTGCCTGCCACTCCGAAAACGAGCCGTTTATTCCAACTCTCTGTTTTCTATCCGCCAGCCAGTTCTCTATCCACGTTAATACTTTGCCCCCAATCCCATGAGCCTTAATTTTGCATGATAATCTTTTGTGTGGAACCTTATCGAAGGCTTTCTGGAAGTCAAGGTACACCACATCCACTGGCTCTCCCCCATCTATTTTACCAGTTACTTCCTCAAAAAATTCCAGCAGATTAGTCAAACACGATTTACCCTTTGTAAATCCATGTTGACTCTGTCCGATCCTTTCCCCATTTGTCAAGTGCTCCGCTATTTTATCCTTAATAATGGACTCTAGCATTTTGCCCACAACCGATGTAAGGCTTACTGGTCTATAATTCCCTGCTTTCTCTCTACCCCCCTTTTTAAATATTGGGGTAACATTAGCTACCCTCCAATCCACGGGTACTGTTCCCGAGTCAATGGAGTTCCGGAAGATGATCCTTAGAGCATCTGCTATCTCCAGGGCCACCTCCTTAAGTACCCTAGGATGTAGTTTATCAGGCCCCGGGGATTTGTCGGCCTTCAGTCCCCTCAACTTACCCAACACCATATCCCTAGAGATACTAATTTCTGTCAGCTCCTCCCTCTCATTAGTCCCTATGTTTGCCGATATTCCTGGGAGGTTATTTGTGTCCTCCTTTGTGAATACAGAACCAAAGTATGAGTTTAATTGGTCTGCCATTTCCTTATTCTCCATTATATATTCTCCCGAATCGGACTGCAAGGGACCGACTTGGGATTTTACCAGTCTTTTCCTCCTGATATACCGATAAAAGCTTTTGCAGTCTGTCTTTATGTTTGCTGCAAGTTTACTTTCGTATTCTATTTTCCCCTTCCTGATTAATCCCTTTGTCCTCTTTTGCTGTATCCTGTACTGCCCCCAATCTTCCGGTCTGGTGCTTTTTTTTGCCAGTTGATATGCCCTTTTTTTTGATTTTATGCTGTCCCTAATTTCCCTCGTTATCCACGGTTGAGCCACCTTTTTAGGTTTATTTTTATGCCAAACCGGTATAAACATGTTCTGGAATTCTTCCATTCTATCTTTGAATGCTTGCCATTGTCTATCCACTGTCAATCCCCCCAGAAACACCACCCAATCAATCTTACCCAATTCCCGTCTCATACCCTCGTAATTCCCTTTATTTAAGTTCTGGACCTTAGTCTCTGATTCAATTTCCTCACTCTCCATCTCGACTGAGAGCTCGATCATATTATGATCGCTCTGACCCAAGGGGCCTCGTACAAGAAGATTGTTGATAAGTCCCTTCTCATTGCACAATACCCAGTCTAAAATGGCCTGATCTCGAGTCGGCTCCTCGACATATTGGTCCAGATAACCGTCCCGAAAACATTCCAGGAATTCCTCCTCCTCAGAATTTTTACTAATTTGGGTAGTCCAATCAATATGTAAATTAAAGTCACCCATGATGACAGCTGTGCTCTTATCGCACGCTTCTCTAATTTCCCTTTTTTTTTTTTTGAACTAGACTTCAAAACAACTGGCCCTCTCCCCTCTGGAACCTGGAACCATCAACCAAGTGGACAAGCTACCAATCAGACCAAGTCAATAGACTCAAGATAGTTAGCGAGATCAACACGAATGTCTTAGCAATTAAAAACCATGACCTTATCAAGGCCAAAGAGTGTCATGGTAGCTATATATAGGCATGTCATCTGTGGACCTGGTTTTCCTCACAATGTAATTTCTAGCCAAAATTATAGAATATGGAATTCACCCAGCGATACAAATGAATCCTACAGTAACGCACATTTAAAGTGACCGGCCACATATCATATAAATAGCAAGAATAAACTTTGTGTGCGGAACTATCAACTTCAGCTGAGGCGTAAAACAAGCAATAGCAGATCGTCCGCCCGTTATACACCCGCCCGATTTTCCTTTGCATTGACTTGAGTAGACGGGGTGTTTAACGGGCGGTCAATCCGCTAACGCCCATTTTACCACCCGCCCGGCTGAAGTTGAAAGCTTCAACCTACGATTTGAATCATGTCAGAACTCCAATTCATTACAAACACGTGTACAAAGAAAAACACCCAATCCCATTCTGCTTAAAACACCCAATCCCATTCTGCTCCGAAAGAATTCCAGCCACCTTGGCAGTCCCCATCCATACTCAGACTCCAAGGAAAGCTTTTTTAAAATTAGGTGTTTTTATTTTGTTCTCACTGCTTTGAATTCTTAGGTGAGTTGATTAATGATTAATGAATGAAGCATTCTGAGGAATGAAATGGTAGAGAAGGTACCTGCATACGTCTGGAGCTCAGATTATGAAGAGGCTGATGTAGAACATGCTGAACCTCCACAAGCCTGCACCACAATTTCTGAGCAAGTCGATAGTAGAGGTTCTGGACATGCAGAAGATTTTAAGATCAATTTATCAGGAGTTCAATTTAGAGACGCATGGCTAAGCTGAGTTAGAGACACCCATTTATTTAGGTACTGGATTAATTTTTTATAAAATCTCTGGAAAATGTGCAACAGCAGAGACACTAATGTTTAGTAATACATTTTATATGTTACTTTTCCATATGTACCAATGCTTCTCACCAGCGTTAAGTATAGGCAGCAGCATAGGGTATAAAAAGATAATAAACTAACTTCACATTTGTACTGTGTATTAGCTATTTGATAAATTGCACCAGCAATTGCTTCTAATATGTCATATCAAGACTGTTGTATGAACCATTCACCAGCTGGGATCCATTTTATTTCATCAAATTTGGAGAGAGGGTGGCACCATTTGCTTTTCTTAATTCATTTTCTGGACGTGGGTGTTGCTTGTAAGGCCAGCATTTATTGCCCATGAGAAGGTGGTGGTGGGCCTTCTTGAACCGCTGCAGCCCATGTGGTGAAGGAGCTCCCACAGTGCTGTTAGGAAGGCAGTTCCAGGATTTTGTCCCAGTGACGATGAAGGAGTGGAAATATATGTCCAAGTCACGATGGTGTGTGACTTGGAGGGGAACTTGTAGGTGATGAAGTTCTCATGCACCTGCTGTCCTTGTCCTTCTAGGTGGTAGAGGCCTTGGGTTTGGGAGGTGCTGTCAAAGAAGCTTTGGTGAGTTGTTGCAGTGCATCTTGTAGATGGTACACACTGGAACCACAGTATGCCAGTGGTGGAGGGAATGGATGTTTAAAGTGGTGGGTGGGCTGCCGATCAAGCGGATGTGGGCATCGCTGGCAAGGCCAGCATTTATTGCCCATTCCTAATTGCCCTTGAGAAGGTGGAGGTGAGCCGCCTTCTTGAACCGCTGCTGTCCATGTGATGAAGCTACTCCCACAGTGCTGTTAGGGAGGGAGTTCCAGGATTTTGACCCAGCGACAATGAAGGATCGGCGATATACTTGGAGGGGAACTTGGAGGTGGTGGTGTTCCCATGCGCCTGCTGCCCTTGTCCTTCTAGGTGGTAAAGTTTGTGAGTTTGGGAGGTGCTGCCGAAGAAGCCTTGACGAGTTGCTGCAGTGCATCTTGTAGATGGTACACAGTGAATGGATAATAACTAGGTTGTTTTTAATAAAAGAGGAAGGTCTGTTTTGAATTGATGGGTTTAGGTAGAATTTAAATAGCTTGAAATCTCTAGTGTTGTTGATGCAAATGTTCTTCTAATTTGCCATTGTAAACAGCCATACAATCAACTTGTCGTCTCTCCTGCTAGCAGATTAACAAAATTTATTCCTGTGGCTGATAAAAAGTCATCACCCTTCTTCAGCAATCTGATTTGAGGTGACTGCACGGTTGCCACCCCATCCAGCTTTTAAACCGACAGTTCAGTTTTTTTGAATGGTCTGCTTGGAGATATTTCAGACAGTGTATCGAAAATAATATGATGTTCCCAAAGTGCAAGAAGTAAAAGTTACGTCACAGTGACTGATGGATTGCCAGCAGGGTAGCCACACCAAATCAAGCGAAAGACCATTCCTATTCCATGACTGGACCATGAACTATGCAAGAAGGAGCATAAAAAGGCCAATGGTTTCCTGTGTTAAACATATGACAGACATCAAGTTGGCAGCTCGTTTAACTTTTTACATCAAGCGTTCAAATATTACTTTGATGACAAGTTGCTTACACCAGTTCAGGCTGACAGGAAATGTTTAATTGATTTTTGATATACTCTCTTGCTGTATTTTTTCGAATTTGAAATATGACAGAAGACATTGTTTGCACCACATGACACCTTTCAAGCCTACAGTGCTAGTTTGTATCAGAAACTCCTGTTCAACCAGCCATAAGTGGAACTTCAAATATCTACCTATAAAGGGGTATGGTCGCTGTCAGCTTCCTGCAACAACTTAACTTAACATCTCCTGTTGTTTCCACAATGGCAGCAGAAGTAACTGAACCGACCAAGGGGCAAGCAACCTTAGATCTGGTCCTGTGTAACGAGACAGGATTAATTAAAAATGTCCTAGTAAAGGATCCCCTTGGAATGAGTAACCATAACATGGTTGAATTCCATATTCAATTAGAGGGTGAGAAGGTTGGATCTCAAACAAGCATGCTAAGCTTGAATAAAGGAGACTATGAAGGTATGAGAGCGGAATTGAGTAGAGTGGATTGGGAAAATAGATTAAAGGGTAAGACGATACATGATCAGTGGTGTACATTTAAGGAGTTACTTTACAACTTCCAAAAAATATATATTCCACTGAGAAGAAAAGGGTGTAAAAGAAAAGACAGCCATCCGTGGCTAAGTAAAGAAATTAAGGATAGTATTCGACTAAAAACAAGGGCATATAAGGTAGCCAAATCTAGTGGGAGGATAGAGGATTGGGAAAACTTTAAAAGACAGCAAAAAATAACAAAAAGATTGATTAAGAAAGGGAAGATAGATTATGAAAGTAAATTAGCAAAAAATATAAAAACAGATAGTAAGAGTTTTTATAGTTATATAAAAAGAAAAAGGGTAGCTAAAGTAAATGTTGGTCCCTTAGAGGATGAGACCAGGAAATTAATGGTGGGAAATATGGAGATGGCAAAAACACTGAATGAATATTTTGTATCAGTCTTTACAGTAGAGGACACTAAGAATATCCCAACACTGGACAAACAGGGGGCTATAGCGGGGGAGGAGCTAAACACGATCAAAATCACTAAGGAAGTGGTACTCGGTAAAATAATGGGACTCAAGGCGGATAAATCACCTGGACCTGATGGCTTACATCCTAGGGTCTTGAGGGAAGTGACGGTAGGGATTGTGGATGCATTGGTAATAATTTTCCAACACTCCCTGGACTCAGCAAAGGTCCCGGCAGACTGGAAAACTGCTAATGTAACACCCTTATTTAAAAAGGGCAGTAGACAGAAGGTTGGAAACTATAGACCGGTTAGCCTAACATCTGTGGTAGGTAAAATTTTGGAGTCCATTATTAAGGAGACAGTAACAGGACATTTGGATAATCATAATTTAATAGGACAAAGTCAGCATGGTTTTATGAAGGGGAAGTCATGTTTGACAAATTTGCTGGAGTTCTTTGAGGAAGTAACATATAGGGTGGATAAAGGGGAACCAGTGGACGTAGTGCATTTAGACTTCCAAAAGGCATTTGACAAGGTGCCACACAAAAGATTACAGGTAGACTATCCTTTATCCGAAAACCTCGGGACCAGCCGAGTTTCGGATAAAGGAGAATTTCGGATTTCGGAAGGTGGGTCAGCGGGGGTCCGCGGGGGGGTCGGCGGGGGATCGTGCGCACGACTTACGCTGACGCTCAGCGTAAGTCAGTCGGGGTCGGTGGGGGTCGGGGCCGGCGGGGTACGCGGGGGGGGGGTCGGCGGTTGTCGGGGCTGGCGGGGTCCGCGGGGGGGTCGGCGGTTGTCGGGGCTGGCGGGGTCGGCGGTTGTCAGGGCCGGCGGGGTCCGCGGGGGGGTCGGCGGCTGTCGGGGCTGGCGGGGTCCGCGGGGGGGGTCGCCGGTTGTCGGGGCCGGCAGGGTCCGCGGGGGGGTCGGCGGTTGTCGGGGCTGGCGGGGTCGGCGGTTGTCGGGGCCGGCGGGGTCCGCGGGGGGGTCGGCGGCTAGCGGGGTCGGCGGTTGTCGGGGCTGGCGGGGTCCGCGGGGGGGGGTCGGCGGTTGTCGGGGCCGGCGGGGTTCGCGGGGGGGGGTCCGCGGTTGTCGGGGCTGGCGGGGTCGGCGGCTGGCGGGGTCGGCGGTTGTCGGGGCTGGCGGGGGGGTCGGCGGGGGGTCGTGCGCACGACTTACCCTTTATCCGAACTTCCGCAACCGGAACCCTCTAAAAACCGAAGGTTTTTTCGTTCAGCGTAAGTCGTACGCACGACTTACGCTGAACGAAAAAACCTTCGGTTTTTAGAGGGTTTCGGTTTTCGGAAGTCCGGATAAAGGGTAGTCTACCTGTATTGCTTAAGCTAAAAAATCACGGGATTGGGGGTAATATTCTGGCATGGATAGAGGATTGGCTATCTAACAGAAGGCAGAGAGTTGGGATAAATGGTTCATTCTCAGACTGGCAATCAGTAACTAGTGGTGTTCCACAGGGGTCAGTGCTGGGTCCCCAACTCTTTACAATCTATATTAACGATTTGGAGGAGGGGACCGAGTGTAACATATCAAAGTTTGCAGATGATACTAAGATGGGAGGGAACGTAGTGAGTGAGGAGGACATAAAAAACCTGCAAGGGGACATAGACAGGCTAAGTAAGTGGGCAGAGATTTGGCAGATGGGATACAATACTGGAAAGTGTGAGGTTATGCACTTTAGCAGGAAAAATCATAGAGCAAGTTATTATCTTAATGGCAAGAAACTGGAAAGTACTGAAGTACAAAGGGATCTGGGGGTCCTGGTGCACGAAACTCAAAAGGTTAGTATGCAGGTGCAGCAAGTGATTAAGAAGGCCAATGGAATGTTGGCTTTCATTGCTAGGGGGATAGAATATAAAAATAGGGAGGTATTGCTTCAGTTGTACAAGGTATTGGTGAGACCGCACCTGGAATACTGCATACAGTTTTGGTGTCCATACTTAAGAAAAGACATACTTGCTCTCGAGTCAGTACAAAGAAGGTTCACTCGGTTAATCCCGGGGGTGAGGGGATGGACATATGAGGAGAGGTTGAGTAGATTGGGACTCTACTCATTGGAGTTCAGAAGAATGAGAGGTGATCTTATTGAAACATATAAGATTGTGAAGGGGTTGGATCGGGTGGATGCGGGGAGGATGTTCCCGATGATGGGTGAAACTAGAACTAGGGGGCATAGTCTTAGAATAAGGGGCTGCTCTTTCAAAACTGAGATGAGGAGGAACTACTTCACTCAGAGGGTGGTAGGTCCATGGAATATGCTGCCCCAAAAAGCTGTAGAAGCTACATCATTACATAAATTTAAAACAGAAATAGACAGTTTCCTAGAAGTAAAGGGAATTAAGGGTTACGGGGAGCGGGCAGGAATTTGGACATGAGTCTAGGTTCGGATCGGACATGGCCCTGTGGGTAGCGGAGCGGGCCCAGGGGCCGTGTAGCCTGATCCTGCTCCTATTTCGTGTGTCTAATTCTGTTAGATTCAGGAGATGGTTCTGTGATAGTGGATTGGCGGTTAGGATCAGATCAGCCATGATCTTATTGAATGGCACAGCAGGCTCGAGGGGCCGATTGGCCTACTCCTGCTCCTATTTCTTATGTTCTTATGTTAAGTTTTACCTGCCGTAGTACAAACCCCAGCGATGCAATTTGCTGTTTGTAATGCAAAGTTAAAAAAGGTAGCAGCCTATTATCCTACTGATTATATCATCGTACACATCTGGTCATTATCACATTGCTGTTTATGGGAGCTTGCTGTATGCAAATTGGCTGCCGTGTTTCCTAAATAACAACAGTGACTACACTTCAAAGAATACTTCATTGGCTGTAAAGCACTTTGGGATGTCTGGTGGTCGTGAAAGGTGCTATATAAATGCAGGTCTTCCTTTCATTTTGAGATTAGAGTTCATTTCTGTTCTGGTTTGATATCTTGCTGGACTGATATAATGGGATAGGCACGCACACAAATATTCAAAGTACAGGAAACTTTGTGTTATCCGGAGGCTAACTGTCCGGAATGCTCGAGCCACCGGCAAAAATCAGGTGCCCTTTTCGTTAGTTTTTTTTTCTTCTCGTTGCTTTTTTCCTCAACAGTCAAGCTCTGCAAGGTCTGCTGAAGCTGTTGCTAAGCTACAGAGACGCTACAGAGACGCTTGGACTGTTTAGAAGCTGTTGCTAAGCAACAGGGTTTGTTGACAGATACGGAGCTCAGAAGCTTCCGTATCTTTCAACATTAGCGTTGGAGTGTCCGGCAGTTTTGAGGGAACGGCAACAGCTCGGTCCCGTCGGTGCCGGATTGCACAAAGTTTCCTGTAGTTCTTGAAGCATTATATGATATCTGTAATAAGACACCAATCTTGTGTTATAAGCCTTTGAAATGTATTGCTCAGTTATTCACAATTATTGGAGTCATGCAGTGGGTGTAATCCTGTAGCTATGTCTACCGCAGCTCAGCTATAAGTACCAGACCCTCCAGACAGATAATAATTAATAACATTCAAAAAGAATGGCTTCATTAGTGCTTGTTCATTGCAACTTCAAAGGCTAAAGCAACATTACCAGATATTGCTGGAAAATTGGGTATCGCCCATTTTGGGGCGCTAATGTATCGCCTCCGACTGCAAAATTCACCTCTATCACCCCCTGGAGATGATTTGAGCACTAAATCAGGCGCTACACACCTCTCTTAAGGCGCAAATGTTGGGGAGCGAGGCGCTACCTCAGAACGCTACTGAAGCTCAGGCGATGTCAGTTACCATGGAAGCCAGACAGACCAACGCCGTCCAGTTCTTGAAGGGGAGGGGCCATCTTGCTGGCCAGTCACACCCTGCTCGTTGCAGCCTTGAATCTCGGCCTGGAGAGATCTCTAAAACAATTGTGTTGGAAGCACTAATGGATAGGGCCAGGGGAAGAGCTCGGCGCTTAGGAACCTCAAAAGTGGTGCTGAGGACCAAAACACCTTAGGACAGCGTTAAAACCAAACATTTTGCCGACAAGAAAAGGCAGGAAGTGCCCGCCTTTAAATAGCGCTCCCCCAGCCCCTTCCCGACTTGAAAATGTTCCCCTCTACCTGTCATTCCTAGCGGCAGGTGCTAAGGCAGGGAGCGCGACTCAATATCCGGTCCGGGGCACTACCGGGGCGTTGCACGCTCGACTGACGTCACGATCTGTGGGTGCAGGAGATGGTGGCGGTAGTGTTACGCGCCGCCGCAATATGACTGGTCAATTTCGCGAGCGGCGCTAAACTCACCGCGCTCGGGCGCTAAGTTCCTAGAGCCCCATTAGCTCCCCCTGTAGGCGCTAACGGGAGGTGCTAACCAACTGAATTTTTCCCCCATTTTGTTTAACTTAAACCATATTTATGCATTATAGCAACTACTTTCCAGCATACGTTCCCCCTGTTAAACCCCAGGACTTTCTCCTACAGTGTTTGTTAGTGTGCTTGTAATAAAAATAAGCTTTGAATTTCCAAAACAGTCAAATGGTGTCTTCATTGTAGTAAAATGACTTTATTATGAGGCATTAATGATAAAAGGTCAAAGTGTAGTCTAATATTTTAGTGTGGTAGCAACTCTAACCAGTGCTCCAACCACTGATCCTTCCTCTAATACAATAGCAAAATACTGCGGATGCTGGAAATCCGAAATAACAACAGAAAACGCTGGAAAAACTCAGCAGGCCAGGCAGCATCCGTGGAGAGAGAAACAGAGTTAACGTTTCAGGTCGAAGACCTTTCATCAGGTCTCTTCACGCCTATTATTAGCTGAAAGCCTGTGAAACTATTACATTAAAGGGATGAAACACGGCATGGAAAATTCCACTTGTCACTTGGCTTGAGTTTTTTTTTCCCTTGGTGAGCTGAAGTGTGAAGCAACTCACCAGCCTCGTGAGGAACTGCCAGTGCATTCCTTCCCCTGCTTCCGTCCCTTCATTACTTTCCCCTTCACCCTTTATTGCAGCTCTTTCGTCCTTCCTGCTCAACTCGTCACTAATACTGATGACTTAGTCTGTTCTTCCTTAGGTGTTTTTCTCTCTCTCCGATTGAAGCTGAATTGCTACACTTGAACAAGCAAAATGTTATGGCAGGTGAGTTTCTCTTTATTTGCTGAATAATGAGTTTAGAATTAGTTCCAGTTTTGGGGGGGTAGGTGGGGGACAAGCCTTGACATGATTGTGTAATGACCCCTGCTAGAAAGTCCACGTGTATGGAGAGGAACGTGTATGGTTGCGATGCCTTCCATGATGGAATAGCTGATAGAATAGCCGACTTTTACTCACTGCCTAGACTCGTGCATGAACAATGGCTACATAAAAAATGCTTCAAAAACATCAAAATGCAAAAGATAAATCTTTTCACATTGGAAATTTACTGACAGAGTTAATTATATTACAGTTGTATTGTAGTTATTGGCAGCCGTGCCTTCAGCTGCCTAGGCCCTAAGCTCTGTGTTTCCCTCCCTAAACCTCTTGGCCTCTCTTCCTCTCTCTCCTCCTTTAAGACGCTCCTTAAGACCTACCTCTTTCACCAAGCTTCTGGTCACCAGTCCTAATATCTCCTTACGTGGCTCGGTGTCAAAGTTTGTTCGTTAGCACTCCTGTGAAGCACCTTGGGATGTTTTACTATGTTGTAAGGTGTTATATAAAGGCAAGTCATTGTTGTTATGTAGAGCTCCTAAGTGATGAGCTGACAATGCAATGTAAGCCAGCCTCATGGCACCTTTCATTAGAGCACAGAACGCTTACATCTTTAGTTACAGTCCGAACCCCTGCGCCAATATTCTGAATGATTATTCACTGTGGAATATGTGCTGGAAAGAACTCACATTTTGCCGATTTATCAGTAGTCTACAGAAAATGACTGAATTGGTGGTGGGGCGGGATGAAGACCATTCTACTCAATTCTACCAGCAATTAAATACAAAGTTTATCCACATACAGTTATAAACAAATGAGCAACCTTTCAATCATGGAGGTGTAGGAAGCCATTTTACACATCCCCAGTCTAAAGCATTAGAGATTGCAGAGGGTCTGGCTCACAAACACAAAACAGCTGGACTTGAGCAAGGCCAAAATGCATAAAATAATATCAAATATCCTTCGAACATAGTTTTAGAAAGGAGGTGGCTCCTGATGGTTGGATGATGGGAAGCACATAAATTTAGTATCCAAGAGTTGGCTGGCAAGTATTTTTCTGAAAATGCACAGCAACAAATTTTCACCACAGCTTGTTGATAGCAAAGATTATTAATAAAGTGTCAGAATTAAAGAGCAAAGGCCTGTTTTCAGTCTTTCAATTTGCAAAGGCACACTTAACTGCAGTGCCAGGTTTCTATTTATGTGCCTTGTGTCATGTGGATTAATGACATCTGAAATAATTTGGTATTGTGGCTTCAAGTTCACTTAGTGCTGAGATCAGCAATTCCAGCAGTTGTTTTGGGAACAAATTACAGTAACAACAACTTGCATTCTTATAGCGCCTTTAATGTAGCAGAACCTCCCAAGGTGCTTCACTAGAGCTTTACCAAACAAAATTTGACAATCGAGCCACATAAGAGGATATTAGGGCAGGTGACCAAAAGCTTAGTCAACGAGGTAGGTTTTAAGGAGCGTCTTAAAGGAGGAGGTAGAGCGGCGGAGAGGATTAGTGAGGGAATTCCAGAGCTTAGGGCCCAGGCAGCTGAAGGCACGGCCACCAATGGCAGAGCAATGAAAATCGGGGATGCACAAGCGGCCAGAATTAGAGGAGCGCAGATATCTCAGAGGGTTGTAGGGCTGGAGGTGATTACAAAGATGGCCGGGGGGTGGGGGGGTGGGGGGTGGTGGGGGGGGCAGCACGGCCATGGAGGGATTTGAAAATAAGGATGAGAATTTTAAAGTTGAGGCATTGCCGGACCGTTAGCCAGCAAACACAGGGCTGATGGGTGAAGGGGATTTGGTGCAAATTAGGATCCAGGCAGCAGAGTGTTGGATGAGCTCAAGTTTACAGAGGGTGCAAGGTGGGAGGCACTTCAGGAGAGCATTGGAATAGTCGAGTCTGGAGGTAAAAAAGGCATGGATGAAGGTTTCAGAAGCGAATGAGTTGAGGCAGGGGATGGAGACAGGCGATGTTCTTCTATGTATCTATATTTCTTAAGACTAAAGGGATCAAGGGATACGGGGAGAAAGCAGGGACAGGGTACTGAATTTGGATGATCAGCCATGATCTCATTAAATGGCGGAGCAGGCTCGAGGGGCCGAATGGCCTGCTCCTGCTCCTATCTTCTACAGAGGTGGAAGTAGGCGGTCTTGGTGATGGAGAGGATATGGGGTTAGAAGCTCAGCTCAGGGTCAAATAGGACACCACGTGTAGAGCAGGTATGTTTGGTAATCTCTCCCCCATCTCCCTCATCTTAAATACTCTTTTAAAAAAATATCAATATTTCAAGAAGAATCTGAAACGGATTCATTATTTTGAGACTGATGTTTACTGTCTTGGCCAATGGGGTATGGTCACCCTAGTGTAAAAGGGAGTTTATTTTGTCAGGGGTTTGAAAACAGAGAATGTAAGTACATAATGCATAGAATCTACAACACAGAAACACAACATTCGGCCCAACGGGTCTATGTTGGTGTTTATGCTCCACACATACAAACACATGTTTTGGCTGCACTGCCTGAACCAATATGGCATTGGGTGTGGAAAATTAGACGGGAAATTTTCACATCCAGGGAGTTCCACATTCTCACTACTCTTTGTGTAATAAAAAATCCTTCTAAATTATTTGTTTGATCTGTTAGAGACTTTCTTATACGTATGCCCCATTGTTCTGGACTCACAGACAAGTGGAAACAGTTTCTTCATGTCTACTCGATCAAACCCCTTCATAATTTTAAACACTTCCAGCGGCTCACTTGATGGCATGATGACTTACTACCCTACAGCTCTATCTGGCCTTTCGGGCATAAAATGGAAAGAACATTAGCAGAACTGTTTCCATTTTGTACCAAATCTCTTGCCACAAACTGGTATACTGCAAATAATGAAGCACAAGAATGTGGCACTCAACTGGAACTGCACATCAATCCATGGATGACACCTCTCACCAACATAAAAAATATGAATCTAAAGAATGAATTACTTATTACTTTATATTTAAGTCTGACATTGGATCTATGAAATGTAACATGGGCATACAAAAAGACGGATGAGAAAGGACCCTTAAAGAAAGAAAGACTTGCATTTATATAGCACCTTTCACGACCACCGGACATCCCAAAGCACTTTACAGCCAATTAAGTACTATTTGATTTGTAGTCACTGTTGTAAAGTAGAAAACACAGCAGCCAATTTGCACACACTAAGCTCCCACAAACAGCAATGTGATAATGACCAGATAATCTGTTTTAGTGATGTTAGTTGAGGGATAAATATTGGCCAGGACACCAGGGAAAACTCCCCTGCTCTTCTTCAAAATAGTGCCGTGGGATCTTTTACATCCACCTGAGAGAGCAGACGGGGGCTCGGTTTAACATCTCCTCTGAAAGACGGCACCTCTGAAAGTGCAACACTCCCTCAAGACTGCACTGGAATGTCAGCCTAGATTTTTGTGCTCAAGTCTCTGAAGTGGGTCTTTAACCCGTAACCTTCTGATCTCAGAGGCATGAGTGCTTTTTAAAAACATATATACAGGAAACTCTTTCGTATCTGGCACCGATGGGACCGAGATGGTGCCGGTTGATTAAAAATTCCGGATAACGGAGAGGTATATCTACCGAGGCTATCTTTAACAAACAAAAATTTAAAAAATCAAGAAATGTGCAGTATAATTGGGTACTCACCTACAGAATGTTGTGTTAAATGGATGGTGGAAGATGCTTGATTAAGTACAGTAATGCCAGTTGAGGGTAATCCATAACTCTTTAATTACTTAACAGTAAAACAAAACTTATAAATGACTGTATACTGTAGTTTTCAGAGTGAGAATTTTGCCGGTTATTAGAGAATTCCGGATATTTAGGTGCCGTTTAAACGAGAGTTTCCTGTATTAATTATTGAACGTTAAAAACATTTACAACATCGTGATTCCTCCACCACATATTAACATCAAAATCTGAAATTTAATTTGTCTCCCATAACACATACTAATCTATTGTACTTTAAAAACTGATCAGTAATCATGGCTCCGAATAAGGGAAGTGTGCCTGATAATCCCCCCATCATTTAGTCTCTGGCCCTTCCCTCCTCTCATGCTCCTTCCCAACTTTCGGGCAGCTGTTGCTTTCTCCTGCAGCCTCCGGCTCTTTTTCACCTCCTGTTTGAACCTTCCCTGCAGTTTCAGCCTTTTCCTTACATTAGGTTTGGACCGAGGAGCTGCCCTTTCTCCCTCACTAACTTTTCCCTTTCCACACGATGGAACCCCATCCCCCACTTCCATGTCTCTGTCCCCCCCGACTCCTTACTTTCAAGCTCTTCTGTAACCTCCCGTCCCTGCTCTCCGTTGGATACATAGTGCTCGATTTTGCCAGGCCTGAGGAGGCGGGATTGGAGGCGTGTGAGTTGTAAAAATCGCAAAAAATGGCGGGTGGCTCCGATCCAGCCTCCATGCTGCCTCCGAGCAATTTTCCCACATTCGTGGTTTCAGACCCCGTTTCCATCCCGACTCCAAGAGGCGGGTGTAGTGTATGTACTTTGAAGAAGGAACTATATTCTGCAGCCCCTGTATACTGCAGTACCAGTAGTGACCACCCCTGTATATAAGCCTGTGTAGTAACTTTGTATAGTAGTTCCAGTTTTGTCTCCACTCAGTAAACACCTGTTATAACCAACTCCTGCAGTCCGTGCCTCAATTACACACGGACGTAACATTGGCGACGAACAGATCCTAACTTACCTACAGTTCTGCACCACCTCATGGGGATCCATCCCTGAAGCGAAGTTGTTAGAGGTCGAGGCCAGAAGGAAGAAAAGAAAAAAAACAAACAAACAGAAGAAACGGGCGTCGACCGTGGACAACCGCCTCTGATTCATCGAATTCGAAGATTTGCAGGAGAGCCTGTCGAGAGCGGGGCTTGGTTATCCTGTCTATGGTGTTCCAGCTAATCGGGCTGGTGGCAGGTAGTACACTGATCCTTCCTGGGCTGCGGCGGGCTAGAGCTCGATCGGGTGGCTTTTCAACGGGGCCGAGCAGCGTTGTCGGGAAGAGGAGAGAGAGAGAGGGTGGAGCACACAGGGCGCGGCCGGTGCTACGAAGCCGGGTAGCGTACAGACCCGAGAAGAGGGAGGAAAGTGTCCCGTAGGGTTTGCTCTGACGACGGGTACAGTAATTGAAATAAAAGAAATTAGAAGCGCAGAAAGCCGTGAGGAGCTGCAGTTTGCCACGGGGACCGCGGAGAGCGGTGTTAGCAGCAGCGCGGGGGGGAAGTGCGCGAAGACCATAGGGCATCGCCATCAAGGCATAAAAACGCCAGCAACAGCGCTAGCAGCAGCGGAGAAGACAGAAAGCGCGGGAGGCACCATCTTAATCCAGCGGGGAAGAAGGCAAAGCGCGGGAGGCGCATTTTTGTTCAATCGGGGAAGAAGGCAAAGCGCGGGAGGCGCCATCTTAGATCTCCAAGATGCCGAAGATTGGCAATATCACTGCCTTCGATAATACAATAGAAGACTGGACCACGGATGTGGAAAGAGTCGAAGTATATTGCAAGGCAAATGAAGTAGCCGATGAGAAAAAGGCATCGGTGCTACTAAACGTAATGGGCGCAAGAACGTACGGCCTATTGCGGAACCTGATCACTCCAGCCAAACCGATGGTGAAGAGTTTTAACGAAATTGTTGATATCCTACAGGAACACCTAAATCCTACACCGCTGCTGATAGCAGAAAGATTTAAATTCCACAAGAGAAATCAGCATAAAGATGAGAGCAATGCTGATTACCTTACAGAACTACGCAAGCTATCAAAGCACTGCCAGTTCGGAGCAGGACTGGCAGATACCCTACGGGACAAATTTGTCTGTGGACTCCTGAGTGAATGAACCCAGAAGAGGTTACTCTCAGAGAAAGAGCTGACGCTAGATAAGGCTTTCAGCGTGGCATTATCGTACGAAGCAGCAGCAAGGGGAGCTGCGGAAGTACAGCAAAAGCCACAGGAATATGGCACCCATGAAATGACACGGGGATTTGAAAAATGTTATCGCTGCGGCAGAACAACCCATGACCAGAAGGTTCAAGGACAAAATATGCAGGCAATGCGGAAAGATGGGACACATTGCACGAGTTTGCAGGTCAGGGAAAAAGACTAACGACAGCAAAAAGGCTACTAAGGAACAGTACAGGAAAGTACAAAAGATGACGGACAGTAGTTCCGAAGACCAGAAGAGCGCTAGTGAATCCGGGAACAAGAGACTAAGCTGTCTCAAACTTCACAACGTAATCGCAAAAGAGGATTACCGAACCATTTGGGTCACCCTCACGATAGCAGGGTCCCAAGTCAAAATGGAATTGGATACAGGATCAGCCTTGACCGTCATGAATCGACGAGACTACGAGCGGCTATTCTCACACATACCCTTGAAAGACACATCCATTGTCTTGAAGACGGATATGGGGCAGAAAGTATACCCCAGAGGGAAAATAAGGGTGCCTGTCGAATACAACGGCAAGGATATACAGAAATTGTATCTGTACATACTGCAAGATGGTGGACCACCGTTATTGGGACGTGAATGGATCAGAAAGATAAGTTTAGACTGGCACTCCATTCAGGCACTGACGGTGGCTGGTAAAAAGGATGACGACGTCACACCTGGACGATTGTCAAAAATCTTAGCTAACGCTAAAGAGGTATTTCAACAAGAACTGGGAACTCTTAAAGGCGTAACCGCCTCGATAAAAATAGAAGAGAAAGCAATTCCCAAGTTTTTCAAAGCAAGACCGGTACCGTATGCAATTTGCCCAGCCGTCGAGGCAGAGCTGGAGAATCTGGAGAATGCAGGCGTGTTATCTAAGGTAGACTGGAGCGAGTGGGCGACACCCATCGTTCCTGTCATGAAGAAAACGTTAAACAATAAGTCTGAGGAGCCAAGGAAGGTTCGCATCTGTGGGGACTTCAAGGTGACGGTGAACCCAGTCCTTCACACAGTACAGTATCCTCTCCCGAGGATAGAAGATATTTTCGCCTCACTATCTGGAGGGAAGCGTTTAACAAAAATTGACCTAGCACAAGCATATTTGCAGATGGAGGTTGAAGAATCCTCTAGGAAGTATCTCACGATAAACACTCAGAAAGGTCTTTACCAGTATAATCGACTGGTATTCGGAGTAGCATCAGCTCCGGCGATATGGCAAAGAGCGATGGAACAAGTCCTGCAAGGGATTCCGGGGACTCAGTGTTACTTGGACGACATCCTAGTGACAGGTGAAAATGACAGTGAACACCTTGCCAACATAGAGCAGGTGCTCACTAGACTAAGAGAACATGGGCTATGAGCCAATCGCCCCAAGTGCGAGTTTTTAAAGAAACAGATATCGTATTGTGGCCACATGATTGATGAAGAGGGGTTACATAAGTCCCCTGACAAAATTGAAGTGGTAGTTAAGGCTCCAGCGCCTGAAAATGTGTCGCAACTGAGGTCATTCCTCGGATTGGTGAATTACTAACATAAGTTTTTGCCGAATTTGTCCACAATTCTGCACCCACTGAATGCCGTACTACAAACTGGAGTAGCATGGAAATGGAGCGATGAATGTAAGCGGGCCTTTCAGAAGAGTAAAGACCTAATCACTTCAAGAGAAGTATTGGCTCACTACAACCCATCACTACCGATAAGACTGGCGTGTGATGCGTCTCCCTACGGCATTGGAGCGGTACTGTCACATAAATTCCTTGATGGTTTAGAGAGGCCGATAGCTTTTGCGTCACGCTCGTTAACTTCAGCCGAGCGTAACTATGCCCAGATTGACAGAGAGGCCCTCAGCCTGGTGTGGGGGGTGAAGAAGTTCAATCACTACCTGCACGGTCAGAAATTTACTCTACTAACTGATCATCAACCTCTTGTCTCCATTTTCAATCCTCAGAAGGGCGTCCCGAAAATGACAGCACAACGGCTACAGAGGTGGTCCCTTTTCCTAGGGGCACACCAATATGACATCGAGTACAAAGGGAATGCTGATGGATTGTCGCGCCTACCGTTGCCGACGGTGGAAGAAGCACCTGCAGTGGATCCTGTGGAGATATTCCACTCGACCATAGTCGAATGTCTACCTGTGACGAATGCAAACATAGAAAAGGAAACACGAAATGACCCGACACTCTCCAGGGTCTATGATTTAACGGTGAAGGGATGGCCAGCACTTGGCGAACCACTGTTGCCAGCATTCTCACCGAGAAGAGAACAGCTGTCAGTGTGCCGAGGAACCTTGATGTGTGGATCCAGAGTAGTAATTCCACCCAAATTGAAGGATAGAGTGCTCAATGAGCTTCATGAGGGTCATCTGGGAGGGGTAAAAATGAAGAACTTAGCCAGAGCGTTTGTGTGGTGGCCAGGAATCGATAGAGAAATCGAAGAGATGACCAAGAGCTGTCCAGGATGCCAGAAGGTCCAAAACGCCCCACCACAAGCCCCTCTACATCCATGGGAGTGGCCCTCATCTCCATGGCAAAGGGTGCACATTGATTTTGCTGGTCCATTTATGGACTCGATGTTTTTAATTGCGGTGGATGCACATTCAAAGTGGCCAGAGGTAATAAAAATATCCTCAACCACCACAGAAAAAACTATCACAATCTTACGAACCATATTCGCCAGAAATGGGCTGCCTGAGCAGATTTGCTCCGACAATGGACCACAGTTTGTGTCTGAAGAGTTCCGGAGGTTCTTAAAGAACAATGGTGTTAAGCATTACACATCCGCCCCATATCATCCAGCCACCAATGGATTGGCTGAGAGGTTCGTTCAAACATTCAAGAAGGCTACCAAGGCAATGGGTAATGAAGACATACCCCTACAGCACAAGGTGGATAACTTCTTGTTTGCCTACCGGAATGCGACACATGCGGTTACCAACCAAACTCCAGCCATGATGTTCTTCAATCGAAGACTACGATGCCGCTTGGATTTGGTTAAGCCAAACATCAGAAGAGATGTGGAGAACAGGCAGTTTCAGAATATGAATGAAAGGCCGACCAGGAGTTTTAAGATAGGTCAACCAGTTTTGGCCCGGGACTACCGCACAGAGAAATGGCAGCCAGGAACGATCTGTACACGGCAAGGACCTCTAATGTATACCGTGGACGTTGGAGAGAGCATTGTAAGACGCCATGCTGACCAGATTCTAGAGTCACTGGAAAACGTCAAATCCACACCACGATCCGATACACCTGGTGATGAAACCGAAGTACCAATTGCAGCTACCTCAGAATCGGTGATATTGGAAGCAGACGAACCAAACAACGACGTTGATTCCGAATCAACTTTGCCAGAAGAACCTGATACCCCAAAGAGGCGTTATCCAGACAGAATCAGGAAGCCTCCTCAAAGACTGAATTTATAATTGCTTAACTTCAGCTAATGTGTATAGCAACTGTAATTGTAAATATGTTATTTAATTATTAATCGAATGTTATGTACTGTTTAGCTAAAAGGGGAGGAATTGTAGTGTATGTACTTTGAAGAAGGAACTATATTCTGCAGCCCCTGTATACTGCAGTACCAGTAGTGACCACCTCTGTATATAAGCCTGTGAAGTAACTTTGTATAGTAGTTCCAGTTTTGTCTCCACTCAGTAAACACCTGTTATAACCAACTCCTGCAGTCCGTGTCTCAATTACACACGGACGTAACAGCGGGATAGGCCCTTAAGGCCCTTAACAACCAGTTAATTGCCTCTATAATCTCATTTTGAGAGGCCTTTCTGATTTTAACACTTTTCCCACATGCTGCATGTCTCCTCTGGAACACGCCAGTTAATCCTGGCGGCCTCACAATTGGACGGTTTACTAACAGCTGCAGCTCCACCATTAAAAAGGAGTTTTCACCAATGATCATTTGCAGGTGGCAGAACTTTGTTGTCTCACGCCTGGGGGAACTTTTAGCAGGCCTACTCATTGTTGTGGCACTTTTGGAGCCTGACACCCATCTCCAGTGCGACCTCCTGGGAAATCCCTCTCCCCAAATTGACTGAGCACCTCCTCAACTGAGGTATATACCAGAAGCATGGGAATTATTTATTTCCTTTCCTCCTGGACATCAGATTTGGACGAAGACCAGCCGCGGCAGCAGCAGAACCCGGAACAACAGCAGCACCAACAGCAGGAGCAACAACAGGAGCTCCAAGCTGCTGCTCGCCCGCCTGAAGCCGCACAGGCCAGAAGGCACCAGCGCATGGAAGCACGTCGGCGCAGGAGATACCCCCAAAACAGGGTTTACAGACAGAGGATGAGCTACCTCAACATGACTGAGCAGCAGTGCCAAAGGAGGCTCAGACTTTCGCAAGAGGTAGCGGGTGACATCTGCGCAATGCTGCAGCAAGACCTGGAGCCCAGAGGATCTGGTGGACACCCCTTACCAGTGGCCGCCAAAGTCACCACTGCACTCAACTTTTTTGCTTCAGGCTCATTCCAGGGATCAGCAGCAGACATCAGCGGCGTCTCCCAGGCGGCCGCACACACTTGCATCATGCAGGTAACCGATGCCCTCTTTGCCATCGCGCACAATTACATCAATGTCTCCAAGGATCAAGCAAGCGTAACCACGCGTGCGGTTGGGTTTGCCAATCTGGCAGGCTTTCCAAGGGTGCAGGGCGTCGTTGACTGCACACATGTGGCCCTTAAGGCACCCCATCACAATCCAAGTATTTTTGTCAACTGCAAGGGCTTCCACTCCCTCAAAGTACAGCTGGTGTGTGACCACAAGAAGGAAATTTTGCATGTTTGCACCAAGTACCGTGGCAGTTACCATGACTCCTTCATCCTGCGCCAGTCTAGTGTGCCTCCACTCTTCAGTCCGCCCAACCAACTTTTCGGATGGCTACTTGGAGACAAGGGCTATCCCCTGAAGACGTGGCTAATGACGCTGTTGAGGAGCCCATCCAATGAAGCTGAGGAGAGCTACAACTCCAGCCACATGTCCACCAGAGCCATAATCGAGCAAACCATCGGCTTGATGAAGATGCAATTCAGATGCCTTGATAGATCAGGTGGAGCCCTGCAATACTCAGCAGCCAGGGTCTCCAGAATCGTCGTGGTTTGCTGTGTATTTCACAACATGGCAGAGCATCATGGCTTGCAGCTGTCTGAGGTACAAGTGGCTGATCGCATAGCCTCCTCCTCCTCCGATAATGAACAGCTTGCGGAGGCGCATCAACCACGGCACCAGCACGCGAGCACATTGCTGTCTGGGGACGCACTCATCTGGGCCAGATTTGCTTAGCCTGCACAATCAAACACTTTTGCCTCGCACCTTCTTAACAGAGCATCAACAATGGGCAAGAACCTGTGGATTCCTATCACTCTGACCAACTTACTGACAATTGCAAGTCGCCCTAAGGCCTCAATGTGGAAGTCCCATTTGCGAAATGACACAGGCCACAACTTCAACTGTTTGCCATCAAATTTGTTTATCATCACAATTCACAGATGGCTTTTCAAAAATAAACACAACAGAACACCCAAGTGACTACCCTTGTGACTACTTGTGCTTTATATTCTTCTTGACGTGCTCCTACGTTGTGCTTCCCCTGTGGCTTCAGCAGATGTTAGGCCCCTTGCTCACTTTCTTGCTGCTCCTGTCTTGACACCTTTGGCGGGCGTCCTCTGGGGTTGCGAGCCTGTGAGGGCTCAGCAACAGTCTGCTGCTCCTGCGGCTGTGCAGTGGTTGAGACGCCGATCTCAGTTGGGTGGGGACTCTGGTGGGGCTCTGACCGAGGGCTCTGCAGTGGCATGGTCGTGTGAGCGCTTGGAGAGGAGCCCCCACTTCCTTATTCTCTGCTACCAACATCCCTCTCATGGGTCAGCCCCACTTCAGAGCTAGCAAGTGGCTTGACAGCACCTTACTGCACTTCAGGGAAGCCATGAGGACCCGTTTCTGCACTGGAAGTCCTACTCCAGAGGACTTCCATGAAGGTCTGGTTTCTCTGCTCAATAGCTGACCATCGCTCCTTAAGAGATGTCAGTCTATTCTGAACAATGACCATGTTTTCAAGACCCTGGCGACTAAGCTCCTCCATGGCCGTAGCCATCCTCTCCTCTACAGTAGCCAGCCTTACCATGGAGGTAGCCATCCTTTCCACAGGAGATGCGTTCATTCACCAATGCCTCCACAAAGGCTCTGCTCATGTTCGCAATGGACTCCTCCATTCGCTCCACACTCGCAGCGACCCTGGAGACAAAACCTGCCAGAGGCTCCTGCACCTGTTCCTGGAGTTCCAGCACCGCTCTCCTTCTGGATGGACCCGAAGGCACAGGGTCGACATGCAGCTGAGCCGTGCTGGGAGAGTCCTGCGCCCTCCGACAAGGACTCTCTACTGCTGTCCCTGTCTCCACCATCTGCTGATGCTCACTTGTGAGCTGTGATACACCAAGTGACAACACTACTCCATCTCGCGAACGTCCCACCGAGGTGTGAGTGTCTGCGCTGGTGCTGGGTGCGCTGAATTCTGCTGACGCTGCACCCTCCGAGGTTGCAGCTTCCTCTGAGGAGTCTTCAGGCTCAGGCTGTTCCTCCTGGACAGTGGGGGTGGGGGCTTTTGATGGTCCTGTGGGGGAGTAAAGGAAAGAGTTGGAGATGTGAGACAAAGGTTGCATGCACATTGAATTGTGCAGTTGATCATAAGTCAATCTGTTCAAGCATCAGAATCATTATCAGTCACTCATGTAATGTCAATGATAGAGATGCAAAACTATTTTGTCACCAGCTTGCTGTGATGCGCCCGTCTGTCTGTCCCTCACTTACGCATCGTCCCCCACTCCCATGATCTCCAGGGCTTCCTCTTCTGCATTGGTGAGCTGGGCTATTGAGGGTGGCCCTCCTCCTGTCCTCGCCCTTTCCCTCTTATTGTGGGCTCTCTTTTCCTGCAATGAGGGAGACAAGTGGAGTTTGAGTGAGATTGAAGGAGTGAGTGTAGAGAATCCATAGCATAGATGCTTAGAAGGAAACAAAGATGGAGTGAGGTGCCAAGGCCAAGGGCCCTCCCTGTGTGTTGTAAATTGTTGGCATTGCATCACAGTGATAGGGAGTGTGAGGGCTGCATAGTCGAATAGTTCAGTGAATGTGAACATAGAGAAAGAGGGAAATAACAACAGAAAATGCTGGAAAAACTCAGCAGGCCAGGCAACATCCGTGGAGAGAAAATAGAGTCAACGTTTCTGGTCGAACCCTTTTTCAAAACTGGGAAGGAAATGAAATAGATCGAAAGGCAGGGCTGGGAGAGAACAAAAGAAGTGAAGAGACATTAAGAGGTATTCAAAACGAGACGAGATGGTGATAGGACTAGTGGAGACAAAAGACGGCTCTAGATGAGGCGTGAAATGTTCTGGCAGAATGAGAAACCGAGTCTTGGCAGATACCTGATCAAACACGAGGAGGGAAACTGAAAGTAATGAAGATGAACAAGGTTGAAGAGCCAAATGGAGATCCCGTCGAAGAGAAGAGCAGAACTTCTTCAAGGTAGGCATTCCTAGAAGAGGTGTGGCAGTGAACGAGGAATGGGTAAGGGTGCAGGGATGTAAGGGTGAAGTGAGATGTGCAGGAGGAGGTTGACAAATCAGAGTGCTGGTGAGGAGAGGCGATGGGGATCAGATTGAGGTTGATGGGAATGTCATACTCACTTTTCCTGTGCAGAGAAGGTCATGAAACCTCTTCCTGCACTGCAGCCAGGTTCTGCTGCACATAGAAATAACATTGACCTCTTGTGCCACTTGCAGCCACACAGCTTTAGTCTGTTATGGAGGCTTTTTCCTGCCTGAGGAAGGAAAGAGCACTTCCTTGTTTGCTCTTGCTCCCTCCACCAGAGCTTGGAGGGAGGCCTCATCGAATCTAGGTGCACACTTTGGTCTAGAGCTGGACATACTTGTAGAAGGAATCACTCAGAACAATGGTCACAAAGTTGAAAGGCTGAAAAAGAAGCGAGGCTGCTTGCAGGCCTTAAATCCAGCAGCATTGATCACGACATCGGAGGCGTGTTTCTGTATGAAAAGGCTCATTGGGCCAGGGGTTCCCACACACTGGAAATCAAGTGCCCAATTAGGGCAAAATTGTACTTTTTTCCCACTTTACATCGGAGTCGGGATCCTGACACGACGACCATCTGACATGCCCCCAACCCGCCCCTACTGACAAAATCCAGCCCCCCGTCTTTCTTTGGAGTACTTACACTTACTCCGCACCCCGCTCCAGCCTCCTCTCCCCCCGCGGACACCAGATTCTTTAGGGAGAGCCGAGCCGTATTATGGCTCGACTCTGATCTCAACCCGTGCTGCCCGCTGCTGTCTTTGTACTTCCACCATCTCCATCTTGTTCTCTGCTCTGCAATTTTCTGCCTCTTCCTGCGCTCTTTCCTCCTTCCATTCACCAGCGGTGTCCACCGCCTGCTCCGCTCCTCCAGCTGCTCTACTTACCCCTCCTGCTCCTTCTCCCATCTCCTCATCACCCAAGGAGCTTCCTTCTGCCTCACACTCACAGCAGGTGGGGCCTTTGTGACACACCCCACAGCTCTCCGCCTTGCAGCTCCGAGCGATGTGTCCAGACTCGCCGCAGTTAGAACAGTACAGGTCTGGACAGCTTCTTACAAGATGGTCATGTCCAAGACAATAATAACAAACCTTCACCTAGTTGCCATGCAGTACCCGGAAGTACTGCACTCCTTCCATTGTCTCGAATTTCATGCTATATGGCAATGACTTCACCCCCTCTGGAAATCGCACCTTTACATAATGGGTTCCATCTGCTACCTGCGTTCTTGGATAGTATCTCCTCTTTATTGCTGAGCAAATTTTAATGTCCCACGACTCCAACTTTTGTATTAGCACATCGTCTTCAATATAAACCGGCAGGTTTAAGAATGAGACCACCACCTCTTCAGAATAAAGCAGAGATACCTCCAAGAACTTGTCTCCAACCTTCAAACTTAGTAAAAGTCTTTCCACCTCCTCTCGGCCACTGACCGTCACCTCGAACCCAACATTCGGCTTTGTTCGGCAGGCAAATCAGCTTCCCTCGCCACAGTCCTCATGTACCACCTGGATAATATCCCAAGCTCAATCTCCTTATCCTCGCACTGAGCCACCACTGTGTTTTCTTTTCCAAACCTCCTGGGGTCCAGGCCCAAATCTTTAGGCCATTTTTGTTCCCTTCCCCCAACATTTTCTTCCCTGGTTAAATTCATCCTGGGAGCATCGCCCTCTGAGGGGCCCGGCACTCCAAGCCCCTCAGCATCAACCTGGCTGCTGTTTAAGGACCAAATGGGCCCTAAAACCTGAAAAAAAAACACCAACAATTTTGTACAAACTCACTCCAACTCCCTGCAGTAATCAAGCACCCAGCAGCGCCTGCTCCCACCTCGCCCCTCCCACCTAGAGAGTGCTACCTACTGAGCCACAGCTGACACTGTAGTCATGACTGGGCACCCTATCTGCTTGACAGTGAATGCACCAACTTCCCCAATCACTGGCAATGCTAACTGCCAAGGGAAGCAATCAGTTGCATTGAAATTACTTTGAAATACATTTAAAGTTTATTTTTATTTTTGCATTGGATTCAAGTGCCAAAGAGAAGTGTGACAGAAATAACAGTGTATAATGAGAAGAGAAGATAGAAATTTACCCAGGAGAGTGAAGATTAATACCCTATCTGTGGATTACTTGGATAGAGTCCAGACAGCTAGTGGGAATAAACTGACAAATTAAATCTGGAGAAGATCTCACAATGTAAAACTTTGAGGTAATCATTTATTCTAAACATTGGTCTATATTAACAAGCAGACCCTTTCATGGTTGGCTCCCACAAGAACTTCAGATATGAAATATGAATGAAATATCCATTTCCTATTTAATATAAATTATTCTTTTGCACATTTCATGTCTGGTAATAATTTATAAAATAATTAAATACAACTATAAATTACATATCTGTACTGGTCTCACTAGACATGCTCCTATCTAGTTATCCAGCCAGCTAAACACTCATTCAAATAATTCCTCGAGAAGCGGGTTTGCTGTTTTGAAGCTTTACTTGAACAAATTTGTGAAACTGTAAACAAAGACAAAGTATGTTTTGTACATAGAACTGAGTACTATACATTAGATGTTACATAAGATATAAACATGTTTATGACAATAGAATAGACTAATTGTATAACTAAATAGCACTGAAGCTAAACTTCGGTAACTAACACTAATAACTTCTTATAAACAAAGTATTGTCAAATACTACACTGACAAGGTTGCTATCCTGTTATTAAACAAAGATACTCACAGACATTGTGTCTTGCCTAGCATATAAGATGAGATGGCACAAGATTGAGAATCCCTCATGTGAGATTCTCCATAACGCTGCCAGGTTCTTCCTGGAATACTACTTCCGGGTCAAAACAGGAAGGTCAAATAACCTATTGCAGTATACTAACACTGCTATACACTAACTACCACTACAGGGTGCTATCTGCATGTAATAAGTCCAGAACACTCCCCGTCTGGGGTCGTTAGCGACTCCACATAATCCTAACTCTACTTGTCACTGGAGTCCTCTGGCGACAAAAGAAGAACCACCTCAGAGACAGGCCGAGAGAAGACATTTGCTGTTCCTTCTTTGACAACTCTCAAGTCCACCTTTCTCACTCTCCTGTCCTGGCTGGGATGGGACTTCATGATGATAGCCATAGGCCATTCATTCCTTTTTGCCTGACTGTCCTTCATCAAGACAACATCTCCTTCTTTGAGATCTGGCCTCTTGTCCTGCCACTTGCGTCAGCTCTGCAGTGTGTTGAGGTACTCCCATCGCCACCTGCCCCAAAACGTGTCTGCAAGACTCTGAACTCGTTTCCATTCTTCCTTGAAGAGTTCTCTTTCCCCAAACTCTCCTGGAGGACAAGGGGAAACACCTATCTTCTGGGTCAAAAGCATGGCCGGAGTGAGGATGAGGGGTGATTCCGGGTCTGAAGATACGGGGATGAGGGGCCTTGCATTCATCACGGCGGTGACCTCAGCCATCAGTGTGGTCAAGACTTCATGTGTGAGGCACAACGATCTACCTTGGAGAAGCATGCAGTCGAGGATGTGGCGGGCAATGCCGATCATGCACTCCCATGCGCCACCCATGTGGGATGAGTGAGGTGGGTTGAATACCCAGGTACATTTCTGCTCTTGGAGATACTTCTCCACACTCTCTGAGCTGGAACTTGATCCATCCATCTTCAGCTCTCTGCAAGTGCCAACAAAGTTTGTGCCGCAATCCGAGCGTATCTGCTTTGCCGGGCCTCTGATTGAGAAAAACCTTCTCAGAGCATTTATGAAACTGGAGACGCTCATTGTTTCTATAACTTCGATGTGTACAGCTCTTGTGGACATACATGGGAACATCACCACCCACCTTTTGCTATTGGCGTGTCCTCCTCTGATGCAGCGTGAGACCACGTCCCATGGTCCGAAGACGTCTACACCTACATAGGTGAAAGGTGGTACTACTTGTAGTCGCTCGGCTGGCAGATCTGCCATCTGCTAGTGTTCCATCTTCCCACGGAGTTTCTTGCAGGTGACACATTTGAAAAGCGTGCCGCTGATACATCTCTTAGCTCCAACCAACCAGAGGCCGTCTGCTCTGATGGCACCTTCGGTGAAATGTCTACCCTGGTGCTTCACAGCCTCATGATGATGACGCACAAGCAGAGTGGCCAGGTGATGACGACCTGGAATGAGGATGGGGTTTGTTGCATTTGTTCCTAGTTGAGACTGTTATATGCGTCCCCCAACTCTGAGAAGTCCGTCGGTGTCGACGATAGGATGCAGCTTCCGTAGACTGCTGTGAGGGGGTAGGTTGCGTTCTGCTGCTATGCACTTCATAGTAACACTCGTGTTGGACGCTCTTCATCACAAGGATTTTGGCTCTCTTGAGCTCCTCTTCAGAGGGACTCTTATGACAGATGTGCCACCCATGGCAGCTACTCTCTTGTGTAGGCTGGGAGAAGGTATGAGCTATGTGGGTTAGGTGTGCTACTGTCTTTATGAGAGTGTTCTATTTGGAGAAACGCTCGAAGCGTTTGGTGCTCATCAGGCCCTTAGAGATTTGAGTAACGTTCGCTGTGACTTGTGGGCGTATCTCAGAGTCAGAAACAGGGTTGAGGAGGTCGAATGACTCATTGAGTTCGGAGGAGTGCAGGGACTGATCCTGAAGAAAAGCAGGTCCTGACAGCCAAGTCGTGCTGCTGAGAAGGGACGCTGTTACAGATTTAGACCCATGATCAGCTGGGTTCAGGTCTGTGGGGATGTACCTCCACTGGTCGGGGGATGTGGACCGTCGAATACGTTGGACCCTGTTGTTCACATATACGTAGAACCGTCTACTTTGGTTATGGATGTATCCTAGCACCACTTTGCTGTCTATATAATACGTGATGCTGTCGAACTTCAGATCAATCTCCTCTACTATGAACTCTGCAATCTCAACTGCTAATACTGCTGCGCACAGTTCCAATCTGGGTATGGTGAGGTCTGGCTGGGGTGCCAACTTGGCCTTACCAAAGATGAAGCCGACTTTGCTTTGTCCATCTTGAGTGGTGACCTTCAGATAAGCCACACCTGCAGTGGCCTTAGCGGATGCGTCTGCAAAGACACAAAGCTCTTTGAATTGGGCATTTGAGGGAGAGAAGGACGTATAGGAGCGAGGTATTCAGATCTCCTGTAAGCCTTAAAGTGAGTCTCTCCATCTGTCCCACTCTGCTTCCATCTCTTCAGGGAGGGGTGAATCCCACTCTTCAGTGCGTGTGGAGAGTTCCCTGAGGAGCAGCCTGTCTTGTATGGTGACAGGGGCTAAGAAGCCGAGAGGGTCGTATAGGCTATTGACTGTAGAGAGCACTCCTCTACCTGTGAAGGGTTTCTTGGCACCTAAGGCTTGGAATGTGAACGTGTCTGTTGCTATGTTCCAAGACACTCCTAGGCTACGCTGTAGGGGGAGGTCATCAGTGAAGAGGTCTAGACCTTTGACGTCCTTAGCACGATCTTCAGGGGGGAATGCCTCCATCACTGCTGGTCTGTTAGAGGCTATCTTGTGTAGCCTGAGGTTGGATAGTGCAAGTAGTTCCTGAGCTCGTCCAAGGGTACTGATGGCCTCTGCTTCAGTCGGGAATGACTTCAGTGCATCGTCGACGTAGAACTCTCGTTCGATGAACCCTCTCACATCACTGCCAAAGTCGTCTTCTTCTTCCTTGGCAGCCCTCCTTAGTCCGTATATAGTGACAGCAGGGGATGGGCTATTCCCGAAGACATGGACGCGCATTCTGTAGTCCACAATGTCTCTGTTGGGGTCATTGTTGTGATACCACAGGAAGCGGAGGAAGTCTCTATGGTCTTCTCTCACCACAAAGCAGTGAAACATGTGCTGGATATCGGCAGTGATGGTGACGGTCTCTTTCCTGAATCTCATGAGTACCCCCAAGAGGCTGTTGTTGAGGTCGGGCCCTGTGAGGAGTACATTGTTGAGAGAGACTCCCTGATATGGTGCACTGGAGTCAAACACCACGTGGATCTGTTCCAGCTCTTTGGGGTGATAGACTCCGAAGGAAGGGAGGTACCAACACTCTTGGCCTTCCTGGAGTGGAGGAGCTATCTCTGCATGATCGTTGACAAGCATTTTCTTGACAAATTCTAGGAAGTGTGCTTTCATCTTCGGCTTCTTCTCTAGTGTGCGACGGAGTGAGTTAAGACGATTATAGGCATACTCCCTGTTGTTCGGCAGCCGTCGTCTGGGGTTCTGGAAGGGTAAGGGTGCAACTCAGCTGTTAGAGCTGTCACGAGAGACCTCATTGTCCATAATCTGGAGGAAGCTCATGTCGTCGATCGATGGAGCAAGTTTGTGGTCATTGATGGTGCGACAGAAGACTGACTGACCCGGGTTCTCTCCAGTGAGTATCATCTGTGTGCTGTTTGTGGAGATCAGCGCTGGGGGGTTCTGAGGCTGGGCCGTATGACTGAAGCGCTGGGGGGTTCTGAGGCTGGGCCGTATGACTGAACTTCTCTGTCACTCGGATCTGACTACTGCATGGGGTAAGGTAACTTGGACGACCATTCTCCAAGATGGAAGTCTTGAGTGTGCTCACCTGAGATGGCTTGTGAGCACCCCTGAGGCACACGTCTCCAACAATGACCCAGCCGAGGTCTAGCCTTTGGGTGAAAGGGGCGTCATGTGGACCGTTGATCTGTTTCCTTATCTTATGTACCCTCAGGATGTCCCTGCCCAACAACAGGAGTATGTCTGCATCTGGATCAAGAGGTGGGATCTCGTCTCAGATGACAGTGGTGATGAGCTGCATTCTGATTGGGAATCTCACAACGGTTGTCGGGAACTTGATTACATTCGATCAGTGTAGGAAGGGGGAGACTAATCTTCCCGTCGGCTGACTCAACAACATAACCACAGGCCCTCCTGCTGGCTGTCTCTGAAAATTCAGCACACGTCTTCAGCGTGTAAGGCAACGGACTTCCTTTGACCTTGAAGATGTCAAAGAACTCGGATCTTGCTAGAGAACGATTGCTTTGTTCGTCTAGTATGGCATACATCTTTTCAGATTCCTGGTGACGTCCTACAGGGTACACATTAATGAGGCATATCTTGGAGCATGCTCTTGCGCTCACTCCTTCTCTACACACCTCGGTGCACTTGGATGTAATCTCCGGACCGGCAGCTCCCTCTCTCTCCCCGCCGTGCTCTGAGGCGGGAGGAGGTGACTCTGACTTCCAAGGAGCTGGGCCTGGGTGGAGTGCTGAAATGTGCCGATCACTTTCACATTCTGTGCATTTTGCATCTACCTTGCAGTTCTTGGCGAGATGGTTCGTGGAAGAGCAGCACTTGAAACATATAGGCCTAGAAATTGGGTTTTGGCTTAGCCAGGGCTTTAGCGCCGGAAGTTAGTGCCGGCGCTAAGTCCCCTGCGCGCGCCAAAAATTCAGTGGCGCCGCGCCCAAACGGCTGCCGGCGCTACTGAAGGGTCTTTGCGGCGGTACATCGGCGCTAACTGCCGTTTCGCGCCGCAATTCCGGCGCTGCGGCACCCGATGCGGTGCGGCAGGCTGGGGACGTGCAGGCCTCCTCCTCCCGTTAAGGAGGAGCTGCCTGCACCCGGCCGCGGCCCGCGCAAATCTCTTCAAAAATGAGCCCGGCACCTCGGACAAGTGCCGGGCTTGCATCTGTTCCGGGGGGGGGGGGGGAGAAGTCCGGGGAGGGAGCTGCGGGCAGGCGGCCGGTGGGAAAGCGGCCGGCCGCCGCGCCTCCTTAAAGCGCCGGCGCAGACTCCGGCAACACTCATTTGCCGGAGTCTTAGTTGCGGCTGCCACTGGCGAGGCGGCCGCAACTGAATTTCGGCTTGGGGCCGGGTTACCACGGCAACCGGGACGCTGCGCACACCGATGACGTCATCGGTGCCGACGCAGCGCTACCGGTCTACCGCCGCGGAAGGGCCCCAGGCAATTTCGGAACCGGCGCCAATTGCAGCGCTAGGCCCTCTAGCGCCGCAAAATCGGTGCTAAGGGCAATGAATTTCTAGGCCAGAGAGTTGTCTTTGAGATATTGTTTCCGAACTTCCAGGGACATCTCTCTGAAGCCTCTGCACTTCTTTAATGGATGGGGCATTGTTGTGGATGGGGCATTGTTTGCTCATATCCTCAGATTTCTTCTGATCCTTCGTGTTCTCGGTTGAAGACACTTGCATTTTGTGGACAGATATTGGTGTCTTTCCATGTCTGTCAAACTTGTCTCTTCTGGCAAGTGCTGTGTGGGAGGAGAAGAGGTTGAAGCTGGGGTCGGTCCTGGCTTTGGCTTCTTTACGGATAAAGTTGGCAAACACAGAGAATGGAGGGAAGGTAACGTTGTGCTTTAGCTTGAACTCTGACCCGAACGATATCCACTTCTCCTGCAGATTGAATGGAAGCTTCTCAATGATGGGACTTACCCCTCTGGAAGTGTCTAAGTACGATAGGCCGGGTAGGTAGCTGTCCTGCTTTGCGGCTTCGAGTTCCGACAGCAGATCTCCAAGGTCACGGAGCTTCTGGGGTTCCCTATTTGTCAAGCTCGGAAAGTTCTCCAACCTGTCAAAGAGAGCCCTTTCAATGGCTTCAGGCGAGCCGTAGCTTTCTTCCAGCCTCGCCCAAGCCATCTTCAACCCCTCTGGCAGCTGCCCCACGTTGGCCGCTTTTATCCTGCAGGCCTGTCCGGCGGACTCTGGGCCGAGCCATTTGATAAGGAGGTCAAGCTCTTCTCCTGCCGACAGGTCTAAGCCCGATATGGCACCGTGGAAGGAGGACTTCCACGCCCAATAATTCTCTGGCCTGTCATCGAACGTGGTTAACCCTGTAGTCACCAGCTGGCTGCGTGCAAGGTATTTGGCAAGGTCGTAGGTGCTGGGACCTGTGCCAGGGTTGCCTTGAGTAGGGGCTCTGTTGGGGGTCTCAAGGAAACGAGAGGGGGTTTCCTGTTGACTTTCTCTCTTCAGCGCTCCATTCCTTTGCACCGTGTCCTCTGTTTTGCAGGGGAGGATCCTGTGACTTGAGGCACGCTGTCCATTTTGACCTTGATTGGTGCCATGGGGCATGTAATATGAAGTGCTTGAGTCTGTAGAGATGTGCGGGTCTTCATCCCTCTCTCTCGTAAACTGTATGTCGGCTTGGTCGCTCACGTAATCTCTGGTGCGCTGTTGTCGACTCTGCCGTGGAACGGGAATTAAAGGTTTGTTAGCTGTCTCAGGATCAGCTTCCACCAAAACTGCCTCCAATACTTGTGCCTCAGCTAATGCAGCATCTATCTCTTTTTCTTCCTGTAGAGCGTCTAATGTGGCTTGGAGACGGGCCTGTTCAGCCTGCCGTCCAACTTGGAGACGGGCCTGGTCAGCTTTAATTTCAGCTTTGAGACGGGCCTGGTCAGCTTTAATTTCAGCTTTGAGACGGGCCTGATCAGCTTTTATTTCAGCTTTGAGACGGGCCTAGTCAGCTTGGAGACGGGCCTGGTCAGCTTGGAGACGGGCCTGTTCAACTTTTATTTCTATTTCTTTGTCGGCATGCGCAGCTCTGGCTTGGGCTGCTCCTAGCCTAGCCCGTGCTTTGGCGATGGCCATGGTTACCCTAGAACCAGCTGACGACCGTGAGCCGGCTGATGACCGTGAGCCGGCTGATGACCATGAACCAGCTGATGACCGTGAACCAGCTGACGATCTAGAACCAGCTGACGATCTGTAGCAACGAGAGCTTATAGACCGATTGTCATATTCTACAGTTTCATCTAACTGTTTAAGGTCTTCTACTCGCTGAGTAGCGTTTTCGGTATTATCTTCTGATATGTTGATGTGAGGTAAGTGTGGTGTACAAGGTGAAGACTTAAGCTGGCTCTGTCGTGATGGCCTACTCTGACCTTGCTGCTCCACGTGGAGGATCTCCTCTCTTCACAGCTAGCCGTATTGCTGTCTTTTCACTGTACTGGTCTCGCTAGACATGCTCCTATCTTAGTTATCCAGCCAGCTAAACACTCATTCAAATAATTCCTCGAGAAGCGGGTTTGCTGTTTTGAAGCTTTACTTGAACAAATTTGTGAAACTTTAAACAAAGACAAAGTATGTTTTGTACATAGAACTGAGTACTATACATTAGATGTTACATAAGATATAAACATGTTTATGACAATAGAATAGACTAATTGTATAACTAAATAGCACTGGAGCTAAACTTCGGTAACTAACACTAATAACTTCTTATAGACAAAGTATTGTCAAATACTACACTGACAAGGTTGCTATCCTGTTATTAAACAAATATACTCACAGACATTGCGTCTTGCCTAGCATATAAGATGAGATGGCACAGGATTTGGAGGAGGGGATCGAGTGTAACATATCAAAGTTTGCAGATGATACTAAGATGGGAGGGAAAGTAGTGAGTGAGGAGGACATAAAAAACCTGCAAGGGGACATCGACAGGCTAAGTAAGTGGGCAGAGATTTGGCAGATGGAATACAATACTGGAAAGTGTGAGGTTATGCACTTTGGCAGGAAAAATCGTAGAGCAAGTTATTATCTTAATGGCAAGAAACTGGAAAGTACTGAAGTACAAAGGGATCTGGGGGTCCTGGTGCACGAAACTCAAAAGGTTAGTATGCAGGTGCAGCAAGTGATTAAGAAGGCCAATGGAATGCTGGCTTTCATTGCTAGGGGGATAGAATATAAAAATAGGGAGATATTGCTTCAGTTGTACAAGGTATTGGTGAGACCGCACCTGGAATACTGCGTACAGTTTTGGTGTCCATACTTAAGAAAGGACATACTTGCTCTCGAGTCAGTACAAAGAAGGTTCACTCGGTTAATCCCGGGGATGAGGGGATCGACATATGAGGAGAGGTTGAGTAGATTGGGACTCTACTCATTGGAGTTCAGAAGAATGAGAGGCGATCTTATTGAAACATATAAGATTGTGAAGGGGTTGGATCGGGTGGATGCGGGAAAGATGTTCCCGATGATGGGTGAAACTAGAACTAGGGGGCATAGTCTTAGAATAAGGGGCTGCTCTTTCAAAACTGAGATGAGGAGGAACTACTTCACTCAGAGGGTGGTAGGTCCATGGAATATGCTGCCCCAAAAAGCTGTAGAAGCTACATCATTACATAAATTTAAAACAGAAATAGACAGTTTCCTAGAAGTAAAGGGAATTAAGGGTTACGGGGAGTGGGCAGGAATTTGGACATGAGTCTAGGTTCGGATCGGACATGGCCCTGTGGGTAGCGGAGCGGGCCCAGGGGCCGTGTAGCCTGATCCTGCTCCTATTTCGTGTGTCTAATTCTGTTAGATTCAGGAGATGGTTCTGTGATAGTGGATTGGCGGTTAGGATCAGATCAGCCATGATCTTATTGAATGGCGGAGCAGGCTCGAGGGGCCGATTGGCCTACTCCTGCTCCTATTTCTTATGTTCTTATGTTCTTATGATTGAGAATCCCTCATGTGAGATTCTGCATAACTCTGCCAGGTTCTTCCTGGAATACTACTTCCGGGTCAAAACAGGAAGGTCAAATAACCTATTGCAGTATACTAACACTGCTATACACTAACTACCACTAGAGGGTGCTATCTGCATGTAGTAAGTGCAGGACAATATCACTAAATGCAGTGATGTACAACTGATAAATAGTGAGAGAAAATGCTGGAAGCACTCAGCGGGCCAGGCAGCATCCATGGAGAGAGAAACTGAGTTAACGTTCATCAGAACTGGAAAAGGTTAGAGATGTAATAGATTTTAAGCAGGTGCAGAGACAGGGAAAGGGGGGTGGGTGGAAGGGAGGAAGAAATTGAAGGAACAGTCTGTGCTAGGGTAGGAGGCAGGAGTGGTTAAATGTTGCAAATGGGGATGGCAGAATCATCAACAGCCGCCTGAGAAATGGTGGCTGGGGTTATAGTCTGAAATTGTTGAATTCAATGTTGAGTCCAGAAGGCTGTAATAAAGTGCCTAATCGAAAGATGAGGTGCTGCTCCTCGAGCTTACGTTGAGCTTCTTGGGAACAATGTAAGAGGCCGAGGACAGAGAGATCAAAGTGGGAGTGAAGCGGAGAATTAAAGTGACAGGCGCCCGGAAGATCGGGGTCACCCTTACGGACTGAACGGAGGTGTTCCGCAAAGCGGTCGCCCAATCTGTGTTTGGTCTCCCCAATGTAGAGGAGACCGCATCGTGAGCAGCGAATACAGCATATTAAATTGCAAGAAGTACAAGTAAATCGCTGTTTCACCTGGAAGGGGTGTTTGGGGCCCTGAACAGTGGGAGGGAGGAGGTAAAAGGACAGGTGTTGCATCTCCTGCGCTTGCACGGGAAGGTGCCGGGCGAAGGGGAAGGGGTGTTGGGGGTGATAGAGGAATGGACCAGGGTGTTGCGGAGAGAGCGGTCCCTTCGGAATGCTGAAAGGGGAGGTGAGGGGAAGGTACGTTTGGTGGTGGGATCACGTTGGAGGTGGAGGAAATGGTGGATGATGATCCGTTGAGTGTGGAGGCTGGTGAAAGGTGAGGACAAGGGGAACTTTATCATGGTTCTGGGAGGGAGGGGAATGGGTGAGAGCAGAAGTGTGGGAAATGGAACGGACATGGTCAAGGGCCGTGTCAACCATAGTAATGGGGAATCCTCGGTTGAGGAAAAAAGAAGACATATCGGAAGCACTGGTATGGAAGGTAGCATCGTCAGAACAGATGCGGCAGAGACGGAGAAACTGGGAGAATGGAATAGAGTCCTTACAGGAAGCGGGATGGGAGAAAGTGTAGTTTGGGTAGCTGTGGGAGTCAGTGGGCTTTTAGTGGATGTTTGTCGATAGCCTATCGCCAGAAATGGAGACAGAGAAGTCAAGGAAGGGAAGGGAAGAGTCGAAGATGGACCATGTGAAAGTGAGGGAAGGGTGGAAATTGGAAGCAAAGTGGATGAAATTTTCTAGTTCAGGGTGAGAACAGGAAACGGCACTGATACAGTCATTGATGTACCGGAAAAAGAGGTGAGGGAGGGGACCTGAGTAGGACTGGAACAAAGAATGTTCCACATATCCCACGAAAAGGCAGGCATAGCTAGGGCCCATGCAGGTTCCCATAGCAACGCCTTTCATTTGGAGGAAGTGAGTGGAGTCAAAGGAGAAGTTGTTCAATGTGAGAACAAGTTCAGCCAGGCAGAGGAGTGTGGTGGTGGATGGGGACTGGTTGGGCCTCTGATCAAGAAAGAAGCGGAGCACCCTCAGGCCATCCTGGTGGGGGATGGAGGTGTAGAGGGATTGTAGGTCCATGGAGAAGAGGAGACGGTTGGGGCCAGGAAACTGGAAACTGTTAAAGTGGCGGGGGCCGTTGGATGAGTCGTGAATGTAGGTGGGAAGAGACTGGACAAGGGGAGAAAAAATAGAGTTGAGATAGGATGATATAAGTTCCGTGGGGCAAGAACAGGCTGAAACGATGGGTCTACCAGGGCAGTCCTGTTAGTGGATCTTGGGAAGGAGGTAGAAGCGGGCTGTGCGGGGTTGGGGGACTATGAGGTTGGCGGCCGTGGGGGCAAGATCTCCAGAGGAAATTAGGTCAGTGACAGTCCCACGGATGCTGCCTGGCCTGCTGAGTGCTTCCAGCATTTCCTGTTGTTATTTCAGATTTCCAGCATCCACTATTATGATAAATAATGAGGTTTCCTTTCAAAAAAGAGAAAGAATCCAACATTTAAAAGTTATGATCCATGTACGGTTCATTAAAGGACATTTGTAATATCCATGAATGAACCTATATCATTCTCGAGCAGCTTCAGGTGATTTAAGAACAGAACCTATCACCCAATAGTGGCATTTAAAGACCATGGTCCACATTATAATCCAATAACTCCTCAATCTAATACTCTCCAGTGTACTACAGTCTCTAGTTTAGCTCAGTTGGTAGCATTCTCACTTCTGACTCCAAAGGCTGTGAGTACAAGCCCCCTTCTAGACATAATCTTGGCTGATACACCACTGAGGAAGAGCTGCACTATTGGAATTGCTGTCCTTCAGATCAGACATTAAACCAAGTGCCTGTTCTGGTGGTTCAGCTAAATATAAAATATCCCATAATGCTGTTAGAAGAAGAGCAGCCAGGTCTCCTGGTGTTTGGATCCTCCTTAAAACCCTTCCCTTTGACAAAGCTTTGGCTCGATGTCCATTTTTGTCTGATTATGCTTCTTTGAAGAACCTTGGGATATTTTTCTATGTTAAAGGCGCTATATGAATGTAAGTTGTTGTTGTTGTCCTGGCCAATGTTCTTCCCTCAGCCAGCACCACCATAAATAGATTAACTGGTCCAACTGCTGTTTGTGTGACCCTGTAGTGGGTAAATTAGCTACTGTGTATACTCATAGCAACAGTCAGCTGTAAAAATGCAAAATCTTTGTAGCATCTAATATAACAGGCATAATACATACTGACTAAGAGAGACTTTGTGTAAGGAACCATCACCCAAGTAGCTCAGCAGGTAAATGTGGGTGCTCATGTGTAGTACTGAGCCATACACATCAGGAAGATCCCATATCCATTCCCTGGTCGGTGCTGAGTTAGCTGATATTAGCTGGCACGACAGTTTAGGTCCTACTATTTGGCACATTCTATTTTTTGCCAATATTTGCCCCTTCATCCCTGAAGATATTTAGGTAGATTTCCGTCTCTACCGCCTGGCCATAAAGCATCAACTGGATAGACTGCAATGAGGAAAATCAGGCAGGGAAGATCACACGCACGTAACAGACCCTGTCTGATTGTCCTTCCGTTAACTTAAATGGAATGACAATCGGACGGGCTCCGTTAAAGGCATGCAATCCTTCCAGCCGGATTTTCCTCATTGCGGTCTACCCAGGTGATGCCCAGTCAGTAATGGTGAAAACCTACCCTACATTGACTCCTGCTATGATAAGGCCTCACAGGCAACAGCTGGTGTCCTGGGCATGTAGCCATTGTTCATGCACGAGTTTGGGCAGTCAGTGACGATCGGGTATTCTATCAACTATTCCCACATGGAAGGCATCACAACCAAGCACATTCCTCTCCCTACACATGGACGTTCCAACAAAGCTCATTACACAATCATCAGGGAGTGGGGACCTTGGCTAATTTCCCTCCCAATTCAGCACCCCTACTGCTTCCCCTGTTGAAGTCCCCTGACTCAGGACAGACTGAAGCTTCATGGTGGAACATTCTGGTTTAAGTATATGCCGACTTTACCAGGAGTTTATGGGTTAAACTGTAAAATGTGAAATGAGAAAGTGAACCTGCTTCATAAGTACATGCAATGAGTTGGTGAATGTGCTCTTGAAATAGAACATCGATGTGACTTTTCTATGCCTTTATATATCAGTCATGTGGACAGTGCATCAAAAAGTCAGTTGACACTGGTTTATTACATCATAACATTGTTTGTGGTACTATTTCAGCACACAGTCTCTTTAACTGACAAACCTACTGTGAGGTTATTGAAACAACATGTGCTACGACTGAAATGTTATCTGGGCAGAACAAACTCCAAATGGCCCAAATCCACAACACAATAAAGTCCATAATTATAACTTTCAATAAACCAATGATGGGCCTAAACATGCAGAACTTAAAATACCACTAAACATCAAAGCAAAGTACTGTAACACATAACAAATTTAGTCCAATCATTAAGCAATTACAAGTGAACCCATAACATTAGAAAACATTTTTAACTCTATTTCATTTGTTTTATATGAAAAAGATGTCGCAGTCAATCATTTTCAGCCCTCCGAAAGCTTCAAGCGTGGAATAATGCTTCTTTCCGCATTCATGAACTCAATTATCCTAATCCAGACTGGAAATCTTCAGCCCATCAACAGCCCACATCTGTCGCATAATTTATCATCCAGTCCCACTGAACAGCCGTTGCCAACTTGGACCATCAAAGTGGAAATGGTAGCTTTTCATTCCAGCTTCAGGTTCCTTGGGGAAGAATTTTAACCCCAAAAAACGGGTGGGTTTGGGTCGGGGGAGAGTCAAAGGGGGCGATTTTGCCAGACCTGGGGAGGTGGGTTTGGAGGCGGGACTGCCAGGAAAATGGCAGAATCTGGGGGTGGGTAGCCATCCCCCCCCCCAACCCGCCTCCATGCCATCTTCCCAGGAGGCGGGTACCCGACCCGCACCAGGTCCTGTCTCCTGGAGGCGGCAAGAGGATTACAGCCACTTAACTGCCTGTTAACAGGTAGTTAAGAGGATTAACCCCATTTTTCCATCAGAGGTGCGGACTTCCCGACGTCAGGAAGCCCCGCCAGGATCAGCAAGGCGAGCAGTGGGTCTACGGGAGTCGGAGGTGAGTGATGGGTGCAAGTGTGGAGAGGTAAGTATGTGAGGTGAGTGAAAGGTGATAGAAAAAGTTTCCTTACCTTTGTTTCTTCCTGCAGGCTTCAATCGTTGGGGATGCAGAGGCTCCGGCATCTCAATGGCAGAGATGACAGAATGGTTGCTACATTCTCCAATGCAACAGCCATCTGCTTTCTGCTCACACAATAGGTTTGGTGAGTCTTGAGTATAAGAACTCGCCAAACAACAGAGAATGTCAGTGTTTGGCAGCTTCTCAAAGCTGTCAAACGATGACAATTCATCTGTCAAAAATTTTTGACAGATGAAACGTCATACGCTGACAGTCTCTGTAACCGGCTTCCCCTTAATTGGCCTGCTAAGCTTGCTGGGTGGGCTTAACAAGGTCAATCAAGGGAAAATAGCGTGGGTTGGCCACAAGTCGATGGAGGCAGGACTAAAACCTGACAAGCAGCAGTCCCGCCTCCAACACGCCCCCATTGGTAACATCACCCCCAAAATGTTAAAAATCTGAATCCCGATCCCAACCCACATCCAACCCGCCCATATCTAGTTTTAACAGAGTCAGGTCAGACGGCGGGTAGCCAACCCACTCCCAGGAGGCGGGTTGGCATTTAAAATATGATAATGAGGCTGGAAGCCTCGGATTTAACCTGCTTTGCATGTTTAACTGTGGTCGGCCGGGGTTCCAGGGCCTCGGCAATCCCGGCAGCTGCAGCGAGGCGAGGACAGCCTCACGGAACACTCCTTGTAGGCCGGGAGGAACAGGACTGCTTCCCCTCAGCTCCCCAATCTCATCCACTGTTGTGTATGTACCTTTAAGAGAATAACTGGTCTCAGACTGCAGTACCGGCAGTGACCACCCCTGTATAAAAGGCGCTAGAGAGCCTCGGTTGTTTAGATTCGTTATGGACTTCCACCAGTAAACATCTGTTTGTTTCTCTCCTGCTAGTCCGTGTCTAAATCATTCACAGACTTAACACTGGCGATGAGTAAAGAAACAAACTTACCTGCAACTCAGCAGCAGCTCCGACGACGTTGTTGAAGGTCGGAGCCAGAAGAAAGAAAAAAAAATAGAGGCCATTGAAACTCGAGAAACGGGCGTCGACCGTCAATCATCGGGTTCAAGGCTTTGCAGGAGCGACTTTCCAGAGCCAGGCTGGGTTCCTCGGTCCGTGGTTTCCCAGCTAATCGGGCTGGTGGCAGGTAGTGCTCTGATCCTTCCTGGGCTGCGGCGGGCTGAAGCTCGATCGGGTGGCCTTTCAACGGGGCCGGGCAGCGAGTCGGGAAGCACGGAGAGAGAGAGAGAGGGTGGAGCACACAGGGCGCGGCCGGTGTTTCGAAGCTGGGCAGCGTTCGGACCTCAGAAGAGGGAGGGAAGTGTCCCAGAGGGTCCGCTCCACGACGGGAAGATAATAAAAGAAAACGAATTAATATTTAACGTGCAGGAAACCGTGGAAAGCAGCGCTAACAACAGCGGGGAAGAAGACAAAGCGCGGGAGGCGCCATTTTGTTAAATCGGAGAAGAAGGCAAAGCGCGGGAGGCGCCATTTTAGATTTGCAAGATGCCGAAGACTGGCTGTATCACTGCTTTTGATAATACATTAGAGGACTGGACCACGTATGTGGAAAGAGTCGAGGTATATTTCGAGGCAAATGAAATAGCGGAGGGGAAAAAGGCATCAATATTGCTAAACGTAATGGGCGCTATAACATACGGCCTATTGCGGGATCTGATTACTCCAGCCAAACTGAAGGCGAAGAGTTTTAATGAAATTGTTGCTGTTCTACAGGAGCACTTAAACCCTGCACCGCTGTTGATAGTAGAAAGATTTAAATTCCACAGGAGAACTCAGCACAAAGATGAGAGCAATGCTGAGTATCTTACGGAACTACGCAAGCTATCAAAGCACTGCCAGTTTGGAGCAGGACTGGCAGATACCCTACGGGACAAATTTGTCTGTGGACTCCTGAGTGAAGGAACACAGAAGAAGTTACTCGCAGAAAAAGAGCTGACGCTAGATAAGGCTTTCAGCGTGGCAGTATCGTATGAAGCAGCAGCCAGGGGAGCTGCAGAAATTCAACAAAAACCACAGGAATACGGCACCCACAAAATGACACGGGGATTTGCAAAATGTTATCGCTGCGGCAGAACTAACCATGACCAGAAGGACTGCTGGTCCAAAGACAAAATATGCAGACAATGCGGGAAGATTGGACACATTGCACGAGTTTGTAGGTCTGGGAAGAAGACCAGCGACAACAAAAAGGCTACTAAGGAACCGTACAAGAAAGTACAAAAGATGACGGACAGTAGTTCCGAAGACCAGAAGAGCGATAGTGAATCCGAGAACAGGAGATTAAGCTGTCTCAAACTTCACAATGTAATCGCAAAAGAGGATCACCGAACCATTTGGATCACCCTCACGATAGCAGGGTCCCAAGTTAAAATGGAATTGGATACAGGATCAGCGCTAACCGTCATGAATCGACGAGACTATGAGCGGCTATTTTCACACATACCCTTGAGAGAGACATCCATCGTCTTGACGACGTATACGGGGCAAAAAGTATACCCCAGAGGAAAAATAAGGGTGCCTGTCGAATACAATGGCAAGAAAATACGGAAATTGTATCTCTACATACAGCCAAATGGTGGACCACCGTTATTGGGACGGGAATGGATCAGGAAGATAAACTTAGATTGGCATTCCATTCATGCAATGACGGTGGACGGTAAAAAAGATGAAGACGTCACTCCTGGACGATTGTCAACAATCTTAGCTAACGCCAAAGAGGTATTTCAACAAGAACTGGGCACGCTTAAAGGCGTAACCGCCTCGTTAAAAATAGAAGAGAATGCAGTTCCCAAGTTTTTCAAAGTGAGACCGGTACCATATGCAATTCGTCCAGCCGTCGAGGCAGAGCTGGAGAATCTGGAAAAGGCGGGCGTGTTGTCTAAGGTCGACTGGAGCGAGTGGGCGACACCCATCGTTCCTGTCATGAAGAAAACGTTAAGCAATAAGTCCGGAGAGCCAAGGAAGATTCGCATCTGTGGGGATTTCAAGGTGACGGTGAACCCTGTCCTTCACACAGTACAATATCCTCTTCCAAGGATAGAAGACATCTTCGCCTCACTGTCTGGAGGGAAGCGTTTTACAAAAATTGACCTAGCACAAGCATATTTGCAGATGGAGGTTGAAGAGTCCTCTAGGAAGTATCTCATGATAAACACTCACAAGGGTCTTTACCAGTATCATCGATTAGTATTCGGAGTAGCATCGGCTCCAGTGATATGGCAAAGAGCGATGGAACAAGTCCTGCAAGGGATTCCGGGGACTCAGTGTTACTTGGACGACATCCTTGTGACAGGTGAAGATGACAGTGAACACCTTAACAACCTAGAACAGGTGCTCACTAGACTACGGGAACATGGGCTGCGAGCCAACCGCCCCAAGTGCGAATTTTTTAAGAAACAGATATTGTATTGTGGCCACGTGATTGATGAAGAGGGGTTACATAAGTCCCCTGACAAAATTGAAGCGGTTGTTAAGGCCCCAGCGCCTGAAAATGTGTCGCAACTGAGGTCATTCCTCGGGCTGGTGAATTACTATCATAAGTTTTTGCCGAATTTGTCGACAATTCTGCACCCACTGAATGCCCTGCTACGAACGTGGGTAGCATGGAAATGGAGCGATGATTGTAAACGTGCTTTTCAGAAGAGTAAGGACTTAATCACTTCGAAGGAAGTATTGGCTCACTACAACCCAGCACTGCCAATCAGGCTGGCGTGTGATGCGTCTCCCTACGGCATTGGGGCGGTACTGTCACATAAATTCCTTGATGGTTTGGAGAGGCCGATAGCTTTTGCGTCACGCTCGTTAACTTCTGCCGAGCGTAACTACGCCCAGATTGACAGAGAGGCCCTCAGCCTAGTGTGGGGGGTGAAGAAGTTCAATCACTATCTGCACGGTCAAAAATTTACTCTACTAACCGATCATCAACCTCTTGTCTCCATTTTCAACCCTCAGAAGGGCGTTCCGATAATGACAGCACAACGGCTGCAGAGATGGTCCCTTTTCCTAGCGGCACACCAATATGACATCGAGTACAAAGGAACTAAACAGCATGGAAATGCTGATGGATTGTCACGTCTACCGTTGCCGACGGTGGAAGAAGAAGACCTTGCAGTGGATCCAATGGAGTTATTCCACTCGACCATAGTCGAATGTCTCCCTGTGACGAATGCAAACATAGAAAAGGAAACACGGAATGACCCGACACTATCACGGGTCAATGATTTAACGGTGAAGGGATGGCCAGCACATGGCGAACCACTGCTGCCAGCATTCTCGCCGAGAAGAGAACAGCTGTCAGTGTGCAGAGGAACCTTGATGTGTGGATCCAGAGTAGTAATTCCACCTAAGTTGACGGATAGAGTGCTCAATGAGCTTCATGAGGGTCATCTGGGTGGGGTAAAAATGAAGAGCTTAGCCAGAGCGTTTGTGTGGTGGCCGGGAATCGATAGAGAAATCGAAGAGATGACCAAGAGCTGTGCAGGATGCCAGAAGGTCCAAAACGCCCCACCACCAGCTCCTCTGCATCCATGGGAGTGGCCCTCATCTCCATGGCAAAGGGTGCACATTGATTTTGCTGGTCCCTTCATGGACTCGATGTTTTTAATTGCGGTGGATGCACATTCAAAGTGGCCAGAGGTAATAAAAATGTCCTCAACCACCACGGAAAAAACTATCACAGTTTTACGAACCATATTCGCCAGGAATGGGCTGCCTGAACAGATTTGCTCTGACAATGGACCACAGTTTGTGTCTGAAGAGTTCCGGAGGTTCTTAAAGAACAATGGTGTTAAGCATTACACATCTGACCCATATCATCCAGCCACTAATGGATTGGCCGAGAGGTTTGTCCAAACATTCAAGAAGGCTATCAAGGCAATGTGTAATGAAGATATACCCCTACAACATAAGGTGGACAACTTCTTGTTTGCCTACCGGAATGCGACACATGCGGTTACCAACCAAACTCCAGCCATGATGTTCTTCAATCGAAGACTACGATGCCGCTTGGATTTGGTTAAGCCAAACGTCCGAAGAGATGTGGAGAACAGGCAGTTTCAGAATATGAGTGAAAGGCCGACCAGGAGTTTTAAGATAGGTCAACCAGTTTTGGCCCAGGACTACTGCACTGAGAAATGGCAGCCAGGAACGATTTGTACACGACAAGGACCTCTCATGTATACCGTGGACGTTGGGGAGAGCATTGTAAGATGCCATGCTGACCAGATTCTAGAGTCACTGGAAAACGTCAACTCCACACCACGATCTGATACACCTGGTAATGAAATCGACGTTCCAATTGCAGCTACCGCAGAACCGGTAATATTGGAAGCAGATGAACCAAACAACGACATTGATTCTGACTCAACATTGCCAGAAGAACCTGTTACCCCAAAGAGGCGTTATCCAGACAGAATCAGGAAGCCTCCTCAAAGACTGAACTTATAATTGCTTAAACTTAACCACTGTATCTAGTAACAGTAATTGTGATTGTAATTCGTTATCATTTAGTTGTTAAATGAATGTTATGTACTGTTTATCTAAAAGGGGAGGAATTGTTGTGTATGTACCTTTAAGAGAATAACTGGTCTCAGACTGCAGTACTGGTAGTGACCACCCCTGTATAAAAGGCGCTAGAGAGCCTCGGTTGTTTAGATTCATTATGGACTTCCACCAGTAAACATCTGTTTGTTTCTCTCCTGCTAGTCCGTGTCTAAATCATTCACGGACTTAACACCCACCATCAGCCCCTCCCCCACACAAACCCCCCGGGGTCGGGGCTTGGATCTATCTGGCCATGGGGTTTCTTTTCCAGCATTCCCCGCCGACTGTCCATCAGGCTGACATCTGGGCGGGGAACCTGCCAGTGACATCACATCACGCCGTGGAGATTTGAGGGGAGACCCGGACTTCCGGGTTTCCCATGCGCTACCGGAATCCCCCGCCCCCAGTGGGTCCAAAAGTTAAAATTCCTCCCCTTGTAGTGATGGCTTGTTCCAAATCTTTGCTGCTCGTTGAGCTGCCTTCATGCAGGAGCCATTCTTGCTCAGCCCCTATAGGATGTGGTTCTTCCTCAGTCCCGGCCAGTCTTACTCCCCACAGAATGGAGAAGACAGAAATAGCCAGCTAACCCAATCCTCTCCAGGCCATCAACTGGAAATTATTTATCTCACGCCACACAAAGGACACTGAGGGAAGATTTTCTCTGTGTCTCAGGGATAACAAGGTCGTAAACACCCTCTTGATAAATGTGTTTATGACTTCACTACACTGAGAAAAATCTTTACGCCTCCCAATACTCCTGCAGGAAAAGGCAACAGGAACAATTGATCAATCAACTTTAACAAAAAATATGAACATACAGGATCATTTGTATTATAAGTCAGTAACACATTGAGGAAGTCAGGTGACATCCTAAACCCTAAAAGCAAATCTCAAACAGATTAATGATACTATTGGAATCCTGAAATGTGTTCGATCATTGAACTGCAGTCTGTATTCCTCTAACTGGCTGCTGGTTTGTGTGCCGGGGGAGGGGTGGGGGGGTGAGGCGCAGAAGGAAATTGTATTCCATTTCTGACAAGTCTCATTGTCGCTACAGGCAGGTATGACGGTGGATAGCAACAGACTGAATGCTGACAAGGTTGAATCACGTGACTTAAAGGGAAATGCCAGTGGACTGTGTGTTTTAAACTGTAGTGGTACCAGTTTTTATTGCATTGCATGCTACATGGAAATATCATTAGCTGTGCACACTATGAGCTGAATATTGAAGGGAAACTGTATACTCTGATTTTTATCACAGTCAAAGAGAACAATCTCTATAATTGGGGTGAAAATAATATTTTTTCCTGGAGTTCATCGATTGACTTCAAATTGGATGTGGTATTAAAGCTGGTACAAATAGTATGTTTTCTATTATCATCCATTCGGACAGTGAATAGGGATGTGTGAACTTGCTGATTTTATATATGAGTGCCACCAATGTCATCAATTTATTTGAACTGGTACGTTCCAAAGCAGCTACTAGGTTGTGAGGTTAGAGGTGGAGTATTAAAAAAGTTACAATACTTTCAGGAGGAGCTTGTCTTACTGCCATTTTCACTGTGTCAGTTATAGCTCAGTGGATAGCACTCTCACCTCTGAGTCAGAAGGTTGTGAGTTCAAGTTCCCACTCCAGAGATGTGAGCACAAAATCTAGGCTGACACTCCAGTGCAGTACTGAGGGAGTGCTGCACTGTCGGAGGTGCCGTCTTTTGGACATTACGCCGAGGCTGCATCTGCCCTCTTGGTTGGACGTAAAATATCCCATGGCACTATTTCAAAGAAAAGCAGGGGAGTTCTCCCCGGTGCCCTGGTCAAAATGTATCCCTCAACCAAGATCACTAAATAAACAGATTATCTGATCATTATCACGCTGCTGTTTGGGTGCAAATTGGCTGCCACATTTCCTACATTACAACAGTGAAGGACACTTCAAATGTACTTCATTGGCTGTAAGACGATTTGGGATATGCTGAGGTCATGAAAGGTACTATATTAATGCAAGCCTTTCTTTCTTTTATCGATTTTAATCGCTCCACCATTGGCAGCCATGCCTTCAGCTGCCTAGGCACTAAGCTCTGGAATTCCCTCCCTAAACCTCTCCGCCTCTCTACCTCTCTTGAGATGCTCCTTAAAACCTACCTCTTTGACCACGCATCCGTCCGGATATCTGCTTATGCAGCTCGGTGTCAAATTCTGTTCGATAAAGCTCTTGTGAAGCACCTTGGGACGTTTTACAACATTAGAGGCGCTATATAAGTGGCAGCTGTTGCTGTTATTGTTGCTATTTAGAAGTCCTGTGCTATAGAAAGAAAAGATCAGGCATTTAAGGGTTATCCCAGTCGTCTGTTAACCTATTCCCTTTGAGACTGGCTTAGTGTCCTTTGGGCACTCAGCGCTGCTAGCCTTCTTTAAGTCATACAAACCCTCGTTCATTAAGGCTCTTTTTGGAAGGAGTACATGATTGGTTAAACTGAACATCTGGTGATCAGAACAGTTTGTTTTTCTCTGATAATCTAACAGTTTCTATAATAACTGTTCTGGATAATCTGAATGTCTTTCACTCCAAATCTGAATTTGATAATGCTCATCAATCCCCATTCTTTCTCTTCTCGTTAAACTGAAATAGCTGTTCATTATAGAAAATCAGGTAGGGTGTAGCACGCGTTGCCGATTTGCTAGCACCCATTTTGTGTTGCCGCCAAACCCGTCGATGGTGCGATAATGTTATGCACTTAGAATCATAGAAATGATACAGCACAGAAGGAGGCCATTCAGCCCACAGTGCTCTTTGGTAGAGCTATCCAATTAATCCCAGTCCCCTGCTTGTTCCCTATAGCCCTGTAAATATTTTCACTTCAAATATTTATCCAATTCTCTTTTGAAAGTTACTATTGAATCTGCTTCCACTGCCCTTTCAGGCAGTGCATTCCAGATCACAACAACTTGCTGTGTGAAAAAATGTTTGCTCATGTCGCCTCTGGTTCTTTTGCCAATCACTTTAAATCTGTGTCCTCTGGTCACTGACTCTTCTGCCAGTGGAAACAGTTTCTCCTTATTTACTCTATCAAAACCCTTCATGATTTTGAACACCTCTATCAAATCTCCTTTTAACCTTCTCTGCTCTAAGGAGAACAACCCTAGCTTCCCTAGTCTATCCACGTAACTGAAGTCCCTCATCCCTGGTACCACTCTAGTAAATCTCCGCGGCAACCTCTAAAAGGCATTGGCCCAGAATTTCGGGTCTCCACGGGTGAGTATGCGCTGGGTACTCACCCGTAGGCCCAACGAAAGTGCCGGTTTCGTGCATGCACTGCGCATGCGCGGGAAACCGGAACTTCCATTCCCTTAAAGGAAGGGGTTCACAGGTCGAACGCGTGCGCCGGAGAGGCAGTGCGTACGCCTGGAACTTAAGTTTATTTTCCACGTTTCTCCGGGAGGGTAAGTCTCCAGCAGTTACACTTTTAAAAAGCAGGCACAAGGCCTGCTTTTAACAAGGTAAGTGGTGAATTAATTAAAATTAAAACATTTTTTCCACAGGTTTATTATTTTTAAATACTTTAAAGAAAGGTAAGTTTATTTTTAGCCCTGTTAGAAAATGTAATTAATTTTTTCAAAAATTTAAATTATTGTTTAAAATAGTTGTTTTATGTAATTTATAGTTATTTTAAAAATGTGATGTTTTTTTAAAATTTATTTGAAGTTTTAGTTATTTATAGTTTTGACAGCTCTTCCTGTCAATTTTACCATTGGCTCTCCATGGCCCACGTGATCCCAGGGGACGCTTCAAACTAACTGCGCCCCTGGGATACGCAAGCACTGCGCACCGGCAGTTGGAGGAGGCCCAGGATCGGAATCCCACACAGGCCCACAGCACAACGGCTGGCGCGCAAGGTAAGTGCAGGTCAGAGGCTTGCACCCGCGGGAAGCCTCCAACCCGAATTTCTTCCGAAAGTGTGGTGCCCAGAATTGAATACAATACCCCAGCTGAGGCTTAACCAGTGTTTTATAAAGGTTTAGCATAACATCCTTACTTCGTACTCCATTCCTCTATTAATAAAGCCAGGAATCCATATGATTTTTTTAATGGCCTTCTCAGCTTGTCCTGCCAGCTTCAAAGGTTTGTTACATACACCCCCAGGTCTCTCTGTTCCTGCACCCGCTTTCAAATTGTACTTGTATCTAGTTCTACACTAATCCACTTTAAATTAATGATGGTTATCTGTTCTTGAGCACATTTGCAATTTGTTTTTGAATAAACACAAATAAATACACTGCAATCAATACACTTGCTTTCATATGTGCATTTTTAATTGGCGTCTGATCATCCAGTCATTTGCAGTTCACAATAAAAGCAGGTATTCTGAACATTTGTGCTAAACCAGGTCTGATGCAATTAACTGTTTCCTTCTGTATTTATTGATGTTCTTGGAAGTTACTTAAAAAAGTAAGTAAGATGTGCCAAATACCAACCAATTTTGAAATTGCTCAGTAAGATCCCACTAGGCTTAGATGTAGTTGATGTAGGATCTCTAATATCTTCCAGTTCTGACGAAAGGCCATCGACCTGAAACGTTAACTCTGTTTCTCTCTCCATAGATGCTGCCTGACCTGCTGAGTGTCACAAACATTTTCTGTTTGTATTATGGATGTAGTAAATCTGCCTTCAGATATTGATATCAAAAATTGTGCTGAGAATAAAGAGAACAGCCTTAAATCTGTGTCTGTTCGAGGTCCTATTGTCTTACAGAGAAAACTAGACGAGGATTCCTGCAGACAGCACCATTTCAGAATATTGTCTCGATGTGAAATGAATACTGATTTATGAGTAGAAATTAAATTCTTTACAACATTTGTCAGGTCACAGTAATAACCAATTTGTACAATATGAACGTGATCCTAGTGTGAATCTACAGTCCTGATAATTGGTAGAGCTGTTTAAAAAGGATCTAGAGGCACTGGAGAGTGTGCAAGAAAGATTTACAAGGATGATACCAGAACTGAGAGTGTATACCTATCAGGAAAGAATGAACAGACTGGAGCACTTCTCTCCAGAAAAGGGAAGGCTAAGGGGTGACCTAATAGAGGTCTTTAAAATTATGAAGGGATTTAATAGGGTAGACGTTGGGAGTCAAAAGTGGAAGAGAGAGGTCCTCTACCCACAGGGGGGCCAGGAGGCCCTCCAGAAAGAAGGATGTGGGACCAGCAGTGTTGCCCCAGGACCTGGTTCTAGTGCCCAAAGAGGTCTCATGACCTCAGATGAGTGGTCAAGGTCAGTGAATGCATCTTCAAAAACCGTCTCCTACCAACTGCACCACTAGTCTCCCACACTGCTCAATGCACGACCCCCACCCCCACCCCTGCCATCACTCATCGTCACTCGATTTGATGCTCCCAGCCACCAGCTCCTCGAGGTCATCCAGCAAGGCCATCTGCAGTGTGTCCCACTGAAAGTCAGCAGCCTTCCACCAGCCATGCTGCAGCCACTGGGGTAGCACTGCGTGACATCACTAGGATAGGCAAAGGCACATGCAAGACAGTCATTAAGGGAATGCACAGGGAGTTTAACTGATTTTTTAATGTGATATTGGTAGCATCTATGGGTAAAGTTAGATTGGAAAGTTTGCTTTTATTTCAGCATTGTGGCCAAGAGGACGCTGTGATGGTCAGTAACAGAGGGAAGGTAAGGTGTGGGACAAATGTTGAAAGGGGAATTGGGGTTGTGGTCACTGGTAATGCAGGAGGATGATTCGATCCCAGATATCCCGGCCAGAAAGGGGCTGCCCGGGTTGCCAACTTCCTTCTGCTTCCTCCTCTTCTGCTTCTTCCTCTTCCCCCTGCAAGCAGCTTGTCCCCTTTGCTGCCTCTGCTTCATCTCCATGTGGTCCCCAAGACTGTGAGCAAATGGTCTTCTTAGAGGCCTTCCTTTAACATCCAAAGCCTTGCAAACGTCCAGCAGCACCTCCTGCACTCCCTGCCCACTTGAACAACTTTTTAAATGTATTGCACCAAGCCACTGCTTCAATAAAATATTTAAAAAACAGTCCAAAAGCTGAAATCCAAAACTTACCTGAAAGATTTGTGTGTCCACTTAAGAAGTGCTGACAGCATCTCTGCAGTGCTGCTGCACGCACATTATTCCGTGCGTGGTTAGGAGAGGGCATTATGGCATGCGGCGATGCCCAAAATCACAGTTGTGCATCAAATCAGGTGCTGCACGCCGGTTGACGTTACGATCTGCACATTTGCATTGCAGAGGGGAGTGCTGGCAACAGCAGCGCTATCGTTCTCTCTAAAATGGCAGCCGCTGTGTCCCACGCTGGATGCGGGTGGAAGTGAGGCGGCCGTCATTTCTTCAAAAAACCTGGTGTTAATGGTCGGCACTAAGGTAGGGAATTTTGCGGCCAAAGAGTTGCCCTCTTGCTATACACGCATCGGTATACATTGCACACGCTTAAACTATCAATAAGATATACGTGAAATAGGAATGGTCCAACAAATCATCACGTTTTAAAAAAAATCCTGGGCTTGGAGTTTCTGCTAAATTGCGCTGGAGCCCAATTTGCCCAAAATCGCCCAAACCAGTGCAAAAGATCAAGGAATTTCAAGCACAATTTATGTCCAGCGCAAATCGAGTTTCCACAATCTTTTACGTTGGTTTAAAAAAACATCACACTGGAAGCCAGCCCCGCCCACAAAACTGGCCACCCACCCAGATCGAATTAATTAGCACAGCCAGTTTCCACTAATAGCAACCGTTTGTGGGCCTTCGAAGAGGCTGTTAAAATTAAGCTGTTTTTATTAAGCGCAAGAGCACTAATAGGCACCTTTTAAAAGCTTTAAAATATTATTTCTTTCTTAATTTACTAATAAACTGACTACTGTACTTCAATGAAACTAGGAAATGGTTCTGTATAGATTTTTGACAGGTGAAACATCATTCGCTGATGTTCTCTGTAACCGGCTTCCCCTCAATTGGCCTGCTAAGCCCGCTGGGCGTGTCAATCAAGGGAAAATAGCGTGGGTTGACCAGAAGTCGATGAAGGCGGGACTAAAACCCAACAAGCAGCAGTCCCGCCTCCAACGCCCCCCCGCCATTGACAAAATCGCCTCCCAGATTTCTGATTACTCCCCTTGGAGGACAAGACCAGATTTCTGATTGGTCCCCTTGGAGGACAAGACACACCCAACAGTTTGTCTGAAATGTGTAATTTGGTCCTGCCTGCTGTAGACAACCCTGTACTGTATAATTTGATCCAGTCTTGCCAGACGACAGAATGTGGAAGTATAGTTAGCTTTGTGAAGATCCTCTGTTAATAGTATTCTGTAATTGCAATTATAGTTGTCCTTCGCTGGTAAAATAAAAGACTATGGGCGAGAAATTCGTTATAGCCCAGGAATGAGCGCTAACTTTGGAAAGTTTGAGATTTAGCGTCAGGCGCTAATGAATCTCGTTGCATGCAAAATTGATTGACGTCGTTCAGAGAAAGGATGAGAGCGCTAAATCAAGCACTAATGGCCTAGCGCAGTGGCGCTACACTCAAAGCGCTAACCAATATCAGGTGCAGTCTAATCGCAATCCATCATTACCACAGGCTCTTCCTAGTTCTTAAAGCGGAGGTTCCTTCATGCTGCAGAACCTCATTCTCAGCATTGCTGCCTATGAACCTGTGTCAGCAAGCAGCAAGTCCAAGGAGCCGAACGACTCAACCAGCTGTACTCATGGCAGATCCAGGCCTCAGGGAGAGAGCCCGCAGATTTTCAGACCAAGCATTGGAGGAGTTGGTGTTCACTGTGGAGAGACAGAGGGCGGTGCTCTACCTGACAAGTGACAGGAGGCCTTCGCCGTAAGTCTTCCATGCCATGTGGAGGGAGGTTGCCCATCAGGTCTCGGGAAGCACTGTTGTTCCCAGGACCCATACAGAGTGCAGGAGGAAATTTAATGACCTCACTTGGGTGGTCAGGGTGAGTCAATGCTTCAACAAATGCTACATACCACCATCTGAACCATAGTATGCACACACTGGCCAAAGCACCACACCCCCAGCACTCACCCACCAACAATCTCCACCTACCAACACTCACACCCACACCCATGAGTACAGCTGGTTGCACGCAATGACAGCTATTCAACTATGGCAGGCACATCACCCAAACACATTGCCCCACACTCACTCACACACATTCCTTTCTCTTGCAGGCCAAGGTGGCTCACAACAGGAGGGAGCAGGAGCGCACAGGCGGGGGACAAGCCGACACCCAACCACTGTCTGAGCTGGAGAATAGAGTGTTGCAAGTTATTGGGCGCCAGGTGGTGGGCGCCGTGGCTACCGGAGACATTGACCCCCTTGGGGACAACAACAGTATGTTCATCCCTACTCCTTCTTCTCACATCCCACTTCCCCCTCACCCCACAAGCCTTTCGCACTTTCCAGCTAATCATGCTGTATGCATGCCTTTCTCCCTTCCTGCCCCCCTCCCCTCACATTAACCCGGCTCTTGTGCCTTTATGCTTTCAGATAATGAGCAAGCCCCGGAGCAGCCTGCCCCTGAGGGCACTGTTGAGAACGATGCGGGAGAAGAGGAGGAGGAGGAGGAGGAACACACCGCGTCACTGCATGTCTCACCTGCAGGCACCAGCTCAGATACTGGCACTACGTGTTCTTTAGAGGCTAGTATAGTAGTGGGCTCTGTACAGGGTGAGGCACCGGGGATGAGCGGGCTGCAGCAAGGCCAAGGGAAAGGGTAGCTCAGGGGTCAGCGCCACGGAGGGCGAGTTCACGCGCGGGTTCTGCTGCACAGGATTCAGATGAGGACCTTGATGGGGAGGCCTTTAGAAGAAGGGTGATGGGCATGCACATGGAGATGATAGGTGCAATGGCAAGGATGCCCGAGAGCCACTCGGCAATGGCAAGGAGCGTGGAGGAGTCCGCCTCCAACATTGCACAAGGCTCTGCGCACACCATGGAGCCCATCATTTCCAGTCTGGAAAGGATGGTAGACTCCCAGAGAGACTGTGGCGACTCAGACGATCTGGCAGCTTCCATTGCAGCACAGGTGGAAGCGATGCAACGTCTTAGTGCAGTAATGCAGTCTATGCTTGGTGGCATTCAATCTCAGACTGGTCTCAGGCAGTCTCAGCTTGATGCAACGCAAGCTCTGGCTGCTGCCATCATGGCTGGGTCCACCACCGTCGACCGGGGCTTTCACGGTGCCTCAGCAGGCCAGCAATCTGTGCTCCAACAGATTGGTAGGGATGCTGAGGAGCTGCCCCAGGGGAGTGGCAGTGGGTCAATGGAGCTGGAACCTGCTGTCCTCTCTCAGGATGACAGCATACCTGCTCCCACCACTTGCACTCCGCCATTGCCCTTGTTGCTGCCTGTCATCCAGCCAGCCCAGACTGCTGCCACCCATGCTGAGGTGGTACAGTCTACAGCCGGGCCTTCCAGGCCCAGAGCTGGTCGAGGGCATCCTGCAAGTCCTTCTGAAGTCTCCCGCAGGGACACTCAGCAGCCTTCCACCAGCCCTGCTGCAGCCACTGGGCCAACACTTCATAAAAGCACTAGAGTAGGCAAAGGCACAGTAACGAGAGGCACTAAGGGATTGCACAAGGGCGAATAGTTAATATTGTTGTTGTAAAGATGTGTTCACTGATTATTGATAAATTTATAAAATCACTTTGGATAATTTTGTACTGTCTCTCATTTCAGCTGTGTGCTGTGATATGGCCTGTGACAGGAATGGAATGATGGGGATGTGGTGAGCAACGGGGATCTGGGGTTTAATTCATTCGCAGTCTGGTGAGGTGGTCACGGACCGCCCTTCCAGATGGCCAATTGAGTGGCTGCCTCCTCCCTCACTCCTGTTTCTCCTCCTCCTCCTCCTCCTCATCTTTCTTGTCCTCCTCGTCATCCTCCTCTCCCTCTTCCTCCTCCTGAGGTGGTCCTGCAATCCCTGCTGGCAAGGGCTGGGCCCACATGATGGCCAGATTGTGGAGCATGCAGCACACCACCATGACAAAATGGGACACCCGCTCTGGCGAGTACTGGAGGGCTCCTCCCGAGTGATCAAGCCATTTGCTGTAAGAATTTGCTATAACTTGACCAAACTTAAAAAGTTGACCAAATTTAATATCCCAGCATACTTTGGGAGGTTGAGAGGTTGGTTCCTGTGGGAACTTTGTACAAAAGCTGTTAATCAGATATGGAAGCGACAGACCCTGAGCAGGAACAAACGGTTGAACGCTATAAAGACAGGAACATCTTCAGGCAAATGGTGTGAAGGGCCTTGGGGCTCCTTGATAAGAAGAGGAAAACAACTGCCATCCATTTGTCACACAGTATGGGACACATGCGCATCGAGGAGCCTGCCCAGGTTTTTAGGGTATAAGAGATGCTGTTTTAAGACACTCGGGGCTGCTGCAGTCGGGGGAGGCAATTTGGTTAGTTGCCAGTTAAAGTCGTACGTCTAGCCATCACCCAACTGACCACTCACCAGTGTTGGTATGTATGTAGTGTTGGCTTATAATCATTTGAGCTTAAAGTAAGGGAATAAACCTGTGTATGCTTAGATATAATCAAGGATATTGTATGCAACAGTTTTGTGTGAGCTTACTTGTAACCTCTTGCTAATTTTGAGTAAAAAGAAAGTTATTCTCGAATCCTTGTTGTTGTGTCCGTGTATAATAAGACACAGACTGCAGGAGAACGGTACAACAGATGTTTACTCAACGTGGCTCACACTGGAACTGATCTGTGCAGATTACTACTCAGTGCTATATACAGGTGTGGTCACTGTCAGTACTGCAGTATACATGAGCTCTAAAAGATAGTTCCCCCCTTAAAGGCATATACATTACAATTCCTCCCCTTTTAGATTAACAGTACCATAACACTCATTTAACAATTAAATATCAAACTAATTACAATTAACACTTTTAACATGCAACATTAGCTGAAAATAGTCTATTGATATACCCAGTCTTTGGGGAGGCTTCCTGATCCTTTCTGGATAGCGCCTTTCCCGAGTGTCTTGCTCTTGGTGCGGAGGCGATTCTGGCCCCCTGTCGTCGGTTGGTTCATCAGCTTCCGATGCTACTGTTTCTGGGGTAGATGCGACCTGTACGTCAGGTTAATCACCAGGTACGTATGGGCGAGGCATGGGGTTGACTTGTTCCTGTGACTCTAGGATCTGGTCAGCATGGCGTCTCACGATGCTCTCCCCAACGTCCACTGTGTACATTAGGGGGCCCTGCCGTGTGCATATCGTTCCTGGCTGCCATTTTTCTGTTCGGTAGTCGCGGGCCAAGACTGGTTGCCCTACATTGAAGCTCCTTGTTGGCTTCTCATGGATGTGCTGGAATTGCTTACTCTCAACATCTCTTCGTACGTTTGGTCTGAGCAAATCCAGGCGAGATCTTAATCTTCGGTTAAAGACATCATGGCTGGGGCCTGGTTGGTGACTGCATGTGTCGCATTCCGGTAGGCGAACAGGAAATTGTCCACCTTGTGCTGCAGTGGAATGTTGTCATTGTACATAGCCTTTATTGCCTTCTTAAAGGTTTGTACGAACCTCTCAGCCAATCCATTTGTGGCTGGATGATACGGGGCGGATGTGTAATGCCTTACCCCATTCTTTTTCAAGAACCTCCGGAACTCTTCGGACACAAACTGTGGCCCATTGTCGGAGCAAATCTGTTCTGGCAAGCCAATACTGGCAAAAATGGTCCGTAGGACTGCAACAGTTTTCTCCGTGGTGGTGGAGGACATTTTGATGACCTCAGGCCATTTCGAGTGCGCATCCACGGCTATTAGAAACATTGAGTCCATGAATGGACCAGCAAAATCAATATGCACCTGTTGGCATGGAGATGAGGGCCACTCCCATGGGTGTAGAGGGGCCTGTGGTGGTGCATTTTGGACTTTCTGGCATCCTGAGCAGCTCTTGGTCAGGTCCTCGATTTGTTTATCGATTCCCGGCCACCACACATAAGCCCTGGCTAGGCTTTTCATTTTTACCCCTCCCAGATGACCCTCATGAAGCTCATTGAGTACTCTATCCCTTAACTTGGGTGGAATTACCACTCGGGATCCACACATCAAGGTCCCCCAGCACACTGACAGCTATTCTCTCTTTGGCGAGAATGCTGGCAACAGTGAGTCGCCATGTGCTGGCCATCCCTTCACCGTCAAATCATATACCCGAGACAGTGTCGGGTCATTTCGGGTTTCCTTTTCGATACAAGCGTTAGTTATCGGTAGGTATTCAACTATAGTCGAATGGAGTATTTCGACAGGATCCACTGCTGGTGCTTCCTCCGCAGTAGGCAGTGGCAGGCATGATAGCCCATCAGCGTTTCCATGCTGTTTCATGCCCTTATATTCAATCTCATAGTGGTGCACCCCTAGAAAAAGTGACCATCTTTGTAGTCGTTGCGCAGTCATCACCGGAACGCCCTTCTTCAGATTAAAAATGGAGACAAGAGGCTGGTGATCAGTCAGTAAGGTGAATTTCTGCCCGTGCAGATAGTGATTGAACTTTTTCACTCCCCACACTAGGCTGAGGGCCTCCCTGTCAATCTGGGCATAGTTACGCTCGGCTGAGGTTAGTGATCGTGACGCAAAGGCTATTGGCCACTCTGAGCCGTCCGAGAATTTGTGCGACAGCACCGTTCCAATGCCGTAGGGTGACGCATCACATGCCAACCGAATTGGTAATGCTGGGTTGTAATGGGCCAATACCTCTTTCGATGTGATTAGTGTTTTGCTCTTCTGGAAAGCTCATCTACATTCGTCACTCCACTTCCATGGCACCCCAGTTTGCAGTAGGGTGTTCAGTGGGTGTAGTATTGCAGACAAATTTGGCAAGAACTTATGGTAGTAGTTTACCAGCCCGAGGAACGGCCTCAGTTGTGACACATTTTCCGGTGCTGGAGCCTTGACTACTGCCTCAATCTTCTCTGGGGACTTATGTAACCCCTCTTTATCGATAACGTGGCCACAATACGAGATCTGTTTTCTAAAAAACTCGCATTTGGGGCGGTTAGCTCGGAGCCCATATTCCTGCAATCTAGTGAGCACCTGCTCCAGGTTGGCAAGGTGATCACTGTCATTTTCGCCCGTGACCAGGATGTCGTCCAAATATGCAGGACTTGTTCCATTGCCCTCTGCCAAATAGCCGGAGCTGATGCTACTCCGAATACCAGCCGGTTGTATTGGTAGAGACCTTTATGGGTGTTGATTGTGAGGTATTTTTTTGATGCTTCTTCTACCTCCATTTGCAGATACGCCTGGGCCAGATGAATCTTAGTGAAGCGTTTCCCTCCAGATAGCGAGGCGAAAATATCTTCAATCCGCGGAAGTGGATATTGTACGGTGTGAAGGACCGGGTTCACTGTTACCTTAAAGTCCCCACAGATGCGAACCTTCCTTGGTTCCCCAGGCGTGCTGCTCAACGACTTTTTCATCACAGGGACGATGTGTGTAGCCCACTCGCTCCAGTCTACCTTGGACAGTACACCTGAACGTTCCAGACTCTCCAGCTCTGCTTCGACGGCTGGGCGGATCGCATAAGGTACCGGTCTGGCCTTAAAAAATTTTGGGCTTGCGTTTTCTTCAATTTTAATCGTTGCTGTCATGCCTTTTAGTGTTCCGAGTCCTTGCTGGAACACTTCTTTTGCGTCAGTTAGAATCTTTGACAGTCGCCCAGTTGTGACCTCGTCATCCTTTTTGTCTGCTACAGCCAGTGCCTGTATGGAATGCCAATCCAGTTGTATTTTCCGGATCCATTCACGTCCCAGTAATGGTGGTCCTCCATCTTGCAATACATACAGGTCTAGTTTTGGTGTTTCCTTACCGTTATATATAACGGTCACCCTTATTTTTCCTTTGGGGTAGACTTTTTGTCCCGTGTACGTCTTCAAAATAACTTTTGTGTCTCTCAAGGGTATGTGTGAGAATAGCCGCTCGTAGTCCCGCCGGTTTATGACTGTTAGGGCTGATCCTGTGTCCAATTCCATCTTTCTCTGGACTCCTGCTATCTTGAGAGTGACCCAAATGGTTTGGTGATCCTCCGTTGTGATCACATTATGTAGTTTCAGACAACTCAGTTCCCTGCTTTCGGAGTCGTTATCACTTTTTTGTTCATCTGAACTATTCTCCGTCATCTTATGTACCTTCTTGTACTTTTCTTTGGTAGGTTTCTTATTGCTGGTTTTCTTTCCCGACCTGCAGACTCATGCTATGTGTCCTACTTTTCCACACTGTCTGCACACTTTGTCTTTGGAACCAGCAATCATTCTGGTCATGTGTTGTTCTGCCGCAGCGATAGCACTTCTCTGTTCCATATGACATTTCGTTTGTGCCATATTCTTGCAGTCTCTGTTGTATCTCTGCAGCGCCCCGTGCTGCTGCTTCATATGATACCGCAATGCTGAAAGCCTTTTCCAGCGTAAGGTCCTTTTCAGATAAAAGCCGTTTCTGGGTTCCTTCACTTTGAAGCCCACACACAAACTTATCCCTTAAGGTATCTGCCAGTCCCGCTCCAAACTGGCAGTGTTTCGATAGTTTGCGCAGTTCTGTTAAATGATCAGCATTGCTTTCATCCTTATGCTGGTTCCGTTTGTGAAGCTTGAATCTTTCTGCTATCAGCAGCGGTGTGGGGTTTAAATGTTCCTGTAGTATCGTTACTATGTCTTCAAAACTCTTTTCCATTGGCTTCGATGGGGTTACTAGATTTCGTAATAAACCATACGTCTTTGCACCCATTAAATTTAATAATACTGACGCTTTCTTGTCATCTGACACCTCATTTGCCTTGCGGTATACCTCTATTCGTTCGACATATGTAGTCCAATCTTCGACTTCATTGTCAAATGCGGTGATACTGCCACTCTTCGGCATTTTGGGTGTGGTTTAAAATGGCGTCTCCCAATGGCTTAAAATGGCATCTCCCGCGCTTTCCTTCCTCCCCCGCTGCTGCCAACGCCGCTCCCGGCGGTTCTCGTGGCAATGGTGGCGCCCTGTAGGTTTTGCGTGCTTCTCCTGCGCTGCTGCCAACGCCGCCCTCGGCCATCCTCGTGGCAATGGTGGTGCCTCACGGGTTTCTGCGTGTCTCTCTCTCCCTCTCTTCGACGCTGCTCAGCCCCTGAACACCGGCTGCACCCTGTGCACTCTGCCCTGTCTCTCTCTCCCCCGTCGACGCTGCTCGGCCCTTTGCTGTGCCGCTCGGTCGGGCTCTAGCCCGTCGCTGTCCGGGAAGGGTCTGCGCACTACCTGTTGCCAGCCCGTTTCACTGGACCACCTCGACTGGAAAGCCAAGCCTGGCTCTCGACAGCCTCCCCCACAATTCTCGAGTCTCTGCTGGATGACTGGGCGGTTGCCCATGGTCGACGCCCGAGTCTCTGGCGTTGACCTTCAATCCACTGATCTCCAGGAACGAATCCCCGGGAGGTGATGCAGTGTTGCAGGTAGGTTCGAACTTGCCTTGTCGCCAATGTTGTGTCCGTGTATAATAAGACACAGACTGCAGGAGAACGGTACAACAGGTGTTTACTCAACGTGGCTCACACTGGAACTGATCTGTGTAGATTACTACTCAGTGCTATATACAGGTGTGGTCACTGCCGGTTCTGCAGTATACATGAGCTATAAAAGATAGTTCCCCCCTTAAAGGTATATACATTACACTTGTGTTTTGTGTTGCCTGTTCGACGACGCTGAACTTTGGAGACTGTTGGACGGGTTAAAGGACAAGGGTGGATTTAAATGTCTTACAGGTGCCCGCAAAGCCATGTGGGTGCAGTCAATGGTGCCCTGCACCATGGGGTATCCCGCTATCCTGGCAAAGGCACAGGCACGCTCGTTCTGCTTCTCTCTGTTGATCGGGAAGGAAATGTAATCCCTTCTCCTACTGTAGAGAGCCTCTGTGACCTCCCGGATGCAGCGATGGACGGCAAACTGCGAGATGTTACCTATGTCACCTGTTGCAGACTGGAAGGATCCGCTGGCGAAGAAATTGAGGGCGATGGTGACATTGACTGCCACTGAGAGCCGTCCTTGGCCTGATCTGAGGCTCGAGGTCTGGTTGCAGGAGGTGGCAGAGTTCAGTGACCACCTCCTTGCTGAAGCAGAGCCTTCTGATGCACTGCTCCTGGCTTAATTTAAGGTCGGAGAATTGCTGTCGGGATAGCCTTGGAGGGTAAGGCCTCCTGTTGAGAGCCCTGATGGCCCTTCACCTCCCTCTGGCCACATGTTCCAGTCTTTCTCGCTGCCTCCGCTCCCTCTGCAGTAGATCCTGGAGGGCGAGGTCGACTGCCAGTACAGCCCCCATTAATGTAACCAAGTGTAGCACTTTGATATTTTGTGAGAATAAATGTAACTATTTGTTAGTAGCCACAACACTCCGGAGACTAAACAATCTTTAAATGACTGATTTAAACTGTTGCACAATGTCAAACTGACCAGGAAGCAGTGAAACAGCACTAACCTGAGAGCTGCGACTCATTACTCATGGTCCCTTTAAGTAGCGCCCCTGGAGCCGGCTACCGACTGCTTCACACCTCCTCTCCTGGTTGCTGTCAGGGCGAGGCGCTAAGGCAGGGGGCGATACTCAATTTGACAGATCAGGCGCCTAGTGAGCGTTGCACATTCAGTAACGTCATGATCTACCTGGTGCGGAAGTCCCCGGCGCTACCAGTGGTGGGGGGCTGAATTTGGCATGCGGCACTGGATTCGCCTCACTGTGGCGCTACTGCCTCAGCGCCCTGTTAGCGCCACCACCAGGCGCTCACTAGAGGCGCTAAGATACTGCATTTCTCCCCCTTTATACCGTAATTAGTGGGTTAGTTACTTCTTTGGATTTTATGTTATGTTTTCCCTCTGGAAGTGATAAAAATTCTTTAATTCTGAATTAGGGGACCATGTGTGTGGGATCCGTGTGTGCCGGGTCCATGTGTATTCAACCTTCTGACACACCAGCAAGTTCACACTGGGGAGAGGCCATTCACCTGCTCTGTGTGTGAGAAGGTGTTCATTAACTCATACGGTTGGAAGAATGTAATCCACATCTAACAGAGGGGAAGTAACACAATCCGTCTTCCCATCTGGATCACTTTTTTGCTGTCATCACCCCATTTAGATCTGGATCATGTTCTTCCCCCTTCACCACTGTTCTTTCCATGCTCTAACCACCCCTCCACCCCGAGGTCCTGACCTTCCACCAACCCCCACCCTCACGAGCTCCTGACCTTCTCTTCACCCCCCAAGCTCCTGATCTTCTATCCTGTGTTCCTGACCCTCTCCTCTCCCCCTGAGTTCCTGACTTTTTCCCCTCCACCCCCGCGGTGAATGCCTCTCTCCCCTCTCCCCTTTCCAAGCTCTGCTCTCCCCCCGTGATTTCTTATCTTCCCCCTGTGAGCTCCTTTCTCCCCGCAGAGAGCTCCTCCCTCCTCTCTCCCCCGCCTCCTCCCTCCTCTCTCCCCCGCCTCCTCCCTCCTCTCTCCCCCGCCTCCTCTCACCACTCTCCCCCGCCTCCTCCGTCCTCTCTCCCCCGCCTCCTCTCTCCTCTCTCCCCCGCCTCCTCCCTCCTCTCTCCCCTGCCTCCTCCCTCCTCTCTCCCCCGCCTCCTCTCACCTCTCTCCCCCGCCTCCTCCCTCCTCATAGGGTGTGTGTTGGACTGGGGTGGTCGTGTCTGGTGTGTGCGCTCCTCTTGTGAGCGGCTCGCTTGTGGTCCCACAGTGGTGGGGGAAGACTGAGCTGCAGTATGCTGGTCGGTCTGTGTGGCACCCCTTGCATTGTGTGTCTGCTGCTGTTGTTCAGTGTGGGAGTGCAGCTGTTCAGTCGAGCTCTGTATTGTCTTATCTCTAGCCTCTGGCTGCCCCCTCTAGCCCCTGCCCCCTCTCTCCTCTCTGCCCTGCCCCCTCTCTCCTCTCTCCCCCGCCTCCTCTCCTCTCTCCCCTGCTCCCTCTCTCCTCTCCCCCCTCCTCCTCTCTCCCCCACCTCCTCTCTCCTCTCTCTCCCCTCTCTCCTCTCTCCGCTGCCCCCTCTCTCCTCTCTCCCCCCTCCTCCTCTCTCCCCCACCTCCTCTCTCCTCTCTCCCCCTCTCTCCTCTCTCCCCCGCCCCCTCTCTCCTCTCTCCCCTGCCTCCTCTCCTCTCTCAATTCAATTCAATTCAATTCAAATCACTTTATTGGCATGACAAGGTACATCTTATGTTGCCAAAGCATCGAAAAACATTCATGGTTGAACACAAAAATACAGATCTATCCATACAGTGTATAAACAGATATATCCCTGAGTGTATAAATATACATTCATATAATTTGTATATACTCTTTTCTTATATTTAGTGGTTGTCCCTCTGTTTATGGCAAGCTGTAACATAGTGTGCCGCTAAGGTTACACAGTTTCTCTCTTCCCCTGGTAGATATGGGAGTTTTTGGTCGTCGTTCAAATTTCTGAATTCCGGGCATATTTTTGTGAATTTTTGGTAGACATTCTCCCTTATGCCCTGATATTTTCTACAAGCTGTGAGGAAGTGCATCTCTGTCTCCACCACTCCCTGACTGCAGTGAGAGCATATCCTGTCCTCTCTTGGTAGCCGGGTCTGCCTGTGTCTACCTTTTTCGATCGCCAGGCTATGTTCACTAAGTCTGTACATTGTCAAGGTTTTTCTCAGTTTGCTATCCTTTATCATGGTCAGGTAATCAGCCATGCTGTATTGTCTGTTTAGGGCCAAGTAGCAATTGAGTTTGTTTTGGGTTTTTGTTGTTTCTGCCCAATATGACAGATATTTTTCCTTTTGCTTATTGACGATTGTGTTGGGTCGAATTCTTTGTGTTACGCTGTCACTGTCCTGGGGCTGGTTATTGTTAGTAGTGTTAGTAGTTACTTCACTGAGTCCCAGGACTAGTTGACTGAAGGTATTCTTCTTTATGGTCCTCTCTTGGCATTTCAGGGCTTCGTAATGATAGCAGTGGGGGTTGCTCATTTTTAGGTGTTTCCAAAATTTGGTGGCTCTTTTTTGGATAGTGATTATTAATGGATATTGGCCTAGTTCTGCCCTGCATGCATTGTTTATGGTTTTCCTTTGAGTCCGGAGGATACTTTTACAGAATTCTGCATGTAGGATCTCAATTGGGTGTTTGTCCCATTTTGCAAATTCTTGTTGTGTTAGCGGTCCCCACACCTCACTGCCATAGAGTACAATTGGTTCAATTACTGATTAAAAATTTTTGAGCCAAATGCTAATTGGGATTTCTATTTGGATTGATTTTTTAATGGCATAGAAAGCCCTTCTTGCTTTCTCTTTCAGTTCATTCACAGCCAGATGAAAATTTCCCGTAGAACTGATTTTTAAGCCCAAGTATGTGAAGTTAGTGGTTTGTTCAATTTTGGTTGTTCCTAGTGTGAAATTTACTTTGGGTCCCTGATGTCTGGATCTTTGCTGGAACACAAGGACTTTGGTTTTTTGGGGATTTATTGTCAGGGCCCAGGTCTGGCAGAACGACTCCAGCAGATACAGGTTCTGCTGTAGACCCTCCTTAGTTGGTGACAGCAGAACCAGGTCATCTACATAGAGGAGGAATTTAACTTTGGATTCATATAGGGTGAGGCCGGGTGCTGTAGATTGTTCAAGTAGTTTTGCCAATTCATTTATGTAAATATTAAAGAGTGTCGGTGAGATGGGCGAGCCCTGCGTCACCCCCCGCCCCTGTGGGAAGTATTTTGTTTGTTTGTCTCCAATTTTAACTGCACATTTGTTGTTTGTACACATTGATTTAATTACATCATATGTTTTCCCCCTACCCCGATTTCGATAAGTTTCAGGAATAGACCGTTGTGCCAGATGGAATCGAAAGCCTTCTGGAAATCTATAAAGCATGCATAGATTTTGCTTTTGTTTTGATGAACGTGTTTGTCAATTAGGGTCTGTAGGGTGAAGATATGATCTGATGTTCTATAGTTTGGCAGGAATCCAATTTGGCTTTTACTCAAGACATTGTGCTCCTCAAGGAAGTTTATAAGTCTTTTGTTTATGATACTACAGAATACCTTTCCCAGGTTACTGTTTACACAGATGCCTCGATAGTTATTTGGGTCGACTTTGTCCCCACTTTTGTATATGGGCGTTATGAGTCCTTTGTTCCAGATATCAGGGAAGTAACCGACACTCAGAACCAAGTTGAAGAGTTTTAGGATAGCCAGTTTCATTTTATCGTCTGTGTGTTTAATCATCTCGCTTAGTATGCCGTCTGCACCGCAAGCTTTTCCTGGTCGCAGGTCCTTGAGTTTTTCAAATAGTTCTTTTTCTGTTATTATGGAGTCTAGCGGGTTTTGGTTATATTTTATGGCCATTTCGAGCTTTTCCAGTTTTTTGCATATTTGGTGTTGCTCTGGCCTTAGTGTATTTTTCTGGTATAATTTTTCAAAGTGGTTTTCCCATGTGTCTCCATTTTGAATGGCCAATTTGTTGTGTTTTTTTTGTGTAATGTATTCTAGTTGTCCCAGAAACAATTGGAATCAATGGATTCCTCAATGGAGCTGAGTGTATTCTTAATATACTGCTCTTTTTTGGTTCTGAGTGTGTTTCTGTATTGTGTTAGTGTCTGACAATAAGTAAGGCGTAATTCCTCGTTTTCTGGCTGTCTGTGTTTTTGGTTTGATATTTTTCTAAGTTTTTTCCTCATGTTATGGCAATCTGGGTCAAACCATTTTTCATAGTTTTTTGTTTTGGGTTTGTTCTTGCGAGCTTTCAAGTTTGACCTTGTTGCCAAATTATCAAAAATATTGTTTAGGTTATTCACTGCCCGGTTTACGCCTTCTTTATTGTGAGTGTATAAGAACATAAGAACATAAGAAATAGGAGCAGGAGTAGGCCAATCGGCCCCTCGAGCCTGCTCCACCATTCAATAAGATCATGGCTGATCTGATCCTAACCTCAAATCTTCTATCACTCTGCATCCACCCGAACCCATGTGATCTCCCGGGAGAGGCGAAAAACCAGATAAAGACCCAATGGCCAATTTGGGAGAAAAAAATCTGGGAAATTCCTCTCCGACCCATCTAGGCGATCGAAATTCTTCCAGGAGATCACTCTGTCCCTATATTTTCTACAGTACTTACCTTCTGTAAAGGCGATCTCCACCCCAGCCAGGAACAGGAATAAAACCATCTCCTGAAATCTAACACAGAATTAGAACACAGTAAGAGCAGAACAAGGCTACACGGCCCCTGGGCCCACTCCACTACCCACAGGGCCATGACCATTCTGAACCTAGACTCATGTCCAATTTCCTGCCCGCTCCCCGTAACCCTTAATTCCCTTTACTTCTAGGAAACTATCTATTTCTGTTTTAAATTTATTTAATGATGTAGCTTCCACAGCTTTCTGGGGCAGCAAATTCCACAAACCTACCACCCTCTGAGTGAAGAAGTTTCTCCTCATCTCAGTTTTGAATGAGCAGCCCCTTATTTTAAGATTATGCCCCCTAGTTCTAGTTTCACCCATCATTGGGAACATCCTCACCGCATCCACCCGATCAAGCCCCTTCACAATCTTATATGTTTCAATAAGATCGCCTCTCATTCTTCTGAACTCCAATGAGTAGAGTCCCAATCTACTCAACCTCTCCTCATATGACCACCCTCTCATCCCCGGGATTAACCGAGTGAACCTTCTTTGTACTGACTCGAGAGCAAGTATGTCTTTTCTTAAGTATGGACACCAAAACTGTATGCAGTATTCCAGGTGCGGTCTCACCAATACCTTGTACAACTGCAGCAATACCTCCCTGTTTTTATATTCCATCCCCCTAGCAATAAAAGCCAACATTCCATTGGCCTTCTTAATCACTTGCTGCACCTGCATACTAACTTTTTGAGTTTCGTGCACCAGGACCCCCAGACCCCCAGCTGACGACACTAAACTAGGAGGAGGGGTGGGCTCTGATGAGGATGTCAGGAGGCTACAGTGCGATTTGGACAGGTTGGGGGAATGGGCGGATACGTGGCAGATGCACTATAATGTGGATAAATGCGAGGTTATCCACTTTGGGGGTAAAAACAGGAGGGTAGATTATTATCTAAATGGCAATAGATTGGGAGATGGGGAAGTGCAGAGGGACCTGGGTGTTCTTGTGCACCAGTCACTGAAGGAGAGCATGCAGGTGCAACAGGCGATTAAGAAGGCAAATGGTATGTTGGCCTTCATATCAAGGGGGTTCGAGTATAGGAATAGGGATACCTTACTACAGCTGTACAAGGTGCTGGTGAGACCGCATCTGGAGTATTGTGTACAGTTTTGGTCGCCCCATCTGCGGAAGGATGTTCTTGCCATGGAAAGAGTGCAGCGGCGATTCACCAGGCTGATACCTGGAATGGCGGGAATGACCTACGAGGAGAGATTGAATAGTTTGGGCTTGTACTCACTGGAGTTTAGAAGATTGAGAGGGGATCTCATCGAAACATATAAAATTATGGCAGGCCTGGACAGGCTGAATTCAGAGAGAATGTTTCCAATGGCAGGGGAGCACAGAACCAGGGGCCACAGTCTAAAAATAGCGGGCAAATCATTTAAAACAGAGATGAGGAAGAATTTCTTCACTCAAAGAGTGGTGAGCCTGTGGAATTCCCTGCCACAGAGGGCTGTGAAGGCTAATTCAATAAATATTTTCAAGAGAGAATTGGATATATTTCTGAAGGCTAAGGGGATTAAGGGTTACGGAGAAAAGGCGGGGACGGGGTACTGAACTGGTAAGATCAGCTAAGATCTCAGACGAAGATCAGCCATGATCTCATTGAATGGCGGAGCAGGCTCGAAGGGCCGAATGGCCTACTCCTGTTCCTATCTCTATGTTTCTATGTTTCTATCCCTTTGTACTACAGTACTTTCCAGTTTCTTGCCATTAAGATAATAACTTGCTATATGATTTTTCCTGCCAAAGTGCATAACCTCACACTTTCCAGTATTGTATTCCATCTGCCAAATCTCTGCCCACTTACTTAGCCTGTCTATGTCCCTTTGCAGGTTTTTTATGTCCTCCTCACTCACTACTTTCCGTCCCATCTTTGTATCATCTGCAAACTTTGATATGTTACACTCGGTCCCCTCCTCCATATCGTTAATATAGATTGTAAAGGGTTGGGGACCCAGCACTGACCCCTGCGGAACACCACTAGTTACTGGTTGCCAATCTGAGAACGAACCATTTATCCCAACTCTCTGCTTTCTGTTAGAGAGCCAATCCTCCACCCATGCCAGAATATTACCCCCAATCTCGTGATTTTTTATCTTGAGCAATAATCTTTTGTGTGACACCTTGTCAAATGCCTTTTGGAAGTCTAAATACACTACGTCCACTGGTTCCCCTTTATCCACCCTGTATGTTACTTCCTCAAAAATCTCAAGCAAATTTGTCAAACATGACTTCCCCTTCATGAAACCATGCTGAGTTTGTCCTATTAAATTATGTTTATCCAAATGTCCCGTTACTGTCTCCTTAATAATGGACTCTAACATTTTACCAACCACAGATGTTAGGCTAACAGGTCTATAGTTTCCAGCCTTCTGCCTACTACCCTTTTTAAATAAGGGTGTTACATTAGCAGTTTTCCAATCTGCCGGGACCTTTGCTGAGTCCAGTGAGCTTTGGAAAATTATTACCAATGCATCCACAATCCCTACCGCTACTTCCCTCAAGACCCTAGGATGCAAGCCATCAGGTCCAGGGGATTTATCCGCCTTGAGTCCCGTTATTTTACCAAGTACCACTTCCTTAGTGATTTTAATCGTATTTAGTTCCTCCCCCCCTAGAGCCCCCTGTTTGTCCAGTGTTGGGATATTCTTAGTGTCCTCTACTGTAAAGACTGATACAAAATAATTGTTCAGCGTTTTTGCCATCTCCATGTTTCCCACCATTAATTTCCCGGTCTCATCCTCTAAGGGACCAACATTTACTTTAGCCACCCTTTTTCTTTTTATATAACTATAGAATCTTTTACTGTCTGTTTTTATATTTTTTGCTAATTTACTTTCATAATCTATCTTCCCTTTCTTAATCAATCTTTTAGTTATTTTTTGCTCTCTTTTAAAGACTTCCCAATCTTCCATCCTCCCACTAGATTTGGCTACCTTATATGCCCTTGTTTTTAGTCAGATACTATCCTTAATTACTTTACTTAGCCACGAATGGCTATCTTTTCTTTTACACCCTTTTTTCCTCAGTGGAATATATATCTTTTGGAAGTTGTAAAATAACTCCTTAAATGTACACCACTGGTCATGTACCGTCTTACCCTTTAATCTATTTTCCCAGTCCACTCTAATTAATTCCGCTCTCATACCTTCATCGTCTCCTTTATTCAAGCTCAGCACGCTTGTTTGAGATCCAACCTTCTCACCCTCTAATTGAATATGGAACTCAACCATGCTATGGTCACACATTCCAAGGGGATCCTTTACTAGGACATTTTTAATTAATCCTGTCTCATTACACAGGACCAAATCTAAGGTTGCTTGCCCCGTGGTCGGTTCAGTTACATACTGCTCAAGAAACCCATCCCTAATACACTCAATGAACTCATCCTCAAGGCTGCTCTGCCCAATTTGATTTGTCCAGTTAATATGATAATTAAAATCCCCCATAATTATAGCTGTTCCCTTATTACAAGCCTCAACTATTTCCTGATTAATACTCCGTCCAACAGAGTTGCAACTGTTTGGAGGCCTATAGACTACACCCACTAGTGTTTTTTTCCCCTTATTATTCCTTATCTCCACCCAAACTGTTTCACTATCCTGCTCCTTTGACCCAATATCATTTCTCTGTATTATAGTGATTCCTTCCTTTATTAACATAGCCACCCCACCTCCTCTCCCTTCCTGCCTGTCCTTCCTGATTGTTAAATAACCTGGTATGTTTAATTCCCAGTCATGGTCACCCTGCAGCCATGTTTCTGTAATGGCCACAAGATCATACCCATATGTCATTATTTGTGCCGTTAACTCATTCATTTTGTTACGAATGCTACGTGCATTCAGATAAAGAACTTTCAAATATGTTTTGTAACACTTAGTTCCTGTTTTTTCCCTTTTTAGTACTTTACTTTTTACTCCATACCTTCTGTCCCTTCCTGACACATTCTGTTTTTTAATTCCCCCACTGCTACCTAAGTCTATGACCTTCTCTGTTGTCATTTCTATTATTTGCTCTCTAGAAACCTCCCCCCCCACTAATTAGTTTAAAGCCCTCTCTACAGCCCTAGTTATATGATTCGCCAGGACTCTAGTCCCAGCACTGGCCAAGTGGAGTCCGTCCCAACAGAACAGCTCCCTCCTGTCCCAGTACTGGTGCCAGTGTCCCAAGAAGCAAAACCCATTTCTCCCACACCAGTCTTTGAGCCACGCATTTAACTCTCTAATTTTATTTGTCCTAGCCAAATTCGCTCGTGGCTCAGGTAATAACCCAGAGATTATTACCCTTGAGGTTCTGTTTTTTAATTTGACCCCTAGCTGCTCATACTCCTTTAACAGAACCGTCTTCCTTGTCCTATCTACGTCGTTTGTACCAACATGGACCACGACAACTAGATCCTCCCCCTCCCACTCCAAGTTTCTTTCCAGCCCAGAAGAGATGTCCTTAACCCTGGCATCAGGCAGGCAACACAGCCTTCGGAACTCCCGCTCTTGACTGCAGAGAACCTTATCTATCCCCCTAATGATACTATCCCCTACCACTACAACATTTCTTTTTACTCCCTCCACTTGAATGGCCCCCTGTACCATGGTGCTGTGGCCAGGTTGCTCATCCTCCCTGCAGTCCCCGCTCCCGCCCTCACAGGGAGTAAGAACCTCAATCCTGCTGGACAAGAACAAGGGCTGCGTCTCCTTCAACACTACATCCTGGATCCCTGTACCTTCCTCACTCATAGTCACACCGTCCTGTCCCTGACCACGGACTACATCTGCAGTAATTAACTTCATAGGTGTGACCATCTCCTGAAACATAGAGTCCAGGAACTTCTCCCCCTCCCTGATGTGTCGCAGTGTCTGAAGCTCGGTCTCAAGCTCCATAACATGGAACTTGAGTTCCTCTAGCAGCAAACACTTGCCGCAGATGTAATCACCGTGAGCCTCAATGGGGTTCACCGGCTCCCACATCTCGCAACAGTAACACATCACCTGCTCCATTCTATATAATTAATTTAATTTCTTATTATTAGTTATGAAGACCCTGCCCGGATATATATGATAATATCACACCACTATTCAATAGGACTTACCAACTTAAAGGTATAAAAGAGAAGAGAAGGAAGAAAACCAACCAACCAGCTGATCACCAACCTCCTCCTTGAATACTGTCTGTGGAGCCTGTTTGGTTGACTCGTCTCGCTGCTCCGCCTCCGCAGTGCTGTCTAAGCCTGGGAGTGGGGAACAAAACAGAGCAAAAAACACACCCTCACCTCCCACTTATCCGAACTCTCCCACTTAGCAAAACTCCAACAGCACTCAATGCACAAAGCACTCCGTGCACTGCACTAGCCCCTCCCCTTTTATACCCAGATTCTACTTCCTGTTTAAACTGCCCAAGAGTTTAAAAAACCCTTAAAAAATTAAACTTACTTCAAATAATTGACTTCTTAACACACTAAAATTCACAAAATACACTTAAATGATTTTTCCTCCCACTTAGCAAAACTCCAACAGCACTCAATGCACAAAGCACTCGTGCACTGCACTAGCCCCTCCCCTTTTATACCCAGATTCTACTTCCTGTTTAAACTGCCCAAGAGTTTTAAAAAACCCTTAAAAATTAAACTTACTTCAAATAATTGACTTCTTAACACACTAAAATTTACAAAATACACTTAAATGATTTTTCTCCAACTTAGCAAAACTCCAGCACCACTCAATGTTATCCAGAAAGGTGTCCAAGAGAGCTTGAGTTGATTCATTGCTAATTGCTTTCTGATATTTTTCCGTGCTGTTTTTGGCCCATCTGTACGATTTTTTGGTGTTGTACAGCTTACTGGGTTGTGTTTCTGTGTTGGTTGTTTCTGTCTTTTTAAGATACAAAGTAATTTGACTGTGGTCTGACAGTGTTGTTTGTGGTTTGACTGTGAATGCTCTGAAAGAGGATGGGTCCAAATCCGTAATCATATAGTCTACGGTGCTACAGCCAAGAGGTGAGCAATAGGTCAATCTTCCTAGGAGGTCTCCCATGAACCTACCATTGACAATGTACAGACCCAGGCTTCGACAGAGCTGCAGGGGGCTGTTTTCCGTTAGTATTTGTCTGGTTGTCGCAGTTATGCCTGTATGGATGGGAAGGGATATCGAAGTGGTTATTCCCAAATATGTAATTGTTTCCCTGATTATTGGTGAAGTCTGGTTCTTCGCCAGTTCTTGAATTGAGGTCACCACAGATCAACACGTTCCCCTGGGCCTGGAATTGGATAATCTCCCTCTCAATGTTGGAGAAGGTGTCCTCTTTAAAGTATGGGGATTCCATTGGGGGGATATAGAGTGCGCAAATGAAAACTCCTTGGGTGTTAGAGATAATCCCCCTCTCAATTTGAGCCACATGTGGTTTTCACCCTTTTTTATAAATTTGATGCAATTCTTAAGCTCTGTTTTAAACCAAATCTGTATGCCTCCGGAGTCTCTGCCTTGGGTTACTCCTGGCAATTTATTGGAGGGGACCACCAGCTCTGTGTACCCTTGGGGACGGCCAGTGTATCCTTCTCCTCTATACCAAGTTTCCTGTAAAATGATAATATCCAGATCTTTAGTTTCATCTATGAACTCTGGGGTCCTACTCTTCACGTCGAGCACCGAAGAGCGTAGACCTTGGATATTCCAGGTCGAAATATATAAGGATTTCATGTTAAGTTTGATCTTTTACTATGATAGGTTAAAGAATGATATGCGTTTGTCGTGTCTAAATGGGGGAAAAAGAGATCATCTCAATTGTCTATAAATGCTAATACTACTTGGTTACAACTCTTTCTAGTAATTAGTCTTTAATTTTTAATTTTTTTTTTTCATTTTCTGATCCATAAGGCGGAAGTAGATGATGCTGCACGTCTGCTTAGTGTCTCTTAATGGATTGTCTCTGCCTAAGGTATTGCGTATGCCCTGTGCATCTCTCCCTCTGTCTGGCTGGGGCGGTCCTGTTCCCCTGTAGGACAGGAGTGGTGCAGGTCTGATATTGTTGTTGTGCATGGGGATCCTCTCTGGTCCCGGTTGGTGTGGTGGTGTCTCTGTAGTAGTCCTGGTATGTACCCGCTGATCTCTGGTGGTCGGGGGGCGGTCCTCCTGGAGTCTGGGTATGGACCCGGTTAAAAGCGACGTCTTTCAGGGCTTTAGCAAAGATCGATATTCGTTTCCTGTGGATATGGACGCGGTCGTGAAGACATTCCACATCGAGGGTGGGGTGTTGGGCCAGGTGCACGCTGTGTTTTAATTCACAGTCTCTTGCTATGCTGGCATTTATCTCATGAATTGTTTTGCTGTTAAAGTCTGTTCTGGGCAATATTGTGGAAACAGTGATTCTAGTGTTTGGGAATGTATTGCTTGCCTTCTCAATCACTGCTCTGAGCAATGTTGCTACCCCTTTCTGCTGGGCCTTTAGGTCATTTGTGCCAGTGTGTATTATTATGTGTTGGGGGAGCCTAATCGGGTTTGGTCAGCCATTCCAGGGCTCTGTCTGTTGTTGGGCACCGGATCTTTTTTACTATATGTCTAGGGAAGAGCTTTTTCTCCAATAGAAATTTCCCATTTGAGTCTATGAGTATTACGATGTCAGCCTTGTTGGTGTTTACTGTCTGGTGGCTTTTGCCTGAACTCATAGGGTGTGTGTTGGACTGGGGTGGTCGTGTCTGGTGTGTGCGCTCCTCTTGTGAGCGGCTCGCTTGTGGTCCCACAGTGGTGGGGGAAGACTGAGCTGCAGTATGCTGGTCGGTCTGTGTGCACCCCTTGTATTGTTTGTCTGCTGCTGTTGTTCAGTGTGGGAGTGCAGCTGTTCAGTCGGCTCTGTATTGTCTTATCTCTAGCCTCTGGCTGCCCCCTCTAGCCCCTGCCCCCTCTCTCCTCTCTGCCCTGCCCCTCTCTCTCTCCTCTCTCCTCTCTCCTCCTCCCCCTCCTCTCCTCTCCCCTCTCCCCTCCTCCTCTCTCCCCCACCTCCTCTCTCCTCTCGCCCCCCTCTCTCCCCTGCCCCCTCTCTCCTCTCTCCTCTCTCCCCTCCTCCTCTCTCCCCCTCTCTCCCCCCCTCCCCGCCCCCTCTCTCCTCTCAAACCCCCTCTCTCCTCTCTCCTCTCAAACCCCCTCTCTCCTCTCTCCCCCCTCTCTCCTCTCTCCCCCCTCTCTCCTCTCTCCCCTCTCTCCCCCTCTCTCCTCTCTGCCCTCTCTCCCCCCTCTCTCCTCTCTCCCCTCTCTCCCCCTCTTCCTCTCTCCCCTGCTCCCTCTCTCCTCTCTCCCCTGCTCCCTCTCTCCTCTCTCCCCCTCTCTCCTCCGTCTCCTCTCTCCTCTCTCCCCCCTCTCTCCCCCCTCTCCCTCTCTCCCCCTCCTCCTCTCTCCCCCACCTCCTCTCTCCCCCTCCTCCTCCTCTCTCCCCCACCTCCTCTCTCTTCTCTCCCCCGCCTCCTCTCTCCTCTCTCCCCCACCTCCTCTCTCCAATCTCCCCGCCTCCTCTCTCCTCACGCCCCACCTCCTCTCTCCTCTCTCCCCTGCCTACTTTCTCCTCTCTCCCCCACCCTCTTCTCTCCCCCGCCTTTGATCTCCTCTCTCCCCCGTCTCCTCTCTCTGTAGTGTCCGCGCCTTAATAATACACGGACTGCAGGAGAACAATAAAACAGGTATTTACTGAACAGAGGGTACTCTTTTATTTGGACCCAAAAAAAAACCCAATTCAACTGTAAATAAACAAAAGTTCAACTAAAGCTTAACAAATAAAATAAAATTGGTTTTCTGTGTTGATGATGCACTCCAGTCCCCGCGGCGCCCATCGGTCGCGGAAATACTCAAGCGCACCGGCGGACACCGCGTGCTCCATCTCCAGGGCCACCCGGGCGCGAACATGGCCGCGGAAGAGATGCAGGCAATCCGGCTGGATGACCCCCTCGACCGCCCACTGCCTGGCCCAATTGATGGCTCTTTTAGCCAGGCCCAGGAGCAGGCCCACAAGGAGGTCCTCCAACCTGTCCGCTCCCCTCCGCACCGGGTGACCGTAGATCAAGAGCGTGGGACTGAAGTGCAACCAAAAATCGAGGAGCAGCCCCTTCAAGTAGTGAAAGAGGGGCTGCAACCTCTCACAATCCATATAAACGTGAAACACGGACTCCTCCAGGCCGCAAAAAATGCAGGCGGCCTGGAGTCCGTGAACCTACTTAAAACCTTATTGCACGGGACCGCTCCGTGCAACACCCTCCAGGCCAAGTCCCCGATGGAACAAGGGAGGGACTCCCGCATAGAGAGCCCTCCATTGGGGACCTCCGCTACCGCCGGTCGGCAAAACGCCACGCCAAGGCGTGTCCGGATGGTAGACGAAGATGGCAAAGTGGAGAGTGTGCAGGAGCAGCCCGTACAGGAAACCCCTCCGCGCAGAATGAAAAGGCACGGAGGGTATTTCCTCGAGACGGCTCAAGTTGTGAGGCGCCGGTTCCGAGGGAGTTTCGGGGCCGGGCGCCGATGAGGAATTCCGTCCGAACGGGGGTAAGCTCGGACGGGATCGCCCCATGTGCTTTAGCCGCCTCGATACACCTAGTGGAGTCGGGGCCCAGTGCCGCTTTTACCGATTCGATGGTTTCGACCGCGAGCCGGACATTGGCCCAGGACAGGCGCCGCGCCAGCTCCTCCGGCGCCATCCAGCCCGCTCCTCCGTCATCGAGCAGGTCCCCGACTCTGGTCACCTTGCAGCCACAGCCCTACCCTCCGCCAGCCGCCCGAACCCGTGTTCGTGGAGGTGCGGATTCCTGAGCAGTGGCTCCCGAAGGAGAGCCGCCGCTCCTGACGGGGGAGAGCTCCGCCTGGAAGCGACGTAGTTCCAAACCCATAGTAGTTCCTGGTAGAAGACAGGCAGCTCCCGCAGGCCAGCACGCCTGCTGCCCACTTTCGCAAACAGGAGCTGCGTGTCGTAATTGAGGCCATGCAGCTGGCGGAAGAAAAACGTCGCCAGCGCACACCATCTCGGAGGATTCTCGACGTACAGGTATCTCTGCAGCGTCTGAAGACGGAAAGTCGCAGCCTGGGTGCGAAGGCACACCAGCGCCTGACCGCCCTCCCTAAGCGGGAGACACAGAACCGCGGCAGAGACCCAGTGCTTCCTTTTGTCCCAGAAGAAGTCGATGAGCTTCTTCTGAATCTTGGCGACAAACGCAGGGGGAGGGATCAAAGTGACCAACCGGTACCGCAACATGGCGGCCACCAGCTGGTTTATGACCAGCGCTCGACCCCTGTAGGACAACACTCGGAGCAGTCCTGTCCAGCGTCCTAGGCGAGCGGTGACTTTGGCCTCCAGTCTTGCCAGTTCGCCGGCCAAGCGTCCTCGGCAGGGCTAAGGCAGACTCCCAAATAGAGGAGGTGCGTGGTGGTCCAGGCGAAAGGCCTGAACTCCTCCGGCAGGGAGTCCACCCGCCACTGACCCACCAGGAGTCCGGAACATTTCTCCCAGTTGATCTTGGCGGAGGATGCGTCCGAGTAAATCTGCTGGCATTCCCGCATCCTCCGCAAGTCAGCGGGATCCGTGACCATGAGGAGCACGTCATCGGCGTAAGCCGAGAGGACCACCTCCACGCCCGGCCCTTGCAGAGCCAGTCCCGTCAACCTCTTCCGCAAGAGGCGCAGGAAAGGCTCCACGCAAATGGCATATAACTGACCGGACATGGGGCATCCCTGACGCACCCCCCTCCCAAAGCGAAGGGGCGCCGTCAAGGACCCGTTAACTTTAATCAGACACTCCGCGGCGGCGTACAGAAGTCGGATCCGGGCGACGAAATGCGTCCCGAACCCGAATGCGCGCAGAGTCCCGAAGAGATACTCGTGATCCACCCTGTCGAACGCCTTCTCCTGATCCAGGGAAAGGAAGGCGACCGACAGACCAGCCCTCTGGGAGTGGTGGACCAGGTCCCGGACCAGATGGATGTTATCGTGGATGGTCCGGCCCGGGACCGTGTAGGACTGGTCGGGGTGGATCATGTGGGCCAGCACGGTGCCAAGGCGAGCAGACATGGCCCTGGCAAAGATTTTATAGTCCGTGCTGAGGAGGGAGACCGGGCGCCAGTTCTTAAGGAGGCGGAGATCGCCCTTCTTAGGCAGCAGGACAATGACCGCCCTGCGCCAGGAGAGGGGCATCTCCCCGGTCGCCAAACTTTCCCCCAGGACCCGCGCGTAGTCGACCCCCAAGACGTCCCAGAACGCCCTGTGGAACTCCACGGTCAGCCCGTCCAGCCCCGGGGACTTTCCCCTAGAGAGCTGGCGGAGGGCGCCGGTCAGCTCCGCCAGACTTAGCGGAGCGTCCAATTTTTCGGCGCCCTCCGGGCCAACCTTCATCAGGTCCTCCCACAAAACTCTGCGCGCATCCTCGCTGGACGGATCCGGAGAGAACAGAGCCCCGTAATAGGCGCGGGTCTCCGCTCTGATTCCCTCCGGATCCGAGACCAGAGATCCGTCGTCGGCCAGCAGCCCCAAGAGCTGCTTACGGACCCCCCGTCTTTTTTCCAGCGAGTAGAAGAAGGGGGAGCCGCGGTCCAGGTCCCGCAGGAGCTGGATCCGCGACCTCACGTACGCGCCTCGGGACCCGATGAGCTGCAGGTCCTTCAGCGCGCCCTTCTTCTCTTCGTACACCTTCCGCAGGGCCGGGTCCTCGACGACCTGACCGAGACGGGACTCCAGGTCGAGCACCTCCTTCTCCAACCGCCCGACCCGGGCCTCCCGCCTCTTGGTCGACCCCTTCGCGTACTCCTGACAGAAGAGACGGATGTGAGCCTTGCCCACATCCCACCATAGCCTCAAGGAGGGGAAGCCCCCCTGCTTCCTTCTCCAGTCGGCCCAGAATCGACGAAACGAATCCCGGAACCGTGCGTCCTCCAGCAGCAGGTTGTTAAAATGCCAGTACGCGGACCCCCCCGTGCGTGCAGCGGAGCGAGCTCCGCCCACACCAGGTGGTGGTCCGTGCACGGCACCGGCCGTATGGAAGCTGCCGGAACGCAGGAGACGTACGCCCGGGAAATGTAGAGGCGGTCGATTCTGGACCTTCCTCCCCCAGACCTCACGCTAGTGAAGGCGCTGGAGTCGGGGTGGAGATTTCGCCAGACGTCCACCAAGTCGAAGGACCCAACCAGATCCCTCAACTTCTCCATCGCCGCCGGGCTTCGCGGGGGACCCGAACGGTCCCTCGCCTCGAGGGTGCAGTTAAAATCTCCCCCGAGGATGACGCACTCGCCCACGTTGATGGAGCCCAAGAGAGCGGACACTTCTTCGAAGAAGTGCACTTGCTGCGCACTGGTCTGAGGGGCGTACACGTTCACTAGATGGAGCGGCACGCCCCCCAGGCGAACAGTGACCTGGAGCAAGCGGCCCGGCACGTGCTCCTTGACCCCCAAGATCTCCGGCTGAAAATGCGGGGCCAGCAAGATAGCCACCCCGCTGGAATTGTTGGAGAGGTGACTCATGCTGACCCCTCCTTGCCACTCCAGGAGCCACGTGGCTTCGTCTCCCGGAACGGTGTGGGTTTCTTGCAGGAAGCACACCGCATACTTCCCGTCCCGAAGGACCGAGAAGTTATTGAATCTGCGGCGCGCCTCCCTGCTGCCGTTGATGTTGAGGCTGGCTATGGTTATCTTCATGTCAGAAGCATAGTGCAACCTCTACCTACACCTAACGGGGGGAGGAAGCGCAGCCGCTGGTCAGCCGCCACTTCCTCAGCAGCCCAGTGAGAAACGTTGTGAGCCGACGCAGCTCGAGCGGGTTCACACCCTCGTCCGCGCCCATGATCTTAACGGCGGCGCGGACGGAATCGATGAGCAGCGCCAGCTCCGACCACCTGTCGAGGGCCAGCCGGACCTTATTGCGCTGACCCAGGCACGTGGCCATAAAATCCCGGAGTTCCCTTACGGAAATGAGGGGAGACTCGGCAAGGGGCACGAGGTCATCCATCGCCACGTCGGCGCTGGAGTCCGAATCGTCCTCCGTGCCCATCACCGAGTCCCCATCCTCCTCCAGGTGGTCGTCACCAGCGGCCGACCCGTCCGCCGCGCAGTGCGAAGCGAACGACTCGGCCGCGCCAGCCAGCCCCGCCTCCGCCCGGATCCCACCCCCAGGATCGGCGGCAGAGGATTTCTCCCTGGGCTCCTCTAGGGGTGCCGGGCCAGAAGACGGCGGCGGTTCAGAGCTCCCCTCCGCCTCAGACGCCGGAATGACCGGAGAAACCGGGGAAAGAACAATTTCCAGCTCCTCCAGTACATCCGGCACCAGAGACGCAGCCAGGGGGCCATCCTCCTCCCCGCCACCAACCTCCGACCCAGCGGACGGGGGGTTTTGAATTAAAAGCTCCACCAGGACGAGCATCCCCTGGGAGACGTCCGGGTCGCATTGGGCGAGTTCATTATCCTCGAGCTCGCCCGACCCAGCCCTCAGGCTGCCCGACCCGGCGAGGGGTAACGGCACCGATAAAAGGTCAATTTCAATTACTGCCGCGGGTTGTTCCGCAACCCCCCCCACGGGCAGGGTCTCATCCCCATCCCCGGGAGGCACGTGCTGGACAGACACATCTGCCTCAGCCTCCCGAGGGACAGGCGACCCCTGCCGATCGCTGGTGATGACGACAGCGCTGGGGGGGGGGGCGCAGTACCCGCGGCGGGCGACGACTCCCCCTGCTCGGAGGGACCTTCCTCCTCCTGGTCCTCCTCCTCATCCAGGGGGTCGCGCCTTCTTTTTAGCACGGAGGGAGCGAGGGAGACCTCCATGTCTGCAAAGGCCTCCTCCTCGACTCCCTCCGGCGGAGCAGGTTTGTCAGGTTCCTCGGGCCCGAGCCCGGCCGCAGGTATTGGCATTACCGCTGCGGCGGTTGCGGCCACAGGCTCAGGCACGAGGCCCCTCCCGCTCACATCTGCCCTGATCAACTCCGCGAGGAGCGTGGTTGTAAGGGGCTCAAGGGGCAAGGGCTCGCCATCCACGGGGGGACCCGCCCTAAGGTGCTTCTTTTTTCCCTGCACCTTCTTTCCGGCCGGACACGCTCCCTCCCCCCCGTCGGAGGCCTTGGTGGCATCGGCCCCCGACGTCAACCGCGCATCAGACGTACTTGACGCGCGGGCAGATCCGGGGGGAAGGGCGGCGCCAGCCTCGGCCGCACGAGATGATCCGGTGGCCTTGGAGGCAGGGCAGTTCCTCCTGATGTGCCCCACCTCCCTGCAGGCATGGCACCTCACACCGTCCGACGTCCAAAAGGCGCGGTAGGCGGTCCCCTCGTGGAGGACGACGAACGCCCCGTCAGTGTCCTCCTCCCACGCCAGCTGGATAAACAGCTGGCGCCGGAAGGAGAAGACGTGGCGAAGGCTGGCCTCCCGAAAGCCGAGCGGGATGGGTGTGATCCCCGACCTCACCTCCCCAAGTTGTCGCAAATGGGGAAGGAGGAGCTCACCAGGAACATAGGGCGGGACGTTGGAAATAATGATCCTCTGCGCGGTGGCCTCAAGAGGATCCACCGGCAGGAAGGTCCCGCCCATGGTGAGCCCCTTGGCGACAGCCAGGTACACCGCCCGCTCCGACCCCAGGAAGAACACAGCCTTCCCATACATTTTCGAGGCCGCGACGATGGCTGAGGGGCCGACAACCCCAGCCATGGCCTTGACGCAGGCCTCGATGGTCATAGTGGGGTGAGTGTAGCTCTTCACCCCAAGCTTTTTTGTTATTAATCGAAAAGGTGACGGGGCAGCAGGAACAGCGGGAGCAGCTGTGGCTGTGGCTACCACTCTCGCATAGGTCCCGGCTGGCCCCGCCACCGGCGAAGACGCAGTCGCCATTCTGGGGTGCTTTTTTTAAGGGCTACACTCACCCCAAGTCACAGGCCTGAAGGTGTTAATGGCCTCGGTGTATATATATATTTTTTGTCCTCTATTGAGCAGAGGGAGCTGATTAAAATGAGGACACACCTCTCTCCTTATTGATTTAAATTGGGAGAGGGGCCCTCTCCCCTCTGCTCAATTGGCAATTAATAAAATAGATGAAACTAAGGTGCCTTAGAAAGACAGGCAGAGAGAGACAAAGAGAGAGAGAGAGGTGGGGGGGTGGGAAGGAGGGAGGCCGCAAAGGGCAGTGTTGCCACTCAGGATGGTGGGTGGGTGTTGGCAGGGTTGCACTCTCCGATGGAAAAAGTCTTTGGTGGTGGTGGTCTTCTGGCAGGGGGAGAAGACGTCTTCACCTGGAAAAGCTGGAGAAGCCCAGGCTCAGTCCTGCAACAGGTCTTAACGATGTAATTAAATTAAATTAAGGACTTCACCTTGGGCAGCTCCAAGCTCTCCCAGGGCAGGCAATAGAAGGGATGCTAATTAGTGGTGTGTATGGCCTAGCTTTTAACAAGAGCCACACACACACACACTACACCCCTTGATGATCCGGCCTTGCTTCTTCTTTTCTCCCCCCACCTAAAATACAAAGTCTTGGGAGAGTGCCCCAAATAACACCCACCTGTAGATGTTCCGGATGAAGTTTTCTTCCCTCCTTTCAAGCAGTTGGTTTCTCTCCCCTCTCTCCCTCTCCTGAAGTGGAGGCCAATTTGGGGAGGCAGTGATAGAAAAGGCCTCTCCCCTGGTTGATGTTGATGTAGGCCTCCTTTCTCCTTCTCCTCCTCTGTCCTCTCTCTCCAGGCACCTCAGTTGATGTAATGATGGTGGAGTTGGTGGTGGTGGTGGTCCAACGTTCTCCTCCTCTTCCTGGTCAGGGGACCACCACTTTAATCCACTCTCCAAAGTCTGGCTGCTCCCTCTGCTCGTGCTTGCAGCTGCACAGCCAACAATGCTGTGCAAACTGAACAGAGGGTAACTTAAGACTTAAGTACAGAAGCCTGCTATGGCTTTTATACAGGTGTGGTCACTGCCGGTACTGCAGTATAGAATCAGTTCTTCTCTTAAAGGTACATACACAACAATTCCTCCCCTTTTAGATAAACAGTACATAACATTCATTTAACAACTAAATAATAACTAATTACAATTTTCTCTGTACTGTATACATCAACTGAAATAATCATTTATAAGTTCAGTCTTTGAGGAGGCTTCCTGATCCTGACTGGATAGGGCCTTTCTCGAGTATCCTGTTCTTGCGGCGGAGTTGATTCTGGCTCATTGTCATTGGTTGGTTCGTCAGCTTCCAATACCACTGCTTCTGAGGTAGACGCAATCTGTACTTCGGGTTGATTACCAGGTGCACCTGCTCGTGGTATGGGTTTGGCTTGTTCCTGTGATTCTAGAATCTGGTCAGCATGGCGTCTCACGATGCTCTCTCCAACGTCCACTGTGTACATTAGTGGTCCCTGCTGTGTGCATATCGTTCCTGGCTGCCATTTTTCTGTTCGGTAGTCGCAGGCCAAGACTGGTTGCCCTATCTTGAAGCTCCTGGTTGGCTTCTCATTTATGTGCTGGAATTGCCTATCCTCAACATCTCGTCTTATGTTTGGTTTGAGCAAATCCAGGCGACATCTTAGCCTTCGGTTGAAGAACATTATGTCTGGAGCTTGGTTGGTGACTGCATGTGTCGCATTCCGGTAAGCAAACAAGAAATTATCCACCTTGTGTTGTAGTGGTATGTCGTCGTTATACATTGCCTTTATTGCCTTTTTAAAGGTCTGAACAAATCTCTCAGCCAATCCATTTGTGGCTGGATGATATGGGGCAGATGTGTAATGTTTCACCCCATTATTCCTCAGAAACCTCCGGAAATCCTCGGACACAAACTGTGGCCCATTGTCAGAGCAAATCTGTTCTGGCAAGCCATTCCTGGTGAAGATGGTCCGTAGGACTGCAATAGTTTTCTCCGTGGTGCTGGAGGACATTTTGATGACCTCTGGCCATTTCGAATGGGCGTCCACAGCGATTAGGAACATTGAGTCCATAAATGGACCAGCAAAATCAATGTGTAACAGTTGCCATGGAGATGAGGGCCACTCCCATGGATGTAGCGGGGCCTGTGGTGGAGCGTTTTGGACCTTCTGGCATCCTGTGCATCTCTTGGTCATATCCTCGATTTCCTTATCGATTCCCGGCCACCACAAAAACGCCCTGGCTAGGCTCTTCATTTTTACCCCTCCCAGATGACCCTCATGAAGCTCATTGAGCACTCTATCTCTCAACTTGGGTGGAATTACCACTCGGGATCCACACATCAAAGTCCCCCGGTACACTGACAGCTGTTCTCTCTTTGGCGAGAATGCTGGCAACAGTGAGCCGTCATGTGCTGGCCATCCCTTTACCGTCAAATCATAGACCCAAGAGAGTGTCGGGTCATTTCGGGTTTCCTTCTCTATACTTGAGTTTGTAACAGGTAGATATTCGACTATGGTCGCATGGAATATCTCAATAGGGTCCACTGCAGGTGCTTCCTCTACCATAGGCAACGGTAGGCGTGACAGCCCATCAGTGTTTCCATGCTGTTTTGTGCCCTTGTACTCTATGTCGTACTGATGTGCCCCTAGAAAAAGTGACCATCTTTGCAGCCGTTGCGCCGTCATCACCGGAACGCCCTTCTTTGGGTTAAAAATGGAGACCAGGGGCTGATGATCAGTCAGTAGGGTGAATGTCTGCCCGTGCAGATAGTGATTGAACTTCTTCACCCCCCACACCAGGCTGAGGGCCTCCCTGTCAATCTGGGTGTAGTTACACTTGGCTGAGGTTAACGAGCGCGACGCAAAGGCTATTGGCCACTCTGAACCGTCAAGGAATTTGTGTGACAGCACTGCTCCGATGCCGTAGGGAGACGCATTACATGCTAACCGAATGGGTAGTGTTGGATTGTAGTGGGCCAATACTTCTTTTGAAGTGATTAGGCATTTACATTTCTGAAAGGCACGCTTACACTCATCACTCCATTTCCATGTTACTCCAGTTTGCAGCAGGGCGTTCAGTGGGTGCAGAATTGTAGATAAATTCGGCAAGAACTTATGCTAGTAGTTCACCAACCCGAGGAACGACCTCAGTTGCGACACATTTTCCGGTGCTGGAGCCTTGACTACAGCCTCAATCTTGTCCGGCGGCTTATGCAACCCTTCCTCATCAATCATGTGGCCACAATACGAGATTTGTCTCCTGAAGAACTCGCATTTGGGGCGGTTGGCTCGTAGCCCATATTCCTGTAATCTAGTGAGCACCTGCTCCAGGTTGGCAAGGTGTTCACTGTCATTTTCGCCCGTAACCAGGATGTCGTCCAAATAACACTGGGTCCCCGGGATCCCTTGCAGGACTTGTTCCATCACCCGCTGCCAAATAGCCGGGGCTGATGCTACCCCGAATACCAGTCGATTGTACTGGTAAAGGCCTTTGTGAGTGTTTATCGTGAGGTATTTCCTAGATGCTTCTTCCACCTCCATTTGTAGATACGCTTGGGGCAGATCAATCCTTGTAAAGTGTTTCCCTCCAGATAGTGAGGCGAAAATATCTTCTATCCATGGTAGTGGATATTGTACTGTGTGCAGGATTGGGTTCACAGTTACCTTGAAGTCCCCACAGATGCTAAACTTCTTCGGTTCCCCAGGCGTGCTGCTCAATGATTTCTTCATTACAGGAACGATGGGTGTGGCCCACTCGCTCCAGTCCACCTTGGACAGCACACCCGAACGCTCCAGACTCTCCAGCTCTGCTTCAACGGCTGGGCGGATCGCTTAAGGTACCGGTCTGGCCTTAAAAAATTTTGGGTTTGCGTTATCTTTGATTTTTATCGTTGCCGTTACTCCTTTTAGAGTCCCAAGTCCTTGTTGGAACACCTCTTTCGCGTCAGTTAGAATTATTGACAGTCGTCCAGGTGTGACGTCATCATCCTTTTTGTCAGTCACAGTCAGCGCCTGAATGGAATGCCAATCCAATTGTATTTTTCGGATGCATTCACGTCCCAATAATGGTTGTCCTCCATCTGGTAGTATATATAGATACAGTTTCTGTGTTTCCTTGCCGTTGTATTCAACTGGCACCCTTATTTTTCCTCTGGGGTAGACTTTTTGCCCTGTGTATGTCTTCAATACAATGGACGTGTCCTTCAAGGGTATGTGTGAGAATAGCCGCTCATAGTCTCGTCGATTCATGACAGTTAGGGCTGATCCTGTGTCCAATTCCATCTTTACTGGGGACCCTGCTATCATGAGGGTGACCCAAATGGTTCGGTGATCCTCCTTTGCGATCACGTTGTGTAACTTGAGACAACTTAGTCTCCTGCTCCCGGAGTCCTTATCACTCTCCTGATCTTCTGAACTACTGTCTGTCAATTTCTTTACTTTCTTGTACTTTTCCTTAGTAGTTCTTGCAGTGTTGGTTTTCTTTCCCAACCTGCAGACTCTTGCTATGTGTCCCATTTTCCCACATTGCCTGCATACTTTGTCCTTAAACCAGCAGTCCTTCTGATCATGGGTTGTTCTGCCGCAGTGATAGCACTTTTCTGCTCCATACGCCATTTTGTTAGCGCTGTATTCTTGTGGTTTCTGTTGTATTTCCGCAGCTCCCTGTGCTGCTGCTTCGTAGGATACTGCCACGTTGAAAGCCTGTTCTAGCATCAGGTCCTTTTCCGAAAGTAGTCGTTTCTGGGTTCCTTCACTCTGGAGCCCGTAGACAAACTTATCCCGTAAGGTGTCTGCCAGTCCTGCTCCGAACTGGCAGTGCTTCGATAACTTGCGTAGTTCCGTAAGATAGTCAGCATTGCTCTCATCTTTGTGCTGGTTTCTTTTATGGAACTTGAATCTTTCTGCTATCAGCAGCGGTGTAGGGTTTAGGTGTAGGGTTTAGACCTTTATATACAGGGGTGGTCACTGCCGGTACTGCAGTATAGAATCAGTTCTTCTCTTAACAATCTCTTAAAAAATTTTCTCCATTTGTTTAGCTGGGGTAATTAAATTCCGCAATAGGCCATACGTTCTCGCGCCCGTCAAATTTAATAATACCAACGCCTTCTTTCCATCGGCCACCTCATTTGCCTTGCAGTACACTTCAATTCTTTCCACATACGTGGTCCAGTCTTCTACCTCGTTGTCGAAAGCAGTGATACTGCCACTTTTCGGCATCTTGGGTGATTTAAAATGGCACCTCCCGCACTTTTTCTTCTTCACCAATGGAATAAAATGGCGCCTCCCGTGCTTTTCCTTCTTCCCCTTGCTGCCACGCTGCTCCTAGCATTCTGCAGGGTAATGGCGGCGACCCGCGGCATCGGCGCGTCTCACTTTTCCTTCCCCTTGTTTTATTTTTGCTACGCTGCCCGGTTCTTGAGCACCGACCGCGCCCTGTGCGTTCCACCCTCTCTCTCTCTCTTTTCCTCCCGACGACACTGCACGGCCCCTTTGCAGAGCCGCTCAATCGAGCTCGAGCCCGCCGCAGTCCGGAAGGGTCAGCGCACTACCTGCTACCAGCACGATTTGCTGGAACACCTTGACTGGGGAGCCAAGCCCAGCTCTCCACAGCCTCTCCTGCAACTCTCCGAACTCCGAGGGATCCTTGGGCGGTTGCCCGCGGTCGACGCCCATTGCTCTGACTTCGACCTCCAAGAAGCTTCTTCTCAGGGAAAGATCCCCGTGAGGTGATGCAGTACTGCAGGTGAGTTCGAACCTGTTCGTCGCCACTGTAGTGTCCGCTCCTTAATAATACATGGACTGCAGGAGACAATAAAACAGGTATTTACTGAACAGAGGGTACTCTTTTTGATCGTACCAAAAAAAAAACAAATTGACTGTAAACAAAAGTTCAACTAAAACTTAAAAAATCATATTAAAATTGGGTTATCCGGGTTGATGATGCACTCCAGTCTCCGCGGCACCCAACAGTCGCGGAAATACTTAAGCGCACCGGCGGACACCGCGTGCTCCATCTCCAGGGCCACCCGGGCGCGAACATGGCCGCGGAAGAGAGGCAGGCAATCCGGCTGGACGACCCCTTCAACCGCCCGCTGCCTAGACCAATTGATGGCTCTTTTAGCCAGGCCCAGGAACAGGCCCACAAGGAGGTCCTCCAACCTGTCCGCTCCCCTCCGCATCGGGTGACCGTAGATCAAGAGCGTGGGACTGAAGTGCAACCAAAAATCGAGGAGCAGCCCCTTCAAGTAGTGAAAGAGGGGCTGCAACCTCTCACACCCCATATAAACGTGAAACACGGACTCCTCCAGGCTGCAAAAAATGCAGGCGGCCTGGGAGTCCGTGAACCTACTTAAAACCTTATTGCACGGGACCGCTCCGTGCAACACCCTCCAGGCCAAGTCCCCGATGGAACAAGGGAGGACTCCCGCGTAGAGAGCCCTCCATTGGGGACCTCCGCCACCGGCAGTCGGCAAGACGCCACGCCAAGGCGTGTCCGGACGGTAGACGAAGATGGCAAAGTGGAGAGTGTGCAGGAGCAGCCTGTACAGGAAACCCCTCCGCGCGGAATGAAAAGGCACGGAGGGTATTTCCTCGAGATGGCTCAAGTTGTGAGGCGCCGGTTCCGGAGGGGAGTTTCGGGGCTGGGCGCCGATGAGGAATTCCGTCTGAACGGGGGTAAGCTCGGACGGGATCGCCCCACATGCTTGAGCCGCCTCGATACACCTAGTGGAGTCGGGGCCCAGTGCCGCTTTCACCGATTCCAAGGCTTCGACCGCGAGCCGGACGTTGGCCCAGGACAGGCGCCACGCCAGCTCCTCCGGCGCCATCCAGCCCGCTCCTCCTCCATCGAGCAGGTCCCCGACTCTGGTCACCTTGCCAGGCACAGCCCTGCCCTCCGTCAGCCGCCCGAAACCGCGTTCGTGGAGGTGCGGATTCCTGAGCAGCGGCTCCCGAAGGAGAGCCGCCGCTCCTGACGGGGGAGAGCTCCGCCTGGAAGCGACGTAGTTCCAAACCCATAGTAGTTCCTGGTAGAAGACAGGCAGCTCCTACAGGCCGGCACGCCTGCCGCCCACTTTTGCAAACAGGAGCTGTGTGCCGTAATTGAGGCCGTGCAGCTGGCGGAAGAAAAACGTCGCCAGCGCACACCATCTCGGAGGATTCTCGACGTACAGGTATCTCTGCAGCGTCTGAAGATGGAAAGTCACAGCCTGGGTGCGAAGGCACACCAGCGCCTGACCGCCCTCCCTAAGCGGGAGACACAGTACCGCAGCAGAGACCCAGTGCTTCCTTTTGTCCCAGAAGAAGTCGATGAGCTTCTTCTGCATCTTGGCGACAAATGCAGGGGGAGGGATCAAAGTGACCAACTGGTACCACAACATGGCGGCCACCAGCTGGTTTACGACCAGCGCTCGACCCCTGTAGGACAACACTCGGAGCAGTCCTGTCCAGCGTCCTAGGCGAGCGGTGACTTTGGCCTCCAGCTCTTGCCAGTTCGCCGGCCAGGCGTCCTCGGCAGGGCTAAGGTCGACTCCCAAATAGAGGAGGTGCGTGGTGCTCCAGGCGAAAGGCCTGAACTCCTCTGGCAGGGAGTCCACCCGCCACTGACCCACCAGGAGTCCGGAACATTTCTCCCAGTTAACCTTGGCGGAGGATGCGTCCGAGTAAATCTGCTGGCATTCCCGCATCCTCCGCAAGTCAGCGGGATCCGTGACCGTGAGGAGCACGTCATCGGCGTAAGCCGAGAGGACCACCTCCACGCCCGGCCCTTGCAGAGCAAGTCCCGTCAACCTCTTCCGCAAGAGGCGCAGGAATGGCTCCACGCAAACGGCGTATAACTGACCGGACATGGGGCATCCCTGACGCACCCCCCTCCCGAAGCGAAGGAGCGCCGTCAAGGACCCATTAACTTTAATCAGGCACTCCGCGGCAGCGTACAGAAGTCGGATCCGGGCGACGAAATGCGTCCCGAACCCGAATGCGCGCAGAGTCCCGAAGAGATACTCGTGATCCACCCTGTCGAACGCCTTCTCCTGATCCAGGGAAAAGAAGGCGACCGACAGACCAGCCCTCTGGGAGTGGTGGACCAGGTCCCGGACCAGATGGATGTTATCGTGGATGGTCCGGCCCGGGACCGTGTAGGACTGGTCGGGGTGGATCATGTGGGCCAGCACGGTGCCAAGGCGAGCAGACATGGCCCTGGCAAAGATTTTATAGTCCGTGCTGAGGAGGGAGACCGGGCGCCAGTTCACAGAAATCACAGAAACCTCACAGTACAGATAGAGGCCATTTCGGCCCATCGAGCCTGCACCGACACATATCCCACCCGATCCCCGTAACCGCTACACCAACACATATCCCACCCTATCCCCGTAACCCCACGTATTTAATCCCCCTAACACTAAGGGTCAATTTTTATCATAGCCAATCAACCTAATCCGCACATCTTTGGACTGTGGGAGGAAACCGGAGCACCCGGAGAAAACCCACGCAAACACGGGGAGAATGTGCAAACTCCACACAGACAGTCACCCGAGGCCGGATTCGAACCCGGGTCCCTGGCGCTGTGAGGCAACAGTGCTAACCACTATGCCACCGTGCTTAAGGAGGCGGAGATCACCCTTCTTAGGCAGCAGGACAATGACCGCCCTGTGCCAAGAGAGGGGCATCTCCCCGGTCGCCAAACTTTCCCCCAGGACCCGCGCATAGCCGCCCCCCAAGACGTCCCAGAACACCCTGTGGAACTCCACAGTCAGCCCGTCCAGCCCCAGGGACTTTCCCCTAGAGAGCTGGCGGAGGGCGCCGGTCAGCTCTGCCAGGCTTAGCGGTGCGTCCAATTTTTCGGCGCCCTCCGGGCTGACCTTCGGCAGGTCCTCCCACAAAATTCTGCGCGCATCCTCGCTGGACGGATCCGGAGAGAACAGAGCCCCGTAGTAGGCGCGGGTCTCCGGGCTGATTCCCTCCGGATCCGAGACCAGAGATCCGTCGTTGGCCAGCAGTCCCAAGAGCTGCTTACGGAGCCCCCGTCTTTTTTCCAGCGAGTAGAAGAAGGGGGAGCCGCGGTCCAGGTCCCGCAGGAGCTGGATCCGCGACCTCACGTACGCGCCTCGGGACCCGATGAGCTGCAGGTCCTTCAGCGCGCCCTTCTTCTCTTCGTACACCTTCCACAGGGCCGAGTCCTCGACAACCTGACCGAGATGGGACTCCAGGTCGAGCACCTCCTTCTCCAACCACCCGACCCGGGCCTCCCGCTTCTTGGTCGACCCCTTCACGTACTCCTGACAGAAGAGATGGATGTGAGCCTTGCCCACATCCCACCATAGCCTCAAGGAGGGGAAGCCCCACCGCTTCCTTCTCCAGTTGGCCCAGAACAGACGAAACGAATCCCGGAACCGCGCGTCCTCCAGCAGCAGGTTGTTAAAATGCCAGTATGCAGACCCCCCCCGCGCGCGCAGTGGAGCGAGCTCCGCCCACACCAGGTGGTGGTCCGTGCACGGCACCGGCCGCATGGAAGCCGCCGGAACGCAGGAGACGTACGCCCGGGAAATGTAAAGGCGGTCGATCCTGGACCTTCCTCCCCCAGACCTCATGCTAGTGAAGGCGCTGGAGTCGGGGTGGAGATTTCGCCAGACGTCCACCAAGTCGAAGGACCCAACCAGGTCCCTCAACTTCTCCATCGCCGCCGGGCTTCGCGGGGGACCCGAACGATCCCTCGCCTCGAGGGTGCAGTTAAAATCCCCCCCGAGGATGACGCACTCGCCCACGTCGACGGAGCCCAACAGAGCGGACACTTCTTCGAAGAAGCGCACTTGCTGCGCAGCGGTCTGAGGGGCGTACATGTTCACTAGATGGAGCGGCACGCCCCCCAGGCGAACAGTGACCTGGAGCAAGCGGCCCGGCACGTGCTCCTTGACCCCCAAGATCTCCGGCTGAAAATGCGGGGCCAGCAAGATAGCCACCCCACTGGAATTGTTGGAGAGGTGACTCATGCTGACCCCTCCTTGCCACTCCAGGAGCCACGTGGCTTCGTCTCCCGGAACGGTGTGGGTTTCTTGCAGGAAGCACACCGCATACTTCCCGTCCCGAAGGACCGAGAAGTTATTGAATCTGCGGCGCGCCTCCCTGCTGCCGTTGATGTTGAGGCTGGCTATGGTTATCTTCATGTCAGAAGCATAGTGCAACCTCTACCTACACCTAACGGGGGGAGGAAGCGCAGCCGCTGGTCAGCCGCCACTTCCTCAGCAGCCCAGTGAGAAACGTTGTGAGCCGACGCAGCTCGAGCGGGTTCACACCCTCGTCCGCGCCCATGATCTTAACGGCGGCGCGGACGGATACAATGAGCAGCGCCAGCTCCGACCACCTGTCGAGGGCCAGCCGGACCTTATTGCGCCGACCCAGGCACGTGGCCATAAAATCCCAGAGTTCCCTTACGGGAATGAGGGGAGACTCAGCAAGGGGCACGAGGTCATCCATCGCCTCGTCGGCGCTGGAGTCCGAATCGTCCTCCATGCCCATCACCGAGTCCCCATCCTCCTCCAGGGGGTCGTCACCAGCGGCCGACCCGTCCGCCGCGCAGTGCGAAGCGAACGGCTCGGCCGCGCCAGCCAGCCCCGCCTCCGCCCGGATCCCACCCCCAGGATCGGCGGCAGAGGATTTCTCCCTGGGCTCCTCTAGGGGTGCTGGGCCAGAAGACGGCGGCAGTTCAGAGCTCCCCTCCGCCTCAGACGCCGGAACGACAGGAGAAACCGGGGAGAGAACAATTCTCAGCTCCTCCAGTACGTCCGGCACCAGAGACGCAGCCAGGGGGCCATCCTCCTCCCCGCCACCAACCTCCGACCCAGCGGATGGGGGCTTTTGAATTAAAAGCTCTACCAGGACGAGCAGCCCCTGGGAGATGTCCAGGTCGCATTGGGCGAGCTCATTATCCTCGAGCTCGCCCAACCCAGACCCCAGGCCGCCCGACCCGGCGAGGGTAACGGCACCGATAGAAGGTCAATTTCAATTACCGCCGTGGGTTGTTCCGCGACCCCCCCCCATGGGCAGGGTCTCGTCCCCATCCCCGGGAGACACGCGTCGGACAGACACATCTGCCTCAGCCTCCCGAGGGACAGGCGACCCCTGCCGATCGCTGGTGATGACGACAGCGGGGGGGGGGGGCGCAGTACCCGCGGCGGGCGACGACTCCCCCTGCTCGGAGGGACCTTCCTCCTCCCGGTCCTCCTCCTCTTCCAGGGGGTCGCGCCTTCTTTTTAGCACGGAGGGAGCGAGGGAGACCTCCATGACTGCAGAGGCCTCCTCCTCAGCTCCCTCCGGCGGAGCAGGTTTGTTGGGCTCTTTGGGCCCAAGCCCGGCCGCAGGTAATGGCGTTCCCGCTACGGCGGTTGCGGCCACAGGCTCGGGCACGAGGCCCCTCCCGCTCACGTCTGCCCCGATTAACTCCGCGAGGAGCGCGGGTGTAAGGGGCTCAAGGGGCAAGGGCTGGCCATCCACGGGGGGACCCGCCCTAAGGTGTTTATTTTTCCGCCGCGCCTTCTTTCCGGCTGGACACGTTCCCTCTCCCCCGCCGGAGGCCTTGGTGGCATCGGCCCCCGACGTCGACCGCGCATCAGACGTTCCCGACGCGCAGACAGATCCGGGGGGAGGAGCATCGGCGGCGCCAGCCTCGGCCGCACGAGATGATCCGGCGGTCTTGGAGGTGGGGCAGTTTTTCCGGATGTGCCCCACCTCCTTGCAGGCGTGGCACCGCACACCGTCTGACGTCCAGAAGACGCGATAGGCGGTCCCCTCGTGGTGGACGACGAATGCCCCGTCAGTGTCCTCCTCCCGCGCCAGCTGGATGAACAGCTGGCGCCGGAAGGAGAAGACGTGGCGAAGGCTGGCCTCCCGGAAGCCGAGCGGGATGGGTGTGATCCCCAACCTCACCTCCCCAAGTTGACGTAGATGGGGAAGGAGGAGCTCACCAGGAACATAGGGCGGGACGTTCGAAATAACCACCCTCTGCGTGGTGGCCTCGAGGGGGTCCACCAGCAGGAAGGTCCCGCCCACGGTGAGCCCCTTGGTGACAGCCAGGGACACCGCCCGCTCCGACCCCAGGAAGAACACAGCCTTCCCATACATTTTTGAGGCCGCGACGATGGCTGAGGGGCCGACAACCCCAGCCATGGCTTTAATGCAGGCCTCAATGGTCATAGTGGGGTGAGTGTAGCTCTTCACCCCAAGCTTTTTTGTTATTAGTCTGAATGGTGACGGGGCAGCAGAAGCAGTGGGAGCAGCTGTGGCTGTGGCTCCCACTCCCGCATACGTCTTGGCTGGCCCCGTCACTGGCGAAGATGCAGTCGCCATTCTGGGGTGTTTTCTAAAAAAGGGCTACACTCACCCCAAGTCACAGGCCTGAAGGTGTTAATGTGGCCTCAGGTATTTTTTTGGTCCTCAATTGAGCAGAGGGAGCTGTTTAAATTGAAGGCACACCTCTCCCCCTTATTGATTGAAATTGGGAGAGGGGCCTTCTCCCCTCTGCTCAATAGGCAATTAATAATTAAAGATGAAATGAGGTGCCTCAGAGAGAAAGGCAGAGAAAGACAAAGAGAGAGAGAGAGCAGGGGGTGGGAAGGAGGGAGGCCGCAAAGGCAGGGTCGCCACTCAGGATGGTGGGTGGGTGGGTGTCGGCAGGGGTGCACTCTCCGATGAAAAATTAAAGTCTTTGAAGGTGGTCTTCTAGCAGGGGGAGAAGATGTCTTCACCTGGGAAAGCTGGAGACACCCCAGGCTCAGTCCCACACCAGGTCTTAACGATGTACAATTGGGCTGATCACCTAGGCAGCTCCAGCTATCCCAGGTCAGGCAATAGGAAGGGGTGCTTAATTAGTGGTGTGTGTGGCCTAGTGTTTTACAAGAGACACACACACACACACCCCTTGATGATCCGGCCCTTTTTTCTTCTTTTCTCCCCCCACCTAAAATACAAAGTCTTTGGGAGAGTGCACCAAATAACACCCACCTGAAAGATGCTGTTGTTCTTCCCTCCTTCCAAACAGTTGGTAGTTGTTGGTTGTTTCTCTCCCCTCTCTCCTGGAATGGAGGCCAATTTGGGGAGGCAGTAATGGGAAAGGCCTCTCCCCTGGTTGGTGTTGTTGCTGGCCTCCCTTCTCCTTCTCCTCCTCTGTCCTCTCTCTCCAGGCACCTCAGTTGCTGTGATGATGGTGGAGGTGGAGGTGGTGGTGGTCTAACGATATCCTCCTCTTCCTGGTCAGGAGACCACCACTTTACACTCTCCACTCTCCTGGTTTGCCTGCTCCTTCTCCTCCTGCTGACTGAGGCAGCTGCACAGGCAGGAAATGTAACTTAAGACTGAAGTACAGAAGCCTGCTATGGCTTTATATACAGGGGTGGTCACTGCCGGTACTGCAGTATAGAATCAGTTCTTCTCTTAAAGGTACATACACAACACTCTCCTCTCATAGAAACATAGAAACATAGAAGATAGGAGCAGGAGTAGGCCATTCAGCCCCTCGAGCCTGCTCCGCCATTCAATGCGATCATGGCTGATCATCCAAATTCAGTACCCTGTCCCTACTTTCTCCCCATACCCCTTGATCCCTTTAGCCTTAAGAAATATATCCAACTCCTTCTTGAATATATTTAATGTATTGGCCTCTACTACCTTCTGTGGTAGAGAATTCCACAGGTTCACCACTCTCTGGGTGAAGAAATTCCTCCTCATTTCTGTCCTAAATGGCCTACCCCTTATCCTTAGACTGTGACCCCTGGTTCTGGACTCCCCGACCATCGGGAACATCCTTCCTGCATCTAGTCTGTCCAGTCCCGTCAGAATTTTATAAGTTTCAATGAGATCCCCTCTCATTCTTCTAAACTCCAGCGAGTACAAGCCCAATCGACCCAATCTTTCCTCATATGTCATTCCTGCCATCCCAGGTATCAGCCTGGTGAATCTTCGCTGAACTCCTTCCATGCCAAGAACATCCTTCCTCAGATAAGGCGACCAAAACTGCACACAATACTCAAGATGTGGTCTCACCAAGGCCCTGTATAACTGCAGCAAGACATCCTTGCTCCTCTACTCAAATCCTCTCACTATGAAGGCCAACATGCCATTTGCCTTCTTAACCGCCTGCTGCACCTGCATGCTTACCTTCAGCGACTGGTGCACAAGGACACCCAGGTCTCGTTGCACTTCCCCTTCTCCCAATCTATTGCCATTCAGATAATAATCTGCCTTCCTGTTTTTGCCACCAAAGTGGATAACCTCACATTTATCCACATTATACTGCATCTGCCATGCTTTTGCCCAATCACCCAACCTGTCCAAATCATCCTGGAGTTTCTCGGCATCCTCCTCACAGCACACACGCCCACCCAGCTGTGTGTCATCTGCAAATTTGGAGATATTACATCTAGTTCCCTTGTCTAGAACATTAATATATATTGGGCCAGAAATTGCTGAACGGGGCTTGCAGCCCCGTTTTTGCACTTACCCCGCGCTCCTGCCGATCAGCTCCAGGGACGCCTGCACTTGCTGAAACAGAAAGAAGAATCCCGGGCAGCGTATGACGTCACGCCGCCCAGGAGTGCAGCCAGCGCGAAACCAGGAGCGTGCAGTGCAAGTGAGACACGCCCCTTGAGGTCTCAGTTTCACTGGACATGCCCCCAATGTTTCTGTCAAGCTGCTAAGCATTTTTACATGCAAAGCAGCAGTTTAAATAGGTTTTTGGAAGTTTTTTGAAGATTTTGGTAGCTTTTATAAACTTTTTAAAATGTTTACATTATTTTGAGTAATCTGAAGTAGTTTTAAAGAGAATTAAAGCAATTTAAAGACTTTTAAAAGCCCTAAAAGAATTTTTTTAATTCCATTTATTTATTTAGCAATGTCGTCGTCATACGTGTCTTCACACTGTTCCCTTTGGGGAACTGTATGAAGTGGTGGAAGGATTTATGACCATGATTAACGCTCATTCCGTGACCGTAACCATCTTTGAACCAGCCATTAGGGCGGCTAGTCCTATGGCGGGAGGGTTTTACGGGCTCCCACAAGCTATACAAGGAGGGGGGGCCACCCACACCCACGGACGCAAATATCCCACTGGATGTCAACCCAGAATTTAGAGCCGGAGCTCCGACTCCACTTGCCGGGACTGTCTGGAGCGGGGTTCGAAACCCTACCCTGATCTGGCCCAGCGGCGGGGATCCTACCGCTATGACAAAGGCCCAATCCGATTAGCAACGTGAAATGGCAGCATAGGGCTCCAGTCACGGGGAGGGAAAAGGCGCAGGAAACGTATGGGTGTCACCTTTTGTGCGGAGTGGGCCTTTTGCGTAGCAGTAAGCATCCCCGCCGCTGGGCTAGAAGGAGTAGGGTTTTCAACCCCACTCCAGACAGTCCCGGCAAGTGGAGTCGGAGCTCCAACTTTAAATTCTGGGTGGACATCCAGCGGGATACTTGCGTCCATGGGTGTTGGTGGCCCCCCCCCCCTCAGATGGGTTGTGGGAGCCCGTAAAACCCTCCCGCCATAGGACTAACCACCCTAATGGCTGGCTCAAAGATGGTTACGGTCACGGAATGAGCGTTAATCACGGCCATAAATCCTTCCACCACTTCATACAGTTCCCCAAAGGGAACAGTGTGAGGATACGTACGATGATGACCTCTTGGGCAATGCACCTCCTTGGACCCTCAGTCGCAGATGCGAGGGGGCAAGTCGTGCAATTGTTAAATTTTTCATTTTATTGACATGTCAAATGTTGGCCCAGTAATTCCCTTCCAAATGCGCGAGTACGGTCGGGGTACTTACGCATCTGGCTGGATGAAATGCCGGTTTTCAGCATGCACAGTGCATGTGGGGAAAACCGGCATTTCCTGTCCTCTGAATGAAGGGGTTCAGAGGCAGAACGCGTGCGACTGCACAGGCAGCGCGTGCGCAGTATAATTCGCCGCTTTCATTAGTGCTTTCAGTGAGGTCAAGTCATTACAACTTACACATGAAAAAAGCATGGGTACAGTTGCTCCAGAGGCTGCGGAGGAAGATATTTATTATCGTGGAGCTTCTGAAAGTATGTATGTCTGTAAATATTCCTTTGCGTGTTATGTATATATTCCTTTACTTATGTGTATGAATGTATTATTTAATTATGACTTTCAGAGAAAGTAACTTATTGGAAAATCATAATTAAAAACATACATTCATACACATTAGTAAAGGAATATAAAACATACATACATATACGTAAAGGAATATATGTGGACATACATACATAACTCATTCTCACATTCCATTCACACAGCCACAATTGCTCCTTCTACCTACCGTTCTGAAAACCCTTTTAAAAATTTTTTTTTTTTAACTTTAACACTTACTTAAAATTTCTTAAAATAACTTCCCTCCCTTTCCCAAACAAAAATATTGCATTTCAGAAGCTCCACGATAAAATATATCTTCCTCCGCAGCCAATGAACAACTTTACACTTGTTTTTTTCAAGTGTAACTTCTAAGGACTTACCCTCACTGAATCCATCATTGAAATCCACAAAGTTCACTGCGCAAGCGCTGCCTGTGCAGTCGCACACGCTGTGAATAGACCTCGGGTCTGGAAATGCCGGCGTTCCCCGCATGCGCTGTTCCTGCTGAACGCCGGCATTTCCAACGGCCAGATGCGTGAGTACCCCGACCGTACTCACGCTTCTGGCCGCAAAATTCTGGCCCATTGTGAATAGCTGGGGTCCAAGGACCGATCCCTGCGGTATCCCACTAGTCACTGCCTGCCACTCAGAAAAAGACCCGTTTATTCCAACTCTTTGCTTTCTGTCTGCCAACCAGTTCTCTATCCAAGTCAATACCTTGCCCCCAATCCCATGTGCCTTAACTTTACACGCTAATCTCTTATGCGGGACCTTATCGAAAGCCTTCTGAAAGTCCAAATACACCACATCCACTGGTTCTCCCTTATCTGTTTTACCAGTTACATCCTCAAAAAATTCCAGTAGATTAGTCAAGCACGATTTACCTTTTGTAAATCCATGTTGACTTTGTCCGATCCTGTCACTGTTTTCCAAGTGCTCTGCTATTACATCTTTTATAATGGACTCTAGCATTTTCCCCACTACTGAGGTCAGGCTTACTGGTCTGTAATTCCCTGTTTTCTCTCCACCACCTTTTTTGAATAGTGGGGTAACATTAGCTACCCTCCAATCCATGGGTACTGTTCTAGATTCCATCGAATTCTGGAAGATGATCACCAAAGCATCAACTATTTCTAGGGCCACTTCCTTAAGTACGCTAGGAAGTAGATTATCAGGCCCTGGGGATTTATCGGCCTTCAATCCCATCAATTTCCCTAACACCATTTCCCTACAAATACTGATTTCTTTCAGTTCCTCCCTTTCATCAGACCCTATGTTCCCCGACATCTCTGGGAGGTTATTTGTGTCCTCCTTTGTGAAGACAAAACCAAAATATGTATTTAATTGGTCTGCCATTTCTTTGTTCCCCCCTCTTCTCTCTCCTCTCTCCTCCGCCTCCTCTCTCCTCTCACCCCGCCTCCTCTCTCCTCTCTTCCCCGCCTCCTCTCTCCTCTCTCCCCTGCCTCCTCTCTCCCCCGCCTCTGCCCTCCTCACCCCCCACCTCCTCTCTCCTCTCTCCTCCGTCTCCTCTCTCCTCTCCCCCACCTCCTCTCTCCTCTCTCCCCCGCCACCTCTCTCCTCTCTCCCTGCCTCCGCTCTCCTCACCCCCACCTCCTCTCTCCTTTCTCCTCCGTCTCCTATCTCTTCTCTCCCCTGCCTCCACTCTCCTCTCTCCCCGCCTACTCTCTCCTCACCCCGCCTCCTCTCTCCTCACCCCGCCTCCTCTCTCCTCACCCCCACCTCCTCTCTCCTCTCTCCTCTCTCCACACCTCCTCTCTGTTATGTTCATAAATGAATATACATTTTCATTATGAACAGCTAGCTTGAGCTAGTCACTTTATTCAGCCATGTGGACTTCTGTACAGCATCCATCTTGACTACTGCCTTGTGGGTAGCCTAGTGCATCATGGGTAGCCCACTAGTAAACATACATACAGCTAGACATACAGCTCCACCTAGTGTACCATTCTAGGATGATATGTTACTGATCATTACATCCCCTTTCTTTGAGGTTAAACAAAATCAATATCAATCAATCATAACGACATAAACATCTTCACAACAGTCAATACATTTTCAATATAGCTTTCTTTGTACTCAAAGATTAAGTCTATCAGGCTTTTTTACTTCACATGTGGATCTTCTCAGCACAGGTAAGTCTGATGTGTATTCATGAGAGCCTGTATGTGTGTTTGTGTTAGATTGTTCTGGTGGTGAGTGTTGTGTATGTACCTTTAAGAGAGAACTGTCTTACAGCTCCTGTATACTGTAGTACCGGCAGTGACCACACCTGTATATAAAGCCGGTGCAGGCTTCTGTACTTCAGTCTTGAGACTACTTTACTCCAGTAAAAACCTGTTGACTGTTAAGTTACAGCATCCGTGTAGTTCTTGGGGAAACGTCCTATTTAAAGAATCACGGATCTAACAGTGGTGACGAGTGTCAATTCGAATCTACCTGCAACTCTGCATTTCCCTTCGAGGGTTCACTCCGGGAGGGCGGTGGAAGAAAGTCGAGGCCAGAAACACGGGCGTCGACCACGAGCAACCGCCCAGTCGTCCGGCAGAGAGTGAACATCGCAGGGGAGGCTGTGGAGGGCTGGGCTTGGTTCCCCAGCCACAACGATCAGCAACAGACTGACGACAGGCACAGCGCAGACCGTTCCCAGACAGCGGCGGCTGGAGCCGACCGACGGCAGAGAAAAAGCCGAGCAGCGTCGATGGGGTAAGATAGAGGGTGAAGCGCACAGGGCGCAGCCGGCAGCTGAAAACCGAGTGGCGTCGAAGAAAAACAAAATGGAGAGAGAGAGGGTAAAGCAGCAGCCGGGTTCAGGACCGAGCGGCGGAAACGGGAAAGGCGCACAGAAAAAAAAACGCGCAGAGCACAGCCAGGGCTCAAGGGCTGAACAGTGTCCGCGGGGAGAAGAAGGGAGAGCGCGGGAGACACCATTGAGCCGTGGAGAAGAAGGAAGAGCGCGGGAGACGCCATTTTTAGAAGCCGCAGCGGAGAAGAAGGGCGAGCGCGGGAAGAAAGGAAAGTGCGGGAGACGCCATTTTGTGCCAGCGGAGAAGAAGGCAAAGCGCGGGAGATGCCATTTTTGACAGTTAAATCACACCCAGGGATGCCGAAGAGTGGCAGTATCTCTACGTTCGACAATGAAGTCGAAGATTGGGCAACATACGTGGAACGTATTGAGGTGTACTGCAGGGCGAATGAAGTGCCAAATGCTAGGAAAGCACTGGTTTTGTTAAATTCCATGGGTGCAAAAACTTATGGGTTACTGCGAAACCTAATAACCCCAGAGAAGCCTGTGAATAAGAATTTCAAAAGCATAGTAGAAATCCTACAGGATAACTTAAACCCCACACCGCTGCTGATAGGAGAACGATTTAAGTTCCATAAAAGGAACCAACACAAAGACGAAAGCATTGCTGAGTACTTAACGGAACTGCGCAAGCTATCGAAACACTGCCAGTTTGGAGTGGGACTAGCAGATACGTTAAGGGACAAGTTTGTGTGTGGGCTACAAAGTGAAGGAACCCAGAAACGGCTTCTATCAGAAAAGGATCTTACGCTGGACAAGGCTTTCAATATGGCAGTATCACACGAAGCAGCCACAAGGGGCGCTGCAGAGATACAACAGAGACCGCAAGAATATGACACCAATGAAATGTCCTATGGAACAGGGAAGTGTTATCGCTGCGGCAGAACAACACACGACCAGAAGGATTGTTGGTTCAAGGACCAAGTGTGCAGACAGTGTGGAAAAGCAGAACACATAGCAAGAGTCTGCAGGTCTGGGAAGAAAACCAACAGCAAGAAATCTCCACAGGAGAAGTACAAAAAGATACAAAAGGTGATGGACAGCAGTTCAGACGAACAGAAAAGTGACACAGACTCCGGAAGCAAGGAGCTGGGTTGTCTGAAACTACATAAGGTAACCAAAATGGAGGATCACCAGACTATCTGGGTTACACTCAAGATAGATGGAGTCCAAGTGAAAATGGAATTGGACACAGGATCAGCCCTAACAGTCATAAACCAAAGGGACTACAAGCAACTATTTTCACATATACCCTTGAAAGCTACAGAGATTGTCTTGAAGACGTACATGGGGCAAAAAGTCTACCCCAAAGGAAAAATAAGGGTGAAAGTGATATACAAAGGCCAGGAAATACCTAAAATGGACTTAAATGTATTGCCAGATGGAGGACCACCACTGCTAGGACATGAATGGATCCGGAAGATACAATTAGATTGGCATTCCATACAGGCACTGAAGGTTGAGGCCAAAAAGGATGATGACGTCACACCTGGACGACTGTCAAAAATGCTAACTGACGCAAAAGAAGTGTTCCAGGAGGGACTCGGAACACTAAAAGGCATAACAGCAACGATTAAAATAGAGGAAAATGCAAGCCCAAAGTTTCTTAAGGCCAGACCAGTGCCTTATGCGATCAGACCAGCCGTCGAAGCAGAGCTGGAAGGGTTGGAACGTTCAGGAGTACTGTCCAAAGTGGACTGGAGCGAGTGGGCTACACCCATCGTTCCTGTAATGAAGAGGTCGTTGAGTAATACGCCTGGGGAACCAAAGAAGGTCCGCATCTGTGGGGATTTTAAGGTGACAGTGAACCCAGTCCTTCTCACGGTACAATATCCGCTTCCACGAATTGAAGATATTTTCGCCTCGCTATCTGGTGGTAAACGCTTCACCAAAATTGATCTAGCCCAGGCGTACTTGCAAATGGAGGTAGAAGAAGCCTCGAAACAATACCTCACGATCAACATTCATAAAGGTCTCTATCAATACAACCGGCTTGTGTTCGGGGTGGCATCGGCTCCGGCTATTTGGCAAAGGGCGATGGATCAAGTCCTGCAAGGGATTCCAGGGACCCAGTGTTATTTGGACGACATCTTGGTCACGGCCGAAAATGACAGTGATCACCTCGCCAACTTGGAGAAGGTGCTCACCAGGTTAAAGGAATATGGGCTACGAGCTAATCGCCACAACTGTGAGTTTTTCCAGAAGCAGATCTCGTATTGTGGCCACGTCATCGATGAAGAGGGGTTACATAAGTCCCCTGAAAAGATTGAGGCAGTAGTCAAGGCTCCAGCACTGGAAAATGTGTCACAACTGAGGTCGTTCCTCGGGCTGGTAAACTACTACCATAAGTTCTTACCAAATTTGTCCATGGTATTACACCCACTGAACACCCTACTGCAAACAGGGGTGCCATGGAAGTGGAATGACGAACGTAGATGAGCTTTCCAGAAGTGTAAAGAATTGATCACATCAAAAGAGGTGTTGGCCCATTTCAACCCAGCACTACCAATTCGTTTGGCATGTGATGCATCACCCTATGGTATTGGAGCGGTGCTGTCGCACAAATTCCCAGATGGGTTGGAGAGGCCAGTAGCCTTTGCGTCTCGGTCACTAAGCTCAGCCGAGCGCAACTACGCCCAGATTGACAGGGAGGCCCTCAGCCTAGTATGGGGAGTAAAAAAATTCAACCACTATCTGCATGGGCAGAAGTTCACCTTGCTGACTGACCACCAACCACTTGTCTGCATCTTTAATCCTAAGAAGGGCGTTCCAGTGATGACTGCACAACGGTTACAAAGATGGTCCCTGTTTCTAGGGGCGAATCAATATGAAATAGAATATAAAGGCACGAAAAAGCATGGAAACGCTGATGGGCTATGACGCCTGCCACTGCCTACTGTGGAGGAAGCACCAGCAGTGGACCCTATCGAGATATTTTATTCGTCAATAATTGAACGATTGCCAGTAACGAACGCAGATATAGAGAAGGAGACCCGCAATGATCCGGCACTGTCTCGGGTATATGATTTGACGGTGAGGGGATGGCCAACACATGGCGACTCACTGTTGCCAGCATTCTCATCCAGAAGAGAACAGCTGTCAGTATGCCAGGGGACAGTGATGTGTGGATCCCGAGTGGTGATTCCACCCAAGTTAAGGGAGAGAGTGCTAAATGAGCTTCATGAAGGTCATCTGGGAGGGGTGAAAATGAAAAGCCTTGCTAGGGCTTATGTGTGGTGGCCGGGGACCTAACCAAGAGCTGCTCAGGATGCCAGAAGGTCCAAAATGCACCACCACATGCCCCTCTACACCCATGGGAGTGGCCCTCCTCTCCATGGCAATGGGTGCATATTGATTTTGCTGGTCCATTCATGGACTCAATGTTCTTAATAGCAGTGGATGCTCACTCGAAATGGCCTGAGGTGATAAAAATGTTCTCAACCACTGCAGAGAAAAAGATTGCAGTCCTACGGACCATATTTGCCAGGAACGGCTTGGCGGAGCAGATTTGCTGTGATAATGGACCACAGTTTGTGTCCGAAGAGTTTCGAAAATTTATGAGAAGGAATGGGGTAAGGCATTACACATCCGCCCCGTATCATCCAGCCACAAATGGATTGGCTGAAAGGTTCGTACAAACCTTTAAAAAGGCGATAAAGGCCATGTGCGACGATGAAATTCCACTACAGCATAAGGTGGACAATTTCCTATTAGCCTACAGAAATGCGACACATGCAGTTCCCAACCAGACCCCGGCCATGATGTTCTTTAACCGAAGGTTGAGATCTCGTCTGGATTTGTTCAGACCCAATGTGCGAAGAAATGTTGAGGATAAACAATTCCAGCACATCAATGAGAAGCCGACAAGGAGCTTCAATGTAGGACAACCAGCCTTGGCCCGTGACTACTGAACAGAGAAATGGCAACCCGGTACGATATGCACAAGGCAGGGGCCATTAATGTACACAGTGGATGTCGGGGAGAAAATTGTGAGACGCCACGTCGATCAGATCTTAGCGTCACAGGAATGAGTCAACCCCATGTCTCGAGTACCTGGGGATGAACCCAACATACCGGTAGCATCTACCTCCGAACCAGTAGCAGTGGAAACCGATGAACTAACCGACAAAAAGGGGCCAGAATCGCCTCCGCACCAAGAACAAGAACCTCCGGAAAGGCGCTATCCCGAAAGGATCAGAAAGCCGCCCCAGAGACTGAATCTATAAATGGACTATTTTCAGTTAATGTTGCATGTTAAAAATGTTAATTGTTAAATGAATGTTATGGTACTGTTAATCTAAAAGGGGAGGAATTGTTGTGTATGTACCTTTAAGAGAGAACTGTTTTACAGCTCCTGTATACTGTAGTACCAGCAGTGACCACACCTGTATATAAAGCCTGAGCAGGCTTCTGTACTTCAGTCTTGAGACTACTTTACTCCAGTAAATACCTGTTGATTGTTAAGTTACAGCATCCGTGTAGTTCTTGGGGAAACATCCTATTTAAAGAATCACGGATCTAACAGTGAGTGACAAGATTCAGTTGCGGCATTGTCATCGATTTGCTCTTGGATAGTTTCTTGTGTTTTCAGGAGGGAACGGCGGCTCCTCCTGAGAATCTGTCCTTCCTCAGTTCTAACAGTGTATGACCTTGGTCCTACTTCCTCAGGAACTGTAGCTTTCCTGTTCCATGCATCTGGATCCTCAATCCTCAATTGTCAATGGTTTCAGAGTTTTGGATGACTTGTCAAAGTGTGATTTCTGTTTCAGCTTTAACAGTTGAAGTCTCTGTCTCAGTTCCTTACTCTGCTTTGCTTTTGCACAGCAGGGTAGCGTGGTATGCAACTTGCGACCCATTAGGAGTTCAGCAGTTGACGAACCAGAGTCTAAAGTGAGGCTCGGTAGCTCAGCAGGGCGAGATAAGGATCAGACCTGCTTTCTGTCGCTTTCTTCAGTAGCTGTTTGAGAACTTGAACACCTTTCTCTGCCTTACCATTCGACTGAGCATACAAAGGACTGGATGTGATGTGTTGAAAGTCATAATGTGCTGCAAACTGTTGCCACTACTTACAGTTGAAGCACGGACCATTGTTGCTAACAGCAATCCTGGGAATTCCATGTCTGGTGAAGATGGATTTCACATGCATTATGACACTGCTTGCTGTGGTGCTTGAGAGCAGCGCCATCTCAGGATAGTTAGAATAGTAGTCAATCACTATTAGATAGTCTTTACCATTCAAATGAAAAAGGTCCATACCAACCTTTTGCCATGGTGCTGTTGGTAAGTCAGCTACTATCATTGGTTCCTTTGGTTGTTTGTTTTGGTGTTTCTGACATGTCTCACATTTGCCTATCATGTTCTCAATGTCCTTATTTATGCCAGTCCAATAAACAGTGTCTCTTGCTCTCCTTTTGCATTTTTCAATTCCGAGGTGTGCCTCGTGAATCCTTTTGAGCATGTCTTGACGTAGAGCCTGTGGAATGACTATTCTGTTCTGCTTTAGTAATAGTCCACTTGCGACACTCAATTCTGACCTGATGTGATAGTATTTTGGACAGGAACCTTTTGGCCAACCATGATGAATGTTCTCTATTACTGTTTGTAACACTGTATCTTTTACTGTTTCTTCTGCTATTTGCTTTGATTTTGTGTCTGACACGGGCAGCGCAGCAGTGACCATACTCACATGAACATCCACGTCTTCCTCAGTAGAGCTCACATGACTCATTGTGGGTGCTCGGGATAGTGCATCTCCTAACACTATGTGTTTGCCTGGTGTGTAGATCAGTTCAAAGTCATATCTTTGCAGCTTCATCATGAGTCGTTGAATACTTGGAGACATCTCATTCAGGTTTTTTTTATGATGGCAACCAGTGGGCAGTGGTCTGTCTCAACTGTGAAGGTGGGAAGTCCATATATGTAGCTATGGAAATTTTCTAGTCCAACTACCAAGCCTAGACATTCCTTTTCAATCTGGGCATATCGACACTCAGAATCTGTCATAGAACTGGAGGCATAGGCAACAGGCTTCCAATCTTCACCCTCTACTTGTAGCAAGACCGCGCCTAGGCCATCTTTTGATGCATCCGTTGACACTTTGATTCTCTTTGTTGGGTCAAAGAAGGTGAGTACAGGTGTGGTTGTCAGCACTGTTTTGAGGTTTATCCACTCTTGTTCATGTCTTTCTGTCCATGCAAACTCATTTGTTTTATGCAGCAGGTCTTGCAGACAGGCTGTCTTGGCTGACAAGTTAGGAATTAACTTTCCAATTAAGTTTATCATCCCCATGATGCATAGCACTCCTTTTTTGTCAGTGGGTCAGGGCATGTTGAGTATGGCATTTACTTTTTCCATATCTGGCTCTATTCCTTTACCAGATAAATTATCTCCTAGGAAAGTGACTTCCTGGACGCCAAACTGACACTTGGCTTTGTTGAGCTTCAGTCCATTCTGGCGTATGCTCTGTAGCACTTTAGTCAGTCTCTCATTGTGTTCTTTCAGTGTGGAGCCCCAGATGATGATGTCATCAACATAGACCCGAACTCCTTCCAGACCTTCAATTATGTGTTCCATCGCTCTATGAAAGATTTCAGATGCAGACATTATCCCGAAAGGCATTCTGAGGAAACAATACCTGCCAAATGGTGTGTTGAAGGTACAGTATTTAGTGCTCTCTTCATCCAGTTTTAGTTGCCAAAATCTTCGTGAGTCATCGAGCTTTGTGAAGTATCTGGCACCTGACATTTCACTGGTGATTTCTTCTCGCTTGGGAATCTGGTAGTGTTCATGATTTATGTTTGCATTTAAGTCCTTTGGATCCATGCATATTCTTTGATCTTTGTTCTTTTTCTTTACACATACCATGGAGTTAACCCAGTCTTTTGGCTCTTCGACTTTCCTGATGACTCCTAGTGTGGTCATTCTGTCCAGTTCATTCTTGAGCCGGTCACGCAGGGGTGCTGGAACTCTCCGTGGAGCATGTACCACTGGCTGAGCTTCCTCGTTTAGCTTGATCTTGTAAGTGAATGGTAGAACTCCAAATCCTTTGAACACATCCTGGAAATTACTCACTACAGAATCCACTGAGTCATCTGGTCTGCTTATGGCACAGTTTATACGGTAGACTCTCTTGACCAGTTCTAAGTCCTCACAAGCTTTATCACCTAGTATCGAATCAAGTCTTTCAGCCACAACAGAAAACATGAGATGATGCACTTTGTCTTTGACTGTCACTTTAAGTCTGCATGCACCTAAGCTATCTATTTTCTGTCCATTATAGTTCTTCAGTAGTACTGACGTTTTCTGTATTTTGGGCTTTTCTTTCATATTTTTAATGTCACTCATACTGATTAAGTTTGCTTTTGCCCCAGAGTCTAGTTTCAATGTAACTAATGCTCCATTTACCTGCAGTGACATCATCCATTTGTCCTCTTTTACTGTATTAATTTTATGTTCAGCATTGTCCATTCCTGAGGGCTGCACATTTTCTGTATCCTTTTCTATATTGTCACATGACACCATTCCTACAGAAAATGTCTCACTTAAATCGATGTCCTCAATCACATTGACTTGTTGCCCTTTCTTTGTTTTTACTTTTGAAAAGCATTGTTTGGCAAAGTGATTCTTTCCATGACATTTTGTGCACGTTTTTCCAAACGCTGGGCATTGTCGTGACTGGTGTTTGTAACCACAGCGTTTACAATTAAAAATTCCATCCTCCGATTGCTTTGCATTTCTGTTCTGCCCACGTTTCTTCCCTTTGTAGGACACAGCACCGACAGCAGCACTATCACTTACTACAATCGCATTATTATTAATTTCACTGAAAGTCTTCGCGTGCTTTGAGCTAGCTGACTGGCTTGGCATATTTTCACAGCATTCTCCAATGTTAGTTCGGTTTCTCTCAACAAATGTTCCCTGACTTTTTTATCATGAATACCAAACACAATCTGGTCACGAATCATGGTTGATTTCAGTTCAGAGAAATTACATGTCTGTGCTTTCAGTTTCAGATCAGTCATAAAGCTATCAAAAGTCTCATTTTGCTGCTGTATCCATGAACGGAACACGTATCTCTCATAGGTCTCATTCTTTTTGGAAGAACAATGTGTATCAAATTTCTTTAGCACATCGTCCAGTTTTTCTCTGTCCTCCTCTTGATCAAATACAAATGTATTAAATACCTCTATCGCCTGCGGGCCTGCAACCGTGAGCAGCAATGCTATTTTCCTTGCGTCTGGCTTTGTACCGAACCCGATGGCAGCAATGTAGAGTTCGAATTGTTGTTTGAAAGTCCGCCAATTGCAGTCGACATTCCCCGTGAGTTTCAAAGCCTCCAGTGGCTTCAAATTCTCCATGTCATGTTTCACAATATTCAGCAGATTTTACCAATCCTGGTACCATGTTATATTCATAAATAAATAGACATTTTCATTATGAACAGCTAGCTTGAGCTAGTCACTTTATTCAGCCATGTGGACTTCTGTACAGCATCCATCTTGACTACTGCCTTGTGGGTAGACTACTGCATCATGGGTAGCCCACTACTAAACATACATACAGCTAGATATATAGCTCCACCTAGTGTACCATTCTAGGATGACATGTTACTGATCATTACACTCTCTCCTCACCCCCGCCTCCTCTCTCCTCTCTCCCCGCCTACTCTCTCCTCTCTCCCCTGCCTCCTCTCTCCTCTCTCCCCTTCCTCCTCTCTCCTCTCTCCCCGCCTCCTCTCTCCTCTCACCCCACCTCCTCTCTCCTCTCTCCCCTGCCTCCTCTCTCCTCCCTCCCCACCTCCTCTCCTCTCCCCCTGCCTCCTCTCTCCTCTCTCCCCTGCCTCGTCTCTCCTCTCTCCCCGCCTCCTCTCTCCCCGCCTACTCTCTCCTCTCTCCCCTGCCTCCTCTCTCCTCTCTCCCCACCTCCTCTCTCCTCTCTCCCCACCTCCTCTCTCCTCTCTCCCCACCTCCTCTCTCCTCTCTCCCCACCTCCTCTCTCCTCTCTCCCCGCCTCCCCTCTCCTCTCTCCCCTGCCTCCTCTCTCCTCTCTCCCCAACCTCCTCTCTCCTCTCTCCTCTCTCCCCGCCTCCTTTCTCCTCTCTCCCCCACCTCCTCTCTCCTCTCTCCCCCGCCTCCTCTATCCTCTCTCCCCTGACTCCTCTATCCTCTCTCCTCTCTCCCCCACCTCCCCTCTCCTCTCTCCCCCGCCTCCTCTCTCCCCGCCTCCTCTCTCCTCTCTCCCCCACCTCCTCTATCCTCTCTCCCCTGACTCCTCTCTCCTCTCTCCCCGCCTCCTCTCTCCTCACTCCCCGACCTCCTCTATCCTCTCTCCCTGACTCCTCTCTCCTCTCTCCCCTGCCTCCTCTCCCCTGCCTCCTCTCTCCTCTCTCCCCTGCCTCCTCTCTCCTCTCTCCCCGCCTCCTCTCTCCTCTCTCCCTGCCTCCTCTCTCCCTGCCTCCTCTCTCCCTGCCTCCTCTCTCCTCTCTCCCCCACCTCCTCTCTCCCCCGCCGCCTCTCTCCTCTCTCCCCCGCCTCCTCTCTCCTCTCTCCCCCACCTCCTCTCTCCTCTCTCCCCCGCCTCCTCTCTCCTCTCTCCCCGCCTCCTCTCTCCTCTCTCCCCCACCTCCTCTCACCTCTCTCCCCCGCCTCCTCTATCCTCTCTCCCCTGCTTCCCCTCTCCTCTCTCCCCCGCCTCCTCTCTCCTCTCTCCCCTGCCCCCTCTCTCCTCTCTCCCCTGACTCCTCTCTCCTCTCTCCCCTGCCTCCTCTCTCCTCTCTCCCCCGCCTCCTCTCTCCTCTCTCCTCCACCTTCTCTCTCCTCTCTCCCCCGCCTCCTCTGTCCTCTCTCCTCTCTCCTCTTTCCTCTCTCCCCCGCCTCCTCTCTCCTCTCTCCTCTCTCCCCCGCCTCCTCTCTCCTCTCTCCCCCACCTCCTCTCACCTCTCTCCCCTGCCTCCTCTCACCTCTCTCCCCTGCCTCCTCTCTCCTCTCTCCCCGCCTCCTCTCTCCTCTCTCCCCTGCCTCCTCTATCCTCTCTCCCCTGACTCCTCTCTCCCCCGCCTCCTTTCTCCTCTCTCCCCCGCCTCCTCTCTCCTCTGTCCCCTGCCTCCTCTCTCCTCTCACCTCCGCCTTCTCTCTCCTCTCCCCCGCCTTCTCTTTTCTCTCTCCCCGCCTCCTCTCTCCTCTCTCCTCCGTCTCCTCTCTCCTCTCTCCCCTGCCTTCAATCTCCTCTCTCCTCTCTCCCCCGCCTCCTCTCTCCTCTCTCCCCCCATGCAATCCCTTGTCCTTCTCCACAGGGAGCCGAGGAAAACGTGCTGGCTAAGGCCGCCACAATGTCCGTTGTGCATGTGTGACCAGATCGAGTGCTCAGCACCAAAAGGGGGCTCATGTGCAGAGGAACTCAGGAGACCATCGAAATAATCACTCCCCAGAGATCATGTTTGATGATATGTGAATGAGTTTGAGCGGAAACTTAAGCAAAAAGTTCACTTTGCAAAACTAGCGGAATATCGAACACATTTGCGCCTGGATGGTCGGTTGCGCCCCAAACGGAACACTTGGCTTGGTTTCTTTTTTACGAGCTGATTCTTTTTATTTTAAACTCCTGATTACATTCGGACCAGCTTGTATTATCATCGCAGCCCTGACGCACAGTGAGGTATTTTAATACAGAGGTCGCTCTTTGCCAGGAATGTCTCTGCTCACAGGACATTGCGTAAAAGTATTATCCACACAAGATGCTGCACTCGGTTTTGGGGCAGAGACAATTCTAGAGGAACAACAAATTATAAAATGAAGGGAGTCACTCATCAAGATTGCAGCCCAGCTTATTTTATGCAGGGGTCACAACATGTTATGTGTAGGAACTCGACTTAACTATCAGATCATACTATTTTGAACAATGCTATCCAGTGGCTTGAAGTTCATTTAATATGGGATCATACCCAGGTTAGAGTGGTGAAAGGCCCAAGGTGGTTTTTTTTAATTGACTGGTTTCTGTAGCTTCATTTCAGGCTTTAATTGCCAGTCTCTCGGAGCATCTATTATACCCATGAAGCTGTTTGAGAGTCAGATTACCTCCACCTGCTAGAATCATCTCTTTCATGACAACCATTGAAGGGTAGTTTAAAGGGAAAATGGAGTTAGTGTTGAATGCTACGATGATTACAACAAAACTTGATTCCTTTTCAAGTGCTGTCTGTGTTTTAATGTTTTGACTGTCACACGGCCTATAGTAAAAGAACTACCATTGCAAGTAATAAAACATTGGCTTGAATGACGTTCTAACTTATTGGCCTAGAAATTGGTTCACACCCAAACCCATTACATCAGTCGTGAAGAGGCAGGGATGCCAGCACCAGGCCCATGGTGAGTTCGGAGGTGGAGGTGGGGGGGGGGAATGAGGAGACCGGGAGGCGGATAATCAGTGGCTGGCAGTGCCCCGTAGTTTCAATGTGGAGCCAGGAGCAGCACCCTGGCTCCACATTCAAGTAGGTAAAACATTTTTTTACTTGCCTTTTATTGTGGTACTCTCAAGTGGTCCCTTTGAGGACCGCAGGTTTGGCCGCTTCATGCCCGTGCAAAACGGACCTCAACATGCACGGCCCACGCTCCGCTCAGTCGCGATCGTATTTGGGAAAGGAGCCTCAAACTGTTCTTATCGCCTGGATTTGCATGGAAATGGGCCTAACGATGGTTTCAGGTGAGTGCCCTGGATGAATCTGGGGAGCCCTAACCAATTTGGCATGATGCGATATTAAATTCTTCAACAGCCGTTTTTCCGTGAAAAACAGGTACTGGGCGATCCGATTGTTGGACCGTTAAGTCAGCACTACCACGCAGCCTATTTGTATCAATGGGGTTGATTTTGCTCTATGACGTTACTCAGGGGCAGTTGGTGGGGCGTGTGTTCCGCCCATTTGATGGAATCAGTATGGAGATCCAGACGTTTTCATGATCGGGCCTCGTTTACATTAATTCGGCGAGTTGCCATCGTGAAACACGCTCCTTGTAGGCAGCTTGTCGATCTGGGGCTGGGAAATTCAGTGGTGATGGGCCTGTAGCAGCACCTTAAAAGGGAAGGGTGGAAGAGTCTGGAGTAAAAGGCAGCCACAGTCTCTAGCAGCAGGGAAGATTTTTACAGCACCTGCAGCAGCAAGGAGATTAAATATTGGAAGCCTTTAAGGCTGGAAACTGCAGTAAAAATGAATGCCAAACCTGCTTCCAGTTTTCCCTGACTGCAGTAAAGGGTCCTGTTAAAGAAATCTCAAAATGGCTACCTCCTGACTTCTACTCACCACCTTTGGTGGGCAAGAGCAGGAACTGGTGGAAGCAGTGCAGGCAGAGGTGAAGATAGCATCAGGCGCCTGACCTCCACCCCCCCACCCCGTCCCCCCCCGCCCCCATCTGTTTCTAGCGGGGGCTTCGGCTGCCTAAATTCAGTTCCATCTGTAAATTGGAATGGGCAAACACTCAGCGGGAATAGGCGGTCCTGTTTCCCACACAATTTTGGTCCTGCTGTCTCCCCATTTTTAGGCACAATTAGGACAATAGTGAAATGAAAATTGTCCCCATATGATTGATGACAGCAATTCAGCATCCTTTAAAAACCAAAACGCCTCAGAATACTGTAGTTCAGTTTATAACAATGGATTTCTGGAGTGTTATTGCTTTGTTTTCAACCTTCTCTTGTATTCTTCATTCTAGTTATAAACTGTATGTTTACAAACAATGTATAGAAAGGTTATTTTCAATTATATGCCTTAGTTACACTGATATAAAATCCCAGTTAAAATAATTTGCATTCATTTTTAGTTTATTACATAGCCCTTTTTTAATTGGTAGCATTATCATTCAGTGAAATGCGATTTAAGTCTATTTTTCTGAATAAGAAAATCTTTACTATATAAAAATATAAATGAATGGGGGTGAATTTCCTCAGAGATTCTCCTGAGTGGATGCTGTAACATTGATCAGCAGAAACCCTGCTTACTCAGGTGAAGGGGGTGCAAAGCAATTATCTGGTGAAGTTACAGGGGCTGAGCGGGAGAATCCCCGAGGAAATTCCTAGAAAAAAATATCAGTCTTGTAGACTGTGGGAAAAAAATTCCAAACGCAGTGGGTTAAGTCATCTAAAGCTTAATAAGAACCTCATCCACTTGGCAGTTCATGCTGTGTGATGTAATCCCACTGGATTTCCACCACTTGCTTTATATCCAATATTTCATGGAATTTCTGACATCTGTCAACGAACTGGATCAAGAAAAACGCAACTTATTATAAAATGATTCACACAACTGTGCCAGATTCATCTGTTGGAAATAATCAGTACATTTTGTGAGGTCCTACGTCCTTGGCAGTCCCTTTGCCTGCTCAGGGCATGGGTTGGAAAAACAGGCGTTCAAACTGATTAGTGATTTGGAATTAAGTCCTAAAGTTGCACTACCGGCAATATTTAAAATATTTGAAATATTTAAGTACAATTTAAAATTGTAGGGCACTGAGTTCTGAGACTGGGTGAAAGAAGAAAGAAAGACTTGCATTTCTATAATGCCTTTCCCAACTTCACGACATCCCAAAGTGCTTTACAGCCAATGAAGTATTTTTGAAGTGTAGTCACTGTTGCAATGTATGAAATGTGGCAGCCATTTTGCACACAGCAAGCTCCCGCAAACAGCAACGTGATAATGACCTGATAATCTGTTTTTAGTGATGTTGGATGAGGGATAAACATTGGCCAGAACACTGGGTAAAGTCCTCTGCTATTCTTCAAAAAGTGCCATGGGTTCTCTTACATCCAACTGAGAGGGCAGCTGGGGCCTCGGATTCATGTCTCATCTGAAAGACGGTACCTCCAACAGTGCAGCACTCCCTCAGTACTGCACTGGAGTGTCAGCCTGGATTAGCTGCTCAAGTAGCTAGAGTGGAATTTGAACCCACGACCTCCTGACTCAGAGGCGAGAGTGCTATCACTGAGCCACAGCCCATGGTGTGAACCTTGTCCAGTAAAAGCTGGGGATGTGAGAGTACTTATATGGCATGCTGCAGTACTGTCAGAGCTGTTCCTCAGCCAAACATGTCACGGGCCAGGCTTCTTGGGCAAGCTATTCCTGTGCCTATAACCTAATCAAAATTGGGGCAGCGCTTATATCACGCCATTTAGATTGGTCTACTCCTGAGTTACAGGAGCAAGTGAGCCTGCAATTAGTCCAGCATAGCCCCTTTTTGGCCAGGATTGCAAAATGGAGGCTAACGTTAAAAGTTTGCATGTGCAAATGAATCATTGACAAGATCAACGTGTGGCTTGAGACATGGTGCAGGAGGGAGGGCTTCAGATTCATGGGGCACTGGGACCAGTTCTGGGGCAGGAGGCACTTATTCAAAAGGGACGGGCTGCACCTCAAGAGGACTGGAATCAATGTCCTCGCGGGGAGGTTCACTAGTGTGGTTGGGGAGGTTTTAAACTAAATTGGCGGGGGGAGGGGGAGGGGGGTGGTGGGCACCAGCATATAGAAGTAGAAAAGAGGAATAAGGTGCATAAAGGAGGGAGAGTGTTGGCTATTACTAGAGAAGGAAGTAGTACCATATTAGATAGGAGCAGACTAAGAAGGACTACGAGGAATACAAAGACAGGTTTGGAATGCATGTATGTAAACACACAAAGTGTGGTGAATAAGGTTGGTGAGCTACAATTAACTGTGTGGGAATATGATGTAGTGGCAATAATGGAAACGTGGCTTAAAACTGGTGAGGACTCAGCACTTAATATTCACGGATACATGGTGTTCAGAAAAGATAGGGAAGGAGGAAAGGGAGGTGGGGTGGCAGTACTGATTAGAGAAGACATTGTCATGTGGAAAGGGAGGATATCCTTGAGGGGGCAAGGACAGAATCCATTTGGTTAGAGTTGAGGAGCAAAAAGGGTATGATCACGCTATTGGGGGTATTCTATAGGCCTCCATATAGTGAGAGGGTGGTAGAGGAGCAAATCTGCAGGGAAATTGCAGAGATATGCAAGAACGATAGAGTGATGATATTAGGGGCTTTAATTATCCAAATATCAAATGGGATAATGTTAGAGTAAAGGGAAAGAAGGAGGAAGAATTTCTGAAATGTGTTCAGGAGAATTTCCTTGACCAGTAGTTTCTCGGCCCAACCAAGAAGGAAGTATTTCTGGATCTGGTGCTGGGGAATGAGGTGGGTCAAGTGGACCAAGTGTCTGTGAGAGAACACTTGGGTATGACTGATCACCGTATCACAAGGTTTAGATTAGTAATGGAGAAGAGCACGGAACAATCTAAAGTAGAACTTTTAAATTGGAAGAGGGCTAACTTCAATGGGATGAGAGGGGATCTAGCCAGGGTAAAATGGAATCAAAAATTGATGGGAAAAACTGTAATGGAACAATGGGTGATCTTTAAGGAGGAGATGTTTCAGGTACAGGCTAGGTACATTCCAACAAGAGGGAAAGGTAAGGGAACCAAAGCCAGGGCTCCTTGGATGACGAGGGAGATAGAGAATATGATGAAACAAAAAAAGAGGGTGTATGATGCATGTCAGGTGAATTCTTTAAGTGAGAACCAGACCAACTACAATAAATTGAGAGGGGAAGAGAAGAGGAAAATAAGACTGGCAAAGAGAGAATATGAGAATAGAATGGCAGTTAACATAAAAGGGAACCCAAAAATCTTCTACCGGCATGTAAATAGTAAGCAGGTAGTAAGAGGCGGGGTGGGGCCTATTGGGGACAAAGAAGGTGATATATGCTTAGAGGTGCAGGGCAAGGCTAGAATACTTAATGAGTACTTTGTATCGGTGTTTACGAAGGAAAAGGATGCTGACAAAATATCAGTAGAAGCGGAGGTAATGGATGGGTTGAAAATGGATAGGCAGGATGCACTGGAAAGGTTGGATATGCTTAGAGTGGATAAGTTGCCTGGTCCGGATGGCTTGCATCCCAGGTTGCTAAGGGGAGTGAGGGTGGAGATAACGGAAGGGCTTGCCATAATCTTCCAATCTTCCCTAGATGCGGGGAGCTGCCAGAGGGTTGGAAAGTGGCAAATGTGACACACTTCAGTAGTAGTGCCCCAAGCAGGAGGTGGGGGTGCTACTGGAAACTGCTCCACCTCTACTCCACATCTGTGGTTGGTAAAATGTTGGAGTCCATTATTAAGGAAGCAGTAACAGGACATTTGGATAAGCATAATTTAAACGGACAGAGTCAGCATGGTTTTATGAAGGGGAAGTCATGTTTGACAAATTTGCTCGAATTCTTTGAGGACGTAACAAACAGGGTGGATAAAGGGGAACCAGTGGATGTGGTGTATTTGGACTTCCAAAAGGCATTTGACAAGGTGCCACACAAAAGATTACTGCACAAGATAAAAAATCACGGGATTGGGGTTAATATACTGGCATGGGTGGAAGATTGGCTATCTAACAGAAAACAGAGAGTTGGGATAAATGGTTCATTCTCAGGTTGGCAATCAGTAACTAGTGGTGTTCCGCAGGGGTCAGTGCTGGGACCCCAACACTTTACAATCTATATTAACGATTTGGAGGAGGGGATCAAGTGCAACGTATCCAAGTTTGCCGACGATACAAAGATGGGAGGGAAAGCAGTGAGTGAGGAGGACATAAATAACCTGCAAAAGGACATAGGCAGGCTAAGTGAGTGGGCAGAAATTTGGCAGATGGAATATAATGTTGGAAAGTGTGAGGTTATGCACTTTGGCAGAAAAAATCAAAGAGCAAGTTATTATCTAAATGGAAAGAAACTGCAAAGTGCTACAGTACAAAGGGATCTGGGGGTCCTGGTGCATGAAACACAGAAGGTTAGTATGCAGGTACAGCAGGTGATCAGGAAGGCCAATGGAATCTTGGCTTTTATTGCAAGGGGGATGGAGTATAAAAGCAGGGAAGTCTTGCTTCAGTTATACAGGGTACTGGTGAGGCCACACCTGGAATACTGCGTACAGTTTTGGTTTCCATATTTAAGAAAAGATATACTTGCTCTCGAGGCAGTTCAGAGAAGGTTCACTCGGTTGATCCCGGAGATGAGGGGGTTGACTTATGAGGAAAGGTTGAGTAGGTTGAGCCTCTACTCATTGGAATTCAGAAGAATGAGAGGCGATCTTATCGAAACATATAAGATTGTGAGGGGGCTTGATCGGGTGGATGCGGGGAGGATGTTTCCACTGATGGGTGAGACTAGAACTAGGGGGCATAATCTTAGAATAAGGGGTGCCATTTCAAAACTGAGATGAGGAGAAACTTTTTCACTCAGAGGGTAGTAACTCTATGGAATTTGCTACCTCAGAGAGCTGTGGAAGCTGCGACATTAAATAAATTTAAAACGGAGATAGACAGTTTCCTAGCTGATAAGGGAATTTAGGGTTATGGGGAGCGGGCAGGGAAGTGGACGTGAGTCTAGATTCAGATCAGCCATGATCCTATTGAATGGCGGAGCAGGCCCGAGGGGCCGTATGGCCTACTCCTGCTCCTACTACTTATGTTCTTATGTTCTTACTTGTTCAAGAAAGGTTGTAAGGATAATCCTAGTAACTACAGTTTAACATCAATGGTGGGTAAGGCGTTAGAAACAATAATCAAAAAAAAAAATTAACAGGCACTTGGAGAGGTTTAAGCTAATTAAGGAGAGCCAGCACGGATTTATAAAAGGCAGATTGTGTTTGACTAATCTAATTGAATTTTTTGATGAAGTAACAGAGAAGGTTGATGAAGGGAATGCAGTGGATGTTCTCTATATGGATTTTAAGAAAGTGTTTGACAAAGTACCACATAAAAGACTGGTTAACAAAATTGAGGCTCATGGAATAGGAGGGTCAGTGTCAGCTTGGATAAGAAATTGGCTTAAGGACAGAAAACAGCGAGTTGTGGTAATGGCTGTTTTTCAGACTGGAGTATAGTAGACAGTAGTGTTCCCCAAGGGTCAGTGCTGGGGGGCCACTGCTTCTTTTGATATATATAAATGACCTGATAATTGGAATACAGAGTAAAATTTCAAAATTTGCAAATGATACCAAACTCAGAGGTGTGGCAAACAGTGAGGATGATACCAATCGACTGCAACAGGACATAGAAAGGCTAGCTGAATGGGCAGACAAGTGCCAGATGGAATTTAATACAGAAAAGTGTGTGGTGAAGGATTTTTGCAGAAGGGATAGGGAGAGGCAATATAGACTTAATAGCACAGTTCTAAAGAGTGTGCAGGGACAGAGGGACCTGGGGGTTCATGTGCATAGACCTTTGAAAGTGGCAGGATATATTGAGAGAGTAGTTAGCAAAGCATATGGGTTCTTGGGCTTCATAAATGGAGGTATTGAGTACAAAAGCAAGGAAGTTATGCTGAACCTTTATAAAGCTCTGGTTAGGCCACAACTAGAGTATTACATCCAGTTCTTTAGGAAGGATGTGAAGGTCCTTGAGAGGGTGCAGAGGAGATTTACCAGAATGGTTCCAGGGATGAGGGATTTTAGCTACAAGGTTAGGTTGGAGAAGCTGGGGTTGTTCTCCTTGAAGCAAAGGAGGTTGAGGGGAGATTTGATAGAGGTGTACAAGATTATGACGAGTTTCGATAAGGTAGACAGAGAAAGGCTGTTCCCATTAGCTGATGGTACAAGAACTAGAGGACATAGATTTAAGGTTTTGGGCAAGAGATACAGGGGGTATGTGAGGAAGAACTTTTTTACGCAGCGAGTGGTAATGACCTGGAAGTGGAGACGATCAATGATTTCAAAAGGAAATTGGATAGGCACTTGAGGGAAATAAACTTGCAGGGCTACGGGGATAGAGCGGGGGAATGGAACTGAGTGGATTGCTCTACAGAGAGCCGGCATGGACTCGATGGGCCGAATGGCCTCATTCTGTGTCGTAATGACTTTATGGCTGTGATTTTTCCTATCGATGCGGTTTGGGGGCGGGAAAGCTGCCTTCCGGGTTCCAGTCCCGCCCCCAACGACATCAGATGCACAGATGCGATTTTGCGTCAATTGGCCTTGTTAAGCCCACCTTGCGGGCTTGCCGGCCAATTAAGAAGAAGCCAGTGTCAGATGATGTCAGTTGATGTCGCGTCATCTGCCGGTTATCTTAAAGGGGCCATGCACATTCTTTTCTGAAAGCTGGTTTTTCAGTGTTTGACAGCATTGAGGTGCTGCAGACACTGACAATCACTGTACAGGAAACTTTGTGATATCCGGCACCGACGGGACCGAGCTGTTGCCGTCCCATCAAAACTGCCGGACAAACCAGCGTTAATGTTGAAACATATGGAGCTTTGAGCTCCGTATCTGGCAACAAACCCTTAGCAACAGCTTCTAAACAGTCGGCCATACCTTGCAAGCATCTCTGTAGCTTAGCAACAGCTTCAGCGAGACCTTGCAGAGCCTGACTGGTGAAAAAAAAACAACGAAAAGAAAAAAAACCTAACGAAACGGCTCCTGATTTTTGCCGGTGGATCGAGCATTCCGGACAGTTAACCTCCGGATAAACCAAAGTTTCCTGTACAAAGGTGAGTCCTTGTACCCAGGCTCTCCAGTGACTCGCTCCTTAGGCTAGAACAGATGGCAGCTGCAGTTGAGGTTACAGAAGTGATCTGTCACTGGTGAGAGAGGTTCTCCCAATGAGGTGGGACTACACACACAATCCAAAACGTGTTACCTGCAGAAAAGTGTAAATGCATTAAAAATGATTTTCCCAACATTTTCTTACCTCTGAAACTCACCAGTGTACCATTAGATCCTTCACACCACTTCTGCAGCTGTCATCAATGCAGAAACATTACAGTAGACTTACCTGCAGTAGAAGTGTCAAAATTGCAAAAAGCCTCTTAACTGCCTGTTAACAATCTGTTAACAAGCAGTTAAGTGCCTATAATCCTCTTCCCGCCGGTAGGTGTCGGGTCCATGCACAAATCGGGAACCCGACATCTGGGAAGATTGTTTGAAGGCGGCTTGACAGTGGGTTTCGCTATCAATCTTTGCAATTTTGCTGCATGTCCCACCTCCAAATCCGCCCCCTGAGCGCCGGCAAAATTCCAGCTTATGATTCAAGGGGAGAAAAATTGGTTTGGTTTGCACCTCTTGTTAGCGCTCCTGGGGGCTGCTAACGGGGTACAAATCCCCTAGCACCCGGATTTGGCGCAGCTAATACCTCCCGCGAAATTCAGCGGCAGGTTAGCAGCAGCGGTAGCCGGTAGTGCCCCTCCCGCCGTTGTGCCACCGGCGATATCATCATCGCTGTGCGCAGCGCCCCACTTGCGCCCCGGCCGCAAACTTCCCTTGTGCCCCCTGACCTATCACCAGACGATATGTCTGACAGGATCAGGGGGCTGTTTTGCAGCGGTGGCGGCGCTACTTAAAGGGCAGGTGTCGGGCGGCCATTATTATTTTAGCCGACTGGCAGCACCTGCCCCCTTTCACTTTTTTATTCGGGGTGCCGGCCGCGATCGCTCTGTTTTCACGGCACCCCGCTCCTCAGTGGTCCGGCAGGGCCCTGGTGAGTGCAGTGCTAGGCCCCTCCCCTTTAATCAGGGGAGGAGGCCTGCAATGATGCGGCGCTATGTGCCAACGCTCGTGGCGCTGCTGCACGTAGCACCGCAAAATTCAGTAGTAGCGCCCCAAGCTGGAGGTGGAGCAGTTTCCAGTAGCACCCCCACCTCCTGCTTGGGGCGCTACTACTGAATTTACGGTGGGGAGGCGCTATCTTTTTTGCGGCACTAAATTTAGTGCCCCAGCGATGTTAGCGCCCCAAAATGGGCACCACCCAATTTTTCCCCCTATGACTCTAGGTGGACTACCCCTAGTACTATGCCACATAATTGATATAGTTCCATTTATTTTCAAAACAATGCGACTAGCAAACCTGAAGTCAATGGCCCTGAAACTCCATGGGGATTCTCCCGGTCTCATGCTGCAGCTCTGAAGTAACTCTGGCGGGAGACCAGCGGAAGCACCAGGGAAATGGCAGAAATGACGGCAAACGGCTGGTCTCGCACTGCAGTTACAGCAGGCAACTGGTAGGACCCAGCAGAATTTCAGGGCCAACTTTTTAAGTGCAAAAAAGTTATAATAATGTAATCCAGTGTTAAGGGACCACCAGTGTTTCTTATTCTTAATCTATAAGTTTACATCTGTCGGAATTTTTTTTTGTAGTCAGCCTAATATTGAATGTGGAAATGCCAGTCAAAATGTTGACACCTACTCGAGTTGGATCAAAGGCAAATCCCTTGATAATGGCCTGACACTTTGGCATTGTTTCTTTCTGACATTCTCGAGTTAAATACTAGCGCATACAGATGGTGTGATAACTTCTGACTCTCACTTCAACCGTGGGTCTTGGATGAGTCATAATTTCCTCTGTCCGCAAAGTGGAAGCCACTTATTTGGGTTCTGCCAACATCAACCTGACTCTTGCCCCACCTTCGTCAGTCTGCCCAGTTGCCCCTCTCAGCATACGATAGCAAAATACTGCGGATGCTGGAAATCCGAAATAACAACAGAAAACGCTGGAAAAACTCAGCAGGCCAGGGCAGCATCCGTGGAGAGAGAAACGGTGTTAACGTTTCAGGTCGAAGACCCTTCATCAGAACTGGGAAAAAAGCAGGAAGAGGGATAGATTTTAAAGCAAGTGGGGGCTAGGAAAAGGGGGAGGGGATGAAAGAACGAAAGGGGAGGTCAGAGATAGGATAGAAAGCAGGAGAGATTAAGAGACATTGGGGGAGAAATTCGGTTGTTAGCGCCATCGATTAATGCCTAAAGAGGCCGAGAAGTGGGGCGCTGGCCAATTTCTGGGCGGGCGCAAGGCGCCTAGCGCCTCGCCCCATATTGAGCATGCATTTAGCGCCGGTGCTAAATCTTAGCGCCTGCTCATGGGCACAGGCTGATTATGACATCATTTGAGTGTGCAACGCCTTTTGGGTGCCCCGGACCGGAAATTCAGTGGCGCCCCCCTCCGTAGCGCCTGGCGCTAATAGTGACAGCTTACCTGGGCCTTACCAAGTCACTCTCGGGCTGGAGGAGCGTTATTTAAAGGGGACTGGTGTGGTTTAAAAGCGGCAGCCATTTTTGGATCACAACTTCCTCGAGAGCTACAAAGAGTTGCTGAGCTGCACACTGAGAGCCATTTGACCACTGAGCCAGCGCAGGCAGACGATCTTCAGCCTTCTGACCATCACCTTGCTGTTGGTGAGCCTTGACAATGGGGAACCTTCCCGTGGGCACTTATTATGGGGGCTGCATTGGAGGGGAACGTCCTGCTGCTGAATCATCTGGAAAGGGCACTGAGACGCTGGGAGAGGAGGGGCGGGCATGGCCAGACGGAGGAGGGCCAACAGACATCACCACAGCAGACCTTACGCTGGCAGGGTTATCCGACAGCAGTTTTCCTACATGAACGTGCCGGAGGAGCAGTGTGTCAGAAGGCTGCGATTTAGAAAGGAGGTGGTGACTGAGCTGTGCCAGCTGCTTCAGCCAGATCTGCAGCCTCAGATAAGGTGCAGGACATCTCTGTCGGTGGCTGAGAAGATGGCTGCTGGCCTGAACATCTACGCGAGCGGCTTTTCTCAGGCTGCGCATCAGAGGCTGATCAGAAGTAGCTTCTAGGCCCCTCTCACGGAATGCTTGCTGCCAGTCCAAGAACAGGAATGGAACCGGTCTGATACCCCCAAGCCTGTGAAGGGCAAGATGCATGTAAATAGCAGGCATGGCCATTGTAAATGAAGAAAGTGTTTCATTACACAAAATGTGGTTCCTTCAAACATGAGAAAGCTATGGCAACAGAAGGCAAAACTAATACACTGACACATAACTGCTTCTCACACCCGGGAGACTGTCCAAAACATAAATCACATTCCGACCATCTTCCTTGGCCTTGATTCCACTGCGCCAACCAAAGCATCCAATGCCCCATCAGTGAGGCGTTCCGCCCTCTGCCTCACCCTTTCCATGTCTTGCTAGGCTGGTGCGCCACAGGTAGGCTCCCACCGCTTTGAAGGCCTACAAGGCAGTGAGTGTGTCTGGTGATGCCAATTGACCTGCCCCTTTAAGAGCTGACCGGTGCCACTGTGCCTCAGGGAAAGTGATTATTGACAGCACCCTCGCTGCGCCCCGCCACGGCGAAATTGGGTAGCGCCGCTGGGTTAGCGCCTTAAGAGTAGCGTGCAGTGCCTGATTTAGTGCCGCAATCACCTTTAGGGGTGCTGCAACCCAATATTGCGCTAGGTGGCGCTAAATTGCGCCTGGCGCTAAACTTTGCGCATCGCCAGGACTAGTGCCCCAAACGCCATATTTCCTTGGTACATTTATTAAATGACTTGTCTTCAAATATTATCCCATATCATGGCAATCAGACACGGAACTAGAAACAGAATTGGAATAAAGGAATCATGCACTCCTGACATAGTATCATATTTATAAATAGTAAAATCTAATTAATCTGATTATGTCAATTAAATGCTTAAAAGAGCAAATAACTGTTGAAGTTATTATTGACTTTGTTAAATAACTAACTATCAGCGAGTAGTGTGAGTGTTGGTGAGAGAAGCTGATGATTGCCAACATGCTAGGTGTTAGTTTGGCTCGGTTGATAGCTCTTTGTAAATGCATGTCAGAAAGCTGTGGATCCAAGCACATAATCTAGGCTGACACTTCAGTGCATTGCTGAGGGAGAGCTATGTAACCGGAGGTGCCATCTTTCAAATAAAATGTTAAACTTTTGCCCCATCAACCTGCCCAGATAAAAGATTCCATGGCACTATTCAAAAAAAGAACAAGGAGTTCATGTGGCATCTGGCTGACATTCCTCTGACAACCAACAGCACCAAAACAGATTAACTGGTCATCCATCTCATTTGCTGTGTGCAAAGTATTGTTGTCGTTGTCTACAAAACAGCCATGATTGCACTTCAAAAATAATTCATTAGATGTGAAGTGCTTAGTGTAGTGTATGTGCTTTAAGTCAGAACTACTTTTTACAGCTTCTGTATACTGTAGTACCGGCAATAACCACACCGGTATATAAGCTGTGCGCATGCCTCTGTACCCCAGTCTAGAGATGACCCTCCTCCAGTAAAGGCCTGTTGTTTGTTTATGTACAGCAATCGTGTAATTATTTATCCACTGAACCACGGATCTAACAGTGGCGACGAGTGTTGATGCGAATCTACCTGCAACATAAAAAAAAAAGAAAAAATTGTCGAGTCCAGGAACACGGGTGTCGACCGCGAGCAACCGCCCAGCAGTCAGGCAGAGATCCAACTTCGCTGGGGAGGCTGTGGAGAGCCGGGCTTGGTTCCCCAGCCACAATGAGCAGTAAGAGACCGACGACAGGTCCAGAGCAGACCCTTCCCGAGCAGCGGCGGCTGGAGCCGACCGACGGCAGAGAGAGAGAGCCGGGCAGCGTCGACGGGGTAAGAAAGAGGGCAAAGAGAGCAGGGCGCAGCCGGGGATTGATCACCGAGCGGCGTCGAGGAAAAATACTGCAAACCGGAGAGAGAGAGGGTAAGAAACAGTCGGGTTCTAGACTGAGCGGCGTCGACAAATATCAAGAGAAGAACGCGCAGAGCACAGCCAGGGATCACGGGCTGATCAGGGTCCGCGGGGCGAAGCAAGGGGAGACGCCATTGAGCCGCAGAGAAGCAGGGAGAGCGCGGGAGGCGCCATTGAGCCGCGGAGAAGCAGGGAGAGCGCGGGAGGCGCCATTGAGCCGCGGAGAAGAAGGAAGAGCGCGGGAGACGCCATTTTGCAACACCGCAGCGGAGAAGACGGGCGAGCGCGGGAAGGAAGGAAAGCGCGGGAGATGCCATTTTTTGCCAGCGGAGAAGAAGGGGAAGCGCGGGAGGCTCCATTGGGGATAGTTAACGCACAACCAAGGATGCCGAAGAGTGGCAGTATCTCTACGTTCAACAATGAAGTCGAAGATTGGGCGACATATGTGGAACATATTGAGGTGTACTGCAGGGCGAATGAAGTGCCAGATGCTAATAAAGCACTGGTTCTGTTAAATTCCATGGGTGCAAAAACTTATGGGTTACTGCGAAATCTACTAATCCCAGAGAAGCCGGTAAACAAGGATTTTGGAAGCATAGTAGAAATCCTACAGGACCACAAGCCCCACACCGCTGCTGATAGCAGTAATGACTGCACAGCGGTTACAAAGATGGTCCCTGTTTCTAGGGGCGAATCAATATGAAATAGAATATAAAGGCACGAAACAGCATGGGAACGCTCATGGGCTATCGCGCCTGCCACTGCCTACGGTGGAGGAAGCACCAGCAGTGGACCCTATCGAGATATTTTATTCATTGATAATTGAACGATTGCCAGTAACAAACGCGGATATAGAGAAGGAGACCCGCAACGATCCGACGCTGTCACGGGTATATGAATTGACGGTGAGGGGATGGCCAACACATGGCGACTCACTGTTGCCAGCATTCTCATCCAGAAGAGAACAGCTGTCAGTATGCCAGGGGACAGTGATGTGTGGATCCCGAGTGGTGATTCCACCCAAGTTAAGGGAGAGAGTGCTAAAGGAGCTACATGAAGGTCATCTGGGGGGAGTGAAAATGAAAAGCCTTGCTAGGGCTTTTGTGTGGTGGCCGGGAATCGATCAACAAATCGAAGACCTAACTAAGAGCTGCTTAGGATGCCAGAAGGTCCAAAATGCACCACCACATGCCCCTCTACACCCATGGGAGTGGCCCTCCTCTCCATGGCAACGGGTGCACATTGATTTCGCTGGTCCATTCATGGACTCAATGTTCTTAATAGCAGTGGATGCTCATTCAAAGTGGCCTGAGGTGATAAAGATGTCTTCAACCACTACAGAGAAAACGATTGCTGTCCTACGGCCCATATTTGCCAGAAACGGTTTGCCAGAGCAGATCTGCTCTGATAATGGACCACAGTTTGTGTCCGACGAGTTCCAAAAATTCATGAAAAGGAATGAGGTAAGGCATTACACATCCGCCCCGTATCATCCAGCCACCAATGGATTGGCTGAGAGGTTCGTACAAACCTTTAAGAAGGCGATAAAGGCCATGTGCGACGAGAAAATTCCACTACAGCATAAGATGGACAATTTCTTATTAGCCTACCGAAACGCAACACATGCAGTTACCAACCAGACCCCGGCCATGATGTTCTTTAACCGAAGGTTGAGATCTCGTCTGGACTTGCTTAGACCAAATGTGCGAAGAAATGTTGAGGACAAACAATTCCAGCACATCAACGAGAAGCCGACAAGGAGCTTCAATGTAGGGCAACCAGTCTTGGCCCGTGACTATCGAACAGAGAAGTGGCAACCCGGAACGATATGTACAAGGCAGGGGCCATTAATGTACACAGTGGATGTCGGGGAGAACATTGTGAGACGCCACGTCGATCAGATCTTAGCGTCACAGGAAGGCACCAACCCCATGTCTCGAGTACCTGGGGATGAACCCGACATACCGGTAGCATCTACTTCAGACCCAGTAGCAGTGGAAACCGATGAACTACCCGATGAAAAGGGGTCAGAATCGCCTCTGCACCAAGAACAAGAACCTCCGGAAAGGCGCTATCCCGAAAGGGTCAGGAAGCCGCCCCAAAGACTGAATCTATAAATGGACTTTTGTTATTAAATGTACATGTAAAAATGTAATTGTTATTTGAATATTAAGGGGGTATTATTAATCTAAAAAGGGAGGAATTGTAGTGTATGTGCTTTAAGTCAGAACTACTTTTTACAGCTCCTGTATACTGTAGTACCGGCAGTGACCACACCGGTATATAAGCTGTGTGCATGCCTCTGTACCCCAGTCTAGAGATGACCCTTCTCCAGTAAAGACCTGTTGTTTGTTTATGTACAGAATCCGTGTAATTATTTATCCACTGAACCACGGATCTAACACTTAGGAATGTCCTGAATATGACATAAGGTGCTGTGTTACTTGCTTTCTTTACTTGTGATTCAATGAAGACTCAGAACTACTGACTTGCATGCAATACAGTAAAACTATTCTCAGTAATCTGACACGACATACCATGAAAGCATTGCACTCTGCTGCGATCCTACTGTATTGTAAAGCAGGCTAAATTGGTTAGCGGGTACACAGGATTCCAAACATCAAGAATGATCTGCTATGTGTAGTGAAATAGCATCTGGTTATTGTGCAAAAGTAGATGGAGTTTAGAGATTGGGAATGTGATTTGTGCACGACAGATTTTTTGGTGTAAAAATATTTGTTGAGAAGCAGCCGAAATAACCACTTTTATAAAGGTCACAAACACCAGTTCGGTCAGAATCATCAGATGTGCATATTGTTCACAAATCATCAACAACAAGAGATTTATTTTTAAAGCAATCATTGCGTGGCTTAGTAAGGTTGCATAGCCAAGTGTGCTGGGCATTGAGGAATGTGAAATATAGAGCAGGATCAAGTGCCAACTGAGGAGGTTGGAAGACATTATCCTGAACTGAATAAGGCCTGTTATTTTTTTTTCTGATTACTGGTAAGTTGCTCTTTCTCCAATCCATCTCATCACAGCCACTCAAATATACAGTATACAGATTATAAATGTGCTGCCCCCAGCTATAGCAACATTGACTTAAAGAATTAACTGCAGTCATATTTGCCAGCAAAGGTTATGGCATTATAATCACAAACATTTGGTGCAATATTAGGGTTGATTCCTGGAAAGGGCACTTCCTTTGAAGAGTGACGCTCGCAGGCAGAGCCAGCTTGGAAACTATGATGGATGGAAATTCAAACCTTGTGGGCTCGCAATTTCGCAACCAGTGCTTACCAAGAGTGCCACTACTTGCTGGGAGTGCCTGATCAAGGATTCAGCCTTATTGCATAGCTCACTAATATAATTCACGTTCTGTTCATACGGACCATTGAAATAATAGCCCTGGATTGCTGATTGATATATTGGACAATCACTGCTAGCTGAGGGATTTATTAAAACTGCAAGCAGTTAGTGATTAGCATTCAAGAAAGGTATCATTCTCAGCTCCATTAAGCCATGATCCAGATATCTGGATATATCTTTGCAGACACCTAAGGCTAGACATTTATAGCTTTCTGAAATCCTGCACGGTACAACCAGGGGTAAACTAGCTAAACCCGTCATAAAGGATATCCACACATTCCTTCCTGTGTTACGACTAGTGTTGCATTTTCATGATCGCGTAGTAATGTGTCAGTGGTTGTCTTTTTAATCTGTAACCCAATATTTGTTTTCATCCAAGATATATGTTACTAACAGGTCTATATTGGTCAACACATTGATATTGGTGGAAAGGCGAGAAGCCCTTCAGTAGTTCAATACTAGTGAAGATCGATGCTGTAGCTGAAAGGATGTCTATCATTTCATCTGCGCAGATTTCCTGACAGGGATATAATCTTATCAACTGTACATTTTATTGGTACCGTTTCCAGATTAAAAAGGTAACACCACTAAGTAGGCCAAACAATAGTTGTTTAAATATATTTATTCATTTTTTTCATAACCTTTGATAAACCCAAATGATAACATAATCTAGAAGAAACATTGCAGTCTGTATCCAGGCATTAGATGGACTTTTTGATTCTTTTGGTATGCCGCCAAGCTAAAAACGCATTTAGTTTTAGTGCTGTGATAAGATCTATAATTACATTAGAGTATCTTATGACCAAAGACAAAATGTAGTTAGTGTTAGGGGTTGTGTTTTGGATAAGAGGTGCATTGTAATGTGAATCATCACACTTTGTTGGGTATTTACTCTGGTCCTGAGTGTATAATGGGCCATAGTTTGCTGTCAAAATAACAGTGAGGCTAATGGCACTTGCCGTTTTTTATGCGCAAATGGTACAGCAACTTCAGGCAAAGGCGGATGCGTGGTTAAACTCAAAAATCCAAAAGTTGCTGTCTGAGATGCGCCTCTCCATCATTAGTTTTGCAAACACAGCATCTCACTGTCTGCCTCACCATTGAACTGCATTGAACAGCATGAAGTTGCTATAGTTATGTGGTAGATACAAACTAAACTCGCCACAGAAAGTTAAGACTTGGCCATTCCAGTCTAAGTACCCAATTAATGACATAATTGTTAATTACTGCCAGTCAACCTTTCTGGCACTGAAATTTAACTATTACCGGTGTGGAGTCTCATCCCTTCAGGTTTTAATTGTTGTTGGAGATTTTAAAATTGCAGTATATAAAATTTGGATTTTTTTTTACTTTTCCTTTCTGTCACTTTTTTCACTCTCTCTTAATCCAGTCTTTCTTTCCCTCTCTATTTGTCTTTCTGTACCTGATTTGACATTGAATTTGGCCACTCCAATTTACACTTCCTCCTTGGTCCTTGCGCTGTTAATTTCACAATCCTTCAATCTGATTGGTTAAGGAGTTACACAGTTGCTTGCCCTGTTCACTCTGGTCCCAGATGCTCAGTTTTCCCTCGCTGCGACGTTATCAGCTCGCACTTTCAGCAACTTGCCACACAAACATTTGAAACACCTAAATGAGCAAGGGCAAGTTTAACTTACGAATATCTGACACACTTCTTCATTAAATCTGCCTGTGAGAACAGTCATTTTTCTTCTGTTGAATTCCCACAATACTTCTTCCTTCAGCCATTGTGTTGATTCTCACTTCACTTAATTTTGGTTATTTCCTAATGCAAATCAGTCCCCAATGTTCTATATAGGTCAATTGCCACCGTGTTCCTTTTCCCTCTTCAAAGAAGATTTGATCAAAATGCCAGTTTTGAAAGAGATACATGAAACCCTTAATTTTAATGATGTATATGACAGTTTTATGGATCATGATGCCTTTTAGTACTGAGTTATGCGGTTATTAAGGTTTATGTAAATTTTTCCCATGAGAGTTATGGTTTTATGACTTGGTACTCATGTAGCTAGAGTGAAACTTTGGCTTACTGGTAGCATTCCCATCTCTGAGTCAGAAGGCAAAGGGTTCACGTCCTACTCCAGACAGTCCTGGTGAGTGGAGACTAGAATGTGGTCCCTAAGCACTGGGTTGACATCCAGTGGGGTACTCATGTCTGGACGGGGTGACCACTAGCTCAATGATGGTAATCCTGCCACTGAAATAGAAGGGGTGGACTTGGGCCCCACACCAGACAACCACAGTGAGTGGAAGCGAGAGTGCCAGCTCTGAACACTGGATTAATGTCCATTGGGGGTACTTGTGTCCGATGGGTGCAGGTGGCCAACCCTGCCCACCCCCCCAACCCATCCTAAAGGGTAAACAAGGCTCTTTAGCCTTTGTTACTTTGAAGATAACAGCTGTGAGGAATGCAGTGAGAAACCACCTCAGCTACTCTTCCCTAGTCAGTGGCTCGAGATTCTCATGTGTGAGACTTGAGTTAGGACGGAATGGACGGACATGTGTAGCCAGCCATTGCTTTCTCAATTAGGCTCAATACTGGCCCTGAAATTGCAGTCTCCATGACGGCATACTCAGAGTACGCCATCGTAATCCATTTGAAAGGCCTGGCAACTTCTGGATTTCCACATGTGCTTGTACATGCACAAAATCCGGAACATGCGATCTGTCAAGGTACACCTTGACAAATCATCTGAACTGCCTGAAAAATGAGTATTGGTGGTGCAGAGTTGGGGTATTTGCCCAACAACTGCTCAGTGATTGCCCATGCAACTCTTACAGCTGGTAAAAGCAGGTGTAGGGCCTGCTTGCATCAACGTAAGGGTATATATAAAGCTTAAATAAAACATTTAAAAATCCAAAATTATGCACATACACTTATATGAGTTTATGCAAATATTGGCCTGGATTAAGATGTTTAAAACCATTTATCAAAAAATTACATTTTTATTGAAGTTGGTGCAATGAAGGAACTTATGAATACATTTGCAATTCAGCACATTGTTTAATTATTAAAATTCACTAGATTGTAAGAGCTTTTGGGGATTCCATTGTATACCGTTAGGGGATTCTCTTCATAAACGATTGCAATTGAATCCTCCTTTGTCATTGGAGGACCGGGCCCACGTGATCCCAGAGACGCTGCCGAACCACCTGTGTCCCTGGGATCCATCGGCCTTTATCCTGCCATCCGCCTCGAGGCCTGAGACCGCAACTCTTCACAGCCAGGGCGCCAGGAGGCACTTTCACAATTTTTTCACGGGTCGGAGGCGTACTCCAGAGGTACGCCTCTGACTGCAATTTCTAGGCCAATGTTACCCCAGTTTTCCCATGGGGTGATGTAAGGGATTTTTTTTGCTAGGTCTCTCTCTCTGGTGAGACCTCTCTCTCTTTTGCACAGTAATTTACTGAGTGGTTCGACCCACTCACCCCTTAGGTTCTGTACACTGGACTTTGAGGCAGGAACTACAATGCAGAGAATACTCTGTAGACCAAGTTTAATGAAACAAAGTGAAATTATATTGCATAAAGAAAAATTGAATGTAAGCCAATAATAAGGTACATGGGAGGGAAAAACAAATCATAATACAGTACTAACCAATATATCCACAGGCATATTATACTTTACAAGGTTCATCATGAAATAGGGAAACACACGGAACATCGAGGGACAACAACTCATTGTTAATTATCCCCCAAAATGCCCACTCCCTAAACCTAGCTAGATTAGATTTTGAGGGGCCAGAAACATGCTCACCAGTCCCAGTTAGAAAATAGAGGTTTTGAAGTCTGCATTTTGGTCCTCTCAGGCGTCCTGTCTCCAGTTGGTCAGCGGAATGCAGCGGGCTGCGACACACTCTTTTCTCCCTCGAGGTAATGGACTCGGACAGGCTGGATGTTAGCAGGCCTGGACGTCGGCGTGGAGAGAGACCAACTGTTTGACCATTTTCATATAGGTTTCTTCTTGGAGGGTCGCCGTCTTTTCGTCTCGGCAAATGGCCCGGGGTTTGTCGATGATCTCCCGATAGCTACCCCGGGTCTGGGCGCTGACTCAATCTTCCCTCTCGAACCTCTCTCTCCAACTTCGAACTTGAACTTGATCCTCGATCATCCGACCTTGAACCTCCAACTCGATTGTCGATCCTGATCCTCAACTCGATCGTCTCAACTCGAACCCTCAACTCGATCATCTTCCGATTCTCCGAACTCCTGATAGCTATCCCGGGTCTCCAATTATACTTCTCATCGAGGCCCTTATCTCCCACCATATCAAGGTTAGTCTTTGTTTAAATTTTGGCGGGCTTGTAGCACAGAGGGGTAGTCATTGTTTTTAAAGTACTTTCGGGATGGCCGGTAACTGCCATCTCTGGTCTGGAATGACCTTGTTTTGTCTATAATGGGTCTTGATGTCCCCCTTTGAACTTGAGGCTGTTTCCCTTTGTCTGGGTAAACATTTTGATGGCATTTATCTACAGGCCGATCTGATTGGATCTGCATCCAATCGATATGTATGGAGTTCTGTCTGGTTTCGCATTCTCCGAAATTGCATTCCAGGACTTACTGTGGGCTGAATCCACAAAAGCTGTCTGTGGACTGCAGGAACCATTTTAAAATGTCCCAAAAAGCTGGTCACGGGATCTGGTGGCCATTTTTTGTGCCCCTTTTTCTGGGCTTCTTTTAAAACAGTCTTTAAAATTAAGGCCTTTTCTGCCAATAGACCCTTATAGGACAATGTTCAACTTTGCGAATCCTACAGTGATGAAGCTCCTATGGCTGGGTGGGCGCAAGGCTCCCATGTCAGTGAGTAAAGCTAACAACTGAATGTGAACTTAATAGGAAATTGCAGTACTTGGAAACTCAAATTGTATTTATTTTGCATCAAATTTCTCCCCCCTCACCTCTTCTGGAGGGGTTGACTCCTCAGTTGCCGCCCCCCACCCCCTCCCTGTACCTCATCCAAGTAGTTAATACCCTTATTTGAGCCTTCACACTGAGTATTGGGAGGCTTTTCGATTGTGAGTCTCATCCTGACCTTACCCAAGATCTGCACATATGCTCTTCCAACAAGAATGCTGCCCATTGAGCCAGGCCATCGCTTAAACCACATGATGATCTGGATTAGCCAACAGGAGGTGGGCTTGGCTTTCTCGTCAGTTTGGTCATTTGTCAGCCCTTCCTCCACCTGAATCACCACCATTAAGAGCTCATCAATGGAGCTCCATCTAGTGACATGGTTGAGAACGAGAAGAAAACAAAATTCATACACAGAGGACAACCAAGTTCAAACAACAGAAATTAGGCTCTGTAAATAGACATCCAATGCCCTACCACTTGAGCTACCCAGCCAGGTCTGTATAAATATACACCATTTAGTTTATAGCAGTAGAGAACAATAAGTGACCAAATAAACAAGTCTGAAGGCAATTGTTGTCTTTGCATTTTGATCTGCTGATTGCTTTCATGTATGTTCTTGTCATTCATCATGGCTTCAGGTTCTATTGTATAACGAATTAAATGGAACATAATGGGCTGGGCCTGACCAGATATTTCAATAGACTAGACTGACTGGATTTACAAAAGAAAATCGGTCTCCTCAGCTCAAGTTACTAGCAATGCGTAACTTAAGGTTTTTTCCGCATTTCAAATTCAGAGGAATACGTCTGTATGGCTTAATAACCAGATCATTTGCAAATCATAATATTCAAATGACTATTATGCTTTAATGCATGAACAACTGTGTGCTATACGGTTAAATACACAGAGTGAATTTGCTTTGTCTTAGTATATCCAGTTGCTTTCAACCTGAACAAATCAGTAAGTTAAATTGCATGTAAACCCTAGATTAATGGATCCCCAAAAGATGAAAGCACCACAGATAGACAAAAATAAACTGTTAAATTGATCCCAACTTCCTTCAGATGTAAAATATTATTTAAATGTTAATGTGCAACTACTTAGTGCTTTTATCCAGTATACATCAGTGCAACTTTGTGATATTTTGATGCATGGAATGATGCAGCACCTGCTTTAGCTATATGAGATGGGATTTAAGCACCGAGTAAAATTAAAGCACTTTCTACATGGAGGGGAAATCAGATTGCACGTCACCCAGGCTGTTCTTGTGTTCAGTTACATTGGAAGAACCCTGGGATCAGGCTGTCCAACTCACTTAGGGCGATTTTAACTTTACTCGCTTAGCAGAAACCTGGTGGGTGGGCAGTTAAATTCGCCCTGGCTCTTACCTGTCCAAAAGCCGCCACGATCACAACATCTGCAATTTTAACCTGCTCTCCTGAGTAGGCAGCAAGAACACGCACCCGGAGCCAACGGGGTCCTTCTTTACATATGCATGCTGCAGCCCGATGACATCATTGAGTCCTGACTGTAATTTTAACTCAGGCCTGAGCGGGGAATCCACCTGGAGTTAAAATAGAGGCCTGGCTCTTTGAAAGAGTTATCCAATTAGTCCAACTCCTCTGCTCTTTCCCCGCATTCCTCTGGATTAGGTGTTACACCCCTCTCTCATCACTAGGCAGGAGTGCGGGTCACAGAGGCGAACCTATAGTTTTATAGGTCTATATCAAACCTACACTCCCATCTAGTGAGGTTCTGCATTGTGCATCTCATCTTGCAAAATTTACCCTCTAATTTTATTGTATTTTGGCCTCTTGCACATCCCCAATTTCCTTCGCCCCACCATTGACAGCCGTGTCTTCAGCTGCCTAGGCCCTGAGCTCTGGAATTCCCTCATTAAACATCTCTGACTCCCTACCTCTTTCTCACAGGACATAGGAAGAGGGGTAGGCCATTGAGCTCCTCAAGCCTATTCCACCATTCAATGAGATCATGGCTGATCTGCGATCTCACTCCATATACCCACCTTTGGCCCATATGCCTTAATACCGCTGGTTAACAAAAATCTATTACTCTCAGATTTAAAATTAATAATTGATCTAGCATCAATTGCCATTTGCGGAAGAGAGTTCCAAATTTTTACCACCCTTTGTATGTAGAAGTGTTTCCTAATTTCACTCCTGAAAGGTCTGGCTCTAATTTTTAGACTATGCCCTCTAGTCCTAGAATCACCAACCAACGGAAATAGCTTCTCTCTATCTACCCTATCTGTTCTCCTTAATACCTTGAAAACTTGGATCAAATCACCCCTTAACCTTCTAAATTCTAGGGCATGCAACCCTCTCTCCTCGTAACTTAACCCTTGAAGTCCGGGTATCATTCTGGTAAACCTACGCTGCACTCCCTCCAAGGCCAATATATCCTTCCTAAGGTGCCCAGAACTGCTCACAGTATCCAGGTGTGGTCTAACCAGGGCTTTGTACAGCTGCAGCATAACTTCTACCCCCTTGTATTCTAGTCCTCTAGATATAAAGGCCAGCATTCCATTAGTCTTTTTGATTATTTTCTCTACCTGTTCATGACATTTTAATGATTTATGTACCTGGACCCCCAAGTCTCCACTGTTTTTAGCTTTTCACCATTTAGAAAGGACCCTGTTCTATCCTTTTTAGGTCCAAAGTGGACCCCATATTTGCCTACACTGAAATCCATTTGCCACAGTTTTGCCCATTCACTTAACCTATCGATATCCTTTTGTAATTTTATGCTTTCATCTACACTGTCTACAATGCCACCTATCTCCTCCTTTAAGTCGCTCCTTAAATCGTATGTCTTTGACCAAGCTTTTGGTCGCATGTCCTAATATCCCTTTTTGTGGCTCGGTGTCGAACTTTATCTGACAACGCTCCTGTGAAAGTGCCTTGGGACGTTTTACTACGTTAATGGTGCTATATAAAGGCAGGTTGTTGTTGTTGCATTGCTATTGACGTAGACAAATGGATAAATAATGGATTCTGGAAGAAGGAGAATTCTTCCATGATGTGTCAAATGAAGCATTAATCTTGTCACTTCTTTGAGAGGTTACTGGATAGATTCAATTCTAAGCAGCAGCTGGCTCGGAAATCTGAGTACACCACCGGCCACGTTTGGTACAGTCGCGGATCGATGCTAAAGCACTTGCTGTTTGTGTTTGCAAGGCGGTTTTCATGCTTTCAGCTTAGTTTCCATTTTTAATTTATATATCAATTTCAATTTGTTTAAGCAACTGATTTAATGGCACCATGGCACAACCTTCTGTTTACTGGCCTGCGTGGAGGCGAAAGAAACACAAATTGCTATTTTGAACTTTAGTCAACATCTTTTGTATAAAATGACAGATACCAGGGCACGAGTTTAAAACTGTAATCTAACCTCCGGGTTCAGGTGACATTTTTGAAACTGCCTTAGCATCACACTCACATTTTATGTCATCATCTGATCCCTTCTATTAGATTACATTCTTGACACATAGTCCTAAATTTCTCTACATCTATATAAAATTCATCTGAGCAAATGCCTATTTGAAGGTAGCAACGGTAGTAAGCAATGTTGTATCGAATAGGAAGCCTTTACACTATTCTGATACCTTTGGAACAATAAAATGCTTCTATTTTCGAGGACAGGACAAAAGTAATTTTGATTAAGGTACTATTTAATAGTGTGCAACAGGAAATTATTAATCACAAAGTAATTAATGTTCATTAATTTTCAGAAGAAGCTTGCAGGCCAAGAAACAGATATGCTGACGACATTCAGTTCTACCTCTAACATTGTCTCTCTCGGCCCCTCCATTGCCTCTTCATGCCCAGTGTTGCTATGACACAAATAATGGGAAATCGTATGGGAGGTGGTTTTCGTCTTGCTCCCACCCCGTTTGTGCTTAAGAATGTGACGGTTTGGGAACCAAACTTGCACGACTAGTCGAGACGCTGGCTTATCGCTTTAAGCTGTCAACCAGCCTGATATTTGAGCAAACCTCGATTCTGGCTACCAGAGGTCCCACTTGAAACAGGCAGGAGCATCATACCTACATGCTAACTGGGGCCAGATGATGCAGTAAGGACCCCAACACCATTTTTGTCTCCGCCCACTTTGCTGCCAGCACTTTGTGCTCCTGCCTAGCAACCACCGGCGACACAGGTCGGGAGGTGACCATCCTTCACATTTAAAGGGGCCCTCAGCTTTCCTCAGGTAAAGCTGTAGAAAGTTTTGGGAGATATTTGGCATGGATTACTTGTGTTTTTTTTTGCTCACCTTTCAAAGTGCTTGTAGTTGCCACTCGATGTTCTGAACTGTTGAGGAGCTTCTGGCATCGCACTTCTTTATTCATGAGGGTTCTTCTGGGAATCTCGCTCGAGCAAGTGGAGCCAGAGTGAGCTGTGAGGGAGCCAATAAGATGATGCATTATAAGAAAAATGCTTCATCTTTGTCACCTACAAAGGAAAACTAATGCATTCTGTAGCTGTAAGGATGGGAAGATCTTGGCTGCAGACTTCATTACTGCCAGTAAGGAAATGATTCATGTGGGTTTGCCCAGGCAAAGAGAATTTTCCCAGCCGCTCTTCAGCTGGATCGCCGGCACAGTGACCCAGAGTAAATCAGAAGTTACCAAAGTTATCCAACTAAACACAAGCAAGTTTGAGTGACTTGTTGTGATGAGACTCCAAGGTATGGCTGAAATTGTGAGCCAAGTACTTAAGCTATAGGCCCAGAAGATGTATACCATGGTTAAGGATGACTTAACCAAGGATTAGTGATATTTATGCAAGGAATAATAGGACAATTATATTCTGAACTGGACTCTCTTGTCCAATTTTCTAAAAGCACTTTATTCTTATTCAACACTTTTCTGAACACCACAGATAATGAAAGCCCAGCGGAATGTTCATACAGTAGTCATAGATAACATCTGCTGTGGCACATGTCTGGCAATATTCCGCAGATGTCCTACTGTAAAGCAATCAGAAGGATGTTGTGCAGCAGTAAGTGTGTATAGTTGTCTATGGAGCTGTGATGAAATATGTCATTCATCAGACTCTGTATTTAACTACATATATTGTATTGCCTGCTCCTGTGTTTGTATTGCCTGCTCCTGTGTTTTTACCTTGTATTGTATATAGTGCGCCGCCCCCTTTCTCCCCATTGGGTGTGTCGGCTCCGCCCATACCCGGCCCTACTTAAGACAAGCCCAGGCTTGTCTTGCAGCAGAACAGCAGAATGCTAGGTGAAGACACAGGCATCTTTCTTTGCTAATAAAAGCCTAGTTTTATCCAGTTAACTTTGAGCCTTGAAGTTATTGAGGCGCATCAATTTTATTAGCAAACTTTCAACGATGGATCAACTTTTGAAACCGGAACGCTTGGATTTGGACCCGTATGCTTCAGATGCATCGGCACGGTTTGGACACTGGTTCCAGTGCTTGGAATTTTTTATGGCCAACTCCGAAGCCGTCACAGCCTCTAGAGCCAATGGAGATGTGAAACTTGGGATCCTGCAGAATTGGGTAAGCCACCGGGTTTTTCCACTCATCCAAGACGCCGCCACCTACCTGGATGCCTGCAACATTCTAAAGGCCCACTATCAGTGGCCTACCAACGAGGTGTACGCCAGGCATCTGCTTGCTACCTGCACACAGCGACCCGGAGAGTCACTAGAGGACTTTCTAGTCACCCTAAAAGTGCTTGGCAAAGACTGCAAATGCAAAGACGTGAAAGCCACGGTATACACAGACGAGCTTATTCGGGCTGCCTTTATCGCAGGCCTTAGCTCTAATTACATCCGGCAGAGACTGCTAGAGAAAACGGGCCTAGATCTGACACAGACTGTGGACATAGCGCAATCGCTGGATGTGGCTCAGAAGAACTCTGACTCCTACTCTTCAGACCGCGCGGCCCACGCCGCCTCGTACGCACCAAGGGCGCTGCCATGTTGGAAGACATCTTCCCCACCCGGTAGCCCAACACCGTCGGGGCCCTGCTCTCCCCCCAGAAGCCCTATGACCGCCGCGACGCATCGGGGCCCCAAATGCTACTTCTGCGGGCAGCGAAGCACACCAGGAACCTGTGCCCGGCGAAAGGCACCACCTGCTGTAAGTGCGGTAAGAAGGGGCACTTTGGGAAGGTGTGCAGAGGGAACCCCGCAGGCAAACCCGCCACCGCCGCGTGCGTGCCGTGGGAGCGGCCATCTTGGACGCCATCTTGTCCAACCTCATGGGGTCCGCCATCTCGCGAGCAGACATCATGGACGCCATCTTACCCGGCCTCGTGTGGCCTACCATCTTGTCCCGATCAGGGCCCTACAGTGGCGTCGATCACAGTGGACCAGTCCAGACCGCACCCACTATCCAAATCGATGGTGGACATCGAGGTAAACGGGTGCAAGGTTAAATGTTTAATTGACAGCGGGAGCACGGAGAGCTTCATTCACCCTGGTCTGGTCCAACGACTCTCTCTAACTATAGTCCCTACTCAGGGCACGATCTCTATGGCCGACAAAACCCAGATATCGACTATTGCGGGTTACTGCGCGGTACGATTGTCCGTTAAAGGCACTGTATATAATAATTTTAAACTGTTAATTATGAAGGATTTATGTGTGAGCGTGATCTTGGGCCTGGATTTTCAGTGCCACCACCAAAGCATCACGCTCAATTTCGGTGGGACCCAGCCGCCCCTCACAGTGTGCGGTCTGGCTACCCTGAAGGTAAAGCCGCCTTCGCTATTCGCGAACCTTACCCCTAACTGCCGGCCAATAGCGACCAAAAGCAGGAGGTACAGCTGGGAGGACAGGCGGTTTATCGCGACCGAGGTAGACAGGCTCCTGAGGGAGCGCATTATTGAACGCAGCAACAGCCCATGGCGCGCCCAAGTGGTGGTGGTGAGGGGTAGCGAGAAGAAGCGGATGGTGATTGACTATAGTCAAACAGTCAACATCTATACCCAACTAGATGCCTACCCGCTACCCCGCATATCCGAGATGGTGAACCAAATTGCCCAATACCGGGTGTTCTCCACTATCGACCTCAAGTCAGCGTACCACCAGCTCCCTATCAGACCAGAGGACCGTTCGTACACCGCCTTCGAGGCAAACGGACGCCTCTACCAGTTCCTCAGAGTCCCCTTTGGGGTGACGAATGGGGTCTCGGTCTTTCAGAGGGAGATGGACCGCATGGTCGATGACCACCATTTGCAGGCAACCTTCCCCTATCTCGACAACGTCACCATCTGCGGCCACAACCAACAGGACCACGACTCAAACCTCGCGAGGTTTCTGAAAACCGCACAAAAACTCAACCTCACTTACAACGAGGACAAGTGCGTTTTCAACACCACGCGCCTCTGCATACTAGGCAGCGTGTGAAGAATGGGGAAATCGGACCAGACCCCGACCGATTGCGCCCCCTACGGGAGCTGCCCCTGCCCAACACTCCCAAAGCCCTGAAAAGGTGCCTGGGGTTATTCTCGTATACCCAATGGGTCCCTAACTACTCCGATAAAGCCCGCCCCCTCTTGAAAGCATCCTCTTTCCCGCTCTCTGCTGAGGCCCATGCTGCCTTCAAAAGCATTAAGCAGGATATTGAGCGGGCCACACTACAGGCAGTGGACGAGAACACTCCCTTTCAAGTGGAAAGTGATGCGTCTGACTTTGCCTTGGCGGCCACCCTCAACCAGGCGGGGCAGCCCGTAGCTTTCTTCTCGAGGACCCTCCAGGGGCCCGAGATCAGACACTCCTCCGTGGAAAAGGAGGCCCAAGCCATCGTGGAGGCAGTGCGCCACTGGCGGCACTACCTAGCCGGCAAGCGCTTCACCCTACTTACCGACCAGCGGTCGGTAGCGTTTATGTTCAATAATAAACAGAGGGGGAAGATTAAAAATGATAAGATTCTTAGGTGGCGGATCGAGCTCTCCACCTTCAAGTATGACATCATATACCGGCCGGGGGCCCTTAACGAATCCCCCGACACCCTCTCACGAGGGATGTGTGCCAACGCCACCGGGGACCGGCTACAGACCCTCCACAACGACCTCTGCCACCCAGGGGTCACACGGCTGTTCCACTTCATAAAGTCCCGCAACTTACCCTACTCGATTGAGGAAGTTCGGTCTCTGACCAGGAACTGCCGCACTTGCGCTGAGTGCAAGCCTCGGTTCTACCGCCCTGATAGAGCCCACCTAATCAAAGCTACACGGCCCTTTGAGCGGCTTAGCTTAGATTTCAAGGGCCCCCTCCCGTCCGTCGACTGCAATGTTTACTTCCTGAACATTGTGGACGAATACTCCCGTTTCCCATTCGCCTTCCCCTGCCCAGACATGACCAGCGCCACGGTCATTAAATGCCTCAACAGCCTGTTCTGCCTGTTCGGTATGCCAAGCTATATCCACACGGATAGGGGGGCGTCCTTCATGAGTGAAGAGCTACGCCAGTACATGCTGTCCAAGGGGATTGCCACGAGCCGTACCACCAGCTACAACCCCCGGGGTAACGGTCAGGTGGAGCGAGAGAACGGGACAGTATGGAGGGCAGTCACTCTAACTCTAAGGACCAAGGGCCTCCCTATCTCCCGCTGGCAGGAAGTCCTCCCAGATGTGCTCCACTCAATACGGTCACTATTGTGTACCGCCACTAATGCCACGCCTCATGAGCTAATGTTTGTGTTTCCCCGGAAATCCACCTCAGGCGTATCCATACCGTCATGGCTCTCCACCCCAGGTCCGGTACTTTTGTGGAAGCATGTGAGGGGCCACAAGACGGACCCTCTCGTGGAGCCAGTGCACCTGCTCCACGCCAACCCACAATATGCGTATGTCCGGCACGCCGACGGACGGGAGGACACTGTGTCCATAAAAGACCTCGCCCCAGCCGGTAACAACAGCAACAACGACAATGACTACAACAACAACAGCAACAACGACAACAACCACAACAACTATTACCCACCCACTCCACCCACTATTCTTTCATCACCCCCGGAAGAACACCAGCCAACGGTACCCCCACCACCTACTCCTTCAACAACCCCGGTGGCGCCCCCGGCAGAGACCCAGGAGGTCACCTGGGACACCCAGCCGGCACCCGCGGCACCGCAACCGTTACGTCGGTCACAGAGGACTATCACACCCCCGGACAGACTAAATCTGTAGAAGGGGTGAATGTGATGAAATATGTCATTCATCAGACTCTGTATTTAACTACATATATTGTATTGCCTGCTCCTGTGTTTGTATTGCCTGCTCCTGTGTTTTTACCTTGTATTGTATATAGTGCGCCGCCCCCTTTCTCCCCATTGGGTGTGTCGGCTCCGCCCATACCTGGCCCTACTTAAGACAAGCCCAGGCTTGTCTTGCAGCAGAACAGCAGGATGCTAGGTGAAGACACAGGCATCTTTCTTTGCTAATAAAAGCCTAGTTTTATCCAGTTAACTTTGAGCCTTGAAGTTATTGAGGCGCATCAGGAGCAATACAGGGCAATGAACTCTCCTTAAGGTTGCTCGTTACTGATGTTTACGGCACGCATACAATGCCTCATTTTCCCCTCAGGCTATTATATGCACACGATAAACTTCTGACCACACATACTGGGACAAAGGAATTACTAAAGCTAACCACATTCCTTATATTAGTCATACTACAGTTAAACTACAACAACAACAACAACTTGTATTTATGTCACGCCTTTAACGTAGTAAAACATCCCAAGGCGCTTCACAGGAGTGTTATCAAACACAATATGACGCCGAGCGACAAGGAGATATTAGGGCAGGTGACCAAAAGCTTGGTCAAAGAGGTAGGTTTTAAGGAGCATCTTAAAGAGGAAAGAGAGGCGGAGAGATTTAGGGAGGGAATTCCAAAGCTTACGGCCTCGGCAGCTGAAGGCACGGCCACCAATGGTTGAGTGATTAAAATCGGGGATGTTCAAGAGGCCAGAATTAGAGGAGTGCTGCTATCTCGGATAGTTGTGGGGCTAGAGGAGATTAGAGAGATAAGGAGGGGCGAGGCCATAGAAGGATTTGGAAACAAGGATGAGAATTTAAAAACCGAGGCATTGCTTAATTGGGAACCAATGTAGGTCAGTGAGCACAGCGATGGGTGAAAGGGACTTGGCGCGAGACAGCACATGGGCGGCAGAGTTTCGAATGACCTCAAGTTTATGGAGGGTAAAACGTGGGAAGCCGGCTTGAAGGAGTAAGATGCATCCCATTAGGAAAAATACACAGTGCTGCTGCTGAGGTGGCAGACACTGTGTGGCAAGTGGACTAACTCGCATCATTCTTTCTCATCCACTAATGGCTGTTCAGAGTAATATGGGATGAATCCCAGACTGATACCTGGGATGGCAGGAATGACGTATGAGGAGAGATTGGGTCGATTGGGCTTATACTCGCTGGAGTTTAGAAGAATGAGAGGGGATCTCATTGAAACTTATAAAATTCTAATAGGACTAGACAGACTAGATGCAGGAAGGATGTTCCCGATGGTCGGGGAGTCCAGAACCAGGGGTCACAGTCTAAAGATAAGGGGTAAGTCATTTAGGACTGAGATGAGGAGGAATTTCTTCACCCAGAGAGTGGTGAACCTGTGGAGTTCTGTACCACAGAAGGCAGTTGAGGCCAATTCATTAAATATATTCAAGAAGGGGTTAGATATATTTCTTAAGACTAAAGGGATCAAGGGATATGGGGAGAAAGCAGTGACAGGGTACTGAATTTGGATGATCAGCCATGATCTCATTAAATGGCGGAGCAGGCTCAAGGGGCCGAATGACCTACTCCTGCTCCTATCTTCTATGTTCTATGTTTTCTACGTTTTCTGGTACAGGAGAGTTACCTTAGATAGGAGAAAATAACTGATAAAAGTAGGGGTGAAAAGAAGGAAACATCTTGGGCATGCAGCACGTGACCTATCATCCATTAAAGTTAATGGATGGAGATTCCAGGGTAGAGTGCCTGCGATTTTCAGAGGTGTTCTCCCTGTGAGTGCAGATCCCTGCTGAAGACGCCAAATCACAGTCACCCCTATAATTCTGTTTTTAAAAAAAAGGTAACAAAATGACATCAACAGATGTGTTATTTCTCCCACGTGGTACAAACTCTTCTAAGCTCAGGTTCATTAGGGTACATTCCCATCTCTAGGTTCCTGCAGCAGCAGTTGCTCCTCCCACTTCAGTAGAATCAGGAACTCTTGTGCCTTGTGATCCATACTGGCCGAAAAGAGATGGCTTCCAGAAATGGACTTAATGGGGCTGAAACTGGTCTTGGGGAAAGGGGTGATAGCAACTCGGCAGCCGGTTTTAACTCAGTCCAAAAAAAAAATCTGAGTGTAAAACAGAATGTGGTTCACTATTTGCCTGTGTTGCGTCACTGCCCAAGACAAACTTTACTCCCCATGGGTTTGGAACTCTACAGCCATGATTTTATCGACACTGAGAGGGCGGGTTTGGAGGAGGGTCAAGGGTCAAAATCGTTTTGATTGACTGCGGGTTTCAATCCCGCCTTCAACCCACCTCCAAACAATTTTCCCAAGTGTCGGGTCTTCGATTTGCACATGGACCCGACACCTAGCGGCAGGAAGAGGATTAAAGCCACTTACCTGCCTGTTAACAGGTACTTGATAGTAGTTGACAGGCTCTTTTTCAATTTTGCCTCTTCTGCCTTGGGGTTGCCGATGCCCGGACACCACGCCAGGTAAGTGTGGCGTGTTGTGAGTCGCTGTAGTGCTTCTGCATTGATGACAGCTGCAGAAGTGGGGTGAAGGATCCAATGGTGCACTGGTGAGTTTCAGAGGTAAGGAAATGTTGGGAAAATCATTTAAAATTTATTTCCACTTTTCTGCAGGTAAAAAGTTTTGAAATCGATGTCTAGTCCCACCTCATTGGGAGAACCTCTCTCACTGGTGACAGATCACTTCTGTAACCTCACCTGCAGCTGCCATCTTTTCCAGCCTATGGAGGGAGTCATTGGAGAGCCTGGGTGCAAGAGCTCACCTTTGTACAGTGATTGTCAGTGTTTGCAGCACCTCAATGTTGTCAAACACTGAGAAATGAGCTGTCAAAGAAAAATTGCGCGTGGTCCCTTTAAGAAAACCGGCAGATGACGCGTCATCAAATGACATCATCTGACCGGCTTCCTCTTAACTGGCTGGCAAGCCCACAGAGTGGACTTAACAAGGAAAATCAGCGTAAAATCACGTCTGTGGGCCGGATGTAGTTGGGGGCGGGACTAGAAGCCAAAAACTGCCTGACCCGCTCCCAACCCGCATCTATTTACAAAATCACGGCCTGCAGGTTCTCATCAAGTAATTAGAATTTAGGGTTATTAAAAATGCACCAAGGGAATACTGTGGATACATAGGCTAGATGGACCAAAGATCTCCTCCTGCCTGAAACTGCTTCTACGTTATTATCTAAACCTATCACCTATTCTATTTTCTGGGATAAAAATAGTCAATGGGGGAAAAATTTGGTTGCTTTGCGTCTCCCATTAGGGCCCTAAGGGGGCGCTAATGGGGTGTAAAGCAACTAGCGCCCAGGCTCGGCAATTTTTGCGCTGCTCCCGAAATTGACTTGACATTTTGTGGCGGCGCTAAACACTATTGGCACGATCTCCTGTGCCCGCAGATCATGACGTCAGTCGAGCATGCAATGCCCCAGTAGCGCCCCAGACCAGATATTGAGTGGCACCCCCTGCCTTACTGCCTGCCGCTAGCAATGACAGGTTGAGGGGAGCGTTTTGCAGTTGGGAAGAGACTGGGGGAGTGCTATTTAAAGGCGTCTGCTTCCTGCCTTTTTTTGTGAGTAACATTTTTGCACCACGCATTCTGAGAGAGAGAGAGAGAGACTTCTGGAGAGATTCAACGCTGTGTGAAGGAGTTTTGGGTACTGAGCAGCACTTTGCAGGTTCATTTTGATTTGATCTTCCTTGCATCAATTTAGAAGAGACTGTGGGGGCTGCACTCTGAGCTCTTTCCCTGGGCCTCTCCATTGTTCTTTCCAGCAGATTTGATGTACAGGTCTCTCCAGGCCGAGATTCAAGGATGCAATGAGCAGGGTGTGGATGGAGAGCAAGATCGACCCTCCCCTTTAAGAACTGGCAGGCGTCAGTGTGTCTGTGTTCCATTGCTGACTGACATCACATGAGCTTCGCCAGCGCTCTGAGGTAGCGCCTCGCTCCTCGGCGTTAGCGCCTTAAGTGAGGTGTGTAGCGCCTGCTTTAGTGCTCCAATCACCTCCAGGGGCAATAGAAGCCAAGTTTGCAGTCGGAGGCGATAATTAGCGCTAGGCGCTAAACTTTGTCCCGGCCGATAATTGCGCCTCAAACGGGGCGATACTGAATTTCTCCTCCAATAAGTTTGAATTTTGCTTAACAAAACAGATGCACAACAACCCCACCCTCCCAGAACTTACCTGAGAGAAGCTGCAGCCACCGCAGCACCCCAACATCGAAGACTACTAGGCCGGCGAGCTGCCTGGGGATGGTAGCAGACGTCCGCAGCTCGCCGGCCTAATTTAAAGGAGGCTCAAGGCTCAATTTCGATCGTGCCTTGGGCCTACCTGTTCCGTGCAGGCACTACGTAATTTCTACCCCGCTGTGTCTGGGCAAGTAACACATTAAACTGTCTGGAGATATTTTTGCCAGCCGGTTCCCCACAGTGCTGCTGATTGCCTATTACTTACAAATGAATGGTATCATGAATTACATCATGTTTTTTGGCATGTTAACGGATGCAGGCTTGCAATCTCAGATCGGTTCTATTTGACAGGTAAGTCAGAAGTCAAAAGCAAACAAGCCCCATCAAATGGACCACACTCTATATTCACCTAAAAGGTAGAATTAATTAATAAGTTTATACGTCTGGTGAGAAAGGATAGCTTTGCTCCGAGGTGTTGAAAGCTTATTTGGATTAGTGTAATTGCTTCTGTTTTCCCTATTCTTTACTGCCCTGACTTCAACTGCTTGTTTCCATGCTGTGGAGGTGAGACGAGATTCTCTGGCCCTGAAGCATTCACATTAAGAGTTTCAGATCATAAGAAGATGCAGGTTTGCTTAAGGAAAGTGCTTTTGCTGTGAATACAAATAAAAACAGTTGGGACACCAGTCAAATTGTAACAGTCACTTTAAATAGATAATCCCGAATAAATGGATTATCTCCATTGATGAAAGATACATTCTGCTAAAGGCAGAGAGATTAAATATAGCAGTAAGAATATCTTAACTACCTTTGACATTTCATTTAAATAATTGCATGGAGTTGCAGGAATATGTACACACTCTTCGGAATGCTGAGGACTCAAATCAAGAACAGATGTGGTAGATTTCTGTCGAACACCAGAACTGATTCTAACAAAAGCTAATAAGGCAGAGGAGAGGTTACTGTGGTGGGAGTAGTCAGATCGCGTATAATGCTATTCTCTCGTGGAATTAGTCAAATCATATCTAATGGCTATTGTCAAACAGCTCAAGGGAACCGAGCCTATTATAATTCCCGCTGCCTGAAACTGAAGCTCGTGCATTATTCTCAGAAATGGACACAAGCGAGAAGGAGAACGGCACAAACTGAAGCTGCTAAGCGCTGTGCAGGGGTTGCTGAAGAATTGCCGACTTCCATTGCCATAGATACCATAGATGGTTGTGTCATCTTGGGAGAGGTGCCAACTGGAGGCTAAGCCCCGCCGCACAGGGAGGGGACAGTCAGAGGGAGCGAGTCATTCTCAGCTGCTCTCATATGTCTAATGGCACTAATTTGTATAGAAGGATTGGCAGTGGCCTGGGAACAGGTCATCAGCTTACCCTCTCAGCGGGAGGTGGCACTTGATTCAAAGGTGAAAAGGGAGGACATAATAATAAAAAAGACACAGGCAGAATAAATTCAGAGCCGCCCACTTTTGTTTACTTTCATCAACTCCAGCCTAGATGGATGAGATGAAAGTTTTCTCTAATGGCTAAGGTGCAGGTTGGTACTGACTGGCAACATATTCCTTCTTTGAGCGTTACTGCGAGAAAGTGGAGCTAATTCCTATTTTGGTTACCAGATTCCACATCAAGCGCTCTCAGGTCAGGTATAAACCAGTTATGTGCAGTGTAAAACTCTGACTTTGCCACAGCATCACAAAAACGCCCCCTACTGCAGCAGTGTGAGGTTTTCTATTTCCCATGCCAGCGATCCTGTGTCTTCTCTCGATGAGATTGCCAATGTGGTGGAATTAGTGCCGAATTCCTGGTAGTTTTGTGCTGTGGGCCCAGCGATTGCCCAAACTCATTCTTGTAAATTCCTGACGGCCAACACTTACAGGAGACTTTAATCCCGTCCTTCTGAGCTTTATTTGAAATCAAGTCGCAGGTGTCAAAAGCAGGGCCACAAATTCTGCTGGAGGGATCTTGGGGACAGATCTGGGCCTTCCACCCACACCATGGGTGTGCCCCTGACCTCAGCATACTTTCTGGGGTCAGTGGCATTTGCATATTATGGGTGGGCACTCACACCATTTACAGTGAAACTGGGGCGATTGTTTCGGGGTCGGGGGGGGGAGGTCACGGTGGGGAGAACTCACCGCAATGTCTTGCTACAGTGTGCATGGGCTGGCTGTGCCGCATAGCCAATTCAAAAATAAGGGGTCCCTTTTAAAATAGTTAATTACACTGTAGTGGGGAATCCAGACTTTTAAATGTAAAATCCTACCCCCCAAAGCTCTTATTGTAGAACTGTAAATCGCGTTGGGGCATCCTGAGGTTGTGAAAGGTGCTATATAAATGCAATTTCTTTCTTTCTTTTTTCTTTTCTTTCTCTCCCTCCCCCTATCTCTCCCTCTCTCCCTCCTTTTCTCCCTTCCTTCAACTTTTTTCAAAATGTTCTGAAAATTCTGACGAGCAGGAAAGGGTCCCGTCCTACCTTCTGCTCCTGCCCACCCTGTTTACAATATGTTTACACCAGATTCAGGCTGGAAATTCAACATTTTTCTATTCCATTGTAGCACCCCGTCCCCAGTCCATTTTTATTGTTCGCTGTACATGTACTATAATAAACTATTGAACTGCTAATCTTTCAAAATAACTTAAAGTTACAATAGCTATTATATTTTGCCTGTTGAAGATTGATATTTAAGCCTAGAATCATTATGCTTTTATGGAATAATTTTCCAAGTATACGCTAGTATCAGGGACTCTCAGCCTCCACCAGTGCATAAATCCTCCAATCCTCACAGGCACTGGCATGGCTCACTGCTGCTCATGCATACTCGGAAAGTATTCCGTTAGTGTCAGCTGTGGCTCATTGCTTCTGAGTTCTAGAAGGTTGTGGGTTCAAATCCCATTCCAGGGACTTGAACACATAAAGCTAGGCTGACATTCCAGTGTAGTGCTGAGGGAGTGTTGCACTGTCGGAGGTGCCGTCTTTCGGGTGAGACGTTAAACCGAGGCCCCGTCTGCTCTCTCAGGTGGATATAAAAGATCCCATGGCACTATTTCGAAGAAGAGCAGGGGAATTATCCCTGGTGTCCTGGCCCTTAACCAACATCATTAAAACAGATTATCTGGTCATTATCACATTGCTGTTTGTGGGAGCTTGTTGTGCACAAATTGGCTGCCGCATTTCCTACATTGCAACAGTGACTATACTTCATTGGCTGTAAAGTGCTTTGAGATGTCCAGTGGTCATGAAAGGTGCTATATAAATGTAAGTCTTTCGTAGTGTTCTTCTTGCCCATGTCATGAGGACAAAACGGCATTTAGTTTGTACCTTGAGTGTGACAGAATATTTATCTCTGAGTTTTGATTTAATATGTAAAGCAGTCATATTATAATTCCATCCTTTGTCAAATTTAATGTTTTTCTTCTTCGCTGGGATATAAAGTTGCAAAAAAAGTGGCACCCAAGGTAAACTTAATCTTAAATAAAATTGCCTGTTGGTATCACTTCAAGATTCTTTGTCCAGAAGGTTAATTTGACTGAAATGAAAATGAGGAATTGATTACTGGGAGAGAAAATAAATATTAATTGCCAACAAAGTTTTCAAAAAAGTGGAGAAGGCAATTTAAAAACATCACATTGATATGTAGGCCAGTGTGAAATGTTGGTGTGACTGGGGTAGCTGGATATTGAAGGGTTTTTCCTTTATCCATTTGAATACAATTCTGAGATTTACCTTACATTTGAACCAACAATTTTAGGTTGTAGATAACTGTCCCCAAAGTCCTTGCAAATAAAACATCAGTGTGGGAATGTCTTATTTTGTCCCCTATTCATTTCCCCGCTCCTGTTAATAATACATATTTGCACAGACAATCTTCTCAAGTCCTGTGTAAAATTTTTAAAGAATGCATAATTTGGGCATACAACAAATGTAGTTTTCAAAAAGGATGCTGAATTTGACCAAATTAGTAGATAAATCCAAGACCCGTTTGAAACAAATGAGGTAGGAAACCATTCACATATAGCTTGTCTCCAGTGAATCTCAGAGCTGTATTATAACGATAGCATGAGAATGTTGCTGTCAGCAAGCTGACATGCATAATTTTTATTTTTTGTCAATTTATCATATTTTGTTTATAAATTTGCCTTACAACAATTTAACTTATTTGAGGACATCTTTCGGCACATTACCCATCGATATCATCAGTATTTTTCATTAACCAAAGTATTGGCTGGAGGCATCTGTTGTGTTTATGCACTTGGCTGACTTATCAGTTGCGTGGGCCTACAGGGGTTAGATAATGCTATCAGCTTTCAGCTCTTCATTCTCACCGAACATGCATAACCACAGCCATATACACAGTAATGTGTGGCAATTCATAACGTTAAATACAGGAAAGAGCGGAATGATACTTTTTGATAGTGCGAGTTTGTTGTACTTGTTAATTTGATTATTTAAAAAGAGACTATCTAATCAAACAGAAGTCATATTCTATTTGTGTGCAATGTATTATTAAGTGACCTGAAACTAAAAGAATGCAAACAAGTCAAAATGAATTCACCTTATAGAATTGGCACTTAGCCAGAATTCAGTTTATTTGTTTTAATGTTGAGGCAACTTATATTGAAGCATCTGAACGGCAATAGATTGGGAAAGGGGGAAGTGCAGCGAGACTGGGTGTCCTTGTGCACCAGTTGCTGAAGGTAAGCATGCAGGTGCAGCAGGTGATTAAGAAGGCAAATGGTATGTTGGCCTTCATAGCGAGAGGATTCGTGTACAGGAGCAAAGATGTCTTGCTGCAGTTGTACAGGGCCTTGGTGAGACTACACCTTGAGTATTGTGTGCAGTTTTGGTCGCCTTATCTGAGGAAGGATGTTCTTGCCATGGAGGGAGTGCAGCGAAGATTCACCAGACTGATACCTGGGATGGCAGGAATGATGTATGAAGAGAGATTTGGTCGATTAGGCTTATATTCGCCAGAGTTTAGAAGAATGAGAGGGGATCTCATTGAAACTTATAAAATTCTAACAGGACTAGACAGACTAGATGCAGGAAGCCTGTTCCCGATAGCCGGGGTGTCCAGAACCAGGGGTCACAGCCTAAGGATAAGGGGTAAGCCATTTAGGACAGAGATGAGGAGGAATTTCTTCACCCAGAGAGTGGTGAACCTGTGGAATTCTCTACCACAGAAGACAGTTGAGGCCAATTCATTAAATATATTCAAGAAGGAGTTGGATATATTTCTTAAGGCTAAGGGGATCAAGGGATATGGGGAGAAGGCAGGGACAGGGTACTGAATTTGGATGATCAGCCATGATCGCATTGAACGGCGGAGCAGGCTCGAGGGGCCGAATGGCCTACTCCTGCTCCTATCTTCTATGTTTCTATGTTTCTATAAAGTACGTTGTTTTAGTGAACACTAAACCTTAAATTGGAAGGCTTTGATTTTAACGCCCCCCACTCGGTGGAAACCAGGTTGAAGGGGCAGTTAAAATGGACCAAGGAGCTTTCCCACTCCTTACCTGCCCAGGTGGCAAGGACACCCGCCCCAAGCCGGCAGGGGCTTCTTTAACTATGCACATCGGGCTCCGATGATGCCATTGGGTCCCAATCTGCTCTATTAATCCTGGCTTCCCCGTCAGGCCCCACCTGCTGGGAACCGCAGCCAGGTCCAGATGAGGCCCAGTTTCCTTGTGGGCCAGCAGGAGCTGGAGTGCTCCTCAAGGCCCCACGAGGAAACCTTGGGCCACCCCTGCCCCGGGCTTGCCCCCTTCCCCCGATGGGGATTCCCCTCCCGAAGCCATCCAACAAATTTATTTTGTGCCAAGGACCATTCTTGCAGGCCCCCGAGGTCGGCCTCTTGCTGCCCGAATTGCCAGGTAGTGATTCTTGCCGGGTTCGTGCAGGAGTCCAATCTTGCATATGTAAATGAAGCCTGGAAGTTAAAATCTCTCCGGGCTTGTTGCTCGTTCTGGATCTCCCCTTGCACCGATCCCTCCCTAGTTAAAATTGAGGCCAAAGTGTTAGAATCGTCCCAATGCATGATTTAGGGAACAATTTATACCCACATGAAAACACATGTTTTTTATTCAACATCAATGTGAAGGACAGGGTACTTTTTATTTGATATTTTGAATTGAATTTCATCCTATCTACAAAGAATATATTTTCTGTGGAAATACATAAATGTGAACATTACCTTTGTCCTTCTAGTATTATTTCTAATAGGACATCAAATTTACATCTGGATTCAGAATAATCAGAATTATATTTTTTAGTTTATCCAATTTGGAGCTGTTTAACTGCGGACAACACATGGGGTAACCGAAGTAAGTGTTTTATGTTAAATGCAGATGAGGCGGCAAGATGTATTATGCAAAGTTAGAGAAAGGACTGGAACCCGAACATTAAATATCAAGATCAGAAATTGTAGATTGTAGATCGAAATCCAAATCCCAAACTTGGATTCCACCAATGTGATGAAGCCCAGAAACTCAGAGAATGAGATTAGAAGGGAAATCAACGTGACTACATGAATGTGCGGGAGGCAGTTATTCAAACCTCATGTCACTTTGTAAAAGTCCTTTTACCTGCTGTGACTTTACTTCAGAAAAAATAGAACCTGCAGGCAGCCAAATCAGTTCTAGTGCTGGTGCTGGTCAAAACAGCCAGTGAGTAGTTCCCTCTAGTGGCGCATCATGCTAGGACATTGGCCTAGAAATTCAGTTGGGCGCTGCAAGCTTTGCGCCCAGTTGGCGCCTAAAGAGGGTTTCTGCGCCAGTATAAGAGGTTGCGCTGATATTCAGCGCTGCGGTAATGGCGGCGGTAGCTGGTAGCGCTGCGCCGACACCGATGACGTCATCGGTGTGCGCAGTGCCCCGGTACCGCCCCGCTTCCGGCCCAAACCCCATATTTAGTTGCGGCCACCTCTTCTGCAGCGGCCGCAAACAACGTTCGTGAAACGGGGCCGTACTGCTGCGCTACTGGGGTGCTTTAAGGTGGAGGTGCTGCTGGCCGCTTTTTCGGCGGCCGCCTGCCCGCACCTCCCTCCCCGGCCTCCTCCACCACCCCCCCGCGGCATTGGTGGCTGATTCCCATGAGCCCGGCACTTCTCCGTGGTGCCGGGCTCATTTGCTGGCAGAATCCAGCGGCGATCTCACGGCTGCAGGCAGCTCCTCCTTAAGAGAAGGAGGAGGCCTGCAGTACCCCAGCCTGCCGCACCGCATCGGGTGGCGCAGCGGCAGCTGGAGCGCTGAAATTCACTTTCAGCGCCCCAAGCGGAGGCGGGCACACCCTGGAACAGTGCCCGGTTCCGAATTGGGGCGCTAAAAGTGAATTTCTGGCGGTCGCAACAGGCTCCGCGCGCAGCGCTAACTTTTGGGCGTTAGCCTGCTGGCGGGCCTTAACTGAATTTCTAGGCCATAGTTCCTTCTTATTGGGGTGCGGTCAGGACACGACAAAGAGGCTGTTGTCAGTGGGTGGTGCTGCTACTTGTGGACTTCAGGATGTTTGAGGACAACCTATAGTTAAAATCTTGGGGCTGGTGAATGGTTCAAGGCTTCTAATTTGGATTGTTTTGCAGTCAAGTCGAAGAATTTATTAGGATAGTCTCTTGAAGTAAGCTGTCATGGGGAATGGGAAGTGCTGCTGTACCTGTGATAAGACTCAGCTGGGTGACTAAGTGAGTCATACCAAAAAGAGGAGAGCAGACACAATTATTATTCCCCCCACTCCCCCCCGCCAAGAGTACCTTCTATTGGTTGAACCATTGGACACTAGAGGCAATGGTGTGGCAACCTGCAAAATGATCTTTGTCCTATATCTCTTTGTGGGTTCTGCTGGAGTCCCTCTATATAAAAGGAAAAAGAAAGACTTGCATTTCTATAGCGCCTTTCACGGCCTCAGGACATCGCAAAGTGCTTTACAGCCAATGAAGTATTTTTGAAGTGTTGTCACTGTTGTAATGTAGGAAACACGGCAGCCAATTTGTGCACAGCAAGCTCCCGCAAACAGCAATGCGATAATGACCAGATTATCTGTTTTTGCGATGTTGGCCAGGACACCAGGGATAACTCCCCTGCTCTTTGTCAAAATAGTGCCATGGGATCTTTTACATCCACCTAAGAGAGCAGACGGGGCCTCGATTTAACATCTCATCCGAAAGACAGCACCTCCGACATTGCAGCACTCCCTTGGTACTGCACTGGAGTGTCAGCCTAGATTTTTATGCTCAAGCCTCATGAAGTGGGAATTGAACCCACCACCTTCTTACTCAGAGGCAAGAATGCTACCATCTGAGCCACGGCTGACACAATGGGGGAAAAATTCAGTATCGCCCCCATTTGGGGCGCCATTATTGGCAGTGTGCAATGTTTAGCGCCTGCCGCAAATTATCGCCTCCGACGGCAAACTTGGCTTTTATCACCACTGGAGGTGATTGGAGCGCTAAATCAGGCGCTTCACACTTGTCTTAAGACACAAAGACTGAGTAGTGAGGCGCTACCTCAGAGCGCTGGCGAAGCAAGGAAGGGCAAATCAAAATGAACCTGCAACGTGCTGCTCAGTACCCAAAACTCCTTCACACAGCGTTGAATCACTCCAGAAGTCTCTCTCTCTCTCTCTCTCTCAGAATGCGTGGTGCAAAAATGTCACCAACAAAAAAAGCCAGTAAGCGGTCACCTTTAAATAGCGCTCCCCCAGTCCCTTTCTGACTGCAAAACGCTCCCCTCAACCCGTCGTTGCTAGCGGCAGGTGGTAAGGCAGGGGACGCCACTCAATATCTAGTCCAGGGTGCTACCGGGGCGTTGCGCGCTCGACTGACATCACAATCTGCCGGCGCAGGAGGTCGTGGCGGTAGTGTTTAGCACCGCCGCAAAATGTCTAGTTAATTTCGCGAGCGGCGCAAACATCGCCGCACCCGGGCGCTAGTTGCTTTGCGCCTCATTAGCGCTCTCTTAAGGTGCTAACGGGAGGCGCAAACCAACTGATTTTTTCCCCCAATGTCTATGAAGGGAGACCAGCGTAACTCAATGGAAAATGGCAGGGGACCAGTTGCGAGGGATCTCAGCTGTTCCCAGAATGTAGCTGTCTGCGTTGTAAGGGGCAGAATCTCCTTCCACCCCTAACGAGACAAATGTCATTAAGGGCTCAGAACCAGGGCGGCAATTCCCTACGCTGAGAGTCCCCATGTCCCCAACATAACATTGGAGGCAGATACGCCCAGAGAGATGATGCATACAAGCCTTCGCATGGATGTAAGTAGATCCCAGCAAGAGAGCCTCAGCCCGGAATAAGGCTTGGATTCTGTGTATGCTGAGATTTAACAATAAATCTCATCAGCCCCATTACGTACAGGTCTGACGGAAAAGTGCATAGTGTCTGGGGTTGGGGAACCCCAACCCCACTCCCCCCACAAAGACAGCCAGATTGCCCGTAGTGACACGTGCACCCACTGGATCAATGTAAAGTAGATGTTTCCTGTGGAGTGCACCTGTGGACACGATCCCTGCGTAACTGCCGAGATCATGCACCGTTGAATTTTGGGGCCATTAACTCCCCCAGCTGAAGGAAGAACATGAATTGGTTTATCACAATGTGGTGAACACAAATGTTAGTTCTTATCAGTTTCATTTTTCCCAAAACATTCGCTAGTTCTTATGAATTTACAATAAGGGCTCAAGGTTATTTTAAACACCACCATGCTTCAAGAGTAGGCAGAATTTGTGCTGTAATGATTAACATAATTATTTTATGATTTGATTTGTGTTATCTTTTGTATAATTTTGCAATTGAAAATGACTGCGCTGACTTCTTAAGTGAGGAATAATGATAATTGAATTCATAATTTTTTGCTTTAATATACTTTCCCTTCATTGATCATCCAATGCTTTAATATTTATTGGATTTGGTAATACATTCCATTAGTAGTTCTTGGAAGAAATGAATTGCTGCCAGACCTGTCACACGTATGTGATGTATGGAGCTAATGGTGGACAGTGAATGCCTTACAATCGATGGGTTTTGATTGCTTCATAAATTACAAGAAAACAGTTTTAATGCTGGTTTATCAAACCATTTGGGTTTTGAGATTGTGTTGCACCCTTTTATATTATATATGTTTTTACATCTGTCCATTGCTGGTGATGTATTTATCCCAAGGAGTATTCCATCATCAAAGTAGGATTGACTCATGCAGTGTAACTGTAAATTGATGGCCATTTATTTGAATTATTTGACAGGAAATCGAGTGTTTTACAAGAACTCAAACTTCTATGTGCATGATGTGGCAGGAAGGATACGTTGCTCGTGGTTTCATTACACTGCATGAAGCTCAGTTTTATCATAGTTTGCTAATGTTCTAGTCTCTTTATCCTGGAAGTTGTAAAATCTGTTTTTTGTACCAATAATTTTAAAGGTCTCATCCATTGCATGAGTTTCTCCAGACCTCAAGGCTGCTCGTCTGCAGCTGAAACCCTCATCCATACTTTATTACCTCCAGACTCAACTATTCCAATGCTCTCCTGGACAGCCTCCAATCTTCCACCATCCAGAAACTTAAAATCATCCAAAACTCTGCTACCCGTATCCTAAGTTGCACCCAGTCCCATTCACCCATCTCCCCTGTGCTTGCTGATCTACATTGGTTCCCAATCTGCCAAAGCCTCAGTATTAAAATTAACATCTTTGTGTAAAAGCCCCTCCATGGCCTCACCTCTCCCTATCTCTGGAACCTCCTCCAGCCTTACAACCCTCTGAGATCTCTGCGCTCCTCCAATTCTGGCCTCTTGTGATTCCCCTCTTCCTTCGCTATTGTTGTCTTTGCATTCAGCCGTCTGGACCCTAAGTTCTGGAACTCCTTCCCTAAACCTCTCCCCCTCTCTACCTCTCTCCTCCTTTAAGATGCTTCTTAAAACCATCTCTTTGACCAAGCTTTTGGTCATCTGTCCTAATGTCTCCTTCTTTGGCTCGGTGTCAAATATTGTTAAATAATGCCCCGTGAAGCTCTTTGGGACATTTTACTACATTAAAGGCTTTGTATAAATACAAGTTGTTGATGTTGTTGCATGGATGTGTCTTTTTCAATGTCCTAATTAGGAGAAGATTGATACATACTCAACTGTCCCTCCTTAGAAACTGGTTGCAGCCCCCCTTCCCCTTCCCATTCTCTTCCCTTGCCCTCGTCCTATCCTACCCTTCCTCTTCCCCTTTGCCTCTCAAGCCTTATAGGTTGATCAGCTGCCAAAAATACCAGAGAACATTGAGATAAACAGCACTAAAAGAGTGCCAGGAATTTGTATCATTTGACATGAAACCAAAAAAAATCAACAAATCCCCCATCCTCAACAATACCAAGAAACCAAGAAACAGAAATATGGTTAAAAGAGAGAATTTGCATTTAAGTATTTTTTACGACTTTGGGGTGCCACAAGGTGCTTCACAGCCAATGAAGTACTTTTTGAAGTATGTAGTCACTGTTAGTTTAGGCAAACGTGGCAGCCAATTTGCACACAGCAAGGTTCCACAATCAGCAATAAGATAAAAATTAGCTAATCTGTTTTATTGGTGTTGGTCGGGAGATAAATGTTGGCCCAGACATGGGGAGGGTTCCCCAACTCTTCTTTGAATAGTGTCATAGGAACTTTTACATGCATTTGGGAGGGCAGATGAGACTTCTGTTTAATGTCTCATCCAAAAGAAGGCACCTCTGACAGTCCATCTCTCCCTCAGTACAATTGAAAGAAAGCATCTTACTATAGCGTCTCCTATTACATTGCACAATAGGCTGTTCATGCCGAGGTGCAATTAGTCACTTGTCACGTGTCTGCTACCAATTTATTTGTAAGTGATAAGCTAGCTCATCCAGGGGGCAGTGAGTTCATTCAGGGCATAACTGAGTCATGCAAGTAACAAAAATCCTAGGCTGGAATTTTACGGGGGGGTCAGCGGGCGGAATTGGTAGCGAGTTCGGTGGGACAGTGTTTTTTTTGACAATGGGTCGGGACTCTGCCCTCAACCCACTGCCTGTCCCAATGTCGGGTCAGTCAGCGCTGAGCAGACCCGACAGGCAATGGCGGGGAACCCAATTAAACGGATTATTGCCTTGTTGACAGATCATTTACAGGCTTTTTTAACTTACCTTTTCACTTTAATTTCATGGCCAAGGGAACCAGGCTGTTCAGGGACCACAGCTGTCAACCTGAGGTGGGAGTTCAGTGGCCATTGCTCCAGCTGATTCTTTGACAGCTTCAAATGTACAGTAAAAGCTCCCATCTGACAGATCTTCACTTTTCTCAGCCACAAGCTGTTTCTCTGTCCATTTCCAGCACAGATTCTGCAGGCTTTCCACTTTCCACTCTCCATCCAGTATCACCTCTTTGGAAGAGCTCTCTCACCATTGACAGAATGCTTCTGTCATCTATACTTTACCTACCATCTAGTCAATCAACATGGGTGCCTTTTATACTGTCTCACCTTGGTCCTCAGAATCCAACCATGATCAGCCGCAACACCAGCAGCACCAGGCACACCAGCAGCACCAGCAACAACACCAACCTTCTCTGCAATCACCTGATGCTGCACAGGACACAGGGCATCAGCACCTGAACACATTGCTGCCCGGGTGGCTAGGGATGGCCTCACCATGGCCAGATTTATTTCACTTGACACTGTACACCCTAGCGGCCACATGATGCACCAGGTTGGCAGCACCCCACACCAACACCATAAAGCATCCCTACACTGCCTAAGCCATTCCTTTCACACTCATCACCATTGCGGGGGGTACCATTATGCCTCACCATATGATGAGAGGCACAAGGGGATGAAGGTGAGTGTGGCTTTGTGCTAATGTTTTCTAACCTAATGAGATCATTGAAAGGCTTGCGCCACTGCACCTAGGCCCTCCTGAAGACATCCCTGCTTGTGATCTCCTCTGCAATGTGCAACCAGGCTGTGTTGGTCCCCTGGGGAGGTGTCTTCCATCCATCAGAAGGGAACAGGGCCTCCCTGCATGTTGTGATTCCCTTCATAAGCATACGGTATGTTCATCCCTACTCCTTCTTCTCACATCCCACTTCCCCTCACCCTACAAACGTTTCGCACTTTCTAGCTAATCATGTCGCATGCATGCATTTCTCCCTTCCTACCCCTGTCCCTTCACCTTAACCTGAGTGAGATCATTACATTTCTTCCTGCATTGTGTGTGGGTCCTGAGGACCACAGTGCTGCCCGAGACGTGCTGCGCTACCTCCCTCCACATGATACGGAAGACTTGTGGCAAGGGCCTCCTGCCACTTGCCAGGTACAGCACCGCCCTCCGTCTCTCCACAGTGAACACCAACATCTCCAATGCTTGATCGTAGAATCTGCAGGCTCTCTCCCTCGGGCGTGGATCTGCCATGACTACAGCTGGTTGAGTCCTCCTGCTCCTGCTCCTGTTCCTGCTCCTGCTTCTGCTTACTGAGGCAGCTGCACAGCCAGCAATCCTGAGAATGATTTTCTGCAGCATCAGTGAACCTCCCCTTTAAGTACTGAAAAAAGTCAGTGGCAATCATGACTTGCGATTACCCCAGCCCTGTCTTTCGATCTATTTCATTTCCTTTCCAGTTTTGAAAAAGGGTTAGACCCGAAACGTCGACTCTATTTTCTCTCCACGGATGTTGCCTGGCCTGCTGAGTTTTTCCAGCATTTTCTGTTGTTATTCCTGATATTGGTCCACCCTGTGAGTATAATGAACTTGGGCTTTAAGACTTGAATTAGGGCTCCAATCATTTCTTTGAGCATTGAGCATGAATTTTGTGTGCAGTCTAAAGCATTAGTACCTATGCGCTAATTCTCCAACTTTTCAAATGATACCGCCCATTCCTGGGCTATAATGAATTTCTAGCCTTTTACATGGGGAGAGGAGGGGAAATTGGTAAGATAATCATAAAGGACAAGCCAACAGAACAGGCAATCATAGACCCATTTGTCTTACTTCCAATTCCATGTAAAATAATGGAATCGATCATCAGGATTAAACCTGAGGATTATCCATACAACAATAACCTAGTTAATAGTAATCAGTATGGCTTCACAGAATCACAGAATCACAGAAACCCCACAGTGCAGAGAGAGGCCATTTCGGCCCATCGAGCCTGCACCGACACATATCCCACTCGATCCCCGTAACCCCTAGATCAACACATATCCCACCCTATCCCCGTGTATTTAATCCCCCTAACACTAAGGGTCAATTTATCATAGCCAATCAACCTAGCCCGCACATCTTTGGACTGTGGGAGGAAACCGGAGCACCCGGAGGAAACCCACGCAAACATGGGGAGAATGTGCAAACTCCACACAGACAGTCACCCGAGGCCGGATTCGAACCCGGGTCTCTGGCGCTGTGAGGCAACAGACCAACTTCCTCAGCTTCTTTGAGGAAGTGACAACCCAAGTGGACTGTTCTGATGTGGTGTACTTTGACTTCCAAAAGGCTTTTGATGAAAGTCTATTACTTAAACGCAAAGCTGAAGAGATTCAGGGAAACTGGGAATGGATAAGAAACTGGCTGCAGGGTAGGAAACAACAAGCATGCATTAGTGAAGTTATGTAAAGTGAGAGAAAGTACTGAGCGAGGGGGCCTCAGGGCTTGGTGTTGGCACCACTGTTATTTCAAGCTTACATAAATAACTTAGATTCAGAAAGTTAATGCAAAGTACTCAAATTTACAAATAATATCAAATTAGGAGGGGCAGTGGAACCAGAAGAGGAAGCTCAGAAATTACAGAACGAGTCACACAAGATATGTAAGTGGATGGAACAATGGCTGGATTAAATTTCATGCAGACAAGTGTAAAGTCCACCACTTAGGAAAAAGATAGATGATATGCATATTCCATGAATGGTGTTGAAATGGCTCGGGATGAAGCTGAAAGAGATTTAAGAGTCTTAGTAGACCTGATGCTAAACAGGGCCAATACTGAGCAGTAATCAATAAAGTCAATAGGACTTTGAATTACATAACATAAAAAGTAGAATATGAGTCAGAGGAGATAGTGATCATACTTTACATTACGCTTGTCAGATGGCACTTGGAATACTGTATTCGGTTCTGGTCAGCAAGAAACAAGAGAGACGTTCCAACCCTGGAGGCAGAGCGGTTGATCGGTTATTAGGAACTCGACTTTTCAGTCTAGAAAGGAGGGGAATAAGAGGTGATCTTATAGAGGTATATAAAGTTGTTAAGGGTATAGAAAAACTACGGGACACTGGCAGAAACTAGAGGAGGGTACTCTTAGGGCTGATTTCAGGAAATTATTCTTCACTAAAAGAATGAACCAACATGTGGAATAAGCTAGCAGATACAGCAGTGGAGGCAAAAACCCTGGAATTGTTTAAAAACAATTGGATGCTATAATGGGAGGACCTTAGGATCTCTCTGGCTGGAATAATGGCCTTTCTTATCTTGTGAAAATAAAATGATGCTGTTTATTTCCAATCTTTTCTGATTTTACTCCAAATAATTCCAACGTGATTGACTTAGAGAACTGAATTTGGTTTGGCTCCCCTCCTTCTTGCATATTATGGTTATATATTACCAAACTACTTTCCTCATGAGAGCACCCTGTTGACTTAAATACATTTTCTTATGAAACAGTTTAGATTCACCTGAAAGTCCCAACTTTGAACTTTGAACAAGCTGGCCACCAAACTCCACACTCTAGGCCTGAACACTTCCCTCTGCAACTGGACCCTGGACTTCCTAACAAACAGACCCCAGTCTGTCAAATTAGGTAACCACACCTCCCCCCCCCGACCCTGAACACGGGGGCCCCACAAGGATGTGTGCTGAGACCCCTCCTCTACTCCCTCTTCACCCACGACTGTGTGGCTGTTCATGGTTCCAACACCATCATCAAGTTTGCGGATGATACCACGGTAGTAGGCCAGATCACCAACAACGATGAGTCAGCCTACAGGGAGGAGGTCCAGCATCTCGTGAAGTGGTGCGCCGATAACAACCTGGCCCTTAACATCAAGAAAACCAAAGAAATCATTGTGGACTTCAGGAAGTCTAAAGGCGGAAGTCACACCCCCATCCACATCAATGGGGCTGTGGTGGAAAGGGTGGACAGCTTTAATTCCTCGGAGTCCACATCACGGAAGACCTCTCCTGGTCCCTCAATACCTCCTCTCTGGTGAAGAAGGCCCAGCAGCGCCTATATTTCCTAAGGAGGCTGAAGGGATGTAACCTGTCACCCCTGATCCTCTCTAACTTTTACCGCTGCACAATAGAGAGCATCCTGACGAACTGTATCACAGTATGGTATGGCAGCTGTAGCTACTATGACCGGAAAGCCCTACAGCGGGTAGTCAAAACTGCCCAATGCATTACCGGCACCCGGCTACCGACCATAGAGCGCATATACCAGAAACGCTGTTTACGGAGGTCACGGTCCATCATCAAAGACCCTACACACCCCAGCCACAGTCTGTTCGCCCTCCTGCCATCTGGGAGACGCTACAGATGCATTCGCACCTGTACGACCAGATTTAGGAACAGCTTCTTTCCCAGGGCTGTCATCCTACTGAACTCCACAAATAAACTCTAAAGCCTGCACATCTGCCAATGCACTTTATTATGGTTATGTTTATGTTAATGTATTACAAGCCAAATGTATGTTGAATGTTTAAATGTCTTAATTTAAATGTACACTCTCGGGAGTCGCAAGCCTACATTTCGTTGTACTGCACTTGTGCACTAACAATGACAATAAAGTTGATTATTATTATTATTATTATTATTAAGGGTAAATTTTATGGAGTTTTGCTGTACAGGTGTGGATCAAAGATGGATGGCAGATTTCAGCATGTCCGAATCACTGTGCTCCTGATTTTCCAGTGATTAATTTACCCTAATGCTCCAAAGATGTAGCTGATTCCTTACTAACATTTATTCTTTGTTCTGGTAGTTTGACATCATTGGAGCTTTCTGAAAGAAACAATGCATAGGTGTTGGGCTGTCACATGTAAAAGCGACAGAATGTTGCATCATTTATAAATATTGGCTAAGTACATAAGAGAGCATGGAATGAGTTAAGACCATTGGCCATGAAGCCCACTTCACCCATGATCATGTAGAATCTGCACCATCATTTATTTAATCAGCTGTGAAGGGTAGCGCTGCAAAATTTCTTCTCACAATATTCACCTCCGTCTAGGAAACAGCGGAGGGTCAAATTGGTCCTCAGCAGTGGCACAAATCGGGCGACAGTGAATCGGCAGCTCATTTTACACCCCGTCCTATCTTTCTGGACAGTTTAGTTACCGTAGTTTATGTGAACATTACGGATGATTCTTTCTGCACAGAAGTGCAGCACAAGGCACTTTACAGAAACATCTTTGCTCCTTCAGGCTCCACTGGGTATTACCTTTTGCTGTTGTGTGCATCCTGCTTTACTTGTTCTCTACCTTAAGGATAACTCTAAGATAATGTGCGATAAAGCCCTGTCCTACAGAAAAAAAAACCTTACCTGTAACATTGCCCACAATAAGATTTGAACGCTATTACATCTGAAATCATTTTTCAAAATATATATTTACATATATTTAACCTCCTGACTGGCGCCACTATTTTCCCCCTTGTAGAGAACCTGGGCTCTGAGATGCGATTTTCAGTTGGCCACACTCCCACATAGTACTAAACTCCTACTCAAGTGGATGTTTGGAAGCTTTGGTTTTGACATAGCACGCACTGTGCAACACCCCTAAAAATCACCATGTCTGCTTTAGCAACTAATTTTGGTTTCTGGTTTATCCCAGAGTCTGTCACCTAATCCTTCCCAATTTTCCTTTATTTTTGTTGGTGTATATATATGTATGTATATACATGTGGTGCTTAACCCAACTTGTGCTACTATATCGGGTAAAATTAGTGATTATGCAATTACAATGATAAACAAGTTGACAAGTGATGCAACTTCAAAAACATTTGTTCAGTGATGTGGTTTTATAATAGTATGATTGGTACATTGCATAAAACCCAAGAATTCCCTTTTTTCAGTAACTGTGAGAGGCAATGAAGAGTGACAGTTCTCTATTGCCAGAGGGAAAGCAGCACTTTTGTGCATAAAATGCTGATATAGGCACAGCGTGGGATCATGCTCCTGGGAAGAGGACTGAAGCCACTTTTCATTTCGGACATCTTATTATGAGGCCTACCACTGTTTTCTGCAACACAACAGCTAGTTTGAAAACTGATAGTTGTACGAAGACCTGAGTCTGGATTAGAGACCAGTCAACAAGAATATTAAATCCACAGGAATACCTAAGGGCCACTGCTATATATTTTCTTTGAATCTCATGCTTAAGTCTCACTAATAAGTTCTCATCTTTCTTTTCACAAACTGGAATGTAACAATATTCTTATATTTGGGTTACAATGTTTGATTTTTTTTTTAAATTGCAGGGAAGCAGTACGTTTTAATCAGTAAGATAAGAAATTATTTAAAGATATAGGCCTAGAAATTCAGTATTGCCACGTTTGTGGCGCTACAGCCGGGCGGCCGCTAAAGTTTGCGCCCGGCGCAACTTCGCGCCACCTTCGCCGATATTCAGTGGCATCGCCCCAAGAGGTTGCTGCTGCGCTAAAACAGGCGATGCACGACTATCATTAGGCGCTAAGCCGGCGGCCCGGGGCGATACCCCCGAGGGCGGGCGCAGCGCAGGTGCGGCGAGTTGCTGATTGACGGCAGACACTCTGGCGCCGGTCAGCTCTTAAAGGGGGAGGGTGGATTTGTTTGCCTGCCACGCCCTGCACACTGCAGCCCTGAAGCAAGGCCTGACCACTGCTGCTTCATCTGTGCAACGCCCAGGACTATGGAGAAGGCCAGGGAGAGAGCGCAGCGCTTCAGCGACGGCGACCTGAGGGTGTTGGTTGGCGCAGTGGAGCGCAGGTGCCATGTTCTGTTCCCTGAAGGTGGCAGGAGGCCGCTGCCCAGCGCCTATCGGAAAGCCTGGAGGGAGGTGTCAAACAGGGTGACCTCCAACAGCGTGGTTGCCAGGACTCCTGTGCAATGCCGGAAAAAGTTCAACGACCTCACTCGGGTTGTCAGGGTGAGTGCCCTTTCCAGTGTCCTCCTCATCCCTGCATGTGCGCCTCAGTTTATGGGCAAAGGGACCTGAAAGCCCTAATGGCCAGCCCTCATCCAGCAGCTATGGGACTGTCATGAAAATCACTTGCACATTCAGCACTTCACACACTGTACAAGCTATTCGACCATGGGAGGCAGTGCAGCCAAGATCAGGGCTTCACACTGTCAGGGCTAGTCCACCATGGGAGGCAGTGCAGCCAAGATCAGGGCTTCACACTGTCAGGGCTAGTCCACCATGGGAGGCAGTGCAGACAAGATCAGGGCTTCACACTGTACTTAGAGGCCGTCCTTTCTCTTGCAGGCCAAGGTGGCGCACAACCGGAGGCAGCAGCGTGAGACCGGGGGAGGCCGTCCTGACCTCAAAGAGCTCTCCGACCTGGACCAGCATGTGGAGCGCATTATGGCAGGCCGGCTGATTGGCCCCGTCGCCAGTGGAGATGCCGACCCTGTTCTGGGCCCCAATGGTAAGGGCATCACCTTTTTGACCTCTCTCTTTCCACTTGCACCTCAGAACAGCATCCTTTGCCACTGTCCGACCAATGCAGTGCATGGCAGCACTCATGCCTCCCTCGCTGCCGCCCTGTCCTCACTCTAAAGCAACTCTTGTGCCTCCCTGCTTTCAGATGGTGAATCGCCAGGTGAGGAGGCGGGCCCTCAAGCTGCCACTGTCAGTGATTCTGAATTCGAGGAGGAGGAAGAGGAAGCCGGCCCATCAGTGCCACCCTCAGCCGAGGCAGCCCATGGCGATGATGGGGACATGTCCTCCCTGGAGGGGAGCCGGGGGGAAGGGTCGGAGGAGAGTGAAGCTCCGGGGCCCAGCGGCCTGCAGCAACGCGGGAGGGTGGGGAAGCTCGGCGGACTTCTCCCCAGAGGGTGAGTGCGGCCTCCAGTCCTGCGACGGTGAGCGCAGAGGAGGTGCGGCTCCTAGAGGAAATGGCCGCCCAGGCTGAGCACAGGCACACTGAGCTCATGGCTGCAGTGGCAAGGATGCCTGACTCCATAGAGTCACTGTCAAGGAGTGTGCAGGAATTCGGGGCAGCACAGGTGGCTTCTAGCCAAGTGCTCAGTCGTGCCGTCCATTCACTGTCTGGTGTCATGCGGACACAGACCAGGGCCACACGGGCACTAACTGCTGCCACCCTCGCTGGATCGGCCAGGCATCGCCAGGGCACTCACCGCGCCGCAGCAGCCCAGCAGTCTGTGCTTCAGCAGATTGCTGCGCATGTTGCAGTGCTGGCCCGTGCGAGAGCCACTGTCTCAGGCGACCAGGGAGTACCTGTGATCTGTCAGGTTGGCAGCATTCCTGCAGCCGACACTGCCACTCCTCCGTTGCAGCTGCCACCAGCCGCTGGACAGAGTGCTGCCACACAAGCAGAGTTGCACCTTGATATACCTATCAATTCGTCCAATAAAAAGCGACGAGTTAGGAACGTAACTAAAGGTTTTTATTGACTAAATAACAGAGCCCACCCTCGTGGGTGATCGGGTCCAACAAGGAGGAATACCAGCCAGTCGACTACCTTTATACCTGGGCAGGTAGGTGGAGCCATGGGCGGAGTCGGAGGTGGTCAGCCCAGGTATAACAGCGCGACAAGAGGTGACCTCGTATAGTGATACAACAGTGAGAACAGTGATAACAATACAACAGTGATAACTATAGTGTAACGATAGTGAACGATAAAAGTGGTTTACCACATTCACCCCTTGTTTAGATTTGAGTCCGGCGGGGTGAAGTGTACTACCAGTTCTGGTATGTCAGTCTGTCCGGAGGCCTCGTAAGCCTCTCCGATCGTCGCAGCGGCGGTGCTGCGTTATCCGGTGTTAATGCTGGTGTCTGCGTGGTCGGCGAAGGCTCGTGGGGTTCCGGCATGCCGTCTACCTGGGCTGGAATTGGGGGATGGTGGGGGGGGTAAAGGTGGTGTCTCCGGAGTGCCCGAGGGTGCGAGGTCTCATAAGGAGACAGTGTCCTCCCGCCCGTCTGGGTAAGCCACGTAGGCGTACTGGGGGTTGGCGTGCAGGAGGTTCACCCTCTCGACCAGGGGGTCCGTTTTATGGGCCCTCACGTGCTTTCGCAGCAAGACGGGCCCCGGAGAGGTCAGCCAGGTTGGTAGAGTGGTTCCCGTAGTCGACTTCCTGGGGAAAACAAACATTCGTTCATGGGGGGTGGCGTTAACGGCAGTGCAAAGTAGTGACCGGATGGAGTGCAGCGCTGTCGGGAGGACTTCCTGCCAGCGGGAGGTTGGGAGGCCCTTAGACTTTAAGGCTAAGAGGACGGCCTTCCATACCGTCGCGTTCTCTCTTTCCACCTGGCCGTTCCCTCGGGGGTTGTAGCTGGTGGTCCTACTTGCTGCAATACCTCTCGCTAGTAGGAACTGACGGAGTTCCTCGCTCATGAAGGAGGAGCCCCGGTCACTATGTATATAGTTCGGGAACCCGAACAAGGCGAAGAGGTCGTTCAGGCACTTGATGACCGTGGTACTGGTCATGTCTGGGCAGGGGAAGGCAAAAGGGAAATGGGAGTACTCATCAACGATGTTGAGGAAGTACACATTGCGGTCAGATGACGGTAGAGGCCCCTTAAAGTCGATGCTCAGGCGCTCGAAGGGGCGGGTGGCCTTGATCAGGCTTGCTCTGTCCGGCCTATAGAAGTGCGGTTTGCACTCGGCGCAGGTCTGGCAGTTCCGGGTCATGGTCCTGACCTCCTCGATGGAGTAGGTCAGGTTGCGGGCCTTAATGAAATGGTAAAGTCTGGTGACCCCGGGGTGGCAGAGGTCATTGTGGAGGGTCTGAAGTCTATCAATATGCGCGCTGGCGCATGTAATTCGTGAAAGAGCATCAGGGGGTTCGTTCAGCTTACCTGGCCGGTACAAGATATCATAATCGTAGGTGGATAGCTCGATTCTCCATCTCAAGATCTTGTCATTCTTGATTTTGCCCCTCAGCTTGTTATTAAACATGAAAGCAACCGAACGTTGGTCGGTGAGGAGGGTAAATCGTTTGCCTGCCAGGTAATGCCTCCAGCGCCGTACCGCCTCCACAATTGCCTGGGCTTCCTTCTCGACCGACAAGTGTCGGATCTCGGGGCCCTGTAGGGTCCTTGAGAAGAAGGCCACCGGCCTCCCCTCCTGGTTAAGGGTAGCGGCTAGGGCGAAGTCGGATGCATCGCTCTCCACTTGGAAGGGGATGGACTCATCCACTGCGTGCATTGTGGCCTTGGCTATGTCTCCCTTGATGAGGGAGAAGGCCGCACACGCTTCCTCCGTGAGGGGGAAGGATGTGGACTTCATGAGGGGTCTGGCTTTGTCCGCATAATTGGGCACCCATTGGGCATAGTAGGCGAAGAGCCCCAGGGTTCTCTTAAGTGCCTTAGGGCAGTGGGGGAGGGGTAGCTCCATGAGGGGGCGCATTCTTTCGGGGTCGGGGCCGATGAGTCCGTTCTCTACTACACAGCCAAGGATGGCAAGGCGCGAGGTGTTAAACACACATTTCTCCTTATTGTAGGTGAGGTTCAGCCGTTGGGCCGTACGGAGGAATTTCTCCAGATTCACGTCATGGTCCTGCCGGTCGCGGCTGCAGATGGTGACGTTATCTAGATAGGGGAATGTGGCCTGCAGTCCGTTCTGGTCAACCATCCGGTCCATCTCCCTTTGGAAGACCGAGACCCCGTTGGTGACACCGAAGGGGACCCTAAGGAAGTGGTATAGGCGCCCATTCGCCTCGAAGGTGGTGTACTGGCGGTCCTCGGGGTGGATAGGGAGTTGGTGGTAGGCCGACTTAAGGTCGATGGTCGAGAATACGCGGTATTGTGCAATCTGATTGACCATGTCAGATATGCGGGGAAGGGGGTATGCGTCCAGCTGGGTGTATCTGTTTATGGTCTGGCTGTAGTCGATGACCAGGCGATTTTTATCGCCGGTCTTAACGACCACGACCTGGGCACGCCAGGGGCTGTTGCTCCCCTCGATAATGCCCTCTTTTAGGAGGCGCCGCACCTCAGAGCTAATGAAGGCTCTGTCCCCAGCGCTGTACCGCCTGCTCTTGGTAGCGACGGGTTTGCAGTCGGGGGTGAGGTTAGCGAACAGGGAAGGTGGCGGCACCTTGAGGGTGGATAGGCTGCAGGTGTTACGCGGTGGGCGGTTTAACATTCGCTGGTTGTCGACTGTGAGTGGGGGGAGGGGTCCACCGTATGCTAGGGTTACACTTTGGAGGTGGGATTGGAAGTCCAGCCCTTGTAGGACGGCAGCGCAGAGCTGGGGGAGGACGAGGAGTTTAAAATTTTTATACTCCGTACCCTTAACCGACAAGGTCACAACACAGTAGCCGCTAATGTCCGTGGCGTGGGACCTCGATGCCATCGAGATTCGGTTGTGCGTTGGCAGGACAGGGAGGGAGTAGTGGCTCACCGTGTCTGGGTGGATGAAGCTCTCCGTGCTTCCGCTGTCGAACAGGCAGGTCGTGGCGTGGCCGTTTACTTTGATGTCCATCATCGACTTGGACAGGTGGTGTGGGCGGGCTTGATCCAGAGTGACGGAGGCTAGTGTGTAGGTAAGCGAGTCGTTGTCGTCTGCGGGCGAGGCGGTCGTCGGGTCCGGGGGCCCGGTGGCAGTCGGGCGTGGTGGGTAAAATGGCGTCTCCCACGAGGTAGGACAAAATGGCGGAGAAGATGGCTGCCCCCATAACTCACATGAGGCACTATTGGGGTCGGTTGCCTTGATCAAAGATGGCCACCCCCATGACTCACGTGTGGGGATGCTGGCCTCAGTTGCCTTGAAAGAAGATGGCCGCCCCCACAGTTCGCATGAGGCACTGCTGGCCTCTGAAGATCCGCTCCTGCAGGCCTTAGAGAAGTGGCCTTTCTTCCTGCAGGTTGAGCAGGTAGAGTTCCTGGCTGGGCAGCGCGACCTCGGGTGCTTCTCCTGGCCGCAAAAGAAGCAGCCGGCGGCCCGATCGCGGGTGCCCGATGTCGGAGCCGGTACCGGGGGTGGCGGTCCTGGTCGGGTCCGGGACGCCGACGCTGAGGTAGGTCCCGGGGGCGGCGCTGCGAAGGGTATTGCGGTAGGGGTCAGGCCCGAGTCCCAGGGTCGCGAGCAGTACCTGGAAAACGCCTCCTGGTCCTGATGGGCCACCTCTAGGGAGAGAGCGAGGGCTTCAGCTTTGTCCAGGTCGAGGTCTTTAGCTTCAAGCAGTCTTTGCCGTGAGTAGTCGGACCGTAGGCCTTTCACAAAGGCATCGCGGATATTATCTTCCGTATTTTCAACAGCCGTCACCGCTTTAAAGTCACAGTTCCTGCCGAGTGCTCTTAGCGCCCGTAAAAATTCAGCTACAGACTCTCCCGGCTGTTGCGGGCGGGATCTTAGGAGGTGCCTGGTGTACATGTAATTTACCGGGCTCCGGTACTGCTGTTTCAGTAGGTTGATAGCGGCCTCGTATGTAGTCATGTCCTGGATGAGTGCGTATACTCTCGGGCTCGCTTGGGCGTTCAGAACTCTTAGTTTGGATCTCTGAGGGACGCCGGATTCTTCCAGGTAGGATTCGAAGCAGTCCAGCCAGTGTTTGAAGTTGAGGGCTGAGTTTGCTGCCTGTGGGTTTAGATCCAGGTACGGTGGTTTGAGGGCTTGCAGCCAAGCCGGCTGGTGTGGCTGGCGTAGCCCGGTGTCTGAAAGCTGCTGTGGCTGTGCTTCTGGGAGGGCTTCTGGCTGGCCAGTAGTAGACATCTTTAAAATTTAGTCAATAAAATTGATATACCTATCAATTCGTCCAATAAAAAGCGACGAGTTAGGAACGTAACTAAAGGTTTTTATTGACTAAATAACAGAGCCCACCCTCGTGGGTGATCGGGTCCAACAAGGAGGAATACCAGCCAGTCGACTACCTTTATACCTGGGCAGGTAGGTGGAGCCATGGGCGGAGTCGGAGGTGGTCAGCCCAGGTATAACAGCGCGACAAGAGGCGACCTCATATAGTGATACAACAGTGAGAACAGTGATAACAATACAACAGTGATAACTATAGTGTAACGATAGTGAACGATAAAAGTGGTTTACCACACACCTTTCAGCAGCCGGCCCCTCCAGGGCCAGACCTGGTCCAGGCCGACCCCCAAGGGCATCTGCCGTCTCGCCATGTGACCCTCAGCAGCCTTCCCCCAGCCTTGCTGCAGCCACTGGGGTCCCAGTGAGGAGGAGCTGCAGGGCGGGCAGGGGCCAGTCACGGATGCGAAAGGCCTCACTCTCACAGGCCAAAAAGTAGAAGGTGTGCCCAAATGTTTTGTTTCACATGCAAAGGCCGAGACTGTTCGTTTTGTGTTTTTTGAAAGGCCGAGACTGTTCGTTTTGTGTTTTTTGAAAGGCCGAGACTGTTCGTTTTGTGTTTTTTGAAAGGCCGAGACTGGTCGATTTGTGTTTTTTGAAAGGCCAAGACTGGTCAATTTGTGTTTTTTGGGGGGGCTTCTCTCCATTAGTTTGTAATGCGGGAAGGGCAGAGGTTTCCAAGTAATAAATGTTCTTAAATTGCACTGTCCATGCTTTATTTTGGAAGTCCTGGTTGCCCTGCTCGGCTGAGGGCTTGTGGAGCGGCTACATTCATCTGGTGACATTGGCACAAGCCATTCCCTGAGAGGGGGCCTAGAACCGACGTTCAATAAGCTGCCGACGGGCGGCCCTTGCACTTTCTGCCTCCCTCCTGTGCTGGTCCTCCTCCTCCTCCTCCTCCTCCTCCTCCTCAGGTGGTCCTCCAATCTCTGGTGGCAGTGGCTGAGTCCTGCGGATAGCCAGGTTGTGCAGCATGCAGCACACGACCACGAAATGGGAGACTCGCTCAGGCGAATATTGGAGGGCTCCTCCGGAACAATCCAGACAGCGGAACCGTTGCTTCAGGACGCTGATTGTTTGCTCAATGATGTTCCTGGTTGCTTGATGGCTGTCATTGTATCCCTCTTCAGCAGGGGTGCTGGGCGCACGGAGCGGGGTCATCAGCCAGGTGCACAAAGGATAGCCTTTGTCCCCGAGAAGCCATCCTTGTGGGTGAGGCTGGGCCTCGAACATGTCTGCCACAGAAGTCTGGCGCAGGATGAAGGCATCGTGGCTGCTGACTGGAAAGCGGGCATTGACAGCTAGGATGAGCTGCCTGTGGTCACACACCAACTGCACGTTGAGCGAATGGTAGCCCTTCCGGTTGCGGTAATCCTCGGTATTCTCCAGAGGTGCCCGCAAAGCCACATGCATGCAGTCAATGGCGCCCTGCACCATGGGGAAGCCCGCTAATGCTGCAAAGCCCATTGCACGCTGTTGCTGCTTGACAAGGGCCATGGAGAAGGAGATGAACTGACGTCTCCTTCTGAAAAGGGCATTGGTCACCTGGCGGATGCAGCAATGCACGGCAAACTGGGAGATGTTGCAAATGTCCCCAGTAGCGGATTGGAAGGAGCCGGTGGCATAGAAGTTGAGAGACACCGTCACCTTCACTGCCACCGACAGAGACGTCCTGCTCCTCAGCTGTGGCTGCAGATCTCCGCGAAGCAGGTGGCAGATCTCAGTGACCACCGCCCTTCGGAATCGCAGCCTCCGAACACACTGCTCGTCAGACATGTTCAGATATGAGAGCTGCTGGCGGTATACCCTGGGTGGGTAAGGCCTCCTTTGCCGACGCCTGTTGCCCCCTCTCCGTCTGGCCATGACTGCCACTCTCTCACGGCGTCTGTGAGCCCTTTGAATGCAATGGAGAAGGCCAACGTTTGCACCCATTGCAGCCCCCATTATATGTTTGCAATCAATGATATGACACTGAAGTTAAAGACAAGTGCAAAGCTGTGGCCTGAAGCCACAAGTACCTGTGCGAGTGTTGAGCCAAAGCAGAAAGCTCTCTACCTTTGTCTCTCTGCAAAGATCCGTCTCTCACAAAGAAGGAGTGTTGCAAAATGGCTGCCTTTTCTACTGCAGGAGGAGTGCCCTTTAATTTGCGCCCCCCGCGCCCCGCAGCGACTGGGAACTGTTCCCCTCTACCAGTCGCTAGGGGCGCCAGGCGCACAATAGGCCGGCGCCACTGAATTTCCAGTTTGGGGCGAACAAAGGGCGTTGCACGATGAAATGACGTCAGGATCTGCGCGCGCAGCTGAGCACGCGCAAAGGCTTTGCGCCGCCGCTAAATCTTTACTGAAGTTGGGGAGAGGCGCAGATCGCGCTGCACCCGGCCGCTAGCCGCCTAGCGCCTAACATCTCCTCCTCCTAAGGCGCTAGCGGCTGGCGCAAACAACTGAATTTCTAGGCCATAGGCTGAATACTGTAGGAGTTCAACATTTTGTAGTAACCCTTTATTTTTGCATTGATTATTTTGATTAGTGTTTTGACTGTAAAAATGTGTAGCTTAACAACAGTGCAAATGAATAACCTATTCTGTTTTGGTTAAAAAAGCTCCTGGCATTTTAAGAAGAATGCAAATAAATATTTGTTTCTTTAATAATGAAAACAGGAGAGATTTGTATTTGTGTGTAGATGCATGTTGGGGCGGAGGTAACTTTTCCCACAACAATCAACAGGTAGCTCTGCCCTTTGACCTTATTGTTGCATGTTGGCCCGGAACTTGATGTCAGCGGCGAAGTGATGGAGCTCGCCGCTGACCTCGAAGAAAGCTGCCCACAAAGATCTAGCGATTTCTGTGGTGTGACTTTCAGCTCTCCCGACCTTAGTTTGAACCTGGCACCAAATCAAGCGAATCTCCAGCGTCCAGCAAGAGTGATGTCATCAAGCAGGCTAAGCAGCCAATCGCATTGAAGAATGCTCACACAGCGAACCAGGAAGTAAAATACCCAAATTCTAATTTTCTTTTTTTATAAATTTTACAGAGAGAGAAATAAAGATTGGGACATACACATAGGATTAAGGTAGAAACTGAAATATCATAAATAAACTTTTAAAAAATATTTTAAAAAGACATGTAATTCTTAATCATGTTATTCCGACATTGACATTCCACAAATATAAAATGAGTTTTTCAGGGCCAGGATGGTTGTTCAGCAGTCAATACACCATTAAAACACCAGTTACACCTCTTTCAACAAGGCTTTTTTCGGGGCGGGGGGTGGCGGGGGGTGGGGGAGGGGGGCGTGGGTGGTAACAGCGATATTCCAGCATAATAGGGGAAGTCCTTCAGTGGGATTTGAACTGATTGGCGGCTCTGGGGAATTCCACAGCGCAACCTGTGGTGGAGCAGGGAATGACTGACCGCAACTTCTGGATTTCCGCGTTTATCTGCGCGTGCGCTAAATCCTGAAGTTGCGGTCAGTTTCAGAGGGGTAATGACAGTGAACGTTGACAGTTTCGTCGTCATTACCGACGCAAAAATCCAGGCCAATGTGAGCTTTCGTGTCAGTTGCTTAGTGGGGTAATTATTATGCTTGACATTGAGTCTGACCTGGATCAGCACATCCCTAGAACTGACTGAGTGGCAGCGGCATCTGCCTTGGATCAAACATGCAATTGACAGACATGCAGCCTATAGAAACCCTTAACAGGCTGTCTGTATGTTTTCTTTCTGTTGAGAAGGACCCAGAGGAAAGAGAAAGGCACAATATTTAAGATGGCAATGAAAAGCTGGACAGCAGCATGTGAAAGGCTTGACCACACTGGTTGAGGTTTTTGAAATTGTTTGTTTTAGTTCACTCTCAGGGTGTGGGCATCGCTGGCGAGGCTGGCGTTTATTGCCCATCCCTAGTGAAGAGGTTTAATACAACTGAGTGGCTTGCTCGGCCAGTCAAGAGTCAAACTTGTTGAAAGTGGGTCTGGAGTGACACATGGTCCAGATCGAGTAAGCACGACCAGGTTTCCTTCCCAAAAGGACATTATTGAAGCAGTTGTGTTTTTACGACAGCCTGGCAGCTTCCTGGTTACTTTTATTGATTCCAGCTTTTTTAATTTCCAGATTTGAACTCATGTTCTGTGGATTCTTAGTCTGAGCCTCTGAATTACGAGTCCAATAACAGGACCACTCCACTACCATACCCCTATGGAGGTACAATTCCTTGTGGTACATGACGGAGTACAAGGGGCTGAAGGTGCAATTGCTTGTGGTGCATGAAAGGGTACAAGTGATAACCAGTTACACTACTCAGCGAAGCCGCCAGCCTCACCATTTCCAATGCTGATAAATTTTGCTGTTCCACTGATTCCCAGCTCCACCCGGGTGAAGTCCATCACGTTGGGTGTTCCTCCTCCTGTCGTATTTCTTTCCCTGCTGTTATGCGCGTTCTTCTGCTGCAGGAGGAGGCGAGAGTTATGAGTGGCTACTGAGACGGCAGGTGCGCATGTGCGGGGCTTCTGCAGATAATGCCTGAGCTGAGAGTGAGAAGCAGCAAAATGTTAGGAGAATGGGGATGTCTTGAGTGGGAAGTAAGTGACTTGATTGTGAATTGAGGAAGGAGTCATGAAAGGGTTTGCATTTGGTGAGAAGAGTGTGCCGTAAGTGAAAGCAGTGAAGGCAGCAAGCAAGGGGTGAGTGTGTGTTAGATGTGAGAATGAGAGGTAATATAGTATGTACTTGTGATTGGTGGTGAGGGATGTAATACAGGGGTACTAATTACTCTGATTGCTGGGGGAGGGAGGAAGGAGACCAGTTGCAATGCAAGAGATGGGGAAAGGGGGCGCTGTAGTCACCCTTGATGATCTTGTGAGGTCATTGAACCTCTTCCTGCATTGGATCCAAGTCCTTAGAATGACGCTAGTGGAACTCACTTGATGTAACTCCTCTCTCCAGGCTTTCTCAGGGAGGCTGTTGGGCATCTTCTTCCCACTTTGTGGGAAAAGCACTTCCCTCCTGGCTCCCACCTCTGCCAACTAACACCTCCAGGGAAGCATTTGAAAACCCGTTTAACCTTTTCCCTCATTCCAGCCTAGCTCGAATGATGTCATCGGGTCTGACTGCTATGTTAAACATTGACCTGAACAGGGAAGCCATGTTGGCTTTCCTACCAGTTGAAGCTAGCGGGAGGAGGAGTCGGGGCCCAGGGGAGACCCTTATGGGAGACAGAGGAACCTCCTCTGCCCTGGACTCGCCCCCACCCCCAACTGCCTGATCACAAGGCCCTCCCAAAACCCTCGTCACCTGAGCTACTTGCGCCATGGGCGGAACAACCCCACTTTTGTATGATCCACATGACTATATTAACTAGTGCAACTTGCTGGAGTGCCTATGCTGACATGAAAGACAATTTTTTACAATACTAAAATTCAATTGTATTGATGGAGCAGAGTGATTTTTTTTTGTATTGCAAGATAGTAGTTTAATTCTTGATTTGAATATATAGCTGGAATGGTTTTTTTAATTTCAAATCAAATCAAATCAAATCAACTTTTATTGTCATTGTTAGTGCACAAGTGCAGTACAACGAAATGTAGGCTTGCGGCTCCCGAGAGTGTACATTTGGATTAAGACATTTAAACATTCAACATTTGGATTAAGACATTTAAACATTCAACATACATTTGGCTTGTAATACATTAACATAAACATAACCATGATAAAGTGCATTGGCAGATGTGCAGGCTTTAGAGTTTATTTGTGGAGTTCAGTAGGATGACAGCCCTGGGAAAGAAGCTGTTCCTAAATCTGGTCGTACGGGTGCGAATGCATCTGTAGCATCTCCCAGATGGCAGGAGGGCGAACAGACTGTGGCTGGGGTGGGTAGGGTCTTTGATGATGGACCGTGACCTCCGTAAACAGCGTTTCTGGTATATGCGCTCTATGGTCGGTAGCCGGGTGCCGGTAATGCGTTGGGCAGTTTTGACTACCCGCTGCAGGGCTTTCCAGTCATAGTAGCTACAGCTGCCATACCACACTGTGATACAGTTTGTCAGGATGCACTCTATTGTGCAGCGGTAAAAGTTAGAGAGGATCAGGGGTGACAGGTTACATCCCTTCAGCCTCCTTAGGAAATATAGGCGCTGCTGGGCCTTCTTCACCAGAGAGGAGGTATTGAGGGGCCAGGAGAGGTCTTCCGTGATGTGGACTCCGAGGAACTTAAAGCTGTCCACCCTTTCCACCACAGCCCCATTGATGTGGATGGGGGTGTGACTTCCGCCTTTAGACTTCCTGAAGTCCACAATGATTTCTTTGGTTTTCTTGATGTTAAGGGCCAGGTTGCTGTCGGCGCACCACTTCACGAGATGCTGGACCTCCTCCCTGTAGGCTGACTCATCATTGTTGGTGATCTGGCCTACTACCGTGGTATCATCTGCAAACTTGATGATGGTGTTGGAACCATGAACAGCCACACAGTCGTGGGTGAAGAGGGAGTAGAGGAGGGGGCTCAGCACACATCCTTGTGGGGCCCCGTGTTCAGGGTCAGGGGGGGGAGGTGTGGTTACCTAATTTGACAGACTGGGGTCTGTTTGTTAGGAAGTCCAGGGTCCAGTTGCAGAGGGAAGTGTTCAGGCCAAGTGTTTGGAGTTTGGTGGCCAGCTTGTTGGGGACGATAGTGTTGAATGCTGAGCTGTAGTCTATGAACAGCATTCTGATGTAGGTCTCCTTACCATCTAAGTGATTCAGTGCCGAGTGTAGAGCAGTTGTGATTGCATCCTCCATTGATCTGTTTGCACGATAGGCAAACTGGTGTTGGTCAAGAGAGGCGGGAACACTGGCTTTGATGTGAGCCAGGACCAGTCTCTCGAAACACTTCATTATGATGGGTGTGAGTGCGACAGGTCGATAGTCGTTCAGGCACGTCACAGCCATTTGTTTTGGCACAGGAATAATGGTAGCGGTCTTGAAGCATGTAGGGACTACTGCCTGGGCCAATGACAGATTGAAGATGGTGGTGAAGACATCAGCCAGCTGATCAGCACATTCCTTGAGTACCCGTCCAGGGATGCTATCCGGTCCAGCAGCCTTTCGTGTGTTCACTCCGCGTAGAACACCCCTTACATCGGAGGTCGACAGAGTGAGCACCTGGCCTTCCGGGGGTGGCAAGGCTTTGGTAGCCGGCTCCCTGTTGTCCCTGTCGAAGCGAGCGTAGAAGTTGTTAAGCTCCTCCGGAAGGGAGGCATCGCTAACCGGGGGACTGGTGTTTTTGCCCTTGTAGTCAGTGATGGACTGGATGCCTTGCCACATGCGCCGGGGGTCCGAGTTGTTGTGGAAATGATCCTCTATTCGCAGTGTCTGTTTCCTTTTGGCAGTCCTGATACCCTTTTTTAGATTGGTCCTAGCTGCACTGTAAGCCGCCGCGTCGCCAAATTTAAATGCTGCGTCGCGTGCTTTCAACAGTGAGCGGACCTCTTCGTTCATCCAGGGTTTCTGGTTGGGGTATGTCCTGATATTTTTATGGGTCGTGACGACCTCGACGCAGCTGTTAATGTAGAATAGCACTGTGGATGCGTATTCCTCGATGTCATTATGGGCAAACATGCCCCAATCAGTGCGTTCGAAGCAATCCTGGAGCTCCGATACTGCCCCCTCTGGCCATACTTTCACTGCTCTCGCTGATGTTCTCCCTCTTTTGATGAGCGGTTTGTATGCCGGGGCGAGAAACAGGGAGAGGTGGTCAGACTTCCCAAGGTGGGGGCAGGGAATTGCCTTATAAGCGTCTACAATGCTCGTGTAGACTTGATCCAGTGTGTTCTCCCCTCTTGTGGAGAGGGGAGAACACACTGCTGCTTTATTTGCTGCTTTATTTATGATAGTGTCTAAGTGGGACTACACCGTGGGTGTTATGATGCCATTGCTCATCTACACCTTCTTCCACCCACCCCCTGCACACCCAGGCATATATATCTTCTTTAAATAATGGAAAGCGACATAAAGCGTTTTGAGCATCTTACCTACTCAGGTCAGGGGCCTGTAAAATTATAACTTTTTTTAGTCAAAGATTTAATGGATTGGAAGTGTAGATATGCCATGCCTGAGTTATTTATTATGAGTACTACAGATTTGAGGCCTGTGCAGCACCAAAGTAGCTGCAATAATTTCACTAGTACCCACTTTCATTTTGCATTAATGTGTATGTTCATGCCCTGTCTTTCCATAGCAACACGATATGGAAATCATACTCTGCTGCTACAGCAAATTAAAATATGGTGCTCGTTTCCGCATACACTAGACAACATTTGTGCTGCAATGTGTTGGGAATGCTATTTAGCAGCTGTGGTATGAAAATAACCTCTAACCCACATAAGCTATTAATGCCCCAGATATAAAATTAAATTTCTTAAGAAATCCTCAAGTGTATTTTGAATAAACAAATCATGTGAGTAGGACAGAATAGCTAAAATGCATATTTAAAGTAACTTTAGGCCACACAGTAAATTGGAAGAAATTGGAATTTGGCTAGTTCAACCGGTTAGGCCAAAGCCAAGTTTTGATGAAGTTGCACGTGTGGAATAGCTGAGTTGAGTTCTAACTTGCAATTATAAGGAGTCCTGAACAATAAGGAGAAAAGTTGTAAGTATTTCCTGAGTCAGGGCAGAAATGTTAATACTGGAGGGAAAATAAAACTATAGAAGCACAAGGGCCTCGAAATTGGGCCGCGTGCCACCCATTTTTTCAGGCGCTACGCGGCCTCCTAAATCTCCGAAATGGCGGGCAGGAAGTACGTGCACATTTCCGACCATGAAGTGTGCTGCCTGCCATAAGGACAAACAAGGGCATCCTTCACCCATGCCTGAAGCTGGCGTTAAGAGCATTTGAATATGCAAGTAAGGGGCCTAACAACTGCTTCAGGTCCCCGTTGCCCTGAGGCAGCCAGCTCGAGCACTTCGGGAAACCAACCCTAAAGGTCACCTGCAAAAAAATGCTACTTACCTGTAAAGCACCAACCCAATCGTCACCACTCCCACACCCCTGAGATCCCCGACACCCAACTTCCAGGCCTTGGCCCGACTTCCGACCTCCCTCCCCCCAGGCTCCAGCCTCTGACCTCTGGTTTCCAATCCCCAGGCTCCGACCTCCAGCCTCCGACCCCTGGTCTCCAATCCCCAGGCTCTGACCTTCGACCTCTGGTCTCCAATCCCCAGGCTCTGACCTTCGATCTCTGGTCTCCAATCCCCAGGCTCCGACCTCCAGCCTCCGACTTCTGGTCTCCAATCCCCAGGCTTCGACCTCCAGCCTCCGACCTCTGATCTCCCTCCCTAATATAAAAGATATATTGGACCACATGTTGCAGTAGAGGCTGCTGATTTGAGTGTTAAGCTGAGCTGTCAGCCTTACTTGAGGTGCTTGGTACTTTGATTAAAGTGGAACCTTTGCAGTTGTTAAATGCTGTCAATTCTATTCTGTGTGATGAAACAAATTCTTATAGTGCCCAGCATTCAGTGCTGACGTAATTGGGTATTGAGCTGCAGAATGAATCGAGAGATACTGAATCAGGCAAAGTCATTTTTAAAGAAGTTTTTAGGCTTTGTATGGTGAATGCTTAAATTTCTAAATTTAAACTTTCTGTGCTCATTTTATGTATATCCCCACTCTACTTACATACTTTGAAATTCTACCACAGACTTTTGACTTGAGAAAACAAGTGTGTACTGTCAGTCCTCAGTGCTGCCAACTATTCCTTTAAATGCTTGTGATGATAATTATGCCATTGACGTGAACCAAAAACAACATCAACCTATGGAGCGACACTGTTAAAATCCTACTAGTTGATAGAATTCGGGTAAGAACTTGAATTCCAGCTTTTGTGGTCATCTTATCTCGTCGAACTGTTCCTGAAACCTGGCAAGAACAAACTTCATTACTCTTAACTTCAGCATTTCGTGCAGAAAGCTCAATGTCCGGCTATATTGACATTGGCTAAAAGTCAAGAAGCAATTAACGTAGCTACCCAAAGGCACGTCATAATGTAACTTTCATATCGCAGTGCAGCTGACTATGAATCATATTTAAACATCAGTTGCAATTACTAGCTGTGGTAAAGACTTTAAAATGAGGAATGAGGTGCTTTGTACAACAAGTGGAAAGCTGCTATTTTGGCACATTTGAAGCTCGTTATGTTTGAATAAACATTCAAATTGGTGTGGTAATCACTAGCTACTTTAATTTCCAGGCTTCCTAGAAATTTTTGTCAAAGAATAATAAAAGCAATACAAGAGAGACCGTGGAGTGTAATTGCTAAAATGTGCTTACTTCCCTCAGAGGGCCATCTAATGTTTAGTTAACGATATGCAAGTGCCGTACAAATCAAAGGAAACTTCAAGAGCTGATGAAACTGTTTCCTATTCAGTTATTTAAACTGAAAGTTAATATAAAAGTGAGTTCAAGTTTAAATTCTGTACTACTATGGATACCATTCATTATTAGTTCTCTTGCAGTTACTGGAAGAAACATTCTATCATTTTAAAAGATTTGAAACATTACCAGTTGGGAATAAAGCATATTATGTAACTGTATGGTTTTGAGTTCCTTAACACCATTTTGTCATCCAACAGGCAGATGACTGTTTTCATAAGGGAATGGCAAGTGCTCGTACAACCTGAAATCAACATCTTTTGCTTTCTGTCCATTAAAAATCAGAGAGAAGAGTTTGGTGAAAACTCCATATGCACTTTTCCTTTGAAAAAGATTTGCATTTATATAGAAAGAGTTGCATTTATATAGAAAGACCTGCATTTCTATAGCGCCTTTCACGACCACCGGACGTCTCAAAGCGCTTTACAGCCAATGAAGTACTTTTTGAAGTGAAGTCACTGTTGCAATGTGGGAAACGCTGCAGCCAATTTGCGCACAGCAAGCTCCAACAAACAGCAATATGATAATGACCAGGTAATCTGTTTTTGTTATGTTGGTTGAGGGATAAATATTGGCCAGTACACTGGGCATCCATGAGTTAGAATCATAGAATAATACAGCAAAGAAGGAGGCCATTCGGCCCATCGTGGTTGTACTGGCTCTTTGAAAGAGCTATCCAATTAGTTCCATTCCCCTGCTATTTCCCCATTGCCCTGAAAAATTTTCCCCTTCAAGTATTAACCCAATTCCCTTTTGAAAGTTACTATTGAATCTGCTTCCATGACCCTTTCAGGCGGCGCATTCCAGATCACAACTTGCTGCATAAAAAAAATCTCCTCATGTCACCTCCAGTTCTTCTGCCAATTACCTTAAGTCTGTGTCCTTTGGTTACCGACCCTGCTGTATGCTTTTTAATGGCTTTATCAACGTGTCCTGCCACCTTCAAAGATTTCTGTATGTGAACCCCCAGGTCTCTCTGTTCCTGCACTCCTTTTAAAATTGTACCATTTTGTTTATATTGTCTCTCCTGATTCTTCCTACCAAAATGTATCACTTCACATTTCCCTATGTTAAATTTCATCTGCCATGTCTCTGCCCATTTCACCAGTCTGTCTATGTCCTCCTGAAGTCTGTTACTGCCCTCCTCACTGTTTCCTACATTTCCGAGTTTCATGTCATTTGAAAACGTTGAAATTATGCCCTGTATACCCAAGTCCAGGTCATTAATGTATATGAAAAAGAGCAGTGGTCCTGGTACCGACCCCAGGAGAACACCACGGTATATTTCCCTCAAGTCTGGAAAAACAACCGTTCACCGCTACTCTCTGCTTTCTGTCCCTTAGCCCATTTCATATCCACACTTCCACTGCCCCTTAAATCCCTTGGGCTTCAATCCTGCGAAACAATCTATTATGTGGTACTTTGAAAGTTCTGTCTCATCCTTTAAAGGTATTTAGTGGAAAACTTAAATTCAGTGGTTTGATGCAAGCCATTTATTTAGGGTAGCTTTCTATAATTATCTGTCCTCATTTTAAAATGAGTTTAGTATCTTAATTGGAATTTACACTTGGAGTGACTATTGAGCTGAATTTTCAACAAAGAAATTATGTAAATGTTTTCTATCCTTTTATTACCACATGAATTTTTTGATGCCCAGCAATATCACAATGCGATGTATATGTTAAATGGTATATTAAAGATTGAATTAAATATATATATTATTTACCTCCTTGACTGTCAACAGTCTGAGATGATTCATTTTCATTTCAGAAGTTCTGACTAAAAGTGGAGTCAAACATTTTTAGGGTAGCAAACTGCATGGGGCCTAATTTTGTTAGCGCCCAAACCAGGTTTGATTCCTGAAACACGCAGAGGCAGTGTGCCAGAACAGAGAGGCCCGAGGACCAAAATAAATTCATCATCAGGCTTCCCCATCATAATTCAGGTGACTTGCGGGCACCAATCAGGTCGGATTTAGCAGTGGCCAGGGCGACCTGTGCACATTGAGCGTGGGCCTACCCAGCACTAAATTTGACAACGCGGTGCCCGTTTTATGCCCGTAAACCGGGCGGAACGGTGTTGAAGTTCTATCCCCATGTGATCTCAGGCTATTAATCTTCATCTCTTCATTAATGCAGATGTTATGAAGCAAGCACTGATTCTCGGAAAGGAGTGGCTGGGAATAACTGCTGCAGGCAGATACAGCAAATGACTGCATTGGCATTGTTTCTCTCCCAATAAGCTACAGACAAGCTACTATGGGGTATTTGAACAAATAAAATCCATTGATTGCAGCATTTGTCGGCCTTCTGGTATCATACCTTGGGGCCGTTTTTAACTGGTTGTGCTGGGCGTTAACGCCCTGGTAATGCGCTGGTGCCATTTTGAAAGGGGTTTACCGCTGGGCGTCCAAGTAGCCTGCCTGTTACAGGCAGTAGGCCCCTTTAAATATGCAAATCGGGGCCCTAGGACCCCGGATTGCCATTGTAGTTTGGAACTGAGTGTGTCGTGCACCCTCCGACCAGTTCCACAGGTAATTGAGCCGAAGAGGCAAAGCAAAGGTAAGTTTGAAAGGTGTTTTGGGGGGGCCCGGAGGAGCAGGAGCAGGAGCAGGAGTGCTTCTCCAGATCCCACCGAAATAATCAGGGCCTCTGCCATGGTGGGATCCAGCGAGATTCAGGTACAGATCAGTGCATGTGGATTGAAACAGTAACATGCATTTGTGCAAAAAATGGCCTCTATTTGTTGGCATCTATTCGCCGAGCCAGTTTTGTCCTCTTTCATCTGAGGAGTGGAATATTAATGTCTTGGTGTTCATTCCTAATGTATATATTACTAGCTTTACAGCAGTTGTCTTTAGAGTGGGATTTCCACAGACTGCCGACTGACAAGAAAAATAAGCAGGATTTCTACTGCATCACCATATTGAAACTTAGTGTAAATTAAAACACTTTCAAATTAAAAAAATAACAAATTATCAATATTCTGTGACAAGCAATGAAATGGCGGGAAGGATTTTGAGCTTGAATTAGGAATTCTGTACAATGGTCTGAATGAGAAGTAATTTTGTACATTGGAATTCCGTGCTTGGATCAGAATTATGATTGGATTTGGTCTGAGCTTGGAGATAACTGTACATCATCTTGGCTTTGGCTCGTCCTCACAGTTTTGATCTGCACTTCCTGGTAACCTTCAAAACCACTTTTGGTATTACCAGAATTATATCTATGGATTTAACAAAGCTCCTGTTTTACTTGAAGTGCTTGTACTGGCGCTTTTAATACTAATCATTGCATTGATGGAATACAAGACACAGGGGAAGCTGTTGTTCTTATTACACTTGGGCTTAAAAGATAAAGGGGGTTATTTTGAGCAAAGGGGGAAAACAGATGCTAAATGAGTGCAGCGCTAATAAGACATGCCTGTTTAAAAGTCTGGTTTCAGCCCCCAATTTTGGGACTAATTGCTGATTTAAACGTGTCCGGAGGCGCTAAAACGGAGACCTGCATGTTTAGCACTCAAACGCTGATTAGGAGCAATTTTTGTGGAGCGGTATATGTAGCCTCCACGCACGCACGTCTACTGGAGGTGTGGAGTGCACTGACTGACGGACAACGGCACATATCAGGATGGCTCAGGGACAGAGGGAGAGGGCACACAGGTTCTCAGAGGCAGCCCTGGAGGTCCTGGTGGAAGAGGTACAGCACAGGAGGGATATCCTGTACCCGCAGGGGGGAAAGAGGACACAGAGGCAACTAATGCGGCAGATGGGGGAGGAGGTCGCTGAGGAGGTCACAGCCAGGAGCACTGCCCCCAGGTCATGGCTCCAGTGCCGCAAAAAAATTAATGATTGGACACGAGTGGTCAAGGTAAGATCTCATCTCACAGCACACTGCTCAATAACTGCATCACCACCAGCATCACAACCTCAACAAACTGCATCCACCATCTAACTATACACTAATATTTACACAATGCACAATAGAAATAGTAGATGCATTGTTGGTCATCTTCCAAAATTCGATAGACTCTGGAACAGTACCCATGGATTGGAGGGTAGCTAATGTTACCCCACTGTTCAAAAAGAGTGGTAGAGAGAAAACGGGGAATTATAGACCAGTAAGCCTGACATCGGTAGTGGGGAAAATGCTAGAGTCCATTATAAAGGATGTAATAGCAGAGCACTTGGAAAAAAGTGACTGGATCGGACAAAGTCAATATGGATTTACAAAAGGTAAATCATGCTTGACTAATCTACTGGAATTTTTTGAGGATGTAACTGGTAAAATAGATAAGGGAGAACCAGTGGATGTGGTGTATTTAGATTTTCAGAAGGCTTTCGATAAGGTCCCGCATAAGAGATTAGCGTGTAAAATTAAGGCACATGGAATTCGGGGCAAGGTATTGACTTGAATAGAGAACTGGTTGGCAGACAGAAAGCAAAGAGTTGGAATAAATGGCTCTTTTTCCGAGTGGCAGGCAGTGACTAGTAGGGTACCGCAGGGATCAGTCCTTGGACCCCAGCTATTCACAATATATATTAATGATCTGGACGAGGGAACTAGATGTAATATCTCCAAGTTTGCAGACGACACAAAGCTGGGTGGGCGTGTGTGCTGTGAGGAGGATGCTGAGAAACTCCAGTATGATTTGGAAAGGTTGGGTGATTGGGCAGAAGCATGGCAGGTGCAATATAACGTGGATAAATGTGAGGTTATCCACTTTGGTGTCAAAAACAGGAAGGCAGAGTATTATCTGAATGGCAATAGATTGGGAGAAGGGGAAGTGCAACGAGACCTGGGCGCCCTTGTGCACCAGTCGCTGAAGGTAAGCATGCAGGTGCAGCAGGCGGTTAAGAAGGCAAATGGTATGTTGGTCTTCATAAGGTCAGAAGTGGGGGTGTTCACTGATGATTGCACAGTGTTCAGTTCCATTGGCAGATAATGAAGCAGTTTGTGCCTGCATGCAACAAGACCTGGTGACATTCAGGCTTGGGCTGATAGGTGACAAGTAACATTCATGCCAAACAATGACTATCTCCAATAAGAGAGAGTCTAACCACTGCCCCTTGACATTCAACAGCATTACCATTACCAAATCCCCCACCATCAACATCCTGGGGATCACCATTGACCAGAAACTTAATGGACCAGCCACATAAATACTGTGGCTACAAAAGCAGGTCAGAGTCTGGGTATTCTGCAGCGAGTGACTCACCTCCTGACTCCCCAAAGCCTTTCCACTATTTACATGGCACAAGTCAGGAGTACGATGGAATACTCTCCACTTGCCTGGATGATTGCAGCTCCAACAACACTCAAAAAGCTCGACACCATCCAGGACAAAGCAGCCTGCTTGATTGGCACCCCATCCACCATCTTAAACATTCACTCCCTTTACCACTGGTGCACCGTGGCTGCAATGTGTACCATCTATCCACAAGATGCACTGCAGCAACTTGTCAAGGCTTCTTCGGCAGCAACTTCAAACCCGCAACCTCTACCACTAGAAGGAGAAGGACAGCATGTGCATGGGAACACCATCACCTGCAAGTTCCCCTCCAAGTTACACACCATCCTGACTTGGAAATATATCGCCGTTCCTTCATCGTCGCTGGGTCAAAATCCTGGAACTACCTGGCCATTATTTATCCCTCAATCAACGTCACTAAAAAAACAGATTATCTAGTCATTATTACATTGCTCTTTGTGGGAGCTTGCTTTGCGTAACTTGGCTGCTGCATTTCAACAGTGACTACACTTTAGAAAAAAACGACTTCATTGGCTGTAAAGCGCTTTGGGATGTCTGGTGGTCGTGGAAAGTGCGAGATAAATGCAAATCTTTCTTTCTAACAGCACTGTGGGAGTACCTTCACCACACGGACTGCAGTGGTTCAAGAAGGCGGCTCACCACCACCTTCTCAAGGGCAATTAGGGATGGGCAATAAATGCTGGCCTTGCCAGCGACACTTACATCCCATGAACGAACAAAAAAAAAAGAGGCTGGCTAATTCCATCCAGCGATCTCTGGAGCTCACCATCATGCAGCATCTGATGACTGAGGTTACAACTTCCACTGCAGTCATAGCAGCTTCCATGGAACGTGAAGCAGCTTCCCTGGAATGACAAAGTGCTGCGATGGAAGCTCAGGCAGCTGCCATGGTGGCTCTGGGCTCCTCGGTTGAAAGGGGCTTGCAGAGTTTCTCAGCTGCCCAGAGATTTGCTCTCCAACTGATCACTGGGCTGGGGGACAGATGCCCCAAGTTAGTGACATAGGAATCATGGAGCAGGAACCTACTGGCCTCTCTCCGGATGGCAGAATTGCTGCTCCCACCCCCGCCACTCCACCATTGTCCTTGCAGTTGCTTGTTACCCAGGCGGCCCAGACTGCTGACGCCCATGCCGAGATGGTGCAGCCTGAGGTGGGGCCATCACAGCCCACAACCTCTCGAGGACGTCCCAGGAGGAGATCTTAACTGCCCTCTTCAGATTCTCAGCAGCCTCCACCTCGCCTGCTGCTGCCACTCGGGTTGCACTCCGTAGAAGCACCAGAGTAGGCAAGAGCACTTATACCATAGCCACTAAGGGTAAGCACCAGGGTGAATAGTTTAATATTTGTAAGTGCTGTTGGTTGTATCATATTGTCATTGCTTGTTTTTGCTCTTGATAAAGATTGTTTATGGTAATTGGGTAGTGGGGGAATTGCTGGTCTTTTTTATTGTGTTCTTCATGGAGAATGGGTTGAAAGGATTGAGTGCAGATGGTGAACTTCTTGATGGATCCTCTGTCATGGAAGGTAAGGCCTGTGGCAGCAGTGCTCCGGATGGTGGGGGACGTCTCTCAAAAGCGATCTTCAATTAGATGGCGGTGACCATACCTCCCAGGTGCAAGTCATCTACCTGGAACCCTCTGGTGCTCCCCCTGGTCCCCCTCCTCCTCTTGTGGCTCCTGAGCTTGACCCTCTGGCACAATTGCTGGTGGTAACATCTGGTCTCTCATGATCGCCAGATTGTGGAGCATGCAGCAAGTCACCACCAATCTGGAGCACTCCTCACCCTCATATCCCTCCTCTCCCTCTCTCCTCCAGCAGCTGGTGCTGCTCTGCCTGGCCTCATCTCCTCCTGCCGTTCCTTCTCCCCTAGCAAGATGCCCATGACCAAGCATTCCCTTTCTCCTGGTGACTCCTATAAGGTGTCCAATAAGGTGGAGTAGCACAGCACTCACGCTCTTTAGGTGAAGTCCTCAGAGTATTTCTGGAATAAATATAGATAGAGTGTTGAAGTCTTGACAAAGTGCCCCAGAAAGTCTCCCGATGTGTCTCAAAAGTCCTCTTCAAACGCAGTGTAGTCAGTTGATCTCCAGCAGCAAATGAACAGTGAAAACTGAGCATGACTTTAAGTAGCGCTCACAATCCTCACCAATGGCTTCTTTACTCCTGTTCAGCTGATCATTGTTAGGAGAGGTCGTTAATTGCAGCGCTAGCCAGCAAAATGGCGTGCAGCCTTTTTAATGAGCGTTAGGAGCTCATCAGAGCCTTATTCATCCTCGGGGCGGCCATTCCTAGCGCGCGCTTAAACTCCTTTACCAAGATGGCGCCTTGAGCTAATGCGGGCTAACCAGGCATTGCAGTTTAAGACCCCATCTTGGCAGCCTTGGAGGCTCTTTAGTGCCTATAGCACCTGGGGGGAAAACAGGCCCCATAAATTGGGCAGGGAGGGTTGTAGGCGTGTAACAGAGTCCACCTGATTTTCTGCCAATTGATGCAAACTGATGGAGATTGGGTTACGTGTGTGCTGTCTTCCAGACACGGTTTTATTCTACCCACGGTGACCAAGCAGTCCTTTATGCCCACATGCTATAAGAGGAAAATTCTGTCATGGCCACATGGATTTTCCAGAAGCAGAAAATATCTGACAACCTGCCCACTTGCTGTATCTTAACAGAGGGGTTTGGATTTTAACTCGGCGCGGCTTTCCGATTTTAACCGCCGGACCTCATTTAAATGCCACCAGTCCATTTCCTGCTGGAACAGCGGGAAGAAAGCACAGAGTGGCTGCCGAAGATTGTACGGCCAATGGAGGCCCACCGGCTAGCAGGCAATGAGCGACGAGAGGGGTTACTGGAGGCTCTCGTGGGAGGGAAGAGGCAGCGGAGGTCATGACTTTCCGTGTGTGGCCCAGAGTAGCTCCCCCTGATCCCACAAGGAAAGTTGTCCATTTACCTCTTGGGCCTCTCCTTCCTTCCCGACAGCTTCCGACCTGGTTTCACCCAGAAGGAAACGGGCCTAGCCGCGCAGGCCCGCATTAAAATACAATCGGGGTTTTAGTGAGCATAATAGGGCCCTGATTTACATAGGTTCATGAGGTCTTTCCCTGCTTTAGGTGGCTGCCTCAGCCGCCTGCAGAACCCTGCAGGTTATGATCACAGGCGCTAGAACCGGATGACTTCCAAGTGGGCAAGTGACCCCACCTCAGTTTTAACTGCCCACGCGCTGGGTAGATCGTGTTTAAATCCACACCACAGTCTTCCCATTATATACCTTTTTCTGGCAGGACTACCAGCAGTAGAAAAGTTGTTTAATTATGAGAATGCCTCTATACTGTCAATCAGAGAACTAATTACAGACCTGGCATTGTATTATTGTCTGCCTCTGTGCTACACCAATCAGCAGGAGGAAGAGCTGTGCAAACTGAGTTGGAAACGTTTAAAAAAAATTGTAGTTTTTTTTCAACCACTGAAATGTGACATTTTTATTACAATAAACCATTTTGCCTACCCTTTAAAGACAAATAAAATTCCTCATGCCTTCCAATTTTTTGAAATTAATTTCTACTTTCACTAGTCTACCAATTCATTGTTGATTTGGGGCAAAATTTTGCTCATTAACTGAATCTTCTCACTATAAGTTATAGCTCTGTTTAGTAAAGTGGCGAAAAAGCCATCCTTTAATCACCAGACTCTCAAAATTTCAAAGCTACGCAGACTAATGAGCTTTAGAGGATAACCTATCACCTAATTTATCCTATAGTAAAATACTGCGGATGCTGGAAATCTGAAATAACAACAAAATGCTGGAATCATTCAGCAGGCCAGGCAGCATCCGTGGAGAGAGAAACAGAGTTAACATTTCGGGTTGAGGACCTTTCGTCGGAACTCACTGACAAAGGGTCCTCGACCCGAAGCATTCACTCTGTTTCTCTCTCTCAGGCGGTTAAGAAGGCAAATGGTATGTTGGCCTTTGTAGCGAGAGGGTTTGAGTACAGGAACAAGGATGTCTTGCTGCAGTTGTACAGGGTCTTGGTGAGACCACACCTTGAGTATTGTGTGCAGTTTTGGTCGCCTTATCTGAGGAAGGATGTTCTTGTCATGGAGGGAGTGCAGCGAAGATTCACCAGACTGATACCTGGGATGGCAGGAATGACGTATGAGGAGAGATTGGGTCGATTGGGCTTATACTCACTGGAGTTTAGAAGAATGAGAGGGGATCTCATTGAAACTTATAAAATTCTAACAGGACTAGATAGACTAGATGCAGGAAGGATGTTCCCGATGGCGGGGGAGTCCAAAACCAGGAGTCACAGTCTAAAGATAAGGGGTAAGCCATTTAGGACAGAGATGAGGAGGAATTTCTTCACCCAGAGAGTGGTGAACCTGTGGAATTCTTTACCACAGAAGGCAGTTGAGGCCAAGTCATTAAGGCCTAGAAATTCAGTGGCCTGCGCCACCAGTTTGCGCCCAAAGAGGGCACTCAGTGGCTTTAGCGCCACTGGCCACACCTACCGCAATATTTAGCGGGGCGCTAATGGCGGCATTAGCCTGTAGCGCTGCGCCGCCACCGATGACGTCATCGGTGTGCGCAGCGCCCCGCTCCCACCCCGATGACCATATTTGGTCGCGCCCGCCTCTTCAGTGCCGGCCGCAAATAGCGACCGGTTCACAGGGGCCTACCTGTGGCGGTAGTGGCGCTAGTTAAGGTGGAGGTGCGGCCGGCCGCTTTTCGGCAGCCGCCTGCCAGCACCTCCGTCCCCGGCCTCCTAAAACCCCCCCCCCCCCGCGGCATTGCCGGCTGTTTCCCGAGAGCCCGGCACTTCTCCTTGGTGCCGGGCTCATTTGCCGGCACTCGCGAGCGGGGATCGTGCTGTTGCAGGCACCTCCCCCTTAACAGTGGGAGGAAGGCCTGCAGTACCGCAGCGTGCCGTGCCGCAGCGTGTGGCGCTGCGGCCCTTAGCGCGCCGATATTCTGTTTCAGCGCCCCAAGCGGGGTGCGGGAAGCCTCATTAACGGCCCGCTTCCATTTGGGGCGCAGAAACTGAATATCCTGATGGCGCAAGTGGCTCCGCTCGCAGCGGTAATTCCGGCGCCCAGGCGAGCTTGGCGCCCCAAACGGTGCCCAACTGAATTTTTAGCCCTAAATATATTCAAGAAGGAGTTGGATATATTTCTTGAGGCTAAAGGGATCAAGGGATCTGGGGAGAAGGCAGGGACAGGGTACTGAGTTTGGATGATCAGCCATGATCTCATTGAATGGCGGAGCAGGCTCGAGGGGCCAAATGGCCTACTCCTGCTCCTATCTTCTATGTTTCTATGTTTCCATGCTGCCTGACCTGCTGAGTGTTTCCAGCATTTTGTTGTTATATCTGATTTATCCTCTCCATCTTTGATGAGACAGGGCTAAGCTGTAGGTTCTTTAGACGGTTAGGACTGGAGAAGCACCACAAGGCTGGGAATTGAGATTAAAAAGATAGAGCTGTCATGACTAACAAAATGGTGGAAAATTCCCAATGGACTGTTGTTCCAAAAAGAAATGCTGCTGGTGTACTTCTACAATCTCCTGCCGTTCAAACATTGCACCGAGACAGCTTGATCTTTACATCTGGGGAGGCTATATGCCCTTGAAACTGCAGCAGCTGTCAAAATCCTGCAGGAGCAGTCATTCTCCTCCCCACTCCCACATTGACCCCATCCCCCGCGCCCCCCCCCCTCCACCCCCATTCCCTCGTAGCCCAACTCCCCTGTTCCACGTGGTCCCTCTTCTGCTGGTTCAACACTTGCCTGGACATTGTTATTTTCTAGAACTCTGTCCCCTCGTAAACATAAATGAAATGCAGTGATTATCATGACTTGTTGAATTAGGATTGCTGGACCGCCTATTGGTAAGTCTGTTGCCCGTTGGTACTACAGAGCAATTTTTCCAAGATTGTTCTGTGCTCCCAGCAAGCAATAGAATCAATTTAGTGAGCCAGCTCTCCTTATTACAGTTGTCTGCCATCTAGCAGTATATATATATCAGAAAAAAGTTTCAACCAAGCCTGGGTAATTTTGAGTTAATTGTTGCTCTGATTTTCTTGCTATAATTTTTACTGTTACCTGGTTGATATTTCCCTGGTAATTAAAGCTGTTGAAATCCTCTTTGGCAGGTCTAAATATATAATTAAGTACACATTCTGTTTATCGAACACAGCTTTTATGCACAAACGTTTTGCTTTTAGAAGAAAAATACCTTCACTAATTAAGGAACATTTGCCATGGTCTCCAGTGAAACATTTACAGGCCAGTGCTTGTTGCCGTCTTTAATCCTGCAGCCATCTTTCAGCCTGTTAAGTTTGAAAAACATTACATGAAACTTTGTAGTAAATGATTTTTTTTGGAGTCAGCCAAATATCTGACATACAGAGACAACAATGCTTAACCAAGCCACTGAGAAATCCACACAAAGGGAGATTTTATTCGTCTGATATGGAGTACACACTCCCTGCAGGGACCCACTGACGTAAGAAAACTACTAGGCACTTGGTCTGAGTATTAAACAAGGCTTTAATCAACTGTTTTTCAACATGGAGATCTAGTTGTGCCCTTCACTAGTTCCTGTTAAAGAATGTCCTGAGCAAGCTGGGCCCATGCCCGAGTATTTATACTCTCCCTGGACAGCGCCACCAGCAGGCCGCCCAGTATTACTTCATAAGTCATTTCCACATGAATGACAAGATTCATGTCACACACCATACTTATTTAAGCCCTTACGTGCCGGTTGGAAAGAACCAAGGCTAAGGGACCTTAACTTAACTAGTGACCTTTTAAATGTATGAATTTTCACTCATTTATTAGCTTTTGAAAATAAGGGATCCATCTGCAGGATAGTCTCCAAACGAAGTTCGTGACGAGGGCCAAAGAATGGCTTCCCAATATTTAATTGGAGGAAATTGTGGATCGTCTAGGACTGGTTGTCAGACAAGCAGTCTGACAAAACAATGGGCCGAGAGAGGTGGTGGTGAGGTAGAGCTGGGTGTCGTCAGCATACATGGAGAACCTGATGGCATGTCTTCAGATGATGTTGCTGAGGGGCAGCATGTAGATGAGAAATAGGAAGGAGCGAAGGATTGGGGGACTCCAGAGGTAATGGACAGCTGGCTAAACAGGTTGTGCGCCAGATGCGCTCAAGTGTGAAGCCTTTGGACTTGAGGGAGCAATGATACGTGCTGCAGCAGGGGGAGCGATTAGAATGGGAGACAGTGAAGGTTTTCTTGGGGACAAGGCCGTCAAATATGGAGGTGAGGGAGTGATTGAGCAAATCAACAACTGCAGTTATCATGGCAAATGGAGGGCCAAATTTGAAAGCATTGTGGGAAAGTGTTTCTAGGTGCAGATACAGAATCAAAGAGGGTTGGAAGGGGATGGGGTGACGTGAGTGGTGAGGGATACAAGGAAGTGGTTGGATGTAATCTTCGGCAATACTTGCAGCAGTAGAGATGGTGAAATCGACTTGACACTTTGAAAAATATTTTTTTGCTGGTCATCTTTAAAATTCTGTTTCCGTTCCCTTCTTTAGGTCATTGTGCATCTTACGCCATTTCCTAGGTTAACTCAGCCTCTGATTTTCCCTCCCTCGCTGTGGGTGTGTCACCTCCACTCAGTTTCTCCTCTTCAAATCATTGCCTGGTAATTTTTTTTTTATAAAAGAAGCATTGTCAATCAGTTATAGCCAGATTCTCAGCCACTTTGCATGAGTCCATCAATGTACAAACTAAATTGAGACATGCTGGGATGAATGATTCCTTTGACCGAGTAAGGCTGGCTTTCAAAAGGCAGTGCCTGTTTATTTCAGGGTTGCTAGGCACTTTGGGCAAGCATATTTGCCAAAGGGAGGTTATTTTAGGAGCAATAGGAACTAGATGACAAGAACCAGCAAAAATGCAGTTGTGCGAATGAGCATGTGAATTTAAGAAAGTAGAGGGAAAAGGCAGCAAATAGACAGGGAAATAAATAGAAACACAGAGAGACATAAAGAGAAGAGACAGAGGTGAAAAGAGAAGGTTCTTCAAATGGCTGAGGTGGTGAAGCCAGAATGTAACTGAGCCATTCTGCCCAGAACACCGTGAGTTCGACTTCTAATCTGTGCTGCACTAGGTGATGTCAACTCGGGTGGAGAACAGCAATAAACTGACCTCAGCGAACTGTTTAAAGAAAGGAAAAACCAGCTGGGTTCCCATTGCATGTAATAACGTGAATTGTATCAATTGTGCATGACTTCATTGTGATACAAGCAACACCTCCTTGGCTCTTCAGCCTCCCCAAACCATAAGCACTTTGCCAAACGTTTTCTATGTGGTCTGTGCACCCTTTCAATTTGACGCTTCTAGATGTTCTACACTTTGTTCCTATTAAAGATGACAAATTATTTCAGCCCTATTGTCAATATCAAATTTCATTCTTTCAGATATTTTTTCTTTTTTTCAAATTTCCTTCCTTTCTCTGACTACACTTTGTTTTAAAGTGGTTTTTATTTTTGTTGCCAATTTTCTACCCTATTCTCCCTTCTTTCTCTTCTTCCAAAGATGTTGTCTGTGATATTTATGGGGAGGCGGGGAGGGAGCATGGGGGCGTGTGTCTGCGGCCGGGAAACACAGAAATACCGGGAAGGTGGAGGTCCTGCCGAGTTTAACAGCGGGACCTCATTAGAATTAAATTACTCCGTTTCCCATCTGGCAACCTGGCTAGATTGAAAGGCTGGCCAGCTGCTGGGCGGGAAAGTTCGAGACAGTCCTCGGCAATCGGAGAAGATCGGGGGTTTGTGGGCGGGGGGACGCGGGGAGGGCTTGGAGTGCGGCAGTGAGAAGGGAGAGAGGGAGAGATCATGGGGCTGGTGAGATGGCGGGGAGGGAGAGATCGCGGGGTGGGGGGGGAGAGATGGCGGGGAGGCCGATCGCTGGGGGAGGGGTTGCCTGATCGCGGGGCTGGGGGTAGAGATCATGGCAGAAGGCTTGCTTGGGCAGGCATAAGTACACATGATACAGAAAGGAACTGGAGTAGAAATCTACTGAGGGAGCATCTGCATAGGATGAGTAGAGCTTCAATACTACATTTATATCTCGTAAGTACCTTCCCTCGAGGGGCTGAATGGCCTACTCCTGCTCCTATTTCTTATGTTCTTATGAACCAGTTCCGCAATATGATCTGGTCTCCTGGGCTCTCATGTTGCCTCATTTGTACTGGCTATGTAGTTGTCTTAAAGAATGCTCGTCCAGTTAATATTTGTATAAGCTTAGTTGCTGTTAAGTTGTATTCTTGATGTTACGATTCTGGCAATGGGGCTTCCCTCTTCCCACCTGCAGCATGATCAAAATGGCAGCCCTGCTGAGAAGCAGTGCTGAAGGCAGCCATTCAATATTTACAATTTATCACTTGAGGTAGGGAGCAAAACCACCTCCTAAGATGGAGCTCCCTGTAGTTCATTACCTCCTGAGGCATTTACACTACGTCATTTATATTCCATATTTATCCTTCTTCTTAGGCAGTCCCTCGGAACCGAGGATGACTTGCTTCCACATTAAAAATGAGTTCTCAGGTGACTGATGAGTCCAATGCGAGACCTACAGTCTCTGTCGCAGGTGGGGCAGATGGTGGTTGAAGGGGGGGGTGGGTGGCGTGCTTGGGTTGACGTGTGCTCCTTGCGCTGCCTGCGCTTGGCTTCCGCTTGCTCCCGGCGAAGAGACTCGAGGTGTTCGGCGCCTTCCTGGATGCTTCTCCTCCACTTTGTGCAGTCTTGGGCCAGGGATTCCCAGGTGTCGGTGGGGATGTTACACTTTTTCAAGGAGGCTTTGAAGGTGTCCTTGAAGCGTTTCCTCTGCCCACCTGGGGCTCTCTTGCTGTGTCGGAGTTCCGAGTAGAGCGCTTATTTTAGGAGTCTCGTATCGGGCATGCGGACAATGTGACCCGTTCATCAGAGCTGATTGAGCGTGGTCAAAGCTTCAATGCTGGGGATGTTGGCCTGAGCAAGAACACTGACATTGGTGCGCCTATCCTGCCAATGGATTTGCAGGATCTTGCAGAGGCAGCGTTGGTGGTACCTCTCCAGTGCTTTGAGGTGCCTGTTGTACATGGTCCATGTCCCTGAGGCATACAGCAGGACGGGTATCACTGCTGCTCTGTAGACCATGAGCTTAGTGCCAGGTTTGAGGTCCTGGTCTTCAAACTCTCTCTTCCTCAGGCGACCAAAGGCTGCACTGGCACACTGAAGGCGGTGTTGGACTTCATCGTCGACGTCTGCCCTTGTTGACAGTAGGCCCCCGCGGTATGGATAGTGGTCCACGTTGTCCAAGGCCTTGTCGTGGATTTTGATAATCAATTCAATTCAATTCAATTCAATTCAATTCAATTCAATTCAATTTTATTTGTCATATATGCAGCAGACGTGTGTACTGCACAATGAAATGTTGATTTTTACGAGTCCTCCCAATCGGGGGGCAGTACTGTGTGGCGGGGTTGGTTGGTAGAGGACCTTTGTCTTACAGATGTTTAGTGTAAGGCCCATGCTCTCGTACGCTTCGGTGAAGGTGTTTATTTATATATTTATATATATATATTACTATAAGCATGTGCATATGTGTACGCACACAGTAATAAACCTTCTATCGGCAGGTAGCCCCTCTCTACACAAAGTGGACAGCAGGAATCAGTGGATTATATAAAAATATCGACATGTTATAACATTGCTTTTGTTTATAATAGCGACAGAACTATAATATGGAAAGGATTGGTTTAAATTATTTTCTCGGAAAAGCCTGTTTTTCCCTGTCATGCTCTCAAAGGCCCTTCTCAGTACTGCTGATAAGAGAAGCTTTTTGAACCACAGGCTTTTATCACAGCAGGGGGTGCCATGAGTGTTTACATCAAAGGGTGGTTTGGCGGACAAAAAATAAGAAGTAACAGTCTGGTCTGAAAAAGGGTACGAATGAGGTATCTCATCTCTGTTTGGTAAACTATTTGAAACAAATGGGTGCTAGTAAAACATAAGGTAGGGTTGCATTCGGCAGGAAGAGAACCATAAACCGAAAGGGTTTAAGACAGAGGCCATGTTTTACTTAGTTAGAAAGGAGAAAAGAAAGCAGCATTTGAGACCCTGTGGTGTGAACAGGCTTAGAAAAGCCATTTTCACAATTTCTCATTAAATCTACGCACAGTAAGTTTTGCACGCAGGGCTAACGTGTGCTATTCTGTATGGTTTGTTAGGGTGTTTTAGATTAATGTTTTGTTGGTAAGGGTGTTTTAGATTAATGTTTTGTTGGTTAGGGTGTTTTAGATTAATGTTTTGTTGGTAATAAAATAAGAGAATTATCAAACATATAACTGTCTCTAGTTGTATAAATCATTTTAAAGGATAAGGAAGGAATTATCCAACAGATTACAGTAAATAAACCACTCATGACACATCTTTTTTGGTTCGTTTGCATCTGCAGCATTAGTGGATTATGCCAGTAGTCGAAGATATATTGTCGATAATGCAGCTTCTCATAATGTATAACCTTGATTTATTAAAGTCTGAAGTATGCTAAGTTATTATCAATGACTAATCCACCTCATGCCCAAAAAGTGTTAAAATATTTCTTTCTTTGCCAAATATCGATAAGACATCAACAAAAAGAACATTAAAAAAAATATGGGGCTGAAATTCTTCCATGCCTGCAAAATGGGATCGATAGATTTATCTGGTTAAAATTAGTGGATCGCCAATAAATTGTAGGGACCAATGTTCCCTGTGAGCCATGTTTTGTTCTGCGTGGCCTGTTTCTTTTACTGCGCGGTCCCTTTAAATGTCTGTGCATGCGCGGTGCTTACAATGGAAAAGCCAGTGAGCGGTCTGCGCGGGACCTTTCAGATCACTGTGTGGCCGCGCGTGCATGCACCTTAGCGATGTAACGATGTGACTACTGAGAAAACAATTGTGTTGTTAATTCCAACTCACCTGCAATTATCATCCTTAATGTGTCTCAAGCAGCTAACAAGCCATTGATGTGGTACACATGTCAAATGGTTCATTTATCCATCTGTGGGATACATAAATGCTGATCATTGACTGGTGGCATAACTCCCTAATGCTGCAGTGCAAATGGGTTACGCTTGATATGTCATGGTTGTAAGTTACAGCATTGCTTTCAGGGACTGGAATATAAATAAGTATGCAAATAGATGCTCATTTACAGATCCTGTAGGATAGGCACACCAACGTCAGTGTTCTGGCTCAGGCCAACATCCCCAGCATCGAAGCTTTGACCACGCTCAATCAGCTCTGATGGATGGGTCACATTGTCCGCATGCCCGATACGAGACTCCCAAAACAAGCGCTCTACTCGGAGCTACGGCACGGCAAGAGAGCCCCAGGTGGGCAGAGGAAATGCTTCAAGGACACCCTCAAAGCCTCCTTGAAAAAGTGTAACATCCCCACCGTCACCTGGGAATCCCTGGCCCAAGACTGCACAAAGTGGAGGAGAAGCACCTGGGAAGGCGCCAAACACCTCGAGTCTCTTCGCCGGGAGCAAGCGGAAGCCAAGCACAGGCAGCGCAAGGAGCGCACATCAACCCAAGCACCCCACCCACCCGCCCCTTCAATCACCATCTGCCCCACCTGCGACAGAGACTGTAGGTCCTGCATTGGACTCATCAGTCACCTGAGAACTCATTTTTAATGTGGAAGCAAGTCATCCTCGGTTCCGAGGGACTGCCTAAGAAGAAGATTTACAGATGGGGTTAGATGAAGTAGGGTGGGTGGAGGTTTGTGTGGAACATAAGCACCAGCACAAACCAGTTGGGCTGAATGGCCTGTTTCTGTGCGATAAATTCTATGTAATTCTATGTAATAGTTAGCTAAGAAAATCCCAATATAGGCCCGTAGAAGAAGTCATGATTTCCTGCTCCAGAATAGTTTGAAGATGTTGGCAGGAAAATTCTGACGGCTTGGGGACAGAAAAATCACAATCCGGGCCGGGGGGGTAGAATTTTGGAGGGTAACCAGGTTACACTGCATCACTGCACTACAGCATTGGCAAGCTGTGCCACCAGTCAACGGTCAGCAGCCAGTTCTGACAAAAGGTCATCGACCTGAAGCATTAACTCTGTTTCTCTCTCCACAGATGCTGCCTGAGCTGCTGAGTATTTCCAGCGTTTTCTGTTTTTATTACACTGGATCATGATTTCTCTTTCCATCTGTCAAAAATTCTGGCTGAAGTAGGAGTGGACACGTTGTAAACTTGCCGGCGTATGGGGGCTCTTCGCTCTGCGCCGTCTTCATCATCCAGCGGCAGTCCTCGCTGCTGAGCGATGCTGTGAAGGGCGCAGCAGGCCACGACTATTCTGGATACCCTCGCTGGTGCACACTGAAGCACCTCTCAAGATTTGTCCAGGCACCTGAACCGCATTTTAAGCAACCCTATAGTTTGCTCGATGGTAGTTCTCGTGGAGATGAGGCTCTGATTGTACCTTCCATCAGCCTCGTTCGCTGGCCTCCTCAAAGGTGTCATCAGCCATGTCTTGAGGGGATTGCCCTTGTCCCTAAGCAGCCACCTGGTTGAAAGATTGGTTGGCGGTTGGAACAGCTGAGGGACGGTGGAGTGGCACAGGATGTACGAATCATGGCAGCTGCCAGGGAACTTGGCGCACACATGTATGATGATTTTATTGTGATTGCACACCAGCTGAACGTTTAGGGAGTGGAAGCCCTTGCGGTTCACAAAAGCTTTCGCCACATGTGTACAGTCAATCACTCCCTGCATCCGTGGGAAGCCAGCTAGAGTGGTGAAGCCGATCGCCCACTCAGTCACACTGGCCTGATGAGTGGTAAACTTTATATAGTTGCCCAACTTGTTAAACAGGGCAATGGTGACCTGTGTGAAGCATCTGTGTGTGGCAGACTGGGAAATGCCGCTAATGTCTGCAGCAGATGCCTGGAAGGAGCCTGAGGTGAAGAAGCTGAGGGCAAGGGTGACTTTGACAGTCACTGGTAATGGCTGTTCACCCCTTCCTCTGGGCTGCAGGTCTTCCTGCAGCAATGCGCAAAGGTCGGTGACCACCTGGCGCAATAGCCTGAGTTTCTTTCGGCACTGCTGCTCCGTCATGTTTAGGTAGCTCATCCTCTGTCTATAGACCCTGTGCTGGGGGTATGGCCTCTGGTGCGTTGCATCCCTGCGCTGATGCCCTCCGCCCTGTGCAGCATGAGGTGGTCGAGGAGAAGGTTGGCACTCTTGTTGTTGTGGCTGCTGGTGTGGCTGGTTCTGCTGCTCCTGCGGCTGTTCCTCATCAGACTCGGAGGACCAAGATGAGAGAGCCTAAATCGTGCCCATTTTGATTGTTGATATGCCAGATCCAGTTGAATTGACAGAAGCAATCTGTCACTGGTCAGAAATTTTCTTCAAAGAGGTTACAGTGAATATAAAGTTCGCTACAAACAATTCCAAAGTATATGAGGCTGAACAGACTTCCTAACACTGAAGGCTACTGACATTGGAAAGTGAACAGCTGTAAAATGGTAGCTTTTATACCACTTTTGCAGCTGTTACCTATGGAAAGCAATGGAGAGTCATTGAGAACCCGACTCCACTTACCTGGCGTGTTCCCCGAGGGATGGCAAACTCGTCAAAAAGTTGGTAAAATTGTAAGTGCCCGCTTTTAATCCTCTTAAGTAGCTTTAAACTACCCGTTAAGTACCTTAATTAACTGGCCCGCCGCTTGGTGTCGGGTCTGCGACACACAGGCAGACCCGACAGTTGAGGAACTTACACGGAGGCGGGTTCAGAGTGGACTTCCACCCCACTGTCAATCAGGGCCATTTGGACAGTGGGCCTGCCTCTAAACCCACACTCGCAGGACTGGGAAGATTCCGGCCGTGGTGTGGGCCCCCCCACTCGCAATATATGCCCCTGACCCCAGAACATGGGACAGGGTCGGGGCAAATTCATGGGGTAAATGGAAGATTCAAAAAGCCTCCCGGAGTTTCTGGGCTATTAATTTTTGACTGAAAGCAGATACCCCATAAAAGCCTGATCAAACTATATTGATATACTAAACATTTTCCAACTTTAATATTTTAAATTGCATAATTTACTTTGCAATTAAATAAAAGTACAATATAAAAGCTCCATGGATGTTTTAAATAATCAGTGATGGTAATTTAAGGACATTATGCTACTGTTGCTGATTAAAAAGAAAGAAAGAAGTGTATTTTACAGCACCTTTCATGACGTTAGACATTTCAATGCACTTCACAGTCAATGAAATACTGTTTGAAGATTATGTGCAGCCTTCCCTTGTAAGCATAGAAAACATATAGATGTCAGACTTTGGGGAAAAGCAGAGAGACAGCCAACCTATATCACTCCTTGTGTGAGCCCATTGTAATGCATGTAGTTTCTGGTAGCAGTGTTGGTTAGGGCACACAGGATACGATTTATGTATGACATTAAAGGCTATTTCAGTGCCACCCGTAGACCGGGCCCTGCTGCAGTATGGATATGAAAGCATATGCAAAAGAGCAGAACGGTTGTCTCCATGATTTTCGCGCTACCTTGTTGATGATACACTAGATGAAGAGTGAAGTGTTTCTGCTGTGCATGTTTTAGCCCAATACTAATAGCTGGTCTTACCTTGGATTCTCCTGCCTGAAAACATCATCCTCATTTATATCCTAGGATGGACATGGCAGTTGGCACCTCTGCCACTTATATCCGCACATTTTGCACATTAGCCCCAATAGGAAGGAGCAATTCTATACCAAGGAGGCAATCCTCTTTTACTGCACATCTTGCAGCAGCACTTCCAGGGCATCATCTTCAAACAGTTTGGTTTTGGCCTAGATTTCTTCTTCTATACTCATTCATTATTGTTTGTCAATTTCCGTTGCAGAAAAATAGTTTACCTTTAAGTGTAAGCAGCAGCCATTTAAGTACTGCTGCATCCCCAAATCCCCATCCCCCTCCCTCCCACTTATGAGGCACAAGTAAGGCGTGTAATGGAATACTCTCCACTTGCCTAATTGAGTGCAGCTTCAAAAACACTCAAGAAGCTCGACAACATCCAGGACACCCCATACTCCACCTTAAACATTCACTCACTCCACCACCGGTGTACTATGGCTGCAGTGTGTACCATCTACAAGGTGCACTGCAGCAACTTGCCAAGGCTTCTTCAACAGCACCTCCCAAACCCGCGACCTCTTCCACCTAGAAGAACAAGGGCAGCAGGCTCATGGGAGCACCACTACCTTCAAGTTCCCCTCCAAGTCACACATCATCCTGACTGACTTGGAAATATATTGCCGTTCCTTCATCGTCGCTGGGTCAAAATCCTGGAACTCCCTCCCTAACAGCACTGTGGGAGTACCATCACCACACGGACTGCAGCGGTTCAAGAAGGTGGCTCACCACCACTTTCTCAAGGGCAACTAGGGATGGGCAATAAATGCCGGCTCGCCAGCGACGCCCACATCCCACAAATAATTTTTTTAAATGATGTCATCCCACCTCAATTTTGGTGCAATATTGGCCATCTCTTGCAGCAACTCCGGCAGCTCTTACACGAGGTTTGCAAAATTCAGTTCTGACGAAGGGTTTGACCCGAAATATTGACTCTGTTTCTCTCTCCTCGATGCTGCCTGACCTGCTGAGTGTTTCCAGCACTTTCTGTTGTTATTTTTAATTAAATGCATTTAGGTGGAACATTGTATAGACCAATGACAATTGTGCTTAAATGAGTCATCCAGATTTAGCTAACTGGGTATTGAAAATGTTCTTTTCTATTTTCTATATAGACTGTAACTGACACATTTTGCCTGGAGGGAGCTTTTGCTATTCTCTTCCAATTATTCTCTCTTACTATGTGTCACAGTTGTGGAGTGGTGTTTTTTTAACCTGCTTTTTTGAACCCTATATTATCAATGCTTGACAGAACTAGCACAATACGCACTGGATATTGTGTTATTAATGTTGCTGATATTATACAAAACTGGTCTATTTTTATTCAAACGTAAGTTAGAATAAGAATTTTTAGTGATACAGCAAAAAACAATAACAACTTGCACTCAATGTGTAAAAAAACATTTCACAGCAGTTTGCAACAAGGATAAAGAAAAAAAGGAAAGCTTATGACATACCGAGGACTCAATACTGCAGAAAGCCTAGAGGAGTATCGAAAGTGCAGGGGTGAAACTAAAAAGGAAATTAGGAAAGCAAAGAGAGGGCATGAAAACATATTGGTAAGTAACATCAAGGAAAACCCAAAGATGTTTTATAAATACTTTAAGAGCAAGAGGATAGCATAAGTAAGAGTAGGGCCTATTAGGGACCATAAAGGTAATCTGTGTGTGGAGGCGGAAGACGTGGGTATGGTTCTTAATGAACACTTTGCATCTGTTTTCACAAAAGAGAGGGACGATGCAGACATTGCAATCAGGGGGGAGGAGTGCAAAATATTAGATGAAATAAACATAGTGAAAGAGGAAGTATTAAGGGGTTTAGCATCTTTGAAAGTAGATAAATCCCCTGGCCGGGATGAAATGTATCCCAGACTGTTAAGAGAAGTAAGAGAGGAAATAACAGAGGCTCTGACCATCATTTTCCAATCCTCCCTGGCTACAGGTATGGTGCCGGAGGACTGGAGGACTACTAACATGGTACCTTTTTTTAAAAAGGGACAAAGTGATTGACTGAGTAATTACAGGCCAGTCAGCCTAACCTCGGTGGTGGGAAAATTATTGGAAAGAATTCTGAGGAACAGGATAAATCTTCATTTAGAAAGACACGGATTAATCAGGGACAGTCAGTATGGATTTGCTAAGGGAAGGTCGAGTCTGATCAACTTGATTGAATTTTTTGAGGAGGTAACAAGGAGGGTCGATGAGGGTAGTGCATTTGATGTAGTCTATATGGATTTCAGCAAGGCTTTTGATAAGGTCCCGCATGGCAGACTGGCCACGAAAGTAAAAGCCCATGGGATCCAAGGCAAAGTGGCAAATTGGATCCAAAATTGGCTCAGAGGCAGGAAACAAAGGGTAATGGTCGAAGGGTGTTTTTGTGACTGGAAGGCTGTTTCCAGTGGGGTTCCGTAGGGCTCAGTACTGGGTCCTTTGCTTTTTGTGGTATATATCAATTATTTGGATTTGAATGTAGGAAGTATGATTAAGAAGTTTGCAGATGATTCAAAAATTGGCCGTGTGGTTGATAATGAAGAAGAAAGCTGCAGACTGCAGGAAGATATCAATGGACTGGTCAGGTGGGCAGAACAGTGGCAAATGGAATTCAACCTGGAGAAGTGTGAAGTAATGCATTTGGGGACGGCTAACAAGGCAAGGGAATACACTATAAATGGCAGGACACTGAGAAGTGCAGATGATCAGAGGGATCTTGGACTCCAATTCCACAGATCCCTGAAGGTAGCAGGGTAGGTAGATAAGGTGGTTAATAAGGCACAAGGGATGATTTCCTTTATTAGCCGAGGCATAGAATATAAGAGGTGGGAGGTTATGCTTGAACTGTATAAAACACTAGTTAGGCCGCAACTAGAATACTGCGTGCAGTTCTGGTCACCACATTAGAGGAAGGATATGATTGCACTAGAGGGGGTGCAGAGGAGATTTACAAGGATATTGCCTGGGCTGGGGGATTTAAGCTATGAGGAAAGATTGGGTAGGCTGAGTTTGTTGTCTTTGGAACAGAGGAGGCTGAGGGGTGGCCTAATCGAGGTGTATAACGTTATGAGGGGCCTAGATAGAGTGGATAGGAAGGACCTATTTCCCTTAGCAGAAGGGTCAATAACCAGGGGGCATAGATTTAAAGTAATTGGTTGGAGGTTTAATGGGGATTTGCGAATAGTTTTGTTCACCCAGAGGGTGGTGAGGGTCTGGAACTCACTGCCTGAAAGGGTGGTAGAGGCAGAGACCCTCATGATATTTAAAAAGTACTTGGATATGCACATGAAGTGCTGTAACCTACAGGGCTACGGACCAAGAGCTGGAAAGTGGGATTGGGGTGGACAGCTCTTTGTCGGCCGGCCGGACAAGATGGGCCGAGTGGCCTCCTGTGCTGTAAATTCCTATGATTCTATGAACAGGAGAGGAGGTTCCCGAGAAGGAAATAAGGGAATTTAGGAGAAGAGATCTAAGAAACAGTGGAGAGACAGGTTTTATAAAAGGCTTTAGAAAGAAAGGAGAGAGATACTGAGGTAAGATGGTTTTGGAAGAGAGTTCCAGGGCTGTAATGACTGAAAGATTAGCCTATGATTGTGAACGGAGGGGGCAGCAGGCAGGTAGGAATCCAGATTGAGAGAAATAGAATCTGCAGGCTGGATTTCTTAAATTGGGTGTAACATGCTCATGTGGGGAATTCAAAATAAGAACTCGGATCTTCATGTTTGATTCATTCTGCATCGGGAACCAGTAGAGATGGACCAGGACAGGGGTGATGGTTGTATGGAAGAGAACTCATGCTACGTAGATCTCCTGTGTCTCAAGGTGAGTCAGAGATAAGCTACTTTATAGTGTGAATCTGCTCAGACCCAACTGCAGCCAACCTGTTCCCAGCAGGGCCAGAAATGCCCTCTTCCCTCCACCCCCACAACAGGACTTCTCTCCTACTCGCAGACTGAACGCAGCATTTTACATTGGAGACAGACTTCTGCACAAATGTATATTTTCAATCTATTCCTAATCAATGAATGGAAAATTAAATGTTTGGTTACTCTAGGGGCTTCAGGTAGCAGAGTGATATGTAGTGGGTTGTGGAGGGGTGGGGGGTGGTGTATTCAGCATAGGATGTTCAAAGACCAAGTAGGGACATTGTGCAGTTTGTGAAAGGGGAATCGATGATCAGTTTGAGCCAAGTACTTGAGCAAGTATGCAATATCTTTGTGATTTTGTTTGGCAGTTGTTATGTGATAACTTTTATTTTAGAGCAATACAGTTAGCTAGGTGAGGAGCTTTCTTTGCAGGAACGTGATTACATCAAATTTTTGTGTGGTGGAATCTAATTGGGAGAAAATTGAAACGGGGCAGAAGGTTTTGTACAGTACGAGTGATGAATAACAAAAGTGAAAAGTAACCAATTACAGGAAACTTTCGATTAACTGGCCCCTAAATAACCGGAATGCTCTATCCACCGGCAAAATTCAGGAGTTGGTTCAGGTAACTTTTTTTACTTTTATTACTTTTTTTACTCCATTTGTTGCTGTGCAAGGGTGTAGCTGAAGCTGTTGCTAAGCTACAGAGACGCTTGCAACTTGTGCCGATTGTTTTGAAGCTGTTGCTAAGGGTTTGTTGCTTTATACGGAGCTCTGAGCTCCGTATCTTTTACTATAGCGTTCGGTTATCTGGAATTGTTGATGAACCAGCAGCACGTCGGTCCCGTCGGTGCCGGATACCAGAAAGTTTCCTGTAGAAGGAAGAAAAACAAAGGGGTGATTTTGCAAGCCCATTTCCTGATGCAGGGTCATTGGTGATGAGTGTGGCAGCAAAGGTAGGGGACCAAAGTTTTAGTCCCAATTTTCCAATCTGCGCTAACTTCTAGCGAGGGTCTAGCCTGAGAGAAGAGCCACAAAAATTCCCTGTACAAATCTAACCAAAAACGTAGAAAACAAATTGATGGACAGATATGATAGTCACAATGCAGACAACAGACATTATATAAACCAACAAATACAAGAGCCCCAAAAATCCATGGCTGTCCTTTTCTTTATACTCGTTCCTGGGATGTGGGAGTTGCTGGCAAGGCCAGCATTTATTGCCCATCCCTAATTGCCCTTGAGAAGGTGGCGGTGAGCTGCCTTCTTGAACAGCTGCAGCCCAATAGAAGAAAAGGATAGCATGCCGGAAATCCCAAAGAAACTAATATTGAATTGGGGGCAGTGACTCAATAAAATTGACATAAGTAAAATAACAGTAATGAACAAAATAATGGCACTAAAGAGTGACAAATCCCCAGGACCAGATGGTTCCCATCCCAGGGTTTTAAAGGAAGTAGGTGAGCACATTGCAGATGCCCTAACTATAATCTTCCAAAGCTCTCGATTCAGGAACCATCCCTTTCGATTGGAAAATTGTGCATGTTCCTCCGCTTTTTAAGAATGCAGAGAGAGAGAAACCAGAGAATTATAGACCAGTAAGTCTAACATCTGTTGTCAGGAAATTGCTTGAGTCTATAATTAAGGATAGATTGACTGAACACCTTGAAAATTTTCAATTGGTCAGAGAGAGCCAGCATGGATTTGTGAAAGGTAGGTGATGCCTGTCAAACCTGATTGAATTTTTTGAAGAGGTGACTAAAGTAGTGGACAGGGGAATGTCTATGGATGTTAAATATGGACATCCAAAAGACATTTGATTAAGTTTCACATAAGAGAATGTTATCTAAGGTAGAAGCCTATGGAATTAAGGGCAAATTATTGACCTGTTTAGGAAATTGGCTGAGCGACAGGAGACAGAGAGTAGGGATATGGGTAGGTACTCAAATTGGCAGGATGTGACTAGTGGTGTCCCGCAGGGATCTGTGTTGGAGCCTCAACTATTTACATTATTAATGAATTAGATGATGGCATAGAAAGTCATATATCCAATTTGCCAATGACACAAAGATTTGGCAGTGTAGATGAAAGCAGAAAATTATAAAAGAATATCGACAGATTAAGTTAATGGGCAAAACTGTGGGAAATGGATTTCAATGTAAGCAAATGTGAAGTCATCCACTTTGCACCTAAAAATGGTGAAAAGCTAAAAACAGTGAAGGTCCAAAGCGACTTGGGGGTCCAGGTACAGTATAGATCACTAAAATTACATTAACAGGTACAGAAAATAATCAAAAAGGCTAAAGGAATGCTGGCCTTTATATTGAGAGGACTAGAACACAAGGGGGTAGAAGTTATGCTGCAGCTGTACAAAACCCTGGTTAGACCACATATGGAGCACTGTGAGCAGTTCTGGGCACCACACCTTAGAAAGGATATATTGGCCTTGGAGGGAGTGCAGCGTAGGTTTGCCAGAATGATACCCGGACTTCAAGGGTTAAGTTACGAGGAGAGATTACACAAATTAGGGCTGTATTCCTTAGAATTTAGAAGGTTAAGGTGTGATCTGATCGAAGTTTTCAGGATATTAAGGGGAACAGATAGGGTAGTTAGAGAGAAACTATTGTCGCTGGTTGGGATTCTAGGACTAGGGGGCATAGTCTAAAAATTAGAACCAGATCTTTCAGGAGTGAAATTAGGAAACACTTCTACACACAAAGGCTGGTAGAAGTTTGGAACTCTCTTCCGCAAACGGCAATTGATGCCAGATCAGTTGTTAATTTTAAATTTGAGATTGATAGCTTTTTGCTAACCAAAGGTTTTAAGGGATATATGGGCCAAAGCCTATGGAGTTAGGCCGCAGATCAGCCATGCTCTCATTGAATGGCAGAACAGGCTCGAGGGGCTGAATGACCTACTCCTGTTCCTATGTTCATTGTGGTGAAGGTGCTGTTAGGGAGGGAGTTCCAGGATTTTGACCCAGCAACAATGAAGGAACGTCGATATATTTCCAAGTCAGGATGGTGTGTGACTTGGAGGGGAAATTGCAGGTGATGGTATTCCCATGCACTTACTGCCTTTGTCCTTCTAGGTGGTAGAGGTTGCGAGTTTGGGAGTTGCTGAGTTGCTGCAGAAGAAGCCTTGGCGAGTTACTGCAGTGTATCTTGTAGATGGTACACACTGCAGCTACCGTGAGCCAGTGGTGCAGGAAGTGAATGTTTAAGGTGGTGGATGGTATGCCATTCAAGCAGGCTGTTTTGTCCTGGATAGTATCAAGCTTCTTAAGTGTTGGTGGAGCTGCACTCATCCAGGCAAGTGGAGAGTGTGCCATTACACTCCTGACTTGTGCCTTGTAGATGGTGGAAAGGCTTTGGGGAGTCAGGAGGTGAGACACTTGCTGCAGAATACCCAGACTCTGACCTGCTCTTGTAGCCACAGTGTTTATGTGGCTGGTCCAGTTAAGTTTCTGGTCAATGGTGAGCCCCCAGGATGTTGATGTTGGTGGGTTTAGTGATGGTAATGACGGAAGACCTCTCCTGGTCCCTCAATACCTCCTCTCTGGTGAAGAAGGCCCAGCAGCGCCTATATTTCCTAAGGAGGCTGAAGGGATGTAACCTGTCACCCCTGATCCTCTCTAACTTTTACCGCTGCACAATAGAGAGCATCCTGACAAATTGTATCACAGTATGGTATGGCAGCTGTAGCTACTATGACCGGAAAGCCCTGCAGCGGGTAGTCAAAACTGCCCAACGCATTACCGGCACCCGGCTACCGACCATAGAGCACATATACCAGAAACACTGTTTACGGAGGTCACGGTCCATCATCAAAGACCCTACCCACCCCAGCCACAGTCTGTTCGCCCTCCTGCCATCTGGGAGACGCTACAGATGCATTCGCACCCGTACGACCAGATTTAGGAACAGCTTCTTTCCCAGGGCTGTCATCCTACTGAACTCCACAAATAAACTCTAAAGCCTGCACATCTGCCAATGCACTTTATCATGGTTATGTTTATGTTAATGTATTACAAGCCAAATGTATGTTGAATGTTTAAATGTCTTAATCTAAATGCACACTCTCGGGAGCCGCAAGCCTACATTTCGTTGTACTGCACTTGTGCACTAACAATGACAATAAAAGTTGATTTGATTTGATTTGATTTGATTTTTTGAATGTCAAGGGGCAGTGATTAGACCCTTGCTTGTTGGAGATAGTCATTGCCTGGCACTTGTGTAGCGTGAATGTTACCTGCCACTTACCAGCCCAAGCCTGAATGTCATCCAGGTGTTGCTACATTCGGGCGTGGACTGCTTCATTATCTGAGGAGTTGCAAATGGAACTGAACACTGTGCAATCATCAGCGAACATCCCCACTTCTGGCCTTATGATGGAGGGAAGGTCATTGATGAAGCAGCTGAAGATGGTTGGGCCTAGGCCTGAGGAACTCCTGCCGTGATGTCCTGGGGCTGAGATGATTGGCCTCCAACAACCACAACCATCTTCCTTTGTGCTAGGTATGACTCCAGCCAGTGGAGAGTTTTCCCCCTGTTTCCCATTGACTTCAATTTTACTAGGGCCCCTTGGTGCCACATTCGGTCAAATGCTGCCTTGATGTCAAGGGCAGTCACTCTTAACTCACCTCTTTTGACCATGTTTGGACCAAGGCTGTAATGAGGTCTGGAGCCAAGTGGTCCTGGCGGAACCCAAACTGAGCATCGGTGAGCAGGTTATTAGTGAGTAAGTGCTGCTTTATAGCACTGTCGATGACACCTTCCATCACTTTGCTGATGATTGAGAGTAGACTGATAGGGCGGTAATTGACCGGATTGGATTTGTCCTGCTTTTTGTGGACAGGACATACCTGGGCAGTTTTCCACATTGTTGGATAGATGCCAGTGTTGTAGCTGCACTGGAACAGCTTGGCTCGAGGCGCGGCTAGTTCTGGAGTACAAATCTTCAGCACGAAAGCTGGGATGTTGTCAGGGCCCACAGTCTTTGCTGTATCCAGTGCGCTCAGCCGTTTCTTGATGTCACGTGGAGTGAATCAAATTGGCTGAAGATTGACTTCTGTGATGGTGAGGACCTCAGGAGGAGGCAGATATGGATCATTCATTCAGTAGTTCTGGCTAAAGATGGCTGCAAACGCTTCAGCCTTGTCTTTTGCACTCGCTTAATGGTAATGGTAGAATAAGGGATATGCCGGGCCATGAAGTTACAGATTGTGGTGGAATACAATTCTGCTACTGCTGATGACCCACAGTACCTCATGAATGCCCAGTGTGGAGCTGTTAAATCCGTTCTGAATCGATCCCATTTAGCACGGTGGTAGTGCCGCACAACACGATGGAGGGTGTCCTCAGTATGAAGACGGGATTTGGTCACCACAATGACTGTGCAGTGGTCACTGCTACCGATGCTATCATGGACAGCTGCGACAGATAGATTGGTGAGGATGAGGCCAAGTAGGTTTTTCCCCTCGTGTTGGTTCTCTCACCACAGTCCTAGTCTGGCAGCTATGGGCCTTCAGTATTGATTACTGATTCATCAGCTGAGGGAGGGCGGTAGGTGGTAATCAGCCAGAGGTTTCCTTGCCCATGTTTAAGCTGAACCCATGAGACTTCATTGGGGCCTGGAGTCAATGTTGACGACTCCCAGAGCCACCCCGTCCCAACTGTACCGCCACCTCTGGTGTGGTCTGCCCTGTAGGACAGGCCATACTCCAGGGATGGTGATGGAGGAATCTGGGACATTGGCTGATCAGTATGATTTTGTGAATATGACTATGTCAGTTGTTGCTTGACAGCTCTCCCAATTTAGGAACAAGAAGAAGACTTCGCAGGGTCGTCTGTTGTCATGTCCGAAGCCGGTGCTGAGGTTGATGCAGGATGGTCCATCCGGTTTTATTCTTATTATTGTAGTGGTTGTTTCCAACTGAGTGGCAACTAGAGGGCAGTTAAGAATCCACCACATTGCTGGGTCTGGAGTCACATATAGGCCAGACCAGGTTAGGACAGCAGATTTCCTTCCCTAAAGGGCATTAGTGAACCAGATCGGTTTTTACGACAATCTGATAGTTTCATGGTTACCATTACTGATATTAGCTTTTTATTCCAGATTTATTTAATTAACTGAATTTAAATTCCCTAACTGACGTGGTGGGATTTGAACTCACGTCTCTGGATCATTAGTCCAATGACTTTGGATTACTAGTCCAGTAACATAACCACTATGCTACCATTCCCTGGCAATCTCCTGCCATCTGTCCAGCTGGAATGGCCACAAACTGGGTTGAGTCCTGGCCTTAAGTTGGGCATTCTGCAATGGCCTGGTAGGGGCAGAGCCTCCATCTGTCGTTTGAGGTCCTCGACACGAGGGGGCGGGGCAAGAGGCAGGGACTCCAGAAGGCCAGAATTCCCACCTCTTGGCCTTCAGTCAGTGTAGCCTTGGCGGAGAAACCAGACATTCTTTCCCGATACCTAGATCAAGTGAGCCCCACGTGGGGACCAGGACCAAGGTTGAGACCTGTACCCCAAAGAGGAGGAAGCAATTTTTAAAAGTTATTTAAAAGTGGCCTTTTTACTAAACCATGTTATAGTTGTCTCAGGGAAAGGGGTGGCTACTTATCCACTGTGTGTGGCCTTTTCTGCCCAACCTCCCCAACCCCCCTTCGAGGTGCTAAAACTTCACTTGTGTAGGCCCCGCCCTCTGACCCGAGGAACTTTGGCGGGGTCAGTACCGGTGGCTGTGGGTGGGCACATCCTGGCATTTACATGGTCCTCCATGGATTTTCGGAGCTAGGGAGTTTTATTAGAAAGATTCAAGTGGTAACTACTTGGCCAACGGCTGTGGGGAATGGTGGAGTTACATTCAACACAGCAAATTTTTATTTACTGAATGTCAGTATTGATGTAGAGCTGCACTAGGCACAAAATATACTCCAAAAAGCCCTAGGAAAACCACACTAGTAAAGCTGCAGATTTAGAGGGCTAATTCTTGAAGGCAGGTCAACAGCTAATAGTTAGATCAGCAACTGGATAATGTTTTTATTGTATAACGGCAGGATTATAAATCATTGGAGACTGAGCTGATGGCCATTCATGAAGAGCTAACGGATGAAAGAATATCCTCGTTTTGTTTGCACGCAGTGCAGGATCATTGCCTTGAAATTCTTATTTGTATCAAATATATTTTGCAATTTACTCGGAGAAATTTACATGCTTTTCAGAGCATCCCTTGATTTCAAAGCACAAGAATCAAATAATTTCAGAATGTAAGCAGCGACTCTGATGGAAATTAATATTTTATGACCAGTCTGCAGATTGCTTCATTTACCAGTTATTACTACATTTTACTTTGTTGGTGGTTATTCCCATGATCTATGCACTTTTTTATTAAAGGGAAGTTCTTGTCTTTAACGAAGGGGATGATCAGGCGTGGCAGAAGAACTCTTAACATTTTACTGAGGGCTAGAATCATAGAATGGTTACAGCACAGAAGGAGGCCATTCAGCCCGTCGAGCCCGTGCCGTCTCTCTGCAAGAGCACTTCAGCTAGTCCCAATCCCCCGCCCTTCCCCCGTAGCCCTGCAAATGTTTTTCCTTCAGGAAATCCAATTCCCTTTTGAAAGCTACAATTGAATCTGCCTCCACCACCCTCTCAGGCAGTGCATTCCAGATCCTAACCACTCGCTGCGTAAAAAAGTTTTTCCTCATGTCGCCTTTGGTTCTTCTGCCAATCACCTTAAATCTGTGTCCTCTGTTTCTCGACCCTTCTGCCAATGGGAACAGTTTCTCTCTATCTACTCTGTCTAGACCCCCTCATGATTTTGAAGACCTCGATCAAATCTCCTCTCAACCTTCTCTACTCTAAGGAGAAGAACCCCAGCTTCTCCAGTCTATCCACGTAACTGAATTCCCTCATCCCTGGAACCATTCTTGTAAATCTTTTCTGCACCCTCTCTAAGGGCTTCACATCCTTCCTAAAGTGCGGTGCCCAGAAGTCGACACAATACTCCAGTTGAGGCCGAACCAGTGGTTCATAAAGGTTCATCATAACTTCCTTGCTTTTGTACTCTATGGGCATAAAATTCTGTAGCGCCCCGTTTCGGGGCGGTAATGCTGGCGAGGCAGGACATCCTGCACCCGGCGTACACCTTCCTCCAGGCCAAAAAACAACCGTTCTCCACTACTCTCTGTTTCCTGTCACTTAGCCAATTTCGGATCCATGCTGCCAATGTCCCTTTTATTCCATGGGCTTCAACTTTGCTGAGAAGCCTATTATATGGCACTTTATCAAACGTCTTTTGGAAGTCCATGTACACCACATCCACCGCATTGCCCTCATCAACCTTCTCTGTTGCCTCTTTTAAAACTCAATCAAGTTAGTTAAACACGATTTGCCTTTGGCAAATCCATGCTGGCTTTCCTTAATTAATCCACACTTGTCCAAGTAACTGAATTTTATCGTTTCTAAAAGCTTCTCCACTACCAAGGTTAAACTGACTGGCCTGTAGTTGCTGGGTGTATCCTTACACCCTTTTTTGAACAAGGGTGTAACATTTACAATTCTCCAGTCCTCTGGCACAACCTCCATATCTATAAGGAGGATAGGAAGATTATGGACAATACCTCTGCAATTTTCACGCTTACCTCCCTCAGCATCCGAGAATGCATCCCATCCAGTCCTGGTGACTTATCTACTTTAAGTACAGCCAGCCTTTCTAGTACCTCCTCGTTATCAATTTATATCCCATCCAGTATCTCAACTACCCCCTCTTTCTCTATGACTTTGGCAGCATCTCCTTCCTTGTTAAAGACAGATGCAAAGTATTCATTTAGTTCCTCAGCCATGCTCTCTGCCTCCATGCGTAGGTCTCCTTTTTGGTCCCTAATTGGCCCCAGCCCTCCTCTTACTACCCGTTTATTATTTATATGCCTATAGAAGACTTTTGGATTCCCTTTTAGGTTAGCTGCCAGTCTATTCTCATAGTCTCTCTTTGTCCCTCTTATTTCCTTTTTCACTTCCCCTCTGAACTTTCTATATTCAGCCTGGTTCTCACTTGTATTCTCAACCTGACATCTGCCATACGCTCCCTTTTTCGGCTTCATCTTAATCTCTGGCTGGAATTTTCTGGAGTCCATGCAGATGGGATTGGAGGTGGGTGGGGAGTGAAAGTTGAAATAACTTGGAGCAGGTTGGGAACCCGCCGTCATCCTGCCTCCACGTGCCTTTCCCTCGAGCGCATTTGCCTGCGCGGCAGCGACCTGAACGGCAGAGGCGGCCGAGATCATTTCGATGCTTATTAGGTACTTGTCAGACCCTTAAGTGTCTTTTTAACCCTACCTTTCAAATTTCACTGGATGACCACTGGAATCACGTAGCTCGGGAACCACTTCAGAGGCCATTGATGAAACTCATTAGTGTACAGCATGGAAAGCTCAATAAACACTCCCACCTGACACCTGGTTACTTTGCTAAGGCAGATGCTGGTTCTGAGTTTGTCAGCACAGATTTAGCTTTCTAGAGGTTGCAAGTGTTTTCAGCAAAGTCGGGACCCACAGTCACCTCCTTGGTAGAACCTATCAAACCAGTGACAGAGTGCTTCTGTCATCTCTACTTGACCTGCCATCTATTACATAAGCATGGGTGCCGTTTATACTGTCTCATCTCGGTCCTCAGAATCGGACCACGATCAGCCCCAACACCAGCAGCACCAGGCATACCAGCAGCACCAGCAACACCACCACTAACCTTCTCCGCAACCACCTGATGCTGCAGAGGACAGAGGGCATCAGTGCAGGGCTGCACGGTGCCGGAGGCGGTACCCCCAACACAGGGTATACAGGCAGAGGATGAGTTTCCTCAACATGATGGAGCAGCAGTGCCAAAGGAGGCTCAGGCTATCGCACCAGGTCGTCGCAGACATTTGCAGATTGCTGGAGCATGACCTGCAGCCCAGAGGAGCAGGTGGTCATGCCTTACCAGTGGCTGTCAAAGTCACCAGTGCCCTCAACTTCTTTGCCTCAGGCTCCTTCCAGGGATCTGCAGCAAAAATTAGCGGCATCTCGCAGTCGGCCGTCCACAGATGCATCACACAGGTCACCGATGCCCTCTTTGACAAGTCAGCCAATTATATCAACTTTGCCAGTGATGAAGCCAGTGTTACTGAATGGGCGCTGACCTTTGCCGTTCTGGCTGGCTTCCCACGGGTGCAGGGCATCACCGACTGCACACATGTGGCCATCAAGTCACCCCATCATCACCCAGGAGTCTTTGTCAACCATAAGGGCTTCCAGTCCCTCAATGGGCAGCTCGTCTGCAACCATAGTAAGATCACCATGCATGTGTGCACCAAATTCCCTGGCAGCTGCCATGACTCTTTCATCCTGTGCCAGTCCACCCTCCCTCAGCTCTTCACTCCTCCAAACAAACTTTCTGGCTGGCTGTCCGCTGAAGACATGGCTCATGACACCCATGAGGAGGCCAAGTACCGAGGCCCAAGAGAGATATAATAAAAGCCACATTTCCACTAGATGTGTCATAGACCAGACAATTGACATGCTGGAAATGCACTTCAGATGCCTTGACAGGTCTGGAAGAGCCCTTCAGTATGCATCAGCCAGGGTCTCCTGAATCGTCGTGGTCTGCTGTGCCCTGCACAACATCGCGCAGCGATGAGGATTAGTGCTGCATGAGGAGAGCACACAGCCTCTTCAGAGGTGGTGGAGGAGGAGGAGGAGGAGGAGGAGCATCAGCTGGAAGTCGAGGAGGAGGAGGAGCAGGAGGAACCTATGGTCCAGATCCCACCAGCACCCGAGCACATTGCTGCCCGGGAGGCCAGGGATGGCCTCATCATGGTTAGATTTACTTAACTTCAGGCATTTCACCCATATGGCTGCCACATGCTGCGCAAGGCTCCCAAAACCCCACAGCAACACCATAAAGCATCCCTACAATGACCAAGCTATTCCTTTCACACTGACCACCTTTGCTGGAGGTAACGTGATGTCTCACCATTCACTCCAGATCACTAAGCCACTTCCAAAGTGGTGAAAAATCAGAATTTTTATCTGTGACATCAGATTAACGGAAACTCCACACAAACAGTTGTTAAAACAACCAAATGCTTACCCTTGTGCATAAGAAATAGGAGCAGGAGTAGGCCAATCGGCCCCTCAAGCCTGCTCCACCATTCAATAAGATCATGGCTGATCTGATCCTAACCTCAAATCTTCTATCACTCTCCATCCACCCAAACCCATGTGGTCTCCCAGGAGAGGCGAAAAACCAGATAAAGACCCAATGGCCAATTAGGGAGAAAAAAATCTGGCAAATTCCTCTCCGACCCATCTAGGTGATCGAAATTCTTCCAGGAGATCACTCTGTCCCTATATTTTCTACAGTACTTACCTTCTGTAAAGGCGATCTCCACCCCAGCCAGGAACAGGAATAAAACCATCTCCTGAAATCTAACACAGAATTAGAACACAGTAGGAGCAGAACCAGGCTACACGGCCCCTGGGCCCACTCCACTACCCACAGGTCCATGACCATTCCGAACCTAAACTCATGTATAATTTCCTGCCCGCTCCCCGTAACCCTTAATTCCCTTTACTTCTAGGAAACTATCTATTTCTGTTTTAAATTTATTTAATGATGTAGCTTCCACAGCTTTCTGGGGCAGCAAATTCCACAAACCTACCACCCTCTGAGTGAAGAAGTTTCTCCTCATCTCAGTTTTGAAAGAGCAGCCCCTTATTTTAAGATTATGCCCCCTAGTTCTAGTTTCACCCATCATTGGGAACATCCTCACCGCATCCACCCGATCAAGCCCCTTCACAATCTTATATGTTTCAATAAGATCGCCTCTCAGTCTTCTGAACTCCAATGAGTAGAGTCCCAATCTACTCAACCTCTCCTCATATGACCACCCCCTCATCCCCGGGATTAACCGAGTGAACCTTCTTTGTACTGACTCGAGAGCAAGTATGTCTTTTCTTAAGTATGGACACCAAAACTGTATGCAGTATTCCAGGTGCAGTCTCACCAATACCTTGTACAACTGCAGCAATACCTCCCTGTTTTTATATTGCATCCCCCTAGCAATAAAAGCCAACATTCCATTGGCCTTCTTGATCACTTGCTGCACCTGCATACTAACTTTTTGAGTTTCGTGCACCAGGACCCCCAGATCCCTTTGTACTACAGAACTTTCCAGTTTCTTGCCATTAAGATAATAACTTGCTCTATGATTTTTCCTGCCAAAGTGCATAACCTCACACATTCCAGTATTGTATTCCATCTGCCAAATCTCTGCCCACTTACTTAGCCTGTCTATGTCCCTTTGCAGGTTTTTTATGTCCTCCTCACTCACTACTTTCCGTCCCATCTTTGTATCATCTGCAAACTTTGATATGTTACACTTGGTCCCCTCCTCCAAATCGTTAATATAGATTGTAAAGAGTTGGGGACCCAGCACTGACCCCTGCGGAACACCACTAGTTACTGGTTGCCAATCTGAGAACGAACCATTTATCCCAACTCTCTGCTCTCTGTTAGATAGCCAATCCTCCACCCACGCCAGAATATTACCCCCAATCCCGTGATTTTTTACCTTGAGCAATAATCTTTTGTGTGGCACCTTGTCAAATGCCTTTTGGAAGTCTAAATACACTATGTCCACTGGTTCCCCTTTATCCACCCTGTATGTTACTTCCTCAAAAAACTCCAGCAAATTTGTCAAACATGACTTCCCCTTCATGAAACCATGCTGAGTTTGTCCTATTAAATTATGTTTATCCAAATGTCCCGTTACTGTCTCCTTAATAATGGACTCTAACATTTTACCAACCACAGATGTTAGGCTAACAGGTCTATAGTTTCCAGCCTTCTGTCTACTACCCTTTTTAAATAAGGGTGTTACATTAGCAGTTTTCCAATCTGCCGGGACCTTTGCTGAGTCCAGTGAGTTTTGGAAAATTATTACCAATGCATCCACAATCTGTACCGCTACTTCCCTCAAGACCCTAGGATGCAAGCCATCAGGTCCAGGGGATTTATCCACCTTGAGTCCCATTATTTTACCAAGTACCACTTCCGTAGTGATTTTAATCGTATTTAGTTCCTCCCCCACTAGAGCCCCCTGTTTGTCCAGTGTTGGGATATTCTTAGTGTCCTCTACTGTAAAGACTGATACAAAATAATTGTTCAGTGTTTTTGCCATCTCCATGTTTCCCACCATTAATTTCCCGGTCTCATCCTCTAAGGGACCAACATTTACGTTAGCCACCTTTTTTCTTTTTATATAACTATAGAAACTTTTACTGTCTGTTTTTATATTTTTTGCTAATTTACTTTCATAATCTATCTTCCCTTTCTTAATCAATCTTTTAGTTATTTTTTGCTGTCTTTTAAAGACTTCCCAATCTTCCATCCTCCCACTAGGTTTGGCTACCTTATATGCCCTTGTTTTTAGTCAGATACTATCCTTAATTACTTTACTTAGCCACGGATGGCTATCTTTTCTTTTACACCCTTTTTTCCTCAGTGGAATATTTTTTTTTGGAAGTTGTAAAATAACTCCTTAAATGTACACCACTGATCATGTACCGTCTTACCCTTTAATCTATTTTCCCAGTCCACTCTAATTAATTCCGCTCTCATACCTTCATAGTCTCCTTTATTCAAGCTCAGCACGCTTGTTTGAGATCCAACCTTCTCACCCTCTAATTGTATATGGAAATCAACCATGTTATGGTCACTCATTCCAAGGGGATCCTTTACTAGGACATTTTTAATTAATCCTGTCTCATTACACAGGACCAAATCTAAGGTTGCTTGCCCCCTGGTCGGTTCAGTTACATACTGCTCAAGAAATCCATCCCTAATACACTCAATGAACTCATCCTCAAGGCTGCTCTGCCCAATTTGATTTGTCCAGTTAATATGATAATTAAAATCCCCCATAATTATAGCTGTTCCCTTATTACAAGCCTCAACTATTTCCTGATTAATACTCCATCCAACAGAGTTGCAACTGTTCGGAGGCCTATAGACTACACCCACTAGTGTTTTTTTCCCCTTATTATTCCTTATCTCCACCCAAACTGTTTCACTATCCTGCTCCTTTGACCCAATATCATTTCTCTGTATTATAGTGATTCCTTCCTTTATTAACATAGCCACCCCACCTCCTCTCCCTTCCTGCCTGTCCTTCCTGATTGTTAAATTGCAGCCATGTTTCTGTAATGGCCACAAGATCATACCCATATGTCGTTATTTGTGCCGTTAACTCATTCATTTTGTTACGAATGCTACGTGCATTCAGATAAAGAACTTTCAAATATGTTTTGTAACACTTAGTTCCTGTTTTTTCCCTTTTTAGTACTTTACTTTTTGCTCCATACCTTCTGTCCCTTCCTGACACATTCTGTTTTTTAATTCCCCCACTGCTACCTAAGTCTATGACCTTCTCTGTTGTCATTTCTATTATTTGCTCTCTAGAAACCTCCCCCCCACTAATTAGTTTAAAGCCCTCTCTACAGCCCTAGTTATATGATTCGCCAGGACTCTAGTCCCAGCACTGGCCAAGTGGAGTCCGTCCCAACGGAACAGCTCTCTCCTGCCCCAGTATTGGTGCCAGTGTCCCAAGAAGCAAAACCCATTTCTCCCACACCAGTCTTTGAGCCACGCATTTAACTCTTTAATTTTATTTATCCTAGCCATATTCGCTCGTGGCTCAGATAATAACCCAGAGATTATTACCCTTGAGGTTCTGTTTTTTAATTTGAACCCTAGCTGCTCATACTCCTTTAACAGAACCGTCTTCCTTGTCCTATCTACATCGTTTGTACCAACATGGATCACGACAACTGGATCCTCCCCCTCCCACTCCAAGTTTCTTTCCAGCCCAGAAGAGATGTCCTTAACCCTCGCACCGGGCAGGCAACACAGCCTTCGGGACTCCCGCTCTTGACTGCAGAGAACCCTATCTACCCCCCTAATGATACTATCCCCTACCACTACAACATTTCTTTTTACTCCCTCCACTTGAATGGCCCCCTGTACCACGGTGCTGTGGCCAGGTTGCTCATCCTCCCTGCAGTCCCCGCTCCCGCCCTCACAGGGAGTAAGAACCTCGATCCTGCTGGACAAGAACAAGGGCTGCGTCTCCTTCAACACTACATCCTGGATCCCTGTACTCATAGTCACACCGTCCTGTCCCTGACCACGGACTACATCTGCAGTAATTAACTTCATAGGTGTGACCATCTCCTGAAACATAGAGTCCAGGAACTTCTCCCCCTCCCTGATGTGTCGCAGTGTCTGAAGCTCGGTCTGAAGCTCCATAACATGGAACTTGAGTTCCTCTAGCAGCAAACACTTGTCGCAGATGTAATCACCGTGAGCCTCAATGGGGACCACCGGCTCCCACATCTCGCAACAGTAACACATCACCTGCTCCATTCTATATAATTAATTAAATTTCTTATTATTAGTTATGAAGACCCTGCCCGGATATAGATGATAATTTCACACCACTATTCAAAGGACTTACCAACTTAAAGGTATAAAAGAGAAGAGAAGGAAGAAAACCAACCAACCAGCTGATCACCAACCTCCTCCTTGAATACTGTCTGTGGGGCCTGTTTGGTTGACTCGTCTCGCTGCTCCGCCTCTGCAGTGTTGTCCAAGCCTGGGAGTGGGGAACAAAACAGAGCAAAAAACACACCCTCACCTCCCACTTATCCGAACTCCCCCACTTAGCAAAACTCCAGCACCACTCAATGCACAAGGCACTCCGTGCACTGCACTAGCCCCTCCCCTTTTATACCCGGATTCTACTTCTGGTTTAAACTGCCCAAGAGTTTAAAAAACCCTTAAAAAATTAAACTTACTTCACATAATTGACTTCTGAACACACTAAAATTCACAAAATACACTTAAATGATTTTTCTCCCACTTAGCAAAACTCCAGCACCACTCAATGCACAAGGCACTCCGTGCACTGCACTTGCCCCTCATCTACTTGTGTTTCATCTTTCTCTTACGCATGTTTCTATGAGGTGCTACCCCTGTGGCTTCAGCAGAGGCAGAGGTAGAGGCAGCCTCCTCACTTCCCTGCTGCGACTGCACAGGCCCTTTTGGCAGATGTCCTCTGGCTCTTGGAGTCTGTGATGGCCCCGCCAAAGTCTACTCCGCCTGCGACTGTGCAGGGGCAGACTCAGCCATTGCAATCCCAGGAGGCATGTGTAGCTCTGATTGAGGGGGAGACAACTGGGGAGAAGTGTGAGCACTTTGAGGGGAGCCTCCACTTCCATGTACCCTCTCACCATCATCCCTCTCATGGACCACCTGCACTTCCCTGCTAGCAAGGAGGTGGAGAGCACCTTGCTGCACAGTAGTGGGGCTATGAGGACCCACATCTACATTGACATCCCTCCTAGAGAGGAGGTCTATGAGCGCCTGCCATCTATTCTCCATAGATAGCCATCTATTCTCCATAGATACCATGTGCTCCTGCGAGTGGTGCATTAACTACTCCATGCAGGTAGCCATCCTTTCCATGGAAGAACATACAGTTGCCATCTCCTGCGACACGGTAGTGCTCATGTTGGAGATGGACTCCTCCATTCTCTGAACATTTGCTGACATCGTGGTCGCAAAACCTGTCAAAGCCTCCTGCACTTCTTGCTGCACCTCCAGGATTGCCCTCTTTCAGGATAGCCCCCGAGGCTCGGCATCTGCATGCAGCTGAGCACAGCTGGGACTATCCTGCGCCCTCCGGCAAGGAGTCTCCACTGCTGTCCCTGTCTCCACCATCTCCTCTTGCTCACTTGTGATTTGTGAGACATCAGGTTACAACACTACCCTATCTCACGTGGGACCCACCGAGGTGTGCGTCTCTGTGCTGGTGCTGAGTGCACTCATGTCTGGTGAGGATGTGCCCTCAGAGGCTGGAGGCTGCTCTGAGGAGTCATCTTCCTCTTCCTACTGGACAGTGGTGGGGGAGGGGGCTCTTGATGGACCTGTGGGAGAGGAAAGAGATGATTTAGAAATGTCATATCAAGAATGGGTAACGATACCATTATGCACATGATGAACATTCACTGGCTGCTGACATCAGTCCCCATATGAGTGACTGCTGTATGCCATGTGGCTGTATGAGATGTAATTCTGTCACCAGGTTGCTGAAATGCCCCCCTCTCACCATATCCCACCTCCAGCTGCTCTGCGACTCCTGATACTTTCAGGTCGACCTCCTCTGCTGCAGTAAGGTGGCCATTGATGGAGGGCCACCTCCGGTTCTCTCCCTCTTATTGTGAGCTCTCTTCTGTCAGGAGGGAAAGAAGAGAAGTTTGAGTGAGAGTGATGGAATGAGTGTAAGGAATGGATGGGGTACATCTTTACAGGGTGACTATGAGGGAGTGGGGTGCCAATGCCAGATGGCCTCCTTGTGTGTTGTTAGTTAGTATGATTGCACTAGGATGAGTGTGAGTGTGAGGGGTGTTTAGTGAGATGGGGATGTGATAATGTAGATAGAGAGGGATGGGTGGATGTGCAAGGTATGTTGGTGTGAGTAAGGATATGCAGGAGTAGGATTGGGAAGGCAGAGTGAAGGGGATTTGATGAGAGGCACAGCAGGATGAAGTTGAGTGTGGCTTTGCACTCACCTTTCCTGATCTAATGAGATAGTTGAAACGTTTCTGGCACTGCACCGAGGCCCTCCCACAACATCCCTGCTGTTCACCTTCTCTGCAATCTCCAACCAGACTCCTTTGGTCTGCTGGGGAGGTCTCTTCTGCCCATTGGAAGGGAAGAGGACCTCCCTGCGTGCTTGTGGAGGGAGTCATCTGAGAACCTGGGTGCAGCCCTCTGCCTCTGTGCAGTCATGTTTCCAAGTCTTTGCAACACTCCAATGGTCCAGTACACTGCCTGCACAATCCTAGATGAACCATCAAATGCAATGTGGCCATGGCTCCTTTAAATATCCTGGCTGAAAATGCGTCATCGATGACATCATCAGACCCGCACCATTTAATCGGGCCGGGTAACATGCAGGGCTGCCTTAATAGGTGCCATTAAGGGAAAGTCAACCCCAGGAGCGGAATGGAATGAAGAACGGGGTTGCGACCCACCACGGAAACTGACCGCACCCGACCTGCCCAGGTATAAAAAACTCCGGCCTCTATCTCTTTCATCATCCAGGGAGCTCTGGCTTTGGTTGACCCACCTTTTCCCCTCGTGGGAATGTACCTCGACTATACCCAAGCCAGATCCGTTCTCAACCCACTGAAATTGGTCCTCCACCAATTAAGTATTTTTACTCTAGCTTGCTCCTTGTCCTTTTCCATAGCTAATCTAAACCTTATGATACTATGATCACTGTTCCCTAAATTTTCCCCACTTGACACTTGCTCCACTTGACCTACTTCATTCCCCAGAACCAGATCCAGCAATGCCTCCTTCCTCGTTGGGCCGGAAACATACTGATCAAGAAAGTTCTCCTGAACACACTTCAGAAATTATTCCCCCTCTCTGCCCTTCACACTATTACTATCCCAGTCTATATTCGGATAATTGAAGTCCCCCATTATCACTACTCTATAGTTCTTGCACCTCTCTATAATTTCCCTGCAAATTTGCTCCTCTGTATCCTTCCCACTACTTGGCGGCTTATAGAATATATCTAGTAGTGTAATGGCACCTCTATTGTTTCTTAACTCTAACCAAATAGATTCTGTCCTTGACTCCTCCAGGACATCCTCTCTCTCCAGCACTGTAAAATTATCTTTAATCAATACTGCCACCCCACCTCCTTTCTTTCCTTCCCTATCTTTCCTGAACACCTTATACCCAGGAATATTTAGTACCCAATCCTGCCTTTTTTGAGCCAGGTCTCCATTAGCACCACAACATCATATTCCCATGTGGCTATTTCCGCCTGCAGCTCACCAACCTTATTTACCATACTTCATGCATTTACACACATGCACTGTAAACCTAACTTAGATCTTCTTGTATTCTCTCTTAGTCTGACCCCACCTAATACCGTACTATTTTTTACTCTAGTGCTATCTGTCTCTCCCAATCTTTTCTGCACCTTGTTTCTCCTTTCTAATGTTACATCCTGGTGCCCATCCCTCTGCCAAATTAGTTTAAGCCCTCCCTAACAGCACTAGCAAACCCCCCGCAAGGATATTGGTCCTGGCTCTACTGAGGTGAAATCCGTCCAGCCTATACATGTCCCACCTCCCCCAGAACCAGTCCCAGGAATCTAAAGCCCTCCCTCCTGCACCATCTCTCCAGCCATGTATTCATCTGCTCTATCCTCCTATTTCTATACTCACTAGCTCATGGCACTGGGAGTAATCTGGAGAATACTACCTTTGAGGTCCTGCTTTTTAATCTCTTTCCTAGTTCCCTAAAATCTCCTGCAGGACCTCCTCCCTCTTTCTACCTATGTCATTGATACTGATATGGACCACAACCTCTGGCTGTTCACCCTCCCGCCTCAGAGTGTCCTGCAGTGGCTCAGTGACATCCTTGATCCTGGCACCAGGGAGGCAACATACCATCCTGGAGTCACGTCTGCAGCCGCGGAAACACCTGTCTGTTCCCCTAACTATTGAATCTCCTGGCACGATTGCTTTCCCAATCTTCCTCCTCCCCCCATGTACAGCTGAGCCACCCGTGGTGCTGTGGACTTGGCTTTGGCTGTACTCCCCAGAGGAACCATCGCCCTCACCTGTATTCATACCGGCTGCGTTCACATCTGGAGGCAGGAAATAAATTAAATCTCCTGGTGTGCAGCAAGTCTTCTCCGTTGCTATTGGGATATCCTGCATCTGCTTAGATCTTTCTTGCTATTTGGTGCGAATTGTCAGCTTTTACCCAGTCTGCACTAAACGCGTATGGGAAGTGACACTGGGACATACAGCTCCAGAAGAGACAAAATGGTTATCTGTTACTATGGACTTGTCTGGTCATTTATTACTTATGTAAGATTCGCAAAATTGAACATTGTCCTATAAGGGTCTATTGGCAGAAGAGGCCTTAATTTTAAAGACTGTTTTAAAAGAAGCCCAGAAAAAGGGACATACAAAATGGCCGCCAGACCCCGTGACCAGCTTTTTGGGACACTTTAAAATGGTTCCTGCAGTCCCCAGACAGCCTTTGTGGATTCAGCCCACAGTAAGTTCTGGAAGGCCGTTTCAGAGAAAACGAAACCAGACAGAACCCCATACATATGGATTGGATGCAGATCCAGTCAGATCGGCCTGTAGATAAAGGCCATCTATATGTTTACCCAGACAAAGGGAAACAGTTTTATATTCATAAGGGGAGCATCAAAGACCCATTAAAGATATCAAGAAGACATTCAAAACAATACAAGGTCATTCCAGACCAGAGATGGCCATCACCGGCCATCCCGAAAGCAGTTTAAATATAATAACTACCCCGTTGTGATACCAGCCCGCCAAAAATTAAACAAAGACTAACCTTGATATGGCGGGAGATAAGGACCTCGATTGAGAAGTATAATTGGGGATCCCGGGGAAAGACAGGAAGAGCGCCCAGACAGCCGATGACACAGGGAATCCATCGGAGATTCATGAGGAAGCTTGTAGGTGCTTCTGGAAGATGAGCATGCTTAAGCCTTGTAGCCAGAGAGAGAATTGGTAGTGGGAACGCCTCGGCCATTCCCGAGTCTAGAAGGTGGTTCAAGTCTGCATTCGGCCTCCGGGGTATTCGTCGGGAGATCATCGACCAAAAACCCTGGGGCTGCTGCCAGAACGAGGAGAAAGTTGAGGAGAAGAAGAGAGGACGAAACGCCCTACAACATCGGGTGTCGGAGCACAGAAAAAAAACTAGCTGTGAACGAATTGAGGGTCCGCCCATCTCGCTGAAGTAGAGGAGCCATCAGCTTGAGCAGCCCGCTGCTCCTACAGCCCAACGACCACGTGGAGATAGGACGCCTGAGAGGATCAAAATGCAGACCTTTCAAAATCTTGCAGTTCCTAACTGGATTGGTGAGCATGTTTCTGGCCCCTCACAATCTGATCTAGCTAGGCTTAGGGGGTGGGCATTTAAGGGGTAATTTTAACAATGAGTTGTTATCCCTCGATGTTCTGTGTGTTTCCCCATTTCATGATGACTTTTGTAAAGTATAATATGCCTGTATGTATCTTAGCCAGTACTGTATTGGCCCTGAAATTAGGATCGGGAGCTTGCCGCGCGTGCAAGCCCCCAATGTGCACTCACCCTGCGCGCCGACATCTGAAGCCCGAGCCTGCTTGCATTTCCTGTCACTGGCCCGGTTCAGATGTCGGCGCGATGTGCTTACCTGATCCAGCGGCGTAGTTAGTGCGATGTGCCGGCTGGGATCAGGTGAGCACTGTGCAGCCAATCAGGGGAGGGGAAACTTCATTCATGAGTTTGAGAGTAAGAACTGTCAAACTCATGAAAAGTATGGGCTGCCAAAACACTACTTAAACTTTAAATAAAATTTTAAAAAAACATCCCACTGATTATATTAACTATAAATATGTTTTAAAAAATATTTTAAACAATTAAGCAAATTTTTGTAAAAAATAATTTTTTTAAAAATAGTGTCTAAAACTAAACTTACCTTACTGTAAGTTCTTTAAAAATAATAAACCTGTGGAAAAAAAAAATCTAAATTGTACTAAAAGACCACTTACCTGTAAAACTAAATACTTACATCTGGTTTTTCCACGCGTAAAAACCGGAGGCCTTTACACTCGGGCAACTCTGAAAAAAAAAAGGAATTTCACTGCGCACGCGCTGCATCACAAGTCGCAAGCATTCTGCCTCTTAACCCCTTGGGTCAGAGGACAGGAAATGCCGGTTTTCAGCGCATGCGCTGTGCATGCTGAAAACCGGCAATTCCTCCGGGCTCACACGTGAGTACCCCGTCCGTACTCACGCGTTGTGACAGGAATTACTGGGCATGATTTGTTTTTCCCTCCCATATACCTTATTGGTTTGCAGTTTGATTTGTTCCTTTATGCAATAAAGTTTCATTTCGTTTCCATTAAACCTGGCCTATAGAGTATTCTCTACATTGTAGTTCCTGCCTCAAAGTCCAGTGTCTAGAACCGAAGGGGCGAGTGGGTCGAACCACTCAAGGTTTTACTGTGCAAGAGAGAGAGGCCTCTAGAGAGAGAAACCTCTGCGATCTAAAACCCCTTACAGAAAATGGCGTCCGCGGCAGGACACTGGCAGCAGGATTGCAATGTATTAGACCCAGGTTTAAATGGTCAAAATGTTATGGATGAGAGCAGAGCAGATTATGTTTTTGGCAAGGTAAATCTCACTAAGCAGTGGATTTCCGATCTCTTACGGGATGGGCGTCCGGTAGACGCCGCCATCAGGTGGACAGAGAGCAAAGAGCATAAGAAGTCAGTCAAGAAGGCTGATGTGCTACAAAAGACAAGTCCAGATTTTGGACAGAGTCGTTGCAGCGCAGGCAGCCAAAATCACTACCCAGGCAGCAGAAATAGAGGAAAAGGCCATGGGTGGGGAAAAACTCATCACAGCGCTCCAAGCGCTGAATCAGGAACGCCAAGTCGTAGCCAGCCAACAACAGGCTAGAATAGAGTACCTGGAATGCCAGGTTACTGAGACAAAGATTCATGAAGCGAGGATACGGGAAAAAAACGCCCGCCTCGCACAACAGCTAAGAGCACAGGAGGAGAGAGTAGTAGAGGTTAAGGCAGCTTACAAGCTGGCCCTTGAGCACAGGTTTGAGAGTGCAGACCATGGCCCCTGCCAAAAGACGATAGAAGACCTAAGAACGGCCTTGGTTAAGGCAAAAGGCATGGTATGCCTCGAAAGCCCAAAAGTGAGTCAGATAGACTAGGTAAAAAGTAATCCAAGTGTGACGTCAGCAGGAAGCAGGTAAGTGATTGGTTGGTGAGTATTTCTCTCTTTTTTAAACTTTAACTCTGTTTTATAGTTTCTAAGGTCTCTCTGGTGTAGCGGGGACTGTTGGTAAACTATTTAACTGTAGTGTAATTAGTGGGATTGATTGATTTAATTTAAACTCAATTAATTAAAGGGTAAGTCATGGCAGGACAGCCCGGCCCTGTGATCTGCTCCTCCTGCGAAATGTGGGAACTCAGGGACACTTCCTGTGTCCCTGACAACTACGTGTGCAGGAAGTGCACCCAGCTGCAGCTAATGACAGACCACATTGCGGCACTGGAGCTGCGATTGGATGCATACTGGAGTGTTCATGATGCTCGGGACATCGTGAATAGCACGTTTAGGGAGTTGGAAACACCACAGGTAGAGGTTGGACAGGAAGAAAGGGAACGGGTGACCAACAGGCAGAGTACTAGGTGCAGGCAGGTAGTGCAGGGGTCCCCTGTGGCCATCCCCCTCTCCAACAGATATACCACTTTGAGTACTGTGGGGGGGGATGGCTTATCAGTGGAAGGCAGCAGCAGCCAACTTCCTGGCACCAGGGGTGGCTCTGCTGCACAGAATGGGAGGATAAAGAGTGGTAGAGCTATAGTAATAGGGGATTCAATTGTAAGGGGAATAGATAGGCGTTTCTGCAGCCGCAAACGAGACTCCAGGATGGTGTGTTGCCTCCCTGGTGCAAGGGTCAAGGATATCTCCGAGCGGCTGCAGAACATCTTGGAAGGGGAGGGTGAACAGCCAGTTGTTGTGGTGCATATAAGCACCAACGATATAGGTAAAAAGCGGGATGAGGTCCTAAAAGCGGAATATAGGGAGTTACGAAGTAAATTAAAAAACAGGACCTCAAAGGTAGTAATCTCAGGATTGCTACCAGTGCCACGTGCTAGTCAGAGTAGAAATAGAAGGATACTTCAGATGAATACGTGGCTAGAGGAATGGTGCCAGGGGGAGGGATTCAAGTTCCTGGGACATTGGAACTGGTTCTGGGGGAGGTGGGACCAGTTCAAGCCGGACGGTCTGCACCTGGGCAGGGCTGGAACCGATGTCCTAAGGGGAGTGTTTGCTAGTGCTGTGGGGGAGGGTTTAAACTAAAATGGAAGGGGGTTGGGAACCTGAGCAGGGAGACAGAGGAAAGGGAAACAAGGATAAAAGCAAAAGATAGGAAGGAGAAAAACAAAAGTGGCAGTCAGAGAAATCAACGGTTTAAATCAAACGTGGCCACAGTAAATAATAATTCTAATAGGTCTAAGAGCATTAAAAAAACAAGCCTGAAGGCTTTGTGTCTTAATGCGAGGAGCATTTGTAATAAGATGGATGAATTGGCTGCGCAAATAGAGGTAAACGAATATGATTTGGTTGGGATTACGGAAACGTGGCTCAAGGATGGCCAAGACTGGGAACTCAACATCCAGGGGTATTCGATATTCAGGAAAGATAGGCAAAAAGGAAAGGGAGGAGGGGTAGCATTACTGGTTAAAGAAGGGATTAACACAATTGTAATGAAGGAATTAGCTCTGATGATGTGGAATCTGTATGGGTAGAATTGAGAAATACTAAGGGGAAAAAAACATTAGTGGGAGTGGTATATAGACCTCCAAACAGTAAGGCTGAGGTTGGGGATGGCATTAAAAGGGAAATTAAAGAAGCGTGCAATAAGGGCACAGCAGTCATCATGGGTGACTTTAATCTACATATAGATTCGGCTAACCAAATTAGTAACAATACTGTGGAGGAGGAATTCCTGGAGTGTTTACGGGATGGTTTCCAGGCCCAATATGTCAAGGAACCAACCAGAGATCAGGCCATCTTAGACTGGGTATTATGTAATGAGAAAGGATTAATTAGCAATCTTGTTGTACGAGGCCCCTTGGGTCGGAGCGATCATAATATGATCGAATTCTTCATTAAGATGGAGAATGAAGTAGTTGACTCAGAAACTAGGGTCCTCAATTTAAATAAAGGAAACTACGATGGTCTGAGGAGCGAGTTGGGTAGGATTGATTGGGGAATGGCACTCAAAGGGTTGACGGTGGATAGGCAATGGCAAACATTCAAAGACCGAATGGATGAACTACAGAAGTTGTTCATCCCAGTTTGGCATAAAAATAAAACAAAAAAGGTGACTCACCCGTGGCTAACAAGGGAAATTAGGGATAGCATAAGACCCAAGGAGAGGACATACAAATTGGCCAGAAAAAGCAATAATCCTGAGGACTGGGAGCAGTTTAGGATTCAACAAAGGAGGACAAATGGATTAATTAAGAAAGGGAAAATAGAATATGAGAGTAAGCTTTCAGGGAACATAAAAACTGACTGTAAAAGCTTTTATAGATATGTAAAGAGAAAAAGATTGGTGAAGTCAAGCATAGGTCCCTTGCAGTCAGAATCGGGGGAATTTATAATGGGGAGCAAAGAAATGGCAGAGCAACTAAATACATATTTTGGTTCTGTCTTCACAAAGGAGGACACAAATAACCTCCCAGAAATACCGCGGAACATAGGGTCTGATCAAAGGGTGGAACTGAAAGAAATCAGTATTTGTAGGGAAATGGTGTTAGGAAAATTGATGGGACTGAAGGCCGATAAATCCCCAGGGCCTGATAATCTACATCCCAGGGTACTTAAGGAAGTGGCCCTAGAAATAGTAGATGCATTGCTGGTCATCTTCCAGAACTCAATAGACTCTGGAACAGTACCCATGGATTGGAGGGTAGCTAATGTTACCCCACTATTCAAAAAATGGGGCAGAGAAAAAGCGGGGAATTATAGACCGGTAAGCCTGACATCGGTAGTGGTGAAAATGTTAGAGTCCATTATAAAAGATATAATAGCAGAGCACTTGGAAAGCAGTGACAGGATCGGACAAAGTCAACATGGATTTACAAAAGGTAAATCATGCTTGACTAATCTACTGGAAATTTTGAGGATGTAACTGGTAAAATATATAAGGGAGAACCAGTGGATATGCTGTATTTGGACTTTCAGAAGGCTTTCGATAAGGTCCCGCATAAGAGGTTAGCGTGCAAAATTAAGGCACATGGGATTGGGGGCAAGGTATTGACTTGGATAGAGAACTGGTTGGCGGACAGAAAGCAAAGAGTTGGAATAAACGGGTCGTTTTCCGAGTGGCAGGCAGTGACTAGTGGGGTACCGCAAGGATCGGTCCTAGGACCCCAGCTGTTCACAATATATATTAATGATCTGGACGAGGGAATTGGATGTAGTATCTGCAAATTTGCAGACGACACAAAGCTGGGTGGGAGGGTATGCTGTGAGGAGGATGTCATGAAACTCCAGTACGATTTGGACAGGTTGGGTGATTGGGCAGAAACATGGCAAATGCACTATAATGTGGATAAATGTGAGGTTATCCACTTTGATGGCAAAAACAGGAAGGCAGATTATTATTTGAATGGCAATAGATTGGGAGAAGGGGAAGTGCAAAGAGACCTGGGTGTTCTTGTGCACCAGTCGCTGAAGGTAAGCATGCAGGTGCAGCAGGCGGTTAAGAAGGCAAATGGTATGTTGGCCTTCGTAGCAAGAGGGTTCGAGTACAAGAACAAGGATGTCTTGCTGCAGTTGTACAGGGCCTTGGTGAGACTGCACCTTGAGTATTGTGTGCAGTTTTGGTCACCTTACCTGAGGAAGGACGTTCTTGCCATGGAGGGAGTGCAGCGAAGATTCACCAGGCTGATACCTGGGATGGCAGGAATGACGTACGAGGAGAGATTGTGTCAATTGGGCTTATACTCACTGGAGTTTATAAGATTGAGAGGGAATCTCATCGAAACCTATAAAATTCTGTCAGGTCATGACAGACTAGATGCAGAAAGGATGTTTCTCATGGCCGGGGAGTCCAGAACCAGGGGTCATTGTCTAAGGATAAGGGGTAAGCCATTTAGGACTGAAATTAGGAGGAATTTCTTCACCCAGAGAGTGGTGAACCTGTGGAATTCTCTGCCACAGAGGGCAGTGGAGGCCAGTTCATTAAATATATTCAAGAAAGAGTTGGATATATTTCTTAAGGCTAAAGGGATCAAGGGATATGGGGAGAAGGCAGGGACAGGGTACTGAATTTGGATGATCAGCCATGATCTCATTGAATGGCGGAGCAGGCTTGAAGGGCCGAATGGCCTACTCCTGCTCCTATCTTCTATGTTTCTATGTTTCTAAAGGAACCCAAAAGACCGATTCCACACGAAGTAGTTGTGGCACCAGCCACTGAGCCCTCAGCACCACCAAGCTATAGTGAGGTTTGTCCCGAAGGGGGGGAAGTGGAAGAAAAGGAAGCCGAGGTGGAACAGGAGGAGGAACAACCCCTGGTAGTACAGCCGGAGCCGGCACCAATGTGTCCCACTCGACACCAGCGTTATGGTCCCACCGACGCCTATGGCGCGGACGGACCCCACATGAACCAAATCCTGCTGCCCCACGGTGCCCAACAACTCAGGGCGATGGTGAGCCACCTCCCAAAACTCACCGAGAAGGGAGATCCCTCAGTCCATTTCAGGGAGATAGAGGAGACAGCCTCCATCAATGATTGTGATGATCCTGAGCAGGCGAAGATGTTACTATTCTCCCTGGATAGCACAATCATCCAGTGCCTCTCAGCAGGGCGCAAGAGGGGACAGAAAGTGTATGTGGAACTCAGGGATGAGGTCCTGGAAGTTCTGGGAGTGGACGGAGGTAATCCGTTCCTCCGTGTGGAAGGGGCTGTGCAGCTAACTGGAGAACCCCCACGGGTTTTCGCAGAAAGGCTGTGGCTGTATCAGCGCAGCTGTCCGGGCATGCCTGAACGGGCCGCAATGAACGGCGTTCAGCGGGTTCATTGGCTCCGTTGTCTGGTTGCCAACAGCCTGCTGCAGATAAAGGCCCAAGCCAAATCTTGGTTTGATCCCCAAGGTCCCGGTGTCACGGAGGAGACGGTGCTCCGACAGCTCACCATTGCGTATAAGAATTGCAGGGGTCAGGAGGCACCTCCCTCTAAGGGAAAAGTGCATGAGGCAAGACCCGCAGCCCCAAGTAAAAGGGAGTGCCATCAGGAAGGGAATCGCCCTCCCCAAGCCAAGCTCAATTGCTACGGGTGTGGGAAGGATGGACATTGGCGCAGGGACTGTAAAAATCCGTGGAAGGATAATAAGGGAAAATCTCCCGCAGCCCAAGCCCAAGCCCAGACCGCCACCCCAGCACGAGTCCAGGTCCAAACCGCAGCTCCTGCCCCAGAAAGAGGAACCAGTGCAGCTATGGATCCCGCCACGATAGAATCAATTATAGAGACAATGCGGTCTCTTATGATCTCGCAAGGGAAGATAGCAGCCACCACCGGTGTGATGGTTCCCTCGGCCCCCTTTGACAACCCACAGAATTGACTAGAGCCAGCGCAGCCTGTCAACCTGTGTCCTCTAGAAAGACATGCACAGGAAGAGACCTCCTGTAAAATGGAGGAATACCTGCGGTGCCAGGTTGCGGAGGCTAAGTTAGTTGAGCAGGCTTTAAGGGAGGAGAACGCTAGGTTAACAGCGAGGGCTGGCAGTTTAGAGGGTCAGCTAAGGGCTTGTAAATGGTTTCACATAAACCAGTGCAAACTATTTGAGCCAGGTGCAAAAGAGCCAACAACCGAAGCCAGGTCTGAGGGTAAAAATCCTCAGCCTGAGGCGCGCAATGAGTCACAGACCACACAGGCTGGAACCGCAGCCTGTTTGAGGGGAGAAGCTATCCCGCCCACTTGGGAGGTTTCCCCATTGGCCTGGGACTCGGACGGGGAAGAGCCCGAACAGCTAGACCCCGCCCTGGACACGATTCTGGAGGAGGTGGAGTCGGAGGACAGAGGTCCCGCCCCCGGCTCAAACTTAGGGGAGGTAGAACTTGGGGGCGGAGATCCTCCACCTGTAGGGACAGGTAGGGAGGAGTCGTCTGCCACAGACCCAAATCCCAAAGGGGCGGAGCCTGAGGGAAGGGAGCCAAAGCCGACAGCCGTGGTGGTGCCACGGGCTGTGAGGGCTAAAGTCCCAACCGCAGGTCCACTCGCTAAGGGAGCCTCGCCCAAGGTAACCCCTCGCAGGTCGTCTCGGACGCCTCAGCCAAGAAAACCCTGGCCAGATTCCCCCTACGTCAGTAGACACCGACTTGGCAAATCCCTGGAAAAACGCAATCCCCAATTGGCAGCAAAAGGCTGCGAGGGACCCAAGCTACAGGTCAATGCAGCCCCGCCACAGGGAGCGGTGAGCTGCAGTCCAAACAGGGATTAGGCAAGCCGCCCGGGGATGGGCGGCGTTGTACATAAGTTAAGTTTAAGTTTAGTTAAGTATAAGGTGTGTAATTTTTAAGATGATAGTGTGTATAAGTAATAGTTTTGGAATCTGCCCAGCATTTGTGTTGTTTTGGATCGAGGTCGAAAGACCTGATCATGCCTTCACCTAGGCCAGAATCTCTCGGGAGCCTGGCTGTATCGTTTAATTTGTTACAGGAACCAAAAGGATAATGAAGGGGATTCTCGTTGCGTTTGCGGTGATCGGGTGTAGCCTGGCCTACCGGGGCTACACCAAGGACTCCATCGTGTATGGCTGTTCCGGGGACACAGCCCCCATTGCGACCGATGGGACGGGAAGACGGGACATTGAAGAAACAGCCACCTATTTCCATGAAGGGAGGTGGCCAGGATGGCTGGGGTCAAACTCTACAGAATACTCCAGCCAGTCGGGTTTCGCATACAGAGAGACTTCTCTAATGTGTCCCAGGGTGAGGATCATCGCGCCCAGAGTCAGCGTCACTGTCGGGAAGAAGATCTGTTTAGAATGCTACGGACATGTTCCTTTGGACAGATGGTGGTGGTTGCACAAGTTGAGCAAAACCATGAAGAACTCCACGGTCGAGTGGGAGCGACTGGGTAACAATACCCATTGGACTATTACGGGGACTCATGGGGGATTGAGTGTCTGTTGGGACAAATGGTGGGAACCAGATGAGGGGATTTACATCTGTATGTGGGGTTCAGAACGCGTCTGCCCCACAGGCGTCTCCATCTTTTTCCAAAGGCAGTGGCAGGATGCTGGAAAGGGGATGAGGTGGGACGTCAGCACACGGGCGTGCGGAGTCCCATACTCTCAGATCCCGGTGAATGCCACTGAGCTCATCACCCGCCCCCGCAAGCCCCTGCCCACGATTCCGGTAGCCAAAGTCCGCAAGGAAGGGTGCCCCACCACTACCAAAGGACCCGGGAACGGATTGGTATTAGTGCCCACAGGTCAGGTGCTGTACCAAGGGGTGCACTATGCGGTGGCCTCAGTGATTTTAAACCTCACCGAGGTGCGATTGCCAGAGTGGTGCCCCAAGGAAACGGAGCAATTGTACCAGGTCCTGTTAACAAACATGTTCAGACAGTTTTATGAGTTCGACTTTGCCGATGTCGACAGAGCCGGACTGTACACCACACAACATGAGGTCTTGGACAGGGTAGGGAGACAAAGAAGGGGTACAGTAAATTATATTTTTACCGCTTTTAACACAGGGACTTCCGTCATCAACACTCTGGGTGACGTGGAGCTGCAGACTCAGATCAATGATTTAAAAGGGCGGCTAAGAAAGATACTGACGGATGAGAATAAGGTAGTGGGTTCTGAGTTACATGAGGACCAGACCATGACACCACATTTAAAAGAAATTATAGCTGAGTTGGAGAAACACGCTAAAACGGTAAATGCTCTCATCAGGGAGGATCGGAATGCGTCAGATCAGGCTGCGCAGAACGAGGTGTGCGTGCTGTATGGGGCGTGGTTTCAGGGCGAGGGGCGCAGTAATCTGGAGGATTTAAAACAAGGTTTGGTCCCCTCCTGGATCAGCAATAAGCACCTCGCAGCCCTCCACCCTTTTGAGAACGCATTGAGTCCGTGCCAGCTCAGACTAGCTTCAGAGGCCTACCCAGTCCCAGTGGACTGTGGGCGGTCTAATCATACTATTATGGGTATAGTGGTAAGAATGCCGGTGATGGGAAAAACAGCTAAACCCGCCCCGGTATACAGGGTGGAGAACATTGGAGTCATTCAGGGGGGTGCACACATTCGCTATACAGCGGTCCCACCGTACGTCATTCGATGGAAGCATGCAATGACGGGTACCGACCTCTCGGGGTGCCGGAGCCGGGGAGCACACATCATCCTGTGTCCCCAGCACTTGAATGCCTATTCAAAACCACAGTGCAGGTTCACAACTGCTGGCGTGAAGCCTATAAATTGCACCATGGAGGCAATGGCACAAGGCCATGTGCCCCCGCAGGTGGCATATATAGGAGATGGGACATACTGTGTCACCACTGCAGCGCCCCACTACCAACAGCTGGTGTCCGGTCAGTGACAGCAGTTTCTGCTTCAAACCCAAGGCAGAAGTTCAAGTGGCCCAAGAGCGAATTGTCCCCATTCCTGAACCTTCCACTGTTCACATCACTGTCAAGGAAAATTTCACCGATCTGCAATGATTTGTTGCACATTTTGGCTACGTCATTCCCCCTCTCCCTGAACACCTCACCAAGATACTAAAAGCCGTTGCCGTTTCACAGAAACATTTTTACACGCTGGAGCAGAAGACATTAGAAATAGGGGCAGACATACTAGATATAGTGACCCCACAGTGATGGGACCTGTTCACTAATATAGAAGTCCCTTCTTGGATTAGGATTGCCTCCCACATTCTTGTAGTGTGTCAGGTTTTTATTGTGATTTATTTACTGTTTGTACACTGTAAAAGGGTCAGACATTCGCAGAAGTATGAGAACAGAGGAGAATGGAGGGAGCATTATGTGCGGGTAGAAGAGGAGACACCCGTTTAGATTTTTGCTGCTATGTATAAAGTTAAAGTTTCCCTCCCTCCTCTATTTTTGATAGTATTCATGTATGATTTAGTGTGTATTTTTCTTTCTTTATGGTATTTTTATTGATATGTGTTGTTGTTAATAAAAGATAATGTGTATGAACCAGGTGGTGTAAGGGTATTAGGCCCCCCCTCCATGCCTGGAAATGAATGTGTCAGATTTTAAATTCAATGTATTGCCATCTATAGATGCTTAATGTACACTGTAGGATTTCTGAAATGGGAAATACATGTGTCGTGGGATCATAGATAGGTAATTACAGGGGATGGTTTGATTGTGGAGAGTCAGAAAATTTTGCTCACCCAGAGTTATGATACTTCAAGCAAGTTATAGTATCATCAGGGGGGACTGTAAGATTTGCAAAATTGAACATTGTCCTATAAGGGTCTATTGGCAGAAGAGGCCTTAATTTTAAAGACTGTTTTAAAAGAAGCCCAGAAAAAGGGGCATACAAAATGGCTGCCAGACCCCATGACCAGCTTTTTGGGACACTTTAAAATGGTTCCTGCAGTCCCCAGACAGCCTTTGTGGATTCAGCCCACAGTAAGTTCTGGAAGGCCGTTTCGGAGAAAACGAAACCAGACAGAACCCCATACATATGGGTTGGATGCAGATCCAGTCAGATCGGCCTGTAGATAAAGGCCATCTATATGTTTACCCAGACAAAGGGAAACAGTTTTATATTCATAAGGGGAGCATCAAAGACCCATTAAAGACATCAAGAAGACATTCAAAACAATACAAGGTCATTCCAGACCAGAGACGGCCATCACCGGCCATCCCGAAAGCAGTTTAAATATAATAACTACCCCGTTGTGATACCAGCCCGCCAAAAATTAAACAAAGACTAACCTTGATATGGCGGGAGATAAGGACCTCGATTGAGAAGTATAATTGGGGATCCCAGGGAAAGACAGGAAGAGCGCCCAGACAGCCGATGACACAGGGAATCCATCGGAGATTCATGAGGAAGCTTGTAGGTGCTTCTGGAAGATGAGCACGCTTAAGCCTTGTAGCCAGAGAGAGAATCGGTAGCGGGAACGCCTCAGCCATTCCCGAGTCTAGAAGGTGGTTCAAGTCTGTATTCGGTCTCCGGGGTATTCGTCGGGAGATCATCGACCAAAAACCTCGGGCCGCTGCCAGAACGAGGAGAAAGTTGAGGAGAAGAAGAGAGGATGAAGCGCCCTACAACATCGGGTGTTGGAGCACAGAAAAAAGACGAGCTGTGAACGAATTGAGGGTCCGCCCATCTCGCTGAAGTAGAGGAGCCATCAGCTTGAGCAGCCCGCTGCTCCTACAGCCCAATGCCTGAGAGGATCAAAATGCAGACCTTTCAAAATCTTGCAGTTCCTAACTGGATTGGTGAGCATGTTTCTGGCCCCTGACAATCTGATCTAGCTAGGCTTAGTGGGTGGGCATTTAAGGGGTAATTTTAACAATGAGTTGTTATCCCTCGATGTTCCGTGTGTTTCCCCATTTCATGATGACTTTTGTAAAGTATAATATGCCTGTATGTATCTTAGCCAGTACTGTATTATGATTTGTTTTTCCCTCCCATGTACCTTATTGGTTTGCAGTTTGATTTGTTCCTTTATGCAATAAAATTTCATTTCGTTTCCATTAAACCTGGCCTATAGAGTATTCTCTACATTGTAGTTCCTGCCTCAAAGTCCAGTGTCTAGAACCTAAGGGGTGAGTGGGTCGAACCACTCAAGGTTTTACTGTGCAAGAGAGAGAGGCCTCTAGAGAGAGAAACCTCTGCGATCTAAAACCCCTTACACTTAGTATATTTGGGGCTGGTTAGTTATTCCTTACTCAGTGTGTTCTGGATGCTTATATGTTAGTGTGTTCAGTGTTTGGTGGCTATTTGTTACATGCTTAATTTAATGCTAAGCACTGATTTTAATGGGGGGTGGGGGTTGGGTGGGTACAGTACACATGAGCTCCCAAGTGGTCGGTACACCTGGGGAGTCCGGGGATGTGGGGGCTGATGTAAGAAAAAGGAGTCTTACCATCAAGTAACTTTAAAGTAAGCTTTAAGTAACTTATAAACACACTATATACAAGAGAGGCCTTTACCACGCCTCTGGTAGAAGCCTCTTACAATACTGAACAGTCCAGTATTTATACCAGTCCAACAGGAAGTGACATATGACAGGAAGTGAGGTATGTACACAGTTCATAGTTCATAGTTCACAGTTCACAGTTCACAGGAAGTGATGACATAACTTCCCGGAAGTTATTATTATTATCACAGGGGCCACGACGATCTTAATGCTAGGGCTTCGATTCCATAATTTTTCTCCGATTCCTGTTCAAACCTGACTGGATCCAGTGCCTAGCCAGTGGGCGGGAGCGGTAATTTGGGCGGCATGAGGCCGGAGCCTGCGGAGAGCTCTTGAAGTGATCGGTGGCAGAGGGGAGCCTGGGGCAAGGGAGGCCCAAGGCTTCCTTGTGGGGTCCGGAGGAGCACACATGCTCTGCCTGGCCCACAAGGACAACTGAAGTGTGACATTTGAAAACTTACCTACCTGGGCCTCTTATAGACCATGATCACCCTCGCTGCAGGTCTGGCCAGAGGGGGAAGCTGTCACTGCTTCCCCGCTCAGGCTTCCAAATAAAGCAACAGATTGGGCCTGGAACTGCATATCTAAGCAAGACCCCGGCAGCTTGGGTCAGGTGTCCTATTCACCTCCTCAAAAGAGCTGCTTAACATCGGGACAAGGCGGGAAGGCAGTGGGATCAGAGGGGGCGAGTCGTTGCGCTCATTTTAACTGGGGGAGGTGGAGGGTGCGGAGTTAAAATTGAGTCCTATATTTTTGATATTCTGGCCAAGGCCAAGGCAGATACTTAGCGCATCTACCAGTCAGGGATCTGAAATTGCGGCGAGACCCAGTTTGGCTGGAAACCTACCCTGTATTTTTAAGTCCTCCACTTCACAAGTAATCCTTTGGCTGTAAAGTGTTTTGGAATGTCCAGATGACATGAAAGATGCATAATCAATGCAAGTTCTTTCTTTCTATAAATACACAGCAAATACAATACAGCCCTCCTAACACTGATCTCATTACAGATCTTGGGCAGTAGTTATTCTGTAGAAACGTTTTCTAATATTAAATATTACACAATTGAATCCATTTATGATCTCATCAGTGAAATGTCATAGCGCCCTGGAGATAAAAGTGGAATTATCTGGATGATTTCTTTCTTTCTGAATCAAGCATTTGAAATCCTACAAACAAAATTATATTTAACAATTTTGTATTCTATTTAGATCCCAAATGAAATCGGATTAGAGAAGTACATGAGGGGAAAAAATGAAAATCATTTTAAGTCACTGTACTTATCTTAAATCAAAAAATAAATGTAGCTGACATATCCAGCCAAATGCTTGGACACTAAAAACAAATCCCTAGTAGAGTAATCCAGTTGCTTTATCAATCGAGTGATTAACTCCCATTCAGAGTGATCAAACACCATATTCATTCCAATCCTGTATTGGTAGATTTTAGAAATTAACGCTCCTAACACAGAGCCTCATGCAATGGGAGTGCATATCAGTAATTCAGATACAGAGGAAAATGGATGGAAAATCCTATGGCCTGCCCCCCCCCCGTACCCCCCTCCCCCACACCAACCTTCACGCCTGAAGCCCTCCCTCATATGTGCTCCTGTCACGTGAAACGCAACCGGGAGAGCTAACTCATGAAAGTTACCTCGAGAACTCACCTTCTTTGGGCTGGGCTGTTTCCTGGTCGGGGTGCTCGGTGGATCATGTCAAGATGGCGTGTCCTGGAGAAGAGAATAAAATGCACGGTGACCTGCCCTTCCAGACAAAGCAAGTCTCCTCTCGGTCGGTGTTGATGTTGAGCGATCCTCACTGTAGGTAGATCTGGACCACAGATTTTTCCAGACTCCAAGGGGGTCAAATTCTTCTTTGAAGGAAAACCAGCAGAATGTCTATTTTCTCTGTAATGCATGACCCCCTAACAAAATTGCATTCCCCATGTGTCAAAACCACGCATTCCCACGTTTGTGTTGGTAGGTCATTGATTGCAGGGAAAATAAAAACAGGCATTCTCACGGATTTCTCATTAACAGTGGAATTTCACCCGAGGTATATTAGTGTGGGACAGAAGTACAAAGATAGTCGTTTTTAAAATAAAAGAAGGCCGTACTTAACTGTCTGCATTGTCAGTCAGATTTGGTCAGGCTCCATGACTGGGCATTGTCCTGTCTGTGATCAATCACCCACACTTACGATGGAACTGCTATTTTGCCAGTAACTGTACTTTTATTATTATTGCTATGATCTCATTTTTTCCCTTACTGAACTGAAGATGAGCATAATGAATTAGGTTAGAGCGCAATGACTAAAGCAACATTAACCCTCACTCCACTGGAGCCTGCAGGAAATTCTGTGCTCCCAGTTTAAATTCTAACTTCCACACTACGATGCGGAAATATTACAATAATTAATGATATGCAGATGTTTGGAGCTTTGCTGCAATAATATTAGTGTTGCATTACTAAAATACAATAAATCCGAAAATAAATATATTTTTTTCAAATAAAGAGCTTTAAAAGGTAATTTTCTGATTGTGGTTCAGGCTAGTGGGTGATCTTCTCAATAGAAGGTGCACCAGCAGTCCCCCCCAATGACATCGCTCTGTGTGAATGCTTGACTAACTGTTATGCTGGATGGCGCTTCAGAAGTAGCTTGACCTCAGCATGCCCATGCTCAACGTGGCACTGCATCAAAGAAGGGTGATCTAGAACCTCCTTATTGTCCACATCTGCCCAGATACCACCAACCATTTCCGGAATTCCGCCCTCTTGAGCATCCCTGATTATAATCGCTCAACCATCGGCAGCCGTGCCTTCTGTTGCCTAGGCCCTAAGCTCTGGAATTTCCTACCTAAACCTCTCTGCCTCGCTACCTCTCTTTCCTCCTTTAAGACACTCCTTAAAACCTATCTCTTTGACCAAGCTTTTGGTCACCTGCCCTAATTTCTCCTGAAGAACATAAGAACACAAGAACATAAGAAATAGGAGCAGGATTAAGCCACTTGGCCCCTCGAACCTGCTCCACCATTCAATAAGATCATGGCTGATCTTGGGCTCAAAGCCACTTCCCTGCCTGCTTCCCCATAACCCTTCACTCCCTTATCTTGCAAAAATCTGTCTATCTCCACCGTAAATGTATTTAATGACCCAGCCTCCACGGCTCTCTGCGGCAGAGAATTCCACAGATTTACGACCCCCTGAGAGAAGAAATTCCTCCTCATCTCAGTTCTAAAAGGCCGACCCTTTATTCTGAAACTATGCCCCCGAGTTCTAGATTTCCCCACAAGGGAAATCTAGAACTTATGTGGCTCAGTGTCAAATATTTTGTCTTTTAAAACTCCTGTGCAGCGCCTTGGGACGTTTTACTACATTAAAGGCGCTATATAAATACAAGTTGTTGATGAGTTTAAGATAATTAAAGGATTTGATAGGGTAGAAAGAGCAAAACTACATCCTTTGGTGTGGGAGTTCAGAATAAGGGGCATATTCTTAACATTAGAGCCAGGCCATTCAGAAGTGATGTCAGGAAGCTCTTCTTCGCACAATGGGTAGTGGAAATCTGGAATTCTCTTCCCCAAAAAGCTCTTGAGGTTTGGTTGATTGTAAATTCAAAACTAAGATTGATAGATTTTTTGTTAGGCAAGAGTATTAAGGGATATGGAACCAAGTTTAAATGGAGTTAAGATACAGATAAGCCATGATCTAATTGAATGGCAGAACAGGTTTGAGGGGCTGAATGGCCTACTCCTGTTCTGAAGAGGCTTTGTACACCAACTGGCACAAACCTTTGGGACCTGTCTTCTCAAAGTCCAGGTTAGCAGAAAGCTAGATGCAGAGCCATGCCATCTGCTGCAAGAACACCTGCAGCGACAATACCGCACAGGACTGGCGCATGCAGTGACAGTAACAGCTTGCTTGGCATGGCACTTGACTTTATCTCCTTTCAGACATGCTGCAATGCTGATCCTTGGAGACAATACCAGGGAGGGTCACAGGGGGCCACCCTCTTTGCAAGCACCTCATGCAGCACCACCTCAACTTCAACATCCATCAAACAGAAGGTTGGATGCTGAACTGCTCCATCATGTGTCTGCAGACTTGTTCCTGCACATAGCGCTCCCTTTCCCTTAATTTCTGCTTACCATGTCTTAATCCCTACCCCTTCAGCCTTGGCAAAGCCTCAGATGTCTTTTGAGGTGAAAGTTTGTAGTTTATAGGGAAATTAAAGTCTGTGAAGAAGCTCAAATATACTTTTATCTTTAGTTTAGAACTTGTGAGTGGGATGGGACTATGACATATTAGAGTTGAACCATATGTTCAGGAGTTTGTTGCTGGACTATTAAAAATGTAAATACCATGGTCAAAAAACACCACAGTATTCCCTGTATGTTCTTTGCTTTAATGAAATATGCAAGAAAGTGCACTTCTTCTGAAACACAGAATTCTTCTTACATCATTCCTTAAAGCTACTTCTGTAAGCAATACAACCCCGAGCAGCCCTGGATGTTTATTTTAAATGGGTAGGTACATAAAGCAGTGCTTGACTGGCATGAACATCAAGAAATAACAATTTGGTTAGGCCTCAGTGAGACTACTGTGTCCAGCTTTGGCCTCCTCATGTGGTCGGTGATATTGGGACTTTGGAATAGGTTCAAAGGAGGCCCACAAGATTAAATCTCAGTCTAAAGCATCTTAGTTGCACAAATAGGCTCACAGAGTTGCGTCTCCATACTAGAATAAGGCAGAACTAGGTTAGATGTTAGGAGGTTCTTCTATCTGAATGGTGGACCTCTGAAGCAGGTTGCCGGCTTGTACAGTGAAGGCTGATTCACGGAATTTCTTCAAGCTTGATCCGGACCTGTTTCTGGCTCGGGGTTGAGATCACTTTGTACAAGAGGTAGGTAGGTACCTGGTAAGTTAATCAGGCCCAGAGTAGGCTCTTGGGCTAGTTTTCATTGGCTAAGGGAGCTAGAGAGGAATTTTCCAAATGTTTTGCCTCTGAGAAAATTGCATGGCTGGGGTGGGGAGCGTATGTATTGAAATGCATAAGGCATCACAACTGTATGGGGCAGGCTGGATGGACCTGTAGGTCTTTTCCTATTCATTATTTTTCATATGTTTAGTCTATTCGTATAACGCTATGAAATCATTTTGCCTAAATTCACACCCGTTTATTAGGCAAAACTGAACAGAAAATCTAGGCTTGTAGGAATGTCTAGTTCCTATCAAAAGACTGAGGTTGACTCAGGCGATCAAACAAACGATGTTTAATGAAAAACTAACAGAGTTTAACAACAAAATGCAAGAGAACTACGTATACAGGTCTAGTCAGTTCGGAGGCTCCACGAGGACTGCTAGGGCGGTCCCGTGGTTGGCGTCATGACGTCATCACATTTTTCCCGCCAGTGGGGGATCATGTGATGAACGACGTGACGTCATCATGTTTGCCCGTGCTCTGTACATGCAAACAGTAAAAACAAAGATGCAGACTCAGGCTGTCGCTAACATATTGGGCCAGAAATTCCAGGCCAGAAGCGTGAGTATGGTCGGCTTACTCACGCTTCTGGCCGTTGGAAATGCCGGCGTTCAGCATGAACAGCGCATGCGGGGAACGCCGGCATTTCCAGACCTCGAGCGCGTGCGACTGCACAGGCAGCGCTTGCGCAGTGAACTTCGTGGATTTCATTCATGAAATCCGTGAGGGTAAGTCCTTAGAAGTTACACGTGAAAAAAGCAAGTGTAAAGTTGTTCATTGGCTGCGGAGGAAGATATATTTTATCGTGGAGCTTTTGAAATGCAATATTTTTGTTTGGGAAAGGGAGGGAAGTTATTTTAAGAAATTTTAAGTAAGTTTTAAACTTTAAATTTTTTTTTTAAAAGGGTTTTCAGAACGGTAGGTAGAAGGAGCAATTGTGGCTGTGTGAATGGAATGTGAGAATGAGTTATGTATGTATGTCCACATATATTCCTTTACGTATATGTATGTATGTTTTATATTCCTTTACTAATGTGTATGAATGTATGTTTTTAATTATGATTTTCCAATAAGTTACTTTCTCTGAAAGTCATAATTAAATAATACATTCATACACATAAATAAAGGAATATATACATAACACGCAAAGGAATATATACAGACATACATACTTTCAGAAGCTGCACGATAAGAAATATCTTCCTCCGCAGCCTGTGGAGCAACTGTACCCATGCTTTTTTCATGTGTAAGTTGTAATGACTGGACCTCACTGAAAGCATTAATGAAAGCGGCGAATTATACTGCGCACGCGCTGCCTGTGCAGTCGCACGCGTTCTGCCTCTGAACCCCTTCGTTCAGAGGACAGGAAATGCCGGTTTTCCCCACATGCACTGTGAATGCTGAAAACCAGCATTTCATCCGGCCAGATGCGTAAGTACCCCGACCGTACTAGCGCATTTGGAAGGGAATTACTGGGCCAACATTTTACATGTCAATAAAATAAAAAATTTAACAATTGCACGACTTGCCCCCTCGCATCTGCGACTGAGGGCCCAAGGAGGTGCATTGCGCAAGAGGTCATCATCGTACGTATCCTCACACTGTTCCCTTTGGGGAACTGTATGAAGTGGTGGAAGGATTTATGGCCGTGATTAACGCTCATTCCGTGGCCGTAACCATCTTTGAACCAGCCATTAGGGTGGTTAGTCCTATGGCGGGAGGGTTTTACGGGCTCCCACAACCCATCTGAGGGGGGGGGCCACCAACACCCATGGACGCAAGTATCCCGCTGGATGTCCACCCAGAATTTAAAGTTGGAGCTCCGACTCCACTTGCCGGGACTGTCTGGAGTGGGGTTCAAAACCCTACTCCTTCTGGCCCAGCGGCGGGGATGCTTACTGCTATGCAAAAGGCCCACTCCACACAAAAGGTGACACCCATACGTTTCCTGCGCCTTTTCCCTCCCCGTGACTGGAGCCCTATGCTGCCATTTCACGTTGCTAATTGGATTGGGCCTTTGTCATAGCGGTAGGATCCCCGCCGCTGGGCCAGATCAGGGTAGGGTTTCGAACCCCGCTCCAGACAGTTCCGGCAAGTGGAGTCGGAGCTCCGGCTCTAAATTCTGGGTTGACATCCAGTGGGATATTTGCGTCCGTGGGTGTGGGTGGCCCCCCCTCCTTGTATAGCTTGTGGGAGCCCGTAAAACCCTCCCGCCATAGGACTAACCGCCCTAATGGCTGGTTCAAAGATGGTTACGGTGACGGAATGAGCGTTAATCATGGCCATAAATCCTTCCACCACTTCATACAGATCCCCAAGGGAACAGTGTGAAGACACGTATGACGACGACACTGCTAAATAAATAAATGGAATTTAAAAAATTCTTTTAGGGCTTTTAAAAGTCTAAATTGCTTTAATTCTCTTTAAAACTACTTCAGATTACTCAAAATAATGTAAACATTTTAAAAAGTTTATAAAAGTTACCAAAATCTTCAAAAAACTTCCAAAAACCTATTCAAACTGCTGCTTTGCATGTAAAAATCCTTAGCAGCTTGACAGAAACATTGGGGGCGTGTCCAGTGAAACTGAGACCTCAAGGGGCGTGTCTCACTTACACTGCATGCTCCTGGCTTCGCGCTGGCTGCACTCCTGGGCGGCGTGACGTCATACGCTGCCCGGGAATGTGCTTTCTATTTCTGCAAGTTCAGGCGTCCCAGAAGCTGATCGGCACGAGCGCGGGGTAAGTGCAAATACGGGGCTTGCACGCGCTGCAAGCCCCATTCTGGAATTTCTGGGCCATTGTTAAAGGGAATTATATACAGTTGGTCTGAGTCCCTTAGTGGATCTGCCACATGCGCCCCCCCAGAATTGTCTTTAACAGAAAAAGTGAAACGGCGAGGAGGCCTGACAAGCCTGTCAGAGCGACTTCTGTACGTTTGAAGTGGAAGCTGTTGGATGGCGGGTGGGTTGGCGGGCGGTTGCACTTGATCTGGCACGGTGACTGTGGGCGGTCGGCCACGTTTTGGCGGCTGTGCGGTCTCAACCGGGCGGTCAAGGTCCAAGTGAGCCGGCTTCAACCGGTCAACTGAAATGTGGTCCGGTTTACCCCCGATGTCCAACGAGAAAGTTTTGTCTCCAGGCTCTAGCACGTGGAAAGGACCAGTGTAAGGGGCCTTGAGCGGATCCCGATGAGCGTCGTGATGGATGAACACAAATTCAGAGTTCTTCAGCTCTGCTGGGACGTGGGAGCTTTGAAAGCCGTGATGTGATGTTGGTACTGGTGCAAAACACCTGGCAGCCTCCTGGTGGCTGATGAGTTGCTTGGATGCGGACCATGACTCTGTTGGAGTCGGAAGGAAATCTCCTGGCACGCAGAGCGGCTGGCCATAGACGAGCTCTGCCGAGGACGAGCGAAGATCTTCCTTGGGTGCCGTGCGAAGACCCAACATGACCCATGGTAACCTGTCCACCCAACCAGCGCCTTGGAGGCTGGCCCGCATTGCGGCTTTGAGCGACCTGTGAAATCGCTCGCACAGGCCGTTCACCTGTGGGTGGTAGGCTGTGGTGCGATGTAGCTTGATGCCGAGCCCTTGAGCCACTGCGTTCCAGAGCTCAGAAGAAAACTGCGGCCCACGATCAGAAGAGATGTCCACCGGTACCCCGAAATGGGCTACCCAAGAGGAGATGAATGCCCTGGCTAAATCCGCGGAAGTGGTGGATGACAAAGGAACTGCCTCTGGCCATCTAGTGGTGTGGTCCACCATGGTAAGAAGATGAGTAAATCCATGCGAAGGTGGAAGTGGCTCCACCAGGTCCACATGCATGTGATCGAACCTACGTTCCGGAACAGCGAAGGTGGCCAATGGAGCCTTGACGCGACGCTGCACCTTGGCCTTTTGGCAGACCACGCAGGTGTTGGCCCAGTCGCGGACATCCATGTGCATGCCCCGCCACACGAATTTGGACGACATCAGCCATTGCGAGGTCTTCATGCCCGGGTGTGACAACCCGTGTATGGTGTCAAAGACTTTTCGGCGCCAGGCGACCGGCACGATAGGGCGAGGATCTCCTACGGAGACGTTGCAAAGTAGTGTGGTGCCCGCGGCATGGAATTGGACGTCGGCCGCTTGGAGGCTGGAGGGGCTGGTCCGGTAAGTTTGCACCTCTGGATCCGAGGCTTGATCTGCAGCCATGAGGGCATAGTCGATGCCGGGCTGGACTGCATGAACGGTCACGCGGGAGAGGCAATCTGCCACCAGGTTGCCCTTACCGGCCACGTGCTGAATGTCAGTGATGAACTCCGAAATAAACGTAAGGTGACGTTGTTGTCGGGCTGACCACGGTTCGGCGGTCTTGGCCATGGTGAACGTCAGGGGCTTTTGGTCAATGAAAGCAGTGAAGGGACGTCCTTCCAGCAAGAATCGGAAATGGCGGATGGCCAGGAAAAGAGCTCGCAACTCCCGGTCAAAAGTACGGTATGTTCGCTCGTTGCGCCAAAGTTGACGGCTGAAGAATGCCAGCGGTTTCCACATACCATTTACCCACTGTTCTTGCACTGTGCCGATGGCGTAGTCTGATGCGTCGGTGGTGAGGGCGATGGTGGCACCTGGCAGCGGGTGCGCCAGCATGGTCGCGTTGGCGAGGGTGCCTTTCGTGTCCACGAACGCCCAGTCCATGTCGACCATCCAGCAAACTGGATCCTTGCCAGACTTGCCCTTGAGGGCCTCGTACTGGGGCTGCATGAGCAGAGCTGCCTTGGGCACGAAGCGGTGATAAAAATGTACAATCCAGAGGAACTCCTGCAGGGCCTTGATGGTCTGTGGGCGCGGAAAGGATGTCACCGCCGCTACCTTTGCTTGTAAAGGCACTGCTCCCTCCGGTGTAATGCGATGCCCCAGGAAATCGATGTGCGGTGGACCAAACTGACACTTGGCCGGGTTGAGAATCAGGCCGTGTTGGCTGAGGCGACGAAAGAGAGTGCGCAGGTGCGCAATGTGTTCCTCCTTGTTCCGACTGGCCACGAGGATGTCATCTAAATAGACGAAAATGAATTTGAGGTCCCGCAGCACAGAGTCCATGAGACGCTGGAAAGCCTGGGCAGCGTTCTTCAAACCAAAGGGCATCCGCAGGAATTCAAACAGGCCGAATGGGGTGATGACTGCAGTCTTCTGCACATCCTGTGGGTGTACCGGGATCTGGTGGTATCCTCGGACCAGATCCACCTTTGAAAACACAGTGTTCCCAGCCAAATGGGCAGAGAAATCCTGAATGTGGGGGATCGGGTATCGATCAGGAGTGGTAGCGTCGTTAAGCCGTCGATAGTCGCCGCATGGCCACCATCCGCCGCCAGGTTTCGGTACAATGTGGAGAGGCGAAGACCAGGGACTGTTGGACTGGCGAATTATTCCCAGGCGTTCCATAGCAGCGAACTCCGCCTTCGCGACCGCCAGTTTGCTGGGTTCGAGGCACCAGGCCTGCGCGTGGACCGGGGGGCCAGTGGTAGTGATGTGGTATTCCACACCATGCTTCGTGGCCGTAGAGGAGAATGTAGGCCTGGTCAGGTCCGGAAATTCTCCGAGCAGGCGAGTGAACTCGTCCGGAGTTGGGAAAGCGCAGGAGACGGTGCGCGACATGGTGTTGCCCCGGTGACAGGGAATGGAGTGAAACGTGGCCGTGTTGACCAGCCGCCAGTTCCGCACATCAACCAGGAGGCCGTTGGCGCACAGGAAACCCGCGCTGAGGATGGCTTGTGAAACCCTGGTCATAACAAATTCCCAAACAAATCGCTGGCCGCCGAAACACACCTGGACCCGCCGTTTGCCAAAGGTCCGGATAGCACCGCCATTAGCCGCTTCAAGTGAGATACCATGCCTCCCAGATTGAACATCCATAGTTAACGCGGGAATAGTGCGCCGGTGTCGCATAGGAATCGTCGACCAGAGATGGAATCGGTGATGAACAACAGCTTGCCAGAATTTCCGATTGCCATCGTAGCCGCGGGGCACGCGTCAGACCCACTCTTCTGTCGCCGGGGTTGCAGTTGGAGATTTTTTTTTTGGGGGGGAGCGAAGTTGCAGGGAGGGCGGCAACATCGGGCTTTCGCGCCAAACCGCGCGTGGTAGAAGCACAGCCCCGCAGGTTGAGGGGCTGGGGCGGCGTCTGTGAGGGATGGGCGCCTCGTGGCAGCGCAGTACTGCTGCGTTACCGCGAAAATTTTATCCGCTTTGTCTGCAAGCTCAGCGCAGTCTGTGACTTCGGACCGGGCCATGGCAGCCTGTACCTGCTCTGGTAGCTGACTGAGGAATAGCTCCCTGAAGAGGAAGCATTGCGGTTCGGAGCCAAGGAGCATGAGCATTTGGCTCATGAGTTCCGACGGCTTGGAGTTCCTGAGGCCAGGCATAGCGAGCAGTTGGCGGGCGCGCTCTGACTTCGTGAGCCCGAAGACCTGCAGCAACCGCGCCTTGATTGTTTCATACTTGCCGTCGTCTGGGGGGTTTTCGAGCAGGCTGACGATCCGCGAGGCGGTGGAGCTGTCAAGCGCGGAGACCACGTAAAAGTAATGGGTCTGATCCGCAATGATGTTTTGTAGTGCGAACTGGGCTTCGACCTGGATGAACCACGAGGCCGCGTGTTGTGCCCAGAATTGCGGTAGCTTCAATGCAACGGCGTTTGTTTCTATGCTTCGCTCCTTCTGCGAAAAACGTTTGCAAAAGTTGGGGTCACCAATGTAGGAATGTTTAGTTCCTATCAAGAGACTGAGGTTGACTCAGGCGATCAAACAAACGATGTTTAATGAAAAACTAACAGAGTTTAACAACAAAATGCAAGAGAACTACGTATACAGGTCTAGTCAGTTCGGAGGCTCCACGAGGACTGCTAGGGCGGTCCCGTGGTTGGTGTCATGATGTCATCACGTTTTTCCTGCCAGTGGGGATCACGTGATTAACGACGTGACGTCATCACGTTTGCCCGCGCTCTTAAAGGGACCGCGCTCTGTACATGCAAACAGTAAAAACAAAGATACAGACTCAGGCTGTAGCTAACATATTGTTAAAGGGAATTATATACAGTTGGTCTGAGTCCCTTAGTGACTCCGCCACAGGCTCATATATGCATTTTGGACGTGAACATTCCTGCTCCTCAGGCCTAATCAAGGTCTCGTCCATCACGCCCCACACTTTTCAATTTTCTCCTGGTTAATATAATAACAACTTGCACCAATATAGCACCTTATGATAAAAGCAAAATGTCCCGATGTGCTTCCCAACAGGGTTGGGGAAACAGACACTGAGCAGGAACTAGGAAAAGAGTTAGGAGAGGTGACGGAACGCTTGGCTGAACATGCAAGTTTTGAGGAGGATTTTGAAGGTGAGGAGATGTATAGTGATGCAGAGAAGAATAAGAAAAAACCTCCTGAGTGCAGGGTTATGATGGCTGAAGATTTTATCAGCAATGGTAAAAAGAGAGAGGGAGTAGGAATACACAGCAGGTCAGAGTCAGAAGAGTGAATAAATGTGAATCATCTCTTCTTTTGATTAATAACTAATTCAACATTCCAGATTAAAACAAAGACTCCCACCTTATACCAACTACCTACACTGCATGGAAAAATGAACATATATTTTTCCATTACATTGCCAGGAAAATTGGACACAGACTCGTCATTACTGCAAGGGGAAATGGATTAACACCAGAATTCCAGAGTTTAGATGCTCCCCCACTACATTGTAAGCCAATGAGGACTAATTTAAAGGCATTTTTCTTGTTACCATACCTCCAGACCCAAATAGAAGCCACTATTTACCATTTCAATGGAGAAAAGAATCTCAAAAGGATCATTTGATGTGAAATGTATGTATTGCGGTCTACTTCTTGCACTGAGGCCCTTGCGTGACAGAGTTTGGCACTGTAGACAAGTAAGAGTTCATGTAGTCTTGAGTCAAGCCATGAGGAGCTAGTTTTGTTTTACCCATTAACCAAAAATAGGCGGCTGTCCTATTCAACTTCACACCAAATTGTGACAGGGTCTGCAATTTGTTCTATTGAAAATTGACAAACTCCAGACACTGCTAGTTTATTAATTAGCCAGGTATTAGGTCAATTACTTGGCCCTGATTTTGAAAGGACTAAAATCTTGAAGCATCCCATTATTTCACATTGACTTGAGCATTGTATTTTATGGGAATTGTTCATGGAAGAAGTTGTCCATTGAAGTAAGTATTATTCCAAACAATGACATTCATGGAGCGAACTCTTTATGCATTTATCTAAACGCAGGGAGGTTTGGTAGGATGGAAATAAGCAAGCCCAATGTACTTGTGGCCTGAAGTTAAACATTGCATTACAGGAAACTTTTTTTATCCGGCACCGACAGGACCGACGTGGTGCCGGTTCATCAAAAATTCCGGATAACCGAAAGCTATAGTGAAAGATACGGAGAGCTGAGAGCTCCGTATAAAGCAACAAACCCTGTTGCTTAGCAATAGGTTCAGAACAATGGCCACAAGTTCCAAGCGTCTTTGTAGCTTAGCAACAGCTGCAGCCACACCCTTGCACAGCAACAGATCGAGGAAGGCAAGTACTAAAACTTACCTGAACCTACTCCTGAATTTTGCCGGTTAACCGAGATCTCCGGTTATTTAGGTGCCGGTAAATCGAAAGTTTCCTGTATATAGTTATAAGTCCACTAAACTTGTCCCTTTACTTTACTTTGAGTCATGAGAAGGCTAGTCTATTTTTTTCATCCCATCTTACATAAATGAAACAAATTTGACATTTTTTGCAAAAGTACTGAAAATTGATGGCTGTTGTAAAAATAGTTATATTTTGGTAACATTTTTAATTAATTGATTTTATATCAGTACAGGAGGTCGCATCAGTGCTGAAAATTACTTATTTTGCATGCTAACAGTGTTGGTACCCACATACCCATTTAAATCCGATTGGAACATTGTCAAACAGATTTCATTTTGACAGTGGTTGATTAATGTATTGCACACAGAGCAAAAACAATTCACATGTTCTGCATGACTCATAGTTACATCAAATAATTTAATACCATTTTAGACAATGATACTGCAACAAAATGACACTTAAATCACATTGACGTCAGGTGATTTGTTTTCTACACTTTTCTTGCACTCATCAATGCGGGAAGTCAGTTTTGGGTTAGACACCAGCTCGTGGGTTAGATGCAGAAAGAAGGTCCAGTTCAATAAAAACAGAAAATGCTGCAAATACTCAGCAGGTCAGGCAGCATCTGTAGAGAGAGAAAAACAGAGTTAACGTTTCAGGTTGATGACCCTTCGTCAGAACTGGAAAAAAGTTAGAGATGTAACAAATTTTTAAGCAGGTACAGGAGCAGGGAAAGGAGGGAGGAGAGGAAAGAACAAAAGGAAAGGTCTGTGATAGGATGGAAGGCAGGAGAGATTAAAATACAAAAGGGATGATGGTGCAAGGCAAAAGGAGACGGTAATAGAAACATAGAAACATAGAAGATAGGAGCAGGAGTAGGTTATTCGGCCCCTCGAGCCTGTTCTGCCATTTAATGAGATCATGACTGATCATCCAAATTCAGTGCCCTGTTCCTGCTTTCTCCCCATATCCCTTGATCCCTTTAGCCTTAAGAAATACATCTAACTCCTTCTTAAATATATTTAATGAATTGGCCTCAACTGCCTTCTGTGGTAGAGAATTCCACAGGTTCACCACTCTCTGGGTGAAGAAATTCCTCCTCATCTCAGTCCTAAATGGCTTACCCCTTATCCTTAGACTGTGACCCCTGGTTCTGGACTCCCCTGCTATCGGGAACATCCTTCCAGCATCTAGTCTGTCTAGTCCTGTTAAAATTTTATAAGTTTCAATAAGATCCCCTCTCATTCTTCTAAACTCTAGCGAATATAAGCCTAATCGACCCAATCTCTCTTCATATGTCATTCCTCCCATCCCAGGTATCAGTCTGGTGAATCTTCGCTGCACTCTCTCCATGGCAAGAACATCCTTCCTCAGATAAGGCGACCAAAACTGCACACAATACTCAAGGTGTGGTCTCACCAAGGCCCTGTACAACTGCAGCAAGACATCCTTGCTCCTGTACTCGAATCCTCTCGCTGTGAAGGCCAACATACCATTTGCCTTCTTAACCACCTGCTGCACCTGCATGCTTACCTTCAGCGACTGGTGCACAAGGACACCTAGGTCTCGTTGCACTTCCCCTTTTCCAAATCTATTGCCATTCAGATAATAATCTGTCTTCCTGCTTTTGCCACCGTAATGGGCAAGTTTTGGTAGATACCTGATTAAACACGAGAAGGGAAACAGAAAGCAATGAAGATAAACAAGGTAAAGGAGACCCTGATTCTTTACGTTGGTTGAAGCATTTTTACTTATCCTTTTACTTCAGCTTCCAGCTCAAACTACTTTGATCATCCAGCTTTGAAAAAGTTAGTATATCTTTTAAAAATAACATAAGATTTACCAAAAACGTTTTATAAGTACTTTCACTTTCATCTTTCAAGGTATTAAAAGGTAGAAATGTTGCCCGGCAGCACATTGAGAGAGGGACACAGACAGGGCCCAAAAGCCTGGGACTCGATTTAAAATTTTGCCTGGCAGCAGATTCACAGAGGGACACAGAGAGGCCCCAAAGCCTCGCACTCGATTTAAACCGCCCGGCCCAAAACAGCCCTGGCAAAGCCGGGCTCCCCCCAGCTAGTCCTTTATATTAATTTTGTTTTCCTATTTAATCGCCTGGATATTGATGTGAAATAAACATCCCACTGCTACATGGTGAAGACTTTAGCGACGGACCTGGGTGTGAGCAATGAGGCAAGGCGAGGCATAAAACCGGCAGCGAGCAGCGAGGCCCGACCAGAGCAACGGACCTGGGTGTGAGCAGCGAGGCGAGGCGAGGCATAAAACTGGCAGCGAGCAGCGAGGCCCGACCAGAGCGATGAACCTGGGTGTGAGCAGGGAGGCGAGGCGAGGCATAAAACTGGCAGCGAGGCTGGACCAGAGCGGCGGACCTGGGTGTGAGCAGTGAGGCGAGGCGAGGCATAAAACCGGCAGCGAGCAGCGAGGCCCGACCAGAGCGGCGGACCTGGGTGTGAGCAGTGAGGTGAGGCTTACCAGTTCAGCAGCGGGAGAGAGAGGTAAAAAGTAATCAAAGTGTGACATCACCAGGAAGCAGGTAAGTGATTGGTTGGTGAGTATTTCTCTATTTTTAAACTTAAACTCTGTGGTTTATAGTTGCTAAAGTCTCTCTGGTGTAGCGGGGACTGTTGGTAAACCATTTAACTGTAGTGTAATTAGTGGGATTGATTGATTTAATTTAAATGCAATTAAATTAAAGGGTAAGTCATGGCAGGACAGCCCGGCCACATGGTATGCTCCTCCTGCGCTATGTGGGAACTCAGGGACACTTCCTGTGTCCCTGACAAACTACATGTGCAGAAATTGCATCCAGCTGCAGCTACTGACAGACCACATTGCGGTGCTGGAGCTGCGATTGGATGCATACTGGAGCGTTCACGATGCTCGGGACGTCGTGAATAACATGTTTACAGAGTTGGACACACCGCAGGTAGAGGTTGGACAGGAAGAAAGGGAATGGGTGACCAACAGGCAGAGTACAAGGCACAGGCAGGTAGTGCAGGGGTCCCCTGTGGACATCCCCCTCTCAAACAGATACACCACTTTGAGTGCTGTTGGGGGGGATGGCTTATCAGAGGAAAGCAGCAGCAGCCAACATCCTGGCACCAGGGGTGGCTCTGCTGCACAGCACGGGAGGAAAAAGAGGGGTCGAGCTATAGTAATAGGGGATTCTATTGTAAAGGGAATAGATAGGTGTTTCTGCGGTCGCAAACGAGACTCCAGGATGGTGTGTTGCCTCCCTGGTGCAACGGTCGAGGATGTCTCAGAGCGGCTGCAGAACATCTTGGAAGGGGAGGGTGAACAGTCAGTTGTCGTGGTGCATATAGGCACCAATGATATAGGTAAAAAGCGGGATGAGGTCCTAAAAGTGGAATATAGGGAGTTAGGAGGTAAATTAAAAAATAGGACCTCAAAGGTAGTAATCTCAGGATTGCTACCAGTGCCACGTGCTAGTCAGAGTAGAAATAAAAGGATATTTCAGATGAATACGTGGCTAGAGGAATGGTGAAACAGGGAGGGATTCAAGTTCCTGGGACTTTGGAACCGGTTCTGGGGGAGGTGGGACGAGTTCAAACCGGACGGTTTGCACCTGGGCAGGGCTGGAACGGATGCCCTAGGGGGAGTGTTTGCAAGTGCTCTGGGGGAGGGTTTAAACTAAAATGACAGGGGGTTGGGAACCTGAGCAGGGAGACAGAGGAAAGGGAAACAAGGATAAAAGCAAAAGATAGGAAGGAGAAAAACAAAAGTGGCAGTCAGAGAAATCAACGGTTTAAATCAAACGTGGCCACAGTAAATAATAATTCTAATCGGTCTAAGAGCGTTAGAAAAACAAGCCTGAAGGCTTTGTGTCTTAATGCGAGGAGCATTCGTAATAAGGTGGATGAATTGGCTGCGCAAATAGAGGTAAACGAATATGATTTGGTTGAGATTACGGAAACGTGGCTCAAGGATGGCCAAGGCTGGGAACTCAACATCCAGGGGTATTCGATATTCAGGAAAGATAGGCAAAAAGGAAAGGGAGGTGGGATAGCATTCCTGGTTAAAGAAGGGATTAACACAATTGTAAGGAAGGATATTAGCTCTGATTATGTGGAATCTGTTGAGTCTGTGTTTCCAAATGTAGTTATGCTGAATAACTGGACACAGACTACAGAAATAATTAAACAGGTCTTTAGTAATTGAGGGTCAGGGCTGAACTGGAATACACTTTGCTCCACAGGGTTTATATGCCGGTGTGGTCACCACTGGTACTACAATGTACAGGAGCCATCAAAAAGTAGTCCATCACCTTAAGGTATCCTCTTAAGGTGGTACAGGTTACATACACGACAATTCCTCCCCTTTTAGCTTAAAAGTGTACACCCCAATTTAAACATTACATGGATAACATATATACAACTTTCACACAAAACTGTTCAAAGATTCAGTCTCTGAGGAGGCCTCCTGATCCGGGCCGGATAACGCCTTTCAGGGGTCTCTGGTTCTCGTTGCTGGGGTGACTCATCCATTTGATCTCCTATGGATTGAACATCATCATGTGCGTTCGAGTCTGAGGTAGATGCTACAGGCTCAATAATTTCTTCAACTGGTGTCTCTGCCATAGACATGGGGTCGACCCTTGTTCTCGATTCCACAAGTTGGTCAGCATGACGTCGTATTACGTTCTCTCCAACGTCTACCGTGTACATCAAGGGTCCTTGTCGGGCACGAATTGTTCCGGATTGCCATTTATCATTCCTATAGTCCCTGGCCAACACTGGTTGTCCTATTTCGAAACTCCGAGTGGCCTTGTTATTTACGTGCTGGAATTGCTTGTTTTCGACTTCCCTACGCACATTGGGTTTTAACAAATCCAACCGGGACCGCAACCTCCTGTTATAGAACATTATGGCAGGGCTTTGATTTGTCACTGCATGCGTGGCGTTTCGATATGCCATCAGGAAATTGTCCACCTTGTGTTGTAGTGGAATATGGTCTTCGCTCATGGCCTTTATCGCCTTTTTGAACGTTTGTACAAATCTCTCGGCCAACCCATTTGTAGCCGAATGATATGGGGCAGATGTATAGTGTTTCACCCCATTCTTTTTCATGAATTTCTGGAATTCTTCTGACACGAACTGTGGTCCGTTGTCTGAACATATTTGTTCCGGCAACCCATTCCTTGCAAATATGGTTCTTAGGACTGCGATCGTCTTTTCAGAGGTAGTGGTCGACATCTTAATCACTTCTGGCCATTTAGAATGTGCGTCTACTGCTATCAAAAACATGGAATCCATGAATGGACCTGCAAAGTCGATATGCACACGTTGCCATGGGGTTGAAGGCCATTCCCACGGATGCAGCGGTGCAATTGGAGGTGCGTTTTGAACTTTTTGGCACCCTGAGCAGCTTTTAGTCAGATCCTCTATTTGTTTGTCGATACCTGGCCACCACACATAAGCCCTAGCAAGGCTTTTCATCTTGACTCCCCCCAGATGACCTTCATGCAATTCCTTCAGAACTCTCTCCCTTAATTTAGGAGGAATAATCACCCTTGTTCCATACATCAATGTTCCTTGACAGACAGACAGCTGTTCTCGTCTGGCTGAGAATGCTGGTAACAGTGGATCGCCATGTGCTGGCCATCCCTTCACTGTCAAATCGTAGACCCGAGACAGTGTCGGGTCATTTCGGGTCTCTCTCTCAATACCCGCATTGGTGACTGGTAAGCATTCGATGATGGTCGAGTGAAATATCTCGACAGGGTCAACTGCCGGTGCCTCTTCCGCTGTAGGTAGTGGCAGGCGCGACAGCCCATCAGCATTACCATGTTGCTTTGTACCTTTGAATTCGATATCATATTGATGTGCCCCTAGGAAAAGGGACCATCTCTGAAGCCTCTGCGCCGTCATAACCGGAACACCCTTCTTAGGGTTAAAAATGGAAACCAACGGCTGGTGATCTGTCAGCAGCGTAAACTTTTGGCCTTGCAGGTAATGGTTAAATTTCTTAACTCCCCACACGAGGCTGAGAGCCTCCCTATCTATCTGAGCATAGTTGCGCTCTGTGGAGGTCAATGATCTGGATGCGAACGCGACTGGCCTTTCCAAGCCATTTGGAAACTTATGTGAGAGCACTGCCCCGATACCATATGGAGAAGCATCACAAGCTAAGCGAATAGGCAGCGTTGGGTTAAAGTGAGCCAACACTTCCTTAGAGGTAATCAGTGCCTTGCTTTTTTGAAAAGCCCGCTTACAATCATCGCTCCACTTCCATGGTATTCCCATTTGCAAAAGAGCGTTCAGCGGGTGTAACACCGTGGATAAATTTGGAAGAAACTTGTGGTAATAGTTAACCAACCCAAGGAACGACCTCAACTGGGATACATTTTCCAGAGCGGGAGCTTTTACAACAGCTTCGATCTTGTCAGGTGACTTATGGAGCCCCTCCTGGTCAATGACGTGGCCGCAGTACGAGATTCGCTTTTGAAAGAACTCACATTTCTGGCGATTAACTCTGAGCCCATATTCTTTCAATCTGGTGAGCACCTGCTCCAAATTCGCGAGGTGATCCTTATCATCATCTCCTGTAATCAGAATGTCGTCCAGGTAGCATTGTGTGCCTGGAATTCCCTGCAATACCTGCTCCATGGCCCTTTGCCAAATTGCTGGAGCCGATGCCACTCCAAAAACCAGTCTATTATACCGAAATAAGCCCTTATTGTGTGTTGATCGTGAGATACTGGCGTGACGCTTCATCAACTTCCATCTGTAGGTACGCCTGCGCCAGGCCTATCTTGGTGAAGTGTTTCCCGCCAGACAGCGAAGCGAAGATATCTTCAATCCGCGGAAGCGGATATTGCACCGTGTGAAGAACCGGATTAACAGTGATCTTGAAATTGCCACGGATGCGAACCTTCTCAGGTTCCCCCGGCTTGTTGCTCAACGAACGCTTCATGACAGGAAAAATGGGTGTGGCCCATTCGCTCCAGTCCACCTTTGACAGTACTCCTGAACGTTCTAGCCCTTCCAGCTCTGCTTCCACAGCAGGTCGTATCGCATAAGGTACCGGTCTGGCTTTGAAAAATTTTGGGTTTGCATGTCCTTCAACCTTGATGTTTGCCGTAATTCCTTTCAGTGTTCCCAGTCCCTGTTGGAACACCTCCTTAGCATCGTCCAATATTTTGGACAGTCATTTAGGTTTGACGTCGTCCTCTTTACAGGAATCTACAGTCAGTGCTTGTATGGAATGCCAGTCCACATTTATTCTCCGGATCCATTCCCGTCCCAGTAGTGGCGGACCTCCATCAGGTAACACATACAAGTCCATTTCCTGACTTTCTTTACCATTGTAGACCACATTTACTTTTATCTTTCCGATGGGGTATACTATTTGCCCCGTGTATGTTTTCAATACAATCTCCGTATCCCTTAGGGGAATGTGCGAGAATAACCTTTTGTAATCTTGCTTATTCATGACCGTCAATGCCGATCCAGTGTCCAATTCCATCTTCACTTGGACTCCTGCTATCCGAAGCGTGACCCAGATAGTTTGGTGGTCTGCTGTGTTACCCACATTATGTATTTTTAGACAACCCAGTTCCTTACTGCTGGAGTCTGAATCCATCTTCTGTTCATCCGAACTGTTCTCTGTCACCTTGTGTACTTTTTTGTACTTCTCCTGCGGCGACTTTTTGCTGCTGGTCTTCTTTCCTGACCGGCATACTCTCGCTATGTGACCAAGTTTGCCACATTGCCTGCATTCTTTATCTTTGAACCAGCACTGGTTCTGGTCATGCGTTGTCCTTCCGCAACGATAGCACTTTACTGCGCCCAATGCCATTTCATTGGTGCTGAATTCCAATGGCCTTTGCTGTATCTCTGCAGCGCCTTGTGCTGCTGCCTCGTGTGATGCTGCAATGCTGAAAGCTTTGTCCAGCGTAAGATCCTTTTCCTCTAGCAGTCGCTTCTGGGTTCCTTCCCTTAGGAGCCCACACACAAACTTATCTCTCAGTGCGTCTGCTAGTCCTGTACCGAACTGACAGTACTTTGATAACTTGCGCAGTTCGATTAAGGATTCAGCGTTGCTTTCCTCTTTAAGTTGAATTATTTTGTAGAATTTAAATCGTTCCGCTATCAGCAGTGGCGTGGGGTTTAAATGCTCTTGCGGGATAGTAACAATATCCGCGAAACTCTTTCCTACTGGTTTATCTGGTGTTACAAGGTTCCTTAATAACCCGTACGTCTTCGCACCCATCGAGTTTAATAGGGTTAGTGCTTTCTTATCCTCCGGTACCTCATTCGTTGTACAGTAAACTTCGACGCATTCCACATAAGTGGCCCAATCTTCCACATCGCTATCAAAAACAATGATGTTACCCGTTTTTGGCATCCTTGTTGAGTTTCCTTTCCTTCGGATATGATTATTATTTTATTTTATTTTTTTCAAAATGGCGGCTTCCCGCGCTTGGCGGCTTTTCCCGCGCTTGTCTTCTTCCCCCACCAACTCAAAATGGCGATTACCGCGCTGTTGCCGTTCTCACCTCCCAGCGGTCCTTTATTTTCCCCTACGCTGCTGCTCTTGTTCCCCGCCGCTCCCGCAGTCCTTGTGGACATAAACGCTTTTCTGGCTGCTGCGCGTCTCTGCCCCGATTGCAGTCCGGCCCCTGACACCGGCTGCGGTCATGTTCTCCGCCCTTTTCGTCGTTTCCCTCCCCTTCTCTTACTGACAACTCGGCCGACTTCCCCCCCGTGCCGCTCGATCGGGCTTACCCGCCGTTGTCGTCGAAGGGATGTTCACTGGTTTGACTTCGTGGCCAGAAACCAACCCGGGGTCCCGATTGCCTCCCGTGCTATGCAGTGCCCAGCAGGATGTTGAGGGTGGATGTCCTTGATCGACGCCCGTTTCAGAGGCGAAGCTTCCTTTGATGCAACTGCCGCTAGGTAAGATCAGACTCGCCACCACTGTTGAGTCTGTGTTTCCAAATGTAGTTATGCTGAATAACTGGACACAGACTACAGAAATAATTAAACAGGTCTTTAGTAATTGAGGGTCAGGGCTGAACTGGAATACACTTTGCTCCACAGGGTTTATATACCGGTGTGGTCACCACCGGTACTACAATGTACAGGAGCCATCAAAAAGTAGTCCATCACCTTAAGGTATCCTCTTAAGGTGGTACAGGTTACATACACTACAGAATCTGTATGGGTAGAATTGAGAAATACTAAGGGGCAGGAAACATTAGTGGGAGTGGTATATAGACCTCCAATCAGTAAGGCGGAGGTTGGGGATGGCATTAAAAGTGTAATTAAAGAAGCGTGCAATAAGGGCACAGCTGTCATCATGGGTGACTTTAATCTACGTACAGATTGGGCTAACCAAATTAGTAACAATACTGTGGAGGAGGAATTCCTGGAGTGTTTACGGGATGGTTTCCTGGACCAATATGTCGAGGAACGAACCAGAGATCAGGCCAGCTTAGACTGGGTATTATGTAATGAGAAAGGATTAATTAGCAATCTTGTTGTACGAGGCCCCTTGGGTCGGAGCGATCATAATATGATCGAATTCTTCATTAAGATGGAGAATGAAGTAGTTGACTCAGAGACTAGGGTCCTAAATTTAAATAAAGGAAACTACGATGGTCTGAGGAGCGAGTTGGGTAGGATTGATTGGGGAATGTCACTCAAAGGGCTGACAGTGGATAGGCAATGGCAAACATTCAAAGACCGAATGGATGAACTACAGAATTTGTTCATCCCAGTTTGGCATAAAAATAAAACAAAAAAGGTGACTCAACCATGGCTAACAAGGGAAATTAGGGATAGCATAAGGTCCAAGGAGAGGACATATAAATTGGCCAGAAAAAGCAATAATCCTGAGGATTGGGAGCAGTTTAGAATTCAACAAAGGAGGACAAAGGGATTAATTAAGAAGGGGAAAATAGAATATGGGAGTAAGCTTTCAGGGAACATAAAAACTGACTGTAAAAGCTTTTATAGATATGTGAAGAGAAAAAGATTGGTGAAGTCAAGCGTAGGTCCCTTGCAGTCAGAATCAGGGGAATTTATAATGGGGAACAAAGAAATGGCAGACCAATTAAATACATATTTTGGTTCTGTCTTCACAAAGGAGGACACAAATCACCTCCCAGAGATGCCGGGGAACATAGGGTCTGATGAAAGGGTGGAACTGAAAGAAATCAGTGTTTGTAGAGAAATGGTGTTATGAAAATTGATGGGACTGAAGGCCGATAAATACCCAGGGCCTGATATTCTACTTCCTAGGGTATTAAGGAAGTGGCCCTAGAAATAGTAGATGCATTGCTGGTCATCTTCCAGAACTCGATAGACTCTGGAACAGTACCCATTGGATTGGAGGGTAGCTAATGTTACCGCACTATTCAAAAAAGGTGGTAGAGAAAAAGCAGGGAATTATAGACCGGTAAGCCTGACAGGATTGGACAAAGTCAACATGGATTTACAAAAGGTAAGTCGTGCTTGGCTAATCTACTGGAATTTTTTGAGGATGTAACTGGTAAAATAGATAATAGATAATGGATGTGGTGTATTTGGACTTTCAGAAGGCTTTCGATAAGGTCCCGCATAAGAGGTTAGCATGCAAAATTAAGGCATATGGGATTGGGGGCAAGGTATTGACTTGGATAGAGAACTGGTTGGTGGATAGAAAGCAAAGAGTTGGAATAAACGGGTCGTTTTCCGAGTGGCAGGCAGTGACTGGTGGGGTACCACAAGATCGGTCCTAGGACCCCAGCTGTTCACAATATATATTAATGATCTGGATGAGGGAATTGGATGTAGTATCTCCAAATTTGCAGACGACACAAAGCTGGGTGGAAGGGTATGCTGTGAGGAGGATGTCGTGAAACTCCAGTACGATTTGGACAGGTTGGGTGATTGGGCAGAAACATGGCAAATGCACTATAATGTGGATAAATGTGAGGTTATCCACTTTGGTGGCAAAAACAGGAAGGCAGACTATTATTTAAATGGCAATAGATTGGGAGACGGGGAAGTGCAAAGAGACCTGGGTGTTTTTGTGCACCAGTCGCTGAAGGTAAGCATGCAGGTGCAGCAGGCGGTTAAGAAGGCAAATGGTATGTTGGCCTTCGTAGCAAGAGGGTTCGAGTACAGGAACAAGGATGTCTTGCTGCAGTTGTACAGGGCCTTGGTGAGACCGCACCTTGAGTATTGTGTGCAGTTTTGGTCACATTATCTGAGGAAGGACGTTCTTGCCATGGAAGGAGTGCAGTGAAGATTCACCAGGGATGGCAGGAATGACGTATGAGGAGAGAGTGTGTCGATTGGGCTTATACTCACTGGAATTTAGAAGATTGAGAGGGGATCTCATCGAAACCTATAAAATTCTGTCAGGCCTGGACAGACTAGATGCAGGAAGGATGTTTCTCATGGCCGGGGAGTCCAGAACCAGGGGTCACAGTCTAAGGATAAGGGGTAAGCCATTTAGGACAGAGATGAGGAGGAATTTCTTCACCCAGAGAGTGGTGAACCTGTGGAATTCTCTGCCACAGAGGGCGGTGGAGGCCAGTTCATTAAATATATTCAAGAAGGAGTTGGATATATTTCTTAAGGCTAAAGGGATCAAGGGATATGGGGAGAAAGCAGGGACAGGGTACTGAATTTGGATGATCAGCCATGATCTCATTAAATGGCGGAGCAGGCTCGAGGGGCCGAATGGCCTACTCCTGCTCCTATCTTCTATGTTTCTATGTTTCTATTTCTTACAGTTTCTTTTTATATTCACTGTTGTTTTCTTATTTAATATAACTCACCAAACCAATACTTACTAATGCTTCCATCCTGGCATGAAAGTTTGCTCCCCTGAGCTGGGATAATTTCATAGAAATTTCTCCATTTCTTTTCTTTGCAGGGAGAGAACAGAAAAGGAACAGTAAAAGGAAGCGCATATTTCACGGGTGAACAGTCAACTTTAAGACAGATTTGCTATTTTCATGCATATATTAATCATGAAAATTCACTCACATGGCTCTAACTTCTGTCATATTCAGGAGCTTATTGTGGTATCTCCCATAAAATACTTTTTTCCTATATTTTTAATATTTGGTGATTAATTTTTCTACTTATCGAAGCAAGGGATAACTAAATTCCTATTTATGTTATTCAATGCTAGAATGCCCGAATCTAAGGGAAAACCTAAAGAAGAAGAAGAAGAGAGACTTGCATTTATATAGCGCCTTTCACGACCACCGGACGTCTCAAAGCGCTTTACAGCCACTGAAGTACCTTTGAAGTGTAGTCACTGTTGTCATGTGGGAAACCTAACTAAAAATCAGGGTAAAACTTGATCTAAGGTGTTAAAATTGGTCTTTGGCAAGAGCACGAATCGGGTGAGAGCGAATCGACAACCTGTTTTACACCAGGCCAGGTTTTCTTTTCCATTGCCCAATGTGCCTCAACCTCATTCGAAGAAAAACACCCCTCAATTGCAACTGTGTACATGCTTTCAACTTTTACATCTTTATGGACTTCCTGAACAAAATTGTCAATTTAACAGAGAAAAAAAATCAATTATGTTCACTCCTGGCATGTGGCTGAAATCTGTGTTCCAAAACTGTGCAGTCCCAGTCTGCAATTTTACACCTATTAACTTTAATGGGCGGATAATCACAGCTGGGAGTGCACAATTTCATGGCATGTGTTTCCACTATGCACCAGGTGCAGGCCTGTCAGAATGTTGACCTCGTAATGACAATTTGTGCCAAAGTGTGGGTAGTTTTACACTGCGGGCCTGGGTTCACTGGAACCTGAACTGAGGCAGTCAAAACCCATTTCACATAGGACCCATACAGCCAGCAGCAATTGGATTTCAATCAGGGGGTCTCAGAGGTAAAAATACAAGCTGTTTGAAGGAGGAATCTCACCATCTCCTTCGCCTCCAAATTGCAGCTCTTAAACCTTTCACAATTGGTGTTGAAAAATGCAAATGCTGCAGAAGAGGGCTTCCTTATGAAACTTGTCTGTAATTGTTCAATCAATATTAGGAGAAGCTGAACTTAAATGCTGAAAAAAATTCTTCAACCAGGAAAGATATTGCAGGTGTCACAGTATTTTGAATCTACTGCCAGTTGCCTGAGGCTTTGATTTGCTTTTCTCTGCTCTTCTTGTAGATTATAATGTACCTTCCCCTTTGAATGTGTTCCTTCTGCCTGACAGGGCTAGACTGGCTGCAGCACCCCAAGCCAGTGAGGACACTCCTGCAGTGAGACTTGAAAGGAGCAGATAAAAGAGAAAAATCCTTGTGTCAACCAGTAGATATACAGACGCATTTTTAAATATTCGTTCCTGGGATGTGGTCGCCGCTGGCAAGCCCAACATTTATTGTCCATCCCTAATTGCCCTTGAGAAGGTGGTGGTGAGCCGCCTTCTTGAAACGTTGTAGTCCGTGTGGTGAAGGTGCTGTTAGGTAGGGAGTTCCAGGATTTTGACCCAGCGACGATTAAGGAACGGCGATAGATTTCCAAGTCACGATGGTGTGTGACTTGGAGGGGAACTTGCAGGCGATGCTGTTCCCATGCATTTGCTGCTCTTGTCCTTCTAGCTGGTACAGATCATGGGTTTGGGAGGTGCTGTAGGATTCGCAAAATTGTACTTTATATTATAAAGGGTCGAATGGCAGAAGAGGCCATGATTTTAAAGACAGTTTTAAAAGAAGCCCAGAAAAAGGGGCATTCAAAATGGCCGCCAGACCCCGTGATCAACTTATTGGGACACTTTAAAATGGTTCCTGCAAAATCCTCAGACAGCTTTGTGGATTCAGCCCAAAGTAAGTTCTGGAAGTCGTTTCTGAGAGAACGAAACCAGACACTCACATATACATATAGATTGGATACAGATCCAGTCGAGATCGGCCTGTAGATAAAGGCCATCTAAATGTTGACCCAGACAAAAGGGAACAGTTTCATATTCATGAGAAGAGCATCAAGGGCCCGTTAAGGACATCACCAGGACATTAAAAACAATGAAGGTCATTCCAGACCAGAGATGGGCCGTTATCGGCCATCCAAGAACAGTTTAAAATATAATAACTACCCCGTTGTGCAACAAGCCCGCCAAAAGTTAAACAAAGACTAACCTGATTTGTCGCAAGATAAGGGCTTCTGGAAAAGAAGTATAATTGTGAGAACACATGGGTAGGGGTAGAACGAGACAAGGAGACACAGGAGACATGCTCGTCAGCTTTCCAGCTTGCAGGCCTGTCCAGCTTTTGAGCTGGGTAAAGAGGAGTCGCTTCGGGAGAAGATCAGCGGGACTCCTCTCCATCGATGGAGAGGAAGGAGAAGAAGACCAAACCGCTATCAAGAAGACCGTTAGAGCCGGCGTCCCGCCCCGGGGTAAAACATCGGGAGATCATCGACCAACCCCGGGCCGTTGCCGAAACGAGAGGCCCGCTCCAGGCTCGGGAGAAGAGACAAAATCAAACGACAGAAGCAGCTGGTGTCCAGCCGCCCCCGACCCCCACCTCAGGAGAGAGGTGAGGCGCAGCTCGCTGGGGCCCCATGATCCACGTGGAGACGGGACGCCTGAAAGGACCAGACGCAGACTGGTTCAAAACCTTACACTTCCTAGTTGGATTGGTGAGCATGTTTCTGGCCCTCCATCATAATCAGATCTAGATAGGTTTAAGGGGGTGGACATTTAAGGGTATAATTAACATGAGTTGTTATCCCTCGATGTTCCGTGTGTTTCCCTATTTCATGATGATTTTTGTAGAGTATAAGATGCCTGTATTTGCCTTAGTTAGTATTGTGTCGTTATGATTTGTTTGTGTTTTTCCCTCCCATGTACTCTCTTATTTGCTTGCATTTGATTTGTGTTTCCATTTGCAATAAAATTTCATTTTGTTTCATCAAACTTGGTCTACAAGAGTTTCTCTACATTGTAGTTCCTGCCCCAAAGTCCAGAGTATAGAATCTAAGGGGCGAGTGGGTCGAACCACTCAAGGTTTTACTGTGCAAGAGAGAGAGGCCTCTAGAGAGAGAAACCTCTGCGATCTAAAACCCCTTACAGTGCTACCGAAGAAGCCTTGGCGAGTTGCTGCAGTGCATCTTTTAGATGGTACACACTGCAGCCACGGTGCGCCGGTGGTGGAGGGAGTGAATGTTGAAGGTGGTGGATGGGGTGCCAATCAAGTGGGCAGCTTTGTCCTGGATGGTGTTGAGATTCTTGAGTGTTGTTGGAGCTGCGCTCATCCAGGCAAGTGAAGAATATTCCATCACACTCCTGACTTGTTACTTGTAGATGGTGGAAAGGCTTTCGAGAGTCAGGAGGTAAGACACTCGCCACAGAATACCTAGCCTCTGACCTGCTCTTGTGGTCAATTTATTTATGTGGCTGGTCCAGTTAAGTTTCTGGTCAATGGTGACCCCAGGATGTTGATGGTGGGTGATTTGGTGATGGTAATGCTGTCAAGGGGCAGTGGTTAGACTCTCACTTGTTGGAGATAGTCATTGCCTGGCACTTCGGTGGTGCAAATGTTACAAGCCACTTTTCAGCCCAAGCCTGAATGTTGTCCAGGCCTTGCTGCATGTGGGCTTAGGCTGCTTCATTATCTGAAGAGTTGCGAATGGAACTACAACACTGCAATCATCAGCGAACATCCCCACTTCTGACCTTATGATGGAGGGAAGGTCATTGATGAAGCAGCTGAAGATGGTTGGGCCTAGGACACTGCCTTGAGGAACTCTTGCAGCAATGTCCTGGGGCTGAGATGATTGACCTCCAACAACCACATCCATCTTCCTTTGTGCTAGGTATGATTCCAGCGTGGAGAGTTTTCTCCCGATTCAATGAAGCTCTGCTGACAAACTATTACTATGATATCTCTCTCTCCTGAGGAAGAGAGTGTGTGAAGACCAGGACCTCAAACCCGGCACTAAGCTCATGGTCTACAGGGCAGCAGTGATACCTGCCCTGCTGTACGCCTCAGAGACATGGACCATGTACAGCAGGCATCTCAAAGCACTGGAGAGGTACCACCAACATTGCCTTCCCAAGATCCTGCAAATCCATTGGCAGGATAGGCGCACCAACGTCAGTGTTCTTGCTCAGGCCAGCATCCCCAGCATCGAAGCTCTGACCATGCTCAATCAGCTCCGATGGACGGATCACATTGTCCGCATGCCCGATATGAGACTCCCAAAACAAGCGCTCTACTCGGAGCTTCGGCACGGCAAAAGGGCCCCAGGTGGACAGAGGAAATGGTTCAAGGACACCCTCAAAGCATCCTTGAAAAAGTGTAACATCCCCACCGACACCTGGGAACCCCTGGCCCAAGACCACACAAAGTGGAGGAGAAGCATCTGGGAAGGCACCGAACACCTCGAGTCTCTTCGCCGGGAGCAAGCGGAAGCCAAGCACAGGCAGCGCAAGGAGCGCACGTCAACCCAAACACCCCACCCACCCGCCCCTTCAACCACAGTCTGCCCCACCTGTGACAGAGACTGTAGGTCCCGCGTTGGACTCATCAGTCACCTGCGAACTCATTTTTAATGTGGAAGCAAGTCATCCTCGGTTCCGAGGGACTGCCTAAGAAGAAGACTATGATATCAGTGCATTTGGAATGTGGAGATCAACAACTCCAAGAGTCATTCTTTATTTCACTATTCCACAAAATTAACAATAGACAATTACAAATTACCCTTGTGCAAAGCCCTGGAGCCTGACTTCTGTGCTCTTTTCCCTAGTCTGGTGCTCCTACAAGGTGGTTCTCCTGTAACTGGAGCTAGTGAGGTGAAAGTCTGATGAACTTCTACTGAAGACACTTGAGGTGACCCTGGTACGCGACCTCAAAGCGCTTTGCTGCACTCAGTCTGACCCAGGTGGCTGCTTGGATCCAACAAGGTCACTGGTTGAGAGGCTGATATGCTACCATCCTGAGAGAGGACATCATATGCCTCTCCCATGGTACCACTGGCGCTCTCATGGGGCTGAGCCTCTGCTCTCCCACTGCTCTGCCTGAGAACAGAGCGCAGGAGTGAAGTGAGGCTCTCAAAGCCCATTTCCATTGTGTCCCTCATAGCTTGAAAGCCAGATGAAATGGCAGCTGTCGGAGCTGCCACCAAGGGCTCAGTACAGGCATGCGCCCTGGACAACTCTGAGGCACCCTGACCAACTTGACATGCAACACTTTTCCGGCACAGAATGTGTGCACGCATGCCATATTGGACCCTTCAGCACCCCTTTTTCACCAGAAAATGGTTGTTGCGCAGTCCAATTGACCACTGACTGCTAGCTGAGATAGAGTTAGTGCTAACAGTATCAAATAGGTATTCCTTATGTGGGAGCCTAGCAAGTTGTTTGACTCTGGTGGCATTATAACCAAGCCCCATCCTCTCCTTGACTGATATCCATAAAAAAAGCCCGGTCCTCTCTTTGTCCGACTTCCACACTTCCAGCAACAGTTCCTGGATATTGATGAGGACCAGAAACATTGGCCGATTATCCTGTTCCGAACTCAGGGGTTCTGAGGCTAAGTGCAGCTTCACTATTTCTGCCCTGGTTAAGATCAGCTAAGTCAGCATGGGCTGTAGATAGAACGCAGGACCTTCTTGGTCTGTATTGGCTCAGGTACTCACTGTCTTAGTCAGCTGAACCACTGGAAGAGCGTTTCCTGTCTTTAGGTAATACTCATTACATTTTATCTTGCGCAAACATGTGATCAGTACAATAAAACAGTCTGGTCCTTTCGATTATTTCTTTGTATTGGAACCAATCTATCATCCATTTGAATTTGATGAAACCCTTGGCTGGTATACAGTATCAGAATGAAATTATTGCATACCATCTACTGCACATAAAGCCCAATTAAGATGCATTTCTTGATGTCCCTGAATGCGCTACTTTTTGGGGGAAAAATTGGGTATTGCCCATTTTGGGGTGCTAATATTGGCCAGGCTTAAAGCCCGGCACTAATTATCGCCTCTGACTGCAAAATTCGCCTCTATCGCCCCTGAAGGTGATTTGAGCGCTAAATTAGGTGCTACACATCTCTCTTAAGGCACAAACGTCAGGGAGCGAGGCGTTACCTCAGGACGCAACCGAAGCTCAGGTGATGCCAATTACCATGGATGCCAGGCACACTGGCGCTGTCCAGTTCTTAAAGGGGAGGGGCCATCTTGCAGGCCAGCCACACCCTGCTCATTGCAGCCTTGAATCTCAGCCTGGAGAGACCTCTAAAGCAATTGTGTTGGAAGCACTAATGGATAATCCCAGAGAAAGAGCTCAGCACTTAGTGGTGCTGAGGGCCAAAACTCCTTAGGACAGCATTAAATCTCTCCAGACATCTCTCTCCCTCTCAACCTGTGTGTACCAAACATTTTGCTGACAAGAAAAGGCAGGAAGCGCCCGCCTTTAAATAACGCTTCCCCAGCCCCTTCCCGACTTGAAAACATTCTTCTCTACCTGTCGTTCCTAGCGGCAGGCGCTAAGGCAGGGGGCGTGACTCAATATCCAGTCCGTGGCGCTAACGGGGTGTTGCACGCTCGACTGACGTCACAATCTGCAGGCATAGGAGATCGTGGCGGTAGTGTTTAGTGCTGCCACAAAACGACTGGTCAATTTTGTGAGCGGTGCTAAAATCGCCGCGCTAGAGCGTTAAGTTCCTAGCGCCCCGTTAGTGCCCCCAGAGGCACTAACGGGTGGCGCTAACCAACCGAATTTTTCCCCCTTTGTCTTTACATCAAGAATGCACTCACCACAATTTGGAACAACAACTTTTTTCTGAACTAGCAGTTCTCAAAGGTAAAACTAAAGGCTGAGGAAAAAGGTGTTGAATTTATTGTGGTGGTCAAGTCTGGGTTTATGCCTCCACTGAATTTCTATTGCAACTTATTTTAAAATTCACCAATTGCATTGTATTAAGTCTTAGGCCTAGAAATTGGGGAATGCTGGAAACCTGTCGGCCAAGGGTAACGGCCGCTGGCCAAGAGAGCGCCAGCAGTACCGGCATTTTGGTACTGCCTGCACATTGACATCAGCGTGGCGGTGATTTTCTAGTGCAGCGTGTTCTTTGTAGCGCTAATCTCAGAAGGGGGCCGAAGGTCACCTCTGTCTCCCCCTTGCAGTGTAGAGGAACGGAGAAGAAAGGAGCTGTACGTGCTCCAAAAATGTTAGCTGCCACCCGGTGTTGGTCGATTTTTTGTTTGTTTATGACATGAATGCAGATAAAAGAGATCTTATCAGAGATCATCTTCAATCGTTGCAAGGGGGTTCACCCATTGATTTACTGACACACAAACACTGTAGGCCTCCCGGAAAGCTGCCAGAAAATGCAACTGCTCCCCCCACCCCTCACATGAGTGTTATAAAACAAAAAATTTGACACCGAGCTACATAAAAAGCAATTACCGCCCCATCAGTCTACTCTCAATCATCAGCAAAGTGATGGAAAGTGTCGTCGACAGTGCTATCAAGCAGCACTTACTCACCAATAACCTGCTCACTGATGCCTAGTTTGGGTTCCTCCAGGATCACTCAGCTCCTGACCTCATTACAGCCTTGGTCCAGACATGGACAAAAGAGCTAAATTCCAGTGGTGAGGTGAGAGTGACTGCCCTTGACATCAAGGCAGCATTTGACCGAGTGTGGCATCAAGGAGCCCAAGTAAAATTGAATTCAATGGGAATCAGGGGGAATACTCCATTGGCTGGAATCATACCTAGCACAAAGGAAGATGGTTGTGATGGTTGGAGGTCAATCATCACAGCCCCAGGACATCATTGCAGACTTTCCTCAGGGCAGTGTCTTAGGCCCAACCATCTTCAGCTGCTTCACCAATGATCTTCCCTCCGTCATAAGGTCAAAAGTGGGGATGTTCGCTGATGACTGCACAGTGCTCAGTGCCATTTGCAACTCCTCAGATAATGAAGCAGTCCATGCCCGCATGCAGCAAGACCTGGACAACATTCAGGCTTGGGCTGATAAGTGGCAGTTAACATTCGCGCCACACAAGTGCCAGTCAATGACTATCCCCAACAAGCGAGCATCTAACCTCCACCCCTTGACATTCAACGGCATTACCATCGCAGAATCCCCCACCATCAATATCCTGGGGGTCACCATTGACCAGAAACTTAAAGGAGGAAAGAGAGGTAGAGAGGCAGAGAGGTTTAGGCAGGGAATTCCAGAGCTTAGGTCCTTGGCAGCTGAAGGCACGGCCACCAATGGTTGAGTGATTAAAATCAGGGATTCTCAAGAGGGCAGAATTAGCAGAGCGCAGATATCTTGGGGGGTTGTGTGGCTGGAGGAGATTACAGAGATACACCTGGCAGACTGCTTCACACATGCTTCCAGGATCACACAGGACACCGCACATGATGCCATATTGTGCCTCATGCCTCAACCTCTAAAGTGGGGGGTGATTTTGCTAATGGGGACATGATGGAGGCGAGACTGCTGCTTGTCGGATTTTAGTCCCGCCTCCATCGACGTTCGGCCAACCCACGCTATTTTCCTTTGATTGACCTTGTTAAGCCTGCCCAGCAGGCTTAGCCGGCCAATTAAGGGAAAGCCGGTGACAGAGGACGTCAGCGTATGACGTTTCATCTGTCGAAATTTTTTGACAGATGAATTGTCATTGTTTGACAGCTTTGAGAAGCTGTCAAACACTGACATTCTCTGTTGTTTGGTGAGTCCTTGTATTCAAGACTCACCAAACCTATTGTGTGAGCAGAAAGCAGATGGTTGTTGCATCGGAGAATGCAGCAGCCATTCTGTCATCTCTGCTGTGGAGATGCCGGAGCCTCCGGATCCCCAACGATTGAAGCCTGCAGGAAGAAACAAAGGTAAGTAAACTTTTTCTATCACTTTTCACTCACCTCACATACTTACCTCTCCACACTTGCACCCATCACTTACCTCCACAGCACACTTTTCAACCCCTCCGACCCCTGCAGACCCACTGCTCACCTCACTGACCCTGGCGGGGTTTCCCGGCATCGGGAAGCCCGCACCTCTGCTGGAAAAATGGGGATAATCCTCTTAACTGCCTGTTAACTACCTGTTAACAGACAGTTTAGTGGCTGTAATCCCCTTCCCGCCTCGAGGAGACGGGACCCGGTGCGGGTCGGCTACCCGCCTCCTGGGAAGATGGCACAGAGGCTGGTTGGGGGCGGGATAGGTACCCGACCCCAGGTTCTGCCATTTTCTTGGCAGTCCCGCCTCCAAACCTGCCTCCCCAGGGCTGGCAAAATCGCCCCATAGCACGTCTCACTGAAAACATTGTTAAAATTTTTAACTTATTTGTTATTTAAGATAAATGGTATCTGGTGGCCATGAATTATGCTGCCAGTGCCATTCAGTGGCTTATTTTACATAAACCACCAGACTCCATGAGTACCTTATATACACTAAGCATGAGTGAAACTAAACAGAAACTAGCTTAGCAACACGACCTTAGCATGTAACCAGAAGATGCTTCACAATGGCGCAGCAGCAGAACAGTTAAGATAGTTACTTCACATCTTGATGGTCATAGATTCAGGAAAAAGACAGCATGTCACTGCATCAGATCAGTTACATATAGTTTTAAGGTCTAGTTTAGATGGGTACCTGGAGGGCAAACTCTTACATCGCTAATTGACTGGGGGGGCATATATGACAAAGAATTAAATGTGTAAATGAGCAATATCCAAACAGTTCCAAAGTATTATGAAAGGTTACATATTACATAGCATCTGCAGCACAGAAACAGGCCATTCGGAGCAACTGGCATTTATGTTAACTTTAAATTATTGATCTATGAAATTATCAATAAATCCATAAAATAATTAACATAATAGGTTTCAATCTATATAATATATTAACCACAATTTAGATTTTTTACAGTACTCTTCCTCAGTGAAAGCATTATCATGTTAAATAGTTTAATAGCAGCAACATTCAAAAAGGTTGATTCATTTCCTTTGAAACAAGCCACTCTGAGGCTGGTGACTAACAAACTCTTGTCCAGTCACCACATAAATTCTTCTGTTGCTGTTCCATTAAATGTACAAATATAAATTGAGCATCTGTTTCTCTATTTAAACCTTGCTACTGGGAAATGAGGTGGGTTTTTCTTAGTAAATGCAGAATGTAATAAATAGATTATTTTATATTTAATTTCTGCTCCGTGAAATTGTGCTAGGTACAGTCAAGCAGTAATCACTTGGCGCCTGTTTATAAATGGTGAGGCTTTTGAACTCCAATTTGCCTTTGCAAAAAGAGAAGTTAAGAATAACAGAAGATTTAGACTGAGGTGGTATTTGTTTTTTGTTCAAACATCACCAACCCACTATCTATGAACTGGGTAGTTTTAAAAATATTGACCATATTTATAACAATTTATGTTGTGTATCCCTTTAAAGACCCCTTCTAGAAACAGTATTAATGACACTATCTCTTTTGTTTTGGTGAAAGCTATATTTTCCTTATTTAGAACACTAAGGGTTAAAATTAGGTATACATTGTGCCTGTCTTTTGGGCGTAAAATGGGCACCAGCATACCAATTTAGCAGTGGGATGGCCTACACCCAATCCTCACAGGCGCTAGTCCCACTGCTACTTTTGTGGGGCAATTTTTTAGGCGTCTTGGGTGGACACCTAAAACAAGTGTCAGGCTCCGTCAACATGTAAATAATGGGCCTAATGGCTGTTAAAAGACCTCTTTTTAAAAAATTAGTCAACGATGAATGGGGCAGATGTTGGGCTTGCTCCACTCAGGATTTATCAGCGGCCGCCAACGAAATTATAAAAAAATTCTTTAAAAATGCAAAAGGATTACCCTTCCAACTCCACAGGTATCGCGATCGGCCCTTCCACCTAGCATGCTCCAACCCCTGCCCGGGAGTTACCTGAGAGCCACTGTTGTCTGATATCTGCAACTTGACGGTCTAATTTAAATGAGGCCTGGGGCCCAATTTTGATCGGGCCTCGGGCCTACTTCTTCCAGAGCAGAAAGAAAGAAAAAAGAAAGACTTGCATTTAAATAGCGCCTTTCACAACCTCAGGACAAGCCAAAGCGCTTTACAACCAATGAAATACTTTTGAAGTGTAGTGACTGTTGTAATGTAGGAAACGCGGCAGTCAATTTGCTCAGAGCAAACTCCCTCAAACAGCAATGTGGTAATGACCGGTGTTGTGTATGTACCTTTAAGGGAATAACTGGTCTTGGACTGCAGTACCGGCAGTGACCACCCCTGTAAAAAAGGCCCTAGCAGGCTTCTGCAGTTTTCAGTTTCCAGGTTGTCTCCATTCAGTAAAGACTTGTTATAATCAACTCCTGCAGTCCGTGTCTCAATTATACACGGACATAATACTGGCGACGAGTAAGAAACAAACTTACCTGCAACTCGGCAGCACCTCAGACGATGTTATTGAAGGTCGAAGCCAGAAGAAAGAGAAAAAAAAATAATCCAAAGTAACTCGAGAAACGGGCGTCAACCGTGGGCAACCGCCCTCCAAATCATCGAATTGAAAAGTGCAGGAGAGACTGTCGAGAGCCTGGCTTGATTCTCCAGTCTGTGGTTTCCCAGCCAATCGGGCTGGTGGCAGGTAGTGCACTGATCCTTCCTGGGCTGCAGCGGGCTAGAGCTCGATCGGGTGGCTCTGCAACGGGGCCGGGCAGAGAGTCGGGAAGCAAAGAGAGAGAGAGAGGGTGGAGCACACAAGGCGCAGCCGGTGCTTCGAAGCCGGGCAATGTTCGGACCTAAGAAGAGGGAGGGAAGTGTCCCAGAGGGTCCGCTCCACGACGGGAACGGTTCTTCAATTAACGGAGCAAATATTGAGGCGCGATAGAAAAATTAAAATACCGCGGAGAGCGGCGTTGGCAGCAGCGATCGGGGAGGCGCGAAGACCATAGGGCGTCGCCATTACAGGATAGTAAAATAAATATAATCGCCAGCAACAGCGTTGGCAGCTGCGGCAGCGGCGGGAAAGCGCGGGAGGCGCCATCTTAACTCGGCGGGGGAAGAAGGAAAAGCGTGGGAGGCGCCATTTTGATCCATCAGCAACGAAGGCAAAGCGCGGGAGGCGCCATCTTAGATTTTCAAGATGCCAAAGACTGGCGATATCACTGCCTTTGATAATGCAATAGAAGACTGGACCACGTATGTGGAAAGAGTCGAGGTATATTGCGAGGCAAACGAAATAGCCGATGAGAAAAAGGCATCGGTATTGCTAAATTTAATGGGCGCAAGAACGTACGGCCTATTGCGGGACCTGATTACTCCAGCCAAACCGAAGGCGAAGAGTTTTAACGAAATTGTTGCTATCCTACAGGAACACCTAAATCCTACACCGTTGCTGATAGCAGAAAGATTTAAATTCCACAGGAGAAATCAGCATAAAAATGAGAGCAATGCTGATTACCTTACGGAACTACGCAAGCTATCAAAGCACTGCCAGTTCGGAGCAGGACTGGCAGATACCTTACGGGACAAATTTGTCTGTGGACTCCTGAGTGAAGGAACCCAGAAGAGGTTACTCTCAGAGAAAGAGCTGACGCTAGATAAGGCTTTCAGCGTGGCAGTATCGTACGAAGCAGCAGTAAGGGGAGCTGCGGAAATACAACAAAAGCCACAGGAATACGGCACCCACGAAATGACACGGGGATTTGCAAAATGTTATCGCTGCGGCAGAACAAACCATGACCAGAAGGACTGCTGGTACAAGGACAAAATATGCAGGCAATGCGGAAAGATGGGACACATTGCACGAGTTTGCAGGTCTGGGAAGAAGACCAACGACAACAAAAAGGCTACTAAGGAACCGTACAGGAAAGTACAAAAGATGACGGACAGTAGTTCCGAAGACCAGATGAGCGATAGTGAATCCGGGAACAAGAGACTAAGCTGTCTAAAACTTCACAACGTAATCGCAAAAGAGGATCACTGAACCATTTGGGTCACCCTCACGATAGCAGGGTCCCAAGTCAAAATGGAATTGGATACAGGATCAGCTCTAACCATCATGAATCGACGAGACTACGAGCGGCTATTCTCACACATACCCTTGAGAGAGACATCCATTGTCTTGAGGACGTATACGGGGCAAAAAGTATACCCCAGAGGAAAAATAAGGGTGCCTGTCGAATACAACGGCAAAAAAATACGGAAATTGTATCTCTACATTCTGCAAGATGGTGGACCACCGTTATTGGGACGTGAATGGATCAGAAAGATAAGTTTAGACTGGCACTCCATTCAGGCACTGACAGTGGCTGGTAAAAAGGATGACGACGTCACTCCTGGCCGATTGTCAACAATCTTAGCTGACGCCAAAGAGGTATTTCAACAAGAACTGGGCACTCTTACAGGCGTAACCGCCTCGATAAAAATAGAGGAGAATGCAATTCCCAAGTTTTTCAAAGCAAGACCGGTACCATATGCAATTCGCCCAGCCGTCGAGGCAGAGCTGGAGAATCTGGAGAATGCAGGCGTGTTATCTAAGGTACACTGGAGCGAGTGGGCGACACCCATCGTTCCTGTCATGAAGAAAACGTTAAACAATAAGTCTGAGGATACAAGGAAGGTTCGCATCTGTGGGGACTTCAAGGTGATGGTGAACCCAGTCCTTCACACAGTACAATATCCTCTTCCAAAGATAGAAGATATCTTCGCCTCACTATCTGGAGGGAAGCGTTTTACAAAAATTGACCTAGCACAAGCATATTTGCAGATGGAGGTTGAAGAATCCTCTAGGAAGTATCTCACGATAAACACTCACAAAGGTCTTTACCAGTATAATCGACTGGTATTCGGAGTAGCATCAGCTCCGGCGACATGGCAAAGAGCGATGGAACAAGTCCTGCAAGGGATTCCGGGGACTCAGCGTTACTTGGACGACATCCTAGTGACAGGTGAAGATGACAGTGAACACCTTGCCAACCTAGAGCAGGTGCTTACTAGACTACGTGAACATGGGCTACGAGCCAATCGCCCCAAGTGCGAGTTTTTTAAGAAACAGATATCGTATTGTGGCCACGTGATTGATGAAGAGGGGTTGCATAAGTCCCCTGACAAAATTGAAGCGGTAGTTAAGGCTCCAGCGCCTGAAAATGTGTCGCAACTGAGGTCATTCCTCAGATTGGTGAATTACTACCATAAGTTTTTGCCGAATTTGTCCACAATTCTGCATCCACTGAATGCCCTACTACGAACGGGAGTAGCATGGAAATGGAGCGATGAATGTAAGCGGGCCTTTCAGAAGAGTAAGGACCTAATCACTTCAAGAGAAGTATTGGCTCACTACAACCCATCACGACCGATAAGACTGGTGTGTGATGCGTCTCCCTACGGCATTGGGGCGGTACTGTCACATAAATTCCTTGATGGTTCAGAGAGGCCGATAGCTTTTGCGTCACGCTCGTTAACTCCAGCCGAGCGTAACTACGCCCAGATTGACAGAGAGGCCCTCAGCCTGGTGTGGGGGGTGAAGAAGTTCAATCACTACCTGCACGGTCAGAAATTTACTCTACTAACTGATCATCAACCTCTCGTCCCCATTTTCAACCCTCAGAAGGGCGTACCGATAATGACGGCACAACGGCTACAGAGGTGGTCCCTTTTCCTAGGGGCACACCAATATGACATCGAGTACAAAGGAACTAAACAGCATGGGAATGCTGATGGATTGTCGCGCCTACCGTTGCCGACGGTGGAAGAAGAACTGGCAGTGGATCCAGTGGAGTTATTCCACTCGACTATAGTCGAATGTCTCCCTGTGACAAATGCAAACATAGAAAAGGAAACACGAAATGACCCGACACTCTCCTGGGTCTATGATTTAACGGTGAAGGGATGGCCAGCACATGGCGAACCACTGCTGCCAGCATTCTCGCCGAGAAGAGAACAGCTGTCAGTGTGCAGAGGAACCTTGATGTGTGGATCCAGAGTAGTAATTCCACCCAAATTGAAGGATAGAGTGCTCAATGAGCTTCATGAGGGTCATCTGGGAGGGGTAAAAATGAAGAACTTAGCCAGAGCGTTTGTGTGGTGGCCGGGAATCGATAGAGAAATGGAAGAGATGACCAAGAGCTGTACAGGATGCCAGAAGGTCCAAAACGCCCCACCACAAGCCCCTCTACATCCATGGGAGTGGCCCTCATCTCCATGGCAAAGGGTGCACATTGATTTTGCTGGTCCCTTTATGGACTCGATGTTTTTAATTGCGGTGGATGCACATTCAAAGTGGCCAGGGGTAATAAAAATGTCCTCAACCACCACAGAAAAAACTATCACAGTGTTACGAACCATATTCAGCAGGAATGGGCTGCCTGAACAGATTTGCTCTGACAATGGACCACAGTTTGTGTCTGAAGAGTTCCGGAGGTTCTTAAAGAACAATGGTGTTAAGCATTACACATCCGCCCCATATCATCCAGCCACTAATGGATTGGCCGAGAGGTTTGTTCAAACATTCAAGAAGGCTATCAAGGCAATGTGTAATGAAGATATACCCCTACAACACAAGGTGGATAACTTCTTGTTTGCCTACCGGAATGCGACACATGCGGTTACCAACCAAACTCCAGCCATGATGTTCTTCAATCGAAGACTACGATGCCGCTTGGATTTGGTTAAGTCAAACGTCAGAAGAGATGTGGAGAACAGGCAGTTTCAGAATATGAATGAAAGGCCGACCAGGAGTTTTAAGATAGGTCAACCAGTTTTGGCCCGGGACTACCGCACAGAGAAATGGCAGCCAGGAACGATCTGTACACGGCAAGGACCTCTAATGTATACCGTGGACGTTGGAGAGAGCATTGTAAGACGCCATGCTGACCAGATTCTAGAGTCACTGGAAAACGTCAACTCCACACCACGATCTGGCGATGAAACCGAAGTACCAATTGCATCTACCACAGAATCGGTGATATTGGAAGCAGACGAACCAAACAACGACATTGATCCCGACTCAACCTTGCCAGAAGAACCTGATATCCCAAAGAGGCGTTATCCAGACAGAATCAGGAAGCCTCCTCAAAGACTGAACTTATAATTGCTTAACTTCAGCTAATGTATCTAGCAACCGTAATTGTAATTGTAATTAGTTATTATTTAGTTGTTAAATGAATGTTATGTACTGTTTATCTAAAAGGGGAGGAATTGTTGTGTATGTACCTTTAAGGGAATAACTGGTCTCAGACTGCAGTACCAGCAGTGACCACCCCTGTATAAAAGGCCCTAGCAGGCTTCTGTAGTTTTCAGTTTCCAGGTTGTCTCCATTCAGTAAAGACTTGTTATAATCAACTCCTGCAGTCCGTGTCTCAATTATACACGGACATAATAACCGGATAATCTGTTTATCGGTGATGTTGGTTGAGGGATAAATATTGACCAGGACACTGGGGAGAACTGCCCTTGCTCTTCTTCGAAATAATGCCATGGGATCTTTTACCTCCACCTGAGAGGTCAGACGGGGCCTCGGTTTAATGTCTCATCTGAAAGACGGCACTGCCAACAGTGCAGCACTCCCTCAGTACTGCACTGGAGCGTCAGCCTAGATTTTGTGCTCAAGATTGTTCCCTGCACCCATTTGGCGTCAGCAGACTGACGCTATCCAATCTCTACCCCGAACCCTTTTAATACCTTGTGTAAAAATAAAGTTACCTCAGAAACACATTAAGATATTGAAAGTCCACATTAGCTGATAATAAATCTTACTTTTAATTTAAATCGCCTGCACCCTTTTCAAACACAAAAGCTGCTGTTCAATTTTAAATAGAATGGGTTGGGAGAGAGAACAGCATGTATAATTCCTGCAGATGTACAGGCACATTCCATTTTTAATTCAAATACATTTCCTATCAGTTTATTTTGGTGGCACAATGTCAGTCACGATGGGTATGTGATATTGTCTCTGAAGCTCTGTCAGCTGTCTCGAAGTGAAAGGGTCAGAAATGGAATGTGTTGGTAGTCACAGTTTATTCACCAGGGAATGATTGAATGCACATCTGACCTCACAACAGTATAAATACAATTGTCGCTTACTGTGAGACTCTCTGAACACACTGCTACAAGCTCTGATATAATAAGGTAACTCATTAATACCCAAACCAGGTACACTACACTTCTATAGTACACTACTTGTTACAGCAGATTGCTTGGAAGGACCATCTCCCAAAGACATAGATATAGAGAGTGCTCACACTATATTCCACTTCAGTTTAATTGGCCTCGATATTAATGGGGAGGGTGCAGGGGAGCCAGGTAGTGTGGGAATAACATGGCAAGGCCGGGGATGTGAAGGCCTTGCTGCTTTTAAAGGAGGGCCTCACTTAAATAATCTTCTGAAGAATCCCACCGCACAGCTGGCCAAATTGACACTGACAAGCAGCAGGAGGCTGCAGCCGGGGACCCGTGGGAACTGAATGCTCTGGCCTGTGATTGTGGCTGGGCGAGGGGGTGGGGGGGAACCAGGACATCAAGACCATGATCTGGGCTGGGGGAGGCCAAAGGCTTCCTTGTGATGCCTGGGGGGGTGGGAGCACTATTTTTTGATGTCGGCCATGGAACCACTAAACAACCCTGAGAGGGGCAAGCCCAAGGCCTACCCAGCTCATCGATGATTAATATTTGTAAATGGGTCCTTCAACAAAGCGGCCCATGAATTTAGCAGTGGGACTAACACCTGTTGAGGTTGGCTGCAGGCCGTCCCACTGCTAAATTGGTACACTTTGCACTTGTTATACACTTAAAAAATGGCACAAGACATACTCATTTTTACCCCATTGTTTTGGAGTTTGAATTTATGAACCAACATGAATTTTACCTCTATGAATTATTATGATAACTTCCTGCCATATTTTCCTTTCTCGGCTAGCTTTAAGTAGGTAGAAACTTAATGGTGGAGTAAACTCTTAGGCCGGAATTTTCCGGGGTGATAGCGGGTGCAATCGGTGATGGGCTGGGTGGGAAAGTTTTTTATTGGCAGCAGGTCGGGAACCCGCTGCCATCCCACCCCCACGCACCTTTCCCCCAGGCGCACCTGTCATCGCGGAGCCGACCCGACCGGAAGCGGCGGGTGACCCAATTGAGATGATTATCAACTAGTTTACAGGCACTTAAGAGCCCTTTTACACGTACTTTTTAAATATCCCTGCATGGCCACGGGATTCACGCAGCTCGGGAACCACGTCTGTCAACCTGAGGCAGGAGTTCCGTGACCATTGCTCCAGCTGATTATTTGACAGCATCAAATGTGCAGTAGAAGCTCCCACCTGACAGATGATCACTTTCCTCAGGCAGAAGCTGTTGCTCAGTCCATTTCCAGCACAGGTTCTGCAGGCTGCAAGTGTTTCCAGCAAAGTTTCCATCCAGTGTCACCTCATTGGAACAACTCTCTCACCATTGACAGATTGATTCTGTCATCTGTACTTCACCTGCCATCTATTCCATCAGCATGGGTGCCCTTTATACTGTCTCACCTTGGTCCTCAGAATCCGACCACGATGAGCCCCAACACCAACAACACCTGGCACACCAGCAGCACCAACAACAACACCAACCTTCTCCGCAATCACCTGATGCTGCACAGGACACAGTGCATCAGCACCCGAACACATTGCTGCCCGGGGGGCCAGGGATGGCCTCATGGCAAGACTTAGTTAACTTGATGCTTTACACCCATTTGGCTGCTACATTATGTGCCAGGTTGGCACCACCTACACCAACACCATAAAGCATCCCTACAATGACCAAGCCATTCCTTTCACACTCATCACCATTATGGGGGGTACAGTTATGTCTCACCATTCACTGCAACTCACTAAGCCACTTCCAAAGGTGCACACAAATCTGTCCAAGAACGCAAAGTGTTGAAAATAAAGATTTGACACCACTTTAACAGAAACTTTACATAAATATTGGATAAAACACCCAAGTGCCTACCCTTGTGTGTTGTTAATTGGTATGATTGCACTAGGATGAGGGTGAGTGTGAGGGGTGGCTAGTGAGAGGGGGATGTGATAATGTAGACAGTGAGAGAGGAATGGGTGGAGGTGCAAGGTACGTTGGTGTGAGTAAGGATGTGCAGAACTTGGGTAGGGAAGGCAGAGTGATGGGGATGTGATGAGGGGCACAACAGGATGCAGTTGAGTGTGGCTTTGTACTAACGTTTCCTGATCTAATGAGATCATTGAAACGTTTGCGGCACTGCACCCAGGTCCTCCTGACCACATCCCTGCTTGTGGCTTCCTCTGCAATCTGCAACCAGGCTATCTTGGTCTTCTGGGGAGGTCTCTTCCGCCCATCGGAAGGGAAGAGTCATATGGAGGGAGTCATCGGAGAACCTGGGTGCAACACTCCACTCTGCCTCTGTGCAGTCATTGTCAGTGTTTGCAGCACTCCAATGCTGTAGTGCACTGACAGCATTATGTTAGATTGAACTTCAAATCTAATGTGGCCACGGTCCATTTAAAGATCACGGCTGAAAATGCGTCATGAATGATGTCACCAGATCCGCTCCATCTCATTGGGCTGGGTAATGCGCTGAGCAGGCTTAATAGGCCCCATTAAGGCAAGTTCATTTTCTACAGTGGGATGGAGTCAGCAGTGGGTTCGCGACCTGCCACGGACACTGGCCGCACTGGACCCGCCCAGGTAGACAAAATTCCTTCATAAGTTTGTGCTAACGGATCTCTTTTTTTCTATTAAGTGGTGTCTTCAGTTTTATTCGCAAGCTTAAACCTGCTAAAGAAAACAAGGCTACCAAAAAATAATACTTGTTAGGCGTGTATCCACATAGAAATGAGGGTAAATTTAACTTGCGGCAATAGTGTAAGTCGTGCAATTGCGGTTGCCCGTTATACACCTCTCCAGATTTTCCCTTCCATTGATTCGGTGGAAAGGAAAGGAAAATCAAATGGGATGTATAACGGGCAGCCAATCTAATATTGCTCATTTTACACTATCACCAAAAATAAAAAATTACCCCCACTCAGACTTCCTTAGTTTGAGCTAATAAAGGACGTAGATCTGTAAGTAAGTAATACAGAGAATGGGCCACAAGCTGTCACTGATATTACTATCACTTGGCTGCGCCTGCATTTCTCCAGGCCTTGATTTTTGGAAGCCATCTCTTTTTGACCCATATATCTGCTGGAGTATCGAAGAGTGGGTGTCCACTCAGTCTTTGAAATGGTTGTATTTCTCACCACTCTCTGTGCTGGAGAATGGTGGTGCAGCACTTACCTTGCATGCAACGCCCTCCCGGTGGTGTTAGTGGAGAACTCTGAGGTGAAATTCCGGTCTTGAAGTGCTGTTCGAGCTTCGCACAGCTTCTGGAAGCGAGGCTGTGGAGCTCGCAAGGAATTGTGAGTAATTAAAAGGGCTATGAATTAAAGGAGCAATGCACTTAGAAGTAATCAAAATTAAAATGCAATTAAAAAATGAAGTTTTCGGCCTTTCAAAAAAAAATGTAACACTAAAAAGAATTCCCAAATAGGATTAATCAGCTCCTAAAGCTGAATTCCTTTCCTAACCTCAATAAATGGGAAAAGTGCTTCAGCACTAACACAAATGGCTCAGCAATCCAGGGCCCAATGGAGGTATAGTCAAACGATCAACAGGTACACCCTACTAGACGCCTACCCGCTACCCCGCATATCAGAAATGGTGAACCAAATCGCTCAATACCGAGTGTTCTCCACCATCGACCTCAAGTCAGCGTACCACCAGCTCCCTATCAGACCAGAGGACCGCCCGTACACCGCCTTCGAGGCGAACGGACGCCTCTACCAATTCCTGAGTCCCCTTTGGGGTGACGAATGGGGTCTCGGTCTTCCAGAGGGAGATGGACCGCATGGTCGATGACCACCACTTGCAGGCAACCTTCCCCTACCTCGACAACGTCACCATCTGCGGTCACAACCAGCAGGATCACGACTCGAACCTCGAGAGGTTCCTGAAAACCGCACAAAAACTCAACCTCACCCCAGGTATGGGCGGAGCCCTACACACAGCACATTCCAGCACATTCCAGTATACAATACAGCACATTCCAGTACACAATACAATGAGGTCTGGGGGAAGGGAAATGACACTGAAACCGATCTCAGTCACAGACAGTGATGAATGGAAATATTTCATCACAGGAGGGCTCTCTACGTGGGAGTCCTCCCTTTATCTATTGGGGACTTGGCCTGGAGGCCACGGGGCAGTCCTGTGCAATAAGGTTTTAAGTTGGTTCATGGACTCCCAGGCCGTCTGCATTCTATGCGGCCTGGAGGAGTTTGTGTCCCATGTATACATAGAGTGTGAATGGTTGCAGCTCCTCTTTCACTACTTGAAGGGGCTGGTCCTCGATTTTTGGTTGCACTTCAGTCCTATGCTCCTGATCTTTGGTCACCCGGTGCGGGGGGAGCGGGCAGGTCAGGGGACCTCCTTGTGGGACTGTTCCTGGGCCTGGCCAAGGTGGCCATCAATAGGTCCAGGCAGCGGGCAATCGAAGGGGTCGTTCGGCCCGACTGCCTGCCTCTCTTCTGCGGCCACGTTTGCGCCCGGGTGGCCCTGGAGATGGAGCACACGGTGTCCACCGGCACGCTCGAGGCCTTCTTTGACTAGTGGGCACCAGAGGGACTGGAGTGCTTCATCACCACTGGGAATAGAATTTTAATTTAATTTGTTAAGATTCCTTTTACTTTGTTTTTTGTTAAGTTACAGTCTTTATTGGTTGTGCCTCTTTAAAGGGGGGGCATGTGCTTAACTTTAAACAGGCTGTGATAAAGAAAGATTCAGCAAGCCAGGGAAGGGACACCCAGGGTCTCGCACGCAGCACTCCAGCTTTGTGCAGGGGTTCAACACTGCAAGACTGGACCTCTACCCACAGGGGTCAGGAGGCCCTCCAGAAAAAACAATGTGGGAGTACATCACCGAGGTCATCACTGCCAGCAGTGTCGTCCCCAGCACCTGGCTCCAGTGCCCAAAGAAAATTAATTACTCAGACCACTGGTGAAGGTCCGTGAATGCATCTTCAAAAGCTGTCTCCTAACAACTGTACCACTAGCCTCACACACTGCTCAATCCGTGACCTCCACCCCAATCACTCACCTACCAACAATCTGCACCAATCACGAGGCACATCTCCCATTCCTAGCTTCAGCTCACTCTCTTGGAGGAGATGGTACAGGCCATTCTTGGCAGAGGCTGAAAGGATACAAGTTGTTGGTATCCTTATACGTTATTCTCCTTCTGGCATGTACCTCTTGCTTTCCTGCCCTCCCCTCACCACAACTTCACCCTTGTGCGTTCCTCATTTCACACACCAAAGAAATGCAGCCTGCCCAGCCAGTGGGTGACCAAAAAGATGGAGAGGAGAGTGAAGAAGAAAAAAAAGATTGATTTGACACTCCCAGCCATCAGCTCCTCAAGGTCCACCAGCAAGACCATTTGCAATGTTCCCCACTGAAAGTCAGCAGCCTTTCACCAGCCATGCTGCAGCCACTGGAGTAGCACTGCATGACATTAGTAGGATAGGCAAAGGCACACACAAGACAGTCACTAAGAGAATGCATAAGGGAGATGAGTTAATTTCTTGATGTCATATTGGATGGATAGATGCATAAAGTTGGATTGGAAAGTTGGTTTTTGGTGGATTTTATTTCAGCATTGTGGCCAAGAGAACACTGCGATGGTCAGTAACAGAGGGAAGGTAAGGTGTGGGACAAATGTTGAAAGGGGAATTGGGGGTGTGTTCACTGGTACCGTAAGCAGCTGATTCCACCTCGGATATTCCAGCCAGAAAGGGGCTGTCCGGGTTGCATCCTTCCTTCTGCTTCTTCCTCTTCAGCTTCTTACTTTTCCATGTCTTACTCTTCCCTCTGCGAGCGGACGCTGTAAATTTGAAATTGCAACATAAAATGCTGGAAATACTCAGCAGGTCAGGCAGCATCTCGACCTGAGACGTGAACTCTGTTTCTCTCTCCACAGATGGTGCCTGACCTGCTGAGTATTTGCAGCATTTTCTGTCTTCTCAGAGGCCTTTGTTTACCATCTGAGGCCTTGCAAGTGCCCAGCACCACTCCCTACACACTTAAAAAACTTTTAACATCTATTGCAGCAAGCCACTACTTCAATACAATCAAAGAAAAAAAGCCCAAAAGCTTAATTACAAACTTACCTGAAGGATGAGTGTGTCCTTTTAAGAGGCGCTGACATTGCCACTGTCAGCCTGCTTGCATGTCGGGTTATCCTGGCGTGCTTAGGACCCAGCACTGAATTCAGCGCTAGGGTCAAAGTTTGGCGTGGTGACGGTAAGTCGGTGTTGTACACCGATTGACGTCACCACGCTGCCATTTTTTCTTTCAGGGTGCTGCCAGTTACCGGCAGCGCACAGAGGGACATGAATATGGTGACCGCCGTAGGACCCGCCACCCGCTGGCTGTCATTTTATCGCCATTTCATGGCGCTACGGAGTGGAGCTCAACAGATGAATTTCTAGCCCGTGATGTCATAGCATGCAGCATTGTTTACAATGTCAAATAAAATATTGGGATATATGATTAATTAATTCTAGTCCTGAGTCTGAATCTATAAAGTTTTAAAGAGTGTGCATAAGTATTGGGTCCCTCGACATTTGATAAAGAGAGTAGAAAGGGCTCAGAAAAGGACAGCAGATATCTGGTTTTAAATCACTGAGCCGTGACAAGACTTCATTCTCAATGGATGTAATCCAAGTTTCTAAAATAATGAAGGCAATTGATCAGATGAAAATAAAGATACTTTAAACAAAAAATAGGTAAGAGAGTTGAAGAAGATTATCAGCTAAAGAAACGATAGGCTAAACATTTGTCTCCACAGTTAGTTGTGGATTTGGATTAGACTGCCACCTGGTGAAGTGAATGTCAATTCAGTTGAAGAACTCAAAAGAGAATTAGTTCAATTTCCGATTCAGTCAGGACGAGAGGAGTATTTGCTTATTTTATGGCAAATATATGATCCTACTTCAACAATCTGATGGACCTCTGGTATCCTAATGCAAATGAGCCTGTCACTGGTAAGAGAGCTGTAATTATTAAACAAATAATATTAATATCGGATTCCTTTCAAAAATCAGTTAAAAGAATTATGATCAATGTTAATTTCCTTGTGTTTCCTTCTTTCCATTTGGGTTGATTTGTATTTGAAGATTGAGCCTTAATGATCATTGGGGCTTGGAAAGGTTACTGAGTCTGAAATTGTGAGGAAGCTGAATTAACATAACAAAATTGATGTTGAAGTACTCTTGGATAATGGCTGCATGTCTACTGATGTTAATTCAACTCCCACATCTAGTCATAACTTGTATCATCAGTACTCACTATTTCTAAAAAAAAATCAAAATGTTCAGAAATGGGCATAACAAAATTATTTTCATTAAAATCAAAATTCTTTTCATCTATTTTTAAAAGGGCTCCCTTTGGCAAAACTCTTCATTATGTAACATGATGATGTTAATGTTTTGAGTTTTCAGTGTTAATTAAGACTTTGGTCACGAAATTTGGCACCTTAGCGCTAGTAGTTATGGCCATTTAAAAAAAAAGTCTTCTGCTCGCTTCCGCCCACTTCTGGCGGTGTTCGCTATCCTGGTGAGGGCGATAGCGCGGGTAATACGTGCATGCGCTGGCGGTATGCAGAGTAGGCAGAGCATGATGTCAATCAGCATGTCACCCTGATTTGATGCACGACCTGCCATTTTGGACGTCGCCACTCCATTCAACGCCCTCTCCTAAACACGCACAGCTGAACGTGCATTCAACCGCACAAAGGACCCCCCCCCCACCAGCGCTATTTAAGGGGATACATCCAACATGCAGGTTAGTTGCTTATTTCTATGTCCTGGCTCTTGCAGAGTTTGTATGAGTACTGGGTTGCTGGAAGATATTTAAAAAGTTGGTAAAGTGTGCAGGGAGTGCTGCTGGACATTGGGAAGGCATTGGCTGTTCCTGGAAGGCCTCTGAGTTCACCACCTGCTCCCAATCATGGGGGCTCTACTTGCAGTCCTCCTCGCACTGCAGCATTACAAGGAGATGGAACAGAGGCAGCAAAGAAGAAAAGCTGCTCGCAGAGGGAGGAGGAGGAGGGGGAAGAGGGCTCTCAGCAGGAAGCCTTACCCACCTAGTGTCTTTAGGGAGCTCTTATCCTACCTGCACTTAAGCCAGGAGCAGTGTGTTCGGCAGCTCCGTTTCACCAAGGAGGTGGTCACAGAACTCTGCCACCTTTTGGAATCATACCTGCAGCCTCAGAGCAGGGTGATGGCGACTCTGCCAGTGGCCCTCAGGTGACCGTGGCCCTAAAGTTTTTCACCAGCGAATCCTTCCAGGCAACATAGCAAACATTTCGCAGTTCGCCGTCCATTGCTGCATCTGAGAGGTCACAGAATATTCTAGGAGAGGGGACTTCATTGTCTTCTCTCTTAACAGAGAGAAATAGGATGAGGGTGCACATAGCTATGCCAGGATATCGGGCTACCCCATGGTGCAGGGTGCCATTGACTGCACACACGTGGCTTTGCGGGCGCTGCATCTCAATGGTGAGATGTTGCGTAACCACAAAGGGTACCACTCACTTAATGTGCAGTTGGTGTGCGATCACACCCAGCACATCAAGATGGTGAATTCCTAGTAGTCATGATGCCTTCATCCCGTGCCAGTCCGCTGTGCCAGCAATCTTCCAGCCACCACGTCGAACCCGAGGGAGAATGCTAGGCGATAAGGGCTACCCGCTCTACACTAGGCTGATGATTCCCCTCTGCAATCCCACCATTCGTGGCCAGCACTCATAAAATGAGAGCCATGCTGCCACGAGGAACGTCTTTGAGCAGACCATTGGGGTGCTCAGGCAATGGTTCCGCTGCCTTGACCATTCGGGAGGAGCCCTCCAGTACAGTCCCAATTCGTGGTGGTTTGCTGCATCCTCCACAACTTGGCCATCATGAAGGCGCAGCCCTTGCCACCACGGGTTCCGCGACCACCTCAGGAGGAGGAAGAGGAGGAGGAGGAGAAAGAGGAGGAGGAGGAGAAATCCACGTTCCGGACAGGCTGTCTATGAGCGCATCATCAGACTCCACTTCCCCTGAATGAAACCCGAGATCCCCGTTTCCCCACCTTAGTATCCCTCTGTCATGGACCATCACAGCTTCCTCTTGGCCACAATGGTAAAATGAAAGCCACCACAAAACAAACATTCCAAACATAATTTATAAATGACTCATCCAATACTACATAACAAAGTCAACTAATCACCCTTGTGCATTCCCTTATCTGTCTTCCCTGTGCCTTTGTCTGTCCTAGTGATCCTACATAGTGCTACCCCAGTGGCTGCAGCATGGCTGGTGGAAGCCTGCTGACTTTCAGTGGGGGAGACTGCAGATGGCCTTGGAGGATGACTTCGAACAGCTCTGGGCCTAGAAGGCCTAGCTTCGGACTGCACCACCTTGGCATGGGTGGCAACAGTCTGGGCTGGCTGGCTGACAGGCAGCAGCAAGAGCACTGGCGGAGTGGCAGTGGTGGGAGGACGAATGCTGTCATCCTGAGCGAGGACAGCAGGTTCGTGCTCCACGGAGCCACTTGCAGTCCCCTGGGGCGGTGCCTCAGCAATCCTAGTAATCTGTTGGAGGACAGATTGCTAGACTGCTGTAAGACCCTTCAAGTCCCTTTCCACACTGGTAAACGTAGCCAGGATGGCAGCAGTTTGAGCTTGCGTGGCAGCAAGCTGAGCTTGCATGACAAAAGTCTGAGCTTCCACTGCAGCACTCAGACGTTGTGTCACTTCTGCTTGTGCTGCAATGGAAGCTGAGACATCGGCCATCAGACCCAGCTTCATGGTTGGGTCCAAAAGTGCTCTAATGGATCTGCCCAACCCTTCCATCCAGGAAATCATGGGCTTCAAGCCCTGTGCAAGGTTGGAGAAGGACTCCCCTTTGCTCCTTGTCAGTGACAACAGGATCTCTGGCAGGCCTGCCAATGCACCAAGCATTTCATTGTGCATGCCCATCACCCTTCTTCTGAAGGCCGCCCCATCGAAATCCTCATCTGAGTCCTCGGCGGTAGAACTCATGTGCGAACTTGCCCTGCGGGGAGCTGGCACCTGTGCTATCTTTTCCCCCTGCCCTTGCTGCAGGCCACTTGTGCCCAGTGACTCACCATGTGCAGATCCCACCTCTATACTACCCTCTAAATTATACACAGTGCCAATATCTGAGCTGATGCCTGCGAGTGTCAGATCGAGTGACAGTGTCTCTCCTTCTACATCACTCTCCTCTTGTTCTTCCTGCACTGGCTGGGAAGCTGGAAGCTCTTAGGTATCTGAAAGGAGAAAGGAACTAGGGTAGGGTTGTGGTAAGGGGAGCGGGACAAAGCAAGGTGTGCATGCTTACACCATCAGCAGCTTGTAGATGAGAAGATTGTGGGATGAGGGGGAAGTGGGATGTGAGTATGAGGAGTGGGTATAAGAATAGCATCATCATCAATGGTTTCAGCCTCACCGATCACCACATCCTCAGTGACAGCCTCTCAAATGATATCTAGCATAGTTTCCTCCAGCTGGGTCAGGATATGCAGCTGTGCCTGTCCCTTGCCAGTTAGCTTCTGCTGTCTCCTGGTATGCACCACCTTGGCCTGCAAGAGAAAGGGAAGTGTGTCAGTGAGTGTGGTGCAATGTGTTTTTGGGTGATATGTCTGTCATGGCTGAAACATAGGACATAGGAACATACGAACAGGAGTAGGCCATTCAGCCCCTCGAGCCTGTTCCAACAATCAATGAGATCATGGCTGATCTGCAACCTAACTCCATATACCCGCCTTTGGCCCATATCCTGAAAGGTCTGGCTCTAATTTTTAGACTATGACCCCCAGTCCTAGAATCCCCAATCAACGGAAATAGTTTCTCTCTAGCTATCCTATCTGCTCTCCTTAATATCTTGAAAACTTCGATTAGATCACCCCTTAACCTTCTAAATTCTGGAGAATACAACCCTAATTTTTGTAATCTCTCTTCGTAATTTAACCCATGAAGTTTGGGTATCATTCTGGTAAATCTACGCTGCACTCCCTCCAAGGCCAATATATCCTTCCTAAGGTGTGGTGCCCAGAACTGCTCACAGTACTCCAGGTGTGGTCTAACCAAGGCTTTGTACAGCTGCAGCATAACTTTTGCCCCCTTGTATTCTAGTCCTCTAGATATAAAGGCCAGCATTCCAATAGCCTTTTTGATTATTTTCTGTACCTGTTCATGACATTTTAATGATTTATGTACCTGGACCCCCCAAGTCTCATTGGACCTCCACTGCTTTTAGCTTTTCACCATTTAGAAAGTACCCTGTTCTATCCTTTTTAGGTCCAAAGTGGATGACCTCGCATTTGCCTACATTGAAATCCATTTGCCACAGATTTGCCCATTGACTTAATCTGTCGATATCCCTTTGTAATTTTACGATGCCATCTACACTGCCTACAATGCTGCCTATCTTTGTGTCATAGGCAAATTTGGATATATGACTTTCTATGCCATTATCTAAGTCATTAATAAATACTGTGAATAGTTGAGGCCCCAACACAGATCCCTGCAGGACACCACTAGTCACATCCTGCCAATTAGAGTACCTGCCCATTATCCCTACTCTCTGTCTCCTGCCGCTCAGCCAACTTCCTAACCAGGTCAATGATTTGCCCTCAATTCCGTGGGCTTCTACCTTAGTTAACAGTCTCTTAAGTGGGACTTTATCAAATACCTTCTGGAAGTCCATATAAATGACATTCATAGACATTCCCCTGTCCACTGCTTTAGTTACCTCCTCAAAAAATTCAGTCAGGTTTGTCAGGCATGACCTACCTTTCACAAATCCATGCTGGCTCTCTCTGATCAACTGAAACTTTTTGAGGTGTTCAGTCACCCTATCCTTAATTATAGACTCTAGCAATTTCCCGACAACAGATGTTAGGCTAACTGGTCTATAATTTCTTGGTTTCTCTCTCTCGCCTTTCTCAAATAGAGTGACATGCGCAATTTTCCAATCTAAAGGAATGGTTCCTGAATCGTGAGAACTTTGGAAGATTATAGTTAGGGCCTCTGCAATGTGCTCACCTACTTCCTTTGAACCCTGAGATGGGAACCATCTGGTCCTGGGGATTTGTCACTCTTTAGTGCCATTAATTTCTTCATTGCAGGAAACTTTGTTATATCCGGCACCGACGGGACCGAGCTGTTGCCGATCTATCAAAACTGCCGGACATACAAAGTTAATGTTGAAGCATACGGAGGTTTTCATCTCCGTATCTGACAACAAACACTGTTGCTTAGCAACAGCTTGTAAACAGTCGGCCCGTATCTTGGAAGCGTCTCTGTAGCTTAGCAACAGCTTCAGAGAGACTTTCCAGAGCCCGACTGTTGAAAACATAGCCACGAGAAGAAAAAAACCTAACAAAACGGCTCCTGATTTCTGCCGGTAGATCGAGGTTTCCGGACACTTAGTCTCCGGATAAACCAAAGTTTCCTGTACTGTTATTTTACTTATGTTAATTTTATTGAGTCCCTGTCCCTGATTTAATATTAGTTTCCTTGGGATTTCTGGCATGCTATCCTCATCCTCTACTGTAAATACTGATGCAAAGGAATCCTTCAACATGTCCACCATTTCCTTATTATCGTTAATATCACCGCTTTCAGTTTTTAAGGGGCCTACATTGCCCTGACTGCCCTCTTTTTCTAAGATAATTGTGTTGATTTTGATATCCCTTGCAAGTTTATTTTCATATTTCTTTTTGTAGCTCCTACCATCTGTTTTGTGACCCTTTACTGTTCTTTGTATATTTCCCATTCGCCAGGAGCTGTGCTATTTTTTACATTTTTGTATGCTTTTTCTTTTAGTTTAATACTGTCCTTTACCTCTTTAGTCGTCCATGGCTGTTTTTTTTGGCAACATAGAAACATAGAAGATAGGAGCAGGAGTAGGCCATTCGGCCCTTCGAGCCTGCTCCGCCATTCAACGAGATCATGGCTGATCATCCAAACCCTAGCACCCTACACCGACAGCCATCCCACCCAAGCCCTATCCCCATAACCCCAAGTAGAGCTCTTGCCCCTCAGGGGTATAAACTGGTTCTGTTTCACCTTAAATTATTTATTAAACATCTCCCACTGATCTTCTGTCGTTTTACCCATTAACAGATCTACCCAGTTTACTGTGGACAATCTCTGTCTCAGCCCATTGCCGTCGGCCTTAACCAAATCTAGAATCTTAGTAACTGTTTCGTGTTTCTCCCTTTCAAACGCTACGTTGAACTCGATCATGTTATGATCACTATTGGATAAATGTTCATGCACAGTTAGGCTGTTAACTAAATCTGGCTCATTACTCATTACTAAATCTAATATGGCATGCCCCCTTGTTGCCTCTAGGACATATTGCTGTACAAAACTATCCCGGACACAGTCAAGAAATTCAATACCTTTCTGACAGGTGCAAGTCTGCTTATCCCAATCTATATGAAAGTTAAAATCCCCCATTAAAACCTCTCTAATCTCTGCATTTATACAATCTAGCACTTCACAGCTGCTACCAGGGGGCCTGTACACAACTCCCACTACCATCTTAAATCCTTTCCTATTTCTTAATTCTACCCATAAAGTCTCCACTGCCTGCTTACCACTCGTTACATCCTCTCTTATCATTGAAGTGATCTCATCCTTAATCACTAAGGCTACTCCTCCCTCTCTGTCATTTTCCCTATATTTCCTGTAGACCTTAAAACCTGGTATATTTAGTTCCCAGTCCTGACTGTTTAGCAGCCGTGTCTCAGTAATGGCTACCATGTCATACCCTTCAATTTGAATTCACTCCTGCAATTCATTCAATGTATTCCTTATACTCTATGCGTTTGTATAAAGAATACTTAATTGGGCCACACATCCTAGCCTGTCCTTCTAATGGTTCACACACTTGTTTCTTATTTCTCTCTCCTGGTTTAATCACTTTACATCTTTTAGTTTTCCCTTTACATGTAGTGCAGAAAGCACAATTTCTGACAGTTATTCGACTCTCTTCCCCTTTGTTTTGAACTATTATTTGTACTATAATTTCTATCTGAGCCCTCCTTCCCCCACCTCCTGCCCACCATTTACTAGTTTAAAGTCCTAGTGGCCACCCTATTTATCCTTTCCACCATGACCCTGGTCCCAGACCAGGTGGAGCCCGTCTCAATGGTACAGTCCCTTCCTGTCCCAATACTGGTGCCAGTACCCCATGAAATGGAACCCCTCCTTCCTGCACCACTCTTTTAGCCACATGTTCACAACCCTAATCAGCTTATCCCTACACCAATTTACACTTGGCTCAGGTAATAACCCAGAGATTACAACCTTTGAGGTCCTGTTCTTTAATTTAGTTCCTAGTTCCTGGTACTCCCCAAACACGACCTCTTGCCTACTATTCCCTATGTGTTGGTCCCAGTATGAACCACACAATGACTGGATCCTCCCCCTCCCGCTCCAATATCCTTTCAAGCCAGTTCGAGATGTCCTTCACCCTGGCACCAGGTAGGCAACATACCATGTGGGACTCTCGATCTTGCTTACAAAGGATGCTATCGGTCCCCCTACTTATAGAATCCCCTATAACTACCACATTACGCTTCCTCTCCTCCTCCTCCTCCCCCCTTAGGACGGCCTCCTGCTCCAAAGTGTGATGGTATGCATTCTGGCTATCCTTCTGACAACCTTTATCCTTATCCTCACAGGTAGCAAGTACATTGTACCTGTTGGATAGGATCATTATCTGTGGATTATCATTCCCTTTCTTACCTGGGTTCCCTTTACTCTGCACACTATTGGTCATCGCAACCCCGTTCTGATCCTGCACCTCTCTACGAGGTGTGACCAAAGTCTGGAGCAAACTGTCCAGAAATTCCTCCCCCTCCCTTATGTGTCAGAGTGTCTCCAACTTGCACTCCAGCTCAATGACTCTGAGCCAGAGAGATTCGAGATGGAGACATCTCCTGCAGACGTGTTTGCTCGGGACAGTCTTGCCGTCCACAAACTCCCACATACTGCAGTCCAGACATACAACCTGCCCTGCCATATCTTAGTCTAGCCTTGTTTTGTTTTGTAAGGTTCGAAAATGTCTGCACAACCCCAGAACAGAATCAAAGTCATTTTAAAGTGATTTTTTTGGAACATTACAGAAGGAATCTGGAAAAGGGGTAAAAGTGTGGTTGGGCCAAACAGAAGGATTTCAAAGAGTTAATTTAAGGAAGAGATTTTTGGACTGTTTTCAAGGTTATTGGGCAAAAAGGATTTAAAACAAAAATCCCAGGAAGATTTGGCTGGTTTAAAAGACATGTTCAGGCTTGCAAAAAGGCTGGAACAACAGGGAGGCAGGGTGGGCCCCTGAAGTTTGGATATTGGACTGTCTGAGGAATGCCCCAGTTTTACATGAGGACAATGAAGCCTGGTTTCCCACCCAAAAGTCGCAGAGCCAGGTATCAAGTAAACAGGACATGTCCCCAGCCATACAAAAGAAAGAACATCAGCCCTACAGTTACCATAAACAAACCACAGTCCAAAGTCAGTTAAAGAGATTGACAAAAGTTTTGCATTTTAAATTGGTTTCAAGGCAATCCCGAAACCAGCTAAAAGCCGATTAAGTTTGGGTGAGCCATCCCCTAAACTCGTTAAGTTTTGGATGGGCCATCCCCGAAGCTCGTTAGAGTTTTAAAAGACGTTAAAAATAACGAGCCTGCCAAATTTAACAAAGGAAACTGAGATTTGGTGGTCAGATAAGCCAGGCCCCAAATTAGTATAATTGAGGCCTGTCTTTTCAGTGTTCAGGACAGTCAAGGAGCAGAACAGTACAGACGAGCAGTTGAGACAACAGAGAGCAGTGCAGTCCGAGTTCAAGTTCAGCCAACCAGCTCAAGAGAAAGATCATCATCGGAGACTCGAAGGAAGAAAGAAGGAACAGAAACCAACACCAGCCAATATTACCACCAACCAGGTAATATTGGGCCACCGCAACCAACAAGGAACTAACCGCCGAAAAACTCATGACCCAAAGATTTGTTTCCACTCTACAGGCTAGTCTAACTTACCCCTGGGTAAGATTTGGACACAAAAAGACTCTAACACCAGCCCTAACTAAAGAAAATCGGGTACTTAGATCCAACAGAGCGACTAACTGCATCAGCGGACCAAACCCAACTGAAGACCCAACGCATGTGTAGTCTTCTACCACATCCGGGGTATGGCAGGCCCCAACCGCCACAACTAAAGAGAACCCCGAAATCACGAACCTCTACAACTGTCAAGAAAGTCATTTTTGGTGAGCATTTCCTGGTCCTCTGGATTCCAGCCTAGCTAGTGTAGTGGGGTTGGGAGGGCAAGGGATTTTGTATATTGTAATTCTCCCTCGCTTATTCCGTGTGTTCCCCACCCTTTTAAAGTGTAAGTTTTATTGTATTGTATTTTTTCCTGTCTCAAAATAAAGATCTAAATTCTTTTGACTAACCCAGGTGTCTGTTGCAAGTTTTATTACGACCCCCAAATATGTCCAAAGTCTAGAACAAAAGGGAGTGAGAGCGATTCGAACCGCTCAAAGGAGTCAGAGGTGAAGCTGACCACACACACCACCCCCTACAGTTTATTTAATTAGTTAAAATCTTTATTTAACAATTATTTATAATTATATTAATTAGTTTATCTAGTTACGTTTTTAATTTAATAAAGTGCGTTATAGTTTCTCACTCTTAGTTTAAACCATTGTCCTAGCTTAGAGAAAAAAAACGTTAATACTCACCAACCAATGACCTACCCGCTGTCCTGTGAGGCACTCCTTGTTTTTTTGTTGTTTTTGAATCCGCTCTCCCGATGAGCTCTGCTGCACTGCTGCTGCCGCAGGGTTCCCGCATTGTTTTTTAATGCTCCGCTCTCCCGATGAGCTCTGCTGCACTGCGGGGGAGCAGAGTTTGTGCAAGGTATGAGATGTGGGTGTGAGGCTTGCGACAGTGGAAAGTATGTGAGGGTGAGGTGAAGCTGTGATTGTGAGGTATGAGTAGTAATTGATGGAGATTGTTGGTATGCGAGTGATGGGGGCATGGTGCATTGAGCAGTGTGTGAGGCTAGTGGTGCAATTGGTGGGATACGGCATTTGAAGATGCATTCATTGACCTTGACCACTCGTGCGAGGTCATTAAACTTCTTTCGACACTGCATCCAGTTTCTGGGGGACAGACTGCTGGCAATGACAGAGTCTGAAGGGCCTCCTGGCCCCCTGTGGGTAGAGGACATGTCTCCTCCTTTTGACCCCTGCACCAAGGCCTCCAGTGCTGCATCTGAGAACCTAGGTACCATTTTTAGGCCAGTTGAGCCATATCTATCTTACAATTGCCTTGACAACAATTACAATAAGGTACTTATTTCAGAAAGCACCTCCCCTTTAAGAAGTGCAGACTGTGTTTCAAACTGGAGGCTAGCTTTAAATAGAGATCACCTCCCATGAACTTGAGCCCCCTGCTGAGCATTCAGCCACTCAGTAGCGATCTCAGCTGAATGTCACGTGTTGCCTGCATTACTTTTAATCGGCGTGGGCAGATCGCGCCTCGTGATCCCTGCACCCGTTCTTTGGGCCTTAATCAAATTTTTTAGCCCTTAATTTCTTAATACATTTTATCCTAGAAATTCAGGCGTGTCTATTTTGGGACTCACAGGGGAAAATCCCTGCACCTGAATGGTGAGGTTTGAGGTGCCCCCGATATTGGGCCTCGGGCCTCATTTACATTGAGCTGGTGAGCTTCCAAGAGCAACAGGTAGCTGGCAAGCGAAGCACGATTGAAGACCGGATGGACCACTGCTGGCATCGCAGCAGCACTCAGATAAGTGAGAAAGGGATTGTGAGTGGGAAGATGGGCGGGGGGGGGGGGGCGACTGGGCCGGGAAGTAGGGGTGGCAGTGGGGGAGGTGATCGAGGGATGGAGGTAGCAGCAGTGGCAGCGATCAGTGGGAGCGGTGGCAGGAAGGGGCCCACATTCTTTGAATGTGAGGTTGAGGGGAACACTCCTGCTCCTCTTGGCTCCGTATTCGGGTTAGTATTAAAATAAAATTTACCTTGTTGGTTGCGGCCTGTAGAGGTCCCTTTAAGGACCCCCGTTAGGCCGCAGATAGACCTGGTTTTCCTGCGTGCAGCCGATGCTGATTCAGGCGCGGGCACTGAATGGCCTTCACCAATATGGCGGGCAGCGCATTTCTGGCTTGTAATAAGTGTGTGCTTCCTGTCCACCATATTGGAGGCATGGAGGCCATTTAGTGGCAGAATTTCTAAGCCTTTTACTTTTAATTAGCTAAAAATTCCTTGTCTTCTGAAGCCTCAGGCATAATGACTAATGGATATTATACATGTACAACACAATTAAAGGTAACTAGAAGCCTTAACAACAAATGACTCATATTTCGCACTTTGGAAATTACTTTCTCTATTATTTGTACAATGTTTTGGCATTTTTTACATATATATCTGTATCAAGTTTTATAATGGAAATTGATATTTGCAGGCAATTCAATTCCCTACCACGCAGAAGGAATATATTAGATGGAGAATTGATCAAAGCTCTGCTCCTGCGGAGAGGAGGATGGTTGCAATAATTGACACTTGACATCATCACAAACTCATAGGCAATAAATCCTCTAAAAACCAAAAGAACATTTTTCAAAGGTTTCCACAATTATGTTGCAAAAGTGACTCATCTACCTAAAGCCGCAGAATTAATAAAATTGGAACAAAATGCCATGAAGTATGAACTAAAGTATTTAAGCACAACTCATTGGGGGGGGGGGATTTTAACTTGAAAAAACATCTGGGTTGGGGGTGGGGTGGGGCGAAGTTAAAGAATTAAACAACTAATTCCTGACCCGAACCCAGAGGCGGGACGGAGGGGCAGGCAGCCAACCCGCTGCCAGGAGGCGGGTTGTCACTTTAAATATGATAATGAGGCCCTGAAACCTCTGATTTAACCTGCTTTGAGATTCCGGGCCTTGGGATTCCCGATAGCTGCAGCGAGGCGAGGACAGCCTTGGGGATCAATCCTGGTGGGCCGGGAGGAGCAGGAGTGCCTCCTCCCGGCCCCCCAAGCTCACCCACCATCAGCCTGCTCCATACAAACACCCACCCCAACTCCTGGGGTTGGTGATCGGACTCCCCCCGGGATCGGACCCCGCACCAACCTGTTTGTCGCGGCCTGCTAGCCAGCGTTCCCGCCCGACTGGAAGCCAACATTTTCAATCGGGGGAAGCTGTCCGTGAGGTCACACGCACACTACAGGGTGAGGGGAAACCCGGGCTTTCGGGTTTCCCATGGCCTACCGGGCCCCACCCCTGCTCCGGGCGAGTCAGAAACTTCAAAATTCTTGCCATTAAGACAGGGAGATGTGACTCTGTGTAAGTAAAACTAATGTTAACCCTTTAGCACGTTAATTGACTTGATGGAATTTTAACATGGATTTGCAAAATATGACCCCAAATGTCCCCAATTGCCATTTTGGGAGACAACTGGGCAAAGCGTGTGCCATGACCAATTTTACTGTCAGAACAGCAGAAGAGGCCCCGAAACGTACATTTTAATTCATAAATGTTATGTACGAGCATCCACAATCTGTTACTTGAGCAGCTTGCATGAAATCTGCTCCCTGTGTAAAGTGTAATGTGGCTGTAATGGTCAAGCAAACTTTTCCAGACCACTGAATATCTCATTCAATAAACTTTACAGAACCACTTGACATCTCATTCAGCAAAACCTTTCAGCCGGTAATCTGAAAAGAAGATTTCCATATCTAAATTCCTTTAACCAATCAAAAAGCAGTCGTCTCGCAGCCCCAACAATGGTTGGAGGCATTTCTGGCATTAATGCAAATATACCCAAGTGGTGTGCTAAGCATGTGCAGTAGAAGTAGTTCTATTCTCAGAAAATTTGCATTGGAATAAAAAATAAACGGAGAAAAATAATTGCACTGATTTTTTTTTTAAAGCCTAACGCAGCAAATTGATTGAAAGAATATTTTTTTCTTTATGCTTGATTGGAATACTGCATAGCTCAAAAGACAGACCCTTTTTTTTTACCCCTTTGAATAAATGGGTACCAATCAAAAATGCTTCAACCCTGAGATTACAGGCTTTTTTGTATTGCATGCCTTGCAAGACGGAAAGTAAAGCAAAGCAACTCCAGCAGGGCCCTGCTCTTGTTGTAAAGCTAATGTGACAGCATTCTATTGAGAGCAGAGTTGGCGGCTTCTGCCCAACATGATGGATAGAAGTGGACATCTTCTGCTTGAGTGGTTTGACTGCTTCTCGCAGTGACACATCATCTGGAGCCTGATCCACAAATCAGAAGTGCACTGTCCTTGATTTGTCTTTCCAAATCCACTTTGAGATCTGTCAAGTTACGCTTGGAACGTGGGAGAAAATGCACGCTGCGAGTGTTGCCCGCAATTGATTAAAATAATGTGATAGTGAAAGTGGATTTCCAGTAATCAGTGCTTTCTGCTGAGCTTAATCGCACCTAATCTCTGCGGCACTAGAGTGTTACACCAGCAGCACAGAGTGTGGCTTACGGTCATTACTGTACTTACGTAATTGGATTCCTGTTTTAGTTGCAAATGTAACATCGGCCTGTGGCAAATGAAAAAAAATTGTGTTCCTGCTCTGGAACCTTTCCGTTTGGGCGAGTGTTACCGAAACAAAAGCAGAGAGAAACTTGCAACAGCCGCCGTCAACATCACGACTCAGTCGGATCCACTGCATCGTGCACATTCCGAACCACTGCCCCCAGGGCAGCTCTCATCTTCACATCATATTATCCTTCCAGGTTTGCCGATGCTGCTCTGGCCGACCACTATGATTACAGCACTAACTGAGCTGCATGCTGCACAGTTAAATAATGGATAGTGGCTAGGGTAAATACATAGTACTTGCCCACGTATCACATTGTACGTGAAATCATATTTATTTGGATAGATTTAGGTAAACCTAGTATTTTATTCCATGGTTCCCATTGTAATTTAAATATAAAAAGGCAAAACGTTAAAATGGATATATTTAGTAACTGGAGCCAGACGGACTCTGGGCTCTAGATGTGGCTGCTACCAACAGTCACAGTTGTTATTTAGAAATCATAACATCACTGCCAACTGCACAGGATTTAATCCACCTCGCTCGACATGGTGCATCTTTTTATGAAACATTTCTACGCTTTCCACAGATGCTGATTTAGCCCTAGATCATATCGCTATTCAAGGTGGGGTTATGGCTGCATCCTGTGCATTTATCCCTTCACAGTGCGTTTCCCAGTAACCCGTTAAAAATGTCCATCACAAATCATAATGTCCTTTACTTTCATGTGATGTAGTCTCACCATCAAGCTGCCTCACATAATCACAGGGGCCATGCCATTCTCCTGTCATGCAAGATGAACATCACGTTATAGAACTGCACACACACACAGGAAGATACTGTAGGCCAGCGACCATTTATTTATTGAATGACATTTTGGGATTTATCTTAATGCTGAGAAGCAAAAGCATAGTTACTTTTGCTAGCTTGTTTTCTGTGGGTGTGTGTGCATGCGTATGCCTATATATCTGGCTGAAATAAGATTTTAGCACAGTTTTTATCATAGAGCAATAAAACAATTACATTACTTTGCAAATCACTGCAGATTTAGAAGTAAATGCACTAAAAATAACATTTTGTGATGGGAACATTTAATCAATTTTACACAGCATGTAAACAAACCATGTTAATTTTTTCCCACAACTTTCACTTATACACCTTCAACATAGGAAAATGTCCCAGGGCGCTTCACAAGAGTGTGATCAGACAAAATTGCCAGGAGCCAACATATGCAGCCAAGCTCGGTAAAAGCTTAGCAAGGTCAAGCATTATAAAATGAACCTTTCCTTTGCTAACACACATTGATCCAGTTATTAAAGCTGTATCGTTGTGACAGTCTCAGTTTTTGTTTTATGGTTGTTTCTCTCACTCTTCAAGCAAATTAGATATCCCACCTGTTCTCTGTAACAACTTGCATTCACACAGCACCTTTTAATGTAGTGAAATGTCCCACGGCACTTCATTGTTTGATGACAGTTATACCCCGGGATGTAGCAATAAGCCACACAGATCAGGCTTGATTCCAGGGACGTGCTGAGCTGGCTAATCTCAGCCACAGCAGCCACACATGGCGCTATAAGTGGCTTCAGCCCCTCTTGGGGTAGGAAGGGGAATAATCAACCCAATTCTGATCCTATCAAGTGAGCCCTGGTGGAAATTGTAGATATTGGGCAAGCACGGGATCAGGCTCAGCGAGTAGACCGTCAATATTCCCTTCTTCCATTACGGACGCAGGTGCCTTGGTAGAAATAAAATAATTTATTGATACTTATCCATTTCTTTAAAAAAATATTGGCCCAAATCTTCCTGGAATAATAACGGCGAGTTCACGACGCACGCCATTATCATTGCGCAAATCGGCAGCAAGTTCAGGCGAAGAAGAGCGATACTGTGAGATGCGAATCACCATAACTTGCTCGCCGGTTTACGCCGCTCCACCATTTATCTCGCACAAATGGCATCTCTCTCTCAATCTCCTTGTTATTTTTAAGAACTTGCAGGATTTGCACATCGAACTCGAATTAAATTCGCCACAAAAAGTTGGGGCTTGTACATAACAGCATAAAGGCCCTTTCAACAACCTGATAATTGTTAATGCAATGCCAATCAACCTCTCCGACCCAGAAAGGGAGCAATGTAAGCTGTTGAGTCTCATTCCTGCATGTAGTAAATTCTTCTGAGAGATTTTAAAAAATTTAAATGTTACATATTTAAATTTTTTCCAGCTTTTCCTTTCTCTCTCTCTCCTAATCCAATCTTTCCCTCTCTTTATTTTTCTCTCTGTACCTGATTTGACTCTAATTCACCCTCCTTCTCCATTGTTCCTCTATTTCTGCCAATCCTTAAATCTCATTGGCTAAGGAGATAGACTGTTGGTTCCATCATTCACCAAGTTCCCAGATGCCCTGTTGCCCTCGCCGTTATCGATGCGCACTTCCAGCAACTTACGGGGTTAAATAATTTACGAACTGAAGGGTGAGAGAAAAAGTCTAACTAACGGAGTACGCTACGAGATGCCCAACCTCAGCAAGATTTGGACCGATCATGTGATAGAGTTTCTTTTTGATCTTTTTTGGGTGCAACTATCAATTTCCTTCCTCCCCTCCAAAAGTCCTGGCTTTTGCTTTCATTTAGTTCCCTAAGCATCCTTTGGTACCTCACTTAAGGGCCAATTCCTCATGTGGAATCCTAATCAGTAATCGTCAGCTGCCTTTTGACTGTGGAGGCCATTGCAATGTCTCTGAACTGCCTCGAATGCAAGTATATCACTCCTTAAATAAGGAGACCAAAACTGCATGCAGTACTCCAGATGTGGTCTCACCAGCGCCCTGTACAGTTGTAGTAAGACTTCCCTACTTTTTTATACTCCACCCCCCTTGCAATAAAGGCCATTTGCCTTCCTAATTATTTGCTGTACCTGCATGCTAACTTTTTGTGTTTCATGAACGAGGACCCCCAGACCCCTCTGTACTGCAGCATTTTGTAGTCTCCCTCCATTTAAATAATAATTAGCTTTTTCAACCTTCATAACCTCATATTTTCCCACATTATATTCCATCTGCCAAATTTTTGCCCACTCACTTAACCTATCTATATCCCTTTGCAGACTCCATGGGCTGGATTTTGCCGATGGGGAGCTTTTGGAGGCGGGGCTCCCACTTGTCGGGTTTTAGTCCCGCCTCCATCGGCTTGTTGGGAGGACTCGTAAAAATCAACATTTCATTGTGCAGTACACACGTCTGCTGCATATATGACAAATAAAATTGAATTGAATTGTGGCCAACCCACGCTATTTTCCCTTGATTGACCTTGTTCAGCTCACCCAGCAGTTACTGGTGACGTCAGCGAGTGATGTTTCATCTGTCAAGAGCTTTTGACAGATGAAATGTCATCGTTTGACAGCTCTGTGAAGCTGTCAAACACTGACAATCTGTCTTCTAAGTTGAGTCTTTACTCAAGACTCAATTAGAAAGCCTTCCTGATCAGAAAGCAGAAGGCTGCAGCTTTTGACAGTTCAGCGGCCATTCTGCTTTCTGTGCCGGTGAGCTGAGGGACTCCCGAGACCTGAAGGGAGGAAGCCTGCAGGAAGAAGTAAAGGTAAGTAAAACTTGTAAAACACTTTATACACACCTCACACACTTACCTCTGCACACATGCACCCATCACTCACCTGCACACCTGACATCTCGGCCCCTCCGACCCCTGCCGACCGACGGCCCGCCTCGCTGACCCTGGCGAGGTTCGAAGCCATTGGGAAGCCCACACTTCAGGGCTCAAATTAGGGATTAGCCAAAAAACTGCCTATTAACTACCTGTTAACAGGCAGTTAATTGGTATAAATCACCTTCCCGCCTCGAGGAGACGGGACCCGGCGCAGGTCGGGTAACTGCCTCCTGGGAAGATGGCAATATATTACCCCCAACCCCGTGAGCTCTTACCTTGTGCAGTAACCTTTCTGTTTTCTGTTAGTTAGCCAATCCTCTATCCATGCTAATATATTACCCCCAACCCCGTGAACTCTTATCTTGTGCAGTAACCTTTTATGTGGCACCTTATCGAATGTCTTCTGGAAATCCAATCTTCTCCATAACTGAAGAGCACCAACTACGTCTGGTGTCCCAATTGCTATCCGAGCTGAAATCAGCCTGGGATCTACTGGTCTGGATGGTTTGGTGTTATATCTGCCTCTCCACCATAAGGCACTGGGGAGCTGCACCTGCATCTGTACAAGTTTCAACAAAACTAAGCAAATACTGTTGCCGCAGAGTTTCCGCCAATCTGCCGCTGAGGTTATGGTGGGAGATTGGGAGACCCCTGTGGAAAATCTACCGCAAAGGTTCCGACCGCAATAACTAATGTAGACTTTAAAGTTAATCAGTGCTGCTGCATTGAGCAGCCAGCGAACACTCTATTGACTAATTTTAACATATTACTTCACGAATATTACTGTGTATGGGTGGCATGGCTAATGCTAATCTTAAAATACTCACTGACGGCCAGATTAAAGAGGAGGTGGAAATGAACTCTTTAAGCAAGTAACATCAAAAATGTGTCAACTCCTGTGTTAACCTCTGCACCATATTTGTCATGATCAGCACTATGCTATGTTAGGCAGTGACTTTCGTAACATAGTATGCATTTTAACAACATTCTTGTACATTTGGCTATTGCTATTACAATTGAAAAGCCTGTTTAAGGAGAAGGATAGAATCTGTTGCATATTGGAGCCCAAGGCTTTTATGGCCTGTGATTGCATAAGAGAAGCAGCAACTGGCTGTAAGGCCTCAGCTACTGAGGGGAGGGGACAATTCTTCTGCAGATATCCCTGAAGTTGCCAAATGCTTGATAGAGGACTACAGTGTTTTGACGCTCCGCATCAACACAGTGTAAATACAGATTCCTTCACATTAGCTGTTAGATCCGTGGTTCAGTGGATAAATAATTACACGGATGCTGTACATAAACAAACAACAGGTCTTTACTGGAGGAGGGTCATCTCTAGACTAGGGTACAGAGACATGCGCACAGCTTATATACCGGTGTGGTCACTGCCGGTACTACAGTATACAGGAGCTGTAAAAAGTAATTCTGACTTAAAGCACATACACTACAATTCCTCCCTTTTTAGATTAATAATACCTCCTTAATATTCAAATAACAATTACATTTTTACATGTACATTCAATAACAACAGTCCATTTATAGATTCAGTCTTTGGGGCGGCTTCCTGACCCTTTCGGGATAGCGCCTTTCCGGAGGTTCTTGTTCTTGGTGCAGAAGCGATTCTGACCCCTTTTCATCGGGTAGTTCATCGGGTTCCACTGCTACTGGGTCTGAAGTAGATGCTACCGGTATGTCGGGTTCATCCCCAGGTACCCGAGACATGGGGTTGACGCCTTCCTGTGACGCTAAGATCTGATCGACATGTTCTCCCCGACATCCACTGTGTACATTAATGGCCCCTGCCTTGTACATATTGTTCCGGGTTGCCACTTCTCTGTTCGATAGTCATGGGCCAAGACTGGTTGCCCTACATTGAAGCTCCTTGTCGGCTTCTCGTTGATGTGCTGGAATTGTTTGTCCTCAACATTCATTTCTTCGCACATTTGGTCTGAGCAAGCCCAGACGAGATCTCAACCTTCGGTTAAAGAACATCATGGCCGGGGTCTGGTTGGTAACTGCATGTGTTGCGTTTCGGTAGGCTAATAAGAAATTGTCCATCTTATGCTGTAGTGGAATTTCCTCGTCGCACATGGCCTTTATTGCCTTCTTAAAGGTTTGTACGAAGCTCTCAGTCAATCCATTGGTGGCTGGATGATACGGGGCGGATGTGTAATGCCTTACCCCATTCCTTTTCATGAATTTTTGGAACTCGTCGGACACAAACTGTGGTCCATTATCAGAGCAGATCTGCCCTGGCAAACCGTTTCTGGCAAATATGGTCCGTAGGACTGCAATCGTTTTCTCTGTAGTGGTTGAAGACATCTTTATCACCTCAGGCCACTTTGAATGAGCATCCACTGCTATTAAGAGCATTGAGTCCATGAATGGACCAGCAAAATCAATGTGCACCCGTTGCCATGGAGAGGAGGGCCACTCCCATGGGTGTAGAGGGGCATGTGGTGGTGCATTTTGGACCTTCTGGCATCCTAAGCAGCTCTTAGTTAGGTCTTCGATTTGTTGATCGATTCCCGGCCACCACACATAAGCCCTAGCAAGGCTTTTCATTTTCACTCCCCCCAGATGACCTTCATGTAGCTCCTTTAGCACTCTCTCCCTTAACTTGGGTGGAATCACCACTCTGGATCCACACATCACTGTCCCCTGGCATACTGACAGCTGTTCTCTTCTGGATGAGAATGCTGGCAACAGTGAGTCGCCATGTGTTGGCCATCACCTCACCGTCAATTCATATACCCGTGACAGCGTCGGATCATTGCGGGTCTCCTTCTCTATATCGGCGTTTGTTACTGGCAATCGTTCAATTATCGATGAATAAAATATCTCGATAGGGTCCACTGCTGGTGCTTCCTCCACCGTAGGCAGTGGCAGGCGCGATAGCCCATCAGCGTTCCCATGCTGTTTCGTGCCTTTATATTCTATTTCATATTGATTCGCCCCTAGAAACAGGGACCATCTTTGTAACCGCTGTGCAGTCATTACTGGCACGCCCTTCTTAGGATTAAAGATGGAGACAAGTGGTTGGTGGTCAGTCAGCAAGGTGAACTTCTGCCCATGCAGATAATGGTTGAATTTTTTTACTCCCCATACTAGGCTGAGGGCCTCCATGTCAATCTGGGCGTAGTTGCGCTCGGCTGAGGTTAGTGACCGAGACGCAAAGGCTACTGGCCTCTCCAACCCCTCTGGGAATTTGTGCGACAGCACCGCTCCAATGCCGTAGGGTGATGCATCACATGCCAAACGAATTGGTAGTGCTGGGTTGAAATGGGCCAACACCTCTTTTGATGTGATCAATTCTTCACACTTCTGGAAAGCTTGTCTATGTTCGTCATCCCACTTCCATTGTACCCCTGTTTGCAGTAGGGTGTTCAGCGGGTGTAATACCGTAGACAAATTTGGTAAGAACTTGTGGTAATAGTTTACCAGCCCGAGGAACGACCTCAGTTGTGACACATTTTCCGGTGCTGGAGCCTTGACTACTGCCTCTATCTTGTCAGGGGACTTATGTAACCCCTCTTCATCGATGACGTGGCTGCAATATGAGATCTGTTTCTGGAAAAACTCGCACTTGTGGCGATTAGCTCGTAGCCCATATTCCTTTAATCTGGCGAGCACCTTCTCCAAGTTAGCGAGGTGATCACCGTCATTTTCGCCCGTGACCAAGATGTCGTCCAAATAACACTGGGTCGCTGGAATCCCTTGCAGGACCTGATCCATCGCCCTTTGCCAGATAGCCGGAGCCGAGGCTACTCCAAACACCAGCCGGTTGTATTGATAGAGACCTTTATGGATGTTGATCGTAAGGTAATGTTTCGAAGCTTCTTCTACCTCCATTTGCAAGTACGCCTGGGCTAGATCAATTTTGGTGAAGTGTTTACCACCAGATAGCGAGGCAAAAATATCCTCAATTCATGGAAGCGGATATTGCACCGTGTGAAGGACTGGGTTCACTGTCACCTTAAAATCCCCACAGATGCGGACCTTCTTTGGTTCCCCAGGCGTATTACTCAACGACCTCTCCATTACAGGAATGATGGGTGTAGCCCACTCGCTCCAGTCCACTTTGGACAGTACTCCTGAACGTTCCAACCCTTCCAGCTCTGCTTCAACCGCTGGTCTGATCGCATAAGGCACTGATCTGGCCTTCAGAAACTTTGGGCTTGCATTATCCTCTATTTTAATTGTTGCTTTTATTCCTTTTAGTGTTCCTAGTCCCTCCTGGAACACTTCTTTTGCGTCAGTTAGCATTTTTGACAGTTGTCCAAGTGTGATGTCGTCATCCTTTTTGGCCTCCACCTTCAGTGCCTGTATGGAATGCCAATCTAAATATATCTTCCGGATCCATTCACGTCCTAGCAGTGGTGGTCCTCCATTTGGCAATACATATATATCCATTTTAGGTATTTCCTGACCTTTATATGTCACTTTCACCCTTATTTTTCCTTTGGGGTAGACTTTTTGCCCCGTATACGTCTTCAAGACAATCTCTGTAGCTTTCAAGGGTATGTGTGAAAATAGCCGCTTGTAGTCTCTTTGATTTATGACTGTTAGAGCTGACCCTGTGTCCAATTCCATTTCCACTTGGACTCCATCTATCTTGAGTGTAACCCAGATAGTCTGGTGATCCTCCATTTTGGTTACCTTATGTAGTTTCAGACAACCCAGCTCCTTGCTTCCGGAGTCTGTGTCACTTTTCTGTTCGTCTGAACCACTGTCCATCACCTGGTGTACCTTTTTGTACTTCTCCTGTGGAGATTTCTTACTGTTGGTTTTCTTCCCAGACCTGCAGACTCTTGCCATGTGTTCTGCTTTCCCACACTGTCTGCACACTTGGTCCTTGAACCAACAATCTTTCTGGTAATGTGTTGTTCTGCCGCAGCGATAGCACTTCCCTGTTCCATAGGTCATTTCATTGGTGCCATATTCTTGCGGTCTCCGTTGTATCTCTGCAGCACCCCTTGCAGCTGCTTCGTGTGATACTGCCATACTGAAAGCTTTGTCCAGCGTAAGGTCCTTTTCTGATAGAAGCCGTTTCTGGGTTCCTTCCCTTTGTAGCCCACACACAAACTTGTCCCTTAACGTGTCTGCTAGTCCCGCTCCAAACTGGCAGTATTTTGATAGCTTGCGCAGTTCCATTAGGTACTCAGCATTGCTTTCGTCTTTGTGTTGGTTCCTTTTATGGAACTTAAATCATTCTGCTATCAGCAGCGGTGTGGGGTTTAAGTGGTCCTGTAGGATTTCTACTATGCTTTCAAAATTCTTGTTTACCGGCTTCTCTGGGGTTATTAGATTTCGCAGTAACCCATAAGTTTTTGCACCCATGGAATTTAACAGAACCAGTGCTTTATTAGCATCTGGCACTTCATTCGCCCTGCAGTACACCTCAATACTTTCCACATATGTCGCCCAATCTTCGACTTCATTGTCGAACGTAGAGATACTGCCACTCTTCGGCACCCTTGGTTGTGCGTTAACTATCACCAATGGCGCCTCCCACGCTTCCCCTTCTTCTCCGCTGGCATAAAATGGCGTCTCCCGCACTTTCCTTCCTTCCCGCGCTCGCCTGTCTTCTGCGCTGCGGCTTCACAAAATGGCATCTCCCGCGCTCTCCCTGCTTCTCCGCGGCTCAATGGCATCGCCCACGCTCTCCCTGCTTCTCCACGGCTCAATGGCGTCTCCCCTTGCTTCGCCCCGTGGACCCTGATCAGCCCGTGATCCCTGGCTGTGCTCTGCGCATTCTTCTCTTGATATTTGTTGATGCCGCTCAGTCTAGAACCCGGCTGTTTCTTACCCTCTCTCTCTCCAGTTTGCAGTATTTTTCCTCGACGCCGCTCGGTGATCAACCCTCGGCTGTGCCCTGCTCTCTTCACCCTTTTTCTTACCCCGTCGACGCTGCCCGGCTCTCTCTCTCTGCCGTCGGTCGGCTCCAGCCGCCGCTGCTCGGGAAGGGTCTGCTCTGGACCTGTCGTCGGTCTCTTACTGCTCGTTGTGGCTGGGGAACCAAGCCCGGCTCTCCACAGCCTCCCCAGCGAAGTTGGATCTCTGCCTGACTGCTGGGCGGTTGCTTGCGGTCGACGCCCGTGTTCCTGGACTCGACTATTTTTTTTTTTATGTTGCAGGTAGATTCGCATCAACACTCGTCACCACTGTTAGATCCGTGGTTCAGTGGATAAATGATTACACGGATGCTGTACATAAACAAACAACAGGTCTTTACTGGAGGAGGGTCATCTCTAGACTGGGGTACAGAGGCATGCACACAGCTTATGTGGTCACTGCCGGTACTACAGTATACAGGAGCTGTAAAAAGTAGTTCTGACTTAAAGCACATACACTACATTAGCCATCATCTGTTGATGGTTGCTTGGTACAGTCTCCAATGACTACAGCAATCTTTCATGTCCAGAAAGCATACTTCTTTTAAAAGTAGGCTCCTGAGGTCTGTATCTCTCCACATCATTAAAGGAGGGATGCAAGCTGACCTCCCAAACAGCAGGTTCAGCAAAGTCGTCATTATTTCTGACCACTTATGCTCTGTGTGTCACAGTACACTGTCCTCAACCTCACTCTCCAAATTTCCCATTGTGGATGTACCTAAGTAGGGACAAAGTGAGGAACAGTGGGTCATATGAGATGCAAGGCTCCTCTGTATCCCCAACCTCCAGATATTTTTCTTGTGGGACACCTAGAGAAAGAGAATAGGGATATATGTCACAATGGTATCTTGATGGCAATTCTTCAAATGCAGCTTTCCCATGAGTGAGATGGGATTGTTCTTGAGCATGTGCTAGTGATTGAGTGAATGAATAGGATGGCAAAAAAGCTGCTGAGGTTTTATACAAACCCTGGACTGGGCCCAGGCTTAACCTACTTCCTCCATGGTCTTTCTTCTCTTTCCCTCCAAGGCAGCCTCCTCAACAATGGTTAGGGGACCAAGGTTAGAAGGATCTCCACTCCCTCCTGTTTTGCACCATTTGTTTCATATCTTCATAGAATCATAGAAATTTACAGCACAGAAGGAAGTCATTCGGCCCATCTTGTTCGTGCCGGCCGACAAAGAGCTATCCAGCCTAATCCCACTTTCCAGCACTTGGTCCATTGCCTTGTCGGTTATGGCACTTCAAGTGCATATCCAAGTACTTTTTAAATGTGATAAAGGTCTCTGCCTCTACCACCCTTTCAGGCAGTGAGTTCCAGACCCCCACCACCCTCTGGGTGAAAAGAATTCTCCTCAAATCCCCTCTAAACCTCTGACCAATTACTTTAAATCTCTGCCCCCTGGTTATTGACCCTTCCGCTAAGGGAAATAGGTCCTTCCTATCCACTTTATCTCGACCCCTCATAAATTTATACACCTCAATTAGATCTCCCCTCAGCCTCCTCTGTTCCAAAGAAAACAATCCCAGCCGATCCAATCTTTCCTCATAGCTAAAATTCTCCAGCCCAGGTAACATCCTCGTAAATCTCCTCTGCAGCCCCTCTACTACAATCACATCCTTCCTGTAATGTGGTGACCAGAACTACACGCAATATTCTAGCTGCGACCTACCTAGTGTTTTATACAGTTCAAGCATAACCTCCCACCTCTTATATTCTATGCCTCAGCTAATAAAGGCAAGTATCCCATATGCCTTCTTAACTTCCTTATCTACCAGTCCTGCTACCTTTAGGGATCTGTGGACATGCACTCCAAGTTCCCTCTGATCTTCTGCACTTCTCAGTGTCCTACCATTTATAGTGTATTCCCTTGCTTTGTTAGCCCTCCCCAAATGCATTGCCTCACACTTCTCAGGTTGAATTCCATTTGCCACTGTTCTGCCCACCTGACCGGTCCATTGATATCTTCCTGCAGTCTGCAGCTTTCTTCTTCATTATCAACCACACGGCCAATTTTTGTATCATCTGCAAACTTCTTAATCATACTTCCTACATTCAAGTTCAAATTATTGATATATACCACAAAAAGCAAAGGACCCAGTACTGAGCCCTGCAGAACCCCACTGGAAACTGTCTTCCAGTCACAAAAACACCCTTCGACCATTACCTTTTGTTTCCTGCCTCTGAGCCAATTTCAGATCCAACTTGCCACTTTGCCTTAGAAACATAGAAACATAGAAGATAGGAGCAGGAGTAGGCCATTCGGCCCCTCGAGCCTGCTCTGCCATTCAATGCGATCATGGTTGATCATCCAAATTCAGTACCTGGTCCCTGCTTTCTCCCCATACCCCTTGATCCCTTTAGCCTTAAGAAATATATCCAACTCCTTCTTGAATATATTTAATGTATTGGCCACTACTGCCTTCTGTGGTAGAGAATTCCACAGGTTCACCACTCTCTGGGTGAAGAAATTCCTCCTCATTTCTGTCCTAAATGGCCTACCCCTTATCCTTAGACTGTGACCCCTGGTTCTGGACTCCCCGACCATCGGGAACATCCTTCCAGCATCTAGTCTGTCCAGTCCTGTCAGAATTTTATAAGTTTCAATGAGATCCCCTCTCATTCTTCTAAACTCCAGCGAGTACAAGCCCAATCGACCTAATCTCTCCTCATACGTCATTCCTGCCATCCCAGGTATCAGGCTGGTGAATCTTCGCTGAACTCCTTCCATGGCAAGAACATCCTTCCTCAGATAAGGCGACCAAAACTGCACACAATACTCATAAGAACATAAGAAATAGGAGCAGGAGTAGGCCAATCGGCCCCTCGAGCCTGCTCCGCCATTCAATAAGATCATGGCTGATCTGATCCTAACCGCCAATCTACTATCACAGAACCATCTCCTGAATCTAACAGAATTAGACACACGAAATAGGAGCAGGATCAGGCTACACGGCCCCTGGGCCCGCTCCGCTACCCACAGGGCCATGACCGATCCGAACCTAGACTCATGTCCAAATTCCTGCCCGCTCCCCGAAACCCTTAATTCCCTTTACTTCTAGGAAACTGTCTATTTCTGTTTTAAATTTATGTAATGATGTAGCTTCTACAGCTTTTTGGGGCAGCATATTCCATGGACCTACCACCCTCTGAGTGAAGTAGTTCCTCCTCATCTCAGTTTTGAAAGAGCAGCCCCTTATTCTAAGACTATGCCCCCTAGTTCTAGTTTCACCCATCATCGGAAACATCCTCCCCGCATCCACCTGATCCAACCCCTTCACAATCTTATATGTTTCAATAAGATCGCCTCTCATTCTTCTGAAATCCAATGAGTAGAGTCCCAATCTACTCAACCTCTCCTCATATGTCCATCCCCTCATCCCCGGGATTAACCGAGTGAACCTTCTTTGTACTGACTTGAGAGCAAGTATGTCTTTTCTTAAGTATGGACACCAAAACTGTATGCAGTATTCCAGGTGCGGTCTCACCAATACCTTGTACAACTGAAGCAATACCTCCCTATTTTTATATTCTATCCCCCTAGCAATGAAAGCCAACATTCCATTGGCCTTCTTAATCACTTGCTGCACCTTCATACTAAACCTTTGAGTTTCGTGCACCAGGACCCCCAGATCCCTTTGTACTTCAGTACTTTCCAGTTTCTTGCCATTAAGATAATAACTTGCTCTACGATTTTTCCTGCCAAAGTGCATAACCTCACACTTTCCAGTATTGTATTCCATCTGCCAAATCTCTGCCCACTTACTTAGCCTGTCTATGTCCCTTTGCAGGTTTTTTATGTCCTCCTCACTCACTACTTTCCCTCCCATCTTAGTGTCATCTGCAAACTTTGATATGTTACACTCGGTCCCCTCCTCCAAATCGTTAATATAGATTGTAAAGAGTTGGGGACCCAGCACTGACCCCTGCGGAATACCACTAGTTACTGATTGCCAGTCTGAGAACGAACCATTTATCCCAACTCTCTGCCTTCTGTTAGATAGCCAATCCTCTATCCATGCAAGAATATTACCCCCAATCCCATGATTTTTTATCTTAAGCAATAATCTTTTGTGTGGCACCTTGTCAAATGCCTTTTGGAAGTCTAAATACACTACGTCCACTGGTTCCCCTTTATCCACCCTATATGTTACTTCCTCAAAGAACTCCAGCAAATTTGTCAAACATGACTTCCCCTTAATAAAACCATGCTGACTTTGTCCTATTAAATTATGTTTATCCAAATGTCCTGTTACTGTCTCCTTATTAATGGACTCCAAAATGTTACCTACCACAGATGTTAGGCTAACCGTTCTATAGTTTCCAGCCTTCTGTCTACTGCCCTTTTTAAATAAGGGTGTTACATTAGCAGTTTTCCAGTCTGCCGGGACCTTTGCTGAGTCCAGGGAGTTTTGGAAAATTATTACCAGTGCATCCACAATCCCTACCGCCACTTCCCTCAAGACCCTAGGCTGTAAGCCATCAGGTCCAGGTGATTTATCCGCCTTGAGTCCCATTATTTTACCGAGTACCACTTCCTTAGTGATTTTGATCGTGTTTATCTCCTCCCCCCCTATAGCCACCTGTTTGTCCAGTGTTGGGATATTCTTAGTGTCCTCTACTGTAAAGACTGATACAAAATATTCATTCAGTGTTTTTGCCATCTCCATATTTCCCACGATTAATTTCCCGGTCTCATCCTCTAAGGGACCAACATTTACTTTAGCCACCCTTTTTCTTTTTATATGTGGTCTCACCAAGGCCCTGTATAACTGCAGCAAGACCTCCTTGTTCCTGTACTCAAACCCTCTCGCTACGAAGGCCAACATGTCATTTGCCTTCTTAACCGCCTGCTGCACCTGCATGTTTACCTTCAGTGACTGGTGCACAAGGACACTCAGGTCTCGTTGCACTTCCCCTTCTCCCAATCTATTGCCATTCAGATAATAATCTGCCTTCCTGTTTTTGCCACCAAAGTGGATAACCTTGCATTTATCCACGTTATATTGCATCTGCCATGCTTTTGCCCAATCACCCAACCTGTCCAAATCATCCTGGAGTTTCTCGGCATCCTCCTCACAGCACACACGCCCACCCAGCTTTGTGTCGTCTGCAAATTTGGAGATATTACATCTAGTTCCCTTGTCTAGATCATTAATATATATTGTGAATAGCTGGGGCCCAAGGACCGATCCCTGCGGTACCCCACTAGTCACTGCCTGCCACTTGGAAAAAGACCCGTTTATTCCAACTCTTTGCTTTCTGTCTGCCAACCAGTTCTCTATCCAAGTCAATACCTTGCCCCCAATCCCATGTGCCTTAACTTTACACGCTAATCTCTTATGTGGGACCTTATCAAAAGCCTTCTGAAAGTCCAAATACACCACATCCACTGGTTCTCCCTTATCTATTTTACCAGTTACATCCTCAAAAAATTCCAGTAGATTAGTCAAGCACGATTTACCTTTTGTAAATCCATGTTGACTTTGTCCGATCCTGTCACTGTTTTCCAAGTGCTCTGCTATTACATCTTTTATAATGGACTCTAGCATTTTCCCTACTACCGATGTCAGGCTTACCGGTCTCTAATTCCCCGTTTTCTCTCTACCACCTTTTTTGAATAGCGGGGTAACATTAGCTACCCTCCAATCCATGGGTACCATTCCAGATTCCATCGAATGCTGGAAGATGATCAGCAAAGCATCAACTATTTCTAGGGCCACTTCCTTAAGTACCCTAGGATGGAGATTATCAGGCCCTGGGGATTTATCGGCCTTCAATCCCATCAATTTCCCGAACACCATTTCCCTACAAATACTGATTTCTTTCAATTCCTCCCTTTCATCAGACCCTATGTTTCCCGACATCTCTGGGAGTATATTTGTGTCCTCCTTTGTGAAGACAGAACCAAAATATGTACTTAATTGGTCTGCCATTTTTTTGTTCCCCATTATAAATTCCGCTGATTCTGACTGCAAGGGACCTACGCTTGACTTCACCAATCTTTTTCTCTTCACATATCTATAAAAGCTTTTACAGTCAGTTTTTATCTTCCCTGCAAGCTTACTCTCATATTCTATTTTCCCTTTCTTAATTAATCCCTTTGTCCTCCTTTGTTGAATCCTAAACTGCTCCCAATCCTCAGGTTTACTGCTGCTTTTTCTGGCCAATTTATATGTCCTCTCCTTGGATCTTATGCTATCCCTAATTTCCCTTGTTAGCCACGGTTGAGTCACCTTTTTTGTTTTATTTTTATGCCAAACTGGGATGAATAAATTCTGTAGTTCACCCATGCGGTCTTTGAATGTTTGCCATTGCCTATCCACCGTCAACCCTTTGAGTGACATTGCCCAATCAATCCTACCCAACTCACACCTCAGCCCATCGTAGTATCCTTTATTTAAATTTAGGACCCTAGTCTCTGAGTCGACTACTTCATTCTCCATCTTAATGAAGAATTCGATCATATTATGATCGCTCCGACCCAAGGGGCCTCGTACAACAAGATTGCTAATTAATCCTTTGTCATTACATATTACCCAGTCTAAGATGGCCTGATCTCTGGTTGGCTCCTCGACATATTGGTCCAGGAAACCATCCCTTAAACACTCCAGGAATTCCTCCTCCACAGTATTGTTACTAATTTGGTTAGCCCAATCTATATGTAGATTAAAGTCACCCATGATGACTGCTGTGCCCTTATTGCACGCTTCTCTAATGTCCCTTTTAATGCCATCCCCAACCTCTGCATTACTGTTTGGAGGTCTATATGCCACTCCTACTAACATTTTCTGCCCTTGGTATTTCTCAGTTCTACCCATACAGATTCCACATCAGAGCTAATATCCTTCCTTACAATTGTGTTAATCCCTTCTTTAACCAGCAATGCTACCCCACCTCCCTTTCCTTTTTGCCTATCTTTCCTGAATATTGAATACCCCTGGATGTTGAGTTCCCAGCCTTGGCCACCCTGGAGCCATTTTTCCGTAATCCCAATCAAATGATATTTGTTTTCCTCTATTTGCGCAGCCAATTCATCCACCTTATTACGAATGCTCCTCGCATTAAGACACAAAGCCTTCAGGCTTGTTTTTTTAACGCTCTTACACCTATTAGAATTATTATTTACTGTGGCCATGTTTGATTTAAACCATTGATTTCTCTGACTGCCACTTTTGTTTTTCTCCTTCCTATCTTTTGCTTTTATCCTTGTTTCCCTTTCCTCTATCCCCTTGCTCAGGTTCCCAACCCCCTGCCATCTTAGTTTAAACCCTCCCCCAGAGCACTAGCAAACACTCCCCCTAGGACATCGGTCCCAGCCCTGCCCAGGTGCAAACCGTTCGGTTTGAACTGGTCCCACCTCCCCCAGAACCGGTTCCAATGTCCCAGGAATTTGAATCCCTCCCCCTTCCACCATTCCTCTAGCCACGCATTCATCTGAAATATCCTTCTATTTCTATTCTGACTAGCATGTGGCACTGGTAGCAATCCTGAGATTACTACCTTTGAGGTCCTATTTTTTAATTTACCTCCTAACTCCCTATATTCCACTTTTAGGACCTCATCCCGCTTTTTACCTCTATCGTTGGTACCTATATGCACCATGAGAACTGGCTGTTCACCCTCCCCTTCCAAGATGTTCAGCAGCTGCTCTGAGACATCCTTGACCCTTGCACCAGGGAGGCAACACACCATCCTGGAGTCTCGTTTGCGGCCGCAGAAATGCCTATCTATTCACCTTACAATAGAATCCCCAATCACTATAGCTCTACCCTTCTTTTTCCTCCCATCCTGTGCAGCAGAGCCACCTCTGGTGCCAGGAAGTTGGCTGCTGCTGCCTTCCTCTGGTAAGCCATCCCCCCCAACAGTAGTCAAAGTGGTGTATCTGTTTGAGAGGGGGATGTCCACAGGGGACCCCTGCACTACCTGCCTGTGCCTAGTACTCTGTCTGTTGGTCACCCATTCCCTTTCTGCCTGTCCAACCTTTGCCTGCGGTGTGACCAACTGATCAAACGTGCTATTCACGATGTCCTCAGCCTCACGAATGGTCCAGTATGAATCCAATCACAGTTCCTGTGCCGCAATGCGGTCTGCCAGTAGCTGCAGCTGGACACACTTCCTGCACACATAGTTGTCAGGGACACAGGAAGTGTCCCTGAGTTCCCACATAGCGCAGGAGGAGCATACCATGGCACCGGGCTGTCCTGCCATGACTTACCGTTTAATTAATTGCAATTAAATTATATCAAATAAATCCCACCAATGACACTACAGTTAAATAGTATATTTAAGGGCCCTGGTTTATAAACAGTCCCCGCTACACCACAGAAACTTGAGAAACTATAAACCACAGAGTTAAAGTTTAAAAAGAGAGAAATACTCACCAGCCAATCACTTACCTGCTTTCTGGTGACGTCACACTTGGATTACTTTTTACTTCTCTCCTTCCCTCTGAGTTCCGAGGTCGGAGACTGATAAGTCTACCTGGGTCTCTGGAGCCTTTTATAGCCCCGCTGCTGCCACTGAAATTCCCGCCGACGTTGTGAGGCCTACCTGGGTCTCTGGAGCCTTTTATAGCCCCGCTGCTGCCACTGAAATTCCCACCGACGTTGTGAGGCCTACCTGGGTCTCTGGAGCCTTTTATAGCCCCGCTGCTGCCACTGAAATTCCCGCCGATGTTGTGAGGCCTACCTGGGTCTCTGGAGCCTTTTATAGCCCCGCTGCTGCCACTGAAATTCCCGCCGATGTTGTGAGGCCTACCTGGGTCTCTGGAGACTTTTATAGCCCCGCTGCCGCTGCTGAAATTCCTGCCGCTGCTCTGAGGCCTACCTGGGCCTTTGGAGCCTTTTATAGCCCCGCTGCTGCCGCTGAAATTCCCGCCGACGCACTGAGGCCTACCTGGGTTTCTGGAGCCTTTTATAGCCCCGCTGCTGCCGCTGAAATTCCCGCCGACGCTGTGAGGCCTACCTGGGTCTCTGGAGCCTTTTATAGCCCCGCTGCTGCCGTTGAAATTCCCACCGACACTCTTGGATCCCATGGGCTTTTACTTTCGTGACCAGTCTGCCATGCGGGACCTTATCAAAAGCCTTGCTAAAATCCATATCTTATCCTCTATTCTACAAAGTCATAACTAATTCCACTCACATTGTCTATTTTCTGAAAACCTTTCAATAAAAGATTTAAGGAGATGACATTCTGAATGTCAATGACATGTGAATTAGTTTTCTCCTTATTCTTGAAACTCCATCCTGTCCATTATATAATTTGTGATTAAGACAGTGGCCAGGTATGCATTTTCTTGGACTTTATTGATGGTACTCTTAAACTGTCTGCTCGAAGGTGCAAGGGATTGGAAAGGATTAAGTTAACACTTCCTATTCTTTTAAAAAGAACCTTCCTTTTCTAGGTGTGTCTCTTTAACAGTTTAGCTGAGAGAAGCAACTCCCCATGTGAGGCACCATAAAGTAAAGCCTTGTCCTACCAGTCCATGACACAGAACAACTGTATGCAAATATACTTTCTGCTGCCAGGACTCCTCCGTCTCTTTGAAGATTTAAGAATGACCTGTTAAAACAGGCTGTAAAAAAATCAGAGGGTAATGGACCAGGGCCACCACCATTACCTATTACTGTACAATGTTAGTAAAACCAAGCAAATAAATGTTCTGTACTGGGTGTTTGAGCCATACATGAACTCACCACTTTTAAGCTTTTCAAGATTCTGACGAGGACTGAAGGTTGAGGCTGTTGTGGTATGTACTTACTCGTATGGTAAAGAAATATATAATACTCTACCAGAGATAACTTAGTAATGGGGATTCCAAAGTCATATTCATTTGTCTGCTGTGCTCAGGTAGATGGACTGGTTGAATAGTTTAGCCAAACATTGAAGGATCATTGGCAGCTATTTAAGCTAAAAGTAGTGAACAGATGAACTAAGTACAGCTGGCTTATAACATTAACGAGCATAGGATATGTGCCCTTCCTCTTGGCTCAAGAATAAAAAGCTGAGTTATTCAGAACTGTTACATTAGATATTTCCCTAAGTATGTCTGGATTTATTCTTGGAACACTGGCAATGACTGGCATGGCTTTGCATGACCAGCTGGTATTGCATTCCATTAGTCATAACGATGAGTGTTTGGCATGTGCACCAGAAACAGCAATATGATGCTAAAGTTTGTTATGTATCCTAGCATTGGAGCAACCAGGTCAGGTTTGGATAATCTACAAATTGGAACCTTGTCTAAAAGAACATTACATGATCCTCTGCCAGGTCAGCTCAAGATTGTTATTTTGTCTACCAAATCAACTCTCTTTATCAGATATCAAATTTGAAATGAGCGAGGTCACTACTCCAGTGGCCAGAACTCTAAGGAGTCAAACTATGCATTTTCCTTCGTTTCTTCAGGACTATGCAGCGTGTTAGTCATATTCAGAAAAGAAAAACATCAGCAATAAGAGGAAAGAAGATCAAAAATAGAGGACCAATATTAGAGTAGCCTTGCTCCTCTCTACCGTTACAACCTCTTTCAACTTTATGTACCAGCAAATGGCCTAGAAATTCGAGTAGGCTGGAAAACGGCCAGTGACATCGCGGGTCAAGGCTACCGGCTGCCCGCAAAAAGAGCGCAGGCCGCACCGGTATTTTGGTGCTGCCTGCTAATTTACATGAATGAAGCAGAGGATCTCTTGTGCAATGCGCTCTTTCCGGTGCTAACTTCAGCAGGAGGCCGAAGGTCGCGTCTGTAGGAGCGGTGCAGTGTTCTCGGACACTGTGCTGTGTCGGATCATTTGCTGACGGCTCCTGGGTTTTGCTATTGAGTCCGCTGATGGCCCTCGTAGGGTTGGAGCATTGTGCGTGGTGGCACATTATGAGGCACTTGTTTGTCCACGGTACCCCTCTTACTTTCGCGGACGTTTGTCTGGGTCTAATGTGGGGTCCACAGATGGGTGCCAGACTGCCTGGTACTCCCACCTTCACTGGCTGCCATAGATCCACAGATTGTTCACCCAGATGGTTGCTGTGTGGAGGTTTGTGCTCCACCATGATGCTGAAAGGGGTGGGGGGGGAATGAGGATGTGCCATCTTGCAGCTAGCAGTGACAGCGCACTCGCCTACATATCATATAGGGCCTTCACTCCCCGCTGAGAGGCTCTTAAAGCACAGGCTCCTATCAGGAGGGACTGTGACAGGAAACACCACATAAAGACTGTGGCACAGATGTCCTTAAACCGTTGCATGAGACATCAATAGAAATACATTTTTAAAAAGAGGAACATGAACTTCTTGGTCAGGAGTTTACTGTTGTAAATGGTGCTGAAGAGAGTTCAATTAAATTTTTAACAACTGCAGACTTTTGAAGAACTCTTGGTGAGAATATGGTGTTAAGCCTTTTAAAAACAGACTTCCAAACTTTGCATATTATTTTAGCAGTTTCCTAAACTAGAAAATGCAATGTATAAAATTTAAGGAAATACAGCATTGATTTTTTTCCTGAGATTCTTGCAACTGTTGTACAGTATAGTTTATTTTACAAGTATTTACCTCCGATAATGTTTGACTGACCGGGGGGGGGGCGGGGGGAGGGGGGGGAGATTTGATGCATCTCATTGGAAGCAGTTTTCACTCCAAAAACATAGTCTGAGCTCTCCATAGTTACCAGTTGTCCCAGCAGCTGTTTATTGTATGGGTTATAGCTCACTGCCACTTTCTCAAGCCTCTCCGCGCTGTCAACGGCAGCATGCATGGGGGTGCTTTGGAGAGGGCGGTAAGAGGAGCGGCGAGCTCCAAGATGGATGAGCGTGCTTCAATTAGGCGGTTCATACCAATTGATGTCACGCTCCTGCTAGTTAAAATGCTTACCGCGAACGCAGGCAGCGGCAGCACTGCTGACCTACTGAAAATGGCGGCCGCTGCAGGACCCGGCGGAAGCGGGCGAAAGTGAGGCGGCCGCCATTTTTTTCACTAAAACGGGCCTTAATGGCCAGCGCTAAACCTCCAATTTCTAGGCCACATGTGACTTCCCCTCTTCTAACTCTGACCTTCTGTGCTTCCCCTCCTTCTCACTCAACTTTCAGTGGCAGAGCTTCCAGCTTCCCTACTTGTCCAAGCTGATGGACCTTTCACCCACCTTCTGAAGCCTCTGTAAAACCTACCTCTTGAACCAGGCCCTAACTCTTTGACTACCAATATTTGGCAGCTGTTTTTATTTTATTTTGTTAACCACCTTGGGGTGTTTTCTACTTTAAGATGTCATATTAAAGCAACTTGCTGTTGTTATTGAAGTTGTAAATATTACAGTTGAACCTTAGAAGCATACATAGGAAAATATGGGAAGAACACTATAAAAACAGCTTTGTTGTTTCTATATATTTTTATTGGCACATTTATTTGTGTGTATGATAAAAAACAGGAGAACGAAATAAGGGGTAGGGAAAGAGCTTTAGTATGAAGATGGGTAGCATATGGCTGCATCTCTATGACAATGGATAACTGAGTGTGAATATGAAGGGGAAATTGTGTGATGAGTCAGCTGGGTTTTAAGTTAGCATTGGTAGGATATATGTGCTCTCTGCTATTCATTTACAGAGCACACATGACTGTGTTTTGTTTTATTTCTGTAAAGAATGATTGGAATTTACCTAAAGAATCCCTGTATAATTCCCACAAGTTTCAACCATTGTAAATTCTGAGAAGGACTAAAGGTGGAGAAATTGGGTACCTTTGCGCCTCCCGTTATCGCCTCAGGGGGGCGATAATGGGGCGCTAACCACTTATCGCCTGGGCGCGGCGAGAATATCACCTCCCACTAAATTCAGAGAGAGGTTTGCAGCGGCAGTATGGCGTTGCGTCCCGATCTCCTTTGCCCGGAGATCGTGATGTCATTGCCGTGCACATCGCCCCGGAACCGAACTTCGGTTTTGCCCCCCTGCAGCATCGCCGGGCGACAACACCGACAGCTGCAGGAGGTGTTCATCGGGAGGCCGGGCGCTTTGGGGGCAATACTTAAAGGCGAGGTGGCCGAGATAGGGAAAAAAAGAATCAAATGCTCGTTTTCATTTTTTTTCCCCTTCTTTCCTCAGCGCTCGATCAGCCCGGCACTCTGCTGCAGTGCATCGTGCTGATCGGGTCGGACCGCGACTGCTGTCGGGAACCAGATAAGTTGATTTCCCTTGCAGAGCCTGCAGCAATGGGCCTTCCCTTTAAGGGAGGGGAGGAGCCTTCCAATGTGCCAGTGCTGCATGGCCCATTGTGCAGCGCTGCACACCTACCGTCCCGCCTGTTGCCTCTTGTGCTCCAGGAAGGAAGTGGAGTGCAAACCCGAATTTTATTAAAGTTGAGAAACATTAGCGCCTGCCGCTAATTTTCTCAACTTTTAGAAGTTAGCGACCGAAACGGGGCTATAATGAATTTCTCCCCCAAATGTTTTATTGTAAAATTGGAGAATTTCAATATTTAGTCATCTCGGTTACTCCGGCATAATCTGTAATGCCAGATACCTCTGAAGGAGAAGCATATCCCAGAAGAAATAACAGAGTATATTGGAAATGTACAGCAAGTTTGTCAGCATGTAGGATTCGCAAAATTGGATTTCATATTAATAAGGGTTAAATGGCAGAAGAGGCCGTGATTTTAAAGACTGTTTTAAAAGCCCAGAAAAAGGGGCATACAAAATGGCCGCCATACCATGTGATCAGCTCATTGGGACACTTTAAAATGGTTCCTGTGCAACCTCAGACAGCTATGTGGATTGAAACCACAGTAAGTTCTGGAAGCCGTTTCGGAGAGAATGAAACCAGACCCACAGGCATGCATATGGATTAGATGCAGATCCACTCAAGATCGGCTTGGAGACAGGGGCCATCTAAATGTTGACCCAGACGAAAGAGGACAATATATATTCATGAGGACAACACCAAGGGCTCGGTAACGAGATCAGCAGGACATTCAAAACAATGAAAGCCATTTCCAACCAGAGACAGGCCTGTTACCAGCCGCTTCAAATGATTTTAAATAGAATAACTGCCCCGCTGTGCTCAAAGCCCGCCAAAGTTAAAACAAAGACTAACCTGATTTTGGGCGGGAAGTGAGGCCTCGGGAAGAAAGGTATTTCTGGAGAGACTTTTCGGCAGTTAAAGACACAAGCAAGCACTCGGAAGCAGTCAGGACAGGCAGGCCAGAGCGAGTTGGAAGGCAGACAGTTGCAAGCCTGCAGCTTGAACACAGACACGCTGGGTTGGAGAGCTGGAAACACGCAACTTGAATCCGGACACCCAGAAGAAGGAGCAGTCAATCGCAGGCGTTCTGCCCCGGGGAAGCACATCGGGAGATCATCGACCATCCCTGGGCCGTTGCCGGAACGAGAGGTCATAGACCCAGCTTGGGAGAAGAAACAAAAAAATAAAGGTCCCAAGCGAAGAAGCCTTCCAGCCACCACAGCTCAGTAGTAGAGAGGAAAGGAAACTGAAGAAGCGATGGGAACCAGCCCAAGGCTCCTCTGACCAGGGTCGAGCCGACGATCCTCGACCCCGCCGACATCCAGGCCCGCCGGTGTCCAGCCGCCCCTGACCCCCACCTCAGGAGAGAGGTGTGGCGCAGCTCGCAGGGGCTCCATGATCCACGTGGAGACGAGACGCCTGAAAGGACCAAACACAGACTCGTTTTCAAAACCTTGCACTGCCTAGTGGGATTGGTGAGCATGTTTCTGGCCCTTCACAATCAGATCTAGATAGGTTTAATGAGGGGGTGGATTTAAGGGTACAATTAACATGAGTTGTTGTCCCTCGATGTTCCGTGTGTTTCCTTATTTCATGATGATCTTTGTAGAATATAAGATGCCTGTATTTGCCTTAGTTAGTATAATGTCGTTATGATTTGTTTGTGTTTGTTTTTCCCTCCCATGTACCGTACTCTTATCTGTGCTGCATTTGATTTGATATATTTTTCCATTTGCAATAAAATTTCATTTTGATTCATCAAACTTGGTCTACACGAGTTTTCTCTACATTGTAGTTCCTGCGCCTAAGTCCAGAGTACAGAATCTAAGGGGCGAGTGGGTTGAACCACTCAAGGTTTACTGTTCAAGAGAGAGAGGCCTCTGGAGAGAGAAACCTCTGGGAAACCTCTCGAGGACAAAAACCCCTTACAAGCATTTGAAAAGAAAGGTTAACATTTCAGAACCTTTCATCAGAACTGGAAAGGAAAGATAGGTGAGCCCCTTTGTAGGACTGAATAAAAAAAAGAGGGAAGGGAACAATAATAGATAAAAGTCATGGGTCAAATATGCTAAACATCCATATATTTTAAAATAAAAACTGAAAATAAGGTTAATAGCCTGGGAATTAATTTTTTTTAAAGTGAAAAACAGTCATCTCGGTCAGGCTGTGAAAAAGCATTAGATAGACAAAAGGCAAGTAAAACAACTCTAAAACAGAAGGAAGCAAAGTGGAATGTGAATGGTAGGAACACAGAGAAATCAACGCAAGTCTAAAGTCAATGTTCAGTCACCTGCAGAGTGACCAGGAGGAAGATTGAGATATGTTTCCTAAAGTTTCCATTGAGCTTGGTTGGAAACATGGGAAACTAAAGACAGAAAGATCAGGGGGAGAATTGAAAGCAGAGTTGAAGTAGCAAGCCACAGAGAGGTCAAGATCAAGCTTGTCGACAGCACTACAGGTGGTCAACTGAGCTAACATCCAATCTGCATTTGGTCTCCCAATATTGGGGAGGCAACATCATGAGCAATGAATACAGAATGACAGACTAGAGGTATTACAAATATAGAGTGCTATCATTTGGAAGGAGTCTTTGGGGCCCCAAACAGTGATGTCAGAAGAAGCAGAGCAACAAGTCTTGCATGTCTACATTTGCAAGCCATTGTTTGGGGCGGAGCAAGTGGGAATAGGAGTGATTGAAGAGTGAAAAAGATATTGCAGAGAGCACCGTGCCCCCTAGAAAGATGGGATAAGACAGTAAGGGAAGATATGCTTGATGATGGGATCAGATTATATATGGTGTAAAAAACAGATGAACTCGCTTGTGTGGAGGATAGTGAAATGAAAGGTGAGAAAGGGTCTTATCGTTATTCTAATAGGCAAGAAAGAAAAACTTACATTTATATAGTGCCTTTCATGGCCACTGGACATCCCAAAGTGCTTCACAACCAATGAAGTACTTTTTGAAGTGTAGTCACTGTTGTAATGTAGGAAATATGGCAGCCAATTTGCGCACAGCAAGCTCCCACAAATGTGATAATGACCAGATAATCTGTTTTAGTGATGTTGATTGAGGGATAAATATTGGCCAGGACACCGGGGATAACTCCCCTGCTCTTCTTCGAAATAGTGCCATGGGATCTTTAATGTCCACCTGAGAGAGCAGACGGGGCCTCGGTTTAACGTCTCATCTGAAAGACGGCACCTCCGACAGTGCAGCACTTCCTCAGCACTGCACTGAAGTGTCAGCCTAGATTTTTGTGCTCCAGTCTCTGGAGTAGGAATAGAATCCACAACCTTCAGATTCAGAGGCGAGAGGGAGAGGTGACTAAAGTAGTGGAGAAGGAAATGTCTATGGCTGTTACTTATATAGACTTCCAAAAGGAGTTTGATAAAGTCCCACATAAGAGACTGTTAACTAAGGTAGAAGCCCACGTAATTGAGGGCAAATTATTGACCTGGTTCGGAAATTGAGCAGCAGGAGACAGGCAGTAGGGATAATGGGCAGGTACTCAAATTGACTTGTGGTGACTTGTGGTGTCCCGCAGGAATCTCTGTTGGGGCCTCAACTATTCACAGTATTTATTAATGACTTAGATGATGCCATAGAAAGTCACATATCCAAATTTGCCAATGACACAAAGATAGGTGGCATTGTAGGCAGTGTGGATGGAAACATAAAATTACAAAGTGATATCAACAGATTTAGTGAATGGACAAAACTGTGGCAAATGGATTTCAATGTAGGCAAATGTGAGGTTATCCACTTTTGGACCTAAAAAGGAGAGAACAGGGTACTTTCTAAATGGTGAAAAGCTAAAAACAGTGGAGGTCCAAAGAGACTTGGTGGGGTTCAGGTACATAGATCATTAAAATGTCATGAACAGGTACAGAAAATAATCAAAAAGGCTAATGGACTGCTGGCCTTTGTATCTAGAGGACTAGAATACAAGGGGGTAGAAGTTATGCTGCAGCTGTACAAAGCCCTGGTTAGACCACACCTGGAGCACTGTGAGCAGTTCTGGGCACCACACCTTAGGAAGGATATATTGGCCTTGGAGGGAGTGCAGCGTAGGTTTGCCAGAATGATACCTGGACTTCAAGGGTTAAGTTACGAGGAGAGATTACACAAATTAGGGTTGTATTCCCTAGAATTTAGAACGTTAAGAAGTGATCTGATCGAAGTTTTCAAGATATTAAGGGGAACAGATAGGGTAGATAGAGAGAAACTATTTCCACTGGTTGGGGATTCTAGGACTAGGGGAAATAGTCTAAAAATTAGAACCAGACCTTTCAGGAGTGAAATTAGGAAACACTTCTACACACAAAGGGTGGTAAAAGTTTGGAAGTCTCTTCCGCAAACGGCAATTGATGCGAGATCAATTGTTAATTTTTAATCTGAGATTGCTAGCTTTCTGTTAACCAAAGGTATTAAAGGACATGGGCCAAAGGCGGGTATATGGAGTTAGGTTGCAGATCAGCCATGATCTCATTGAATGGCAGAACAGGCTCGAGGGGTTGAATCGCCTACTCCTGTTCCTATGTTCCTATGAGAGAGGGTGTGAGTGAAGGCATGGGAAATAGGGTGTACATGGTTGAGATGTTGTTGACCACTGAAGATGGATAACCTCAGCAGATGAAAAGATTTCAAAAGCTGTTGCATAGAAAATGGAGTCATCGAAGATAGGGAAGGTGAAAAAAAGGGATAGAGTCTTTACGGCAATGAAGATGGGTAGAAACGTAATCCAAATAGTTGTGGGAGTCAGTGATGTTGCAGTGGATATCTGTATTAAGCTCACTACCAGAGATGGCGAGAGAAAGATACATAGATACATAGAAGATAGGAGCAGGAGTAGGCCATTCGGCCCTTCGTGCCTGCTCCGCCATTCGATGAGATCATGGCTGATCCTTTAATTCAGTATCCCGTCCCCGCCTTCTCTCCGTAACCCTTAACCCCTTTTGCCCGTAGAAATATATCTAATTCCCTCTTAAATATATTTAATGAGCTGGCGTACACTGCCCTCTGTGGCAATGAGTTCCACAGGTTCACCACTCTCTGAGTGAAGAAATTCCCCCTCATCTCTGTCCTAAATGGTTTAGCCCTTATCCTTAAATTATGTCCTCTAGTTCTGTTCTCACCCGCCAAGGGAAACATTCCTTCTGCATCCAGTCTGTCTAGACCTGTCAGAATTTTATACACTTCTATGAGGTCCCCTCTCAATCTTCTAAACTCCAGTGTGTACATCCCTAAACTACATAGTCTCTCCTCATAGGTCATTCCCGCCATTCCTGGTATCAGCCTGGTGAATCGCCGCTGCACCCCCTCCATGGCAAGAACATCCTTCCTCAGATGAGGCGACCAAAACTGTACACAGTACTCGAGGTGTGGTCTCACCAGTGCCCTGTACAGCTGCAGCAAGGTATCCCTGTTCCTGTATTCTAACCCTTTTGCTATGAAGGCCAGCATACCGTTTGCCTTCTTGACCGCCTGTTGCACCTGCATGCTCGCCTTCAGTGACTGGTGTACAAGAACACCCAGGTCTCTCTGTACTTCCCCCTCTCCCAATCTATTGCCATTTAAATAATAATTTGCCCTCCCGTTCCTGCACCCAAGGTGGATAACTTCGCACTTGTCCACATTATAGTGCATCTGCCATTTATCCGCCCAATCGCCCAGTCTGTCCAAATCGCTCTGGAGCTTCCTGGTCTCTTCCTCTGAGCCCACCCCCCCTCCTAGTTTAGTGTCGTCTGCAAATTTGGAAATGCTGCATCCGACTCCCTGATCCAGGTCATTAATGTAAATTGTGAACAGCTGGGGGCCCAGGACAGATCCCTGTGGTACCCCACTTGTTACTGCCTGCCATTCAGAAAATGAGCCGTTTATTCCAACTCTCTGTTTTCTATCTGACAGCCAGTTCCCTATCCACGCCAAAACTTTCCCCTTTATCCCATGAGCCTCAATTTTCCATGCTAATCTTTTATGTGGGACCTTATCGAAGGCCTTTTGGAAGTCCAGGTACACCACATCTACTGGCTCTCCCCCATCTATTCTACCAGTTACTCCCTCAAAAAATTCCAATAGATTAGTCAAGCACGATTTACCCTTTGTAAATCCATGTTGACTCTGTCCTATCCTGTCCCCATTTGCTAAGTGCTCCGCTATTTCATCCTTAATGATGGACTCCAGCATTTTGCCCACAACTGATGTAAGGTTTACAGGTCTGTAATTACCTGCTTTTTCCCTACCCCCCTTTTTGAATAGTGGGGTAACGTTAGCTACCCTCCAATCCATCGGCACTGTTCCCGAGTCTAATGAATTCTGAAAAATCATCCTTAGTGCATCCGCTATCTCTAGGGCCACCTCCTTCAGTACCCTAGGATGCATGTTATCAGGCCCTGGGGATTTGTCCACCTTCAATCCCTTTAGCTTCCTTAACACCATATCCTTAGAGATATTGAATTGCGTCAGTTCCTCCTTTGCCAATGTCCCTATTTTTCCCGATATCCCAGGGAGGTTTTTTGTGTCTTCCTTCGTAAAGACTGACCCAAAGTATGCATTTAGTTGATCTGCCATTTCCTTATTTCCCATTATATATTCCCCCGTATCTGACTGCAATGGACCAACTTTGGTTTTCACCAGTCTTTTCCTTTTGATATACTTATAAAAGCTTTTGGAGTTAGTTTTTATATTTTCCGCCAGCTTGTTTTCGTAAGCTATTTTGCCCCTCTTGATTATGCCCTTTGCCCTCCTTTGCTCTATCTTAAACTGTTCCCAATCTTCCGCTCTGGCGCTTTTTTTGGCTATTTTATACGCCCTATCTTTGGATTTTATGCTGTCTCTAATTTCCCCTGTTATCCACGGTTGAGTCACCTTTTTAGATTTCCTTTTATGCCAGATTGGTATAAACAATTTTTGCAATTTTGTCATTCTATCTTTAAATGTTTGCCATTGTTTATCTACCTCCAGTCCTCCCAGGAACGTTGTCCAATCAGACCTACTCAGTTCCCGTCTCATGGCATCATAATTCCCCTTGTTTAAATTCAGGACCTTAGTCTCTGAGTCAATTTCTTCGCTCTCCATTTCGAGTGAGAAATCGATCATGTTATGATCGCTCTGACCCAAGGGTCCCCGTACAACAAGATTACTGATTAGTCCCTTCTCATTGCACAGTACCCAGTCCAATATAGCCTGTTCCCGAGTTGGTTCCTCGACATATTGATCCAGATAACCATCCCTCAAACACTCAAGGAATTCCTCCTCCTCATTATTTTTACTGATTAGGCTAGTCCAATCTATATGTAAGTTAAAGTCACCTATGATGACAGCTGTGCTCTTATTGCACGCTTCTCTAATTTCCCTCGTGATGCCCTCCCTAACCTCTATTTTACTATTTGGAGGCCTATATACCACTCCTATTAATGTTTTTCGCCCCTCGCTATTTCTTAGCTCCACCCATATAGATTCTGTATTAACTGAGTTAATATCCTTCCTTTCAATTGCATTTATCCCCTCTTTTACTAGCAATGCTACCCCTCCTCCCTTTCTTTTTTGTCGATCCTTCCTAAATACTGAATACCCCTGTATGTTAAGCTCCCAGCCCTGCTCACCCTGCAACCATGTTTCCGTAATCCCAATTAGGTCATAATTATTAACCTCTATTTCCACAGCTAATTCATCTACCTTGTTCCTGATGCTTCTCGCATTAAGGTATAAAACCCTCAGGCTTTTTTTATGCTCACATTTTTTATGAATTAGTTTGGCCCTTTGTTTTTTGTTCCTCACCCTTTTATCATTTATTTCTGTCTGCCTTTCACTTTCCTCTATTTCACTACATAGGTTTCTAGCCCCCTGCCATACTAGTTTAAATGCTCCCGAACTGCTTTATCAAAAATTACCCCGAGAACATCAGTTCCATCTCTGCACAGGTGTAGACCGTCCCTTTTGTATAGGTCACACCTACCACAAAACTGGTTCCAATGCCTCAAAAATTTAAAACCCTCCCTCTTACACCACTGCTCAAGCCACGTATTTAGCCTAACTATCCTGTTCTCTGTACTCTTACTAGCACGTGGCACTGGTAGTAATCCAGAGATTACTACCTTCGAGGTCCTACTTTTTAGCTTGGCTCCTAACTCCCGAAATTCTACTTGTAGGACCTCTTCCCTTTTTTTAGCTACGTCGTTGGTACCAACATGTATCACGACAACTGGCTGTTCCCCCTCCCCCTCCAGAATGTTCTGCACCCGCGCCGAGACATCCTTGACCCTTGCACCAGGGAGGCAACATACCATCCTGGAGTCTCGGTCGCGACCACAGAAACCCCTATCTATTCCCCTTACAATCGAATCCCCTATTACTATAGCCCTGCCACTCTTTTTCCCTCCCTTCTTTGCAACAGAGCCAGTCATGGTGCCATGAGCCTGGCTGCTGGTGCCTTCCCCCGATGTGTCACCCCCCCCGACAACAGTACCTAAGGCGGTGAACCTGTTGCTAAGGGAGACAACCCCAGGGGATTTCTGCACTACCTTCCTGCCCTTGCTCTGCCTTTTGGTCACCCATGTACTGTCTACGCTGGCCTTAACCTGCGGTGTGACCAACTCACTAAATGTGCTATCCACACCCCTCTCAGAATCGTGGATGCTCCAAAGTGAGTCCATCTGCAGCTCAAGGGCCGTCATGCGGTCCCACATGAGCTGCAGCTGGACACACTTCCTGCACACATAGTCGTCAGGGACACAGGAAGCGTCCCTGATTTCCCACATGTTACAGGAGGAGCATGACACAGGTCCGAGCTCTACTGCCATGACTTAACCCTTATATTACTTTTAATTTTCTAGTTTTAGTTTATTTATCGACTTTTGTTTTCCCGAAGCTTACTTAGACCAATGTATACTGTACTCCTCTTATTCCTTTTTAAACTAACCAAATCCCACTAGTTTTGGTTTTACTTCCTAGGAAGGTTTGAGGAAAGTACTTACCAGTTAGTCTTACCTCCCTGGTCTTTCGCTGACTTCCCGGTCTTGTGTCCCCTTGGTCCTACGCCGACTTCCCGCTCCTCCCGGTTCCTGCCCTGCTGAAAAGAAACTGAGACCAAAAAATTTGTGACCTCTGTTTTTAGACAGCTGCTAAAAGACTACTAGGTTAGAGGAGGGGGGCGGTGGGGGTTCCTACTCTGTAGGAACTCGGGTTTAAGCCACCACCCTCCTTAAATACCTTTCACCTGGGTGCTTCCACCAGGTCCGCTTCTGAAAAAAAGCTCAAGAGCTGGACTTCCGCCTCAGCTGTTTTTTAAATGGCCCCGAGTCTCGCCGACTGCTGCCTCTCCGCTGCTGCTCTCTCCCGACTGGTCTCGGGCCTCGCTGGTCGCCGGGTTTCCTGCCGAGCTCCTCCTCGCTGCTCCCGCTGGTCCCGACTGGTCTCGGGCCTCGCCTCTCTCCAGTTTTTATACCGGTCTCACACTGCTCCCGACTGGTCTCGGGCCTCGCTGGTCGCCGGGTTTCCTGCCGAGCTCCTCCTCGCTGCTCCCGCTGGTCCCGACTGGTCTCGGGCCTCGCCTCTCTCCGGTTTTTATACCGGTCTCACACTGCTCCCGGCTGGTCTCGGGCCTCGCTGGTCGCCGGGTTTCCTGCCGAGCTCCTCCTCGCTGCTCCCGCTGGTCCCGACTGGATGTTCAGGAAGGGGAGTGAAGAGTCAGAGCTAAAGGTAATGGTTGGGCAGAAATAAGAAATGTAGTCAATCAACTTCTCCAGATTGGAAGGAAAGCAAAAAGCAGCACCGATACAATTATCAATTTAAGAGAGGAAGAGATCAGGGAGTAGGCCAAAAGAAGATTGGAGCTGACAGTTTTGGTGGGAAAGGATCAAGCTGAAATAATAGCCCCAATATTTACTTGGGGCCAGGAGGAGATTGAGGGGGAGGTAGTCGGCAGAAATTCACCACAGGACATCTTTTAAATGTTTTCAACAACTGGCTGCCTGTCTGGCGGGAAAGCATATGGGGAACAGATGTCAGCTAAGTCTGATATTGTGGGGGCGGGGTGAGGGGAGGGTTGGACATCGGGGGGAGGGTTGGACATCGGGTGGGGGTTGGATATCGCGGGGGGGGTCGGAAAATGCAGGGGTGGGGGGCGAATTGGACATTGTGGGGGGTGGGGGAGGTGGTGGTAGGCCGACTGCAGGGGTCCGATCACGTGCAGGTAGGCTTCCTGGGCCTAGAGGAAACACTCCTGCCCTTCCCGACTCACAAGCAGTGCAATAAAGGCACTTACTTCATGAACCCGGCCCTTCTCGGCTCCTTTAACCTGCCGGGACTCCCAGGGCCCAGGAATCCCGGCCTTCATGAGTTAAAAATAAAAATACTGTTAAAATGGAAGCACGCAGCCTCATAGAAAGATTTGAGTGACCAACTGGCTTCGTTAAAACCGGAAGTGGCCAGGTTGGGTTCGAGTTTGAGATTTTTTACCATTTTTACTTTCCCAACTTACCCCAATCCACGTGTCCTTGGGGGTTATAATTCCACCCCCCCTCCAAATGGATCTACAAGAACACACCCACTTGTGAATTTTGCAGAAAAGGTAGAAAGTGGGAGTGGGGGATTGGGGAACAGTGAGGAAGAAGATCGCCAAAAGAGAAATATTAATCATTTGCAGACTGAGAAATTGTGGTTTGTTGTTCTGTAGTGGAGTCAAGGTCCAAAGAGAGGTAAATAAAGAGTCAAAAAGTTGCCATTTAGCTTCAGCCAGGTACCAATTAACAGTATAACGTCCTTGGTAGGAGGTTTAATAGAACAGAGGACAAGAGGTGCAGAGGTGGAGGCAGTGAGATTAGAATGAGTAATGGGAGTAGAGAAACTCATGCAACCAATGTAACAATAGCAGTTCTTATTAATGGCCCAGAAATTCGGGTCTCTACGGGTGAGTACGCACGGGGTACTCACCTGTAAGCCCAATGGAAGTGCCGGTTTCCTGCATGCACTGCGCATGCGCGGGAAACTGGCACTTCCGTTCCCCTGAACAAAGGGGTTCAGAGGTGGAACACGTGCGCGGGAGAGGCTGCGCGTGCGCATCGAACTTAGGTTTTTTGGCAGGTTTTCCCGGGAGGGTAAGTCTGCAGAATTTACACATATAAAAAGCAGGCGTAAGGCCTGCTTTTTACAAGGTAAGTGGTGAATTAATTAAAATTAAAACATTTTTCCACAGGTTTATTATTTTTAAATACTTTAGAGCAAGGTAAGTTTATTTTTAGCCCTGTTAGAAAATAAAATAATTTTTTTCAAAAATTTAAATTATTGTTTAAAAGTTATTTCATGTAATTTATAGTTTATTTAAAAAATGTGATTTTTTAAAAATGTATTTGAAGATTTAGTGATGTTTTGGGGCCCATAGTATTTCTAAGTTTTGACAGCTCTTCCTGTCAAACTTATGAATGGGCATTTCCCTGCTCCGATTGGCTCTCCATGGCCTACGTGATCCCAGGGGACGCATCGAACTAACTGCGCCCCTGGGATACACAAGCACTGTGCGCCGGCAGCTGGAGCAGGCCCAGGATCAGAATTCCACGGGGGCCCACAGCTCAACGGCCGGCGCACAAGGTAAGTGCAGGTTGGGGGCTTACACCCGCGGGAAGCCCCCAACCCGAATTTCTGGGCCATTGAAAAGATCAAGAGAAAGCACAAAGTTTCAGGGAGGGAGTCAAAAGGCCTGTGAATGCTAGACACAGGAGAAAAGATCAAAGTCACAAGAGTGAGTGCCCCAGCCAAAGAAGACAATACAAAGATGAAGACATCAGAAGAGGAGCGCAGCAGCATGTCGAGGTTAGAATTCAACAAGGTTAGTGGGTGAAGCTAAGGTTCTTTCTTTGCTAATGAAATAACTTTTTGAATCAGAAGATCAGAGGAGATGGTGAAAACCAGGCCAAGGTGAATACGTGATTTGGCATATATGACATCTTCCTGCATAAACTGTGAAGGAGACCAGTCTGATTTCTTTGTCCTGGGGTCCTAGTGGACCTCTTGGCGATACTGAATGGTGTTCTGAAAGGAATTTAAAGCTTGCACTCCACACAATTAACCAAGTCTATTTTGTGTATTTTTTCTGGAAACAATTCAAAGCTTGTATAGGCGGGTTAATGCACTTCCTAGATTCTTGTTAAAAAAAATCCAAAACATGCACATCACACACTTTGCAGGAAGAAATGGCCAAAAGACTGCTTTAACTCTTCGAAGCTAAGAAATTCTTTAGCTTCTTGGGAAAATAGACATCCTGTCAGATTTGCCTTGCAAGACTAATACAAACCTTAAGTTAAAAAAGTGCTGTCATGACCTTGGTCAGTTAAGGCATACCACGGACTCACTTTTCAATCGATATATTCAGTAGCATGAAACATATGTTATCCCCCAAACAAGCTGGCACTTGTGAATGTTTTATTTATTCTGGCTAGAACTGATTCAAATAGAATTAGGCTCAATGTATCAATTGTCTAGGTGACGTCAGACATGATTCAGATCACTACTGTAAAGCACAGAAGTTTTTATATAAACCTCTTTCAAAGTTCAGCTCAGAATTATAAACTTACAATCACGCGAACTTTACGTAACATGAACTGACTTACTTCCCTCTCCCAGTGACTGAGATGCATGATCATTTTTATTTAGATTTATTTTTTGAGGTAATTCCATTTCCCTGCCCCTCTACTCAAAAACTAAATCTTGTCATCTGAAAAATAATTATTCAAGCTAATGCGAGCCGATGCCAAAGGAGGTCTGGGTATGGCTCAGTTTGATTGAAAAACACCAGATTTATATTATATTTTAGTTATATTATATTTCAGATGATAACCCCTGCCCCCATTTTTTCCAGGCGGCAGCTGTTGATTATTGTGCCATCCCCATTTGCAACATTTAATCTCTCCTGCCTTCCATTCTAGCACAGACCGTCCCTTTTAATTCCTTCCTCCCCTCCCCTCCCCCCTTTCCCTGCCTCTGCCCCTGCTTAAAACCTGCTGCATCCCTAACCTTTTCCAGTTCTGAAGAAGGGTCTCCAACCTGAAACGTTAACTCCGTTTCTCTCTCCACGGATGCTGCCCTGGCCTGCTGAGTGTTTCCAGCATTTTCTGTCGTTGTACCAAATGTATATTGATGCAGGCTTTTTAATCTCAGATTTACCCGCAAATTCTCATGAGGTTGCATTCATCATGGCGCAGCCTGACAGGAACTCAATTGATAAAAACGTAACCTGCTGAATTAAACTGAGATTATGCAGCTGTGCAAAGTCAAAGACCCGCAATACTGCTTCATAAGTGTCTTGAATGGCAAAACAGGATACTCATCTTCCTGCATTAGTAACTTGGCTGCTGTGGCAGCATTTTGATAAATTAAGCAGGCTCGTCAAAGCTTTCCGCAGCTAATGCAGCCACTTCAATCTAAAGAGGCTGAATAGAAACAATATCATTATTGATGACACAGCTGTTCGCTCTAGTTAACACTTGAAATTGAATTAGGAATTATTATTAATATGTTTTATCTTTAGTTATATTTCTGTTGCATTTGCAGTGTGCTTCATACATATTTCTATTGCTTTTTATATATGCATGAATCAGGTGACAACTCCATTACTTTCTTGGCCAATGTTAGCAGGACACTTTTTTGTGACTTGCATCCCTGATGACCCCAAAATAATAATACAGGCCCGATGAAAAATGTATTAACATTAATAAACAGGTCATATTCCATTAAGTTGCTACCAATTTCTTCTTTCTTGGCAAGGGCAGTGAATCATAAATGAACTATAGATGTAAAAATGCACCTATGGAAGAAATACTTATAGGGCTGGATTTTGCTAGGGCCGGGGAGGCGGGATTGGAGGCGTGTGGGGGATAAAAATCGCAAAACTGGCGTGCGGGCCCAAACCCGCCTCCATCCCGCCTCCACGCAATTTTCCTAAATTCGTGTCTGCTGGTCCCGACTCCGTCCCGCCTCCAGGAGGCGGGATAGGCCCTTAAGGCCCTTAACAAGCCCTCAATTGGCTCTATAATCCCATTTTCCTAACCACTTGCAAGTTTACTCATTTTCCCACGTGAAACACGCCTGGTGGGAAACACACATCTGAAACCTGGCGGGAGCACAACTGGCTTGCGGAGTAGCAGCTGCAGCTCAACCATTAAATGGCAGATTTGAACAGGCTTTAATTGCAGGTGGCATAACTTTGCTCTCTCAGGTCTGGGGGATCTTTCAGAAGGCATACCCACAGCTCTGGAAGTTTGCAGCCTGACAACCATCTCCAGTGTGACCTCCTGGGAAACCCCTCTCGCCACCTTCACTGAGCGCTTCCTCAACTGAGGCATCTACCAGAAGCATGGGAGCCATTTTTGTCCTGCCCTTCTGGATATTACATGAGGCCGCCCAACAGCAGCAGCAACAACAGTTGCGCCAAGCTGCTGCTGCCTCACCTGAGGATGCACAGGCCAGAAGGGGCCAGCGCATGGAAGGCCGTCGGCGCAGGAGATACCCCCCAAACAGGGTCTACAGACGCAGGGTCAGCTACCTCAACACGTCTGAGCAGCAGTGCCAAAGGCGGCTCCGACTTTCGCCAGAGATAGTGGCTGACATCTGCGCAATGCTGCAGCAAGACCTGGAGCCCAGAGGAGCAGCTGGACACCCCTTATCAGTGGCCGTCAAAGTCACCATCGCACTCAACTTTTTTGCCTCAGGCTCATTCCAGGGATCAGCAGCAGACATCAGCGGCATCTCCCAGGTGGCCGCACACGCCTGCATCAAACGGGTAACCGATGCCCTCTTTGCCATCGCGCACAATCACATCCATTTCATCAAGGATCGAGCAAGTGTCATGGCGAGAGCGGTTGGATTTGCTAATCTTGCAGGCTTTCCAAGGGTGCAGGACATCGTTGATTGCACACGTGGCCCTTAAGGCTCCCCATCGCAATCCTGGTATTTTTGTCAACCGCAAGGGCTTCCACTCCCTCAACGTTCAGCTGGTGTGTGACCACAAGAAGGAAATTTTGCATGTTTGTGCCAAGTACCCTGGCAGTTGCCATGACTCCTTCATACTGCGCCAGTCTACTGTGCCTCCGCTATTCAGTCCGCCACACCAACTTAACGGATGGCTACTTGGAGACAAGGGCTATCCCTTGAGGACGTGGCTATTGACGCCGCTGAGGAGTCCATCCAACGCAGCTGAGGAGAACTACAACTCCAGCCACCTTTCCACCAGAGCCATGATCGAGCAGACCATTGGTCTGCTGAAGATGTGCTTCAGATGCCTGGATAGATCAGGTGGAGCCCTGCAATACTCAGCAGCCAGGGTCTCCAGAATCGTTGTGGTTTGCTGTGTGCTTCACAACATGGCACAGCGTCGTGGCTTGCAGATGGCCGAGGACCAAGTGGCTCCTGACATATCCTCCTCAGATGAGGAGGAGGAGGAGGGGGAGGAGGAGAGCGAAGACGAACATCTTGCAGGGGCTCATCAACCAGCGGCAGCAGTGCGCGAGAACATTGGTGGCCGGCATGCAAGGAACGCGCTCATATTGGGCAGATTTGCTGAGCCTCGCCCATGAGGGACTATTGCCTCGCATCCTTTTACCTGAGCACTGACAATAGCCAGGAACCAGCTGACTTCTAGCGATGTGACCACCATACTGACCTCAAAGTGAAAGTCCCATTCGCGAAATGACACACGCCACAACTACAGCAGTAGCCAACAGATGATTTATTAACATTATTCTGATGGCTTTCAACCATAACACATTAAATTCCACCCAAGTGACTACCCTTGTGACTATTTGTGCAGTTTCTTTCTCTTACGCATGCTCCTACATAGTGGTTCCCCAGTGGCATCAGCAGATGTGGAGGCCCCTTGCTCACTTCCTTGCTGCTCCTGTCTGGACACCTTTGGCGGGCATCCTCTGGGGTTGCGAGCCTGTAAGGGCTGCACAACAGTCTGCTGCTCCTGCGGCTGTGCAGGGGTTGAGACGCCGATCTCAATTGGGTGCTGACTCAGGTGGGGCTCTGACCGAGGACTTGTCAGTGGCATGGAAGTTTGAGCGCTTGGAGAGGAGCCCCCACCTCCTTGTTCTCTGCCACCATCATCCCTCTCATGGGTCAGGTCCCCCTCAGCGCTTGCAAGTGGCGAGAGAGCACCTTGCTGCACATCAGGGGAGCCATGGGGACCCGTGTCGGGACTGGCAGTCCTTCTCAGAGGGACTGCCATGAAGGTCTGGTTTCTCTGTTCAATAGCTGCCCATCGCTCCTCCAGAGATGTCAGTCTAGCCTGAACACTCACCATGTTTTCAACACTCGCGCGACTTATCTCCTCCATGGCCGTAGCCAGCCTTTCCACGGAGGTTGCCATCCTTTCCATGGTAATGCGTTGATGTGCCAATGACTCCACAAAGGCTCTGCTCATGTTAGCGACGGACTCCTCCATTCGCTCCACATTCGCAGCAACCCTGGAGACAAAACCTGCCAGAGACTCCTGCATATTTTCCTGGAGTGCCATCACCGCTGATACTGTGGATGGACCCAGAGGCAGAGGGTCGACATGCAGCTGAGCCGAGCTGGGAGAGTGCTGCGCCCTCCGACTAGGACTCTCCACTGCTGTCCCTGTCTCCACCATCTGCTGAGGCTCACTTGTGAGCTGTGATACACCAGGTGACATCACTACTCTATGTCCCGAAGGTCCCACCGAGGTGTGAGTGTCTGCGCTGGTGCTGGGTGCATTGCCTTCTGCTGACGCTGCGCCCTCAGAGGTTGCAGCTTCCTCTGAGGAGTCTGGATGCTGAGGCTGAACCTCCTCCTGCGTCCTGGAGACGGGAGCTTGCGATGGTCCTGTGGGGGAGTAAAGGAAAGTGTCAGAGATGAGAGGCCAGGGTTACCTGCACAGTGCTTATTGCAGATGATCAGAGGTCCATCTGCTAGAGCTTCCAAGTCATTATCAGCGAGTCATGCAATGCAATTGAGAGAGTTGGAAAACTCTTCTGTCACCAGCTTGCTCTGCTGCACCGGTCTCTCCGTCCCCCACTTGTGTGTCGTCCTGGATGCCGACGATCTCCAGGATCGCCTCCTCCCATGGGGTCAGCTGGGCTAAGGAGGCTGCCCCTCCCCCTGTCCTGGCTCGCTCTTTTCGGTTGTGAGCTCTCTTTTCCTGCAATGGGGGAGACAAGTGGAGTTTGAGCGAGAATGAAGGAGTGAGTGTAGAGAATCGATGGCATAGATGCTTAGAAGGAGAGAAAGATGGAGTGAGATGGCAAGACCAAGGGCCCTCCCTATGTGATGTAAGTTGTTTTCATAGCATGACAGTGATAGGGAGTGTGAGGGCTGCATAGTCCATTAGTTAGGTGAATGTGACCATAGAGAGAGAGGGAGTGGGAAAGGGTGCATGGATGTGAGTGTCAAGTGGGATGTGGAGGAAGAGATTGGTAAAGCTGAGAGCTGGTGAGGAAAGGCAATGGGGATCAGATTAAGAGTGGTGGGAACATCATACTCACTTTTCCAGTGCGCAGAAGGTCATGGAAGCGTTTCCGACACTGGATCCATGTTCTGCTGGTATTCGAGCTGGCGTTCACCTGCTCTGCCACCCTCAGCCACACAGCCTTGGTTTGCTGGGGTGGCTTCTTCCTCCCCGAGGAGGGGAAGAGCACCTCCCTGCTCTCTGTCGCTCCCTCCACCAATGCCTGGAGGGCTGCCTCGTCAAATCTGGGGGATGCCTTACTCCGATGTGTCGCCATGATTGATGATGGTAGCAGCAGCTGCCAGGGCCAGAAGCTTGGCACTCTGCTGAAGTGAGCAAGGCTTGTGGAAGCCCTTAAATGAAGCAGCAGTGATGATGTCATCGGAGGCGAGCTTCCCACCTGAAAAGCTCACTGGCTAGGGGTTCCCACACGTGGGGAATCAATTGGGCTATAAAATCAAAATTGCATCAATTTCCCACATCGTTCAGGATTCGTGTGGGAAACACGAAATGTGGGGAACACGACCCCAACCCGCCCCCGTAGCAAAATCCAGCCCATAGAGTGGAAACAGCAGAACACCACACATTTGTTGTTCACTTCACACCCCAATGCCACCTGATAGCATTGGAACTTCCTATGTGAAAACTGTCTGTTGCACAAAATGCAGGATTCAGAGAATCATTGAATAGTACAGCACAGAAGGAGGCCATTCAGCCCATCGAGTCTGCGCCGGCTCTTTCGAAGAGCAATCCAGTTAGTCCCACTCCTCCGCTCTTTCCCCCTTACCCCGCAATTCTTTCCCCGTCAAGTATTTATCCAATTCCCTTTTGAAGATTACTATTGAATCTGTATCCACCACCCCATCAGGCAGTGCATTCCAAATCCTAACAACTCGTTGCATAAAAAAGATTTTCCTCATGTCGCCTCTGGTTCTTTTGCCAATCACCTTAAATCTGTGCCCTCCGGTTATCGACCCTTCAGCCATTGGAAACAGTTTCTCTTTATTTACTCTATCTCAATCCGTCATGATTTTAAACATCTCTATCAAATCTCTTCTTAGCCTTCTCTGCTCCAATGAGAACAACCCCAGCTTCTCCAGTCTATTCATGTAACTGTAATCCTTCATCTCTGGAACCATTCTAGTAAATCTCTTCTGTACCCTCACCAAAGCCTTCACGTCTTTCCTAATGTGTGGTGTCCAGAATGGGACACAATACTCCAGCTGGGGCCGAACTAGTGTTTTATGTAGTTTTAGCATAACTTCCTGGCTTTTGTACTCTATGCCTCTATTTATAATCCTTGGGAATACTTTTTGGAACAGTAAGATTTTGGTGGTCCCTATTGCCCTGCTAAGTCTTAGATGGACATCACTGCTGTATTGTGCTGTAGCAACAGATTGGCAATGTCTTAGTAACGGCAGCTCATATATGAGGAAACAAAGATGGCCATTGAAGTGGAGTACCGAGAGGCTCTGTTCTCACCACACAAAGGAAATTGGAAATCACGAAAAACAGTCCACCAATGATGAATCCTAATGAACTACGTCGTTCACATAGTCAAACAATTGTGTTCAGTGCACTCAGCCATTTCTTGATTTCATGTGGAATGGATCAAACTGGGATCTCTGATGATGGGGACTTCAGAAGGAGACCAAGAAGGATCGTATACTCGGCACTTCTGGCTGAAGACGGTTGCACCTGTTTCAGCCTTGTCTTTTGCACTCATGTGCTGGGCTCTGTCTTCATTGAGGATGAGGATGGTTGCTTAATTGTCCACCACCATTCGCTTTGACCTTATCTGTTGCTTACATGATTGTTTAGATCTGTCTACAGTAAGCTGCTTTCACTCTACAGCATGCCTCTAGTCCTGTGTTGTAGCTTCATCAGGTTGGCACCTAATTTTCAGTTCTGATTTTTGCTGCTCCCAGCATGCTCTTCTACATTGGTACGATAGCTAAATACTGCAGATGCTGGAAATCCGAAATAACAACAGAAAATGCTGGAAAAACTCAGCAGGTCAGGCAACATCCGTGGAGAGAAATTTGAGTTGACGTTTCGGGTCGAAACCCTTTTTCAAAACTGGAAAGGAAATAAAATAGATCGAAGGCAGGGCTGCGATCGAACAAAAGAAGTAAAAGAGACATTAAAAGGTATTCAAAACCAGACGAGATGGTAATAGGCCAGTGGAGACAAAAGACAGCTGAGGTTAGGTGTGAAGTGTACTGGCAGGATAAGAGACAGCTGCCAGGTGGGAGAGAGGAAAAAAAGGAAAGGGGAGGGGGGGAAAGGATGACCCAAAACAAAGGGGTGGAAAAAAATATAAGTAAAAAAGTAATAGGGGCCGAGGTTATGATCTGAAATTTTTGAACTTGATATTGAGTCTACATTCCTCATTAAACCAGGGTTGGTCATCCAGCTTGCTAGTGATGTAAAAATGAGGGATATGCCAGGCCATGAGGTTGCAGATTGTGATGGTATAAAATTCTGCTGCTAGTGATGGCCCATAGTGCCACATGGATGCACAGTTTTGAGCTGCTGGATCTGTTCTTAACCTGTGCCATTTAGCACGATGGTAGTGCCACATGACACAATGTGTGAAGATGGGACGTGGTCTCCACAAGGACTGTCTGGTGGGCACTCCTACCAATGCTGTCCTGCTCAGGCACATCAGCGACAGGTAAATTGGTGAGGATGAGTTCAAGTAAGTTATTCCCTCATGTTGGCTCTCTCACCACCTCCCGCAAGCCCAGTCTAGCAGCTGTGTCCTTTAGGTGGTATTACAAAGCCACACTTGGTGATGGACATTGAAGTCTCACACTTGGAGTATATTCTGTGCACTTGCTACCCTCAGTGCTTCCTCCAAGCGGTGTTGAACATGAAGGAGTACTGATTCATCAGCTGAGGGATGGCGGTAGTCAGTAATCAGCAGGAAGTTTCCTTGCCCATGTTTGACCTAAAGCCATGAGACTTCATGAGCTCTATTTATCTGTAATTGCTAGCTTTAGCCCTGCTAATTACATTTTCAAATTCTGTATAACATGAGGTTAAAATTTCTTCACAGACATACAAGTGAAGTATTAAAATATCATTTGTTTTTCGAGAGGCTTCGAGGGAAACCAAACTTTAAACATTCAGCAAGATGCTTTCAATGAAAGGCACACAGTTGAATAAACCTGAACAGTTCTGTTCTCTTAAAGCTGGCATGCTCAAGTACCCACCAGTAGATCTGTGTGGAGGCGAAATGTAGGTTTGTGGTGTCCAGGAAGTATTTTGTTGAGACCTACGTATAGGTTTGCAATAGTACATAGGAACATAGAAACAGGAGGAGGCCATTCAGGCCCTCGAGCCTGTTCCGTCATTCACTTGCCTAACAAAAATCTATCAATCACAGTTTCAAAATTTTCATTTGACCTAGCCTCAACAGCTTTTTGGGGAGAGAATTCCAGATTTCGACTACCCTTTGTGTGAAGACGTGCTTCCTGACATTACCCCTAAACAGCCCGGCTATAATTTGAAGTTTGTGCCCCTTTGTTCTGGACTCCTCCACCAGAGGAAATAGTTTCTCTCTATCTCTCCTATCAAATCCTTCAATCATCTTAAACACCTCAGCCAAGAAATTGGAGCCTTTAGCGCCGGCCGTTAAATCCGGTTTTGAAGAAAAAAATGGCGGCCACCTTGCTTCTGCCGCGGAATGCAGCAGACGCCATATTGGGCAAGTCGGCAGTGCTGCCATTGCCTATGCTCGCTGCAAGTATTTGATTACCAGGAGCGTGACGTCAATTGGCGTGCAACGCCAAATTGACGCACGCTCAGCGATTTTGGATGTTGCCGCTCCTCTTACCGCCCTTTCCAAAGCACGCCCGTGCGTGCAGCCATGATTGCACATCAGCAGATTGAATGGCTGCTCTATACACTTTAGATGCCGGCTCTCAACCGGAGCAGGCCAGTAAGTTCTGGCACATACAGTGAAAAGCCTCTGTAATAAAAAAGCTTATTCACTGTGTATGTGCAGTAAAAGAAAAGGTTGCTTTTATTTGTATTCTAGGGAGTAGAAACAGAAATATTGGTTATGTTTTTTAAAATATGACAGATTATTCTGTTTTTGCGCTTTTATTTATCTTGCATACCCTCTCTGTCAACCGAGAAACATAAGCAGAAACATAGCAGGTCACTTTAAGAAAACACAATCTCCTGAGAACGCCGTACCAATCCTTCAGACCCAACCTTCGGCCTCCCGTTGATGTTACCACCGGAAAGAGCGCATTGCACGGGAGCTTCTGCGCTGCGCTTATTTAAATCAGTGGGCAGCACCAAAGTACCAGTGCTGCCTGCGCTCTTCTTGTGGACGGCCGTTAACCCTGGCAGGCGGAGGCACAGCCCGTTTTTGGGCTTAATCGAATTTCTAGGCCCTCACATCTTAAACAAGCTAAATAAACACATGAAGGAGAAAGGAACAGATGGAGATGTTGATGAGGTGAGATGAAGGAGGGTGGGAGGAGGCTTGTGTGGAGCACAAACACCGGCATGGACCCATTGGGCCGAATGGCCTGTTTCTGTGCTGTAAATACTGTGTCATACTATGTAACACCTCAATTAGATCACCACTTAATCTTCTATACGCAAGGAAATTCAAAATTAGTCTATATAACCTGTCCTCATAAGTTAACCCTTTAGCCCCAGTATCATTCTGTGAATCTGCGCTGCACCCTCTTCAAGGCCAATATATCCTTCCTGAGTTGCAGTGCCCAGAACTGAGTGCAGTACTCTAACTGGAGTCGAACCCATTATATAACGGTGACATAACTTCCACCCTTTGTATTCCAGCCCCCCTTGAGATAAGGGCCAACGTTCCATTAGCCTTTTAAATTATTTTTTGTATCTGTTCACTAGTTTTTAGCGATTTCTGTACTTGAAAGGATCTCTCTGCTCCTCCGCAGTTCCTAGCTTCTCACCATTTAGAAAATACTCTGATCTACCTTTCTTAGGTCCAAAGTGGATAAGCTCACATTTCCCCACACTGACCTCCATCTGCTACAGTTTTGCTCACTCACTTGATCTAGTGAAGGGAATACATTGAGACTCACATGTATAGAATGAAATCAAACAAAGGAACACTGGTAATTGTTGGCTTCCAAGGACCAATCTTCAGAAGACAAAGTCCTTTAAAGTGGCAGCCTATGATTCTCTCTTCACGGGGGCAGAGAAGAACCAGATTGCCTTTCTCTTCCAAAATTAGAAGCATTATGAACAAGTCAACACTGTGTAATTAAGGTTTACAAATTATCAGATCAGCTGAGCCTACTACTGCTAGAGTGTATTAGAAATTAAAAATTCTAACTTTGAACATTAAGGGTTAGAGATTACTTTTTACCATACAATTATTTTTTAAAAATTTAAAGTAACATTTTGCTTTTTTTTAAATAGAGGACAAAGAGACTTTGGCTCAGTCCCCTAAATGACGTTGAAAAAACCAAGTGATGTTGTTTTTCTTCCAGGGAAAACCTTATCAGCCTCAGCGTTATCGCTACTCAGGGTGTGAAAAAGCTAGGAACCATTTTGCTGCTTTTGTTAATACATTACGTCTGTAATTAAGCTGTGATTTCTTTTTAAATACCCAATGACACTCTATGGTATTTTTATTCCCTCTTCACTACAGAGTCACAGTGTAAGGTGACAATGAGACTCAAATCCCAAACCACAGGATTGTGAAAAGAATGCTTTAATAGCAAAGCTTGTTGACAATAAACAGTAAAGTTAGAAGCCAGGGTTCCCACTAGCTCCTGAGCACTGTCACACCTCAGATAACATTGCAGCAAAGTAATAAAAATTAAAAGTACATGGTTTGACTTTATTTAGAAACCATTCTGAATATATGGAAATGTGCTATGGTCTTCCACACGTCCCCTTATTTCTAGTTAACATTATTCAAATTCAAATTTCCACAGCAAGGTGCCCCTGTGGTTTAGTGGGTAAATGAAAAAAAATTAAAAGGAATAGCATTTAAATAGGAGCAGAACAAAGGGAAAGGAAATAAAAATACTAATGAGGGAGGAAGTATAAGTAGATTTACTTTCTCTCTTCTATGCATTTTTCTTTACAGATTTCCAACATTTGCAGTTTTTTGTTTTTCATTACAATAATGTTGTGTTGCTTATTTAAAATATAATTCGGCAGTGATGGCATCCCAATAACATTTCGTATTTCTTCAGGTTATGTCAGCACTACTTTTATCTGTAACATTGGGCTGGATTTTGTGGGGGGGGGGGGAGGGTCAGTGGGCAGGATCGGTGGCGGGTCAGGTGGGAGAGTATTTTTTTCCCCAACGGGTCGGGACCCCACTGTGAACCCGCCACCACGCACCTTTACCAAATGTCGGGTCTGTTCAGCGGCAGGGGAGGCAATTAAAATGATGAGTGGCTGGTTTACAGCCACTTATCAATGGTTTTTTCCCAGCTTTTGGAATTGACAGGTTGCCCATCGGTTTCCCGCTGTGCCTGGACCTCATCTGTGAAGCTGAGGCGGGAGGTCAGTGGCCATTAAATCAGCTGATGAGTTGACAACTTCAAATGTCAAGTCAAAGCTCCCAACTGATTGAGACATGTTCCATTATCCACTCGCTTCTGTAAACTGCATTTTAGCTACAGATTCAGGATGCTGCCAGACCTTACACAAGTCTCCATCCAGTCTGACCTCATTACCTCTCCCATCATTGACAGATTGCTTCTGTCATTTCTACTTCACCTGCCATCTATTCCATCAGCATAAGTGCTGAAACTCTCTCACCTTGGTCCTCACAATCCCACCACAATCAGCCCCAAAACCAGCAGCACCAGGCACACCAGCAGCACCAACAACAACACCACCAACCTTCTCCGCAATCACCTGATGCTGCACAGGACACAGGGCATCAGCACCTGACCACGTTGCTGCCCGGGAGGCCAGGGTTGGCCACACCAAGGTCAGATTTACTTCACCTGACACTATACACCCTGGCTGCCACATGATGCGCCAGGTTGGCACCACCCCACACCAACACCATCTATTGCGGGGGGGGCGGTACCGTTAAGTCTCACCATTCACTGCAACTCACTAAGCCACTTCCAAAGGTGCACACAAATCTGTCCAAGAATGCAAAGTGCTGAAAATAAAGGTTTCAATGTTTGACACCACATTAACAGAAACTTTACATGAACATTGCATAAAACACCCAAGTGCCTACCACTTGTGTGTTGTTAGTTGGTATGATTGCACTAGGATGAGGGTGAGTGTGAGGGATGGCTCGTGAAATGGGGATGTGATAATGTAGATAGAGAGGGATGGGTGGAGGTGCAAGGTAAGTTGGTGTGAGTAAGGATGTGCAGGAGTAGGTTTGGGATATCGGAGTGATGGGGATGTGGTGAGAGGTATAGCAAGATGAGGTTGAGTGTGGCTTTGTACTAACGTTTCCTGATCTACTGAGATCATTGAAACGTTTGCGGCACTGCACCCAGGTCCTCCTGACCACATCCCTGCTTGTGCCCTCCTCTGCAATGTGCAACCAGGCTGCATTGATCTCCTGGGGTGGTCTCATGGGAAGGGAAGAGGTCCTCCCTGTGTGCTGTGACTCCCTCCATAAGCATATGGAGGGAGTCAGGGAGAGCCTGGGTGCAGCCGTGCACCTCTGTGCAGTGCTTGTCAGTGTTTGCAACACCCCAATGCTGTAGAACACTGACAGCACAAATGTCAAAATAAATTTGGCCATGGGCCCTTTAAGGAAATCGGCTGATGACGCGTCATCAAATAACGTCACCAGACCCATTTCCTCTAATTGGCCGGAAAATGTTCTGGGAGGGCTTAACAAGCCCAATCAAGGGAAATTCATTTCAGAAGCCGGGATGGAGACAGATGCGAGATCGGGACCCGCCATCGACATCGCCCACCACGGACCCGCCGAGGTTCGTAAAACCGCGGCCATTGTTTTCATTTTATTAATGAACAGAAAGCCACTGGATGAATGCCTATTAGGAATGGGGACACAGAGCTATTCGTTCCAAAATAATGGTATTAAATCTAATCGGTGGTTTGTAAGGGTAGGTTAGATGGACCAATGGGGATTGATTTTCACTGCCTTCGCCTGGCGTTAATGGGGCGATAAAGGCCTCAAAATGTAGTCAGTCGCCTTACCCTCCCTGTTAACATCGGCGATGCGACTGGCCTACCTCTGGGCGTCCAAAGCACCCGCCTGTTTCAGGTGAGAGGCCCATTTTGAATTGGAATCATTCTCCTATGATGTAAATACGACTCCGATTGCCATTTTACGTCGGAACTGGTTGCAGCCTGTGCCATGCACACTCTGACCAGTTCCATGGGCAATGGAACCGAAGACGACCACCAAAAAGTAAGTCTTGAATCTTTTTTGTGGGCCCCGGAAGAGCAGGAGTGCACCTCCGGGGCCCACAGAAATAATCTGGGCCATTGCCAACCACCCCCACACTCCAAGACCATGATCCCGCCCCCCCCACCCCCCCCAAAACCATAACTCACCTTGCTGGCATATGCCCTGGCCTGAACTTGAAATTTAATCATGATATTTAAATGGCATTCATAAACTATTTGACCTTTGATACCATGGCCCCGATATTTACTGGGGTGGAATTTCCCAGCAGGGGTCCGGGTTTCCCCAAACACTCCACAATGTGCGTGTTTTTTCTTTACACAGGATCCCCGCCCAGAAGCCAGCCTGATTGAAAGACTTGGCTCCCTGTCAGTAGGGGAACGCAGCAGCAGAGACTGCAGCCCAGGAGCAGGTAAGATTGTGCTGCTCGGATAGAGATCGCGAGTGCTGGGGGGGGGGGGAGTGGGTACAGTGTGGCTTGTAGGGTCGGGGGCTGATCGCAGGGGGTTGGAGACTGATAGGGGGCAGAGATGGGGTTTCGGGGGGGTTGATGATATTAGGGGGGCAATCGTGGTGGGGGCCTGATCGTGGGTGGGGGGAGGGGGGCGGTGATCAAGGGGGGTTACTATCACGGGTGGGGGCATTGGTGATTGCGGAGTAGTTCCAATCGTGGGGTGGGGTCCGATCGCGGGGCAAGGTTTCTTATAGCGGACGGGGAGGATCCTATCACACCGAGGGAAGCATGTTAGCTTGGGGGGCTGGGAGGAAGCACTCCTGCTCCTCCTGGCCAACAAGCAGTGTTGTAAAGGCACTTACCTTTTCCAAACAGCAGTCCTCACCTCCCTTTAGCTGCCGGGTTTCCCGAGGCCTGGGAAACCAGCCAGCCAGGCTTAAATCTAAAACATAAATAAAATCTGAGGCACGCAGCCTCATTAATATATTTAAATGAGCAATCCGCCTCCTGGAAGTGGGTTGGTCACTTGGCCTCCATTCCAATATTTTAATTTGATTATATGCAAATATGAGAGGGTTATACTGCCCAACTAGAGTGAGTGTAAACTGCATGAATAAAGCACCTCTTAGAGGGGTAGCAGCTTATTTAAGTAACATTTTCATTTACTATTTTTCCAATGGATTTATAAAGAGCTTTTTTTGGTAAAAAGTTTTAAATCTATTTTTCTATGCATTTCTTTCATTTTCTGTTTTGTTTTTCTCCTTTTTCAGCATCAGAATGTGCTGAGAATGTTCCTACTAAAACAAAACGGCCAGGCGTTTCCTGCAACATCACCAAGAAGCTATCTTTTGTGAAATTATTGAAGGGCTTTACCTTCCGCTAATCTACCTGGAAGCCCGTTCCATATGAGGGAATACCTTGGGACTAGTGGCTGTAGTATGATTGAATTTGATATTAGGCTTGAGAGGGAGAAGAGAGAGTCACAAACCAGGGTTTTAAATTTAAGTCAGGCAAAACGCTGAAGGGACCAGAAACAAATTGACTGGGGTAAACGGGGCTGAACTGTTCATGGGGAAACCTACAGACAAACAGTGGGAAGTATTTCAAAGAGGTATTTGGTACAAAACCACTAAAAGATGGAGGCTCTGCTTAGGTACTTAAGGGAACAAGGTCAACAAATGTAATACGAGACAGTATCAAGCTAAAAGACTTGCATGAATGCAAGGAAAAGTGGAAATCCTTTGGATTGGGAGAACTATAAAAAAGCAACAAAGGGTTACAAAACAACTAATAAGAGGTGCAAGAAGAGAATATAAAAAAAACATTTGCAAGCAATATCCTTGTCATTTTCATTCTGGAGAAATGGGTTGTATGATCTTCAGACTGCTTTGAAGTTATTAAAACCAAGGGAATGTCGGTCTTAATACAACAATGCTGGAATTGCTGAATAACTATTTTATGTTAAGGCTAATCTTTTCCTTATTACCGTCTAAATAGAAGGGATTAAGTGATGATGGGTGGCATTAGCACTGGCTTTTTAAATCTAGTGGAAAGTTTGGTTGATGTTAAGTCTGGCATTAGTGCGAATGCTGCCTAAAGAAAGGATGGAAAATATGCTACCATCATTGTTAATACCTTGAGACTTGTAACGTCGAGTGGAAAATCTAACTCAGCCTCTGACTGTGGTCTGTTAAACCAACTCATTTTTTTCATAACTTGACATCCAACGAGCTTTCTCAGTCTATTTTTCTTTCACTTTTGTGAAAGAAACGATTTTGCTAAAGGTTATGGCTAAAAAAATATATGGGCTGAATTTTGCCGGTGCTCAGAGGGCGGGTGCGAAGACGGGTCAGCTGTCAAAATAGCAAAGATTGGCAGCGGGTAGGGAGCCCGCTGTCAACTCGCCTCCACGCGAGTCCCCCAGGTGCTGGGTGTGTCGGCGCTGAACAGACCCGACACCAAGCAGCGGGGGAGGCAATTTAGATCATTAAATAGGTTGTTAACATCCAATTAATGTTTATTTTAAGCCTACATTTCAATTTTACGTGCTCCCTCACAGGTTACCCGCTGCTCAGGGAACACGTCAGCTCAGCATTTCATGAATTGATTCTGCATTGGATTATCTGATTACCTGACAGCTGCCAAAGTTGTACAAAGTATAACATGTTACAGCTGTTCGCTTTCAGAGCTCAGAAACTGTTGGTTATTACATTTGGAAGACATATGGAAGCTTTGTGCAGCTTGCAAGTGTTTTAAGCCAACTCTCTATCCAGTGCCACCTCATTGGAACAACCTCTCTCACCGTTGACAGATTTGCTTCTGTCATCTCTCCGGCACCTGCCATCTATTACATCAGAGTGGGTTCAGTTTACACTCTCTCACCTTGGTCCTCAGAATTTGACCACGATCAGCCCCAACACAAGCAGAACCAGGCAGCCACAACAACAGCAAGAGCATCAACCTTAACCTCAACCACCTGATGCTGCACAGGGCCGAGGGCATCAGCGCAGGGCTGGACTTCATAGGAGGCGCTACCCCCAATACAGGGTTTACAGGCAGAGGATGAGCTTCCTCAACATGACTGACCAGCAGTATCAATGCAGGCTTAGGCTATTGCGCCAGGATATGGCGGATATTTGCAGATTGCTGGAGCAAGAGCTGCAACCCAGAGGAGCGGGTGGACACCCCTTACCAGCAGCTGTGAAAGTCACCCTTGCCCTCAACTTCTTCACCTCAGGCTCCTTCCAGGCATCTGTAGCAGACATTTGTGGCATCTCGCAGTCGGCTGCACATAGATGCATTACGCAGGTGACCGATGCCCTCTTTAACAAGTCAGCAAATTATATAAACTTTGCCACTGATGAAGCCAGTGCTGCTGAGCGTGCAGTTGGCTTTGCGGCTCTGGCTGGATTACCACGGAAGCAGGGCATAATCGACTGTGCACATGTGGCCATCAGGGCACCCCATCATAACCCAGCAGTGTTTATCAACTGCAAAGGCATCCACTCCCTCAACGTGCAGCTGGTCTGCAACCATAGGAAGATCATTCTCCATGTGTACGCCAAGTTCCCTGGGAACTGCCATGACTGCTACATTCCTCAGCTCTTCAGACCTCCAAACAGTCTTTCTGGCTGGTTGCTTGGAGACAAGGGCTATCCACTAAAGATGTGGCTCATGACACCTTTGAGGAGGACAACAAACGAGGCTGAGGAACATTACAATCAAAAACTGATCTCCACCAGAAGTGTCATAGAGCAGATGATAGGGTTGCTTAAAATGCGCTTCAGATGCCAGGGCAGATCTGGAGGAGCCCTGCAGTATGCACCAGCCAGGGTCTCCAGAATCGCTGTGGTCTGCTGCACCCTGCACAACATAGCACAGCAGTGAGGATTAGCGCTGCATGAGGAAGAAGGCGCAGAGCGCACAGCCTCTTCGGAGAAGGAGGAGGAGGAGGAGCATGGGTTTGAGGATGAAGATGATGAAGACCTTGAGCAGCCGGCGGTGCCAATGCCACCAGTACATGACCAAATTGCTGCCCATGATGCCAGGAATCACCTCATCATGGCCAGATTTAGTTATGTTCACGCAACACAGACATGCGTTGCCACATTGGCATCAGCCCACATCAACGCCATTAACCATCCCTATAATGACCAGTCCTATCATTTCAATCTCACCACCATTAATGGAGATTAAAATAGCCCTGACCATCCACTCTGCCACTTTCAAGCGTCAACACACATTTGCCAAGGACCACAAAGTTAATGAATTTTAAGATTTTTTCCACAAAATCACTTTAGCAGAAACTTGTCAATAACATTGAAAGAAACACCCAGTGACTACCCTTGTCACTATTTGTGTGGCATCTTTCTTTTCCAAGTGCTTCTACGTGGTGCAACCCCTGTGGCTTCAGCAGAGGTAGAGGCAGCCTGCTCACTACCCTGCTGCATCTACTTAGACGCCTTTGCCGGTTGTCCTCTGGGTTTTGGAGCCTGTGTGGGCCCTGCCAAAGTCTGCTCCTCCTGCGACTGTGCAGTGGCAGACTCGGCCATCGCTGTCTGTGGTGGCATCTGGGGCTCTGACTGAGGGGTAGGCAAGGGCATTGAAGTGTGAGGGCTTGGAGAGAAGCCCCCACTTCAATGTGCCCTCCCACCATCATCCCTCTCATGGGCCACCCGCACTTCTCTGCTAGCAAGTAGCTGGAGAGCACCTTGCTGCACATCATTGGGGCCATGAGGGCCCATGTCTATACTGACATTCCTCCTCGCAAGGACGTCTATGTGCCTCTGGTTTCTTTCCTCCATAGATGACCATCTATCCGTCATAGATGCCCATCTATCCTCCATAGATGCCCATCGATTTTGAATTGAGACCATGTGCTCATGCAACTGGAACATTGGCCCAGAAATTCGGGTCGGAGGCTTCCCGCGGGTGCAAGCCTCTGACCTGCACTTACCTAGCGCGCCGGCCATTGTGCTGTGGGCCCACATGGGATTCTGATCCTGGGCCTGCTCGAACTGCCGGCGCGCAGTGCTTGCGTATCCCAGGGGCGCAGTTAGTTCAAAGTGCCCCCTGGGATCACATGGGCCATGGAGAGCCAATGGTAGCAGGGAATCTGTATTCAGAGATTTGACAGGAAGACCTGTCAAATTTATGAATAGAGTTCAGCCCCAAAACATAACTAAAACTTCAAATACATTTTTTTTAAATCACATTTTTAAACTAACTATAAATTACATAAAATAACTATTTTAAACAATAATTTAAATTTTTGAAAAATTAATTACAGTTTCTAAAGTGGATAAAAAGAAACTTACCTTTCTTTAAAGTATTTAAAAATAATAAACCTGTGGAAAAAGTGTTTTAATTTTACTTAATTCACCACTTACCTTGTTAAAAGCAGGCCTCCTTTAGTATTGCTAGTTGGTGTCATTACATTAAGATGAGGGTGAGTGTGAGGAGTACATAGTAAGATGGGGATGCAATAATGTAGATAGATAGAGAGGGATGGATGAAGGTGCAAGGGATGTTGCATTGAGTTGCGATGTGCAGGAGTAGGGTTGGAAATGCTAAGTGATGAGGAAGTGATAACAGGCACAGCAGCATGAATGTAAGTGTGGCTTTCTACTCACTTTTCCAGATCATAGAAGATCATGAAAATGTTTGCGGCACTGATCCCAAGTCTTCATCACCCGTTACCTCCTCAGCTATTTGCAGCCAGGCTGCCTTGGTCTCCTGATGAGGTCTCTTCCGCCCACTGGCAGGGAAGAGAACCTCCCCGCGTGCTCTGACTCCCTCCACAAGAACATGGAGGGAGTCATCACTGAAGTGAGGAGCAGCCCTCTGCCTTTGTGAGCTCATTTTGTGAAGAAAACAAAGCATGCTTGAAATTGAGGAAGTGGGATGAAGTGGGGCCATGGGCCCTTTAAATATAACGGAAAAAGAAGCGTCAGCGCTGACGTCACCTGACCTGCACCTTGTAATAGGGTTGGGGAATGTGAAGGGCGGGCTTAACAAGGCCCATTAACGCAAAATCTTTTTTTCTCGGCGGGATGTAGACGACAGCGGGCTCGTAGCCCGCCAATGACCTCTCCCGCCCTGGACCTGCCTCGGTCGGCGAAATCGCGGCCTATATGTCATCTGCATTTTCCCTTATCGATCATGAGAATGGAAGGGCAAAGCACAGCTAGCATCAACTCCCCACATGGCTGTTCACAGTCTTCTGTGCTGTACACAGGATAACCCAGGGCAACAGCATCAGCTGGAAGGTCATGTCAGATTTTAAACAGTCTGCAGCAAGGAAAAAGAAATTCCTTTAGGGTGAGAGCTGAACAAACAAGTCTGTCAAATCCATTTCTGGCAGTTATGATTTCAAAGGTATCAGCGCATAAGTAAAAATCTGCACGGTATTCTGTTCATATCAGGTTCATGCTTTGTCTGAAATCCCTGGTTAAATTCAGAGTGCATTAGCATTGTGAAATATGATTGGCCCTGTGATGTGCCAAATAACTGCCCAAATCCGAAGTTAAAGCTTAAGACTGAAGCCTTTTATTAAATAAGAATCATGGCAGAGTTAACAAAGTCCATCATTGACCGAGCCCTTGGTAGAACAAACCAGAAGAGGGGTGGGGCCAGGGAGGAGTATTAGTGGTTCCCCCTAGTGGAACATTCCAGACATTACAAGTGCAAGTACAAATATCAGAACACAGTTATTTCATCACATTCACCCCCTGCTATAGATTCAGTCTGTCAGGTGGTCTGATAATCCTCTGGGAACGACGTAACTCTTGCTGAGGCTCCTCCTGGAGTACTAACTCCGGTTCATTCGAATTCCCAGAATCATCAGTATTTTCCACACTGAGGGTTTGTGTCTCTGAAGGTCCAATACCACGATTGAAAACTCTACTCTCAGAGTCGAACTCTTTGCGAGCTCCAGCAGGTGCAAGATCTTTAATAGAGACCGTATCCTCTCGCCCCAACCGAATATTGAATATACGCATACTGGGGATTAGCATGGAGGAGTTGTACTTCCTCCACCAGTGGATCAGTCTTGTGGCCTCTCACATGTCTGCGCAACAACACAGGGCCCGTGGTCGTCAACCATGTGGGTAACGATACTCCATTAGTAGCTTTTCTTGGAAAACTAAACATCCTTTCATGAGGGGTGGCATTCGTCGCTGTACACAAAAGAGACCTTATGGAATGCAGCACGCCTGGCAGGACATCCTGCCAGCGAGAGGTCGGCAGGCCTCGTGACTTCAGAGACAGTACGATAGCCTTCCACACTGTCGCATTTTCTTTCTCGACCTGCCCATTACCACGAGGGTTATAGCTGGTAGTTCTACTCGTTGCAATCCCCTTCGATAGCAAAAACTGTCGTAATTCTTCGCTCATAAAGGAAGAACCCCTATCACTATGTATATAGTTAGGCATCCTGAACAAGGAAAACAGTTGGCAGAGGCATTTAATTACAACAGCACTAGTCACATCCGGACAGGGGATAACAAAAGGGAACCGAGAGTACTCGTCTATAATATTAAGAAAATAGACATTACGGTCGCTCGATGGAAGGGGACCTTTAAAATCGAGACTCAAACGCTCAAATGGTCAAGTTGCTTTAATAAGATGAGCTGGCTCGGACGGCTTATAGAAGCGGGGTTTGCATTCAGCACAAACATGACAGGTTCTGGTCATTGTCCGGACCTCCTCAATAGAGTAGGGTAGATTGTGGGACTTAATGAAGTGGTTCATTCTGGTAACCCCAGGGTGGCAGAGTGCGTCGTGGAGGCTTTGAAGCTTATCTGTACCTAGACTAGCACATACTCCTCGTGACAAAGCATCCGATGGCTCATTAAATACTCCAGGCCTGTACTGAATATCATAGTCATATGTTGACAGTTCTATTCGCCATCTTAAAATCTTATCATTTTTGATCTTGCCTCTCTGCTTAGTGTTGAACATAAAGGCCACGGACCGCTGGTCAGTAATGAGCGTAAAACGTTGGCCAGCGAGATAATGTCTCCAATACCTGACTGCTTCAATAATCGCCTGTGCCTCCTTTTCCACTGAAGAATGTCGAACTTCTGGTCCTTGCAATGTACGAGAGAAGAAAGCTACTGGTCTACCAGCTTGGTTAAGAGTTGCTGCCAATGCAAAATCAGATGCATCACTTTCCACTTGAAAAGGGATCTTCTCATCCACGGCACATACCACTGCCTTCTCAATGTCCCGTTTGATATTAAGGAAAGCCTCCTGAGCTTCCGCCGATAGCGGAAAAGACGTCGACTTAATAAGAGGTCGGACTTTATCTGAGTAGCTAGCCACCCACTGGGCATAGCACGTGAAGAATCCCAGACACCTTCTTAAGGCTTTTACAGTGTGAGGTAAAGGTAATTCCTTAAGTGGGCGTAATCTTTCAGGGTCTGGCCCGATTACCCCATTCTCCACAACGCAACCAAGAATACACAAACGTGTAGTATTGAAGGTACACTTGTTTTCGTTGTAGGTCAGGTTTAACCTCTTTGCAGTCTCTAGGAACTTCGCGAGATTTTGATCATGCTCCTGTTGGTCACGCCCACAGATGGTAACATTGTCCAGGTACGGGAATGTTGCTTCCAACGCGTATTCATCCACCATACGATCCATCTCCCGTTGGAAGATGGATACCCCATTCGTCACTCCAAAGGGCACCCGAAGGAATTGGAACAGGCGCCCATTAGTTTCGAAGGCCGTATAAGGTCGGTCTTCTATTTTGATGGGGAGTTGATGGTAGGCAGACTTTAAATCAATGGTGGAGAACACGCGGTACTGAGCTATCTGGTTCACCATCTCAGAAATACGAGGCAAAGGATAGGCGTCTAATTGGGTATACAAGTTTATTGTCTGGCTATAATCGACCACAAGTCTTTTCTTCTCATTAGTTTTAACCACCACCACCTGGGCACGCCACGGGCTACCACTGTGTTCGATGACTCCCTCCCGTTGAAGCCTTTCCACTTCCTCTTTTATAAATGTTTTATCTTCTGAACTATACCGTCGACTCTTAGTCGCTATAGGTCTACAATTAGGAGCAAGGTTCGCAAACAAAGAAGGCGGGCTTACGTTTAAAGTAGAAAGGCCGCAGACTGTGAGCGGAGGCTGGGATCCACCATACTTAAGGGTAACGCTCTCATGCTGACACTGGAAGTCCAAGCCTAATATTAAGTTCACACACAACTGAGGTAATATGAGGTGTTTAAAATCCTTATACTCCGTATCCTTAACGGTCAATGTGACTTTACAATATCCAGTTACCTCCGAAGTAAGGGATTTGGACGCCATCACAATTTCACTTCAAGTAGGATACACCTTCAATGAACAGGAGTTAACAAGGTTGGGGTGTATAAAACTTTCAGTACTGCCACAGTCTATCAAACACCCAGTAGGACGACCATTAATCTTAATGTCCATCATAGATTTTGACAAGGAACACGGTATGGTCTGGTCAACCGTAGCCGAGGCTAGAGTAAAACGATAGGCGGCAGCAGAGAAGACATTGGGTACAGGATTACCCTTACACACTTTACTAAAATGTCCCCGTTTCTTACATTTAAAATAGGTAGCCTCTCTGGCTGGACAACTTTGCCTGGGGTGTTTAGATTGGCCACAAAAATAATACTTAGACCCATGGGGCACAGCCGCAACAATAGGATTAAGTGGGGGCTCCATTGGTGTTATGGATGCTTCCATACTCGGAACACACGAGGCTGAGAGAGATGCATGGGCTGATGCATACACTTCTGAATTCTTCTGGGCTACATCTAACGATCAAGCAGCAGCGACAACCGTTTTTAAAACTAACGAGTCGTTCTCGAGGAGTCTCTGTCTAATATAATTAGATCGGAGGCCAGATATGAAAGAATCGCGGATGGCTTCTTCCTGATACACTATGGCAGCGACAGCCTTGTAGTTGCAACCCTTAGCCAAAGCCTTAAGGTCCTGCAGGAAATCGTCCAGAGATTCCTCGGGTAATTGCCTGCGAGTAGACAGGAGATACCTGGCGTATACTTCGTTAACCGACTTAAGGTACTGGGCTTTAAGAGCTGCGAGGGCCTCTTCATATGTAGTAATATCTTCAATTATAGAGTAAGTTTGATGACTTACCAAGTTGGTTAGAAGACCCAACTTGTTAACCGTCGGATCGGTCGATGATGCGATGAAGTGTTCAAAACATCGGAGCCAATGCGTAAATTTCTTCAACGCATCTGCCGAATGGGGATTGATATCCAGACGCTCTGGTTTCAAAAATCGATCCATCTTCCAAAAGTTGTTATTTAATAAAATTGATGTGCCAAATAACTGCCCGAATCCGAAGTTAAAGCTTAAGACTGAAGCCTTTTATTAAATAAGAATCATGGCAGAGTTAACAGAGTCTGGTAACTTCTTCAAGGCCGTGATGATGGCAATAACATATTTTCCATCTTTTTAAATTATCGCCCAGTCATTTCATCTGCTTGTGCTCCTGACTATCCACGTGAAAAAATATCGACTTACTGATTTTTAACAGACCTCCTCCCAACACGACAACAAAAGCAAAATACTGTGGATGCCGGAAATCTGAACTAAAACCAGAAAATGCTGGACACATTCAGCAGGTCAGGCAGCATCTGTGGAAAGAGAAACAGAGTCAACGTTTCAGGTCGATGACCTTCCATCAGAACTGGAAGATGTTAGAGAATAACAGCTTTTTAACAAATAGCGAGTCAGGGAAAGGGGGGGGGGAGGGCAGGAAAGAACAAAGGGGAAGGTCTGTGATAGGGTGGAGGGCAGAAGTGATTTATTGACAAAAGGGATGATGGTGCGAGGCAAAAGGAGGTAATAATGAGTCAAGTATAGAAACAAAGGAGGTGTAAATGATTGCAGAAGAATAGCAGAGGAGGAGGGAAGCATGGAAAATCTGGCAATGTGAAGGCTTCCATGGCCCAGGAATGTGGCGGTAGAAAGGTGGGTAGACTGCAGGAGTGTGGACCACCTTGCCGGCCGACGGATAGGGGATCCCCACCCCAAGCACCAGCCCACACCTCCTCCAGATCCCAGTTGCTCTGGTGCTGCCGTCCTCCATTACTGCTGCCCAAGAAAATGGCAGCGGTGGTTAAGGCCAAAGTTGTTAAACTCAATGTTAAGGCCAGAAGGCTGTAAAGTGCCAAATAGAAAGATGAGGTTGCGTTGAGCTTCATTAGAACAGCGTCAGAAACCAAGGGCAGAGAGGTCAGAGTCGGGTGGAGAATTAAAGTGGCAAGCAATCGGAAGCTCAAGGTCACACTTGCAGACTGAATGGAGGTGTTCAGCAGAGTGATCATCTAATCTACGTTTGGTCTCTAAGTATATTAAGTTGGATGAAGCAGAAGAACATCACTATTTCACCTGGAAGGAGTATTTGGGCCCCTGGACAGTGGGAAGAGACAAGGTGAAAGGGCAGGTGTTGCATCTCCTGTAGCTGCATGGGAAGGTGCCGTGGGAAGGGTTGCAGATGTTGGGGGTGATTGAAGAGTGGACCAGGGTGTCACAGAGTGAACGGTTCCTTCGGAATGCTGAATGGGGAGGGGACGGGAAGATGTGTTTAGTTGTGGCAGGCAACACGCTGGAGGTGGTGGAAATGGCGGAGGATAATCTGTTGAATGTGAAGGCTGGTGGGGTGGAAGGTGAGGAAAAGGGGAACCCTATCATGGTTCTGGGAGGGATGAGGGTAGAAGTGTAGGAAATAGGACGGATATGGTCGAGGGGCCTGTCAACCATGGTGGAGGAGAATCCTCGGCTAGGGAAAAAGTAAGACATTTCAGAAGATCTGGTGTGGAAATCTGGTACATCAAAATTTGACGAAGACACAAAGATAGGCGCCATTGTAGACAGTGTAGATGAAAGCAGAAAATTACAAAGGGATATTGATGGATTAAGTGAATGGGCAAAACTGTGGCAAATGGATTTCAATGTAGGCAAATGTGAGGTCATCCACTTTGGACCTAAAAGGATAGAACAGGGTACTTTATAAATGGTGAAAAGCTAAAAACAGTGGATGTCCAAAGAGAGTTGGGGGTTCAGGTACATAGATCATTAAAATGTCATGAACAGGTACAGAAAATAATCAAAAAGGCTAATGGAATGCTGGCCTTTATATCTGGAGGACTAGAATACAAGGGGGTAGAAGTTATGCTGCAGTTTACAAAGCCCTGGTTAGACCACACCTGGAATACTGTGAGCAGTTCTGGGCATCACACCTTAGGAAGGATATATTGACCTTGGAGGGAGTGCAGCGTAGGTTTACCAGAATGATACCCGGACTCCAAGGGTTAAGTTACGAGGAGAGATTACACAAACTATTGCTGTATTCCTGAGAATTTAGAGGGTTAAGGGGTGATCTGATCGAAATTTTCAAGATATTAAGAGGAACAGATAGGGTAGATGGAGAGAAACTATTTCTGCTGGCTGAAGATTCTAGGACTAGGGGGCATAGCCTAAAAATGAGAGCCAGACCTTTCAGGAGTGAAATTACGAAACACTTCTACACACAAAGAGTGATAGAAGTTTGGAACTCTCTTCCGTAAATGGCAATTTGATGCTAGCTCAATTGTTGATTTTAAATTTGAGATTGATAGTTTTTTGTTAACCAAAGGTATTAAGGGATATGGGCCAAAGGCGGGTATATGGAGTTAGGTCACAGATCAGCCATGATCTCATTGAATGTTGGAACAGGCTCGAGGGGCTGAATGGCCAACTCCTGTTCCTATGTTCCTATGGAAGGTGGCATTGTCGGATCAGATGTGACAGAGACGGAGAAACTGGGACAATGGAATAGCGTCCTTACAGGAAGGGATGTTCTCTTCTGCTGCACTTCATCCAACAACACCTCTACAAGGTGATCATTGCGCTGCTATACCTTGGCTCGATTTTCCAACTTAATTGACTCCAGAGAAATTTAATCCACCACCAAAAATGCCCTCCCTTTGAAACTGCCCCTGCAGGCCTTAAGCAGCAATGCATATTCTGCCCCTCAAACAGCGAGCTCCCAATGACTGTCGTTATACACAGCGGGAGCTCGGTATGGTTATGTAAATAGGCCTGAACCCCAGAAGATGCAGCCCAGTGGGCAAAAATCCCAATACATTCCATTCTCACCTGCCCTGCAAACACCATCGAGGAGTCAGCCTTTTGCTCTCCTTACAAACTAGCAGCGGGAGAGTTTAAATGAATCTGTTAACGCAGTTTAATGTGTCTGCACTAGATTTCTTTGTGTTATTTTAACACAGTAGTTTACTTATTTATATTAAATATAAATTAGTTAACTTATTTATATTAAATGAGTTAACAGCACATTACAGTACAAAGAAATTTTAGGATAATGCATTAAGCAATGTATTATCGAAGGAATGAAACTCCCTCAAGCCTTAAGATGAGCACCATTGAGATTCAAACTAATCTATGTAATTCAAAGTCTTCCATACAGCATGTGTCACACTAAGGCATCAAAAAATGATCCATCATACTTTTCTTATTGGCTGAAATGCTATCTCTTTGGTTAACCATTCTGATGTGCTCAGATATCCAACAAGTAATCAAAGTTCTCACTACCAATCATGAATGAGGTACTCACACAAACCAAATACATCAAATCGTTCAAAGTTTCTTTCAAAACTACCGAACAGGAATTAGCAACTGCCACAAAAGTAAGCCAATCAAATTGCTCACAGCAGTTTTTTGAAGTTTGTTTCGCTGCCATTTCCTCCCTGGCTCAGCTCAACATACACAGCTAAAAAGAATATCTATAAATTACATAGAATTACATAGGACATACAGCACGGAAACAGGCCATTCGGCCCAACCAGTCCATGCCGGCATTTATGCTCCACTCAAGCCTCCTCCCATCCTTCCTCACCTAACTCTATCAGCATAACCGTCTATTCCCTTCTCCCTCATGTGCTTGTCTAGCCTCCCCTTAAATGCATCTATACTATTTGCCTCAACCACTCCCTGTGGTAGCAAGTTCCACATTCTCATTACTCTCTGGGTAAAGAAGTTTCTTCTGAATTCCCTATTGGATTTCTTGGTGACTATCTTATATTGATGGCCTCCAGTTTTGCTCTTCCCCACAAGTGGAAACACTCTCTCTGTATCTGCTCTATCAAAACCTTTCATAATTTTAAAGATCACCAATAGGTCACCGCTCAGCCTTCTCTTTTCAAGAGAAAAGATACCCAACATTTTCATCCTTTCCTGATAGATATAACCTTGCATTTCTGGTATCATCCTTGTAACTCTTCTCTGCACCCTCTCCAGCGCTTCTATATTCTTTTTATAATATGGTGACCAGAACTACACACAGTACTCTAAGTGTGGTCTAACCAAAGTTCGATACAAGTTTAGCATAACTTCTCTACTTTTCAATTCTATCCCTCTAGAAATAAACCCTAGTGCTCGGTTTGCTTTTTTTTATGGCCTTATTAACCTGCGTCGCTACTGTTAGTGATTTGTATATTTGTACTCACAGATCCCTTTACCCTCTAACCCATTTAGATTCTTATTTTCTAAATAATATGTGACCTCCTTATTTTTCTTACCAAAATGTAATACCTCACACTTATCTGTGTTGAAATTAATTTGTCAATTATATGCCCATTCTGCAAGTTTATTGATGTATTCTTATAATTTGTTGCAGTCCTCCTCAGTATTGACTATCCCCCCCAATTTGGTGTCACCCGCAAATTTAGAAATTGTGTTTTTGATTCCAAAGTCTAAATCATTAATATAAATTGTGAACAGTGGTGCCAACACTGATTCTTTTGGAACACCACTACCCACCTTCTGCCACTCTGAATAGCTTCCCTTAACCCCTACTCTCTGCTTTCTGTCTTGAAGCCAGCTAACTATCCATTCTGCATGCTCTGACCTTATTCATTTGTCTATTTTTTGGCACCTTATCGGAGGACTTTTGGGAATCTAGATAAATTACTTCTACTACATTACTGGTGTCTACTCTCTCTGCTACCTCTTCAAAGAATTCAATGAGGTTGGTCAAGTAAGACTTTCCCTTTTGAAAACCATTATTCATTATTATACTTTTGGTTTCTAGATGTTTTCCTTTTTTCTCTTTCAGTAGAGATACCATTATTTTTCCTACTACTGATGTTAAGCTGACTGGTTTATTATAGTATAACATTAGCTACCCTGGCACTACACCTTTTCTGATGTATTATTAAATATGTGTAATAGGGTTCCTGCTATTTCTTCTCTAGATTCTTTGAAAATGCATGGATGCAATCCATTTGGACTAGGGTTTTACCCTCTTTCAGCTTGATTAGTTTATTTAATATTTCTCCTCTTTTTATTTTAAATATGGTTATTGTGGTGTATGTAACCTGTTCCACCTTAAGAGAACTTAAGCCTGTTCCACCTTAAGAGATGTACTACTTTCTCTGGCTGCTGTATACGTAATACCGGTGGTGACCACACCGGTATATAAGCACTGTGTAGTAATATTGTATTCAGTATAGTCCCTACCTCCAACCAGTAAAGACCTGTTGAATTTAATCTTGTAGTCTGTGTAGTAATTATCACTATAACACACAGACTTAACAGTGGCGACGAGTCCGATTCTTACCCTGCGGCAGTTATTTCCACGGCGGCTTCGTCCACAGACAGGACGTCGAAGAGAGGTTTCCACCCTCATCACCCTACTGGAAGACACGTCGAGCGGCAGGCATCGAGAAACCGGAGTGCAGAAGACATCCTGACCTCGAAGCCTCCATCAGCGACTGTCAGCTTTCTTCTTTCTACCTCGGTGGTGGGTAAGCCGGGCAGCGACGCGACAGAAAGTGAACCGCGTTGGCTGTACAGACGGGGCTGGGAAGACAGAGGAATAAGGGCGGTGAGATCGATCGCGACCGGAGATAAGGGCCGGGCCGCTTTCGAGCGAGAGGCGCAGCGCGGGGACATCGATCGCGACCGGAGATTAGGGCCGCATTCGGGCTAAAAGGCGCAGCGTCTGGGGAAACTGAAGGCGCGAGAGCCGCGGTGAAGCGGAGACAGCATCGGGGGACGGTTGAAGACCGCCAAGCGCGGGAAAACCGCCATTTTGTGGGCGGAGGACGACGACAAGAGCGGGAAGCCGCCATCTTGGATAACATAAAAATACAATAAATTACAACGATGCCTAAACATGGGAACATTAATACCTTTGATAGTGACATCGAAGATTGGGCCATGTATGTAGAACGCATACAAAATTATTGTAAGGCAAATAAAATTCCTGATGCAGATAAAGCACTAACATTATTAAATTTAATGGGTGCGAAGACATATGGGCAATTGAAACACCTGTTATCACCAGATGAACCGGCGGATAAGACGTTCGATGAGATTGTTACTGTCCTGAAAAATCATCTAAACCCCACGCCGCTGATGCTAGCGGAACGATTTAAATTTTACGACAGAAGGCAGCTGCAGAATGAAAGCAATGCTGAATATTTGATGGAATTACGTAAGCTAGCAAAATATTGTCAGTTTGGAACGGGACTGACAGAGGCACTACGAGATAAATTTGTGTGTGGTTTATTTAAACAGGATACACAAAAGCGACTGCTCGAGGAGAATGAGCTGACGCTTGAGAAGGCGGTCACTATGGCAGCAGCACACGAAGCCGCAGCGAGAGGCACGGCAGTAATGCAGCTACGGTCACCGGAACTCGGTACAAACAAATTGGGTTTGAGTTCTGTCAAATGTTATCGTTGTGGAAAGACAACGCACGATCAGAACCAGTGTTGGTTTAAAAACCAAGAATGCAGAACGTGTGGCAGGCTTGGCCACATAGCTAAAGTATGCCGGTCAGGAAAGAAGACCAGCAACAAAAAGTCACCGCAAGGAAAATACGCAAAGGTACACAAGGTGACAAAGAACAGTTTGACCGAACAGAAGTCAGATTCAGACGCTAGCAGTAATGAACTGGATAGCTTAAGAGTACACAACGTTGGTAAGGATGCAGATCTCCAGACAATTTGGGTCACTCTTCAGATAGCAGGAGTCCAAGTAAAAATGGAATTGGACACTGGATCGGCATTGACGGTCATGAATAAGAAAGATTACAGAAGATTATTCCAACATATTCCCCTACAGGATACGGAGATTATATTGAAAACATACACGGGGCAAAGAGTGTACCCCATCGGAAAAATAGAGGTAGCAGTGGTCCACAAGGGCGAAGAAAGCCAAGTAATGGACTTATATGTGCTACCTGAAGGAGGTCCACCACTACTAGGATGGGAGTGGATTAGGAAAATGAATATGGACTGGCACTCCTTGAAGGCACTAACGGTAGATTCCGGGGAAACAGATGTCAAACCTAAACGATTGTCCAGAATATTGGATGATGCTAAAGAGGTGTTCCAGCAGGGACTGGGAACACTGAGAGGAATTACGGCAAACATCAAGATTGATGAACATGCACAACCAAAATTTTTTAAAGCCAGACCGGTACCCTATGCAATACGACCTACTGTTGAAGCGGAACTGGAAGCACTAGAACGTTCAGGTGTACTGTCTAAGGTAGATTGGAGTGAGTGGGCTACGCCCATTGTTCCCGTTATGAAACGTCCTGCGAGCAACAAGCCAGGAGATCCAGGGAAGGTTCGCATCTGTGGAGATTTCAAAATCACCGTTAATCCGGTGCTTCACACGGTGCAGTATCCGCTTCCACGGATTGAGGATATTTTCGCTTCATTGTCTGGCGGGAAACACTTCACCAAGATAGACCTGGCGCAGGCGTACTTGCAGATGGAGGTTGAGGAAGAGTCACGCCAATACCTCACGATCAACACGCATCGAGGGTTGTACCGGTACAATAGGCTGGTTTTTGGAGTGGCATCGGCTCCAGCAATTTGGCAGAGGGCCATGGAGCAGGTATTACAGGGAATTCCAGGCACACAATGTTACCTGGACGATATTCTGATCACAGGTGATGATGATGAACAACATCTCGCAAACTTGGAACTGGTGCTCAACAGACTGAAAGAGTATGGACTTAGAGTAAATCGGCAGAAATGTGAGTTCTTCCAGAAGCGGATCTCGTACTGTGGCCATGTCATTGACTGGGAGGGGCTTCATAAGTCTCCTGACAAGATTGAGGCAGTTGTAAAGGCTCCCGCTCCGGAGAATGTCTCTCAGTTGAGGTCGTTTCTAGGATTAATTAACCATTACCATAAATTTCTGCCAAATCTATCCACGGTACTGCACCCGTTAAACGCTCTTTTACAGAAAGGGGTACCATGGGAATGGGGCGAAAACTGTAAGAAGGCATTTCGCAAAAGCAAAGAATTGATCACCTCAGAGGAAGTGTTGGCTCACTTCAACCCGACACTGCCTATTCGGTTGGCTTGTGATGCTTCTCCATATGGTATTGGGGCAGTACTCTCACACAAGTTGCCAAATGGCACGGAAAGGCCAGTCGCGTTTGCATCCAGATCATTGACCTCCGCTGAGCGCAACTATGCGCAGATCGATAGGGAGGCTCTTAGCCTTGTATGGGGAGTGAAGAAGTTTAATCATTACCTGCAGGGCCAAAAATTCACACTTCTGACAGACCATCAACCGTTGGTATCCATTTTTAACCCTAAGAAGGGTGTTTCGGTGATGACAGCGCAGCGTCTCCAGAGATGGTCTCTTTTCCTAGGGGCACATCAATATCAAATAGAATTCAAAGGTACGAAACAGCATGGCAATGCTGATGGGCTGTCGCGCCTGCCACTACCTGAAGAAGAAGACACGACGAAAGTTGACCCTGTTGAGTTATTTCATTCGACCATCATCGAGTGTTTACCAGTCACCAATGCAAGTATTGAAAGAGAAACCAGGAACGACCCGACACTGTCCAGAGTCTACGAGGTGACAGTGAAAGGATGGCCAACACGGGGTGATCCTCTGTTACCGGCATTTTCGGCAAGGCAAGACCAGCTGTCCGTCTGCCATGGTACCTTGATGTATGGGACAAGAGTGATTTTTCCTCCCAAGTTAAGGGAAAGAGTTTTAAACGAACTGCATGAAGGTCATCTGGGGGGAGTTAAAATGAAAAGTCTTGCTAGGGCTTATGTATGGTGGCCGGGTATTGACCAACAGATTGAGGAGTTAACGAAAAGCTGCGCTGGGTGCCAAAAAGTGCAAAATGCACCTCCGATAGCACCGTTACACCCATGGGAATGGCCTTCAGCCCCATGGCAACGCGTACACATTGACTTTGCTGGTCCATTCATGGACTCCATGTTCCTAATCGCGGTGGACGCACATTCCAAATGGCCAGAAGTCATCAAGATGAATACCACTACTTCAGAAAAGACAATTGCGGTGTTAAGAACAATATTCACAAGGAACGGATTGCCAGAACAGATCTGTTCGGACAACGGACCACAGTTTGTATCGGAAGAATTCTGACAATTCTGAAAGAAGAATGGAGTAAAACATTATACCTCTGCCCCATATCATCCGGCGACAAATGGGTTGGCTGAAAGATTTGTCCAGACATTCAAAAAGGCAATTAAGGCCATGAACGATGATCAGATTCCGCTGCAACACAAGGTCGACAAGTTCCTGATGTCATATCGAAACGCCGATCATGCAGTGACTAACCAAAGTCCTGCCATGATGTTTTATAGCAGGAGGTTGCGGTCCAAGTTGGACTTGTTAAAACCAAATGTGCGGAGGGAAGTAGAAAACAAACAGTTTCAGCGTATTAACAACAAGACCACTCGAACTTTCGACGTAGGACAACCAGTGTTGGCAAGGGGCTATGGAAATGAAAAATGGCAGTCCGGAACAATTCGGGCCAGACAAGGACCTCTGATGTACACAGTAGATATTGGTCATAATGTGATAAGGCGTCATGCGGATCAACTGGTAGAGTCGAGAGCAAGGGTCGAACCCATGGTTGTGACAGAGACAACTGTGGAAGATGTTAATGAACCTGAAGCATCTACCTCGGCAGGGAATGTACTTGATGATGATGACACCCAATACATTGAAAACCAAATAGAGGAGGCACCTCAACAACAAGAATCAGAGACTACTGAGAGGCGTTATCCAAGCCGCATCAGAAAGCCTCCTGAGAGACTGAACCTTTGAACTGTTATACCTGAAGTTATATATGTATATATGTTATTACGTTATGTTAAATGGGGATATGACTGTTAAGCTAAAAAGGGAGGATTGTGGTGTATGTAACCTGTTCCACCTTAAGAGAACTTAAGCCTGTTCCACCTTAAGAGATGTACTACTTTCTCTGGCTGCTGTATCGGTGGGGTGGGGAGGAGGCTACATGGTGAGGATTGGAGGCCTCGTGAGGGGGTCTCCAATCACAGGGGGTGGGTTAGGTAGGGAGCCTTCAGCTATACCAGGAGGTGGGTATAAAGCTACTTACCTTCGGGACCACACCGGTATATAAGCACTGTGTAGTAATATTGTATTCAGTATAGTCCGACCTCCAACCAGTAAAGACCTGTTGAATTTACTCTTGTAGTCTGTGTAGTAATTATCACTATAACACACAGACTTAACAGTTATATCATTTCTAATCTCATCTTCCAATGTCATGTCCACCTGTTCTATTTCCCTGGGAAATACTGAAGCAAAGTGATGAATTAATATTTCTGCCATTAGACTATCGCTGCCTGTGATTTTTTTCCTGTCCATCCCTTAGTGGCCCTATTCCCATCCCTTTTTAATTTATGTGCCTGTAGAATATTTTACTATTTTGTTTTATGTTCCTTGATAATTTAACTTCCAGTTCCTCTTTGCCTTCCTAATTGATTTCTTGCCTTCTCTCCTAATCTCTTCATATTCTTGCATGTAATGCTCTCCCCTGCTGTCCATGTATTAGTGTATGCCTCTTCCCTTACCCTCAAATTTTCCCTCATGTCTTTATTCAATCATCGGAGGATTGTGGCTGGCCTCAGCATCATCGGTGGGGTGGGGAGGAGGCTACATGGTGAGGATTGGAGGCCTCGTGAGGGGGTCTCCAATCGCAGGGGGTGGGTTAGGTAGGGAGCCTTCAGCTATACCAGGAGGTGGGTATAAAGCCACTTACCTTCGGGATGCAGCACTGCCCGCCTCAGTTTAACTGCCAGGTTTCATGAATTGTGTGAAACCTGTCCACAGGCAGTTAAATTCATAATGGAGGGGGAAAAAGAGGCATCCAGCCTCATTACAATATTTAAATTAAGATAACGCCCCCTGGCAGCGAGTTGGCTGCCCTCCTCCGGCAAAAGCGGAAGTGGGCGGGTTAGAGGCGGGATCAGGTCGGGAATCCCATTTTTAACAATTTAACTACCCCCACGCTCCAAATCCACCCCTTTTTTTTTTAAGAGGAAAATTTCAGCCATAATGTTAGAAATGCCCAGAAGAAGTTTCCCTCTTCTGGGGGTTGAGTTCTGATTCAGTCTCAGAGTTGAAAATTTCGCCCAGACCTTGGGAGGTGGGAATTTCAAACTCCTATCGACGCATCTGTGTACGTGTGTGTGTGTGTGTGTGTGTGTGTGTATGTATGTTTGTGAGAGGGATCAAGAGCGAGGTGGATAGATATCTGGGAGTAGCTGTCACTCCATTCTTCTATAGCACCCAGAGAGCACCATGAAAACCTTTGTCCTGTAACACTCAAACTGAAAATCTACAATAACAACTGTGAGGCGCGAGCAGCAGAAAAAATGTCAAAGAAATTTAATTTCTTTCAGTGTTAGAAGGACATGAAAGGTACCCTATAAGTGCAATTTCTTTCTTTAAGTGGTATTGAATATATCTGTAAGCCCTTGAATTTTAAGTCTCTGTATAGCATTACATATTTTTACTTTGTGTCAGTCATATTATGCATTGCTTCAGTAAATCTGATGTATTACAGTCCTGACATGTTTTGGCTGCCATTGAGACCACAGTAAATGACAGAAACGGCACTCTAGGTCCCTGGGATCCCACACGCAATACCTCAGGAGAGCAATACTAGGAAACCTTTTCGCAGCTGTCACAGAAAATAGACATATTTTTACTTTTATGTTCAAATTGCCATAATAGAAGATTGAGGATATAGAAGTATGTTCATTAACATCAGGCTACTATACATTAATGTGTCACGCAAACCTTTCCTAGTGTGCAGGCTGCTTTAATCTTCCCAATGATGTTATGTGAGCTGCCATCAACTTCCACCATCTATTCCCTATGTGGGAATTAAATATTAAATTTGTCGGACGTTTCAGCCTCAAGTATCACTTTTTCATTAAGAGGTCAAGCAGCTTGTGTGGATTCTGAGTGACCCCACTATTCATTCAAGAATGCAAAGCACTTACATCTACATGGCATAATTTTCCGGTCCTTATAAAATAGTGCATTCTTTGACCTATCAGGAGCAGTGCTGCAAGCGATTCACTAGTTGAGCGTTAAAAGCAGTGGTCCCGAATTTTGTTGGGGGTTTCTATCAGGCTCTAGCGGCTGTCTGGTAGAACCCACCAGAAAAACCCGTGGGCTTGGTTACAGTGGGTGTCCACCAACTCTGGGAGTTCCCAGTGGCCCTCGTAAGAACCCCTGCCCAACCCTCACAGAGCCAATTACACCATGTGGTTTCTCAGGCCAGGGACTCTCTACGTCGGGAGTTCACACTTTCCTGGCTCAGATGTTACCTCTCACGGGTCCCACTGGGAAGAGGTGGGTTGGGGGGGGGTGGTGGGGGCGGTTGGTGGCGGGGTCCAAGGGTGGCATGGTGCCTGAAACCCCCAAAGAAGAGGCTGCTAATTTAAAAATTAGCATCTCTGCGATTATGCCCATCTGTTCATAAACAAAATGGTGCTCCTGTAAGTGCATGCTATGGATGTGAGGTAACAAATGGTTTTTAATTTCATTTTTTTGTGCAATAACGTGTTGCACTTTAGTCCTGTGTCTTTCGCTCCTGAGTCTAAGTATAAAAGCAGGTTTAGTTAATCCTGAAGACGGATTACTTGTATTAAGCTACTCAGCAATACACTTGAAATGATGGTTGGGGAACTTTCTGTGCTGTCTGAGGTGGGGCTGGTCACCCTCTTCCATCAATGGTAGACAGTCAACAAACATTCCGGCCGAATGGCACAGACAGGCGCTGGAGATGTGTGTCCACTGCTCCCCTGTGAATGAGGTGCCCTTCTCCTGATCTTGCAAAACCTGTCCTGTGAATATTTGGGGCTAGTTTTGTCAGCAGGCACAGACTTCACACTCCACGACATCATACATTGTTACAAATACAAAGCAATTATGAGAAAAGGGTTACTGGGGTAGAACTTGGTGCTCATTACACCCATTTTCCGGGGGCAGAATGATCAATTTCCCTATGCTCCAAGGGTGCCTGAGATACGTCCGACACCATATTGGCTTCAGATGGTTTTCAGGCTTCCCGGGCGGGCGGCTTAAACAGGCCCCTTACGTATGCTAATGAGGAGCCTGATGCCTGTTTGAGGAGCTCTCAGCAACATTGTTCAGTGCTGCTGTACTCAGGTCTTTGTGGGATTGCAGTGGCCTAAGAAACAGCTGCCACCAATAGGGTTGCAAAGGGGTGGAAAGTTTCCGGTAAATTTCCGGAAATTTTCCACGGGAAGTTTAGCTTGGGAATTTTGCCCAAAAAAGCACATGCTAGCATAATATTGTTTTTTTTGTACTTCTTTGTTTTTTTTCCACAGGTCCTCTCTTAAAATTACTAACAGAGATGGAATCTTAATTATTAAGGAATTTCTTAATCAATATATGTTTATCTTCTTACCTGGCTTGTTTTAATAATTAAAAGTTTTGTGTGTGACTGTGAACAAATGTGTCCTGATTGGTTGGATGAGTGGATGAGCGATTAGCTCCCTCTATTTGTAATATTTGCATATCGAATTGTGATTGGCCTGCAGGCATCTGTAAGACTGCTATAGTTTTTTTAAGATCCAGGTTAGGGGTCCTGAGGGAAGTCATTTTGTTTTCTGCTGATGTTGTGATGATGCAGTAAGTAAATCAGACTTTATACCAAATAAACCAGTTACTTGTTGAACTCTGTTGTCCTTCAATTTAAAATATACAAAATAATACACTATTGGTGATGTAGCATCGTGTGTGTACAGGTCATGCTTCCATCACATGGAGCATCAGCAAAAATGTACTCACCCTGTTGCAATCGTGCTGATCGACTGCAGTTCGACACAGAGATGAATGCCCTTTATTTCTCTGCATAGAACAATGCCACGTTTACCGTCGGATGTGTGGAAGCATTTTACCCCAGGCATTAAAGATGGAAAGACTGTGTACATGTGCAAACACTGTAGAAAGCCATATGTAAAGAATGCCACAAAGATGCAGCAGCATTTATCCAAATGCAACAACTTCACTCAAAGCTCACAGCAGTCAGCCCAGAGTTCCTCTGCTTCCATTCAAGAAGATGATGGTTCTCATTCAGCATCAGGCTCCTTATCATCAGCAACTCCTGGCCCACTTGGAAGATTCTTTGATACAATGGATAACCATAGCCAGAAGAATGCAGATGAGTGCCTTGCTCGAGCTGTATATGCAACAGGCTCACCCCTCATGCTCACAGCCAATGTGTACTGGAAGAGATTTTTCAATGTTATTCGCCCTGCATACTGTCCTCCCACCAGACATGCTTTGTCTACTTATTTGCTGGAGGCTGAGTATAACAGAGTCCAAGGAAAGCTCAAAGAAACGATAGCGATGGCAGACTGTGTTGCAGTTATCTCAGATGGGTGGTCAAATGTACGAGGGGAGGGCATCATAAACTACATCATCTCCACTCCTCTCCCAGTGTTCTTCAAGAGCACAGACATGAAGGACAACAGACACACAGGCACATACATTGCTGATGAGCTGAAAGCGGTCATCAACGATCTTGGATCACAAAAGGTCTTTGCAGTAGTTACTGACAATGCTACGAATATGAAGGCTGCTTGGGCTCAAGTGGAGGAGGCCTACCCTCATATTACGTCTATTGGGTGCGCAGCTCATGGGCTTAACCTGCTCCTCAAGGACATCGTGGGTTTGAGAACCATGGACGCACTGTACAAGAGAGCCAAGCAAGTTGTTAAGTATGTCAGGGGAAAATAGGTAGTTGCAGCAACCTACAACTCCAAGCAAATGACAAAGAACAAGAACACCACACTGAAGCTGCCCAACAACACTAGATGGGGTGGTGTTGTCATAATGTACAACAGCCTTCTGGAGGGTAAGGAGTCGCTGCAAGAAATGGCAATATCCCAGTCTGGGGATATGGAAAACACCATCAAGAAAATACTGCTGGATGATGTGTTTTGGGAGAGAGTGGTTAGCAGCCTTAAACTACTCTCACCAGTAGCATCTGCAATTGCTCAGATTGAAGGAGATGACGCTGTCTTGTCAGATGTTCTCAGGCTTTTTACTGATTTAAAAGAACAAATCAGCATTGCCCTACCCACATCCCTGCTGCTCAAAGCAGAGGAGAAGGCAATTGTTCAATTCATACAGATGCGTCAAGAATTTTGTGTCAAGCCGATTCATGCTGCAGCATACATGCTGGACCCAAAGCATGTTGGGAGACGAATACTTTCTGGAGAACAGATCAACAGCGCTTACAGTGTGATTTCTACCCTCTCACACCATCTCAATCTGGATGTGGGCAAAGTTCTAGGAAGCCTGGCAAAGTTCTCTACCAAGCAAGGTCTTTGGAATGGGGATGGGATATGAGAATCATGCAAGCATATCAGTGCACATACCTGGTGGAAGGGACTTTGTGCATCTGAGGCCCTGTCACCTATTGCATCGGTGATACTCCAAATCCCACCTTCATCAGCGGCCTCTGAACGAAACTGGTCACTTTTTGGGAATACGCATACAAAGGTGCGCAACAGGCTGACTAACGAGAGTGGAGAAACTGGTGGCTATCCGGGCGAACCTACAACTTATTGAGCCAGATACAGAAGTGTCCACCACACAGCTAGACACTGACACAGAGGAGGAAATGGACACGTCAGAGCCAGAGTCAGAGAATCAGGAGGAGCAATGAGGAGTAGAAGACTCAGAAGACTCATGAGTAGAAGACTCAAAGGGACAAAATAAGGACAAATTACAGGCTAAATAAGCTGACGCTCTTTTTATTTTATTTTAGATGGGTCTTTTTTGTGGGGGTTCAATAAAGTTCAAAATTATAACCTAAATAAAGTTTTGAAAGCCTGTTTTTATTTGTATGGAACAGTATGTCTATTTTGACGACAAAGATAATATAAGGGTCAGAGACAAAAACCATCAGTGTGCAAAAAAACTCAAAATTCCCATAAATTCCCATAAATTCCCCAAATTCCCATAAATTCCCAAAAATTCCCATGGAAAGTTTCCTCTTTTAAAAATTCCCAGAATTTTGCAACCCTAGCCACCAATAGGTAAATATTTTCTTTGTTTATTTGACTTCCTGTGTAGCCTGGAGGAGCAGGAGTACCATTGAGGCAGCAGGCCCAAACTCTGTGCAAGCAGCCTCTGGAGGTGCAACAGGCATCGGCAGCTCAACTATATAATTAAAAGGAGGCCCAAAGCCTAGTTTTGAACAGCCTCGGGCCTCTGGTGTATGCTTGTAATGTGTCGCGTACTTTGGGCCGAAAAAAGGGCTGAAACCAATTTCTACCTGAATGATTTTATGAAAGATGCTTCTGACCTCACCTGAAAATGGCAAGCACTTTTCATTCTGCAACATTCCCTCACCTAACAAATAAACTGATACACCTCAATCTTTGGTTACTGACCTATTAGACAAACACTTTAAGAAAGTGACTATTCCAACGCACTCCTGGCTGGCCTCCCACATTCTACCCTACGTAAACTTGAGGTCACCCAAAACCTGGCTCCCCGTGTCCTAACTCGCACCAAGTCCCGTTCACCCATCAGCCCTCTACTCGCTGACCTACATTGGCTCCCGGTTAAGCAGCGCCTCGATTGCAAAATTCTCATCCTTGTTTTCAAATTCCTCCATGGCCTCGCCCCTTCCTATCTCTGAAATCTCCTTCAACCCCACAACCCCCCCGAGATATCTGCGCTCCTCTAAGTCTGCCCTCTTGCGCATCCCTGATTCTAATCACCCAACCATTGGTGGCCGTGCCTTCTGTTGCCTCGGCCCTAAGCTCTGGCATTCCCCTCCTAAACCTCTCTGCCTCTCTACCTTTCTTTCCTCCTTTAAGACACTCCTTAAAACCTACCTCTTTGACCAAGCTTTTGGTCATCTGCCATAATTTCTCCTTATGTGGCTCGGTGTCAAATTTTTGACTTGTAACACTCCTGTGAAGCACCTTGGGACGTTTTACTATGTTAAAGGCAAGTTGTTGTTGTTGTTGTTGTTGAAAGAGAAAGAAAGCCAGTCTGGCCTGTATTGGATTGGTTTCTAAAATGTAGAGCAATTGTACTTCACAGCTGCACAATGACACATTCCTACATTTTAGCAGTAGAATAATACAATTGTGGGTTATCTGGTAATAATGCTTCTATACTGACTCACCATGAGCAATGCCAGAAGAGAGCCATGAATAATAGTTTTAAAACGGTACATCTGTGCATAACACATATATTACAGACACAAATCAATCATAAATGGGCTACTTCTATGCTGCAGCCTAAAACTAACAAGTTATTCTGCATAATTCCCTGATCAAGAGAAAATTCCCAGGAATAGAAAATGCATGAATTTGACTGTGCGCAGTCACTGATTGACCTTAGCAATCATACTTAAAAAAGGCCGAGAAGCAATCCAAGTCTAAATTACCTCACTCAATGTTTACTTACCAGTAACAAGACTATGTAGCTTTAAAGTGACCTGGCTTTATTTTAACAGCAGAGTAATACATTCTGCATTATATAACTGTAGCCAATGGGAATCGGGGAGAAAATTCTCCACTGGCTGGAGTCCTACCTAGCACAAAGGAAGATGGTTGTGGTGGTTGAAGGTCAATTATCACAGCCCCAGGACATCGCTGCAGGAGTTCCTCAGGGCAGTGTCCTAGGCCCAACCATCTTCAGCTGCTTTATCAATGACCTTCCCTCCAACATAATCAGAAATGGGGATGTTCGCTGATGACTGCACAGTGTTCAGCGGCATTCACAACTCCTCAGATAATGAAGCAGTCCATGTCAGCATGCAACAAGACCTGGACAACGTTCAGGCTTGGGCTGATAAGTGGCAGGTAACATTTGTGTCACAGAAGTGCCAGGCAATGACTATCTCCAACAACCGAGAGTCTAACCACTGCCCCATAACATTCAATGGCATTACCATCGCCGAATCCCTACCATCAACACCCTGGGGGTCACCATTGACCAGAAACTTAACTGGACCAGCCACATAAATACTGTGGCAACAAGAGCAGGTCAGAGGCTGGGTATTCTGCGGTGAGTGTCTCAGCTCCTGACTCCCCAAAGCCTTTCCACCATCTACAAGGCACAAGTCAGGAGTGTGATGGAATACTCTCCACTTGCCTGGATGAGTGCAGCTCCAACAACACTCAAGAAGCTCGACACCATGCAGGACAAAGCAGCCCGCTTGATTGGCACCCAATCCACCACCTTAAACATTCACTCCCTCCACCACCGGCGTACCGTGGCTGCAGTGTGTACCATCTACAAGATGCACTGCAGCAACTCGCCAAGGCTTCTTCGGTAGCACCTCCCAAACCTGCGACCTCTTCCACCTAGAAGTACAAGGGCAGCAGACGCATGGGAACACCACCACCACCAAGTTCCCCTCCGTCACACACCATCCTGACTTAGAAGTATATTGCCGATCCGTCATTGTCACTGGGTCAAAATCCTGGAACTCCCTCCCTAACAGCACTGTGGGAGTACCTTCACCACACGGACTGCAGCAGTTCAAGAAGGCGGTTCACCACCACCTTCTCAAGGGCAATTAGGGATGGGCAATAAAAGCTGGCCTTGCCAGCGATGCCCACCTCCCATAAACGAATTTTAAAAAATATTGTAAATGCTCTGTGTTGTTAAAACTGTGTATTACCTGACTTACTATGAGCAAAGCCACAGGGGATCTGCTAACAATAGTATGGTTAGCATGTGGAGACTACACACTCCAAATATCATGCCCTAGACATCACTCTCCACGTATCACACTTTGCTACAGATACAAAATAATGTTTAGAAAAAAAGAGAAAAAAAAGTCTAGCATTGACCTGGAACATGACTTTTAAAAGCAGTTTTACAGCACTTTGATTGACCTCATAAGTAGCTACACTTTCTTGAATTTGCCAAATCCCAGCAGTTGCCTTAAAGGAATAAGCCAGGAAAGAAGCAATCATGCTCCATCCTTCAGCAGTGCCACAGGTGATCCTCCAATGTGTTTAAAGTTTGACTCTAACTTGATTCCAATTTTTTTTCCACATCCCACTCTTTCTGAGCCTGAAATGTTGACGTGGTGACAATGCACAAACCTTCTGTATTACCTCTGTCATATGCCTAATGTGGGTTATTGACCAAAAGCAAGCATTTTTGATAGGTCACTAAAGCCAGTTGCCTGTACCTTCCACAGGGGTCCCCAGGGGGATATAGACAGAACCCCACAGCAATGGTGTAAATGGCTAAAATCAGCCTTTACACCATTACACAGTCTCCCACCGAAGTAACGGCAGGCGATCAGTAGAACCCCATGAAATTCAAGGCCATCGTTACCAGTGAAGAAACTGAAAGGCTCTTAAGAGAATGTAAATTACTTGACTGCTAAATAATGTTCACCTTGCAGAATCAGGATTTTTTTCAATAAACATATGTAACTAAAAGGGTTTAACCTTTGAACTGATTAATATTTAAGAGTCAGCTATGGTAGAGTGCATTTAAGATAATTGCTGATAAGATCACCTCTTACTCAACATCCTGCATCCCAAGACACTTTCTTAAGGCTCTTTGCTAAGAGAATTTATGATAAAATAAGAGTGATCCCTTAAATTGCAATACCTGATTCAGCAACATAGCTATTACTTTTTGGCAAATATAGTTTAACCCATTTGTCAGCAGGACATGTTCTGTGCCTTCACTTTATTCTGCAATCAACATTTAAAATATGAAGGAAACTATGTTGCATAAAGAATTAAAGTATTCTTTCATTTTTTGGGTGCACGTCTGAATCCAGTCAAAAGAGATGGCTTAAGGATTATTCCCTTTATTGGGCATAACAGACATTTTCAATCCGGCACCTAGAGAAAATAGATCACAAAACTATACTTAATTCTACAGCAATTAGACATTCTCATTCTAAAACAGTTTATAAGTATCACTCTTTTGGGAAATAGAAATGTGACATTGGTGCATTGCCTGTGCGGGAGAGGGACGGGGGATGAAACCAAACTTGGCTGTTCTTAAAGTTACGGTTAAGAGGTTAAATTGGTGAAACAGTTTTGAAGCAACCATAAACTGGAAGAGAGTCGAGAGACACATTGCCAGAGGTCACCCGCGAGAGGATAGGAAATTGGGGTGGAACCAAGATCTGTCCGGTTTTTGCCCAGTTATGCTGCGTCTGTGATCCTGATCGCCTATCGCCTGAAACAGGTGAGCGCTTTGGACACTCGGCGGTAGGCCCGTTTCAAAATGGACCCAGATGTAGCAGTAAGGCTACTGACCCCATTTTGAAGCCATCGCCATCCCATTAACACCAGGCGAAGGCAATGAAAACTGACCCTGAAAACTGAAACATTGGCGCAGATTTTCCATTGCTTTATTCTGGCAGTAGAAGGGTAAACTCAACAGTGGGGACTGGAAGTATGATAGCAAAATACTGCAGATGCTGGAAATCCGAAATAACAACAGAAAATGCTGGAAAAACTCAGCAGGCCAGGCAACATCCGTGGAGAAAAATTAGAGTCAACGTTTCGGGTCAAAACCCTTTGTCAAGATTAAAGAGGCACAGGGAATGAAATAGATTAAGAGGCCAGGCTGGGAGAGAACCAAAGAGAAGAAGAGACATTAAGAGGTATTCAAAATGAGACGAGATGGTGATAGGACTAGTGGAGACAAAAGACGGTTCTAGATTAGGTGTGAAATACGCTGGCAGAATGGGAGACAGCTGCCATGTGGGAGAGAGAAAAAAAAAGAAAGGGGGGGGGTGGGGGAAGGCCAAAACAAAGGTGTGGATAAAAAATATAAGTAAAAATGTAATAGGGGCCGAGGTTATGATCTGAAATTATTGAACTTGATATTGAGTCCAGAAGGCTGTAAAGTGCCTAATCGGAAGATGATTCGAGGAACAGCACCTCATCTTCCGATTAGGCACTTTACAGCCTTCCGGACTCAATATCGAGTTCAACAATTTCAGATCATAACCTCGGCCCCTATTACATTTTTACTTATATTTTTTATCCACACCTTTGTTTTGGCCTTTCCCCCCCCCCTTTCTTTTTTTTTCTCTCTCCCACATGGCAGCTGTCTCTCATTCTGCCAGCACATTTCACACCTAATCTAGAGCCGTCTTTTGTCTCCACTAGTCCTATCACCATCTCGTCTCGTTTTGAATACCTCTTAATGTCTCTTCGCTTTGGTTCTCTCCCAGCCTGGCTTCTTAATCTATTTCATTCCCTGTACCTCTTTAGTCTTGACAAAGGGTTTTGACCCAAAACATTGACTCTAATTTCTCTCCACGGATGTTGCCTGGTGTAGTGTATGTACTTTGCAGAAGGAACTATATTCTGCAGCCCCTGTATACTGCAGTGCCAGTAGTGACCACCCCTGTATATAAGCCTGTGCAGTAACTTTTGCATAGTAGTTCCAGCTTGTCTCCACTCAGTAAAGACCTGGTGTAAACAACTCCTGCAGTCCGTGTCTCAATTACACACGGACATAATACTGGCGACAAGCAGATCCGAACTTACCTACAGTTCTGCACCACCTCATGGGGATCCATCCCTGAAGCGAGGTTGTTAGAGGTCGAGGCCAGAAGGAAGAAAAAAAAACAAACAGAAGAAACGGGCGTCGACCGTGGGCAACCGCCTCTGATTCATTGGAGTTGAAGATTTGCAGGAGAGGCTGTCGAGAGCGGGGCTTGGTTATCCTGTCTATGGTGTTCCAGCTAATCGGGCTGGCGGCAGGTAGTACACTGATCCTTCCTGGGCTGCGGCGGGCTAGAGCTCGATCGGGTGGCTTTTAAACGGGGCCGAGCAGCGTTGTCGGGAAGAGGAGAGAGAGAGAGGATGGAGCACACAGGGCGCGGCCAGTGCTACGAAGCCGGGCAGTGTACAGACCCGAGAAGAGGGAGGCAAGTGTCCCGTAGGGTTGCTCTGACGACGGGAAAATAAAAGAAATTAGAAGCGCAGAAAGCCGCGAGGAGCTGCAATTTGCCACGGGAACCGCGGAGAGCGGCGTTAGCAGCAGCGCGGGGGGGAAGTGCGCGAAGACCATAGGGCGTCGCCATCAAGGCATAAAACACCAGCAACAGCGCTAGCAGCAGCGGGGAAGAAGGCATAGTGCGGGAGGCGCCATTTTGTTAAATCGGGGAAGAAGGCAAAGTGCGGGAGGCGCCATCTTAGATTTCCAAGATGCCGAAGACTGGCAATATCACTGCCTTCGATAATGCAATAGAAGACTGGACCACGTATGTGGAAAGAGTCGAAGTATATTGCAAGGCAAACGAAGTAGCCGATGAGAAAAAGGCATCAGTACTACTAAACTTAATGGGCATAAGAACGTACGGCCTATTGTGAAACCTGATCACTCCAGCCAAACCAATGGCGAAGAGTTTTAACGAAATTGTTGATATCCTACAGGAACACCTAAATCCTACACCGCTGCTGATAGCAGAAAGATTTAAATTCCACAGGAGAAATCAGCATAAAGATGACAGCAATGCTGATTACCTTACGGAACTACGCAAGCTATCAAAGCACTGCCAGTTCGGAGCAGGACTGACAGATACTCTACGGGACAAATTTGTCTGTGGACTCCTGAGTGAAGGAACCCAGAAGAGGTTTCTCTCAGAGAAAGAGCTGACGCTAGATAAGGCTTTCAGCGTGGCAGTATTGTACGAAGCAGCAGCAAGGGGAGCTGCGGAAATACAGCAAAGGCCACAGGAATACGGCACCCACGAAATGACACGGGGATTTGAAAAATGTTATCGCTGCGGCAGAACAACCCATGACCAGAAGGACTGCTGGTCCAAGGACAAAATATGCAGGCAATGCAGAAAGATGGGACAGATTGCACGAGTTTGCAGGTCTGGGAAGAAGACTAATGACAACAAAAAGGCTACTAAGGAACAGTACAGGAAAGTACAAAAATGACGGACAGTAGTTCCGAAGACCAGAAGAGCGATAGTGAATCCGGGAACAAGAGACTAAGCTGTCTCAAACTTCACAACGTAATCGCAAAAGAGGATCACCGAACCATGTGGGTCACCCTCACGATAGCAGGGTCCCAAGTCAAAATGGAATTGGATACAGGATCAGCCCTGACCGTCATGAATCGACGCGACTACGAGCGGCTATTCTCACACATACCCTTGAAAGAGACATCCATTGTCTTGAAGATGTATACGGGGCAGAAAGTATACCCCAGAGGGAAAATAAGGGTGCCTGTCGAATACAACGGCAAGGAAATACAGAAATTGTATCTGTACATACTGCAAGGTGGTGGACCACCGTTATTAGGACGTGAATGGATCAGAAAGATAAGTTTAGACTGGCACTCCATTCAGGCACTGACGGTGGCTGGTAAAAAGGATGACGACATCACACCTGGACGATTGTCAAAAATCTTAGCTAACGCCAAAGAGGTATTTCAACAAGAACTGGGAACTCTTAAAGGAGTAACCGCCTCGATAAAAATAGAAGAGAGTGCAATTCCCAAGTTTTTCAAAGCAAGACCGGTACCGTATGCAATTCGCCCAGCCGTCGAGGCAGAGCTGGAGAACCTGGAGAATGCAGGCGTGTTATCTAAGGTAGACTGGAGCGAGTGGGCGACACCCATCGTTCCTGTCATGAAGAAAATGTTAAACAATAAGTCTGAGGAGCCAAGGAAGGTTCGCATCTGTGGGGACTTCAAGGTGATGGTGAACCCAGTCCTTCACACAGTACAATATCTTCTCCCGAGGATAGAAGATATTTTCGCTTCACTATCTGGAGGGAAGCGTTTTACAAAAATTGACCTAGCACAAGCATATTTGCAGATGGAGGTTGAAGAATCCTCTAGGAAGTATCTCACGATAAACACTCACAGAGGTCTTTACCAGTATAATTGACTGGTGTTTGGAGTAGCATCAGCTCCGGCGATATGGCAAATAGCGATGGAACAAATCAAATCAAATCAAATCAAATCAACTTTTATTGTCATTGTTTCCGGGGACTCAGTGTTACTTGGACGACATCCTAGTGACAGGTGAAGATGACAGTGAACACCTTGCCAACCTAGAGCAGGTGCTCACTAGACTAAGAGAACATGGGCTACGAGCCAATCGCCCCAAGTGCGAATTTTTTAAGAAACAGATATCATATTGTGGCCACGTGATTGATGAAGAGGGGTTACATAAGTCCCCTGACAAAATTGAAGCGGTGGTTAAGGCTCCAGCGCCTGAAAATGTGTCGCAACTGAGGTCATTCCTCGGATTGGTGAATTACTACCATAAGTTTTTGCCGAATTTGTCCACAATTCTGCACCCACTGAACGCCCTACTACAAACTGGAGTAGCATGGAAATGGAGCGATGAATGTAAGCGGGCCTTTCAGAAGAGTAAAGACCTAACCACTTCAAGAGAAGTATTGGCTCACTACAACCCATCACTACCGATAAGACTGGCGTGTGATGCGTCTCCCTATGGCATTGGAGCGGTACTGTCACGTAAATTCCTTGATGGTTCAGAGAGGCCGATAGCTTTTGCGTCACGCTCGTTAACTTCATCCGAGCATAACTACGCCCAGATTGACAGAGAGGCCCTCAGCCTGGTGTGGGGGTGAAGAAGTTCAGTCACTACCCGCATGGTCAGAAATTTACTCTACTAACTGATCATCAACCTCTTGTCTCCATTTTCAACCCTCAGAAGGGCGTCCCGATAATGACAGCACAACGGCTACAGAGGTGGTCCCTTTTCCTAGGGGCACACCAATATGACATCGAGTACAAAGGAACTAAACAGCATGGGAATGCTGATGGATTGTCGCGCCTACCGTTGCCGACGGTGGAAGAAGCACCTGCAGTGGATCCTGTGGAGATATTCCACTCGACCATAGTCGAATGTTTACCTGTGACGAATGCAAACATAGAAAAGGAAACACGAAATGACCCGACACTCTCCTGGGTCTATGATTTAACGGTGAAGGGATGGCCAGCACATGGCGAACCACTGTTGCCAGCATTCTCACCGAGGAGAGAACAGCTGTCAGTGTGCAGAGGAACCTTGATGTGTGGATCCAGAGTAGTAATTCCACCCAAATTGAAGGATAGAGTGCTCAATGAGCTTCATGAGGGTCATCTGGGAGGGGTAAAAATGAAGAACTTAGCCAGAGCGTTTGTGTGGTGGCCGGGAATCGATAGAGAAATCGAAGAGATGACCAAGAGCTGTACAGGATGCCAGAAGGTCCAAAACTCCCCACCACAAGCCCCTCTACATCCATGGGAGTGGCCCTCATCTCCATGGCAAAGGGTGCACATTGATTTTGCTGGTCCCTTTATGGACTCGATGTTTTTAATTGCGGTGGATGCACATTCAAAGTGGCCAGAGGTAATAAAAATGTCCTCAACCACCACAGAAAAAACTATCACAGTCTTACGAACCATATTCGCCAGAAATGGGCTGCCTGAACAGATTTGCTCCGACAATGGACCACAGTTTGTGTCTGAAGAGTTCCGGAGGTTCTTAAAGAACAATGGTGTTAAGCATTACACATCCGCCCCATATCATCCAGCCACCAATGGATTGGCTGAGAGGTTCGTTCAAACATTCAAGAAGGCTATCAAGGCAATGTGTAATGAAGACATACCCCTACAACACAAGGTGGATAACTTCTTGTTTGCCTACCGGAATGCGACACATGCGGTTACCAACCAAACTCCAGCCATGATGTTCTTCAATCGAAGACTACGATGCCGCTTGGATTTGGTTAAGCCAAACATCAGAAGAGATGTGGAGAACAGGCAGTTTCAGAATATGAATGAAAGGCCGACCAGGAGTTTTAAGATAGGTCAACCAGTTTTGGCCCGGGACTACCGCACAGAGAAATGGCAGCCAGGAACGATCTGCACACGGCAAGGACCCCTAATGTATACCGTGGATGTTGGAGAGAGCATTGTAAGACGCCATGCTGACCAGATTCTAGAGTCACTGGAAAACGTCAATTCCACACCACGATCCGATACACCTGGTGATGAAACCGAAGTACCAATTGCATCTACCTCAGAATCGGTGATATAGGAAGCAGACGAACCAAACAACGACGTTGATCCCGAATCAACTTTGCCAGAAGAACCTGATACTCCAAAGAGGCGTTATCCAGACAGAATCAGGAAGCCTCCTCAAAGACTGAACTTATAATTGCTTAACTTCAGCTAATGTATCTAGCAACTGTAATTGTAAATATGTTATTTAATTATTAATCGAATGTTATGTACTGTTTAGCTAAAAGGGGAGGAATTGTAGTGTATGTACTTTGCAGAAGGAACTATATTCTGCAGCCCCTGTATACTGCAGTACCAGTAGTGACCACCCCTGTATATAAGCCTGTGTAGTAACTTTTGCATAGTAGTTCCAGGTTGTCTCCACTCAGTAAAGACCTGTTGTAACCAACTCCTGCAGTCCGTGTCTCAATTACACACGGACGTAATACCTGGCCTGCTGAGTTTTTCCAGCATTTTCTGTTGTTAGACAGGAAGTATGGATAGAAAGAGCAATCCCTTTTTTTTGCACTTTGATTTCAAGTGCCAGTGTAAGGTTCTCCATCCCGCTCTTGGTTTATATTTCTGTAGAAGAGGAAGAAGCAAAGGAAGTGTGCCATGCATGGACACTAAGGGAATCAAGGGGTATGGGGATAGGGCAGGGAAGTGGAGTTGAGGTAGAAGATCAGCCATGATTTTATTGAATGGCGGAGTAGGCTTGAGGGCCTGTATGTCCTTCTCCTGCTCCTATTTCTTATGTTCTTAGAGACTGGTAATGGGCCAATCCTGGCAATTAAAAGAGACAGGAAATGTTGAAAAGGGTGTACTAATATGAACAGTATAACTGCTTACATCAAGCCATTTAGAAAATTGATGTTTGTTCAGAAGGAATTGTGGGTCTTTCCCCTTACAAAAGATTGCCTATCTCTAGCTGCGCTGAGAGGGTAATGGTGGGCCTTCTTCTTAATCTGCTGCAGTCCTTGTGTTGATGGTGCTCCCATGATAGTGGTGGATAAGGAATTCCAGGAATTTGACCCAGCGATGATGAAAAAGCAGTAATATCTGTCCAAGTTTGGATGTTATATGACTGGAAGGGGATGGTGTTCCAACACCATCCTCAGTAGGAGAGGTCATAGGCCTGGGAGGTACTTTTGAAGTCAACTTGGTGAGCTACTGCAGTGATCTTGCAGCCACAGTATGCAGGCGATAGAGAGAGTGAATAGAGTTCAGTGGCAGGAGTGCCAATCAAGTTGACTGTTCTTTCCTGGATAAGATAGTGTTGAGTATCTCACTTGTTGTTATAGCTATACTTATCCAGTCAAGTCATGAGTATTCTATTGCACTTCTAATTTGGGCCTTGTAAATTATTTGTCCAATATTCAAACAATGCAAACAGCAGAGGATGTAACTCCCTCATTGGAATCTTCTATCCACATATGGCCAGGCACATTCTGTGCCTCCTGGCCCTGGCAATGGGAAATGGAGGGATGTGGAATAATGTCAGAGCACCTATCCAAGCACTTCTCCAGCCCTCCCTACAGATCTGCCAAAGTCAAGGCTTTAAACACAGAAAAAAAATGCTTATTCTCCTCATTTTAATAAGATAAATGTACATGTGAAGATCAAGTCGAACACCCTACTACTCAAATATTTCAGATCTCCTGGAATCCCTTCAACATCTCCTAACGGGGAACTTTAAATAAGTGACCAGTTGCTTTGTATTACTGAAACTCGTTATTTAACAGTACTCCCACCTGTTAGGAAACTCCTACATTTTACGTGATTCATTACTATGGTTGTAAAGTGCTTTGGAACTTCTTGAGGACGTGATAGAGCATTATCGGAATGAAAGTACCGTCAACGTGTGGTGCATCTGAAGATTGCATTATGGCTGATCAAAGCTAGTTGCTTTCTATTGGACTGTGTCAGATATCAAAATCAACCTGTTCTCAGTGGGCAGTATCTGTTACTGCCAACATTAGCTTCACCCACTGCCCAATTAGTGCACCATCTGATTCAAATGCTCTATTCATGGTCCTTCAACAGTGTTATCAGAAATGTGGGCACCAATATCAGTAAGACCAGTGTGGAGAGTACGCTAGAAAGGTGACTAAGGACTAGGCTACAAGCAGCGTTAGATCTCTCTCTCCACCCTCTTCCTCTTTGTCCTCACTCTGCTAACGGGGGAAATCCAGCAGTGTCTGAGAGCAGAGGGAGCTTTAAAGAAAACAGTACAATGTTATCACTCTTAATCTTAAGAAGGTGACTGTTTCTATTGACTTAACACTGATTGCCCTCTTGAACTCCTTCAACAGTAAGGCATTACACTAGTGTTAAAATCAATGCACTTGGCGATCACTATTGCAGCCTGGTAACGGATGTTGAACATTGTAAGGCACTTACTATAAATGAGGAGTATTTAGCTCATCATCAATTACTGGATGTACTAATCTTATAGGCTAGTTCTGATACTTCTAGCTACTTTTGTGATGAAGACCCTTGTATCTGAAGTGGCTGTGTGGTTTGTACTTAAAACATGAAAGTAAATAATAACTAACCGTATAATGCTGCAGATAATTATTATTTTTATACAGTACACCCAATATAAGCTCAGCATTCATGTTGAATGAAATGCTTGTAGCTTCTGCCTCTCTCTGGCAGCTTGTACCTATTGCACACAAGAAATCGTCACCTGCATCTTTAACAGCGTGCCCATTTCGGCAGAACAGGTGCAGGGATGTTTTTCCCCTCACTCTCTAGGAGTCAAAAGGCCTTGAGGTGTTTCACAAAAAATTGTACGCTGTGCATCAATGTTCAAGTATGTTGAATTTCTTGCTACACCACCCACACGTAACTGTGCAGGTCAGATAACTGAAAGCAGCAGAATGGCCACCAGCTGTCACTGCTGTTACCGTCCCCCCACTATAAGTGCCATGATCTCCATGGGGCTTTTTAACAGTACGGATGACATATTTGTAACCTCAACGCGCACCAGTGCTAGCCGTGATTATCAGGAAAAGTATAACAAAAGAATCGCTATTATCCTAAAGAAAATAAGAACTGCAAGTTCCAGCTGTTTAAGGTAGAACTATCAATAGGAATGAATTGCGGCAGGAAAATAACCATTAAGGTATTGGGCAAAAATAAAGTGATTAGCTCACTGTTGGCTTTGAAGCTCAGTGAATTGATGAATCCAGCCACTTGTTCTTAAATAGAATCATATAAAATAACACGTTGGAGATGCACAGGAATGCGCGCTGATGAATTACTGCTGACCAGATAGAATAGGGGTCCTCTTCTAAAAATGGAGAAATATCACTGACGACGCAGAGAGCTTAATATCTTTATTTCAGCACCTGGAATAATTTTGCTAATTAAAGAAAGAAACCTCTTGCATGCAGCTGTAGTCACGTCCTCAGTAGGGTTGGACTGCAGCCATACATTCAAATGACACTCGTGGGAGGCTCAGCAGGGCGCACATTTCAACCCAGCTCCTACCAACCACTGAGACAAACCTTTGCCGCCTTCTTACGCTTGGCTGGTTGCCATGAAAACTGGGCTAAACGCTGCGGGAACACCACCGGAAAATGCTGAAGCAATCTAACCGACCAGTTACCAGGTACAAAGATGCAGCAAGTCTGATTTGTCACTAGCAGCAACATAAACACCCCGGCCTCTGACACAGTCTGCAGTTGTATAAATCTGATGAATTATTGGAAATATTTGACAATGACTTGTTACAGCATTAAAATTGCAATGTGCTTTTCCCTATACCTTTCATAAAATCTAACCCAGCAAACAAGTTCTGCTAGGTTTTTAACTGGGAAAAATAATTTAAATGAATATGTTTGTTTTCATAATTCAAGAAAATCCACTGACACCATTTTGTATGACAGTGTGGTATCACACCAGTGGAAAGGAGTTTTCATTTCTTGGGTATAACTCTACACAGGCATCAATCATGTTAGAACAGCACATATGCCATTGAATGACATGTGGTACGTGGAGTATGGAATTCATCCTTATATATGAACTATCCTGGCCAGAACTATTTTCCTGTGAGTCACCAACTATTTAAAAATAAATCACAAAGCTGCGAACTTGTTCTCATTATCAGGTGTAACCATGGCAATTCCTACACTGACTGCCCCTAAAATATTCCGGGACATAAACACAATAATATAAAAAAAGCTCGCTGGTGCTACACGGCTGACTCTCAAAAAAAAAACACCTAAATCAAACAAAAACAAAACACACCTCAAATAAGAAACACACAACTTGCATTTATATATCTCCTTTAACTTAGTAAAATGTCCCAAGGCGCTTCACAGGAGCGTTATCAAACAAAATTTGACACTGAGCCACATTAAGAAAGATTAGGACAGATGACCAAAAGCTTTTTTCAAAGAGGTAGGATTTAAGGAGCGTCTTAAAGGAGGAGAGAGAGGTAGTGATGCGGAGAGATTTAGGGAGGGAATTCCAGAGCTTAGGGCCTAGGCACCTGAAGGCACGGCCACCAATGGTGGAGCGATTAAAATCGGGAATGCGCAAGAGGCCAGAATTGGAAGAGCGCAGAGATCTGGAAGGGTTGTAGGGCTGGAGGAGGTTACAGTGATAGGGAGTAGGGAGGGGCGTCCCAAGAGACATCATGTGCACTTGAGCGCCATGACAATGGGCTCGATTTTCATCCTCACCGCCTGGGTGTTAAGTAATGCCTGGGTGGAGAACAGAAAGGAAAATCTGGCAAGGAGGATTGTGCATTCCTGATGGGCCCCGCAAGATTACTTCAATGGAAGTGAAATCAGACGTGCTGTGTTGCCGCGTGCATTCTGAACATTCCGGTTTGCTGCTATAGATCAGTCCAAGTTTGGGGCTGTGGGGGCGGGAGAGGGGGGGAAACAAAACATTTTTCCGTAGTGGATCCCATCCCAACATTTAACTCTTACTGACATTTTAATACAATATTGTTGATACAATAGTTTTCAAGTTTGCTTTTTAACTGTACCACACATTTATTGAATGACATGTTTATTCCACACTGTAGGATTTGCAAAATTGAACATTGTCCTATAAAGGTCTATTGGCAGAAAAGGCCTTAATTTTAAAGACTGTTTTAAAAGAAGCCCAGGAAAAGGGGCACACAAAATGGCCACCAGACCCCGTGACCAGCTTTTTGGGACATTTAAAAATGGTTCCTGCAGTCCACAGACAGCTTTTGTGGATTCAGCCCACAGTAAGTTCTGGAATGCAATTTCGGAGAATGCGAAACCAGACAGAACCCCATACACATCGATTGGATGCAGATCCAATCAGATCGGCCTGTAGATAAAGGCCATCAAAATGTTTACCCAGACAAAGGGAAACAGCTTCAAGTTGAAAGGGGGACATCAAGACCCATTAAAGACAATACAAGGTCATTCCAGACCAGAGATGGCAGTTACCGGCCATCCCGAAAATACTTTAAACACAATGACTACCCCACTATGCTACAAGCCCGCCAAAAATTAAACAAAGACTAACCTTGATATGGCGGGAGATAAGGGCCTCCATGAGAAGTATAACTGGAGACCTGGGGTAGCCATTATAGAGAGAGCATTGTAGAGATCATTTTCGAGCGATCGTTCGGGGGTCCGAAGAAGGTGCAGTTTGGTTAGGAGTTCGGGTTCGGTAGAGAGGCCGTTCAGACTCAGAAGAAGAAGACGATTTGGTAGACGATTGGGATCGGAGATGTTTTGAAGACTCAGAGTAGCCATTGGTGGTTCAGGTTGAGTCAGCGTCAAGACCCGGGGTAGCTATTGGGAGATCATCGACAAACCCCGGGCCATTGACGAGACGAGAAGACGACGACCCTCCAAGAGGAAACCTTATGAATATGGTCAAACAAATGGGCTCTCTCCATGCCGACGTCCAGGCCTGCTAACATCCAGCCTGTCCATGTCCATTACCTCGAGGGAGAAAAAGTGTGTCGCAGCCCGCTGTGTTCCACTGACCACGTGGAGACAGGACGCCTGAGAGGACCAAAACACAGACTTCAAAAACCTCTATTTTCTAACTGGGACTGGTGAGCATGGTGGCATAGTGGTTAGCACTGTTGCCTCACAGCGCCAGCGACCCGGGTTCAAATCCGGCCTCGGGTGACTGTCTGTGTGGAGTTTGCACATTCTCCCTGTGTTTGCGTGGGTTTTCTCCGGGTGCTCCGGTTTCCTCCCACAGTCCAAAGATGTGCGGGTTAGGTTGATTGGCCATGATAAAAAAAATTGGCCCTTAGTGTTAGGGGGGGATTAAATACGTGGGGTTACGGGGATAGGGCTTGGGTGGGATGGCTGTCGGTGTAGGGACCGGGTGCTAGGGTTTGGATGATCAGCCATGATCTCATTGAATGGCGGAGCAGGCTCGAAGGGCCGAATAGCCTACTCCTGCTCCTATCTTCTATGTTTCTATGTTTCTGGCCCCTCATAATCTAATCTAGCTAGGTTTAAGGGGTGGGCATTTTAGGGGATTATTAACAATGAGTTGTTGTCCCTCGATGTTCTGTGTGTTTCCCTATTTCATGGTGAACCTTGTAAAGTATAATATGCCTGTGGATATATTGGTTAGTACTGTATTATGATTTGTTTTTCCCTCCCATGTACTTTATTGGCTTACATTCAATTTTTCTTTATGCAATAAAATTTCACTTTGTTTCATTAAACTTGGTCTACAGAGTATTCTCTGCATTGTAGTTCCTGCCTCAAAGTCCAGTGTACAGAACCTAAGGGGCGAGTGGGTCGAACCACTCGGTAAATTACTGTGTAGAAGAGAGAGGTCTCACCAGAGAGAGAGACCTAGCAAAAAAAAACTTACACAACCACAGTAAATCTTCATAAGTCCCTCATGACATTAGTTTCTGACAAGTTAAGTGGTCTCCTCCTTGCACCGAATAAATATATTCAAAAACATCATATACAGTGTCTTGGATTTTAACAATTGTCTATGATGTTTTGTGTATTCTGACAATTCTGCTTTTAAAACAACTCAAGTAACTAAAATGGTTGGTACATTTTGAACAAAATAAATATTGACTCGCAAGAGCCGACAAAAATGAATAGCTGAGGTGACCTCCGTTTAACAACTTCAGGTTAATCCATTTTTTATCCAATTGAAGTCAATTCAAACCTGTTCAAACTGTACCTCTGTTTAAGTGCATCATTGACGTTATTTTATCTTATTTTTCCATCCCAGTAAGTGATAGGTAAGAGAAAGCCATCTTTGGCAGGAGTTATTTTTTGTATTGTTTCTTGACCTCAGTTGTCAGGAAAAATGTAGTCGATTCCTTTAAAGGACTTTCTGATTCCATTAACCAGCAAGACAAGTGAGCTGTACCCAGTTCTTTTAGACTGGTTTGCAATGTTTGGCAAGAAACCCAATCCCCATCTGCTAAAAACTTGCCACCAAAGCACTCTTCACATATGCTATAAAATCTGAAATTTGCTGATTCACTATTTTGCACCGCATTCATACTCCAGCAACAGAACTAGAAGTAACTCCTTCATTTCGGGTTTGGTGGCCACAGTCGCATAATCACTTTCTAAATCTAATCTGAACTTTTGGCGATTCCTATAGTCATGACAGCATGATATCATAATGCATGTCACATATAATGGAGATGAAGGTTTAACTCCTGCTGGACAGGTGTTACAGAGCACAACGGTTGAGAGGAATCCCACGGCATGGGAATCAAGGGATATGGGGATCGGGCAGGAAAGTGGAGTTGAGGTCGAAGGTCAGCCATGATCTTACTGAATGCCGGAGCAGGCTCGATGGGCCGTATCACTGACTCCTGCTCCTATTTCTTATGTTCTTAAAATAGTTTACTTAATTTTTGGACCTTTGAAAATGATTCAAAACTTTGACCACAGGAGGGACAACCAAATGGAAAATTATATTTTTTGTACAATTCAAAATTCATCTGGGCTCGTTCTTGGACCTAGAATGGTGCCGCGCAGGAAGCACGCACCTCAACAGGGAGGCCCAAGGCCGGCCCGAAATTGAGCCTCGGGCCTCGTTAACATTTTATGCACCAGTTGCTGGCGCCTGTCGTGCCTCCACAGGCAGCTCGCGCATTGAAGATTATGAATGTCAGGCCGCTTACCTCGACGGCAGTGATCGGAAGGTGGAGTCGGGGGAGGACTCCTGATTCTCCTGGGTCTACAGGAAGGTTTTTTTAACGTGTTTTTTTTAAAATTGACCTTTCCTTGGCGTCTGCAGCGGCCACAGAAGAATCCTGAGCGGGTACGGGCCCGGCACCTTTCTGCTCATCGGAAACTCATTTTCCAGAGGGTTCCTAGAACAGCCATTAGGCCCCTACTTAACATATAGAAGGGGCCAAACACAAGTTTTAGGCGGCTGCATCGGACAGCTAAAAGAAGGGACCTGACAGATTTGGCAGTGGTCCGAACGCCTGCGCAGATTGGACATGCGCCATCCCTCTGCTTAATTGGTCAGCGCTGCATCAGTTTTACACCTGAAAAACAAGCGGGCGGTGGAGGGGGTTGTTCGGCCCGATTGCCTGCCTCTCTTCCGTGGCCACGTTCGTGCCCGGGTGGCCCTGGAGATGGAGTGCGCGGTGTCCGCTGGCACGGTCGAGGTCTTCCACGACCAGTGGGCGCCGCGGGGACTGGACTGCATCATCACCCGGGCCAACACAATTTTCATTTAATTTGTAAAGTTTCATTTAAAGTTATATTAGTTACAGTTTATTTGTTTTAGTGTGCACAAAAAAGAGCACACCTGAAAAACAGGCACAATGCATGCCAATTTCTAACCCGTTTCTTCCTGATACCATCAAACCCTGGCTTTTGGAACCTGAACTGCCGAAGACTGAATTTACACTTTGGTTTGTGATCTGCAGTTGAGGTCTCAAGCTACCAGGTGCTTTGGTTAGACAGCTGGGTTTGGAGATCGTTTCAACCTGCCACTGATCCTGTTTAAATATCGTCTTGAAGCATCCACTTCACAATGACACTAAGAATCAGGAGCAAATGTACTGAAGGAAAATAAGAACTTTAACACAAAAGAGAACTTTTAATGATGGCTAAACCACATTGAAAGGCAAGCTGAAAGATGGGAATATGGAGGAACATTTTTAACAGACATTACTCAGACCAAAAGGCAGTTGTAACCAAGGACAAATCTGGGGTTGCTATGGAACCAGTGGAACCAACCAGCCCTGTCTTGAGATAAGATCCTCATTAAACTACAACAAGTGACATGCATGATGATATAACCCCACTAAACTTTGAGCCAACCATGAACAACAAGGGGAGAAGCCATGCTTGATGCAGCCAATCATTGAGATGTGCATGTGAGAGCCACGAGAGGAATTTGAACACAAAGCATATAAGAACTAACACAATACCTAGTCTTTCACTGCAGTCAGCCAGGATAAACGTGTCCTGGTCTAACGAAGGGAAGACGTCGAAATGTTTCAACAGACTTCACGTGATCATCGGTTTGGCCACCGGGCACTTGAAGATTCCAGGACAGGTTAAGTTGGGTTCTTATTTAATCCGTGTGTTAGTGGTTAAATAAAGGATCTCTGTGAGAGATCATGGGCTCGATTTTCCCAGCCCCGAGGAGGCGGGTTTGGAGGTGTGCGAGTTGTTAAAATCGACAAAACTGGCGGGCGGGCCCATTCCCGCCTCCGAGCAATTTTCCCAAGTGCGTGTTTTCTGACCCGCTTTCCATCCCGCCTCCAAGAGGTGGGATAGGCCCTTAAGGCCCTTAGCAACCATTTAATTGTCTCTATAATCCCATTTTGAGAGGCCCTTCCGATTTTAACACATTTCCCCCATCCTACACACCTCCTCTGGAACACGCCAGGTAATCCTGGCGGCCTCACAAGTGGATTGCTTACGAATAGCTGCAGCTCCACCATTACAAAGGAGTTTTCACCGATGATCATTTGCAGGTGGCAGAACTTTGTTGTTTCAGGTCTGGGGGAACTTTTAGCAGGCATACTCAGTGTTGTGGAAGTTTGGAGCCTGACACCCATCTCCAGTGTGACCTCCTTGGAAACCCCTCTCCCCACCTTGACTAAGCGCTTCCTCAACTGAGGCATGTACCAGAAGCATGGCGACCATTTAATTCCTTTCCTCCTGGACATCAGATTCGGATGAAGACCAGCCACGGCAGCAGCAGAACCATGAGCAACAGCAGCACCAACAGAAGGAACATCAACAGGAGTGCCAAGCTGCTAGTCACCCACCTGAAGATGCACAGGCCAGAAGCCGCCAGAGCACCACCATATTGCTGCATGGGATGCAAGGTATGTACTCATCCTGGTCAGATTTGCTTAGCCTGCATAATCAAACACTTTAGTCTCGCTCCTTCTTACCAGATCATCGACAATGGAGAAGAACCTACGGAATCCTATCACTCTGACCACCATTCTGATAATTGCAAGGCGCCCTAAGCCCTCAATGTGAAAGTCCCATTTGCGAAATGACACAGGCCACAACTTCAACAGTTTGCCATCAAAACACTTTATAATACAATCACAATGATGGCTGGTCCAAAAATAAAACAACACAGCACCCAAGTGACTACCCTTGTGACTACTTGTGCTTTATCTTCCTCTTACACGTGCTCCTACGTGGTGCTGCCCCTGCTTCAGCAGATGTGGAGGCCCCTTGCTCGCTCTCTTGCTGCTCCTGTCTCAATGCCTTTGGCAGGCATCCTCTGGGGTGGCAAACCTGTGCGGGCTCGCCAACAGTCTGCTGCTCCTACGGCTGTGCAGGGGCTGAGACGCCCATCTCATTTGGGTGAGGACTCTGGTGGGGCTCTGACCGAGGGCTTTGCTGGGCATGGTCATGTGAGCGCTTGGAGAGGAGCCCCCACTTCCTTGTCTGCCACCAACATTCCTCTCATGGGTCAGCCCCACTTCAGAGGTAGCAAGTGGCTTGACAGCACCTTGCTGCACTGCAGGGGGGCCATGATGACCCATTTCTGCACTGGAAGTCCTTCTCCAGAAGACTTGCATGAAGTTCTGCTTTGTTTGCCCAATAGTTGACCATCACTCCTCAAGAGATGTCATTCTATTGTGAACAATGACCATGTTTTCAATAACCTTGCAACTAAGCTCCTCCATGGACCATGGAAGGAGTGAGTGTAGTGAATATAGCATAGATGCTTAGAAGGATACAAAGGACCCTCCCTGTGTGTTGTAAGTAGTTGTTGTCATGGCATCACAGTGATAGGAAGTGTGAGGGCTGCATGGTAGAATAGTTAAGTGAATGTGACCATAGAGAGGGAATGGGAGCAGAGATGTAAGTGTCCAGTGGGATGTGGAGGAAGAGGTTGGCAAAGTAGAGTGCTGGTGAGGAGAGGTGATGGGGATCAGATTGAGGGTGATGGGAAAGTCATACTCACTTTTCCGGTGCGGAGAAGGTCATGAAACCGCTTCCTGCATTGTAGCCAGGTTCTGCGGCTCATTGAAATGGAGTTGACAACTTGGGCCACTTGTAGCCACACAGCTTTTGTCTGCTGGGGTGGCTGTTTTCTCCCTGAGGAAGGGAATAGCACCTCCTTATTACAGCTGGCTCCGTACACCAGAGCTTGGAGGGAGGGCTCATCAAAACGAGGAGCACACGTTTGCTTGATTGTTGACATTTTCCACAATTCAACTCCTTCATATAAATTGCAGAGCCTTTGCAGTCTCCAGAAGAATCAAGGCTGCTTGCAGGCCTTAAATCCAACAGCATTGATGAAGTCATCGGAGGCGACTTTCTGTATGAAAAGACTAATTGGGGCAGTGGTTCCCACATGCAGGAAATCAATTGCCCAATTAGGGGAAAAATCGCACTTTTTCAACACTTCACTTAGGAGTCGGGGTCCTGACAAGATTTCCACCTGACACGCCCCAGCCCGCCCACACTGTCAAAATCCAGCCCATAGTATCTGCGTGGTTTCTGTTAAGGTGGATTCAGGTCTATGAACCCTATTCTAACATCTAATGTGGGAGGTGTGAAATCATAAATAATTCCTACAGTACTATTAGAGGATTGTTTGAGCTCAATGTGCTGGTCATGTTAGAAGAACCTTAAATTATTTCCTGAGATCACTTCACTTATTCCCAATGAATAGTGCTTTTGTTAAATGTTCTACAATGTGACTCTTTTATATATTCATTTAAATTTATAAGAATAATTGTCCCCTGTACTGAAAACTATGAACACTAATAAGCTACATCCAGAAAATACTTAATCTTACTGTTAGCGAGCAACAAGAGAAATTGGGGAACACTGGAAACCTGCCAGTAACATTGGTGGCCAAGGATAACCGCTGCCGGTTGAGAGCGAAGGCATTTTGGTTCTGCCTGCTTATTATCATCAGCGTGGCGGTGATTTTCTGGTGCAATGCGCTCTTTGTAGCGCTAATTTCAGAAGGAGGCCAAAGGTCGCCTCTGTCTCCCGCTTGCAGTGTAGGGGGAGCGGGAGGAAAGAAGCGACCCCAACAGTTGCCATACGTGCTCCAAAAATATTAGCTGCCACCCGATATTTGTCGATTTTTTGTTTGTTTATGACATGAATGCAGATAAAAGAGATCTTATCAGAGATCATCTTCAATCGTTGCAAGGGAGTTCACCCATTGACTTACTGGCCCACAAACACTGTAGCCCTCCCGGAAAGTTGCCAAAAAATGCAACTGCTCCCCCCACCCCCACCCCCCGCCACTGTGGGGCAAAAAATTAAAGTTTAAAGGAAGAAGCTTGGCAAAGGAGGCGTTTGAAGTTCCGGCGCCCATCCCCAGAAGTCCTACCAGACTCTTCATGGCCGTTAACGCTGCTGAAAGGCCTTTCAGTGGCAGCAGTCACTGGTGTTAATATAGCCCAGGAGGCAATGCGAGCGGAGAACTCCAAAATGGATGAGCTGGCATCAACTCCTCCGTTGCACGCCGATTGACGTCACACTCCACCTCATTAAAATACTCTCGCCGATAGCAGGTAATGGCAGTGCAGACGACCTGCTGAAAATGGCGGTGGCCGCCACCAGCCGGCGGAAGAGCGTCGGTCGCCGTTTTTTCGCCATTTCATGGCGCTAACAGGTGGCGCAAACCACCTGAATTTCTAGGCCCAATAGTTTTACTGTTGAAAAACTTAATTCTAGCCTGTTAGTTGAGATGAGGTAGATCTTAATCAGACAAAGCTGTATGTTACAAGCAGTCTGTTATCCCACCAGTTTTCATTGACAAATAGAAGACCTGCAGGCTTTGATGCAAGCGATAATGAAGGTAACTGTTTGTTGTAACTGATAGAGGTCGACTCATTATTAATGAGTGTGCAGTGCACAACAGTAATTATTCATGACCGAACTACCTTGTACATAAACTAATCCAATGTCTCTACGAGTTTGGAACCCATCTAACCATTGGGATTTCTTTCTTTCTGTTTTAAAGACTTTTCTTGAAGATTTATTTTTATGCTTGCTGAGGAATATTTTCACTTACCCACATGAAACTCTAACACCCAAAGCCAGTGTATCTGTAATTATATACCGGTAGGCACCAAGATTAGTTGAAGTCTCATGTCATCACATTTCAGTCTTCCACCCTCAAGCACACAACAGGCTGCATGTGCTTTATAACCCTGTGGTTCAGTTAAAATGTACTGGGGCTGATCTTTCTAGCCGCCTCTGCCTCAGTGCTGTGCAGGAGCAGTGCAGCCAATGAATGCCCACTCCCCTGGCTGGGTCTAATGCTGGGCAACCAGGCAGGAAACAATGTTGAGCTACATGTTGGGGCACAGATCTAAGGCAATTGGCAGAAGAACCAGAGGCAGATGCGCAACGTTACCGCGCAGCTATTCCAATGTGAAATTCCGCGTATGCGCAAAACTTTGAATGAGCCACGCAGCCCCTTAAAGGGACTGCGCACCCAAAAATAGTTTAGGGGGAACTTTACAGATGAGAGGAAATTATTTTAAGCAGCGAGTTATTATGATCTGGAATGCACTGCCTGAAAGGGTGGTGGAAGCAGATTCAATAGCAACTTTCAAAAGGAAATTGGAAAATACTTGAAGGGGAAAAAATTGCAGGGCTATGGGGATAGAGCAGGGGAGTGGGACTAATTAGATAGCTCTTTCAAAGAGCTGGCACAGGCATGATGGGCCAAATGGCCTCCTTATATGCTTTGTGATTCTATGTTTTCATTGTTTTGATGCAGCAGTGAGAGGACCCTAATATTTGATCTCAGTTAAATGGATAGACAAGCAAGAGACATTGCTACATTCATCTGAATATACTGATAGACTGCATCAGATGATGACAGATGTATACTCTTCCCTTTGTAACATATCTATCCCGTGCTCTACTATTTAATTCACAGTTGTCTTTGTTTCAGTGTCACACTAATCCCAATTCAGCTATTTGAAGATTACAGCAGGCTGTGCTCACTCATAGCCCTAACATGATCAGATTCCAGATGATCACAAGTTAATGACCCATAATCTAATGGTGTCTGCAGTTAGTTAGACTTGTCCTTCGCACATTTAGGTTTTTTAAATTTTTGCATGGCAAGTTGCTGAAAGTGCGAGCTGATAACGGCGCAGCGAGGGGAACAGGGCATCTGGGATCTGAGTGAACAGGGCAAGCAACTGTGCATCTCCTTAACCAATCAGATTAAAGGATTGTGAAATAAACAGCGCAAGGACTGAGAAAGAAGTGTCAGTTAGAGTGGGTGAATTCAATTTCAAATCAGGTACAGAAAGAGCAATAAAGAGAGGGAAAGAAAGATTGGATTAAGAGAGAGAGAGAGAGAAATGAGACAGAAAGGAAAAGTAACAAAAAAAATTAAATTTTAAATTTTACATTTTAAAAATATCCAACAATTAAAACCTGAAGGAATGAGACCCCACACTTGTAATAGTTAATTTGCAATGCCAGAGAGGTTCATTAGCTGTAATTAACATGTCATTAAAAGAATCTCTGACAGCTAATCCAGGCTTAATTAAATATGCACGGACCTTAAATGGCTCCAAAACAGGCTCCTTACGTCACTTCAGACTAGCTCTAGCTTTCTGTGGTGAGTTTAGTTCACATCTACCGCACAAATACAGCAACTTCCCACCATTCAATGGCGAGCCAGACAGCGAAATGCTGTTTTCACAAAGCTAACGGCGGAGAGAGAAAGAATAGAAAACAAATTCAGTGCAAAATAAATTGATACATGCAGATGCTCTTTGTAACTAGCTAATAGTTTCATTGGGATTTTGCCTGGTGTTACACTGCCGTTCAGCACTATGGGATGGAGGTGCTACAGATTTCTTGTTAGTGTCTTTGTTCCAAAGTACACTGAGGGCTGGGCTTTACAGAGGGTCAGTGGGTGCAATCGGTGGCAGGTCGGGTGGGAAAGTGGTTTTATTCCCCAGCGGGTCAGGACCCCGCTGTGAACCCGCTACCATGTGCCTTTCCCAATGTCGGGTCTGTCAGCGATGAGCAGACCCGACACGCAGCAGCGGTTCACAGCGGGGGACCCAATTCAGGTAATTAGTGGCTTGTTTAGAGCCATTTAAGAATGAATTTCAGCTCATTTTCTGCAGTTGACAGCTTGCCCACAGGTCCGTGCTGGTCGTGGACCATGTCTGTCAAGCTGAGGTGGGAGTTCAATTGCCATTGAATCAGCTGTTGAGTTGACAGCTTCAAATGTACAGTAAAAGCTCCCACCTTAGAGAGATATCTTCCCTCAGCCACAAACTCTTCCTCACTGCATTTCCACAACATATTCATCATGCTGCAAGTCTTTACACTAGTCTCCATCCAGTCTGACCTCATTACCTCTCTCACCATGGACAGAGCACCTCAGTCATCTCTACTTCACCTGCCATCTATTCCATCAGCATGGGTGCACTTTATACTGTCTCACCTTGGTCCTCAGAATCCCACCACAATCAGCCCAAACACCAGCAGCACCAGGCACACCAGCAACACCAACAACAACACCACCAACCTTCTCCGCAATCACCTGATGCTGCACAGGACACAGGACATCAGCACCCGACCACATTGCTGCCCGGGAGGCCAGGGATGGCCTCACCAAGGCCAGGTTTACTTCATTTGATGTTGTACACCCTGGCTGCCACATGATGCACCAGGTTGGCATCACCCCACACCAACACCATAAAGCATCCCTACAATGCCCAAGCCATTCCTTTTACACTCATCACCATTGCGGGGGGTACCGTTATGTCTCACCATTCACTGCAACTCACTAAGCCACTTCCAAAGGTGCACACAAATCTGCCCAAGAATGCAAAGTGCTGAAAATAAAGGTTTCAAGGTTTGACACCACATTAACAGAAACTTCACATGAGCATTGGCTAAACCACCCAAGTGGCTACCCTTGTGTGTTGTTAGTTGGTATGATTGGACTAGGATGAGTGTGAGTGTGAGGGGTGTCTAGTGAAATGAGGAAGTGATAATATAGATAGAGAGAAATGGGTGGAGGAGCAAGGTAAGTTGGTGTGAGTAAGGATGTGCAGGAGTAGGGTAGGGAAGGCAGAGTGATGGGGATGTGATGAGAGGCAGAGCAGGATGAGATTGAGTGTGGCTTTGTACTAACGTTTCATGATCTTCTGAGATCATTGAAACATTTGCAGTACTGCACTCAGGTCCTCCTGACCAGATCCCTGCTTTTGTCCTCCTCTGCAATGTGCAACCAGACTGCGTTAGTCTCCTGGGGAGGTCTCTTCCGCCCATGGGAAGGGAAGAGGACCTCTCTGTGTGCTGTGATTTCCTCCATAAGCACGGGAGAGCCTGGGTGCAGCCCTGCACCTCTGTGCAGTGCTTGTCAGTGTTTGCAGCTCCTCAATGCTGTAGAACACTGACAGCACAAATGTCAAAAGAAAGTTGGCCATGGTCCCTTTAACGAAACCGGCTGAGTACGCGTCATCAAATGACGCCACCAGATCCGCTTCCTCTAATTGGCCAAGAAACGCGTTGGGCAGGCTTAACAAACCTTAACATTTCAGAGGCTAGGATGGAGCCAGCAGCGGGGCCGAGACCCGCCACCGACATCGCCTGACATTGCCCGCCACAGACCCGCCGATGTAGGGAAAATTGCGGTCTTATTTTCTACTTTTACTGCTCGAGTACCTTGCAATGTAAACCCACTACTTTCATTTCATGATTTGGATAGTAAATGATTCTTCCCAATACTTGGAGACAATGATGTACTAGAGCAGTTCATGTCTCAGTAATGCTAACACTCTGCACTTTCCACTAAAGTACAACAGTACTATTTCTAGTGCTTTTGAACTCTGTGAATCATAACAAATATACATATTGTTATTAATCATTTTGTGGAATGCAGGTTTCAGCAGTGCACTTTTTGGCATCTTTTGCAAATTGTCAATAAGCACTTAACTAGTCTTCCAGATGATTGTGATTTAACTGCAAACAGTTTACACAATGGCCTTGATATTAAGCCCCACACAATGAACGGGAGAGGGCCCGGGGGGGTTTAAAAATCAAAAAGCAGCGGGTACGTGGCAGCCAAGTGTCCCACCATGGAGAGTCGGGGCACTTCATTAACATATTTAAGATCAGGCATCCACAGTGCAATTGGGAGCCAGGTTTAAATTATACAGGTGTCCCGCGGGTTTCCCAGGGGTCGGGAAACCCGACAGTGAAAGGGAGGCAGGGGGTGCCGGTTCCCCGAGGTAACTGCCTATTACAGCGCTCCTTGTGGGCTAGAAAGGAGCTGGAGTGCATCCCTCGGACCTTCAGGCTCCTCTCTGCTGATCGCGGCCTCTCTCCCACCCCCACCTGCCACGATCGACAACCTCCCCCTGCCCAGCTCCGATGGCCTCTCTGACCAAGCCCCGATCGCTGACCCTCCCCCCTCCCGGATTGCCAGGGACTGCCCCCGAGGGTCCCCGGCTGTGACCTCCTGCCGCAGCTGGTGGGCAGGAAACGGAAGAAATGTTAATGAGGTCCTGCCATTAAATTCGGCAGGACTTTCGCGACCGGTTCTTTGGCTATTTTCAGTCTCCCCCACACCCTCCCCGCCTCCTCGCAAACATCGGGGCCAATAAGTCTAGTGTGCTGGCACTGAGCATTATGTGCTCATTCTTATTACTTTGGTGCAGGGATGGATGAAGCTTCAAGTTATCCTAATCCTAAACTGACCAATGTAAAAAATAGAAGTGCCAAAAAGGGACTACAGTGTCTGTTAGCAAGAGGGGGGCGATATTTAAAATTTGACTCGTGTAACATTTAATTTTTAGTAATAACAACAAAAAATGCTGGAAAAACTCAGCAGGCCAGGCAACATCCGTGGAGAGAAATTAGAGTCGACGTTTCGGGTCGAAACCCTTCTTCAAAACTGGAAAGGAAATGAAATAAATCGAAAGGCAGGGCTGGGGAGGGAACAAAAGAAGTGAAGAGACATTAAGAGGTATTCAAAACGAGACGTACATTTCACACCTAATCTGAGCTGTCTTTTGTCTCTTTACTAGTCCTATCACCATCTCGTCTCGTTTTGAATACCTCTTAATGTCTCATCACTTCTTTTGTTCCCTCCCCAGCCCTCCTTTCGATCTATTTCATTTCCTTTCCAGTTTTGAAGAAGGGTTTCGACCAGAAACGTCGACTCTAATTTCTCTCCACGGATGTTGCCTGGCCTGCTGAGTTTTTCCAGCATTTTCTGTTGTTATTTCAGATTTCCAGCATCTGCAGTATTTTGCTATCGTACCATTTAATTTTTAGTGGTCGGTCCTGTCACATCCCTAATTTATAGATTGAAATGTCCTTATGGATTCATGCAATTTTGTAGTTTAATACTTATTTGCTTTGCTTCCATTGCTAATAATGAACAATGCTGTCTAACTGGCTTTAGTTTGCAATATTTTAAAGTCTCTTATAACATTTGTTCTTATGTCTATATATATTCAAAAGTAATAATTTAGTGGATGTGAAGCACTTTGAGGTGCCCTTATGATATGATAAGGCACTATGGGGGAAAAATTCCGTTGGTTAACGCCTCACGTTAGCTCCAGCAGCTGGCGCTAACGGGGCGCTGATGCAGTAGCGCTGAGGCGAGGCAAATCCAACGATGCACGGCAAATCCGGACCCCCTGTTTTGCTGCCAATACGAGTTACCATCAGGGACTTCAACACCAGGCAGATCGTGACGTCAGTGAGCGTGCAATGCTCACCGGGCACCTGAACTGCAACATTCATTTTTGCCACCTATCTTAGCGCCTTAACCAGACAGCGACAGGAAGAGGAGGCGTCAAGTTGGTGGAAGCTAGCTCCAGTGATGTTATTTAAAGGGATCATGAGAAATGAGCCGCAACTATCAGGTTAGTGCAGTTTCAAAGTTTTCTTGTCAGTTTGACATTGTGCAACAGTTTAATTCAGGAATTTAAAGGTTATTTTGTATTAGGAGTATTGTGGTAATTTAAAAGTAGTTACATTTAATCTTTAAAAAATTTAATCACTGCACTTGCTTTACATTAATGGGGGCTGTACTGGCAGTTGACCTGGCCCTCCAGGATCTACGGCGGAGGGAGCAGAGGCAGCGAGAAAGAGTGACACATGTGGCCAGATAGAGGAGGCGGGCCATCAGGGCTCTCAACAGGAGGCCTTACCATCTGAGGGTATTCCAAGAGCACTTCTCCTACCTCCAATTAAGCGAGGAGCAGTGTATTAGAAGGCTCCGCTTCACCAAGGAGGTGGTCAGAGAACTCTGCCGCCTCCTGCAACCAGACCTCCAGCCTCAGGTCAGGGTGACCACGGCTCTCTCTGTGGTAGTCACAGTCACCGTCGCCCTCAATTTCTTCGCCAGTGGATCCTTCCAGTCTGCAACAGGTGACATAGCTAACATTTCGCAGTTCGCTGTCCATCGCTGCATCCGGGAGCTCACAGAGATTCTCTACAATAGGAGAAGGGACCGCATTTCCTTCCCCATCACCAGAGAGAAGCAGAACGAGCGTGCATGTGCCTTTGCCAGGATAGCGGGATTCCCCATGGTGCAGGGCACCATTGACTGCACCCATATGGCTTTGCAGGCACCGCATAACAATCCTGAGATCTTCCATAACCGCAAAGGCTACCACTCACTTAACGTGCAGTTGGTGTGCAACCACAGACAGCGAATCCTCAATGTGAGTGCCCGCTATCCTGGCAGCAGTCATGATGCCTTCATCCTGTGCCAGACCGGTGTGCCAGCACTCTTCCAGCCATCACGTCAATCTCGCAGCTGGCTGCTCGGAGACAAGAGCTATCCACACTCCACCTGGCTCATGACTCCCCTCTGCAACCCGAACACCCCTGCCCAGCACTCATAATGCCAGCCATGCTGCCAACATAAACATCATCTGGCCTACTGAAGCAACAGTTCCGCTGTCTTGACCGCTCGGGAGGAGCCCTCCAGTACTTGGCTGAGCGGGTGTCCCATTTCATGGTGGTCTGCTGCATGCTCCACAACTTGGCCATCATGAGGGCCCAGCCTTTGCCACCAGCTATTGTGGGACGACCTCAGGAGGAGGAAGACGGAGAGGAGGAGGATGAGGAAGACGAGTGGTAAGAGGAAGACCAGGAGGATGATGAGGAGGATGAGGAGGAGGAACAGGAGTGAAGGAGGAGGCAGCCACTCAATCGGCCTTCTGGAAGTTCAGTCCGTGACCGCCTCATCAGACTGCGGTTCGAATGAATTAAACCCCAGATCCCTGTTGCTCACCACATACCCATCATTCCATCCCTGTCACAGGCCATATCACAGCGCAAAGCTGAACTGAGAGACATCACAAAAGAAGCCAAACTGAATTAATAAATTTATCAATAATCAGTGAACACACATTTACAACAATATGAACTATTCACACCTGTGCAATCCCTTTGTGACTTTCGCTACTGTGCCTTTGCCTACTCTAGTGCTCCTACGAAGTGTTGGCCCCAGTGACTGCAGCAGGGCTGGTGGAAGGCTGCTGAGTGTCCGTGCGAGACTTCAGATGGCCTTGCAGGACGCCCTTGGCCAGCTCTGGGCCTGGAAGGCCTGGCTATAGACTGCACTGCCTCAGCCTGGGCGGCAGCAGTCTAAACTGGCTGGATGACAGACAGTGACAAGGGCAATGGCAGAGTGGCGGTGGTGGGAGCAGGAATGCTGTCATCCTGAGAGAGGACAGCAGGTTCCTGCTCCACTGATCCACTGCCACTCCCCGGGAGTAGCATCTCAGCATCCCTAGCAATTTGTTGGAGCACAGATTGCTGGCCTGCTGCGGCTCCGTGAAAGCCCTGGTCGACGGTGGTAGACCCAGCCACAATGGCAGCAGTCAGAGCTTGCGTGGCATCAAGCTGAGACTGCATGAGAGCAGTCTGAGTTTGAATGCCACCAAGCATAGACTGCATTATAGCACTAAGATATTGCATCGCTTCCACCTGTGCTGCAATGGAAGCTGCCAGATCGCCCATCACACGCGGCATCAGGTCTGGGTCGACATTGTCTCTCTGGGAGTCTACCATCCTTTCCAGACTGGAAATCATGGGCTCCATGGTGTGCGCAGAGCCTTGTGCAATGTTGGAGGCGGACTCCTCCTCGCTCCTTACCATTGCCGAGTGGCTCTCGGGCACCCTTGCCATTACACCTATCATCTCTGTGTACATGCCCATCACCCTTCTTCTAAACGCCTCCCCATCAAGGTCCTCATCTGAGTCCTGTGCCGCAGAACTCGCGCGCGAACTCGCCCGCCGGGGAGCTGGCCCCCGAGCTACCCTTTCCCCCTGGCCTTGCTCCAGCCCACTCATCCCCAGTGCATCACCTTATGCAGATCCCGCTACAACACTAGCCTCTAAAGAACGCATAGTGCCGGTAGCTGAGCTGGTGCCTGCGGGTGAGACATGCAGTGACGCGGTGTGTTCTTCCTCCTCCTCTTCTCCCGCCTCGCTCTCTACGGTGCCCTCAGGGACAGGCTACTCAGGTGCTTGCTCATTATCTGAAAGCTTAAAGGCACAAGAGTTGGGTTAAGGTGAGGGGATGGGGGGCAGGAAGGGAGAAATGCATGCATACAGCATGATTAGCTGGAAAGTGCGAAAGGCTTGTGGGGTGAGGGGGAAGTGGAATTTGAGAAGGAGGAGTGGGGATGAACATACTGTTGTTGTCCCCAAGGGGGTCAAGATCACCGGTCACCATGGCGCCCATCACCTGGTGCCCAATAATCTGCAGCACTCTATTCTCCAGCACAGACAGTGGTTGGGTGTCGGCTTGTCCCCCGCCTGTGCGCTCCTCTTCCCTCCTGTTGTGAGCTACCTTGGCCTGCAAGAGAAAGGAATGTTTGTGAGTGAGTATGGAGCAATATGTTTGAGTGATGTGCCTGCCATAGTTGAATAGCTGTCATTGTGTGCAAGGTGTGAGGTGTTTGTGTGAGTGATGGTGGGTGAGTGCTGGGGGTGTGGTGCTTTGGGCAGCGTGTGAAGACTGTGGTGCAGATGGTGCTATGTAGCATTTGTTGAACCATTGACTCACCCTGACCACCCGAGTGAGGTTGATAAAATTCTTCCTGCACTGTGTGTGGGTCCTGAGGACCACAGTGCTGCCCGAGACGTGCTGTGCTACCTCCCTCCACATGGTGTGGAAAACTTGCAGCGAGGGCCTCCTGCCATTTACTGGGTAGAGCACCGCCCTCCGTCTCTCCACAGCGAACACCAACGCTTCCAATGCTTAATCGCAGAATTTGCGGGCTCGCTCCCTGGGGCTTGAGTCCTCCGGCTCCTTCTCCTTGACCTGCTGCTGCTTGCTGAGGCAGCTGCACAGCACGCAATGCTGAGAAGGAGGTTCTGCAGGATCAATGAACCTCCCCTTTAAGAACTGGGAAAAGCCTGTGGTAATGATGACTAGCGGTTAGACTGCACCTGATATTGGTTCACCCTTTGAGTGTAACGCCAATGAGCTTGGGCTTTAAAGCTTGAATTAGCACCCCAATCATTTCTTTGAGCAGTGAGACTTAATTTTGCGTGCAGTCTAAAGCCCTCCTTTAGCGCCTCAAAACGGGCGTGAACTTGGGTTTCCCGGCGCTAATCCCCCGCTGCGGCACCCGATGCGGTGCGGCAGGCGGGGGAACTGCAGGCCTCCTCCTCCTGTTAAGGAGGAGCTGCCTGCAGCCGACAACTGTCCGGTGGATTGACCCGACATCTGAGCCCGGCACCTCGGGGAAGTGCCGGGCTCGCATGAGACACTGATCAGGGCCGCGGGGGGGGAATGCAGGAGTCCGGGAAGGGAGGTGCGGGCAGGCGGCCGCCGGGAACGCGGCCGGCCGCCGCTCCACCTTTATGCGCCGGCGCACACTGGGGGAAGACTCTGTTGCCAGAGTCTTAGTTGCGCCTGCCACGGGCGAGGCGGGCGCAACTGAATTTTGGCTTGGGGCCGGGTTACCACGGCAACCGGGACGCTGCGCACACCGATGATGTCATCGGTGCCGGCGCAGCGCTACCGGTCTACCGCCGCGGAAGGGCCCCAGGCAATTTAGGAACCGGCGCCAATTGCAGCGCTAGGCCCTCTAACGCCGCAAAATCGGCGCTAAGGGCACTGAATTTCTAGGCCTCTGTGCTTTGATTATGCCAGCAGTGCCTTATCCAAATGTGCTACAGTAATTTTAAAAAAATTAACAAAAGTAGACACAAATTACAAATTTACAGTTTCAACATTTGGCAAATTCAGTTTTACTGTTTTTATCAGGATCAAACCCTATGCATCATATAGTACAACCATCTAGCTCTTCATAGTGTGGGAACAATGTCATTTTGTTACTGAATTGGTATTGGGTGACACAAATATTTTGTAATTTAATGTATTTATTAGATCACCAAACCCATTTAGGTGAGGTCAATATATAGGAGTTAATTAGCTGTCAACGAGCTTTGGTATTTTAAGTTCAGTTCCATATAAGCTTCTTCTGGTACATCTGTTCGCTTCACTACGTATTTTGTCACATCAGCATAGTATTGCAATTTGGCCCCACTCCAAATCTCTTTATTCCTATTTATGGCAGATTGCAGTTTCTGAAGATGAATCCGCATTGCCTGTAAGCCCAAGACTTCCAATTTAACCATATGCTGTAGACAGGAGTAGACTGCTTCCGAGATAACAATCTTCCTTGTACCACTGTGCTACACATCAGAAGCCAAATGGGAATGCCCACTATTTACTTATGATCTCTTCAATAGGTGGAAAGACATTGGGGTAGATTTTGCCGAACCTGTCAGGAAGTAGGCGGGACTTCCCCTTTTGGGTTTTTGACCCGCCTACTTCGATGTCCGGCCAATCCGCGCGATTTTCCCTTGATTGACCTTGTTGAGCCTGCCCAGCAGGCTCAGCAGGCCAATTAAGGGCCACCCGGCAACAGGTGACGTCACAGACTGAAATTTCATCTGTCAAGAGTTCTTGACAGATGAAATATCAGTGTCTCACAGCTGTTTGAAGCTGTGAAACACTGACAGTCTGAGTTCTAAGCTGAGTCATTCTGCACAGACTCAGTTAGAACTCTTACCGGCACTCAAAGCTGAATGCTGTCACTTTTGACAGATTGCAGCCGTTCAGCTTTCAGTTCCGGCTGAGTGATGCGCTCCCGACAGCTACAGGAAGAAAGGCTGCTAAGGTAAGTACAGGTAAGTAAAAGTTCTTTACACACTTTAGACACACCAAACACACTTACCTTTGCACTCATGTACCCATCACTCACCTGAGCGCTGACATCGCGACCCCTCCAACTCCTTCAACCCAACAGCCCGCCTGCTCTACCTGGCGCGGTATGGAGCCATTGGGAAACCCACACGAAACCCCTCAAAATAGGGATTAGGCTAAAAACTACCTGTTAACTACCTGTTAACAGGCAGTTAATTGGCACTAATCCCTTCCCGCCTGGTTTCGGCGGATCCCAGTGCGGGGCGGGTACCCACCGCCCCTGAAACTTACGTGGGGCGGGGTTTTGGGCGGGATGGTGGCGGGACCCCCAAATTCGGGTTCTCCCCCCCCACACGCCTGAAACCCCGCCTGACGGCTCCCTGAAAATCTAGCCCATTGTACTGTCAGACCACATAGTTTAGGCTAAAACCACAAATAAATTTATTACAAGAATTAAATATGCACAGAAGCAAAATATACTAGCAGATAATACATTCTTTAACTTACACCAATGCATTACACTGTTTCCAGAAACAAAATAACAAATTCTTAAAGAGTTATTATCAATGAGATTTTTATTGATTCTTTAAGTGGCACATGCCTTGGAGTTCCATCTCATTACAATAATGTAGAAATACGGTTAAACTAAGTGAACTGAAGAAATATTGATCGCCTGATAAAGATCAGCCATGGTCTAATTGAATGGCGGAACAGGCTCGAGGTGCTGAATGGCCTACTCCTGTTCCTATATGAATCTATTCCTTCCTATTCCCATGCCGCTGGATGGAGAACTGTCAATCAAACCGGATCAAAGACACAATAGTGGAAATACTCACAGTTTCTGTTAATGGTTCAATCATCTGCAATACCCAGGAAGTACTAAATACTATTGACAATGTGCATCTGGCTTCCATTTGTAAAAGAAAAATATTCCTGATGGCTCATCTGTTGGAGGTAATGAAAACCTTTGCCAGCTTACATGCATCCAAAGTTTCAGCGCCGTGAGAGAATTTCTGTTGTAATTAATTTTGACAGTAATTTATGGATTTGGCTCTATCTCTCCCACACAAAGATTACAGAATTTCTTTACAGAAAGCAGCCAAGAGAATCTCATTTTGAATTCACAATTCTTGGCCTAGCTATCCACAATCCACTGGATGGTTTCTTCCAGAGTCAGAGTTCACATCTGATCCCCGGCAGTGAAAGTCTGCATGTGATCAGTCTTCCAACTACTTCACTTCACTCCCAGTGACACGTTCATCCGCTTGTTCACTGCTGCATCCAATGGCTACAACATTCATGTCATTGCCCTGGAAATCACTACTAGATGAATTCAGTATCTTTATAGCTGTTTCTTGATAGAAGGGTATCAAATGAATCCAGAATGAATAGGAAACATTAAATATTAAGCAGAGCGCTAGATCTGACAGTCTGCACAGTCCTGATTCAATTTACAGTGAAATCTTCATTGATCCATGTTGGGGCGCGCTCTCACACAATCACCTTGTAGAGATTTTAATGCAGGCAATGCCTTCCCTTTAAACACAGGGAGCAATAACTGTCCTGGTACAGCTGCTTGGGTCCTCTACCAACCTGGAGCACAGTGAGCTGACGTCATTTTATAATGCAAGCACGTGCTCATTGGCATATTGGACTGAAATTGTGTTTCTGGCACAAAAGAGGGTTTTGTGCTTAAGTAACAGCAAGAAGTTGCATTTATATAGCACCATTAACATAGAAAAAGTTCCTAATATGGGCCCAGTAATTTCTACCACAGAGTGGCTAGAGGTTGTTCAGATGCTCCAGTGGTATTATGGGGCCTAGCTCTAATTTTCATATTTATTAGGGCCTTACTGAGCCAAGCGTAGAATACACGTGCAGGACCTCAGCACTTCCATGGCACATTACGATAAGCCCCACATCAATAGAACAGGCAGACGGGATCTCAGTCATCCGAAAGCCTAGACTGTGTGCCTATTATCTGATGTCAGCACTGTGAACAGTTCCGGTCTCCATTTTATTGAAAGGAAATAGAGGCGCTGGAGAAGGTGCAAAAAAGATTTACAGAGACGATACCAGAACTGAGAGGTTATATCTACCTGGAAAGACTGAACAGGCTGGGGCTCTTTTCTCTAGAAAAAAGAGTGAGAGTGACCTGATAGAGGACTTCAAGATTATGGGAGCGTTTGATAGGGTAGACGTAGAGAAGATGTTTCTTCCTGTGGGCGAAACCAGAACTAGGGGCCATAAATATAAGATGGTCACTAATAAATCCAATAGGGAATTCAGGAGAAACCTCTTTACCCAGAGAGTGGTGAGAATATGGAACTCGCTACCACAGGGAGTAGTTGAGGCGGACTAACAGTGTAGGAGGTGGCGTGTGGCACGTGAGCCCAGTCAGTTATGCCCCTGACTGCCTGTGAGTGGTTTGAATCGCTCCCACGCCCCTGGGTTCTAGACACCGGACTTAGGTACAGGCGGCGATACAGAAAGACTCGAGTAGACAAGTGGTTTGGTGTAAGAAAACCAAGATTTTATTAAAACAGAAACGAAAACACAGTCTTATGAGAAAATTACTGGTAGAGAAACAATTACAGGCATATAACACTATGGCCTAGAAATTGGGTTGAGGCGCCAAACTTGCGCCAAGTTCGCCTGGGCGCTGATTGTTGCACTGCGTTCGGAGTAATACCGATCACCAAAAATTCAGTTTCAGCGTCCCTAGAGGAGACGGGGCGAGGCTCGAGGCACTCCGCGTCCCTCTTAGGGCGCTGAAACTGAATATCGCAGCGCAACGTGCCGCAGCGCCACACGCTGCAGCACGGCACGCTGCGGTACTGCAGGCCTTCCTCCCATTGTTAAGGGGGAGGGGCCTGCAACAGCGCGATCCCCGATCGCAAGTGCCGGCAAAAGAGCCCGGCACCGAGGAGAAGTGCCGGGCTCTCGGGTGACAGCCGGCAATGCCGCGGGGGGGGATCAGGAGGCCGGGGACGGAGGTGCTGGCAGGCGGCCGCTGAAAAAAGCGGCCGCCCCACACCTCCACCTTAACTTGCGCCGCTGCTGGCACAGTAAGGCCCCGTGAACCGGGCGCGGGTAGCGAACGGCGCTACAGCGGCATTCGCTACCAAATATCGCGATTGGGGCGCTGCGCACACCGATGATGTCATCGGTGGTGGCGCAGTGCAACAGGCTAACGCCACCATTAGCGCCCCTGCTGAATATCGCGGGAGGCGCAGCCAGTGGCGCTACAGCCACTGACTGCCTCTTTAGGCGCTAACAGGTGGCGCTACTCACCCAATTTCTCCCCCTATAACTATACTTATACAGGGAATGGGGAACACACGGCACATCGAGGGAAATACAACTACGTTAACAATCCCCTTATCCTTATCCCACCCCTATACCTAACTAGATTAAGGTATGAGGGGCCAGGAATTCATGCTTACCAATGCAAAGCAAAACCAGCTGTTTTAACGGATGCGGGTTTTGAGGTTTGGTCTTCTGTCCTTTTAGGTACCCCGTCGCCCCGTGGCCTCAGGGCGCTGTTCTGGAGCTGCTGCTGTGACACACCTTTCTTCTCCTCGGCTACCGTCGTCGTCTCGTCACGATGGGTTCTCTTCTTCTCCCTTGGGCGGTCATCGGCGGTAATGTTGTGTCAAAGGGACAGTTAGCAGGCTTTACTGCTTAGATTTTACTACCCAAGTGTCAAACGGCAGTATATTCGTTGGGGCGTGGACACCTGCGTTTATTTGCAGTGTTCAACGAGAGGCTTGCCCCCAAGCGCCAGCTTAATTGCGGGGTTCGCCCAACCAACTTAGTCTCACTGTCCTCAGATACTTTCTTCCCCGAGCGTCAGCTTATAACTCAGCGCTCGGACTTAATTAATTCGTCTTCTGCTGCCCTTCTCTGCTCTTTGTCGGGTCTACCTTACTTTTCGTCTCGATTCGTCTCATCTCATAGGGCTACTATACAAGTCCTTCGTCTTGCCCCTTTTTGCAGCCTGGGTGTCCTAGATGACTATGGACTCGGATCTCGTTCCCCTCCTCTGCGGTTGGTATGGTTGTCCTTGACTGCTGAAATCTTACTGCGGGGAGCGAGGAGAGAGCCCGCCATGAGGCCAGGGCACGAGTGCGAGCGGCGGCAGCCCCAAGAGGCTGGCAAGAGTCAAGAGCCAAGAGAGCAGAGAGACAAGAGAGCGATTGCTACCAAGGGCCTACAGTTATACTCCTTTCGACGGCCCATTATCTGCGCGCCAAATCAGGTTAGTCCATTGTTTCAATTTTGGCGGGCTGTTTTAAATGATTACACCAATCTAGAATAACTGTTTTTTAGATGGCCGTTTATCACACCTAATGGCCTGATGGCTGTATTGTCATTAATGCATTTTAATCGGTCTGTCCAGCCTTGATGGCTTCCTTAAGCTGTTTCCGATTATTTATGCGAACAAACTAATGGCCTCCTGTTTAGGCCTAACTGGGTTGATCTGTTCCAATTTGATGAAAATGCATATTCAAATGTTTGCTTAGCTGTCTGGCCCTTCAAACACAAAAGTCCTTTTCACAGAAATGCATTTTAAGTTTCGATTTCCCAAAGCTGCTTGTTCTGTGCTGCAGAGTTCAGGCTTTTAAAATCTTACAGGCTTTTGGTCACGAGGTGCGGACACCATCTTTGGGTACCCTTTTCAAATTGTCCATAGGGTCCCTTTTCTTAATAACCTTGGGAGAATGTGGAAATTTTGCGAATCCTACAATAGGCAGACTAATGCCCCTGTGAACCAGTAATTTGCACCTTTACTTATTGCCATATATGGGATAGCTTATCTTGGTTTAACAATTAACCCTTAACTTGCTAACTGGAGAACACATGGAATGCCCACCATGGTATCCTGTTACAGTACTTTCAAAGCAAAACAATAACACTTATGCCAAACCAATGCATGGAGATTAAAATAAAAACAGAACATTCTGGAAATGCTCAGCAGGTCAGGCAGCATCTGTGGAGAGAGAAACAGAGTTAATGTTTCAGGTCGATGACCATTCATCTCTTTCATACAGCTTGAAGATGCAATGTTCTACGTGAATGACTGTCTGTGTTGGGATGTAGGGAAATATACACCTGAGGACAATGCCCTAATTATCAAGATATCTAAAAACTATAAATCTTGTGGCAGAATATTAAGGATTTGTGCTGAGATGGGGGTGAAATCCAACTTCAGCAGGGCCACAAAAGCAAATGGTGGCGAATGGAGCGTCACTTATACACCCGCTCGATATTCACCCCCACCGAAGTTGAATTTTACCCTCTGTAAGTGTAAACAGTGTCTTTCTCTCTCTCTCTCTCTCTCTCTCACTCTCACTGTTTGACATGAGTTTTATTTAAAAAATTTAGTTGAAAACCTGATCAAATTCATTGTCCAGTTTGTATTCAAATTATGTTCAAAGACACCCCAACTGAAATATTGTCATACACAAAATCACAATTGAACTTTTCGACTGAGGAAATAGTTTGGAATTTTGGGCAATGTGCGAGGCCTTTACCCAGGCAGGCAAAGGGCCTTATTGACCTGCAAAATCAGGGTCTGATGATGTCATTCAGATCCTGATGTTATTTTAACCCCAGGCCGTGTAACTTGCACACAATGCCGATTTGAATGTTTGCTGCATGTTACGAATCTTACTTTGACGTTAGAAATATCAGTTACTGAGAAAAAATGAGGGAAGAAACTTTTATCAATGTGTTTTGAGTGATTTGATTGGTTCATCTTCACCTTTCTCTTATTAGTAGGTCCTTCTTTGAGGGCTATTTGTTTTCATAAATCTTTAGTTTTCATTCATTGGCAGCTTTCTGTGGCAGTTTTCTGGCCATATTCTTTGCTTTTAATTTGAAAACTCTCTAGTTTTTAACTTCTGATTGGCTGCTGTTTACTCTGATCCCAATCAACAACGTGCAATGGGGAAGTAAGTGTGACATTTACAGGAGGTGAATGCTATACGCAGGACTTTGATGCGTTACTAGTCTATCTCCCGTGGTCTTACATGTGGGTTATGACCAAGCGCAGCATTCAGTTAAAGCAGGTTTAAAGGGAGGAGGAGATACCTGGATCAAGGCAGGGGATGAGGGAGAGCGGGAAGGGGGAGACGGGGAGGAAGAGGAAAATTAGAGGAGGGAGGAAAGGGAGCGTGGAAAGGAGGGGGGAGAGAAGAGAGGAAGGGGAAGAGGACGGGGGAGAGGAGTGGTAAAACTTTGTCTAAAGGTCGGGCAGGCCAGTGGTGGAAGGGAGGGGGGCGTGGATGAATTGACAACCTCAAGAATTCCTTCAGCAGGGTATTGTGACATGAAGAGCCCTTCAAAGATGGGGGTGGTTAGCGTGCCATCAATAATTCCATCAGTGATGGGGAGTGGGGTGAGGGGGGAACAGGCCTGAAAAGTCTTTAAGTGGGGATGGGGGGTGGGTGAGGTAAAAGGCATCTTCAGTAGAGAGGGGAGTTGCAGTGACTCGAAAAGGTATTGTGTGGGGGAGTTGACAGATGGGGCCAAATTGCACAAGCAAACCTGGAGATGATGAATGGGGGGTGTTGAATGCTCCCTGTAGGATGGGAGGAGCAGCATTGTTCTTAGGTAAACACAGCATACGTTTCAAGTTCAGGTTGTGTCAGGTAGCCCTAACCTTTTCCAGTTCTGATGAAGGTTTCGACCCTGGGGAGGTGGGCTTGGAGGCGAGACTGCCGGGAAAATGGTAGAATCTGGGAGTGGGTGCCCATCCCGCCCCCAACCCACCTCCATGCCATCTTCTCAAGCGGCGGGTACCCGATCCGCGCCGGGTCCCATCTCCTTGAGGCGGGAAGGGGATTAGTGCCAATTAACAGGTAGTTAACAGGCAGTTTTTTGGCTAATCCCTATTTTGAGCCCTGAAGTGTGAGCGTCCTGATGGCTCCGAACCTTGCCTGGGTCAACGAGGTGGGCCATCGGTCTGCGGGGGTCGGAGGGGCCGAGATGTCCGGTGTGCAGGTGAGTAATGGGTGCATGTGTGCAGAGGTAAGTGTGTGAGGTGTGTGTAAAGTGTTTTAATAAGTGTTACTTACCTTTACTTCTTCCTGCAGGCTTCCTCCCTTCAGGTCTCAGGAGTCCCTCAGCTCACCGGCACAGAAAGCAGAATGGCTGCTGAACTGTCAAAAGCTGCAGCCTTCTGCTTTCCGGTCAGGAAGGCTTTCTAATTGAGTCTTGAGTAAAGACTCAACTTAGAAGACAGATTGTCAGTGTTTGACAGCTTCACAGAGCTGTCAAACAATGACATTTCATCTGTCAAAGGCTCTTGACAGATGAAACGTCACTCTCTGACGTCACCAGTAACCGGCTTTCCCCTAATTGGCCTGCTAAGCCCACTGGGCGGGCTCAACAAGGTCAATCAAGGGAAAATAACGTGGATTGGCCACAAGTCGATGGAGGCGGGACTAAAACCCGACAAGTGGAAGTCCCGCCTCCAAAAGCTCCCCATTGACAAAATCCAGCCCGTTGACTCTGTTTCTCTCTGCTCGATGCTGCCTGACCTGCTGAGTGTTTCCAGCACTTTCTGTTGTTATTTCAGATTTCCAGCATCCGCAGTATTTTGCTATTATATTAGTAAAGCTTAGGGGTCGATTTTCCCGAAGCTGTCAGGAAGGAGGCTGGACTACAACTTTCGGGTTTTAGACCCGCCTACATCGACGTCCGGCCAATCCACACGATTTTCCCTTGATTGACCTTGTTCAGCCCGCCCAGCGGGCTCAGCAGGCCAATTAAGGTCCACCCGGCAACAGGTGACGTCACAGCCTGCAATTTCATCTGTTTGAAGCTGCCAAACACTGACAGTCTGAGTTCTAACATGAGTCCTTCTACGCAGACTCAGTTAGAACTCTCAGCAGCACTCAAAGCTGAAGGCTGTCACTTTTCGCAGATCGCAGCCATTCAGCTTTAAGAGCCGGCTGAGTGATGCGCTCCCGACACCTACAGGAAGAAAGGCTGTTAAGGTAAGTACAGGTAAGTAAATATTCTTTACACACTTTAGACACACCAAACACACTTACCTTTGCACTCATGCACCCATCACTCACCTGAACACCGACATCGCGACCCCTCCAACTCCTTCAACCCGACAGCCCGCCTGGTCTAACCTGGCGTGGTTTGGAGCCGTCGGCAATCCCACACGACACCCCTCAAAATAGGGATTAGGCTAAAAACTGCCTGTTAACTACCTCCTAACAGGCAGTTAATTGGCACTAATCCCTTCCCGCCTGGGGTCGGCGGGTTCCGGTGCGGGGCGGGTACCCGCCGCCTCTGAAACTTGCGTGGAGCGGGGTTTTGGGCAGGATGGTGTCGGGACCCCCGAATTCAGGATTTTCCCCCCCCCACACGCCTGAAACCCCGCCTGACGGCTCCAGGAAAATCGACCCCTTTGTGTTTTATCATGGAAGGACCACTAATTCTTTGGGCGAAGGCGGTTCAGGAGTCAACTCTATGGAGATTGGTGGAACTAGAATCTTAAAGGCATGGAATATAAAGAAGCTAGATTTCTGAAGTTGTTAAGAGATGCTTTTTTTATATAAACCTCTATTGTGCACTGCCACCCAGTGCAATTGCTATGGAGCTACATGTTAATACAGATGTTGAAGTTACAGTGCAAGAAACGTCAACTCAAATTTCTCTCCATGGATGTTGCCTGACCTGCTGAGCTTTTCCAGCATTTTCTGTTGTTATTTCAATACAGTAACAATGTTCAGTTTTGAGCTAACAGTATGTGACTAGACTTTACCATTATATGTTCGAATCACAGAGCCACCTAGAAGCATAACATGTACTACAGGTAAATGTTGACACTTTTAAAATGGGTATTCCCATTGACAAAGCCTGACATAAGAGTTTTCAATGTACTTTAAGAGGCAATTTTGTAACCCACTCAGCATGTTTAATATATGATAGGTGGATGATACATAAGCACACAGCTTAATACAAGGTGATTTTTGCATTGGCAGCTAACTGGTTCAGGGGTTCAATAATTAGTGTCCTAACTCGCACCAAATCCCGTTCAGCCATCACCCCTGTGCTCGCTAACCTATATTGGCTCCCGGTTAAGCAACGCCTCGATTTCAAAATTCTCATCCTCGTTTTCAAATCCCACCATGGCCTCGCCCCTCCCTATCTCTGTAAGTGTCAGCTGTGGCTCAGTTGGTAGCACACTCTCCTCTGAGTCAAAAGGTTGTGGGTTCCAAGTCCCACTCCAGGGACTTGAGCACAAAAAGCTAGGCTGACACTCCAGTGCAGTGCTGAGGGAGCGCTGCACTGTCGGAGGTGCCATCTTTCAGATGAGACATTAAACCGAGGCCCCGTCTGCTCTCTCAAGTGGACGTAAAAGATCCCATGGCACTATTTTGAAGAAGAGCAGGGTAGTTATCCCCGGTGTCCTGGCAAATATTTATCCCTCAACCAACATAACAAAAACAGATTATCTGGTCATTTTCACATTGCTGTTTGTGGGAGCTTGCTGTGCGCAAATTGGCTGCCGCATTTCCCACATTACAACAGTGACCCCACTTCAAAAAGTACTTTGTTGGCTGTAAAGCACTTTGAGACGTCTGGTGGTGCAACCCCACAACCTCCGAGATATCTGCGCTCCTCTAATTCTGCCCTCTTGAGCATCGCTGATCATAATCGCTCAACCTTTGGTGGTCGTGCCTTCTGTTGTCTCGGCCCTAAGCTCTGGAATTCCCTGCCTAAACCTCTCTGCCTCTCTAACTCTCTTTCTTCCTTTAAGACTCTTCTTAAAACCTACATCTTTGACCAAGCTTTTGGTCATCTGCCCTAATTTCTCCTTATGTGGTTTGGTGTCAATTTTTTTTGTCTTATATTTCTCCTGTGAAGCTCCTTGGGATGTTTTACTACGTTAAAGGTGCTATATAACTACAAGTTGTTGTAGTAACTGATAAGGAAAATGAGTTAGAAACAGCTTTACTGTTATAGCATGGGGCTAGATTCAATGTTTCTGTATTTTACATCATAATGGGTTCTGATTTTCAATAATGACTTGAATACAAAGTCTAGGCTGACATTTCAATGCAGTACTGAGGGAGTGCTGTACTGTTGGAGGTGGCATCTTTCGGATGAGACGTTAAACTGAGGTACAATGTTCCCCCTAAGGTGCGCGGCATCAATCGCAAGGACCTGCGCAGACTGCTCATCACCTGCCGCCACTGGACGAGATACCGCGCAGCAAATTTAAAGGGACCGCGGGCGGAAAAAAAATTAGTGGGAACATTGCCGAGGTCCCGTCTGCACTCACAAGTGGACATAAAAGATCCCACAGCATTATTCGAAGAGGAGCATGGGACTTCTCCCTGGTGTCCTGGCCAATATTTACCCTTCAACCAACATCACTAAAAAAAAGATTATCTGGTCATTATCACATTTCAGTTTCTGCAATCTCGCTGTGCGCATATTGGCTGCCGCGTTTCCTACATTACAACAGCATACGCATTTCAAAAGTACTTCATTGGCTGTAAAGTGCTTTGGGAAGTCCCAAGTTCGTGAAATCCAAGTTCTTTCTTTTTTCAAACTGCCTGTGTTACAAAGCAAAAATGCAGAGCAGAGTCTCATCAACTCTGTTCATTTCTCATGTGGTCTTCAGCCATGGAGCATTTGTAAAAACTTCCATTGGGTGTGATCCGTATTATTAGGTTTGTTGACAAGAACAATGTCGCAGAACCAGAATCACATTTTCACCATGAGCAATGAGACAAATACATTGTCCATGGCTCCCTTCACCTCTGAAGTAGGTTAGTCATTCTAGAGTCGGCTGTTTTTGATGACAAGCCCTAACAATGATTGGACCTAGTTGGATATTTCACATTTTGTACAATGCCCCCTTCTGGCTTTTTAGAATATTTAGTGCATTTTCTTACAGTGAAGCAAACCAAGTACACCTACACATTTTTCAATGCTTGAAACATCAGGTTTAGATTGGCCTAGAGCTTCAATCAAACTTACTGCAACCACATAATCTTTTCCCGTAATGTGCCATGTGTCATACTGTCCCTAAGAGCATAGATCTGGCCTCTCATAATATCCCAACAGCCTTACTTCGTAGCAAAGTAAAAGTTTAAAGTAAAACCTGGTTACACAATAAATGAGCTGGATGGTAAAACTTCAGTGGGTAGAGTGTCCGCTTTGGGTGCAATCAGGAAATTATACCCAAAATGGGATCGAAATTGGGCTGGTTAGGTTACATTTCAAGATTCCGATAAAATTTATTTGCATAATCACAAAAGTAATATCTTCTATGAACCAGCACAATCGGGCAGCGTAATAGAATGTAATCATTTATTTTTCTTTCTATTAATAAGTATTCCTTTGTGGCGGAGCCACCAGGGGGACTCTGATCTAATGTACATAATTATCTTTAACAAATTATTAGCTACAGAATGAATCTGTATCTTTGTTCATATCATTGCATGTACATAGCGCGGTGCCTTTAAGAATGAGACCAAACGCGATGACGTCATCACGTTGATCACGTGATCCTCCAGCGGCAGGAAAACGTGATGACGTCATGATGTCAGGCTGGGGAGCCGCCCTAGCCAGTCCTCGTGGAGCCAACAAAGAGTACAGACCTGTAATGTAGTTCTCCTGTGTTTTCGTTTTAAACTCTGTTGATTAGTATTAAACATCGTTTGTTTGATAGACTGACTCGACCTCAGTCCTTTAGTTAGGAATCTAGCCATTCCTACACCTTGATGTATTTAAGAGCAGTAACCTTGGTGCAGCTTGATTAATACAGCTGAAAATGGGTTTATCACCAAAAATAAGCATTTTTAATAAGCGTGAGTCACCTGATTTAAAATCACTGATAATTACTTTAAAAAAAAACTACTGAACCATTTAATGGTGTACACTAGTCAGTTTCTTAGTAAATTATATATTTTTGATATGAGAAGTCTTTTAAAATGTGCCCGTACGCTTAAGAAAATGAGTGCAATTTGAAGAGCCTTCCTGAACCAGCGCGATTGGCCGAATTTCGAAAAGTTGACCTGGGGTGTGTGGCCAGTTTTGTGGGCTGGGGCCTGATCTGGGCAAGTTGCATCGTAAGCCAGCATAAAAGAGCACGGAAAAAAAACACGAATGCAAGTGGTTTTGGGCGTAACACACTTACATTTAAAATCCCCCAATCTTTTGCATTGGCTGGGCCGATTTCTCGGCCGATTTCGCCCGGATTGGGCTGCTATTACTCATGGAAACTCTACCCACAGTTGTTTTGCAAAGGCACTTTTGCTCTGGGGGCTGATTAACAGACTCAAATGTAAGTAGTCAAGGTAATTGCACCTTAATGAGGTGTGAAGAACTGATTGAACATCTGCTGGAAAACCTGGCTTTCTGCCTGAAATGACCGGAGCTTTTAAATCGGTACAAGCAGTGACCTTTGCAATTGACAGCCACAGGAATGGCAAATGGCGATCACTAGTTGGCTAGTATAAACGGTTGCCCACAATAACCATGGGTGGTATAAGTGGTGGGGATTGTATTTGTGTAATGAGGTATCAAATTAGATCAAACCCACGTAGATTGGGTGACCGCTTTGCGAAACACCTCCATTCAGTCCGTAAGGGGGACCCCGAGCTCCCGGTGGCCTGTCACTTTAATTCTCTGCTTCACTCCCACTCAGACCTCACTGTCCTCGGCCTCTTGCACTGTTCCATGGAAGCTCAGTGTAAGCTCGAGGAATAGCACCTCATCTTTCGAGTAGGCACTCTACAGCCCTCTGGACTCATCATAGAGTTCAACAATTTCAGATCATAAACTCTGCCCCTATCACATATATATGTTTTCTTCTTTTTTTTTTATCCACAATTTTTGTTTGGCCTTTTTTCTTCCCTCCCACATGGTAACTGTCCTTCATTCTGCCAGCGCAATTCACACTTCATCTAGAGCCATCCCTTGTTTCTTAACCTGTCCCATTACCACCTCCTCTCGCCTTGAATATCTCTTAATGTCTCTCAACATCTCTTAATCTCTCCTGCTTTCTATCCTATCACTGACCTTCCCTTTTGTTCTTTCATCCCTTCCCCCTTTTCCCAGCCCCTAAACCTGCTTTCCATTTCCTGCTTTTTTCCAGTTCTGACGAAGGGTCATCGACCTGAAACGTTGGCCCTGATTTTCGGCTTGTGTGGGAAATGGTCGGGTTTCCCTGAATGTGCGGTTTCTGACACACATAAAAAAGTGTCAGCCAGCTCCACGCAATTTTCCCTCAAGTTCACAATTAATTCCCAGCATGTGCGAAGCCTTGCTAATTGTCCAATTCGAGTCAGAAATCCCCACAGTATGATGTCATCATTCGTGGTGCTTGCAAAGTGTCCAGCAAGCTTCTCCACCTCTGCAGGCTTCTCAGCCACTCTTGCACAGAGGAGCCTGCACCAGCTGCTGCCAGCGGCAGAGGCTGAACTGCCTTCAAATTCGACGAGGCTTCACTGCAGGCATTATTGGATGGGGTTAGGGCCCACAGGGAGGTCCTCTTCCCTAGGTCAGGGAGGAAGAGGCCTCCCACTGAGACCAATGCTGCATGGATGCAGGTGTCAGCAGATGCCAAGGAACCTTGGCATTACATCTCTAACTCCTTCCTTAACTCCCCCACAGTACCATCCAGAGCCCCTGTCCTCACTGTGGAGGAGGAAGAGGCTGTGCAGCCAGACTCCTCAGAGGAAGCTCCAACTTCTGAGGGCGCAGCATCAGCAGAAGTAAGCGCACCCAGCACCAGCGCAGACACTCACACCTCGGGGGGACCTTCGGGACATAGAGTAGTGTTGTCACCTAGTGTTTCACAGCTCACAAGTGAGCCTCAGCAGATTCTGGAGACAGGGACAGCAGTGGAGAGTCCTCGTCAGAGGGCACAGGACTCTGCCAGCTCAGCTCAGCTGCGCTGCATGTCGACCCTTTGCCTCTGGGTCCATCCGCAAGAGAAGAGGTGATGGATCTCCATGCACAGATGCAGGAGTCTCTGGCAGGTTTTGTCTCCAGGGTCGCTGCAAGTGTGGAGCGAATGGAGGAGTCCATAGCGACCATGAGCAGAGCCTTTGTGGAGTCATTGGCACATGAACGCATCACCATGGAAAGGTTGGCAACCTCCATGGAGGAGATAACTCACCAGGGTACGGAAAACATGGTGCGTGCTCATAAGAGAATGACATATCTCTTGAGGAGCGTTGGCCATCTATTGAACAGAGAAACCAGATCTTCATGGAAGTCCTTCTGAGTAGGACTGCCAGTGCAGAAACGGGTCCCCATGGCCCCCTAAAGTGCTGCAAGGTGCTCTCAAGCCACTTCCAAGCGCTGGCCCCTTCTGGCCTGTGCAGCTTCAGGTGAGTGAGCAGCAGCCTGTGCTCCTGGTGCTCATTCTGCTGTTCCTGGTTCTGCTGCTGCCGCCTCTGCTGCTGGAGATCCTCTAATGGCAAGAAGGGAAGGAAAAAAAGGTGTCCCATGCTTCTCGTAGATGCATCCGCTGAGGAAGCGCTGAGTGAGGGTGGCGAGAGGGGCTTCCCAGGAGATCGCAATGGAGAAGTGTGTGAGGCTCCAACCTTCCACAGCTGTGCCTAAGCCTTGAAGAAGTAGCCCCAAACCTGCAACAACAAGGTCCTTCAACATACAAGTGCTTTCCCTTTAAATCGCAGCTTCTCCGATTGACCTGCAGCTGACAGCTAGCAAGCCGGCAAGCTTCACGCCAGGTCTCATCAGCGGGGTTCCCCGCAGGTGTGTTTTGCGTGGGGAACCCCTGAAAGTCGCAAGGGCAGCCTAAAATCAGCTTAAGCAAGGCTTAAGCGTCGGCGGGAATCTCGAGCGGCAGAGCGGGGCTATAAAAGTCCCAGAGACCAGGTAAGGCCTCACAGCGTCGGCGGGAATCCTGAGCGGCAGAGCGGGGCTATAAAAGTCCCAGAGGCCCAGGTAAGGCCTCACAGCGTCGGCGGGAATCCTGAGCGGCAGAGCGGGGCTATAAAAGTCCCAGAGACCCAGGTACGGGGTACCAGTCTCCAGCCTCCAGTCTGGAAGGAGAGAGGTAAAAAGTAATCCAAGTGTGACATCACCAGAAAGCGGGTAAGTGATTGGTTGGTGAGTATTGCTCCCTTTTAAGCTTAAATCTCTTTGGTTTATAGTTTCTAAGGTGTGATATTCACCATCTAGAATCGGGGCAGAGGATATTTAAGAATAATATTAATACATTTAATTAATTACATAGAATGGGAGATCAGGCGATGTGTTGCTGCTGCAATATGTGGGAGCTGGTGAACACCATTGATGCTCACAGTGATCACATTTGCAGTAAGTGTTGGCTGCTCGAGGAACTCCGGCTCCGTGTTGAAGAGCTGGAGTCCGAGCTTCAAACACTGAGACACATCAGGGAGGGGGAGAGTTACCTGGACTCTGTGTATCACGAGGCAGTCACACCAATTAGATTCATTAATTCAGATGTAGTCCGTGGCCAGGGTCAGGATGGTGTGACTAGAAGTGAGGCAGGTACGGGGATCCTGGAGGTAGTGTTGGAGGAGCCGCAGCCCTTGCACTTGTCCAACAGGTTCGAGGCTCTTACTCCCTGTGGGGACAGGAGCAGGGACTGCAGGGAGGATGAGCAACCTGGCCACAGCACTGTGGAGCAGGGGGCCATTCAAGTGGGGGGAGTTAAAAGAAATGTTGTAGTGGTAGGGGATAGTATCGTTAGGGGGATAGATAGAGTTCTTTGCAGCCGAGAGCGAGAGTCCCGAAGGTTGTGTTGCCTGCCCGGTGCCAGGGTTAAGGACATCTCCTCTGGACTGGAGAGAAACTTGGAGTGGGAGGGGGAGGATCCAGTTGTCGTGGTCCATGCTGGTACCAACGACATAGATAGGACAAGGAAGGAGGTTCTGCTGAGGGAGTTTGAGCAGCTAGGGGCCAAATTAAAAAGCAGAACCACAAGGGTAATAATCTCTGGATTATTACCTGAGCCACGAGCGAATTTAACAGTGGGGAAATTAAAAACCAGAGCGTGTCAGGAAGGGGCAGAAGGTATGGAGTAAAAGGTAAAGTAATAAAAAGGGCAAAAGCAGGAACTAAGTGTCACAAAACATCTTTGAAAGTTCTCTATCTGAATGCACGTAGCATTCGTAACAAAATAGACGAGTTAATGGCACAAATAACTACATATGGGTATGATCTTGTGGCCATTACAGAAACATGGCTGCAGGGTGACAATGCCTGGGAATTAAACATACTAGGTTATTTAACGATCAGGAAGGACAGGCAGGAAGGAAGGGGAGGTGGGGTGGCTATGTTAATAAAGGAAGGAATCACTGTAATACAGAGAAATGATATTGGGTCAAAAGATCAGGATAATGAAACAGTTTGGGTGGAGGTAAGGAATAATAAGGGGAAAAAAACACGAGTGGGCGTAGTCTATAGGCCTCCGAACAGTGGCAACTCTGTTGGACGGAGTATCAATCAGGAAATAGTTGAGGCTTCTAATAAGGGAACATCTATAATTATGGGGGATTTTAACTATCATATTAATTGGACAAATCAAATTGGGCAGGGCTGCCTTGAGGATGAGTTCATTGAGTGTATTAGGGATGGGTTTCTTGAGCAGTATGTAACTGAACCGACCAAGGGGCAAGCAACCTTAGATCTGGTCCTGTGTAACGAGATGGGATTAATTAAAAATATCCTAGTAAAGGATCCCCTTGGAATGAGTGACCATAACATGGTTGAATTCCATATTCAATTAGAGGGTGAGAAGGTTGGATCTCAGACAAGCGTGCTAAGCTTGAATAAAGGAGACTATGAAGGTATGAGAGCGGAATTGAGTAGAGTGGATTGGGAAAATAGATTAAAGGGTAAGACGATACATGATCAGTGGTGTACATTTAAGGAGTTATTTTACAACTTCCAAAAAATATATATTCCACTGAGAAGAAAAGGGTGTAAAAGAAAAGACAGCCATCCGTGGCTAAGTAAAGAAATTAAGGATAGTATTCGACTAAAAACAAGGGCATATAAGGTAGCCAAATCTAGTGGGAGGATAGAGGATTGGGAAAACTTTAAAAGACAGCAAAAAGTAACAAAAAGATTGATTAAGAAAGGGAAGATAGATTATGAAAGTAAATTAGCAAAAAATATAAAAACAGATAGTAAGAGTTTTTATAGTTATATAAAAAGAAACAGGGTGGCTAAAGTAAATGTTGGTCCCTTAGAGGATGAGACCAGGAAATTAATGGTGGGAAATATGGAGATGGCAAAAACACTGAATGAATATTTTACATCAGTCTTTACAGTAGACGACACTAAGAATATCCCAACACTGGACAAACAGGGGGCTAAAGGGGGGGGGGAGCTAAACACGATCAAAATCACTAAGGAAGTGGTACTCGGTAAAATAATGGGACTCAAGGCGGATAAATCACCTGGACCTGATGGCTTACATCCTTGGGTCTTGAGGGAAGTGGCAGTAGGGATTGTGGATGCATTGGTAATAATTTTCCAAAACTCCCTGGACTCGGCAAAGGTCCCAGCAGACTGGAAAACTGCTAATGTAACACCCTTATTTAAAAAGGGCAGTAGACAGAAGGCTGGAAACTATAGACCGGTTAGCCTAACATCTGTGGTAGGTAAAATTTTGGAGTCCATTATTAAGGAGACAGTAACAGGACATTTGGATAATCATAATTTAATAGGACAAAGTCAGCATGGTTTTATGAAGGGGAAGTCATGTTTGACAAATTTGCTGGAGTTCTTTGAGGAAGTAATGTATAGGGTGGATAAAGGGGAACCAGTGGACGTAGTGTATTTAGACTTCCAAAAGGCATTTGACAAGGTGCCACACAAAAGATTATTGCTTAAGATAAAAAATCACGGGATTGGGGGTAATATTCTGGCATGGATAGAGGATTGGCTATCTAACAGAAGGCAGAGATTTGGGATAAATGGTTCATTCTCAGACTGGCAATCAGTAACTAGTGGTGTTCCGCAGGGGTCAGTGCTGGGTCCCCAACTCTTTACAATCTATATTAACGATTTGGAGGAGGGGACCGAGTGTAACATATCAAAGTTTGCAGATGATACTAAGATGGGAGGGAAAGTAGTGACTGAGGAGGACACAAAAAACCTGCAAGGGGACATCGACAGGCTAAGTAAGTGGGCAGAGATTTGGCAGATGGAATACAATACTGGAAAGTGTGAGGTTATGCACTTTGGCAGGAAAAATCATAGAGCAAGTTATTATCTTAATGGCAAGAAACTGGAAAGTACTGAAGTACAAAGGGATCTGGGGGTCCTGGTGCACGAAACTCAAAAGGTTAGTATGCAGGTGCAGCAAGTGATTAAGAAGGCCAATGGAATGTTGGCTTTCATTGCTAGGGGGATAGAATATAAAAATAGGGAGGTATTGCTTCAGTTGTACAAGGTATTGGTGAGACCGCACCTGGAATACTGCGTACAGTTTTGGTGTCCATACTTAAGAAAGGACATACTTGCTCTCGAGTCAGTACAAAGAAGGTTCACTCAGTTAATCCCGGGGATGAGGGGATGGACATATGAGGAGAGGTTGAGTAGATTGGGACTCTACTCATTCGAGTTCAGAAGAATGAGAGGCGATCTTATTGAAACATATAAGATTGTGAAGGGGTTGGATCGGGTGGATGCGGGGATGATGTTCCCGATGATGGGTGAAACTAGAACTAGGGGGCATAGTCTTAGAATAAGGGGCTGCTCTTTCAAAACTGAGATGAGGAGGAACTACTTCACTCAGAGGGTGGTAGGTCCATGGAATATGCTGCCCCAAAAAGCTGTCGAAGCTACATCATTACATAAATTTAAAACAGAAATAGACAGTTTCCTAGAAGTAAAGGGAATTAAGGGTTACGGGGAGCGGGCAGGAATTTGGACATGAGTCTAGGTTCGGATCGGTCATGGCCCTGTGGGTAGCGGAGCGGGCCCAGGGGCCGTGTAGCCTGATCCTGCTCCTGTTTCGTGTGTCTAATTCTGTTAGATTCAGGAGATGGTTCTGTGATAGTAGATTGGCGGTTAGGATCAGATCAGCCATGATCTTATTGAATGGCGGAGCAGGCTCGAGGGGCCGATTGGCCTACTCCTGCTCCTATTTCTTATGTTCTTATGTACTTATGTTCTTATGATAATGATCATTACTTTTCTGACGGTCAGTCCCGCCAGCAGCGGGCAGGACTGAAGCGGATCAGAGAGAAATGGCGGTCCGAAAGTCAGACGGGGCGGGGAATCACGCGGGGGGGGGTGGTCGCGACCCGCTTTTTCGGTGATTTTCGGCCCCCGGCCGCATGAAAAGCCGCCCGACGGCTGCCAGAAAATTGACCCCATTAACTCTGTTTCTCTCTCCTGGCCTGCTGAGTTTTTCCAGCGTTTTCTGTTGTTATATCAAATTATACTCGTCACTTGCAGCACTACAGGGGTGAACTGTGAAAAGTGCAGAAATGTTGTCTGGTTCAGCTGGTGTGTTTTTGTATTAAAAACTGTGATGAATCAACTATAAAATGGAAGGTACATTCTTAATTGTATGAGGGAAGATCAGTCTATGAGGAAAAAGTAAAATTGCTTTCATTGAAAAGTTGACTTCGATATAATCTTTTATCTTCGGGTGCCAAGGTCTATAGTTAAATGGTCCTTTAGAACCATTATTATGACAGGCTCATTAGCTTGAATTTATTCAACTTCATTGCCATTTTGAAAGAATTATTAATATACTGTGATTATTGCATCCCATCTGAGTAAACAAGCAAGTGCCCTTGCAACAGTTCCACATCAGTTCTCTGGAATAGCTTCAGCAGTGTATTTGTAGTCAAGGTTCATATCATGCCTGTCTGTCTGATTTTTTAGAATTATTTGGTTTTGCATCATTGCTGCAAGACAGAATTATATTGTTCTTTGATCTGTCATCCTGGGATCAAAGGGAAATTGAGATTTGTGTGAGTGCAGATCATTCTCAACCTGAGCCTGTCAGAGGAAGAAAGCCATATCACAAGCCAGTATTTGTACACCAGGGAAGAACTCAAGATCTCAAGAAACTTCAGGACACTGGCAAAGTTGCGATTATTGGATTGTTGAGGTCAGAAGTCTGTTTATACTGAAAAAAAAGGTTGAGAGAGTTAAGGGCTCTATAAGAGGATTTTTCTATGCTGTATATATTAGAAAATATTGCTGTACATTTACAGGATAGTTCTTAAACTTTCATATAATTTTAAATGCATCTTAGTTTATAAATTATTGTAGTCATTTTAACCTGCACCAGTCTTGTGTGTGATATTTCCTTCTCCAAATAGGCAGTGAACATAGGATTTACTGTAGTTGGATCAATGGTTGGTCTTGAGCCATATAAGCCTCAGCGAAGGCAAGCTCATAAAATGCACAACTTCCTGGTCATGAGCACACTAGAGGCACTGAAAGTGAAAATGGTGTTTTAAAAGCCTAAACCACACCTTAGTGCTCAGCTCATGTATATTCCATCAAATGAGCAAACTGCTTTCCGCATTCCCGCTTTATTTCCTTTTCCTTGGAAGAACCGACGGGACAGTCTGACACAACAGCTTGATTGCCATGGAACTTGATTCCAATGGAACAAAATGCATCGTACACACAAAATGAGGTCTGGGATTCATCTTCATGTAATCAGCAAAGAGGACAGTCAACATAGGATCATTTGCAATGTAAACGCATCAAGATTGTATTCCCCCCCCCCCCGACCCCTGAAAATGAGCTAATACTAAACAGGGGAAAAAATCATGCTCTGGGTATTTCCTGTAAGCATATGGTCAATCTGTCACATTTAACATTTTTAAGGCCATTCATATTTCATTAAAATTGGGAACAACATGAAACAGATAGAAACAATTAACTACTCCCATTACATATGGGTCTGTACTTGTCGCAAACTGACCTAGAAAAGTGAAGTATTATACGTACCCCCAGACATTGTTTCGTTAGCTTCAATAACCAGGAGAGACCTGGTTTTAAGAAAAGCTTTAAAATGCTCATCCAAGTTTAAATAGCAGAAATCTCCATTTAATATGGCTTTACTAAACTTAAGACATTTGAATTCACTCAAAGTTTGAGCCTGCCCGTTTGGTCAACCTAATTTAAACCTGAAGCCAATTTACTTTAATGAGCATTTTCGAAGCCCAGAACACCAGTTGAAAAACAATTGCCTTATCTAAGAATAGACAGAGGCAATTCTGGATATCAAAGTAGAAAGTACAATAGGCACCGCATCCCTAAACATTACCTTTTGGGTCAATAAAGCACTCCAGAAGCGAGAGTAGTAACCAGATTGTACATTTTAAATTGGCTTACTGATTGCTTTCATTACAATATTTTTACAGCACCTCAGAACACATCTTCAAACATGCTAATTTACTGTAAAATGAAATATATTTATGTTGTAAATATTAACAGCATAAAAAATCAGAATGTTCCAACCGGAGAACACATTTTTTGAGGGGGAATCGCAGGTCAACAAAATTTGTCAAATTTTAAAGCACTGATCATAAATTCATTATCCTGGATTCTTTCACTGAATATCATGTAATATTTTTAAAACAATTTAGATTTGGACAGACCTGCAGCATTAATCCATAAAAACTGCCTGTTTATTTTGATCATGTTTTTAATTCTGCATAAAATAATGCTGTAGAGATAGTGGGAGCAGCAATTGTTGTAACATACATTAACTTGGCTATAAAATAGATTTATATTGGAAAAAGAAAGAAAGACTTGCATTTATATAGCACCTTTCACGGCCACCGGACAGCCCAAAGCGCTTCACTGCCAATGAAGTACTATTTTGAAGTGTAGTCACTATTTTAATGTAGGAAATGCAGCAGCCAATTTGCACACAGCAAACTCCCACAAACAGCAATATGATAATGACCAGATAATCTGGGTTTTTTTTAGATGTTGATTGAAGGAGAAATATTGGCTAGGACACCAGGGCTAAATAGTGGCCATAGGATCTTTTATGTCCCCCTGAGAGGGCAGACCGGGCCTCAGTTTAACGTCTCTTCTGAAAGATGGCACCTCCGACAGTGCAGCACTCCCTCAGTATTGCACTGAAGTGTCAGCCTAGATTTTTGTGCTCAAGTGTCTGGAGTGGGACTTGAACCCACAACATCCTGACTCAGAGGCGAGAGTGCTACCAACTGAAACACGGTCCAAGTGCTGAAGAAAGTTGACTCTTTGAATGTACAGGACGATGTGAGTGGACTTTAAGTCACATGTACATGGAGCTGATAGTAACGAACAACATTAAATGGAATCACAGGAACAAAGAAAGCAAAGCATTGACAATGGGACCCATGACGACTAGCACTGTTGCAGCTCATTCCTATTTTGTCTCTTATTATCCTTTTGCAGTGCTGAACTGCAGTATCCTTGTTCCACATTGGCTGCTTATGGAGAAGCGGTATTCCATAAGCAAAGTCAACACCAATGCAGCTTCTTAAACAGGTGTCACAAAGTAAGAACTACTGCCCAACGCGAACCAGCAGAGCCGAATTCTTTTTCTATAATGCAGCCCTCTGCTGCTGCACGCTAGTCCATCTTGTGGCTAAACTGGGAATCGAACTCACTCACAAGTTTGAATGTCAATTGAGCCTGGTATTTGAACTCAGCCAGCTGGATTAGAAGCTCATATGATCTATTATTAGTTACCAGGCCATAGATGATCATTTTAATTTAAAACAAATTCTATTCCTTATCTATATATCTCTTAATTATTAAATCCTGCAGCTATATCCAAACACATACAAGAATGAAATACTCAGGGTCTTGTGGTATACCGCAGTAGTTAATGTGACCTAATGCAGCGTGTCAAGTGCACCAGGGTCATTACTACTTATGTTATCACTCTTTGAAGGCCCTACATGCTCATCATTGCTGAAATAAGCTGGTAGACTTTGAATACATATTATTGAGGTGGCACCACTGAAGTGTGCTGATGTTATTTGATATTATCCCACCCTCTGTGCACATTGGCATTTAATCATGAGTCTTCCATGTGATGCCTCGCAAGTGTTATTGCTATTGTAATTAGGGGAGCTGTTTCAGAGGTGACAATGCCTCCACTGCCTGCTACGGCAACATAATGCGCTCAAGATGAAAAGATAAATGGCAATTGATTCAGTTTTTCCAAATTCATGAAATAACGGCCCCCGATTTTGTCTCTCTACAGCCCCATTTTGCAGCTTGAACGAGATGACAATCTCAGAAGAAATTCCTGCCAACTTCCTGCTCGATGACCAGTGGCTTCAATTTTCAAGCAGGCCTTGATTTAGGCAGCCAGATCTCCCACTTAAAGCAGGCAAGGTCCTCATTATTACATGCAAATCAGGGCCCTATGACACAGTTAGAACCCTGATGCCATGGGTTCCTGCTCGATGTAAACCCGCCCACTTAACAAGGGTGGTTCAGGGCAGGAAACGGCAAGGACCAGTGCCAGTTAAAGGGAAGCAGTCCTGACAATTTTATTAATTGATGGCTTTGAAAGCTTTCAGCCATCAGTATTACCTCAATTGATTTCCCTGTGGTTGCTTCAAAGTCCTCAACACCTTTATTTCTGCCCTCCATCCAACCCCCCCCCCCCGCCCACCTACTCCACCGCTCTCCCCTATTATGGCACTGCTGCAGGCCCATGTTCTGTGGCTGCCCCACTGGATTTCCCACCTTCCCAAAATGGTGAGCTGCTTAACAGTGCTTGAAATGCATGGGCGACTCATGAATTCAGGAGTAATTGAGGCCCGACCATTAAATGGTTCAGGCGTGCATTGTGCATGCTGAAAATCAGGGGCAATGATTTTCTTCTCAGTTGTGCCTCAAATTAATTAGCTTACTCCAGGATGCAGGAATGATCATAATCAGCATTGAATTTCCCTGGCGTAAGAAGATTTCAGTTGTACATTGGCGATGTGGGTTTTGACAATGGGAATGTAGCGGCTAATGAATCTGTTAATTAGCTTGGGAGGAAGGACAGTGAAAGGATCGTGCCTTGGGACCTGTCAGTCCTCATTCATGCTGCAGCAAAGTACCATATTTATGGGCTATTTTTCATGTTACACCATATCTCGTTGGCAGTTATAAGAACATTAGAACGTAAGAAATAAGAGGAGGAGTAGGTCATATGGCCCCTCGAGCCTGCTCCGTCATTCAATAAGATCATGGCTGATCATTGACCTCAACTCCACTTTCCCACCTGATCTCCATATCCTTCGATTCCCCTACAGTCCTAAAATCTATCCATCTCAGCCTTGAATATATTAAAAGACTCAGCATCTACAGCCCTCTGGGGCAGAGAATTCCAAAGATTCACAACCCTCTGAGTGAAGAAATTCTTCCTCACCGTCGGCCTAAATGGCCTACCCCTTATCCTGAGACTATGCCCCCGAATTCTAGACAGTCCAGCCAGGGGAAACAGCCTCTCAGCATCTACCCTGTCAATCCCCTTCAGAATCTTGTATGTTTCAATGAGATCACCTCTCATTCTTCTAAACTCCAGAGAGTATAGGCCCATTCTACACAATCTCTCATCATAGGACAGCCCTCTCATCCCAGGAATCAATCCAGTGAACCTTTGTTGCACCGCCTCCAAGGCAAGAATATCCTTCCTTAGATAAGGAGACCAAAACTGTGCACAGTACTCCAGGTGTGGTCTCACCAAGGCCCTGTACAATTGTAGCAAGACTTCCTTACTCTTATACTCCAACCCCCTTGCAATAAAGGCCAACATACAATTTGCCTTCCTTATTGCTTGCTGTACCTGCATGCTAGCTTTCTGTGTTTCTTGCACGAGGACACCCAAATCTATCTGAACACCAACTTTGAAAGTTTCTCACTATTTAAATAATATTCTGTTTTTCTATTTTTCCTACCAAAATGAATAACCTCACATTTCCCTACATTATACTCCATCTGCCACCTTACTGCCCACTCACTTAGTCTATCTATATCCCTTTGCAGACTCATGGGGGCGATTTTGCCAGCCCTGAGGAGGCGGGTTTGGAGGCAGGACTGCTGGGAAAATGGCAGAATCTGGGGGCGGGTACCCATCCCACCCCCAACCCATCTCCGTGCCATCTTCCCGATAGGCGGGCACCCAACCCGCGCCGGGTCCCATCTCCTCGAGGCGGGAAGTGGATTACAGCCACTTAACTGTCTGTTAACAGGTGGTTAACAGGCAGTTAAGAGGATTATCCCCATTTTTCCAGCAGACGTACGGGCTACCCCGCCAGGGTCAGCGAGGCGAGCAGTGGGTCTGCGGGAGTCAGAGGGGTCGAAAGGTGCGCTGTGGAGGTGAGTGATGGGTGCAAGTGTGGAGAGGTAAGTATGTGAGGCGAGTGAAAAGTCTTAGAAAAAGTTTCCTTACCTTTGTTTCTTCCTGCAGGCTTCAATCGTTGGGATCCGGAGGCTCCGGCATCTCAATGGCAGAGATGACAGAACGGTTGCTGCATTCTCCGATGCAACAGCCACCTGCTTTCTGCTCTGGAAATAGGTTTGGTGAGTCTTGAGTACAAGAACTCACCAAACTACAGAGAATGTCAGTGTTTGACAGCTTCTCAAAGCTGTCAAACAATGTCAATTCATCTGTCAAAATTTTTTGACAGATGAACCATCCTACGCTGATGTTCTCTGTCACCGGCTTTCCCTTAATTGGCCTGCTAAGCCTGCAGGGTGGGCTTAACAAGGTCAATCGAGGGAAAATAGCGTGGGTTGGCCAGACATCGATGGAGGCGGGACTAAAACCTGACAAGTAGCTGTCCTGCCTCCAACGCGCCCCCATTAGCAAAATCGCCCCCTTTGTGTTCTCCTCAAAGCTTACTGTCCCACCTAGTTTTGTATCATCAGCAAACTTGGATACATTACACTCAGTCCCTTCATCCAGGCCATTAATATAGAATGTTAATAGCTGAGGCCCCAACACTGATCCTTGTGGCACCCCACTAGTTACAGCCTGCTAACCTGAAAAAGATCTGTTTATTCCTATTCTCTGTTTTCTGTCCGTTAACCAATCCTCTATCTTTTTAGGACAATGTTTACACTAAAGGAAGGGTATTTCCCATTGAGCCTGAACAGTTGTTTTATATACTGCTGCCATGAAAGCAACATCCATGCATTAGTAACCTTTCAGGACTGTGACCGTGTTGTCCACTTCATCCAAAAAACAATGCAAGGTTAGAATTTTTGCTTTCTTTCATGGTTCATTTCCTTATCATGCGTATCATATTTTGTTTCCATTATGACAGCAGCACAGTAGGGGAGCATTACAATGTTTCAGTTGTTTATTGCTTCTGCAAAACTAAAATTAAATCAGGCCATGTTTGGTGCACGGAAGGAAAAGTGCTTTCTCAGTTCAATGCTGCTGGAGATGTTATTTTTGTTGCACTGTTAATCTATGTGATTACTACTACAGACCAGCATAATATTTCTCCGTGCGTCAGTCCATCATAATGAAATCCAATTAAAACTTCCTTCACAAGAGAATTGCATATTTTATTTAACCCATCCCATATTTTTTCCTGGATGTTTGAACTGTTTGGTATTGCAGCCTGGATAACAACATTGATAAAATAATCTGGAGCTGCATTATATTTAGGCAATAATAAATTAAAGGGTGTGAGTACCAAATTGTGACTCAACTGAGAAATTGAAGTTAAGTGGCAAAAACAATCATTACTAGTGTGTAAATCGTCCAGCAACTTGTGGCGAGGAAGATATAGCCCATCAATTGCGAATCATCACAAGTTGCTGGACGATTTGAGCCACTTTAGTATGTCATCTTGTGCTTATTCCCTGTGATTTTCAAGAAATTACTGTATTTGTGCATTAATTGCCAATTAAACTTAAGCAGAATGTTAGGGCTGCAACTTAACCAGCATAAATATCTTTTTGCTAAGGATTTTGAGGAGGTTGAGCAATGCCACTCAACTTCTCTGGCCCAGAAAGGGAACAATTTAAAATGTGGAGTCTCATTCCTACAGGTAGTAAATTGTTGTTAGAGATTTTTAATTTTTTTTAATTTTAAGTGTTTTAATTTTTTTCTTACTTTTCCTTTCTGTCTTTTCTTTCTCTCTCTCTTAATCCAATCTCTCCTTCCCTCTCTTTATTTCTCTTTCTGTACCTGATTTGACTCTAATCACTCTATTTCCTTCTCTGGTGTTCCTCTGTTTCTTTTTCAATCCTTAAATCTCATTGGTTAAGGAGATAGATAGGTGATCCGGTTGTTCACCAAGGTTCCAGATACCCTGTTGCCCTCGCACTTCACCAACTTACAGAGCAAAACATTTTCAAGATGTCTTGTTGCAGCAAATTCTGGGCCAATATTTCTATTATATCCCATTGAAAACAGGCCTAGTATTTTGACTTATGTATAATCAATACATTTGCAGCATAACATTGCTTTAAATGGTGTTTAAATCTGGAATCATTCTTAGTTCTTGCCCTTTCAGACTGTATTTGGCGATGTACCAAAACTTGGTCAATTGTGCTGCTTTTTTTGCAATAGGGAAAACCAGAGTGACTTGTCTACTGGATTTACTTCCCTCTGGGGATGCATCTGGCCTCCGCTGATGAACGGCCAATAATATTTTTTTTAAAATCAGAACAGTAAATAAAAGGCAAAAGACAAAAAATAGCTAAAATGAATACATATCCTATAAATTTTGCAAACACAACCAATATCACACAGGTATGTATTCAGCATTCTTGCAAAGTGATAAATATACTGTGTATTATTTAAGTAACCCATGTGGGATTACTTTCAAATGGAAGAGTCCTTACACCCACAATGTTAACTGAAAAAAAATGCATGCAATACAACGTTGCTGTTACGGAAGTGGTATTTCATAGTCCTGGTATGATTTGGTATGATTTTTAGACAACATTTCATATTTAACTATGTTATTTTCACTGTGGGTAACATACTGCAGAAATAACATGCCAAACAATCCAGCGAGAACCTGCAGCTCTCTCCACAGGTATGAGCTTAGAACAGTAGTAAACAGTAGCAGTGTCTGCAATTCATAATGAGGCAAGTCTACATGGCAAGTATTTAATTGGCCCTCCTTGAACTAGCGGATCCTTTCTGTGGTGTTATTGACCAGAGTACCGTTCAAATAATCAAGGGGTAATAAAATGAAGAAATGGTGCAATGCAATTTTAATTACATCATTAAACATTCTTAAATCAGTTGGTGCCACATTATAAAACACATTTTGCAGAGGAGCTTAAAAATGGCTTTAAGATTTTCCTCCTATAAATCTGTTTGACACAAAGGGCTGGATTTTGCCAATGGGGAGCTTTTGGAGACGGGACTCCTACTTGTCGGGTTTTAGTCCCACCTCCATCAACTTATGGCCAGCCCACGCTATTTTCCTTTGATTGACCTTGTTAAGCCTTAGCAGGCCAATTAAGGGAAAGCCGGTTACAGAGAACGTCAGCGTATGACATTTCATCTGTCAAAAAATTGTTTGACAGCTCTGTGAAGCTGTCAAATGCTGACGTTCTCTGTAGTTTGATGAGTTCTTGTATTCAAGACTCATCAAACCTCTTTCTTTAGTAGAAATTAGCTGATTGCTGCGTTGGAGAATGCAGTGGCCATCTCTCATCTCTGCCGCAGAGGTGCGAGACTCTCCACATACCCAACCCTTGAAGTCTGCAGGAAGAAGCAAAGGTAAGTAAACTTTTACTAACACTTTCCACTTACCTCAAATACTCACCTCTCCACACTTGCACCCATCACTTACCTTCACAGTGCATTTTTGCACCCCTCCGACCCCCGCAGACCCACTACTCGCCTCGGTGACCCTGGCGGGGTTCGTAGCCTTCGGGAAGCCCGCACTTGTGTGGGTAAAATGGGGATAATCCTCTTATCTGCCTGTTAACTACCTGTTAACAGGCAGATAAGTGGCACTAACCCCCTTCCCGCCTCCAAGGAGACGGGACCCGGCGTGGGTCAGCTACCCACCTCCTGGCAAGGTGGCACAGAGGCGGGTTGGGGGCGGGATGGGCACCTGCCCCCAGATCCTGCCATTTTCCCGGCAGTCCCGCCTCCATACCCGCCTCCCCAGGGCTGGCAAGATTGCGCCCCATGTTCTGAATGACCTGATTCTGCTTGGAATAACTATTATGGGAATATTAGTAGATTTGCATGTGAAACGGTATCGCTATTAGTGTTTTAACTTCAGCACCATTGAGGTTGTGCGACAACTGCAAATAGATGCCACAAGTAATAGGTTACAATGTATTTCAGCTGCTGTCATAATGCGTCTTGTTTCTCACCTTCTACTGCTCAATCCGTAGCTGTGCCATTTGATTTTTATAGAGGATATACTTTGGGTTACCAATAAACCCAATCCCTTTTCCTTTTAACTTCTCAAGATCATACTCAAAGGTATTTATAAATTAATGGTGCATATTGTATATTTTTAAATGCACTTATACGTAGTGAATTCCCTGTACATTCCTGTTGCACACTACTTTGGAATTTTTGGCACAGTATCGATTTGCTGTGGACTACACACTTTTAAGGGTTGAAAAATATGGGCTGGGCATTTACATGGGGCTTCTCCTGTTCTGCCGCCTTAACCTTGGCAGAAGTTCAGTGGGAATCCTGTTTACGAGTGTAACTGGGCACTTCTGCCAAAGCTACACCAATTAATTTGCATTGTCTCCTTTCATCTCACTGAAATTTGCTAAATTCCAGTCCAACAACTTTACCTTTTGTGCTTTTTAAAAAATCAATTCTTTCAATATAAACCTAATTAGTTTACTTCACAAATATTATCTTATCTTCAAGTCACTTACTTGTGCTGCTTTTTTTTTTACCCAAAAGCATATTTAGCATTTCATCCTTTCTTATTGGACTTGCAACACTGATTAAGGAAATGGAACGTGATGCATTCCAAGAATCCTTCTCCATTTTAACTGCACATGTTTGTCTTATCTCAGTCTACCTAGGCTAGTAAAAGTCCCCCATTATTCCAACTCTCACTACTGCAAACCAGCTAAATTGCCTTGATTTCTTATGGCAACAGATCTGTTATTATTTCTGAATGAAATCTAAACAGAGTCTATTTGAGCACCACCAATTAAAAACATTCCCTTCTCTGGCTGTAATCATGTTCTTGATTAACAAGGTCATCCTAACTTTTTTCCTTCTCAATCACTCCTTAAAATTTTATAACCAGGAATTTTCAGTTCTCAGTCCCACTCCAGCGGAATCCAAGGGCTGGATTTTGTCAATGGGGGCGTCTTGGGGGCGGGACTGCTGGTTTTCGGGTTTCAGTCCTGCCCCTAACGACGTCTGACCAACCAACGCTATCTTCCCTTGATTGACCTTGTTAAGCCCGCTCTGTGGGCTTAGCCGGCCAATTAGGGGAAAGCCGGTGACAGAGGACGGCAGCGTATGACGTTTCATCTGTCGAAAATGTTTTGACAGGTGAATTGTCAGCGTTTGACAGCTTTGAGAAGCTGTCAAACACTGACAATCTCTGTTCTAAGGTGAGCCCTTGCACAGAAGACTCACCAAAACCTCTCTCCTCAGCAGAAAGCAGATGGCTGCTGTATCTGAGAATGCAGCTGCCATTCTGTCATCTCTGCCGTTGAGATGAGGCACCTTCAGATCCTCCAGGGTTGAAGCCTGCAGGAAGAAGCAAAGGTAAGTAAACTTTTTCTAACACTTTACACGCACCTCTCATACTTACCTATCCACACTTGCACCCATCACTCACCTCTACAGCGGACTTTTTGACCGCTCTCACCCCCGCAGACCTACTACTCGCCTCGCTGACCCTGGCGAGGTTCGCAGCCATCGGGAAGCCCGCACTTGCAGGGGTAAAATGGGGATAAGCCTCAAAATTGGCTCTAATCCCCTTCCTGCCTCAAGGAGATGGGTCCCTGCGTGAATCGGGGACCTGCCTCCTGGGAAGATGGCACTGAGGCGGGTTGGGAGCTGGGTCGGTACCCGCTCCCAGTTTCTGCCATTTTCCCGGCAGTCCCGCCTCCATGCCCGCCTTCCCAGGGCTGGGAAAATCCAGCAAGTTTCCATCAAGGCTATAACATAACCCTCCATTTTAATTAGTGCCTCTTTCTTTCTTGGCTTCATGGAAGCAGTTTTAACCTAATTCGCCTGGCAGGAAATCAACGGAATCAGGTGGAATGCTAGATTTACTCCCCGCCCCCACCCCTCTACACCACCGATTTTAAATCGGGTGGGGTGTAAAACCAGGCACGAAGAACATGGCCACCCCACAGATAGAGAAACATAGTGAAGCAGAGTAATAGAAGTACATGAGAGCACACAGAAGAAGGAAGAAGAGGAGGTGGTAGGATGAGAAGATAACAGGAGCAATCAGTACAGGGAAACCCTGTGGGTCTGGACTTGTCCAATAGGTGTACTGTTCTATGATGAGGACAAGGATGGAGGAGCGTGGAAGGGTAATTAAAATCAACACTACAGCACCATGGAGGCAAGGGCTGCCCCACGGTGAAAGAGAGATACTAACCATGGGAACAGGTCAGTGGTAATTATGGCAGAATCTATTACTAGGAAGAGAGCCAGCTTGTTTGGCAGCTGTCACTGGGAGTCCTGAATGGTGTGTTGCCTCCTAGATGCAAGGAAAATGGATATAATGGAAGAGAATGGAAAACATCTGAAAAGGAAGAGATACCAGACATCTTCTGGTTCCCTTTCCTGTCCCTTTTAAATTTACCCAACCTTTCCATCCATGCTTTGAAATCATAAGAACATAAGAAATAGGAGCAGGAGTAGGCCATTCAGGCCCTCGAGCCTGCTCTGCCATTCAATAAGGTCGTGGCTGATCTTTTACCTCATCTCCACTTTCCTGCCCGATCCCCATATCCCTTGATTCCCTTAATATCCAAAAATCTAATGATCTCTTTCTTGAATCCCTATTTCAATTTTTCCCCCCAGTCTGTCTATTGCTTAATGCATTTCTCAAGTGTAACAATGCATTGCTCCTTGCCAGTGGGTATTGCTTGGATAACAGAACCCTTCTGGCCACCACCTCTTCTCCAGCAGTCATGTTTCAAAGATGCCTGAAATATAGGTGCTGTACATGCTTTGCTATTCATAATATCTTTATATTGGACACACATTACAAATTAACTGGGTCTTAACTTAAAAATAATCTGCTGAGGCAACAATTAAAAATCATTTATGTACCGAAACAGCATGGGTCCCAATACTGATACCTGGGGGACACCCACTCCCACAGTCTAGAAAGCTTCCTAAACATGTTGCCACATTCCATTTAAGACATATCACTTATTTTTTTTTATCAAGGCTCATTTGCAGCACCTTATCAAGCATCTTTTGAAAATCAATATACACAACCATCCACTGCATTTTTTCTCAAAGAAAACTAGTCAATTTGTCAAACACAACCTGCCATTTTTATAAATTCATGCCAACTATCCTTAACTAATCCATGTCTTCCCAGTGAGTATTAATTTGATCCTCTTATTTGTTCTTGCGACATGGGTGATACTGGCATGGCAGTAATTGTTGCTGATCCCTAATTGTGTTGAGGTACATTAAGATCAAAGCAACTTGTAGTTTGGTGTGGAGCTCTCTAGATTGGAAAGCTTTCAGAGCGGTAACTTGACTGTACTGGGACTGGTTACATGTCAGTTAGACCCTGAAGGATAGTGATGAACCACATGGGTTTATGACAATCCAGCAACTTTGCTGGTGATTTTTTTTCTTCTGGTGTTAACCCATAAATTTATTGAATTTAATTCCACAACTTGCTATGGTGGGATTTAAAATCACACGTTCTGGGTTGTTTGTCCAATTCTATAACCACTAGACTAATAGCAGATTGTTAATTTTACGATTATCTTATCCATAGTTATTTTTCCCCCATTGTAGGTGGTTGTCATTTTCTGATCAGTGAAACGCACTATAAAAGTTGACTCAAGTCAGCGCAACCGTTCTGTCAATGCCAAGGAACAGCCACCAAGGGACCCAGAGTACAATGTGTGGGTTAATGAATGAACAGAACTCTGACCTACAATCACAGCAGGTTCAGATTCAGCCCACATATCAACAGAACCTTCGCGGTCTCAGACTGGAACATTTTCCCGTAGAAATCTTGTAGCTAAGTGAACTAAAATAATTAAATGATTGTCCTTCACAATTTCCATCACTTTAATGAGGGTATCTACTAGGTTATGAAGCTTGCAAAGCTCACATATTATGAGGGGGGCAAAGCAAATCGACATTATTTAGGTTCTTAAAACTGTGAAAAAGTAAAGCTGGAACAATGCCTTGGAACTAAGGCATAGAGTTTTATTGTACAATAATGATGCGTACAAGAAAATAATATGCTGCTCAATCAGTAATTGCAGAGTAATAGAGACATTGATATCCTGACATACACAAAACATTACCATGGCCCAGTTTTTCTCATTACATAATCAACAGAATTGTAGCACTACAGTCATGCTGGTTATATCCAGCTTTTGTGCTTATCTAGCCTATTGCACGGTACATAAATTCTTTATGATAAAATAAGGGGATCAAAACACTTAAGTAAGGCAAGTAAGTTGAATGTCTAAATACTGCTCTGCGTGACTTGTTTGTAAGCAAATACATACAAACAATACGTGAAAGACCCAGATATCAAAGTGAACTTATGTCTGACTCTCCCTGCTGGAAGTGCATCTTCTACTGGCAGATTAGAGAATGACATTGATAAGCATGACATGGCAGATCACAGCTCAGCGCCTGTGCAGGAAAAGAGTGCCAAATTAGGAATAACACATTAAAACTCGGAAGTTATTATTTTTTTTTGAGAACGTCTTTTGTTTAAATGTCTCGTGTGCGCTGGAACCCAGTGGCTCCAGTCTCGAATGAGCATTTGGATTTCATATTGTGGTATTCCAGTAAGTGGAGCCAGAGCTCAAATTTAAAATAAATTTACCGTTTAATGCTGAAAAATTGTTGGCCACGGAAGTGAACTGTGCAGCATTGAGGTACTCGTTAGATATACTGATTTTCAACTGCCGGCCTACCCGTATACGCTGGAAAGCAGGTTTGGGTGGTCTTTTGAAACTTGAAATAAAATTGCTCGCCTATTGGCTGGTTGAGGCCTACCCGATGTGATTTCAGATGGGCCTCAAAATAGCGACTAGTGCTCCTGCCCAGAATGGGGGAGCCTTATTAAAATATTTCTATCTTCTACACTGGTTGTAGGATTGCAGGGCTATTTTCTTGTACCAACGGGTGAAGCATGTGTCATGCAAACTCTTCCCACTGTTACCAGACGTTGACTGGCTGAACCCACGATCTATAATGGCACTGGTCAGAAAATGGCCCCACCAAGTTTTTTTTTTAAAACCATTTTGCTCATGTTCCACAATCGCTCAGCGAATTTATACAGTGAGCAGCTGCGCCATAAAGACTAGCAAATGTCCCAGGTTCACACCCAGTCTGTACTGACCCCACAAAGAATTTCAGGCCCGCTGCTCACTCGTCCTGTTCCTATCTCCCCCCCAACCCCAGATTGATTCTTCCCCCCCCCCCCCGCCCCCCCCCCCGCCCTCCCCAACCACCCCACAACCTCTTGTCTTACCTGGCTAAGTGCCACAGAGGAGCCATCAGATTTTCTGCTCCCGACCCCGCCCACCCTGCCAATAGTGAGCTGCCGGTGTACACTCACAGCTTGCCCAAAATATTTAGATGAGGCCCGTCCACAAAAATGGTTCAGGCCTCTCGCTGGAGTTGTCGGGCAGGTATAGCACATGTCCCACCCACTGCCTGCCCAATGTGAAAAATTACCCCCATTGAGTGTTCCTATCAGCCAATACTGAAGTTCGTCTGAAGAATTGCTGTCCTGTACATTGTAATGTAAATGTTTGAATTTCTTTTGTTTTTGATAGAAGAAAGTGATGGGACCTGAGGCAAAGTCCACCAGCCACTACTTTATATACCAGCAAATCGGAAGGCAAATGGCATGTTGCCCTTTATTGCAAGGGGGTTGGCGTATAAGAGTAAGAAGTTCTTGCTACAATTGTACAGGGCCTTGGTGAGACCACGCCTGGAGTGCTGTGCACAGTTTTGGTCTTCTTATCTAAGGAAGGATATTCTTGCCTTGGAGGCGGTGTAGCGAAGGTTCAATAGATTGATTCCTATGATGAGAGAGCTGTCCTATGATGAGAGATTGTGTAGAATGGGCCTATACTCTCTGGAGTTTAGAAGAATGAGAGGTGATCTCATTGAAACATACAAGATTCTGAAGGAGATTGACAGGGTAGATGCTGAGAGGCTGTTTCCCCTGGCTGATGTGTCTAGAACTAGGGGGCATAGTCTCAGGATAAGGGGTAGGCCATTAAGACTGAGATGAGGAGGGATTTCTTCACACAGAGGGTTGTGAATCTTTGGAATTCTCTGCCCCAGAGGGTTGAGAATGCTGAGTCTTTGAATAAATTTAAGGCTGAGATAGGTAGATTTTTGTACTCTAGGGGAATCAAGGGATATGAAAATCGGGTGGGAAAGTGAAGTTGAGGTCGATGATCAGCCATGATTTTATTGAATGGTGGAGCAGGCTCGAGGGTCATATGGTCTACTCCTGCTCTTATTTCTTATGTTCTTATGTTTTCTTATTTTTCAGCTTTGAACAGCATTCTTCAAAACATCACCATGAAATACGTTGCCTATTGTGGTATTTTTTTTAGTGCTGACAAACATAGGATGCAAAGGGGAAGCAAATGCTGAGTATTATGCACAAGGGCAATCTAAAATATTTAGATTTTAGATAGTTAACTAGTGGTACCTAAAAATTTAAACAATTGCAATGCCAAACAACCTAGATCACCAGATAATCATGGAGATTTGATCATGTGACATTTGATCACATAGCATTCGATCACATGACACCGCTCTCTGTATCACCAAGCCTTGAATAAAATATTTGACTAAATAACTAGTGTTATCTAAAAATTAAACAAATGTGATGCCAAACAAGCTAGATCACCAGGTAATCATGAAAGGTGGAAGGTCATTTGAATTTATCCATTGAAAAAAATTAGGTTCTCCATTATGGCATCGAATTGGAATATTAAATTATTCCAATGTTTTTACCTCCACTACTCTATAATTTACAGGTTCAAACTAGATGATTTTAGTACTGACATGAGGAAATTATTTTTCACACAGAGTCCATCAGCCATTGCTTTATATGCTTATAGTGTGAAGTGAGTGATCAATGTGTGAAGTCTAGTCCCCTTGTTCCAATCCCACAATTTAATGTGAAGTAATATTCCTGATTTACCTTTTCAATTCTCTTCACAATTTTATAGATCATCTCTCAAGGCACCTCCTTTCTCAGCTAAAAAGCCCAAACTTTGCTAGTCTTTCCTCATTATTCAAGCACCAGGCACTCGGGAGCAGCCTCTTGGCTCTGCTCAGCACCGCCTCCAACACTTGACTGTTTCCCTTGTTCCTTGGTGACCAGGACTGGATGCAATGTTCAAGGTTTGGTCTAACTGAAGCATTATAAAGTTTGATCATGACCTCCTCTGACTTATACTCTACTGTTTCGGCTATGTAGCTCAACATTCCATAGGTGTTGTTGATTGCTGATTGCTGTTCAGCATTTGTTTGTCATGTTTAGCATTAAATCTACTAAAATTCCTAGGCCTTTAGTTATTATTATTATTATTATTATTATTATTATTATTTCAACACCATTTCTAGAGTAAGTGTGTTGCCCATTTTCCTTTCCTCTTGACAACACTTTACACTACAAGCATTAAATTTCATCTGCCATCATTTTATGCAACTGACTCTGTAATTCTGAACTGCCTCTTCCGATTTCACTGCCCTATCCTGGTTTGGTAGCATCTGCAAATTTGACCAGATAATAGAGTCAAAGGGCTCGATTTTGCCATTGGCGCAGGCTGGGGGCATGTCAGCCGCTTTTCGTGTTAGCCACCCGACTCCAATTTGATGTGGGAAAAATATGCGATTTTCACCTAATTGGGCAATTGATTTCCAGCGTGTGGGAACCCCTGGCCCACTTAGTCTTTCCATCCTCAAAGTCGCCTCCGATGACGTGGATTTAAGGCCTGCGAGCAGCCTTGCTTCTTCGGCAGACTGCAAACTTTATGCCCTTTGGTGTGATAGGTTCCTCCAGCCAATATGTCCAGCAGTAGGTCAAAGTCTGCACCAAGGTTCGATGATGCCGCCCTGCAAGCTCTGGTGGAGGGAGCAAGAGGAAATAAGGAGGTGCTCTTCTCTGCCTCAGGGAGGAAGAAGCCTCCCCAGCAGACGAAAGCTGTGTGGATGCAAGTGGCCCAGGAGGTCAACTCTTTGTCAATATACCGCAGAACCTGGCTGCAGTGCAGGAAGAGGTTTCATGACCTTCTGCGCACTGGAAAAGTGACTATGACTTTCCCATCACCCTCAATCTGATCCCCATTGCCTCTCCTCACCAGCACTCAGCTTTGACAACCTCTTCCTCCACATCCCACTTGACACTGACATCCCTGCACACTTACCCATTCCCTCTCTCTCTATGGTCACATTCACCTAACTATTTGACTGTGCAGCCCTCACACTCCCTATCACTGTGATGCTATGAAAACAACTTACAACACACAGGGAGGGCCCTTGGTCTTGCCACCTCACTCCATCTTTGTCTCCTTCTAACCATCAATGATATTGAATCTCTACACTCACTCCTTCATTCTCACTCAAACTCCACTTGTCTCCCTCATTGCAGGAAAAGAGAGCTCACAATAAGAGGGAAAGAGCGAGGACAGGAGGAGGGCCACCCTCTGTAGCCCAGCTCACCCCCTGGGAGGAGGCAGCCCTGGAGATCGTGGGAGTGGAGGAGGATGTGCAAGTGGGGGGCGGACAGACGGGTGGATCAGAGCAAGCTGGTGACAGAATAGTTTATCATCTCTCTCATTGACATTGCATGAGTAAATAATAATGATTCTGATGCTCCAACAGATTGACTTTTGATCATCTGCAATATTCAATGTGCATGTAACCCTGGCCTCACATCTCTGACTCTTTCCTTTACTCCCCCACAGGAGCATCGAAAGCCCCCGTCCCCACTATCCAGGAGGAACAGCCTGAGCCTCCAGACTCCTCAGAGGAAGCTGCAACCTCTGAGGGTGCAGTGTCAGCAGAATTCAGCACACCCAGCACCAGCGCAGACACTCACACCTCGGTGGGACCTTCGGGACATAGAGTAGAGTTGTCACCTGGTGTATCACAGCTCACAAGTGAGCTTCAGCAGATGGTGGAGACAGGGACAGCAGTGGTGAGTCCTCGTCGGAGGGCGCAGGATGCTCCCAGTTCGGCTCCGCTGCATGTCGACCCTGTGCCTCCGGGTCCATCCAGAAGGATAGCGGTGCTGGAACTCCAGGAACAGGTGCAGGAGTCTCTGGCAGGTTTTGTCTCCAGGGTCACTGTGAGTGTGGAGCGAATGGAGGAGTCCATCGCTAACATGAGCAGAGCCTTTGTGGAGGCGTTGGCGCATGAACGCATCACCACGGAAAGGATGGCAATCTCCGTGGAAAGAACGGCTACCATAGAGGAGAGGATGGCTACGGCCATGGAGGAGCTTAGTCGGCAGAGTCGTGAAAACATGGTCATTGTTCACAATAGACTGACATCTCTTGAGGAGCGATGGTCAGCTATTGAGCATACAAACCAATCATTCATGCAAGTCCTCGGGAGTAGGACTTCCAGTACAGAAACGGGTCCTCATGGCCCCCCTGAAGTGCAGCAAGGTGCTGTCAAGCCACTTGCTAGCTCTGAAGTGGGGCGGACCCATGAGAGGGATGTTGGTGGCAGACAGCAAGGAAGTGGGGGCTCCTCTCCAAGTGCTCACACGACCATGCCACTGCAAAGCCCTCGGTCAGAGCCCCACCAGAGTCCCCACCCAACTGAGATCGGCATCTCAACCCCTGCACAGCCGCAGGAGCAGCAGACTGTTACCGAGCCCTCACAGGTTTGCAACCCCAGAGGATGCCCGCCAAAGGTGTCGAGACAGCAGCAGCAAGAAAGTGAGCAAGGGGCCTCCACATCTGCTGAAGCCACAGGGGAAGCACCACGTAGGAGCACGCGTAAGAGGAAGATAATGCACAAGTAGTCACAAGGGTAGTCACTTGGATGTAATGTGTTTATTTTTAAAATGCCATCACTTGCTTATTGTCATAAAAAATTCTGATGGCAAACTGTTGCAGTTGGGGCATATGTCATTTCGCAAATGGGACTTCCACATTGAGGGCTTAGGGCAACTTGCAATTGTCACTATGGTGGGCAGAGTGATAGGAATCAGCAGGTTCTTGGCCATTGTTGATGGTCTGATAAGAGTGTGCGAGGCAAAAGTGTTTGATTGTGCAGGCTAAGCAAATCTGGCCAAGATGAGTGCGTCCCTTGCATCCCAGGCAGCAATGTGGTCGCGCGCTGGCGCCTTCTGGCCTGTGCAGCTTCAGGTGGGTGAGCAGCAGCTTGGCGCTCCTGTTGTTGCTTCTGCAGTTGGTGCTGCTGTTGTTCAGGGTTCTGCTTCTGCCGTGGCTGGTCTTCATCTGAACCTGATGTCCAGGAGGAAAGGAAATAAATTATTCCCATTCTTCTGGTATATACCGCAGTTGAGGAAGTGCTCATTCAAGGTGGGGAGAGGGGTTTCCCAGGAGGTCACACTGGAGATGGGTGTCAGGCTCCAAACTTCCACAACAATGAGTAGGCCTGTTAATAGTTCCCCCAGACCTGAGACAACAAAGTTCTGCCACCTGCAAATGAAGATTGCTGAAAACTCCTTTATGTGGTGGAGCTGCAGCTGTTAGTAAGCAATTCACTTGTGCTGCCGTCAGGTTTCACTGGCATGTTCCAGAGGAGGCGTGCAGCACGTGGGAAAACTGTTAAAATCAGAAAGGCCTCTCAAAATGGGATTATAGAGGCACTTAACTGGTTGTTAAGGGCCTTAAGGGCCTATCTCGCCTCTTGGAAGCGGGATGGAAATGGGGTCAGAAAACTCGCTTGTGGGAAAATTGCTTGGAGGCGGGATTAGGCCCGCCCGCCAATTTTAGCAATTTTAACACCTCACACGCCTCCAATCCCGCCTCCTCGGACCTGGCAAAATCGAGCCCATAGAGTCATAGGGCAGGATTTTCATTGGGCCGTGGAAGCGGGATTGGAGGCACGTGGGAGGGTTAAAATCCCGAAATAGGGGGGACACGAACCCAACCCGCCCCCAACCCACCTCCATGGCAGTTTGAAAGGAGGCGGGTACCCGACCCGCACTGGGACCCACCTCCCCGAGGCGGAAAGGGGATTAGTGCCAATTAACTGCCTGTTAACAGGTAGTTAACAGGCAGTTTTTAGCCTAATCCCTATTTTCATTGGTGAAATGTGGGATTCCCGACGGCTCCAAACCACGCCAAGTTAGCAAGGTGGGCCGTCGGGATGAAGGACTTGGAGGGGTCGAGATGTCCGGTGTTCAGGTGAGTGATGGGTGCATGAGTGCAGAGGTAAGTGTGTTTGGTGTGTGTAAAGTGTTTAAAGAAGTTTTACTTACATTTACTTACCTTTACAGCCTTCTTTCCTTCAGGCCTCGGGAGTCCCTCATGTCACCGGCACAGAAAGCAGAATGGCCGCAAGCTGTCAAAAGTTCCAGCATTCAGCTTTCTGTTCCAGGGAGATCTCTAAATCATCCTGAGAGGAAGGAATTAACCTGGAGTACAGATTGTCAGTGTTTGACAGCTTCAAACAGCTGTCAAATGCTGATATTTCATCTGTCAAAAGGTCTTGACAGATGAAATATCAATCTGTGATGTCACCTGTTGCCGGGTGGCCCTTAATTGGCCTGCTGAGCCCTTGGGCGGGCTCAACAAGGTCAATCAAGTCAAAATCGCATGGGTTGGCTAGAACTCGATGGAGGCAGGACTACAACCCCGAAAGTTGTAGTCCCGCCTCCTACCCGCCTCCTCAATGAAAATCCAGCCCCTAGAGTTATACAGCACAGAAAGAGGCTCTTCGGCCCATCGTGTCCACGCCGGCCATCAAGCCCTGTCTATTCTAATCCCATTTTCTAGCACTTGGTCCGTAGCCTTGTGTGCTATGGCATTTCAAGTGCTCATCTAAATGCTTCTTGAATGTTGTTAGAGTTCCTGCCTCTACCACCCTTTCAGGCAGTGAGTTCCATATTCCAACCACCCTCTGGGAGAAAATTTTTTTCCTCAAATTCCCTCTAAACCTCCTGCCCCTTACTTTGAAACTATGCCCCCCCTTACTTTGAAGCTATGCCATAATAATAATAACATACAGCATCTTGGGAGCTAAAGTCGCATTGCAACTCCTCCCCAATAATCAAATGTGGGTACAGGTATTAGAAAGCTAGTAGAATGCAGTTCGGCCACAGACTGCCATGAGGAATGTTTAACCTGCTCCACCCAGCAGCACTGGTGGTAGTGAGGAACCCATCAAGCTCAGACCAGGTAAAAAGATGGGCCCATGTAAGTTATGTCGGAAAGGTACTTAAAAGATGTACATTCCGCCACAACTTTTTCTCACATCTGGAAAAAATATCCACTGCTCGTAAAAGGTACAAGTCATTGAATAACTGCAAGGGAAATTTTTCTTTAAATGGTTAAGCAGTCAATTAAATATTACTAAGCTTTAATGTGTGGCTTTTGGCAGGATCTACTTTGTAGCAATGTTAAAAATAATCCTTAAGTATTATAATTGCCATTTAAGCTGATGGTTACTAAATAAATTAAGGATAAGCAATTTTTTTCTGAATATAATTTAAATGATTTAACTGGTGACCGTATGAACTGCAAATAGTTGCTAATTGTGCATCCCATAGAAATCTAATTAAAGTTGCATTATGGAAAATATAAGGACATGATCTTGGTTACAACCAATGAGAATCACAGTCAGGCATTGGAATTCAGATGATCTGTGGGGCCAGAGGAGGATTCCTTCATTTGCTTGGCCTTGGTGATGCCTGAGGAACGAGGGGATCATCTTGTCTGCCCACCACTGTGTCCATACTGGGAGGTGCGGCTGAGGTGGGAATGAACCGTTCATTACAGTTACACTTGCCCACGTACTTTCTGTGAGTTTTTGTACTGGAACTTGCGGTAATTAGAAATCCAAAACAGCGCGGCGCCCTCTACAGGTTATTTGGTACCTGTGTAAACAGGGCAAGCAACTTTGTATCTCCTTGACCAATCAGATTGAAGAATCCTAACTGAGGCACCCAGGGGGAATGTTAACGCCCCCAAACAGGTGGGTTTGGGTTGGGTACGATGTTAAAATGTAAAAAATCTTAAACCTGAACCCAACCCACCTCGGACCCGCCCACTTCCGGTTTTAATGGAACCGAGATGCGGGGGGTGGTATGGAAGGTGCGACCAACCCGCTCCCAGGAGGCATATGGCTGCATGCCTCAGATTTTATCTCTCTTCCATTTTTAACGCTGGCCGGCTGGGAAACCTGGCAGCTAAAGGGAGGCAAGGACTGGTACATGGAAGCGCCAAGTGCTTTTCCAGCACTGCTTGTGGGCTAGGAGGAGCAGGAGTGCTTACCCCCGGCCCCCCCATGATCGGACCACCACCCTGCGATCACACATCTCCCCCGCGATCGGACACCCCCCACAATCGTACCCCTCCTGATCAGATACCCCCGCGATCACCTATTCCCCTGACCACTCCCCCCCATCTCTGCCCTAGATCTCTCTCCAAACCCTCGTGATCACCCTCCGACCCTCCAAACCATACTGTACCCACTCCCCCTCATGATCTTTACCCAAAGCAGTGGGAAACCTACCTGCTCCTGGACTGCAGCCTCTCCCGGAGCGTTTCCCGCTCGACAATCAGGCTGGCTTCCAGGCAGGGATCCTGCTTAAAAAAAACACACAAAAACTCCAGAACTCCTTCCCCCCCACCTCCCCATGCTTGGAAATCCCGCCCCAGTAAATATCAGGGCCGTAGAGTCTGAACCTGGAAGTGCATTTTATTTACATTTTATTTAATTTTTTTCATATTTAAAATCTCCAACAATAATTAAAATCTGAAGGAATGAGACTCCACCTTTGTATAAGCTAAGTTTCAGTGCCAGAGAGGTTGTTTGGCAGTAATTAAGATTTATCAGGCTGTTAAAAATTCACTTACCCTTGAAAGGACAAGCCCTAACTTTTTCTGGCGTGTTTAGTGGGTATCTATCATGTAAGTACCATAAATTCACGTCGTTCCATGTGTTTCAATGCTGAGTTTATCGGCAAGCTATTGTTATAGCAAACCTTCGAGAGGAACAGGGCAGCACAGCCACTTCCTGATTTCCGTATTTAACTGTGCATGTGCGGTCAACGGAAGTTGCTGTCCAATTTATTCTTGAATAATGGCGAGCGCTGATAACCTCACCGTTATTTTTACGACAAAATCCAGGCCATATAATATAAAGACCACTCAATTGTTGATGTAAGAATAATCAAAGGCCACGGATTTACAGATTTCACAGATAAACATTTATAGTTGCAGAGTTGAATCCTCAGAATACAGATAAAACTCGCAGAATGCCGTGTACTAAAAACAGAATTTAACTCACCCAGTCACCATTGCTCAGTGACTCATTCTATGGTGCGCATTACACGGCATCAGTGTTCCCTCTAATGTTTTCTCGGGCTGCGCGGCCCATTCAAAAACCCACGCATGCGTGGTTTTTGCATTTAAAAGCAGGCTGCACGGGAGCTCCCAACAGCTGCGTGGCCGCATAGCTTAAAGGGAACATTGCCTGACATTATACCCCATTTATTATGAAGCATCATTTCTTCCAGCTCACCATGAGCAAAGCCCCAGGGTATCTACAATACCAATTAAAATATTAGAAAAAAACTTTTATAATTCAGATAACATAATTACTGAATATTTGTCCCAAGTGAACACGTTGCTATTTACAGTCCAACTAATTTGCGTTATACTTGAGAACATTTCCAACTGTATTCTGAATTTGCTCTCACAGGGATATCTTTCTGTCTTAAAAAAAATCCGCTCTAATTTTCTATTATTCACGCAATAACAAAATAGGGGGAAAAAACAGACAGATGGAATAATGTTAAAAGGCTGTAAAACATTTGAGAGTTTAATGTATCAAATTGTGAAAGCAAGGTTTGAATCATTTATACGTAGTTATTCAAGCCCTAATAGTGGATTACCTTCTTTACCACAATCCCAGCCAACCTTTATTTTAACTTTGAAAATGCCCACAGTCCCCCCACCTCTGCAGATTTCTGATTGTCTTCTGTTTAACATTAGGCACTTTCTGCTACTGTAACCATAGAATGTATCACACTCACTCTCAATGTTTTCTTCAATTAAAAAAATATTCAGGTCATAGTCTCCCTTCATTAATCATAAAATGTTAAGCTCCAGAATCAGCTCTGTTGCCCTTTTTTTAACCCTCCCCAATGTATCAATGTTCTTTTCAAGTTAAGATTCTCCGACTTGCACACAATATTCTAAATGTGGCCGTACTAATAAATTAGACAGGATAAACAACAGCAACTTTGATTTATTATCAAATGCTCTCAGATGCCTGCCAGTACCACATTAACCTTGTTGATAACATTCAACTGGGTACTTTTATTGAGTGGCTCATAATCCCACACAAATCCTATTCCACCTTTGCTAGTAGATGGCTACTCATTGTGTACACAGTCAAGCAAACATTTTCTAATATCAACATGTTTTTTCCTGTTTTCACCAGCTTCAAAACCACTTTTCTCAGGAGAGATCCTTTCTGTGAGTAAAACACGACCGAACTGCAGAATACAAAATCACATCAGGAATCAGTAGACAGATTTCTCCATCATTAAAGTCAAATTTCCTCAGATAAAATGAATTATACAAACTGACAGCTGTTAAAAAAAAGGCTCAAACTATCTTGAACATATAAAAGACAATTATTCCCCAGCCAAATATTTTTTCCTGACCTGACTCCAAGTGTTGAAGCCAAGCCTGATGATTTGTTGATTAACTGCATTGCTGAAATAAATCGAAGGTTGTTTTTTTCCTTCCACATTTAACTTACTTTTCGAACGTAAAACCTATTCCAATGTTAAGAACATGAGTTCTTCACTGAGTTCAATTAGCTAACCGCTTAGCAACAGCTTCAAAACCACTTTCCTCAGGAGAAATCCTTTCTGTGAGTAAAACACAACCGAACTGCTGAATACACAAATCACATCAGGAATCAGTAAACAGATTCTGCAACAAGTTTAACAAATTGGAATTAATTTAGAAAAGAGATGTACGGGAAATTGGGAAGTGCAGTTGGTAAGAACGTTAAAATATCTTTTCCTTTTTAAAAGAAAGTTTACTTAAATTATTCACTTAAAAATACAAATTTAAATGGTGATTGGCAGCTATTTTTCTCCTGTTGAGTACACGAAACACTGAATCTACAACAGTAACAGTCAATCAGAACTCACTGGAGCCAAACTTTTCAAGCACCTCATTTGATGCTTAACTGCAAAAACTGACAAATGCCTTTAATCTACTAGTTGAGAGAGCAAAACATAGTCATTGGGGGAATTTTAATCCCTCCAGGACAGTCAGGAGAGGGCTGGAGGAGGGGTTTAATTTCTGAAAAATCTGAAACAGAGGTTTAAACAGAGTGCTGCGAGTTGGGTGAGTCAGGGAGTTAGGTGAGGAGTGGAAGGAGGCGTTCCCTTGCTTCACCTTTGTTTTTCTCAACTTTTCACCCTATAGGAATTGGTTCATACTTTACACCAAGGAAAGAGCCCAAGAGCAGGAGCAGTCAAACAACAACAACTGCAAAACCGCTAAAGTGACGTCACAACCAGGGAAGGAGCTGGTGAGTATTTCTACAGTCCAGTCGTTAAAGTCAAAGTAAGATCTCTAGTTTAGAGTAAGTAGTGTTTAAAAGGAAGTCCTTGTGCACCAGTCGCTGAAGGTAAGCATGCAGGTGCAGCAGGCGGTTAAGAAGGCAAATGGTATGTTGGCCTTCATAGCGAGAGGATTCGAGTACAGGAGCAAGGATGTCTTGCTGCAGTTGTACAGGGCCTTGGTGAGACCACACCTTGAGTATTGTGTGCAGTTTTGGTTGCCTTATCTGAGGAAGGATGTTCTTGCCATGGAGGGAGTGCAGCGAAGATTCACCAGACTGATACCTGGGATGGCAGGAATGACGTATGAGGAGAGATTGGGTCGATTGGGCTTATATTCGCTGGACTTTAGAAGAATGAGAGGGGATCTCATTGAAACTTATAAAATTCTAACAGGACTAGACAGACTAGATGCAGGAAGGATGTTCCCGATAGTAGGGGAATCCAGAACCAGGGGTCACAGTCTAAAGATAAGGGGTAAGCCATTTAGGACTGAGATGAGGAGGAATTTCTTCACCCAGAGAGTGGTGAACCTGTGGAATTCTCTACCACAGAAGGCAATTGAGGTCAATTCATTAAATATATTCAAGAAGGAGTTAGATATATTTCTTAAGGCTAAAGGGATCAAGGGATATGGAGAGAAAGTAGGGACAGGGTACTGAATTTGGATGATCAGCCATGATCTCATTAAATGGCGAAGCAGGCTCGAGGGGCCGAATGGCCTACTCCTGCTCCTATCGTCTATGTTTCTATGAAGTAAGGTCCCTAGTGTATTTAATATTCTTTAATTTAAAGGAAGTAAAGGGAGTAAATTAATGGTAGGACATGGCAGGGCAGCTCGGCTGCGTGGAGTGCTCCTCCTGTGCTATGTGGGAAGTCAGGGACACTTTAGGTGTCCAGGGTGAACACATGTGCAGGAAGTGTCTCCAGTTGCAGCTACTCGATATCCGTGTTTCAGAGCTGGAGCTGCGGCTGGAGTCACTGTGGAGCATCCGCGAAGCTGAGATCTTCGTGGGTAACACGTTTAACAAGGTGGTCACACCGCAGGTAAAGAGTGCACAGGCAGACAGGAAATGGGTGACTGCCAGACAGAGTAAAAGAACTAGAAAGGTAGTGCAGGAGTCCCCTTGGTCCATCTCCCTCTCCAACAGATTTTCCATTTTGGATACTGCTGGGGGAGATGGTTTCTCAGGGGAATGCAGCAAGAGCCAAGTCCGTGGTACTACGAGTGGTTCAGCTACACAGGAGGGGTGGAAAAAGAGTGGGAGAGCAATAGTGATAGGGGATTCTATCATAAGGGGAACAGATAGACATTTCTGTGGCCACAGACGTGACTCCAGGATGGTATGTTGCCTCCCTGGTGCCAGGGTCAAGGATGTCACTTGTAGTGTATGTAACTGTTCTACCTTTAAGAGAACTATTGTATGTAACCGTCCACCTTTAAGAGAACTATTTTAGGTGTGGCACTACTTTATCCTGGCTGCTGTATACTGTAATACCGACGGTGACCACACCGGTATATAAGTGCTGTGGCAGAATTTATTGGGCAGATTCGCCCTGACCTTCGAATAGTAAAGTCCTGTTTAAGTTACTCTTGCAGTCTGTGTATTACTTCGCTATACAACCCACAGACTTTACAGTGGCGACGAGTTCGATCTTACCCTGCGGCAACAATACTTCTGAAGAAGTAAACGAGCGTCGAAAGGAGGCACCCGCCCTCGTCATTTTGCTGAGAGAAAACTCGAGTCTGCAGACCAAGAAAGGAGGAAGATTTCAAACACGAAGTCTTCCATCAGCAACAGGCACGGATTGTCCCTTCTGCCACGGTGGTGAGTGAGCCGATCAACACGAGAAGCAAGTCGGCCACGGTGACTGTGAGTAAAGGGAAAATAGAAACAAATAAACGGAGGATAAGGGCGGTGCACTCGACCACGGTCGAGGGGGAAAGGAGCCGGACAGAAGTAGGGCCCAGAGGCGCTGAGACTGGGGCAGCGTGGAGCAGAAGCCGCGGTACAAGCGGGCTGGGGAGCGTCGTGAGACGACTAGACCGCGACAGCGAAAAAGGCCGGACAAATACTGCAACCACGAGGCGCTGCGACCGGGATCGTAAGGCGCGGGAAGATATAAACATAAATAAGCCACGGAGAACTCAGCCACAGCCGGGGAGGAAAGCACCGGACTGCGAGAAGCTGGGAGGCGCGATTGGGGTGAAAAAGGCCAGACAGTGACTGAGGCCACGAAGCGCTGCGACCGGATCGTAAGGCGCGGGAAGAGATAAAAATAAATAAACCGCGGAGAACGCAGCCGCAGCCGGGGAGGAAGCACCGGACTGCGAGAGGCTGGGAGGAGCGATTGGGTGAAAAAGGTCGGACAGTGACCGAGGCCACGAAGCGCTGCGACCGGGATCGTAAGGCGCGGGAAGAGATAAAATAAATAAATCGCGGAGAACTCAGCCGCAGCCGGGGAGGGAAGCACCGGACTGCGAGAGGGCTGGGAGGCGCGATTGAGAGCCGCACGAGTGGGAGAGACGGAGCCCAAGCGAGAGCCGCGCGAACGGGAGAGACAGAGCCCGAGAGAGAGCGAGTGAGAGCCGCGCGAGCGGGAGAGACAGAGCCCGAGCAAGGCTGAGCGAGATCCAGCCCAGTGGCTGAGACCGTTCGCCGTCAACGGGTTGTACCCAGGGCCGGTTGCCCGGCCGAGAGAAGGGAACGCGCTGAAGCCGAAGCGCAGGCTGCGAACCCCGAAAGCCAGTGGCCGTCGCCCGAGGGAAAAGCTTACCCCTCCCGCCAGGGGAAGAAAAGCGGGAACCGCCATCTTGAAAGTGGGCGGGGAAAGAAGATAAGCGCGGGAAACCGCGGGAAGCCGCCAGTAGGCGGAGAAAAAGACAGAAGCGGGAACCGCCATTTTGAAAGGGGCGGGGAAAGAAGATAAGCGCGGGGAAACCGCCATCTTGGAAAAAAAAATTTTTTAAAAAGAGTTAAAGAAATATTTCGTTGTTGTTTATCAGGGAGGTGAAGATGCCTAAGTGTGGTAACATCAACGATTTCGATTCCGAGGTAGAAGATTGGGCCACGTATGTAGAACGCATTGAGATATATTGTGAGGCCAATAAAATAGAGGATGATGATAAAGCTATAACCTTGCTAAACTCGATGGGGGCGAAGACATACGGGCTATTGAAGCATCTTCTAGCACCAGTTAAACCGGCGGATCAAACCTTCGATAATATTGTTGCTGTTCTGAAGGATCACTTGAACCCCACACCGCTGATGTTGGCGGAAAAATTCAAATTTTATGCGAGAACGCAACGGAAAGAGGAAAGCAACGCGGAATACTTGGTCGAACTGCGTAGGCTAGCGAAATACTGCCAGTTTGGAGGAAATCTGACAGAGGCATTGCGAGACAAGTTCGTGTGCGGGTTGTCGAAGGAAGGAACGCAAAAGCGACTGCTCGAAGAGAACGACCTTACACTGGATAGGGCTGTCCTTATTGCAGCATCACACGAAGCCGCAGTGAAAGGAACTGCGGGAATGCAGCTGAAGGCAGTGGTCCTCAGTGTGGATCAAATTACTTCGGGTGCAACGAAATGTTATTGTTGTGGGAAGACAACACACGACCAGAACCAATGCTGGTTTAAAAACCAGGACTGTAGGAAATGTGGCAAACTGGGTCACATAGCCAAAGTATGCCGGTCAGGGAAGAAGACCAACAACCAAAAAAAAAAGCCATCACAGGAAAAGTACAACAAAGTACACAAGGTGGTTGAGAAGAGTTCAGATGAACAGAATTCGGATTCAGACCCAAGCGGCCAGGAACTGGGTAGTCTGAGAATTCATAATGTGAGTAAGGAAGCTGACCTACAAACTATCTGGGTCATGCTAAAAATAGCCGGAGTCCAAGTGAGAATGGAATTGGACACTGGATCAGCCCTATCAGTCATAAATCGAAGGGATTACAACCGGCTATTCTCACATATACCCTTGAGAGATACCAAGTTCGTATTGCAGACATACACGGGGCATAAAGTATACCCCATGGGAAAGATAAGAGTCAAGGTGAGAGACAGGGGCAAAGAACACCCCGGAATGGACTTATACGTACTACCTGAGGGAGGACCACCACTTCTAGGACGGGAGTGGATCAAGAAAATAGACATGGAATGGCACTACCTCAAAGCAATAATGAGTGAGGACTCGGGGCAGACAATCAGCTCAGACCCTGAAACGGATGACGATAAGACCAGCCCAAGCATGAAAGAGAAGTCTAAAATGAACTTGCTGACTAAGGTTGGTAGAACGAATGTGGGCCTAAAGGCTTATGCTCCAGAGGAGAACAAAGTTTCAGAACAGAATTCCTCTGAACAACAACAACATAGCTTGACAGAGAATTCTGAGTCTGTTCAAGTTACAGACATATATATTACTGAGGAACATCGAGCTCGAACGCAAACTTATTTCAGATTACGACAGCAATTAGAACAATTGAATTGCCGTCTCGAGCAAGAGATGAAAGCAATGAAAAAGTTCTATGATACCGAATGGGAGAACCTGGAAAGACAACAGAAGCAGCTGGGGAAGAAAAGGGAGCAGGAGCACACAAACCGTCTGCACGAGGAGGCCAAATGAATCAAAGCTGATTCGGCTTCTGAAGGGGCGTGCTCCAATCCGGTGGAACAAGATGTGCCGCAACTGAAGGCGCTGGTTAGCAGGTTGCAGGCAGAAAAAGCTGAGTTGGTCGACATGACTTCCGAGCTCCTACTGAAGTTGGGTGCAGCATCACCGGACGATTCATTTGTGGAAATTCGAATGATGGGGGCTGCGGATGATGGCGAAGTAGAAGCAGCAAAGGAGCCCCAGGACAAGGTTCTAAACAGCCCTGCAGCTAATGGAAAAGGGATGAGGACAGAAGAGTTAACAGTCAGCCAACTCCTCCAGGGCAAGGTTATAAACAGCTCTGTAGTTAATGGAAAAGGGATGATGGCAGATGAGTTAACAGTCAGCCAACTCATTCATATGCTGAGGGATAAAACTCTAAAATGGGAAAAACTTAAATACGAGCCTCAATCTTCAAAGGGAAGGGAGCTCTCAAAAGTCATTGGAAGAGCTGAGGTGGCAACCCAGACTGAGAAGTCTGCAGCAGAACAGCCCTTGGATGCCAAAAGTACGCTGACGCACGGCAATGTAGAACAACAGAATACTGAAACAGCTACTTCAGTAGAGGGATTGAATAGTCCGATCAATCAATCTCCGAATGAAGTTGAAGTATTGAAATCACAAATGAGGTCATTAGTAAAAGACTTGCAGGAAGCCCAGAAAAAGCGGGATGAATCTGAACACATGATGAAGTCTCTTCAGGACAGATGTCGGGATTTGGAACAAAAGTCGGCTAACGTCCAGCTGGGTAAGGAGGAAATAGAAGACCCTCTCGCGGGCCTAGCTCAGGACGACACCGAATATTACCATGATCTGTTGAGTGACACTGAATATTACGAGGACCTGGCCTGCCCAGCTTGTGCTGAGAACTACCAAAGTGCCGAAATCAGGATGAATCACTTAAAGTCTAAGGAACATAGGGAGATGGTGGCGTTACAGCTGGCAGCTGACAATGGAGCCCCGAGAGTCTCCAAGAAGCAAAAAAGGAAAAGACAAAGCAGAAGATGATAACCATCTGAACCATTATTACCTCTACCCGATCACACACATGGTCCCCCGAACGGAGCCAAATCAGTTGGAAAGTAGGAAAATTTCCCAAGGCAATCCAACTGTTTTTTGTTTGTTTTAAAAAGTCAGCAATGCTGGTTCAGAAGTGATGGAAGTAAAGCTGTTAAGTCTAGGGAAGGACTATGGGATGAGTCCCTCTAGCAAGGTGACCCGACTACACCACGGAGGCGTGGTCCGGACCGAGTCAAGAAGATCAGAGACTGAATCTGTGAACTGTTTCCCGCAGAGACTGAATCTGTGAACTGTTTCCGCAGAGACTACCTCTGTGAACTGTTGTAACATGAAGTTGGATATGTTATGATGTTATGTTAATGGGGAATAAGTATGTTGTAAGCTAAAAAGGGAGGATTGTAGTGTATGTAACTGTTCTACCTTTAAGAGAACTATTGTATGTAACCATCCACCTTTAAGAGAACTATTTTAGGTGTGGCACTACTTTATCCTGGCTGCTGTATACTGTAATACCGACGGTGACCACACCGGTATATAAGTGCTGTGGCAGAATTTATTGGGCAGATTCGCCCTGACCTTCGAATAGTAAAGTCCTGTTTAAGTTACTCTTGTAGTCTGTGTATTACTTCGCTATACAACCCACAGACTTTACATCACTGAACGGCTGCAGGGCATTCTGAAGGGGGAGGGCGAACAGTCAGAGGTCGTGGTTCACATTGGTACCAATGACATGGGTAGAAAGAGGGATGAGGTCCTGCAACAAGAATTTAGGGAGCTAGGTAGCAGATTAAAAAGCAGGACCTCAAAGGTTGTAATCTCTGGATTACTCCCGATGCCACATGCTAGTGAGTATAGGAATAGGAGGATAGAGAAGATGAATGCGTGGCTAAAGAGTTGGTGCAGGAGGGAGGGCTTTAGTTTCCTGGATCACTGGGTCTGCTTCTGGGGAAAGTGGGACCTGTACAAGTCGGACAGGTTGCACCTGAACCGGAACGGGACCAACATCCTTGTGGGGAGGTTTGCTAGTACTGTTGGGGGGGGGGTGTTAAATAACTTAGCAGGGGGATGGGATACGGAGTGGAGCTGTAGTAGTGGGTGATGCACAGCCAAATATAGAGGAAAAAACAAGTCAGCCTGGAAGGCAGAGCAAATATGTAATGGCACAAGGGAGTATGGCAAGGCTGTATGGCATTTATTTTAATGCAAGGAGTCTTGCGAGTAAGGCAGATGAATTGAAGGTGTTGGTGAACACATGGGAGTATGATATTGTTGCTATCAGAGACATGGTTGAGGGAGGGGCAGGACTGGCAGCTCAATACTCAGGGGTATAGAATCTTCAGGCAAGACAGAGGGGGATGTCGCAATATTAATCAAGAAGTCAATTACTGCTGTAAGGAGGGATGATATCTTAGCAGGTTCCTCTAATGAGGCCATATGGGCAGAACTTAAAAACAAAAAAGGGGCAAGCACTTTGCTGGGAGTGTACTATAGGCCCCCAAACAGACAAGGGGAGATAGAGGAACAGATATGTAGGTAAATCTCAGAGAAGTGTAGAAAAATAGGGTAATAATAGTAGGGGATTTCAACTTCCCCAATATTAACTGGGATAGTCAGAGTGTGAAAGGCTTAGAGGGTGCGGAATTCTTAAAGTGCATCCAGGAGAGTTTTTTGAGCCAGCATGTAGAAAGTCCTACAAGCAAGGGGGTGGTACTGGACCTAATTCTAGTGAATGTAGCTGGGTAAGTGGTAGATGTGTCAGTAGAGAGCATTTTGGTGGCAGTGACCATAATTCGGTGAGATTTATGGTAGTCATGGAAAAGGACAAAGATGGACCGGAAATGAAGGTTCTAAATTGGGGGAAGCCGATTTTAATATGATAAGACAGGATCTGGCCAAAGTGGACTGGGATCAGCTACTTGTAGGAAAATCCACATCAGAGCAGTGGGAGTCTTTCAGAAGGGAAATAGAGAGAGTACAACACCAACATGTTCCCGTAAAGGTCAAGGGTGGGACCAACAAACCCAGGGAACCCTGGATGTCAAGGGATATACAGGAATGGATTAGGAAAGAAAGGGATGCTTTTGGCAGATACAAAGACTAAAAACAGTGGAAGCCCTAGAGGAGTATAGAAAGTGCAAGGGGGTACTTAAAAAAGAAATTAGGAGAACCAAGAGGGGGCATGAAAAAACACTGGCGGGCAAAATAAAGGAAAATCCCAAGGTGTTTTATAAGCATATTAAGGGCAAGAGGATAACCAGGGAAAGAGTAGGGCTCATTAGGGACCACAGTGGCAATCTGTGTGTGGAGCCGGAAGATGTAGGTGAGGTTTTAAATGAATATTTTGCATCTGTGTTCACTATGGAGAAGGACGATGTAGGCATAGAAATCAGGCAGGTGGATTGTGATATACTTGAACAAATTAGTATTGAGAGGGAGGAGGTACTAGCGGTTTTAGCAGGGTTAAAAGTGGATAAATCCCCAGGTCCTGACGGGATGTATCCGAGGCTGCTGTGTGAGGCAAGGGAGGAGATTGCAGGGGCTCTGACACAAATTTTCAGAACCTCTCTGGTCACATGGGAGGTGCCAGAATACTGGGGAACAGCTAACGTAGTACCATTGTTCAAGAAGGGTAGTAGGGATAAACCAGGGAATTACAGGCCAGTGAGTCTAACATCAGTGGTAGGGAAATTATTGGAAAAAGTTCTGAGGGACAGAATTAGTCTCCACTTGGAGAGTTAAGGATTCATCAGGAATAGTCAGCATGGCTTTGTCAGGGGGAGATCATGTCTGACCAATTTGATTGAATTTTTCAAGGGGGTGACTAGGTGTGTGGATGAGGGTAGTGCAGTTGATGTAGTCTACATGGACTTCAGTAAGGCTTTTGGCAAAGTCCCACATGGGAGACTGGTCAAGAAGGTAAGAGCCCATGGGATCCAGGGCAATTTGGCACATTGGATCCAAAATTGGCTTAGTGGCAGGAGGCAGAGGGTGATGGTCAAAGGTTGTTTTTGTGACTGGAAGCCTGTGTCCAGTGGTATACCGCAGGGATCGGTGCTGGGTCCTTTGCTGTTTGTAGTGTACATTAATGACTTAGATATGAATGTAGGAGGTATGATCAGTAAGTCCGCAGATGACACGAAAATTGGTGGAGTGGTAAATAGCGAGGAGGGAAGCCTCAGGCTACAGGACGATATAGACAGGATGGTTAGATGGGCAGAACAGTGGCAAATGGAATTTAACCCTGAAAAGTGTGAGGTGATGCATTTTGGGAGGACTAACAAGGCAAGGAAATAAACAATGAATGGTAGGACCCTAGGAAGGACAAAGGATCAGAGGGACCTTGGTGTGCATATACATAGATCCCTGAAGGCAGAAGGACAGGTAGATAAAGTGGTTAAAAAGGCATATGGGATACTTGCCTTCATTATAAGAGCAGAGAGGTTATGATGGAGCTGTACAAAACGCTAGTTAGGCTACAGCTGGAATACTGTGTGCAGTTCTGGTCGCCACACTATAGGAGGGATGTGATTGCATTGGAGAGGGTGCAGAGGTGATTCACCAGGATGTTACCTAGGCTGGAGCGCTTCAGCTATGAAGAGAGACTGGACAGGCTGGGGTTGTTTTCCTTAGAGCAGAGAAGGCTGAGGGGGGACCTGATTGAGGTGTACAAAATTATGAGGGACATAGATAGGTAGATAGAAAGGAACTTTTCCCCTTAGTAGAGGGGTCAATAACCAGGGGCATAGTTTCAAGGTAAGGGGCAGGAGGTTTAGAGGGGATTTGAGGAAAAACATTTTCACCCAGAGGGTGGTTGGAATCTGGAACTCACTGCCTGAAATGGTTATAGAGGCAGGAACCCTCACAACATTCAAGAAGCATTTAGATGAGCACTTGAAACACCATAGCATACAAGGCTACGGACCAAGTGCTGGAAAATGGGATTAGAATAGACAGGGCTTGATGGCCGGCACAGACATGATGGGCCGAAGGGCCTCTTTCTGTGCTGTATTACTCTATGGGGGAAAAATTCAGTTGTTTGTGTTAAGTCTGTGGGTTGTATTATAAATAATCACAGACTCCACTGTTAACAAAATAAAACACGTCTTTACTATTCAGAGGCTCGGGCGATTCTGCCCTAGTTAACGTATCACAACCCTTATATACTGGTGTGGTCACTATCGGTATTACAGTATACATGAGCCAATAGATAGTGCCACCCTAAAGTAGTGCTCTTAAAGGCGAACGGTTACATTCTATAGTTCCCTTAAAGGTAAACGGTTACATACACAACACTCCTCCCTTCCTAGCTTATTACTTACAGAATCCCGTTAAACATACAATCTTCAACTTTATATAAACAGTTTGCAGATATACTCTCGATGGAGTCAACGTCATATAACAATTTACAGATATACTCTCAATGGAGTCAACGTCATATAACAGTTTACAAACATACTCTCAGTGGAATCAGTTTACAGGTTCAGTCTCTGTGGGAACAGTTCATAAATTCAGTCTCTGGTATTAATTCGTTCCAGACAGCATCCTCCATAGCCTTTTTTTTTTAACAGCTTGTACTTTCGTCCTGTTGAACCAGCAGTGCGGACTTATACAACCCACTGGCTGTCTTGATAATGTCCCTGGATTTTTTTTACAAATTTAGCACCTTTCGTAGTGTTCGGACTGAGGTAGTAGAAGTAATAATATTTTAAACAGTTATTATTTTCTGCTTCTTCTTTTTCTTTTCTGCCTTTTTGAAACTCTCCGAGCTCTTTTCCCGGCTGCCATCTGTAGCGCCACCAACTCTCTATGTTCCTTAGACCTTAAGTGCTTCCTCAGGATTTCAGCACTTTGGGAGTTCCCATCACAATTTGGGCAGACCACATCCTCATAACATTCGGTGTCACTCAACAGGTCAAAACCCTTCTTCAAGCAATCATATTCATCCTGCTCTTCCTCGGATGTCTGCCCTTCCTTCCCTCCTGGCCTCATTTGTGCGTTCAATCCTTTCCCTTCCTTCAGGGATTTCGTTATCAGGCTATTTAATCCTTCTACTGAAGTAGCTGTTTCCCCATTCTCCTGTTCCCCTGGACGTAATTCAGCGTACTCCTCCATTTCATCCATCATTTTCTCCAATGCTTTCATCTTCTCTTCCTCTTGTACTTTGGCTTCCAGTGCTTGGAGAAGTTGCGCCTCGATGCTCTCTAGCTCATGTTCAGGGCCCATTCCCAGTTGAAACTGTTCTTCAAGTCGGTCAACCTCGGTAATTGCCGCCTCATATTTGTCTTGGGCTTCCTTCCATATTTTTATGAGTTCTGCCATGTCTTTCACCTCTACATCCTCATCTATGTATGGAACTTCTACCGATGAGTCTGTCTTGGCCCTGAGCTCCTCAAGAATTTCCTGCAGCCTTTGGACTTCTTGCTCATGTTCAACCTTTAGTTGCTCATATACTTCCAACGAAACTAGCTTTTCGGAGGTTGCTGAGTTAACCCCCTCCAGAATTGTAGTCTGGGCCTGTTCATACTGTTTTTTCAACTTCTCGCACTCTGCTTGTAAGGAGTCGTAGAGAAGAACTGGAATAAAATCCTGGCTTCCTGAAGATTCCTCTTCATTTGTTTCTTTCGCAATTTCCTGTTGGAGTTCAGCCAAGGCTGCTATGCTATCTGCCTCTCGAAGTCTCACTGCCATCAACTCTTCTTTATTCTTGCAGTCCATCTCAGCCATTTCCCGTTTACTTTCATTTAACTGAGTGAGTAGTCCCTTATTTTGGGCTGAGAGATATTGCACCTTCTCATGTAGACCCTTGCACTCCTTCTCTGCTTGACATAGCTGATTACCGCTGATTTGGTTCTGCGTTTCAAGTTCCAACATCCTTTGCTTAGCTTCTTTCAGTTTCGCCCCTATAAGCTCCTCTTGCAACATGGCCACATTATTCTCATCAGGTAAAGAAGCGTTTCTCTTTTCCATGTCCAAGATTTGTTTCTGCATCTCCTTAAGAGCACCCTGTGATTCAACTTCTCTTAACTTTGCCTGCACTAGCTCCGTCTCTAATTGCAGAACAAAATCCTCAGTGCAGCGTGATTTGCCCTTCTGCTGTATCTCTAGATCATGCAAATATTCTAACCCCTGAACATCATCAGGGAGATGTGATCGGTAATTGGTCACGATGGCTCTATGGTCGCTCTCTGCTTGAGCCAGTAGGTTCTGTTGTCTTTCCAGACTCTCCCATTCGGTGTCATAGAACTTTTTCATTGTTTTCATCTCTTGTACGAGGCGGTAACTTAATTGTTCTAATTGTTGTTGTACTTTGAAATAGCGTTGAGTTCGAGCCCGGTGTTCCTCCGTAATGCATATGTCTGTAGCTTGAACAGACTCAGAATTCTCTGTCTTTATGCACGCCATCGATTTTCCAACCTTAGTCTGTGAGTTAATGTTAACCTTGTTTTTCATACATAAGCTGGACTTATCGTCTTCCGGCTCAGAGTCTGAGCTGCTTGTCTGCACCGAGTCCTCACTCGTCATTGCTTGTCGGTAGTGCCATTCCATGTCTATTTTCTTGATCCACTCCCGTCCTAGAAGTGGTGGTCCTCCCTCAGGTAGTACGTACAAATTCATTCTTGGGTGTACTTTACCCCTATCTCTCACCTTGACTCTTATTTTCCCCATGGGGTATACGCGATGCCCCGTGTATGTCTGTAATACGAACTTGGTATTTCTTAAGGGTATGTGAGAGAATAGTCGGTGGTAGTCCTTTTGGTTGATGACTGATACAGCTGATCCCGTGTCCAGCTCCATTCGTACTTGGACTCCAGCTATTTTTAGTGTGACCCAGATCGTCTGTAGATCAGTTACTTTACCCACATTGTGGATTCTCAGACTATCCAACTCCTGGCTGTTTGGGTCTGAGTCTGAATTTTGTTCGTCTGAACTCTTTTCAGCCACCTGATGCACCTTGTTGTACTTTTCTTGTGGTGGTGGCTTCCTTTGTTTGTTGGTCTTCTTTCTGGACCTGCATACCTTCGCGATGTGACCCAGTTTGCCACATTTCCTGCACTCTTGATTCTTAAACCAGCACTGATTCTGGTCGTGCGTTGTCTTTCCACAACGGTAGCATTTGGAAATGCTTGCAGTCATTTGGTCCACCCCGAGTGCCGCCGCCTTTAGCTGCATTTCCGCCGTTCCTTTCACTGCGGCTTCGTGCGATGAAGCTATGAGGACAGCCCTGTCCAGTGTGAGGTCGTTTTCCTCCAGGAGTCGCTTCTGCGTTCCTTCTTTGGCCAAGCCGCATACGAACTTGTCCCGCAGCGCCTCTGTCAAATTCCCTCCAAACTGGCAGTATTTCGCTAGCTTACGCAGTTCGACTAAGTATTCCGCATTGCTTTCATCTTGCCTCTGGGTTCTGGCGTAAAATTTAAATCGTTCAGCCAGTATCAACGGTGTGGGGTTCAAGTGATCCTTCAGCACTGCTACGATCTCTTCGAAGGTCTGGTCCACTGGTTTAACTGGTGCTATTAGATGTTTCAAAAGCCCGTATGTTTTTGCTCCCATCGAATTTAACAAAGTTATTGCCTTGTCGTCATCCTCAATGTCGTTGGCTACGCAATATATTTCTATGCGTTCCACATACGTGGCCCAGTCTTCTATTTCAGCATTAAAGTCATTAATATTTCCTCGCTTAGGCATCTTCTTCTCTTTTCGAGTACAGTACAAGTATTACTTTACTTATTATTAATTTTCTTCTCTCTTCTTGAGAACACCACAAGTATTGCTGTACTTATACTTATTTTCCCTCTCTTCTTGAGAACACACCAGCCTTTCTGAAAAATCTTATTACTTTCCTGAAATTCTTAATAATTTCCAAGATGGCGGTTTCCCGCTTCTTCCTTCTTCTTCAGCGGATTCCCCGCAAAAAATGGCGGCTTTCCCGCGCTTCTCGCTCTCCCCGCCCACTTCGATGGCGGTTTTCCCGCGCTTCTCGGCGCTCTCCGCCCACTTCAATGGTGGTTATCACCCGTTCCCCGACGCTGACTTTCAGCCCGAGTGCGGCCCTTATCAGCGGATGCGATCGATGGCCCGGCTGCGCCTCGCACTTGAAAGCGGCCCCCAGCCTCTGGCTCACCCGCTCGCGCGGCTCTTGCTCGCTCCCTCCCGGGCTCTGGCTTACCCGCTCGCGCGTTTCACCGCGGCTCTTATCAGGGATTGCGATCGCCCTGTCTTTGCAGCCAACGCTGCGGCTTACCCACGAGGTTATGGAGGCTTCAGGGTCCTAATGCCTGTCGCTTCCAGCCTGTCGGTTCCAGACTGGTGAGGATTGAAACCTCTCTTCAACGTCCTGTCTTCGGACGAAGCCGCCGTGGAACAACTGCCGCAGGGTTCGAATCCTGACTCGTCGCCAATGTTAAGTCTGTGGGTTGTATTATAAATAATCACAGACTCCACTGTTAACAAAATAAAACACGTCTTTACTATTCAGAGGCTCGGGCGATTCTGCCCTAGTTAACGTATCACAACCCTTATATACTGGTGTGGTCACTATCGGTATTACAGTATACATGAGCCAATAGATAGTGCCACCCTAAAGTAGTGCTCTTAAAGGCGAACGGTTACATTCTATAGTTCCCTTAAAGGTAAACGGTTACATACACAACAGTTTGCGCCTCCTGTTAGCGCCTTAAGAGGGTGCCAATTGGGGCGCAAAGCAACTAGAGGTCGGGCGCGGCGATGTTTGTGGCGCTCGTGAAATTAAGTAGACATTTTGCGGCGGCGTTAAACACTTCCACCACGATCTCCTGCGCCGGCAGATTGTGACGTCATTCACAACGCCCCGTTAGCGCCCCGGACCAGATATTGAGTGGCGCCCCCTGCCTTACCGCCTGCCACTAGCAACGACAGGTTGAGGGGAGCGTTATGCTGTCAGAAGGGGACTGGGGGAGCGCTATTTAAAGGCGACCGCTTCCTGCCTTTTTTTGTCGGTGACATTTTTGCACCACGCAGTCTGAGAGAGAGAGAGAGACTTCTGGAGAGATTCAACGCTGTGTAAAGGAGTTTTGAGTACTGAGCAGCACTTTGCAGGTTTATTTTGATTTGCCCTTCCTTGCTTCGCCAGCACTCTGAGGTAGCGCCTCACTCCTCGGCGTTTGCGCCTTAAGACAGGTGTGAAGTGCCTGATTTAGCGCTCCAATCACCTCCAGGGGCGATAAAAGCCAAGTTTGCTGTCCGAGGCAATAATTAGCGCCAGGCGCTGAACTTTGCGCACGGCCGATAACGGTGCCCCAAATGGGGTGATACTGAATTTTTCCCCCTATGTCTCTATGGTTATGACTATGAAACCTGACCCCAACCTGCTCTCGAGGGCCATGTCATTAATTTAAATATGCTAATGTGGGTGCTGCCTCAGATTTTAGCAGACTTTTACATTTAACACCGTGAGCTGGGTTTCCCAGGGCTTGGGATACCCGGCAGCTGAAAAGAGGCGAGATCAACCGGATCCTGCTTGTGGGCCAGGAGTAGCAGGAGTGTTGGTACCCCCCCCCCGCCCCATCTCCTAAGCTGAACTGCCGTGGCAGACCATCCCCCAAGATCAGCTCTCCCCCTCCCCCTGCCCCCCCACCCCCCAGCGATCTGAATCCACCTCCCCTCGATCCCCAGGCTGACCTACGATCTTCCCCTCTGACCTGCGATCCGAAGCCTTCGCCCCCCCCCCAAAGCGATGCCTTCCTTCCCTCCCACCTACCTCTCCCTCCCTCTCTCCCTCCTCTCCGCTCCCCAGCTGTGGCCTTCCAGCGCAGGCCTTCCTGCCCGACAACCGGCCAGCCTCTCAATCTGGCTGGCAGCAAGCTGGGAAATGGAGAAAACAAATTCAAATGCAGTCCTGCCGTTAAACTCCATGTTACCTTCATGTCCAGGTTTCCCAGCTGCTCCCTTCCCACCTTCCCATACATATCGGGGCCATTGTGTCCCTAGCAAAGCATTTACAAATCCACAATCTTACCTGAATCGAAATTGGCAGCTCACATTCTCAATAATCAAAGGGAATTTGCACCACTCTTGATATGAAGAGGACATACTGTACATGGAAAATTAAGTTGTGTAGGATTTTTCAAGATAAAAATGAAATACTCAAACTCCAATGAATGGGTAATAACTATCTCCTGAAAAAAGTTCAAATGTTAAAGTGAAGCTTCCAAAAATGTAGAGCTCCTTACCTTCTCCAGTCTTTGGTTCTTCTGACAATCTTCAGACTTTTAAATCTCAAGGTATGGAGTTCCACATGAGTGACTTAGGATCGGAGGTTGCCTTGTGCAGTGAGGCTGTGGGAAGCAGGAGATCATGTAGGGTGACATATCTGTTGCTTACAATGAATGAGTTCATAGGAGCACTGATTATGCAGAAAGGTGTTAGAAGACCTTGTGCAGATATAGAATATAGTCTAGTCTTCAGACTTAAGGGCTTAGAATCATAGAATGGTTACAGCAGAGAAGGAGGCCATTCGGCCCATCGAGCCCAAGCCAGCTCTGTGCAAGAGCACTTCAGCTAGTTTCACTCCCCTACCCTTTCCCTGTAGTCCTGCATTTTTTTTTCCTCCAGGTAATTATCCAATTCCCTTTTGAAAGCCATGATTGAATCTGCCTCCACTACCCTTTCAGGCATTGCATTCCAGATCCTAACCACTCGCTGCGTAAAAAGGTTTTTCCTCTTATTGCCTTTGGTTCTTTTGCCAATCACCTTAAATGTGTGTCCTCTGGTTCTCGACCCTTCCACCAATGGGAACAGTTTCCCTCTATCTACTCTGTCCAGACCCCTCATGATTTTGAATACCTCGACCAAATCTCCTCTCAGTCTTCTCTGCTCTAAGGAGAACAACCCCAGCTTCTCCAGTCTAACCACATAACTGAAGTCCCTCATCTCTGGAATCATTCTTGTAAATCTTTTCTGCATCCTCTCCAAGGCCTTCACATCCTTCCTAAAGTGCGGTGCCCAGAATTGGACACAATACTCTTTCAGGCATGGGCCCTGGATACCTTTTTTTTTTACTGACACCAATAGAGTGGCACACCTCCCGCTCGTAATGAGTACGCATTTCCTGCCCGCCATATTGGCGGCTTAGGCACCTGTTTACTGCCTGAGAAGCAGGCATGGCGGCACCATCTAATTTCTATGCCATACAGTTGCACCCAGTTGTAAAATGTTCTGAAACTATCTTAACCTGTCTTTTCCATTCACCCTTTCTTGCAAGCATATAATCAGAGATAGAGTTAAACATTAATTTTGGCCCTGGTTTTAACTTCAGATGGGTGGCAACCACAGCTACAGGAATCAGGCCCAGGCTATTTTAACTCCGGGGCTTCATTCTTGGCAGGAAGTGAGCAGGAAGCGGCTTGCGGCCACTGTAAAATCGGATGTCCTGTGGCTACCCTTTGGCACTCTGGTAAGTGTAGGGAAGGGGGCTCTGGGAAGGGTCTTCTGACAGGAAGATGTTGGGGGGGGGGCGGGGGAGGAGTCCGGGGCAGGGGACACTAATGACACATATGCAAAAAAAACACTTCTTTTTCAAACAAGCTTGGGCTTCTTGTAGCCAAATTAACTATGAACTCAAATTTAGGGCCCAGCATAGGTCAAATTTTCAGAGGCTACATCTACTCTGGTCCAGCTCTGCTCTTACTTTCAATAGCCCACGGAGACCACCTTTGTATTGGCTTCAGCTTTGTTTTTTTAGTCTTTCACGTAGGTTTCCTGGTATAGGTTGGAACGCTACACCAAAGTTAACTCTTTGGTTTAAGAGCTGGCAGCTGACTCTTACCGACCCCGCTCCCAACCCGCCTCCGTACCATCTTCCCAGAGGGTGGGTCCTCAAGTCGTGCAGGGACCCGTCTCCTCGAGGCGGGAAGGGGATTAGAGCCAATTAACTGGCTGTTAACAGCTTCTCAAAGCTGTCAAACGCTGACAATTCATCTGTCAAAAAATGTTCGATGTTCATACGCTGACGTCATCTGTCACTGGCTTTCCCGTAATTGGCCCGTAAGCCCGCTTAACAAGGCCAATCAAGGGAAAATAGCGTGGGTTGGTCAGATGTCTGACAAATATTTCCTGATCATTGCTGTTAGCTTTGGAGATTCACTTAAGATTTCTTGCTGTGATAAGCATGGCTACATTCAAAGGCTTCTGACATCCGGTACCAGTTCTAACCTCTGAACAGTATATGGTTCTGCATCTTTTATGCATCCTCCATCTCATGTTTGCAAAGCTATCACCAGATGATAAGTGTTCCTTAATCTGAAGCAGTCTCTTCCAAGCAGGAAATTATCTTATGTGCAGATAAAAATGTTGTGCATTTCCACAGGGACATCAACTTTTGACAGCTTTACAGATTTTATCATCAAGTTCTAGCAGTGCTTCAGTGCATTTGGGTGAAACATGATTTGAAAATACTGTTATCTTGTTATCGACAAAAAGAAAATCACACAATTCCAGTAATTGTTCTGTGATCTCAACAGGGAGTGATGGAAGGAAAATAGAAGTGATAGCATTCAATGACATTTCAATTACAGCAAAAGGTTGTTCACTGGTGTTTAACGTTGTTCGAATTGTAATTTGTCCCCAAAGAACAAGGGGGGGGGAGAATTCGGTTGGTTTGTGCCTCCCGTTAGCACCTTAAGAGGGCGCTAATGGGGCGCAAAGCAACGAGCGCCCGGGCGCGGCGATGTTTGCGCCGCTTGCGGAATGGACCAGGCATTTTGCAGAGGCGCTAAATACTACTGCCATGATCTCCTGCGCCCACACATCATGACGTCAGTCGAGCGTGCAACGCCCCAGTAGTGCCCCAGACCGGATATTGAGTGGCGCCCCCTGCCTTACCACCTGCCGCTAGCAATGACAGGTTGAGGGGAGTGTTTTGCAGTCGGGAAGGAACTGGGGACCGCTATTTAAAGGCGAATGCTTCCTGCTTTTTTTTTGTCGGTGACAGTTTTGGACCACGCATTCTGAGTGAGAGAGAGACTTCTGGAGAGATTCAACGCTGTGTGAAGGAGTTTTGAGTAGCGAGCAGCACTTTGCAGGTGCATTTTGATTTGATCTTCCTTGCATTGATTTCGAAGAGACTGTGGAGGCTGCACTCTGAGCTCTTTCCCTGGGCCTCTCCATTGTTCTTTCCAGCAGATTTGATGTACAGGTCTCTCCAGGCCGAGATTCAAGGCTGCAATGAGCAGGGTTTGGATAGAGAGCAAGATCAACCCTCCCCTTTAAGAACAGGCCGGTGCCAGTGTGTCTGTGTTCCATTGCTGACTGACATCACATGAGCTTCGCCAGTGCTCAGAGGTAGCGCCTCGCTCCTCGGCATTAGCGCCTTAAGAGAGGTGTGTAGTGCCTGATTTAGCGCTCCAATCACCTCTAGGGGCGATAGATGCCAAGTTTGCAGTCGGAGGCGATAATTAGAGCTAGGCGCTAAACTTTGCGTCCGGCCGATAATTGCTCCCCAAACGGGGCAATACCGAATTTCTCCCCCAAGGTTTATTATTCTTGGGTGGCGTGAGAAAATATACCAATTCTTCTTTTGAAGATCATTATGTACCCCCAATTGCTTAGTTGGTAAAAGCACTGATTAGCGTGGAACTGATCTATAGAGAGCAGTGTTGAATTTCTGGAGTGGAATTTGAACTTACAATCTTCTTACTCAGAGTCACGTCTGCTACCAATTGTGCCAAAGTGATATCACAGAAATCACAGAAACCCCACAGTGCAGATAGAGGCCATTTCGGCCCATCGAGCCTGCACCGACACATATCCCACCCGATCCCCGTAACCCCAACACATATCTAGTAGTGTATAGATTAACTTCCTTTCTTGACTGTTTCCCCCTTTCAGTTCCCACTTATTTATCTCTTTAGCTCTATTAATTTACCATCCTGTTTAACTTCTGTTAAAATTCCTATCTGCACTACTCCAACTCCCCCCATTCTTTCTAGTTCTTAATTTGCCTCCTCACCACCAACGTTTCCGCTAAGCTGCACGGTGTCTGGAGGCCCGTACAGGCTGCTTACCAGCTTTTCAATGGGAGATTTTGTGCATGCGCGTAATTGTGAATGGGCCGCGCAGTCCGTTAAAGGGACCATGCACCCAAAAAAAATTAGGGGAAACATTGCTCACCACCTCCCCCCACCAACTCAAGTTATGCCTTCTCCATGAAGACATTGGTTCAGTTTAGGTGAAGTCCATTCCATCTGTATAGCTTCCCCTCTCGCCCCAGAACTCATCCTAATGCTCTAGGAATCTGAAACCCTCCCTTATATATTGGGGCAGTAATTCCTCCTCAAACGCGTGAGTACGGAAGGGGTACTCACGCGTCTGGCCGGAGGAAATGCCGGTTTTCAGCATGCACAGCGCATGTGCTGAAAACCGGCATTTCCTCTCCTCTAACCCAAGAGGTGAAGAGGCTAGCGCGTGCACTGTAGGGGGCAGTGCGTGCGTCTTGGATTTCCTCTGTTTTGGGGGATTTACGCATGTGTAAAGGCCTCCGGTCTTTACGCTTGTAAAAAGCACACGTAAATATTTATTTTTACAGGTAAGTGGTGTTTTAGTGCAATTTAGAAATTTTTTCCACAGGTTTATTATTTTAAAGAATCTACAATAAGGTAAGTTTAGTTTTAGACCCTTTTTATTAAAAAATTATTTAAAAAAAAAAAAATTATTGTTTAAATTATTTTTTTTAACTTATTTATACTTAATTTAATGATTGGGATGTTTTTTAAAATTTTATTTAAAGTTTAAGTAGTGTTTTGGGGTGCAGTACTTCTCATGAGTTTGACAGTTCTTACTCTCAAACTTATGAATGAAGTTTCCCCTCCCCTGATTGGCTGAACAGTGCTCACCTGATCCCAGCCGACACATCGCACTAACTACGCCGCTGGGTCAGGTTAGCACAGCGCGCCGACATCAGAACCGGGCCACTGACAGGAAATCCACTGCGGGCCAGGTTTCAGATGTCGGCGCGCCGGGTAAGTGCACATCGGGGGCTTGCACGCGTGGCAAGCCCCCGACACCAAGTTCTGGGCCAATATCTCTCAAGCAATGCATTGATATGTCTAATCTGGCCTAATGCATGGCACTGTCAATAACCCTAAAATGACTACGCTTGAAGTTCTGTTTGTTAATTTATCACCTAGCTACCAAAACTCCCTTTGCAAGACGTCCACCCCATTTTTATTATGTTCCCACAAGAACTGTGACTTCTGGCTATTCTCCTTTTCAATCCATTCTGTTATGTCCCTTACCCTGGTACCTGGAGACAGCACATCATTCAGAACCTTCATTGAAAGAGCAAAATACCTTCTCTCTTCCTTTGATTATAAAATTGCCTACAACTACGACTTACCTGTTCTTATGGGTATTTTTTTAAACTTATTTTCCAGTGGTTATGTAAAGTGTCAGTGGTAGCACTCTTTTCTCTGAGACAGAGGTTGTGGGTTTAAACCCCACTCCAGGATTTAAGCGCATAATCTAGGCTTCAGTGCAATACTGAGGGTATGCAGCATTGTCAAAGTTGCTGTCTTTTGGATGAGATGTTAAACTAAGGCCCTATATGCTTGTTCAGATGGACATAAAAGATTTGATGCCACTATTCAAAGAAAGGGATTTCTGCCAGTGTCCCAGACAACTTTTATCCCTCAATGAAGGGGCCGAGTGCAATGTATCCAAGTTTGCTGATGATACAAAGCTAGGTGGGAAAGTAATCCGTGAGGAGGACACAAAGAATCATAGACTGGTTACAGCACAGAAGGAGGCCGTTCGGCCCATCGAGCCCATGCCGGCTCTCTGGAAGAGCACTTCAGCTAGTCCCACTCCCCCGCCCTTTCCCCGTAGTCCTGCAAATGTTTTTCTTTCAGGTACTTATCCAACACTCTTTTGAAAACTGTGATTAAGTCTGCAACCACCACCCTTTCAGCCAGTGCATTCCAGATCCTAACTACTCGCCTAGTAATAAAGTTTTTCCTCATGTCGCCTTTGGTTCCTCTGCCTTAAATCTGTGTCCTCTGGTCCTCGACCCCTCCACCAATGGGAACAGTTTCCCTCTATCTACTCTGTCTGGACCCCTCATGATTTTGAATACCTCTATCAAATCTCCTCTCAATCTTCTCTGCTCTAAGGAGAACAACCCCAGCTTTTCCAGTCTATCCACATAACTGAAGTCCCTCATCCCTGGAATCATTCTTGTAAATCTTTTCTGCACCCTCTCTAAGGCCCTCACATCCTTCCTAAAGTGCGGTGTCCAGAATTGGACACAACACTCCAGTTGAGGCCGAACCAGTGTTTTATACAAGTTCATCATAATTTCCACATATTTGTACTCTATACCTCTATTCATGTAGCCCAAGATCCTGTAAGCTTTTTTAACTGCATTCTCAACCTGCCCTGCCACCTTCAACGATTTGTGCACATATACCCCTAGGTCTCTCTGCTCATGCACCCTCTTTAGGATAGTACCCTTTAGTTTATATCTCCTCTCTTCATTCTTTCTACCAAAATACATCACTTTGAACTTTTCTGCATTAAATTTAATCTGCCACGTGTCCGCCCATTCCACCAGTCTGTCTATGTCCCCTTGAAGTCTATCACTATCTTCCTCATTGTGCACTATACTTCCAAGTTTTGTGTCATCTGGAAATTTTGTAATTGTGCCCTGTACACCCACATCCAAGTCATTAATATATATCAAGAAAAGCAGTGGTCCTAGAACCGACCCCTGGGCAACACCACTGTATACCTTCCTCCAGTCCGAAAAGCAACCATTCACCACTACTCCCTGTTTCCTGTCACTGAGCCAGTTTCGTATCCATGCTGCCACTGTCCCTTTCATTCCATGAGCTTCAACTTTGCTGGCAAGCACTTTGTCGAATGCCTTTTAGAAATCCATGTACACGTCAACCGCATCGCCCTCATCAACCCTCTCTGTTACCTTTTCAAAAAACTCGATCAAGTTGGTTAAACACGATTTGCCTTTAACAAATCCATGCTGGCTTTCCTTAATTAATCCACACTTGTCCAAGTGACTGTTAATTTTGTCCCTGATTATTGTTTGTAAAAGCTTCCCCACTACCAAGGTCAAACTGACTGGCCTATAGTTGCTGGGTTTAGCCTTACACCCTTTTTTGAACAAGGGTTTAACATTTGCAATTCTCCAGTCCTCTGGCACCAGCCCCATTTCTAAGGAGGATTGGAAGATTATGGCCAGTACCTCTGCGATTTCTTCCTTCACTTCCCTCAGCATCCTAGGATGCATCCCATCTGATCCTGGTGACTTATCTACTTTAAGTACAGCCAACCTTTCCAGTACCTCCTCTTTATCAATTTTTATCCCATCCAGTATCTCCTCTACCTCCTCCTTCACTATGTCTATGGCAGCATCCTCTTCCTTGGTGAAGACAGATGCAAAGTATTCATTTAACACCTCAGCCATACCCTCTGCCTCCATTCGTAGGTCTCCTTTTTGGTCCCGAATTGGCCCCACCCCTCCTCTTACTACCCTTTTACTATTTATATGCTGATACAAGTCTTTTGGATTACCTATATTGTTAGCTGCCATTCTATTCTCATACCCTCTCTTTGCCCCTCTTATTTTCTTTTTCACTTTTCCTCTGAACTTTCTATATTTAGCCTGATTCTCAGATGTATTCTCGACCTGAAATCTGTCATACGCACTCTTTTACTGGTTCATCCTACTCTCTATCTCTTTTGTCATCCAGGGAGCACTGACTTTAGTTCCCCTACCCTTCCCCCCTAGTGGGAATGTACCTCAACTGTACCCGAACTAGTTCCTCTTTAAAGGCAGCCCATTGTTCCACTACAGTTTTGCCTGCCAATCTTTGATTCCAATTTACCTGGGCCAGATCCGTTCTCATCCCACTGAAATTGGCCTTCCTCCAATTAAGTATTTTTACTCTAGATTGCTCCTTGTCCTTTTCCATAGCTAATCTAAACCTTATGACACTATTATCACTGTTCCCTAAATGTTCACCTACTGACACTTGCTCCACTTGACCTACCTCATTACCCAGAACCAGATCTAGCAATGTCTCCTCCCTTGTCAGGCCAGAAACATACTGATCAAGAAAGTTTTCCTGAACACGCTTTGGAAATTCTTCCCCCCTCTCTGCCCTTTACTGGTCCCTAAATGTTCACTGACTGAGAGGGTTGTCCTATGAGGAGAGATTGAGTAGATTGGGCCTATACTCTCTGGAGTTTAGAAGAATGAGAGGTGATCTCATTGAAATATATAAGATTCTGAGGGGGATTGACAGGGTAAATGCTGAGAGTTTGTTTCCCATGGCTGGAGAGCCTAGAACTAGGGGTCATAGTCTCAGGATAAGGGTTGGCCATTTAAGACTGAGATGAGGAGGAATTTCTTCACTCAGAGGGTTGTAAATCTTTGGAATTCTCTACCCCAGAGAGCTGTGGATGCTGAGTCATTGAGTATATTCAAGGCTGAGATAGATAGATTTTCGGACTCGAGGGGAATCAAGTACTGTAATATGGAGAGCGGGTGGGAAAGTGGAGTTGAGGTCGAAGATCAGCCATGACCTTATTGAATAGCAGAGTAGGCTTGAAGGACTGTATGGCCTACTCCTGCTCCTATTTTTTATGTTCTTATGTTGTCAATCAGCACCACTAAAAATAAATTAACTGTCATTCATGTAATTTGCTGTTTGCAGAGCCTTGCTGTGTACAAACTGGTTGAATCATTTGTCTACAAATAATACCAATTACATTTCAAATCAGCTGTAAAGCTCCTTGGAACATTCTGAGGACGTGAAAGATGGTATAAAAATGCAAATTCTTTCCTTAACCCCTTGTTCCACAGTGCCATGGTATTTCCCTTCCTGTGACCATCCTTGTCTTTACTATAGACATCCAGCACTGTATTTACGTTCGGCAATTGCAGACAGATAGGAGATCACATAGGAGTTGCTGCTCTTCCTTTCTTGATGGACAGTTATCTACTCACCCTCCTCTGTCTAACTCCTCAGCTCTAACAGTGGTGGCAATCATCTTCAAACCAAAGAATACCACACTACAGAAACAGATCATTCAGCCATCAGGTCTGCACCAGTGTTTGTTTTCCACATGTAAGGAAAGAAAGAAGAAAGACTTAGAGTTAGAAATTCATCTACATACCACTACTCTGTAGCACCATGAAATGGCGATAAAATGGCCAAGAGTGGCAATGTCAGCACCTCTTAAAGGGACACACACATCTTTCAGATAATATTGGATTTAAGTTTTTGGACTTAAAAAAAAATTTTAATTGAAGTGGTGGCTTGCTGCAATAGATGTGAAAAGTTTTTTTAATTTTGTAGGGAGTGCTGCTGGATGCTTGCAAGGGTTTGGATGGTAAATGCAGGCCTTTGAGAAGACAGAACATGCTGCGAATACTCAGCAGGCCAGGCAACATCCGTAGAGAGACAAACAGAGTTCTCATCTCAGGTCGAGATGTTGCCTGACCAGCTGAGTATATTCAGCATCATCACATTTACAGCATCCGCTTGCACAGGGAAGAGGAAGACACAGAAGAGGAGGAAGCAGAAGAGGAGGACTCAGATGGAAGGATGCAACCCAGACAGCCCCATTGTGGCTGGGATATCCGGGATGGAATAATCTGCCTCCGGTCCCAGTGACCACAACCCCAATTCCCCTTTCAACATTAGTCCCATACCTTACCTTCCATCTGTTACTGACCATCACAACGTCCTCTTGGCCATGATGCTGAAATAAAAGCTACCACAAAGCAAACTTTCCAATCCACCTATATACATCTATCCATCCAATGTGACATCAAGAAATCAACTCATCACCCGTATACATTCTCTTAGTGATTGTCTTGTGTGTACCTTTGCCTATCCTACTCTTGTCACGCAGTGCTACCCCAGTGGCTGCAGCATGGCTGGTGAAAGGCTACTGACTTTCAGTGGGGGACACTGCAGATGTCCTTGCAGGTTGACCTTGAGGAACTGGTGGCTGGGAGTGTGAAATCAATCTTCTTCTGTTCTTGTACTTCTTCACTTTCTTCTCCCATTTCTTGGTCACCCACTGGCTGGGCAGGCTGCATTTCTTGGTCACCCACTGGCTGGGCAGGCTGCATTTCTTGGTCACCCACTGGCTGGGCAGGCTGCATTTCTTGGTCACTCACTGGCTGGGCAGGCTGCATTTCTTGGTCACCCACTGGCTGGGCAGGCTGCATTTCTTGGTCACCCACTGGCTGGGCAGGCTGCATTTCTTGGTCACCCACTGGCCGGGCAGGCTGCATTTCTTGGTCACTCACTGGCTGGGCAGGCTGCATTTCTTGGTCACCCACTGGCTGGGCAGGCTGCATTTCTTGGTCACCCACTGGCTGGGCAGGCTGCATTTCCTGGATGTGTGAAATGAGGAAGGCACAAGAGTGAAGTTGTGGTGGCAGGAGGGCGGGAAAGCATGAGGTGCATGCCAGAAGGAGGATAACATATGAGGATACCAGTATCTTGTATCCTTTCAGTCCCGCTACTGGCCAAGGGCTCAGCCATGCCCCTGTCAAGAATGGCCTGCACCGTCTCCTCCAAGGGGGTGAGGTGAGACTAGGAATGGGAGATGTGCCTCGTGATTGGTGCAGATTGTTGGTAGGTGAGTGATTGGGGGTGGAGGTTGTGGATTGAGCAGTGTGTGAGGCTAGTGGTGCAGTTGTTAGGCGACGGCTTTTGAAGATGCATTCACTGACCTAGTCCAGTGGTCTGAGGTCATGAAGCTTCTTTGGGCACTGGAGTCAGATGGTGGGGGTGACACTGCTGGCAGTGACGGCCTCTGTGATGTACTCCCACATTGTTTTTCTGGAGGGCCTCCTGGCCATTGTGGGTAGAGGGCCAGCCTTGCAGTGTTGACCCCCTACACAAAGCTGGAGTGCTGCGTATGAGACCCTGGGTGCCCCCTTCCCTGGCTGGCTGAGCCATTTGTGTTAGTGCTGAGCCAGTTTTTCCATTTGTTGAGGTTAGGAAGGTAATTCAGCTTTAAGAGCTGAATATTCACATTTGGGACTTCTTTTTAATATTAAATATTTATTAATGACAGAAGGGCTGAAAACTGAATTGTTTCACTTCATTTTAATTTGTATTGCTACAGTGTGCATGGTCCCTGTCATTTTCAGACCTCTTCATTAACCACAATTCCTTGAGAGCTCCACAGCCTCAATTCCAGAGGCTGTGGGAAGCTGCAATGCCGCACCTGGACAGGAACATCTTCTTGGATGCCTCTAGCAATGCCACCAGGACGGTGTTGAACGGAAGGTAAGCGCTGCGCCATGAATCTCCATGCCCCCTAGACCAATTTTGCACCATTAGTGTTGCGGTCATTTTCAGAGGCCGCACCGCCAATTTGCTGGTGAGCATGAATTTCTCCCCCCACCCCCACACTTTATATAGTGTCTTTCATGACCACAGGATGTCGCAAAGCACTTTACAGCCAATGAAGTACTTTTTGAAGTGTAGTCACTGTTGTAATGCAGGAAACACGGCAGCCAATTTGCACACAACAAGCTCCCACAAACAGCACAGTGATAATGACCAGATAATCGGTTTTAGTGATGTTGATTGAGGGATAAACATTGGCCAGGACACCGGGGATAACTCCCCTGCTCTTCTTCGAAATAGTGCCATGGGATGTAATCCAATCCCAGTCTCCTACTTGTAGCTTCTGCACAATCCTGTGCTTGCTATCTTGACTGGGTACCAACTCACTTCACCTGGTCTGATCAGCTCCATCTCTCTCAGCATTGAACTCACACCCAGCCCAAAGTATTTCTTTAAGTTACATTGACCTCCTACCACAAAATACAAAAGTATGATTAATATTTGGGAACAGGATTCAGCTGTGATGCTCACTCTATTCAACAGATCACTCTCACTCACTGACTAAGCAGTTACATTTGTGAATAGCCACTTAAGTAAGGCACGTAAGAGCTAATACCACCCATGAACTCGAACCCCGGGATAAATCACTGCTTTCAGGATGGGAGGGTTGCAAACTGGGAGGATACACACAAATTTACTATTATCTAAAAACCCTTTGGCAAAAATGAAGATATACCAAGTGTTACAGTAGTGAAAAGTCTTATTTAATTCAAAACTTCAGCGCTCCTTTGGCAACATGCTCCTTCTGTTGGTATCCCCTCTCTAAATTGGTGAAGTGAGTGTGTGGATACGTAACTGTATGTCCCACTGGCATCTGGTATTCCTTCTTGGTTTAGCACAAAAAGTGCTGCAACTTGCTCCATACAATATAATGTGATCCTGTATAGCTTCAACTCTGATATTACGTTAACATCTTTGAAAGCGTCCGCTTAATTTTGAGGGAGGAGTAATACATCAATATTGGACTAATGGGAATTAACAAAATTAAGGGGAAGCTAGATAAGTACATGAGGGAGAAAGGAATAGAAGTATATGTTGATAGGATGAGGTGAAGTAAGATAGGAGATTGCTCGGCGTAAACACTGGCATAGATCTATTGGGCCAAATGGCCTGTTTCTGTGCTGTAAAACACTATCCAATTCTATGTAATGTATTCTCAGACAAAGCAAGTAATACCATGGGCACCCTTTAATTTTTACTTTGTCGGATAGAGGAATTGGGTCACCTCTGACGTGACATAAGAAATTGGCTACATTTTATAACATAATACAAGTTAATCTTTTATACTTTGTAATAGGAGATAATATCTATCCCAACAACATTATAACATGAGCAAATAAAGCATCCCATTGCTAACCTCATGCACCTTGCAGCAGAATGGAACAGGGCTTTGCTCAATTGACAGTGCTTGGTGAATAGTGACTGAAGTTAAAGTGCACTTCCTTTAAGTCTTTCACCTTGCAGCATACAATTGGACCTATTGCAAGCTGCTATTGGTTACACTAAGCAGTGACTGCCCCCAGTCTTGTAGATGGCAACTAATTAAAGTGCCCTTTGTTGGCCTCCATTGCTTTGGCCACTGTTGCTGATGCGGTTAGGTGACCGCATAAGAATATAGTGCATGGAATGAGAAAAGGTGATGTATCAAACTAATTTCCTCTACACACCATGGGCCAGGAATCTCCTCCTAGCTGCTTCCGCTCCACCATTGTAACTTCATCAGAAGTGCAACAGAAACCCTGTTTACCCAGGTAAACTGGATTTATGTTATACCTCCGATGAAGTTATGGTGGTGGAGCAAGAGAAGCTCCAAGGAAATTCCAGCCCATGTGTATAATTTGCTCTATCATGGATTGTACTGAAACTATTCAAAAGATAATGGGGCCATTTCAATCTTCAGGTGTAAGATAGTTCTAATTTGGTTAGCACTGCTTTAAGATTGGCCTGAATCCCAAGCTTCCAGTCTATCCTTATCTGCATAATTATTCAAACTCAAGTAGGACTGGGGCTGACACCGATGGTAGGGCTGGAAAATTGCTTGCAAGTCAAATTTTAAAGAGTGGGGACAATTAAAGGGGAATGTCATAAGGAGGGGGACAAAAGTTTAGAAAACCTCTGGAGTGGATTAAAAGGCATCTCAACCCATCAGCAACCTTTGCCTAGGTTGAAGTGGCAAAGGATTAAGAAGTGATAGGCCAGAATGAAGTGAAAGGCACCTGTTGGAAGATTTGAACTTTTGGGGGGCTATTTTGGCCAACGGGTGAAAACAGGTGCTAAACGGGTGCAGTGCTCATCAGACATGCCTGTTTGAAAGTTTGGATGTAGCGCACAATTTTGGTCCTAATTGCTGATTACCATAATTTGAACTTGCCTGGAGGTTGTAGGGGGTGGCGGGTGGTGCGTGCGCCCAGTCAGTTATGCCCCTGACTGTTTGTGAGCGGTTCGAATCGCTCCCATGCCCCTGGGTTCTAGACACTGGACTTAGGTATAGGCAGCGATACAGAAAACTCGAGTAGACAAGTGGTTTGGATGTAAGAAAACCAAAATTTTATTAAAACAGAAAATAAAACAGTCTTATGAGAAGTCACTAGTATAAAATACAGGCAAATGCAAAATAACTATACTTATACAGGGAATGGGAAACACACGGCACATCAAGGGAAAAACAACTACATTAACAATCCCCTTATCCTTATCCCACCCCCTATACCTAACTAGATTAAGCTATGAGGGGCCAGAATTCATGCTCACCAATCCAAAGCAAAGCCAACTGTTTTAATGGATGCAGGTTTTGAGGTTTGGTCTTCTGTCCTTTTAGGTACCGCGTCACCACGTGGTCTCAGGGGCGCAGTGCTGGAGCTGCTGCTGCGACACACCTTTCTTCTCCTCAGCTACCGTCATCGTCTCGTCGCGATGGGTTCTCCTCTTCTTCTCCCTCGGGCGGTCGTTGGCGGTAACGTTGTGCCTATAGGGCAGTTGGCAGTCTTAACTGCCTAGATTTTCCTACCCAAGCGTTAAAACGCCAGTATATTCGTTGTGGCATGGACAGCTGCATTTTCACAGTGCTCAACAAGATGTTCATCTCACCAAGCGCCAGCTTATAACTAGGCGCTTGGCCTCATCAATACGTTTTTTCGCTGCCCTGCTCTGCTCTTATCGAGTTGTTACCTTCTTCTTCATCTCTTTTCGTCTCGTCTCATTCGGTTACTATACAAGTCCTGGGCTGCCTACTCACTTTCGTCTCGCCCCCTTTTTGCGGCCTGGGCGTCCTGGATGACTATGGACTCGGGTCTCCCCTGCAATTGGTATGGTGTCCTTAGCTGTTGAAACTCTGCTACGGGGAGCGAGGAGAGAACCCACCATGAAGCCAGGGCATAAGTACGGGCGGCAGCAGCCCAAGAGGCTGGAGCCACGAGAGCAGGAGCAAGGGTAAGAGCAAGAGAGCAAAGAGAGAGATTGCTACCCGGGGCCTACAGTTATAATCCTTTTGATGGCCCCTTATCTGCGCGCCAAATCAGGTTAATTCATTGTTTCAATTTTGGCGGGCTGTTTTAAATGATTATAGCAATCTAAGTTAACTGGATTTAGATGGCCGTTTATCGCACCTAATGGCCTGATGTCCGGGCTGTATTGTCATTAATGCATTCTAATTGGCCTGTCCAGCCTTGATGGCTCCCATAAGCTGTTTCAGATTATTTTTGCGGACAACCTGATGGCCCCAAGTATAGGCCTAACTGGTTTTGACCTGTCTACGATCTGGCGTAATGCATATTCAGTATTTGCTGTCTGGCTTTCAAAACACAAAGTCCTTTTTCACAGAAACTGCATTTTAAGTTTCGATTTCCCCAAAGCTGCTTGTGCTGCTACAGAGTCCAAGCTTTTAAAATCTTGCAGGCTTTTGGTCACGAGGTGTGGACGCCATCTTTTGGGTACCCTTTTTAAAATGTCCATGCAGGGTCCCTTTTATTAATAACCTTGGGGGAAATGTGGGAATTTTGCGAATCTTACAAGGTGCTAAACCGACACCTGCAGGTTTAGCACCCAAGTGCTGATTAGACACAATTTTCATGGAGCACTCTCTATGTGCTCTTCGCACCCAGTTCCACTGAAGGTACAATGCAGGGACCGAGGGAGCGGGCGCATAGGTTCTTGGATGCGGCACGGGACGTCCTGGTTGAGGAGGAGGGAAGTCCTATACTGGCAAGGGGGAGGGGGAAGTGGGGAGGGACATCACCTCACCCTCCTGTACATCTCTACTGCAGCAGCTGGTGCTGCTCTGCCTGGCCTCATGTCCTCCTCCCATTCCTCGTCCAGACCACGGGGGAAGCCCCTAGCAAGATGCCGATGACCAAGCACTCCCTTTCTCCTGGTGACTCCTATAAGGTGGAGTAGCACAGCGCTTACTCTTTTTAGGTGAGGTCCTCAGAGAATTTCCAGAATAAATGTTGCTCAAGTGTTGGTGAAGTCTTGACAAAGTGTTCCAGAAAGTCTCTCGGTGTGCTTCAGAGATCCTCTTCACAGCTCCAGCAGCAATGACCATGAAATGGTGAGTATGCAAAGAAAGGAAGACTTACATTTCTATAGCGCCTTTCACGACCACCGGACATCTCAAAGCGCTTTACAGCCAATGAAGTAATTTTGGAGTGTAGTCACTGTTGTAATGTGGGAAACACAGTAGCCAATTTGCACACAGCAAGCGCCCACAAACAGCAATGTGATAATGACCAGACAATCTGTTTTTGTTATGTTGATTGAGCAATAAATATTGGCCAGGAGACCAGGATAACTCCCCTGCTCTTCTTCGAAATAGTGCCATGGGATCTTTTACGTCCACCTGAGAGAGCAGACAGGGCCTCAGTTTAACATCTCATCTGAAAGACGGCACCTCTGACAGTGCAGCACTGTGCTGGAGTGTCAGCCTAGATTTATGTGCTCAAGTCCCATGGAGTGGGAATTGAAGCCACGACCTCTGACTCGAGAGGTGAGTGTGCAACCCACTGAGGCACAGCTGGCACTGGTGTGTAAGAGGTGTGTATGGCCTAGAAATTCGGTGGGCTGCGCCACCAGTTAGCGCCTAAAGAGGGCTTTAGTGCCACTGGCCGTGCCTCCCGCAATATTTAGCTGGGGCGCTAATGGCAGCGTTAGCCTGTAGCGCGGCGCCGCCACCGATGACGTCATCGGTGTGCACAGCGCCCTGATCGCGATATTTGGTCGCGCCTGCCTCTGTAACGCCTATCGCAAATCGCGCCCAGTTCACGGGGCCTACCTGTGGCGGTAGTGGCGCAAATTAAGGTGGAATTGCAGGGCGGCCATTTTTTTCGGTGGCCGCCTGCCAGCACCTCCGTCCCCGGCCTCCTGATCCCCCCCCCCCACCCCCCGAGCAGTGCCGGCTGTGTCCCGAGTGCCCGGCAGTTCTCCTCGGTGCCGGGCTCTTTTGCCGGCACTCGCGATCAGTCATCGCGCTGGTGCAGGCCCCTCCCCCTTAAGAAGGGGAGGAAGGCCTGCAGTACCGCAGAGCGCCGTGCCGCAGCGTGTGGCGCTGCGGCACGTTGTGCTGCGATATTCAGTTTCAGCGCCCCAAGAGGGACGCGGGGCGCCTCAAGCAGCGCCCCGCATCCCTCTTGGGGTGCTCAAACTGAATTTCCGGCGGGCGCAACGGCTTCGTTCACAGCGGTAATTCCGGCGCCCAGGCGAGCTTGGCGCCCCGTTTGGGGCTCCACCAAATTTCTAGGCCTATCTCTTTAAGTAGCACTTGAAATTGACATCAATGCTGTGTTTACCAGAAAGCGGGTAAGTGATTGGTTGGTAAGTATTTCTCCCTTTTTAAACTTAAATCTCTTTGGTTTATAGTTTCTAAGGTGTGATATTCACCATCTAGAATCGGGGCAGAGGGTATTTAAGAATAATATTAATACATTTAGTTAATTACATAGAATGGGAGATCAGGTGATGTGTTGCTGCTGCAATATGTGGGAGCTGGTGGACACCATTGATGCTCACGGTGATCACATTTGCAGTAAGTGTTGGCTGCTCGAAGAATTCCGGCTCCGTGTTGAAGAGCTGGAGTCCGAGCTTCAAACACTGAGACACATCAGGGAGGGGGAGAGTTACCTGGACTCTGTGTATCACGAGGTATTCACACCAATTAGATTAATTAATTCAGATGTAGTCCGTGGCCAGGGACAGGACGGTGTGACTAGAAGTGAGGCAGGTACGGGGATCCAGGAGGTAGTGTTGGAGGAGCCGCAGCCCTTGCACTTGTCCAACAGATTCGAGGCTCTTACTCCCTGTGAGGATGGGAACAGGGACTGCGGGGAGGATGAGCAACCTGGCCACAGCACCGTGGAGCGGGGGGCCATTCAAGTGGGGGGGAGTTAAAAGAAATGTTGTAGTGGTAGGGGATAGTATCGTTAGGGGGATAGATAGAGTCCTTTGCAGCCGAGAGCGAGAGTCCCGAAGGCTGTGTTGCCTGCCCGGTGCCAGGGTTAAGGACATCTCCTCTGGACTGGTGAGAAACTTGGAATGGGAGGAAGAGGATCCAGTTGTCGTGGTCCATGTTGGTACCAACGACATAGATAGGACAAGGAAGGAGGTTCTGCTGAGGGAGTTTGAGCAGCTAGGGGCCAAATTAAAAAGCAGAACCACAAGGGTAATAATCTCTGGATTATTACCTGAGCCACGAGCGAATTTGGCTAGGACAAATAAAATTAGAGAGTTAAATGCGTGGCTCAAAGACTGGTGTGGGAGAAATGGGTTTTGCTTCCTGGGACACTGGCACCAGTACTGGGGCAGGAGGGAGCTGTTCCGTTGGGACGGGCTTCACTTGGCCAGTGCTGGGACTAGAGTCCTGGCGGATCATATAACTAGGGCTGTAGAGAGGGCTTTAAACTAACTAGTGGGGGGCAGGTTCCTAGAGAGCAAATAATAAAAATGACAACAGAGAAGGTCATAGACTTAGGTAGCAGTGGGGAAATTAAAAACCAGAGCGTGTCAGGAAGGGGCAGAAGGTATGGAGTAAAAGGTAAAGTAATAAAAAGGGCAAAAGCAGGAACTAAGGCCTAGAAATTCAGTATAGCCACGTTTGGGGCGCTAAAGTCAGGCGGCCGCTAAAGTTTGCGCCCAGCGCAAAGTCGCGCCACCTTCGCCGATATTCAGTCGCATCGCCCCAAGAGGTTGCTGCTGCGCTAAAACAGGCAATGCACGACTATCTTTAGGCGCTAAGCCGGCGGTGCTGAGCGATACCCCCGAGGCCGGGCGCAGCGCAGGTGCGGCGAGTTGTTGATTGACGGCAGACACTCTGGCGCCGGACAGATCTTAAAGGGGGAGGGTGGATTTGTTTGCCTGCCATGCCCTGCACACTGCAGCCCTCAACCTAGGCCTGACCACTTCAGCTTCATCTGCACAATGCCCAGGGCTATGGAGAAGGCCAGGGAGAGAGCGCAGCGCTTCAGCGACGGTGACCTGAGGGTGCTGGTTGGTGGAGTGGAGCGCAGGCGCCATGTTCTGTTCCCAGAAGGTGGCAGGAGGCCGCTGCCCAGCGCCTACCGGAAAGCCTGGAGGGAGGTCTCAAACAGGGTGTCTTCCAGCAGCGTGGTTGCTAGGACTCCTGTGCAATGCCGGAAAAAGTTCAATGACTTCACTCGGGTTGTCAGGGTGAGTACCCTTTCCAGTGTCCTCCTCATCCCTGCATGTGCACCTCAGTTTATGGGCAAAGGGACCTGAAAGCCCTAATGGCCAGCCCTCACCTAGCAGCTATGGGACTGTCATGAAAATCACTTGCACATCCAGCACTTTACACACTGTACAAGCTATTTGACCATGGGAGGCATTGCAGACAAGATCAGGGCTTCACACTGTACTTAGAGGCCGTCCTTTCTCTTGCAGGCCAAGGTGGCGCACAACCGGCGGAAACTAAGTGAGACCGGGGGAGGCCGTCCTGACGTCAAAGAGCTCTCCGAGCTCGACCAGCATGTGGAGCGCATTATGGCAGGCCGGCTGATTGGCCCCGTCACCAGTGGAGATGCCGACCCTGTTCTGGGCACCAATGGTAAGGGCATCACCTTTTTGACCTCTCTCTTTCCACTTGCGCCTCAGATCAGCATCCTTTGCCACTGTCCGACCAATGCAGTGAATGGCAGCACTCATGCCTCCCTCGCTGCCGCCCTGTCCTCACTCTAAAGCTACTCTTGTGCCTTCCTGCTTTCACAAGGTGAATCGCCAGGTGAGGAGGCGGGCCCTCAAGCTGCCACTGTCAGCGATTCCGAATTCGAGGAGGAGGAAGAGGAAGCCGGCCCATCAGTGCCGCCCTCAGCCGCGCCAGCCCATGGCGATGAAGGGGACATGTCTTCCCTGGAGGGGAGCCGGGGGGAAGGGTCGGAGGAGAGTGAAGCTCCGGGGCCCAGCGGGCTGCAGCAACGTGGGAGGGGTGGGGAAGCTCAGCGGACTTCTCCCCAGAGGGTGAGTGCGGCCTCCAGTCCTGCGACGGTCAGCGCAGAGGAGGTGCGGCTCCTGGAGGAAATGGCCGTCCAGGCTGAGCGCAGGCACAATGTGCTCATGGCTGCAGTGGCAGGGATGCCTGACTCCATTGAGTCTTTGTCAAGGAGTGTGCAGCAATTTGGAGCAGCACAGGCCAGGAGTCTACAGGACTTCGCGGCAGCACAGGCGGCTTCGAGCCAAGTGCTCAGTCGTGCCGTCCATTCACTGGCTGTTGTCATGCAGACACAGACCAGGGCCACATGGGCACTAACTGCTGCCACCCTCGCTGGATCAGCCAGGCATCGCCAGGGCACTCGCCGCGCAGCAGCAGCCCAGCAGTCTGTTCTTCAGCTGTTTGCTGCGCATGCTGCAGTGCTGGCCCGTGCGAGTGCCAATGTATCAGGCGACCAGGGAGCACCTGCGATCTGTCAGGTTGGCACCATTCCTGCAGCCGACACTGCCACTCCGCCATTGCAGCTGCCACGAGCCGCTGGACAGACTGCTGCCGCCCAAGCAGAGTTGGAGCAGTCAGCAGCCGGCCCCTCCAGGGCCAGAGCTGGTGCAGGCCGACCCCCAAGGGCATCTGCCATCTCGCCATCTGACCCTCAGCAGCCTTCCCCCAGCCTTGCTGCAGCCACTGGGCTCCCATTGAGGAGGAGCTGCAGGGCCGGCAGGGGCCATGCAAGGATGCGAAAGGCATCGCCCTCACAGGGCAAAAAGTAGAAGGTCTGCACAAATGCTTTGTGGTTGTTGAAAGGCCGAGACTGGTGTAGTTGTGTTTTTGTAAGGCCGAGACTGGTGTCTTTCTTTGTTTTTGTAAGGCCGAGACTGGTGTCTTTCTTTGTTTTTGTAAGGCCGAGACTGTTACTTTTGTGTTTTTGGAGGGGGCTTCTCCACATGAGGTTGTAATGTGGGAAGGGCAGAGGTTTGCAATAAATGAATGTTCTTAAATCGCACTGTGCATGGTTTTTTTGGCAAGTCCTGGTTGCCCTGCTCGGCTGAGGGCTTGTGGAGCGGCTACATTCATCTGCTGACATTGGCACAAGCCATTCCCTGTGAGGGGGCCTAGAACCGATGTTCAATAAGCCGGCGACGGGCGGCCCTTGCACTTTCTGCCTCCCTCCTGTGCTGGTCCTCCTCCTCCTCCTCCTCCTCCTCAGGTGGTCCTCCAAACTCTGGTGGCAGTGGCTGAGTCCTGCGGATAGCCAGGTTGTGCAGCATGCAGCACACGACCACGAAATGGGAGACTCGCTCCGGCGAATATTGTAGGTCTCTACCGGAACGATCCAGACAGCGGAACCGTTGCTTCAGGATGCCGATTGTTTGCTCAATGATGTTCCTGGTCACTTGATGGCTGTCGTTGTATCCCTCTTCAGCAGCGGTGCTGGGCGCACGGAGCGGGGTCATCAGCCAGGTACACAAAGGATAGCCTTTGCCCCGATAAGCCATCCTCGTGGGTGAGGCTGGGCCTGGAACATGTCTGCCACAGAAGTCTGGCGCAGGATGAAGGCATCGTGGCTGCTGCCTGGAAAGCGGGCATTGACAGCTAGGATGAGCTGCCTGTGGTCACACACCAGCTGGACGTTGAGCGAATGGTAGCCCTTCCGGTTGCGGTAATCCTCGGAATTCTCCAGAGGTGCCCGCAAAGCCACATGCGTGCAGTCAATGGCGCCCTGCACCATGGGGAAGCCCGCGAATGCTGCAAAGCCCATTGCACGCTGTTGCTGCTTGGCAAGGGCCATGGAGAAGGAGATGAACTGACGTCTCCTTTTGAAAAGGGCATTGGTCACCTGGCGGATGCAGCAATGCACGGCGAACTGGGAGATGTTGGAAATGTCCCCAGTAGCGGATTGGAAGGAGCCGGTGGCATAGAAGTTGAGAGCCACCGTCACCTTCACTGCCACCGACAGAGTCGTCCTGCTCCTCAGATGTGGCTGCAGATCACCGCCAAGCAGGTGGCAGATCTCTGTGACCACCTCCCTTCGGAATCGCAGCCTCCGAACACACTGCTCGTCAGACATGTTGAGATAGGACAACTGCTGGCGGTATACCCTGGGTGGGTAAGGCCTCCGTTCCCGACGCCTGTTGCCCCCTCTCCGTCTAGCCAGGACTGCCACTCTCTCACGGCTTCTGTGAGCCCTTTGGATGCAATGGAGAAGGCCAGCGTTTGCACCCATTGCAGCCCCCATTATATGTTAGCAAACAATGATATGTCAATGAAGGCAAAGACAAGTGGAAAGCTGTGGCCTGAAGCCACAAGTACCTGTCCGAGTGTTGAGCCAAAGCAGAAAGCTCTCTACCTTGGTCTCTCTGCAAAGATCCGTCTCTCAAGAAGGAGTGCTGCGAAATGGCAGCCTTTTCTAGTGCAGGAGGAGTGCCCTTTAATTTGCGCCCCCCGTGCCCCGCATCGACTGAGCACCTTTCCACTCTACCAGTCGCTAGGGGCGCCAGGCGCACAATAGGTCGTCGCGACTGAATTTCCGGTTTGGGGCGCACAAAGGGCGTTGCATGAGGATATGACATCAGGATCTGCGCGCGCAGCTGAGCGCGCGCAAAGACTTTGCGCCGCCGCTAAATCGTGAGTGAAGTTGGGGAGAGGCGCAGATCACGCTGCGCCCGGCCGCTAGCCGCCTAGCGCCCGACATCTACTCCTCCTAAGGCCCTACCGGCTGGCGCAACCAACTGAATTTCTAGGCCTAAGTGTCACAAAACATCTTTGAAAGTTCTCTATCTGAATGCACGTAGCATTCGTAACAAAATAGACGAGTTAATGGCACAAATAACTACATATGGGTATGATCTTGTGGCCATTACAGAAACATGGCTGCAGGGTGACAATGCCTGGGAATTAAACATACCAGGTTATTTAACAATCAGGAAGGACAGGCAGGAAGGAAGGGGAGGTGGGGTGGCTGTGTTAATAAAGGAAGGAATCACTGTAATACAGAGAAATGATATTGGGTCAAAAGATCAGGATAATGAAACAGTTTGGGTGGAGGTAAGGAATAATAAGGGGAAAAAAACACTAGTGGGCGTAGTCTATAGGCCTCTGAACAGTGGCAACTCTGTTGGACGGAGTATCAATCAGGAAATAGTTGAGGCTTGTAATAAGGGAACATCTATAATTATGGGGGATTTTAACTATCATATTAATTGGACAAATCAAATTGGGCAGGGCTGCCTTGAGGATGAGTTCATTGAGTGTATTAGGGATGGGTTTCTTGAGCAGTATGTAACTGAACCGACCAGGGGGCAAGCAACCTTAGATCTGGTCCTGTGTAACGAGACAGGATTAATTAAAAATGTCCTAGTAAAGGATCCCCTTGGAATGAGTGACCATAACATGGTTGAATTCCATATTCAATTAGAGGGTGAGAAGGTTGGATCTCAAACAAGCGTGCTAAGCTTGAATAAAGGAGACTATGAAGGTATGAGAGCGGAATTGAGTAGAGTGGATTGGGAAAATAGATTAAAGGGTAAGACGATACATGATCAGTGGTGTACATTTAAGGAGTAATTTTACAACTTCCAAAAAATATATATTCCACTGAGAAGAAAAGGGTGTAAAAGAAAAGACAGCCATCCGTGGTTAAGTAAAGAAATTAAGGATAGTATTCGACTAAAAACAAGGGCATATAAGGTAGCCAAATCTAGTGGGAGGATAGAGGATTGGGAAAACTTTAAAAGACAGCAAAAAATAACAAAAAGATTGATTAAGAAAGGGAAGATAGATTATGAAAGTAGATTAGCAAAAAATATAAAAACAGATAGTCAGCGTTTTTATAGTTATATAAAAAGAAAAAGGATGGCTAAAGTAAATGTTGGTCCCTTAGAGGATGAGACCGGGAAATTAATGGTGGGAAATATGGAGATGGCAAAAACACTGAATGAATATTTTATATCAGTCTTTACAGTAGAAGACACTAAGAATATCCCAACACTGGACAAACAGGGGGCTAAAGGGGGGGAGGAGCTAAACACGATCAAAATCACTAAGGAAGTGGTACTCGGTAAAATAATGGAACTCAAGGCGGATAAATCACCTGGACCTGATGGCTTACATCCTAGGGTCTTGAGGGAAGTGGCGGTAGGGATTTTGGATGCATTGGTAATAATTTTCCAAAACTCCCTGGACTCGGCAAAGGTCCCGGCAGACTGGAAAACTGCTGATGTAACACCCTTATTTAAAAAGGGCAGTAGACAGAAGGTTGGATAGCCTAACATCTGTGGTAGGTAACATTTTGGAGTCCATTATTAAGGAGACAGTAACAGGACATTTGGATAATCATAATTTAATAGGACAAAGTCAGCATGGTTTTATGAAGGGGAAGTCATGTTTGACAAATTTGCTGGAGTTCTTTGAGGAAGTAACATATAGGGTGGATAAAGGGGAACCAGTGGACGTAGTGTATTTAAACTTCCAAAAGGCATTTGACAAGGTGCCACACAAAGATTATTGCTTAAGATAAAAAATCACGGGATGGGGGTAATATTCTGGCATGGATAGAGGATTGGCTATCTAACAGAAGGCAGAGAGTTGGGATAAATGGTTCATTCTCAGACTGGCAATCAGTAACTAGTGGTGTTCTGCAGGGGTCAGTGCTGGGTCCCCAACTCTTTACAATCTATATTAACGATTTGGAGGAGGGGACCGAGTGTAACATATCAAAGTTTGCAGATGATGCTAAGATGGGAGGGAAAGTAGTGAGTGAGGAGGACATAAAAAACCTGCAAGGGGACATAGACAGGCTAAGTAAGTGGGCAGAGATTTGGCAGATGGAATACAATACTGGAAAGTGTGAGGTTATGCACTTTGGCAGGAAAAATTGTAGAGCAAGTTATTATCTTAATGGCAAGAAACTGGAAAGTGCTGAAGTACAAAGGGATCTGGGGGTCCTGGTGCACGAAACTCAAAAGGTTAGTATGCAGGTGCAGCAAGTGATTAAGAAGGCCAATGGAATGTTGGCTTTCATTGCTAGGGGGATAGAATATAAAAATAGGGAGGTATTGCTTCAGTTGTACAAGGTATTGGTGAGACTGCACCTGGAATACTGCATACAGTTTTGGTGTCCATACTTAAGAAAGGACATACTTGCTCTCGAGTCAGTACAAAGAAGGTTCACTCGGTTAATCCCGGGGATGAGGGGATGGACATATGAGGAGAGGTTGAGTAGATTGGGACTCTACTCATTGGAGTTCAGAAGAATGAGAGGCGATCGTATTGAAACATATAAGATTGTGAAGGGGTTGGATCGGGTGGATGCAGGGAAGATGTTCCCGATGATGGGTGAAACTAGAACTATGGGGCATAGTCTTAGAATTAAGGGGCTGCTTTTTCAAAACTGAGATGAGGAGGAACTACTTCACTCAGAGGGTGGTAGGTCCATGGAATATGCTGCCCCAAAAAGCTGTAGAAGCTACATCATTACATAAATTTAAAACAGAAATAGACATTTTCCTAGAAGTAAAGGGAATTAAGGGTTACGGGGAGCGAGCAGGAATTTGGACATAAGTCTAGGTTCGGATCGGTCATGGCCCTGTGGGTAGCGGAGTGGGCCCAGGGCCCGTGTAGCCTGATCCTGCTCCTATTTCGTGTGTCTAATTCTGTTAGATTCAGGAGATGGTTCTGTGATAGTGGATTGGCGGTTAGGATCAGATCAGCCATGATCTTATTGAATGGCGGAGCAGGCTCGAGGGGCTGATTGGCCTGCTCCTGCTCCTATTTCTTATGTTCTTATGTTCTTACTCCAAACAGCTGGTTGCTGTTAGGAGAGGGCATTAGTTGAAGCGCTAGCCGCCAAAGTGCTGTGCAGCCTCTTTAATGAGCACTAGCAGGCATTTTAAGTGGCAATCAGCTGTTTAACAAGCCTCCGGGCGGCTGTTCCAAGCGCTGGCTTGAACTCCTTTACCAAGATGGCGCCTTGTGCTAAACGCAGGCTAAACCGACATTTCAGCTTAAGGCCCCACCTTGGCCTGCTCTTTACCTCTTTAGCACCTAAAGTATTCAGTGAAAATCACCTGCTCCATCTCTACTTGTCTTGTGCTTATCTATCTAATAAAAGATGCTTCTCTAGTCCAAGTGTGCCAGTTATAACAAAGGGTTACACCTGAAACATAAACATTAGCATTAATCTCACCCTTCCAGATAACAATGCTAGCAGAAACTAATTAATGACATAGCATTACCTGAGGCAACACAGTCCTTTAGAAACAAGGATTTAACTGAATTTAAATTTGCTAAAGACAGTAGTGCAACATTTGTTCTTTGCCATCTAAATAATACAGAAAAAAATAGTGGTTAGCAACAAAAACACCAAAATAGATGTGAATGTTTGTTGGCTACAAGCTGTCTCCTCCAACTGCAAGCTTCTGGAGAGGATTAAAAGGCATCTCAACCCATCAAGACATAGAAGTGAATGTTATATTGGTGCGACTTGGCTGGAGTTGAAGTGGTGGACAGTTGTTTAACTCCTCTTTTGTACAAATGAGTTATGCAGATCTTGTAAAGAACATAGGAAACTTAAGAAAATAGGCTGTTGAGCCCTATGAGCTTGCTCTGCCATTTAATTACATCATGGTTGATCTGTACCTCGACTCCATTTAGCCTCCTTTGCTCAGTATCCCTTGATACCCTTACTTACCAAAAGTCGATCTATCTCAGTCTTGAAAGCTCCAATTGTCCCAGCATCTACAACCTTCTGGGGAAGAGATTTCCTGATTACTGCTACCCATTGTGTAAAATGACAAAACGAATGATTGCAAAGCCAATATTGATGTTGGGCGTGGGAGGAATATATTGCCAGCAGAATCACATTAAATACTATTCAGTTGCCCAGAAGTAATTGCTCAGATTACCACTGTTAACTGCTGCGCACTGCACAAAAGTTGAATAAAAACTGTAATCAGGCAATGTAGAATGAATTGAGGAAAGGATATCATTGAGTTACTCATCATTCCAAGTAGCCTGATAGACAAAGAATTAGAGAATTATATCGATGCAAGTTCATTAATGATGATTTATGTTATTCAACTAAATGCTCAATTCACTGTTTGAATAATAGCTTCTCTGGTGTTAGAATTACTGAACATACTGGTAAACAGAAGCAGCTCCAACACATTAAAAAAACATTCCTCAGAAAATATGCGACAAATCGTTACTGACAACATGAAACTAACCATTCCCCAAACGTAATCTGGAGAATTCCAGCTTCAATCAATCAATCATTCAGATTTTCCACTTGCTGCATAAAAGTGCTACGTTACCTTTTTAATATATTACATCTGGTTGTTCTTTCTCTGTGTTTCTCTCAATTATCTTTGCTCTGCACCATAAAAAGTAAGCAACTATTGTTAACTTGTAATAAAACAGATACCAATGCAACTAGTATAAAGAAAATGCAGGCAGCAGTGGGGAATTATGAAAAATAATAAATTATCATCAGCATAACCAAATGGCGCCTGCACTGCCTATGCATTCTGAAGCCTTTCACCAATTGATGGCTTGGTTTGCAGAATCCGCTGCTTATTAAAATAACTGAGTAACTGAAGCTGCCAAGGTTACTTCCTGAATTTCAGAACACTTCCAATGTTTAAAATATAAAATTCATGCTGAGTACGACCTATTTTAATGGAGACTGTCAGCACACTTTGTCTTCTCCGTTGTTTATTTTGGAACGTGATCGCCATGAATTTCCAGTTAAACAGAAGCGAGTTCCAGGGAAACTGGTGTTTAAAAACAGGAGCAAAAAGAAAAGCAGGAGGCACGGTACAAAGCCAGGTGGGAAAGTAAGTTGTGAGGAGGACGCAAAGAGGCTGCAAAGGGATATAGACAGGTTGGGGTCGATTTTCATTGACCCGTGGAGTCGGGATTGGAGGCGTGCGGAGGGGTTAAAGTCCTGAATTTGGGAATCCCGACACCATCCTGCCCCCAACCCGCCTCCATGTAAGTTTCAAAGGAGGCAGGCACCCGCCCCGCACTGAGACCCACCTACCCGAGGCAGGAAGGGATTAGTGCCAATTAACTGCCTGTTAACAGGTAGTTAACAGACAGTTTTTAGCCTAATCCCTATTTTAAAGCTTGAAGTGTAGGATTCCTGATGGCTCCAAACCACGCCAAGTTAGAGGAGTCGGGCCATCGGGTTAAAGGACTTGGAGGGGTCGAGATGTCGGTGTTCAGGTGAGTGATGGGTGCATGAGTGCAAAGGTAAGTGTGTTTGGTGTGTCTAAAGTGTGTAAAGAAGTTTAAATTACCTGTACTTACCTTTTCAGCCTTCCTTCCTCTAGGTTTCGGGAGTCCATCATCTAACAGGCACAGAAAGCAGAATGGCTGCGAACTGTCAAAAGTGACAGCCTGCAGCTTTCTGTGCCGGTGAGGTTTCTAACTGAGTCTGTGTAGAAGGACTCAGGTTAGAAGTAAGACTGTCAGTGTTTGACAGCTTCAAACAGCTGTGAAACACTGATATTGCATCTGTCAAAACATCTTGACAGATGAAATTTCAGTCTGTGATGGCACCTGTTGCCGGGTGGCCCTTAATTAGCCTGCTGAGCCCGCTGGGTGGGCTCAACAAGGTCAATCAAGTTAAAATCGCGTGGATTTGCCGCATCTCAATGGAGGCAGGACTACAACCCCGAAAGTTGTAGTCCCGCCTCCTTCCTGACTTCTGAATGAAAATCACCCCCGTTAAGTGAGTGGGCAAGAGCATGGCAGGTGGAATATAATGTGGAGAAGTGTGAAGTTATTCACTTTGGTAGGAAAGATAGAAAAGCAGAATATTTTTTAAGTGGTGAGAGATTGGAAAATGTTGGTATTCAGAGGGACCAGTAGATGTGGTGTATTTGGATTTCCAGAAGGCATTCGATAAGGTGCCACATAAAAGGTTACTGCATAAGATAAGAGCTCACGGAATTGGGGGTAATATATTAGCATGGATAGAGAATTGGCTAACTAACAGAAAGCAGAGAGTCGGGATAAATGGGTCATTTTCCGGTTGGCAAATGGTAACCAGTGGGGTGCCACAGGGATCAGTGCTGGGGCCTCAACTATTTACAATCTACATTAATAACTTGGATGAAGGGACTGAGTGTAATTTAGCCAAGTTTGCGGATGATACAAAGATGGGTGGGAAAGCAAGTTGTGCAGAGGACTCAAGGAATCTGCAAAGGGATATAGACAGGCTAAGTGAGTGGGCAAATATTTGGCAGATGGAGTATAATGTGGGAAAGTTATACACTTTGGCAGGAAAAATAAAAAAGCAAATTATTATTTAAATGGAGAGAGATTACAAAATGCTACAGTTCAGAGGGACATCGGGGTCCTTGTGCGTGAAACATGAAAAGTTAGCTTACAGGTACAGCAAGTAATCAAAAAGGCAAATGGGATGTTGGCCTTTATTTCAAAGGGGTTGGAGTATAAAAGCAGGGAAGTCCTGCTACAACTGTACAGGGTATTGGTGAGACCACATCTTGAGTACTGCATACAGTTTTGGTCTCCTTATTTAAGGAAGGATATACTTGCATTGGAGGCAGTTCAGAGACGATTCACTAGGTTAATTCCAGAGATGAGGGGGTTGTCTTATGAGGAAAGGTTGAGCAGGCTGGGCCTATACTCATTGGAATTTAGAAGAATGAGAGGTGATCTTATTGAAACATATAAGATACTGAGGGGGCTTGACAAGGTAGATGCAGAGAGGATGTTTCTCCTCATGGGGAAATCTAGAACTCGGGGGCACAGTCTTAGAATAAAGGGTCACCCTTTTAGAACTGAGATGAGGAGGAATTTCTTCTCTCAGAGAGTTGTAATTCTGTGGAATTCTTTGCCCCAGAGAGCCGTGGAGGCTGGGTCATTAAATACATTTAAGGTGGAGATAGACAGATTTTTGCAAGATAAGGGAGTGAAGGATTATGGGGAGCGGGCGGGGAAGTGGCTTTGAGCCCAAGATCAACCATGATCTTATTGAATGGCAGAGCAGGCTCAAGGGGCCAAGTGGCCTAATCCTGCTCCTATTTCTTTTGTTCTTATGTTCTTATGAACCTGGGTGTCCTTGTACACGAATCACAGGAAGTTAGCATGCAGGCACAGCAAGCAATTAGGAAAGCAAATGATATGTTAGCCTTTATTACAAAAGAATTGGAGTATAAGACTAAAGAAGTCTGACTGCAATGATATAAGACTTTAGTGAGACCACACCTGGAGTACTGTGTACAGTTTTGGTCTCCTTACCTAAGGAAGGACATACGTAATTAGAGGGAGTGCAACGAAAGTTCACTAGACTGATTCCTGGGATGAGGGGAGTGTCCTTTGAGGAGAGATTGTGTAGACTAGGCCTATATTTACCAGAGTTTAGAAGGATGAAAGGTGATCTCATTTAAACATATAAAACTCTTAAGAGGCTTGACAGGGTAGACGCAGGGAGGATGTTTCCCCTGGCTGGGGAATCTAGAACCAGGGGTCACAGCCTCTGAATAAGGGGTTGGCCATTTAGGACTGAGATGTGGAAAAATGTCTTCACTCAGAGGGTGGTGAATCTTTGGAATTCTCTACCCCAGAGGGCTGTGGAGGCTCAGTCGTTGAGTATATTCAAGACAGAGATCGATAGATTTTTAAATACCAAGGGATATGGGGATAGGGCGGGAAGGTGGAGTTCAGATAGAAGATCAACCATGATCTTATTGAATGACAAAGCAAGCTCGAAGGGCTGAATGGCCTACTCCTGCTCCTATTTCTTATGATGAAACATTATGCGGGAGATGTCAAGAAGCTAAAAGATGGAACTCTCTTGTTCTGATGTTCTCTCTTTCAGTATTTTCATCAATTCAGAGTTCGGATAGTAAAATTGCATTGAAGCAGGCATTTCTATTGTCAAAGCTGTTACATTTTGTTAACTAATTAACTCATTTCTCGATATTAAAGATTAATACAGACTTAGAAGGTTTAATTATTATCACATTGCACTGTGAATGGTGAAGGATTCTATGGGGCAAATGAATCGATTTCCCTCACTCCCAGCATGGAGCCACAAGGTTAGGGAGCAAGGGTTGGCGATTGAACCACATTATGCAGTAGCCCTACCTCTGGAATAAGCTTCCTCCAGGCGTTGCTCTCCCCTGGAAGCTCAACATTGGTGAAGTTACCCTTACGTCTCTACTTTCTTGCTGCCGCCAGCCACCCCCCCCCGACCCCACCAAATTTATTGAAGGGTTATCCTAGCATTACCCCTTATGATCCCCCATCAATCCTTTATATGTGCAAAAGGAAAATACTGCAGATGCTGGAAATCTGAAATAAAAACAGAAAATGCTGGAGATACTCAGCAGGTCAGGCAGCATCTGTGAAGATGCCATTCACAACTCCACAGATAGTGAAGCAGTCCATGCCCGCTTGCAACAAGACCTGGATGACGTTCAGGCTTGGGCTGATAAGTGGCAGGTAACATTCGCGCCACACAAGTGCCAGGCAATGACTATCTCCAACAAGCGAGAGTCTAACAACCTCCCCTTGACATTCAATGGCATTACCATCACCGAATCCCTGGAGGTCACCATTAACCAGAATCTGAACTGGACCAGCCACATAAATACTGTGGCAACAAGAGCAGGTCAGAGGCTAGGTATTCTGTGGCAAGTGTCTCACCTCCTGACTCCCCAAAGCCTTTCCACCATCTACACGGCACAAGTAAGGAGTGTGATGGAATACTCTCCACTTGCCTGGATGAGTGCAGCTCCAACAACACTCAAGAAGCTCGACACCATCCAGGACAAAGCAGCCCACTTGATTGGCACCCCATCCACCACCTTAAACATTCACTCCCTCCACCACCGGCGTACCGTGGCTGCAGTGTGTACCATCTACAAGATGCACTGCAGCAACTCCCAAACCCGCGACCTCTTCCGCCTAGAAGAACAAAGGCAGCAGGTGCATGGGAACACCACCACCTCCAAGTTCCCCTCCAAGTCACACACCATCCTGACTTAGAAGTACATCGTCAATCCTTCATCGTCGCTGGGTCAAAATCCTGAAATTCTCTACCTAACAGTACGATCACCACACGGTCTGCAACGGTTCAAAAAGGCGGCTCACCACCACCTTCTCAAGGGCAACTAGGGATAGGCAGTAAATGCTGGCCTTGCCAGTGACGCCCAGATCCCATAAATGAATTTAAAAAAAGAGAGAAACAGAGTTAACGTTTCAGGTCGATGACCTCTCGTCAGAACTGGAAAAAAGCAGGAAATGGAACAGAATTTTAAGCAAGTGTGGGAGCTGGGAAAGGGGGGAGGTGATGAAAGAACAAAAGGGAAGGTCTGTGATAGGATAGAAGGCAGGAGGGGTTAAGAGACATTAAGAGGCATTAAGAAATATTCAAGGCAAAAGGAGATGGTAATGGGACAGGTTAAGAAACAAAAGATGGCTCTAGATGAAGTGTAAGTTGCCCTGGCAGAATGAAAGACAGCTGCCAGGTGGGAGAGAAGAACTAAAAAGTGTGGAGAAAAATGTATATATATATATATGATAGGGGCCGAGGTTATGATCTGAAATTGTTAAACTCTATGTTGAGTCCAGAAGGCTGTACAGTGCCTAATCAAAAGATGAGGTGCTGTTCCTTGAGCTTATGTTGAGCTTCAGTGGAACAATGCAAGAGGCCGAGGACGGAGAGGTCAGAGTGGGAATGGAGCGGAGAATTAAAGTGAAGGTGACCGGAAGCTCGGGGTCCCCCTTACGGACTGAACGGAGGTGTTCCGCAAAGCGGTCACCCAATCTGCATTTGGTCTCCCCAATGTAGAGGAGACCGCATCGTGAGCAGCGAATACAGTATACTAAATTGCAAGAAGTACAAGTAAATTTGCTGTTTCACCTGGAAGGGGTGTTTGGGGCCCTGGACAGTGGGAAGGGGGGAGGTATAAGGGCATGTGTTGCATCTCCTGCGCTTGCACGGGAAGGTGCCGGGCGAAGGGGAAGGGGTGTTGGGGGTGATAGAGGAGTGGACCAGGGTGTTACGGAGGGAGCAGTCCCTTCGGAATGCTGAAAGGGGAGGTGAGGGGAAGATGTGTTTGGTGGTGGGATCATGCTGGAGGTGGCGGAAATGGCGGAGGATGATCCGTTGAATGTGGAGGCTGGTGGGGTGAAAGGTGAGGACAAGGGGAACCCTATCATGGTTCTGGCAGGGAGGGGCAGTGGTGAGGGCAGAAGTGCGGCAGATAGAATGGACACGGTCAAGGGCTGTGTCAACCACAGTAGAGGGGAATCCTCGGTTGAGGAAAAAGGAAGACATGTCGGAAGCACTGGTATGGAAGGTGGCATCGTCAGAGCAGATGCGGCGGAGACTGAGAAACTGGGAAAATGGAATAGAGTCCTTACAGGAGGCGGGGTGGGAGGAAGTGTAGCCCAGGTAGCTGTGGGAGTCAGTGGGCTTGTAGTGAATGTTTGTCAATAACCTATCCCCAGAGATGGAGACGGAGAAGTCGAGAAAGGGAAGGGAACAGCCGGAGATGGACCATGTGAAGGTGAGGGAAGGGCGGATATCCTTTATATATGGTTGAGACTCTGCTGCTGATGGGTATAAGGTTTGATGAAGTTACCAAAGTGGAAATTATTTAAAAATTACTAGATTAGTATTGATTCTGGCAGTGAGCCACGATTAGGGGACAGAACAAAAGAAATGAACCAAAGTCTTGTGGGGGTGATTTTCATTCAGCAGTCGGGAAGGAGGCGGGACTACAACTTTCGGGTTTTAGTCCCGCCTCCATCGAGATGCGGCCAATCCATGCGATTTTCCCTTGATTGACCTTGTTGAGCCTGCCCAGCGGGCTCAGCAGGCCAACTAAGGGCCACCCGGCAACAGCTGATGTCACAGACTGCAATTTCATCTGTCAAGACGTCTTGACAGGTAAAATATCAGTGTTTCACAGCTGTTTGAAGCTGTCAAACATTGACAGTCTTACTTCTAACCTGAGTCCTTCTACGCAGACTCAGTTAGAAATCACACCGGCACTGAAAGCTGAAGGCTGTCACTTTTGACAGATCGCGACCATTCTGCTTTCAGTGCCGGCTGAATGATGGACTCCCGAAGCCTAGAGGAAGAAAGGCTGTTAAGGTAAGTACAGGTAATTTAAACTTCTTTACACATTTTAGACACACCAAACACACTTACCTTTGCACTCATGCACCCATCACTCACCTGAACACTGACATCTCGACCCCTCCAAGTCCTTCAACCCGACGGCCCGCCTGCTCTAACCTGGCGTGGTTTGGAGCCGTCGGGAATCCCACACGACACCGCTCAAAATAGGGATTAGGCTAAAAACTGCCTGTTAACTACCTGTTAACAGGCAGTTAATTGGCACTAATCCCTTCCCGCCTCGGGTCGGCGGGTCCCAGTGCGGGGCGGGTACCCGCCTCCTTTGAAACTTACGTGGAGGCGGGTTTTGCGCGGGATGGTGTCGGGACCCCCGAATTCGGGATTTTTGCCCCCGGCACGCCGAAAAGCCCGTCTCACGGCACACTGAAAATCAACCCCTTGGTATCAGCAAGTATAATGATTGTAGGCCTGGAGTTCCAAAACTAAAGCATGTTTCACTCCTCCAAGGGTTCCAGCTAACATTCAGAGCTGACATTTATGCATATCAGTTTGAGACTTTGTTTTTGAAGGTTTTTCTTCACTCTTTCGTGGTCTCCCTGCACCACACACTATCGCAGGCCTCTGCCAAAATACCATAAAAGTGGCTACTCAGGAACTCAGCTTGAGGTTAAGCATGCAAAACCACATCCCCTGCCCACTTTGTTGCCCTCAGCATGCTATCGCAACCCCATCCAGACTGAGTTCTAACCTTTTCCACATTTATACATGTTATTATAGGTTTCATTAAAACTCTACAATTATAGAAACCTATTGCTTTTGGAGTGCCATTTAGTTTACTAAAAGTTTCTGGGATAATTTACTTTTGCCGGGGGTGATTTTCAGCCAAAGCGGGATGGATGGATGGTTCAGGGACGGGGCGGAGGGGCGGGGGTAGTGCAAGGTGGGCGGCTCATCCGGGAGACAAAATCGCAACTTTAATGGCCAGGCCTCATTATACACCAATGGTTGCGTTGGCAGCAGGATGCCCGCCAACCTTTACTGCACAATTTCTGGGAGCAGTCTTCAGGCTGGCTATTTAGAGAGTGAATGGACCTCTTAAAGTTACTTTGCATTCACTGAATTTGAGCCTTGCTTCCATTTTCATTTCTTCTTGTGCTGGATGGTGAGCATGGCTGGAAGTAGGTGAAAGGTCCCCGCCGCCCAAGTTTTCAGACACCTCCCTGGGAGGTGTTGCTGGCAGCAGTCAGGGCCAGGAGGGAAGTACTTTTCCTACAAAGTGGGAAGAAGATGCCTAACAGCCTGACTGCAGGTGGACGAGGAAGTGAGTAGCAGAAGCATCACTCTAAGGACCTGGATCCAGTCCAAGAAGAGATTCAATTACCTCACTAGATCAGCAAAGGTGTGTATAGCTCCTCCTTTCCCCGCCTCTTACATCGCAATTGGTCACAGTTCATCCATTCAGTCCTTCAGCATTAAGAGCAATTACCACTCCTGTATTACATTCCTCACCAACAATCACAAGTACACACTATATCACCTCGCATGCTTGCACCTAACACACACTCACCTCCTGCTTGCTGCCCTCACTGCTTTCACTCTTCTCACCTGGTGTCAATTGTAGAACCTGCACCTCTCATGACTCCTTCCTTCCCTGGAGGCCTGTAATGTAATATGTCCCATGATCAGTTCAGAGATCTGAAACACTGCTTCAGGATGTCAAGTCAATGGCATTCACAATAAGGATCCTGCTAGTTTAATGGGCTTTGCTGTACTTGCACTCTGCCCCATTTCATGGCTAGCACAAGCATATCATTGGACAGGGATGAAGAGGGTAGCTTTGATCTCCCAGGAGCCATCCTTCCATTTACCTTCCCATCAAATAAACAAGGTAGGGATAATTGACGCAAAATAAATGTATTGTGGGATCTGCTGGGGAACTGGGCATTACATTATATAATTCTGTTCTTGCTGGCTCCAGATAGTAGAACTCTTTCCTATTTATGCGGCCCACAGCAATATGGGCAGAAGCCTAATGACTGAAAGGGTGCGATCAATGAACCCTTGTACTCATGGAGGGCCGACAGTGTTTTAGAATCATGTAGCCCTCCTGCACTGCTGCTGCTACTCAGTCGTGCATATTATGAAGATGTTGGAGCACCTGAGTAAAGCACCAGTCTTCTCTCTGATACATCCGTGGGCAGAAAACTGGGCGATAGTGCAGATGTCTTCAGTAATAGAACAGAAGGAGTAGGAAGCATACAAATTAAGGACTAAGCTAAAAGTCCCTCGTAGTATTACATAGAATTTACAGCACAGAAGCAGGCCATTAGGCCCAACTGGTCTGTGCCGGTGTTTATGCTCCACACGAGCCTCCTCTCACCTACTTCATCTAACCCTATCTGCATATCCTTCTATTCCTTTCTCCCTTGTGTTTATCTAGCTTCCCGTTAAAGGCATCTATGCAATTTGCCTCAACCATTCCATATGACATCAATTTCTGCATTCTAACCACTCCCTGGGTAAAGAAGTTTCTACCAAATTCCTTATTGGATTTATTAGTGACTACCTTGTATTCATGGCCCCTAGTTTTGGACTCCAGACAAGTGGAAACATTTTCTCTATGTCTACCCTATTAAACCTCTTCAGAATGTTAAAGAGCTCTATTAGGTCACCCCTCAGCCTTTTCTTTCATAGAGAAAGGAGCCCCAGCCTGTTCAGTGTTGTTGGGATTGCTTACGTTGTCTGCAGTTCTATGTGTAAGAGATGGCACATCTTTGTTATTGCCTATCTGCTAAGTCATAACTCCCTAAGAACTGCTCTTCAGTAAACCCCAGATAGCTGTGTTTCAGACAGTACACCTATTTGGTAGCATAGAGGCAGACCCTTGGTTCCATGTTAAATCACTGGCAGCTCATTGCTACTTCTGCTGACCTTCTTCAGCCAAGTTGTGTACCGAGGAACACTGAATGCAATCCCCACTGTGTTGTGTATATAAAAGGTTGTCACAAGGTCAGTTTTGGTTTGGGGAATTTCCACCAGAAGAGATGTTGGCTCAGCTCCAATATCCAAATTGTATGGCTGGTAAGAACACATGTAATGAAGCTCATGAATATTGTTTGCTCCAACAATTAACTGGCAATTATGCCATTATTAATAGATTTAATTGCAGTTCTGCCCACATTGTGAGCTTTAGTACTGTAGCCAGTCCTGCAGCAAGAATGCACTTAATTTAAAGTAAACCGACATTAAAGGGTTAAGCGGCTGTACGGTAATGGCAGTTTTGTAAATTGACCAATCATAAGAAATTGACCAAGCTTCATATCCCAGCATGCCTCGAGGAACCAACGGGACTTCTAAAACAAGCTGTGAGCTGAACGGAATGCAGGAGGAAATTATTCATACAGAGACACAGACACTGTTGATTGACTTTATGAATATGCTAACCAAGGAAGTAGCTGGAGTAATCACACCACACAATGACATGTGTTTGTTTAAATTTCACTGACTGTCCTGCCCATTGACCTCCTGTGGTTAGGCTGTTAACAAGACTTACAAATCAGCATGACAGGTAATGACCATGGCTCCACTGAGTCTGGGTCGGTTCCCTCATCCTCTGGAGATGTTAATATTAAAATTGTTGCTGGAGTAAAACTCATTCGCCAACCTTTCAGAATGCTGATAAGCCTGGAACTATTCCCCATCAAAATACCTTTGTGTGATAATGGTTGAAAGCATTGAACAGAATGAGGACATTTCCTTATGTGATAAAGGACTATTCACTGACCTAGGATGGGGAAGTGGTCAAATCAAACACTCTATAGATTTGCAGAAACAGACCAGATTAAGATGGTACAATCAAAGTGCGGGGGGGGGTACGTCAATCAATTGTTATGGGTATGATCTTTGTATTATAAAAAGGATGTGTTTAGGGACAAACCTTGGCAACTTGCAAGGGAACAGCGGACGGGTTTGGTCACCCAGATAGATGGAAACATACTCCTCTGAGTGATCGCAGGGGTGAGTGGTGTTTGAAATTAAAGAGAGTTAAAGGGAATAGTGTATGTGAGTACTGTTTGAAGTTAAAGGGAACAGTGCAGTGGCGTTTGTATGTTATCCGTAGGACAATAAACAGTTAAAAGAATACTGAGTTGTACTGAGTTGTGTGCCTTGACCATTTTACCCACCCGGGCGGGTTCAGGTCAGATTCTGGAATTAGAGTATAAGAGGGAAGGTGCGGGTCCACCTACCTACAGTACACAGAATAACTTCTCGTTCTGGTAAAAAATATGGGTCAAAGTGATGAATGATTGGGAGATGTGCCCTAAGCCACCATCCTGACTACACAGTACCCTTAATCACCAGTGGCACAGGCCTTTATACTGACAGTAATTTCTAGGCGACAGTTCTCGTACAAATATATTGCTGTGTGTGAAACATTAATTTATCTCAGCTATATTTTCTGTTGAAAGAATACTAGAGATTCAAATAACTCTTGGAAATTATTCATATTCATTAGCTGACGCTGCTGATTGGGATGTGATATTACGATATCCTAGCGATCAATAAAAACTGGCTAACTCATGTTTTCTGTTCATTCAGATTTGACATTTATAATGAAGTGCCATTCTCCATGCACACTAACTGAATTTTTCATAAGTCAAATATAGACAAAATAATGGGCCAGAAATTTGGGTCCCCACGGGTGAGTACGTGCTGTGTAGGGCCAACGAAAGTGCCGGTTTCGTGCATGCACTGCGCATGCGCTGGAAACCGGAACTTTCGTTCCCTTGAAGGAAGGGGTTCACAGGTCGAACGCGTGCGCCGGAGAGGCATCACGTACGCCTGGAACTTCTGTATTTTTTTGCAAGTTTCTCCAGGAGGGTAAGTCTCCAGCAGCTGCACATTTAAAAAGCAGCCGCAAGGCCTGCTTTTAACAAGGTAAGTGGTGAATTAAGTAAAATTAAAACATTTTTTCCCACAGGTTTATTATTTTTAAATACTTTAAAGAAAGGTAAGTTTATTTTTAGCCTCGTTAAAAACTGTAAATAATTTTTTCAAATATTTAAATTATTGTTTAAAATAGTTATTTTATGTAATTTATAGTTATTTTAAAAACGTGATTTAAAAAAAAAATTTATTTGAAATTTTAGTTATGTTTTGGGGCCGATCTCTATTCATAGATTTGACAGGTCTTCCTGTCAAATCTATGAATAGAGATTCCCTGCTACGATTGGCTCTCCATGGCCCATGTGATCCCAGGGGACGCTTCGAACTAACTGCGCCCCTGGGATACGCAAGCACTACGCGCTGGCAGCTGGAGGAGGCCCAGGATCAGAATCCCATTCGGGCCCACAGCACAACGTAAGTGCAGGTCGGGGCTTGAACCCGTGGGAAGCCTCCGACCCGAATTTCTGGGCCAATATATTTAATGATAGACAGAAATGACAAGAAGAGCTGACGTTTAAAGCTTAAGACAGTTGTTATAACTACAACTTGCATTTATATTGTGCCCTTAACATTAAAAATCATCCCAAAGCCCTTCACAGGGACATAATCAGATATAAGTGGAGGCTGAGCCAAAGAAGGAGATATTAGGAGTGGTGACCAAAAGCTTTGTCAAAGAGGTAGGTGTGATGCCGGTTTTATAAGTGGAAAGGGGTGTGGAGAGGCAGAGGGATTTCCAGTGGGGTCTAAAATGTAATGAACAGAAAAATCACCACAGCTATTTTGACCTGTTTGAAGCAATGTTTGGAGTTTATTTTTGTTCATTAATGCGACTAGGTATTGTGTGTGTGTTTGTGTGAGAGCGAGAGAGAAATAAACTGCAAAAGTTATGGAATTTTAGCTGTTACACATGTTTTTCATTCACAAAATGCAAATGTTAAATGCAAACAGATAAACAGAATTTTGCCATCCCAGAGACCTTTTATTGGACATGTACCAAGTCTGGGCCAGTTTAAAAGGTTTAAGCTACTGCCACCTTCTGGATACCTTAGCAAATGCACTGTACCTACTTGCTGCTCAGTCACTGGTGGTTTCCAGAGTATTTATTTCAGAGCAGTAAAGAATATTTTATAAAATCTAGTAGTTAAACCCTTTAATGTCAATCTGCTAGGACAGTTCGGAAGTTGGAAATGAAAGGCCAGAGATTCACTGCAGAACAACTCATAAGCTGCTATTAGACTCGGTGTCTACGATTTTGAATGGTTCCTGTACAACCTTCCATCCATATCCCATCCTCCATCTGGCACTCTTTACATTCTACTTTTCAATTTAAAATCCAAACAGCTATATGTTTCGGGCTTTAAAGCATGAGCAGATCACAGCACAGTAATTAGATTTGTATGATCAAAAGGAAAGGAATATACATATATGAAAATATGACTACACCTTATGATGAGCTATTATACCAGTGAATTTTCCAGTGCCAATATTGGTTATATATGATAACAAAATACTGCGGAGGCTAGAAATCCGAAATAACAACAGAAAACACTGGAAAAACTCAGCAGGCCAGGCAGCATCCGTGGAGAGAGAAACAGAGGACAATGAAAGAGAGTCCCCTTTTGTGCTGGGAGTTTGAAGGCACTTTTATAAGTGTGTCTTATACTACAAGGAAACCTGTGGGAATAAGATGCAGTTTCCAAAAACCCAGTAGACTTGTTTGCTGGTAATTGCTCCTAATTTCACAATTAGATCGACTCTTTTTGGACTGCCAGTGCTCTGTAAATGATTAATGCGTCTATGGAAAGAACTCTAAATCCGTTGGCCTCTGATTTAAAGAGGTGTTATAATCAAAGCTAATTTTGAATTTTTGGTTGATAGATTGAGCTCTGGAGAACATTTACAACAATGGAGCCATGTTTAGAAAAACTCTCACAGCAACAAATTGACCCAATCAACAATGAAGTGTCTCTATTTCGCTTGAGTTCGCCTGAAATGAAGGAAAAACCTGAGATAATGGGGTGGATTCTTTAAAATTATAGATTATCAATTGCTAGGAAGGCGATCATTTTTGAAAGTGCCACTGCTCAGGGTGTTTCCTCTTTGTATTTTAATGTATCTACTTTGTAGAGTCTCAAAACTGATTAACTCCAGAGATAACAAAGAATCATAGAATCATAGAATGGTTACAGCACGGAAGAAGGCCATTCGGCCCGTCGACCCCGTACCAGCTCACTGCAAGAGCACTTCAGCTAGTCCCACTCCCAAGCCCTTTCCCCGTAGCCCTGCAAATTTCTTTCTTTCAGATACTTATCCAACTCCGCTTTGAAAGTCATGATTGAGTCTGCCTCCACCACCCTTTCAGGCAGTGCTTTCCAGATCTTAACCACTCGCTGCGTAAAAAAGTTTTTTCTTATGTCGCCTTTGGTTCTTTTGCCAATCACCTTAAATCTGTGTCCTCTGGCTCTCGACCCTTCTGCCAATGGGAACAGTTTCCCTCTATCTTCTCTGTCCAGATTCCTCATGATTTTGAACACCTATTTCAAATCTCCTCTCAATCTTCTCTGCTTCAAGGAGAACAATCCCAGCTTCTCCAGTCTATCAATGTAACTGAAGTCCCCCATTCCTGGAATTATTCTCGTAAATCTTTTCTGCACCCTCTCTAAGGCCTTCACATCCTTCCTAAAGTGTAGTGCCTAGAATTGGACACAGTACTCCAGTTGGGGCCGAACCAATGTTTTATACAGGTTCATCATAATTTCCACACTCTATACCTCTATTCATGAAGCCCAGGATCCCATAAGCATTTTTAACTGCTTTCTCAACCTGCCACCTTCAATGATTTGTGCACATATACCCCCAGGTCTCTCTGTTCATGCACCCCCTTCAGGATTGTATCATTTAATTTACCAAAATGTATCACTTCACACTTTTCTGCGTTAAATTTCATCTGCCACGTGTCCACACATTCCACCAGCCTCTCTATGTCCTCTTGAAGTTTATCACTATCCTCTTCACTGTTCACTATACTTCCAAGATTTGTGTCATCTACAAATTTTGAAATTGTGTCCAGTACACCCACGTCCAAGTCATTAATATATATCAAGAAAAGCAGTGGTCCTAGTACCGAGCCCTGGAGAACACCATTGTATACCTTCCTCCAGTCCGAAAAACAACCATTCACCACTACTCTCTGTTTCCTATCACTTAGCCAATTCCGTGCCATGCTGTCACTATCCCTTTTATTCCATGGGCTTCAACTTTGCTGGCAAGCCTATTATGTGGCACTTTGTCAAACGCCTTTTGGAAATCTATGTACACTACATCAACTGCATTACCCTCATCAACCCTCTCTGTTACGTCATCAAAGAACTCAATCAAGTTAGTGACACACGATTTGCCTTTAACAAATCCATGCTTGCTTGCCTTAATTAATCCACAGTTGTCCAAGTAACTGTTATTTTGTCCCTGATTACTTTTTCCAAAAGCTTTGCCACTACCGAGGTCAAACTGACTGGCCTGTCGTTGCTGCATTTATCTTTACACCCTTTTTTGAACAATGGTGTAACATCTGTAATTCTCCAGTCCTCTGGCACCACCCCTGTATTTAAGGAGGATTGGAATATTATGGCCAGTACCTCCGCGATATCCTCCCGTAATTCCCTCAGCATCCTAGGATGCATCCATCTGCTCCTGGTGACTTATCTACTTTAAGTACAGCCAGCCTTTCTTATACCTCCACTTTATCAATTTTTATCCTTTCAAATATCTCCACTACCTCCTCTTTTACTATGTCTATGGCAGCATCCTCTGCCTTGGTGAAGACGGATCCAAAGTATTCATTTAGTACCTCAGCCATACCCTCTTCCTCCATGCACAGGTCTGCTTTTTGATCCCTAATTGGCCGCACCCCTGCTCTTACTACCTGTTTACTATTTATATGCCTATAGAAGAATTTTGGATTACCTTTTATGTTGGCTGCCATTCTATTCTCATACCCTCTCTTTGCCCCTTTTATTTTCTTTTTCACTTCTCCTCTGACATTTCTATATATAGCCTGATTCTCAGATGTATTTGCAATCTGACATCTGTCATACGCATTCTTTTTCTGCTTCATCATATTCTCTATCTATTTCGTCATCCAGGGAGCCATGACTTTAGTTGTCCTGCCTTTCCCCCTAGTGGGAATGTATCTCAACTGTACCTGAACTATTTCCTCTTTAAAGGCAGCCCATTGTTCGATTACAGTTTTGCCTGCCAATCTTTGATTCCAGTTTACCCGGGCCAGATCCATTCTCATCCCATTGAAATCGGCCTTCCCCCAGTTAAACATTTAGGCCTAGAAATTCAGTTGCTTGCGCCAGCCGGTAGCGCCTTAGGAGGAGGAGATGTTGGGCACTAGGTGGCTAGCGGCCGGGCACAGCGTGATCTGCGCCTCTCCCCAACTTCACTCACGATTTAGCGGCGGCGCAAAGTCTTTGCGCACACTCAGCTGCGCGCGCAGATCCTGACGTCATTTCCTCGTGCAACGCTCTTTGTGCGCCCCAAACCGGAAATTCAGTCACGACGCCCTATTGTGCGCCTGGCGCCCCTAGCGACTGGTAGAGGGGAACGGTTCTCAGTCGAAGCGGGGCGCGGGGGGGGCGCAAATTAAAGGGCACACCTCCTGCAGTAGAAAAGGCTGCCATTTGGCAGCACTCCTTCTTTTTGAGAGACGGATCTTTGCAGAGAGACCAAGGTAGAGAGCTTTCTGCTTTGGCTCAACACTCGGACAGGTACTTGTGGCTTCAGGCCACAGCTTTCCACTTGTCTTTGCCTTCAGTGACATATCATTGTTTGCTAACATATAATGGGGGCTGCAATGGGTGCAAACGCTGGCTTTCTCCATTGCATCCAAAGGGCTCACAGACGCCGTGAGAGAGTGGCAGTCCTGGCTAGACGGAGAGGGGGCAACAGGCATCGGGAAAGGAGGCCTTACCCACCCAGGGTATACCGCCAGCAGTTCTCCTATCTGAACATGTCTGACGAGCAGTGTGTTCGGAGGCTGCGATTCCGAAGGGAGGTGGTCACTGAGATCTGCCACCTGCTTGGCGGTGATCTACAGTCACATCTGAGGAGCAGGATGTCTCTGTCGGTGGCAGTGAAGGTGACGGTGGCTCTCAACTTCTATGCCACCGGCTCCTTCCAATCCGCTACTGGGGACATTTCCAACATCTCCCAGTTCGCCGTGCATTGCTGCATCCGTCAGGTGACCAATGCCCTTTTCAAAAGGAGACGTCAGTTCATCTCCTTCTCCATGGCCCTTGTCAAACAGCAACAGCGTGCAATGGGCTTTGCAGCATTCGCGGGCTTCCCCATGGTGCAGGGCGCCATTGACTGCACGCATGTGGCTTTGCGGGCACCTCTGGAGAATGCCGAGGATTACCGCAACCGGAAGGGCTACCATTCGCTCAATGTTCAGCTGGTGTGTGACCACAGGCAGCTCACCCTAGCTGTCAATGCCCACTTTCCAGGCAGCAGCCACGATGCCTTCATCCTGCGCCAGACTTCTGTGGCAGACATGTTCCAGGCCCAGCCTCACCCACGAGGATGGCTTCTCGGGGACAAAGGCTATCCTTTGTGTACCTGGCTAATGACCCCGCTCCGTGCGCCCAGCACCCCTGCTGAAGAGTGATACAATGACAGCCATCAAGCGACCAGGAACATCATTGAGCAAACAATCGGCGTCCTGAAGCAACGGTTCCGCTGTCTGGATCGTTCCAGTGGAGCCCTACAATATTCCCCGGAGCGAGTCTCCCATTTCGTGGTCGTGTGCTGCATGCTGCACAACCTGGCTATCCGCAGGACTCAGCCACTGCCACCAGAGATTGGAGGACCACCTGAGGAGGAGGAGGAGGAGGAGGAGTAGGAGGAGGACCAGCACAGGAGGGAGGCAGAAAGCGCAAGGGCCGCCCGTCGCCGGCTTATTGAACGTCGGTTCTAGGCCCCCTCTCAGGGAATGGCTTGTGCCAATGTCACCAGATGAATGTAGCCGCTCCACAAGCCCTCAGCCGAGCAGGGCAACCAGGACTTGCAAAAAAAAGCATGCACAGTGCGATTTAAGAACATTAATTTATTGCAAACCTCTGCCCTTCCCACATTACAACCTCATGGAGAGAAGCCCCCTCCAAAAACACAAAACTAACAGTCTCGGCCTTACAAAACAAAGAAAGACACCAGTCTCGGCCTTACAAAAACAAAAAAGACACCAGTCTCGGCCTTACAAAAACACAAAGCATTTGTGCAGACCTTCTACTTTTTGCCCTGCGAGGGCGATGCCTTTCGCATCCGTGACTGGCCTCTGCCCGCCCTGCAGCTCCTCCTCAATGGGACCCCAGTGGCTGCAGCAAGGCTGGGGGAAGGCTGCTGAGGGTCAGGTGGCGAGACGGCAGATGCCCTTGGGGGTCGGCCTGCACCAGCTCTGGCCCTGGAGGGTCCGGCTGCTGACTGCTCCAACTCTGCTTGGGCGGCAGCAGTCTGTCCAGCGGCTCGTGGCAGCTGCAATGGCGGAGTGGCAGTGTCGGCTGCAGGAATGGTGCCAAACTGACAGATCACAGGTACTCCCTGGTCGCCTGATACATTGGCACTCGCACGGGCCAGCACTGCAGCATGCGCAGCAAACAGCTGAAGAACAGACTGCTGGGTTGCTGCTGCGTGGCGAGTGCCCTGGCGATGCCTGGCCGATCCAGCGAGGGTGGCAGTAGTTAGTGCCCGTGTGGCCCTGGTCTGTGTCCGCATGACACCAGCCAGTGAATGAACGGCATGACTGAGCACTTGGCTCGAAGCCGCCTGTGCTGCCGCGAAGTACTGCAGACTCCTGGCCTGTGCTGCACTGAATTGTTGCTGACTCCTGGCCTGTGCTGCACTGAATTGTTGCAGACTCCTGGCCTGTGCTGCTCCGAATTCCTGCACACTCCTTGACAGAGACTCAATGGAGTCAGGCATCCTTGCCACTGCAGCCATGAGCTCAGTGTGCCTGCGCTCAGCCTGGACGGCCATTTCCTCCAGGAGGCTGCCCTCCTCTGCGCTCACCGTCGCAGGACTGGAGGCCGCACTCACCCTCTGGGGAGAAGTCCACCGAGCTTCACCACCCCTCCCGCGTTGCTGCAGGCCGCTGGGCCCTGGAGCTTCACTCTCCTCCGACCCTTCCCCCCGGCTCCCCTCCAGGGAAGACGTGTCCCCTTCATCGCCATGGGCTGGCGCGGCTGAGGGTGGCACTGATGGGCCGGCTTCCTCTTTCTCCTCTTTGAATTCGAAATCGCTGACAGTGGCAGCTTGAGGGCCCGCCTCCTCACCTGGCGATTCACCATCTGAAAGCAGGGAGGCACAAGAGTAGCTTTAGAGTGAGGACAGGGCGGCAGCGAGGGAGGCATGAGTGCTGCCATGCACTGCATTGGTCGGACAGTGGCAAAGGATGCTGATCTGAGGCGCAAGTGGAAAGAGAGAGGTCAAAAAGGTGATGCCCTTACCATTGGTGCCCAGAACAGGGTCGGCATCTCCACTGGCGACAGGGCCAATCAGCCGGCCTGCCATAATGCGCTCCACATGCTGGTCGAGGTCGGAGAGCTCTTTGACGTCAGGACGGCCTCCCCCGGTCTCACGTAGCTTCTGTAAAGTCTGTGGGTTGTGCAGTTAATTACGACACAGACTTCAGGAGTAACATACAACAGGACTTTACTATTCGAAGGTCAGGGTGAATCTGCCCAATAAGTCATGCCACAGCACTTATATACCGGTGTGGTCACCGTCGGTATTACCGTATACAGAAGCCAAACAAGTAGTGCCACACCTAAAATAGTTCTCTTAAAGGTGAACGGTTACATACATAGTCTCTTAAAGGTAGACGGTTACATACACTACAATCCTCCCTTTTTAGCTTACAACATACGTATTTCCCATTAAACATACATTATAACATATATACAACTTTATGCAAGACAGTTCACAGATTCAGTCTCTCTGGAGGTTTCCGGACTCTGTCCGGATAACGCCTCAGTGGTGTCGTCATTCCTGGCGGGGTAGTAGGTGCTTCTGACAAAGTCGATTCGGCTTGAAAGACAGTGTCAGGTTCCTCTGATTCCAGTATTACCAGATCGGAGGTAGGTGTTCTGGGTATCTCGGTTTCAACAGTAACCGGGTAAGGTGGTGAAGTAGGTTGGCCAGTTGTGGCTGACCCTATGATCTGGTCAACATGGCGCCTTATTATACTGTCCCCAAGATCCACCGTATACATCAACGGCCCTAGCCTTTTTCCAATAGTTCCAGGCTGCCATTTCTCGGTACGGTAGTCCCGGGCCAAAACTTGTTGACCTATCTGAAAAGATCTAGTGGCCCTTTCATTCATGCCCTGGAATTGCCGGTTCTCTACGTCCCTTCTGACGTTTGGCTTGAGCAAATCCAGCCGGCATCTTAGTCGTCTATTAAAAAACATCATGGCGGGAGTTTGATTTGTGACCGCATGTGTTGCATTCCTGTACGCCAACAAGAAGCTATCCACCTTATGTTGTAAATTAATGTCTTCATTACCCATGGCCTTGATGGCCTTCTTGAAGGTCTGGATAAACCTTTCAGCCAACCCATTGGAGGCGGGATGGTATGGGGCTGACGTGTAGTGCTTAACCCCATTGCTCTTTAAGAATTTCTTGAATTCTTCGGACACAAATTGCGGTCCATTATCAGAACAGATCTGTTCCGGCAGGCCATTCCTAGCAAACATAGTCCTTAACACTGTGATGGTTTTTTCCGTGGTGGTGGTGGTCATCTTTATTACCTCCGGCCACTTGGAGTGTGCATCCACCGCTATTAGAAACATTGAGTCAATAAATGGACCAGCAAAGTCGATGTGTACCCTTTGCCAAGGAGATGAGGGCCACTCCCATGGATGCAGCGGAGCCTGTGGTGGCGCGTTCTGAACCTTCTGACATCCTAGGCAGTTCTTAGTGATTTCTTCGATGTCTACATCGATGCCTGGCCACCATACAAACGCTCTTGCTAGGTTCTTCATCTTCACTCCACCCAGATGTCCCTCGTGCAGCTCCTTTAACACCTTCTTTTGAAGTTTGGGTGCAATCACCACCCTAGATCCACACATCAGGGTTCCTCTACACACTGACAGCTGTTCTTTCCTCTGTGAAAATGCTTGCAGTGTTGGTTCGCCCTGTGCTGGCCATCCCATCCTCGTCGCCACTGTAAAGTCTGTGGGTTGTGCAGTTAATTACGACACAGACTTCAGGAGTAACATACAACAGGACTTTCCTATTCGAAGGTCAGGGCGAATCTGCCCAATAAGTCATGCCACAGCACTTATATACCGGTGTGGTCACCGTCGGTATTACCGTATACAGAAGCCAAATAAGTAGTGCCACACCTAAAATAGTTCTCTTAAAGGTGAACGGTTACATACATAGTCTCTTAAAGGTAGACGGTTACATACACTACAGCTTCCTCCGGTTGTGCGCCACCTTGGCCTGCAAGAGAAAGGACGGCCTCTAAGTACAGTGTGAAGCCCTGATCTTGTCTGCACTGCCTCCCATGGTGGACTGGCCCTGACAGTGTGAAGCCCTGATCTTGTCTGCACTGCCTCCCATGGTGGACTGGCCCTGACAGTGTGAAGCCCTGATCTTGTCTGCACTGCCTCCCATGGTGGACTGGCCCTGACAGTGTGAAGCCCTGATCTTGTCTGCACTGCCTCCCATGGTGGACTGGCCCTGACAGTGTGAAGCCCTGATCTTGTCTGCAATGCCTCCCATGGTCGAATATCTTGTACAGTGTGTAAAGTGCTGAATGTGCAAGTGATTTTCATGACAGTCCCATAGCTGCTGGATGAGGGCTGGCCATTAGGGCTTTCAGGTCCCTTTGCCCATAAACTGAGGTGCACATGCAGGGATGAGGACACTGGAAAGGGTACTCACCCTGACAACCCGAGTGAGGTCATTGAACTTTTTCCGGCATTGCACAGGAGTCCTGGCAACCACACTGTTGGAAGTCACCCTGTTTGAGACCTCCCTCCAGGCTTTCCGGTAGGCGCTGGGCAGCGGCCTCCTGCCATCTTCTGGGAACAGAACATGGCGCCTGCGCTCCACTCCGCCAACCAGCACCCTCAGGTCACCGTCGCTGAAGCGCTGCGCTCTCTCCCTGGCCTTCTCCATAGCCCTGGGCGTTGTGCAGATGAAGCAGAAGTGGTCAGGCCTAGCTTGAGGGCTGCAGTGTGCAGGGCGTGGCAGGCAAACAAATCCACCCTCCCCCTTTAAGAGCTGACCGGCGCCAGAGTGTCTGCCGTCAATCAGCAACTCGCCGCACCTGCGCTGCGCCCGGCCTCGGGGGTATCGCTCAGCACCGCCGGCTTAGCGCCTAAAGATAGTCGTGCATCGCCTGTTTTAGCGCAGCAGCAACCTCTTGGGGTGATGCGACTGAATATCGGTGAAGGTGGCGCGAACTTGCACTGGGCGCAAACTTTAGCGGCCGCCCGACTGTAGTGCCCTGAACGTGGCTATACTGAATTTCTAGGCCTTATACTCTAGATTGCACCCTGTCTTTTTCCATAGCTAATCTAAACCTTATGATACTATGATCACTGTTCCCTAAATGTTCACCTACTGACACTTGCTCCACTTGACCTATCTCATTCCCCAGAACCAAATCCAGCAATGCCTTCTCCCTCGTCGGGCCGGAAACATACGGATCAAGAAAGTTTTCCTGAACACACTTCAGAAATTCTTCCCCCTCTCTGCCCTTAACACTATTACGATCCCAGTCTATAGTAGGATGGTTGAAGTCCCCCATTATCACTACTCTATAGTTCTGACACCTCTCTGTAATTTCTCTGCAAATTTGCTCCTCGATATCTTTCCCATTATTTGGTGGCCTATAGAATACACCCAGTAGTGTAATGGCACCTCTATTATTTCTTAACTCTAGCCATATAGACTCTGTCTTGACCTCTGCAGGACATCCTTCCTCTCCAGCACTGTAACATTCTCATTGGCCAATACTACCACACCACCTCCTATCTTTCCTTCCCTATCTTTCCTTAACACTTTATAACCAGAATATTTAATACCCAATCCTGCCCTTTTTTGAACCAGGTCTCAGTTATTGCCACAACATCATATTCCCATGTGGTTACTTGTGCCTGCAGCTCACTTACCTTGTTTACTACACTTCGTGCGTTCACATACATATACTGTAAATCCATCTTAGACCATTGTGTATTCTCTCTTAGTTTGACCCCCGCTAATAGCTTACTATTTCTTACTTTAGTGCTCTCTGCCTCTCCCAATCCTTTGAGCGCTTTATTTCTCCTTTGTAATGTTACATCCTGGTGCCCATCCCATCCAAATGAGTTTAAACCCTCCCCAACAGCACTAGCAAACCTCCCCGCGAGTATATTGGTTCCGGCCCTGTTGAGGTGCAACCTGTCCGGCCAGTACAGGTCCCACCTCCCCCAGAACCGGTCCTAATGCCCAAGGAATTTAAAGGCCTCCCTCCTGCACCATCTCACCAGCCACGCATTCAACTGCGCTATCCTCCTATTTCTATACTCACTAGCACGTGGCACTGGGAGTAATCTGGAGATTACTACCTTTGAGGTCCTGCTTTTTCATCTCTTTCCTAGCTCCCTGAAAACGGCCTTCAGGACCTCATCCCTCTTTCTACCTATGTTGTTGGTATCGATATGGACCACGACCTCTGGCTGTTCACCCTCCCGCCTCAGAATGTTCTGCAGCTGCTCAGTGACATCCTTGACCCTGGCGCCAGGGAGGCAACATCTGCGGCCGCAGAAATGCCTGTCTGCTCCCCTAACTATCGAATCTCCTGCCACTATTGCTGTCCCACTCTTCTTCCTCCCCCCCCCCCCACTGTACAGCTGAGCTGCCTCTGGTGCCGCAGACTTGGCTCTGGCTGTACTCCTCAGAGGAACCATCACCCCCACCAGTACTCAGGACTGAATACTGGTTGGAGAGTGAGATGCACTCAGGGGACTCCTGTACTACCTGCCTCCTCTTCTGTCTGGTGGTCACCCATTCGCTTTCTGCCTGCACACTCTTTACCTGCGGGTTGACCACCTCCTGAAATGTGCTATCCATGTAGCTCTCAGCCTCACAGATGCACCACAGAGATGACAGCTGCTGCTCAAGCTCCGAAACCCGGAGCTCGAGCTCCTCCGGCTGATGACACTTCCTATACATGTGGTTGTCCAGGACACGGGAAGCGTCCTGGTGTCCCCACATGGCACAGGATATGCATCCCACGGGACTGAACTGCCCTACCATGCCTTTACTTAATAGACTATTAACTAGAAACACTTACTAACTACTCACCAATCAGCTCCTTCCCTGGTTGTGACGTCACTTTAGCGTTTTACAGTTGCTGCTTTTGTTGTTGTTGTTCTTGCTGGCGGTATTCCCTCTCAATTTATAATGGAGATATTCCAGACCATAGACGTTAAACTCTGGCAGACTCACTACCACCATTTTGAATGCTTTTTCCAAAGTTACAACTCATTTACATAAGAACCAATGGACACCAACAAGTCTTGTCACAACTGGACTCCTAGCTTCCCAATACTACTTTTATACTTGAAGCGGGTTCTATAATATGCTGGTGATGTGGAGGCCTCCTCAGTTACAGATCGGGGTGTATTGCACAGCACTGATTGTAACACAAACACAACTGTGCATGTGCAAATTTGTACATGCAATGGTCTCAAAGTTGTATTCACAATGTTTATTTCTGGCTGCTATAATTCCCAATAGTTGGGGAAGGTCCATACAGACAAGACGTGAAAAACACATGTTTGGCCTCTATGGGCAGGCAGAGCATTCAGTCTGCCTGCGGCCCAAAATAAACTATATGTAGTAAAGTAGTTTTAAAATACAAATTCAGTATTGCCCCGTTTGGGGTGCCATTATCGGCCGTGCGCAAAGTTTAGCGCCTGGCGCTAATTATCGCCTCCGACGGCAAACTTGGCTTTTATCACCCCTGGAGGTGATTGGAGCGCTAAATCAGGCGCTTCACACCTGTCTTAAGGCGCAAAGGCCGAGGAGCGAGGCGCTACCTCAGAGCGCTGGCGAAGCTCATGTGATGTCAGTCAGCAATGGAACACAGACACACTGGCACCAGCCAGTTCTTAAAGGGGAGTTCTGATGAAAGGTCAATGTCCTGAAACATTAACTTTGTTTCTCTTTTCACAGATGCTGCTTGACCTGCTGAGTTTCTCCAGCATTTTCTGTTTTTATCTTAAAGGGGAGGGTTGATTTTGCTCTCCATCCACATCCTGCTCATTGCGGCCTTGAATCTCGGCCAGGAGAGACCTGTACATCAAATCTGCTGGAAAAAACAATGGAGAGACCCAGGGAAAGAGCTCAGAGTGCAGCCCCCACAGTCTCTTCTAAATCGATACAAGGGCAAATCAAAATGAACCTACAAAGTGCTGCTCAGTATGCAAAACTCCTTCACACAGTGTTGAATCTCTCCAGAAGTCTCTCTCTCTCTCTCAGAATGCGTGGTGCAAAAATGTCACCAACAAAAAAAGGCAGGAAGCGGTCGCCTTCCTGACTGCAAAACGCTCCCCTCAACCTGTCGTTGCTAGTGGCAGACGGTAAGGCAGGGGGCGCCACTCAATATCCGGTCCGGGGCATTGCAGGGGCGTTGCGCACTCGACTGCTAAGTGGAGAAAGGCAAAACAAAAAAAGGGTGATCCTGGGCCATTTTGATGAATGGCCTGTGAGGTGGCAGAAGCTTGACAGCAGGACACCCGCCTGCCCTCTCAGTCACAGTTGCTGTGCTGTATAGGGGGAAAATAGAGGAAGTATTACCCTTTGGATGAGACTGTAAACCGAGAGGCACAATATAAATGCAAGTTCTTTCATTGTTTCTTTCTTTCTGACAATGCCAGGCAAGGCTCCACCAGCAGCATGGGGCCTCAGCAAAGAAGGCCCTACCATTCCCATAATGTTTAACGATTATTTGTTTAGTGGACATTTAGTTCACTTCTTTTCATTTATGAATATCATTGTTGCTAAAGAAAAGTGTTGTCGTGAACTAAATATCCACTAAATAAATAATAGTTAAACATTATGGGAACTATTTACTTGTCCAATGGAAGGTTCAAGGAGAGACATACCTGTGATTGTTCTTGTGTCAAATTGATATGAGGATGACTTTTGAGCGACTGAATGGGTGTCGGACCAGAAACTAACCATCTTAGTCCACAAACTAGATGTTGCCTTATATGCATTATGCTAGAATTTGATAAAATTCTATTCATAATAGAAATAATCATAGAATTATAGAATAGTACAGCACAGAAGGAGGCCATTCGGACCACCGAGTCTGCGGCGGCTCTTTGAAGAGTCCCACTCCCCCCCGCTCTTTCCCCATATCCCTGCAATTTTTTTCTCCTTCAAATATTAAACCAATTCCATTTTGAAGGCTACTATTGAATCTGTATCCACCGCCCGACCAGACAGCACATTCCAAATCCTAACCACTCGTTGTGTAAAAAAGTGTTTCCTCACGTCGCCTCTGGATCTTTTGCCAATCACCTTAAATTTGTGCTCTCTCGTTATTGACCCTTCAGCCATTGGAAACAGTTTATTTTTATTTACTCCGTCTAAATCCTTCATGATTTTAAACACCTCTATCAAATCTCCTCTTAGCCTTCTCTGCTCTAAGGAGAACAACCCCAGCTTCTCCAGTCTATCCACGTAACTATAATCTCTCATCCCTGGAACCATCCTAGTAAATCTCCTCTGCACCCTCTCCAAAGCCTTCACATCCTTCCTAAAGTGTGGCGCCCAGAATTGGAAACTTAGGGGCGATTTTCCCAGCCCTGGGGAGGTGGGTATGGAGGCAGGACTGCTGGGAAAATGGCAGAATCTGGGAGCGGGTACCCATCCCGCCCCCAACCCGTCTCCATGCCATCTTCCTAGGAGGCGGGTACTCGACCCGCACCGAGTCTCGTCTCCTCGAGGTGGGAAGGGGATTAGTGCCAATTAACTAAAATAACAACAGAAAATGCTGGAAAAACTCAGCAGGCCAGGCAACATCCGTGGAGAGAAATTAGAGTCGACGTTTCGGGTCTAACCCTTTTTCAAAACAAGTATTTAACAGGCAGTTTTTTGGCTAATCCCTATTTTGAGCCCTGAAGTGTGGACTTCTCGACGGCTCCGAACCTGGCCAGGGTCAGCGAGGTGAGCCGTGGGTCTGCGGGGGTCGGAGGGGCCGAAAAGTCCGGTGTGCAGGTGAGTGATGAGTGCAAGTGTGGAGAGGTAAGTGTGTGAGGTGAGTCTGAAGTGTTATAATAAGATTATTTACCTTTGCTTCTTCCTCCAGGCTTCAACCCTTTAGGCTGCAGAGCTGCCTCATCTCCACGGCAGAGATGACAGAATGGCTGCTGCATTCTCCGATGCAACAGCCTCTGCTTTCTGCTCAGGAAAGCTTTCTAAGTGAGTCTTCAGTAAAGGACTCAACTTAGAAGACAGATTGTCAGTGTTTGACAGCTTCATAGAGCTGTCAAACGATGACAATTCATCTGTCAAAAAATCTTGACAGATGAAATGTCATACGTTGATGTTCTCTGTCACCGGCTTTCCCTTAATTGGCCTGCTATGCCCGCTGGACGGGCTTAATGAGGTCAATCTAGGGAAAATAGCATGGGTTGGCCAGACGTCGATGGCGGTGTGACTAAAACCCGACAAGCGGCAGTCCCGCCTCCATCACGTCCCCATTGATAATACTCCAACTGGGGCCGAATTTAATGTAGTAAATTCTTGCTCTCTTGCTGAAACTTTTGTGATTGATTGTAAAAGATCATAGGTGATTGGTACGTTTTTAGCGCAAGAGGTTTTTGAGAATTTCTTTGTGTTGGCTGTGTATGAGGAATCTTTTTCAATAATGGGGGGCAAGATTTTACATGTCAGAAATTCTTCCAGAAGCAGAATAACACCCAGGAACAGCTGTGCAGTATTGATCGACATGCTTGTCCATTGGGGATGGAAATTTACAACTTTCCCACATCTGCATCAGACATTAGAAACAGATAATTCTTCTTTATGTCATGACCTACGGGTGATGAGCATTCTGTTGACTCAGCTGGTGCCCTCCTTCTTCTATCTTGTATGTGGAGTGGGACAGCCGGGGCGCACCAGGGCTGAATTTTACTGATAATACTTATATAATTAAATTTACTATCGGGCCAGTAAATCGTGCCTTTCCAGTCAATATTTCTGTCCTTGTTCTAAAATTTCTGTTTAGTACATCTGTATTGGTGAAAAGTGCAAGAGGTTCATTTCCAGCTCAGCTCTGATCACTTTACGATTCACTGAACTCGACAAATTGTTGGGCAACATGAAAAGCTGATGGGAAACTTTAGTGATCAGAGCTGGTTGTAAATTATTTGAGCTTCACAGCCCATTTATGATGTGATATTGGGCCAGTAATTCCAGTCCCAACGCGTGAGTACGGACGGGGTACTCACGCGTGGGCCCGTTGGAAGTGCCGGATTTCAGCATGCACAGCGCATGCGCGGGAAACCGGCATTTCCTCCAAGGGGTTCAGAGGTTCAACGCGTGCGCGCAGGACTCTGCGCGCACGCGTTGAACTTTCTTCTTTTTGACAGGTTTGCCCGTGTGTAAGGGTCAGTTCAAAAGTACTTCATTGGCTGTCAAGCACTTTGGAACACCCTGAAGTCGTGTAAGGCGCTATGTAAATGCAAATTCATTTTTTCACACTCACCTTTGCCTTGCTCTTCTAATTTGAGGCTAAGTACAAGGGAGATGGGTAACTTTAGGACTATTGTCAGGACATTCTCCTTCACGCAGAGTGCGATCCACACATGGAATGGACTTCTGAGCTGACCCTGGATTCATTTAAGAAACAACTAGCTGCACCAATGGGAGGGGTGTAGAATTGTTCTGGATGAATTAATTAAGATGGCTGAATGGCCTTCCTCATTTGCAAATAACGTGTGTACCTTGCGGTTCCATTTTAATCGATGGATTGAAAATGTTGAATGCTGGCACTGCTTTAAGGGCAGTCAAACTTATAGAGCAGTACTTCTGTCTTCCCAAGAGCTTCGTCTCTCTGCCCCTGACCAATTTTCTGGGCCTCCTGGCAGCAGATCGTGGGACTCCGAATTTCGGGGCCATTAAATCCAAGCAGTCCAGCTAAAAAATAAAATCTGCTATGAGACAGCTGCTGTGACAATCCCACCGTAAACTCCTTGAAATAAGATTTATCACAATCAAATGCAAAACATTCACCGAAAGATCGCAAATTTATCTGTAAGCTTGGCTCCGACAACTTCCCCATGAGCGGTACACTGAAACCTTCCAGGCCTCTGAGTGTTTGGCACTGGCTCCAGAACTAGAATTCCCAGGAGCCACAATGTGGGAGAAGAGAGCAAGTCACCTCAGGAGCACGGACAGCAGGAGAATGAGACCTCAGAAAAGCACAGAAAAATTTGAGAGAGATCAGGCCCCCCAGAAATTCTTTTATTGCTTGTGGCTAGCACTCTCCTGATTTGCAGCCTCTTTTCCAATGGCTGCACCATCCTAATCTCTGTCCTTCTTCAGTGGTCCACTCCTCCCCTCCTACAGTTTTTCCAATGCAATGATGAACCTTGCGGGGAACGTAAAGGCGCGGTAGTGTGTAGTGGAGGCACGGTAGTGTAGTAGCACAAGTATGGGACAAGTATGGTAGTGCAGTGGCTATTTTACTGGGCAAATAATCCAGAGGCCTGGACTGATAATCCAGAGAATGCGAGTTCATAATCCCACCATAACAGTTTGAGAAATTGAATTCAGTTTTTTAAAAATCTGGACATAAAAAGCTGGTGTCAGTAAAAGTGACCATGTAGATTGTCGTAAAAACCCAGCTGGTTCATTAATGTCCTTTAGGAAAGGAAATTTTCTGATTTGGCCAACATGTGACTCCTGTTGACTCTTAACTGCCCCCTGAGTGGTCCAGCATTCCACTCGTTTACATCAAACTGCTCACCTTCACCACACAAACCGCAGCGATTCAAGAAGAAGGCCCACCACCACCTTCTCAGGGCAACTAGGGATACGCAATAAATGACTTGCCAGTGACTGCCACACACCAAAAATGTTGAAGAAGCGCACTGGAGAAGGAGGTAATTCAGAAGAATAGGAAAGAGAAAGTAAGGATTAGAATAATAGAATCACAGTGTAGGAGTCTACGTACTCCTAGCAAAAAATACTGAACTCGGAGAGGTTCAACAGAAAAGGTTTAATTCTTGAGACTGCATGTTGAACACAAAATGGCGTCAGAGCCTACACCAAGCATGACTGCCTTTTCTCAGTCCACAGCTTCGACTGCCCCTTCCCTGCTCTGGGCTTAACTATGTTGCAGATTGAGTTTCTTAAAGGTGAGATCCTTCTTAAAGGCATGACGCCTGATTTATAGTCTACGGACCGAAAAGCGGATTGTGTCCTTTCTGTGGTCGGTACGCCACACAGCTCCCCCCAGAATCCGCTAGTAGGGAGTGTACGAACTGGCGTGGCGGCTTGATGGCACGGCCGGAACGGCTCTTGGCGGTTGGTGTCGGGAGCGGGGCGGTCGGGCGCGTCGGGCTCTTAGGCGGTCTGCCCCGCGGTGGGGGTTGGCCCACTTGAACGGGTTCGTTGGGCTCCAGGTGCGCCAGCTTGAGCCGGTCGACCGACACCTTGTCAGTTCTGCCGCCCACTTCGAGGAGGAAGAACTTGGTCCCCGTCTGGAGTACCTTGTAGGGTCCGTCGTATGGGGGCTGTAGAGGTCTTCGGTGGGCGTCATGGCGCACGAAAACAAATTTGGCCATGTGCAGGCTAGGTGGTACGCGGGTTGCTGGTTCGCCGTGCCGGCCGGTGGGTACCGGAGCGAACTGTTGTGCTCGGTTGGCGAAAGCGCGGCATTGCTGGTCAGCCGACCAGGGGGTCGTGGCGGTGGGCAGGAACTCTCCGGGTACGTGCAGCGGCTGGCCGTACACGAGTTCCGCTGCCGAGGCTTGCAGGTCTTCCTTCACCGCGGAGCGTAGGCCAAGTAGCACCCACGGGAGGCGGTCGATACAAGCCTCGTCCTCGAACCTGGCGCGGAGGGACGCCTTCATGGACCTGTGGAATCGCTCGCACAGTCCGTTGGCTTGGGGGTGGTAAGCCGTGGTGCGGTGAACGGCCACCCCGAGGTTTCGGGCGATGGCGGCCCACAGATCAGAGGTGAACTGCGGGCCTCTATCCAACGTCATGTCGGAGGGGACGCCGAACCGAGCGACCCAGGTACCGATGAACGCCCTCGCGATGTTGGCGGTGGTGGTGGACGTCAGTGGAATGGCCTCGGGCCAGCGGGTGGTACGGTCCACGATTGTCAGCAGGTGCGTGTGACCTTGTGATGGCGGCAGGGGGCCGACAAGGTTGATGTGGACTTGGTCAAACCTTCTTTCTGGCACGGTGAACTCCTCGAGTGGGGCTTTGACGTGCTGGTGGATTTTGGCACGCTGGCAAGCTATGCAGGGTCTGGACCAGACGCGCACATCTTTGCGCAGGCCGCACCAGACAAATCGGTTGGCCACCAGTCTAATGGACGCGCGGGTGCCGGGGTCACACAACACCAGGTTATAGTCCAACAGCTTTATTTGAAATCACAAGCTTTCGGAGCGCTGCTCCTTCTTCAGGTGAAGTGGAGAAATGCATAAAGACACAGCTTATATAGTCAGAGAATCATGTCAGATGTTTACAGGTAACCTTTCCAACTGCCATTTATCACACCTCGGCAGAGAGATAATCACAGCAGTCAAAGGTGTGAATGGTGTCCAAACAGGTCAGTCAGGGAAACATTACATCAAAGAACAATGAGGTGGGGTCACAAGGGGTCAAATATTGCAGATGCTTGGGTCTGTATGAAAAACAAAAAAACAGACAAAAAACATTTTTTTTGGCTGGAAATCACAGCAGGTCCGGCCGCATCTGTGTAGAGAGAACAAGCCAATGTCGACTCGAGTCTGGATGACCCTGCGTCAGGTGGGGTTACATGTAGCGTGACATGAACGCAAGATCTCGGTTAAGGCCGTCCTCATGGGTGCGGAACTTGGCTATCAGTTTCTGCTCGACGATTTTGCGTTGTCGTGTGTCTCGAAGGCCGCCTTGGAGAATGCTTACCCGAAGATCGGAGGCTGAATGTCCTTGACTGCTGAAGTGTTCCCCGACTGGGAGGGAACACTCCTGCCTGGTGATTGTTGCGCGGTGTCCGTTCATCCGTTGTCGCAGTGTCTGCATGGTTATCTCTCTGCCGAGGTGTGATAAATGGCAGTTGGAAAGGTTACCTGTAAACATCTGACATGATTCTCTGACTATATAAGTTGTGTCTTTATGCATTTCTCCACTTCACCTGAAGAAGGAGCAGCGCTCCGAAAGCTTGTGATTTCAAATAAAGCTGTTGGACTATAACCTGGTGTTGTGTGACTTCTTACATTTGTCCACCCCAGTCCAACTCCGGCATCTCCACACCACGGGTGCCGGGGTGTGAGAGGCCGTGGACGATGTCGAACACCTGTTTTCGCCAGGACGCCGGGACTGCGGGGCGGGGTTGCGCCAAGGGGGTGTCGCATTTGACTGTGACGGCGGACGGGCCGCAGGCGACGTCGGTCAGTTGCAGCCCTGGGAGGGTTGTGGGCGCGGAGAGCAGATCGGGGTCGGTGCGTTGCTCCGCTGCCAGTTGAGCATAGTCCACTGCCAGGCGGGCGCCGTGGATGGCGGGGCGGGATAGACAGTCGGCCACCACGTTGTCTCGACCGGAGACATGCCGGATGTCCGTGGTGAATTCGGACACTGCGGCGAGCTGGCGTTGTTGCCTGGCTGACCACGGGTCCGCAGATGTCGCCATCGTGAATGTCAGGGGTTTGTGGTCGACAAACGCGGTGAAGGGGCAGCCCTCCAGAAGAAATCTAAAATGGCGGACTGCCAGGTACAGTGCGAGGAGCTTGCAGTCAAAGGCGCTGTATTTGGCCTCCGGGGGGCGCAGTTGGCGGCTGAAAAAGGCCAGCGGTTGCCAGGCCCCGTCGACCCACTGTTTGTACACGGCGCCGACCGCGTGGTTGGAGGCGTCCGTGGTGAGGGCCACCCTGGCATTGGGCTGTGGGTGAGTGAGCATGGTGGCGTCGGCGAGCGCCTTTTTGGTCGAGTCGAAAGCGGTCAACATGTCTGCCGACCACTCGATCGCCATTCTGTCTTTCTTACCCCGGAGGGCTTCGTATAGGGGCCGCATGAGGGAGGCCGCTCCGGGAATGAAGCGGTTGTAAAAGTTGATCATCCCCAAGAACTCCTGGAGGCCTTTGATGGCGGTAGGCCAGGGGAACTGCTGGACGGCTTGCACCTTAGCGGGCAGGGGAATGGCTCCGTCCTGCGTGATGTGGTGGCCGAGGAATTCGATCCTGCTGAGGCCGAATTGGCACGTGGCTGGGCTGATGATGAGCCCGTGCTCACTGAGCCGCTGGAACAGGGTGCGGAGGTGCTCGATGTGTTCCTGCTTGGAGGAACTGGCTACCAGGATGTCATCCAGGTAGACAAAGAGGAACTTCAGGTCCCGGAGGACCGAGTCCATGAGCCGCTGGAAGGCCTGGGCCGCATTTTTGAGGCCGAAGGGCATTCGGAGGATCTCGAATAGCCCAAAAGGGGTGATTATGGCCGTCTTGGGAACGTCCGTGGGGTGGACTGGCACCTGATGGTAACCGCGCACCAGATCGACTTTGGAGAAGACTGAGCGGCCGGCCAGTCTAGCCGAGAAGTCTTGAATGTGCGGTACGGGGTACCGATCTGGCGTGGTGGCGTCGTTTAGGCGCCGGTAGTCCCCGCAGGGGCGCCATCCCCCGTCGGGTTTGGTGACGATGTGGAGTGGGGAGGCCCAGGGGCTGTTGGAGCGGCGGATGATGCCGAGCTGTTCCATTGTGGCGAACTCGGCCCGCGCGATCTCCAGCTTGGCCGGGTCCAGCCTGCGGGCGTGGGCATACACCGGTGGGCCTGTGGTGGGGATGAAGTGTTCTACCCCGTGCTTAGCAACTTTCGCGGAGAAGGTCGGGTTGGTGAGGGCTGGGAACTCAGCCAGGAGTGCTGAGTAGTCGTCCGTTGAGCGGGCGCGGCACTGCCATGCCATTTCGGCGGGTTGGGGGGCGCCATGGCGCCCGGGATAGGTGACATGGTGTTCATGTCCACGAGGCGGCGCCGAGGCATGTCGACCAACAGGCCGTGGGCGCACAGGAAATCTGTTGGATCTGTTGAAACCACGTTTGTAAATCAATTCATGGACAGACTTCAGATTTGGATATTCCCATGTAATGTATGGCTCTGCAATACGGAGCATGTTGATTGAAGCTTTATTCGTTTTTGAATTTCAGATGCTTCGAAGTGGGAAGGAGCGTTTAGGATGATAGTAGGACTAAAAGGTTCACTGGCCTGTGTTGAGCCGCATTTTTCGAATCCTCATCACTGATGGGAGTGACCGAATCGAGTTCTTCATGAGGAAGGCAATTAGAAAAGCCACTGTCCACAGGGTGACGCAACAATTTTACCCCTTGAGTGCCCCTGCCAAAGCGTTTGAAACGAAAAACTGGTGAGGCAGCAACATTGAGGAAGCGATTGAGCAAGGGGGTGTGCATCTTGAGCACCGTCTCTGAATCTTGCCCTACTTGTCTGTTGAGGACTGGGCAATCAATCACACGCATGTCAAAGGCAGATCCTAAAAAGGATGGTTTGTGAGTCTCGTTGGCTGTAGCGATGGTGTAAGGAGGCTGAGCTGCGGATTCATCGCAATATTTCCCAAACAAGGCAACCGGAAGGATTCACTGAGCGAGACTGCTACGTAGACGTTCTTTTGGGCAATTAACGTTCCGAGTGTGTCTTCCGAAGAAAATGGTCACCGTCATTGCATTAAGTCTCTGAGAGGCTTCCGGGAATGCCATTTTAAACAGTAGGGCGGACAGAAGTCATCGGTGATGTCTCATCTCAACATTACGTTCAAATCTGTGCCTTGCGGTGCTAAAGGAACTGGAAGTTAACTAAGCGGACGAGGAAACATTTGTTATTTATTGTCAATTGACGTGCAGCTGTGCTTCAAATCCTTGATGGGTACAGCTTCGCACGAATCCTGTGCCCCCTAGCTCTGGTAGGCAGGTTACTGCTGGACTTGGCATGGACCATGCCACTGTTTGAATGAGCACGAGTCTTGTGTGGTTTATCACCAGGAGTGACAGTGCTGTTCTTAGCTTTGTAGACGTAGGCACCTCTCGTGCCCAGGTAAAGGTCCGTTTCAGCGCGGCAAGAAACCCCCTCAATCTGCAGGAGAGTAGTGTGCTCTCTTTGGTTGTGAAAGCCTCGTTTACAGCCAGTAAACACAGTTTTGCAGAACATATGGATGTTACAAGTCCTGATATCAGTAATGAAACAGTAGAAGGAATAGTAACCTGCTTTCGGTAGGTTTTCTTTCACTGTTCCTGTAGGAAGGCTATTCGCTCGGCTCTTGTCAGGTCGTTAAAATCAGAGTGCAGGTTTTCGACCGTCTGTAGTTTAAAACCTGTTTCTAGCACGTGCTCTATGGAGAGGAATCGCTTCCGGACCCTTGTGCTGATGGACCAGAGAAAGGGTGGGACAGACCAGGTCGTCGTCGCGGTCGGTGGGGAGAAACTGCCGGAAGGGCGGCAACGCTGCTTGTCATTTCTGTTGACTTAGTGAAACTACTGCCGAGAAGGCGGCACGCTTCTCTTACTCGCCGGCAAGTATGATAGGTAACACAACCAGCAGGCCGACGGGCTGGTGCGTCGTCGGCGGGGAACGAGTCTTCGTGTTGCACGAGGGGTGGAGCCTCGTGGCTTGCGAGGGATGGGTCCTCGAGGTTTGCGAGGGGTGGGTCCTCATGGTTTATGAGGGATGGGTCCTTGCGTTTCAAGAGGAGCGAGTCCTCGTGTTTGGGGAGGAGCGAGTCCTCGTGGTTCGCGGGGGTGAGTCCTCGTGGTATCCCCGCCGGGCGCGCTCCGATCTTGTGGGCCCGAACATGCTGTACCCCGCGCTTGGAGAGATTTATACTTGCTGTTGCGTTGGGCGTATGGGCGGATGACCCGCATGGCGGTAGAAAAGTCGAACACGGGGGCAGTAAGCAAATGCGTGGTCTGCTCCGCGTCGATGGTCCCAGCGAACTGGGCTTCTACCTTGCCAAAGCACGAGGGCGATTGTTTCTCCCTGAAGTGCGGCAGCGACAGCAAAACGGCTGGTGCTTCCATGGTGTGCTTCTTTTGCGAAAAACGTTCGCAAAATCGAGGTCCGGCTGTTTTTTTGTCCGTGAAAAACGTGATCACCTCCAGGCTGTGCTGCCCTTGCGAATACGTTCACAAAAACGGGGTCGCCAGGTTCAGGCTGTGTGCTTCCTCCGTGAAAACCGTCCATGGAATCGGTTGTTCGTCGGTTGTTCGTCGGTCGTCGTCTGTGAAGACGAGGTTCAGGATGCGCGTTTCTTCCGTGAAAAACGTTCACGGATACGGGGTCACCAATTGTAGTGTAGGAATTGATGAGCGCCCATACTCACGTCATTGGAGGTGTTGTTGGCTGCGCTTCGGCCGTGAAAAACGTTCACGGTCTCGGGGTCACCAATTGTAGGTATTCATGTTGACCTCTCGGGACGAATGCCTACTAAATAATTTAGTTCGAGTTCGGATGAATAATCACTAAGTTGTTTATTAACTGGAACTGACGAAATACAACAGGTAAGTTGGCTTTATACAGGAGCAATGCGAGATAGGTCTTACCCTGACGGGGACTCCATGAGGACTGAGTCCGTAGTCCTCGGGAGAGCGTGATGACGTCATCACGCTTAGTCACGTTTTCCCACTCTTCGGATGTCATGTGACCGTGTCCTGATGATAGCGCATTGGCCCGCGCTTGGGGCGGTCACGTGACCCATGCCAATACGTCGGCGCGTTCACCCGGTGCGGAGGCTGGCCGTTGAGGCCGAAGTCGCGACCGCGGTAGCAGGAGCTGGAGGCCGAGCTGAGCCGGCGCTTGCCGCGGGGGATCGCGTCGCTCATGTCTGCCAGCCGATGCGGCCAAAGTCGCGGTAGGCCGGGCTGTGCCGGCGGCTGTCGTGCGTACGTCACGCAATGCGTGATGTGACGTCAGCGCGCTAGGGCGCGTCTTAAAGGGGCTACGGCCCCCACAGGTAAGTTAAAGGGGCAATGGCCCAAACAGGTAAGTAATACACGTACAATTAGGTTAAAGTGAATTATATACATTATATGTGTAAGGGACACCCGGTGGAACCTCCACAGTAGCCTGTTAGACCACCGTGGGACATAAGAGAGCCAAGCTCCAGGAATTATTGCGTCAGCTACGAATTCTGCTGTGCCTGGACTGTCAATCAGTCCCCAACCATACAAAACCCACCCATGTTAAAAACATGCCAAGAACTCCAGGATCACTGTATGTAACAGTTTTAGGTCAGGGTGACAACATAATGAGGAAAGAATACAGTTCGCATTCAGCTAGTTCAGAAAACAGTCTTTGGATCTAAAAACTTAATCAAATGGAGCAAGCACCATGTTTTCCTGATTAAATTATCCTAAGGTTATTCCTTAAATCAATATTCGAATTTCACTACATTGACATTGAAATGTCCGGAGCAACTTAATTTAGATGTTTTCTCTGTTTAATCAGTCAATAGCAATAGATCATTTCTGACTCAAATGTATTTAATCGTCTCTCCTAAAACCTGCAGGCAGTCATCGCTCAGGATTACACTGAGTTGGGACACTAAGGCCATTCAATTCATTGCAAACAGGTTAGTGGAGCTGGTGTCTGATATGAGCACCTTCATCATCACAAGAGCACAAATAGGAAAGCATTGTCAAGAAGTGTTTACCCTAAGAGGGAAAGAATTTTCAACATTGACTGGATTTCAAATGTTTAAAAAAATGGGAGGAAAGGTCACTCCTGAACTGATTCTCTGCTTTTCCTTTTGCTCTGATGTTCTTTGCAGAGAGAGACTACGGCTGCGATTTTGCAAATGGAGGTGGCTTGGGAGTGGGTCAGCTGGTTTCTGGGTTCCAGTCCCGCCCCCAACTGCATCCGCCCACGGACGTGATTTTACATCGACTGACCTTGTTAAGCCCGCCCTGTGGGCTTGCTGGCCAATTAAGAGGAAGCCGGTCAGATGACGTCAATTGATGACGCTTCATCTGCCGGTTTTCTTAAAGGGACCATACACAATTTTTTTTGACAGCTCATTTCTCAGTGTTTGACAGCATTGAGGTGCTGCAAACACTGACAATCACCGTACAAAGGTGAGCTCTTGCACCCAGGCTCACCAGTGACTCCCTCCTTAGGCTAAGACAGATGGCAGCTGCAGGTGAGGTTACAGAAGTGATCTGTCACTGGTGAGAGAGGTTCTCCTAATGAGGTAGAACTAGACATCCAATTCAAAACTTGTTGCCTACAGAAAAGTGCAAATGCATTAAAAATGATTTTCCCAACATTTTCTTATCTTTGAAACTCACCAGTGCACCATTGGATCCTTCACTTCTGCAGCTGTCATCAATGCAGAAACATTACAGCAGACTCACTCCCAAGCCGCATCCAATGACAAAATCACGGCCGTAGAGAGGCAGAGAAACAGGGACATAGGGAGAGAGAGCGCGAGAGAGAGACTGGGACAGAGGGCGAGAGAGACCGGGTCAGAGGGCGAGAGAGACTGGGGCAGAGGGCGGGAGAGACTGGGACAGAGGGCGGGAGAGACTGGGACAGAGGGCGAGAGAGACTGGGACAGAGGGTGAGGGAGATTGGGACAGAGGGCGAGAGAGACTGGGACAGAGGGCGAGCGAGGCTGGGACAGAGGGCGAGAGAGACTGGGTCAGAGGACGAGAGAGACTGGGACAGAGGGCGAGCGAGGCTGGGACAGAGGGTGAAGGAGGCTGGGACAGAGGGCGAGGAAGACTGGGACAGAGGGCGAGAGAGATGGACATAGGGGGATGGAGAGATATACAGGGACAGAGAGAGATGGAGAGAGACAGAGAGAGATGGAGAGAGACAGGGACAGAGAGATGGAGAGAGACAGGGACAGAGAGAGATGGAGAGAGACAGAGAGAGATGGAGAGAGACAGGGACAGAGAGAGATGGAGAGAGATGGACAGAGGGAGATGGAGAGAAAGACAGAGAGAGAGAGAGAGAGAGACAGCAAAAGAGGGAGAGAGATGGGTGAGGGTCCACTCCAGGCACGTGCAGTCCTTTCCTGGGGACTGAGCAATGGCTGCACTTTGGAACAACACAGGTAGAGGCGCAGCAAATGTACAATGGCTGCTGGAAGGAGGCTAAAGCAAACAACTTTTAGATTGTTTAAGGCCGGAAAAAAAATGGGAACGTGATGTTGAATGTCCCGTGTAAGTTCCAGTTAAGTTTTTCCAGGTGTTGTCCCCTTTTTGAAAGAGATTTTCAGAGTTATTTAAATCATGTTATGAGAGAGGGGAAAAGTTTGTGTCCCCGTTTGTACCTCCGAGTCTGAGAGAGACGGAGGGAACCGCAGCAGAAAAAGAGGAAACAACTTCTCCAAAACTGATCCCAACTCATCGCCAAGGCTGGGGATAGATAACCTCACCACCTTCTTAGGAAGTTTAACCACTTTATTCACTTTCTTATTTGAGCTCCATTTGGAATTAGAATTTTTTTTGTTGTACGTTTAACGACAGCGTTGAAGAGGGAAAGAAAAATTTAGAGTAACTTCTTCTGTCAAAGCTGCAATGAGACTTGAAAGAATTTAAAGATTTTTAATGAACATTTCACAAAAAATGAGTGTTAAAAACACTTTTCCCCCCTAAGTTTCAAATATGATTTTGGAAGAAACAAGTAAAAATCAATTTTCCCCTCATCCTAACAAGTTTCAACCAGGTCTTGAAGTCCAAATGCTTTTAAAGAGGCTCTGAATTGCTTAAAACATTTTAAAATTGAAATTTCTCAATATTTGATTTTGAACGATCGACTGAAGTGAATAGTTTTACACAAACATGCAACCATGCTGTTGAGGACGGGGAGAGCAGGGGAGAATTTGTAGCAGTTACATGTTACTTTTTATCGACTTCTTAAAAAAGTATCATTAAGACATTTAGGAAGAGAACCAAAAAAGGGGAAAAACACAAACCATTTTATTTTGTCTGGCGTTCTATAGTCCGAACAAGTCCCAGTGTAGGATTCGCAAAATTGAACTTTATATTATAAAGGGTCAAATGGCAGAAGAGGCCATGATTTTAAAGACTATTTTAAAAGAAGCCTAGGAAAAAGGGGCATTCAAAATGGCCACCAGACCCCGTGACCAACTTATTGGGACACTTTAAAATGGTTCCTGCAGTCCTCAGACAGATTTGTGGATTCAGCCCACAGTAAGTTCTGGAAGCCGTTTCTGAGAGAACGAAACCAGACACCTACATATACATATAGATTGGATGCAGATCCAGTCAAGATCGGCCTGTAGATAAAGGCCATCTAAATGTTGACCCAGACAAAAGGGAACAGTTTCATATTCATGAGAAGAGCATCAAGGACCCGTTAAGGACATCACCAGGACATTAAAAACAATGAAGGTCATTCCAGACCAGAGATGGCCCTTTACCGGCCATCCCAAAGTATTTTAAAATATAATAACTACCCTGTTGTGCTCCCAGCCCGCCAAAATTAAAACAAAAGACCAACCTGATTTGGCGCGAGATAAGGGCTTCTGATGAGAAGTATATCTGGGAACCCGGGGGTAGAAAGAAAAGCAGCCATCGTGGTGCTACCATCGTATCGGTGGCATCATCGCTAGAAGAAGGAGAAGAAGACGGTTCGAGCCGGCATCCCGCCCCGGGGTAAAACATCGGGAGATCACCGACCAACCCCGGGCTGTTGACGAAACGGGAGGCCATCGACCCACCCCGGCTCGGGAGAAGAGACAACGAAAAACTGAAGAAAGTATGGGGGCCAGCTCGAGGCTCCTCTGACCAGGGTCAAGCAGACGATCCCCAACCCCGCCGACATCCAGACCAGCCAGTGTCCAGCCGTCCCCGACCCCCACCTCAGGAGCGAGATGTGGCGCAGCTCGCTGGGGCTCCACTAACCACGTGGAGACAGGACGCCTGAAAGGATCAAACGCAGACCTGTTTCAAAACCTTACACTTCCTAGTTGGATTGGTGAGCATGTTTCTGGCCCTTCATAATCAGATCTAGATAGGTTTAAGGGGGTGGACATTTAAGGGTATAATTAACATGAGTTGTTGTCCCTCGATGTTCCGTGTGTTTTCCCCATTTCATGATGATCTTTGTAGAGTATAATATGCCTGTATTTGCCTTAGTTAGTATTGTGTCGTTATGATTTTTTTGTGTTTTTCCCTCCCATGTACCCTCTTATTTGCTTGCATTTGATTTGTTCTATATTATGCAATAACATTCCATTTCGTTTCATCAAACTTGGTCTATAAGAGTTTTCTCTACATTGTAGTTCCTGCCCCAAAGTCCAGAGTACAGAATCTAAGGGGCGAGTGGGTCGAACCACTCACGGTTTTACTGTGCAAGAGAGAGAGGCCTCTAGAGAGAGAAACCTCTGCGATCTAAAACCCCTTACAGAAAATGGCGACCGCGGCAGGACTCTGGCAGCAGGATTGCAATGTACTAGATCCAAGTTTGAATGGGCGAAATGGTATGGATGAGAGGATAGCGGATTATGTCTTTGGTAAGGTAAATCTCACTAAGCAGTGGATTTCCGATCTCTTACTGGATGGGCGTCCGGTGGACGCAGCCATCAGGTGGACAGAGAGCAAAGAGCATAAGAAGTCAGTGGAGAAGGCAGTGTGGCTGATGTGTTACAAGAAGCAAGTCCAGATCTTGGACTGAGTCGTTGCAGCACAGGCAGTCAGGATCACAACCCAGGCAGCAGAGATAGAGAAAAAGGCCATGGGGTGGGGGGGGGGGAAACTCATCACAGCGCTTCACGCGCTGAATCAGGAACGGCAAGTGGTAGCTAGTCAACATCAGGCTAGGATAGAGTACCTGGAGTGCCAGGTTACTGAGGCAAAGATCTATGGAACGAGGATCCGGGAGAAAAACACCCGCCTCGCACAACAGCTAAGAGCGCAGGAGGAGAGAGTAGTGGAGGTTAAGGCAGCTTACAAGCTAGCCCTCGAGCACGGGTTTGAGAGCGCAGACCATGGCCCCTGCCAAAAGACCATAGAGGACCTGAGAACGGCCCTGGTTAAGGCAAAAGGCATGGTGTGCCTCGTCAGCCCGAAAGCCAGTCACATGGACTTTTTAAAGGAATCGAATTAGCCGATTCCAGCTGAAGTAGTTGTGGCACCAGCACCGCCGAGCTACAGTGAGGCTTGGCCGGAAAAGCAGGGGGTGGTAAAAGATGAGGTAGCCAAGGTGGAATGTGAGGAAGAACAGCCACTGGTAGCAAAGCTGGGACCGGCACCAATGTGTCCCGCTCGGCACCAGAGGTGTAGTGTATGTAACCTGTACCACCTTAAGAGGATACCTTAAGGTGATGGACTACTTTTTGATAGCTCCTGTACATTGTAGTACCGGTGGTGACCACACCGGTATATAAACCCTGCGGAGCAAAGTGTATCTCAGTTCAGCCCTGACCCTCAATCACTAAAGACCTGTTTACTTACTTCTGTAGTCTGTGTCCTGTTATTCAGCATAACTGCAATTGAAAACACAGACTCAACAGTGGTGACGAGTCTGATCTTACCTAGCGGCAGTTTTGCATCAAAGGAAGCTTCGTCCTCAGAAACGGGCGTCGAAAAAGGGCATCCGCCCTCAACATCCTGCATCGCACGGGAGGCCATCGGAAACCCGGGTTGGTTTGCTGGCCACGAAGTCAAGCATCAGTGAGCATCCCTTCTACGACAGCGGCGGGTAAGCCCGATCGAGCGGCACGGGGGGGGGGGAAGTCAGCTGAGTTGTCAGTGGGAGAAGGGGAGGGAAAACGACGAAAAGGGCGGAGAACACGACCGCAGCCGCTGTCAGGGGCCGGACTGCAATCGGGCAGAGACGCGCAGCAGCCAGAAAAGCGTTTATGGCCACAAGGACCGCGGGAGCGGCGGGGGAACAAGAGCAGCAACGCAGGGGAAAATAAAGGACCACTGGGAGGCGTGGATGGCACAGCGTGGGAATCGCCATTTTGAGTCGGCGGGGGAAGAAGACAAGCGCGGGAAAAGCTGCCATTTTGGAAAAAAAAATAACAATAATAATAATTATTATAATATCCAAAGGGGAAGGAGAAACTCAGCAAGGATGCCAAAAACGGGTAACATCACTGCTTTTGATAACGATGTGGAAGATTGGGCCACTTATGTGGAACGCATCAAAGTTTACTGTACAACGAATGAGGTACCGGATGATAAGAAAGCACTAACCCTATTAAACTCAATGGCTGCGAAGACGTACGGGTTATTAAGGAACCTTGTAACACCAGACAAACCGATAGGGAAGAGTTTCGCCGATATTGTTACTATCCTGCAGGAGCATTTAAACCCCACGCCGCTGCTGATAGCGGAACGATTTAAATTCTACAAAAGAATTCAACTTAAAGAAGAAAGCAACGCTGAATTCCGAACAGAACTGTGCAAGTTATCAAAGTACTGCCAGTTCGGAACAGGACTAGCAGACGCACTGGGAGATAAGTTTGTGTGTGGGCTCCTAAGGGAAGGAACCCAGAAGCGACTGCTAGAGGAAAAGGACCCTACGCTGGACAAAGCTTTCAGCATTGCAGCACCCCACGAGGCAGCAGCATGGGGCACTGCAGAGATACAGCAAAGGCCACTGGAATTCAGCACCAATGAAATGGCATTGGGCACAGTAAAGTGCTATCGTTGTGGAAGGACAGCGCATGACCAGAACCAGTGCTGGTTCAAAGATAAAGAATGCAGGCAATGTGGCAAACTTGGTCACACAGCGAGAGTATGCCGGTCCGGAAAGAAGACCAGCAGCAAAAAGTCACCGCAGGAGAAGTACAAAAAAGTATACAAGGTGACAGAGAACAGTTCGGATGAACAGAAGACGGATTCAGACTCCAGCAGTAAGCAACTGGGTTGTCTGAAAATACATAATGTGGGTAACACAGCAGACCACCAAACTATCTGGGTCATGCTTCGGATAGCAGGAGTCCAAGTGAAGATGGAATTGGACCTGGGTCGGCATTAACGGTCATGAATAAGCAAGATTACAAAAGGTTATTCTCGCACATTCCCCTGAGGGATACGGAGATTGTATTGAAAACATACACGGGGCAAATAGTATACCCCAAATGAAAGATAAAATTAAACGTGGTCTACAATGGTAAAGAAAGTCAGAAAATGGACTTGTATGTGTTACCTGATGGAGGTCCGCCACCACTGGGACGGGAATGGATCCGGAGAATAAATGTGGACTGGCATTCCATACAAGCACTGAATGTAAATGCCTGTAAGGAGGGCGACGTCAAACCTAAACGACTGTCCAAAATATTGGACGATGCTAAGGACTTGGAACACTGAAAGGAATTAAGGCAACCATCAAGGTTGAAGAGCATGCAAACCCAAAATTTTTCAAAGCCAGACTTGCTGTGGAAGCAGAGCTGGAAGGGCTAGAACGTTCAGGGGTACTGTCCAAGGTGGACTGGAGCGAATGGGCTACACCCATTGTTCCTGTCATGAAGCGTTCGTTGAGCAACAAGCCGGGGGAACCTGGGAAGGTTCGCATCTGTGGCGATTTCAAGATCACTGTTAATCCGGTTCTTCACACGGTGCAATATCCACTTCCGCGGATTGAAGATATCTTCGCTTCGCTGTCTGGCGGGAAACACTTCACTAAGATAGACATGGCGCAGGCGTACCTACAGATGGAAGTTGATGAAGCGTCACGTCAGTATCTCACGATCAACACGCATAAGGGCTTATATCGGTATAATAGACTGGTTTTTGGAGTGGCATCGGCTCCAGCGATTTGGCAAGGGGCCATGGAGCAGGTATTGCAGGGAATTCCAGGCACACAATGCTACCTGGATGACATCCTGATTACAGGAGATAACGATAAGGATCACCTCGCGAATTTGGAGCAGGTGCTCATCAGATTGAAAGAATATGGGCTCAGAGTTAATCGCCAGAAATGCGAGTTCTTTCAAAAGTGAATCTCGTACTGCGACCACGTCATTGACCAGGAGGGGCTCCATAAGTCACCTGACAAGATCAAAGCTGTTGTAAAAGCTGCTGCACCGGAAAATGTATCCCAGTTGAGGTCGTTCCTCGGGTTGGTTAACTATTACCACAAGTTTCTTCCAAATTTATCCACGGTGTTACACCCGCTAAACACTCTTTTGCAAATGGGAATACCATGGAAGTGGAGCGATGATTGTAAGCGGGCTTTTCAAAAGAGCAAGGCACTGATCACCTCTAAGGAAGTGTTGGCTCACTTTAACCCAACGCTGCCTATTCGCTTAGCTTGTGATGCTTCTCCATATGGTATCGGGGCAGTGCTCTCACATAAGTTTCCAGATGGCTCGGAAAGGACAGTCGCTTTCGCATCCAGATCATTGACCTCCGCTGAGCGCAACTATGCTCAGATAGATAGGGAGGCTCTCAGCCTCGTGTGGGGAGTTAAGAAATTTAACCATTACCTGCAAGGCCAAAAGTTTACGCTGCTGACAGATCACCAGCCGTTGGTTTCCATTTTCAACCCTAAGAAGGGTGTTCCGGTAATGATGGCGCAGAGGCTTCAGAGATGGTCCCTTTTCCTAGGGGCACATCAATATGATATTGAATTCAAAGGTACAAAGCAACATGGTAATGCTGATGGGCTGTCGCGCCTGCCACTACCTACAGTGGAAGAGGCACCGGCAGTTGACCCTGTCGAGATATTTCACTCGACCATCTTCGAATGCTTACCAGTCACCAATGCGGGTATTGAGAGAGAGACCCAAAATGACCCGACACTGTCTTGGGTCTACGACTTGACAGTGAAGGGATGGCCAGCACATGGCGAACCACTGTTACCAGCATTCTCAGCCAGACGAGAACAGCTGTCCGTATGTCAAGGAACATTGATGTATGGAACAAGGGTGATTATTCCTCCGAAATTAAGAGAGAGAGTTCTGAAAGAATTGCACGAAGGTCATCTGGGGGGAGTCAAGATGAAAAGCCTTGCTAGGGCTTATGTGTGGTGGCCAGGTATCGACAAACAAATAGAGGATCTGACTAAAAGCTGCTCAGGGTGCCAAAAAGTTCAAAATGCACCTCCAATTGCACCGCTGCATCCGTGGGAATGGCCTTCAGCCCCATGGCAACGTGTGCATATCGACTTTGCAGGTCCATTCATGGATTCCATGTTTTTGATAGCAGTAGACGCACATTCTAAATGGCCAGAAGTGATTAAGATGTTGACCACTACCTCTGAGAAGACGATCGCAGTTCTAAGAACCATATTTGCAAGGAATGGGTTGCCGGAGCAAATATGTTCAGACAACGGACCACAGTTCGTGTCAGAAGAATTCCAGAAATTCATGAAAAAGAATGGGGTGAAACACTATACATCTGCCCCATATCACCCGGCTACAAATGGGTTGGCCGAGAGATTTGTACAAACGTTCAAAAAGGCGATAAAGGCCACGAGTGAAGACCATATTCCACTACAACACAAGGTGGACAATTTCCTGATGGCGTATCGAAACGCCACGCATGCAGTGACAAATCAAAGCCCTGCCATAATGTTCTATAACAGAAGGTTGCGGTCCCGGTTGGATTTGTTAAAACCCAATGTGCGAAGGGAAGTCGAAAACAAGCAATTCCAGCATGTAAATAACAAGGCCACTCGTAGTTTCGAAATAGGACAACCAGTGTTGGCCAGGGACTATAGGGATGATAAATGGCAACCTGGAACAATTCGTGCACGACAAGGACCCTTGATGTACACGGTAGACGTTGGAGAGAACGTAATACGACGTCATGCTGACCAACTTGTGGAATCAAGAACAAGGGTCGACCCCATGTCTACGGCAGAGACACCAGTTGAAGAACTTATTGAGCCTGTAGCATCTACCTCAGACTTGAACGTACATGATGATGTTCAATCCATAGGAGATCAAGTGGATGAGTCACCCCAGCAACGAGAACCAGAGACCCCTGAAAGGCGTTATCTGGCCCGGATCAGGAGGCCTCCTCAGAGAATGAATCTGTGCACAGTTTTGTGTGTAAATTGTATATATGTTATCCATGTAATGTTTAATTTGGGGTGTACACTGTTAAGCTAAAAGGGGAGGAATTGTAGTGTATGTAACCTGTACCAACTTAAGAGGATACCTTAAGGTGATGGACTACTTTTTGATGGCTCCTGTACATTGTAGCAACGGTGGTGACCACACCGGTATATAAACCCTGCGGAGCAAAGTGTATCTCAGTTCAGCCCTGACCCTCAATCACTAAAGACCTGTTTACTTACTTCTGTAGTCTGTGTCCTGTTATTCAGTATAACTGCAATTGAAAACACAGACTCAACAAGAGGTTCGGTCCCAACGCCGCAAACGGCGATGACGGACCCCACCTGAACCAACTCGTGGTGCCCTACAGTGCCCAACAAATAAGATCCATGGTGAACCACCTCCCAAGACTCACAGTAAAGGGAGATCCCTCAGTTCATTTCAGGGAGAGAGAGGAGACAGCCGCCATTAATGATTGTGACGATCAGGAACAGGCAAAAATGTTGCTCTTCTCCCTGGATTGCACAATCCTTCAGTGCCTCTCAGATGAGAGTAAGAGGGGACAGAAAGGGTATGTGGATCTCAGGGAGGAAGTTTTAGAAGTAATGGGAGTGGATGACGGTAGTCCGTTCGACCGTGTGGAAGGGACCGTGCAGCTATCTGGAGAACCCCCACGGGTTTTCGCAGAAAGGCTGTGGTCAGTGTATCGACGCAGTTGTCTGGGTGTGCCTGAACGGGTTGCAATGAGCGCTGAACAGCGGGTTCATTGGCTCCGTTGCTTGGTTACCAACAGCTTGCCACAGATACAGGCCCTAGCCAGATCTTGGTTTGATCCCCAAGGTCCCGGTATCACGGAGGAGACGGTGCTCCGCCAGCTCAACGTTGCGTATAAGAATTGTAGAGGTCAGGAAACACCTCCCCAGAAGGGAAAGGTGCATGAGGCAAAACCCGCAGCCCCAAGCAAGAAGGAGTGGCATCAGGAGGGGAATCACCCTGCCCAAGCCAAGCTCAATTGCTACGGGTGTGGGAAGGATGGACATTGGCGCAAGGACTGTAGAAATCCGTGGAAGGATAATAAGGGAAAATTTCCCGCAGCCCAAGCCCAAGCCCAGACCACCGCCCCAGCACCAGCCCAAACCCAAGCCGTAGCTCCTGCCCCAGCACAAGGAGTTGGTGCAGCTATGGATCCCGCTGCGATAGAATCAATCATAGAGACAATGCGGTCTCTGATGATCGTGCAGGGGAAGATAGCCGTCGCTACTGGTCTTGTCATTCCCGAGACCCCGACCACTGTGCCCAAATGACTAGAGCCGGCGCAGCCTGTCTACCTGTGCGCGCTGCAATATGATATCTGGAGGCGACCCCTCGTGGAATTGGAGGTGGGGGAGGTAAAGGGGCTCTATCTGTTGGATACAGGGACATCGTGCACCGTGATCCATACAGATGACCCTGTCACCTCACCTCTGTCCACCGGGGTTCCCTATCTTTTATCGGGCTTCACAGGCGAAGAACAGGCTGGCGCATATTCCATTACCCTCTCCATTCGTTTAGGACCACTTCGCACCACGTGGAAGTGTACGCTAATGAAGTGGGAGGTGGGAGGTGGAACAGGGGTCCTTGGGGCCGATTTCTTGGTAGCACACGGGATCCTCCTGGATCTGAGAAATCACTTTCTCTGGGGAGCGGGTACGGGGGAACAAGGAGCAGGGGAAGTCAAGGCGAACCCACCGAAAGCACGGGTCGGCCGGCGAGATGTAAAATTCTTGGGTCTGACCATCCGCACTGGAGAGGGATCCATAGACCAGGGTGGACAGGAATCAGTGCAAGGCTCACTGGTCCCCGCCACTCGCACAGTAAAAACACCCCTGCGCAAGAAATGGTTTTGCATCAATCAGTGCAAACTGTTTAAGCCAGGTGCAAGAGTACCAGCAACCAAAGCCAGGTCTGGGGGTAAAGATCCTTAGCCTGAGGCGTGCGATGAGTCACAGACCACACAAGCTGGAACAGCAGCCTGCTTGAGGGGAGAAACTGTCCCGCCCACCTGGGAGGTTTCCCCAATGGCCTGGGACTCAGACGAGGAGGAGCCCGAAGATCAAGGCCCTCCCCCTGATCCGAACGCTATCGGAGCCGAGGAGCCCGAACAGCTGGGCCATGCCCTTGATACAATTCTGGAGGAGGTGGAGTCGGAGGACGGAGATCCCGCCCTCGACTCAAGTTTGGGGGAGGTAGAAATTGGGGCAGAGATCCTCCACCTGTAGGGACAGGTGAGGAGGAGTTGTCTGCCACAGACCCAAATCCCAAAGGGGCGGAGCCTGAGGGAAGGGAGCCGAAGCCGGCAGTCGTGGAGGAGCCACGGGCTGTGAGAGCCAAGATCCCACCCAAAGGTCCACTCGCTACGGGAGCCTCACCAAAGGCAGCCCCTCGCAGGTCGCCTCGGGCGCCCCAGCCAAGGAAGCCCTGGCCCGATTCCTCCACCTTCAGTAAACGCAGACTTGGGAAACCCCTGGCAGAACGCAGTCCCCAGTTGACAGCAAAAGGCTGCGAGGAACCCAAGCCACAGGTCACTGCAGCCCTGCCACAGGGAGCGGCAAGCTGCGGCCCAATCAGGGATTAGGCAAGCCGCCCGGGGACGGGCGGCGCTGTACATAAGTTAAGTTTAAGTTAATTAAGTTTAAGGTGTATATATATTAAAGTGTTTAGAGTCATAAGTAGTTTTGAGATCTGCTCAGTATGTGTATTCGTTTGGATCGAGGTCGAAAGACCCGATCATGCCTTCACCTAAGCCAGAATCTCTCGGGAGCCTGGCTATATCGTTTAGTTTTGTTACAGGAACCAAGAGGATGATGAACAGAATCCTCCTTATGGTCGTGGTAATCGGGTGGAGCTGGGCCTATCGGGACCGCACCAAGGACTCCACAGTATATGGGTGCTCTGGCAACAGAGGCCCCATCGCGATCGACGGAACCGGCCCGCGGGACGCTGAAGAGACTGCTGCCTACTTCCATGAAGGAAGACGGCCAGGCTGGCTGGGGTCGAACTCTACTGAATACTCCAGCCAGACGGGGTTTGCATACAGAGAGACATCTCTGATGTGCCCCAGAGTGCGGATCATTGCACCCAGAATAAGCGTCACCGTCGGGAAGAAGATTTGCCTGGTTTGCAATGGACATGTACCTTTGAATCACTGGTGGTGGCTGCGCAAGTTGAGCAGCACCATGCAGAACTCCACGGTCGAGTGGGAGAGAGTGGGTAACAACATCCATCGGACTATTACGGGGACTCATAGGGGGTTGTGTGTCTGTTGGGACAAATGGTGGGAACGAGATGAGGGGATCTACATCTGTATGTGGGGTTCAGAACGCGCTTGCCCCACAGGCGTCTCCATCTTTTTCCAAAGGCAGTGGCAGGATGCTGGACAGGGAATGAGGTGGGACATCAGCACACGGATGTGCGGAGTCCCATACTCTCAGATCCCAGTAAACGCCACTGAGCTCATCACCCGACCCCGCAAGCCCCTGCCCACAATTCCGGTAGCTAAAGCCCTCAAGGAAGGGTGCCCCACCACAACAAAGGGGCCCGGGAATGGACTGGTATTGGTACCCATAGGTCAGGTGTTGTACCAAGGAGTGCACTACATGGTGGCTTCGGTGATTTTAAACCTCACCGAAGTACGGTTGCCAGAGTGGTGCCCCAGGGAAACGGAGCAATTATACCAGGTCCTGTTAACAAACATGTTTAAACAGTTTTACGAATTCGACTTTGCCGATGTCGACAGAGCCGAATTGTACACCACACCACATGAGGTCTTAGACAGAATAGGGAGACAAAGAAGGGGTGCAGTAAATGATATTTTTACAGCCTTTAACACAGGGGCTTCCGTCATCAACATGCTGGATGACGTGGAGCTGCAGACCCAGATTAATGGTTTGAAAACACAGTTACGAAAGATACTGACTGACGAGAATGAGGTAGTGGGTTCTGAGTTACATGAGGACCAGGCCATGACACTACACTTAATAGAAATTATTGCTGAGCTGGAGAAACACGCCAAAACGGTAAATGCTCTCATCAGGGGGGATCGGAATGCGTCCGATCAGGCTGCGCAGAACAAAGCTTGCGTGCTGTATGGAGTGTGGTTACTGGGCGAGGGCCGCAGTAACCTGGAGGATTTGAAACAAGGTTTAGTCCCCTCCTGGATCAGCAACAAGCACCTCGCAGCCTTCCACCCTTTTGAGAATGCATTGAGTCTGTGCCAGCTCAGACTAGCTTCAGAGGCCTACCCAGTCCCAATGGGCTGTGGACGGTCTAACTACACTATTATGGGTATAGTGGTAAGAATGCCGGTCATGGGAAAGACAGCTAATCCCGCCCCGGTATACAGGGTGGAGAACATTGGAGTCATTCAGGGGGGTGCGCACATTCGCTACACAGGGGTCCCACCTTACGTCATTCGATGGGAGCATGCAATGACGGGTACTGACCTCTCGGGGTGCCAGAGCCGGGGAGTACACATCATCCTGTGTCCCCAGCACTTGAATGCCCGTTCAAAACCACAGTGCGGGTTCAGAACTGCTGGCGCGGAGCCTATAAATTGCACCATGGAGGCAATGGCACAAGGCCATGTACCCCCGCAGGTGGCATATATAGGAGGTGGGACATACTGTGTCACCACGGCAGCGCCCCACTACCAACATGGACAGCATGGTTGGTGTCCGGTTAGTGACAGCAGCTTCTATTTCAAGCCCAGGGCAGAAGTTCAAGTGCCCAAGAGTGAATTGTCCCCATTCCTGAACCTTCCACTGTTCACATCACTGTTAAAGAGAATTTCACCGATTTGTAGCGATTCGTTGCACATTTTGGATATATCATTCCCCCTCTCCCTGAACACCTCACCAAAATATTAAAAGCCGTTGTTGTTTCACAGAAACATTTCTATACACTGGAGCAGAAGACTTTAGAGATAGGGGCAGACATATTGGATATAGTGACCCCACCGTGGTGGGACCTGTTCACTCATATAGAAGTCCCTTCTTGGATTAGGATAGCCTCCCACATTCTTGTAGTGTGCCAGGTTATCATTGTAGTTTATTTACTGTTTGTACACTGTAAAAAGGTCAAACATTCGCAAAAGTACGAGAATAGAGGGGAACGGAGGGAGCATTATATGTGGGTAGAAGAAGAGACACCCGTTTAGTTCTGCTGCTATTGTATAAAGTTAAAGTTTTGCCTCCCTCCTCTGTATTTGGTATGTATTCATGTGCATTTAATTTTCGTGTGTGTACTTTATTTTATTATTGAAGTTTATTAGATGTGTTGTTATTATTAAAAGATAGCGTGTATGCACCAGGTGATGTAAGGGTATTAGGCCCCCCTCCACGCCTGGAAGTGAGTATGCCAAATTTTCACATCTGAAGTATTGCCATCCATAGATGCTTAATGTACACTAGGTTTTTCTGAAAAGGGAAATTCATGTGTCGTGGGGTCATAGATAGGCAAATACTGGGGATGGTTTGATTATGGAAAGTCAGAAAATTTTGCTCACCCAGAATTATGATACTTCAAGCAAGCTACAGTATCATCAGGGGGGAGTGTAGGATTTACAAAATTGAACTTTATATTATAAAGGGTCAAATGGCAGAAGAGGCCATGATTTTAAAGACTATTTTAAAAGAAGCCTAGGAAAAAGGGGCATTCAAAATGGCCACCAGACCCCGTGACCAACTTATTGGGACACTTTAAAATGGTTCCTGCAGTCCTCAGACAGCTTTGTGGATTCAGCCCACAGTAAGTTCTGGAAGCCGTTTCTGAGAGAACGAAACCAGACACCCACATATACATATAGATTGGATGCAGATCCAGTCAAGATCGGCCTGTAGATAAAGGCCATCTAAATGTTTACCCAGACAAAAGGGTACAGTTTCATATTCATGAGAAGAGCATCAAGGACCCGTTAAGGACATCACCAGGACATTAAAAACAATGAAGGTCATTCCAGACCAGAGATGGCCCTTTACCGGCCATCCCAAAGTATTTTAAAATATAATAACTACCCCGTTGTGCTCCCAGCCCGCCAAAATTAAAACAAAAGACCAACCTGATTTGGCGCGAGATAAGGGCTTCTGATGAGAAGTGTATCTGGGAACCCAGGGGTAGAAAGAAAAGCAGCCATCATGGTGCTACCATCGTATCGCTGGCATCATCGCTAGAAGAAGGAGAAGAAGACGGTTCGAGCCGGCGTTCCGCCCCGGGGTTAAACATCGGGAGATCATTGACCAACCCCAGGCCGTTGACGAAATGGGAGGCCATCGACCCGCCCCGGCTCGGGAGAAGAGACAACGAAAAACTGAAGAAACTATGGGGGCCAGCCCGAGGCTCCTCTGACCAGGGTCGAGCAGACGATCCCCGACCCCGCCGACATCCAGACCAGCCGGTGTCCAGCCGTCCCCGACCCCCACCTCAGGAGAGAGATGTGGCGCAGCTCGCTGGGGCTCCACTAACCACGTGGAGACAGGACGCCTGAAAGGATCAAACGCAGACCAGTTTCAAAACCTTACACTTCCTAGCTGGATTGGTGAGCATGTTTCTGGCCCTTCATAATCAGATCTAGATAGGTTTAAGGGAGTGGACATTTAAGGGTATAATTAACATGAGTTGTTGTCCCTCGATGTTCCGTGTGTTTTCCCCATTTCATGATGAACTTTGTAGAGTATAATATGCCTGTATTTGCCTTAGTTAGTATTGTGTCGTTATGATTTGTTTGTGTTTTTCCCTCCCATGTACCCTCTTATTTGCTTGCATTTGATTTGTTCTACATTATGCAATAAAATTCCATTTTGTTTCATCAAACTTGGTCTATAAGAGTTTTCTCTACATTGTAGTTCCTGCCCCAAAGTCCAGAGTACAGAATCTAAGGGGTGAGTGGGTCGAACCACTCACGGTTTTACTGTGCAAGAGAGAGAGGCCTCTAGAGAGAGAAACCTCTGCGATCTAAAACCCCTTACACCAGGAATAATGTAAATACAGATTTCTTCTTAAATGTTTAGTGGAGTGTTCATAAAAACAAGAATTATGTAATGATGTGTAACAATTGCAAGAAGCTACTTTAGAAGAAACCACAAAAATAACAACAGAAAATGCTGGAAAAACTCAGCAGGCCAGGCAACATTCGTGGAGAGAAAATAGAGTCAACGTTTCAGGTCAAACCCTTTGTCAAGACTGGAAAAGCACAGGAAATGAAATAGATTGAAAGGCCAGGCTGGGAGAGAACAAAAGAGAAGTGAAGAGACATTAAGAGGTATTCAAAATGAGACGAGATGGTGATAGGACTAGTGGAGACAAAAGACGGCTCTAGATTAGGTGTGAAATGCGCTGGCAGAATGGGAGACAGCTGCCATGTGGGAGAGAAAAAAAGGGGGGGGAAGGAATAGGGCCAAAACAAAGGTGTGGATAAAAAATAAGTAAAAATGTAATGGGGGCTGAGGTTATGATCTGAAATTGTTGAACTCGATATTAAGTCCGGAAGGCTGTAAAGTGCCTAATCGGAAGATGAGGTGCTGTTCCTCGAGCTTACGCTGAGCTTCCGTGGAACAATGCAAGAGCCCGAGTACAGTGATTCCATTGTTCCACGGAAGCGCACCGTAAACTCGAGGAACAACACCTCATCTTCCGATTAGGCACTTTACAGCCTCCCGGACTCAATATCGATTTCAACAATTTCAGATCATAACCTCGGCCCCCATTTTATTTTTATATATTTTTTATCCACACCTTTGTTTTGGCCCTTTCCCCCCCCCTTTTTTACTCTCCCACATGGCAGCTGTCTCTCATTCTGCCAGCGCATTTCACACCTAATCTAGAGCCGTCTTTTGTCTCCACTAGTCCTATCACCATCTCGTCTCATTTTGAATACCTCTTAATGGCCCAGAAATTCGGGTCGGGGGCTTCCCGCGGGTGCAAGCCCCCGACCTACACTTAACTAGCGCGCCGGCAGTTGACCTCTTGGCCTGCGTGGAATTCCTCTCCGAGGCCTGTCCCAGAGGCCGGCGCGCTATGCTGGCGTGTCCCAGGGGCGTAGTTAGTGCGAAGCGTCCCCTGGGATCACGTGAGCAACAGGCAGCCAATCGGAGCAGGGAATGCTCCATTCATAAGTCTTGACAGATAGACCTGTCAAAATGTATAAATGCTGAGGCTGTAAAACTGTACTTTACCTTCAAATACATTTTTTTTTAAATCACACTTTGTAAATAAACTATAAATGACATTAAATAACTATTTTAAACAAAAATTTAAATTTTTGAAAAAAATAATTTTATAAAAAAACGGGGCTAAAAATACCTTGCTTTAAAGTATTTAAATGTAAAAAACCTGTGGAAAAAATGTTTTAATTTTAAATAATTGACCACTTACCTTTGAAAATGAAGTCCTTACGGCTGCTTTTGACATTTCTAAAATGCACAGACTTACCCGCACGTTAAAACCTAAAAAAAAAAGGAAGTTCAACGCGCACGCGCAGACTCCCGCGTGCACGCGTTCGACCTCTGAACCCCTTGGTTCAGAGGATCGGAAGTGCCGGTTTCCCACGCATGCGTAGTGCATGCAAGATTCCGGCACTTCCATCGGGTACATGCGTGAGTACTCCGTCCATACTCACGCATTGGGACCCGAATTTCTGGGCCTATGGAAGTGCCGGTTTCTTGCATGCACTGCGCGTGCGCGGGAAACCGGCACTTCCGATCCTCTGAACGAAGGGGTTCAGAGGTCGAACGCGTGCGCGGGGGAGTCTGCGCGTGCGCGTTGAACTTCCTTTTTTTTTCAGGTTTTAACGTGCGGGTAATCTTTAGATTTTAGAAATGTAAAAACCAGGCGTAAGGCCTGCATTTTAAAAGGTAAGTGGTCAATGAATTAAAATTTAAACATTTTTTCCACAGGTTTATTATTTTTAAATACTTTAAAGCAAGGTAAGTTTATTTCTACCCCCGTTTGAATATAAAATTATTTTTTTCAAAAATTTAAATTATTGTTTAAAATAGTTATTTAATGTAATTTATAGTTTATTTAAAAAGTGTGATGATTTTTAAAAATTTATTTGAAGGTTTACTACTATTTTGGGGCAGTAGTATTTATAAGTTTTGACAGGCCTTCCTGTCACTACTTAGAAATGGGCTTTTCCCTGCGCTGATTGGCTGCCCATGGCCCACGTGATCCCCAGGGATGCATTGCACTAACTACGCCCCTGGGACATGCAAGCATAGCGCGCCAACAGCTGGGCCAGGCCCTGGAGCGGAATTCCACGGGGCCCTACAGCTCAACTGCCGGCGCGCAAGGTAAGTGCAGGTCGGGGGCTTGCACCTGCGGGAAGCCCCCAACCCGAATTTCTGGGCCATTGTGTTTTTCTGCACTTGTGAATAAGTACTGCATTTCTGACATGTTACATGGTGGGGTGTACTGGTTCAAGAAGACAACGGGGGAGAAATTCGGTTGGTTGCGCCACCGATTAACGCCTAAAGAGGCCGAGAAGTGGGGCATTAGCCAATTTCCGGGCGGGCGCAAGGCGCCTAGCGCCTCGCCCCATATTGAGCATGCATTTAGCGCCAGCGCTAAATCTTAGCGCCAGCTCATGGGCGCAAGCTGATTATGATGTCATTTGAGTGTGCAATGCCTTTTGGGCGCCCCGGACTGGAAATTCAGTGGCGCCCCCCTCCGTAGTGCCTGGCGCTAATAGTGACAGCTTACCTGGACCTTACCAACTCGCTCTCGGGCTGGAGGAGCGTTATTTAAAGGGGACTGGTGTGGTTTAAAAGCGGCAGCCATTTTTGGTGCACAACTTCCTCGAGAGCTACAAAGAGTTGCTGAGCTGCACACTGAGAGCCAGTTGACCACTGAGCCAGCGCAGGCAGACGATCTTCAGCCTTCTGACCATCACCTTGCTGTTGGTGAGCCTTGACAACGGGGAACCTTCCTGTGGGCACTTATTATGGGGGCTGCATTGGAGGGGAACGTCCTGCTGCTGAATCATCTGGAAAGGGCACTGAGACGCTGGGAGAGGGGGGCAGGCATGGCCAGACGGAGGAGGGCCAACAGACATCGCCACAGCAGACCTTACGCTGGCAGGGTTTTCCGACAGCAGTTTTCCTTCATGAACATGCCGGAGGAGCAGTGTGTCAGAAGGCTGCGATTTAGAAAGGAGGTGGTGACTGAGCTGTGTCAGCTGCTTCAGCCAGATCTGCAGCCTCAGATAAGGTGCAGGACATCTCTGTCGGTGGCTGAGAAGATGCCTGCTGGCCTGAACTTCTACGCGAGCGGCTCTTCTCAGGCTGCGCGTCAGAGGCTGATCAGAAGTAGCTTCTAGGCCCCTCTCACGGAATGCTTGCTGCCATTCCAAGAACAGGAATGGAACCGGTCTGATACCCCCAAGCCTGTGAAGGGCAAGATGCATGTAAATAGAAGGCATGGCCATTGTAAATGAAGAAAGTGTTTCATTACACAAAATGTGGTTCCTTCAAACATGAGAAAGCTATGGCAACAGAAAGCAAAACTAATACACTGACACATAACTGCCTCTCACGCCCGGGAGACTGTCCAAAACATAAATCACATTCCGACCACCTTCCTTGGCCTTGATTCCACTGCGCCAACCAAAGCATCCAATGCCCCATCAGTGAGGCGTTCTGCCCTCTGCCTCACCCTTTCCATTTCTTGCTAGGCTGGTGCACCACAGGTAGGCTCCCACCGCTTTGAAGGTCTACAAGGCAATGAGTGTGTCTGCTGATGCCAATTGACCTGCCCCTTTAAGAGCTGGCCGGCGCCAGTGTATCTCAGGGAAAGTGATTATTGAAAGCACCTGCGCTGCGCCCCGCCGCTGCTAAATTGGGTTGCGCCCCCAGGTTAGCAGCTTAAGAGCCTCGTGCAGCGCCTGATTTAGCGCCGCAATCACCCTCAGGGGCGCAACGACCCAATATCGCGCCAGGTGGCGCTAAATTGCAACTGGCGCTAGGCTTTGCACTTCACCAGAACTAGCGCCCCAAACGGGGCTATACCCAATTTCTCCCCCAACGTTTATTAATGGAAGTGATTGAAGTTGCAAATATGGATACCCATTTTTCTTCAATTCTTTTTAATGCTGTGAACCAAAGAACTGCAGCACATTACATTTGTTGGTTGTCTGGTTGCATTGTGATTAATATTCTAATTACTTATGTGGATGTACAGCACATCAGCGCCATAGGAATGCTGCTGCTCCTGCTGCTTGTGCAGCTATTGCTATAGTAACATGAGGGATGGGCTAATGGCCCAGAAATTCAGGTCGGTGGCTTCCCGCAGGTGTAAGCCCCCAACCTGCACTTACCTTGTGCGCCAGCCGTTGAGCTGTGGGCCTGCGTGGAATTCCGATCCTGGGCCTGCTCCAGCTGTCGGCGCGCAGTGCTTGCGTATCCCAGGGGCGCAGTTAGTTTGATGCGGCCCCTGGGATCACGTGGGCCATGGAGAGCCAATCGGGGCAGGGAATGCTCCATTCATAAGATTGACAGGAAGAGCTGTCAAAACTTATAAATACTACGGCCCCAAAACATCACTAAATCTTCAAATACATTTTTTTTAAATCACATTTTTAAAATAAACTATAAATTACATGAAATAACTATTTTAAACAATAATTTAAATTTTTGAAAAAAATAATTTTATTTTCTAACGGGGCTAAAAATAAACTTACCTTGCTTTAAAGTATTTAAAAATAATAAACCTGTGGAAAAAATGTTTTAATTTTAATTAATTCACCACTTACCCTGTAAAAAGCAGGCCTTATGCCTGCTTTTTATATGTATAAATTCTGCAGACTTACCCTCCCGGGAAAACCTGTAAAAAAAAACTAAGTTCGATGCGCACGCGCAGCCTCTCCCGCGCACGCGTTCGACCTTTCAACCCCTTCTTTCAGGGGAATGGAAGTGCCGGTTCCCTGCGCATGCGCAGTGCATGCAGGAAACCGGCACTTCCATTGGGCTTACGGGTGAGTACCCGAGTTTCTGGGCCATTATGTTAAAAACTTTAAAATGAATACAAATTGCACGAATAGATATGCCTCTTTCAGCTCACCTTTGGCTTTTGAATTGTTTGTTGATACATAACCGTGTAACTGAGTGACATTTCTGAAGTGTTAATGCATTATTATGCAGCTCTTTTATATCGTAGTCATTTCTGACAAGTAATTTTTTTTAATAGAATTTGTACATGACGAACTAATTTAATTAATTCTACCATAAACAAATTTGCAGAATGGGCATATAAATGACAAATGAATTTCAATAATAGGTAAGTGTGAGGTGGTGCATTTTGACAGGAGGAATAAGGAGGCGACCTACTCCTTGCAAAATAAGAGTCTAACTCGGGTAGAGGTGCAAAGGGATCTCAGGGTATAGATTCACAAATCATTAAAAGTAGCAACGCAGGTTAAAAAAAACATAAAAGTGCAAATAAAGCACTGGGGTTCATTTCAAAAGCAGAAAAGCTATGTTAAACTTGTATAGATTATCTGATTATCTCATGATTTGAGACGATGGGGTGGCAATATGGCATTACTGCATATATGTCTTGTTGTAACAGTAGTTGTTGTTGTAACATTTGCTCACGGTCGAAAAGGTCGCGCTCAAAGGAGTTTGTGGCCCGTGCAGTAGAAAAAACTATTGGAGGGAACATTGCTGGGCTTGTTAGCAAAATTGAAGCCAATGGGATAAAAGCGGCAGTAGCAGCATGGATACAAAATTGGCTAAGGGATAGAAAACAGAGAGTTGTGGTCATTGGCTGTTTTTCAGACTGGAGGGAGGTATGCAGTGGCGTTCCCCAAGGTTCGGTACTAGGACCACTGCTGATTTTGATATACATTAATGACTTGGACTTGGGGGTACAGGGCACAATTTCAAAATTTGCAGATGACACGAAACATAGAAGTGTAGTAGATAGTGAGGAAGATAGTGATAGACTTCAAGAAGACATAGACAGGGTGGTGGAATGGGTGGACACATGGCGGATGAAATTCAATGCAGAGAAGTGTAAGGTGATACATTTTGGTAGGAAGAATGAGGAGAGACCGTACACACCAAATGGTGCAATTTTAAAGGGGGCGCAAGAACAGGGAGGCTTGAAGGTGCTTTTTGCACAAATTTTTGAAGGTGGCAGGACATTTTAACAAAGCAGTTAATAAAGCATATTGGATCCTGGGCTTTGTAAATAGAGGCATAGGGCTGGATTTTCATTGAGGAGGCGTGTAGGAGGCGGGACTACAACTTTCGGGGGTTTAGTCCCACCTCCATCGAGTTGTGGCCAACCCACGCGATTTTCACTTGATTGACCTTGTTGAGCCCACCCAGCAGGCTCAGCAGGCCAATTAAGGGCCACCCGGCAACAGGTGATGTCACAGACAGACATTTCATCTGTCAAGAGCTTTTGACAGATAAAATATTAGCATTTCACAGCTGTTTGAAGCTGTCAAACACTGACAATCTGTACTCTAAGTTAATTCCTTCCTCTCAGGATGATTTAGCGATCTCTCTGGAACAGAAAGCTGAATGCTGCAGATTTTGACAGATCGCGGCCATTCTGCTTTCTGTGCCAGTGAGATGAGGGACTCCCGAGACCTGAAGGAAGGAAGGCTGTAAAGGTAAGTACATGTAAGTAAAACTTCTTTAAACACTTTACACACACCAGCACACTTACCTCTGCACTCATGCACCCATCACTCACCTGAACACCGGACATCTCGAACCCTCCAAGCCCTTTATCCCGACGGCCTGCCTCGCTAACTTGGCGTGATTTGGAGCCGTCGGGAATCCCACACTTCATCAATAAAAATAGGGATTAGGCTAAAAACTGCCTGTTAACTACCTGTTAACAGGCAGTTAATTGGCACTAATCCCCTTCCTGCCTCGGGGAGGCGGGTCCCAGCGCGGGTCGGGTACCCGCCTCCTTTGAAACTGGCATGGAGGAGGGTTGGGGGCGGGATGTGTTCGTGCCCCCCGATTTCAAGATTTTAACCCCCCACACACCTCCAATCCCGCCTCCACTTCTCAATAAAAATCCTGCCCATAGAGTACAAAAGCCAGCAAGTTCTGTAAAAACTACTTCGGCCCCAGTTGCAGTATTGTGTCCAATTCTGGGTACCACACTTTATGAAAGATGTGAAGCCTTTGGAGAGGGTAAAGAGGAGATTTACTGGAATTGCTCCAGGGATAAGGGAATACAGTTACGTGGATAGACCAGAGAAGCTGGCTTGTTCTCCTTGGAGCAGAGAAGGCGAAGAGGAGATTTGATAGAAGTATTTAAAATCATGAAGGGTTTAGATAGAGTAAATAAGGAGAAACTGTTTCCAATGGCTGAAGGGTCGATAACGAGAGGGCACAGATTTAAGGCAATTGGTAAAAAAACCAGAGACAACATGAGGAAAAACATTTTTACGCAACGAGTGGTTAGGATTTGGATTGCACTGCCTGATAGGGTGGTGGATACAGATTTTCAATAGTAACCTTCAAAAGGGAATTGGATAAATGAAGGAGAAAAAATTGCAGGGATATGGGGAAAGAGCAGGGGAGAGGCACTAACTGGATTGCTCTTCGAAAGAGCCGGCACAGACTCGATGGGCCGAATGGCCTCCTTCTATGATTCTATGAAAGACTCAGCGGAGGTTGGGTCTAGGGGGGGGAGGAAACAGCATAGGCAGCAGAGTGGATTATATTGACCTGGGAGACAAGGATGACAAAATTCCAGGGCCGAGGACAGAGAGAAGATGCATGACTGGGGGATCTGAATTCATAGCTGAACCCAGTTCTGTCAAGATTTCACCCCAGGCAAGAGGTCGGGGGAAATTTGATCAGAGGAAGAGTCTTATGCTTATCCCCCACCCCAAAAGTGCAGCAGGCAAAGGTAATCGTTCCCCTCTGGGATCAATTACCTTTCTGAACATGGGTATTTTGTTCCTTAGGAGAAGAAGACAGAATTACTGGCTGTACTGGTTTGACCCTGTCCGGGTGCCCATTCTATCATCAGAGTGGCATGGCGCTGCTCCCATTTTCCAATATGCTGTCGGGCAATCATCTCTAATACTCCCTTAGAAGCACAAGTCACTTGCTTTGAGCATTGGAATAATCCCATCCCAGTGATTTGGCAGAGGCTCTACATCGAAGTCCATGGCTGCACTTGAGCGGCAGAGGTGGACTCCCAGAGTTTTGGGGGAAAAGAATCTACAAGCTCCTCATATTTGATATTTGAGGTGAGGAAAGAAGAGGCTGAGGAGCGGGGTTTAAAATGTTGGTTGGTTGTTGAAAAAAAATGTTGTCATTGCTCTCCACTATGATCTTGAAGAAATAGGAGGCTTTGGCTGACAACGGCAAAAATAAAAAGTAAACAGGCAACTTGTTCCTGAACCTAATGCTATGTTAGAAAGTTTGTGAGAGCAGCTTGCATTAAAACCTGTAGTTTACCCTTCCCCATTGGAGAAGTACTTCACTATTGCTCACCATTGCTGATGATACAAAGATAGGTGGGAAAGCAAATTGTGTGGAGGACGCAAAGAATCTCCAAAGGGATATCGATAGGCTAAATGAGTGGGCAAAAATCTGGCATACAGTTTTGGTCTCCTTATTTAAGGAAGGATATACTTGCATTGGAGGCAGTTCAGAGAAGGTTCACGAGGCTGATTCTGGAGAGAAAGGGGTTGTCTTATGAAGAAAGGTTGAGCAGGTTGGGCCTATACTCATTGGAGTTTAGAAGAATGAGAGAGGATCTTATTGAAACATATAAGATTCTGAAGGGACTTGACAGGGTAGATGCAGAGAGGATGTTTCCCCTCATGGGGGAATCTAGATCTAGGGGGCATAATTTCAGAAGAAGGGGGTACCCTTTTACAATGGAAATGCAGAGGAATTTCTTCTCTCAGAGGGTTGTGAATCTTTGGAATTCTCTTCCCCAGAGAGCTGTGGAGGCTGCGTCATTGAATATATTTAAGGTGGAGATAGACAGATTTTGAACGATAAGGGAGTCAAGGGCTATGGGGAGTGGGCAGGGAAGTGGAGTTGAGGCCAAGATCGGATCAGCCATGATCTTATTGAATGGCGGAGCAGGCTCCAGGGGCCAAATGACCTACTCCTGCTCCTACGTCTTATGTTATGTTCTTATATGGGGTGAATCTCAAGGACATAAACTTGTCCTACCACTACCATACACTGCCTAATGTGGGAACTAGTAACATGAGCAAATTATTTCTGTACAAATTCCAAGCCTTTGGTATTTACAAACAAGTAAGAATACTGCTCAGCTCCATCAACTGGGGTTGTCTCCTAGGTTCAATTTACATTGCTGTTGCCCTCCCAAAAACTCTGGAGAAAATAAAAGTTACCCGATATCTCAGAAACTGAAACATACGGGAATGGGGAACAGCAGCCAGATTTGCCGGAAGACATAAAACATTAAAATAATGATCTGTAAATGCTTTGAGAATTGAGCCCTAATAATATAACACGCCTTATTTCTGAATAGTCTCTAAAGAGCCCCTAATCTGACAATATTTCCATCGATGGGGACTTGATACTTCCAATTTACTCAAGTAGCATTAAGCTTGGAATTCAAGAACCCAGATTAGCAAGAGCGATTGGTGTAATAGTAGTATTGATCGGGCTTTGCAAACTTATGGCAAGTTTTGCCTTGGATATGAATCTATTAAAAAAATTAAGCTCAATAGTTAATCTTATAAAAATATTTTAGTAAATATAAAAGGATTATTACCAGTGTGAGGTACGCAACATAAACCACTGATCTCTTTGCATGTAACTCAATCATTACTACATGGAATCATCTTTCGTGTTATGTTACGTACTGCAGTAGATGCAATGTAACATTATGCTACGCAATATCATCTATAATCATTCTTTTGTCGTTTTTGACCTCATCTAAAGTACTTGTTTGTGTAACAGCCTTCAGGCTTCTCCCCCAGGTATTTAAGACTATATTTACGATTTAGCATTTAATCTCAAGTGCTGTACCAGATTTTCATTGAGGAATTTTAAATTTCAGGATTGTAGCCGATGCTGAAGTTTGTATATCATGTTATCAAAGGACTCACAGGGCACTTATGCTGCAGGCGATGCCATTTAGATACCATCACCTCTGAAAATGTTCTGGACTTTGATTATCAGCCAGAAGGATCTGGGAAAGGCCCTTTAATCTAAAAGGTGAATGAAAGCAGCAATTGTGTTCATATCCCTAAAATCTGGGAGATTGTTAAGCCTTAAATGAGTGTTAAAATCTAACTGTGGAGTCTTAAGGGTGGTTTGAGGTCTTGGAAAAGTCAGGTACAGCCCGTGCTGATATGTTACCGTGACGATTACAGGTTTGAGCTGCATGCTTTACTCCTGCTGACATGACAGAACTCATCCGATTAACTTGCCAACATGAAAGTGAATCAGAAATCCTTTTTTTTAATTCATTCATGGGATGTGAGCATCGCTGGCAAGGCCAGCATTTACTGCCCATCCCTAATTGCCCTTGAGAAGATGGTGGTGAACTGCCTTTTTGGACTGCTGCAGTCTGTGTGGTGAAGGTACTCCCACAGTGCTGTTAGGGAGTGAGTTCCAGGATTTTGACCCAGCGACGATGAAGGATCGGCGATATACTTCCAAGTCAGGACTTGGAGGGGAACTTGGAGGTGGTGGTGTTTCCATGCGCCTGCTGCCCTTGTCCTTCTAGGTGGTAGAGGTCGCGGGTTTGGGAGGTGCTACCGAAGAAACCTTGGCGAGTTGCTGCAGTGCATCTTGTAGATGGTACACACTGCAGCCACGGTACGCCAGTGGAGGAGGGAGTGAATGTTTAAGGTGGTCGATGGGGTGCCAATCAAGGGGGCTGCTTTGTCCTGGATGGTGTCGAACCTCTTGAGTGTTGTTGGAGCTGCACTCATTCAGGCAAGTGGAGAGTATTCCATCACACTCCTTACTTGTGCCTTGTAGATGGTGGAAAGGCTTTGGGGAGTCAGGAGGTGGGCCACTCACCACAGAATACCCAGCCTCTGACCTGCTCTTGTTGCCACAGTATTTATGTGGCTTGTCCAGTTAAGTTTCTAGTCAATGGTGGCTCCCAGGATGTTGATGGTGGGGAATTTGGCGATGGTAATGTTGTTGAATGTCAAGGGGCAGTGGTTAGACTATCACTTGTTGGCGATAGTCATTGTCTGGCCATCCTGCGTCTGTTCTGAGGTGAGTTAAGATGATGAGGGGCAGGAACACTGCACAACCACCAACCCCCACCCCGCCCCCCCCCACTATGTTAACGACCTGCCTGCCCCATTCACACCAGGCCTGCTGGGTTAAAATCTACCCCATTCTTTCTAAAAAAGTGTATTTTAACTTGAGGTAATAATGATTCTGTATTTGCTGTTCTTAAATGCTGTACTCGCAATATCTTGCTGAGCTTTACTGATTCCCTGTATTATTCAACGTGTAAATAATTATATTAATTTTAGTCTATGTGCATTGAGATTTTCATGCTTTCCAAAAGGGGTTAGGAGTATGTGGTGGAGCATCGCCCATCAGTTCTAGTAATCGATACCGCAATTAGGGCTAGCTGTTAATGCTAGGCATACGTAGGAGTGCTATTACCTATCAGAACTGCCTTTCTGCTGTGAATACAAAACAAAAGTGCTGTAAGAAAGTCTGAATGATTAACCCATTTAAAATAATGGGATAATGCCTTTGTTAAAATAATAGAGGAATTTCACATTAACTTGTTCTTTATTATGTATTAACCTCGTTTGAAGGTTATTCTTTATTACAACTATATGGTAAAAAGAACTTAGAAAGATCGAGAGTTGGAAAATTTAGTTCCTTCCTGACCGTAGGCTGTTTTGGTTAAACTAATTGTGCTAAATTTCCAGCCGTCAGATATTTTCACACAGGCGATATTTCGGAGCTGTGACAGGGGGAGGCCCAGATCAACACATCATTACAGCAAGTTTACAGCTGCTGCTAAATTGCATCTTTGGATCCGGTGAACATTGACATTATAAATCTTACTAACATTTAACAGCTCCTAACCGCACAAAGTGGAGCATAAATCCGTATCATTAGAATATAAGAAATAGGAGCAGGAGTAGGCCATTCGGCCCTTCGAGCCTGCTCTGCCATTCAATGAGATCATGGCTGATCTTCTGCCTCAACTCCATTCACCGGCCCTATCGCCATATCCCTTGATGCTTTTACTAATCAGAAATCTATCGACTTCTGTTTTGAATATACCCAATGACTGAGCCTCCACAGCCCTCTGGGGTAGAGAATTCCAAAGATTCACCATCCTCTGTGTGAAGAAATTTCTTCTCATCTTAATCCTGAATGGCCTACCCTTTATCCTGAGGCTGTGGCCCCTGGTTCTAGACTCCCCAGCCAAGGGAAACATTCTCCCAGCATCCACCCTATCAAGCCCTGTAATAATTTTCTATGCTTCAATGAGATCCCCTCTCATTCTGCTGAATTCAAGAGAATACAGGCTTAGTTTACTCAATCTCTTCTCATACGACAGTCCCGCCATCCCAGGAATCAATCTCGTGAACCTTCATTGCACTCCCTCTATGGCAAGGATACCCTTCCTTAGGTAAGGAGACCAAAATTGTACACAGTGCTCCAGATGTGGTCTCACCAAGGCCCTATATAATTGGAGTAAGACTTCTTTACTCCTGTACTCAAATCCTCTTGTAATGAAGGCCAGCATACCATTTGCCTTCCTAATGGCTTGCTGCACCTGCACATTCACTTTCAGTGACTCATGTACAAGGACACCCAGGTCCCTTTGAGCATCTGCATTCCCCAATCTTCCACCATTTAGGAAATACTCTGCCTTTCTGTTTTTTCTACCAAAGTGGATAACTTCACATTTATCCACATTATAATCCATCTGCCATGTTCTCGCCCACTCACTGAGCCTGTTGAGATCCCCTTGAAGTCTTTTCACATCCTCTTCACAACTGACACTGCCACATAGCTTTGTATCATCAGCAAATTTGGAAATGTTACATTTAGTCCCCTCATCTAAATCATTGATATAGATTGTGAATAGCTGAGTCCCAAGCACCGATCCTTGCGGTACCCCACTAGTCACAGCCTGCCATCCTGAAAAAGACCCGTTTTCCCCTATTCTTTGTTTTCTGTCCATTAAATGTCTTGGCATCGAAATTCTACTCTCTTTGGAGGATAGAAACTCGCTGTACTCAGAACGTAGGGATGCCAACCCTCCCTGATGGTCCTGGAGTCTCCAGGAATTAAAAAGAATAATCTCCCAGACATTGCTGTGAGAAACCTGGAAGAAAATCGTAGGGGTATACTAAAAATAAAATTGATGATGGGGAATGAAGGCTGTTTGACAGTCAAGAATCATCTAATTGGGTAATGAAGAGTCTGTTTGCATTCCAATCGACATGGGGAAGTGGTGCACTGCGAGGTTGGACATGTTGGGAAACCAATAGAGGGAACATGGGGTTCTGGCGGTTGGAGGTGGGAGGTCATGTGATGAAACCTCTCAGAATATGTCCAAACAGAGTTGGCAACACCATCAGAGCGGAGGGACAGAAAATCGGGTTGGAACCTGTTCCTCCGGGTGTCTGACGCTTACTCCCTCCTGAGGAAAATCCTGATTGGGCACTTCTCCCACCAACTCCTTCCATTCTGACATCATTTGTGGAGGCGAGTCTGGTGGGATCCTGGGCTCTCCCAGAGATCTTGCCAGTTATAGCCCCTGTCCAGCCATTGGTATTTATGCCTGCATAAAGCATAAGGCCATATGAGGGGGGCTCACAATGCCATATTAATATAATAATCGACCCCAGAGAGGCTGATTGATTGCTATTCAAATATGGGTCCTTCCAGTAATGGAGCATCCAGAAATAAATTCAGGCAGATTGCCTTGCCCTGCCCTCACTACCCAAGCAGAGCAGCAAAGCACTGTGCCAAAATTCTGCTAGGTCCATGGGGTGGGTAGCCAGTAGAACCTGGCAGCCAACCCCTAATATTGTTAGATGTAAGATTCGTGACATTTTCATTAAATAATCACGTAGGAAAGTAGGGTTAATAAAACAGCTTTATTGACCAAAAGAAGCTTATACAGAGAAACCTTTGATAAAAGGGCACACAAAATGGCCGCCAGACCTCGTGACCAGCTTCTGGGACCATTTGAATTTCTGTTACTGCAAGCCAGACAGGCTTGTGGATTGAGGACATTAAAAGCCCACGGAAACCAGTTTCGGGAAGCCGAAACTCATGGAACTGAGCATACATATTGATTAGATTATAAGTACAGGACAGATTTGGGTGGCAGGATGAGACCCATCAAGAAATGGGCGGACAATTGAACGAAAGCTTTAGCCCATTACACTGTACAAAGAGAAGCCGTTTAACAGCCATCCAGGGCAATCTCCAGACTGATCAATATACAAACCAAGTTACGGTAACAAAGCAAAGACATTATTGGCCCAGGAAGGCCAGTTAAGCTATCACCGACTCCCGTTATGAAGACAAAACACCCCTGCAGAGAGTTCTGCCCGCCAAAATTATTACAAAGACAGGACTATGATTTGGCGGGAGATAAGCATGTTCCAAAAGGTATAACTGTGGATTGAGTAAAGTCCATCAGTGAGTTCTCCATCGGTACGTTTCAGGACAGACTCCATCGGAACTAAGCAGCACTTCGGTTCGGACCTTCGGAACAATTTCGGTTCGGAACGTGTTCGGTGTTCGGCCAGGCAAGGCCCGGCCATGACGAGAAGACGACGAGAAGAATTCGGCTTGGAAGCCAGCTCGGCCAGGCAAGGCCCGGCCACGACGGGAAGACGACGAGGGAGGCCCGGGTACTTTTGTCGGGAGATCATCGACGACCCAGGCCGGAGAAGAAGACACTCAGGGCCCAGGTACTCCAGTTCTGCTCCACCATTGGAGAAATCAGAAGGACAATTCTGACTGTATAAAGAGTCATTTCGGAACCAGCGTCCCGCCCCGGGGAAGACCATCGGGAGATCATCGACGACCCAGGCCGGAGAAGAAGGCACTCAGGGCCCGGTACTCCAGTTCTTCAACATCACATCGGCGAGCGCTCATCGTAGGAGAACCAAGAGGAAAACAAGCTGCGCCAGAAGCTTCCAAACCCACGTGACGACGGAAAGCTGTGTCGAAAGGCTGCAAAGCCTTTTTCGTAATTCTTAAAGTGGTGCACATGATCCCAAGTCCCTCAAATCGAAACTTAGTTAGGTCTAGGGGAGGGGGTTAAGGGTAATTGTAATGTGTTACCCCTTTTACGATGTGCTGTGTGTTCCCCATTTCTATAGAGTTAAGTTTATAGATGTGCGCATGCTTGTAGTTGCTTTAATCTGTGCATATGACATGTATTTTATAATGCTGCAAACTGTTCAATAAAGGCATCCATTTCGTGCTATTCGACCTGGTCTATTGAGTTTTTCTGCACTACAGCTCCCTGCACCTAAGTCCAAGGTCTAGAACCGTAGGGGCGAGTGGGTCGAACCACTCACGGGTAATTATTGCAAGAAGCCTGGCAGGAGACCAGAGCAAGCAAGAGAAACCCCCTACATAGAGCCTGACTCTGGTAGTCAGGCAGATGTTCAGCGCCCCTTAAAACCCCCAAATGCTGGGTGTTACGGCAGAAAGCAGTAGCCAGAGGAGAGCCTTAAACGTGCTGTCAGGTTTCAGGAATTTTGAGCATTTCTTTCCTCACAGAATGGGCTACATTTTTTACATGTTGTGTTTTGAAACAAAATGAATGCGTGCAGGTTTTCTTGTAAAGCAAAATACTGCAGATGCGGGATATTTGTTTCCAGCATTTTCTGTTTAAATTTTTTCTCTAAAGGAGGCCTGGGCTGCAGGCATTGAAGATGTGTATTAAAGCTAGAAGACACCAGCTCACAATCAATTTTGAATTAATACAATCAGGGTCAATTGTCTCCTGGCAGACCCATTAAGCTGGGATGGTTCCTAATCATTTTGAGAATAGCAGGACATATTTTCTTTAAACCCCGCACACTAAGTACGGGTGAAGGCGTCGTCAGTTTTATTGGTGGGCTGACCTGGTCAATTATTGATCAGGAAAAAACCTAGAGGGAACACAGAGAAAATGGACAAAGAGACATGGGCAGGCAGTCTGCTAGGTTTGGAGAAGAGGCCTGGCCTAGCGAGGGTAAACTCCCTCATCTCAAGCCCTGCTTGGCCAGTCAGGATCAGAAGGCTGACCTGGTGTATGTTTATTATTTTTCATGTTCTGAGGGTTCTATAGTTAGTTGAAACAAGGTAAAAAATTACATCTGTCGCTTGGCACATTCACTTGCTGTCTGTAAAATTAAGCAATTTGATGATTTGTGTTGCGCTCACCTCATAAAGTGCTTCAGTCTGCCTTTGGAAATATTGAAGAAGTGCATTTGGATCACAAGGAAGTCCTATTGTTACACTTCTGGGTTAGATATTGGGAAGGACAGGCACATTCCTGAGCAAAGATGCTTGTACCACTTATTGGAGTGATCAGCCCCACTCTACCCAAGAGCATATATAAGGCAGACCTGAAACTTTTAACAAGTGGTCGATTTTCACTGCCTTTGCCTGCCATTAACAGGACAGTAACGGCCTAAAATTGGCATAGATAGGCTTACCGCCTCGTTGACCCTAACGATGAAGCAATAGGCCCCTTTTAATATGGGAATTGGGATCCTATGGCATAAATAGGATCCCTATTGCCATTTTAGGCCAGAACTGGTTTGAGCATGCCCCGTGCACACTCTGGCCAGATCCATCGGGAGATGGAACCAAAGAGTCCCGCCAAAGGTAAGTGTCGAATCATTTTTGTGGGTCTCGGAGGAGCAGGTCTACTGCTCTGAGGCCCACATAAAAATGATCTAGGTCGCTGCCGCCCCGAACCCCCAACCACCGTGATCACGACTCCCACATAACAGTCCCACAGCCTACCTTGCTGGCGGCCACCCCAGTACGATCTCGAGGCTTCAGCACCAGGCTCCAATGCCGCTCCAACTATCCACGCACTTGTCCCCGCTAACTCTAACCACCACCTGTGAAGGAGTTAGTAATCTGTCTGTCCCTCTCTCTCTCTCTCTCTTTCTCCTAAAGGAGCCTATATATATCCTTGAAGGGATAGCGGTCAACATATCCTGGGTGGCAGCTTTTCACCTCCATACACATAATCCTGGTGTGCATCAGCCTCATAAAGCATTTGAAAAATATAAGGTAAGTTTCTCATTTTGCACATTCCCCAGCCCGTGATTCTCTGTCCATTAATTTTAATAGAAAATGTACCCTTATGTTGATTGCTAGTCTTTGGCCTTATATGCACACAAAATTTGTCAGAGCACTGAGAAACCTCCAGGTGATTGGAGTTGCATGAAAATATGCGCAGCAAAATCAGGGATTGAGCGAGAAAGAAAAAAAATCTGCTATTTTGATTTAACTTCATTTGAGCCGATCAAATAATGACCAGTTAATACCTTAGTCACAAAATGGGTAAAATATAGGCTACTTAACCAAGAACAAACTCTTCTGGAGGTTTGATTTCAAACCAAGTAACAAAACCTAGCACCCATAATCACAATATTAACAGAAACAAAACTAGTGGTGGAAGCACAATTTTAATGCCATAACCCAAACGGGGAGACTCACAATTGCAAAACAAACATTAAGATGGACTTGAGCACATTATTAAAATGAAGATTAAACTGGGGGTGAACTGGGGGGGTGGGGAGAGGGGAGGTTGGGGGAAGAATGGGAGGGGCTCAGGAGGGTGGGATGATTAGGGTGTAACACACTACTGTGTGTCAAAAGCTGATTGATCAACGCTCTTATGGTTTCTGATATCATTCAAACCAGGCAAGGGTATTTCAGCCTTGTATTATACCATAAGTTGCTTGTTATGCTCTGTTCGAATACTGGTAAACAAATAATGCTAAACCTCTCATGGCACAGTTTGGTCAATCTTGTGCGTATCATAAGTAAATGCAGCCTGCTCTGTGGTGTAATTTTCAAGTCAAAGACTTGTTTACTTGAATGCTCTTTAATCTAACTGCAGCCAGATAATTCCTGGTTGTAAACAACATTGCACTGGGAGAACAGATTCACAAGGTCACAAAACCACTGCCAAAATGCTCATTCCAACTTTCACCACTTATATCCTCAAAGTCTAGCGTTACATTGTCAAAAACACATTCCAGATGCTCAGTAGTCTGGACAGAAGTTTCAAATAATAATTTTCTGTCCTTTTCCCATGAAGTCAGAAAACCATAGTGACTCATACAGTGTCTGTGTACAAGAATGCCAATGAATATATGTGTGTAAAAGTGTTGTTGGCCTCTTCAATTTAATTCAATAGTCTTATTGTACTGTACCACCCTGAAATACATGGTTAGAAGCCCTGTGGCATTTTAATAGTAGCAAATAGCCAATAAGTCACCCACCCAGTTCACATTTGTAAATAACAAAATACTGTTCTAAAAGTAGAAAATGTTCTGTAGTTTCCAATTTTAAACAAGTCTATGATGTGATAATGCCTGTCAATAAAAGTGTTTTAATTGGAAGAATAACTATTGATTGCCATGGTTACAGAGAACTAGGGTGGACATAAAACTAGTAGGAGTAGAAATTTGTCTCAGACCTCAGGTAAGTGCGGGGTGGGGGAACAGCGGGTGGGAGTCACTCCTGCTTCTCCTGGCTCCACAAGAATTTACCTTTTTGGTAGCAGCCAGCTCTGAGGCCACATCCACGCCAAGAAACCCTGACCAGACCAGGCCAGCGCTGGTACCTGCTGCTTCAGGGAAAGCCAATCTTGCAATGGGGGCCTCAAACAGGTGATAGGCCCCTTTTGTTGTATATGCAAAGGGCCCATCACTTGTTTCAGGCGTGGGCACAGCACAACAATTTTTGTTTCTTTCCCAATATAGTGGACAGTATAGACATTCTTATTATGAACACAGCTAGCTTTTGCTAGACACTTTTATTGAGCACATGTGGACTAGGTACAGTATCTGTAGAGGCTTCCATCTTGACTGCTGCCTTGTGGGTAGCTTAGTGCCTCATGGGTAATGTCGTCTTAATATACATACAGCTGGGTAGTGTAGTCTTATACATACAGCTATATACAGCTCTACACAGCTCTACGGCTCCACCTAGTGTCCACTATAGAATGATCATTACATCCTCCTTTCTTTGAGGTTTAACAAAATCAATATCAATCAACTTTCAAGAAAACAATAAAGATAATATCAGTAACACTTTTGTTAGTGCTCTATAAACATAAACATTTTCAAAACAGTCAACACATTTTCGAAGCTTTACATTGTACTCAAAGATTAAGTCTATCAGGCTTTTTTACTTCACGTGTGGATCTTCTCAACACGGGTAAGTCTGATGTGTCTTCATGAGATTGTTCTGGCGGTGAATGACAAGATGCAGTTGCGGCATTGTCATCAATCTGGTCTTGAATAATCTCTTGTGTTTTTAGGAGGGAACGGTGGTTCCTCCTGAGAATCTGTCCTTCCTCAGTTCTAACAGTGTATGACCTTGGTCCTACTTCCTCAAGAACTGTAGCTTTCCTGTTCCATGCATCTGGATCCTCAATCCTGACAACATCATCCCTTGTCAATGGTTTTAGAGTTTTGGATGACTTGTCATAGTATGATTTCTGTTTCAGCTTTAACAGTTGAAGTCTCTGTCTCAGTTCCTCACTTTGCTGTTCTTTTGCACAGCAGGGTAGCGTGGTGCACAACTTGTGACCCATTAGTAGTTCAGCAGGTGAAGAACCACAGCCTAAAGGTGAGGCTCGGTAGCTCAGCAGGGCGAGATAGTAAAATAGAGGTTAGGGAGGGCATCACGAGGGAAATTAGAGAAGCGTGCAATAAGAGCACAGCTGTCATCATAGGTGACTTTAACTTACATATAGATTGGACTAGCCTAATCAGTAAAAATAATGAGGAGGAGGAATTCCTTGAGTGTTTAAGGGATGGTTATCTGGATCAATATGTCGAGGAACCAACTCGGGAACAGGCTATATTGGACTGGGTACTGTGCAATGAGAAGGGACTAATCAGTAATCTTGTTGTACGGGGACCCTTGGGTCAGAGCGATCATAACATGATCGATTTCTCACTCGAAATGGAGAGCGAAGAAATTGACTCAGAGACTAAGGTCCTGAATTTAAACAAGGGGAATTATGATGCCATGAGACGGGAACTGAGTAGGTCTGATTGGACAACGTTCCTGAGAGGACTGGAGGTAGATAAACAATGGCAAACATTTAAAGATAGAATGACAAAATTGCAAAAATTGTTTATACCAATCTGGCATAAAAGGAAATCTAAAAAGGTGACTCAACCGTGGATAACAGGGGAAATTAGAGACAGCATAAAATCCAAAGATAGGGCGTATAAAATAGCCAAAAAAAGCGCCAGAGCGGAAGATTGGGAACAGTTTAAGATAGAGCAAAGGAGGGCAAAGGGCATGATCAAGAGGGGCAAAATAGCTTACGAAAACAAGCTGGCGGAAAATATAAAAACTAACTCCAAAAGCTTTTATAAATATATCAAAAGGAAAAGACTGGTGAAAACCAAAGTTGGTCCATTGCAGTCAGATACGGGGGAATATATAATGGGAAATAAGGAAATGGCAGATCAACTAAATGCATACTTTGGGTCAGTCTTTACGAAGGAAGACACAAAAAACCTCCCTGGGATATCGGGAAAAATAGGGACATTGGCAAAGGAGGAACTGACGCAAATCAATATCTCTAAGGATATGGTGTTAAGGAAGCTAAAGGGATTGAAGGTGGACAAATCCCCAGGGCCTGATAACATGCATCCTAGGGTACTGAAGGAGGTGGCCCTAGAGATAGCGGATGCACTAAGGATGATTTTTCAGAATTCATTAGACTCGGGAACAGTGCCGATGGATTGGAGGGTAGCTAACGTTACCCCACTATTCAAAAAGGGGGGTAGGGAAAAAGCAGGTAATTACAGACCTGTAAGCCTTACATCAGTTGTGGGCAAAATGCTGGAGTCCATCATTAAGGATGAAATAGCGGAGCACTTAGCAAATGGGGACAGGATAGGACAGAGTCAACATGGATTTACAAAGGGTAAATCGTGCTTGACTAATCTATTGGAATTTTTTGAGGGAGTAACTGGTAGAATAGATGGGGGAGAGCCAGTAGATGTGGTGTACCTGGACTTCCAAAAGGCCTTCGATAAGGTCCCACATAAAAGATTAGCATGGAAAATTGAGGCTCATGGGATAAAGGGGAAAGTTTTGGCGTGGATAGGGAACTGGCTGTCAGATAGAAAACAGAGAGTTGGAATAAACGGCTCATTTTCTGAATGGCAGGCAGTAACAAGTGGGGTACCACAGGGATCTGTCCTGGGCCCCCAGCTGTTCACAATTTACATTAATGACCTGGATCAGGGAGTCGGATGCAGCATTTCCAAATTTGCAGACGACACTAAACTAGGAGGTGGGGTGGGCTCAGAGGAAGAGACCAGGAAGCTCCAGAGCGATTTGGACAGACTGGGCGATTGGGCGGATAAATGGCAGATGCACTATAATGTGGACAAGTGCGAAGTTATCCACCTTGGGTGCAGGAACGGGAGGGCAAATTATTATTTAAATGGCAATAGATTGGGAGAGGGGGAAGTACAGAGAGACCTGGGTGTTCTTGTACACCAGTCACTGAAGGCGAGCATGCAGGTGCAACAGGCGGTCAAGAAGGCAAACGGTATGCTGGCCTTCATAGCAAAAGGGTTAGAATACAGGAACAGGGATACCTTGCTGCAGCTCTACAGGGCACTGGTGAGACCACACCTCGAGTACTGTGTACAGTTTTGGTCGCCTCATCTGAGGAAGGATGTTCTTGCCATGGAGGGGGTGCAGCGGCGATTCACCAGGCTGATACCAGGAATGGCGGGAATGACCTATGAGGAGAGACTATGTAGTTTAGGGATGTACACACTGGAGTTTAGAAGATTGAGAGGGGACCTCATAGAAGTGTATAAAATTCTGACAGGTCTAGACAGACTGGATGCAGAAGGAATGTTTCCCTTGGCGGGTGAGAACAGAACTAGAGGACATAATTTAAGGATAAGGGCTAAACCATTTAGGACAGAGATGAGGGGGAATTTCTTCACTCAGAGAGTGGTGAACCTGTGGAACTCATTGCCACAGAGGGCAGTGTACGCCAGCTCATTAAATATATTTAAGAGGGAATTAGATATATTTCTACGGGCAAAAGGGGTTAAGGGTTACGGAGAGAAGGCGGGGACGGGATACTGAATTAAAGGATCAGCCATGATCTCATTAAATGGCGGAGCAGGCACGAAGGGCCGAATGGCCTACTCCTGCTCCTATCTTCTATGTATCTATGTATCTATAAGGATCAGACTTGCTTTCTGTCGCTTTCTTCAGTAGCTGCTTGAGAACTTGAACACCTTTCTCTGCCTTACCATTTGACTGAGCATACAAAGGACTGGATGTGATGTGCTGAAAGTCATAATGTACTGCAAACTGTTGCCACTCCTTACAGTTGAAGCACGGACCATTGTCGCTAACAGCAATCCTGGGAATTCCATGTCTGGCGAAGATGGATTTCACATGCATTATGACACTGCTTGCTGTGGTGCTTGAGAGCAGCGCCATCTCAGGATAGTTAGAATAGTAGTCAATCACTATTAGATAGTCTTTACCATTTAAATGAAAAAGGTCCATACCAACCTTTTGCCATGGTGCTGTTGGTATGTCAGCTACTATCATTGGTTCCTTTGCTTGTTTGTTTTGGTGTTTCTGACATGTCTCACATTTGCCTATCATGTTCTCAATGTCCTTATTTATGCCAGGCCAATAAACAGTGTCTCTTGCTCTCCTTTTGCATTTTTCAATTCCAAGGTGTCCCTCATGAATCCTTTTGAGCATGCCTTGACGTAGAGCCTGTGGAATGACTATTCTGCTCTGTTTTAGTAATAGTCCACTTGCGACACTCAATTCTGACCTTATGTGAAAATATTTTGGACAGGAAACTTTTGGCCAACCATGATGAATGTTTTCTATTACTGTTTGTAATACTGTATCTTTTACTGTTTCTTCTGCTATTTGCTTTGATTTTGTGTCTGACACGGGCAGCGCAGCAGTGACCATACTCACATGAACATCCACGTCTTCTTCAGTAGAGCTCACATGACTCATTGTGGGTGCTCGGGATAGTGCATCTGCTAACGCTATGTATTTGCCTGGTGTGTAGATCAGTTCAAAGTCATATCTTTGCAGCTTCATCATGAGTCATTGAATCCTTGGAGACATCTCATTCAGGTTTTTTTTTATGATGGCAACCAGAGGGCTGTGGTCTGTCTCAACTGTGAAGGTGGGAAGTCCATATATGTAGCCATGAAACTTTTCTAGTCCAACTACCAAGCCTAGACATTCCTTTTCAATCTGGGCGTATCAACACTCAGTATCAGTCATAGACCTGGAGGCATAGGCAACAGGCTTCCAATCTTCACCCTCTGCTTGTAGCAAGACCACACCTAGGCCATCTTTTGATGCATCTGTTGACACTTTGATTCTTTTTGTTGGGTCAAAGAAGGTCAGTACAGGTGTGGTTGTCAGCACTGTTTTGAGGTTTATCCACTCTTGTTCATGTCTTTCTGTCCATGCGTACTCATTTGTTTTATGTAGCAGGTCTCGCAGACAGGCTGTCTTGGCTGACAAGTTAGGAATGAACTTTCCAATGAAGTTTATCATCCCCATGATGCGTAGCACTCCTTTTTTGTCAGTGGGTCGGGGCATTTTGAGTATGGCGTTTACTTTTTCCGTATCTGGCTCTATTCCTTTACCAGATAGATTATCTCCTAGGAAAGTGACTTCCTGGACGCCAAACTGGCACTTGGCTTTGTTGAGCTTCAGTCCATTCCGGCGTATGCTCTGTAGCACTTTAGTCAGTCTCTCATTGTGTTCTTTCAGCGTGGAGCCCCAGATGATGATGTCATCAACATAGACCCGAACTCCTTCCAGACCTTCAATTATGTGTTCCATCGCTCTATGAAAGATTTCAGATGCAGATATTATCCCGAAAGGCATTCTGAGGAAACAATACCCGCCAAATGGTGTGTTGAAGGTACAGTATTTGGTGCTCTCTTCATCCAGTTTTAGTTGCCAAAATCCTTGTGAGGCATCGAGCTTTGTAAAGTATCTGGCACCTGACATTTCACTGGTGATTTCTTCTCGCTTGGGAATCTGGTAGTGTTCACGTTTTATGTTTGCATTTAAGTCCTTTGGATCCATGCATATTCTTAGATCATTGTTCTTTTTCTTTACACATACCATGGAGTTAACCCAGTCTGTTGGCTCTTCGACTTTCCTGATGACTCCTAGTGTGGTCATTCTGTCCAGTTCATTCTTGAGCCGGTCACGCAGGGGTGCTGGAACTCTTCATGGAGCATGTACCACTGGCTGAGCATCCTCCTTTAGCTGGATCTTGTAAGTGAATGGTAGAACTCCAAATCCTTTGAACACATCCTGGAAATTATTCACTACAGAATCCACCGAGTCATCTGTCTGCTTATGGCACAGTTTATACGGTAGACTCTCTTGACCAGTTCTAAGTCCTCACATGCTTTGTCACCCAGTAGTGAATCAAGTCTTTCAGCCACAACAGAAAACATGAGATGATGCACTTTGTCTTTGACTGTCACTTTAAGTCTGCATACACCTAAGCTATCTATTTTCTGTCCATTATAGTCCTTCAGTAGTACTGACTTTTTCTGTATTTTGGGCTTTTCTTTCATATTGTTAATGTCACTCATACTGATTAAGTTTGCTTTTGCCCCAGTATCTAGTTTCAAGGTAACTAATGCTCCATTTACCTGCAGTGGGATCATCCATTTGTCCTCTTTTACTGCATTAACTTTATGTTCAGCATTGTCCATTTCTGAGGGCTGCACATTTTCTGTATCCTTTTTGATATTGTCACATGACACCATTCCTACAAAAAATGTCTCACTTAAATCAGTGTCCTCAATTACATTAACTCGTTGCCCTTTCTTAGTTTGTACTTTTGAAAAGCATTGTTTGGCAAAGTGTTTCTTTCCGTTACACTTTGTGCACATTTTTCCAAACGCTGGGCATTGTCTTAACTGGTGTTTGTAACCACAGCGTTTACAATTAAAAATGTCATCCTCCGATTGCTTTTCATTTCTGTTCTGCCCACATTTCTTCCCCTTGTAGGACACAGCACCGACAGCAGCATTATCACTCATTACAATCGCATCATTATTGATTTCACTGAAAGTCTTCACGTGCTTTCGAGCTAGCTCGCTGGCTTGGCATATTTTCACTGCATTTTCCAAATTTAGTTCGGTTTCTCTCAACAGACGTTCCCTGACTTTTTTTTATCATGAATACCAAATACAATCTGGTCACGAATCATGGATGATTTCAGCTCAGAGAAGTTACATGTCTGTGCTTTCAGTTTCAGATCAGTTATAAAGCTATCAAAAGTCTCATTTTGTTGCTGTGTCTGAGAATGGAAGATGTATCTTTCATGCGTCTCATTCTTTTTGGGAGAGCAATGTGCATCAAATTTTTTTAGCACATCTTCTAATTTTTCTCTGTTCTCCTCTGGATTAAATACAAATGTATTAAATACCTCTATCGCCTGTGGGCCTGCAACCGTAAGCAGCAACGCTATCTTCCTTGCGTCTGCCTTCGTACCGAATCCGATGGCTGCAATGTAGAGTTCGAATTGTTGTTTAAGAGTCTGCCAATTGTAGTCGATGTTTCCTGTGAGTTTCAAACGCTCTGGTGGCTTCAAATTCTCCATTTCGCTTTTCACAATTTTCAGCAGATCTTCACCATCCTGGTACCATCTTATGTTCATTAATAAATAGACATTCTTATTATGAACACAGCTAGCTTTTGCTAGACACTTTTATTGAGCACATGTGGACTAGGTACAGTATCTGTAGAGGCTTCCATCTTGACTGCTGCCTTGTGGGTAGCCTAGTGCCTCATGGGTAATGTAGTCTTAATATACATACAGCTGGGTAGTGTAGTCTTATACATACAGCTATATACAGCTCTACGGCTCCACCTAGTGTCCACTATAGAATGACATGTTATTGATCATTACACAGTGCACTTCTGGTCGGAATTGTGTGTGTGCTTCCTGCCCGCCATATTGAGGGCTTAGCTGGCCAGTTAGCGCCCGAAAATGGGCACTGTGATGCCGAGTTAATAAGCCATTAAGTTCTGTAGATTTACAGCACAAAGGATTTAATTCGTAAAGGAAATCATAACACACCTGGTACAATATAATTAAATGGTGCTTTACAAATTTTGCAGTTAGCCAGCCACATGGGAGACACTAAATTAAATAAACTAGTGTACGCAATAACATATTACTGCTGGCAGTTTTCTAGGGAAGGATACAGACGGTGTACCACCCTGAAATACATGGTTGTCAGGTAGGAAAGAGAAAGATAAGTCTGAAAACAAAACAAGGATACCTTCTGAGATGTACAAATTTCACCTTTACCTAGAGAATTGCTCATTCTGGGCCCTGTGTCTTAGTGTACTTCTCTCTCTCTCTCTCTCTCTCTCCCCTTCTAACCTAAGTGCGATCTATCCCTAATGGCAAGATCAATTATTTTGCTTTATATGGTGAGTGTGAGTATCTGTCTGACTGAGTTCTACAGGATTGTTCAGCAACTAACACGCGAAGTAGGTCTTATCATTAGAAATTGGCGTAACAGAAACCCAAGACCAGCACAGGAACAAAGTAGAAACATCATTAACTGCTTTCTTGATCATTAGCCAATACCTTAGCAGGACCAAGCCTTGAGAGAGTCACCGGGGTAGGTATTAACTATCGAGCAGCTGATAGTGCCGACAGTAAGCCTGGTCCATTTTGAAGGCGGGCCTCATTAGCATCAGGCCAGTGGGTTGCGGATAGAGGTCAGACGCCCTGGGGCAACCCGCTGGCCCTAGGCCTGGGGGGCGGGGTGCTGGTAGAGGCAGGTGGAGCGGGGGAGTTCTTTCTGGGATGAGAGGCAGACTGGGCTGGTTTTATGGATCACAAAGGAACGCTCCTGCTCTTCCAAGCCCCACAAACATAAACACAGACTTACCTGTGGGATCGTCCTCTGCTGGACTGCCAGCTGAAACTGGATGGAGTTCCGCCCAGTACTCTCCTAAAATGACTATCTTGGTACTGTTAATTGCAAATTAAATAGGCCTACCGCCTGACTGTGTGTGCACCATCCGTGTTCGACAAAGAGCCACACAATAGGCTTGCCAGCAAAGTTGAAGCCCATGGAGGAAGGTATACAATGGTGTTCCCCAGGGGTCGGTTCTTGGACCACTGCTTTTCTCGATATATCTTAATGACTTGGATGTGGGTGTAAAGGGCACATTTTCAAAATTTGTAGATGACATAAAACTTGGAAGATAGTGAACAGTGAGAAGGATAGTGATAGACTTCAAGAGGACATAGACAGGCTGGTGGAATGGGTGGACAAGTGGCAGATGAAATTTAACGCAGAAAAGTGTGAAATTATATATTTTGGTAGAAAGAATGAAGAGAAGAAATATAAACTAAAGGGTGCAATCCTAAAGGGGGTGCATGAACAGAGAGACCTAGGGGTACATGTGCACAAATTGTTGAAGGTGACATTGCGGTCCCTGCCCACCGACCAGTTGCCGCTTCCCCCGCCCATTTTGGGCAGGGGTCTCCAGGTTAAAATCGAGCCTTAATTGTCTCAGCTCAAACATGAAGCATGGACACCTGGGCGAGGCAGCGCCACCTCATCCCGCCCCCAGAATGAGTCAGCTTTTAGGAGAAGACACAGAGATCTACCAGGGAGAGAAAAAAAAATTTTAAATGAGGAAACCAGTTTTTACCTAAATAATTCTTATCTGGAACTGCCGAGGGGATTTCCAATTTGTGATTTTCTGCCATTTTAATCCTTCAGGTGCTCAGGAATCAGGATGAATTAAAGATACGTATGTGGACATCTTCTCTATAAATGGTGAACAGGAAAACGCATCCCCAGTGATAAGTGGAAAATACTGGTGCCCAATCCACTCCCACCTCCCCCCTCCCCCCCCAAATAAACACAATCAGAAAAGAGTGCTAAAAGTCATTCATCCATCACAAAAAACATAATTCCATCCCATTAGCTTTTGAATAGACTTGTGTCTGTTACTATGACACTGATAATTAATGTTTACAGTCTGTAATTGGGAGTGGAGCACCTCTTTTTTTAGAAGATGCCTTTTACAGCCATATTTAATAACATCACAAAATGTATTATTTGTAATCAAAATCTATCATTAAAATTATTAAAGGACGGCAATTTAGGCTGCGCTTCCAGACTTCTCTAAATACACGTTCAGGCATTTTAATCAGATGCGGCTCCCTTGTCACCCAAGACAAGAAAAAGAGGGCAACTTGAGTGTGAGCACCCTGAATAAAGCACAATTCGTTATTAATTAAAGCTGGATGGATAAATGAAGTGCCGTATCAGTGTCTCAAAAGCAATCATATCTTTAGTTGCAGTATATTCTCTCAGGAGGATGCTCCAAGGAATAAATTACATTTATTAAACTGCTTGAACTGACGGCAGGTGGTAAGAAATGCTGAAGCGTGTGATTTCAAGGCAAATTTCCTCTCCAAAATCAAACTGAAATACAGAGAAGGGAAACCTGTTTTGGTTAGACAACCTACTTATGTATAATTAGTATGGACTCTGAATCAGATGCTCTGGACTCTTAACTTCACCAGTACCTTCTGGATTGAAAACAAGTAAAATGCATTAATTCAGGTCATGAGAAGGAGAATGTTTGCCCACGCCGATTATTTTTTTGGGCAAAATTTTAAAAAAAAGGTTTTAATGCTTGTAATTAATCACTGATGCGATCAAGTCAGTTTGAGACGCCAGCTGAATAAAATCATTAGGCAATGTTCCTGGTTCCACTTCAAGATGTGCGCTGCCAATTTTGGCAACAGCAGCAGCAAATATCCCCTTGGTAATCCAGGTAACCCTCCCACATTGTCTGCAATGATTTTGTTTGGCATCGAGTTTTGTAATCAGTGACTAATGTTCCAATCTCCAAGAGGAGCACAGGGTTGGAAAGAAAGGAACTACTGAGCCTAGGACAACTAGTAGCTGTTGAGTGATAATTGAAGGCTGTACGTGGCTCCACAGAGGAGTGATTATATTTCTGCTTTGTTACTTAATTGATGCATTATGTATTCTGGTATTATGTATGTCTCCACTAACCAAATCAGAAAAAAAAAATGGCTACCAAGTTTTCCAGTTGCCAATTTGGCATGGGCATGATGTGATTTTACAGGGGTTAGTACATTCTTAAATAACCATTACTCCCCAAATAATCCTTGCATGTGCGTTGCCAGTTGTTAGATGCATTATCTGTAGAACAGTCTCTGATTCAGCTTTATAGCACTTATGGGAGAGGAGTTTTTAACTAAACAAGAAAAACAAGGTAACTTCTGAAGGCAATTTGAGGAACTGTATGTGGAGATTTTCATTAATTGGCATTGGGTGATCTGTGAACTACAGATTATTTTACAATAAAGCTGCTCCAGGTGACAGAACACCAATAATTAATTTATCTACTTCAAGCACAAAGAAGGAATGTGGGCACAGGCTTTGTAAGACTTTAATAGATGTTACGAGTAAACCTATTCTAGGTGATTCTATGTTCATTGCCATGACATTGGGCCTGAATTTGCGGTCGGTGGCTTCCCGCAGGCGAATGCCTCCAAACCGCAAGAAAAGTACGAACCAACTTGATGGTCCCGGAGGTTCGTAGACTCGCCCTCCTGGGCCTCTACGCGTACGCCTGCGTAAAGGCCCACGTATCACAGGGGCGCACGCGGTTCGCAAGCGTCCCTGGGATTACGTGGGCCAGCCCAATCAATCACAAAGGGGGTTTCTCATTATGGTTATGGGGACTACATTTACATACGGAATCCCCATAAGCATGAATAGGCACCTCCTAAAAACACAATGACACACCAGTTAAATAAAACAAAAGCATTACATGCTTAAAATTAATTAAATTTAAACTTTTTAAAGGGGCTAAAAAATAACCTATTTTAATATTTATTTAAACTCTTATGCTGGTAAAAGAAGGTCTTATGCCTGCTTTTACCAGGCGGAAGAGTTTTGTGGGCATTCACTGGGCAGTAACTCTCCGCCAGGAAATGTCCATTTCCCGGGGATGTGGTGGATCCATCAAGCTGAAACTTGACAGAATGTAAGTTCCGGATATTTGCGCATGCGCGGCGCATGCAGAATCCCGAAACTTGCAGGGCTCGTACGGCCAAGTACACACCGTGTACACGGTCATAGGCCCTGGAAAATCCGGGCCAATATTCATTATTTATGTGTTAAGTTTAAAAATAATAATGCTTAAAATATGCTTACAAGAATGACAAGGCTCTGAAGGTGTGTCAGAATTCTCCCCCATAAGACTGAAGTGGCTGTTTTTTTTGGTTAACCAGACAAATGAAATAGTCGGCAACCCATCGCTATCCGTAAGCGACTCCAAATTAAACTACTGAGAAATACACACTGGTAGACTTTCTGTTTGCCCAATGGAGAGTAGACTTTCTCTGTCTGTGTGGGAACACACTCTACCTACCTAAGCCCAGAGAGCTTAGCTGTAGGTTGATAAGAGTTAAGGCTTAATTCTTAGGACCCCTAAATGTGCAAAGAAGGGCTGCTTAAGCTTAACTTGTGCAGTTTGCCAGAGCACCAATGAGTCTCCCTCTGCATGTCTGGCCAGCACCATCCTGCTCATTCCAGCAGGATTATCTGGAATCAAGTGAGAAGAATCGCAGTGCTCAGTAACAGGACCATTGAGGAGTCAGGTTGGCTGGTCAACCATCAACAGTGCCTTGGCGTGGTGCAGACCTGCCTGGTTCAGGTATTGGATTATCAAGTCTGCCACAGAGGGTTGACTCAGTTCTACCATTAAAATATTTGGTTAACATTTCCTCTGGTAAATAATTATCAGTTAAACTTGCCGATTCTGCACTCCCAGCGAGTAGCCAGTCTCAAAACGCCTGAGTGTCTGAGATAAGGCTACGACACGACAGTGCTAATTTTCCTTCCTACCTTCCCTTTGACTGCAATTCCCTGCTGGGAACACAGGATCGTTGAATTTGCCCTTTAATATCTTCCTGGGGGCCGAGTGGCTTTGTTAAACCTCTGCAGAATGTTTTTGACATATGCTGCAAGACGTTCAAAGTTTTTGGCAGTCATTGTACTTCACATCAATTTGAAAACTTTGCTGGATTTACATACAATGATCTCTCAAGTCTTCTGTTTTGGGGAACAACAGTGCCAAAAAAGGTGTACTTCAATCAGACGTTCTGTTTCACGAGTACAAAAAGTTTACCTTCATTAAAACCTGGTCTCTGGTATGACTTCTTATTTGTTACCATTTTCCACCCTTTATCACCAGCAATTATATAGCATGCTCATTTGCAAACATTACGCTGGTGATTTATACTTTCAATTATTTTACCTAACATCCATCTGACCATCATAACAAACTACCAGTATGCAGTATTAAAGACTTGGCAGTAATGGCTTGCAGATACCACCAGGAATTTGTTACTGCACAACAAAGACATTTTTATAAAATATGTGCTTGACAGTTCAGTGCCAAAGTGCTGTACCATAGAGTGATGGCAGCTAGAATATGGTCGGTGCTCCACAACCTCAGCCAGACTGTCAGGCGAGCAGTGGTGAGACACTGCTCCATGAGAAAGAAGAGTAAAGTCCACCAGGCTGCTCTTGTGCATCTTTTGAGCAGTTGGCTTCAGTGTGCCATGGGTAGAGGCCAGGCTTCCTTCTTTTCTGGGGATTAGTGTATGGTGTAGGAGGTAGACAGGAAGTGGGATCAATTTTCTTGTTTGTCTTTGGACAGGAGAAAAATAAACAAAAATAAAAATAGCAGAAGCTTTGCTTTCAATATTAAAGAAGTGGAGGGGAGCAAAAAACACTAAAGCCCTGGTTTGAACTCGTAGCGGGAATCACGCGGGAAGGGGCTGAGGCAAGCATCAAACCACCTGACTTTGGCAGCATGAGACTTGGGTGATTTTAGCTCCTGGGCCTCAGCTGCATGCCACTGGTTAGTTGCCTGCCTGAAAACTGTGGGAGGCGGCAGCTAGCCAGCGGATGAGAGCGGAATGACGGGTGGCAGGAGGCCGTGGGCCAAGCCCAATGTCCAGGTAAGTCAAGGGGAGGGAGATTTCTGGAGGGTCTCATGATCGGGAAGGGGCGAGGAGCCCCGGGGCCGGGGAGGTCTAGACTTTCCTCCTGGACCTACGAGGAAAATAAAAGGCCTCTTAGGGCCTCTTCTGGCCCCAGATCCTCTTCCTGCTGTCTTCACCTGTTGGAAAAGCCGCGGTGACATCCCCGCTCAGGCTACCGGTTAAATTAGTAGTCAGGCCTCGGTGACGTCATGGGAGCTTGATCTGCTTATTTAAAGTGGATGTCCTTCCCGCCTGCTCAGAAGAGCAGTGTAAAACTAGACACTGCAGCAAGGGAGTGGGACATCGGCAGATGTGTCTACAGGCCGATTTAAACTGCCGGCCCCTTAATTGTCTGGCAAGAATGGGTTCAATTTCAGCCTAAAGTCTCTGTGTACATCCAGCTTAAGCTGTTAATAATATCAAGTGCCAAGACCTTCAATAAAAAGGCCCCTGAAGGACAGGCATTTCCAGTTTGATTCAAGCATGTTATTTTTGGCTTCGATATAATTTCTTGTAGTTTTGATTTCACGTGTGAAGGAAGGATTCTGTTTTCCCAGGTGTATGTTTTCCTTTGACTAATTTGAATCTCACTAATGTTTTCCACATTCTCTTTGTGGCTTAAGTATTGCTCTGGTCGTTATGCATGGGGACATTGTAAATCTATTCACGAAGAATTGCTCTGTTCACTATTTCTAGCAAAATCTTAATTGCATTCCAAGGGAACGGCCCCGATATTTACAGGGAGGCTGCGGGGGAGGCCGAAAATGGCCGAAGAACCCAGCAAGACTGGGGATGCAGAGCTCCTGCCGAACTTCATGGCAGGAGTTGATTAACATTTTTTAGCTTTGTTTACCGCCCGGCTGGTGGCCAAATGGACAAATGGTGGCGGAAGCCGGAGATCGTGGCTGGGGGGAGCCGAATCCAGCCCATAAGCAGTACTTTAAAAAAAAATTGTTCTTTGGGATGCGGGTGTCGCTGGCAAGGCCAGCATTTATAGCCCATCCCTAATTGCCCTTGAGAAGGTGGTGGTGAGCCGCCTTCTTGAGCCGCTGCAGTCCGTGTGGTAACTGAGTGACTTGCTAGACCATTTCAAAGGGCAGTTAAGAGTCAACCACATTGCTGTGGGTCTGGAGTCACATATAGGCCAGACCAGGTAAGGGCGGCAGATTTCCTTCCCTAAAGGACATTAGTGAACCAGATGGGTTTTTACAACAGTCCAGTAGTTTCATGGTTACCATTACTGATACTAGCTTTTTAATTCCAGATTTATTTAATTAACTAAATTTAAATTCCCCAGCTGGGGTTTGAACTCATGAGTCCAGTAACATAACCACCATGCTACCATTCCCGACTGGAAAAGGCACTTACCTTGTGGAGCTGACAGCTCCCACCTCCCATTCACTACCGGGTTTCCTGACCCCCGGGGAAACCCGTGCAGCAGCAGTCAATTTTAAATCAGGAGCCCCATTTCAACATGTTAACTAACTCCGCAGCGGGATACTCCAAAGTCCCGATATTCGTCATCAAAAAAGACGGTGGGCGTGTTTGCGGTGTGTTGGGGATGCATTCCCCGTATTTAATTCTTTAAACCCCCTCCCCCTCACCCTCTCCTGCCTGTCATAGGGAAGAGTTAATATTGAGGCCTTTGTTTCTGCAATAAAGGTGTCTGTTAAAAGAAGAGAAATACTTGCATTTATATAGCACTTTTCAGAAATATTTGGAGGCATTTCACACCCAATGCATTCATTGACATGACTGTTGCTATGTTGGCAAATGTGGCAGCCATGCTGCACACAGCAAGATGCCAAAGTCAACAATGAGATGAATAATCTGTTTTTTGGTGGTGTGGTTTGAGGGCAAAATGTTGCGAGGACACTGGGAGAATAGGGTGCTGTTCTTTACAAAGTACCATGGGATGGTTGTGGTGGTTGAAGGTCAATCATCATAGCCCCAGGACATCGCTGCAGGAGTTCCTCAGGGCTGTGTCCTAACTGTAACTATCTTCAGTTGCTTCATCAATGACCTTCCCTCCAACGTAAGGTCAGAAATGGGGATGTTCGCTGATGACTGCATAGTGTTTAGTGCCATTCACAATTCCTCAGATAATGAAGCAGTCCATGCCCGCATGCAACAAGACCTGGATGACGTTTAAGCTTGGGCTGATAAGTGGCAAGTAACATTCGCACTACAGAAGTGCCAGGCAATGACTATCTCCAACAAGCAAGAGTCTAACCACCGCCCCATGACATTCAACGGCATTACCATCGCCAAATCCCCCACCATCAACATCCTGGGGGTCACCATTGACCAGACACTTAACTGGACCAGCCACATAAATACTGTGGCAACAAGAGCAGGTCAGAGGCTGGGTATTCTGTGGCGAGTGTCTCACCTCCTGACTCCCCAAAGCCTTTCCACCATCTACAAGGCACAAGTCAAGAGTGATGGAATACTCTCCACTTGCCTGGATGAGTGCAGCTCCAACAACACTCAAGAAGCTCGACACCATCCAGTACAAAGCAGCCCGCTTGATTGGCACCCCATCCACCACCTTAAACATTCACTCCCTCCACCACCGGCGTACCGTGGCTGCAGTGTGTACCATCTACAAGATGCACTGCAGCAACTCGCCAAGGCTTCTTCGGCAGCACCTCCCAAACCCACAACCTCTTCCACCTAGAAGGACAAGGGCAGCAGACGCATGGGAACACCACCACCTCCAAGTTCCACTCCAAGTCACACACCATCCTGACTTAGAGGTATATTGCTGTTCCTTCATTGTCGCTGGGTCAAAATCCTGGAACTGCCTCCCTAACAGCACTATGGGAGTACCTTCACCACACGGACTGCAGCGGTTCAAGAAGGTGGCTCAGCACCACCCTCTCAAGGGCAACTAGGGCTGGGCAATAAATGCTGGCCTTGTCAGCGATGCCCACATCCCATAAACGAATTAAAAAAAAACATGGGATCTTAGATGTTTAGTTGAGCAGGCAGGCAGGACCTTGGTTTAAAATCTCATCCTTAGGACAATACTTCTGACACTCTAGCACTCCAATAAAGTATTAACTTAGACCTATGAGCTCAAACTCCAGCACTGGGGCTTGAACCTGGGGCTGAGACACGTCCAAAATGAAAATGGGGATGAGGGACACAATTTAACTTACCCCAACCTGTTGGATTTTTAGCTTTTTTGTAAGCATCAGGTGAAGAGCGGTGGTTTTGGAGAATGGAACATTTCCTCCTTCAAGCACCGAGTGTCAGCATCAAGTATTCCCTGGCGAGGTGTAGCACAGCCGATTGGAGAGTAAATGGCATTATTCAGCGAAGTGAAGGGGGTTGTCCCAGTGTCCCGGCCAGCATTCCTCCCTCAACCAACATTATTAAAACAGGGTAACTGGTTATTTACCTTACTGCTATTTGTGAGACCTTGCTGTTTGTTAATTAGCTGCTGTGTTCCCTACAAAACAAAAGCGACTGTACTTCAAAAGTAATTCATTAGCTGCAAAGAACTTTGAGATGTGCCGAGGACGTGAAAGTCGCTACATAAATGCACGTTCTTTCTCGTTCTAAAACTCCCTTGACTCTGCCCCAAATCCACCTTCAGAAGATCAGCCCCCTACTCCACCATTTTTCCAGTTTGCACACCAGCCATCCTGTGGTCTCTCTGAGCGAGATTGTTCATTAATGCCCTGAGGCAGCAAGACCGAGACTGCCCAAACACATATTTCACACCTAACAGCCAGCAGACACAATGGGCTTGAATTTCCAAGCCCCGAGGAGGCGGGTTTGGAGGCGGGAGTGGTGGAAAAATTGCAGAATCGACGGGCAGGAACCCATCCCACGCCCAACCCGCCTCCGTGCCAATGTCCCAGGAGGCGGGTATCCGACCTGTGATGGGAGCCGCCTCCCCGAGGCGGGAAGGGGATTAGTGCCAATTAACTGCCTGTTAACAGGTAGTTAACAGGCAGTTTTTTGCCTAATCCCTATTTTTAGCCCTGAAGTGTGGGCTTCCCGACAGTTCCGAACCACGCCAAGTTAGCGAGGCGGTCTGTCGGTCTGAAGGGGTTGGAGGGGTCGAGATGTCCGGTGTGCAGGTGAGTGATGGGTGCATGTGTGCAGAGGTATGTGTGTGAGGTAAGTGTAAAGTGTTTTAATAAGTTTTACTTACCTTTACTTTCCCCTGCAGGCTTCCTCCCTTCAGTTCTCGGGAGTCCCTCAGCTCACCGGCACAGAAAGCAGAATGGCCGCTAAACTGTCAAAAGCTGCAGCCTCTGCTTTCTGGTCTGGAGAGATCTCTAACTGAGTCTGAGCAGAAGGACTCAAGTTAGATGACAGATTGTCAGTGTTTGACAGATTCACAGAGTTGTCAAACGCTGATTTTTCATCTGTCAAAAGCTCTTGACAGATGAAATGTCAATCGCTGACGTCACCAGTATCCAGGTGTCCCTTAATTGGCCTGCTGAGCCTGCTGGGTGGGCTTAACAAGGTCAAGGAAGGGAAAATAGCGTGGGTTGGCCACAAGTCGATGGAGGCGGGACTACAACAATATGTGCTCGTCCCATCACTGCAACCTGGCTTTAGACCCGAGTGCCAGAAGTAAAAGGTCAGTGTCTACCTCACTGTGCCACCCAGTCCCCTGAAGTTGTAAACATAAACACCAAAAATACAGTCACATTCAAAACTGAATTGCACTCTTGATGCTGAACATAACCCCACAAGATGGCACTATAACTCAGGCAATCGGAGTAAAGTCAGCTTAACTGTACGTAAACTAAATCCAGAAAGTATTCCATTCATCAAATCTGCTGCAATAACAAGGGAGCGAATGTTCTTCTCAAATTTTTAACTGTAAAAGAGATAACATGTAAATGATTAATCAACTGTTACTTTCATACAAAAATAGTGAGAAAGATTGGGAAAACAGCAGCCCTTGCTCAGATCTTTATCGAAGTCACTCATACACAGCACTCTGGCAAAATTTGCATCTAAACAAATAGGAAACTCTATACAATAATCAAAGGCAACAGAATATAAAAATATTTACAGTCTTAGGCCCCGAATTTGCTTGAGAAGCATATAAATGATATCAGGGGGCTGAGGCTTGAGACTATGGCCAGTTTTCCCGCATGGTTGCCTTTGTACCGCCAATGGGAAAAGAAGACCGGTAAGAAAGGCGATGGTAAGAGGACTGTTGTGGTGGAGAGCAGGAGGAATTCCTGGAAGGAAGGCAAGGACCTCAATCTGATCGGCACTCGCTCTCCTGCCCCTTCTAAGGGCTGACTTTTACAAAGAGGGGTTCATTCAGGCCCATGTTAACTTCTCAGTCCAGCACATTTTGAAAGCTTCTGCCCCTTTGACCAGTTGTCCTGTTCCGCCCACTTCAGGTACCACACTGCAGCACCTTAGCATTCCCTCGCCGGCTGCGGCAGACCGCTGGGGGCCGGTCTTGCATCAGTAATTAATCCTGGCCCAGGAAAATAACCTGAGCTGACGGCAGGGTCAGATCAGCAGCTTCGTCACACTTCGGGTGGGAAAAATGCAACCGAGGAAAATCCAGGCTGCAGCCTCGGGTGATTTTGAGAAGACGGAAGTTTCGTTTCCAGCACTAGCTAACGGCTTGCCACCACTTCATGCATCAGCTCATGTTAAAGATTTCCTTAGAGGTACCCACCCATGGTGGTAAAACATTTCGCAATGAGCACTGATGTCCGTACAACAACAAATCTCAGTCGCTACATACTCAGCGGGAATTCCGGCTCACCAACAGCATTGCTTTCACTCCTTGGTGGTGAGTGATTAAAGAATAAAGTTACACCCAGTAAAGCTCTACAACATTTTTGATTGACTTTTTAGTCACAGCCTGTGCTTGTTGAATCTTTGGGAGCAATTTCAACCTAACCAGCCCATTGGGAAACTGACAAGATCAGGTGCAAAGCTAGTTTTACACCCCTTCCTATTTTACTCTCCACTGAAGTCACCAGGTAAATGGAGTTGAGGTAAAGATCAGCCATAATCTAACTGAATTGCGGAGCAGGCTCAAGGGGCTGAATGGCCTATTCCTGCTTCTATTTTCCTATACTACTGAGCTTTAGGCTACGCTCATCAAGTTTCAGCTTGGGCATCTTGCATTGGGTACTGAACTTCAAATTGGACTTTTAGAATCTCTTTCTCGGTGCCAATTAAAATAAAAGTGGGTAGCTGTTAACAATATATGCTCAGAAAAGGTGGAAGGTCATATCTTGATGACAATGGCACAGGAAAATGTTTTTTTTTAATTGGGGATTAATGGTTAGGAGGATGACAATAGATGGATATTCCGCAGAAGATACACCAGAAATGTCCTCTGGGGCTGCCCCGATCAGTCACCGTAACTTCTGCAGAAGATTGTCAGAAAACCCGGATACAGCCCTTAAAAAAGTTTTTTTGATGATCTCCTGCTGAAGCTACGATGGTGGACTGGGCAAAGCCCGCCCCCCAACCCCCCCCGAAAATTCCAAGCAACGGTGATTTCCCTGCTCCTTTGACTATGAAAGTGTTGCCTATGTGGTAGGTTTGACTAGAGGAAGTGTAGGTATAAAGAAATGTTGAAGTTCTGCTTGGCCATCTTTGGAAGTTGGAGAGAAACTTTGCAGGAACCTTTCTGTAGTTGACCTCAAGCAATGCAGCACTCCCTCAGTGGAACACTCAAATGTCAGCCCACAAGTAAGGTTCACGGTAGGGTAGGTGATCTTTGGATTGAGCAGCTATTTCTCACTTCATGCCCTGAGGTGGTCACTGATATGAACCAGTCATTCATGAAAGAAAGACTTATGAAATAATACTGAGTGGCCTGCGGGTGGCGCTGTCCAGGGAGAGTATAAACACTCGGGCACTGGCCCAGCTTACGCAGGACATTCTTAACAGGAACTAGTGAAGGACACAACTAGACCTCCATGTTGTAAAACAGTTGATTAAAGCTTTGTGTAATGCTTAGACCAAGTGCCTAGTCGTTTCCTTACATCAGTCACCATACAAATAGTTGGAGTGATTTTTCTCTGCTGGGTTTTGTCCTGGAAGGAAGTAACACAAGGAGATACATTCCATTACTCAATTTACGACTCTTTATTTTGTAATGGGGTTTACCTGCAGTCTTACTTAAATTGGTGAAAATCATTCATCCACCTACATAAAAAGTCGAATACTCTTTGCATATCTACTGAGTGATAATTTTGCTCAATGAAAGAAATGCAAGGTGGCAGGTCAAGCTTCAGCATCGTGACTTACTGGAAAGAATGTAACTCAAAATCAGGTTTTAGCAAAAAATGAATTAAGCCTGAGAACTATCCATATGCCAAACATATGTAAGTCTACCACAGGAATGGTTGCCCTCTGAACAAAGCTATCTATATACTGGGATAAACTTTCTATTGCTGAGGACATATGGGTGGTGTCTCTGTCTCACTGGAGCACCAGTGGGATTGAAGAGGAATGGAAATGGGGCGAAGGTCAGTCCCACCGGTTTGCTGTTTGTTTAACACCCTGCTCGATCTATGGGGTGGGCCTGGGGCAGGCATCTGAAGCTGCTGGGAGTTGGGAGCTTCATCAGTGTATGCAGAATAGGACGGGGCTCCTTGCCATCTTCAGGCCCAGGGCATTCTGGACACTGAGGGGGGCGATTTTAATCTGACCTGCCCGACGGGAAACTGACAGGATGGGATCGGCCGCCTGTTTTACACCCCGCCTGGTTTCATTTTCCACTGACTCCAACAGAAAGTAAAACTGGGCGGGATGTAAAACTGGGCGGGATGTAAAACAAGCGTCCAATCTTAACCCTTTGCCCCTTCAGCCTTGGCAAAGGTTGCTGATGGGTTGAGATGCCTTTGGATGCTCTCCAGAAGCTTTCTTGTCAAACTTTCCTTTAATTGTCCCCAGTAGGATCAATGCTTGGACCACATCTTGCTGAGTCTCAATGACCTGCACTGGCAATGGAGACAACACCAATACAACTAATTTCAAAAGCATCATAGTTCAAGCCAGTGAAAGAGATAACATTTCCTGAGCATCAGTCAGAGACCTAAATGTTTTATTCTCAAGATCAAAGCTGGTGTTAATCAGTACCAGACCAGTATTTGATCCTGATGTTTACAGTATTTGATCCTGATGTTTGCTGCAGGAGGTTTTGTGAGTCCAACAGTGCCTTCTACACGATAGCAAAATACTGCAGATACTGGAAATCCGAAATAACAACAGAAAATGCTGGAAAAACTCAGCAGGCCAGGCAACATCCGTGGAGAGAGAAATAGAGTCAACGTTTCAGGTCGAAACCCTTTATCAAGACTGAAAAAGCTCAGGAAATGAAACAGATTAAAAGGCCAGTTTGGGGGCAGGGAGAGAACTCAGCCTTCGATACACTTGGTCTTACAGCAACCAGGTGCTCCTGGGATCCTTCCTCGCTGATAGTTGATTCCCGATTTGTCTTGGCCTTGGAAGAGGTGCGCCTGAGCCAAAACCAATCCCAGAGTCTTCTGTGTCCAGGACGTTAGACAACAGCACTCCTTGTAGACAGGATAGTTTTCCAGCTCATTAGTCAGATGAAATGAGCTCTTGTGTTACGTCTGGAGCAGACTTCGCACTTCCAGAAGCTGTGCAACAATGGAAAGAGTGTCTAGACAGGTGTCATGTGAGTCAGTCACTCAGAAGGATACGTGACATTTGACACTGAGTTTGAAACAAGAGCTCGCTATAGGCTGAGGAATAATTTCACATAATCAAGCAAGCAGGCGTGCGTCACAGCGGCCCACTACGTAAGATGGCATTTGTAATTCAATCCCAAAGGAAAACTGCCAAACTTTTTCTAATGTGAGAGAAAAAGGAGAGATTTGTTATCAATGTGGGACAAAAGGAACTAAGAGCGATGCCCAGAAAGAGTCCCGATTAATCATGGCATGTACAAAGGTCAACTGGCCATGCTTAGCCGCAATTTTCTTAAAGGGACAATGGCCTAGAAGTTCAGCTGGGCCCATTTTTGGGAGCACTGGTTGTGGGGGGATGGGGGGTGGCGGGAGCGCAAGGTACCGATCCCTGCGTCTGAATGGTGAGGCCCGAGGCGCACCTGATATTGGGCCTCAGGCCTCCTTGCCATAAGCTGGCAAGCTGCGGACAGCAATGCCAGCAGCAGCCCTCAGGTAAGTGGTTAAATTGGTCAAGAAAGGGGCTTGATCGGGTCAGGAGGTAGCAGTAACCAGGGGAGTGGTAGTGCTTGCCGGGGGGGAGGGGTAGCTGTGGTCGAGGGAGGGGTAGCTGTGGTCGGGGGGAGGGGTAGCTGTGGTCAGGGGAGGGGTAGCTGTGGTCGGGGGAGGGGTAGCTGTGGTCAGGGGAGGGGTAGCTGTGGTTGGGGGGGAAGGGTAGCTGTGGTCGGGGAAGGGGTAGCTGTGGTCAGGCGGAGGGGCAGCTGTGGTCAGGGGGAGGGGTAGCTGTGGTCGGGGGAGGGGTAGCTGTGGTCGGGGGGAGGGGTAGCTGTGGTCGGGGGGAGGGGTAGCTGTGGTCGGGGGGAGGGGTAGCTGTGGTCAGGGGAGGGGTAGCTGTGGTCGGGGGGAGGGGTAGCTGTGGTCGGGGGGAGGGGTAGCTGTGGTCGGGGGAGGGGTAGCTGTGGTCGGGGAATGGGTAGCTGTGGTCGGGGGAGGGGTAGATGTGGTCGGGGGGAGGGGTAGCTGTGGTCGGGGGGAGGGGTAGCTGTGGTCCGGGGGAGGGGTAGCTGTGGTCGGGGGGAGGGGTAGCTGTGGTCGGGGGGAGGGGTAGCTGTGGTCGGGGGGAGGGGTAGCTGTGGTCGGGGAATGGGTAGCTGTGGTCGGGGGAGGGGTAGCTGTGGTTGATTTGAGTACAGGAGCAAGGCTGTCTTACTACAGTTATACAGGGCCTTGGTGAGACCACACCTGGAGTACTGTGTGCAGTTTTAGTCTCCTTACCTAAGAAAGGATATACTTGTCTTAGAGGTGTAATGATCAGTAACATGCCATTCTAGAATGGTACACTAGGTGGAGCTGTATGTTTAGTAGGGGGCTACCCACAAGGCAGTAGTCAAGATGGATGCCTGTATACTAGTCCACATGGATGAATAAATGACTAGCACAAGCTAGCTGTTCATAATGAAAACGTCTATTTATTAATGAACATAACATGGTACCAGGATTGGTAATATCTGCTGAATATTGTGAAACACGACATGGAGAATTTGAAGCCACCAGAGGGTTTGAAACTCATGGGGAATGTCGACTGCAATTGGCAGACTTTCAAACACCAATTCGAACTCTACATTGTCGCCATCGGGTTCGGTACGATGCCAGATGCAAGGAAAATAGCGTTACTGCTCACGGTTGCAGGGCCGCAGGCGATAGAGGTATTTAATACATTTGTATTTGATCAAGAGGAGGACAGAGGAAAGATGGACGATGTTCTAAAGAAGTTTGATACACATTGTTCTCCCAAAAAGAACGAGACCTATGAGAGGTATGTATTCTGTTCATGGACACAGCAGCAAAATGAAACTTTTGATAGCTTTGTGACCGATCCGAAACTGAAAGCACAGACATGCAACTTCTCTGAGCTGAAATCATCCATGATTCGTGGCCAGATTGTGTTTGGTATTCATGATAAAAAAGTCAGGGAACATTTGTTGAGAGAAACTGAACTAACACTGGAGGATGCTGTGAAAATATGCCATGCCAGTGAGCTAGCTCGGCAGCACGCAAAGACTTTCAGTGAAATTAATAAAAATGCGATTGTAATGAGTGACTGTGCTGCTGTTGGTGCTGTGTCCTACAAGGGGAAGAAACAGGGGCAGAACAGAAATGAAAAGCAATCGGAGGATGGAATTTTTAATTGTAAACGCTGTGGTTACCAGCACCAGTCAAGACAATGTCCAGCATTTGGGAAAATGTGCACAAAATGTAATGGAAAGAATCACTTTGCCAAACAATGCTTTTCAAAAGTAAAAACAAAGAAAGGGCAACAAGTCAATGTGATTGAGGACACTGATTTAAGTGAGACATTTTTTGTAGGAATGGTGTCACGTGACAATATCGAAAAGGATACAGAAAATGTGTAGCCCTCAGGAATGGACAATGCTGAACATAAAGTTAATGCAGTAAAAGAGGACAAATGGATGATGCCACTGCAGGTAAATGGAGCATTAGTTACATTGAAACTAGACACTGGGGCAAAAGCAAACTTAATCAGTATGAGTGACATTAACAATATGAAAGAAAAGCCCAAAATACAGAAAAAGTCAGTACTACTGAAGAACTATAATGGACAGAAAATAGATAGCTTAGGTGAATGAAGACTTAAAGTGACAGTCAAAGACAAAGTGCATCATCTCATGTTTTCTGTTGTGGCTGAAGGACTTGATTCACTACTAGGTGACAAAGCTTGTGAGGACTTAGAACTGGTCAAGAGAGTCTACCGTATAAACTGTGCCATAAGCAGACCAGATGACTCAGTGGATTCTGTAGTGAGTAATTTCCAGGATGTGTTCAAAGGATTTGGAGTTCTACCATTCACTTACAAGATCCAACTAAAGGAGGATGCTCAGCCAGTGGTACATGCTCCTCGGAGAGTTCCAGCACCCCTGCGTGACCGGCTCAAGAAAGAACTGAACAGAATGACCACACTTGGAGTCATCAGGAAAGTCGAAGAGCCAACAGACTGGGTTAACTCCATGGTATGTGTAAAGAAAAAGAACAATGATTTAAGAGTATGCATGGATCCAAAGGACTTAAATGCAAACATAAAACGTGAACACTACCAGATTCCCAAGCGAGAAGAAATCACCAGTGAAATGTCAGGTGCCAGATACTTTACAAAGCTCGATGCCTCACAAGGATTTTGGCAACTAAAACTGGATGAAGAGAGCATCAAATATTGTACCATCAACACACCATTTGGCAGGTATTGTTTGCTCAGAATGCCTTTCGGGATAATATCTGCATCTGAAATCTTTCATAGAGTGATAGAACACATAATTGAAGGTCTGGAAGGAGTTCGGGTCTATGTTGATGACATCATCATCTGGGGCTCCACAATGAAAGAACACAATGAGAGACTGACTAAAGTGCTACAGCACATACGCCGGAATGGACTGAAGCTCAACAAAGCCAAGTGTCAGTTTGGCGTCCAGGAAGTCACTTTCCTACGAGATAATCTATCTGGTAAAGGAAGAGAGCCAGATATGGAAAAAGTAAACGCCATACTCAAAATGCCCCGACCCACTGACAAAAAAGGAGTGCTACGCATCATGGGGATGATAAACTTCATTGGAAAGTTCATTCCTAACTTGTCAGCCAAGACAGCCTGTCTGCGAGACCTGCTACATAAAACAAATGAGTTCGCATGGACAGAAAGACATGAACAAGAGTGGATGAACCTCAAAACAGTGCTGACAACCACAGCTGTACTCACCGTCTTTGACCCAACAAAGAGAATCAAAGTGTCAACGGATGCATCAAAAGATGGCCTAGGCGTGGTCTTGCTACAAGCAGAGGGTGAAGATTGGAAGCCTGTTGCCTATGCCTCCAGGTCTATGACTGATTCTGAGTGTCGATACACCCAGATTGAAAAGGAATGTCTAGGCTTGGTAGTTGGACTAGAAAAGTTCCATGGCTACATATATGGACTTCCCACCTTCACAGTTGAGACAGACCACTGCCCACTGGTTGCCATCATTATAAAAATTTGAATGAGATGTCTCCAAGGATTCAACGACTCATGATGAAGCTGCAAAGATATGACTTTGAACTGATCTACACACCAGGCAAACACATAGGCCTAGAAATTCAGTATAGCCACTTTTGGGGCGGTAAAGTCGGGCGGCCGCTAAAGTTTGCGCCCGGCGCAAAGTCGCGCCCCCTTCGCCGATATTCAGTCGCATCGCCCCAAGAGGTTGCTGCTGCGCTAAAACAGGCGATGCACGACTATCTTTAGGCGCTAAGCCGGCGGTGCTGAGCGATACCCCCGAGGCCGGGCGCAGCGCAGGTGCGGCGAGTTCTTGATTGACGGCAGACACTCTGGCGCCGGTCAGCTCTTAAAGGGGGAGGGTGGATTTGTTTGCCTGCCACGCCCTGCACACTGCAGCCCTCAACCTAGGCCTGACCACTTCAGCTTCACCTGTACAAAGCCCAGGACTATGGAGAAGGCCAGGGAGAGAGCGCAGTGCTTCAGCGACGGTGACCTGAGGCTGCTGGTTGGCGGAGTGGAGCGCAGGTGCCATGTTTTGTTCCCAGAAGGTGGCAAGAGGCCGCTGCCCAGCGCCTACCGGAAAGCCTGGAGGGAGGTGTCCAACAGGGTGTCTTCCAGCAGCGTGGTCGCCAGGACTCCTGTGCAATGCCGGAAGAAGTTCAACGACCTCACTCGGGTTGTCAGGGTGAGTACCCTTTCCAGTGTCCTCCTCATCCTTGCATGTGCACCTCACATTATGGGCAAAGGGACCTGAAAGCCCTAATGGCCAGCCCTCATCCAGCAGCTATGGGACTGGCATGAAAATCAATTGCACATTCAGCACTTTACACACTGTCCAAGCTATTCGACCATGGGAGGCATTGCAGACAAGATCAGGGCTACACATTGTACAAGCTATTCGACCATGGGAGGCAGTGCAGACAAGATCAGGGCTTCACACTGTACTTAGAGGCCGTCCTTTCTCTTGCAGGCCAAGGTGGCGCACAACCGGCGCAACCGAACTGAGACCGGGGGAGGCCGTCCTGACCTCAAAGAGCTCTCCGACCTTGACCAGCGTGTGGAGCGCATTATGGTAGGCCGGCTGATTGGCCCCGTCGCCAGTGGAGATGCCGACCCTGTTCTGGGCACCAATGGTAAGGGCATCACCTTTTGGACCTCTCTCGTTCCACTTGCGCATCAGATCAGCATCCTTTGCCACTGTCCGACCAATGCGGTGAATGGCACCACTCATGCCTCCCTCGCTGCCGCCCTGTCTTCACTCTAAAGCTACTCTTGTGCCTTCCTGCTTTCAGATGGTGAATCGCCAGGTGAGGAGGCGGGCCCTCAAGCTGCCACTGTCAGCCCTTCGGAAGACGAGGAGGAGGAAGAGGAAGCCGGCCCATCAGTGCCACCCTCAGCCGCGCCAGCCCATGGCGATGTAGGGGACACGTCTTCTCTGGAGGGGAGCCGGGGGGAAGGGTCGGAGGAGAGTGAAGCTCCGGGGCCCAGCGGCCTGCAGCAACGCGGGAGGGGTGGGGAAGCTCGGCGGACTTCTCCCCAGAGGGTGAGTGCGGCCTCCAGTCCTGCGACGGTGAGCGCAGAGGAGGTGCGCCTCCTAGAGGAAATGGCCATCCAGGCTGAGCGCAGGCACACTGAGCTCATGGCTGCAGTGGCAAGGATGCCTGACTCCATAGAGTCTCTGTCAAGGAGTGTGCAGCAATTCGGAGCAGCACAGGCCAGGAGTCTGCAACAATTCAGTGCAGCACAGGCCAGGAGTCTGGAACTATTCAGTGCAGCACAGGCCAGGAGTCTGCAGGACTTCGCGGCAGCACAGTCGGCTTCTAGCCAAGTGCTCAGTCGTGCCGTCCATTCACTGGCTGGTCTCATGCGGACACAGACCAGGGCCACACGGGCACTAACTGCTGCCACCCTCGCTGGATCAGCCAGGCATCGCCAGGGCACTCGCCGCGCAGCAGCAGCCCAGCAGTCTGTTCTTCAGCTGTTTGCTGCGCATGCTGCAGTGCTGGCCCGTGCGAGTGCCAATGTCTCAGGCGACCAGCGAGCACCTGCGATCTGCCAGGTTGCCACCATTCCTGCAGCCGACACTGCCACTCCGCCATTGCAGCTGCCATGAGCTGCTGGACAGACTGCTGCCGCCCAGCCAGAGTTGGAGCAGTCAGCAGCCGGCCACTCCAAGGCCAGAGCTGGTGCAGGCCGACCCCCAAGGGCATCTGCCGTCTCGCCATCTGCCCCTCAGCAGCCTTCCCCCAGCCTTGCTGCAGCCACTGGGCTCCCATTGAGGAGGAGCAGCAGGGCGGGCAGGGTCCAGGCAAGGATGCGCAAGGCATCGCCCTCGCAGGGCATAAAGTAGAGGTATGCACAAATGCCTGGTGCTCGTTCTAAGGCCGACACTGGTGCAGTTGTTTTTGTGTAAGGCTGAGACTGGTGTCTTTCTTTCTTTTTGTAAGGCCGAGGCTGGTGTCTTTCTTTCTTTTTGTAAGGCCGAGACTGGTAGTTTTGTGTTTTTGGAGGGGCCTTCTCCACATGAGCATGTAATGTGGGAAGGGCAGAGGTTTTCAATAAATTATTGCTGTTAAATTGCAGTGTGCATGGTTTTTTGGTTAAGTCCTGGTTGCCCTACTCGGCTGAGGGCTTGTGGAGCGGCTACATTCATCTGCTGACATTGGCACAAGCCAGTCCCTGAGAGGGGGCCTAGAACCGACGTTCAATAAGCCGGCGACGGGCGGCCCTTGCACTTTGTGCCTCCCTCCTGTGCTGGTCCTCCTCCTCCTCCTCCTGCTCCTCCTCCTGAGGGGGTCCTCCAATCTCTGGTGGCAGTGCCTCAGTCCTGCGGATAGCCAGGTTGTGCAGCATGCAGCAAACGACCACGAAATGGGAGACTCGCTCCGGCGAATACTGTAGGGCTCCACCGGAACGATCCAGACAGCGGAACCGTTGCTTCAGCACGCCGATTGTTTGTTCGATGATGTTCCTGGTCGCTTGATGGCTCTCGTTGTATCCCTCTTCAGCAGGGGTGCTGGGCGCACGGAGCGGGGTCAGCAGCCAGGTACACAAAGGATAGCCTTTGTCCCCGATAAGCCATCCTCGTGGGTGAGGCTGGGCTTGGAACATGTCTGCCACAGAAGTCTGTCGCAGGATGAAGGCATCGTGGCTGCTGCCTGGAAAGCGGGCATTGACAGCTAGGATGAGCTGCCTGTGGTCACACACCAGCTGGACGTTCAGCGAATGGTAGCCCTTCCGGTTGCGGTAATCCTCGGCATTCTCCAGAGGTGCCCGCAAAGCCACATGCGTGCAGTCAATGGCGCCCTGCACCATGGGGAAGCCCGCGAATGCTGCAAAGCCCATTGCACGCTGTTCCTGCTTGGCAAGGGTCATGGAGAAGGAGATGAACTGACGTCTCCTTTTGAAAAGGGCATTGGTCACCTGGCGGATGCAGCAATGCACGGCGAACTGGGAGATGTTGGCAATGTCCCCAGTAGCGGATTGGAAGGAGCCGGTGGCATAGAAGTTGAGAGCCACCGTCACCTTCACTGCCACTGACAGAGACGTCCTGCTCCTCAGCTGTGGCTGCAGATCACCGCCAAGCAGCTGGCAGATCTCTGTGACCACGTCCCTTCTGAATCGCAGCCTCCGAACACACTGCTCCTCAGACATGTTGAGATAGGAGAACTGCTGGCGGTATACCCTGGGTGGGTAAGGCCTCCTTTGCCGACGCCTGTTGCCCCCTCTCCGTCTAGCCAGGGCTGCCACTCTCTCACGGCGTCTGTGAGCCCTTTGGATGTAATTGAGAAAGCCTGCGTTGACACCCATTGCAGCCCCCATAATATGCTGGCAAACAATGAGATGTCAATGAAGGCAAAGACTAGTGGAAAGCTGTGGCCTGAAGCCAGATGTACCTGTCCGAGTGTTGTGCCAAAGCAGAAAGCTATCTACCTTGGTCTCTCTCCAAAGATCCGTTTCTCAAGAAGGAGTGCTGCGAAATGGCAGCCTTTTATATTGCAGGAGGAGTGCCCTTTAATTTGCGCCCCCCGCGCCCCGCATCGGCTGAGCACCGTTCCACTCTAACAGTCGCTAGGGGCGCCAGGCGCACAATGGGGCGTCGCCACTGAATTTCCGGTTGGGGGCTCCCAAAGTGCGTTGCACGAGGAAATGACGTCATGATCTGCGTGCGCAGCTGAGCGCGCGCAAAGACTTTGCGCTGCCGCTAAATCTCTAGTGAAGTTGGGGCGAGGCGCAGTTTGCGCTGCGCCCGGGCGCTAGCCGCCTAGCGCCCGACATCTACTCCTCCTAAGGCGCTAACGGCTGGCGCAACCAACTGAATTTCTAGGCCATAGTGTTAGCAAAAATAACAACAGAAAATGCTGGAAATACTCAGCTGGCCAGGCAGCATCCGTGGAGAGAGAAACAGAGTTAACGTTTCAGGTCTGGAACCCTTCATCAGAACTGGAAAAAGCTGGAGATGTAACAGATATTAAGCAGGTGCAGAGGCGGGGGGGGGGGTGGGGGTTAGGAGGGGAGGAAGAAATAGAAAGAACATCCTGTACTTTTGTAAGAGGCAGGAAAGTTAAAATGTTGCAAATGGGAATGGCAAAAATTATACTGCATGAAAAATGGGGGCAGGGATAATTATCTGAAATTGTTGAACTCAGTGTTGAGTCCGGCAGGCTGCAAAGTGCCCAATCGAAAGATGGGGTGCTGTTCCTCGAGCTTACGTTGAGCTTCATTGGAACAATGCAATAGCCCGAGGACAGAGAGATCAGAGTGGGAGTGAAGTGTAGAATTAAAGTGACAGGCGACCGGAAGCTCAGGGTCACCCATACGGACTGAACGGAGGTGTTCCGCAAAGCGGTCGCCCAATCTGCGTTTGGTCTCCCCAATGTAGAGGAGACCGCATCGTGAGCAGCGAATACAGTATATTAAATTGCAAGAAGTACAAGTAAATCGCTGTTTCACCTGGAAAAGGGGTGTTTGGGGCCCTGGACAGTGGGAAGGGAGGAGGTAAAAGGGCATGTGTTGCATCTCCTGCGCTTGCACGGGAAGGTGCCAGGTGAAGGAGCAGGGCTGTTGGGGGTGATTGAGGAGTGGACCAGGGTGTCCCGGAGGGAGCGGTCCCTTCGGAATGCTGAAAGGGGAGGTGAGGGGAAGATGTGTTTGGTGGTGGTATCACGTTGGAGGTGGCGGAAATGGCGGAGGATGATCCGTTGAATGTGGAGGCTGGTGGGGTGAAAGGTGAGGACACGGGGAACCCTATCATGGTTCTGGGAGGGAGGGGCAGGGGTGAGAGCAGAAGTGCGGGAAATAGAACGGACACGGTCAAGGGCCGTGTCAACCACGGTAGAGGGGAATCCTCGGTTGAGGAAAAAGGAAGACATGTCAGAAGCACTAGTATGGAAGGTGGCATCATCAGAACAGACGCGGCGGAGACGGAGAAACTGGAAGAAAGGAATAGAGTCCTTACAGGAAGCGGGGTGGGAGGAAGTGTGGCCCAGGTAGCTGTGGGAGTCGGTGGGCTTGTAGTGGATGTTTGTTGAAAGCTGATCGCCAGAAATGGAGACGGAGAAGTCAAGGAAGGGCAGGGAAGAGTCGGAGATGGACCATGTGAAGGTGAGGGCAGGGTGGAAATTGGAAGTAAAGTGAATGAACTTATCCAGTTCATGGCGAGAGCAGGAAACGGCACCAATACAGTCATCGATGTATCGGAAAAGAGGTGAGGGAGGGGACCTGAGTAGGCCTGGAACAAAGAATGTTCCACATGTCACATGAACAGGCAGGCATAGCTAGGGCCCATGCGGGTTCCCATAGCAACACCTCTAATTTGGAGGAAGTGAGTGCAGTCAAAGGAGAAGTTGTTCAATGTGAGAACAAGTTCAGCCAGGCGGAGGAGGGTGGTGGTGGATGGGGACTGGTTGAGCCTCTGTTCAAGGAAGAAACAGAGCGCCCGAAGGCCGTCCTGGTGGGGGATGGAGGTGTAGAGGGATTGGATGTCCATGGTGAAAAGGAGACGGTTGGGGCCAGGAAACTGGAAACTGTTAAAGTGACGGAGGGCGTCGGAAGAGTCGCGAATGTAGGTGGGAAGAGACTGGACAAGGGGAGAAAAAATAGAGTCGAGATAGGAAAAGATAAGTTCCGTGGGGCAAGAACAGGCTGAAACGATGGGTCTACCAGGGCAGTCCTGTTTGTGGATCTTGGGAAGGAGATAGAAGCGGGCTGTGCGGGGTTGAGGGACTACGAGATTGGCGGCCATGGAGGGAAGATCTCCAGAGGGGATGAGGTCAGTGACACACTTGGAAACAATGGCTTGATGTTTGCTAGTGGGGTCATGGTCCAGGCGGAGGTAGGAGGAGGTGTTGGAGAGTTGGCGTTCAGCTTCCGCACGGTAGAGGTCGGTTCGCCAAACAACAACAGCACCACCCTTATCAGCAGGTTTAATGATAATGTTAGGGTTGGATCGGAGAGAATGGAGTGCTGCAAGTTCAGAGGGAGTTAGGTTGGAGTGAGTGAGGGGAGCAGAGAAATGGAGATGGCCGATGTCACGTTGGCAGTTAGCAATGAAAAGATCTAGAGAGGGTAGAAGGCCAGAGGGAGGGGTCCAAGTAGAACGAGAATTTAGAAAGCGGGAGAAAGGATCAGCCATGCGGGGGGAAGACTCCTGGCCAAAGAAGTGGGCACGGAGACGAAGGCGACGGAAGAAGAGCTCAGCATCGTGCCGAGCTCGAAATTCATTCAGGTGGGGGCGTAAGGGGATGAAGCTCAGGCCTTTGTTGAGGACTGAACGTTCGGGGTCAGAGAGGGGAAGGTCATAGTGTTAGCAGATACATAGTGTTAGCAGATGCACTATCCCGAGCACCGACAATGAGTCATGTGAGCTCTACTGAGGAAGACGTGGATGTTCATGTGAGTATGGTCACTGCTGCGCTGCCCGTGTCAGACACAAAATCAAAGCAAATAGCAGAAGAAACAGTAAAAGATACAGTGTAACAAACAGTAATAGAGAACATTCATCATGGTTGGCCAAAAGGTTCCTGTCCAAAGTATTATCACATCAGGTCAGAGTTAAGTGTCGCAAGTGGACTATTACTAAACCAGAACAGAATAGTCATTCCACAGGCTCTACGTAGAGACATGCTCAAAAGGATTCATGAGGGACACCTCGGAATTGAAAAATGCAAAAGGAGAGCAAGAGACACTGTTTATTGACCTGGCATAAATAAGGACATTGAGAATTTGATAGGCATATGTGAGACATGTCAGAAACGCCAAAACAAACAAGCAAAGGAACCAATGATAGTAGCTGACTTACCAACAGCACTATGGCAAAAGGTTGGTATGGACCTCTTTCATTTGTATGGTAAAGACTATCTATTAGTGATTGACTACTATTCTAACTATCCTGAGATGGTGCTGCTCTCAAGCACATCAGCAAGCAGTGTCATAATGCATGTTAAATCCATCTTCGCCAGACATGGAATTCACAGGGTTGCCGTTAGTGACAATGGTCTGTGCTTCAACTGTAAGGAGTGGCAACAGTTTGCAGCACATTATGATTTTCAACACATCACATCCAGTCCTCTGTATGCTCAGTCGAATGGTAAGGCAGAGAAAGGTGTTCAAGTTCTCAAACAGCTATTGAAGAAAGCAACAGAAAGCAAGTCTGATCCTTATCTCGCCCTGCTGAGCTACCGAGCCTCCCCTTTAGACTGTGGTTCTTCACCTGCTGAACTCCTAATGGGTCGCAAGTTGCGCAACACGCTACCCTGCTGTGCAAAAGAAAAGCAGAGTAAGGAACTAAGACAGAGACTTCAACTGTTAAAGTCATCCAAAACTCTGAAACCATTGACAAGGGATGATGTTGTCAGGATTGAGGATCCAGATGCATGGAACAGGAAAGCTACAGTTCTTGAGGAAGTAGGACCAAGGTCATACACTGTTAGAACTGAGGAAGGACAGATTCTCAGGAGGAACCGCCGTTCCCTCCTGAAAACACAAGAAACTATCCAAGAGCAAATCGATGACAATGCCGCAACTGAATCTTGTCACTCACCACCAGAACAATCTAACACAAACACACATACAGGCTCTCATGAAAACACATCAGACTTACCTGTGCTGAGAAGATCCACACGTGAAGTAAAAAAAGCCTGATAGACTTAATCTTTGAGTACAAAGAAAACTATAATAAAAGAATGAAAAGCTTAGAGTTCATAAAGTAAAGCTTTGAAAATGTGTTGACTTTTGTGAAGATGCTTATGTCGTTATGATTGATTGATATTGATTTTGTTTAACCTCTAAGGAAGGGGGATGTAATGATCAGTAACATGTCATTCTAGAATGGTACACTAGGTGGGGCTGTATGTTTAGTAGGGGGCTACCCACAAGGCAGTAGTCAAGATGGATGCCTGTACACTAGTCCACATGGCTGAATAAATGACTAACTCAAGCTAGCTGTTCATAATGAAAACGTCTATTTATTTATGAACATAACAAGAGGGAGTGTAGCAAATGTTCACCAGACTTATTCCTGGGAGAGCAAGACTGTCATATGAGGAGAGATTGGGTCTATTAGGCCTGTATTCACTAGAGTTTAGAAGAATGAGAGGGGATCTCATTGAAACGTATAAAATTCTGACAGGGCTAGACAGACTGGATGCAGGGAGGATGTTTCCCCTGGCTGGGGGGTCTAGAACGAGGGGTCACAGTCTCAGGTTACAGGGCAGGACATTTAGGACTGAGATGAAGAGAAATTTCTTCACTCAGAGGGTGGTGAACCTGTGGAAATCTCTACCACAGAAGGCTGTGGAGGCCAAGTCACTGAATATATTTAAGAAGGAGATAGATTTATAGACACAAAAGGTATCAAGGGTTATGGGGAGAGAGCGGGAATATGGTATGATCATATTGAATGGTGGAGCAGTCTCGAAGGGCCGAATGGCCTACTCCTGCTCCTATTTTTCTATGTTTCTATGTCTGGAGGAGTTACCAATCGGCCCATGTTCTTTTATTATGGTGTCGGGAAGAACACTCCTGCTCCTCCCGGCTCCACATTCAGGTATGTGTATTTTAAAATCTTATCTTAAGCCTAACTGGCAGTCTCTTTAAGGCCTACATGTACACCTGGGTTTCCTTGATTTTTCCAGGTCTTAAAGGGACCACACGAGGCCGCCGATGAAAAGAGTAAGTAATTTTTTTTTTCGCTTACCTTAATGTGGAGCCAGGAGGAGCAGTAGTAACGCAGGCTGCTGCTGGCCTGGGCTTGCTGCTCTCTCCCCCTTGCCTCGTCCCTCTCCCAGGATCTACCTGCGAAGCCCCAGATCAGCAAACTGCATGGGAAGGCCCAATTGACATAGGGGGAGAAATTCAGTTGTTAGCGCCACCCGTTAGCGCCTTAAGAGGGCGATAAGTGGGGCGCGAAGCGGCTAGCGCCCGGGCACGGCGAGACCTGCACCTCTCGCGACATTGAGCGGACATTTAGTGGCGGTGCAAAACCGCAACGCCCGCTCAGCTGCGCATGCAGATCCTGATGTCATTTCATGGTGCAACGCCCTTGGGGCGCCCCGAACCGGAAATTCAGTGGCGCCCCCTCCTTTCCGCCTGGCGCTCCCAGCGACTGCTTGACTGGAATGGTTCCCAGTTGCTGTGGGGCTGGGGGGGCGCTATTTAAAGGGGGCTCTTCCTGGCTTCTTAGTGGTAGCCATTTTTGGACCACTCCCTCTGTGAGAGAGAGAGAGATTTGCAGAGAGACAAAGGGAGAGAGCTTTCTGCATTGAGTCAGCGCTCGCACAGGTAATTCTGGCTTCAGCCCAGAACTTTGCAGTTGGATTGATTTTTCAGTACCATAACCTTAAGTGGCCACATACTATGGGGGCTGCAATGGGTGGAAACGTTGGGTTTCTCCATTGCATTGAGAGGGCTCAGAGACGCCGAGAGAGTGCCAATCATGGCCAGATGGAGGAGGGCCAACAGGCGTCGGCACAGGAGGCCTTACCCTCCCAGGGTATTCCGCCAACAGTTCTCATACCTCAAAATGGCTGAGGAGCAGTGTTTTCAGAGGCTTCAATTCAGCAGGGAGGTGGTCACTGAGCTCTGCCACCTGCTTCAGCCAGATCTGCAGCCTCAACTGAGGAGCAGGACGTCTCTGTCGGTGGCAGTGAAGGTGACAGTGGCTCTCAACTTCTATGCCACCGGCTCCTTCCAATCTGCTACTGGGGACATTGCCAATGTCTCCCAGTTTGCGGTGCATTGCTGCATCCGCCAAGTCATGAATGCCCTCTTTAAAAGGAGACGTCAGTACATTTCCTTCCCCATGACCCTGGACAAGCAGCAAGAGCGCACAATGGGATTTGCAAGAATAGCGGGCTTCCCCATGGTCCAGGGCGCCATTGACTGCATGCATGTGGCTTTGCGGGCGCCGCAAGAGAATGCCGAGGATTACCACAACCGGAAGGGGTTCCATTCGTTGAACGTGCAGTTGGTGTGTGACCACAGACAGCTGCTACTAGCTGTCAATGCCCGCTTTCCAGGCAGCAACCACGACGCCTTCATCCTGCACCAGACTTCTGTGGCAGACCTTTTCGAAGCCTCGGCTCACCCAGGAGGCTGGCTTCTCGGGGACAAGGGCTATCCTCTGTGCACCTGGCTGATGGCCCCGCTCCGTGCGCCCAGCACCCCTGCTGAAGAACGATACAATGAGAGCCATCAAGCGACCAGGAACATCATTGAGCACACAATCGGCGTGCTAAAGCAACGGTTCCGCTGTCTGGACCATTCCGGGGGAGCCATTCAGTACTCACCTGAGCGAGTCTCCCATTTCGTTGTAGTGTGCTGCATGCTGCACAACCTGGCAATCCTCAGGACTCAGCCACTGCCAACAGACATTGGAGCACCAGCAGAGGAGGAGGAGGAGGAGAAGGAGTAGCACCAAGATGGGAGGGAGGCACAAAGTGCAAGGGCCGTCCGTCAGCGGCTTATTGCAAGTCGGTTCTAGGCCCCCTCTGAGGGAATGGCTTGTGCCATTGAAAGAACATGAATGGAACCGTTCCGCAACCCCTGAGCCGGTCAAGGCAACAAATAGTTCAAAGAGCAAACATGCACAATCTGAATAAAGACACTTCTTTAGTTAACAAACTGTGTACCCTTCCCGCATGACAAAGTAATAGAGAGAAACCCCAAAAAAAGCAGTCAGACACATAACTGGCTCTCACAACCTGGAGACAATGAACAAAAGAGTTAACAAAAAATGACCATGATCCTCGGCCTTCACTAAAAAAATTAACAGCGTTCTGCCACGCCTCCTACTCCTTGCCCTTCGAGGGTGATCTGCTTCGCTTGCGAGATTGGCCCCTTCCCACCCTGCAGCTCCTCCGCAATGGGACCCCAGTGGCTGCAGCAAGGCTGGGGGAAGGCTGCTGAGTGTCAGAAACTGAGTCGGCAGATGCCCTTGGGGGACGGCCTGGACCAACTCTGGGCCTGGAGGGCCCGGCTGCTGACTGCTCCAACTCTGCATGGGCGGCAGCAGTCTGTCCTACGGGTGGTGGCAGCTGCAGTGGAGAAGTGACACTGTTGCCAGCAGGAATGCTGCCATCCTGACAGAGGACAGGCACGCCCTGGTCGGACGACATGCTGGCACTCCCACGGGGCAGCACTGCAGCATGCGGAGCAATCTGCTGAAGCACAGACTGCTGGCCTTCTGCGGTGCGGCGAGGGCCCCGGCGATTCGTGCCCAATGCAGCGAGGGTGGCAGCAGTCAGTGCTCGTATGGCCTCAATCTGTGTCTGCATCAGACCAGCCCCTGACTGCATTGCACCACTAAGCACTTGCGTGGAAGCCGCCTGTGCTGCACCGAAGTCCTGGACACTCCTTGCCAGTGACCCAATGGATTCAGGCATCCTTGCCACTGCAGCCATGAGCTCAGTGTGCCTCTGCTCCACCTGGGCGCCCATTCCAGTGAGGAGCCGCACCTCTTCTGCGCTCACTGTAGCAGGATTGGAGGATAGACTCTCCCTCCGGGGAGAAGGCTGCCGAGCTTCCCTACCCCGCCCCCCCGCGTTGCTGCAGCCCGCTGGGCCCCGGAGCTTCACCCTCCTCAGACCCTTCCCCCCTGCTCCCCTCCAGGGAAGACGTGTCCCCATTATGGCCATGGGCTGCCTTGGCTGAGGGTGGCACTGATGGTCTGGCTTTCTCTTCCTCCTCGCCTTCAGAATCACTCACAGTGGCAGCTTGAGGGCCCGCCTCCTCACCTGGCGAATCAGCATCTGAAAGCAGTTGCAAGAGTTGCTTTAGCGTGAGGACAGGGCGGCAGCAAGGGAGGAATGAGTGCTGCAATGCACTGTATTGGTTCGATAGTGGCAAAGGATGCTGGTGTGAGGCACAAGTGGAAGGAGAGAGGTCAAAAAGGTGATGACCTTACCATTGCTGTCCAGAACGGGGTCGGCATTTCCAGTGGCGATGGGGCCAATCATTCGGCCTGCCATAATGTGCTGGACTCGCTGCTCCAGATCGCTGAGGTCTTTAAGGTGAGGCCGGCCCCCCCCCGGCCCATTGCTGCTGCCTCCTGTTATGGGCCAGCTTGCCCTGCAAGAGAAAGGACGGGCTCTGAGTACAGTGTGAAGCCCTGATTTTGGCTGCACTGCCTCCCATGGTGGAATAGCCCTTACAGTGTGAAGCCCTGATCTTGGCTGCACTGCCTCCCATGGTCGAATAGCCCTTACAGTGTGAAGCCCTGATCTTGGCTGCACTGCCTCCCATGGTGGAATAGCCCTTACAGTGTGTAAAGTGCTGAATGAGCGTGTGAGTTTCATGAAAGGCCCATAGGTGTTGGATGAGGGCTGGGCATTGGGGCTTTCAGGACCCTTTGGCCATAAAGTGAGGTGCACATGCAGGGATGAAGAGGATACTGAAAAGGGTACTCACCCTGACGACCCGAGTGAGGTCGTTGAACTTCTTCCTGCATTGCACAGGGGTCCTAGACACCATGCTGCTGGAGGTCACTCTGTGAGCCACCTCCCTCCAAGCTTTGCGGTAGTCGGTGGGCAGCGGCCTCCTGCCACTGTCCGGAAACAGGATAGATCGTCTGCGCTCCATTGCGCCAACCAGAACCTGCAGGGCGCCCTCACTGAACTGCTGCGCTCGCTCCCTGGCCCTCTCCATGGTCCTAGGCGTTAGAATGTGGCAGCAGGTCTGTCCAGGCCGAGAATCAGGGCTCCGGTGTGCAGGGTGTGGCTGCAATCCAAGATCTACCCTCCCCTTTAAGAGTTGACCGGCGCCAGCGTGTCTGCGTGCAATCGCTAACTGGCCGCACCTGCGCTGCGCCCGCCCTCAGTGGTAGCGCCTCGCTTCTACGGCTTAGCGCCTTAGGACAGTTGTGCAGCGCCTGCTTTAGCGCTCCAAGCACCTCCTGGGGCAAAGCAGGTCAATTTAGTTGAAGGTGGCGATAATTTGCGCCGGGCGCTAAATTTCACGCCCGCTCAAGTATAACGCCCCAAATGTGGCGATACTGAATTTCTAGGCCATAGAAGATAGGAGCAGGAGTAGGCCATTTGGCCCCTCGAGCCTGCTCCGCCATTTAATGAGATCATGGCTGATCATCCAAATTCAGTACCCTGTCCCTGCTTTCTCCTCATATCCCTTGATCCCTTTAGCCTTAAGAAATATATCTAACACCTTCTTGAATATATTTAATAAGTTGGCCTCAACTGCCTTCTGTGGCAGAGAATTCCACAGGTTCACCACTCTCTGGGTGAAGAAATTCCTCCTCATCTCTGTCCTAAATGGCTTACCCCTTATCCTTAGACTGTGACCCCTGGTTCTGGACTCCCCCGCCATCGGGAACATCCTTCCTGCATCTAGTCTGACTAATCCTGTTAGAATTTTATAAGCGTCCGCGCCTCACCGGTTTTACTGAAATGAGGCCTGAGACTCAATTTGGAGGGAAGCTTGGACTAAAACCCATTGCTGGGCCCGTAAGCCAGAGGTCGATGGATTGAAACCATTCTCTGCTATTTATGTTCTTAACTGGAATGCAGTACACTGCACAGGTGGTGGAAGCAGATTCAATAATAACTTTCAAATGGGAGTTGGATACATACTTGAAAAGGAGAAATATGCAAGGCTATGGGGAAAGAGCAGGTGAGTGGCATTAATTTGATACCTTTTTCAAAGAGCCAGCACAGAAACGATAGGCCTAATGGCCTCCTTCTGTGCTGTATGATTCTATGGACGCATTAGGGCAAGCATTCCAGGCGTAACCGCCCACATCATGCCAGAAACTGGTAAGAATCCAATTACTCAGCCTTTTTTATTAATATAGCTTCATTTCTGAATGGTGGCTCAGACTATCAGCCTTCTCCATAAAGGGATCTTTAGAAACCTAAAAGGATTTGCTTCATTCATTATTTTAACTTTTGCTACGAATCGAAGGCTTTTGTTAACTTTATAAGGACCAAGAATGGCCAGACTGCTTGTTTAAGTGACGAGGGTCATTTTTGACATCGCTATCCAGGCAGTAATGCAGCAGAGCATGTCGCTCGCTCTTATAGAATGCGTCCCATTTTGATCCCATTGGTTTCAGTAGAAGAGCAGGAAAGATTCTGATGAAGGGTCCCAGACCTGAAAAGTTAACTCTGTTTCTCTCTCCACGGATGCTGCCTGGCCTGCTGAATATTTCCAGCATTTTCTGTTGTTATTTTAGGAAAGATTCTCCCCTATCAAACATCAAAAAAACAGATAGCAGCATGATTTTGGTAACTTAGGGCGCGATCTTTCCAACCCTGGAGAGGCGGGTTTGGAGGCGGGACTGCCGGGAATATGGTAGAACCTGGGGGCGGGTACCCATCCCGCCCCAATCCGCCTCCATGCCATCTTCCCAGGAGGCGGGTAGCCGACCCGCGCCGGGTCCCGTCTCCCGGAGGCGGGAAGGGGATTACAGCCACTTAACTGCCAGTTAACAGGCAGATAAGAGGATTATTCTCATTTTACCCACACAAGTGTGGGCTTCCCAAAGGCTGCGAGCCCCGCCAGAGTCACCGAGGTGAGCAGTGGGTCTGCGGGGGTCGGAGAGGTCCAAAAGTGCGCTGTGAAGGTAAGCGATGGGTGCAAGTGTGGAGAGGTGAGTATGTGAGGTTATGTGGAAAGTGTTAGAAAAAGTTTACTTACCTTTGTTTCTTCCTGCAGGCTTCAAACGTTGGGGATGCAGAGAGTCTCACATCTCCGCGGCAGAGATAACAGATGGCTGCTGCATTCTCCAATGCAACAACCATCTAATTTCTGCTAAAGAAAGAGGTTTGATGAGTCTTGAATACAAGAACTCATCAAACTACAGAGAATGTCAGTGTTTGACAGCTTCACAGAGCTTTCAAACGATGACAATTCATTTTGACAGATGAAACGTCATACGCTGACGTTCTCTGTAACCGACTTCCCCTTAATTGGTCTGCTAAGCCCGCTGGGCGGGCGTAACAAGGTCAATCAAGGGAAAATAGCGTGGGTTGACCACAAGTCGATGGAGGCGGGACTAAAACCCAGCAAGTGGGAGTCCCGCTTCCAAAAGCTCCCCATTGGCAAAATCCAGCCCTTAATCGCTCTTAAAAATGGAATTCCTATCGACCTATTGACTAGACGGCAAATCCAGAATAATAATATGAAATGTGTTACAGTAATGAATCTGAGATACATTAATGAGGAAAACAAAGGAACACAATAGCTGAGGCTTTTACCTGGAGCTTGGAATAACAAGTTCAACAATCCGTACTGACGTCTCTGTCTTTGTACTGAAAAGGTAAAAAGAAAACAACATTCTTCTTGTGGTTAAAGTGCAATGTTCATTTCATACTGTCAGCAAAAATTTACAAAATGTGATGGCAATTTTTTTATTCTATTCTCACCTTGTGCAAACAAGTAGCAATATAACCATTCGTTGACAGTATGGGGCATAATATTAAGTCATGAATAGAAAGCACCTCACAATACCAGTACTTATTTTCTTGTCATTCGTTGAAGGCTGTTATTATATGACTAATTGCAGATCCCTATTATTGTGAATCCCTATTTCCTGCTAAAAAAAATGTATCTTCACTCCCTTGCTAATCCTTTGTTGGGTCGTATTATTCTCAAAATGGCAGGAACTAAATCTATACACAGTAATATTCCCAAAACAGGTAACCTAGCAACTATGCAGAGCTTTACTTGCTTGCAGTTATCAAATTGGAGGACTATTAACTTATATTTAAATATGAGAGCCATGGGACACATTTTTGGTGTTGCTTGTGAGACACTGTAGCGCACACATTTCCCAAAATAACTTCATGTGATATAAATACTGCAATAGATAGCCCATTGTGGACTTCTTCCACAGGAACCCTTGTTTCTTCTCCAAATAAGTGACGCTCTGTTAACGTGAAGTGGTTTCCCCAGACACTTTCCTGTAGTTTTATTCTAAGTCACTGGCCTTACCAATCGAGCTGATTTAACAGATTTTGATTTCCAAGCCTTCTCAATGTATCCCACTCATGAAGACGAATTTAAGTTCCAGAAAATTTTGTAACATTTGGACGTTGTCCCTGTGTTCTTAGATAAATGTCAAGATTTTTCTGCCCTGGAGGGAGCTCGGCCTGGAGAAATTTTGAGCTGCGCTCCTGGGCCTGGTTGATATTCCAGAGTCGGATCGATTCGAATATTTTTGGTCAGGAAGCTTGCTTTGGCGTGGCTACAAATTGCCTCAGGCACCTGCCGCAGTTTAACATGGTCGACAGCATCTGGAGCAGCTGAATTGTTTTTTTTAATTTTATAATTGTGAGGCTGAGGAGTTGAATCGATTGCCAGTCAGGGGATTTAAATTTAACTTTGCATGCCATAGTAGCTTGGGCACCAGGAACATACCAGTATTCCTAGTATCTGTCATTGCTACAGAGCGTGTGATGGGACTTACATTGCAGGACGCATTCAGCATCATTTGCATTTCATGTGAATACACCCATGCATATTAGGCCAGCTACACTCTACATCCCCCTATGACTTCTGGCGGAAATCCTGGTAATGATGGGAGTCCATAGGGAGCCAGCGGAACAGCCTCCTGCCTGATTATTGCCTCCACCTGCTGGGGTGATATGAGAGAGCTTGCATAACTCTAATGAAACATCCTGGCTTAGATTCTGCAGTATTGGGCACATTCCCCAATCTCTGGGAAATGCTGGTTGTGTTTTCAGCAAGCTAGTGAGGTCCCACATTGTTTGGGGATCCTACCAATCGGTTGGGTCTGCGAAATCAGGTCATTTCTAGGATCACCATATACTCCCTGCATATTTTTCACTGAAAGTGTGTGGCCAGTTAGTGGATGGAGAGTCCCGAGCACAGCAGCTCTTAAAGGTTTGTGGGACAAATTTTGGCCAGAACTTCCCTGTCTCCCCTTTGACTAGTGCCGTGGGATCTTTAACATCCACATGAAAGAGCAGACGGGACCTAGGTTCAATGTCCCATTCAAAAGATGGCACCTCTGACAGTGCAGCACTCTCTCAGTACGCCACTGAATTGTTAGCATAGACGCTCAAGTACCTGGAGTGGGGCTTGATCATATGATTCTCTGACAGAGGCAGGTGCCTCCACTGAGTCAAGGCTAGCACTTAAACCGGCAGAAAGAGGGCACTCATAACAAGTGGGTCACAAGGTCCCATTAGAGGGCAGCAGTAAGCCACCACACTTGCTCTTCGTACTAAAGTGACACTTAGAAGGACATTAGGAAGTAGACTGCACACACCTACACTGACACCAACTGTGAGAAAAAGAGTCTAATACAATAGATATTACAAAGAGAAAAGTTTGTGGAATCCATAGAGAGAGAGAGAGATGGATCTACCTTGACTTTGTGCGACAGTGTAAAACGGGTCATAGCGAGTCGGCAGCCCGTTTTACATCTCCCCGATTTTTATTTCCATTGACACCATTCCCACCAGCTTTAGGCAGGAGTCAATGCTACGGCATGCAAACGAAACCCAAGAGTTAAAATCTTCTGGGCGTGATATTCCGGAGGATCCGGATGGATCACCGCCTGCTTCGGCCCCCTCACCTGCCCCGAGTTAAAACCACCCAGTGAGTGTCCTTTTTAGAAACTTTTAGCTGATTCTTTAATAAATGAAATACGGGCACTTCAGCACCAATGGAGCATGCCCCTCAACTACAACATGGCAACTGACCGTCAGACAGGGACTGGAGGACAAGGTAAACCAGCAGCACTTACATCCTTCCGGAGCAGGATTGAACATATTGGCCCAGATATTCCAATCGCAGGCCTCTTGCGGGCGGAGGACAGCAATCTGGAAAAATCTGCGCCCTTACCTGTTGGCTCCCGGGATGTGCACAATTCCGATGCTGGGCCTCTCCAAACTGCCGGTGCGCAGGGCCCACGTATCCCAGAGGCGCAGGTAGTTCACAGCGTCCCTGGGATCATGTGGGCCATGGGGAGCCAATCACAGAAGGGAATCTCCCTTCATACATTTGACAGGAAGACCTGTCAAATATATGAATGGAGATCACCCCCAAAACATAGTAAAACTTTAAATAATTTTTTTTAAATCACTTTTTTAAAATGACTTGAAATTACAATAAATTAACTATTTTAAACAAAAATTTAAATTTTTGAAAAATATAATTAAAGTTTTTTACGGAGCTAAAAATAAACTTACCTTTTTTAAAGTATTTTTAAATGACAAATCAGTGAAAATTTTTTTTTTTACCACTCTTATCCTGGTAAAAGCAGGCCTTACTCCTGTTTTTACCAGGCACAAGAATTGTAAGGGTTTTCTGCGGGTGGAGGGTCTCCAAAAAGCGGAACTCTCTGCCCGCAGAGGCCCTTCTCCAGGGCAGCCGGAGGGTCTGTCAAGAGCTTTCTTGACAGATCGGAAATGCCGGTTTCCAGCACATGCGCAGTGCATGCCTGAAACCGACATTTCCGATGTCCCTACGGGTGAGTACACAGCGCGTACCCACCCGTAGGGATTGGAATATCCAGCCCAATAGATCAAAATAGCTCTTTCTCACTAGGCAGACAATTGTGACAACTTTACCATTCAGGTAGATAGAGTGTGCACGGCAAATGTCCAGCTATGTGGTGCCTTTTGTTTGCTTTGGACTCAGAGAATGACACATGAGTCTCCAAACTTTTGCAAACATTTAAAATGAGGGAATTTCGAATGCAATTAACTGGTGATATATGTTAGCAATTTCCCTCCAGGGCAGCAGCCCATAGAATTGTAGATATCCTCAGGCAGTACAGGAAACTTCTGCCCTCCCCTTTGACTTTGTGATGATCCCCAGTCGAAATCTCGGGGACGGGGTCATTTCAATTATAAGAGCGGGCGCCCAAACCTCTAGCAGCACAGGCACCTGCCCCCACAGAGATGCCCCGCTCCTCAGGCCCCAGTGTGAAGGGTGGTGTAATAGTGGCAGCCAGTATGTGGAATGAGTTGAACCGTACCAGCTTCCACAAGGTCTTTTGTCGGTCCCACCGGTTGTGTCCAGACCAGGCAAGCAGACTGGACCTCCGGACTCCAATTTAAAAAAAAATTAACTCAGATCAGCCATTGCCTGTGGGGTAGGTGGGGGTGGGGGCGGGCAGGTGCCTAGGCAATTCACCCGCCATGGGAAGATAGGCACTGGAGATGCAAACAAAGTGATGCACCCACCTGACCCATGCAAATGAGGCGCCCTCCCATTGATCCCAGGAACTCCAGGATTGTGACCGAAGGAATTCTGTGGCCTCAATGTTTCAGTTGATCTAAGGTTACATATGACAAGATATTACACAGAGATGTTATGGTTTGAAGCAAAACAGAACTTTCCTTCCATCATGGAATCATCTGCATTCAACAGCTCCATTGCGCTGTTTCCAATCATGATCCGTAGTGAGTGCATTGCAGTGGAAATATTGCAAAATATGTCATGAAAACTGCTTTGTGGTTTGACTAGTGAGTAATACATAATTTCTTTCCTGTATTTTTTCCAGTGCAGATTTGAATTACCTAAAGATCATACTGTCAGACCCACACATACATGAAAATAGAGGCAAAAGAAATTGTATTTTGACACTTATCAAAATGTTCACTATTCACATGAGTAAACAAGATTTAGATGGGGTTAGAATCTACATCACATGTTTATTAATGTAACAATTAAGCAAATGTAAACCACAAATAAAATATATAGGCCCCAAATTTCCTTGCAGCCTGTGGGGAGGTCGGAATGCTGGGAGAGCAGGACTTCTGCCCGTCAGTGATGTGTGCTGCTAACCCCGCCAGAATTATGGGGTCAACTGATTAGCATTATTACACAGTTGGTAGCTTGATACTTGAATAGGATCTGAGTGCAAAAAGCACTTGGGCTAGACAGGAGGCATCCTAGGGATTTTAAGGAAAATCAAGGTTTTTCTGGCAGAACTGCTAGAACAAGTATTTAGGAATTCCTTAGATAAAGGGGTGGTACCAGGGAAGTGGAGAATGGAAATGCTCTTAGGGGGATCTAAGGAACTTTAGATCTAGAATTGACCATCAGATAAGCTGGTGGAACATTTGGGATGATATAGCCTAGAAGGACAAGGGCAGCAGGTGCATGGGAACAACATCACCTCCAAGTTCCCCTCCAAGTCACACACCATCCTGACTTGGAAATATAGTGTCGTTCCTTCATCGTCGCTGGGTCAAAATCCTGGAACTCCCTCGCTAACAGCACTGTGGGAGTACCTTCACCACATGGACTGCAGCGGTTCAAGTAGGCAGCTCACCAGCATCAATAGTGGATGCATTGCTGGTCATCTTCCAAAATTCTATAGACACTAGAATAGTTCCCATGGATTGGAGGGTAGCTAATGTAACCCCACTATTTAAAAAAGGTGGTAGAGAGAAAACGGGGAATTATAGACCAGTAAGCCTGACATCGGTAGTGGGGACAATGCTAGAGTCCATTATAAAAGATGTAACAGCAGAGCACTTGGAAAACAGTGACAGGATCGGACAAAGTCAACATGGATTTACAAAAGGTAAATCGTGCTTGACTAATCTACTGGAATTTTTTGAGGATGTAACTGGTAGAATAGATAAGGGAGAACCAGTGGATGTGGTGTATTTGGAATTTCAAAAGGCTTTCGATAAGGTCCCGCATAAGAGATTAGTGTGTAAAGTAAAGTTAAGGAATTCTCTACCACAGAAGGCAGTAGAGGCCAACTTATTAAATATATTCAAGAAGGAGTTAGATATATTTCCTAAGGCTAAAGGGATCAAGGGATATGGGGAGAAAGCAGGGACAGGGTACTGAATTTGGATGATCAGCCATGATCTCATTAAATGGCGGATCAGGCTCGAGGGGCCGAATGGCCTGCTCCTGCTCCTGCTCCTATCTTCTATGTTTCTATCTTCTCAAGGGCAATTAGGGATGGGCAATAAATGCTGGCCTTGCCAGCGACACCCACATTTAATGAATGAATAAAAAAAAGCCTAATTGCTCAGAGTGAGCATTAATTTACAAAAGAAAAGTCATAACATACCAATTTTCTAATAAAGTAAGTGCAGGCAGCAGCCTAGTCAATCTGTGTTGTAGCCTTTCTAAAGCCTCACTATCCGTCCCATAGTGTGGCGCCCAATATTGCACACAGTACTCTAACTGAGGCTTTATTAACGTTGTATGAAAGATCATTATTTACCTGTTGGTTTTTATATTGTATACCACATGTGATAAAAAGTAGAATTTCATTAACTTTTTGTTTATGGCATTATCAACCTGAAGTGTTGCCTTTAATGTCCTGTGAATCTGCACCCCGCAAATCTCTCTGCTCCTCCACAGCACAGAGCCTACTTCCATTCAGATTACAATTCATGCTGCTTTCTGTGTCAATATGCAACACCTCACACTGACTGACAGTGAATTCTATCTGCCACTTTTTAGCCCATTCCACTTTTCAATATCTCTTTGCACCTGACCGGTACTGGGTTTGTGCGTGACCAATTACCGCCCCATCAGTCTACTCTCAATCATCAGCAAAGTGATGGAAGGTGTCATCGACAGTGCTATCAAGCGACACTTACTCACCAATAACCTGCTCACTGATGCCCAGTTTGGGTTCCGCCAAGACCACTCGGTTCCTGACCTCATTACAGCCTTGGTCCAAACATGGACAAAGGAGCTGAATTCCAGAGGTGAGGTGAGAGTGAATGCCCTTGACATCAAGGCAGCATTTGACCGAGTGTGGTATCAAGAAGCCCTAGTAAAACTGAAGTCAATGGGAATCAGGGGGAAAACACTCTACTGGCTGGAGTCATACCTAGCACAAAGGAAGATGGTTGTGGTGGTTGAAGGTCAATCATCACAGCCCCAGGACATCGCTGCAGGAGTTCCCCAGGACAGTGTCCTAGGCCCAACCATCTTCAGCTGCTTTATCAATGACCTTCCCTCCATCATAAGGTCAAAAATGGGGATGTTCGCTGATGACTGCACAATGTTCAGTGCCATTCACAACTTCTCAGATAATGAAGTAGTCCATGCCCGCATGCAACAAGACCTGGACGACATTCAGGTTTGGGCTGATAAGTGGCAGGTAACATTCGCACCACAGAAGTGCCAGGCAATGACTATCTCCAACCAGCGAGAGTCTAACCACATCCCCTTGACATTCAATGGTATTACTATCACCAAATCTCCCACCATCAACAACCTGGGGGTCACCATTGACCAGAAACTTAACTGGGCCAGCCACATAAATACTGTGGCAACAACAGCAGATAAGAGGCTAGATATTCTGCGGCGAGTGTCTCACTTCCTGACTCTCCAAAGCCTTTCCACCATCTACAAGGCACAAGTAAGGAGTGTGATGGAATACTCACCACTTGCCTGGATGAGTGCAGCTCCAACAACACTCAAGAAGCTCGACACCATCCAGGACAAAGCAGCCTGCTTGTTTGGTACCCCATCCACCGCCTTAAACATTCACTCCCTCCACCACTGGCGTACCATGGCTGCAGTGTGTACCATCTACAAGATGCACTGCAGCAACTCACCAAGGCTTCTTCGGCAGCACCTCCCAAACCTGCGACTTCTTCCACCTAGATGGACAAGGGCAGCAAGTGCATGGGAACACCACCACTTCCAAGTTCCCCTCACCATCCTGCTTAAAAGTATATCACTGATCCTTCATCGTCGCTGGGTCAAAATGCTGGAACTCCCTACCTAACAGCACTGTGGGAGTACCTTCACCACATGGACTGCAGCGGTTCAAGAAGGCGGCTCACCACCACCTTCTCAAGGGCAATTAGGGATGGGCAATAAATGCTGGCCTTGCCAGCGATGCCCACATCCCATAAACAAATTAAAAGAACAGTGCAAATCCCAATATTAGGATTTTAATGGGGTGAGAATAGGCAACCAGCCTACCACCTCAGTTTGCTCATCCAACAACTGTTGGGCACTCCAGTGGAGGCGTGCCTGATGAAACCTAGTGCTAAGGTGCACCATGGGACCATTCCAGATTGGAGGATATTGAGGTAGGCCCTTGCACTAGTTTTCTTCACGACCCCTTCCCCTGGTCACTGAACAGTCATGAGGATGAGCCAGGTGAGATAGAAACCCAGGAATGTCACCTGCCACCTCATTAAATCCTATTACTGAGCCTTTGTCTAGTCCTTGTGCAGGTCCTATAACTCCCATTGGGGTGCGGCGGCAGGGGGCTGGGGGTAGTGAAGATCAAACTTCCCAATGAGCTATAGCAAGATTTTTTTCAACTTTGGTTCTCTCAGAATGACCTTTGACCCTCAGAGCTTACTGGTTGCTATTGGGGAGCACCGGTCAGCAGCCAGGAGCACAACTGCAGCTGCACTCCTGTTTTCATCCTGATTTTCTGGGGCAGAGCCAAGGCCAGAGGTAGGCCACTTGCATGCCCATATGGTCTGGCATCTCATTGGACACCTATTGAAGAAAGTTGGCCATATGGTCTTTTCCAGCCTTGAGATTTCCTGGGGATGAAATTGGTCTTTGGCTCTAGTGCAAAATGAAAGTTAATGGAAAAGAAAATCGGTCTGGTTGTAAAACGGGCTGTCGTTCCACTATCACCTGTTTTGCGCTACCAGCAAAAGACCATTTACACCTCCCTATGTTTCTTTCTGTCCCCCTCAAATCCTCACAGAGGAAATATCCATCACTAGAGACTTTTCTTATGCAGGATTTATTGTTGTGATTCTTTTTTCATTAAAATATGTTTATTTCTTGAGTACCACTTCAAAAGCTATCTTCTACCTGATGCAGCCTTGAAGGACTTCTCTTCAGAAGTCTTTTAGTGAGGTTTAACAAGAACATAATAAGAACATAAGAAATAGGAGCAGGAGTAGGCCATACTGCCCTTTGAGGCTGCTTCGCCATTCAGTAAGATGATGGCTGATCTTCGACCTCAACTCCACTTTCCCACCCGATCCCCATATCCCTTGATTCCCTTAGAGTCCAAAAGTCTTTCGATCTCAGCCTTGAATATACTCAACGACTGAGCATCCGGAGCCCTCTGGGGTAGAGAATTCTGAAGATTCGCAATCCTCTGAGTGACGAAATGCCTCCTCATCTCAGTCCTAAATGGCCGACCCCTTATCCTGAGGCTATGCCCCCTAGTTCTAGACTCTTCAGCCACGGGAACAGCCTCTCAGCATCTACCCTGTCAAGCTGGATCAGTACCTTATATGTTTCAATGAGATCACCTCCCATTCTTCTAATCTCCAGAGAGTATAGGCCCATTCTACTCAACCTCTCCTCATAGGACAACCCTTTCATCCCAGGAATCAATCTAGAGAACCTTTCTTGCACCCCCTCTAATAATAGTGTAAAAAGAAAAAGCGGAAAAATAAAATAAAAGCTAAGTTGTTAAGTAATTAAAGTGTTACAACCATGTGCCGATAAGCTGTTACTTGGCACATGAAATAAGAGTGAGCAAAGCAAAAAATGAAACACTTAACCATATTGCGTAGAAGACAGGAACACAGGACAATTCTTAGATTTAAATAACTTAACCATATATATGAAATAAGCACAGACATACCAAATGATTTTGTTCGACTTAATCTAAGGTTGTGTCAGCCCTCAGTAAAGGGGTCATGTGTACTTCCCACAAGGAATTCCGCACTTCTACATACCTGTCCATTTGACTTCTCCATCTAAAGGAAACTTACTCATAAGAGATCATCGCTAAAACTGCTCATAAATTACATATCCAAGGAGCATTCATCTGGCTTTTCTCATTTTAAAAATAGGGTTGTTCCTAGCGACTAAATATCCCATCAAACCTACATACATCTTGGGTTATGGGTATGAATTGTTGATGGATCGCCAGAGGACTTTGTCAACACCAGTCTAATTATATTTGCAGAGACTATTGCTTTGCAAAAAAGTAGAGCCTGACTCCCTCAGTGGTATGTACAGTATTGAGGCATTGCAATAAATCATTAGTGTTTCATTGAGATTTCAGCATTTAGCATTCAAAATCAAGGACCAGTTATCACAGAATCACAGAATCACAGAAACCCCACAGTGCAGATAGAGGCCATTTCGGCCCATCGAGCCTGCACCGACACATATCCCACCCGATCCCCGTAACCCCTACACCAACACATATCCCACCCTATCCCCCTAACACTAAGGGTCAATTTTTATCATAGCCAATCAACCTAACCCGCACATGTAACCGTGGGATTTAGAAAAGGGGCAAAAGTTGTAATCCAACATGGTCGGAGGATGAGTATGAAGCATACAATCTAGACAAGAGCAACTCTAATCATAATGAATCATATTTCATGTCAGGGCCTATCAGTAGTCACTTTGGGTGGCATGGTCAGGCTAGGACTGGACACAAGAGCCGAAAAAAAAACAAAATAGAGAATCTAATCAGACTAAACATACAAATCCTCCCTATGACATCAGCCAGAAGACATTTGAGGGCCACTGCACTATGTTCACAATTCAAGCAATGCTGAAGGAAAACTTTCAATTAGTTGCTGCTTTAGTTTTACCTTCTTACTGCTGCATTTACAGAGAAATATATCCACAAAAGTAACTAGTTGGGTTAAATTTTCATCCTCTCTGAACGGGCGATAATCCGGTGGAACAGATTGCCTGCCCGTTATACGGAATGAAAATGGGGCAGAGTCTATAACGGGTTGATTATCTGCCAGGCGGTGAAGATGAAAATTTACCCCATTATTTCAGTGTGACTGGTGCATAAGGTCGGGATTTCCTGACAATGCAAACTATGTAACATTGTAGCTTCTTTGCTGAATTTACTGAAGCTCTTTTTCCTCTATTTGTGGGAGGTAATGTTTTCGCCATCCAAACTCTCATCCACTTGTTAGTACCTATGTAAAGTAAATCAAGGGCAGATCGTTGTTAAATTCAGCAAGGTAATTTCTACATCTATTTTACATTGGGGAGGTGACACAAAACAGAAGTGGATTACAATGGAGCATTTTAAAGTATTTACAATATTTTAAAGCAATCCAGCTAATATCATCTGAATGATCTCTATTATAAGCATATTTGAATGTGTTGCAATCAATTTGAAACTGGATCGAGAGCGAAAATCAAAAGCAATAAACTTCATGACTGATTTGGCATTTGTGCTCCAAGGTGTTTAAACAGGCATGGCTTCCTCTGGATAGAGCCACAGGGAGAGATCATGGAGATATGGTAAAGCATGTCCGCTAGATTCTGGTAGTTCCCACTGTCTGCAGATCAGAGACCATAGGGTAGATTTTAACTTTTAGGTGGATGACATAGCAACGAAGAGGTCGCTGTGATTTTGAGGCCTGGATCTCATTTGAATCCAACTGGCGAGCTGCAGAATCCGAACGGGCATCCAGAGGCAGCTTGCAGGCTTTGCGCCACAGGATGTCCGCTGGCTGGGACATCGCCAACAGCTGCAGGTGGATCCTGGGAGAGAGGGCGGGAGGTGGGGCCGAAGCGAGCGAACCTGGGCTGGCAGCAACCCGCACTATTTCCGTGGGCTCTGAAGGAGCACTCCTACTGACCCCATTTTGAGGCCGTTATTGCCCCATTAACGTCAATTTCCACCGATTAAAATCCCCCCCCCCCACCATGCATACATTAGGGACCATAAACATTTTTATTGCTACGTTTTCTCCCCTAATCTCCTGACAGCAGTGATTCATCAGTACCTCACCCAAATGGAACTTCTTCATATGTGAATTGGGGCAGCAATCATTGGCAGGTTATGCAACCATACGAAACATCATTCAAATGAATCAAAAAAGATTTACGAGGATGATACCAGAACTGAGAGATTGTAACTATCAGGAAAGATTGAACAGGCTGGGGCTCCTGTCTCTAGAAAGAGAAGGCTGAAAGGTGACCTGATAGAGGTCTTTAAAATTCTGAACAGGTTTGATAGGGTAGATGTAGAGAAAATGTTTCTGTTTGTGGGGGAATCCAAAACTATGGGTCATAAGTATAAGATAGTCACTAATAAATCCAATAAGGAATTCAGGAGAAACTTCTTTACCCAGAGAGTTGCCTCATGGAGTAGTTGAGGTGAATAGCATAGCTGCATTTAAGGGAAGGCTAGATAGGTGCAGGAGGGAGAAAGGAGTAGAAGGTTATGCAGACAGGGTTAGATGAAGTAGGGTGGGAGGAGGCTCGTGTGGAGCATAAGCACTGGCATAGACCAGTTGGGCCTGTTTCTGTGCTGTGAATTCTATGTAATTCTATATGCTGTAATCATTCAACTTCCACACACATTCTTTCCAGCAGGGAATCCCTGGATGATAATCAGAAGTGGGAGCGTTGGCTGTTTTTTTCTAACTGCAATACCCAGCGCACTCCAGCTGAGAACAGTTAACTCAGAACAAACCAAGGATCAAATCTGGGGTCTTCTTAGACTGTAAAGCTCAGTAACACGCCATGTGGGGCACATTACCCACTGAGTCATCAGAAATGCAATGCTCAAATACACAGTAGGGTTGATGATGTAACTTTTAATGATCCCTAAAGAGCAAGGCTGTGGGAAGGTGAACTTGTAAGTTCTCCCATTCCTGGGGAAGGTGAGGGGAGACTTTTGTGTAGAAGGTACAACCCAGAAGGTTCAGTGGAGATTGAGAGAGAGCGAGATTGGTGTTTTGTCCGGAAAAAGTTGAAAGCTCTGTTACCAGATGCTTTTGTTGGTTTTCATAAACTAGTAATGAAGTTGCGATACTGTGAGAGAAGATTAGCAGCTGCTTTGATGTGAAATATTTATACAAGATCACAAGATAATTATTACCCTTCAAAAGCAATTCATTGTCTGTGAAGCACTTTGGGACATCTTAAGGACATTGAAGATGTTATATAAACACAAGTTCTTTCTTTCTCCTGTGGGCTACCATTACTGGATCCCTAACTATCACCTTCACTATCCCTTCTATCCTTCCTCAATGTGTCCTGCACTAGTCCCAAGTCGGCAAATCACCATTCTCTAGGCATTGTGTTTGTAACACACATGCTTTATTCACCTGCCTGAGCCAGGGGTTCCCTACCAATTACATAGAATTAAATAGAATGTTCAGCACATAACCAGTCCATTTGGCCCAACTAGCCTGTGCTGGTGGTTATACTCCACATGAGCCTCCTCCCATTCCATCTACCTCATCTCAGCCTTTCAGCTTGTCTTTCTATTCCTTTTTCTCTCATGTACTCGTATAGTTTCCTTTTGAAAGCATCTAAGCTATTTGCCTCAGACACTTCCTGTGGTAGCGAGTTCCACATTCTAACCATTCTCTGAGTAAAGAAATTTCTCCTTATTTCCCTATTGGATTTATTAGTAACTATCTTGTATTTATGGCCCCTGGTTTTGGAATATCCCACATGTGGAAACATTCTCTCCACATCTATCCTGTCCAAATCATTCATAATTTTAAAGACCTCGATCAAGTCAACTTTAATTCTTCCCTTTTCTAAAGGAAAAAGCTCCAAGCTGTTCAATCTTTCCCGATAGCTGTAATCCCTCAGTTCTGGTACCATCCATGTAAATCTTTTTTGCACTTTCTCCATTGCTTCTATGTCCTTTTTATAGTATGGAGACCAGAACTGTGCACAGTACTCTAAGTGCGGCCTTGTCAGGGTCCTATACAAGTTTAACATAACTTCGCTACTTTTGAATTCTACACCCCAAGAAATAAATTCCAGTGCTGTGTTAGCATTTTTAATTGCTTTGCTAACCTACGATGCTGCTTTTAATGTTTGTTCACCTGTATCTCTTTGCTCTTCTACCCCATTCAGTTTCTTATTTTCTAAGGTGTAGGTGATGTTTCCATTTATCCGACCAAAGTGCATCACTTCACATTTATCTATGTTAAAATTAATTTGCCACTTAACTGCCCAGTCTGCAAGTTTTCTAATGTCTTCTTGTATTATGTTGCATTTGTATTGTTAGCTATACCCCCAGTTTGTTATCATCTGCAAATTTTGATATTGAGTTACTTGTTCCTGAGTACAAATCATTAATGTAAATTATGAACAACAGTGGCCCCCAGCACTGATCCTTGTCGAACCCCGTTTTTTACCTTTTCTATCTGAATAACTACCCTTTACCTCCATTCTCTGCTTTGTAATTTTTAGCCAATTTGCTATTCATTAAGCTATTTGTCCCCTGACTCCACATACAAAAATACGAACATACGAATTAGGAGCAGGAGTAGGCCACTCGGCCCTTCGAGTATGCTACGCCATTCAATAAGATCATGGCTGATCCGATTACTCCACATTCCCGCCTACCCCCGATAACCTTTCACCCCCTTGCTTACCAAGAATCTATCTACCTCTGTCTTAAAAATATTCAAAGACTCTGCTTCCACCGCCCTCTGAGGAAGAGAGTTCCAAAGACTCACGACCCTCTGTGAGAAAAAATTTCTCCTCATCTCTGTCTTAAATGGGCGACCACTTATTTTTAAACAGTGACCCCTAGTTCTAGATTCTCCCACAAGAGGAAACATCCTCTCCACATCCACCCTGTCCAGACCCCTCAGGATCTTATATGTTTCAATCAAGTCACCTCTTAGTCTTCTAAACTTCAGCAGATACAAGCCTAGCCTGTCCAACCTTTCCTCATAAGACAACCCGCCCATTCCAGGTATTAGTCTAGTAAACCTTCTCTGAACTGCTTCCAACACATTTACATCCTTCCTTAAATAAGGAGACCAATACTGTACACAGTACTCCAGATATGGACTCACCACTGCCCTGTATAACTGAAGCATAACCTCCTTGCTTTTGTATTCAATTCCCCTCGCAATAAACAATAACATTCTATTAGCTTTCCTAATTACTTGCTGTACCTGCATAGTAACCTTTTGTGATTCATGCACTAGGACACCCAGATCCCTCTGCATCTCAGAGCTCTGCAATCTCTCACCATTTAGATAATATGCTTCTTTTTAATTCTTCCTGCCAAAATGGACAATTTCACATTTTCCCACTTTATACTCCATTTGCCAGATCTTTGCCCACTTACTTAATGTATTTATATCCCTTTGTAGCCTCCTTATGTCCTCTTCACAATTTACTTTCCTACCTATCTTTGTGTCATCAGCAAATTTAGCAACCATACCTTCGGTCCCTTCATCTAAGCCATTTATATAAATTGTAAAAAGTTGAGGCCCCAGCACTAATCCCTGTGGTACACCACTCGTTATATCTTGCCAATCAGAAAATGATCCATTTATGCCTACTCTCTGTTTCCTGTTAGCTAGCCAATCTTCTATCCATGCCAATATGTTACCCCCTACACCATGAGCTTTTATTTTCTGCAAAAGCCTTTGATGTGGCACCTTATCAAATACCTTCTGGAAATCTAAGTACAGTACATCCACCCGTTCCCCTTTATCCACAGCACATGTTACTTCCTCAAAGAACTCCAATAAATTGGTTAAACATGATTTCCCTTGCACAAAACTGTAGTGTATGTACCTTGAAGAAGGAACTATATTCTGCAGCCCCTGTATACTGCAGTACCAGTAGTGACCACCCCTGTATATAAGCCTGTTCAGTAACTTTGTATAGTAGTTCCAGTTTTGTCTCCATTCAGAAAACACCTGTTATAACCAACTTCTGCAGTCCGTGTCTCAATTACACACGGACATTACATTGGCGACGAACAGATCCGAACTTACCTGCAGTTCTGCACCACCTCACAGGGATCCATCCCTGAAGCGAAGTTATTGGAGGTCGAAGCCAGAAGGAAGAAATCCAAAAAGAAAACAAACAGACAGGGGAAACGGGCATCGACCATGGGCAACCGCCCTCTGATTCATCGAATTCGAAGATTTGCAGGAGAGGCTGTCGAAAGCTGGGCTTGGTTCTCCAGTCTATGGTGTTCCAGCTAATTGGGCTGGTGGCAGGTAGTACACTGATCCTTCCTGGGCTGAGGCGAGCTAGAGCTCGATCGGGTGGCTTTTCAACGGGGCTGAGCAGCATTGTCGGGAAAGAGGAGAGAGAGAAAGAGAGTGGAGCACACAGGGCGCGGCCAGTGCTACGAAGCCGGGCAGCATACAGACCCGAGAAGAGGGAGGAAAGTGTCCCATAGGGTCTGACCTGATGACGGGAACAGTGATTAAAATAAAGGAAAAAGAAGTTAGAAGCGCAGAAAGCCGCGAGGAGCTGCAGTTTGCCACGGGGACCGCGGAGAGCGGCGTTGGCAGCAGTGCGGGGGGAAGCGCGCGAAGACCATAGGGCATCGCCATCAAGGCATAAAAATGCCAGCAACAGCGCTGGCAGCAGCGGAAAAGACAGAAAGCGCGGGAAGCGCCACCTTAGATCTCCAAGATGCCGAAGACTGGCAATATCACTGCCTTCGATAATGAAATAGAAGACTGGACCACATATGTGGAAAGAGTCGAAGTATATTGCAAGGCAAATGAAGTAGCCGATGAGAAAAAGGCAGCGGTACTACTAAACTTAATGGGTGCAAGAACGTACGGCCTATTGCGGAACCTGATCACTCCAGTCAAACCGATGGGGAAGAGTTTTAACAAAATTGTTGATATCCTACAGGAACACCTAAATCCTACACCGCTGCTGATAGCAGAAAGATTTAAATTCCACAAGAGAAAACAGCATAAAGATGAGAGCAATGCTGATTACCTTACGGAACTACGCAAGCTATCAAAGCACTGCCAGTTCAGAGCAGGACTGGCAGATACCCTACAGGACAAATTTGTCTGTGGACTACTGAGTGAAGGAACCCAGAAGAGGGTACTCTCGGAGAAAGAGCTGACGCTAGATAAGGCTTTCAGCGTGGCAGTATCGTACGAAGCAGCAGCAAGGGGAGCTGCGGAAATACAGCAAAAGCCACAGGAATATGGCACCCATGAAATGACACGGGGATTTGAAAAAAGTTATTGCTGCGGCAGAACAACCCATGACCAGAAGGACTGCTGGTTCAAGGACAAAACATGCAGGCAATGCGGAAAGATGGGACACATTGCACAAGTTTGCAGGTCCAGGAAGAAGACTAATGACAACAAAAAGGCTACTAAGGAAAAGTACAGGAAAGTACAAAAGATGATGGACAGTAGTTCCGAAGACCAGAAGAGTGATAGTGAATCCGGGAACAAGAGACTAAGCTGTCTCAAACTACACAACGTAATCGCAAAAGAGGATCACCGAACAATTTGGGTCACCCTCATGATAGCAGGGTCCCAAGTCAAAATGGAATTGGATACAGGATCAGCCCTGATGGTCATGAATCAACGAGACTACGAGCGGCTATTCTCACACATACCCTTGAAAGACACATCCATTGTCTTGAAGACATATACGGGGCAGAAAGTATACCCCAGAGGGAAAATAAGGGTGCCTGTCGAATACAACGGCAAGGAAATACAGAAATTGTATCTGTACATACTGCAAGATGGTGGACCACCGTTATTGGGATGTGAATGGATCAGAAAGATAAGTTTAGACTGGCACTCCATTCAGGCAATGACTGTGGCTGGTAAAAAGGATGATGACGTCACACCTGGACGATTGTCAAAAACCTTAGCTAACGCTAAAGAGGTATTTCAACAAGGACTGGGAACTCTTAAAGGCGTAACCGCCTCGATAAAAATAGAAGAGAATGCAATTCCCAAGTTTTTCAAAGCAAGACCGGTACCGTATGCAATTCGCCCAGCCGTCGAGGCAGAGCTGGAGAATCTGGAGAATGCAGGCGTGTTATCTAAGGTAGACTGGAGCGAGTGGGCGACAACCATCGTTCCTGTCATGAAGAAAACGTTAAACAATAAGTCTGAGGAGCCAAGGAAGGTTCGCATCTGTGGGGACTTCAAGGTGACTGTGAACCCAGTCCTTCACACAGTACAGTATCATCTTCCGAGGATAGAAAATATTTTTGCCTCACTATCTGGAGGGGAACCTTTTACAAAAATTGACCTAGCGCAAGCATATTTGCAGATGGAGGTTGAAGAATCCTCTAGGAAATATCTCACGATAAACACTCACAAAGGTCTTTACCAGTATAATCGACTGGTATTCGGAGTAGCATCAGCTCCGGCTATATGGCAAAGAGCAATGGAACAAGTCCTGCAAGGGATTCCGGGGACTCAGTGTTACTTGGACGACATCCTAGTGACAGGTGAAAAGGACAGTGAACACCTTGCCAACCTAGAGCAGGTGCTCACTAGACTAAGAGAACATGGGCTACGAGCCAATCGCCCCAAGTGCGAGTTTTTTAAGATACAAATATCGTATTGTGACCACGTGATTGATGAAGAGGGGTTACATAAGTCCCCTGACAAAATTGAAGCGGTAGTTAAGGCTCCAGCGCCTGAAAATGTGTCGCAACTGAGGTTATTCCTCGGATTGGTGAATTACTACCATAAGTTTTTGCCGAATTTGTCCACAATTCTGCACCCACTGAACGCCCTGCTACAAACTGGAGTAGCATGGAAATGGAGCGATGAATGTAAGCGGGCCTTTCAGAATTGTAAAGGCCTGATCACTTCAAGAGAAGTATTGGCTCACTACAACCCATCACTACCGATAAGATTGGCGTGTGATGCATCTCCCTACGGCATTGGAGCGGTACTGTCACATAAATCCCTTGATGGTTCAGAGAGGCCGATAGCTTTTGCGTCACGCTCGTTAACTGCAACCGAGTGTAACTACGCCCAGATTGATAGAGAGGCCCTCAGCCTGGTGTGGGGGGTGAAGAAGTTCAATCACTACCTGCACGGACAGAAATTTACTCTACTAACTGATCATCAACCTCTTGTCTCCATTTTCAACCCTAAGAAGGGCGTCCGGATAATGACAGCACAACGGCTACAGAGGTGGTCCCTTTTCCTAGGGGCACACCAATATGACATCGAGTACAAAGGAACTAAACAGCATGGGAATGCTGATGGATTGTCGCGCCTACCGTTGCCGACGGTGGAAGAAGCACCTGCAGTGGATCCTGTGGAGATATTCCACTCGACCATAGTCGAATGTCTACCTGTGACGAATGCAAACATAGAAAAGGAAACACGAAATGACCCGACACTCTCCAGGGTCTATGATTTAACGGTGAAGGGATGGCCAGCACATGGCGAACCACTGTTGCCAGCATTCTCACCGAGAAGAGAACAGCTGTCAGTGTGCCGAGGAACCTTGATGTGTGGATCCAGAGTAGTAATTCCACCCAAATTGAAGGATAGAGTGCTCAATGAGCTTCATGAGGGTCATCTGGGAGGGGTAAAAATGAAGAACTTAGCCAAAGCGTTTGTGTGGTGGCCGGGAATCGATAGAGAAATCGAAGAGATGACCAAGAGCTGTACAGGATGCCAGAAGGTCCAAAACGCCCCACCACAAGCCCCTCTACATCCATGGGAGTGGCCCTCATCTCCATGGCAAAGGGTACACATTGATTTTGCTGGTCCATTTATGGACTCGATGTTTTTAATTGTGGTGGATGCACATTCAAAGTGGCCAGAGGTAATAAAAATGTCCTCAACCACCACAGAAAAAACTATCACAGTCTTACGAACCATATTCACCAGAAATGGGCTGCCTGAACAGATTTGCTCTGACAATGGACCCCAGTTTGTGTCTGAAGAGTTCCGGAGGTTCTTAAAGAACAATGGTTTTAAGCATTACACATCCGCCCCATATCATCCAGCCACCAATGGATTGGCTGAGAGGTTCGTTCAAACATTCAAGAAGGCTATCAAGGCAATGTGTAATGAAGACATACCCCTACAACACAAGGTGGATAACTTCTTGTTTGCCTACCGGAATGCGACACATGCGGTTACCAACCAAACTCCAGCCATGATGTTCTTCAATCGAAGACTAAGATGCCGCTTGGATTTGGTTAAGCCAAACATCAGAAGAGATGTGGAGAACAGGCAGTTTCAGAATATAAATGAAAGGCCAACCAGGAGTTTCAAGATAGGTCAACCAGTTTTGGCCCGGGACTACCGCACAGAGAAATGGCAGCCAGGAACGATCTGCACACGGCAAGGACCTCTAATGTATACCGTGGACGTTGGAGAGAGCATTGTAAGACGCCATGCTGACCAGATTCTAGAGTCACTGGAAAACGTCAAATCTACACCACGACCCTATACACCTGGTGATGAAACCGAAATACCAATTGCATCTACCTCAGAATCGGTGATATTGGAAGCAGACGAACCAAATAACGACGTTGATCCCGAATCAACTTTGCCAGAAGAACCTGATACCCCAAAGAGGCGTTATCCGGACAGAATCAGGAAGCCTCCTCAAAGACTGAATTTATTATTGATTAACTTCAGCTAATGTATATAGCAACTGTAATTGTAAATATGTTATTTAATTATTAATCGAATGTTATGTGCTGTTTAGCTAAAAGGGGAGGAATTGTAGTGTATGTACCTTGAAGAAGGAACTATATTCTGCAGCCCCTGTACACTGCAGTACCAGTAGTGACCACCCCTGTATATAAGCCTGTTCAGTAACTTTGTATAGTAGTTCCAGTTTTGTCTCCATTCAGTAAACACCTGTTATAACCAACTTCTGCAGTCTGTGTCTCAATTACACACGGACATTACAAAAACCATGTTGACTCTGCCTGATTACTTTGAACTTTTCTAAGTTCCCTGCTATAATGTCTTTAATAATAACTTCTAACATCTTCCCTATGACAGATGTTAAGCTAACTGGCCTGTAGTTTCCTGCTACCTGCCTCCCTCCCTTTTTGAATAAAGGAGTTACATTCGCTATTTTCCAATCTAATGGAGCCTTCCCCGAATCTAGAGAATTTTGAAAAATTAAACCAACGCATCAACTATCTCATTAGCCACTTCTTTTAAGACCCTAGGATGAAGTCCATCAGAATCCGGGGACTTGTCAGCCCGCAGCTCCAACAATTTGCTTAGTACCACTTCCCTGGTGATTATAATTTTCTTGAGTTCCTCCCTCCCTTCCATTTCCTGATTTACAGCTTTTTCTGGGATGTTACTTGTATCCTCTATAGTGAAGACCGATGCAAAATATCTGTTCAATTCAACTGCCATCTCCTTATTTTCCATTATTAATTCCCCAGACTCACTTTTTATATGCCCTAACCTTTGTCATGAGCCTACCGTGTGGTATCTTATCCTTTTGAAAGGACCCTTATCAAAGGCCTTTTGAAAATCCAACTATATGACATCTACTGCATTACCCTTGTCTACTGTTAATGCTTCAAAATAATTCTATGAGGTTAGTAAAGCATGGCTTAGGTTTTCATGATCCATGCTGACTATTTTTTATTATATTTTCTGTCAGTAGATGCTCTTCTATCGCTTCTTTTAGTATAGATTCCAATATCTTTCATACCACTGATGTTAAGCTGATTGATGTATAGTTCCCAGGTTTTGTTCTATCTCCCCTATGACTACAATCTCTCTATAACTTCCAGACTGCATCTTTGTCCAAGCTAACTTCTCTGATTTTGTGACTGTCTCTTGTTCTGTTACTTTACATCCATCTACATGATTGGACAGTGCCTGAAATCTGTTAGCTGATGTAATCTCTTGGGCGGCTTCACAGGCTCCCTTTCATCACCTACTTTTATCGATCTTAATCCATTCAGCGTACCGCGGATACCGGTTATTTTTAGGAAAGTTTAAACATTTCTCACTGCAGGTGATTACCTGCAGCCATCATTGCCGGATTAGAAATCTTCAGCTTTAGTACTTACTGATGTTGAAGTCTCAGCTGGTATCCGTCCAATTTATGAAAAGAAATTAATGTGCATTATAGGTCTGCCATAGGAACACTCTAACAAGAAATGATGGAAAATAATCTGCTTTTTAAAGAAAAAACTCACTCCCTGTGGTGACTGCAGGAGCCTTGCTGCTCCAAAACCAGAATTACTCATGAAAAATTGATATCTTAACTTTTGTACAGTTACATTAACATTTTACAAATCAGTTTTGGAGCCACAGCTGCATCAAGAGGTGAAGGATGCTGGGTAAGAAGGAAATCCCTATTTTCAAATAAGAGAGCGATGAGCCCTCCCCACAGAATGGAGTGAGTAATGGTGGCATTTAATTATTTAAAAACTTTAATTAAAATAATTTGAATTATACATGAATGACTTATTGAAATGACACAGTTAGATTGGCTAATGAATAAGCATTAATCAGTGTCAAAGCCTTGCCATGCAAGAATGCTGTTTCACCCTCAGAATTAATGCCGTGTGGTGCCCAAAACGCCTACTAATATCTGAGGTTGTATGAACGCAGGCAGCTGGGTGATGCAGTAGGCCTCAGCAAGGTGTCAGCTGTGGCTCAGTGGCAGTGCTCGCACCTCTGAGTCAGAAGGTTGTGGGTTCAAATCCCACCGCGGAGACTCTGAGCCCATAATCTAGTACTCCAGTGCAGCACTGAGGGAGTGCTGTACTGTTGGAGGTACTGTCTTTTGAAAGAGATGTTAAATCGAGGCCCTGTCTGCCCTCTCAGGTGGACATGAAAGTGGCACTATTTCAAAGAAGACCAGGAGAATTCTTGCCGTGTCCTGGCCAATATGTTTCACTAAAACAGATGATCTGTTCATTATCACATTGCTGTTTCTGGGACCTTGCTGTGCGTAAATTGGCTCTCATATTTATGGCATTACAACAGTGACTACACTTCAAAAGTACTTAATTCTCTGTAAAGCACTTGGGATGTCCTGAGGTTGTGAAAGGCACTATATAAATCTTTCTTTTTTTTTACCTCTGAAGACTAGATTTGAATATCACCCAGTGATGGAATGTGAATCCCTTTTGCCTTCCAGCATATGAGAGCCCTGTATTTAATATGTTTCAAAAATCTCAATCCACTTCCTTGAGCGTGCCACTCCAGAGCATGAATGTTCTCATAATTCATTGGAAGTCTCACATCGAGAGCCCATAGAGTTAGCTGATGTGTGGGCAACAGAAGATTTTATACAAGTATAATGGAAAGTGTTCCTCTGTGACTGGAATTAGGGTGGAGTGGTAGGAACTTAACTTTTCTCTGTAAATTGGTCTGGGTGTGCTTGGCATAGATACGGGATGGCAAAACTGTGTTTTATTCCTGGCACTCAAATTCCTCACTTTGACAAGCACAGAAAATATTCACTCTAAAAATATTTATAATAAGATTTCATAGGTCTGATATTTATGCCAAGACTTATTGCTCTTTTAAATTTTCTTCTTCCGTATTAGTTACATGTTTAGGTTTGTATTTCTAATTGGCCATTTTCCACTTTCATTATACTTTCTTATTCGCCATATTTTGCAAATCCTTTCTTCTCAATATCAACATTCTACCCAACCGCATTCCACCATGACACTCCCTCATCCACCCTACTATATATCCCTAAAAATAAAACTTAGCACCTTACTATGAATATGTTACAAATATACCCATTAACTCGGCTCCCAAAACATTGCCTCATCTCTTCTACAAGTACGACACTCCCAACTGGGCTTCTGAGCATCTTAGTTTCTAGGTACTCCCTCTCCCCTAAACATGACAATCACCACACAGTCAGATGATTCCCCATATTTGGAAGCCTGATATGAGGGCTCTGATATATATATATATATACAAAATAAAAAACAAAATGTGATGCAGAGCTGTCTATCTCTGATGTACAGTTTACAGGTGCAATTACATAGTGCTGCTTCTTGCTCTCTGGGATCTTTGCTCAACAATTCAATCTCCAGAATATTTGTTCAAACGCCCACCCTCTGGAATCGTTGCTCTGTGACCCATTGGCTAGGGACAGAGGAATAGTGAAAGAAATACAAGAAACGTAGTAAAAGAGTATAGAGATGAAAACAAAGAAGTGAAAGGGGAGTGAAGGAGAAACAGCACTGAGAGGGCAATTGGAGAGAGAGAAAGGTGGAAGAAAGAGAGAAAGAATCAGCAGTTAAGGAGAAGAACAAGAGAAAAAGCAGAAGTGAAAGAGAAGAGAGACTATTTTTTCAAACTTGCCTACATGTATCTTTAGCTGGAGGGACACAAAAGGCTATGTAAACTTTTTGGTCAGGCTCGAAAAAGTCTGAGAATCACCAATGTAACCACTGATGCCTCCCACCGTGATGGGCCTCATGTCCCCGTAGCCCACCGTGGTCATGCGCAGGAGTCCTTCTCCAATGAACGACCATCCAACTTTGTTCAGGTAGAGACCAGCAGGAGGCAGAGAGATGGGATCAGTTGCTGAAAATGTACAGATTCTGCAGGTGAGTAAAATAATAAGTTGATTCTACAGATACTCAGCCGTTTTCATGTTTTGCGGTTAATTTAATTGCTCTCGAATGGTAAGTCTGATGGGAGATAGGTCCTGTGGGAGAGAATATCAGATGGAGAGGGAAACAGCAGAAAATTAGAGAGGCAGAGTTTGAGGAGATAAAGAGAGAAAGGGGCTGAGCACACAGGTTGAGAATGATTAGAGAACAGTAGAAAAAAATATAAGGAAGGAGTGGGAAAACTATTACAGCAACTGCAGAAGGAGTCAGAATGAGAGGAGAGAAAATATTACAGAAACTGACGTGGTTGAAGAAATGGAAGGGAGACAGATGTGGTTGGAGATGATGAAAGGGATGGAGAGAAAACTTCTTGAAGAGATGAGAGAGAGAAAGATAGGCCCTTGGGGAGGAAGCAGAGAGATCATCATGGGGACCTGGTTGAGAGAGTAGAGCGAGATCCATCCAATTATTATGGGGGAAGAAAGGCCTTGTTGAGCAGAGATGAGGAGAAAGAGATGTTTGAGCAGAGGTAAAAGAGAGGCACCCAGGCAGTAAATAACCCCATTTTAAAGGGGAGGGCTAAGAGGAAAAGCGTAGCAGAATCTATTAAAGTGGCAGACTCCATTGAAAGAGAAGGAAGATAACCTGTTGAAGGAGATGAGGAGAGAGAGGCAGCCTATTCAGTCAGGAGAGAGCTATGTATTTCATGTCATCATTGGCTGTGCTGAGTGCAGGAGGCACAGGTGTTAGGGCTTAGCAAACTCACATTATATCGCATCCTTTGAATCATATAAAATTCTAACAAGACTAGACAGACTAGATGCAGGAAGGCTGTTCCCGATGGCGGGGGAGTCCAGAACCAGGGGTCACAGTCTAAGGATAAGGGGTAAGCCATTTAGGACTGAGATGAGGAGGAATTTCATCACCCAGAGAGTGGTGAACCTGTGGAATTCTCTACCACAGAAGACAGTTGAGGCCAATGCATTAAATATATTCAAGAAGGAGTTAGATATATTTCTTAAGGCTAAGGGGATCAAAGGATATGGGGAGAAAGCAGGGACAGGGTACTGAATTTGGATGATCAGCCATGATCACATTGAATGGCGGAGCAGGCTCGAGGGGCCGAATGGCCTACTCCTGCTTCTATGTTCTATGTTTCTATGTTTCTATGTTTCAACAGACGCATCAGCTTGGGAGGTCCACTAGTATTTTTTAAGAAAATTCTATTTTGGAATGGGATCGGCTTGATTTAATTAAAAGAAATGACTTATATCGAATGTTCTAATGAGCTCTCTTTGCCTCATTTCCACCATAGAACCTGTGTCCATATACTACAAAAATATTAAGCATCATTCTTCAAACATGCATGGCCTTTTATGTGGGCTAAAGCAATGGTGCTAGGAATCTGTCATTGCAGTTGCGTAGAAACTTGTTATTTTCTGTTTAGGGCTACATTGTGACACTGCGTAATTTCAGTACTGTAGGAATTCGTGAATTCCTGACGAAATTACTAAGAGCGAGGCAATCAGCTAGCCAAAACGATGTTTAATGCAAACTGGTGGAAGTAACATTCAAAAAACACAGGAGAACTCAAACACAGGTCTTTGCTTAAAGCTGGCTCCACGAGGACTGAGAGGGGAGGCTCCTCAGTCTGACGTCATGACGTCATCACGTTTCCCGCTGTTGGGAACGTCACGTGACCCACGTGATGACATCATCGCGCTTGATCTTAACCCTTTAGAGACCGCGCTGTTAACATGCAGCAAACGAATACAGATACCGATTGACTTTGTTACAGGCAATTATGTACAACAATATAAGAACCCCTTGGTGGCTCTGCCATATGCACCCCCCCAGAATTGTCCTTAACAACGGCAGTCAACCGAAGAGGAGGTCGGACAAGCCTGTTCGAACGACTCCTATATTCCCGGAGAGGAAGGTGCTGGGCAGTTGATGAACTGGCAGGTGGAACGATCTGGCCGGGCGTGGCAGCGACGGGCGGCCGACCACGACGAAGTGGCTGTGCGGTTTCGACTGGCTGTTCGAGGTCCAGGTGCGCGGGCTTGAGGCGGTCCACTGAAATGTGGTCGGGGTTGCTGCCGATGTCGACCAAAAAACTCTTGGCACCCGCCCGCAATACTCGGAAAAGCCCCGCGTAAGGAGGCTTGAGTGGACTGTGATGGGCATCGTGACGAACAAAAACGAACTTGGCCCGCATTAGCTCCACTGGAACGTAGGATGCCGGAAGACCGTGATGTGACGTCGGAATCGGCTGGAACATCCGGGTAGCATCCCGGTGGGCGTCGAGTTGCTCGGTTGCGGACCACGGCTGCGTTGGTGATGGCAGGAACTCGCCTGGCACCCGGAGTGTCTGGCTGTACACCAGTTCCGCGGCAGATGACTGCAGGTCTTCTTTTGGTGCCGTACGCAAACCAAGCATAACCCAAGGCAGCCTGTCTACCCATGCGGTGCTCTGAGCGCCGCCTTCAACGACCGATAAAAGCGCTCACATAACCCATTGGCCTGCGGGTGGTAGGCCGTGGTGCGATGGAGCTTGGTGCCCAAACCGATAGCCACAGCATTCCAAAGCTCAGATGTGAATTGTGGGCCGCGGTCGGACGAAATATCCGATGGGACGCCGAACCGTGCCACCCACGAGGAAATAAAAGCCCTGGCGACATCCGCGGAGGTAGTGGACATCAGCGGAACCGCCTCCGGCCATCTCGTAGTGTGGTCGACCATGGTCAAGAGGTGAGTGAAACCGTGTGACGGTGGAAGTGGCCCAACGAGATCGATGTTGACGTGGTCGAAACGGTGTTCCGGCACTTTGAAGGTGGCCAAGGGGGCTTTAACATGACGTTGCACCTTGGCTCGTTGGCAAACGACGCAGGTATTAGCCCAGTCGCGAACGTCCTTGCGCATCCCTCTCCAGAAGAATTTGGACGCCAGTAACTTCTGAGACGCCCTCACGCCAGGATGTGAAAGTCCGTGTATGGCGTCAAAAACTTTGCGATGCCAGGAAACTGGAACGATCGGGCGGGGAGGCCCCATGGAGACGTCGCAGAGCAAAGAGGTGCCCGCCAAGTGGAAATGTATGTCTGTCGGCTGAAGGCAGGAGGAGTCGGTACGGAAAGCTTGAGTTTCGGGATCAGCTGCTTGGTCGGCAGCCATGTGTGAATAATCTATTCCCAGCTGGACGGCTTGGACGGCCGCGCGCGAGAGGCAATTGGCCACCACGTTGTCCTTGCCGGCCACATGACGGATGTCTGTGGTGAACTCTGAAATAAAGGTGAGTTGCCGCTGCTGCCGAGCTCACCACGGTTCAGTAGTCTTGGCCATAGCAAACGTCAGCGGTTTGTGGTCCACAAACGCGGTGAAATGGCGCCCTTCCAAAAGAAAACAAAAATGGCGGATAGCCAGAAACAACGCTAACAACTCCCTGTCGAACGTGCTGTACTTGCGTTCATTAAGGCGCAGTTGGCGACTAAAAAACGCCATTGGTTGCCACGCACCGTTGACCCACTGCTCTTGCATGGCTCCTATCGCGAAATCAGAAGCGTCAGTCGTGAGGGCGATGGTGGTGCCAGGCAGTGGGTTTGCCAGCATCGTTGCATTCGCGAGAGCGGCCTTCGTGTCCCCGAAGGCACAATCCATCTCCGGCGTCCAAACCACGGGTCCCTTTCCCGGCTTTCCACTGAGAGCCTTGTAGAGTGGCTGCATTAGTTGTGCGGCCCTGGGCACAAACCGATGATAAAAATTCACCATACCCAGGAACTCCTGGAGGGCCTTGATGGACTGCGGCTGCAGAAATGTTGCGATCGTCTCCGCCTTTGACGGAAGTGGCAACGCCCCCTCCGAAGTGATGCGGTGGCCCAAAAAGTCCAACTGCTGCAGCCCGAACTGGCATTTGGCCGGGTTGATTATCAGGCCATGCTGATGGAGGCGGCGAAAGAGTGCCATTCGGGCAGATGAGCGATGTGTTCCTCTTTAGTGGCGCTGGTGATTAGAATATCATCGAGGTACACAAATAAAAACTTAAGGTCCCGCAGTACCGAATCCATAGGGCGCTGAAATGCCTGTGCCGCATTCTTGAGCCCGAATGGCATTCGGAGAAACTCAAATAGGCCGAAAGGGGTAATAACTGCCGTCTTTGGGATGTCCTGGGGGTGCACAGACACCTGATGGTACCCACGGATGAGGTCGACTTTGGAAAAAATCGAATTCCCGGCCAAATGCGTGGAGAAATCCTGAATGTGTGGTATGGGATACCGATCAGGAGTTGTGACCTCATTGAGCCGTCGGTAGTCACCGCAGGGCCACCATCCGCCACTGGGTTTAGGGACAATATGGAGTGGTGAGGACCAGGGACTATTCGACCGGTGAATAATTCCCAACCGCTCGATTGCGGCGCACTCTGCCTTCACGGCCGCGAGTTTGCTGGGTTCCAATTGCCGAGCCCGTGCGTAATATGGTGCTCCACCCCATGCTTAGTGGTCGTTGCAGAGAAGGTGGGCCTGGTTAACTCTGGGAATTCCCCAAGGAGGCGAGTAAAATCGCTGGGCGCTGGCAAGGTGCAGGAGACCGCATGCGATGCGGCAGAACCTTGAAAACACGGGATGGAGGTGAACGTGGCGGCGTTGATCAGTCGACGATTTTTCAAATCTACTAACAAGCTGTTGGCACATAAAAAGTCGGCGCCGAGGATCGCTTGCGCAATCTTGGCGGTGATAAACTCCCATTGGAAGCGTTAACTGCCGAAACACACCTGGGCCCGCCGTTACCCAAATGTACGAATAGCGCTGCCGTTGGCAGCTTGGAGTGGTCCCAGTCCGGATGTCAAGGACCGATGCGGGAAGGATGCTACACTGCGCTCCCGTGTCGCATAAAAACCGCCGGCCTGAGATGGAATCGGTGACATAGAGTAGCTTCCCGGAATCGCCAATCGCCATCGAGGCCGTGGGGCCTACTTCAGGTTCGGTCTTCCCGTCGCGCGGTTGGTGCTTGTGTTTCTTCGTTGCTTTAGGCTTGAACCCGCAGGGAGGACGGCAGCATCGGGCCTTCGGGCCAAAATGGGCGTGGTAATAACACCAGCCGGATGGTGGAGGCGTCAGGGCGGGGCCTTTCTGGGAGGGAGGTCTCGAGGCAGCGCAGTATTGTTGCATGACGGCGTAAATTTTGTCAGCCTCGGCCGCGAGCGGCACACAATCCGCAGTTTCCGACCTCGCGAGGGCTGCCTGCACCTGCTCGGGCAATTGGCTCAGGAACAATTCCCGAAATAGGAAACACTGCGGTTCTGAACCAAGGAGCGTGAGCATCTGGCTCATTAACTCCGACGGCTTGGAGTTGCCTAACCCGGGCAGCGTGAGTAACTTTGTGAGGCCGAATACCTGGATAAGCTGTGCCTTAAGGGTGTCGTACTTGCTGTCGGCCGGGGGATTTTCCAGCAGGCTGATGATCCTCGAAGCCGTGGAGCTGTCGAGTGCGGAGACCACGTAGAGGTAACGGGTCTGATCCTGCACTATGTTCCGGAGCTCGAACTGAGCCTCCGCTTGCACAAACCAGGAGGCCACCTGTTGTTCCCAGAACTGAGGGAGCTTCAAAGCCATTGCGTTGGCCTCCATCATGTCACTGCGCCTCACTTCCTCCGCGAAGATTGTCCGCAAAGAATCGGGGTCACCACTGTAGGAATTCGTGAATTCCTGATGAAATTACTAAGAGCGAGGCAATCAGCTAACCAAAACGATGTTTAATGCAAACTGGTGGAAGTAACATTCAAAAAACACAGGAGAACTCAAACACAGGTCTTTGCTTAAAGCTAGCTCCACGAGGACTGAGAGGGGAGGCTCCTCAGTCTGATGTCATGACGTCATCACGTTTCCCGCCGTTGGGAACGTCACGTGACCCACGTGATGACGTCATCGCGCTTGATCTTAACCCTTTAGAGACCGCGCTGTTAACATGCAGCAAACGAATACAGATACCGATTGACTTTGTTACAAGCAATTATGTACAACAATATAAGAACCCCTTGGTGGCTCTGCCACAGTACAGTATTAACATTCATTTATAATGAAACTTATGGTGTGTTAAAACCCCAATGATGTAATTTTCTGCTGAATCATCAGGGAGAAATTAATGGCCACATTACAAACAACTCCAAAAGGGTCGTTCTCCCCAGTAGTTTGTATTTAAAATGTTCATTGGCATAGTTAGCATCAGCTGTGGCTCAGTGGGTAGCACTCCTGCTTTCTGCGTCAGAAGGTTGTGGGTTCAAGTCCCACTCCAGGAACTTGAGCACAAAAATCTAGGCTGACACTCCAGTGCAGTGCTGAGGGAATGCTGCACTGTCGGAGGTCCCGTCATTCAGATGAGATGTTAAACCGAGGCCCAGTCTGCTCTCTCAGGTGGGTGTAAAAGATCCCATGGCACTATTTCGAAGAAGAGCAGTGGAGTTAACCACGGTGTCCTGGCCAAAATTTATCCCTCAATCAACATCACTAAACCAGATTATCTGGTCATTATCGCATTACTGTGTGTGGGAGCTTGCTGTGTGCAATTTGGCTGCCGCATTTCCTACATTACAAATGTGACTACACTTCTAAAGTACTTCATTGGCTGTAAAGCGCCTTTGGGATGTCCTGTGGCTGTGAAAGGTGCTATATAAATGCAAGTCTTTCTTACTTGCATTTATTGAAAAGCAGACAGTGTAGATTTCAGTGTCCTTGCTCCAGAGAGTAGATAAAGCTGATCCTTATTCCATTTAGGTACTCGAATTTTTTTACACAGTGTAATGGCTATGTTATATAAACTTAGCAGAAGAACAGAAGAAACTTTTTATTATGTCTAAAAGGGAATTAAATATATGGTGTGTCAATATTACAGTAGACCCGTCCCACATTTTAATGAACTTCGCCCAAAGCTACATAAGAGCAATTTCCGATCACTGAACAAAAATAACTTATGAAAGACTTCCTTTATCTTTGCCCCTTGGGCTGCAGATTGGTTTTTGCACCATGACATGTGATGTAAATGCAGCTCAATGTCATTGTTAAAAATATAAACCAGGGCTTGCAGTTTCAGACGCTGTACTTATTTTGTCCCAATTTGTCTTCAAGTTGTAATTTTCTGGCATTTGCACTCCCAGCCAGGATACTTGCCCGCCGGGAGCGAGTGCATATCAGGAATTCGGGCATGTGCTGCGTGGGATTTTCAAACCATTCACATTAAATATGCGTTAAATGCCATCACACTATGCATTTATTCTGTATTTAATAAAAGGGGATAAAAAAGTTGAAGATTTTTGGAGGCGTTTCACAAGAATTCATTTCACAAGTTTTCAGCTGTAAAGGGAGGGGGAGGTAGTGACAGCTGACAATGGAAGTTTAGAAAACACAGCCTGGAGGCATGAAATGGAATCTATAGGCAATTGGTGAAGAAACGCTGCCCCTAGCCCACTGTTTGATAGCTGGTGAAGAGGACATGATGCTGTATTAGTGGTTAGAACTGGTTGCCCTGCTTGGCACTTCAGAGCATCCGTCCCAGAGGACAGCAGTTCACCATGCCTAGTAGGAGGTGGAGGCCAGGTTCAATGCCATCTATAGAACTTGTTGGATGTGAGAACAGATATGGGAAAAGGCAGCACACTTTAAGGAATCTTGCAGGGTAACAATATACAGCAGTACCATGTACCAGGTAGATGGGCCAAGCTGGCATGCCATAAGGTGTTGCCTGGCAATCTGTTCCCTATTTACTGCATGCCCAAGCCAAATCTTCAAACAAACTTACAGCTCTGTCACTGCATCTCATACAAACCTATGCTTCAGCAGGGCACGCATTCAAGACGCAACATGCAACTGAAAACCTTGCCATGTTCACATTATCCAAGTGTCACTGGACGTGTGAGTCACATGACTTTCTGCTACGAGTCTGGCTGATTCTTATGCATACCTTGCATTGTGCCTCTGCATTCATTACCTTTTCTTCCTTTACATCTGTTAGGCACAAGAGTTGGCCAAATGTGGTATTCACCAGCAAAGCGATTTCATTCAGTTGGCCGTACTGCAATCATCGAATAAACAGACTATTACAAAGTAGACATTTTCTCAACAAAGCAAAAGTCCCAGATATTAAATAATCTGCCTGACTGTTCTTTCCATCCGTCCTGCTGGTTTAGAAGGAAACAATTCTGAACAAAATGAATTTAAATACAATATTGTAGAGGAAGAGAATAATCTAAGCCTTACCAACAATCATCGTATAAGCAGACTGTTCCATCAGTCTCGAAGGTGAGAATCAATAAACCAAAGCTGAAGAAAATACTAACTAACAAATTTTGTTGTTCACCAAACAGCTCTGTAGTAGCACTTAATGTTACTGACACACTCTTGTCTATATTCATGGACCAATTTTAGTATCTGTTATGCCCCAGAAACAGGTGCAGGTGGGGCATAATGAATTATAAAAATGGGCGGAGGTGTGTTGGGCCAGCTCTCTTTCCATTTAGCATCCCACATGAGTTTTCAGTGAGTTTTAGGGTGGGCGGCAGAAATTCCAACCCAAAATAGGCAGAAGTTAACTGTGGGTATCACTGTTGTCACTGAAGTAATGTGACTTAAGCAACTTGTGGCATTTATTCCAGAGGGAGACAAGTCCTGCAGCACGGTCATATAAATTGGGGCTCAGAAATTCTGGGGGAGACCTTTTCAGCTGCAGATCTGGGACAGGGTGTGTTATGTTCATAAATAAATAGACATTATCATAATTGTAATGTATATACCTTTAAGGGGGGAACTATCTTTTACAGCTCATGTATACTGCAGTACCGGCAGTGACCACACCTGTATATAGCACTGAGTAGTAATCTGTACAGATCAGTTCCAGTGTGAGCCACGTTGAGTAAACACCTGCTGTACCGTTCTCCTGCAGTCTGTGTCTTATTATACACGGACACAACATTGGCGACGAGGCAAGTTCGAACCTACCTGCAACTCTGCATCACCTCCCGGGGATTCGTTCCTGGAGATCAGTGGATTGGAGGTCAAGGCCAGAGACTCAGGCGTCGACCACGGGCAACCGTCCAGTCATCCAGCAGCGACTCGAGAATTGCAGGGGAGGCTGTCGAGAGCCAGGCTTGGCTTTCCAGTCGAGGTGGTCCAGCGAAACGGGCTGGCAACAGGTATTGCGCAGACCCTTCCCGGACAGCGGCGGGCTAGAGCCCAACCGAGCGGCACAGCAGAGGGCCGAGCAGCGTCGACGGGGGAGAGAGAGAGTGGGCAGAGCGCACAGGGCGCAGCCAGTGTTCAGGGGCCGAGCAGCGTCGAAGAGAGGGAGAGAGAGACGCACAGAAACCCGCGAGGCGCCGCCATTGCCATGAGGACCGCCGAGAGCGGCGTTGGCAGCAGCGCAGGAGAAGTGCGCGAAACCTACAGGGCACCGCCATTGCCATGAGAACGGCCGGGAGCGACGTTGGCAGCAGCGGGGGAGGAAGGAAAGCGTGGGAGACGCCATTTTAAGCCATTGGGAGACGCCATTTTAAACCACACCCAAAATGCCGAAGAGTGGCAGTATCACCGCATTTGACAATGAAGTCGAAGATTGGACTACATATGTCGAACGAATAGAGGTATACTGCAAGGCAAATGAGGTGTCAGATGACAAGAAAGCGTCGGTATTGTTAAATTTAATGGGTGCAAAGACGTATGGTTTATTACAAAATCTAGTAACCCCAATGAAGCCAATGGAAAAGAGTTTTGAAGACATAGTAATGATACTACAGGAACATTTAAACCCCACACCGCTGCTGATAGCAGAAAGATTCAAGTTTCACAAACGGAACCAGCATAAAGATGAAAGCAATGCTGATTATTTAACAGAACTGTGCAAACTATCGAAACACTGCCAGTTTGGAGCGGGACTGGCAGATACCTTAAGGGACAAGTTTGTGTGTGGGCTTCAAAGTGAAGGAACCCAGAAACGGCTTTTATCTGAAAAGGACCTTATGCTGGAAAAGGCTTTCAGCATTGCGGTATCATATGAAGCAGCAGCACGGGACGCTGAAGAGATACAACAGAGACCGCAAGAATATGGCATGTATACTGCAGTACCGGCAGTGACCACACCTGTATATAGCACTGAGTAGTAATCTGTACAGATCAGTTCTAGTGTGAGCCACGTTGAGTAAACACCTGTTGTACCGTTCTCCTGCAGTCTGTGTCTTATTATACACGGACACAACAATTATGAACAGCTAGCTTGAGCTAGTCACTTTATTCAGCCATGTAGACTTCGTGTGCAGGCATCCATCTTGACTACTGCCTTGTGGGTAACCTAGTGCATCGTGGGTAGCCCACTCTTATATACATACAGCTCCACCTAGTGTACCATTCTAGGATGACATGTTACTGATCATTACATCCCCCTTTCATTGAGGTTAAACAAAATCAGTATCAATCAATATCAATCAATCATAACGACATAAACATCTTCACAACAGTTAATATATTTGCAATATAGTTTTCTTTGCACTCAAAAATTAAGTCTATCAGGTTTTTTACTTCACGTGTGGATCTTCTCAGCACGGGTAAGTCTGATGTGTTTTCATGAGAGCCTATATGTGTGTTTATGTTAGATTGTTCTGGTGGTGAGTGACAAGATTCAGTTGTGGCATTGTCATCAATTTGCTCTTGGATAGTCTCTTGTGTTTTTAGGAGGGAACGGCGGTTCCTCCTGAGAATCTGTCCTTCCTCATTTCTAACAGTGTATGACCTTGGTCCTACTTCCTCAAGAACTGTAGCTTTCCTGTTCCATGCATCTGGATCCTCAATCCTGACAACATCATCCCTTGTCAATAGTTTCAGAGTTTTGGATGACTTGTCATAGTATGATTTCTGTTTCAGCTTTAACAGTTGAAGTCTCTGTCTCAGTTCCTTACTCTGCTTTTCTTTTGCACAGCAGGGTAGCTTGGTGCACAACTTGCGACCCATTAGGAGTTCAGCAGGTGAAGAACCAGAGTCTAAAGGTGAGGCTCGGTAGCTCAGTAGGGCAAGATAAGGATCAGACTTGCTTTCTGTCGCTTTCTTCAGTAGCTGTTTGAGAACTTGAACGCCTTTTTCTGCCTTACCATTCGACTGAGCATACAAAGGACTGGATGTGATGTGCTGAAAGTCATACTGTGCTGCAAACTGTTGCCACTCCTTACAGTTGAAGCACGGACCATTGTCGCTAACAGCAATCCTGGGAATTCCATGTCTGGCGAAGATGGATTTCACATGCATTATGACATTGCTTGCTGTGGTGCTTGAGAGCAGTGCCATCTCAGGATAGTTAGAATAGTAGTCAATCACTAATAGATATTCTTTACCATTCAAATGAAAAAGGTCCATACCAACCTTCTGCCATGGTGCTGTTGGTAAGTCAGCTACTATCATTGGTTCCTTTGCTTGTTTGTTTTGGTGTTCCTGACATGTCTCACATTTGCCTATCATGTTCTCAATGTCCTTATTTATGCCAGGCCAATAAACAGTGCCTCTTGCTCTCCTTTTGCATTTTTCAATTCCGAGGTGTTCCTCATGAATCCTTTTGAGCATGTCTTGACGTAGAGCCTGTGGAATGACTATTCTGTTCTGTTTTAGTAATAGTCCACTTGCAACACTCAATTCTGACCTGATGTGAAAGTACTTTGGACAGGAACCTTTTGGCCAACCATGATGAATGTTCTCTATTACTGTTTGTAACACTGTATTTTTACTGTTTCTTCTGCTATTTGCTTTGATTTTGTGTCTGACACGGGCAGCACAGCTGTGACCATACTCACATGAACATCCACGTCTTCATCAGTAGAGCTCACATGACTCATTGTGGGTGCTCGGGATAGTACATCTGTTAACACTATGGCCCAGTAATTCCGGTCCCAACGCGTGAGTACGGACGGGGTACTCACGCGTGGGCCCGTTGGAAGTGCCGGATTTCAGCATGCACAGCGCATGCACGGAAAACCGGCATTTCCTCTCCTCTGAACCAAGGGGTTAAGAGGCGGTTCCCGTGTGACGTTTCAGGCAGCGTGTACGCGTTGAACTTCGTTTTTTTTGACAGGTTTGTCCGTGCGTGAATGCCTCCACTTTTTACGAATGTAAAAAGCAGACGTAAAGACTTCGTTTTAAAAGGTAAGTGGTCTAATAATTAAAGGAAGAAATTTTTTTCCACAGGTTTATTATTTTTAAAGAATTTACAGTAAGGTAAGTGTATTTTTGGACCCGATTTCGTGAAAATAAAATTTTGGCAGAAATTTGAATAATTGTTTAAAATAGTTTTTTAAATTTATTAATAGTTAATTTAATTAGTGGGATTTTTTTTAACTTTTAATTAAAGTTTAAGTACTGTTTTGGGCGCCCGGAGTTTTCATGAGTTTGACAGGTCTTATGTCTAACTCATGAATGGACTTTTGTAAACTCCCATTGGTTGCCCAGTGCTCACGTGATCCCAGCCAGCTCATCGCACTAAGTACGCCGCTGAATCATGCACGCACAGCGCACCGGGAGCAGAACCGGGCCACAGACCGGAAAACCACGCAGGCCCAGTCTTCAAATGTCAGCGTGATATGTAAGTGTAGGTCGGGGGCTTGCACCCGCGGGAAGCCCCCGACCCGAATTTCTGGGCCATTGTGTTTGCCTGGTGTGTAGATCAGTTCAAAGTCATATCTTTGCAGCTTCATCATGAGTCGTTGAATCCTTGGAGGCATCTCATTCAGGTTTTTTTTTATGATGGCAACCAGTGGGCAGTGGTCTGTCTCAACTGTGAATGTGGGAAGTCCATATATGTAGCCATGGAACTTTTCTAGTCCAACTACCAAGCCGAGACATTCCTTTTCAATCTGGGCGTATCGACACTCAGAATCAGTCATAGACCTGGAGGCATAGGCAACAGGCTTCCAATCTTCACCCTCTGCTTGTAGCAAGACCACACCTAGGCCATCTTTTGATGCATCCGTTGACACTTTGATTCTCTTTGTTGGGTCAAAGAAGGTGAGTACAGGTGTGGTTGTCAGCACTGTTTTAAGGTTCATCCACTCTTGTTCATGTCTTTCTGTCCATGCGAACTCATTTGTTTTACATAGCAGGTCTCGCAGACAGGCTGTCTTGGCTGACAAGTTAGGAATGAACTTTCCAATGAAGTTTATCATCCCCATTATGCGTAGCACTCCTTTTTTGTCAGTGGGTCGGGGTATGTTGAGTATGGCATTTACTTTTTCCATATCTGGCTCTATTCCTTTACCAGATAGATTATCTCCTAGGAAAGTGACTTCCTGGATGCCAAACTGACACTTGGCTTTGTTGAGCTTCAGTCCATTCTGGCGTATGCTCTGTAGCACTTTAGTCAGTCTCTCATTGTGTTCTTTCAGTGTGGAGCCCCAGATGATGATGTCATCAACATAGACCCGAACTCCTTCCAGACCTTCAATTATGTGTTCCATCGCTCCATGAAAGATTTCAGATGCAGATATTATCCCGAAAGGCATTCTGAGCAAACAATACCTGCCAAATGGTGTGTTGAAGGTACAGTATTTGGTGCTCTCTTCATCCAGTTTTAGTTGCCAAAATCCTTGTGAGGCATCGAGCTTTGTGAAGTATCTGGCACCTGACATTTCACTGGTGATTTCTTCTCACTTGGGAATCTGGTAGTGTTCACGTTTTATGTTTGCATTTAAGTCCTTTGGATCCATGCATATTCTTAGATCATTGTTCTTTTTCTTTACACATGCCATGGAGTTAATCCAGTCTGTTGGCTCTTCGACTTTCCTGATGACTCCTAGTGTGGTCATTCTGTCCAGTTCTTTTTTGAGCCGGTCACACAGGGGTGCTGGAACTCTCCGTGGAGCATGTACCACTGGCTTAGCATTCTCCTTTAGCTGGATCTTGTAAGTGAATGGTAGAACTCCAAATCCATTGAACACATCCTGGAAATTACTCACTACAGAATCCACCGAGTCATCTGGCCTGCTTATGGCACAGTTTATACGGTAGACTCGCTTGACCAGTTCTAAGTCCTCACAAGCTTTGTCACCTAGTAGTGAATCAAGTCCTTCAGCCACAACAGAAAACATGAGATGATGCACTTTGTCTTTGACTGTCACTTTAAGTCTGCATACACTTAAGCTATCTATTTTCTGTCCATTATAGTCATTCAGTAGTACTGACTTTTTCTGTATTTTGGGCTTTTCTTTCATATATTTAATGTCACTCATACTCATTAAGTTTGCTTTTGCCCCAGTATCTAGTTTCAATGAAACTAATGCTCCATTTACCTGCAGTGACATTATCCATTGGTCCTCTTTTACTGCATTAACTTTATGTTCAGCATTGTCCATTCCTGAGGGCTGCACATTTTCTGTATCCTTTTTGATATTGTCACATGACACCATTCCTACAGAAAATGTCTCACTTAAATCAGTGTCCTGAATCACATTAACTCGTTGCCCTTTCTTAGATTTTACTTTTGAAAAGCATTGTTTGGCAAAGTGATTCTTTCCATTACATTTTGTGCACATTTTTCCAAACGCTGGTGACTGGTGTTTGTAACCACAGCGTTTACAATTAAAAAGTCCTTCCTCCGATTGCTTTTCATTTCTGTTCTGCTCACGTTTCTTCCCCTTGTAGTACACAGCAGCGACAGCAGCACTATCACTTACTACAACCGCATTATTATTAATTTCACTGAAAGTCTTCACGTGCTTTTGAGCTAGCTCACTGGCTTGGCATATTTTCACAGCATTTTCCAATGTTAGTTCGGTTTCTCTCAACAGACGTTCCCTGACCTTTTTATCATGAATACCAAACACAATCTGGTCACAAATCATGGGTGATTTCAGTTCAGAGAAATTACATGTCTGTGCTTTCAGTTTCAGATCGGTCATAAAGCTATCAAAAGTCTAATTTTGCTGCTGTGTCCGTGAACGGAACACGTACCTCTCATAGGTTTCATTCTTTTTGGGAGAACAATGTGTATCAAACTTCTTTAGCACATCTTCCAATTTTTCTCTGTTCTCCTCTTGATCAAATACAAATGTATTAAATACCTCTATCACCTGCGGGCCTGCAACCGTGAGCAGTAACACTATTTTCCTTGCGTCTGGCTTCGTACCGAACCCGATGGCAGCAATGTAGAGTTTGAATTGTTGTTTGGAAGTCCGCCAATTGCAGTCGGCATTCCCCATGAGTTTCAAACCCTCTGGTGGCTTCAAAGTCTCCATGTCGCATTTCACAATTTTCAGCAGATTTTACCAATCCTGGTACCATGTTATGTTCATAAATAAATAGACATTATCATTATGAACAGCTAGCTTGAGCTAGTCACTTTATTCAGCCATGTGGACTTCATGTGCAGGCATCCATCTTGACTACTGCCTTGTGGGTAACCTAGTGCATCGTGGGTAGCCCACTCTTATATACATACAGCTCCACCTAGTGTACCATTCTAGGATGACATGTTACTGATCATTACAGGGTGGAACTTCTGCCCACTTCCATATCTCTCAGATGCAAGGGCAAGATTTAGCTGATTACCTTGCCACAGAATGACTGAGCCTGCAGTGCTAGTCTAACAGACTAAAAAGATTTTGAGTATTGTCTTCTTTTTCAATGATGCCCGTTTCACAAAAGCGCTCAATCACGCTGTGATTTATTGCTTTCAGGAAACCGGCCTTACAAAATTTAAAATCCCCACCTGAGGTCCTTTCCAACTCTAGAGGACAGGGATGCATGGGCAACCCTTGCACTCAGCCCAGCTAGGGTGTACATGATGGGAAGTACATTGTATGCCATGCCATTTCATGGTGTCATATTATGCCAGCTGATATGTGAGTGGGGGGATCATGTGTCCACCCTTACTTCCAGCAGAACTTTTGATGGGCCATATACAGAGGTGTGGACCCAGCGTTGGTGGACCCCAGTCCAAGTTCTTCCCCAACTCACCAGATAATGGTATATTTCCTCCCCCGAGCTCCTGAATTTCGGGGTTGGGTGCCCAGAGATTGAAGACTTTACATTAAAGGGACAAGCGGCCTTATGCAGGTTTGTATTGGTTAAGACATTTTTTTCTAATTCCCTGTGTGAAGAATATTTCTAGGAGGGACTTCGGTGACCCACTTTTGAAAGCCACCTCGCCCTTTCCGCAATGGCGCGCTCTCAAGGGATTGCCCTTTTTATCTGTCTTACCTGGATGAAGAAGAGGAGCAGCAGGAATGCTAGATGCTGGCAAAGCGACAGGACATCATAGAAGAACTGCTTCTACCTACCCTGGGGCTGCATTTCCACTGGGATTCACCTGCTCACCCATCGTAACCTCAGCAAAAGAGCCACAGAAACCCCAGAGAAATAGCACATATGGTGTTCATGACATTTTTCTGTGTTTCCGCAGCTCTACTGCTGAAATTATGGCGGATTTGCGGGAGCACCTCCCTCCCCCTAAATCAAGCGCTCCACTTCCCTCTTACAGCGCTAACCTCGAATATCGGGGTGGTGCATTCTGCAGCCCTACGCACTGGGCCACGCAGTGCTGCCGCATGGAAGGGCTCTTCCCCTCATTAAAGAGGAGGGACCAAGGCCACAACTCCGTGGGGCCCTACCTGGACCACCGGGGAGTGGGGTGCCATGCCAGCAGCCCGGCACTCAAGAGGAGTGCCGGGCTGCCAGATCGCGGCACGGACCCCATGCTCAAAGACGCAACGGGCCGCAACAAGTAAGTCAGCCAATTTTTTTTTCCCCACTCGCCACCTCCCCTTTAGTTTGCACCCCGCGAGCCTCCTGCCACTCTGTTCCCGCCCCCTGAATCAGTCACTGTCATCGCCGGGCACAGATTCAGGGGGCGCGGGCCAATTTTGCAGGCGGGGCGAAAGGGGGCACTGCGCACGGTGATGACATCATCATCGCCTGTGCAGCGGAGCGGGACGCTACCAGTTACCGCCGCCGATAACCTCCTGCTGAACTTAGTGGGAGTCGCTAGCAGCGCCGCACCCAGGCAAAAAGTCATTTGTGTCCCGTTAGCGCCACCCCCCCCCCCAACCGGGTGCTAACCAGAGATGCAAATTCACCGAATTTCTAGCCCCATATACTGTATTGCACAAATGTAGCTCGGTGTGCTCCTGCACACAATAGTGGACCTTCATAATCTGCAAGAGCTGCCACTTGAGTTTGCAGCCAGTCTGTGACCATTTATCATTTCCTGGCATCAGATTGCATTGAAACAGCCATGGTCTCAATGCACTGCACTTATACAGTTGGCATGTTGAGATAGTGCAAGCATGGCATGGGCATGAATGCTGTTGCTGTCTCACCGGATGACAACACATCTGCACCTTTCAGCCGTCTCCTTCTAATGACTACACATGTCCCAGAATGCAACCAGCAGCTCCAGCCACTGCGAGAGCATGCAGAGGAAACATTAGATTAGGTTATGGCTCTTTTCAACACAAAGATCTCATTATATCTGTGGTGTATGTAACTTGTTCCACCTTAAGAGAACTTAAACCTGTTCCACCTTAAGAGATGTACTACTTTCTCTGGCTGCTGTATACGGTAATACCGGTGGTGACCACACCGGTATATAAGTGCTGTGTAGTAATTTGCTGGGTAGTACAGCCCTAACCTCTGAATAGTAAAGACCTATTGAAAAGTTATTCTTGTAGTCTGTGTCAGTAATTGACCTTAAATATAACTGGAACACACAGACTTAACAGTGGCGACGAGTCCGATCTTACCCTGCGGCAGTTTACATCCACGGCAGCTTCGTCCTCAGAACGGGCGTCGAGAAGAGGCATCCACCCTCATCATTCTGCTGAACAGCACGTCGCGCGGGAGGCATCGAGGACCCGGAGTGAAGAAGAGAAATTCTGAACTCGAAGCCCCCATCAGCGGCAGACAGCTATCTTCCTTCTACCACGGTGGTGGGTAAGCCAATCAGCGAAAGTCGGCCGCGTTGGCTGTAGCGAAGGGGAGGGAAGACAGAGGAAAGAGGGCGGTGAAATCGACCGCGGCCGGTAAAAAGGGCCGGGCCGCATTCGGGCCGAAAGGCGCAGCGACTGGGGCAGCTGAAGGCGTGAGAGCCGCGGTGAATTCGAACGCAGCGGGTGCACATAACTGGGCTGCAAGAAGGGCTGCGAGGCGCGACGGCAGGGAAGCGCGAATGCCCACGGGAACCGCGGTGGAGTAGAAGCAGCGTCGGGGGAGTTGTTAACCACTGGGGAGGCAAAACCGGCAGCAGCACAGCAATCGCCACTGCAGCCAGCGGGTGAAGAAGACGAGCGCGGGAAAGACCGCCAAGCGCGGGAAGCCGCCATTTTGGAAAAAAAAATAATAATTGCAAAGATGCCTAAACATGGGAACATTAATACTTTTGATAGCGGCATCGAAGATTGGACCACGTATGTAGAACGCATAGAAGTTTATTGTAGCGCAAATAAGATACCAGATGGGGAGAAAGCACTAACCTTATTAAACTTAATGGGTGCGAAGACATACGGGCAATTGAAACACCTTCTATCACCAGAGAAACCGGCGGATAAGACTTTCACGGATATTGTTACCGTCCTGAAAAATCATTTAAGCCCCACGCCGCTGATGCTAGCGGAACGATTTAAATTTTACAGCAGAAAGCAGCTGAAAGATGAAAGCAATGCTGAATTTTTAATTGAATTGCGTAAGCTAGCAAAGTACTGTCAGTTTGGAACAGGACTAACAGATGCGCTAAGAGATAAATTTGTGTGTGAATTGTTAAAAGAAGAGACACAAAAGCGACTGCTTGAGGAGAATGAGCTGACGCTTGATAAAGCTGTCGCTATGGCAGCATCGCACGAAGCCGCAGCGAGAGGCACGGCGGTAATGCAGCTACGGTCACCGGAACTCAGCACAAATCAAATGGTCTTGGGTACAGTAAAATGTTATCATTGTGGAAAGACAACGCATGATCAGAACCAGTGCTGGTTCAAAAATAAGGAATGCAGAAAATGTGGCAGGCTTGGTCACATAGCTAAAGTATGCCGGTCAGGAGAGAAGACCAGCAACAAAAAGTCACCGCAGGGAAAGTACAGAAAGGTACACAAGGTGACAGAGAACAGTTCGAACAAACAGAAGTCAGATTCAGACGCCAGCAGTAATGAACTGGGTAGCTTAAGAGTACACAACGTTGGTAAGGAAGCAGACCTCCAGACAATTTGGGTCACACTTCAGATAGCAGGAGTCCAAGTGAAGATGGAATTGGACAGTGGATCGGCATTGACGGTCATGAATAAGAAAGATTACAAAAGGTTATTCCAACATATTCCCCTACGGGATACGGAGATTGTATTGAAAACATACACGGGGCAAAGAGTATACCCCATCAGAAAGATAGAGGTAAAGGTGGTCCACAAGGGCAAAGAAAGCCGAGGAATGGACTTATATGTGCTACCTGAAGGAGGTCCACCACTACTGGGATGGGAGTGGATTAGAAAAATAAATATGGACTGGCATTCCTTAAAAGCACTAACGGTAGATGCCAGGGAAACAGATGTCAAACCTAAACGATTGTCCAGAATATTGGACGATGCTAAAGAAGTGTTTCAGCAGGGACTGGGAACACTGAGAGGAATTACGGCAAACATCAAGATTGAAGAACATGCACAACCAAAATTTTTCAAAGCCAGACCGGTACCCTATGCGATACGACCTGCTTTGGAAGCGGAGCTGGAAGCACTAGAATGTTCAGGAGTACTGTCTAAGGTAGACTGGAGTGAGTGGGCTACGCCCATTGTTCCCGTGATGAAACGTCCTTCGAGCAACAAGCCGGGAGAACCAGGGAAGGTTCGCATCTGTGGAGATTTCAAGATCACTGTTAATCCGGTGCTTCACACGGTGCAGTATCCGCTTCCGCGGATTGAGGATATCTTTGCTTCATTGTCGGGCAGGAAACACTTCACCAAGATAGACCTGGCGCAGGCGTACTTACAGATGGAAGTTGAGGAAGAGTCACGCCAGTACCTCACGATCAACACGCATAGAGGCTTGTACCGGTATAATAGACTGGTTTTTGGAGTGGCATCGGCTCCAGCAATTTGGCAGAGGGCCATGGAGCAGGTATTACAGGGAATTCCAGGCACACAATGTTACCTGGATGATATTCTGATTACAGGAGATGGTGACAAGGAACACCTCGCAAATTTGGAACTGGTGCTCATCAGATTGAAAGAATATGGACTTCGAGTTAATCGGCAGAAATGTGAGTCCTTTCAGAAGCGGATCTCGTACTGTGGCCATGTCATTGACCAGGAGGGACTTCATAAGTCTCCTGACAAGATCGAAGCGGTTGTGAAGGCTCCCACTCCGGTTAATGTATCTCAGTTGAGGTCGTTCCTAGGATTGATTAACTATTATCATAAGTTTCTGCCAAATTTATCCACGGTACTGCACCCGCTGAACGCGCTTTTGCAGAAGGGAGTACCATGGGAGTGGAGTGAGGACTGTAAGAAGGCCTTTCGCAAAAGCAAGGAATTGATAACCTCAGAGGAAGTGTTGGCTCACTTCAACCCAACACTGCCTATTCGTTTGGCTTGTGATGCTTCTCCATATGGTATTGGGGCAGTACTCTCACACAAGTTGCCAAATGGCACGGAGAGGCCAGTCGCCTTCGCATCCAGATCATTGACCTCCGCTGAGCGCAACTATGCTCAGATAGATAGGGAGGCTCTCAGCCTTGTGTGGGGAGTAAAAAAGTTTAATCATTACCTGCAGGGCCAAAAGTTTACGCTTCTGACAGACCATCAGCCGTTGGTATCCATTTTTAACCCTAAGAAGGGTGTGTCGGTGATGACAGCACAGAGACTCCAGAGATGGTCCCTTTTCCTAGGGGCACATCAATATCAGATCGAATTCAAAGGTACAAAGCAGCATGGTAATGCTGATGGACTGTCGCGCCTGCCACTACCTGAAGAAGAGGAGACAACGAAGGTTGACCCTGTTGAGTTATTTCACTCGACCATCATCGAGTGTTTACCAGTCACCAATGCAAGTATTGAAAGAGAAACCAGGAACGACCCGACACTGTCCCGAGTCTACGAGGTGACAGTGAAGGGATGGCCAGCACATGGTGATTCTCTGTTACCGGCAGTCTCGGCAAGATGAGACCAGCTGTCCGTCTGTCAAGGAACATTGATGTATGGAACGAGAGTGATTATTCCTCCTAAGTTAAGGGAAAGAGTTCTAAAGGAACTGCATGAAGGTCATCTGGGGGGAGTCAAGATGAAAAGCCTTGCTAGGGCTTATGTGTGGTGGCCGGGTATCGACCAACAGATAGAGGAGCTGACGAAAAGCTGCTCAGGGTGCCAAAAAGTGCAAAATGCACCTCCGATTGCACCGCTGCATCCATGGGAATGGCCTTCAGCCCCATGGCAACGCATACATATTGACTTTGCTGGTCCATTCATGGACTCCATGTTTCTAATTGCGGTGGACGCACATTCTAAATGGCCAGAAGTGATCAAGATGACTACCGCTACTTCAGAAAAGACAATTGCGGTGTTAAGAACGATATTCGCAAGGAACGGATTGCCAGAACAAATATGTTCCGACAACGGACCACAGTTCGTGTCAGAAGAATTCCAAAAATTCTTAAAGAAGAATGGGGTGAAACATTATACCTCTGCCCCATATCATCCGGCTACAAATGGGTTAGCCGAGAGATTTGTACAAACATTCAAAAGGGCAATAAAGGCCATGAGCGAAGATCAGATTCCACTACAACATAAGGTGGACAAGTTTCTACTGGCATATCGAAACGCCGCTCATGCAGTGACAAACCAAAGTCCTGCCATGATGTTTTATAACAGGAGGTTGCGGTCCAGGTTGGACTTATTAAAACCAAATGTGCGGAGGGAAGTTGAAAACAAACAGTTCCAGCATATAAATAACAAGACCACTCGGAGTTTCGAGGTAGGACAACCAGTGTTGGCCAGGGACTATGGAAACGAGAAATGGCAATCCGGAACAATTCGGGCCAGACAAGGACCCCTGATGTACACGGTAGATGTTGGTAAAAATGTAATACGGCGTCATGCTGACCAACTGGTAGAATCGAGAACAAGGGTCGAACCCATGGTTATGACAGAGACAACCGTGGAAGAAGTTAGTGAACCTGAAGCATCTATCTCGGCAGTGAATGTACCTGATGATGATGTCCAAGACATAAGAGACCAACTAGAGGAGTCACCTCAGCAACAAGAATCAGAGACCCCTGAAAGGCGTTATCCAACTCGAATCAGGAGGCCTCCTGAGAGACTGAACCTTTGAACTGTTTCTACATGAAGTTGTATATGTATATACGTTATTATGTTATGTTAAATGGGGATATAACTGTTAAGCTAAAAAGGGAGGATTGTGGTGTATGTAACTTGTTCCACCTTAAGAGAACTTAAACCTGTTCCACCTTAAGAGATGTACTACTTTCTCTGGCTGCTGTATACGGTAATACCGGTGGTGACCACACCGGTATATAAGTGCTGTGTAGTAATTTGCTGGGTAGTACAGCCCTAACCTCCGAATAGTAAAGACTTATTGAAAAGTTATTCTTGTAGTCTGTGTCAGTAATTGACCTTAAATATAACTGGAACACACAGACTTAACAATATCTGTGTTTGACAGGTTTATGTGAATGTCGCACAAGTGTTGTAATCCAGACCTGCAGTGGGTAGGCTTGGTCTCCAAGGAGACGACTTTGAACTTTGCTTCCAGGGTCAACTAATGGGCGTACAGTGGATTGTCATCAACTGAAATCATCATATGTAACACCAAATCAAATTGTATCTAGTATCTAGTTATATTAAAGGACTTGATTTATTACATATAAGTACATTTTTCATTAATGTAAAAAATATGGTGACAAACATCATTCCTTGCTCAGGTATCAGTGCAGCTTTGAAATAACAATTTACTGAAGAATGACACATCCTTTCTTAACTGCTCCGCTCCTCTTTGTCCATATTTGTCATTTCACTGTCATCAACATTCTTATTCACTTTCACGATGGACCCTTTAACGATAGAGTATCCTTAGGACAAATGACTATTATATTCTAGAATTTGTTCTAATATAGGTGCTGCTGGTCTGGTGACTTGAAGCTCAATTATAGTCCTTTGACAGTTTTTAATCAGAAATAATTGAAGCTCTGTTTATCCTTCAGGCAGAAAAGGTGGAATTTTTCAATTCAGGCTTGTGCATTATCATTGGTTTCAGTACATTGTTGCACTCCGCCTTTATTAATATAATTCACCACTCCGCGCACTTTGCGATGTCGTAAAATGATCCTGAATTATTAGGAGAGCAACTTATTTGTAGAGAAGAGATCAAAAATTGCACTAAATATAAAAATGGCCTTTTTAATCTGCTCTCTTGGAATATTAAAAATAACTTTTTGTGCAACATATACGTATTTTGGAATTGGACAATACTTATTTTAGCAATAACATTCAACTGAATTTACATAATCATTGAAAAGCTCACAAAACAGCAAATGAAATGTTGAATATTTGCAATATGTTGGACAGTAACAGGTGTATTAAATGTTGCTAAAATAAGTTAGTATGCAATACCTTTTGTAAAATGCACCACAAAGACATATCTTGCTAAATTAATATATTAACTGATAAACCAATGTTAAAAGCTTAAATATAACCTTTAGCTATGCATACATGACATTTGTATAACTCCTAATTGTTATGAGGAGCGGTTCACAGAACTGAACTTGTTTCCACTGGGGAAGAGAAGATTGGGAGGGGACCTAATCCATGTTTTCAAAGTGCTGAGTCGCATAGATAATGAGACATAAGCAGGTTATGTAATCTCCACTTTAATTGCAGAACCAGAGGACAAGTGCAAACCTAGTTAATCAAATGCCATGAAGAACAATATTGCTGCTGACTCAAATCTATGGAATCCAACCAGTTCGCACTGAATGTTTTTTAGTTCCTTCTCGGGATGTGAGCACCGCTGGCAAGACCAGCATTTATTAACCACCCCTAGTTGCTCTGTGAAGGCGGTGGCAGGCCTTCTTGAACTGCTGAGCGGTTATAACTGAGTGGCTTGCTGGGCTATTTCAGCGGGCAGTTAAGAGTCAACCACTTTAGTGTGGGACTGGAGTCACAAATAGGCCCGATTGGGTTAGGACGGCAGGTTTCCTTCCCTAAAGGATATTATTGAACCAGTTAAGTTTTTTACAACAATCCAACCGTTTCATGGTCACTTTTACTGATACCATCTTTTTACTTCCTGATTTATTTTTAAAAACTGAATTCAAATTCTCAAACTGCCCTGGTGAACTCACTTTCTCTGGATTGCTAGTGCAGGCTTCTGGATTACTAGTCCAGTAACATAACCACTACCCTACCATATCCATTTGTACTCATAAGAACATAAGAAACATAAGAAATAGGAGCAGGAGTAGGCCAATCGGCCCCTCGAGCCTGCTCCGCCATTCAATAAGATCATGGCTGATCTGATCCTAACCGCCAATCTACTATCACAAAACCATCTCCTGAATCTAACAGAATTAGACACACGAAATAGGAGCAGGATCAGGCTACACGGCCCCTGGGCCCGCTCCGCTACCAACAGGGCCATGACCGATCCGAACCTAGACTCATGTCCAAATTCCTGCCCGCTCCCCGTAACCCTTAATTCTCTTTACTTCTAGGAAACTGTCTATTTCTGTTTTAAATTTATGTAATGATGTAGCTTCTACAGCTTTTTGGGGCAGCATATTCCATGGACCTACCACCCTCTGAGTGAAGTAGTTCCTCCTCATCTCAGTTTTGAAAGAGCAGCCCCTTACTCTAAGACTATGCCCTCTAGTTCTAGTTTCACCCATCATCGGGAACATCCTCCCCGCATCCACCCGATCCAACCCCTTCACAATCTTATATGTTTCAATAAGATCGCCTCTCATTCTTCTGAACTCCAATGAGTAGAGTCCCAATCTACTCAACCTCTCCTCATATGTCCATCCCCTCATCCCCGGGATTAACCGAGTGAACCTTCTTTGTACTGACTCGAGAGCAAGTATGTCCTTTCTTAAGTATGGACACCAAAACTGTACGTAGTATTCCAGGTGTGGTCTCAGCAATACCTTGTACAACTGAAGCAATACCTCCCTATTTTTATATTCTATCCCCCTAGCAATGAAAGCCAACATTCCATTGGCCTTCTTAATCACTTGCTGCACCTGCATACTAACCTTTTTGAGTTTCGTGCACCAGGACCCCCAGATCCCTTTGTACTTCAGTACTTTCCAGTTTCTTGCCATTAAGATAATAACTTGCTCTACGATTTTTCCTGCCAAAGTGCATAACCTCACACTTTCCAGTATTGTATTCCATCTGCCAAATCTCTGCCCACTTACTTAGCCTGTCTATGTCCCCTTGCAGGTTTTTTATGTCCTCCTCACTCACTACTTTCCCTCCCATCTTAGTATCATCTGCAAACTTTGATATGTTACACTCGGTCCCCTCCTCCAAATCGTTAATATAGATTGTAAAGAGTTGGGGACCCAGCACTGACCCCTGCGGAACACCACTTGTTACTGATTGCCAGTCTGAGAATGAACCATTTATCCCAACTCTCTGCCTTCTGTTAGATAGCCAATCCTCTATCCATGCCAGAATATTACCCCCAATCCTGTGATTTTTCATCTTAAGCAATAATCTTTTGTGTGGCACCTTGTCAAATGCCTTTTGGAAGTCTAAATACACTACGTCCACTGGTTCCCCTTTATCCACCCTATATGTTACTTCCTCAAAGAACTCCAGCAAATCGGTGTGATAGTAGACAGATATCCTGAATTTCAAACAATTACCTTTGGGTTGCAGGGTGAAATATTTGTTTTCCGCCTTCCTCGAGGAAATTAAATCAGTTTCCTAATCTATGAAGGTAGACAATGTATATGGTCTGTTAGAAAAAATGGTTCAATTGACCAAATTGCCTTTTTTCTGGATGTTCTCATGGCTTTATGCTGTGAACTATCCTTTACAATCATTTTAAACGGTTTTAGTTTTTTATAATATTTTTAGAAGGCATGATGTCAGGAATTTATAAGAAAAAACCTGAAGAAAATGATAGCTTCCAATTTTTGCAATATGGTAATTGGGGTTCACTGAGGAATGAGAGCTACTTGACCAATCATCATACAGATTCTATGCTTACCAGCTCATCCAATACAAGAGAGAATAGCAATCATCTCCATCTCAACAACAATCCGTCATTGTTTTATATCATTCTGTATAAAAATTACTAAGAACGTTTTATTCACAGATATTCATTCCCTTTCATCATTGAATCATGTATATTATTAATATACGTTATTGCTTTCTGGTTATATAATTCAATATTGAAGTCATTTAATGGTGGTATAATCTTATACTGTTTTATTCTCAAATGGATTATGAACACTTATTGTTTCTTTTCTGTAGATCGTTTTCATAAATGACTAAATCTCATTATATATGTTCCCTATGTGCCACTCTTCCCAGTGATTTATTCTTTGTTAGTTAGGACTTACCACTATGACGATTCTGCCCATCTGTTGCTGTACCAGAAAGTCTGTAATAGTGATAAACATGACGACAAATATGACTAATATTTTTATTAGCAGCAGTAAGCCAGAATTCAAAGGTATCTTTAAAGTCACACCTTAAAGTTTGTCTTTCTGGTCATTTTTGATTAATTAGTCAATATAAAAAGAGAAAATGATGGAAATACATTTGAAAGAGAAAGATGGGTTAATGTTTTGGGTGTGATCCTTTATCAGACTGGTGAAAGGACTGATGCTCAGAATGTTAGCCTATCTTTTTATTTTCAGATGCTGATTGACATTCTGTGCATTTCCAGCTCTTTCTATTTTCATTTCAAATTTCTAGCTTCGGATGTTTGCTTTTTATCACTTGCAAGTAGCCATTTGTCTCTGGAACCAATTTTGCTCTGATTCAGCAGAATTTCATTTTGTGACCGAGAAACTTATGCTAGTGACTTAAATACTTCAACAGGGTGAGCTGCAGCCATTGTTTGCATCGGGAATTGCTCCTTTAAGTTGCTCCTTAAAACCTACTTTTTTGAAGAAGCTTTGGTCACCTGTCCTAATATCTCTTTATGTGGACCGATGTCAAATTTTGTTTGATAACGCTCCTGTGAAGCGCCTTGTGATGTTTTACAACGTTAATGGCACTATATAAATGCAAGTTATTGTTGTTGTTGCTCAAAGGTGCTTCACCAATCCAGTAATGAAAAAATTGGGCCATGACCAGTGCTTCTGATAGGAAGAGGCAAATTTTCAACCTGGGCATAAAACCGACATTGCCGCTCAACTGCCCATGATAGAAGCCGCCCAATTTTCATTTCTATTGAATTCAATGGAAACAATAATCCGACGGTTTCTATAATGGGTGGCAGAGCGGCAACACCAAATTTTACGCCCAGGTGGCAAGTTAAAAATTTACCCTAGAGCTTCTGGAGCATTTTTTAAAATTTGTTCTTATTGCCCAGATATAGTTCCTGAGAGTAGGTAGTAGTGGGCCTTTTTGAACCACTGCAGATTTGTTTTTGTGGTTACAGTGCTTTCAGAATGGTAAAAGAATTGGTTTTACAACTCAGCGACTTGCTCGGCCACTTCAGAAGACACTAAGGGGGCGATTATATCCCTGCTCACTCAGCAGAAACCTGGCGGTGGGCAGTTAAAATCGTCTTGGCTCTTACCAGTCTGAAAGCCGCCATGATCGCAACATCTGCAATTTTAACTTGCTCTCCTGAGCAGGCAGCAAGGACATGCACCAACAGGGTCCTTCTTTACATGTGCATGTTGCGGCCCGATGACATAATTGAGAGCCGACTGTAATTTTAACTCAGGCCTGAGCGGGGAATCCACCTGGAAGAGTCAACTTGTTTATGCAACGAGTGGTTAGGATCTGGAATGCACTGCCTGATAGGGTGGCGGATACAGATTCAATAGTAGCCTTCAAAAGGGAATTGGATAAATACTTGAAGGAGAAAAATTACAGGAATATGGGGCAAGTGCAGGGGAGAGGCACTAACTGGATTGCTCTTCAAAAGAGCCGGCGTAGACCCGATGGGCTGAAAGGCTTCCTTCTGTGCTGTACTATTCTATGATTCGCAGCCCTGCCTCCGATCTAGTTTCTTTTCTTTCCAGTTTTGAAGAAGGGTCCAACCCGAAACGTCAACTCAAACTTCTCTCCACGGATGTTGCCTGACCTGCTGAGTTTTTCCAGCATTTTCTGTTGTTATTTATGATTCTATAACTGGACGGAGTTGAGACTGGAATCACATGTAGGCCAGTCAAGGTAGGGGAGGCATTTTTTCCTTCCTTGAAGGGCATTAGTGAATCCAGTAGCTTTCATGGTCATTTATTTTTCCGTTGCCAGCTACAAAAAATAAACCATGGAACAAATGAATGTACAACCAGAGGTCTGAAGGGATACCATGCAAGAGGCTGGGCAAGAGGTTAAGTTAGTTCATGAACAGAATGAAGGAAAGGAGGCAATTAAAGGCAAGCATAGTTTAAATAATTAGAGAAGTTACAAGCAGCATGAAATGGGTTGCAGCAATACTTTCTAGTAAGAGAAGAAAGAAAGAAAGACTTGCATTTATATTGTGCCTTTCATGACTGCAGGGTATCCCAAAGTACTTTACAGCCAATGAATTACTTTTTGGACTAATCGGATAGCACTTTCAAAGAGCCAGCACCGGCACAATGGGCTGAATGGCCTCCTTCCATGCTGTATGATTGTATGTGATTAGGTGGTGGACAGGAGATGATTAAATGACAGAAGTGGTAATGGTGTGACAAAAGGAGGCAATAATCAGAGAGATTTGAGAATTAAAAGATGTATCTGAGATCCAGAGGCTGTGTAAATGGTTACAGCAAGAGGGGGAGGGAAGCTGGGAAAATCTGGCAAAGTGGAGAAGGCTGTAGTGGCCTGGGTGGAAGAAAAAGACAGGTGACAACAGGGGTGCAAACCATCCCGCCCACCATGGTCCCCATCCCAAGCACCAGCCCTCAACCTCTCCAATTCCCGAAATCGTTGGCGCATTAAGGTACATAGAAACATTGAGCTATTATCTGATGCTGTAGATTGGCAACAATACATGGATGTCTTCCATATTCTCTGTATGTATGTGAAAACATAGTTGAATGGAGATCCTAATGCTCAGTGTCCTCAATTAGGTATCACAGGCCACTGAAAGAGGTTTTTCATTTTGTACCAGAAAAGGAGGACAAAAAGAAAATACATGTTTGTCTACAGTGAAGTAACCATGTGAATTGGGTTGAAATTTGTACTAGAGAAGTGATGTACTGACAGCTATTTTACACAAAATCTTTATTTTTAGAATTATTTGGGTTGAGGCCAAATGCATAATTTATTTTTGATCTGACATTAAAAATGATTAAAGCCAAATATGACGTAGATCACTAAATTATTCTTATCTATTTTTATCTTTCCTCATCATTCTCATCTTAAGCAAATATATGTGAATCATAGCCCTCGCCCCCATAGCAAAAATTTTGCGAGCCAACGTCTGCCCACGGCTGGTACTTATTCTCACAAATGCTACAGTAAAGTGAAAGCATTCAGTGGGGACCCGCTATTAAAATGCACTACTGACAATGCAATAAACTGGACCTCAAACCACCCTTACCAAAAATGATTAATGTAACATAGCATTGTATGTGTCTCTGGTGATCTATGAACTAGTTCCACTACACTTCTTAGTAGTCTGCAATCACCATATATCTACTTTTGTTATTCTTTGTCAGATTCTCTGTGATATACATAAATATTACCATACAGCAATTGATACGTTCATTGAAAAATATTTACAAATCTTTTTCAGGTAGTATTCAGTTGACTTTCCTTCCATTAGACTACTGGTGAGTTTAGGATTGTTGAGAATAAATGAGAATGAATGAGATCTAGGGAGAAATGGAAGCTACAGCTCATAGTGCCCATATCATCAAGGAATACGGTGAAGTGTCTGGTTCCCCGTACCTTTGAGATTTAAAAAAAAGCTGATAGAGTGATGCGTTCTGCTGAGTAAAGCAGCACTGGCTTGAGGAATGACTTTGAACATTGCCTGTTGACTGTTGGCCAGAGTTACTGTGACCAGGATAAGAGTCAGAAGGTGAACTTAGTGGTTTTCCCTATTGCCATCTTGAGTGCATATTTTATGTGAGCCTGACACTCCAAATCCTCTCTTAACTCCTCACACAGGTCTTACAACATCTACTTATTGAAGCTAAATCCCTGAATACAGTGGGCAGGATTTTCATTGGGCCGTGGAGGCATGATTGGAGGCGTGTGGGGGGTTAAAATCTCGAAATCGGGGGCATGAACCCATCCCGCCCCCAACCCGCCTCCATGCCAGTTTCAAAGGAGGCGGATACCCGACCTGTGCTGGGAGCCGCCTCCCCGAGGTGGGAAGGGGATTTGTGCCAATTAACTGCCTGTTAACAGATAGTTAACAGGCAGTTTTTAGCCTAATCCTTATTTTTATTCCTGAAGTGTGGAATTCCCGTCAGCTACAAACCACGCCAAGTTAGCGAGGCAGACCGTCGGGCTAAAGGGCTTGTAGGGTTCGAGATGGCCGGTGTTCAGGTGAGTGATGTGTGCATGAGTGCAGAGGTAGGTGTGTTTGGTGCGTGTAAAGTGTTTAAAGAAGTTTTATTTACCTTTACTTACCTTTACAGCCTTCCTTCCTTCAGGTCTCTGGAGTCCCTCATCTCACCGGCACAGAAAGCAGAATGGCCGCGAGCCGTCAAAAGTTGCAGCATTCAGCTTTCTGTTCTGGAGAGATCTCTAAATCAGCCTGAGAGGAAGGAATTAACTTAGTGTACAGATTGTCAATGTTTGACAGCTTCAAAGAGCTCTTGACAGTACAAAGGGATCTGGGGGTCCTGGTGCATGAAACACAAAAAGTTAGTATGCAGGTGCAGCAGGTGATCAGGAAGGCCAATGGAATCTTGGCTTTTATTGCAAGGGGGATGGAGTATAAAAACAGGGAAGTCTTGCTGCAATTATATAGGGTATTGGTGAGGCCACACCTGGAATACTGCATGCAGTTTTGGTTTCCATATTTAAGAAAAGATATACTTGCTCTCGAGGCGATTCAGAGAAGGTTCACTTGGTTGATTCCGGAGATGAGGGGGTTGACGTATGAGGAAAGGTTGAGTAGGTTGGGACTCTACTCATTGGAGTTCAGAAGAATGAGAGGCGATCTTATTGAAACATATAAGATTGTGAGGGGGCTTGATCGGGTGGATGCGGTGAGGATGTTTCCACTGATGGGTGAGACTAGAACTAGGGGGCATAATCTAAGAATAAGGGTCTGCCCTTTCAAAACTGAGATGAGGAGAAACTTCTTCACTCAGAGGGTAGTAAATCTATGGAATTTGCTACCCCAGAGAGCTGCGGAAGCTGCAACATTAAATAAATTTAAAATGGAGATAGACAGTTTCCTAGCAGATAAGGGAATTAGGGGTTATGGGGAGAGGGCAGGGAAGTGGACGTGAGTCTAGATTTGGATCAGCCATGATCCTATTGAATGGCGGAGCAGGCCCAAGGGGCCGTATGGCCTACTCCTGCTCCTACTTCTTATGTTCTTATGTTATGTAAATGTCAATCTGTGATGTCACCTGTTGCTGGGTGGCCCTTAACTGGCCTGCAGGCTCAACAAGGTCAATCAAGTGAAAATCGCGTGGGTTGGCCACAACTCGATGGAGTTTTGGGGTTGTAGTCCCGCCTCCCACACGCCTCCAGTATCAAAATCCAGCCCAATGTGTCTCAGAATGATCAATAAAACAAGCAAGATGCTGCCTCAGTTCCACAACATGAACATGCCCATGCAACCAATACCAGACCACCATTCTAAATTCAGCTTGAATTAACCCTTATTAGGGACAGGTTTTTTTTGTTCATGGGATGTGGGCATCACTGCAAGGCCGGCACTTCTTGCCCATCCCTAATTGCCCTTGAGAAGATGGTGGTGAGCCGCCTTCTTGAACTACAGAGAGCAGTTAAGAGTCAACCACATTGCTGTGGGTCTGGAGTCACATATAGGCCAGACCGGGTAAGGACAGCAGATTTCCTCATCTGCTTTTTCCTCTTCTGCTTCCTCCTCTTCTGCTTCTTCCTCTTCCTCCTCCTTCTCCTCCTCCTCCTCCTCCTCCCTCTGCGAGCTGCTTGTCTGCTTTGCTGCCTCTGCTCCATCTCCATGTGATACTGCTGCCCAAGGGGGAGCAAATGGTGTGCTCAGAGGCCTTCCTTTAAGAGCCAAGGCCTTGTGAATGTCCAGCAGTGCTCCCTGCATATTTTAACAACTTTCTAAATGTATTGCACCAAGCCACGACTCAAATAAAATATAAAGAAACCAGTACAAAAGCAAAAACCTAAACTTACCTGAAAGTTGTGTGTGTACCTTTAAGAAGCACTGGCAGCAGCTCCGTTGTACTGCTGCACATACTTTCTGCCAGCATGATTTGGAGAAGACGTTATTAAGAGCGTCGATGTCCAAAATCCCAGATCGTGCGTCAATTCAGCATTGCACGCCAATTGACGTCACGACCTGGATCATTTAAATATGTGAAGCGAGCTCAGGCAGTGAGCCAAAATGGTGGCCATGCAGTCTACACTGAAAACAGGCAGAAATAAGAGGGCCGTCATTTTTTCTTCCAAACTGGCCTAATCAGCCGACGCTAATGGCTCCAATTTCCTGGCCAATGTTTCCATTAATGGGGGAGTCCAAAACTGGAGGGCATAAATATAAGGTAGTCACTAATAAATCCAATAAAGAATTCAGAAGAAACGTCTTTACCCAGAGAGTGGTAAGAATGTGAACTCACTACCACACGGAGTGGTTGAGGCAAATAGCATAGATGCATTTAAGGGGAAGCTAGATAAACACATGAAGGAGAAGGGAATAGAAGGGTATGCTGATAGGTATAGATGAAGCAGGTGGGAGGAGGCTCGTGAGGAGCATAAATGCCAACAAAGACCAATTGGGCCAAATGGCCTGTTAGTGTGCTGTAGTCTCGATGTAACTCAATGTAACTCGATGAATTGCAATAAGATGAGGGTCAATAAATATATTTTAATGTTTTAAGAGTGGACTTTTAGCAGTTTCAAATATTTCCACTAAGTGTCATATTATTTGCCATGTTTATACAAAACCATCATCTCATTTTAGGTCGGTACCATAAAAAATGTTCCCAATTTTCTTTAATTGCAATATATCTTTACCTTTTCCTGAATATGATTCAAAATATTCTACACGATGAGCTCAGATTGAATGGTTTAGTATGAATCATCTCACCTGCAAATTCAGAAGTCTTACCTTTTTAATAAAATAAGCATTTGCAAGTGCACTTTGACATTCTACAATTTACATAAAAGCAACAACAACAAAATCAGAAGATCGTTGTAACTTATTATTTCTTATAAATACACTTCGCTTGTGCTAGGGCAGGTAGTAAGATTGTTAGAATGTTGTGTGTAGGTGTCATTAATTATTTCAATATTAATTCTCCCAGCTTTTCAAATTTGTTTACCAAAGCTTATTGATAAGAAGACAACCATTTTTAGTAACCATTAATAGAAACTGAACATTTTTAACTTAAGAGACATAGGGATAAGTTTTCAACTAGCCTCCCAGGTGTAGAAATGCCGTTGCGGATCTGGGGTCTGTTATAGAAACTGACAGATTTTTAGTTCCATTCATTTCTATTGATTTCCGTGGAAATTACAATCGGGCGGTTTCTGTAACAGATGATCGATCCACAATGCCGGTTCTATGGCAAGTTGAAAATCTACCCCATGGAATTTCTACAGCATGCATTAGTCATCTGTACATTAACCTTTTTTTTTGTTGAAACAATTGCCATCTACCTCAAAAAAACTTGGTTATGATAAATAACTAAACAAAATCCATAAAAAATAGAACAAAGTGTCGTGGTTGCAGTAAATGAAATGCCACGCAAAACTCTAAAAGCTAGGAAGTATATTTGATATAATGCGATGGTTTCGTACACCAAGGAAGTGCTCAGTTTGAAAATAATGGGATGTCGAAACAAAAGCCAACTGATCAAATATAATAGTATCTGGAGGCTTGTGTTGGAATAATTATAATTGTATGATGTTTTCTTGAAAAGTGCAGAATATCCAAGCAAGTCAAGATAGAAGATAGAGCAATGCGATTCCAAGATTCAAGATTCAAGATCATTTTATTGCCATATGTAACTAGTACAATGGAATGCTTACTCCTCACTCACTCCCACAATACAAGCATATAATATAAAAGCAAAAAAAAATAAAAACAAGTATAAATAAAAACAATAAGCAAATAAGCAAAAAGTATAGCAATAACAGTCCAAGTTGCAGGATATGATGAATAGTACAAAAAAGCCTCAATTACCACTGGAAATAATAGTAATGTAAATGTGGTAAACCACGTTCACTATCGTATCACTGTTAGTAGTTAGCACTGTTCACCACTGTTCGTTATAACTGTATCACTGACCACTATTGTATCACGGTACGAGGTCGCCTCTTGCCACACTGCTATACCTGGGATGACCACTGCCGACTCCGCCTTGGCTCCACCCACCAGGCCAGGTATAAAGGTGAGCGACTGGCTGGTATTCCTCCTGCTTGGATTGGATCACCCACGAGAGTGGGCTCTGTTATTTAGTCAATAAAAACCTTTGGTCACCTTCGTAACTCTTCGCCTTTTATTGGAGGAATTGATAGGTATATCAGTAATATGATAAATATATGGTAATATAAGTATAATATATATATTTACATAAACATATAACCATAATATATGGGGCAGTGTGATTAGCAGTTCAGTAGGCGCACTGCCTGTGGATAGAAACTGTTCTTAAACCTGCTGGTCCTGGCAATGCGTATATCTTAAGAGGGTTGTTTGAGAGAATATTCTGCACATAATTTGAAGTTTCTCCAGGGGGCCAAGTGCTTTCTCTTGAAATATTCCTCTCCATTGGAGTCACTGCTACCACATGGTTATCACTGTAGCCTTAGGGTTGCTACTGAAAACTGAACAAGTGAGGTAGATGGAGCTAAAGGTGCAGCCATGTGTCTCTTATGATGTTATTGAGTAATTGTTATTATATTAATAAGATATATGAATATGATATTTTAAACAAACACTACACATGTAAGAACAATTGCATATGCATACAGAGTGCAGAATAAAACTGCGATCAGTGGTTGAGTGGAACAGTTCACAAATCAATTGCTCCAATTTAAAGAAAAAAACCAGAAAGAACATACTTGCATTTATATAGCACCTTTCACGACCTCAGAACACACCAAAGAGCTTAGCAGCTAATCAAGTAATTTTGAAGTGTAGTCACAGTTATTAATGTAGGGAAAGCCAATGTGCGCACAGCAAGTTCTCACAAACACCAATAAAATAAATGGCCTGATAGTCTATTTTAATGATGTTGATTGAGGGATAAATGTTGACCAGGACAGTGGGAGAACTCTCTTGCTCTTCTTTGAGTAGTGCCATGAGATTTTTTACGTCCACCTGAGTGGGCAGATAGGGCCTCGGTTTAACATCGCATAAGTAAATACTTTGCTAAACCCTAAAAAAAACCCACAAAACTTATATTGCAGGTAACTGTGCAATAAATCATTAATACATTAAATATGCACTGCCGAGAATAGAATAAATCAAAGCAATCAATGATTCTATGTAGTATTTTAACTTGTACCATTTTAGTTCTTCATTAAGACTTTTGGGTAAGTTTTGAACAATTCCAATATGGCCAAACTGACCTTGTTTTCCAATTTCCACACTCAGGTTAGCTATAGCACAGATTAATACAGAATATAAATCTCTTTTCTCTTAATCCTTCTGTGGCGCGAATGTTAACTACCACTTATCAGCCCAAGCCTAAACATCTTCCAGGTCTTGTTGCATGTGGGCAAGGACTGCTTCATTATCTGAGTTATTGTGAATGGCACTGAACACTGTGAAGTCATCAGCGAACATCCCCATTTCTGACCTTATGTTGGAGGGAAGGTCATTGATGAAGCAGCTGAAGATGTTTGGGCCTAGGACACTGCCCTGATGAACCCCTGCAGCGATGTCCTGGGGCTGTGATGATTGACCTTCAACCAACAAAACTATCTTCCTTTGTGCTAGGTATGACTCAAGCCAGTGGAGAGTTTTCCCCCAATTCCCATTGACTTCAGTTTTACTAGGGCTCCTTGGTGCCACACTTGCTCAAATGCTACCTTGATGTCAAGGGCAGTCACTCTCACCTCACCTCTGGAATTCAGCTCCTTTGTCCATGTTTGGACCAAGACTGTAATGAGGTTGGGAGCCGAGTGGTCTTGGCAGAACCCAAACTGGGCATCAGTGAGCAGGTTATTGGTGAGTATGTGCCGCTTGATAGCACTGTTGATGAGACCTTCCATCACTTTTCTGATGATTGAGAATAGACTGATGGGGCGGTAATTGGCCAGGTTGGATTTGTCCTGCTTTTTGTGGACAGGACATACCTGGGCAGTTTTCCACATTGTTGGATAGATGCCAGTGTTGTAGCTGTACTGGAACAGCTTGGCTGGAGGCACGGCTAGTTCTGGAGCACAAGTCTTCAGCATGATAGCTGGGATGTTGTCGGTGCCCATAGCCTTTGCTGTATCCAGTGCGCTCAGCCGTTTCTTGATATCACGTGGAGTGAATTGACTTGGCTGAAGACTGGGTTCTGTGATGGTCACACACCATCCTGATTTAGAAGTATATCGCTGATCCTCTGTGATAGTGGGGACCTCTGGAGTACGCCGATATGAATCATCCACTTGGCACTGCTGGCTGAAGATGGTTGCAAATGCTTCAGCTTTGTCTTTTGCACTCATGTGCTGGGCTCCACCATCATTGAGGATGGGAATATTCATGTTGCCTCCTACTCCCGTTAGTTGTTTAATGGTCTACCACCATTCACGACTGGATGTGGCAGGACTGCAGAGCTTTGATCTGATCCGTTGATTGTGGGATCGCTTAGCCCTGTCTATAGCATGCTGCTTCTGCTTTTTAGCATGCATGTAGTCCTGTGTTGCAGATTCCCCAGGTTGGCCCTCATTTTTAGGTACTCCTGTGAAGACATAACTTCGTCTCCACAATGACTGTGCGGTGGTCAGTGCTCCCAATACTGTCATGGACAGATGCATCTGCGACAGGTAGGTTGGTGAGGATGAGGACACGTAGGTTTTTCCCTTGTGTTGGTTCTCTCACCACCTGTCACAGGCCCAGACTGGCAGCTATGTCCTTCAGGACTCAGCCAACTTGGTCAGTAGTGGTGCTACAGAGCCACTTTTGGTGATGGACATTGAAGTCCCCCACCCAGAGTGACGTAAGAAAACTACTAGGCACTTGGTCTAAGCTTTAAACAAAGGTTTAATCAACTGTTTCACAACATGGAGGTCTAGTTGTGTCCTTCACTAGTTCCTGTTAAGAATGTCCTGCGCAAGTTGGGCCCGTGCCTGGACAGCGCCACCCACAGGCTGCTCAGTTGATTCATGTCACAGAGTACATTCTGTGCCCTTGCTACCCTCAGTGCTTCTTCCAAGTGGTGATCAACATGGAGGAGTACTGATTCATCAGCTGAGGGAGGGCAGTAGGTGGTAATCAGCAGGAGGTTTCCTTGCCCATGCTTGACCTGATGCCATGAGACTTCATGGGGTCCGAAGTCAATGTTGAGGATTCCCAGGTCCACTCCTGCCTGATTGTATACCACTGTGCTGCCACCCCTGATGGGTCTGTCCTAGTGATGGAGGAGTTTGGGACATTGGCTGAAAGATATGATTCTGTGAGTATGACTATGTCAGGCTGTTGCCTGACTAGTCTGTGGGACAGCTCTCCCAATTTTGGCACAATTTCCCAGATGTTGCTGAAGAGGACTTTGCTGGGTGTGCCGTTGCCATGTCTGTTGCTGAGGTCGATACCAGGTGGTCTGTCTGGTTTCATTCTTATTATTGTAGCAGTTTGTCACAACTGACTGGCTTGCTAGGCTAATTAGAAGGCAGTTAAGAGTCAACGACATTGCTGTGGGTCTGGAGTCACATATAGGCCAGACCAGGTAAGGACAGCAGATTTCCTTCCCTAATGGACATTAGTGAACCAGATGGGTTTTTACGACAATCCGATAGTTTCATGGTCACCATTACTGATACTAGCTTTTTAATCCAGATTTATTTAATTAACTGAATTTAAATTCCGTAGCTGCTATGTTGGAGATTTGAACTCATGTCTCTGTGATCATTAGTCTAGACCTCTGGATTATTAGCCCAGGGACATTACCACTATGCGACCATTCCCGCTCAGTAGCCATCAAAGTATCCTGAACAGGGCAGGCCCGATTCATAAGAACATAAGAACATAAGAAGTAGGAGCAGGAGTAGGCCATACGGCCCCTCGGGCCTGCTCCGCCATTCAATAGGATCATGGCTGATCCGAACCTAGACTCACGTCCACTTCCCTGCCCGCTCCCCATAACCCTTAATTCCCTTATCAGCTAGGAAACTGTCTATCTCCGTTTTAAATTTATTTAATGACTCCTGCCCCTGCTCATCGTAAACCAATTTCAGCGACTGGGCTTAAATCAGGTTTTAGGCCCCTCATTTACATAAGTGAGGGACTTAACACCTGATTCAGGCAGCCATTAGGGTTGCCTAAAAAATGGTCTGGCCCAATTTCCGGTCGTACCTTTTTCAGGCGTCCTTAGGCTGTAGGACGTTGGACCCCGAAATTCGGCTTCATTGTGCCCATTTTACCCCTCATTAAATTTGCGCGAGGGCAATCTATCTCTTGGTACTGCAATGGGGGAAAATGCAGGCAGATGAACTAATATAGCTGAATGGTCTGCCTCATCTTGAATTATCTCGTGATCTTTTGCTACTGCACCCTCTACTGCACCATTATAACATTCTTTATTGTCTCTATAATTGAGACTGGCAATTCAACACCAATTAGTATGGAATTATTGGCAGTTTTATGCTGTTAGCTTGGATAAGTACTGCTTTTAGACTTTCCAAACTCCTTCCAAGTAAGTCCATTATAGCTGGCAAGGAATGATTGTCACTTCACATTGTGGGATACGTGTTTCCTTACATACTGATTTCTACTATTATGATGGTCTAGAAATTGTTTGTTAATTCTAACTAAGGAAAGGAGAGAAATGTTAAAAATGTAAAATGGTTATCTGAGTTCAGATGAAGTGTCAGAAAATAAGGGGTTAAGTTGTGTTACAGCACGAGCCAAAAAGTGGAACTGCTTCAGGAAATGGGTAAGATTCTGTAAACAACAGAACTCAGAAACCTATTTCAGTAGATAAAAAGAAAGACTTGCATTCATGACCTCAGGATGTCCCAAAGCTCTTTTCAGCCAATGAAGTACTTTTGAAGTGTAGTCACTGTTGTAATGTAGGAAACGCAGCAGCCAATTTGCACACAGCAAGCTCCCACAAACAACAATGGCCCAGAAATTCGGGTCGGAGACTTCCTGCAGTGCAAGCCCCCGACCTGCACTTACCTAGCATGCCGGTCATTGAGCTGTGGGCCCCTGTGGAATTCCGATCCTGGGCCTGCTCCAGCTGCCGGCGCGCAGTGCTTGCGTATCCCAGGGGCGCAGTTAGTTTGATGCGTCCCCTGGGATCACGTGGGCCATGGGGAGCCAATCGGAGCAGGGAATGCTCCATTCATAAGTCTGTCAGGAAGTGCTGTCAAACTTAGAAATACTACGGGCCCCTTCTTCTTACTAAATCACTAAATCTTCAAATAATTTTTTTTTTAAATCACATTTTTTAAATAAACTATAAATTACATGAAATAACTATTTTAAACAATAATTTAAGTTTTTGAAAAAAATAATTTTATTTTCTAACGGGGCTAAAAATAAACTTACCTTTCTTTAAAGTATTTAAAAATAATAAACCTGTTGGAAAAATGTTTGAATTTTAATTAATTCACCACTTACCTTGTAAAAAGCAGGCCTTACGCCTGCTTTTTATATTTCTAACTTCTGCAGGCTTACTTTCCCGGGAAAACCTGTAAAAAAAAACGAAGTTCGATGTGCATGCGCAGCCTCCCCCGCGCACGCGTTCGACCTCTGAACCCCTGCTTTCAGGGGAACGGAAGTGCCAGTTTCCTGCGCATGGGCAGTGCATGTAGGAAACCAGCACTTCCATTGGGCCTACGGGTGAGTACCCTGTGCGTACTCACCCGTGATAATGACCAGGTAATCTGTTTTTTAGAGATGCTGATGAAATGATAAATGTTGCCCTTAAATAGCCCTAATACAAACTGTCACATTACAAATTTGTTTTGGAAAGATTCCTATCCTCCTTCTTTCATCTGCCTCTACTGCTTCTCTTCTTTCCCCTTGCCCACATTTCCCTGCAGGCCGCCTGCCCTCAACCCACCCCTGCCCCAAAACACCACCCACCCCGCCCCCTCCCCACCTTAGGCCTTTAGGGTTGCCTAAAAAATGGCCTGGCCCAATTTCCGGTCGTACCTTTTTCAGGCGTCCTTCGGCCGTAGGACGTTGGTCCCCGAAATTCAGCTTCATTGTGCCCATTTTACCCTCCTGATGGCCTGAATGAGACTCACCTGCTGCTTCCTTGACCTCATTCCCACTAAACCACTGACCACCCAACTTCCCTTCCTGGTTCCCATGTACCTGCACTGCTGCTGAAACCCTTATTCATGCCCATGCCAGCTCCATCCTCCACTGTTCCAATGCTGTGCTGGCAGGCCTTCTATTCTCCACCGCCAATAAACTAAAACTGATCCAAAACTTTGCTGCCTGTATCCTATCTCACCTCAAGTCAAGCTCATCTATCACTCCTGAGCTTCCTGACTTACAGTCCCCCAACACCTCAAATTTAAAATTCTCATCCTTGTGTTTAAAGCTATTCATAGCCTCACTGCTCCCTATTTCTGTGAAGCTCCTTGAGATGGTTTTTGCAATGCTAAAGGTGCTATGTAAATGCAAGTTGCTGCTGCTGCTGTTGTTGTATTACAGTTGAATTTAGCTGCATGATGCGGTTCTGCCTGTTAGTATATGAAAATACTGACCTTTAAATTCCTGAGGTTCCGGTCCACTGGCATAGCGGAGTGGAGCGCCCATCTACCTTTGCCAACGACCAGAGACCCTATCCCAAATTCCAGGGTTTGGATAATTGGCATAGTTGGGGTGGGCAGCTGGTGCCTGCAAGGCTGCATCAGTGGCAGCCATTCAATTCACCGCCCCATTCCCAGTCAGACCTCACAGTCCTCGGCCTCTTGCATTGTTCCACAGAAGCTCAGCGTAAGCTCGAGGAACAGCACCTCATCTTCCGATTAGGTACTTTACAGCCTTCCGGACTCAATATCGAGTTCAACAATTTCAGATCATAACCTCGGCCCCTATTACATTTTTATATATTTTTTATCCACACCTTTGCTTTGTGCCTTTTCCTTTATTTTCTCTCCCACATGGCAGCTGTCTCTCATTCGCCCAGCGCATGTCACACCTCATCTAGAGCCATCTTTTGTCTCTTTTGTCTCTTTACCTGTCCTATTACCATCTCGTCTCGCTTGAATATCTCTTAATGTCTCTTCACCTCTCAGATCTTCCCTTTTGTTCTTTCATCCCCTCCCCCATTTCCCAGCCCCCAAACTGGCCTTTTAATCTGTTTCATTGCCTGCTTTTTTCTCAGTTGTGAAGAAGGGTTTCGACCTGAAACGTTAACTCCGTTTCTCTCTCCACGGATGTTGCCTGGCCTGCTGAGTTTTTCCAGCGTTTTCTGTTGTTATTTCAGTAGCAGCCACCCTGGCTTGAAACAATCCATCCTTCCAAGATGGAGCGGAGTCCTCAGAATAGGCCGAAGATTATTTTCTTTGAACTCTCCAGCTCTTATTTCACCCTCCCCCTCCCCCCCCCACCCATCAATTATGACTGATAGTTATCCTCCCGTACCGCCTGAGGAAATTCAATATTAATATACATCCATCAGCGTTGGTCAGGGAGGCTTTCGCAGAGCTCAATTATCCCTTTGGCAACCAAGGTAAAGACAAAGGAAAGAAGTATCCAGAGAATAATAGTCATTGAGCTCTGATAGCTTGCAACTCTGATTGGTCTAGGAAGTTATCCCTTTTGGGGGACATGGAAGTTTCCCAATTCCCTGAAGCCTCCTGCTCCTGAAATATTAATTAAATAAAGCATACACTTTGGCGGAGCCACTAAAGGACTCAGATCGTTTGTATATAATTCCCTTTAACAACATGTTAGCTACAGCCTGAGTCTGTATCTTTATTTATACTGTTTACTTGTACAGAGCGTGATTACTTTAACAGCGCGGGTAAACGCGATGACGTCACGCCGTTCATCACGTGATCCCCCACTGGCGGGAAGAACATGATGACGTCATGACGTCAACCACGGGACCGCCTGAGCAGTCCTCGTGGAGCCTCTGAACTGAACAGACCTACACTCGATGTTCTCCTGCAGTTACTTGTTTAAACCTGTTAGTTTCCATTAAACTTCGTTTTGTTTGAGCGCCTGAATGGACCTCAGTCTTTCAATAGGAACTAGACATTCCTACAACACTCTCTTTGAACTGTTTGTCTGTCCGAATCTTTCACATCACAACAATTTGTTAAAAGCTAAACGCTCTCAGTCATCTGAAATTTGTGGTGCGTATGTCAAAACAGGGGATCTGACTCACTATAATATAAGCTGCTTGTGAGTATTTGCAAATAAGGTAATTAAATGATATAATGTTGAGAGAACAATAGAAGTAATTTCTCTGTTATTACCGTTGCTTGTGTAGTATTACATTCGGAAATGTCATGCGATTAAAATAAATAGGTTCTGCTTACACTACAGCTTCACTGGACGCCATCCAAATTTGGTAAACAAGGAAAAGGCTGTGGGAACACTAAAGCCAAAGTGTAATAAAGGCACCATTACCCCATTTTCTATAGAAATGAAAATGATAGAATCATAGAATAGTATAGCACAGGAGGAGGCCATTCAGCCCATCGAGTTTCCGCCGGCTCTCTCAAAGCGCAATCCAGTTAGTTTCACTCCCTAATGACAACAGAAAATGTTGGAAACACTCAGCAGGCCAGGCAGCATCCGTGGAGAGAGAAACAGAGTTAACCTTTCAGGTCTGTGACCCTTCGTCAGAACTGGAAAAAGTTGGAGATGTAACAGGTTTTAAGCAGGTGCGGAGGCAGGAAAAGGCGGGGGGAGGGTGGAGGAGGGGAGGAAGGAATGAAGGCACAGTCTGTGCATGGATTGAACTCAGGAGAGATAAAATGTTGCAAATGGGGATGGCAGAATCATCAACAGCTGCCTCCAGCATCCGCAGTATTTTGCTATTGTATTGGTTCCACTCCCTGGTCCTTTCCCCATATCACTGCCATTTTTTCTCCTTTGAGCATTTATCCAATATGAACGAACCAACTTGTTTAAACAGGAAATTGCTTGCACATGTGAAATGTGAAAAAACAATACGAAACTAACAAACATCAGCCTCGAAAGAATTTCTTCGGAGCTGCTCCTGCTCTGCCCCCGTAACTTCACTGGAAGCGCGATGGAAGCCAGTTACGAGCGCAAATGTGGCCTCTGCTGCATTTGTGATGAAGGTGCCGCAATGGAGCGGGAGCAACTCCGAGGAAACTCCCGGTCAGATACAGACCTGACAGTTGAACCTCACCGCTGCTTCAATGGAACTTTTGTGTTTATGTTGAGGTTACGTTCATTTGACTTGGTACTTTAATTTCAGAACTTTTATGATATTTAAAGTTTTCGGTGTAAACTGCAAGGGGCCTCTGTCTCAAAAACGCATCAGCCACAGTCACAGAACAGTTTATTTGGAAATGTTTGTAACATGGTGAAAAAATTAAATGTAATTCCCCAAACCAACACGTTTAAACAGGAAATTGATTGCGCATGTGAAATTTGGCCCAGCGGTTTTTTTTAAAGCACGTCTTCAGCTCAGAGAAAAAAAAAATTGAATAGCTACCAGCCTCCTCTGTACTTTCACAGTCAGTTCAGACTGCTCAATAAATAGATTGCGCAATATCCTGCGGTTAGACTAGTGAATCTCCCACAGGCCGTTGGTAATCTAGTTGCTGTGTGAACAGGGTTTTACATACATGCCTAGGTAAACCGTAGTGCATATGCAGAGCTTATGCCAAACATTTTCAACTTACACACATGTACAACTAAGAAGTTATGTACAAAATTTTGTGAATAAAAGTCATCAGGGGGTTAACTAGACAGGCCGCGAAATTCGGGGGTTTAGCGTCGGCCTTTAAGGCCGGTTTTGATGAAAAAATGGCAGCAGACTCACTTCCGCCCGCTTCTGGTGCATCCCGCAGTAACTGCCATTTTGAGTGTGCAATGCTGATTTGACGCACGATCTGCCATTTTGGACATCGCCGCGCCTTTTAATGCCCTCTCCTAATCACAACCAGCTGATCAAGCATTCAGCAGCAGGAAGGACCCCCAAGCAGCACTAGTTAAAGGGATCGTCAACAACTTGCAGCTGAATTGCTTTGTCAGTTCTACTGGCTCTGTCTAAGTTTGTGCAACTGTTTGGAGCTTTCTAAAGTTCTTTAAAGTTGCTGAGGTGACAGGGGGTGTTGCTGCAAGTGGAGAACGTCTTGCTTCTCATTTAAAGGGTTCTGCTCACACCACTTGCTCCCAGTCATGGGGGCTCTACTCGCAGTCCCCCTCGCACTTGAGTATGATAGGGAGATGGAGCGGAGGCAACAAAGAAGAGGACAAGATGCTCGCAGAGGGAGGAGGATGGGTAGGAGGGCTCTCAGCAGGAAGCCTTACCCACCTAGGGTCTTCCGAGAGCACTTCTCCTACCTGCACTTAAGCCAGGAGCAGTGTATAAGGAGGCTGCACTTCACCAAGGAGGTGGTCACAGAACTCTGCCACCTCTTGGAACCAGACCTGCAGCATCAGAGCAGGGTGATGATGGCCCTCCCAGTGGCCCTCAAGGTCACTGTGGCACTCAATATTTTCGCCACCGGGTCCTTCAAGTTTGCAGCAAGCGACATGACTAACATCTTCCAGTTCGCCGCTCTTTGCTGCATCAGAGAGGCCACAGGGGCTCTCTACTCCTGGAGAAAGGACTTCATTGTCTTCTGTCTGAAAAGAGAGAATCAGGACAAGTGCGCATGTGGCTTTGCCAAAATAGCGGGCTTCCCCATGGTGCAGGGTGCCATCGACTGCACACATGTGGCTTTGCGGGCACCGTATACCAAACCTGAGATCTTCCATAACCGCAAAGACTACCACTCACTTAATGTGCAGTAGTTGTGTGACCACATCCAGCCCATCATGATGGTGAATGCCCGCTATCCTGGCAGCAGTTATGATGCCTTCATGTTGCGCCACTCCAGTGTGCCAGCAATCTTCCAGCCACCACATCATACCCGAGGGTATATGCTCGGATACAAGGGCTATCTACGGTGCACCTGACTGATGATTCCCCTCTGCAACCCCACCACTCGTGGCCAGCACTCATATAATCACAGCCATGCTGCCACGAAGAACGTCATTGAGCAGACCATCAGGGTGCTCAAGTAACGGTTCCGCAGCCTTGACCGCTCGGGAGGAGACCTTCAGTACTCGCCCGAGTGGGTGTCCCATTTCATGGAGGTCTGCTGCATGCTCCACAACTTCGCATCATGAACGTGCAGCCCTTGCCCCCATGGGTTCCGGGACCACCTCAGGAGGAGGAGGAGGATTACATAGGATTCCATAGGATATACAGCACAGAAATAGGCTGTTTGGCCCAACCAGTCCATGCCAGTGTTTATGCTCCACTAGAGCCTCCTCTCATCTTTCCTCATCTAACTCTATCAGCATAACCCTCTATTCCCTTCTCCCTCATATGCTTGTCCAGCCTCCCCTTAAATGCATCTATACAATTCGCTTCAACCACTCCCTGTGGTAGCGAGTTCCACATTCTCACACTCTCTGGGTAAAGAAGTTTCTTCTGAATTCCCTATTGGATTTCTTGGTGACTATCTTATATTGATGGCCTCTAGTTATGCTCTTCTGCACAAGTGGAAACATTCTCTCTGTATCCATTCTATCAAAATGTTTCATAATTTTAAAGACCTCTATTAGGTCACCCCTCAGCCTTCTTTTTTCAAGAGAAATGAGACCCAACCTGTTCATCCTTTCCTGATATGTATACCCTCGCATTTCTGGTATCATCCTTGTAAACCTTCTCTGCACCCTCTCCAGTGCCGCTATATCCTTTTTATAATATGGCGACCAGAACTGTACGTAGTACTCTAAATGTGGTCTAACCAAGGTTCGATACAGGTTTAGCATAACTTCCCTACTTTTCAATTCTATCCCTCTAGAAATAAACCCTAGTGCTTGGCTTGCTTTTTATATGGTCACAACTTTTAGTGATTTGTGCATTTGTACTCTGAGATCCCTTTGTTCCTCTACCCCACCTAGACTCGCACCCTCTAAGTGATGTGACCTCTCTATTCTTCCTACCAAAATGTAATATCTCACATTTATCTGTGTTGAACTTCATTTGCCAATTATATGCCCATTCTGCATGTTTATTAATGTCCTCCTGTAATTTGTTGCAATCCTCCTCAGTATTGATTATCCCCTCCAATTTGGTGTTGTCCGCAAATTTAGAAATTGTGTTTTCGATTCCAAAGTCTAAATTGTTAATGTAAATTGTGAACAGCAGTGGTCCCAGCACTGATCCTTGTGGAACACCACTACCCACCTTCTGCCACTGTGAATAGCTACCCTTTACCACTACTCTCTGCTTTCTGTCCTGAAGCCAGCTAGCTATCCATTCTGCTACTTGTCCCGTGACTCCGCATTCTCTGACCTTGTTCATCAGTCTATTATGGGGTACCTTATCGAAGGCCTTTTGAAAATCGAGATAAATTACATCTACTGCATTACCATTGTCTACTCTCTCTGTTACCTCTTCAAAAAATTCAATGAGGTTTGTCAAGCAAGACTTTCCCTTTTGAAATCCATGCTGACTATTCCTTATTATATTTTTGGTTTCTAGATGTTCTTCTATTTTCTCCTTTAGTAGGGATTCCATTATTTTTCCTACCACCGATGCTAAGCTGACTGGTCTATAATTCCCTGGACATGTTCTATCCCCCTTCTTGAATATAGGTATCACGTTAGGAGGAAAAGGAAGAGGAAGAGGATGAAAAGGAAGAGGAAGAAGAGGAGGAAGGGAGGAGGCAGGCATCACCTTGCCATTCCGGATGGGCTGTCCATGAGCGCCTCACCAGACTACAGTTCCAGTGAATAAAACCCCAGATCCCCGTTGCTCACTACTTCCCCATCATATCATCCCTCTGTCACGGAACATCATAGCATCCTCCTGGGCACAAAGCTGAAATGAGAGCTACCAGAAAACACACATTCCAAACATAATTCATAAATTTATTAAAATCAAATAAAAACAAAGTCAACTAATCACCATTGTGCATGCCCTTAGTGTCTGTCTTTTGTGTGCTGTTTCTCACTCTAGTGCTTCTACGAAGTGCTTCCAAAGTGTCTCGAGGATGGCTAGTGGAAGGCTGCTGAATTTCAGTGGGCGAGACTGCAAGCAGCCTTGCAGGGTGACCTCGAGCAGCTCTGGGCCTAGAAGGCCTGGCTGCAGATTGCACCACCTTGGCATGAGCGGCAGCAGTCTGGGCTGGCTGGCTGGCATGCAGCAGCAAGAGCACTGGCGGAGTGGCAGTGGTGGGAGTAGGAATGCTGTCATCCTGAGAGAGGACAACAAGTTCTTGCTCCACTGACCCACTGCCTCTCCCCCAGGGTAGCACCTCAACATTCCTAGCAATCTGTTGGAGCACAGATTGCTGGACTATTGCGACAACCTGCAAGCCCCTTTCGACACTCGTAAACACAGCAACGAGGGCAGCAGTCTGAGCTTGTGTGGCAGCAAGCTGAGATTGCAGAAGAGCAGCCTGCAAACGATGGCTGAGAATTTTTCCTCCCTAATCCAGGACTCTTAAACCAATTGCAGTGCCTCACTGATGCCTTGCAGAGATTGTCTAATTTAGCATTGATCTGGGACTAAAACTGTGCTCTTCCTTTATTGTATAGTTCAGAATCAGTACCAAATTATCTACTGCATTTACCGATCAGGTGAGCTTGTGCAGGGTGATTTTATGAAGTTGTGCTCTTGACAGGAAGCTTTACCTACCTGGAAAACAATTCTGTAAAGTTGGCCCTATAATACCATGTTTAAACATATCACACTATGGTCTAATTTGATAAGCCTGAAACATGATTAAATAGTGAAGAGTATAATTAAGGAATGCGAGGAAACCATATGTATTTTCATAATTATTAGCTTGACTAAATGTGAGATTGGAATCGAATTTTCAATGAACAATAGGGAACTGCATTCTTCTTAATAGCTGCTTTAGCTAGAAGTGAATGAAAATATGGGACAAGGAATCTAGTGGAGCAGGACATTGACACAGCCAATAACTGTCAGTGTTATACCATGAATGCAGGATTGGTAATCTATTATATAGCACCAAAAACACAATAATTATAATATTACAATCAACAAACTAACCAAATAACCCTCAAGACTAAATTAGATTGACAAAAGGGAAGCAAGTTAAATGGGTGCTTAATTGCACATGCATTTGTAACTGGATTGAAATAGTTCTGTAAGTTTAATGTCAAACTTATAAATCTGAAACGTTTTTGAAGTCAATTAGTAGGGGGTGTTGTATCATTGTCGGTTATCCAGAGTACAACTGTTCTCAGCTATTTTAATCACCCCTTATTGTTACCGCAATAGTTGCAACAGCAGGTGATAGGAAGTCTGTTGCTATAACTATTGTTTTCATGGGGCGGGGAAGGTCTGGTGTCATTCTGATCTCCGTCACACTGGTGGTTACTATGGAAATATAGAAGAGAAAATCTGGTGTTTTTGTGGGGGGTGGAAGTGTTAGTGATTCATGAAAATTGAATCACCACTCTGGCAATTTGGATTTGTTGAACCTTCTGATGAAGCATGCTCATGGGTAGCCTGCTGGGAGAAACAAGAGGAATATATGTTAACTTCCATTTCTCGCTCTTATTTTCTATCATTATTCCTGAAATCGGCATAAGGAGTACCAAAGCTAGGCCTCAGGCTTCAGCCTTGGGCTTGTCCAGAAAGTGTGCTATTGGCACCCTATTACATCAAGTCAAACATCATATAACAAGTGAGAATCCAGAGTAGCATGCCATAAGAAGAGAGAACTTACTGATAGACCACATATTTTTTTTTACTAACAAACTTATTTGTCCCCAGGCTACAAATAATATCTGGCATTTTATTTGAATCTGCGGAAAGATAATTTAGAACATAAATGCTAAAAGTAGAGCAAAATTCTGCAGTGTCGTATAAATACGTGTTCTTGTTGTTGTTGTTGTTGCGTCGCATCTCACATAAAGGGGGTGAAATTTGACTTCAGCAGGGACGCAAAACAGGCAGTATCGCATCTGCCGCCCGTTATTCGGCCAGTCCGATATTCAGTTCCAAAGTCAATGGAAGATTCCAAAGATACCACCCGTTTTGTGTCCCCATACAAGACGAATATCACCCCCAATGTGCTTTTAGTCATAAGAGTATTGGAACCTTTCAAGAAATTTGTAACTTCACCCAATTGAAAGACGTTAAATACAACAGAATCAAATGACTATCATGGAAATGTGGAAACTATTGATAGTCTGTATAGTATTAAATATTTAAAAAAACAAGAATAAGGACAACAAAATAAAGTACAGCAAAATTCTGCTGTGTCGCATCTCAGATAAAGGGGATGAAATTTGACTTCAGCGGGGATGCAAAATGGGCAGTATCGCATCTGCCGCCCATTATACTCTCACTATTCATGAGAATAATCACACAGCTATCAGTTGGAGCCTGTGTGAAAAGTGTGGAGTTAGGTGTGCCAACATTGGCCTGGGAGAGGCAGGGGGCCTTTGAGGTCCTTCAGACTGCCATGAATGGTGGCAGGCATAGGGCGATAAAGAAAATCAAATGGAAAGTCATGACTATTCTCCCGTTATGTACTCCTACCTCGAACTGAAGAGTGTCATTGCTGAAGGTCTGGGTCCATGTTACCTACCTGCCCTTGTGGCTAATGGAGACACATGACCTACGGAGACAAGGGAGAGAGAAAGAAAGGATAAAACAATATGCTTTGGAATAAGTGCAATAATAATATTAAATAAACTGCAAAGATTCCAGATAAAACCGAAAACTACCGATAAAACATACAACATCAGACATTAACTCCAATACTATGTTTTATGAAATAATTAATAGAAAACACTATAGATGCTTGAAAGGAAAATTTGCAGGACTATGTGTAAAGAGTAGGGGAGTGGGATTAATTGGAGAGCTCTTTCAAAGAGCCAGCACAGGCATGATTGGCCGAATGGCCTTCGGTGCTGTATGATTCGATTCTATGATTGTACTACTTTAACTAACTGTGAGAAAATAGCCTTATCAAATAAAATGCCATGCCTCTTTCAGCTTCTTATTTACTCAAATGCTGATTGGGTTGGCCATGTACAATTGGCTGCAGAAGTTATGCATTGATCATTGAAAAGCCTCAATTCAGCTATGCAGCAAGCCTCACTTGCAGAGTGGAGTAATTTTTGGTTCCATGTGGGGAGCAACAATTTTAAACCCACTAAACAAACAACTTTGCCAAAACATGAAAAGGTTCAAATTCGATCAAAAACAAAGTAGATTATATCAAACGGGATAATTTATGATGATATGAATAGAAAATCTTTTGCATTCTGCCATTATCATAATCGGGAGCAATCAATCTAACAACAGCATCCTAAAATGTGTAAATAAATATATTCAGTGAATCAGTATTAAGGCAAAATGTTTTACTTTGCAATCAGACGAAGCGCAAAAAAAAAATTCTGGATCTGCAACAACGGGACGTCGGAGTATGAACACAGCTTGCCAATTTTGAATGGGAATCATGATGGGTCAAAGCATCATATGATCCTGTGAGAATACAGGTCTTCTTATGCGGCAGTACTGGCAAGAAGCCCAGGATGAGAAGGATTTTAGACTGCATTTTGTGCAGATATCCATGTTAACCACCTTTGCCCAATAATTCTGGCTTTTCCTGCAAAAATATAATACATGCATAGGAAAAGAATGATTACCTAGGCACACAGGATATGCATAAGTTTGCAGATATCCATATTTGGCTGAACCTTTAAGGATTTTAAGTGACTGGATGACAACACATGTCAAGGCTATAAAGTACAATGGGGCAGTAATTCCTCCCCAAACGCGTGAGTACGGAAGGGGTACTCACGCGTCTGGCCGGAGGAAATGCCGGTTTTCAGCATGCACAGCGCATGCGTTGAAAACCGGCATTTCCTCTCCTCTAACCCAAGAGGTGAAGAGGCTAGCGCGTGCGCTGTAGGGGGCAGTGCGTGCGTCTTGGATTTCCTCTGTTTTGGGGGATTTGCGCATGTGTAAAGGCCTCCGGTCTTTACGCTTGTAAAAAGCACACGTAAGTATTTATTTTTACAGGTAAGTGGTGTTTTAGTGCAATTTAGAATTTTTTTTCCACAGGTTTATTATTTTAAAGAATCTACAATAAGGTAAGTTTAGTTTTAGACCCTTTTTATTAAAAATTTATTTTTTTCAAAAAAAAAAATTATTGTTTAAATTATTTTTTTTTAACTTATTTATACTTAATTTAATGATTGGGATGTTTTTTAAATTTTTATTTAAAGTTTAAATAGTGTTTTGGGCCCCCGTAGTTTTCATGAGTTTGACAGTTCTTACTCTCAAACTCATGAATGAACCTTCCCCTCCCCTGATTGGTTGTACAGTGCTCACCTGATCCCAGCCGGCACATCGCACTAACTACGCCGCTGGATCAGGTAAGCACTGCGCGCTGACATCTGAACCTGGCCTGTGACAGGAAATGCAAGCAGGCCCGGGCTTCAGATGTCAGCGCGCAGGGTGAGTGCAGATTGGGGGCTTGCACGCGCGGCAAGCCCCCGACACCAAGTTCTGGGCCAATGTGTGTATAGTTACCTTAGGTTCAAAAACATTCCAAAGCCTGATTGGTGACAGTGCTGTGCATTGCACAAAGTATAGAGAACACTAATCTGTTGTTCTACAGAAACAGTCATAGGAGGCCATTGGGCCCATCGTGCCTGTGCCGGCTCTTTGACAGAGCTATCCAATTAGTCCCACTCCCCTGCTCTTTCCCCAGAGTCCTGCAATTTCTCCCCTTCAAGTATTTATCCAATTCCCCTTTGAATGTTACTGTTGAATCTGGTTCCACCCTCTTTCAGGCAGTGCATTCCAGATCATAATAACTTGCTATACAACAACAAATTCTTATCTCACCGCTAGTTCTTTTGCCAATCATCTTAAGTCGGCGTCCTCTGGTTAATGACCCTTCAGCCAGTGGAAACAATTTCTTCTTATTTACCCTATCAAAACCCTTTATGATTTTGAACACCTCTGTTAAATCTCCCCTTAACCTACTGCTCTAAGGAAAACAATGCCAGCTTCTCTAGTCTCTCCATCAAACTAAATTGCTGGAATTGGTGTGATCAATGGATCACTAAAATCAAACATTCAAATATTTTACAGTTGGGACATGCAGATCCACATTCAAATTAAAAAGCTAAGCATAGTCTGTAGGAACTGTATACGCCCCAATTTTCCACTGACCTTTTTTTTGTAACATGTAATGGAATAATTAGTGCAATGGATAAACTCATATATATGTACCTCTGGGACTATATGATCTCTGGTTTGTATGATGTATTTTTGCAGATGGGAAATCAGATATCACAGAGTTGCTATACCCAGGCTTGGCTACTACTGTTAATGGGTGGCGTGTGTGGTGGGGGTGGGGGGATAGGAAATCTGGAACATAACAACTCAACAAAACCTTTCCCTCATCTAGTTAATAAAAATTAAGCTGCCATTATTACTAAGGATTTTTCTAGGTAACCTGAGCTACTCAGCTCATTGTAAGATACATGAACTTCTCTTGAGTAAGTCTCATGGCTTAAAGCAGCTGCGAGAGGTGTAATGCTCATGACTTGCAGGCCCAGCCAATTATTATTTTTGAAGCTGTAGGGATTCCTGAGAATTGAACTATGTAACTACAGAAAAGAAAGGATTTGTGTTTCTCTAGCACCTCAGGATGTTCCAAAGCGTTTTACAGCCAATGAAGTACTTTTGAAGTCTAGTCACTGTTGTAATGTAGGAAACGCAGCAGCCAATTTACACACAGCAAGCTCCCACAAACAGCAATGTGATAAAAATGTGATAAATCCAGATGTTGCCTGAGCTGAACCACTGCTATAGGCTGCAACAGCCTACAATGCTGCTAATGTAAGATGACCTAGCTGGGAACATCATAAAATGCATAATAAAAGGTACTATTTCAAAACTATTAAAACTCAAATTTACTGTGAAACTGAAAATCTGTTTGACATACAAAGTTTTCCTGTCTTTTTCAACCTATGTATTAAGCAGCATTTTATTATCTTTTATACTCTGTATTAACTATTATAATCTATCCAATTCAATTGCCCATACGCTCTTCAGTGAAATAATGTCCATGTTCTTTTTGTTCCTACAGATGAGTTATCACTTCTGGTAGCAATGACATAGAATCATAGAATAGTACAGCACAGAAGGAGGCCATTCGAGTCGGTGCTGGCTCTTTCGAAGAGCAACCCAGTTAGTCCCACTCCCACATGACACCAAGGGCTAAAGACTCCATTGGTGATGAGGAATAATTTGCAGCCACTGAACAATTTTCTCCATCAATTTTCTCCCACAATCTGCTGCCAAATTCAGGACCCTTCTTCACCTGTTGTCAGATTAATTGTGGGGCCTCTCCACGGGTACTACAAACAATCAGGAAAGTCTGCATTAGCAGAGTGACATGCCAGCCACAAAATACAGATAATCAGTATTTTGACATTTGCCAGCAGCATCCTAGAGCATTTCGGGGTTAGCAGTCTCCATGTCCTGTGCGTTTTGGGAATGCCCAGATGCAAATTGACACTATTAAATTGTCTACCATTATACAGTTGAGTTGGGCATGATTGCTAGAACACTTAGGCCTAGAAATTCAGTAGCGCCCCATTTGGGGCGCCAGCCTCGCCAGGGCACCAAAAGTAGCGCCCCGGAAGTAGTCGTGGCCGCCCGCCGGAAATTCACTTTGCGCGCCCCAGAGGGAAGCGCGTTGCTACTGGAGGCGCCCCGCATCCCTCTTGGGACGCTGCAGCTGAATATTGCTGCGCAACGTGCCGCAGCACCACACGCTGCGGCACAGCGTGCTGCGGTACTGCAGGCCTTCCTCCCCTTCTTAAAGGTGAGGGGCCTTGTGCAGCGCGATCGAGGATTGCGAGTGCCGGCAAAAGAGCCCGGCACTGAGGAGAAGTGCTGGGCTCTTAGAACGCAGTCGGCACTCCGCGGTGGGGGGGGGGGCTCAGGAGGCCGGGGATGGCAGCGCGGAGAGGTGCTGGCAGGTGGCCAGCAAAAAAAATGGCCGCCCCGCACCTCTCCTTTAATTAGCGCCTCTACCGCCGCATGTAGGCCCCCTGAACCATGCACAAGTAGCATCCGGCATTAAAGCAGGGGGCGCAACTAAATATCGCGATCGGGGCGGTAGCAGGGCGCTGCGCACACCGATGACATCATCGGTAGTGGCGCAGCGCTAACAGCTAGCGCCGCCATTAGCATCCCGCTAAATTTAGCGGGAGGCGTGGCCAGTGGCTTCCGACCCACTTAGCGCCCTCTTAAGGCGCTAACGGGTGGCTCAGCCCACTGAATTTCTAGGCCTTAGTTTCTCCAGTCTATGGCCTAGAAATTCAGTTGGGCCCCGTTTGGGGCGCCAAGCTCGCCTGGGCGCCAGAATTACCGCTGCGAGCGGAGCCACTTGCGCCATCCCGATATTCAGTTTCAGCGCCCCAAACGGAAGCGGGCCGCTACTCGAGGCTCCCCGCGCCCCGCTTGGGGTGCTCACACTGAATATTGCCGCGCTAAGGGCCACAGCGCCACACGCTGCGGCACAGCATGCTGCGGTACTGCAGGCCTTCCTCCCACTGTTAAGGGGGAGGTGCCTGCAACAGCGCGATCCCCGCTCGCGAGTGCCGGCAAATGAGCCCGGCACCAAGGAGAAGTGCCGGGCTCTCGGGAAACAGCCGGCAATGCCGCGGGGGGGCGGTTTAGGAGGCCGGGGACGGAGGTGCTGGCAGGCGGCCGCCGAAAAAGCGGCCGGCCGCACCTCCACCTTAACTTGCGCCACTACCGCCACAGGTAGGCCCTGTGAACCGGTCGCGATTTGCGACCGGCGTTAAAGAGGAGGGCGCGACCAAATATGGTGATCGGGGCGGGAGCGGCGCGCTGCGCACACCGATGACGTCATCGGTGGTGGCGCAGCGCTACAGGCTAATGCCGCCATTAGCGCCCTGCTAAATATCGCGGGAGGTGTGGCCAGTGGCGCTAAAGCCACTAAGTGCCCTCTTTGGGCACTAACTGGTGGTGCAGACCACTGAATTTCTAGGCCTATTTGTTTGGCAGAAAAAACTATTAGCTGTGGCCTCCTCTCCGTGATGCTACTGGTGTAGCTCCATAGAGATATTTGAAGGTCCTTCATCTCCTGGGGTATGGAAGAGGAGGAAACATCTGCTTTGCCCATGGCCTCCCCTCTAGGGTAACACCTCATGGAGCATCCTTTGTTAATGGGGCTTTCCCAGAGCCCACAAGTCATTTTGCTTCATAACTCTGGAAGTAGAAATGAGAAATATATTTTTGTTCAATTGCAAATTTATTCGAGACAGCAATATAAGTGATACATATATGTCACTGCCTGATTAATACCATTTGTCTTTTACACATTTTACAGAAGATTACAATGTTGTGGCAGATAATGAACTGAGATTTATTATGTGTGCATTCACTACAATGCAATGCCAAGAGGGTTTGTTTTATCTAAAATAGTATGCACATCTTAGGGTAGCTTTTAACTCTTGGACAGCTGGGCCTCATTACCAGTGGAAGGCCCCAGTAAACCTGATTCGCAAAGTGGCACACTGTGATTTTAACTCTGCTATTGCCCCATTTCCAATGGGTGGAGGGAGTTTAAATTGCCCCTCTTATCTCTAATAATCAATTTTTAATGAAACAGCATAGTAAAACTGCAGAGGAACACTAAAACATGTCAAAGGAATGACTGTGATGAAAACTTGAACATTGTAATAAATGCACAATGCAAAATTCAGTCATTTCACGACATACTCTATGATTATGGTTCGCTTCCTGCCAATCGCACATTCACCCACAAATTATTTAGCAGCGGGAAATGTTCTATTATGATATCTGGCCTAGTTGTCAGTCACTTCCACAATAATTGCAAAGAATTGGATCCCATGGCCCTGTTGCAGCTTGGTTCCTCGATCTCTTCCTCAACCTCACTTCCACTGGCAGTAACATCTGCTCGCTTAGCCTCAAAGGGTTGAATGTCAGTCAACACTCCAGATGTCACGATTTGATCAGTACTGACGCTGGATGCAAGCCTCCAGTCTGCTGGCGATGGCTGAGAGAGATTCGCTGCTACAGAATGGGCTAGCCATGTCTGTGTAGGATCTTCCTCTGTGTCAGATGCAGCTGCTTCCTCTGCTGAAGGGCTGAATTTATAGTGCTGAAAGCAGCTGGCAATAAACTGCTTTCAGACACAAGCAATTCATGTCAACTATCTGCCTTGAGGTGTTGTGCTTCAGTCAATGTAACGCATCCACTTCTCCAAGAAACACTAGTCATCCATGCCTTTTTGTTGTGTCTGTCGGTTACAGACAAAGTAGCAACACTAAAAAACATTTGGAATTCCAATCCTCAGTAGCTTTCCTTTTTTCCCCAGTCATGCGAATGCAAACTATGAAAATAATTTGCTGCTTAACTTTTTTGTCCTGCCTAAGCATTTCTCTTTGATGGAAGTTTGCATTCACTCAACCATTGGTGGCTGTGCCTTCTGTTGCCTGGGCCCTAAACTCTGGAATTGCCTGCCTAAACCTCTCCGCCTCACTACCTCTCTTTCCTCCTTTAAGACGCTCCTTAAAACCTACCTCTTTGACCAAGCTTTTGATCACCTTGCCTTAATTTCTCCTTATGTGGCTCGGGGTCCAATTATTTTGTCTTGTAATACTCCTGTGCAGCACCTTGGAATGTTTTATTACGTTAACGGTGCTATATAAATACAAGTTGTTGTGTTGGGTGCAGCTTGCAAAAAAGGTCAGCCTGATCAGCATTAAAGATATATTATGGCTTATGGCTGCAGGGTGACCAAGGCAGGGAGCTGAATATCCAAGGATATTCGATATTTAGGATGGACAGGCAAAAAGGAAAAGGAGGTGGAGTGGCGTTGTTAGTAAAGGATGAAATCAGAGCAATAGTGAGAAAGGATATTGGCTCAGAAAATCAAGATGTAGAATCAGTCTGGGTGGAGCTAAGAAGCCCCAAGGGACAGAAAACATTGGTGGGAGTTGTATATAGGCCTCCAAACAGTAGTGGTAATGTAGGGAATGGCATCAAACAGGAAATTAGAGATGCATGTAACAAGGGTACTACAGTAATCATGGGTGACTTTAATCTACATATAGACTGGCCAAACCAAATTAGCAATAATACTGTGGAGGATGAATTCCTGGAGTGTGTACGAGGTGTTTTTTTTTAGACCAGTGCATTGAGGAGCCAACTAGGGAACAGGCTATCCTAGATTGGGTATTGTGCAATGAGAAGGGGTTAATTAATAATCTTGTTGTGCGGGGTCCTTTAGGGAAGAGTGACCATAACATGATAGAATTCTTCATTAAGATGGAAAGTGAAGAAGTCCAATCCGAAACTAGAGTCCTAAATCTAAACAAAGGAAACTACGAAGGTATGAGGAGGGAGTTGGCTATGATAGATTGAGGAGCTTCATTAAAAGGCATGACGGTGGATAGGCAATGGCTAACATTTAAGGATTGAATGCATGAATTGCAACAGTTATACATTCCTTTCTGGCACAAAAACACTAAAGGAAAAGCGGCCCAACAATGGCTAACAAAAGAAATTAAGGATAGTATTAGATCCAAAGAGGAGTCATATAAAGTTGCCAGAAAAAGTAGCAAGCCTGAGGATTGGGAGCAATTTAGAATTCAGCAAAAAAGGACCAAGAGATTGATTTAGAGGGGAAAAATAGAGTATGAGAGTAAACTTGCAAGGAACATAAAAGCAGACTGTAAAAGCTTCTACAAGTATGTAAAAAGAAAAATATTAGTGAAGACAAATGTAGGTCCCTTACAGTCAGAAACAGGAGAATTTATAATGGGGAACAAGGAAATGACAGAGCAATTAAACAAATACTTTGGTTCTGTCTTCACAGTAGAGGACACAAATAACTTCTCAGAAATGCTAAGGAACCAAGGGTCTAGTGAGAAAGAGGAATTAAAGGAAATTAGTATTAGTCAAAAAATAGTGCTGGGGAAATTAATGGGACTGAAAGCTGATAAATCCCCAGGGCCTGATAATCTGCATCCCAGTGTACTAAAAGAGGTAGCCATGGAAATAATGGATCCATTGGTTGTCATCTTCCAAAATTCTATAGATTATGGACCAGTTTCTGCAGATTGGAGGGTGGCAAATGTAACCCCACTATTTAAAAAAGGAGGGAGAGAGAAAACAGGGAACTACAGACCGGTTAGCCTAACATCAGTAGTAGGGAAAATGCTAGAATCTATTATAAAGGATGTGATAACAGGACACTTAGAAAATATCAACGGGATTAGACAAAGTCAACATGGATTTATGAAAGGGAAATTGTGTTTTACAAACCTATTGGAGTTTTTTGAGGATGTGACCGATAGAATAGATAAGGGAGAACCAGTGGATGTGGTGTATTTGGATTTTCAGAAGGCCTTTGATAAAGTCCCACATAAGAGGTTAGTGTGCAAAATTAAAGCACATGTGATTGAGGGTAATATATTGGCATGGATTGAAAATTAGTTAACAGACAGGGGATCTCATTGAAACTTATAAAATTCTAACAGGACTAGACAGACGAGATGCAGGAAGGATGTTCCTGATGGCGGGGGAGTCCAGAACCAGGGGTCAGTCTAAGGATAATGGGTAAGCCATTTAGGACTGAGATGAGGAGGAATTTCTTCACCCAGTGAGTGGTGAACCTGTGGAATTCTCTACCACAGAAGTCAGTTGAGGCCAATTTATTAAAAATATTGAAGAAGGAGTTAGATATATTTCTTAAGGCTAAAGGGATCAAGGGATACGGGGAGAAAGCGGGAACAGGGTACTGAATTTGGATGATCAGCCATGATCTCATTAAATGGTGGAACAGGCTCAAGGGGCTGAATGGCCTACTCCTGCTCCTATTTTCTATGTTTCTATGAAACAGAGAGTAGGAATAACGTAGGGGGTGGCGGGTGTGGTGCGTGCGCCCAGTCAGCTATGCCCCTGACTGTGAGCGGTTCGAATCGCTCCCACGCCCCTGGGTTCTGGACACCAGACTTAGGTACAGGCAGCAATACAGAAAACTCGAGTAGACAGGTGGTTTGGATGCAAGCAAAAACCAAGATTTTATTGAACAGAAAAATTAATACAGTCTTAAAAGGAAGTTATCATTGTAACATTACAGGCAAATACCAATAACTACACTTATGCAGGGAATGGGGAACACACGGCACATCGAGGGAAAACAACTATCTTAACAATCCCCTTTTCCTTATCCCACCCCTATACCTAACTAGATTAAGCTATGAGGGGTCAGAATTCATGCTCACCAATCCAAAGATAAAAGCCAACTGTTAACGAGTGCGAGTTTTGAAGTCTGGGTTTTGGTCCTTCTAGGTACCTCGTCATCACGTGATCCTCAGGGGTGCGGCGCTGGGTCGGCTACTGCGACACACCCTCTCCCCTCCGCTATCGTCGTCGTCTCGTCTCGATGGGTTCTCCTCTTCTTCTCCCTCGGGCGGTCGTCGGCGGTAACGTTACGTCGATGAGACGATTAGCAGTTTTTACTGCTTAGATTTTACTACCCATCCTTCGAACACCAGCATATTCGTTATGGCATGGACACCTGCGTTTATTTGCAGTGTTCAACAAGATACTTGTCTTCACCGTCCTCAAGGACTTTCTTCCCCAAGCGCCAGCTTATAACTAGGCGCTTGGTTTAATTATTGATACGTTTTTTGCTGCCCTGCTCTGCCCTTATCGAGTTATTATCGTCTTCTTCGTCTCCACTCGTCTCAACTCATCGGACTACTATACGAGTCCTGGGCTACCTACTCAACTTCGTCTCGCCCCTTTTTGCAGCCTGGGCATCCTGGATGGCTGTGGGCTTTGGCCTCACTCCCCTTCCTAGCAGTTGGTATGGTGTCTTTGGCTACTGAAAATCTGCTCCGGGGTGAGAACCCGCCACGAGGCCAGGGCACGAGTACGAGCGGCAGCCCAAGAGGCCGGACCAGAGCCACGAGAGCAGGGTCAAGGTCAAGAGCAAGAGAGCAAGAGAGAGACTGTTACCCGGTGCCTTCAGTTATACCTTTTCAAAAAATCCTTATCTTCGCGCCAAATCAGGTTAGTTCTTTGTCTTAAACTTGACGGGCTAGTTTAAACAATGGTAGCAATCTATACTGACGGGTTTTTAGATGGTCGGTAATCACATCTACCGGTCCAATAATTGACTTGTATTGTCCTGAGAGTTCTTTGATGGGCTTGTCCAGCCTCGATGGCTGTGTTTAATCTGTTTCCGATTATGTATGCAGACTGTTTGATGGCTTTAACTATAGGCCTCACTGAATTTAGATCTGTCTCCAATTCGGCCTAATACATAATTCAAAGTCCTGTCTCGTTCCAAAATACAAAGTTTCTCTTCACAGAAAGTGTGCAGCCTTAGTTTTGATTTCTCCCAAGCTGTCTGCGCTGCAGAATCCATTTTGGAACCCCACAGGCTTTCTGCCACGAGGCACGGACATCATCTTGGGTACCCTTTTCAATTTAAAAATGTCCATGCAGGGTCCCTTTTATTAATAAAAACCTTCGGGGAGATGCAGAAATTTTGCAAATCTTACAATAAATGGGTCTTTTTATTTATTTTAATGGGTGGCAGGCGGTGACTAGTGGGGTACTGCAGGGATCAGTGCTTGGGCCCCAGTTATTCACAATATATATCAATGATTTGGATGAGGGAACCAAATGTAATATTTCCAAGTTTGCTGACAACACGAAACTAGGTGGGATTGTGAGTTGTGAGGAGGATGCAAAGAGGCTTCAAGGCGATTTAGACAAGTTGAGTGAGTGGGCAAATACATGGCAGATGCAGTATAACATGGATAAATGTGAAGTTATCCACTTCAGTAGGGAAAACAGAAAGGTAGACAATGATGATAGATTGGGAAATGTTGCTGTACAAAGGGACCTGGGTGTCCTTGTACACCAGTCACTGAAAACAAACATGCAGGTGCAGCAAGCAGTTAGGAAAGCAAATGGTATGTTGGCCTTCATTGCAAGAGGATTTGAGTACAGGAGCAAGGATGTCTTACTACAGTTATACAGGGCCTTGGTGAGACCATTCCTGGAGTACTGTATGCAGTTTTGGTCTCCTTACCTAAGAAAGGATATACTTGCCATAGAGGGAGTGCAGCAAAGGTTCACCAGATTGATTCCTGGGATAGCAGGACTGTCATATGAGGAGAGCTTGGGTCGACTAGGCCTGTATTCACTAGAGTTTAGAAAAATGAGAGGGGATCTCATTGAAATGTATACAATTCTGACAAGGCTAGACAGACTGGATGCAGGGAGGATGTTTCCCCTGGCTGGGGGGGGGGTGTCTAGAACGAGGGGTCACAGTCTCATGATACGGGGTAGGACATTTAAGACTGAGATGAGGAGAAATTTCTTCACTCAGAGGGTAGTGAGCCTGTGGAATTCTCTTCCACAGAAGGCTGTGGAGGCCAAGTCACTGAATATATTTAAGAAGGAGATAGATAGATTTCTAGACACAAAAGGCATCAAGGGGTATGGGGAGAGAGCAGGAATATGGTATTGAGATAGAGGATCAGCCATGATCATATTGAATGGCGGAGCAGGCTCGAAGGGCCAAATGGCCTACTCCTGCTCCTAATTTTCTATGTTTCTATAATGAAACAATGGCCCAGAAATTCAGGTCTCCACGGGTGAGTACGCACGGGGTACTCACCCGTGGGCCCGATGGATGTGCCGGTTTCCCGCATGCACTGCGCATGCGCGGGAAACCGGCACTTCCGTTCCTCTGAACGAAGAGGCTCAGAGGTCGAACGCGTGCGCGGGGGAGGCTGCGCGTGCGCATCAAACTTTGTTTTTTTTACAGGTTTTCCCAGGAGGGTAAGCCTGCAGAATTTACACATTTACAAAGCAGGCGTAAGGCCTGCTTTTTACAAGGTAAGTGGTGAATTAATTAAAATTAAAACATTTTTTCCACAGGTTTATTATTTTTAAATACTTTAAAGCAAGGATGTTTATTTTTAGCCCCATTAGAATATAAAATTATTTTTTTCAAAAATTTAAATTATTGTTTACAATAGTTATTTAATGTAATTTATAGTTTATTTTAAAAATGTGATGTTTTTTAAAAATGTATTTGAAGGTTTAGTGCTATTTTGGGGCCGTAGTTTGTATAAGTCTTGACAGCACTTCCTGTCAAGACTTATGAATGGAGCATTCCCTGCTCCGATTGGCTGCCCATGGACCACGTGATCCCAGGGGATGCATCGAACTAACTGCGCCCCTGGGATACGCAAGCAATGCGCGCCGGCAGCTGGACCAGGCCCCGGATCGTAATTCCACGGGGCCCTACAGCTCAACGGCCGGCGCGCAAGGTAAGTGCAGGTCGGGGGCTTGCACCCGCGGGAAGCCCCCGACCCGAATTTCTGGGCCAATATTTTAGAAATTCTATCATGCACCCAGTTGTCAATATTTTTGGTGGGAACGTTGGTTGCCTTCCTGTGCCTGGACCTGGAATCGACCACACGGTAGTTTTTGAAGTGACTAATCCAGTTCTAAATTCTTCGGCAAATTCATTTGCTTTCTCCAGCAGGTGAGGTCAGGTAACTCAGAAACGTTAGTTGCTCTGGCCTGCTTGAACCAGGTTGAAATCAAATTAAACAGCAGATGCCACTGGTTAGGAATTCAAATTCACCAATAATTGGAATTAAGAGGTGTGAACTCAGCAAAAAATTTCAATGGGAGGCATTTTTGTATGATTTCAATTCAAATTAACAGATAATTCAAATTAAGCAATTTTGAATGAAAAGAAGTAGATTGTATTTCTTCATGGTTTACCATCCTCCGTATACGACATGCATTCTGAGACAAAATCATAAAAGAACTTTCACCTTACAGTTTAGACTTCACTATAATCATTATAAAATCACTTTGTCAATACTCACAATGAGTAAATGGGAGACTGCATGGTGCAGTGGCTTAGCAAACTATCTCAGAAACTCTGGGACTTAGGTTCAAATCAATCCCAGGGTTACTTGGTGACGGTCTTCTCCTTTTACAAGCTGCAAAGACACTACTTTGGCAGCACGGTGGCATAGTGGTTAGCACTGTTGCCTCACAGCGCCAGAGACCCGGGTTCGAATCCGGCCTCGGGCGACTGTCTGTGTGGAGTTTGCACATTCTCCCCGTGTTTGCGTGGGTTTTCTCCGGGTGCTCCGGTTTCCTCCCACAGTCCAAAGATGTGCGGGTTAGGTTGATTGGCTATGATAAATTGACCCTTAGTGTTAGGGGGATTAAATACGTGGGGTTACGGGGATCGGGTGGGGTATGTGTCGGTGCAGGCTCGATGGGCCGAAATGGCCTCTATCTGCACTGTGGGGTTTCTGTGATTTCTGTGATTTCTGTGATACTTGAAATCAATCTTGGATAGCCTCAACCTAGGTTCCCAGTGGGCTCAGCTTTCATTTGTAATTCGGCACAAATTTACCAGTCTCATGAGAAAATCCACAAGGATAGCTAGTATTGGAAAGAGAAAATATCAGACTGATGCAGCAGGTGATTTCCTTTGTGAAGTAGACACATTGGGGGAAAAATTCGGTTGTTTGCGCCTCCCGTTAGCTCGTTAAGAGAGCATTAATGGGATGCAAAGCAACTAGTGCCCGGGTGCGGTGATGTTTGCGCCGCTCGCGAAATTAACAAGACATTTTGCGGCGGCGCTAAACACTACCGCCACCACCTCCTGCGCCAGCAGATCGTGACGTCAGTTGCGTGTGCAACGGCCCGGTAGCGCCCCAGACTGGATATTGAGTGGTGCCCCCTGCCTTACCACCTGCCGCTAGCAACGACAGGTTGAGGGGAGCATTTTGCAGTCAGGAAGGGACTGGGGAGCGCTATTTAAAGGCAACCGCTTCCTGCCTTTTTTTGTTGGTGACATTTTTGCACCACGCATTCTGAGAGAGAGAGACTTCTGGAGAGATTCAATGCTGTGTGAAGGAGTTTTGCATACTGAGCAGCACTTGCAGGTTCATTTTGATTGGCCCTTCCTTGTATCTATTTAGAAGAGACTGTGGGGGCTGCACTCTGAGATCTTTCCCTGGGTCTCTCCATTGTTCTTTCCAGCAGATTTGATGTACAGGTCTCTCCAGGCCGATTCAAGGCTGCAATGAGCAGGATGTGGATGGAGTGCAAAATCAACCCTCCCCTTTAAGATAAAAACAGAAAAATGCTGAAGAAACTCAGCAGGTCAAGCAGCATCTGTGAAGAGAGAAACAGAGTTAACGTTTCAGGTCGATGACCTTTCGTCAGAACTCCGCTTTAAGAACTGGCCGGAGCCAGTGTGTCTGTGTTCCATTGCTGACTGACATCACATGAGCTTCACCAGCACTCTGAGGTAGGTGTGAAGTGTCTGATTTAGCGCTTCAATCACCTCCAGGGGTGATAGAAGCCAAGTTTGCCGTCGGAGGTGATAATTAGCTGTAGGCGCTAAACTTTGCGCACGGCCGCTAATGGCGTCCCAAACGGGGCGATACTGAATTTTTCCCCCATTGAGCCATAATTTACTGTCAAAATAATGGTGAGGCTAATGGCACTCGCCGTTATTTGCGTGCAAATGCTACAGCAACTTCAGGTGAGGGCAGATGTGCGGTTAAATGCGGAAATCCAAAAGTTGCTGCCCGAGATGTGCTGCTCTACTGTTAGCTTTGCGAAAACGGTTTCTTGCTGTCTCTCTCACCATTGAAATGTATTGGATGGCATAAAGTTGCTGTATTTTGCAGTAGATACAAACTAAATGCGCCACAGCATATTAGGCCTTGTCCACTTTTGTCTAACTACTGTTTTAATGACATGTGTAATGCATTATCAAATGGTTTATCACATGGTTTAGTCTGAGCATGCTCAGTTCGCTCTGGCCTAGTAAACAAACACCTTGACTAGCAACTCATCCTGCCTCTGTCCTCCATTTGTTCTACCCACATATATTACACTTTGGCAACAAGAATGGGATTCCCAAAGCCATTTTTAGGGATCATGGAAGGACACAGTGTTCAACCTTCGAGTGGACAAGTTTAAGGTGAATTTGTGACACCTAAATCGAATTTTTGCGATGTTTTACTGTTAATGCTTATACAGAATCGCCCATGCTTCGCCTTCGTCTGTATGTATACACAGTAACGGCGGTGTTGATTCTCACAGGTACACAGGTAGCACACTGGGTCACTGTTCAATGGAATCGGGACAGTCCTGGCCACGCTTACGGGATTCATTGGAAGCCTTGGCATGTATGACTGAGCTCGCGAACCAGTCAGTTCTTACATTGAGTGGATGTTTTTTAAGGCCAATAACATTATTGAGACTGAAGGTACAGATGAGAATTTTCAAGCTCAAAATAAAGTAATTTGTGAATGTAAGAAAGCAATTTTGCTAATGGAGATCGGGCCAGATGTCTACAGAACGTTGACAAACCTACTCACTCCAGGGAAAGTGAAGGATGCGTTGTTTGAAGACATTGTCAAGAAACTCGAGGACCATTTTGACACAAAGCTGTTAGAAATAGCAGAGAGCTATAAGTTTGGTACCAGAAACCAAAAACAAAGTGAAACCATCAGTGAGTACATTGTAGCTTTTAAGAACCTGTCTTTGCCTTGTAACTTCGGCACATTGTTGGATCGTACGTTGCGAGATAAGTTTGTGTGTAGACTGGTGGATGAGCGCACACAGTCCAAGTTACTGAACACTCCGAACCTAACGTTTGACATAGCATGCAAAATTGCCCTATCTATGGAGATGGCATCTAAGAATGCTAGGGAGCTCCGTCCAACTCAAGTGACTAGTGCAGCTGAGGTCTACAGTCACAAAGCCACCGCCAAACCTAAAGTTGTGAGACTGAGTCAAAAGCATGTCGGTGAGAGCAGATCAGTGAATTGTTATTGCTGCAATGGAAATCACTCACCACAGTCCTGCCAATACAGAAATACGAAGTGTTTTCACTGCCAGAAGCAAGGCCATATTTCAACAGCTTGCAGAGCTAGATCGAAAGCAAGAAGTAAGAACCATTCTAGTGGCAATGCAAAGCAGCGACAACAAAAGGGAGAAGTTCACGCGAACACACCTGATGTTGAAGAACTAGGCATCTACAATATCTATGCCACTAGCAGCAATGCTAGCAGTCGTGAGAAAGACTTTCATACAAAACTTTTGATCAACGACCAATATATTGATATGTGTGTCGACACAGCGGCAGACTGCTCTATCATGAGTAAGGACACATATGAGAGTTAGTTTAATCACATACCACTTACAAAGAGTACCGTAGAGTTAAAAACCTACTCCGGAGAAATTCTAGAGACATGTGGACAAATGGAATGTACAGTTCAACACAATGGCCAGTCGGTAAAGCTGCCTATTACTGTAGCGAGCTACAACAACAGGCCAACCCTCATGGGCAAAGACTGGTTGAGAAAGTTAAAACTAGACTGGAAAATCATCTTCAGTGTAGATGCTTCAAAGAAGTGACTCAACACAATGTACAAAAGCATGTTCACAGACAGTTATGAGGGCATCACTGGGTATGATGCACATACTCTGTGGGTCAAAAGGTTTCTCCAAGCTTGACCTGTCGCACGCTTATGCTCAGCTGAATGTTGACAAAGAATGTCAACAGTATCTCCCCATCAATACATACAAGAGACTGTACTCATACACCAAGTTGCCATATGGTGTAAAGTCCTCCCCCAAAATCTTCCAGGCTATGATGGATAAGAGTTTGCAAGGAATTCCAAATTGCTTATGCAATCAAGATGATCGCAACAAGCAGCGAGGAAGAAAATCTAGAGGTGTTAGATTTTGTGCTTCAAAGGTTGAATACCCACAATGTCAAATTGAAAAGGAGCAAATGTGCTTTTGTGCAGCCCGAGGTTGTGTACCTTGGTCTGAAAGTTGATGCAAATGGCTTGCAACCAGTTACAGAAAAGGTTGATGCTGTCATCAATGCTCCAAAGTCACAGAACATGTCTGAGTTAAGATCTTTCCTTGGAATGGTCCAGTACTACGCACCTTTCTTACCTGAGTTAGTGACATGTTAGCTCCATTGCATGAGCTCAAGAAGGATGTCCAGTGGAAGTGGACAAAAGCACAACAGGAAGTTTACGATGCTTGTAAGAGAAGTCTCTCTAGCGATGCTCTACTCGTGCTCTACGACACAGAGCTTAAGCTTAAGTTAGTGTGTGATGCTTCCAGCTATGGTGTGGGAGCTGTCATAAGCCACGTAATGGATGACGGCCATGAGAAACTAATCATGTTTGCATTGCGAACCCTCACAAAGAGCGAAAGAAACTACGTGCAATTGAAAAGGAAGCGCTCACCATAGTGTTTGGAATCAAGAAATTCCAACAGTTCCAGATCGGCAGAAAGTTTACCCTGATAACCGATCACAAACCACTCCTAGCAATATTGGGGCCCAAATCTGCCATCCCTGCAATTGTAGCATCAAGAATGCAACATTGGGCAGTATTGTTGTCACAATATGACTACACGATTGAATATCACACTTCAAAGAGGAACACAATCGCAGATGCCTTGTCCAGGTTATGAAATGAAGACTCGTGTTGGGAGTGAAGGTGAGATTTTTACGCTAGGTGCAGTTGACAAAGATATTCTTGTGAATGCTACTGAGATTGCCAACGAGGCTAAAAAGTACTCAGTACTGAAAAGAGTGTATGAAAACACCTTGAATGGATGGACTGATCAGTGTATGGACGCAGAGTTGAAACCATTCCATAACCGTCGTACTGAATTGTCTTGTGAGCAAGGTTGTATCAAGTGGGGAAACAGAGTGGTGGTACCTACTTCTTTGAGTTCGGAACCAAAACAAAACAGCCTGAAAATTGGCTCAACACCAAAACATTCCGTAAGATCAGGAAGGCTCTGCAAACCTGTTATTAAACTGGATTTGTAGTTCATTTTTTTAAAAAGCCAGGGGTCTTCGTTATGTGGTACATGTGATGCTGGGAAAAGTGGGACCATAGTTTTGTTGTTTTTGAGAGGGGAATACATACAATTTTTAAAGGGGAAAGCAGTATAATGTATTATCACATGGTTTGTCACATGGTTTAGTATGAGCATGCTCAGTTCGCTCTGGCCTAGTAAACAAGCACGTGGACTAGCAACTCATCGGGGGAGAAATTCGGCTGGCAGCGCCTCCAATTAGCGCCTAAAGAGGCCGAGAAGTGGGGCGTTAGCCAATTTTCGGCCGGGCGCAGTGAACCCAGCGCCTCCTCCCATATTGAGTGTAAGAAGTCACATGACACCAGGTTATAGTCCAACAGCTTTATTTGAAGTCACAAGCTTTCGGAGCGCTGCTCCTTCTTCAGGTGAAGTGGAGAAATGCATAAAGACACAGCTTATATAGTCAGAGAATCATGTCAGATGTTTACAGGTAACCTTTCCAACTGCCATTTATCACACCTCGGCAGAGAGATAATCACAGCAGTCAAAGGTGTGAATGGTGTCCAAACAGGTCAGTCAGGGAAACATTACATCAAAGAACAATGAGGTGGGGTCACAAGGGGTCAAATATTGCAGATGCTGGGGTCTGTATGAAAAACAAAAAAACAGACAAAAAACATTTTTTTTGGCTGGAAATCACAGCAGGTCCGGCCGCATCTGTGTAGAGAGAACAAGCCAATGTCGACTCGAGTCTGGATGACCCTGCATCAGGTGGGGTTACATGTAGCGTGACATGAACCCAAGATCTCGGTTAAGGCCGTCCTCATGGGTGCGGAACTTGGCTATCAGTTTCTGCTCGACGATTTTGCGTTGTCGACTCGTCGATCGACAGTTCCGACGGGCCACAGCGAAAAATCGTATAGACCTCCTCAGAAGACAAACACGGGACACAACCAACAGAGTACCCATCGTCGTCCAGTACTTCCCCGGAGCGGAGAAACTACGCCATGTTCTTCGCAGCCTTCAACATGTCATCGATGACGACGAACACCTCGCTAAGGCCATCCCCACGCCTCCACTACTCGCTTTCAAACAGCCGCCTAACCTCAAACAGACCATCGTTCGCAGCAAATTACCCAGCTTTCAGGAGAACAGCGACCACGACACCACACAACCCTGCCACAGCAACCTCTGCAAGACATGCCAGATCATCAACACAGATACCATCATCACACGTGAGGACACCACCCACCAGGTACATGGTACATACTCATGTGACTCGGCCAACGTTGTCTACCTCATACGTTGCAGGAAAGGATGCCCCGGAGCATGGTACATCGGCGAGACCATGCAGACACTGCGACAACGGATGAATGGACACCGCACAACAATCACCAGGCAGGAGTGTTCCCTCCCAGTCGGGGAACACTTCAGCAGTCAAGGACATTCAGCCTCCGATCTTCGGGTAAGCATTCTCCAAGGTGGCCTTCGAGACACACGACAACGCAAAATCGTCGAGCAGAAACTGATAGCCAAGTTCCGCACCCATGAGGACGGCCTTAACCGAGATCTTGGGTTCATGTCACGCTACATGTAACCCCACCTGATGCAGGGTCATCCAGACTCGAGTCGACATTGGCTTGTTCTCTCTACACAGATGCGGCCGGACCTGCTGTGATTTCCAGCCAAAAAAAATGTTTTTTGTCTGTTTTTTTGTTTTTCATACAGACCCCAGCATCTGCAATATTTGACCCCTTGTGACCCCACCTCATTGTTCTTTGATGTAATGTTTCCCTGACTGACCTGTTTGGACACCATTCACACCTTTGACTGCTGTGATTATCTCTCTGCCGAGGTGTGATAAATGGCAGTTGGAAAGGTTACCTGTAAACATCTGACATGATTCTCTGACTATATAAGCTGTGTCTTTATGCATTTCTCCACTTCACCTGAAGAAGGAGCAGCGCTCCGAAAGCTTGTGATTTCAAATAAAGCTGTTGGACTATAACCTGGTGTCGTGTGACTTCTTACATTTGTCCACCCCAGTCCAACTCCGGCATCTCCACACCATGGCTACTATCGACACCACAAACTGCCGGCTCAAAGTGGAGAGGATCTCCAAGAAGATCGCACATATCGACACAGACATCAAGTTTCTACAGAGATGCAAGAAAGCAGACAAGATCCCGAAAGGACTACAGATCACTAACCCACTCAAGTCGACCTACAACACAGACTACGCTGAGAGACTTTGCCGTCGTACCTCTCGCACACTCCTCAACCATCTCGTACACCAGCTCTACAGCAGACGCCGCAACCTCGAAACCGAGATGGAGTCCATGTTCTCAGCCTGTGCTCAGGACGCAGCAGACCAGCTACGAGACACCGCCAAACAAACAAGGCAACGGAACTACGCTACCTACATGCACACCAAGAACAGGAAGCTTGAGAAACTTGGCATCACCAGCAGCAGCAACCAAGCCTCCCCCGGTACCACGGTTGAAACCACAGGGAAATCCATCGTCAACCTGTCCGACCACACCCTTCAACCAGACGAAATTGAAGTTCTCAGCCGAGGGCTCAATTTCTGCCCCACCACCAAAATGGACCCCATCGGTCTCGCAGCAGACACAGAGGAATTCATCAGGAGAATGAGGCTCCGGGAATTCTTCCACAAATCCCAAGATGTCAGCAGCGAACGCAATGAGACAATCAATGATCTGGAACAGCAGACAGAGGGATCCGCAGTGCAGCAATCGAAGAAGAAAGAGTCAAATTGGACCCCTCCGGAGGGTCGCTGCCCTAAGCTTGACATGTATGCTCAAGCTGTCAGGAGATGCATCAACGCCAGATTCATCAGCCGCACTCACAAGACAGTCCAGAATGTCACCCGAGCACAACGCAACGCCATCCACGCTCTCAAGACCAACCGCAACATCGTCATCAAACCAGCAGACAAAGGAGGTGCCATCATCATACAGAACAGGACGGACTATTGCAAAGAAGTATACCGACAACTGGACAACCAGGAACACTACAGACAGTTACCCGCAGATCCGACCAAAGAACACACCCGCCAACTCAACAGACTGATCAAAACCTTCGATCCAGACCTTCAAAGCATCCTACATGCTCTCATCCCACGTACTCCCCGCATGGGAGACTTCTACTGCCTCCCAAAGATACACAAAGCCAACACACCTGGACGTCCTATCGCATCAGGCAGCGGAACCCTGTGTGAGAACCTCTCTGGATATGTCGAGGGCATCCTGAAACCCATCGTACAGGGAACCCCCAGCTTCTGTCGCGACACTACAGACTTCTTACAGAAGCTCAGCACCCACGGACCAGTTGAACCAGGAACACTCCTCGCCACGATGGACGTCTCGGCACTCTACACCAGTATCCCCCACGATGACGGCATCGCTGCGACAGCCTCAGTACTCAACACCAACAACAGCCAATCTCCAGACGCCATCCTACAACTCATCCGCTTCATCCTTGACCACAATGTCTTCACCTTCGACAACCAGTTCTTTACCCAAACACACGGAACAGCCATGGGGACCAAATTCGCACCCCAATACGCAAACATCTTCATGCACAAGTTCGAGCAAGACTTCTTCGCTGCACAGGATCTCCAACCAACGCTATACACCAGATACATCGACGACATTTTCTTCCTATGGACCCACGGCGAAGAATCACTGAAAAGACTACACGATAACATCAACAAGTTCCATCCCACCATCAAACTCACCATGGACTACTCCTCAGAATCAGTCTCATTCCTGGACACACGAATCTCCATCAAAGACGGACACCTCAGCACTTCACTCTACCGCAAGCCCACGGACAACCTCACGATGCTTCACTTCTCCAGCTTCCACCCTAACCACGTTAAAGAAGCCATCCCCTATGGACAAGCCCTGCGAATACACAGGATCTGCTCAGACGAGGAGGAACGCGATGGACACCTACAGACACTGAAAGACGCCCTTGTAAGAACGGGATATGACGCTCGACTCGTCGATCGACAGTTCCGACGGGCCACAGCGAAAAATCGCATAGACCTCCTCAGAAGACAAACACGGGACACAACCAACAGAGTACCCTTCGTCGTCCAGTACTTCCCCGGAGCGGAGAAACTACGCCATGTTCTTCGCAGCCTTCAACATGTCATCGATGACGACGAACACCTCGCTAAGGCCATCCCCACGCCTCCACTACTCGCTTTCAAACAGCCGCCTAACCTCAAACAGACCATCGTTCGCAGCAAATTACCCAGCTTTCAGGAGAACAGCGACCACGACACCACACAACCCTGCCACAGCAACCTCTGCAAGACATGCCAGATCATCAACACAGATACCATCACCACACGTGAGGACACCACCCACCAGGTACATGGTACATACTCATGTGACTCGGCCAACGTTGTCTACCTCATACGTTGCAGGAAAGGATGCCCCGGAGCATGGTACATTGGCGAGACCATGCAGACACTGCGACAACGGATGAATGGACACCGCACAACAATCACCAGGCAGGAGTGTTCCCTCCCAGTCGGGGAACACTTCAGCAGTCAAGGACATTCAGCCTCCGATCTTCGGGTAAGCATTCTCCAAGGTGGCCTTCGAGACACACGACAACGCAAAATCGTCGAGCAGAAACTGATAGCCAAGTTCCGCACCCATGAGGACGGTCTTAACCGAGATCTTGGGTTCATGTCACGCTACATGTAACCCCACCTGATGCAGGGTCATCCAGACTCGAGTCGACATTGGCTTGTTCTCTCTACACAGATGCGGCCGGACCTGCTGTGATTTCCAGCCAAAAAAAATGTTTTTTGTCTGTTTTTTTGTTTTTCATACAGACCCCAGCATCTGCAATATTTGACCCCTTGTGACCCCACCTCATTGTTCTTTGATGTAATGTTTCCCTGACTGACCTGTTTGGACACCATTCACACCTTTGACTGCTGTGATTATCTCTCTGCCGAGGTGTGATAAATGGCAGTTGGAAAGGTTACCTGTAAACATCTGACATGATTCTCTGACTATATAAGCTGTGTCTTTATGCATTTCTCCACTTCACCTGAAGAAGGAGCAGCGCTCCGAAAGCTTGTGATTTCAAATAAAGCTGTTGGACTATAACCTGGTGTCGTGTGACTTCTTACATTTGTCCACCCCAGTCCAACTCCGGCATCTCCACACCATGGCCCATATTGAGTGGGCATTTTGCGCCAGCGCTAAACATTAGCGCCCGCTCACGGGCGCAGGCAGATAATGACATCATTTCAGTGTGCAACGCCTTTTGGGCGCCCCGGACCGGAAATTTAGTGTTGCGCCCCTCCGTTCCGCCTGGCGCTAATAAGGACTGCTTACCTGGAACGTTCCCCAGTCGCTCTCGGGCTGGAGGGGGCGCTCTTTAAAGGGGACTGCACTGGTATAAAAGTGGCAGCCATTTTGGGAGCACAACTTCCTCGAGACTTTCACAGAGTTGCTGAGCTGCACTCTGAGAGCCATTGCACCAGTGAGCCAGCGCTTGCCAGAGGAACTTCAGCCTTCTGACCATCACCTTGCTGCCGGTGAGCATTTACAACGTTAACAATTTCTTGTGCGCTATTATTATGGGGGCTGCATTGGAGGGGAACGTCCTGCTGCTGAACCATCTGGAAAGGGCACAGAGATGCAGGGAGAGAGGGACAGGAATGGCCAGACAGAGGAGGGCCAACAGACGTTGCCACACCAGACCTTACGCTGCCAGGGTTTTCCGACAGCAGTTCTCTTACTTGAACATGTCAGAGGAGCAGTGTCTTAGAAGGCTGCGCTTCAGAAAGGAGGTGGTGACTGAGCTGTGCCACCTGCTTCAGCCAGATCTGCAGCCTCAGATAAGGTGCAGGACCTCTCTGTCGGTGGCTGTCAAGATGACTGTGGCCCTGAATTTCTATGCAAGCGGCTCCTTTCAGGCCGCAACTGGGGACATCGCTAACATATCGCAGTTTGCGGTGCATTGCTGCATCCGTCAAGTAACAGATGCCCTATTTAAAAGGAGGCATAGTACATCTCCTTCCCTGTGACACTGGAGAAGCAGCGGGAGCGCGCAGAGGGCTTTGCAGCAATAGCGGACTTCCCCATGGTGCAGGGCGCCATTGACTGCACGCACGTGGCTTTGCGGGCGCCTGTTTTGAATCCGGAGGAGTTCCACAACCGCAAGGGGTTCCATTCCTTGAATGTTCAGCTGGTCTGTGACCACCGACAGCTGATCCTCGCAGTCAATGCACAGTTCCCTGGCAGCAGCCACGACGCCTTCATCCTGCGCCAGACTTCAGTTGCAGACCTATTCGAGGCCCCGGCTCACCCAGGAGGCTGGCTTCTCGGTGACTAGGGCTATCCTCTGTGCCCATGGCTGATGACCCCGCTCCGTTCGCCCAGCACCCCTGCTGAAGAGCGCTTCAATGCGAGCCATCAGGCGATGAGGAACATTGTGGAGCACACAATCGGTGTGCTGAAGCAGCGGTTCCGCTGTCTCGACCATTCCGGAGGCGCCTTGCAGTACTCACCAGAGCGAGTCTCCCACTTCGTGGTTGTCTGTTGCATGCTGCATAACCTCGCCATCCTACGCACCCAGCCAATGCCACCAGACATTGAAGCACCAGCGGAGGAGGAGGAGGAGGAGGACCAAGATGGGAGGGAGGTACAAACTGGAAGGGCCGTCCGTCAGAGGCTGATAACAAGCTGCTTCTAGGCCCCTCTGACAGAATGCTTGGAGCCATTCGAAGAGCAGGAATGGAACCGTCCGGATAACCCAAAGCCTATGAAGGGCAGTGAATGTAAATAGCAGACATGGCCAATGTAAATAAAAAAAGTTGTTTATTTTTCAAAATGTGCTTCCTTCCAACATGACAAAGCAATGGCTACAGAAAGCAAAACTAACACACTAACACAAGTGGCTCGCACACCCGGGAGACTACCAAAACATTACTAACATTTAGACCAGCATCCACGGTCTTGATTTCTACAAATAAGATGTCTCAGCTGCACCTTCTACTCTTTCCCCTTTGATGGTGATCTACTTCTCTTGCGAGATCGGCCCCTTCCCTCCCTGCAGCTCCTCCATAATGGGACCCCAGTGGCTGCATCAAGGCTGGGGGAGGCCTGCTGGCAGTCCGAGAGCGCAGATGCCCCTGAGGGACGTCCTGGATGACCTCTGGCCTTGGAGGGCCCGGATGCTGACTGCTCCAACTGAGCATGGGTGGAAGCAGTCTGTCCTGCAGGTGGTGGCAGCTGCAGTGGAGGCGTGCCAGCGGTGGCATCAGGAATGCTGACATCCTGAGAGTGGACAGCAGCTCCCTGGTTGACCGACATGCTGGCACTCTGATGGGGCAGCACCGCAGCATGCGCACCAATCGGCTGGTCCACAGATTGATGCCCTGCTGTGGTGCTGCATGGGCCCCGGGTAATCCCGCCTGATCCAGCGAAGGTGGCAGCAGTCATCAGTCGTGTGGCCTCAATATGCGTCTGCATAAGACCAGCGAGTGACTGCATGGCAGCGCTCAGCACTTACGTGGCAGGTGCCAGTGCTTCGATGAAGCCCTGGACAGTCCTTTCCAGTGCTGCCCCGAAGTCCTGGACAGTCCTTTCCAGTGCTGCCCCAAAGTCCTGCGTACTCCTTGCCTGTGCTGCCCCGAAGTCTTGGACACTCCTTGCAAGTGTCTCGATGGATTCAGGCATCCTTGCCACTGCAGCCATGAGCTCAGTGTGCCTGAGCCGAGCCTGGGCGCTCATTTCTGCGAGGGAACGCACCTCTTCTGCGCTCTGTGCAGCAGTACTCGCGGCCTGCCTCACCCTCCGGGGAGACGCCCTGAGCTTCCCTACCCCCCTTGCATTGCTGCAGCCCGCTGGTTCCTGGAACTGCTTCCTCCTCAGAGCATTCCCTCCCGCTCCCCTCCAGGGAAGTAGTCTCCCCAGTCTGCAGAGGGGCTGGCTCGCCTGAGCGTGGCAGGGATGGTCCGGCTTCCTCCTGCTCGTCGCCTCCGGAGTCAGTGGCAGTGGCAGCTTGAGGGCCCGGCTCCCGAGCTGGTGATGCAGCATCTGAAAGCAGGGAGGTTGAAGAGTGGCTTTAGCGAAAGGACAGGGTGGTAGCAAGGGATGCATGAGTGCTGCAATGTTCTGACATGGGTCCAGAGTGAAAAAGCATGCTGGTGGGGGGAACAAGTGGAAGGAGAGAGTTCAAAAAGGTGATGACCTTACCATCACTGTGCACAATGGGGTCGGCAGCTCCAGTGGTGACAGGACCAATCATCCGACCTCCAACAGTCTGGTGGACTCGTTCCTCCAGGTCCGTCAGTGTCTGCAGCTGAGGAGGGCCTCCTCCGGTATGAAGCTGCGCCCTCCGGTTCCTGGCCAGCTTGGCCTGCAGGAGAAAGGACGGGAAGTGATGAAACATGCTGGCCTGAGCTGACATCACATGCCCCCCATGGTAGAATAGCCCTTCCATTATGCATTGAGCTGACATCACATGACCCCCATGGTAGAATAGCCCTTCCATTATGCATTGAGCTGACATCACATGCCCCCCATGGTAGAATAGCCCTTCCATTATGCATTGAGCTGAATGTGCATGTGTGTTTCCAGAAAGGGCCATGGGTGCTGGCTGACAGATGGCCATTGGGGCTTCGCGCACCCTCTGGCCATAATGTCAGGTGCAGATGGAGGGATGAAGAAGATGGCGAAAAAGGCACTCACCTTAACGACCCGAGTGAGGTCGTTGAACTTCTTCCTGCATTGCACAGGAGTCCTGGGCACCACGCTGCTTGAGGTGACTCTTTGACAAACTTCCCTCCAAGCCCTGCGGTACTCGCTCTGATGAGGCCTCCTGCCATTGTCGGGGTACAGCACAGCTCGCCGGCGCTCCACTTCGCCAACCAAAGCATCCAATGCCCCATCGGTAAAGCGCTCCGCTCTCTGCCTCACCCTCTCCATATGTTCAAAGTCTGGAACACCACAGAAAGCACAGCGCCAATTTTGAGGCCTACAAGGCGCAGAGTGTGGCTGCTGCTCCTAATTGACCCGTCCCTTTAAGAGCTGGCCGGCGCCAGCATGTCTCGGGGTAATCGATTATTGACAGCACCTGCGCTGCGCCCGGCCACCGACATATTGAGTAGCGCCACCGGGTTAGCGCCTTAAGACTCCCGTGCAGCGCCTGAATCAACGCCGCAATCACCTTTAGGGGCGCAGCAACCCAATATCGCTCAAGGTGGCGATAAGTTGCGCCTGGCGATAAAATTTGCACAGCGCCAATTCTAGCACCCCAAACGGGGCTATACCCAATTTCTCCCCCATCGTGTCTGTCTTTCATTTGTTCTACCCACATATATAACAACAGGATAAATATTAATTACTGCCAGTCAACCTCTCTGGTACTGAAAATAAACTATCACAGGTGTGGAGTCTCATTCCTTCAGGTTTCAATTGTTGTTGGAGATTTCAAAAATGTAAAAAAAAGTTTTAATTTTTCGTTCTGTATCTTTTTCCTCTCTCTCTTAATCCAGCCTTTTTTTCCCTCTCTTTATTTCTCTTTCTGTACCTGATTTGACATTGCATTCACCCACTCTAATTTCCACTTCCTTCTCAGTCCTTGCGCTGTTAATTTTACAATCCTTCAATCTGATTTTTTAAGGAGATACACAGTTGCTTGCCCTGTTCACTCAGGTCCCAGATGCCCTGTTTCCCTCGCTGCAATGTTATCAGCTCGCGCTTTCAGCAACTTGCCATGCAAAAAATGTAAAAACCTAAACGTGCAAGGGCAAGTCTAACTAATGGCAGATGCTGTTAGATGCCCTGCCACAGCAAATTATGGCCCATTAGTCTAGAATTTACTATTCACAATGCACTTAATATGTGTTAATCTTATTCCCTGCTTGCGATTTTATGTGGGTTTGCTAATCCATGGGTTAAAACCTCTGTTAAAATAGAAGGAGGACTATGTTAATGTCCGAGCGATAATATCCCCAATAGTAATTTTTAGGTTGTTGTTGGGAAAGAGTAAAAGGCTTAACTCTGCATCTGTGCTAATTCTGACCTGTGAGTGGTCGATGCAATCATTGAAGTGGAAATTGTTTTATTTCCCAGAACTGAGATCTTTCACCCTAATGAGCACAAAGAAAATTACAATGAATAATAATTGCGTTAGAGCAACTCCTCCAGATAGTCCCCGATTCCTATTTTATTGCAGCATTTATTGCCGCCTCAACGAGACAAGATGCATTTTGTTTTACCGTGTCATTTCAGAGCTGCTGAGAAAACCTAAAGGGGGAGAACTACAAAATCAATACAAATCGACATAGAATCAATATTGTAAGTTAAGGCAAGAGGCATGCTTTGTGCCCCAGCACAAATACCATGGTGCATGAGTGACAATCTGAAAAGAGAGAAAAGGGAAGATGTTCAGCAAAACCAATCCACCTCCTCATGAACTTCAAAAACATTGCAAACCATCAAAGGCAAAAATCAAGAGAAAGGCAGTTCCAGAAATATCCTGGGAAATAATCAAGTGGAGCCATTCGAAAGTAAAATCACTGTTGGAAAATCCAATTTAAACATCACAGGCTCCCAAATAATTAACTTGCCTCTGATGTTATTATTGTTCCTCGCACCAACACTGCTGCTATTAATATTGTGGTTGTACAGGATAGTTACCATCAACTGAAGGGGTCATTTGAAGTTAGTAAGCTAACCTCACTGGTGAAGCCTCATTGTGAGAAAAGAGGTTAAGATTCCTCTGGTGGCTAAGAACTATATCCAGCGAGTAGCTGAGGCACAGGACCCGATTTTAACTGCCCTGGTTTGGTGGAATCAATGAAATCTTTCACATTACACCGATTACTTTGAATAAAGGTTTAGAATAAAGTGCTCAGACCCCAGCCCCTCTACCCCAGCTGCAGCTGCATCACACCCTGACAACATGCCTTATACCTTAAGGCACCAGAAAGGCAGCAAGGCCATCCCGTCCATACACACCCCAGTTAGGCCAGTGACCATGATCCTCCAGGCAGTAGACCTGGAATTCACTACATTTAACAAAACAAAATACATCTGAATCAGCTGAGGATGTACATAAATACCTAACTAGCCTCGCTCAACAAAGGGCGAGAGAAACGATACTGTTCCATCTCCCTAGAAGAAGTAATCCAAGTTATTGAGGCCATACATTACAGCAAAGGTCTAGGTCCCAACAGGATTTACAAAAGAGTTTTGCAAGGAACTGGTAGCAGCCATGGTTCTTTTATCTTATGAACATAAGGACATAAGAAATAGGAGCAGGAGTAGGCCTTTTGGCCCTTCGAGCCTGCTCCGCCATTCAATGGCTGACCTGCTTCCTCATCTCCACTTTCCTGCACTATCCCCATATCCCTTGATACCCTTAATATTCAAAAATCTATCGAGCTCTGTCTTGAATATACTCAATGACTGAGCCTCCACAGCCCTCTGGGGTAGAGAATTCCAAAGATTCACCACCCTCTGAGTGAAGAAATTTCTCCTCATCTCAGTCCTAAATGGTCAACCCCTTATCCTGAGACTGTGACCCTTGGTTCTAGACTCCCCAGCCAGGGGAAACATCCTCCCTGCATCTACCCTGTCAAGCCCTGTAAGAATTTTGTATGTTTCAATGAGATCACCTCTCATTCTTCTAAACTCTAGTGAATATAGGCCTAGTCTACTCAATCTCTCCTCATAGGACAATCCCCCCATCCCAGGAACCAGTCTGGTGAACCTTTGTTGGCTCCCTCTATGGTAAGTATATCCTTCCTTAGGTAAGGAGACCAAAACTGTACACAATACTCCAGGTGTGATCTCACCAGGGTCCTATATAATTGCAGTAAGACGTCTTTACTCTTATACTCAAATCCTCTTGTAATAAAGGCCAACATACCATTTGCTTTCCTAATTGCTTGCTGTACCTGCATGTTACCTTTCAGCGATTCGTGTACAAGGACACCCTGGTCACTCTGAACACCAACATTTCCCAATCTCTCACCATTTAAAAAATACACTGCTTTTCTATTTTTCCTACCAAAGTGGATAACTTCACATTTCTCCACATTCTATTCCATTTGCCATGTTCTTGCCCACTCACTTAGCCTGTCTATATCCCCTTGAAGCCTCCTTGCATCCTCCTCACAACTTACATTCCCACCTAACTTTGTATCATCAGCAAACTTGGATATATTACATTTGGTCCCCTCATCCAAATCATTGATATAGATTGTGAATAGCTGAGGCCCAAGCACTGATCCTTGTGGTGCCCCACTAGTTACAGCCTGCCAACACGAAAATGTCCCGTTTATTCCTACTCTCTGTTTTCTGTCCATTAACCAATCCTCAATCCATGCTAGTATATTACCCCCAATCCCATGAGTCCTAATTTTGTTTAATAACCTCTTGTGTGGCACCTTATTGAATGCCTTCTGAAAATCCAAAGACACCACATCCACTGGTTCCCCCGTATCTATTCTGCTGGTTATAACCTCAAAAAACTCTAACAGATTTTTCAAACATGACTTCCCTTTCATAAATCCGTGTTGACTCTGCCCAATCCTATTATTATTTCCTAAGTGTCATGTTACCAAGTCCTTAATAATAGATTCTAGCATTTTCCCTACTATTGATGTCAGGCTAATTGGTCTGTAGTTCCCCATTTTCTCTCTCCCTCCTTTCATAAATAGTGGAGTTACATTTGCTACCTTCCAATCTGCGGAAACTGTTTCAGAATCTATTGAATTTTGGAAAATGACAACCAATGCATCCGCTATCTCTATAGCCACCTCTTTCAAAATCCTAGGATGTAGACCATCAGGTCCAGGGGATTTATTGGCTTTCAGTCCCATTAATTTCTCCAGTACTATTTTTTTACTAATACTATTTTTTTCAGTTCCTCATTCTCGCTAGAGCCTTGATTCTCTATTATTTCTGGGAAGTTTTTTGCATCTTCTTCCGTGAAGACAGACACAAAGGGGGCGATTTTCCCACTGGAGGTGAGATGGAGGCGGGTTTCAGTTTGGGTGGTTTTGAAACTCGTCTCCACTGATTTTACGATTTTCCTATGATTGGCCACTTGATTTCAGAGGTGTGGGATGCCCTTGCTCAATTAGTGTTTTGGGACTGAAACTCGCCTCTGTTGACAGCACTTTTCCAGTCTGGTTTTATGGCTTCTTGCTCCCTTGGCTCATTCCACAGCATTTCTGCGTCTCCTGCACCACCTCCAACATCTTTTGAGAAACCACTATGTCCAATTCCAAGGCAAGGGCCTACCCGAGGCTCCGGATGAGGCGCTGCAAATGTTGTTGGAGGGGGTGACAGCTAGCATGGAGGTGCTCTTCCACTCATCTCGGAGAAAGAGGCCTGCCAAAGAAACCAAGGTTGTGAGGGTACAGCTGGCAAGGGATATAACCTCCAAATCTGTGTGCAGATTGGGAGACTGTTTCTGTATATTGATGAAATGCCATCCCTGTTGGAAAGCATTAAAATGATTTGAAGCCAAAATGTTGGCGTTTTGCCATCTGTTCCTTTGCCTTAGGCAGCTCCACATTGCGGGCACCGCCACACTTGCATTGTCAGGTTGGTGGCTTGAGTGAAAGGAGGCCAGAGAGTCATGTCCATTGTCAATGAAGTCCTAGGATGGAGCCAAGGACATGTGCCAACTTGGACAACCTATGCAAATCTGGCCATGATAAGTTCATCCCGTGCATCCTTGACAGCCATGTGCTCGCGTGCTGCCGCTGGTTGATACACCGGCACTCTGACCTCCTCCTGCTCCTCCTCCTCCTGCTCCTCCTCCTCCTCTTCCAAATTCTCCTCCTCCTCCTCAGGCTCCTCCCCCTCCTCATCCGCATCTGAGGAGGGCTGGAACTGAGCCGCTTGCTCATCAGGAAGCTGCAAGCCACGGCGCTGTGCGATGTTGTGCAGTGTACAGCAAACCACGACCATTCTGGAGACCCAGTATTGTGTATACTGCAGGGCTCCACCTGATCAGTCAAGGCAACGGAAGCACATCTTCAACAACCCAATGGTTTGCTCTATGATGGACCTGGTCGAAGTGTGGCTGGCGTTGTAATGCTCTTGAGCCTTGTTAGCTGGCCTCCTGATTGGCGTCATTAGCCACTTCTTCAGGGGATAGCCTTTGTCACCAAGGAGCCATCTATTAAGCTGGTTTGGTGGATTGACAAGCGGAGGAGCATTAGAGTGCCGCAGGATGAAAGAGTCATGGCAACTTCCACAGAACTTGACGCAATCATACAAGAACTCCTTCTTGTGGTTACACACCAGCTGAATGTTGAGGGAGTGGCAGCCCTTTCAGTTGACAAAGATAGCTGGATTGTGATGGGGTGCTCTAAGGGCCACATGTCTGCAGTCTATGACGCCCTGCACCATTGGCATGCCTGCCATATTTGCGAATCCAACCGAACGGGCGGTTATACTTGCTTGATCCCTTGTGAACTCGATGTAATTGTGGGCCTTAGCAAAAAGAGCATCGAAAACCTGGGTGATGCAACTGTGGGCGGCCGACTGGGAGATGCTGCTGATGCCTGCTGATGATCCCTGGAAGGAGCCTGAGGCAAAGAAGTTGAGTGCGGTGGTGACTTTGACAGCCACTGTTAAGGGGTGTCCACCCGTTCCTCTGGGCACCAGGTCTTGCTGCAGCAGGCCGCAGATCTCTCAGACAACCTCTCGCGAAAGTCGCAACCTCCTTTGGCACTGCTGCTCACTCATGTTGAGGTAGCTCATCCTCTGTCTGTAAACCCTCTGTCGGGGGTATCTCCTGAGGCGAGGTGCCTCGATGCGCTGGTGCCTTCTGCCCTGTGCAGCATCAGGTGGCTGAGCAGGAGGTTGGGGCTTCTGCTGATGTTGCTGCTCAGCTGCCTGGTTCTGCTGCTGCCCTGGATGGTCCACATCCTCATCTGAGGTCCATGGTGAAAGTAAATGAATGGTTCCCATGCTGCTTGTAGATGCCTCCTTTGGGGAAGTGCTCGTTGAGGGAGAGGGTCTTCCAAGGAGGTCCCACAGTTGATGGAGTCAAGCTGCAGCACCTCCGACTTCGCAAGGCCTTCTAAAATTGCTCAGAGACCATTTCAAGCCAAGGTCTGGCACCTGCAAATAATCCTTGCTGAAATAAACGATGTCTTGTTAGACCTGCAGCAGTGAGGAGGCCACCCACAAGTCAACCCGCCAAGTTTACCTGGCGTGGTTCAGGAGTTGCGTGGATGACTCCGAAATGCTGGGAAACTCACGAAGGTCTCTCAAAATAGGCTTAGAGAGGCCCTTAACAAGCATTTAAGGAAGTTAATAAGCGCAATGGCCAGCTGGAGGCGGGAGCGTTTCCCGACCTCCAAAACTGGCACCGACAAAATCCCACAGAGGTGGGTTGGAGGCGGGTTCTGAATCCGACCTCTTTGAATCTAATTTTCCTGCCTTTCCCGCCTTTCCCGCCTCCAACCCCGCCTCCTCCGACGTCAGAAAATTATCCCCAAAGTATTTGTTATTTTTTCTGCCAGTTCCTTATTCCCCATAACTTCTCCTGTCTCAGCCTGTAAGGGACCCACATTTACTTTAATTAATCTTTGCCTTTTTACATACCTATAGAAGATTGTACAGTCTGTTTTTATGTCTCTTGCTAGTTTATTCTCATATTCTATTTTCCCTTTCTTTATCAATTTCTTGGTCCTCCTTTGCTGAATTCTAAGATCCTCCCAATCCTCAGGCTTATTATTTTTTTGGCAAAATTATAAGCCTCTTCCTTTGATCTAATACTATCTTGAATTTCTCTTGTTAGCCACAGTTGGACCACTTTTCCTGTGGGGTTTTTGTGCCTTAAAGGAATGTATATTTGTTGTAAATTATGTATTAATTCTTTAAATGCTAGCCATTGCTTGTCTACTGTCATTCCTTTTAATGTAGTCAACTCACCCCTCAGACCTATGCAGTTTGCTTTGTTTAGATTTAAGACCCTAGTTTCAGATTTAACTAAATCACTTTCAAACTGAATATAAAATTCTATCATATTATGGTCACTCTTCCCTAAAGGCCCCTTTACTACAAGGTTATTAATTAACCCTTTCTCATTGCACAATGCTAGATCTAAAATAGCCTGTTCCCCAGTTGGTTCCTCAACATACTGATCTAGAAAACTATGTTGCATACATTCCATTAATTCGTCCTCCACACTATTACTGCAAATTTGGTTTGCCCAGTAGATTAAAGTCCCCCATGATTAATAATTCAACTTTATTGTCATTGCACAAGTACATGAACAACAAAATGTGATCTTGCAAGCTCCCATGACTGGGAGAAGAAAAGCCGCTGCGTGCCGCCATTCCATTTCCACCATTCTTCAGCCCACCGCCCAGGCCTGCTCACCAGCCGCTCCTTCCGTGACCTTCTCACCAGCCGCCCCTCCTCAGGGCTCTTTCCGAGACCTTCTGCACCTGATCTTCCCTGATGGTCACCCCTCCAGGTACTAACCAGGCCTGGCTCTGACTTAGCTTCTCAAGCCTTGCCAGTGACCCTGTCCCTAGTCCCAGGAACAGTATTACCCTTGTTACATGTGCCTCTAATTTCCTGATTTATATTCTGCCCTACATTACAACTACTGTTTGGGGGCCTATAAACAAATCCCACCAATGTTTTCTGCCCCTTGCTGTTTCTTAGCTCCACCCAAACTGATTCTACTTCTTGATTTTCGGAACTAAGATCCTTTGGGGGAAAAATTTGGTTGCTTTGCACCTCCCGTTGTGGCGCTAACGGGGCGCAAAGCAACTAGCGCCTGGGTGCAGCACCACTAACTCATCCTGCGAACATTAGTGGGAGGTTAGCGGTGGTGGTAGCAGGTAGCACCCCATGGTGCAGCGACTCCGGCGGTGACATCATCGCCGTGCGCAGCGCCCCACTCGCGCCCCCTGACCTACCGCCAGACGCTATGTCTGACAGGGTCAGGGGTGCGTTTTTGAGGCCGGGGCGAAGATAATTAAAGGGCAGGTGCCGGGCAGCCATTTTTTTGGGGGCCGCCTGCCAGCACCTGCCCCCTCTGGCCTTCTGCTGTGGGGTGCCAGTCATGACCGGGCAGCCTGGCACTCCTTTTGAGTGCTGGGCTCTTTTGCTGGCACCCTACTCCCTGGTGGGCCAGCAGGGCCCCGGTGTGTGCTGCGCTAGGTCTCTCCCCTTTAATCAGGGGAGGGAGGCCTACAGTACCGCGGTGCTACGTGCCGGTGTGTTACTCAATGGGAGCGCCCCAAGAGGGAGGGGGAGCCCTTCCAGTGGCACCCCGCCTCCTGCTTGGGACACTAGCATTGAATTTTGGGCGCAGGGGCGCTAACGTTTTCAGGGCGCCAAAAGTAGCGTTCCGGCAAAGTTATCACCCCAAATGGAGTGCGAGCCGATTTCCCCCCCTTTCTCTCTACTCTCTTTATCCCATCCTTTATTATCAGGTCTACCCCTCCTCCTTTTCCATTTTGCCTATCTCTTCTAAAAGTTAAGTATCCTGGAATATTTCGTTCCCAACCTTGGCCACTTTGCAATCATGTTTCCGTTATGGCTCTTAGATCAAACCTATTAATTTCTATCTGCACTATTAATTCATCTGTTTTGTTGTAAATGCTTCGCATTTTCAGGTATAGTGCCTTTAGTTTTGACTTATTTTTATTTTTCCGATGTCACCTTAGTCACTACCTTTGTTACTCTCTCTGTCCCTTCCTGACCCACTCTGCTTATTTTTACCCAAAGTTCTGCTCTGTTCTAGAGCCTTGATATTTCTCTCACTGCTTTTAAATTTACTCTTTCCTGAATCCTCCCACCCCCCCTTCATTAGTTTAAAACCCTGTCTGCTGCTCTAGTTATTCGATTCGCCAGGACATTGGTCCCAGCCCGGTTTAAGTGGAGCCCATCCCAACGGAACAGCTCTCTCTTTCCCCAGTACTGGTGCCAGTGCCCCATGAACTGAAACCCCTTCCTCCCACACCACTCTTTGAGCCACGCATTTAAACCTCTAATCTGTTTGTCCCTGTGACAATTTGCACATGGCTCAGGTAACAATCCAGAGATTATTACCATTGAGGTTCTGCTTTTTAATTTGGATTCTAGCTCCTCAAACTCCCTCAGCAGAACCTCATTCCTAGTTCTACCTATGTCATTGGTTCCTACGTGGACCACAACAATTGGATCCTCCCATTCCCACTCCAAGTTCTTCTCCAGCCACGAAGAGATGTCTTTAACCCTGGCAGCGGGCAGGCAACACAACCTTTGGAACTCTCAGTCACGGCTGCAGTGAACATTATCTATCCCCATTACTACACTGTCCCCTACCACAATGATATTCCCTTTCACTCCCCCCACTTGGTGCCATGGTCAGCTTGCTCATCCATCCTGAAGGCTTTTCCCTGATCCACACAGGCAGCAAGAAATTCATACCTGTTGGACAAGGGCAAAGGCTGAGGCTCCTCCAGCACTGCACCTGGGGTCCCCTTACCTGCCTGAGTTGCAGTCACACCCTCCTGTCCCTGACCACTAACCAGACCTGTACCACTACCTAACCTAAGGGATGTGACTGCCTCCTGGATCAAAGTGTCCAGGTAACTCTCCCCATCCCTGATGCCCCGCAATGTCTGCACCTCAGACTCCAGCTCCAAAACTCTGAGCTGAAGTTCCTCAAGATGCAGGCACTTACTGCAAATGTGGTTGTCTGGGATCACAATGCTCTCCACAAACTCCCACATGCTGCAGTTGCAGCACACCACCTGCACTGCCATCTCTATATGACCTTGTTTTATTTAATTAAATTTAATTACATTTGTATTTAGGTAACTTAATTTACAGTGTAGTTTCTTGACTACTTACTTGATCTAGCTTAAGTTAAGAGTACTAAAATTAAATATCTACCTGTAACACAAAGCACTACAAGTAGTGTAGGCAAAAAGCAGCAACTCCTTCCCCCTCTTCTCCGAATTCCCACTCTTTCCAAATTCCCAAATAAAGAACTCTGTTCAAGTCCACTCCGTTTAATCCCGCTCTGTGCAGAACGCAATGTTTGATGGGCCATACAGGCTGGATGGATAACTGCCGGGGACCAGGGTTATCTTTTTCATCTGTGGTTCATTATCCCTTGAGACAGCCACAAGCAAGAGTCTGAGAACAATATAATGATGCACACAATGCCAACAGGATCATAGCACAGCAGGGAATCAGGACAGCGGAGATTTCAAAGCCTTGACAGATTGGGGGTCACTGGGGTGTCGCCCTTTGAAAGTCTCCAAAATCATTGCGGTCTGCTGCCTCATGTACACCTTTTCCATTCAAAGTGGCATTGTCACAGAGCTGATAGCAGAGCAGGTTCAGCCACAGTCGCTGGCACTGGAGGACATACATATTCTGGAGAAAAGCATGTAGAACTTCACCTCGAGACAGGAAGGTGTCATTGACACCTTCACTTAATTGCCTGTATCAAACAAAACACTAAGGGGGAAAAATTCAGTTGGTTTGCGCCTCCCATTAGTGACTTAAGAGGGTGCTAATGGGGCGCAAAGCAACTAGCGCCTGGGCGCGGCGATGTTTGCACCGCTCACGAAATTAACTAGACATTTTCCGGTGGCGCTAAACACGACCGCCACGATCTCCTGCACCGGCAGATCGTGACGTCAGTCGAGTGTGCAACGCCCCGGTAGCACCCCGGACCGGATATTGAGTGGCGCCACCTGTCTTACCGCCTGCCACTAGCAACGACGGTTGAGGGGAGCGTTTTGCAGTCGGGAAGGGACTGGGGGAGTGCTATTTAAAGGCGACCGCTTCCTGCCTTTTTTTGACGGCGAATGTTTTGCACCATGCATTCTGAGTGCGAGAGAGAGACTGCAGGAGATATTCAAAGCTGTGTTGAGGAGTTTTGGGTACTGAGCAGCACTTTGTAGGTTCTTTCTGATTTGATCTTCCTTGCATTGATTTAAAAGATACTATGGGGGCTGCACTCTGAGCTCTTTCCCTGGGCCTCTCCTTTGTTCTTTCCAACAGATTTGATGTACAGGTCTCTCCAGGCCGAGACTCAAGGCTGCAATGAGCAGGGTTTGGATGGAGAGCAAGATCGACCCTCCCCTTTAAGAATTGGCCGCTGCCAGTATGTCTGTGGAGCATCTTCGAAGTTTTGACTACATTAAAGGCGCTATATAAATGCAAGTTGTTGTTGTCCAATATATTAAAATAAAACAATATCCCCATCATATCACAAATGAACTGTCAGGACACATTTAAATTATGATTAGTGGAATGTTATTTTCTCTAATGCAGTAATGTGTGGTGAATGTGTGGTCAGTGTTTCATACCTTTGAACTTACCCTTTGAGAAAGTATATGGTACATGTCTTCTGCTGCCCAACAGTGAGAGGCTGTTTGCTTTATGTCCACTGCATGTCTTTTGTTACTTAACAGTGGTCTGCTGAGTGTCAATGTGTGCCTGTAACATTTTTAGATTTTCACCGATTTGACCCAGAAAGGATTTTGGTTTATACTTTATTATGATGTTGCCATTAAGTTACATACAGTTCACAAAGGGTTAAAGCACACGCATATACAGGCACACATACAGTCTGGTCTGTTATTTAGGACAAATTAGTTCAAATTCCAGACAAATTGGCCATCTCAGAGATGTGATCCTCATTCTTTTTTAGACAAGGAAGGCTATTATCCGGGTATAAAAAGGGGCAGGACTAGAGCGGCAGCTTGAGTGCGGTGGCATTGAGTGCAAGTGAGAGTTTGGTAAGTGGGAGAGTTCGGGCAAGTGGGAGGTGAGGGTGTGTTTTTTGCTCTGTTTTGTTCCCCACTCCCAGGCTTAGACAGCACTGCAGAGGCAGAGCACCAAGACGATTCAACCTAACAGGCCCCACAGATAGTATTCAAAAGGGAGGTTGGTCATGAGCTGGTTGGTAAGTTCTCTTCCTTCTCTTTTATACCTTCAATTTGGTAAGTCCTCTTAATTAGTGGTGTGATATCATCTATGTCTGGGCAGAGGGTCTCATAACTAATAATAAGAAATTTAATTAATTATATAGCTATGGGTGGACAGGTGATGTGTTACTGTTGCAAAATGTGGGAGCTGGTGGACCCCATTGAGGCTCACGGTGAGTACATTTGCGATAAGTGTTTGCTGCTAGAGGAACTCAAACTCCATGTTAAAGAGCTTGAGACCGAGCTTCAGACACTGCAACACATCAGGGAGGGGGAGAAGTTCCTGGACTCTATGATTCAGGAGGTAGTCACACCTAAGAAATTAATTAATGCAGATGTAGTCCGTGGTCAGGGACAGGGCGGTATGACTATGAGTGAGGCAGGTACAGGGATCCAGGAGGTAGTGTTGAAGGAGCCGCAGCCCTTGCTCTTGCCAAGCAGGTCTGAGGTTTTTACTGCCTGTGAGGACGGGAGCGGGGACTGCAGGGAGGATGAGCAACCTGGCCACAGCACCGTGGAACAGGGGGCCATTCAAGTGGAGGGAGTAAAAAGAAATGTTGTAGTGGTAGGGGATAGTGTCATTAGAGGGATAGATAGGGTTCTCTGCAGTCAAGAGCGGGAGTCCCAAAGGCTGTGTTGCCTGCCCGGTGCCAGGGTTAAGGACATCTCTTCGGGGCTGGAAAGAAACTTGGAGTGGGAGGGGGAGGATCCCATTGTCGTGGTCCATGTTGGAACAAACGACGTAGATAGGACAAGGAAAAAGGTTCTGTTAAAGGAGTATGAGCAGCTAGGGGTCAAATTAAAAAACAGGACCTCAAGGGTAATAATCTCTGGATTATTACCTGAGCCACAAGCAAATTTGGGTAGGATAAATAAAATTAAAGAGTTAAATGTGTGGCTCAAAGACTGGTGTGGGAAAAATGGGTTTTGCTTCTTGGGGCACTGGCACCAGTACTGGGACAGGAGAGAGCTGTTCCATTGGGACAGACTTCACTTGACCAGTGCTGGGACTAGAGTCCTGGTGAAACATATAATTAGGGCTGTAGAGAGGGCTTTAAACTAATTAGTGGGGGGGAGGTTTCTAGAGAGCAAATAATAAAACTGACAACGGAGAAGGTCATAGACTTAGGTAGCAGTGGGGAAACTAAAAAACAGAATATGTCAGGAAGGGACAGAAGGTATGTAGTAAAAGGTAAAGTAGTAAAAGGGGTAAAAACAGGAACTAAGTGTCACAAAACATATTTGAACGTTCTTTATCTGAATGCACATAGCATTCATAACAAAATGGATGAGTTAACGGCACAAATAACTACATATGCGTATGATCTTGTGGCCATTACAGAAACATGGCTGCAGGGTGACCATGACTGGGAATTAAACATACCAGGTTATTTAACAATCAGGAAGGAAGGGGAGGTGGGGTGGCTATGTTAATAAAGGAAGGAATCACTATAATACAGAAAATGATATTGGGTCAAAGGAGCAGGATAGTGAAACAGTTTGGGTGGAGACAAGGAATAATAAGGGGAAAAAAACACTAGTGGGCGTAGTCTATAGGCCGCCGAACAGTTGCAACTCTGTTGGACGGAGTATTAATCAGGAAATAGTTGAGGCTTGTAATAAGGGAACAGCTATAATTATGGGGGATTTTAACTATCATATTAATTGGACAAATCAAATTGGGCAGGGTAGCCTTGAGGATAAGTTCATTGAGTGTATTAGGGATGGGTTTCTTGAGCAGTATGTAACTAAACCGACCAGGGGGCAAGCAACCTTAAATCTGGTCCAATGTAATGAGACAGGATTAATTAAAAATGTCCTAGTAAAGGATCCCCTTGGAATGAGTGACCATAACATGGTTGAATTCCATATTCAATTAGAGGGTGAGAAGATTGGATCTCAAACAAGCGTGCTGAGCTTGAATAAAGGAGACTATGAAGGTATGAGAGCGGAATTGATTAGAGTGGACTGGGAAAATAGATTAAAGGGTAAGACGGTACATGATCAGTGGTGTACATTTAAGGAGTTATTTAACAACTGCCAAAAAATATATATTCCACTGAGGAAAAAAGGGTGTAAAAGAAAAGATAGCCATCCGTGGCTAAGTAAAGTAATTAAGGAGAGTATCCGACTAAAAACTAGGGCATATAAGGTAGCCAAATCTAGTGGGAGGATAGAAGATTGGGAAGTCTTTAAAAGACAGCAAAAAATAACCAAAAGATTGATTAAGAAAGGGAAGATAGATTATGAAAGTAAATTAGCAAAAAATATAAAAACAGATAGCAAAAGTTTCTATAGTTATATCAAAAGAAAAAGGGTGGCTAAAGTAAATGTTGGTCCCTTAGAGGATGAGACCAGGAAATTAATGGTGGGAAACATGGAGATGGCAAAAACGCTGAACAAATATTTTGTATCAGTCTTTACGGTAGAGGACACTAAGAATATCCCAACACTGGACAAACAGGGGGCTCTAGTGGGGGAGGAGCTAAATACGATTAAAATCACTAAGGAAGTGGTACTTGGTAAAATAATGGGACTCAAGGCGGATAAATCCCCTGGACCTGATGGCTTACATCCTAGGGTCTTGAGGGAAGTGGCGGTAGGGATTGTGGATGCATTGGTAATAATTTTCCAAAACTCCCTGGACTCAGCAAAGGTCCCGGCAGATTGGAAAACTGCTAATGTAACACCCTTACTTAAAAAGGGTAGTAGGCAGAAGGCCGGAAACTATAGACCTGTTAGCCTAACATCTGTGGTTGGTAAAATTTTAGAGTCCATTATTAAGGAGACAGTAACAGGACATTTGGATAAACATCATTTAATAGGACAAACTCAGCATGGTTTCATGAAGGGGAAGTCATGTTTGACAAATTTGCTTGAGTTCTTTGAGGAAGTAACATACAGGGTGGATAAAGGGGAACCAGTGGACGTAGTGTATTTAGACTTCCAAAAGGCATTTGACAAGGTGCCACACAAGAGATTATTACCCAAGATAAAAAATCACGGCATTGGGGGTAATATTCTGGCGTGGGTGGAGGATTGGCTCTCTAACAGAAAGCAGAGAGTTGGGATAAATGGTTCATTCTCAGACTGGCAATCAGTAACAAGTGGTGTTCCGCAGGGGTCAGTGCTGCGTCCCCAACTCTTTACAATCCATATTAACGATTTGGAGGAGGGGACAGAGTGTAACATATCAAAGTTTGCGGATGATACAAAGATGGGAGGGAAAGTAGTGAGTGAGGAGGACATAAAAAACCTGCAAAGGGACATAGACAGGCTAAGTAAGTGGGCAGAGATTTGGCAGATGGAATACAATACTGGAAATTGTGAGGTTATGCACTTTGGCAGGAAAAATCATAGAGCAAGTTATTATCTTAATGGCAAGAAACTGGAAAGTACTGCAGTGCAAAGGGATCTGGGGGTCCTGGTGCACGAAACTTAAAAAGTTAGTATGCAGGTGCAGCAAGTGATCAAGAAAACCAATGGAATGTTGGCTTTTATTGCTAGGGGAATAGAATATATAAACAGGGAGGTATTGCTGCAGTTGTACAAGGTATTGGTGAGACCGCACCTGGAATACTGCATACAGTTTTGGTGCCCATACTTAAGAAAAGACATACTTGCTCTCGAGTCAGTACAAAGAAGGTTCACTCGGTTAATTCCGGGGATGAGGGTGTGGACATATGATGAGAGGTTGAGTAGATTGGGACTCTACTCATTGGAGTTCAGAAGAATGAGAGGCGATCTTATTGAAACATATAAGATTGTGAAGGGGCTTGATCAGGTGGATGCAGTGAGGATGTTCCCAATGATTGGTGAAACTAGAACTAGGGGGCATAATCTTAGAATAAGGGGCTGCTCTTTCAAAACTGAGATGAGGAGAAACTTCTTCACTCAGAGGGTGGTAGGTTTGTGGAATTTGCTGCCCCAGAAAGCTGTGGAAGCCACATCATTAAATAAATTTAAAACAGAAATAGATAGTTTCCTAGAAGTAAAGGAAATTAAGGGTTACAGGAAACGGGCAGGAAATTGGACATGAGTCTAGGTTCGGAATGGTCATGGCCCTGTGGGTAGTGGAGCGGGCCCAGGGGCCGTGTAGCCTGGTTCTGCTCCTACTTCTTGTGTTCTAATTCTGTTAGATTTCAGGATGTGGTTTTATTACTGTTCCTAGCTTGGGTGGAGATTGCCTTTACAGAAGGTAAGTACTGTAGAGAATATAGGGACAGAGTGATCTCCTGGACGAGTGTCGATCGCCTAGATGGGTCGGAGAGGAATTTCCCAGATTTTTTCTCCCAAATTGGCCATTGGGTTTTTTTATCTGGTTTTTTGCCTCTCCCGGGAGATCACATGGTTTCGGGTGGGATGGAGAGTGATAGTAGATTTGAGGTTAGGATCAGATCAGCCATGATCTTATTGAATGGTGGAGCAGGCTCGAGGGGCCGATTGGCCTACTCCTGCTCCTATTTCTTATGTTCTTATGTTCTATTGGATATATTCCATAGCTATTTGCAACTTTATTGTTGGAATGGTGGTCATCATCTAACTTACCTAGCGCTAGCGGTTAGGGGGGCGGGGTCACGAGGGGGCTGGGGTGTAGTGGGGGGAAGGAACCGAGCTGAACAGACAACATGTTTGTTAAAGTTCCCACACCAAGGGAGTTGGTTCTTCATTCAAGATGCTAGTTCTGATTGGTAGTTCTTGGAAAGCTTTAGTCTAGAACAGTCAGGATGAGACATAGAGATCTTGCTGTCTAAGGTTAGTGCTTAGGGAGAATTCACATTCACTGCACGTGAGGCAACTTATTCCAGAGGTCGCCAACTCTTTATGAAAACAAGTACCTCCTAGCATCTAACCTAATTCTATGCTTTTGTAGTTTATACTTCTGTTCCTAACCTATCGTTCCCAAATACCCTATCTATTTGGACCAAATGTAATCCTTTCATTATTTCAAATACGTCAATCATACTTCCTCAAAATCTCAATTTTTCCAATGTAAAAAGCCCCAGTTCTCTATGATTGTCGTGATAACTGAGGGCCCTTAAACCAGGTATCAATCTAGTGGAATGGTTTCCAGGGCCTCTATATCCCCCAACATTTGATGGCACCAAAACTGGGGACAGTATTCTAGATGTGTTCTGATCGAACCTTATTCAAGAGAAAGGATAGTGTTTTTATTTTACATTTAACTGTCCTGGCTGTGGACCTTCAATGAAAAAAATCATAGCACCCCTATTCAAGAAAGGAGGGAGACAGAAAGCAGGAATCTATAGACCAGTTAGTCTAACATCTGTCATTGGGAAAATGCTGGAGTCCATTATTAAGGAAGTAATAGCAGGACATTTATAAAATCACAATACGGTCAAGCAGAGTCAGCATGGTTTTATGAAAGGAAAATCATGTTTGACAAATTTGCTGGAGTTCTTTGAGGATGTAATGAGCAGGGTGGATAAAGGGGAACCAGTAGATGTAGTGTATTTGGATTTCCAGAAGGCATTCAATAAGGTGCCACATAAAAAATGACTGCACAAGATAAGAGCTCACAGGATTGGGGGTAATATGTTAGCATGGATAGAGGATTGGCTAACTAACAGGAAACAGAGGCTGGAATTTTTCCAGCGCTCAGAGTGCGGGTTTGGAGGTGGGACTGCTGTCAACCCGCTGTAGGAAACCTGTTGTCAACCTGCCTCCAATCAATCTTCCCAAGTGTCAGGTCCCCGATTTGTGCATGAACCCGGAACCTAGCAGCAGGAAGAGGATTAAAGCCACTTACCTTCCTGGTAACAGGTACTTGATTGTTGTTAACAGGCTCTTTTTCAATTTTGCCGCTTATACCTCAGGTTTCCCAATGTCTGTACACCACGCCAGGTAAGTGTGGCGTGCTGTAAGTCTGCTGTAATGTTTCTGCATTGATGACAGATGCAGAAGTGGTGTGAAGAATCCAATGGTGCACTGGTGAGTTTCAGAGGTAAGAAAATGTTGGGAAAATCATTTTAATACATTTACAGTTTCCTGTAGATAACAAGTTTTTAACTGGATGTCAATGGGAGAACCTCTGACACCAGTGACAGATCGCTTCTATAACCTCACCTGCAGCTGCCATCTATTTCAGCCTATGGAGGGAGTCATTGGAGAGCCTGGGTGAAAGAGCTCACTTTTGAACAGTGATTGTCAGTGTTTGCAGCACCTCAATGCTGTCAAACACTGAGAAATGAGCTGTCAAAAAAAATTGTGTGTGATCCCTTTAAGAAAAGCGGCAGATGACTCATCAACAAATGATGTCATCTGACCGGCTTCCTCTTAATTGGCCGGCAAGCCCGCAGGGCGGGTTTAACAAGGTAAATCAAGGCAAAATCATGTCCGTGGGCTGGATGTAGTTGGGGGTGGGACTGGAACCCGGAAACCAGCTGACCCGCTCCCAAGCCGCATCCATTTACAAAATTGCGGCCATAGAGTTGGGATAAATGGGCCATTTTCAGGTTGGCAAACTGTTACTAGTGGGGTGCCACAGGGATCGGCTGTTTACATTCTATATTAATGACTTGGATGAAGGGACCAAGTGTAATGTAGCCAAATTTGCTGATGATATAAAGATAGGTGGGAAAACAAGTTGTGAAGAGGACACAAAGAATCTGCAAAGGGATATAGATAGGTTAAGTGAGTGGGCAAACAGTTGGCAGATGGAGTATATTGTGGGAAAATATGAGGTTATCCACTTTGGTAGGAAAAATGAAAAAACAAATTATTATTTAAATAGAGAGAGACTACAAAATGCTGTGGTATAGAGGGATCTGGGGGTCCTGGTACATGAAACACAAAAGGTTAGCACGCAGGTACAGCAAGTAATTAGGAAGGCAAATGGAATGTTGGCCTTTATTGCAAGGGGAATGGAGTATAAAAGTAGGGAAGTCTTGCTACAACTGTACAGGGCGTTGGTGAGACCACACCTGGAGTACTGCGTACAGTTTTGGTCTCCTTATTTAAGGAGGGATATATTTGCATGGGAGGCAGTTCAGAGAAGGTTCACTAGATTGATTCATGAGATGAAGGGTTGTCTTATAAAGAAAGGTTGAGTAGGTTGGGCCTATGCTTATTGGAGTTTAGAAGAATGAGAGGTGATCTTATTGAAACATATAAGATTCTGAGGGGGCTTGACAGGGTAGATGCAGGGAGGATGTTTCCCCTCATGGGGGAATCTAGTAATGGGGGGCATTGTTTCAGAATAAGGGGTCGTCCATTTAAAACAGAAATGAGGAGGCATTTCTTCTCTCAGAGGGTCGTGAATCTTTGGAATTCTCTACCCCAGAGAGCTGTGGAGGCTGGGTCATTGAATTTATTTAAGGTGGAGTTGGACAGATTTTTGAATGATAAGGGAGTCAAAGGTTATGGGGAACGGGCAGGAAAGTGGAGTTGAGGCCAAGATCAGATCAGCCATGATCTTATTGAATGGCGGAGCAGGCTCGAGGGGCTGAATGGCCTACTCCTGCTCCTATTTCTTATGTTCTTATGCCACGAGGAACATTTTATGCACTATTAACTAGAGAGTGTGAGGGAAAGGATAACAACTTCTGTGTGATTTCTGTATTCTGTTTGCGTAAAGAAGGTACTGACTTTCAGACAGTATCTACTTGTCCTGTGAGGCAGTCTGTGTGGGTGCAGTATTCATCTTTTTCCAAATCATTAAGAACAGTCAAATGTAAACTTGAATTCAGTGACAGCTGGGAAAGAAGAGTCGTGAGATATTCTACATAAAAATTTAAATATTACATTTGTCCCCTCTGGACAAGTACTTTACATAGGCAGGTTACATGCTAAATTCAGCAGCTTTTTTCCTTTAACTATTTAAATTATGTGGGTGTAAAGTATACAGATATAGTTGAAGAAATGGATTTGGCCTCTTTGGGAACTACAGAAGCATTTTGGTTCCATAATGGGGGAAAAATTCAGTTGTTTGCGCCTTCCATTAGCGCCTTAAGAGGGTGCCAAGTGGTGTGCAAAGCAACTAGCGCCCGGGCGCAGCGATGTTTGCGCCGCTCACGAAATTAACTAGACATTTTGCGGCGGTGCTAAACACTACCGCCACGATCTCCTGCGCCGGCAGATCGTGACGTCAGTTGAGTGCGCAATGCCCCGTTAGTGCCCCGGACCAGAAATTGAGTGGCGCCCCCAGCCTTACCACCTGCCGCTAGCAACGACAGGTTGAGGGGAGCGTTATGCTGTCAGAAAGGGACTGGGGGAGCGCTATTTAAAGGCAAGCACTTCCTGCCTTTTTTTTCGGTGACATTTTTGCACCACGCATTCTGAGAGAGAGAGAGAGACTTCTGGAGAGATTCAACGCTGTATGAAGGAGTTTTGGGTGCTGAGCAGCACTTTGCAGGTTGATTTTGATTTGCCCCTCCTTGTATCGATTTAGAAGAGACTATGGGGGCTGCACTCTGAGCTCTTTTCCTGGTTCTCTCCATTGTTCTTTCCAGCAGATTTGAGGTACAGGTCTCTCCAGGCTGAGATTCAGGCCAAGATTCAAGGCTGCAATGAGCAGGATGTGGATGGAGAGAAAGATCAACCCTCCCCTTTAAGATAAAAACAGAAAATGCAGGAGAAACTCAGCAGGGCAAGCAGCATCTGTGAAGAGAGAAACAGAGTTAACCTTTCAGGTCGATGACCATTCGTCAGAACTCCCCTTTAAGAATTGGACGGTGCCAGTGTGTCTGTTTTCCATTGCTCACTGACATCACATGAGCTTCGCCAGCGCTGTGAGGTAGCGCCTCGCTCCTCGGCCTTAGCGCCTTAAGAGAGGTGTGTAGCGTCTGATTTAGCGCTCCAATCACCTGCAGGGGCGATAAAAGCCAATTTTGCAGTCGGAGGTGATAATTAGCGCCAGGCGCTAAACTTTGCGCACCGTCAGTAATGGTGCCCCAAACGGGGCGATACCGAATTTCTCCCCCAATTTTTTTTAAAGTGCAATTCCAGCATTAAAGTTTATTCAATTTATTATTTTATATTTTTTAAAAAGCACACAGGGATGAAAACATCAACTTCTGGGGTAGAATCAACATAATATTGATGCATATATACATCAAAACTAATCCAACTTTAGGAATACCGCTTGACGACTGCACATTATTTCCCATTCAATCATTATATAGTACCCATGAGTCAGTTGGATTACTTGGATGCTTGACACTGACTGTTTGGGCATGTGCAATATCCAGGACCAAGTTGTGAGATGAATTGTTGCAAAAAAGACAGAAATGTTACTAAACTGAGGCTGAGCATAAAATAGAGAATATTCGGAATGATTATTGTAATGATATCAGCAAATAGTGATGGTATTTGCCTGTTTGATTATGATGCCTTACCAGCATATTTGCATGTATTGATTACTTATGCCTGACCAGCAGAGGGCATGTGACAGAGACAAGCAGTTTAGTTTTGGTTTCGTTTCAGATGGATCTGTAAGATGGTGTCTCCTGTAAATGCTGTTAACTGAGTTGAACATACTTTAGATAAAAAGTCATTCTCTTTCATAAATGTCTCGTCATTGAACCCACATACAAATCGATACATGGTGTCAGAAGTGATTGAAAGAGATGAAGAGGAAAAATCTGAAGTTAAATTAGCTCTCCACATATTAGCAAGCCAAAAGAGAACATCGTTACTTACCATTGGAGAATAGCTAACAAAGTGAAAAATGGAAGGATTACATCCACCGGCGAAGTTTCAGTTGACAGGTAATGTGGCTGAAAATTGGAGGAGGTTCAAACAACGTTTGGAGTTGTATTTATCAGCAATCGGAGCTGACGAGAAAAGTGATAAAATGAAAGCGTCAGTGCTCTTACATGTCGTGGGTGATGAAGCGCTGGAGGTGTATAATAACTTCACATTCGCTGCTGATGGAGACAAAATGAAGCTGGATAAAATAATGGAACAGTTTGAGGCCTACTGCATACCTAAACGTAACGTGACGTTTGAGAGGCACAGATTTTTCACATGTGTACAGAAAACGGGAGAGACTATTGATCAGTATGTGACTGAACTGAGAAACCAAAGCAAAACATGTGAATTTGGGGGACTGACAGACTCGCTGATAAAAGACAGACTGGTGTGTGGTATTCCAGATAATGGTCTAAGGGAAAGACTGCTAAGAGAGCAAAATCTAGACCTGGGAAAAGCCATAGCACTGTGTAGGGCTACAGAGACTGTGAAGTCACAGGCAAAGGAGCTGTTCAGTGACAGTAGCTGCAACGTGGATGCAGTGAGAAAAAATGGACACAAACCGTTTAACAAAAAGAGCGCCAATGTGAAAAAAGAGGCGTGGCCAGCGAACAAAAATGAAAGAGGCAATCGAAAGTCATGTAGTCGATGCGGTACACAGCATACACCAAAAAAGTGTCCAGCATATGGTAAAACATGCAATAGTTGCAACAAAAACAACCATTATGCCCGTTGCTGTAAGAACCAAGCGCAACAAAGCAAGGTCCATGCAGTAGATGAAAGCGAGATAGAGGAGTTCTATGTAGATGGTGTGTCTGAAAACAAAAAAGAAAAAAGAGACTGGATGTTGACATACACATTCCATTTAAATTGGATACTGGAGCACAAGTTAATGTGATATCAGAGACTGATTTTAAGAAAATTAGACCCAGACCAAAGATACATGGAATAAAAGTGAAAGTGACAGGATACTCAGGTACTGACATACCAGTGAAAGGAAGATGCATTGTCAAAGTGACACACAAGGACAGAGAGCACACGCTAGCATTAATCGTGGTGCCAAAGGATGTGCAAGCCATATTAGGTTTAAAAGCCTGTGAGAGACTGAACCTGGTAAAGAGAGTCCTCGTTGTGGAAAGCGAAGGAGAGACAGTCTACGATGAACTCATGAAAGAGTACAACGACCTATTTAAGGGTCTAGGCTGCCTTCCAGGAGAACACACGATCAGAGTAGATAAAAGTATGCCAACGGTCATACATCCATGCAGAAAAGTTCCATTTGCTCTTCAAAAGCAACTGAAGGCAGAATTGGACAGGATGGAAAGCCTGAGTGAGATTCAGAAGATAGATGAGCCAACTGAGTGTGTGAGTGCCCTCGTCGTTGTGGACAAAAAGAATGGAAAGCTCAGAATTTGCCTGGATCCAAGAGATCTAAACAGAACAATAAAGAGAGAGCACTTCAAGCTTTCTACACGTGAGGAAATCATGTCACAGTTTGCAAATGCAAAGTATTTCAGCAAGTTAGATGCATCATCAGGATTTTGGCAGATGAAATTGGACGAGGCAAGTTCAAGACTGTGCACGTTCAACAGTCCATTTGGCAGATACAGATTCCTAAAGTTACCATTTGGCATTGCCTCAGCTCCTGAAGTGTATCACAAGACTATCCATATGATCTATGAGCACCTGGAGGGAGTTGATACATCGATGGATGACATCATTATATGGGGAACCACGAGAACTGAGCATGACGAGAGACTGAAAAAAGTGCTGGAAGCAACAAGGAAAACAAACCTGAAGCTGAATAGAGAGAAATGCCAGCTCGGGGTGACAGAACTGACATTCGTGGGAGGTATCCTTAGCAGTGAGGGCATCAGACCAGATCCCAGAAAGGTGTCCGCCATTGAGAATATGCCAAAGCCACAATGCAAAAAGGACGTGCAGAGTTTTAATGGAATGATCAACTACATGGGTAAATTCATATCCAACCTTTCAGGCACGGTGGCATAGTGGTTAGCACTGTTGCCTCACAGCGCCAGGGACCCGGGTTCGAATCCAGCCTCGGGCGACTGTCTGTGTGGAGTTTGCACATTCTCCCCGTGTTTGCGTGGGTTTCCTCCGGGTGCTCCGGTTTCCTCCCACAGTCCAAAGATGTGCGGGTTAGGTTGATTGGCTATGATAAATTGACCCTTAGTGTTAGGGGGATTAATACGTGGGGTTACGGGGATAGGGTGGGATATGTGTTGGTGTAGGCGTTACAGGGATCGGGTGGGATATGTGTCAGTGCAGGCTCGATGGGCCGAAATGGCCTCTATCTGCACTGTGGGGTTTCTGTGATTTCTGTGAAAAGATGGCGCCACTGAGAAGACTAACTGAAAAGAACATAGAATGGGAATGGAATCATGAGCATGAGAAGTCATGGAGCGATCTAAAGAAACTGCTCACAGAGGAACCAGTTCTGAGGTTTTATGACCCAGCGAGACCCATCAAGATATCATCAGATGCATCACAGAGTGGGCTCGGTGCCGTTCTTCTGCAAAAATATGACTACTGGCAACCTATTGCATATGCATCGCGCTCAATGACAGATGCAGAGACGCGATATGCTCAAATAGAAAAGGAGCTGCTCAGCATCACATACGCCTGTGAAAGATTTCACCAGTTTGTGGCAGGACAAGCAATCAGTGTAGAGACTGACCATAAGCCCTGGATTGCATTGTTCCAAAAGCCACTAAATAGCTGTCCGCTTACAATACAAAGAATGATGATCAGGCTGCAACGCTATACACTGAATGTCGCGTACACACCGGGTAAGCTGATGTATACAGCAGACACGTTGTCCAGAGCTGTAGACCCAAGAGAGCCCGCAAACACCAAAATGGATGAAAAAGTGAACGCCTACGTGGACATGATCACAAGTGCACTGCCCATAGCAGATGCAAAAATCGAGCTCATAAAGACTGAGACAAACAAAGATGAAACAATGAGACGACTGAGGAAAAGCATCTTGGATGGATGGCCCAACATGAAGCAAGACTGCTCACCTGACATGGCAGAGTACTGGAACTGCAGGGCGGAACTATCAGTGGTCGAAGACATCATCTACAAAGGAAGTAAAATAGTAATCCCAAAGAGTCTGAGAAAAGAGATGCTAAAAAGGATCCATGGAGGACATCTGGGAATCGATAAGTGTAAGAAAAGAGCACGAGAGGTGATGTACTGGCCACGAATCAACCAAGATGTGACAAATGAGGTGTCAAACTGCACAATATGCCTGAAATGTCGAGCAAGCAATCCAGTAGAACCACTAAAGCCACACCCAGCGCCAGACAGACCTTACCAGAAGGTAGGCGCTGACCTATTCGTATGTCAAGGGAAGGACTATCTTGTAGTCACAGACTATTACTCCCTGTATCCAGAGGTGTGTAGACTGTACACCACCACTGCAGATGCTGTGATAACATGTATGAAAGCCATATTCTCCAGACATGGCGTGGCAAGTGAGGTCTTCATAGACAACGGACCCCAGTTTTACAATGCAAGTTTCCGACACATTGCCAAAGAGTGGGACTTTGTCCACACAACGTCAAGTCCTCACTTTCCACAGCCCAATGGACTAGTGGAAAAATCGGTCCAGACAGTGAAAAGACTGATGTACAAGGCAAAAGACAGTGGAACTGACTTCTACCAGAGCATGCTTGTATACCGCACAACACCGCTCGAGTGTGGTATGTCACCAGCCCAACTCCTTATGGGACGTCGGCTAAGGTCAAACCTACCCATCCCGGAGAACCTCCTGAAAACAAATGAGGGGGAGAAAGTGAGGAAGTTCAAAGAACAACAGAAAGAAAAGCAAAAGTACTACTATGACAGAGGAACACAAAACCTACCTGAACTCCACACTGGTGACCAAGTAAGGTTCAAAGACAAAACAAACATATGGACTCAGAAGGGAACTGTCCTGAGTGAAGTACAACCAAGATCATACACCATTCAGACAGATGAGGGTGCTGTTCTGAGAAGAAATCGTCGAGATCTTCTCATGGGACCAGCCACAGCAAGTCAAAAGACTGATACTGTTGAACAACCTGATCACACAGCAGGTCAAAAGACTGATACTGTTGAACAACCTGATCACACAGCTGAGAAAACATCATCTGAGGCAACAACTCAGATTCAAGGACAATCAATCAGAAAATCCTCAAGACACGTGAAGCCTCCTGAGAGACTCATTGAGCAAATTTAAGGACTATTGTTATAGAAGGAAGTAATGTTATCTTATTCTTTCTTCAAGTTCTAGTGTATTTACATATTTCATGTGCACACACAAAGCAAGGTTAATAAACCTTGATCATGATAATGATAATGTAAGTTCATTAAGTGTTACAGTTAAAATGCAGATTAATACAAAGAAAACATGTTGTTAGTTAAAAGTAAAATACTTCTGTTTTAAGAAAGGGAGATGTAATGATATCAGCAAATAGTGATGGTATTTGCCTGTTTGATTATGATGCCTTACCAGCATATTTGCATGTATTGATTACTTATGCCTGACCAGCAGAGGGCATGTGACAGAGACAAGCAGTTTAGTTTTGGTTTTGTTTTAGATGGATCTGTAAGATGGTGTCTCCTGTAAATGCTGTTAACTGAGTTGAACATACTTTAGATAAAAAGTCATTGGCCTAGAAATTGAGTAGCCTTAGCGCCGCATTTGAGGCGCTAGAGGGCCTAGCGCCGGAGTTATGGCCAGTTGGGAAATTGAGTGGGGCCCTTCCGTCGGCGTTAAGCCGGTAGCGCTGCGCCGGCACCGATGACGTCATCGGTGTGCGCAGCGTCCCGGTTGCCATGACGACGGGCCCCAGCGCCGAAATTCAGTTGCGGCCGCCTCGCCCGTGGCAGCCGCAACTAAGACTCTGGCAACCGAGTCTTCCCCGAGTTAGCGCCGGCGCATTAAGGTCGCGCGGCGGCCGGCCGCTTTCCCGTCGGCTGCCTGCCCGCACCTCCCTCCCCGGACTCCTCCACCCCCCCCCCCGCGGAACAGATGCGTCTGGCCTGCAAGCCCGGCACTTGTCCGAGGTGCCGGGCTCATTTTTTCAATATTTGAACGGACAGCGGGCGGGTGCAGGCAGCTCCTCCTTAACTGAAGGAGGAGGCCTGCACTTCCCCAGCCTGCCGCACCGCATCGGGTGCCGCAGCGCCGGATTAGCGCCGCAATTCGGCACTCAGCGCCCATTGGGAGGCGCTCACGCCCGCCAGTAGCGCCGGCAGCCGTCTGGGCGCGGCGCTACTGAATTTTTGGCGCGCGCAAGGGAATTAGCGCCGGCGCTAAATTTCCGGCGCTAAAGCCCTGGCGCGGCGTCAACTCAATTTCTAGGCCATTCTCTTTCATAAATGTCTCGCCATTGAACCCACATCCAAATCAATACAATTATTTCCTCCTGATATTCACCAGAGAAGGCATAGCAACATGCTCTCCCCAAACTGACACCAAATGAATGACTGATATAAATGAGATGGAAGTCCTAGATAGACTAAAAGGGCTCAAAACATATAAATCCAACAAGATAGATGGAATTTATCCAAGGGTGCTGAGAGGGACTAGAGAGGAAACTCGCGAGGCACTGACAATCAGTGTGAGGGAATCAATGGACACTGGGGAGATACACCAGCAAAAGAATGGTGTCAGAGCTACGACAACATTTCCAGTGCTCTGCAAATAGCTCTTCTACTCAAAGGCTATTTTAGCACAGTAAAAGGAAGACCATCTCTCAAAAAAAACACATCTTAGCAAAAAAGCTTTAGGAGTAGCAAGACACAATGTGAGTCATTCTCTTTAGACTGTTCTTCATCTATTGCTAAGGTCGTAAACCTCTGGAAGGCACTAATGAGATGAGGGCAAAGAAACCACTAATGAAGTACTGTCATCATCTGCAGCAACCAAACACAATTGCCCAGGGACTGGAAGTCCTACTACCTGGGTCATGATTCGCCTCTTTAACTTTTGAAAAGTACTGCACTTCCAGACAAGGGACAAGGGTCAACTTCCCCCCCACCCCCCCGCCAACTCACCCCTCACCTCGCTAACCTCCCAACACTCCCAACATTCCAAAGCTTTGAAGAGAAAATGCCAGGGTGCAAGCTGAGAACTTTCCATTGTCGAGGCCTGCCCCGAGTTGGTATTTTAATATTATGTTTTCCTTGTTGTATTCTTCATTCTTTGAGCTGCTCCAGTTCCTTTTCTGAGTTAAGATAGCAGTCAGCCAGTTTGCTGTTTTCCCCCTGGAGTGTGGATTGAGGGATGTACGCTGAAGATGACTGCCCTCCTCTACATTATTTCATCTGTAATACTGTTTAGTTTGATATTTTTCTGATCAACACATTAAACTTACTCTTGCCTGGTGCTTGACAGAGGACAAGAGCTCATTTTCTGCTTGTTACGATCTTAAATTGTAATTTTTATGGCTGAGCACTGAATGGATGTCTTAATTCACTGCTAGTGATAAGTTCAGATGCTGTGTCTAAGAAAATACTGTAAAGGAAAGGAGAGGAATGAAGTAATTGAGGATTTTATCTGAAAAGCACCTCTCTAAAAGTTCTAACAAGAGGCAAGTAGAAAGTAACCCTGATGAAGCATCACTTGAATTGGAGGTCGAATCTTGATTTGAATTTACCATAACATATTGAGTAATAAAGTGCTGGGGGGTTGAAGGAAATCAGTCGAAGCTATTGCAGGGTGACTCACCAATGTGTTGACTGTAAAGAATTAAAAGAATAAGCATTGTCCAGAGAATATGATATCAAACTAACTTATGTTAACAGGATTTGATTGCTAACAATCATAATTTCAGTTACTGCTCATCATGTTCTACATAAGATTATCTGTTTATTGAAATGTGTTTCCTACAGCAATCTTATCGTAGAGTTGCAAAGTTTCTCTCTTCCAACAGACTCCAAGTCTGATTCTTGCTTTCTTGCTGTTGCCCATGTAATGTTGAGTGTGAGATTTATTTGTCTTGAACCAGGCTACGAGGTGAAGCACTGCAGTGATCAGAGGAAAACTGATATCAAACACACCCCCTCACCCATGCACAGAATGACCTTGACAGTAGCCATGGAGAAGATCAGAACCCAAATCATTCCAATCTCCTGACTGATAAGTGATGATTATGTGATCAAAAAGAGTAGAAAATGGAGGACAATTTAGACACCTTGGAGCGAATTACAAAATTCTAACTCAATTAAAGCTTTTGAACATATACCTGGGCAAAACTTTTGAACTTTATGAGCATGAACAGAATCCCAAGATTGAACCCATCAATTCACTCCGACATATACATTATTTTTTTCCAGTAAAGGACATCCCAAAGCACTTTACAGGCAATGAAGTACTTTTCTTAAAGTAAGTTCTGCTCAATAATATTGACAGCAGCTGTGAGCAACTATAGTGGGAGAAATGGGTTTTGCTTCCTGGGACACTGGCACCAGTACTGGGGCAGGAGGGAGCTGTTCATTTGGGACGGGCTTCACTTGGCCAGTGCTGGGACTAGAGTCCTGGTGAATCATATAACTAGGGCTGTAGAGAGGGCTTTAAACTAACTAGTGGGGGGGATGTGCCTAGAGAGCAAATAATAAAAATGACAACAGAGAAGGTCATAGACTTAGGTAGCAGTGGGGAAATTAAAAACCAGAGCGTGTCAGGAAGGGGCAGAAGGTATGGAGTAAAAGGTAAAGTAATAAAAAGGGCAAAAGCAGGAATTATGTGTCACAAAACATATTTGAAAGTTCTCTATCTGAATGCACGTAGCATTCGTAACAAAATAGACGAGTTAATGGCACAAATAACTACATATGGGTATGATCTTGTGGCCATTACAGAAACATGGCTGCAGGGTGACAATGCCTGGGAATTAAACATACCAGGTTATTTAACGATCAGGAAGGACAGGCAGGAAGGAAGGGGAGGTGGGGTGGCTGTGTTAATAAAGGAAGGAATCACTGTAATACAGAGAAATGATATTGGGTCAAAAGATCAGGATAATGAAACAGTTTGGGTGGAGATAAGGAATAATAAGGGGAAAAAAACACTAGTGGGCGTAGTCTATAGGCCTCCGAACAGTTGCAACTCTGTTGGACGGAGTATCAATCAGGAAATAGTGGAGGCTTGTAATAAGGGAACATCTATAATTATGGGGGATTTTAACTATCATATTAATTGGACAAATCAAATTGGGCAGGGCTGCCTTGAGGATGAGTTCATTGAGTGTATTAGGGATGGGTTTCTTGAGCAGTATGTAACTGAACCGACCAGGGGGCAAGCAACCTTAGATCTGGTCCTGTGTAACGAGACAGGATTAATTAAAAATGTCCTAGTAAAGGATCCCCTTGGAATGAGTGACCATAACATGGTTGAACTCCATATTCAATTAGAGGGTGAGAAGGTTGGATCTCAAACAAGCATGCTAAGCTTGAATAAAGGAGACTATGAAGGTATGAGAGCGGAATTGAGTAGAGTGGATTGGGAAAATAGATGAAAGGGTAAGACGATACATGATCAGTGGTGTACATTTAAGGAGTTATTTTACAACTTCCAAAAAAAAAATATTCCACTGAGAAGAAAAGGGTGTAAAAGAAAAGACAGCCATCCGTGGCTAAGTAAAGAAATTAAGGATAGTATTCGACTAAAAACAAGGGCATATAAGGTAGCCAAATCTAGTGGGAGGATAGAGGATTGGGAAAACTTTAAAAGACAGCAAAAAATAACAAAAAGATTGATTAAGAAAGGGAAGATAGATTATGAAAGTAAATTAGCAAAAAATATAAAAACAGATAGTAAGAGTTTTTATAGTTATATAAAAAGAAAAAGGGTGGTTAAAGTAAATTTTGGTCCCTTAGAGGATGAGACCGGGAAATTAATGGTGGGAAAAATGGAGATGGCAAAAACACTGAATGAATATTTTGTATCAGTCTTTACAGTAGAGGACACTAAGAATGTCCCAACACTGGACAAAGAGGGGGCTATAGCGGGGGAGGAGCTAAACACGATCAAAACCACTAAGGAAGTTGTACTCGGTAAAATAATGGGACTCAAGGCGAATAAATCACCTGGACCTGATGGCTTACATCCTAGGGTCTTGAGGGAAGTGGTGGTAGGGATTGTGGATGCATTGGTAATAATTTTCCAAAACTCCCTGGACTCAGCAAAGGTCCCGGCGGACTGGAAAACTGCTAATGTAACACCCTTATTTAAAAAGGGCAGTAGACAGAAGGCTGGAAACTATAGACCGGTTAGCCTAACATCTGTGGTAGGTAAAATTTTGGAGTCCATTATAAAGGAGACAGTAACAGGACATTTGGATAAACATAATTTAATAGGACAAAGTCAGCATGGTTTTATGAAGGGGAAGTCATGTTTTACAAATTTGCTGGAGTTCTTTGAGGAAGTAACATATAGGGTGGATAAAGGGGAACCAGTGGACGTAGTGTATTTAGACTTCCAAAAGGCATTTGAGAAGGTGCCACACAAAAGATTATTGCTTAAGATAAAAAATCACAGGATTGGGGGTAATATTCTGGCATGGATAGAGGATTGGCTATCTAACAGAAGGCAGAGAATTGGGATAAATTGTTCATTCTCAGACTGGCAATCAGTAACTAGTGGTGTTCCACAGGGGTCAGTGCTGGGTCCCCAACTCTTTACAATCTATATTAACGATTTGGAGGAGGAGACCGAGTGTAACATATCAAAGTTTGCAGATGATACTAAGATGGGAGGGAAAGTAGTGAGTGAGGAGGACATAAAAAACCTGCAAGGGGACATAGACAGGCTAAGTAAGTGGGCAGAGATTTTGCAGATGGAATACAATACTGGAAAGTGTGAGGTTATGCACTTTGGCAGGAAAAATCGTAGAGCAAGTTATTATCTTAATGGCAAGAAACTGGAAAGTACTGAAGTACAAAGGGATCTGGGGGTCCTGGTGCACGAAACTCAAAAGGTTAGTGTTGTGTATGTAGTAGGTATGTTATTTTAAACCTATGGCCAGGGCAGCACTACTTTGTAGGGCGTAGTGATACCGTAGTACCACTCCTGGCCCTAGGGATATAAATAGTACTGTGGGTACTGATCTCCCCTCAGTTTCCCACCTGTTGGTATTAAGTAAAGACCTACGTTGAATCTTCCAAGCTGTCTCGTCATTATTGCATTAAGTATAGACACATAGGCCTAGAAATTCAGTTGCGTCCGCCAGCCGTTAGCGCCATAAGAGGGGTAGATTTCCAGCGCTAGGCACTTAGCGCCCGGGCGCAGGCCGATCTGCGCCTACGCCCAACTTCAGTTGACATTTAGCGCCGGCGCAAAGTGTTTGCGCCCGCTCAGCTGCGCGCGCAGCTTATGACGTCATTTCGTCGTGCAATGCTGTTTGTGCGCCCCAAACCGGAAATTCAGTGGCGCCCGCCCAATGTGGGCGTGGCGCTGTTAAGAACTGTGAAGTGGAACGCAGCAGAGGCCCCGCGGGCCTCGGGGAGCGCTAATTAAAGGGCACTTAGACTGAACTATAAAGGCCAGCCATTTTGCTGCAATGACTTTAGTGCTTTGGATTTCTGGACAGAGACCAAGGAACAGACCTTCCTGATTTGGGACAACATAGGAGAGGTATTTTTGGCTTCTGGCCAGAGCTTGGAAATTTCACTCATTGTGATTTCACTGTTTGCAAGTTTATTATGGGGGCTGCATGGGGTTCCAACCCTCAGTTCCAGCATTATGTGCGAAGGGCTCGCAGACGCTGTGTGAGAGGGCCAGCCATGCCTAGACGCAGAGGGGCCATCAGGCGTCGGCAACATAGGCCTTACCCACTCAGGGAATACCGGCAGCAGGTGTCCTATCTCACCATGGCTGCTGCGCATTTTGTTAAGAGGCTGCGCTTCAGAAGGGAGGTGGTTGCAGAGATCTGCCAGCTGCTTCGCAGAGATCTGCGTCCACAGCTGATGTGCAGGACGTCTCTGTCGGTGGAAGTGAAGGTCACGGTGGCTCTGAACTTTTATGCAAGCGGCTCATTCCAAGCCGCTGCTGGGGACATAGCGAACATTTCCCAGTTCGCCGTGCATCGCTGCATCCGGCAGGTCACCGATGCCCTTTTCGCAAGGAGACACCAATTCATCTCCTTCCCCATGACCCTAGAGAGGCAGGAGCAGCGTGCAGTCGGATTTGCCAGGATCGCCGACTTCCCCATGGTGCAGGGCACCATTGACTGCACGCATGTGGCTATGCAGGCACCTATCGACAATGCCGAGGACTACCGCAACCGGAAGGGCTACCATTCCCTCAATGTGCAGCTGGTGTGTGACCACAGGCAGCGCATCCTAGCTGTCAATGCCCGCTTTCCAGGAAGCAGCCACGATGCATTTATCCTGCGCCAGACTACTGTGGCTGGCATGTTCGAGGCACAGCCTCCACCAAGGGGATGGCTTATTGGGGACAAGGGCTACCCTTTGTGTACATGGCTCATGACCCCGCTCCGCGCGCCCAGGACCCCTGCGGAGGAGGCATACAACAAAAGCCATCAAGCCACAAGGAACATCATAGAGCAAACGATTGGCGTCCTCAAGCAACGGTTCCGCTGCCTGGATCGATCCGGCGGATCTCTACAGTATTCGCCGGATAGAGTCTCCCAGTTCGTCGTCGTTTGCTGCATGCTGCACAACCTGGCTATCCGCAGGACTCAGGCACTGCCACCTCACATTGGACCACCACCTCAGGAGGACGAGCAGGAGGACCATGAGGAGGAGGAGGAGGAGGAGGAGTACCAGCCCAGGAGGGAGCCACAAGGTCCAAGGGCCGTCCGCCGGCGGCTTATTGAACGACACTTCTAGGCCCCCTGTCAGGGAATGGCTTGTGGCAATGAACGCACCTGAATGCAGCCGCTCCGCAAGCCCTCAGCCGGTTAACGCAACAACCACTTGAAACATGACACCTGGACAAGCTGAATAAATAAAAAGCTTTATTTAACAAACTCAGGGCCCTTCCCACATGAAACAGAAAAACAGACAACACCCCCAAAAAACAGTCAAAAACATATCTCACTCCCACAACCTGGGGAGGAATAACAAAACTTGTCCATCCAATTGGCCTTCATCCTCGGCCTAACCAAGACAAACCCCCCCATACAGAACACAAACACCCCCATATAAAAAAACAGTTGGCAACACACTCTACTTGGTGTGCCGAGAGGGCGAGTCCTTGTGCAGGCTTCTCCGGCCCCTGCCCGACCTGTTGCTCCGCCTCAACCTGGGCCCTGTGGGTGTTGCAAGGCTGGGGGAAGGCTCCTGAGGGGCACAATGCGTGACGGCAGATGCCCTTGGGGGTCGGCCTAGACGAGGTCCGGCCCTGGAGGGGCCGGCTGCTGACTGCTGCAGCTGTGGCAGGGCAGCATCAGTCTCTCCAGCAGCTCGTCACAGCTTGGCTGGGGGATTGGCAGTGGCGGCTGCATCAATGGGGGCAAGCTGGCTGATGCCAGGCACTCGCTGGTCGCCAGAGACACTGGCACTCGGCCGGGCTGGCACTGCAGCAAGCGCAGCAATCTGGTGAAGGCCAGACCGCTGTGCTGCAGCAGGGCGGCGGGTGCCCTGGTGATGCTTCCGTGACACAGCGAGTGTGGCAGAAGTGAGTGCCCGAACTGCCCTGGTCTGTGCCCGCATCAGATCAGCCAGTGTCTGCACGGCACCACTCATGAACTCTCGACTCGCGTCCTGTGCTGCCGCGAGTTGGTCGACACCCCTGGCCTGTGAGTCCCCGAAATCGGCCACACTATGAGCCAGGGACTCAATGGCCTGAGGCAACTGTCCCACAACCCCCATGAACTCATTGTGGCGCCGCTCCGAGGCCGCGGACATTTCATCAAGGAGGCGCACCTCCTGGGCGAGGACCGTCTCCGGACTGGAGGCCGGACTCTCCCTCTGGGGAGAAGGCCGTCGAGCTGCCCGACCCTTCCCGCGTGCCTGGACGCCACTGGGCCCAGCAACTGCCCTCCCCTGCAACACTTCCCCCCTCTGGGGAGAAGGCCGCCGTGCTGCCCGACCCTTCCCGCGTGCCTGGACGCCAGTGGGCCCAGCAACTACACCCCCCTGCAACACTTCCCCCCTCTGGGGAGAAGGCAGCCATGTTGCCCGACCCTTCCCGCGTGCCTGGACGCCACTGGGCCCAGCAACTACACCCCCCTGCAAGACTTCCCCCTGGCTCTCCTCCAGGCAAGACGTGTCCCCTCCATTGCCATCCCCTGGCGCGGATGAGGGTTCCCCCGATGTGCCGCCTTCCTCTTGGTCCTCGTCGTCCTCCTCTTCCGAGGGACTGGCACTCTCAGCTTCAGGGACCTCCTCCTCACCAGCTGAAAGCAGGAAGGCACAAGAGTAGCTTTAGAGTGAGGACAGGGCATCAGCGAGGGAGGCATGATTGGTGGCATTATGCGCATTGGTCGGACAGTGGCAAAGGATGTAGATCTGAAGCGCAAGGGGAACGAGAGAGGTGCAAACGGTCATGTCCTTACCATTGGGGCCCAGCACAGGGTCGGCATCTCCAATAGCAACGGGGCCAACCACCCGGGCACGCATGAGTCGAGCCACGCGCTCCTCCAGGTCACTGAGCTCCTGGAACTGGGCACGGCCTCCCCCGGTGACAGTCCGGCTCCTCAGATTCTGCGCCAGCTTGGCCTGCAAGAGAAAGGATGGCCTCTAAGTACAGTGTGGTGCCCTGTTGTTGTGTGCACTGCCTCCCATGGTCGAATAGCTTGGCCAGTGTGGGGCCCTGTTGTTGTGTGCACTGCCCCCCATGGTCGAATAGCTTGGCCAGTGTAGTGCCCTGTTGTTGTGTGCACTGCCTCCCATGGTCGAATAGCTTGGCCAGTGTGGTGCCCTGTTGTTGTGTGCACTGCCTCCCATGGTCGAATAGCTTGGCCAGTGTGGTGCCCTGTTGTTGTGTGCACTGCCTCCCATGGTAGAATAGCTTGGCCAGTGTGGTGCCCTGTTGTTGTGTGCACTACCTCCCATGGTCGAATAGCTTGGCCAGTGCGTGAAGTGCAGAAAGTGCTATTGATGATCATGCCAGTGCCATAGCTGCGGGAGGAGGGCTGGCCATTAGGCCTTTGAGGTCCCTTTGCCCATAATGTGAGGTGCACATGCAAGGATGAGGAGGACACTGGAAAGGGTACTCACCTTGACCATCCGAGTGAGGTCGTTGTACTTCTTGCGGCATTGGTCACCAGTCCTGGGGACATCGCTGTTGGCTGACACCCTCAGGGCGATTTCCCTCCAGGCTCTCCTGTACTGCCTCCTGGGAGCCTTCTTGCCACTGTCCGGGCACAAGATCTCTCTGTTCTTTTCCAACCCCCTAAGCAGCACCCTCAAAGCATGCTCTGAGAAGCGCTGCGCTCGTTCACGGGCCTTCTGCATGGCTTCAGGCGCTATTTGGGTCCACCAGCAGTGTTCAGGCCTAGCTGCAGGGCTCCACTATCCAGGGCGTGGCAGCAGACAAAGTCGACCCTTCCCCCTTTAAGAGCTGGCCGGCGTCAGGGTGTCTGCTGTCAATCAAAACATGACCGCACCTGCGCTGCGCCCGGCCTCGGCGTTATCAGTTCGCACCGCCGGCTTAGCGCCTAAAGATAGGAGTGCAACGCCAGTTTCAGCGCTCGCCCAAACTCCTTGGCCAAAGCTACTGAATTTCGGCGAAGTGGCCTCCACTTTCCGGCGGGCGCTAACTTCACCGCCCGCCCGACTTTACCGCCCCAAAAGTGGCTAGACTGAATTTCTAGGCAATACTTTATACAGGCGATGAGTAAGGTTCGAACTCATCAGTACACGGTGCAACAAAGGAACGGTAGCAGTACGGAGAGAGAAGGAGAGAGGCTTCTTACCAGCCAGCCTGCAGAGTCCAGCGTCGACCGAAGGAGGCCGCCCAGCACTCCGGGTTCGGGAGGAGCAGCAGCATCGGAGCGAGAGAGAGAGGTTTCCAGCGGCGGCTGCGGCAGCTGAGAGAAGAGGCTGAACGGGCGCTCCAGCCACGGGGCAAAAGTCCACCCAGGGCCAGGTAAACTGAAATTCTTCCCGGGGAACGGGAGCTGCAAGGGCCAAAAATAACGACGCTGGAGAGAGGTCGTTGACAGCAGAGGGAAAAAAGGTGGGAAAAACGCCATCTAGTGGAGAAAGCAGGAAAAGTTTTTTTTTTCTCTTCAAAAGTTTAAAATGGCTAAAGAAGGTTGTTTGTCAGCATTTGTTGAGGACACAGAAGGGTGGGATGCCTATATCGAAAGGCATGAACTTTATTGCATAGTAAACAAGGTGGAAGATGATCAAAAGGTAGCAACCTTATTAAATTTGATGGGGGGCAAAAACATACGGTCTGCTGAGGAATCTTCTTACTCCAGAAAAGCCAGCAGACAAAACGTATGCCCAAATTGTTGATACGTTAAGGGAACATTTAAACCCTAAGCCACCATTTATAGCGGAAAGGTACTGCTTCTACAGACATGACCAAAGGAATGATGAGTCGCAGGCAGCCTATTTAGCTGAGCTCAGAAGGTTGTCCAAACATTGCCAGTTTGGAGCTATATTGGCAGACGCGATCAGAGACAGATTTGTCTGTGGCATGTTAAATGAGAATACACGTAAACAGTTGCTAGCCAAGAAACAGCTCAGCCTAGATCAGGCGATTGAAATAGCATCGGTCCACGAAGCAGCAGCACAGGGTGCTGCTCAAATACGACATAACACAACCGGCTATGACACCCATGAGGTGACATTTCACAAAGGTAAATGCTACCGTTGTGGCAAAACCACCCACGACCAAAGTAATTGTTGGTTTCGTGATAAAATATGCCGGCAGTGTGGGAAAAAGGGGCATATAGCGAAAGTTTGTCGGTCTGGTACGAAACCCAACCATGGGGGCAATCCGAGCAGTACCAAGGCAAGGACAAAAATACATAAGATGTCTGACAGTAGCTCAGACGAGTCACAGGAAGGCACAAAAGCAGAGCCTAAAGGTCTGGGATGTCTCAAGTTATATGGTGTAGACAAAACGGAGGACCACAGCACAATGTTGGTTAAAATGAAGGTAGCAGGCGTCGAAGTTAATATGGAGCTGGACACGGGTTCAGCCCTATCAGTAATTAATGAACAAGATTATAACAGGCTGTTCAAACGCATTCCCTTAAAGGATACGGAAATTAAATTAAAAACATATACAGGACAAAAAGTTTACCCAAAGGGAAAAATGCAAGTAACAGTTAAATACAACGGCAGAAAAGTGCCAGGACTTTATTTATATGTCCTACCAAATGGTGGACCATCACTTTTGGGTAGGGAATGGATAAGAAAAATCCATTTCGACTGGAAGTCGATACACCAGTTAAAAGTAGAGACCACCACGGATGATACAACCATTACAAGCAGGCTGTCGAAACTATTGGCAAAAACGCCAGAGGTGTTCCAACAAGGGCTGGGGACCTTAAAGGACATTAGAGCAAAAATAACTATTGCTCAAGATGCAAACCCCAAGTTTTGTAAGGCCAGACCGGTGCCTTATGCCATTCGGCCAGCGGTGGAAGCAGAACTGGATGCCTTAGAGAGTGCAGGTGTCCTTACAAAGATTGAATGGAGCGAGTGGGCCACGCCCATCATCCCAGTTATAAAGAAATCTGCAAATAACACACCGGGGGAACCAAAGAAGGTTCGCATTTGCGGGGATTTTAAGATAACTATTAACCCAGTCCTGCACACGGTACAGTATCCGCTGCCGCGGATAGAGGACATATTCGCATCGTTAGCTGGGGGTAGACACTTTACGAAGATTGACCTTTGTCAAGCTTATTTACAGATGGAGGTGGAGCAGGACTCGAAAAAGCTCCTAACGATTAACACACACAAGGGATTGTACCAGTACAATCGCCTGGTATTTGGTGTGGCGTCCGCCCAGCAATATGGCAGAGGACCATGGAACAGGTCCTACAGGGCATTCCAGGAACGCAATGCTACCTGGATGACATCCTGGTGACAGGACAAACGGATAACGACCACCTCGCTAACCTGGAGCGAGTACTTCTGTGGTTACAACAATACGGACTCAGGGCGAACAAGCAGAAATGTGAGTTTTTCCAGGAACGTATCTCATACTGTGGTCACATTATAGATAAGGAAGGCCTGCATAAGTCCCCGGAAAAGATCGAGGCAGTAGTGAAGGCCCCGCCCCCTGAGAATGTATCTCAGTTACGATCATTCTTAGGCCTTATAAACTATTACCATAAGTTCCTCCCGAACTTATCGTCCATTTTACATCCACTAAATTCATTGCTGCAAAAGGGAGTCTCCTGGAATTGGGACGAAGCGTGTGAGGCTGCTTTTAAAAAGGGTAAACAACTCATTACATCAAAGGAAGTGCTTGCACACTTTGACCCAAAAATGCCAATGAGGTTGGCATGTGACACCTCCCCGTACGGTATAGGGGCAGTGTTGTCACACAAATTTCCCAACGGGACGGAGAGGCCAATAGCATTTGCCTCAAGGTCGTTAACTACAGCCGAAAGAAACTATGCGCAAATCGACAGGGAGGCCCTCAGTCTGGTGTGGGGTGTAAAAAAATTCCACCACTATCTACATGGGCAACGTTTCACACTACTGACGGATCATCAACCGTTGGTGTCGATATTTAATCCAACAAAAGGGGTGCCCCTGATGACGGCCCAAAGGCTACAGAGATGGTCACTGTTCTTAGGAGCACAGCAGTACCTTATCGAATATAAGGGTACCAAACAGCATGGCAATGCGGATGGCCTGTCGCAGCTACCCTTGCCTGCCGGGATCGAAGAGATAGTACAGGACCCCGTGGAAATATATCACACGGCTGTTATGGAACACTTGCCCATCACCAGCCAATGTATCGAGCGGGAAACACGGAACGAACCGACATTGGCAAGGGTTTACGAATTAACCGTGAAAGGCTGGCCGGCGCAGGGTGACGCATCATTGCCGGCGTTTTCGGCAAGGAAGGACCAGTTGTCCGTCTGCCGGGGCACATTGATGTGCGGAGCCAGGGTGGTGGTCCCTCAAAAATTACAACATAAAGTGTTGCAGGACTTACACGAAGGTCATCTGGGGGGTGTCAAAATGAAAAGCCTCGCCAGAGCCTACGTCTGGTGGCCCGGCATTGACAGGGGCATTGAGGAAGTAGCAAAAGCGTGCCAAGGGTGCCAGATGGTACAGAACGTACCACCACAAGCCCCACTACATCCGTGGGAGTGGCCCTCAATGCCGTGGCAAAGGATCCACGTGGACTTCGCTGGCCGCTTCCTGGATGCGATGTTCCTTATTGTAGTGGACGCCCATTCAAAATGGCCGGAGGTCGTAAAGATGTCATCAACGACAGCCGAAAAGACGGTCGCAGTCTTAAGGACCATTTTTGCCCGAAACGGGGTGCCCGAGCAAGTCTGTTCGGACAATGGGCCACAATTTGTGGCAGAAGAATTTCAAGCATTCCTAAAAAGGAATGGAGTGCGACATTATACGTCCGCACCATATCATCCGGCTACAAATGGGCTGGCAGAGCGATTTGTTCAGACTTTTAAAAAGGCCATCAAGGCGATGGGGGAGGAAAGGTTGCCACTACAACACAAGGTGGACAACTACCTATTCGCATACCGTAATGCTGCACATACGGTGACCAACCAGGCCCCCGCCGTCATGCTCTTTAATAGAAGGTTAAGGTCTCGCCTTGAATTGCTCAGACCAAACATTCGGAGAGATGTGGAAAACCGAATATTTCGTAGGGCTCCTGACAGACAGACACGGAGCTTCGAGGTGGGGCAGCAAGTATTGGCCCGTGATTATAGGAATGAAAAGTGGCGGTCTGGTACGATAAAGGCCCGCCAGGGACCCTTGATGTACACAGTTGAGACAGGGGAAGGCATAATCAGACGACATGCTGATCAACTTGTGGAGTCCAGAAACCCAACTGATTCACTACCTCAAACGTCTCAGCACATTGTTACAGCGGAATCACGGCCCAGCTCGTCGTTACAGAGGTCTCAGGATTGCGAGGAGTTCAGCACTCCAGTGATCTCCATGGCACAGGATGTGCCATCAGACACCAACGAGTCCAGCGATGAAGGGGTGACGGAAGTACCGCCGCCTACACCGAGACCGACTAGAGAAAGACGTTATCCTAGTCAAGACAGGAGGCCTCCTCAGAGACTGAATCTATAACATGTTTCTGTTTATATATATATAAGTAGACAACTCTTGATGTAAATATGTTATGTATATTGTGTTACCAAATGTTATTAGCCCTAGTTATGGGGCATCTATTGACTTAATTGCACGGGTACGTTTTAATTAAAAGGGGAGGAATGTTGTGTATGTAATAGGTATGTTACTTTAAACCTATGGCCAGGGCAGCACTACTTTGTAGGGCGTAGTGATACCGTAGTACCACTCCTGGCCCTAGGGGTATAAATAGTACTGTGGGTACTGATCTCCCCTCAGTTTCCCGCCTGTTGGTATTAAGTAAAGACCTACGTTGAATCTTCCAAGCTGTCTCGTCATTATTGCATTAAATATAGACACATACTTTATAGTTAGTATGCAGGTGCAGCAAGTGATTAAGAAGGCCAATGGAATGTTGGCTTTCATTGCTAGGGGGATAGAATATAAAAATAGGGAGGTATTGCTTCAGTTGTACAAGGTATTGGTGAGACCGCACCTGGAATACTGCATAAAGTTTTGGTGTCCATACTTAAGAAAAGACATACTTGCTCTCGAGTCAGTACAAAGAAGGTTCACTCGGTTAATCCTGGGGATGAGGGGATGGACATATGAGGAGAGGTTGAGTAGATTGGGACTCTACTCATTGGAGTTCAGAAGAATGAGAGGCGATCTTATTGAAACATATAAGATTGTGAAGGGGTTGGATCGGGTGGATGCGGGGAGGATGTTCCTGATGATGGGTGAAACTAGAACTAGGGGGCATAGTCTTAGAATAAGGGGCTGCTCTTTCAAAACTGAGATGAGGAGGAACTACTTCACTCAGAGGGTGGTAGGTCCATGGAATATGCTGCCCCAAAGAGCTGTAGAAGCTACATCATTACATAAATTTAAAACAGAAATAGACAGTTTCCTAGAAGTAAAGGAAATTAAGGGTTATGGGAAGCGGACAGGAATTTGGACATGAGTCTAGGTTCGGATCGGTCATGGCCCTGTGGGTAGCGGAGCGGGCCCAGGGGCCGTGTAGCCTGACCCTGCTCCTGTTTCGTGTGTCTAATTCTGTCAGATTCAGGAGATGGTTCTGTGATAGTAGATTGGCGGTTAGGATCAGATTAGCCATGATCTTATTGAATGGCGGAGCAGGCTCGAGGGGCCGATTGGCCTACTCCTGCTCCTATTTCTTATGTTCTTATGTACACAACCCAGACCATTCCACTCTGTTGTCCAATGACAAGGACTGCTGTGTGCAAATTCCTTTTATACGACAGTCAGGCAGCATGCCTGAAATCACAACATCAATGGAGTGTAATACTGGTGAATGTGATAATGGACCAGAAAGCTTATACCATCAGGTGTCAGGTACTGTAGTATATGAATAATTGTTCCATTAATATATTTGTTTCAATACAGTTGACAGCATTTAAATGATTTGCATACTATTGCTAATTTCTTAACTGGGATTCTTACTGAAAATATTCCCTATCAGCTTCTTACACATTTATAATCTAGCCAGTGTGAGTTTTTTTTAAAGACATAAGACACAACCATAGGAACATAGGCCGTGATTTCGCCGACCGAGGCAGGTCAGGGGCGGCTGGGGTCGGTGTCACGGTCCCAGCCCGCTGCCTACTGCAGCCCGCACTCTCCAAGTGATTTTACGTTAATAGGGCTTGTTAAGCCTGCCCTTCGAATTTCCTAGCCAATTAAAAGGAAGCGGGTCTGATGACGTCATTTGATGATGCGTCATCAGCCGGTTTCATTAAAGGGGCCATGTCCAAATTGTTTTTGACAGTTGTGCTGTCAATGTTCTGCAGCATTGAGGTGCTGCAAACACTGACAAGCACTGCACAAAGGTACACGGCTGCACCCAGGCTCTCCCCTGACTCCCTCCATATGCTTATGGAGGGAGTCACAGCACGCAGGGAGCTTCTGTTCCCTGCAATGGTGCCGAGTGTGAAAGGAATGGCTTGGACATAGTAGGGATGCTATTCCAATATTCCAATAACCCAAATCTAACCCTAACCCTAACCCTAACCCCAGGAGATCAACGCAGTCTGGTTGCACATTGCACAGGAGGACACATGCAGGGATGTCATCAGGAGGACCAGGCTGCAGTGGCGCCAACCTTTCAATGATCTCAGTAGATCACGAAATGTTACTGCCAAACCACACTCAACCTCATCCTGCTGTGCCACTCATCACATCCACATCACTCTGCCTTCCCTACCCTACTCCTGCACATCCTTACTCACACCAACTTACCTTGCACCTCCACCCATCCCTCTCTATCTACATTATCACTTCCCCATCTCACTAACCTCACACTCACCCTCATCATGGTGCAAGCATACCAACTAACAACACACAAGAGTAGATACTTGGATGTTTTAGCCAATGTTCACGTGAAGTTTCTGGTAATGTGCTGTCAAACATTGAAACCTTTAATTTCAACACTTTGAGTTCTTGGGCAGGTTTGTGTGCATCTTTGGAAGTGGCTTAGTGAGTTGTAGTGAATGGTGAAACATAACGGTTACCGCCCCCCCCCCACCCTGCAATGGTGCCGAGTGTGAAAGGAATGGCTTGGACATAGTAGGGATGCTTTATGATGTTGGTGTGGGGTGGTGCCAACCTGGGTGTACAGTGTCAAGTGAAGTAAATCTGGCCATGGTGAGGCTATCCCTGGCGTCCCGGGCAGTAATGTGGTCGGGTGCTGCTGCTGTGTCCTGTGCAGCATCAGTTGATTACGGAGAAGGCTGGTGTTGTTGTTATTGCTGCTGGTGCGCCCGATGATGCTGGTGTTGGGGCTGATCTTGGTGGTATTCTGATGGAATAGATGGCAGGTGAGGTTGAGATGACAGAAGTGATCTGCCAATGGTGAGAGAGGTTGTTACAATGAGGTGACACTGGATAGAAAGTCAGCTCCAAACACTTGCAAATGCAGTAACCAACAGTTTCTGAGCTTTGAAAGTGAACAGGTATAACATGGGATCTTTTATACAACTTTGGCAGCTGTCAGGTCATGAGATAATTCAATGCTGAATCCACTCACGACAAGCTGAGCTGACATGTTCCTGAGCAACGGGAAACCCATGGGGGAGCACATAAAATTAAAATGTAGGCTTAAAATAACACTTAATTGAATGTTAACAATACACTTAATGAATTGCCTCCCCCGCCGCTTGGTGTTGGGTCTGCTTAGCTCCAACAGACCCGACACCTGGGAGACTCGCGTGGAGGTGGGTTGACAGTGGGTTCCCTACCCGCTGTCAATCTTTGCTATTTTGACAGCGGACCCGCCTCCGAACCCGCTCTCTGAGCGCCGGCAAAATTCAGCCCAAGTTATGTGGAATGGACTGGAACTTTGCACAGTAAAAATTATAAATAAAGTAAAATGTGTAATCTTGGAAACAGGGTAATTTATTTGAATTAGCACTAAAGGTTACAGGAAAGTACATCTCATTTAACAGAAATATTAATTAGGTATTAATCTAGCGTTGAATAGTTCCTGTTTAAAATATACGAGCTTTAGATGGATGTATCCTATCAGTTGATCATTGCAGAGTAATATTTCTTTTACTCTTATATCATCATAATGTATATGGGAGCTGTAGTACTTAAAGGGTTAAAAATGTTTGTTTGACAAGAATATGAAGGAAATTATGTGCGCAAGTAAAACTGAAAGGTTGAATGTGTGACTCATATTTATTGACAGATGGGATGAGCATAACATAAACAGACAGTGACTAAAAACAAGCAGGTTGTGTGAAAGTATTTTTAGTGCCTAACTAATTTCTACCCAGCTGTGTAACCTATTGCAGAAAGTTCTCGAAAGTTACCTAGAGACTGGTTAATTCTAAATGATAGAAAGTTAATTAAAAAGAATCAAGTTTAGCCTGAGAACCATGACAACCCTTTTTAATCTTCCAGCAATATTTATATGGTTTACATTTGTGTCTGCCATATAATATTTCAAAAATAGATTTTTACATAAATTCTAGCATTATTCCTGACTTATATCGAAGCATTTCTAATTGTACCGATAGAGTAAAGGCTCAAACTGTACAGGAGAGATGAAATGAGTGGAGATGCACATTTCCATAAATTGTCAAGTAATCGGATGTTTGAAATGGCAAAGTGACAAAAGGTGAATCTCTGAACAGTTTGACTTTTTTATTCTGCCTCGTACTAATTAATAATTTCTCAGGAAAATCTGGTGCTAATGCACATGTGGGCTCAGAGAACGTCATGAACTGACTATTACGCAGTTATCATTTGTCAACTCTTTAAGCCTCAGGCTTCCCCCACATTCCTCTGGGAATAGTTGTTTTTGTGCAGCTTCTTTGTTAAAAGGTGAAAAAAAAATCGCAGAAGGTTTCCACAGAAAGCTATCACTACCGCTGGCTAATTAATAGCATGGCTTCACATTACACTATTTGCCATTCTAAATCTGCAATTGTATCAAAAATACCTTTTCCCCTAAGTTTAAAAAAATACAGCTGTGAATAATTAAGCATCCCTCACGTACATGCTAACGACTGTGATGCTCTTTACTTACCTGATTCATTTATTTATATCTTTATTAGGACCTCACCAGCTGTTGGCGTAGGTGTCAAAATACAGTTCTGCTAATAATAATCTTTCCTTTTTAACCTCTGATTCTGCTGCCTTCTGTGAGAATAATTCGATTTTTGCCTCTCTGTACTGACTGTGGCCCCTTGTAAAAGATCTCGAGCTCAGAACCCTTCTTCACTGTCAGCTAATTGACTATGAGAATGCCATTTGAAATCAAAATTCCTCCTCCCAAGACACTCCATTTGTGTCCCCTTAGCTCCCTAATCCTGGTATACTGCAGGATCCGGTGTAACTAATAGACTGAATGGGTTATACTAAACAAACACACAGTGCTGCATTTCCTTTAATCATCTACAAATATAGAAATATTTAACTAAGACAAAAATATTCTATTCTTTATCAAATGTGCATTTATCAAGAACTAAATGTTGGAACATTTGGCAAAATTAAGCCATCGCCACGTAAAATATTCCTGTAGATCCCAACCTTAATCCTTGACATCATATTATCCTAAATCTCATCCGAAGCCAGTGATTTTCCAAATTTCCTAGCTGTAGAATTCCATTCCTAATCCCAATTATGTATAGTAAATAACACCATGCTGTAAATAGTTATTTTTTTAAAAAGTTTTAAAACAGAACACAGTTACGTTTGTTGTAAGTATGAGAAAAATAAGTTAAAACCAAACGATTTGCAAAAAAGAAGAAACAAAGAACATGATCAAAATAGCCATTTGTTCAATTAGGATCTAAAATAGATTAAAAACAATTCTCAAATTCCTCTCCTATGTCTTAATGCCACTAAACTCCTCAATATGGGACAGTTATTTGGATTGTCTGGAATTTTACCACCCAATTAATGCTCTCTCAGTGGTACACCACTTCACGAATTCAGACATTGGACTTGACAGAATGGTAAATCGTTACTACTGATCAGTTAAAAACACCAATTTAGTCAACTAATTGACAGCAGATTCCATTAATGCAAGTACCTGGTGTCATATTCCAATCTTCTAACAGGCATACAGTTCAATATCATAAATCAGAGGTGGAACTAAGTTCTAATAACATCAACAGACAGAGCACCTGCATTTGCTGAAATATTAATGTTACCATTGGTTGTTGTAGCCATTGCACTGCCTAAGGAAGAACAGGAGATGTGGGCACGCAGTATGTGGCTAACCAGAGGAAAGACCTTATCCATATGAAAAGTTGTACTGGTCTACTGTGAGTTTACCAGACCTCCCTAAAGAGCAATACCGTTGGTGATTTTGGGTCACTGGGTTTGAAGTGGCTAGAAATATCAAATGTAAGTATAGATTATGACAGATCCCCTGTGACTGCAATTGCTCTTCAGGTAACTCTTAAGCTCACAAGAATCGTCAATATTTTTTGGCTTTTAGATCTTGCCAGTTATTAGCAGGGGATTGGCCAAGTTACCATTTCCACCTTCATTCAAGAAATGACTGATCCTTTCTTCAAAAGCCCCGATAGGCTAATTAAGATCCCCAAGAAGATCAAGAGACAATTGGACACACAACAAAATATTTTGTGATTGCTGGATTTTCTTTTTGGCAGCAGCAGCCAAATTCCTGGCACCAGGGGTGGTTCTGCTGCACAGGACGGGAGGAAAAAGAGGGGTAGAGCTATAGCAATAGGGGATTCTATTGTAAGGGGAATAGATAGGTGTTTCTGTGGCCGCAAACGAGACTCCAGGATGATGTGTTGCCTCCCTGGTGCAAGGGTCAAGGATGTCTCAGAGCGGCTGCAGAACATTTTGGAAGGAGGGGGTGAATAGCCAGTTGTCGTGGTGCATATAGGTACCAACGATATAGGTAAAAACCGGGATGAGGTCCTAAAAGCTGAATATAGGGTGTTCGGTAAATTAAAAAATAGGACCTCAAAGGTAGTAATCTCAGGATTGCTACCAGTGCCATGTGCTAGTCAGAGTAGAAATAGAAGGATATTTCAGGTGAATACATGGCAAGAGAGGAATGGTGCAAGAGGGAGAATTCAAATTCCTGGGACATTGGAACCGGTTCTGGGGGAGGTGGGACCAGTACAAAATGGACAGTTTGCAGCTGGGCAGGGCCGGGGCCGATGTCCTCGGGGGAGTGTTTGCCAGTGCTCTGGGGGAGGGTTTAAACTAAAATGGCAGGGGGTTGGGAACCTGAGCGGGAAGACAGAGGAAAGGAAAACAAGGATAAAAGCAAAAGACAGGAAGGAGAAAAACAAAAGTGGCAGACAGAGAAATCAAGGGTTTAAATCAAACATGGCTACAGTAAATAATAATTCTAAAAAATCTAAGAGCATTAAAAAAACAAGCCTGAAGGCTTTGTGTCTTAATGCAAGGAGCATTCATAATAAGATGGATGAATTAGCTGCGCAAATAGAGGTAAACAAATATGATATGATTGAGATTACGGAAACATGCCTCCAGGGTGGCCAAGGCTGGGAACTCAACATCCAGGGGTATTCAATATTCAGGAAAGATAGGCAAAAAGGAAAAGGAGGTGGGGTAGCATTGCTGGTTAAAGAGGGGATTAACACAATTGTAACAAAGGATATTAGCTCTGATGATGTAGAATCTGTATGGGTAGAACTGAGAAATACCAAGGGGCAGAAAACGTTAGTGGGAGTGGTATATAGACCTCCAAACAGTAATGCGGAGGTCGGGGATGGCATTAAAAGGGAAATTAGAGAAGCGTGCAATAAGGGCACAGCAGTTATTATGGGTGACTTTAATCTACATAAAGATTAGGCTAACCAAATTAGTAACAATACTGTGGAGGAGGAATTCCTGGAGCGTATACGGGATGGTTTCCTGGACCAATATGTCAAGGAACCAACTAGAGATCAGGCCATCTTAGACTGGGTATTATGTAATGAGAAAGGATTAATTAGCAATCTTGTTGTGCGAGGTCCCTTGGGTCGGAGCGATCATAATATGATAGAATTCTTCATTAAGATGGAGAATGAAGTAGTTGACTCAGAGACTAGGGTCCTTAATTTAAATAAACAAAACTACAATGGTATGAGGCGTGAGTTGGGTAGGATTGATTGGGGAATGTTACTCAAAGGGTTGACGGTGGATAGGCAAAGGCAAACATTCAAAGATCGCATGGATGGACTACAGAATTTGTTCATCCCAGTTTGGCATAAAAATAAAACAGAAATGGTGACTCAACCATGGCTAACGATCAGGAAGGACAGGCAGGAAGGAAGGGGAGGTGGGGTGGCTATGTTAATAAAGGAAGGAACCACTGTAATACAGAGAAATGATATTGGGTCAAAAGATCAGGATAATGAAACAGTTTGGGTGGAGATAAGGAATAATAAGGGGAAAAAAACACTAGTGGGCATAGTCTATAGGCCTCTGAACAGTTGCAACTCTGTTGGACGGAGTTTCAATCAGGAAATAGTTGAGGCTTGTAATAAGGGAACATCTATAATTATGGGGGATTTTAACTATCATATTAATTGGACAAATCAAATTGGGCAGGGCTGCCTTGAGGATGAGTTCATTGAGTGTATTAGGGATGGGTTTCTTGAGCAGTATGTAACTGAACCGACTAGGGGGCAAGCAACCTTAGATCTGGTCCTGTGTAACGAGACAGGATTAATTAAAAATGTCCTAGTAAAGGATCCCCTTGGAATGAGTGACCATAACATGGTTGAATTCCATATTCAATTAGAGGGTGAGAAGGTTGGATCTCAAACAAGCGTGCTAAGCTTGAATAAAGGAGACTATGAAGGTATGAGAGCGGAATTGAGTGGAGTGGATTGGGAAAATAGATTAAAGGGTAAGACGATACATGATCAGTGGTGTACATTTAAGGAGTTATTTTACAACTTCCAAAAAATATATATTCCACTGAGAAGAAAAGGGTGTAAAAGAAAAGACAGCCATCCGTGGCTAAGTAAAGAAATTAAGGATAGTATTCGAATAAAAACAAGGGCATATAAGGTAGCCAAATCTAGTGGGAGGATAGAGGATTGGGAAAACTTTAAAAGACAGCAAAAAATAACAAAAAGATTGATTAAGAAAGGGAAGATAGATTATGAAAGTAAATCAGCAAAAAATATAAAAACAGATAGTAAGAGTTTTTATAGTTATATAAAAAGAAAAAGGGTGGCTAAAGTAAATGTTGGTCCCTTAGAGGATGAGACCGGGAAATTAATGGTGGGAAATATGGAGATGGCAAAAACACTGAATGAATATTTTAGATCAGTCTTTACAGTAGAAGACACTAAGAATATCCCAACACTGGACAAACAGGGGGCTAAAGGGGGGGAGGAGCTAAACACGATCAAAATCACTAAGGAAGTGGTCCCCGGTAAAATAATGGGATGCAAGGCGGATAAATCACCTGGACCTGATGGCTTACATCCTAGGGTCTTGAGGGAAGTGGCGGTAGGGATTGTGGATGCATTGGTAATAATTTTCCAAAACTCCCTGGACTCAGCAAAGGTCCCGGTAGACTGGAAAACTGCTAATGTAACACCCTTATTTAAAAAGGGCAGTAGACAGAAGGCTGGAAACTATAGACCGGCTAGCCTAACATCTGTGGTAGGTAAAATTTTGGAGTCCATTATTAAGGAGACAGTAACAGGACATTTGGATAATCATAATTTAATAGGACAAAGTCAGCATGGTTTTATGAAGGGGAAGTCATGTTTGACAAATTTGCTGGAGTTCTTTGAGGAAGTTACATATAGGGTGGATAAAGGGGAACCAGTGGACGTAGTGTATTTAGACTTCCAAAAGGCATTTGACAAGGTGCCACACAAAAGATTATTACTTAAGATAAAAAATCACGGGATTGGGGGTAATATTCTGGCATGGATAGAGGATTGGCTATCTAACAGAAGGCAGAGAGTTGGGATAAATGGTTCATTCTCAGACTGGCAATCAGTAACAAGTGGTGTTCCGCAGGGGTCAGTGCTGGGTCCCCAACTCTTTACAATCTATATTAACGATTTGGAGGAGGGGACCGAGTGTAACATATCAAAGTTTGCAGATGATACTAAGATGGGAGGGAAAGTAGTGAGTGAGGAGGACATAAAAAACCTGCAAGGGGACATAGACAGGCTAAGTAAGTGGACAGAGATTTGGCAGATGGAATAAAATACTGGAAAGTGTGAGGTTATGCACTTTGGCAGGAAAAATCGTAGAGCAAGTTATTATCTTAATGGCAAGAAACTGGAAAGTACTGAAGTACAAAGGGATCTGGGGGTCCTGGTGCACGAAACTCAAAAGGTTAGTATGCAGGTGCAGCAAGTGATTAAGAAGGCCAATGGAATGTTGGCTTTCATTGCTAGGGGGATAGAATATAAAAATAGGGGGGTATTGCTTCAGTTGTACAAGGTATTGGTGAGACCGCACCTGGAATACTGCGTACAGTTTTGGTGTCCATACTTAAGAAAAGACATACTTGCTCTCGAGTCAGTACAAAGAAGGTTCACTCGGTTAATCCCGGGGCTGAGGGGATGGACATATGAGGAGAGGTTGAGTAGATTGGGACTCTACTCACTGGAGTTCAGAAGAATGAGAGGCGATCTTATTGAAACATATAAGATTGTGAAGGGGTTGGATCGGGTGGATGCGGGGAGGATGTTCCCGATGATGGGTGAAACTAGAACTAGGGGGCATAGTCTTAGAATAAGGGGCTGCTCTTTCAAAACTGAGATGAGGAGGAACTACTTCACTCAGAGGGTGGTAGGTCCATGGAATATGCTGCCCCAAAAAGCTGTAGAAGCTACATCATTACATAAATTTAAAACAGAAATAGACAGTTTCCTAGAAGTAAAGGGAATTAAGGGTTACGGGGAGCGGGCAGGAATTTGGACATGAGTCTAGGTTCGGATCGGTCATGGCCCTGTGGGTAGTGGAGCGGGCCCAGGGGCCGTGTAGCCTGATCCTGCTCCTACTTCGTGTGTCTAATTCTGTTAGATTCAGGAGATTGTTCTGTAATAGTAGATTGGCGGTTAGGATCAGATCAGCCATGATCTTATTGAATGGCGGAGCAGGCTCGAGGGGCCGATTGGCCTACTCCTGCTCCTATTTCTTATGTTCTTATGTTCTTATGTTCTAACAACGGAAATTAGGGATACCATAAGATACAAGTAGAGGACATATAAATTGGCCAGAAAAAGCAGTAAACCTGAGGATTGGGAGCAGTTTAGGATTCAACAAAGGAGGACAAGGGGATTATTAAGAGGGGGAAAATAGAGTATGAGAGTAAGCTAACAGGGAACATAAAAACTGACTGTAAAAGCTTTTATAGATATGTGAAGAGAAAAAGATTGGTGAAGTCAAGCGCAGGTCCCTTGCAGTCAGAATCAGGGGAATTTATAATGGGGAACAAAGAAATGGCCGACCAATTAAATACATACTTTGGTTCTGTCTTCACAAAGGAGGACACAAATAACCTCCCAGATATGTCGGGAACATAGGGTCTAATGAAAGGTAGGAACTGATAGAAATCAGTATTTGTACGGAAATGGTGTTAAGGAAATTGACGGGATTGAAGGCCGATAAATCCCCAAGGCCTGATAATCTACATCCTAGGGTACTTGAGGAAGTGGCCCTAGAAATAGTAGATGCATTGCTGGTCATCTTCCAAAATTCGATAGACTCTGGAACAGTACCCATGGATTGGCGGGTAGCTAATGTTACCCCACTTTTCAAAAAAGGTGGTAGAGAGAAAACGGGGAATTACAGACCGGTAAGCCTGACATCGGTAGTGGGGAAAATGCTAGAGTCCATTAGAAAAGATGTAATAGCGGAGCACTTGGAAAACAGTAACAGGATCGGACAAAGTCAACATGGATTTACAAAAGGTAAATTGTGCTTGACTAATCTACTGGAATTTTTTAAGGATGTAACTGGTAAAATAGATAAGGGAGAACCAGTGGATGTGGTGTATTTGGACTTTCAAAAGGCTTTCGATAAGGTCCCTCATAAGAGATTAGCCTGTAAAGTTAAGGCACATGGGATTGGGGGCAAGGTATTGACTTGGATAGAGACCTGGTTGGCAGACAGAAAGCAAAGAGTTGGAATAAACGGCTCTTTTTCTGAGTGGCAGGCAGTGACTAGTGGGGTACCGCAGGGATCGGTCCTTGGACCCCAGCTATTCACAATATATATTAATGATCTGGACGAGGGAACTAGATGTAATATCTCCAAGTTTGCAGACGACACAAAGCTGGGTGGGCGTGTGTGCTGTGAGGAGGATGCCGAGAAACTCCAGTATGATTTGGACAGGTTGGGTGATTGGGCAGAAGCATGGCAGATGCAATATAACGTGGATAACGAGGTTATCCAAAACAGGAAGGCAGATTATTATCTGAATGGCAATAGATTGGGAGAAGGGGAAGTGCAACGAGACCTGGGCGTCCTTGTGCACCAGTCGCTGAAGGTAAGCATGCAGGTGCAGCAGGCGGTTAAGAAGGCAAATGGTATGTTGGCCTTTGTAGCGAGAGGGTTTGAGTACAGGAACAAGGATGTCTTGCTACAGTTGTACAGGGCCTTGATGAGACCACATCTTGAGTATTGTGTGCAGTTTTTGTCGCCTTATCTGAGGAAGGATGTTCTTGCCATGGAAGGAGTGCAGTGAAGATTCACCAGGCTGATACCTTCGATGGCAGGAATGACGTATGAGGAGAGATTGGGTCAATTGGGCTTGTACTCGCTGGAGTTTAGAAGAATGAGAGGGGATCTCATTGAAACTTATAAAATTCTAACAGGACTAGACAGACTAGATGCAGGAAGGATGTTCCAGATGGTCGGGGAGTCTAGAACCAGGGGTCACAGTCTAAGGATAAGGGGTAAGCCATTTAGGACTGAGATGAGGAGGAATTTCTTCACCCAGAGAGTGGTGAACCTGTGGAATTCTCTACCAAAGAAGGCAGTAGAGGCCAATTCATTAAATATATTCAAGAAGGAGTTAGATATATTTCTTAAGGCTAAAGGGATCAAGGGATATGGAGAGAAGGCAGGAACAGGGTACTGAATTTGGATGATCAGCCATGGTCCCATTGAATGGCAGAGCAGGCTCGAGGGGCTGAATGGCCTACTCCTGCTCCTATCTTCTATGTTTCTATGTTTCCTATGATGCTGATTAAGGCAGATTTTATATATAGAGAGAAAAGATGTCCTCAATCACACAGATGTCATACATCACCCATAAGGATTTCTATTCCTTCCAGACACATAAATCATGCTCCCAGTAAATGCCATCTTCCAGAGTTGATGCATGCTCCTTTATTCTTATCTAGTCTTAAGTTACCTGAGCAAAACAGCAATCTTTGTGGCTGGCTTTTGGGAGGATATATGTAGCCTAAAACCATGGGTCTTAACTCTGTTAGACCATTCTATAATCTAGGCTGATCAACTGGGGTGATGGAAAGGTTAGGGACACTTAATGATAGAACATAAAATAGAGCAATGTTGTGATACATCTCTGTGGAGAGCTCAGTGTATTGTATGCGGTTTGTGAGGACTTCTTCCTGTAACTATCCCTCATCATCGTCAGAACACTGATGTGTGAGCCAATATTCTGCCTAAGATGTCCCAAGATTTGCACAATAGTGTTCTGTAGATGCTCAAGGTAACCTTTCCTTTAGTTGAGACCAAACTAGAAGACAGTCCTAAATTCTGAAGATTCCAACATAGCAACTCTATATTTGTTCATATTCCCTCCAATGAGGACTGGAGTGCAGTCGATCTGTAGTCCAGAACAGCATGTATCTCAGCAAGGGGACTTGCAGTAACTTGCGAACCATTGTATTGTGCACCAGTGTTGAGCAGCACTCATGCCTTGAAGACTCGGCCACTCATCTCTGCCCGCAACTCCTTCAAAGAGCTCTCAGGCTTGCAACCTTCAATTGCCCTTTCTGAACTGGCAGTGCTATATCCCTGGTGTCGGGTAAATTCTCAAGTGGTGATGGTGGTGAAGCAGTAAACCTTCTCAGCATAGCTGTCACAATCTCTGTGTTGGTGCCTGCAAAATTAGTGCCTGTGGCTAGTGGTTCAGTATGTGCTTCTAATGCAATTGATCCAGAAGCAGCTCTGGAGAAAAGAAAAATATCAAGTCAAGATTGTATCAAATTAGCTTCATAATGACATCAACAATAAAAGAAATATATATATTTATTGACAGGCTACTGCTACTACAACAAAAACAATTTATATATTGTCTTTGACATACAAATGTCCCAAGATGCTCTACCTAGGGAACAAAGGGAAGAGACAGTGAACCAAAGGAGGGAGATTAGGGGAGGTGATTGAAGGGTAGGTCAAAAAGGTAGGTTTTGAGGCAATCTTTAAATAACGGTAGAGAGGCAGATTGATTTACAGAGAAAGTTACAGAGAGTAGGGCTGAGGCGACTTAAAGCTCTGCCACAAACGGTGGGGTGAAGAGATGGGGGAATGCACAGGTGGCTGGAGTCAGAGAATGGGAGGATGCAGGGCACATGCATGACTACAGCAGGTTTACAGAGATAGGGATGAGCAAGGCCATGGAGACATTTGAAAATGAGGAAAAGGATTTTGAATTGGATGTGTTCAGGGATAAGGAGCCAGTGTAGTTCAGCAAGAATGGGCATGATGGCCAAGTGGGACTTTGTGCAGGACTGAATAGGTATCGCTGTGTTTATGACGAGTTTCTGAAGGGCTATGAAGCCACTGAACAGAGCATTGGCATAATAAAGTCAGGATTTGGCAGTAGCATGGATAAAGGTTTCAGTGGTATGGAAGCAAAGATAGAGGTGGAGACAGGCAATGTTGCGGAAATGAAAGTAAGCGGAATCTGTGATGAAGAGGAGCTCAGGGTTGAACATGATGCCAAGGTTATGCAGGGTTTTTGTTTAGCCTTACTGAGTAGCCAGGGAGGGAAACAGCTTCAGTTGTGAGGAAGCTGGAATTTTTGGTGAGTGACATAAACAATGGCTTCAATATTCCCAATGTTAAGGTGAATAAAGTTGCAACTCATCTAAAACTTGATGTCAGACAGCCAGTGCAACAAACCAGATGTGGTCATGGGGTGGAGACAAGTGATGGAGAAATAGAGTTGTGGGTCATCAGTGTATATACAGCAGCTGACGATGTGCCTACAAATTAAGTCGCCAAGCGGTGGCATATAGATATGGAATAGGAAGAGACCGAGCATGGATCTTTGGGAGAATCTGGAGCTGATGGCACAGAGAAGCCAATGCTCGAGATGTTCTGACTTAATTCGGACAGATAGAAATGAAACCATTTAAGGGCAGTTCCACACATCTGGGCACTGGAGCAAAGCCAGTGGAGTAGAATGGTAAGATCAACTTTGCCAAAGGCTGTATTGAGATTGAGGAAGATAAGGAGAGATAAGGCACCACAACAGCAGACAATGTCATTCTGGGCTTTGGTTAGGACCATTTCAGTGCTATGCGATGGGCTAAAATGGGACTGGGGGGATTCATGCAAGGAGTTGTAGGAGACATGGGCATTGAGCTGAATAGTGACAACATACATAAACCTTAGAAAGGAAAAAAAAGTTAAAAAGGGGGCGATAGAGAGGACGGATGAATCGAGAGTGGGTTCTTCTGAGTTGTAGATTTTTTTAAAAACTGTAAAATGCTGAAAGCCTGTTTGGCCCAGTGGTAAGGGCATGAAACGGTTAAACTTGGAGGCACGGAAAAGGTGCCAGTCATCAAAGTCTGCAGTTCTTGGAGAACACATTGATACTGGAAAATGAAAGCTTTGACTCATGATTAACTCTGAAAAGAACATTGACATTGAACTGTGAGGCCTTGAATGGTTTCTATTATGTCCGTGTATAATTGAGACACGGACTGCAGGAGTTGATTATAACAAGTCTTTACTGAATGGAGACAATCGGGAAACTGAAACTACAGAAGCCTGCTAGGGCCTTTTATACAGGGGTGGTCAGTGCCGGTACTGCAGTCTGAGACCAGTTATTCCCTTAAAGGTACATACACAAAAATTCCTCCCCTTTTAGATAAACAGTACATAACATTCATTTAACAACTAAATAATAACTAATTACAATTACGGTTGCTAGATACATTGGTTGAAGTTAAGCAATTATAAGTTCAGTCTTTGAGGAGGCTTCCTGATTCTGTCTGGATAATGCCTCTTTGGAATATCAGGTTGTTCTGGCAAGTTTGAGTCGGAATCAATGTCGTTGTTTGGTTCGTCTGCTTCCAATATCACCGATTCTGCTGTAGATGCAATTGGTACTTCAGTTTCATCGCCAGGTGTATCAGATCGTGGTGTGGAGCTAACGTTTTCCAGTGACTCTAGAATCTGGTCAGCATGGCGTCTTACAATGCTCTCTCCAACGTCCACGGTATACATTAGAGGTCCTTGCCGTGTACAGATCGTTCCTGGCTGCCATTTCTCTGTGCGGTAGTCCCGGGCCAAAACTGGTTGACCTATCTTAAAACTCCTGGTCGGCCTTTCATTCATATTCTGAAACTGCCTGTTCTCCACATCTCTTCTGACGTTTGGCTTAACCAAATCCAAGCGGCATCGTAGTCTTCGATTGAAGAACATCATGGCTGGAGTTTGGTTGGTAACCGCATGTGTCGCATGCAAACAAGAAGTTATCCACCTTGTGTTGTAGGGATATATCTTCATTATACATTGCCTTGATAGCCTTCTTGAATGTTTGAACAAACCTCTCGGCCAATCCATTAGTGGCTGGATGATATGGGGCGGATGTGTAATGCTTAACACCATTGATCTTTAAGAACCTCCGGAACTCTTCAGACACAAACTGTGGTCCATTGTCAGAGCAAATCTGTTCAGGCAGCCCATTCCTGGCGAATATGGTTCGTAAGACTGTGATAGTTTTTTCTGTGGTGGTTGAGGACATTTTTATTACCTCTAGCCACTTTGAATGTGCATCCACCGCAATTAAAAACATCGAGTCCATAAAGGGACCAGCAAAATCAATGTGCACCCTTTGCCATGGAGATGAGGGCCACTCCCATGGATGTAGAGGGGCTTGTGGTGGGGCGTTTTGGACCTTCTGGCATCCTGTACAGCTCTTGGTCATCTCTTCGATTTCTCTATCGATTCCTGGCCACCACACAAACGCTCTGGCTAATTCTTCATTTTTACCCCTCCCAGATGACCCTCATGAAGCTTATTGAGCACTCTATCCTTCAATTTGGGTGGAATTACTACTCTGGATCCACACATCAAGGTTCCTCTGCACACTGACAGCTGTTCTCTTCTCGGCGAGAATGCTGGCAGCAGTGGTTCGCCATGTGCTGGCCATCCCTTCAACGGTAAATCATAGACCCGGGATAGTGTCGGGTCATTTCGTGTTTCCTTTTCTATGTTTGCATTCGTCACAGGGAGACATTCGACTATAGTCGAGTGGAATAACTCCACTGGATCCACTGCCAGTTCTTCTTCCACCGTCGGCAACGGTAGGCTCGACAATCCATCAGCATTCCCATGCTGTTTAGTTCCTTTGTACTCGATGTCATATTGGTGTGCCCCTAGGAAAAGGGACCGCCTCTGTAGCCGTTGTGCCGTCATTATCGGTACGCACTTCTGAGGGTTGAAAATGGAGACGAGAGGTTGATGATCAGTTAGTAGAGTAAATTTCTGACCGTGCAGGTAGTGATTGAACTTCTTCACCCCCCACACCAGGCTGAGGGCCTCTCTGTCAATCTGGGCGTAGTTACGCTCGGCTGAAGTTAACGAGCGTGACGCAAAAGCTATCGGCCTCTCTGAACCATCAAGGAATTTATGTGACAGTACCGCCCCAATGCCGTAGGGAGACGCATCACACGCCAGTCTTATCGGTAGTGATGGGTTGTAGTGAGCCAATACTTCTCTTGAAGTGATTAGGTCCTTACTCTTCTGAAAGGCCCGCTTACATTCATCGCTCCATTTCCATGCCATTCCCGTTCGTAGTAGGGTGTTCAGTGGATGCAGAATTGTGGACAAATTCAGCAAAAACTTATGGTAGTAATTCACCAATCCGAGGAATGACCTCAGTTGCGACACATTTTCAGGCGCTGGAGCCTTAACTACCGCTTCAATTTTGTCAGGGGACTTATGCAACCCCTCTTCATCAATCACGTGGCCACAATACGATATCCGTTTCTTAAAAAACTCGCACTTGGGGCGATTGGCTCGTAGCCCATGTTCACGTAGTCTAGTGAGCACCTGCTCAAGGTTGGCAAGGTGTTCACTGTCATCTTCACCTGTCACTAGGATGTCGTCCAAGTAACACTGAGTCCCCGGAATCCCTTGCAGGACTTGTTCCATCGCTCTTTGCCATATCGCCGGAGCTGATGCTCCTCCAAGTACCAGTCGATTATTCTGGTAAAGACCTTTGTGAGTGTTTATCATCAGATACTTCCTAGAGGATTCTTCAACCTCCATCTGCAAATATGCTTGTGCTAGGTCAATTTTTGTAAAACGCTTCCCTCCAGATAGTGAGGCGAAGATATCTTCTATCCTTGGAAGAGGATATTGTACTGTGTGAAGGACTGGGTTCACTGTCACCTTGAAGTCCCCACAGATGCGAACCTTCCTTGGCTCCTCAGACTTAACATTTTCTTCATGACAGGAACGATGGGTGTCGCCCACTCGCTCCAGTCTACCTTAGATAACACACCTGCATTCTCCAGATTCTCCAGCTCTGCCTCGACGGCTGGGCGAATTGCATATGGTACCGGTCTTGCTTTGAAAAACTTGGGAATTGCATTCTCCTCTATTTTTATCGAGGTGGTTACGCCTTTAAGAGTGCCCAGTTCTTGTTGAAATACCTCTTTGGCGCCCCCTAAGATTGTTGACAATCGTCCAGGAGTGATGTCGTCATCCTTTTTACCAGCCACTGTCAGTGCCTGAATGGAGTGCCAGTCTAAACTTATCTTTCTGATCCATTCACGTCCCAATAACGGTGGTCCACCATCTTGCAGAATGTAGAGATACAATTTCCGTATTTTCTTGCCGTTGTATTCGACAGGCACCCTTATTTTTCCTCTGGGGTATACTTTTTGCCCCGCATACATCCTCAAGACAATGGATGTCTCTCTCAAGGGTATGTGTGAGAATAGCCGCTCGTAGTCTCGTCGATTCATGACGGTTAGAGCTGATCCTGTATCCAATTACATTTTGACTTGGGACCCTGCTATCATGAGGGTGACCCAAATGGTTCGGTGATCCTCTCTTGCGATTACGTTGTGAAGTTTGAGACAGCTTAGTCTCTTGTTCCCGGATTCACTATCGCTCATCTGGTCTTCGGAACTACTGTCCGTCATCTTTTGTACTTTCCTGTACGGTTCCTTAGTAGCCTTTTTGTTGTCGTTGGCCTTCTTCCCAGACCTGCAAACTCATGCAATGTGTCCCATCTTTCCGCATTGCCTGCATATTTTGTCCTTGGACCAGCAGTCCTTCTGGTCATGGTTTGTTCTGCCGCAGCGATAACATTTTGCAAATCCCCGTGTCATTTCGTGGGTGCCGTATTCCTGTGGCTTTTGTTGTATTTCCGCAGCTCCCCTTGCTGCTGCTTCGTACGATACTGCCACGCTGAAAGCCTTATCTAGCGTCAGCTCTTTCTCCGAGAGTAACCTCTTCTGGGTTCCTTCACTCAGGAGTCCACAGACAAATTTGTCCCGTAAGGTATCTGCCAGTCCTGCTCCGAACTGGCAGTGCTTTGATAGCTTGCGTAGTTCCGTAAGGTAATCAGCATTGCTCTCATTTTTATGCTGATTTCTCCTGTGGAATTTAAATCTTTCTGCTATCAACAGTGGTGTAGGATTTAGGTGTTCCTGTAGGATAGCAACAATTTCGTTAAAACTCTTCGCCTTCGGTTTGGCTGGAGTAATCAGGTCCCGCAATAGGCCGTACGTTCTTGCGCCCATTAAATTTAGCAATACCGATGCCTTTTTCTCATCGGCTATTTCGTTTGCCTCGCAATATACCTCGACTCTTTCCACATACGTGGTCCAGTCTTCTATTGCATTATCGAAGGCAGTGATATCGCCAGTCTTTGGCATCTTGAAAATCTAAGATGGCGCCTCCCGCGCTTTTCCTTCTTCCCCGCCGAGTTAAGATGGCGCCTCCCGCGCTTTCCCGCTGCTGCCGCTGCTGCCAACGCTGTTGCTGGTGATTATATTTATTTTACTATCCTGTAATGGCGACGCCCTATGGTCTTCGCGCCTCCCCAATCGCTGCTGCCAACGCCGCTCTCCGCGGTATTTTTATTTTTCTATCGCGCTTCAATATTTGCTCCGTTAATTGAAGAAACATTCCCGTCGTGGAGCGGACCCTCTGGGACACTTCCCTCCCTCTTCTTAGGTCCGAACGCTGCCCGGCTTTGAAGCACCGGCCGCGCCCTGTGTGTTCCACCCTCTCTCTCTCCCTTTGCTTCCCGACTCGCTGCCCGGCCCCGTTGCAGAACCACCCGATCGAGCTCTAGCCCGCCGCAGCCCAGGAAGGATCAGTGCACTACCTGCCACCAGCCTGATTAGCTGGGAAACCACAGACTGGAGAACCAAGCCTGGCTCGCGACAGTCTCTCCTGCAACTTTTCAATTCGATGATTTGGAGGGCGGTTGCCCACAGTCGACGCCCGTTTCTCGAGTTCCTTTGGATTATTTTTTTTTCTTTCTTCTGGCTTCGACCTTCAATAACGTCGTCCGTGGTGCTGCCGAGTTGCAGGTACGTTCATTTCTTACTCGTCGCCAATATTATGTCCGTGTATAATTGAGACACGGACTGCAGGAGTTGATTATAACAAGTCTTTACTGAATGGAGACAACCTGGAAACTGAAACTACAGAAGCCTGTTAGGGTCTTTTATACAGGGGTGGTCACTGCCGGTACTGCAGTGTGAGACCAGTTATTCCCTTAAAGGTACATATACAACAGTTTCGATGGGAAAAATTAACATTTGGACAATGCTCTGAGTTTAACTCAAACAATGGGGGTCACGATCGACTTCCTCACATTAATGGAAGATACACAAGTCCCGAGCAGACAATCAGCCAGCTTCCCATCGACAGTAATAGAAATCACATTGAATATGCGTTACAGAAAGCAGGAGAGGAGATAAGGAGTTATCTTTGATCTCACAACTCTGTACACCTCCGGTTGACGAGGTGTGAATGTCGGACAGTTCAGCAAACTGACAACCGAAACTGGTTGGGGGAGGCCCAGCATGGGGCCAGGTGACTAAAAGAACTATAAGAAGGAACCACACCACAGCTCCCTCTCTTTCGCTGGGAAGCTCTCGCTGGGAAGCTCTCTCTCGGAAGCTCTCTCTCTCGGAAGCTAGCTCTGACTACAGCAACTGCCAAGTGTAAGAAGGAAGGGAAGACGGTCATCTCCAGCTTCCAGCCTGCAATCGATGTCGGCCACGACCAGCCGGGTGGGTGATTGTAAGTATCAATTGACTCTACAAGGGGTTTGCGCTGTGTAGGCTGCTGCAGTCAGATAAAGGAGGATGGGGACAGGTCATCTCCGATCCAGGCCTACAATCCACAACGGTAACGACCGGCCGTATGGGTGATTGTAAGTTTCAGCCAAATCTCAACAGGTTTTTGTCTGTGTTTTGTTGGTTTTGATAAACTAACAGTTTTGGGTTGAACCTAAACCTTTGTGTCATCTACCATTTTGTTCCTGTAAAATCCAGAGTCAAAGAACCCTTGTAAGGACGAGGAAACCAAACACCTTACAGAGAAGAGGGTTGATGACATCATTCCTGAAGGGAGCTGGGATGGTGCTAAAGTAAAAACTGTTGTTGACAATGTCAACCGTCATGGAGGACCTGAATGGTAATTAATTGATCAGGAGTGGAGAGGCTTAAGGGAGCAGGAAATAGGCCTCCAGGAAGAATTTTTAAAGAAGGGAAGTGGGGTCCCACAAGGAGCAGTGTTGGGACCAATGTTGTTCACAACTTATATAAACGATTTGGACTTTGGAATCAAAAACACAATTTCAAAATTTGTGGATGACACCAAATTTGGGGGCGATAGTCAATACTGAGGAGGGCTGCAACAAATTACAAGAAGACATTAATAAACTTTCAGAATGGGCATATAATTGGAAAATGAATTTCAAGATAGATGAGTTTTTATATTTTGGTAAGAAAAATAAGGAGGTCACATATTACTTGAAAAATATGAATCTAAATGAGGAGGCTCAAGTGGAGCATAAACACCGGCATGAACTGATTGGGCCAAATGGCTGTTTCCATGCTGTATATTCTATGTAATTCTATGTAAGATCGAGGAAGGAGATGGGGGAGAAATTATAAAATGATGATGGTTCAGGGTCATGGTAGTTGGGAGACAATCAAAGGATGGGGAAAGAGAGGGGTTGAAGTAACAGAGGCAGATACATGGTAGGTCTTGATCTTGGAGGCAAAGAAATCCATGAGCTCCTTGCATGTGGAAGTGAGGGTGAAAGGGGCATCAGAAAATGATTTAAAGGAGATGGATTGATGTGGAGAATAAAAGCCTAGCGTTGTCCTTGCCTTCTAAAATGATCCTGGAATAGTAGGTGGTTTTTGCTAAGGCGATAAGAAACTAACTGCGCATTTGCATTATTTTACGTTGCCCAGATCCTAAATTTAGTATTGCAATGCCCTCCAAACAATTCAAACTGAAGAACTTGGCAATGCTCTATTAAACTGCTATAAACCCCTTTAAGTGCTGGGGTTCTTTATTTGCCATCCTGGGCTGGCTGTTAAAACAAAATGGGGCTGATAATCCATGACCCTTCCAGTACACTGTAAGTCCAGCGAGAGTACTGTGAAGGGTAGGTAGTTAGGCCCTTCTCCACCAATGTGCACAGAGCCTAGTCTGGGGCAGAACTTCTGTCTGTACAGGAGGGTTCAACTGTGGGTCCAGTCCTTTAGAATGTTGAACTATTAAGTCCAAACAGCAAACCGCAAATCTCGGAAGTGGTGGTCAAAGTGCTACTGATCAGGTTACATCTTGACTACTGTGCCCCGTTCTACTCAACATGACACAAGGAAGACTATCAAGCCATGCAAAGGCCACGGAGAATCAGGAATATACTCAATTGGATTGCAATGTATTACATTGTTACAAAAAATAGAACTACATATGGTATTCTAAAAAAAGGAACAGAACTAAGTCAATATTATGTTAACATTTTGTTTTCACTTCGTACCTTATTCAGCTTCAGGTTTTGGAGTGGGAAGAATTACCTTGGTTGCTATGTTCTTTTTTAATGTATTTATGATGTCATTATACCGGAGCATTTTTCCCCATCTTTAGATACAAATACAATATTAAAACATCCTAGACTTTGGCATATCAGTGGGTGAAGATTTCCTCGGCTCCATATTCCACTGCTCACTTTTAGTAGCAAACTAAAAATGTGTTCATTGTACAACTGTTTATGACTTTGTCACAAATGGCAAACAGTGTAAATCTGCCCCCACTGTGTGTAATGGTAAATGTGGATGAGCATGACGTCAGTCTATGTATGTACATAGCAATACTTATCACAGGAAGTGGCTAGTTACACTTGCCTATACGTCAAAAGACTGCTGCTAATGCAGTAACTCTAAAATAGCTACTTCACCCACACACCTTTGCATATGTATACAACAACATGTGCATTTTATGTAAAGAAAATAATTTCTCCGATTACATCCATCAATAACTAGCTACAGCTGAATATTATCATTTGAATAATTCCATATGTGTTGGTGATTACAACAAATGAAGATTGTGCCATGTTATTGTGTTTAAAAGAGTTTGCTTTTTTTCATCTCCTCACCACCAGTTCCAGTAGTGCCTAGATTAAGTTATGAAGCTTCAAAACAATAAACAAAGCAGCCTCAGGCAATGCCTCACATATCTCCCAACTCATCTTAGTTGTGCCCAGGGCAAAAGCTATAGTTTGTCAAAGCATTTTTTTAAAATTTCGACTTCAAGTCATTACTGGGCAAAATAAATATTGATAAATGGCAAACCACAGTATTACTTGTTTGATATTTGCCACGTATATTTCCATAATGCTAAAATGTTTTGCCTTTGAAGTACAATGGGATTATGGTATAAAAATGTAGCTCATCCTCTTTATGACAGGTGTAGCGTTACTGCAGCAAAATAAAAATGATTAGAATTCTGAGACTTGATCCTGAAGATAAATATCCCATGGTTTCAAAAGTATCTTCAAGCCTCCTTGATAATACTCAGCATTAGGGGCTTCTGCAAATGCCAATTAATAGAAAATGGGCATATTTTGAATGCTACTTCGGGGGAGTCCCGAACCAGGGGTCACAGTCTAAGGGTAAGGGGTAGGCCATTTAGGACAGAGATGAGGAGGAATTTCTTCACCCAGAGAGTGGTGAACCTGTGGAATTCTTTACAACACAAGGCAGTTGAGGCCAATTCATTAAATATATTCAAGAAGGAGTTGGATATATTTCTTAAGGCTAAAGGGATCAAGGGATATGGGGAGAAAGCAGGGCCAGGGTACTGACTTTGGATGATCAGCCATGATCTCATTAAATGGCGGAGCAGGCTCGAGGGGCTGAATGGCCTGCTCCTGCTCCTGCTCCTATCTTCTATGTTTCTATATTTACAAAAGAAAATTGGTAGTCAAAAAATTTTTCAAAATGCAATATTATGTTCCCTTACATAAGATTTCCATTTTATATTTTCCGAATGTTTGATACTGGTAAAGTCATACTGATTAGTGCTTGAATAGCAACGGCAAACTACAAATAACACTACTTTGTTGATAAGTGAAAATATCAAACTTCTACACTTCAAGGATTTTGTTATGAACTATCTTCTGGTAACTTTTTTCTTCATCAGTTTTCCATGAACATACTATTGTTTTATTTAATAGCTGTGGATCTTTGCATGAATCAGGTAAAAACATCACCGAGTCCCCTGGGGACTGACAAGAGACAAGAACCTTACTTTGATTCAGACCATTTTTAACTCCTTTGGGGGTGATTGAAAATTATCATTTCAAGTGGGACGAAGTAAGGTTAGTACAGCCAATGAAAATCCTTGGGTTACCACTTTCCTAATGGGAGCGTTATCGTGCACATTTTGCATCGCCGAAGCAGTTTCAGCTTTGCAGAGACACAAAAATGTGCAATAGCTGCAGCCAAACAAGTGGTTGATGTGCACGGAAACTCATCATCACGTTTAAGACGCTCAATACAAACCCACTGAGGAATCCACACAGCTAGAAATTCAGGGGCTAACTTGGGTAAGAGCTTCTTAAACTTTAAAATTAGTCTCTGCAAGGTTGATTTATTTTTTGAACATGAACGTTTCAGCAGTATTCAGGTGCCAGTTAGCAGATCTCTATACAGATGTTTAACTAGCCATGCATGGGGTCTGCTTTTCTCTAATTTAAGAGTGATGCAGAGCTGGCAGTATAACACCGTGCTGTCAGTTCACACCACCATTAATGTAGGTACAGCTCTAAATACCTGCATGCATTAAGATAAATTAGTGTAAAAACTTTAAAACAATATAATTTATGAAAGAAAGAAAGACTTGCATTTATATAGCGCCTTTCACGACCATCGGACGTCTCAATGCGCTTTACAGCCAATGAAGTACTTTTGAAGTGGAGTCACTGTTGTAATATGGGAAATTATGCAATGAATATTTCACAGGAAACACTTTTCAGAGAGTATGCAATTTTCAGATATAGTAGAGGTAAGATGAAGTTTGATATCAAACCTTGGTTAACATTTTTCCTGTACAAAATTATTTCCATTACAATCTCAATTATCATGAATAACATCAGTTCTCCATGCTCTCATGATCAATATTTTGATTAATTTACTGGCTTCTCATAGCTCTTCACTGTCAGTGGTGAGTGACATGCCTTCATTTTGTGGGGCTTGACGCCGTCATAGCTTTATCAACATTGATTAATTGTTCAGATATGAACATTAAATTAATTTATTTTAAACAAAGAGTTTCACGAAGTCCCACAATTATGCTGTGGGATACTGATGTACAAACGCTAATATGTTTATCCGAACTTCCTCCCTTGGCTACATGTTTGGCAGCATTAAAATGGGTTAGCATTTGTACACTGGTATTCCATGCCATAATTCCAGAACCATAAAGTTAAGGACAGTTAGAAACAGGCACCCTAGTCATTTGAACCACACTTTTATGGTCTGTGCTTCATGTTGGGTGGTTAATAGATTGAGAGATAAGCTGCTTTCCATCCGATAATAAATTTCTTCATCAAATTGCTGTGTGACTTAAGGATCTTCATGACCAAGTTTCAATATGGTGGCTTGCATGATATATTTTTAACAAAGCAGTATCCATTAACAACCACTAGAGGTCTTTAGCACACTTTGAAATGATTCAACAGTATAAAGTATTTATTAGGTGAACTAGCAATATCTGGTGGCAGAAAGTCTCTGCACCAACTGACTCCTTTCAGTGTAGTAATAACAATGAACTCAGAGCTGTTAAAGAATTATTATTGTCTCAATTGGAAGTTTTCAGGTGCGCTGAGCTCCTGAAACAGCCTGTTCTGTTACTAAACTTGCAATTTCTGTCACAGTATGAACTTTCATAACATAGGTATTGAACTTGCTTTATTAAAACAAAGTTAAAAATAATAAATGCCTTGTGGCTGATGTAATTGTCAATTTAAACTTGGCGACATCAGTGATCACACTTTATAAACTTTATAGAATATCTTGACATTTTACCATGACATCACTACCGAAAACCAAATCATACTTAAGATTCTTTGAGAAATAAAAGTTAATATGAAGACAGTGGGCTCGAATTTCATCAGGCTGTTGAGGCGGGATTGGACGCATGTGGGGGGTTAAAATTGCAAAAACTGGCGGGCGGGCCCAACCCCGCCTCCACCCCGCCTCCAAGCAATTTTCATTAAATCGTGTCTACTGGTCCCATCTCCGTCCCGCCTCCAAGAGGCGGGATAGGCCGTTAAGGCCCTTAACAAGCACTAAATTGCCTCTATAATGCCATTTTGATAGGCCTTGGTGATTTTAACCCTTTTCCCACGTGAAGCACGCCTGCTCTGAAACACAACGGTGAAACCTGGTGGGAGCACAATTGGATTGCTGACTGTTAGCTGCAGCTCAACCATTAAAGAGGAGATTTGATCAACCATCATTTGCAGGTGGCAGGACTTTGTTGTCTCAGGTCTGGGGGAACTTTTAGAAGGCATAACCACAGCTGTGGAAGTTTGGAGCCTGACACCCATCTCCAGTGTGACCTCCTGGGAAACCCCTCTCACCATCTTCACTGAGCGCTTCCTCAACTGAGGCATATACCAGAAGCATGGGAGGCACTTATTTCCTTCCCCTCTGAACATCAGATGAGGGCAAAGACCAGACAGGGCACCAGCAGAACCATGAACAACGGCAGCACCAACAGCAGCAGCAACAGCAGCAGCACCAACAGCAGCAGCAACAACAGGAGCGCCAAGCTGCTGCTCACTCACCTGAAGCTGCACAGGCCAGAAGTGGCCAGCGCATGGAAGCCCGTCGGCGCAGGAGATACCCCCCAAACAGGGTCTACAGACACAGGGTCAGCTACCTCAACATGTCTGAGCAGCAGTGCCAAAGGCGGCTCTGACTCTCGCGAGAGGTAGTGGGTGACATCTGCGCAATGCTGCAACAAGACCTGGAGCCCAGAGGACCAGGTGGACAATGCTTACCAGTGGCCGTCAAAGTCACCACCGCACTCAACATTTTTGCCTCAGGCTCATTCCAGGGATCAGCAGCAGACATCAGCGGCGTCTCCCAGGCGGCCGCACACACTTGCATCATGCAGGTAACCGATGCCCTCTTTGCCATCGCGCACAATCACATCCATTTCACCAAAGATCAAGCAAGTGTCACGGTGCGTGCGGTTGGATTAGCTAATCTGGCAGGCTTTCCAAGGGTGCAGGGCGTCGTTGACTGCACACATGTGGCACTTAAGGCACCCCATCGCAATCCAGGTATTTTTGTCAACCGCAAGGGCTTCCACTCCCTTAACGTTCAGCTGGTGTGTGACCACAAGAAGGAAATTTTGCATGTTGGTGCCAAATACCCTGTCAGTTGGCATGACTCCTTCATACTGCACCAGTCTAGTGTGCCTCCGCTATTCAGTCTGCCAGACCAACTTAACGGATGGCTACTTGGAGACAAGGGCTATCCCCTGAAGACGTGGCTAATGACGCCGTTGAGGAGCCCATCCAACGAAGCTGAGGAGAGCTACAACTCCAGCCACATGTCCACCAGATCCATAATCGAGCAAACCATCGGTTTGCTGAAGATGCGCTTCAGATGCCTGGATAGATCAGGTGGAGCCCTGCAGTACTCAGCAGCCAGGGTCTCCAGAATCATCGTGGTTTGCTGTGCACTTCACAACATGGCACAGCGTCGTGGCTTGCAGATTCCTGAGGACCAAGTGGCTCGTCACATATCCTCCTCAGATGAGGAGGAGGAAGAGGAGGTGGAGGAGAGTGAAAACGAACATCTTGCAGAGGCCCATTAACCAGCGGCAGCAGTACGCGAGAACATTGCTGCCCGGGATGCAAGGAACGCACTCACCTTGGCCAGATTTGCTTAGCCTAGCCAATCAAGCACTTTTGCCTCACAGCTTCTTATCTGAGCATCGACAATGGCCACGAACCAGCGGATTCTTAGTAATTTCACCACCATACTGACAATTGCAAGTAATCCTAAGCCCTCAGTGTTGAAGACCCATTCGCAAAATGACACACGCCACAACTACAGCAGTAGCCATCAGATTTTATATTTACAGTAATCATCTGATGGCTTAACATAAAACATCAAATTTCACCCAAGTGACTACCCTTGTGACTATTTGTGCGTATCTTTCTCTTATGTGTGCTCCTAAATAGTGCTTCCCCTGTGGCTTCAGCAGATGTGGAGGCCCCTTGCTCACTTTCTTGCTGCTCCTGTCTCGACACCTTTGGCGGGCATCCTCTGGGGTTGCGAACGTGTGAGGGCTTGCCAACAGTCTGCTGCTCCTGCGGCTGTGAGGGGTTGAGACGCCGATCTCAGTTGGGTGTGGACTCTTGTGGGGCTCTGACCGAGGGCTCTGCAGTGGCATGGAAGTGTGAGCGCTTGGAGAGGAGCCCCCACTTCCTTGATGTCTGCCACCAACTTCCCTCTCATGGGTCAGGTCCCCCTCAGCGCATGCAAGTGGCTTGAGAGCACCTTGCTGCACATCAGGGGGGCCATGGGGACCCACATCTGCACTGGCAGTCCTACTCAGAAGAACTTCCATGAAGGTCTGGCTTCTCTGTTCAATAGAGGACCATCGCTCGTCCAGAGATGTCATTCTATTCCGAACACTCACCATGTTTTCTGCACTCTGGTGATTTATCACCTCCATGGAGGTTGCCATCCTTTCCATGGTGATGCGTTCATGCGCCAATGACTCCACAAAGGCTCTGCTCATGTTCGCAATGGACTCCTCCATTCGCTCCACACTCGCAGCGACACTGGAGACAAAACCTGCCAGAGACTCCTGCATCTGTTCCTGGAGTTCCAGCACCGCTGATCTTATGGATGGACCCAGAGGCAGAGGGTCGACATGCAGCTGAGCCGAGCTGGCAGAGTCCTGCACCCTCTGACTAGGACTCTCCACTGCTGTCCCTGTCTCCACAATCTGCTGATGCTCACTTGTGAGCTGTGATACACCAGGTGACAACACTACTCTATCTCGCGATGTTCCCACCGAGGTGTGAGTGTCTGCGCTGGTGCTGGGTGCGGTAAATTCTGCTGTCGCTGCGCCCTCAGAGGTTGCAGCTTCCTCTGAGGAGCCTGAATGCTCAGGCTCTTCCACCTGGATAGTGGGTCGGGTACTTGCGATGGTCCTGTGGGGGAGTAAAGGAAAGAGTCAGAGATGTGAAGCCAAGGTTACATGCAGATTGCATATTGCAGATGATCATAAGTCTATCAGTTAGAGCTTCAGAATCATTATCAGCGACTCATGCAATGTCATTGAAAGAGATGGAAAACTATTCTGTCACCAGCTTGCTGTGATCCCATCTGTCCGTCCCCCACTTGGGAATCTTCCTCCACTCTCACGATCTCCAGGACCACCTCCTCCCAGGTGGTGAGCTGGGCTACAGAGGGTAGCCCTCCTCCTGTCCCCGCTCTTTCCCTCTTATTGTGAGCTCTCTTTTCCTGCAATGACGGAGACAAGTGGAGTTCGAGTGCGAATGAAGGAGTGAGTGTAGAGGTTCCATAGCATAGATACTTAGAAGGAGACAAAGATGGAGTGAGGTGGCAAGACCAAGGGCCCTCCCTGTGTGTTGTAAGTTGTAATTGCATCACAGTGATAGGGTGTGTGAGGGCTGCATAGTCGAATAGTTATGTGAATGTGAGCATAGAGAGAGAGGGAATGGGTAAGGGTGCATGGATGTCAGTGTCAAGTGGGATGTGGAGGAAGAGATTGCTAAAGCTGAGTGCTGGTGAGGAGATGCAATGGGGATCAGATTGTGGGTGATGGGAAATTCATACTCACTTTTCCAGTGCGCAGAAGCTCATGAAACCTCTTCCTGCACTGAAGCCAGGTTCTGCAGGTTATTGACAAAGAGTTGACCTCCTCTGCCACCTGGATCCACACAGCCTTGGTTTGCTGGGGAGGCTTCTTCCTCCCTGAAGAAGGGAATAGTACCTCTTTATTTGCTCTTGCTCCCTCTACTAAAGCCTGCAGGGCAATGTCATCAAAGCGGGGTGCAGACCGAGGTCTCTGGCTGGCCATTCTTCCTGCAGGTGCCGTTAACATGCAAGGGTAAAAGCTTGGCAGTCTGCAGAAGAAGCAAGGCTTGTTGCAGACCTTAAATGCAGTAGCAATGATGACGTCATCGGAGGCGACTTTCAGACTAGAAAAACTCATTGGCCATGGGTTCCCACACGTTGGAACTCAATTGGCCAATTAAGTTAAAATGGCATCATTTTCCCACATCGATTTAGAATCGGCTGGCTAACATGAAATGCGGATTACACGACCCCAGCCCGCCCCAGTATCAAAATCCAGCCCAGTATCTCTGTATTAACAATTGCAAATATTTTTTCGCCTTTAGAGTTGAAAAGCAAACTTTGATTGAATACTTATTATAAGCCCGTTACTTTCTTGTCTGCAATTCTGTTATCCAATATAATTAAAGTTTCCTCACTGGCACAGGTTGTTGGCATGTCACTGAGGTATGGAGCTACGCCATGGAATGTTAGGATGCCAATTTGCGGGCACAGTATCCCACTTGCTGTCTTGTTTGGGGGAGGTGTTGAGCAAAAGTGAAGTTCTATGTATGACTAATGCAAATTGCTTATGCAACTGGGTTGATCCTTGCAACAGCCAATATATCACATCTGTGTTAAGATCATTTTCAATTGTCACATAATTAATACACCTTCTTTTCCTTCCTCAGGAGTGTGATGGAATACTCTCCACTTGCCTGATGACTGCATCTCCAACAACACTGAAGAAGCTCGACACCATCCGAAACAAAGCAGCCCGCTTGATTGGCTCCCCATCCAGCACTTTTAACATTCACTTCCACCACCACCGGTGCACCATGGCTGCAGTGGGTACCATCTAAAAGATGCACTGCAGCAACTCGATAAGGCTTCTTCGGCAGCACCTCTCAAACCCGCAACCTCTACCACCTAGAAGGACAAGGGCAGCAGGCGCATGGGAACACCACCACCTACAAGTCACACACCATCCTGACTTGGAAGTATATCACTGTTCCTTCACCGTTGCTGGGTGAAAATCCTGGAACTCCCTACCTAACAGCATTGTGGGAGTACCTTCACCACACGGCCTGCAGCGGTTCAAGAAGGCGGCTCACCACCACCTTCTCAAGGGCAAATGGGGATGGGCAATAAATGCTGGCCTTGCCAGCGACTCCCACATCCCATGAATGAATTTTAAAAAACCTGGTTACAATATTAATTTTTTGCTATTAACACCCACTTTGCGGCATTCATATGAAAAGCTACCAATTCGCCCTTCCTTCCATTTCTAACAAAGTACATGGTTTCCCATTGGGGATTTCTCTCTGTTTTTGCTTCTTGGAATACGAGGAAGTGCAGCAATGGAGGGAGGCCACATTTGTGAGGCTTCACTGCAGGGCACAAGGCCACTGGTATCTCACTGGTACCCCCACAGCAGAGTATATGGATCTTGGTACTCCTATGTGCATGCGACTGAGCAGCAGTCTCTGTGGAGGCTTCACTTTAAAAAGAATGCATTCGTAGAGTTATGCCGCGTGCTGCAAGAAGGTCTGAAGTCCATCTCCACTACAGGCAGTGCTCTGCCAGTGACTGTTAATATCACCCCTGCCCTTAAGTTCTATACCATGGGGTCATTTCAGGCTATCAATGAAGATAATTGTAACGTCGGCCAAACAGCTGCGCACAGATGAATGAAGAAACTCAGATGCATTATTCTCCAGAGCTTGCAATTTCAAATGGCACCAACATGACAGGGCACCGCAATTGTATCAAGTGACATAATTCTCCAAGTTCCAAGAAATAAGAAGGCACCCATGTGAATATATGTGCTCCGTTCATCCATGGCCAGTTTTATGTCAAGAGAGAAATATACGACTGTCTCAATCTGCCGCCATGACTGATGACATCTGTGCACTTTCTCAGAATTCCAGCTGACCAATGTTGGAACTTTTTGAGCCAGCATGTAGAAAGTCCTACAAGAGAGGGGGCAGCACTGGACCTAATTCTAGGGAATGTAGCTGGGCAAGTGGTAGAAGTGTCAGTAGGAGAGCATTTTGGTGACAGTGACCATAATTTGGTGAGATTTAAGGTAGTCATTGTAAGATTCGCAAAATTCCCACATTCCCCCAAAGTTATTAATAAAAGGGACCCTGCATGGACATTTTAAAAAGGGTACCCAAAAGATGGCGTCCACACCTCGTGACCAAAAGCCTGCAAGATTTTAAAAGCTTGGACTCTCTGGCAGCACAAGCAGCTTTTGGGGAAATCGAAACCTAAAATGCAGTTTCTGTGAAAAGGGACTTTGTATTTTGGAATGCAGACAGCAAACTTTGAATATGCATTAAGCCAGATCGTAGACAGATCAGAACTAGTTAGGCCTACAATTGAGGCCATCAAGTTGTCTGCATAAATAATCGGAAACAGCTTATGGGAGCCGTCAAGGCTGGACAGGCCGATTAGAATGCATTAATAACAATACAGCTCGGACATCAGGCCATTAGGTGCAATAAACGACCATCTAAAAACAGCTAGTTTAGATTGCTACAATCATTTAAACCAGCCCGCCAAAATTGGAACAATGAACTAACCTGATTTGGCGTGCAGATAAGGGGGCTTCGAAAGGAGTATAACTGCAGGCCCCAGGTAGCAATCGCTGTCTTGCTCTTGCCCTTGTTCCTGCTCTCGTGGCTCCAGCCTCTTGGGCTGCCGCCGCTCGTACTCATGCCCTGGCCTCGTGGCGGGTTCTCTCCTCGCTCCTCGTAGCAGAGTTTTCAGCAACCAATTACACCATACCAATCGCGGGGAAGGGGAACGGGACCTGAGTCTCTAGTCATCCGGGACGCCCAGCCCGAAAGAGGGGGCGAGACAAAGTTGAGCAGGTAGCCCAGGACTTGTATGGTAGTCCAACGAGGCGAGATGAATCAAGACGAAGAGTAAGGTAGCCCCAACGAAGAGCAGAGAAGGGCAGCAGAAAACGTATTAATTAAGAACGAGCGCCGAGTTATAAGCTGACGCTCGGGGAAGAAAGTACTTGAGGACGGTGAGGCAAGACATCTTGTTGAACACTGCAATAATGCAGGTGTCTATGCCACAACGAATATGCTGGCGTTTGACGCATGGGCAGTAAAATCTAAACGGTAAAGACTGCTAACTGTCCGATGAACATAACGTTACCGCCAACGACCGCCCGAGGGGGAAGAAGAGGAGAACCCATCGAGACGAGACGATGATGGTAGCTGAAGAGAAGAAGGTGTGTCGCAGTAGCAGCTCCAGCACCGTGCCCTGAGACCACGTGGCGACGGGTACCTAGAAGGACCAAAGACCAAACCTCAAAACCTGCATTCGTCAAACAGTTGGCTTTATTTTGGATTGGTGAGCATGAATTCTGGCCCCTCATAGCTTGATCTAGTTAGGTATAGGGGGTGGGATAAGGATAAGGGGATTGTTAATATAGTTTGTTTTCCCTCGATATGCCGTGTGTTCCCCATTCCCTGTATAAGTATAGTTATTTTGTACTTGCCTGTATTTTTATATGAGTAACTTCTTGTAAGACTGTTTTAATTTCTGTCTTAATAAAATCTTGGTTTTCTTACATCCAAGCCACCTGTCTACTCGAGTTTTCTATATCACCGCCTGTACCTAAGACCGGTGTCCAGAACCCAGGGGCGTGAGAGCGAGTCGAACCGCTCGCAAACAGTCAGGGGCATAACTGACTGGGCGCACGCGCCACACCCGCCACCCCCTACATCACGGAAAAGGACAAAGATGGACCGGAAATGAAGGTTCTAAATTGGGGGAAGGCCGATTTTAATATGATAAGGCAGGAACTGGCCAAAGTGGACTGGGATCAGCTACTTGTAGAAAAATCCACATCAGAGCAGTGGGAGTCATTCAGAAAGGAAATCGAGAGAGTAAAACGCCAACATGTTCCCGTAAAGGTCAAGGGTGGAACCAACAAGTCCAGGGAACCCTGGATGTCCAGGAATATACAAGAATGGATTAGGAAAAAAAAGGGAGGCTTTCGGCATATACAAAGGACTAAAAACAGTGGAAGCCCTAGAGGAGTATAGAAAGTGCAGGAGGGTACTTAAAAAAGAAATTAGGAGAGCGAAGAGGGGGCATGAAAAAACACTAGCGGGCAAAATAAAGGAAAATCCCAAGGTGTTTTATAAGTATATTAAGGGCAAGAGGATAACCAGGGAAAGAGTAGGGCCCATTAGGGACCAAAGTGGGAATCTGTGTGTATAGCTGGAAGATGTAGGTGAGGTTTTAAATGAATATTTTGCATGAGTGTTCACTATGGAGAAGTACGATGTAGGCATAGAAATCAGGCAGGGGGATTGTGATATACTTGAACAAATTAGCATTGAGAGGGAGGAGGTACTAGCGGTTTTAACGGGCTTAAAGGTGGATAAAAGTAGATGAGATATATCCCAGGCTGCTGTGTGAGGCAACTGAGGAGATTGCAAGGGCTCTGACACAAATTTTCAGAACCATCGTCCACAGGGGAGGTGCCAGAGGACTGGAGGACAGCTAACGTAGTACTATTATTCAAGAAAGGTAGTAGGGATAAACCAGGGAATTACAGGCCAGTGAGCCTAACATCAGTGGCAGGGAAATAATTGGAAAAAATTCTGAGGGACAGAATTAGTCTCCACTTGGCGAGGCAAGGATTAATCAAGGATAGTCAGCTTGGCTTTGTCAGGGGGAAATCATGTCTAACCAATTTGGTAGAATTTTTCGAGGGGGTGACTAGGTGTGTGGATGAGGGTAGTGCAGTTGATGAAGTCTACATGGACTTCAGTAAGGCTTTTGACAAAGTCCCGCATGGGAGACTGGTCAAGAAGGTAAGAGCTCATGGGATACAGGACAATTTGGCACATTGGATCCAAAATTGGCTTAGTGGCAGGAGGCAGAGAGTGATGGTCGAAGGTTGTTTTTGTGACTGGAAGCCTGTGTCTCGTGGAGTACCGCAGGGATTAGTGCTGGGTCGCTTGCTGTTTGTAGTGTACATTAATGGTTTAGATATGAATGCAGGAGGTATGATCAGTAAGTTTGCAGATGATACGAAAATTGGTGGAGTGGTAAATAGCGAGGAGGGAAGCCTTAGGCTACAGGACGATATAGATGGATTGGTCAGATGGGCAGAACAGTGGCAAATGGAATTTAACCCTGAAAAGTGTGAGGTGATGCATTTTGGGAGGACTAACAAGGCAAGGGAATACACAATGAATGATAGGACCCTAGGAAGGACAGAGGATCAGAGGGATCTTGGTGTGCATGTACATAGATCCCTGAAGGCAGCAGGACATGAAGATAAGGTGGTTAAGAAGGCATATGGGATGCTTCATTAGCCGAGACATAGATTATAACAGCAGGGAGGTTATGATGGAGCTGTACAAACTGCTAGTTAGGCCATAACTGGAATACTGTGTGCTGTTCTGGTCACCACACTATAGGAGGAATGTGATTGCATTGGAGAGGGTGCAGAGGAGATTCACCAGGATGTTACCTGGGCTGGAGCGTTTCAGCTATGAAGAGAAACTGGACAGGCTGGGGTTGTTTTCGTTAGAGCAGAGAAGGCTGAGGGGGGACCTGATTGAGGTGTACAAAATTATGAGGGGCATAGATAGGGTAGATAGAAAGGAACACTTCCCCTTAATAGACGGGTCAATAACCAGGGGCATAGTTTCAAGGTAAGGGGCAGGAGGTTTAGAGGGGATTTGAGGAAAAACTTTTTCACCCAGAGGGTGGTTGCAATCTGGAACTCACTGCCTGAAAGGGTGGTAGAGGCAGGAACCCTCACAACATTCAAGAAGCATTTAGATGAGCACTTGAAACACCATAGCTTACAAGGCAACGGAACAAGTGCTGCAAAATGGGATTAGAATAGATAGGGCATGTTGGCCGGCGCAGACACAATGGGCCGAAGGGCCTCTTTCCATGCTGTATAACTCTATGACTCATGACTCTGAGATGCATGCACACACCAGTCATCAGAGAGGAAATCATAGGCATGTTAAAAGGCATGCTTCTGATGCCAGGATAATTCTGGCAATATTCTGAAGTACAATTTAGGGGTCATGGTGGTGAGCTGCACAATTCTGCCACAAAAAGATGCTTCCTCCTGGGATCCCCAGAGGACAAGTTCCCCATGGAGAGCTAGGGCATCAACAAGAAGACAAGCAGCAGGTTGAAGAGGAAACCCCATTGCCAGCTGCAAGAAACATGGCTTTAATCTGCTACAGGAAGACCTTCTCTTGAGTACCATATTATGCTATTGCATGACAAAATGCCACTTGTGCATCTTCCCCCTGAACACCACAAATGCCATACTTTACAGAACCTTGTTCATACCCATCAAACCACATAGATCCCATTCGTGCTCTTCATCAATGCAACTTTCAGACCTTGCCAGAATGTCTGTACATACAACTACTTTAGTGCAACTTCGCCACCTCCAACTCCTCCTTTAAGACCCTCCTTAAAAACCACTTTGACCAGGATTTTGGTCATAGAAACACAGAAGGTAGGTGCAGGAGTAGGCCATTCGGCCCCTCGAGCCTGCTCCGCCATTCAATGAGATCATGGCTGATCATCCAAATTCAGTACCCTGACCCTGCCTTCTCCCCATATCCCTTGATCCCTTTAGCCTTAAGAAATATATCTAACTCCTTCTTGAATATATTTAATGAATTGGCCTCCACTGCCTTCTGTGGTAGGGAATTCCACAGGTTCACCACTCTCTGGGTGAAGAAATTCCTCGTCATCTCTGTCCTAAATGGCTTACCCCTTACCCTTAGACTGTGACCCCTAGTTTTGGACTCCCTGGCCATCGGGAACATCCTTCCTGCATCCGGTCTGTCCAGTCCTGTTAGAATTTTATAAGTTTCAATGAGATCCCCTCTCATTCTTCTGAACTCCAGCGAGTACAAGCCCAATCGACCCAATCTCTCCTCATACGTCATTCCTGCCATCCCAGGTATCAGTCTGGTGAATCTTCGCTGCACTCCCTCCATGGCAAGAACATCCTTCCTCAGATAAGGCGACCAAAACTGCACACAATACTCAAGGTGTAGTCTCACCAAGGCCCTGTACAACTGCAGCAAGACATCCTTGTTCTTGTACTCGAACCCTCTCGCTATGAAGGCCAACATACCATTTGCCTTCTTAACCGCCTGCTGCACTTGCATGCTTACCTTCAGCGATTGGTGCACAAGGACACCCAGGTCTCATTGCACTTCCCCTTCGCCCAATCTATTGCCATTCAGATAATAATCTGCCTTCCTGTTTTTGCCACCAAAGCAGATAACCTTGCATTTATCCACATTATACTGCATCTGCCATGCTTCTGCCCAATCACCCAACCTGTCCAAATCATACTGGAGTTTCTCAGCATCCTCCTCACAGCACACACGCCCACCCAACTTTGTGTTGTCTGCAAACTTGGAGATATTACATCTAGTTCCCTCGTCCAGATCATTTATATATATTGTGAATAGCTGGGGTCCTAGGACCGATCACTGCAGTACCCTCTAGTCACTGCCTGCCACTTGGAAAAAGACCCGTTTATTCCAACACTTTGCTTCCTGTCTGCCAACCAGTTATTTATCCAAGTCAGTACCTTGCCCCCAATCCCATGTGCCTTAAATTTATACGCTAATAGCTTATGCGGGACCTTATCGAAAGCCTTCTGAAAGTCCAAATACATCACATCCACTGGTTCTCCCTTATCTATTCTACCAGTTACATCCTCAAAAAATTCCAGTAGATTAGTCAAGCACGATTTACCTTTTGTAAATCCATGTTGAATTTGTCCGATCCTGTCACTGTTTTCCAAGTGCTCTGCTATTACATCTTTTATAATGGACTCTAGCATTTCCCCCACTACCGATGTCAGGCTTACCGGTCTATAATTCCCCGTTTTCTCTCTACCACCTTTTTTGAATAGTGGGGTAACATTAGCTACCCTCCAATCCATGGGAACTGTTCCAGAGTCTATCGAATTTCGGAAGATGACCAGCAATGCATCTACTATTTCTAGGGCCACTTCCTTAAGTACCCTAGGATGTAGATTATCAGGCCCTGGGGATTTATCGACCTTCAATCCCGTCAATTTCCCTAACACCATTTCCCTACAGATACTGATTTCTTTCAGTTCCTCCCTCTCATTAGACCCTATGTTCCCCAACATCTCTGGGAGGTTATTTGTGTCCTCCTTTGTGAAGACAGAACCAAAGTATGTATTTAACTGTTCTGCCATTTCTTTGTTCGCCATTATAAATTCCCCTGATTCTGACTGCAAGGGACCTACGCTTGACTTCACCAATCTTTTTCTCTTCACATATCTATAAAAGCTTTTACAGTCAGTTTTTATGTTCCCTGAAAGCTTACTCTCATATTCTATTTTCCCCTTCTTAATTAATCCCTTTGTCCTCCTTTGCTGAATCCTAAACTGCTCCCAATCCTCAGGTTTACTGCTTTTACTGACCAATTTATATGTCTTCTCCTTGGATCTTATGCTATCCCTAATTTCCCTTGTTAGCCATGGTTGAGTCACCTTTTTGTTTTATTTTTATGCCAAACAGGGATGAAAAAATTCTGTAGTTCATCCATGTGATCTTTAAATGTTTGCCATTGCCTATCCACCATCAACCCTTTGAGTAACATTCCCCAATCAATCCTACCCAACTCGCGACTCATACCATCGTAGTTTCCTTTATTTAAATTCAGGACCCTAGTCTCTGAGTCAACTACTTCACTCTCCATCTTAATGAAGAATTCTATCATATTATGATCGCTCCGACCCAAGGGGTCTCGCACAACAAGATTGCTAATTAATCCTTTCTCATTACATAATACCCAGTCTAAGATGGCCTGATCTCTAGTTCGTTCCTCGACATATTGGTGCAGGAAACCATCTTGCATACACGCCAGTAATTCCAACTCCACAGTATTGTTACTAATTTGGTTAGCCGAATCTATATGAAGATTAAAGTCACCCATGATAACTGTTGTGCCCTTATTGCATGCGTGTCTAATTTTCCATTTAATGCCATCCCCAACCTCCGCCTTACTGTTTGGAGGTCTGCATACCACTCCCACTAAAGTTTTCTGCCCCTTGGTATTTCTCAGTTCTACCCATACAGATTCCACATCATCAGAGTAAATATCCTTCCTTTCAATTGTGTTAATCCCCTCTTTAACCAACAATGCTACCCCACCTCCTTTTCCTTTTTGCCTATCTTTCCTGAATATTGAATACACCTGGATGGTGAGTTTGCAACCTTGGTCACCCTGGAGCCATGTTTCCGTAATTCCAATCATATCATACCCGTTTACCTCTATTTGCACAGCTAATTCATCCACCTTATTATGAATGCTCCTTGCATTAAGACACAAGGCCTTCAGGCTTGTTTTTTTAACACTCTTACACCTTTTAGAATTATTATTTACTGTAGCCATGTTTGATTTAAACCCTTGATTTCTCTGACTGCCACCTTTGTTTTTCTCCTTCCTGTCTTTTGCTTCTATCCTTGTTTCCCTTTCCTCTGTCTCCCTGCTCAGGTTCCCAACTGCCTGCCATTTTAGTTTAAACCCTCCCCCAGAGCACTAGCAAACACTCCCCCTAGGACATCAGTCCCGGCCCTGCCCAGGTGCAAACTGTCCAGTTTGTACTGGTCCCACCTCCCCCAGAACCGGTTCCAATGTCCCAGGAATTTGAATCCCGCCACCTTGCACCATTACTCTAGCCATGTATTCATCTGAAATATCCTTCTATTTCTACTCTGACTAGCACGTGGCACTGGTAGCAATCCTGAAATTACTACCTTTGAGGTCCTATTTTTTAATTTAACTCCTAACTCCCGATATTCAGCTTTTAGGACCTTTTTACCTTTATCGTTGGTACCTATATGCACCACGACAACTGGCTGTTCACCCTCCCCTTCCAAAATATTCTGCAGCCGTTCTGAGACATCCTTGACCCTTGCACCAGGGAGGCAACATACCATCCTGGAGTCTCGTTTGCGGCTGCAGAAACACCTATCTATTCCCCTTACAATAGAATCCCCTATTACTATAACTCTCCCACTCTTTTTCCTCCTGTCCTGTGCAGCAGAACCACCCACAGTGCCAGGAAGTTGGCTGCTTCTGCCTTCCTCTGATAAGCCATCTCCCTCACCAATATCCAAAGCGGTATATCTGTTTGAGAGGGGGATAGCCACAGGGGACCCCTGCACTACCTGCCTGCACCTACTACACTGCCTGGTGGTCACCCATTCTCTTCCTGCCTGTGCAGCCTTTGCCTGCAGTGTGACCAACTCCCTAAACTTGTTATCCACGACGTCCTCAGCATCGCGAATGCTCCAGTATATATCCACTCGCAGCTCCAGCACCGCAATGTGGTCTGTCAGTAGCTGCTGCTGCATACATTTCCCGCACACATGGTCATCAGGGACACAGGAAGTGTCCCTGATTTCCCACATAGCACAGGAGGAGCATACCACGGGGCCGAGCTCTCCTGCCATGACTTACCCTTTAATTAATTCAAATTAAATTAAATCAAATCAATCCCACCAATTACACTACAATTAAATGATATATTTAAGGGCCCTGGTTTACCAGCAGTCCCCGCTACACTACAGACACCTCATAAACTATAAACCACAAAATTTAAGTCACCCTCCTAAGCTCCATTTATTTGGATCGGTATCCATTGTTTTTTGCTTACATTGCTAAAAAGTGGCATGGGACATTTTACTATGTTAAGGATATATAAATACAAGTTGTTGTTAACTATAATCTTAATCAAAACCTATACACTTTGTGTCAAGTGCTCCTTAGCATTGTGCTTCCTCTTGATGCCAGCACTGTGGATTCCCTCAGTACCACCGTGCCACATGAGAGCTCTTAAACCTAATTCTGTGCTTCTCCTAGAGAAAAGAGTAGCAAAAGTTCATGAGGTAGCTGTCTGCTGAATTTCGATCTTATGGCACCGAAGTCCCAAGAAATACTTGCTGCAGGCTACACCTCTTGTGTGAATACATAGGCAGCCTGGCCCTGTACCCTTTCAGGCAAATGTGGACGCATTGGAGGAGTATGGCTGGATAACCTACATAGAATCATAGAATCATAGAATGATACAGCACAGAATGAGGGCATTCGACCCATCATGCCTGTACTGGCTCTTTGAAAGAGCTATCCAGTTATCCCACTCCCTTGCTCTTTCCCCATAGCCCTGCACATTTTTCACCTTCAAGTATTTATCAATTCGCTTTTGGAAATTCTTATTGAATCTGCTTCCACCACCCTTTCAGGCAGTGCATTCCAGGTCATAACAACTCGCTGTAGAAAAAATTCTCCTCATCCCCCCTCTGGTTATATTGCCAATTACCTTCAATCTGTGTCATCACATTACTGATCATTCTGCCACTGGAAACAGTTTCTCCTTATTTACTCTATCAAAAGCCTTCATAATTTTGAACACCTCTATCAAATCTCCCCTTAACCTCCTTTGCTCTCAGGAGAACAACCCCAGCTTCTCCAGTCTCTCCACGCTACTGAAGTCCCGCATCCCTGGCACCATTCTAAATTTGGGTCAGCATCTGTTCCTGTTTCAGATTTCCAGCACCTTCAGTATTTTTGCTTTGATAATATAAATAACTGAGAATAACAGATTTTGGGAAGGGGAGAACAAATAAAAGCAGTTGCATCTTAAACAGGTTTTGCTAATTGGTTAATAAAAAGTATTGCAAATATTAAGCCTGTGAGGTCCAGATGTTACAGCATCAGTAGCGTGTATAATACTTTTGCCTTATTTCACTCATGTGATATGTAGCTCTTAATTGTAATAGAGAGCTGGGTGAACTGCTGTTGCATTTCGGCTGCTGTGGGACCGGTAAGTATGGTGAGCAATGCCACAAGAGGTCAGTTTACATAAATACACATGTCCCGATTGTCTACTTTTTTTCACAAGATTTATGAAACCTATACAACAAAAAAGTACAATTTCGCTTTCAATTTCTGTAATTATTTCAATTAATCACAGCTGCAATAGAATGGTAAATCAAAATGACTTCCCAAATTAAAGCTAGCGTGAAAATAATTAGCCAATTCCAATTAATTGCTAAAATATAACCACTTAAAGTTTGCTGTCCTTGTCAGGCAGCTGTGCAAGTAATTATACTTGTATTGGAACCAGCCTGGTAAACTGACTCCTGTACAATGTTCTGAGACCAAATCATGTTGATTGACACCAATTGTTAATTTCTCGTTGATTGTAGCTCATCAATTACTAAAAATGATACAGCATGGTGGCATAGTGGTTAGCACTGTTGCCTCACAGCGCCAGAGACCCGGGTTCGAATCCGGCCTCGGGCGACTGTCTGTGTGGAGTTTGCACATTCTCCCCGTGTTTGCGTGGGTTTTCTCCGGGTGCTCCGGTTTCCTCCCACAGTCCAAAGATGTGCGGGTTAGGTTGATTGGCTATGATAAATTGACCCTTAGTGTTAGGGGGATTAAATATGTGGGGTTACAGGGATAGGGTGGGATATGTGTTGGTGTAGGGGTTACGGGGATCGGGTGGGATATGTGTCGGTGCAGGCTCGATGGGCCGAAATGGCCTCTATCTGCACTGTGGGGTTTCTGTGATTCTGTGAAAGAAGGAGGCCATTCGGTCCATTGTGCCTTTGCCAGTTCTTTGAAAGAGCTCTCCAATTAGTCCCATTCCCCTGCTCTTTCCCCATAGCCAGGCAAATGATGCCCCTTCAAGTATTTATCCAATTCCCTTTTGAAAGTTATTATTAAATCTACTTCCACCACCCTTTCAGGCAGTGCATTCCAGATCACAACAACTCGCTGCATAAAATTATATTTCCTTGTGTCGCCTCTGGTTCTTTTGCCAATTACCTTAAATCTGTGTCCTTTGGTTACCAACCCTTCTGCCACTGTAAACAGTTTCTCCTTATTTACTCTATCAAAACCGTTCATGATTTAGAACACCTCTATCAAATCTCCCCTTAACCTTCTCTGCACCAAGGAGAACAACCCCAGTTTCTCTTGTTTCTTCATGTAACTAGAGTGTTTCATCGCTGGTACCATTCTAGTAAATTGCCTCTGCACCCTCTCTAAGGCCTGGGCACCCTTCCTAAAGTATGGTGCCCAGAATTGGACACAATACTCCAGTTGGGGCCTAACCAGTGTTGGCCATACCTATTCCCTCTATGGCCAATGATCTGTGGGAATGCAGGCCTAATGGTACCAATGAGATCAGTGAAGCCCTGCAAGATAATAACTTACATCTCACCCACCCCCCCATTATATGAAGGCCTGATGAGATAGCCATCTGGCAACCTAGTCCTATATGCCACAAGTCTGTGTATCCACAAATGAAGCACAGATTCATTTCAGGCACCAACTCCAAAGTGGACTGCAGTCCAGTCAGGAAACTTCACACTTGACCTCTCATCTTCAGTTGTGAAGGAATAAGCCATATTCAGAAAAATACACCATTCTATAAAAGAATTCTGACTTTATTAAAACAGGACATACTGGGCTTGAAAATCTAAAAGCCTTAACAATAGAGAAGCTGTGAACAGCATACAGACTATTGAGATAAGATAAGTTGTTGACACTGAATCAATAGCCTTATTGGAACATGAGGTTGGAGGTTCCTGAAGTCTGTAGCTTTGGAAAGAACACAATGGTACACCCTGTTAAGGTGTCTTAAACCAACACTTTGGAAAGAAACATAAAAGAAGAAGAAACAAATGCCTTCATAAAAATGACGTTAAATGAAACACCTAGGAGACACGAGTCTGTGTTACAACCAGCTGAGGTGACTTAAGAATTGCATAGAAGACCTTGGTAAGAATGACATCAAATAAATGCACCTGCTGTTACATTCAAACACCTAAAGGAGAGACACAAGTCTGCATTGCCACCAGCTGAACTAACTGTAAGAATAGCAGGGGCCAGCAGAAAAATGACGAGAGATAATTAGCTTACATCAGCAGACAACTTCAAAGGAAATACCACTGAGAAAGGGTATAAAAATTGAACTTTCAAATGGGAAGATAGATTCGCTGTAAAGGGGCAAAGCGATTCTCAGCTTCAGAGGCAAGCTCTGTAAGTCTTCAACTCTTTGTATCTCGGGGATCAAGGTATTGTATTTGATTTTGGTGGATATCCTGGAATAAACTAAGAACTGTAAAACTAGCAAAGTTAAGATTTGAGAATTAGGATTTCTGATAATAGAATTGTAAGATTTTTGTATGCGATTGAAACATCAATTGCAATTACATGTCGGTTCTTCAATAAATCTATATAATTTTAGAATTGTCTCACATAGTACTTCTGTATCAAACTCACAAACTCAATCTCTGTACACTCTTTGGTGAGGAGTTGCAGAATTCTGGGGGAGTTTTCCGGACCCTCATAATATCCGGAATGTTACAGTCTAGCTAAACTTATTAAAAGTGCTATCTGGAGGATGGTAACATCTTCAGGTTGTTCCTTTCCTTTAGAGAGAGATAGTCCGGACCTTTAGACCCAATTAAGCATCTTTAGGATTCGGCTACCTCTAACTTTAGTTGAAAGTGAACGTTTGGGGAATACAACTGATCTGGGGTAGCCCTAAAGGGACTAGGACTAGTAATTATCCCTTCACAGTATACTCACACATTTCGCAGTGCCTATACAAACACTTGATTGTGACGCAAGTCTCCTTCCTTTAAAAGCAGGGCCCATGAGATCTAGATCCACAGTTGCTTCATCTGAAGTTACAGAGGGATCTGGTTCTTCTTTCTAGAGCAGGAAAAGAAGAAAAGAGGTTAGATTGATTGCTGAGGAGCAGAGTTAGCATGTCACTTTCAGTGTAAAGAGTGAAGTGAGCATTTCATGCTATCATTTGCTGACTGGTCATGCAAGGTACAGTAGAATGAGAAAGAGGAGAAGCAGGAGTTCTGCACAAGTCTACAGCTGACATATACCGCAGCATAGTTGTGTCTCTAAAGAGACAAATTCTGTTATACCACTGAGAGAAACCCAAATACTGCTGTGACATTGTGAAACTTACAATTAAGTTACTGTTGCACTTCTAATTTAGATTCTATTGATCTTCATTGTAATCACCAATACTTAAGCTTATAATGGCGTTAGGTGTCTCTGCGGGAGATCTGCCTGGAGCTAGTATCGACTCCAAAGTGGACTGCAGCGCTGTCAGGAAACTTCACACTTGACCCGTCATCATCAGTACACATCAGGCTCATCAGGCTTTCAAACAATGGTATCTTTGCAAATGTAATGAAATGAAGTAGTTTTAGGAAAACATCTTTTTGCCCACCTTGATCATTAATGTCTCTGGCAAGTATAAATTAAGTTGCACTTCACTCATTGTTGGACTGTAGACCAGTTGTTGACTGATTAGGTTTGGTCAATAATCAATATCATTGGTACAATAGCAAAATACTGCAGATGCTGGAAATCTGAAATAACAACAGAAATTGCTGGAAAAACTCAGCAGGTCAGGCAAAGAAGGGTTTCGACCCGAAACGTCAACTCAAATTTCTCTCCACGGATGTTGCCTGACCTGCTGAGTTTTTCCAGCAATTTCTGTTGTTATAATCAATATCATTGGTTTGGGTTATGTAGCAGTCTGAAGTGAGTCAATATAGGCATCATGGCCTAGAAATTCAGTATAGCCACTTTTGGGGCAGAAAAGTCGGGCGGCCGCTAAAGTTTGCGCCCGGCGCAAAGTCGAGGCCACTTTGCCGATATTCAGTAGCTTCACCCTAAGAGTTTGCTCGAGCGCTAAAACTGGCGTTACACAACTATCTTTAGGTGCAAAGCCGGCGGTGCTGAGCTAAACCGCTGAGGCCGGGCGCAGCGCAGGTGCGGTCATTTCTTGATTGACAGCAGACACCCTGGCGCCGGCCAGCTCTTAAAGGAGGAAGGGTCGAGTTCGTCTGCTGCCACGCCCTGGACACTGCAGCCCTCCAGCTAGGCCTAAACACTGCTGCTGAACCGAAATAGCGCCGGGAAAGATGCAGAAGGCCCGTGAACGAGCGCAGCGCTTCTCTGGCCATGATTTGAGGGTGCTGGTTAGGGCTTTGGAGAGGAGACGCAAACTCTTGTTCCCGGACAGTGGCAAGAAGCCTACCACCAGCGTCTACAGGAAAGCCTGGAGGGAGGTCGCCCACAGGGTCACATCCAACAGCGAGGTCCCCAGGAACGCTGTCCAATGCCGGAAAAAGTTCAATGACCTCACAAGGATTGTCAGGGTGAGTCCCCTTTCCAGTGTCCTCCTCATCCTTGCATGTGCACCTCACATTATGGGCAAAGGGACCTAAAAGCCCTAATGGCCAGCCCTCATCCAGCAGCTATGGGACTGGCATGAACATCAATTGCACATTCTGCACTTTACACACTGTCCAAGCTATTCGACCATGGGAGGCAGTGCACACAAGATCAGGGCACCACACTGGCCAAGCTATTCGACCATGGGAGGCAGTGCACACAAGATCAGGGCACCACACTGGCCAAGCTATTCGACCATGGGAGGCAGTGCACACAAGATCAGGGCACCACACTGGCCAAGCTATTCGACCATGGGAGGCAGTGCACACAAGATCAGGGCACCACACTGTACTTAGAGGCCGTCCTTTCTCTTGCAGGCCAAGCTGGCACACAATCAGAAGAGCCAGACTGTGACCGGGGGAGGCCGTCCCCAGATCCAGCAGCTCAGTGACCTGGAAGAGCGCATGGGTAGCCTCATGGGTGCCCGGGTGATTGGCCCCGTTGCATCTGGAGATGCCGACCCTGTTCTGGGCACCAATGGTAAGGACATCACCTTTTGGACCTCTCTCGTCCCACTTGCGCTTCAGATCTACATCCTTTGCCACTGTCCGACCAATGCGCTGAATGCCACCACTCATGCCTCCCTCGCTGACGCCCTCTCCTCACTCTAAAGCTACTCTTGTGCCTTCCTGCTTTCAGATGGTGAGGAGGAGGTCCCTGAAGCTGCCAGTGACAGCCCCTCGGAAGAGGAGGAGGAGGAGGAGGAAGAGGAAGAGGAAGGCGGCCCATCAGGGGAACCCTCAGCCGCGCCAGGGGATGCCAATGGAGGGGACACGTCTTCCCTGGAGGAGAGCCAGGGGGAAGTGTCGGAGGGGAGTGTAGCTCCTGTGCCCAGTGGCGTGCAGCAACGCGGGAAGGGTCGGGCAGCTCGGCGGCCTTCTTCCCAGAGGGGGGAAGGGTCGCAGGGGAGTGTAGTTGCTGGGCCCAGTGGCATCCAGCAACACGGGAAGGGTCGGGCAGCTCGGCGGCCTTCTCCCCAGAGGGAGAGTCCGGCCTCCAGTCCGGAGACGGTCCTCGCCAAGGAGGTGCGCCTCCTCGATCAAATGTCCGTGGACTCGGATCGCCGGCACACCGAGTTCATGGGGGTTGTGGCATGGTTGCCTGAGGCCATCGAGTCCCTGGCTCATAGTGTGGCCGATTTCGGCGCCTCACAGGCCAGGAGTTTCGAGCAATTCGAAGCAGCACACGCCGCGAGTCAGGCCAAATTCGGGGCAGCACAGGCCGCGAGTCAGGCCGAATTCGGGGCAGCACAGGCAGCGAGTTGGGTGGAATTCGGGGCAGCTCACGCAGCGAGTGGCCAGGTGATCAGTGGTGCCGTGCAGTCACTGGCTGGTCTGATGCTGGCACAGACCAGGGCAGTACGGGCACTCACTGCTGCCACACTCGCTGTGTCAGCCAGGCATCGCCAGGGCACCCGCCGCGCTGCAGCAGCACAGTGGTCTGTCCTTCAGCAGCTTGCTGCGCATGCTGCAGTGCTGGCCCGGGCGAGTGCCAGTGTCTCAGGCGAGCAGCAAGCGCCTGCCATCAGCCAGCTTGCCCCCATTCCTGCAGCCGCCACTGCCACTCCCCCAGTGGAGCTGCGACGAGCTGCTGGAGAGACTGCTGCTGCCCAGCCACAGCTGCAGCAGTCACCAGCCGGCCCCTCGAGGGCCAGAGCTCGTCTAGGCCGACCCCCAAGGGCATCTGCCGTCACGCCATGTGCCCCTCAGGAGCCTTCCCCCAGCCTTGCAGCAGCCACTGGGCACACTTTGAGCAGGAGCAGCAGGGTGGCCAGGGGCCGCAAAAGGCTGGACATGGAATCGCCCTCGCGGGCCACAAAGTAGAGGGTGTGGGCAAATGTGTTTTTATATGGGGATGGTTGTTTTTATATGGGGATGGTTGTTTTTATATGGGGATGGTTGTTTTGTTTATGGGGATGGTTGTTTTTGTAAGGCCGAGGATGAAGGCCATTTTTGTGGAAATGTTTTGTTATTCCTCCCCAGGTTGTGGGAGTGAGTCATGTGTGTGACTGTTTTTTGGGGGCGTTGTCTGTTTTTGGGTTTCATGTGGGAAGGGCCCTGAGTTTGTTCAATAAAGCATTTTATTTATTCAGCTTGTCCATGTTTGATGTTTGAATTGGTTGTTGCCTTAACCGGCTGAGGGCTTGCGGAGCGGCTGCATTCAGGTCCCTTCATTGCCACAAGCCATTCCCTGACAGGGGGCCTAGAAGTGACGTTCAATAAGCCGCCGACGGGCGGCCCTTGGACCTTGTGCCTCCCTCCTGGGCTGGTACTCCTCCTCCTCCTCCTCCTCCTCCTCCTCATGCTCCTCCTGCTCCTCCTCCTGAGGTGGTGCTCCAGCGTGAGGTGGCAGTGCCTGAGTCCTGCGGATAGCCAGGTTGTGCAGCATGCAGCAAACGACCACGACCTGGGAGACTCTCTCCGGCGAATACTGCAGAGATCCGCCGGAACGATCCAGGCAGCGGAACCGTTGCTTGAGGACGCCAATCGTTTGTTCTATGATGTTCCTAGTGGCTTGATGGCTTTAGTTGTATGCCTCCTCAGCAGGGGTCCTGGGCGCGCGGAGCGGGGTCATGAGCCAGGTACACAAAGGATAGCCTTTGTCCCCGATAAGCCATCCTCTTGGGGAAGGCTGTGCCTGGAACATGTCAGCCACAGTAGTCTGTCGCAGGATAAATGCATCGTGGCTGCTGCCTGGAAAGCGGGCATTGACAGCTAGGATGCGCTGCCTGTGGTCACACACCAGCTGTACATTGAGGGAATGGTAGCCCTTCCGGTTGCGGTAATCCTCGGCATTGTCGATAGGTGCCCGCAAAGCCACATGCGTGCAGTCAATGGCGCCCTGCACCATGGGGAAGTCCGCGATCCTTGCAAATCTGACTGCACGCTGCTGCTGCCTCTCCAGGGTCATGGGGAAGGAGATGAATTGGTGTCTCCTTCTGAAAAGGGCATTGGTCACCTGGCGGATGCAGCAATGCACGGCGAACTGGGATATGTTAGCAATGTCCCCAGCAGCGGCTTGGAAGGAGCCGCTTGCATAGAAGTTCAGAGCCACCGTGACCTTCACTTCCACCGACAGAGACGTCCTGCACCTCAGCTGTGGACGCAGATCTCTGTGAAGCAGCTGGCAGATCTCTGCAACCACCTCCCTTCTGAAGCGCAGCCTCCTAACACACTGCGCGGCAGTCATGGTGAGATAGGACACCTGCTGGCGGTATTCCCTGAGTGGGTAAGGCCTACGTTGCCGACGCCTGTTGCCCCCTTTGCGTCTAGCCAGGGCTGCCCCTCTCACACAGCGTCTGCGAGCCCTTTGCACATAATGCTGAAACTGAGGGTTGGCACCCCATGCAGCCCCCATAATATACTGGCAAACAATGACCTCACAATGAAGGCGAATTGCCAAGCTCTGGCCTGAAGCCAAAAATACCTCTCCTATGTTGGGCCAAAGCAGTAAGCTCTCTTCCTTGGTCTCTGTCCATAAATCCGTTGCACAAGAGTGATTGCTGCAAAATGGCTGGCCTTTACAGTTCAGGGTAAGTGCCCTTTAATTTGCGCTCCCCGCGGCCCGCATGGTCTCTGCTGCGTTCCATTTCACAGTTCTTAGTACCGCCATGCCCACATTGGGTGGGCGCGACTGAAGTTCCGGATTGGGGCGCACAAAGGGCGTTGCACGAGGAAATGACGTCATAATCTGCGCGCGCAGCTGAGCGCGCGCAAACACTTTGCGCCGGCGCTAAATGTCTACTGAAGTTGGGCGTAGGCGCAGATCGCGCTGCGCCCGGCCGCTAAGTGCCTAGCGCTCGAGATCTACTCCTCCTAAGGCGCTAACGGCTGGCGCACGCAACTGAATTTCTAGGCCCATATATATAAAACATTAGATTCCAATTTAATCTTTAGTTGCCAGAATTTTGGTGGAGAGAAGAAATGTCGACCAATAACCATTGACTATAGAGAGGTCAATACAATACTTCCAATACATTGGGCTATTGTGCGTGATCCACCCTTTGCCTTTACTATAATCTCCTCCTACTTCAATGTTTCTGATTCCTTTCATGGTCTCCCTTCTCAGGATTTGAAGAGCTTCCTATTCATCGGGACTGAGAGTGCAGAGGTCTGGGAGTTCATCACCTGTCTCCAATTTCCCTCAAAAGCAAAATACTGCGGGTGTCGGACATCTGATTAAAACAGAAAATGCTGGAAAACATTCAGCGCGTCAGGCAGCATCTGTGAAGAGAGAAGCAGAGGTATCATTTCTCTTTCTGCTATCTTGCCCTTGAAAACAATGCAAAAAGTGAGAATTATCAGTGAGAATTTGCTACGAAACAGAGTAAAGCCCTAGTGTCAGCAAACAGGCCATAATGAAGGCGATGACTGAAAACAATATGAGGCGTTTAATGGGGAGAATGCACGTAAGGCTATATATACAGCAACATTCCGTCCGGGTGAAGACCGAAAGTGTAAAGGGCACATGGCGGCTTCCTGGCCATTCCCTTCCTTTCCAGAATCTTTTCCACTTATTCTATGTTGTTCTTCAACCTGGCACCAGGGAGGTAACCTACCATTCAGAATTCCAGTTGAGAACTGCAAGAAAGCTCTCCATTCCCTTGGCTATAAAATCTCCTATTATTCTTCTATTCTCTCTGCCTCTGACCCCTTCTGGGTAGTCCCTTGGTCCACTGTGCCATAATGTTGCTCGGGATTACCTTCCCCCGAATCACTCTCGCTGTTCCCTTCATACTTGTCCAGCACTATGTATCTGTTGGACATTTCCAGGAGCTCAGATGGTTTTGCACCTGTGAGTCCCATCCCCCTCTACTGTGTAGCATTGCCTTTTAAGTGATCACAGTCTGGAGTGTATGATCCAAAAATCCCTCATCCTCTTTGCTGTTGTGGAATATGACCATTCTCTGCTTGAGCATAGATCCTCTGCTCCAGGGACTTCATTTTCCTACATTTAGTGTAAATGTGCTACCTCTGGAAACACCGAGGACCCACATAATTATACACTACACATAAGAGTCTCCTGCATTGCCAGCCCTCTGTGTCTACCTTAAAATTGTAGACAGTGGGCTGGATTTTAATTCAGGGCGGGCTGGGGTCGTGTAATCCGCATTTCATGTTATCCACACGAATCTAAATCGATGTGGGAGATTGATGCGAATTTAACCTAATTGATCAATTGAGTTCCAGCGTGTGGGAACCCATGGCAAATGAGTTTTTCCAGTCTGAAAGGCGGGATGGAGGCGGGGTTGGGCCCGCCCGCCAGTTTTTGCAATTTTAACCCTCCACACGCCTCCAATCCCGCCTCCATGGCCCAATGAAAATCTTGCCCAGTGTGTCTGAATTTCCACCAGTACCAAACTCTCGCAAGAATCACATTCTGCTTTCTCGGTCCACACAAGTATTAATTGTAAAATAAAACCTCTTGTCCAACTGCACGTCATGGCTGAACTCTTACAGAAGCTAAATTCAACAAGGTCCTGGCCTTTCACTCGCCAATGGCCTCTTGCAGCTGCTCCTCTATCTAACTTCCAATAGAAGCACTTCTGCAACTTCAGCAGAAAAGCTGCCCTCCAGCAGACCTGACAGACATTAATTCCAATTTGCTTCTTCCAGAATTTCTGATGTGCTGGCACCTTTAAGCAGCTGCTGACCTCTTGCGTTCTCTATCACAGTGTTTTCCAATGTTAGCCACGAGCCACAGGTGGCTAATTGGGAATCCAGATGTGTCTAATTGTGCATTTCTGATTCAGGAGTAAAAAATGAATAATAAACACCGTCTGGCATGTCACCTCAATGCTCATAGTCGTATGGTGTATGCATGTGTGCTTTAACCTTTTTACGCGGTTGTTGGTAAAATGCTCAGCCAAACAGCAGAGTGTGTGTGTTTTCTGATCATTGTGAGTGCTTTGACTGTATTGTGTGTATGTAAAGCGTTTTTGACTAAAATTAGTGCCTGTGGCTAAAAGGAGCTCTCCATTGCCACAGCCGTGGCTAGTCTATTGGACAACACTACTGTAGCAGACGCAAGCTCCCAGAAGCTTTATTAAAGGTCAGGACCACACCACAAGTATTAAAGTTAGGCTGACTGTGGTGGGGAGTGGGGTGGGGGAAGGGCTCAGCCCAATTGACTTTGGGCAGGCTTTAATGGTGTCTGGCTATTCTGCTGTTTGGTTTTTCAATTGAAACACTAGCAGTGGAGCAGTGGCAGCAGCGAGGAGGCAGAGTATAAATCGAGCAGGAGGCCCAGAGAGAGCATAGACTGGAGCAGCGACAGTGAGGAGGCGGAGTATAAATCGAGCGGGAGGCCCAGAGAGAGCGTAGACTGGAGCAGCAGTGGCAGTGAGGAGGTGGAGTATAAATCAAGCGGGAGGCCCAGAGAGAGCGTAGACTGGAGCAGCGGTGGCAGTGAGGAGGCAGTGTATAAATCGAGCAGGAGGCCCAGAGAGAGTGTAGACTGGAGCAGCGACAGTGAGGAGGCGGAGTATAAATCGAGCAGGAGGCCCAGAGAGAGCGTAGACTGGAGCAGCGGTGGCAGTGAGGAGGCGGAGTATAAATCAAGTGGGAGGCCCAGAGAGAATGTAGACTGGAGCAGCGGTGGCAGTGAGGAGGCAGTGTATAAATCGAGCAGGAGGCCCAGAGAGAGTGTAGACTGGAGCAGCGGCAGTGAGGAGGCAGAGTATAAATCGAGCAGGAGGCCCAGAGAGAGCGTAGACTGGAGCAGCGGTGGCAGTGAGGAGGCAGAGTATAAATCGAGCAGGAGGCCCAGAGAGAGTGTAGACTGGAACAGCGGTGGCAGTGAGGAGGCGGAGTATAAATCGAGCAGGAGGCCCAGAGAGAGCGTAGACTGGAGCAGCGGCAGTGAGGAGGCGGAGTATAAATCGAGCAGGAGGCCCAGAGAGAGTGCAGACTGGAGCAGTGGCAGCGAGGAGGCAGAGTATAAATCGAGCAGGAGGCCCAGAGAGAGTGTAGACTGGAACAGCGGTGGCAGTGAGGAGGCGGAGTATAAATCGAGCAGGAGGCCCAGAGAGAGCGTAGACTGGAGCAGCGGCAGTGAGGAGGCGGAGTATAAATCGAGCAGGAGGCCCAGAGAGAGCGTAGACTGGAGCAGCGGTGGCAATGAGGAGGCAGAGTATAAATCGAGTGGGAGGCCCAGAGAGAGTGTAGACCGGAGCAATGGCAGTGAGGAGGCAGAGTATAAATCGAGTGGGAGGCCCAGAGAGTGTGTAGACTGGAGCAGCGGTGGCAGCGAGGAGGCGGAGTATAAATCGAGCAGGAGACCCAGAGAGAGTGCAGACTGGAGCAGCGGCAGCGAGGAGGCAGAGTATAAATCGAGCAGGAGGCCCAGAGAGAGTGCAGACTGGAGCAGCGACAGCGAGGAGGCAGAGTATAAATCGAGCAGGAGGCCCAGAGAGAGTGCAGACTGGAGCAGCGACAGCGAGGAGGCAGAGTATAAATTGAGCAGGAGGCCCAGAGAGAGCGTAGACTGGAGCAGCGACAGCGAGGAGGCAGAGTATAAATCGAGCAGGAGGTCCAGAGAAAGCGTAGACCAGAGCAGCGACAGCGAGGAGGTAGAGTATAAATCGAGTGGGAGGCCCAGAGAGTGTGTAGACTGGAACAGTGGTGGCAGCGAGGAGGCGGAGTGACATGAATCTTGTCATTCATGTGGAAATTACATGAAATAATACTGGGCGGCCTGCTGGTGACGCTGTCCAGGGAGAGTATAAATACTTGGCATGGGCCCAGCTTGCTCAGGATATTCTTTAACAGGAACTAGTGAAGGACACAACTAGATCTCCATGTTGAAAACAGTTGATTAAAGCTTTGTTTAATACTCAGACCAAGTGCCTCGTGGTTTTCTTATGTCACGGAGTATAAATCGAGTGGGAGGCTCAGAGAGAGCATAGACTGGAGCAATGGTAGCGAGGAGGCGGAGTATAAATCAAGCGGGCGATCCAGAGAGGGTGTAGACTGGAGCAGCGGCAGCGAGGAGGCGGAGTATAAATCGAGCGGGAGGCCCAGAGAGTGCAGACCGGATCAGCGGCAGCGAGGAGGCAGAGTATAAATCGAGCGGGAGGCCCAGAGAGAGCGTAGACTGGAGCAGCGACAGCGAGGAGGCAGAGTATAATTCAAGCGGGAGGCCCAGAGAGAGCATAGACTGGAGCAGCGGCGGCAGTGAGGAGGCTGCGTATAAATCAAGTGGGAGGTCCAGAGAGAGTGCAGACCGGATCAGTGACACCGAGGAGGCGGGGAACCGCCAGCGAAAACAACAACAACAAAAGCAACAACTGCAAAACGGCTAAAGTGATGTCACAACCAGGGAAGGAGCTGATTGGTGAGTAGCTGGTAAGTGTTTCTAGTTAATAGTTTATTAAGCAAAGGCATGGCAGGGCAGCTCAGTCCTGTGGCATTCACATCCTGTGCCATGTGGGGACTCCAGGACACATTCCGTGTCCTGGACAACCACATGCGCAGGAAGTGTCATCAGCTGGAGGAGCTCGAGTTCTGGGTTTTGGAGCTTGAGCAGCAGCTAGCGTCACTGCGGTGCATCCGTGAGGCTAAGAGCTATGTGGATAGCACGTTTCAGGAGGTGGTCACCCTGCAGATAAAGAGTGTGCAGGCAGAAAGGGAACAGGGGACCATCAGACAAAAAAGAAGAACCAGGCAGGGGGTGCAGGAGTCCCCCGAGTGCATCTCATTCTCCAACCAGTATTCAGTACTGGTGAGTACTGGTGAGGGTAATGGTTCCTCTGGGAAGTATAGCCAGAGCCAAGTCTGCAGCACCACAGGTGGCTCAGCTGTACGGAAGGGAGGAAGAAGAGTGGGAAAGCAATAGTGGTAGGGGATTTGATAGTTAGGGGAGCAGAAAGGCGTTTCTGCGGCCGCAGACGTGACTCCAGGATGGCATGTTGCCTCCCTGGTGCCAGGGTCAAGGATGTTACCGAGCAGCTGCAGAACATTCTGAGGCGGGAGGGTGAACAGCTAGAGGTCATGGTCTATGTTGCATCCGTGTATAATAAGACACAGACTGCGGAGAACGGTACAACAGGTGTTTACTCAACGTGGCTCACACTGCAACTGATTGTACAGATTACTACTCAGTGCTATATACAGGTGTGGTCACTGCCGGTACTGCAGTATACATGAGCTGTAAAAAGTAGTTCCCCCCTTATAAAGGTATATACATTACAATTCCTCCCCTTTTAGATTAACAGTACCATAACACTCATTTAACAATTAAATATCAAACTAATTACAATTAACACTTTAACATGCAACATTAGCTGAAAATAGTCTATTTATATATTCAGTCTTTGGGGAGGCTTCCTGATCCTTTCTGGATAGCGCCTTTCCCGAGTGTCTTGCTCTTGGTGCGGAGGCGATTCTGGCCCCCTGTCGTCGGTTGGTTCATCAGCTTCCGATGCTACTGATTCTGGGGTAGATGCGACCTGTACGTTGGGTTCATCACCAGGTACGTATGGGCGAGGCATGGGGTTGACTTGTTCCTGTGACTCTAGGATCTGGTCAGCATGGCGTCTCACGATGCTCTCCCCAACGTCCACTGTGTACATTAGTGGGCCCTGCCGTGTGCATATCGTTCCTGGCTGCCATTTTTCTGTTCGGTAGTCGCGGGCCAAGACTGGTTGCCCTACATTGAAGCTTCTTGTTGGCTTCTCATGGATGTGCTGGAATTGCTTACTCTCAACATCTCTTCGTACGTTTGGTCTGAGCAAATCCAGGCGAGATCTTAACCTTCGGTTAAAGAACATCATGGCTGGGGCCTGGTTGGTGACTGCATGTGTCGCATTCCGGTAGGCGAACAGGAAATTGTCCACCTTATGCTGCAGCGGAATGTTGTCATTGTACATAGCCTTTATTGCCTTCTTAAAGGTTTGTACGAACCTCTCAGCCAATCAATTTGTGGCTGGATGATACGGGGCGGATGTGTAATGCCTTACCCCATTCTTTTTCAAGAACCTCCGGAACTCTTCGGACACAACTGTGGTCCGTTGTCGGAGCAAATCTGTTCTGGCAAGCCATTCCTGGCAAAAATGGTCCGTAGGACTGCAATAGTTTTCTCCGTGGTGGTGGAGGACATTTTGATGACCTCAGGCCATTTCGAGTGCGCATCCACGGCTATTAAAAACATTGAGTCCATGAATGGACCAGCAAAATCAATATGCACCCATTGCCATGGAGATGAGGGCCACTCCCATGGGTGTAGAGGGGCCTGTGGTGGTGCATTTTGGACTTTCTGGCATCCTGAGCAGCTCTTGGTCAGGTCCTCAATTTGATTATCGATTCCCAGCCACCACACATAAGCCCTGGCTAGGCTTTTCATTTTTACCCCTCCCAGATGACCCTCATGAAGCTCATTGAGCACTCTATCCCTTAACTTGGGTGGAATTACCACTCGGGATCCACACATCAAGGTCCCCCGGCACACTGACAGCTGTTCTCTCCTTGTCGAGAATGCTGGCAACAGTGAGTCGCCATGTGCTGGCCATCCCTTCACCGTCAAATGATATACCCGAGACAGTGTCGGGTCATTTCGGGTTTCCTTTTCAATACAAGCGTTAGTTACCGGTAGGTATTCAACTATAGTCGAATGGAATATTTCGACAGGATCCACTGCTGGTGCTTCCTCCGCAGTAGGCAGTGGCAGGCGTGATAGCCCATCAGCATTTCCATGCTGTTTCGTGCCCTTATATTCAATCTCATAGTGGTGCGCCCCTAGAAAAATTGACCATCTTTGTAATGGTTGCGCAGTCACCACCGGAACGCCCTTCTTCGGATTAAAAATGGAGACAAGAGGCTGGTGATCAGTCAGCAAGGTGAATTTCTGCCCGTGCAGATAGTGATTGAACTTTTTCACTCCCCACACTAGGCTGAGGGCCTCCCTGTCAATCTGGGCGTAGTTACGCTCGGCTGAGATTAGTGATCATGACGCAAAGGCTATTGGCCTCTCTGATCCGTCCGAGAATTTGTGCGACAGCACCGCTCCAATGCCGTAGGGTGACGCATCACATGCCAACCGAATTGGTAATGCCGGGTTGTAATGGGCCAATACCTCTTTTGATGTGATTAGTGTTTTGCTCTTCTGGAAAGCTCGTCTACATTCGTCACTCCACTTCCTTGGCACCCCAGTTTGCAGTAGGGTGTTCAGTGGGTGTAGTATTGTAGACAAATTTGGCAAGAATTTATGGTAGTAGTTTACCAGCCCGAGGAACGACCTCAGTTGTGACACATTTTCCGGTGCTGGAGCCTTGACTACTGCCTCAATCTTCTCTGCGGACTTATTGTAACCCCTCTTCATCAATAACGTGGCCACAATACGAGATCTGTTTTCTAAAAAACTCGCATTTGGGGTGGTTAGCTTGGAGCTCATATTCCTGCAATCTAGTGAGCACCTGCTCCAGGTTGGTAAGGTGATCACTGTCATTTTCGCCCGTGACCAGGATGTCGTCCAAATAACACTGGGTCCCTGGGATCCCTTGCAGGGCTTGTTCCATTGCCCTCTGCCAAATAGCCGGAGCTGATGCTACCCCAAATACCAGCCAGTTGTATTGGTAGAGACCTTTATGGGTGTTGATTGTGAGGTATTTTTTTGATGCTTCTTCTACCTCCATTTGCAGATATGCCTGGGCCAGATCAATCTTAGTGAAGCTTTTCCCTCCAGGTAGCGAGGCGAAAATATCTTCAATCCGCGGAAGTGGATATTGTACAGTGTGAAGGACCGGGTTCACTATTATCTTAAAGTCCCCATGGATGCGAACCTTCCTTGGTTCCCCAGGCGTGCTGCTCAATGACTTTTTCATCACAGGGATGATGGGTGTAGCCCACTCGCTCCAGACTACCTTGGACAATACACCTGAACGTTCCAGACTGTCCAGCTCTGCTTTGACGACTGGGCGGATCGGTCTGGCCTTAAAAAATTTTGGGCTTGTGTTTTCTTCAATTTTAATCGTCGCTGTCATGCCTTTTAGTGTTCCGAGTCCTTGCTGGAACACTTCTTTCGCGTCAGTTAGGATCTTTGACAGTCGCCCAGGTGTGACGTCGTCATCCTTTTTGTCAGCCACAGTCAGTGCCTGTATGGAATGCCAATCCAGTTGTATTTTCCGGATCCATTCACATCCCAATAATGGTGGTCCACCATCTTGCAATACATACAGGTCTAGTTTTGGTGTTTCCTTACCGTTATATATAACGGTCACCCTTATTTTTCCTTTGGGGTCGACTTTTTGCCCCGTGTACGTCTTCAAAATAATTTTTGTGTCTCTCAAGGGTATGTGTGAGAATAGCCGCTCATAGTCCCGTCGGTTTATGACTGTTAGGGCTGATCCTGTGTCCAATTCCATCTTTACCTGGACTCCTGCTAACTTGAGAGTGACCCAAATGGTTCGGTGATCCTCCGTTGTGATCACATTATGTAGTTTCAGACAACTCAGTTCCCTGCTTTCGGAGTCGTTATCACTCTTTTGTTCATCTGAACTATTCTCCATCATCTTATGTACCTTCTTGTACTTTCCTTTGGTAGGTTTCTTATTGCTGGTTTTCTTTCCCGACCTGCAGACTCGTGCTATGTGTCCTACTTTTCCACACTGTCTGCACACTTTGTCTTTGAACCAGCAATCATTCTGGTCGTGTGTTGTTCTGCCGCAGCGATAGCACTTCTCTGTTCCATATGACATTTCGTTTGTGCCATATTCTTGCAGTCTCTGTTGCATCTCTGCAGCGCCCCGTGCTGCTGCTTCATATGATACCGCAATGCTGAAAGCCTTTTCCAGCGTAAGGTCCTTTTCAGATAAAAGCCGTTTCTAGGTTCCTTCCCTTTGAAGCCCACACACAAACTTGTCCCTTAATGTATCTGTCAGTCCCGCTCCAAACTGGCAGTGTTTCGATAGTTTGCGCAGTTCTGTTAAATAATCAGCATTGCTTTCATCCTTATGCTGGCTCCGTTTGTGAAACTTGAATCTTTCTGCTATCAGCAGCGGTGTGGGGTTTAAATGTTCCTTTAGTATCGTTACTATGTCTTCAAAACTCTTTTCCATTGGCTTCGTTGGGGTTACTAGATTTCGTAATAAACCATACGTCTTTGCACCCATTAAATTTAACAATACCGACGCTTTCTTGTCATCTGACACCTCATTTGCCTTGCAGTACACCTCTATTCATTCGACATATGTAGTCCAATCTTCGACTTCATTGTCAAATGCGGTGATGCTGCCACTCCTCGGCATTTTGGGTGTGGTTTAAAATGGCGTCTCCCAATGGCTTAAAATGGCGTCTCCCGCGCTTTCCTTCCTCCCCCGCTGCTGCCAACGCCGCTCCCGGCGGTTCTCGTGGCAATGGTGGCGCCCTGTAGGTTTCACGCGCTTCCCCTGCGCTGCTGCCAACGCCGCTCTCGGCGGTCCTCGTGGCAATGGCGGCACCTCGCGGGTTTCTGCGCGTCTCTCTCTCCCTCTCTCCGACGCTGCTCGGCCCCTGAACACCAGCTGCTCCCTGTGCGCTCTGCCCACTCTCTCTCTCCCCCGTCGACGCTGCTCGGCCCTTTGCTGTGCCGCTCGGTCGGGCTCTAGCCCGCCGCTGTCCGGGAAGGGTCTGCGCACTACCTGTTGCCAGCCCGTTTCGTTGGACCACTTCGACTGGAAAGCCAAGCCTGGCTCTCGACAGCCTCCCCCGCAATTCTCGAGTCTCTGCTTGATGACTGGGCGGTTGCCCGTGGTCGACGTCCGAGTCTCTGGCCTTGACCTCCAATCCACTGATCTCCAGGAACGAATCCCCAGGAGGTGATGCAGAGTTGCAGGTAGGTTTGAACCTGCCTCATCGCCAATGTTGTGTCCGTGTATAATAAGACACAGACCGCGGAGAACGGAACAACGTGGCTCACACTGCAACTGACTGTACAGATTACTACTCAGTGCTATATACATGTGTGGTCACTGCTGGTACTACAGTATACATGAGCTGTAAAAAGTAGTTCCCCCCTTAAAGGTATATACATTACAGTCTATATTGTTACCAACGAAATAGGTAGCCACATAGGAATATGATGTTGTGGCAATAACTGAGACTTGGCTCAAAAAAGGGCAGGATTGGGTATTAAATATTCCTGGTTATAAAATGTTCAGGAAAGTGAGTGAAGGAAGATAGGAGGTGGTGTGGCAGTATTGATCAAGGAGAATGTTACAGTGCTGGAGAGGGAGGATATCCTTGAGGGGTTAAGGACAGAATCTATAAGTTAAGAAATAATAGTGGTGCCATTAAACTACTAGGTGTATTCTATAGACCACTAAATAGAGGGAAAGATATGGAGGAGCAAATTTGCAGAGAAATTACAGAGAGGTGCAAGAACTATAGAGCAGTAATAATGAGGGACTTCAACTGTCCTAATATAGACTGAGAACATAATAGTGTTAAGGGCAGAGAAGGGGAAGAATTTCTGAAGTGTGTTCAGGAGAACTTTCTTGATCAGTATGTTTCCGGCCCGACGAGGGAGGAGGCATTGCTGGATCTGGTTCTGGGGAATAAGTTAGGTCAAGTGGAGCAAGTATCAGTAGGTGAACATTTAGTTAACAGCGATCATAATATCATAAGGTTTAGAGTAGCTATGGAAAAGGACAGGGAGCAATCTAGAGTAAAAATGTTTAACTGGGGGAAGGCCAATTTCAGTGGGATTAGAACGGCTCTGGCCCAGGTAAACTGGAATCAACGATTGGCAGGCAAAACTGTAATGGAACAATGGACTGCCTTTAAAGAGGAAATAGTTCAGGTACAGTTGAAGTACATTCTCACTAGTGGGAAAGCAGGGCAACTAAAGTCAGGGCTCCCTGGATGACAAAAGAGAGAGAGAATATGATGAAGCAGAAAAGGAGCGCATATGACAGATGTCAGGTTGCAAATACATCTGAGAATCAGGCTATATATAGAAAGGTTAGAGAAGTGAAAAAGAAAATAAGAGGGGCAAAGAGAGGGTTTGAGAATAGAATGGCAGCCAACATAAAAGGTAATCAAAAAGCCATATAAATAGTAAAAGGGTAGTAAGAGGAGAGGTGGGGCCAATTCGGGACCAAAAAGGAGACCTATGCATGGAGGCAGAGGGTATGGCTGAGGTACTAAATGAGTACTTTGCATCTGTCTTCACCAAGGAAGTGGATGCTGCCATAGACATAGTAAAGGAGGAGGTAGTGGAGATACTTGATAGGATAAAAGATGATAAAGAGGAGGTATTAGAAAGGCTGGCTGTACTTAAAGTAGATAAATCACCAGGAGTGGATGGGATGCATCCTAGGATGTTAAGGGAATTGAGGGAGGAAATCGCAGAGGTACTGGCCATAATATTCCAATCCTCTTTAGATACGGGGATGGTGCCAGAGGACTGGAGAATTGCAAATTTTACACCATTGTTCAAAAAAGGGTGTAATGATAAACCCAGCAACTACAGACCAGTCAGTTTCACCTCGGTAGTGGGGAAGCTTTTGGAAACAGTAATCAGGGACAAAATAACCAATCACTTGGACAAGTGTGGAATAATTAAGGAAAGCTAGCACAGGTTTGTTAAAGGCAATTGTAGCGGTTCGTGTTGATTGCCACTAAATAAGAGAATTTGACTTCGACGAACTATTAACAAGTTGTTTATTTACAGGAACAGACTAATTACATCAGGTAAGATGGCAGGTAAGATGGCTGACTGTAGGAGCACAGTGGTATAGGTCTTGTCCCAGCGGGGACACCACGAGGACTGAGTTCGCAGTCCTGTGGGGAGCGTGATGACGTCATCACGTTTGTGTTGTGACGTCATCACGTTGTTCGCTTTTCCCGCGCTTAGGGCATCACGTGATGCGCGTCGCTGCGTCGCTGGCCGTTGAGGCCGAAGTCGGGAGCGGGAGCTGGAGGCCAGACTGAGCCGGTGCTTGCTGCGGGAACGGAAGATCGCGTCACTCCCGTCGGCTGGCCGATGCGGCCGAAGATGCTAGGCCGGGCTGTGCCAGCGGCCGTCCTGGAAGGCCGAGTCAGGCCGGCAGCTGCCGCACGCACGTCATGCTGTACGTGACGTGATGTCAGCACGCTAGGGCACGTCTTAAAGGGGCAATGGCCCCAACAAGTAAGTTAAAAGGGCAACGGCCCCAAAAGGTAAGTTAAACATACAGTAAGGTAAGTTAAAGGGAATTATGTGTCTTTATGTAAGGTACAACCGATGGTACCGCCACATGGGCCCCCCCAGAATTCGCTTTAACGAAAGTCCAAGGATGAGATGGTCTGACGCTGGTGGTCTCGGCGGTCGTGCTGTCTCGGCTTGGCGAGCGAGTTCCGAAGATGCTGCTCGTGAGGGGATCCGTACGTGCATCGTGGCGAATAAAGTGTATCCGTCAGGCGAAGGACCGTGGAGACGTGCGAAACAGCAGGCCTTGTCAGAGTGACGGGCAGGTTGCGCGGACGCGGGCGATGACTCTGTTGATGTTGGAACAAGTCCTTGTTATAACGAACTCTGCAGGAGCGCCAAACGAACGTTCCAGAAGGACTTGACAGGCGAGGTGAGTGAACTCGCCGACAGGTGAGCGAAACCTTCAGGAGGCTGGAACACGCAGAACGGTGCATGCCATAGTGCTACGACGTTAACACAACAGAGGGTGAAGAGTTACTGCGTTAACCTGTGATCTGTGAGGCTAGCAACTTTCGCATGGCTGATCGCGGCCGCAAGATGCCCGTTGGACCCATCCTTGATGTGTGCAGCTTCAGTAGACGTTTACGTTTGTTAAAGGGAAAACTGGAGAAAGGGTGGCAACGGTCCAGGTTGTTGTTGCTTTCAGGAGGGGTTAACTCTGCCTGGAGGGCGGCAACACTTGTAACAGTTGTAGATTTAGGAGAAAACAGCCGGGAGGGCGGCACGCTTTTTGTTCACGCCGAATCGTGTAGTAGGTAACACAACCAGCAGGCTGAAGGGCTGGTGCGTCGGCGGCGGGGAAGGAGTCGTCGGTGTTCACGAGGGATGGGTTCTGGTGGTTCGCGAGGGATGGGTCCTCGTGGGCGAGGAGTGCGTCCTCGTGTTTTGCGGGGGTGAGTCCTCGTGGTATCCCCGCAGGGCGCGCTCCGATTTTGCGGGCCCGAACATGCTGTACCCCACGCTTGGAGAGATGTATACTTGCTGTCGCTGTGGACGTAGAGGCGGACGATCCGTGAGGCGGTAGAATAGTCGAATACGGGGGCCGTGAGCACGTGCATGGTCTGTGCCACATCAATGTTCTCGGCGAACGGGGCTTCTACCTTCATAAAGCACGAGGGAGACTGTGGCTCCCTGGATTGCGGTAGTGACAGCGGAATGGCTGAAGCTTCCATAGCGTGCTTCATTTGTGAAAGATGTTCACAAACCCACCAATTGTAGCGCTGGTGGTCGACGGTTGCCGTTGGTCGTGCTCTACCTCTGTAAAATCGTTCGTGGAAAATGGGCTCACCTCCAAGCTGCGCTTCCTTTGCGAAGATGTTCACAAAGACGGGGTCGTTTTTGGTGGAATCTGTAGTGTATGTACCTTTAAGAGAGAACTACTTTTACAGCTCCTGTATACTGTAGAACTGGCAGTGACCACACCTGTATATAAGCCTTGAGCATGCCTCTCTACCCCAGTCTTGAGACTACCCTACTCCAGTAAATACCTGTTGATTGTTAAGTAACAGCATCCGTGTGGTTATTGAAAAACATCATACTCTCAGAATCATGGATCTAACAGTGGCGACGAGTGTCGATTCGAATCTACCTGCAACTCTACATTTCACTTCGAGGATTCACTCCGGGAGGGCAGTGGAAGAAAATCGAGGCCAGAAACACGGGCGTCGACCACGAGCAACCGCCCAGTCGTCCGGCAGAGAGTGAACATCGCAGGGGAGGCTGTGGAGAGCCGGGCTTGGTTCCCCAGCCACGACGATCAGCAATAGACTGACGACAGGTACTGCGCAGACCCTTCCCGGACAGCGGCGGCTGGAGCCGACCGACGGCGGAGAGAAAGCCGAGCAGCGTCGACGGGGTAAGACAGAGGGTGAAGCGCACAGGGCGCAGCCGGGGGTTGAAAACCGAGCGGCGTCGAGGAAAAACAAAACGGAGAGAGAGAGGGTAAAGCAACAGCCGGGTTCAGGACCGAGTGGCGGAAACGGGAAAGGCGCACAAAAAAAAAAGAACGCGCAGAGCACAGCCAGGGCTCAAGGGCTGAACAGTGTCCATGGGGAGAAGAAGGGAGAGCGCGGGAGACGCCATTGAGCCGCGGAGAAGAAGGAAGAGCGCAGGAGACGCCATTTTTAGAAGCCGCAGCGGAGAAGAAGGGTGAGCGCGGGAAGGAAGGAAAGTGCGGGAGACGCCATTTTGTGCCAGCGGAGAAGGGGAAGCGCGGGAGATGCCATTTTTGACAGTTAAATCACACCCAGGGATGCAGAAGAGTGGCAGTATCTCGACATTCGACAATGAAGTCGAAGATTGGGCGACATATGTGGAACGTATTGAGGTGTACTGCAGGGTGAATGAAGTGCCAGATGCTAGGAAAGCACTGGTTTTGTTAAATTCCATGGGTGCAAAAACTTATGGGTTACTGCGAAACCTAATAACCCCAGAGAAGCCTGTGAACAAGAATTTTGAAAGCATAGTAGAAATCCTACAGGACCACTTAAACCCCACACCGCTGCTGATAGCAGAACGATTTAAGTTCCATAAAAGGAACCAACACAAAGACGAAAGCAATGCTGAGTGCCTAACGGAACTGCGCAAGCTATCGAAACACTGCCAGTTTGGAGCGGGACTAGCAGATACGTTAAGGGACAAGTTTGTGTGTGGGCTGCAAAGTGAAGGAACCCAGAAACGGCTTCTATCAGAAAAGGATCTTACGCTGGACAAGGCTTTCAGTATGGCAGTATCACACGAAGCAGCCGCAAGGGGCGCTGCAGAGATACAACGGAGACCGCAAGAATATGGCACCAATGAAATGTCCTATGGAACAGGGAATTTCTATCGCTGCAGCAGAACAACACATGACCAGAAGGATTGTTGGTTCAAGGACCAAGTGTGCAGACAGTGTGGAAAAGCAGGACACATAGCAAGAGTCTGCAGGTCTGGGAGAAAACCAACAGTAAGAAATCTCCACAGGAGAAGTACAAAAATGTACACCAGGTGATGGACAGTAGTTCAGACGAACAGAAATGTGACACAGACTCCGGAAGCAAGGAGCTGGGTTGTCTGAAACTACATAAGGTAACCAAAATGGAGGATCACCAGACTATCTGGGTTACACTCAAGATAGACGGAGTCCAAGTGAAAATGGAATTGGACACAGGATCAGCCCTAATAGTCATAAACCAAAGGGACTACAAGCGGCTATTTTCACATATACCCTTGAAAGCTACAGAGATTGTCTTGAAGACGTACACGGGGCAAAAAGTCTACCCCAAAGGAAAAATAAGGGTGAAAGTGATATATAAAGGCAAGGAAATACCTAAAATGGATATATATGTATTGCCAGATGGAGGACCACCACTGCTAGGATGTGAATGGATCCGGAAGATACAATTAGATTGGCATTCCATACAGGCACTGAAGGTTGAGGCCAAAAAGGATGACGACGTCACACCTGGACGACTGTCAAAAATGCTAACTGACGCAAAAGAAGTGTTCCAGGAGGGACTTGGAACAAAAAAGGCATAACAGCAACGATTAAAATAGAGGAAAATGCAAGCCCAAAGTTTCTTAAGGCCAGACCAGTGCCTTATGTGATCAGACCAGCTGTCGAAGCAGAGCTGGAAGGGTTGGAACGTTCAGGAGTACTGTCCAAAGTAGACTGGAGCGAGTGGGCTACACCCATCGTTCCTGTAATGAAGAGGTCGTTGAGTAATACGCCTGGGGAACCAAAGAAGGTCCGCATCTGTGGGGATTTTAAGGTGACAGTGAACCCAGTCCTTCACACGGTATAATATCCGCTTCCACGAATTGAGGATATTTTCGCCTCGCTATCTGGAGGTAAACGCTTCACCAAAATTGATCTAGCCCAGGCGTACTTGCAAATGGAGGTAGAAGAAGCCTCAAAACAATACCTTATGATTAACACTCATAAAGGTCTTTATCAATACAACCGGCTGGTGTTCGGGGTAGCATCGGCTCCGGCTATTTGGCAAAGGGCGATGGATCAAGTCCTGCAAGGGATTCCAGGGAAGCAGTGTTATTTGGACGACATCCTGGTCACGGGCGAAAATGACAGTGATCACCTCGCCAACTTGGAGAAGATGCTCACCAGATTAAAGGAATATGGGCTACGAGCTAATCGCCACAAGTGCGAGTTTTTCCAGAAGCAGATCTCGTATTGTGGCCACGTCATCGATGAAGAGGGGTTACATAAGTCCTCTTAAAAGATTGAGGCAGTAGTCAAGGCTCCAGCACCGGAAAATGTGTCACAACTGAGGTCGTTCCTCGGGCTGGTAAACTACTACCATAAGTTCTTACCAAATTTGTCCACGGTATTACACCCACTGAACACCCTACTGCAAAAAGGGGTACCATGGAAGTGGAATGACGAACGTAGACGAGCTTTCCAGAAGTGTAAAGAATTGATCACATTAAAAGAGGTGTTGGCCCATTTCAACCCAGCACTACCAATTCGTTTGGCATGTGATGCATCACCCTATGGTATTGGAGCGGTGCTGTCGCACAAATTCCCAGACGGGTTGGAGAGGCCAGTAGCCTTTGCGTCTCGGTCACTAACCTCAGCCGAGTGCAACTACGCTCAGATTGACAGGGAGGCCCTCAGCCTAGTATGGGGAGTAAAAAAATTCAACCACTATCTGCATGGGCAGAAGTTCACCTTGCTGACTGACCACCAACCACTTGTCTCCATCTTTAATCCTAAGAAGGGCGTTCCAGTAATGACGGCACAACAGTTTCAAAGATGGTCCCTGTTTCTAGGGGCGAATCAATATGAAATAGAATATAAAGGCACGAAACAGCATGGAAACGCTGATGGGCTATCGCGCCTGCCACTGCCTACTGTGGAGGAAGCACCAGCAGTGGACCCTATCGAGATATTTTATTCATCAATAATTGAACGATTGCCAGTAATGAACGCGGATACAGAGAAGGAGACCCGCAATGATCCGACGTTGTCTCGGGTATATGATTTGACGGTGAGGGGATGGCCAACACATCTCATCTCACTGTTGCCAGCATTCTCATCCAGAAGAGAACAGCTGTCAGTATGCCAGGGGACAGTGATGTGTGGATCCAGAGTGTTGATTCCACCCAAGTTAAGGGAGAGAGTGCTAAATGAGCTACATGAAGGTCATCTGTGGGGAGTGAAAATGAAAAGCCTTGCTAGGGCTTATGTGTGGTGGCCGGGAATCGATCAACAAATCGAAGACCTAACCAAGAGCTGCTCAGGATGCCAGAAGGTCCAAAATGCACCACCACATGCCCCTCTACACCCATGGGAGTGGCCCTCCTCTCCATGGCAATGGGTGCATATTGATTTTGCTGGTCCATTCATGGACTCAATGTTCTTAATAGCAGTGGATGGTCATTCAAAGTGGCCTGAGGTGATAAAAATGTCCTCAACCACTACAGAGAAAACGATTGCAGTCCTACGGACCATATTTGCCAGAAACGGCTTGCCAGAGCAGATTTGCTCTGATAATGGACCACAGCTTGTGTCCGAAGAGTTTCGAAAATTTATGAGAAGGAATGGGGTAAGGCATTACACATCCGCCCCGTATCATCCTGCCACAAATGGATTGGCTGAGAGGTTCGTACAAACCTTTAAGAAGGCGATAAAGGCCATGTGCAACGATGAAATTCCACTACAGCATAAGGTGGACAATTTCTTATTAGCCTACCGAAACGCGACACATGCAGTTACCAACCAGACCCCGGCCATGATGTTCTTTAACCGAAGGTTGCGATCTCGTCTGGACTTGTTTAGACCAAATGTGCGAAGAAATGTTGAGGATAAACAATTCCAGCACATCAATGAGAAGCCGACAAGGAGCTTCAATGTAGGACAACCAGTCTTGGCCCGTGACTACCGAACAGAGAAATGGCAACCCGGAACGATATGCACACGGCAGGGGCCATTAATGTACACAGTGGATGTCGGGGAGAACATTGTGAGACGCCACGTTGAGCAGATCTTAGCGTCACAGGAACGAGTCAACCCCATGTCTTGCGTACCTGGGGATGAACCCGACATACCGGTAGCATCTACCTCTGAATCAGTGGCAGTGGAACCCGATGAACTAACCGATAAAAAGGGGCCAGAATCGCCTCCGCACCAAGAACAAGAACCTCAGGAAAGGCGCTATCCAGAAAGGATCAGGAAGCCGCCCCAAAGATTGGATCTATAAATGGACTATTGTTGTTTAATGTACATGTTAAAGTGTTAATTGTTATTTGAATATTATGGGTACCACTAATCTAAAAGGGGAGGAATTATAGTGTATGTACCTTTAAGAGAGAACTACTTTTACAGCTCCTGTATACTGTAGTACCGGCAGTGACCACACCTGTATATAAGCCTTGAGCATGCCTCTGTACCCCAGTCTTGAGACTACCCTACTCCAGTAAATACCTGTTGATTGTTAAGTTACAGCATCCGTGTGGTTATTGAAAAACATCATACTCTCAGAATCACGGATCTAACAGAATCGGTGTTAGGCGGTTGCTGTTCCGTGATTCTTCGTCGGTTGTGCGTTGGTCGTCTTGTGGGAAGACGAGGGTCAGGCTGCGCGTTGCTACCGTGAAAATCTCTCACGGATACGGGTTCACCAATTGTAGCGTTGGAATTGATGAGCTCCCGTACTCACGTCGTTGGGTCACCAATGTTGCGGTTCGTGTTGATCGCCACTAAATAAGAGAGTTTGACTTCGACGAACTATTAACAAGTTGTTCATTTACAGGAACAGACTAATTACATCAGGTAAGATGGCAGGTAAGATGGCTGACTGTAGGAGCACAGTGGTATAGGTCTTGTCCCGGCGGGGACTCCACGAGGACTGAGTTCGCAGTCCTGTGGGGAGCGTGATGACGTCATCACGTTTGTGTTGTGACGTCATCACGTTGTTCGCGTTTCCCACGCTTAGGGCGTCACGTGATGCGCATCGCTGCATCGCTGTCCGTTGAGGCCGAAGTCGGGAGCGGGAGCTGGAGGCCAGGCTGAGCCGGTGCTTGCCGCGGGAGCGGAAGATCGCGTCACTCCCGTCGGCTGGCCGATGCGGCCGAAGACGCTAGGCCGGGCTGTGCCAGCGGCCGTCCTGGAAGGCCGAGTCAGGCCGGCAGCCGCCGCACGCACGTCATGTTGTACGTGACGTGACGTCAGCACGCTAGGGCGCGTCTTAAAGGGGCAATGGCCCCAACGGGTAAGTTAAAAGGGCAACGGCCCCAAAAGGTAAGTTAAACATACAGTAAGGTAAGTTAAAGGGAATTATGTGTCTTTATGTAAGGTACAACCGATGGTACCGCCACACAATCATGTTTATCAAACTTGGTTGAGTTCCTTGATGAGGCAACAGAGAGGGTTGATGAGGGTAATATGGTTGACATGGTGTACATGGATTTCCAAAAGGCATTCGACAAAGTGTCACATAATAGGCTTGCCACCAAAGTTGAAGCCCATAGAATAAAGGGACAGTGGCAGCATGGATACAGAATTGGCTAAATGACAGGCAACATAGAGTAATGGTGAATGGTTGTTTTTCCGCCTGGAGGAAGGTACACAGTGGTGTTCCCGAGGGGTCGGTTCAAGGACCACTGCTTTTCTTGATATATATTAATGACTTGGATGTGGGTGTACAGGACATAATTCCAAAACTTGCAGATGACACAAAACTTGGAAGTATAGTGAACAGCGAGGAGGAGAGTGATAGACTTCAGGAAGACATAGACAGGCTGGTGAAATGGGCGGACACGTAGCAGATGAAATTTAACGCAGAAAAGTGTGAAGTGATACATTTTGGTAGAAAGAATGAGGAGAGGACATATAAACTAAATGGTGCAATCTTGAAAGGGGTGCACGATCAGTGAGACCTGGGGGTATGTGTGCACAAATCATTGAAGGTGGCAGGGCAGTTTGAGAAAGCAATTAAAAAGTTTTACTAGATCCTGGGCTTCATAAACAGAGGCATAGGGGGCGATTTTCTGATGTCGGAGGGGGCGGGTTTGGAGTCGGGAAAGGCGGCAAAATCAGAAACAATGAGGTCGGGTTCGGAACCCGCCTCCAACCCGCCTCCGCGGGATTTTGCCGGTGCCGGTTTTGGAGGTCGGGAAACGCTTCTGCCTCCAGCTGGCCATTGCGCTATTAAAGATCCTGAAATGCTCGTTAAGGGCCTCTCTTATTCCATCACCCTTCAGATAAAGGCTAACATTCCATTAGCCTTTTTGTACCTGCGCACTAGCTTTTAATTTGTGTAACTGGACACACATCTTTCCTCCTCAACAGTTCTTAGAATTTTTGAGAGGCCCTCATGATTTTTCCAGCTTTTCAGCGTGATCCACGCACCTCCTAAACCATGCCAGGTAAACCTGGTGGGTTGACTCGTGGGTGGCCTCCTCACTGCTGCAGGTCTAACAAGACATCGTTTATTTCAGCAAGGATTACTTGCAGTTGCCAGATCTTGGCTTTAAAAGGTCTCTGAGCACTTTTAGAAGGCCTGCCGAAGTCGGAGGTGCTGCAGCTTGACTCCACCAACTGTGGGACCTATTTGGAAGATGCTGTCCCCGCTTGCAATGAGCGCTTCCCCAAAGGAGGCATCTGCAAGCAGCATGGGAACCAATCGTTTTCTTTCTGCATGGGCCTCAGATGAGGAGGAGGAGGAGGATCTGGAGGAGAAGGAGCTCAGAGCGTCGGTGTATCAACCAGCGGCAGTGGCAGCATGCGAGCACATGGCTGCCCGGGATGCAAGGGATGAACTTATCATGGCCAAATTTGCATAAGTTGCCCAAGTTGGCACATGTTCTTTGCTCCATCCTAGGACATCATTGACAATGGACATGACTCTCTGGCCTCCTTTCACTCAGGCCACCAATCTGACAACGCAAGTGTGGCGGAGCCTGCAATGTGGCGTTGCATAAGGCGAAATAACAGATGGCAGAATGCCAACATTTTGGCTTCAAATCATTTTAATGCTTTCCAACAGGAATGGCATTTCATCAATACACAGAAACAGTCTCCCAATCTACACACAGGTCTGGAGGTTATATCCCTTGCCAGCTGTACCCACACAGCCTTGGTTTCTTTTGCAGGCCTCTTCCTCCGAGATGAGTGGAAGAGCACCTCCATGCTAGCTGTTACCCCCTCCAACAACATTTGCAGCGCCTCATCCGAGAGCCTCGGGTAGGCCCTTGCCTTGGAATTGGACATAGTGGTTTCTCAAAAGATGTTGGAGGTGGTGCAGGAGACACAGAAATGCTGTGGAATGAGCCAAGGGAGCAAGAAGCCATAAAACCAGACTGGAAAAGTGCTGTCAACAGAGGCGAGTTTCAGTCCCAAAACACTAATTGAGTAAGGCATCCCACAACACTTAAATCAAGTGGACAATCATGGGAAAATTGCAAATTTTTGAAACCCATCAGTGGAGGCGGGTTTCAAACCCACCCAAACTGAAACCCGCCTCCATCTCGCCTCCACTGGGAAAATCACCCCCCTAGAGTACAAAAGTGTGGAAATTATGATGAACCTGTATAAAACACTGGTTCGGCCCTAACTGGAGTGCTGTGTCCAATTGTGGGCACCACACTTTAGGAAAGATGTGAAGGCCTTAGAGAGGGTGCAGAAAAGATTTATGAGAATGATTCCAGGCATGAGCGACTTCAGTTACATTGATAGACTGGAGAAGCTGGGGTTGTTCTCCTTGGAGCAGAAAAGATTGAGAGGAGATTTGATTGAGGTGTTCAAAATCATAAGGGGTCTGGACAGAGTAGATAGAGGGAAACTGTTCCCATTGGCAGAAGGGTCGAGAACCAGAGGACACAGATTTAAGGTGATTGGCAAAAGAACCAAAGGCGACGTAAGAAAAATCTTTTTTACGCAGCGAGTGGTTAAGATCTGGAATGCACTGCCTAAAAGGGTGGTGGAGGCAGATTCAATCACGGCTTTCAAAAGGGAGCTGGATAAGTATTTGAAGGAAAGAAATTTGCAGGGCTACGGGGAAATGACGAAGGAGTGGGACTAGCTGAAGTGCTCGTGCAGAGAACCGGCACAGGCTCGACAGGCCAAATGGCCTCCTTCTGTGCTGTGACCATTCTATGATAACGTGTCTAAATTAGCCGGATTGTGTTTCAGGCTATTGTAAAATTGTTATTGTGAAACTATATTAATTTCATATAATTTACCAAGTAATTCCTCACTATACACTGACTATTGATATCCGTGTTCAACAGACTCCTTCCGTCCGTCTGAGAGGAACATGGCCAAGTGAACACATTGGAAAAATAACAGCTGCAACGTTTAGTTTTAGTAGATGTCCCCAAGAGTGTAATAATGCTCTTAGCCAATATCACATACTAATCACTCTTGTAAAAGATCGTCGTTCTAACAGTGCTGCAGCTGTGGCTCATACACTACGCTGGTCAGAAACTTTGACCAAATAGACCTAATCTGTAAAAGTGATCCAGTATTTTAAAAAATGTTTCCATTTTTTTTTCCAGTTTGTGCAATGAAGTATGTGAGACACATACTGCATGGCCAAGTGTTGTACTCCTCATTTAGTGTTCTTGCCATGTTTGACTCTTCAGTTGAATTTGATCTTGGTGTTCCGGTCATACTGCTGTCTACTCTGTGTGTGAATTGCATGAGCCAGCAGGTGAGGGAAAAATGTTACTCAACATTGGCGAGCTAAAGCCTCTTCACCAGCAAATTCATGGACGGTGGCTGGAACAGTTTCACATTGAATATTACAAAAGGCAAAATACTGCGGATGCTGGAAATCTGAAATATAAACAGAAAATGCTGTAAATACTCAGCAGGTCAGGCAGCATCTGTGAAGAGAGAAACAGAGTTAACGTTTCAGGTTTGTGATCCTTCATCAGAACTGGAAAATGTTTCGGATATAACAGGTTTCAAGCAAGTACAGAGGCAGGGAAAGCGGGGGGCGGGGGGGGGGGGTTGCGGAGAGGAGGCAATAACCAAAGGGAAAGTCTGTGATAGAGTGGAAGGTAGGAGAGACTTAAATGACGAAAGAGATGATGGGGGAAGGCAAAAGAGGGGTGGTAATGGAACAAGTAAAGAAACAATATATGGGACTAGAGGAGCTGTAAATGGCAACAGCAGAACCATTACCAATACGCGCTGTCCAAAAAAATGGAAGCAGTGGTTATGATCTGACATCTTCTGAATATTGCCAGTCTGACCACTTCTGTCAGCATCACAGATAGCAGGGGAGGTTGAACGCAGAGTGAGGCTTCTCCCCCTCTCACCAGCTAGGATTTGAACTCAAGTCTCCCGAATCATAATGGCCCAGAAATTCCTCCACTGGCATCAACGCAGGGGAGCAGAATCCGACCAATCATAGCCCAAAGCAAGAGACCCTGTCCGAATCGTGGGGATGAGGTCATTTGCATATCTGGGGTGTGCTGTCGGCGCCTGCAAGGGCACATCAGTGGCACCTCCCCTGGCCCAACCTGATACACCATTTTAAGCAAAGCAGCACCTTGCTATTCTGCCTGAAGTCCCCCCCACCCCCGCCTCCCATGACCCAATAGGGGGCGTAACCAGGCAGAAATTGGATTGATATCCTCTGCCAATCCTGGAATTTCAGGGTCGACAAGCCACCCAATGACTTTCATAGGCATTATGAAGAGATTTATGTATTATGGTAGGGTTAGTTTAGCAATCCTTTTGATTATTTCAGATACATTTTCTTTATTTGTTTTTATGGGATGTGGGCGTCGCTGGCAAGGCCAGCATTTATTGCCCCTCCCTAATTGCCCTTGAGAAGGTGGTGGTGAACCGCCTTCTTGAACAGCTGCAGTCCGTGTGGTGAAGGTACTCCCACAGTGCTGTTAGGGAGGGAGTTCCAGGATTTTGACCCAGCGACGATGAAGGATCGGCGATATACTTCTGAGTCAGGATGGTGTGTGACTTAGAGGGAAACTTGAAGGTGGTGGTGTTCCCATGCACCTGCTGCCCTTGTTCTTCTAGGTGGAAGAGGTCGGGGGTTTGGGAGGTGCTATCGAAGAAGCCTTGGCGAGTTGCTGCAGTGCATCTTGTAGGTGGCACAAAGTGCAGCCACGGTATGCCGGTGGTGGAGGGAGTGAATGTTTAAGGTGGTGGATAGTCTCTGACCTGCTCTTGTTTCAGGTGGTAGAGAGAAAACGGGGAATTAGAGACCGGTAAGCCTGACATCGGTAGTGGGGAAAATGCTAGAGTCCATTAGAAAGGATGTAATAGCAGAGCACATGGAAAACAGTGACAGGATCGGACAAAGTCAACATGGATTTACAAAAGGTAAATTGTGCTTGACTAATCTACTGGAATTTTTTGAGGATGTAACCGGTAGAATAGATAAGGGATAACCAGTAGATTTGGTGTATTTGGACTTTCAGAAGGCTTTTGATAAGGTCCCGCATAAGAGATTAGTGTGTAAAGTTAAGGCACATGGGATTGGGGGCAAGGTATTGACTAGGATAGAGAACTGGTTGGCAGACAGAAAGCAAAGAGTTGGAATAAACGGGTCGTTTTCTGAGTGGCAGGCAGTGACTAGTGGGGTACCGCAAGGATCGGTCCTTGGACCCCAGCTATTCACAATATATATTAATGATCTGGACGAGGGAACTAGATGTAATATCTCCAAGTTTACAGATGACACAAAGCTGGGTGGGCGTGTGTGCTGTGAGGAGGATGCTGAGAAACTCCAGTATGATTTGGACAGGTTGGGTGATTGGCCAAAAACATGGCAGATGCAATATAATGTGGATAAATGCGAGGTTATCCACTTTGGTGTCAAAAACAAGAAGGCAGATTATTATCTGAATGGCAATAGATTGGGAGAAGGGGAAGTGCAACGAGGCCTGGGCGTCCTTGTGCACCAGTCGCTGAAGGTAAGCATGCAGGTGCAGCAGGTGGTTAAGAAGGCAAATGGTATGTTGGCCTTTGTAGCGAGAGGGTTCGAGTACAGGAACAAGGATGTCTTGCTGCAGTTGCACGGGCCCTTGGTGAGACCACATCTTGAGTATTGTGTGCGGTTTTGGTCACCTTATCTGAGGAAGGATGTTCTTGCCATGGAAGGAGTGCAGCGAAGATTCACCAGACTGATACCTGGGATGGCAGGAATGACATATGAGGAGAGATTGGGTCGATTGGGCTTGTACTCACTCGAGTTTAGAAGAATGAGAGGGGATCTCATTGAAACTTATAAAATTCTAACAGGACTGGACAGACTAGATGCAGGAAGGATGTTCCCGATGGTCGGGGAGTCCAGAACCAGGGGTCACAGTCTAAAGATTAGGGGTAAGCCATTTAGGACAGAGATGAGGAGGAATTTCTTCACCCAGAGAGTGGTGAACCTGTGGAATTCTCTACCACAAAGCAGTAGAGGCCAATTCATTAAATATATTCAAGAAGGAGTTAGATATATTTCTTAAGGCTAAAGGGATCAAGAGGTATGGGGAGAAAGCAGGGACAGGGTACTGAATTTGGATGATCAGCCATGATCGCATTGAATGGTGGAGCGGGCTTGAGGGGCCGAATGGCCTACTCCTGCTCCTATCTTCTATGTTTCTATGTTGCCACAGTATTTATGTGGCTGGTCCAGTTAAATTTCTGGTCAATGATGACCCCCAGGATGTTGATGATGGATATAATTAGATAAATATAATTCTTAAGGCTAAAGGTTTCAAGGGATATGGAGAGAAGGCAGGAACAGGGTACTGAATTTGGATGATCAGCCATGATCTCATTGAATGGCGGAGCAGGCTCGAGGGGCCAAATGGCCTACTCCTGCTCCTATCTTCTATGATGGGGGATTCAGCGATGGCAATGCCGTTGAATGTGATTGATGAAGCTGCTGAAGATGGCTGGGCCTCGGACACTACCCTGAGGCACTCCGCTATTGGTATCAGTCATGGTGACCATGAAACTATCGGATTGTCGTAAAACCCATCTGGTTCACTAATGTCATTTAGGGAAGGAAATCTGCCGTCGTTACCTGGTCTGGCCTATATGTGACTCCAGACCCACAGCAATGTGGTTGACTCTTAACTTCCCTCTGAAATGGCCTAGCAAGCCACTGAGTTGTACCAAACTGGAAGGAAGTATACTGTGGTTCACCATCGCCTTCTCAAGGGCAATTAGGGATGGGCAATAAATGCTAGCCTTGCCAGCGACGCCCATATCCCAGGATCGAATATAAACAAAAATATCCTTAACTCCTCATCAAGGAACCTTCTGATGGTTCACCACCCAGTCTATGGCGAGGAGTTAATGATGCCTAAATTTGGCTTGAGATTGATATAAACTGGTGAGATTAATTTAGGATTATGCTCCTTGGATAGCTGATAAGTTAACAGCAGTAGATAGCCATATGCTTATAGGTTCCAGAAATATATACCCTTGGCTGGAATGGGTGAACCGGTTGTCTCACCTTTCTCTGGGAGGCTTCTGTTAGCATTCTGATATGTTAGAGTGATGAACCTCTGTATGTAGAGGTGCTATCTGCTACTCCTGGAACCTCTGCTCCTGATATCTGGCCTAGCTGGCTTAAATCACACCTCCTTTGACCTCAGGGAAACTTGTACATCTAAGTTACACACTTTTATGTGCCTGTATCTGACGGGTATAGCCATACAATCTTAACTTCTGTAACCTTTCTCTCACTCTGTAAGAGATGCACTTTTGCAACTGTTGTGTATTTTGAATGTGTATTAGAATTGTCCCACATGGGATCCCATAGTGGTGATTTGCGATGCACTATGGGAAATGTAGTGCATTGAGTGAAGAAGCACATTGTAAATAAAATGGCCGTCAACTAAACTCTCCACCCCGGAGTCCTTCTTAATTGTTATATAGGTAAGGGTATAAAACCCCTTGAGACACAACAAAACTGGCGACGAGGACGACGGACTTGCGCATCACTTTGCACTGGAATCGGCGATGTTTAAAGTAAGAAGTTCCTGTCTTTTCTTAATGGCATGCCCGCAGTTTAGTGCTGATGCAATCGCCTCGTAAAGGTGGCGGTTCGTGTGTTACACAAATAAGAAGGGGGAGAGTAATAATACAGTGAAACGAAGTGGAGGAAAAGGACTGTAAAAATAAAATTAAAAAGTGGAGTGGAGGAAAAGGACTGTAAAAAAAAAGATAACAAAATGGCTATGCTAACCGGAGCGTTTGGACCATTTGATGAAACGGCGGAGCAATGGAGTGCTTATACAGAGCGTTTCAGATTTTTTGTGACTGCAAATGGCATTAAAGATGATGTGAAAGTGGCGACGTTCCTCAGTGTGATCGGAGCAAAAACATTTGGCTTGTTACGGAGTTTGATGCACCCGGATAAGCCCGGCGCTAAGACATATGATCAGATTGTGGAAGTTTTGGAAACACATTTCGCACCCAAGCCGCTGCTGATTGCCGAGAGGTTCAGGTTTCACAAATGAAACCAAGGGGCGAGTGAGTCCATAGCCGAATATGTTGCAGTGCTAAAGAAGCTAACTGAGCATTGTGAGTTTGGTGAAACTCTAAATGACACTGTCCGTGATAGGTTTGTGTGTGGATTAAGGTGTGAAGCAACACAGAAGCTCTTGCTCACGACTGACAAACTGACGCTTAAATCAGCAGTGGAGCTCGCTGTGTCTATGGAGTTGTAGGGGTTTCGCAAAATTCCTCTATTTTTCCCTGAAGATTGAAAAGATTGGTCCACATCGTGGATGAAGAATTGGGTGATGTGTCTTGTCTACAATGTTTTAAAATGTGCCTAGAACCGCAAAAGACTGTTCTGAGATGGAAAGAACGTGGACAACACGGGAGTCGAGGAATTCTGTGGAAAATATTCACACACCTTGAGACAGCACATCTTAATAAAGTCATTCCCTGGAGTTTGGGCAATCACAAAAGGTTTTTAAATGGCCACAGAAAGCATTGGCCAAGATACTGAGGCTTGAAAACCAGCCCATGAGGTCTGTGTGTATAAAGTGGGAGGATCTAGCAGTGGCTGAGTCAGAACTGTCAATCAAACCAGGGAGTTTCCCTCTCAGCATTTGAAGTTGCTTATTTACTTAAGAGATTAGCCCACTTGAGAAAACCGCAGGACAATCAATTTGAAACTGCTTCTGTTTACACAGCCATTCAAAGCATTCACAGACAATGATAGATTGAAACCCTGGAATGGATTTTGATCTGCAACAGTTTAAGAACTGAATGGGTTTAAATCACCCATCATTCTGGACAATAGGGCTGTTGCATTTCCTTTTGTTTTAGCCCAGGTGAGCTCCGGATGTGGGCGGGAACATTTTGGCCCCACAGTGCAGACACACTAACCCAGTCCAACCACTTTGAGTTAGCCAATCACAGCTTTTCTCTTGTGAATTGGAACTTTTTGGGTGTGAATTTTCCAGACAGACAAACAGCAGGGGGCGGGGAGGGGGGGCTCACCAGGTATATATGATAGCTCCTGAGAAGCTATCACTCTCGCTTTACTTCCTGGGACCACAGGTGAGCTTCTCTCTCTCTCTCTCTCTCTCTCTCTCACTTCACTGGACCACAGGTGAGCAGAGTTTCTGACTCCTCAGCAAGGCAGCCTAGTAAGGAGTTAGGGGATGGTAATTAAGGGGATATTGCTAGGATGGTAATTAAGGGGATATTGCTAAGATTGTTTAAGTAACATTGGAGCCATCTAATCCCTCGTTTTTACCATCTGCATTCCCCCATTTAAGCAATTTTACTGTAATTACTGTGTTCGTGTGGTATAGTTTGATATTTGATTATAGTTTCTTTTAGTTAATAAAGCTTGATTTTTCAAACACCCAGACCATTTGTCCATTTTAATATCATTAATTATAAGTCCTTCAGTCAGAACTGGAAGGTGGGGTAGCGGTTCAAAACTGCTGTTTTAAAATTGGTTTATTGGAAATTGGTTTACAGTGTAGCAGCAAGGCTGCCTGACCAGGTGAATTACCGTAATCCAGGTAAAAGATTGGGGCCTAGAAATTCGGTTGGCTTTGCGCCCAGTTTTCGCCCAAAGAGGGCTTTTGCGCCAATAGAGGAGTTCGCGCTGATATTCAGCACTGCGGTAATGGCGGCGGTAGCCAGTAGCGCTGCGCCGGCACCAATGACGTCATCGGTGTGCGCAGTGCCCCGGTTCCGCCCCGATGCAGGCCCGAATCCCATATTCAGTTGCCGCCGCCTCCTCCGTGGCGGCCGCTACTTACATCCGGAGACCAGGGCCTTACTGCAGCCTTAGTGGGGCACATAAAGGTGGAGGTGCGGCCGGCCGCTTTTTCGGCGGCCGCCTGCCCGCACCTCCTTCCCCAGCCTCCTCCACCACCCCCCCCCGCGGCATTGCCGGCTGCTTTCCGCGAGCCCGGCACTTCTCCGTGGTGCCGGGCTCATTTGCCGGCACAATCCAGCGGTGATCTCCCCGTTGCAGGCACCTCCACCTTAAGAGAAGGAGGAGGCCTGCAGTACCGCAGCCTGCCGCACCGCATCGGGTGGCGCAGCGGCGCCTATAGCGCTGAAATTCAGTTTCAGCGCCCCAAGCGGGGGCGGCCACACCCTGGAATAGCGCCCGGTTCTGGATTGGGGCGCAGAAGCCGAATATCTGAAGGTCGCTAATGGCTCCCCGCCCAGCGCTAACTTTTGGGCGCAAACCAGCTGGCGGGCCCAAACTGAATTTCTAGGCCTGGAATTGGTCAGAGTGCAGGAAAAGGCTGCAAGACCAGGAAAATTGCCTTAAACCAGTTAAAAGAAGCCCCCCTACAGAGTTAGCAGCTAAAGATGCACAGCTGTTGGGGGCTGCAACAAGAGTGCACAGGGTAGCAGCTACACCAGATAAGCATGCAAGGGGCGCCAGAGAGTGTTACAGATGTGGAAGATCAGGTCATCAGCCATCTATCTGACTGCTGGTGTAAAGACCTGACCTGTCGGAAATGTGAAAAGAAAGGACACATTGAACGTGTGTGTAAAGGGCAAAGCAAACAATCCTACACAGAGACACACAAAAACAAACAAGGCAACACATCCAACTGGCGTTCTAAAAAGAAAAACCTACACATGGTGAAACAAGAACAGGAAGACAGTGACACAGACTCTGATGGGGAGCTGAATCTCCATGTGTTAACGGTGAATGGAGGCTCATCAGGCTATGGAGTCACTCCACTACTAGAGAGAATACCGGTCAAAATGGAGCTGGATACGGGGGCCGCTGTCTCCTTGATTTCAGAGAAGCTATTCAAAGAAAAACTGAACCACCTATCACTGACGCCGGCCAAGCTCATCTTAAAGACCTACACTGGGGAAACAGTCCCAATGCTGGGTAAGACGGAGGTCAAGGTGGAGCTTAATGGACAAACTGTGATGCTGCCAGTTTACGTGGTCAAGGGTGACTATCCATCCCTGATGGGCAGGCCATGGTTGGAGAAAATTCATCTGGATTGGAAAAAAGTGAATGCGGTGTCAGTCGAAGAGGTGGGGCTAGCGGCAATGTTGACAAAGCATGCGGCTGTCTTTGACGGAGAATTGGGGAGTATGAAGGGGATTACGGTCAAACTCAAGGTGAAGCCTGACAGCCAGCCATGATTCCTGAAGGCCAGGGACGTTCCCTTTGCCCTCAGACCAAAAGTGGAGGCTGACCTGGAGCGTCTGGTCAAGATAGGGGTCCTGGTGCCGGTTTCGCACAGTGAGTGGGCCACACCCGTGGTACCAGTGATGAAGAGTAACGGCGCGGTTTGCTTATGTGGAGATTTCAAAGTAACAGTGAATCCTGTGCTCTCAGCTGAACAGTACCCCCTCCCCATCATTGAAGATCTTTTCCCGGGTCTAGCAGGCGATCAGAAGTTTAGCAAGATTGATCTATGCCAAGCCTACTTGCAGATGCATGTAGAAGAGGACTCACAGAAGTACCTCACCATCACCACCCACAAGGGCCTCTACAGGTACTGCCGCCTACCCTTTGGTATAACGTCAGCACCAGCATTGTTTCAGCGGGCTATGGACCAGATCTTAAGCGGCATTCCAGGGGTACAATGTTATCTCGATGATATCCTTGTCACAGGAAAGGACAACAACGAGCATCTGCAGAACCTGACGAAGACACTGGGAAGACTTGAAGAATATGGCTTACGCGTTCGCAAGGACAAATGCAAATTTTTTAAGCCATCAGTGGAGTACCTAGGCCATGTCATCGACGCGGACGGCCTACACACAGCACCGTCGAAAGTGAAAGCCATTGCCAACGCTCCTGCACCTACAAATGTCGGCCAGCTGCGGTCATTCTTAGGTCTCCTGAACTATTACGGAAAGTTTATTCCACAGCTGGCATCACTGTTGAAGCCATTACATGAGTTGTTGTGTCAGGGCAAGGCCTGGGCGTGGACGAAGGAGTGCGAAGCTGCATTCAAGAAAGCCAAAGCAGCTTTGACTGACCCCAGAGTGTTGACGCACTTTGACCCGTTGTTGTAGATTCAGCTGGCCTGTGACACGTCGCCTTATGGTGTCGGCGCGGTCGTGTCCCACATCTTTCCCTCAGGCGAAGAGAAGCCGATTGCATTCGCGTCAAGGTCCCTGAGCAAGGCGGAGGTGAAATACCCGCAGATCGAAAAAGAGGCTTTGGGCATCATCTTTGGAATCAAAAAGTTCCATCACTACTTGTTCAGAAGGAAATTCACCTTGCTAACGGATCATCGTCCTCTGACATCGATCTTTGGTCCACACACAGGAATACCCTCCCTGGCAGCATGCAGGATGCAGCTGATGTTAAGGGCTCACAATTACAACACCAAATACCGGAGGTCAGCAGCACATGGCAATGCAGATGGATTGTCAAGGCTTCTGCTGCCTGTGCCCTCTGAAGGCTGTGAGCAGAAGATTTTCTAATTTGACATGGTGAGCAATGCCCCTTTCACGGCCCGGCAGGTCAAGAAAGAGACCAGAGTGGACCCTACGCTATCCAAGGTGCTGGATCGGGTGATGCGAGGAGATGGATCACGGGTGTCAGACGCACCACCTGAGCTCCTACCTTATCTGTCAAGAGGGAAGGAGTTGTCTGTCACATCAGGATGCCTCCTTTGGCGCATGCGAGTGATCATACCACCAAAGCTGCGGAAACATGTCCTCAACGAGCTGCACTCAGGACATTGTGGTATTGTCCAGATGAAGGAGCTGGCACGAAGCTACTTCTGGTGGACCGGTCTGGGTCATGAAATTGAAGTTGAAGCGAAATCAAGCCCATCATGCAGGACAACTAGGGATACGCCAAGAGCAGCGCCACTGCATCCATGGGAATGGCCGGCGACACCGTGGCAATGGATCCATCTGGACTTCGCGGGACCAGTGGAAGGAGCAATGTTCCTGGTCGCGGTGGACTCCCATTCCAAATGGCCGGAGGTTGCAGTAATGTCCACTACCACTACGGAGAAAACCATCGAGACTCTGAGAGAGATATTCGGGCGATTTGGTCTGCCGGAGCAGATCGTAACCGACAATGGAACACTGTTCACATCCCAGGAGATGGAGGAGTTCCTCAAGAGCAATGGAATCCAGCACACGTTCTCCGCGCCTTATCATCCATCCACAAATGGATTAGCGGAGAGATTTGTCAGAACGCTGAAATGCGCATTGAAAGCGGCAAGAAGTGATGCTCCTCTAAAGCAGCGCCTGAATGCTTTCTTGCTGAAATACCGAAACACGCCTCATGCTACGACTGGAGCATCTCCTGCTTACCTACTCATGGGAAGGCCGCTACAGACACGCCTTGACCTGCTGAGGCAGTGGTGCACGCCAATCAGCAGGATCAAGTCAGCAGACGAGCTCAGAGGTCCAAAGAACGACACTTTGTGGTGGGGGGCAAAGTCCTCGCGTATATCTACACCACCCCGGAGCAGTGGGTCCCGGCTACGGTCATTCAAAAGACGGGCCCCGTTTCATACCGAGTCCGCACCGGAGACGACTGAACATGGAGACGGCATGTAGACCAGTCAATGCCAAGACAGTCACCACAGGTAACCCAAGAAACAGAGGATCAAGGACCTGCTGGGGGCTTCAGCAGGGACTGGTCGTCTGACCCTGAGACGGTGGCACCATCCACTCTTGTGCCATCAAGGGAGGAAGCCACGCCTGCAGGGTCACGGGAGAGCCAGCCAGAGCCTGTTCCTGACACTAGGCGTTACCCCCAAAGAGAAAGGCAGCCTCCAGAGCGCCTTAGTTACATTTAGTGCTAACCTGTGTGCATGGGGCAGAATAATCCCCAGGGTTAGCGGAATGTAGAGACAGTCTACCCTCTCTTCCAAAGTTATAGTCATTTTCAGTTATTCTGTTTTGTGGACATTCTATTTTAAGGGGGAGGAAATATGTTGTGTATTTTGAATGTGTATGAGAATTGTCCCACATGGGATACCGTAGTGGTGATTTGCGGTGCACTATGGGAAATGTAGTGCATTGAGTGAAGAAGCACATTGTAAATAAAATGGCCGTTAACTAAACTCTCCACCCCGGAGTCCTTCTTAATTGTTATATAGGTAAGGGTATAAAACCCCTTGAGACACAACAGCAACCTTCTACATCTATTACCAAGGTTCTCCTACACCTTCTACTACACCTTCTACTACAGGAACTGCTTAAAGAACTAGAAGTAAACTAATAACTAAGTCTGAGACTGTGCCAAAACGCTAATTTAGATATGCTTAATTTCCAATGAAACCTCCTCAATTCTATTGACCAATCTGAGCAGCACATCTGTTAGAAGAGTCCAGCTCTTTTGGTGTCAATCACCTCACACACCCCTGTTGGTATACCTGATGACCTCCAAATCAATGAAGCACTGGCACCTTGACTGCTTGTTTACTCACTAGCTTCGCAAGTCTCACAAAGACATTGTACACAGGTCCAGATAAAGCAGGACATCTTTATGTCTCCCTTAACAAGCCATCTCTGTGCCTATGGTTTTGATAGCTTGTTTTCTATCATGGTAAGCAATGTTTGTTTGTATAAACTGTCATGATTTCTGAGCATTAGTACTTTCCTTTTCTAGCATTCAGCCTGACTACTGACTCCATCTTGAGGATACATTTAAGAAATTCTTCAGGCATTTCTCCTACAAATTCATGTAAACAGTGCAGCACAGCAGATAATTCTACATTATAAACGATATGTACGGTACACTTAGAGACTTTTGAATTATATACACATTACATCTAAACATCGAATCATTCATCAATCACTTTGCAGTCTACCCTGTGCTCTGTGGTACTGAATTCGTGGGATTTGTGCAAGAAAGGAAAATCCCTTTGTTATTTCCTGAATGTATAATCTGATGCTACATTTTGAAAAGGATTTTTTAAGAAAGTGTAAGAAGCCCTTAAATCTCTTACATTGTCATCACTTGTATTGTGCTGGGCTGTCGGGAATTTTAATAAGATAAAGAAATGCAAGGCTGAGCCAACATTTCAGAAAGTTAATAAAATGTCAGGATTTGATAAGCAAGTAGGTGGTTTTAATATATACAGGAGCTGCAAAGCTAGTCAAATGGAATTAAAGCTGAAGTATTCCATTTTCAACTAACGCACTTGTCAATTCTAAATAGCCATAATCTGCTATCCATTGAACATTACATAACTGGACAGTCTTATACACAGAACCATTGCTATAATATTGGATTATTATAAATATTGCGCAATGAAATGTAAATCACTTTTAAGCAGGGCCCCCGGAATTCACCAGCACCTCAAGGACACTTTCTGCAGCAGGCCCAGCAAATCTGGCCGGGGGGGGCATCTCAATCGTAGTATGAAAAATACTTCTAAATTACTCAACACAGCAGTGCTAAACTGGAGGTTTTTGCTTATTAAAAAAAAAGTACATGCGTTTTAAACTCTTTAAAAGCAATTTACTGTGCTCCACCATTGAATTATGAGGCACTGCTTGTTTGTTTATAGTAATACTAGCTGGAGTGCCTGGCGGTGCCGAGGATTTTTTGAGGGCATGTTGTTGTTGGAAGAGAGAGAGAGAGCGACTGGGGGGAAGAGAGAGAGCAACTGGAGGGAAGAGAGAGAGCGACTGGGGGGGGGGGAAGAGAGAGAGCGACTGGAGGGAAGAGAGAGAGCGACTGGGGGGGGGGAAGAGAGAGAGCGACTGGGGGGAAGAGAGAGAGCGACTGGGGGGAAGAGAGAGAGCGACTGGGGGGAAGAGAGAGAGCGACTGGGGGGAAGAGAGAGAGCGACTGGGGGGAAGAGAGAGTGCGACTGGGGGGAAGAGGGAGAGCGACTGGGGGGAAGAGAGAGAGCGACGGGGGGAAGAGAGAGCGACTGGGGGGAAGAGAGAGAGCGACTGGGGGTAAGAGAGAGAGCGACTGGGGGTAAGAGAGAGAGCGACTGGGGGGGAAGAGAGAGAGCGACTGGGGGGAAGAGAGAGAGCGACTGGGGGGAAGAGAGAGAGCGACTGGGGGGAAGAGAGAGAGCGGCTGGGGTGAAGAGAGAGAGCGACTGGGGGGAAGAGAGAGAGCGACTGGGGGGAAGAGAGAGAGCGACTGGGGGGAAGAGAGAGAGCGACTGGGGGGAAGAGAGAGAGCGACTAGGGGGAAGAGAGAGAGCGACTCGGGGGAAGAGAGAGAGCGACTAGGGGAAGAGAGAGAGCGACTAGGGGGAAGAGAGAGAGCGACTGGGGGGAAGAGAGAGAGCGACTGAGGGGAAGAGAGAGAGCGACTGGGGGTAAGAGAGAGAGCGACTGGGGGGAAGGGGGTGTAGGGGTAGGGGGAGGGGGAGGGGGCTAGGGGGAGAGGGGGAGGGGGTGAGGGTGGAGGGGGAGAGGGAGGGGAGGGGGGGAGGGGGTGAGGGAGGGGAGGGGGGAGTGGGGGGAGAGGGGGAGGAGAGGGAGGGAGAGAGAGGGTGAGGGAGGGGGAGGGAGGGGGAGGGGTAGGGAGGGTGTGGGGGAGGGAGGGGGAGAGAGAGGAGGAGGGAGGGGGAGAGGGGGGGAGAGAGAGGAGGAGGGAGGGGGAGAGAGAGGGGGAGAGAGGGGGAGGGAGGGGGAGAGAGAGGGGATGGAGAGGGGAGAGAGAGAGGGGGAGGGAGGGGGAGAGGGAGGGGGAGGGAGGGGGAGGGAGGGGGCAGAGGGAGGGGGAGGGAGGGGGAGAGGGAGGGGGAGGGAGGGGGAGAGGGAGGGGGAGAGGGAGGGGGAGGGAGGGGGAGAGAGAGGGGGAGGGAGGGGGAGGGAGGGGGAGAGAGAGGGGGAGGGAGGGGGAGAGAGAGGGGGAGAGGGAGGGGGAGAGGGAGGGGAAGAGGGAGAGGGAGGGGGAGAGGGAGGGGGTGGGAGGGGGAGAGGGAGGGGGAGGGAGGGGGAGAGAGAGTGGGAGGGAGGGGGAGAGAGAGTGGGAGGGAGGGGGAGGGAGAGAGGGTGAGGCAGGGGGGAGAGAGCGAGGATGAGGCAGGGGGGAGAGAGCGAGGATGAGGCAGGGGGGAGAGAGAGAGGGTGAGGCGGGGGTGAGGTGAGGGGAGGGGGGAGAGGGGAGATGGGGGAGAGAAGGAGGGGAGGGAGGAGAGGGGAGGGAGGGGGAGAGGGAGAGAGGGGGAGGGAGGGGGGAGGGGAGAGAGACAGAGGGAAGGAGAGATAGAGGGCAAGTGGCCGCCCCCGCTCTCCCGAGCCCCGCCCCCCCGAGCCCCGCGCTCCCGCTCTCCTGAAACCCGCCACCCCGAGGCCCGCGCTCTCCCGGGCCCCGCCTCCCCGAGCCCTGCGGTTGCACCCTCCCGAGCCCCGTGCTCCCGCTCTCCCGAGCACCGCCCGAGCCGGATTCAAGAACAGAGAGAAAGATGCCGCCACGCAACCTACCGCGTGAGGCCTGGCCGGACTCAAGTCGCTCTCCGGGTGGAAGTTGATGCGCGACCTGACTCCCACCCCGCCCGCCTTTACTAAGGTGGCGCCGGTGGCAACGCTCGGCTCAGGCCCGCCCCCTCCAGCCTTCACAAAGATGGCGGCGATCGCGAGCCTTTTGTTGATCGCGACGGGAGGTGCCTAGCTCGGGCGTGGCTGGGCAACAGAGGCCCAGGCTTCGAGGCCTGGAAAATTGGTGAAAGGTAGGAAAATTATAGAGGTTAGAGAAAAGATTTACAAATTACTTAACTTTTTTTAAAAACAATTTGTGTTTTAAAAGCAACTTATTTTTTTGCTGGAAATGTAGATTTGAAAAGAAACACGTAGAAAGTGGGAAAAAGAAATGAAGAGTTTGGAATCAAGATGGCGGCCACTCACCTCATTTCAGAATGAGAAGGCCCGCCCACACACGCACCGATTGGTCAACCGTCAGGTCACTGAAGTGTGGGATTGGTCAATAGTCCTGTCGCTCGATTCTAGGAGGGCCCGCCCGCGCACACTAGGAACCCGCCCCCACGATGCAGCGATTGGTCGACCATCGGGTCGCTCGACTGTACGATTAGTCGACCTTCACGTCACTCGATGCTAATGAGCAGATAATGAGCGGAATTTTGAATAATGAGCGGATAATGAGTGGAATTTTGAATGTTTTTTGGATACCGTGGGCACAATTTTTGTCTCACCGAAAAGTAAATACGCTTATGACCGTTCCGGAATCGTAAGCTTTCTTTTGATGTAACGCACGTGTAGGTACGCTCTATAACTTGAGAGTGTATAGAGACAGACAGACAGACAGAATTACCGCTTTATATATAGAGATAGATAGATACTTGCCTCTGAACACCGAGCTGCCTCACCAGACTGTTCCCCAAGCCAGGTGAGACAGCACGGCTGGAGCAACAGCTAGGTGTAAAATTGAAGCTAACTAAACTGATGCCTTGTTTTTACTTCAGGCATTATATTTATAACAATGCATTTTAAGGAATTCAGATCAATGGGATGAGATAATCCCCATGCATCTCACGCTTTGATGCTACAACTGCCCACCAAGCATTTGAAACCTTCTGAATCAAATCCTGTCAGATGACATCAGTCTTTCATTTCTCACTGATTTGCAGCTCACTAATAACCATGCATTTCACACTGCGCATGCTCAGCTGCTGAAGTGGAGTCGGAGAGGTGGACTGCTGCCTGGGTGGTACAATGGTGAAGCAGATTACATGCCCTTTGCAGAGCCTGCCTGATTTTCATCCCATTGATTAAAGGGCAGGTTACCCGCTGCTCCGGATTGCCACCCAGGGCAGTGAAGGTGGCCTACCCAGAGCTTCTGCAAAACCAACTGTTTAAGGAGCAGAAATATACGTGGCTAGGTAATCCCACATGTTTTGCAGCTTGCACACTGACCTGCGGATAAAGTCTGTAAGGTGTGAAATGCTTAGTTATTGACGAGCTGCAATGGACGAGGAATTAACAACTGGTGTCAATCGACACTGTTGGTCTCAGAACATTGTACGGGTGTCAGTTTGCCAGGCTGGTTCCAATACAAGTAGAATTACTGCACAGCTGCCCGACAAGGACTGCAAAATTTAAGCGGTTATATTTTAGCAATTAATTGGAATTGGCTAATTATTTCAAGCTAGCTTTAATTTGGGAAGTCATTTTGATTTACCATTCTAACGCAACTGTGATTAATTGAAATAATTACAGAAATTGAAAGATAAATTGTCCTTTTTGTTGTATAGATTTCAATAAATCTTCTTGTGAAAAAAATGGACAATAGGGATATGTGTATTTATGTAAACTGACCTCCTGTGGCATTGCTCACCATACTTACCAGTCCCACAGCAGCCTAAATGCAGCTGCAGTTCACCCAGCTCTCTACTGCAATTACCAGCTACATATCACGAGTGAAATATGGCAAAAGTATTATACACGCTACTGATGCTGTAAGATCTGGGCCTCACAGGCTTAATATTTGCAATACTTTTTATTCATCATCGGCGACCACTCGAATTCGAGTATGGTATGTCCTTCGTCAGTCATCTACTTGTGGGTCTTCAGGTGGCTGTGGAGGCCAATCCGAGATCCACAGACTCTACTACAGTGTGGGCATGTAAGACTATTGGTAGTGACTGGAGTATGGGTCTTCTTAAGTTATTGTCTCTCCTTACGGCGCTGGCGTTTATCCTCAGCGGCACGCTGGAGATTCTTTTCATGTAGTGCGGCACCGTTGTGGATGCATTTTCTCCAATTGTCTCTGTCCAGTGCGATTTCCTCCCAGTTATTAATATCGATATGGAACTTTTTAAGGATTACTTTGATGTTATCTTTGTAACGCTTCTTTTGACCAGTAGGAGACCTCTGCCCTTCCTTCAACTGGGAGTACAGAACCTGTTTTGGGAGATGTGAGTCTGACGTGCGAATGACATGTCCAATCCATCGGAGTTGATGCTGCATGATGAGCGTAGTGATGCTGTAGATATTGGCCTCTTCAAGTATACTCCAGTTGGTACGCTTGTCCTCCCAGCTGACCCTCAAGATTTTGCGTAGAGAGCGTTGGTGGTATTGCTCGAAGGCTTTGAGATGTCTACTGTACGTAGTCCAGGTTTCAGCTCCATATGAAAGGGTGGGAAGGATGATGGCTTTGAATACAAGAATTTTAGTTTGGACTTGGAGGTCATGATTTTCGAAGACTCTCCTCCTCAGTTTAGAAAAGGCTGCACTTGCACAACTCAGGCGGTGATGGATTTCAGAATCAATGTCAGCTTTGGAGGATAAATGGCTACCAAGATATGGAAAGGTGTTGACATTTTCAAGGGTGTTATTATCAATCTTTATAGAGGGAGGAGTTGCAAGCTGATTAGGTGATGGCTGGTGGAGCACCTGGGTTTTCTTTATATTCATGGTGAGGCCCAGAAGTTTGTAGGCTCTGGAAAAAGCATTCAAGGTGTTTTGTAGATCATGCTCGGAAAGAGCTGTGATGGCGTTATCATCTGCATACTTAACTCCATAATGGTAGTGATGGAGGCTTTGCTCTTGGCCTTAAACCTGTTGAGATTGAAAAGTCGGCCATCAGTACGGTAAAGGATTTGAATTCCGGTGGGCAGATCATTGCCGATGAGATGGAGGATAACTGAGATGAACACTGCAAAAAGGGTTGGAGCAATGATGCAGCCCTGCTTTACTCCTGTCTCAACTGTAAAGGGCTCTGAAATAGAACCGCTACTGCTGAGAACTGCTGCGGACATGTTTTCATGTAGCAGCCTCAGAACTAAGATGAATTTATCGGGGCAACCAAGCTTAGACAAGATATGCCATAAAGTCTGGCGGTGGACGGTGTCAAAAGCTTTAGTTAAGTCTATGAAAGCTATGAACAGTGGTTGCTTTTGTTCACGGCATTTCTCCTGTAATTGACGTGCTGCGAAGATCATATCAGCTGTTCCTCTGGATGGTCAGAAACCACACTGCGACTCCGGAAGCACCTCCTCAGATAACGGCAAAAGTCTGTTAGCAAGGACACGGGCAAGCACTTTTCCTGTGGAAGAAAGAAGGGCGATACCTCGGCAGTTACCACACACCGACTTTTCCCCCTTTTTAAAGATAGTAACAATCAAAGCGTCTCTGAGATCTTGTGGAATTTCTTCCTGCTGCCATATTTTTAGGAGGAAGGCATGTATGTGTGTCAGGAGCTCAGGGCCACCTTTTTTCAGGATTTCTGCTGGAATCCCATCTGAGCCGGCAGCTTTGTTGTTTTTCATGGACCTGATGGCATTCTGCACTTCTACAATGCTTGGTGCCCCCATTTCCTCCCTTTCTGGTCTCTGCGGTAATTGGTTGATGGACTCCAGATCTGCACTACTGTGTCGGTTGAGCAGTTCTTGAAAATGCTCCCACCATCTTGTGTCAATTGCCTCCTTGTCCTTGAGCAGAGTTAAACCGTCCTTAGAGCGTAAGGGGTTTAAGCCACGGTAGCTTGGTCCGAAAACTGCCTTGGTGGCACAGAAAGCCTCTGGAGTCCCCAGTATCAGCCATACGTTGTATTTCTAGGGACTTTTGAGACCACCAGTTGTTCTTCATCTCCTTTATTCTCTGCTGGACATCTGCCTTAACTCTAGCATAAGCCTCTCCTTTGGCCTTGCTGCTGATGTTGTTTTGCCAGGCGCAGAAAGCTTTCCTTTTCCTTTCTATGAGCTGCTCAATTTCTGAGTCGTTCTCATCAAACCAGTCCTGATGTTTTCTGGACTTGAAACCGAGTATGTTCTGGGAGGTGTTGAGGATAGTGGCTTTCAGCAGTTCCCAATGTTCTCCAGTATCATGTGGGTACTCCTTTGGAAGACTTTGCCTGATGGAATCTGAAAGCACTGCTGTATGGCAGTGTCCTCAAGACATTCAATGTTTAATTTTGGCCGGAACTGCTTCTTCTGAGCTTTAGTTTGAGGGACATAGTTGCTCGGATAAGGCGATGATCTGTCCAGCAGTCATCAGTGCTGAACATGGCCCTAGTGACCAGAACATCACGACGATCCCTTGCCCGTACAATGACATAGTCAATGAGATGCCACAATTTTGAGCGGGGTGCCTCCAGGAGGTTTTGTACTTGTTTTTTTGTCGGAAGAAAGTGTTTGTGATTATGAGGTTGTGCTCAGCACATTTAGTGAGAAGAAGTAGTCGTTTGAGTTGGACTTTCCGATGCCCTCTTTTCCTATGATGCCTTTCCATAGTTGGTAATCCTGACCGACCCTGGCATTGAAGTCCCCAAGAAGAATGACTTTATCGTCTTTTGGGATACCAGACAAGGTTTTATCCAGGTCAGCATAGAAGATCTCCTTTACTTCATGTAGCGAATCCAGTGTGGGAGCATAAGCACTCACAACTGTTGCCATCTGATTGTTAGATAGGGTTAGACGCATTTTCATGAGGCATTCATTGATTCCCACAGGAAATTCGGAGAGGTGGCTAGCAAGTTCATTTTTGATGGCAAATCCAACTCCATGGATCCGGGGGTTTTCCGTTGGCTTCCCTTTCCAGTAGAATGTGTAACCCCCCCTCTCCTCCTTCAATTGACCTTCTTCTGCTAGTCGAGTTTCAGATAGGGCCGCTATATCAATGTTGCATCGTTTCAGCTCTCTGCATACGATGGCCGTCCTTCTCTCTGGTCGATCACTTGTTGCACTGTCTACTGGTGTCCGCACATTCCATGCTCCGAAGTTCAATTTTCTGTCTTTAGGACTGCATTTTGGTGACCCCTCTGGATGCGGTATTCCAGACAGGGTGTTATTGTGACAGGCTATTTTTGGGGCACCTTTTCTAGCCCCCTCCCTGTTCACGGTGAGCAGAGCAGATCCTAAATAGGGCTGCTCAGTCATGGATGTAGCTGCTGGGGGGCTCCCCTGCCTCGATCCAGGAGCCCGACGACTGAATCAGACATCCATCGCCTAGTGTGCCAGCTTGTGATTAGGAGCTTCCAGACCTCACAATCCTGCCCCCATCACCACTTACTGATCGCCACAGGACTTTACACTGGCGTGTTGTAGAGGTAAATGTAGATCCCTCTGAAGGACGCCTGTGCGTGGTATCTTTTAGCGTGGGGTGGTTGGTGCACAGCCAGCCACCACACGATCCTTGGCAGAAAAGGGGCCAGGGTCCAGTGGCAAGGAAAAACCGAGACGACTGGAGACCCCTCTCTGCTGCAGCCTTCTTCTGCCTTCACAGCCGTTGTGGTGCTCCTCGCAGCCCCTGAACCAAAGTGACTCAGAGTTACCACCGTCATCCGCCTGTTCCACCGTTGAGGACTTGGTATGGATCGCACTTCGTCTGGAACCTCCCCCTTGACCTTACCGCCTTGGGTGACCCTGCCAAGAGCTATGCTCCCGACGGCATCGCTCACAGGTTCATAGGATCCTTGGATCGCCACCTTGTCATGGTGGAGAGGCTTGCGTGAACCTATGAACTTTTTATTAACCAATTAGCAAAACCTGTTTAAGATGCAACTACATTTATTTGTTCTTCCACTCCCAAAATCCATTATTCTCAGGTATTTATATTATCAAAGCAAAAATACTGCAGCTGCTGGAAATCTGAAACAAGAACAGATGCTGACCCAAATTTAGAATGGTGACAGGGATGCGGGACTTCAGTAGCGTGGAGAGACTGGAGAAGCTGGGGTTGTTCTCCTGAGAGCAGAGAAGGTTAAGGGGAGATTTGATAGCGGTGTTCAAAATCATGAAGGCTTTTGATAAATAAGGAGAAACTATCTCCAGTGGTAGATGGGCCAGTTAGCAGAGGACACAAATTTAAGGTAATTGGCAATATAACTAGAGGCGAGATTAGGATAAAAAAAATTTACGCAGCGAGTTGTTATGATCTAGAATGCACTGCCTGAAAGGATGGTGGTACCAGATTGAATAACAATTTTCAAAAGAGAATTGGATAAACACTCAAAGAGGGAAAACATTTGCAGGGCTATGGGGAAAGAGCAGGGGAGTGGGACTAACTCTTTCAAAGAGCTGGCACAGGCATGATGGATTGAATGGCCTCCTTCTGTGCTGCATCATTCTATGATTCGATGATTCAAAACTTGAACTTGTCTGCTCTCCCTACGGATGCTGACTGACCTGCAGTGTGTTTCCAGCATTCTCTGTATTGTTCTTCTATTGTCTTTCACCCTACATGCTCCAAATTTACAGTATTTGCTTAATCTTCAAGTACTCTTACCTATTAGTTTAGTCTTTTCTCCTACCTTCCAAAATATTTCCCTTTGTCAGTTATTTACAAGGAGATATTTTTTCTCCTCCTTCTCAGTGTAGCAATCCTAAGGGACAGTTTGGGAGAGGGAGTAAGGTCAAGTTGTGTCTCTGGTAGAAGTGGAAATGTGGGAAATTGGGTACTTAAAGCAAGACTCAGAAGGTTGTAGGAGGAGAAACAGAGGCAAAACATAAAGTGCTGACTTTCACCACAGAAACTGTTTGTTATTTAAAACACATTGGCCTAGAAATTTGGCTGTGCAGTGACCAGTTTTTTGGGTGCTAAATGGCTTCCTAAGTCTACAATATGGTGAGAAGAAAGCGCACACTCACTACGAGCCTGAAGGGCGCCACCTGCCATATTGGTAAAGGACTTAATATTGGCGTGCAGTGACCGATATTGGGCCTTGGGCCTCAGTTACATCGAGCGGGCGAGTTGCCGAGAGCAGCAGGCAGCTCGCAGGTGAGTTGCGATTGAAAATTGAGCCACTGCTGGCATCACAGCGGCCCTCACGTAAGTGAGGAAGGGTGGGGCGACTGGGTCGGGACCTTGTGGCGGTGATCGGCAGTGTTGGTACTGTCACCGATTGGTGGGGAGGTAGCAGAGGCAATTGGAGGCTTAGGAGGCAGCTTATCGTCCCCAAAACTGGCGCTGTGCACCCGAATATCTCGGCCCATGCCTTTTTTAATATTGGTGCCATATATAAAGATATCATGATGCACCCAGTAACTTCCTCTTCCTACAGGTGCACTGCTTATTTTTTTTATTAGCACAGTAGTACGGTGCTAATGTACTGTAATTACTGCTTTGCTTATGGGACTGCATGCACGTAACTACAATCTGTCTTTCCAAAAATCACATGCGATGTCCAAGGTTTTACTAAAATTGCAATCAAAATAACAGACAGAAATATTTGGGGAATAAAAATTCTTTCTGAATGATGCTGTATTTACATTTCAAAGGCTTCATGTAACTATTGCCGTTCTTGTCATCATACCAGTTGCAGTGAGGTGACTCACTAGAGAGGAGAATACACAGTGAATGTGGAGATAGATCATGAGTCAACGGATTGTTTGCACTTGAACTAATATCCTGTTTACACTTGGAATTGTCATTGTGCTTGTTCCTGGCTCCTGCTGTAACCAGCTGTAATAGGTATCCCAAGCTGGGAATCAGCAGCACATTTAACCATGAAATAGCTTTTATCAGAGGAAAAGGGGAATATGGGAACTGAGCGGGCACATGGGATCAAGACTGCTGCTCACGTGAAGGATAAACACTAGCACAGACTAGTTGTGCCAAACAGCCTGCTTCCATGTCGTGATTTATATGGTAATTCTATGTATTGGTTGCTAACGACGCCATTTTGAATGCTTGCTCAATCTTTAATTTGTGTTTGCTCACGGCTGAGGATAGATCCAGCTTCAGTACAAAGTTAATGGGAAATTAGGATATGTCTGAAACATCTGGGGGCAAGGGGGTGAATTTCCGATGAGCTTCTCCCGCTCATCCATCGTACCTTTATCGGAAGAGCAGCGGAAACCTCCGTAAAAAGCAACATGGGCGCCGTTTACACCTGGGTTTCCGTGGCTGGTCTGCTGAAGTTAAAGCGGACGAGCAGAAGAACGACCTGCGAAAATTCACCTACAGACGGCAGATTTGGTTCATTGGCGAGTCTGCATATGCAGAGTGTACTCCAGTCCGACTGGCCGCTTTGGTCAGTCGAGTGCTGAAGCTACGGTCAGGACTGATGGAACAGATTGCATGCCATCTTTCAGTCATTGTAATGATTGTTACTCATCTACTGTAAGATGTACAATGCCACATTTAACCATGGCCGTATACAAGGATGCACCATCACAAGTTTTACACAGCCAAGCTTTGAAAACAATTGCCCTACCTGGTCCTTAGATTTCCAAATATACATGCTTCTAATTTAGAGGGCATTTATGCTTCTTCTATACATTTCTGTATAAGCCTCTGCAGCACATTCACACATTTACAATTTGTGTCTGTATATGACTTAAGACACATCTCAGCAGCAACCGCATGCGGAAATCATAGAATCATAGAAATTTACGGCACAGAAAGAGGCCATTTGGCCCATCATGTCTGTGCCGCCTGACAAAGATCTATCCACCCTAATCCCACTTTCCAGCACTTGGTTCGTAGCCTTGTAATTTACGGCACTTCAAGTGTACATCCAAGTATTTTTTAAGTGTGATGAGGGTTTGTGCCTCTACCACCCTTTCAGGCACTGAGTTCCAGACCCCCACCACCCTCTGGGTGAAAACATTTCTCCTCAAATCCCCTCTAAACCTCTGACCAATTACTTTAAATCTATGCCCCTGTGATAAATCCATGTAGTGAGACAAGGAACTCGAAGAGGCGAGGTATGAGGATTAAGACGAGTACTTTATTGAACGACTGCGAGACAACCATGCAGGCCTGCTTCCAGGCATTGCACCTTTGCTGACCTTAGCAGGAAGCTAACCCCTGACCTTAACAGGAAGCAACCCCTGACCTTAGCAGCAGCATTGGCTACAGCACCACCTGATGTATAACCTTAATCATAACATCCCAGATTACTATTTCCCTCCCCCCTTAAGATTTCAGTATGAAATTCTTAACAAGCAACCATTCCTAAGGGTCACCTAAGAAGTCTCCATTCACCATGTTCCATTCTTGATGAATCTAACAGGTCAGTCTCAATCTCTCTGGTGGCTTGCGAGGCCTTTGTGAACGTCTAACAGTAAAGTCCCTGCTTGTTTGTGGTGAAGCCAGCAGCTGCTCCTGAGCAGTGCTCAGAGTATATGACTCTGCAACGATGGTTTCCTCTTGATGAATGGGTTCCTGTGGAATTGTCTCTGTCCCTGGTGGTGGCACCACAGATGCACTTGGATAACTGGGGGCAACCCTGTCCTCAGCCATTGCATCTGGAATCTTCATTTCAATTTCCCCTTGTCTGGTAAGTATCTGATCTACATGTCTGTGTACTACCCTACCATCACCCAACATGACCTTGTATGATACGGGACCGGTCATTGAGTCTATGAAGCCAGGAATCCACTTGGGTCCATAACTGAAATTCCTGGTAAGGACCGCATCTCCTTCTCCAAAACTTCGGCTCTTTGTTCTTTTGTCATGGTTCTCTTTTTGTTTGTTTTGTCTGTTTTCCATTTTCCTTTTTAGGTCTGGGTGGACAAGGTCAAGAGTGTAGCGTAGTCTATGACCTAATAACATCTCAGCAGGAGAGAGTCCTGTGGTGGATTGAGGTGTTATTCTGTAGCTGAACAGAACCCGTGACACTTTGGCTGCTAAACTCCCTTCTGCACTTTTTTTCATCATCTCTTTAAATGTTTGTACGGCTCTCTCCGCAAGTCCATTTGAGGACGGATGATATGGGGCCGAGGTCACCTGCACTGTGCCATTTTTTCTCAAGAACTCTTTTGTCTCTGTACTCACAAAACAAGTGGCATTGTCACTTACCACGATCTCCGGTAGCCCTAGATTACTGAAGCTCCGATGCAGGCAGTCTATAGTAGTAGTGGTGGAAGCAGAATTTACAGGATAAACATCCATCCATTTGGAATGTGCATCAATGATTATGAGGAACATCTTCCCCATGAATGGACCCGCATAATCTAAGTGCAATCTTCTCCATGGTTTATCCGGCCACTCCCAGGGGTGGAGAGGAGCCGCTGCTGGTGCCTTCCGGTGTTCCTGACAAGTGCTGCATGTCTTGACTAGATTTTTTATCTCCTCATCTAGCTTTGGTCACCACAAGCAACTCCTAGCCAAGGCTTTCATATGCGAGACCCCAAGATGACACTAATGTAGTTGCTCTAGGATAGACTGTCATGCTGGCTGTGGAATAATCACTCGTGCTTCCTGTAATGATCAGTAACCTGTCATTCTAGAATGGTACACTAGGTGGAGCTGTATGTAGGAGCTGCATGTTTAAGTAAGGGACTACCCATGATGCACTAGGCTACCCACAAGGCAGTAGTCAAGATGGATGCTGTACAGAAGTCCACATGGCATGGATAAAGTGAGCTGTTCATAATGAAAACGACTAGTTATTAATGAACATAACATGGTACCAGGATTGGAAAAATCTGCTGAACATTGTGAAACGCGACATGGAGACTTTGAAGCTACTGGAGGGTTTGAAACTCACGGGGAATGTCGACTGCAATTGGCGGACTTTCAAACAACAATTCGAACTCTACATTGCTGCCATCGGATTCGGTACGAAGCCAGACGCAAGGAAAATAGCGTTGCTGCTCACAGTTGCAGGCCCGCAGGCGATAGAGGTATTTAATACATTTGTATTTGATCCAGAGTAGAACAGAAAAAAATTGGAAGATGTGCTAAAGAAATTTGATACACGTTGTTCTCCCAAAAAGAATGAGACATATGAGAGGTACGTATTCTGTTCACGGACACAGCAGCAAAATGAGACTTTTGATAGCTTTGTGACCGATCTAAAACTGCAAGCACAGACATGTAATTTCTCTGAACTGAAACCATCCATGATTCGTGACCAGATTGTGTTTGGTATTCATGATAAAAAGGTCAGGGAACGTCTGTTGAGAGAAACTGAACTAACATTGGAAAATGCTGTGAAAATATGCCAAGCCAGTGAGCTAGCTCAAAAGCACGCAAAGACTTTCAGTGAAATTAATAATAATGCGATTGTAGTAAGTGGTAGTGCTGCTGTCGGTGCTGTGTCCTACAAGGGGAAGAAACATGGGCAGAACAGAAATGCAAAGCAATTGGAGGGTGGAATTTTTAATTGTAAACACTGTGGTTACAAACACCAGTCACGGCAATGCCCAGCGTTTGGGAAAATGTGCACAAAATGTCATGGAAAGAATCATTTTGCCAAACAATGCTTTTCAAAAGTAAAAACTAAGAAAGGGCAACGAGTTAATGTGATTGAGGACACTGATTTAAGTGAGACATTTTCTGTAGGAATGGTGTCATGTGACAATATCAAAAAGGATACAGAAAATGTGCAGCCCTCAGGAATGGACAATGCTGAACATAAAGTTAATGCAGTAAAAGAGGACAAATGGATGATCCCACTGCAGGTAAATGGAGCATTAGTTACATTGAAACTAGACACTGGGGCAAAAGCAAACTTAATCAGCATGAGTGATACTAAAAACATGAAAGAAAAGCCCAAAATACAGAAAAAGTCAGTACTACTGAAGAACTATAATGGACAGAAAATAGATAGCTTAGGTGTATGCAGACTTAAAGTGACAGTCAAAGACAAAGTGCATCATCTCATGTTTTCTGTTGTGGCTGAAGGACTTGATTCACTACTAGGTGACAAAGCTTGTGAGGACTTAGAACTGGTCAAGAGAGTCTACCATATAAACTGTGCCATAAGCAGACCAGATGAATTGGTGGATTCTGTAGTGAGTAATTTCCAGGATGTGTTCAAAGGATTAGGAGTTCTACAATTCACTTACAAGATCCAGCTAAAGGAGGATGCTCAGCCAGTGGTACATGCTCCATGGAGAGTTCCAGCACCCCTGCGTGACCGGCTCAAGAATGAAATGGACAGAATGACCACATTAGGAGTCATCAGGAAAGTCGAAGAGCCAACAGACAGGGTTAACTCCATGGTATGTGTGAAGTAAAAGAACAATGATCTAAGAATATGTATGGATCCAAATGACTTAAATGCAAACATAAAATGTGAACACTACCAGATTCCCAAGCGAGAAGAAATCACCAGTGAAATGTCAGGTGCCAGATACTTCACAAAGCTCGATGCCTCACAAGGATTTTGGCAACTAACACTGGATGAGGAAAGCACCAAATACTGTACCTTCAACACACCATTTGGCAGGTATTGTTTCCTCAGAATGCCTTTTGGGATAATATCTGCATCTGAAATCTTTCATAGAGCGCTGGAACACATAATTAAAGGTCTGGAAGGAGTTCGGGTCTATGTTGATGACATCATCATCTGGGGCTCCAAACTGAAAGAACACAATGAGAGACTGACTAAAGTGCTACAGAGCATACGCCGGAATGGGCTGAAGCTCAACAAAGCCAAGTGTCAGTTTGGCGTCCAGGAAGTCACTTTCCTAGGAGATAATCTACCTGGTAAAGGAATAGAGCCAGATATGGAAAAAGTAAACGCCATACTCAACATGCCCCGACCCACTGACAAAAAAGGAGTGCTATGCATCATGGGGATGATAAACTTCATTGGAAAGTTCATTCCTAACTTGTCAGCCAAGACAGCCTGTCTGCGAGACCTGCTACATAAAACAAATGAGTTTGCATGGACAGAAAGACATGAACAAGAGTGGATGAACCTTAAAACAGTGCTGACAACCACACCTGTACTCACCTTCTTTGACCCAACAAAGAGAATCAAAGTGTCAACGGATGCATCAAAAGATGGCCTAGGCGCGGTCTTGCTACAAGCAGAGGGTGAAGATTGGAAGCCTGTAGCCTATGCCTCCAGGTCTATGGCTGATTCTGAGTGTTGATACACCCAGATTGAAAAGGAATGTCTAGGCTTGGTAGTTGGACTAGAAAAGTTTCATGGCTACATATATGGACTTCCCACCTTCACAGTTGAGACAGACCACAGCCCATTGGTTGCCATCATAAAAAATTCTGAATGCGATGTCTCCAAGGATTCAACGACTCATGATGAAGCTGCAAAGATATGACGTTGAACTGATCTACACACCAGGCAAATACATAGTGTTAGCAGATGCACTATCCCGAGCACCCACAATGAGTCATGTGAGCTCTACTGAAGAAGACATGGATGTTCATGTGAGTATGGTCACTGCTGCGCTGCCCGTGTCAGACACAAAATCAAAGCAAATAGCAGAAGAAACAGTAAAAGATACAGGCCTAGAAATTCAGTTGGGCGCACCAGCCGTTAGCGCCTTAGGAGGAGTAGATCTCGAGCGCTAGGCGCTTAGCGCCCGGGCGCAGCACGATCTGCGCCTCGCCCCAACTTCAGTAGACATTTAGCGCCGGCGCAAAGTCTTAGCGCGCGCGCCCTGCTGCGCGCGCAGATCATGACGTCATTTCGTCGTGCAATGCCCTTTGTGCGCCCGGAACCGGAACTTCACTCACGCCGCCCCATTGTGCGCCGGGTGGCCCTAACGACTGTGAAGTGGAACGGTACACAGCCGAGGCAGGCTGCGGGGAGCGCAAATTAAAGGGCACTCCTGCAGTAGAAAAGGCAGCCGTTTTGCAACACTTTGTGAGAGACAAAGATGGATGATGAGGATGATGATGATGATGAGGAGGAGGAGGTGGTGGTGGTGGTGGTGGTGGTCGTGGTGGTGGTGGTGGTGGTGGTGGTGTGCCGGTACCACATAACAAACTGATGGAGAGAAGCCCTCCCCAACAACACAAATACAGCAGTCTCGGCCTTTCAAAAAACCAAATCCACCCTCCCCCTTTAAGAGCTCACCGGAGCCAGAGTGTCTGCCGTCAATCAGCAGCTCGCCGCACCTGCCCTGCGCCCACCTTCCGGTGTTAGCGCCCGGGCCGCCGGCTTAGCGCCTAAGGAGAGCCGTGCATCGCCAGTTTTAGCGCTCGAGCAAACTCTTAGGGCGAAGCTAATGAATATCGGGGAAGTGGCCTCGAATTTGCGCCGGGCGCAAACTTTAGCGGCCGCCCGACTTTACCGCCCCAAAAGTGGCTATAATGAATTTCTAGGCCACAGTGTTACAAACATTAATAGAAAACATTCAGCATGGTTGGCCAAAAGGTTCCTGTCCAAAGTACTATCACATCAGGTCAGAGTTGAGCGTCGCAAGTGGACTATTACTAAAACAGAACAGAATAGTCATTCCACAGGCTCTATGTCAAGACATGCTCAAAAGGATTCATGAGGGACACCTCGGAATTGAAAAATGCAAAAGGAGAGCAAGAGACACTGTTTATTGGCCTGGCATAAATAAGGACATTGAGAACATGATAGGCAAATGTGAGACATGTCAGAAACACCAAAACAAACAAGCAAAGGAACCAATGATAGTAGCTGACGTACCAACAGCACCATGGCAAAAGGTTGGTATGGACCTTTTTCATTTGAATGGTAAAGACTATCTAATAGTGATTGACTACTATTCTAACTATCCTGAGATGGGGCTGCTCTGAAGCACATCAGCAAGCAGTGTCATAATGCATGTTAAATCCATCTTCGCCAGACATGGAATTCCCAGGCTGGCCGTTAGCGGCAATGGTCCGTGCTTCAACTGTAAGGAGTGGCAACAGTTTGCAGCACAGTATGACTTTCAGCACATCACATCCAGTCCTTTTAATGCTCAGTCGAATGGTAAGGCAGAAAAAGGCGTTCAAGTTCTCAAACAGCTACTGAAGAAAGCGACAGAAAGCAAGTCTGATCCTTATCTCGCCCTGCTGAGCTACCGAGCCTCACCTTTAGACTCTGGTTCTTCACCTGCTGATCTCCTAATGGGTCACAAGTTGTGCACCATGCTACCCTGCTGTGCAAAAGAAAAGCAGAGTAAGGAACTGAGACAGAGACTTCAACTGTTAAAGCTGAAACAGAAATCATACTATGACAAGTCATCCAAAACTCTGAAACAATTGACAAGGGATGATGTTGTCAGGATTGAGTATCCAGATGCATGGAACAGGAAAGCTACAGTTCTTGAGGAAGTAGGACCAAGGTCATACACTGTTAGAGCTGAGGAAGGACAGATTCTCAGGAGGAACCGCCGTTCCCTCCTGAAAACACAAGAAACTATCCAAGAGCAAATCGATGACAATGCTGAAACTGAATCTTGTCAATCACCACCAGAACAATCTAACACAAACACACATACAGGCTCTCATGAAAACACATCAGACTTACCTGTGCTGAGAAGATCCACACGTGAAGTAAAAAAGCCTGATAGACTTAACCTTTGAGTATAAAGTAAAGCTTTGAAAATGTGTTGACTGTTGTGAAAATGTTTATGTTTATAGAGCACTAACAAAGTGTTACTGATATCATCTTTATCGTTTTTCTTGAAAGTTGATTGATATTGATTTTGTTTAACCTCAAAGAAAGGGGGATGTAATGATCAGTATCCTGTCATTCTAGAATGGTACACTAGGTGGAGCTGTATATAGGAGCTGTGGGCTAGATTTTCAGTATAGGCAGTTTTGGGGCGCTAACCTTAGCGCCCGCCCAAAGTTAGCGCCCGCCCCAAAGTAGCACCCCGTTGCCGGGAATTCAGTGGCTTCGCCCTAAGAGGTTGGTGGAGCGCTAAAAGAGGTGTTCCACTACTATCTTTAGGCGCTAAGCCGGCGGTCCAGAGGGATAGCGCCCAGGCGGGGCGCAGCGCGGGTGCGGTCATTATTGGACTGACAGCAGACCCCGTGGCGCCGACCAGCTCTTAAAGGGGGAAGGGACGAATTGGTCTGCTGCCACGCCCTGCACACTGCAGCCTTGCAAAGAGGCCTCAACACTGCTGCTCAGCCCCAGGGAGTCATGGCAATGCCAGAGAAGGCCCGTCAGCGTGCCCTGCTCTTCTCAGAGGGTGATCTGGACATAATGGTCACAGCTCTGGAGGTGAGGCGCAAGATCTTGTTCCCAGAGAGTGGGAGGAATCCAACCCACCACGACTACACCAATGCCTGGAAGCAGATCGCCCAGAGGGTGACGTTCACCGGCGATGCCCCCAGGACCCACAAACAATGTCGTAAAAAATACAACGACCTGACCAGGATTGTCAAGGTGAGTAGCCTTTCCAGTCTCCTCCTCATTCTTGCATGTACACCTGACATGATGGGCAAAGGGAGCTGAAAGTCCTATTGGCCAGCCCTCAGCCAGCAGCACTGGGACAGTCATGAGCATCAAATGGCCATTCGGCACTCTACACTTTGGCCAAGCTATTCCACCATGGGAGGCAGTGCACACTACATCAGGGCTTCACTCTGGCCAAGCTATTCCACCATGGGAGGCAGTGCACACTACATCAGGGCTTCACTCTGGCCAAGCTATTCCACCATGGGAGGCAGTGCACACTACATCAGGGCTTCACCCTGGCCAAGCTATTCCACCATGGGAGGCAGTGCACACTACATCAGGGCTTCACTCTGGCCAAGCTATTCCACCATGGGAGGCAGTGCACACTACATCAGGGCTTCACTCTGGCCAAGCTATTCCACCATGGGAGGCAGTGCACACTACATCAGGGCTTCACTCTGGCCAAGCTATTCCACCATGGGAGGCAGTGCACACTACATCAGGGCTACACTGCGCACTTACAGCCCGTCCTTTCTCTTGCAGGCTAAAGTAGCCTTTAATCGCCAGGCCCGTGCCAGGGGTGGCCGCGCCAAGCTGCAGAAGCTCACTCGGCTGGAGGAGCGCATGTGTGTGCTCATGAGAGCCCGTGTGATCGTCCCCACAGCGTGCGGAGTATCCGACCCTCCACTGCCCGGCAATGGTAAGGACCTCGCCTTTTGGCCCTCTCGCGTCGCACTGGCCCATCCGAGCTACCTCCTTTGCCACTGTCCCACCAATGCGCTGAATGCCACCAGTCCTAACTCCCTCGATGATGCCGTCTCCTCACTCTGAAGCTACTCTTGTGCATTCCTGCTTTCAGCTGGTGACGACCAGGACCCTGAAGCTGCCAGTGACAGCACCTCCGAGCAGGAGGAGGAGGAGGAGCAAGCCGGACCATCGGGGGAACAGTCACGTCCCACAGGAGAGGAGGAAATGCTTGACACCTCCTCACTGGATGAGTGCCTGGAGGAACTGTCGCAGGGCAATGCAGCTTCTGGGACCAGTGGCGTCCAGCCACCCAGGAGCCGTGCGCGTGGCCCGCGGCCTTCCCCCCAAAGGGGGGAAGGATCAGAGGGGAGTGCTGCTGATCGGCACACTCGCCACCACCAACGTGGCAAGGGTCCCTTAGTTCGGCCCCCTCCTCCCCAGCGGGAGAGTCGCGACTCCAGTCCGGACACCTTCACCTCGGAGGAGGTGCGGAAGCTGGATAAGATGGCCGAGGATTCGGACCGGCGCCACGCGGAGCTCATGAGCGTGGTGGGGCGCATGCCTGAGGCCATCGAGTTGCTGGCGACCAGTGTGCGCGAGTTCGGGGCAGCAACTGCCGTGAGTGGCCGCATGCTGACTGATGCCATCAAGACCCTGGCGGATGTGATGCGCGCGCACACCAGGACAACAGGGGCACTCACTGCTGCCACACGCGCTGTCTCAGGCAGGCATCGCCAGGGCAGCCGCCGCGCTGGACCATCCCAGCAAGCCGCCCCTCGGCTGATTGTTGCGGATCCTGCAGTGCGGGCCCAGCCGAGTGCCACCGCGCCACAGCACCAGCCTGCACATCCCAGACGCCAGCTGGCCCACATTGCGCCATCCGTCGCCGCCATTCCCCCACTGGGGCGTCAAGGGCAAGCGGCTGCAGCTGATGGTGGCCAGGCTCAGGTGCGCCACTCAGCAGACGGCCCCTCGAGGCCCAAACGCCGTGTAGGCCGCCCCCCAGCGGCATCTGGCGGAAGGGCATCTGAGCCTCAGGCACCTTCCCCCAGCCTCGCAGCAGCCACTGGGCAGAGCTTGCGAAGGAGCAGCAGGCCGGGCAGGGGAGGCAAAAGGCTGGGCAAGGTCTCGCCCTCACGGGCCACTCAGTAGAGGGTGTGGGCAGCTTTCCTTTTATATGGCGGTGGCCATCTTTATTTTGCCCATGGTTGTGTTGTTGGAGGGCTTATTTTTTGCGTTAGGCCGACGTTGAGGCCCGGTTTGAAGAAAGGTGGAGTGACTCCTCCCCAGTTTGTGGGAGTGACTTGTTTGTTGGGCTTTTTGTGGGGCCCGTTTATTGTTTTTGGGGATTCATGTGGGAAGGGCTTTTCATTTTTGTGTAATAAAAAATTATCTTTATTCATGCAGTCTCCATGGTTGTTCTTAGTGTTTGTTGGCTTCGCCGGCTGAGGGCTTGCGGAGCGGCTGCATTCATCTTCCCTCATGGCCCCTGGCCATTCCCTGACAGGGGGCTTAGAAGTACCGTGTAATAAGGTGGCGTCATGCGGCCCTTGGCCCTGGTCGCTCCCTCCTGGGAACGTACTCCTGCTCCTCCTCCTCCTCCTCCTCATGCTCCTCCTGCTCCTCCTCCTGAGGTGCTGGTCCAACGTCAGTTGGCAGTGCCTGAGTCCTGCGGATAGCCAGGTTGTGTAGCATGCAGCAAACCACCACAAATTGGGAGACCCGGTCCGGCGAATACTGGAGAGCTCCTCCGGAGCGATCAAGGCAGCGGAACCGCTGCTTGAGGACCCCAATAGTTAGCTCGATGATGTTGCGGGTGGTTTGATGGCTCTCGCTGTAGGCCTCTTCAGCAGCGGTCCTGGGCGCGCGGAGCGGGGTCATGAGCCAGGTGCACAAAGGATAGCCTTTGTCCCCGAGTAGCCATCCTCTTGGGGGAGGCTGTGCCTGGAACATGTCATGCGCAGTACTCTGCCGCAGGATAAAGGCATCGTGGCTGCTGCCTGGGAAGCTGGCATTGACTGCCATGATGCGCTGCTTGTGGTCACAGACCAGCTGCACATTCAGAGAATGGTGGCCCTTCCTGTTGCGATACTGCTCGCCATGCTCCAGAGGGGCCCGCAAAGCCACATGCGTACAGTCAATGGCGCCCTGCACCAAGGGGAATTCCCCGAGTCTGGAAAATCCCAATGCGCGCTGATGCTGGCTCTCCAGGGCCATGGGGAAGGAGATGAATTGGCTTCTCCTTCTGAACAGTGCTTCAGTCACCTGGCGGATGCAGCGATGCGCGCCGTACTGGGAGATGTTTGCTATGTCCCCAGCAGCGTATTGGAAGGAGCCGGTGGCATAGAAGTTCAATGCCACCGTCACCTTCACTTCCACCGACAGAGACATCCTGCACCTGAGCTTTGGCCGCAGATCTCGGCGAAGCAGGTGGCAGATCTCTGCAATCACCTCCTTTCGGAATCGGAGCCTTTTAACACATCGCGCGGCACTCATGTTTAGGTAGGAGCGCTGCTGGCGGTATAGCCTGACTGGGTAAGGCCTACGTGGCCGACGCCTGTAGCCCCCTCTGCCTCTAGCCAGGGCTGCCCCTCTCACAATGCGTCTGCGAGCCCTACGGACATGGAGCTGCAGCTCCGCGTTGGCACCCCATGCAACCCCCATCAAATCCTGGCAAACACTCAAATTTCCAAAAGGCCACTTGCAGCGCTCTGGCCTGAGTCCAAAAATACCTGAGCTCTTGCTGCTTGAAACCAGTTAGCTATCCTCCTTGTTGTGTCTCCAGAAATGCGTTGCACAAGAGTGTTTTCTGAAAAAAGGCTGGCCTTTATACTGGAGAGCACGTCCCCTTTAATTTGCGCCCCCCGGGGCCCGCGCTGGTTGTGTTGCGTTCCTTTTTCCAAACGCTCCGGCCGCCAGCCGCACAATGGGGCGGTCCGACTGAAGTTTGGAATCGGGGCGCACAAAGGGCGTTGCACGAGGATGTGACGTCATTTTCTGCGCACGCATCCGGGCGGGCGCTAAACTTTGCGCCGGCGCTAACGGGCAACTTAATTTGGGGCGGGGCGCAAACTGCGCTGCGCACGGGCGCTACACGCATAGCGCCCGAAAATCACTTCTCTTAAGGCGCTAACTGCTGGCGCTATCAACTGAAAATCTAGCCCTGTATGTTTAAGTAAGTGACTACCCACGATGCACTAGGCTACCCACAAGGCAGTAGTCAAGATGGATGCTGTACAGAAGTCCACATGGCATGAATAAAGTGACTAGCTAGAAGCTATCTGTTCATAATGAAAACGACTAGTTATTAATGAACATAACACCCGACAACACGCAACCATCCTGCACACTCAGCTCTGTTTTCCTGACACTGTAGGGTGTGAAGTCAGCCCCTTCCGGATTCTGTGGCCATTCCCTCACCACATATTCTCGAACTCTAGATAGTACTGGATCTTTACCTGCCCATGTTCTTACTTGCTCTGCAGTCACAAGTGCTGTGTCAGTGTCCTCCAACATCAACACTCTGTCCTCTGGAGCTGCACGGATAGGTGTGCCTGGCAGTGGAAGGCGGCTCAAGGCATCTGCATTCCCATGGTACTTGCCCGCCTTGTAGACGATGACATACTCATATGCCCTCAACGTCACGGCCCACCTCTGGATCTGGGGTGACACCATCTGTGGAACTGCTTTCATTTCATTGAAAAGAGAGATAAGAGGTTTATGGTCGGTGCATATGGTGAACTTCCTGCCATATATGTACTTGTGGAACCTCTGTAACCCAAACATTACTGCTAACCCCTCTTTGTCTAACTGGGAATAGTTTTTTTCCGCTGGTGTTAGAGTTTGGGACATAAACCCTATTGGTCTTTCAGTTCCATCTTCCATGCAGTGTGAAAGAACTGCCCCCACACCATAAGGTGAAGTGTCACAAGAGAGAATGATGTCTTTCTCTGCATTGTAGTGAACCAGCACATCTGATGACAGCATCAGTTTCTTAGACTGTTCAAATGAAACCCCCTGCTCCTCTCCCCACTGCCACTGTGTCTCCTTGCGCAGTAGTTTGTGAAGAGGTGCTAACACAGTTGACAAGTTTGGTAAAAACCTGTTATAATAGTTCAGCAGTCCCAGGTAAGCTTTTAACTCAGCCACATTTGTAGGAGCAGGGGCGTCCTGCAGTGCTTGTACCTTCTCCTTTAGTGGATGGAGCCCGGTGGCATCCATTCTGTGTCCCAGGAACACTGCCTCATTCCCCAGGAAAGTGCAGTTACTCCTCTTGAGCCGGAACCCTGCCCTCTCCAATCTCTGTAGTACCTCTCTCAGAGTGCTCAGATGCTGCTGGTCGGTTCTTCCCGTCACCAGAATGTCATCCAGATAGATGGAAACATGTGTAATCCCTTGCAGTACACCTCTGATTGTCCTCTGGAAGATAGCTGGACTAGATGAAATACCAAACAGTAAGCGGTTATATGTAAACAAGCCCTTGTGTGTATTTATGGTGACATACTTCTTTGATTCGTCATCCAGTGTAATCTGCAAGTAGGCATGACTCATATCCAACTTTGTGAATTTCTTTCCTCCAGCCAGGTTTGCAAAGAGATCCTTTGTTTTGGGAATAGGATACTGCTCTAGTTTGGACACCCGATTGACTGTCAATTTATAGTCTCCACAGAGTCTTACCGAATTGTCCGGTTTTAAAACAGGTACTATGGGAGCTGCCCATTCCGAACATTTCACTGGCTCCAGTATGTTCTCTCTCAATAGGCGGTCAAGCTCAGCCTCTACCTTTGGCTTCATGGCATAAGGCACAGGTCGTTGTTTAAAAAACCTTGGCGGTGCCTCCTTGTCTACATAAATCTTAGCTGGGGGGCCATTAAATGTGCCAAGTTCCTCCTTGAACACATTCTCATTTTCACTCAACACTTCTTGCGAAGTCAACTGCCCGCATCTACTTGATGTACTGCTCCCCAGTCTAATTTAAGTTCTTTTATCAAGCCCCGGCCTAACAGGTTTGGGCCGGTACCTGATACTATAACTACAGGTAGCTGTTCCACTGTGTCCCTGTGTTGCACAGTTACATTAGCTGTACCTAATGTCACTACTCATTCACCTGTATATGTTTTAAGATGCAGGGAGCAAGGCTTTAACTCTGGAACTCTTGCATGGTTCCACAATTTTGAATACTCTGCCTTGTTCATTATGGTCACGCCGCACCCTGTATCCACTTCAAAGTTCACCTTAGAGTCATTTACTGTCAGTTGCAATGTGATAGGAGCCACTTTTGGAATGTTCTCTAACATGCCATACATTATGAACATGTCCTCTTCTTCCTCAGCTTCCCCGCTGATGTGGTGTGCTCCATGTTTTTTTACTTCTCTCCCTTGGTTTTGCTGTCCTCCCCCTTTTGGTTTGGATTCCTCCACAGGTGATTTCGCCCTGCAAGCTCGTTTTATGTGTCCTTGTTTCCCACACTTGTAGCACTTTTCCTCCAGAAACCGGCATGCACTCACCAGGTGATCGCCCTTGCATCTATAACATGCCTTCACATGCTCACGTTGTCGTTTCTGATGCATGTTCAACTTGTGCACAACAACCTGACCTGCAACTTGCGTAGCATTAGCCCTGTCTGAACCCTGTATTTCTTTTACATCTCGGTTCGCTGTCTCTATGGCTTGAGCAAGTTCCAATGCTTTTTCATAAGCCCAGTCTCGGATAATAATCTGCGCTGCATTCGGTCGTCCATTATTCCGCAAACTAGCCTATCTCTCAGCATTTCCTTCAGGTTGTTCCCATAATTGCAATCTTGTGCCAATTTACGCAACACCGTTACATAGTCCATTACACTCTCTTCCTCTTTCCTGTTCCTTGAATTAAACTTGAACCGCTGTACAATCTCACTAGGCTTAGGGTTGAAATGTTCTTTTAGCACAGCCACTAATTCAACAAATGATTTGTCTCCAGGCTTTTCAGGACTGAGCAGGTTCTTCATCAAACTGTAGGTTTGGCTTCCCACTGAACTAAGCAGAATGGCTTTCCTTTTTCCGGCATCATTTATTTCATTTGCCTCGAAAAAATAACCCAACACTTCACAGTATTCCTCCCAAGTTTGTGCTTGAATATCAAAAGCGGAGACCGTGCCTACCGTGGCAACCATGCTCTCTTCCAACTGGTAGCTAACTGCAGCTCGTGATTTTGTTGTTTAAACGTCCTGGCAGACTTCTCTTATTCAGGGTCCTGTTTTACCTCGTCGCCAAATGTGATAAATCCATGTAGTGAGACAAGGAACTCGAAGAGGCGAGGTATGAGGATTAAGACGAGTACTTTATTGAACGACTGTGAGGCAACCAGGCAGGCCTGCTTCCAGGCATTGCAACTTTGCTGACCTTAGCAGGAAGCTAACCCCTGACCTTAACAGGAAGCAACCCCTGACCTTAGCAGCAGCATTGGCTACAGCACCACCTGGTAGATAACCTTAATCATAACATCCCAGATTACTATAGCCCCCTTGCTTGCCAAACTTGCGATTAAATACTTCTAAATTACTCAACACAGCAGCGCTAAACTCATGGTTTTTGCTTATTAAAAAAAATTACAAGCATTTTAAACTCTTTAAAAGCAATTTACAGTACCCCGCAATTGAATTATGAGGCACTGCTTGTTTGTTTATAGTAACAGTTGCCACTGAACACCGAGCTGCCTCACCAGACTTTTCCCCAAGCCAGGTGAGACAGCACGGCTGGAACAACAGCTAGGTGTAAAATTGAAGTTAACTAAACTGATGCCTTGTTTTAACTTCAGGTGTTATATTTATAACAGTGCGTTTTAAGGAATTCAGATCAATGGGATGAGATAATGCCCATGCATTTCACGCTTTGAAGCCTTAACTGCCCAACAGGCATTCGAAACCTTCTGAATCAAATCCTGTCAGATGACATCAGTCTTTCATTTCTCACTGATTTGCAGCTCACTAATAACTGTGCATTTCACACCGTGCATGCTCATCTGCTGAAGTGGAGTCGGAGGGGTGGACTGCTGCCTGGGCGGTACAATGGTGAAGCAGATTACATGCCCTTTGTAGAGCCCGCCTGATTTTCATCCCATTGAGTAAAGGGCAGGTGACCCGCTGCTTCGGATTGCCACCCAGGGCAGTGAAGGTGGCCTACCCAGAGCTTCTGCAAAACCAGCTGTTTAAGGAGCCGAAATATACGTGGCTAGGTAATCCCACATGTTTTACAGCTTGCACACTGACCTGCGGATGAAGTCTGTAAGGTGTGAAATGCTTAGTTATTGATGAGCTGCAATGGACGAGGAATTAACAATTGGTGTCAATCGACACTGTTGTTCTCAGAACATTGTACAGGTGTCAGTTTGCCAGGCTGGTTCCAATACAAGTAGAATTACTTGCACAGCTGCCCGACAAGGACAGCAAACTTTAAGTGGTTATATTTTAGCAATTAATTGGAATTGGCTAATTATTTCAAGCTAGCTTTGATTTGGGAAGTCATTTTGATTTACCATTCTAAAGCAACTGTGATTCATTGAAATAATTACAGAAATTGAAAGAGAAATTGTCCTTTTTGTTGCATAGGTTTCAATAAATCTTCTTGTGAAAAAAAGTAGACAATAGGGACATGTGTATTTATGTAAACTGACCTCCTGTGGCATTGCTCACCATACATACCAGTCCCACAGCAGCCTAAATGCAGCAGCAGTTCACCCAGCTCCCGACTGCAATTACGAGCTACATATCACATGAGTGAAGTAAGGTAAAAGTATTATACATGCTACTGATGCTGTAAGATCTGGACCTCACAGGCTTAATATTTGCTATACTTTTTATTAAGCAATTTGCAAAACCTGTTTAAGATGCAACTACATTTATTTTTTCATCCCTTCCCAAAATCCATTATTCTCAGTTATTCATATTAGCAAAGCAAAAATACTGCAGGTGCTGGAAATCTGAAACAGGAACAGATGCTGACCAAAATTTAGAATGGTGCCAGGGATGCGGGACTTCAGTAGCGTGGAGAGACTGGAGAAGCTGGGGTTGTTCTCCTGAGAGCAGAGAAGGTTAAGGGGAGATTTGATAGAGGTGTTCAAAATCATGAAGGGTTTTGATAAATAAGGAGAAACTGTTTCCAGTGGTAGAAGGGCCAGTTACCAGAGGACACAGATTTAAGGTAATTGGCAATATAACTAGAGGCGTGATTAGGATAATTTTTTTTTACGCAGCAAATTGTTATGATCTGGAATGCACTGCCTGAAAGGATGGTGGTACCAGATTCAATAACAATTTTCAAAAGAGAATTGGATAAACACTCAAAGGGGAAAACATTTGCAGGGCTATGGGGAAAGATCAGGGGAGTGGAACTAACTCTTTCAAAGAGCTGGCACAGGCATGATGGATTGAAATGGCCTCCTTCTGTGCTGCATTACTCTATGTTTCGATGATTCAATACTTGAACTTGTCTGCTCTCCCTACGGATGCTGACTGACCTGCAGTGTGTTTCCAGCATTCTCTGTATTGTTTTTGTATTGTCTTTCACCCTACATGCTCCAAATTTACATTATTTTCTTAATATTCAAGTACTCTTACCTATTGGTTTAGTGTTTTCTCCTACCTTCCAAAATATTTCCCCTTGTCAGTTATTTACAAGGAGATATTTTTTCTCCTCCTTCTCAGTGTAGCAATCCTAAGGGACAGTTTGGGAGAGGGAGTAAGGTCAAGTTGTGTCTCTGGCAGAGTTGGTAATGTGGGAAATTGGGTACTTAAAGCAAGACTCAGAAGGTTGTAGGAGGAGAAACAGAGGCAAAACATAAAGTGCTGACTATAACCACAGAAACTGTTTGTTATTTATAACACTTTGGCCTAGAAATTTGGCTGTGCAGTGACCAATTTTTTGGGTGCTAAATGGCTTCCTAAGTCTACAATATGGTGAGAAGAAAGTGCACACTCACTGCGAGCCTGAAGGGCGCCACCTGCCATATTGGTAAAGGACTTAAAATCGGCGTGCAGTGACCGATATTGGGCCTCGGGCCTCACTTACATCGAGCGGGCGAGTTGTCGAGAGCAGCAGGCAGCTCGCAGGCGAGTTGTGATTGAAAATTGAGCCACTGCTGGCATCACAGCGGCCCTCACGTAAGTGAGGAAGGGTGGGGCGACTGGGTCGGGACCTTGTGGCGGTGATCGGCAGTGTTGGTACTGTCACCGATTAGTGGGGAGGTAGCAGAGGCAATTGGAGGCTTAGGAGGCAGCTTATCGTCCCCAAAACTGGCGCTGTGCACCCGAATATCTCGGCCCATGCCTTTTTTAATATTGGTGCCATATATAAAGATATCATGATGCACCCAGTAACTTCCTCTTCCTACAGGTGCACTGCTTATTTTTTTTGTTAGCACAGTAGTACGGTGCTAATGTACTGTAATTACTGCTTTTCTTATGGGACTGCATGCACGTAACTACAATCTGTCTTTCCAAAAATCACATGCGATGTCCAAGATTTTACTAAAATTGTAATCAAAATAACAGACAGAAATATTTGGGGAATAAAAATTATTTCTGAATGATGCTGTATTTACATTTCAAAGCTTCATGTAACTATTGCCATTCTTGTCATCATACCAGTTGCAGTGAGGTGACTCACTGGAGAGGAGAATACACAGTGAATGTGGAGATAGATCATGAGACTAATATCCTGTTTACACTTTGAATTGTTATTGTGCTTGTTCCTGGCTCCTGCTGTAACCAGCTGTAATAGGTATCCCAAGCTGGGAATTGTTATGTTCATTAATAAATAGACATTCTTATTATGAACACAGCTAGCTTTTGCTAGCTACTTTTATTGAGCACATGTGGACTTGTACAGCATCTTGTAAAGGCTTCCATCTTGACTGCTGCCTTGTGGGTAACCTAGCCTCATGGGTAATGTAATCTTAATATAATATATAGCTGGGTAGCGTAGTCTTATACATACAGCTATATACAGCTCTACTGCTCCACCTAGTGTCCACCACAGAATGACATGTTATTGATCACTACATCCTCCTTTCTTTGAGGTTTAACAAAATCAATATCAATCAACTTTCAAGAAAACAATAAAGATAATATCAGTAACACTTTTGTTAGTGCTCTATAAACATAAACATTTTCAAAACAGTCAACACATTTTCAAAGCTTTACATTGTACTCAAAGATTAAGTCTATCAGGCTCTTTTACTTCACGTGTGGATCTTCTCAACACAGGTAAGTCTGATGTGTCTTCATGAGATTGTTCTGGTGGTGAATGACAAGATGCAATTGCGGCATTGTCATCAATCTGCTCTTGTATAGATCGAGGTCTCCTTGTGATCTTTGCTTGGAGAGGGTTTCAGTGTTTCCTTCACTCTTCATGCCATAACTCTCAATGTAATCAATGCACTCTCGAAAAACTGCTGGCAGCTGGATCCCATCATACAGCATAGTCCTCTCAGCAGCCTCGGCTAATGGAACACCAAAGATTGGCCTGAGGAAAGAAGGAGTATCCACCGGAACTGCTTCCTGCTCTGGTGCAGGCTTCTTCTTTTCCTTTTTCTCTTTCCACTGCTTAACAACATCTGCTGCGGTTATATCTTTGGACTTTTTCTCCTTGTGTTTTTCCTCTTTGTGCTTTTCTTCCTTTGGCTTCTCTTTGACCTTAAAGTCTTTTTCTTTCTTCTTGGAGAAACTAGGTTTTTTGAAGACATGGATACCATTTGGCCTTTTCATCCTTGATGGGCTCTCTGCTTCATCACCTGAGTCATCTGGTCTGCTTATGGCACAGTTTATACGGTAAACTCTTTTGACCAGTTCTAAGTCCTCACAAGCTTTGTCATCCAGTAGTGAATCAAGCCTTTCAGCCACAACAGAAAACATGAGATGATGCACTTTGTCTTTGACTGTCACTTCAAGTCTGCATACACCTAAGCTATCTATTTTCTGCCCATCATAGTCCTTCAGTAGTACTGACTTTTTCTGTATTTTGGGCTTTTCTTTCATATTGTTAATGTCACTCATACTGATTAAGTTTGCTTTTGCCCCAGTGTCCAGTTTCAATGTAACTAATGCTCCATTTATCTGCAGTGGGATCATCCATATGTCCTCTTTTACTGCATTAACTTTATGTTCAGTATTGTCTATTTCTGAGGGCTGCACATTTTCTGTATCTCTTTTGATATCGTCACATGACACCATTCCTACAAAAAATGTCTCACTTAAATCAGTGTCCTCAATCACATTAATTTGTTGCCCTTTCATTGTTTTTACTTTTGAAAAGCATTGTTTGGCAAAGTGATTCTTTCCATTACACTTTCTGCACATTTTTCCAAACGTTGGGCATTGTCTTAACTGGTGTTTGTAACCACAGCGTTTACAATTAAAAATTTCATCCTCCGATTGCTTTTCATTTCTGTTCTGCCCACGTTTCTTCCCCTTGTAGGACACAGCACCGACAGCAGCATTATCACTCATTACATTCGCATCATTATTGATTTCACTGAAAGTCTTCGTGTGATTTCGAGCTAGCTCACTGGCTTGGCATATTTTCACCGCATTTTCCAAATTTAGTTCGGTTTCTCTCAACAGACGTTCCCTGACTTTTTTATCATGAATACCAAACACAATCTGGTCACGAATCATGGATGCTTTGAGCTCAGAGAAATTACATGTCTGTGCTTTCAGTTTCAGATCAATTATAAAGCTATCAAAAGTCTCATTTTGCTGCTGTGTCCGAGAACAGAAGATGTATCTTTCATAGGTCTCATTCTTTTTGGGAGAGCAATGTGCATCAAATTTTTTTAGCACATCTTCTAATTTTTCTCTGTTCTCCACTGGATTAAATACAAATGTATTAAATACCTCTATCGCCTGTGGGCCTGCAACCGTAAGCAGCAATGCTATCTTCCTTGCGTCTGCCTTCGTACCGAATCCGATGGCTGCAATGTAGAGTTCGAATTGCTGTTTAAAAGTCTGCCAGTTGTAGTCGATTTTTTCTGTGAGATTCAAACGCTCTGGTGGCTTCAAATTCTCCATGTCACTTTTCACAATTTTCAGCAGATCTTCACCACCCTGGTACCATGTTATGTTCATTAATAAATAGACATTCTTATTATGAACACAGCTAGCTTTGGCTAGCTACTTTTATTGAGCACATGTGGACTTGTACAGCATCTTGTAGAGGCTTCCATCTTGACTGCTGCCTTGTGGGTAGCCTAGCCTCATGGGTAATGTAGTCTTAATATAATATATAGCTGGGTAGTGTAGTCTTATACATACAGCTATATACAGCTCTACTGCTCCACTTAGTGTCCACCACAGAATGACATGTTATTGATCACTACAGGAATCAGCAGCACATTTAACCATGAAATAGCTTTTATCAGAGGAAAAGGGGAATATGGGAACTGAGCGGGCACACGGGATCAAGACTGCTGCTCACATGAAGGACAAACGCTAGCACAGACTAGTTGGGCCAAACAGCCTGCTTCCATGTTGTGATTTCTATGGTAATTCTATGTATTGGTTGCTAACGACGCCATTTTGAATGCTTGCTCAATCTTTAATTTGTGTTTGCTCACGGCTGGGGATAGATCCAGCTTTAATACAAAGTTAATGGTAAATTAGGATATGTCTGAAACATCTGGGGGTGAGGGGGTTGAATCTCCGAGGAGCTTCTCCCGCTCTTCCGTCGTAGCTTTATCGAAAGAGCAGCAGAAACATCCGGAAAAGCGATGTGGGCGCCGTTTACACCTGGGTTTCCGTGGCTGGTCTGCTGAAGTTTCAGCGGACGAGCAGAAGAATGCCCTGCAAAAATTCACCTACGGACGGCAGATTTGGTTCATTGGCGAGTCTGCATATGCAGAGTGTACACCAGTCCGACTGGCCGCTTTGGTCAGCCGAATGCTGAAGCTACGGGCAGGACCAATGGAACAGATTGCACGCCATCTTTCAGTCATTGTAATGATTGTTACTCATCCACTGTAAGATGTACAATGCCACATTTAACCATGGCCGTATACAAGGTTACAGCATCACAAGTTTTACACAGCCAAGCTTTGAAAACAATTGCCCTACCTGGCCCTTAGATTTCCAAATATACATGCTTCTAATTTAGAGAGCATTTATGCTTCTTCTATACATTTCTGTATAAGCCTTTGCAGCACACTCACACATTTACAATTTGTGTCTCTATATGGCTTAAGACACATCTCACCAGCAAGCGCATGCGGAAATCAGAGACTCATAGAAATTTACGGCAAAGAGGCGATTCGGCCCATCATGTCTGTGCCGCCCGGCAAAGAGCTATCCAGCCTAATCCCACTTTCCAGCAATTGGTCCGTATCCTTGTACGTTTCGGCACTTTAAGTGTACATCCATGTACTTTTTAAATGTGATGAGGGTTTCTGTCTCTACCACCCTTTCAGACACTGAGTTCCAGACTCCCACTACCCTCTGGGTGAAAACATTTCTCCTCAAATCCCCTCTAAACTTCTGAAAAATAACTTTAAATCTATGCCCCCTTGCTTGCCGAACTTGCGATTAAATACTTCTAAATTACTCAATGTGGCAGCGCTAAACTCATGGTTTTTGCTTATTAAAAAAAAAATTGCAGGCGTTTCAAACTCTTTAAAAGCAATTTACTGTGCCCCGCCATTGAATTATGAGGCACTGCTTGTTTGTTTATAGTAATACTTGCCACTGAACACCGAGCTGCCTCACCAGACTGTTCCCCAAGCCACGTGAGACAGCGCGGCTGGAACGACAGCTAGGTGTAAAACTGAAGCTAACTAAACTGATGCCTTGTTTTTACTTCAGGCGTTATATTTGTAATAATGCGTTTTAAGGAATTCAGATCAATGGGATGAGATAATGCCCATGCATCTCACGCTTTAATGCTACAACTGTCCACCAGGCATTCGAAACCTTCTGAATCAAATCCTGTCAGATGACATCAGTCTTTCATTTCTCACTGATTTGCAGCTCACTAATAACTGTGCATTTCACACTGCGCATGCTCATCTGCTGAAGTGGAGTCGGAGGGGTGGACTGCTGCCTGGGCGGTTCAGTGGTGAAGCAGATTACATGCCCTTTGTAGAGCCCGCCTGATTTTCATCCCATTGATTAAAGGGCAGGTGACCCGCTGCTCCGGATTGCCACCCAGGGCAGTGAAGGTTGCCTACCCAGAGCTTCTGCAAAACCAGCGGTTTAAGGAGCAGAAATATATGTGGCTAGGTAATCCCACATGTTTTACAGCTTGCACACTGACCTGCGGATGAAGTCTGTAAGGTGTGAAATGCTTAGTTATTGACGAGCTGCAATGGACGAGGAATTAACAATTGGTGTCAATTGACACTGTTGGTCTCAGAACATTGTTTGTCAGGCTGGTTCCAATACAAGTAGAATTACTTGCACAGCTGCCTGACAAGGACAGCAAAATTTAAGTGGTTATATTTTAGCAATTAATTGGAATTGACTAATTATTTCAAGCTAGCTTTAATTTGGGAAGTCATTTTGACTTACCATTCTAACGCAACTGTGATTAATTGAAATAATTACAGAAATTGAAAGAGAAATTGTCCTTTTTGTTGTATAGATTTCATAAATCTTCTTGTGAAAAAAATAGACAATAAAGACATGTGTGTTTATGTAAACTGACCTCCTGTGGTATTGCTTACCATATTTACCAGTCCCACAACAGCCTAAATGCAGCAGCAGATCACCCAGCTCTCTACTGCAATTACGAGCTACATATCACATGAGTGAAATAAGGTCGTCGTCGTCGTACGTGTCTTCACGCTGTTCCCTTTGGGGAACTGTATGAAGTGGTGGAAGGATTTCTGGCCGCGATTAACGCTCCTTCCGTGACCACAACCATCTTCGTACCAGCCATTAAGGTGGTTAGTCCTATGGCGGGATGGTTTTACAGGCTCCCACAACCCATACGAGGGGGGGGCCACCCACACCCACGGACACAAGTATCCCGCTGGATGTCAACCCAGAATTTAGAGCCGGAGCTCCGACTCCACTTGCCGGGACTGTCTGGAGCGGAGTTCGAAACCCTACGCCTTCTGGCCCAGCGGCGGGGATGCTACCGCTACGTCAAAGGCCCACTCCCAGTGAAATAAGGTTAAAGTATTATACATGCTACTGATGCTGTAAGATCTGGGCCTCACAGGCTTAATATTGGCAATACTTTTTATTAACCAATTAGCAAAACCTGTTTAAGATGTGAAATAAAGAATAGATTGGCCTTCCAAAGCTAGGCTTTATTAACTTTAAAATCAGCAGCATATCTTTCCGCATCCAGTCCCAACTAAAGCTAGAAAAGGACTGAATTTAAGGTAGCCACAACACATCATGTGATCATCAACTACCAATGAGATTACAACACATATCCCAAGGCAGTTAACAAACAACGAATCACAATACTTTTACTAATCAAGGAATAATCACCACATTCATCCCTCCTTTTAAAATATACTCCAACCTAATAACTTTTACAATTTACAATTAATTATTTACAACTAAACTATGCACGAGAATAAAACTATTTACATAACACAATACTAAATGAACAACAACAAATAATAACATTACGCATAAGTATTAAGTATCTCTCAACTAAAACAATATACTATAATATTTCAACAATTTTTAAAACATTACTATCAATTTTAAAAGTCCATTTTCAATCGGTAGACCGGATATCTTGTTCGTGTCGACCTTCTTAACCTTGGTGAAATTCCTTGCCCTCCCACGCCAGAAGGCACAGAAGTATCTTCAACAGGAAGGCTATCCATATCCCGATTCTCTACGGTTTCCGGATTAGAAATCACATCAGAAGATGAACTGGGACGGTCATAAACATCTATCAAAGGCTGACTAATAGAAGTATGATTATCTGCAATCGGATTGGAAATATTCGTAGTATCTGTAACAGCATCCACATTATCCGAATCATGACCATTATTAATATCCTCAGAAGAGGGCTGGCCCCCACAAGGAGCCAAGTCTTTAATTGAAACAGTACTTTCTTTCCCATCTTGGAATCGAATATGAGCATATTGGGAATTTGCCTCCAACAGCTCCACCTCCTCCACCAAGGGGTCATATTTTGACAATCTAACATGGCGTCGAAGCAACACAGGTCCCTGCATAGTAAGCCATGAAGGTACCGAATATCCCATAGTAGATCTCCGCGGATAGTTAAAGAGCCTTTCATGGGGGGTCACATTAGTAGCCATTGAAAGCAATGATCTAATGGAATGCAGGGCATCAGGCAGCACCATTTCCCACTGTGTATTCTTAAGGTTCCGGGATGTCAACGCCAACATAACTGCCTTCCAGATCACCCCATTGTATCGTTCACACTGTCCATTACCCTGGGGATTATACGGGGTAGTTCTACTTGTAGAAATTCCCCGACTCTGAAGGTATTCCTTCAACTGGGAAGACATAAAAGAACTTCCCTGATCCGAATGGGTATACGCAGGCATCCCAAAGATGACAAAAAGTTGAGTCAAACATTTAATAACTGTAGCAGCTGATACATCTGCACAAGGAAAAGCAAAAGGGAACCTTGAAAACTCGTCCACAACAGTAAATATATACCGGTTTTGAGTAGTTGAAGGAAGAGGTCCCTTAAAATCGACACTCAAACGTTCAAAAGGAGAAGTAGCCTTTATAAGATGAGCTCGTTGAGGCTTAAAGAAATTCGGTTTATACCGAGCACAGATAGAACATGATGAAGTCATCCGCTTGACGTCTTCAACTGAAAAAGGCAAGTTCTTACTGCGTACAAAGTGTATCATCCTCGTAACCCCAGGATGACATAAGGCATTGTGAAGATTAATAAGCGTATCTCCATGAATCACAGAACAATAAGCCCTCGACAGTGCATCAGCAGCAACATTATCCTTCCCCGGACGATAAACTATGTCAAAATGGTAACATGCCAACTCAATCCTCCATCTCGTTATTTTATCATTTTTAATCTTTCCAAAATGTTTAAAATCAAACATAAAGGACACAGATTTTTGATCAGTTACCAACGTGAAATGTTGCCCCGATAAATAATGTCTCCATTTACGCAATGCTTCTACTATTGCGTATGCCTCTTTTTCTATTGAGGAATGTCTTTTTTCACTATTATTCAAAGTACGTGAGAAAAAGGCCACAGGTCTTCCATTTTGGTTCAAAGTAGCCCCAATTGCAAAATCCGAAGCATCCGTCTCAATCACAAAGGGAACCTGCTCATCAATGGAATGCACAACTGCTCCTAAAATATCCTTTTTAAAATTCTCAAAACATGTCCTGGCCTCCCATGATAGAGGATATGTCGTAACCCGAATAAGAGGCCGGATCTTCTGTGAAAAATTTGCAATCCAATTAGAATAATAAGAAAACAGTCCAACAACTCGTTGCAAAGCCTTAGAATTAGTAGGACAAGGTAAATCGATCAATGGTCGCAAACGTTCTGGATCTGGTTTAATCTTATTTCCCGAAATAATATACCCCAATAGATTTACCTCAGTAGTCGAAAAGATACATTTCTCTTTGTTAAAAGTTAGACCAACTTTTTCCGCAGCTTGAAGGAATCTTTTTAAATTAGAATCATGCTCCACCCTTGATTTGCCACACACTGTGATGTCATCTAAGTATGAAAAGGTGTCAGAGAGGGAGTTATCACTTATAAAAGCATCCATTGCCCGTTGAAAACAAGCAACACCATTAGTAACACCAAATGGTATTCGGCAAAACTGATACAGCTTTCCACCAGCCTCAAAGGCCGTATATGGTTGATCCTTCTTAACAATAGGAATCTGATGATAAGCACTCTTTAAATCAATAGTGCTAAAAACTTTATACTGAGATACTTTATTGATAAGCTCATCAATCTTAGGCAAAGGGTACGCGTCTAATTGAGTATACCTATTAATAGTTTGGGAATAGTCTATCACCATTCGTTTCTTGTGTCTCTCATTAGTCGTGACAACTACCTGTGCTCGCCAAGGCGAACAACTAGGTTCAATGATTCCTTCCAATAAGAGACGTTGAACTTCAGAATTAATAAATTCTCTACCCTGACTACTATATCTTCTTGACTTGGTAGCAATTGGCTTACAATCCGACATCAAATTGGAAAAAAGTGATAATGGAGGAATAGATAAAGAGGTTAATCCACAAATAGATAAAGGTGGCTTAGTCCCTCCAAATGAAAGACTAAGAGACTCGTGTAACTGAAGCACATCATGTCCAATCAAAATATCCGCACAGAGATTAGGCAAAACAGATAGGCGTATATCAGTATACGTATTACCTAGAAGAACCATTTTCACAAAGCAACAACCAGCTATTTGTGAGGTAAGGGTCGTCTGAGCCATACACACCTGATACGTAACAGGCGAAATTTTCAAATGCCTCTCCTTCGCAAACTGAAGACTTATAAAACTCTCAGTACTGCCCGTATCTATAAGGGCCTTCACTTCCAACCCATTAACTTGAGCCGTAACTATAGCTTTGTTTAGGCCATGAGCAAATGCAGCAGAAATTGATGCAATAAACGCCCTATCTAAAGGCTGAATAGTCACAGAAGAGGTAGTGGAGGAAGACCCTCCCACACCAGGAGAAGGGAAGGTAATTGAACCTGATGATTTGCACACACGTGAATAATGACCTCTCTTGCCGCATTTACTACACACAGCCTCCCGAGCAGGACACTTCAGACGAGGATGCCGGATATTCCCACAAAAATAACACTTCTGAATCCTAGAGGCAACAGCCGCCGAAGTAGAAACTGTTTCAAAATCTAGTAAACCACTCCCATTAAGTCCACATAATTCCTTTTCATCCGAAACTGCCGAAACCGTAGTCGCAGGCCGATTAAAAAGAGCATAAGAATCCGAACTTCTCTGAGCCACATCCAATGTAGAAGCTTGCTCAAAAGCACTTTTAAGATCCAGAGTCTTATTTTCTAACAACCGCTGACGAATTGATCTAGACAGTAATCCATTAATAAAAGCATCCCGTACCGATTCGTCCTTATATTCTTCAGCCGTCACAGCCTTATAATTACAGTCAACACTAAGGCACCGAAGTGCTTGTAAATAAGTATCCAAAGATTCTCCCACCTGCTGCCTACGGGCAGATAGAAGATGACGTGCAAATACCTCATTCTTTGGTTTAACAAAAATCTTTTCCAATGTAGAAATAGCCTCTTCATAAGTTTTACAGTGCAAAATATATTTATATACATCCGGGTCAATGTAGTTGATCAGCATATTCAGCTTATTTAGAGCCTCTTGATCCAACACGCCCAAAAAGTTTTTAAATGTACAATACCAATGTTTCCATTTATCATCCACTCCAGCAGAATTGGGGTCAGCCTTGAATCGTTCTGGTTGAAGATATCGCTCCATTCTAACATAAAGTTAATAAATTGAAATAAAGAATAGATTGGCCTTCCAAAGCTAGGCTTTATTAACTTTAAAATCAGCAGCATATCTTTCCACATCCAGTCCCAACTAAAGCTAGAAAAGGACTGAATTTAAGGTAGCCACAACACATCATGTGATCATTAACTTCCAATGAGATTACAACACATATCCCAAGGCAGTTAACAAACAACGAATCACAATACTTTTACTAATCAAGGATAATCACCACAAGATGCAACTACATTTATTTGTTCTTCCACTCCCAAAATCCATTATTCTCAGGTATTTATATCATCAAAGCAAAAATACTGCAGGTGCTGGAAGTCTGAAACAAGAGCGGATGCTGACCCAAATTTAGAATGGTGCCAGGGATGCGGGACTTCAGTAGCGTGGAGAGACTGGAGAAGCTGGGGTTGTTCTCCTGAGAGCAGAGAAGGTTAAGGGGAGATTTGATGGAGGTTTTCAAAATCATGAAGACTTTTGATAAATAAGGAGAAACTATCTCCAGTGGTAGAAGGGCCAGTTACCAGAGGACACAGATTTAAGGTAATTGGCAATATAACTAGAGGCGAGAGTAGGATCATTTTTTTTTACGCAGCGAGTTGTTATGATCTGGAATGCACTGCTTGAAAGGATGGTGGTACCAGATTGAATAACAATTTTCAAAAGAGAATTAGATAAACATTCAAAGGGGAAAAAAAATTGCAGGGCTATGGGGAAAGAGCAGGGGAGTGGAACTAACTCTTTCAAAGAGCCGGCACAGGCATGATGGATTGAATGGCCTCCTTCTGTGCTGCATCATTCTATGATTCTATAATTCAAAACATGAACTTGTCTGCTCTCCCCACAGATGCGGACTGACCTGCAGTGTGTTTCCAGCATTCTCTGTATTATTTTTAGATTGGCTTTCACCCTACATGCTCCAAATTTACAGTATTTGCTTAATCTTCAAGTACTCTTACCTATTAGTTTAGTCTTTTCTCCTACCTTCCAAAATATTTCCCTTTGTCAGTTATTTACAAGAAAGGAGATATTTTTTCTCCTGCTTCTCAATGTAGCAATCCTAAGGGAAGTTTGGGAGAGAGTAAGGTCAAGTTGTGTCTCTGGTAGAAGTGGAAATGTGGGAAATTGGGTACTTAAAGCTAGCCTCAGAAGGTTGTAGGAGGAAAAACAGAGGCAAAACATAAAGTGCTGACTTTTACCACAGAAACTGTTTGTTATTTTAAAAAAATCGGCCTAGAAATTTGGCTGTGCAGTGGCCGTTTTTTTGGATGCTAAACGGCTTCGTAAGCCTACAATATGGTGAGAAGAAAGCGCACACTCACTATGAGCCTAAAGGGCGCCACCTGCCATATTGGTAAAGGACTTAATATCGGCGTGCAATGCCCGATATTGGGCCTCGGGCCTCACTTACATCGAGTGGGCGAGTTGCCGAGAGCAGCAGGCAGCTCGCAGTCGAGTTGCGATTGAAAATTGAGCCACTGCTGGCATCACAGCGGCCCTCACGTAAGTGAGGAAGGGTGGGGCGACTGGGTCGGGACCTTGTGGCGGTGATCGGCAGTGTTGTTACTGTCACCGATTGGTGGGGAGGTAGCAGAGGCAATTGTAGGCTTAGGAGGCAGCTTATCGTCCCCAAAACTGGCGCTGTGCACCCGAATATCTCGGCCCATGCCTTTTTAAATATTGGTGCCATATATAAAGATATCATGATGCACCCAGTAACTTCCTCTTCCTACAGGTGCGCTGCTTATTTTTTTTGTTAGCACAGTAGTACGGTGCTAATGTACTGTAATTACTGCTTTACTTATGGGACTGCATGAACGTAACTACAATCTGTCTTTCCAAAAATCACATGCGATGTCCAAGATTTTACTAAAATTGTAATCAAAATAACAGACAGAAATATTTGGGGAATAAAAATTATTTCTGAATGATGCTGTATTTACATTTCAAAGCTTCCTGTGACTATTGCCATTCTTGTCATCATACCAGTTGCAGTGAGGTGACTCACTAGAGAGGAGAATACACAGTGAATGTGGAGATAGATCATGAGTCAACGGATTGTTTGCACTTGAACTAATATCCTGTTTACACTTTGAATTGTCATTGTGCTTGTTCCTGGCTCCTGCTGTAACCAGCTGTAATAGGTATCCCAAGCTGGGAATCAGCAGCACATTTAACCATGAAATAGCTTTTATCAGAGGAAAAGGGGAATATGGGAACTGAGCGGGCACATGGGATCAAGACTGCTGCTCACGTGAAGGATAAACACTAGCACAGACAAGTTGGGCCAAACAGCCTGCTTCCATGTCGTGATTTCTATGGTAATTCTATGTATTGGTTGCTAACGACGCCATTTTGAATGCTTGCTCAATATTTAATTTGTGTTTGCTCACGGCTGAGGATAGATCCAGCTTCAATACAAAGTTAATGGGAAATTAGGATATGTCTGAAACATCTGGGGGCGAGGGGGTGAAATTCCGAGGAGCTTCTCCCACTCATCCATCGTACCTTTATCGGAAGAGCAGCGGAAACCTCCAGAAAAAGCGACGTGGGCGCCGTTTACACCTGGGTTTCCGTGGCTGGTCTGCTGAAGTTACAGTGGACGAGCAGAAGAATGCCCTGCGAAAATTCACCTACGGACGGCAGATTTGGTTCATTGGTGAGTCTGCATATGCAGAGTGTACTCCAGTCCAACTGGCCGCTTTGGTCAGCCCAGTGCTGAAGCTACGGGCAGGACCGATGGAACAGATTGCATGCCATCTTTCAGTCATTGTAATGATTGTTACGCATCTACTGTAAGATGTACAATGCCACATTTAACCATGGCCGTATACAAGGATGCACCATCACAAGTTTTACACAGCCAAGCTTTGAAAACAATTGCCCTACCTGGCCCTTAGATTTCCAAATATACATGCTTCTAATTTAGAGAGCATTTATGCTTCTTCTATACATTTCTGTATAAGCCTTTGCAGCACACTCACACATTTACAAATTGTGTCTGTGTATGACTTAAGACACATCTCAGCAACAACCGCATGCGGAAATCAGAGAATCAAAGAAATTTACGGCACAGAAAGAGGCCATTCGGCCCATCATGTCTGTGCCGCCTGACAAAGAGCTATCCAGCCTAATCCCACTTTCCAGCACTTGGTCCGTATCCTTGTAGGTTATGGCACTTCAAGTGTACATCCAAGTACTTTTTAAGTGTGATGAGGTTTTCTGCCTCTACCACCCATTCAGGCAGTGAGTTCCTGACCCCCACCACCCTGTGGGTGAAAACATTTCTCCTCAAATCCCCTCTAAACTTCTGACCAATTACTTTAAATCTATGCCCCCTTGCTTGCCGAACTTGCGATCAATTTCAAAGGTGGTATGATGACATACTCTGAGTGTATGCTGTCATACCGACCGCAAATTCTGCCGCAGTGCCTTTAGCTTTTACTTTTTTCTATTTCCCTGATGTCACCTTAGTCACTAATGCCCTTTGTTAAGCTCTGTAGAGATTCACGTATCTCTGGTAAACAGGATCGAGTGCAAACCAATATGGTGGGCATTGTGTTTAATCAGAGTTTAGCATGGAATATAACACACTAGTAATACAGCAAAAACATACGACCGTGGTACCGGACCCGATCAGACAGACGGCTGGCATGCATGAACAGTTCTCTGGCTTCTGGCCTCTCTCTCGCTCTCTCTCTCTAGGGCCTTCAATGGTGAGCATGGGACCACTCTCAAAAGAGCGTTCGACCAGCCCAACTTCTCTTTTTAACTTCTGTTCGGCTCTCCCTTCCACCGTCTGTGTGCAAGCCCTTGGGGTGTCACTTTTTATTCTCTTTTTAGGGGTGGGCCTGAGGCCAAGTTATAGACAAGACCATTTAACCTATAGAGGTTCCTTCAAAACTTCATCAACCAATGACAACTCAAGTTCTTTGTTTTGGTTCTTGGATGAAAGCCCTCCCCAAAAGAGGGTCTCATTACTTCATCCAAGTTATCTTTCTTGTTTTTACATTTTGAAGGTTCCTCCACTGGAATCCATCTTATCTCTTTTTACTCTCTCCCTCCTTAACCCAGCAAGTACAAGGTCCCAGTCAGAGCTGTCGCACATTAACCAGTCACTATCTCACCATTCTGACCTTCACAAGTAAGGTCTGTGATTTACTCCCTTTTTCTGCTATGAGCTTTTCTCTGTGAACTTTTACATTCCCATGAATTATGGTTTTGCGCTGCTTTCAGTTTTCAATAGCTGTTGCTTTATACTTTTTTTTCCCTTTCAAAAATACATAGCAACTTGCAACTGCTTGGGCTATCTCACCTTCATCTAACAAATGGCCCCTCAAATTCCTTTCGTTCTATGTCTTTTCCAAATTAACTTTTAATTATCTTCACAAGCAGCTCTGCTAAACAAAACTCCAAATTCTATCTGTGGAGATTAGAATTGGTTATTAGTAATAATGGAAGAAACATAGGTTGGGCCTTTACTGGCCAAATTAAAGATACATTAACAAAGTCAAAACCCTAACTTACAAGCAACAGATAACTAGCCTGGCAGGGCCATCCTATGGGCCCCTGTGTGGAATGTTTATGTTTCACCTAATCTAACTGATTAAAAAGACTGTCTCAAATTCTAATGCAAGCTTTCCAGGAAAACAAAACTTATTATTTAAAAACAGTATTATTCATGTAGCCACATACCTTTTTAGGCACCCCTAGTTTCTAACAGCTCTCCCTCCCTTCCTGACCCACTCTGCTTATTTTTACCCAAATTGTTACTCTGCTCTACAGCCTGAATTTTCTCTTACTGATTTTGAATGTATCCTTTCCTGAATCCACCCGCCCGCCCTGCCTCTCCATTACTTTAAAGCCCTATCTACTGCCCTAGTTATTTGATTTGCCAGGATGCTGGTCGCAGCCCCGTTTAGGAGGAGCTCGTCCCAATGGAACAGTTCCCTCTTTCCCCAGAACTGGTGCCCGTGCCCCATGAATCAAAACCCCTTCCTCCCACACCACCCTTTCAGCCATGCATTTAACCTTCTAATCTGCTTGTCCCAAGACAATTTGTGCGTGGCTCAGGTAACAATCCAGAGATTATTACCTGTGAGGTTCTGCATTTTAATTTGGACCCTAGCACCTCAAACTCTTTCAGTAGAACCTCATTCCTAGTTCTACCTATGTCGTTGGTTCCAACGTGGACCACGACAACTGGATCCTCCCCCTCCCACTTCAAGTTTTTCCCCGGCTGCAAGGAGATGTCCTTAACCCTGGCACTGGGCAGGTAACACAACCTTCGGAACTCCCGGTCGTGGCTGCAGAGAAGAGTATCTATCCCCCTAACTATATTGTCCTCTACCACAACTACATTCCCTTTCACTCCCCCCCACTTGAATGGCCTCCTGTATCACGGTCCAGTGGTCAGTTTGCTCATCCACCCTGCAAACTTTGCCCTCATCCACATAGGCAGCAAGAACCTCGTACAGGAAACTTTGTGATATCCGGCACCGACGGGACTGGCGTGTTGCCGACCTATCAAAACTGCCGGACATACAAAGTTAATGTTGAAACATACGGAGGTTTTCATCTCCGTATCTGACAACAAACACTGTTGCTTAGCAACAGCTTCTAAACAGTCGGCTGCAGCTGCAAGCATCTCTAGCTGAAGCTGTTGCTATAGCTACAGACCTTGCAGTGCCTGACTGGGAAAAAAAAAAGAACGAGAACTAAAAAAACTTATAGAAAACGGCTCCTGATTTTTGCCGTTAGATCGAGTATTCCGGACATACAACCTCCGGATAAACCAAAGTTTCCTGTACTTGTTGGATAAGGGCAAAGACCGAGGCTCCTCCAACACTGCACCTGAGGTCTTCTTACCTGCCTGAGTCGCAGCAACACCCTCCTGTCCCTGACCAGAAACCAGACCTGTACCACTACCTAACCTAAGGGCTGTGACTTCCTCCTGGATCAAAGTGTCCAGGTAACTCTCCTCACCCCTGATGCCCCGCAATGTCTGCACCTCAGAGTCCAGCTCAACAACTCTGAGCTGAAGCTCCTTGAGATGCAGACACTTACTGCAGATGTGGTTCTCCGGGATCGCGATGCTCCCTAGAAGCTCCCACATGCTGTAGTTGCAGTACACCACCTGCACCACCATTCCTATCTAACTTTGCTTTATTTAATTAATTAATTAAAGTTTCAACTTAGCTATTATTTTTTAACTAATTACTTGATCTAGTTTAAGTTATAGGTAGACTAAATTAAACATTTACCTGTAACTTGCCCCCGCCGCCCCTACTTGTGCTGTGACATCACTGCGATTTTTCTCCTATGCCAACCATACACCACCCTTTTCTCCCGCTCCGCTCTCAGCCTCGCCATTTTCTAGTGCTCCGCTCTCAGCCTCAGCTTTTTCTCCAGCTGCGTTCTCAGCCTCGCCCTTTTCCAGTGCTCCAGTCTCGGCCTCGCCCTTTTCTCCCGCTCTGCTCTCAGCCTCGCCCTTTCCTCATGGCATCATATGGAAGATATAAGTGATGTCTTCTCTATGAGGCCAAACAAAGCAAAACACTCTCATATGCAGTCTATATTTGCCATGTTCTGTTAACACCTCTACTATTCAAATCATGAAGTTGATGCTTAATGTTTATAGCAGAACTATGTTTACCAGACATGCATCCTAAGGATTATATGAACTAAGTTAAATTGTTAGATTGATTACAAGCAAATGTGTACAGGTTTGGTCACTCTTTTCCTTAAAGAAAACAAAATAATTTGCAATTAGATAGTGCCTCATCATGTGCCAATGTCAATTTAATTACTTTCAATTGGTTACTGTTATGAAGACAAATATAGCAATTTGTGCACAGCGAAGTCCAACAAACAGCAAATGAAATGAATCACCAGTTAATCTGCTTTTGGTTGAGGTAGGAATTTTAGCCAGGACATCTCTTCAAATAGTGCCAAGGGATCTTTTACATCTAGTTAAACAGGCAGGCAGGGTCTCTGTTTAATGTCTTCTCTAAAAGACAACGGGCTCAATTTTGTCAGTGTGGGCGGGCTGGGGCATGTCAGGTGTTTTTAGAGTCCTGAACCCGACTCCAGTGTAATGTAGGGATAAAGAGCGATTTTCCCCTAATTGGGCAATTGATTTCCAGCGTGTGGGAACCCCTGGCCCACTTAGTCTTTCCATCCTGAAAGTCGCCTCCGATGACATCATCAGTGCTGCTGGATTTAAGACCTATGTAGGGGGTGGTGTCGTGGTGCCCAGTCAGTTTCAACTCTGGCTGTCCCTTGAGCGGTTCGAATCGCTCCCACACCCCTGGGTTCTAGACACCGAACTTAGGTACAGGCGGCGATACAGAAAATCGAGTAGACAAGTGGTTTGGTGTAAGAAAACCAAGATTTTATTAAAACAGAATAAAACACAGTCTTATGAGAATTACTGGTATAAAATACAGGCATAAACAATTACAATTATTCAGGGAACGGGGAACACACGGCACATCGAGGGAAAACAACTACATTAACAATCCCCCTTATCCTTATCCCACCTCCAATACCTAACTAGATTAAGCTATGAGGGGCCAGGAATTCATGCTCACCAATCCAAAACCTGTTGCTTTAACGGTTGTGAGTTTTGAGGTTTGGTCTTCTGTCCTTTGGGGTACTCCGTCGCCACATGGTCTCAGGGCGCGGCGTTGGAGTTGTTGATGCGACACACCTTCCCTCTCCTCAGCTACCGTCGTCGTCTCGTCGCGATGGATTTTCTTCTTCTTCTCCCTCGGGCGGTCGTCGGTGGTAAAGTTGCGGTTGTGGGTCGGTTGGCGGTTTTCACTACTTATTTGATTTTACTACTCATCCTTTGAACGCTAGCATATTCGTCGTGGGCATGGACACTCGCGTCTAACGCCTGCTTATTCACAGTGTGCAAATGCCAACTTATCCTCACTGTCCATACATACACTACTAATTTCTTCCCCAAACGGCAGCTTATAACTAGGCATTTGGTTTTTACCGATGCGTCTTTTGCTGCCCTTCTCTGCTCTTGTCGGTGTTACCTTCTTCTTCGTCTCATCTCGTCTCATCTGCCCATTCGTGGCCTGTGTGTCCTGTGTGACTTTGAACTCGGGTCTCGTTCTCCTCCCACATTTGGTCCCGGTGTAATGGGTGTCCTTGGTTGTTGAGCGGTGCGGGGAGCGAGAAGAGAACCCGCCACGAGGCCAGGGTGCGAGTACGAGCGGCAGCAGGCCAAGGCCAAACAAGAGGACAGAGTCAGGAGACAAGAGACCAGAGCGAGAACGATTGCTACTGAAGGGCCTACAGTTATACCCGTTCTTCCACTCCTTATCTGCGCGCCAAATCAGGTCAGTCCATTGTTTAACTTTTGGCGGGCTTGGTTTAAATGATTACAACCATTTGTTTTAACGACTTTAGGAGTTGTTGTCTCCGGGTCTAATGGCCCCGATGTCCTGGTTGCTTTGTCATGGATAAGACTTAATTGTCCCCATCCTACCTTGATGGCTACTGTGAGCTGTTATCGATTAAACATGCAGAAAGCTAATGGCCACGGTTATAGACCCATTCTATTTTGATTTGACTCAAGTCGAATAAATGCGTATTCTGTGTTTACTCTGTCTGGCAGGCTCCAAAGAGTCCCTGTTCACAGATTCCTGCATTTTAAATATCGTCCCTGAGCTTACTTGTCTGCAGAGTCTTGCTTTTAAAAAATCCTGTCAATTTTGGTCACGAGGTTTACAGAAGCCATTTTTGGGTACCCTGACTTTAAATAACTTATCCAAAACAGGGTCCCTTGATTCATAACGCGGGAAGTGCGGGAATTTTGAGAACCCTGCAACTTACACCTGCAAGCAGCCTTGCTTCTTCTGGAGACTGGAAACGCTTTGGCCATTGTAAGAAAGACATCATTTACCGACCATGTCCACCAGCAAGCAAAAGTGTGCACCTCGATTTGATGAGCCCTCCCTCCAAGCTCTGGTGGAGGGAGCAAGATCAAATAAGGAGGTGCTCTTCCCTTCCTGAGGGAGAAAAAAGCCACCACAACAAACTAAAGCTGTGTGGCTGCAAGTGGCCAGGGAGGTCAATGCCATCTCTATGTTCTGCAGAATCTGGCTGCAGTGCAGGAAGAAGTTTCATGACCTTCTGCGCACTGGAAAAGTGAGTATGACTTTCCCTTCAATCTGATCCCCATCGCCTCTCCTCACCAGCACTCAGCTTTGACAACTTCTTCCTCCACATCCCACTTGACACTGACATCCCTGTTGTAGTGTATGTACCTTTAAGAGGAACTATGTTTTTGAAGCCCCTGTATACTGTAGTACCAGTAGTAACCACTCGGGTATATAAGCCTGTATAGCGTCTTGTGTAGTTAGTTCACCTCCAGACTTTGTTCAGTAAACACTTGTTAAATCAACTCCTGCATTCCATGTCTCCATTAACACACGGATCTAACAGTGGCGACGAGTTAGAAACGAACTTACCTGCAATTCGGCAGCACCTCAAGGAGATCGATTCCTCAGACGAAGGTCGAAGCCAGAGGCAAGAAAAAAAGAAAGGGAAGCTGTGGTTTCACCAGCTAAACGGGCTGGTGGCAGGTAGTGCACTGATCCTTCCTGGGCTGCGGCGGGCTAGAGCTCGATCGGGTGGCTCTGCAACGGGGCCGGGCAGCGAGTCGGGAAGCAGAAGCAAGGAGAGAGAGAGGGTGGAGCACTCAGGGCGCGGCCGGTGCTGCAAAGCAGGTCGGCATTCAGACCGAGCAGAGGGAGGGGAAAGTCCCAGAGGGTCCGCTCCACGACGGGAACGGTTCTCCAAGTAACGGAGAAACTATTGAAGCAATGTATAAAAAAAAATAGAAATACCGCGAAAAGCTGCAGGTTGCAACGGGAACCGCGGAGAACAGCGTTGGCAGCAGCGGCAGCAGCGGGAAAGCGCGGGAGGCGCCATCTTAACTCGGCGGGGAAGAAAGAAAAGCGCGGGAGGCGCCATTTTGATCCATCAGGGACGGAGGAAAAGCGCGGGAAGCGCCATTTTAGATTTTCAAGATGCCGAAGACTGGCAATATTACTGCTTTCGATAGTGATATAGAAGATTAGACCACATATGTGGAAAGAGTGGAGGTATATTGCAAGGCGAATGAAGTAGCGGATGATAAAAAGGCATCGGTACATCTAAATCTGATGGGCGCAAGGACATACGGGCTGTTACGAAACTTGATCACTCCAGCCAAACCGATGGACAAGAATTTTAAGGAGATTGTTGATACCTTACAGGAGCACTTAAACCCAACACTGCTGCTGATAGCGGAACGATTCAAATTCTTCAGGAGGAATCAGCACAAGAATGAAAGTAACGCTGATTACCTCACCGAATTACGAAAGCTGTCAAAGCACTGCCAATTCGGGGCAGAACTGGCAGATTCTCTACGAGACAAATTCGTCTGCGGTCTCCTAAGCGAAGGAACACAGAAAAGACTACTTTCTGAGAAAGATTTGACACTGGACAAGGCTTTCAGTGTGGCTGTATCATACGAAGCAGCAGCAAGAGGAGCTGAAGAGATACAGCAAAAGCCACAAGACTTCGGCACCCATGAAATGACACGGGGTTTCGAGAGATGTTATCGCTGCGGCAGATCCACCCATGACCAGAAGGACAGCTGGTTCAAGGACAAAGCATGCAGGCAATGCGGAAAGATGGGACACATTGCACGTGTATGCAGATCTGGAAAGAAATCCGCTGACAGTAAAAAGGTCAATAAGGAAAAGTACAGAAAGGTACAAATGATGACGGACAGTAGCTCCGAAGACCAGAAGAGCGATAGCGACTCCGGAAGCAAGAGTCTAAGCTGTCTCAAATTACATAATGTAATTGCCAAAGAAGGTTACCAGACCATTTGGGTTACCCTCACGATAGCGGGGTCCCCAGTCAAAATGGAACTAGATACAGAATCAGCTCTGACCGTCATGAGTCGACGGGATTACGAGCGGCTATTTCCGCATATACCTTTGAAAGACACATCCATTATCTTGAAGACATATACGGGGCAGAAAGTATACCCCAGAGGGAAAATAAGGGTGCCTGTTGTATACAATGGCAAGGAAATACAGAAGTTGTATTTATACGTTCTGCAAGATGGTGGTCCACTGTTGTTGGGATGTGAATGGATCAGAAAGATACGTTTAGACTGGCACTCCATTCAGGCACTGACGGTGACCAGTAAGAAAAAAACGATGATGATGTCATACCTGGACAATTAAAAGAAATCTTGGCTAACGCCAAAGAAGTGTTTCAACAGGAACTAGGAACCCTGAAAGGCGCCACCGCCTCAATAAAAGTGGAAGATGCGGCAATTCCCAAGTTTTTTAAGGCAAGGCCGGTGACATACACAATTCGTCCAGCCGTCGAGGCAGAGCTGGAGAATTTGGAAAAAGCAGGCGTGTTATCCAAGGTAGATTGGAGTGAGTGGGCAACACCCATCGTCCCGGTCATGAAGAAAATGTTGAATAATGATAAATCTGAAGAACAGAGAAAAATTCGCATCTGTGGGGACTTCAAGGTGACTGTAAACCCAGTTCTTCACATGGTACAGTATCCTCTTCCGAGGATAGAAGATATTTTCGCCTCACTATCCGGAGGGAAACGTTTCACCAAAATTGACTTAGCACAGGCATATCTACAGATGGAGGTTGAGGAGGCCTCTAAAAAGTATCTCACGATAAACACACACAAAGGCCTGTACCAGTACAATCGACTGGTTTTCGGAGTGGCATCAGCGCCGGCTATCTGGCAAAGAGCTTTGGAGCAAGTCCTACAAGGGATTCTGGGGACTCAATACTACCTGGACGACATCCTTGTAACAGGAGAAGACGACAACAAGCACCTTGCCAACTTGAAGCGGGTGCTCACAAGGCTGAGAGAACGGGGCCTACGAGCAAATCGCCCCAAGTGCAAATTTTTCCAGAAACAAATATCATACTGTGGACATGTCATTAACGAAGAAGGGTTGCATAAGTCACCTGAAGAAATTGAAGCGGTCGTAAAGGCCCCAGCGCCTGAAAATGTCTCACAATTAAGGTTGTTCCTGGGATTAGTAAATTACTATCATAAATTTTTACCGAACTTGTCGACGGTTCTGCACCCTCTTAACGCACTGCTACAAACGGGAGTAGTTTGGAAATGGAGCAAAGACTGTAAACGTGCCTTCCATAAATGCAAAGGCTTGATCACGTCCAGGGAAGTGTTGGCTCATTACAACCCATCACTGCCAATCAGACTGGCGTGCGATGCATCCCCTTACGGCGTGGGAGCGGTATTATCGCATAGATTCCCTGATGGCTCGGAGCGGCCGATAGCTTTTGCGTCACGCTCATTGAATTCAGCTGAGCGTAACTATGCCCAGGTCGACAGGGAGGCACTCAGCCTGGTGTGGGGGGTGAAGAAATTCAACCATTACCTACACGGACAAAAATTTACCTTGTTGACTGACCATCAACCCCTCGTCTCCATATTCAACCCTAAAAAGGTCGTTCCCATTATGACAGCGCAAAGGCTACAGAGGTGGTCCCTTTTCCTAGGGGCACACCAATATGACATAGAATACAAAGGAACAAAACAGCATGGGAATGCTGATGGGTTATCACGCCTACCATTGCCAATGGTGGAAGAGGCGCCTACAGTGGACCCAGTGGAGATGTTCCACTCGACCATAGTGGAATGTCTACCGGTGACAAATTCTACCATTGAAAAGGAAACGTGAAATGACCCGACTCTCTCACGAGTCTACGATTTAACGGTGAAGGGATGGCCAGCACATGGTGAACCACTGTTGCCAGCATTCTCGCAAAGAAGAGAACAGCTGTCAGTGTGCCGAGGAACCTTGATGTGTGGATCCAGAGTGGTGATTCCACCCAAACTCAAGGATAGAGTGCTAAAGGAGCTTCACGAGGGGCATCTGGGTGGAGTGAAAATGAAGAACTTAGCCAGAGCATTTGTGTGGTGGCCAGGTATCGATGGAGACATCGAAGAAATGACCAAGAGCTGTCTAGGATGCCAGAAGGTCCAAAACACCCCACCACAAGCCCCTCTAAATCCATGGGAGTGGCCCTCATCTCCATGGCAAAGGGTACATATCGACTTTGCTGGTCCATTTATGGACTCAATGTCCTTAATCGCGGTGGATGCACACTCCAAGTGGCCAGAGGTAATAAAGATGTCCTCCACCACCACGGAAAAAACCATCACAGTATTAAGGACCATATTCGCCAGGAATGGGCTGCCTGAACAGATCTGTTCTGATAATGGACTGCAATTTGTATCTGAAGAATTCAGGAAGTTCTTAAAAAACAATGGGGTTAAGCACTACACGTCCGCCCCATACCATCCCGCCACCAATGGATTGGCTGAAAGGTTTGTCCAGACCTTCAAGAAGGTCATAAAGGCCATGGGTAATGAAGACATAAACCTACAACATAAGGTAGATAACTTCTTATTTGCGTACAGGAATGCAACACATGTGGTTACAAACCAAACTCCCGCCATGATGTTTTTCAATAGAAGCCTAAGATGCCGGCTGGATTTGGTCAAGCCAAACGTCAGAAGGGACGTAGAGAACCGGCAATTTCAAAGCATGAATGAAAGGCCAACTAGAACCTTCCAGATAGGTCAACCAGTTTTGGCCCGGGACTACCGTACCGAGAAATGGCAGCCTGGAACTATTTGCACACGACTAGGACCGCTGATGTATACCGTGGACATTGGAGAAAGCATAATAAGGCGCCATGCTGACCAGATCATAGAGTCATCCGAAATAGGACAACCTACACCACAACTCTATACGCCTAGTGATGAAGCAGAGATACCCATAGTATCTACCTCCGATCCGGTGATACTGGAACCAGATGAGCCCGACACTGGCATTGAAGCCGAATCGACCTTGCCAAAAGAACCTACTACACCACCGAGGCGTTATCCGGACCGAGTCAGGAAGCCTCCAGAGAGACTGAATTTGTAATTGATTAACTTCAGCAAATGTGTATATTATTGTTCTTGTAAAAATGTTATTTAATGATTACTTAAAATGTTATGTGCTATTTATCTAAAAGGGGAGGAATTGTAGTGTATGTACCTTTAAGAGGAACTATGTTTTTGAAGCCCCTGTATACTGTAGTACCAGTAGTAACCACTCGGGTATATAAGCCTGTATAGCGTCTTGTGTAGTTAGTTCACCTCCAGACTTTGCTCAGTAAACACTTGTTAAATCAACTCCTGCATTCCGTGTCTCCATTAACACACGGATCTAACACCTGTGCCCTTACCCATTCCCTCTCTCTCTATGGTCACATTCATTTAACTGTTTGACCATGCAGCCCTCACACTCTCTATCACTGTGATGCAACTTACAACACACAGGCAGGGCCCTTTGTCTCCTTCTAAGCATCTATGCTATGGAATCTCTACACTCACCCCTTCATTCTCACTCAAACTCCACTTGTGCCCCTCATTGCAGGAAAAGAGCAAGGCGGAGGGCCACCCTCAGTAGCCCAGCTCACCACCTCGGAGGAGGCGGCCCTGGAAATTGCCGGGATTGAGGATGATCCCCAAGTGGGGGACGGACAGGCAGGCGCATCACAGCAAGCTGGTGACAGAATAGTTTGGCATCTCTCTCATTGACATTGCATGAGTCACTGATAATGAATTTGATGCTCTAACAGATTGATTATGATCATCTGCACTATTCAATGTGCATGTAACCTTGACCTCACATCTCTAACTCTTTCCTTTACTCCCCACAGGATCATCGACACCCCCCATCCCCACTGTCCAGGAGGAAGAGCCTGAGCTTCCAGACTCCTCAGAGGAAGCTGCAACCTCTGAGGGCGATGCATCAGCAGAATTAAGTGCACACATCATCAGCGCAGACACTCACACCTCGGTGGGACCTTCGGGACATAGAGTTGTCACCTGGTGTATCACAGCTCACAAGTGAGCATCAGCAGATTGTGAAGACAGGGACAGCAGTGGAGAGTCCTAGTTGGAGGGCGCAGGATGCCCCCAGCTCGGCTCTGCTTCATGTCGACCCTGTGCTTCCGGGTCCATCCAGAAGGACAGTGGTGCTGGAACTCCAGGAACAGGTGCAGGAGTCTTTGGCAGGTTTTGTCTCCAGGGTCGCTGCAAGTGTGGAGAGAATGGAGGAGTCCATCGCTAACATGAGCAGAGCCTTTGTGGAGGCATTGGCGCATGAACGCATCACCACGGAAAGGATGGCAACCTCCGTGGAAAGGATGGCTACCATAGAGGAGAGGATGGCTACGGCCATGGAGGAGCTTAGTCGCCAGGGTCGTGAAAACATGGTCATTGTTCACAATAGACTGACATTTCTTGAGGAGCGATGGTCAGCTATTGAGCATAAAAAAACAGACATTCATGCAAGCCCTCAGGAGTAGGACTTCCAGTACAGAAATGGGTCCTCATGGCTCCCCTGAAGTGCTGCAAGGTGCTGTCAAGCCACTTGCTATCTCTGAAGTGGGGCTGACCCATGAGAGGGATGTTGGTGGCTGACAGCAAGGAAGTGGGGGTTCCTCTCCAAGCGCTCACATGACCATGCTACTGCAAAGCCCTCGATCCGAGCCCCACCAGAGTCCCCACCCAACTGAGATCGGCATCGCAACCCCTGCACAGCCGCAGGAGCAGCAGACTGTTGCTGAGCCCTCACAGGTTCGCAACCACAGAGGATGCCCACCAAAGGTGTCGAGACAGGAGCAGCAGGAGAGTGAGCAAGAGGCCTCCACATCTGCTGAAGCCACAGGGGAAGCACCACGTAGGAGCACGCGTAAGAGGAAGATACCGCACAAGTAGTCACAAGGGTAGTCATCAGTTGGTTATTTCCATTAAAAATTCTGATGGCAAACTGTTGCAGTTGTGGCGTGTGTCATGTCGCTAATGGGACTTCCACATTGAAGGCTTAGGATTACTTGTAATTGTCAGTATGTTGGTCAGAGTGATAGGAATCCGCAGGTTCCTGGCCATTGTCGAGGGTCTGATAAGAAGGTGCGAGGCAAAAGTGTTTGATTGTGCAGGCTAAGCAAATCTGGCCAAGATGAGTGCGTGCCTTGCAGCCCGGGCAGCAATGTGCTCGCATGCTGCTGCCGCTGGTTGATGCGCCTCTGCAAGCTGGTCGCTCTCCTCCTCCTCCTCCTCATCTGAGGAGGCTATGTGATGAGCCACTTGTTCCTCAGGCATCTGCAAGCCACGATGCTGTGCCATGTTGTGAAGTGCACAGCAAACCAGGACCATTCTGGAGACCCTGGCTGCTGGCGCATCTTCAGCAAGCCGATGGTTTGCTCGATTATGGATCTAGTGGAAATGTGGCTGGAGTTGAAGCGCTCCTCAGCTTCGTTGGAAGGGCTCCTCAACGGCGTCATTAGCCACGTCTTCAGGGGATAGCCCTTGTCTCCAAGTAGCCATCCGCAAAGTTGGTCTGGCGGACTGAAGAGCGGAGGCACACTAGACTGGCGCAGGATGAAGGCATCATGGCAACTGCCAGGGTACTTGGCACAAAAATGCAAAATTTCCTTCTTGTGGTCACACACCAGCTGTACATTAAGAGAGTGGAATCCCTTGCGGTTGACAAAAGTACCTGGATTGTGATGGGGTGCCTTTAGGGCCACATGTGTACAGTCAACGATGCCCTGCACCCTTGGAAAGCCTGCCAGATTGTCAAAACCAACCGCACGCGCAGTTACACTGGCTTGATCCTTGGAGAAATTGATGTGATTGTGCACGATGGCAAAAAGGGCATCGGTTACCTGCATGATGCAAGTGTGCGTGGCCGCCTGGGAGACGCCGCTGATGTCTGCTGCTGATCCCTGGAATGAGCCTGAAGCAAAAAGGTTGAGTGTGGTGGTGACTTTGATGGCCACTGGTAAGGGGTGTCCACCTGCTTCTCTGGGCTCCAGCATTGCACAGATGTCACCCACCTCTCTCGCGAAAGTCTGAGCCTCCTTTGGCACTGCTGCTCAGTTATGTTGAGGTAGCTGATCCTCTGTCTGTAGACCCTGTTTTGGGGGTATCTCCTGCGCCGACGTGCTTCCATGCGCTGGCGCCTTCTGGCCTGTGCAGCTTCAGGTGGGTAAGCAGCAGCTTGGAGCTCCTGTTGATCTTCCTGCTGTTGTTGCTGCTGTTGGTCAGGGTTCTGCTGCTGCCACGGCTGATCTTCGTCCAAATCTGATGTCCAGGAGGAAAGAAAATAAATAGTTCCCGTTCTTCTGGTAAATTCCTCAGTTGAGGAAGCGCTCAGTCAAGGTGGGGAGAGGGGTTTCCCAGGAGGTCACACTGGAGATGGCTGTCAGGCTCCAAACTTCCAGAACAATGAGTATGCCTGCTAAAAGTTCCCCCAGACCTGAGACAACAAAGTTCTGCCACCTGCAAATGATGATTGCTGAAAACTCCTTTATACTGGTGGAGCTGCAGCTGTTAGTAAGCAGTCCACTAGTGAGGCCGCCAGGATTCACTGGCGTTTTCCAGAGGAGGCGTGCAGAATGTGGGAAAAGGGTTAAAATCGGAAAGGCCTCTCAAAATGGGATTATAGAGGCAATTAAGTGGTTGTTAAGGGCCTTAAGGGCCTATCTCGCCTCTTGGAGGCGGGATCAGAAAACTTGCATGTGGGAAAATTGCTCGGAGGCGGGATGGAGGCGGGATCGGGCCCGCCCGCCATTTTTTACAATTTTAACAACTCACACGCCTCCAATCTCACCTCCTCGGGCCTGGCAATATCGAGCCCAAAGTATACCATTTGCTCCGTACTTCACTGAGGTATCAGCTTAGATTATGCACTCAGCTTCTGAAGTGGTGCTTGAACCCACAACCTTCTGACCTAGAAAAGCAAATGCTACTAACTGGTGAGCCAATACGATACTTAAGGGAGAGGTTTCTGACACAGCAGCCTTCGTATGCAACTTATGCTCCAGGTTGTTTGTGATTTCACCATCGCCCCCGATTACTGACATAAAAGCTGCAGGTGTGACCAATACATTGGATTTTCTCATTGATTACCATCTCTTATTTGTATCTGTTTCTCTCTACTGCAACAAAGTTGATTTTGTTTAAAAAGGAAGAAAATGGAAGTCAAATATGTTGTATTCGATTAGACTGTAAAACGCCAGAATGGGGAAACATCAAGCTAAGCAATCTAAGACTAGTTTGTTTGCTACTTTGATTGTGTCAACCATGTATCTGGTGAGAATTAATATTTTTAACATGAATTCTACAGAAATAAAATGTAGGCAGCTATTTAGCTATTTGGTCAAACTACTGGTATGTTAACAAGAGGATGTCACTGAGGTAACATTCTTGTAAATGAAATAACCTCCGGTGTGTAATCTCCCACATTTAGGGTATGGTATTACAGAGGATTAAACTGTAACAAATGGCATTTTAATAGAATATGTAGTGAATGAGCTAAGGAATTCTATTTAGTCTCACTGCTCATGTTGCCTCAGACATTACGTTATTAAAACTTCAGTCATTAGCTTTAGGTATTATATGGATAGCCATTGGTATGGCATCTTGACATACCTGTGACGTGCTTACATTTTTTTAAGTAGACAGTACCATGCTGATACGAAACTCCTCTGCCATATTTGGAAATACAAATAATCAGCAGTCTACACAGTGGGGTATTGATTAATGAAAGAAGCTCAAGTTCAAGCTATCATATTTTTCCAATCATATATTACTTTTAAAATATTGTTTGTCTGGCCAGAAATGTGCTAATTTATTCCATGATACATTATATTTACATGACAAGGGTATGCAATATGAAGGTAATGCCTGATGGTATTTAGGAATTTAAATCATCGCCGGTTGGTTTAACACAAACACATTTGAAGTCCTTGAATATTTTGGAAAAAGCCAAAGGGATAAAATCATATTGAAAGACGAGATACACTCAAAAAAACAATGGAGACATGAGGTAAGAACAAATTTGGAGTACTTGAATATATTAAGAATCAGGAGCACTTCAGTTTCATTCTCCATATTCTTAAAATATGCATGTACTTTTTTTTTAACTCTGTAAAATTCTTCTTTGAAATGAGTAACTGGGGAATAATCGTTTTAATGACTTGAAGGCAGCATCACACACATGTGCAGCCTTTATATATGTGCTTTCTGAGCATGGCTTGTAAGTGTCCGTGTGGCTCATAGTTGCATTCTCACCTCTGGATCAGAAGGTTGTGGGTCCTTGAGTACACAATCTAAGCCAGCACTTCTGTACAGCAGTGAAGGAGTTTAGAAACCCGCAGGTCTTAAACTCAAATCCCACATTACGACAGTGACTCCACTTCAAAAAGTACTTCATTGGCTGTAAAGCGCTTTGAGACGTCCAGTGGTCGTGAAAGGCGCTATATAAATGCAAGTCTTTCAGGTCTTTCTTTATATTGTCAGAGGTAGTGTCTTGCAACTGGGTTCAAGCCCCACTCCAGAGACTGTAGCACCTAATCTCGGCTGACACTCCACTGCAGTACCGAGGCTGTGCTGTACCAGATTTTTTTTTAAATGGCCCTTCTCAACCAACCAAGGAGCCTGAAAATTGATACAATCCGGCACATTTTTCACATCAGATGTAGGAGGAAATATATCTTTGTCACAAATCTGTGTTCATGCCCTCCCTATTAAAGAGTACATTGGCTATAATCAGTTTGTACACTCAAATGAATTATTTTGTGGTGGACTTCCCAGCTAAAAATTCATTCATTTGATCATATGAGCTCCCAAAGGGAGTTGTTCACGTCTGTCAGTGGGAATCATGTCAGATCAGGGCTCCATTGGCAATGGTTATGGTACTAGTTTAGAAACCAACAGCTCTTAAGTTCAAATCCCACCATGTCAAGTTGTGAAATTGAACTCAATAAATCTGGTCATTTGTGGGATAGCACCAGAGGAAAAATAATGATCATGAGAGCTGTTGAATTGTCAGAAAAACCCAACTGATTCATCAATATTCCTCTGCAACCCCTACATCCTCTTGCCAAACCCAAATGGTGCGGTTGACTCTTAAGGCCAACTAGGGGTGGGCAATAAATGTTGGCTTGCCAGTGTTGCACATGTCCCAAGAACAGATACATAACAAATAATTTGGGTCAGGACACCAAGCATTTTAGCAAAGCTACTGAACATGGCCTTTATGTCCAGATCTGCAAAATGTGCTTTCCAAAATCTTTGTTGGACCATTTCAATTAAGCGGTGCACATTCCAAACCTGGATGAACCAAATATCTGCAGTTTTGCCAGTTATGTGGAGAAAGTGTCAGTGGAATATTAAGGAAGCTTAATTTGATTTTGCAGCCACATGAGCTTATTTTGTATTGGCAAAGTATCGAAACTACATATTTCCATTGTTGTCCTTTGTATTTTCTAATATGCCTGCTTGCTGCTACAAAATAGCAGGGCTTAATAAAATGTTTTTTCTGCATGTAACATTTTGGTCTCCAATGGGGTGCTTCGTGCTAGAAGACTACTACAATGACAACTATTACTACAACAACATGCACTTAATGTAGAAAGACATCCTAGAGCAGAGGTGTGATGATAAAATAGGAAGTCACACAACACCAGGTTATAGTCCAACAGCTTTATTTGAAATCACAAGCTTTCGGAGCACTGCTCCTTCGTCAGGTGAAGTGAAGAGAAGCATATAGGCACAGCATATATAGTCAGAGAAAACTGCCAGATGATTACAGGTAATCTTTCTAACTGCCCTTTATCACACCTCGGCAGAGAGATAATCACAGCAATCAAAGGTGTGAATGGTGTCCAAACAGGTCAGTCAGGAAAACATTACATCAAAGAACAATGAGGTGGGGTCACAAGGGGTCAAATGTTGCAGATGCTGGGGTCTGTATGAATAACAGAAAAAAAAACTTTGCTGGAAATCACAGCAGGTCCGGCCGCATCTGTGCAGAGAGAACAAGCCAACGACGACTCGAGTCTGGATGACTCTACGTCAGGTGGGGTTACATGTAGCGTGACATGAACCCAAGATCCCGGTTGAGGCCGTCCTCATGAGTGCGGAACTTGGCTATCAGTTTCTGCTCGAAGATTTTGCGTTGTCGTGTGTCTCGAAGGCCACCTCGGAGAATGCTTACCCGAAGATCGGAGGCTGAATGTCCTTGACTGCTGAAGTGTTCCCCGGCTGGGAGGGAACACTCCTGCCTGGCGATTGTTGTACGGTGTCCGTTCATCCGTTGTCGCAGTGTCTGCATGGTCTCGCCGATGTACCATGCTCCGGGGCATCCTTTCCCGCAACGTATGAGGTAGACAACGTTGGCCGAGTCACATGAGTATGTACCATGTACCTGGTGGGTGGTGTCCTCATGTGTGATGATGGTATCTGTGTTGATGATCTGGTATGTCTTGCAGAGGTTGCCGTGGCAGGGTTGTGTGGTGGCGTGGTCGCTGTTCTCCTGAAAGCTGGGTAATTTGCTGCGAACGATGGTCTGTTTGAGGTACATACTCATGTGACTTGGCCAATGTTGTCTACCTCATACGTTGCAGGAAAGGATGCCCCGGAACATGGTACATCTGCAGCATTTGACCCCTTGTGACCCCACCTCATTGTTCTTTGATGTAATGTTTTCCTGACTGACCTGTTTGGACACCATTCACACCTTTGATTGCTGTGATTATCTCTCTGCCGAGGTGTGATAAAGGGCAGTTAGAAAGATTACCTGTAATCATCTGGCAGTTTTCTCTGACTGTATATGCTGTGCCTATATGCTTCTCTTCACTTCACCTGACAAAGGAGCAGCGCTCCGAAAGCTTGTGATTTCAAATAAAGCTGTTGGACTATAACCTGGTGTTGTGTGACTTCCTACATTTGTCCACGCCAGTCGAACACTGGCATCTCCACATCATGATAAAATAGGACATTGAGCCAAAAAAGGGGGTTTCAGGAGGGGGTGGTCAAAAGGGTTGGTCAAAGAGATTGGTTTTAAGGAGGGTCTTAAACAACGAGAGGGAAGTGGAAAGGCAAAGGGATTTTAGTGAGGGAAATCCAGAGTGTGGGGCCTGGGCTGATGGCAAATGGAGGTGGGGTGGGGCGGGGAGTGGGAGGTGGTGCACATTAGACTATATCATCTTTATGGAAACTTTGAATTTTAGATATCTAAAAGCATTTAAAATCGTCCACACATTTTTTTCCACATGAACTGAATAAACAACAACTGAATCGAAGTTTATCCCCAAGCTGAGAGTCACACCAAACTATCCAGTGGCAAAACCTATTGTTTGACCTGATAGGTGAGTCGGGACTGTTATATAAATTAGGAACACAAATGATAATGGCCTGTATACTACAAATTGAATTGAATATTGCAGTAAAAACTGAAATAGTAGTTTCCTATCAAAGGAATGTTTTTTTTAATTGACCATGTGCACTCAACTTGTAAGGTGAGTGAATTACGAATTTCTCAGACCCCAGAGCAACCGTTCCTCTTTACTGTTCCTGAGCTGGAAACAGATTTCAGCTATTACAACATTAAACTCTAAGGAAAGCAATAACATATTTGAGATGGAACATTGTTGATCTGACCAACTTTGAATCACAAGAACCAACCATTCAATCAGTCGACTTCTTTGATAGGTATTTTCTCAATTGTAAATTGATTGTAATTCATAACTAGCTATCAAGTACAACATGATCAAATAGATGTGTTAGAGCAGTATATATTTCTCCTGGTCCTTCTATCTTTTATTTTGAAAAAAGCTTTTGGCCCCAGCCATCCCAAAGGTCCAAGTAACTTTAACAGTCTTCCCCACTGCCCAGCTGTAATTGAAAACTGACCAACACTTTTGTTTGAGGAGAGTGGCAACTTCACATAAACTTCATGCAACTTAACATCAATGCATTGTATGTTTATAAACAAGTGCAAAAAAAGCTTTGCAAATTATTTTTCATGCAGATGGCGGACCTTTAAAATATCACCCCCCACCCCCCCAATTTTTCAGTGTTGTGTCATATATATTTTATCTTAGGTTAGACATGAGGGGAAAAACCTTTTTGGGGGGGGGGAAAATATTCTTTAATTCCTTTCAAAATGGGTAAGTGGTGACATTATACCACTAGCATCACCCTCAACTTGTTCTTTTTGTTTCACTTGCAACCTACATAAAGAGACAATGGCTAAAATTTTCTGACAAAATAATGGCAAGGCAAATGGCGTCACCATTATTTATGCATAACTGGTGCAGCAACTCCAGGCTAGGAGCAGATGCGCGGTTAAATGTGAATATCCAAAAGTTGCTTTCCGAGTCGCAAAAATGGCATCTCGCCCTTGGCCTCCCCATTCTTTTTTAAAACTTGTTGTATTTACCCATTAATCCCTCCACAGAAAGTTAAGTCTTGTCATTATAGGCATAAGTACTCTTTTAACAAAGTAATGAGTGTTAATTACTGCCAATCAACCCCTCTGGAACCAAAAATTGCAAGTGTAGAGTCTCATTCCTTTAGGTTTTGAATTTTTCGGGCTGATTTTAAAAATGTCAAATTTAATTTTTTTCCTTACTTTTCCTTTTTGTCTCTTTTGTCTCTCTCTTAATCCTATCTTTCTTTCCCTCCCTTTATTTACCTGATTTGACATTGAATTCACCCCCTTTTATTCACTTCTCAGTCCTTCCAGGGCTTATTTCCCAATCCTTAAATCTGATTGGTTAAAGAGATACCCGGTTGGTTATCCTGTTCACTCAGGTCCCAGATGCCCCTGTTCCCCTTGCTGCGACATTATCAGCTCGCACTTTCAGCAGCTTTGTGGGCAACATTTTTTTAAGCTGAAGGGTGCCGGGGCAGGTCTAACTATCACCATACACCATTAGATTTCTCGCGACAGCAAATTCTGGCCCTATATATCGACAGATCACAATTCCATGATTATACACTTCTAATTTATACAATTAATATTCGAGCTCATGTGCTTGTATTTTGTGCATGATATTTTGTTCCCATTATCTTGCAAAATTTTGCTAAATATCCTGGGGTAGAGTTTCCCCTTTGGTTGTGCTGGTTTTGTCAGCGCAATTCGCTCAAAATCGGTGGATTTTAAGCGCAAATTACATTCAACGCAAATAGAGTTTCTTCGGTCTTTTGTGCTAGTTTAAAAAAAATCGAGCTAGAATCAAGCCCCACCCACAAAACTGGCCAAGCCCTCAGGATGAATTAGTTAGCATTGGGAGTTTTTGCAATTATGCTCATTTACAGGCCTTAGCGGAGGCGTTAAAAAATTAAGCTGGTTCTTTTGGGCACATGGACACTAATAGGCACATTTTAAAAACTTTTCAATGTCATTTTTTTTTAATTTACTAAGAAACTGACTACTGTACCCATATATAATTAGCAAATGGTTCTGCATATGTTTTAAAACTCATTTTTAATCATTTAAAATCAGGTTAATCACAGGTGGTGGATTGACACTGATTAAAATGCGTATATTTTGTGATAAAGCCATTTTCAGCTGTATTAATCAAACTGCACCAAGTTACCACTCTTAGGGTTGGATTTTACCAGCCCTGAGGAGGCAGGTTTGGAGGTGGGACTGCTGGGAAAATGGAAAAAATTGGGAGCGGGTCCTAACCCCGCTCCCAACCCATCTCCGAACCATCTTCCTGGGAGGCGGATCCCCGACTCACGCAGGGACCCGTCTCCTCGAGGCGGGAAGGGGATTAGAGCTAATTAACTGCCTGTTAACAGCTTCTCAAAGCTGTCATACGCTGACGTCATCTGTCACCGGCTTTCCCTTAATTGGCCGGCAATGTCAATCAAGGGAAAATAGCATGGGTTTGTCAGACGTCGCTGGGGGCGGGATTGAAACCTGGAAACCAGAAGTCCCACCTCCAGCACGTCGCCAGAGATAAGATCGCGGCCTTAAATACAGGGATCCCTCCACAACTGCGGGGGATACGTCCCTGAAAACCCCTGTGGTTAGTAAAACCGCGGTTGGCAAATTCAGTATAAACACAATAAAAAATATATAAAACGCATATAAAAAGCATAAAAATCATGTTATTTACCTTATTCCTAAATGAAAAACCGCGGATAAGCGAATTTCACTGCCGTGGTTGACAAAAATTGTCGCAGAGTGGAAACCGTGTATACGTGAAATCCGCGTATGGCAAAACCGCAGTTGGGGCGGGATTCCTGTATATCAAGGAATATTTTTTAAAGCAAATTTTTTTTTAAAAATGTACCCTTTAAAATGCTGCCCGATTGCGTTGGATCATGGCAGATTTTGCGTTTGCCGATATGCAAATAAGTTTGAGTGGAAACTCAAGAAAACAAACAATTCTCAAAACGGGCCAATTCTGGACGCATTTTGTGCCCTGATTGCTGATTGCTCCCAAGCAGAAACTCTACCCCTAGGTATTGATAAAGATCAGTCATTGGAAACAGTGATTCTGACTTATTTAGTTGACACATCATTATTCTCTCCATTTTCTTCTCCCCTGAACTGGCCTAACTTTCCACAAGTGCCAGCACCCCTCCGCTCCCTATCCTGAAAGGCCACTGTTCAATAGCGAGCCAAGACAATGAGTGCTGGCATTCAAAAGGGAGAAATGTTGCAGCTGAGTCTCATTGTGTCCTCAATGGGTATCCAGATGTGCACTTTCCAGCACAGGTCACTGGATAGCAATCAGAAGCAGGAACTCTGGCTGGTTTCCCCCATCCTTAGCCCAGGGGCGATGACATCAATGATAGAAATCCTACTGTTACCTCATCAAAGACCACAGAGTGAACTGGGACCTTGCCGATGTGTGCGGTTTAGTACCACATCGGGCAGTAGATTTCCCGACCGAGCCATTAGGGCAGCACAAAGCTTGTTTTTGGTTATGTCAGTTGGTGCAGGTATTGGGCTAAGTCTTATTACTAGGTTTCGGTGCATCACCACAAAATGGCACCAATGTCACAATCTGTACAGCACCCAATCCTGTTCTTACCTGATATCCATAAGCATTAACCTCAATCAAGCATTGCTAGATAGTGATCAGTAGCAGAACCCACCCTCCCTAATTCAGGGATTACTGAGGGAAACACCTACCACCACCACCGTGGCTCAGATGATCAAACTCACCACAGGCCAGGGATCAAACCCTGGGAATCGTCCTGGTCTGTATAGCTCAGGCGTTCTCTGGGTAACCTTGCTGAGCCATTGGGGCGGGGCGGGGCGGGGGGGGGCACTAATGTTTTTACTAAAGAATGTATCACAAAAAAATGGATAGAAAATAGGGAAGAAAAAGTGGCCGTCTAACCAACAGTTAACTAATTTGGCTGTTTCAGCTGGTTGTCGGAAAATCCATCAGAACCTAATTTGAAAGTTAGGTGCCAGACAAGTCAAAAAAAGGAATGGAGGTGCTTTTTCAGCATAAGTAACTCTTAGCAATACAGATCTATAAAGCCAGTATTGCAATATGCTGAGAAAGTGCAGTACACTAACAGTTAAGCGACTTGTGTTCTCAAATTCCTTTTCTGTAGTCTGGCACTCCTACACAACTGTCAGCCAACTGATGAAATGTTATTATACTTTGCTTTAGATGTGGATTTTCAAAGGCACAATGACAAAACAAGGAGTTGCTTTCAAAATGCCTTAACTACACCAATCATATATTTCCCTCGAGAAGAGAAGGAAAACACATTTCTACATTCCACCCAAATATTTCTAAAAAAATATTACAAATAGTACAATTCAGAAATGAATGCTTATCAGTGGTGACATTGAGATGATCGAAGTTTACATGATAGCTAATAATGTTACAGTAGCATAGTTAGTGGGTGGTCCCAATATCTCTTAAGCTTGTGAAAGTAATAGAATCGATTCAAATGGAAGCATTAGAGTTTCTACTGTGTCTGGGCACAGTTATTTAGCATGTTAAAGGAAACAGGAACATTGTGGTGATGTCATTTGTCTCATTACATTGTCTTAGGAACTTAGCAACTGTTGGCGTAGAAAGACCAAGGTCCATCGAGTTCGCCTTCTACCATCCTGGTTAGAGTCTCAGATAGATAGAGTTATACAGCACAGAAAGAGGCCCTTCGGCCCATCGTGTCCGCACCGGCCATCAAGCCCTGTCTATTCTAATCCCATTTTCCAGCATTTGCTCTGTAGCCTTGTAAGCTATGGCGTTTCAAGTGCTCATCTAAATGCTTCTTGAATGCTGTGAGGGTTCCTGCCTCTACCACCCTTTCAGGCAGTGTCCAGTCTCTCTTCATAGCTGAAGCGCTCCAGCCCAGGTAACATCCTAGTGAATCTCCTCTGCACCCTCTCCAATGCAATCACATCCTTCTTATAGTGTGGCGACCAGAACTGCACACAGTATTCCAGCTGTGGCCTAACTAGCGTTTTGTACAGCTCCATCATAACCTCCCTGCTCTTATATTCTAAGCCTCGGCTAATGAAGGCAAGTATCCCATATGCATTCTTAACCACCTTATCTACCTGTCCTGCTGCCTTCAGGGATCTATGTACATGCACACCAAGGTCCCTCTGATCCTCTGTCCTTCCTAGGGTCCTACCATTCATTGTGTATGCCCCTGCCTTGTTAGTCCTCCCAAAATGCATCACCTCACACTTTTCAGGGTTAAATTCCATTTACCACTGTTCTGCCCACCTAACCAACCCGTCTATATCATCCTGTAGCCTGAGGCTTCCCTCCTCGCTATTTACCACTCCACCAATTTTCGTGTCATCTGCGAACTTACTGATCATACCTCCTACATTTATATCTAAATCATTAATGTACACTACAAATGTATTGATTTCTTTGTGGGTTCAATGACAAGACATTTATGAAAGAGAATGTCTTTTAATCTAAAGCTTGTTCAACTCTTTTAACAGCATTTACAGGAGACATCATGCTAGTGATGCATCTAGAACGAAACTGAAACTAAACTGAACTGCCTTGCTTGTCTCTGTCACATGCCCTCTGCTGGTCAGGCACAAGCAGTCAATACATGCAATCATGCTGGTAAGGCATCATAATCGAACAGGCAAATACCATCTCTATTTGCTGATATCATTACATCTCCTTTTCTTAAAACAAAAGTATTTTACTTTTAACTAACAACATGTTTTCTTTGTATTAGTCTGCATTTTAACTGTAACGCTTAATGAACTTACATTATCATTATCATGATCAAGGTTTTTTAACCTTGCTTTGTGTGTTCACATGAAATATGTCAATACACTAGAACTTGAAGAAAGAATAAAATAACATTACTTCCTTCTATAACAATAGTCCTTAAATTTGCTCAATGAGTCTCTCAGGAGGCTTCACGTGTCTTGAGGATTTTCTGATTGATTGTCCTTGAATCTGAGTTGTTGCCTCAGATGATGTGTTCTTAGCTGTGTGATCAGGTTGTTCAACAGTATCAGTCTCTTGACCTGCTGTGTGATCAGGTTGTTCAACAGTATCAGTCTTATTACTTGCTGTGGCTGGTCCCATGAGAAGATCTCGACGATTTCTTCTCAGAACAGCACCCTCATCTGTCTGAATGGTGTATGATCTTGGTTGAACGTCACTCAGGACAGTTCCCTTCTGAGTCCATATGTTTGTTTTGTCTTTGAACCTTACTTGGTCACCAGTGTGGAGTTCAGGTAGGTTTTGTGTTCCTCTGTCATAGTAGTACTTTTGCTTTTCTTTCTGTTGTTCTTTGAACTTCCTCACTTTCTCCACCTCTTTTGTTTTCAGGAGGTTCTCCGGGATGGGTAGGTTTGACCTTAGCCGACGTCCCATCAGGAGTTGGGCTGGTGACTTACCACACTCGAGCGGCGTTGTGCGGTATACAAGCATGCTTTGGTAGAAGTCAGTTCCACTGTCTTTTGCCTTGTACATCAGTCTTTTCACTGTCTGGACCGATTTTTCCACTAGTCCATTGGACTGTGGATAGTGAGGACTTGACGTTGTGTGGACAAAGTCCCACTCTTTGGCAAAGTGTCGGAAACTTGCATTGTAAAACTGGGGTCCGTTGTCTGTGAAGACCTCGCTTGCCACGCCATGTCTGGCGAATATGGCTTTCATACATGTTATCACAGCATCTGCAGTGGTGGTGTGCAGTCTACAAACCTCTGGATACAGGGAGTAATAGTCTGTGACTACAAGGTAGTCCTTCCCTTGACATACGAATAGGTCAGCGCCTACCTTCTGGTAAGGTCTGTCTGGTGCTGGGTGTGGCTGTAGTGGTTGTACCGGATTGCTTGCTCGATATTTCAGGCATGTTGTGCAGTTTGACACCTCATTTGTCACATCTTGGTTGATTCGTGGCCAGTACATCACCTCTCGTGCTCTTTTCTTACACTTTTCGATTCCCAGATGTCCTCCATGGATCTTTTTTAACATCTCTTTTCTCAGACTCTTTGGGATAACTATTTTACTTCCTTTGTAGATGATGTCTTCGACCACTGATAGTTCCGCCCTGCAGTTCCAGTACTCTGCCATGTCAGGTGAGCAGTCTTGCTTCATGTTGAGCCATCCATCCAAGATGCTTTTCCTCAGTCGTCTCATTGTTTCATCTTTGTTTGTCTCAGTCTTTATGAGCTCCATTTTTGCATCTGCTATGGGCAGTGCACTTGTGATCATGTCCACGTAGGCGTTCACTTTTTCATCCATTGTGGTGTTTGCGGGCTCACGTGGTTCAACAGCTCTGGACAACGTGTCTGCTGTATACATCAGCTTACCCGGTGTGTACGCAACATTCAGTGTATAGCATTGCAGCCTGATCATCATTCTTTGTATTCTAAGCGGACAGCTATTTAGTGGCTTTTGGAACAATGCAATCAAGGGCTTATGGTCAGTCTCTACACTGATTGCTTGTCCTGCCACAAACTGGTGAAATCTTTCACAGGCGTATGTGATGCTGAGCAGCTCCTTTTCTATTTGAGCATATCGCGTCTCCGCGTCTGTCATTGAGCGCGATGCATATGCAATAGGTTGCCAGTAGTCATATTTTTGCAGAAGAACGGCACCGAGCCCACTCTGTGATGCATCTGATGATATCTTGATGGGTCTCGCTGGGTCATAAAACCTCAGAACTGGTTCCTCTGTGAGCAGTTTCTTTAGATCGCTCCATGACTTCTCATGCTCATGATTCCATTCCCATTCTATGTTCTTTTCAGTTAGTCTTCTCAGTGGCGCCATCTTTTCTGAGAGGTTGGATATGAATTTCCCCATGTAGTTGATCATTCCATTAAACCTCTGCACGTCCTTTTTGCATTGTGGCTTTGGCATATTCTCAATGGCGGACACTTTTCTGGGATCTGGTCTGATGCCCTCACTGCTAAGGATATCTCCCACGAATGTCAGTTCTGTCACCCCGAGCTGGCATTTCTCTCTATTCAGCTTCAGGTTTGTTTTCCTTGTTGCTTCCAGCACTTTTTTCAGTCTCTCGTCATGCTCAGTTCTCGTGGTTCCCCATACTATGATGTCATCCATTGATGTACCAACTCCCTCCAGGTGCTCATAGATCATATGGATAGTTTTGTGATACACTTCAGGAGCTGAGGCAATGCCAAATGGTAACTTTAGGAATCTGTATCTGCCAAATGGACTGTTGAACGTGCACAGTCTTGAACTTGCTTCGTCCAATTTCATCTGCCAAAATCCTGATGATGCATCTAACTTGCTGAAATACTTTGCATTTGCAAACTGTGCCATGATTTCCTCACGTGTAGGAAGCTTGAAGTGTTCTCTCTTTATTGCTCTGTTTAGATCTCTTGGATCCAGGCAAATTCTGAGCTTTCCATTCTTTTTGCCCACTACGACAAGGGAACTCACCCACTCAGTTGGCTCATCTATCTTCTGAATCACGTTCAGGCTTTCCATCCTGTCCAACTCTGCCTTCAGTTGCTTTTGAAGAGCAAACGGAACTTTTCTGCATGGGTGTATGACCGGTGTCATACTTTTATCTACTCTGATCGTGTGTTCTCCTGGAATGCAGCCTAGACCCTTAAATAGGTCGTTGTACTCTTTCATGAGTTCATCATAGACTGTCTCTCCTTCGCTTTCCACAATGAGGACTCTCTTTAACAGGTTCAGTCTCTCACAGGCTTTTAAACCTAGTATGGCTTGCACATCCTTTGGCACCATGATTAATGCTAACGTGTGCTCTCTGTCCTTGTGTGTCACTTTGACAATGCATCTTCCTTTCACTGGTGTTTCAGTACCTGAGTATCCTGTCACTTTCACTTTTATTCCATGTATCTTTGGTCTGGGTCTAATTTTCTTAAAATCAGTCTCTGATATCACATTAACTTGTGCTCCAGTATCCAATTTAAATGGAATGTGTATGTCATTCACTTTTAGTGTCAACATCCAGTCTCTTTCTTCTTTTTTGTTTTCAGACACAACATCTACATAGAACTCCTCTATCTCGCTTTCATCTACTGTATGGACCTTGCTTTGTTGTGCTTGGTTCTTACAGCAACGGGCATAATGGTTGTTCTTGTTGCAACTATTGCGTTTTTTACCATATGCTGGACACTTTCTTGGTGGATGCTGTGTACCGCATCGACTACATGACTTTTGATTGTCCCTTTCATTTTTGTTTGCTGGCCATGCCTTTTTTTTCGCATTGGCGCTCTTTTTGTTAACCGGTTTGTGTCCGTTCATTCTCACTGCATCCACATTGCAGCTATTGTCACTGAACAGCTCCTTTGCCTGCAACTTCACAGTCTCTGTAGCCCTACACAGTGCTATGGCTTTTCCCAGGTCTAGATCTTGCTCTCTTAGCAGTCTTTCCCTTAGACCATTATCTGGAATACCACACACCAGTCTGTCTTTTATCAGCGAGTCTGTCAGTCCCCCAAATTCACATGATTTGCTTCGGTTTCTCAGTTCAGTCACATACTGATCAATAGTCTCACCCGTTTTCTGTACACATGTGAAAAATCTGTGCCTCTCAAACGTCACGTTACGTTTAGGAATGCAGTAGGCCTCAAACTGTTCCATTATTTTATCTAGTTTCATTTTGTCTCCATTAGCAGTGAATGTGAAGTTATTATACACCTCCAGCGCTTCATCACCCACGACAATTAAGAACAGTGACGATTTCCTTTTATTACTTTTCTCGTCAGCTCCGATTGCCGCTAAATACAACTCTAAATGTTGTTTGAATCTCCTCCAATTTTCAGCCACATTACCTGTCAACTGAAGCGTCGCCGGTGGGTGTAAACCTTCCATTTTTTCACTTTGTTAGCTATTCTCCAATGGTAAGCAACGATGTTCTCTTTTGGCTTGCTAATTTGTGGAGAACTGATTTAACTTCAGATTTTTTCTCTTCATCTCTTTCAATCACTTCTGACACCATGTATTGATTTCTTTGTGGGTTCAATGATGAGACATTTATGAAAGAGAATGTCTTTTAATCTAAAGCTTGTTCCACTCTTTTAACAGCATTTACAGGAGACATCATGCTAGTGATGCATCTAGAGCGAAACTGAAACTAAACTGAACTGCCTTGCTTGTCTCTGTCACATGCCCTCTGCTGGTCAGGCACAAGCAGTCAATACATGCAATCATGCTGGTAAGGCATCATAATCGAACAGGCAAATACCATCTCTATTTGCTGATATCATTACAACAAACAGCAAATGACCCAGCACCGATCCCTGCAGTACACCACTGGACACAGGCTTCAAGTCACAAAAACAACCTTTGACCATCACCCTCTGCCTCCTGCCACTAAGCCAATTTTGGATCAAACATGACAAATTGCCCTGGATCCCATTGTTTTCCTTGGAGCAAAGAAGGCTGAGGGGGCACCTGATTGAGGTGTACAAAATGATGAGGGGCATAGATAGGGTAGACAAAGAGGAACTTTTCCCCTTAGTAGGGGGGTCAATAACAAGGGGGCATAGATTCAGGGTAAAGGGCAGGAGATTTAGAGGGGATTTGAGGAGGAACTTTTTCACCCAGAGGGTGGTTGGAATCTGGAACTCAATGCCTAAAAGGGTGGTAGAGGCAGGAACCCTCACAACATTCAACAAGCATTTGGATGAGCACTTGAAATGCCATTGCATACAAGGCTATGGACCAAATGCTGGAAAATGGGATTAGACTGGACAGGGATGGATGGGCGGCGCAGACACGATGGGCCGAAGGGCCTCTTTCTGTGCTGAAAAACTCTATGACTCTATGACTCTATGGCTCTTACCTTCTTGACCAGTCTCCCATACGGGACTTTGTCAAAAGCCTTACTGAAGTCCATGTGGACGACATCAACTGCACTACCCTCATCCACACACCTAGTTACCCCCTTGAAAAATTCAATCAAATTGGTTAGACATGATCTCCCCCTGACAAAGCCATGCTGATTATCCTTGATTAATCCTTGCCTCTCCAAGTGGAGACTAATTTTGTCCCTCAGAATTTTTTCCAATAATTTCCCTACCACTCACTGGCCTGTAATTCCCTGGGTTTTCCCTACTACCCTTCTTGAATAATGGTACTACGTTAGCTGTTCTCCAGTCCTCTGGCATCTCCCCTCTTGTCACACGATACAGTGATACTGGAGTTGTTGACTAATCATAGCAATCAATCTCTATCAATTAGTCTACAACAGACTACATGACGTGAGGAAAACCCTAGTGGTGGACATCTTTGCGAACCATAGGTCCAAAGTCACCTTTTTCCTCCCAAGCATGCTATACTTTTCACATGTCATGTCTCAAATTACTCATATACTGTACCCCAAAATATTATTTTCTTAACTTGTTTTCCTTCTTCATGGTCAAAGTGGTCTCTGCTCACTTGTTTAGGTTTACTGAGTTCCATGACGTGTGTTCTGTGTACCCAGAATTTAGATACTGTATAAACACCACATCAAAACATTGTATGTTCCTTTCCATTTCATTTTCTGCTGTACAGTTATTGGCCCATTGCCATAAAATCCACTAGAGTGGAACATAAACTGACCCAAGTCATGAACTTTTATACAACATCCATCCACATCACTCAGTCTAATCAGGAGGTGCTCTTTAGGGTTTTCAGTGGCTATCGCCCCAAAACCAGAGATAAATCACAACATTAATAGCCAGCGCTCCATTGAGCTGAAAATGGCTATCAAGACAAACTTTGCATTAGCTTTCTTTGGCAAGAACTAAAACAAGAGGAAAAGAGCAATAGAATTTCAACATACTCCAGGCAGGGTAGTTCTTGCATAATCTTCCATTAAAAGTGATACCTAAATGAGGTAAACAAGACAGTACTTGGACTTGAATTCATGATCCTTTGATAGACTTCAAGAACTCACTTAAACTTCTAGGCCATCTCAGCAGAAGCCATGATGAAACAGGAATGGTAGCATAGTGGTTATGTTACTGGCCTAGTAAACCAAAGGCCTGGACTAATGATCCCGAGACATAAGTTCAAATCCCACCACGGCAGTTGGGGAACTTTAATTCAGTTAATTAAATAAATCTGGAATAAAAAAGCTAGTATATCAGATTGTTATAAAAACCCATCTGGTTCACTAATATCCTTGAGGGGAGGAAATCTGCCATCCTTACAGTCTAGTCTATATGTGACTCCTAGACCCACAATATTGTGGTTGACTCTTAAATGGCCTAGCAAGCCACATAGTTGTACCAAAACAATAACAACAATAATAAGAATAAAACTGGACGGACCACTCAGCACTGGCTACAGACACAACAACAGCACACCCAACCCAGTCAACCCTCCTCACCAACATCTGGGGATTTGTGTCAACATTGAGAGCTGTCTCACAGACTAGTCAAGTAACAACAGCCTGACAAAGTCATACTCACAGAATCGTACCTTTCAGCCAATGTCCCAAACTCCTCCAATTACGATCCCTGGGTATGTCCTGTTCCACCGGCAGGACAGAACCACCAGGGGTGATGATACAGTCGGGAAGGAGTGGCCCTGGGATTCCTCAACATTGACTCCAGACCCCCATGAAGTCTCCTGGCTTCAGGTGAAGCATGAGCAAGGAAACCTCCTGCTGAGTACCACCTACCGCCCTCCCTCAGCTGATGAATCAGTACTCCTCCACGTTGAAGAAGCATTGACAGCAGTAAGGGCACAGAATGTACTCTGGGTGGGGGACTTCAATGTCCATCACCAAGAGTGGCTCGGTAGCACCACTACTGACTGAGCTGGCTGAGTCCTGAAGGATATAACTGCCAGTCAGAGCCTGCAGCAGGTGGTGAGAGAACCAGCACACAAGGGAAAAACTTACTTGACCTCGGCCTCACCAATCTACCTGTCACCGATGCATCTGTCCCTGACAGCATTGGTAGCAGTGACCACTGCACAGTTTGTGGAGACAAAGTCCCATCTTCACACTGAGGATACCCTCCATCGTGTTCTGTGGCACTACCACTGTGCTAAATGGGATAGATTCAGAACAGATCTAGCAGCTCAAAAATGGGCATCCATGAGGCGCTGTGGGGCAGCAGCAGAATTGTATTGTACCACAATCTGTAACCTCATAGTCCAGCATATCCCTCAATCTACCATTACCATCAAGCCAGGGGACCAACCCTGGTTCAATAAGCAGTGTAGAAGAAAGTGCCAGGAGCAGCACCAGGCGTATCTAAAAATGAGGTGCCAACCTGGGGAAGCTGCAACACAGGACTATATGCATGCTAAAAAGCAGAAGCAGCATGCTATAGACAGGGCTAAGCGATCTCACAATAAACGGATCAGATCAAAGCTCTGCAGTCCTGCCACACCCAGTTGTGAATGGCGGTGGACCATTAAACAACTAACGGGAGGATGAGGCTCCATGAATATCCCCATCCCCAATGATAGTGGAGCCCAGCACGTGAGTGCAAAAGACAAGGCTGAAGCGTTTGCAACCATCTTCAGCCAGAAGTGCCGAGTGGATGATCAATATCGGCCTACTCCCAAGGTCCCCACCATCACGGAAGCCAGTCTTTTGCCAATTCGATTCACTCCACATGATATCAAGAAATGGCTGAGCGCACTGGATACAGAAAAGGCTATGGGCCCCGACAACATCCCGGCTATCGTGCTGACGATTTCTGCTCCAGAACTAGCCGCACCTCTAGCCAAGCTGTTCCAGTAGAGTTACAACACTGGCATCTATCTGACAATGTGGAAAACTGCCCAGGTATGTCCTGTTCACAAAAAGCAGGACAAATCCAACCCGGCCAATTACCACCCCATCAGTCTACTCTCAATCATCAGCAAAGTGATGGAAGGTGTCGTCAACAGTGCTATCAAGCGGCACTTACTCACCAATAACTTGTTCACCGATGCCCAATTTGGGTTCTGCCAGGAACACTCAGCCCAGGACCTCATTACAGCCTTGGTTCAAACATGGACAAAGGAGCTAAATTCCAGAGGTGAGGTGAGAGTGACTGCCCTTGACATCAAGGCAGCATTTGACTGAGTGTGGCATCAAGGAGCCCTAGTAAAACTGAAGTCAATGGGTATCGGGGGAAACTCTCCACTGGCTGAAGTCATACCTAGCAGAAAGGAAGATGGTTATGGTGGTTGAAAATCAATCATCGCAGCCCCAGGACGTCACTGCAGGAGTTCCTCAGGGCAGTGTCCTCCTCAGGGCAGTGTCCTAGGCCCAACCATCTTCAGCTGCTTCATCAATGACCGTCCCTCCAACATAAGGTCAGAAATGGGATGTTCGCTGATGACTGCACAGTGTTCAGTGCCATTCGCAACTCCTCAGATAATGAAGCAGTCCATGCCCGCATGCAACAAGACCTGAATGACGTTCAGGCTTGGGCTGATAAGTGGCAGGTAACATTCACGCCACACAAGTGCCAGGCAATGACTATCTCCAACAAGCGAGAGTCAAACCACCTCCCCTTGGAATTCAACGGCATTACCATCGCCGAATCCCCCATCAGCAACATCCCGGGGGTCACCATTGACCAGAAACATAAATACTGTGGCAACAAGAGCAGTCCAGAGGGTAGGTATTCTGCGGCGAGTGTCTCATCTCCTGATTCCCCAAAGCCTTTCCACCATCTACAAGGCACAAGTAAGGAGTGTGATGGAATGCTCTCCACTTGCCTGGATAAGTGCAACTCCAGCAACACTCAAGAAGCTCGACACCATCCAGGACAAAACAGCCCGCTTGATTGGCACCCATCCACCACCTTAAACATTCACTCCCTCCACCACCGGCATACCGTGGCTGCAGTGTGCACCATTTACAAGATGCACTGCAGCAACTCGCCAAGGCTTCTTCGGCAACACCTCCCAAACCCGCGACCTCTACCACTTAGAAGGACATAGGCATCAGTTGCATGGGAACACCACCACCTCCAAGAGCCCCTCCAAGTCGCACACCTTCCTGACTTAGAAGTATATCGCCAATCCTTCATCATTGCTGGGTCAAAATCCTGGAATTCCCTCCCTTACAGCACTGTGAGAGTACCTTCACCACATGGACTGCAGCGGTTCAAGAAGGCGGCTCACCACCACCTTCTCAAGGGCAATTCGGGATGAGCAGTAAATGCCAGCGATGCCCACATCCCTTGAACGAATAAAAAAAAAACTGGAATATAGAACCTGGAGGTCGGACTGACCTTTCTGTAAACCCTCTTTTGCAGCTTCAGTGTCTGAAATTGGCACACAACACAGGGTCTGCTCTGGTAGTGGGTGCCATGATCCCCACCAATCATTTTGAGGGTGGCCCATTTTGTACGTCAGGACTGTGCCAAAAGTGACTGTAAATAATTTACTCACTTAACTTTTAACCAGATCACGATAGTATTGCCATTTTCAATGTGAAACGAATGGGAACACGGCAGTGGAGGCCGTCATCGTGGCTTTGTTGTGCCAACTGGGCCAAATCTGGACTTCAACACCATCCAGTCCTTCAACCTTAGTTCTGCCCCTGGTAAGAACATAAGAACATAAGAAATAGGAGCAGGAGCAGGCCATTTGGACCCTCAAGCCATTTAGCTGATCCGATCTTGGCCTCAACTGAATTTTCCTGCCCGCTCCCCATAACCCTTGACTCCCCTGTTGCTCACAATTCTGTCTATCTGGGCCTTGTATATATTCAATGACTCAGCTTCCACAGCTCTCTGGGGTAAAGAATTCCAAAGATTCACAACTCTCTGAGAGATAAAATTCCTCCTCATCTCCGTCTTAAATAGGCGACCCCTTATTCTGTGACTATGCCCCCTCGTTCTAGATTCCCTGATGAGGGGAAACATCCTCTCAGCATCTACCCTGCCTGTCCAACCCCCTCAGAATCTTATATGTTTCAATAAGATCACCTCTCATTCTTCTAAACTCCAATGAGTATAGGCCTAACCTGCTCAACCTTTCCTCATAAGACAACCCTTCCATCCCGGGAATCAACCTAGTGAACCTCTCTGAACTGCTTCAAATGCAAGTATATCCCTCCTTAAATAAGGGGACCAAAACTGTATGCAATACTCTAGGTGTGCTCTCACCAGCGCCCTATACAGTTGTAGCAAGACTTCTCTACTTTTATACTCTATCCCCCTTGAAATAAAGGCCAACATTTCATTTGCCTTCCTAATTACTTGCTGCACCTGCATGTTAACTTCTTGTGTTTCAGGTATGAGGATACCCAAATCCCTCTGTACCGCCGCATTCTGTAGTCTTTCTCCATTTAAATAATATTTTTCTTCTCTATTCTTCCTACCAAAGTGGATAACCTCACATTTTCCCACATTATACTCCATTTGCCAAATTCTTGCCCACTCACTTAAACTATCTACATCCCTTTGCAGACTCTTTGGGCTCGATTTTCCAAGCCCCGAGGAGACGGGCATGGAGGCGGGACAGCACGTAAAATTGGAGAAAGTGGGGGCGGGTGGCAAACCCGCCCCCATCCCGCCTCCATGCCCTTTTGCCAGGAGGCGGGAGGATGTGTAGCTTCGGGTCCCGTCTCCTGGAGGCGAGAAAGGCTTTTAATCCTTTTAACTGCCTGTTAACAGGCAGAATAAGAGATTAGTACCATTTTACCTTCACAGGTGAAGGCTTCCCAACCTCGGAGAACCCCGGCAGTTTGGAGGAGACGTGGAGGAGGTCGGAGGCGGTCGGAGGCACCTGGAAGTAAGGCGTAGAGGTGAGGGATGGGTGCATGTGTGGAGTGTTATGTATGTAAGGAGAGTGATAAGTTTACAAAGGTGTTCACTTACCTTTTTTTACTTCTATAGCCTTTAGCCGTGCTGGATCGGGAGAGCGGACATCCACCTTGTCAATTTCAGGTAATGGCTGATGGACCCTCCGATCCATCAGACATCTGAAATTTACTTTTTTACAATGTTTTTTCCGTCCTCACCACAAAGACTAGTCAAACTAAAGAGAATGTCAGTGTTTGACAGCTTCACAGAGCTGTCAAACGCTGTCATTTCTTCTTTCAAGAAGTCTTGACAGATAGCACGTCTGACGTTGACGTGATCTGTCAGTGACTTCTTCCCTAATTGGCTTGCTGAGTCCGCAGGGCGGGCTTAATAAGCTCAATCAGGGGAAAATCCCTCTGAATGGTCAGGCGAGGATGGAGGCAGGACATTGACACGACAAGCAGCAGTCCCGTCTCCAAGTCACCTCCATTGACAAAATCCAGTCCTTTATGTCCTCCTCACAACTTGCTTTCCCACCTATCTTTGTATCGACCACAAATTTGGCTACAATACACTCGCTTCCTTCATCTAAGTCATTAATATAGATTGAAAATAGTTGAGGCCCCAGCTCTGATCCCTGTGGCACCCCACTAGTTACAGATTGCCATCCTGAAAATGACCCATTTATCCCGACTCTCTGTTTTCTGTTCGTTAGCCAATCCTCTATCCAATCTAATATATTACCCCAAACACCATGAACTCTTTTCTTATGCAGTAACCTTTTATGTGGCACCTTGTCGAATGTCTTTTGGAAATCCAAATACACTACATCTACTGGTTCCCCTTTATCCACCCTGCTCGTTAACTCCTCAAAGAACTCTAATAAATTTGTCAAACATGATTTCCCTTTCATAAAACCATGTCGACTCTGTTTGATTGTATTATGATTTTCTAAATGCCCTGCTACTACTTAATGGATTTGAGCATTTTGCCAATGACAGATGTTAGGCTAACTGGCCTATAGTTTCCTGCTTTCTGTCTCCCTCCTTTTTTGAATAAGGACGTTACATTTGCGGTTTTCCATTCTGCAGGGACTTTTCCAGAGTCAAAGAAATTTTGGAAGATTACAACCAATGCATCCATTATCTCTGTAGCCACTTCTTTTAAGACCCGAGGAAGCAGGCCATCAGGTCCAGGGGAATTGTCAGCCTTTAGACCCTACTGTATCCTACTAATTGACTGCCACTGAATCAAAGAAATCTTGGTACAGAGGAAAGTCCTTTGCCTTGTGCTGGTCCCAACTGCCCCACAAGAGCTAACTATTTTAATTCAGTTTCTCTGCTATATTCCAGTATCCTTTAATATTTTTCTTCTTTCACTGTTTCATTGACGTAGCTTCAATTGCCATTTGTGGGAATGCATTCCATACTCTATAAACAGTTAGAAAAAAAATCCTTTTAACCACCCCATTTATGCTTCCATTATTAATCATTAATTTATGGTTCCTCGTAACAGATACACAGATTCCATAATCTTTCATGATTTACTGTCTCAAACCCTTTCATAATTTTCAAAATTTTAAATAGATCCTCTCTTATTCTTCTTTGTCCACTGACTATAACCCTGGTATCATATAAAAAAAAACCCTGGTATCATCCTTGTGATTATCATTGCACCTTTCCATGGTTCTGATATCCTTTCTATAATGGGGTTTCAAAACTGCAAACAATACTTCTGTGGCCTAAGCAATTTCCTGGTTAGATACATCATCACCATCTTGCTTTTGTATTCAATGATCCTACATCCAAAAACATAATCAGCAAATCAATACTTCAAAGAAGAGCAGGGGAGTTATTCCTGGTGTCCTAGTCAGTATTTATCCCTCAATCAACATCATTAAAACAGATTATCTGATCATTATACATAAAACAAAATAGTAAAATATTTTATAGGCACATCAATAAAAAAAGGAAGGTTGGGATGGGAATAGGGCCATTAAGGGATAGTCAGCACAATACCACAGGTAATGATAGGGAGATGGCAGAAATATTAAATAATTATTTTGCTTCAGTATTTACCAGGGAGATAGAACAGGTGGACACGACATTGGATGGTGAGATTAGAAATGAGATAAGTGCATTTAAAATTTAAAAAGGGGATATATTAAATACATTAATCAAACTGAAAGAACACAAAACCCCTGGATAGATGGATTGCATCTACGTATTTTAAAAGAATCTAGGGAATCTAGGGAAGAGATAGCAAAGGCATTACTACGCATAATTAATAATTCGTTAGAAAAAGGTATAGTGCCAGAGTAATAACGATATTTAAGAAGGGGGATCGAACATGTCCAGGGAATTATAGACCAGTCAGCTTAACATTGGTGGTAGGAAAAATAATGGAATCCCTACTAAAGGAGAAAATAGAAGAACATCTAGAAACCAAAAATATAATAATGAATAGTCAACATGGATTTCAAAAGGGAAAGTCTTGCTTGATCAACCTTATTGAATTTTTTGAAGCGGTAACAGAGAGAGTAGACAATGGTAATGCAGTAGATGTAATTTATCTAGATTTTCAAAAGGCCTTCGATAAGGTACCCCATAATAGACTGATGAACAAGGTCAGAAAATGCAGAGTCAGGGGACAAGTAGCAGAATGGATTGTTGGCTGGCTTCAGGACAGAAAGCAGAGAGTGGGAGTAAAGGGTAGCTATTCACAGTGGCAGAAGGTGGGTAGTGGTGTTCCACAAGAATCAGTGCTGGGACCACTGCTGTTCAAAATTTACATTAACGATTTAGACTTAGGAATCAAAAACACAATTTCTAAATTTGCAGATGACACAAAATTGGAGGGGATAGTCAATACCGAGGAGGATTGCAACAAGTTACAGAAGGACATTAATAAACTTGCAGAATGGGCATATAATTGGCAAATGAAGTTCAACACAGATATATGTGAGGTATTACATGTTGGTAGGAAGAATAGAGAGGTCACTTATCACTTGGAGGGTGCGAGTCTAGGTGGGGTAGAGGAACAAAAGGATCTAGGAGTACTAAAAGTTGTGACACAGGTTAGCAAGGCCATAAAAAGCAAACCAAGCACTAGGGTTTATTTCTAGAGGGATAGAATTGAAAAGTAGGGAAGTTATGCTAAACCTGCATCGAACCTTGATTAGACCACACTTAGAGTACTGCGTACATTTCTGGTCGCCATATTATCAAAAGGTTATAGAGGCAGTGGAGAGGGTGCAGAGAAGATTTACAAGGATGATACCAGAAATGCGAGGGTATACATATCAGGAAAGGATGAGAAGGCTGGGTCTCTTTTCTCTTGAAAAAAGAAGGCTGAGGGGTGACCTAATAGAGGTCTTTAAGATTATGAAAGGTTTTGATAGAGTGGATACAGAGAGAATGTTTCCACTTGTGGGGAAGAGCATAACTAGAGGCCATCAATATAAGATCGTCACCAAGAAATCCAATAGGGAATTCAGAAGGAACTTCTTTACCCAAAGAGTGGTGAGAATGTGGAACTCGCTACCACAGGGAGTGGTTGAAGCGAATAGTATAGATGCATTTAAGGGGAGGCTGGACAAGGGAGAAGGGGATAGAGGGTTGTGCTGATAGATTTAGATGAGGAAAGACGGGAGGAGGCTCGAGTGGAGCATAAACACCAGCATGGACTGGTTGGGCCGAATGGCCTGTTTCTGTGCCGTATAATCTATGTAATCCGATGTAATTATCACATTACTGTTTGCGGGAGTTTGCTGTGCGCATATTAGCTGCCATGTTTCCTACACTACAACTGTGACTACACTTCAAAAAGTATTTCATTGGCTGTAAAGCACTTTGTGACATCCGGTGGTTGCGAAAGGTGTTATATAAATGCAAGTATTTCTTTTTTCTTTCAAAACAGGTTGATTATATCTAGAAATCATACATCTCCCTCCTGGCAATGTATTGGGTATAATATCAGAAGGGTACAAGGAAATGTGGTTGACAGTACCAGATACTGTCTAGCTTGTGTGTGACTCATACAAATGGATTTTGCAAAATGGAGACATTATATACAACACAGAAAGGAATCATGATTGGAGAGCAGCACAAGCTGGTGTTTGTTTGTCTAACATCTTGGAGAGGTACAGTAGTCATATATAAGCCTAGAGATTGCTGTTTGCAAAAACATCTACACCTCTGTACAGACATGAGAAAATGGCCTGCAAAATAAGAAGTGAGGTATAGCCCTCACTTAACACCAATGCCCATTCTAAAATTTCTGGTGGTGCATGTTAGCCTTGTTGTGATAGATGCTGCTGGCATAATTGTTCATTAAGAGGGTGCACACGTAATTAGTCTTTGCACATCAAACATGCGTAGTGGGCCTATTGCCCATATGAATCAGATATCATCAGTAAAGCCAATTTGTTGTCCATAGATGCAGCAAAGAGGTGACGGATGCTTTATTCGTAAAGGACAATGCCTTCATTTCCTTGCCCACTGATCATCAGCAGCAGCATGATAGAGCTGTCCAATTTCATCAATTTACTGGCTTTCCCGAAGTATAGAGAGTGAATGGTGGCATCCATGTGACCTTCCAAATCTCTGTCTATAATGCTATGGTCAGCATGAGCTGAAAGCAGTTCTGCTCCACTAATATGCACTTGATCTGTGACCACCAGCACAATATTTTCATTTTGCACTACTCAACTGTGCCAGGGTTATTTGATGTTGAAGGGAGAATGCATAGATGGTTCCTGGGAGATCTGGTTAATGACGTCCTCACAGCAGTCAAGGATAGAACCTGACTACTGATACAACTAGGCTTATGCAAACACAGATCATTATTGAATGTACCAGTGACACCTTGAAGCAGCACTTTAGATATCCGGACAGATAAGGGACAGCCCTCCCTGGGGTCTCCAGTATTATCACCATCTGTAGCCTCCATCTATTTGTTATACAAAGAGGCCTAACTGTGGAAAATGAGGAGGCCAATCTGGAAACAATTACGGGGCAGGAGGCAGAAAGCCACAATGGGGATGTAGCGCCTGAAACACCAGGAAGACAGGTGCACCAGGCACTCATAACCGACGCATTCAACTAAGAACCTAAGCTGCCCCTTTAAGGAACCTCCTTGTGTCCATATGTACAAAATAAATTGGCCCAAACAATTTTGTCATCTGCAATTCTTAACTGTAATCAAGCTCACCTTTCACTTTGCTGCTACCTTATCCTGTAAAATTACAAAGAAATTCTCATCACAAAGTACAACTCAAAAGGAACTAATTTATTTCCCTACCTTCTATGATGTGTGTGTAATGTCATGTTTCTTACCACAGTGCTTCTCCCCTTAATATGAGGAGATTGTTATGCAGCATTTAACCCTCAACTTACTACTTCTTCAGATTCCACTCTAGATAGAGCAAGTGTGTTGTCTGGCTGCAGGGTTTCAGTGACAGCCAGTTGGGATTCTCGTTACTTGAACTGGTTTTTGTGGTGGCCCTGCAACTGATTCAGCCAACTTCTGCCCATTTCCTGGCACCTTTACTGTCACTTGCACTAAGATGCTGCATAGACCGGATATGACAGCAGTCTCGTTTGTGGCCACCCTAGGCATACCGCTGCTGTTGGGCACTCTCTCAGGATGTCAACTGAAACATGCAGCAATAAAGTCTGCGAATCCATGTACTTACCAGGCATGGCAAACCAGTGCTGTGCATATTATTTACAGCAGTTCCCTTTGTGTTAGGAATTAACCTTTAATAATACATGCCTATTGTGGTGGAGTACCACAGTATGCAGGGAAATTGGAATAACCCTGTACTCTCCTCAAAGAATAGGATTGAAAAGCTTGCTTGGTCAATTGAAAGTTGCACAGTCTGAAAATTATGGATATTATAAAGGGCATTTAGAGAAATGTGTAGGACCCAGTCCATAGTTTTCTTAATAATCCAAGTAATAATTTTGTTCCCTGTTTTCTTTGCTGTTGTAAACAATTCTACTATAATCCTCAGAGGGTATGCGGACTGTTTACTTATTAAAGGTGAGCAAGAAAGTAAATGGAAAAACACTAAATGAAACTCTATCTACTGAACATTTGCATTTGTAATATAAGCCAGCATCAATGTTAGAGCAGCTTCCCGAGTAACCAGTAAACTAGTAACACATCAATTCTGCTCTTGTAAATATATGCCGCCCACATAGATCAAGCGACGTGTGTAATATACCTACAGCGTCTATTTCATCACTTATTAAATATTCAACACTTTAACAAAATAAGCACATTAATAAACTTCCATGCTTACACAGCAAAGCAACTAGTTTTCCTGAGAACTACATTACTATTGAAAGAAAGAGAAAGACTAACATTTAGAGATGGGTGAGTTCACTGCTCTCACACTCCCAGCGGGGTGCATGTTTAAAGGGAGCACAGATTTTCAATTGGTGTTGCAGCGTTATAGCCCTATCTCCGACCCACACTTCTTTCGAGTACAGCTCCCAGCTGGGAATGCGGGAATTAGCGATTTTTTTAAAATTTGTTTATGGGATGTGGGCGTCGCTGGCATTTATTGCCCATCCCGAATTGCCCTTGAGAAGGTGGTGGTGAGCCGCCTTCTTGAACCACTGAAGTCCGTGTGGTGAAGGTGCTCCCGCATTGCTAGAGAGTTCCAGGATTTAGAGCCAGCAACGATGAAGGATCGTTGATATACTTTTAAGTCAGGATGGTGTGTGACTTGGAGGGGAGCTTGGAGGTGGTGGCTTTCCTATGCGCCTGCTGCCCTTGTCCTTCTAGCTGACAGAGGTCGCGGGTTTGGGAGGTGCTGCCGAAGAAGCCTTGGCGAGTTGCTGCAGTGCATCTTGTAGATGGTACACACTGCAGCCACAGTACGCCAGTGGTGGAGGGAGTGAATGTTTAAGGTGGTGGATGGGGTGCCAATCAAGTGGGCTGCTTTGTCCTGGATGGTGTCGAGCTTCTTGAGTGTTGTTGGAGCTGCACTCATCCAGGCAAGTGGAGAGTATTCCATCACACTCCTTACTTGTGCCTTGTAGATGGTGGAAAGGCTTTGGGGAGTCGGGAGGTGAGACACTCGCCACAGTATACCTAGTCTCTGACCTGCTCTTGTTGCCACAGTATTTATGCGGCTGGTCCAGTTAAGTTTCTGGTCAATGGTGACCCCCAGGATGTTGATGGTGGGAGATTCAGCACTGGTAATGCCGTTGAATGTCAAGCGCCGGTGGTTAGACTCTTGCTTGTTGGAGATAGTCATTACCTGGCACTTGTGTTGCGCGAATGTTACCTGCCACTTATCAGCCCGAGCCTGAAGGTTGTCAAGGTCTTGTTGCATGCGGGCATGGACTGCTTAATTATCTGAGGAGTTGTGAATGGCGCTGAACACTGTGCAGCCATCAGCGAACATCCCCATTTCTGATCTTATGTTGGAGGGAAGGTCATTGATGAAGCAGCTGAAGATGGTTGGGCCTGGGACACTGCCCTGAGGAACTCCTGCAGCGAGGTCCTGGGGCTGTGATGATTGACCATAATACCTTATCACATCTGAAAAGTGTCTCAAAGCTCTTCATGTGTAATGAATTAGTTTGACATACAGTCAAATTTATATCGGAAAAGATTCCCTTGGAACGTAAGCAGCTGAAGAGCTAAATATTGCTGCGGGATCTTTAACATCCACCTAAAAAGGTAGATGGGTAATTATGGGTAAACATCGATTCATAGATTAATACATGACTATTTATAAGCTACAAATGGAATTCCATATTCAGTGTTATTAGACCAACTATCTTCTGATGTGATGCCTACCATAGCTAAGAAGGTACATAGAAATATAGAAACATAGAAGATAGGAGCAGGAGTAGGCAATTCGGCCCCTCGAGCCTGCTCCGCCATTCAATGAGATCATGGCTGATCATCCAAACTCAGTACCCTGTCCCTGCCTTCTCCCCAAATCCCTTGATCCCTTTAGCCTTAAGAAATATATCTAACTCCTTCTTGAATATATTTAATGAATTGGCCTCAACTGCCCTCTGTGGTAGAGAATTCCACAGGTTCACCACTCTCTGGGTGAAGAAATTCCTCCTCATCTCTGTCCTAAATGGATTACCCCTTATCTTTAGACTGCGACCCCTGGTTCTGGACTCTCCCGCCATCGGGAACATCCTTCCTGCATCTAGTCTGTCTAGTCCTGTTAGAATTTTATAAGTTTCACCCTCTCATTCTTCTAAACTCCAACGAGTATAAGCCCAATTGACCCAATCTCTCCTCATACGTCATTCTTGCCATCCCAATCTAAAGGAATAAAATGATTAAAGATTAAATAAGATTGTACAAAGGTTGGTGCACGAATAGTGATATAATAAAGAATATTGGGTGTCAGGGTAAATACAAGGCAGCAATCTTTTTTTAAGAGTTACAGATGATGTCAAAAGCCACAATAGCAGGGTTCAAGCAATGTAGAGTGGTCACCTGGAAGCTGAAATTCCTCTAGGGAATATTTTTAGCACAGTGGTTAATGCATTCTTCTGTCCTGCTGCTATTGTAATGAGTGATAATCTGTGGTTGATTAACAAAAAAAAAGCAAATCAGTACACATTAATCTCTTTGAAACCCTTCAAATGTTTCACACCTCTCCAGCATTTCGAAAAGGGCAATCTGGCAATTGTCCCCATGCGGAAAGAACTGTTTACAAAGCTTGACGTGAAAGATACTGCTACTGCTCGAAGACTAAGCTGAAGGGGCAAATAAAAACGGAAAATGCTGCAAATACTCAGCAAGGCTATCACCATCAGAAAAGGTTAACGTAGACCCTTATAAAAACTGGAAACTGGGTTCAACAAAATGGGTGGAAGAAAACAACAGGTAAAAGTAAAGGCAGGAATGCAAATTTCTGTCACAAAGACCACTGATGGCTTTAACAACCTGAAGAGAAGATTTTTTTCCCCAAAATATTTGCAAAGAGGTAGAAGCTGGTGGATGATAATCAAAGGTCATCTCAGTGAAGTCATGAAAACAACAAACTGATGTGAAAACTGATAATTGAAGCATTAAAAAGCCATTGGAGAGACACAGAAAATTACTCTCCAAAATGGAGCCAAAATAAACTGGCAAGATAATTGGAAAATAAACTGCAAATGCTGGAAATTTTAAATAAAAATAGATAATTCTGAAAACACCGAACTTACCCCATTAGCACCTGAAAAGAGAAAAGATAGTTCAAAGCAATGGGCCAGACCCCTGCCAGAGAAACTCATGTGCATCTCTAGAACATTCTATTTCTAAGAAAATTATACAGAGAGTTAAGGTCTGACGTTGCTCAAGTCAATGTTCAGATTAGAGACTGATGAGTGCCAGGAGGTGACATTCCGTTCCTGAAGCTGGGGTTGAGTTTGGTTCAAACAGTGTAGGAGACCAAAGATGGAATAGTCAGGGGACTGATGGGAAGGGAAGTTGAAGTGGTTAGCCACAGGGCGGTTCGGATCAAACATGCGGACAGAAGAGGTCAGGGGGTGCGGAAGCAGTCAGCCAATCAGCAGTTGGTTTCCCTAATGTGGAGGAAACCTCACCGTGATCAATACAGTATAATAGATTGGAAGAAGGACACCTAAATTGCTGTCTCTTGTGGAAGGAATGCTTGGGGCTTTGGACATGGTCTGGGAAGAGATATGTGAGCAGGTGTTGTATCGGTTGGTTTTGCATGGAAAACCTAAAGGTTAGCCTTGATAACTAAAGCTGATGTATGTATTAATAATGAACCTGGGCTTTTCTCTCTAGACCACTGAGGACCAGGTAAATTTGCATTTCTGGGATGCCAGAGAGCAGGAAAACATGTTCCCCTGTTTATATCTCAGTATTGTTTCTATACTTGCTCATGAGGCTGTTGGATCAACTCCATTGAAGATTTCAGGGAAACTATTTTCTATATTAAATATATTCAAGAAGGAGTTAGATATATTTATTAAGGCTAAATGGATCAAGGGATATGGGGAGAAGGCAGGGACCGGGTACTGAGTTTGGATGATCAGCCATGATCTTATTGAATGGCGGAGCAGGCTCGAGGGGCCGAATGGCCTACTCCTGCTCCTATCTTCTATGTTTCTATGTTTCTATATTTGCCATGAAGAAACAACTGTACCCGAGCAGGATTGCACATGTTTGGTTGTTCCAGTCACAATTAGTGGCAACATCTGTTCCCATTCTTGGTCTGCTGCAGACGACAACCTGCCTGTCCATGGAAGTTCACAAATATATCCAATGTACATAAATCTTGCTGCAAAAGTGCAGTACTTCTGAATACCAGTACCACTCTTCAGAACCAGTCCCTGGATCACCTTTAAGCTGCTCTGTAAGGTTCACTTCCTGCCATCCTGTATCTCTATAACATAGACTCGGAACTAGAATCATAGAATCATACAGTGCGGAAGGAGGCCATTCGGCCCCTTGTACCTGTGCCGGCTCTTTGAAAGAGTTAGCCAATCAGTCCCACTCCCTTGCTCTTTGCTAAGAGCAACTAATTGCAAATATTGTACAGAACACAAACAATGTCCGAATATATGACTATTCCTCAGTTACAATCAACATTTCACAATCATGACTTCCATTTTCTGCCTTTGAAGCGTATTTGCCACCAGGGAAGTTGAAGAATTCATTACTGGCCAGTACAAGTGCACCCATTGCTCAGGTCACCCCTGGCTAGAAGCAATGTGGCTATGAGCAGCCATTTATATTCAGTGCCTCTGCTACCACTACCTCGGGAGGTGGTCTTGACTCCACTGGTAGGAAATGTCAGTTCATTTATATTACAGTGCTGTTGTTGAAGTTTGGGCTGTAATATAGCAGGAGGCACTAGCACCATTAAAGCATTAGAATCAGATAACATAACCTTCCTGCTACCCACACGCGCATATGAACACAAGACTGTCAGGCACGGCAGTTCTTCCCTTGCAGCACCACAACCAATATACCAAGGACTGGAAAATGTGGAAACATATAATGGCCCAGAAATTCGGGTCTCCACGGGTGAATACGCACGGGGTACTCACCCGTAAGCCCAATGGAAGTGCTGGTTTCGTGCATGCACTGCGCATGTGCGGGAAACCGGCACTTCCACTCCCCTGAAAGAAGGGGTTGAGAGGTGGAACGCGTGCGCAGGAGAGGCAGCGCGTGCGCATCGAACTTACGTTTTTTTTCCAGATTTTTCCGGGAGGGTAAGTCTCCAGGAGTTACACTTTTAAAAAGCAGGCGCAAGGCCTGCTTTTTACAAGGTAAGTGGTGAATTAATTAAAAATTTAAACATTTTTCCACAGGTTTATTATTTTTAAATACTTTAAAGAAAGGTAAGTTTATTTTTAGCCCTGTTAGAAAATGTAATTAAATTTTTCAAAAATTTAAATTATTGTTTAAAATAGTTATTTCATGTAATTTATGGTTATTTTTAAAATGTGATTTTTTAAAATTTATTTGAAGATTTAGTGATGTTTTGGGGCTTATAGTATTTATAGGTTTGACAGCTCTTCCTGTCAAACTTATGAATGAAGCATTCCCTGCTACCATTGGCTCTCCATGGCCCACGTGATCCCAGGGGATGCATCGAACTAACTGCGCCCCTGGGATACGCAAGCACTGCGCGCCGGCAGTTGGAGGAGGCCCAGGATCGGAATCCCACGCGGACCCAAGGCTCAATGGCCGGCGCGCTAGGTAAGTGCAGGTCGGGGGCTTGCACCCATGGGAAGCCCCCGACCCAAATTTTTGGGCCATTATGGTTTAAATTTCCCAATGGCAGGGGAGTCCAGAACCAGGGGTCACAGTCTAAGGATAAGGGGTACGCCATTTAGGACAGAGATGAGGAGGAATTTCTTCACCCAGAGAGTGGTGAACCTGTGGAATTCTCTACCACAGAAGGCAGTTGAGGCCAATTCATTAAATATATTCAAGAAGGAGTTGGATATATTTCTTAAGGCTAAAGGGATCAATGGATATGGGGAGAAAGCAGGGACAGGGTACTGAATTTGGATGATCAGCATTGATCTCATTAAATGGCGGAGCAGGCTCGAGGGGCTGAATGGCCTACTCCTGCTCCTATCTTCTATGTTTCTATGTAATCTACTTTTGTTGCTGTAGCTCCAAGTAGAGATTTTAGCTGCTCAAGGGCCACAATAGGAGGAAAGTTACATTAGGAGAGCATTTCACGTATAGTCTGTTGCTGCCCTGTACATGTATGCTGTATTTTATTTTAATTTAAAATGGTCCAAAGTTAAAAGAAAGACTTACATTTCTATAGCGCCTTTCACAACCTCAGGACATCCCAAGCACTTCACAGCCAATGAATAGAAACATAGAAACATAGAAGATAGGAGCAGGAGTAGGCCATTTCGGCCCTTCAGGCCTGCTCCGCCATTCAATGAGATCATGGCTGATCATCCAAATTCAGTACCCTGTCCCTGCCTTCTCCCCATATCCCTTGATCCCTTTAGCCTTAAGAAATATATCCAACTCTTTCTTGAATATACTTAATGAACTGGCCTCCACCGTCCTCTGTGGCAGAGAATTCCACAGGTTCACCACTCTCTGGGTGAAGAAATTCCTCCTCATTTCAGTCCTAAATGGCTTACCCCTTATCCTTAGACTATGACCCCTGGTTCTGGACTCCCCGGCCATCAGAAACATCCTTCCTGCATCTAGTCTGTCCAGGCCTGACTGAATTTTATAGGTTTCGATGAGATCCCCTCTCAATCTTCTAAACTCCAGTGAGTATAAGCCCAATCGACACAATCTCTCCTCATACGTCATTCCTGCCATCCCAGGTATCAGCCTGGTGAATCTTCGCTGCACTCCTTCCATGGCAAGAACGTCCTTCCTCAGGTAAGGCAACCAAAACTGCACACAATACTCAAGGTGTGGTCTCACCAAGGCCCTGTACAACTGAAGCAAGACATTCTTGTTCTTGTACTCAAACCCTCTTGCTACGAAGGCCAACACACCATTTGCCTTCTTAACCGCCTGCTGCACCTGCATGCTTACCTTCAGCGACTGGTGCACAAGAACACCCAGGTCCCTTTGCACTTCCCCTTCTCCCAATCTATTGCCATTCAAATAATAATCTGCCTTCCTGTTTTTGCCACCGAAGTGGATAACCTCACATTTATCCACATTAAATGTGGTAAATGTGGTACACATGCAGTCAATGTTGTAACGTAGCAGCCAATTTGTACACAGCAAGCTCCCACAAACAATAATGTGATAATGACCAGATAATCTGTTTTTTTAGTGATGTTGGTTGAGGGGTCAATATTGGCCAGGACACCGGGGAGAACTACTTCTTTGAAATAATGCCATGGGATCTTTTACATCCACCTGAGAGGGCAGACAAGGCCTCGGTTTAACGTCTCATCTGACAGACGGTACCTCCGACAGTGCAGCACTCCCTCAGTACTGCACTGGGCGTGTCAGCATAGTTTTTGTGTTCAAGTCTCTGGAGTGGGACTCTGAACCCACAACCATCCTCCTGACTCAGAGGCAAGAGTGCTACCAGCTGAGCCACAGCTGACACTACCAAATTTGTAACTATACATCAATCCCAAATAGTCAAATGACCTTTCTTTGCGATAGTACTATCTGTTGTGTTGACTTTTAGACTTTGATTTCGGGAAATGACTGAGTTCTAAGCCATTAACTATCAAGTGCAATTTCTAAAATGTTTCGTCTTAGTTTGAATAAATTGGGATCACGTTCTTCTTAAGAAACCAACTAACAGGGTCAAGGAGTAGGCTTTCCTATTCATTTAGTGTGACTAATCAGGAATATGTATCCCTCATGTTGAAATCATTAAGTTATTTCCACAAAACATCTCATTTTAACCTTTTGATGAGGAGTCCTAAAAGGCACAATATTTTCACCCTATCAGTTGATTCTGAGAAAGGTTAATGAATGTGCAGTTAGAAATATATTCAAAACAATGAACACAGAGACAAAACATTTATTCAGTACAATGTATTAAAATAATTCAGAATCATTACTTTATGCACGTGAAAATCTATTTTCAAAAAGTATAGGACAATATTTGACTCGCATCATTTTAAATGTTGTTTGAGAAACAAACTATTCTAACTTTGGACGGACAAAAAACAAATCTTGGAGTTAATATTGAAATTGAAGTCTCATCCACATGTGAGAGACTTTTTTTTAAATCAGCAAAAGTTCAAGTAAAATAAAGGTTACTTTGTGCATGACATTGGTAGTGGTTCATTGCAGAATGAAATCATGGCCTCATTTAAATATCAGTATAATAAAGAACAATTGATGCTGTATACTACATCTGCAGAAAGCCTTTATAAATTATCATATTGTTCGACAAGCCTAGGAGGGAGATTCTGTGGAGAGGGAATGAATGTGAGTCACTGCACTGTACGGCTCTGAATGTAATATTAAAGAAAATAAATACCAGGACGAAAAGGGCATTAACTGAGGAAATGAGGCATAGAAGCGTGAGACACAAGGTTGTTACCACTGTACACAAGTGGTAGGACTTCAATTGTCTGGAGGGTGGTTATGGTTTGTCACCCAGAACACTAACATCAGCAGCCTGTGCATACCAGCCACTTGACAGATCCTTATTAGTCAAAATAGACTGCAGTGGATATAATTTTAACATTCCAAAGACATGAGCCAGCTCCAGTAGCCTTGCATGATCAAACGTTTTTGAAACATATTTACCGATATCCACACTTGATGTGCAAATTACTTCCATTCATGTATTTTAACATTTTTGTTCAACTATACTGTGTGTGAGTAAATACATTGAAAATGATCCAATTGTCCGCATCGCCCTAAAGGTTTTTGCACTCTTATGGTTTTATTGAACTTATATACAAACATTGAAAGATACATAACTTAGATTTACTTCCTGAACTAAAGAAAAGGAAGTGTAGGGCAAACAAATAGATTCCTCCTGTCAGAATCACCCAGTGTGCAGCATCACTATGGCGAGCTTGCTGCATACTGCAGTATGTTTCTACTGACAGTAATGTAACATTTATGGTAAGTACTGCAGACTCCCATTGAGTTTAATCCAGTCACAAAACATAATTACACAATGACTAAAACAATAATTAAGCCAATTATTAAGGGCAGTTCTCACTAAACAAATTACTTATATTTATTTTCTATAATATTACATTCAGAGCCATACAGCAGTGACTCACACTCATTCTCTCTCCGCAGAATCGACCTTTTAGGCTTGTAGAACAATGCAATAATTTATAAGCGCTTTCTGCAGATGTATTATACATTGAACCATTCTACAATTTTTTAGATTGAATTCTCCCATATTTCATATGTATTTTAAGGCAGAATTACAATAGACCAGCACTCTTTCATTCTTCCAGATTTGCTATTAAGTTCACCAGTGCCTCATGTGAGCAGTGTTCATTTTGTTTGCCAATGCTTCAGAGCAGCAGAGACAGAAGAAGGAGACTATATGGCATTGCAGGAAGAAAGATTGTCTTTTCTAGAGGTTTAACAGGCCAAGGACGCAAAATTCCCCCTCTTAGCGCCGGCATTTAAGGTCAGTTTCAGCAGAAAAATGGCGGCCTTCTCGCTTCCGGCCACTGCCACAGCAGGTCGGTAGCGCAGCCGTCGCTTGCGTTCGGCAGAAGAATGCAAAAGAGGCAGATTGTGACGTCAATCAGCGTGCAACGCTGATCTGCTATTTTGGGTGTTACTGCTCAACTGTACGCCCACTCGAAAGCACGCACAGCTGAAGGCCTTGCTTCTGAATTCAAGTGTTCCACTCAGACCACTTGCTCCCAGTCATGGGGGCTCTACTTGTACCCTCTAAAGTTTGCACAATGCCATTTTCTGAGCTTGTGCTTGGGAGTGTCAGATCGAGTGATGGTGTCTCTTCTTCTCTATCACTCTCCTCCTCTTGTTCTTCATGCACAGGCTGGGCTGGCTTGGGTATCTGAAAGGAGAAAGGCACAAGGGTCGGGTTGTGGTGAGGGGAGGGGGCAATGCAAGATGTGCATGCTTACACCATCAGCAGCTTGTAAGTGAGAAGAGATTGTGGGATGAGGGTTAAGTGGGATGTGAGGAGAAGGATTAGGTATGAGCACACCAACATCATCAATGCTTTCAGCCTCACCGATCACCACGGCTTCAGTCACAGCCCCTCCAATGATATCCAGAACTGTCTCCTCCAGCTGGGTCAGGTTCTGCAGGAGTGCCTGCACCCCCACCTGTTAGCTCCTACTGGTGCTGGTTATGCTCCACCTTGACCTGCAAGAGAAAGGGAAGTGTGTCAGTGAGTGTGGTCCAATATGTTTGGGTGATATGCCTGTTATGGTTGAATAGCTGGCATTGTGTGCAAGGTGTGAGATGTGTGAGTGTGAGGCTAGCGACAGTGGTAAGTGTGTGAGGGTGAGGTGAAGCTATGATTGTGAGGTATAAGTCATGATTGATAGAGATTGTTGGTAGCTGAGTGATGGGGGTGTGGTGCATTGAGCAGAATGTGAGGCTAGTGGTGCAGTTGGTGGGATATGGCATTTGAAGATGCATTCACTGACCTTGACCACTCATGTGAGGTCATTAAACTTCTTCAGGTACTGGATCCAGGTCCTGGGGAAAGATTGGCGGCACTGAACGCTTCAGCAATCTTCTCCTACTGCTTTCGTACAGTCTGTCTGGAGGGCCTCCTGGCCCCCTGCGGGTAGAGGACCTTTCTCCTCCTATCGACCCCTTGCACTAAGGCCACCAGTTCTGTGTATGAGAACCAAGGTTCCCTTTCTCTGCCCTGTTGCGACATTGGTACCTTCCTCTTTCCTTAGCTCCACTAAGAATGAGGTGCTTCTTTCGGAAAGCATCGCCCCTTTCAGAAGTGCAGAAAGTGTTTCACTCTGCAGGCAACCTTTAAATAGAGATCAGACTTCCCACGATATTGGGAAGCAACAGCGCTTTCAGCGTTGGGCTCAGCGCTTCAATCATGCTAATTAGCAGGCAGCATGAATTTCGTGTGCTGCCTGCATTGCTTTCAATGGGCACGGGCAAATCATGCATCGCGATCCCGTACCCGTTTTTGGGCCTTATCGAATTTAGCCTCAAGATCACGTCGTCACTTGGGTGAGGTACCGGAAGCTGCCAATGCCGGTGGAATTGTACCCCAGCATGACTCAGTCCCTTCAGGAGACGAGGAAGAATGGGGGAATTTTTTTTTTTGAAATTTGCTCAGTAATTAAATGTTGCTATCAAATTTCACCCCTCCAGCAAAAAAAATCTCTAATTCTTGAAGTCTGAAAATTGCTTAAAAATTGAAGGAGGAATGTAGCCACAGGTCTGAATGCATAATACCAACAGAAGCATCGCAAAAGCAATTATGTTTATCGATGGTCATTATTACATAGAATGTACAGCACAGAAACAGGCCATTCGGCCCAACTGGTCCTAATCAGTTTATGCTCCACATGAGCCTCCTCCCACCCCTCTTCATCTAACCCTATCAGTATAAACTTCTATTCCTTTCTCCCTCATGCGCTTATCTAGCTTCCCCTTAAATATATCTATCCTATTCGCCTCAACTACTCCATGTGGTAGCGAGTTCCATATTCTAAACAGTCTCTGGGTAAATAAGTTTCTCCTGAATTCCTTATTGCATTTATTACTGACTATCTTATATTTAAGGCCCCGTGTTTTGGCCTCCCCACAATTGGAAACACCTCTCTACTTCTACCATATCAAACCATTTCAGTTCTGGTATCATCCTTGTAAACCATTTTTGCATCATCTCCAGTGCCTCTATATCCTTTTCATAATATGGAGAACAGAACTGTACCTTGGGGGCGATTTTGCCAATGGGGGCACGTTGGAGGCAGGACTGCTGCTTGTCGGGTTGTTGTCCCGCCTCCATCGACTTGGGGTCAACCCACGCTATTTTCCCTTGATTGACCTTGTTAAGCCCCGCCCAGCGGGCTTAGCAGGCCAATTAAGGGGAAGTCAGTTACAGAGAACGTCAGCGTATGACGTTTCATCTGTCAAAAATTTTTGACAGATGAATTGTCATCGTTTGACAGCTCTGTGAAGCTGTCAAACACTGACATTCTATTACGATAGCAAAATACTGCAGATGCTGGAAATCCGAAATAACAACAGAAAATGCTGAAAAAACTCAGCAGGCCAGGCAACATCCGTGGAGGGAAAATAGAGTCAACGTTTCGGGTGAACCCTTTGTCAAGACAGTCTTGACAAAGAGTTCACCCGAAACGTTGACTCTATTTTCTCTCCATGGATGTTGCCTGACCTGCTGAGTTTTTCCAGTATTTTCTGTTGTTATTACTGACATTCTATGTTGTTTGATGAGTCCTTGTATTCAAGACTCATCAAACCACTTTCTTTTGCAGAAATTAGATGGTTGTTGCATCGGAGAATGCAGCAGCCATCTGTCATCTCTGCCGGTGAGATGCGAGACTCTTCACATCCCCAACTGTTGAAGCCTGCAGGAAGAAACAAAGGTAAGTAAACATTTTCTATTACTTTCACCTCACATACTTACCTCTCCACACTTGCACCCATCATTTACCTTCACAGCGCACTTTTGCACCCCTCCGACCCCCGCAGACCCACTGTTCGCCTCGGTGACCCTGGCGGGGTTTCCCAACATCGGCAATTAAGTGGCTGTAATTCCCTTCCTGTCTCCAGGAGACGGAACCCGGCGCTGGTCAGCTACCCGCCTCCTGGCAAGATGGCATGGAGGCGGGTTGGGGATGAGATGGGTACCCGCCCCCAGATTCTGCCATTTTCCCGGCAGTCCCACCTCCATACCTGCCTCCCCAGGGCTGGCAAGATCACGCCCCTTGTACTCTAAGTGTGGTCCAGCCAAGGATTTATACAAGTTTAACATAACTTCTCTGCTTTTCAATTCTATCCCTCTAGAAATGAATCCCAGTGCTTTGTTTGCTTTATTATGGCCTTATTAACCTGTGTCGCTACTTTTAGAGATTTGTGTATCTGTACCCCCAGATTCTTTTGCTCTGAACCTAAATCTATTATATATTTATACATTGAAACACACATCCAAAAAGCAATACGTAAAGCAACCAAAATTACTTTAGGCAAACTGTTTTAATGCCTTTCACTTTGTGCACATGCAGTGAGGTTGTAACATGATAATTGTACCTTTAAACACAGTTTCTACAATTGTATCAAATACATACAAATCTGTAATAAAAACTACACATAAAAAAGCAGGGAAATTATCTTTAAGTTAAAGTAAACAAGACCCTATTTCTACATAGTGCTGCTGCCCCATGAGGTCCATGTACTCTCAAGCATTGGTAGTGTTTGTGCTAACAAATATGTTACCAATTGTTACAAGGCTGGGGAAGGAGCAGAAACTAATGGCCCAGAAATTTGGGTCTGCACGGGTGAGTACGCACGGGGTACTCACCCGTAGGCCCAATGGAAGTGCCGGTTTCCTGCATGCACTGAATTCAGAGGTCGAACGCGTGTGCGGGAGAGGCTGCGTGTGCGCATCGAACTTACACTTTTTTTGCAGGTTTTCCCGGGAGGGTAAGTCTCCAGAAGTTACACATATAAAAAGCAGGCGTAAGGCCTGCTTTTTACAAGGTAAGTGGTGAATTAATTAAAATTAAAACATTTTTTCCACAGGTTTATTCTTTTTAAATGCTTTAAAGCAAGGTAAGTTTATTTTTAGCCCCATTAGAAAATAAAATTAATTTTTTCAAAAATTTAAATTATTGCTTAAAATAGTTATTTCATGTAATTTATAGTTTATTTAAAAAACGTGATGTTTTTTAAAATTTATTTGAAGATTTAGTGATGTTTTGGGGCCCGTGGAATTTATAAGTTTTGACAGCTCTTCCTGTCAAACTTATGAATGGGCATTCCCTGCTCCGATTGGCTCTCCATGGCCCACGTGATCCCAGGGGACGCATCGAACTAACTGTGCCCCTGGGATACGCAAGCACTGCGCACCGGCAGTTGGAGCAGGCCCAGGATCGGAATTCCACGGGGGCCCACAGCTCAACGGCCGGCGCGCTAGGTAAGTGTAGGTCGGGGGCTTACACCCGCGGAAAGCCTCCGCCCAAATTTCTGGGCCATTATATGGCAGGGTGTCCCTGACTAATGCATACCCTCAGGACACCAAGGTTTTCAGCTGACTTACTGGAGGACAGAATGGCCCCTGTTGTCACTCTAAATCATATTTTAGTTGGAGTTGTCACCACCATTGGTACAGCACTGACCAGAGATGCCTCATCCTAACTAATATCTTTCAAGCTTACCTTACTGAAGCTTGCATAACGTCCTGATGATCATTTACCTGGCTGAGCCTAGAATACAATATGTGATCAGACATTCGTCATGGTGTCCCTAACGTCAGCTAAAGCAACACTCAGCACGATCCAGCCCCTCTGCCAGCAAATCAAATCTGCGGAGCAGATTGCATTCCAGCCCTGAATCAGTTATACTAACCTTTAGAGCAGATTGCAAACCAGCCCCCCAGTCAGCTGCATTAACCTGCAGACCAGATTGCAATCTGGGCCCACATTGGCTGCAGTACCCTTAAGAATCGCCTGAAAATCCTGGCAAGAAGGATTTTGCTACACTGTAAAAGAAAATGATTAAACCTTGCAATTCCTGCATGTAAGATAAAACCACGCCAGTGTACAAGGTACAGTGCAGGTTTTGCATGCCTTACTAGGCAGAATTCCATGGGGGAGAAATTCGGTATCGCCCCGTTTGGGGCGCAATTATTGGCCGGACGCAAAGTTTAGCTCCTGGCGCTAATTATCACCTCCGACTGCAAACTTGGCTTCTATTGTCCCTGGAGGTGCTTGGAGCGCTAAATCAGGCGCTACACACCTCTCTTAAGGCACTAACGCTGAGGAGCGAGGCGCTACCTCAGAGCGCTAGTGAATCTCATGTGATGTCAGTCAGCAATGGACCACAGACACACTGGCGCCGGCCAATTCTTAAACGGAAGGTTGATCTTGCTCTCCATCCACACCCTGCTCATTGCAGCTTTGAATCTCGGCCTGGAGAGACCTGTACATCAAATCTGCTGGAAAGAACAATGGAGAGACCCAGGGAAAGAGCTCAGAGTGCAGCCCCCATGGTCTCTTCTAAATCGATGCACGGAATGTCAAATCAAAATAAACCTGCAAAGTACTGCTCAGTACCCAAAACTCCTTCACACAGCGTTGAATCTCTCCAGAAGTCTCTCTCTCTCTCAGAATGCGTGGTGCAAAAATGTCGCTGACGAAAAAGGCAGGAAGCGGTCGCCTTTAAATAGGGCTGCCCCGGTCCCTTTCCGACTGCAAAACGCTCCCCTCAACCTGTCGTTGCTAGTGGCAGGTGGTAAGACAGGGGCACCACTCAATATCTGGTCCGGAGTGCTACCGGGGTGCTGCACACTCGACTGACGTCACGATCTGCGGGCGCAGGAGATCATGGCAGTAGTGGTTAGCGCCGCCGTAAAATGTCTGGTCAATTTCGTGAGCGGCGCAAACATTGCCGCGCCAGGGCGCTAGTTGCTTTGCGACCCATTTGCGCCCACTTAGGGCACTAACGGGAGGTGCAAAGCAACCGAATTTTTCCCTCCATAGGTTTGCAAAGCCTGTTTGCACAGTCTGCTGATTGAATGAAGTTCTTTTCAATTGTTGGGACAAGGAGGTTGTCGTCTTCCTGTACTTTTGAGCTTTGAGACATCTCTGGATCTGCTTCTTGCACTGTTAGTTCCACACAAGACACAGACAAAGAAAGTAAAGCTGTTGTGGTTTGTGAGTTGATGAGGTGCCTTTAACCAGTGATAGTGCACTGGTTATAGAAGTTAAGCTTGTGATGTTGTCTGCTCTGAAATCACTGATGCTCCAGGCTAATCTGTAAACAGTAAGAATGAACTAATATTCTTATATACTGGCTAACATTGTTTTATATGTGGCATCTTGGCTGCATGAAAATGGGCAGCATCTGGATTAAAAACGAAACAGAAATTTCCACCTTGCATTGACACTGTATTTTATATGTTAATATATTGATAAATACGATTTATGAGTTAAAGGCACTTACCAGAATCAGTGGTGGTCCCATTAGCATCGTAACTTCCAACACCCTCAAGCACTTAACGTAAAGTAGTTTTGCCATGTTCTGCTTGGCATGTATAACTGATCCCAGGGTAGGCGGTCCTCCACCAGTTGCTTCATGAATCTGACAGTTGGATGCATTGCTCTTGGGCAGTTTTCTTAGCAACACTGAAACTTTTTCCAACATGCTGGCACATTCTTGTATTGTGAGAATGTGTGCCCAGTTGGCCAGTGACCCTCATCACATGCTTTTCTGCAAACCTTTGAGATTTGGGGGGAATTTATAGTCATACTGAAAATGAGGCCCACATCTTCAAACCACCTCCATGATCAAGGCATCCTCTTGGTCCTTAAGTTACCCTCATCTCTTCTATAACAATGCAATTTTCCACAACAGTGAATTACCTTGCCGTAGGGATCAGGGAAGTCATCTTCATCTCATTAAAGGCTATTTGCCAATTATTGGAAATATGTTTTTGATGTGGTGGTTTAACTAGCCATTAGCAGAACAATGATCAGACTTGAATGGTAACTGTTTGTTGTTTGTATGTGGTTGCCCCCAGAGAACCACACACAGGATGATTCATCCCTAATTGTATGAAAATACAAAATACTAAAGGGGTTAAACTCTTTTTAAATCCCATGATGAATGGAGGCATAAGATTGCTAATAAGACCTGAAAACCCAATAAGTTATTTATACTTAATGCTGTTAGAATATTCAACAAACAGAGGAAAATATTGAATCATTCGGAAAGTATGAATCTCATATATACCAATTCTAATTAATCCAACACTTAGATGCATCCTGATGGTATACATTAGCACCCCTGTGAATGAAAGGAAAACAACTACATTTCACACTGCTTTCATTCATACACTGGATATAATTAGCAAAGTTTCTTAAAATGTGACTTCTTCTTTGAATCGAAAACTATCCAGTAGTTTCATTTAACGTTCTAGTTCTCAGTTACTTTATGAATTATTTGCAATTCTGTTGATCTTCTCACATTCCTGCCCTGAGAACTTACAAAGAGCGCCTCTGCATAACAGTCCTTGTTACAATCTTCACCACTCCCTTCATCCTGCAGTGAAGAACATTTAAAGCATTCAGATAATTTCTACACCAATGACATTCTGACCATGCACTCAGAAGATGCTATCAAACGACTCTTGCCCAAAGCGTCAAATGTGATAATTTAATGCCAAACATAATAAATGCCTTCCATTCATTTCTCACTCAGGTGACCAACCCATAGTGCTTTTCTTTAAGGAAGGTTTCCTAACTCTACTCCCATGAGGTGTTCCCCCAGTGACCTAACCGGTGCTGGTGGAATGCTGCTGTTCCTCATGTAGGGTCCCTTGAGATGCTTGTGGCTGGAGACTTATGGGTGCTGGAGCCTGTGAGGGCCCAGCCACAAGCTGCTGTAACTCGGTTGCTGCTGGAGTAGTCTGGCCCAGCTGACTAGTTGTCACCATGCTGGGGATTGGTTGGAGTGGGAGGGGGTGAATGTACAGACGTGCTGTAAGATTTGCAAAATTTCTACATTTCCCCAAAGGTTGTTATTAATAAATGGGACCCTGTGTGGACATTTTAAATCAAAAAGGGTACCCAAGATGGCGTCCGTATCTCATGGCAGAAAGCCTATGAGATTTAAAATGGACTCTGCAACGCAGACAGCTTGTGGATTGAAACCAAAGCTGCAGTTTCTGTGAAGAGAGGCTTTGTATTTTGAAACCAGACAGGACTTTGAATTATGTATTAGACCGAATTGGAGACAAATCTAAATTCAGTTAGGCCTATAGTTAAGGCCATCAAGCAGTTTACATATATAATCGAAAACAGATTAAGAGAGCCATCGAGGCTGAACAGGCCCATCAAGGAACATTCATGACAAAACAAGTCAATTATCGGGCCGGTAGATGTGATTACCGGCCATCTAGAAACAGTTAGTATGGATTGCTACCATTATTTAAAATAGCCCGCCAAGATTAAGACAAAGAACTAATCTGATTTGGCGCACAGATAAGAATTTTCGAAAAGAGTATAATTGAAGACCTCGGTTAGCAATCTCGCTCTCACTCTCTGCTCAGCTCTTCTGCCCCTCGCCCTCGTGGCTGTTGCTCTTTCCCCATCCCGCGCTTACCCCCTGGCCTTTGCCAATGCCTTTTCCCACTCCATCTGGAAATTGCCCAGGCACTGCATCGGGCGGACACGGACAATTCAGGCCAGGCGAGACGGGACGCGACGAGGGGAGGAGGGAAGACCAACTGAGGAAGACCAACTGAGGAGACGAATTGAGGAGACAAACTGAGGGTAGGCTTCGAATCATCGGGCCTTCAGTCTCAGCCAACCTGCGACTATCTTCATACAAACTCAAACTCTCAGCCGAAGAAGAGGAATCATCCCTGCAAGGTAAAGTACCCAAGCAGAGACTTTAACTTTGGGGTGCTCGAACCTGGACAACGCCCTTGCAGCACCCGGAGACCACGTGATGACGGCAGGCTCCAGAGAGCACCAAGAGCGAACCCCGAACCCCACCGCTGTTTTGAGTCCAACAGACCCTTTTGATTGGTGAGCATAAATTCTGGCCCCTCATAGCTTAATCTAGTTAGGTATAGGGGGTGGGATAAGGATAAGGGGATTGTTAAGATAGTTGTTTTCCCTCGATGTGCCGTGTGTTCCCCATTTCCTGTATAAGTATAGTTATTTGTATTTGCCTGTAATTTTCTATACCGGTAACTTCTCATAAGACTGTGTTAATTTTTCTGTTTAATAAAATCTTGAGTTTTGCTTACATCCAAACCACCTGTCTACTCAAGTCTTTTCTGTATCGCTACCTGTACCTAAGTCCGGTGTCGAGAATCTCAGGGGCGTGGGAGCGATTCAAACTGCTCACGGGCAGTCAGAGGCATAACTGACTGGGCTCATGCGCCACCCCCTACAGTGCTGACATCCTGAGAGAGGCCAGCACTTACTGCTCCCATTGCGACACTGCCACTGCCTTGGGGCTGGGACTCATCAATGCCAGTGATCTGCATAGAGCAGATTTCAAAAGATGATGGACCCCTTCAAAGCCCCTATCCATTTGATCCACAGGTCTCTCCACTGAGGACTCTAGAATCTGCATGGCAACCATCTGAACTTCCACCAAGACTGCAAATTGTGCTAGCATGGACTTTCTTCTCTGAGGGCCCAGCTGCAGCGTCCCTGGAGGCTACCACATTCTCCAGGGTAGATTGTAGAGTGGTGAAGACATGAGGGATGACACCACCGAGGAAGGATGTGGACTCCTCCACACCCTCAGCCATAGTGCTGAAACTCCTTGGCACACCTTTCAATACTTCATACAGCTGCCTGTGTGAGGCCAGCAGTTGTCCTCTCATGGCTGGGCCCTAGACATACTCATCACTGTTGTTCTCAGCAGAGCGAGGAAAGGGAGGTCCTTAGAACTATCCTGGGGTTGTTGTCCTTAGAGCAGAGAAGGCTAAGAGGGGATTTTATGGAGGTGTTTAAAATCAAGAAGGGTTTAGATAGAGCAAATAAAGAGAAACTGTTTCCAACGACTGATGGATACTAACAAGAGGGCACAGATTTATGGTGATTGGCAAAAGAACCAGAGGTGACATGAGGAAACACTTTTTTACACAATGAGTGGTTAGGATTTGGCATGCTCTGCCTGATAGGGTGGTGGATACAGATTCAATAGAAGCCTTCAAAAGGGAATTGGATAAATACTTGAGGGAAAACAAATTGCAGGGATATGGGGAATGTGTGGGGGAGTGGGACTAACTGGATTGCTCTTCGAAAGAGCAGGCACAGGCTCGATGGGCTGAATGGCCTCCTTCTGTGCTGTACTATTCTATGATTCTAAGAAAGAAAAAATGGAGAAGTGTTAAGACATCAGCGAGAAGCTGCACATGATAAGGTAAGAATCTGGAGAATGCAGGTTGACGTTGCTAAGGTTGCCATATATGTGCTGAGTTGAATGAAGGGATACAAGTAATAAGCAGACACCCTGCTTGGGTATGTCACCAGCCTCTCCTTGCCTGATACTCATGACCCTGCCTGTGCAAGTGATCTCCAGGTCCTCTAGCTCTGCCTGTGTGTATGGGATGATGTTGGGGGTCCTTCTACCAATTGTTTCTCTCTCTGGCTTGTCCTGCAAAAAGAGAGCTCAAGAGTGAATGGAGATATGTGGGGCTTGTGCATATAGTGGATGTGTTGAGAGGTGTCGAAGAAGGAAGGTGGAATGAGGGTGGGGAGGTGCTGAATGTAAACAAGTGTGTGTGATATGAAGTGAGGAAGGAATGATGGGAGTAGTTGGTGGTTGTACAAATGGTAGTATGTGAGAAGGGGTTGGTGATAGTGTGGTGTGAGGAGAGGAATGGAAGAGGTGAATGTTTTTGGAATGAACATGTCTACCCTTGTGACTGTATGGTGAAGGATGTGATGGAGGGGGCATAATAGATAGATGGGGAAGGGGTGAGAGGTATGTTGTCAGGTGGTGTTGAGAGAGGTGGAGATGTGAGGAGATGTCCTCACCCTTGCTGCTCTCATGAGGTTATTAAAGCTCTTTCTATGTTAAACGCAAGTCCTGGGGGTGATACTGTTGACACTGACCCTATCAGCCACCTCTATCCAGGCCTGCTTGACAGTGGCCTTGGGGATGATCCTGTGGTTGCAGGGGGGAACAGTACTTAACTCTTGGCCCTCACTTTCTCTACTAGGATCTCCCAGGATACATCAGGAAAGTGGGGGGACAGCCCTCAACTCATCTCTGCAGCCAAAGCTTCAAGAGTTGCAAGGTACATCCCCAGTTTAAGTAGAATCGGGAACCACGCCGGAAATTACATGGGTCACGTGGGTGAGCTTCCCAGTTCCGCAGGCAATCGGGAGGGAGGCCCACCCTTCAAATGTTACTGAGGCCCAGGAGTTAAAATGGCCTGTGCCTCAGGCCAACAATGTCATGTGCGCTTGCAGCCCACCCTGGCCCCTCATATACAATACCTTCCATGCGTTAAAATCAGGCCTTAAGTTTATCCAGCCTTTCCCCACAACTCAATTCCAGGGATCAGCCTCACGGCACTTCTCTGCTCTGCTTCGAGGGCTTCAAAGCTTCCCTTGTGTGGCAACATGCAGCCTGACCAGACTGTTTCAACATGGCATCTTTTGACTTATATTTTTACTGATTTAACAGTATGGTTCAGATTTCTATTAGCTTGCTGTTATGAATGATGATATTATATTTCCTGAGGATTTCATCCCCAATGCTACAATGACTCTTACAGGTGATCACCATAAACCAATGCCTTGCATACAAATGCAATCAATTGTAAAAATGTCTGGGGAATTTTTGTGATACGTTATATACCTCCTCCCCCTGAAATAATGATAATACACTTTAGTGAGAAACTAGTATTAATAATGAAACACTACTGCTGCAGCTACTGCATGCATTGACAGATTACTGTAAGGTCACTATGAACTTAACGCTGAGGTCTCATCTCCCACGCTGTTTTCTAGTTTTACAGGAGCATCATAGAATTTTACAGGATACAACACGGCCATTTCACCCACCGTGCTTGCACTGGCTCTCTGAAAGAACTATTCATTTAGTTCTGTTTCCCTGCCCTTTCCCCATACCATTTTTCAATGTATCTGTTTCAAATGTTTATCCACTTCCCTGTAGATTCTGCTGTGATGGATTCTGCTTCCACCATTGTTTCTGATAGGGCATTCCATGTCTTAACAATCCTATCTGTAAAATAAATTCTCCTTTCCTCTCTTTTTATTCATTTGATCTTAAATGTTATGCCCTTCACTTACCAACTCACTGATTAGTAGAAAGAGTTTTTCCCTATTAACCGTATCCAAATCTATATTAAATTTGAACAATTCTATCAAATTTCATCTTCATCACTGTTCTAGTGAAAAGAATTCCAGTTTCTCCAGTCTTTCCTCATTACTAAAGCCTCTCATCCATGGTATCCTCTTAGTTAGTCTCTCCCAAATCCTTGGCCATGACATTTTTCCCAAAGTAGGGTATCCAAAACTGGACATTATGGCCCTGAAAGTCCTTGGGGACTCCCCCGATCTCCTGCTACATCTTTGGTGGGAGATCAGCAGAACCTCCAGAAACATTGCGTAAGCAGCAATTTTTAGTTGATTGTGCAGTTTCTCTGGGGCTTTCACCAACCTCCTGCTGAAGATCGGAAGAACTTTGTGGAATTCCAAGACCTATACTCTAACTGTAGCCTAATCAATGATTTGAACAGCTTTAACATTACGTCTTTGCTATTGTATCTATGTCCCTATTTATAAAACCTAGGATTTTATATTTTTTTTACAGCTTTAACAATGAACCCTCCCATTTTTAAAAAGTTTTACCATTTGGTATAAAGTTCTTCTCCTTATTCTTCATCCCAAAATGTATCACCTCATATTTCTTTGTATTAAATTTCATCCAACATTTATCTATCTAATCTACTAAACTGTCTATATCCTCCGGAAGTCACTTGTGGTTCTCTTCACTATTAACCATACTCCCCATTTTTGTACCCTCTTCAAATGTTGACATTGTGCCCTTATACGTGAGTCCAGATCATTTATATATCTTTAGAAAAGCAATGGTCCCAACACTAACTGCCAGAAGACACCAATGTCTGAAAGACAACCATTATCGCTACTCTATTTTCTGACATTTAGTCAGCTTGCTATCCATGCTGCAACATTCCCTTTAATACCAGCTGCCCTAGTTTTATTAATAAGCCTCCTATATAGCACTTTATCAAATGTCTATTGAAAATCCTTTTACAGAGCATCCACTGTATTTCCTTTATCAACATAATTCATTATTTCTTTAAGGAACTCTATTAAATTTGTCAGACAGGATTTGTCTTTTACAAACCTGTGCTGGCTGTCCTTAATTAATCCATGTATTATGGCTTCCAGAAGTTTACCCACTCCCAGTATTGTGTTGACTGGCCTATAGCTAACCATTTATTTTTGTCTCTCTTCTTCAATAGAGGTGTTATATTAGCAACTTTTCAGTCCTCTGGCACAACCTCCATATCTAAGAATGTTAGAAAGATTGTGGTCAGAGCCTCTGTTATTTTCTCTCTGACCTCCCTTAGGATTCAAGGATGCATACCATTAGGGCCCAGTGCCTTTTCCACTTTGAGTTCCATCAACTATTTTAGCACTACTTCTGATCTAAAGTTACCCGATCTGATCATCTGACATTGTGCAGTGAACTGGAAGACAATGGGGGCGAAATGGGCGGGAATAAATCAGCCACCTGTTTGACATTACTCTACCCAACAGAGGAGGCTGAGGGGAGACCTTATTGAGGTGTATAAAATTATGAGAGGCCCAGATAAAGTGGATAGAAAGGACCTATTTCCCTTAGCAGAGGGGTCAAAAACCAGGGGCACAGATTTAATGTAATTGGTGGAAGGTTTAGAGGGGATTTGAGGAGAAATTTCTTCACCCAGAGGGTTGTGGGGGTCTGGAACTCACTACCTGAAAGGGTGGTAGAGGCAGGAACCCTAACCACATTTAAAAAGTACTTGGATGTGCACTTGGGATGCTCTATCCTGCAGGGCTATGGACCAAGAGCTGGGAAGTGGGATTAGGCTGGATAGCTCGTTGTTGGCCAGCACGGACATGATGGGCCAAAATGGCCTCCTTCCGTGCTGTAACTTTCTATGATTCTATGATTGTTTCACCGTTTCTTCTTGTACCTTTTCATTCTCACTAACACGATCTTCTGTGAAAATCAAGGCCAAGTAGCAAAGTATTCATTTAGTATCTCTGCATTTCCAACATCCTCCTTCATCTCTAATCAACCCCACCCTTTCTTTAACTATTCTTTTATTTTTATATATTTTTACAGAATGTTTTACTATTTCTATTTATGTTGTCTTCCATTCTTTAATAATACCCTCTCTTAGCCCTTCTATTTTTATACTTGCTTTCCGCATTTGCTAAACTCTTCTTGATTTTCTTCCCAGTAGAGTAGTTGTTCTCTTATTATTCTTTAACTCTAACCATGTGGATTCATCCTTAAATTCTAGTTTCTATAATATAGGCCTAGAAATTCAGTTGCGTTCGCCAGCCGTTAACGCCATAAGAGGGGTAGATTTCCAGCGCTAGGCACTTAGTGCCGGGCGCAGGCCGATCTGCACCTACGCCCAACTTCAGTTGACATTTAGCGCCGGCGCAAAGTGTTTGCGCCCGCTCAGCTGCGCGCGCAGCTTATGACGTCATTTCGTCGTGCAACGCTGTTTGTGCGCCCCAAACCGGAAATTCAGTGGCGCCCGCCCAATGTGGGCGTGGCGCGGTTAAGAACTGTGAACTGGAACGCAGCAGAGGCCCTGCGGGCCTCGGGGAGCGCTAATTAAAGGGCACTTAGACTGAACTATAAAGGCCAGCCATTTTGCTGCAATGACTTTAGTGCTTTGGATTTCTGGACAGAGACCAAGGAACAGACCTTACTGATTTGGGACAACATAGGAGAGGTATTTTTGGCTTCTGGCCAGAGCTTTGAAATTAGACTCATTGTGATTTCACTGTTTGCAAGTTTATTATGGGGGCTGCATGGGGTTCCAACCCTCAGTTCCAGCATTATGTGCGAAGGGCTCACAGACGCTGTGTGAGAGGGCCAGCCATGCCTAGACGCAGAGGGGCCATCAGGCGTCGGCAACGTAGGCCTTACCCACTCAGGGAATACCGGCAGCAGGTGTCCTATCTCACCATGACTGCCGCGCATTGTGTTAAGAGGCTGCGCTTCAGAAGGGAGGTGGTTGCAGGGATCTGCCAGCTGCTTCACAGAGATCTGCGTCCACAGCTGATGTGCAGGACGTCTCTGTCGGTGGAAGTGAAGGTCACGGTGGCTCTGAACTTTTATGCAAGCGGCTCCTTCCAAGCCGCTGCTGGGGACATAGCGAACATCTCCCAGTTCGCCGTGCATCGCTGCATCCGGCAGGTCACCGATGCCCTTTTCGCAAGGAGACACCAATTCATCTCCTTCCCCATGACCCTAGAGAGGCAGGAGCAGCGTGCAGTCGGATTTGCCAGGATCGCCGACTTCCCCATGGTGCAGTGCGCCATTGACTGCACGCATGTGGCTATGCGGGCACCTATCGACAATGCCGAGGATTACCGCAACCGGAAGGGCTACCATTCCCTCAATGTACAGCTGGTGTGTGACCACAGGCAGCGCATCCTAGCTGTCAATGCCCGCTTTCCAGGAAGCAGCCACGATGCATTTATCCTGCGCCAGACTACTGTGGCTGACATGTTCGAGGCACAGCCTCCACCAAGGGGATGGCTTATTGGGGACAAGGGCTACCCTTTGTTTACATGGCTCATGACCCCGCTCCGCGCGCCCAGGACCCCTGCGGAGGAGGCATACAATGAAAGCCATCAAGCCACAAGGAACATCATAGAGCAAACGATTGGCATCCTCAAGCAACGGTTCCGCTGCCTGGATCGTTCCGGCGGATCTCTACAGTATTCGCCGGATAGAGTCTCCCAGTTCATCGTCGTTTGCTGCATGCTGCACAACCTGGCTATCCGCAGGACTCAGGCACTGCCACCTCACGTTGGACCACCACCTCAGGAGGACGAGCAGGAGGACCATGAGGAGGAGGAGGAGGAGGAGGAGTACCAGCCCAGGAGGGAGCCACAAGGTCCAAGGGCCGTCCGCCGGCGGCTTATTGAACGACGCTTCTAGGCCCCCTGTCAGGGAATGGCTTGTGGCAATGAACGCACCTGAATGCAGCCGCTCTGCAAGCCCTCAGCCGGTTAACGCAACAACCACTTGAAACATGACAACTGGACAAGCTGAATAAATAAAAAGCTTTATTTAACAAACTCAGGGCCCTTCCCACATGAAACAGAAAAACAGACAAGACCCCCAAAAAACAGTCAAAAACATATCTCACTCCCACAACCTGGGGAGGAATAACAAAAATTGTCCTTCCAATTGGCCTTCATCCTCGGCCTTACCAAAATAAGCCCCCCCCCTCTAGAACACAAACACCCCCATATAAAAAAAACAGTTGGCAACACACTCTACTTGGTGTGCCGAGAGGGCGAGTCCTTGTGCAGGCTTCTCCGGCCCCTGCCCGACCTGTTGCTCCGCCTCAACCTGGGCCCTGTGGGTGTTGCAAGGCTGGGGGAAGGCTCCTGAGGGGCACAATGCGTGACGGCAGATGCCCTTGGGGGTCGGCCTAGACGAGGTCCGGCCCTGGAGGGGCCGGCTGCTGACTGCTGCAGCTGTGGCTGGCCAGCATCAGTCTCTCCAGCAGCTCGTCGCACCTTGGCTGGGGGAGTGGCAGTGGCGGCTGCAGCAATGGGGGCAAGCTGGCTGATGCCAGGCGCTCGCTGGTCGCCAGAGACACTGGCACTCGGCCGGCCTGGCACTGCAGCAAGCGCAGCAATCTGGTGAAGGCCAGACCGCTGTGCTGCAGCAAGGCGGCGGGTGCCCTGGCGATGCTTCCGTGACACAGCGAGTGTGGCAGAAGTGAGTGCGCGAACTGCCCTGGTCTGTGCCTGCATCAGATCAGCCAGTGTCTGGACGGCACCACTCATGAACTCGCGACTCGCGTCCTGTGCTGCCTCGAGTTGGTCGACACCCCTGGCCTGTGCTGCCGCGAGTTGCTCGACACCCCTGGCCTGTGAGTCCCCGAAATTGGCCACACTATGAGCCAGGGACTCAATGGCCTGAGGCAACTGTCCCACAACCCCCATGAACTCGTTGTGGCGCCGCTCCGAGGCCGCGGACATTTCATCAAGGAGGCGCACCTCCTGGGCGAGGACCGTCTCCGGACTGGAGGGCAGACTCTCCCTCTGGGGAGAAGGCCGCCGAGCTGCCCAACCCTTCCCGTGTGCCTGGACGCCACTGGGCCCAGCAACTGCCCTCCCCTGCAACACTTCCCCCCTCTGGGGAGAAGGCAGCCGTGCTGCCCGACCCTTCCCGCGATCCTGGACGCCACTGGGCCCAGGAGCTACACCTCCCTGCAACACTTCCCCCTGGCTCTCCTCCAGGCAAGACGTGTCCCCTCCATTGCCATCCCCTGGCGCGGATGAGGGATCCCCCGATGTGCCGCCTTCCTCTTGGTCCTCGTCGTCCTCCTCTTCCGAGGGACTGGCACTCTCAGCTTCAGGGACCTCCTCCTCACCAGCTGAAAGCAGGAAGGCACAAGAGTAGCTTTAGAGTGAGGACAGGGCATCAGCGAGGGAGGCATGAGTGGTGCCATGATGCGCAGTGGTGGGACAGTGGCAAAGGATGTAGATCTGAAGCGCAAGGGGAACCAGAGAGGTCCAAACGGTCATGTCCTTACCATTGGGTCCCAGCACAGGGTCGGCATCTCCAATAGCAATGGGGCCAGTCACCCGGCCACGCATGAGTCGAGCCACGCTCTCCTCCAGCTGACTGAGCTGCTGGAACTGGGGACGGCCTCCCCCGGTGACAGTCTGGCTCTTCAAATTCCGCGCCAGCTTGGCCTGCAAGAGAAAGGACGGCCTCTAAGTACAGTGTGGTGCCCTGTTGTTGTGTGCACTGCCTCCCATGGTGGAATAGCTTGGCCAGTGTGGTGCCCTGTTGTTGTGTGCACTGCCTCCCATGGTCGAATAGCTTGGCCAGTGTGTTAAGTGCAGAGAGTGCTATTGATGATCATGCCAGTGCCATAGCTGCGGGAGGAGGGCTGGCCATTAGGCCTTTGAGGTCCCTTTGCCCATAATGTGAGGTGCACATGCAAGGATGAGGAGGGCACTGGAAAGGGTACTCACCCTGACCAACCGACTGAGGTCGTTGTACTTCTTGCGGCATTGGTCACCAGTCCTGGGGACATCGCTGTTGGCTGACACCCTCTGGGCGATTTCCCTCCAGGCTCTCCTGTACTGCCTCCTGGGAGTCTTCTTGCCACTGTCCGGGCACAAGATCTCTCTGTTCTTTTCCAACCCCCTAAGCAGCACCCTCAAAGCATGCTCTGAGAAACGCTGCGCTCGTTCACGGGCCTTCTGCATGGCTTCAGGCGCTATTTGGGTCCACCAGCAGTGTTCAGGCCTAGCTGCAGGGCTCCACTATCCAGGGCGTCGCTGCAGACAAAGTCGACCCTTCCCCCTTTAAGAGCTGGCCGGCGTCAGGGTGTCTGCTGTCAATCAAAACATGACCGCACCTGCGCTGCGCCCGGCCTCGGCGTTATCAGTCCGCACCGCCGGCTTAGCGCCTAAAGATAGGAGTGCAACGCCAGTTTCAGCGCTCGCCCAAACTCCTTGGCCAAAGCTACTGAATTTCGGCGAAGTGGCCTCCACTTTCCGGCGGGCGCTAACTTTAGCGCCCGCCCGACTTTACCGCCCCAAAAGTGGCTATACTGAATTTCTAGGCCATACTCTTTAATTAACAGTACCACCCCAATGGCCCTGAGCAATGGCCTCACTTATTGCCTATGCCTAGTTGTAGTGGTGCGCCTTCTTTCATGGTAGTTATTTTTATAACTGAGTACAGTAGCTTGCAAGGTTCAACTGCTTAATGTGGGACTGAAGTCACATGTAGATCAGATCTGGTCATGGTGACAGGTTCCAATCCCTGAAGAACATTAGTGAACCAGTTAGGCTTTTAATGGTAATTTGGCAGCTTTCAGCTAGATTTATTGAACTCAACTGCATAAGCTACCATGGTGGGCTTGAATTCACAATCTCTGGTTGCTAGGCCAACCATAACACTATACTATTTTACCCAATTCCCACTTTATCCCCTTGAATATTTTGTAACCAGCAATGTTAATCTCCCAGTCCTGTCCTAGCCCAAGTCATGTCTCTCTTAATGCTTTTATATCATACGGTCAGAGCAATAATTGATTCCAGCTCACCAATTTTACTCAGAATATACTTTGTGCATTCATGTACATACAATACCATGTACAGCAGGCACCTCAAATCACTGGAGAGGTACCATCAACGCTGCCTCCACAAGATCCTGCAAATCTATTGGCAGGATAGGCGCACCAACGCCAGCGTTCTTACTCAGGCCAACATCCCCAGCATCAAAGCTTTGACCACGCTCGATCAGCTCCGATGGACGGGCCACATCGTCCACATGCCCGATACGAGACTCCCAAAACAAACGCTCTACTCGGAGCTCTGACATGGCAAGAGAGCCCCAGGTGGGCAGAGGAAATGCTTCAAGGACACCCTTAAAACCTCCTTGAAAAAGTGTAACATCCCCACCAACAGGTGGGAATCCCTGGCCCAAGACCGCACAAAGTGGAGGAGAAGCATCCGGGAAGGCGCCGAACACCTCGAGTCTCTTCGCCGGGAGCAAGCGGAAGCCAAGCGCAAGCAGCGCAAGGAGCGCACATCAACCCAAGCACCCCACCCACCCGCCCCTTCAACCATCGTCTGCCCCACCTGTGACAGAGACTGTAGGTCCCACATTGGACTCATCAGTCACCTGAGAACTCATTTTTAGTGTAAAAGCAAGTCACCCTCGGTTCCGAGGGACTGCCTAAGAAGAGAACATATAATACACTTTACAGTAATAATATTAGCAAAAGATATGCACCGCTGGGCAATAGAAAAAATATTTACTGGATCAAACTTCACCTGTAAAGTTGCCACTGGTCTAATTTTTGCATGTTGTTATTCTAAAAATGAATCATATAAAAATATGCCTATTATCTGAAATCAAATTTCCTCAGAGTAGATGGACATCGTGCAGTGAACTGGAAGACAATGGGGGCGAAATGGGCGGGAATAAATCAGCCACCCATTCGACATTCCGCCTGATTTTTCTTTCCATTGGCTCCGACGGAAGCAGGGTGTATGGTCAGCTGCCCAAAGTTGAATTTCAGCCCAACAATCTTCAGTAAATTTTCATTATATTTACCAGACAGTGAAAGAGTTACGGATTAATTTGATACAAAAAATGCCTGGTAAAAGAGTTAAGAGAATTGAGAACAATAATAATTTGAGTTTAATTATCCCTAGCAGAATACTCAATAAAGACACAAGTGAGTACAATTTTAGTTCTTGCAACACTTACGTACATCCTGATGGCATATATTTGCACCTCTGCATATGGAACAAAATCTCACACTGTTCACTGCTCATTATAGGCACTAGATATAATGAATGCAATGTTGACTCAAATAAACCTGACACCTCCTTTTATCTATAAATATAGATTAAATTAAATATACCAAGTCTAATAGGAATGTATTGTGCACTCAGCAGTGTTGAATGTAGTATTTAAAGGATAAACTTCTTAAAAAAGGTTATGTTTTTATATCTGGGAGAGCAGTCGTGCATCCTTTTCATTGTGGTGACATCAAGTATACACAAAGCACTGACATTTCTAAATTGACAATGGGTTTCAATGTAAGTTACACCATCTATTGGAAGGAGACCAGTGTTTGGTAAATGCGGAATAAAGCTTATAAACAATCTTCTTTTTGAAATATAAAGCCAATGCTTTTTTACCTCGCCATTGCCAAAATTGTGAAAATGAATAAAAAATTAGAACTGATGAAATACATGAAAGCTGCAATGAATTGCCACTAAATCCTTTGTATGTATATTATGTGTATATATATATATACTTTCATAAGAACATAAGAAATAGGAGCAGGAGTAGGTCATTTGGCCGCTCGAGACTGCTCCGCCATTTGATAAGATCACGGCTGATCTGGTCTTGGCCTCAGCTCCTTTCCTGCCCGTTCCCCATAACCCTTGACTCACTTATCATTCAAAAATCTGTCTATCTCCACCTTAAATATATTCAATGACCCAGCCTCCACAGCTCTCTGGGCCAGAGAATTCCAAAGATTCCTGACCATCTGAGAGAAGAAATTCCTCCTCATCTCCGTTTTAAATGGGCGACCCCTTATTCTGAAACAATGCCCCCTGTAGTGTATGTACCTTTAAGGGGAGAACTACTTTTTACAGCTCCTGTATACTGTAGTACCGGCAGTGACCACACCTGTCTATAAACCCTGAGTAGGGATCTGTACGTTTAGTTTTTAGAGTAACCCTCATCCAGTAAACACCTGTTGATTGTTCCCTGCAGTCTCGTGTCTAGTTATTGAAGGACACATAACATCAAGATACACGGATCTAACATTGGCGACGAGGCAGATTCGAACCTACCTGCAACTCTGCATCACCTCCCAGGGATTCGCTCCTGGAGAACGGTGGAAGAAGGTCGAGGCCAGAAGCACGGGCGTCGACCACGAGCAACCGCCCAGTCATCCAGTGGAGATTTGAGCATCGCAGGGGAGGCTGTTGAGAGCTGGGCTTGGTTCTCCGGTCACGGTGGTCCAGCGAAACAGGCTGGCAACAGGTACGGTGCAGACCCTTCCCGGACAGCGGTGGCTAGAGCCGACCGACGGCACAGAAAAGGCTGAGCAGCGTCGACGGGAGAAGAGAGAGGGTAGAGCGCACAGGGCGCAGCCGGTGTTCAGGACCGAGCGGCGTCGACGGGAGAAGAGAGAGGGTAGAGCGCACAGGGCGCAGCCGGTGTTCAGGACCGAGCGGCGTCGACGGGAGAAGAGAGAGGGTAGAGCGCACAGGGCGCAGCCGGTGTTCAGGACCGAATGGCGTCGACGGGAGAAGAGAGAGTAGAGCGCACAGGGCGCAGCCGGTGTTCAGGACCGAATGGCGTCGACGGGAGAAGAGAGAGAGGCGTGAAGGAAAATGCGCAGAGCGCAGCCAGTGTTCAAGGGATGAGCAGCATCAGCGGGGAAGAAAGGGAAACGCGCAGAGCGCAGCCGGTGTTCAAGGGCCGAGCAGCCGCAGCGGAGAAGAAGGGAGAGCGCGGGAAACGCCATTTTGAGCCACAGCGGAGAAGAAGGGAGAGCGCGGGAAAACGCCATTTTGAGCCGCAGCGGAGAAGAAGGGAGAGCGTGGGAAAACGCCATTTTGAGCCAGTCTAACCACACCCAGGGATGCCGAAGAGTGGCAGTATCACAGCGATCGACAATGAAGTCGAAGATTGGACGACATATGTCGAACGCATAGAAGTGTACTGCAAGGCGAATGAAGTGCCAGATGAGAGGAAAGCGCTGGTATTGTTGAATTCAATGGGTGCAAAAGCGTATGGCTTACTGCGAAACCTAGTAACCCCAGAGAAGCCAGTGGAAAAGGATTTTGGAAACATAGGCCTAGAAATTCAGTATAGCCACGTTTGGGGCGCTACAGCCGGGCGGCCGCTAAAGTTTGCGCCCGGCGCAACTTCGCGCCACCTTCGCCGATATTCAGTGGCATCGCCCCAAGAGGTTGCTGCTGCGCTAAAACAGGCGATGCACGACTATCATTAGGCGCAAAGCCGGCGGCCAGGGCGAAACCCCCGACGGTGGGCGCAGCGCAGGTGCGGCGAGCTGCTGATTGACGGCAGACACTCTGGCGCCGGTGAGCTCTTAAAGAGGGAGGGTGGATTTGTTTTTTTGAAAGGCCGAGACTGGTGTATTTGTGTTTTTTGAAAGGCCGAGACTGGTGTATTTGTGTTTTTGGAAAGGCCGAGACTGCTCGATTTGTGTTTTTCGGGGGGGCTTCTCTCCATTAGTTTGTTATGTGGGAAGGGCACGGAGGTATCAAAGTAATAAATGTTCTTAAATCGCACTGTCCATGCTTTCTTTTGGAAGTCCTGGTTGCCCTGCTCGGCTGAGGGCTTGTGGAGCGGCTACATTCATCTTGTGCCAAGCCATTCCCTGAGAGGGGGCCTAGAACCGACGTTCAATAAGCCGCCGACGGGCGGCCCTTGCACTTTCTGCCTCCCTCCTGTGCTGGTCCTCCTCCTCCTCCTCCTCCTCCTCTGGTGGTCCTCCAATGTCTGGTGGCAGTGGCTGAGTCCTGCGGATAGCCAGGTTGTGCAGCATGCAGCACACAACCACGAAATGGGAGACTCGCTCAGGCGAATACTGCAGGGCTCCTCCGGAACGATCCAGACAGCGGAACCGTTGCTTCAGGACGCCGATTGTTTGCTCAATGATGTTCCTGGTTGCTTGATGGCTGTCATTGTATCCCTCTTCAGCAGGGGTGCTGGGTGCACGGAGCGGGGTCAGCAGCCAGGTGCACAAAGGATAGCCTTTGTCCCCGAGAAGCCATCCTCGTGGGTGAGGCTGGGCCTGGAACATGTCTGCCACAGAAGTCTGGTGCAGGGTGAAGGCATCGTGGCTGCTGCCTGGAAAGCGGGCATTGACAGCTAGGATGAGCTGCCTGTGGTCACACACCAACTGCACGTTGAGCGAATGGTAGCCCTTCCGGTTGCAGTAATCCTCGGCATTCTCTAGAGGTGCCCGCAAAGCCACATGCGTGCAGTCAATGGCGCCCTGCACCATGGGGAAGCCCACTAATGCTGCAAAGCCCATTGCACACTGTTGCTGCTTGACAAGGGCCATGGAGAAGGAGATGAACTGACGTCTCCTTCTGAAAAGGGCATTGGTCACCTGGCGGATGCAGCAATGTACGGCAAACTGGGAGATGTTGGAAATGTCCCCAGTAGCGGATTGGAAGGAGCCGGTGGCATAGAAGTTGAGAGACACCGTCACCTTCACTGCCACCGACAGAGACGTCCTGCTCCTCAAATGTGGCTGCAGATCTCCGCGAAGCAGGTGGCAGATCTCAGTGACCACCGCCCTTCGGAATCGCAGCCTCCGAACACACTGCTCATCAGACATGTTCAGATATGAGAACTGCTGGCGGTATACCCTGGGTGGGTAAGGCCTCCTTTGCCGATGCCTGTTGCCCCCTCTCCGTCTGGCCATGACTGCCACTCTCTCACGGCGTCTCTGAGCCCTTTGAATGCAATGGAGAAGGCCAACGTTTGCACCCATTGCAGCCCCCATTATATGTTTCCAATCAATGAGATGGCTCTGAAGTTAAAGACAAGTGCAAAGCTGTGGCCTGAAGCCACAAGTACCTGTGCGAGTGTTGAGCCAAACCCGAAAGCTCTCTACCTTTGTCTGTCTGCAAAGATCCGTCTCTCACAAAGAAGGAGTGTTGCAAAATGGCTGCCTTTTCTACTGCAGGAGGAGTGCCCTTTAATTTGCGCCCCCGCGCCCCGCAGCAACTGGGAACCGTTCCCCTCTACCAGTCGCTAGGGGCGCCAGGCGCACAATAGGCCGGCGCCACTGAATTTCCGGTTTGGGGCGCACAAAGGGCGTTGCACGATGAAATGACGTCAGGATCTGCGCGCGCAGCTGAGCGCGCGCAAAGGCTTTGCGCCGCCGCTAAATCTTTACTGAAGTTGGGGAGAGGCGCACATCACGCTGCGCCCGGCCGCTAGCCGCCCAGCGCCCCACATCTCCTCCTCCTAAGGCGCTAGCGGCTGGCGCAAACAACTGAATTTCTAGGCCATAGTGTCAATCCTACAGGACCATTTAAACCCCACACCGCTGCTGATAGCAGAAAGATTTAAGTTTCACAAAAGGAACCAGCATAAAGATGAAAGTAATGCTGAGTATTTAACGGAACTGCGCAAGCTATCGAAACACTGCCAGTTTGGAACGGGACTAGCAGATACTTTAAGGGACAAGTTTGTGTGTGGGCTTCAAAGTGAAGGAACCCAGAAACGGCTTCTATCAGAAAAGGATCTTACGCTGGACAAGGCTTTCAGCATGGCAGTATCACACGAAGCAGCCACACGGGGCGCTGCAGAGATAGAGAAGGAGACCCGAAATGACCCGACACTGTCTCGGGTATATGACTTGACGGTGAAGGGATGGCCAACACATGGCGACTCACTGTTGCCAGCATTCTCATCCAGAAGAGAACAGCTGTCAGTATGCCAGGGGAACTTGATGTGTGGATCCTGAGTGGTAATTCCACCCAAGTTAAGGGAGAGAGTGCTAAATGAGCTTCACGAAGGCCATCTGGGAGGGGTGAAGATGAAAAGCCTTGCTAGGGCTTATGTGTGGTGGCCGGGGATCGATCAGCAAATTGAGGACCTGACAAAGAGCTGCTCAGGATGACAGAAGGTCCAAAATGCACCACCACATGCCCCTCTACACCCATGGGAGTGGCCCTCATCTCCATGGCAATGGGTGCATATTGATTTTGCTGGTCCATTCATGGACTCAATGTTTTTAATAGCCGTGGATGCGCACTCGAAATGGCCTGAGGTGATCAAAATGTCGTCCACCACCACGGAGAAAACTATTGCAGTCCTACGGACCATATTTGCCAGGAACGGCTTGCCAGAGCAGATTTGCTTTGATAACGGACCACAGTTTGTGTCCGAAGAGTTTCGAAGATTCATGAAAAGGAATGGGGTAAGGTATTACACATCCGCCCCGTACCATCCAGCCACAAATGGATTGGCTGAGAGGTTCGTACAAACCTTTAAAAAAGCAGAAAGGGCCATGTGCGATGACGACATTCCACTGCAGCACAAGGTGGACAATTTCCTGTTAGCCTACAGAAATGCGACACATGCAGTCACCAACCAGACCCCGGCCATGATGTTCTTTAACCGAAGGTTGAGATCTCGTCTGGATTTGCTCAGACCAAATGTATGAAGGGATGTTGAGAATAAGCAATTCCAGCACATCAATGAGAAGCCGACAAGGAGCTTCAATGTAGGGCAACCAGTCTTGGCCCGCGACTACCGAACAGAGAAATGGCAACCAGGAACGATATGCACACGGCAGGGGCCACTAATGTACACAGTGGATGTTGGGGAGAACATTGTGAGACGCCATGTCGACCAGATCCTAGAGTCACAGGAATGAGTCAACCCCATGTCTCGCGTACCTGGTGATGAACCCGACATACAGGTAGCATCTACCCCAGAAACAGTAGCATCGGAAGCTGATGAACCAACTGACGACAGGGGGCCTCCGCACCAAGAGCAAGACACTCAGGAAAGGCGCTATCCAGAAAGGATCAGGAAGCCACCCCAAAGACTGAATTTATAAATGGACTATTTTCAGTTAATGTGCATGTTAAAAGTGTTAATTGTTAAATGAATGTTCTGGTACTGTTAATCTAAAAGGGGAGGAATTGTAGTGTATGTACCTTTAAGGGGAGAACTACTTTTTACAGCTCCTGTATACTGTAGTACCGGCAGTGACCACACCTGCATATAAACCCTGAGTAGGGATCTGTACGTTTAGTTTTTAGGGTAACCCTCATCCAGTAAACACCTGTTGATTGTTCCCTGTAGTCTCGTGTCTAGTTATTGAAGGACACATAACATCAAAATACCCGGATCTAACACCCCCTAGTTCTAGATTCCCCCACGAGGGGAAACATCCTCTCTGCATCTACCCTGTCAAGCCCCCTCAGAATCTTACACGTTTCAATAAGATTCAATACAATGTAAATCACAGTTAATATCCCCTAGGCTGTGAGGTCATTGGCTGAGTAGAAGAAAATTTTGGCTATTCTATTATTACGTCTTGCTATCATAAAGCATGAACATTATGCAGGGAGGCCGCCGAATCCCGAAAACGGTATGAAATGAAGACCAAAAATGTTACTGATTTATACTGCGGTATGAAACTTATTTTTTTGAAATTCATTATTCCAAATAATTTAGTAGTTTGATCAAAACTCATGATCTATGAGCTTTATAATTTAGGATCTTGCAATTTAGAAGACCTCAGGTCATACAACACTACTTAAAATTATTTATGAACAATATTATGAGCACAGAAATCACTGTAAACTGTTTTATAATCTACACTAATGTATAAAACCTATTGTATATGAATAATTAATTACTCAGTATATATTATAAATAACTCCTGAGGCCTTCCAATCAATCAGATTATTTCACCCATGATAAAATGCCTCATCTTGGCTGAGTCAGAGTAATACTGAAACTGGAGCTGACGGCTAATTTCCTTACTTTGCTTATATCATACAGTGTTTTGATTGCATAAGTATCCAGTATCCCTTATGTTATCCTTGCATCTGCTTAAACGGCCTATAAAATAGAAAGAAAGACTTGCATTTCTATAGCGCCTTTCACGACCTCAGGACATCCCAAGGCACTTTACAGCCAATGAAGTACTCTTTGAAGTGTAGTCACTGTTGTAATGAAGGAATCGTGGCAGCCAATTGCACACAGCAAACTCCCACAAACAGCAATGTGGTAATGACCAGCTAATCTGTTTTTATTATGTTGATTGAGGAATACCCAGGACACAGGGGTAACTCCCCTGTTCTTCTTCGAAATAGTGCCATGGGATATTTTACATCCACCTCAGAGAGCAGACGGGGCCTCGGTTTAATGTCTCATCTGAAAGACAGTCCCTCCGACAGTGCAGCATTCCCTCAGCACTGCACTGGAGTGTCAGCCTACATATTTGTGCTCAAGTCACTGTAGTGGGACTTGAACCCACAACCTTCTGACTTAGAGGCGAGTGTGCTACCAATTGAGCCACGGCTGACACAAGTAGAAATAGTTTCCGATCCAAATTCAAAATCCAAACTGATCAGAACTTGGGCAAGTCAGATTAATCTGAATAACATTTTCTAGTTCAGATTTGATTTCAAACTAGCTCTGTGTTAACCAAATTATTAGAGTATGAATTTGGTGCCCAAGTACTGTGAGTATCTGAGTCCAATTTAAAGTAATTTAGTTCATTCTGAGTGTATATATCACATAGAGCTATGATGCTATGCTTGATTTAATAGTTAAATATCATTAAGTTCATAACTGCGGTGGAGGACAAAGCCAGGGCTTGCCTCCTCTCCCTCCCCCATCCCATACACAATGTAGTTCAAACTGCTTACACCTATCAACCTGCAAATCTACATATTTCTTCCCTTTTTTCCCACCTTCCTGCACCAAGCATACCTTGGAATAAGACGCCAACCTAGTGAAGCTACAATATAGGGCTGCCTACATGCTAAACACAAAAACGCAGCTATAGACAGAGCTAAACTGACCCACAATCAATGAATCAGAGCAGTGCTCTCTAGACCTATCACATCTTGTCGAGAATGGTGGTGGACGATTAGGCAACTAATAAGAGGAAGAGGCTCTCCATCCTCAACTGCAGGGGAACTTAGCACATGAGTGCAAGAGACAAGACTGAAGTATTTGTAAACATCATCAGCTAAAAGTGTCAAGTGGATGAGACCACTTGCCCCTTCCAAGGTTCCCATCATCATAGATGTCCGTGTCCAGCCAATTCAGCTCACTCCGTATGACAATATGAAGCGGCTGAATGCACTGGACACAGCAAAGACTATTGGTCCTGACATCATCCCAGCTATAATTCTGAAGATCTGCACACCAGAATTAGCCAGCTCCCTCGCAAATTATTCCAGTTCAGCTTGAAACTGGCATCTATCTGACAAATTATAAAATTGCTCAAGTTTGTCCTATCCACAAAAAACAGGATAAAACAAACCCGAACAATTATTGCAATTATTGCCCCATCAGTCTCCTTCCAATCATCAGCAAAGTGATGGAAGGAGTTATAAAGAGTGCCATCAAGTGACACTTATTCACCAATAACTTGCTCAATGATGCTCAGTTCAGGATCCACCAGAACCACTTGGCTCTAAACCTTGTCACAGCATTAATCTAGACTTGAATGGCAGAGCTGAATGCCAGAGGAGATGTGAGAGTAACTGCTCTCAACATCAAGGTAAAATTACACTAAAGGACCCTAGCTAAACCAAGTTCAATGGGGGTCAAGTGAAAAACCCTCCAGTGACTGGAGTCATACTTGATACATGGGAAGATGGTCATGGTCGCAGCCCTAGGATATTGCTGTAGGAATTCCTTAGGGAAGTGTCCTTGGCCCAACCATCTTCAGCTAGTTCATCAATGACCTTCCTGCATCATAAGGTTAGGGCTATTTGCTGACAATACTACAGTATTCAGCTCCATTTACAATCCCTTTGATAATGAAGCAACCCATGCCAACCTGCAGCAGGACTTGTACAAATTCCAGGCTTGGGCTGACAATTAGTAACCAACATTTGTGCCACATATGTGCCAGGTAATGACCATTTTCACCAAGAAAAGGCTCAACTATCTCCCCCTTACAGTGAGCCAGGCTGAATGGACCAGAGAGTCTTATCCTGTCCGTCATTGTTCATATGTACCTGCAACAACACCAAAATCACCTCAAGACCCTTGAGGTCATGACTGACCAGACACTTAACTGGACCAACTATGTGACTATAATGGCAGGGCAAAAGCTGGGTACTCTGTGGTGAGTTACACTTCTTTCAAAACTGAGATGAGGAGAAACTTCGCCTCGCCCGTGGCAGCCGCAAGCAACGTTCTGTCAGAGGTGCCTTACTCCAGTTTGCGCCGGCGCATTAAAGGCCCCGCGGCGGCCGGCCACTTTCCCGCCGGCCGCCTGCCCGCAGCTCCCTCCTCGGACTTCTCCCCCCCCCCCCGGAACAGATGCAAGCCCGGCACTTGTCCGAGGTGCCGGGCTCATTTTTAAGCTGATTTGCGCGGGCCGCGGCCGGGTGCAGGCAGCTCCTCCTTAACGGGAGGAGGAGGCCTGCACGTCCCCAGCCTGCCGCACCGCATCGGGTGCCGCAGCGCCGGAACAGCGCCACAATGGGGCAGTTAGCGCCCATTGGGAGGCGCTGAAACCCACCAGTAGCGCCGGCAGCCGTTTGGGCGCGGCGCTACTGAATTTTTGGCGCGCGCAGGGGGACTTAGCGCCGGCACTAACTTCCGGCGCTAAAGCCCTGGCTGCGCCAAAACTCAATTTCTAGGCCCTTGTGTTCTAATTCTGTGTTAGATTTCAGGAGCTGGTTCTATTCACAGGGATTAGTGGAGACATCGAACAGGCTGCCAGCTAGGTGTCCTTCAAGAGTAAATTGGGCCTGTTCCTGGCTGGGGTGGAGATTACCTTTTACAGAAGGTAAGTACTGTAGGAAATACAGGGACAGAGTGATCTCCTGGACGAGTTTCGATTGCCTAGATGGGTTGGAGAGGAATTTCCCAGATTTTTTCTCCCAAATTGGCCATTGGGTTTTTTATCTGGTTTTTCGCCTCTCCCGGGAGATCACATGGGTTCGGGTGGGATGGAGAGTGATAGTAGATTTGAGGTTAGGATCAGATCAGCCATGATCTTATTGAATGGTGGAGCAGGCTCGAGGGGGCGATTGGCCTACTCCTGCTCCTATTTCTTATGTCCTTATGTTCTTCAAAGCTTCTACACTATCTATAAAGCTCAAATCAAGAGTGTGATGGAATACTCATCACTTGTCTGAATGGGTACAGCTGCCACAACAATTAGGAAGCTTGACATAATCCAGGACAGAGCAGTCCACTTGATCAGTACCTCTGCCAGTGGATTCAATATTCAGCTATACCCTCAGCACACTGTGGTTGCATAATATACTACCAATGCTAGAAATTTCTTATGTTCTTATGTTCTTAAATCAAATATGGATTGCTTCTGTAGGTGTCAGCCTTGGCTCAGTGGTAGCACGCTTGCCTCTAAATCAATAGGTTATGGGCTCAATCAACACCTCAGAGACTTGGGCATGTAGTCTAGGCTGGCATTTGAGTGCAGTACTGAGGGAGTGCTGCACTGTCGCAGGTGCTGTCTTTTGGATGAGATGTTAAACCCGTTTGACCTCTCAGCTGGATGTAAAAGATGCCACTTTTCAAAGAAGAGCGTGGGAGTTCTCCTGGTGTTATGGCCAACATTAATCCCTTAAACAACACCTAAAAATAGCTGATCTGGTCATTTATTTCATTGCTGTTTGTGGAACCATATTGCAGACAAATTAGCTGTTGCATTTCCTACATTACAACAGAGTCTTCATTTCAAAAGTACTTAATTAGCTGTAAAGCACTTTGCTGTGTCCTGAGGTCATGAAAGGTGTTATAAATGCAAGTTCTTTCTTTCTGTAGGGCAAATCATTGTGTGTACAGATTTTCAATAACACTTAATAATAACATTTAATGCATTTGAAATTGTGAAATGTTCGAAGCTGCTTCACAAAGGGGCAGAAAATACGAAGAATATTAGAGAAGTTGGGGAAAAGGTAAAGGAAGTTAGGAAGAGGATTTCAGAGTGCAAGGCAGTAATGGCTGAAGGTTCTGCCACTGATTGTGGAGCAGAAGGAAAAAAAGACTGCACAGTAATCCAGACTCAAAAGAGCCAAAGATGAAAGCTGGGACATAGAATGGAAGAAGTTGGTTGGAGCTTGGCCATCCAGGAATTTGTTAACGAGGATAAGAATTCTGATTTCAATATACAATGGGATGGAGAGGTACACAAGCAAACAGCTGGCATCTCCCCACAAAAAATAAAGAAAGATTGGCATTTATATTGTGCTTTATCACATCCTCAGCTCATCCAAAAGCACTTTGCAGCCAATGCATTACTTTGAAAAAGTAGTCATTGTTACTTTGTAGACAAGCATGGTAGCCAATTTACACACAGCAAGGCCCCAATAACAGCAGCGATTAATGACCAGCTAATGCGTTTTGGTTGAGAGTGAGTCCCAGCTCAATGGTAGCATTCTTGCCTCTGAGTTGGAAGGCTATGGGTGTGAGCCCTATTTTAGACAGCCCTGGAGAGCAGAGACAAGAGTTCCGGTCTCTGAATATTGGGTTGGGTTGACATCCAGTGGAGCGTTCGTGTCCGATGGGAGCGGAATGGTGACCCCCTCGATTGCATCAGGTAACTTTACAAGAGAGACTAAAAAGAGCTTGTTTTCAAGTTCCTACAATAATAACAACTTGCATTTATATAGCGCCTTTAACGTAGTAAAACGTTCCAAGGCACTTCACAGGATCATTACCACATAAAATTTGACACTGAACTACATAAGAAGCTATTAGGACAGGTGACAAAAAGCTTGGTCAAAGAGGTAGGTTTTAAGGAGCATCTTAAAGGAGGAGAGGTTAAGTGAGGAAATTTCAGAGCTTAGGGCCCAGGCAGTTGAAGGCACAGCCGCCAATGGTGGAGCGATTAAAATTAGGGATGCACCGGAATTGGAGGAGCACAGAGATCTGGGAGGGTTGTAGGGCTGGAGGAGGTTACAGATATCAGGAGGGGCGAGGCCATGGAGGGATGTGGAAAAAAGGATGAGAATTTTAAAATCGAGGCGTTGCTGAACCAGGAGTCAATGTAGGCCAGCGAGCACAGGAGTAACAGGCGAACGGGATTTGGTGCAAGTTAGTATTTTGGATGAGCTCAAGTTTATGGAGGGTCCAAGATGGGAAGCTGGCCAGGAGAGCATCGGAATAGTTGAGTCTAATCTAATTAAATGGAATAGCCCCAAATGCAGCCCCTCGTCACCTCTATTATTGTCTAAAATGCTCTAAATTTTAGCTGTATTGAACAAAATATTGAGCATGTAACTTACCCAACTAAGTCAAATACTTTTATTTTACCTCATGCTAATTCAACTGAATACCATACCAGTCTAAGCTCTGGTGTGAGTCTGAAAGCGCAATGATTTCTTTCATCTTCCCTGACTCATCATTTCCTAGGGAAGGATTCTTCAAACACTGCTCCTTTGGATGGACGTCCTCAGCCCAGTGCTTTCTCAGATAATTCATATTTGATGCTATTAGACTATTATTCACTGATTGCCAGCTGCCATTATTCTTTGGTGGAATTCAGTGTGAGAACCTGTGCAAGTATAAACAATTTTCCAACCCAAGGTCTGTGCACATCATTGGTAGACATCTTATGGTCTGCTCAGTAAATGTGCTTCTCAGATCACTCTTTAGGATGGCACTAATATCGTAATGATATCCTATATTCATTTTGTTATTAATAATATTTGCATTTCCATGCTGTCTTTTTCATGTTGAGATGCTTCAAAGCACTTTGCACAATGAATTACTCTTGAAATGCAAAGACTGTTAGATGGGCAAATTCGGCAACCATTTTGCACCAACAACTTACAGCATCAAGCCCAGATAAAGTGTATTAGAGATCATTTTAACATTCATAATGTTTAGCATGTAAATGCATCACCAGGCATGGCACTGACTCAGACAGGCCAGAATGTCCAGGCGTGAGGTAGCGCTACAACTGACCTCAACACCTCTGGTTTAGGGTCAGGAAAAGGTTAGTCAGTATTCCAGACCCTGATAGTTAGCCCATGAATCTTACTGGAAAATGCATGCTTCGGGCAAAGACAGGAATATTCTGAGCTGTGATGCCCTCACAAACAGTAGCCTGCCGAGATCGATTTAAAAAAAGGCTGCGCTCACCTCCAAAAAAGATGGTACGGCAGGGCAGCAGAAGACAGGGAAGTCAACATTTTAAAGTTAAATAAAATAGCAATGTGATTTGAATAGAAGTCATAGGGTTATAAGTCATGGAGTCAATCTTTTATTGACTGAAATATTGTTGTAAAAAACCAAAGCCAAAAAGAAAGAATGAACGAACACATTAACTTGCATTTATATAGCACCTTTTACATGAAAGTGTTCTATAGCCAATGAATTATATTTTGAAGTTTAGTCACTGTTGTTATGTAAGCAAACATGGCAGTCAATTTGTTCAAAGCAAGATCCCACAAATAAAAAATGAAGAAATGACTACATTATCTGTTTTTTGATGTTAATGATTGAAGGAGGAATGTTGGCCAAGACACTAACAGAAGTCCGCTGCTCTTCTTTGCGATAGTGCCATGGGATCTTTTATGTCCGTTTGACCAGGCAGATGGGATCTCGGGTTAATGGGCAGTGGGTATTAATTGTGGCAGTGGTGTAAAATGTGCGATAGCAGATAAGCTGCCTGTTATACTCCCCACCCAATTTTTCATTGAAGTCAATGGGCCGTATTTTGCGACCCCTACGGGTGTGTACGGGGTGTGCACGCGCCCGTGGGGGCCGCACAAGTTCCGAGTTTAGGCATGCGAAGCGCATGCGCTGAAACCCGGCACTTGTGATCTGTCACGAATCTTCTTGACAGATCCTTTGCATCCCCAGGAAAAGGGCCTCTGCGGGTGGAGAGTTGCGCTATTTGCCCAACTTCTGCCCGCTGAAAGGCCGTGGAATTCTTACGCCTGGTAAAAGGCGGGCATAAAGCCTGCTTTTACCAGCATAAGAGTTAAAAAAAATAGAAAAATAAAATTTTATCATTCGCTTATACATTAAAAACCCTGTCCAATAAGGTAAGTTTATGTTTAGCCTCGTTAAAACATATAAAATGTTTTTTCCAAAAATAAAATTTTTGTTTAACATATTTAATTAAATGCCATTTTAATTAATTTTATATATGTAATTTTTTTGAAATTTCAAGTGTTTGTGTATTTTTTAAGTTATCCCCATTCATACTTATGACAGTTCCGTATGTACGGAAACCCCATAAGTAGGAATGGGGATTCCCTTCTTTCATTGGTTGGGCTGGCCCATGTGATCCCAGGGGCACTTGCGAACTACATGCGCCCCTGAGATTCGTGGGCCTCTACGCATTTCTACCAGGAGAGGCCCAGGATCGCAAGCCTCCGTATCTCGCGGACCACCAGGTAAATGCGTAGATTTTTTGATGATCGGAGGCATCCGCCCGCGGGAAGCCTCGAATCACAAATTGAGGACCTTTGTGTTTAACGGGTCACCAGCTCGTTATCACCCGTTTTACACCCCCGCTGAAGCTGAAAGGTACGGCGAATGTTTCTTCCAAAAGTTAACCGCTCCGGCAATGCAACACGACCTCAGTACAACACTGAAATGTTAGCCGTGATTAGGTGTTTCAGTTTGTTGTGAGGCTTGAACCACTAAAGTTGTGGGTCTTGCCCACACAATGTTTTGACACAGAGATGAAAGGTCAACCAACTGAGCCAACCTGACCATGCAGCAACTGCCATCCACTGTGGAATGCCAGGCATTTCTCCTCCAACTGTACTTCAATAGCCAAAGAAAAAGATCCACCTGGTAAGAAGGTTCTCAGGACGTCCTCAATTTTAAATTATGTAAATTGCCAACAATCTTACTCAATCTATTAATTAATTTAGTGCTCAATTGTTCAAATCAAATGTGTATGGCAGTATGATAGTGTTGGCAATCAAATGAATACTATATAGTATCTCCTGAGCACCTCATACTATCTGATAATTATGTTAAATTATGTTAAATTAACAAGAAGTTGTGTACTTCACTACAAATTTCTCTACAATTATATACATTTTGTACTTATATAAGCATGGAAACAGGGCAACATATGTGAACTGCAAAATTAAATCACATGCACACTAACTATCTAAGTTCCAATTACACAAATTGCCTCATTAACCAAATGATTGTTTTGTCCTAGTGTGAAGGAAACCATTAAGCAGGGCACATTCAAGATGAGTACTTGATTTGAGCCTTCTGTGGCTGTAGGCAGAGTGGTGCCTGTTGCATTGACTGCTAACTTGTTCCTTAACCCTAATAAATTGCTGCTGTTTAATTCAGTCCTCTCTGGCTCTTCATTTGAACTTAACAAGGAAAGGAGTAGGCTGCTCTATGCGAGTCAGGCTAATGATGTCATGAGCACCCCGCAACAAGGTGAGGTGAGAGTGACTGCCCTTGACATCAAGGCAGCATTTGACCGAGTGTGGCATCAAGGGGCCCTTGTAAAACTGAAGTCAATGGGAATCGGGGGGAAAACACTCCAATGGCTGGAGTCATACCTAGCACAAGGGAAGATGGTTGTGGTACAAAAAGAAAATACTGCAGATGCTGGAAATCTGAAATAAAAACAGAAAATGCTGGAGATACTCAGCAGGTCAGGCAGCATCTGTGAAGAGAGAAACAGAGTTAATGGGCAGGATTTTCATTGGGCCGTGGAGGCGGGATTGGAGGCGTGTGGGGGGTTAAAATCTTGAAATCGGGGGGCACAAACCCATCCTGCCCACACCCCACCTCCATGCCAGTTTCAAAGGAGGTGGATACCCGACCTGTGCTGGGAGCCGCCTCCCCGAGGCGGGAAGGGGATTAGTGCCAATTAACTGCCTGTTAACAAGTAGTTAACAGGCAGTTTTTAGCCTAATCCCTATTGTTATTGCTGAAGTGTGAGATTCCCGATGCTCCAAACCACGCGAAGTTAGCGAGGCGGACCGCCAGGCTGAAGGGCTTGGAGGGTTCGAGATGTCCAGTGTTCAGGTGAGTGATGGGTGCATGAGTGCAGAGGTAAATGTGTTTGGTGTGTGTAAAGTGTTTAAAGAAGTTTAATTACCTTTACTTACCTTTACAACCTTCCTTCCTTCAGGTCTCGGGAGTCCCTCATCTCACCAGCACAGAAAGCAGAATGGCCGCGAGCTGTCAAAAGTTGCCGCATTCAGCTTTCTGTTCTGGAGAAATCTCTAAATCAGCCTGAGAGGAAGGAATTAACTTTGTGTACAGATTGTCAGTGTTTGACAGCTTCAAGGAGCTGTCAAACACTGATATTTCATCTGTCAAAAGCTCTTGACAGATGAAATGTCAATCTGTGATGTCACTTGTTGCCGGGTGGCCCTTAATTGGCCTGCTGAGCCCGCTGGGTGGGTTCAACAAGGTCAATCAAGTCAAAATCGTGTGGGTTGGCCACAACTCGATGGAGGCGGGACTACAACCCCGAAAGTTGTAGTCCCGCCTCCTACATGCCTCCAGTATCAAAATCCAGCCCATTGTTTCAGGCCGATGACCTTTCGTCAGAACTGGAAAAAAGCAGGAAATGGAACAGATTTTTAAGCAAGTGTAGGGGCTGAGAAATGGGGGAGCGGATTAAAGAACAAAAGGGAAGGTCTGTGATAGGATAGAAGGCAGGAGAAGTTAAGAGACATTAAGAGATATTCAAGGCAAGAGGAGATGGTAATGGGACAGGTTAAGAAACAAAGAATGGCTCTAGATGAAGTGTAAATTATGCTGGTGGAATGAAAGACAGCTGCCATGTGGGAGAGAAGAACAGAAGGCACAAACAAAAAGTGTGGATAAAAAATATATATATGATAGGGGCCAGGTTATGATCTGAAATTGTTGAACTCTGTGTTGAGTCCAGAAGAATGTAAAGTGCCTAATCGAAAGATGAGGTGCTGTTCCTCGAGCTTACGCTGAGCTTCCGTGGAACAATGCAAGAGGCCGAGGACAGTGAGGTCTGAGTGGGAGTGGAGCGGAGAATTAAAGTGACAGGCGACTGGAAGCTCGGGACCCCCTTGCGGACTGAACGAAGATGTTCCGCAAAGCGATCACCCAATCTGCATTTGGTCTCCCCAATGTAGAGGAGACCGCATCGTGAGCAGCGAATACAGTATACTAAATTGCAAGAAGTACAAGTAAATCGCTGTTTCACCAGGAAGAGGTGTTTGGGGCCCTGGACAGTGGGAAGGTGGGAGGTATAAGGGCATGTGTTGCATCTCCTGCGCTTCCACGGGAAGCTGCCGGGCGAAGGGGAAGGGGTGTTGGGGGTGATAGAGGAGTGGACCAGGGTGTCGCAGAGGGAGTGGTCCCCACGGAATGCTGAAAGGGAAGGTGAGGGGAAGATGCGTTTGGTGGTGGGATCATGCTGGAGGTGGCGGAAATGGCGGAGGATGATCCGTTGAATGTGGAGGCTGGTGGGGTGAAAGGTGAGGACAAGGGGAACTCTATTGTGGTTCTGGGAGGGAGGGGCAGTGGTGAGGGCAGAAGTGCAGCAGATAGAATGTACACGGTCAAGGGCCGTGTCAACCATTGTAGAGGGGAATCCTCGGTTGAGGAAAAAGGAAGACATATCGGAAGCACTGGTATGGAAGGTGTCATCGTCAGAGCAGATGCAGCGGAGATGGAGAAACTGGGAGAATGGAATAGAGTCCTTACAGGAGGCAGGGTGGGAGGAAGTGTAGTCCAGGTAGCTGTGGGAGTCAGTGGGCTGGTAGTGAATGTTTGTCAATAACCTATCCCCAGAGATGGAGATGGAGAAGTCGAGGAAGGGAAGGAAAGAGTCGGAGATGAACCATATGAAGGTGAGGGAAGGGTGGAAATTGGTAGCAAAGTGAATGAAATTATCTAGTTCAGGGCGAGAGCAGGAAACGGCACCGATACAGTCATCAATGTACTGGAAAAAGAGGTGAGGGAGGGGACCCGAGTAGGACTGGAACAAAGAGTGTTCCACATATCCCATGAACAGTCAGGCATAGCTAGGACCCATGCGGGTACCCATAGCAACACCTTTAATTTAGAGAAAATGAGTGGAGTCAAAGGAGAAGTTGTTCAATGTGAGAACAAGTTCAGCCAGGCGGAGGAGGGTGGTGGTGGATGGGGACTGGTTGGGCCTCTGTTCAAGGAAGAAACAGCGCTCCCTCAGTCCGTCCTGGTGGGGGATGGAGGTGTAGAGGGATTGTACGTCCATAGTGAAAAGGAGGCAGTTGGGGCCGGGAAACTGGAAACTGTTAAAGTGGCAGAGAGTGTCGGAAGAGTCGCGGTGGTAGGTGGGAAGAGACTGGACAAGGGGAGAAAAAACAGAGTTGAGATAGGAAGAGATAAGTTCCGTGGGGCAAGAACAGGCTGAAACGATGGGCCTACCAAGGCAGTCCTGTTTGTGGATCTTGGGAAGGAGGTAGAAGTGGGCTGTGAGGGGTTGGGGAACTATGAGGTTGGCGGCTGTGGGGGGAAGATCTCCAGAGGAGGTGAGGTCAGTGACAGTCTTGGAAATGGTGGCTTGACGTTCGGTAGTGGGGTCATGGTCCAGGCAGAGGTTGTGGTGGTTGGAGGTCAATCATCACAGCCCCAGGACATCGCTGCAGGAGTTGCTCAGGGCAGTGTCCCAGGCTCAACCACCTTCAGCCGCTTCATCAATGACCTTCCCTCCATCATATGGTCAGAAGTTCGGATGTTTGCTGATGACTGCACAATGTTCGGGACCAGCGGGAGCAGTGAGTCGGAGCCCGGTATAAAAACCGGAGAGAGGCGAGGCCCGAGACCACAGCTGGGGCAGTCGGGAGAGCAGGAGGCCAGTAACTGCTGGGGCAGTCGGGAGAGCAGGAGGCCAGTAACTGGTGAGTTTAAAAGCTCACCTTTCGCGGGCTTTTTCTTTCACAGCTGGTGCAGTCGGGAGAGCAGGAGGCCAGTAACTCTTATATAGGTGGAGCTGTTGCTAAACCCGAAACACTACAGTGTAGTGTCTCCCACCCTTCCACCTCCTCTAACCTTTTAGGGGTTAGGGGAAGTTGAAAAGGTAGGTTCAATTTATTTTATTTCAGGAGCCTAACCTAGGTGGAAAAGGTTCCAGGACAGGAGGCGGCAGTGAAAATACAACACCAGAAAACAGGTAGGTGACTGGTTGGTGAGTACTTTCACAAACTTATTCTAAGTAGAATTCAATAATTAAGCTAAATCGTAGTAAATAAAAGGGTATTGTAAGGGTTAAGTCATGGAAGGGCAGCTCAGACCCGTGTCATGCTCCTCCTGTGCCATGTGGGAAATCAGGGACACTGTCCCTGACAACTATGTGTGCAGGAAGTGTGTCCAGCTGCAGCTCCTAGCAGACCGCATGGCGGCGCTGGAGCTGCGAATGGACTCACTCTGGAGCATACGCGATGCTGAGGATGTTGTGGATAGCACATTCAGTGAGTTGGTCACACCGCAGGTAAAGGCTAGCTCAGACAGTAAATGGGTGACCAAAAGGCAGGGTAAAGGCAGGAAGGTAGTGCAGGAGTCACCTGCGGTCATCTCCCTCCAAAACAGGTTTACCGTTTTGGGTACTGTTGGGGGAGATGACTTATCAGGGGAAGGCACCAGCAGCCAGGTTCAGGGCACCATGACTGGCTCTGCTGCACAGAAGGGCGGGAAAAAGAGAGATAGGGCTATAGTGATAGGGGATTCAATTGTAAGGGGGATAGATAGGAGTTTCTGTGGCCGAGACCGAGACTCCAAGATGGTATGTTGCCTCCCTGGTGCAAGGGTCAAGGATGTCTCGGAGCGGGTGCAGAGCATTCTGAAGGGGGAGGGGGATCAGCCAGTTGTCGTGGTACATGTAGGTACCAACGATGTAGGTAAAAAGAGGGAGGAGGTCCTACAAGCTGAATTTAGGGAGTTAGGAGCTAAATTGAAAAGTAGGACCTCAAATGTAGTAATCTCTGGATTGCTACCAGTGCCACGAGCTAATAAGTTTAGAGAGAGTAAGATAGATAAGCTAAATACGTGGCTTGAGCAGTGGTGCAAGGGAGAGGGATTTAAATTCTTGAGGCATTGGAACCAGTTCTTGGGGAGGAGTGACCTGTACCAAGGGGACGGTCTACACCTGAACTGTGAGGGAGCCGATGTCCTCGGGGTAATATTTTCTAGGGCGGTTCGGGAGGATTTAAACTAATTTGGCAGGGGGATGGGAACCTAGGTAGTGGAAAAGAGGGAAGTCATATGAAGTTAGAAATAGATGGTAGAAAGGTGAGAAGCAATAAGCAAAGGAGAGAAACACAAAGGGCCAAACTAATTCATAATGAGAGTGTGAAAAAAGCAAGCCTGAAGGCTTTGTATCTTAATGCTAGAAGCATTAGGAACAAGGTGGATGAATTAGTTGTGGAAATAGAGGTAAACAAGTATGATTTGATTGGGATTACAGAAACGTGGCTGCAGGGTGGGCAAGGCTGGGAACTTAACATCCAGGGATATACAATATTTAGGAAGGATCGGCAAAAAGGTAGGGGAGGTGGGGTAGCATTGCTGGTAAAGGAGGGGATTAATGCAATGGAAAGGAAGGATATTAACTCGGATGAAACGGAATCTGTATGGGTAGAAATGAGAAATAGCAAGGGGAGGAAAACGTTAGTGGGTGTGATATATAGGCCTCCAAATAGTAATATGGGGGTGAGGGAAGGCATAAAAAGGGAAATTAGAGAAGCGTGCGATAAGAGCACAGCTGTCATCATGGGTGACTTTAATTTACATATTGATTGGACTACCCAAATTAGTAAAAATTCTGAGGAGGAGGAATTCCTGGAATGTTTTCGGGACGGTTATCTGGACCAATATGTCGATGAGCCGACTCGAGATCAGGCCATTTTAGACTGGGTATTGTGCAATGAGAAGGGACTTATCAGCAATCTTCTTGTACGAGGCCCCTTGGGTCAGAGCGATCATAATATGATCGAGCTCTCAGTCGAGATGGAGAGTGAGGAAATTGAATCAGAGACTAAGGTCCAGAACTTAAATAAAGGGAATTACGAGGGTATGAGACGGGAATTGGGTAAGATTGATTGGGTGGTGTTTCTGGGGGGATTGACAGTGGATAGACAATGGCAAGCATTCAAAGATAGAATGGAAGAATTCCAGAACATGTTTATACCGGTTTGGCATAAAAATAAACCTAAAAAGGTGACTCAACCGTGGATAACGAGGGAAATTAGGGACAGCATAAAATCAAAAAAAAGGGCATATCAACTGGCAAAAAAAAGCACCAGACCGGAAGATTGGGGGCAGTACAGGATACAGCAAAAGAGGACAAAGGGATTAATCAGGAAGGGGAAAATAGAATACGAAAGTAAACTTGCAGCAAACATAAAGACAGACTGCAAAAGCTTTTATCGGTATATCAGGAGGAAAAGACTGGTAAAATCCCAAGTCGGTCCCTTGCAGTCCGATTCGGGAGAATATATAATGGAGAATAAGGAAATGGCAGACCAATTAAACTCATACTTTGGTTCTGTATTCACAAAGGAGGACACAAATAACCTCCCAGGAATATCGACAAACATAGGGACTAATGAGAGGGAGGAGCTGACACAAATTAGTATCTCTAGGGATATGGTGTTGGGTAAGTTGAGGGGACTGAAGGCCGACAAATCCCCGGGGCCTGATAAACTACATCCTAGGGTACTTAAGGAGGTGGCCCTGGAGATAGCAGATGCTCTAAGGATCATCTTCCGGAACTCCATTGACTCGGGAACAGTACCCGTGGATTGGAGGGTAGCTAATGTTACCCCAATATTTAAAAAGGGGGGTAGAGAGAAAGCAGGGAATTATAGACCAGTAAGCCTTACATCGGTTGTGGGCAAAATGCTAGAGTCCATTATTAAGGATAAAATAGCGGAGCACTTGACAAATGGGGAAAGGATCGGACAGAGTCAACATGGATTTACAAAGGGTAAATCGTGTTTGACTAATCTGCTGGAATTTTTTGAGGAAGTAACTGGTAAAATAGATGGGGGAGAGCCAGTGGATGTGGTGTACCTTGACTTCCAGAAAGCCTTCGATAAGGTTCCACACAAAAGATTATCATGCAAAATTAAGGCTCATGGGATTGGGGGCAAAGTATTAACGTGGATAGAGAACTGGCTGGCGGATAGAAAACAGAGAGTTGGAATAAACGGCTCGTTTTCGGAGTGGCAGGCAGTGACCAGCGGGGTGCCGCAAGGATCTGTCCTGGGACCCCAGCTGTTCACAATATATATAAATGATCTGGATCAGGGAATTGGATGCAATATTTCCAAATTCGCTGACGACACTAAACTAGGAGGAGGGGTGGGCTCTGATGAGGATGTCAGGAGGCTACAGCGCGATTTGGACAGGTTGGGGGAATGGGCGGATACGTGGCAGATGCACTATAATGTGGATAAATGCGAGGTTATCCACTTTGGGGGTAAAAACAGGAGGGTGGATTATTATCTAAATGGCAATAGATTGGGAGATGGGGAAGTGCAGAGGGACCTGGGTGTTCTTGTGCACCAGTCACTGAAGGAGAGCATGCAGGTGCAACAGGCGATTAAGAAGGCAAATGGTATGTTGGCCTTCATATCAAGGGGGTTCGAGTATAGGAATAGGGATACCTTACTACAGCTGTACAAGGTGCTGGTGAGACCGCATCTGGAGTATTGTGTACAGTTTTGGTCGCCCCATCTGCGGAAGGATGTTCTTGCCATGGAAAGAGCGCAGCGGCGATTCACCAGGCTGATACCTGGAATGGCGGGAATGACCTACGAGGAGAGATTGAATAGTTTGGGCTTGTACTCACTGGAGTTTAGAAGATTGAGAGGGGATCTCATCGAAACATATAAAATTATGGCAGGCCTGGACAGGCTGAATTCAGAGAGAATGTTTCCAATGGCAGGGGAGCACAGAACCAGGGGCCACAGTCTAAAAATAGCGGGCAAATCATTTAAAACAGAGATGAGGAAGAATTTCTTCACTCAAAGAGTGGTGAGCCTGTGGAATTCCCTGCCACAGAGGGCTGTGAAGGCTAATTCAATAAATATTTTCAAGAGAGAATTGGATATATTTCTGAAGGCTAAGGGGATTAAGGGTTACGGAGAAAAGGCGGGGACGGGGTACTGAACTGGTAAGATCAGCTATGATCTCAGACGAAGATCAGCCATGATCTCATTGAATGGCGGAGCAGGCTCGAAGGGCCGAATGGCCTACTCCTGTTCCTATCTCTATGTTTCTATGTTTCTATGTTCAGTGCCATTCACAACTCCTCAGATAACGAAGTAGTCCGTGCCCACATGCAGCAAGACCTGGATGACATTTAGGCTTGGGCTGATAAGTGGCAGGTAATATTCGCACCACACAAGTGCCAAGCAATGACTATCTCCAAAAAACAAGAATCTAACCACTGCCCCTTGACATTCAATGGCATTACCATCGCCGAATCCCCCACCATCAATATCCTGGGGGGTCACCATTGACCAGAAACATAATTGGACCAGCCACATAAATACTGTGGCAACAAGAGCAGGTCAAAGGCTAGGTAGCCTGCGGCGAGTGTCTCACCTCCTGACTCCCCAAAGCCTTTCCACCACCTACAAGGCACAAGTCAGGCGTATGATGGAATACTCTCCACTTGCCTGGATGAGTGCAGCCCCAGCAACACTCAAGAAGCTTGACACCATCCAAGACAAAGCAACCCGTTTGATTGGCACCCCATCCACCACCTTAAACATTCACTCCCTCCACCACCGGCATACCGTGGCTGCAGTGTGTACCATCTACAAGATGCACTGCAGCAACTCGCCAATGCTTCTTTGGCAGCACCCCCCAAACCCGTGACCTCTCCCACCTAGAAGGGCAAGGGCAGCAGGCGCATGGGAACACGACCTACAAGTTCCCCTCCAAGTCACACACCATCCTGACTTGGAAATATATTGCCGTTCCTTCATTGTCACTGGGTCTAAATCCTGGAACTCCCTCCCTAACAGCACTATGGGAGTACCTTCACTAAATGGACTGCAGCGGTTCAAGAACGCGGCTCACCACCACCTTCTCAAGGGCAATTAGGAATGGGCAATAAATGCTGGCCTTGCCAGCGACGCCCGCATCCCATGAACGGATAAAAATAAAACAGATGGTGCTGCAAAAAAGATGTATACTATTCAAGCCACAGATATATGTGATCCAGTTAAAAGGCATGGAGGCTAGGTCTACGAGGATCATTTAAGTAACATGATGTGGGACCTTTCCTTCCAGGACATGGATTAATCAAAACAATTGTGAAATGGAGATGGGACATTTGTTCAGAGTTATAATGTAATGTATATATGAAAGTTTAACTTTTAAAATAATAATACTTTCAGCAGTGTGTAAAGAATACCACGTAAAGTACTGAGGGCAAGAAATATTTACTGCAATTAGCAACTAAACCATTAATTTCAAATACAGGAATCTCTCTGTTCGAATATTGATTTTTTTTTCTGTGCTCTCGGTCCCAAGATACTTGGCCAAGAATATAAGTATTTCCATGGCAACCACAAAACTCGGATTGTCCACATCAGTTCAAATTTAAAAATGTGAGTAAAGCTCTGTAACATTCCACAAAGGTAAAAATACCCAATACATTGTAAGGATTGATGTTTCTGTTTAAGACGTTTGAAATATTTAAGCTTTGTAGACTTTTCATCAAGGCTACAGAAATGTTTTTGTAATGATAAGTATGTAACAGTAAGAGGACATACAGTCAATGTTCTGACCTCATAATCTACAATGAATATTTAGCATACTATACAGGAGTATGATTTCTGTGTTAGACTATTTAAAAGAAATAAATCTGATTTACTTTACGTACTTCCGATTCTGGCCTCTCCATCACCCACCATCGGCCATCGTGCCTTCAGATCGCTAGGCCCTGTGCTCTGGAATTTCCATCAAAACCTCTCCACCTCCCTCTCCTCCTTTAAAACCCCCCTTAAAACACACCTCTTTAATCAAGTCATCCTTCCTAAAGGAGTTCAGCGAAGATTCACCAGGCTGATACCTGGGATGGCAGGAATGACGTATGAGGAGAGATTGGGTCGATTGGGCTTATGCTCGCTGGAGTTTAGAAGAATGAGAGGGGATCGCATTGAAACTTATAAAATTCCGGCAGGACTGGACAGACTAGATGCAGGAAGGATGTTCCCGATGGTCGGGGAGTCCAGAACCAGGGGTCACAGTCTAAGGATAAGGGGTAAGCCATTTAGGACAGAAATGAGGAGGAATTTCTTCACCCAGAGAGTGGTGAACCTGTGGAATTCTCTACCATAGAAGGCAGTTGAGGCCAATTCATTAAATATATTCAAGAAGGAGTTGGATATATTTCTTAAGGCTAAAGGGATCAAGGGATATGGGGAGAAAGCAGGGACAGGGTACTGAATTTGGATGATCAGCCATGATCGCATTGAATGGCGGAGCAGGCTCGAGGGGCCGAATGGCCTACTCCTGCTCCTATCTTCTATGTTTCCATGTTAATATCTCCTTCTTTAGCTCAGCGTTGATATTAGGCTGAACCCGCTCCTGTGACATTTTCCTACGTTAAAGGTGCTATATTATTGTTGATTAAAATTAGTGAAAATAAATGTAAAACAGCATAGAAGTGGTAAATGGAAACTATTTGTCTTTTTCCATTGAATTTTTTAAGAGCTGCTAAAGATTTTTCCTTTGTGACTAAGAGTTATATGGTCAAATCTTCACCAATAGAATGCTTCAGTAAAAAGCTAAGTTTTATTGGCTATTATGATTTCTTGCTTAAAATTTCACAATGGATTTAATTTATTTCCTATTTAAACGGTGATTTTTCCTTTGCTAATTGATTAACATTCACCTTTTTGTTTCCTAAAAGCTCAGCGTTTCACTGTGCCAAATTGCAAAAGAAATTGTAGGTTAAAATAATTGGCAGTGAAGTCCTTAAGGTGTGATGTATGACTGGGATAGGTGCAATAAAAATAATTGAATCAGGAAGTAGGTGGCATAGCGGGTTAGAAAATAGCTGTAAAGTTCTGCAATTCACCTCTGGAGGTTTTGTTCTGACTACCTCCAAGCAAATTGAGATGACAGGTTTATTTTTTACTGAATAGTCTCAGGGGTTGCAAATGAAGGGAATTCCGGCAAACTTGATCTTGTCCCGATTGGATGGAAATTTACTGCACAAAAACTTTCTCGGGCTGCTAAAGTGGGCTAAAATATGAATAAAAACAATGAATGGCTCAGAATTTGCTGCAGCGGAACATCTCATGACTAAATCGGATGGGATGAGTAAAAGCCTGCCCTGTTAGTTAGACTTACTCTGGCATCCTTCAGCTAAAAAATTGCACATTAATAACCACGTGGATTGTTCACACACCATTTTTTCCCCCCCAGCAAATTCTGGGCCAATGATTCATCGACGTAAAGCTGAGCGCAGCGGGCTAAAATATGGAGAAAAAAATACTCACCAACAAGTTTTTTAGGGAATTGCATCGTATATTGTTTCGTAGATTGTCTCTCACTTGTAAATGTGCCTCTCATATTCTGGTGCTATTTTCCAATTCTAAAGACGAGAAGCCTGGTTCACCTCCACAGGCAACATCAATGCTGCTCCCTATGGAGTTGTTAGGGCTGACTGCAGGCAGTGCAGGTAGATGGGCTGGCTGATTGTGATATCTGGCAAGCTGGCTATTTTTATCAGTGGCTCAAAATGAGCCGTGCACTATTAATTGGAGGAGGCTTGAGGCTGAAAGGGCATTGCATAAACCTCATTATGCCAGCCTGTCTCCACAGTAGGACACAGTTAATAGACATACTGATTACATCACACCCTAAATAAAATCATCTTGGTTATCACAGTTTTTATTTTGTTTAATATTTGATGAATCAACTATTTCGTAAAATTCGAATGTAGGTAATATGTAACCGGAATGTGTTGGTTTCTAACTTGTTTAAGATCGGACTTCCACCCTTTCCTGATGCTAATAGAAGTATTGGCACACACACCACATTGTCTACTTTACATTTGTGCTATACTAGCAAGTTTGGTTTGTTTTTTGCAGTAACACATTTACTTTTGAAGTAATTCTGCGAGAGTCAATCAACTCCCCAACGTTAATAATAACCACCATGGGAATGATGCATGGCACTTATTTGAATGTGAACTGTACAATTTGCTCTGCTGGAATCCTTCCCAAATGATGGCTAAAGTAGAAGCGACTGCTGAGAGACACTGTTAAATTTGTTTTTGCGATGTGTAAGTTAATCTCCTAATTAAGGAGGTGGTAAAACTTTAAATAAATATGTTGGCATCCTAAAAATAGCACTACTCTAGTAAAGAAAGAAATGAAAAGAAATTACAAGCAAAATTAATGCAATATCCTAGATCAAAGGATATAAGCTCTGGACGTGATTTAATCATGTCCACAGGTGTTACAAGAAAAGGACCTTGAGGCCAACTAAATATAAAGCCTCAGAACTGTTAAAATTGGAGGTGGTTGAGGGGGTAGAAGGTAGTAGATAGATCAGGCAGCCAAGATAATCAGAACAATGTGGTAACTGAAATACAAAAGCCAATGAAGATAAATCAATTAACTGCGCTTCCATTGGAGTATTCAGACGTAAGAAGTTAATTTTAAAGGTACACTATCCTTACATTTCTTTAAAAAGCTAGGACTGATATAATTCACAACATGTAACATGCACCATTTGGTAAGATTATTGTTTAGAACAAGGAATACCTCAACTACTGATCAAATTTTAAACCATCTACGCATCAAAATATACTTTCCCTTCCCTCCCTACAGACGGAGTCAATGTATTTCTGTGATCCAAGACATGTGGGATGATTCAGGGTTGCTCATTATCAGAAAGGAGGTTGTAATAATCGAGGAAAAACCATAGGCCTAGAAATTGGGGAACGCTGGAAACATTGACGGTCAAGGGTAACGGCCGCCGGCCGAGACAGCGCAGGCAGTACCGGCATTTTGGTACTGCCTGCCCATTATCATTAGCGTGACGGTGATTTTCTGGTGCAATGCACACTTTGAAGTGCTAATGTCAGAAGGAGGCTGACGTAATAAAGACTCACTACGCACTTGGTTGTACATAAAGCAAGGCTTTAATCGACTTGTAACAAAACATGGAGGTCTAGTTAGTAGTCACTAGCTTCCTGTTTCCAGATTGTCTCTGGTTAAGGTGGGCCCATGCCCGAGTATTTATACTCCTCGGATGCTGCCCTCAGCTGGCCGTTCAGTAGTACTTCCTGAGTTACTTCTTGTAGAAGTTGCGATTTATGACAGAGGCCAAAGGTCACCTCGGTCTCCCACTCGCAATGTAGGGGAACGGGGAAGAAAGGAACAACTTGAACAGTTGTCGTGCATGCTCCAAAAATATTGAGCCGTAATTTGCGACCCCTACAGGTGCATATGCACCCGTAAGGGCCGAGCAAGTTCCGGGTTTTCCAAATCTTCTTGACAGATCATCTGCATCCCTGGGAAAAGGGCCTCTGCGGGCGGAGAGTTGCGCTATTTGTCCAACTTCTGCCCAGCAAATGCCCGTGAAATTCTTACGCCTGGTAAAAGCAGGCGTAAGGCCAGCTTTTACCAGCGTAAGAGTTTAAAAAAACATAAAAATAATTTTTTTCAATCATTTATACATTAAAAAACCTGTACAATAAGACAAGTTTATTTTTAGCCCCATTAAAACATTTACATTTATTTTTCAAAAAAAAATGTTGTTTTAAATATTTAATTAAATGGCATTTTAATTAATTTTAAATATGTAATTTATTTGATGTGTAGATGTATTTTTGGGGGTATTCCCATTCATGCTCATGGGGATTCCATACATACAGAATCCCCATAAGCATGAATGGGAATCCCCTTCTTTTATTTGTTGGGCCGGCCCACCTGATCCCAGGGCGCTTGCGAACCACCTGTGTCCCTGAGATATGTGGGCCTCTACCCGCGGGCACCCGGAGAGGCCCAGGATTGCAAGTCTCCGTACCTCCTGAACCACCAGGTAGGCGGGCATTTTATTTGCGGATCAGAGGCATTTCCCCGCGGGAAGCCTCCGACCACAAATTCAGGGCCATTAGCTGCCACCTGATGTTCATTGATTTTTTGTTTGTTTATGACATGGATGCAGATAAAAGAGATTTTATCACAAATCATTTTCAATCATTGCAATGGAGTTCACCCATTGATTTACTGACCCACAAAAACTGTAGCCCTCCGTGAAAGCTGCCAGAAAATGCAACCCCCCCCCAACCGCACCACCCCCACCTCCCCCCTCCTCCATTAATGAGCAAAAAATGAAAGTTTGAAAGAAGAACCTTGGCAAAGGAGGTGTTTGAAGTTCCGACGCCCATCCTCAGAAGTCTTGCCAGACTCCTCATGGCTGTTAACGCCACTGAAAGACCTTTTAGCGGCAGCAAATACTGGCGTGGTTTAGTGTAGGCGGCAATGCGAGCGGAGAACTCCAAAATGAATAAGTTGGCCTCAACCCGGCATTGCACACCAATTGACGTCACGCTCCACCTCATTAAAATACACACGCCGATGTCAGTTAACGGCAGCGCAACGACCTGCTGAAAATGGCGGCCGCCATGGTATCTGCCACCAGCTGGCGGAAGAACACTGGCCGCCGTTCTTTCACCATTTCATGGTGCTAATGGGTGGTGCAAACCACCCGAATTTCTAGGCCATAGAATTCTTTGAAGAATTAGCCCAAATCTGCTTGTTTACTAAGGCTTCATTATAGCTGTCTCTATGGTGCAGGCCATCATTCACAGGACTGCATATAACCCGTTTTGAAATAGAGTCACCGAGTCCATGAACAATACAGCACAGAAGGAGGCCATTCAGCCCATCATGCCTGTGCTGGCTCTTTGGTAGAGCTATCCAGTTAATCCCACTCCCCTTCTCTTTCCCCATAGCCCTGTACTTTTTCCCTTCAAGTATTTGTCCAATTCTCTTCTGAAAGTTACTATTGAATCTGTTTCCACCAGGCAGTGCATTCCAGATCACAACAATTCGCTGCATAAAAAAAATGTTTCCTCTGGTGCCACATGTTAATTCAGCAATTCATTTTTTTTAAGTATGAAAGTAACATTTAGAATAATTACCAATAATTTGATCTTGTTTTATTACCTGGACCTTAGGTGGTAGCCCATCTGTCACATAGGACATGAAGCTCAGCCGTTCTTTGCAGTTAAGTGTCTAATCTATCATCTGGAGTATCTAACCAAGTTCCATTGAGAATTAAAACATTATGAGCACACCACATGCTTTATGGATCTGGAAACTCTCAAGTCCAGTGCATCCCCAGAATAATTAAAAGGCCTGACTTGAACAGATTATAATCCTTTCTACAACAGCTACTCTGAAGCAAGGTAGCTGAAGTGAAAACACCCGTTTGCTAACCCAGTGTATCATCCAGCCCCACTTTGAAAAAGTTTTAACCTTTTGGAAAGAAAGGATACTGTGGCCCAGATTTTGCTGGAGCATGCCCTGTTAGTTAGACTTGTTCGTGAATGTTTCAGTTTTTAAAAAAAAATTCCCATAAACTTTCTGGAATTGCGAGTTGAAAACAGCACAGCCAAGGCAACAGGGCATCTGGGACCTTGGTGAACAACGGGACAAAGTGTATCTCCTTCACCAATTAAAGAGATTAAAGGATTGAGAAATAAAACAGAGGAAGGACTGAGAAGGAGGATGAATTAGAGTGGATGAATTTAATGTCAAATCAGGTACAGAAAGAGAAGGAAAGCAAAATTGGAATAAGAAAGAGAGAAAAGAGAGACAGAAAGGAAAGGTAAGAAAAAAAGCTGAATAATTTAAAATTTAACATTGTTTAAATCTACAACAACAATTCACAACCTGAAAGAATGAGACTCACACTTTTAATTGTTCACTTTCTGGGCAAGAGAAGTTGATTGGCAGCTGTTAACAATTATCACGTCATTAAAAGGGTATTATGGTGTTAATTACTAGACTTAACGTTCTGCGGCGAGTTTAATGGACAACTAATTTGCAAATATAGCAACGTCATGAAAATCGCCGGGAGGTTAAGGGCGAGATGTCATTTTCATGAAGCTAATGGCACAAATCAGCCAGCAACTTGTGGCGATTCTCAACTCACGGGGTATCTCTTCCTCGCCACAAGTTACTGGCTTATTTGCACATTAATAACGGTGTGTGTTGTTCACACGTCATTATATTTTCAGTAAATTCTAGGCCAGTATCTTTTTCAGCGTGCTTCAGAAACCATCTTAAGCTTCCTGCAAAAAAAGATGGATGGAATAGGAAAGTTTTGTTACAATTTATGATAATTAATGAAATGCCAGGAGAATTATATCATGGAAACCATGAATTAAATCAACTTAAACTTCTTCCCATTTCAGCATATAACTTAATTCAATGAAGGAGGTAATAGGAAGGACTTGAGGAACGTAGGACCAAAAGGGAAAGAACAAGAAAGGAAGAGGACCTCTCAACATACGTCCATTAGCTCTATATGAGTAGACCATTCAGCCCCTCGAACCTACTCAACCATTCAATTGGATTATGGCGGATCTGTACCTCAACTCCATTTACACACCTTTGTTCCTTCTTTCTTGATACCTTTATTTAACAAAAATCCATCAATCTCAAGTCATGCAAATTTCAGTTACATAGAAACATAGAAGATAGGAGCAGGAATAGGCCATTCGGCCCCTCGAGCCTTTTCCGCCATTTAATGAGATCATGGCTGATCATCCAAATTCAGTACCCTGTCCTGGCTTTCTCCCCATATCCCTTGATCCCTTTAGCCTTAAGAAATATATCTAACTCCTTCTTGAATATATTTAATGAATTGGCCTCAATGGCCTTCTGCAGTAGAGAATTCCACAGGTTCACCACTCTCTGGGTGAAGAAATTTCTCCTCATCGCAGTTGACCCAGCATCTACAGCCTTTTGGGGAGCGAGTTTCAGATTTCCATTACCCTTTCCGTGAAAAAGCACTTTCTGATTTCACACTTAAATGGCCTAGCTCTCATTTTAAGATCATGCTTTCTTATTCTGGATTGCTTTACCAGAGGAAATAGTTTTTCTGTATCTACCCTACCTCAATTAGATCACCCCTCAACCATAATCGTTAGGTTCAAATTGAAAGCTGCAAAAATGGTGGTATGTAGAATGGTTTTAGTGTGGCTGGGGTTGAGGATTGAGCATAACAATTAACTTTAGGAAAAAAAGTCCTGTTTCATGTTCAGGAATGGTTTTGCATTCTTCAAAATGATAATGTATATTTCTGTATTTAATGGCCCAGAAATTCGGGTCGGGGGCTTCCCGCGGGTGCAAGCCCCCGACCTGCACTTACCTTGCGTGCCGGCAGTTGAGCTGTAGGGCCCCGTGGAATTCCGATCCGGGGCCTGGCCCAGCTGCCGGCGCGCAGTGCTTGCGTATCCCAGGGGCGCAGTTAGTTCGATGCGTCCCCTAGGATCACGTGAGCCATGGGCAGCCAATCGGAGGAGGGAAAAGCCCATTCATAAGTCTTTATAAATACTACGGCCCCAAAATAGCAGTAAACCTTCAAATAAAAAAATTTTTAAATCACACTTTTTAAATAAACTATAAATTACATTAAATAACTATTTTAAACAATAATTTAAATTTTTGAAAAAAATAATTTTATATTCTAACGGGGCTAAAAATAAACTTGCCTTGCTTTAAAGTATTTAAAAATAATAAACCTGTGGAAAAAATGTTTTAATTTTAATTAATTGACCACTTACCTTATAAAAACCAGGCCTTACGCCTGCTTTTTACATTTCTAAATCCTGCAGGCTTACGATCCCGGGAAAACCTGCAAAAAAAGCATAAGTTCAAAGCACACACGCAGCCTCTCCTGCGCACGCGTTCGACCTCTGAACCACTTCGTTCAGAGGATCGGAAGTGTCGGTTTCCCACGCATGTGCAGTGCATGCAGAAAACCGGCACTTCCATTCGACCTACGGGTAAGTACCCCGTGTGTACTCACCCGTGGAGAACCGAATTTCTGGGCCATTAGATTAAGGAGAATGGACACAGTGCCTGTAAACTAAAGGGATTTCTGGAAGGCATATATTTCCTATATCTGTCAAAACAGTTTAGATGGTGGAAAGATTCTCCAGCTAAATACCAAAAAAGATACAAAATCAAAATACTGCGGATGCTGGAAATCTGAAATAAAAACAGAAACTGCTGGAAATACTCAGCAAGTCAGGCAGCATCTGTGAAGAGAGGTTTATAAGCAAGTGCAGGGGCAGGGAAAGGGGGGCGGGGAGGAAAGAACAAAAGGGAAGGTCTGTGATAGGATGGAAGGCGGAAATGATTAAGAAACAAAAGGAATGATGGTGCAAGGCAAAAGGAGATGGTAATGGGACAAGTTAAGAAACAAAAGATGGCTCTAGATTAAATGTAAATGGCACTGGCAGAATGAAAGACAGCTGTCACGTGAGAAAGAGAGAAAAAAATAAATGGAAAAAAGGATTGGGGCAGAGGATATGGTCTGAAATTGTTGAACTCTATGTTGAGTCCAGAAGACTGTAAAGTGCCTAATCGAAAGATGAGGTGCTGCTCCTCGAGCTTACATTGAGCTTCATTGGAACAGTGCAAGAGGTCGAGGACGGTGAGGTCTGAGGAGGAGTGGAGTGGAGAATTAAAGTGACAGGCGCACGGAAACTCGGGGTCACCCTTACGGACTGAATGGAGGTGTTCCACAAAGCGGTCACCTAATCTGCATTTGGTCTCCCCAATGTAGAGGAGACCGCATCGTGAGCAGTGAGTACAGTTTACTAAATTGCAAAAAGTACAAGTAAATCGCTGTTTCACCTGGAAGGAATGTTTGAGGCCCTGGACAGTGGGAAGGGAGGAGTGTGGTAAACCACTGTTATACCTGCCTGTACGGGTGTTTGTATTCCACTGTGTACATGTCTGTACATGCCTCGGCTGACTCTTCCCACAAGTCCAGGTATAAAGGTGACTGCTCCACAGTCCCTCTGTATTCTGGACTGGTCGACCACTCGAGGCACACCTTCATTCTCTTGTTAATAAAAGCCTGTTAGTTACTCGCTTAACCTCAGTCTTTTGGGTAATTGATAGCGCATCAATTTTATTAACAAGATTTTTTATAATGGAGAAGATCCTCACACCAGCATGCTTGGACTTAGACCATCGGGAGGCGGACGCATCCACCAAGTTTGCTCACTGGCTTAGGTGCTTTGAAAAATTCCTGATCGCCTCCGCTGCAACGGTCAAATCGGATGAGGACAAACTGGATGTCCTGACCTCCAAAGTGAACCACCGAGCGTACTCGGTCATCCAGGATGCGACCTCGTACACGGCTGCTCTCAAGCTACTCAAGGACCAGTACACGTGCCCAGTGAACGAGGTGTACGCCAGGCACCTCCTGGGGAGTCGTAAACAACAACCTGGGGAATCGACCGAGGAATACCTTCAGGCACTGTCTGTGCTTGGCCGGGCCTGTGGTTGTAAGGATGTAAAGGCCGCCGTGTACACAGAGGAACTTATCCGGGACGCTTTTGTAGCGGGCCACAGGTCCAATTACACCCGACAGCGACTGTTGGAGCAGAGTGACCTCGACCTCAACAAGGCCTCTGAACTCGCGCTATCATTGGACGCAGCCTACCGGGGAATGGATGCCTACTCCTCTGCACCGTGGACGCCGCAGGGAACGACAGCCTGGGACACGGTAGGACCGTCTCATAGCGCCGTGCCACCCCAGCCGCATCCCAGCAATGGCCCAACTACTGCAGCAGTGTCCCAAGGCCAGAAATGCTACTTCTGTGGCCAGGCCAAACACCCCAGAGCGTGCTGCCCGGCGAAAAAGGCGATCTGCTCGGGCTGCGGGAAGAAGGGACACTACGCCAGCGTCTGCAGGGCCAAAGCCACCCCAAACCCCAGCAGCGCCGCGTGTGGGCCGTGCGGGCCGCCATCTTGGGCCTCCCCAGCCATGTGCGAACCACCGGAACAGCAGCCATTTTGGACGCCTCCAGCCACATGGGGATCATGGACGCCGCCATCTTGGATGCCAGCCGGGACGCAGCAGGCCCCCAACACCGCCTCATCTGATACCCGCAGCGACACACCGACCCCTACGCTGGCCTCCGTTACGCTGGACCAAGCGAGACCGCACCAACTGGCCCGGTCCACAATGGACATTAAGGTAAATGGTCACGAAACAACCTGCCTTTTTGACTCTGGGAGCACGGAGAGCTTCATCCACCCTGACACAGTGCGGCGTTGCTCTCTCCCAGTCCTGCCTGCGCACCAGCGGATTTCTATGGCCTCCGAGTCCCAGTCGGCGGACATTGGCGGCTACTGCGTGGTGACACTCTTAGTAGACGGGACTGTGTACGATAATTTTAAACTTCTGGTCCTGCCCCACCTCTGCGCTGCCATTCTACTGGGGTTAGATTTTCACTGCCACCTTAAAAGTGTTACGATGGCGTACGGTGGACCCCTCCCCCCACTCACAGTCCGCAGCCAGCAGCTTCCAAACTGCCCGCCGCGCACCAGGTGCAACCTCTCCACACTCAGAGTCACCCCCCCCCACTGTTTGCTAACCTCACCCCCGACTGTAAGCCCATCGCCACAAAGAGCAGGCGATACATTGCCGGGGACAGGGTTTTCATTAAAACCGAAGTGGAGCGGCTCCTGAAGGAGGGGATTATTGAGGGCAGCACCAGCCCCTGGCGAGCCCAGGTTGTGGTCGTTAAGACCGGCGAGAAGCAGCGCCTGGTCATCGACTACAGCCAGACAATAAATCGCTACACCCTGCTGGACGCTTACCCACTCCCCCGCATAGCTGATATGGTCAACCAGATCGCGCAGTACCGCGTCTTCTCGACCATTGACCTGAAATCAGCGTACCACCAGCTCCCTATCCGCCCTGAGGACCGCCAGTATACTGCCTTTGAGGCAAACGGCCGCCTCTATCACTTCCTTAGGGTTCCCTTTGGCATCAGCAACGGGGTCTCCGTCTTCCAAAGGGAGATGGACCGGATGGTCGATCAAAATGCGTTGCAGGCCACTTTCCCATATCTGGACAATGTGACCATCTGCGGCCATGACTTGCAGGACCATGACGCAAACCTCAAAAAATTCCTCTGCACCGCCCAACTCCTGAACCTGACATATAACAAGGAGAAGTGCATATTCTGCACGACCCGCCTCGCCATCCTTGGCTGTGTTGTGGAACACGGAGTCATCGGCCCCGACCCCGACCGGATGCGTCCCCTTATGGAACTCCCACTGCCCCACTGCCTCAAGGCCCTGAAGAGGTGCCTAGGGTTTTTCTCCTATTACGCCCAGTGGGTCCCCTACTATGTGGACAAGGCCCGTCCGCTGATCAAGTCCACCTCTTTTCCCTTGACGGCAGAGGCCCGCTTAGCCTTCCACCATATCAAGGAAGACATTGCCAAAGCCACCATGCACGCAGTGGATGAATCCATCCCCTTCCAGGTGGAAAGCAACGCGTCCGACTTTGCCCTGGCCGCTACCCTTAATCAGGCGGGGAGACCCGTGGCCTTCTTTTCACGAACCCTCCAGGGCCCGGAGACCAGACACTCCACTGTTGAGAAGGAGGCCCAGGCTATTGTGGAGGCTGTGCGTCATTGGAGGCACTACCTGGCCGGAAAACGATTTACCCTGCTCACTGACCAGCGTTCAGTTGCTTTTATGTTTAACAACAAGCAGAGGGGCAAAATCAAAAACGACAAGATCTTGAGGTGGAGAACCGAGCTTTCCACCTACAATTACGAGATCTTGTACCGGCCCGGGAAGCTCAATGAACCCCCGGATGCTCTATCGCATGGCACCTGCGCCAGCGCGCAGATCGATAGACTGCGGGCCCTCCACAATGACCTCTGCCACCCGGGGGTCACCAGGTTCTTCCACTTCATCAAGGCCCGCAACCTGCCTTACTCCATTGAGGAGGTCAGGACCATGACCAGGAACTGCCAAGTCTGCGCTGAGTGCAAACCGCACTTTTATAGACCAGACAGGGCTCACCTGATAAAAGCCACTCACCCCTTCGAGCGCCTGAGCATTGATTTTAAAGGGCCTTTCCCCTCCTCCGACCGCAATGTGTACTTCCTCAACATTATTGATGAGTACTCCCGTTTCCCGTTCGCCATCCCCTGCCCGGACATGACCAGTGCCACGGTCATTAAATGTCTGAACGACCTCTTCACCCTGTTCGGTTTCCCCAGCTACATCCATAGCGACCGGGGCTCATCGTTTATGAGCGACGAACTCCGCCAGTACCTGCTCGCTAGGGGTATTGCCACAAGCAGGACCACCAGTTACAACCCCCGGGGGAACGGACAGGTGGAAAGAGAGAATGCGACAGTTTGGAAGGCCGCCCTGCTAGCCTTAAAGTCTAGGGGCCTTCCGACCTCCCGCTGGCAGGATGTGCTCCCCGATGCGCTCCACTCTATTCGGTCACTGCTCTGCACTGCCACTAACGCCACCCCTCATGAGAAAATGTTTGTCTTCCCAAGGAAGTCCACATCGGGGACATCGCTACCGCCATGGCTGACGTCCCCAGGGCCAGTCCTACTGAGAAGACACGTGAGGACCCACAAAACGGACCCCCTGGTCGAGAGGGTCGACCTCCTCCACGCCTACCCCCAGTATGCTTATATTGCGTACCCGGAAGGGCGGGAGGACACAGTCTCCATACGAGACCTCGCACCCTTGGGGGCCCCAGTAACCCACTACCCACTACCACCCTCCCCCACGATCCAATATCCAACCCCAGCAGACGGCACGCCTGGGCCCCGCGACCCGCTCGACACCCACGAGGACTACACACCAGTGCCCCAGCCTACGCGGGACTCGACGCCGGAAGCTTCACTACCCCTGCCGTCGCCACGTCGATCACAACGGCAGACAAGACCTCCGGAGAGACTCCAATACACAAACTTTTAATACACTTCACCCCGCCGGACTCATTTTTAAGCAAGGGGTGAATGTGGTAAACCACTGTTATACCTGCCTGTACGGGTGTTTGTATTCCACTGTGTACATGTCTGTACATGCCTCGGCTGACTCCTCCCACAAGTCCAGGTATAAAGGTGACTGCTCCACAGTCCCTCTGTATTCTGGACTGGTCGACCACTCGAGGCACACCTTCATTCTCTTGTTAATAAAAGCCTGTTAGTTACTCGCTTAACCTCAGTCTTTTGGGTAATTGATAGCGCATCAAGGAGGTAAAAGGGCATGTGTTGCATCTCCTGTGCTTGCACGGGAAGGTGCCAGGCGAAGGGGAAGGGGTGTAGGGGGTGATAGAGGAGTGGAGCAGGGTGTCGCGGAGGGAGCGGTCCCTTTGGAATGCTGAAAGGGGAGGTGAGGGGAAGATGTGTTTGGTGGTGGGATCACGTTGGAGCTGGCGGAAATGGTGGAGGATGATCCGTTGAATGTGGAGGCTGGTGGGGTGAAAGGTGAGGACAATGGGAACCCTATCATGGTTCCGGGAGGGAGGGGAAGGGGTGAGAGCAGAAGTGCGGGAAATAGAACAGACACGGTCAAGGGCCATGTCAACCACAGTAGAGGGGAATCCTCGGTTGAGGAAAAAGGAAGACATGTCGTGTCGAAAGCACTAGTATGGAAGGTGGCATCATCAGAGCAGATGCGGCGGAGACGGAGAAACTGGGAGAACCAAAAAAGATACCATTAGTTCATCGAATTATAGAGAAATTACAACACAGGACAGGCCATTTTGCGACACCCACCTGAGTTGGTATTTATCCTCCACATGAGCAGCGGTACTACTCACAGTGCCTGCTCGGTTCCCATATTTCTTTATCAAGTGTTGCTTTGATTTTTATCTCCTCATACCAGGCAACATCCTACTGAATCTGTACTGAACCCTCCTATTGTCCAACATTCTTCTCATAGTGTGGAGCCCAGAACTGCACGCAGTACTCCAACTGTGGTCCTACTAAGGTTTTATATAGATTCACTATTACATCTCATCTTCTATATTTCATACGTCTTGCCATAAAATCAAATATTCCATTATCTTTTTTATGGCCTATTTCACTTTTAATATCTTGCAAACCTAAACCCCCCCAAGTCCCTCTTTTCCCCATTCAAAGTGCAATTATTACTTTTTTTAAACCAAGATGTACCAGCTCATATTTACTGATGGGTTCTACCTTCCGAAGATAAAACCATTTTACATGAACCAATTTCAAGTTTAAAAAAGTTGCAGATGTGAATTAGAAAAATTACAGGAATCTAACCATACATATCTTTCAGAGTTGCCATGGCAACATCTTCACTTGATCACCTTAAAGGTAATTAAACAGATTCCTTTGAGATTTTACACAAATATTAGAACTGGTTATAAAGGCACAAACCAGCATCCTTGCAAATTGGTGGCACCTGAGCCATGGAAAAATATATAAACAATACACTGCAATTGGAGGGTCACTTGGTCTCAAGCTAAACTGGACTTGATCAACCACATTATGACTCACATATTCTAATTAATAAACATCTGTTTCTCATTTTATTTCAGACAGTATTTTTTTTACTTTGTTTATAACCGGAAATATTCCCCTTTAAAATAAAGTGTTACTTCTTCCTCCACCGATAGATGGTCTAGATACTATTAATATGATCACCACAACCTGAGATCAGTAGAATTAAAGTTTTAATTGGATAATGCCGCTCTGTGGGTTGAATATCTGGAAAACTAGATAATGTCTCCGAATATGGGCCATATGAATATGCAGATTTATGCAGTTAGTGCAATGACAAGGGTTATATTTAACTTTCAGGCTTTCCTGGGCTTTAATACATTGGTTTTCCTTCAGTATAATTGATTAGAGCATTGCAAGGAAGACCATCACAAACCTATTTTTTACGTATTGCTTTTCAAGAACTTTATTTCCTTTGCAGCTTTCAAAATAAGCCTGTGCTTCTACCATATGTCAGGCAAATATTTTCACTGACCCAAAGAATGAGCACAGTTACATTACAATTTACCAAGGTCCAAACAGTGCCAGACATGTCACGTGGTTTTTTTTTCAGCTTACAAATTAATCCCATCCCTGTTGCAACACGGGGCCTCATTCACATTGCTTATATAGAAGCATAGAAACAAAGAAGATAGGAGCAGGAGTAGGCCATTCGGCCCCTCGAGCCTGCTCCGCCATTCAATGAGATCATGGCTGATCATCCAAATTCAGTACCCTGTCCCTGCCTTCTCCCCATATCCCTTGATCCCTTTAGCCTTAAGAAATATATCCAACTCCTTCTTGAATATATTTAATGAACTGGCCTCCACCGCCATCTGTGGCAGAGAATTCCACAGGTTCACCACTCTCTGGGTGAAGAAATTCCTCCTCATCTCAGTCCTAAATGGCTTACCCCTTATCCTTAGACTATGACCCCTGGTTCTGGACTCCCCGGCCATCGGGAACATCCTTCCTGAATCTAGTCTGTCCAGGCCTGACAGAATTTTATAGGTTTCAATGAGCTCCCCTCTCAATCTTCTAAACTCCAGTGAGTATAAGCCCAATTGACACAATCTCTCCTCATACGTCATTCCTGCCATCCCAGGTATCAGCCTGGTGAATCTTCGCTGCACTCCTTCCATGGCAAGTACATCCTTCCTCAGATAAGGCGACCAAAACTGCACACAATACTCAAGGTGCGGACTCACCAAGGCCCTGTACAACTGCAGCAAGACATCTTTGTTCCTGTACTCGAACCCTCTCGCTACGAAGGCCAACATACCATTTGCCTTCTTAACCGCCTGCTGCACCTGCATGCTTACCTTCAGCGACTGGTGTACAAGAACACCCAGGTCTCTTTGCACTTCCCCTTCTCCCAATCTATTGCCATTCAAATAATAATCTGCCTTCCTGTTTGGATAACCTCACATTTATCCACATTATAGTGCATTTGCCATGTTTCTGCCCAATCACCCAACCTGTCCAAATCGTACTGGAGTTTCACAACATCCTCCTCACAGCATACCCTCCCACACAGCTTTGTGTCATCTGCAAATTTTGAGATACTACTTCCAATTCCCTCGTCCAGATCATTAATATATATGGTGAGCAGCTGGGGTCCTAGGACCGATCCTTGCGGTACCCCACTAGTCACTGCCTGCCACTCGGAGAACGACCCATTTATTCCAACTCTTTGCTTTCTATCTGCCAATCAGTTCTCTATCCAAGTCAATACCTTGCCCCCAATCCCATGTGCCTTAATTTTGCACGCTAATCTGTTATGCGGGACCTTATCGAAAGCCTTCATAAGTCCAAATACACCACATCCACTGGTTCTCCCTTATCTATTTTACCAGTTACCTCCTCAAAAAATTCCAGTAGATTAGTCAATCACGATTTACCTTTTGTAAATCCATGTTGACTTTGTCCGATCCTGTCGCTGCTTTTCAAGTGCTCTGCTATTACATCTTTTATAATGGACTCTAGCATTTTCCCCACTACCGATGTCAGGCTTACCGGTCTATAATTCCCCGCTTTTTCTCTACCACCTTTTTTGAATAGTGTGGTAACATTAGCTACCCTCCAATCCATGGGTACTGTTCGAGAGTTGATCGAGTTCTGGAAGATGACCCGCAATGCATCTACTACCTCCAGGGCTACTTCCTTAACTACCCTAGGATGTAGATTATCAGGCCCTGGGGATTTATTGGCCTTCAATCCCGTCAACTTCCCCAACACCATTTCCCTCCAAATACTGATTTCTTTCAGTTCCTCCCTCTCATTAGTCCCTATGTTCCCTGACATCTCTGGGAGGTTATTTGTGTCCTCCTTTGTGAAGACAGAACCAAAATATATATTTATTTGGTCTGCCATTTCTTTGTTCCCCATTATAAATTCCCCTGATTCTGACTGTAAGGGACGTACACTTGACTTCACCAATCTTTTTCTCTTCACATAGCTATAAAAGCTTTTACAGTCAGTTTTTATGTTCCCTGCAAGCTTACTTTCATAATCTATTTTCCCCCTCTTAATTAATCCCTTTGTCCTCCTTTGTTGAATCCTAAACTGCTCCCAATCTTCAGGTTTGCTGCTTTTTTTGGCCAATTTATATGTCCTCTCTTTGGATCTTATGTTATCCCTAATTTCCCTCGTTAGCCACGGTTGAGTCACATTTTTTGATTTATTTTTATGCCAAACTGGGATAAACAAATTCTGTAGTTCATCCATGCGATTTTTAAATGTTTGCCATTGCCTATCCACCATCAACCCTTTGAGTGACATTACCCAATCAATCCTACCCAACTCACATCTCATGCCATCATAGTTCCCTTTATTGAAATTCAGGACCTTAGTCTCTGAGCCAACTACTTCACTCTCCATCTTAATGAAGAATTCTATCATATTATAATCACTCTGTCCCAAGGGGCCTCGCACAACAAGATTGCTAATTAATCCTTTCTCATTGCATAATACCCAGTCTAAGATGGCCTGATCCCGAGTTGGTTCCTCGACATATTGGTCCAGGAAACCATCCCGTAAACACTCCAGGAATTCCTCCTTCACAGTATTGTTACTAATTTGGTTAGCCCAATCTATATATAGATTAAAGTCACCCATGATGACTGCTGTGCCCTTATTGCACGCTTCTCTAATTTCCCTTTTAATGCCATCCCCAACCTCTGCATTACTGTTTGGGGGTCTATGCACCACTCCCACTAACATTTTCTGCCCTTTGGTATTTCCCAGTTCTACCCATACAGATTCCACATCATCAGAGCTAATATCTTTCCTTACAATTGTGTTAATCCCCTCTTTAACCAGCAATGCTACCCCACCTCCTTTTCCCTTTTGCCTATCTTTCCTGAATATTGAATACCCCTGGATGTTGAGTTCCCAGCCTTAGTCCCCCTGGAGCCATGTTTCCGTAATTCCAATCATATCCTATTCATTTACCTCTATTTGCGCTGCTAATTCATCCACCTTATTACGAATGCTCCTTGCATTAAGACACAAAGGCCTAGAAATTCGGTGGGCTGCGCTACCAGTTAGCGCCTAAAGAGGGCACTCAGTGGCTTTAGCGCCTCTGGCCATGCCTCCCGTGAAATTTAGTGGGGCGCTAATGGCAGCGTTAGCCTGTAGCACTGCGCCGCCACCGATGATGTCGGTGTGCGCAGCGCCCAGCTACCACCCCGAACGCAATATTGGGTCGCGCCCCCCCCCCCGTAGCACCGGTCGCAAATCGCGACCGGTTCAGGGGGGCCTACCTGTGGCGGTAGTGGCGCAAATTAAAGGGGAGGTGCGGGGTGGCCAATTTTTTTGGTGGCCGCCTGCCAGCACCTCCTCGCGCTGCCCTCCCCGGCCTCCTGATCCCCCCCCCCGGGCAGTGCCGGCTGTGTCCCAAGAGCCTGGCACTTCTCCTCGGTGCCGGGCTCTTTTGCCAGCACTCGTGATCGCGCTGGTGCAGGCCCCTCCCCTTTAAGAAGGGGAGGAAGGCCTGCAGTATCGCAGTGCGATATTCAGTTTGAGCACCCCAAGAGGGACGCGGGGCGCCTCGAGCAGCGCCCCGCGTCCCTCTTGGGGCGCACAAACTGAATATCGGGCTGGCGCTCCCGGCTCCTTCCGGGGCGGGACCTCCGGCGCCCAGGCGAGCTTGGCGCCCCAAACGCGGCGTCACCGAATTTTTAACCCAAAGCCTTCAGGCTTGTTTTTTTAAAGCTCTTAGGCCTAGAAATTCAGTTGTCCGTGTTAGATCCGTGGTTCAGTGGATAAATATTTACACGGATGCTGTACATAAACAAACAACAGGGCCTAGAAATTCGGTGGGGTTAGCGCCCAATTAGAGGCGTTAGAGGGCCTTGCGCCGGAATTATAGCCGCGATCGAAATTGCGTTGGGCCCTACCATCGGCGTTAGCCGGTAGCGCTGCGCCGGCACCGATGACGTCATCGGTGTGCGCAGCGTCCCGGTTGCCGTGGTAACGCGGCCGGACGCCCAAATTCAGTTGCGGCCGCCTCGCCCGTGGCAGCCGCAACCAACGATTGTTCAACGGGATGTTGCAGCACGTAGCGCCGGCGCATTAAGGTGGAGCGGCGGCCGGCCGCTTTCCCGGCGGCCGCCTGCCCGCTCCTCCCTCCCCGGACTCCTCCACCACCCCCCCGTGGCACTGATGTGTGTGGCCCGCGAGCCCGGCACTTCTCCGAGGTGCCGGGCTCATTTGTCGGGCGAATCAACCGGTCAGCGGTCGGCTGCAGGCAGCTCCTCCTTAACAGAAGGAGGAGGCCTGCAGTACCCCAGCCTGCCGCACCGCATCGGGTGCCGCAGCGGGGGATTAGCGCCGCAAACCTGCATTCAGCGCCCATAGCGAGGCGCTGAAACCCTCCATTAGCGCCCGCAGCCGTCTGGGCGCGGGGCAGCGGCAATTATCGCGGGCGCAAAATTTCGGGCGCAAAAGCCCTGGCGGAGGCAAACCTAATTTCTAGGCCCAGGTCTTTACTGGAGGAGGGTCATCTCTGGACTGGGGTACAGAGGCATGCGCACAGCTTATATACCGGTGTGGTTACTGCCGGTACTACAGTATACAGGAGCTGTAAAAAGTAGTTCTGACTTAAAGCACATACACTACAATTCCTCCCTTTTTAGATTAATAATACCCCCTTAATATTCAAATAACAATTACATTTTTACATGTACATTCAATAATAAAAGTCCATTTATAGATTCAGTCTTTGTGGCGGCTTCCTGACCCTTTTGGGATAGCGCCTTTCCGGAGGTTCTTGTTCTTGGTGCAGAGGCGATTCTGACCCCTTTTCATCGGGTAGTTCATCGGGTTCCACTGCTACTGGGTCTGAAGTAGATGCTACCGGTATGTCGGGTTCATCCCCAGGTACTCGAGACATGGGGCTTACGCCTTCCTGTGACGCTAAGATCTGATCGACGTGGCGTCTCACAATGTTCTCCCCGACATCCACTGTGTACATTAATGGCCCCTGCCTTGTACATATCGTTCTGGGTTGCCACTTCTCTGTTCGATAGTCACGGGCCAAGACTGGTTGCCCTACATTGAAGCTCCTTGTCGGCTTCTCGTTGATGTGCTGGAATTGTTTGACCTCAACATTTCTTTGTACATTTGGTCTGAGCAAGTCCAGACGAGATCTCAACCTTCGGTTAAAGAACATCATGGCCGGGGTCTGGTTGGTAACTGCATGTGTCGCGTATCGGTAGGCTAATAAGAAATTGTCCATCTTATGCTGTAGTGGAATTTCCTCGTCGCACATGGTCTTTATCGCCTTCTTAAAGGTTTGTACGAACCTCTCAGCCAATCCATTGGTGGCTGGATGATACGGGGCGGATGTGTAATGCCTTACCCCATTCTTTTTCATGAATTTTTGGAACTCGTCGGACACAAACTGTGGTCCATTATCAGAGCAGATGTGCTCTGGCAAACCGTTTCTGGCAAATATGGTCCGTAGGACTGCAATCGTTTTCTCTGTAGTGGTTGAAGACATCTTTATCACCTCAGGCCACTTTGAATGAGCATCCACTGCTATTAAGAACATTGGCCTAGAAATTCAGTATAGCCACTTTTGGGGCGGTAAAGTCGGGCGGCCGCTAAAGTTTGCGCCCGGCGCAAAGCCGAGGCCACTTCGCCGATATTCAGTAGCATCGCCCTAAGAGGTTGCTGCAGCGCTAAAACTGGCGATGCACGACTATCTTTAGGCGCTAAGCCGGCGGTGCTGAGAGATACCGCCGAGGCCGGGCGCAGCGCAGGTGCGGTGATTTCTTCATTGACGGCAGACACACTGGCGTCGGCCATCTCTTAAAGGGGGAAGGGTCGATTTGTTTGGCTGCCACGCCCTGGACACTGCAGCCCTCCACCTAGGCCTGAGCACTGTTGCTGCAACTCTTTACCGCCCAGGACGATGCAGAAGGCCCGGGAGAGAGTGCTGCGCTTTAGCGAAGGTGACCTGAGGCTGCTGGTTAGCGCAGTGGAGCGAAGACGCCATGTTTTGTTTCCTGACAGTGGCAAGAAGCCGGGGCCCAGCGTCTACCGCAAAGCCTGGAGGGAGGTCTCCAACAGGGTGACATCCAACAGTGTGGTTGCCAGGAATCCTGTACAATGCAGGAAAAAGTTCAACGACCTCACTCGGATTGTCAGGGTGAGTACCCTTTCCAGTGTCCTCCTCATCCTTGCATGTGCACCTCACATTATGGACAAAGGGACCTGAAAGCCCTAATGGCCAGCCCTCATCCAGCAGCTATGGGACTGGCATGAACATCAATTGCACATTCTGCACTTTACACACTGTCCAAGCTATTCGACCATGGGAGGCAGTGCAGACAAGATCAGGGCTCCACAATGTCCAAGCTATTCGACCATGGGAGGCAGTGCAGACAAGATCAGGGCTACACACCGTACTTAGAGGCCGTCCTTTCTCTTGCAGGCCAAGCTGGCTAACAACAAGCGTAGCCAGATTGCGACCGGGGGAGGCCGACCTCAGCACCAAGAGCTCACCGACCTAGACCAGCGCGTGGAGCGCATTATGGGAGTCCATGTGATTGGCCCCGTTGCCACTGGAGATGCCGACCCTGTTCTGGGCACCAATGGTAAGGACATCACCTTTTGGACCTCTCTCGTTCCACTTGCGCATCAGATCAACATCCTTTGCCACTGTCCGACCAATGCGGTGAATGGCACCACTCATGCCTCCCTCGCTGATGCCCTGTCCTCACTGTAAAGCTACTCTTGTGCCTTCCTGTTTTCAGATGGTGAATCGCCAGGTGAGGAGGCGGCCCCTGAAGCTGCCAGTGACAGCCCCTCGGAAGAGGAGGAAGAGGAGGAGGAAGAGGTAGCCGGCCCATCAGTGGCACCCTCAGCCACGACAGCCCATGGCGATGTAGGGAACACGGCTTCCCTGGAGGGGAGCCTGGGGGAAGGGTCGGAGGAGAGTCAAGTTCCTGGGCCCAGCGGCCTGCAGCAACGCGGGAGGGGTGGGGAAGCTCGGCGGCCTTCTCCCCAGAGGGTGAGTGCGGCCTCCAGTCCTGCGACGGTCAGCGCAGAGGAGGTGCGCCTCCTAGAGGAAATGGCCGTTGACTCGGAGCGCAGGCACACGGAGCTCATGGGGGTAGTGGCACGGATGCCTGACTCCATACAGTCACTGGCTTGAAGTGTGGAGGAATTCGGGGCAGCACAGTCGGCGAGTCCCCAAGTGCTCAGTCGTGCCGTCCAGTCACTGGCTGGTCTTATGCGGTCACAGACCAGGGCAACACGGGCACTAACTGGTGCCACACTGGCTGCATCAGCCAGGCATCGCCAGGGCACCCGCCGCGCTGCAGCAGCCCAGCGGGCTGTCCTTCAGCAGTTTGCTGCGCATGCTGCAGTGCTGGCCCGGGCGACTGCCACTGTATCAGGCGACCAGCGAGCGCCTGCCATCAGCCAGCTTGCCCCCATTCCTGCAGCCGACACTGCCACTCCACCAGTGCAGCTGCCACCAGCTGCTGGACACAGTGATGCCGCCCAGCCACAGCTGCAGCAGTCACCAGCCGGCCCCTCGAGGGCCAGAGCTCGTGCAGGCCGACCCCCAAGGGCATCTGCCATCTCGCCATGTGCCCCTCAGGAGCCTTCCCCCAGCCTTGCTGCAGCCACTGGGCTCCAATTGAGGAGGAGCAGCAGGGCGGGCAGGGGCCGCACAAGTATGCGCAAGGCATCGCCCTCGCGGGCCAAAAAGTAGAAGGTGTGGGCAAATGTTTTGTTTTTTTGAAGGCCGAGGATGTTGTGTTTGTTTTTATGAAGGCCGAGGATGTTGTGTTTGTTTTTTAGGAAGGCCGAGGATGACAGCCATTTTTGTTTCACTGTTTTGTTAATCCTCTCGAGGTTGTGGGAGCGAGTTATGTGTCTGACTGTTTTTGGTTTTTTTTTTCTGTTTTTGTTTGTCATGTGCGAAGGGCACAGAGTTTGTGGAATAAACAATTTTCTTTATTCAGATTGTCCATGTTTGAACTTTGAAGTTTTTGTTGCCTTGACCGGCTGAGGGCTTGCGGAGCGGCTGCATTCATGTTCTTTCATTGGCACAAGCCATTCCCTGAGAGGGGGCCTAGAACCTACGTTCAATAAGCCGCAGACGGGCGGCCCTTGCACCTTGTGCCTCCCTCCTGTGCTGGTCCTCCTCCTCCTGAGGTGGTGCTCCAATCTGTGGTGGCAGTGCCTGAGTCCTGCGGATAGCCAGGTTGTGCAGCATGCAGCAAACGACCACGAAATGGGAGACTCGCTCCGGCGAATACTGCAGGGCTCCGCCGGAACGATCCAGGCAGCGGAACCGTTGCTTCAGGACGCCAATTGTTTGTTCGATGATGTTCCTGGTCGCTTGATGGCTCTCGTTGTATGCCTCTTCAGCAGGGGTCCTGGGCGCGCGGAGCGGGGTCATGAGCCAGGTACACAAAGGATAGCCTTTGTCCCCGATAAGCCATCCTCTTGGGTGAGGCTGTGCCTGGAACATGTCAGCCACAGTAGTCTGTCGCAGGATAAAGGCATCGTGGCTGCTGCCTGGAAAGCGGGCATTGACAGCTAGGATGAGCTGCCTGTGGTCACACACCAGCTGTACGTTGAGGGAATGGTAGCCCTTCCGGTTGCGGTAATCCTCGGCATTCTCCAGAGGTGCCCGCAAAGCCACATGCATGCAGTCAATGGCGCCCTGCACCATGGGGAAGCCCGCTATTCTTCCAAATCCCATTGCACGCTGTTGCTGCTTGTCCAGGGTCATGGGGAAGGAGATGAACTGACGTCTCCTTCTGAAAAGGGCATTGGTCACCTGGCAGATGCAGCAATGCACGGCGAACTGGGAGATGTTAGCAATGTCCCCAGCAGCGGATTGGAAGGAGCCGGTGGCATAGAAGTTGAGAGCCACCGTCACCTTCACTGCCACCGACAGAGACGTCCTGCACCTCAGCTGTGGCTGCAGATCTCTCTGAAGCAGCTGGAAGATCTCTGTGACCACCTCCCTTCGAAATCGCAGCCTCCTAACACACTGCTCGTCAGACATGTTGAGATAGGAGAACTGTTGGCGGTATACCCTGGGTGGGTAAGGCCTCCCTTGCCGACGCCTGTTGCCCCCTCTCCATCTAGCCAGGGCTGCCACTCTCTCAAGGCGTCTGTGAGCCCTTTGGACGTAATGCAGAAAGCCAGCGTTGACACCCATTGCAGCCCCCATAATATGCTGGCAAACAATGAGATATCAATGAAGGCAAAGACAATTGCAAAGCTGTGGCCTGAAGCCAGAAGTACCTGTCCTAGTGTTGGGCCAAAGCAGTAAGCTCTCTACCTTGGTCTCTCTCCAAAGATCCGTTTCACAAGAATGAGTGCTGCAAAATGGCAGCCTTTTATAGTGCAGGGGAAGTGCCCTTTAATTTGCGCTCCCCGCGGCCCGCATCGGCTGAGCACCGTTCCACTCAACAGTCGCTAGGGCTGCCACGCGCACAATGGGGCGGCGCGACTGAAGATCCGGTTTGGGGCGCACAAAGGGCGTTGCACGAGGAAATGACGTCATGATCTGCGCGCGCAGCTGAGCGCGTGCAAAGACTTTGCGCCAGCGCTAAATGTCTACTGAAGTTGGGGCGAGGCGCAGATCGCGCTGCGCCCGGGCACTAAGCGCCTAGCGCTCGACATCTACTCCTGCTAAGACCCTAACGGCTGGCGCAACCAACTGAATTTCTAGCCCATAGAGTCCATGAATGGACCAGCGAAATCAATGTGCACCCGTTGCCATGGAGAGGAGGGCCACTCCCATGGGTGTAGAGGGGCATGTGGTGGTGCATTTTGGACCTTCTGGCATCCTAAGCAGCTCTTAGTTAGGTCTTCGATTTGTTGATCGATTCCCAGCCACCACACATAAGCCCTAGCAAGGCTTTTCATTTTCACTCCCCTCAGATGACCTTCATGTAGCTCCTTTAGCACTCTCTCCCTTAACTTGGGTGGAATCACCACTCTGGATCCACACATCACTGTCCCCTGGCATACTAACAGCTGTTCTCTTCTGGATGAGAATGCTGGCAACAGTGAGTCGCCATGTGTTGGCCATCCCCTCACCGTCAATTCATATACCCGTGACAGCGTCGGATCATTGCGGGTCTCCTTCTCTATATCCGCGTTTGTTACTGGCAATCGTTCAATTATCGACGAATAAAATATCTCGATAGGGTCCACTGCTGGTGCTTCCTCCACCGTAGGCAGTGGCAGGCACGATAGCCCATCAGCGTTCCCATGCTGTTTCGTGCCTTTATATTCTATTTCATATTGATTCGCCCCTAGAAACAGGGACCATCTTTGTAACCACTGTGCAGTCATTACTGGCACGCCCTTCTTACGATTAAAGATGGAGACAAGTGGTTGGTGGTCAGTCAGCAAGGTGAACTTCTGCCCATGCAGATAATGGTTGAATTTTTTTACTTCCCATACTAGGCTGAGGGCCTCCCAGTCAATCTGGGCGTAGTCGCACTCGGCTGAGGTTAGTGACCGAGACGCAAAGGCTACTGGCCTCTCCAACCCGTCTGGGAATTTGTGCGACAGCACCGCTCCAATGCCATAAGGTGATGCATCACATGCCAAACGAATTGGTAGTGCTGGGTTGAAATGGGCCAACACCTCTTTTGATGTGATCAATTCTTTACACTTCTGGAAAGCTCGTCTACGTTCGTCATCCCACTTCCATGGTACCCCTGTTTGCAGTAGGGTGTTCAGTGGGTGTAATACCACAGACAAATTTGGTAAGAACTTGTGGTAATAGTTTACCAGCCCAAGGAACGACCTCAGTTGTGACACATTTTCCGGTGCTGGAGCCTTGACTACTGCCTCAATCTTGTCAGGGGACTTATGTAACCCCTCTTCATCGATGACGTGGCCGCAATACGAGATCTGTTTCTGGAAAAACTCGCACTTGTGGCAATTAGCTCGTAGCCCATATTCCTTTAATCTGGCGAGCACCTTCTCCAAGTTAGCGAGGTGCTCACCGTCATTTTCGCCCGTGACCAAGATGTCGTCCAAATAACACTGGGTCCCTGGAATCCCTTGCAGGACCTGATCCATCGCCCTTTGCCAGATAGCCGGAGCCGAGGCTACTCCAAACACCAGCCGGTTGTATTGATAGAGACCTTTATGGGTGTTGATCGTAAGGTAATGTTTCGAAGCTTCTTCTACCTCCATTTGCAAGTACGCCTGGGCTAGATCAATTTTGGTGACGCGTTTACCACCAGATAGCGAGGCGAAAATATCCTCAATTCGTGGAAGCGGATATTGCACCGTGTGAAGGACTGGGTTCACTGTCACCTTAAAATCCCCACAGATGCGGACCTTCTTTGGTTACCCAGGCGTATTACTCAACGACCTCTTCATTACAGGAACGATGGGTGTAGCCCACTCGCTCCAGTCCACTTTGGACAGTACTCCTGAACGTTCCAACCCTTCCAGCTCTGCTTCGATGGCTGGTCTGATCGCATAAGGCACTGGTCTGGCCTTCAGAAACTTTGGGCTTGCATTATCCTCTATTTTAATTGTTGCTGTTATTCCTTTTAGTGTTCCTAGTCCCTCCTGGAACACTTCTTTTGCGCCAGTTAACATTTTTGACAGTTGTCCAGGTGTGACGTCATCATCCTTTTTGGCCTCCACCTTCAGTGCCTGTATGGAATGCCAATCTAAATATAACTTCCGGATCCATTCACGTCCTAGCAGGGATGGTCCTCCATTTGGCAATACATATATATCCATTTTAGGTATTTCCTGACCTTTATATGTCACTTTCACCCTTATTTTTCCTTTGGGGTAGACTTTTTGCCCCGTATACGTCTTCAAGACAATCTCTGTAGCTTTCAAGGGTATGTGTGAAAATAGCCGCTTGTAGTCTCTTTGATTTATGACTGTTAGAGCTGACCCTGTGTCCAATTTCATTTCCACTTGGACTCCGTCTATCTTGAGTGTAACCCAGATAGTCTGGTGATCCTCCATTTCAGTTACGTTATGTAGTTTCAGACAACCCAGCTCCTTGCTTCCGGAGTCTGTGTCACTTTTCTGTTCGTCTGAACCACTGCCCATCACCTGGTGTACCTTTTTGTACTTCTCCTGTGGAGATTTCTTACTGTTGGTTTTCTTCCCAGACCTGCAGACTCTTGCTATGTGTCCTGCTTTCCCACACTGTCTGCACACTTGGTCCTTGAACCAACAATCTTTCTGGTCATGTGTTGTTCTGCCGCAGCGATAGCACTTCCCTGCTCCATAGGTCATTTCGTTGGTGCCGTATTCTTGCGGTCTCCATTGTATCTCTGCAGCGCCCCTTGCGGCTGCTTCGTGTGATACTGCCATATTGAAAGCTTTGTCCAGCGTAAGGTCCTTTTCTGATAGAAGCCATTTCTGGGTTCCTTCACTTTGTAGCCCACACACAAACTTGTCCCTTAACGTGTCTGCTAGTCCCGCTCCAAACTGGCAGTATTTCGATAGCTTGCGCAGTTCCGTTAGGTACTCAGCATTGCTTTCGTCTTTGTGTTGGTTCCTTTTATGGAACTTAAATCGTTCTGCTATCAGCAGCGGTGTGGGGTTTAAGTGGTCCTGTAGGATTTCTACTATGCTTTCAAAATTCTTGTTTACCGGCTTCTCTGGGGTTATTAGATTTCGCAGTAACCCATAAGTTTTTGCACCCATGGAATTTAACAGAACCAGTGCTTTATTAGCATCTGGCACTTCATTCGCCCTGCAGTACACCTCAATACGTTCCACATATGTCGCCCAATCTTCAACTTCATTGTCGAATGTAGAGATACTGCCACTCTTCGGCATCCTTGGTTGTGCATTAACTATCCCCAATGGCGCCTCCTGCGCTTCCCCTTCTTCTCCGCTGGCACAAAATGGCGTCTCCTGCGCTTCCCTTCCTTCCCGCGCTCGCCTGTCTTCTCCGCTGCGGCTTCACAAATTGGCATCTCCCGCGCTCTTCCTTCTTCTCCGCGGCTCAATGGTGCCTCCCGCGCTCTCCCTGCTTCTCCGCGGCTCAATGGCGACCCTGCGCTCTCCCTGCTTCTCTGTGGCTCAATGGCGTCTCCCCTTGCTTCACCCCGCGGACCCTGATCAGCCCGTGATCCCTGGATGTGCTCTGCGCATTCTTCTCTTGATATTTGTTGACGCCGCTCAGTCTAGAACCCGGCTGTTTCTTACCCTCTCTCTCTCCGGTTTGCAGTATTTTTCCTCGATGCCGCTTGGTGATCAACCCCCGGCTGCGCCCTGCTCTCTTCACCCTCTTTCTTACCCCGTCGACGCTGCCCGGCTCGCTCTCTCTGCCGTCGGTCGGCTCCAGCCGCCGCTGCTCGGGAAGGGTCTGCTTTGGACCTGTCGTCGGTCTCTTACTGTTCGTTGTGGCTGGGGAACCAAGCCCGGCTCTCCACAGCCTCCGCAGCGAAGTTGGATCTCTGCCTGACTGCTGGACGGTTGCTCGCGGTCAACGCCCGTGTTCCTGGACTCGACTATTTTTTATTTTTTATTTTTTTTATGTTGCATGTAGATTTGCATCAACACTCGTCACCACTGTTAGATCTGTGGTTCAGTGGATAAATAATTACACGGATGCTGTACATAAACAAACAACAGGTCTTTACTGGAGGAGGGTCATCTCTAGACTGGGGTACAGAGGCATGCGCACAGCTTATATACCGGTGTGGTTACTGCCGGTACTACAGTATACAGGAGCTGTAAAAAGTAGTTCTGACTTAAAGCACATACACTACAGTTTGCGCCAGCGGTTAGCGCCTAAAGAGACCGAGAATTGGGGCGTTACCCAATGTTGGGGCGGGCGCAATGAAGATAGCGACAACTCCCATATTGACTATACATTTAACGCCTGCACTAAGTGTTTGCGCGCACCCGCGAGCGCAAGCAGATCATGATGTAATTTCAGTGTGCAACGCCTTTTAGGGGCGCCTGAGCGGATATTGGGTGGCGCCCGGAGCCTTTACGCCTAGTGCTATTAGTGACAGTTCGAAGGAGCATTAGCAGGCCCTTCTCAGAGTCGGGGGGTGCTATTTAAAGGGGACAGCTCTAGTATAGAAGCTTCAGCCACTTGGCCTGTTCATTGCGATCGTTGGTGGAGAGATTTGATGAGCTACTGTGGAGCAAAGTTTTTGGAATTTAGCATTACAGTACTTGGGACCTTCAAACCTGTCCGGAGCAGTTGGAGCACTAGACCTAACAGCCTTTTGACCAACTGGCATCGGAATGGGAGATGCTTTGGAGGGCGACCGCCTCATGGCCGAACACTAGGGGCAGAGAGACGGCGGGAGAGAGGGCTGGGATTGGCCAGAAGGAGGAGGGGCAATGGAGGTCGGCAAATCCGAGGGTATGCTGCGAGGGTCTTTAGGCACCAGGTGTCATACCTTGACATGTCGGAGGAGCAGTGTGTGCGAAGGCTCCGAATCGGGAGGGACGTTGTTACTGAGCTGTGCCACCTGCATGCTGAGGATCTGCAGCCGCGTCTACGGTGCAGGGCCTCTCTGTCGGTGGCCGTTAAACTGACTGTTGCCCTCAATTTTTATGGCAACGGATCCTTTCAGTCAGCCATTGGGGACATTGCGAATATCTCTCAGGTTGCAGTCCACTGTTGCATCCGGCAAGTTACAGCTGCCCTTTATAGGCGAAGGCGTCAATTCATCACCTTCCCTCTGACCATGGTGAAGCAGACGGAGCGCGTGCAGGGCTTCGCTGCTATTGCGGACTTTCCCATGGTGCAGGGGGCGATTGACTGTACACACGTGGCTTTGAGGGCGCCATTCCAGAATCCTGAGGACTTCCGCAGCCGCAAGGGGTTCCACTCCCTCAACGTGCAGCTGGTCTGTGACCACCGCCAAATCATCATGGCAGTCAATGCCCAATTCCCAGGGAGCAGCCACGGTGCCTTCATCCTGCGGTAGACCTCAGTTTGTTACCTTTTTGAGGGGCCGGCTCGACCACGAGGCTGGCTTATTGGGGACAAGGGCTATCCTCTCTGCCCATGGCTGATCACACCACTCCGTGTGTCCGCCACCCCAGCAGAAGAGCTGTTCAACAGCAGCCATCAGGCGACCAGGAACATTGTAGAGCACACTATTGGTGTGATCAGAAAGTGTTTCCGATGTCTTGACCATTCGGGGGGAGCCCTGCAGTAGTCGCCGGAGCAAGTGGGTCACATCGTCGTCGTCTGCTGCATACTCCACAACTTGGCGATTCGACGCACCCAGCCAATTCAAGCTGTCCCTCAACGACCAGCAGAGCAGGCGGTCGAGGAGGAGGAGGAGGAAGAGCAGGCGGAGGAGGAGGAGGAGCATGCGGACGAGGAGGAGGAGGAGGAAGAGGAGGAACATGGAAGGGCTCCTGAAAGTGGAAGGGCCATCCGTCAGAGGCTCATGAGGACTCGTTTCGAGGCCCCTCTGGTGGAATGATGAGTGCCTTTACTCTTGCGCACTTTGGATGTTTGAAAGCCTCTGCAGGCCAGCATCACTGTAATTAGTCACGTGCACCATAGCACATTAAAACTTCTCTTTATTGTCACAAAAGTCTTTCATTACAGCAAAACAACATCATGTCAACAGAAACCATAACTAACAAAATAACAGTTAACTCTTCGGCAAAGCCGCAAAACTAAACAAACCATTTCCAACAATTACAACAGGTGAGGGTGTCCTTGAATTTGGCCAAGGAAACGTCTCAGCACCTCCCTCTACTGCTGGCCCCTTGATGGAGAACGACTTCTCTTTCGCGGACGGCCCCTTCCCTCCCTGCTGCTCCTACGTAATTGAACCCCAGTGGTGGGGTGAAGGCTGGGGGACGCCTGCTGACTGTGTGGAAGCGCAGAAGCCCCTGAGGGACGGCCTGGCCGACCTCTGGGTTTGGAGGATGTGGACGCAGGATGCTTGATCTGAGCATGGCTGGAAGCAGTGTGCACTGCAGGTGGTGGCAGCTGCACTGCAGACGTACTAGCGCTGGCATGTGCAATGGTCACCTGCCGAGAGAGGACACCTGCACCATGGTCAGACGACACACTGGCTCTCTGAGGGGTCTGGCTCGGCTCATCCGCCACAATCGCATGCTCCACTGATTCCTGGCCTTGTATGGGACTGGAAGGGCCCGGGGTGATCCTAGCTGATGCAGATAGGGTGGCTGCAGTGAGAGTTCGCTTTGCCTCAATCTGGGTGTGGACGAGGCCGGCAAGTGACTGCGTGGCAGCAGTGAGGACCTGTGAGCCAGGTGCCAGTGCTTTGGAGAAGCCCTGGACAGTTCTTTCCATTGCTTTGGACAAGGCCGGTGCCGACCGCTCCACTGCCTCGGACAAGCCCTGGACAGACCTTTCCAGGGATTGTCCGAAGCCCTGAACAGTCCTTTCCATAGCGGCCTCAAAGCCCTGGACAGTCCTCTCCATTGTTGGCCCGAAGCCCTGGACAGTCCTCTCCATTGTTGCCCCGAAGCCCTCGAGAGTCCTGTCCATTGTTGCCCCGAAGCCCTGGAGAGTCCTCTCCATTGTTGCCCCGAAGTCCAACACACTCTTTGCCAGTGTATCTATTGACTGAGGCATCCTCCCCACTGCAGCCATCAGCTCAGTGTGCCTGAGCCGGGCCTGGGTGCTCATTTCAGCCAGGCAACGCACCTCCTCTGCACTCTGTGCAGCAGTCATCACTACCTGCCTTGCCCTCCGGGGAGACGGTGGCCGAACTTGCCTACCCCCCTTGCGATGCTGCATGCCGCTTGTTCCAGCAACTGGCTGATCCTCAGAGCCCCCACCCTCCCCTCCAGGGAACTACTATCCCCAGTCTGTAGATGTGTATGCTCCCCTGAGATTGGAACGGATGGTCCGGCTTCCTCCTGATCCCCGCCTCCAGAGGCACTGGCACTGGCAGCTTCAGGGCGTTGAGCCTGAGTTGGTGATGCATCATCTGAAAGCAGGGAGGTGGAAGAGTGGCTTTAGCAAAAGGACAGGTTGGCGGAAAGGCATGCCAGATTGCGGCAAGGCTCTGACATGGCTGCACACTGAGGAAGCATGCTGGCGGGGGGACCAAGTGGAAGGAAACAGCTGAAAAAGGAAAGAGCCTTACCCTCGCTGTCGGAAATGGGGTCGGCAGCTGCAGTGGTAACAGGACCAGACAGACGTCCTCCAAGAATCTGGTGCACTCTCTCCTCGAGATCCGTCAGAGTGACGACTTGTGGAGGCCCGCCACTGGTTCGAGTCTGCTCCTTTCGCATCGCCGCCAGCTTGGACTGCAGGGGAAAGAAGGGGAAGTTCTGTAACATGAGGCCTTGAGAGATCATCGCATGCCCCCCATGGTGCAAGAGCCCTTACATGAGGCCTTGAGAGATCATCGCATGCCCCCCATGGTGCAAGAGCCCTTACATGAGGCCTTGAGAGATCATCGCATGCCCCCCATGGTGCAAGAGCCCTTACATGAGGCCTTGAGAGATCATCTCATGCCCCCCATGATGCAAGGGCCCTTACATGTGGCCTTGAGTGAAATGTCCATGTGTGTGCCCAGAAAGGGCCATGGGTGCTTGCTGACAGATGGCCATTGGGGCATCATGGCAACAGGGTGCTCGAAGTCAGGTGCAGATGGAGGGAATCAGAAGTTTGCATAACCAACACTCACCCTAACGACCCGAGTGAGGTCGTTGAATTTCTTCCTGCACTGAACAGGGCTCCTGGTCACCATGCTGCTGGAGTTGACCCTCAGAGAAACCTCCCTCCAAGATCGCCGGTAAGCCTTTTGATTCGGCCTCTTGCCATTGTCAGGATACAGAACATCTCGACGGCGCTCAACTGCAGACACCAAATGGTCCAGAGCCTCAGTGCTGAAGCGCTCTGCTCTCTGTCTCACCTTCTCCATCCTGAACAAGTTTCTTGCGCCAGAGAAGGGCGAGCGCCGATTCTGAGGCCTACAGGGTGTTGAGTGTGGCAGCTCAGGCTGACTGACCCACCCCTTTAAGAGCCGGCCGGCGCCTGGAAGTCTCGTGGTTTCCGGTAATTGAGATCACATGCGCTGCGCCCGTCCGCGCCGATATTGGGTAGCGCCTGAACTTTTGCACCTTAGGAGCCCTGTGCAACGTCTGAGTTCGCGCCTCAATCCCCTTTGGGGGCGATGCAACCCAATATCTCGCCAGGCAGCGATAAGTTTCGTCTGGCTATAAACTTTGCGCAGCGCCAGTTCTAACGCCTCAAGCGGGGCTATACCCAATTTCTAGGCCTTAGACTTTTTAGAATTATTATAAAGAGCTAATGGTTGTTTAAAATCAGAGGGTGGTTCATTCCCCACAGCTGGGAGTTCAAACCCCTCACCAGATCTTGAACGCGTAATCCAGCGCAGGACTGAGGGAGCCATGCATTGTCAGAGCGGCCACATCTCCCAGATGAAGCATTGAATTGTTCGTCTATTGAGGTGGACATGAAAGATCTCATTGCACTATTCAAAGAAAAGCAGGGAGTTCTCCTGGGGGTCCTGGCCCACATCTCTCCCTCAGTCAACGCCTTTAAAGACAGATTCATTGGCGATTCATCTCATTGGCTGTGTGCAAATTGCCTGCCACATTCGCATATATAATAACAGAGATTGCACTTCAAAAGTCATTTATTGGCTGCAAAGTGCTTTGGGGCATCGTGAGGATGTGATAAGTCATTATCTAAGTTAGGGTGCGATGGTTTTTTACTTTTTTGGCCAGATCATCCAGGTTATATGAATTGTGAACAGCACACACTGTACACAAGCTCACAAATGAAAATAATCACCACAGATACCAGTCGCTAAGCTGCTCAGCATTGGATTTATAATTTCTTCCCTCCCCTCATTGGACCCCCATTTCCTCTGTCCACATTAGGCCATCAGCAAGACCACTGTGTTACAGTTCACATGGTGGAACAGATGTGATCTTAGAATGTAATTGCCAAATCACCAGCAAGAATCGCATGTAATAAAAACGGAATTGAACTCATTCAGTTACCATAAACCAATGGCTCTAATTATAAGTGGACAGAATCGTGGGAATGTGATGCAAAAATGCTGGTAAAAGATTTGGAATGCCAAGTAATAAGATTGGAATTGGACCTTTTCAGTCACTGTGAGTGACGAGCTTTGTTGCATTGGCGATTGAGACATATACCCAGCACCAGACTCCACAGAAAAATGATCTCATCCACACAGACTCACCACAAAAGATAAATAAAGCCATGTAAATATACTCACACTAGCACTCACTCCCAAACACTGACACCCACCATGATAAATCAAATTCTTAGCAGAACAACTGGACCTGCTGGATTTCTTTTTTTTAATAACCTATTCATTTTTTATAATATGGAGACCAGAACTGTGTTCAGTACTTTAAGTGTGGTTTAATCAAGGTGCTATACAAGTTTAACATAACTTCTCTGATTTTCGATTCTATCTCTCTGGAAATGAACCCTGGGGGGTAATATCCAGTTGCTTTGCGCCTCCCATTTGCACCACAAGGAGGCGCTAACGGGGTGCAAAGCAAGTAGCGCCCGGATACGGCGCCGCTAACACCTCCCGTCAAATTCAGAGACGTCATCGTCTTATGCAGCGCCACGCTTGCGCCCCGGCCGCAAACTTGGGTTGCGCCCCCTGACGTACCGCCGGACGCTATGTCCAACAGGGTCAGGGGGACATAAGTGCAGCCGGGGCGGCGATATTTAAAGGGGAGGTGCCAGCGGCTATGTTTTCCACCTGCCCCCTCTGCCCTCCTCCCATGGGGTGCCGGCCACGATCGGGCAGCCCAGCACGCTTGTTGAGTGCCGGTCTCTTTTGCTGGCACCCCGCTCCCTGGTGGCCCAGCTGGGCCCCGGTTTGCGCTGCGCAAGGCCCCTCCCCTTTAATAAGGGGAGGGAGGCCGGCAGTACTGCGGCGCTACGTGCCGCCGCGATATTGGGCTGGAGCGCCCCAAGAGGGAGGGGGAGCACTTCCAGTAACGCCCCGCCTCCTGCTTGAGGCGCTACCATCCAATTTTGGCTGTGGGGGCGCTAACTTTTTTGGGCCACTAAGATAGCGCCCCGGCGAAGTTAGCACCCTAAAGGGGGCGCGACCCAATTTTTCCCCCCTGGTGCTTTGTCTGCTTTTTCATGGTCTTATTAACCTGTGTCGCTACTTTTAGTGATTTGTCTATCTGTACCCCTAGATCACTTTGTTCCCCTTATTTTCCAAGGTGTATGTGGCCTCTTTATTCTTCGTACCAAAATGTACCACCTCACACTTCTCTGAAATTAATTTGTCAATTACATACCCATTGTGCAAGTTTATTAATGTCTTGTATTTTGAACAACAAAAGTGCTGAAAATGAAATATACTGGGGCCTGAAAATGTTATTTAAATTCAATGGATTGCCTCTTCTTAAGGTTCAAACAATTTCTGCAATTGGACTTCAATATTCAGCAGAATGTTTAAAACAGAGATGGGTGAACATGAATTCGACCAGTTTATCCATGCCAGAAAAACTATTTGAGCAATATTATTTTGTAAAGAAAGGGCTAAATCAAGCTAAATGTTCAAATTTAAAACTCCTGGAATGTCACACCTTAGGTTTTCAACAGTTCATAACTGTGCCTCTTGAAGGTCTATCAGAAAACTGCAAGTCATTCGTCCCCTCTAAAAGTAAAAATAAGATATAAATGACTCATTTTACTACTCAGAGAAATCCACTGCATTATAAATTGTCCCTCTCATTTGAAACAAGGTAAGATTGATGGTTAATTGTCTGGGTCGTAATGAAAATCCCATCCACTTATTAATCACAGGGTCATTATTATATTTAATACAAGTATGAGGCATAAATCCATGCCCTGAAGAATTTGCAATTACCTGTGTTAAGAATCACAGCAACATGGTATTTTGTAAAGGACGTATTATAATCTAATGGCTGCACTGATGTTGGGAAGTCTGTAATGGAGCAATTACAGGAAAAAGACAAAAACACCCACAAGTGAACTGAATGACTTGTGAGCTTATGGGTGTCATACTGGGTGCACTCACCAGAAGATGTAGTTAATGTTATCCTGCTCAACAAATTGCATGAATAACTTCACAGAACGTCTGAAGATTGATTTATTATTTCAAAACATAAGGTTGATGTGATCTATTATTTGAAATGGTGTTTTGAAAACCGCCTGACATTTTAAAGGTGAAATTATGCAGAGCTGTTGTGACAGCTGAAAGGATTTTTTCTTTAAGGAGGTCACATTTAGCAAGTCAGCACGACCATGGCTTAAATCTCAGATGAAAAGTATCAAGCACACAGAGTATGCGGATTCGTGCTGATAGGCTGAGAGAGTCAAAGACTTGCTTCTAAAAGTGTGTATTTGTTAAATGTATAGCACCCTCTTCATAGCCTCATCTGAGCAAAGAATCGAAGGCTCTATTTCACATTCCCCAAACTGGCTAATCTCTCATGGCATTGCTCATGAGTAATCTGGGTTACAGGTGCGACGTTTTAGCTGCTAAGAGTTGATTAAACTGAATTGTCCCTTTAACACCACTGCTCAGGTACTCAATGTAAGGAGGATGTCTAAGCAGATACATTGGGCTGGATTCTAACTCAGGTGCGGGATGGTGTCGTGTTATCCGCATTTCGTGTTATCCACCCGAATCTAAATGGATGTGGGAGATTGATGCAATTTTAACTTATTGTCCAATTGATTTCCAACATGTGGGAACCCTTGGCAAATGGGTTTTTCCTGACTGAAAGTCGCCTCCGATTATGTCATCATTGCTGCTGCATTTAAGGTCTACAGCAAGCCTTGCTTCTTCTGCAGACTGCCAAGCTTTTTGCCTGTCGAGTGTGAGAGACCTGCAGGAAAGATGACTAGCGGGAGACCTAGATCAGCTCCTCGTTTTAACGAGGTGGCCCTGCAGGCATTAGTAGAACCTGGATACAATGCCACAAGAGATTTCATGACCTTCTCCGCACTGGAAAAGTGAGTATGATTTTCCCATCACACTCAATCTGATCCCCATTGCCTTTCCTCACCAGCACTCAGCTTCAGCAATCTCTTCCTCCACATCCCACTTGACACTGACATCCATGCACCCTTACCCATTCCCTTTCTCTCTATGGTCACATTCCCATAACTATTCGACTATGCAGCCCTCACACTCCCTATCACTGTGATGCTATGCAAACAACTGACAACACACAGGGAGAGCCCTTGGTCTTGCCACCTCGCTCCATCTTTGTCTCCTTCTAAGTATATATGCTATGGAATCTCTACACTCACTCCTTCATTCTCAATTAACCTCTACTTGTCTCCCTCATTGCAGGAAAAGAGAGCTCACAATAAAAGAGAGCGGGCAAGGACAGGAGGAGGGACAGCCTCATAAGCCCACCTGACCCCCTGGGAGGAGGTGGTCCTGGAAATCGTGGGAGTAGAGGAGGATGCGCAAGTGGGGGATGGACAGATGGGTGCAACACAGCAAGCTGGTGACAGAAAAGTTTCCCATCTCTCTCATTGGCATTGCATGAGTCGCTGATAATGATTTTGAAGCTCTAACAGATGGACTTATGATCATCTGCAATATGCAATGTGCATGTAAACTTGGCATCACATCTCTGACTCTTTCCTTTACTCCCCCACAGGACCATCACAAGCATCCGTCCCCACTAGCCTGGAAGAAGAGGCTGAGCAGCCAGGCTTCTCAGAGGAAGCTGTAAACTCTGAGGGCGCAGCGTTAGCAGAATTCAGTGCACACAGCACCAGCGTAGACACTCACACCTTGGTGGGACCTTCGGGACATAGATTAATGTTGTCACCTGGTGTATCACAGCTCACAAGTGAGCATTAGCAGATTGTGGAGACAGGGACAGCAGTGGAGAGTCCTAGTTGGAGGGCGCAGGACTCTGCCAGCTCGGCTCAGCTTCATGTCGACCCTCTGCCTCTGGTCCATCCATAAGATCAGTGGTGCTGGAACTCCAGGAACAGATGGAGGAGTCTCTGGCAGGTTTTGTCTCCAGGGTCGCTGCAAGTGTGGAGCGAATGGAGGAGTCCATAGCGACCATGAGCAGAGCCTTTGTGGAGTCATTGGCGCATGAATGCATCATGACAGAAAGGATGGCAACCTCCCTCGAATGGATGGCAACAGTAGATGAGAGGATGGCTTCGGCCATGGAGGAGATAAGTTGCCAGTGTGCTGAAAACATGGTGAGTCTTCATAATAGAATAACATCTCTGGAGGAGCGATGGTCATCTATTGAGCTGAGAAACCAGACCTTCATGGAAGTCCTTCTGAGTAGGACTGCCATTGCAGATACGGGTCCCCATGGCCTCCCTGATGTGCAGCAAGGTGCTCTCCAGCCACTTGCAGGCGCTGAGGGGGACCTGACCCATGAGAGGGAAGTTGGTGGCAGACATCAAGGAAGTGGGGGCTCCTCTCCAAGCACTCACACTTCCATACCACTGCAGAGACCTCGGTCAGAGCCCCACCGGATTCCACATCCAACTGAGATCGGCGTCTCAACCCCTGCACAGCCGCAGGAGCAGCAGACTGTTGGCAAGCCCTCACAGGTTCGCAACCCCAGAGGACACCCGCCAAAGGTGTCGAGACAGGAGCAGCAGCAACGTGAGCAAGGGGCCTCCACATCTGCTGAAGCCACAGGGGAGCCACTACGTAGGAGCACGCATAAGAGAAATAGTCACAAGGGTAGTCACTTGGGTGAAATGTTGTGCTTATTGTAAAAATGCCATCAGTTGGCTCTTGTGCATAAAAATTCTGATGGCAACTGTTGCAGTTGTGGCGTGTGTCATTTCGCAAATGGGACTTTCACATTGAGGGCTTAGGATTACTTGCAACTGTCAGTATGCTGGTCAAATAGCTAGGAATCAGCAGGGTCTTGGCCATTGTCGATGCTCAGGCAAGAATCTGCGAGGCAAAAGTGCTTGATCGGCTAGGCTAGGCAAATCTGGCCAAGATGAGTGCGGTCCTTGCATCCCGGGCAGCAATGTTCTTGTGTAATGCTGCCGCTGGTTGATGGGCCTCTGCAGGATGTGCATTTTCGCACTCCTCCTCATCTGAGGAGAGTATGTGAGGAGCCACTTGGTCCTCAGGAATCTGCAAGCCACGACGCTGTGCCATGATGTGAAGTGCACAGCAAACCACGATGATTCTGGAGACCCTGGCTGCTGAGTACTGCAGGGCTCCACCTGATCTATCCAGGCACCTGAAGCGCATCTTCAGCAAACAGATCGTTTGCTCGATTATGGCTCTGGTGGACATGTGGCTGGAGTTGTAGCGCTCCTCAGCTTCGTTGGATGGGCTCCTCAACGGCGTCATTAGCCACGTCCTCAGGGGATAGCCCTTGTCTCCAAGTAGCCATCCGTTAAGTTGGTCTGGTGGACTGAATAGCGGAGGCACACTAGACTGGCGCAGTATGAAGGAGTCATAGCAACTGCCAGGGTACTTGGCACAATCATGCAAAATTTCCTTCTTGTGGTCACACACCAGCTGAACGTTAAGGGAGTGGAAGCCCTTGTGGTTGACGAAAATACCTGGATTGTGATGGGGTGCCTTAAGGGCCACATGTGTGCAGTCAACGACACCCTGCACCCTTGGAAAGCCTGCCAGATAGCTAACACTTGTTCGATCCTTGGTGAAATGGATGTGATTGTACGCGATGGCAAAGAGGGCATCAGTTACCTGCGTGATGCAAGTGTGTGCGGCCGCCTGGGAGATGCCGCTGATGTCTGCTGCTGATCCCTGGAATGAGCCTGAGGCAAAAAAGTTGAGTGCGGTGGTGACTTTGATGGCCACTGATAAGGATTGCCCACCTGGTCCTCTGGGCTGCAGGTCTTGTTGTAGCATTGCGCAGATGTCACCCACTACCTCTCACGAAAGTCAGAGCCGCCTTTGGCACTGCTGCTCAGACATGTTGAGGTAGTTGACCCTGTGTCTGTAGACCCTGTTTGGAGGGTATCTCCTGTGCCGACGGGCTTCCATGCGCTGGCCCCTTCTGGCCTGTGCAGCTTCAGGTGGGTGAGCAGCAGCCTGGCGCTCCTGTTGCTGCTGCTGTTGTTGGTGCTGCTGTTGTTCCTGGCTCTGCTGGTGCCGCGGCTGGTGCTCGAGCTCATCTAATGCCCAGAAGGGAAGGAAATAAATGGCTCCCATGCTTCTGGTATATGCCTCAGTTGAGGATGCGCTCAGTGAGGGTGGCGAGAGGGATTTCCCACGAGGTCACACTGGAGATGGGTGTCAGGCTCCAAACTTCCACAGCTGTGGTTATACCTTCTCAAAGTTTCCCCAGACCTGAGACAACAAAGTCCTGCCACCTGCAAATGATGGCTGATCAAATCTCTTCTTTAATGGTTGACCTGCAGCTGATAGTCAGCAATCCAATAGTGCTCCCGCCAGGTTTCACCATCGTTTTTCCCACCAGGCGTGTTTCACGTGGGAAAAGGGTTAAATTCGCAAGAGCCTTTCAAAATAGGATTATAGAGGCTATTTAGTGCTTGTTAAGGGCCTTAACGTCCTATCCCGCCTGTTGGAGGCAGGATGGAGTCGGGACCATTAGACACGACTGAGTTAAATTTGCTCGGAGTCGGGAACCAGGCGAGGTGGTGGTCCCGCCCGCCAGTTTTCACGATTTTGACCCCCCACACGCCTCCAATCACGCCTCTACGGCCCATTGAAAATCCTACCCATAAGATCAATTCAAGGCTAATTGCTGAGAGAAATTCCTATAAATTCGTAGCTGCTTGAAAATCTCTGGCTCCTACCTTTGGAGACAGGCCAGGTTATCAAGGTTAGAAAACCAGTAGGAAACGATTGGTCTTTATTTCACTTTTTTGACACTTCGGAGTTTGAGTGCATGATGCAAAAGATATGGGACAGACATTGGTATGCATTGTACCCATTTTTCTGGTGTAAAACAGGTGCAAAGAACACTCATTTACCATCAGGCTGGCCGGCACCCAATCTGTGCAGCTGTAGGTTCCACTGCCAAATTCATGGGGCCCTATTTTTAGACGTGGCCCCTTAAATGTGTAAATTAGGGGCCTAACACCACTTGAAGGAAACCCATCGAGAAATTAGTTGGCGATAAAGATTCTTCAGCGGCCCCTTACAACTGCCAACTCCCGGTAAGTTCATTTCCAAATGCCTAGGAATTAGTCTGGGCCCACTTTTGGGTGGCGGCTCGGTGCTGTGTGTCCAGCGCTTGTCTGAACCGAGAGGCCCATGGGCGGATGGAATTCGGTCCTCAGGCCTCATTAGCATACTCAGCGTGAGGTGCCAGCGTTGGCCATGCCTCCACAGGCAGCTTGCCTGAGTGAAGACAACAAGGTTGGGCTGCCTTCCTCGCCATCAGTGGCCCTCAGGCAAGTCCCAGGGTGGAAGGGTGAGGGAGAGCGCTCCTTCTCCTGCTGGAACCCACAGGATGGCTTTTTTTTTTAACAAAAAGGCATTTTCATCGCTTAGCTGGAGTTGACAGTCATAGGGGCTGCTAAAGAATCCTGAGCCCAATGCCTGCCTCGCTCATTGCCGACAAATTTTTCGATGGAGTTCTTTAACAGACATTAAGCCCCTACTTTACACATTTAAGGTGCCAAACACCTCTTTTAGGTATAACAACAGAAAATGCTGAAAAAACTCAGCAGGCCAGGCAACATCCGTGGAGAGAAACAGATTAAAAGGCCAGTTTGGGGGCTGGGAAATGGGGATGAAAGAATAAAAGAGAAGTGAAGAGAGATAAAGAGGTATTCAAGATGAGACAAGATGGTGATAGGACTAGTAAAGAGACAAAAGACGGCCCTAGATTAGGTGTGAAATGCGCTGGCAGAATGAGAGATAGCTGCCGTGTGGGAGGGAAAAAAAGGGGGAAGGGCACAAAACAAAGGTGTGGATAAAAAATATATATAAAAATGTAATGGGGGCCGAGGTTATGATCTGAAATTGTTGAACTCAATATTGAGTCCGGAAGGCTGTAAAGTGCCTAATCGGAAGATGAGGTGCTGTTCCTCGAGCTTACGCTGGGTTTCCATAGAACAATGCTAGAGCCCGAGTACGGTGAGGTCTGAGTGGGAATGGGGCGGTGAATTAAAATGACAGGCGACCGGAAGCTCGGGGTCACCCTTATGGACTGAATGGAGGTGTTCCGCAAAGCGGTCAACCAATCTGCGTTTGGTCTCCCCAATGTAGAGGAGACCACATCATGAGCAGCGAATACAGTATACTAGATTGCAAGAAGTACAAGTAAATCGCTGTTTCACCTGGAAGGGATGTTTGGGGCCTGGACAGTGGGAAGGGGGGAGGTATAAGGGCAGGTGTTGCATCTCCTGCGCTTGAACGGGAAGGTGCTGGGTGAAGGGGAAGGGTTGCTGGGGGTGATAGAGGAGTGGACTAGGGTGTCTCGGAGGGAGCGGTTCCTTGGAATGCTGAAAGGGGAGTGTAATGATCAGTAACATGTCATTCTAGAATGGTACACTAGGTGGAGCTGTATGTTTAGTAGTGGGCTATCCACAAGTCAGTAGTCAAGATGGATGCCTGCACACTAGTCCACATGGCTGAATAAATGACTAGCTCAAGCTAGCTGTTCATAATGAAAACGTCTATTTATTTATGAACATAACATGGTACCAGAAGTGGTAATATCTGCTGAATATTGTGAAACGCAACATGGAGAATTTGAAGCCACCAGAGGGTTTGAAACTCACGGGGAATGTCGACTGCAATTGGCGGACTTTCAAACAACAATTCAAAATCTACATTGTCGCCATTGGGTTCGGTACGATGCCAGATGCAAGGAAAATAGCATTACTGCTCACGGTTGCAGGCCCGCAGGCGATAGAGGTATTTAATACGTTTGTATTTGATCAAGAGGAGGACAGAGAAAAAATGGACGATGGGCTAAAGAAGTTTGATACACATTGTTCTCCCAAAAAGAGCGAGACCTATGAGAGGGACGTGTTCCATTCATGGACACAGTAGCAAAATGAGACTTTTGATAGCTTTGTGACTGATCTGAAACTGAAAGCACAGACATGTAATTTCTCTGAACTGAAATCATCCACGATTCGTGACCAGATTGTGTTTGGTATTCATGATAAAAAAGTCAGGGAATGTTTGTTGAGAGAAACCGAACTAACATTGGAGGATGCTGTGAAAATATGCCATGCCAGTGAGCTAGCTCAACAGCACGCAAAGACTTTCAGTGAAATTAATAATAATGCGACTGTAGTGAATGACAGTGCTGCTGTCGGTATTGTGTCCTACAAGGGGAAGAAACGTGGGCAGAACAGAAATGCAAAGCAATCGGAGGATGGAATTTTTAATTGTAAATGCTGTGGTTACCAGCACCAGTCAAGACAATGCCCAACGTTTGGAAAAATGTGCACAAAATGTTATGGAAAGAATCACTTTGCCAAACAATGCTTTTCAAAAGTAAAAGCAAAGAAAGGGCAACAAGTCAATGTGATTGAGGACACTGACTTAAGTGAGACATTTTTTGTAGGAAAGGTGTCATGTGACAACATAGAAAAGGATACAGAAAATGTGCAGCCCTCAGGAATGGACAATGCTGAACATAAAGTTAATGCAGTAAAAGAGGACAAATGGATGATGCCACTGCAGGTAAATGGAGCATTAGTTACATTGAAACTAGACACTGGGGCAAAAGCAAACTTAATCAGTATGAGTGACATTAAAAATATGAAAGAAAAGCCCAAAATACAGAAAAAGCTAGTACTACTGAAGGGCTATAATGGACAGAAAATAGATAGCATAGGTGTATGCAGAATTAAAGTGACAGTCAAAGACAATGTGCATCATCTCATGTTTTCTGTTGTGGCTGAAGGACTTGATTCACTACTAGGTGACAAAACTTGTGAGGACTTAGAACTGGTCAAGAGAGTCTACCGTATAAACTGTGCCATAAGCAGACCAGATGATTCATTGGATTCTGTAGTGAGTAATTTCCAGGATGTGTTCAAAGGATTTGGAGTTCTATCATTCAATTACAAGATCCAGCTAAAGGAGAATGCTCAGCCAGTGGTACATGCTCCACGGAGAGTTCCAGCACCCCTGCATGACCGGCTGAAGAAAGAACTGGACAGAATGACCACACTAGGAGTCATCAGGAAAGTCAAAGAGCCAACAGACTGGGTTAACTCCATGGTATGTGTAAAGAAAAAGAACAATGATCTAAGAGTATGCATGGATCCAAAGAACTTAAATGCAAACATAAAACGTGAGCACTGCCAGATTCCCAAGCGAGAAGAAATCACCAGTGAAATGTCAGGTGCCAGATACTTCACAAATCTCGATGCCTCACAAGGATTTTGGCAACTAAAACTGGATGAAGAGAGCACCAAATACTGTACCTTCAACACACCATTTAGCAGGTATTGTTTCCTCAGAATGCCTTTCGGGATAATATCTGCATCTGAAATCTTTCATGGAGCGATGGAACACATAATTGAAGGTCTGGAAGGAGTTCGGGTCTATGTTGATGACATCATCATCTGGGGCTCCACGCTGAAAGAACACAATGAGAGACTGACTAAAGTGCTACAGAGCATACGCCGGAATGGACTGAAGCTCAACAAAGCCAAGTGTCAGTTTGGCATCCAGGAAGTCACTTTCCTAGGAGATAATCTATCTGGTAAAGAAATAGAGCCAGATATGGAAAAAGTAAATGCCATACTCAACATGCCCCGACCCACTGACAAAAAAGGAGTGTTACGCATCATGGGGATGATAAACTTCATTGGAAAGTTCATTCCTAACTTGTCAGCCAAGACAGCCTGTCTGTGAGACCTGCTACATAAAACAAATGAGTTTGCATGGACAGAAAGACATGAACAAGAGTGGATGAACCTCAAAACAGTACTGACAACCACACCTGTACTCACCTTCTTTGACCCAACAAAGAGAATCAAAGTGTCAACGGATGCATCAAAAGATGGCCGAGGCGCGGTCTCGCTACAAGCAGAGGGTGAAGATTGGAAGCCTGTTGCCTATGCCTCCAGGTCTATGACTGACTCTGAGTGTCGATACGCCCAGATTGAAAAGGAATGTCTAGGCTTGGTAGTTGGACTAGAAAAGTTCCATGGCTACATATATGGACTTCCCACCTTCACAGTTGAGACAGACCACTGCCCATTGGTTGCCATCATCAAAAAAAATCTGAATGAGATGTCTCCAAGGATTCAACGACTCATGATGAAGCTGCAAAGATATGACTTTGAACTGATCTACACACCAGGCAAACACATAGTGTTAGCAGATGCACTATCCCGAGCACCCACAATGAGTCATGTGAGCTCTACTGAGGAAGACGTGGATGTTCATGTGAGTATGGCCACTGCTGCGCTGCCCGTGTCAGACACAAAATCAAAGCAAATAGCAGAAGAAACAGTAAAAATACAGTGTTATAAACAGTAATAGAGAACATTCATCATGGTTGGCCAAAAGGTTCCTGTCCAAAGTACTATCACATCAGGTCAGAGTTAAGTGTCGCAAGTAGACTATTACTAAAACAGAACAGAATAGTCACTCCACAGGCTCTACGTCAAGACATGCTCAAAAGGATTCATGAGGGACACCTCGGAATTGAAAAATGCAAAAGGAGAGCAAGAGACACTGTTTATTGGCCTGGCATAAATAAGGACATTGAGAACATGATAGGCATATGTGAGACATGTCAGAAACACCAAAACAAACAAGCAAAGGAACCAATGATAGTAGCTGACTTACCAACAGCACTATGGCAAAAGGTTGGTATGGACCTCTTTCATTTGAATGGTAAAGACTATCGAAAAGAGATTGACTACTATTCTAACTATCCTGAGATGGTGCTGCTCTCAAGCACATCAGCAAGCAGTGTCATAATGCATGTTAAATCCATCTTCGCCAGACATGGAATTCCCAGGATTGCCGTTAGCGACAATGGTCTGTGCTTCAACTGTAAGGAGTGGCAACAGTTTGCAGCACAGTATGACTTTCAACACATCACATCCAGTCCTCTGTATGCTCAGTCAAATGGTAAGGCAGAGAAAGGTGTTCAAGTTCTCAAACAGCTGCTGAAGAAAGCAACAGAAAGCAAGTCTGATCCTTATCTCGCCCTGCTGAGCTACCGAGCCTCCCATTTAGACTGTGGTTCTTCACCTGCTGAACTCCTAATGGGTCACAAGTTGAGCACCATGCTACCCTGCTGTGCAAAAGAAAAGCAGAGTAAGGAACTGGGACAGAGACTTTAACTGTTAAAGCTGAAACAGAAATCACACTATGACAAGTCATCCAAAACTCTGAAACCATTGACAAGGGATGATGTTGTCAGGATTGAGGATCCAGATGCATGGAACAGGAAAGCTACAGTTCTTGTGGAAGTAGGACCAAGGTCATACACTGTTAGAACTGAGGAAGGACAGATTCTCAGGAGGAACCGCCGTTCCCTCCTGAAAACACAAGAAACTAGCCAAGAGCAAATCAATGACAATGCCACAACTGAATCTTGTCACTCACCACCAGAACAATCTAACACAAACACACATACAGGCTCTCATGAAAACACATCAGACCTACCTGTGCTGAGAAGATCCACACGTGAAGTAAAAAAGCCTGATAGACTTAATCTTTGAGTACAAAGAAAACTATAATAAAAGAATGAAAAGCTTAGAGTTCATAAAGTAAAGCTTTGAAAATGTGTTGACTGTTGTGAAGATGTTTATGTCGTTATGATTGAGTGATATTGATTTTGTTTAACCTCTAAGGAAGGGGGATGTAATGATCAGTAACATGTCATTCTAGAATGGTACACTAGGTGGAGCTGTATGTTAAGTAGTGGGCTACCCACAAGGCAGTAGTCAAGATGGATGCCTGCACACTAGTCAACTTGGCTGAATAAATGACTAGCTCAAGCTAGCTGTTCATAATGAAAACGTCTATTTATTTATGAACATAACAGGGCGGTGAGGGGAAGATGTGTTTGGTGGTGGGATCACGTTGGAGGTGTCGGAAATGGCGGAGGATGATCCGTTGAATGTGGAGGCTGGTGGGGTGAAAAGTGAGGACAAGGGGAACCCTATCATGGTTCCGGGAGGTAGTGGCAGGGGTGAGGGCAGAAGTGCGGGAGATAGAACGGACACGGTCGAGGGTCATGTCAACCACGGTAGAGGGGAATCCTCGGTTGAGGAAAAAGGAAGACATGTCGGAAGCACTGGTGTGGAAGGTGGCATCGTCGGAGCAGATGCGGCGGAGACGGAGAAACTGGAAGAATGGAATAGAGTCCTTACAGGAGGCGGGGTGGGAGGAAGTGTAGTCCAGGTAGCTGTGGGAGTCAGTGGGCTTGTAGTGAATTACTAGTGAATACCTCTTTTAGGTATCTGCCTGGTGCAACTAAAAAAAGGACCTATTTTCCAGGTGCAAGAAGTGGGACCAACATCTGCACCGATTGGGCCCAGTACGTCCCACTTATAATTGGCGCATATTTTACACCTGAAAAATCATGCTAATTTCTACCCCATATTGTCCAATAATGCATGGTAGAGTGATTCGTTTGGCACAAGATGAAGAGTACTAAAGCAATACTGGTCTTATTAAAAACATAAATACACATAAGCCTTTTCATTCAATATAGTAAGTAGGTCCTGTACTTCATCTGTAATTTCTTAAAAATATTGGGCCGTATTTTCCGATTGGAGGTTTCCCGCATGTGGAGGCCTCCGATCTTGAAAAAATCTACGCACTTACCTGAGGGCTCCCGAGGTGCGTATAGTTCCGATGCTGGGCCTCTCCAACTCCAAATGCGCAGGGCCCACGTACCCCAGAGGCGCAGGCAGTTCACAAGCATCCCTGGGATCACGTGGGCCAAGGGGAGCCAATCAAAAAAGGGAATCTCCCTTCATACACTTGACAGATAGACCTGTCAAATATATGAATGGAGATCAATGAAAAAACATAGTAAAACTTGAAATAAATTTTAAAAAAACCATCACCTTTTTAAAATTAGTTGAAATTACAATAAATTAAATATTTTAAATAAAAATTAAATTTTTACGGGGCTAAAAATAAACTTACCATTTTTAAAGTATTTTTAAATGATAAATGACTGAAAAAAATGTTTCTTTTTTCAACTCTTATCCTGGTAAAAGCAGGGCTTACGCCTGCTTTTACCAGGCGTAAGATTTCTAAGGGCTTTCTGCGGGCAGAGGGTCTTCAGAAAGCGGAACTATCCGCCCGCAGAGGCCCTTCTCCAGGGCAGGTGGCCGCTCTGTCAAGAGCATTCTTGACAGATCGAAAATGCCGGTTTTCAGCGCATGCGCTGTGCATGCCTGAAACCGGCATTTCTGATGTCCCTACGGGTGGGTACACAGCGCGTACCCACCCGTAGGGATCGGAATATCCAGCCCATTAAATCTCTAACTGCAGAACGAAGAGTTTTTCCATCTGAGTTTCAAATTAAAATAGCCATTGCTCGCACCAACAATGGGCAGAATCGCCATAGGCTGAAATCACACTCAAAATTCTGAAGTCAGTTTTCGAAGTGAATGTTTGTTCCGAGACGCTGTAATTTTATGCAAAAATGGAAGTGTTCAATGAAATTGATTGTTAACATAAAACTCCATGTTGTTCTATGTGCAACTGCAATATCACATGTAGCTTGAACTTTTCATTTCCTGCCTGCTTTATTAGCATCTAGCAATAACAACCACGTCCCTTTGAAATTAATCTAATTTTGGTGTCACCTAAGCACAGCTGTCCAAACTTTAACCTTTTGACCTGTAACATCTTGGTAACCACAATATGCAGGCAACGCTGCATAAAAGATATGTATGAATATTTAACATTTTGATTGCAATAGAATTGTGAAGTTGAAATAACTGAACCACAATATCACATAGTACCAGCACACTGAAAACCTGTGTACTGCTTATTTGAAGTCTTTACATTCTAGTTAATAGAATAATAGTCATATAATCTAATCTCACTGTGCACCTTGTCATTCATTATTACTTCATTTCACTTGATTTGTGGCATTCAAGCATAAGGAAATAATGAATGATCTTTGCAATGATCTTTGAACTATAGCAGTAAATTATAGGTTGAAGACACTAAAAGGAGATTACTGTCAATATTATCCATGCTTCAACCATCCATAAGCCTTGTTTGCTCTCATTATCGTGAGAATTGCAGATTACAAAGAATGCCAGCCTTTATTTAAGCTGCCTCAAGTGACAGCCCTGCTTCAAGTCGAAGTAAATGACTCTAATGCAGTTCTCCATCAATCATCGTGTAACAGAGTTGCACTGCACAATTTTCAAAAACTGACACGTTTGCAACAAATCTACTACACTGCACAAAAACAATTAAGAGTTCAGGTGTAAACCAGTAACAATATGTATTGAAAAGGTAGCTCTGTGAATTTCAATTTAAATAAAAAAGCAAAGAAATGTAATTAAAGTTTTTCAAATGATGCAATTAAAATCCTATTTATCAGAAGCCAAGAAGCATCAGTCTCAAGTAAGAGCATAAAAGTTTTTACAACTAGTAAAAGGCCATTAGCCCCAAAAAGCCTATCCTTATTGATAGATCGACCTCTCCAACCTAGCTTCTCACCATATCCCTCTTTTCTCCAGAAGGACATCTAATTTTCTCTGGAGCCCCTTTGTACTCTCAAATATTTGAGAACGACAGTAAGAGCCTATGTGAGGAATATAATCTGGCAAGATATTGCTGAGAAAATAAATTGCGTTTCCAAAACCTAAAGAGGAAACTGGAGCAATTTGAAAAAACAACCCAATGGGGAAATGACTCACACCTCGAGGTCATGGCAAGGCACGAGTAGGAGGGGGATAAGGGAGGCTTCACTGAGTAGCTGGCTGCTCATTAGGAGCATGTGAGCCAGGCGCCCTGGGCAAAGTGGTAATGCACAGAGTGGAAACATCATTTTTAGTACAATCTTTCATTGCTTCACCAGGTGACAAGTATTCACAAACTTACTTGGTTTGATATTTTAGTTAAAGTAATATAATGCACTGACTTTTCTTGTTTTAAGACAATTTGTGCTGCTGTTACAAGTTAAGCACATTGACCATTATCATATTCGTAATTCACTTTTTGTTGGATATGAAATATTAGACAGGATTTAGATGCATATTGTTGTCTACTGTGTTTCTTTTGGATAAGGAATCAAGTGTCTCTATTTTGACTGCTAGGGAGCTTGGTCCATTCTGTTCATCTCAGTCTTCACAGGCCAATGATCATTGGGTATAATTCTCCAACTGTCTTCCATATCATGTTCCCTCATGCATCACCACATGATAAATGCAACCAGGACTAAAGAATAAAGGGACTTCTCCTCAGAATGAGCAGCAGATGGTTGGCGGGTGTGTGTGTGTGTGTAGGGGGGGGCGGGGGGGTGCAGTGGAGGTGGCTTAAGGGTACTGAAGGAAGCTTTAAAATATCTCATTGTATTGATAGAGAAATTGGTATCAACTAGGACTTTGCCACAATGACTTTGATTCTCACCGGCAGAAATCATAATGGACAGACATTTTTTTCTCTGATGCTGGGGAAGAGGATGGGATCATGAGAATAAGAATAGTTGTAACATGAATGCTTAGAACATGGCCTTGTCATAACCAACACCTTGTTCCATCAGAGAGACAAGTACAAGGCTTCATGGCAGCACCCTCGCTCCAAGCACTGGCATCTGCTGGACTACGTCATCGTCCGAGCGAGGAACCGCAATGACGTCTGCATCACCAGTGCCATGACAGGAGCTGATGACGGCTGGACAGACCACCGCCTAATCCGCTCTGTCATCTCCATCAACGTAGCTCCGAAACAGTGGCAGCAACAGAAGCAATGCCGCAAGAAAATTAACGCTGGAGCACTCAAAGGCCCTGCTAAGAAAGCCCTATTCAGCCTGCGCCTCACAAACAACCTGACGACTCCCAGTGATTCAGAGAAACAGAGTGCCCACAGCACCTGGTCTGCACTCAAGGCCTCCATAATCAGCAACTGTGAAGAGACGCTCGGTCACTCGACCAGGAAACACTAAGACTGGTTCGATGAGAACGACCAGGAGATCCAGGAACTAATAAGCTACAAGCGCAAGGCATTCCTGATCTGGAAACAGCAACAGAACCCGAGAGCAAGAAAACAGCTCTACAGGTGCCTGAAGGCTGAGGTCCAACAAAAAACTCGCGACCTAAAGAACAGATGGTGGGTGGAGAAAGTGCAGGAGATCCAGCAGCTAGCCGACAACCATGACGTGTGTGGATTCTTTAGCGCAGTCAAGACCACCTATGGCCCAAGCACCCAAGGTCCTACCCCACTGCGGGCCAAGAACGGAGAGGTATTCATCGAGGACAGAGAGGCAGTCAGTGCCCACTGGAAGGAGCACTTCGAAGATCTCCTTAACCGAGACTCTCTCTCCGACGCGAGTGTCCGCAACTCCATCCTGCAGCATGCTACCCGCCACCACCTCAGCACAACCCCAGCCCGGTATGAGGTTGAAAAGGCCATCTGACAAATGAAGAACAACAAGGCCTCAGGAGCAGATGGAATCCCCGCCGAGGCACTAAAACATGGTGGAGAAGCACTATTGGCGCGAATACATGAACTCATTTCTCTTATTTGGAAGGAGGAGAGCATGCCAGGGGATCTCAGAGACGCCGCAATCGTGACCATCTTCAAGAAAGGTGACAAGTCCGATTGCGGTAATTACAGAGCAGCCTCCCTGCTGTCTGCCACAGGGAAAGTCATCGCAGGAATCCTCCTCAATCGCCTTCTCCCAGTGGCTGAAGAGCTCCTCCCAGAGTCGCAATGCGGATTCCGCCCACTTAGGGGCACAATGGACATGACCTTCACCGTGCATCAACTACAAGAGAAATGCAGGGCACAGCACCAACCGCTGCACATGGCCTTCTTTGACCGCACAAAGGCATTCAACACCATCAACCATGAGGGATTATGGAGCGTCCTCAAATTCGGCTGCCCTCAAAAGTTTGCCACCATCCTTCGCCTGCTTCACGATGACATGCAAGCTGTGATCCTGACCAACGGATCACCACAGACCCAATTGACATAAGAACTGGGGTCAAGCAAGGCTGTGTCATCTGACCAATGCTCTTCTTGATCTTCCTGGCTGCAATGCTCCATCTCACCCTCAGTAAGCTCCCCGCTGGAGTGGATCTAATCTACAGAACAAACGGGAAACTGTTCAAGCTCTGTCACCTCCAGTCCAGATCCAAGGTCATCCCATCCTCTGTCATTGAATTACAGTATGCAGACGACGCTTGCATCTGCGCACACTCTGAGGTCGAACTCCAAACCAATGACTACACCTTCACTGAACCGTAGGAGAGCATGGGCCTTACACTAAACATCCATAAGACAAAGGTCCTCTACCAACCTGCCTCCGCCACACAGTACTGCTCCCCGATTATCAAAATCCATGAAGAGGCCTTGGACAACGTGGACCACTTTCCATACCTCAGGAGCCTACTATCAACAAGGGCAGACGTCAATGACGAAGTCCAACACCATCTTCAGTGTGCCAGTGCAGCCTTCGGTCACCTGAGGAAGAAAGTGTTTGAAGACCAGGACCTCAAACCCATCACCAAGCTCATGGTCTACAGAGCACTAGTGATACCCGCCCTCCTGTATGCTTCAGAGACATGGACCATGTATAGCGGGCACCTCAAAACACTGGAGATGTACCACCAACACTGCATCCGCAAGATCCTGCAAATCCATTGGTAGGATAGGTGCACCAATGTCAGTGTTCTCGCTCAGGCCAACATCCCCAGCAGTGAAGATTTGACCAAGCTCGATCAGCTCCGATGGACGGGCCTCAGCGTCCGCATGCCCGATACAAGACTCCCAAAATAAGCGCTCTATTCAGAGCTCCAACACGGCAAGGGAACCCCAGGTGGGCAGAAGAAATGCTACAAGAACACCCTCAAAGCCTCCTTGAAAAAGTGCAACATCCTCACTGACACCTGGGAATCCCTGGCCCAAGACCACACAAAATGGAGGAGAAGCATCCGGGAAGGCACCGAATACCTCGAGTCTCTTCGCCGGGAGCAAGCGGAAACCAAGCGCAGGTAGCGCAAGTAGCGCACGTCAACCCAAGCACCCCACGCACCCGCCCCTTCAACCACCGTCTGCTCCCACCTGTGACAGAGACTGTAGGTCCCGCATTGGACTCACCAATCACCTGAGAACTCATTTTTAGTGTGGAAGCAAGTCATCCTCGGTTCCGAGGGACTGCCTAAGAAGAAGAGAAGAAGAACATGAATCCAGGGGGGCCGGAAGCCTCATCTCAAACTTCTGCAGGAAAACATCATGCTTTCAGACAAACAGCCATAATTAAGTTTGTTGGGGTGAGGAAATATTTATCTATTTTTATGTGGATTAATCTGGGGCACCTTTTGTTTAATTTTGGATTAACTTATTCCATTAGTACAGAAAGAATTTGCATTTATACAGGGGAAGAAATTGGTTAGCACCCAACACCAAGCACAAAATGGCCGGCGTGACTGCAATGTGTACCCAAAGGATAGGTCGGTCTGAGGATCACCTGAAATTGGTCCTCAGGCCTCTTCATCATGAGCTGCATGTATCAATTGGGTGCCCCGAGGCAGCTCGCCAGTCGGGCCCAGTGCAATATTGGCCGGCTCTGATGGCGGCAGCAGCCCTCAGGCAGGTCCTGGGGTGAAAGGAGAGAGGAGGATGGAGAGGGAGTTGAGCGCAATGACCTACAGTATTGCACTGCTGCCCCTCTGGCTCTACATTAAGGTATGTGAAAAACGTTTTCTTACCTTGTCTTCAGTGGTCTCCAGCATCCCTTTTAGGAGTGTTGGTACAGCTGCTGTAATCCCAGATAAACTAGTTGGAGCGTACACAGCTTGTGTGGAAAAGCAAAGGAATTCAGAAATTCTGGTACAGGATGTGAAACTCAGCCTCGGCTGAGAATCATACTGATACATGCTGGGAAATTGTTTAAACTGCAGCAACTGCACTCCTAAACATCTGAAGCTATTGTCTGAGATGGTTCACAATGTCCTACAGAAGTACCATTGAGACACCTTGCTGTTTAAAATGTTATTTTATTCAATTTGCCCAGCAGGCACTTAAAGTCAAAAAAATATAATTTTATAGTTTAATCATGTTCCTCTCTTTGTAAGGAGATAGCAGTCAACTGCAAGAAATTGGGATGTAAGGAATTTGAATATAAGAAATTGTGATGATAAGTTGCCATGAGCACATGTGACACAGAAAATGTAATGAGCTGTACTATTTTTATAAGATCTTTTAAAAATGAACTCTTGGCCCGTTTCTGATCTCCACGCTTCACGAGGGAGGGGGTTGTCTACCTTCACCCAAATAGCTTCACATGAAAATAAGAATGCTATACTTTGAAGTGAAAATTCAAGCTTCCTTCCTTTCTCGGACACCAGCTAATTAAGACCCAAACCCGAATGCCACTTCCTCTTCACCAGTTCACTCTCAGCTAAGGGAATGAGGGTGAATACAATCAGACACAATCGGCAGAAGTTTCAACCTCAGCAGGGGTATAAAACAGGTGGTAGTGGGTTGGCCGTCCTTTAAACACCCTGCCAAATTTTCCTTTCCATTGGCGGGTATAACAGGTGGCCAATTCGATTTTGCCCGAATTACACCCTTGCCAAAGGTAAACATTCCAACTTATACGTGAGCATCTTCACATAGAATGTTTAAGATATGTGATGTATGTAAAGTAAAAATAATGTTGCATAAAAGCAATTCTGTAAACCAACTTTTTAAAAGCCCCCAAAAGAAACACAGTCACGAGGAAGGCAAAAGCACCTAAAACTACCTCAGGAACAGAAAATAGAAGAGAACAAAGGGAAATTCTAACAACGGGAAGGAGTTAACTACTGCTTAGCAATATCTTGTTGTCCAATCTCTGTGGTAACACAGCCTAATTACCACAGCCATGGCTGCTCACAGTACTACCTTAAAGCACTGTTTTATTACTACACATGTTAGATTGTACTTGATACCTTCTATGTTTCAAGCCTTAAATTGCTGATGTCTGTATCATTTTTAAATATTTCAGGACAACAGAGAACTGTTTCAGTTTGGTGTAAAATTAAGCAATAAATAATATCCCAGTTGCCATGTCCTTGGTTAAAAGATCATCACATCTGCGGTAAGGATTTGGTCCAGTTACTGCTCATAGTTGATTTTTGTGGATAATCCCACCTTTGACGCAATTACTGCTTGCTCGTATTTTCTATTGCGAGTTAACCCAGGCATAATGAAGCAGTGCGCGATGAATGAAGCCAATAATTAAAGGGCAAACTTGATTAACATAAGCAAACCAAATGCAATTTATGCTCTATAAACCAATTCTGATGAATTACCTGGCACAAGGCAGCAATCTTTTACATACATGCAGTGAGGGGACTAAGGATCTTGAGATGAATCACGTGTCAGAATGTTAACCTCTCCAGTGCCACAGATGAGTTACCACCTCAAAAATTGGCTTCATCACATCTATGAGGTGACAATGTCAATTGAAGTCTGGGATGGAAAAATAGCTTTGGTTGGAAAAATAGCTTATAAAACTCATATTTAACCACAAAAACATTTGATTAAAAATATGTTCCCACCCACCAAACGGTTGGCTGGAGCAATGAGGAAGAAGAATATTCTCAGGATACGAGGTAGGACATTTAGGACAGAGATGAGGAGAAATTTCTTCACTCAGAGGGTGGTGAACCTGTAGAATTCTCTACCACAGAAGGCTGTGGAGGCCAAGTCACTGAATATATTTAAGAAGGGGATAGATAGATTTCTAGACACAAAAGGCATCAAGGGGTATGGGGAGAGAGGGGGGAATATGGTATTGAGATAGAGGGTCAGCCATGATCATATTAAATGGTGGAGCAGGCTCAAAGGGCCAAATGGCCTGCTCCTGCTCCTATTTTTCTATGTTTCTATGTAAGAAAGAAGGTAAGGTGCAGGTTTCTTTAAAGCAAAGTTAGAAAATAAATTGTTTGTTTAGGTTTAAAAAGTTTAAAAAAGGATGGAATGAGAATGAGAAACAAAAGAGAATGGGGGATAATAGCAACATAGCAAGTAAGTATTACAATTTGGTATTATTAAGCTATGGATTAATATTACTAAATAAAAAGTTTCTTCTGATATTGGAGTATCTTTGATTTTGGAATATTAGTGTTTATTTTGGTGTTAAGATGTATGAGCTGAAAATTTGCGAAATCACAGGCCTGAGACCCGCCAGCAGTTGAAAGGTTACAGTACAAGACACAGAGGACCTCACAGCATTCACACCAGTGCATTAAGGAGAAAAGGGCTAGATGTAGAATTATGAAAAATTGCTTGTTATCCAGTAAGTCTTTATTTTAAAAAAGATACAGAAATTGATACGTCTATGTATGAAAAGGAAAGGCTGCAGTGTGTACCATCTACAAAATGCACTGCAGCAACTCGCCAAGGTTTCTTCGACAACAGCTCCCAAAGCCACGGCCTCTACCACCTAGAAGGACAAGGGCAGCAGGCACATGGGAACACCACCACCTCCAAGCTCCCCTCCAAGTCACACACTTGTAAATATATCATATAGTTCATTCATCGTCAGTGGGTCAAAATCCTGGAACTCCTTACCTAATCGCACTATGGGAGTACCTTCACCACACGGACTGCAGCGGTTCAAGAAGGCAGCTCACCACCACCTTCTCAAGGGCAATTAGGGATGGGCAATAAATGCTGGCCTTGCCAGCGATGCCCACATCCCATGAATGAATTTTTTAAAATCACTACCACTATGGATTATCTCATCAAAAACTATTACTTGCAGTAATACCCAGGGAGGAGGCATTATTTCAAGGATGCGCCATTGGGTTAGCTTCTGAGAGAAATGACAAATCAGCCGAAGAAGCACTTAAGATTGCATTTACAATCCCGCCACATTAAACGAAAGCTCCTTAGTTACCTGCACCTTCTGATGCAAAGGTGTAGTGCCACTGGGTAGCTGGTGGAAATCATTCTGCGTGGCACTTTCAGCGTCTTGACTCTTCAGCAAGGTCCCAGACTTACTGTCTGGGGGAAGGATTGAGGGGAAGTTCTCTCTTCTTGTTTTCCAGGGGCAAGCAAGAAGGATTTTTATGTTCTGCGAGGAGAGCTTTGGTCCTGTAAAGATTCCTGTAAGTAAGGTGATGTCTGCCATGCTATATTGTGCTCTTTGGGCGTTGGATGGCATTCTATGGTGTTCACCATCCTCCACTGCCTCAGTTTTTTCTCCCTTGTCATTCACTTCAGACACAATTATGCTACCTTATTCTGAGAAATAAGCCATGGTTTGGGTGGTTATTAAAGAGTCTGTGTGGATACCAAATAGTGATTTATGAATATATGACATGACTCTGCATCATCGGAAGATTTTCTAAAGACTGCTAGAAAACATATTGATTTATATGTTTGCTGAAAAATTTATAGAATAAGGAAAATAGGTACTGATTAGTATATATTGGTGCAGTTAGGTGCTGTATAAAATTTGACTGGAATTCATCTTTTATTAGCCCAGCGCTTCTATGTGAGTGACTCAAATTTTGCATCTAATTGGTGGGGAGTGTCACCTGTGTGATTGTAAAGGTTAAACTGTAAATTTTATAACACAATGTATTCTTGCTGGTATCAAGGAAAGCAGGCTGAGAAATTCTCTACTGGTGCATGTGCATGTTAGCAGCAACCTTATCATTAAGAACATTAAAAAATATATTAAGAGGAAAAGGCCATTAAATGACAGCAACAACTTGAATTGCAAAAAGCACTTAAGGTAGTAAAATCTCTCAAGGTACTTCAGGGTCACAAAATGAACACTGACCAGTCGCAACAATAACAACAATTTGCAGTTACAGTATATAGCGCCTTTAACATAGTAAACCATCCCAAGGCGCGGAAGATTTACAGGAGATAAATGAAGAAGTTGATTTTGAGGAACATTTTGTAGGTAGGCAGAGGAGTAGCAAGGTGGAATGGTTTAGGGAGAGTGGTCCAGTGTGGAGCTAAGACAGCTGAAGGGCCAGTCACTGAAGGTAGAAGAGAAGGAGGGAGGGATGCAGAACAGCTCGGAATCTCAAGTGCGGAGCGTGCATGATGATATGACAACAACGCTGTCCTTTTTCTATAGGTCAGTCCCACCTATTTGTCTTCTCTCCATATTCCTCAATCTAGTCTCTCTCCAGCATTGTATCTAATTGTCTTTTAAACCCATTTATGCTGTCCAGCAACCTTTCATATTAAGACAGTCCACAACTCTATTATACTTGTAAAAAGTTTTGCTTAACTTCCCTCTTACCTCTAACGTTCTAATATTACATTTGCAGCCCCTACTGCTTGACCGTATATGCTAGCAGAATTCTTAACATCAGTGAAATACTATCCAACATCCCAGCTGTGGAGCACCAACTCCTTTACAAGGATCTTCATTTCCTGCTTCATGAATTTTGGCTTCCTGATTCTATTGCCTAAATCCACCGTATTTCGACAGTGCTGTTAATGCTATATGGCTGTGCAGTAACTTATGGAGGTCAAGGACCTCATTTTTAATTAATTAAACTGCCTAAACCATTATTAAAATGTGTTTTCAATTGCTGGCCTAAGTTACTGTGAGCAGTAATTATCACGAGAGAATATGAAAAATACCGTACTAACAGTTGAACTGCAACTGTACATAATTACCAATTCGTTACTGCCCAAGTAGCTTTAGCACCCATAGGTAAGATGATTGCATCTTTTTAGATCCTATTTGTGTATTAGGAGGATACCAGAGAGGTTTCCCAGAATTTGAAGTCTGACAATAGTAGAGAATGTTCCTCTGCCACCGCTGAAATGCTGATACTTTTTAAAAATTCATTTATGGGATGTGGGCGTCGCTGGCAAGGCCAGCATTTATTGCCCATCCCTAATTGCCCTTGAGATGGTGAGCCGCCTTCTTGAACCGCTGCAGTCCGTGTGGTTGTTGATAGTTAATTTGTTAATATTAAATCACATATTACAGTGTTCTAGAGGGTAAACTAAATGAAGCATCACAGCATTCAATCAAATTTGAAAAATTGGGTATTCTGCAGCAAGTTGTTCACTTCCTGTCTTCTCAAAGCCTTTCCACCATCTACAAGGCACAATTCAGGAGTGTGATGGAATACTCTCCGCTTGCCTGGATGAGTGCAGGTGCAACAGCATTCAAGAAGCTCAACATCATCCAGGACAAAGTAGTCCACTTGATCAGCACCCCACCCACCACCATAAACATTCACTCCCTCCACCACTGGCGTACCATGGCTGCAGTGTATACTATCTACAGGATGCACTGCAGCAAGTCACTTAGGCTTTTTCCAGCAGTACTTCTCAAGCCCACAACCTCCACCTCTTAGGACAAGGGAACACCATCACCTCCAAGGGAACACCATCACCTCCACGTTTCCCTCCAAGTCACACACAGTGCTAACTTGGACATATATTGCCGTTCCTTCATTGTCGCTGGGTTAAAATTCTGGAACCACTTTCCTAAAAGAATTGCAGGATTACCTTCACCATACGGTGGCATAGTGGTTAGCACTGTTGCCTCACAGCGCCAGGGACCCGGGTTCGAATCCGGCCTCGGGTGACTGTCTGTGTGGAGTTTGCACATTCTCCCCGTGTTTGCGTGGGATTTCTCCGGGTGCTCCGGTTTCCTCCCACAGTCCAAAGATGTGTGGGGTTAGGTTGATTGGCTATGATAAAAAAATTGACCCTTAGTGTTAGGGGGATTAAATACGTGGGGTTAAGGGGATAGGGTGGGATATGTGTTGGTGTAGGGGTTACGGGGATCGGGTGGGATATGTGTCGGTGCAGGCTCGATGGGCCGAAATGGCCTCTATCTGTACTGTGAGGTTTCTGTGATTCTGTGATTCTGACCCCGACTCCTAAGTGAAGTGTTGAAAAAGTGCAATTTCCCCCTAATTGGCTAATTGATTTCCTGCATGTGGGAACCACTGGCCCAATTAGTCTTTTCATACAGAAAGCCGCCTCCGATGATGTCATCAATGCTGTTGGATTTAAGGCCTACAAGCAGCCTTGATTCTTCTGGAGACTGGAAAGACTCTGCAATTTATATGAAGGAGTTGAATTGTGGAAAATGTCCACGATCAAGCAAAAGTGTGCTCCTCGTTTTGATGAGCCCTCCCTCCAAGCTCTGGTGTACGGAGCCCGCTGTAATAAGGAGGTGCTGTTCCCTTCCTCAGGGAGAAAACAGCCACCCCAGCAGACAAAAGCTGTGTGGCTACAAGTGGCCCAGGTTGTCAACTCCATTTCGCTGAGCCGCAGAACCTGGCTGCAATGCAGGAAGAGGTTTCATGACCTTCTCCGCACTGGAAAAGTGAGTATGACTTTCCCATCACCCTCAATCTGATCCCCATCGCCTCTCCTCACCAGCACTCTACTTTGCCAACCTCTTCCTCCACATCCCACTTGACACTTACATCCCTGCACCCTTACCCATTCCCTCTCTCTCTATGGTCACATTCACTTAACTATTCGACCATGCAGCCCTCACACTTCCTAACACTGTGATGCCATGACAACATCTACTTACAACACTCAGGGAGGGTCCTTTGTATCCTTCTAAGCATCTATGCTATGCATTCACTAGACTCACTCCTTCCATGGTCCATGGAGGAGCTTAGTTGCAAGAGTATTGAACACATGGTCATTGTTCAGAATAGAATGACATCTCTTGAGGAGTGATGGTCAGCTATTGAGCAAACAAAGCAGACCTTCATGTAAGTCCACTGGAGTAGGACTTCCAGTGCAGAAATGGGTCCTCATGGCCCCCCTGCAGTGCAGCAAGCTGCTGTCAAGCCACTTGCTACCTCTGAAGTGGGGCTGACCCATGAGAAGGATGTTGGTGGCAGAGAACAAGGAAGTGGGGGCTCCTCTCCAAGTGCTCACACGACCATGCCACAACAAAGCCCTCGGTCAGAGCCCCACCAGAGTCCTCACCCAAATGAAATGGGCGTCTCAGCCCCTGCACAGCCGTAGGAGCAGCAGACTGTTGGCGAGCCCGCACAGGTTCGCCACCCCAGAGGATGCCCGCCAAAGGCGTCGTGACAGGAGCAGCAAGAGAGCGAGCAAGGGGCCTCCACATCTGCTGAAGCTACAGGGGAAGCACCACGTAGGAGCATGCGTAAGAGGAAGATAAAGCACAAGTAGTCACAAGGGTAGTCACTTGGGTGCTGTGTTGTTTTATTTTTGGACCAGACATCATTGTGATTGTATTATAAAGTGTTTTGATGGCAAACTGTTGAATTTGTGGCCTGTGTCATTTCGCAAATGGGACTTTCACATTGAGGGCTTAGGGCACCTTGCGATTATCAGAATGGTGGTCAGAGTGATAGGATTCTGTAGGTTCTTCTCCATTGTCGATGATCTGGTAAGAAGGAGCGAGACTAAAGTGTTTGATTGTGCAGGCTAAGCAAATCTGGCTAGGATGAGTGCGTCCCTTGCATCCCGGGCAGCAATGTCGTCGTGCGCTGGCACCTTCTGGCCTGTGCATCTTCAGGCGGGTGCTTGGCGCTCCTGTTGTTGTTCCTGCTGTTGGTGCTCATGGTTCTGCTGCTGCCGCGGCTGGTCTGCATCCGAATCTGATGTCCAGGAGGAAAGGAATTAAATGTTTGCCATGCTTCTGGAATATGCCTCAGTTGAAGAAGCGCTTAGTCAAGGTGGGGAGAGGGCTTTCCCAGGAGGTCACACTGGAGATGGGTGTCAGGCTCCAAACTTCCACAACAATGAGTAGACCTGCTAAAAGTTCCCCCAGACCTGAAACAACAAAGCTCTGCCACCTGCAAATGATCATTGGTGAAAACTCCTTTGTAATGGTGGAGCTGCAGCTGTTCATAAGCAATCCACTCGTGAGGCCGCCGGGATTATCTGGCGTGTTCCAGAGGAGGCGTGTAGGATGGGGGAAATGTGTTAAAATTGGAAAGGCCTCTCAAAATGGGATTATAGAGGCAATTAAGTGGTTGTTAAGGGCCTTAAGGACCTATCCCGCCTCTTGGAAATGGGCGTCTCACCCCCTGCAGTCGTAGGAGCAGCAGACTGTTGGTGAGCCCGCACAGGTTCGCCACCCCAGAGGATGCCCGCCAAAGGCGTTGAGACAGGAGCAGCAAGAGAGCGAGCAAGGGGCCTCCACATCTGCTGAAGCCACAGGCCCGCCCACCAGTTTTGCCGATTTTAACAACTCACACGCCTCCAAACCTGCCTCCTCGGGGCTGGGAAAATCGAGCCCATGTTCTCTGGATTATTAGTCCAAGTCCCTAGATTACTAATCCAGTAACATAACCACAATACTACCATATCCCCGAGGAGCATCCATGTTTTTTGATGGTTTAAAAAAACTGCACGCACCACTATTCTCACCATAGGTTGAAGCCTCACAAATATTCAAACATTAGGATTGCCAAAGTCAGTGCCAAGCTGAAAGCCATAAAAGTAACGCTAAACACTCATCTCCAAATGAAACATAGTTAAGATTAATTCTGATTACTCCTCCCTATTAGATGGTTTCTCAACACAACCCCAACACTCTTAATGCTATTTCCTCACTGATAAATCTTCACTACCCAATAGATTTCTTCAGCAAATTGATTAAAATAAAGCTTATTTTTGCCACAATACTGGGCTCTTTTAATATTGTGAGAATCTCCACACAAATGGATCTCAAAACAAGAATGGTAATACCGCAAATTGTGATTTTTAGATTTAATTTCACTCACAGTTCTAAAAATGAAATAAAGAATAATGGTACAATAGAAGATGGTATCACTAGGATCTTGCTTGAACAGGGGGGACAAAGCCAGAAGCAGCCAGACAACAAATGGTTCAGATTAACTTTTTTCTTCAAGCAAAGAAACTTGACATTATCAAGAAAATATAATAGTTATATTATTAAATTCTCACAGGGCAATTCATCCTCTACTCTCAACTCATAGTGAAAACCTCAGTCGAAGTTTTCAACTATCTACTGTGAAAGTTAGTGTCAGCTGTGGCTCAGTTGGCAGCACGCTCACCTTTGAGTCATGAAGGTTGTGGGTTCAAGTCCTACTCCAGAGACTTGCAGCACAAAAATCTAGGCTGACACTCCAGTGCAGTACCGAGGGAGATGCTGCACTGTCAGGTGGTGCTGTCTTTCGGATCTTTCGTAAAAGATCCCATGGCACTTCTTCAAAGAAGAGCAGCGGAGTTATCCCCGGTGTCCTGGCCAATATATATCCCTCAATCAACATCACAAAAACAGATTATCTGGTCATTATCACACTGCTGCTTGTGGGACCTTGCTGCGTGCAAATTGACTACTGTGTTTCCTACATTACAACAGTGACTACACTTCAAAAGTACTTCATTGGCTGTCAAGCGCTTTGGGACATCCCAAGGTCATGAAAGGAGCTATGTATGCAAGTCTTTCTTTCTACCTCAAAAGACTTGTGTGTTATATGTACTCCATTATTAAAATCCTCTTCTGTTTTCACTCTTTATGCCCCTTGAGATTTATGTACCTCCATACCACTTTTTTAGAATAGGAGAGTATGTTGACATGGTCATGGACACCTCCATGAATGATGGTCGACCATTGTTGATCTCAGAATGCTGGTACTAGTCCACCAAACTGCCTCGATGGAGCAGCATTTTAACATTGAAGTGTGAGCATCAAACAAAGCAGGATAGGAACAGACAACATTGCACTGTAATTGTAGAGTGAGAAGTTACCCAGGAGACCACACAGAGGGTGTGCCGCTGAATAGTGTCAACTAGAAACATAGAAACATAGAAGATAGGAGCAGGAGTAGGCCATTCGGCCCCTCGAGCCTGCTCTGCCATTCAATGAGATCATGGCTGATCATCCAAACTCAGTAACCTGTCCCTGCCTTCTCCCCATATCCCTTGATCCCTTTAGCCTTAAGAAATATATCTAACTCCTTCTTGAATATATTTAATGAATTGGCCTCAACTGCCTTCTGTGGTAGAGAATTCCACAGGTTCACCACTCTCTGGGTGAAGAAATTCCTCCTCATCTCTGTCCTAAATGGCTTACCCCTTATCTTTAGACTGTGACCCCTGGTTCTGGACGCCCCCGCCATTGGGAACATCCTTCCTGCATCTAGTCTGTCTAGTCCTGTTAGAATTTTATAAGTTTCAATGAGATCCCCACTCATTCTTCTAAACTCGTATAAGCCCAATCGACCCAATCTCTCCTCATACGTCATTCCTGCTATCCCAGGTATCAGTCTGGTGAATCTTCGCTGCACTCCCTCCATGGCAAGAACATCCTTCCTCAGATAAGGCGACCAAAACTGCACACAATACTCAAGGTGTGGTCTCACCAAGGCCCTGTACAACTGCAGCAAGACATCCTTGTTCCTGTACTCAAACCCTCTCGCTACGAAGGCCAACATACCATTTGCCTTCTTAACCGCCTGCTGCACCTGCATGCTTACCTTCAGCGACTGGTGCACAATGACACCCAGTTCTCGTTGCACTTCCCGTTCTCCCAATCTATTGCCGTTCCGATAATAAACCTGCCTTCCTGTTTTTGCCACCAAAGTGGATAACCTCGCATTTATCCACATTATACTGCATCTGCCCAATCACCCAACCTGCCCAAATCATCCTGGAGTTTCTCGGCATCCTCCTCACAGCACACATGCCCACCCAGCTTTGTGTCGTCTGCAAACTTGGAGATGTTACATCTAGTCCCCTCGTCTAGATCATTTATATATATTGTGAATAGCTGGGGTCCTAGGACCGACCCCTGCGGTACCCCACTAGTCACTGCCTGCCACTCGGAGAATGACCTGTTTATTCCAACTCTTTGCTTCCTGTCTGCCGACCAGTTCTCTATCCACGTCAGTACCTTGCCCCCAATCCCATGTGCCTTAACTTTACACGCTAATCTCTTATACGGGACCTTATCAAAAGCCTTCTGAAAGTCCAAATATACCACATCCACTGGTTCTCCCTTATCTATTCTACCAGTTACATCCTCAAAAAATTCCAGTAGATTAGTCAAGCATGATTTACCTTTTGTAAATCCATGTTGACTTTGTCCGATCCTGTCACTGTTTTCCAAGTGCTCTGCTATTACATCTTTTATAATGGACTATAGCATTTTCCCCACTACCAATGTCAGGCTTACCGGTCTATAATTCCTCATTTTCTCTACCACCTTTTTTGAACAGTGGGGTAACATTAGCTACCCTCCAATCCATGGGAACTCTTCCAGAGTCTATAGAATTTTGGAAGATGACCAGCAATGCATCTACTATTTCTAGGGCCACTTCCTTAAGTACCCTAGGATGTAGATTATCAGGCCCTGGGGATTTATCGGCCTTCAATCCCGTCAATTTCCCTAACACCATTTCCCTACAAATACTGATTTCATTCAGTTCCTCCCTCTCATTAAACCCTATGTTCCCCGACATCTCTGGGAGGTTATTTGTGTCCTGCTTTGTGAAGACAGAACCAAGATATGTATTTATTTGGTCTGCCATTTCTTTGTTCCCCATTATAAATTCCCCTTATTCTGACTGCAAGGGACCTACGCTTGACTTCACCACTCTTTTTCTCTTCACATATCTATAGAAGCTTTTACAGTCAGTTTTTATGTTCCCTGAAAACTTACTCTCATACTCTATTTTCCCCCTCTTAATTAATCCCTTTGTCCTCCTTTGCTGAATCCTAAACTGCTCCCAATCCTCAGGATTATTGCTTTTTCTGGCCAATTTATATGTCCTCTCCTTGGATCTTATGCTATCCCTAATTTCCCTTGTTAGCCACGGTTGAGTCACCTTTTTGTTTTATTTTTATGCCAAACTGGGATAATCAGTAAAATATCAGAATGGGGCTGTCTACTTATCTGTCACATATTACTTCACCCTTCTCCAGGAATGTGGTTTGCAAACTATTCCATCAATATCAATTACTTTTAACTTATGACAATGATACCTCAATATTGCTTGATCTATATAGCCCAAAATTCCCATTGTTCAGTCCATGTAGGTAAGACAGAATTTAATTAGAATTTTGGTGGTCTACTTGAATAGCTGAAATTATTCATTTTTTATTATGTCGCTCTCGGGATATGGGTGTCGTAAGGCCAGCATTTATTACCCATCCCTAGTTGCCCTTGAGAAGGGGGTGGTGAGCCTTCTTCTTGAAGTGTTGCACTCCTTGTAGTGAAGATACTTCCATGGTGCTATTAGGTATGGAGTTTCCGGATTTTGACACAGCGAAGATGAAGGCAAGGCGATATATGTCCAAGTCAGCACGGTGTGTGACTTGGAGGGAAATGTGGAGGTGATTGTGTTCCCATGCACCTGCTGCCCTTGTCTTTCTGTGTGACGGAGGTGGCAGGTTTAAGAGGTGCTGCCGAAGAAGCCTTGGCGACTTGCTGCAGTGCATCTTGTAGACAGTATACACTGCAGCCACGATGCGCCAGTGGTGGAGGGAGTGGATGATTATGGTAATGGCTGCGGACTGCTTTGTCTTGGACGTTGTTGCGCTTCTTGAGTGTTGCTGCAGTTGCACCCATCCAGGCAAGTGAAGAGTATTCCATCACACCCCTGACTTGTGCCTTGTAGGTGGTGGAAAGGCTTTGGGGAGTCAGGAGGTGAGCCACCCGCCTCAGAATACCCAACCTCTGACCTGCTATAGTAGCCACGTCATTTATGTGGCTGGTCCAGTTGAGTTTTTGGTCAATGGCAATCCCCAGGATGTTGATGATAGGGGATTTGACAATCATAATGCTATTGAATGTCAAGGGGAGGTGGTTAGACTCTTTCTTGTTGGAGATGGTCATTGCCTGGCACTTGTGTGGCGTGAATGTTACTTGCCACTTATCCACTCAAACCTGGATGTTGTCCATGTCTTGCTGCATGTGGGTATGGATAGTTTCATTTTCTGAGATATTGCAAATAGAGCTGAACACTGTGCAATCATCAGCAAACTGCCCCACTTCTGTCCTTATGATGGAGGGAAGGTCATTGAAGAAGCAGCTGAAAATAGTTGGGCCTTGGACGCTGCCATGAGGAACTCCTGTAGCGATGTCCTGGAGCTGAGGTCATTGGCCTCCAACAACCAAAACCATCTTCTTTTGTGCTAGGTGTGATGAAATATATGCCTTCATCAGCCCCTGTGTTTTACCTGCTTTGTATTGTGTGTACCGCCCCCTTTTTCCTATTGTGTGTATTGGCTACGCCCCTGTCTTTTGTCATATAAAGGTCTCAAGAGCTGTATGAGTCATTCGATCAGACGAACCCGACGTGGAAAGACCTGCAATGTTCTTAGTGATTAAAAGCCTTCAGTTGAATCCTTTAAACTCCTTGGCCTAGAAATTCAGTGGGCTTTGCGCCCAGTTAAGGCCCAAAGAGGGCCTCTGCGCCAGTAGAGGAGGTTGCGCTGATATTGAGATCGGCGGTAATGGCGGCGGTAGCCGGTAGCGCTGCGCCGGCACCGATGACGTCATCGGTGTGCGCAGTGCCCCGTTTCCGCCCCGATGCCGGCCCGACCCCCATATTCAGTTGCCGCCGCCTCCTCCGTGGCGGCCGCTACTAACATCCGGAGACCAGGGCCTTACTGCAGCCTTAGTGGGGCACATAAAGGTGGAGGTGCGGCCGGCCGCTTTTTCGGCGGCCGCCTGCCCGCACCTCCTTCCCCGGCCTCCTCTACAACCCCCCCCGCGGTATTGCCGGCTGCTTTCCGTGAGCCCGGCACTTCTCCGTGGTGCCGGGCTCATTTGCCGGCACAATCCAGCGGCGATCTCCCCGTTGCAGGCACCTCCACCTTAAGAGAAGGAGGAGGCCTGCAGTACCGCAGCCTGCCGCACCGCAGCCTGCCGCACCGCATCGGGTGGCGCAGCGGCACCTAGAGCGCTGAAATTCAGTTTCAGCGCCCCAAGCGGGGGCGGGCACACCCTGGAACAGCGCCCGGTTCCGACTTGGGGCGCAAAAACTGAATATCTCACGGGTGCAACTGGCTCCGCGCGCAGCGCTAACTTTTGGGCGCAAGCCAGCTGGCAAGCCCATACTGAATTTCTAGGCCCTTGTCTTTGAGTTATTGATGGCACATCAATTTTAATCACTAAAACACCAAGATGGATCGACTCCTGAAACCAGAGCGCTTGGATCTGGACCCCCATGCCTCAGACGCAGCCACACAGTTCGGACACTGATTCCAATGCTTCGAATTTTTCATCGCAAACTCATCCACCGCCATAGCAGCCGCAACCGCCACCGGAGACGTGAAACTGGGAATCCTGCGAAACTGGGTGAGCCATCGGGTCTCCCCTCTCATCCAAGATGCCACCAGCTACGGGGATGCCTGCACCATTCTGAAGGCCCACTACGTGCGGCCAATAAACGAGGTGTACGCCAGGCATCTTCTGACTACTCGCACGCAGCGGCATGGTGAGTCACTAGAGGACTTCATGCTAAGCCTAAAAGTACTGGGCAGAGACTGTAACTGTAAGGCCGTGTCTGCCATCGTGTACACGGAGGAGCTGATCCGAGACTCCTTTATTACGGGCCTCAGTTCAAATTACATTCGGCAGAAACTGTTTGAAAAGGAGGGACTGGACTTAAAACAGGCTATGGGTATAGCGCGATCGCTGGATATGGCTCAGAGGAACTCTGAATCCTGTTCCTCAGGCCACGCGGCCCACTCCGCCTCGTGCGCGCCGTGGGGGCCGCCATCTTGGAAGCCATCTTCACCTCCCAGGTCTCAGGCCAGCCCAGCACCATCGGAGCCCCAGCCCCCACCCAGGAGCCCCACTGCTGCCGCGATGCATCGGGGTCCGAAATGCTACTTCTGCGGCCAGGGCAAACACTCCAGGCATCTGTGCTCAGCGAAGGGCACCACCTGTTTTAAATGCGGGAAGAAAGGACATTTCAGCAAAGTCTGCAGAGGGAACCCCGCCTCCAACTCCACCACCGCCGCGTGCGCGCCGTGGGGGCGGCCATCTTGGACGCCATCTTGTCCACCCTCATGGAGTCCACCATCTTGCCCCGACTACACGGACATCCAGGACCCACTGGTGGCCTCGATCACAGTGGATCAATCCAGGCCGCATCCGTTGTCTAAATCGATGATGGACATAGAGGTAAACGGGAACAAGGTTAAATGCTTGATTGACTGCGGGAGCACCGAAAGCTTTATTCATCCTAGCCTGGTAAAACGACTTTCACTAACGATAGTCCCCACACAGGGCAAAATCGCCATGGCTGATAAGACTCATACCTCAAAAATTACAGGTTTCTGCGCGGTTATGTTGTCGGTAAAAGGCACTGATTACAGAGATTTTAAACTATTGATAATGCCAGATCTCTGTGTGAGCGTGATCTTGGGTCTGGACTTCCAGTGCCACCACCAAAGTATCACGCTTACCTACGGTGGGTCCCAGCCGCCCCTCACAGTGTGCGGTCTGGCTACCCTGAAGGTCAAGCCGCCCTCTCTGTTCGCCAACCTCGCACCCAACTGTCGACCCATAGCGACCAAGAGTAGGCGGTACAGCTGGGAGGATAGACGGTTCATTGCGTCGGAAGTAGAAAGACTCAAGCGGGAGGGTATCATCGAATGCAGTACCAGCCCGTGGCGCACCCAGGTAGTAGTAGTTAAGGGTAGCGAAAAGAAGCGGATGGTGATAGATTATAGCCAGACGGTTAATCTATACACCCAGCTAGACGCCTACCCTCTGCCCCGCATAGCGGATATGGTTAACCAAATAGCGCAATACCGGGTGTTTTCGACCATCGACCTAAAATCGGCATACCACCAGCTCCCCATTAGGCCGGAGGACCGTCCATACACCGCCTTCGAGGCGAACGGACACCTCTACCACTTCCTCAGAGTCCCCTTTGGGGTAACGAATGGGGTCTCGGTCTTCCAGTGGGAGATGGACCGCATGGTCGATGAGAACCAGTTAACAGCCACCTACCCATACCTAGACAACGTCACCATCTGCGGCCACGACCAGCAAGACCACGACTCGAACCTCGCGAGATTTCTGAAAACCGCCCTCAGACTCAATCTCACCTACAACGAGGATAAGTGTGTCTTTAGCACCACGCGCCTCTGTATCCTGGGCTGCGTGGTGGAAAACGGGGAAATCGGTCCGGACCCCGACCGATTGCGCCCCCTACGGGAGCTACCCCTACCAAACACTCCCAAGGCCCTGAAAAGGTGCCTGGGGTTCTTCTCCTATTACGCCCAATGGGTCCCCAATTATTCCGACAAGGCCCGTCCCCTCCTGAAATCAACGTCCTTCCCGCTCACGGCCGAGGCCCACGCCGCCTTCAACAGCATTAAACACGACATTGAGAAGGCCGCGCTGCATTCAGTGGACGAAAACATCCCTTTCCAGGTCGAAAGCGATGCGTCCGACTTCGCTTTAGCAGCCACCCTCAACCAGGATGGGCGGCCCGTAGCCTTTTTCTCAAGAACCCTCCAAGGGCCCGAGATCAGGCACTCCTCGGTAGAGAAGGAGGCCCAGGCCATAGTGGAGGCAGTGCGGCACTGGAGGCACTACCTAGCCGGCAAACGCTTCACCCTGCTTACCGACCAGCCGTCGGTAGCCTTCATGTTTAACAACAAACAGAGGGGGAAGATCAAGAACGACAAAATTCTCAGGTGGCGGATCGAACTCTCCACGTTTGAGTATGACATAATATATAGGCCAGGGGCCCTCAACGAATCCCCCGACGCCCTATCACGAGGGATGTGTGCCAGCATCCAGGGGGACAGGCTACAGGGCCTCCACAATGGCCTCTGCCACCCGAGGGTCACCCGGCTATTTCACTTTATAAAATCTCGTAACCTCCCCTATTCCATCGAGGAGGTCCGGTCGATGACCAGGGACTGCCGCACCTGTGCGGAATGCAAGCCCCGTTTTTTCAGGCCCGACCGAGCCCACCTGATCAAAGCTACACGGCCATTCGAGCGCCTGAGCTTAGATTTCAAGGGACCACTCCCCTCCACCGACCGCAATGTGTACTTTCTCAACATTGTGGACGAGTACTCCCGCTTCCCATTCGCCTACCCCTGCCCAGACATGACCAGTGCCACGGTCATCAAGTGCCTCGGCAACCTGTTTTGCACGTTCGGCATGCCAAACTACATCCACACTGACAGGGGGGCGTCATTCATGAGCGACGAACTGCGCCAATACCTGCTGTCGAAGGGGATAGCCACGAGTCGGACCACTAGTTATAACCCCCAGGGTAATGGGCAAGTGGAGAGGGAGAACGCGACAGTGTGGAAGGCGGTCACCTTCGCACTAAGGTCTAAAGGCCTCCCCACCTCCCGCTGGCAAGAGGTCCTCCCAGACGTATTCCACTCGATAAGGTCGCTACTGTGTACTGCTACTAACGCCACTCCTCACGAGAAGATGTTTGTTTTTCCCCACAAATCAACCTCAGGAGTGTCCCTACCCTCGTGGCTCTCCACCCCAGGGACAGTCCTATTACGGAAGCATGTGAGGGGCCACAAAATGGATCCCCTCGTGGAGGCAGTACACCTACTCCACGCAAACCCACAGTACGCGTACGTCAAGCACGCCGACGGGCGTGAGGACACCGTGTCCATAAAGGACCTCGCCTCGGCAGGAAGCGACGACGACCCATCACCACCACCCCCAGAAGAACCTCCACCATCCCCAGGCTCACCACCCCCAGAAGTACCTGCAACACCCCCAACACATGGGTATGCCCAGGAGGGCACCACGGACTCCCGGTCGGAACCCGAGGTACTGTTGCGACGTTCAGGAAGGACTGTCACACCCCCGGACAGACTAAATCTGTAGAAGGGGTGAATGTGATGAAATATATGCCTTCATCAGCCCCTGTGTTTTACCTGCTTTGTATTGTGTGTACCGCCCCCTTTTTCCTATTGTGTGTATTGGCTACGCCCCTGTCTTTTGTCATATAAAGGTCTCAAGAGCTGTATGAGTCATTCGATCAGACGAACCCGATGTGGAAAGACCTACAATATTCTTAGTGATTAAAAGCCTTCAGTTGAATCCTTTAAACATTGATGGCACATCACTAGGTATGACACCAGCTACTGGAGAGCTTTCCGCCGATGCTTATTGATTTCAGCATCAGCTGTGGCTCAGTGCGCTCTTGCCTCTGAGTCAGAAGGTTGTGGGTTCAAGTCCCACTCCAGGGACTTGAGCACATAAAGCTGGACTGACACTCCAGTGCAGTGCTGAGGGAGTGCTGCACTGTCGGAGGTGCTTTCTTTTGGATGAGACATTAAACTGATGTTCCATCTGCTCTCTCAGGTGGATGTAAAAGATCCCATGGCACTATTTCGAAGAAGAGTAGGGGAGTTATCCCTGGTGTCCTGGCCAATATTTCTCCATCAACCAACATAACCAAAAACAGATTATCTGGTCATTATCACATTGTTGTTAGTGGGAGCTTGCTGTGTGCAAATTGGCTGCTGCATTTCCTACATTACAACAGTGACTACACTTCAAAAGCACTTCATTGACTGTAAAGCGCTTTGAGATGTCTGGTGGTCGTGAAAGGCGCTATATAAATGCAAGTCTTTCTTTCAGTTTTATAAGACTCTTTGGTGCCACACTCGGCCGAATGCTTCCTTGATGTCAAGGGCAATCACTCTCGCCTCACCTCTTGAATTCAGCTCTTTTGTCCATGTTTGTATGAAGGCTGTAATGCGGTTTGGAGCCAAGTGGTCCTGGCAGAATCCAAACTGAACATCTGTGAGCAGGTTATTGGTGAGTAAGTGCTGCTTGATAGCATTATTGATGACTCCTTCCATCACTTGATAATATAGTTTTTTAAAAAACTTTACCGTCTAACTCAGACTTGAATGGGACCTGCTTTTTTGTCAGACAAGGACCTATATAATTTAATAAAGTAAGAAATGATTAATCACACATAATACATTTATAAGTACATATTAAGCATCTCCCTGGAAATTGTTTTATATATTTAGAAACTATCCACAGATGATATTGCTATAGAGTCACAGTATGATCAAGGCAGCTTATAAAATATTAAAAATAATTAAACAGAATGATGGCACAGGGACAGGAACATATGTAAATTAGAGAAAAGAATTATAGAGAAATGAGTCATTAATAACATTTCAAATCTGTATTTAAGGTTCAATTCTTCTTTGGAACAAATGAAATATAAAAGGCAATGTGGGTTTCTTGCTCTAGGCTCTGTGTTTTCATTTTCTTTGCTAACAGGAAGAAAATGAGTTGATCAACCGCCTGCAGGTGGTGCACAGGACAAGGCTTGGTGATACTGAAGGTGAATGCCAGACATAGAATAGCAACTGACCACGTTTCAATGAATATAAGGGAAAGTTTATTGTTTAAATTGGAGCAAGAAATTTGCCTGTTGTGGTGATAATGCTGGTTACTACCTAGAAAGCTACAAGAATAGTGTTTAAAATAGGAGAACTAGCATTAGTTTTTTTGCATAAATAAACTCCGGCTAAAGAACCAGAGGCAGCATGAGGAAACATTTTTTTTAGAAAGCGAATGGTTGTGATCTGGAATGCACTGCCTGAAAGGACGGTGGAAGCAGATTCAATAGTAACTTTCAAAAAGGAATTGGATAAATACTTAAAGGGGAAATAATGCAGGGCTACAGGGAAAGGGCAGGGGGAGTGGGACTAGTTAGATAGCTCTTTCAAAAAGCTGGCACAGGCATGATGGGCTGAATGGTCTCTTTCTGTGCTGTATTAATCTTTGATTCCATGAAAAGTATGCTGGATTTTCTGAAATGGTAGAAGTGCTACCATAACATGCAAAAGGATCAAATGGCTGTTTAAAGGAACAAGGCTGGTACATCAGTCTGATTCATGTACAGCTTCCACTCTGGTCTGTGCCCCATTGGGAAGTGAAATGAGTGTTTTGTTCAGATTGCGAAGGTCACGGGTACAGATTACTGCATTTAGGGTTAGGGTTAGGGTTAGGGTTAGGGTACTGAACCCATTAGTCATGAGTGTGATACGTTTCAGCAGGCTTTGGTTGTACCAGTGTACAAAATATAACTCCTGTCAGATAGACAGTCAGAGAGCTGCAATTGTGGTATCATTATCAAATCGTTGGTTGGCCTTTCCCACCCTTTCAGCTGAAGGCAGCAATATAAGACTGTGAAATAATGTGAAAAAAAAGTCAGCAAGCCCAAGGTTATCTTTCAAACCTGCTGAATCTTCTCTTTGAGAACTTACTTTAGCCATTGCTTATGGCACTAGACTCACACTCAGTTTCTAGAGGCTGTCAAACATTCCTTATTAATGCAGAAGTGACCGCCATACCTTTAAAAAATATTAAAAGGCAATTTTTTTCTTTCTTAGTTTTCTTGGTCTCACAATGGCATGTACCATCTAAAAGGGGCAGATAGTTAACCTACTTCCAGGCACCGCTATTGCAGCTATAAAAATGGCTGCTGGTAAGTGTGCGAGAACAGCTTGGGTTGACTGCCTTTTTATTCTCATCTCTTCCTCTGAGGTGTCACCACCTGGTGGCTCAGCTGAGACCAGGGACGTTGGATGTAGTGGTTTGGAGCATGTAGCCACAATCGACATGATTTCTGTACCTGAGCCACTACGTAGCAGTTGCCTTGATACTACACATACGAAAATGATGGGCAGGAAAAGACCAGCGAGTCCAACAAGCCTGCTCCACACTGGAGCATCACGACCGGACACTTCCCTCCCCTTCACTCCCCTGCCCCCACAGCCATGTAATTACCTGGGAGAGGCAAGAAAACAGAGAAAACTCAGGGCCAATAAGAGAAAAAATACTCTGGAAAATTCCTCTCCTACCCCCTCAGGCAATCAAAGCCAGTCCAGGAAATCACATGGCCCACGTGTTATCTGTAAAGCCACTTACCTCCTATATAAAGTGAATTCGACCCCAGTCAATGCAATAAACAGGGATGACCTCTAATGCTCATTTCATATGGCCAAGTTTATTGCATAGCAGGGACAATGATATAAACTAACAATTTACTGTGATCCCTCCTTCAGTGCTCAAAGGATTTGCTTGCTTTGCTATTGTCATTCCAACACAGTCTATACGAGAAGGCACTCCACTTTCTAAAATGCCTGGCAGTAATTTTAAGACTAGAGTTGAGAGGATGGGAAGTGAGAGGGTCTCGTAACTCCAGGAATTGCTGCCCCCAACACACAAGACCATAGGAACATAAGAATTAGGAGCAGGAGTCAGCCATATGGCCCCTCGAGGCTGTTCCGTCATTCAATAAGATCATGGCTGATCTTCGACCTCAACTTCACTTTCCCACCTGATCCCCATATCTCTTGATTCCCTTGGAGTCCAACATTTTTTCAATCGCAGCCTTGAATATACTCAACAACTGAGCATCCACAGCCCTCTGAGGTAGAGAATTCCAAAGATTCACCAGCCTCTGAGTAAAGAAATTTCTCCTCATCTCAGTCCTAAATGGCCGACCCCTTACCTTGAGACTATGCCCCCTAGTTCTAGACTCTCCAGCCAGGGGAAAACAGCCTCTCAGCATCTACCCTGTCAAGCCCTCTCAGAATCTTTTATGTTTCAATGAGATCACCTCTCATTCTTCTAAACTCCAGAGAGTATAAGCTCATTCTACTCAATCTCTCCTCATAGGGCAACCCTTTCATCCCAGGGGTAAATCTAGTGAACCTTTGTTGCACTCCCTCTAAGGCAAGTATAAGGCATCCGAGGGTTTTAAAAGAGGGAGCTGCAGAGATAGTGGATGCACTGGTATTAAGCTTCCAGAATTCCCTAGATTCTAGAACAGTCCCCAAGGATTGGAAGGTAGCAAACATAACCCCGCTATGTAAGAAAGGAGGAAGAGATAAAACAGGGAACTATAGTTCAGTTAGCCTGACATCATTAGTAGACAAAATGCTAGAATCTATTATTAGGGATGTGATAACAGGGCACTTAGAAAATCGTAACATGATTAGGCAGAGTCAACATGGTTTTATGAAAGGGAAATCGTGTTTGACAAATCTGTTAGAGTTTTTTGAAGATGTAATTAGTAGGATGGATAAGGCAGAACCAGTGGATGTTGTGTATTTGGATTTTCAAAAAGCATTTGATAAGGTGCCACACAAGAGGTTATTGCACAATATTCGGACTCATGGAATTGAGGATTAGTTAATGGACAGAAAACTGGACTTTTTCAGGTTGGCAGGCTATAACTAGCGGGGTACCGCAAGGATCAATGCTTGGGCCTCAGCTATTTTACAATCTATATTAATGACTTAGATGAAGGGACTGAGTGTAATGTATCCAAGTTTGCTGATGATACAATGTTAAGTGGGAAAGTAAGCTGTGAGGGGGATGCAGAGAGATATAGACAGTTTGACTGAGTGGGCAAGAATATGGCAAATGGAATACAATATGAGGAAGTGTGAAGTTATCCACTGTGGTAGGAAAAACAAAAAAGCAGAATATTTTTTGAATGGTGAGAGACTGGGAAATGTTTTCATTCCCACCTGATCCCCATATCTCTTGATTCCCTTGGAGTCCAAAAATCTTTCGATCGCAGCCTTGAATATACTCAATGACTGAGTATCCACAGCCCTCTGGGGTAGAGAATTCCAAAGATTCACCACCCTCTGAGTAAAAAAATTTCTCCTCATCTCAGTCCTAAATGGCCGACCCCTTATCCTGAAACTATGCCCCCTAGTCCTTGTACATGAATCACAGAAAGTTAACATGCAGGTACAGCAAGTAATTAGGAAAGCAAATGGTATGTTAGCTTTTGTTACAAAGGGATTAGAGTATAAGAGTAAAGAAGTCTTAGTACAATTATACAGGACACTGGTGAGGCCACACCTGGAGTACTGTGTATAGTTTTGGTCTCCTTGCCTAAGGAAAGACCTACTTGCCTTAGAGGGAGTGCAGCGAAGGTTCACTAGACTGGTTCCTGGGATGAGGGTATTGCCCTATGAGGAGAGATTGAGGAGACTAGGCCTATACTCCCTAGAGTTTAGAAGAATGACAGGTGATCTAATTGAAACATATAAAATTCTTAAGGGGCTTGACAGGGTTAATGCTGAGAAAATGTTTCCCCTGGCTGGGGAATCTAGAACCAGGGGTCACAATCTCAGAATAAGGGGTCGGCCATTTAGGACTGAGATGAGGAGAAATTTCTTCACTCAAAGGGTTGTGAATCTTTGGAATTCTCTACCCCAGGGAGCTGTGGATGCTCAGTCATTGAGTATATTCAAGACAGAGATCAATACATTTTTGGGAACTAAGGGAATTAAGGGATTTAGGGATAGTGCAGGAAGGTGGAGTTGAGGAAGAAGATCAGCCATGATCTTGTTGAATGGCGGAGCAGGCTCGAAGGGCCAAATGGCCTACTCCTGCTCCTATTTCTTATGTTCTTATATGTTCTTAAATTATATGATGTAAGCCAACAGCAACTTTCATGCTAAAGTTTCAATCTTTCCAATATAGAGAACAATGCTGATCTTTCCCTTCATCAACCCAGACCTATGACATGCACAGATATGATGGTGCAGCCTCATAGCGACTTCATGAGATCACAGCACATGGCTCACGCAGATCTTTGAATAACATTAACTATGTTGGTGCATTTTGATGAGAAGGTTTATCCTGGATAGGGCTGGTGAAAGTTGATACCACAACAATCTTTGTGACTGACTGACTGCTGCATGAGGTAAAACATTTTATTTCAATAGATTACTTTTTTTTATTAATAAGGTATTCCCAGTCGGGCGCTGCAAAGGCTCACATTTTATGCAACAATTTTTAAAATTTAGATGAATTCCAAGAACTGGTAGCCCATCATTGGTGCTGTGCATAGCACTGGTATTGAGACTACATGCTGCTCTCATGTAAACCACCTATAAACATTTCTAAGAGAGACTTGCTACTGGCTGTCAGCTTGTGAAAAATGTGTAAAGGTCAGCCTTGAAATACGCTTGCAGAGCTGCCTCCTGCCAACTGTCATCGTCCCAAAAATTATGTAAAAGCTAAATTATTGTAAACTGGCAACTATATTGGCGTCACTACCTGACTATATTAGCTCTCAGCCTCACAAGAATAAGTAAAAGGCCAACTTGAAAAACAAATAAATAGCCCCATATTTGTCTGCCTGCTACTTTCAGGTGTATTGGGGGTAATTTTAACCTAATGCGCTGGGTGGGAAACCCACGGGATCAGGTGGAACTTCAATAGAGAGTAAAATCAGGTTGGGTATAAAACCAGCGTTGCACGCAATCTCCTCAGTTAGGTCAAAATTTCCCCCATTCTGTGAAATACCTAGTTCACTTTCCTGTTCAGCTGATTGGGTGCTGGCAAAGTGCTATTGGTCTGTCAGTAGTCTGTGAGATTATTAGTAAAGCCTTTTAGCTGAGATATTCAAAATATCTGTGTTGCCGAGCAATGACTTTGGATAGGCTGTTGATACTTCAAAATCATATTGGAAAAGTGGCAAATTATCGCAAAATAAATACCATCTCTTGAACACATACCAGTTCCAATGATCTAATCTGAAAGTACATTACCTGGGCTGTTAAAAATGTATTCAGTTGAGGTAACAATGGGGACCATCCCAAGTACAAGATAGCAACTCAGGTGTGAGATAAGCACATTACGGGATTTTGCCTTCCAGCTTAACATTAGGGATTACTCCGTGGAGTGTTTTCACATTCACCTGGGTAATACATTAACATTTTTCCATGACAAATCTTTCGAAGATGGTGTTCATCTACAATGTGAAATAACATCAGAAAATGCTGGAAATACTCAGCAGGCCAGGCAGCATCCATGGAGAGAGAAACAGAGTTAACGTTTCAGGTCTGGGACCCTTCATCAGAACTGGAAAAAGCTGGAGATGTAACAGATATTAAGCAGGTGCAGAGACAGGGGGTGGTTTAGGAGGGGAGGAAGGAATAGAAAGAACACCCTGTACTTTTGTAAGAGGCAGGAAAGATAAAATGTTGCAAATGGGAATGGCAAAAATCATACTGCATGAAAAATGGGGGCAGGGATAATTATCTGAAATTGTTGAACTCAATGTTGAGTCCGGCAGGCTGCAAAGTGCCCAATCGAAAGATGAGGTGCTGTTCCTCGAGCTTACGTTGAGCTTCATTGGAACAATGCAATAGCCCGAGGACAGAGAGATCAGAGTGGGAGTGAAGCGGTGAATTAAAGTGGCTGAACTTGTTCTCACATTGAACAACTTCTCCTTTGACTCCACTCACTTCCTCCAAATTAAAGGTGTTGCTATGGGAACCCGCATGGGCCCTAGCTATGCCTGCCTTTTCATGGGATATGTGGAACACTCTTTGTTCCAGTCCTACTCAGGTCCCCTCCCTCACCTCTTTTTCCAGTACATCGATGACTGTATTGGTGCCGTTTCCTGCTCTCGCCCTGAACTAGATAAGTTCATTCACTTTACTTCCAATTTCCACCCTTCCCTCACCTTCACATGGTCCATCTCCGACTCTTCCCTTCCTTGACTTCTCCATCTCCATTTCTGGTGATCGGCTTTCAACAAACATCCACTACAAGCCCACCGACTCCCACAGCTACCTGGACTACACTTCCTCCCACCCCGCTTCCTGTAAGGACTCTATTCCATTCTCCCAGTTTCTCCGTCTCCGCCGCGTCTGTTCTGACGATGCCACCTTACATGCTAATGCTTCCGACATGTCTTCCTTTTTCCTCAACCGAGGATTCCCCTCTACCATGGTTGACACGGCCCTTGACTGTGTCCGTTCTATTTCCCGCACTTCTACTCTCACCCCTTCCCCTCCCTCCCAGAACCACGATAGGGTTCCCCTTGTCCTCACCTTTCACCCCACCAGCCTCCACATTCAATGGATCATCCTCCGCCATTTCCGTCACCTCCAACGTTTAGGAGGGGAGGAAGGAATAGAAAGAACACCCTGTACTTTTGTAAGAGGCAGGAAAGATAAAATGTTGCAAATGGGAATGGCAAAAATCATACTGCATGAAAAATGGGGGCAGGGATAATTATCTGAAATTGATGAACTCAATGGCCCAGTAATTCCGTTCCAAACACGTGAGTACGGTCGGGGTACTCACGCGTCTGGCCGGAGGAAATGCCAGTTTTCAGCATGCACAGCGCATGCGGGGAAAACCGGCATTTCCTGTCATCTGAACGAAGGGGTTCAGAGGCACAGCGCGTGCGACTGCACAGGCAGCGCGTGCGCAGTGAACTTCGTCGATTTCATTCATGGATTCAGTGAGGTTAAGTCCTTACAACTTACACATGAAAAAAGCATGTGTAAAGTTGCTCCAGAGGCTGCGGAGGAAGATATATTTTATCGTGGAGCTTCTGAAAGGCAATATTTTTGTTAGGGAAAGGGAGGAAAGTTATTTTAAGAAATGCTGTGGTAAGTTTTAAAGTTTAATTTTTTTTTTTAAACGGGTTTTCAGTACTGTAGGTAGAAGGAGCAATTGTGGCTGTGTGAATTGAATTTGCTGTGAAAATGACTGTTCTAAAATGAATAATGTAACATTTCCAACATTTTTAAGAAAGAAACTTTTCATCAGTAATATATTCTTTTAAGTAATTATGTATGTATGTCCGTATATATTCCTTTACGTATATGTATGTATGTATATATTCCTTTACTTATGTGTATGAATGTATGTATTTAATTATGATTTTCCAATAAGTTACTTTCTCTGAAAGTCATAATTAAATACATACATTCATACACATAAGTAAAGGAATATATACATACATACATATACGCAAAGGAATATATACAGACATACATACATAATTACTTAAAAGAATATATTACTGATGAAAAGTTTCTTTCTTAAAAATGTTGGAGTCATTTTCACATTTAATAAACACAGCAAATTCAATTCACATAGCCACAATTGCTCCTTCTACCTACAGTACTGAAAACCCGTTTTAAAAAACAAAAATAAACTTTAAAACTTACCTCAGCATTTCTTAAAATAACTTTCCTCCCTTTCCCAAACAAAAATATTGCCTTTCAGAAGCTCCACGATAAAATATATCTTCCTCCGCAGCCTCTGGAGCAACTGTACTCATGCTTTTTTCATGTGTAAGTTGTAAGGGCTTAACCTCACTGAAAGCATGAATGAAACCGGCGAATTTTACTGCGCACGCGCTGCCTGTGCAGTCGCACGCGTTCTGCCTCTGAACCCCTTCGTTCAGAGGACAGGAAATGCCGGTTTTCCCCGCATGCGCTGTGCATGCTGAAAACTGGCATTTCCTCCGGCCAGACGCGTGAGTACCCCAACCGTACTCACGTGTTTGGAACGGAATTACTGGGCCATTGGAAAATCATCTCGGGCTGTGAAATTGATCAGGCGGGTATGATGTATTACCAAGACGATAACACGTTTCTCCTGCCATAGGCCGGGGTGATTTTCTAGCCAGTCACGTCATTAAAATTACTTTAACAACTCTTTCCATTTCTTCCTTGCAAGGACGTCTGTGTAAGCAGGAGGCCTGTGAGCGAGAATAATGCCCAGGAACTGCTAGTAGCCAACACCTTCACGAGCGAGTGGCGCCTTGTACCTCCCCCTCCCCCCGCAAGGCAAAGAAAGGAGCAGACACAATTTTAAGTGAAGCAGTGAACTTTTATTGCATCATAAAACAGTTTTCAGGGTCAGTTTTGATGTAGATAGTTTATAACTTTAAAATGTTAACTAGCTATTTCCTGCTTTTCAAACATTTGTAAACATGAATAGTTCAGAAAAAAATGTGTTAACATTTTAAAGTGACTTTTTCTGTTTTCTTAGTGCAATAAAGACATTCAAGGTGGAAACTAGCTATGTTCTAATTTTCAAACAGTTGTAAAAATACTTTGGCTCCAATAAAAGTTGCTAATTTTTTTCAAACTGACTACAGGCTGCACTGTTTAAAGGAAAAGGTTACATATCCTTTCAGTCACGAATAAACATTTCAATGAAAACAGCAAACACAACATTTTACATGTCAATAAAATGAAAAATTTAACAATTGCACGATTTGCCCCCTCGCATCTGCGACTGAGGGTCCAAGGAGGTGCATTGCGCAAGAGGTCATCGTCGTACGTATCCTCACACTGTTCCCTTTTGGGAACTGTATGAAGTGGTGGAAGGATTTCTGGCCACGTTAACGCTCCTTCCGTGACCATAACCATCTTCATACCAGCCATTAGGGTGGTTAGTCCTATGGCGCGAGGATTTTACGGGCTCCCACAACCCATCTGAGGGGGGGGCCACCCACACCCGTGGACGCATGTATCCCGCTGGATGTCCACCCAGAATTTATAGTTGGAGCTCCGACTCCACTTGCCGGGACTGTCTGGAGCGGGGTTCGAAACCCTACTCCTTCTGGCCCAGCGGCGGGGATGCTTACTGCTACGCAAAAGGCCCACTCCGTGCAAAAGGTGACACCCATACGTTTCCTGCGCCTCTTCCCTCCCCGTGACTGGAGCCCTATGCTGCCACTTGAAAGACCAAGCTATCATCTGTCCTTCTTGCGGCGCCTTTGACTTCTCATTACCAATGATGAGCAGGCGCTGCGCCTCCACCTCGTTGAGGAGATTGCTGAGAACATCATCAGTTCAATTGTGAGTTCTTTTAATGCCGTGAATTGTGCTCATTCCAGCCATTTCACATTGCTAATCGGAGTGGGCCTTTGGCGTAGCGGTAGGATCCCCGCCGCTGGGCCAGACGGGGTAGGGTTTCGAACCCCGCTCCAGACAGTCCCGGCAAGTGGAGTCGGAGCTCCGGCTCTAAATTCTGGGTTGACAACCAGTGGGATATTTGCATCCGTGGGTGCGGGTGGCCCCCCCCCCTCATATAGGTTGTGGGAGCCCATAAAACCCTCCCGCCATAGCACTAACCACCCTAATGGCTGGTACAAAGATGGTTACGGTCACGGAAGGAGCGTTAATCACGGCCATAAATCCTTCCACCACTTCATACAGTTCCCCAAAGGGAACAGTGTGAAGACACATATGACGACGACGTTGCTAATTAAATAAATGGAATGAAAAAAATGCTTTCAGGGCTTTTAAAATTCTTTAAATTGCTTTAATTCTGTTTAAAACTACTTCAGATTCTTCAAAATAATGTAAACATTTTTAAAAGTTACCAAAAGCTTCATAAAAATACCAAAAACCTATTTAAAATGCTGCTCTGCATGTAAAAATGCTTTGCAGCTTGTGAGAAACATTGGGGGCGTGTCCTATTAAACTGAGACCTCAAGGGGCGTGTCTCAGTTGCACAGCGCGCTACAGGCTTCGCGCTGGCTGCACTCCTGGGCGGCGTGACGTCATATGCTGCCCGGGATTCTTCTCTTTCAAAAAGGAATTCCAGGCGTCCCTGGAGGTGAACGGCAGGCGCGTCGGGTAAGTGCAGATTGGGGGCTTGCACGCGCGGCAAGCCCCCGATCCGAATTTCTGCCCCATTGTTGAGTCCGGCAGGCTGCAAAGTGCCCAATCGAAAGATGAGGTGCTGTTCCTTGAGCTTACGTTGAGCTTCATTGGAACAATGCAATAGCCCGAGGACAGAGAGATCAGAGTGGGAGTGAAGCAGTGAATTAAAGTGACAGGCGACCGGAAGCTCAGGGTCACCCTTATGGACTGAACGGAGGTGTTCCGCAAAGCGGTCGCCCAATCTGCGTTTGGTCTCCCCAATGTAGATGAGGCCACATCGTGAGCAGCGAATACAGTGTATTAAATTGCAAGAAGTACAAGTAAATCGCTGTTTCACCTGGAAGGGGTGTTTGGGGCCCTGGACAGTTGGAAGGGAGGAGGTAAAAGGGCATGTGTTGCATCTCCTGCGCTTGCACGGGAAGGTGCCAGGTGAAGGAGAAGGGCTGTTGGGGGTGATTGAGGAGTGGACCAGGGTGTCGCGGAGGGAGCGGTCCCTTCGGAATGCTGAAAGGGGAGGTGAGGGGAAGATGTGTTTGGTGGTGGGATCACGTTGGAGGTGACGGAAATGGCGGAGGATGATCCATTGAATGTGGAGGCTGGTGGGGTGAAAGGTGAGGACAAGGGGAACCCTATCGTGGTTCTGGGAGGGAGGGGAAGGGGTGAGAGTAGAAGTGCGGGAAATAGAACGGACACGGTCAAGGGCCGTGTCAACCATGGTAGAGGGGAATCCTCGGTTAAGGAAAAAGGAAGACATGTCGGAAGCATTAGCATGTAAGGTGGCATCGTCAGAACAGACGCGGCGGAGACGGAGAAACTGGGAGAATGGAATAGAGTCCTTACAGGAAGCGGGGTGGGAGGAAGTGTAGTCCAGGTAGCTGTGGGAGTCGGTGGGCTTGTAGTGGATGTTTGTTGAAAGCCGATCACCAGAAATGGAGATGGAGAAGTCAAGGAAGGGAAGAGTCGGAGATGGACCATGTGAAGGTGAGGGAAGGGTGGAAATTGGAAGTAAAGTGAATGAACTTATCTAGTTCAGGGCGAGAGCAGGAAACGGCACCAATACAGTCATCGATGTACTGGAAAAAGAGGTGAGGGAGGGGACCTGAGTAGGACTGGAACAAAGAGTGTTCCACATATCCCATGAAAAGGCAGGCATAGCTAGGGCCCATGCGGGTTCCCATAGCAACACCTTTAATTTGGAGGAAGTGAGTGGAGTCAAAGGAGAAGTTGTTCAATGTGAGAACAAGTTCAGCCACTTTAATTCACCGCTTCACTCCCACTCTGATCTCTCTGTCCTCGGGCTATTGCATTGTTCCAATGAAGCTCAACGTAAGCTCGAGGAACAGCACCTCATCTTTCGATTGGGCACTTTGCAGCCTGCCGGACTCAACATTGAGTTCAACAATTTCAGATAATTATCCCTGCCCCCATTTTTCATGCAGTATGATTTTTGCCATTCCCATTTGCAACATTTTATCTTTCCTGCCTCTTACAAAAGTACAGGGTGTTCTTTCTATTTCTTCCTCCCCTCCTAAACCACCCCCTGTCTCTGCACCTGCTTAATATCTGTTACATCTCCAGCTTTTTCCAGTTCTGATGAAGGGTCCCAGACCTGAAACGTTAACTCTGTTTCTCTCTCCATGGATGCTGCCTGGCCTGCTGAGTATTTCCAGCATTTTCTGTTGTTATTTCAGATTTCCAGCATCCGCAGTATTTTGCTGTTATATTCATCTACAATATTCCTGATTCAATTGTGTCTGGATAGCCTCTTCACCAGCAGCTAAAACAGTGGCCGCTCACATTGTCATTTGTATTTACTGCCATAAAAATTCTCGTTCATTAGTCTCTCAAATAGTTATCTGTTCATACTATGCTTTGAAATTTTGGATCTGCCACATCAAACCATTCTTTACAACTTTGGATACAATCTATATTAATGACTTGGATGAAGGGACCTTGTGTAATGTAGCCAAATTTGCTGATGATACAAAGATATTTGGGAAAGCAAGTTGTGAAGAGGACACAAATAATCTGCAAAGGGATTTAGATATGTTAAGTGAGTGGGCAAGAATTTGGCAGATAGAGTATAATGTGGGAAAATGTGAGGATATCCACTTTGGTAGGAAGAATAAAAAAGCAAATTATTATTTAAATAGAGGGTGACTACAAAATGCTGCAGTACAGAGGGATCTGGGTGTCCTTGTACAGAAACACAAAAGTTAGCATGCAGGTACAGCAATTAATGAGGAAGGCAAATCGAATGTTGGCCTTTATTGCAAGGGGGATGTATATAAAAGTAAGGAAGTCTTACTACAACTGTACAGGGCGCTGGTGAGACCACACCTAGAGTACTGCGTACAGTTTTGGTCTCCTTATTTAAGGAGGGATATATTTGCATTGGAGGCAGTTCAGAGAAGGTTCACGAGGTTGATTCATGAGATGAAGTGGTTGTCTTATGAAGAAAGGTTGAGCAGGTTGGGCCTATACTCATTGGAGTTTAGAAGAATGAGAGGTATTATTGAAATGTATAAGATTCTGAGGGGGCTTGACAGGGTAGATGCAGAGAGGATGTTTCCCCTCATGGGGGAATCTAGAAAAAGGGGGCATAGTTTCAGAATAAGGGGTTGCCCATTTAAAATGGAGATGAGGAGGAATTTCTTCTCTCAGAGAGTCGTGAATCATTGGAATTCTCTACCCCAGAGAGCTGTGGAGGCTGGGTCATTGAATATATTTAAGGTGGAGCTAGACAGATTTTTGAACGATAAGGGAGTCAAGGGTTAGGGGGAGCGGGCGGGAAAGTGGAGTTGAGGCCAGGACCAGATCAGCCATGATCTTATTGAATGGTGGAGCAGGCTCAAGGGGCCAAATGGCTGAATCCTGCTCCTATTTCTTATGTTCTTATATTTATACCAAAACAAAGGCTTCACATTGGATATTGGTTAGTGTGGTATTATGCTTTACTGAGATAGTTAAATTCATCCAGCAGTTTATCTATTAATGTTTCACCAATAGTGTCATCAGAAGGTGTCCAGATAAAAAAATCTGACTATTATCTGCAAAAAAACAAAATCCTTCTGCTCTTCTATGAGATTTTAATTGTACCTGAGTGGTAGCACTCTCACCTTTGTGTCAGAAGGGCAAAGAGTCAAGCCCCATTTCAGGATGAGATCACATAATCCAGGCTGCCACTTCAGTGCAGTACTGAGGGGGTGCTGCGCTGTTGGAGGTGCCATCTTTTGGGTGAGACATTAAACCGAAGCCTCAACTGCCCGCTCAAGTGGATGTAAAAGATCCCATTGCACTATTTTGAAGAAGAGCAGGGGAGTTATCTAATTGTTGGTCATTATCACATTGCTGCTTGTGGGAGCTTGCTGTGCACAAATTGGCCGCCGTGTTTCCTACAGTGACTACACTTCAAAAAGTCTTCTTAGGCAGTCCCTCGGAACCGAGAATGACTTGCTTCCACATTAAAAATGAGTCCAATGCGGGACCTACAGTCTCTGTCACAGGTGGGGGCAGACGGTGGTTGAAGGGGCGGGTGGGTGGGGTGCTTGGGTTGACGTGCGCTCCTTGCGCTGCCTGCGCTTGGCTTCCGCTTGCTCTCCGCGAAGAGTCTCGAGGTGTTCAGCGCCTTCCCGGATGCTTCTCCTCCACTTTATGCGGTCTTGGGCCAGGGATTCCCAGGTGTCGGTGTGAGGGTGCCGGTTAGTTCCCTCAGTAACCCCTAGATGGCACCTTCACTTGTTTTTTTCCCTTTGCTAATTGTTACTAGTTTCTCCTGTGTTTATTACTTAACTGCCTTTTATCAGGTTTATTGGTTTCACCTGTTTTTGCTTGTATTTAAGTTCTGTGGTTTCTTCCCTCTGTGCTCAGTCTTGACAAGCCATTTGCCTAGTGGTAGCTTGTCTTGAGCGCCTATGTTTGTAACTGTTTACCTGTGTGATTCTAGTAAAGTACTTTTATTTAAGACTGCATACCTGCTTCTCGCCTCGTCTGTCTGCACTTGGGTCCAGAACCAGCCTCGCCCTGACAGCAAGACTGAGCCAGTATGGACCCAGCAGTGATGGAGGAATTTCGTTCTATTCTCTCTCATCAAGGTGCTTTCCTTGGCCGCCTTGAGCAACTTCTCCAAAGCATTTCAAAAAAGGTAAATACGTGGACTCAGACCATTCAACACCCAGCCGCTGTGGCTTCTGCTCAGGATGTTCCTCCTCAGTCAGTTCCTTTGGGTTCTACCCCACCAGTCGCCGACCTCCAGACTCACCGAGAGCCTCGCCTACCCGCGCCAGAGCGCTATGACGGTCATCCGGGCAAGTGTCGCGGCTTCTTGACCCAGTGCTTCCTAGTTTTTGAACTCCAACCCTCCATGTTCCTATCACCCCGCTCTAAGGTAGCATTCATCATATCACTACTCTCGGGAAAAGCTCTCGCCTGGGCTACCGCTATCTGGGAGCAGCAATCTTTCGTCTGCTCGGACATTCTTCTTTTCGCCGAAGAGATGAGCAAAGTCTTTGACCATCCTGTGAGTGGACGGGAGGCAGCTAAGAGACTTTTGAATCTCCGCCAGGGCAACTGCAGCGTAGCCGACTTCGCCATTGAGTTCCGCACACTCGCTGCGGAAAGCCGCTGGAACACCGAGGCCCTTCTCTCCACGTTTCTTCATGGCCTTTCCGAATCTATCAAAGATGAACTGGCGTCCAGAGAGGTTCCGGAGGACCTTGACACGCTCATCTCCCTTGCCATCAGAGTGGATAACTGCCTCCAGGAGCATGGTAGAGAGAGGAGATTCACTACTTCCACAGAGGTGAGATCTTCCGGTGTTTCGAATCTGACCAAGAGTTTCCAAGTACCCCCGAGTCCACCTGTTAGCACTGAAGAGGAACCTATGCAACTCGGCAGAACTCGGCTCTCCCAGTTTGAGAGACAGAGGAGATTGAGAGAGGGGCGTTGCCTTTACTGTGGCCTGTCTGGCCATCTCAGAGCCACATGCCCTGAGCTTCAGGAAAAAGCCAGGAGGATTGGGAAAATACTGACAGATCAAATCCCTTCTCCTACCCCTTCTGTCTTCCAAACCCTGCTTCCCGCTCGTCTCTCTTGGGAGGGACAACAGTACAACCTCCAGGCGTTTGTTGACTCCGGGACCGCTGGTTGTTTTATCGATGCCACCCTTGTGCGCAGCCTGAAAATTCCTTTCTCCCGCCTTGACAAGCCTTTACAAGTCACCGCCCTCGATGGCAGGCCTCTTGGTTCTGGGTGTATTCATCATATCACCGGAGTATTACATGTCCAAGAAGGGGAGAGACATCAAGAGTTGCTGCAGTTTCACCTTATCGATTCACCTGAGCTCCCTCTCGTTCTTGGACATCCGTGGTTCTCTCTTCACAACCCTCACATTGACTGGACTACCGGGACTGTGCTGGAGTGGGGTCCTTCCTGTCTAGCCAACTGTCTTAAGGTCTTCCCTAGTCTGCCCCGTCCTTCCTCTCCCAAGCCAGCTGATCAGCTGAACCTTGCTCATGTGCCCCCTGAATATTCGGACCTCCATGCTGTGTTTAGTAAGAGGCGGTCCACTACACTCCCTCCACACCGGTCCTACGACTGTGCCATTGATCTCCTGCCTGGCACTAGCCCCCCTCGGGGTCGGCCTACTCTCTCTCTGGCCCTGAGAATGTTTCCATGGAAGAATACATCAAGGAAGCCCTCGCTACAGGTTTCATTCGCCCTTCCACCTCCCCAGCGGGTGCTGGCTTCTTTTTTGTAAAGAAGAAGGATGGTGGTCTCAGGCCTTGCATAGACTATCGGGGGCTTAACAAAATTACCATTAAGAACCGCTATCCTCTCCCTTTGATGCCTTCAGCATTTGAGCAGCTGCAGGGAGCTACCATCTTCTCCAAACTGGACCTCCGCAACGCGTACAACCTGGTCCACATTACGGAGGGGGATGAATGGAAGACTGCCTTTATCACCCCTAGCGGTCACTGGGAATACCTCGTCATGCCCTTTGGTCTCACTAACGCTCCTGCTGTCTTCCAAGCGCTGGTCAATTACGTGCTCCGGAACCTGCTGAACCAGTTCATGTTTGTTTATTTGGATGACATTCTCATCTTCTCAAAGTCCCCCCAGCAGCATGTCCAACACATCAGATGGGTGCTGCAGAGGCTCTTGGAGAACTGTCTCTTTGTCAAATCCGAGAAATGTGAATTCCACGTCTCTAAGGTCACCTGCCTGGGCTACATCATCTCCTGTGGAAGCGTCCAGATGGATCCTAGCAAGGTTCAAGCCGTCTTGAACTGGCCGCGTCCCACATCAGTTAAGTAGGTTCAGCGGTTCCTGGGATTCGCCAACTTTTACAGACGCTTCGTCCGCAACTTCAGCTCCTTGCCGCCTCCCTCTCCGCATTGACCAAGGGCTCGTCTTTACGGTTCAGTTGGCCTTCTGAAGCGGAACGGGCCTTCCAGGAGCTCAAACAACGCTTCACCTCTGCTCCCATTCTGGTACACCCTGACCCCATCCTTCCCTTTATCGTAGAGGTGGATGCCTCGGGTATTGGAGTCGGGGATGTCCTGTCCCAGCGCTCCCCTAAGGACCCTGTGCCTTCTTTTCCCATCGCCTGAAGCCAGCAGAGAGTAACTACGATGTCGGCAACAGGGAGCTCTTGCCAGTTAAATTGGCCTTGGAGGAGTGGAGACACTGGTTGGAGGGAGCAGAGCATCCTTTTGTCGTCTGGACCGACCATAAAAATCTGACATATATCCAGGATGCCAGGCGCCTCTCACCTTTCGAATGTCAATATGGCTTCCAACCGCCACTCTTCCCTGAACAGGAGAGGGAGGTAGGAGTCCCGGCTGCCCAGGGTTTCATCCAACGCTGCCGCTGTACCTGGAGGAGGGTCCGATCCGCCTTGCAGCTCGCTTCTTCTCGGCAGAAAGTGCAGGCTGACCGACACCGCCGCCCAGCTCCTCGGTTCCGGACTGGACGGAAGGTCTGGCTGTCTACCCGGAATCTTCCGCTCCATGTGGAGTCCCGCAAGTTGGCTCCCCGGTTCATCGGACCTTTTAGGATTTTGGAAAAAGTAAACCCTAAAAAGTAAGCCTACCGGCTCCTCCTTCCTCGGTCAATGAAGATACATCCCACGTTCCACATCTCTCACCTCAAGCCGGTACTTACCAGTCCCTTGGTTCCTGCTTCCAGACCTCCCCCCCCCCCCGCCCCACATGATTGACGGTCAGCAAGCCTACACTGTCTGTCGCCTCCTTGATAGTCGCTGGGTTAGGAGGAGCATTCAATACCTGGTCGACTGGGAGGGTTATGGTCCTGAAGAACGTTCCTGGGTTCCGGCCCGGGACATTTTGGATCCTGAACTCATCAGGGATTTTCGCCGTCACCACCCTGCTCGTCCAGGAGGAATGTCAGGAGCCGTTCCGAGGGGAGGGGGTCCTGTGAGGGTGCCGGTTAGTTCCCTCAGTAACCCCTAGATGGCACCTTCACTTGTTTTATTCCCTTTGCTAATTGTTACTAGTTTCTCCTGTGTTTATTACTTAACTGCCTTTTATCAGGTTTATTGGTTTCACCTGTTTTTGCTTGTATTTAAGTTCTGTGATTTCTTCCCTCTGTGCTCAGTCTTGACAAGCCGTTTGCCTAGTGGTAGCTTGTCTTGCGCTCCTATGTTTGTAACTGTTTATCTGTGTGATTCTAGTAAAGTACTTTTTTTTAAGACTGCATACCTGCTTCTCGCCTTGTCTGTCTGCACTTGGGCCCAGAACCAGCCTCGCCCTGACAGTCGGTGGGGATGTTACACTTTTTCAAGGAGGCTTTGAGGGTGTCCTTGAAGCATCTCCTCTGCCCACCTGGGGCTCTCTTGCCGTGCCGGAGCTCCGAGTAGAGCGCTTGTTTTGGGAGTCTCGTATCGGGCATGCGGACAATGTGACCCGTCCATCGGAGCTGATTGAACGTGGTCAGAGCTTCGATGCTGGGGATGTTGGCCTGAGCAAGAACACTGACGTTGGTGCGCCTATCCTGCCAATGTTCATGAATTCGCGCCAGCAGTGCTTCTCTGCTGTGCTTTAGTGCCTCGGCAGGGATTCCATCTGCTCCTGAGGCCTTGTTGTTCTTCAGTTGTCGGATGGCCTTTTCAACCTCATGCCGTGCTGGGGTTGTGCTGAGATGGTGGTGGGTAGCATGCTGTGGGATGGAGTTGAGGACACTCATGTCGAAGACAGAGTCGTGGTTAAGGAGATCTTTGAAGTTCTCCTTCCAGCGGGCACTGACTGCTTCCCTGTCCTTGCTGAGTACCTCTCCGTTATTGGCCCGCAGTGGGGAAGGGCCTTAGGTGCTTGGGCCGTAGATGGTCTTGACTGCGCTAAAGAATCCATGCACGTCGTGGTTGTCGGCTAGCTGCTGGATCTCCTGCGCTTTCTCCACCCACCATCTGTTCTTTAGGTCGTGAGTTTTTTGTTGGACCTCGGCCTTCAGGCTTCTGTAGAGCTGCTTTCTTGCTCTCGAGTTCTGTTGCTGTTTCCAGATCAGAAATACCTTGCGCTTGTGGCTTATTAGCTCCTGGATCTCCTGGTCATTCTCGTCGAACCAGTCTTGGTGTTTCCTGGTTGAATGACCGAGCGTCTCTTCACAGGTGCTGATTATGGCTCAAAGACCCTGCTAAGAAAGCTCTATTCAGCCTGCGCCTCACAAACAACCTGACGACTCCCAGTGACGCAGAGACACAGAGTGCCCACAGCGTCTGGTCTGCACTCAAGGCCTCCATAATCACTTCAAAAAGTATTTATTGACTGTAAAGCACTTTGGGACGTCCGGTGGTCGTGAAAGGCGCTATATAACTGCAAGTCTTTCTTTCTATTTTTAACTGATTTAAGGGATTTTGCTGTGTGCCGTGTTTCCATATATTATAACACTTCAAAAGTACTTAATTGGGCTTTGGGACATCCTGAGGAAATGAAAGACACCATATAAATGTAAGTTCTTTCTTTACCTCTCCCTTTGATAGTGCTGCTACCATTTAGGTCCAGGAAGTGTCCCGACCTCCTCTCTTCATGGATGCAGTCCATAGGATGCCCCCACCAGTGCACAGGCTGCACCTCCTTTGTTTTAATGAAGGTTATGGCACGTTTGGTACGGAGCTCTGGGGCCTGGCAGAGGGAGCTGCTGATATGCTTTGACTATTTGTTCCCAGACTGTGCCATGAGAGGATGATCAGCCCCATAAAGGACCAGCATTTCAATAGAAAAACTGGACTCCACATTTAAATACACAAAAGTAGCAATTGATCCACACCCGTTTTCGGGTGCTGAATCGGCGCTGTGCACGCAGACCACACCTGAACCTGTGGCCGCTGTAGTGAACTGGTCCTTGTGCCTCATTAACATTGAACAGACAGCTGCCCATGCTACTCGTGCTCTTCCTTGGCAGCTCGCCTAATAGGGGCCCTGAAAATGCGGTGTCCACTACACTATTAAAAGGCAGCCTGCACCTCTTAAACGGGAGGTGCATTTTGGCTGCTGGACACTGGAAACTGCCGTGGACACTTCAAACAGGCCTGAAACGACTGCTGTGAGTGTCCCCAGGTTCTCAGATGCTGCACTGGGGGGTTCTGGTGGAGGCGGTCCACCGGAGGAGTGAAGAGCTGTTCCCACCGGAGGCGGGGACGGGGTGGGGGGGTGGCTGAAGAGTCTCCAGACAAATGACCAGGCAGCAGTGGTAAGAGGTGCTCGGGGAGGTAACTGCCAGGAGCATTGCACCCTGCACATGGCTTCAAGCCACGAGAAGGTCAATGACCTCAGCACGATTGTTAGCGTCGGACTCCAAACTCACAAGTTATGGCGCATGTAGCAGACAACCACAAGTTTGGAGAATCGAACCAGGCTGTACTGTAGCCAAATGGTTGAGGCAGCAGGGCCTCTGCTTGAGAAGACCGCTGGTCTGCTTTACCAGAGCTCTGGTGGATGCACGGCTCTGATTATAATGCTCCTCAGGTTCTGCGCTTGGGTTCCTGATAGGAATTATGAGCTATATGCTCAGGGTCCCTGTCCCCTAGCAGCCAGCCTGACATCCAATGGTCTGGTGGAATAGAGGGGATATTGGCACAGGGTGAAGGTGTCATGACGGCTATCAGGAAACCAGGTACCGACCTGCATGGTGCAGTGCCTGTTGTCACACACCACATGCACACTGAGGCAGTGGAATCCCTTGTTGACATACATGCCCATGTCTTGACGCAGAGCATACAAGGCAAAGTGAATGCAGTCAGTTATTCCTTGCACTGCTGAGAAGCCTGCAAACTTGACAAAGCCCCTAGCTCTCTCATCTTCCTTCGCTGGCTCCATTGGAAAAGAGATGAAGTAGTTCCTTCTGGAGTTGAGAGCTTCAGTGACATTCTTGATGCAGCACTGCACAGCATGCTGAATGATGTCGCTGATGTCCCCTGTTACAGCCTTGTACAACCCTGTAGCATAGAAATTCAGGGCCACGATGACCTTGACAGCCAGAGGAACTGCTGTCTATGCCCTGGTTTTGGGGTTCGAGTTTGTGCTGGTGACACAGCTCTGTGACCGCTTCCCTTCTGAAGCGGAGGCTCTTGATGCTCTGATCCTCAGTGTGGTTGAGGTATGACAGTTAGTTCCTAAAGACATGTGTGGTGTCGAGCCTCTTGTGGCCTCCCCACCTTCTCCCTCTACAGGTCTGTGGACTCTCCTTTGCTGGTGTTGCTGCTCCTCCTCCGGCAGCCCCAATGGCAGACCCAGCAGAACGCCCGTGACAGCAGCAACTGTGCAGAATTGTAAAGATAACAGAGCTGCTGCATCTCGAGAACGTAGCGTGAAGTCATTTTGAAGCACTGCAATTGTAGCTAAAATAGCCAAAAACTGTCCCAACAAGCCGGGTGGTCTGAAATGACTAACCAGAGACTTGCATTAATGGAGGTAACTATCCCTTTAACTAACACATGTGAAGGATGCGTCCCAACTGGTCCCACCATGATTTATAGGCAGGCGTAAGACCTGATGAGTCAGGCTCTTTGCTGATGATACAAAGATAGGTGGGAAAGCAAATGGGAAGAGGACACAAAGGGCTCGATTTTGCCAGGCCCAAAGAGGCGGGATTGGAGGTGTGTGAAGTGTTAAAATCGCAGAAACTGGTGGGCGAGCTCGATCCTGCCTCCATCCCGCCTCCGAGCAATTTTCCCACATGCGAGTTTTCTGAACCCGTCTCCATCCCGCCTCCAAGAGGCGGGATAGGCCCTTAAGGCCCTTAACAACAGTTAAGTGCCTCCATAATCCCATTTTGAGAGGCCTTTCTGATTTTAACAGTTTTCCCACGTGTTGCACACCTCCTCTGAAACATGCCAGTGAAACCTAGCAGCAGCACAAGTGGATTGCTTACTAACAGCTGCAGCTCCACCATTAAAAAGGAATTTTCACCAGTCATCATTTGCAGGTGGCTGAAATTTGTTGTCTCAGGTCTGGGGGAACTTTTAGCAGGCCTACTCATTGCTGTGGAAGTTTTGAGCCTGACACCCATCAACAGTGTGACCTCCTGGGAAACCCCTCTCCCCACATTGAATGAGCGCTTCCTCAACTGAGGTATATACCAGAAGAATGGGAACAATTTATTTCCTGTCCACCTGGACAGCAGATGCGGCAGCAGCAGAACCCTGAACAACAGTAGCACCAACTGTAGGAGCAACAGCAGGAGCTCCAAGCTGCTGCTCACCCACTTGAAGCTGCACAGGCCAGAAGGCGCCAGCGCATGGAAGCCTGTCGGCGCAGGAGATACCCCCCAAACAGGGTCTACAGACAGAGGATCAGCTACCTCAACATGACTGAGCAGCAGTGCCAAAGGAGGCTCAGACTTTCACGAGATATAGTGGGTGACATCTGCGCAATGCTGCAGCAAGACCTGGAGCCCAGAGGAGCAGGTGGACACCCCTTATCAGTGGCCATCAAAGTCACCACCAAGGGTGCAGGGCATCGTTGACTGAACACACGTGGCCCTTAAGGCACCCCATCACAACCCAGGTATTTTTTCAACCGCAAGGGCTTCCACTCCCTCAACGTACAGCTGGTGTGTGACCACAAGAAGGACATTTTGCATGTTTGTGCCAAGTACCCTGGCAGTTGCCATGACTCCTTCATCCTGTGCCAGTCTAGTGTGCCTCTGCTTTTCAGTCCGCCAGGCCAAATTAACGGATGGCTACTTGGAGACAAGGGCTATCCCCTGAAGACATGGCTAATGACGCCGTTGAGGAGCCCATCCAACGAAGCTGAGGAGCGCTTCAACGCCAGCCGCATTTCCACTAGATCCATAATCGAGCAAACCATAAGCTTGCTGAAGATACGTTCAGATGCCTGGATAGATCAGGTGCAGCCCTGCAGTACTCAGCAGCCAGGGTCTCCAATGGTTGTGATTTGCTGTGCACTTCACAACATGGCACAGCATCGTGGCTTGCAGATGCCTGAGGAACAAGTGGCTCATCACATATCCTCCTCAGATGAGGAGGAGGAGGAGGAGAGCGACAACGACCAGCTTGCAGCGGCGCATCAACCAGCACCAGCAGCATGTGAGCACATTGCTGGCCGGGATGCAAGGCACATAGAAACATGGAAGATAGGAGCAGGAGTAGGCCATTCGGCCCCTCGAGCCTGCTCCGCCATTCAATTAGATCATGGCTATCATCCAAATTCAGTACCCTGTCCCTGCTTTCTCCCCATATCCCTTGATCCCTTTAGTCTTAAGAAATATATCCAACACTTTCTTGAATATATTTAATGAGTTGGCCTCAACTGCCTTCTGTGGTAAAGAATTCCACAGGTTCACCACTCTCTGGGTGAAGAAATTCCTCCTCATCTCTGTCCTAAATGGCTTACCCCTTATCATTATACTGTGGCCCCTGGTTCTGGACTCCCCGCCATCGGGAACATCCTTCCTGCATCTAGTCTGTCTAGTCCTGTTAGAATTTTATAAGTTTCAATGAGATCCCCTCTCATTCTTCTAAACTCCAGCGAGTATAAGCCCAATTGATCCAATCTCTCCTCATACGTCATTCCTGCCATCCCAGGTATCAGTCTGGTGAATCTTCGCTGCACTCCCTCCATGGCAAGAACATCCTCCCTCAGATAAGGCGACCAAAACTGCACACAATACTCAAGGTGTGGTCTCACCAAGGTCCTGTACAACTGCAGCAAGACATCCTTGTTCCTGTACTTGAACCCTCTCGCTACGAAGGCCAACATACCACTTGCCTTCTTAACCGCCTGCTGCACCTGCATGCTTACCTTCAGCGACTGGTGCACAAGAACACCCAGGTCTCATTGCACTTCCCCTTCTCCCAATCTATTGCCATTCAGATAATAATCTGCCTTCCTGTTTTTGCCACCAAAGTGGATAACCTCGCATTTATCCACATTATACTGCATCTGTCATGCATCTGCCCAATCACCCAACCTGTCCAAATCATACTGGAGTTTCTCGGCATTCTCCTCACAGCTAACACGCCCACCCAGCTTTGTGTCGTCTGCAAACTTGGAGATATTACATCTAGTTCCCTCGTCTAGATCATTAATATATACTGTGAATAGCTGGGGTCCAAGGACCCATCCCTGCGGCACCCCACTAGTCACTGCCCGTCACTCGGAAAAAGACCCATTTATTCCAACTCTTTGCTTCCTGCCTGCCAACCAGTTCTCTATCCAAGTCTGTACCTTGCCCACAATTCCATGTGCCTTAAATTTGTACGCTTATCTCTTATGCGGGACCTTATCGAAGGCCTTCTGAAAGTCCAAATACACCACATCCACCAGTTCTCCCTTATCTATTTTACCAGTTACATCCTCAAAACATTCCAGTAGTTTAGTCAAGCACGATTTACCTTTTGTAAATCCATGTTGACTTTATCCGATCCTGTCACTGTTTTCCAAGTGCTCTGTTATTACATCTTTTATAATGGACTCTAGCATTTTCTCCACTACCGATGTCAGGCTTACCGCTCTATAATTCCCCGTTTTCTCTCTACCACCTTTTTTGAATAGTGGGGTAACACAAGCTACCCTCCAATCCATGGGAACTGTTCCAGAGTCTATAGAATTTTGGAAGATGACCAGCAATGCATTTACTATTTCTAGGGCCACTTCCTTAAGTACCCTAGGATGTAGATTATCAGGCCCTGGGGATTTATCGGCCTTCAATCCCCTCAATTTCCCTCACACCATTTCCCTACAAATACTGATTTCTTTCAGTTCCTCCCTCTCTTTAGACCCTATGTTCCCCGACATCTCTGGGAGGTTATTTGTGTCCTCCTTTGTGAAGACAGAACCAAAGTATGTATTTAATTGGTCTGCCATTTCTTTGTTCCCCATTATAAATTCCCCTGATTCTGACTGCAAGGGACTTACGCTTGACTTCACCAATCTTTTTCTCTTCACATATCTATAGAAGCTTTTACAGTCAGTTTTAATGTTCCCTGAAAGCTTATTCTCATATTCTATTTTCCCACTCTTAATTAATCCCTTTGACCTCCTTTGTTGAATCCTAAACTGCTCCCAATCCTCAGGTTTGCTGCTTTTTCTGGCCAATTTATATGTCCTCTCCTTGGATCTTATACTATCCCTAATTTCCCTTGTTAGCCACGGTTGATTCACCTTTTTTGTTTTATTTTTATGCCAAACAGTGTTGAACAAATTCTGTAGTTCATCCATGCGATCTTTAAATGTTTGCCATTGCCTATCCACCGTCAATCCTTTGAGTAACATTCCCCAGTCAATCCTACCGAACTCGCGCCTCATACCATCGTAGTTTCCTTTATTTAAATTCAGGACCCTAGTCACTGAGTCTATTATGTCCGTGTATGATTGAGACACGGACAGCAGGAGTTGAACAAAACAAGTCTCCACTGAAAGTAGTCAATCGGGAAACTGAAACTACAGAGGCTTGCTAGCGCCTTTTATACAGGGGTGGTCACTGCCGGTATTGCAGTCTGAGGCCAGTTATTCTCTTAAAGGTACATACACAACAATTCCTCCCCTTTTAGATAAACAGTACATAACATTCATTTAACAACTAAATGATAACTAATTACAATCACAATTACAGTTGCTAGATACATTGGTTAAGTTTAAGCAATTATAAGTTCAGTCTTTGAGGAGGCTTCCTGATTCTGTCTGGATAACGCCTCTTTGGGGTATCAGGTTCTTCTGGCAAGGTTGAGTCGGGATCAATGTCGTTGTTTGGTTCATCTGCTTCCAATATCACCGATTCTGCGGTAGCTGCAATTGGTACGTCGATTTCATTGCCAGGTGTATCAGATCGTGGTGTGGAGTTGACGTTTTCCAGTGACTCTAGAATCTGGTCAGCATGGCGTCTTACAATGCTCTCTCCAACATCCACGGTATACATGAGAGGTCCTTGCCGTGTACAAATCGTTCCTGGCTGCCATTTCTCAGTGCGGTAGTCCCGGGCCAAAACTGGTTGACCTATCTTAAAACTCCTGGTCGGCCTTTCATTCATATTCTGAAACTGCCTGTTCTCCACATCTCTTCGGACGTTTGGCTTAACCAAATCCAAGCGGCATCGTAGTCTTCGATTGAAGAACATCATGGCTGGAGTTTGGTTGGTAACCACATGTATCGCATTCCGGTAGGCAAACAAGAAGTTGTCCACCTTGTGTTGTAGGGGTATATCTTCATTACACATTGCCTTGATAGCCTTCTTGAATGTTTGAACAAACCTCTCGGCCAATCCATTAGTGGCTGGATGATATGGGGCAGATGTGTAATGCTTAACACCATTGTTCTTTAAGAACCTCCGGAACTCTTCAGACACAAACTGTGGTCCATTGTCAGAGCAAATCTGTTCAGGCAGCCCATTCCTGGCGAATATGGTTTGTAAAACTGTGATAGTTTTTTCCATGGTGGTTGAGGACATTTTTATTACCTCTGGCCACTTTGAATGTGCATCCACCGCAATTAAAAACATCGAGTCCATGAAGGGACCCGCAAAATCAATGTGCAGCCTTTGCCATGGAGATGAGGGCCACTCCCATGGATGTAGAGGAGCTTGTGGTGGGGCGTTTTGGACCTTCTGGCATCCTGCACAGCTCTTGGTCATCTCTTCGATTTCACTATCGATTCCCGGCCACCACACAAACGCTCTGGCTAAATTCTTCATTTTTACCCCACCCAGATGACCCTCATGAAGCTCATTGAGCACTCTATCCGTCAACTTAGGTGGAATTACTACTCTGGATCCACACATCAATGTTCCTCTGCACACTGACAGCTGTTCTCTTCTCGGCGAGAATGCTGGCAGCAGTGGTTCACCATGTGCTGGCCATCCCTTCACCGTTAAATCATAGACCCGTGATAGTGTCGGGTCATTCCGTGTTTCCTTTTCTATGTTTGCATTCGTCACAGGGAGACATTCGACTATGGTCGAGTGGAATAACTCCACTGGATCCACTGCAAGGTCTTCTTCTTCCACCGTCGGCAACGGTAGGCGTGACAATCCATCAGCATTCCCATGCTGTTTAGTTCCTTTGTACTCGATGTCATATTGGTGTGCCCCTAGGAAAAGGGACCACCTCTGCAGCTGTTGCGCTGTCATTATCGGTACGCCCTTCTGAGGGTTGAAAATGGAGACAAGAGGTTGATGATCGGTTAGTAGAGTAAATTTTTGACCGTGCAGGTAGTGATTGAACTTCTTCACCCCCCACACTAGGCTGAGGGCCTCTCTGTCAATCTGGGCGTAGTTACGCTCGGCAGAAGTTAATGAGCGTGACGCAAAAGCTATCGGCCTCTCTGAACCATCAAGGAATTTATGTGACAGTACCGCCCCAATGCCATAGGGAGACGCATCACACGCCAGTCTGATCGGCAGTGCTGGGTTGTAGTGAGCCAATACTTCTCTTGAAGTGATTAAGTCCTTACTCTTCTGAAAGGCCCGCTTACATTCATTGCTCCATTTCCATGCTACTCCCGTTCGTAGCAGGGCGTTCAGTGGGTGAAGAATTGTCGACAAATTCGGCAAAAACTTATGGTAGTAATTCACCAATCCGAGGAATGACCTCAGTTGCGACACATTTTCAGGCGCCGGGGCCTTAACAACCGCTTCAATTTTGTCAGGGGACTTATGTAACCCCTCTTCATCAATCACGTGGCCACAATACGATATCTGTTTCTTAAAAAACTCGCACTTGGGGCGGTTGGCTCGTAGCCCATTTTCCCGTAGTCCAGTGAGCACCTGTTCTAGGTTGTTAAGGTGTTCACTTTCATCTTCACCTGTCACAAGGATGTCGTCCAAGTAACACTGAGTCCCCGGAATCCTTTGCAGGACTTGTTCCATCGCTCTTTGCCATATCCCCGGAGCCGATGCTACTCCGAATACCAATCGATGATACTGGTAAAGACCTTTGTGAGTGTTTATCGTGAGATACTTCCTAGATGATTCTTCAACCTCCATCTGCAAATATGCTTGTGCTAGGTCAATTCTTGTAAAACGCTTCCCTCCAGACAGTGAGGCGAAGATGTCTTCTATCCTTGGAAGAGGATATTGTACTGTGTGAAGGACTGGCTTCACCGTCACCTTGAAATCCCCACAGATGCGAACCTTCCTTGGCTCCTCAGACATATTGCTTAACGTTTTCTTCATGACAGGAACGATGGGTGTCGCCCACTCGTTCCAGTTGACCTTAGACAACACGCCTGCCTTCTCCAGATTCTCCAGCTCTGCCTCGACGGCTGGGCGAATTGCATATGGTACCGGTCTTGCTTTGAAAAACTTGCGAATTGCATTCTCTTCTATTTTTATCGAGGCGGTTATGCATTTAAGAGTGCCCAGTTCTTGTTGAAATACCTCTTTGGCGTTAGCTAAGATTGTTGACAATCGTCCAGGAGTGACGTCTTCACCTTTTTTACCGTCCACCATCATTGCATGAATGGAGTGCCAATCTAAGCTTATCTTCCTGATCCATTCCCGTCCCAATAACGGTGGTCCACCATTTTGCAGTATGTAGAGATACAATTTCCGTATTTTCTTGCCGTTGTATTCGACAGGCACCCTTATTTTTCCTCTGGGGTATACTTTTTGCCCCATATACATCGTCAAGACGATGGATGTCTCTCTCAAGGGTATGTGTGAGAATAGCCACTCGTAGTCTCGTCGATTCATGAAGGTTAGCGCTGATCCTGTATCCTATTCCATTTTAACTTGGGACCCTGCTATCGTGAGGGTGACCCAAATGGTTCGGTGATCCTCTTTTGCGATTACATTGTGAAGTTTGAGACAGCTTAGTCTCCTGTTCTCGGATTCACTATCGCTCATCTGGTCTTCGGAACAACTGTCCGTCATCTTTTGTACTTTCTTGTACGGTTCCTGATGTAAGAAAAAGGAGTCTCACACATCAAGTAACTTTAAAGTAAGCTTTAAGCAACTTATAATCACACTATATACAAGAGAGGTCTTCACCATGCCTCTGGTAGAAGCCCCTTTACAATACTGAGCAGTTCAGTATTTATACCAGTCCAACAGGAAGTGACGTGTGACAGGAAGTGATGTATGTACAAAGTTCACAGTTCACAGGACGTGACACATAATTTCCCGGAAGTTATCATTATTATCACAGTTCCTTAGTAGCCTTTTTGTTGTCGCTGGTCTTCTTCCAAGACCTGCAAACTCGTGCAATGTGTCCCATCTTTCCGCATTGCCTGCATATTTTGTCCTTGGACCAGCAGTCCTTCTGGTCATGGTTAGTTCTGCCGCAGCGATAACATTTTGCAAATCCCCGTGTCATTTCGTGGGTGCCGTATTCCTGTGGCTATTGTTGAATTTCCGCAGCTCCCCTGGCTGCTGCTTCGTACAATACTGCCACGCTGAAAGCCTTATCTAGCGTCAGCTCTTTCTCTGAGAGTAACTTCTTTTGTGTTCCTTCACTCAGGAGTCCACAGACAAATTTGTCCCGTAGGGTATCTGCCAGTCCTGCTCTGAACTGGCAGTGCTTTGATAGCTTGCGTAGTTCCGTAAGGTACTCAGCATTGCTCTCATCTTTATGCTGAGTTCTCCTGTGGAATTTAAATCTTTCTGCTATCAACAGTGGTGCAGGGTTTAGGTGTTCCTGTAGGACAGCAACAATTTCGTTAAAACTCTTCGCCTTCGGTTTGGCTGGAGTAATCAGGTCCCGCAATAGGCCGTACGTTCTAGCGCCCATTAAGTTTAGCAATACCGATGCCTTTTTCTCATCAGCTATTTCGTTTGCCTCGCAATATACCTCGACTCTTTCCACATACGTGGTCCAGTCCTCTATTGTATTATCAAAGGCAGTGATACAGCCAGTCTTCGGCATCTTGAAAATCTAAAATGGCGCCTCCCGCACTTTGCCTTCTTCCCCGATTTAACAAAATGGCACCTCCCGCGCTTTGCCTTCTTCCCCGCTGATTAAGATGGCGCCTCCCGCGCTTTGCCTTCTTCCCCGCTGTTGCTAGCGCTGCTTTCCGCGGTTTCCGTTGCAACCTGCAGCCCCTCGCGGTTTCCTGCGCGTTTAATCTTTCATTTTTTTAAATTATTTTCCCGTCGTGGAACAACCCTGTGGGACTCTTGCCTCCCTCTTCTCGGGTCTATACGCAGCCCGGTTTCGTAGCACCGTCCGCGCCCTGTGTGCTCCACCCTCTCTCTCTCCCCTTCCCGACAACGCTGCTCGGCCCCGTTGCAAGCCAGCTGCTCGAGTTCGCGACCGACGCAGCCCAGGAAGGATCAGTGTACTACCTGCCACCAGCCCGATTAGCTGAAGCACCATCGACAGGAACCAGGCCCCGCTTTCGACAGCTTCTCCAGCAATCTTCAACTCCGCTAACACAGGGGTGGATGCCCATGGTCGATGCCCATTTCTACTGCTTCTTTCTTCCTTCTGGCCTCGACCTCTGCTCACTTCGCTGCAGGAATGGATCCCAGGAGGTGGTGCAGACTGCAGGTAAGTTCGTATCTGCTCGTCGCCAGTATTATGTCCGTGTATGATTGAGACACGGACAGCAGGAGTTGAACAAAACAAGTCTTTACTGAAAATAGTCAATCGGGAAACTGAAACTACAGAGGCTTACTAGCGCCTTTTATACAGGGGTGGTCACTGCTGGTACTGCAGTCTGAGACCAGTTATTCTCTTAAAGGTACATACACAACAGTGTCAAATACTTCACCCTTCATCTTAATGAAGAATTCTATCATATTATGATCGCTCCGCCCCAAGGGGCCCCGCACAACAAGATTGCTAATTATTCCTTTCTCTTTACATAATACCCAGTCTAAGATGGCCTGATTTCTAGTTGGTTCCTTGACATATTGGTCCAGGAAACCATCCCGTATACACTCCAGGAATTCCTCCTCCACAGTACCTGTATTGTTACTAATTTCGTTAGCCCAATCTATGTGTAGATTAAAGTCACCCACGATAACTGCTGTGCCCTTATTGCATGCGTGTCTAATTTCCCGTTTAATGCCATCCCCAACCTCCGCCTTACTGTTTGGGGGTCTGTATACAACTCCCACTAACGTTTTCTGTCCCTTGGTATTTCTCAGCTCTACCCATACAGATTCTACATCATCAGAGCTAATGTCCTTCCTTACAATTGTGTTAATCTCCTCTTTAACCAGCAATGCTACCCCACCTCCTTTTCCTTTTTGCCTGTCTTTCCTGAATATTGAATACCCCTGGATGTTGAGTTCCCAGCCCTGGTCACCCTGGAGCCAAGTTTCCGTAATCCCAATCATATCATACGGACAGACTTATCTTGGTCAGATTTGCTTAGCCTAGCCAATCAAGCACTTTTGTCTCGCAGCTTCTTACCAGAGCATCGACAATGGCCAAGAATCTGCGGTTCCTACCACTCTGACCACCATACTGAAAATTGCAAGTCGTCCTAAGCCCTCAATGTGGAAGCCCCGTTAGCGATATGACACACGCCACAACTGCAACAGTTGACATCAGAATTTTTAATGACAATAAGCAACTGATGGCTTTTCAACATTAAACATAGCATTTCACCCAAGTGACTACTCTTGTGACTACTTGTGCATTATCTTCCTCTTACGCGTACTCCTACGTGGTGATTCCCCTGTGGCTTCAGCAGATGTGGAGGCCCCTTGCTCACGTTCTTGCTACTCCTGTCTCGACACCTTTGGCGGGCGTCTTCTGGGGTTGTGAATCTGTGAGGGCTCGGCAACAGTCTGTGGCTCCTGTGGCTGTGCAGGGGTTGAGACGCCCATTTCAGTTGGGTGGCGACTCTGGTGGGGCTCTGATCGAGGGCTCTGCAGTGGCATGGTCATGTGAGCTCTTGGAGAGGAGCCCCCACTTCCTTGTTGTACGCTACCAACATCCCTCTCATGGGTCAGCCCCACTTCAGAGGTAGCAAGTGGCTTGACAGCACCTTGCTGCAATTCAGGGGGGCCAAGAGGATCTGTTTCGGTACTGGAAGTCCTACTCCTGAGGACTTGCCTGAAGGTCTGGTTTGTTTGCTCAAGAGCTGACCATCGCTCCTCAAGAGATGTCAGTCTATTCTGAACAAATACCATGTTTTCCATACCCTGGCGACTAAGCTCCTCCATGGACATAGACATCCTCTCCTCTACCGTAGCCATCCTCTCATCTGCGGTAGCCAGCCTTACCATGGAGGTAGCCATCCTTTCCACGGAGGTTGCCATCCTTTCCGTGGTGATGCGTTCATGCGCCAATGCCTCCACAAAGGCTCTGCTCATGTTTGCGATGGACTCCTCCATTCGCTCCACACTCCCAGCGACCCTGGAGACAAAACCTGCCAGAGTCTCCTGCACCTCTTCCTGGAGTTCCAGCACCGCTCTTCTTCTGGATGGTCCCGAAGGCAGAGGGTCGACATGCAGCTGAGCCAAGCTGGCAGAGTCCTGCGCCCTCTGACTAGGACTCTCCACTGCTGTCCCTGGCTCCACCATCTGCTGATGCTCACTTGTGAGCTGTGATACACCAGGTGACAACACTGCATTATCTCGCGAAGGTACCACCGAGGTGTGAGTGTCTGCACTGGTGCTGGGTGCGCTGAATTCTGCTGACGCTGCGCCCTCAGAAGTTGCAGCTTCCTCTGAGGAAAATAGATAAGGGAGAACCAGTGGATGTGGTGTATTTGGACTTTCAGAAGGCTTTCGATAAGGTCCCACACAAGAGATTAGCATGCAAAATTATGGCACATGGGATTGGGGGCAAGGTATTGACTTGTATAGAGAACTGGTTGGCGGACAGAAAGCAAAGAGTTGGAATAAACGGGTCGTTTTCCGAGTGGCAGGCAGTGACTAGTGGGGTACCGCAAGGATCGGTCCAAGGACCCCAGCTGTTCACAATATATATTAATGATCTGGATGAGGGAATTGGATGTAATATCTCCAAATTTGCAGACGATACAAAGCTGGGCGGGAGGGTAAGCTGCGAGGAGGATGTCGGGAAACTCCAGTACGATTTGGACAGGTTGAGTGATTGGGCAGAAACATGGCAAATGCACTATAATGTGGATAAATGTGAGGTTATCCACTTTGGTGGCAAAAACAGGAAGGCAGATTATTATTTGAATAGCAATAGATTGGGAGAAGGGGAAGTGCAAAGAGACCTGGGTGTCCTTGTGCACCAGTCGCTGAAGGTAAGCATGCAGGTGCAGCAGGCGGTTAAGAAGGCAAATGGTATGTTGGCCTTCGTAGCAAGAGGATCGAGTACAGGAACAAGGATGTCTTGCTACAGTTGTACAGGGCCTTGGTGAGACCGCACCTTGAGTATTGTGTGCAGTTTTGGTCACCTTACCTGAGGAAGGACGTTCTTGCCATGGAGGAAGTGCAGCGAAGATTCACCAGGCTGATACCTAGGATGGCAGGAATGACGTATGAGGAGAGATTGTGTCGATTGGGCTTATACTCACTGGAGTTTAGAAGATTGCGAGGGGATCTCATCGAAACCTATAAAATTCTGTCAGGTCTGGACAGACTAGATGCAGGAAGGATGTTTCTGATGGCCGGGGAGTCCAGAAGCAGGGGTCATAGTCTAAGGATAAGGGGTAAGCCATTTAGGACTGAAATGAAGAGGAATTTCTTCACCCAGAGAGTGGTGAACCTGTGGAATTCTCTGCCACAGAGGGCGGTGGAGGCTAGTTCATTAAATATATTCAAGAAAGAGTTGGATATATTTCTTGAGGCTAAAGGGATCAAGGGATATGGGGAAAAGGCAGGGACAGGGTACTGAATTTGGATGATCAGCCATGATCACATTGAATGGCGGAGCAGGCTCGAAGGGCCGAATGGCCTACTCCTGCTCCTATCTTCTATGTTTCTATGTTTCTATGTTTCTGGAGGCTCAGGCTGTTCCTCCTGGATAGTGGGGACGGGGGCTTTCGATGGTCCTGTGTGGGAGTAAAGGAAAGAGTCAGAGATGTGAGGCCAAGGTTACATACACATTGAATATTGAAGATGATCAAAAGTCAATCTGTTAGAGCATCAGAATCATTATCAGTGACTCATGCAATGTCAATGAGAGAGATGATAAACTATTCTGTCACCAGCTTGCTCTGATGCACCCATCTGTCCGTCCCCCACTTGCGCATCTTCCTCCACTCCCACGATCTCCAGGGCCACCTCCTCCCAGGGGGTGAGCTGGGCTGCTGAGGGTGGCCCTCCTCCTGTCCTCGCTCTTTTCCTCTTATTGTGAGCTCTCTTTTCCTGCAATGAGGGAGACAAGTGGAGTTTGAGTGAGAATGAAGGAGTGAGTGCAGAGAATCCATATCATTGATGGTTAGAAGTACACAATGATGGAGTGAGGTGGCAAGACCAAGGGCCCTCCCTGTGTGTTGTAAGTTGTTTTCATAGCATCACAGTGATAGGGCGTGTGAGGTCTGCATAGTCGAATAGTTAGGTGAATGTGACCACAGAGAGAGAGCAAATGGGTAAGGGTGCAGGGATGTCAGTGTCAAGTGGGATGTGGAGGAAGAGGTTGTCAAAGCTGAGTGCTGGTGAGGAGAGGCAATGGGGATCAGATTGAGGGTGATGGGAAAGTCATACTCACTTTTCCAGTGCACAGAAGGTCATGAAACCTCTTCCTGCCCTGCAGCCAGGTTCTGTGGTACATCGACAAAGGGTTGACCTCCTGGGCCACTTGCATCCACACAGCTTTCGTCTGCTGGGGAGGCCTCTTCCTCCCTGAGGAAGGGAACAGCACCTCCTTATTTCCTTTTGCTCCCTCCACCAGAGCTAGCAGGGTGGCATCATCGAACCTTGGTGCAGACTTTGGCCTACTGCTGGACATATTGCTGGAGGAATCTATCACAGCGAAGGTCATAAGGTTTGCAGTCTGCAGAAGAAGCAAGGCTGTTCGCAGGCCTTAAATCCAGCAGCACTGATGATGTCATCGGAGGCGACTTTCAGGATGGAAAGACTAAGTGGTCCAGGGGTTCCCACACGCTGGAAATCAATTGCCCAATTAGGGGAAAATCGCATATTTTTCCCACATCAAATTGGAGTCGGGTGGCTAACACGAAAAGTGGTTGACACGCCCCCAGCCCGCACCAATGGCAAAATCGAGCCCAAAGTATCTGCAAAGGGATATAGATAGGTTCAGTGAGTGGACAAAAATTTGGCAGATGGAGTATAATGTGGGAAAATGTGAGGTTATCCACTTTGCTAGGAAAAATAAAAAAGCAAATTAATATTTAACTGGAGAGAAACTACAAAATGCTGCACTACAGAGGGATCTGGTGGCCCTTGTACATGAAACACAAAAAGTTAGCATGCAGGTACAGCAAGTAATTAGGAAGGCAAATGAAATGTTGGCCTTTATTGCAAGGGGTTGGAGTATTAAAGTAGGGAAGTCTTGCTACAACTGTACAGGGCATTGGTGAGACCACACCTGGAGTACTGCCTACAGTTTTTGTCTCCTTATTTAAGGAGGGATATATTTGCATTGGAAGCAGTTCAGAGAAGGTTCACGAGGTTGATTCCAGAGATGAAGTGGTTGTCTTATGAAGAAAGGTTGAGCAGGTTGGGCCTATACTCATTGGAGTTTAGAAGAATGAGTGGTGATCTTATTGAAACATATAAGATTCTGAGGGGGCTTGACAGGGTAGATGCAGAGAGGATGGTTCCCCTCGTGGGGGAACCTAGAACTAGGGGGCATTGTTTCAGAATAAGGGGTCACCCATTTAAAACGGAGATGAGGAGGAATTTCTTCTCTCAGAGGGTCGTGAATCTTTGGAATTCTCTACCCCAGAGAGCTGTGGAGGCTGGGTCAATGAATATATTTAAGGTGGAGATAGACAGATTTTTGAACGATAAGGGAGTCAAAGGTTATGGGGAGCGGGCAGGAAAGTGGAGTTGAGGCCAAGACCAGATCAGCCATGGTCTTATTGAATGGCGGAGCAGGCTCGAGGGGCTGAATGGCCAAACCCTGCTCCTATTTCTTGTGTTCTTATGTTCTAGATGCTGGCAAAAGCAAATTTCTCAAATGGATCCGATATCAGGGCAAGGACCCTCGTTATAATATTTTAATTGTCTCCACATTTAATTTAGTCAGGTGCCTGGGACACCTGAGGGGTGCCTACACCAATATGGTGACTGACGGACTTCTGATCGCGTGCAACCTTCACGACAAACTGATATGTTGCAGACCCATTTTGCACCCAAGAAACCGGCAAAGGAAGGTTCAATTTTGCCCCCACAATGTATCTTCACTGCCAACTCCACAATATTTTGCCTAACAAGTGCAGTTTGAACTCAAATCAGGAAACTATAGATGGAGTGCTATTTAAGCTGAATATTGCCTTTGTAACTGTTACATTTAACAAAGAACGAAGTAAAGCATGTTGTAAAACAGGCATTGTCTGCAAAGGCTTTTGTGTGCTCTCTTATCTAGAATTAAAATGCCAAATTGCTGAGGAACAATTCTTATGACTGTGGGAACACTGATCGTAGATCATGGATTCCCCTGATGCAGATAATTGATTAATTGTTCTGCTCGTTTTCAAATTGCATGTGGTTTAGTTTGTAATTGAGCATTAATGTACAAGAAACAGAAACTCCAAGTGGGCTATTTGGAAGATGCTGTGGGGTTCATTAACAATGATATGGCCTGTCTCATTGCAGAGGCATGAAGCTGAATTAAGATGACCAGAGTCACATCAGCTTCCCACAACTAAAAGAAAAAGGCGGCACAGCAAACACGCTGAAACCTAATGTCTGTGTTACCACAAAAACCATTAAGTCATTTCAGTCAGCCTGCATATCATTGAATCTGTTACCTCAAATTTGCAATTGTAGAAAATAATGCTGCAGATTTTCCTGTTCCTATGCTTCAGTGTGTTGGATGGACGAGGTGCAGCAAATACAAGGAAGTCAAGTGGGGAGGGTTGCGCACCCCTATGAATCCCACCCAACCACTTTCCATCCCTTTATTTCAATGGATGCAAAATCTGATAACTTCCTTATGGACATGTGCTCCACGCCATCTGATTTTCCTGCGTTCATTGGGCACGAATTTCATCGGGCCGTTGAGGCGGGATTGGAGGCATGTGGGGGGTTAAAATCACGAAATCGGGGGGCACGAACCCAACCCGCCTCCATGCCCGTTTCCCAGGAGGCGGGTACCCGACCTGCGCTGGGAGCCGCCTCCCTGAGGCGGGAAGGGGATTAGTGCCAATTAACTGCCTGTTAACAGGTAGTTAACAGGCAGTTTTTAGCCTAATCCCTATTTTTATCCCTGAAGTGTGGGCTGCCCGACGGCTCCAAACCACGCCAAGTTAGCGAGGTGGACCATCGGGCTGAAGGACTTGGAGGGTTCAAGATGTCCGGTGTTCAGGTGAGTGATGGGTGCATGAGTGCAGAGGTAAGAGTGTTTGGTGTGTGTAAAGTGTTTGAATAAGTTTTACTTACCTTTACAGGCTTCCTTCCTTCAGGTCTCGGGAGTCCCTCATCTCACCGGCACAGAAAGCAGAATGGCCACGAGCTGTCAAAAGTTGCAGCATTCAGCTTTCTGTTCTGGAGAGATCTCTAAATCAGCCTGAGAGGAAGGAATTAACTTGGAGTACAGATTGTCAGTGTTTGACATCTTCAAAGAGCTGTCAAACGCTGATATTTCATCTGTCAAAGGCTCTTGACAGATGAAATGTCAATCTGTGATGTCACCTGTTGCCGGGTGGCCCTTAATTGGCCTGCTGAGCCCGCTGGGTGGGCTCAACAAGGTCAATCAAGTCAAAATCGAGTGAGTTGGCCACAACTCGATGGAGGCGGGACTACAACCCTGAAAGTGGGAGTCCCGCCTCCTACTCGCCTCCATTGATAAAATCCAGCCCAATTGTGTCCAGGAGATCCAATAGCTCCGGGTGCAGGAGGAAGAAAAACTGTTCTATTTTCTTCATCAAGCTTCAGCTGTTTGGAAGCTGCAAATGAAAGCTATCTATTTTTGTCAGTCATGGTTAGTTCATCAGATATCACAAAGGCCCCATATCGATGCAACAATTGTGGAGCTGTTAGTCTAAAAATTGAAAATTAAAATGTCATGGTCCAAAGATAAAGCAATAAAAGAAAGTTAAAATATATCCCATCGTATATCTGATTGATTGTGCAATTCATTCTTATTCTAGCTTGAGTGATGCATTTTCTGCTGAAGTAGCTGACTTTGGCCAGAATATGGGTGTCAAAGATATTGAGGGCCTTCTGGTGTTTTCCCCAAGAACCTTCTCATCTGAACTGAACAGCAGCAGGCTAGTTTCCATAGGGATATCACTGAGAGACAAATCCTGTCTCCCCCTCCTCCCTCTTAACACAGGGAGCATTGGCTAGCAATTAGGAATTGGAAACCCTAGATGAATTTTAGTTGCCCTACCCCAAGGACATTTAGGGAAATGACAGGCCCTCCACTATCACCCCGCCTAACATCAGCTAACTCAGACCAGGAATCAAATCTGGGATCTTTCTTTGAAGTTGCAACAGGTCTTCCCCAGTAATCTACAGATTGAAAATTTCCAAGATAGCAAATCCAGATTACTGAGATGGGAATTCACTAGTTGAAAGATTATTGCAAAATAAAATTCATCCTTAAAAATAAAAAGAGAGAGAGAGAGAGAATGATATGTAGGTGGGGAAATAATCTCATTGAGGGGGAATCAGATGACATCATTAGAAACACATAGTTTACTGTCAACAGAACCCCAAATTGGGATTGTTTTATTATGTTTACTTCCCCATTTTTATTTGTACTGTAATAAGTATGTATTTAAAGTTGTAAAAGTCATGAGGTGCTTCACATAGGAGAACATGGATGCCAAGCAAGAGTGGGAGAATTGGAGAGGTCACCAAAAGCATGGTCAAAAAACAGTGTCAGCTGTGGCTCAGCACTCTCACTTTGAGTCAGAAGATTGAAGGTTCAAGTCCCACTCCAGGGACATTGAGCACATAGACCTGGGCTGACGCTCCAGTGCAGTGCTGAGGGAGTGCTGCACTGTCGGAGGTGCTTTCTTTTGGATGAGATGTTAAACTGAGGCCTTGTCTGCTCTCTCAGGTGGACGTAAAAGATCCCATGGTACTATTTCGAAGGAGAGCAGGGTAGTTATCCCCGGTGTCCCAGCCAATACTTATCCCCCAACCAACATAACAAAAACAGATTATCTGGTCATTATCACATTGCTGTTTGTGGGAGCTTGCTGTGTGCAAATTGGCTGCTGCGTTTCCCACATTACAACAGTGACTACACTTCAAAAGTTCTTCATTGGCTGTAAAGTGCTTTGAGACATCTGGTGGTTGTAAAAGGCGCTATATAAAAATAGGCAGGTTTTAAGAAAGCCTCTAAAAGTGGGGAGAAAGAGTGGCTGAGGGGTTCAGAAAGGAAGTTCCAGTGAATAGGAATGGCAGAAGGCATAGTCACAGATAGCGATTATGGAGAATGCAGGGCATGCACAGAAAACTGTAAGGCTGAAGGAGATTGCAGAGGTAAAGTAGAATGAACCTATGGATGGATTTGTAGATGAGTAAAAAGATTTTGAATTTGTTGTAGATAGCAGGGAAGAAACTAATGGAGGTTGGCAAAGGCTGTCATAATGGGTGAGTAGGATTTAATGTGGGATGTCATGCAGGCAGCAGGATATTGGATTAGTTGCAGTTTGTGAAAGGTGGAGGTCAGCAAAGGATGGCATTGGCAAAATGAAGTCTACAGGTAATAAAGGCATGAGTAAGGGTTTGGGCAGCAGTGGGAGTGAAGTAGAGGTGGGGATGCTAGTTGACTTTCCGTGACATTGATTCATGGAGTTTGTTTTTAACTTGTTTCTTTTCCTATAGTTGTATCTCTCATTCTTTCCCATAATTGTACAAACTGTACCGTTATAATTAAAGGTTTTACATCTTTAGGGCAAAAATATTCATAGATTATAGGGATGTCCATAGCATGTGAAAAATGATGTAAGCCACAAAGCATGCTGATTGGCCTAAATGTCCCATTGACTAAACACCAGCTCTTTGAAACCCATTATTCTCTATACTATTAGATCCATGTGTTAATGGAGACATGGAATGCAGGAGTTGGTTTAACAAGTCTTTACTGAATGGAGGGGCACGGTGGCATAGTGGTTAGCACTGTTGCCTCACAGCGCCAGGGACCCGGGTTCAAATCCGGCCTCGGGCGACTGTGTGGAGTTTGCACATTCTCCCCGTGTTTGCGTGGGTTTCCTCCGGGTGCTCCGGTTTCCTCCCACAGTCCAAAGATGTGCAGGTTAGGTTGATTTGGCTATGATAAAATTGACCCTTAGTGTTAGGGGATTAAATACGTGGGGTTACGGTGGGTAGGGTGGGATATGTGTCGGTGCAGGCTCAATGGGCCGAAATGGCCTCTATCTGCACTGTAGATTCTGTGATTCTGTGAGACAACCAGGAAACTGAAACTACAGAAGCCTGCTAGGGCCTTTTATACAGGGGTGGTCACTGCCGGTACTGCAGTCTGAGACCAGTTATTCCCTTAAAGGGACATACACAACAATTCCTCCCCTTTTAGATAAACAGTACATAACATTCATTTAACAACTAAATAATAACTAATTACAATTACAACTACGGTTGCTAGATACATTGGTTGAAGTTAAGCAATTATAAGTTCAGTCTTTGAGGAGGCTTCCTGATTCTGTCTGGATAACGCCCCTTTGGGGTATCAGGTTCTTCTGGCAAGGCTGAGTCGGGATCAATGTCGTTGTTTGGTTCGTCTGCTTCCAATATCACCGATTCTGCGGTAGATGCAATTGGTACGTCGGTTTCATCGCCAGGTGTATCAGATTGTGGTGTGGAGTTGACGTTTTCCAGTGACTCTAGAATCTGGTCAGCATGGCGTCTTACAATGCTCTCTCCAACGTCCACGGTATACATTAGAGGTCCTTGCCGTGTACAGATCGTTCCTGGCTGCCATTTCTCTGTGCGGTAGTCCCGGGCCAAAACTGGTTGACCTATCTTAAAACTCCTGGTCGGCCTTTCATTCATATTCTGAAACTGCCTGTTCTCCACATCTCTTCTGACGTTTGGCTTAACCAAATCCAAGCGGCATCGTAGTCTTCGATTGAAGAACATCATGGCTGGAGTTTGGTTGGTAACCGCATGTGTCGCATTCCGGTAGGCAAACAAGAAGTTATCCACCTTGTGTTGTAGGGGTATATCTTCATTACACATTGCCTTGATAGCCTTCTTGAATGTTTGAACAAACCTCTCGGCCAATCCATTAGTGGCTGGATGATATGGGGCGGATGTGTAATGCTTAACACCATTGTTCTTTAAGAACCTCCGGAACTCTTCAGACACAAACTGTGGTCCATTGTCAGAGCAAATCTGTTCAGGCAGCCCATTCCTGGCGAATATGGTTCGTAAGGCTGTGATCGTTTTTTCTGTGGTGGTTGAGGACATTTTTATTACCTCTGGCCACTTTGAATGTGCATCCACCGCAATTAAAAACATCGAGTCCACAAAGGGACCAGCAAAATCAATGTGCACCCTTTTCCATGGAGATGAGGGCCACTCCCATGGATGTAGAGGGGATTGTGGTGGGGCGTTTTGGACCTCCTGGCATCCTGTACAGCTCTTGGTCATCTCTTCGATTTCTCTATCGATTCCCGGCCACCACACAAACGCTCTGGCCAAGTTCTTCATTTATACCCCTCCCAGATGACCCTCATGAAGCTCATTGAGCACTCTATCCTTCAATTTGGGTGGAATTACTACTCTGGATCCACACATCAAGGTTCCTCTGCACACTGACAGCTGTTCTCTTCTCGGCGAGAATGCTGGCAGCAGTGGTTCGCCATGTGCTGGCCATCCCTTCACCGTTAAATCATAGACCCAGGAGAGTGTCGGGTCATTTCGTGTATCCTTTTCTATGTTTGCATTCGTCACAGGGAGACATTCGACTATAGTCGAGTGGAATAACTCCACTGGATCCATTGCCAGTTCTTCTTCCACCGTCGGCAACGGTAGGCGCGACAATCCATCAGCATTCCCATGCTGTTTAGTTCCTTTGTACTCGATGTCATATTGGTGTGCCCCTAGGAAAAGGGACCACCTCTGCAGCCGTTGCACCGTCATTATCGGTACGCCCTTCTGACGGTTGAAAATGGAGACGAGAGGTTGATGATCAGTTAGTAGAGTAAATTTCTGACCGTACAGGTAGTGATTGAACTTCTTCACCCCCCACACCAGGCTGAGGGCCTCTCTGTCAATCTGGGTGTAGTTACGCTCGGCTGAAATTAACGAGCGTGACGCAAAAGCTATCGGCCTCTCCGAACCATCAAGGAATTTCTGTGACAGTACCGCCCCAATGCCGTAGGGAGACGCATCACATGCCAGTCTTATCGACAGTGATGGGTTGTAGTGAGCCAATACTTCTCTTGAAGTGATTAGGTCCTTACTCTCCTGAAAGGCCCGCTTACATTCATCGCTCCATTTCCATGCTACTCCCGTTCGTAGTAGGGCGTTCAGTGGATGCAGAATTGTGGACAAATTCGGCAAAAACTTATGGTAGTAATTCACCAATCCCAGGAATGACCTCAGTTGCGACACATTTTCAGGCGCTGGAGCCTTAACCACCGCTTCAATTTTGTCAGGGGACTTATGCAACCCCTCTTCATCAATCACGTGGCCACAATACGATATCCGTTTCTTAAAAAACTCGCACTTGGGGCGATTGGCTCGTAGCCCATGTTCACGTAGCCTAGTGAGCACCTGCTCTAGGTTGGCAAGGTGTTCACGGTCATCTTCACCTGTCACTAGGATGTCGTCCAAGTAACACTGAGTCCTCGGAATCCCTTGCAGGACTTGTTCTATCGCTCTTTGCCATATCGCCGGAGCTGATGCTACTCCGAATACCAGTCGATTATACTGGTAAAGACCTTTGTGAGTGTTTATCGTGAGATGCTTCCTAAAGGATTCTTCAACCTCCATCTGCAAATATGCTTGTGCTAGGTCAACTTTTGTAAAACGCTTCCCTCCAGATAGTGAGGCGAAGATATCTTCTGTCCTTGGAAGAGGATATTGTACTGCGTGAAGGACTAGGTTCACTGTCACCTTGAAGTCCCCACAGATGCAAACCTTCCTTGGCTCCTCAGACTTATTGTTTAACGTTTTCTTCATGACAGGAATGATGGGTGTCACCCACTCGCTCCAGTCTACCTTAGATAACATGCCTGCATTCTCCAGATTCTCCAGCTCTGCCTCGACGGCTGGGCGAATTGCATATGGTACCGGTCTTGCTTTGAAAAACTTGGGAATTGCATTCTCCTCTATTTTTATCGAGGCGCTTACGTCTTTAAGAGTGCCCAGTTCTTGTTGAAATACCTCTTTGGCGTCAGCTAAGATTGTTGACAATCGTCCAGGAGTGACGTCGTCATCCTTTTTACTAGCCGCCGTCAGTGCCTGAATGGAGTGCCAGTCTAAACTTATCTTTCTGATCCATTCACGTCCCAATAACGGTGGTCCACCATCTTGCAGAATGTAGAGATACAATTTCCGTATTTTCTTGCCGTTGTATTCGACAGGCACCCTTATTTTTCCTGTGGGGCATACTTTTTGCCCCATATACGTCCTCAAGACAATGGATGTCTCTCTCAAGGGTATGTGTGAGAATAGCCGCTCGTAGTCTCGTCGATTCATGATGGTTAGAGCTGATCCTGTATCCAATTCCATTTTGACTTGGGACCCTGCTATCGTGAGGGTGACCCAAATGGTTCGGTGATCCTCTTTTGCGATTACGTTGTGAAGTTTGAGACAGCTTAGTCTCTTGTTCCCGGATTCACTATCGCTCATCTGGTCTTCGGAACTACTGTCCGTCATCTTTTGTACTTTCCTGTATGGTTCCTTAGTAGCCTTTTTGTTATCGTTGGTCTTCTTCCCAGACCTGCAAACTCGTGCAATGTGTCCCATCTTTCCGCATTGCCTGCATATTTTGTCCTTGGACCAGCAGTCCTTCTGGTCATAGTTTGTTCTGCCGCAGCGATAACATTTTGCAAATCCCCGTGTCATTTCGTGGGTGCCGTATTCCTGTGGCTTTTGTTGTATTTCCGCAGCTCCCCTTGCTGCTGCTTCGTACGATACTGCCACGCTGAAAGTCTTATCTAGCGTCAGCTCTTTCTCTGAGAGTAACCTCTTCTGGGTTCCTTCACTCAGGAGTCCACAGACAAATTTGTCCCGTAAGGTATCTGCCAGTCCTGCTCCGAACTGGCAGTGCTTTGATAGCTTGCGTAGTTCCGTAAGGTAATCAGCATTGCTCTCATTTTTATGCTGATTTCTCCTGTGGAATTTAAATCTTTCTGCTATCAGCAGCGGTGTAGGATTTAGGTGTTCCTGTAGGATAGCAACAATTTCGTTAAAACTCTTCGCCTTCGGTTTGGCTGGAGTAATCAGGTCCCGCAATAGGCCGTACGTTCTTGCACCCATTAAATTTAGCAATACCGATGCCTTTTTCTCATCGGCTATTTCGTTTGCCTCGCAATATACCTCGACTCTTTCCACATACGTGGTCCAGTCTTCTATTGCATTATCGAAGGCAGTGATATCGCCAGTCTTTGGCATCTTGAAAATCTAAGATGGCGCCTCCCGCGCTTTTCCTTCGTCCCCGATGGATCAAAATGGCGCCTCCCGCACTTTTCCTTCTTCCCCGCCGAGTTAAGATGGCGCCTCCCGCGCTTTCCCGCCGCTGCCACTGCTGTCAACGCCACTCTCCGCGGTATTTTTATTTTTAACCATTCCCGTCGTAGAGCGGACCCGCTGGGACACTTCCCTCCCTCTTCTTAGATCCGAACGCTGCCCGACTGCGAAGCACCGGCCGCGCCCTGTGTGCTCCACCCTCTCTCTCTCTCTTTGCTTCCCGACTCATTGCCCGGCCCTGTTGCAGAGCCACCCGATCGAGCTCTAGCCCGCCGCAGCCCAGGAAGGATCAGTGCACTACCTGCCACCAGCCCGATTAGCTGGGAACCCACAGACTGGAGAACCAAGCCTGGCTCTTGACAGTCTCCCCTGCAAGTTTTCAATCCGATGATTTGGAGGGCGGTTGCCCACGGTCGACGCCCGTTTCTCGAGTTTCTTTGGATTATTTTTTTTTTCTTTCTTGTGGCTTCGACCTTCAATAACGTCATCTGAGGTGCTGCCGAGTTGCAGGTAAGTTCGTTTCTTACTCGTCGCCAGTATTAGATCCGTGTGTTAATGGAGACACGGAATGCAGGAGTTGGTTTAACAAGTCTTTACTGAATGGAGACAACCTGGAAACTGAAACTACAGAAGCCTGCTAGGGCCTTTTATACAGGGGTGGTCACTGCCGGTACTGCAGTCTGAGACCAGTTATTCCCTTAAAGGGACATACACAACATATACTGATTAACACCAATGTTCTATGAGAGAGATTCACCTTTGTAAGAATCAAAATTAGAAGTAAGATTCAATATCCTTTTTGATTTTGCTATATATTTGTTATGCTTTTTTAAAAACTATGAATGCAACGTTCCCCAGTGGTTCAAGGCAGTGTGTAAATGGGTTAATACAGAACGGAAGATCCCAGGTTTTATTCCTAGTCTGAGCTGAATTAGCCGATCTCAGCCGAGACGAGATTCAGGAAGATACAATTGCTTTCAGTGCTTCTAGGCTAGGAATGGCGGGGGAGCAAGCATAATTCAGTCCTGGTTGTTTGTGCTAATCCTTTAGTTTGGCACAACAAGACACTGTAGCCCAGACTGTGGGGGCAGTGCCTCTTCAATGAAGGCTATTAGAAACTAGAAGCTAATAATGAGCCACTGTGCTCTAATCTGTCACCTGCAAGACTTGATTTGTTGTTTCAGTTACTGCACTGCAGAAACTATTCATCCGAAAAGAATATATGGGGGAGAGTCTAACTGATCAACATTTTCAGCAACAATAACAACTTACGTTTATATAGCACCTGTAGGGGGAGAAATTCGGTGGCGCTACTTTTAGTGTCCTGAAAAGGTTAGCGCCCCTGCGCCATAAATTCTGTGGTAGCGCCCCAAGCAGGAGGCGGAGCACTACTGGAAGCGCTCCTCTTCCTTCTTGGGGCGCTACCAGTGAATTCCGCGGTGCTACGTGCAACAGCGCCATGCACGTCGGCACGTAGCGCCGCGTAATTGCAGGCCTCCCTCCCCTGATTAAAGGGGAGGGGCCTAGCACAGCGCACACCGGGGCCCTGCCGGATCACCGGGGAGCAGGGTGCCGGGAAAACAGGCCGGCACTCAAGGGGAAAAAAAGGGAAGGGAGCAGGTGCTGGCAGTCAGCCCAAAAAAAATGGCAGCCCCACACCTGCCCTTTAACTTGCGCTGCCGTGGCTACAAAAACACCACCCTGACCCTGTCGGACATATCGTCTGGTGATAGGTCAGGGGGCACAACCGAAGTTTGCAGCCAGGGCGCGAGCGGGGCGCTGCGCACGGTGAAGATGTCATCGCCGACGGCGCGGCACCGCAGGGTGTTACCGGCTACCACCGCCACTAACCTCCTGCTGAATTTTGCGGGTGGCGTTAGCAACACTACGCCCGGGTGCTATGGGCTTTGCGCCTCATTAGCGCCCCCCCCCCAGCAACCCAAAGCAACACAGCCAGAGAGAGGGATGGATTTGGTGGTAAGGGAACAAAGTTTGTGGCATGGACTGAAGACAATGGCTTCGGTCTTCCTGACATCTAATTGGAGGAAATTTCTGCTCATCCAGTGCTGGTCTGACAGTATAGAGACAGTGGAGGGTTCGAGAGAGGTGGCGGAAAGGTAGAACTGGGTATCATCAGTTTACATGCGAAAACTCACGCTGTGTCCTCAGATGATGTCACTGAGGGGCAGGATGTAGATGAGAAATAGGAGGGGCCAAGGGTAGATCCTTGGGGGACACCAGAGGTGACGGTGCGGGAGTGGGAAGAGAAGCCATTGCAGGCGATTCTATGGCTACGGCTGGAAAGATAGGAGTGGAACAAGGTGAGTGCAGTCCCATGCAGCTGGACGACGGTGGAGAGGCGTTGGAGCAGAATTGTGTGGTCAACCGTGTCGGCTGCAGATAGGTCAAGAAGGACGAGGAGGGATTGTTTACCTTTGTCGCAGTCAATTAGGATGTTATTGTGAGCTTGGTAAGAGCCGTTTCAGTACTGTGGGGCTGAAACCTGATTGGAGGGATTCAAACAAGGAGTTCTGGGAAAGATGGGTACGGATTTGGGAGGCGACAACACGTTCAAAGATTTTGGAGGTTGGAGATGGGGTGGTAGTTTGCAAGGACAGAGGAATCAAGAGGTTTTTTTGAGAAGAGAAAAATGAAAAGAAAGACTTGCATTTATATAACATCTTACACGACCACCAGACGTCTCCAAGCACTTTATAGCCAATGAAGTACTTTTTTTGAAGTGGAGTCACTGTTGTAATGTGGGAAATGCAGCAGTCAATTTGCACACAGCAAGGTCCCACAAACAACAATGTGATATTGACCAGATAATCTGTTTTTGTTATGTTGGTTGAGGGATAAATATTGGCCAGGGCACCTCCCCTGCTCTTCTTTAAAATAGTGCCATGGGATCTTTTACATCCACCTGAGAGAGCAGACAGGGCCTCAGTTTAACATCTCATCTGAAAGACGGCACCTCCAACAGTTCAGCATTCCCTCAGCACTGCACTTGAGTGTAAACCATTGGAGTGGGACTTGAATCCACAACCTTCTGACTCAGAGGCAATTGTGCTACCAACTGAGCCACAGCTGACAGAGGGGTGATGATGGCAGATTTAAAGGAGAGGGGGACAGTACCTGAGGAGAGGGAACCGTTAACAATATCAGCCTTCGTGGAAGCAAGGAAGGGAAGTTGGGTGGTCAGCAGTTTTGTAGGAATTGGGTCGAGCGAGTAGGAGGTTGGTCTCATTGACAAGATGAGCCTTGAGAGGGCATGAGGGGAGATAGGAGAGAAACTAGAGAAATAAGCAAACTCAGGGTTAGGGCAGGGTGGGGAAACTGAGAAGAAGTTAGGCCCGGTGAGCTAGGGAAAGAGAGGGAAGTAGCAGAAGCAGTTGAATGGATATTCTCGATCTTTTTAACAAAAAAGTCCATGAGCTCCTCACATTTATTGTTGGAGGTGAGGAAGGAGGAGGGAGGGGAGGATGGTTTGAGAAGATGGTTAGTGGTGGAGAAGAGAAGCCGAGTGTTATCTTTGTCTTCCTGGATGATCTTCGAATAGTGGGCAGTTTTGGTGATGGAGAGCGGGACCTGATAATGCCTTATATGATCCAGCCATATCTGATGATGGATGCTTAAACCAGTTGTCTGCCAAAGTCATTCAATTCTGTGTCCCTTGGACTTAAGGGAGTGGAGATGAGGGTTATACCAGGGGGAGCGCCTAAGGCGAGAGAGTGTAATGGTTTTAGTCGGGACAAGGGCATCAAAGGTGATGGTGGGTTTGTGATTTAGCAAATCAGTAGCTGCAGAAATGTCATGCAGAATTGTAGGCCAAAGGCTAGATAGTTGGAAATTTGAAAGTGCAGTGGTAAGGGACTTCAGGGAGAATTTTTTCCGGGGGTGGGGGGGTGGGCACAGAAATAAATGGGTTTGGGAAAGGGCTAGGGAATATGGATAGAGAGTGATATAAGGAAATGATCAGAGATTGCCTTATCAGTAAAAGTTATGGTGGGGGTAGTGAGGCCACGCGAGATGCCAAGATCGAGGGGGTGGCCGCGTATATTGTTAGGAGAGTTTATATGAAGGGAGAGATTAAGGGAGGAAAGCAGGACAGTGAACTCAGAGGAGAGAGAACAAGAAGAGCTGAGGTGCAGGTTGAAATCACCGAGGATGAGAAGTCGCTCGCTGCAGAGGGAGGAAAGCAGAGAAAATATCTCAGTGCAAAAAACTAAATAATGATGTTATCAATTTTATCCTTAATTAACCTACTAGAAAGAAATGCACCATCCAAAAAGACATTAAAGCAGTTGGCATTTTTTCCTATAAAGTTATACTTTGGGGTTTTAAGCAATTAAATAAAGATTTAACACAAGGATGGTATAAACAATGACTCACAGGTCACAAGTGGGTGGCAGGTGACAGAGGGAAAGCCTAAAGCAGTTAGGGCTTTGATGTGACTCATTGCGCTCGCTTTCTATTGTGAGTTATTACTTTTTGTGCAATTTAAGTTAGGCTCGATGCAACATCATTGACTGTGTCCATCTTAGCAGGAGCTAAAGCACCGGGTTCTGCATTTTTGCCCAGACTCCTCTGCAAGTGGTAGTGGAATTTTTCAGTCCCTCTTCTTTTCTGTAATGAGAAAGAAGACATCTATAATAAAGTGCAATCGATATTAAAACTGTAGAATATTAAAATGCAATACATTGGAGTAAAGTATCCGGCATATCGAAGAGCAAGTACTTTTGCAAAATACATCCTTTTTCAATTTATTTGGCCATTACTGATATCTCAAATCTTTTAAATTGGATGTTAGCTTTTATGCCTGTACCTAACATAAGTATCCTAGCAGAAACATTCTTTTAATTTTAATAAGAAACTGACAAGTATAAATAAGGAGCGTATTTTCCAATCAACAGTGAAAAACTGCACATTTATTAAAAACTGGCTCTGGTTATTTTTATTATTATTTTTGCTGAAAATCTGTGAGTAACATTTTGAGTTAGTTGTGTGTAGGTAAATGTTTTATAAAAACATCTCAAGTTAAAGGTGAGCTGCCTTCTGCACGTAAAAAATGAAAAGAATGCTTCAGCACTAACATAAATGGCTCAACAGGCCAGGGAAAGGGCACCCAGGGTCTCGGACGCAGCACTCCAGCTTTGAGCAGGGGGTCAACACTATAAGAAAGGGCCTGTACCCACAGGGGCCAGGAGACCCCCCAGAAAGAACGATGTGTGACCAGATAGCCGAGGACGTCACTGCCAGCAATGATGTCCCCCAGGACCTGGCTCCAGTGCCCAAAGAAGATTCATGACCTCAGAGGAGTGGTCAACGTCAGTGAATGCATCTTCAAAAGCCGTCTCCTACCAACTGCACCACTAGCCTCACACACTGCTCAAGGCACGACCCCCCCTCCGCCCCCCATCACTCACCTACCAACAATCTCTACCAAACATGAGGCACACCTCACATTCCTAGCTTCACCTCACCCCCTTGGAGGAGACAGTGCAGCCCATTCTTGGCAGAGGCATGCTGAGCCTTTGGCTAGTGGTGGGGCTGAAAGGATATAAGATGCCGGTATCCTCATACGTTATCCTGCTTCTCACATCCCACTTCTCCCTCATCCCACAATCTCTTCTGATTTACAAGCTGCACATGATGTAAACATGCACTTCTTGCTTTCCCACTCTCCCCTCACCACAAGCCTACCCTTGTGCCTTCCTCATTTCAGACACCCAAGAAATCCAAACTGCCCAGCCAGTGGGTGACCAAGAAGAGAGAGAGGAGAGAAAAGAAGAAGAAGAAGAAGAAACATGGTCACTCGATTTCACACTCTCAGCTACCAGATCCTCCAGGTCGCCCTGCAAGGCCATCTGTAATGTCCCCCACTGAAAGTCAGCAGCCTTTCACCAGCCATGCTGCAGTCACTGGGGTAGCACTGCTTGACATCACTAGGATAGGCAAAGGCACATGCAAGACACTCACTAAGGGAATACACAAGGGTGATAAGATGATTTTTAGATGTAATATTGGATGCATATATGGATAAAGTTGGATTGGAAAGTTTGCTTTGTGGTAGCTTTTATTTCAGCATTGTGGCCAAGAGGACACTATGATGGTCATTAACAGAGGGAAGGTAAGCTGTGGGACTAATGTTGAAAGGGGAATTGGGGTTGTGGTCACTTGTACTACAGGCGGATGATTCGATCCCAGATATCTCAACCAGAAAAGGCCTGTCTAGATTGCCTCCTTCCTTCTGCTTCCTCCTTTTCTGCTTCCTCCTCCTCCCTTTGCTGCCTCTGCTCCATCTCCATGTGATGCTGCAGCCCAAGGGGGGCTGCAACTAGAGCCCCCAGGACTGGGAGCAAGTGGTGTACTCAGAGTCCTTTAAGAGCCAAAGCCTTGTAAATGTCCTGCATTCTCTGCACACTTTAACAACTTTTAAAATGAATTCCACCAAGCCACTACTCCAATAAAATGTAAAGAAACCCATCCAAAAGCAAAAATCTAAACTTACCTGAAAGTTGTGTGTGTGCCTTTAAGAAGTGCTGTCAGCGCCTCTGTTGTACTGCTGCACACACGTTCTTCTGTACATGGCTTGGAGAGGGAGGTGTTAAGAGCGGCGATGTTGAAAATCACAGATCGGCATCAATTCAGGCGTTGCGCGCTGATTGACGGCACAATCTGGATTATTTAAATATGTGCAGTGAGCGCAGGCAACAGCAGCGCTGCCGACCTGCCCAAAATGGCGGCTGCCGGGTTCCGCACCGCAAGTGGGCTGAAGCGAGGCAGCCGCCATTTTTTCTGCAAAACCGGCCTTAACAGTTGGCGCTAAAGGTCTCAATTTCACGGCCATATTCTCTTGTTGTGGTGGGGGGAGAAGGGCAGTAAAATATATTTGGAAATCATTTTGCTCTGAGAGTATACGGTAGACATATTGGCCGGAACCATTAGCTTGGAGTCAGGTCGGGTGCATGCAGGCCGCATAGCAGGTCGCCATCTCGAACTTTTCAACAGCGCGTTCTGCACTGTGCATTTAACTCAATTGCACCAATTGAAAGAGTCGTGCGGTTTTCTCGGCCCAATTAAATGGAATGGGTCTGATGATGTCACCGATGACTTGTTTTCAGTGTGGATATTTAAAGCAGACTTGCACACATCTCATTTGAAGGTTGCTCTAAAAGTGTTCAAGGTGCTTCGATGAGCTACAAATTGCTGAATAACATTGAAAATTCTGTGGGTCATGGAGACACACAGACAGAAGGCAGCGTCAAGATTCACAGATGCCTCCCTGGAAGTGCTAGTTCAGAAAGTAAGAGCACGCAGGGACGTCCTCTTCCCTGCGGATGGTCGAAAAAGACCAGCCAGAGACACTAAGAGGGCATGGTTAGAGATCGCAGAGGAGGTCAGCAGCATGGATGTGGTGAGGAGGATGTGGATCCAGTGCCACAAAAGATACAATGATCTCATGAGGTCAGGAAAGGTGAGAACAATGCCACACTCACCTACATTGTGATGTGCATCTCACTCCAACCCCATCACTCTGCCTTCCCAAGCTGACTCCTGCACATCACTCCTCACACCAACCTACCTTGCAGGTGCACCCATCCCTCTCTGTCTATGCACCAACTCACATCCCCATCTGACTAATGACCACTGACACTCACCTTCATCCTAATGCAATCATAACAAGTAACACCACAGAAGGAGGTCATTTGGCAATATAACGCCACTCCCTCATAGTCACTCTCTACAGATGTAGCCCATCCTTCCTTGCACCCATTCCATCACTCTCACTCAAATCTCTCTTCTTTCCCTCCTTGCAGGAGAAGAGAGCCCACAACAACAGAGAGAGGCAGAGAATCGAAGGTGGCTCTCCAATATTCACAAATTTGACTCCAGCAGAGGAGGGGGCCTAGAAATCTCTGGAGTTGCAGAACTGCTGGCGGTGGGAGACATGGAAAGAGGGACCTCCTGGTGACAGAATTAAATCTCATACAGCCGCATGACATGCAACAGTCACTTATATGGTGACTGATATCAGCAGCCAGTGAAATGTCATCATGTGCATAATGGTAACATTACCCATTCATATCATAACACTTCTAATTCATCTCTTTACTCCATCAAGTGCCCCCCACCCTCCCTGCCGCCACGGTCAAGCCAGAGGAGGAAGACGACTCCTCAGAAGAAGCTCCAGTCTCTGAGGGTGCACAGTCAACAGACCCAGCACCAGCACAGATACGCACACCTCGGTGGGTCCCATGCGAGATAGAGTAGTGTTGTCACCTGGTGTCTCACACATTACAAGTGAGCAAGAGCAGATGATGTTGACAGAGACAGCAGTGGAGACTCCTCGCCAGAGGGCGCAGGACTCTTCAAGCTCTGCTGAGCTGCATGCAGATGCTGAGCCTCAGGGGTCATCAAGAATGAGGGTGATCTTGGAGGAGCAGCAAAAATTGCGTGAGGATCTGGCAGCTTTTGCAGCCGCGATGTGTGCAACTGTACAGAGAATGGAGGAGTCCATCCTTAACATGAGTCCATCTCCATCTCCAACATCTCGCAGGTGATGGCGACGATGTGTTGTTCCATGGAAAGAATGGCCACCTGCATGGAGCAGCACCAGTCCAACAAGAACATGCTTGCTGTGAACAACAGATCATTGTGAACAGACGCTCATTGACCTCATCTCGAGGAAGGATACTAATGTAGATTTGGGCCTTCATCGCCCCACTGTACAAAAGACTGATATTTAGTGGTCCTTAGTAGATGAGAATCATCTATATATATAAACCGGTCTGTCTGTCTTTCTGTCTTTCTGTCTGTTTGTCTTTCTGTCTGTCTGTCCGGCTATACAATCAAAGGTTATAGAGCGTACCTACACATATGTTATATCAAAAGAAAGCTTATCATTAGGGGACTCTAATAGGTGTATTTACTTTTTGGTCAGACAAAAATTGTTCGGACAGCATACAAAAAACTTTCAAAAAACCACTCATTAGCGGTTCACCAATCCCACCTCTCATTAGCGTTGAGTGACGTGCTGCTTGACCAATCCTACAGTTCACTCACCTGATGGTTGACCAATCAGTGCATCACGGGCGGGTCCTAATCCTCCAGCCTCCCGAAACTTTGCCACCATTTTTTTCATCCCCACAGCGACAGCACCAGCCAAACAAACCCACACATTGCTACTCCAGAAGCGGGAGGTGAGTTGGGGTCACTTGGGCCACGCCTCACAACCACTCGGCCCGAGACACACAGCGGGCGGGGGAGCGGCAGCAGCCAGCCGTCAGCCGCGCGATTCGCAGGGGAGCTCAGCTCGGGTCCGTCTCGGCCCAACAGCCCGGCCGGGCCTGAAGTGCTAGGCCTCACACCGCTGGTATCACAATGGCACCGGGCCTGATGCGCTAGGCAGGGAGAGGGGAGGGAGGGACATAGACTAAAGCAGTGACAGACAGGGAGAGGGAGACCGCGCGGCCCAAAATTGCCCTGGCAACGCCGGGCACCCCCAGCTAGTATATGTATAAATTTAAGTGCAGCCATTGACCAACTAATTATACCCATAATTCCCTGTGGGTATGGAAACATTAAGGTTTGTTCGAATGTAACCGCATTGGCAGTCAGAAGCAGTTCTGACAAAGCTCGGCAGTACAAAACACAGCGGGAGCCCAGGAGAGTGCGAGAGCTCAGCAGTACTAAACACAGCGGGAGCCCAGGAGAGCGCGAGATTTCAGTGGTACAAAACACAGCGGGAGCCCAGGAAAGCGCGAGAGTTCAGTGGTACAAAACACAGCGGGAGCCCAGGAGAGCGCGAGAGTTCGGTGGTACAAAACACAGCAGGAGCCCAGGAGAGCGCGAGAGTTCGGCAATAGTAAACACAGTGGGAGCCCAGGTGAACACGAGAGTTCAGCGGTACAAAACACAACGGGAGCCCAGGAGAGCGCGAGAGTTCGGCGGTACAAAACACAGCAGGAGCCCAGGAGAGCGCGAGAGTTCGGCGGTACAAAACACAGCGGGAGCCCAGGAGAGCGCGAAAGTACGGCAATACTAAACACAGCGGGAGCCCAGGAGAGAGCGAGAGTTCGGTGGTACAAAACACAAGCGGGAGCCCAGGAGAGCGCGAGAGTTCGGTGGTACTAAACACAGCAGGAGACCAGGAGAGCGCGAGAGTTCGGCGGTAGTAAACACAGCACGAGCCCAGTTGAGAGAGAGAGTTCGGTGGTACTAAACACAGCAGGAGCCCAGGAGAGCGTGAGAGTTCAGCAGTGCAAAGCACAGCGGGAGCCCAGGAGAGAGCGAGGGTTCGGTGGTACTAAATACAGCGGGAGCCCGGTAGAGAGTGAGAGTTCGGTGGTGCAAAACACAGCGGGAGCCCAAGAGAGCGCGAGAGTTCAGCGGTACAAAACACACGGGAGCCCAGGAGAGCGCGAGAGTTTGGCAGTACAAAACACAGCAGGAGCCCAGGAGAGCGCGAGAGTTCGGCGGTACAAAACACAGCGGGAGCCCAGGAGTGCGCGAGTGTTCGGCAGTACGAAACACAGCGGGAGCCCAGGAGAGCGCGAGAGTTCGGCGGTACAAAACACAGTGGGAGCCCAGGAGAGCGCAAGAGTTCGGCGGTACAAAACACAGCGGGAGCCCAGGAGAGCGCGAGAGTTCGGCGATTACTAAACACAGCAGGATACCAGGAGAGCGGTAGAGTTCAGCGGTACAAAACACTGCGAGAGCCCAGGAGAGCGTGAGAGTTCAGCGGTATAAAACACAGCGGGAGACCAGGAGAGCACAAGAGTTGGGCGATACAAAACACAGCGGGAGCCCAGGAGAGTGCGAGAGTTCGGCGGTACAAAACACAGCGGGGGCCCAGGAAAGCGCGAGAGTTCGGCGGTACAAAACACAGCAGGAGACCAGGGTGCCGCGAGAGTTCGGCGATACAAAACACAGCGGGAGCCCAGGAGAGCGCAAGAGCTCGGCCGTACTAAACACAGTAGATTAAAAGATATACGTGTTCCAAATTTTAAAACGAATTAATTAATTAATTGAGATGGGAGGCCAGGCAATGTGTTGTTGTTGTTGCATGTGGGAGCTGGTGGACACCATTGTGGTCCAAGGCAAACACATCCGCAGCAAATGTAGGTTGCTCGAGGAACTTCAGCTCAGAGTTGATGAGCTGGAGTCCGAGATTCAGAAACTGAGACACATTAGGGAGGGGGAGCGTTACCAGGACACTAAGTTCCAGGAGGCAGTCACACCCACTAGAGTAATTACTTCCAATTTGGCCCATGGTCAGAGACAGGAGGGTGTGACTACAAGCGAGGCAGGTAATGGGATCCAGAAAGTAGTGATGGAGGAGCCTCAGCCCTTGGCCTTGTCCAACAGGTAAGAGATTCTTGCTCCCTGTGTGGACAAGGGCAGGGATTGCAGGGAGGACGAGCAATCTGACCGCAGCACTGTGGTACAGGGAGCCATTCAAGTGGGGGGAGTAAAACGAAATGTTGTAGTGATAGGGGATAGTATAGTTAGGGGGTAGACACTGTTCTCTGCAGCCGAGAGCATGAGTCCCAAAGGCTGTGTTGCTTGCCCGGTGCCAGGGTTAAGGACATCTCCTCTGGGCTGGAGAGAAACTTGGAGTGGGAGGGGGAGGATCCAGTTGTCGTGGTCCATGTAGGCACCAATGACATAGATAGGACAAAGAAAGAGGTTCTACTGAGAGAGTATGAGCAGCTAGGGGCTAAATTAAAAAGCAGAACCAGAAAGGTAATAATCTCTGGGTTACTACCTGAGCCAAGGCCAAATTTGCATAGGGTAAATAAGATCAGAGAAATGAACGAGTGGCTCAAAGGCTGGTGTTGGAGAAATGGGTATTGATTTGTGGGGCACTGGCACCAGTAACTGGGATAAGAGGGAGCTGTTCCGTTTGGACGGGCTTCACTTGAACCATGGGCTAGAGTCCTGGCGAATTGAATAACTAGGGCTGTAGAGAGGGCTTTAAACTAAATAGTGGGGGGAAGCACCCAGGTGAGCGGGAATTTAAAAAGTCAATGAGAAATGAGAAAGCAATAGAGCAGGATAGAGATGGGGGAAATAATAACCAGTGTGAGAGGAAGGGACAGAGGGCTAGAAATTCAGTAGGCTTTGCGCCCACTTTTCGCCCAAAGAGGGCTTTTGCGCCAGTTGCTGAGATTTCGCCGATATTCAGCGCTGCGGTAATGGCGGCGTTAGCCAGGAGCGCTGTGCCGCCACCGATGACGTCATCGGTGTGCGCAGTGCCCCGCTACCGCCCCGATACCAGCCCGACCGCCATATTGAGTAGCGGCCGCCTCTTCCGCAGCGGCCGCAAACAACGTTCAGAGAACGGAGCCGTACTGTAGCATTAGTGGGGCGAGTTAAGGTGGAGGTGCGGCCGGCTGCTTTTTCGGCGGCCGCCTGCCCGCACCTCCTTCCCCGGCCTCCTCCACCCCCCCCCCGCGGCATTGCCGGCTGTTTTCCGGGAGCCCGGCACTTCTCCGTGGTGCCGGGCTCATTTGCCGGCACTAGCGAGCGGCGATCTCGCTGTTGCAGGCACCTCCCCCTTAAGAGAGGGAGGAATGCCTGCAGTACCGCAGCCTGCTGCTCCGCAGCGGGTGGCGCTGCGGCACCTAGCGCGCCGAAATTCAGTTTCAGCGCCCCAAGCGGGGGCGGCCACACCCTTGAATAGCGGCCGCCTTCGACTTGGGGTGCGCAAACTGAATTTCCGGCGGGCGCAAGTGGCTCCGCGTGCAGCGGTAACTTCTGGGCGCAAGCGAGCTGGCAGGCCCAAACTGAATTTCTAGCCCAGAATGTTTAAAAATAAGAGTGCAAGAGAAAATGTGGCCAAAACAAGGAGAAATGGTAAAAAGACAAAGTTAAAAGCTCTGTATCTGAATGCATGCAACATTCATAACAAGATAAATAAGTTGACGGCACAAATAGATACAAATGGGTATGATCTGATCGCCATTACAGAGACGTGGTTGCAAGGTGATCAGGGCTGGGAACTGAATATTCCAGGTTATTTGACAATTCGGAAGGATAGACAGAAAGAAAAGGGAGGTGGGTGGCTTTGTTGGTAAAGGATGGGATCAGTGCAGCGGTGAGAAGTGATATTGGCTCAGAAGAACAAGATGGATGGAGATAAAAATTAATAAAGGGAAAAAGTCTCTGGTGGGCGTAGTCTACAGGCCTCCGAACAGTAGCAATACTGTTGGACAGAGTATAAATCAACAAATAATGGAGGCCTGTAAAAAAGGTACTGTAATAATCATGGGTGATTTTAATCTCCATATTGATTGGATAAATCAAATTGGCCATGGTAGCCTTGAGGAGGATTTCATAGAGTGCATCCGGGATGGTTTCCTAGAACAGTATGTAATGGAACCAACCAGGGAGCAGGCTATTTGACAACTTGGAAGGATAGACAGAAAGGAAAGGGAGGTGGAGTGGCTTTGTTGGTAAAGGATGGGATCAGTGCAGTGGTGAGAAGTGATATTGGCTCAGAAGAACAAGATGGATGGAGATAAAAATTAATAAAGAGGAAAAGTCTCTGGTGGGTGTAGTCTACAGGCCCCCGAACAGTAGCAATACTGTTGGACAGAGTATAAATCAACAAATAATAACCAGAGTGTGAGAGGAAGGGATAGTATGTTTAAAAATAGGAGTGCAAGAGAAAATAGGGCCAAAACAAGGAGAAATGGTAAAAAGACAAAGTTAAAAGTTCTATATCTGAATGCACGCAGCATTCGTAACAATCATCAACATAGCAGACTACGTTGGATCAGCTACTGTGTAATGAGACAAAATTAATAAATGATCTCATAGTAAAGGATCCTTTAGGAAAGAGTGATCATAGCATGGTTGAATTTCAAATTCAGTTGGAGGTTGAGAAATTTGTATCTGAAACCAGTGTCCTGATCTTAAACAAAGGCAATTACAATGGCATGAGGGCAGGACTGGCTAAAGTGGACTGGAAAAATAAATTAAAGGGTAAGTCAGTTGAAATGCAGTAGCGGACATTTAAAGAGATATTTCATAACTCTCAACAAAAACATATTCCTGTGAGAAAGAAAGATTTTAAGAGAAGGGAGCACCATCCGTGGCTAACTAAGGAAATAAAGGATGGTATCAAATTGAAAATGAAGGCATACAATGTTGCCAAGATTGGTGGGAGACCAGAGGTTTGGGAAATTTTTAAAAACCAGCAAAGGATGACTAAAAAAAATAAAGCGAGAGAAGATCAATTATGAGAGTAAACTGGCAAGAAACATTAAAACAGATACAGGAAACTTTGTGCTATCCGGAGGTGAGCTATCCGGCAATCTGGAGCCACCGGCAAAAATCTGCAGCCGTTTTTTATTCTTTTTGTTTGTTTTTTTTGCTTTGTTTGAACAGTCAAGCTGTGCAAGCTCTGTAGCTATAGCAACAGCTTCAGCTACAGAGCTTTAGGGCCACACCCGAGTGTTTAGAAGCTGTTGCTAAGCAACAGTGTTTGTTGTCAAATACGGAGATAAGAATCTCTGTATCTCTCAACATTAACTCTGGAGAGTACGGCACTTTTTAGGCAACGGCAGCAGCTCGGTCCCGTGGGTGCCGGATAGCACAAAGTTTCCTGTAGTAAGAGCTTCTACAGGTATATAAAAAGGAAGAGGGCAGCTAAAGTAAACGTTGGTCCCTTAGAGGATGAGACTGGGGGATTAATAATGGGGAACGGGGAAATGGCAGAGACTCTGAACAAATATTTTGTATCTGTCTTCATGGTAGAAGACACTAACAAGATCCCAATAATGGATAATCAAGGGGCCACAGAGAAGGGGGAACTAAAGACAATCACTATCACTAAGGAAATAGTACTTGGTAAAATAATGGGACTAAAAGCTGACAAGTCCCCTGGACCAGATGGCCTGCATCCGAGGGTCTTAAAAGAAGTGGCTGCAGAGATAGTGGATGCATTGGTTGCAATATACCAAAATTCCCTGGACTCTGGAGAGGTCCCAGCAGATTGGAAAACCACAAATGTAACACCCCTATTTAAGAAAGGAGGGAGACAGAAAGCAGGAAACTATAGACCAGTTAGCCTAACATCTGTCATTGGGAAACTGCTGGAGTCTTCATTAAGGAAGTAGTAGCAGGGCATTTGGAAAATCATAATGCAGTCAAGCAGAGTCAGCATGATTTTATGAAATTGAAATCATGTTTAACAAATTTGTTGGAGTTCTTTGAGGAGATAACAAGCAGGGTGGACAAATGTGAGCCAGTGGATGTGGTGTATTTGGATTTCCAGAAGGTATTCAATAAGGTGCCACATAAAAGGTTACTGCATAAGATAAGAGCTCACGGAATTGGGGGTAATATATTAGCATGGATAGAGAATTGGCTAACTAACAGAAAGCAGAGAGTCGGGATAAATGGGTAATTTTCTGGTTGGCAAAAGGTGACAAGTGGGGTGACTCAGGGATCGGTGCTGGGGCCTCAATTATTTATCATCTACATTAATGACTTGGATGAAGGGATCGGGTGTAATGTAGTCAAGTTTGCGGATGATACAAAGATGGATGGGAAAGCAAGTTGTGCAGAGGACTCAAAAAACCTGCAAAGGGATATAGACAGGCTAAGTGAGTGGGGAAACATTTGGTAGATGGAGTATAATCTGGGAAAGTGCGAGGTTATACACTTTGGCAGGAAAAATAAAAAAACAAATTATTGGCCCAGAAATTCGGGTCTCCACGGGTGAGTACGCACGGGGTACTCACCCGTAAGCCCAATGGAAGTGCCGGTTTTGTGCATGCACTGCGCATGCACGGGAAACCGGCACTTCCATTCCCCTGAAAGAAGGGGTTGAAAGGTCGAACGTGTGCGCAGGAGAGGCTGCGCGTGCGCATCGAACTTACGTTTTTTTTTGCAGGTTTTCCCGGGAAGGTAAATCTCCAGAAGTTAGACATGTAAAAAGCAGTCGCAAGGCCTGCTTTTTACAAGGTAAGTGGTGAATTAATTAAAATTAAAACATTTTTTCCACAGGTTTATTATTTTTAAATACTTTAAAGAAAGGTAAGTTTATTTTTAGCCCCGTTAGAAAATAAAATTATTTTTTTCAAAAATTTAAATTATTGTTTAAAATAGTTATTTCATGTAATTTATAGTTTATTTTAAAAATGTGATTTTTAAAAAAATTTATTTGAAGATTTAGTGATATTTTGGGGCTTATAGTATTTATAGGTTTGACAGGTCAAACTTATGAATGAAGCATTCCCTGCTACCATTGGCTCTCCATGGCCCACATGATCCCAGGGGATGCATCGAACTAACTGCGCCCCTGGGATACGCAAGCACTGTGCGCCGGCAGCTGGAGGAGGCCCAGGATCGCAATTCCACAGGGGCCCACAGCTCAACGGCCGGCGCACAAGGTAAATGCAGGTCGGGGGCTTGCACAGGTGGGAAGCCCCTGACCCGAATTTCTGGGCCATTATTTAAATGGAGAGAGATTACAAAATGCTACAGTTCAGAGGGACCTGGGGATCCTTGTGCATGAAACACAAAAAGTTAGCATGCTGGTACAGCAAGTAGTCAGAAAGGCAAATGGAATGTTGGCCTTTATTTCAAAGGGGTTGGAGTATAAAAGCAGGGAAGTCCTGCTACAACTGTACAGGGTATTGGTGAGACCACACCTTGAGTACTGCATACAGTTTTGGTCTCCTTATTTAAGGAAGGATATACTTGCATTGGAGGCAGTTCAGAGACGATTCACTAGGTTAATTCTAGAGATGAAGAGGTTGTCTTATGAGGAAAGGTTGAGCAGGTTGGGCTTAGAAGAATGGAATTTAGAAGAATGAGAGGTGATCTTATTGAAACATATAAGATACTGAGGGGGCTCAACAAGGTAGATGCAGAGAGGATGTTTTCCCTCGAGGGGAAATCTAGAATGCAGGGGCACAGTTTTAGAATAAAGGGTTGCCCTTTTAGAACTGAGATGAGGAGGAATTTCTTCTCTCAGAGGGTCATAAATCTGTGGAATTCTCTGCCCCAAACAGCTGGGGAGGCTGGGTCATTAATTACATTTAAGATGGAGATAGACAGATTTTTGCAAGATAAGGGAGTGAAGGGTTATGGGGAGCGGGCAGGGAAGTGGCTTTGAGCCCAAGATCAGCCATGATCTTATTGAATGGCGGAGTAGGCTCGAGGGGCCAAGTGGCCTATTCCTGCTCCTATTTCTTATGTTCCTATGTTCTCTGATAACAAACAGCCACAGGCTGCGAGTGAAGGTTAAATTGTTAAATAACATATTGTAATGCTAGGTAGGAATTAGATTTCGCTTAACAAAACTAATTGCAAAGATAATTAAAAGGTAATTAGTATAATGAACATAAAATGAGAGAGATCGTGAGAGTTAAGGTATCCATCTGGTCGATTGAAGTGAGATAGTCTGGATACCTCAAGGCTAGTGAGATAGCGCTGACATGGGCCCCTTGGTATCAGGCCTTGTACTGGTTATACCAGCGGAAGCTAAAAATGAGAGCGATAAGGTAAATTCCAATGGGGTGAAGAACTATAAACACGATAACGATGAACAGGGTAAAATTGTAGTAAAAATACTGAGCCAGGCGGGGCCAAGATGCTACCATTAGTCGGAGTGACCATGGTATTTTGACCATTAGAACCAATTAAAAAAGGTGATTTTGTATATATGGACACTGGCCAAACGAACTTTTGATAAGAAAAGGGTTAAAACCTCGATACTCAAAGAACAACTTTACACAGATCTACCACGAAGGAACAGACTGAAGACAATGTCACCTGTGTCCGAGAGGCTCCAGAGGCCAAGGGCTGTGAGCTACTCATTAAACTATTGCCTGTTGTTAAGTATATTACACTGTAAGCTTAATAAATCTTGATCTATTGCCCAAGGACTACTGGTTGCTACCTATTTTGGGTGTCTCGTCCAAGGACTCTAAGAAATCATTAAGATCTTACACCACTGATGTGCAGCAGGGTGCTCTCCAGCTCCTTGCTAGCAGAGAAGTGCGGGTGGCCCATGAGAGGGATGATGTTGAGAAGGGACAGGGAAGTGGGTGCTCTTCTCAAAGCACTTCTCCCCCATTGCCTCCCTCTCAGTCAGAGTCCCGCATGCTGCCTCGGATCCCGATGGCCGAGTCTGCCCCTGCACAGTTGCAGGAGGAGCAGTCTTTGGTGGCGCCCTCACACGCTCCAAAACCCAGAGGACGTCTGCCAAAATTGTCTAAGCAATCGCAGCAGGGAAGTGAGCAGTCTGCCTCTATCACTGCTGAAGTCACAGGGTTACACCTCGTAGAAGCACACGTAAACGAAAAAAGACACAATCCTAGATGCACAAGGGATGCACATGGGTGTATGAAAAATGTGAATGTTAAGTTTCATTTATATTTATGATGCACATAAATTTATTTCTTTGTACAAGTTTCCCATCTTGCCCATTTTTGCCTGCTACCTGGGGAGTGGCGTTGTTACTTGGAGTGAATGGTGAGACATTACTTAACCTCAAGTACTGGGGGTTTGGGTGAGAGGAATGGCTTGGTCTTTGTAGGTCTGCTTTGTGGTGTTGTTGTGGGGGAGGTAAGTTAGTACAGCACCTGGCAGCCATATGGGTGCACTGGTGCAAGTTAAGTCAATTTGGCCATTATGAGACCATCCCGGGCCTCCCAGGCAGCAATGTGTGCGACTGCTGGTGCCATCTCCACCTCAGGTTCCTCCTCCTCCTCGTGTACCACCTGTTCCTCTTCCTCCTCCTCTGAAGAGGCTGTGCGCTCTGCGCCTTGCTCCTCCTGCAGCTCCAATCCTCGCTGCTGCACTATGTTGTGCAGCGCACAGCAGACGATGATGATTCTGGAGACCCTGGCTGGTACGTACTGAAGGGCTCCTCCAGATCTGTCAAGGCACCTGAAGCGCATCTTCATCATGCCGATTGCTTGCTCTATGACACATCTGGTGGACATGTGGCTGTCATTATAACGCTCCTCGGCCTCATTACTTGGCCTCTTCAAGGGTGTCAGCAGCCATGTCTTCAGTGGATAGCCCTTGTCTCCAAGTAGCCAGCTGGTAAGTCTGTTTGGAGGTTCAAAGAGCTGCGGGAGGGTGGACTGGGACAGGACGAAAGAGTCATGACAGCTGCCAGGGAATCTGGTGCACACATGCATAATCAGCTTTTTATAGTTGCAGATGAGCTGCAGATTGAGGGAGTGGAAGCCCTTGCGGTTCACAAACATTAGTGGGTGATGATGTGGTGCCTCCATGGTCACATGTGCGCAGTCGATGATGCCCTGCACCTGTGGGAAGCCAGCCAGAGTGGCAAAGCCGAGCGCCCGCTCAGTAACACTGGCGTCATCAGTGGCAAAGTTGACACAATTGGCTGACTTGTGAAACATGCCATCGGTCACCTGGATGATGCATCTGTGGTGAACCAGCGCAATTGGGCAGCGTTTTAAAATGTAATTTTTTTTTTTAAGTGGTAACTTGGCGCAGTTTGATTAAAACAGCTGAAATTAGGTTTATCACAAAAAATAAGAATTTTTTGTCACAGTGTCAATCCACCACCTCTGAGTAACCCGATTTTAAATGACTGAAAATCACTTTTAAAAATTATTTAAAAACTATTTTCTGGTTAGATTGGTTACAGTAGTCAGTTTCTAAAACAAAAATCACATTTAAAAGCTTTTAAAATGTACCTTTTAGTGTCCTTTAGGTACCTTTTGCACCGAAAAGAAGCAGCTTAATTTTTAGAGCCTCATCGAAGGGCTGCAAACGAGCGCAATTAGCAGAAACTCCCAATGGTGATTAATTCACCCTGGGGGCGTGGCCTGCTTGTAGTGCAATGTTTTTAAAATTGGCGCCAATGATCGCAGACGCTCGAGTTGCGCTGATAGCAAATTGCGCTCAAAATTTCACGATCTTTTGTGCCGGTTACGCCGAAAGAAAAAGCACATTTTTGAATTTTTTAACTTAAAAAGTCTAATCGCCGATGAAGTAAGGTGCATTTTTGTGCTGTTGGCAATCTTACGTCAAGTAAATTGTCATTTTATTGGACATTTCAACTTATTTTAACTGTTTTCCTTGTACAGTATATTTCATAATCTGCGCAGTAAACAGAGGTTTATACATCATGTTGTACTAATGTTAAATGCGGCTGATAAGCTTTAGTTAAAATGAACTTGCCGTTTCTTTACCTAAAACAATAATGGTGATGATGAACGAAGGGATCACGGCAGGGACTGAAACATTGAATAAAACAATTAAACAGGTTCTTTTGATTTTATTGATGTTCTTTCTTTTCATTCCAGATTCGGTTAGGACAAAGACGTAGGTTTAGGATGTAGTCTGTCAAATGAGAGGTTTGCTCAAATCTGCAGGGATTGTACATAAAACCACAAACTATTTGACTAAAATCAGGAAGCAATGTACTTCCTTACCTATACGGTATGGAGACTGTGCTGAGGTAGTTTAAAGAAAAAGAATTCTCAAGTTGGTATCCAGAGAGTGAAATGAAATTGTCATTTGAACTGGTTTTAGGCTTCTTTATAATCCAAAGACGGAACTGATGGGCAAGAAAATATCAGCTGGTCCATCAAGCCTGCCCCACGCCATGACACTTCCCTCCCATCACCTCCTCCCCCACCCCACCCCACCCCCTCTCCCTTTTCCCTTCGCAGCCATGTAATCTCCCGGGAGAGGCACAAAACCTGAAGAAAAGCCCAGGGTCAATTAAGGGGAAAAAATATTCTGGAAAATCCCTCTCCAATCCCCTCAAGCGATCGTAACCAGTCCAGGCGATCACATGGACCAAGTCCTATCTTTAATGATACTTACCTTCTGTATGATGTGAACTTTGCCCCAGTCAAGGCCCGGTCCAGCTACCTCTCGAAGGCATAGAGAGAGTCAGCACCCACCACACCAGCCAACAATGTATTCCAGAGGCTCACTACTCTCTGAGAGATGAAGTACTGCCCAGCATCCAGTCTATTTATACTCTAACATTGTTTCAACTTGGATGAGAAACAGTGACTATATCAAAGTTTTAAAAAAACATGATATTCAATATTCAATAATTTAGCCTCTGCTAGCAAAATCTATCTTCAGATTCCTAGCTAGATAGTGTGGATCAAAACCCATTGCTAATTAATACACTGTCAGAGCTTTTAACCACATATATTATTAACTTGGATGAAGGAATAGAGAGTTGTATATCAGAGTTTGTAGATGACACTAAGTTAGCAGGCACAGTAAGTTGTGTAGATGGGAGCAGTAAATTACGAAATGGCATAGATAGACGAAGTGACCAGACCAAACTAGATGGAGTTAATGTGGGGAAATGTAAAATCATTCCACTTTGGGTCTGAGAAAGACAAATCGAAATATTTTCTTCATGGTTAGAGACTAGGGGGAAAAATTCAGTTGTTTGCGCCTCCTGTTAGCGCCTTAAGAGGGCGCCAATTGGGGCGCAAAGCAAGTAGCACCCGGGCGCGGTGATGTTTGCGCCGCTCACGAAATTAACTAGGCATTTTGCGGCGGCGCTAAACACTACTGCCACAATCTCCTGCGCCGGCAGATCGTGACGTCAGTCGAGCGCGCAATGCCCCGATAGCGCCCCAGACCGGATATTGAGTGGCGCCCCCTCCCTTACCGCCTGCCGCTAGCAACGACAGGTTCAGGGAAGCGTTATGCTGTCAGAAAGGGACTAGGGGAGCCCTATTTAAAGGCGACCGCTTCCTGCCTTTTTTTGTCAGTGACATTTTTGCACCACGCATTCTGAGAGAGAGAGAGAGAGAGACTTCTGGAGAGATTCAACGCTGTGTGAAGGAGTTTTGAATACTGAGCAGCACTTTGCAGGTTTATTTTGATTTGCCCTTCCTTGCTTTGCCAGCGCTCTGAGGTAGTGCCTCGCTCCTTGGCCTTTGCGCTTTACGACAGGTGTGAAGCACCTGATTTAGTGCTCCAATCACCTCCAGAGGCGATAAAAACCAAGTTTGCTGTCGGAGGCAATAATTAGTGCCAGGCGCTAAATTTTGCGCAAGGCCGATAATGGCGCCCCAAACGGGGCGATACTGAATTTTTCCCCTAAAAGTTAGCGCACAGGTATTAAAGGTAATCAAAAAGGCTAATGGTTGCTGGCTTTTACTTCAATGGGATTGGAACACAAAAGTGAGGAAGTCTTGGTTAGACTCCATCTGGAGCACTGTATTCAGTTTTGGGCACCAAACCTCAGGAAAGATATATTGGCCTTGGAAAAGGTACAGCACAGATTCACCAGAATGATACCAGGATTTAATGGATTCAATTCTGACGATTGGTTACATAAACTTGACTTATATTCCCTTGAGTTTAGAAGGTTGAAGGGTGATCTAATTGAGGTGTTTAAAATGATAAAGATAGGGTAGATAGGGAGAAACTGTTTTCTCTGGTGGGGGAAGCCAGAACAAGAGAGCACAATCTTAAAATGAGTGCTAGGCAATTTAGGAGTAAAATCAAGAGGCACTTTTTCACACCGATGGGGCAGGATTTTAACTCAGGTGCAGGATGGTGTCGTGTTATCCGCATTTCGTGTTATCCACCCGAATCTAAATGGATGTGGGAGATTGATGCAATTTTAACTTAATTGTCCAATTGATTTCCAATGTGTGGGAACCCTTGGCAAATGGTTTTTTTCTGACTAAAAGTCGCCTCCGATGACATCATCATTGCTGCTGCATTTAAGGTCTACGGCAAGCCATGCTTCGTCTGCAGGCTGCCAAGCTTTCTCCATTTGGTGTGAGAGGGACCTGCAGGAAAGATGATAAGCGGGAGGCCCAGATCAGCTCCTCATTTCGACGAGGTGGCCCTGCAGGCATTGGTGGATGGGGCTATGGCCAACAGGGAGGTGCTCCTCCCTTCCTCAGGGAGGAAGAGGCCTCCCAAGCAGACTAAGGCAGTGTGGTTGCAGGTGGCTGAGGATGTCAACTCCTTTGGAGTCACACGACAAACCTGGATTCAGTGCCAGAAAAGATTTCATGACCTTCAGCGCACTGGAAAAGTGAGTATGAATTTCCCATCACCCTCAATCTGACCCCCATTGCCTTTCCTCACCAGCACTCAGCTTTAGTAATCTCTTCCTCCACATCCCACTTGACACTGACATCCCTGCACCCTTACCCATTCCCTCTCTCTCTATGCTCACATTCACATAACTATTTGACTATGCAGCCCTCACACTCCCTATCACTGTGATGCTATGAAAACAACTGACAACACACAGGGAGGGCCTTTGGTCTTGCCACCTCACTCCATCTTTGTCTCCTTTTAAGTATCTATGCTATGCAATCTCTACAGTCACTCCTTCATTCTCACTCAACCTCCACTTGTCTCCCTCATTGCAGGAAAAGAGAGCTCACAACAAAAGAGAGCGAGTGAGGACAGGAGGAGGGACAGCCTCAATAGTCCACCTGACCCTCTGGGAGGAGGCGGTACACGAAATAGTGGGACTCGAGGATGATGCGCATGTGGGGGACGGACAGATGGGTGCAACACAGCAAACTGGTGACAGAAAAGTTTCCCATCTCTCTCTTTGACATTGTATGAGTTGCTGATAATGATTGTGAAGCTCTAACAGATGGACTTATGAGCATCTGCAAAAAGCAATGTGCAAGTAGCCTTGGCATCACATCTCTGACTCTTTCCTTTACGCCCCCACAGGACCATCACAAGCATCCGTCCCCCCTAGCCAGGAAGAAGAGGCTGAGCAGCCAGACTCCTCAGAGGAAGCTGCAACCTCTGAGGGCGCAGCATCACCAGAAATCTGCGCACCCAGGACCAGCGCAGACACTCAAACCTCGGTGGGACTTTCGGGACATAGAGTAGTGTTGTCACCTGGTGTATCACAGCTCACAAGTGAGCATCAGCAGATTGTGGAGACAGGGACAGCAGTGGAGAGTCCTAGTCAGAGGGCACAGGACTCTGCCAGCTCGGCTCAGCAGCATGTCGACCCACTGCCTCTGGGTCCATCCATGAGATCAGCGCTAATGGAACTCCAGGCACAGATGCAGGAGTCTCTGGCAGGTTTTGTCTCTTGGAGTTGCTGCGAGTGTGGAGCGAATGGAGGAGTCCATAGCAAACATGACCAGAGCCTTTGTGGAGTCATTGGCGCAAGAACGCATCACCAAGGAAAGGATGGCTACCTCCGTGGAAAGGATAGCTACCATAGAGGAGAGGATGGCTACGGTAGAGGAGAGGATGGCTACAGCCATGGACGAGCTTAGTCGCCAGGGTATGGAAAACATGGTCATTGTTCAGAATAGAATGACATCTCTTGAGGAGCGATGGGCATCTATTGAACAGTGAAACCAGAACTTCATGGAAGTCCTTCTGAGTAGGACTGCCATTGCAGAGACAGGTCCCCATGGCCCCCCTGATGTGTAACAAGGTGCTCTCAAGCCACTTGCGGGTGCTGAGGGGGACCTGACCCATGAGAGGGAGGTTGGTGGCAGACCTCAAGGAAGCGGGGGCTCCTCTCCAAGCGCTCACACTTCCATGCCACTGCAGGGCCCTCGGCCAGAACCCCACCAGAATCCACACCCAAGTGAGATAGACGTCTCAACCCCTGCACAGCCGCAGGAGCAGCAGACTGTTGACGAGCCCTCACAGGCTCGCAACCCCAGAGGACACCCACCAAAGGTGTCGAGACAGGAGCAGCAACAAAGTGAGCAAGGGGCCTCCACATCTGCTGAAGCCACAGGGGAGGCACCATGTAGGAGTACGCGTAAGAGGAAAATTCTGCTCAAATAGTCACAAAGGTAGCCGCTTGGGTGCAATTTTGTGTTTACTGTAAAAATGCCATCAATTCGTTATTGTACATAAAAATTCTGATGGCAAATGTTGCGTCTGTCATTTTGCTATTGGGACTTCCACATTGAGGGCTTAGGAATATTGCAACTGTCAGTATGGTGGTCAGAGTGCTAGGGATCCTCTGGTTCTTGGCCATTGTCCATGCTCTAGTAAGAAGCTGTGAGGCACAAGTGTTTGATTGACTAGACTAAGCTAATCTGGCCAGGATGAGTGCGTTCCTTGCATCCCGGGCAGCAATGTTCTCGCGTAATGCTGCCGCTGGTTGATGGGCCTCTGCAGGATGTGCCTTTTTCACTCCTCCTCCTGCTCCTCCTCCTCATCTGAGGAGAGTATGTGAGGAGCCACTTGGTCCTCAGGAATCTGCAAGCCACGACGCTGTGCCATGTTGTGAAGTGCACAGCAAACCACGACGATTCTGGAGACCCTGGCTGCTGAGTACTGCAGGGCTCCACCTGATCTATCCAGGCATCTGAAGCGCATCTTCAGCAAACCGATGGTTTGCTCGATTATGGCTCTGGTGGACATGTGGCTGGTGTAAAGTCTGTGGGTTGTACGGTTAATAACGACACAGACTTCAGGAGTAACAAACAAACAGGTCTTTACTATTCGAAGGTCAGGGTGAATCTGCCCCAGCAATCCTGCCACAACACTTATATACTGGTGTGGTCACTATCGGTATTACAGTATACAGAAGCCAAACAAATAGTGCCACACCTAAAGTAGTTCTCTTAAAGGTGAACGGTTACATTCAATAGTTCCCTTAAAGGTAGACGGGTACATACACTACAATCCTCCCTTTTTAGCTTATTACTTACAGAGTCCCCGTTAAACATACATATCTTCAGCTTCCTATAAAACAAATTACAGATATAATCTCGGTGGAGTCAATGTCATATAAAACAATTTACAGATATAATCTTGGTGGGAACAGTTCACAGGTTCAGTCTCTGCGGAAACAGTTCATAGATTCAGTCTCTGATCTTGACTCGTTCCAAACAACATCTCTTTGGTGTAGCCGGTTCACATGGCTAGCGTGACTCCTCCATAGCCTTTTTCTTGATGTAACAGCTTGAACTTTCGTCCTGTTGAACCAGCAGTGCGGACTTTTACAACCAACTGGCTGTCTTGATATTTTCCAGTTTTTCAACTAATTTAGTTCCTTTCGTAGTGTCCCGCCTAAGATGGTAGAAGTGCTAATATTTTAGACAGTTATTATCTTCTGCTTCTTCTTTTTCTTTTCTGCCTTTTTGACACTCTCGGGGCTCCTTTCTCGGCTGCCAGCTGTAGCGCCACCAACTCTCTATGTTCCTTAGACCTTAAGTGCTTCATCCGGATTTCAGCACTTTGGGAGTTTTCATCACAAACTGAGCAGACCAGATCCTCGTAATATTCAGTGTCACTCAACAGGTCATGGTAATATTCGGGGTCATCCTGAGTTAGGCCAGTGAGAGGCCCTTCTACTTCCTTCTTATCCATCTGGACGTTAGCCGACGGTGGTTCCTTCCCTAACCATCTTTCTTGAAAAGGTTTCTTCAAACATTCATATTCATTCCGCTCTTCCGGGGATGTCTGCCATTCCTTCACTACTGGCCTCATTTGTGAGTTCAATACCTTCCCTTCCATCGGGGATTTCGTTGTCAGGCTATTTAATCCTTCTACTGGAGTATCTGTTTCCACCCCCTTCTGTTCCCCTTGACGCAATTCAGCGTACTTTTGGCATCCTTGTAAAAGCTGTGTTGCCACCTCAGCTATCTCCGTGACTTTTGGAAGCTCCGAATTCTTTCCCTTTGAACCCTGAAACTCGTGTTCCCATTTTGGAGTCTTGTCCCTCAGCGTGTGTAAGAGTTGGCTGGCCGTTAACTCTTCTACGGGGACACCGTGGATTAGAGTCTTCTCCATTTCATCCACCTTTCCCTCCAATGTTTTCACCTTCCTTTCCTCCGGTACTTTGGTTTTAAGCGCTCGAAGAAGTTGCGCCTTGATGTTCTCTAACTCCTGTTCAGGGGCCATTCCTACAGTCTCTGTGATCCTTACAGTTGCCTTTCCTTCCACTGCCCGGATTCCTAGTTGAATATGTTCTTCAAGTTGTTGAACCTCAGCCATTGCCGCCTCATATTTGTCCTGGGTTGCCTTCAATAATTTAATGAGTTCTTGGACATCTTGAATTTCATGTTCTGCTATGTCTTCCACCTCTAATTTTTCATCGATGGATGGAATCTCTACCGATGAGTCTGTCTTGGCCTGGAGCTCATCAAACATTTCCTGCAGCCTTTGTAATTCTCGCTCATGTTCAACCTTTAGCTGTTCAGATGCTTTCACTAAAACTAGCTTTTCGGAGGTTGCCGAGTTAACCCCTTCCAGGATTGTAGTCTGGGCCTGTTCATACTGTTCTTTCAACTTGTTACACTCTGCTTGCAACGAGTCGTAGAGATGAACTGGGATAAAATCCTGGCTTCCTGAAGATTCCTCTTCCTTTGGTTCGTTCTGTAAATATTCTAGTTCCTGAACAGCATCAGGGGAATGTGATTGGTATTTGGCCACGATGGCTCTATGGTCGCTCTCTGCTTGAGCTAGCTGTCTCTGTTGTCTTTCCAGGTTCTCCCATTCGGTGTCCCAGAACTTTTCCATATTTTCATCTCTTGTACGAGACGGTCACTCAACTGTTCTAATTGTTGTCGTACTTTGACATAAGTTTGAGTCCGAACTCGGTGTTCTTCCGTCGTGGATGAATCCTTTGCTTGAACAGGCTCAGAATTCTCTGTCAACCTGGAGTTCTGCTCTGCAGCTTTATTCTTCTTGGTAACATACGTCCTTCTGCATGTCTTCGTTTCCTTCCCCATCGTCGGCAAGTCCCTTTTAGCCTTGTCTTCCATATTTGAATTGGTCGTATCGTCATCCATTTCAGAATCTGAGCTGATAGCTTGCACCGAGTCCTCCCTCATTATGGCTTTTAGGTAGTGCCATTCCATATCTATTTTCTTAATCCACTCCCGTCCTAGAAGTGGTGGTCCTCCTTCAGGTAATACGTACAAGTTCATTCTTGGGTGTTCTTTACCCCTATCTCACACCTTGACTCTTATTTTCCCCATGGGGTATACGTTATGCCCCGTGTATGTCTGTAATACGAACTTGGTATTTCTTAAAGGTATGTGAGAGAATAGCCGGTGGTAGTCCCTTCGGTTGATGACTGATAGAGCTGATCCAGTGTCCAGCTCCATCCTTACTTGGACTCCAGCTATTTTTAGTATGACCCAAATGGTTTGTAGATCCGTTTCTTTACCCACATTGTGGATACTCAGACTACCCAGCTCCTGGTTGTTTGGGTCTGAGTCTGAATTCTGTTCGTCTGAACTCTTCTCAGCCACCTTGTGTACCTTGTTGTACTTTTCTTGTGGTGGCTTCCTTTGATTGTTGGTCTTCTTCCCTGACCGGCATACCTTCGCGATGTGACCCAGTTTGCCACATTTCCTACACTCTTGGTTCTTAAACCAGCATTGATTCTGGTCATGCGTTGTCTTCCCACAACGGTAGCATTTTGTTGTGCTTGAAGTAATTTGGTCCACCCCGAGTGCCGCCGCCTTTAGTTGCATTTCCGCCGTTCCTTTCGCTGCGGCTTCGTGCGATGCAGCTATAAGGACAGCCCTGTCCAGTGTGAGGTCATTCTCTTCCAGTAGTCGCTTCTGCGTCCCTTCTTTGGACAATCCGCATACGAACTTGTCCCGCAGTGCTTCTGTCAGATTCCCTCCGAACTGGCAGTATTTCGCTAGCCTACGCAGTTCGACCAAGTACTCCGCATTGCTTTCGTCTTTCCTCTGTGTTCTTGCGTAGAATTTGAATCGTTCAGCCAGCATCAACGGTGTGGGGTTCAAGTGGTCCTTCAGCACAGCCACAATCTCTTCGAAGGTCTGATCCGCTGGTTTATCTGGTGCTATTAGGTGCTTCAAGAGCCCGTATGTTTTTGCCCCCATCAAGTTTAGCAATGTTATCGCCTTGTCGTCTTCCTCTATTTTGTTGGCTTCGCAATAGATCTCTATGCGTTCCACGTACGTGGCCCAGTCTTCTATTTCAGAATTAAAGTCGTTAATATTCCCTCGCTTAGGCATCTTTCTTCCCTTGGGAGCAGCACCAGTATTTCTTTAAGTATTCTTATTTATTTGTTTATCTCTAAGATGGCGGTTTTCCCGCGAAATCGGCGGTTTCCCGCTCTTTCCTTCTCTCCCCGCCCACTTCAATGGCGGTATGTCAGTTAAGATGGCGGTTTTCCCGCGAAAATGGCGGTTTCCCGCTCTTCCTTTCTCTCCCCGCCCACTTCAATGGCGGTTTCCCGTTTCTGTCGTCTCCTCCGCCTAATGGCGGTTTCCCGCGTTTCTTCCTGGTGGAAGGGGTACGCTTTCCCCACAGCGGACAGGTTCAGCCGCTGGGCTGGCTCTCGCACAGCTCCCCTTACTCGGCTCTGTCTTTTCCTCCCGCCCGCACGGCTCTACCGGCGCTGGGTACACCCCGTTAACGGAGGACAGTTCAGCCGCTGGACTGGCTCTCGCGCAGTCTCTCTCTCCGTACCCGGCTCTGTCGCTCTCTCTCCCGCACGTTCGGTTCTACCGGCCCTGGGTGCCCCGTTGGTGGAGAACAGTTCAGCCGCTGGACTGGCTCTCGCACAGTCTCTCTCCCCTTGCTCGGCTCTGTCTCTCCCTCTCCCGCACGTTCGGTTCTACCGGCTCTGGGTACCCCGTTGGTGGAGAACAGCTCAGCCGCTGGATGGCTCTCGCGCAGTCTCTCTCCCCTTGCTCGGCTCTGTCGCTCTCTCTCCCACCCGCACGGTTCCTGTTCGCCTCCCCAGCCCTCTCGCAGACCGGTGTTTCCCTCCCCGGCTGCAGCTGGGTTTCTCTTCCCGCGCCTACCCCCAGTCTCAGCGCTTCGTGGCTGCGGTCGCTGCCCGGCTTTCCCCGCCGATCGAGGTCCGACTGTCTCACGACGCCGTTGGACCCGACTTTCTGACCGGCTCCGTTCCCCCTCGACCGTGGTCGAGTGCACAGCCCTTATCCTCCGGATATTCTCTACACCTTCCCCTACTCACAGTCTCCGCGGCCGCCTTGTTTCCAGCTGATCGGCTCACTCCGCACCGTGGTAGAAGGGTAGTCAGTGCCTGTTGCAGATGGAAGCTTTTGTTGCTAAAGTCTTCCTCCTTCCTCCTGCTGCAGCCTCGTGTTTTCTTCCAGCAGCACGACGAGGGCGGTTGCCTCTCTTCGACGCTCTTCGTTGCTTTGGTAGTCTTGCCGCAGGGTACGATCGGACTCGTCGCCACTGTAAAGTCTGTGGGTTGTACGGTTAATAACGACACAGACTTCAGGAGTAACAAACAAACAGGTCTTTACTATTCGAAGGTCAGGGCGAATCTGCCCCAGCAATCCTGCCACAACACTTATATACTGGTGTGGTCACTATCGGTATTACAGTATACAGAAGCCAAACAAATAGTGCCACACCTAAAGTAGTTCTCTTAAAGGTGAACGGTTACATTCAATAGTTCCCTTAAAGGTAGACGGGTACATACACTACAGCTGGAGTTGTAGCTCTCCTCAGCCTCATTGGATGTTCTCCTCAACAGTGTCATTAGCCATGTCCTCAGGGGATAGCCCTTGTTTCCAAGTAGCCATCCGTTAAGTTGGTCCGGTGGACTGAATAGCGGAGGCACACTAGACTGGTGCAGTATGAAGGAGTCATGGCAACTGCCAGGGTACTTGGCACAAACATGCAAAATTTCCTTCTTGTGGTCACACACCAGCTGAACATTAAGGAAGTGGAAGGCCTTGCGGTTGACAAAAATACCTGGATTGCGATGGGGTGCCTTAAGGGCCACATGTGTGCAGTCAACGACACCCTGCACCCTTGGAAAGCCTGCCAGATTAGCTAATCCAACCGCTCACGCCATGACACTTGCTCGAGCCTTGGTGAAATGGATGAGATTGTGCGCAAGGGCAAAGAGGGCATCGGTTACCTGCGTGATGCAAGTGTGTGCGGCCGCCTGGGAGATGCCGCTGATGTCTGCTGCTGATCTCTGGAATGAGCCTGAGGCAAAAAAGTTGAGTGCGGTGGTGACTTTGACAGCCACTGGTAATGCTTGTCCACCTGGTCCTCTGGGCAGCAGGTCTTGCTGTAGCATTGTGCAGATGTCAGTCACTACCTCTCGCGAAAGTCGGAGCTGCCTTTGGCACTGCTGCTCAGACATGTTGAGAAAGCTGACCCTGCGTCTGTAGACCCTGTTTGGGGGGGTATCTCCTGCGCCGACGGGCTTCCAGGCGCTGGCCCCTTCTGGCCTGTGCAGCTTCAGGTGGGTGAGCAGCAGCCTGGCATTCCTGCTGCTGCTGCTGTTGTTGGTGCTGCTGTTGTTCCTGGTTCTGCTGGTGCCACGGCTGGTGCTCGAGCTCCTCTAATGCCCAGATGGGAAGGAAATAGATGGCTCCCATGCTTCTGGTATATGCCTCAGTTGAGGAAGTGCTCAGTGAAGATGGCGAGAGGGGTTTCCCAGGAGGCCACACTGGAGATGGGTGTCAGGCTCCAAACTTCCACAGGTGTGGTTAAGCCTTCTAAAAGTTGCCCCAGACCTGAAACCACTAAGTCCTGCCACCTGCAAATGATGGCTGATCAAATCTCTTCTTTAATGGTTGACCTGCAGTTGATAGTCAGCAATCCAATAGTGCTCCCGCCAGGTTTCACATTCGTGTTTCCCACCAGGCGTGTTTTACATGGGAAAAGGGTTAAAATCGCAAGGGCCTTTTAAAATAGGATTATAGAGGCCATTTAGTGCTTGTTAAGGGCCTTAACGACCAGTCCCGCCTGTTGGAGGCGGGACGGAGTCGGGACCATCAGACACGCCTGAGTTAAAATTGCTCGGAGTCGGGAACCAGGCCGGGGGGGGGGGGCGGTCCCGCACGCCAGTTTTTGTGATTTTAACCCCCCACACGCCTCCAATCCCGCCTCCATGGCTCAATGAAAATCCTGCCCATGGTATTGGAAATTTGGAACTCATCCCACCCAAAAGGCTGTGGATGCTGGATCAATTTAAATTTTCAGGACTGAGTGGGATAGATTTTTGTTAGGTAAAGGTGTCAAGGGATCATGTAGTAAAAACAGGCACAGATCAACCATGATCTAATTGAATGGTGGAACAGGCTTGAGGGGTTGAATGCCCTCCTGCAGTTGGTCCCGCATTCTTATGATTAAGGGAATGTCTCTAAATTGAACACTCAAACTAATTCAAAATGTTATATAAAACTTAGTGAAGTAAGTGAACATATATAAATAATAATCACATTATATCATTATAGTTCCCACACCTGATCAAAGAATTGGGCATTGACAAATCATCTGGAGGACAAACATTTTGATTTCATAGAATCATAGATTAATACAGCACAGAAGGAGGCCATTCGGCACATCAAGGGCAGGATTTTCATTGGGCCGTGGAGTCGGGATTGGAGGCATGTGGGGTGTTAAAATCCCGAAATCAGGGGTCCCGACCTCATCCCGCACCCAAACCCGCCTCCATGCCAGTTTCAAAGGAGGCGGGTACCCGCCCCGCACTGGGACCCGCCTACCTGAGGCGGGAAGGGATTAGTGCCAATTAACTGCCTGTTAACAGGTAGTTAACAGGCAGGTTTTAGCCTAATCCCTATTTTTAAGGTTGAAGTGTGGGATTCCCGACGGCTCCAAACCACGCCAAGTTAGAGGAGGCAGGCCGTTGGGTTGAAGGACTTGGAGGGGTCGAGATGTCGGTGTTCAGGTGAGTAATGTGTGCATGAGTGCAAAGGTAAGTGTGTTTGGTGTGTCTAAAGTGATTAAAGAAGTTTAAATTACCTTTTCTTACCGTTTCAGCCTTCCTTTCTTTAGGTCCCGGGAGTCCCTCATCTCACCAGCACAGAAAGCAGAATGCCTGCGAACTGTCAAAAGTGACAGCCTGCAGCTTACTGTGCAGGAGAGATTTCTAACTGAGTCTGTGGAGAAGGACTCTTGTTAGAAGTAAGACTGTCAGGCCTAGAAATTCAGTATAGCCACTTTTGGGGCGGTAAAGTCGGGCGGGCGCTAAAGTTAGCGCCCGCCGGAAAGTGGAGGCCACTTCGCCGATATTCAGTAGCTTTGGCCAAGGAGTTTGGGCGAGCGCTGAAACTGGCGTTGCACTCCTATCTTTAGGCGCTAAGCCGGCGGTGCAGACTGATAACGCCGAGGCCGGGCGCAGCGCAGGTGCGGTCATGTTTTGATTGACAGCAGACACCCTGACGCCGGCCAGCTCTTAAAGGGGGAAGGGTCGACTTTGTCTGCTGCCACGCCCTGGATAGTGGAGCCCTGCAGCTAGGCCTGAACACTGCTGGTGGACCCAAATAGCGCCTGAAGCCATGCAGAAGGCCCGTGAACGAGCGCAGCGCTTCTCAGAGCATGCTTTGAGGGTGCTGCTTAGGGGTTTGGAAAAGAAAAGAGAGATCTTGTGCCCGGACAGTGGCAAGAAGGCTCCCAGGAGGCTGTACAGGAGAGCCTGGAGGGAAATCGCCCAGAGGGTGTCAGCCAACAGCGATGTCCCCAGGACTGGTGACCAATGCCGCAAGAAGTACAACGACCTCACTTGGTTGGTCAGGGTGAGTACCCTTTCCAGTGTCCTCCTCATCCTTGCATGTGCACCTCACATTATTGGCAAAGTGACCTCAAAGGCCTAATGGCCAGCCCTCCTCCCGCAGCTATGGCACTGGCATGATCATCAATAGCACTTTCTGCACTTTACACACTGGCCAAGCTATTCGACCATGGGAGGCAGTGCACACAACAACAGGGCACCACACTGGCCAAGCTATTCGACCATGGGAGGCAGTGCACACAATAACAGGGCACCACACTGGCCAAGCTATTCGACCATGGGAGGCAGTGCACACAACAACAGGGCACCACACTGGCCAAGCTATTCGACCATGGGAGGCAGTGCACACAACAACAGGGCACCACACTGTACTTAGAGGCCGTCCTTTCTCTTGCAGGCCAAGCTGGCGCAGAATCTGAAGAGCCGGACTGTCACCGGGGGAGGCCGTGTCCAGTTCCAGGAGCTCAGTGACCTGGAGGAGCGCGTGGCTCGACTCATGCGTGCCCGGGTGGTTGGCCCCGTAGCTATTGGAGATGCCGACCCTGTGCTGGGCCCCAATGGTAAGGACATGACCGTTTGGACCTCTCTCGTTCCCCTTGCGCTTCAGATCTACATCCTTTGCCACTGTCCCACCAATGCGCATAATGCCAACACTCATGCCTCCCTCGCTGACGCCCTGTCCTCACTGTAAAGCTACTCTTGTGCCTCCCTGCTTTCAGCTGGTGAGGAGGAGGTCCCTGAAGCTGAGAGTGCCAGTCCCTCGGAAGAGGAAGACGACGAGGACCAAGAGGAAGGCGGCACATCGGGGGAACCCTCATCCGCGCCAGGGGATGGAAATGGAGGGGACACGTCTTGCCTGGAGGAGAGCCAGGGGGAAGTGTTGCAGGGGGGTGTAGCTCCTGGGCCCAGTGGCGTCCAGGCACGCGGGAAGGGTCGGGCAGCATGGCTGCCTTCTCCCCAGAGGGGGGAAGTGTTGCAGGGGAGGGCAGTTGCTGGGCCCAGTGGCGTCCAGGCACGCGGGAAGGGTCGGGCAGCACGGCTGCCTTCTCCCCAGAGGGGGGAAGTGTTGCAGGGGAGGGCAGTTGCTGGGCCCAGTGGCGTCCAGGCACGCGGGAAGGGTCGGGCAGCTCGGCGGCCTTCTCCCCAGAGGGAGAGTCCGGCCTCCAGTCCGGAGACGGTCCTCGCCCAGGAGGTGCGCCTCCTTGATGAAATGTCCGCGGACTCGGAGCGGCGCCACACCGAGTTCATGGGGGTTGTGGGACAGTTGCCTCAGGCCATTGAGTCCCTGGCTCATAGTGTGGCCGATTTCGGGGACTCACAGGCCAGGGGTGTCGACCAACTCGCGGCAGCACAGGACGCGAGTCGAGAGTTCCTGAGTGGTGCCGTGCAGACACTGGCTGGTCTGATGCGGGCACAGACCAGGGCAGTTCGGGCACTCACTTCTGCCACACTCGCTGTGTCACGGACGCATCGCCAGGGCACCCGCCGCCCTGCTGCAGCACAGCGGTCTGGCCTTCACCAGATTGCTGCGCTTGCTGCAGTGCCAGCCCGGCCGAGTGCCAGTGTCTCTGGCGACCAGCGAGCGCCTGGCATCAGCCAGCTTGCCCCCATTGCTGCAGCCGCCACTGTCACTCCCCCAGATAAGCTGCGACGAGCTGCTGGTGAGACTGATGCTGCCCAGCCACAGCTGCAGCAGCCAGCAGCCGGCCCCTCCAGGGCCGGACCTCGTCTAGGCCGACCCCCAAGGGCATCTGCCGTCACGCATTGTGCCCCTCAGGAGCCTTCCCCCAGCCTTGCAACACCCACAGGGCCCAGGTTGAGGCGGAGCAACAGGTCGGGCAGGGGCCGGAGAAGCCTGCACAAGGACTCGCCCTCTCGGCACACCAAGTAGAGTGTGTTGCCAACTGTTTTTTTATATGGGGGTGTTTGTGTTCTGTATGGGGGGGTTTGTCTTGGTTAGGCCGAGGATGAAGGCCAATTGGATGGACAAGTTTTGTTATTCCTCCCCAGGTTGTGGGAGTGAGATATGTTTTTGACTGTTTTTTGGGGGTCTTGTCTGTTTTTCTGTTTCATGTGGGAAGGGCCCTGAGTTTGTTAAATAAAGCTTTTTATTTATTCAGCTTGTCCAGGTGTCATGTTTCAAGTGGTTGTTGCGTTAACCGGCTGAGGGCTTGCGGAGCGGCTGCATTCAGGTGCGTTCATTGCCACAAGCCATTCCCTGACAGGGGGCCTAGAAGTGTCGTTCAATAAGCCGCCGGCGGACGGCCCTTGGACCTTGTGGCTCCCTCCTGGGCTGGTACTCCTCCTCCTCCTCCTCCTCCTCCTCATGGTCCTCCTGCTCGTCCTCCTGAGGTGGTGGTCCAACGTGAGGTGGCAGTGCCTGAGTCCTGCGGATAGCCAGGTTGTGCAGCATGCAGCAAACGACGACAAACTGGGAGACTCTATCCGGCGAATACTGTAGAGATCCGCCGGAATGATCCAGGCAGCGGAACCGTTGCTTGAGGATGCCAATCGTTTGCTCTATGATGTTCCTTGTGGCTTGATGGCTTTCGTTGTATGCCTCCTCAGCAGGGGTCCTGGGCGCGCGGAGCGGGGTCATGAGCCATGTACACAAAGGGTAGCCCTTGTCCCCAATAAGCCATCCCCTTGGTGGAGGCTGTGCCTCGAACATGTCAGCCACAGTAGTCTGGCGCAGGATAAATGCATCGTGGCTGCTTCCTGGAAAGCGGGCATTGACAGCTAGGATGCGCTGCCTGTGGTCACACACCAGCTGTACATTGAGGGAATGGTAGCCCTTCCGGTTGCGGTAATCCTCGGCATTGTCGATAGGTGCCCGCATAGCCACATGCGTGCAGTCAATGGCGCCCTGCACCATGGGGAAGTCGGCGATCCTGGCAAATCCGACTGCACGCTGCTCCTGCCTCTCTAGGGTCATGGGGAAGGAGATGAATTGGTGTCTCCTTGCGAAAAGGGCATCGGTGACCTGCCGGATGCAGCGATGCACAGCGAACTGGGAGATGTTCGCTATGTCCCCAGCAGCGGCTTGGAAGGATCCGCTTGCATAAAAGTTCAGAGCCACTGTGACCTTCACTTCCACCGACAGAGACATCCTGCACATCAGCTGTGGACGCAGATCTCTGTGAAGCAGCTGGCAGATCTCTGCAACCACCTCCCTTCTGAAGCGCAGCCTCTTAATACAATGCGCGGCAGTCATGGTGAGATAGGACACCTGCTGCCGGTATTCCCTGAGTGGGTAAGGCCTACGTTGCCAACGCCTGATGGCCCCTCTGCGTCTAGGCATGGCTGGCCCTCTCACACGGCGTCTGCGAGTCCTTCGCACATAATGCTGGAACTGAGGGTTGGAACCCCATGCAGCCCCCATAATAAACTTGCAAACAGTGAAATCACAATGAGTCAAATTTCCAAGCTCTGGCCAGAAGCCAAAAATACCTCTCCTATGTTGTCTCAAATCAGTAAGGTCTGTTCCTTGGTCTCTGTCCAGAGATCCGTAGCACTAAAGTCATTGCAGCAAAATGGCTGGCCTTTATAGTTCAGTCTAAGTGCCCTTTAATTAGCGCTCCCCGAGGCCCGCAGGGCCTCTGCTGCGTTCCACTTCACAGTTCTTAACAGCGCCACACCCACATTGGGCGGGCGCCACTGAATTTCTGGTTTGGGGCGCACAAACAGCGTTGCACGACGAAATGACGTCACAAGCTGCGCGCGCAGCTGAGCGGGCGCAAACACTTTGCGCCGGCGCTAAATGTCAACTGAAGTTGGGCGTAGGTGCAGATTGGCCTGCGCCCAGGCGCTAAGTGCCTAGCGCTCGAAATCTACCCCTCTTATGGCGCTAACGGCTGGCGAACGCAACTGAATTTCTAGGCCGCAATGCTTGACTGCTTCAAACAGCTGTGAAACACTGATATTTCATCTGTCAAAACCTCTTGACAGATGAAATTTCAGTCTGTGACGTCACCTGTGCCAGGTGGCCCTTAATTGGCCTGCTGAGCCTGCTGGGCGGGCTCAACAAGGTCAATCAAGTTAAAATCGCGTGGATTGGCCGCATCTCGATGGAGGCGGGACTCCAGCCCCGAAAGTTGTAGTCCCGCCTCCAACCCAACTCCTGAATGAAAATCCTGCTCCAAGTCTGCGCTGGCTCTTTCGAAGAGCAATCCAGTTAGTCCCACTCCTCCGCTCTTTCTCCATATCCCTGCAACTTTTTTCTCCTTCAAGTATTTATCCAATTCCCTTTTGAAGGCTACTATTAAATCTGTTTTCACCACCCTATCAGGCAATGCATTCCAAATCCTAACCAATCGTTGCGTAAAAAAGTTTTGCCAATCACCTTAAATCTGTGCCCTCTCGCTATCGACCCATTGAGAACAGTTTCTCCTTATTTACTCTATCTAAATCCTTCATGATTTTAAACACCTCTATCAAATCTCCACTCAATCTTCTCTGCTCTAAGGAGAACAACCCCAGCTTCTCTAGTCTATCCACGTAACTGTATTCCCTCATCCCTGGAACCATTCTAGTAAATCTCTTCTGTACCCTCTCCAAAGCCTTCACATCCTTCCTAAAGTGTGGTGCCCAGAATTGGACACAATACTCCAGCTGGGGCCGAACTAGTGTTTTATACAGGTTTAGCATAACTTCCTGGCATTTGTACTCTATGCCTTTCAAAATATATCTAATAATAAATGTACCTAATCTCGGCTGCAGGACACCACTGAGAATTCCAAATCATTAAAATATTTGTTGTACTGCAAGTAAAGCATTAAAAATACTTTTTCTAACATTGCTGAAGAATACTAGTCACTTGCCTTACCAAGGATGCAAAGGTTGTTAGAAGAAAGACTTGCATTTATATAGCGCTTTTCCTGACCACCGCACGTCCCAAAGCGCTTTACAGCCAATTAAGTACTTTTGAAGTGTATTCGCTGTTGTAATGTAGGAAATGTAGCAGCCAATTTACCCACAGCAAGCTCCCACAAACAGCAATGTGATAATGACCAGATAATCTGTTTTTATTATGCTGATTGAAGGGATAAATATTGGCAAGGACACTGGGGATAATTCCCCGGCTCTTCTTCAAAATAGTGATCTTTTACATCCACCTGAGAAAGCAGACAGAGCCTCGGTTTAATGTCTCATCCGAAAGATGCACCTCTGACAGTGCAGCACTCCCTCAGTACTGCACTGGAACGTCAGCCTAGATGTTTGTGCTCAATCCTCTGGAGTGAGACTTGAACCCACAAATTTCTGACTCAGAGGCAAGAGTGCTACCAACTGAGCCACTGGCTGACGCTACAAGGGAATTAGCAATAACAATGGCTCACAAAAAAAGTGAGATGTTAAGAACATAAGAATATAAGAATTAGGTGCAGGAGTAGGCCATACAGCCCTTCAAGTCTGCTCCGCCATTCAATAAGATCATGGCTGATCTTCGACCTCAACTCTACTTTCCCGCCCGATCCCCATATCTCTTGATTCCCCTAGAATCCAAAAATCTATCTATCTCAGCCTTGAATATATTCAATGGCCATGATTTCGGCTTCCGAGGCACGTCCAGGGCGGCAGGGGTCGGTGGCGGGGTGAAACCCCACTGCTGGCTCCAGCCCGCTCTGTGAAAAGAATTTTACACTGATTGGGCTTTTTAAGCCTGCCCAGCGCGTTTGCCGGCCAATTGAAGGAAGCTTGGCATTAACAAATGAGCTATGCTACCATACTCGACTATTAATCCAGAGGCCCGGACTAATAATCTGGAGAAGTGAGTTCAAATCCCACCATGGCAGTTTATGAATTTGAATTCAGTTAATTAAATAAATCTGGAATAAAAAGCTAGTATCAGTAATGGTGATCATGCAGCTATTGGATTGTCAGAAAAACGCAACTGGTTCACTAATGTCATTTAGGAAAGGAAACCTGCTGTCCTATATGTAACTCCAGACCCACAGAAACTGCCCTCTGAAATAGCCTAGCAAGCCACTCAGTTGTATCAAACCGCTGCAAAAAACAATAAAAAGAATAAACCCGGACGAACTACCCGGCATCCACCTGGGAAAGGATTTGGACATGATAAAGGCACACCCAGCTCAGTCAACCCTGCAAAGTCCCAGACTTCTCCATCACCATCCTGTCCTGTCCCACTGGCAGGACAGACCCACCAGAGGTGGCAGCACAGTGGTATACAGTCGGGAGGGAACGGCCCTGGGAATCCTCAACTTTGACTCTGGGCCCCATGAAGTCTCATGGCATCAGGTCAAGCACAGGCAAGGAAACGTCCTGCTGATTACCACTTACTGCCCTCCCTCAGCTGGTGACTCAGTATACCTCCATGTTGAACACCACTTGCAAGAAATATGTAAGCAAATATGTGAAATGACTAAAGGACATAGAATAATAATCATGGGAGATTTTGGTCTAGAAATTCATCTCGGTGGCGCTAAATGGGTGGTATCAGATCAGCCACGCGTTATACGTGGTGCCTGATATTCAGTTCCATTGCAGTCACTGTTACCACTGCAAAAGAGGGTTCTGGGGTACAGATACACAGATTGCTAAAAGTAGCAACACAGGTTAATAATGCCATAAAAAAAGCATACAAAGCACTGGGGTTCATTTCTAGAGGGATAGAATTGAAAATCAGAGAAGTTATGTTAAACTTGTATAGAACCTTGATTAAACCACACTTGGAGTACTGTGAACAGTTCTGGTCTCCATATTATAAAGGATATAGAGGCCCTGGAGAAGGAACAAAAATGGTTTACCAGAATGATAGCAGAACTGAGAGGTTATACCTATCAGGAAAGATTGAACAGGCTGGGGCTCTTTTCTCTAGAAAAGAGAAAACTGAGGGGTGACTTGCTAGAGGTCTTCTAGATTATGAAAGGGTTTTATAGGGTAGAGGTAGAGAAATCTTTCCGCTTGCAGGCAAGACCAGAACTAGGGGCCAGAAATATAAGATAGTCTCTAATAGATCCAATAGGGAATTCAGGAGAAACTTCTTTACTCAGATAGTGGTGAGAATGTGGAACTTGCTACCACAGGGAGTAGTTGAGGCGAATAGCATAGATGCATTCAAGGGAAAGCTAGATAAGCATATGAGGGAGAAAGGTATAGAAAGATATGTTGATGAGGTTTGATGAAGAGGGGTGGGAGGAGGCTCATATGGAGCATAAACACCGGCATGGACCTGTTTGGCTAAATGGCCTGTTTCTGTTCTGTAAATAATTTGTATTACTTTGTAAGAAGCACTGAAGTTAGTAAGGGCACAGAATGAGAGGGACTTCAATATCCATCACCAAGGTTGGCTCGGTAGCACCACTACTGACCGAGCTGGTCGAGTCCTGAAGGACATAGCTGCCAGGCTGGTGGTGAGAGAACCACCAAGAGGGAAAAAACTACTTGACCTCATCCTCACCAATCTGCCTGTCACCGATGCATCTGTCCATGACAGTACTGGTAGGAGTAACAACCATACAGCCCTTGTGGAGATCAAGTCCTGTCTTCACAATGAAGCTGTGTGGCTCCACCACCGTGCTAATTGGGATAGATTCAGAACAGATCTAGCTGCTCAAAACTGAGCATCCTTAAGGCGCTGTGAGCCATCAGCAGCAGAACTGTATTCCACCAAAATCTGTAACTTCACGGCTCGGCATACACCCCATTACCATCAAACCAGATGACCAACCCTGGTTGAATGAGGCAAGTAGAAGAGCATGTCAGGAGCAGCACCAGGCATGCCTGAAAATGAGGTGCCAACCTGGTGAAGCTAAAACACAGGACTACATGCATGCTAAACAGCGGAAGCAGCATGCTATAGATAGAGCTAAGTGATCCCACAACCAACGGATCAGATCAAACCTCCGCAGTGCTGCCACATCCAGTCGTGAATGGTGTGGACAATTAAACAATTAATAGGAGGAGGAGGCTCCATGAACATCCCCATCCTCAATGAAGGCGGAGACCAGCACATGAGTGCAAAAGACAAGGCTGAAGCATTCGCAACCACCTTCAGCCAGACGTGCAAAGTAGATGATCCATCTCGGCCTCTTCCTGAAGTCCCCGCCATCACAGATGCCAGTCTTCAGCCAATTCAATTCACTCCATGTGATATCAAGAAATGGCTGAGCGCACTGGACACAGCAAAGGCTATGGGCCCAGACAACATCCCGGTTGTAGTGTTAAAGACTTGTGCTCCAGATCTAGCCAAGCTGTTCCAGTACAGCTACAACACTGGCATCTACCAAACAATGTGGAAAATTGTCTGGGTATGTCCTATCCACAAAAAGCAGGACAAATCCAATCCGGCCAATTACCGCCTCATCAGCCTACTCTCAATCATCAGAAAAGTGATGGAAGGTGTTGTCAACAGTGCTATTAAGCAGCACTTACTGAACAATAACCTGCTCACTGATGCTCAGTTTGGGTTCCGCCAGAACCACTCGGCTCCAGACCTCATTACAGCCTTGGACAAAGGAGCTGAATTTCATATGTGAGGTAAGAGTGACTGCCCTTGACATCAAGGCAGCATTTGACCAAGTGTGCACCAAGGAGCCCTAGTAAAACTGAAGTCAATGTGGATCAGGGGGGAAACTGTCCACTGGCTGGAGTCATACCTAGCACAAAGGAAGATGGTTGTAATTGTTGAAGGCCAATCATCTCAGCCCCAGAACATCGCTGCAGGAATTTCACAGGGCAGTGTCCTAGGCCCAACCATCTTCAGCTGCTTCATTAATGACCTTCCCTCCATCATAAGGTCAGAAGTGGGGATGCTCGCTGATGACTGCACAGTGTTCAGTTCCAGTCACAATTCCTCAGATAATGAAGCAGTCCGTGCTTGCATGTAGCAAGACCTGGACAACAACCAGGCTGGGGCTGATAAGTGGCAGGTAACATTTGCACCACTCAAGTGCTAAGCAATGACCCATCTCCAACAAGAGAGAGTCTAACCACCTCCCCTTGACATTCAACGGCATTACAATTGTTGAATCCCCCACCATCAACATCCGGGGGTCACCATTGACCAGAAACTTAACTGGACCAGCCACATAAATACTGTGGCTACAAGAGCAGGTCAGAGGCTAGGTATTCTGTGGCGAGTGTCTCACCTCCTGACTCCCCAAAGCCTTTCCACCATCTACAAGGCGCAAGCAGGTGTGTGATGGCATAATCTCCACTTGTCTGGAGGAGTGCAATTCCAACAACAGTCAAGAAGCTCGACACCACCCAGGACAAAGCAGCTGACTTGATTGACACCCCATCTACCACCTTAAACATTCACTCCCTCCAGCAGCAGCACAACATGGCTGCAGTATGTACCATCTACAAGATGCACTGCAGCAACTCGCCAAGGCTTCTTTGACAGCACCTCCCAAACACTGCAATCTCTATCATCTCGAAGGACAAGGGCAGCAGGTGACTTGGAAATATATCGCCGTTCCTTCACCATGCTGGGTCAAAACCCTGGAACTTCCTACCTAATAGCACTGTGGGAATACCTTCACCACATCGATTGTAGCTTTTCAAGAAGAAGCTCACCACCACCAACTCAAGGGCAATTAGGGATGGGCAATAAATGCTGGCCTTGCCAGCGATGGCCACATCCTGTGATTGAATATATTTATTTAAAAAACAGGTCAGCAAAGTTTTCATCATTGTCAAGGTTGAAGAAATGCTCATACTTTTCAATCCAATTGCTCAACTTCACAAAATCTAGTGAGGGAATACGTACTAAAGAAGAACACAACCATGCCTTTTGACAAATATTTAAAATTAAACCCACTCATTAGTTAGGAACCAGGATAAAATATTATGATGCATTCTGATAGTGACAACCGAGCTTCTAGCCCATGCAGAGTGATCAGTTGTTCCCAATGACTCTCGTAATTTCTTCTCTTGGATGACATTTTCTCATCTTACCTCATTGTCTCCCGTTTTATAGACATGTGATAAATTGGACAGAGTTTGGTTGTGATGCTGCTGACTTTATAGCTGAATGCTTCTTGGTTTCACAGTAGTGCATTGTACTTTTATTGATGCCTTGCTCTTTTTGGAGGTAGGGGGAGATTGAATTGTTGTGCGTGGCAAGGTGAAGGATTTCAATGCTGGTAAATGGAACACTTCTTCCAAGTGTCACCAAGAACTAATCTTACTGCCCTCCTTTGCCCCATCCTTTCATCTTCTGCTGCTTCAAATATTTTGCCAATTTTCCCTTAAAAATGCAATGTTCTCCACCTCACCTATTCTCTGTGGTGAAGCATCCAATGCTCAAACAGTTCTCTGTGTGAAGAAATATTTCCTAACTTCTCTCCTCACTCCCTTAGTGATGATTTTAAATTGATGACCACACATCACCAACTTCCAACCAGAGGAAATAAACGTTCCCATTTCACCTACCAGATCTTGTCTTAACCTTCTCTGCTACCGTGGAAGTAATTCCAGTGTCTTGTGTCTCTGCAAAACTATGCCTGAGATCAGTGTATTGAATCCATGCTGTACGGGTCTATATGGCTTTAATACCCTTTCTATAATGGGACACCCAATACTGCACACATCACTCTGTGCCCTAAACCCTGCCTTGTACAAATTTATTATTACCTCTTTACTCTTGTGCTCGATGCCCCTATTACACAACCCAAGATGCTACTGGCCTTACTTAATGGCTTTATTTACCTGCATCCACACTTTGAGATAATTATTTATTTGAACACCTCTGCTCATCCACACTCTCCAACATCTCTTCCTAGATTGTATACTCCCATTCCTTGTTTTTTTACCTCACACTTCTTTCTCCACATTAATTGAATCTACCACCTGTCTGCTCATATGTTAATCTGTCTATGTCCTCTTCACCATCTGCCAAGCCCCCTTACTTCTGTGTCATCAGAAATGCCCTTTCTGTGCACCTAGGACCACGGGGACATGGGTTGAGACTTGTCAAATTTCTTATACAAAGGGAATCATGTCATCCCTTTGGGTAAGGTTGGATTTTGGTCTACTTCCAAGGTGAATCCCAATGTGCCATCTGGTTCATATCCAAATGTTGATGTCTAATATGTATTTATTTTCAGATGCTGAAAACAAGCAGTTTTACAACAATAAGTATGCCGTTCCGGGCCTAGTTCAGAAATAGAGAGAGCAAATAATTTAAGGGACGTAATGAACTTAATGTTAAAAACTTTGCTACATATTAAGGTAATAACTTCAAGCATATACCTTTAACATCAAATCTTTAACACTGTAATCATAGCTGAATGGAAATGTCCTCTGCTTTCTTTAGTGGTTTTGTACCTTTTCTTGAACAGAAACCTGTTACCTTGGCTTAGATCTGTAACTGTGATGTTGGGGATAGTCCTGGGGCATTACATGCAGGGAGTCAGAGACCAAGTGTAATCTTCAGGTGAATTAGAATTAGAATGCGGGGGATAATTACTTTAGGGTATAATTCAGTTCTCAATTTTAAAGTCATTCATTCTGTTCTTATTTTTATATTTCCATTCAGAAATGTGGACATAGAATTTTATAACGGCAGGTGTTGACACAAAAAATTGTGACAAAAATATAATAACAAGAAATAAGTATGCATGCAGGCATAAGGGGGTAGAAACTTGGGCGTAGACAATTTAGGGCGTGCGGGGGTTGCAGGGTACAATCCTTGCGCCTGAATGGTGAGGCCCGAGGCACCTCTAAAATTGGGCTTTGGGCCTTATTTCAATGGTGCCAGTGATCTGGGCAGAGCTTCCAGCAAATCATGAAGGAAAATAGGACTGCTGCTGGCCTCAGGAAACTGAGGAAGGGTGAGTGATCAGATCCCAGGCCAGGGCGATCGGTAGCCGGGGGTCGGCCCGTGCTCCTTTAATGTGGAGTCGGGAGGAGCACTCCTGATCCTAGTTTATCAACCGTGGCTCAGTTGGTAGCACCCTCACCTCTGAGTTAGAAGGTTATGGGTTCATGTCTCACTCCAGAGACTTGAGCACAAAATCCAGGCTGACACTCCCAATGCTGTACTGAGGGGATGTGCCGTAGTTTGGAAGAGACATTAAACCGAGGCCCCATCTGCACTCTCAGACGTAAAAGACGTAAAAGCAATATTTTGAAGCAGGAGAGTTCTCCCCAGTGTCCTGGCCAATATTGATCCCTCAACCAACGTCACTAAAATAGATGATCTGGTCGTTATCACATTGCTGTTTGTGGGAGCTTGCTGTGTGCAAATCGGCTGCCGCGTTTCCTACATTACAATATAGTGACCATACTTCAAAAAAATAGTACTTCTTTGGCTGTAAAGTGCTTTGGAACCTCTTGAGGCTGTGAAAGGCGTTATATAAAGGCAAGTCTTTCTTTTAGTTTCTAGTAGAGGTCAGTGGATAGTAATCAGAAGCAGGAACTTTTTTGATTTACTCCCCTTCCTAACTTTGGGAGACTGACATCAACCATACTGCCATCACAGCTCAGATCAGTTCATATAGTACAGACCAAGGATTGAACTTCGAACCTTCCAGATACCGACAGGCATGTACCCGGATCCTTGGTTCTTTCTAATACTCCACTTATATTGGGAGAATGTTGGTGAAAGCACTGCTATTAGCAATGGCAATGTTGCATCAGCATCCAAGCTGAGCAGCAAGTGACATACCACCAAAGACGGTGTAGCCAGTGTTGTGTCCGTCAGTAGTAAGACACAGACTGCAGGAGAACGGTACAACAGATGTTTACTCAACGTGGCTCACTCTGGAACTGAACTGTACAGATTACTACTCAGTGCTATATACAGGTGTGGTCACTGCCGGTACTACAGTATACATGAGCTGTAAAAAGTAGTTCCCCCCTTAAAGGTATATACATTACAATTCCTCCCCTTTTAGATTAACAGTACCATAACACTCATTTAACAATTAAATATCAAACTAATTACAATTAACACTGTTAACATACAACGTTAGCTGAAAATAGTCTATTTATATATTCAGTCTTTGGGGAGGCTTCCTGATCCTTTCTGGATAGCGCCTTTCCCGAGTGTCTCGCTCTTGGTGCGGAGGCGATTCTGGCACCCTGTCGTAGGTTGGGTCATCAGCTTCCGATGCTACTGTTTCTGGGGTAGATGCGACCTATACATCGGGTTCCTCACCAGGTACATATGGGCTAGGCATGTGGTTGACTTGTTCCTGTGACTCTAGGATCTGGTCAGCATGGTGTCTCACGATGTTCTCCCCAACGTCCACTGTGTACATTAGTGGGCCCTGCCGTGTGCATATCATTCCTGGCTGCCATTTTTCTGTTCGGTAGTCGTGGGCCAAGACTGGTTGCCCTACATTGAAGCTCCTTGTTGGCTTCTCATGGATGTGCTGGAATTGCTTACTCTCAACATCTCTTCGTACGTTTGGTCTGAGCAAATCCAGGTGAGATCTTAACCTTCGGTTAAAGAACATCATGGCCGGGGCCTGGTTGGTGACTGCATGTGTCGCATTCCGGTAGGCGAACAGGAAATTGTCCACCTTATGCTGCAGCGGAATGTTGTCATTGTACATAGCCTTTATTGCCTTCTTAAAGGTTTGTACAAACCTCTCAGCCAATCCATTTGTGGCTGGATGATACGGGCAGATGTGTAATGCCTTACCCCATTCTTCTTCATAAACCTCCGGAACTCTTCGGACACAAACTGTGGTCTGTTATCGGAGCAAATCAGTTCTGGCAAGCCGTTCCTGGCAAAAATGGTCCGTAGGACTGCAATAGTTTTCTCCGTGGTGGTGGAGGACATTTTGATGACCTCAAGCCATTTCGAGTGTGCACCCACGCCTATTAAAAACATTGAGTCCATGAATGGACCAGCAAAATCAATATGCACCCGTTGCCATGGAGATGAGGGCCACTCCCATGGGTGTAGAGGGGCATGTGGTGGTGCATTTTGGACTTTCTGGCATCCTAAGCAGCTCTTGGTCAGGTCCTCGATTTGTTTATCGATTCCCGGCCACCACACAAAAGCCCTGGCAAGGCTTTTCATTTTTACCCCTCCCAGATGACCCTCATGAAGCTCATTGAGCATTCTATCCCTTAACTTGGGTGGAATTACCACTAGGGATCCACACATCAAGGTCCCCCGGCACACTGACAGCTGTTCTCTTCTTGTCGAGAATGCTGGCAACAGTGAGTCGCCATGTGCTGGCCATCCCTTCACCGTCAAATCATATACCCGAGACAGTGTCGGGTCATTTCGGGTCTCCTTTTCTATACGAGCGTTAGTTACCGGTAGGTATTCAACTATAGTCGAATGAAATATTTCGACAGGATCCACTGCTGGTGCTTCCTCCGCAGTAGGCAGTGGCAGGCGTGATAGACCATCAGCATTTCCATGCTGTTTCGTGCCCTTATATTCAATCTCATAGTGGTGCGCCCCTAGAAAGAGTGACCATCTTTGTAGTCGTTGCGCAGTCATCACCGGAACGCCCTTCTTCGGATTAAAAATGGAGACAAGAGGCTGGTGGTCAGTCAGCAAGGTGAATTTCTGCCCGCGCTGATAGTGATTGAACTTTTTCACTCCCCACACTAGGCTGAGGGCCTCCCTGTCAATCTGGGCGTAGTTACGCTTGGCTGAGGTTAGTGATCGTGACGCAAAGGCTATTGGCCTCTCTGAGCCGTCCGAGAATTTGTGCGATAGCACCGCTCCAATGCTGTAGGGTGACGCATCAGACGCCAACCGAATTGGTAGTGCTGGGTTGAAATGGGCCAATACCTCTATCGATGTGATTAGTGTTTTGCTCTTCTGGAAAGCTCTTTTACATTTGTCACTCCACTTCCATGGCACTCCAGTTTGCAGTAGGGTGTTCAGTAGGTGTAGTATTGTAGACAAATTTGGCAAGAACTTATGGTAGTAGTTTACCAGCCCAAGGAACGACCTCAGTTGTGACACGTTTTCCGGTGCTGGAGCCTTGACTACTGCCTCAATCTTTTCTGGGGACTTATGTAACCCCTCTTTATCGATAACGTGGCCACAATACGAGATCTGTTTTTTAAAAACCTCGCATTTGGGGCGGTTAGCTCGGAGCCCATATTCCTTCAATCTAGTGAGCACCTGCTCCAGGTTGGCGAGGTGATCACTGTCATTTTCGCCCGTGACCAGGATGTCGTCCAAATAACACTGGGTCCCTGGGATCCCTTGCAGGACTTGTTCCATTGCCCTTTGCCAAATAGCCAGAGCTGATGCTACCCCGAATACCAGCCGGTTGTATTGGTAGAGACCTTTATGGGTGTTGATTGTGAGGTATTTTTTTGATGCTTCTTCTACCTCCATTTGCAGATACGCCTGGGCCAGATCAATCTTAGTGAAGCGTTTCCCTCCAGATAGCGAGGCGAAAATATCTTCAATCCACGGAAGTGGATATTGCACGGTGTGAAGGACTGGGTTCACTGTTACCTTAAAGTCCCCACAGATGCGAACCTTCCTTGGTTCCCCAGGCGTGCTGCTCAATGACTTTTTCATCACAGGGACGATGGGTATAGCCCACTCGCTCCAGTCTACCTTGGACAGTACTCCTGAATGTTCCAAACTCTCCAGCTCTGCTTCGACAGCTGGGCGGATCGCATAAGGTACCGGTCTGGCCTTAAAAAATTTTGGGCTTGCGTTTTCTTCGATTTTAATTGTTGCTGTCATGCCTTTTAGTGTTCCGAGTCCTTGCTGGAACACTTCTTGCGCGTCGGTTAGGATCTTTGACAGTCGTCCAGGTGTGACGTCGTCATCCTTTTTGGCAGCCACAGTCAGTGCTTGTACGGAATGCCAATCCAGCTGTATTTTCCGGATCCATTCACGTCCCAGTAATGGTGGTCCTCCATCTTGCAATACATACAGGTCTAGTTTTGGTGTTTCCTTACCATTATATATAACGGTCACCCTTATTTTTCCTTTGGGGTAGACTTTTTGCCCCGTGTACGTCTTCAAAATAATTTTTGTGTCTCTCAAGGGTATGTGTGAGAATAGCCGCTCGTAGTCCCATCGGTTTATGACTGTTAGGGCTGATCCTGTGTCCAATTCCATTTTTACCTGGACTCCTGCTATCTTGAGAGTGACCCAAATGGTTCGGTGATCCTCCATTTTGATCACATTATGTAGTTTCAGACAACTCAGCTCCCTGTTTTCGGAGTCGGTATCACTCTTTTGTTCGTCTGAACTATTCTCCATCACCTTATGTACCTTCTTGTACTTTTCTTTTGGAGATTTCTTATTGCTGGTTTTCTTTCCCAACCTGCAGACTCGTGCTATGTGTCCTACTTTTCCACACTGTCTGCACACTTTGTCTTTGAACCAGCAATAATTGTGGTCGTGTGTTGTTCTGCCGCAGCGATAGCACTTCTCTGTTCTGTATGACATTGCGTTTGTGCCATATTCTTGCGGTCTCTGTTGTATCTCTGCAGCGCCCCGTGCTTCATATGATACCGCAATGCTGAAAGCCTTGTCCAGCGTAAGGTTCTTTTCAGATAAAAGCCGTTTCTGGGTTCCTTCACTTTGAAGCCCACACGCAAACTTGCCCCTTAAGGTATCTGCCAGTCCCGTTCCAAACTGGCAGTGTTTCGATAGTTTGCGCAGTTCTGTTAAATATTCAGCATTGCTTTCATCCTTATGCTGGTTCCGTTTGTGAAACTTGAATCTTTCTGCTATCAGCAGCGGTGTGGGGTTTAAATGTTCCTGTAGTATCGTCACTGTGTCTCCAAAACTCTTTTCCACTGGCTTCGCTGGGGTTACTAGATTTTGCAATAAGCCATATGTCTTTGCACCCATTAAATTTAACAATACCGGCGCTTTCTTGTCATCTGACACCTCATTTGCCTTGCAGTATACCTCTATTCGTTCGACATATGTAGTTCAATCTTCGACTTCATTGTCAAATGCGGTGATACTGCCACTCTTCAGCATTTTGGGTGTGGTTTAAAATGGTTTAAAATGGCATCTCCCATGCTTTCCTTCCTCCCCCGCTGCTGCCAACGCCGCTCTTGGCGGTCCTCGTGGCAATGGCGGCGCCCTGTAGGTTTCGCGCGCTTCTCCTGCGCTGCTGCCAACGCCGCTCTCGGCGGTCCTCATGGCAATGGCGGCGCCTCGTGGGTTTCTGCGCGTCTCTCTCCCTCTCCTCGATGCTGCTCGGCCCCTGAACACCGGCTGCGCCCTGTGCGCTCTGCCCTCTCTCTCTCTCTCCCATCGACGCTGCTTGGCCCTTTTGCTGTGCCGCTCGGTCGGGCTCTAGCCCGCCGCTGTCCGGGAAGGGTCTGCGCACTACCTGTTGCCAGCCCGTTTCGCTGGACCACCGCGACTGGAAAGCCAAGCCTGGCTCTCAACAGCCTCCCCCGCAATTCTCTAGCCTCTGCTGGATGACTAGGCGGTTGCCCGTGGTCGACGCCCGTGTCTCTGGCCTTGACCTCCAATCTACTGGTCTTCAGGAATGAATCCCTGGGAGGTGGTGCAGAGTTGCAGGTAGGATCCAATTTGTCTCATCGCCAATGTTGTGTCCGTCAGTAGTAAGACACAGACTGCAGGAGAACGGTACAACAGGTGTTTACTCAACGTGGCTCACTCTGGAACTGAACTGTACAGATTACTACTCAGTGCTATATACAGGTGTGGTCACTGCCAGTACTACAGTATACATGAGCTGTAAAAAGTAGTTCCCCCCTTAAAGGTATATACATTACAGCCAGCAAACATATATCAAGTGTGCTGAGCAGCCAACCTGTTCCTACCTTCCTGCAAACAGGCCAGCGAGCAGTTTCGCTCTTACTGGCCTCTATGGACCTTCTGCAGGCATTGGGAAAATACCAGCATCAGTGAAACAATCACAAACAGCAACTTCAAAACAATTTCATAGAGGGTATGTCAGCCCAGCAGTTGTGGTCCTGAACTACCAACCTGCAGGTCAAGAGTTCAAATCCCACCCATGCAAGTTATGGAATTCAATTCAACAAATCTAGCACTGGAAACAATGGCCATACAAGCCGCTGAATTGTTGTAAAAACCCAGCTAGCTCACTAATGTCCTATCTGGCCTGGCCTTTGTGTGATTCCAGACCCAAACTATGCAGTTGATTTTTAATGCCTTCAGGCCAACTGGGGATGGCCAATAAATGCTCGCCGCATCCAAAGAATAAATGAAAAGAAAACATTGAACATAAATGTTTGAATATGCAGTTGCTTTACACCTCACTGCTACAGAAAATGTTTTTTTGCAATATAAGGAGGCTGCTTTCAACAGAAGCAACACTGGGAGCCCTTTCCTGCTTCTGTGGAAACAGCACACACAATTTTTACAGCATTTACTGGTTCTCTATAAATATGCCATCATATTATTGTCAGTTATTTTGGGAAATTAAGATGCATTAATGCTTGAAACAGGTCCAAAAACACAAACATGTCATGCAGGCATTCTTTTCTCAAATTCCTGTACTAAAGTTCCACTGAGATACTTAGCAAAGGCGAGGATGAAATGTTTGCGCTCTACAATGTTTACTTAAATCTTCGGCACTGTTAGTTTTTTTTTAAACTACCACCTACAAAAGAGTAATTGTCTTATATAGAATTCCGCTGCAGCGCTCCAACTGTCACTTGCTGGTGCCCATCTCACCCCCAAGAAGAGATCCCATTCGACTGGGATATTTTAACCCCCACTCCCCTCAGCCTAGCAGTGTCCATAAAAAGAAAGAAAGACTTGCATTTATGTAGCGCCTTTCACGACCACCGGACATCTCAAAGCGCTTTACAGCCAATAAAGTACTTTTGAAGTGTAGTCACTGTTGTAATTTGGATGCGGGTAGCATATATATATGTATATATATATAAAACCATATACTTAAGATAATCATCATGCTAAATTGTCATATTACGTAGAGTAGCAAAAACAGATTTAAAAGAAGATACGTGCCGATCAGCCAATCAGCAGTTTCTTTCTAGGTGGACTTGTCAATGCTGAACTCGATAGAATTATACTGTTTGTGATTGATTCTAAAATATCACTTCCGCAGGACTGAACCAAAAGATTGATAGGCATGTATCTGACATGGTCGACCTTAGCTTGCTCTTTATAATAGCAACAAGGCTGATGGTGCATTTTGCAACAAGATTCGTTATTGCTATGGAACATAAAATCAAATACAGAACTAATAAGTTCGGAAACCCTGAGCATTGACTGACAGCCTAAGTGGTTTTATAAACCCATAAACAACCCCTCTTGAAAATAAAACATCAGTTTCTGATGTGCCATCCTCATGCCCATAGCCCATTCTTGACGCTTTGATAGTAAGATCTTCAAGATATATATACTTCTGGGAGCTATAGCACACGCTTCTTTGAAGATGCATAGCTACTGAGCAATCAGAGAAGAGTTGGGATTGCATTAGTCACACAGGGAGTAATTCTGACTTGAGGTGATAGTGTATAATGGGCAATATCGGATCAGCTGCCCATTATACATCTTTCCTGATTTTCATTTCCATCTTACACAATCGCCCAAAGTCAAGATTACTCCCACAGACTACATTAGTGCCTCTCTTTCTTAGCAGATTGTTTGAGGTTAAGAAATCCATTTCCTAGAGCTTGTGTAAAATAGATAGATAATGACCAGAGAAGCAATCATTCAGTTGCATTCCAAGCAGGTTGATTGATTGAAAATACAATTCAATTTTCAGTTGCCAAAATCCATCTGTGATTAGTGTACCAGCAACAAGCTCATTAAAGAATCACTTTTGTTTTCTGCTTTTCTTTGTGTACAAAATTGTGGATTTCTGCTTCTGCAACTCTCCAGGACTGATCTTTGCTGAGGTTTTGAAGGCTGCTGTTGGTGTTGTTGATGAGAACAGAAACAATCCCAAAATCAACTACTGTTCTTTGTAAGCAAATTGTGACTGGAGATAACAGTGTGAATAGTTTATTTGCAGATGATCAATGCTGCGATCATTTCCATCTCTGACAGATGTTTTTTTAAATCCTTTAACGCCTTCAACTGTGATGCAGTCCAATGAGTTCCTTGTAACACTGTAATCAATGGCTCGGAATTTGCGGTCAGCAGCAAAGCAAAGACGTTCGCTCCTGGCCCCGAAGTAAGCTTCGCACAAAGACCTCGCGATCTCTGTGTCGAGAAGTTTGGGTTTTCCGACGTGTAATTCAAATCAATGGAGTATAGTGGGATCCCCTAGTGTGAGCTGCTGTGATGTCAACAAGCTGGCTAAGCAGGAAATCAAAATGCAGAATTCTCACAGACAGTGAACAAGGAAGTGAGTAAGCTCTTAAAATTCTAAGGCCTAAAAATTCTTAGGCTTAAGAAGGCGCTAACAGGGTGCAAAGCAACTAGCGCCCGGGCGCGGCGCTGCCAACGCCTCCCACGAAATTCAACGGGAGGTTAGCAGCGGCGGAAACCATTAGCTCCCCGCGGCGCTGCGTTGCCGGTGATGACATCAGCGTCATGCGCAGCGCCCCGCTTGCACCCCGGCCACAATCTTCAGCAGCGCCCCCTGACTTACCGCCGGACATTATGTCCGACGGGGTCAGGGGGGCCTACCTGCGGACAGGGTAGCGCTAATTAAAGGCAAGGGGGGAGAAATTCGGTGTCGCCCCATTTGGGACGCAATTATCGGCTGGGCACAAAGTTTAGCGCCTGGCGCTAATTATCGCCTCCGACTGCAAACTTGGCTTCTATCGGCCCTAGAGGTGATTGGAGCGCTAAATCAGGCACTACACACCTCTCTTAAGGCACTAACGCTGAGGAGCGAGGCACTAGGCACTATCTCAGAGCACTGGCGAAGCTCATGTGATGTTAGTCAGCAATGGAACACAGACACACTGGCGCTAGCCAATTCTTAAAAGGGAGGGGCGATCTTGCTCTCCATCCACACCATGCTCATTGCAGCTTTGAATCTCGGCCTGGAGAGACCTGCACATCAAATCTGCTGGAAAGAACAATGGCGAGGCCCAGGGAAAGATGTCAGAGTGCAGCCCCCATAGTCTTTTCTAAATTGATGCAAGGAAGATCAAATCAAAATGAACCTGCAAAGTACTGCTCAGTACCCAAAACTCCTCAACACTGTGTTAAATATCTCCAGAAGTCTCTCTCACTCAGAATTACTGGTGCAAAAATGTCGCTGAAAAAAAAGGCAGGAAGCGGTCGCCTTTAAATAGCACTCCCCCAGTCCCTTGTGACTGCAAAACGCTCCCCTCAGCCTGTCATTGCTAGTGGCAGGCAGTAAGACAGGGGGCGCTACCGGGGCGTTGCACGCTCGACTGGTGTCATGATCTGCGGGCGCAGGAGATCGTGGTGGTAGTGTTTAGCGCCGCCACAAAATGTCTGGTCAATTTCGTGAGCGGCGCAAACATCGCCGCGACAGGGCACAGGTTGCTTTGCGCCCCATTAGCACCCCCTTAAGGTGCTAATGGGAGGCGCAAACCAACCAAATTTTTCCCCCAAGGTGCCGGGTGGCCATTTTTGTTGCTGGCCACCTGCCAGCACCTCCTCCTATTGTCGTCCCCAGCCTCCTGACCAGCACCCCCGTGGAGTGCCGGCTGCGCTCCATGAGCCCGGCATTTCTCTTGAGTGCCGGGCTCTTTTGCCGGCACTCCAGTCCCTGGTGGCCCAGCTGGGCCCCAGGTTGCGCTGCACAAGGCCCCTCCCCTTTAAGAAGGGGAGAAAGGCCTGCAGTACCGCGGCGCGATGTGCTGCAGCGGCCCGCGATATTCCCTTGCAGCGCCCCAAGAGCGAGGTAGGGCGCTTCCAGTAGCGCCCGCTTCCCTCTTGGGGCATTACCGGCATCGGCAGCGGGTGGAGGCGGAGCTGAGCGGCAGAGCGACTACAAGAGGCCCCAGAGGCTCAGGTAGGCCCCAGTGCGGCATCGGCAGCGGGTGGAGGCGGAGCTGAGCGGCAGAGCGACTACAAGAGGCCCCAGAGGCTCACGTAGGCCCCAGTGCGGCATCGGCAGCGGGTGGAGGCGGAGCTGAGCGGCAGAGCGACTACAAGAGGCTCCAGAGGCTCAGGTAGGCCCCAGTGCGGCATCGGCAGCGGGTGGAGGCGGAGCTGAGCGGCAGAGCGACTACAAGAGGCCCCAGAGGCTCAGATAGGCCCCAGTGCGGCATCGGCAGCGGGTGGAGGCGGAGCTGAGCGGCAGAGCGACTACAAGAGGCCCCAGAGGCTCAGGTAGGCCCCAGTGCGGCATCAGCAGCGGGTGGAGGCGGAGCTGAGCGGCAGAGCGACTACAAGAGGCCCCAGAGGCTCAGGTAGGCCCCAGTGCGGCATCGGCAGCGGGTGGAGGCGGAGTCGGGACCAGCGGGAGCAGCGAGGAGGAGCTCGGGAGAAAACCCGGCGACCAGCGAGGCCCGAGACCAGTCGGGAGCAGTGAGTCGGAGCCCGGTATAAAAACCGGAGAGAGGCGAGGCCCGAGACCACAGCTGGGGCAGTCGGGAGAGCAGGAGGCCAGTAACTGCTGGGGCAGTCGGGAGAGCAGGAGGCCAGTAACTGGTGAGTTTAAAAGCTCACCTTTCGCGGGCTTTTTCTTTCACAGCTGGTGCAGTCGGGAGAGCAGGAGGCCAGTAACTCTTATATAGGTGGAGCTGTTGCTAAACCCGAAACACTACAGTGTAGTGTCTCCCACCCTTCCACCTCCTCTAACCTTTTAGGGGTTAGGGGAAGTTGAAAAGGTAGGTTCAATTTATTTTATTTCAGGAGCCTAACCTAGGTGGAAAAGGTTCCAGGACAGGAGGCGGCAGTGAAAATACAACACCAGAAAACAGGTAGGTGACTGGTTGGTGAGTACTTTCACAAACTTATTCTAAGTAGAATTCAATAATTAAGCTAAATCGTAGTAAATAAAAGGGTATTGTAAGGGTTAAGTCATGGAAGGGCAGCTCAGACCCGTGTCATGCTTCTCCTGTGCCATGTGGGAAATCAGGGACACTGTCCCTGACAACTATGTGTGCAGGAAGTGTGTCCAGCTGCAGCTCCTAGCAGACCGCATGGCGGCGCTGGAGCTGCGAATGGACTCACTCTGGAGCATACGCGATGCTGAGGATGTTGTGGATAGCACATTCAGTGAGTTGGTCACACCGCAGGTAAAGGCTAGCTCAGACAGTAAATGGGTGACCAAAAGGCAGGGTAAAGGCAGGAAGGTAGTGCAGGAGTCACCTGCGGTCATCTCCCTCCAAAACAGGTTTACCGTTTTGGGTACTGTTGGGGGAGATGACTTATCAGGGGAAGGCACCAGCAGCCAGGTTCAGGGCACCATGACTGGCTCTGCTGCACAGAAGGGTGGGAAAAAGAGGGATAGGGCTATAGTGATAGGGGATTCAATTGTAAGGGGGATAGATAGGAGTTTCTGTGGCCGAGACCGAGACTCCAAGATGGTATGTTGCCTCCCTGGTGCAAGGGTCAAGGATGTCTCGGAGCGGGTGCAGAGCATTCTGAAGGGGGAGGGGGATCAGCCAGTTGTCGTGGTACATGTAGGTACCAACGATGTAGGTAAAAAGAGGGAGGAGGTCCTACAAGCTGAATTTAGGGAGTTAGGAGCTAAATTGAAAAGTAGGACCTCAAAGGTAGTAATCTCTGGATTGCTACCAGTGCCACGAGCTAATAAGTTTAGAGAGAGTAAGATAGATAAGCTAAATACGTGGCTTGAGCAGTGGTGCAAGGGAGAGGGATTTAAATTCTTGAGGCATTGGAACCAGTTCTTGGGGAGGAGTGACCTGTACCAAGGGGACGGTCTACACCTGAACTGTGAGGGAGCCGATGTCCTCGGGGTAATATTTTCTAGGGCGGTTCGGGAGGATTTAAACTAATTTGGCAGGGGGATGGGAACCTAGGTAGTGGAAAAGAGGGAAGTCATATGAAGTTAGAAATAGATGGTAGAAAGGTGAGAAGCAATAAGCAAAGGAGAGAAACACAAAGGGCCAAACTAATTCATAATGAGAGTGTGAAAAAAGCAAGCCTGAAGGCTTTGTATCTTAATGCTAGAAGCATTAGGAACAAGGTGGATGAATTAGTTGTGGAAATAGAGGTAAACAAGTATGATTTGATTGGGATTACAGAAACGTGGCTGCAGGGTGGGCAAGGCTGGGAACTTAACATCCAGGGATATACAATATTTAGGAAGGATCGGCAAAAAGGTAGGGGAGGTGGGGTAGCATTGCTGGTAAAGGAGGGGATTAATGCAATGGAAAGGAAGGATATTAACTCGGATGAAACGGAATCTGTATGGGTAGAAATGAGAAATAGCAAGGGGAGGAAAACGTTAGTGGGTGTGATATATAGGCCTCCAAATAGTAATATGGAGGTGAGGGAAGGCATAAAAAGGGAAATTAGAGAAGCGTGCGATAAGAGCACAGCTGTCATCATGGGTGACTTTAATTTACATATTGATTGGACTACCCAAATTAGTAAAAATTCTGAGGAGGAGGAATTCCTGGAATGTTTTCGGGACGGTTATCTGGACCAATATGTCGAGGAGCCGACTCGAGATCAGGCCATTTTAGACTGGGTATTGTGCAATGAGAAGGGACTTATCAGCAATCTTCTTGTACGAGGCCCCTTGGGTCAGAGCGATCATAATATGATCGAGCTCTCAGTCGAGATGGAGAGTGAGGAAATTGAATCAGAGACTAAGGTCCAGAACTTAAATAAAGGGAATTACGAGGGTATGAGACGGGAATTGGGTAAGATTGATTGGGTGGTGTTTCTGGGGGGATTGACAGTGGATAGACAATGGCAAGCATTCAAAGATAGAATGGAAGAATTCCAGAACATGTTTATACCGGTTTGGCATAAAAATAAACCTAAAAAGGTGACTCAACCGTGGATAACGAGGGAAATTAGGGACAGCATAAAATCAAAAAAAAGGGCATATCAACTGGCAAAAAAAAGCACCAGACCGGAAGATTGGGGGCAGTACAGGATACAGCAAAAGAGGACAAAGGGATTAATCAGGAAGGGGAAAATAGAATACGAAAGTAAACTTGCAGCAAACATAAAGACAGACTGCAAAAGCTTTTATCGGTATATCAGGAGGAAAAGACTGGTAAAATCCCAAGTCGGACCCTTGCAGTCCGACTCGGGAGAATATATAATGGAGAATAAGGAAATGGCAGACCAATTAAACTCATACTTTGGTTCTGTATTCACAAAGGAGGACACAAATAACCTCCCAGGAATATCGACAAACATAGGGACTAATGAGAGGGAGGAGCTGACAAAAATTAGTATCTCTAGGGATATGGTGTTGGGTAAGTTGAGGGGACTGAAGGCCGACAAATCCCCGGGGCCTGATAAACTACATCCTAGGGTACTTAAGGAGGTGGCCCTGGAGATAGCAGATGCTCTAAGGATCATCTTCTGGAACTCCATTGACTCGGGAACAGTACCCGTGGATTGGAGGGTAGCTAATGTTACCCCAATATTTAAAAAGGGGGGTAGAGAGAAAGCAGGGAATTATAGACCAGTAAGCCTTACATCGGTTGTGGGCAAAATGCTAGAGTCCATTATTAAGGATAAAATAGCGGAGCACTTGACAAATGGGGAAAGGATCGGACAGAGTCAACATGGATTTACAAAGGGTAAATCGTGTTTGACTAATCTGCTGGAATTTTTTGAGGAAGTAACTGGTAAAATAGATGGGGGAGAGCCAGTGGATGTGGTGTACCTTGACTTCCAGAAAGCCTTCGATAAGGTTCCACACAAAAGATTATCATGCAAAATTAAGGCTCATGGGATTGGGGGCAAAGTATTAACGTGGATAGAGAACTGGCTGGCGGATAGAAAACAGAGAGTTGGAATAAACGGCTCGTTTTCGGAGTGGCAGGCAGTGACCAGCGGGGTGCCGCAAGGATCTGTCCTGGGACCCCAGCTGTTCACAATATATATAAATGATCTGGATCAGGGAATTGGATGCAATATTTCCAAATTCGCTGACGACACTAAACTAGGAGGAGGGGTGGGCTCTGATGAGGATGTCAGGAGGCTACAGTGCGATTTGGACAGGTTGGGGGAATGGGCGGATACGTGGCAGATGCACTATAATGTGGATAAATGCGAGGTTATCCACTTTGGGGGTAAAAACAGGAGGGTGGATTATTATCTAAATGGCAATAGATTGGGAGATGGGGAAGTGCAGAGGGACCTGGGTGTTCTTGTGCACCAGTCACTGAAGGAGAGCATGCAGGTGCAACAGGCGATTAAGAAGGCAAATGGTATGTTGGCCTTCATATCAAGGGGGTTCGAGTATAGGAATAGGGATACCTTACTACAGCTGTACAAGGTGCTGGTGAGACCGCATCTGGAGTATTGTGTACAGTTTTGGTCGCCCCATCTGCGGAAGGATGTTCTTGCCATGGAAAGAGTGCAGCGGCGATTCACCAGGCTGATACCTGGAATGGCGGGAATGACCTACGAGGAGAGATTGAATAGTTTGGGCTTGTACTCACTGGAGTTTAGAAGATTGAGAGGGGATCTCATCGAAACATATAAAATTATGGCAGGCCTGGACAGGCTGAATTCAGAGAGAATGTTTCCAATGGCAGGGGAGCACAGAACCAGGGGCCACAGTCTAAAAATAGCGGGCAAATCATTTAAAACAGAGATGAGGAAGAATTTCTTCACTCAAAGAGTGGTGAGCCTGTGGAATTCCCTGCCACAGAGGGCTGTGAAGGCTAATTCAATAAATATTTTCAAGAGAGAATTGGATATATTTCTGAAGGCTAAGGGGATTAAGGGTTACGGAGAAAAGGCGGGGACGGGGTACTGAACTGGTAAGATCAGCTATGATCTCAGACGAAGATCAGCCATGATCTCGTTGAATGGCGGAGCAGGCTCGAAGGGCCGAATGGCCTACTCCTGTTCCTATCTCTATGTTTCTATGTTTCTATGAATTTCAGCCGGGGGGAGTGCTAATTTTTTTGGGGTGCTAAAAGTAGCGCCCCGGCGAAGTTAGCGCCCCATCATCATCGTCGGTGACCACTCGAATTCGAGTGTGGTATGTCCTTCATCAGTCATCTACTTGTGGGTCTTCAGGTGGCTGTGGAGGCCAATCCGAGATCCACAGACTCTACTACAGTGTGGGCATGTAAGACTATTGGTAGTGACTGGAGTATGGGTCTTCTTAAGTTGTTGTCTCTCCTTACGGCGCTGGCTTTTATCCTCAGTGGCACGCTGGAGATTCTTTTCTTGTAGTGCGGCACCGTTGTGGATGCAGTTTCTCCAATTGTCTCTGTCCAGTGCGATTTCCTCCCAGTTATTAATATCGATATGGAACTTTTTAAGGATTACTTTGATGTTATCTTTGTAACGCTTCTTTTGACCACCAGGAGACCTCTGCCCTTCCTTCAACTGGGAGTACAGAACCTGTTTTGGGAGACGTGAGTCTGACATGCGAATGACATGTCCAATCCATCGGAGTTGATGCTGCATGATGAGCATAGTGATGCTGTAGATATTGGCCTCTTCAAGTATACTCCAGTTGGTACGCTTGTCCTCCCAGCTGACCCTCAAGATTTTGCGTAGAGAGCGTTGGTGGTATTGCTCTAAGGCTTTGAGATGTCTACTGTACGTAGTCCAGGTTTCAGCTCCATATAAAAGGGTGGGAAGGATGATGGCTTTGAATACAAGAATTTTAGTTTGGACTTGGAGGTCATGATTTTCGAAGACTCTCCTCCTCAGTTTAGAAAAGGCTGCACTTGCACAACTCAGGCGGCGATGGATTTCAGAATCAATGTCAGCTTTGGAGGATAAATGGCTACCAAGATATGGAAAGGTGTTGACATTTTCAAGGGTGTTATTATCAATCTTTATAGAGGGAGGAGTTGCAAGCTGATTAGGTGATGGCTGGTGGAGCACCTGGGTTTTCTTTATATTCATGGTGAGGCCCAGAAGTTTGTCGGCTCTGGAAAAAGCATTCAAGGTGTTTTGTAGACTATGCTCGGAAAGAGCTGTGATGGCGTTATCATCTGCATACTGTAACTCCATAATGGTAGTGATGGAGACTTTGCTCTTGGCCTTAAGCCTGTTGAGATTGAAAAGTCGGCCATCAGTACGGTAAAGGATTTGAATTCCGGTGGGCAGATCATTGCCGATGAGATGGAGGATAACTGAAATGAACACTGCAAAAAGGGTTGGAGCAATGACGCAGCCCTGTTTTACTCCTGTCTCAACTGTAAAGGGCTCTGAAATAGAACCGCTGCTGCTGAGAACTGCTGCGGACATGTTTTCATGTAGCAGCCTCAGAACTAAGATGAATTTAGCGGGGCAACCAAGCTTAGACAAGATATGCCATAAAGTCTGGCGGTGGACGGTGTCAAAAGCTTTAGTTAAGTCTAAGAAAGCTAAGAACAATGGTTGCTTTTGTTCACGGCATTTCTCCTGTAATTGACGTGCTGTGAAGATCATATCAGCTGTTCCTCTGGATAGTCGGAAACCACACTGCGACTCCGGAAGCACCTCCTCAGATAACGTCAAAAGTCTGTTAGCAAGGACACGGGCAAGCACTTTTCCTGTGGAAGAAAGAAGGGAGATACCTCGGTAGTTACCACACGCCGACTTTTCCCCCTTTTTAAAGATAGTAACAATCAAAGCGTCTCTGAGATCTTGTGGAATTTCTTCCTGCTGCCAAAGGGGGCGTGACTCAATTTTTCCCCCTAACTTTTTAAAAATCTTAGCGAGAGCTTAACAAAGATTGGGGCTCTCACATGGAGAAAAGGCAAACCTGAACTAAAGATGAACTAACTTTAAAAAATTTTTTTTTTTTAAAGATTTTTTTAATGTTTTATTTTTATTAAAATGGATAAATTTGACACTGCACGGAATTAAAATTAGTTTTTCAGGCCAATAACCTTTGTTTAGCAGTCAATACGCTGTTACAACCCCAGGTGCACCGAATCCCTTTGGGTCTAGTGGAGAAGTTAACGTTTTCGTTAGTTTCCTTGATTTGAGTGATTTCACTGATTGCCGGCTCTGTGTGAGTGTGTGGGGGGGGGGCACTGCACAGCCTGTGTCGGAGCAGTGAATGACAGACCGCAGCTTCAGGATTTCCGCCTGCGCAGGCGGCAAATCCCGAAGCTGAGGTCAGTATCGAAGGCAAAATGACAGCGAGCGCTGCCAGCTCGCCGTCATCGGGACCGCAAATTCCAGGCCAGGCATCCTCTTTCCTGTTCCACCTCATTGTTTGGTCTCGCTTTACGATTCTGGCTTCTTGCGCATCCCCAATTTTAATCGCTCCACCATTGGCAGCCGTGTCTTCAGCTGCATGGCCCCTAATTTCTGGAATTCTCTCCTTCAGCCTCTCCGCCTCTCTACCTCTCTCTCCTCCTTTAAGAAGTTTCTTAAAACCAGCTCTTTGATACAGATTTTGGTCACCTGCCCTAATATCTCCTCATGTAGCTTAGTCTCAAATGTTGTTTGCTGATGTTCCCGTGAAGCACTTTGGGATGTTTTGCTATGTTAAAGGCGCTATATCAATGCAAGTTATTGTTGTTTACACTTCTGCTTCTATTTGGCTTGCTTAAGCTTTCAGTGAATTGTGATGCCATTTATGACCAAACATGAACACGTACAACTGTTCTAGAACGCTAAAAAAGATCTTTGCGAAGTGGACAGACTTTTATATATTTCTTGGCAACTAAAGCAAATCGATACGAGGAACACCAGACGTACAGAGTTATCTTGAATTCTGGCAGCAACAAAGATTTCAGACCCTTTGTACTTTCCCTGCATATTTCCTTCACCACCCAGGCTCTGTCCAACGATTCCATTCAGATCTAACACTGCATAGTTTTCTTGACTTCTATCTTTAGATTCTCCCCACTTGTGCCACCACAAGTAAATGCTTCAGTTAAGCATTACACTGGCTTAACAGCATGTTGATCCCATGTATCGACAGAACGGATAAGGCAAAGTTATTGGCCCAGAAATTCGGGTCTCCACAGGTGAGTATGCACGGGGTACTCACCCGTAGGTCCAATGGAAGTGCCAGTTTCGTGCATGCACTGCGCATGCGCGGGAAACCGGCACATCCGTTCCCCTGAAAGGAGGGGTTGAAAGGTCGAACGCGTGCGCAGGAGAGGCTGCACGTGCGCATCGAACTTACGTTTTTTTTGCAGGTTTTCCCAGGAGGGTAAGTCTCCAGGAGTTACACATATAAAAAGCAGTCGCAAGGCCTGCTTTTTACAAGGTAAGTGGTGAATTAATTAAAATTAAAACATTTTTTCCACAGGTTTATTAATTTTAAATACTTTAAAGAAAGGTAAGTTTATTTTTAGCCCCGTTAGAAAATAAAATTATTTTTTCAAAAATTTAAATTATTGTTTAAAATAGTTATTTCATGTAATTTATAGTTTATTTTAAAAATGTGATTTAAAAAAAAATTATTTGAAGATTTAGTGATTATTTGAAGATTTAGTGATGTTTTGGGGCTTATAGTATTTATAAGTTTGACAGCCCTTCCTGTCAAACTTATGAATGAAGCATTCCCTGCTCCGATTGGCTCCAATCGGATGGCCCACGTGATCCCGGGGGATGCATTGAACTAACTGCGCCCCTGGGATACGCAAGCACTGCGCGCACCGGCAGTTGGAGCAGGCCCAGGATCGGAATTCCACAGGGGCCCACAGCTCAACGGCCGGCGCAGTAGGTAAGTGCAGGTCGGGGGCTTCCACCCGCGGGAAGCCCCCGACCCGAATTTCTGGGCCATTATCTCTTCCTTACTGAGATCTTGACTGGAATCCAAGATCACTGAAAATCTGCCACTGTTTTTTATATCTGTGGCTATTTTAGACTACACTAACTTTCTCATACGTTCGATTAACACAGATATATTCCTGCAGCTTAAAAAATTTGAGTTAAGTTTCCTCGTCTCCAAATCTGCTTTATCAATTTTATTCATACACGACTGAGCTGCTGAACTGTATTCTGTGAAAGCTCGGAACAATTGTGGTCGCTTGCTGTTTAATTTGTGGTTTCTTCTTAAAGCTTGCTGATTTCTGCGCTCAGATCTTGGCAGCAATCAATTATGCAGACTAAACTTCGCTGTGGTATTTTATCAAAGAGTTCCATCCAAATGTCAGTTTTCTTAGAATTGATCCGCTGGAATGTAACAATTTCAAATCCAGCGTGAGACCTCTATTTTTCAACATCTGGAGCACTGCATCCAACCTAGAGTACTGTCTTCTGGGCACCACACCTCAGGAAGGATATATTGGCCTTGGGGGGGGGGAGCAGCGCAGATTCACCAGAATGATACCAGGGCTAAAAGGGTTAAATTATGAGGCCAGGTTGCATAGACTAAGCTTGCATTCCCTTGAGTATCAAAGAAGATTATGGGGTGATCTAATTGAGGTGGTTAAGATGATTAAAGGATTTGATAGGGTAAATAGAGAGAAACTATTTCCTCTGGTGGGATAGTCCAGAATAAAGAACAAAGGGGCATAGCCTTAAAATCAGAGCTAGACCATTCAAGGGCGATGTCAGGAAGCACTTCTTCACACAAAGGGTAGTGAAAATCTGGATCTCTTGCCCTCAAAAAGCTGTTGAGGCTAATTCAATAGAAAATTTCAAAACTGAGATTGATAGATTTTTGTTAGGTAAGGGTATTAAGAGAAATGGAACCAAGACGGGTAAATGAAGTTGAGATACAAATCAGCCATGATCTAATTGAATGGCAGAACAGGGTCGAAGGGCCATATTCCCCATATTCTTAGTCATATGTGAGTGGCATTCATATCCTTGTGATGACGTATATAGCCATTCCTTCCTTGTCACTGGGTCAAAGATCCTGGAACATCTGAGCTAACAGTATTGTGGGAGCATCTTCATCAGACAGACTGCAGCAGTTCAAGAGGAAGGTCCACCACCACCGTCTCAGGGAATGTAGGGATAGGCAATAAATTCTGCCTTTGACAATACCCACATCCTGAGAATGAATATCTATAAAATTATTACCAAACTGTAGCTTCAGTTGTCAAGGCAAACATCATACATGGTATGAAAAGGAAAATGTTCTTACTTTCACTAGGCTAACCACTTTCTTCCTATTTGATTTCCAAGTGGAAGGGCCAATTCCTGGTGCCAGGTCTATACTGCAGAGCTTCTCTTTCATTCAAGTTACTGTTTTGAATTTTCAGGAGTAGCTTGATTTCTCCAGGGTTCAGCTTCTTATTCACATAGTCAGAATGGGGGTCTGTTTCCATCATTTGAAAAATAAATAGCATACACATTTTAAAATTTGAAATTCAAATTGTTACTTTCTATATACAGAAGTTGGACTCTATTAGCAATAGTGATTTCACAGTTTACCTGGAACATTCTTATCTCTATGTATTAACAAGTAACAAGAGGATGCCCTGGAGTTTAATTGTTACATAGTGCTTGCTCCCATCAGGTGGCCCTCTAGTGTTCAATTAACAATATTCAAATACAGTACAAAAAAGAGGGGGGGGGGAGTTGCCGATAATACAGCACTATGGAACCATTCATGGGGGCACTCCTGATTTGCCATATGGCCAGTCTGCCCTGCTGTAAATTATGTAAATAAAATGAAAAACTTACCCCTCCTCCCAAGAACTCATAGAAGAGTTTCTCTTCCTTCTCCCCCCTCATCGGCACCACTGACACTAGCTCTGTTACTATCAGGCAATGTCCTTGTAAAGCACATCAGTTAGCCACTGTTGAATTCCTCTAGCTGGTTTACGCACCAACCAACCAGATGACTTAAACAGTTTCACAGTGACAGCAACATTCAACAAGGGTTGATTTAGAAAGAAAGAGAAAGCTCCCAAATGTCATGAACATAAAACGAATGCAGAACTCAATGGCAGGTAAGTGGGCTTGCTTCCTGAGGAGTCCCTTGCCTGGCACTGCTTGAGCATGTCCATTTCAAGGAGATAGCAAACACAGCTGTAGAGGCGTCCTTAAGTGGATTATTTCAGTGAGTGGGAATGGAATTTAAAATTAACACTATGGGATATAAAAGTGGACAAGTATCTTACAATCAAAGTACTTCACCCTACAATACTATTCCTTTTCTAATTAGACACTAAAACAATAAAGTACCTGATCTCGCATTTAACCTCAGCCTTTTTCCTGCTAGAAAGGCAAACATATATATATATAAGGTCTAGTGAGAACAGCACAAAATAAAAATGAGCACATTCAATTAAATTAGTCTAACCTGTCGACTGTCTATTTTAAGTATGTTTATACATGAGAAACTTAAATTCATGACTACTGTTAACAAATTTTGGTGGGCGGACTGGGACAGAGCTTTAGAAATGCTTGAAAGAAAGAACTTGCATTTATGTAACACCTTTCATGACCTCTGCACGTTCCAAAGCGCTTTACAGCCAATGAAGTACTTTTGAGGTGTAGTCACTGTTGTAATGTAAGAAAGGCAGCAGCCAGTTTGCGCACAGCAAGGTCCCACAAACAGCAATGTCCCACAGACAGCAATGTGATAATGACCAGATAATCTGTTTTAGTGATGTTGGTTGAAGGGTAAATATTGGCCAGGACACCGGGGAGAACTCCCCTGCTGCTTCTTCGAAGTACTGCCATGGGATCTTTTATGTCCACCTGAGAGAATAGATGGGCCCTCGGTTTAACGTCTCATCCGAAAGATGGCATACCTGACAGTGCAGTACTGTGACAGTGCCGTGCTCCCTCAGTATTGCACTGAAGTATCGGCCTAGATTACATGTTCAAGCCTATGGAGGGGCAATCAGTGATGAGAGTGCTCCCACTGAGCCAAGGCGAACAACTAATTTAATTTCCGCCTTGTGTGGCAGCGTAAGGCGACTCACAACATCATGTGTCGGTCAGGCTTGTAGTAGTAATCTTATTTCCTTACAGCAGACAGACATCTAGCTACAAAAAAGATAATTATGCCAAAAAAGTGTGCCTTTTCAGTAATCTTCGCAGCCGTTCTTACCAGCCACATATGGCAATATGGCTAGGTTCAATACTGCACTGCACTAAATACCAATTTGAATATATTTTACATTACTGAGTGTAAATAGATGCAAATTGAACCCCACTGCATCAATATTCCTGAACAAAATTACATTAATTAGGCCCAGATGTTCTTGCTTCCATTACATTTCCTCCCATCAAAGTGCATTCATCTTTAACAGCTAACCTCGGCTGAAGAAAACAATCTTTCATGTATTTTTAACTCAATTTTTAAACTAATGCTGGATTTTTTAATTGTCCTGCAAGAAGAGGTCGTAAGAAGGGGAACAATTGCAAAACCCCCCAAAAAACAACCCAACGCACTATTTCCTGCAGTGTGTCTTCGATCTGCCATTCTATCTTGTAATTATTTTTTGGGGGCTTAATTTAATTTCCAGAATTATTTTTTGCTGTAAAAATGACCTGGGAAGTAATTGGAGTAGGTTTTCTAATGATTAATGGGAACTGTTTGAAAAAAGCAATTAATGTGTGTAATTTTCTAATTTGCAGGTGATAACTGTCAGCACAGACTGTCGCTGCTAATATAAGCATCAGCTGGAATGCATTCGCACATTCACTTGCATCTTCATACGTAATAGACTTTAACTTAATTCCGAAAGTTTCCCTATATAAACAGAGGAAAGACAATTTTAGAAACTTAATTAGTACAGCCACCTACACCGCTGATTTGATTTTGACTTTTATCATGCTCATTTTCATAAATTCTACCTCAGTGTATTTTTTTAAATGGCATGAGCTAAGTAGATGATTTAATATGCTGAATTCTGGCTCTTTAATCTCACCTCATCTTCTTGTGGTAACTTGCATGTCGGTCTGCTGGCTAATTAATTAGACATTGACAGCTATTTAATAAAAGTATTAAGGGTATGCAGACCTCCCTCCATGCAGGTCGCAGCATCATCTGATAAACTAGGGAAAGTTAACTCACCCTTAAGTTGACTTGAAGTAGCCATTGTCATACATATGCATCCAATTCTAACGCGGGCATTTCATTTTTCACTTAGAAGGGGAGAAATATCTGTTTTTCTCCAAAACACTGACAAAATTGGGGGATTTCATGGTTTTAAATCGAGAGTTTTCTTAAAATTAACCACAACCCAAAACAGCAACATGCCTACAATCATCCATTAATGTTCTCAAGCAGAGAATGAGGCATTCAATCAGTAAAATGTCAAAATGTTTGTTAATCCATCTGTGAAGTGCACAATTTTTTGGTGAAAATAGGTGAATGCCAGTAACACAAAAACTGATTTGACAGCAAGGTCTTGCAACTGCTGCCTGACTTAAAGAAAAGCATGAAGAGCTGACATAAATATCATTGCATGTGTACTTGAGCCTCAACAAGCTAACCATTCCTGCACCCATGCAGCATTTGCCTTTCCAGCCCTCGCTGGTTATTTAAAATTAAGATTTCGGCTGAGCCTCAGTTGGTAGCACTTTTGCCTCAGAGTCAGAAGGTCATGGGTTCAAGGCCCACTCCAGAGACTTTTTGCGCACAAAATCTAAGCTGACACTCCAGTGCAATACTGAGGGAGTGCTGCACTGTCAGAGGCACCATCTGTCAGAGGAAACATTAAACTGAGACCCTGTCTACCCTCTCAGATGGATGTAAAAGATCCCATCGGACTATTTTGAAGAAGAGCGAGGGGAATTCTCCCCAGAGTCCAGAACAATATTGACTCCTTAACCAACATCATTAAAACAGATTATCTGAGCATTATCGCATTGCTATTTGTGTGCGCAAAATTGGCTGCCACTCTTCCTACATTACAGCAGTGACTACACTTTAAAAGTACTTCATCAGCTGAAAAGCACTTTAGGACGTCCTGTGATCGTGAAAGGTGCTATACACCTAGGCCTAGAAATTGGGTTCTGGTCTTGCCAGGGCTGTAGCGCCAGAAAGTTTGCGCCAGCGGTAATGCGGCAGCGCGCGACGAAAATTCGGGTGCGCCGGGCCCAGACGGCGGCGGGCGCTAAAACCCTCCTTTAGCGCCTCAAAACGGGCGTGAACTTGGGTTTCCCGGCGCTAATCCCCCGCTGCGGCACCCGATGCGGTGTGGCAGGCGGGGGAACTGCAGGCCTCCTCCTCCTGTTAAGGAGGAGCTGCCTGCAGCCGACAACTGTCCGGCGGATTGACCCGACATCTGAGGCCGGCACCTCGGGGAAGTGCTGGGCTCGCATCAGACACTGATCAGGGCCGCGGGGGGGGGAATGCAGGAGTCCGGGAAGGGAGGTGCGGGCAGGCGGCCGCCAGGAACGCGGCCGGCCGCCGCTCTACCTTTATGCGCCGGCGCACACTGGGGGAAGACTCTGTTGCCAGAGTCTTAGTTGCGCCTGCCATGGGCGAGGCGGGCGCAACTGAATTTCGGCTTGGGGCCGGGTTACCACGGCAACCGGGACGCTGCGCACACCGATGACGTCATCGGTGCCGGCGCAGCGCTACCGGTGCAACGCCGATTTAGGGCCCCAGGGAATTTCTCAACTGGCCATAACTCCGGCGCTAGGCCCTCTAGCGCCTCAAATGCGGCGCTAAGCCTACCGAATTTCTAGGCCCTATTCTTTACTTTTTCCTTTAAGATTGATAATTCAGTGGCAATTTAAAGATCATAAATAATTTGGGTCCTATATAAAATAACAGTATAGACTTTCCAAGTTCTCTACTGCCTTGAGCCCATTAAACAATCACGACCCCGCTGCCTGTGATTTTCTGATGTGTGTTCATGGCATGCAAGGCACCTCACAATGGATAAGGACTAAGAACATCTACCCTAATATCTACTCTTGAATTATAAACTGGCCAGTAAAATAAGGATGTGCATGTCTAAAAACTATCAATTTTAACCTGCTCACTGGGCCTCAAAAGGCTATAAATTCTTGTTTCCCTGAACTTTAACTTGACATCGAATCAATAGTCCAGATCATTACAGCATGCTGTGCAGAATCACGAACACTAAAGCTAGTAGCCCAAAGCACCAGTTGATGAGTCATAAGTGAAGAAGAATCACTAATCCATGTTCAAAAGTACATACCCATATTAGTTAATTCAATAGTTTGATGCCCTGCAGTCTGACAACCTCTTGAGTTAGAACCCAAGAGCAACAAAGGACAATAGCCAAGTACAATATTTCTGGGCCACTAGTTAATAGTAAGTCAGAAAACCTTTGATAAATATTAGAAACAAAATGGTCCCAAACATAGGGATAGATTTTGATCTTCATTGCCTGGGTGGAAATCTGGCTGAAGAGAGCACCCTAGCTTTATAGAATCTGCCCTTTATAGAACCCGCCCAATTTTCATTCCATTCATTTCAATAGAATGAAAATGGGTGAGTCTACAACAGGCAGCTGGTCTACTTTACCAGATTACTGCCCAGGCAGTGAAGATGAAAATATACCCCATACTGTCCTGTTAAGCATCAATATTGATCATCTTTGTTTCAGATTGTTCATTCTTGTATTGGGGACGGTGGGGGGGTGGGGTGGTGGGTGGGGTGAGGGAGTCCAGAAGGGAACTTAGATATTGTAAAGAAGGAAAGACTTACATTTATATAGTGCCTTTCACGACCACTGGATATCTCAAAGCGCTTTACAGCCAATGAAGTACTTTTTGGAGTGTAGCCACTGTTGTAATGTGGGAAACAAATATGTTGGATCCTATAAGATAGTATGAGAGGCACCCTATTGCTCTGACAGGGGAACATCGAGGCTCAAGAAAGGCCAAAGAAAAAAGGGGTTGTAACTTTTTTGAATGCTTCTAAGGAAACAAAGGGTCTTATTTGAGAAGTAGTTGATTGCCTTTCTTGCTGAACATCGCAAGGCTTTCCTAAGTTTTCAGGAGGCATACATCCCTTTGCGCTTATTGGGTGTCATATTGGGAAAAATCATGGAGTAGTCAAGGAATGCCCAGGCATGCCCCTAAAATCTCTGCTAGATGCAAAGGGAATTTAGGACAAAGCAGAAAGGGAGGGGTGGAACCCAAATTGCATAGTAGGTTTTTGCACAGAGTTTACTGGGAACATTTATTTTTGAATGGCTTGAAATGAGACACTTTGAATAATAGTGTACAAAACCTTAAAGTGTTTGTTTGAACTTTCTTTGTCTGCTGTTTTAACATTGTGAACCTGTTTAATTTAATTGGATGAATGCCTTATTAAAATAGCAGGCAAAGGAATTTCACATGAACATGTTAAGAGTCTAATTTCTAGGCAGTAGAGGGCAAATCACTAATCAGTGTACAATTATTGGTCAACGTAAATCCTTCATGATTCATTAAATTTAATGTCATGCTTTGAAATCAGTACAGTAATCTACACAAGAATCATGAGGATAATAAAATATTACTTATAAAAATAATGAAGGCACATTAATTTTGTACAATTTCCTACGGGAGTAATATGTAAGATTGCTACTAAATCGAATACAATTTATTCTACTAGAACATTGCACAGAAACTCTTAAGACAATTTAAATCTTCATAAAATTAATTTTAAAAACGCAATTGGAAGAACTTCCTGTTTCCAGTTTACATTTGGCATAAACAGTTCTGAACAGAATTACCTTGAAAATTCTGTTTCTGAATAAACACAGCACAGCTCACTTGGACGGTGAAAGGCCAAAGTCCATGTTTATTACAGACAAAACCTCATTCAAACTTCTTACTGCCAGTCATATATTTGTGCCAGACTCCTTGATATTTATCTAACGAGAGATGTTTAATGTGTTTTGCTGTTAAGAAGTGGTCTGAACCACTTTTCCATTGTAAAATGGTCAAAACAGCGCACATCAACATGAGGAAACAATAGGAGACTTAAATGTGTTAGCGCCGAACAGGCGAGGGGGTGCCAGCAGTGGTCTGCAGTTGTTTTGTGGAGCCAGAAAGATCAACACACATGCTTGTGGTCAGAGGCACACAGCAAGGGAACAAAATACCAACATTTACTGATGACACAAAAGTAGAAACTGTGGAAAACAGTGAGGAGGAGTGTAAAAGACTTCAGAAGGACAAGGACAGGTTGCCAGAATGAGCACACAGGTGGCAGATGCAATTTAATGTGGAGTAGTGTGAGTTAATACATTTTTGGAAGATAAATAAGGAATGGAAGTATACACTCAAATCTCGCGACCTCTGCCACCTAGAAGGACAAGGGCAGCAGGCCACCTCCAAGTTCCCCTCCAAGTCACACCTACAAGTCACACACCATCCTGACTTGGAAATATAGCGCCGTTCCTTCATCATCGCTGGGTCAAAATCCTGGAACTCCCTACCCAACAGCACAGCGGGAGTACCTTCACCACACGGACTGCAGCGGTTCAAGAAGGTGGCTCACCACCACCTTCTCAAGGGCAATTAGGGATGGGCAATAAATGCTGGCCTTGCCAGAGATGCCCACATCCCAGGAACAAATTTTTAAAAACTCAATGGAATGATGCTGAAGGGCATGGAGGAACAGAAGGATCTAGGGGTGCAAAAATCTGATTCCCTGAATGTGCAAGTGCAAGTAGATAAAGCAATAAAAAATGCCAGTTGAGTTTTGGGTATTATAGAACGGGACATAGAGTGTTAGAGCAAAGAGGAAATGATAAATTTGTACAAACGATTCTTAGGCCATAGTTAGAGTACTGTATATATGTTTGGTCAGCCCATTACAGAAAGGACATTAAAGTCATGGAGACTTTACAGTGTAGATTCACAGGATGATGCCAATGGTGAGGAACTATAGTTTGAAGGAAGGATAAGATACTGGGACTATTTCCACTGGAGCAGAAAAGGCTAAGAGAAGAGCTAATAAAGCTTTTTTTTAGGGTATGTAAGGTTTTGTAGGATGAATGCAAGGAATAGGAAAAGACTACTTCCTCTGGTTGGGGAGTCAGTGGCAAGGGTCCTTCAATGTAAAATTGTCACTACAAAATTGTGAGGAGAGAGATAAGCAGAAATGTCTTTATGCAAAGAAATGCTGGAGCATGAAATGCTTTGCCACAGGGAATGGTCGAAGCAGAGGCCATTGCGCTTTTTAAGGGGAAAATGGATGAATGTTTGAAATAAAGAAAGATGAGGGGTTATCGGGATTAAACTTTGGATTGCTCTAGCAATATGCCAGCACTGCCGTAATTAGCTAAATGTCTTCTATGGTTTCACGAGAAGGATAATACAATGAGGAAGCAGTGTGCATTGTCCTCAGTGCTCTGTATGGTTGCGTAAGTCTGCGTGAGTAAGCAATTATTTATCGGCAACTATTTCTTTTTGTTAGATCCGTGTATTTTTGATGTTGTGTGTCCTTCAATAACTAGACACGAGACTGCAGGAACAATCAACAGGTATTTACTGGATGAGGGTTACTCTAAAACTAAACGTACAGATCCCTACTCAGGGTTTATATACAGGTGTGGTCACTGCCGGTACTACAGTATACAGGAGCTGTAAAAAGTAGTTCTCCCCTTAAAGGTACATACACTACAATTCCTCCCCTTTTAGATTGACAGTACCATAACATTCATTTAACAATTAACACTTTTAACATGCACATTAACTGAAAATAGTCCATTTATAAATTCAGTCTTTGGGGCGGCTTCCTGATCCTTTCTGGATAGCGCCTTTCCTGAATGTCTTGTTCTTGGTGCGGAGGCCCCTTGTCGTCAGTTGGTTCATCAGCTTCCGATGCTACTGTTTCTGGGGTAGATGCTACCTGTATGTCGGGTTCATCACCAGGTGCGCGAGACATGGGGTTGACTCGTTCCTGTGACTCTAGGATCTGGTCGACATGGCGTCTCACAATGTTCTCCCCAACATCCACTGTGTACATTAGTGGCCCCTGCTGTGTGCATATCGTTCCTGGTTGCCATTTCTCTGTTCGGCAGTCGCGGGCCAAGACTGGTTGCCCTACATTGAAGCTCCTTGTCGGCTTCTCATTGATGTGCTGGAATTGCTTATTCTCAACATCTCTTCGTACATTTGGTCTGAGCAAATCCAGATGAGATCTCAACCTTCGGTTAAAGAACATCATGGTCAGGGTCTGGTTGGTGACTACATGTGTCACATTTCTGTAGGCTAACAGGAAATTGTCCACCTTATGCTGCAGTGGAATGTTGTCATCGCACATGGCCCTTACTGCTTTCTTAAAGGTTTGTACGAACCTCTCAGCCAATCCATTTTTGGCTGGATGATACGGGGCGGATGTGTAATGCCTTACCCCATTCCTTTTCATGAATCTTCGAAACTCTTCGGACACAAACTGTGGTCCGTTATCAGAGCAAATCTGCTCTGGCAAGCCGTTCCTGGCAAATATGGTCCGTAGGACTGCAATAGTTTTCTCCGTGGTGGTGGACGACATTTTGATCACCTCAGGCCATTTCGAGTGCGCATCCACGGCTATTAGAAACATTGAGTCCATGAATGGACCAGCAAAATCAATATGCACCCGTTGCCATGGAGATGAGGGCCACTCCCATGGGTGTAGAGGGGCATGTGGTGGTGCATTTTGGACCTTCTGGCATCCTGAGCAGCTCTTTGTCAGGTCCTCGATTTGCTGATTGATCCCCGGCCACCACACATAAGCCCTAGCAAGTCTTTTCATTTTCACCCCTCCCAGATGGCCTTCGTGAAGCTCATTGAGCACTCTCTCCCTTAACTTGGGTGGAATTACCACTCGGGATCCACACATCAAGGTCCCCTGGCATACTGACAGCTGTTCTCTTCTGGATGAGAATGCTGGCAACAGTGAGTCGCCATGTGTTGGCCATCCCTTCACCGTCAAGTCATATACCCGAGACAGTGTCGGGTCATTTCGGGTCTCCTTCTCTATATCAGCGTTAGTTACTGGCAAGCGTTCAATTATAGTCGAATGAAATATTTTGACAGGGTCCACTGCTGGTGCTTCCTCCGCTGTAGGCAGTGGCAGGTGTGATAGCCCATCAGCGTTTCCATGCTGTTTCGTGCCCTTATACTCGATTTCATATTGGTGTGCCCCTAGAAAAAGCGACCATCTTTGCAGCCGTTGCGCAGTCATCACCGGCACGCCCTTCTTTGGATTAAAGATGGAGACAAGTGGTTGGTGGTCCGTCAGCAAGGTGAACTTCTGCCCGTGCAAATAGTGGTTGAACGTTTTCACTCCCCACACTAGGCTGAGGGCCTCCCTGTCAATCTGGGCGTAGTTACGCTCGGCTGAGGTTAGTGACCGAAACACAAAGGCTACCGGCCTCTCCGAGCCGTCCGGGAATTTGTGCGACAGCACCGCTCCAATGCCATAGGGTGATGCATCACACGCCAACCGAATGGGTAGTGCTGGGTTGAAATGAGCCAACACCTCTTTTGATGTGATCAATTCTTTGCACTTCTGGAAAGCTCATTTACATTCGTCATTCCACTTCCATGGTACCCCCGTTTGCAGTAGGGTGTTCAGTGGGTGTAGTACTGTAGACAAATTCGGCAAGAACTTATGGTAGTAGTTCACCAGCCCGAGGAATGACCTCAGTTGTGACACATTTTCCGGTGCTGGAGCCTTGACTACTGCCTCAATCTTTTCAGGGGACTTATGTAACCCCTCTTCATCAATAACGTGGCCACAATACGAGATCTGCTTCTGGAAAAACTCGCATTTGTGGCGATTTGCTCGGAGCTCATATTCCTTCAATCTAGTGAGCACCTGCTCCAGGTTGGCAAGGTGAGCACTTCCATTTTTGCCCGTGACCAGGATGTCGTCCAAATAACACTGGGTCCCTGGAATCCCTTGCAGGACTTGATCCATTGCCCTTTGCCAAATAGCCGGAGCTGATGCTACCCCGAACACCAGCCGGTTGTATTGGTAGAGACCTTTATGAGTGTTGATCATGAGGTACTGTTGCGAGGCTTCTTCTACCTCCATTTGCAGGTACGCCTGGGCCAGATCAATCTTAGTGAAGCGTTTCCCTCCAGATAGCGAGGCGAAAATATCTTCAATCCGCGGAAGCGGATATTGTACCGTGTGAAGGATTGGGTTCACTGTCACCTTAAAGTCCCCACAGATGCAAACTTTCTTTGGTTCCTGTGGTGATTATTTCCTATGTTTAATAAGAAGTATTGTGATTGGTGAATGGGGTGGTTGTTCTCTGTGTTAGTAAGAAGTATTGTAATTGGTTGTTTGTTTCTACCTTGAGATATATGCTGTAAACTCATTGGTAGTGGATGTCAGGTGATTTGTGGTGGCCATCTTAAATTCAGTTCTCTCCAGTCATGGTTGGAGGCTGGTGTTGAAAGATGTGCTACTGGATTTTTAAAGTTAATAAAGCCTAGATTAGAAAGGCAAATCTATTCTTTATTTCAATGTATTAACTTTTTATCAGAATGGAGTGATATCTTCAACCGGAACGATTCAATGCTGACCCTAATTCTGCAGGAGTGGATGATAAATGGAAACATTGGTATTGTACATTTACAAACATTTTGGGTGTGTTGGAGCAAGAGTCTCTGAATAAGCTGAATATGCTGATTAACTACATTGCTCCGGATGTGTATAAGTATATTTTGGACTGTAAAACTTACGAATTGGCTATTTCTACATTGGAGAAGATTTTTGTTAAACCAAAGAATGAGGTATTTGCATGTTATCTTCTATCTGCCCGTAGGCAGCAGGTGGGAGAATCTTTGGATACTTACTTACAAGCACTTCGGCACCTTAGCGCTAACTGTAATTATAAAGCCGTGACGGCCGAAGAATATAAGGAGAAATCGGTACAGGATGCTTTTATTAATGGACTACTGTCTAGATCAATTCGTCAGCGGTTGTTAGAAAATAAGACTTTGGATCTCAAGAGTGCTTTTGAGCAAGCTTCTACATTGGATACGGCTCAGAGAAGTTTGGATTCTTATGCTCTTTCTAATCGGCCTGCGACTGTGGTTTTGGCAGTTCCGGGCGAAAAGGAATTAGGTGGACTTAATGGGAGTGGTTTACTAGATTCTGAAACAGTTTCTACTTCGGCGGCTGTTGCCTCTAGGATTCAGAAGTGTTATTTTTGTGGGAACGTCCGGCATCCTCGTTTGAAGTGTCCTGCCCGGGAGGCTGTGTGTAGTAAATGCGGCAAGAGAGGTCATTATGCACGTGTTTGTAAATCATTAGGTTCAATTACCTCCTCTTCTGCGACTATTCAACCTGTAGAGAGGGCGTTTATTGCATCAATTTCTGCTGCATTTGCTCATGGCCTAAACAAAGCTATAGTTATGGCCCAAGTTAATGGGTTAGAAGTGAAGGCTCTCATAGATACGGGCAGTACCGAGAGTTTTATAAGTCTTCAGTTAGCGAAGGAAAAGTGTTTGAAAATCTTGCCTGTTACTTATCAGGTGTGTATGGCTCAGACGACCCTTACTTCACAAGTAGCTGGTTGTTGCCTTGTGAAATTGATTCTTCTAGGTAATACGTTTACTGATATACGCCTATCTGTTTTGCCTAATCTTTGTGCGGATATTTTGATTGGTCATGATGTGCTTAAATTACACGAGTCTCTCAGTCATTCATTTGGAGGGACTAAGCCACCCTTATCCATTTGTGGATTAACTTCTTTATCCATTTCTCCATTATCACTTTTTTCCAATTTGATGCCGGATTGTAAGCCAATTGCTATCAAGTCAAGAAGGTATAGCAGTCAGGATAGAGAATTTATTAATTCTGAAGTCCAACGTCTTTTATTGGAAGGAATCATTGAACCTAGTTGTTCGCCTTGGCGGGCTCAGGTAGTTGTCACCACTAACGAGAGGCATAAGAAACGAATGGTGATAGACTACTCTCAAACTATTAATAGGTATACTCAATTAGATGCGTACCCTTTGCCTAAGATTGATGAGCTTATCAACAAAGTATCTCAGTATAGGTTTTTTAGCACTATTGATTTAAAGAGTGCTTATCATCAGATTCCTATTGTTAAGAGGGATCAACCATATACAGCCTTTGAGGCTGGTGGAAAGCTGTATCAGTTTTGCCGAATACCATTTGGTGTTACTAATGGTGTTGCTTATTTTCAACGGGCAATGGATGCTTTTATAAGTGGTAACTCTCTCTCTGACACCTTTTCATATTTAGATGATATCACGGTGTGTGGTAAATCAAGGGTGGAGCATGAATCTAATTTAGAAAGATTCCTTCAAGCTGCGGAAAAAGTTGGTTTAACTTTTAATAAAGAGAAGTGTATCGTTTCGACTACTGAGGTAAATCTACTGGGGTATATTATCTCGGGAAATAAGATTAAACCAGATCCAGAACGTCTGCGACCATTGATCGATTTACCTTATCCTACTAATTCTAAGGCTTTGCAACGAGTTGTTGGACTGTTTTCTTACTATTCTAATTGGATTGCAAACTTTCCACAGAAGATCCAGCCCCTTATATGGGTTACGACATATCCTCTATCATGGGAGGCCAGGACATGTTTTGATAAATTTAAAAAGGATATCCTAGGAGCAGTTGTGCATTCTATTGATGAGCAGGTTCCCTTTGTGATTGAGACGGATGCTTCTGATTTTGCAATTGGGGCTACTCTGAACCAAAATGGAAGACCTGTGGCCTTTTTCTCACGTACTTTGAACAATAGTGAAAAAAGACATTCTTCAATAGAGAAAGAGGCATATTCAATAGTAGAAGCACTGCGTAAATGGAGACATTATTTATCGGGGCGACATTTCACGTTGGTAACCGATCAAAAATCTGTGTCCTTTATGTTTGATGTTAAACATTTTGGAAAGATCAAAAATGATAAAATAATGAGGTGGAGGATTGAGTTGGCATGTTACCATTTTGATATAGTTTATCGTCCGGGGAAGGATAATGTTGCTGCTGATGCACTGTCAAGGACTTATTGTTCTGTGATTCACGGAGATACGCTTATTAATCTTCACAATGCCTTATGTCATCCTGGGGTTACGAGGATGATACACTTCGTACGCAGTAAGAATTTGCCCTTTTCAGTTGAAGACGTCAAGCGGATGACTTCATCATGTTCTATCTGTGCTCGGTGTAAACCGAATTCAACGAGCACATCTTATAAAGGCTACTTCTCCTTTTGAACGTCTGAGCGTTGATTTTAAGGGGCCTCTTCCTTCAACGACTCAAAATTGATACATATTTACTGTTGTGGATGAGTTTTCAAGGTTTCCTTTTGCTTTTCCTTGCGCAGATGTATCAGCTGCTACAGTTATCAAATGTCTGACTCAACTTTTTGTCATCTTTGGGATGCCTGCGTATATCCATTCAGATCAGGGAAGTTCTTTTATGTCTTCCCAGTTGAAGGAATACCTTCAGAGTCGGGGAATTTCTACTCGTAGAACTACCCCGCATAACCCCCAGGGTAATGGACAGTGCGAACGATACAATGGGGTGATCTGGAAGGCAGTTATGTTGGCTTTGACATCCCGGAACCTTAAGAATACACAGTGGGAAATGGTACTGCCTGATGCCCTGCATTCCATTAGATCATTGCTTTCAACGGCTACTAATGTGACCCCCCATGAAAGGCTCTTTAATTACCCGCGGAGATCTACTACGGGATATTCGGTACCTTCATGGCTTACTATGCAGGGACCTGTGCTGCTTCGACGCCATGTTAGATTGTCAAAATATGATCCTTTAGTGGAGGAGGTGGAGCTGTTGGAGGCAAATTCCCAATATGCTCATATTCGATTCCAAGATGGGAAAGAAAGTACTGTTTCAATTAAAGACTTGGCTCCTTGTGGTGGCCAGCCCTCTTCCGAGGATACTAATAATAGTCATGATTCAGATAATGTGGATGTTGTTATAGATACTACGAATATTTCCAATCCTATTGCAGATAATTATACTTCTATTAGTCAGCCTTTGATGGATGTTCATGACCGTCCTAGTTTACTTCCTGATGGGATTTCCAATCCGGAAACCGTTGATAATCGGGATATGGATAGCCTTCCTGCATAAGATACTTCGGTGTCTCCGGGTGTGGGAGGGCAAGGAATTTCACCAAGGTTAAGAAGGTCGACACGAACAAGATATCCGGTTGACCGATTGAAAATGGACTTTTAAATTGATAGTAATGTTTTAAAATTGTTGAAATATTATATTTGTATTTTAGTTGTAAATAAATTAATTATAAATTGTAAAGGTTATTTTAGGTTGGAGCATGTTTTAAAAGGAGGGGTGAATGTGGTGATTATTTCCTATGTTTAATAAGAAGTATTGTGATTGGTGAATGGGGTGGTTGTTCTCTGTGTTAGTAAGAAGTATTGTAATTGGTTGTTTGTTTCTACCTTGAGATATATGCTGTAAACTCATTGGTAGTGGATGTCAGGTGATTTGTGGTGGCCATCTTAAATTCAGTTCTCTCCAGTCATGGTTGGAGACTGGTGTTGAAAGATGTGCTACTGGATTTTTAAAGTTAATAAAGCCTAGATTAGAAAGGCAAATCTATTCTTTATTTCAGTTCCCCAGGCGTACTACTCAACGACCTCTTCATTACAGGAATGATGGGTGTGACCCACTCACTCCAGTCCACTTTGGACAGTACTCCTGAACGATCCAAACCTTCCAGCTCTGCTTCGACGGCTGGGCGGATCGCATAAGGCACCAGTCTGGCCTTAAAAAACTTTGGGCTTGCATTTTCCTCTATTTTGATCGTCGCTGTTATGCCTTTTAGTGTTCCAAGTCCCTCCTGGAACACTTCTTGTGCGTCAGTTAGCATTTTTGACAGTCGTCCAGGTGTGGCGTCGTCATCCTTTTTGGCATCTACAGTCAGTGCTTGTATGGAATGCCAATCTAGCTGTATCTTCCGGATCCATTCACGTCCTAGTAGTGGTGGTCCTCCATCTGGCAATACATATAGGTCCATTTTTGGTGTTTCCTTACCGTTATATACAACGTTCACCCTTATTTTTCCTTTGGGGTAGACTTTTTGCCCCGTTTACGTCTTCAAGACAATCTCTGTATCTCTCAAGGGTATATGTGAGAATAGCCACTTGTAGTCCCTTCGGTTTATGACTGTTAGGGCTGATCCTGTGTCCAATTCCATTTTCACTTGGACTCCAGCTATCTTGAGCGTGACCCAGATAGTTTGATGATCCTCCGTTTGGATCACCTTATGTAGTTTCAGACAACCCAGCTCCTTGCTTTCGGAATCTGTATCACTTTTCTGTTCGTCTGAACTACTCTCCGTCACCTTATGTACCTTCTTGTACTTCTCCTGTGGAGATTTCTTGCTGCTGGTTTTCTTTCCCGACCTGCAGTCTCTTGCTATGTGTCCTACTTTTCCACACTGTCTGCACACTTTGTCCTTAAACCAGCAATCATTATGGTCGTGTGTTGTTCTGCCGCAGCGATAACACTTCACTGTTCCGTATGACATTTCATTTGTGCCATATTCTTGTGGTCTCCATTGTATCTCTGCAGTGCCCCATGCGGCTGCTTCATGTGATACTGCCATGCTGAAAGCCTTTTCCAGCGTAAGGTCCTTTTCAGATAAAAGCCGTTTCTGGGTTCCTTCACTTTGAAGCCCACACACAAACTTGTCCCTTAAGGTATCTGCCAGTCCCGCTCCAAACTGGCGGTGTTTCGATAGCTTACGCAGTTCCGTTAAATACTTAGCATTACTTTCATCTTTATGCTGGTTCCTTTTGTGAAACTTAAATCTTTCTGCTATCAGCAGCGGTGTGGGGTTTAAGTGGTTCTGTAGGGTTGACACTATGTTTCCAAAATCCTTGTCCACTGGCTTCTCTGGGGTTACAAGGTTTCGCAGTAAGCCATACGTTTTTGCACCCATGGAATTCAACAATACCAGTGCTTTCCTCTCATCTGGCACTTCATTCGCCTTGCAGTACACTTCTATGCGTTCGACATATGTCGTCCAATCTTCGACTTCATTGTCGAACGCTGTGATACTGCCACTCTTTGGCATCCCTGGGTGTGGTTAGACTGGCTCAAAATGGCGTTTTCCCACGCTTCCCTTCTTCTCCGCTGCGGCTCAAAATGGCGTTTTCCCGCGCTCTCCCTTCTTCTCCGCTGCGGCTCAAAATGGCGTTTTCCCGCGCTCTCCCTTCTTCTCCGCTGCGGCTCAAAATGGTGTTTCCCACACTCTCCCTTCTTCTCCGCTGCGGCTGCTCGGCCCTTGAACACCGGCTGCGCTCTGCGCGTTCTACCCTCTCTCTTCTCCCGTCGATGCCATTCGGTCCTGAACACCGGCTGCGCCCTGTGTGCTCTACCCTCTCTCCTCTCCCGTCGACGCTGCTCGGCCTTTTCTGTGCCATCGGTCAGCTCTAGCCGCCGCTGTCCGGGAAGGGTCTGCGCCATACCTGTTGCCAGCCCGTTTCGCTGGACCACCATGACTGGAGAACCAAGCCCAGCTCTCAACAGCCTCCCCTGCGATGCTCAATCTCTGCTGGATGACTGGGCGGTTGCTCATGGTCGACGCCCGTGCTTCTGGCCTCAACTTTCTTCCACTGTTCTCCAGGAGCGAATCCCTGGGAGGTAATGCAGAGTTGCAGGTAGGTTCGAATCTGCCTCGTCGCCACTGTTAGATCTGTGTATTTTTGATGTTGTGTGTCCTTCAATAACTAGACACGAGACTGCAGGAACAATCAACAGGTATTTACTGGATGAGGGTTACTCTAAAACTAAACGTACAGATCCCTACTCAGGGTTTATATACAGGTGTGGTCACTGCCGGTACTACAGTATGCAGGAGCTGTAAAAAGTAGTTCTCCCCTTAAAGGTAAATACACTATACTTTTCTGTAATGTTCACATGAGAATTAAGATGTAGAGCAAATATTATTGAAAATGTGTGGGATAGCACATGGTCACATAAGTGAAAGGTCTCTCTATCATCCAATCAGAAGCCAAAAAATTCATTCAGAACCCAAAATGGCCACCTGTTACATAATTTGCATCATTATCCTGACCAACATTCCTCCCCAAACAACAGCAGCAAAAACAGATGAATGGAACTCGGGGGAGAGACCTCTGAGTGCATTTTCTGCTACTCCTTCTATGCCATTCCAACCAAAGGCCTGAAAAGCTGCTTTTCAAGGTTATGGAGGGTCTACAAGTCAAGGGGCTATCTTCCCATGCAAGTTTTCTCCATTTTGTTATGTGCAGTCTTCTCCTGAAAACAGAGAAGCAGAGGTGAGAAGTTCAAATTTTCAGGGCAATGTATACAATAATGCTGAAGTGTCACTGTGCAGCCCATACTGGGTGTGATTGCATGCTCCTGTTTATCATACAGCTACATTCAGCAGGAAAAATATGAATGCAAACTAGTGTCACCGTTACTCCAGCCGCATTTTAAAAAAAGCCTCAGTAAATCCTGGAACTCAATTTGCAACAAAAATAAGTGCCAATTTACAGCTGAAGTTCCACCTGTTCTCATTTTTGGGCTGCCTCGATTTAGGCAGCTCCTGCTCCTGCCGACCCCTCTCTTGAATTAGACTCAAGGTGAAAGTTATGTTATGGTGGTGGATAACGTCATCTGTTGCAACATTACCTATTCTTACCCTCAGATGCTACACCTTGTGTGCTGCTAGGAATGAAAGAGAATGAGAATCCAAGGGAGGGAGGGAGGAAAGAGAGCTATAAGTGGCAAGTTGAGGTTGTATCTATAATTGTACCCAATCACTCAAAAGTCACTGCTACCAACCACAATTTGGATTGTTTTCAGTACTCCTGTCCCTCAGAGTTTCTATAGGCTAGATGTTATGGAGCTGTCGGCAGCTGCTCCTTATTGAGAATTATAGCTTCATTCTTTGCCCTCATACTGCCATTTTCATCTCTGGTACATGCCCAGTGACCATGGAATACTATTACATGATGCCTACCAGCTTGCTAGAAGCTTTTCACAAAGATAGGGCACTTCAGGATAACACTGCTTCATTGACTCCAACTTCACAACTGTTGAGTAACAAGTTATTGATGAGCACTTTTACTTTGGGTAGATCAGTAATCATTTATTAGTGGCATCCCTCTAATGGTGTGTGGGGAGGTGGGGGGGGCGCAGGGGACAGGAGGTTGCTTGAAGCTGTTTCTGATGGCATTTTCCCAATGCTACACTATTGACTTGTACAAAATAAGACTTACAGTTAAGATGCAACCCTTCACACCTAGTTACAATAGCAATAGGCTGGCCCCTTACATCACTGCATTATCTAGGGTTTGTGTCACTGCAAAGGAACATAACATGCACCAGCTATCAGATCACATTGCAGAAAACGAGTTGCAGACAAAAATAACTTGGTCTTTACATACACTATCTACGTTCTTACAATTGAAAAGATGAAAGATATATCACGGTACACTGTCAAGTACGATATATAGGGCTATTCATCGATCCTGCAGTTCCAGTGAGGAGTGTGGGGTTAACATAGAGCTACAACACTGAAGCACCAATTCTCTGACCCACAACTGCACACTGGAAGTTTGGGATCAGTTAATTTATCCGCGAACCTCCACAAGACAACACAACTTGTGAGCAGCAAAGTTAGCTCAAGAGTAAAACTGACCAGAGCGCCTTCTATTTATACCACATATTTGCTGTGAGGATGTGGGCAGGGCTGACAAGGCCGCATTTGTTGCCTATCCCACGTGGCCTTGTGAAAGTGTTGGTGGCCTTCTTCTTAAAGGAATTGCTTTACAACTGAGTGGTTTATTCGGGCATTTAAGAGGGCATTAAGAGTGAACCAAAGAGTGTAGAATTGGTGTTACTTGCAGGCCAGGCCGAGTAGGGGTGTTTCTCCCTTCTTTGAAGGATTAATGAGGTAGTAGTATTCTTATGACAGTTTTCAGGATTACTTTTTCTGGTGTTAGCCCACAATTTACTAAATTTCAGAACTTGCCATGGTAGGATTTAAACTCAGGCCACTCTCTCCACAGATGCTGCCTGACCTGCTGAGTATTTCCAGCGTTTTCTGTTTTTATTTCAGATTTCCAGCATCCGCAGTATTTTGCTTTTGTATTAGTGTTTAATTCGCTGCCACCTCTCTTCTAGGAATGCTCACCTTGAAGAAGTTCTGCTCTTCTCTCCGACGGGATTTCCGTTTGTCTCTTTAAAAAATTGTTCCATCTCCAGCTTTTTCCAGTTCTGACGAAGGGTCATCGACCTGAAACGTTAACTCTTGTTTCTCTCTCCACAGATGCTGCCTGAGTATTTCCAGCATTTTCTGTTTTTATTTCAGATTTCCAGCATCTGCAGTGTTTTGCTTTTGTTTTAAACTCAAGCCTTCTGGGTTACTAGTCCAGTACCATAACCACTACACTAACATACAAGTGTGTGCTTTCCGATATTAAAATCATCGTCATTGATAAAAGTAAATGGTTTGGTAGTGAGGGCTGAATTAGCTTTTTGTGTGTGGGTAGTTAACACCACTGGGCGACACTGTCACGCTGTGTACCGGCGCGGTCCCAGGCCTACCTGTAATAAAGATGCCAGGCCGTAGTTCACAGTAGCTACAGAGGGCGCTGGGGCTTGGGTGCTGGCCTCCTCCCCCTGCTCCATCAGCAGCATGTAGCTGAGCTAGTGTGGCCTCCACCTCTGTGGGCCTTGGGTTGCTGTAGTAGCCAGTTACACAGCTTCTGCAGTACGTCTCACACACAAATTGTGTTCGTGCTTGTTGGTGTATGATGCATCCAACATAGTTCTTCCCCTTGCATTTCATTTTTCTGCGAGAAAATTTTGCCTTCTTTTTCTTTCTCTTCTGTCCTAAAGATTCTTCCCCTTCTCCTCTCCCGCTTCTCGTTGTCCTGTCTTCCTTTCTGAGTTACCTCAGCCCCCATCTTAACTTGCTCTTGACTTTCAGTATTGTTTATTTTCTGTGCAACCTTTTTCTTCTTCTTGGTTTGTTTGTCTATTGTGCTTGCATTTGCATGTGTTTCTTTTCCATTGTTGGTTTGATGGTGCTTCCATTGCCCAGGTTCTGGACAACTGTCTATGGTTGGCATCTTGCTGCTTTCTGCCCAATTGGCATGTCTGTCGATCTTCCCCGCCTTCACCTATGACACTCGTATCCCACTCAGGTCCCAGAAGGTGTCCTACCCTCACTTCTTCCCCTGTCTTAAAATCACCCGCACAGCCTCAAGCGGTATTGTTATTCACTCCCGTGTATAAAATTGTTTACTATTCCAAAGTCAGCGCAGGGAATAGAAAAAAAGCTCCACTGCCGCTGTGTTGTCAGACTGCTTGTCTGATATCCAGGCCTTTATGAAATGAAATTTCCTCCAATTAAATATAGCAAAGACCGATTGTATTGAGCCCCCGCCACAAATTCTGTTCTCTAGCCATCGATTCCATCCCCGTCCCTGGCCAATCTCTCAGGCTTAACCAGATGGCAACCTCCGCATCCTCTTTGACCCTGAGCTGAGCTTCTGATCCCGTAACTTCTCCATCACAAAGACTGCCTACTTCCATCTTCATAACATCACCAGTGTCCATCACTGCCTCAGCCCATCTGTTTCTGAAACCCTCATCCATGCTTTTATTACCTCCAGACTCAACTATTCCAATGCTCTCCTAGCCAGATTCCCATCTTCCACCCTCCATAAAGTTTAGCTCACCCAAAACTTTCCTGCCTACACACTAACTCATATCAAGTCTTGTTCACCCATCACCCCTGTGCTCGCTGACCTAGATTGGCTCCTGGTCCACCAACACCTCGATTTTAAGGTTCTCATCCTCATGTTCGAATCTCTCCATGGACTCGCCCCTTCCTATCTCTGTAACCTCCTCCAGCCCTACAACCCTTCAAGAGCTCTGTGTCCCTCCAATTCTGGCCTCTTGTGCATGTTTGGTTTCTTCAACTTTGGACTCCTGTGCATCCCCCATTGCTTGCACTCCATCATTGGCAGCTGTGCCTTCAGTTGCCTAGGCCCTAAGGGGGAAAAATTGGTGATCGTCAGCAAAGCAGTCGGTGTCACGGCCAGCTGCCGTTACCGGCAGCCCGAAATGGCCGCAGCGCTAACTGGCCTAAATTGGTGTGGGGGGCATGGTGGTAGGTGGCACAACACTAACCTTAGGTGCAACGCCATCCTGGTGGCATTTCACAAGGGATCCGGGACCAATTCGTAGTCCTGGTGCAGTGTTGCTGCTACCCCGAGCGCCTGTGTGCTCGCAATGTATTGTGGGCCATGAGAAGCTCTGAAATTTAAAGGGGCCATGCACATTGAAGCAAGGCAAAATAAAATGCACTGATTCAATATATTTTTCAGCCCTTTCTGTCATTTTACAAATATTCAATATTTAAAAGAAGTTCAAAATGTGATTATTCTACTCTTAAAGTTGAATTGCCTTCCTAAACTCAACAAATTGGAAAACTGCTCCAGCACTAACACAAATGGCTCAGCAAGCCAGGGAAAGGGCACCCAGGGTCTCGCACGCAGCACTCCAGCTTTGTGCAGGGGTCAACACTGCAAGACCACTGCAAAACCCACAGGGGCAAGGAGGCCCTCCAGAAAAAAACAATGTGGGAGTACATCACTAAGGCCACACTGCCAGCAGTGTCGCCCCACCACCTGGCTCCAGTGCCCAAAGAAGCTTCATGACCTCAGACCACTGGTCAAGGTCAGTGAATGCATCTTCAAAAGCCGTCTCCTCCCAACTGCACCATTAGCCTCACACACTGCTCAATGCAGGACCCCCAATCACTCACCTACCAACAATCTGCACAAATGACAAGGCACTTCTACCATTCCTAGCATCACCTCACCCCTTGGAGGAGATGGAGCTGGCCATTCTTAGCAGGGGAATGGCTGAGCCCTTGGCCAGTGGCTGGGCTGAAAGGATACAAGATGCGGGTATCCTCGTACGTTATCCCCCTTTTTGGCATGCACCTCTAGGCTTCCCACTCTCCTGTCAGCACAACTTCATCCTTCTGCCTTCCTCATTTCACTGCCCAGCCAGTGGGACCGCAGACAGATGATTCCATCCGGATATCCCGGCCACAAAGGGGCTGTCTGGGATGTCTCCTTCCGTCTGATTCCTCCTCTTCAGCTTCCTCCTCTTCTGTGTCTTCCTCTTCCCTCTGCAAGCGGATGCTGTAAATGTGAAATGACAGCATAAGATGCTGCAAATTCTCAGTTAGTCAGGCAGCATGTTGACCTGAGACGTGAACTCCACGGATGTAGCGTGACCTGCTGAGTATTCGCAGTATGTTCTGTCTTCTCAAAGGCGTTCACTTACCATCCGAGCCCTTGCAAGCATCCAACAGCACTCCCAAAACACTTAAACAACTTTTCACATATATTGCAGCAAGCCACCACTTCAATAAAATCCCAAAAAACTATTCAAACTCACCTGATTGATGTGTGTGTCCCTTTAACAGCTGCAGATATCACCCCTGTCAGTGTCTGTCAGTCTGCTTGCACGGCAGGTTAACCTGGCGTGCTTAGGACCCAGCGCTGAATTGAGCGCTAGGGTCGAAGTTCGTGTAGGTGACGTTAAGTCTGCATTGCATGCCGACTGACATCACCACGCCGCCATTTTTTTTTTACAAGACGCTGCCAGTAAGAGGCCCACGCATATGGTGGCCGCCATTTTTTTGAGAATTGCTGGCGCTAACAGCTGGCGGTAAGAATATGAATTTCTTGCCCTGAGCTTTGGAATTCCCTCCTAAACCTCTCCACCTCTCTCTCCTCCTTTACTACACTCCTTAATACCTACCTCTTTCACCAAGCTTTTGGTCACTTGTCCTAATGTCTCCTTCTTTGGCTCAGTGTCAATTTTTGTTTGGTTATGCTCCTGTGAAGCACCTTGGCATGTTATAGGCACTATGTAAATCCAAGTTATTATCTTCTGATACAACTCTATGTTATTTTCAGCACCAGATACCTGTAGCTGGAATCTGCACCATTGACCAATTAGTTCTGGGCTATTTTAGCCTCCGAAAGGGTGAAAGTCAGTATTAAGCCAGGTACAACAGAGACTAAAGGAATGATCCTGTGCTTCCACATAAGTGTGTAGCCTGTGATTTTTCCAGCCAATCGTGGGCTTGGTGCTGATGATTTCTCCCCATGCACTCACTGCGAGAGTCACTCCACAGTGGGAGCGTGGGATCGGCCCTGAAGTATCTCCTCTGATGTCTGATCCACCCTTCGATCGGATGATCCCATACTGGACCTCACCAAATATAACTGTTCAAATGACATTGAAGGCGTGCTAATTTGACAGGACCTGCCATAAAGGACACCAAATCATAACTTTAGTTGTGGATTCAGTCTTAAATCTTAAATATACAATAAGCAACTTTAGCATAATGATTCACAGTGCTGCAATTCATTTGTATTCTCCCATACTGTATAATTACATGTAACTAAGCGGTATTAATCCTGACCCTATAAGTTTTGAAGAAATCATCTTCCAGTTTTGATACAGTTCTGCATCCTCCAACTGTTAACAATTGTAGCAAAAGTCAGTGTAAGTCCAAGATGTGATTTACATTTTCGGTAAAATTATCAACAGGAACAATTTTACCTTCCAAGTGACATCACTCTTTAATACTGATATGTAATCAGACACTTACCCTAATTCTGAGCTCTAATCTTCTCGCTTGTGTACGCACCAGATGTCGTGACAATGAATTGTCAGGAGATAATAACAGAAGAGGTCAATAAAAATGCAAATTGCTCTAAAGTTTCTAAATGTTGTAAAATAGAAGTGACTCACTTGCAAGCACGATTCGATACTACACTCTTTTTGATAGCAATAAGTAAAACATGTGAAAACTTTAGCTGTGATAATTATTCAGAGCTAACAAGTATTTACAGTGTTACTCCATTCAGAATCCAATATATGTATACTATTGTAACAACTTTATATATGTGCGCACACTTCAGATCTTTTCCCAGGCACCTCTGGAGGCAAGAACACCAGAGCAGCAATGCAAATGGATGCCTCTGGCAGTGTGGCGCTATTTTGGTGGGCTCAAGTAAACTCCGTGGCAGCCCATTGTACAGGACCCTAATGTGGTTTCTTCATCAATGCTCTTACAATCTTTCCACAACCATCGGTGGATGTTTGTTGGCCAGAAATGAAAATTGCTACTCACAACTGTTCAACAACTGCACAGGCTAAATCTTCAGAGTGCTGTTGACACCACTGTTTCAGCCAATGAATTGAAGGCGAGGCAGGACTTACGGCAGGACTCACAGTCTATTTTACAGCAAGCAAAGTCTATTTACTCAGCAAACAGAGTCTGCTTAAACAGAGCACTACAGCAAACAGCCTACAGGATCTATTTAAAAGGAGTCACTATGTATGACCAAAACTACAGCAACATCTGATAAAAGCAGGGTGATTTCTCCAGCAAAATGCAGTGAATGGAGGATGGTTACACACAAATTATGTGTGTAAAATCAATCCCAGTCACTTACATGAGCGCTGTCTCCAGGCGTGACTAACAGGGGAATTACCCAATCATCTCCATTCTGGCCGGGATTAGAGGTGTCACTATATGTAGCCCTAAATCTTACAAGTGTGCAGTTGTTTGTCTATTGTTGCTGGTGCTATAGAACCTGCTGTGCTGTGTAAACAGCTAAGACTAATGCAGAACCCCTTCAAATAAAAGGCATTCTGTAATGTAAATGTTACGTTAGTTTTTTTTAATTAGTTTATGGGATGTGGGAGTCGCTGGCAAGGCCAGCATTTATTGCCCATCCCTAATTGCCCTTGAGAAGGCGGTGGTGAGCTGCCTTCTTGAACCGCTGCAGTCCGTATGGTGAAGGTACTCCCACAGTGCTGTTAGGTAGGGAGTTCCAGCGACGATGAATGTTCGGCGATATATTTCTAAGTCAGGATGGTGTGTGACTTGGAGGGGAACTTGGAGGTGGTGGTGTTCCCATGCGCCTGCTGCCCTTGTCCTTCTAGGTGGAAGAGGTCACAGGTTTGGGAGGTGCTGCCGAAGAAGTCTTGGCGAGTTGCTGCAGTGCATCTTGTAGATGGTACACACTGCAGCCAACCAAGTACTTATAGAATCAGCATGAAAAAAGTTTTATGTTTAATTGCAATGATTTAACCAAATACATATGGAAACCAAATACATAACAAAACCAGATGTAGGAAACTAAGAAAAAAACATTGCTACACCAACGATTCATGTAGAGACCATTCAAATGCAGACTGCAGTAATTTTGTCCCACTTATATTTTTCTCCCCCATCTTGGTTAATAAAAATGTGTGACGTGCAGCCACATCAGATGCACTTGGTTTTTGGACTATTTCCAATGCTAACTGACATGCTTTATCTTCGAAAGAGTTTATTAAAGCTAGCAGAAAGGAAATAGTAATTCAATTAAAAAAAGGAATATACAGGGTGTCTGAGGCACAATCCTATGACTGTAAAATTAATCTTTCTTCATGCTATGCATAGAAGTCAAAAGAATATCAATCGTTGCAGGGGAACTAAGGATAATGTCACTGCTGGGCACAGAATTCAGCTCTGGATTCTTATTGATTGTCGGCGTTGACTTACGGGGTAACCTGATTATAATATTTTCTTTTCTTATGTTGTGAAGTTGTATTGAAGGTCACCTGTGACAAGCCCACAGCAATCCTAATAATGTGTTACTGAAATAGACTTGAGTCTCCATTAGGTGGCCACCTATCTGTAAAGACCACCTGAAGTCAGCCCCAATAGTAATCATTATAGACAGGTTTGACTGTAATTGTTTTGCCCTTCCAACTATCACAACTCCTCCTGGCAGCATGTGAATTTTTTAAAGATCTGAAAGCGAGATACCACAACAATGTATTCAAGAACAGCAAAGCCATTGCAGGTCAGTTCCATCCCAGACTATAAGCATGTGGTTTTACAGACTATAGAAATTAAATAGCTTTGGTTTTCCCCCCCGCACTGCACAGGGAATTAAGTGAAACGGCAGTCTTTGTCTCAGTGCTCTGTCTCTCACGGAGGCAATGGACTAAACACCTGTAAAGGAAATAGAAAATCACTCAGGTTTGAATTAAAAACAAATAAAAGGAGGTTGGAATTTTTCTCTGTCCATTAATTAAGAAAAACTTGAGAATTTCTCGAAGAACTGGCAGACGATGACAGGTTGAATTTCGTGAACTCTCAGTGTGAGTGATGAAAATACTAATTGTGCATCAGATTGTAATATTTTAATGTTTATTCCAGACCTATGTATTGAATAAGGAGCAAATGCACAACCTGCCACATATGACCTCATAACTAGCAGCACTCAAAGGTCAGAAACAGAACTATTTTATTATCATAGAATCGTAGAATTGTTACAGCACAGTAGGAGGCCATTCCGCCCGTCGAGCCTGTGCCGGCTCTCTGGAACAGCACTTCAGCTAATCCCACTCTCCCGCCCTTTCCCCGTAGCCCTGCAAATGTTTTTTTTTTCAGGTACTTATCCAACTCCCTTTTGAAAGTCGTGATTGAATCTGCCTCCACCACCCTTTCAGGCATTGCATCCAGATCCTAACCACTCACTGAGTAAAAATGTTTTGCTTATGTCACCTTTGGTTCTTTTGCCAATCACCTTAAACCTGTGTCCTCTGGTTCTCGACCCTTCTGCCAATGGGGACAGTTTCTCTCTATCTACTCTGTCCAGACCCGTCATGATTTTGAACACCTCTATCACATCTCCTCTCAACCTTCTCTGCTCTAAGGAGAACAACCCCAGCTTCTCCAGTCTATCCACAAAACTGAAGTCCCTCATCCCTGGAATCATTCTTGTAAATCTTTTCTGCACCCTCTCTAAGGCCTTCACACCCTTCCTAAAGTGCGATGCCCAGAATTGGACACAGTACTCTAGTTGAGGCCGAACTAGTGTTTTATACAGGTTCATCATAATTTCCATGCTTTTGTACTTTATACCTCTATTCATGAAGCCCAGGAGCCCGTAAGCTTTTTTAACTGTTTTCTCAACTTGCCCTGCCACCTTCAACGATTTGTGCACATATACCCCTTGGTCTCTCCGTTCATGCATCCCCTTTAGGATTGTACCATTTAGTTTATATTTAGGGGGAAAAATTCGGTTGATTAGCGCCTCCCATTAGCGCCTGAAGAGGACACTAACGGGGCACAAAGCGGCTAGCGCCCGGGCGCGGCGATGTTTGCGCCGCTTGCAAAATTGGCCAGACATTTTGCAGCGACGCTAAACACTACCGCCACGATCTCCTGCGCCCGCAGATTGTGACGTCAGTCGAGCGTGCAATGCCACAGTAGCGCCCCGGACTGGATATTGAGTGGCGCCCCCTGCCTTTCCACCTGCCGCTAGCAATGACAGGTAGAGGGGAATGTTTTGCAGTTGGGAAGGGGCTGGGGGAGTGCTATTTAAAGGTGACCTCTTCCTGCCTTTTTTTGTCGGCGACATTTTTGCACCACACATTCTAAGAGAGAGATTCTGAGAGAGAGAGAGAGAGAGACTTCTGGAGAGATTCAACGCTGTGTGAAGGAATTTTGGGTACTGAGCAGCACTTTACAGGTTCTTTTTGATTTGACCTTCCTTGCATCGATTTAGAAGAGACTATGGGGGCTGCACTGATTCGGGGCATCGTCCTGCACCTGCAGAATCGGAGGCATCAGTGATGCAGAGAGAGAGTGGCAAACATGGCCAGAGGGAGGAGGGCCAACAGGCCTGTGCACAGGAGACCTTACCCTCCCAGGGTATTCCGGGAGCAATTCTCCTACATTCATTTGTCTGAGGAGCAGTGTTTGCTCAGGCTGCGCTTCAGCAAGGAGGTGGTCACTGAGCTCTGCCACCTGCTGCAACCAGATCTGCAGCCTCAACTGAGGACCAGGACGTCTCTGTCGGTGGCAGTGAAGGTCACAGTGGCTCTGAATTTTTATGCCACCGACTCCTTTCAAGCATCTACTGGGGACATCGCCAAAAACTCCCAGTTCACTGTCCATTGCTGTATCTGGGAGGTGACAAATGCCCTCTATAAAAGGAGACGCCAGTACATCTCTTTCCCCATGACCTGGGCCAAACAGCATGAATGCGCATGTGGCTTTGCTAGGATAGCGGACTTCCCCATGGTGCAAGGCGCCATTGACTGCATGCATGTGGCATTGCAGGCACCGCATGAAAATGCAGAGGTTTTCCGAAACCGCAAGGGCTACCACTCCTTAAATGTCCAGTTGGTCTGTTCGCTCATATTCGCCATCAATGCCCATTATCCTGGCAGCAGCCACGATGCTTTCATCCTGCACCAGACTGGAGTGCCAGACCTTTTCCAGGCACCGCATCACCCAAGTGGATGGCTCCTTGGGGACAAGGGTTATCCACTCTGCACCTGGCTGATGACACCACTCCGTAACCCCAACACCCCTGCCGAGCTGCAATATAATGAGAGCCATATCACCACCAGGCACATAATTGAGCAGACGATCAGCGTGCTCAAGCAACGGTTCCGCTGTCTGGACCACTCAGGAGGACCCCTGCAGTACTCTCCTGAGCACGTCTCCCTCTTCATAGTTGTATGCTGCATGCTTCACAACCTGGCAATCCTGAGGGCCCAGCCAATGCCACCAGGGATTGGTGCACCACCTGAGGAGGAGGAGGAAGAGGAGGAGGAAGAGGACAAGGAGGATGATCAGCAGCAGCACCAAGGTGAGAGGGAGGCACAAAATGTTGCTGCTGCAAGGGCCATCCATCAACGGCTGATAACAAGCCGCCTCTAGGCCCCTACTCAGAAGATGGTTTCTGGCATGGAGAACAACATCATGGAAAGCAACCCGCACCCCCTGTTGCCGGCCAAAGTTGCAATGATTCTAAAGGCCAAAAATTTAAATTTTGAATACAACAACTTTTTTATTTAACAAACTCTGTGTGTGTCATTTATTCAGGACAAACAATTAGAAACAAACACAACAAATCATGAACTAACAGAACTCGTTCTCACAATCTGGAGAAAAACGCAAAATCAGTAAACAAATGTAATCAGACGAACCTCGACCTTTACTACAAACATTCCCACCATTTATTTAGACCTCCTACTGTTTGCTCTTTGAGGGTGATCCCCATTCCCTGCGCAGTTCCCCCCTTCTCACCCTACTGCTCCTTGATAATGGGGCCCCAGTGGCTGCAGCAAGGTTGGTGGAATGTCAGATGCTGCGTCTACAGATGCCCTTGAAGGATGCCCTCGACCAGCTCTGGGCCTGGAGGGCCCGACTGCAGACTTCACCAACTCTGCACGGGCGGCAGCAGTCTGGGCTGGCTATGTTGCAGGCGGTGGCAAGTGCAATGGGGAAGTGCCAGTGGTGGGAGCAGGAATGCTGTCATCCTGAGAGAGGACAGCACCTCCCTGCTCGCCCGACACACTGGCACTCCCACGGGGCAGAACCTCAGCATCCAGCGCAATCTGCTGGAGCACAGATTGCTGGCCTGCTGCGGCACTTTGAGAGCCCCGGGGCAATGTGTTCGAACCAACAATGATGGCAGCTGTAAGTGCTTGCGTGACATCAATCTGAGACTGCATGAGAGCCGTCTGAGATTAGATGGCAGCCAGCGACTGAACTGCAGCACTAAGCCATTGCGTTGTGTCGGCCTGTGCAGCAGCGGAGTGCTACACACTCCTTGCCAGTCCATCAATGCTTTCGGGTACCCTTTCCATTGCACCCATGAGCTAAGTGTGCATGCTCAAGGCCTGGCTATTCATTTCAGCGATGAGCCGCTCCTCCTCTGCGTCCAGTGCAGCAGGACTCGCTTGCCTACTCGCCCTCCGGGGAGATGGCCCCTGAGCTTTCCTGCCCCCATGGCGTTGCTGCAGCCCGCTGGGTCCCCTCCAGGGAAGGCGTGGTCCCAGTGTGGTCATGGTCTCCCTCGGGAGACGCAGGCGGTGAGGCTCCGGCTTTCTCTTCCTCCTTGTCTAGGGTGTCGCTGCCACTGGTTGGTTGAGGGAGAGGCTGCTCAGCTGGTGGTTCTGAAAGCAGGGAGGTACAAGAGTGGCTTTGGCATCAGGACAGGGGGGCAGTAAGGGAGCAAGGACTGGAGACATTTAGTAAGTTGGATTGAAAGTGTAAAAGGCTGGTGTTGTGAGGGGCAAGTGGAATGAGAGAGGAGAGAAAGCTGATGAACTTACCATTGCTGTCCCCAAGGGGGTCGACCTCTCCAGCGGCCACGGCACTTATCACCTGGCTGGCAACGATCCTGTGCACACGTGCCTCCAAATCGCTGAGGGTCTGCAGCTCAGCCAGCCCTCCACCCGCCCATTGCTGCTGGCACCTGTTGTGAGATAGCTTGGCCTGCAAGAAAAAGGACGGCATCTGAGTGAATGTGCAGCCATGTCCTTGCCTGATGTGCCTCCCATAGTTGAATAGCCCATAATGTATGCTAGGTGTGGAATGTGCATGTGTGATTTATGAGATGGCCATAGGTCTTGGATGAATGTCGGGCATTTGGAGTTTTTAAACCCTCTGGGCACTGAGTGAAGTTGAGATGGAGGGATGTAGAGGTATTGAAAAGCAGCCACTCACCCTGAACACCTGAGTGAGGTCATTGAACTTCTTCCGACATTGGGTGTGGGTCCTGGGCACCACCTCCCTCCACACTCTTCTATATTCGCGTGGCAATGGCCTCCTGCCACTCGGTGGGTAGAATACTCTCCTTCGGTGCTCCACTGCGCCAACCAGAGCCACCAAGGCCCGGTCGCTGAAGCGCTGAGCTCGTTCCCTGGGCCTCTCCATTCTTCTTTCCAGCAGAATTGAAGTTCAGGTCTGTCCAGGCTGAGATTCAAGGCTGCAATGAGCAGGGTGTGGCTGGAGAGCAAGATCGACCCTCCCCTTTAAGAACTGGCCGGCGCCAGTGTGTCTGTGTCCCATTGCTAACTGACATCACCTGAGCTTCATCAGCGCTCTGAGGTAACGCCTCGCTCCTTGGTGTTAGCGCCTTAAGAGAGGTGTGTACCGCCTGATTTAGCATTCAAATCACCTCCAGGAGCGATAGAAGCCAAGTTTGCAGTCGGAGGCAATAATTAGCGCCAGGCGCTAAACTTTGCGCCAAGCCGATAATTGCGCCCCAAACGGGGCGATACCAAATTTCTCCTCCTAAGTCTCCTCATCCTTTCTGCCAAAATGTATCACCTCACATTTTTCTGCGTTAAATTTCATCTGCCACATGTCCGCCCATTCCACCAGCCTGTCTGTGTCCTCTTGAATTCTATCACTATCTCCCTCATTGTTCACTATACTTCCAAATTTTGAGTCATCTGCAAATTTTGAAATTGGGCCCTGTACACCCACATCCAAGTCATTAATATATATCAAGAAAAGCCGTGGTCCTAGAACCGACCTCTGGGGAACACCACTGTATACCTTCCTCCAGTCCGAAAAACAACCGTTCACCACTATTCTCTGTTTCCTGTCACTTAGCCACTGTCTCATTTATTCCATGGGCTTCAGCTTTGCTGGCAAGCCTATTATATGACACTATGTCGAACCCCTTTTGGAAATCCATGTACACCACGTCAACCGCATTGCCCTCATCAACCCTCTCTGTTACCTCATCAAAAAACTCAATCAAGTTGGTTAAACACGATTTGCCTTTAACAAATCTATGCTGGCTTTCCTTAATTAATCTACACTTGTCCAAGTGACTGTTAATTTTGTCGCTGATTATTGTTTCTAAAAGTTTCCCCATGACCGAGGTTAAACTGACTGGCCTGTAGTTGCTGGGTTTATTTTTACACCCTCTTTTGAACAATGGTGTAACATTTGCAATTCTCCAGTCCTCTGGCACAACCCCTGTTTCTATGGCCAGTACCTACGCGATTTCTTCCTTTACTTCCCTCAGCTTCCTAGGATGCATCCCATCTGGTCCTGGTGACTTATCTACTTTAAGTACAGCCAGCCTTTCTAGTATCTCGTCTTTAACAGTTTTTATCCCATCCAGTATCTCCTCTACCTCCTCCTTCACTGTGTCTATGGCAGCATCCTCTTCCTTGGTGAAGACAGATGCAAAGTACTCATTTAGCGCCTCAGCCATAGCCTCTGCCCCCATGCGTAGGTCTCGTTTTTGGTCCCTAATCGGCCCCACCCCGCCTCTTACTACCCGTTTGCTATTTATATGCCTATAGAAGACTTTTGCATTATCTTTTATGTTAGCTGCCATTCTATTCTCATGCCATCTCTTTGCCACTCTTAATGGCCCAGAAATTCCGGTCTCCACGGGTGAGTACGTATGGGGTACTCACCCATAAGCCCAATGGAAGTGCCGGTTTCGTGCATGCACTGCGCATGCATGGGAAACCGGCACTTCCGTTCCCCTGAAAGAAGGGGTTCAGAGGTCGAACGCGTGCGCAGAAGAGGCTGCGCGTGCGCATCGAACTTACATTTTTTTTGCAGGTTTTCCCGGGAGGGTAAGTCTCCAGAAGTTACACATATAAAAAGCAGTTGCAAGGCCTGCTTTTTACAAGGTAAGTGGTGAATTAATTAAATTTAAAACATTTTTTCCACAAGTTTATTATTTTTAAATACTTTAAAGAAAGGTAAGTTTATTTTTAGTCCCGTTAGAAAATAAAATTATTTTTTTCAAAAATTTAAATTATTGTTTAAAATAGTTATTTCATGTAATTTATAGTTTATTTAAAAAATGTGATGTTTTTTAAAATTTATTTGAAGATTTAGTGATGTTTTAGGGCTTATAGTATTTATAAGTTTGACAGGTCTTCCTGTCAAACTTATGAATGAAGCATTCCCTGCTACCATTGGCTCTCCATGGCCCACGTGATCCCAGGGCATGCATCGAACTAACTGTGCCCCTGGGATATGCAAGCACTACGCACCGGCAGTTGGAGGAGGTCCAGGATTGCAATTCCACGTGGGCCCACAGCTCAACGGCCGGCGTGCAAGGTAAGTGCAGGTCGGGGGCTTACAACCGCGGGAAGCCACCGTCCCGAATTTCTGGGCCATTTTCTTTTTCACTTCTCCTCGGAACTTTCTATATTTAGCCTGATTCTCAGATGTATTCTCGATCTGACTTCTGTCATACGCACTCTTTTTCTGGTTCATCTTACTCTCTGTCTCTTTCGTCATCTAGGGAGCTCTGACTTTAGTTGCCCTATCTCGACTCTGCCTGAACTAGTTCCTCTTTGAAGGCAGCCCATTTTTCCACTGCAGTTTTGCCTGCCAATCTTTGATTACAATTTACCCGGGCCAGATCCGTTCTCATCCCACTGAAATATAGAGACGTGGTTGCAAGGTGACCAAGGCTGGAAACTGAATATTCAGGGGTATTTGCCTTTTCGTAAGGATAGGCAGAAAGGAAAAGGAGGTGGTGTAGCTCTGTTAATAAGGGATGAGATCAATGCAGTAATGAGAAACGATATTGGCCTCGAAGATCAAGACGTAGAATCAGTTTGGGTGGAGATAAGAAATAATAAGGGTAAAAAGTCACTGGTGGGAGTGGTCTACAGGCCCCCAAACAGTAGCCACACTGTAGGACAGAGAATAAATCAAGAAATAATAGATGCTTGTAAGAAAGGTATGGCTATAATCATGGGAGATTTTAATCTTCATATTGATTGGACAAAACAAATTGGCAAAGGTAGACTTGAAGAAGAGTTTTTAGAGCGTGTACGGGATGGTTTCTTGGAACAATATGTTGTGGAACCAACCAGGGAGAAGACTATTTTAGATCTGGTAATGTGTAACGAGGCTGAATTAATTAATGATCTCGAAGTGAAGGATCATTTTGGGAAGAGTGATCATAGCATGGTAGAATTTCAAATTCAGTTTGAGGGTGAGAAAGCTAGGTCTCAAACTAGTGTCCTGAACTTAAATAAAAGGTCATTACAAAGGTATGAAGGCAGACTTGGTTAAAGTGGACTGGGAAAATATATTACAGGGTAAGACTGTAGAAAAGCAGTGGCAAACATTTAAGGAGATATTTCATAACTCTCAGCAAAGATACATTCCAGTGAGAAAGAAAGCCTCTAAGAGAAGGGTGAACCATCCATGGCTAACTAAGGAAATAAAGGATGGCATCAAATTGAAAACAAAAGCATACAATGAAGCGAAGAATAGTGGAAGGCCAGAGGATTGGGAAATTTTTTTAAAGCAACAAAGGATGACAAAAAAAATGATAAAGAGAGAGAAGCTAGCAAGAAATATAAAAACAGACAGTAAGAGCTTCTACAGGTATATAAAAAGGAAGAGAGCAGCTAAAGTAAATGTTGGTCCCCTAGAGGATGAGTCTGGGGAATTAATAATGGGAAACAGGGAAATGGCAGAGACCTTGAACAAATATTTTGTATCGGTCTTCACGGTAGAAGACACTAAAAGCATCCCAATAATGGATAATCAAGGGGCTATTGGGGTGGGGAGGGGACTAAAACAATCACTATCACTAGAGAGAAAGTACTAGGCAAACTAATGGGACTAAAGGTGGACAAGTCCCCTGCACCCGATGGCCTGCATCCTAGAGTCTTAAAAGAGGTGGCTGCAGCGATAGTGGATGCATTGGTTGTAATCTACCAAAATTCCCTGGATTCTGGAGAGGTCCCAGTGGACTGGAAAACCACAAGTGTAACACCCCTATTTAAGAAAGGAGGGAGACAGAAAGCAGGCCACTATCGACCAGTCTGTCATTGGGAAAATGTTGGAGTCCATCATTAAGGAAGTGATAGCAGGACATTTAGAGAATCATAATATAGTCAAGCAGAGTCAGCATGGTTTTATGAAAGGGAAATCATGTTTGACAAATTTGCTGGAGTTCTTTGAGGGTGTAGCGAGCAGGGTGGATAAAGGGAAACCAGTAAATGTCGTGTATTTGGATTTCCAGAAGGCATTCGATAAGGTGCCACATAAAAGGTTACTACACAAGATAAGAGCTCACGGGGTTGGGGGTAATATATTAGCATGGATAGAGGATTGGCTAACCAACAGAAAACAGAGAGTCGGGATAAATGGGTCATTTTCAGGTTGGCAGACTGTAACTAGTGGGGTGCCGCAGGGATCAGTGCTGGGGCCTCAACTATTTACAATCTATATTGATGACTTGGATGAAGGGACTGAGTGTAATGTAGCCAAATTTGCTGATGATACAAAGATAGGTGGGAAAGCAAATTGTGTGGAGGGTGCAAAGAATCTCCAAAGGGATATAGATAGGCTAAGTGAGTGGGCAAAAATCTGGCAGATGGAGTTTAATGTGGGAAAAATCGAGGTTATCCACTTTGGTAGGAAAAATAAAAAAGCAAATTATTATTTAAATGGGGAGAGAGTACAGAGGGATCTGGTGGCCCTTGTACATGAATCACAAAAAGTTAGCATGCAGGTATAGCAAGTAATTAGGAATGCAAATGGAGTGTTGGCCTTTATTGCAAAGGGAATGGAGTATAAAAGTAGGGAAGTCCTGTTACAACTGTACAGGGTGTTGGTGAGACCACACCTGGAGTACTGCGTAATGTTTTGGTCTCCTTATTTAAGGAAGGATATACTTGCATTGGAGGCAGTTCAGAGAAGGTTCATGAGGTTGATTCCGAAGATGAAGGGGTTGTCTTATGAAGAAAGGTTGAGCAGGTTGGGCCTATACTCATTTGAGTTCAGAAGAATGAGAGGGGATCGTATTGAAACATAAAAGATTCTGAAGGGCCTTGACAGGGTAGATGCAGAGAGGATGTTTCCCCTCGTGGGGGAATCTAGAACTAGGGGGCAGAATTTCAGAATAAGGGGGCACCCTTTTAAATCAGAAATGAGGAGGCATTTCTTCTCTCAGAGGGTCTCTAATCTTTGGAATTCTCTTCCCCAGAGAGCTGTGGAGGCTGGGTCATTGAATATATTTAAGGTGGAGATAGACAGATTTTTGGTAGGTAAGGGAGTCAAGGGTTATGGGGAGCGGGCAGGGAAGTGGAGTTGAGGCCAAGATCAGATCAGCCATGATCTTATTGAATGGTGGAGCAGGCTCGAGGGGCCAAATGACCTATTCCTGCTCCTACGTCATATGTTCTTATGTTCTTATATAAATTGGCCTTCCTCCAATTAAGTATTTTTACTCTAGATTGCTCCCTGTCCTTTTCCTTAGCTAATCTAAACCTTATGATACTATGATCACTGTTCCCTAAATGTTTACCTACTGACACTTGCTCCACTTGACTTACCTCATTCCCCAAAACCAGATCCAGCAATGCCCCTTTCCTCATTGGGCTGGAAGCGTGTTGAGCAAGAAGGTTCTCCTGAACACGCTTCAGAAATTCTTCCCCCTTTACACTATTACTTTCCCGGTCTATATTAGGATAGTTGAAGTCCCCCATTATCTCTACTCTATTAGGCTGTGCACCCAATGTAAAGCTGTCTGTAGTTTAGAAAGTACCATCATAAGACTATTAAAATGAAGCATTTGGGCTTGTAAAGGTGAATGAAGCATATAAAAATATCACTTATTACAAATAAAAGGTTCATGGATTAAGTACTTTAATCAAAGAGCACACTTCTTTTCACAGATACTTGGGGGGTAATTTTAACTGAACACGCTGGGTGAGAGACCCACAGGATTGGGTGGAACACCGGTTTTACACCCCGCCTAATATAACTCCCCATTGACTTCAATGGAGAGTAAAATTGGGCGGAGTGTAAAACCAGCATTGCACCCAAACTTGTCAGTTTCCCGATGGGCAGGTTAGCACTATGGCAACAGGGAGCCAATAATGGTTGTACTCCGACAATGTTAAAGTCCCATACTCAGGTTCACACCAGATGGGAAGTTACTGATCTCAACTGGATTGTTGGACACATCACCAAGCAGAGGTAAAATGCATTTCCATGAGGAGGGAAAACGTCAGCAGGGGTGTTACCTCAGTTGGTCAAAGAAAAACCTCGACAGAGGCTGAGGGTGTTCCATGGTTGTCCACCTGGCCTCTGAACAAGAATCCAAGGTAGCAATTTTCAAGTAGCTCCCGAAATGGGTACATGGTTGACAGAGCAGCCACTCCATCCATTCATACCAGCATGAGGCCCGAGCCATTTTGAAAGCCTGCACCTCATTAACATGCTGTTGGCAAGCTGCAGGTGCCAATCAGACACCCCACTGCTGCTCACTAGTTCTAGGGGGGAGGGCAGAAAATCGTCCGGCTTCCTCATTGAGTTGGCTACAAGCCGAGCCTGTGCAGGTGTGGAGGGGGGTGTGGAAGGAGGTAATCCCGGGGGGACTCGAACAGGCCGCAATGGCCAGAGAAATTTTGGAGTCCCAGAAGGAGCATGTTTAAGCAGCCACCTACTTGTTTCAGACAGTTGAGCTGCCTGCCATGTACAGGCCCACCTGAAAACTGCATCAAGCAGGACATAGGGCATTAATGGTAACCCACCCTCCTGATTTTCAGTTGCTGTCTGCCTGTATTTCAGATGAGAAAAGGGTGACTGGCAGTTGAAAATTGCCCCCTTAAATTCATTTTTTTTTAATGCTGTCAAAAATCACTAACCGCAAAGAACTTCTCAGCAGATGTGAGTTTGGCTCAAAAATTAAGGAGCTGTTTTAGATTTAGAGAGTGAAATTGGGTGCCTTTGCCCAAATGGTTTTGTAACTGGGTGTGACATCGACTCCCGCCATATTCGGCGGGAATTTTGTGGTGGCGCTACGGCGTTGCGCCCAGATCTCCGTCGCCCGGCGATCATGACATCACCGCCGTGCGCATCGCCTTGGTAGCACCCCGGATCCAAAATTGACTTCCGCCCCCTGCAGCAGCGTCAGTCAAAAACACCGACAGCTGCAGGAGGCGTGCATCGGGCCGCCGGCTGCTTCGGGGCGATGATTAAAGGTGGGGTGGCCGAGGTAAGTGGAAAAAAACTTACCTTTCCTGTTCTAGTTTTTTCGCGGGTTATTACCCGCAATTGATCAGCTCGGCTCTCTGCTTGAGTGCCAGGCTGATCGCGTGGGATCACGGCTGCCTTGGTGGTCCAGGTAGGTACTATTTAAATTTCAGAGCCTGCAGCGATGGCCCTTCCCTTCCCCAGTGTGCAGCGCTGCTGAAGTCTCCACCCCGCTCTCCAACTTTAGCGCCCTAAGAAGGAAGTGGAGCACTTGATTTAGCGTTCCACTTCCCTCTTGGGGCGCTAAAACTCAATTTAGCTGTTGCTAGTGCTCATTAGCGCCAGGCACTAAAGTTAGCGCCCAGGCGATGTTAGCATCCCAAAATGGTCGCTACTGAATTTTTCCCCCTTAATATTATATGTAGAATGCACTTATTTCTATTAATGTATTAAAAATGGTCCATCACCATATACAAATTTTGCACTGTAAGGCCTCAATATTAACCCCTCCACGATGGGCAGGAGAGGTTCGTTGGGGGGGTGGGAGGGGTGGTGTTAAAGACTTAAATACAAGTATCACATTCCCAACATGCCACGCACTAGCCTGCTGCCTTTTTTGCATCAAATTAGTCAGCAGCGATGGAGAGAGGTTGCTGAACATATCAATGCTAGCAGCATTGTTTCCAGGAACTGGCTACAGTGCAGGAAGAAATTTAATGACCTCACCAGGACTGACAGGTTAAATCATCTGTCTTATCATGCTGAAGACCCTCATCCAATGGTGGCTCCACATGTTGTACCTGTGCAGAGAAAAGCAGTGAAGCATATAGAAAACCACTATCATATAGGACACATTTTGTGGGTTGTATTACAGGAAGCCAGCAGACTTGCCCAGGCAGAGGAATTGTTGCTTGAGAACTTTAATGGTCTGTTCGATGAGAGCTCTAGATGACCTATGGAACTGATTGTAGCACAGTTTAGCTGCAGAGTGTAAGTTGTTGAAAGGAGTCTTGAGCAAAGTATGCAGGGGGTAGCCCTTGTGCCCAAGCTGACAGCTTTGCCTTGCTATACAAGGGCAAAGAATTGGTGAGGGGGAATGGTCAATTATTGCTATATAAATTTGTTATGGTAGCTGCAAGGAGAGCGAGCACAAACCTGCTTGATGTACTGCTGGTGATCACACATCTTAATGGGGTGGAAGCTCTTGCAATTCACAAAGGCAGTCAGGGCATAAACTGCATCATTTGACCCTGATTTCCATACGTTAACGAGGTGGCGGGAGCTCTGGCTGCCTAAGGCGACAACCAGTAATAGGTTGGCTGGTCAATCCTCCATGCAATTTTGGTTCTACTACCCTTCCACTCTATGCATAAATGGGGCAGTAGCAAGGTGAAAATCGCCCTCAAAATGTTTAATGATTATCAATAAAACTGGCCCTTCACAAAGTGTGCATGGACTTGTTGTTAAGCCCTACCGCACCTGCACTCCTCTGTATTGATGAGAAATTACTGTTGATGAAAACTCCAAGAGAAGTCATTATTATATACATTAAATTGATTAGGTGTTTTAGTATAAAACGTTAACAAGATAAAGCCAAATTCCAACTTTTTCTTAGTTTACTTTGAAAATAGGATGGCATACATTATATATACTAGCTGATCTCATGCAATTGCCATCAGCAATTACCGAAAGATTATCACCTCCCGTTACCACCTCCTTTTGCCTTGCACCATCATCCCTTTTGTCTCTTAATCTCTCCTGCCTTCCATCCCATCACAGACCTTCCCTTTTGTTCTTTCCTCCCCTCCCCCCTTTCCCTGCCCCTACACTTGCTTAAAAACCTGTTCCATCTCCAGCTTGTTCCAGTTCCGACCTGAAACATTAACTCTGTTTCTCTCTCCACAGATGCTGCCTGACCGGCTGAGTATTTCCAGCATTTTCTGTTTTTATTTCATACAAACAGTGGTCTGGAAGGACTATACCATTATTCAAGTTTGGAGGGAGATTCTGAATAAAAGTCCTGACTTAAGTAGAACCTTTTGGTAACACTAAGTACTGCTGCAGAGATTTGGTAAAGAAGGAAAGATCAAATTAGTTTAACCTTTTCTTAAGTTTTATGTATTTCTTGGCATTCTCTATAAAAATCCATATCTTCAACAGATAGACAATAAAGGTAAGGATGTGCTCCACATAGTGCATGCAGAGAATTATTAACCTATGTAATTGTTGGTATTTATTTATCTCCCTGGAGAGGGTAAGGAAAGCACTATTTATTTTTCAAGAACCAAACAAAATGATTTCTGTGGAGATCATACAAGCTTCTTTCTAGATTCTTTCAGTGTAGATATTCGCCTGCATCCCTCCTCACCACACAACAGCCATAAACAATGCCAAGGGAGATCTATTAGCAGGAGATCAGCCTTGAGTTTGGATATGAAAAGTAGTGCTGACAGTAGTCTGGGCAATTGAAGTTTTCTCTATACATTGGATATAAATAGAAAGGTGAGTAAAAGATTTGGGTTTGATATATGCTTTAGAGGCAATTACTGTTCAAATATCTCAAATGTAGCTGCCTGCAATTTATCTATAGCTAAAAGCTATGTTTTATATTACAACAATAACAATTAATGATATTGATTAGCAGATTTTTCACTTCCATGTGTTCAAAAAAAACAATTTCATTTCCCTCGCTAGAAATTTTCCTTTATCAAAATTTAGAAAGTGTGTGGAAAGGGACTGTTTCTCTCGTCCACTGCTTGCATGATCCCCAGTAGAATAGCACATCTGAAAATCTTGTCACTTACAGACAACAGAGCTGTGGAGAGAGGAACACCATGAATATCACATGAGAGTTAAAACTACAGAATCCTTCTCAGCTGTTTTTTATAGACTGAGTTTGACCCTTGCACTTCTGCAAAAAACAGGACCTCTGTATGAGTAACAGAATAACTGACTGAGACAGAATGAACAATTCATGACAGTGTCCTGGGAAATTAGCAGACGCATGAATTATGACCATGTATGTGTCACAAGCTCCCAGCACATTAAATAACCACAGTCCTTTCTGACTGAAAAACTGGGTTTCATTCTCAGGAGATGAATGTGTTTCAACATCTATGTATGGTATGGAAATGTATTTTTTTCTGTCATTACTGTACTGTGTTGGGAAAACTAATATAGCGATCTACCATTGTAAGCAAAGCAGCTGTGACCTGGTTTAAACAAAGATGTTTAATTATAGGTAGATATGGTGAACTACCTGAGGTCTGCAGTATATACAAAGAGGTCTCAAATATGCCAGTAAATGAGCAAAATTGTTCTCATGGGAAAGGCTTTAAATGCCTCAATTTAATTGCTTGCAAGTTTCAGAGGATCAGATTCTGAGATGGTTCAAGCTCACCAGGGAGGTATTGGCAGAGCTGTGTCAAATAGCAGCAGCTGATTTTAAAAGAGTCTTCATCAACTCCCAGTCGCCCTGCCTGTAGCTGTAATAATCAATTTCCTGCCTTTTGGGGATCTTTCAAGGCACTAAGGGGTGGTTTTGCCAGCACAGAGCACTCTGTTCCCTCATTCATCAAGCTCATCCATTTTTTTTCCAGAAATCTTGAATATCAGTTGACCAGACAGCAATATTTACTGTTCTTTCTTGCTTTCCAGCCTGACATCATTCCCCAGATTGTGAATGAATTGAGTTAAATACATATATCAGTCATGAAAGCTAAGCAAGACATTCTGCTGGTGGATGCCAAATCCCCAGGGTCAAAAGATGACTTGTGCATCTTTATTCATCGAATCACTGGTTTGCTATTTGATGACAGACTGCAAGGGATTGCTTTTAACATGACTAACATAACCACTAGACTGGCTCCAAGTACCAGCCAGGTATTTGTAGATTGAGGCACACTTATCTATGAGCACCAATGCTGAGTGACCCTGGAACAAAGCTTTCAACATAACCATAGATCTGGGGAATATTTGGCATTACCTGCCAGAAAAGATGGGCAAAATTGATGCTGCTTGCATCATAATGTGTCCTGTGCCACATACTGCATCCCTGGCAAGAGATAATGAGGTGCTGTAACAGCTATAAGTATATCACCCTGAGGAGTAATATATTAACACCACTAAGAGAAATTAGGAACCACTACAATAAGCAAAACTTCAGTTAAGAGATTCAAACATGGGGCATGATCATGTAAACAGGACAGAATGAATGCCATAAAACTGTCTAAGATGCCTTTATGTCTCACATTCTAAAAATCCTCTTCAATGTAGTTTTTGCCTCCAGTACCCTATCTGGGAATGAATCACTCCGTGTGAAGAAGTGCCTCCTGATATCTGTGCTGAACTTGTGTTTTTTAGCAGTTTATGAATATATCCCCTTATCCCACTGTCATGGTTCAACTTGAAATGGTATTCAGGGTTAATCTTTTCTATTCTGATTTGTATCTGATATCTCCATGAAGCCACCTGTCATACGTCCACTTTAAAGACTGAAGTGTTCAGTTTTTTTTTAAAGCTTTCTTCATAACTCAGTTCCCTGACAATAGGGTCATCTGACAATGTGGCCCTTCTTTGTACTGCTTGGATATTTCTCCTGCCTCCTCCTCCCTCACCTCCAACAATAAGTGTGAGGAGCCCATGGACATCTTTGTTAAAAAGATCGACAACATCCGTTCAACCGCCTCTGCTTTCAATTTCCTCCCTCCCCCTAGCCCACCGGACCTTACTTCCTCTCCATTTTCCCCCTGCCCCAACCCTAAACTTGCATAGTTCTGTAATTTCTCTCCTATCTCCCTCTTGCCCTTTCAAAGTTCTTCTTGTCAATGAGACCGACCTCCTGCTCTCTCAACCCTATTCCTACTAAATTCCTGACAACTCAACTTTCCTTCCTGGCTCTCATGTTAGCGGATACTGTTAACAGTTCTCTCTACTCCAGTATTGTCCCCCTTCCTTTCCAATCTTCCGTCATTACCCGGCTCCTCAAGAAAACCAACCCTCGACCCCTCCGTCCTTGCAAACTATCGCACCATCTCCAAACTCCCTTTCCTCGCCAAAGTTCTTTAGCGTGTTGTTGCCTCCCAAATTCATGCGCATCTTTCCCAGAACTCCTTGTTTGAATCCCTCTAATCAGGCTTCCACCCCACCACAGTACTGAAACTGCTCTTACCAAGGTCACAAATGACATCCTAATTGACTGTTAAGGAGCCTATAAACTATTCCCACTAGTGTTATCTGCCCCTTATTGTTTCTTAGCTCCACCCAAACTGATTCTAAATTTTGTACAAAGCCACACTCAACCACACCCTGCTGTGCCTCTCATCACACCCCCTTCACTCTGCCTTCCTTACCCTACTCCTGCACACCCTTACTCACATCAACTTACCTTGAACCTCCACCCATCCCTCACTATCTATATTATCACATCCCCATCTCACTAGCCACCCCTCACACTCACCCTCATCCTAGTGCAATCATACCAACTAACAACACACAAAGGTAGGCACTTGGGTGTTTTATACAATGTTCATGTAAAGTTTCTGTTAATGTGGTGTCAAACATTGAAACCTTTATCTTCAACACTTTGCGTTCTTGGACAGATTTGTGTGCACCTTTGGAAGTGGCTTAGTGAGTTGCAGAGAATGGTGAGACATAACAGTACCCCCGCAATAGTCATGAGTGTAAAAGGAATTGCGTGGGCATTGTAGGTATGCTTTATGGTGTTGGTGTGGGGTGGCAGCCAAGGTGTACAGCATCAAGTGAAGTAAATCTGGTCATGGCCTCCTGGGCAGCAATGTGGTTGGGTGCTGATGCCCTGTGTCCTGGGCAGCATCAGGTGATTGCGGAGAAGGTTGGTGGTGTTGTTGTTGGTGTTGCTGGTGTGCCTGGTGCTGCTCGTGTTGGGGCTGATTGTGGTGGGGTTCTGAGGACCAAGGTGCGAGAGTATAAAGGGCACCCATGCTGATGGAATAGATGGCAGGTGAAGTAGAGATGACAGAAGTGATCTGTCAATGGTGAGAGATGTCATGAGGTCAGACTGGATGAAGACTTCTGTAAAGACTTGCAGCATGGTGAGTCTGTTGTGGAAATTCAGTGAGGAAGAGCTTGTGGCTGAGGGAGGATATCTCTGTAAGGTGAGAGCTTTTACTGTAAATTTGAAGCTGTCAACTCAACAGCTGATTCATTGGCCATTGAACTCTCACCTCAGCTTGACAGATGTGGTCCACAATCAGCGTGGACCCCATGGGTGAGCTGTCTAATGCAAATGATAAACTGAGAATCATTCTTATGTGGCTCTAAACAAGCTGCTAATTAACTGAATTGGGTACCCTGGGGCTGTGAGTCTTGTCTGCTCAGCGCTGACAGACCCGACATTGGGAAAGGCGTGTGGCGGCGGGTTCACAGCGGGGTCCCAACCCGCTGTGAAAAAAAACACTTTCCCTCCTGACCCGCCACCGAACGCGCCTACTGAAACTCTGCAAAATTCTGGCCATAGTCAGTGTAGAGTCACTGCTCAGACTCACCCCAGCTAATTCAACATCATTTAGCAATGTTCCCCATTTTTTTCTTCCAATGTGTGAGACCTGTTTGTACTTATATTGTAATAAATTTAATCTTATATAGTTCTGCCCTCTTAAAAATACTATTTATATTGTCTAAGTCCTTGCCTAATTCCTCAGCTTCTTCATCTGACTCCACTGTCCTCCATTCGCTAGTTTAGTATCATCCGCTGATTTGACCAACTTATGTTGAGTTACCTAGGAAGTCCAAACATTGATCTTCAGGGCACTCCTCTCAGTAAATCTCCCCAGCCTGACATCCCTCCCGTAACTAGAACCCCCAACTTCATCTCTTGCAGCCAATTTCATATCCACTTCCCAGTTTTACCTCAGGTACCAGCATCCTTAAACTTTTGTAGCAGCCTTTTATGTGAAACTTTATTAAAGATTTCTGGAAGCCTAGGTTCACTAATTCATAGGTGTTTTCAATGTCCACTTGCATGGGCAGGCAGGATTTACCCCTTCTGAAACCATGCTGGCTGCCAATCACTAAACTGTTTTCGCAAACTAATCCTCAACCCACAACCATTCAGTTCTGATAATGGACTTCAGTTATCTGTATTCTTGAAATGGATAATTTTTGTGGGGAAAACTATACAAATATATTCGCTATACAGATATTGTATAATAATATTTACATTTCTATTGGAGCTGTTTGGTGCAGCCAGTTTCCAACAGTTGTATGCACAAGTTAAATGCTTTAGAAATTCTCTCATATTTGTGAGATGTTAATGCACACCACCTTACAGACTCCTATCAGATCCCAATTCATTACATGAGAGCAGTCAAGTTGATTGACATGGCATTCAGGTGTCAAAAGCAAACAAAACTATCAGAATGGCTGGAAGATAGCTGTTCACAGTTTATGTATCTAAAGGGTAGAATTGATTAATAACATGCTTGCTTGCATTTTGTGATAATCTGTCTTGAAGTCCTAGAAGAATCAATAAAATAAGTGTGGGTTTTTCCTGCCCTCTCTAGTTCTCAGTTTGGAGAGCCAAAGGGACATCATGGAAAGTCTTTGCTCCAGTTTGGAGGCTTTTAATTTGTTTCATTTCCTGTGCTTTTTCAGTCTTGACAAAGGGTTTCGACCTGAAACGTTGACTCTATTTCTCTCTCCACAGATGTTGCCTGGCCTGCTGAGTTTTTCCAGCATTTTCTGTTGTTATTTCGGATTTCCAGCATCTGCAGTATTTTGCTATCGTAAATATTGTGTAAACCAGTTTTCTGGTTACTTACTGTCTTCTTTTGCTTCTGTGCAATTACTTTTCTTGTAAATAAATTTGACTTCTAGTGTTAGCTTGAACCCAACGATGTGACAGTGGGGTACTTTCCAATTTTCAGTGTAAGCATGAGAGCATGCTGGGCAATCCATCCATGAATATCTAGTGCAAAATACTGAGTTAAAAGGGTCGTTGTTAGTTCTCTGGCGCAAGAGAGCAATTTTAAGGCATAGGTGATGCAGTTTGTTTATGAAAGCTGCCTTTTGCAGTGCCCAGTGAATCCAACTGGAAAGATCCCATGTGTGGATGTTGGCGAGAATGAGGTTGGACTCAGTGGTGATGCTCTCTACAGTTAAATTATCTGCCAATACACGCTGTCTAAACTAACACATGAAGAATGGCTATTAGTTCGAGGTGGCTATGAAAACGTGCTCTGGCATGAGTCAGTGCCTTTAGGGGAGAAGGGAGAATTATCGGATGGACCAAAAATATCAATTCAATTTCTGTAACTCTTTGATAAATTCACTTGACGATATTTTCTTCCAGTTCAGATAATAGCCAAGAAAGTTCTCCCACCTGAAGTGTCGTGGCAAAACTTGCCAAGTAAATAGCCTTCCCTAAATCATCAGATATCTCTGATACTGAAATAATTTTGGGCTCTAATTTATGAGCTAAATATTTAACAGAAACTAAAGTGGGAGTAAAAGGGCACATTTATGATATACCTCTTATCAGAATTAAGAAAGAATTGACTTATTAGAACATCATCTTTTCTATATTTGGCAAATCCTTCTTACATAAGACTATTACTGGTTTTGCTTACTAATGCACAATTAATTAAATTTAAAATGCACCATGAAAAACAAACTGACAACAATTAATAGCAGTTTTATGCTTGATGTATAATATGTGGCAGTGGAACACTGAATATGAAATATATTCAGCCCACAACCCAACTGTCACAACTCACTTATGACTTTATTATCTATAAAAGTTGTACAGTGGAATCACTAACTGAAAATATTTTTTATAGTATTTGGCCCAATTCCTTCCCTTTGCATGCTCAGTATTAAAGATACAAATCTGACGTTTATTGGTTTGTGACAATATCATCATGATATTGCAAATTCTCATCAGTGAATGCAAGTAATTTAAGCTTGCCATTTTAAAACATATTACAGTAACTGAATATTACATGTTGAGTTGTTAAATTGTGAAGCGAGAAAGAATGAAACACAGAAAAGGCTCCAGCTGTCTTGTGTACAACATATTCTATATATGATTTTACAATATACGCACTTTATAAATAGGGTAAACCACTGTAAAAATATCTAATAGCACCTCTTTGTGCTTACATTACAAAGGGCTGCAAGTATAATACCATAAGAATATAGGAATGTACAGGATCGGAAAAATCACTGCAGTTCTTCTGGCCAGTCCCAATGTTCAAAAATCATTACACTGCAGAATAGATTTTGTGGTGCTGACACAGAGCTACTGGCACCAGATCGCAGAAGCAAAGAAGCACTTATGGATTGTGGCAAAGTCCAACCTATGCAAACTTTCACGGTTAGCTAATTCACATAGAAATATATGGAAGTTGCAACACAGAAACAGGTTATTTGGTCCATATCGGTATTTACCCTCCGCACGAGCGAATAGTTCTAATCATATTAGAACATAAGAAATAGGAGCAGGAGAAGGCCATTCGGCCCCTCGAGCCTGCTCCGCCATTCAATGAGATCATGGCTGATCTTCTACATCAACTCCATTCACCGGCCCTATCGCCATATCCCTTGATGCCCTTACTAGTCAGAAATCTATCGACTTCTGTTTTGAATATATCCAATGACTGAGCCTCCACAGCTCTCTGGGGTAGAGAATTCCAAAGATTTACCACCCTCTGTGTGAAGAAATTTCTTCTCATCTCAGTCCTGAATGGCCTATCCTTTATCTTGAGGCTGTGGCCCCATGGTTCTAGACTCCCCAGCCAAGGGAAACATTCTCCTAGCATCCATCCTCTCAAGCCCTGTAATAATTTTGTATGCTTCAATGAGATCCCCTCTCATTCTTCTGAATTCAAGAGAATACAGGCCTAATTTACTCAATCCCTTCTCATATGACAGTCCTGCCATCCCAGGAATCAATCTCATGAACATTCGTTGCAATCTCTCTATGACAAGTATATCCTTCCTTAAGTAAGGAGACCAAAATTGTACACAGTACTCCAGGTGTGGTCTCACCAAGGCCGTATATAATTGGAGTAAGACTTCTTTACTCCTGTACTCAAATCCTCTTGTAATGCCTTCCTAATGGTTTGCTGCACCTGCACATTCACTTTCAGTGACTCATGTACAAGGATACCCAGGTCCCTTTGAGCATCTGCATTCCCCAATCTTTCACCATTTAGGAAATACTCTGCCTTTCTGTTTTTTCTACCAAAGTGGATAACTTCACATTTATCCACATTATATTCCATCTGCCATGTTCTTGCCCACTCACTGAGCCTGTCGAGATCCCCTTGAAGCCTCTTTACATCCTCTTCGCAACTGACACTGCCACCTAGCTTTGTATCATCAGCAAATTTAGAAACACTACATTTAGTCCCCTCATCCAAATCATTGATATAGATTGTGAATAGCTGGGGCCCAAGCACCGATCCTTGCGGTACTCCACTAGTTACAGCCTGCCATCCTGAAAAAGACCTATTTATCCCTACACTTTGTTTTCTGTCTGTTAACCAATTCTCAATCCATGCTAGTATATTACCCCCAATTCCATGTGCCCTAATTTTGTTCACCAACCTCTTGTGTGGGACCTTATCGAAGGCCTTCTGAAAATCCAGATACACCACATCTACCGGTTCCCCTTTGTCTACTCCACTAGTTACATCCTCAAAGAACTCCAATAGGTTTGTCAAACAGGATTTCCCTTTCATAAATCCATGTTGACTCTGCCCAATCTTACTATTAGTTTCTAAGTGCCCAGTTATTGCATCCTTTATAATAGATTCCAGCATTTTCCCAACTACTGATGTGAGGCTAACAGGTCTGTAGTTCCCCGTTTTCCCTCTTCCTCCTTTCTTAAATAACGGGGTTACATTGGCTATCTTCCAATCTGCAGGAACCGTTCCAGAATCTACAGAATTTTGGAAGATGACAACCAATGCGTCCACTATTCCAATGACCACCTCTTTCAAAACCCCAAGATGTAGGTCATCCGGTCCTTGGGATTTATCGACTTTTAGTCCCATTAAATTTGCTAGTACTGTTTTTTTACTAATAATAATTTCTTTAAGTTCCTCATTCTCGTCACACCCTTGGTTTTCTCATATTTCTGGGAGGTTTTTTGTGTCTTCCTCCATGAAGACAGAAACAAAGTATTTATTTAATTCCTCTGCCATTTCCTCATTCCCCATTATAAATTCTTCCTTCTCTGACTGTAAAGGACCTACATTTCCTTCGCCAGTCTTTTCCTTTTCACACACCTATAGAAGCTTTTACAATCCGTTTTTATATTTTTCGCTAGTTTGTGCTCATATTCCATTTTCCCTTTCTTTATCAATTTCTTGGTTCCCCCTTTGCTGATTTTTAAAAAGATCCCAATCCTCAGGCTGACCGCTTTTATATTTACCCACCCTGTTCCCATATCCCTTCAAACACTTTTCCTTCATCCACCTACCTTTATTGTTGACATAAGGCTCAGAAATTCCTTGGGGCTGCTTCTGCTCTGCTGCTGTAACAGCACGGGAAAGTGCAGCAGAAACCCCAATGCACTTCCGCCAAAGTTACAGTGGTGAAGCGGGAGCAGCTCTAAGGAAATCCTAGGCCATAGTTTCTGCCTCAACCACTTACCTTGGAAATGAATTTAAGTGAGTAGATAGAGATAAAAGATAATAAAGGTTCAATCACACTAATAGTGGTAGTCTACAGACCACCTAATAGTGGAAGGGAGGTGGAGGAAGAAATATACAAACAAATTAGGAAAATTAGTAAAAAACACAGAATAATAATCATGGGGGATTTCAACTACCCAGATATTAATTGGACAGAAGAGGTAGGTAAAGGGGATAAGGGAATGGAGTTCCTACAATGTGTACTGGACTCATTTCTAACCAAATATGTAAAAAAAAAACAAGGGAGGATTTGCTATTGGATCTAGTAATGGGGAACGAACCAGAACAGATAAGAGAAGTAAAAGTAGGGGAACATCTAGGCAATAGTGACCATAATATAATATGCTTTAAGATAATAATTGAGAAATACATAAGTATGACAAAGACCAGGGCAATAGATTGGAGAAAAGCTGATTTTGAGGGGCTGAGAAAAGAACTTGGGAAAATAAAATGGTAGCAACAATATTGGCAAGCAGTGTCATAGAACAGCACTGGGAAACATTTAAAACAGTGTAAAACCGAGTCCAGGAAAAATGTATTCTGCTAACAAATAAGAACAAGCTAAACACTAATGAGACACCATGGATGAATAAAGCCATAAGGGAAAAATTGAGGGTAAGGAAAGAGGCATACATTAAATACATGGACAGCAGGTGAGAGCATGATAAGGGAGAATACAAAGAGATTAGGAGAGAAGTGAAAAAAACAATTAGGAAGACAAAGAGGAACTATGAAATTAAATTATCAAGGAACATAAAGCAAAATAGTAAAATATTTTACAGGCAAGTAAATAAAAATAGGAAGGTCAGGATGGGAATAGGGCCACTAAGGGATGGACAGGATAATACCACAGGCAGTGATAGAGAGATAGCAGAGATATTAAATAATGACTTTGCTTCAGTGTTTACCAGGGATATAGAACAGGTGGTGATGGCATCGGATGATGAGTTTAGTAATGAGATGACTGCATTTAAAATAAAATGAGGAGATATATTTAATAAACTAATAAAACTCAAAGAGAATAAAACCCCTGGTCTGGACAGATTTTAAAAGAATCTAGGGAAGAGATAGCAGAAGCATTACTACACATATTTAATAAATCATTAGAAAAATGTGTAGTGCCAGAAGACCGGTGGATAGCTAATGTAATAATACCTATATTTAAGAAGGGAGTTAGAACATGTCCAGGGAACTATAGACTAGTCAGCTTAACATCGGTAGTAGGAAAAATAATGAAATCCCTACTAAAGGAGAAAATGAAAGAACATCTAGAAACCAAAAATATAATAATAGTCAGTATGGATTTCAAAAGGGAAAGTCTTGCTTGACCAACCTAATTAAATTTTTTGAAAAGGTGACAGAGCGCGTAGACAAAGGTAATGTAGTAGATATAATTTATCTAGATTTTCAAAAGGCCTTTGATAAGATACCACATAATAGACTAATGAATAAGGTCAGGAAATGCGGAGTCAGGGGACAAGTAGCAGAATGGATAGCTAGCTGGCTTCAAGACAGAAAGCAGAGAGTTGCGGTAAAGGGTAGCTATTCAGAGTGGCAGAAGGTGGGTAGTGGTGTTCTACAAGGATCAGTGCTGGGATCACTGTCGTTCACAATTTATATTCATGATTTAGATTTTAGAATCAATAACACAATTTCTAAATTTGGGGACGACACCAAATTGGGGGGAATAGTCAATACTGAGGAGGACTGCAACAAATTACAGGAGGACATTAATAAACTTGCAGAATGGACATATCATTGGCAAATGAAATTCAACACAATAAATGTGAGGTATTACATTTTGGTAAGAAAAATAGGAAGGTCACATATTACTTGGAAAATAAGAATCTAAATGGGGTAGAGCAGCAAAGGGACCTCGGAGTACAAATACACAAATCACTAAAAGTATCGACACAGATTAACAAGGCCACAAAAAAAGCAAACCAAGCACTCAGGTTTATTTCTAGAGGGATAGAATTGAAAAGTAGAGAAGTTATGCAAAACTTGTATCGAACCTTGGTTAGACCACACTTAGAGTGCTGCGTATAGTTCTGATCGCCATATTATAAAAAGGATATAGAGGCACTGGAGAGGATGCAGAGAAATACGAGGGTATACATATCAGGAAAGGATGAACAGACTGGGTCTCTTTTCTCTTGAAAAGAGAAGGCTGAGGGGTTACCTAATAGAGGTCTTTAAAATCATGAAAGGTTTTGATAGAGTGGATACAGAGAGAGTGTTTCCACTTGTGGGGAAGAGCCTATTGTGTGCCTACAGATGAACACTCACCACAAAAGGCAGTTCAATGGGAAATGCAGCCTTTAATGTCTTAAACTAAGATTTAACAGGTTGAGGCCATTTAAAAAGGCTAGTAGCTACATATGGGGCAAAAATTAATGGAGGTTTTCTAAAGCCTGAAAATAGCTTTTAAGTATTAATCAGCCTGTGCGCAGACTGTGTGGCAGGGGCGAAACAAAATGGCAGACAAGACCCAAAGAAAGTCAAAAGAAATTTCATGAGAGGAAACAGAATCTGTGGACAGAGCACTGCAACACCCAACCCACTATTTGACGGCTGCAAAGTGGAGGTGCTCTTTGCATGTGGTGGTTGTGAGCAGGACTGGATCTGATTGGCATTCCACGGGACCGCCCCCAAAAGGACAGCAGTGCTGCATGTCTGGCAAGAGATGGCAGCCAGGATCAATGCCATGTGCACTATCGGCATGACCGGGGAACAGATACAGCTGCAGATGGAGTACCTAAAGGAAACAGGCAAGGTATATTTACCCAATAGACCCACTTACAAAATGGATAGTTGGTGAGATGGAAAAGGTCACATGGGTGATGCAGAAATCAACAGGCAAGGAGGAGTAATTGGAGGTGGTAGAGCAGAAGCAACAACCTTCTAGGCCGATGACCACATAGCTACCATCAGTGATACCCTGCCATTTGTGGTGAAATCCCCAATGTGTGAAATTGGTCAGCTGTGATCTACTTCCGTCGATCTTCAATGAAAAAATAGATGCAAGTGCTGTCTGTGCTGACCGATGCATCAATTACTTGTTTGATGCATTTGTGTCAGTCGTGGCTCAGATGGTAGTTGGTCCCACTCCAGAGGCTTGAGCACAAAAATCTAGGCTGACCGTCCAGTGCAGTGCTGAGGAAGTGCTGCACTGTGTCGTCTTTCGGATGAGTTGTCTTCTCTCTCAGGTGGACATAAAAGATCCCATGGCACTATTTCGAAGAACAACAGGGGAGTTATCCCCGGTGTCCTGGTCAATATTTATCCCTCAATCAACATCACTAAAAAAAAAATAGTTTATCAGATCATTATCATATTGTTGTTTGTGGGAGCTTGCTGTGTGCAAATTGGCTGCTGCGTTTCCTACATTACATAAATGACTACACTTCAAAAAGTGCTGTAATGTGCTATGGGACGTCCGGTGGTCGGGAAAGACGCTATATAAATGCAAGTCTTTCTTTTTTCTTTATTAACCATTACTGGAATGAGCTTGAGACATAAAAGTTAGAGGATAGTAATGACAATGAATGCCAGCGACAGTGTCATCCCTAAGTTGTAGATTGTCTTAGGATGTCCTTCCAGCAGACGACTAAATAATGCAAGTGCCTCTCTGCTAACCCAAAGGCAGTTTTTCTTGGTCATTGGCAGATTGGTGGCCTGCACTGCAGACCACCCTGGGACATGTGGTAGCTCCAGGCAAGACTGCAATAGACACCCCCAACGCAAAGACACATAAAGCAGGAGAAATGTCCTGTCTGGTAAATCACACTGCTGTCATGCAGGCCTTGTTCCACTGTTTCAAAAGGGCTGCCCATTCTCGGCTATACAGAATTAGTGACCAGCTGTAGGCAACTATGAGGCAGGGCTTCAGGAATCTCGTCAGTCTTCATTTCCGTTGATCAGTGACCTTGCAGAGCCAGTGCACAATACAAATGGCCTGGCAGGAACGTACTCACATGATCCTGCTGTCTCTCACAATAGCAGGTCAAGTGTGCCCTCCAGTCAATCCCTTCAGATGCCTGCACACATTGTGGTAACGTAGAAGGGCCAGGCTGCCCAGGTAACAGAACTGGAGATGCATCAGAATGAAACGGTTTTGAATGACTCCAGCTGCTGGCAGATGGTTCTCCTTGGTAGAACTCTTCCTCCTGCTACTGGTCACCTTCATCCTTTGGTTCCTTCCATTGCCTTTATCTTCTGTGCCCTGCAGAGCAAAATTGTGGACCATGTAGTACATCACCACTATCCTGCATGCTCATGTAGGACTGTACTGCAGAACCTCACTAGATCTATGAAGACAATTGAAATATGCCTTTCACGTTGCAATTAGAGCCCTGGTGTCGTAATGGAACTCACTGTATCTTCGTTTTATTGGGGTCCTGGGGAACTGCGCAGGTATCATCAACCAGGGCTGAAGTGTATGGGCTAGATTTTCAGTTGCTTGCGCCAGCAGTTAGCGCCTTAAGAGAAGTGATTTTCGGGCGCTATTCGTGTAGCGCCCGGGCGCAGCGCAGTTTGCGCCCCGCCCCAAATTAAGTTGGCCGTTAGCGCCGGCGCAAAGTTTAGCGGCCGCCCGGATGCGCGCGCAGAAAATGACGTCACATCCTCGTGCAACGCCCTTTGGCCGCCCCGAATCCAGACTTCAGTCGGACCGCCCCATTGTGCGGCTGGCGTCCAGAGCGTTTGTAAAATGGAACGCAACACACCCTGGGGAGCGCAAATTAAAGGGCACTCCTCCTGCACTATAAACGGCAGTCTGCATGTGTTGTGTGGAAGGATCCAGTGTGTTGTTGTGAACGGTGTATTTATGTTCACCACCACCACCACCACCACCACCACCACCACCACCACCACCACCACCACCACGTCCGAAAAAAACACATGCACCCTTCCCCTTTAAGAGCTCACTGGCACCAGAGTGTCTGTCGGGCGCTGCGCCCGAGCTCGGGCGCTGCGCTCTGCACCGCCGGCTTAGCGCCTAAAGATAGTAGTGGAACGCCTCTTTTAGCGCTCCACCAACCTCTTAGGGCGAAGCCACTGAATTCCCGGCAACGGGGCGCTACTTTGGGGCGGGCACTAACTTCGGGCGGGCCCTAAGGTTAGCGCCCCAAAACTGTCTATACTGAAAATCTAGCCCATAGTCTTTTATCAACCAAGATCTAGATAGACAATTGCCTTTCATTTTGCACTATAGACTGCCTTAATATAAATGAGTCATAAGAACATAAGAAATAGGAGCAGGAGTAGGCCATTCGGCCCTTCGAGCCTCCTCCGCTATTCAATAAGATCATGGCTGATCTTCTATCTCAACTCCACCTTCCTGCACTATCCCCATATCCCTTGAGTCCCTTAATATCCCAAAATCTAATGATTTCTGTTTTGAATATACTAAATGACTGAGCATCCACAGCTCTCTGGGGTCGAGAATTCCAAAGATTCACATCCTTTTCAGTGAAGAAGTTTCTCCTCATCCCAGTCGACCTCTTATTCTGAGACTGTGACCCCTAGTTCTGGACACCTCAGCCAGGGAAAACATCCTCCCAGCATCTACCCTGTCAAGCCCCTTAAGAATTTTATATGTTTCAATGAGATCACCTCTCATTCTTCTAAACTCTAGGGAATATAGGCCTAGTCTACTCAATCTCTCCTCATCGGACACTCTCCTCGTCCCAGGAATCAGTCTAATGAACCTCTGTTGCACTCCCTCTAAGGCAAGTATATCCTTCCTTAGGTAAGGAGACCAAGGCCTAGAAATTCAGTTGGCGCCGCGCCAGGGCTTTAGCGCCGGAAAGTTAGCGCCGGCGCTAAGTCCCCCTGCGCGCGCCAAAAATTCAGTAGCGCCGCGCCCAAACGGCTGCCGGCGCTACTGAAGGGTGTTTGCGCCTGAAAATGGGCGCTACCTGCCGCATTGCGGCGCTATTCCGGCGCTGCGGCGCCCGATGCGGTGCGGCAGGCTCGGGAAGTGCAGGCCTCCTCCTTCAGTTAAGGAGGAGCTGCCTGCACCCGCCCGCTGGCCGGTAAAATCTTCACAAAAATGAGCCCGGCACCTCGGGGAAGTGCCGGGCTCGCAGCCCAGAAGCATCTGTTCCGCGGGGGGGTGGTGGAGGAGTCCGGGGAGGGAGGTGCGGGCAGGCGGCCGGCGGGAAAGCGGCCGGCCGCCGCGCGACCTTAATGCACCGGCGCAAACTCCTGTAAGACTCGGTTGCCAGAGTCTTAGTTGCGGCTGCCACGGGCGAGGCGGCCGCAACTCAATTTCGGCGCTGGGGCCCGTCACCACGGCAACCGGGACGCTGCGCACACCGATGACGTCATCGGTGCCGGCGCAGCGCAACCGGTCTACCGCCGATGGTAGGGCCCCAGGGAATTTCTGAACCGGCTGTAAGTCCAGCGCAATGACCTCTAGCGCCGCAAAATGGGCGCAAAGCCCACTCAATTTCTAGGCCCAAATCTGTACACAGTACTCCAGGTGTGATTTCACCAAGGCCCTGTATAATTGCAGTGAGACTTCTTTACTCTTATACTCCAATTCCTTTGTAATAAAGGCTAACATACCATTTGCTTTGCTAATGGCTTGCTGTATCTGCAAGTTAACTTTCTGTGATTCGTGTACAAGGACACCCAGGTCCCTCTGAATACCAAAATTTCCCAGTCTCTCAACATTTAAAAAAATATTCTGCTTTTCTCTTTTTCCTACCAAAGTCAAAAACTTCACACTTCTCCACATTATATTCCATCTGTCATGTTCTTGCCCACTCACTTAACCTGTCTACATTTCTCTGCAGCCTCTTTGCGTCCTCCTCACAGCTCACTTTCACGGCAGCTCTGAAGTCATGGAATCATGGCAGCTCTGAAGAAAATGAACATTTACCTGCATGTTGCAATGTGGCTGATCACATACTAACTGCGTGTTGATAGAGTGCTACCTTTTCCTGTTGATGTCTGACACTGAATTGGCGAATGTGGGTGACATCTATGGCACCTTGAGTTTTTGAGAAACTTGTCACTCTAAAGAAATCTCTCAAGCCAATGCTGACATCTATAGAACAGCTAATGAAGACATTTGTAAAAGCAAACAAAGTATTATTCATCTGTCTGATGCATCTGTGGACAGCTGACTGAGGGGCATCTGATATATCCCAGTAAGCAGCCTGAAAGAAGTCCCCATCACAAAGAAGTTCAATGTGGTGGGCGTGCTGGTGGTGGTCTGGGGGTCAGCTTGCAGCATGTGATGTAACTCACGGATGGCTTCCCTTGGGAAGTGGAGTCTCCTGAAGCATTGTTCTTGGGCGAAGTGCTGTTAGGAGCGGCGAAGTCAGTAGATTGTCAGTTGCTGGGCACCACCGGCTGGTTTAGAGAAGCCTTCTTTGCAACCTTACCCACTACTTTCCTTCTCTTGTTCCTCCTCCGCTTTCTTTACACTAGCTACATATGGGGGAATTCCAAAAGGGAATGCCATGACAGCCAGGGTAGTCTTTAACACCCAGGACCCAGCCGTTCCTTTTGGAACAGTGCTAGCACTGGGGCCTTAATATAAATGAGGCATGGCAGCTCTCAAGCAAAGGATGATACATGCATGATACAATGTTGGTGATCACATACTAACCACATGCTGAGAGAGCATGCATGATGGAACAAGTTCAAAAGGCTTAAAAGGTAAAAAAAAAAGTTATATGGCTTAGTACAAAGCTTTTGCCAAGAAAAATTATATAGTCTAATGTTTTAATTTGTCGGTACTTTCACCTTTAGTGCCACACCCTAGCAATGGGGAACAAGGGTTTTATATCACCACACCCTACATCAGATCTAAAGCATAATGACAGAAAATATGATGCATGATATCATAACATAATTATACCTTCATTTACAATTATACACCAGCAAGTGAGTACCTGACTTCAATTCCATCAGGAAATCATACAGACCCAAAACTGAGCAGGGACCAGCAGAACAGGTCTCCAGTCCATTTCCTGCACCCACCCCCGCCTAGCTACACTGATTTAATAGCACAAAGATAGTGGAAGATCTAGGCTTTAGAGTCTGCGATCACAAATCAAGAATGACAATTTGGACAAAGTACCAGAGGACTATCGGCAATCTTGCCATCAGTCATTGCTTTCAGGAAAGGAGAGAAGGAAGTAAAAAACCGGACTGAGGAAAATGTTTCTTTTCATTACAATGACTACACTTCAGAAGTACTTCATTAGCTGTGACACACTTTGAAAAATCCTGAGGTCACATAAGGCACTATATAAATGTAAGTTCTTTCTTTCTTTATAAGATTAATTTCTTTCAGTCCACTGAAAATCCATACAGAAAATGTGTTGCTGTATAATCTCATAAAATCTCCCAGAAAACAGAGCTTCTGTGAGGGGGACTCGCTTTAAATGTACTGGCCCCAACAATGCTTGAGTCATCATCCTGCCACTTATGCTGTGATTGGGCACAATGGTACCCTTTATTGCTCACTCCGGAGTCTGTGGGGTTGGTGGGAGGGCATTTCCTTAGCATGGAGCACCTGCCTGCAACATGCCCATGGAAACATGTCCGAATGCCCGACCTTTTGGGGCATTGCCCAACCGACCGCGCCTCCCGCCCCACCCCCAACCCCAGCAGCATTCTCCGTAGGCCCCTGGGCATGTGGGGCAACCTGGGAAAATAACCATTTCAAATGGTGAAATCTTCAGAGGTCCGGGCTGCTTGCCAGTGGAGCCCACAGGTGCTCCTATGGAAGTCAGTGCATCTTCACTCACTCGGCATACCGACCGCCGGTATAACTTCGCATCCATTTCCTGGCTCAGGAGCGAGGAATCCCAGCTTAAAGTCTCCATGCCCCTGGCATTTCATTTGCTTTCAAAGAGGCAAAAAAGAGGTTCTGCCTCATACAAGGCAACCAGGAAACTGCTGCAGACAGCAGACACTTGGTGCAACCAGCGTTCTGACGTTTTCCTGAGGGTTCCGTTGGCCTCCTACTGGAATTACAGCGGGAGGCGATCAAAACCACCGAGAAATTTCAGCCATTTTCTTTTCACTGAAACCCACTGTATGATTTTAAGACCTAAGAGCAGAGCTGTGCCATTATTTTCTCAGGAAATTCCCGCATAACTTATTTACACCAGTTTTTGCACCAAAAAATCGCTATGTGTGAATTTCCTCGATCACTTGCCAAGTTACAACCACTGAAACACTACTTGGCTTATTAACATAGCTCTACCCGCCTCATGCAAAAGACCACAAGAACACAAGCTCCTGCAGTTACACCAGTCCAGGATGGGTGTAAATTAATAAGAACATAAGAATTAGGAGCAGGAACAGGCCATACGGCCCTTCGAGCCTCCTCCGCCATACAATAAGATCATGGCTGATCTTCTATCTCAACTCCACCTTCCTGCCCGATCCCCATATCCCTTAGTTTCCCAAAAATCTATCAATCTCTGTCTTGAATATACTCAACGACTCAGCATCCACAGCCCTCTGGGGTAAAGAATTCCAAAGATTCACAACCCTCTGAGTGAAGAAATCTCTCCTCACCTCATTCCTAAATGGCCAACCTCTTATTCTGAGACTGTGACCCCTGGTTCTAGACTCCCCAGCCAGGGAAAACATCCTCCCAGCATTTACCCTGTCAGGCCCCTTAAGAATTTTATGGGCCAGAAATTGGTGAACGGGGCTTGCAGCCCCATTTCTGCACTTTCCCCGCGCTACTGCCGATCAGCTCCAGGGACGCCTGGAATTGGTGTTTCCAGAAGAAGAATCCCGGGCAGCGTATGACGTCACGCCGCCCAGGAGTGCAGCCAGCGCGAAGCCAGGAGCGTGCAGTGCAAGTGAGACACGCCCCTTGAGGTCTCAGTTTCACTGGACACACCCCCAATGTTTCTGTCAAGCTGCTAAGCATTTTTACATGCGAAGCAGCAGTTTAAATAGGTTTTTGGAAGTTTTTTGAAGATTTTGGTAACTTTTATAAACTTTTTAAAATGTTTATATTATTTTGAGTAATCTGAAGTAGTTTTAAACAGAATTAAAGCAATTTAAAGACTTTTAAAAGCCCTAAAGAGAATTTTTTTAATTCCATTTATTTATTTAGCAATGTCGTCGTCATACGTGTCTTCACACTATTCCCTTTGGGGAACTGTATGAAGTGGTGGAAGGATTTATGGCCATGATTAACGCTCATTCCGTGACCGTAACCATCTTTGAACCAGCCATTAGGGCAGTTAGTCCTATGGCGGGAGGGTTTTACGGGCTCCCACAAGCTATACAAGGAGGGGGGGCCACCCACACCCACGGATGCAAATATCCCACTGGATGTCAACCCAGAATTTAGAGCCGGAGCTCCGACTCCACTTGCCGGGACTGTCTGGAGCGGGGTTCGAAACCCTACCCTGATCTGGCCCAGCGGCGGGGATCCTACCGCTATGACAAAGGCCCAATCCGATTAGCAACGTGAAATGGCAGCATAGGGCTCCAGTCACGGGGAGGGAAAAGGCACAGGAAACATATGGGTGTCACCTTTTGTGCGGAGTGGGCCTTTTGCGTAGCAGTAAGCATCCCCGCCGCTGGGCCAGAAGGAGTAGGGTTTTGAACCCCACTCCAGACAGTCCCGGCAAGTGGAGTCGGAGTTCCAACTTTAAATTCTGGGTGGACATCCAGCGGGATACTTGCGTCCGTGGGTGTTGGTGGCCCCCCCCCCCTCAGATGGGTTGTGGGAGCCCGTAAAACCCTCCCGCCATAGGACTAACCACCCTAATGGCTGGTTCAAAGATGGTTACGGTCACGGAATGAGCGTTAATCACGGCCATAAATCCTTCCACCACTTCATACAGTTCCCCAAAGGGAACAGTGTGAGGATACGTACGATGATGACCTCTTGCGCAATGCACCTCCTTGGACCCTCAGTCGCAGGTGCGAGGGGGCAAGTCGTGCAATTGTTAAATTTTTCATTTTATTGACATGTAAAATGTTGGCCCAGTAATTCCCTTCCAACTGCGCGAGTACGGTCGGGGTACTTACGCATCTGGCTGGATGAAATGCCGGTTTTCAGCATGCACAGTGCTTTTGGGGAAAACCGGCATTTCCTGTCCTCTGAACGAAGGGGTTCAGAGGCAGGACGCGTGCGACTGCACAGGCAGCGCGTGCGCAGTATAATTCGCTGCTTTCATTACTGCTTTCAGTGAGGTCAAGTCCTTACAACTTACACATGAAAAAAGCATGGGTACAGTTGCTCCAGAGGCTGCGGAGGAAGATATTTCTTATCGTGGAGCTTCTGAAAGTATGTATGTCTGTATATATTCCTTTGCGTGTTATGTATATATTCCTTTACTTATGTGTATGAATGTATTATTTAATTATGACTTTCAGAGAAAGTAACTTATTGGAAAATCATAATTAAAAACATACATTCATACACATTAGTAAAGGAATATAAAACATACATACATATACGTAAAGGAATATATGTGGACATACATACATAACTCATTCTCACATTCCATTCACACAGCCACAATTGCTCCTTTTACCTACCGTTCTGAAAACCCTTTTAAAGAAAAAATTTTTTAACTTTAAAACTTACTTAAAATTTCTTAAAATAACTTCCCTCCCTTTCCCAAACAAAAATATTGCATTTCAGAAGCTCCACGATAAAATGTTTCTTCCTCCGCAGCCAATGAACCACTTTACACTTGCTTTTTTCAAGTGTAACTTCTGAGGACTTACCCTCACGGATTTCATGAATGAAATCTACGAAGTTCACTGCGCAAGCGCTGCCTGTGCAGTCGCACGCACTCGAGGTCTGGAAATGCCGGCGTTCCCCGCATGCGCTGTTCACGCTGAACGCCGGCATTTCCAATGGCCAGATGCGTGAGTACCCCGAGCGCACTCATGCCTTTGGCCGCGAATTTCTGGCCCAATATGTTTCAATGAGATCACCTCTCATTCTTCTAAGCTCTAGGGAATATAGGCCTAGTCTACTCAATCTCTCTGCATAGGGCAATCCCCTCATCCCAGGAATCAGACTAGTAAACCTCCTTTGCACTCCCTCTAAGGCAAGTATATCCTTCCTTAGGTAAGGAGGCCAAAATTGTACACAGTACTCCAGGTGTGATCTCACCAAGGCTCTACATAATTGCAGTAAGACTTCTTTATTCTTATATACTCTAATCCCTTTGTAATAAAGGCTAACATGCCATTTGCTTTCCTAATTGCTTTCTGTACCTGCAGTACACAGGACATCCTGGTTCCTCTGAATACTAACATTTCCCAGTTTCTCACCATTTAAAATATATTCTGGTTTTCTACTTTTCCTACCAAAGTGGATAACTTCACACTTTTCCACATTATATTCCATCTACCACGTTCTTGTCCAATCACTTAACCTGTCTAAATCCTTTTGCAGCCTCCTTGCATCCTCCTCACAGCTTACTTTCCCACCTAACTTTGTATCATCAGCAAACTTGGATACATTGCACTTGGTCCCCTCAACTAAATCATTGGTATAGATTGTAAATAGCTGAGGCCCAAGCACTGATCATTGTGGTACCCCATTAGTTACAGCCTGCCAACCCGAAAATGACCCGATTATTCCCACTCTCTGTTTTCTGTCTGTTAATCAATCCTCAATCCATGCTAGTATATTAACCCCAATCCCGTGAGCCCTAATTTTGTTTATTAACCTCTTGTGTGGCACCTTATGAATGCTTTTTGAAAATCCAAATGCACTACATCATAAGGGTTCCTCCTTATCTACCCTGCTAGTTACAACCTCAAGAAACTCTAAGAGATTTGTCAAACATGATTTCCCTTTCATAAATCTGTGTTGACTCTGCCCAATCGTATTATGATTTTCTAAGTGCCCTGTTAACACATCCCTAATAATAGATCCTAGCATCTTCCCTACTACTGATGTAGGGCTAAATGCCCCAAATCTTAGGCATAGCAGAACCCTAAGTTACTATTAATGGTGTTTTAAAGTGATTTTATACTTCTCCTTACTGAGTCTTGCAGTGTATTTGCTAGAGCTTTGAATGTTTAATAATGGTATCAGAATCTGTTAGATGATTTGATGGCTTCAAACTTTAATTCTCATAACAACAATAAGATAAAGAGCAACACAAAGGAGAACGATGACACAAGTTCTGCACTGTCCGCGGGACTTGATTGTTTACGCTGATTTCCGTCTGTTTTGCGCTGGTATTTAGGCGTAAGTTTCCGCTGGCAAGATCAGTGTCAAAACCGGTATAATTTCTGCGCAAGTGCAATTCAGGAAGATTTGGGCCAATTGCAATTAATAATGGGAAAGTTGGGAGACCTTTGTGTCCACGAGAACAATCATCTCTCCTGCTGAGCAAGGCTCGGGGCCAGGAACACTCGTTAAATTTACCCCCATCTATCCAGATTCAATTCTCACTTCACAGGAAAATAAATTATACAGCAGATGTTGCTAGTTACACAATCGTTGTTGTCTTAAGGCTGTTGTGGTAACCATTTGAATGAGACCACTTTTTCGCAGGACTATTTTTCATTAATGCAAGGTGTGCCGTGTGACCAGGTATCATGTTGCTGCTCGTGCTCTTCGCCATTCAAATTTGCCGTGAAGGCAGAGGAAAGGCAGAAATCTGGACATCGACTGCACCTCAATACTAGTCACAAAGGATACGACAAAACTTTCAAAACTGCCGTTTGCAACTTTGCACCTCTTTTCCACAAATTACAGTAGGAGTGTAAGCTTAAAATGTTAAACCATCACCAGAAAGAGAGAAAAAACAAAAAGCTTACACTTTGATTGCTGCTGTTTCCACATAACAAGCAGCACAGTGGTATAGTTTATATCCTCTTATTTATCACCTAATGCTAGTGATAGGTTAATGACTGTAGCTTTGATGCACTTACAAGATAACTAATCCATAATTGCACTTTTAGTAATGACATTTCCTTATCTTAAATGATTAGACAAAGGGATTATTTCACTCATCATGAAGATTTTTCCATGATGTGGCATCTAGTCTAATAATTTTGTATTAAATTAGGCGTTCTTTGCAGTATTTTTGGTGGGTTTTTAAGTTCTCAGCAGATTGGTAAGAGAAAGAATGACACCAAATCTACATTAGCCTGGGATGATGCGCAGTTTACTGAAAGTGTAGACCAGTTCTCTACAGCAGATTATATAAAAGCTCATGAAATGTGTCACACTGCCTCCCACACAAAGCTGCTCTGCAAAAAAAAAACACTTCAAAATTAAGTTTGTTCCAGATTCAAAGTAAGTGTAGAATTGTGAAATAGAAGAATCTGCAGTGGGCAACACAGTTTATCAAGTTTTCTTCGTTTTATAAGGTTAAGTTCCATTTTTCCACTACTACCCAGTGCATATTATTTTCCTTCTTAAAATCGTATTGCTTACAGCTGCATGGTGGTTTGTGGAATGAGGCACAAAGGTAGTTTGAATTGGAACTAAAGTAGAAACAGGTGCTGAAAAATCCAACTAAACTTTAAAATACTTCTTGAAATTGCCAAACAAGTTTTGCTTGAATCATATCTTGAGCTTACTTTGAACCCATTTGGTCTCTCGATTTATATAGTTAGTCGAGGGGTGTTTTAGAACTCCTTTGCTAGACATGTGGAGTTGCTGTCATACTCAGTGTCTTGTTTTGCACACTTTGTACAAAAATAATTACTTGCAGGACAACGGAGTATTACAGTTTAAACTCTTTTATGAAGCATTAGGTCTGTTGGTCTTACTCATACAGCACAGTGGGGACAAGATGGCATTAGAACCCCTAGCCTGGGTCTTCAAAACAATAGCAGTCCTTACAGATGCCTGCAGGCCAATGACAACTCAGCATGTGATCACATGTGAATATAATAGATATTCCTTACAGATGCCTGCGAGCCAATGAAAATTCAATATGCAAATGTTACATCCCCTTTCTTTTAAAAGAAAAATATTATGCATTACTTTTAAACCTTTCTTCTACATAATGTTCTCGGTAGCATAAACATATAAGTAAACTCAGCATTTAACTAGCGCTGAAAACATCTCAACGTTTCAATAAAGATGTACAGGTTTTTTTTAGGGCAGCGATCCGCCTACACCCTTTGACAGTTCACAAGTCAAGGATAACTCTAGGCTTGACCTCTTGTCCTGACCTTGTGTGGTATGGAACTGAGCATGCTCCTGAATCGGTCAACAAATCAGGTTCAGGTTTAGGTTCAGGTAAGTATGATGTGTTTTGTGTATTGCTCTGTTCATCACACTCTGTTGAACTGATCCTCTCGTCGGAATGACAGTGTTGTTCCTTGGTGTTCAGGAGGTGCCTGCGATTGCGGCGGTACACCTGTCCTTCTGAGATGCGGATGTGATACGATCGCTCAGTGTCAGCTGGCTGGATGACGACTGCTGGCTTCCAGTAGTCATGCTCCTGGATTCTGATGGATTCTCCATTGTGCAGCGGTGGCAGTAGTCTAGCTGACCTGTCATAGTATCTCTTTAGGTGTTGCTGTCTCTGTACACGTTTTGCATGCACTTGCTTGCAGCTGATGACCTCTGGCTGCAGCTGCTGGTTGGTGCTTGGAAGGATTGAGCGAAGTCTGTGGCTCAACAGCTGTGCTGGTGACTTGAAGTTGTTAACCGGAGTGTTGCGGTACTCAAGGAGACTGATGTAGGGGTCTCTTTTGTCCGCTTTGGCTTTGTCCATGAGTGTTTTTGCAATCTGGACAGTTTTTTCAGCAAGGCCATTACTTTGAGGGTAATGTGGGCTTGATGTGACATGTGTGAAATCCCATGCCTTAGCAAATGATTCGAACTCTTTTGATTTGTATTGGGGGCCATTGTCTGAGACTAAAGTCTCTACCATGCCATGCGTGGCAAAGGCTGCCTTTAGCTTGTGGGTCACAGCTGCAGATGTGGTGCTGTGAAGCTTGTCCAGTTCAAAAAATCTGCTGTAGTAATCAACAGTCACTATGTAGTCCTTGTTGTTCTATGTGAACAGATCCGTTGCCGCGACCTGCCAGGGCCTGTCTGGGATACGGTGAGGTATCATGGGCTCTTTGACATTTGATGGACGGCGTTCTAGACAAATGGAACATTTTCCGACAATGTCCTCAATGTGTTTGCATATTCCGGGCCAAAACATAATGTCACGTGCTCTTTGTTTGCATTTTTCCATGCCCATATGTCCAGCATGAATTTTTGTCAACATCTCTTCTCTGAGACTGGTAGGAATAATGATTTTCTCCCCTTTGAAGATGATTCCATTGATTTGTGACAGTTCGTCTCTGTGGTTCCAGAATTCAGATATGCTCTGAGGGCATTTCCTCCTTTCCTCAGGCCATCCTTCATGTATGACTTTGCTCAGCAGTGTGAGTTGTGCATCTTTCTCTGTTCCTGCTCGGATCTCCTTCAGTTTTGAGTCACTCACAGGTAAGCTGTTGTACACCATGTGCACTTGCACATCCATGCCTTCACTGAGGCTGCTGTCCTGGTAGCTAAGAGACTTTCTGGCGAGCGTGTCTGCGACAGGAATGTCTTTGCCTGGATGGTGAATGATTGTGAAGTCGTACTTCTGTAGCTGAAGGATCATTCTCTGTAGCCTTGGTGGGGCTGCAGCTAGTGATTTCCTCATGATTGACTCGAGGGGCTTGTGGTCGGATTCCACAATGACTTGTCAGCCATAGACGTACTGGTGGAAACGCTTACATCCAAACAGAATTGCATATAGCTCTTTCTTGATTTGAGCATAGTTGATTTCACTGTCTGTGAGAGATCTGGAAGTGTAGCCGATGGGCTTTCCTTCTTGCAGTAATACTGCGCCTAGTCCATACTTTGATGCGTCCACTTGTAGTCTGAGCTCTTTGTTGGGGTCGAAGTAGGCAAGAACTGGTCCTGGTTCTCTGGTGATTAGGTCTTTCATTTTCTGAAATGTTGTGTCATGTTGTTTGTCCCACAGGAACTCATTGGATTGTTTGAGCAACTGACGCATGGGTGCGTTGATTTCAGAGAGGCTCGGGGCAAACTTGGCTAAGTAGTTAACCATGCCTAGTACTGTCTCCAGCTCTGTGCGGTTCTTCAGCGACTCCATCTTCTTGATGGCAGAGATTTTCTCTGGATCCGGCTTAATGCCATCAGTTGAGAGGCGATGCCCGAAATAACTGATCTCGGTGGATCCGATTATGCATTTCTCGGGGTTGAGCCAGATACCTTTCTCCCGTGATCTTTGTAGCATCGCACAGAGGTTCCTGTCATGTTCCTCTCTATTCCTGCCATAGATGAGGATGTCGTCTACGATTGCGACTACTCAGTCGAGGCCTTCATAGGTTTCATCGATCTTCCGCTGGAATTCATCCTGAGCTGAGATAAGACCAAATGGTAAACGCAGAAATCGGAAGCATCCAAATGGTGTGTTGAACGTTGTTAGCTTAGATGACTCTTCCATGAGCTTGATAGTCCAGTATCCTGATCGTGCGTCCATTACACTGAAGTAACGTGCTCCCACTAGCTTGGGTGTGATGTCATCTAGCATTGGTAGAGGGTAGTGAGGGCATTTGATAGCCTTGTTCAAATCTCTGGGGTCGAGACAGACTCTGAGCTTGCCTGTACGTGGTTTCTCAACCACTACTAATGCGTTGACCCACTCTGTCGGTTCTGTTTCCTGGACGATGATTTCTGTATTCTCCATGCTCTGCAGCTCCTCCTTCAGGCGACTATGTAGAGCAAGGGGTATCCTTCTCGGTGGGCAAACCACAGGGGTTGTTGCTGGGTCAAGGTGAATAGTGCATTCACCTGGGAATAATCCGATTCCTTTGAAGACATCAGCAAACTCCTCCATGACTGTCTGCTTCTCAACTGGTGCTGTCAACGATAGCACTAGCTTGATGAGGTCCATGTCTAAACATACCTTTAGACCTAGCACTGGAGGTGCTTGAGTGTCAACAATGTAAAAGTCCAACATCATGTTGCTTTCTTTGTACTTGCATTTCATCACACATGTGCCTTTTACAATGAGCTGCTCACCCCCATAGCTGGTCAGTCTGCATGAGGTGGGCTGTAGCTCACACTCATCCTTCAAGCTGTGATACTCACTCAGAGGAATTACATTAACCTGAGCTCCAGTGTCTAGTTTAAACCTTAAGCTCTTTGCCCTGTTTTCCTATCTCAATATCGGCAAAGGCTTGCTCAGTCTCTGAAATCTGTTTTTTCTGTGACACAGGATCAATAAACAGTTCCTCTGCATTTGGCTCTCTATCTGACATTTGGCTGTCACTCACTGTGTGTACTGCTTTCCAAAAACAGTCCTGCAAACTTTAGCGAAGTGGTTCCATTTACCACATTCAGTACATTGCTTTCCTTTGGCAGGGCAATGCTCCTTTTCCCCATGCATCTTGTTTCCACAATATCCACAGTTTTTGAAGCGTTTATGTCTGTGTCGCTCATTTTTAGTACTCTCTCTGTTCTTTCTGTTTTGAAACACGCTCTCTGGGCGGTGTTCTTTGGTATGTGTCTATTAACTGCGTGCACTGTCTGTTCACTCGAGCTGCTCGTGGCGCCGGTTATGGTTTTCAACTGTGCTTGGGCTATCTCGTGTGATCTAGCTATGTCCATAGCTTTGTCCAGCGTTAGCCCGGACCCAACATTCAAAAGTTTCTCTCTCACATTAGCTGAATGTATTCCAAACACGATGCGGTCTCTGACCATCTCATCTTTATCTGCATATTCACAATCTTTTACCAGCAGTTTTAACTCAGTCACGAACTGTTCAAACGACTCACTCGCTCCTTGTACTTTCTCCTGAAACTTGTACCTAGCAAATATCGTATTTGTCAGGGGCATCACATATGATTCAAAACGGTCAAAATAACTTTTCAGTACCTTTGCTTCATCCGCGGTGAGAGACCACGTGTTAAAAATGTCTCTCCCTTTTTCTCCGATCCACAGGAGTAGGTAGCTGCATCTTTCTTCCTTCCCTTTGCTTTTCAACGGACCCAAGAACATTAACTGCACGTGTTGCTTGAACTTGCGCCATTCTCTAGCTAAGTTCAAAGATTCCCAATTCATTCGAGGTAAGGAAGCTCCAACGATGTCCATTTCAAATCCCTGTTCTGACACCATGTCTTGTTTTACACACCTTGTATAAAACTAATAACTTGCAGGACAACGAAGTGTTACAGTTTAAACTCTTTTATGAAGCATCAGGTCTGTGATCTCAATCATACAGCACAGTGGGGACAAGATGGCATTAGGACCCCTAGCCTGGGTCTTCAAAACAATAGCAGTCCTTACAGATGCCTGCAGGCCAATGACAACTCAGCATGTGATCACATGTGAATATAATAGGTATTCCTTACAGATGCCTGCAGGCCAATGATAATTCAATATGCAAATGTTACACCCAGAGTGACTTGCGCAGGGCTCACTCTTGAACACAAAGGCCTAGATTTCCAATCGTAACGCCGATGGTAAGCCGTTCATTTTAATGGGCTACGGTCGGTGGTATGATCAGGAAACCTCAGCAGTACTACAGATGCAAGGTCTTGTCGTCAAGCTTTACATGTGTAAAATATAGAGAATTGATGAGACATAATTTCACCACATTGGGCTCTCCTGTTACCTGGAGAGGAGTGGAAATTTAAAGTTTACTGATATAACATTATGGCTATGTTTACAGTGTATCCTGCAAGCTTGAGGCATGACCTTTTTATGTTGGGTGTGATTGCTTGAGAACATTGTGTTCCTCCTCGCGCTGAATCACTGACTCATTCCAGATTTAATGTTGTCATGTAAACACATGACAAAATAATTGACAACAGGGCTTTATCTTCCAGCCCATGCCTTGATCGATGAGAACATTTAGATCCCCTCCAGTAGTCAGTGGTGGAAAATGTTTATTATTTTCTTTAGTTGTTGGCTTTACCTTCTGCTTTGGACAACCTAAAATGTGTTGATTTAAAAAATCAGATTCCAGTAGAACAACCCTGTGTACAAATACGAAAAGGGAATACAAATACTACTATTCCCCTTTGGACGGTCAGGCATTAAATGCATAATTATCTGCAATGCATAATTGTGAGCCCAGCATTACCTCGCTCCCTCCCTAGACTACCATGAGAGCACAGATACACATGCATCACTAGACCACCAGGGAGCAAGTGGCAAATGCTCCCCTTAGGCTACCAGACATTGGATCACTGTAGAACTGTAATGGTTAAGTTTTCCAGTCCCAGTGCTGAAGTGGAGGGACCTTGGGGCAGCAAGTGTACGCCGTGCCAAAGTCGCACTGAGCTAGTCTTACAGGATTTCCCAAGATTGATCTCATTAGCTGTTCATAGTGAGCTCCTGGCCCAGATTGGGACTGCCTCTGGGATCTTGCTGTCAGTATGCATGAGGTTGGAAATATGGCACAGCTGCAGCTCTTCAATGCTGTAGTCGCTATTTAAAGGGTTTGCTTCATTGCTGTTGGGTACAAAAGGAGAAATGGCTGGCAAAAGTTGCAGAACATCTCCATGTTCTGAGGAATATTTGGAGGTACTTATGGAAGAAGTGCATTAAGGTGGTTGTCCTTTTCAGCATCCCAGAGCATCATCCTCACAGAAGAGAGATACAGATTGTTTGGCTGCAGGTGGTTACCAGTCAATGCAGTCTCAAGCATGGGGACTGATGAAGAAAAAGGTTAAAACGGCTTAGGAAGTCTGCCAACTTAAGGTTAGCCAGCACTACACTGCATCAAATGGATGGCTAAAGTATGCAAAACAGTAACAGTTTTCTCTCACTTTGTTAAACCCTTTTTTGAGGTTACCATGCTAAGCCCTCGATAAGCAGCTCTTTCCAAGTGTGCATGCATGCCATATTGCAGGACACATTTGATTATGGACAGTTAAACTGGAACTGGAAGTGTTGGCATGTGACCATCTACAAAACAAGATTGCACACAGAATGCAGACAAATAAGAGCCAGGCAACTTCAGGCCTGTCAGCCTGACATCCATTATTGGGAAGATGCACGAAGGCATCATAGGCGATGCCCTTTATGATCACTGGGAAAGGGAAGGAGCCATTAGAAATTCACAACACGGCTTCCCGAAAAATAGGTCATGCCATACTAATTTGATAGTAGTGGCTGAGGGAAATCCAGTAGACATTATCTACATGGACTTTCAGAAAGCCTTTCATAAGGTACCTCACACTAGGTTACTTCACAAGCTAGAATCTTGTTGTATCAGTAGGAATTTGAAACGTGGATTAGGATTTAGCTCCAATCCCGTAGCCAAAAAGTTGTTGTTAACGGATGTGCTTCAGCCTGAAGGCATGTTTTTAGTGGTGTCCCCCAGGGCTCGGTCCAAGACCCGCTACTGTTCACTGCCTTTATCAATGAACTGGACAGTGATGTTGGGAGTATGGTCAGTAAGTGTGTAGATGGCGCCAAAATCTAAGACAGTAGAGGAGTGCAATCAAATGCAAAATGAGTTAGCTGTGTTGGGGGAATGGGCCACACAATGGCAAATGTCATTTAACTTAGATAAATGTAATGGCATGCATGTTGGTAGGGCCAACACAGAATACACGTATCATTTGCAGGGAACAATATTGAAAGACGTTGAGAGAGAACTAAGTTTAGAACAGAGATTCTTTGGCACCTCCACCCTGTCACTTTTTCACCGCGAGTGTTGGAGCCTTCATTCAGTAAATGTTGCTTTCCCTCATTAGCAGTTTATGTGGAGTTCGGTTGTGAAAGTGAAGGTGATGATAGTTGCTCCTCTGTAGAGGTTGCTCTCGGCCTGCTAACTCACCTGCTTTTGCCTCTCCAGTAAGGAGAGCAGATGGAACTTCACCATAAAATTAACCACATTTACTTTTCTGTAATGACAAGCCTGCACGTGCTTACTCTGCAACATTTAAACACTGTCATTAAGCTCTGATCATCTCCTACAGCTATCATCTAAGTCAATACAGATCATGTTGTACATAATGCACACTGTGCTAACACATCTCCAGTCTCAGCAATATCAATGTCCGCAGTGTTTCACAACGAATTAGAATGACCATGCAGTTTTACCATGGCAGGAGAGTCTTCTGTTTGAAGTTGTCTCCTCTGAGCCACTCCTGTAGTTACTACTGAACGGCAACATTTTCTTTCCCCCATTAATATATATGACATGCTACCTGTCTCGTTCATCAAACTTTGATGAAATTATGTGCTATACATCCCTTACTTATTTATTTATTCACTTAACAATTACCAAGTTATTAATTATGCTACATTTCGACTCCCTTTGCATTTGTTACAACAACATTACCTACAAAACAATAATGACAACACCTCAGAAGCAGCTCATTGGCTATCAAGCCCTTTGGGATGTCCTGAGTGTGTGAAGGTTCTGTATGAATGCATGTTCTTTCTTTCTCTTGTTGGTTCTGGTTGGTCAGTCAGTCAGTGTTTCACTTTATTAAGCCTGCCTTTAGTTAGCTCCTAAAGTCATACATGTTCATATATGGTTGTCAGTGCATTTATATAAAAAATATTTGGCCTGATAGGCCTCATTTAAATTCATGTCAACAAGGTAATTATTGAACGTCAATGGTGTAAGATTCGCAAAATTCCCACATTCCCCCAAGGTTATTAATAAAAGGGACACTGTATGGGCAATTTAAAAGGGGTACCCAAAAGATGGCGTTCGCACCTCGTGGCGAAAAGCCTGTAAGATTTTAAAGCTTGGACTCTGCAGCACAGAACAGGCAGTTTTGGGAAATCGAAACTTAAAATGCATTTCTGTGAAAAGGACTTTGTGTTTGAAAAGCCAGACAGCTAGGCAAACACTGAATATGCATTGTGTCAGATCAAAACAGATCAAGCCCAGTTAGGCCTAAACATAAGGCCATTAGTTTGTCCGCATAAATAATCAGAAACTTAAGGGACCCACCAAGGCTGGACAGGCCGATTAAAATGCATTAATGACAATACAACCCGGACATCGGGTGCGATAAACGGCCATCTAAAGCCAGTTAACTTAGATTGGTATAATCATTTAAAACAGCCTGCCAAAAGTTGGACAATAGACTGACCTGAATTGGCACACAGATAAGGGCCATCAGAAGGAGTATAATTGTAGGCCCATCGGTAACCAACGCTCGCTTGTTCTCTTGCTCTTTGGCTCTTGCTCTCTTCCTCCCGCGCTTGCCACCTGGCCACTGCCCGTGTCTTCCCCAAAATCCATTAGGGATGCCCGGTATCGCACCAAGCAAACACGGGCAAACCAGGCCAGACGAGGTGGGACAAGACGAGACGAGATGAGATGAGGTGAGATGAGACGAGACGAATTGGAAGAAGATTGAAGAACGCTTCGAATAATTGGGCCTTCAATCCAGCTGCACCTGCGACTATCTTCATGCAAATTTCAACTGCCACCCGAGGAAGAGGAACCATCATCCCTGCGAGGTAAAGTACCCAAGCAAAGACTTCAATCTCGGGGTACTTTACCTGGACGATGCCCTTGCAGCGCCCTGAGACCATGTGATGACGGCAGGCCCCAGAGAGCACAAAGAGCGAACCCCAAACCCCACAGCCATTTTAACTCAGCAGATTTTGACTCGGTGAGCATGAATTCCTGGCCCCTCTTAGCTTAATCTAGTTAGGTATAGGGGCGGGATAAGGATAAGGGGATTGTTAATGTAGTTTGTTTTCCCTCGATGTGCCGTGTGTTCCCCACTCCCATTTAAGTATATTTTTCTTTTTGATAAGCCTGTAACTACATAGTGATTTTCTCAGTATTTGTAACTTTTATCATCGTTTTAATAAAGTTCCCGGTTTTCTTGTACCAAACCAATTGTCTACCCGTTTTTCCTGTATCGCCGCCTGCACCTAAGTCCGGTGTCAAGAACCCAGGGGTGTGGGAGCGATTCAAACCGCTCACAGGCAGTCAGGGGCATAACTGACTGGCCACATGCCACCCCCTACAATGGGCTACTTCTCTATTTTTGTCCCTGTGCGGTCCATATTGCCTTACCTCAGTTGGTTTTGTGATCTCATGAAACTTCTTCCTCGCCTCCTTCCAGGTGCATGAGGCGGTGGAGAGTGCATTGATCGATTCGGCGACTCGTTTCCAGGCTCATTGAAATGGGACACAGTGGTGATGTCCCCTGCATAAAACTGAAAAGCTGCCGAGGCCATCTTCTCCGCCACCAACAACAACTTCATAGAGGCATGAGAAAAATGGACGCCAAGCTGAAGGAGGAGAGATTAAGATGGATGACCAAAAGATTGGTCAAAGTGGTGGTTTTAAGGAGGGCCTTAAAGAAGGAGAGGAAGGTAGAAACGTGGAAGGGTTTAGGAAGCAAATTCTAGACATAGACAATTACATATATGTGGTGTATGTAACCGTTCCACCTTTAAGAGAACTATTTTAAGAGATGCACTACTTTATCTTGGCTGCTGTATACTGTAATACCGGTGGTGACCACACCGGTATATAAGTGCTGTGTAATGATTTATTGGGCAGTTCAGCCTGACCTCCGCCTAGTAAAGACCTGTTAAATTTACTCTTGTGGTCTGTGTGCAGTGATTCTTATTAACAATAACTAAAACACACAGACTTAACAGTGGCAATGATGACGATCTTACCCTGCGGCAGAGATATATCCAAGGCAGTTTAACGGGCGTCGAGAAGAGGCATCCGCCCTCATCATCCTGCTGAGAAAAGACTCGGGTCTGAAGAGCAAGGAAGAATCCTGACACGAAGCCTTCCATCAGCAACAGGCAGTGATCATCCCTTCTATCACGGTGGTGGGTAAGCCGATCAGCGACGAGCAGCAAGTCGGCCACGTTGGCTGTGAAGTAGGGGAGGGAAAAACGGAGGATTTAAGGGCGGAGAACTCGACCACGGCCGGGGAAAAGAGCCGGACAGAAGTCGGGGCCAGAGGCGCTGAGACTGGGGCAGCGTAAGGCACGGGAGCCGCGGTGAATGCAAACGCAGCCGGTGTAAAAGACCGGGCTGCAAGCGGGCTGGGAGACGCAACAGCGTCGAGAGAGAGCTCGACCGCGACCGGGGAAAAAGGTCGGGCAGCTACCGAGGCCGCGAGGCACGGGATAAAATAATTTTTTTTTTTAAAAACCGCGGAGAACTCAGCCGCAGCCGGGGGAAAGGACCGGACTGCAAGAGGGGCTGGGAGGCACGATTTGAGAACCGCTGGGGAGGGCGAATGCAGCAATACGGCAATCGCCATTACAGCCAGCGGGGGGAGAAAGGCAAACGCGGGAAGCCGCCATTTTCATAGGCGGGGGAAGAAGACAAGCGCGGGAAACCGCCATTTTGAAAAAAAAGAAAAGAAAAATTTCTTTTTATTTCTCAAGAAGATTGTGAGGATGCCTAAGCGTGGTAACATCAACAATTTCGATCCCGATGTTGAAGATTGGGCCACGTATGTAGAACGCATAGAGATTTATTGTAAGGCAAATAAAATATCAGATGAAGATAAAGCACTAACCTTACTAAACTCAATGGGTGCGAAGACATACGGGCTATTGAAGCATCTTCTATCACCAGCTAAACCGGCGGATCAGGCTTTCGCTAATATTGTTGCTGTCCTGAGAAATCATTTGAACCCCACACCGCTGATGTTAGCGGAACGATTTAAATTTTATGTGAGAACGCAACTGAAAGAGGAAAGCAATGCGGAGTATTTAATTGAACTGCATAAGCTAGCGAAATACTGTCAGTTTGGGGAAAGACTGACAGAGGCACTGAGAGACAAATTCGTGTGTGGATTGTCGAAAGAAGGAACACAAAAGCGGCTGCTTGAAGAGAATGATCTTACACTTGATAAGGCTGTCACTATTGCAGCATCGCACGAAGCCGCAGCGAGAGGCACTGCGGAAATGCAGCTGAAGGCAGCGGTACTCAGCGTAGATCAAATGGCTTTGGGTACAGCGAAATGTTATCGTTGTGGAAAGACAACACATGATCAGAACCAATGCTGGTTTAAAAATCAGGAATGTAGAAAATGTGGCAAGCTTGGTCACATAGCTAAAGTATGCCGGTCAGGAAAGAAGACCAGCAACAAAAAGTCACCGCAGGAAAAGTGCAGAAAGGTACATAAGGTGGCTGAGAAGAGTTCGGATGAACAGAATTCGGATCCAGACTCCAACAGCAAGGAACTGGGTAGTCCGAGAATTCACAATGTGAGTAAGGAAGCTGACCAACAAACTATCTGGGTTACACTTCAGATAGCAGGAGTCCAAGTGAAGATGGAATTGGACACCGGATCGGTGTTGACGGTCATGAATAAGCAAGATTACAAAAGGTTATTCACACATATTCCCCTACGGGATACGGAGATAGTATTGCAGACATACACGGGGCAAAGAGTATACCCCATCGGAAAGATAAAAGTGAAGGTGGTACACAAGGGCAAAGAACACCAAGGAATGGACTTATATGTACTACCTGAGGGAGGTCCACCACTTCTGGGACGGGAGTGGATCAGGAAAATAAATATGGACTGGCACTCCCTAAAAGCAATAACGGTAGATTCCGGAAAAAAGATGTCAAATCTGAACGATTGTCCAGAATATTGGATGAGGCTAAAGAGGTGTTCCAACAGGGACTGGGAACACTGAGAGGAATTACGGCAAAAATCAAGATTGCAGAACATGCAAACCCAAAATTTTTCAAAGCCAGACCGGTACCTTATGCGATACGACCTGCTGTGGAAGCTGAGCTGGAAGGGCTAGAACGTTCAGGAGTACTGTCTAAGGTGGACTGGAGTGAGCGGGCCACGCCCATTGTTCCCGTCATGAAGCGTTCATCGAGTAACAAGCCAGGGGAACCGGGGAAGGTCCGCATCTGTGGAGACTTCAAGATCACGGTTAATCCGGTGCTTCACACGGTGCAATATCCGCTTCCGCGGATTGAGGATATCTTTGCTTCATTGTCTGGCAGGAAACACTTCACCAAGATAGACCTGGCGCAAGCGTACTTACAGATGGAAGTTGAGGAAGAGTCGCGCCAGTATCTCACAATCAACACGCACAGAGGCTTGTATCGATATAATAGACTGGTTTTTGGAGTGGCTTCGGCTCCAGCAATTTGGCAGAGGGCCATGGAGCAGGTATTACAGGGAATTCCAAGCACTCAATGTTACTTGGACGATATCCTGATTACAGGAGATGACGATGAGGAACACCTTGCAAATTTGAAACTGGTGCTCACCAGATTGAAGGAATATGGACTTCAAGTTAATCGCCAGAAATGTGAGTTCTTTCAGAAACGGATCTCGTACTGTGGTCATGTCATTGACCAGGAGGGGCTGCACAAGTCACCTGACAAGATCGAAGCTGTTGTGAAGGCTCCCGCTCCGGAAAATGTATCCCAGTTGAGGTCGTTCCTAGGGTTGATTAACTATTACCATAAGTTTCTGCCAAATCTATCCACGGTGCTGCACCCGCTGAACGCTCTTTTGCAGAAAGAAGTACCATGGAAGTGGAGCGAGGACTGTAAGAAGGCCTTTCGCAAAAGCAAGGCATTGATCACCTCAGAGGAAGTGTTGGCTCACTTCAACCCAACGCTACCTATTCGTTTAGCTTGTGATGCTTCTCCTTATGGTATTGGAGCAGTACTCTCACACAAGTTGCCAAATGGCTTGGAAAGGCCAGCCGCATTTGCATCCAGATCATTGACCTCCGCTGAGCGCAACAATGCTCAGATAGATAGGGAGGCTCTCAGCCTTGTGTGGGGAGTAAAGAAGTTTAATCATTACCTGCAGGGCCAGAAGTCTACACTGCTGACAGACCACCAGCCGTTGGTATCCATTTTTAACCCTAAGAAGGGTGTTTCGGTGATGACAGCACAGAGGCTCCAGAGATGGTCCCTTTTCCTAGGGGCACATCAATATCAGATAGAATTCAAAGGTACAAAGCAGCATGGTAATGCTGATGGGCTGTCGCGCCTGCCACTACCTACTGAGGAGGAGGCACCGACGGTTGACCCGGTGGAGTTATTTCACTCGACCATCATCGAATGTTTACCTGTCACCAATGCAAATATTGAAAGGGAGACTAGGAATGACCCGACACTGTCCTGGGTCTACGAATTGACAGTAAAGGGATGGCCAGCCCATGGTGATCCACTGTTACCGGCATTCTCAGCAAGACGAGAACAGCTGTCCATCTGTCAGGGAACATTGATGTATGGAACAAGGGTGATTATCCCTCCTAAGTTAAGAGAGAGTTAAAGGTCATCTGGGGGGAGTCAAGATGAAAAGCCTTGCTAGGGCTTATGTGTGGTGGCCGGGTATCGACCAACAGATAGAGGATCTGACGAAAAGCTGCTCAGGGTGCCAAAAAGTCCAAAATGCACCTCCAATTGCACCGCTGCATCCATGGGAATGGCCTTCAACCCCATGGCAACGTGTACATATTGACTTTGCTGGTCCATTCATAGATTCCATGTTTTTAATTGCGGTGGACGCACATTCTAAATGGCCAGAAGTGATTAAAATGACTACCACTACCTCGGAGAAGACGATCGCGGTGCTAAGAACGATATTTGCAAGAAATGGATTGCCAGAGCAAATATGTTCAGACAACGGACCACAGTTCGTGTCAGAGGAATTCCAGAAATTCCTGAAGAAGAATGGGGTGAAACATTATACCTCTGCCCCATATCATCCAGCTACGAATGGGCTGGCCGAGAGGTTTGTACAGACGTTCAAAAAGGCAATAAAGGCCATGAGCGAAGATCAGATTCCACTGCAACACAAGGTGGACAATTTCCTACTGGCATATCGAAACGCCACCCATGCAACAACAAACCAAAGTCCTGCCATGATGTTCTATAACAGGAGGTTGCGGCCCAGGTTGGACTTGTTAAAACCAAATGTGCGGAGGGAAGTCGAAAACAAACAGTTCCAGCATATCAATAACAAGCCCACTCGGAGTTTTGAAATAGGACAACCGGTGTTAGCCAGGGACTATAAAAACGAGAAATGGCAATCTGGAACAATTCGGGCCAGACAAGGACCCCTGATGTACACGGTAGATGTTGGTGAAAATGTAATACGACGTCATGCTGACCAACTGGTGGGATCGAGAACAAGGGTCGAGCCCATGGTTACGACAGAGACAACCGTGGAGGAAGTTAGTGAACCTGAAGCATCTACCTCAGAAGTGAATATACCTGATGATGATGTCCTATCCATAGGGGATCAACTAGATGAGTCACCCCAGCAACGAGAACCAGAGACCCCTGAAAGGCGTTATCCGTCTCGGATCAGGAGGCCTCCTCAGAGACTGAATCTGTGAACTGTTTTTACATGAAGTTGTGTATATATGTTATTATGTTATGTTTAATGGGGAATATATACTGTTAAGCTAAAAAGGGAGGATTGTGGTGTATGTAACCATTCCACCTTTAAGAGAACTATTTTAAGAGATGCACTACTTTATCTTGGCTGCTGTATACTGTAATACCGGTGGTGACCACACCGGTATATAAGTGCTGTGTAATGATTTATTGGGCAGTTCAGCCTGACCTCCGACTAGTAAAGACCTGTTAAATTTACTCTTGTGGTCTGTGTGCAGTGATTCTTATTAACAATAACTAGAACACACAGACTTAACAATATAAATTACAGCACAGGCCAATCAATCTGTGTTGATGTTTATCCTCCACACAAGCAGTAATACTAATCTCAGATACCTGCCCTGTTCCCCTAACCCTTTATTCCATTTTTATTCAATCACCTATCTAACCTATTCTTAAATGTTGACATGATCTCTATTTCAGTCACTAACTCTGGTAGTGCATTGCACAGTCTCACAAACCTCACTACCCTAACATTCCTGCTTTTAATCACGTATCAATGGCCCCTTGTTGTGGGTGGCGCTGCCATTTTTTAATCTAGGCTGCATGCGTTCATCCCTCAGCCTGGAGTCTTTCACAGCTTTCCTCTGGCCAAAGAGGAAGCAAGACGTCCCTGCCACACTGCTTTTTTCAAAATCCAAATTCTACAGACTTTGCCAACCAAAAAGCAAGCCAAAGACCTGACCTGTGACCACTCCCCACCACCCGCAACCTCCCCCCACCCCATCTCAAGGATTGGCTCATTGCACTGCCAATCAAAACTACTACTGTGAATCAGAAACCTTCTTCCCATGACACCTGCATGGCCTGTTCAGCTAAGAACCTTCCGCCGTGCTTGATGAAGGGAAGTCATTTCAACAATGCAGGTGTGAATGTCTAAAATGTACTAATCAGCGCCATGATCTTAAACTGGCACAGAACGCGAGGTCATCGACCTGAAACATTATCTCTGTTTCTCTCTCCGCAGATGCTGCCTGACCTCGTGAGTATTTCCAACATTTTCAGTTTTTAGTTCAGATTGCCAGCATCCAGAGTATTTTGCTTTTGTGATAGTAAATCGGCAGCATGTAAAATGGGCTGTGGATTCGCTATCAGCCATTTAACAATATCGCACAAAGGCTAAATTAACCCCTTCATCTGATCCCAGATACCACAGATACCAGGCCTATTGAACAATTGACCAAAGGAGTAAAAACCCTGAAATGTGACAATAGATTAGTAGGTCAGCGAGGACTGGGGTGATGAGAAATGAGCGTGTGATAGGATACAGGCAGCAGAGTTTTGGATGAGCTGAGGTTTATGGAGAGTGGAAGGCCGGCCAGGAAAGCATTAGGTATTATTTGCTCCATGGCCCATCAGAAAAAAGTGCTTCCTTTTATCCTGAATGTTATAAATTTCAGCAGCAGATAGCTGAGTGTATAAACTGTGCCAGTGTAGGAATTAACGAATTCCAACGAATAACGGAGATCGACACAAGAGAACAACTAAACAGGTCTTTACTCAGCGGAGATGCCAAAAGGACTGCCTGGGCAGCCCCGTGGTTTGCGACGTGATGTCATCACGTTTGCCCGCGTTTTCCCGCACTCTTAAAGGGGCCACGCCCCGTACATGCAAACTCTATATACAAAACACAGTAATGCCTAACATAATGGTACAGGTTTAGGCTGGTGTTAGAACATTGTTAAAGAGAATTATATACAGTTAGCCAGAGTCATTCAGTGGTTCTGCCAAATGCGCCCCCCCAGAATTTGCTTTAATGGACAAAGTCAAACGGTGAGGTGGTCTGATGAGCCTGTCAGAACGACTCCTGTACTCTCGAGGCAGAGGCTGCTGGTCGGCTGGCGGTCTGGCGGTCGGTCGCACTTGGTCTGCCGTAACAACGATGGGTCTCCGACCCCGTCTCGGCGGTTGTGCTGTCTCGACGGGGCGGTCAAGGTCTAAATGTGCTGGCTTTAAGCGGTCAACCGAAATGTGGTCCAGTTTACCACCGACATCTACCGTGAAGGTTTTGTCCCCTGCTTCCAACACGCGGAAGGGACCGGTATATGGGGCCTTGAGCGGATCCCTATGTGCGTCATGGCGAATAAAAACGTATTCAGCCTTGTGAAGCTCCGTGGGAACGTGTGACCTCTGCAGCCCGTGGTGCGAAGTGGGCACCGGTGCGAAACATCTGGCTGCCTCTTGGTGACTAGCAACCTGGGCAGACACGGACCATGGCTCCGTTGATGTTGGTAGGAAGCCCCCTGGGACTCGCAGCAGCTGACCATACACAAGCTCCGCTGATGAAGAGTGAAGGTCTTCTTTGGGGGCCGTGCGAAGGCCCAACAGGACCCACGGTAGCTTGTCTGTCCATCCAGCGTCCTGGAGGCTGGCCCTCAGGGCGGCTTTCATTGACCGGTGGAAGCGTTCGCAGAGGCCATTCGCCTGTGGGTGGTAGGCTGTGGTGCAGTGTAATTTGACACCGAGTCCTTGGGCCACTGCATTCCAGAGCTCAGAGGAAAACTGCGGTCCCCTGTCTAACAAAATATCTGCGGGGACTCCGAAACGGGCGATCCAGGAGGAAATGAACGCCCTGGCCACGTCCGCCGAAGTAGTGGATGACAGAGGGACCGCCTCCGGCCATCTGGTGGTGCGGTCAACCATGGTCAGGATGTGTGAAAAACCATGGGAGGGTTGGAGTGGTCCTACCAGGTCCAAGTTGACATGGTCAAAACGTCGCTCCGGAACTGTGAAGGTGGCCAACGGAGCTTTGATGTGGCGCTGTGCCTTGGCCTTTTGGCAGACCACGCAGGTGTTGGACCAGTCGCAGACATCTTTATGCATGCCATGCCATACAAATTTCACTGACATCAGTTTCTGAGAGGCCTTCATTCCTGGGTGTGACAACCCATGTATGGCGTCGAACACTTTGCGGCGCCAGACGACCGGCACGACAGGGCGAGGATCCTGTACGGAGACGTCACACAACAGCGTGGTACCTGCCGAATGGAACTTGATGTCGGCCAACTGGAGGCCAGTGATGGCCGTTCTGTAAGCTTGGACTTCCGGGTCTGAGGCTTGGTCCGCTGCCATGAGGGCGTAGTGGATGCCCAAATGAACCGTATTGACGATCGCGCGGGAGAGGCAGTCTGCCACCAGGTTGTCCTTACTGGCCACGTGCTGTATATCCGTGGTGAATTTGGATATGTAGGTCAGTTGATGCTGCTGCTGGGCTGACCACGGTTCGGCGGTCTTGGCCATTGCAAAGGTTAGCGGCTTATGGTCCACAAAGGCGGTGAAAGGATGTCCTTCCAGTAGGAACCGAAAATGGCGGATGGCCAGAAAAAGGGCGAGCAGCTCCCGGTCGAACGTGCTGTATGCTCTCTCGTTCGGCCGTAGTTGACGGCTGAAGAATGCCAGTGGCTGCCACGTCCCGTTCACCCACTGCTGTTGCACGGCACCGACTGCGTAGTCCGACGCGTCGATGGTGAGGGCGATGGTGGCTCCTGGCAGCGGGTGCGCCAGCATAGTCGCGTTGGCTAAGGCACTTTTGGTGTCGGCGAACGCTCGGGCCATGTCATCCGTCCAGTCCACTGGGTTCTTGCCAGTCTTGCTCTTGAGGGCCTCGTACAGGGGCTGCATGAGTAGTGCCGCCTTAGGCATGAAACGGTGGTAAAAGTTTACCATGCCAAGGAATTCCTGCAGGGCCTTTACGTTCTGCGGGCGTGGAAAGGATGTCACCGCCTCTACTTTCGAAGGTAAAGGAACCGCTCCCTCTGAGGTGATGCGATGCCCCAGGAAGTCAATTTGGTGCAGGCCAAACTGACACTTGGCCGGGTTGATAATCAGGCCGTGTTGGCTGAGGCGTCGAAAAAGGGTGCGTAGGTGACAGGTATGTTCTTCCTTAGTAGGACTGGCAATTAGAATATCATCCAGGTAGACGAAGAGGAACTTGAGGGCCCGCAGCACGGAGTCCATCAGGCATTGGAAAGCCAAACGGCATTCGTATAAACTCAAAGAGGCCGAATGGGGTGATGACTGCGGTCTTCTGGACGTCTTGTAGATGAACTGGGACCTGGTGGTAGCCCCGGACAAGGTCGACTTTTGAGAACACGGTGTTCCCTGCCAAATGGGCAGAGAAATCCTGGATGTGAGGGATCAGGTACCGATTAGGAGTGGTGGCGTCGGTGAGGCATCGATAGTCGCCGCATGGCCGCCATCCGCCGCCAGGCTTCGGGACGATATGGAGGGGTGAAGACCAGGGACTATTCGACCAGCGAATAATCCCTAACTGTTCCATGGTTGCGAACTCCGCCTTTGCGACCGCCAGCTTGCCAGGTTCCAGGCGCCGGGCCCAAGCTTAGACTGGGGGGCCATTGGTGGTGATGTGGCATTCCACACCATGTTTCGTGGCTGTGGAGGAGAATGTGGGTCTTGTCAGGTCGGGGAATTCGCCGAGCAGGCGAGCGAACTCATCAGGAGTCGGGAACGCACAGGAGATGGTGTGTGACGTAGTGTTACTGCGGTAACACGGAAGAGAATTAAAAGTTGCTGCATTGGTCAGCCACCGGTTCCTAACGTCGACCAGGAGGCTGTTGGTGCACAGGAAATCCGCGCTGAGGAGGGGCTGGGAAACTCTGGCCATAACAAACTCCCAGTGAAAACGTTGCCCCCCGAGGCACACCTCCACTCGCTATCTGCCGAAGGTCCGAATTGTTCCGCCATTGGCCGCTTCAAGGGTGGGGCCGTCATTCCCCATCTGCACATCGAGGGCGGACGCGGGTAAAATGCTGCACTGCGCCCCAGTGTCGCACAGAAAACGACGACCGGAGAGAGTATCAGTGATTTTCCCGCGTTGCCGATCGCCATCGCGGCCACGGAGTGCCCGTTAGACCCGTTCCTCGGTGGTCGCAGTGTCAGTTGGTGTTTGTTTTTTTGGGGAAAACTGCAGGGAGGGCGGCAACGCTTCGCCTTCGCGCCGAACTGCGCGTGGTAGAAACACAGCCCAGCAGGCTGACGAGCTGGGGTGGCGTCTGCGGGGGATGGGTGCCTCGTGGTGGCGCAGTACTGCCAAGTTACAGCGAAAATGTTGTCAGCCTCCGCAGCGAGTGTTGCGCAGTCTTCAAATTATGATCTGGCCAGGGCAGTTTGTACCTGTTCAGGCAGTTGGCTGAGGAAAATCTCGCGGAATAGGAAACATTCCCATTCTGAGCCCAGGAGTGTGAGCATTTGGCTCATCAACTCTGAAGGCTTGGAGTCCTCGAGCCCGAGCATAGTGAGTAATCGACGGGCGCGCTCCGATTTTGTGAGCCCGAAAACCTGCAGTAACCGCGCTTTGAGGGTTTCATGCTTGCGCTCCGATGGGATTTTTTGAGGAGGCTGACGATCCGAGAGGCGGTAGAGCTGTCGAGTGCGGAGACCACATAAAGGAACTTGGTCTGATCCGCATCGATGTTCCTCAGGGCGAACTGGACCTCGACCTGAATAAACCACGAGGGCGCTTGCTGCTCCCAGAACTGCGGTAGCTTTAGTGAAACGGCGTTTGCTTCCATGCTGTGCTCTTCTTATGTGAAAACGTTCACAAAAACGGGGTCACCAATGTAGGAATTAACGAATTCCAACGAATAACGGAGATCGACACAAGAGAACAACTAAACAGGTCTTTACTCAACGGAGATGCCAAAAGGACTGCCTGGGCAGCCCCGTGGTTTGCGACGTGACGTCATCGCGTTTGCCCACATTTTCCCGTGCTCTTAAAGGGGCCACGCCCCGTACATGCAAACTCTATATACAAAACACAGTAATGCCTAACACAATGGTACAGGTTTAGGCTGGTGTTAGAACATCGTTAAAGAGAATTATATACAGTTAGGCAGAGTCATTCAGTGGTTCTGCCACACCAGTACTTATACCATTTGAACTCCTCATCAAGCACTTGAGTGGTTTGAAATTTGCAGAGTTGCTCCAGGATTGGTCATTTCTCTGTGTGAAATAATTACAAATTCCTGTATCACAAACTGCATGAATGAAAAACAGTGATAAAGTTGCTGGTTCTTAAAAAATTGAAGTTTTGCTCCATTATTTCTAACAGTGAAAACAAACCGGCTTGATGAGTTATCTTGTTAAAGGCCCAGAAAACCATGCAGTGCCATTTTACTCATTTATCAAGAATATGCGCTTATCAGAAATGTAGTACAAGACATTAATAGAATATGTTCTGACGAAGGGTCATCGACCTGAAACGTTAACTCTGTTTCTCTCTCCACAGATGCTGCCTGACATGCTGAGTATTTCCAGCATTTTCTGTTTTTATTTCAGATTTCCAGCATCCGCAGTATTTTGCTTTTTGTATTATAATAGAATATGTTGTACTGGTTAATTGAATGCACCCTTTTAATGGACATGAAAGATTGCCTGAAGTATAAACTTTTTCACGTTGTTAACTTGCTGTGATTTTTAAAGATTGTTGAATGTTAAGACATTAAACATGAGATACAAAATGTAGCGGTAAAATGTGGAATTTGGGGATGAGCTGAAATAAACTATTAAACCAAGAATGAATACAAAATGTCTGATTTTAACTCTTGGCAGGAGTTTTGTGGGCGGGGGGAGGGACCAAGTGGGCTGTCAAATTCCCGTGCCTCATTTGCATAAGCCCGGTCAGTAGGGTCACCAACCCCCAGGATTATCCTGGAGTCTCCAGAATTAAAGATTATTCTCCTGGACACTGCTGCGGACAACTCATCACAGGGACATTAAAAATAATTGTGTGCTTTTATCATTTTCTTTGAACACTTTCATTTATTTTGTTATGAAAATATTGGAGTTGGGAATCAGCCTGTTTGACTGGGCAGGGCAGCACCACTTGTCACACCTCACCAATCAGAGAATGAACCCTTTATCCCTACGTTCTGTCTCCTACCTCCCAAACAATTACCGACCCACGTTAAGCCTTCATTTAAGTCAATTGTATCATCAGAGGAAAAATGACCGCAAGATTACTGAAATAATTGCAATTTTGGAAAGAAAACGTATAGTCTGCAAGTATCAAATAAAGAAGCTGAAAGTATAAACTACCAAATATGGAACAGGGCACCTTCTACTGCAGTTTTGAGTAAAATATTTATTATACAGCCATTTGTTATTCAGTGATTTAAGTCTGCCATTTATCTATTCCAAATATGCAATGATGTTATTTGTAAGTTTTGAAGCCAATAACTAAACTGAAAGGATGTCCAATTAAAACAAAACACTACCAGGCTGTTATTAGAAACCTAGGCCGCGATTTCGCCTACCGAGGCGGGTGGGGTCGAGAGCGCAGTTCCAGCCCGCTGCCTGCTCCAGCCCGCTCTGTTGAAGTGATTTTACAATAATTGGGACTTGTTAAGCCCGTCCAGCAATGTTCCCGGCCAATTAAAGGGAAGCAGGTCTGATGATGTCATTTGATGACATCATCAGCCGGTTTCCTTAAAGGGGCCATATCCAAATTGATTTTGACCATTGTGCTGTCAGTGTTCGGCAGCATTGAGGTGTTGCAAACACTGACAAGCACTTCACAAAGGTGCATGGCTGCACCCAGGCTCTCCCATTACTCCCTTCATATGCTTATGGAGGGAGTCACAGCACGCAGGGAGGTTCTCTTCCCTTCCAATGGGTGGAAGAGACCTCCCCAGGGGATCAACCCAGCCTGGTTGCACATTGCACAGGAGGGCACAAGCAGAGATGTCATCAGGAGGTCTTGGGTGCAGTGGCACAAATGTTTCAATGATCTCAGTAGATCACGAAATGTTATTGCCAAGCCACACTCAACCTCATCCTGCTGTGCCTCTCATCACATCCCCATCACTCTGCCTTCCCTACCCTACTCCTGCACATCCTTACTCACACCAACTTACCTTGCACCTCCACCCATCCCTCCCTATCTACATTATCACTTCCCCATCTCACTAGCCACCCCTCACACTCACCCTCATCCTAGTCCAATCAAACCAACTAACAACACACAAGGGTAGGCATTTGGGTGTTTTCGCCAATGTTCATGTGAAGTTTCTGTTAATGTGCTGTCAAACATTGAAACCTTTATTTTCAACAATTTGCATCCTTGGGCAGATTTGTGTGCACCTTTGAAAGTGGCCTAGTGAGTTGCTGTGAATGGTGGGACATAATGGTACCCCCTGCAATGGCGATGAGTGTGAAAGGAATGGCTTGGGCATTGTAGGGATGCTTTATGGTATTGGTGTGGGGTGGTGCCAACCTGGCACATCAAGTGGCATCAAGGTGCGCAGCATCAAGTGAAGTAAATGTGGCCATGTTGAGGCCATCCCTGGCATCCCAGGCAGCAATATTGTCGAGCGCTGATGCCCTGTGTCCTGTGCAGCATCAGGTGATTGTGGAGAAGGTTGGTGTTGATGTTGGTGCTGCTGGTGTTGGGGCTGATTGTGGTGGGATTCCGAAGACCAAGGTGAGATATTTTCAAGGGCACCGATGCTGATGGAATAGATGGCAGGTGAGGTTGAGATGACAGAAGCGATCTGTCAGTGGTGAGAGAGGTTGTTCCAATGAGGTGACACTGGATAGAGAGTTTGCTCCAAACACTTGCTAGCTGCATAAAGCTCAATCTGTCTTCCAAATGCAGTAAGTAACAGCTTCTAACTTTGGAAAGTAAACGGCTATGAAATGGGAGCTTTTATAGACCATTTGTAGCTGTCAAGTTAGTAAATCATCCCATGCTGACACCACACCCGACCTCTTTACCTGACATGATCCCTGAGCAGTGGGGAAGCCATTGACGAACTCTAAAAATCTAAAGGTAAGCTTAAATAATACTTAATTGCCCCTTAACAATCCAGCTGATGACCTAAATTGTCTCCCCCACCACTTGGTGTCAGGTCTGTTCAGTGCTGACAGAGCCAATGCCTGGGAGACTCGCATGGAGACGCGTTGACAGCGGGTTCCCGATCCATTGTCAATCATTTCAAATTTCACAGCTGACCTGTCTCCAATCCCATCCTCTCAGCACCGGCAAAATTTCAGCCCTAATGTCTAAATCCACAAATTAACTTTGCCTAGTATTTTTAATTGTTACATGCTACATTGTTGTAATATATGTCAAATTGGCATATTGTTAGACATCTAAAGTTAATAATTATTTTCCTAAAAGCTAAGTATTTATCAGTGTATCCATTAGACATGATGGGTTGCTTTTTTGCATTAAAATCATTTAAGATTTAAACATTAAAGGCTTAGATAAAACATTTGGAAAGGATTTGTAGCACCAAGAGATGCGATTTGTGTGCCATTCTCTGCAAATGGATGCAGATGCTATTAATTGTTTTTGTTTAGACTAAAGTCAATTGGATAATTCAAAACGTAAATCACACGCATCAATCCTTTAAACAAAATTGGACCATTTAGTTTACGTATCCCACTATAGTGCATAATATATGCTTATCGATGTTTAGATGTTTGAAATCCAGCTAGGCAACATTCACTGCCTCATCCTTATCCACCAGATCTGTGATATCCTCAAAGAACACCGTTAAGTTGGTCAGCACAACCTTGCCCTTCTGAATATGCTAACTCTCTGTAATCAGACTCTGTCCTTCCAGATGATCCACTGCACTCAGGTTTCAAGTATTTGCCCCACAATCAAGGTAAAGGCTCACAGGGCTGCAATTTGGGAGTTCAACCCTCGTCCCTTTTTAACGATGGAAATCACATCAGCTTTGAAGGATATCAGTGAGGGGGGGGGGTTTAATCTCCTCAGCCAACTCCACTAGCAACCTTGGATGGAAATTGTCAGAGTCTCTCTTGGCTTATGATGTGTCTGAAATAACATTGGTTCACCAGAAGTATATTGATGGAATATACTTGTAATGCTTAATAGATGAACTGTCACTGGCTGGAATTGTTTACCTTCAGCTTCAACAGCCTTTCCAGTATGTGATACTAAAGACTTCCAGTCTGCTCTGTCCTTTGTAATACTTTCTCAACTCATGCATTTCTCCATTCTTCATTTCAATGGCTTCACTGATGAATGTTCCAGAGTCCAACCTAAAGCAGGACCTGTCAGCATAAATTGGCAAGAGTGCCTTCTGGTTCTAAAGGCCACCACATTTCCAGCATCTAGTAAATCTTACAATCCAGAGAAATCAAGAGCACCCATTATGCTCTGGCCTGTCTGGGGGTAAAGTAGTCTGTTGCTGAGGCGCAGTCACTCTCTCAGCACAAGGAAGACCCAGCGAGAGACAGCAAACGACGTGAGCACCTGCAGTTATGTACGTCAAACTAATAACATCACTCTTGTCGAGTTGACAGAAATGAATAAATGCTAATGGAATGTTTGACTCTTATGCCCGCGCACAGGCATTTGCTTTACCAGCTTCACGAGAGGGAGGACTGGCAAGCCCAAGGAATGTTTTATCTGTATGCAATAAATTCAGGTTCTGGCCTTTCACAGTCAAAAGGTTTATTATGTGTTCACTTGGAAAACGATCTCCTGAGGTATCTAATTCTTTACAAAATGAGGGCAGATAACTACTCAGCATGCAGAGGAGAACAGAGCATTTTTTAAATTTGGCATCTTAAGATAGTGTCGACTCTTCAGAGCCTTTGCATCCAGTCTGCTGCATTCGTATTCACTTTGACTGTTCAGCATTAGAATGTGAATGTATATGAACACCTGATCAGCTAAGAGAATTAGGAAAATATGCAACCACAGTGCATGTATTAAGTCATTGCACCACCCAAAATGCACATGGATTTCATTTATTTGCGGAAACGTCTGCACTGCGTATGGTTTCATTCTCAATGAGACTCTATAAAATGATGGCCGATAAGAGAAACAAAGCAAAAAAAAAGTCCTGTAACATCAGAAGGTTTTTCTGCCACCCACGTCTCACTGCATACCCAGAGAGTCTGGCATCATTCTCCTTGAGCTTTCGGGTGAAGACATTTATACCGAATGAGCCTGTTTTTGTCCCAGAACCATACCTTCATTTTCTGTCTTTGTGTGGGTGGCAACTTCTATTTTTTTACTCCCGATATTTTCAGCAATTTGAGAAGGTCTTTGCACTTTTTCATGATGTGCTCACAAAAGGAAGCTGAACTTTTTGATCAACTGCAGCTGAGTGCCTGAAAGTTAACGGGATGTGTTTGAACAATCAGAATGAGATTAACAAAGCAAGATTCTGCTTTGAGGTTAAGAATAGTCACCTTCTAGGCAAGGAAAATATAACATTGTTAATTAATTAAATACAAGAACTAATGAATAAAGATAGAAGTATGTAACACAGGGAAATGTGAGGTTTTGTTTTGTAAACTTTAATTCTGTTGCAGTAATTGGTACATTCAACATCTTCATCATAAAATTGCTAGGAACTCATTTGTTCAAAATTCGAAAAACTATTTTGATATAAAAAATAAAGAAAGTGTGCTTCTTTATTCAGTAACAAAAATTAACATAAACTTCATCCCAACATGCACCAAATCCCATTTGTCCATCACCCCTGTGCTCGCTAACCTACATTGTTTCCTGTTCTGGCAACGCCTCAAATTTAGAATTCTCATCCACATGTTCAAATCCGTCCCTGGCCTCACCCCTCCCTATTTATGTAACCTCCTCCTTCAACCTTCAATCCTCTGAGAGCTCAGCATTCCTCCAATTCTGGCCTCTTGTGCATCCCTAATTTCCTTTGTTCCACCATTGGCAGACGTGCCTTCAGCTATCTAGGCCTTAAGCTCTTTGCCTCTCTACCTCACTCTCCTTCTGTAAGACGCTCATAACATATGAACATACGAACAATGACGGACAGGTAAAGACCCTGTGGTCCACTGAGCCTGTCCCAAACAATTGTGCTACCTTGTGTATTTTTTTATTCATGCATGGGATGTGGGCGTCGCCGGCAAGGCCAGCATTTATTGCCAATCCCTAATTGCCCTCGAGAAGGTGGTGGGGAGCCGCCTTCTTGAACCGCTGTTATTTTGTACCAGTTTGGTATAACTGAGTACTTTGCTCGGCCATTTCAGAGGGCAGTGAAGAGTCAACCACATTGCTGTGGGTCTGGAGTCACATATAGGCCAGACCGGGTAAGGACGGCAGATTTCCTTCCCTAAAGGACATTAGTGAACCATACACTCCATCCCACCCGAAACCATGTGATCGCCTGGGAGAAGCAAACAAAGATAAAAACCCAGGCCAATTTGGGAAAAAAAATCTGGGAAATTCCTCTCCAACCCATCTAGGTAATCGAAACTAGTCCAGGAGATCACTCTGGCCCTGAATTCCCTGTAGTACCTACCTTCTGTAAGAGGTGATCTCTGCCCCAGCCAGAAACAGGTCCAGCTCTCGCTTGAAGGAATTCAGCGAGTCTGCATCCACTGCACGAGACGGCAGCCTGTTCCAGAAGTCCATTATTCTCTGGGCAAAGACTCGCCTCCTGACATCTAACCTAGATCTAGCCTTATACAACTTAAATTTGTGACTCCTGGTCCTGCCTAACCTGTTTAACTGAAATAAACTGTCAGCTGGAACACAATCTAGTCCCTTCATTATCTTATAAACCTCAATCAGATCCTCCCAAGTCTACGCTTCTCTAAGGTATAGAGTCCCAGCACTTTTAGCCTATCTTGATAACAATGATGCTTTAGACTGGGAATTAGTCTAGTGGCCCTCCAAAGCCTCAATATCACCCACAATGTTAGGAGACCAAAACTGGACACAGTATTCCAAGTGCAGCCTGACGAAGGTCTTCTACAAGGACAAAACAGTATGCCTCGTCTTGTACTCAGTTGTCCTATGGATACACCCTATTTGCTCTAGCTATTGCTACATGGCATTGTTCATGTACCTTTAAGGATGTATGCACTAGAATGCCCAGATCTCGTTCTGTCTCCACCATCATTAATGCCTTTCCCTGAAGGGTGTATGAATGTTGGGCATTTGCCCTGCCCATATGCATAACACTGCACTTATCTAAGTTATACATCATTTTCCAGTCTTGAGCCCAATCTACCAACAAAATGAGTCAGATTTTGCGACCTCTACAGCTGCATAAGAGATGCATACGCGCCCATAGGGGCCACACAAGTATCGGTTTCAGGCATGTGAAGAGTTTTAAAAATTAGAAAAATGAAATTTGATAAATCATTTATAAATTAAAAATACTCTTCAAAAAGGTAAGTTAATTTTTAGCCCCGTAAAAACATTTAATTGTTTTTTTCAAAAAAATTAATTTTTGTTTAAAATAGTTAATGAAATGCCATTTTAATTAATTTTAAATTTGTAATGTTTTTAAAAAATTTATTTAATGTGTTGGTGTATCTTTTAGGTGATCCCCATTCATACTTTTGACAGTTCTGTACATACAGAACTGTCAAAAGTATGAATGGGGATTCCCTTCCTCCATTGGTTGGGCCAGCTCACGTGATCCCAGGAGTGCCTATGAACCGCTTGCGCCCCTGGGACACGTGGGGCTCTGCCCGCGCAGACCCGGAGAGGCCCAGGAGCTCAAGCCGCCCTTCTTCCCACGCCACCAGGTACTTTTGTACACATTTTGCAGGTCGGAGGTGTCCGCCCGCGGAAAGCCTCTGATCGCAAATGTTGGCCCATTAAGATCTGCCTGAAGCAGACGAGCATCATCTACAGTTCTAACACTTGCACAGATCTTGGTATCATCTGTAAATTTGCAGATTGTGTCCCCAACACCTACATCCAGATCATTAATAAAAATAGTAAAGGGCAACGGTCCCAACGCTGATCCCTGCGGGACACCACTGGTGACCGGTCTCCAAACAGATCCAAATCCATCTATAACTACTTTTAGCCGACGTCCTGCCAGCCAGTTCTAAATACAGCTCAATATATTACCACTAATTCCATCGATCTTATAGAGAAGCTTCTTATGCGGAACCTTATCAAAAGCTTTTTGGAAGATTAAGTAGACAATGTCTGCTGGACTTCCCTCATCCACCAACTTTGTAACTTCTTCAAAAAATAGAATTAGATTTGTAAGACATAACCTTTTTATGAAGCCATGTTGGGTGTCCCTAATATGTCCCTCTCTATCCAAGTATTCATATATTGCATCCCTATTACTAATGTTAAACTAATGGGCCTATAGTTACCCGAGTCTGTCTTGTCACCTTTTTTAAAGACGGAGACTACATTAGCCTCCTTCCAGTCTATAGGAACCATTCCAGAGTGCAGTGAGCTAATAAAAATACAGGCTAGGGGCTCGCACAGCACATGCCCCATCTCTCTCAGGACCCTCGGGTGGATATCATGTGGTCCAGCTGCTCTATCGACTTACAAGTTCTTAATAATTTCTAAAACAATATGTTCATTTATGTTAATACTAGTTTTGTTAGTAGCATTATTCAATTCTAATAGTTGAGCATCATCTTCAAGGGTAAAGACCGATGCAAAGTACTCATTTAGTATTTCCTCCATACCCAGTGAGTCCTTTGTAACCTGTCATTGAACACCCTTCAATGGCCCAATACAGTCTTTGATAGCTCTCTGACTCTTCACATGACTCTTTATATAACTGAAAAAGCTTTTCCCTTACTTCCACAGTTGTCTACGATCCTTTTTCTATTAGCCTTTTTGCTGATCTAATAGCAGCCTTCGATTTCTTTAGTTGTTCCTTGTACTCAACTCTGTTTAGTTGAGTATGTAGAGATTAACTTATCTCTGGTCCTTTCAAATAATCAGGGTCAACTGCAACCAATATGGTGGGTATGTTGTGTTTAATCGTAGTTTAAGGCGGATATAACACACATGATATACAACAAAAACATACGACCGTGACAAGCAGCGAATACCGGCACCAATTGGACAGACGGCTGGCGTGCTCGAACAGCTCTCCTTCTTGTCTCACGTGTCTTTCTCTGTCTCTTCTTGAACTGCCCAAGAGTGTTAGCCACTCTCAGGAGCTCTCCACTCCACCATCTGTGCTGGGGGCTTTTCAGGTCTTTCTTTTATACTCTTTTTAGGGGTGAACCTAGGGTAGAATATTGACAAGACTGTTTAACCTATAAACAGGTTCCCCTTAAAGCAAGTAGCCCAATGGTATGTTGAGTCCTTTGCTCAAGCCATGGAAAAAGGGTAAACCCTCTATTATCTTCCACCTGTCAGGGGTCCTTTTAGCCATTACACATGGTTTCTGTACCAACGTGGCCTTACAGCATATTGAGGACTCTTTTCCTCTTATCTCACCTGGTCCTGTCTTCCCAAGGCTAGAGTCTCTTATCTCATATTCATTTTCCAGGAAAAACGAAACTTAAGCAGTTCCAGTAAAACACAACTTATACATTAACCCCTTACTTGTCTCACGCTCTAATACAATCATCTAAACACAGTATTATTCACGTCACAATTTTATTCGCATAACCATATACATTTAGGTACCCCTAATTTCTGGCAAGTATTACATGTCTTTAATTTATAGAAACATTTCTGTTTAAGGACATAAGAGATAGGAGCAGGAGTAGGCCATACTGCCCCTCGAGCTTGCTCTGCCATTCAATAAGATCATGGCTGATCATCGACCTCAACTCCACTTTCCCGCCCGATCTCGATATCTCTTGATTCCATTCCAACAATAAGTTTACATATATTTGTCTTTGTATATAGCCACTTTGGCTTTTTCTTACCACATTTCCTTCTTTTGATTTTGGGACCTACCTCTTTGACCAAGCTTTTGGTAATCTGGCGGAGTACAAATACACAAATCACTAAAAGTTGCGTCACAGATTAGCAAGGCCATAAAAAAAGCAAACCAAGCACTAGGGTTTATTTCTACAGGGATAGAATTGAAAAGTAGGGAAGTTATCCTAAACCTGTATCAAACCTTGGTTAGACCACATTTAGAGTACTGCGTACAGTTCTGGTCACCATATTATAAAAAGGATATAGAGGCACTGGAGAGGGTGCAGAGAAGATTTACAAGAATTATACCAGAAATGCGTGGGTATACATATCAGGAAAGGATGAACAAGCTGGGTCTCTTTTCTCTTGAATAAAGAAGGCTGAGGGGTGACCTAATAGAGGTCTTTAAAATTATGAAAGGTTTTGATAGAGTGGATACAGAGAGAGTGTTTCCACTTGTGGGGAAGAGCATAACTAGAGGCCATCAATATAAGATAGGTACCAAGAAATCCAATAGGGAATTCAGAAGAAACTTCTTTACCCAAAGAGTGGTGAGAATGTGGGACTCGCTACCACAGGGAGTGGCTGAAGTGAATAGTATAGATGTATTTAAGGGGAGGCTGGAAAAGCATATGAGGGAGAAGGGAATTGAGGGTTACACTGATAGATTTAGATGAGGAAAGATGAGAGAAGGCTCGAGTGGAGCATAAATGCCAGCATGGATCTGGTTGGGCCGAATGGCCTGTTTCTGTGCCATATATCCTATGTGATCCTATATAAACCTATGTCCTAATATCTCCTCATGTGACTCAGTGTCAAATTTTGTCTGATAACGCTCCTGTGAAGCGCCATGGGAAGGTTTACAATGTTAAAGGAGTTACAAAAATGCAAGTTGTTGTTGTTGTAAGTAACTTTGTGGGATCTACACCTAGGCACATAAGATCAGTATGTTATACATGCAACCCATGGTCGGGAGAGTTTGTCATTTTAATTTGAAGCTTGCTGGAAAGGACACCACATCTGGGGCTGCCACCGCTGGAAAACCAGCAATCAAGACAAAATTGACATGTATTCTGCGAAATGCTGAACTCTGTGTGACTAATGTGTTTTAACTGTGTGGTGGAGGGCAGAGGGAATGAGGAATTTTGTACAAAGCAGCTCATTCGCCTAGTAATTATCTTTCAGAAAGTTTTGCTGCAATTATCTGATTCGTATCACCAATTGGATGAAAGGTTCCAACTTTAAGCCCGTCCTACTTTTTCAGCTGCAGTGTTACCTATTGTGCACTTGCAGCAGTTTTTGTTTGTATCACTTCATGAACAGGACCACTGGTACTGATGCTGAGCAGGCAACCCCTTCCAATCAACAGACAAAGTCATGTAAACATTCAAGAAAAAATGCTTGGACAATCTTCTTTCACTTATTATTGTCATTATTATCCTTCTGGTTGGGATAACATGCCAATGGCTTTAAAATGATCAAAAACAGCCTTGCGGCTATGAGTCTTTGCTATTAAATTGGTTCAGACTTGCTTACACAAATCAGCTTCATGTGCAAGAGAACAGACTGGGCTGCACACTGTATCTGGAATAATGTACAGGGTGTGTTAGCCTAGACTGTTTGTATGAGTAAAAGATTCGAAATTTACTCAAAAATAGAATATGCTGGCCTGACTCATCTCAATTTATTGAAAATATATTGAGCATAATTTGTTTAACTTTGAAGTATGGGCTGTGATTTTTTTTCTTTCTCTTTCTGAAATGTTACTGTGCCGTATGTTTCTCTAGACCGGTTATTAAGGACAGAATATCTCCCCAGAATGTACTGAATGCAAGCTTAAAGCATCCTAGTGTGGGCACTGATCAAGCACAGTGTCATCACTCCCACAGCCAAATAACCCATCAACACTGCTGACCATTGCTACATAAAGGAGGAGCAATTGAGTAAAATATTTGAAGTTTCTGCTTCCCATGGAGCTGTACCAAGGCATGAGTCACCCCGCTCAGCAGAAGAGTTGTAAGGTGAGAAAAATCAGAGGTGAAACTGGTCGGGGAGGGAGAAGGTGGGTGGAGAAAGTCAGCATTCTGCTCATGGCATCTAGTTTGAGCGCCAGCGCCTCCGCTATCGCTTAGTTTTAATTTGTCTGATTTTCTTGCCTTTCTGTGGTTCTGTATTTCCCTCTCACCATTGCGTAACATGGTTTATTTGCAGCAGCAGCATCAGTATAGGTCACAGCCTGCCTATTCCAGGCTGGCTACCTCGCATAATTCAACCAGTTAAAAAATGCTATTGAACCCATGGGATAAAGACCAAGGGAATTTAACCACCCATAGGAGTCTTTGAGCACGGAATATTTTTAGGATGGAAACTAACCCTTGCTGCCAGGATACAAAGAACATGAGCTGTGGAATAACCCTAAATCATTCAGAGCAGCCCAATTCATTGGCTCTGGGATCCATTTTGGGGAATAACACTCATTCCTAACGATAATGTTAAAACTTCATTTTGATGTTTTGCTGGTGGACTATAATATTTCTTAATCAGATGTAAATATATGTTTCTTACTTTTATTTTCTTCCCTTTGGAAACTATTCTTTAACTAAATCTTGTAGTGAAACTTGCCTTCAGTCAGTGACGCTTATTGCTTGGTGTTATTGTGCTCTGTGTTAGTGCTACTGCCTCCTGACTTGAATTCAAATGGGCAAACAATGAATATTCTATACTAAAGTATGTGGATATTTTGGGATACTAAAGGAGCATGGTCGTCCAGAATATCACTGCGTTTTGCCTTATTGTGGATTGCTAGAATGCTTCCAAAGAACCATTATGATTTAGTCAACAACTGCAGCATAGAACCACCATGGCCCAATTCCATCCTTCCGTGTAATAAACTAATATGGCTCCTTAAATGTCGACGTGCCACTGCTATAATGCCAGCAGCAGGAGATATGTTCTCCAAAATATCATTTATAATGGAACTAAATACTGGCAGCATACATCAGTCCCTTCTACACCATGGGCAGGATTTTCATTGGGCCATGGAGGCGAGATTGGAGGTGTGTGGGGTGTTAAAATCTCAAAATCGGGGGGCACGAACCCATCCCGCCCCCAACCCGCCTCTATGCCAGTTTCAACGGAGGCGGATACCCGACCTGTGCTGGGAGCTGCCTCCCCGAGGCGGGAAGGGGATTAGTGCGAATTAACTGCCTGTTAACAGGTAGTTAACAGGCAGTTTTTAAGCTAATCCCTATTTTTATTCCTGAAGTGTGGGATTCCCGATGCCTCCAAACCACGCCAAGTTAGCGAGGCGGATCGTCGGGCTGAAGGGCTTGGAGGGTTCCAGATGTCCGGTGTTCAGGTGAGTGATGGGTGCATGAATGCAGAGGTGAGTGTGTTTGGTGTGTGTAAAGTGTTTAAAGAAGTTTTACTTACATTTACTTACCTTTACAGCCTTCCTTCCTTCAGGTCTCGGGAGTCCCTCATCTCACCAGCACAGAAAGTAGAATGGCCGCGAGCTGTCAAAATCTGCAGCATTCAGCTTTCTGTTCTGGAGAGATCTCTAAATCAGCCTGAGAGGAAGGAATTAACTTGGAGTACAGATTGTCAGTGTTTGACAGCTTCAAAGAGCTGTCAAACGCTGATATTTCATCTGTCAAAAGCTCTTGACAGATGAAATGTCAATCTGTGGCGTCACCTGTTGCCGGGTGGCCCTTAATTGGCCTGCTGAGCCCGCTGGGTGGGCTCAACAAGGTCAATCAAGTGAAAATCGCGTGGGTTGGCCACAACTCGATGGAGGCGGGACTACAACCCCAAAAGTTGTAGTCCCGCCTCCTACACACCTCCAGTATCAAAATCCAGCCCCGTGTTATTGTCTTTACTTAACCATAAAAAAACACCTCAATTAATTTTGATCCCCCAATGTTGAGGAACTAACCTGCTGCATCCTCAGGTGCCATTTTCTACAACTCGTGCTGTGTGTTGCTGTGGCGACATATTAACAAAGCGTGTCATTCAGACGATCAGTGATGAAGAATTAAAGGAGTGATTTACCGGCAGAGCTCATGTCAGAAATGGAGGCGTAGGCTGCACATGATTTTCCAAACATTCTGCTGAACGGTCGGGAAATCCTGCCCAGCCCGCACCCGTATTTCTGATATACATGCACAGCAGGGGAGATTCTCCACCAGTAGTGCAAAGTCGGAAAATTACCCCATTAAAGACTGTAGTAGAGAGAACATTTAATTTCCAGTTCTCATTGGCTGAGAGCCAGCATTAAGATAAACTAAAATTAGAATAGTTTTAAGAATTCTTAATGGGCACCATCTATTCAATTAGCATGTTTTGTTAGCACAGCGGCTTAACATTGACTAAAACACTTTGGCCAGAATATTTACCTGCAGAAGCGCTGGGAGCGGGTGGGGGATCCGGCAGTGCACGGGAAACCCGGAAGTAACTGCAGCGTATCTGTCAGTGACTTTTTACCCCAGCCCCTGCATTTACATCTGACTTCTGGGTTTCCCGTCCAATTAGCACGAACGGGCGTGATGATGACACGCATGAGTCTATTTCAGCTGAACTTTTTACAGGGATCCTGCGAAGATGAAAGTTGAAGGGTTGTCCAGGTAGGGGATCAGAAGAAGCAACTGCATTAATGGGGTCCTAACGTGGCAAGGCTGCACCTTGCTTAAATGATGCCTTGCTAGACCTGTAGATGCATTCTGTAAGGGCCCGCAGGGAAATTCTCTTCCCAAGCCGACTCCAGCACTTCACTCCTCATACGTACTTATCTTGTAGGTGCACCGATTCCTATCTGTCCAGGCACCTAAAGCGCATCTTCAGCATTCCGATTGCTTGCTCGATGACAGTTCTCATGGTCATATGGCTTTGATTGTATCTCGCCTGGGCCTCATTGTTTGGGCTCCTAATGGATTTCATCAGCCACATCTTCAGAGGGTAGGCCTAGTCTCCAAGAAACCAGCCGCTAACTCTGCTTCGAGGTCCGAAGAGCTCTGGGAGAGTAGACTGGCGCAAGACGAAAGTATCATGGCAGCTGCCTGGGAATCTTGCACACGCCTGCATGATGGTCTTTTTGTGGTTGCATACGAGCTGAACATTGATGGAGTAGAAGCCTTTGCGGTTGATGAAGACTCCAGGGTGATTTGGGGATGCCTTGATTGCCACATGTGTGCAATCGATGACTCCCTGGACCTGTGGGAAGCCAGCCAGGGCTGCGAAGCCGAACGCCTGCTCATTCTGACTGGCCTCATCGGTTGCAAAGTTCACATAATTGCCGGCCCTGGCAAACATGGGTGATGCATTTGTGGGCAGTAGACTGCGAGATTCTGCAGATATCTCCTGCAGATCCCTGAAAAGAGCCAGAGGCGAAGAAATTGAGGGTGGTGGTGACTTTGGCAGAGCTAGCAAAGCATGCCCACCAGGTCCACTTGGCAGGAGGTATTCTTCCAGGAGGCTGCAAACATCTGCGACCACCTGACGCGATACTCTGAGTCTCCGACATGTCCAGGGAGCTGATCCTCTGCCCCTATACCCTGTGTTGGGGGTATCGCCTCCTGCAAGCAGCACCCCTGTGCTCATCCCCTCTCTCCCGTGGAGCGGCAGGTCAGCGAGGAGAAGGCTGCTGCTGCTCCTGCTGGTGCTTCACCTGCTGCTGGTGTTGTTGTCATCTTGGTCCTCATCATTCAATTTGCGCTGTCATCTTGCCTTGCTTTCACTGGCGAGTTACAGGAAGCCCGGGAAACCTGTGTACTCAGAGTCAAAGCTCAGATTTGCAGCTAAAACAGCTCCTAATTGCCTCTTAGCATCTCCTAATTGCCTCTTAACATCTTTTAATTACCAACCCACCTCTCCCATGGGGGTTTCTCGCATGCAGCCGAATTCACTCCAGTCAAATGCGGAAGTCGGTGGATTGATTTCAGCACATTTAACCATCCACCCACTCCCAAACCCATTCGCTCTTTGCTGTTAAAATTCCCCCCTTGGACCTTGAATTTACACCATAAGATACGAGCATCCGATTGCATAATCCTGAAATTCTTCTCTCTGTTATTTTATTTAAATTGGGAAAGTAATTTCAGATAAGTGCCTTAAGCATTGGCAAACTGGTATCCCATGGCCTCATTTCAGGGCCTTGTTTTTGTCTCCTGCTTTAATCAGGGCTCCCACTTCAGCATAAAACAGGTTATATTGCAATCTTCTTTCGTTAACGACCTTCCGTTGCTTTATTTTTGCTTTGGGTAGCCAAACACTGAATGACTTTCTTTTGCAAGCAGTAGATTTTCCATCAAGTTGTAATTCTTTTGTGGATTGTACAAAGGACACAGAAAAGTATAATGAAATACACTGTGAACAAAATGATTTCTGGTTGGGAAGGCGGAAGAAATAGTGGAGTTTTATGGAGGCAGAAAATGGTTCCCTCGTGTGAATGCAATGAATAAAAAGAAGGGAAAGTCAAGGCAGGACTTATTTTGATCTTTCCACTTAGAGTCACCAACCTCCTACAATACAGTGATCACCGACCAGAGAAATGTAGATGAGAAACATAGAGATATAGAAGATAGGAGCAGGAGTAGGCCATTCAGCCCCTCAAGCCTGCTCCGCCATTCAATGCGATCATGGCTGATCATCCAAATTCAGTACCCTGTCTCTGCTTTCTCCCCATATCCCTTGATCCCTTTAGCCTTAAGAAATATATCTAACTCCTTCTTGAATATATTTAATAAGTTGGCCTCAACTGCCTTCTGTGGTAGAGAATTCCACAGGTTCACCACTCTCTGGGTGAAGAAATTCCTCCTCATCTCGGTCCTAAATGGCTTGCCCCTTATCCTTAGACTGTGTCCCCTGGTTCTGGACTCCCCGACCATCGGGAACATCCTTCCTGCATCTAGTCTGTCTAGTCCTGTTAGAATTTTATAAGTTTCAATGAGATCCCCTCTCATTCTTCTAAACTCCAGCGAGTACAAGCCCAATCGACCCAACCTCTCCTCATACGTCATTCCTGCCATCCCAGGTATCAGCCTGGTGAATCTTCACTGCAGTCCTTCCATGGCAAGAACATCCTTCCTCAGATAAGGTGACCAAAACTGCACACAATACTCAAGATGTGGTCTCACCAAGACCCTGTACAACTGCAGCAAGACATCCTTGTTCCTGTACCCAAACCCTCTCGCTACAAAGGCCAACATACCATTTGCCTTCTTAACCATCTGCTGCACCTGCATGCTTACCTTCAGCGACTGGTGCACAAGGACACCAAGGTCTCGTTGCACTTCCCCTTCTCCCAATCTATTGCCATTCAGATAATATTCGGCCTTCTTGTTTTTGACACCAAAGTGGATAACCTCGCATTTATCCATGTTATATTGCATCTGCCATGCTTCTGCCCAATCACCCAACCTGTCCAAATCATACTGGAGTTTCTCGGCATGCTCCTCACAGCACACATGCCCACCCAGCTTTGTGTCGTCTGCAAACTTGGAGATATTACATCTAGTTCCCTCGTCCAGATCATTAATATATATTGTGAATAGCTGGGGTCCAAGGACCGATCCCTGCGGTACCCCACTAGTCACTGCCTGCCACTCGGAAAAAGAGCCGTTTATTCCAACTCTTTGCTTTCTGTCTGCCAACCAGTTTTCTACCCAAGTCAATACCTTGCCCCCAATCCGATGTGCCTTAACTTTACACGCTAATCTCTTATGCGGGACCTTATCAAAAGCCTGTTGAAAGTCCAAATACACCACATCCACTGGTTCTCCCTTATCTACTTTACCAGTTACATCCTCAAAAAATTCCAGTGGATTAGTCAAGCACAATTTACCTTTTGTAAATCCATGTTGACTTTGTCCGATCCGGTCACTGTTTTCTGAAATAAATGCATGGCAGACTAAAACTGACTGTAACTTCTTACTTCAAGTGAAAGCTTCCTCCACATTTTATTCTCACACTTTGCTGCTATTTGCCATCTATGATTTTCTTTTCTAATTTGCTTGTTTCTAATTTCGCACCCCCTCCCTCTCCCTCCATAGCCGTACTTACCACCAGGAGATATGAGTGTTGAGATGAAATTGGATTTCAGAATCCGAACTTCAATTATTCAGACCGTGCCAATCAATAAAGAAACAACATTCTCCCAGAGGGTCACTGCCTCAGGTCCATTGACCAGTAAGGATTTGGACAAATTTCACTCCCTCCCTGCCACACCACCAGACATCAGACATATGGATGACATCACAATTTGGCAAATACCTCCTCAGACAACCCATAATTGGACAGATGGAAGAATTACCATCACAGAAGGAGAATACCCCTCCATCAGATCACCATGGACCAAACAGAAAGTTAACTAAAATTGAAATCATCACGCTAGTGTAGTTGCTACAATGAAGGGAGATTTTTGTTGGTCACCAAAGGCATATGTACAGCGCCCACATGCTTATGTAAAATTGCAAGAAGAAGATTCACATCACACTGTAATAGAATCATAGAATCATAGAATGGTAACAGCACAGAAGGAAGCCATTCGGCCCATCGAGCCCGTGCTGGTTGCGGTAGTAGTGACACAGGAGGCACCACCAAAACCACTTCATACTGAATTCGTACTGGCTTTTCCCATGCTCTGTTATCTACAAAACACAATTATTACAGTCACAGTTAAATTCAGTCTTACAATCATTCCAAGCAACACTACAGTTTAACATCTAATCAAAAAGTCATGGACTTAAAAGATTCTCCAGGTCTCTTTTACTCTTATCTATCTTGTGGATAATCCTTACTAAATTTATTTCTCCCCAGCCTCAATCCAAATTCCATGTAATTCTCTGCTTCAACTTCAATTTCAATCCCTCTAACAGGTACCAGTGTGTTTAGCTCTATTCTGATTGTTTCATTAATTAGATCGTTTCTCGATGGAGTATGTGTCAATGCTTTAAAAGTTGTCTCACTCTCCTGAGCCACATTAGCCATTTCATGTCATACTGTTGTCAAGTAACTGAGCATGTCTGAGACCCATTCTTCAGTGCAGATTCACCATGCATTTCCGGATGGTAATTGCTTCATACGTAACAAATCACATTTGCACACTCATATCGGTATCTCAATATCGTGCCACGCGTGTCATCCGATACAAGCCATTCTTGGGATTTCAGTTGATCTTATCAAAAGACTGCCTGGAGATCTTTGCTCATCTTCCACCGCATGGTCCCGATGTCTCGGATAGTGGCCAGACTATCAAATTCAGTTTTCTTAAAAAGTTCATTATAGGCAAGGACACAAATGTCTCCAAGAGAAAGCTATCAATTTACTATTCGTAACTACACTTTCCTGACTTGCACTAGAATGGAAATTCCCATTTGGTGGTATAATTTTCCCATTTCTAACTGCATTATAAGTGGGGCATCCCATTGATTACCACTCACAACTCATTCATGAGCCCTGGAGGAAATTTACCAACCAATACAATATTAAAGATAGAAAACATAGATCAAAGTTGTTTGGTGAACCAATTTTAAAAAAAATAGCTGACAATGGAAAGGGTTAACTCCTTTGCAGGTTTATAAGAAAACGGAGCAAATATTGGCAGGCGCACACAATTGTGTCACTTTACATTAAAAAATGTTTAAAAACTTTCCCTATCAAAACTTTTTTTCCCCAAGTCTATGTACCTTCAAATTTCCTTAGGAATTAAAAATCCATTAAAACAGCAGAAATCATTAGTAATGCGGTCATTATTAACTTTAAATAAAACATTCTTATCAGGGAAGACAGCATTTTAGATTAAACAATTGTTTTTTTTTTAATTTTTTGCATTTTTTAAGAAGTTTCCAAACCCAAGATTTTCCAGTACAACCAAGATGTTTAACAAGGAGAGTCACCTCACATGTCACCAAAATTCCAATTCAAATCATGAAACATTTAAGAAATTCAAAACTGCCAATCTTATTTTTAAAATGTGAGAATCTTTTATACGGAACTAGAAACTCTCACATAATTTTAAGTAACTGGAATTTCACTGTGGCCACAATGTGAGTTGTTTTTTTATAATTTAATAGTTAACCTCAATAAATCCAATTTATTTCAGACCAAATTCTTATTAACTAAACACGGTACAGAACAGATAAAATAAAACAAAAAAAAAACCAGTAAGTTACATCATATTTCTCTTTGTTCTTTCTTCAGATGCCTTCTCAAATGACAGTAAAAATACTGAATACAACTGGAGAAAAAATAGTTTTCACATTTAAACAAATCAAATTAAATTGCTTTGGAAATTTCACGATAGCAACCGCGACTCCAAGGTTAAATCTTAGACTGAAACTTTATCTTTTGTTAAATAAACGTTTTGGGTATTTTTCAGCTTTTCCACACCAGCTTAACTTAAATTGTAGTTCAAAACTTTTTTCCCAAATCTTACTCGCACATTCTTAAAACTTCCAAAATCCAAGACAAGACAATAAAGCGTTAAATGGCTTTTAGTTCTATTTTAAACGGCTTTTAGCACAGAGAAGTGGGTGGAGCTAAAACAAACACAACAGACACTTTCTTTTAAAGACAGACTTTCAGTCAAAAGGAATACTGTAACTTCTTAAACATTCATAGATGCTTTGTAAAAAGACATTAACATTCACACTGAAAACAAAAAAATACCTGTGGAACAGCAGAAAAGAGACATGATATTCCCTTTTCTCCTTTATTCCATCATAACAATTTTATCCTTTTTCCCATAAGGCAATTTTCAGTTTCTGATGTTTTCTACTGAATCTTCTACAGGAGGCTGTCATAACACTTTGGTTAAACACTTCAGATTTGGTCTGTGGTCAGGGACAGGAGGGTGCGACTACGTGTGAGGCAGGTATGGGGATCCAGAAGGTAGCATTGGAGGAGCCTCAGCCCTTGCACTTGTCCAACAGATACGAGGTTCTTGCAGCCTGTGTGGACAAGAGCAGGGACTGCAGGGAGGATGAGCAAACTGACCACAGCACCATGGTATAGGGGGCCATTCAAGTTGGGGGAGTAAAAAGGAATGTAATAGTGGTAGGGGACAGTATAGTTAGGAGGATAGATGCTGTTCTTTACAGCCAAGAGCGTGAGACTTGGAGGCTGTGTTGCCTGCCCAGTACCAGGGTTAAGGACATCTCCTCGGGACTGGAGAGGAACTTGTAGTGGGAGGGGAAGGATCCAGTAGTTGTGGTCCACATAGGTACCAATGACATAGGTAGGACTAAGAAAGAGGTTCTGCTGAGGGAGTATGAGCAGCTAGGGGCTAAATTAAAAAGCAGAACCACAAAGGTAAATAATCTTTGGATTATTACCTGAGCCATGAGCAAATTGGCATAGGGTTAATAAGATCAGAGATTTGAATGCGTGGCTCAAGGATTGGTGTGGGAAAAATGAGTTTCAATTCATGGGGCACTGGCACCAGTACTGGGGAAAGAGGCAGCTATTCCGTTGAGACGGGCTTCACTTGAACCATGCTGGGACCAGTGCCCTGGCGAATCAAATAACTAGGGCTGTAGATAAGGCTTTAAACTAAATAGTGGGGAGGAGGGTTCAGGTGAGGGGAAACTTAGAAAGTTAAAGAGGAAGGACAAGGCAATAGTGCAGGATAGCGATCGGGGTAATGATAACCAGAGTGTGACAGGAAGCGACAGAGCATACAAACATAAGAGTGCACCAGCAAATAGGGTCTGAGTAGGGGAAAATGGTAAAAAGACAAAATTAAAGGTTCTTTATCTGAATGCAAGCAGCATTCATAACAAGATAGATGAATTGATGGCACAAATAGAAATAAATGAGTATGATCTAATAGCCATTACAGAGACATAGTTGCAAGGTGACCAAGGCTGGGAACTGGTATTTGACATTTCAGAAGGATAGACAGAAAGGAAAATGAGGTGGGGTAGCTCTGTTAATAAAGGATGAGATCAGTACAGTAGTAAGAAATTATCTTAGCTCGGAAGATCAAGATGAAGAATCAGTTTGGGTGGAGATAAGAAATAATAAGGGAAAAAAGTGACTGGTGGGAGTAGTCTATAGGCCCCTTAACAGCAGCTACACTGTAGGACAGAGTATAAATCAAGAAATAATGGGGGCTTGTAAGAAAGGTACTGCAATAATCGTGGGCGATTTTAATCTTCATATAGATTGGACAAATCAAATTGGCAAAGGTAGCCTTGAGGATGAGTTCATAGAGTGTATTCAGGACAGTTTCTTAGAGCAATACATTGTGGAACCAACCAGGGAACAGACTATTTTAGATCTGGTAACATGTAATGAGACAGGACGAATTAATGAGCTCATAGTAAAGGATCCTCTAGGGAAGAGTGATCATAACATGAAGAATTTCACATTCAGTTTGAGGGTGAGAAACTTGGAACTGAAATTATTGTCTTAAACTTAAATAAAGGCAATTACAAGGGTATGAAGACAGAGTTGGCTAAAGTGGACTGGGAAAATAGATTAAAAGGTAAGATGGTATATAAGCAGCGGCAGACTTTTAAGGAGATATTTCATAATTCTCAACAAAGATATATTCCAGGGAGAAAGAAAGACTCTATGAGAAGTATGAACCATCTGTGGCTAATTAAGGAAGTTAAGTAGGGTATCAAATGGAAAGAAAAGTCATACAATGTTACGAAGATTAGTGGTAGGCAAGGAGATTGGGAAATTTCAAAAACTTGCGGAGGATGACAAAAAAAAAGGGGAGATAATAAGGTGGATGAATTAGCTGCACAAATAGATGTAAACGAATATGATATAATTGGGATTACGGAGACATGGCTCCAGGGTGACCAAGACTGGGAATTCAACATCCAGGGGTATTCAATAATCAAGAAGGACAGGAAAAAAGGAAAAGGAGGTGGGATAGCCTTGCTGGTTAAAGAGGAGATTAACACAATTGTTCATTAAAATGGAGAGTGAAGTAGTTGACTCAGAGACTAGGGTCCTGAATTTAAATAAAGGAAACTACGATGGTATGAGGCATGAGTTGGCTAGGATGGATTGGGGAACATTACTTAAAGGGTTGACGGTGGATAGGCAATGGCAAACATTTAAAGATCACATGGATGAACTACAAAATTTGTTCATCCTGTTTGGCATAAAAATAAAACAAAAAAGGTGAATCATCCATGGCTAACAAGGGAAATTAGGGGTAGCATAAGATCCAAGGAGAGGACATATAATTTGGCTAGAAAAAGCAGCAAACCTGAGGATTGGGAGCAGTTTAGGATTCAGCAAAGGAGGACAAAGGGATTAATTAAGAGGGGGAAAACAGATTAGGAGAGTAAACTTGCAGGTAACATAAAACTGACTGTAAAAGCTTCTATAGATATGTGAAGAGAAAAAGATTGGTGAAGTCAAGTGTAGGTCCCTTGCAGTCAGAATCAGTGGAATTCATAATGGGGAACAAAGAAATGGCAGACCAATTAAATGCATACTTTGGTTCTGTCTTCACAAAGGAGGACACAAATAACCTCCCAGAGATATCGGGGAACATAGGGTCTAATGAGAGGGAGGAATTGAATGAAATCAGTATTTGTAGGGAAATAGTGTTAGGGAAATTGATGGGATTGAAGGCCGATAAATCCCCAGGGCTTGATAATCTACATCCTAGGGTACTTAAGGAAGTGGCCCTAGAAATATTAGATGCATTGCTGGTCATCTTCCAAAATTCTATAGACTCTGGAACAGTTCCCATGGATTGGAGGATAGCTAATGTAACCCCACTATTTAAAAAGGGTGGTAGAGAGAAAATGGAGAATGACATTGGTAGTGGGGAAAATGCCCCGTTTTCCATTATAAAAGATGTAATAGCAGAGCACTTGGAAAACAGTGACAGGATCGGACAAAGTCAACATGGATTTACAAAAGGTAAATCATGCTTGACTAATCTACTGGAATTTTTGGAGGATGTAACTGGTAGAATAGATAAGGAAGAACCAGTGGATGTGGTGTATTTGGACTTTCAGAAGGCTTTCGATAAGGTCCCGCATAAGAGATTAGTGTGTAAAGTTAAAGCACATGGAATTGGGGGTAAGGCATTGTCTTGGATAGAGAACTGGTTGGCAGACAGGAAGCAAAGAGTTGGAATAAACGGGTCTTTTTCCGAGTGGCAGGCAGTGACTAGTGTGGTACCGCAGGGATCGGTGCTAGGACCACAGCTATTCACAATATATATATAAATGATCTATCGAGGGAACTAGATGTAATATGCCCAAGTTTGCAGGTGACACAAAGCTGGGTGGGCGTATGTGCTGTGAGGAGAATGCAGAGAAACTCCAGTACGATTTGGACAGGTTGGGTGATTGGGCAGATGCATGGCAAATGCCGTATAATGTAGATAAATGCGAGGTTATCCACTTTGGTGGCAAAAACAGGGAGACAGATTATTATCAGAACTGCAATAAATTGGGAAATGGGGAAGTGCAATGAGACCTGGGTGTCCTTGTGCACCAGTCGCTGAAGGTAAGCATGCAGGTGCAGCAGGTGGTTAAGAAGGCAAATGGTATGTTGGCCTTTATAGTGAGAGGATTTGAGTGCAGGAGCAAGGATGTTTTGCTGCAGTTGTACAGGGCCTTGGTGAGACCACACCTTAAGTATTGTGTGCAGTTTTGGTTGCCTTATCTGAGGAAGGATGCTCTTGCCATGGAGAGAGTGCAATGAATATTCACCAGACTGATACCTGGGATGGCAGGAATGATGTATAAGGAGAGATTGGGTCGATTAGGCTTATATTCGCGAGAGTTTAGAAGAATGAGACGGAATCTCATTGAAACTTATAAAATTCTAACAGGACTAGACAAACCAGATGCAGGAAGGATGTTCCCGATGGTGGGGGAGTCCAGAACCAGGGGTCACAGTCTAAGGATAAGGGGTAAGCCATTTAGGACTGAGATGAAGAGGAATTTCTTCACCCAGAGAGTGATGAACCTGTGGAATTCTCTGCCACATAGGGCAGTTGAGGCCAATTCATTAAATATATTCAAGAAGGAGTTAGATATATTTCTTGAGGCTAAAGGGATATGAGGAGAAAGCAGGGACAGGGTACTGAATTTGGATGATCAGCCATGATCTCATTGAATGGCGGAGCGGGCTCGAGGGGCTGAATGGCCTACTCCTGCTCCTATCTTCTATGTTTCTGTGTTTCTATGATTATGAGAGTAAACTAGCAAGAAATATAAAAACAGACAGTAAGAGCTTCTACAAGTATAGAAAAAGGAAGAGAGTAGCTAAAGTAAATTTTGGTCCCTCAGAGGATAAGACTGGGGAATTAATACTGGGAAACAAGGAAATGGCAGTGACTTTGAACAAATGTTTTGTATCTGTTTTTATGCTAGAAGACACTAAAAGCATTACAATAATAGTGGAAATTCAAGGGACAAAAGGGAGGGAGGAACTTAAAACAATCACTATCACTAGAGAAAAAGTACTAGGCAAACTAATGGCACTAAAGGCTGACAATTCCCCTGGACCTGATGGCCTGCATTCTAGGGTCTTAAAAGAAGTGGCTGCAGAGATAGTGGATGCATTGGTTGTAATCTTCTGAAATTCCCTAGGTTCTGGAAAGGTCCCAGCGGATTGGAAAACCATAAATGTATTGCACCTATTCAAGAAAGGAGGGAGACAGAAAGCAGGAAACTATAGGCCAGTTAGCCTAACATCTGTCATTGGGAAAATGCTGGAATCCATTATTAAGGGAGTAGTAGCAAGACATTTAGAAAATCATAATACAATCAAGCAGAGTCAGCATGGTTTTATGAAAAGGAAATCGCATTTGACAAATTTACTAGTTCTTTGAGGATGTAATGAGAGGGTGGATAAAGGGGAACCAGCAGATGTAGTGTATTTGGATTTCCAAAAGGCATTCAATAAGGTGCCACATAGAAGGTTACTGCACAAGATAAGAGCTCACGTTGTTGGGGGTAATATATTAGCATGGATAGAGGATTGGCTAACTAACAGAAAACAGAGAGTCGGGATAAATGGGTCATTTTCAGGTTGGCAAACTGTAACTAGTGGGGTGCCACAGGGATCAGTGCTGGGGCCTCAACTATTTACAATCTAAATTAATGACGTGGATGAAAGGACCGAGTGTACTGTAGCCAAATTGGCTGACAATACAAAGATAGGTGGGAAAGCAAATTGTGAGGAGGACACTGGAGGCACGATTTTAGTAACAGAGGCAGTTTGAAGGCAGGCCCGCTACTCGGCAGCTTTCGGACCCGCATCCAGCAGCCGCCTCCCAGAACTTCCGATTTTGGCTTCATTGGCCTCATTACGGCTGACATACGGGTCCCTCAAGGCAATTGCTTGGAGGATGTCAGTTTTTCACGTCTGATGACGTGTTGTTTGTTTGAAAGTTTAAAGGGGCCATGTCCCCTTTTCATACACATGCCATTGGGATGGCTTGGTGCTTTCTTACCTGGAAAGGAAAGTTGACAGCGTCTGTTCTAAGCAAAATTTAATGAATGATATTGCTGGTCATATTATTCCAGAAAGAGATTCATAATTTTTTGATGCATGACTTTATTATCTGACTATGAAATGAAAAAGATGCCAGATGTGTTCCAATCATTTGCTTAGTAATATTAATGCTTTTTTCTCTTAAAGGTGCTGGGAGCTGCAGGAACGGCAGCCCCAATAACTAAGGCTGCACCCAGGTTCAATGAGAGCTCTCTCCATGCTTTTGTTGAGGGAGCTAGAGGACGTCAGGAGCTCCTCTTTCCTGGAAACGGAAGGAGGAGGCCTCCTCAGCAAACCAAACCAGCTTGGCTGCAAATTGCTGAGGAGGTGAGCTCGAGGTCTGTATGCAGACGCACATGAGTTTAGCACCAGGGGTATTCGATGTTCAGGAAAGATAGGCAAAAAGGAAAGGGAGGTGGGGTAGCATTACTGGTTAAAGAAGGGACTAAAACAATTGTTAGGAAGGATATTAGCTCTGATGATGTGGAATCTGTATGGGTAGAATTGAGAAATACCAAGGGGCAGAAAACGTTAGTGGGAGTGGTATATAGACCTCCAAACAGTAAGGCGGAGGTTGGCATTAAAAGGGAAATTAAAGAAGCGTGCAATAAGGGCACAGCAGTCATCATGGGTGACTTTAATCTACATATAGATTGGGCTAACCAAATTAGTAACAATACTGTGGAAGAGGAATTCCTAGAGTGTTTACGGAATGGTTTCCTGGACCAAAATGTCGAGGAACCAACCAGAGATCAGGCCATCTTAGACTGGGTATTATGTAACGAGAAAGGATTAATTAGAAATCTTGTTGTACGAGGCCCCTTGGGTCGGAGTGATCATAATATGATCGAATTCTTCATTAAGATGGAGAATGAAGTAGTTGACTCAGAGACTAGGGTCCTAAATTTAAATAAAGGAAACTACGATGGTCTGAGGCACGAGTTGGGTAGGATTGATTGGGGAATGTCACTCAAAGGGTTGATGGTGGATAGGCAATGGCAAACATTCAAAGACCGCATGGATGAACTACAGAATTTGTTCATCCCAATTTGGCATAAAAATAAAAGAAAAAAGGTGACTCAACCATGGCTAACAAGGGAAATTAGGGATAGCATAAGATCCAAGGAGAGGACATATAAATTGGCCAGAAAAAGCAATAATCTTGAGGATTGGGAGCAGTTTAAGATTCAACAAAGGAGGACAAAGGGATTAATTAAGAAGGGGAAAATAGAATATGAGAGTAAGCTTGCAGGGAACATAAAAACTGACTGTAAAAGCTTTTATAGATATGTGAAGAGAAAAAGAGTGATGAAGTCAAGCGTAGGTCCCTTGCAGTCAGAATCAGGGGAATTTATAATGGGGAACAAAGAAATGGCGGACCAATTAAATACATATTTTCGTTCTGTCTTCACAAAGGAGGACACAAATAACCTCCCAGAAATACCGCGGAACATAGGGTCTAATGAGAGGGAAGAATTGAAAGAAATCAGTATTTGTAGGGAAATGGTGTTAGGGAAATTGATGGGATTAAAGGCCGATAAATCCCCAGGGCCTGATAATCTACATCCTAGGGTACTTAAGGAAGTGGCCCTCGAAATAGTAGATGCATTGCTGATCATCTTCCAACATTCGATGGAATCTGGAACAGTACCCATGGATTGGAGGGTAGCTGATGTTACCCCACTATTCAAGAAAGGTGGTAGAGAGAAAACAGGGAATTACAGACCGGTAAGCCTGACATCGGTAGTGGGGAAAATGCTAGAGTCCATTATAAAAGATGTAATAGCAGAGCACTTGGAAAACAGTGACAGGATCGGACAAAGTCAACATGGATTCACAAAAGGTAAATTGTACTTGACTAATCTACTGGAATTTTTTGAGGATGTAACTGGTAAAATAGATAATGGAGAACCAGTAGATGTGGTGTATCTGGTCTTTCAGAAGGCCTTCGATAAGGTCCCGCATAAGAGATTAGCGTGTAAAGTTAAGGCACATGGGATTGGGGGCAAGGTATTGACTTGGATAGAGAACTGGTTGGCAGACAGAAAGCAAAGAGTTGGAATAAACGGGTCTTTTAACGAGTGGCAGGCAGTGACTAGTGGGGTACCGCAGGGATCGGTCCTTGGACCCCAGCTATTCACAATATATATTAATGATCTAGACAAGGGAACTAGATATAATATCTCCAAATTTGCAGATGACACAAAGCTGGGTGGGCGTGTGTGCTGTGAGGAGGATGTCGAGAAACTCCAGGATGATTTGGACATGTTGGGTGATTGGGCAGAAACATGGCAGATGCAATATAACGTGGATAAATGTGAGGTTATCCACTTTGGTGGCAAAAACAGGAAGGCAGATTATTATCTAAATGGCAATAGATTGGGAGAAGGGGAAGTGCAATGAGACCTGGGTGTCCTTGTGCACCAGTCGCTGAAGGTAAGCATGCAGGTGCAGCAGGAGGTTAAGAAGGCAAATGGTATATTAGCCTTCATAGCGAGAGGGTTTGAATACAGGAACAAGGATGTCTTGCTGCAGTTGTACAGGGCCTTGGTGAGACCACATCTTGAGTATTGTGTGCAGTTTTGGTCACCTTATCTGAGGAAGGATGTTCTTGCCATGGAAGGATTTCAGCGAAGATTCGCCAGGCTGATACCTGGGATGACAGGAATGACATATGAGGAGAGATTGGGTCGATTGGGCTTGTACTCACTGGAGTTTAGAAGAATGAGAGGTGATCTCATTGAAACTTATAAAATTCTAACAGGACTGGACAGACTAGATGCAGGAAGGATGTTCCCGATGGTCGGGGAGTCCAGAACCAGGGGACACAGTCTAAGGATAATGGGTAGGACAGAAATGAGGAGGAATTTCTTCACCCAGAGAGTGGTGAACTTGTGGAACTCTCTACCACAGAAGGCAGTCGAGGCCAGTTCATTAACTGTATTCAAAAAGGAGTTGGATATATTTCTTAAGGCTAAAGGGATCAAGGGGTTTGTGGAGAAAGCAGGGACCGGGTACTGAATTTGGATGATCAGCCATGATCGCATTGAAAGGCGGAGCAGGCTCAAGGGGCTGAATGGCCTACTCCTGCTCCTATCTTCTATGTTTCTTTGTTTCTATAGTGTCGAAAAAGGTTTAATGATCTGCTGAGATCACCTAAAGTGTGGCCTCTGTGTTCTGGGATATGGAAGTTCAAGAGTGAGTGTTCAGGGCGGTTTCCATGTAGAATGATGGTGGTGACACTGAGCGCAAACCACCCTTTATTGGACAGATGATGCCTGGGGTTTAAGACTGTCGGACTTATATTCATCTTCATGTGCCAGCTACCTGTAGTTGAAGCATTAACTTATGCGAATTTGGCATGGATGAGTGCATCCCTTGCCTGACGGCCATCAATGTGGTCACTTGCTGCTGGATTGGCCACATCCGGCCCCGCAAGGCATCACTCCCCATCCTCCTCCTCATCCTCTTCCTCGTCCTCTTCATCTTCCTCCAAGGAGGCTGTGTGCTGAGCCCCTTGTTCATCCGGCAGCACTAAGCTACGCCGCTCTTCCTCCGACTCTGGCGACCAGGATGAGAGGATGTAAATGGTTCCAATCCCGTTGTTATAGACTTCAGTTGAGGCAAGAAGCTTGCAAGCGCACACTCAACGTGGCCTGAAATTATTCCAATCAGTTCAAACAGCAGATGTGTGTCAGCTTGACCAGTCACAAGGTCAGTAGATTTGCAAAATCTTAACCCAAACCTCCAACAACAAAGTTGTTGCATTTGAATGCCAGCCACGTTACAGGAGTGCTTTTAAAGTTCTGCACCAATAATGACTACAGATCATGTCCTCCACCAAATCATCTCCTTGTAGCTGAACTGTTTCTGACAAGACGGAAAACAAGAGCCAGAGGCACAAAAATGGGAAAACTCTATCAAAATAGGATTATCAAGGCAGTTAACAGGCTCTTAAAATCGAGCCAAAGAGTCTGCAAAGAGTTACAGAGAGGTTCAGTGAGTGGGCTAAAATTTGGCAGATGGAGTATAATGTGGGAAAATGTGAGGTTATCCACTTTGGTAGGAAGAATAGAAAAGCAAAATATTATTTAAATGGTGAGAGACTACAAAATGCTGCGGTACAGAGGGATCTGGGTGTCCTCGTACATGAAACACAAAAAGTTAGCATGCAGGTACAGCAAGTAATTAGGAAGTCAAATGGATTGATGGTCTTTGTTACAAGGGGGATGGAGTATAAAGGTAGGGAAGTCTTGCTACAACTGTACAGGGCGTTGGTGAGACCACACCTGGAGTACTGCGTACAGTTTTGGGCTCCTTATTTAAGGAGGGATATACTTGCATTGGAGGCAGTTCCTAGAAGGTTCACTAGGTTGATTCTTGGGATGAAGGGGTTGTCTTATGAGGAACGGTTGAGCAGGTTGGGCCTATACTCATTGGAGTTTAGAAGAATGAGAGGTGATCTTATTGAAACATATAGGAGGAAAAATTCTGTTGTTTGCGCCTCCCATTAGCGCTTTAAGAGGGTGCCAAGTGGGGCGCAAAGCAACTAGCGCACGGGCACAGCGATGCTTGTGCCACTCGCGAAATTAACCAGACATTTTGCGGCGGCACTAAACACTACCACCACGATCTCCTGCGCCGGCAGATCGTGACATCAGTCGAGTGCGCAACGCCCCGGACCGGAAATTGAGTGGCGCCCCCTGCCTTACCGCCTGCCGCTAGCAACGACAGGTTGAGGGGAGCGTTATGCTGTCAGAAAGGGACTAGGGGAGCGCTATTTAAAAGCGACCACTTCCTGCCTTTTTTTGTCGGTGACATTTTTGCACCACGCATTCTGAGAGAGAGAGAGAGACTTCTGGAGAGATTCAACGCTGTGTGAAGGAGTTTTGGGCATTGAGCAGCACTTTGCAGGTTCGTTTTGATTTGCCCTTCCTTGTATCGATTTAGAAGAGACTGTGGGGTCTGCGCTCTGAGCTCTTTCCCTGGGTCTCTCCATTGTTCTTTCCAGCTGATTTGATGTATAGGTCTCTCCAGGCTGCGATTCAAGCCAAGGTTCAAGGCTGCAATGAGCAGGATGTGGATGGAGAGCAAGATCGACCCTCCCCTTTAAGATAAAAACAGAAAATGCAGGAGAAACTCAGCAGGTCAAATAGCATCTGTGAAGAGAGAAACAGAGTTAACATTTCAGGTCGATGACCATTCGTCAGAACTCCCCTTTATGAATTGGCCGGCGCCAGTGTGTCTGTGTTCCATTGCTGACTGACATCACATGAGCTTCGCCAGTGCTGTGAGGTAGCGCCTCACTCCTCGGACTTAGCGCCTTAAGAGAGGTGTGTAGAACCTGATTTAGTGCTCCAATCACCTCCATAGAAACATAGAAAATAGGGGCAGGAGTAGGCCATTCAGCCCCTCGAGCCTGCTCCGCCATTCAATGCGATCATGGCTGATCATCCAAGTTCAGTACCCGGTCCCTGCTTTCTCCCCTTACCCCTTGATCCCTTTAGCTTTAAGAAATATATCCAGCTCCTTCTTGAATATATTTAATGTATTGGCCTCTACTGCCTTCTGTGATAGAGAATTCCACAGGTTCACCACTCTCTGGGTGAAGAAATTCCTCCTCATTTCTGTCCTAAAAGACCTACCCCTTATCCTTAGACTGTAACCCCTGGTTCTGGACTCCCCAACCATCGGGAACATCCTCCCTGCATCTAGTCTGTCCAGTCCTGTCAGAATTTTATAAGTTTCAATGAGATCCCCTCTCATTCTTCTAAACTCCAGCGAGTACAAGCCCAATCGTCCCAATCTCTCCTCATACGTCATTTCTGCCATCCCAGGTATCAGCCTGGTGAATCTTCGTTGAACTCCTTCCATGGCAAGAACATCCTTCCTCAGATAAGGTGACCAAATCTGCACACAATATTCAAGATGTGGTCTCACCAAGGCCCTGTACAACTGCAGCAAGACATCCTTGTTCCTGTACTCAAACCCTCTCGCTATGAAGGCCAACATACCATTTGCCTTCTTAACCACCTGCTGCACCTGCATGCTTACCTGCAGCGACTGGTGCACAAGGACACCCAGGTCTCATTGCACTTCCCCTTCTCCAGGGGCGATAAAAGCCAAGTTTGCTGTCGGAGGCGATAATTAGCGCCAGGCGCTAAACTTTGTGCAACGCCAATAATGGCGCCCCAAATGGGGCGATACCGAATTTTTCCCCCATAAGATTCTGAGGGGCTTGACAGGGTAGATGCAGGGAGGATGTTTCCCCTTGTGGGGAAATCTAGAACTAGGGGGCATAGTTTCAAAATAAGGGGTCGCCCATTTAAGATGGAGATGAGGAGAAGTTTCTTCTCTCAGAGGGTCGTGAATCTTTGGAATTCACTACCCCAGAGAGCTGTGGAGGCGGAGTCATTGAATATATTCAAGGCAGAGATAGACAGATTTTTGAAATACAGGGGGGAGTCAAGGGTTATGGGGAACAGGCAGAAAAATGGAGTTGAGGCCAAGATCAGATCAGCCATGATCTTATTGAATGGCAGAGCAGGCTTGAGGGGTTGAATGGCCTTCTCCTGCTCCTATTTCTTATGGTCTTATGTTCTTATTTCTCATTCTGTACTGATTACTGCCACTGGGAATCTGGAAGAGTAGGGTGGGTGTCTCCCGAACCACCGGGGCACGCGGGGGTGACTGAGTTGAGTTTGCGATAGTCAATAGTCATCCGATAGTCACCCGGATTTCTAACCGGGCAAACTGGGGAGTTAGTCGGTGAACGTGCCTTTGCGAACAACACCCTGCTTTAACAATGATTCGATGGTGGCTCGAATGTACAACATACTCTCGGCTGGGTAAGAGTACTGCTTTACAACATTTGCAATTCTCCAGTCCTCTGGCACCACCCCCATATCTAAGGAGGATTGAAAGATTATGGCCAGTACTGCCGCAATTTCTACCTTTACTTCCCTCAGCATCCTAGGATGCATCCCATCCAGTCCTGGTGATTTATCTACTTTAAGTACAGCCTGCCTTTCTAGTACTTCCTCTTTATCAATTTTTAGCCCATCCAGTATCTCAACAACCTCCTCTTTCACTATGACTTTGGCAGCATCTTCTTCCTTGGTAAAGACAGATGCAAAGTACAGGAAACTTTGTGCTATCCGGAGGTGAGCTATCCGGCAATCTGGAGCCACCGGCAAAAATCAGCAGCCGTTTTTTATTCTTTTCGTTTGTTTTTTTTGCTTTGTTTGAACAGTCAAGCTGTGCAAGGCCTGTAGCTATAGCAACAGCTTCAGCTACAGAGGCTTGCAGGCCACACCCGAGTGTTTAGAAGCTGTTGCTAAGCAACAGTGTTTGTTGTCAAATACGGAGATAAGAATCTCCGTATCTCTCAACATTAACTCTGGAGAGTACGGCAGTTTTGAGGCAACGGCAGCAGCTCGGTCCCGTGGGTGCCGGATAGCACAAAGTTTCCTGTACTCATTTAGTATCTCAGCCATTACTTTGGTTGCCCTACTTTTCCCCCTCGTGGGAATGTACCTCAACTGTACCCAAACCACCTCCTCTTTAAAGGCAGCCCATTGTTCGATATGAGGAAGGCTCAAGTTTCCAGTTCCAAATATTCCCAATACTTCTGAAATAAGCTTTCCCTAGATCTCATCAGAGAAACATGAAACAAATAGGTACAGAAAATAATTAACCACTAATTCATCAAATTAAACATATTTCAATTAAATCTAATTATCTGTTGCTGAATTTGCACTAAGTTACATTTGGTCTGCATACATTTGATCCTGAGTCTTATCATGTTGGGAGAATGAACTTATAGCAGTGTGTAATTCATTAAAAAGTCCAGCAGGTGGCAGTCCTTTAGTAAAGTATTTGTCCAACTGGAGCAAGTTGTCAAAAATAAACACCTAATGCTTGTATTAAACAAAACACATTGTATTGTTCACTTTCAAATCAAAGTAAGTGTATGTTTAAGGAACTTAGGTGAAAAATGCAAACCTATTACCATTGATTTTCCAAAATTATTCTGTATTTTGTGATTACTACTCACAGAGCTGTGATTGAGCCACTCAAACTACATGTTACAACTTGTTGATCACATCGTGCACTTATCAACCACTATAATTATTTCATTCAATTCATATTACAAGGCCTTCAGATATCTAATAAGATAGCTTGATAAATAAGAGACCAATTAGCTTGTGCTCTGAGGACAGCAAGCTAAGTGACCCAGTCAAATTCTGTCTTAATTTAAGGTTGATATAGTCCATTTTGCATGTGTTTAAACAAACCTCCTGTTTTCAATCTAATTATTGTTGGCTTGACAGAGGCTATTTACAAAGTTAAGTATATTTGTTTAAACTCTGCAGCTGCATTAATAAGTATAGACTATTTACAACCGGAGAAATAAGATAAAAGATTAATTTCCTGCTCCTTTTCAGCCATTATATTTGCATGCTAATGTATGAATAGCTTCTAGATGAAAAGTAGCATTGTACAGGTGATTGTCATTGATTCATTCAAAATATTTACCTATTTCTATGTGAAGAATTTTTTAATGGCAAACTTAACCTGAATAGACTATGAGGTACTTATATGTTTTCATGGTGTGGAGATGCCGGTGTTGGACTGGGGTGGACAAATGTAAGAAGTCACACAACACCAGGTTATAGTCCAACAGTTTTATTTGAAATCACAAGCTTTCGGAGCGCTGCTCCTTCGTCAGGTGAAGTGGGGAGATGCATAAAGACACAGATTATATAGTCAGAGAATAATGCCAGATGATCACAGGTAATCTTTCTAACTGCCATATATCACATCTCGGCAGAGAGATAATCACAGCAATCAAAGGTGTGAATGGTGTCCAAACAGGTTAGTCAGGAAAGCATTATATCAAAGAACAATGAGGTGGGGTCACAAGGGGTAAAATGTTGCAGGTGCTGGGATCTGTATGAAAAACAAAAAACAGACAAGGAAAGATTACCTGTAATCATCTGGCATTATTCTCTGACTATATAAGCTGTGTCTTTATGCATCTCTCCACTTCACCTGACGAAGGAGCAGCGCTCCGAAAGCTTGTGATTTCAAATAAAACTGTTGGACTATAACCTGGTGTTGTGTGACTTCTTACATATGTTTTCATGTTTGCCTTCTGTTGCCAAAATACTTCTGCTTGGCAAGTAATAAAGGTAAGTCTTTGTGAATACATATCTCTGCATGGTTTTCCCTATTTCAGGAGTTTAGAGAAGCTGCTTGTCCGCTACATTCATTCCTTCATTGGCTGAAGTCAGATAAGTTCAGATTTCTGTGTACAGTGACATCAGTAGTACTGTGTTCAAGTGAAAACCTTTGTTCTAAAAACATATCTAGCTGTAAATCTATAGAGCTGGAAAGACTAAGTGGGTACCAGTTGCATCTTCTCCGACATAAGGACCTGCACGTAGCCAAAAAAAAAGTTCAGCTCCATGGTTGAGCAGTTCGGAGCCCAATATAAATTACAGGGATGCATATTAAAGGTTTCAATGTACCCTGTACTTTAATTCTAATCATTGAGAGATATAGCGCAACTTCATTTTTTAATTAAAAACTTACAAACAAAAGGAAAGCATGAATTGGGCTGCACACATTACATTAATAATGCTTTCCACTTCTGATGCACGTACACAAATCAATAATAATGCCATATTCAAAGAAACAATTTGAACTGGTATCATTTTTCTTGTTCTCAGGATGTGGGTGACCCTGGCAAGGCTGCCTTTATGACCCATCCCTTATTTTCTGACATGTTAACGGGGGTTTTCTTGAATCGCTGCAGTCCTTGTGATGGTGCCCCTTCAACGGTGTTAGGTAGGGAACTCCAGGATTTTGACCCAGCAATGATGAAGGAACAGCATTAAAAAAAACAAGTGAGGATGGTGTGTGACTTAGAGGGGAACTTGGAGGTGATGCTTTTCCCATGACATTGCTGCTTTTCTTCTTCTAGGTGACAGAGGCCACAGAAGAGGGAGATGTTGTTGAAGAAATGTTGGTGAGTTTCTGCAGGGCATCCTATTGATCATACTTACCGCAGCCAGAGTATGCCAGTGACAAAGGAGGTGGATATTGTGCCTAGTGACAGATGTAGCAATCGAGTGAACGGTCCTGGATGGTGTTGAGCTTCTTGAGTGTTGTTGTGGCTGAGCATTCGATCACGCTCCTGACTTGAGCCTTGTAGATGATAGACAGGCTTTGAGGGGTCAGGAAGTAAGCCACTCATCGGAGACCTGCTCTTGTACCTACTGTATTGATATGGTCCAGTTAAGCTTCTGGTCAATGGTAACACCCAAGATGTTGATAGTGGGGGACTTGCCAATGGTAGTGCCATTGAATGTCAAGAGGAGATGGCTGAGCTTTCTCTTATTCAACATGGTACAAAATTATGACAGGTTTGGATAGGCTAGACGGGGAAAGGCTGTTCCCACTAGTTAAAGGTACAAGGACTAGGGGACACAGATTTAAGGTTTTGGACAAGAGATACAGGGGGGACATGAGGAAAAACTTTTTTACACAGCGAGTGGTGAGGACCTGGAACTCGCTGCCGACGGAAGTGGTGGAAGCGGAGACACTCAATATTTTCAATGGGAGACTGGATAGGCACTTGAGGGAAATAGACTTGCAGGGCTACGGGGATAGAGCGGGGGAATGGGACTAACTGGATTGCTCTACAGAGAGCCGGCATGGACTCGATGGGCCAAATGGCCTCCTTCTCTGCCGGTATGACTCTATGACTCTATGATTCTATGACTATGTGGTGCAACTGTTAATTGCCACATGTCAGCCAAACCTGAGATGTTAGTCAGGTCCTGCTGTAGGCTAACATGGGCTGTAACATTATTGGAGTAGTTGTGAATGGTGCTGAACGCTGTGGACTTATAATGGAGAGAATGTCATTGATGAAGCAGCTGAAGATAGTTGGACTGAGCACCCTCCCTGAGGATTTAACTTTTTCTTAAAATTAGAATTTTCCCAAATTGAGAAAAAATTGGATTTGGATGAACCTTCCTTTTAAAAAAAGATGGTGTTGGCGTGGATAGAAGATTTCCACATTACCTGTACTGCAAAATGTTTGGACCTCCATTACAGTTGGTGGCAGCTTTGAGTGACTGAATTTTTGTTGCATTTTCATTGGCCCAGAAATTCGGGTCTCCATGGGTGAGTACGCGCTGGGTACTCACCCGTAGGCCGAATGGAAGTGCCGGTTTTCTGCATGCACTGCGCATGCGCGGGAAACCGGCACTTCCGATCCTCTGAACCAAGGGGTTCAGAGGTCGAACGCGCGCGCAGGAGAGGCTGCGCGTGCGCATCAAACTTACGTTTTTTTTGCAGGTTTTCACGCGAGGTTAAGCCTGCAGGATTTACACATTTAAAAAGCAGGTGTAAGGGCTGCTTTTTACAAGGTAAGTGGTCAATTAATTAAAATTAAAACATTTTTTCCACAGGTTTATTATTTTAAAATATTTTAAAGCAAGGTAAGTTTATTTTTAGCCCCGTTAGAATATAAAATTATTTTTTTCAAAAAATTTAATTATTGTTTAAAATAGTTATTTAATGGGCCAGTAATTCCGGTCCCAACGCGTGAGTACGGACGGGGTACTCACGCGTGGGCCCATTGGAAGTGCCGGATTTCAGCATGCACAGCGCATGCGCGGGCAACCGGCATTTCCTCCAAGGGGTTCAGAGGTCCAACACGTGCGCGCAGGACTCTGCGTGCACGCGTTGAACTTCCTTCTTTTTGACAGGTTTGCCCATGTGCAAGGGCCTGAACTTTTTAGACATATAAAAAGGAGGCGTAAGGACTTGATTCTTTAAGGTAAGTGGTCTATTATTTAAAATAACATTTTTCCCACAGCTTTATTGTTTTTAAGGACTTTACAGTAAGGTAAGTTTATTTTTAGACCCGATTTCTTAAAAAATTATTTTTTTCAAAAATTTGATTAATTGTTTAAAATCGTTTTTTAAAGTTATTTATAGTTTATTTAATTATTGGGATGTTTTTTAAAATTTTATTTAAAGTTAAACTAGTCTTTTGGGCACCCGTACTTTTCATGAGTTTGACAGTTCTTACTATCAAACTCATGAATAAAGTTTCCCCTCCCCTGATTGGCTGCACAGTGCTCACCTGATCCCAGCCAGCACATCGCACTAACTACGCCGCTGGATCAGGCAAGCACAGCGCGCCGACATCTGAACCGGGCCAGTGACAGGAATTACAAGCAGGCCCAGGCTTCAGATGTCGGCGCGCCGGGTGAGTGCACATCGGGGGCTTGCACGCGCGGCAAGCCCCCGATCCTAATTTCTGGGCCAATGTAATTTATAGTTTATTTAAAAAGTGTGATGTTTTTTAAAAATTTATTTGAAGGTTTACTGCTATTTTGGGGCCCGTAGTATTTATAAGTTTTGACAGGTCTTCCTGTCAATCTTATGAATGGACTTTTCCCTCCTCCGATTGGCTGCCCATGGCCCACATGATCCCAGGGGACACATCGCACTAACTACGCCCCTGGGACACACAAGCACTGTGCGCCGGCAGCTGGGCCAGGCCCCGGAGCGGAATTCCAAGGGGCCCTACAGCTCAACTGCCGGCGCGCAAGGTAAGTGCAGATCGGGGGCTTGCACCCGCGGGAAGCCCCTGACCCGAATTTCTGGGCCAATGTTTTCCGTGATTGTTTTTAAGGTTCATGTCCATTCACTCTGGCAGTCCTTAGAGAGAGAGCATCTGCATTCAATCCCCAATCACTTAGTAGTGAGAAGGCTTCTAGTGGGATGAGAACAGATGCAATCGTTCATTATTGGTCTATTCCAAAGGGGCTATAACACCAGCATCTGGTGATTTACAGCTGGGTTTGTGTCCTTAAATTACAGTGTAATGGGAAAGGGGGTATGTCTCCAACCCCTAGCAAAATAATGATGGGCATCTACCTGACTATCTGTGATCCAGTGGAGCCTCCACTTCCCTTCTTAAATCTAAATTTCAAATGTAGAGATGGATTAAGAAGCTGCTCAAATTCTGGCCTCTCAAAATGTACATCATTATACCATAGCATTATGTGGGAAAAACATCTTTAAAAAATGCGCTTGTGAAATTTATGGGTATGGCAAATTATTTTATATGCATTCGTGTAAACCACTCGCTGCATTAGCATGTAAATAAAAACAGGTCTGGCCTTATAAAAGAGAGGCAAATGATTCCAGAAACACTTCAGAAACCAGATGTTAGCTTGCACTGCCAAGTTGGGGCCAGTGGACTTTCATGTCAAATGTGAATGAAAAACCATTATTTTCATCTGGAAGAAGGCACAGGACAACAACACTATTGATGAAACTTTTAATTGCTAAAATCATAGGAAAATCTCATAGCTAGTGATAAAGATGGTAAATTAATTTACAGTAAAATTTGAAATACATTAATTTTAGAACTTTTAACTTTGAAAATGTTAATATCAATAATAAATCTTTGTATGCAGTAACATTTTCAAAAAGATAACATGCTACAATATAAATTAGTACAAGATCTAATTTGTGCTTAAGAACTATATATGCCTGTATAACATGAAATTTGAGGGAATTAAATCATATTTTAGGTTTCAGTTAACCTATTTACATTTTGTTTGTTTTTAGATTTCTAACATTACTGTTTTTCTTGAGCTTTGAGTGGGAACCACCAGATGGAACCACCAGATTGGTCACCTTCAAGATGGAGTAGCAGGTGAGCAGCTGGAAAATGTACAGACATTCCCCTCAACTGTCTCTAAGAGATCTGAATGGCAGCATCCCAGGACCGTAACAAAGAGAGCTCCTGGCGTGTCAGTTCACTAGAAGCAACGTACTCTGACAACCAGGCACCATGGCATTGCAGAGAAATTGCTGTCTTTCTGCACACAGTTGGACCCATAATATTCAGTCTTCACACATGTACCTCGTCTCTAACATATGCACTCTCTGGGTTGTGATGTGGAGGATCAAGAGACCGCACTTCTCAGCTCTGGTGATGTGACCCTTTTATCTGTAGATAACATTTGTATACAAGAGATTGCTTCCTGCTGCCTGATTGCACACTTTCGGAACTATTCACCACATGGGCTTTGTTGCATATGTTTGGTTTCTTCCCTTTCCTCGTGCATACTAGGTTCTTCACACTGGATAAGCACATCTTGGTTCTCAGATCATGATGACTTGCTGATGTTAGAACCTGAAGTCAGAATTATGGCAAAATCATCTGTAGCGATACAAGAGTTTTACTTAGTTCATGTTGTACTTTGTATAAACTGAAGGACTACTTAAAAGCACTCTGAACATCAAAGATAATTGTGCTGGACTTATAAAAACAAATGATTATGGACCAAAGACAGTAACATTTGCTTTGAAGAACTTGCATGTATATCATTGCAATGTTGCATCATGGAACAATGTCTAATGATAATGGCTGAGGGTGTAAAAAAGTTACAATTGCCTTTATATAGTACTTTTAGAAGGTTGAAATGTCTCAAAGGACTTCACACAATTAGTTATCTTTGAAGGGCAGTAACTGTTATTTAGGCAAATGTGGTAGCTATTCTATACCAATAATGCCCCACAAACAGCAATGAAATGAACAATCAGTTAATCTATTTGTTTTGCAGTGTGAGATTGTTACTGTCCGCCTGCACAGTCAGGAGAGACCTCAGTTACATCCAAAAAGTATTTCTGACAATGGACAAAATTCCTGTGGGGAAGTTTAACTTTTATCGTTGGGTGAAAAACGGGTGATAGCAAATCGCCAACCGGTTTTATACCTCACCCCATTTTCTTTTCCACTGAGGTTAATGGCAAAGAAATTTGGGCGAGGTATAAAACCGGCAACTGATCCGCTTTCACCTGTTTGTTGCACCTTCCCCTCAGTAGTGCAGATGAATGTTAGCCAAGATTATGAGCTCAAACCTTTGGTACGTGCTTAAACCCACAATATTTTGACCCGGAGGCAGAGCACTGCTTACTGAGCCAAACAGATGCACTACATGAAGTTATAGAATATGATTTGATAAAAGAAAAAATATGGAACTCACCAGAATCATTGGGCACATTCAGGCTTGGGCTGATAAGTGGCAAGTAACATTTGTGCCACACAAGTGCCTGGCAATGACTATCTCTAACAAGCGAGAGTCTAATCACCTCCCCTTGACATTCAATGGTATTACCATCACCGAATTCCCCCACCATCAACATCCTGGGGGTTACCATTGACCAGAAACTTAACTGGACCAAACACATAAATACAGTGGTAACAAGAGCAGGTCAGAGGCTGGGTATTCTGCGGCGAGTGTCTCACCTCCTGACTCACCAAAGCCTTTCCACCATCTACAAGGCACAAGTAAGGAGTGTGATGGAATACTCTCCACTTGCCTGGATGAGTGCAGCTCCAACAACTCTCAAGAAGCTCGACTCCAACTAGGACAAGGCAACTCGCTTGATTGGCACCCCATCCACCACCGTAAACATTCACTCCCTCCACCATCAGCGTACCGTGGCTGCAGTGTGTACCATCTACAAGATGCACTGCAGCAACTCACCAAGGCTTCTTCGGCAGCACCTCCCAAACCCGCGACCTCTTCCACCTAGAAGGACAAGAGCAGCAGGCGCATGGGAACACCATCACTTGCACGTTCCCCTCCAACTCACACACCATCCTGACTTGGAAGTATATCGCCGATCCTTCATCATTGCTGGGTCAAAATCCTAGAACTCCCTCCCTAACAGCACTGTGGGAGTGCCTTCATCACAAGGACTGCAGCGGTTCAAGAAGGCGGCTCACCCCCACCTTCTGAAGGGCAATTAGGGATGGGCAATAAAAGCTGGCATTGCCAGTGACGCCCACATTCCAGGAACAAATAATAAGAAAAAGGTTCTCAAGGTGGAACATTTGGCTCACCCTTCTGTCAAAGTCAAAAAATGTTCATCCTTGTCTTGCATTGTAGCTCTTTATCTCTTAAAAGCACTTTACCTAGTCATACTTCTCTAAGTCATTGATATACTTTTGACAGCCCTCAGGGGTTAAAGAAACTTCAGAAATATTGCTGCAAAAAGCAATTATTTTCTGACCAACGCTCGGAGCAGGCTCGGGGGGCAGTATGGCCTACTTCTGCTCCTATTATTTCTTATTACCCATTTTTCGCCCGGGGTGAAAAGTTAAACTTACCCCCAGGCAATGTTTCCTCTAATTTTCTTTTGGCTCACCCGGCCCCTTTAACAGGCTGCGCAAGCCTTTCAAAATTCCGCGCATGCGCGGTTTTTATACTTAACAGCCGGCTCACTGGTTGCGCGGGATCTCAAGAGCGCTGCGCGGCCATGCAGCTTAAAGGGAACATTGCCCCCCACCACCCACCCCCCCCCCCCCCCGCCCCGGGTAGTGCTCCACTGACAAGAATACCTTTTGGATGAAACTGAGGTCCCTCCAAAAATAGATGAACTGATCATTTATTTCATTGCCGTTTGTGAAGCACTATAAGCATAGAATCGCTTCCACGTTTGCCTAAATAACAGTTATTGCTCGTGTCTGCTGCCTTCTGGTCTTCACTATCTATGCAGCATAGAAGGAATCATTTACAGAAGTCAAATTTCTTACTTCTGTTAATTAACGTGATGATATTCAGTGATTAAATTGACTGAATGCCTTATTTTCACTCTGGCGAATGACTCAGCAGGGAACATGAGGCAGCTCATCTTGGTCCAAACCCACTGAATATTTGTTCAAAGTACTTATTCCATTATTAGTCTGGAAGAGTCAACCACCTCTGAACCCAGTCTCAGAAATGCCACAAAAGTGGCACACCAACTGAAAAGCTAGTTGTTGCAGAGTAAGCTGTGAAAGAAATAAAAATTGAAACCTACAAGCTGTTACGTTTTTCAAAAAAATGATCAAGGGCATTTCTCCTATGAATGCTTGGGTTACATCAAATCTCGGGCCTTATCCTGGAATATATTCCCTTTAACGGTCAAAAGAGATTAAGCTCTGCCAATCTTACTTGAATTCCCAATGGGCCTACATCCATACCACAATGCTGAAGTCAAGTTTTTTACAACTATGTTGGTGCTCATTCGACTCCGATTCCACAAGGACGAAAACATGTGACGTGAACTGGGGGTTGAGCAACTTGAACTAAACAATAAGGAGAGTTTTATATTTGTTGGGGATATATTACAGCAACACTGCATGCAAAGTACTGTAGAGCAACCAAGTGAAACTTGGTTTAGGTTAATCTATGTGGTTTGATCCAAGTTAATTCTCTATTGAATCATGAGCAACAGAGTTTAATTACTGGAATCATTATCTAGAAATTGATTGCAGAAGCACAAATTCTATTACAGGACACAAGTATAGCAATGTTTTAACTTGTCGCTTAGCTGAACTGTGGCATAATGTATATAGAAACATAGAAACATAGAAGATAGGAGCAGGAGTAGGCCATTCGGCCCCTCGAGCCTGCTCCGCCATTCAATGAGATCATGGCTGATCATCCAAACTCAGTACCCTGTCCCTGCCTTCTCCCCATATCACTTGATCCCTTTAGCCTTAAGAAATATATCTAACTCCTTCTTGAATATATTTAATGAATTGGCCTCCACTGCCTTCTGTGGTAGAGAATTCCACAGGTTCACCACTCTCTGGGTGAAGAAATTCCTCCTCATCTCAGTCCTAAATGGCCTACCCCTTATCCTTAGACTGTGACCCCTGGTTCTGGACTCCCCGACCATCGGGAACATCCTTCTTGCATCTAGTCTGTCTAGTTCTGTTAGAATTTTATAAGTTTCAATGAGATCCCCTCTCATTCTTCTGAGCTCCAGCGAGTATAAGCCCAATCGACCCAATCTCTCCTCATATGTCATTCCTGCCATCCCAGGTATCAGTCTGGTGAATCTTCGCTGCACTCCCTCCATGGCAAGAACATCCTTCCTCAGATAAGGCGACCAAAACTGCACACAATACTCAAGGTGTGGTCTCACCAAGGCCCTGTACAACTGCAGCAAGACATCCTTGCTCCTGTACTCGAACCCTCTCGCTACGAAGGCCAACATACCATTTGCCTTCTTAACCACCTGCTGCACCTGCATGCTTACCTTCAGCGACTGGTGCACAAGGACACCCAGGTCTCGTTGCACTTCCCCTTCTCCCAATCTATTGCCGTTCAGATAATAATCTGCCTTCCTGTTTTTCTCTTATTACCTACACAATAGGAGTCTGTCCCTATTACACTAGCCTGCTGCTTCTGTTGCCTTTGTCTTGCTGTTCCCTCCCAGCTTGTCAACAATAGGTTTGTTTCCTCTCTTTCTATTTTGATTCTCCAGGTTCCAACTAGGATGCGATGACCAAAACTTCAATGAGAAAGAGTAACTAGTTAGTGGAATCAAGGAGACTCTACATTTCTAACTGAGACAGACGGTCTTCTGTAACTACTCTAGCCAATGGGCGTTTGAGAAGCAGCCATGTGTTAGCATCACTGCGTTGCTGCTTCAAGATTGTGATCAGGGCATTTAATTAATTGGAGAAAATGCAGTTCAAACAGAATTCCAGCACTTCTTGAGTTGTCCAGCAAAGAATCTGCAACAGCATCAACTACCTCAGGAAAGATTTGGATATAGTTTTTATCCTACACTGAAGGATATTTACAAGTGGGATGTTTTGACTGGAGGAGACTGAACCACAGCTCAACTTGTGAAATGGCTTGGGTGGATTGGCCATCTCCCTGATGACAATCCACTCAGAGTATGATAAATTGCTACTAATCCTGCAGTTGATTAAAACAGCAGTCTTAGAGTGGGCTAACCTAAGAGAATAAAGCATATGCCTACAATTCTTTGATGAATAAAGTGATTCACGGGTGCAGGTGAACTATATATCATGAATTCTTTGATTAAACAAATATTCAGTTTGTGTCAACCTGCTCAGTAAAGTAGACGTTTTGAACTGTTTTTGTCAAAGTTTAGCATACGTCAGTCTGACTCTGACAAGTTCAGATGTTTCAGCGATGGGGAAAATGTAAATGGTGTGTCTGCCTGAATGTGTAAAGTACATTCTTGGATCATCACCAGAATGACTCATAGTTAGACGGTAAGCAAGTGCAGACATGGCTAAGTTTGTATTATTTGCATAAGGTAAATCCACATATTAATTCCTAAACGAGAACGAATTTCTCTTTGATTGATCAATGTACTGAGGGTAAAATTCGACTTGGACAGCAGCACAAAATGCCTGTTTTACACTCTGTCTGATTAACCTTTCCATTGACTTCAATAGGAAGATAATTGGGCAGACTGTAACACGGGCTGCCAATTTGCTAGCGTCCATTTTGCCAAAGTCAAATTGTGTTTTATTGTCCAATTGATATTTTGAATTACTGTATTCGAGAAATAGCCTATTATTGAAGAAATCCATATAATATTAGTACCTTCTAGCCTTTACTTCTCTGTCACCGCTATTGACTACATGACTCTTGCTGTGTTATCCGACTACTGTCTATCAAGTGATTCAGGAACCAGACTTTCTCCAGCTCAAAAGCAGCAAGACAGAAGCTCCTGTCAGAAACTTCACACCTTGCCCTGACTCTGTTCTAATTCCCAGCAGCTTGCTCAGGCAGAACCAGATGCTGCGTGACCTCGGCCTCGGTGTCCTGCTTTACTGCTCCTGAGCTGAGCCTTTCAGTCCATCACCAAGACAGGCAACTTCAGCATCTGCAGTATCACTCACCTCCATCTCTACCTTACCACCACCACCGCCTGCCTTCATCATCTCCAGGCTCAAATTCACTAACATTCTCCTTGCTAGCCTTCTGCTAGCCACCCTCCATAAACTCCAGCTCATTCAGGACTCCAATGACCACATCCTACTTGTGCTAAAGCCCACCTGTCACTCCTGCCCTCATCTACTTCCACTGGTGCCCTATTCGCCAAAGTATTGATATTAAAATCTTCACCCTTGTCTATAAATCCTTAGAGTCATAGAGTCATAGAGTTTTACAGCACAGAAAGAGGCCCTTCGGCCCATCGTGTCTGCGCCGCCCATCCATCCCTGTCCAGTCTAATCCCATTTTCCAGCATTTGGTCCATAGCCTTGTATGCAATGGCATTTCAAGTGCTCATCCAAATGCTTCTTGAATGTTGTGAGGGTTCCTGCCTCCACCACCCTTTCAGGCATTGAGTTCCACATTCCAACCACCCTCTGGGTGAAAAAGTTCCTCCTCAAATCCCCTCTAAATCTCCTGCCCCTTACCCTGAATCTATGCCCCCTTGTTATTGACCCCCCCACTAAGGGGAAAAGTTCCTCTTTATCTAACCTATCTATGCCCCTCATTATTTTGTACACCTCAATCAGGTCCCCCCTCAGCCTTCTCTGCTCCAAGGAAAACAACTCCAGCCTGTCCAGCCTCTCTTCATAGCTGAGGCGCTCCATCCCAGGTAACATCCTGGTGAATCTTCTCTGCACCCTCTCCAAAGCAATCACATCCTTCCTATAGTGAGGCGACCAGAACTGCACACAGTACTCCAGCTGTGGCCTCACCAGCGTTTTGTACAGCTCCATCATAACCTCCCTGCTCTTATATTCTATGCCTCGGCTAATGAAGGCAAGTATCCCATATGCCTTTTTAACCACCTTATCTACCTGCTCCGCTGCCTTCAGGGATCTATGTACATGTACACCAAGGTTCCTCTGACCCTCTGTACTTCCTAGGGTCCTACCACTCATTGTGTATTCCCTTGCCTTATTTGTCCGTCCAAAATGCATCACCTCGCACTTTTCAGGGTTAAATTCCATGGCACTGAGCAACCATATCTCTACAACCACCTCCAGCCCTATGTTCCAGCTTGCACTCGCCATTTCTGATTCTGGCTTTTTACGAGACCCCCTTCCTTCTAGTCCACTATTGGAAATTGACTCTTCAGTCAGCATGCCGCAGTATTCTTGCAGTCGCTTCCTCGCCACATGGCTTCCTAAAATTCTAACAGGACTAGACAGACTAGATGCAGGAAGGATGTTCCCGATGGCGGGGGAGTCCAGAACCAGGGGTCACAGTCTAAGGATAAGGGGTAAGCCATTTAGGACTGAGATGAGGAGGAATTTCTTCACCCAGAGAGTGGTGAACCTGTGGAATTCTCTACCACAGAAGGCAGTTGAGGCCAACTTATTAAATATATTCAAGAAGGAGTTAGATATATTTCTTAAGGCTAAAGGAATCAAGGGATACGGGGAGAAAGCAGGGACAGGGTACTGAATTTGGATGATCAGCCATGATCTCATTAAATGGCGGAACAGGCTCGAGGGGCCGAATGGCCTACTCCTGTTCCTATCTTCTATGTTTCTATGTTTCTTCCCCACTTTCAAAAGCTTCTTCAAAACTCATCAACCACATCTTGAATCACCTCCTTCAACTTCCTTTCGAATTGCTGCTCAGTATCTGGTTCATTTTTTGTAAAGCACCTCGGGGCTACACTAAAGATGCTATGTTGTTGCTGTACATCCCTGCAAGTAAAGAAAGAAAGAACATAAGAACATAAGAAATAGGAGCAGGAGTAGGCCATTCGGCCCTTCGAGCCTGCTCCGCCATTCAGTGAGATCATGGCTGATCTTCTGCCTCAACTCCATTCACCGGCCCTATCACCATATCCCATGATGCCCTTACTAGTCAGAAATCTATTGACTTCTGTTTTGAATATACCCAATGACTGAGCCTCCACAGCCATCTGGGGTAGAGAATTCCAAAGATTCACCACTCTCTGTGTGAAGAAATTTCTTCTCATCTCAGTCCTGAATGGCCTATCCTTTATCCAGAGGCTGTGGCCCCTGGCTCTAGACTCCCCAGCCAAGGGAAACATTCTCCCAGCAAGCCCAGTAATAATTTTGTATGCTTCAATGAAAGAAAGACTTGCATTTATATAGCACCTTTCATGACCTCAGGATGTCCCAAAGTGCTTTACAGCCAATGAAATACTTTTGAAGTGTAGTCACTTTGCCCACAAAACAGCAATGTGATAACGAACAGATAATTTTTTTTTAAGTGCTGTTGGTTGAGGGATAAATATTGTCCAGGATACCATGGAGAACTCCCCTGCTCTTCTTTGAAATAGTGCCATAGGATCTTCTATGTCCACCTGAGAGGGCAGACAGGGCTTTGGTTTAACATCTCATCCAAAAGACAGCACATTCAACAGCACAGCGCTCCCTCAGTACTAGATTTTGTGCTCAAGTCTCTGGAGTGGGTCTTAAACCCACGACCTTCTGACTCAGTGGCGAAAGTGCTACCCATTAAGCCACAGCTGGCACAAGTAGTATGAATCTCCCAATCTCAGAAATAACAGGTTAAGGAAGGCAATTTGTTCTTGGATTCTAAGAACACTTTGATAGCAAGCAATAACAGGCTTTTTGTTTCCAATGGCACTTGGATAAAGGCAATACAAAACTAGGGATACGAGGAGAAGGACTGCCAATAACAGAAATTCCTCCTCCACTGTCAATGCTACCAACCCTAATTCATGACTGGGGCTAGTCCAGTACAAGATTCAAAATGTTAATCATCATTTCACAGGAAAAAATAGGATTTCATATTTTACACTCGTGCAGACCTTTTTGCTAATATTATTGGCAAAAGAAATGTCACTAACTTTTTCCTGTAATTGCAGGAGTCCACGGGAGTTGTACCTACTGAAGAAATTCTGGGATGGCTGTACCATAAAGCAGCAACAGGCGAAATGATTGGGATACTAGTATATATTTTTCTCTGTTTACTCATTTTGGACTTATCAAAGAAACCTGCAAATGTTGCAAATCTAAAATAATAACAGAAAATGCAGAACAGGTCCATCAGCCTCCACGAGAGAAAAGTAGGCCAAGATGGCTGGAACTTGCTGGTGCGGAGCATTTCACACCGTGCGCCATTAGTTAGACATTATCCTGCATCCTTCAGTTTGAAACTTTTTTGCCCCGTAACCTGCTAGAAGTGTGAGCTGATATCAGCATGGTGAGGGCTATGGGACATCTGGGACCTTAGTGAATGAGGGGACACAAGAAACTCAACACCATCCAGGACAAAGCAGCCCGCTTGATTGGCACACCATCCACCACCTTAAACATTCACTCCCTCCACCACCGGTGTACCGTGGCTGCAGGGTGTACCATCTACAAGATGCACTGCAGCAACTCGCCAAGGCTTCTTCGGCAGCACCTCCCAAACCCGTGACCTCTTCCACCTAGAAGTTCAAGGGCAGCAGGCGCATGGGAACAGCGCCACCTCCAAGTTCCCCACCAAGTCACACACCATTCTGACTTAGAAGTATACCGCCGATCCTTCATCGTCGCTGGGTCAAAATCCTGGAACTCCCTACCTAACAGCACTGTGGGAGTACCTTCACCACACAGACTGCAGCGGTTCAAGAAGGCATCTCACCACCACCTTCTCAAGGGCAACTAGGGATGGGCAATAAATGCTGGCCTTGCCAGCGATGCCCACATCCCATGAATGAATTTTTTTAAAGTCTATCTCCTTAACCAATGAGATTTAAGGATTGAGAAATCAGGATTGAGAAATAAACAGAGGAATGATTGAAAAGGGGAATGAATTAGAGTCAAATCAGATACAGAAAAAGAAATAAAGAGAGGGAAAGAAAGATTGGTTTAAGAGAGAAAAAAGTGACAGAAAGGAAAAGTAAGACTTTTTTTTAAATTTGACATTTTTAAAATCTCTAAGAACAATTTATCACCTGAAGGAATGAGATTCCACAGTTTAAATTGTTCAATTTCTGGGTCAGAAAGTTTGATTGGCATTGTGTTAACAATTATCACGTCGTTAAAAAGGTACTTGTGCTGTTAATTATCAGCTTCAGCTTTCTGTGGCGAGTTTAGTAGTCAATTAATGTGCAAATCCACCATTCTTAAAAATAACAGGGAGGCTAAGGACGAGACGCCATCGGCGCAAACAAACGACGGAGCGGCGTAAATCAACCAGCAGGTTCTGGAGATTCGCAACTCACGGCATATCTCTTAATCCCATGAATTTACTGGCCAATATGCACATTAATAATGGCGTGCCTTGTTATCACACCATTATTTTTCCTGCAAGTTCTGGCTCAATGTACCAGTGTCCTGCTAAAGTGTTCTACCCCAGCCATTAACCAATCTTTCTTTACAGATGCTAGTTGACCTATCGTGTATTTCAAACATTTTCTGCTTTTATTTTATTTTTGGAAGTGGTATCTGATGTGTTGGAATATCATTTAGTTCCATCCCCCAAAAAAGACACTGAGGGAGGTGATATTGACAGCGAAACTGCCACAATATGAATATTCTTTTTCTCAAAGTGTAGGAGGTGTGTCATTTATGTGAGTAAAGTGGGGACAGTTTTAAGCTTTAGAGAAGGACTGGAAGTTTTGACTTAAGTAAAACTTACAATGAACTCACTCAGACTTACTCAAAGAATTCAAAGTCTGTGGTTCATTCATTTTGAATAACGCACTGACAAAATAAGATACCAAACATCGTGAATCATGCACTCGAGACAAGATTCTCTGAATATTTTTAGAGCAATACTGAAGCCTCTACACGCTCAGATTAACACATTTTGAATTGGATTTTAAATCCAACACTAAGTGGGGGTGGGGGGGTGGGGGGGGATTTTAACCCCCAAGGATGGGTGGGATGGGGTAACATTTTCAAAATCTCTAATCTGACCCCAACCTACCTACTTCCGGTTTTAATGGAGGCAGTTCGGGGGGGAGTGGGTGATCAACCTGCTCTCAGGAGGCAGGTTGGTCACTGAAATCTTTTAAGGAGGCTGCGTGCCTCCATTTTAACAGCATTTTTATTTTTAACTCATGCAGGTCGGGATTCCTGGACCTTGAAAGTCCTGGCAGGTAAAAGGAGGTTAGAAGGGCTGGATCCATGAGGTAAGTGTCTTTATTGCACTGCTTGTGGGCCAGGAGGAGCAGTTGCAGTTCCTCCACGCCCAACAAGCTTACCTGTACGCAATCGGACCCCGCGGTGGCTGACCCCTACTCCTTGCATGTTTTAATCTAGAGATTTACTAGACTGGCACCAGGGATGCGGGACTTCAGTTACATGGAGAGACTACAGATACTGGGGTTGTTCTCCTTAGAGCAGAGAAGGTTAAGGGGAGATTTAAGAGAGGTGTTCATAATCATGAAGGGTTTTGATAGAGTAAACAAGGAGGAGCTGTTTCCAGTGACAGAAGGGTGGGTAACCAGAGGACACAGATTTAAGGTGGTTAGCAAAAGAACCAGAGGCGAGATGAGGAGAAATTATTTTTCGCAACGAGTTGTTGTGATCTGGAATGCACTGTTTGAAAGGGTGGCGGAAGTAGATTCAATAATAACTTTCAAAAGGGAATTTGATAAATACTTGAAGGAGAAAAATTTGCAAGGCTATGGGGTAAGAGCAGGGGAGTATGACTGATTAGATAGCTCCTTCGGAGAGCCAGCACAGGCACGATGGGCCAAATGGCCTCCTTCTGTGATGTCTCATTCTATGATTCTATAGACAATCATTTAATATTCTCTACCATGCAGATTTTACTTTTCATATTTAACAAGTATATGAACTGTAATTTGTTTTTTTTCTTAAGCACTGTAATTGCTGCCATTTTAGAGCTGTTTTCCTCTAATTTTGTTTCTTGTTTGTGAATGAAAATTAATTATCCCTCCATATAATTACAATATAAGATGATGTGTTCTCAATTATATATTTTTTTCCAGTAAATATTTTATGACTGAACATGAAGCAATTTAAAATGTATTGGTTAAAAGGTTCTGGAAAAAATAGCTACCAATTTTAGAAAACAGAAAACTATCGGATCACTTCAAATGTATACAAATACAGCACTAAGATCATAGAGTATAACTATCTCTCTTATTAAAGATGTTACATTTCAGTTGCATGGTCCCTGCAATGTTGCTAATTGGTCCATACTCACGATCTGATTTTGCCCATATGAGAGGCAAGGAACAATCAGACGGCTGGAATAAATTTTCAACCTGTTTTCGGCCTCCATGATGGGTCTTCATAAGAACATAAGAAATAGGAGCAGGAGTAGGCCATACGGCCCCTCGAGCCTGCTCCGCCATTCAATAAGATCATGGCGGAACAGGCTCAACCTCAACTCTACTTTCTCGCCTGATCCCCATACCCCTTGATTTCCTTAGCGTCACATTCTCCATTCTTCTAATCCTCCACCCAGGGCATTTTGCCCATTCTGCCCAGATTCTGCTTACTCCCACAAGTGCCTTCAAGGTTTCTGCTGCACTGCCAGACATAGCCATGGACTCTGTTCCGTGCTCTCCCAGGCTCTAAATCTGACGCTGCACCTTCCCTCTCCCTGAGACTAACTCCAAGTGCTCCAGGTCTGCTCAACTCCTCTCAGGGTGGATGCTTCAGCCTAGGCTGTTTCCTCCCGGCTATAAAGACCACCCCCAGTTCTCTAGCTCCACTCACTCCCTTCATTCCTCACAGTAGTTATAGTCGTGGTCCTACACCCCACTGATTTTACTAACTCTATTACCCTCCTGCCACTCTCCCCAGCATGGAGGAGACGGTGCTGGCCATTCTTGGGAGGGGCATGGCTGAGCCCGTGACCAGCGGCAGGGCTGAAAGAATACAAGATGCCGGTAGCCTCATACATTATCCTCCTTCTCACATCCCATTTCCCCCTCATCCCACAATCTCTTCTGATTTACAATCTCCACACGATGTAAGCATGCACCCCTTGCTTTCCCTCCCTCTCCTCACCACAACCTTACCCTTGTGCCTTTCTCATTTCAGACACCCAAGAAATCCAGCCAGCCGAACTAGTGGGTCAACAAGAAGAGGGAGAGGAAAGTGAAGAAGTAGAATAAGAAACACCATCACTCAATTACACACTCTCAGCCACCAGCTCAGATACTGACACTCCGCGTACTTTAGAGGATATGATAGATGCGGGATCTACATGTGGTGAGACACCGGGCATGAGTAGGCTGCAACCAAGGCAGGGGGAAAGCGTAGCAAGGTGCCAGCTCCCTGGAGAGTGAGGTACACACATGAGTTCTGCTGCACAGGACTCAGATGAAGACATTGCTGGGGTGGCCTACAGAAGAATGCTGATGCGTAAGCACAATGAAATGCTTAGTGCATTGGTAGGCCTGCCAGAAAGCCTGAGTGCAATGTCAAGGTGCATGGAGGAGTCCAGCTCCAGCTCTGCACAGGGCTTTGGGCAGAGCTTGGAGCCCATCCTTTCCAGCGTGGAAGGGGTGAGCAGCTCCATTAACGCACTTGTGAACCCAACCATCGTGCAGTGACTGATGGCCGAAATCTCAGCTTCCATTGTAGCATAAGCAGAAGCCACCCAATGTCTGAGTGCCATGCAAGCTCAGACTGCTGTCATCATGGCTGGGTTTACCAGTGCTGAAAGGGGCTTGCAGTGTGTCACAGCAGTCCAGCACTCTGTACTCCAGCAGATTACTAGGGTTGCTGAGGCATTGCCTCGGGGAGTGGCAATGGATCAATGGAGGCCGACTGTGCTGTCCTATCTCTGGATAACAGCATCTGCATTCCCACCACTGCCACTCTGCCAGTGCCCTTGCAGTTTCCTTGTAAGCCAGCTGGCCCAGGCTGCTGCTGCACAAGCCAAGGTGATGCCGTCCGAAGCCGGACCTTCTAGACCCAGAGCTGCTTGAGGTCATCCTGCAAGACCATCTCCAGGCTCCCCCACTAAAAGTCAGCAGCCTTCCACTAGCCATGCTGCAGCCACTGGTGCAGCACTGCGTAGGAGCACTAGGATAACAAAGGCACATGTTAGACAGTCACTAAGGGAATGCCCAAGGGTGATTAGTTAATTTTTTGATGCAATATTGGATGGATAGATGTATAAAGTTGGATTAGAATATTTGCTTTGTGGTGGCTTTTATTTCAGCATTGTGGCCAAGAGGACACTATGATGGTCATTAACAGAGGGAAGGGAAGCTGTGGGACTAATGTTGAAAGGAGAATTGGGGTTGTGTTCACTGGTAACATAGGCAGATGATTATATCCCGGATATCCCAGCAGAAAGGGTCTGTCTGGGTTGCATCCTTCCTTCAGCTTCCTCCTCCTCCTTTTCCGCTTCCTCCTCTTCTGCCTTCTCCTCCTCTTCCTCCTCCTGATCCTACTCCTGAGCTGGTGGCAGTATCCCTGATTGCAAGGGCTGTGCCCTCATGGTGGCCAAGTTGTGGAAGATACAGCAGACCACCACGAATCAGGACACAGGCTCCAATGAGGACTGTAGGGCTCCTCCAGAGCAGTCCAGGCAGCAGAACCGTTGCTTCAGCAGCATGGCTCTCATTGTACGCATGCTGGCCTCGTGTGGTTGGGTTGCAGAGCAGAGTTATGAGCCAGGTGGTATAGCCCTTGTCACACAGTAGTCACCCTCTGGTTGGTCTTGGTGGCTCAAAGACTGAGGGAATAGCAGGCTGGCACAGAATAAAAGCATCATGACTGCTGCCAGAATACTGGGCATTCACCATCATGATGTGCTGAGCATGGTCCCACACCAACTGCACATTCAGCGAGTGGTAACCTTTGCAGTTGAGGTACATCTCAGTTTTTAGATACAGTGCCCGCAAAGCCATGTGCGTGCAGTCGATGGCGCCCTGCACCATGGGGATGTCCGCTATCCTGGCAAAGCCACGTGCACGCTCTGCCTACTTCTCTCTGGTCAAAGAGAAGACAATGAAGTCCCCTCTCCTGGCGTAAAGAGCTTCTGTCACCTCTCTTAGGCAGCAGTGGATGGAGAACTGTGAGATGTTACAGATGTCACCTGCTCCAGCCTGAAAGGATTCCAATGCGAAGAAATTCAGGGCCACGGTCACCTTCACAGCCGCTGGCAGTGCTGTCCTTGCCCCGGAGTGAGGCTGCAGGTCTGGTTGCAAGAGATGGCAGAGTTCTGTGAGCACCTCCTTTCGTAAAGCGCAGACGTCTCACACACTGTTCCTAGCTCAGGTTGAGGCGAGAGAATTGCTCTCAGAAGACCCGAGGTGGGTAAGGACCCCTGTTGAGATCCCTTCACCCCTTTCCCCCGCCCCCCCTCCATCTGCGAGCAGCTTGTCCTCTTATTTGCTGCCTCTGCTCCATCTCCCTGTCATTCTTCAGGCCAAGGGGGGTGACAACTACAGCACCCATGACTGGGAGCAAGTGGTCTGACCAGAACACTTGAAGTCAGAAGCAAGGCCTTCTCCACTTGCAGCACCACTCCCTGTCACCTCACCAACTTTTACTAAATCTAGAAAGCTCCAAACACTTCCACAAACTTACACAGAGCCAGTAGAAATTAATCAGCAAGTTACCCAAAAGTTGGTGATGATCCCTTTAAATAGTGCTGGCAGGGGGTCCTTCCTGCTGCTGAATACATGTTCAGCTGTGCAAAGTTAACACAGGGTGTTAGTTCCAGCGATGACGAAGAAAAATGGCAGTGCTGGTGTCAAATCAGTGCTGCACGTGGATTGACGTCACGATCTGCCTATTTACCATACTTCCAGTGCATGCTCCTAATGGCCGCCCGACCGCCCTCATCAAGACGGCCCACAGCAGAAGTCATTTTGGACCCAATTCGGCACCCGTAGTGCCCAAACAATGGGTGCTATGCAACCAAATTTTTAGCCCCTAATTGCCAAAAATGAGGAAAATGTCAATTTTTAATGCCCTGAGCAAAACTCATGCAATCTACAATTTGTTTCTCCCACTGCAAACCGGTTGCCAGCTCGTCTCTAACTGCAAATGAAACTCTTTGGAGGTGTGTGGAAAGCAATGCGACTGCATGATCATGATGTTCTTTTGATGTAAATGGTATATTATTTCTCTCAATAGAGCGGAGTAAGAGAATAGCAGTAATTGAAATTCCTGCACCACACGATCTGGTATATGGAGGTCAAAGTACTTTGATTATGATAGTGAGACGTGTGTCAAAGGTGAATGAAGAGCTGGTCAATGTGGAAAAAGAAACAGCATTTAAATTAGTCTTGCTATTAGCTGCAGAGGAGTGAAAGCCACTAGCTATATGTATGTCTTTAGACTGCATTGATGTGCGATGGAAAAAGTTCTGTGGGTTCTCAAAAACTCTAACTTAACTACTCATAACATGTACATGAACATAAATGTGAAACAAATGCCTCCATCGTGTTCAGTTCAAGCTCTTGTGCTTGAAATTGGGACTGAGATGCAAATGGTTGATTCTACATTCACTGGAGTTGATTATGTGCTGTTCTTGCTCATTTATTGAAAAGAAATATCCAAAAACACTAAGGCTGGTGCACTGTACATTCCAGTTCAGCTCACGCGAAGTCTAGCTTAACCCTCTGACTGCTGCAAGGTTTACGGAACCTCGTGTTTTAGCAACAAACTGAACAGTTCAGATTACTTTAGAGTGACATCTTTGGCATGTAAGAATTGGTCCAAAGCCAGAATGGTTGCTACTGATCGATGGCCTTTGCAGCCTGACAGTTGAAGGCTTGTACAAGCAGTTCAGATTTCCTGAAAACGCCAGCTTTGTTTCAAAGATAAAATATTTTAGAATGATGAAATATGGTTGTTTGATTTCCAAGGCAACAGAGAGTACCAGTTGTGTTCCAGGGCAAAAAATGCTTAACAGGAGCCATGCATAACATCGCTCAATGTGAAAATCGAAACATCAAAGTATCTCCCCAACCCCCTTCCCTCCCCCCGCCAGCACTCAACTCAAACACTCAACTCTCGGCAAAAGAAATTGAAAAATGTAAATAATTGAGAATAACACATTTGAGGAGGGAAGAATAAAGTTGCGTTCATCTTAAGCAAGCTTTGTAATAATGGAAAGTAAACCATCGCCATAACATTATGGTCTTTAGGAGAAAGGGATGTTTGGCTTACAGAAATTTTCATCAACATTATCAATGTCTTTATTAACTGAGTAGAGGTTATGACTGGATAATCCTGGAAGACGTATTTACTCTCTCCTCGATGCCTCTGTAAGATTCCCTCTGAGATGTCTCCTTTCCAGGTTGAAGAGTCCTTGTTTATCTAATTATTCCTGAAAGCTTGTCCTGGTAAAAGCAAGGTTCAGCCTCATTGCTCTCATGTGCAATAGGGTAATCTGAATGGTCTCTTATATCCCAGTGATCAATACTGTGTGCAGTATTCCAGGTACATCGTGATCAGAGCACTATACAGCTTCAGCAGGACTTCTGGATGATCTGGTAATCATGCTACACAGGGAAGTTTCAATATAACTTAGATTTACTAATGTAAAGCAATTTCCAAATATTGCCAAAGCTTGTCAAGGCATAGATAAATGTTTTTTTCTCAAAAAGCAGTGTCTCAGAGACAAACAAGATACTTAACAAGATTGTGAAAGTAAATGCAGAACAATATTTTCCGATACACCAAGGCAGCAGGACAAGAGGACACAGGTTCACAGTTGACAAGTGAGTTTAGGACAGACGGCAGGAAGAATTTCTGTCCACAGAAGATGATGAACTGGTTGAACAGGTTGTAAAAAAGGCTTCCCGATGTCCCAGAGCCCCACCACCCACCCCCAATGTCCCAATCGACACTCCCACATCCCCGTCATCCGATTGACCCTCTCCCAGTTGCCCCCTCCAGATCCAAGTCGACTCCACCTGATCGCCATTCCTTTCCCGGTCGCCCCCATCCAAATCATATCCCCTTTCCCTTTAGTGGCCTACCTGAGAGCCACTGCTGGTGACAGTGTGGGCTGAAGTTCATGGCCTCTCCGCCGGCGAGCTGCCTGGGAACGCCGAGCAGGTGTCTGCAGCTCACTCGTCTCAATTAAATGAGGCGCGGGGCCCAATATCGGATGTGCAATGGGCTTAAGTGTTCTAATTGGACAACTGTAACCAGCAAAGTCTCTCATTCCTCAGCCCCTGCTCTTGAAAACATAATAAATGATCTCAATTGTAAGTAGTATGTTTAATTGTGTAGGAAATCAGCACATTCTGAAGAGAGAAAGATGAGAAAAAAATCTACATTGAATTATTAGCTAAGCAGATGAATGGCTGTTGACATCCTAGCTAATACGTAAAAATTGAAAATATGAACAGAATGAAGAGTATATTCTTAGTCAAGTATTCAGACAAATTTAGACAAGATAAAAGGTATGGAAAGGATTTAAGGGAAAGCAACAAAGATAATTCTGGGTCCAAGGTCATTATGCAATGAAATTAAGCAAAGGAAACTAAATTTAGCATTGCGTAGAATGGGCCTATACTCTCTGGAGTTTAAAAGAATGTGAGGTGATCTTATTGAAACATATAAGATTCTGAGGGGGGTTAAAAGGGTAGATGCTAGGAGGTTGTTTCCCCTGGCTGGAGTGTCTAGAACTAGGGGGCATCGTCTCAAAATGGGGCGGCCATTTAAGACTGAGATGAGGAGGAATTTCTTCACTCAGGGGGTTGTGAATCTTTGGAATTCTCTACCCCAGAGGGCTGTGGATGCTGCGTCATTGAGTATATTCAAGGCTGAGATAGATTTTTGGACTCTAGGGGGATCAAAAGATATGGGGATTGGGCAGGAAAGTGGAAGATCAGCCATGATCTTATTGAATGGTGGAGCAGGCTCAAGGGGCCGTATGGCCTACTCCTGCTCTTAATTCTTATGCTCTTATGTTCTTAAGGTTGATCGAGAAAATATTTGGTTTTGATGGTTGAGGAAACATTTGTAGGGGGGTGGTGAGTGTGGTGCGTGCGCCCAGTCAGTTATGCCCCTGACTGTTTGTGAGCGGTTCGAATCGCTTAGGTACAGGCAGCGATACAGAAAACTTGAGTAGACAGGTGGTTTGGATGCAAGCAAAAACCAAGATTTTATTGAACAGGAAAATGAATACAGTCTTAAAAAGAAGTTATCATTATAACATTACAGGCAAATACCAATAACTACACTTATGCAGGGAATGGGGAACACACGGCACATCGAGGGAAAACAACTATCTTAACAATCCCCTTATCCTTATTCCATCCCCTATACCTAACTAGATTAAGCTATGAGGGGTCAGAATCTATGCTCACCAATCAAAACCGGGGTTTGCTCAATTCAAAACAGCGGTGGGGTTCGGGGTTCGCTCTTGGTGCTCTCTGGAGCCTGCCGTCATCACGTGGTCTCCGGGTGCTGCAAGGGCGTTGTCCAGGTTCGAGTACCCCAAAGTCAAAGTCTCTGTTTGGGTACTTTACCTTGCAGGGATGGTTCTCCGTCGACAGCCGCCAGTTTGAGTTAGTGTGCAGATATTCGAAGGTTGGCCGAGGCTGAAGGCCCGATGATTCGAAACCTCCCCTTGTCTGGTCTTCTCCAGCCGGTCTGCCCCTCAGTGGTTTTCCCTTCTTCCCTCATCGCGTCCCGCCTCGCCTGGCCTGAATCTGTCCGTGTCTGCCCGACCCAGTGCCGGGGCAGTTCCAGATGGAGTGGGAAAGGGCACGGGCAGAGGCCAGGAGGTAAGCACGGGACGGGAAAAGAGCAACAGCCACGAGGGCGAGGGGCCCGAGGAGCAGCGCCAGCACACCAACCAATGAACTCTACGGACCTCCTCCTCCGAACGAACTAGCTGCCACAACTCTTCACGAACCTGAACCGCACTCAATGCTACCCGGGGCCTCCAATTATACCTTTGCCGAAAACCCTTATCTTCACGCCAAATCAGGTTAGTTCTTTGTCTTAAACTTGGTGGGCTATTTTAAACAATGGTAGCAATCTATACTGACGGTTTTTAGATGGCCGGTAATCGCATCTACCGGCCCGATAATTGACTTATATTGTCCTGAGAGTTCCTTGATGGGCTTGTCCAACCTCGATGGCTGTGTTAATCTGTTTTCGATAATGTATGCAGACTGTTTGATGGCTTTAACTATAGGCCTCACTGAATTAGATCCATCTCCAATTCAGTCTAATGCATAATTCAGAGTCCTGTCTCGTTCCAAAATACAAAGTTTCTCTTCACAGAAAGCCTGCAGCCTTAGTTTAGATTTCTCCCAAGCTGCCTGCGCTGCAGAATCCATTTTGGAACCCCACAGGCTTTCTGCCACGAGGCACAGACGCCATCTTGGGTATCCTTTTCAATTTAAAAATGTCCATGCAGGGTCCCTTTTATTAATAATAACCTTCGGGGAGATGCAGAAATTTTGCAAATCTTACACATTTCAAGTATCATCACACTGGCATTAATTACCAAAGCAAACAGAATACAGAGGTAAATCCAGATAATTTAAGTCAAAGAAAGATAGTAGTGCTCTATGAAACATTGGTGGGACTAGACCTGAAGCTTTGGTCAGCAAATTTAGACAAGATAAAAGGTATGGAAAGGATTTAAGGGAAAGTAACAAAGATAATTCTGGATCCAATGTCATTTTGCAATGAAATGAGGCTAAGGAAACTAAATTTAGCATTTAGAAAATAATATGGTGCGGGGAGTGGGTGAGGGGGCGGTGTGGTAGATGTTTTTTATTATGAAAGGGATTGATATTGTGGCTCTAAAGAGTAATTTTTCTGGAATAAGGTAAAGAAACCATAATGATAAGCTGAAGAAATCATGAGCTAAATATAACTTAACGAATAACTTATTTGCACTTAAGTTGAAGCAGAGTAGAAGAATTGTGCAGCTTCCCAATTCAATGAGCACAGGGATACAGACCCCAGCAAGCTGAAAATGCATATGGTCTGCATGGGTGAAGAAGGACTTAAATAATGGAGGCAATTGGTTGAGCTAAATGTCCTTTCTCATTCAAGCTACCTACGACTCCCATAATTTACATAATGATGCCCTTACTAAATTAACACCATGAAAGAATGTCAAATGAAATATTAACACAGAAGGGCAGAATCTTGCTGTGTGCAGGTACCAAAGTTGTACTGACCAGGCTATATCTCGTTTACCTTTCTTGTGGTAAACCCATAAATTGACCTGAGTAGTAATGTGTGAAAGACAAAGTGGATATTGTGAAAATGGCCTTAGACATTGCTGGAACTTAATATTATTTCTTACACAGTTGCAAGCCTCGAGGGGGAGAATCTGCGAAGTCAGACTACTGGAAATCTCTGTGCCATTGGAGTCAACAGTGGGTTCTTTTTTGTCCCCGTTGAACAGCAAAATGAGATTTGTAATAATTTGACACAGACGCTAAGATCAGTTAGCATTGCAAGGCTAAATCAGGGAACCATTGGAAAATGCTTCAAATTCAATTGGTTGTGCTTCCCACGTCTCATTAATAATGATTTCCCAATCATCAACCTTGCCCCTGCAGTGGTTCTTCACAAATATCCTCCGACGTCATTCAAAGGAGAAAATAAAAATAGGCCACAGGGCTATGCAATACTAAATCTACTTAGCACTGCGGACTGACACTAATGCTATTAACAACTGTAATAAAAGCTATCCCTTATATTTCATTCCGAGCAATTCTGACAAAACTTCTGCCCAGTGATTCCTTTAATCTATTCAAATAACTGCACCCAATGATCCTAAATGCTTTAATTTTGCATCAGATACATTGTTCATTTAGATAGTTAAAATAATAGAAGTCACCATACTGCCTTACTTGCAATTTAAAAAAAATGTTTGACTGCATCTACAACTGTTATTGCCTTATGTTAAACAAATCATCTTAATCACACATCTGTAATTTTGTTTTACTGTTTCTACAAATAATTCCCTTTATGCTTCCTGCATTTGGAAACAATCAAAAAAGCAGATGAAACTTTTTAAAACATGTTGCTCCAGCTACAGTGATATAGTTAGAGTTTGGTTCATAACGATAGTCATATAATATAAAACAAGATTGACATAAGTAATTTGCCATATGCATTACATTTGTAACAGATGACAAAATCCAACTTTATAATTGAAATCTTTGGCCTATAAAGATATTTCGAGTAATGGATCCCCAGATGCATCGTCCTGGGTTATGATGTTTTCCCCAGAGTGTCCCGATGCAGGCAGTGTTCACTGTGTAACATATTCCTCGAGTCAGATGAGCATGCTTCGACTAGTTCACTAAACATATCCACGAGTCGGTAATTGGTTAGGAGGTAGGAGACAAAGAATAGGGAAAAAGGGAATATTCTCTGATTGGCAGGATGTGGCAAATGGTATTAAGAACATAAGAACATAAGAAATAGGAGCAGGAGTAGGCCAATCGGCCCCTCAAGCCTGCTCCGCCATTCAATAAGATCATGGCTGATCTGATCCTAACCGCCAATCTACTATCACAGAACCATCTCCTGAATCTAACATAATTAGACACACGAAATAGGAGCAGGATCAGGCTACACGGCCCCTGGGCCCGCTCCGCTACCCACAGGGCCATGTCCGATCCGAACCTAGACTCATGTCCAAATTCCTGCCCGCTCCCCGTAACCCTTAATTCCCTTTACTTCTAGGAAACTGTCTATTTCTGTTTTAAATTTATGTAATGATGTAGCTTCTACAGCTTTTTGGGGCAGCATATTCCATGGACCTACCACCCTCTGAGTGAAGTAGTTCCTCCTCATCTCAGTTTTGAAAGAGCAGCCCCTTATTCTAAGACTATGCCCCCTAGTTCTAGTTTCACCCATCATCGGGAACATCCTCCCCGCATCCACCTGATCCAACCCCTTCACAATCTTATATTTTTCAATAAGATCGCCTCTCATTCTTCTGAACTCCAATGAGTAGAGTCCCAATCTACTCAACCTCTCCTCATATGTCCATCCCCTCATCCCCGAGGTTAACCGAGTGAACCTTCTTTGTACTGACTCGAGCGCAAGTATGTCTTTTCTTAAGTATGGACACCAAAACTGTATGCAGTATTCCAGGTGCGGTCTCACCAATACCTTGTACAACTGAAGCAATACCTCCCTATTTTTATATTTTATCCCCCTAGCAATGAAAGCCAACATTCCATTGGCCTTCTTAATCACTTGCTGCACCTGTATACTAACCTTATGAGTTTCGTGCACCAGGACCCCCAGATCCCTTTGTACTACAGTACGATCCAGTTTCTTGCCATTAAGATAATAACTTGCTCTACGATTTTTCCTGCCAAAGTGCATAACCTCACACTTTCCAGTATTGTATTCCATCTGCCAAATCTCTGCCCACTTACTTAGCCTGTCTATGTCCCCTTGCAGGTTTTTTATGTCCTCCTCACTCACTACTTTCCCTCCCATCTTAGTATCATCTGCAAACTTTGATATGTTACACTCGGTCCCCTCCTCCAAATCGTTAATATAGATTGTAAAGAGTTGGGAACCCAGCACTGACCCCTGCGGAACACCACTAGTTACTGATTGCCAGTCTGAGAATGAACCATTTATCCCAACTCACTGCCTTCTGTTAGATAGCCAATCATCTATCCATGCCAGAATATTACCTCCAATCCCGTGATTTTTTATCTTAAGCAATAATCTTTTGTGTGGCACCTTGTCAAATGCCTTTTGGAAGTCTAAATACACTACGTCCACTGGTTCCCCTTTATCCACTCTATATGTTACTTCCTCAAAGAACTCCAGCAAATTTGTCAAACATGACTTCCCCTTCATAAAACCATGCTGACTTTGTCCTATTAAATTATGATTATCCAAATGTCCTGTTACTGTCTCCTTAATAATGGACTCCAAAATTTTACCTACCACAGATGTTAGGCTAACCGGTCTATAGTTTCCAGCCTTCTGTCTACGGCCCTTTTTAAATAAGGGTGTTACATTAGCAGTTTTCCAGTCTGCCGGGACCTTTGCTGAGTCCAGAGAGTTTTGGAAAATTATTACTAATGCATCCACAATACCTACCGCCACTTCCCTCAAGACCCTAGGATGTAAGCCATCAGGTCCAGGTGATTTATCCGCCTTGAGTCCCATTATTTTACCGAGTACCACTTCCTTAGTGATTTTGATCGTGTTTAGCTCCTCCCCCCCTATAGCCCCCTGTTTGTCCAGTGTTGGGATATTTTAGTGTCCTCTACTGTAAAGACTGATACAAAATATTCATTCAGTGTTTTTGCCATCTCCATATTTCCCACCATTAATTTCCTGGTCTCATCCTCTAAGGGACCAACATTTACTTTAGCCACCCTTTTTCTTTTTATATAACTATAAAAACTCTTACTATCTGTTTTTATATTTTTTTGCTAATTTACTTTCATAATCTATCTTCCCTTTCTTAATCAATCTTTTTGTTATTTTTTGCTGTCTTTTAAAGTTTTCCCAATCCTCTATCCTCCCACTAGATTTGGCTACCTTATATGCCCTTGTTTTTAGTCGAATACTATCCTTAATTTCTTTACTTAGCCACGGATGGCTGTCTTTTCTTTTACACCCTTTTCTTCTCAGTGGAATATATATTTTTTGGAAGTTGTAAAATAACTCCTTAAATGTACACCACTGATCATGTATCATCTTACCCTTTAATCTATTTTCCCAATCCACTCTACTCAATTCCACTCTCATACCTTCATAGTCTCCTTTATTCAAGCTTAGCATGCTTGTTTGAGATCCAACCTTCTCACCCTCTAATTGAATATGGAATTCAACCATGTTATGGTCACTCATTCCAAGGGGATCCTTTACTAGGACATTTTTAATTAATCCTGTCTCGTTACACAGGACCAGATCTAAGGTTGCTTGCCCCCCTGGTCAGTTCAGTTACATACTGCTCAAGAAACCCATCCCTAATACACTCAATGAACTCATCCTCAAGGCAGCCCTGCCCAATTTGATTTGTCCAATTAATATGGTAGTTAAAATCCCCCATAATTATAGATGTTCCCTTATTACAAGCCTCAACTATTTCCTGATTGATACTCCATCCAACAGAGTTGCAACTGTTCGGAGGCCTATAGACTACGCCCACTAGTGTTTTTTTCCCCTTATTATTCCTTATCTCCACCCAAACTGTTTCATTATCCTGATCTTTTGACCCAATATCATTTCTCTGTATTACAGTGATTCCTTCCTTTATTAAAATAGCCACCCCACCTCCCCTTCCTTCCTGCCTGTCCTTCCTGATCGTTAAATAACCTGGTATGTTTAATTCCCAGGCATTGTCACCCTGCAGCCATGTTTCTGTAATGGCCACAAGATCATACCCATATGTAGTTATTTGTGCCATTAACTCATCTATTTTGTTACGAATGCTACGTGCATTCAGATAGAGAACTTTCAAATATGTTTTGTGACACTTAGTTCCTGCTTTTGCCCTTTTTATTACTTTAGCTTTTACTCCATACCTTCTGCCCCTTCCTGATATGCTCTGGTTTTTAATTTCCCCACTGCTACCTAAGTCTATGACCTTCTCTGTTGTAATTTTTATTATTTGCTCTCTAGGAACCTCCCCCCCCACTAGTTAGTTTAAAGCCCTCTCTACAGCCCTAGTTATATGATCCGCCAGGACTCTAGTCCCAGCACTGGCCAAGTGAAGCCCGTCCCAACGGAACAGCTCCCTCCTGCCCCAGTACTGGTGCCAGTGTCCCAGGAAGCAAAACCCATTTCTCCCACACCAGTCTTTGAGCCATGCATTTAACTCTCTAATTTTATTTGTCCTAGCCAAATTCGCTCATGGCTCAGGTAATAATCCAGAGATTATTACCCTTGAGGTTCTGTTTTTTAATTTGACCCCTAGCTGCTCATACTCCTTTAACAGAATCGGCTTCCTAGTCCTATCTACATCGTTTGTACCAACATGGACCATGACAACTGGATCCACCCCCTCCCACTGCAAGTTTCTTTCCAGCCCAGAGGAGATGTCCTTAACCCTGGCACCGGGTAGGCAACACAGCCTTCAGGACTCTCGCTCTCGGCTGCAGAGAACTCTATCTATCCCCCTAATAATACTATCCCCTACCACTACAACATTTCTATTTACTCCCCCCTCTTGAATGGCCCCCCATTCCATGGTGCTGTGGCCAGGTTGCTCATCCTCCCTGCAGTCCCTGCTCCTGTCCCCACAGGGAGTAAGAACCTCGAACCTGTTGGACAAGAGCAAGGGCTGCGGCTCCTCCAGCTCTACCTCCTGGATCCCCGTACTTGCCTCACTCATAGTCACACCATCCTGTCCCTGACCATGGGCTACATCTGAATTAATTAACTTCATAGGTGTGACCACCTCCTGATACACAGAGTCCAGGTACTTCTCCCCCTCCCTGATGTGTTGCAGTGTCTGAAGCTCAGACTCCAGCTCATCAACACGGAGCTGGAGTTCCTGTAGCAGCAGACACTTGTCACAGACGTAATCACCGTGAGCCTCAATGGGGTCCACCGGCTCCCACATCTCGCAACAGTAACACATCACCTGCTCCATTCTATGTAATTAATTAAATTTTTTATTGTTAGTTATGGACACCCTCTGCCCGATTTTAGATGCTAGTATCCCCTTTAATTAATTGGATTTAAATTAAATCAATCCCTCTAATTACACCAGTTAAATGGTTTACCAACAGTCACTCTGCACCAGAAAGGCCTTATTAACTACAACCCACAGAGTTAAAGTTTGAAAAGAGCACCTAACACCCCACTTACCCTAACTCACACTTACCCAAACTCACAGCACTATCTACTGACTCGCACTCAGTGCTTGCTCGCACTAGGACTGGTCTTTTTATACTGTTTGTTTGTTTACAGCCAAATGAGTCACCCCTGCTGATTGGTTAGAAAACTAGTTTCCACTGCCTGCTGTGCCAATTTACTCCTACCTCAGTGTAGCCTTGTTTAATCTTCTTAAACCAACAGAATCCCAAATATTTAACTTTTCCCCTTTACTTAAACTGCTTAAATAATCTTATCAAGAATGATTTAAAGAGAAATAACAATTAAAGAACTCTCACACTTACCCAAACTCACAGCACTCTCTGCTGACTCGCACTCAGTGCTTGCTCGCACTAGGACTGGTCTTTTTGTACTGGGGCCTCAGCTATTCACCATATATATTAATGACTCGGATGAACAGATAGAGACCTATATATCCAAGTTTACAGATGACACTAAGTTAGGAGGCACAGTAAGTTGTGTAGATGGGCGCAAGGAGTCACGAAGGGACATAGATAGATTAAATGGGCCAGTAATTCCGGTCCCAACGCGTGAGTACGGGTGGGGTACTCACGCGTGGGCCCGTTGGAAGTGCCGGATTTCAGCATGCACAGCGCATGCGCGGGAAACCGGCATTTCCTCCAAGGGGTTCAGAGGTCCAACACGTGCGCGCAGCGTTGAACTTCCTTCTTTTTTACAGGTTTGCCCATGTGTAAGGGCCCCAACTTTTTAGAAATGTAAAAACGAGACGTAAGGACTTTGGGCTAGATTTTCAGTTGCTTGCGCCAGCAGTTAGCGCCTTAAGAGAAGTGATTTTCGGGCGCTATGCGTGTAGCGCCCGGGCGCAGCGCAGTTTGCGCCCCGCCCCAAATTAAGTTGCCCGTTAGCGCCGGCGCAAAGTTTAGCGGCCGCCCGGATGCGCGCGCAGAAAATGACGTCACATCCTCGTGCAACGCCCTTTGGCCGCCTCGAATACAAACTTCAGTCGGACCGCCCGATTGTGCGGCTGGCGTCCAGTGCGTTTGTAAAATGGAACGCAACACACCCTGGGGAGCGCAAATTAAAGGGCCCTCCTCCTGCACTATAATGGAAGGAAGCAGTGTGTTCTGAATGGTGTATTTATGTTTCCGTCCTCCTCCTCCTCCTCCTTCTCCTCCTCGTCTTTTCCCCCCCAGACTCTGCCTTTGCAAAAAACACATGCACCCTTCCCCTTTAAGGGCTCACTGGCACCAGAGTGTCTGCCGTGCGCTGCGCCCGAGCTCGGGTGTTGCGCTCTGCACCGCCGGCTTAGCGCCTAAAGATAGTAGTGGAACGCCTCTTTCAGCGCTCCACCAACATCTTAGGGCGAAGCCACTGAATTTCCGGCAACGGGGCGCTACTTTGGGGCGGGCGCTAACTTCGGGCGGGCGCTAAGGTTAGCGCCCCAAAACTGTCTATACTGAAAATCTAGGCCTTTATTCTTTAAGTTAAGTGGTCTATTATTTAAAATTATAACTTTTTTCCACAGCTTTATTGTTTTTAAGGACTTTACAGTATGGTAAGTTTATTTTTAGACCCGATTTCTTAAAAAAATATTTTTTTCAAAAATTTGATTAATTGTTTAAAATAGTTTTTTAAAGTTATTTATAGTTCATTTAATTAGTGGGATTTTTAAAAATTTTTATTTAAAGTTTAAGTAGTGTTTTGGGCACCCGTAGTTTTCATGAGTTTGACAGTTCTTACTATCAAACTCATGAATGAAGTTTTCCCTCCCCTGATTGGCTGCCCAGTGCTCACCTGATCCCAGCCGGCACATCGAACTAACTACGCCGCTGGATCAGGCAAGCACAGCGCGCCGACAGCTGAATCAGGCCAGTGACAGGAAATGCAAGCAGGCCCAGGCTTCAGATGTCGGCACGCCAGGTAAGTGCACATCGGGGGCTTGCACGCGCGGCAAGGCCCCAAACCTAATTTCTGGGCCAATATGTTCATGATATTGAGAGATTAGGGGCTGTGGTGGAGCAAAGGGATTTAGATAACCATGTACACAAATCACTAAAAGCTAGTGTACAAGGACAAAAATTAATTAAAAAAGCTAATGGTATGGTGGCCTTTATCTCGGGGGGGCTGGATTTCAAAAGTGAGGATACCAGAAATGCAAGGGTATACATATCAGGAAAGGATGAACAGGCTGGGTCTCTTTTCTCTTGAAAAATGAAGGCTGAGAGGTGACCTAATAGAGGTCTTTAAAATTATGAAAGGTTTTGATAGAGTAGATACAGAGAGAATGTTTCCACTTGTGGGGAACAGCATAACTAAAGACCATCAATATAAGATAGTCACCAAGAAATCCAATAGGGAATTCAGAAGAAACTTCTTTACCCAGAGAGTGATGAGAATGTGGAACTCGCTACCACAGGGAGTGGTTGAAGCAAAAAGTATAGATGCATTTAAGGGGAGGCTGGACAAGCATATGAGGGAGAAGGGAATAGAGGGTTATGCTGATAGATTTAGATGAGGAAAGCCGGGAGGAGGCTCGACTGGAGCATAAATGCCGGCATGGACTGGTTTGGGCCGAATGGCCTGTTTCTGTGTCGTATATCCTATGTAATCCTATGTAAGTGATGCTTCAGTTGTACAGTCCCCATCTATGTACTTTGTTCAGTTTTGGGCACCGAATCTCAGGAAAGTTATATATCAGGAAAGAGGACATACAGTGCAGATTCATCAGAATGATACCAGAGCTTAAAGTGCTAAATTATGAGGACAGATTGTAAATACTTGGCTTGTATTCTCTTGAGTTTAGAAGGTTGAGGGGTGATCTAATCGAGGTGCTTAAAATAATAACGGTATTCAATAGGGTAGATACAGATAAACTATTTCCTCTGGCGGGGAAACCCAGAACAAGAGAATATAATCAGAAGGTTAGAGTTAGGTTATTTTGGAGTGAAATCAGGAAGCACTTTTTTACAGAAAGGGTAATGGAAATCTGGAACTCTTTCTCCCAAAAGACGGTGGATGTTGGGTCAATTGATATTTTCAAGACCAAGATCAATAGATTTTTACAATAGCAAAATACTGCGGATGCTGGAAATCCGAAATAACAACAGAAAATGCTGGAAAAACTCAGCAGGCCAGGCAGCATCCGTGGAGAGAGAAACAGAGTTAACGTTTCAGGACGAAGACCTTTCGTCAGAGTTCTGAGTTTTTCCAGCGTTTTCTGTTGTTATCAATAGATTTTTGTTGGGTAAGGTTATCAAAGGATATAAATAAAAGGCAGGTAAATGGAGTTGAGGTACAGATCAGCCATGATCCATTAGAATGGCAGAACAGCCGCGAGGGGCTGAATGGCCTTCTCCTGTTCCTATGTAAGAGCACTTAGGTAGGAAAGATTGAAGTAGACTGAGTCAGAGACTTGATGGGAAGAAAATGTAGTATAATTTATTTTCATGGGTTCAGCCCAAGCCAAGTCATACTCACAATGCTAATTTTTATTTCTGTGTCTACAGATCTATGACAATTGTAAATGTTAGCTGGCAGAAATCTGTTGGTATTTATTTATTAATGCTGTGCAAATAGACTTAACAATCTGATATAATTTTAAGAGATGTCAAAAATGAAATGAAACACGTGAAGAGAACTAATATTTTTTACTTAAAGCTTATATAGCACGTAAAGGATGCTTGACAGTTAGTCACCTAATGTGGGATTCCATGTTACATAGAAACATAGAAGATAGGAGCAGGAGTAGGCCATTTGGCCATTCGAGCCTACTCCGCCATTCAACAAGATCATGGCTGATCATCCAAACCCTAGCACCCGGTCCCTACACCGACAACCATCCCACCCAAGCCCTATCCCCGTAACCCCGTAACCCCACGTATTTAATCCCCCCTAACACTAAGGGCCAATTTTTATCATGGCCAATCAACCTAACCCGCACATCTTTGGACTGTGGGAGGAAACCGGAACAACCGGAGGAAACCCACGCAAACACGGGGAGAATGTGCAAACTCCACACAGACAGTCACCCGAGGCCGGATTTGAACCCGGGTCCCTGGCGCTGTGAGGCAACAGTGCTAACCACTATGCCACCGTGCTGCCATTCATACCACAGATGTGGATCAAAGTACTGTATTAAATATTAAGAGTAATTTTTTGAAGTTTAATTCCCATCGTCAAGCTTTGCTAGAGGGAGGGATGGGTCTGAAATAGAGTTATAAAACTATAGGGCTGATTCTGTTTCCATGCTAAGGGAGGAGCCATGCAAGATTGATGTGAGGTTGCCTTCCCATCTCTCCATTAGACTTTAAAACTGTCAAAGTGAAAATGCAAGAAATTGGAAGTGGGAACTGGGAATTGTGCCTGTAATGGATTAAACACTGCCCTTTACCTTCGGGACCTGGGTTAAAATCCAGCCAACCCTGACAGGATGAAAGTGTGTTCGCTGTAAGGACCCAATGGGAAAAGAGCTGTTGGCAGTCTTAATGCAGTTCTTAGTCGACAGGTGCCTACAGCACAAAATTGTTCCTAATTTGGCATTTAAGGTAATGTCACTCCAACAGGCTTAAGGATGGTTGGAATGGGAAAAAATGGGGAGGGGGTGCTCTTCTGAAGCTGGGGCAGAGTAAAGGGAATTTTACTCTGCATTGATGATTACACTGGTGTGCTGATAGGGTTAGTGGTATGCTGACAGGGTTAGGTGAAGTAGGGTGGGAGGAGGCTCGTGTGGAGTTTAAACACCAACATAGACCAGTTGCAACAAATGGCCTGGTTCTGTGCTGTAAGTTCTATGTAATTCTATGTAACACTAGGTGCCTGAAATGGAAAGTATTTCATTCCCACATAGTAATGAGCACAATTTGTTATAGATATGGTTTATGATTTCATAGGTCCATGATTGCATTTAAATTTAACATTGCAATTGTAAGTACTGGTAAAAGGGGCACAGTTATTCCTTGTGCTCAGTAATTGCGACCCTTCCTAGTGCACAAAGTGGGAAGTTCATCCTGTTCCTTCTGTTTACAGGGAAGGTTATATTTTCCAGATTTGATTAAATATATTTCATGTTTGCAGCACTGATGAGTCATAGAAGTAGAAATTTAAACTTAGCTGTGTGGAAGATTAAAATATAAAAAGTTCAGAGCAGTAACTGAGAGGCAAGCTGTGACTGAGATGAATGGTAAATGAAAAAATAATCCCAGTCCCCATAGTTGAATAAATTACTCATAATACTGGAAAGGAATAACAAATTTATCCTAAAGGTCAACTATCTACACTTCTGGTATAATAATGGCTACAGTTGCACACAACAAACTAATAAATAATGTTATTACCATTTCACACTCTCTGTACATTATAATCTTTAGTTGTTTTTTGAATGTACAAAATATTACCCTTAAGGTACAAGCAGAGCACAGGGATTTCTCTGCTGTCTGTGTTTACACTGATTAGCTATTGGAGTATGACCCTCTTTCTCCGGTGTACAGTGAATGTAATGTTACTGTACGCAAATCCCTGTCGCATCCAAATTTTTCCATGTACTCATTTCTTTATTTACGACATATAATCAACTCTTAAATGTAGATCTGGTTCTTTAGAAAGTTTTACCCGATCCATTTTATTGCACGTTGACTTTAGCAATTCCAACCCCTTCCCACTATGCTGAACCTAAATACTGAGTTAAGGATCACACACGGCAACCAACAAATGCTACAGTGCAATCAACTCAAAGATGGACTATTTATCAACAAGGAAATACATTGAGGAGTCTGTATCAGACCGAATGAGTTCTGAGCACAAATATTGTTAAGAATTTAAAGGAAATCTGTGCGATGCCTATGTTATTTATAGATTGGACAAACATTGCTTTTTAAATTAAAGAGTGTTACAGTACCAGTCTCTCAATATAACAGGATCAATGTGGGATATCAGAATCATCTGAAGATTCTGATGTCCATTATCCATGGATCACTACATGCAATTTCCTCATACTTTCTGTAATTGGTGCTAGAAAATTCGATTTTATATCTACATTTTCCATCTTTACACTTTTTCTATATTAAATCTGTACATTTTCAAAAAAGCTTCTCTCCGTGTTCTATGTTCTACAAAAGGTATTTGTCAACATGAGATAGAGAAGACTTTTTTTTAATATTTGAAGGATGTGTTCAACTTTAGATAGTGGGCTCTTGCTTTTCTGAGTAGGAAGTCACAGTGGAACATTAAAAGTCACATGGTTGGGCAGGGGAGTAGTTTCAAGATTAGCAAAACCATCAAAGGGATGTTAATTCTTGATAAAGCCACTGGATCAGTACACCTGGCCATGGAAAGGGGGCTTAGGCACATTCTGAAGATGTGAAAGCCCACAAAGATAGCTATAATTGGCATGTAATTAGTATAAAAGATCGACACTTCTCCTCTTGGGAGATTAAGGAAACAAAAAAAAGTCAAAAGAAGTTCTGACAGAATGCTTTTTTCTTTAAAAAAAAATAAATAAAAAAGTGTAAACACAAGAGTCAAGGTTAAAGAATGGCTCAGTCCAAATACCTTTGTAGATAATACAGTGACCATTAGAGACAGGCAGGGTATTTGCCTTTAGGCCAAAGAAGGTCAAAAAGCTGTAAGATCTTTTTCAAAACCTTCAGCTCTAATTCATTGTTAAATCGAAATGGATGGAAGAGAAATTATTTGATTTTTAGACTAAAGAGCATTAGATCTAAAATGAGGCCAGGGACTTAGTTGTAAAAGAAAAAGCTGGCTGCAGCAACTAAAATGATGGTCTTATAAGGTTCATAGGTAGAATTTTGTTTTGTCATATCAGTACAATGGACGCAACTTAGTTTGTTCAATAAACTTACATAGAGATCCTACGCACTTTCCTTTTCTCCCCCATTGAATTCACTCCGACTGACTGTATAATTTGATCTATTTATTCTGCTAAGTGAATACGTTTTGGTCCCAAGTTACAAATTCTGACATTTTATAGTCTGAATTGCATGCCTTCTGTAAGATGCTGCATGACAAAGAAAGTGTTTGCATTTATATATTGATTGACTCTCACACCTTTAAGACAGCCCAAGGCACCTCGCAGCCAATACATTACTTTCCTGAAGTGTAGTAACTGTTGTTTTATCAGCAAAGATAGCTGGAAATTTGCACATAGCAAGGCCCACAAACTGCAATAACCAGAGGGATAAATGTTGCCCAAGACATGCAGACAACTCCCTATTCTTTTAAAGTTTTGATCTTTTGCATCCATCTGAACAAGCAGGCTGGTTTAACATTTCATCCAAACAGCAGCAGCTCCTACCATGCAGCACTCCTGCAGCACTGCGCTGACATGTCAACCTGATTATGTGCTCAAGTCCTAGAGCAGGGTTTGAACGCATAAGCTTCTGATCCAGAGGCAAGGGTGCTACCAACTGAGCCAAACTGACCAGTGTCATTCCTCTTGCCTACCAAACCCCAACAAGCAATAAATGTATCAAACAATTTATAGTTTAGAAAATTGTGTGTTATAACTAAAACTGTGGAAGAGTGGTATAACTGAATATTCAGGCTTCTGTCAAGTTTTATCATAGGGAGATTGCTCATCTGTGGGACAGTCAATTTCTGAGCAGGCAGTCTGATGATCTAACTTTTTTATTACAAAAACATCAGCATGCTATGTCTATTAATGATATTAACCAACTTCTTTACCCAGAGAGTGGTTAGAATGTGGAACTCACTACCACATGTTGAGGCGACTAGCACAGATGCATTTAAGGGGAAGATAGATAAGTACATAAGGGAGAACATAAGAACATAAGAAGTAGGAGCAGGAGTAGGCCATACAGCCCCTCGGGCCTGCTCCGCCATTCAATAGGATCATGGCTGATCCGAATCTAGACTCACGTCCACTTCCCTGCCCGCTCCCCGTAACCCCTAATTCCCTTATCTGCTAGGAAACTGTCTATCTCCGTTTTAAATTTATTTAATGTTGCAGCTTCCACAGCTCTCTGGGGTAGCAAATTCCATAGATTTATTACCCTCTGAGTGAAGAAGTTTCTCCTCATCTCAGTTTTGAAAGGGCAGCCCCTTATTCTAAGATTATGCCCCCTAGTTCTAGTCTCACCCATCAGTGGAAACATCCTCACCGCATCCACCCGATCAAGCCCGCTCACAATCTTATATGTTTCGATAAGATCGCCTCTCATTCTTCTGAACTCCAATGAATAGGGACCCAACCTACTCAACCTTTCCTCATACGTCAACCCCCTCATCTCCGGAATCAACCGAGTGAACCTTCTCTGAACCGCCTCGAGAGCAAGTATATCTTTTCTTAAATATGGAAACCAAAACTGCATGCAGTAATCCAGGTGTGGCCTCACCAATACCCTGTATAACTGCAGCAAGACTTCCCTGTTTTTATACTCCATCCCCCTTGCAATAAAAGCCAAGATTCCATTGGCCTTCCTGATCACCTGCTGCACCTGCATACTAACTTTTTGTGTTTCATGCACCAGGACCCCCAGATCCCTTTGTACTGTAGCACTTTGCAGTTTCTCTCCATTTAGATAATAACTTGCTCTTTGATTTTTTTCTGCCAAAGTGCATAACCTCACACTTTCCAATATTACATTCCATCTGCCAAATCTCTGCCCACTCACTTAGCCTGTCTATGTCCTTTTGCAGGTTTTTTATGTTCTCCTCACTCACTGCTTTCCCTCCCATCTTTGTATCGTCGGCAAACTTGGATATGCTGCACTCGGTCCCTTCCTCCAAATCGTTAATATAGATTGTAAAGAGTTGGGGTCCCAGCACTGACCCTTGCGGAACACCACTAGTTACTGATTGCCAGCCCGAGAACGAACCATCTTTCCCAACTCTTTGTTTTCTGTTAGATAGCCAATCTTCCACCCATGCCAGTATATTACCCCCAATCCCGTGATTTTTTATCTTGATCAGTAATCTTTTGTGTGGAACCTTGTCAAATGCCTTTTGAAAGTCCAAATACACTACATCCACTGGTTCCCCTTTATCCACCATTTATGTTACGTCCTCAAAGAATTCGAGCAAATTTGTCAAACATGACTTCCCCTTCATAAAACCATGCTGACTCTGTCCTATTAAATTATGTTTATCCAAATGCTCTGTTACTGTTTCCTTAATAATGGACTCCAACATTTTGCCAACCACAGATGTTAGGCTAACTTGTCTATAGTTTCCTGCTTTTTGTCTACTTCCCTTCTTAAATAAGGGTGTTACATTAGCAGTTTTCCAATCTGCCGGGACCTTTCCTGAGTCCAGGGAGTTTTGGAAAATAATCACCAATGCATCCACAATCCCTACCGTCACTTCTCTCAAGACCCTAGGATGTAGGCCATCAGGTCCGGGGGATTTATCCGCCTTAAGTCCCATTATTTTACCGAGTACTATCTCCTTAGTGATTTTAATTGTGCTTAGCTCCTCCCCCCCCCTCCTTGCCCCCTGTTTGTCCAGTGTTGGGATATTTTTAGTGTCCTCTACTGTAAAGACTGATACAAAATATTTGTTCAGCGTCTTTGCCATCTCCATGTTCCCCACCACTAGTTTCCCGGTCTCATCCTCTAAGGGACCAACGTTCACTTTAGCCACCCTTTTTCTTTTTATATAGCTGTAGAAACTCTTGCTATCTGTTTTTATATTTTTTACAAGTTTACTTTCATAATCTATCTTCCCTTTCTTAATTAATCTTTTAGTTATTGTTTGCTGGCTTTTAAATGCTTCCCAATCTTCTATCCTCCCACTAGATTTGGCTACTTTATGTGCCCTTGTTTTCAGTCGGATACTATCCTTTATTACTTTACTAAGCCATGGATGGCTGTCTTTTCTTTTACTCCCCTTTTTCCTCAGTGGAATATATTTATCTTGAAAGATGTGAAATATCTCCTTGAATGTAGACCACTGCTCTTGTACTGTCTTACACTTTAATCTGTTTTCCCAGTCCACTTTAGTCAATTCTACTCTCATACCTTCATAGTCTCCTTTATTTAAGCTCAGTACGCTGGTTTGAGATCCAACTCTCTCACCCTCAAACTGAATTTGGAATTCAACCATATTATGGTCACTCATTCCAAGGGGATCCTTTACTCGGGCATTTTTTATTAATCCTGTCTCATTACACAGGACCAGATCTAAGATTGCCTGCCCCCTGGTTGGTCCAGTTACATACTGCTCAAGGAACCCGTCCCTAATACACTCTATGAACTCTTCCTCAAGGCTGCCATGCCCAATTTGATTAGTCCAGTCAATATGAAAGTTAAAATCCCCCATGATTATAGCTGTTCCCTTATTACAAGCCCCAACTATTTCCTGATTTATACTCCGACCAACAGAGTTGCAACTGTTAGGAGGCCTATAGACTACGCCCACTAGTGACTTTTTCCCCTTATTAATCCTTATCTCCACCCAAACTGTTTCACTATCCTGATCCTTTGACCCAATATCATTTCTGACTATTGCAGTGATTCCATCCTTGATTAACATAGCAACCCCACCTCCCTTTCCTTCCTGTCTGTCCTTCCTAATTGTCAAATACCCTTGTATGTTTAGTTCCCAGTCATGATCATCTTGCAGCCATGTTTCCGTAATGGCCACCAGATCATACCCATGTGTAGTTATTTGTACCGTCAACTCGTCTATTTTGTTACGAATGCTGCGTGCATTCAGATAAAGAACTTTCAAATATGTTATCTGACAATTTATTCCTGCTTTTACCCCTTTTACTACTTTACCTTTATCATTATACATTCTGTCCCTTCCTGACACGCTCTGGTTTTTAATTCCCCCACTGCTACCTTGCTCTATTGCCTTCTCCGCTGTCATTTTTATTTTTCGCTCTCTTAAAACCTCACCCCAGGAATGGAAGGATATGTTGGTAGGATGAAATGAAGTAGGGGTAGGAGGAGGCTTGTGTGGAGCATAAACACTGGCATAGACCAGTTGGGCTGAAAGCCCCATTTTTCTGCAGTGAATTCTATGTATTTTTATGCAACATCAGATCAATCTGTTATTGGATAGTGATAGCAGTTTTTAGAAATACAAACACGCAAATAAGAAATAAATTAATGTTACATGTGTTTACGCACATTCCGTGGCATTATCAGAACTATACAAAATGATGCATGTTCTCTTACTTAAAGCGGGCATGCATGCATCAGATACTCAAACGGGTGACACACTGGCCTTGATTTTCTACTCGGCACAAGTGAAATTAATGAGTAATTATTCTAATTTAGTTAAGAGTGTAAAACGGCTATTTTCCGTTCGTATGGTAAATTTTAGCACTAAGGCTAAATGAAATTTTGCTGATTTGCACAGTCACTACCATCATTTTATAAGCTGTACCTTCAGCACAAAGCAACAGGTAATGTGGCAATTCCTTTTCCTGCTGATCTAGACAACTTCTCTTAAAGGAACATCTGCCACTGTCAACTCATCACTCTTAATTAACTCTGCAAGATCTAATCTTCTCAAACTTTCTTGTGATTGAGCCTAAATATTACAAATCTTTTACTTCCGTCAGTTGCTGCCCTATGGGGTTTCCGATGCTGTACAGAGCAATTGATTTGGTAAATATTACATAAATACTGCATTGATACTAATGTGTCAGAGATTCACATCAGATGGTATCATACAAAAATGTCTATTATAAAATTATTTAATGTTTTTGATAATTCTTGCGTCAGTGTGAACAAAATTGTAACTGTAGGTTAGCAGCAACCTTGAGACAAGCACATAGCAGTAAAATACATCCAGATATTGACCCAGATCTTGCAGTGGTAATGACAATGAAACTGTCAGCAGTCGTCATCATTACCCCTCTGAAACTGACCATAACGTTAGGATTTTGCGCATGTGCAGATAAACGCGGAAATCCTGAAGTTGTGGTCAGTCATTCCCTGCTCTGACACAGGTTGCGCTGTGGAACTCCCCTTAGCTGGCAATCAATGAATTCACTTGAACTGATGCAAACTTCCCCTTTTCCACTCTAATATCGCTGTCAAACACCCCATAAATGTTAAGCCTCATTCAATGAGGTGTAACTGGGTTTTTAACACCATTCTGAGTAATAACTATTGCTGAACAACCATTCTGGCCCTGAAATTTTTTTATATTTTTGGAATGTCAAATTTCTCCATTACTGTATTATAAAAAAAATAATAGATTTTTAAATAATAAAAAAAAAAATTTTAAGTTTGTTTATGATATTTCAGCTTCCTCTTAACCCACTGTCTATGTCCCAATCTTTATTTCGCTCTTTGTAAAAAAAATTATAAGTGAATGATAAAAGCTACTTTTTATTTCCTGGTTTGCTGTTTGTGAGCATTCTTCAATATGATTCACTGCTGCTCGATGCTGGAGATCCCCTATAGACAGGGTTACAATCAAATTATCATTGAGAAAGCTAACATGTTCACCACAGAGATTGCGAGATCTTTGAGGTCAGCTTTCTTCGAGCTCAGCGGCAATCGCCGTCGCTTCGTCGCTGATCACAAATTCCGGGCCATTAAAAATAGTAATAAAAGCCATTTCATTCTTTTTCTCAGGAGCATAGGTGATTTCACATCAGCCATCTACCTGCATCCCTGTACCAGTTTGCTATTGACTATAAAACCATGCTTAATGTTAGGAAGCAAAGATTGGATAGGTTGGGGTTGTTTTTGTTGGAACAGAGGAGGCTATTTATTCATTTTTATGGGATGTGGGCATCGTTGGCAAGGCCAACATTTATTGCCCATCCCTAATTGCCCTTGAGAAGGTGGAGGTGAGCCGCCTTCTTGAACTGCTGCAGTCCGTGTGGTGAAGGTACTCCCACAGTGCTGTTAGGGAGGGAGTTCCAGGGTTTTGACCCAGCGACGATGAAGGAACGGCGATATACTTCTAAGTTGGGATGGTGTGTGATTTGGAGGGGAACTTGGAGGTGGTGGTGTTCCCATGAGCCTGCTGCCCTTGTCCTTCTAGGTGGAAGAGGTTGTGGGTTTGGGAGGTGCAGCGAAAGGAGCCTTGGTGAGTTGTATAAAATTATGAGGGCCTAGATAGAGTTGATAGGAAGGACCTATTTCCCCTAGCAGAGAGGTCAATAACCAGGGGGCATAGGTTTAAAGTAATGGGTAGAAGGATTAGAGGGGAGTTGAGCAGAACCTTTTTCACCCAGAGGGTGGTGGGGGTCTGGAGCTCACTGCCTGAAAGAGTGGTGGAAGCAGAAATGCTAATCACATTTAAAAAGTACTTGGATATGCACTTAAAGTGCCGTAACCTACAAGGATACAGACCAAGAGCTGGAAAGTGGAATTAGGCGGGATAGCTCTTTTTCAGCCAGCACAGACACAATGGGTCGAATGACCTCCTTCTGTGCCGTAAATTTCTATGATTCTATGAGGACAATAGCCTGTACTTTTTACATTCTTCAACAATTAACCTTACCTCTGATTCTTACTCAGCTGGTTCATTCAAAACAAGGATCTTATCTCAGGGCTAAAATCCATGCCCACTTTGGCTCATTAGCATGAACAGCCTCAGTACGTTCATCCCAATGTAATAAGTTTCAATCATTCCAACAACTGGAACTGAATCAATAATTGAATATTGACAGTGAAGCTACTGTCTCCATTTTAATAAATAATAATTATTAATACTTGATTGTTTATAACTAAATAAATCACTGTAGTTGAATGTTAATAAATATTTATTTAGTCTTAACAAATAGATAAACAGCAATTGAGCAAGTCAAAAATATGACTAGTGTTAACTAAGTACTCCTGGCTATTGTGTGCAACTTTTGAAGCTCGTATATCTAATAGCAATAAATTTCCATTATGTCGATAGCATTACACGGCAGTATGCCTTCTTGTAAGTTGACTTACAAGAACTCTTCAGGTGTAGTTATACTGTCACTTATACATTACTGTGAAATTATTTCCGCTTTCTATGGACCTAAATGGGAAGTATAACCCTGGAGAGGAACCATGGAGGAGATTGTCCTAAACTGCACTGGCTTGACAGTGCATGCTCTATAATTCCAATGTAATGTCAAGCCTAGCTTTAAAAGTTCTCAGGTTTATTGGGCTATTTGGACACTTTGGCCTCTCCCCTCTCCCGATCGCAGGGCTCCCCCGCTCCTGATCGCAGGGCTCTCCCCCTCCCGATCGCAGGCCTCTCCCCGCTCCTGATCGCAGGGCCGCCCCCTCTCCCGATCGCAGGGCTCCCCACCTCCCGATCACAGGGCTCGCCCCCTCCCGATCGCAGGCCTCTCCCCCCTCCCGATCGCAGGCCTCTCCCCCTGCCGATCGCAGGCCTCTCCCCCTCCCGATCGCAGGCCTCTCCCCCTCCCGATCACAGGCCTCTCCCCCTCCTGATCACAGGCCTCTCCCCCCTCCCGATCGCAGGGCTCTCCCCCCTCCCGATCGCAGGCCTCTCCCCCTGCCGATCGCAGGCCTCTCCCCCTCCCGATCGCAGGCCTCTCCCCCTCCCGATCACAGGCCTCTCCCCCTCCCGATCACAGGCCTCTCCCCCTCCCGATCGCAGGCCTCTCCCCCTCCCGATCGCAGGCCTCTCCCCCTCCCGATCGCAGGGCACTCCCTCTCCCGATCGCAGGGCTCTCCCCCTCCCGATCGCAGGGCGCTCCCCCTCCCGATCGCAGGGCTCTCCCTCTCCCGATCGCAGGGCTCTCCCTCTCCCGATCGCAGGGCTCTCCCTCTCCCGATCGCAGGCCTCTCCCCCTCCCGATCGCAGGGCTCTCCCTCTCCCGATCGCAGGGCTCTCCCTCTCCCGATCGCAGGGCTCTCCCCCTCCCGATCGCAGGGCTCTCCCTCTCCCGATCGCAGGGCTCTCCCTCTCCCGATCGCAGGGCTCTCCCTCTCCCGATCGCAGGGCTCTCCCTTTCCCGATCGCAGGCCTCTCCCCCTCCCGATCACAGGGCTCTCCCTCTCCCGATCGCAGGCCTCTCCCCCTCCCGGCACAGGCCTCTCCCCCTCCCGATCGCAGGGCTCTCCCTCTCCCGATCGTAGGCCTCTCCCTCTCCCGATCGCAGGGCTCTCCCTCTCCCGATCGCAGGGCTCTCCCTCTCCCGATCGCAGGGCTCTCCCTCTCCCGATCGCAGGGCTCTCCCTCTCCCGATCGCAGGGCTCTCCCTCTCCCGATCGCAGGGCTCTCCCTCTCTCGATCGCAGGGCGCTCCCCCTCCCGATCGCAGGCCTCTCCCAAACTCCCGATTGGTTGGAACTGTCCCCATGAGTCCCCCGGCTGTGGTCTCCTGCCTCTAGAGTTCCCTCCCGCCCACCAGCCAGGCTGTCATTTTGGCAGGCTTCCAGGCAGGAGACGGACCTACCAAATGTTAATGAGGGCCTGCCGTTAAGACTGGCAGGACCTCCATGTGCTCAGCCTTGCCGGGTTCTTCGGTAATTTTTGATCACACCGGCACCCTTCCCGTAAATATTGGGGCTATTTGGTCAGAACTTATTTAAATTTTGTGAAGTGTGGACACTCCCACCTGCACGCTCACAACATTTAAAACTTACCAGATCAGAGTGCCATTCTCTACGGCCGGAATTTTGCCGGCGCTCAGAGTGCGGGTTTGGAGGCGGGTCTGCTGTCAAAATAGAAAAGATTGACAGCGGGTCGGGACCCCACTGTCAACCCGCTTCCATGTCAGTTTCCCAAGTGTCGGGTCTGTCTGTGCTTTACAAGTGGTGGGGGAGCCAATTGACATAGTTAAGAGCTTGTTAAAAGGTACTTAAACAGCATTCTACCATGTACTTACCATTTTTCCAGTTTTTTGACGAGTTTCACGGTGCTCGGGGTTCACGTCAGGGAAGTAGGTCGAGTATTCAATGATTCTCCATTGCTCTGAATAGGTGACAGCTGCATAAGTGGTATAAAAGCTAACTTTTCACAGCAGTTCACTTTCCAATGTTAGAAGCTGGAGCCTTCAGGATTTGAAATAAACTTTTCAGCTTTATGCAGGTTGGAAGTGTTTGGAGTAAACTCTCTATCCACTGTCACCTCCTTGGCGCAACCTCTCTCACCATTGACTGATCGCTTCTGTCATCTCAACTTCAGCTGCCATCCAATCCAGCAGCATCAGTACCCTTGAAAAAATCTCACCTTGGTTCTCAGAATTCCACCATGATCAGCCCCACCAGCAGCACCAGTCACACCAGCATCACCAACAACAACACCAACCTTCTCCGCAATCACCTGATGCTGCACAGGACAGAGGGCATCAGCTCCCGAGCACATAGCTGCCCGGAATGTCAGGGATGGCCTCATCATGGCCAGATTTACTTTACTTGACACTGCCACCCATCCCTCTCTATCTACATCATCACATCTCCATCTCACTAGCCACCCCACACACTCACCCTCATCCTTGTCCAATCATACCAACTAACAACACACAAGGTGTTTTCGCCAATGTTCATGTAAAGTTCCTGTTGATGTGTTGCCGAACATAGAAATCTTTATTTTCCACACTTTGCCTTCTTGGACAGATTTGTGTGCACCTTTGGAAGTGGCTTAGTGAGTTGCAGTGAATGGTGAGACAAAACGGTACCCTCCGCAATGGTGATGAGTGTAAAAGGAATGGCTTGAGCATTGTAGGGATGCTTTATGGTGCTGGTGTGGGGTGGTGCCAACCTGGCGCATCATGTGGCAGCCAGGTTGTACAGTCATGCTGCTGGCTAAACTCTGATGCCATATCCATTCAGCAACTTCACTGCTCCTGTTTGGCACATTTTTGGCCAAGTTATACTGCAGTTTTGTATTGATGTGCCATGAAAACCAGAACACAACTAGGTCAGTGAAGTTGCTGAATGGATATGGCATCAGAGTTTAGCCAGCAGCATGACACCATCTCAAGGAGGAAATTTCACATTGCTTCAGTTTCCATTGGCTGCCATTGAAATGCAACCGCTGCAAAGAAAACTTTCCTGGCAGTCCAACGCCAGATGTGTTTTCTAGTGTTAACAAAGAGCGACTGTCCCATTGGCTCTTTGCTTTAGCTAGAAAGTAGGTCATTTCTTATACGATTCAGTAGTCATAAAATAACATTTTAACAAGAAAATTTGGATTCTGGTGAATGAAGCTCTGAGTACGTATATACGCCTGAGAGTAATGCAGAGCTGCCAGTATAACTTAGTGTTTAGCTATGTTAAGGTTCTACAAATGTGCAGGATACTTCTGTCATCCTTCTCCACAACTAAACAGCCTGTTGGTACTATAGCAAAATACTGCGGATGCTGGAAATCCGAAATAACAACAGAAAACACTGGAAAAACTCAGCAGGCCAGGCAACATCCATGGAGAGAGAAACAGAGTTAACGTTTCAGTTCGAAACCCTTCTTCAGAACTGAGAAAAAAGCAGGAAATGAAACAGATTTCCTGTTGGTACTATTGTCTATTGAAGAGCGACTACATAAGCAGGGTAATAAAGGGTGATTGGAGCCCGAGAACTGTACCACAGGTTGATGCCTCCAGGAAGGGAGGGGATACAACTGGCAGAAAAGGGAGGGGAAATCCGACAGTTATTCCCATTGCTAAACCTTTCCTGAATGTTTACAACTGATGTTGTTGAAATTGCAGTGACAGAACGGCAGCAGGAATCCGGCAACTCAAAACATGTTTTTTTTAAATGAAAGGTTGGTTTTAAAACCAATGCTAGAAGATGCCATAGCACACTGATTGTATCATTGTTGCAACGCCAATGTACAATTGCTTTATGTCAAAATTGTTGATTCATTTATCAGTTTGTATTTGGCCCAGCATGCTCCATTCTGCAAGGCTAGATTCCATACAACAGTAACATATAGAGAAGAGTTCTAGCCAAGGACAATATTACTTAACCAGCAGCCAGTCACCAGGCAAATCTCCACTCTAAGCGTCTGGTCCAGGGATCATTGGAAACGTTGGAAACAGTGACAACATGAGCTGGGAAATTTTGACACACAGATTTGTGATATTACATATTACTGGGACATTCACTAATCTAAGCCAATTTATGCTTCTCAAAACAATTGACTGAATAACATTGTGGTATCCTGAAATGTCGAATGCTCCCTGTTTCATTCCAAGTCACTATTATTAGGTCAAAGGAAAATACAGAAGTAGGAATTGACTCCATTAAAGTCAGGCAACAGTGAACTGAAAGGCTAACATTACTGACTAAATAATGCCAGCAGTGACAATGTTTATATTTTGAAAAATTCCAGTGATATAGAATTGTACTAAAAGCAATGTTTGAGTGTTCATTTTTCTTTATTCACTCCAATAAAGTGCTATTGCTTTGTTCCTATAGTAGGCAGTGCAGGGAGAGTAATATCGGTAAATTGCCCATGAATTGCCTACAGCCAGTTGATGAATATACGAATTATTTTCATATATATATATCTATGAAATGATGATTGAGTTGGGAGAGAAACTTCAGAAACATATTCCACAAAGCCATCAACATTGTGATAGTTGGCATAGCAACATTGAATAGGAAATTTTGACCTACCAAATATAGTAGTAAATGTTGGCATAATGGTATGACCAAAAATTGTGACTGACATGAATCAGTCATTCATGAAAGAAAGACTTATGAAATAATACTGAGTGGCCTGCGGGTGGCGCTGTCCAGGGAGAGTATAAATACTCGGGCATGGGCCCAGCTTGCGCAGGACATTCTTAACAGGAACTAGTGAAGGACACAACTAGACCTCCATGTTGTAAAACAGTTGATTAAAGCTTTGTTTAACGCTTAGACCAAGTGCTTAGTAGTTTTCTTATGTCAGTGACAATAGGAAGTAAGATTTGCAGAAGTAAGATAAAGATATATATTTCCACATTTAAGTAACCTGCTGCAGACGCCCGCCCGCCCGACAGCTGCCAAAATTGACATCCTGGCCGGTGGCAGGAGCACAGACCAGCTGAAGGAGGCTGAAGCTAGGGAACCGAGGTGATGTTCCCTGGTGGTTATGGTGGGGGGGTGGGTCTAGCTGCGATCGGGAGAGGTCGGGCTGTGATTGGCGGCAAGGGGGGAATCCTGGTTCAAGTGAGGCCTAAGGCTACCTTGTGAGGTCCAGAGGAGCCCACAAGGAAACCTGACAAATACATTGAAAACGCACCTTCTGGGCCTTTTCTGGCCCAGGGTCCGGGTCCCGACAGATCTTGCTTGACGGAGATTCCGACACTGTGCTACCTCCCCTGCCCCACCCCACCCCCGCCGGTCAGATCTCAGCTTGAAATTGCAGCTTGGGTCCTGATGACATAATCGGACCCAATCTGCATATTTAAAGCAGGACCCCGCTTTCTTTGCGCGGGTGTCCCGCTTGCCTGCCCAAAAGAGCAGGTTAATATGTGGACACGGTGCGAAGGAATCTGGATCGGAGGGGTAAGTGACTCAAGTTTTTAATAACTGCCCCCACTCTGTTCCCGCCAGATGGGGGCAGTTAAAATTGGCCCAATGTACTCAGGTTCACTGATGACATAAGGAGGTCTTCTTCACTCAAGCAACGGTATTTATTTAAAGGGAATTTGGCTTCAGAAAATCCAAATTTTAGGATTTAACGATATGAATATTTTATCCCCGATGTAAATTGATATCCTAGCTAAAGCAACTGTTCTTAGTTCTGGCATATTAATCTGTGCTATTTTACTTCAGTTAAGTCACTAATTGGTATGGATAATGTTAACATCTGCTGTATGTAAATGTAACAATTAACACACAGTATGCAATATTCTTGGTTGCGTCAGGAAGGAAGATTGACACTTAACATTTCATACAACGCACTTGCTTGTAAAACATGTATAAGTGTCCTGTCGTCAGAACATTCGTTTATTGTGTCTAGAAATTTCAAGAATCTAGAAAGTTCAAGTAATTCTCAGCAGCATCTTTTGTTTAAAGACTTACTTTTATCTTTCTGCAGATGCCACGAACAGTACTGTTCACCTTCTGTTTGAGCTTTTGCTCTATGGTTCTATCCACCATCATCCATAAAGATGTCTTTCCATAGCTTTCCAGTGGCTCTGATTCGTCTGAACAGAAAGGGAGCAAGAAACAGCCATTTAAGTTTCTTCATAATATTGACCCAACAAAATCTCCATTGTACCTCATTCTAACTAAACTATGAAGATCCCAGTTATTTTGAAAAGAGATGTTCTCTTCTGTGATTGAACTGTTTTCTTGAGTAAATTTTACCTCCGTGACATGGAGGTTTGGGTTTGTTTGTTTTTGTGGTTAACTTTGTGTTATATGGCAAACACTGCAGTGCAGTGCTGAGGGAGTGCTGCACTGTCGGAGGTGCCCTCTGTCGGATGAGACATTAAACCGAGGCCCCGCCTGCCCTCTCAGGTGGACGTAAAAGATCCCATGGTACTATTTCGAAGAAGAGCAGGGGAGTTATCCCTGGTGTCCTGGCCAATATTTATCCCTCAATCAGCATCACTAAAAAAAACAGATTATCTGGTCATTATCACATTGCTGTTTGTGGGAGCTTGCTGTGCGCAAATTGGCTGCCGCATTTCCTATATTACGACAGTGACTACACTCCAAAAGTACATAATTGGCTGTAAAGTGCTTTGGGACGTCCTGAGGTTGTGAAAGGCGCTACATAAATGCAAGTCTTTCTTTCAAACACTTTAATGTGTAATTGTATCAGGCATTATAAAGTACCGCTATTGTTCGAGTGACAAGATCTAAAAAAACAAAAGTTTATGTTAAATTTTAAAAACAATTTCTTATAACTGCTTCATTTTGATCTTTAAAGGTTATATTGTCAGGCATTTGATGTAGTTAAGAACAGTAAGTCATGAGTAAACAACTAACAAACATAATTTCAAATAAATCAGGAATCAACACTTTCGCAGAGTGCCCCAATTCAAATGAAGTTGGACTTAACTGTGATATCCTCTGCAATCAAGTAGTCACAATACTCACTGTCAAGACATATACACGAATAATGGCTACTTGGATAAGGTACTGGAGGTGATCAGCATAGTTTTCTATAATTCATTTGATATTTTCAGTTTTAAGAAGTCATCAGGATGTTGTAAGAGGTATAATATAAATGACTTGTGGCAGCCAAGTGCTGGTAACAGTTTCATTTTGAGCTATTGATGTCAGTTTTTAAACATGGGCAAGTAACTACAAAGGACATTTGTCCTTTCTTCTTCTTCTTGACAAAGATGAGACACCATATTGAAGCCTGCCCTTACGTACTTGACAGTCCCCTGTTAATACTCATAATAAAGTGTCTATGCATAGTACGTGAAAAAAAAAGCCTTTTCAACTTTTCCTACATCTGACCTTTATGACTTCTCTTTTTCAAAAAGGAATATGCTGATATGCTCTTTCTATATTTTGAAGCACAGAATCAAGATTTATCCTGAGCACATACTATTCAATAGGTCAGGAGTAAGATGTGGCTTGCCACATATTAGATTCAAAATGCGATATTTGAGCAAACCCTGGCCAATTAACAAATGATTTTGCTGTTTGGCCTTATAAGCCTGTGGGGGAGGAAAACCTTAGCCATTCCATCAAAATGACAGTTCAAGTCTCACTACTCAGACTGGTAGCATTATTGAAGAAAATACCGATATAACTAAAGCCTAAAGTGAAGTAATTCAAGATGAACTCATCACGGGTGGGTGGGAAATAAGAAAACAAGAATACAAAGGACATGGGGCAACTCTAAACTAACTTCCCTTGAGACAGATAATAGAAAGTTTGAAACCTGTAGTTAGAAGTTTCTTTTATTTAGTCAGCTTGCATAGATGTAGAAGGTTAGTACAATGCTGTACGTGTAAAATAATAGAAACCGATTAAAGATGACATGGTCCAACGACATCAACAGCCAAGCAAGTTAGCAAAGCCTGATGTTATGTCCAATTTCATAGGTCAATTGTTATTACTTAATGACACCCCCACAACAAAATACAAGGTAAGAAATTTAAGCATAATTTTATCTGAAAAATCTTGACAAAAGTAAAGCAAAAAGTATATTTGTGTTCTAGGTGCACTCCATCTTATAGTCTGATTCTCACATCCATCTATTGAATGATAGATTGATAATAACTTTCACAATGAGCTTGAACTTTATCAGGGAGAGGATAGAAACGATACATTTATTAAATTTAAAGAATAGTAGAGACCGAGGCCTTAATTTTAACCACCACCCCCCGCCCCTCCCCTCGACTCCTCTTCCCAAAGGAAGCTGGGGGAGCAGGCCCAGTAGCAGCAGTAACATACGTGAATGCCTGACTAATCAGAAAGTTGGATGCTTCTTTAGAAGCACCCCAATCACAGTACATCATGGCCTAGAAATTCAGTTGTTTGCGCCAGCGGTTAGCGCCTAAAGAGACCGTGAATTGGGGCGATACCCTATGTTGGGGCGGGCGCAATGAAGATAGCGACAACTCCCATATTGACTATACATTTAACGCCTGCGCTAAGTGTTTGCGTGCGCCCGCGAGCGCAAGCAGATCATGACATCATTTCATTGTGCAACGCCTTTTAGGGGTGCCTGAGCGGATATTGGGTGGCGCCCGGAGCCTTTACGCCCAGCGCTATTAGTGACAGTTCGAAGGAGCGTTAGCAGGCCCTTCCCGGAGTTGGGGGGCGCTATTTAAAGGGGACAGCTCTAGTACAGAAGCTTCAGCCACTTGGCCTGTTCATTGCGATCGTTGGTGGAGAGAGTTGGTGAGCTACTGTGGAGCAGAGTTTTTGGAATTTAGCATTAGAGTACTTGGGACCCTCAAACCTGTCTGGAGCAGTTGGAGCACTAGACCTAACAGCCTTTTGACCAACTGGCATCGGAATGGGAGATGCTTTGGAGGGCGATGGCCTCATGGCCGAACACTATGAAGGGGCAGAGAGAAGGCGGGAGAGAGGGCCGGGATTGGCCAGAAGGAGGAGGGGCAATGGAGGTCGGCCAATCCGAGGGTATGCTGCGAGGGTCTTTAGGCAGCAGGTGTCATACCTTGACATGTCGGAGGAGCAGTGTGTGCGAAGGCTCCGATTCAGGATGGACGTTGTTACTGAGCCGTGCCACCTGCTTGCTGAGGATCTGCAGCCGCGTCTACGGTGCATGACCTCTCTGTCGATGGCCGCTAAACTGACTGTTGGCCTCAATTTTTATGGCAACGGATCCTTTCAGTGAGCCATTGGGGACATCGCGAATATCTCTCAGGTTGCAGTCCACTGCTGCATCCGGCAAGTTACAGCTGCCCTTTATAGGCGAAGGTGTCAATTCATCACCTTCCCTCTGACCCTGGAGAAGCAGGTGGAGGAGGAGGAGGAGGAGGAGCATGCGGACGAGGAGGAGGAGGAGGAGGAGGAGGAGGAAGATGGAAGGGCTCCTGAAAGTGGAAGGGCCATCCGTCACAGGCTCATGAGGACTCGTATCGAGGCCCCTCTGGCTGAATGATGAGTGTCTTAACTGCTGCGCACTTTGGATGTTTGAAAGCCTCTGAAGGCCAGCATCACTGTAATTAGTCACGTACACCATAGCACATTTAAACTTCTCTTTATTGTCACAAAAGTCTTTCATTACAGCAAAACAACGTCATGTCAACAGAAACCATAACTAACAAAATAACAGTTAACTCTTCGGCAAAGCTGCAAAACTAAACAAACTATTTCCAACAATTCCAACAGGTGAGGGTCTCCTTGATTTAGGCCAAAGAAACGTCTCAGCACCTCCCTCTACTGCTGGCCCCTTGATGGAGAACGACTTCTCTTTCGCGCTCGGCCCCTTCCCTCCCTGCTGCTCCTACGTAATTGAACCCCAGTGGCGGGGTGAAGGCTGGGGGACGCCTGCTGACTGTCTGGAAGCGCAGAAGCCCCTGAGGGATGGCCTGGTCGACCTCTGGGCTTGGAGGGTGCGGACGCAGGATGCTTGATCTGAGCATGGCTGGAAGCAGTGTGCCCTGCAGGTGGTGGCAGCTGCACTGCAGACGTGCCAGCGCTGGCATGTGCAATGGTCACCTGCCGAGAGAGGACACCTGCACCATGGTCAGACGACACACTGGCTCTCTGAGGGGACCGGCTCGGCTCATCCGCCACAATCACGTGCTCCACTGATTCCTGGCCTTGTATGGGACTGGAAGGGCCCGGAGTGATCCTAGCTGATGCAGATAGGGTGGCTGCAGTGAGAGTTCGCGTTGCCTCAATCTGGGTGTGGACGAGGCCGGCAAGTGACTGCGTGGCAGCAGTGAGGACCTGTGAGCCAGGTGCCAGTGCTTCGGAGAAGCCCTGGACAGTTCTTTACATTGCTTTGGACAAGGCCGGTGCCGACCGCTCCACTGCCTCGGACAAGCCCTGGACAGACCTTTCCAGGGATTGTCTGAAGCCCTGAACAGTCCTTTCCATAGCGGCCTCGAAGCCCTGGACAGTCCTCTCCATTGTTGGGCCAAAGCCCTCGACAGTCCTCTCCATTGTTGGCCCGAAGCCCTGGAGAGTCCTGTCCATTGTTGCCCCGAAGCCCTGGAGAGTCCTCTCCATTGTTGCCCCGAAGTCCAACACACTCTTTGCCAGTGTATCTATTGACTGAGGCATCCTCCCCACTGCAGCCATCAGCTCAGTGTGCCTGAGCCGGGCCTGGGTGCTCATTTCAGCCAGGCGACGCACCTCCTCTGCACTCTGTGCAGCAGTCATCACTACCTGCCTTGCCCTCCGGGGAGACGGTGGCCGAACTTGCCTACCGCCCTTGCGTTGCTGCATGCCGCTTGTTCCGGCAACTGCCTGATCCTCAGAGCCCCCCCCCCCTCCCCTCCAGGGAACTACTATCCCCAGTCTGTACATGTGTATGCTCCCCTGAGATTGGAACGGATGGTCCGGCTTCCTCCTGATCCTTGCCTCCGGAGGCACTGGCACTGGCAGCTTCAGGGCGTGCAGCCCCAGTTGGTGCTGCATCATCTGAAAGCAGGGAGGTGGAAGAGTGGCTTTAGCAAAAGGACAGGTTGGCGGAAAGGCATGGCAGATTGCGGCACACTGAGGAAGCATGCTGGCGGGGGGACCAAGTGGAAGGAGACAGCTGCAAAAGGTGAGAGCCTTACCCTCGCTGTCGAGAATGGGGTCGGCAGCTGCAATGCTAACAGGACCAGACAGACGTCCTCCAAGAATCTGGTGCACTCTCTCCTCGAGATCCGTGAGAGTGACCACTTGTGGAGGTGCGCCACCGGTTCGATGCTGCTCCTTTCGCATCGTCGCCAGCTTGGACTGCAGGGGAAAGAAGGGGAAGTTCTGTAACATGATGCCTTGAGAGATCATCTCATGCCCCCCATGGTGCAAGAGCCCTTACATGATGCCTTGAGAGATCATCTCATGCCCCCCATGGTGCAAGAGCCCTTACATGAGGCCTTGAGAGATCATCTCATGCCCTCCATGGTGCAAGGGCCCTTACATGATGCCTTGAGAGATCATCTCATGCCCCCCATGGTGCAAGGGCCCTTACATGATGCCTTGAGAGATCATCTCATGCCCCCCATGGTGCAAGGGCCCTTACATGTGGCCTTGAGTGAAATGTCCATGTGTGTGCCCAGAAAGGGCCATGGGTGCTTGCTGACAGATGGCCATTGGGGCATCATGGCAACAGGGTCCTCGAAGTTAGGTGCAGATGGAGGGAATCCGAAGTTTGCATAACCAACACTCACCCTAACGACCCGAGTGAGGTCGTTGAATTTCTTCCTGCACTGAACAGGGGTCCTGGTCGCCATGCTGTTGGAGTTGACCCTCTGAGAAACCTCCCTCCAAGATCGCCGGTAAGCCTTTCGATTCGGCCTCTTGCCATTGTCAGGATACAGAACATCTCGACGGCGCTCAACTGCAGACACCAACTGGTCCAGAGCCTCAGTGCTGAAGCGCTCTGCTCCCTGTCTCACCTTCTCCATCCTCACCAAGTTTATTGTGCCAGAGAAGGGCGAACGCCGATTCTGAGGCCTACAGGGCGTTGAGTGTAGCAGCTCAGGCTGACTGACCCACCCCTTTAAGAGCCGGCCGGCGCCTGGATGTCTCGTGGTTTCCGGTAATTGAGATCACCTGCGCTGCGCCTGTCCGCGCCGATATTGGGTAGCGCCTGAACTTTTCCGCCTTAGGAGCCCCGTGCAACGTCTGAGTTCGCGCCTCAATCCCCTTTGGGGGCGATGCAACCCAATATCTCGCCAGGCAGCGATAAGTTTCGTCTGGCTATAAACTTTGCGCAGCGCCAGTTCTAACGCCTCAAGCGGGGCTATACCCAATTTCTAGGCCCATGTTTCTAGTGTGACTGCATGAAAGGTGTTCTAGGGTGTGTCGCCTGATTGGCTGCACCCATCTAAATGCCACCAACAGCTTCAGCTGGCCCCAGTACACCCAATGACCTTGGGGAACTATCCTTTTGGTGTCTGGGTCAGCAGTGAGGGAAATGCAATGCTGTGGCAGCTGCAGCAGGGACACCTGCAACTGCAATAGTTGTCATGGTTTAGTGAGCTTATTTTGTGATGGCCGTTTGAGTGGACCTGCTTTCTTTGGCAGTGTAGCAGTGAATATGTATCTGTGTCCCTGGTGTTCTAGAGGCATTTATGTGAAACATAGAAGATAGGAGCAGGAGTAGGCCATTCGGACCCTCGAGCCTGTTCTGCCATTTAATGAGATCATGGCTCATCATCCAAATTCAGTACCCTGTCCCTGCTTTCTCCCCATATCCCTTTATCCCTTTAGCCTTAAGAAATATATCTAACTCCTTCTTGAATATATTTAATGATTTGGCCTCAACTGCCTTCTGTGGAAGAGAATTCCACAGGTTCACCACTCTCTGGGTGAAGAAATTCCTCCTCATCTCTGTCCTAAATGGCTTACCCCTTATCCTTAGACTGTGACCCCTGGTTCTGGACTCTCCCACCATCGGGAACATCCTTCCTGCATCTAGTCTGTCTAGTCCTGTTAGAATTTTATAAGTTTCAATGAGATCCCCTCTCATTCTTCTAAACTCTAGCAAATATAAGCCCAATTGACCCAATCTCTCCTCATACGTCATTCCTGCCATCCTAGGTATCAGTCTGGTGAATCTTCGCTGCACTCCCTCCATGGCAAGAACATCCTTCCTCAGATAAGGCGACCAAACTGCACACAATACTCAAGGTGTGGTCTCACCAAGGCCCTGTACAACTGCAGCAAGACATCCTTGCTACTGTACTCGAATCCTCTCGCTATGAAGGCCAACATACCATTTGCCTTCTTAACCGCCTGCTGCACCTGCATGCGTACCTTCAGCGACTGGTGCACAAGGACACCCAGGTCTCGTTGCACTTCCCCTTTTCCCAATCTATTGCCGTTCAGATAACAAGCTGCCTTCCTGTTTTTGCCACCAAAGTGGATAACCTTGCATCTATCCACATTATACTGCATCTGCCATGCATCTGCCCAATCACCCAACCTGTCCAAATCATACTGGAGTTTCTCTGCATCCTCCTCACAGCACACACGCCCACCCAGCTTTGTGTCATCTGCAAACTTGGAGATATTACATCTAGTTCCCTCGTCTAGATCATTAATATATATTGTGAATAACTGGGGTTCTAGCACCGATCCCTCCGGTACCCTACTAGTCACTGCCTGCCACTCGGAAAAAGGCCTGTTTATTCCAACTCTTTGCTTCCTGTCTGCCAACCAGTTCTCTATCCAAGTCAGTGCCTTACCCCCAATCCCATGTGCTTTAACTTTGCATGCTAATCTCTTATTGAAATAAAGAGTAGATTGCCTTTCAAAAGCTAGGCTTTATTAACCTTAAAAAACCAGCAAGTACATGCTGAGCACCCAGTCTCAACCAAACTGTAGAAAACTGAATTTAAGATGGCCACCACAGGTCACATGGAATCAACTAACCAATAAGTTTACAGCATATATCTCAAGGCAGGAAAACAGGCAACCAATTACAATGCTTCTTATAAAACAAGAATAATCACCACATTCACCCCTCCTTTTAAAATATACTTCAACCTAGGTAGCCTTTACAGTTTACAATTAGTTATTTATGACTAGAGCAATACATGTATAATGCCTTCAACAATTTTAAAATTTTACTATTAAATTATTAATTATTTTAAAAGTCCATTTTTAATCGGTTGACCGGATATCTTGTTCGTGTCGACCTTCTTAGCCTTGGTGGAGTTCCTTGCCCTCCCACATCAGGAGACACAGAAATATCTTCTGCAGGGAGGCTATCAATATCCCGATTATCAACGGTTTCCGGATTGGAAGTCCCATTAGAAGGTAGACTGGGAGGGTCATGAACATCCATCGGGGGCAGACTAAGAGAATTGTAAGTGTCTGCAATAGGATTGGAAATGTTCATAGTATCTGTGACGACATCAACATTATCTGAATTATGGCTATTATTAATGTCCTCAGGAGAGGGCTGGCCACCACAAGGAGCTAAGTCTTTAACTGAAACCGTACTTTCTTTCCCATCTTGGAATTGAATGTGAGCATATTGGGAATTTGCCTCCAATAGCTCCGCCTCCTCCACTAAAGGATCATACTTTGACAGTCTAACATGGCGTCGGAGCAGCACAGGTCCCTGCATAGTAAGCCATGAAGGTACCGAATATCCCGCAGTGGATCTCCGCGGATAGTTGAAGAGCCTTTCATGGGGGTCACATTAATAGCCGTTGAAAGCAATGATCTAATGGAATGCAGGGCATCAGGCAGTACCATTTCCCACTGTGTATTCTTAAGGTTCCAGGATGTCAAAGCCAACATAACTGCCTTCCAGATCACCCCATTGTATCATCCGCACTGTCCATTACCCTGGGGATTATACGGGGTAGTTCTGCTAGTAGAAATTCCCCAACTCTGGAGGTATTCCTTCAACTGGGAAGACATAAAAGAACTTCCCTGATCTGAATGGATATACGCAGGCATCCCAAAGATGACAAAAAGCTGAGTCAGACATTTAATAACTGTAGCAGCTGATACATCTGCACAAGGAAAAGCAAAAGGGAACCTTGAAAACTCATCCACAACAGTAAATATATATCGATTCTGAGTCGTTGAAGGAAGAGGCCCCTTAAAATCAATGCTCAGGCGTTCAAAGGGAGAAGTAGCCTTTATAAGATGAGCTCGTTGAGGCTTAAAGAAATTCAGTTTTCACCGGGTGCAGACAGAGCATGACGAAGTCATCCGCTTGACGTCTTCAACTGAAAAGGGCAAATTCTTACTGCGTACGAAGTGTATCATCCTCGTTAACACCAGGATGGCACAAAGCATTATGAAGATTAATAAGCGTATCTCCGTGAAGCACAGAACAATAAGCCCTCGACAGCGCATCAGCGGCAACATTATCCTTCCCCGGACGATAGACTATATCAAAATGGTAGCATGCCAACTCGATCCACCACCTCATTATTTTATCATTCTTAATCTTTCCGAAATGTTTGACATCAAACATGATGGACACAGATTTTTGGTCAGTTACTAACGTAAAATGTCGCCCAGATAAATAATGTCTCCTTTTACGCAGTGCTTCTACTATTGCGTACGCCTCTTTCTCTATTGATGAATGTCTCTGCTCGCTATTGCTCAGAGTACGTGAGAAAAAGGCCACAGGTCTTCCATTTTGGTTCAGGGTAGCCCCAATTGCAAAATCGGAAGCGTCCGTCTCAATCACAAAGGGAACCTGCTCATCAATAGAATGCACAACTGCTCCAAGGATATCCTTTTTAAGATTATCAAAACACGTCCTGGCCTCCCATGATAGAGGATATGTCGTAACCCGAATAAGGGGCCGGATCTTCTGCGAGAAGTTTGCAATCCAATTAGAATAATAAGAAAACTGTCCAACAACTCGTTGCAAGGCCTTAGAATTGGTAGGGCAAGGTAAATCAATCAGTGGTCGCAGCCATTCTGGATCTGGTTTAATCTTGTTTCCCGAGATAATATACCCCAGTAAATTTACCTCGGTGGTCGAAAAGATACACTTCTCTTTATTGAAAGTTAAGCCAACTTTTTCCGCAACTTGAAGGAATCTTTCTAGATTAAAATCGTGCTCCACCCTTGATTTGCCACACACCGTGATGTCATCTAAATACGAGAAGGTGTCAGAGAGAGAGTTATCACTTATAAAAGCATCCATTGCCCGTTGAAAACAGGCGACACCGTTAGTAACGTCGAATGGTACTCGGCAAAACTGGTACAGCTTTCCGCCAGCTTCAAAGGCCGTATATGGTTTGTCCCTCTTAGCGATAGGAATCTGATGATAAGCACTCTTTAGGTCAATAGTGCTAAAAACCTTATATTGAGATACTTTATTGATAAGCTCATCAATCTTAGGCAGGGGGTACGCATTTAATTGAGTATACCTGTTAATAGTTTGAGAGTAGTCTATCACCATTCGCTTCTTATGTCTCTCATTAGTGGTGACAACTACCTGTGCCCGCCAGGGTGAAAAACTAGGTTCAATGATTCCTTTCGATAAAAGATGTTGAACTTCAGAATTAATAAATTCTTTATCCTGACTGCTATACCTTCTTGACTTGGTAGCAATTGGCTTACAGTCTGGCATCAAATTGGAAAAAAGTGATAATGGAGAAATGAATAAAGAAGTTAATCCACAAATAGACAAAGGTGGCTTGGTTCCTCCGAAAGAAAGACTGAGGGACTCATGTAATTGAAGCACATCATGCCCAATCAAAATGTCCGCACAGAGATTAGGCAGAAAGGATAGGCGTATATCAGTATACGTATTACCTAGGAGAATTAATTTCACAAGGCAACAACCAGCTACTTGTGAGGTGAGAGTCGTCTGAGCCATACACACCTGATAGGAAACAGGCGAAATTTTCAAACGCTTTTCCCTCACAAACTGAAGACTTATAAAGCTCTCAGTACTGCCCGTATCTATAAGGGCCTTCACTTCTAACCCATTAAATTGGGCCATAACTATAGCTTTGTTTAGGCCATGGGAAAAGGCGGCAGAAACTGATGCAATAAACGCCCTATCTAAAGGCTGAATGGTCGCAGAGGAGGCAACCGATTTGCAAACACGTGCGTAATGACCTCCCTTGCCGCATTTACTACACACAGCCTCCCGGGCAGGGCATTTCAGACGGGGGTGCCGGGCGTTCCCGCAAAAATAACACTTCTGAATCCTAGAGGCAACAGCTGCCGAAGTAGAAACTGTTTCGGAATCTGATAGACCACTCCTATTAAATCCACATAATTCCCTTTCATCCGGAACTGCCGAAACCACGGTCGCAGGCCGATCAAAAAGAGCATAAGAATCCAAACTTCTCTGAGCCAAATCCAATGTAGAGGCTTGCTCAAAAGCACTCTTAAGATCCAAGATCTTATTTTCTAATAACCGCTGATGAATTGATCTAGACAGTAATCCATTAATAAATGCATCCCGTACCGACTCTTCCTTATGTTCTTCTGCAAACACGGCCTTATAATTACAGTTAGCACCAAGGCGCCGGAGTGCTTGTAAATAAGCATCCAAGGATTCTCCCGCCTGCTGCCTACGGGCAGATAAAAGGTGACGTGCAAATACCTCATTTTTGGGTTTAACAAAAAAAATTTCCACGTAGCAATAGCCAATTCATAAGTTTCACAATCCAAAATATACTTATACACATCCGGAGCAATGTAGTTGATTAGTATATCCAACTTATTTAGAGATTGCTGATCCAACACACCCAAAAAGTTTTTAAATGTACGATACCAATGTTTCCATTGATCATCCACTCCTGCAGAATTAGGGTCAGCATTAAATCGTTCCGGTCGAAGATATCGTTCCATTATAGCAAAATGTTGACAAATTGAAATAAAGAGTAGATTGCCTTTCAAAAGCTAGGCTTTATTAACCTTAAAAAACCAGCAAGTACATGTTGAGCACCCAGTCTCAACCAAACTGTAGAAAACTGAATTTAAGATGGCCACCACAGGTCACATGGAATCAACTAACCAATAAGTTTACAGCATATATCTCAAGGCAGGAAAACAGGCAACCAATTACAATGCTTCTTATAAAACAAGAATAATCACCACACTTATGCAGGACCTTATCGAAAGCCTTCTGAAAGTCCAAATACATCAGATCCACTGGTTCTCCCTTATCTATTCTACCAGTTACATCCTCAAAAAATTCCAGTAGATTAGTCAAGCATGATTTACCTTTTGTAAATCCATGTTGACTTTGTTTGATCCTGTCACTGTTTTCCAAGTGCTCTGCTATTACATCTTTTATAATGGACTCTAGCATTTTCCCCACTACCGATGTCAGGCTTACCGAACTATAATTCCCCATTTCCTCTCTACCACCTTTTTTAAATAGTGGGGTTACATTAGCTATCCTCCAATCCATGATAACTGTGCCAGAGTCTATAGAATTTTGGAAGATGACCAGCAATGCATCTATTACTTCTAGGGCCACTTCCTTAATACCCTAGGATGTAGATTATCAGGCCCTGGGAATTTATTGGCCTTCAATCCCATCAATGTTCCTAACACCATTTCCCTACAAATACTGATTTCTTTCAGTTCCTCCCTCTCATTAGACCCTATGTTATCCGACATCTCTGGGAGGTTATTTGTGTCCTCCTTTGTGAAGACAGAACCAAAGTATGTATTTAATTGGTCTGCCATGTCTTTGTTCCCCATTATAAATTGCCCTGGTTCTGACTGCAAGGGATAATGCTTTATCACCTGATGAAGAATATGCGTACTTTGCGCTTGGTGGTCAATGTATATCCAGGGGCTATGAGGAAAGAACGGGGGGAGTGGGACTGACTGGATAGCTCTTTAAAAGAGCCGGCACAGGCATGATGGGCCGAATGGGCTCCTTCTGTGCTTTAAGATTCTATGAAGTCTCTGGAAATTTATTGGTGTGTTCCAGAGGCGACTTAATTGATCTAATTGAACACGCTAAATGGCGTACTCCAATTCCTATGTTCCTAGATTTGCTCTTATATCTAATTTGAACTGTGCGTATGTAAATTCCAATCATTGGTCTCTGTGAGACCTTGATTTTTATAGAACCTCATATGTAGAACTTTTTAATACATGAAAGAAATAAGAGCTACTAAGCATTTTGATTGGTTCTTTTATGTATGAAAATTTCCATATCTCTATCCTTCTCCAATTCTACCAGAAAGCAGCATACAAAATTACAAGCTTGCACAAATCTTTTTAAAACTTTGGATTGTATTGGAAAAGACTCTTCCGGACAAGGGTGGATTTTCTCTGAAGAAGTCAGTGTTTAATTTTTTTTTTCTCTCCCTCTTTGAGAAGAGATGCAATTGTCCGGTGGCAAGAAGCGCCCTTTTAAGTTGATGTCAAAGCAATTTTCCTTTGTAGGCAAACATTTGATCTTTATGGAAAATCCATTAAGGCATTAAATCTAGAGATAGGATCAAGAAGTCCATTTTGGAAGAGTCACTGTACCACAGATCAGTGTCTACAAAAGGGAAAACGTGTCTCAGGAGCCACATAGATTGTGTTGGTTTTGATTTTTTGTTGTCAACTATTGGCAAAATGAAAATCATTTGACTGATAGTGTTGGTATTGAATGGTCTGCTATATGTAATTGTACAGTCATTGAAATAACCCAGATAAAATGAAAGAAAATGAACGAAAGTTAAATTACTGAACTAAAAAAAAAATCCGTAAAATATTTATTTGAAGACAAAATTGACTGTATAGAGAACTCTAACCAAAATCAGATGCAAGTCTTTTAGTGTTGTATATGTGAGAAGCACAAGGGACAAGCTCTGCTTGTTTGTTTATGTTTTATTCATATTCTAATTTGCAAGTAACCTTTATATCAGAGTTCGTAAATGACTCACTGCCCTGAAGTTTGTTATGTCTAATAATCATCACATTCAGTTCTCAAAAGAGTTACCTCCGGTGTGCCTGAAATGCACATTTAAAGAATGCAAATCACTTTGAGGTGTGGGTTTGCTCGCATTTCTCTTAATGATGTGGAAGCTTAACATGATTTGCTCCTGGTACTTCCAAAATAACTTCCTTAGAATGTGAAAACAATAGCAAATAACAGTAAGGATTGAACTGCTTGAGTGCACCTGACATATTCTCTGCCATTATGAGGCAGCTGAGTGTATTAGTGTGTTGGTATTTTAAGACTGGTAAATGATCCTTTCCTTGAAAGGGGCTCAGTGAGATTCACCATTGCAGTGATATTATCACTTGTAAAGTACAAAGTAGCTTATACATAAAATATTGCTTTCTTTTAGAAAATAGTCATGAAAATTAAAGCTGTTTTGAAGCAACACACAATCAAAATACAGAAAATCCAAATAAAACAACAAACCAAGGAATGACTACTTCATTGAATTAGTGCTTGGACCCCATTTCTAATCTATGCAAATGACCTAGATAACAAACCAACTAAAGGCTGGTTAAAACAGAAAATGCTGGAAAAACTCAGCAGGCCAGGCAACATCCGTGGAGAGAAAATAGAGTCAACGTTTCGGGTGAAAACCCTTTGTCAAGACACATTTTCCCTACACGGATGTTGCCTGGCCTGCTGAGTTTTTCCAGCATTTTCTGTTGTTATTTCGGATTTCCAGCATCTGCAGTATTTTGCTAAAGTCTCGTTAACGTAGCTCATAATACACCAATAGAGAAAGCAATAGAGACAGGGGTCGCAACCAAAGGTTTGCAAAAGAATTTACATTGGTTGTGTAATTGGATGGACACACAGCTTGGAAACGTGAAATGTGAAAAAATGTAGCACTGAATCTACATTAAAATAGCAAATAACATGCATTCCCAGCTGGGTGGGGCGGTGAGTAGTGATAGCTTCCATTTGAAATATGTGGGAGCTACATTTTAATACTTAAATAATGTGGAAGGATCATTCTGAGGCCTTTCACCTCTCTTTCTTCCAGTAACACTGGGGTAGATTTTCATGTGTCCGATTCCATTGGATGGGCAGAGAGCTCACACAATACCCATGTGAGCCCGTCTGGTGGAAATGGTCATAGAGTCATGGGGCTCGATTTTGCTAGGCCCAAGGAGGCAGGATTGGAGGCGTGTGAGGTGGTAAAATCGCAAAAAATGGCGGGCGGTCCCGATCGCAACTCCATCCCGCCTCCGAGCCATTTTCCCAAATGCGTGTTTTCTGACCTCGTTTCCATCCCGCCTCCAAGAGGTGGGATAGGCCCTTAACAACCAGTTAGGTGCGTCTATAATCCCATTTTGAGAGGCCTTTCTGATTTTACCACTTTTCCCACGTCCTGCACATCTGCTCTGGAACACGCCAGTGAATCCTGGCGGCCTCACAAGTGGACTGCTTACTAACAGCTGCAGCTCCACCATTAAAAAAGGAGTTTTCAGCAATCATCATTTGCAGGTGGCAGAACTTTGTTGTCTCAGGTCTGGGGGAACTTTTAGCAGGCATACTCATTGTTGTGGAAGTTTGGAGCCTGACACCCATCTCTAGTGTGACCTCCTGGGAAACCCCTCTCACCACCTTGACTGAGCTCTTCCTCAACTGAGGCATATACCAGAAGCATGGGAACCATTTATTTCCTTTCCTCCTGGACATCAGATTTGGACGAAGACCAGCCGTGGCAGCAGCAGAACCATGAACAACAGCAGCACCAACAGCAGCAGCAACAACAGGAGCGCCAAGCTGCTGCTCACCCACCTGAAGCTGCACAGGCCAGAAGGTGCCAGTGCGCGACCACATTGCTGCCCGGGATGCAAGGGATGCACTCATCTTGGCCAGATTTGCTTAGCCTGCACAATCAAACACTTTTGCTTCGCACCTTCTTATCAGGCCATCGACAATGGCCAAGAACCTGCGGATTCCTATCACTCTGACCACCATACTGACAATGGCAAGTCGCCCTAAGCCCTCAATATGGAAGTCCCATTTGCGAAATGACACACACAACAATTGCAACAGTTTGCCATCAGAATTTCTTATGACAATAAGCAACTGATGACTTTTCAAAATTAAACACATTACACCCAAGTGACTACCCTTGTGACTACTTGTGCATTATCTTCCTCTTACGCGTGCTCCTACATGGTTCTTCCCCTGTGGCTTCAGCAGATGTGGAGGCCCCTTGCTCACTTTCTTGCTGCTCCTGTCTCGACACCTTTGGCGGGCGTCCTCTGGGGTTGTGAACCTGTGAGGGCTCGGCAACAGTCTGCTGCTCCTGCGGCTGTGCAGGGGTTGAGACGCCGATCTCAGTTGGGTGGGGACTTGGGTGGGGCTTTGACCGAGGGCTCTGCAGTGGCATGGTCGTGTGAGCGCTTGGAGAGGAGCCCCCCACTTCCTTGTTGTATGCCACCAACGTCCCTCTCATGGGTCAGCCCCACTTCAGAGCTAGCAAGTGGCTGGACAGCACCTTGCTGCACTGCAGGGGGGCCATGAGGACCTGTTTCTGCACTGGAAGTCCTACTCCAGAGGACTTGCATGAAGGTCTGGTTTGTTTGCTCAATAGCTGACCATCGCTCCTCAAGAGATGTCAGTCTATTCTGAACAATTACCATGTTTTCCATACACTGGCGACTAAACTCCTCCATGGACGTAGCCATCGTCTCCTCTACCGTAGCCATCCTCTCCTCTATGGTAGCCAGCCTTACCATGGAGATAGCCATCCTTTCCAAGGAGGTTGCCATCCTTTCTGTGGGGATGCATTCATGCGCCAACGCCTCCACAAAGGCTCTGCTCATGTTAGCGATGGACTCCTCCATTCGCTCCACACTCGCAGCGACCCTGGAGACAAAACCTGCCAGAGACTCCTGCACCTGTTCCTGGAGTTCCAGCACCGCTCTCCTTCTGGATGGACTCTGAGGCACAGGGTTGACATGCAGCAGAGCCGAGCTGGGAGCGTCCTCTCCACTGTGACGAGGACTCTCCACTGCTGTCCCTGTCTCCACCATCTGCTGATGCTCACTTGTGAGCTGCAATACACCAGGTGAGAACTCTATTCTATGTCCCAAAGGTCCCACCAAGGTGTGAGTGACTGTGCTGGTGCAGGGTGCACTTAATTCTGCTGACGCTGCGCCCTCAGAGGTTGCCAGCTTCCTCTGAGGAGTCTGGAAGCTCAGGCTCTTCCTCCTGGACAGTGGGGATGGGGGCTGTCGATGCTCCTATGGGGGAGTAAAGGAAAGAGTTAGAGATGTGAGGTCAAGGTTACATGCACATTGAATAGTGCAGATGATCATAAGTCAATCTGTTAGAGCATCAGAATCATTATCAGTCACTCATGCAATGTCAATGAGAGAGATGCCAAACTATTCTGTCACCAGCTTGCTGTGATGTACCCGCCAGTCCATTCCCCACTTGGGAATCCTCCTCGATCCCGGCAATTTCCAGGGCCACCTCCTCTGAGGTGGTGAGCTGGGCTACTCAGGGAGATCCTCCTCCTATCCTCGCTCTTTCCCTCTTATTGTGGGCTCTCTTTTCCTGCAATGAGGGACACAAGTGGAGTTTGAGTGAGAATGAAGGAGTGAGTGTAGAGAATCCATAGCATAGATGCTGAGAAGGAGACAAAAGGCCCTCCCTGTGCGTTGTAAGTTGTTGTCATTGCATCATAGTGATAGGGAGTGTGAGGGCTGCAAGGTCGAATAGTTAAGTTCAACGTGACCATAGAGAGGGAATGGGTAAGGGTGCAGGGGTGTCAGTGTCAAGTGGGATGTGGAGGAAGAGGTTGACAAAGCAGAGTGCTGGTGAGGAGAGGCGATGGGGATGAGACTGAGGGTGATGAGAAAGTCATACTCACTTTTCCTGTGCTAAGAAGGTCATGAAACCTCTTCCTGCACTGCAGCCAGGTTCAGCGGCACATAGAGATGGCATTGACCTCCTGAGCCACTTGCAGCCACACAGCTTCAGTCTGTTGTGGTGGCTTTTTTCTCCCTGAGGATCTTGCTCCCTGCACCAGAGCTTGGAGGGAGGGCTCATCAAAGCGAGGTGCACACTTTTGCTTGCTGGTGGACATGGTCGGTAAATGAAGTCCTTCATACAATGTCCAAAGCGTTTCCAATCTCCAGAAGAAGCAAGGCTGCTTGCAGGCCTTAAATCCAGCAGCACTGACGACGTCATCGGAGGAGACTTTCAGGATGGAAAGACTAATTGGGCCAGGGGTTCCCACACGCTGGGATTCAAGTGCCCAATTAGGGGAAAAATCGCACTTTTTTCTCACTTCACTTTATTTCCGGTCCATCTTTGTCCTTTTCCATTACTACCTTAAATCTCACCGAATTATGGTCACTGTCACCAAAATGCTCTCCTACTAACACTTCTACCACTTGCCTGGCTACATTCCCTAGAATTAGGTCCAGTACCGCCCCCTCTCTTCTAGGACTTTCTACATGCTGGCTCAAAAAGCTTTCCTGGATGCACTTTAAGAATTCCGCACCCTCTAAGCCTTTCACACTCTGACTATCCCAGTTAATATTGGGGAAGTTGAAATCCCCTACTATTATTACCTTATTATTTCTACACTTCTCTAAGGTTTGCCTACATATCTGTTCCTCTATCTCCCCCTGACTGTTTGGGGGCCTATAGTACACTCCCAGCAAAGTGCTTGCCCCCTTTTTGTTTTTAAATTCTACCCATATGGCCTCATTAGAGGAACCTGCTAAGATATCATCCCTCCTTACAGCAGTAATTGACTCCTTGATTAATATTGCGACACCCCCTCCTCTTTTACACACCTCTGAGGCTCAATTGCAGAACAATCTGATTTGTAGGTCAACTTCAGCCCTCATTGATAAGACCATTGGAGTCCTCAAGTAAAGTCCAGATACCTGGACAGGTCTGACGGCTTCCTGCAATATAGCCCAGAAAGGGTATCTCCTATGATTGCGGTTTGCTGTATGCTGCATACAAGTGGTACCCTAACCTAACATGGAAATTGAATAGATTGGGCACTTGATCTTAGACTTCCACAGAAAGCAACATTTTCCAAGACAACTAAGGAGACTGGGCAGATCGATCACATAAGAACACAATGGAGGGTGGATATACACAGTCTCACTGGGATGTCAAAGGGATTGGAAGCATGCTATATTACAAACTATAACAACAGCTAATTCCAACATGATTAGATGATAGTATTCTCCGATATAGTTCCTCACAACAAGTTATATCCCCACACTGTTGATGCTCTTTCAGATCCCACTGATAATATTGTACGGTTGAATAGCAAATATTATCAGTATCAAAGCTAAAAAAAAAAATTAGCATGGAATTATTAATGGGTTTCTGAAATCTACACACTTAGCAACCACATTGCATTATATTTCAGTGTCTCTACACAAACTTTATAAACCCAAATATTTATCACAGACAAATTCCTGAGATGCCTATCCTGTGCTTGTAACAAGATGCAAGTATGTGGGACACTCTTTAAAACCTACATCTTTGACCAATTTCACCTGTCCTAGGTGCCAGATTTTGTGGCTCAGTGTCAAATTTTGTTTAGTAATGCTCCTGTGAAGCCCCCTGGGATATTTTACTACATTTAAAGGTGCTATATAAATGCAAGTTGTTGTTGTTTTTATCAAAGATAATGATAAATATCTAAAGGCTCCCCTCCAAATTTGTCATGGGAAACTCACGAAATATGGCAGAATGTTGACTTTTCTATTACCTTAGCATCACAGATTAAAACATGAAAAAAACTCTAGGGGTTAAAATTCAACCTTGGCAGGGGCGCAAAGCAGGAAGTACCGGATCAGCTACCTGTAATATGTCCCGCTCGATAATCCTTTCTTCTTCTTAGGCAGTCCCTCGGAACCGAGGATGACTTGCTTCCACACTAAAAATGGGTTCTCAGGTGACTGATGAGTCCAATGCAGGACCTACAGTCTCTGTCACAGGTGGGGCAGACGGTGGTTGAAGGGGCGGGTGGGTGGGGTGCTTGGGTTGATGTGCGCTCCTTCCGCTCTTTGCACTTGGCTTCTGCTTGCTCCTGGCGAAAAGACTCGGGCTGTTTGGCGCCTTCCCGGATGTTTCTCCTCCACTTTGTGCGGTCTTGGGCCAGGGATTCCCAGGTGTCGGTGGGGATGTTACACTTTTTCAAGGAGGCTTTGAGGGTGTCCTTGAAGCGTTTCCTCTGCCCACCTGGGGCTTTCTTGCCGTGTCGTTGCTCCGAGTAGGGCGCTTGTTTTGGGAGTCTCCTATCAGGCATGCGGACGATGTGACCCGTCCATCGGAGCTAATCGAGCGTGGTCAGAGCTTCGATGCTGGGGATGTTGGCCTGAGTAAGAACACATACGTTGGTGCGCCTATCCTCCCAATGGATTTGCAGGATCTTGCGGAGGTAGCGTTGGTGGTACCTCTCCAGTGCTTTGAGGTGCCTGCTGCACATGGTCCATGGGGGAGGGGCGAGGTCGAGGCCCAGGGGCGAGGACGGGGCCCAGAAGCGAGGTCGGGGCCCAGGAGCGAGGTTGGGACCCAGGAGTGAGGACGAGGCCCAGGAGCGAGGACGAGGCGCAGGAGCGCGGATGGGACCCAGGAGCAAGGATGAGGCCCAGGAGTGAGGACGAGGCGCAGAAGCGAGGACGAGACTCAGGAGCGAGGACGAGGCCCAGGAGCGAGGACGAGGCCCAGGAGCGAGGACGAGGCCCAGGAGCGAGGACGAGGCCCAGGAGCAAGGACGAGACTCAGGAGCGAGGACGAGGCCCAGGAGTGGCGCAGCGTGGACCAGCAGTGGGGTCGGGAGGACCACACTGTAGCCTATGAAACCCAGGCAAAGAGGACCTGCGGGAAGGAGGGAGGAGGACAGTAGGAGTATGTTTGTGTGTGTGTGCTGGGCCGTTGTAGCAGAGCCTGGTCTCCAATCATCTTAGATCCCCTTGCCATTGGACCAAGACCTTGCTCTGTCAAGCCCGTGTGGTGGCTGGTGTGCAATGGCCACCCCACGATAAAATAATTCATGCACAGGCATCTTCCACCTTTTAAAATGAAGTTCGGGACCTGGAACGTCAGGACCCTCATGGGCAACCCCAATAGTGACAGACCGGAACGCCGTAATGCTATCGTTGTCCGGGAGCTCAGACGTTTCGACATTGACTTCACCGCCCTAAGCGGGACCCGGCGGGCAGGGGAAGGCCAGCTCAAGGAGCAAGGTGGTGGTTACACCTTCTTCTGGAAAGAATGCTGCCTCCATGGGGTCGGCTTCGCTATAAAAAATGAGCTAGTTGAACATCTCAGAGACTCCCCTTGTGGAATAAACGAGTGCCTCATGACTCTTCGGCTCACCCTAACCCAGAACCAGTGCGCTACGGTCATCAGTGCGTACGCCCCAACACTGGAAGCCACAGACGAGACCAAAGAGTAATTGTACTCCAGCCTCGAACAATCCCTGTCCTGAGTCCCAATGGTCGACAAGCTGATCCTTCAACGCCAGAGTTGAAAAGGACACAGACCTCTGGGGAGGTGTGATCGGCAGAGAGGAGGTAGGGAATGCCAGCTCCAACGGTACCCTCCTCCTGACAAAATGCTTAGAACATGGCCTTGTCATAACCAACACCTTGTTCCGTCAGAAAGACAAGTACAAGGCTTCATGGCAACACCCTTGCTCCAAGCACTGACATCTGCTGGACTACGTCATCGTCCGAGCGAGGGACCACAAGGACGTCCGCATCACCCGCGCCATGACAGGAGCTGACGACTGCTGGACAGACCACCGCCTAATCCACTCTGTCATCTCCATCAACGTAGCCCCAAAACAACGGCGGCATCAGAAGCAATGTCGCAGGAAAATCAATGCTGGAACACTCAAAGACCCTGATAAGAAAGCCCGATTCAGCCTGTGCCTCACAAACAACCTGACGACTCCCAGTGATTCAGAGACACAGAGGGGTCGATTTTCCTGGAGCCGTCAGGCGGGGTTTCAGGCGTGTGGGGGGGGCGGGGGGGAGTGAAATCCCGAATTCGGGGGTCCCGACACCATCCCGCCCAAAACCCCGCTCCACGCAAGTTTCAGAGGCAGCAGGGTACCCGCCCCGCACTGGGACCCGCCGACCTGAGGCGGGAAGGGATTAGTGCCAATTAACTGCCTGTTAACAGGTAGTTAACAGGCAGATTTTAGCCTAATCCCTATTTTGAGGGGTGTCGTGTGGGATTCCCGATGGCTCCAAACCACGCCAGGTTAGAGCAGGCGGGCCGTCGGGTTGAAGGAGTTGGAGGGGTCGCGATGTCAGTGTTCAGGTGAGTGATGGGTGCATGAGTGTAAAGGTAAGTGTGTTTGGTGTGTCTAAAGTGTGTAAAGAAAAGTGTGTAAAGAACTTTTACTTACCTGTACTTACCTTAACAGCCTTTCTTCCTGTAGGCGTCGGGAGCGCATCACTCAGCCGGCACTTAAAGCTGAATGGCTGCGATCTGTGAAAAGTGACAGCCTTCAGCTTTGAGTGCTGCTGAGAGTTCTAACTGAGTCTGTGCAGAAGGACTCGTGTTAGAACTCAGACTGTCAGTGTTTGGCAGCTTCAAACAGCTGTGAAACACTGATATTTCATCTGTCAAGAACTCTTGACAGATGAAATTGCAGTCTGTGATGTCACCTGTTGCCGGGTGGCCCTTAATTGGCCTGCTGAGCCCGCTGGGCGGGCTTAACAAGGTCAATCAAGGGAAAATCGCGCAGATTGGCCGGACGTCGATGTAGGCGGGTCTAAAACCCGAAAGTTGTAGTCCCGCCTTCTTCCCGACAGCTTCGGGAAAATCAACCCCAGAGTGTCTGCAGCGCCTGGTCTGCACTCAAGGCCTCCATAATCAGCACCTGTGAAGAGACGCTCGGTCACTTGACCAGGAAACACCAAGACTGGTTCGATGAGAATGACCAGGAGATCCAGGAGCTAATAAGTCGCAAGCGCAAGGCATTCCTGATCTGGAAACAGCAACAGAACTCGAGAGCAAGAGAGCAGCTCTATAGACGCCTGAAGGCCAAGGTCCAACAAAAGACTCGCGACCTAAAGAACAGATGGTGGGTGGAGAAAGCGCAGGAGATCCAGCAGCTAGCCGACAACCATGACGTGCGTGGATTCTTTAGCGCAGTCAAGGCCACCAACGGCCCAAGCAACCAAAGTCCTACCCCACTGCGGGCCAAGAACGGGGAGGTACTCATCAAGGACAGAGAGGCAGTCAGTGCCCGCTGGAAGGAGCACTTCGAAGATCTCGATAATCCTTTACATTGAAGTCAGTCGGGGTCATTTTAACTTTTGGCAGTGATATAAAATGGATGGTATTGGACCAGCCGTTCTTATACACTCCGCCTGACCTTCAATGTAAAGGACAATTGAGCGGGGTATATAACAGACGGACCAAATGCTACCACCTGCACTGCGACCCTGCTAAAGTTGAAATTTACCCCCACTAAATTGTCACCCAGTTAAAATGGAGCATTGTTCTTGAAGGGACAGGCTGTCTGAGTCAGGCCAAACTTCAGACTTTCCTTTTGTCAGCTCAGTCTGGTTACATAGGTTTTGTCATGATGTGAATCACCAAGATCTCACCTGACTGAACAAACCCATTTGCAAACTGACCTTACAATGTGAGCTCCAGTAATCAATGCAGCAGACTGATTTCACATTTTGCTGATAGATCGATTCAAAAATGAGCTCAAGGTGCCATCACCTGCCTCACTACCAATTTTGGAAAGGGAAGGTTGTAATGGATATTTACTTGAGGTCATGCTACCACAAACCCTTTTTTAAATTATTGGCAAATCAATCATTCAAACAAAGTTACGGGCTTTAAGTTTAAGAGTAAAACTTTTCAATAAAAGGGAGTGTATACTTCTACAATAATTTGCACCGACTGCTGGAACATTATGGGGGCAATTTTCAACTGCAAGCTGCTCGTATCCTGCCTGAAAAGCGGGTGACCGGCAGGAGAAGATCAGTTGAGCACCGTGGACACCCCTTTGACGCCCAAGGTCTGTCTGCTTCAATTCTCAGACAGGCCTTTAAATGGGCACCCAGCACTCCTGCCCAAAACAGGCGGGTGGCTGTTTAAATATGCAAATCATGATCTAGGCCAGTTGTGGGACTCTGATTTCAAATGGGTGGAGCGTGTGCTGTGCCCGCTGGACATCCAGTTGTGCCCAACATTGAGTGACTTAATCAACGGTGTTGTGTATGTACCTTTAAGGGAATAACTGGTCTCAGACTGCAGTACCGGCAGCGACCACCCCTGTATAAAAGGCCCTAGCAGGCTTCTGTAGTTTCAGTTTCCAGGTTGTCTCCATTCAGTAAAGACTTGTTATAATCAACTCCTGCAGTCCGTGTCTCAATTATACACGGACATAATACTGGCGACGAGTAAGAAACGAACTTACCTGCAATTCGGCAGCACCTCAGGCAACGTTATTGAAGGTCGAAGCCAGAAGAAAGAAAAAATAAATAAATAAAATAATCCAAAGAAACTCGAGAACGGGCGTCGACTGTGGGCAAACGCCCTCCAAATCATCGAATTGAAAAGTGCAGGAGAGACTGTCGAGAGCCAGGCTTGGTTCTCCAGTCTGTGGTTTCCCATCTAATCGGGCTGGTGGCAGGTAGTGCACTGATCCTTCCTGGGCTGCGGCGGGCTAGAGCTCGATCGGGTGGCTCTGCAACGGGGCCGGACAGCGAGTCGGGAAGCAAAGAGAGAGTGAGAGAGGGTGGAGCACACAGGGCGCGGCCGGTGCTTCGAAGCCGGGCAGCGTTCGGACCTAAGAAGAGGGAGGGGAGTGTCCCAGAGGGTCCGCTCCACGACGGGAACGGTTCTTCAATTAACGGAGCAAGTATTGAAGCGCAATAGAAAAATAAAAATACCGCGGAGAGCGGCGTTGGCAGCAGCGATCGGGGAGGCGTGAAGACCATAGGGCGTCGCCATTACAGGATAATAAAATAAATATAATCGCCAGCAACAGCGTTGGCAGCAGCGGCAGCGGCGGGAAAGCACAGGAGGCGCCATCTTAACTCGGCGGGGAAGAAGGAAAAGCGCGGGAGGCGCCATTTTGATCCGTCGGGGACGAAGGAAAAGCGCGGGAGGCGCCATCTTAGATTTTCAAGATGCCAAAGACTGGCGATATCACTGCCTTCGATAATGCAATAGAAGACTGGACCACGTATGTGGAAAGAGTCGAGGTATATTGCAAGGCAAACGAAATAGCCGATGAGAAAAAGGCATCGGTATTGCTAAATTTAATGGGTGCAAGAACGTACGGCCTATTGCGGGATCTTATTACTCCAGCCAAACTGAAGGCGAAGAGTTTTAACGAAATTGTTGCTATCCTACAGGAACACCTAAATCCTACACCGCTGCTGATAGCAGAAAGATTTAAATTCCACAGGAGAAATCAGCATAAAAATGAGAGCAATGCTGATTACCTTACAGAACTACGCAAGCTATCAAAGCACTGCCAGTTCGGAGCAGGACTGGCAGATACCTTACGGGACAAATTTGTCTGTGGACTCCTGAGTGAAGGAACCCAGAAGAGGTTACTCTCAGAGAAAGAGCTGACGCTAGATAAGGCTTTCAGCGTGGCAGTATCGTACGAAGCAGCAGCAAGGGGAGCTGCGGAAATACAACAAAAGCCACAGGAATACGGCACCCACGAAATGACACGGGGATTTGCAAAATGTTATCGCTGCGGCAGAACAAACCATGACCAGAAGGACTGCTGGTCCAAGGACAAAATATGCAGGCAATGCGGAAAGATGGGACACATTGCACGAGTTTGCAGGTCTGGGAAGAAGACCAATGACAACAAAAAGGCTACTAGGGAACCGTACAGGAAAGTACAAAAGATGACGGACAGTAGTTCCGAAGACCAGATGAGCGATAGTGAATCCGGGAACAAGAGACTAAGCTGTCTCAAACTTCACAACGTAATCACAAAAGAGGATCACCGAACCATTTGGGTCACCCTCACGATAGTAGGGTCCCAAGTCAAAATAGAATTGGATACAGGAACAGCTCTAACCGTCATGAAACGATGAGACTACGAGCGGCTATTCTCACACATACCCTTGAGAGAGACATCCATTGTCTTGAGGACGTATACGGGGCAAAAAGTATACCCCAGAGGAAAAATAAGGGTGCCTGTCGAATACAACGGCAAGAAAATACGGAAATTGTATCTCTACATTCTGCAAGATGGTGGACCACTGTTATTGGGACATGAATGGATCAGAAAGATAAGTTTAGACTGGCACTCCATTCAGGCTCTGACGGTGGCTGGTAAAAAGGATGACGACGTCACTCCTGGAAGATTGTCAACAATCTTAGCTGACGCCAAAGAGGTATTTCAACAAGAACTGGGCACTCTTAAAGGCGTAACCGCCTCGATAAAAATAGAGGAGAATGCAATTCCCAAGTTTTTCAAAGCAAGACCGGTACCATATGCAATTCACCCAGCCGTCGAGGCAGAGCTGGAGAATCTGGAGAATGCAGGCATGTTGTCTAAGGTAGACTGGAGCGAGTGGGCGACACCCATCGTTCCTGTCATGAAGAAAACGTTAAACAATAAGTCTGAGGAGCCAAGGAAGGTTCACATCTGTGGGGACTTCAAGGTGACAGTGAACCCAGTCCTTCACACAGTACAATATCCTCTTCCAAGGATAGAAGATATCTTCGCCTCACTATCTGAAGGGAAGCGTTTTACAAAAGTTGACCTAGCACAAGCATATTTGGAGCTGGAGGTTGAAGAATCCTCTAGGAAGTATCTCACGATAAACACTCTCAAAGGTCTTTACCAGTATAATCGACTGGTATTCGGAGTTGCATCAGCTCCAGCGATATGGCAAAGAGCGATGGAACATGTCCTGCAAGGGATTCCGGGGACTCAGTGTTACTTGGACGACATCCTAGTGACAGGTGAAGATGACAGTGAACACCTTGCCAACCTAGAGCAGGTGCTCACTAGACTACGGGAACATGGGCTACGAGCCAATCGCCCCAAGTGTGAGTTTTTTAAGAAACGGATATCGTATTGTGGCCACGTGATTGATGAAGAGGGGTTGCATAAGTCCCCTGACAAAATTGAAGCGGTAGTTAAGGCTCCAGCGCCTGAAAATGTGTCGCAACTGAGGTCATTCCTCGGATTGGTGAATTACTACCATAAGTTTTTGCCGAATTTGTCCACAATTCTGCATCCACTGAACGCCCTACTACGAACGGGAGTAGCATGGAAATGGAGCGATGAATGTAAGCGGGCCTTTCAGAAGAGTAAGGACCTAATCACTTCAAGAGAAGTATTGGCTCACTACAACCCATCACTACCGATAAGACTGGCGTGTGATGCGTCTCCCTACGGCATTGGGGCGGTACTGTCACATAAATTCCTTGATGGTTCAGAGAGGCCGATAGCTTTTGCGTCACGCTCGTTAACTTCAGCCGAGCGTAACTATGCCCAGATTGACAGAGAGGCCCTCAGCCTGGTGTGGGGGGTGAAGAAGAAGTTCAATCACTACCTGCACGGTCAGAAATTTACTCTACTAACTGATCATCAACCTCTCGTCTCCATTTTCAACCCTCAGAAGAGCGTACCGATAATGACGGCACAACGGCTACAGAGGTGGTCCCTTTTCCTAGGGGCACACCAATATGACATCGAGTACAAAGGAACTAAACAGCATGGGAATGCTGATGGATTGTCGCGCCTACCGTTGCCGACGGTGGAAGAAGAACTGGCAATGGATCCAGTGGAGTTATTCCACTCGACTATAGTCGAATGTCTCCCTGTGACGAATGCAAACATAGAAAAGGAAACACAAAATGACCCGACACTCTCCTGGGTCTATGATTTAACGGTGAAGGGATGGCCAGCACATGACGAACCACTACTGCCAGCATTCTCGCCGAGAAGAGAACAGCTGTCAGTGTGCAGAGGAACCTTGATGTGTGGATCCAGAGTAGTAATTCCACCCAAATTGAAGGATAGAGTGCTCAATGAGCTTCATGAGGGTCATCTGGGAGGGGTAAAAATGAAGAACTTAGCCAGAGCGTTTGTGTGGTGGCTGGGAATCAATAGAGAAATCGAAGAGATGACCAAGAGCTGTACAGGATGCCAGAAGGTTCAAAACACCCCACCACAAGCCCCTCTACATCCATGGGAGTGGCCCTCATCTCCATGGCAAAGGGTGTACATTGATTTTGCTGGTCCCTTTATGGACTCGATGTTTTTAATTGCGGTGGATGCACATTCAAAGTGGCCAGAGGTAATAAAAATGTCCTCAACCACCACAGAAAAAACTATCACAGTCTTACGAACCATATTCGCCAGGAATGGGCTGCCTGAACAGATTTGCTCTGACAATGGACCACAGTTTGTGTCTGAAGAGTTCCGGAGGTTCTTAAAGAACAATGGTGTTAAGCATTACACATCCGCCCCATATCATCCGGCCACTAATGGATTGGCCGAGAGGTTTGTTCAAACATTCAAGAAGGCTATCAAGGCAATGTGTAATGAAGATATACCCCTACAACACAAGGTGGATAACTTCTTGTTTGCCTACCGGAATGCGACACATGCGGTTACCAACCAAACTCCAGCCATGATGTTCTTCAATCGAAGACTACGATGCCGCTTGGATTTGGTTAAGCCAAACGTCAGAAGAGATGTGGAGAACAGGCAGTTTCAAAGTATGAATGAAAGGCCGACCAGGAGTTTTAAGATAGGTCAACCAGTTTTGGCCCGGGACTACCGCACAGAGAAATGGCAGCCAGGAACGATCTGTACACGGCAAGGACCTCTAATGTATACCGTGGACGTTGGAGAGAGCATTGTAAGACGCCATGCTGACCAGATTCTAGAGTCACTGGAAAACGTCAACTCCACACCACGATCTGATACACCTGGCGATGAAACCGAAGTACTAATTGCATCTACCGCAGAATCGGTAATATTGGAAGCAGACGAACCAAACAACGACATTGATCCCGACTCAACCTTGCCAGAAGAACCTGATATCCCAAAGAGGCGTTATCCAGACAGAATCAGGAAGCCTCCTCAAAGACTGAACTTATAATTGCTTAACTTCAACCAATGTATCTAGCAACCGTAATTGTAATTGTAATTAGTTATTATTTAGTTGTTAAATGAATGTTATGTACTGTTTATCTAGGGAGGAATTGTTGTGTATGTACCTTTAAGGGAATAACTGGTCTCAGACTGCAGTACCGGCAGTGACCACCCCTGTATAAAAGGCCCTAGCAGGCTTCTGTAGTTTCAGTTTCCAGGTTGTCTCCATTCAATAAAGACTTGTTATAATCAACTCCTGCAGTCCGTGTCTCAATTATACACGGACATAATAAACGGCTCTTAAAGGAACCGTTGCAAGCCGCTCAGGACAAGCTAAGTTTTGGGGTTATTTATCTGGGGTCAGGAGGTGCTTCCAGCTTGCTGCCAAACCATTCTCAATTCCTAAATAACAACAGAAAATGCTGGAAAAACTCAGCAGGTCAGGCAACATCCGTGGAGAGAAATTTGAGTTGACATTTCGGGTTGGACCCTTCTTCAAAACTGGAAAGAAAAGAAACTAGATCGAAGGCAGGGCTGCGATCGGACAAAAGAATAAAAGAAACAAAAGAAGTAAAAGAGATTAGAAGCTAGACGAGATGGTAATAGGCTGGGATTGGGTGTAAAGTGTACTGGCAGGGCAAAAGATAGCTGCCAGGTGTGAGAGAGAAACAAAAGGAAAGGGGGGGGGGGAAAGGAGTGGAACAATTACAAGAGAAAATGAAATGGGGGCCGAGCTTATGATCTGAAATTGTTGAACTCGATATGGAGTCCGGAAGGCTGCAGACTGCCTAATCGGAAGATGAGGTGCTGTTCCTCGAGTTTACGTTGAGCTTCCGTGGAACAATACAAGAGGCCAAGGACGGTGAGGTCCGAGTGGGAATGGAGCGGTGAATTAAAATGACAGGTGACCGGAAGCTCGGGGTCACCCTTACGGACTGAACGGAGGTGTTCCGCAAAGCGGTCACCCAATCTGCGTTTGGTCTCCCCAATGTAGAGGAGCCCGCATCGTGAGCAGCGAATACAGTATACTAGATTGCGAGAAGTACAAGTAAATCGCTGTTTCACCTGGAAGGGGTGTTTGGGGCCCTGGACAGTGGGAAGGGGGGAGGTATAGGGGCAGGTGTTACATCTCCTCCGCTTGCACGGGAAGGTGCCAGGCGAAGAGGAAGGGCTGTTTGGGGTGATAGAGGAGTGGACTAGGGTGTCTCGGAGGGAGCGGTCCCTGCGGAATGCTGAAAGGGGAGGGGAGGGGAAGATACGTTTGGTGGTGGGATCACTTTGGAGGTAGCGGAAATGCCGGAGGATGATCCGTTGAATGTGGAGGCTGGTGGGGTGAAAGGTGAGGACAAGGGGAACCCTATCGTGGTTCCGGGAGGGAGGGGCAGGGGTGAGGGCAGAAGTGCGGGAGATAGAACTGACACGGTCGAGGGCAGTGTCAACCACAGTAGAGGGGAATCCTCGGTTGCGGAAAAAGGAAGACATGTCTGAAGCACTGGTGTGGAAGGTGGCGTCGTCGGAGCAGATACGGCGGAGGCGGAGAAACTGGGAGAATGGAATAGAGTCCTTACAGGAAGCGGGGTGGGAGGAAGTGTAGTCCAGGTAGCTGTGGGAGTCAGTGGGCTTGTAGTAAATATTGGTCGATAACCTATCCCCAGAGATGGAGACGGAGAAGTTGAGGAAGGGAAGGGAAGAGTCCGAGATGGACCATGTGAAGGTGAGGGAAGGGTGGAAATTGGAGGCAAAGTGAATGAAATTGTCAAGTTCGGGGCGAGAGCAGGAAACGGCACCGATACAGTCATCAATGTATCGGAAAAAGAGGTGAGGGAGGGGACCCGAGTAGGACTGGAACAAAGATTGTTCCACATAGCCCACGAAAAGGCAGGCATAGCTAGGGCCCATGCGGGTACCCATGGCAACACCTTTGATTTGGAGGAAATGAGTGGAGTTAAAGGAGAAGTTGTTCAATGTGAGAACAAGTTCAGCCAGGCGGAGGAGGGTCGTGGTGGATGGGGACTGGTCGGGCCTCTGTTCAAGGAAGAAGCGGAGCGCCCTCAGGCCATCCGGGTGGGGGATGGAGGTGTAGAGGGATTGTACGTCCATGGTGAAAAGGAAGCGGTTGGGGCCAGGAAACTGGAAACTGTTAAAGTGGCGGAGGGCGTCCGAAGAGTCGCGGATGTAGGTGGGAAGAGACTGGACAAGGGGAGAAAAGATAGAGTCAAGATAGGAAGAGATAAGTTCCGTAGGGCAAGAACAGGCTGAAACGATGGGTCTACCAGGGCAGTCCTGTTTGTGGATCTTGGGAAGGAGGTAGAAGCGGGCTGTGTGGGGTTGGGGAACTATGAGGTTGGTGGCAGCAGGGGGAAGATCAATTCCTCCCTGGGATCATAGAAACATAGAAACATAGAAGATAGGAGCAGGAGTAGGCCATTCAGCCCCTCTAGCCCGCTCCGCCATTTAATGAGATCATGGCTGATCATCCAAATTCAGTATCCTGTCCCTGCTTTCTCCCCATATCCCTTGATCCCTTTAACCTCAAGAAATATATCCAACTCCTTCTTGAATATATTTAATGAATTGGCCTCAACTGCCCTGTGTGGCAGTGAATTCCACAGGTTCACCAATCTCTGGGTGAAGAAATTCCTCCTCATCTCAGTCGTAAATAGCTTACCCCTTATCCTTAGACTGTGACCCAGTTTCCCTCCCCGCCCAGTCTCAGTCTCCAGGCTGAATGCATGTAAATGCCAGCTGATTTTTAGTCTTCCAAATATGGCAAACTGCAGTGTAGTGTGTGTTTTGTACCTGCAGCTGACCAGTTGAATTCAAATGAAAATGGTTCAGGCCTCCAAACTACGGGTTTGAGCGGGCATCGCAGATGCCCCGCCCACTTTGTGTTTGTTTTGGACGCAGGGTGAAAATTTCCCCCTGTGAAATCAGAGAAAAAAGACATGTGCAAATATGTTTGTTCATGAAAGCATTCCCACTATCCAGGTAATGCCATCAATAGAGTCATAGGGCTCGATTTTGCAAGGCCCGAGGAGGCGGGTTTGGAGGCGTGTAAGTTGTAAAAATCGCAAAAGATGACGGGTGGGTCCGACCCCGCCTCCATCCTGCATCTGAGCAATTTTCCCACAAAGGGATTGGAAGCATGCTATATTACAAACTATAACAACAGCTAATTCCAACTTGATTAGATGATAGTATTCTCCAATATAGTTCCTCACAACAAGTTATATCCCCACACTGTTGATGCTCTTTCAGACCCCACTGATAATATTGTATGGATGAATAGCAAATATTATCAGTGTCAAAGCTAAAAAAAAAATTAGCATGGAATTATTAATGGGTTTCTGAAATCTGCGCACTTAGCAATCACATTGCATTATATTTCAGTGTCTTTACACAAACTTTATAAACCCAAATATTTAGCACAGACAAATTCCTGAGATGTCTATCCTTTAATATTACTGTGCTTGTAACAAGATGCAAGTATGTGGGACGCTCTTTAAAACCTACATCTTTGAGCAATTTCACCTGTCCTAAGTGCCAGATTTTGCAGCTCGGTGTCAAATTTTAGTTAGTAATACTCCTGTGAAGCCCCCTGGGCCATTTTACTACATTTAAAGGCACTATATAAATGCAAGTTGTTGTTGTTTTTATCAAAGATAATGATAAATATCTAAAGGTTCGCCTCCAAAGTTGTCACAGGAAACTCACAAAATATGGCAGAATGTTGACTTTTCTATTACCTTAGCATCACAGATTAGAACATGAAAAAAACTCTAGGGGTTAAAATTCAACCTTGGCAGGGGCGCAAAGCAGGAAGTACCGGATCAGCTACCTGTAATATGTCCCGCTCGATAATCCTTTCTTCTTCTTAGGCAGTCCCTCGGAACCGAGGATGACTTGCTTCCACACTAAAAATGGGTTCTCAGGTGACTGATGAGTCCAATGCAGGACCTACAGTCTCTGTCACAGTTGGGGCAGACGGTGGTTGAAGGGACGGGTGGGTGGGGTGCTTGGGTTGACGTGCGCTCCTTCCGCTGTTTGCGCTTGGCTTCCGCTTGCTTCCGGCGAAAAGACTCGAGCTGCTCGGTGCCTTCCCAAATGCTTCTCCCACTTTGTGCGGTCTTGGGCCAGGGATTCCCAGATGTCAGTGGGGATGTTGCACTTTTCAAGGAGGCTTTGAGGGTGTCCTTGAAGCGTTTCCTCAGTCTCAGTCTCCAGGCCGACTGCATGTAAATGCCAGCTGATTTTTAGTCTTCCAAAACTGGCAAACTGCAGTGTAGTGTCTGTTTCGTACCTGCAGCTGACCAGTTGAATTCAAATGAAAATGGTTCAGACCTCCCAACTATGGGTTTGAGTGAGCATCACAGATGCCCCGCCCACTTTGTGCTTGTTTTGGACGCAGGGTGAAAATTTCCCCCTATGAAATCAGAGAAAAAATACATTTGCAAATATGCTTGTTCATGAAAGCATTCCCACTATCCAGGTAATGCCATCATAGAGTCATAGAGCTTGATTTTGCCAGGCCCGAGGAGGCAGGTTTGGAGGCGTGTGAGTTGTAAAAATCGCAAAAAATGATGGGTGGGTCCGATCCCGCCTCCATCCCGCATCTGAGCAATTTTCCCACATTCGGGGTTTCAGACCCCGTTTCCATCCCGACTCCAAGAGGCGGGATAGGCCCTTATGGCCCTTAACAACCAGTCAATTGCCTCTATAATCCTATTTGAGAGGCCTTTCTGATTTTAACACATTTCCCCCGACCTGCACGTCTCCCCTGAAACATGGCAGCTAATCCTGGCGGCCTCACAAGTGGATTGCTTACTAACAGCTGCAGCTCCAACATTAAAAAGGAGTTTTCACCAATGATCATTTGCAGGTGGCAGAACTTTGTTGTCTCAGGTCTGGGGGAACTTTTAGCAGGCATACCCATTGTTGTGAAAGTTTGGAGCCTGACACCCATCTCCAGTGTGACCTCCTGGGAAACCCCTCTCACCACCTTGGCTGAGCGCTTCCTCAACTGAGATATATACCAGAATCATGGGAGCCATTTATTCCCTTCCCTCCTGGACATCAGATTCGGATGAAGACCAGCCTTGGCAGCAGCAGAACCATGAACAACAGCAGCACCAACAGCAGCAGCAACAACAGGAGCGCCAAGCTGTTGCTCACCCACCTGAAGCTGCACAGGACAGAAGGCGCGAGCACATTGCTGCCCGGGATGCAAGGGACACACTCATGTTGGCCAGATTTGCTTAGCCTTCACAATCAAACACTTTTTCCTCGCACCTTCTTACCAGAGCATCAACAATGGGTAAGAACCTACGGATTCCTATCACTCTGACCACCATACTGACAATTGCAAGTCGCCCTAAGCCCTCAACGTGGAAGTCACATTTGCGAAATGACACAGGACACAACTTCAACAGTTTGCCATGAAATCTGTTTATCATCACAATTAAAGGATGACTTGTCAAAAATCAATACAATAGAACATCCACGTGACTGCCCTTGTGACTACTTGTGCTTTATCTTCCTCTTACGCATGCTCCTACGTGGTGCTTCCCCTGTGGCTTCAGCAGATGTGGAGGCCCCTTGCTCACTTTCTTGCTGCTCCTGTCTCGACACCTTTGGCGGGCGTCCTCTGGGGTTGTGAACCTGTGAGGGCTCGGCAAGTCTGCTGCTCCTGCGGCTGTGCAGTGGCTGAGATGCCCATCTCAGTTGGGTGAGGATGCTGGTGGGGCTCTGACTGAGGGCTTTGCAGTGGCATGGTCATGTGAGCGCTTGGAGAGGAGCCCTCAGTTCCTTGTTGTCTGCCACCAACATCCCTCTCATGGGTCAGCCCCACTTCAGAGTTAGCAAGTGGCTTGACAGCCCCTTGCTGCACTTCAGGGGGGCCATGAGGACCCATTTCTGCACTGGAAGTCCTACTCCAGAGGACTTCCATGAAGGTCTGGTTTCTATGCTCAATAGCTGACCATCATTCCTCAAGAGATGTCAGTCTATTCTGAACAATGACCATGTTTTCAATACCCTGGTGACTAAGTTCCTCCATGGCTGTAGCCATCCTCTCCTCTACGGTAGCCAACCTTACCACGGAGGTAGCCATCCTTTCCACAGAAGTTGCTATCCTTTCCGTAATGATGCGTTCATGCACCAATGCCTCCACAAAGGCATTGCTCATGTTCGCGATGGAATCCTCCATTCGCTCCACACTCGCAGTGACCCTGTAGACAAAACCTGCCAGAGACTCCTGCACCTGTTCCTGGAGTTCCAGCACCGTTCTCCTTCTGGATGGACCCGGAGGCACAGGGTCGACATGCAGCTGAGCCGAGCTGGGAGAGTCCTGCGCCCTCCGACGAGGACTCTCCACTGCTGTCCCTGTCTCCACCATCTGCTGATGCTCGCTTGTGATCTGTGATACACCAGGTGCCAACACTACTCTATCTTGCGACGGTCCCACCGAGTTGTCACTGTCGGTGCTGGGTGCGCAGAATTCTTCTGACGCTGCGCTCTCAGCGGTTGCAACTTCCTTTGAGGAGTCCTGAGGCTCAGGCTGTTCCTCCTGGACAATGGGGACAGGGGCTCTCGATGGTCCTGTGGGTGAGTAACAGAAAGAGTTAGAGATGTGAGGTAAAGGTTACATGCACATTGCATATTGCAGATGATCATAAGTCAATCTGTTAGAGTATCAGAAACATTATCAGTCACTCATGCAATGTCAATGAGAGAGATGCAAAACTATTCTGTCACCAGCTTGCTGTGATGCGCCTGTCTGTCCGTCCCCCACTTGCAAATCGTCCTCCACTCCGGCGATCTCCAGGACCACCTCCTCCCAAGTGGTGAGCTGGGCTATTGAGGGTGGCCCCCCTCCTGTCCTCACTCTTTCCCTCTTTTTGTGGGCTCTCTTTTCCTGCAATGAGGGACACAAGTGGAGTTTGAGTGAGAATGAAGGAGTGAGTGTAGAGAATCCATAGCATAGATGCTTAGAAGGAGACAAAGATGGAGTGAGGTCCCAAGAACAAGGGCGATCCCTGTGTGTTGTAAGTTGTTGTCATAGCTTCACATGGATAGAGAGAGTGAGGGCTGCATAGTCAAATAGTTAAGTGAATGTGAACATACAGAGAGAGGGAATGGGTAAGGAAGCAGGGATGTAAGGTTCAAGTGGGATGTGGAGGAGGAGGTTGACAAAGCAGTGTGCTGGTGATGAGAGGCGATGGGGATCAGATTGAGGGTGATGGGAATGTCATACTCACTTTTCCTGTGCGGAGAAGGTCATGAACGCTCTTCCTGCACTGCAGCCAGGTTCTGCTGCACATAGAAATTGCGTTGACCTCCTGGGCCACTTGCAGCCGCACAGCTTTAGTCTGCTGGAGAGGCATTTTCCTCCCCGAGGAAGGGAAGAGCACCGCCTCCTTATTTGCTCTTGCTCCATCCACCAGAGTTTGGAGTGAGGCCTCATCGAACCTGGGTGCACACTTTGGTCCAGAGCTGGACATAATTACTGAAGGAAGCACTCAGAACAATGGGCATAAAGTTTAAAGGCTGAAAAAGAAGCAAGGCTGCTTGCAGGCCTTAAATCCAGCAGCATTGATGACATCATCAGAGGTGACTTTCTGAATGAAAAGACTCATTGGGCCAGGGGTTTCCACACGCTGGAAATCAACTGCCCAATTAGGGCAAAAATCACACTTTTGTTCCACCTCACATCGGAGGCGGGGTCCTGACAGAACGACCACCTGACACGCCCCCAGCCCACCCCCAAAGGCAAAATCGAGCCATAGAGTCATAGAGTCATAATGGCACAGAAGGAGGCCATTTGGCCCATCGAGTCCATGCTGGCTCTCTGTAGAGCAATCTAGTCAGTCCCATTCCCCCGCTCTATCCCCATAGCCCTGCAAGTTTATTTCCCTCAAGTGCCTATCCAGTCTCCCCTTGAAAACATTGAGTGTCTCCACTTCCACCACTTCCGTCGGCAGCGAATTCCAGGTCATCACCACTCGCTGCGTAAAAAAGTTTTTCCTCATGTCCCCCCTGTATCCCTTGCCCAAAACCTTAAATCTGTGTCCCCTAGTCCTTGTACCATCAACTAGTGGGAACAGCCTTTCCCCGTCTAGCCTATCCAAACCCGTCATAATCTTGTACACCTCTATCAAATCACCCCTCAACCTCCTTTGCTCTAATGAAAACAAATCCAGCTTCCCCAACCTGTCCTTGTAGCTAAGATCCCCCCTCCCTGGAACCATTCTGGTAAATCTCCTCTGCACCCTCTCAAGGGCCTTCACATCCTTCCTAAAGTGTGGTGACCAGAACTGGACGGATTACTCCAGTTGTGGCCTAACCGCTTTATAAAGGTTCAGCATAGCTTCTCTACTTTTGGACTCAATACCTCTATTTATGAAGCCCAAGGTCCCATATGCTTTGCTAACCACTCTCTCAATATGTCCCGCCACCTTCAGGGGCCTATGCACATTAACTCCCAGGTCCCTCTGTCCCTGCACACTCTTTAAAACTGTGCCATTAAGTGTATATTGCCTCTCCCTGTTCCTTCTGCCAAAATGCATCACCTCACACTTCTCTGTATTAAATTCCATCTGCCACTTGTCTGCCCATTCTGCTAGCCTTTCTATGTCCTGTTGCAGTCAATTGGTATCATCATCACTGTTTGCCACACCCCCAAGTTTGGTGTCATCGGCAAGCTTAGAAATTATACTCTGTGGGGTCGATTTTCAGTGTGCCGTGAGGTGGGCTTTTAGGCGTGCAGGGGGCAAAAATCCTGAATTCAGGGGTCCTGACACCATCCCGCCCAAAACCCGCCTCCCCGTAAGTTTCAAAGGAGGCAGGTACCCGCTCCGCACTGGGACCCGCCGACCCGAGGCAGGAAGGGATTAGTGCCAATTAACTGCCTGTTAACAGGTAGTTAACAGGCAGTTTTTAGCCTAATCCCTATTTTGAGGGTGTCATGTGGGATTCCCGACGGCTCCAAACCACGCCAGGTTAGAGCAGGCGGGCCATCAGGTTGAAGGACTTGGAGGGGTCGAGGTGTCGGTGTTCAGGTGAGTGATGGGTGCATGAGTGCAAAGGTAAGTGTGTTTGGTGTGTCTAAAGTGTGTAAAGAAGTTTAAATTACCTGTACTTACCTTAACAGCCTTTCTTCCTCTAGGCTTCGGGAGTCCATCATTCAGCCGGCACTGAAAGCAGAATGGCTGCGATCTGTCAAAAGTGACAGCCTTCAGCTTACTGTGCAGGAGAGATTTCTAACTGAGTCTGCGTAGAAGGACTCAGGTTAGAAGTAAGACTGTCAGTGTTTGACAGCTTCAAACAGCTGTGAAACACTGATGTTTCATCTGTCAAGACATCTTGACAGATGAAATTTCAATCTGTGACGTCACCTGTTGCCGGGTGGCCCTTAATTGGCCTGCTGAGCCCGCTGGGCGGGCTCAACAAGGTCAATCAAGGGAAAATCGCGTGGATTGGCCGCATCTCGATGGAGGCGGGGCTAAAACCCGAAAGTTATAGACCCGCCTCCTTCCCGACTGCTGAATGAAAATCGACCCCTGTATTTCAATATCCATGACATTTATATATATCAAAAAAAGCAGTGGCCCCAGCACTGACCCTTGGGGAACACCACTGTCTACCATCCTCCAGTTTGAAAAACAGCCATTTACCACAACTCGCTGTTTTCTGTCCTTAAGCCAATTCCTTATCCAAGCTGCCTTTGACCCACCTATTACTTTGTTACTTTGTCAAATGCCTTCCTAAAATCCATGTAGACAACATCTATTGCATTCCCTTCATCAATCCTCTTTGTTATTTCATCAAAAAATTCAATTAGATTCGTCAAACACGATCTGCCTTTTACAAATCTGTAATAACAACAGAAAAAGCTGGAAAAACTCAGCAGGCCAGGGAACATCCGTGGAGAGAGAAACAGAGTTAAAGTTTCAGGTCGAAACCCTTCGTCAGAACTGAGAAAAAAGCAGGAAATGAAACAGATGAAAAAGCAAGTTGGGGGCTGGGAAATGGGGGAGGGGATGAAAGAACAAAAAGGGAAGGTTTGTGAGAGGTGACGAGACATTAAGAGATATTCAAGGCGAGACAAGATGGTAATAGGACAGATTAAGAAACAAAAGATGGCTCTAGATGAAGTGTGAAATGCGTTGGCAGAATGAAAGACAGCTGCCATGTGGAAGAGGAAAAAAAAGAAAAGGCACAAACCAAAAGTGTGGGTAAAAAAATACATAAATATGATAGGGGCCGAGGTTATGACCTGAAATTGTTGAACTTGACATTGAGTCCAGAAGGCTGTAAAGTGCCTAAATGGAAGATGAGGTGCTGTTCCTCGAGCTTACGCTGAGCTTCCATGGAACAATGCAAGAGCCCGAGGACGGTGAGGTCGGAGTGGGAATGGGGCGGTGAATTGAAATGACAGGTGACCGGAAGCTCGGGGTCACCCTTACAGACTGAACGGAGGTGTTCCGCAAAGCGGTCACCCAATCTGCGTTTGGTCTCCCCAATGTAGAGGAGACCACATCATGAGCAGCGAATACAGTATACTAGATTGCAAGAAGTACAAGTAAATCGCTGTTTCACCTGGAAGGGGTGTTTGTGGCCCTGGACAGTGGGAAGGGGGGAGGTATAAGGGCAGGTGTTGCATCCCCTGCACTTGCAGGGGAAGGTGCTGGGTGAAGGGGAAGGGGTGCTGGGGGGTGATAGAGGTGTGGACTAGAGTGTCTCAGAGGGAGCGGTCCCTACGGAATGCTGAAAGGGGAGGTGAGGGGAAGATGCGTTTGGTGGTGGGATCACGTTGGAGGTGGCGGAAATGGCAGAGGATGATGCGTTTAATGTGGAGGCTGGTGGGGTGAAAGGTGAGGACAAGGGGAACTCTATCGTGGTTCTGGGAGGGAGGGGCAGGAGTGAGGGCAGCAGTGCGGGAGATAGAACGGACACAGTCGAGGGCCGTGTCAACCACGGTAGAGGGGAATCCTCTGGTGAGGAAAAAGGAAGACATGTCGGAAGCACTGGTATGGAAGGTGGCATCGTCGGAGCAGATGCTGCGGAGACAGAGAAACTGGGAGAATGGAATAGAGTCTTTACAGGAGGCGGGGTGGGAGGAAGTGTAGTCCAGGTAGCTGTGGGAGTCAGTGAGCTTGTAGTGAATGTTGGTCAATAACCTATCCCCAGAGATGGAGACGGAGAAGTCGAAGAAGGGAAGGGAAGAGTCGGAGATGAACCATGTGAAGGTGAGGGAAGAGTGGAAATTGGAGGCAAAGTGAATGAAATTGTCTAGTTCAGGGCGAGAGCAGGAAACGGCACCGATACAGTCATCAATGTACTGGAAAAAGAGGTGAGGGAGGAGACCCGAGTAGGACTGGAACAAAGAGTGTTCCACATATCCCAAGAAAAGGCAGGTATAGCTAGGACCCATGCGGGTACCCATAGCGACACCTTTGATTTGGAGGAAAGGAGTGGAATCAAAGGAGAAGTTGTTCAATGTGAGAACAAGTTCAGCCAGGCAAAGGAAAGTGGTGGTGGAGGGGGACTGGTTGGGCCTCTGTTCAAGGAAGAAGTGGAGCCCCCTCGGGCCATCCTGGTGGGGGATGGAGGTGTAGAGGGATTGAACGTCCATGGTGAAAAGGGGGCAGTTGGGGTCAGGAAACTGGAAACTGTTAAAGTGGTGGAGGGCATCAGAAGAGTCGCGGATGTAGGTGGGAAGAGACTGGACAAGGGGGAGAAAAAATAGAGTCGAGAGAAGCGGGCTGTGCGGGGTTGAGAACATAAGAACATAAGAACATAAGAAATAGGAGCAGGAGTAGGCCAATCGGCCCCTCGAGCCTGCTCCGCCATTCAATAAGATCATGGCTGATCTGATCCTAACCGCCAATCCACTATCACAGAACCATCTCCTGAATCTAACAGAATTAGACACACGAAATAGGAGCAGGATCAGGCTACACGGCCCCTGGGCCCGCTCCGCTACCCACAGGGCCATGACCGATCCGAACCTAGACTCATGTCCAAATTCCTGCCCGCTCCCCGTAACCCTTAATTCCCTTTACTTCTAGGAAACTGTCTATTTCTGTTTTAAATTTATGTAATGATATAGCTTCTACAGCTTTTTGGGGCAGCATATTCCATGGACCTACCACCCTCTGAGTGAAGTAGTTACTCCTCATCTCAGTTTTGAAAGAGCAGCCCCTTATTCTAAGACTATGCCCCCTAGTTCTAGTTTCACCCATCATCGGGAACATCTTCCCCGCATCCACCCAATCCAACCCCTTCACAATCTTATATGTTTCAATAAGATCGCCTCTCATTCTTCTGAACTCCAATGAGTAGAGTCCCAATCTACTCAACCTCTCCTCATATGTCCATCCCCTCATCCCCGGGATTAACCGAGTGAACCTTCTTTGTACTGACTCGAGAGCAAGTATGTCCTTTCTTAAGTATGGACACCAAAACTGTACGCAGTATTCCAGGTGCGGTCTCAAGTTGGGGAACTATGTGGTTGGCAGCTGTGGGGGGAAGATCTCCAGAGGAGATGAGGTCAGTGACAGTCTTGGAAACGGTGGCTTGATGCTCGGTAGTGGGGTCATGGTCCAGGTGGAGGTAGGAGGAAGTGTCAGAGAGTTGGCGTTCTCTGTGTTGGCTCTCCTTAATTAGCTTAAACCTCTCCAAGTGCCTGTTAATTTTTTCCTTGATTATTGTTTCTAAAACTTTACCCACCACTGATGTTAAACTGACTGGCCTGCAGTTACTAATATTGTCCTTACACCCTTTCTTGAACAATGGTGTCACATTTGCCACTTTCCAATCCTCAGGCACCTCCGCCGCATCTAGGGAAGATTGGAAAATTATGGCAAGCCCTTCTGCTATCTCCTCCCCCAATTCCCTTAGCAACTTGGGATGAAAGCCATCTGGATCAGGCGACTTGTCCACTCTAAGCATACCCAGCCTTTCTAGTACATCTTGTCTATTAATTTTCACTGCTTCCATTGCTTCTACCGATATTTTGTCAGCATCCACCGCCTTAGTATTCTAGCCTTGCCCTGCGCCTCTAAGCATATATCATCTTCTTTGTCTCTAATAGGCCCCACCCCGCCTCTTACTACCCACTTACTGTTTACATGCTGGTGGAAGATTTTTGGGTTTCCTTTTATGTTAACCGCCATTCTACTCTCATATTCTCTCTTTGCCAATCTTATTTTCATCAGCCTAATATCATGAGGTAGATTTTTGTCTTTGTCGCCTGGATGTTACACATTGCTTGAGCAGAGCACAGAATGGAAAATCTGGCAGGGAGGATCACACACCAGCAACAGAGCCCATTGGATTTTCTTTCCATTGAAATTAATCGAAGGAAAATCCACGTGGTTCCACAAGGTCTGTGCGATTCCACCTGCCAGATTTTCCTTTCTGCACTCTGCCCAAGCGATGCTTAATGCCTAGGTGGTAAAAATGAGAAACTACTCCCATGGTTCATGGGGCCACAATGAATTTCAGAAATAGTAATCTCAACTCCATTGCTGGATTCTGGGGGGTTCTGTGCCTCCTATAAGGGAAAGAATGAGTACAATTTTGGGTAAATCTTTGACTTTGTGCTCGCTGACCTACATTGACTCCCACTTAAGCAACGCCTCAATTTTAAAATTCTCATCTTTGTTTTCAAATCCCTCCATGGCCTCGCCCCTCCCTATCTCTGTAATCTCCTCCAGCCCCACGACCCCCCGAGATATCTGCGCTCCTCTAATTTTGGCCTCTTGAGCATCCCTGATTTTAATTGCTCAAACATTGGTGGCTGTGCCTTCAGCTGCCAAGGTCCTAAGCTCTGGAATTCCCTCCCTAAACCTCTCCGCCTCTCTTTCCTCCCTTAAGATGCTCCTTAAAACCTACCTCTTTGACCAAGCTTTTGGTCATCTGCCCGAATTTCTCCTTATGTGGCTCTGTGTCAAATGTTGTTTTGTGACACTCCTGTAAAACGCCTTGGGACATTTCACTGCGTTAAAGGTGCTATATAAATACAAGTTGTTGTTGTTATTTGTGTGATAGTGTAAAACGGGTGATAGTGAGTCAGCAGCCTGTTCTACATCACTCCCGACTTTTATTTCCATTGAAGATGTAAAACGGGCAGCGACGCGCTATTGCCCGTTTTACATTGGGCCAGAAATTAGGATCGGGTGCTTGCCGCGCGTGCAAGCCCCCGATGTGCACTCACCCGGCGCGCCGACATCTGAAGCCCGGGCCTGCTTGCATTTCCTGTCACTGGCCCGGTTCAGATGTCGGCGCGCTGTGCTTACCTGATCCAGCGGCGTAGTTAGTGCGATGTGCCGGCTGGGATCAGGTGAGCACTCTGCAGCCAATCAGGGGAGGGGAAACTCATTCATGAGTTTGATAGTAAAGACTGTCAAACTCATGAAAAGTACGGGCACCCAAAAGACTAGTTTAACTTTAATTAAAATTTTAAAAAACATCCCAATAATTAAATAGCTTTAAAAAACTATTTAAAACAATTAATAAAATTTTTGAAAAAAATAATTTTTTACGAAATCGGGTCTAAAAATAAACTTACCTTACTGTAAAGTCCTTAAAAACAATGAAGCTGTGGAAAAAATGTAACAATTTTAAATAATAGACCACTTACCTTCAAGAATCCACTCCTTATGCCTCCTTTTTTCATTTCTAAAAAGTTCAGGCCCTTGCACACGCGCAAACCTGTCAAAAAGAAGGAAGTTCAACACGTGCGCAGAGTCCTGCGCGCACGCGTTGGACCTCTGAACCCCTTGGAGGAAATGCCGGTTTCCCGCGCATGCGCTGTGCATGCTGAAATCCGGCACTTCCAACGGGCCCACGCGTGAGTACACCGTCCGTACTCACGCGTTGGGACCGGAATTACTGGCCCAATATTGCACAAAGTCAAAATCTACCCCTTAAGCTTTAAGTAATGTCTTTACTAAAAAGAATTTTTGCTTTGTCTCCGTATACTTTCAAAGTTTCTAAACAGATTACAAGGTTTATACATAACACACAAGAAACTTTATTCATTTCTACCTAGGGCTCACTGGTTGTAAAACATTAACCTGTGTAGAATTTCAATAAACTATTGGCTTTGATTTAATGAACAATAGTGCAGCATTTTGATCAAAAAAAATGACTGAGTGCTAGTTTTGCCCTTGCGTTTAATCTGGCGTCCTCACTGTTGAAATTCCACAATGCACATGTCAACTGCTGAAAGCAAAGATCCTGACATCACAGTGCAGATCTGAATTCTTACATCAGTACATGAAGTTAGCAGGAATGCTTTTAGTACAGAATTCATTTCTGGCTGATGTGAAGCTATGCTCGGAATTTATATTTGTTTATTATTTGAGTGAATAATTAAAAAATAAATCTATTCAAAGTCTTTATTTAACTACATCGGTTTACATCTTCTTCATTCACGGGATGCCACACATCAGCAGCATTCAAGTTGCAAAATAAAGGAAAATAACATTGCAAATCCAAATATAGGTTTGTTCTCAAAGTGCTAGTTACATCGGCTTCGAAATTATATTCTGCAACGAATAGCATTCGAACACTTACATTTACATTGAATTCCTTTGCTTGTATTAACAGAGGTAATAACCCATTTAAAATAACATCTTAACACCTCCATAAAAATTAGGAAATTTAATATAAGGATGTTAAGTGCTCAGACACTAATTTTCACACTTCGTAGTTTCAAGGCGAACATTCCTTGTACTAATAAGATGGAATTCTTCCTCATTCTGCAGTAAAGGAATTAACACGACTGAACGTGAATCATCTGTTCAAACCTATTGTTCAGGTACATGTGAGCCAAAAGAGGAACTTCAATTCATAAGAAAGTTTTAATCAATCATAACATTGCTTCTGAGCAATGTGAGACTGTACTTAATGGCATCAGAAGACGTCAAACTGCTGAGGCATGTATGGAGCCTGAAAGCTCAAATAATCACATGTTCAGCTCATTCATAAGGACTTAATATAACTTGAGGATTGAACCTGAGAACTTCTAATCTGTATGACTCAGTACCATACCGCATTTTGTTGACTCACTGAACCATCAGGGGAGCCTGTCATTGCATTTATTTGCTTATTTTGAGGACAACATTTTTTTGCAGTTGTAAAGTTATCACATCAAAATATAGCAATGTTGTTTTATTTCCCTTAGTTTAAAAAACTAGTTCTAAGAGCAGGTGCAGAGGGATAAAGATAGATTGGGAAGTTGGGCTGATCAATGGCAAATGAAAAGTGATGTGATTAGGGAAACAGAATAAACACTGGAATCATAAAGTAATTGGTGTTAGTCTACAGGATACAGAACAGGAAAAGAATTTGGAGACTATTGGTGGACAGATTGTTGAAACCGTCGAGATTAGATTAGGTGGGTGAGGGAAAAGGAGTTAAAGGGATATGGGAACAGGGTGGGTAAATGTGATTAGAACTATTTGCTCACATGGAGGGTAAATGCTGACATGGCCTAGTTGGGCCAAATGGCCTGTTTCCGTGTTGTAACCTTTATGTATTTCTATGTGTGTAGCAGTGTTGAATTAGGCAAATAGGGTTTTGAGCTGTACACCACATGGATAAATCACAAATCACAGGATGTGATACTGAACCTATGCAAGGCATTGGACCCTCCCCATCAGGAGCACTGAGTGCAGTTCTGGTTGCCAGATTATAGGAAGAAAATCTTGGCACTGGAGAAGGTACAGCAAAAGCGACCCATTTGACAGCAGGTATCAGATTCCTGAGCTACAAGGACAGAGCACAGAGGCCAGGTTTGTTTACACAGAGAAGGAAATGCTGAGACGGGATCTTATTGAGGTAGTCAACATCCTTAAGGCCGATTGACAAGTTGAACTCGGAGAGCATGAGATTGAACTCAGAAAAGGGAGGGTGAATGGACAGATCAGATAGAACTATTTTACACAGAGGGTGATCAATGCTTGGACTGCAGAGGGAGGTGATGGAGGCTGATAACATGGATAACTTTAAAAGGCAGTTGGACTGGCATTTGATGAGAAGATCAATTAAGGAGTATAGATGGTGAACCATATATTCTGTCTTTGAATTCTGGGGCCAGTCAGTTGGATTGAAGTGGTCTTTTCCCATCCTGTACATTCCTATGTTCCTTTATTAGTTGAGGACAAATATTTGTACTTGGGAATAAATTATAAAGAGGTAGTATTTCACCAGGGAGAGCTTCAGGGAGATACTTTATTGGGCACATTATACAATTCCATGTCAAACTTACACCCACTCCACAAAGACCCATCCAACATTGTGACAAGACCAGTCTACCAGCTAGAGCAGGCAAATACACCAGAATATGATGTGACATCACAATGTCATATACTTTCTTAATAGAAACATAGAAACATAGAAGATAGGAGCAGGAGTAGGCCATTCGGCCCCTCTAGCCTGCTCCACCATTCAATGCGATCATGGCTGATCATCCAAGTTCAGTACCCGGTCCCTGCTTTCTCCCCATACCCCTTGATCCCTTTAGCCTTAAGAAATATATCCAACTCCTTCTTGAATATATTTAATGAATTGGCCTCTACTGCCTTCTGTGGTAGAGAATTCCACAGGTTCACCACTCTCTGGGTGAAGAAATTCCTCCTCATTTCTGTCCTAAAAGGCCTACCCCTTATCCTTAGACTGTGACCCCTGGTTCTGGATTCCCCAACCATCGGGAACATCCTCCCTGCATCTAGTCTGTCCAGTCCTGCCAGAATTTTATAAGTTTCAATGAGATCCCCTCTCATTCTTCTAAACACCAGTGAGTACAAGCCCAATCGTCCCAATCTCTCCTCATACGTCATTCCTGCCATCCCAGGTATCAGCCTGGTGAATCTTCGCTGAACTCCTTCCATGGCAAGAATATCCTTCCTCAGATAAGGTGACCAAAACTGCACACAATACTCAAGATGTGGTCTCACCAAGGCCCTGTACAACTGCAGCAAGACATCCTTGTTCTTGTACTCAAACCCTCTCGTTATGAAGGCCAACATACCATTTGCCTTCTTAACCGCCTGCTGCACCTGCATGCTTACCTTCAGCGACTGGTGCACAAAGACACCCAGGTCATGTTGCGCGTCCCCTTCTCCCAATCTATTGCCATTCAGATAATAATCTGCCTTCCTGTTTTTGACACCAAAGTGGATAACCTCACATTTATCCATGTCATATTGCATCTGCCATGCTTCTGCCCAATCACCCAACCTGTCCAAATCATCCTGTAGTTTCTCGGCATCCTCCTCACAGCACACATGCCCACCCAGCTTTGTGTCGTCTGCAAATTTGGAGATATTATATCTAGTTCCCTTGTCGAGATCATTAATATATATTGTGAATAGCTGGGGTCCAAGGACCAATCCCTGCAGTACCCCACTAGTCACTGCCTGCCACTCGGAAAAAGACCCATTTATTCCAACTCTTTGCTTTCTATCTGCCAACCAGTTCTCTATCCAAGTCAATACCTTGCCCCCAATCCCATGTGCCTTAACTTTACACGCTAATCTCTTATGTGGGACCTTATCGAAAGCCTTCTGAAAGTCCAAATACACCACATCCACTGGTTCTCCCTTATCTATTTTACTAGTCACATCCTCAAAACATTTTAGTTAATTACGCTAGTCCAAGCTCCTCAGGTCGCTAGACTTGGACCAGGATGTAGATGTATCATGTTAACAATCCGGTTACACCTGCCTCAACATCACTAAAACCGATTATCTGGTCATTATCACATTGCTGTTTGAGGGAGCTTGCTGTGTGCAAAGTGGCTGCCGTGTTTCCTACATTACAACAGTGACTACACTTCAAAAGTACTTCATTGGCTGTAAAGTGCTTTGGGGCATCCCGAGGTCATGAAAGGCGCTATATAAATGCTAATCTTTCTTTCTTTTGTCGAATACATTGAATGCTCCAATATCTTGCAAGGACAGAAGCACCACTGCACAGGTGTGAATTTCCATGGAGGTTCTCTAATTCGACTTTCTTAACTTGCGTGGAAGAGCCATGAAAACCCCAGAAAAACAGAGTAAACATGCTTAATTGCTCTCAAGACTGATGCACCTAGTTTATACAATGAATGTTACCTGCCTGCCGCACTAGTCAGAAAAGTAAACAGCAGCATTTAAATGGAGTTGAGTATTGTACCTCATGTTTCTCAGTTAGAGAAACTACCAACCACAGTGGGTTTTTAGCTGAACAACAGTACAAAGTTATAAGAACATAAGAAATAGGAGGAGGAATAGGCCACTTGGCCCCTCATGGCTGATCTAGAGCTCAAAGCCACTTCCCAGCCCACTCCCCATAATCCTTCACTCCCTTATCTTGCAAAAATTTGTCTATCTCCACTTTAAATGTATTTAATGACCCAGCCTCCACAGCTCTCTGGGGCAGAGAATTACACAAATTTACGACCCTCTGAGAGAAGTTCCTCCTCTTCTCAGTTCTAAAAGGGCGATCCTTTATTCTGAGACTGTGCCCCTGCGTTCTAGATTTCCCCATGAGGGGAAACATCCTCTCTGCATCTACCCTGTCAAGCCCGCTCAGTATCTTATATGTTTCGATAAGATCACCTCTCATTCTTCTAAATTCCAATGAGTATAGGCCCAGCCTGTTCAACCTTTCCTCATAAGTCAAACCCCCTCATCTCTGGAATTAACCTAGTGAATCGTCTCTGAACTGCCTCCAATGCAAGTATATCCTTCAATAAAGTTGTACATATTTATTCTAAAGAAAATGCCATACATCCAGGACATAATAAATAGGATATAATAATATTAATGCAGTCATGGATTGTATCAAACAGCACATAGTGTGTAAAAGCTGACACTGTTACACATAGAGGCCCTGATATTCCTGTAGGGCTACTCCGCCCGCAGAAGAGTAGCAGAATTTAATTCTGCCTTACTAGACAGGGCCAGACCCCATCTCAAAACCTGGGCAAATGGTCATCTGCATGGACAGGGCTAGCCACCAGCACCTGCGAGGGCACATCAGTAGTCCCTGCCCCGACACTGCTGCAGAAAATTGGAGCAGTGCCGTGTAGCTCCGATGGTGGAATAATAGGACTAGGAAGGGACCAATCAACAGGTCAGTTCTTGGCATCTTCAGCTGCAAGTGAAGCCAGTCAAGCATTTCTTAATGGTAATTAACCCCATCCAGGATTGATTACCTTTGCTTGTTTAAGGTTTGGGGTGCTTCAAAGGCTTCAATGGGACTCAGCTGGCAAGAGTTCCACTGAGGCCTTAAAGGCTGAGTGGGCAGAATTCCAAGGATAGTCCAAGAACTCCCCAAACATTACCCTTTGACAGACAGGGAGAATGCAGAGCCCTCTTCCTTCCCCCCTCTGAATTTCCCAGTCTCCTCTCCATGGATCAGAATCTAGTTTGAATCAGGTTCTGCCCCAAATTTCCCAGCTTCCCTCCAGTAATTTATACCAGAGAAGCCCACAGTGCCCAAACTGGATTTGGCCACAGGGTATTTATCGTGCAGAAATTGTATGCCATTTATACTGGGGAAATAGACCATTTGCAGAGACAATCTACTTTTGCATGACTTCTGTACTTGTATCATATGTTGGATCAATGAATGCTTTGCCCTTCCTTTACTAATATAACACAATCTATTGATAAGTATCAGTTCCCTTATGATTATGGCAGGCTTAACAGGCACCCAGCTTATCACTTACATGTACATGAGTTAACATTGAGACACATGAGCTGAAATGTGAGAAAACTGAAAGCCTTTACCTGGTTTGCACAGGAGAAAGAAACAAATGACTGTTTCAGCGGCAACATTTTTATAAGGGAGATATGTTATTTGATACAATTTTCCCAAATTCAGAAGTCCCAACTTTAGGAAAGGTGCTGGTAAGATCTATTATATAAAGCCAAGATATGACTGCAGCAAACACCTCTTGGGTTTCAGAACCTCATGTATAATAGAACATACCACATTACTTTTGAATTAACACATCTATAATGTTGTCTTCGACTGCAGCGATCGTGTATTTAACATAAATAAAAAGTTGCGGAAAAGGTTGAAAAGGGTCAATGAACTCTTATGGAGAAGCTTGGAAAGAAACAGCACAGAAAAAACAAATTCCTTGATTGGCCCTTGCAAGAAAAAGGATTGGAACATAATACCGTACTAACTTTACAGACCTTTGCGTGTGAGGACAGTTGAGAGCAAGCTGTGGATTTGACTTATCATGTTGCCTCACCAAGAATAGAAAGGCAATCTACTGTTGTGTCTTTATTTTTTTTTCCCTGTCAAGGCACTTTAAGGAAGCATTCAAGCAGAGTAACTTTGAAGAGCAATGTTTAGATCAGTGATGAGGCTACAAAGTGCTAGAAAGAATATGAATTGTGGGAATCCAGACTATCTTTTGATGGTGCAATCATGATTTACGGATAAGGCACCAAAAATACCATGGATTTACTACATTGGATAAAGATTGGACTATTGTGTCATAATCAATAACCTTGATGCCCCCCATGTACTTACATTCAATGAAGCTACAGTGAACAGCTAAAGATAGTACTAAAGGAAAAGAGTATGTTTTATGACAAAATTCAATATGCATTTGTGATGTAAGCAAGGCACTTAACAAGAATCATTGATCCACTCATTCTCATATTTCTTCCACTTGTAAGGAACACTTACACCTGCTGCTCCCAGCCCCACAAAAACTATTTATAACTTACCTTTTTTGGGCCTCGTGCTGTACTACCAGTAAAATCAGTCGGAGAGTGCACGTCGCACGTTCCACTCAGTTCTGTCCTAAAATGGCAATCGGGTTCTCTGTGCGTCTTAGGATCCAGAGTTGCATATTAAAAGGGACCTCTCCTCTCAGCCTGAAACAGGTGAGCGTTTCGACCGCAAAGTGGTAGGCCCCTTTGAAAATGGTGGCAGCCACAGTGTCTGCTTCAATGGAGCAGTAAAGCCCACAATCCCTATCTTGAGGCTGTTAACCAGCTTGTTAACGCCAATTTGGCCTAGTTAAAATTGGCTCCTAACTATTTATCTAATTCTTTCTAAATGCCAGGATTAGTTCACCCTCGATAGTCGCTTATGGTAATTCACGTCATAGCCTAATAATCCTTTGAGTGGGAAAAAAAAATCTTCTAGAGCCTACCTTTATTCTTCTGGCCAAATTTAAATGTATGCCTCCTTACTACTGACTTATCGACCAATTAGAAAAATTTAGCCGATCATACTTTCACAATTTTGAAGATTTTAATAAGAGCTCCCTTTAACCGTTTCTGCTCCATTAACTGTAGTCCTGGGTATTAAAGTCTCCCATCACACCTATATTCTCTCATCACTGGTATCATCCCAGTAAAACTCATTTGCACTCTCCATGGCTCAAATATCCTTTTCAATAATGGGCACGTACGGTACTCCAACTACCCCCCAAATAATGGTTAGTGATGATTCATCAGCATTTCCTTGCTCTTGCAGTCAATGCCCCGATGTATAAAATGCAATCTTGCTTTTAAGCCGGTGTATCTATGGGGTAGATTCTCCACCACCCCACTACCCCCCACTCCGGGCGGGTTACGGTCAGCCCGCCAGCTCCGAGCCATCGTAATATCAGGCAGCCTGGCCAGCCTCTATGACAGACCAGAGGTGCGGGGGAGGGGTGGTCGGGAGGTTTCATTCTGTGGGGGAGGAAACCCAGTGTGGATAGCGGTCCAGGTCTTTTTTGTAAAACCCAGAAGAGCATCCTTACTCCTATCAATCCCACATTATTAAATAAACACTTAGGCCATGATATTACCTGAAGAGGTGAGTTGGGAGCAGGTCATCTGACTTGTGGGTTCCGATCCCGCCCCCAACAATGCCCGACACACAGATGCTATTTTGTGTCAATATTTTTTTTTTATTCGTTCACGGGATGTGGGTGTCACTGGCAAGGCCAGCATTTATTGCCCATCCCTAGTTGCCCTTGAGAAGGTGGTGGTGAGCTGCCTTCTTGAACCGCTGTAGTCCGTGTGGTGATGGTACTCCCATAGTGCTGTTAGGTAAGGAGTTACACGATTTTGACCCAGTGACGATGAAGGCATGGCGATATACTTCTAAGTCAGGATGATGTGTGACTTGGCAGGGAACTTGGAGGTGGTGGTGTTCCCATGCACCTGCTGCTCTTGTCCTTCTAGGTGGAAGAGGTCGCGGGTTTCGGAGGTGCTGCCGAAGAAGCCTTGGTGAGTTGCTGCAGTGCATCTTGTAGATGGTACACACTGCAGCCACGGTACACCGGTGGTGGAGGGAGTGAATGTTTAAGGTGGTGGATGGGGTGCCAATCAAGCGGGCTGCTTTGTCCTGGATGGTGTCGAGCTTCTTGAGTGTTGTTGGAGCTTCACTCATCCAGGCAAGTGGAGAGTATTCCATCACACTCCTTACTTGTGCCTTGTAGATGGTGGAAAGTCTTTGGGGAGACAGGAGATGAGACACTCGCCGTAAAATACCTAGCCTCTGATCTGCTCTTGTTGCCACAGTATTTATGTGGCTGGTCCAGTTAAATTTCTGGTTAATAGAGACCCCCAGGATGTTGATGGATGTGGATTTGGCGATGGTAATGCCATTGAATGTCAAGGGGAGGTGGTTAGACTCTAGTTTGTTGGAGATAGTCATTGCCTGGCACTTCTGTGGCGTGAATGTTACCTGCAACTTATCAGCCCAAGCCTGAACGTCGTCCAGGTCTTGTTGCATGCAGGCATGGATTGCTTCATTATCTATGGAGTTGTGAATGGTGCTGAACACTGTGCAGTCATCAGTGAACATCCCCATTTCTGACCTTATGTTGGAGGGAAGGTCAGTGATGAAGCAGCTGAAGATGGTTGGGCCTAGGACAGATAAAAAGACCAGTCCTAGTGCGAGCAAGCACTGAGTGTGAGTCAGCAGAGAGTGCTGTGAGTTTGGGTAAGTGTGAGAGTTCTTTAATTGTTATTTCTCTTTAAATCATTCTTGATAAGATTACTTAAGTAGTTTAAGTAAAGGGGAAAAGTTAAGTATTTGGGTTTCTGTTGGTTTAAGAAGAGTAAAACAAGGTTACACTGCAGTAGGAGTAAATTGGCACAGCAGGCAGTGGAAACCAGTTTTCTAACCAATCAGCAGGGGTGACTCATTTGGCTGTAAACAAACAAACAGTATAAAAAGACCAGTGCTAGTGCGAGCAAGCACTGAGTGCGAGTCAGCAGAGAGTGCTGTGAGTTAGGGTAAGTGGGGTGTTAGGTGCTCTTTTCAAACTTTAACTCTGTGGGTTGTAGTTAATAAGGCCTTTCTGGTGCAGAGTGACTGTTGGTAAACCATTTAACTGGTGTAATTAGAGGGATTGAATTAGTTTAAATCCAACTAATTAAAGGGGATACTGGCATCTAAAATTGGGCAGAGGGTGTCCATAACAAACAATAAAAAATTTAATTAATTACATAGAATGGAGCAGGTGATGTGTTACTGTTGCGAGATGTGGGAGCCGGTGGACTCCATTGAGGCTGTGTTGTCTACCCGGTGCCAGGGTTAAGGACATCTCCTCTGGGCTGGAAAGAAACTTGCAGTGGGAGGGGGTGGATCCAGTTGTCCTGGTCCATGTTGGTACAAACGACGTAGATAGGACTAGGAAGCCGGTTCTGTTAAAGGAGTATGAGCAGCTAGGGGTCAAATTAAAAAACAGAACCTCAAGGGTAATAATCTCTGGATTATTACCTGAGCCACGAGCGAATTTGGCTAGGACAAATAAAATTAGAGAGTTAAATGCGTGGCTCAAAGACTAGTGTGGGAGAAATGGGTTTTGCTTCCTGGGACACTGGCACCAGTACTGGGGCAGGAGGGAGCTGTTCCGTTGGGACGGGCTTCACTTGGCCAGTGCTGGGACTAGAGTCCTGGCGGATCATATAACTAGGGCTGTAGAGAGGGCGTTAAACTAACTAGTGGGGGGGAGGTTCCTAGAGAGCAAATAATAAAAATGACAACAGAGAAGATCATAGACTTAGGTAGCAATGGGGAAATTAAAAACCAGAGCGTGTCAGGAAGGGGCAGAAGGTATGGAGTAAAAGGTAAAGTAATAAAAAGGGCAAAAGCTGGAACTAAGTGTCACAAAACATATTTGAAAGTTCTCTATCTGAATGCACGTAGCATTCGTAACAAAATAGACGAGTTAATGGCACAAATAACTACATATGGGTATGATCTTGTGGCCATTACAGAAACATGGCTGCAGGGTGACAATGCCTGGGAATTAAACATACCAGGTTATTTAACGATCAGGAAGGACAGGCAGGAAGGAAGGGGAGGTGGGGTGGCTATGTTAATAAAGGAAGGAATCACTGTAATACAGAGAAATGATATTGGGTCAAAAGATCAGGATAATGAAACTGTTTGGGTGGAGATAAGGAATAATAAGGGGGGAAAAACACTAGTGGGCGTAGTCTATAGGCCTCCGAACAGTTGCAATTCTGTTGGACGGAGTATCAATCAGGAAATAGTTGAGGCTTGTAATAAGGGAAGATCTATAATTATGGGGGATTTTAACTATCATATTAATTGGACAAATCAAATTGGGCAGGGCTGCCTTGAGGATGAGTTCACTGAGTGTATTAGGGATGGGTTTCTTGAGCAGTATGTAACTGAACCGACCAGGGGGCAAGCAACCTTAGATTTGGTCCTGTGTAACGAGACAGGATTAATTAAAAATGTCCTAGTAAAGGATCCCCTTGGAATGAGTGACCATAACATGGTTGAATTCCATATTCAATTAGAGGGTGAGAAGGTTGGATCTCAAACAAGCGTGCTAAGCTTGAATAAAGGAGACTATGAAGGTATGAGAGCGGAATTGAGTAGAGTGGATTGGGAAAATAGATTAAAGGGTAAGACGATACATGATCAGTGATGTACATTTAAGGAGTTATTTTACAACTTCCAAAAAATATATATTCCACTGAGAAGAAAAGGGTGTAAAAGAAAAGACAGCCATCCGTGGCTAAGTAAAGAAATTAAGGATAGTATTCGACTAAAAACAAGGGCATATAAGGTAGCCAAATCTAGTGGGAGGATAGAGGATTGGGAAAACTTTAAAAGACAGCAAAAAATAACAAAAAGATTGATTAAGAAAGGGAAGATAGATTATGAAAGTAAATTAGCAAAAAATATAAAAACAGATAGTAAGAGTTTTTATAGTTATATAAAAAGAAAAAGGGTGGCTAAAGTAAATGTTGGTCCCTTAGAGGATGAGACTGGGAAATTAATGGTGGGAAATATGGAGATGGCAAAAACACTGAATGAATATTTTGTATCAGTCTTTACAGTAGAGGACACTAAAATATCCCAACACTGGACAAACAGGGGGCTATAGGGGGGGAGGAGCTAAACACGATCAAAATCACTAAGGAAGTGGTACTCGGTAAAATAATGGGACTCAAGGCGGATAAATCACCTGGACTTGATGGCTTACATCCTAGGGTCTTGAGGGAAGTGGCGGTAGGGATTGTGGACGCATTAGTAATAATTTTCCAAAACTCTCTGGACTCAGCAAAGGTCCCGGCAGACTGGAAAACTGCTAATGTAACAACCTTATTTAAAAAGGGCAGTAGACAGAAGGCTGGAAACTATCGACTGGTTAGCCTAACATCTGTGGTAGGTAAAATTTTGGAGTCCATTATTAAGGAGACAGTAACAGGACATTTGGATAATCATAATTTAATAGGACAAAGTCAGCATGGTTTTATGAAGAGGAAGTCATGTTTGACAAATTTGCTGGAGTTCTTTGAGGAAGTAACATATAGGGTGGATAAAGGGGAACCAGTGGACATAGTGTATTTAGACTTCCAAAAGGCATTTGACAAGGTGCCACACAAAAGATTATTGCTTAAGATAAAAAATCACGGGATTGGAGGTAATATTCTGGCATGGATAGAGGATTGGCTATCTAACAGAAGGCAGCGAGTTGGGATAAATGGTTCATTCTCAGACTGGCAATCAGTAACTAGTGGTGTTCCGCAGGGGTCAGTGCTGGGTCCCCAACTCTTTACAATCTATATTAATGATTTGGAGGAGGAGACCGAGTGTAACATATCAAAGTTTGCAGATGATACTAAGATGGGAGGGAAAGTAGTGAGTGAGGAGGACATAAAAAACCTGCAAGGGGACATAGACAGGCTAAGTAAGTGGGCAGAGATTTGGCAGATGGAATACAATACTGGAAAGTGTGAGGTTATGCACTTTGGCAGGAAAAATCGTAGAGCAAGTTATTATCTTAATGGCAAGAAACTGGATCGTACTGTAGTACAAAGGGATCTGGGGGTCCTGGTGCACGAAACTCAAAAGGTTAGTATGCAGGTGCAGCAAGTGATTAAGAAGGCCAATGGAATGTTGGCTTTCATTGCTAGGGGGATAGAATATAAAAATAGGGAGGTATTTCTTCAGTTGTACAAGGTATTGGTGAGACCGCACCTGGAATACTGCATACAGTTTTGGTGTCCATACTTAAGAAAAGACATACTTGCTCTCGAGTCAGTACAAAGAAGGTTCACTCGGTTAATCCCGGGGATGAGGGGATGGACATATGGGGAGAGGTTGAGTAGATTGGGACTCTACTCATTGGAGTTCAGAAGAATGAGAGGTGGTCTTATTGATACATATAAGATTGTGAAGGGGTTGGATCGGGTGGATGCGGGGAGGATGTTCCCGATGATGGGTGAAACTAGAACTAGGGGGCATAGTCTTAGAATAAGGGGCTGCTCTTTCAAAACTGAGATGAGGAGGAACTACTTCACTCAGAGGGTGGTAGGTCCATGGAATATGCTGCCCCAAAAAGTTGTAGAAGCTACATCATTACATAAATTTAAAACAGAAATAGACAGTTTCCTAGAAGTAAAGGGAATTAAGGGTTACGGGGAGCGGGCAGGAATTTGGACATGAATCTAGGTTCGGATTGGACATGGCCCTGTGGGTAGCGGAGCGGGCCCAGGGGCCATGTAGCCTGATCCTGCTCCTATTTCGTGTGTCTAATTCTGTTAGATTCAGGAGATGGTTCTGTGATAGTAGATTGGCGGTTAGGATCAGATCAGCCATGATCTTATTGAATGGCGGAGCAGGCTCGAGGGGCCGATTGGCCTACTCCTGCTCCTATTTCTTATGTTCTTATGTTCTCATGACACTGCCCTGAGGAACTCCTGCAGGGGTGTCCTGGGGCTGTGATGATTGACCTTCAACCACCACAACCATCTTCCTTTGTGCTAGGTATGACTCCAGCCAGTGGAACGTTTTCCCCCTGATTCCCATTGACTTCAATTTTACTAGGGCTCCTTGATGCCAGGCTCGGTCAAATGCTGCCTTGATGTTAAGGGCAGTCACTGTCACCTCACCTCTGGAATTCAGCTCCTTTGTCCATGTTTGTACCAAGGCTGTAATGAGGTCAGGAGCCAAGTGGTCTTGGAGGAAACCAAACTGGGCATCAGTGAGCAGGTTATTGGCGAGTAAGTGCCACTTGATAGCACTGTCGATGACACCTTCCATCACTTTGCTGATGATTGAGAGTAGACTGATGGGACGGTAATTGGCCGGATTGGATTTGTGCTGCTTTTTGTGGACAGGACATACCTGAGCAGTTTTCCACATTGTCGGATAGATGCCAGTGTTGTAGCTGTACTGGAACAGCTTGGCTGGAGGCGCGGCTCGTTCTGGAGCACAAGTCTTCAGCACGATAGCTGGGATGTTTTCGGGGCCCATAGCCTTTGCTGTATCCAGTGCGCTCAGCCATTTCTTGATATCACGTTGAGTGAATCGAATTGGCTGAAGACTGGCTTCTGTGATGGTGGGGACCTCGGGAGTAGGCCGATATGAATCATCCACTCGGCACTTCTGGCTGAAGTTGGCTGCAAACGCTTCTGCCTTGTCTTTTGCACTCACGTGCTGGGCTCCACCATCATTGAGGATGGGGATATTCTTGGAGCCTCCTCCTCCCGTTAGTTGTTTAATGGTCCACTACTATTCACGGCTGGATGTAGCAGGACTGTAGAGTTTTGATCTGATCCGTTGATTGTGGGATCACTTAGCCCTGTCTATAGCATGCTGCTTCCACTTTTTAGCATGCATGTAGTCCTGTGTTGCAGCTTCCCCAGGTTGGCACCTCGTTTTTAGGTATGCCTAGTGCTGCTCCTGGCATGCTCTTCTACACTCATTGTTGAACCAGGGTTGGTCCCCTGGCTTGGAGGTAATGGTAGATTGAGGGATATGCCAGGCCATGAGGTTACAGATTGTGATGGAATACAATTCTGCTGCTGCTGATGGCCCACAGCGCCTCATGGATGCCCAGTTTTGAGCTGCTAGATCTGTTCTGAATCTATCCCATTTAGCACGGTGGTAGTGCCACACAACACGATGGAAGGTGTTCTCATTGTGAAGATGGGACTTTGTCTCCACAGTGACTGTGCGGTGGTCACTGCTGCCAATGCTGTCATGGACAGATGCATCTGCGACAGGTAGATTGGTGAGGACGAGGTCAAGTAGGCTTTTCCCCTCTTGTTGGTTCACTCACCACCTGTCGCAGGCCCAGACTGAGCAGTTATGTCCTTCAGGACTCAGCCAGCTGTGGTGCTACCAAGCCACTCTTGGTGATGGGCATTGAAGTCCCCCACCCAGAGTACATTCAGTGCCCTTGCTACTGTCAGTGCTTCTTCCAAGTGGTGTTCAACATGAAGGAGTACTAATTCATCAGCTGAGGGAGGGCAGTAGGTGGTAATCAGCAGGAGGGAAAGCCGGTGTCAGATGACGTCAATTGATGACGTGTGTTCTGCCGGTTTTCTTAAAGGGGGCACGCTCATTTTTGTTTGACAGATGATTTTTCAGTGTTTGACAGGATTGAGGTGCTACAAACACTGACGATCACTGTATAAAGGTGAGCCCTTGCACCCAGGCTCTCTAGAGACTCTCTCCTTAGGATAAAACAGATGGCAGCTGCAGGTGAGGTTACAGAAGTGATCTGTCACTGGTGAGAGAGGTTCTCCCAATGAGCTGGGAATACACAAACACTTCAAACCTTGTTACCTACAGAAAAGTCTAAAAACATTAAAAATGATTTTCCCAGCATTTCCTTACCTCTGAAACTCACCAGTGTACCATTGGATCCTTCACACCACTTCTGCAGCTGTCATCAATGCATAAACATTACAGTAGACTCACAACACGCCATAGTTACCTGGCGTGGAGTCCGAACGTCGGGAAGCCCGCAGTCAACCTGGCAAAATTGGAAAAAGCCTTTTAACTGCCTGTTAACTAGCTGCCAGCAAGCAGTTAAGTGGCTATAATCCTCTTCCGGCCGCTAGGAGTCGGATCCCTGCGCTAATCGGGGTCCCGACTCCCGGGACGATTGATTGGAGGCGGGTTGGAAGCGGGTTCGGGACCCGCTGCCAATCTTTTTGATTTTGCCAGCAGTCCCGCCTCCAAACCCGACCCCTGAGCGCCGGCAAAATCGAGCCCACAACCGCCGCGTTCCTCTGCGGCTGAACCGCCAGCTGAAACCGCCACAAAGATGGGACATAAGGAGGCATTAGGGTCCTATGTATAGCATAGGGCCAGGATATGTATATTAAAAGCACCTAATGTCTGACGCTCTGGCTACTTTACAGTTTTCTATGTTGAATTCCACTCCCTAGCCACTGTCTGCCCTCCTTCAGTCATCCTCAGGTTTTCATGCCCTCTAATTTAGCATCAACACCATATTTCGATACTATTCCCCTTATGGTCAAATTCAATATATTTATGTAGATAGAGTGCAAAATCCCCATGGCACTCCATTAGCTACATCTTGCCAATCGTAAAACCATCTATTTACACCTACTCCCTGCTCACCATCCTTCGATCATCCTTCTAGGCATGGTGCTACATTACCTTTAAAGCCATGGCCTTAATCTTGGCAACATGTTTGCTTTATGGCATTTCCTGCAGCACTTTTTGAATGATCAAATACATCACATTCATTCTATTCCCATTATCTATATAAACATGAAGTGCTGTCTATTAATCTGTGTTGACTGCCGCTGATTAGCTCATGCCTTTTTAAATGTTCTAACGTATAACACTAATAGTCTTTCATTTTTGGAAACACGTCTATGCGGATAGCTGTTACATACCTCAATAACATTGATGCAACGTGGTAAGTGAAGTGCTACAGCGGGAGATACCTTCCTTTCTTTGTACTAAGGTATTGAGTAGCGGCAATGTACAAATGCTGCATTATTACTGACCTGCATCACTGGTTGCGCAGGAGTGGGTCGTGTCACTATGTACATAGGTGAAAAATGTTCCATTCTCGATCTCACTATTGACAACGTGCATTAGCCATGGTGTAACTATTTGCCTTTGCAAGGTGAAGCCAACAACAGCAAAAATCAAAAGCAAATACCAAACCACCCACCAATCTTCAAAGCAGGTTATGCCAGTGAATAAAGCCTTGAAATAAGGAGTATATGATGTGATTGAAGAACACGTTATTATAATATAAATCCAATGTCTGCTGTACCATTTGGAAACAAATAAGTGGTCACTTTCACAAGATGAAGTGCGCCATAAAAATAAAACAAAAACATAGTATACAGAAAGTGAGTTTAAAATGGTCTTTAAAGTTCCTACCTAGCTTTCATGTGGTACCATTTTGGATAGTATTTTTGCTTTTATTGGCTCTCTTAATGTCAGGCCAACCAATCAGGTGATGATGCCACAATACTAATCTGGGAAGAAACAGAAACAACAAACTACAACTGAACAAAAACTTGAATCTCCTGTTTCAAAGTCAGCCCAGACAGAACGGAAGATGTAAACTGCATGGAAGTAGCTGGATCTGGCAAAGGCTGAGTAAATGTTTGACAGTATTTGCAACCAAGGCCACCAAAATTTAGAGTCTTGGGCTACCAGCAGGGGGAGAAACCACCTCATAAATTGTTATTTGATTTACCTATCCCGCTTTGTAATTCAAATTACCCATAGTTCCTCATAAAAGAAACTTGCTTGGTGATGTGCATGGTAAAATTAACACTGCCTACTGGCCAATGTGCATGAATAATAAATATGTCATTCAAACTTAGGTTGCCATTGAAAATGCCTTAACATAGTAAAAATAAAAATCGAATAATCATTATAGCATGCGATAAAAAAATTGAGAGCTACTCAATTGTCAAGGCTGGAATGTATAGGCTCTCATACATGTAAAACTGACACCGATCACTACCTTATGCTGATAAATAATTAACACATTTAATTCCAACCTGAAAATTCCACTGAATACCTGGGTATGCACTTTGCAAGGCATCAAAGGAAAGTAAAGCTTAATTTAAATGTAAAAGTTTTTTTTTTAACTGCCTGCGTGCATAAAGAGCTTCGCAACTTCTCATGCAAGGTCACAGACTGCACACACTTATTAACGTTACAGCTGTCATGTTATTTTTTTTTTGACTGGCTTTCTACACCAGAATTTGGTGTCAATTTAAACAAGGGATACCACTTAACTTGTCGTCTTCATGCCACAAATGAAAAAAATATATTCTTGCTAAGGGAGTCTCTGTTATGTTGTCACAAGGAGCTACAGAAAACTTGAAATGCCATTACGATCATAAAATAAATGAGGCCCTATTTTCCAAATATCCCACTGTTTACAGCAATTAATGTTTAACTCAATGGAATAATACGTGTTTAACTCAGTGGTAAATACTTACCATGAAAGAAGTAAAAACAGCGACTGAAATAGTTACCATGGAGTTGATCTCATCAAATTAAGTAAGGCACCATTTTCCAATGTTGCTGAGATTTTGCACCACCTGCGGTTGGAGCAGGCATCAATACTGTCAAGGGTAATAAAAAAATCAGGAGAGATGTAAAACGGGCTGCCAACTCGCTATCACATGTTTTACAATATCGCACAAAGTCAAAATCTACCCCATGGTGCCTGTTCCCTTTGCCAAAAAAAAATATGCTTTTGAGGTGAACTATTAAAGAAGTTTTGAACTGTTGCATTTAACATTAGGAATTTTCTTGTATATATACATCAGAAAGAATATTTTTACATAATGAATGTTTATACCATGTTGATGCAGGAAACACTTCAAGAAATGTGGTTGGGATAAGCCTGTTTGCATATTATTGCAATTCCACAGTGTTCTGAGAGGCACCTGTGTCAGACCCTATCTGCAGTGTTGAGTGCAGTTCTGGTCGCCTAATTATAAAAAGCATTTTATTGCCCCTAAAATTATGCAGAAGCTGCCAAAAATCTGGGCAACTGGAATCTAGGTTGAGAGAATGTTAAGAATGATGTCTGTTTTATTTCCAAAAAAGACACATGGCCCGTATTTTCCGATCGGAGGCTTCCTGTGTGCGGATGCCTCCGATCGGGAAAGAACCTACGAACTTACCTGAGGGCTCCCGAGGTCCAGACACATCTGTTCCTGGGCCTCTCCAAAGTTGAAATGCGCAGGGCCCACGTATCCCAGAGGTGCATGCAGTTCACAAGCGTCTCTGGGATCACGTGGGCTATGGGGAGTCAATAAGAGAAGGGAATCCCCCTTCATACACTTGACAGATAGACCTGTCAAATATATGAATGGGGATCACTCCAAAAACACAGTAAAACATTAAATACATTTTTTTTAAATCACATTTTTAAAATGAGTTGAAATTACAATAAATTAAATATTTTAAACAAAATTTTATTTTTTTGAAAAAAACAATTAAAGTTTTTTACAGGGCTAAAAATAAACTTACCTTTTTTAAAGTATTTTTAAATGATAAATGAGTAAAAAAAAAATTTAAAACATTTTTCAACTCTTATGCTGGTAAAAGCAGGCCTCACGCCTGCTTTTACCAGGCATACGATTTCTAAGGATTTTCTGCGGGCGGAGGTTCTCCAGAAAGCGGAACTCTCCCCCCGCAGAGGCCCTTCTCCAAGGCAGGCGATCGGAAATGCCGGTTTTCAGCGCATGCGCTTGGCATGCCTGAAACCGGCATTTCTGATGTCCCTACGGGTGTGTACACAGCTCGTACACACCCGTAGGCATCGGAAAATATGGGCCCATGATTTTGAGGTGAGCAATTAAAGAAGCTGATAGACCTGAATTGGAAACCTCATTATATATTAAAGCCATATCTATAGATTCATCAGGATGATGCCAGGGATTAAACACTACAATTATGAGGTGAGGCTTGACATGCTGGGCTAATTTCCACTGCAGTAGAGAAAGTGAAGAGGAGATTTGATAGAGGTGTTTACAATTATCAAGAGTTTTGCTATAGTGAATAAGGAAATACTTTTTACTCCAGTTGGAAATTGACCTCATAAATTTTTTTTAAAAAATGTTTTCATTCACGGGATGTGGGCATCGCTGGCAAGGCCAGCATTTATTGCCCATCCCTAATTGCCCTTGAGAAGGTGGTGGTGAACCGCCTTCTTGAACCATTGCAGTCTGTGTGGTGAAGGTACTCCCACAGTGCTATTAGGGAGTTCCAGGACTTTGACCCTAGAAAAAAAGTTAGATGAAACTTCCTTACATTTTAAAAAATCTCATTTATGATCTAACCTTTCTGTTTATCCATAGAAGCCCACCCAGTGATGTATCCCCCTTTATTCCCAGCTGGAATGTTCATAGCCTGTACCTTATCGATTTCATGTTTGAATATCTCCCACTGCTGCTCATTGTTTCATCTTGTTCAACCAATTATTCTGGGCTAGGTCCCCTATCATCCCACTGCTATTAGTTAGGGCTGGATTTTGTCAGCCCCGAGGAGGCGGGTATGGAGACGGGACTGCCGGTAAAGTTGCAGAATTTGGGGGCGGGTGGCAAACCCGCCCCCAACCCGCTTCCGTGCCCTCTTGCCAGGAGGCGGGAAGCCGTCCTGCCCCAGGTCCCGTCTCCCCGAGGCGGGAAAGGGATTAAAGCCTATTAACTGCCTGTCAACAGGTAGTTAACAGGCAGAAAATAGGATTATCTCCATTTTTATCTCCGAAGTGCAGGTTTCCCGACCTCGGGGAACCCCGCCAGGGTGTAGGAGATGAGAAGGTCTGTGGAGGTCGGATGGGTCTGAAAGTGTGATGTAGAGGTGAGTGATGGGTACAAGTGTGGAGTGGTAAGTATGTAAGGTGAGTGTAAAGTATTATAAAATGTTCACTTACCTTTGATTCTGCCTACAGCCTTCAGCTGCTGTGGAGTTGGAGTCCCGACATCTTCATTGTAGATTTCACAGACTGGCTGTAGGATCCTCTGAACCAACAGCCAGGTGATTTCTGCAAAGTTGAAAGGTTTGATGAGTCCTGAACACAAGGATTCATCAAACTACACAGAATGTCAGTGTTTGACAGCTTCACAGAGCTGTCAAACGATGACATTTCTTCTTTCAAAAGTTCTTGACAGATGGCACGTCATATGTTGACGTGCTCTGTATCAGTGACTTCCCCCTAATTGGCCTGCTGAGCCTGCCAGGTGGGCTTAACAAGTTCAATCAGGGGAAAATCCCGCTGGTTGACCAGAAGCTGATGGAGGCGGGATTGAAATACAGCAAGCAGCAGTCCTGCCTCCAAAAGCTTCACATTGAGAAAATCCAGCCCTTAATTTCCAGTCCAATACCTTTTCTTTTCAACTCCCCTTTTTCTTCAGTTACTTTCAGTATGAACCTAATTAGGTTCTGGCCACTATTCCCCACATGTTCTACCTTTAGGTGACTTGCAGTGCTTTATTCTACAAAACCAGAGCTAGAACTACAATTCTCCTTGATGGGCAAGTCCCATTTTGACCTAGTGTTTGTTTTGTCCTTTCAAATAGTTAAAATCCCATTTATTCCAGTCCACCTCAGGATAGTTATAGTCCCATGTTTTAAAACTATGGCCAGAATTTTCCCCAGGTAGGTGGGTTGGGGGCGGGGTTCGAGGCGGGCGGAAAACCCGGGAGGCTGGTTTCCCGCAGGCCCTGCCGATTTTACTGGCAAGGCCTAATTTGAATGTGAGGCCTCAGATTCCCGCCCGCAGCCAGCCAGCTTGAGAGGCAATTAGGGATTGCGGGGGGGGGGGGGGCGGGGGGGGATCGGGGATCGCGGGGGTGGGGGGGTGCAGCCAGGGATTGGGGCCTGCCACCGGAGGATCGTGGCCGGCCTCATCATCATTGTTGCGGGAGGGGGGTGGCGGGGAGAGAGCTGGGGGTGGGGGAGGCCTGACGAGGGGGTGGGAGGCCTGAGAATGCGATAGGCAGCCTTGTGGGGAAGTCACTGATCGTGGAGGGTGGGTATGGTGGGGTCCCTGGATCCAGGAGGTAGATATAAATCCACTTACCCCCTGGCTGCAGCAGTTTCCGCCTCAGTTTAACTGCCAGGTTTCACGAATTGTGTGAAATCTGTCCCCAGGCAGTTAAATTCAAAATTGAGGAGGAAAATAGAGGCTTCCAGACTCATTATAATATTTAAATTGATGTACCCCCCCACCGCCCACCCCCCCACCCCCGGTCCCGCCTCTGGGAAAACCGGAAGTGGGTTGGTTGGAGGAGGGATCAGGTTGGGATTCACATTATGAACAATTTAACTGCCCCCACACTCCAAACCCACCCGTTTTTTTAGGAGAAAATTCCAGCCGATGCAATGCAATCTTTCTTAAATGACCTACAAATGTCATGCTTGATTTCTTTCTACTATTTAGTGGTTTATAATGTGTTCCTAATACGATAGCATAGTCTTTGTTCTTTCTTAATTCAACCCAGACAGAATCCATTTTGAGAACCACCATTACCAAAAGCTTTTCTAACTGTGGCTGTAGCCATGCCTTTAATTAAAAGGGCCAGCTTTCTCCCTTTCTCAGTTGTCTATCATTGCCGAGAATATTTAGTTCCCAATCTTGTTCCAGCTAAAGCCAAGTTTTCCCTTAACAACATATCCCTCCATTCTAATTAGTACTTCTACTTCCCCAACTTTATTTCTAATCCTCTAATAAGAGGTAAAAAGAAGATACTGATCAAAGATGTGATTAAAAATAATCCATTTAGTCAAATAATCTGATAATGTTTACAGGTAGTTAAATCATGGCTGTGGTATTTCTAGTTATATAATCATGTAATTGTAACTATGACTGTGACTTTGCTGACGGGCGATGACCCCACTGCTGGCTCCATCCCGCTCTGTAGAATGAATTTCCCTTGATTGGGCTTGTTAAGCCCACCCAGCGCATTTCCCAGCCAATTAGAGGAAGCGGGTCTGGTGAAGTCATTCCATGACGCGTCATCAGCCAGTTTCTTTAAAGGGACCATGGCCAAATTAACTTTGACATTTGTGCTGTCAGTGCTCTACAGCATTGAGGTGCTGCAAACACTGACAATCACTGCACAAAGGCACAGGGCTGCACCCAGGCTCTCCCATGACTCCCTCCATATGCTTATGTATGCAGTCACAGCATGTAGGGAGGTTCTCTTCCCTTCCCATGGGCAGAAGAGACCACCCTAGGAGATCAACACAACCTAGTTGCACATTGCAAAGGAGGGCACAAGTAGAGATGTGGGTGCAGTGCCACAAACCTTTCAATGATCTCAGTAGATCACGAAACGTTAGTACAAAGCCACACTCAACCTCATCTTGCTGTGCCACTCATCACATCCCCATCACTCTGCTTCCCTACCCTACTCCTGCACATCTTTACTCACACCAACTTACTTTGCACCTCCAGCCATCCCTCTCTATCTACATTATCACTTCCCCATCTCACTAGCCACCCCTCACACTCACCCTCATCCAATCCAATCATACCAACTAACAACACACAAGGGTAGGCACTTGGGTGTTTTCGTCAACGTTCATGTGAAGTTTCTGGTAATGTGCTGTCAAACATTGAAACCTTTATTTTCAACACTTTGCATTCTTGGACATCTTTGTGTGCACCTTTGGAAGTGGTTTAGTGAATTGCAGTGAATGGTGAGACATAACGGTTGCCCCCGCAATGGTCCTGAGTGTGAAAGGAATGGCTTGGGCATTGTAGGGATGCTTTATGGTGTTGGTGTGGGGTGGTGCCAACCTAGTGCACCATATGGCAGCCAGGGTGTACAGCGTCAAGTGAAGTAAATTTGGCCATGGGGAATTCATCCCTGGCCTCCCGGGCAGCAATGTGCTCGGGTGTTGATGCCCTCTGTCCTGAGCAGCTTCAGTTGATTGCGGAGAAGGTTGGTGTTGTTGTTGGTGCTGCTGGTGTGCCTGGTCATGGTGGGATTCTGAGGACCAAGGTGAGAGAGTATAAAGGGCACCCATGCTGATGGAATAGATGGCAGGTGAAGTAGAGATGACAGAAGTGATCTGTCAATGGTGAGAGAGGTATTGAGGTCAGACTGGATGGAGACTTGCAGCATGGTGAATCTGTTGTGGAAATGCAGTGAGGAAGGGTTTGTGGCTGAGGGAAGATATCTCTGTAAGGTGGGAGCTTTTACTTTACATTTGAAGCTGTCAACTCAACAGCTGATTCAATTGCCACTGAACTCCCGCCCCAGCTTAACAGGCGTGATCACTGAGCAGCAAAGACCCTGTGGGCGAGCACGTAAAATCAAAAGGTGAGCTCAAATGTATTCTTAATGATTGCTAAACAAGGTCATAATTACCAGAATTGGGTCCCCTGCCGCTATGTGACGGGTCTGCTCAGTGCTGACAGACCCGACATTGGGGAAAGGCGCACAGTGGTGGGTTCACAGCGGGGTCCCAACCCGCTGGGGAAAAAAACACTTTCCCACCCGACCCGCCACTGATCGCGCCCGCTGACCCCCCCGGAAAATCTCGGCATATTTGTCTGTAGTTTTGAACTAAATTTTCAAGATGTGATGGAAATTATTAGCAAGTTCCTGACAAATATTTTCCAAGTTCTAGTTTAATCCTGATTTTGAACTATATCCATAAACTTTATAAAGACTGACCAATGATGAATTTTCCCGGCGGCTGTGAGTGAGGAGCAGCCCGACTAGAGCGGGCCTGTGTGGGAACACAGCATCGGCGGCAGTTACACCGGCGGCAGTGAGTGAGGAGCAGCGTACCAGTTCAACAGCAGGGGAGAGAGGTAAAAAGTAATCAAAGTGTGACGTCACCAGGAAGCAGGTAAGTGATTGGTTGGTGAGTATTTGGTTGGTGAGTATTTCTCTTTTTTTTTAAACTTCAACTCTGGTTTATAGTTTCTAAGGTCTCTCTGGTGTAGCAGGGACTGTTGGTAAACCAGTTAACTGCAGTGTAATTAGTGGGATTGATTGATTTAATTTAAATTCAATTAATTAAAGGGTAAGTCATGGCAGGACAGCCAGGCCCCGTGATCTGCTCCTCCTGCGATATGTGGGAACTCAGGGACACTTCCTGTGTCCCTGACAACTACATGTGCAGGAAGTGCATCCAGCTGCAGCTACTGACAGACCGCATTGCGGTGCTGGAGCTGCAATTGGACACATACTGGAGCGTTCACGATGCTCAGGACAACGTGAATAGCACATTTACGGAGTTGGACACACCGCAGGTAGAGGTTGGACAGGAAGAAAGGGAACGGGTGACCAACAGGCAGAGTACTAGGTGCAGGCAGGTAGTGCAGGGGTCCCCTGTGGCCATCCCCCTCTCCAACAGATACACCACTTTGAGTACTGTTGGGGGGGATGGCTTATCAGAGGAAGGCAGCAGCAGCCAACTTCCTGGCACCAGGGGTGGCTCTGCTGCACAGAATGGGAGGAAAAAGAGGGGTAGAGCTATAGTAATAGGGGATTCAATTGTAAGGGGAATAGATAAGCGTTTCTGCGGCCGCAAACGAGACTCCAGGATGGTGTGTTGCCTCCCTGGTGCAAGGGTCAAGGATGTCTCCGAGCGACTCCAGAACATCTTGGAAGGGGAGGGTGAACAGCCAGTTGTCGTGGTGCATATAGGCACCAACGATATCGGTAAAAAGCGGGATGAGGTCCTAAAAGCGGAGTATAGGGAGTTAGGAGATAATTTTTTTTTAAAAACCTCAAAGGTAGTAATCTCAGGATTGCTACCAGTGCCACGTGCTAGTCAGAGTAGAAATAGAAGGATACTTCAGATGAATACGTGGCTAGAGGAATGGTGCCAGGGGGAGGGATTCAAGTTCCTGGGACATTGGAACCGGTTCTGGGGGAGGTGGGACCAGTTCAAACCGGACGGTTTGCACCTGGGCAGGGCTGGAACCAATGTCCTAGGGGGAGTGTTTGCTATTGCTGTGGGGGAGGGTTTAAACTAAAATGGCAGGGGGTTGGGAACCTGAGCAGGGAGACAGAGGAAAGGGAAACAAGGATAAAAGCAAAAGATAGGAAGGAGAAAAACAAAAGTGGCAGTCAGAGAAATCAACGGTTTAAATCAAACATGGCCACAGTAAATAATAATTCTAATAGGTCTAAGAGCGTTAAAAAAACAAGCCTGAAGGCTTTGTGTCTTAATGCGAGGAGCATTTGTAATAAGGTGGATGAATTGGCTGCGCAAATAGAAGTAAACAAATACGATTTGGTTGGGATTACGGAAACGTGGCTCAAGGAAGGCCAGGACTGGGAACTCAACATCCAGGGGTATTCGATATTCAGGAAAGATAGGCGAAAAGGAAAGGGAGGTGGGGTAGCATTACTGGTTAAAGAAGGGATTAACACAATTGTAATGAAGGATATTAGCTCTGATGAGGTGGAATCTGTATGGGTAGAATTGAGAAATACTAAGGGGAAAAAAACGTTAGTGGGAGTGGTTTATAAACCTCCAAACAGTAAGGCGGAGGTTGGGGATGGCATTAAAAGAGAAATTAAAGAAGCGTGCAATAAGGGCACAGCAGTCATCATGGGTGACTTTAATCCACATATAGATTGGGCCAACCAAATGAGTAACAATACTGTGGAGGAGGAATTCCTGGAGTGTTTACGGGATGGTTTCCTGGACCAATATGTCGAGGAACCAACCAGAGATCAGGCCATCTTAGACTGGGTATTATGTAATGAGAAAGGATTAATTAGCAATCTTGTTGTAAGAGGCCCCTTGGGTCGGAGCGATCATAATATGATCGAATTCTTCATTAAGATGGAGAATGAAGTAGTTGACTCGGAGACTAGGGTCCTCAATTTAAATAAAGGAAACTATGATGTTCTGAGGAGCGAGTTGGGTAGGATTGATTGGGGAATGGCACTCAAAGGGTTGACGGTGGATAGGCGATGGCAAACATTCAAAGACCGAATGGATGAACTACAGAATTTGTTCATCCCAGTTTGGCATAAAAATAAAACAAAAAAGGTGACCCAACCGTGGCTAACAAGGGAAATTAGGGATAGCATAAGGTCCAAGGAGAGGGCATATAAATTGGCCAGAAAAAGCAATAATCCTGAGGATTGGGAGCAGTTTAGGATTCAACAAAGGAGGACAAAGGGATTAATTAAGAAAGGGAAAATAGAATATGAGAGTAAGCTTGCAGAGAACATAAAAACTGACTGTAAAAGCTTTTATAGATATGTGAAGAGAAAAAGATTGGTGAAGTCAAGCGTAGGTCCCTTGCAGTCAGAATCGGGGGAATTTATAATGGGGAACAAAGAAATGGCAGACCAACTAAATACATATTTTGGTTCTGTCTTCACAAAGGAGGACACAAATAACCTCCCAGAGATGCCGGGGAACATAGGATCTGATGAAAGGGTGGAACTGAAAGAAATCAGTATTTGTAGGGAAATGGTGCTAGGAAAATTGATGGGACTGAAGGCCGATAAATCCCCAGGGCCTGATAATCTACATCCCAGGGTACTTAAGAAAGTGGCCCTAGAAATAGTAGATGCATTGCTGGTCATCTTCCAGAACTCGATAGACTCTGGAATGGTACCCATGGATTGGCGGGTAGCTAATGTTACACCACTATTCAAAAAGGGTGGTAGAGAAAAGGCAGGGAATTATAGACCGGTAAGCTTGACATCGGTAGTGGGGAAAATGCTAGAGTCCATTATAAAAGATGTAATAGCAGAACACTTGGAAAGCACTGACTGGATCGGACAAAGTCAACATGGATTTACAAAAGGTAAATCATGCTTGACTAATCTACTGGAATTTTTTGAGGATGTAACTGGTAAAATAGAGAAGGCAGAACCAGTGGATGTGGTGTATTTGGACTTTCAGAAGGCTTTCGATAAGGTCCCGCATAAGAGATTAGCGTGCAAAATTAAGACACATGGGATTGGGGGCAAGGTATTGACTTGGATAGAGAACTGGTTGGCGGACAGAAAGCAAAGAGTTGGAATAAACAGGTCGTTTTCCGAGTGGCAGGCAGTGACTAGTGGGGTACCGCAAGGATCGGTCCTAGGACCCCAGCTGTTCACAATATATATTAATGATCTGGACGAGGGAATTGGATGTAATATCTCCAAATTTGCAGACGACACAAAGCTGGGGGGGAGGGTATGCTGTGAGGAGGATGTCGTGAAACTCCAGCACGATTTGGACAGGTTGGGTGATTGGGCAGAAACATGGCAAATGCACTATAATGTGGATAAATGTGAGGTTATCCACTTTGGTGGCAAAAACAGGAAGGCAGATTATTATTTGAATGGTAATAGATTGGGAGAAGGGGAAGTGCAAAGAGACCTGGGTGTTCTTGTACACCAGTCGCTGAAGGTAAGCATGCAGGTGCAGCAGGCGGTTAAGAAGGCAAATGGTATGTTGGCCTTCGTAGCAAGAGGGTTCGAGTACAAGAACAAGAATGTCTTGCTGCAGTTGTACAGGGCCTTGGTGAGACCACACCTTGAGTATTGTGTGCAGTTTTGGTCGCCTTACCTGAGGAAGGACGTTCTTGCCATGGAAGGAGTGCAGCGAAGATTCACCAGGCTGATACCTGGGATGGCAGGAATGACGTATGAGGAGAGATTGTGTCGATTGGGGTTATACTCACTGGAGTTTAGAAGATTGAGAGGGGATCTCATCGAAAACCTATAAAATTCTGTCAGGCCTGGACAGACTAGATGCAGGAAGGATGTTTCTGATGGCCGGGGAGTCCAGAACCAGGGGTCATAGTCTAAGGATAAGGGGTAAGCCATTTAGGACTGAAATGAGGAGGAATTTCTTCACCCAGAGAGTGGTGAACCTGTGGAATTCTCTGCCACAGAGGGCGGTGGAGGCCAGTTCATTAAGTATATTCAAGAAAGAGTTGGATATATTTCTTAAGGCTAAAGGGATCAAGGGATATGGGGAGAAGGCAGGGACCGGGTACTGAATTTGGATGATCAGCCATGATCTCATTGAATGCCGGAGCAGGCTCGAAGGGCCGAATGGCCTACTCCTGCTCCTATCTTCTATGTATCTATGTATCTATATTCCCGACTTATTCTGCAAGTTGGAAAGTGGCACCAGAAGAGTTCTACAGTTGAGCATGAGCTAGCACTTTAGCTGTTCCTGTTATAGGGATTGTCCACCCAGTGAGCTGGATCATAAACTGGCTATATATGTAGCCAGGCTGTTCCAGTACAGCTACAATATTGGCATCTACCCGACAATGTGGAAAACTGCCCAGGTATGTCCTGTCTACAAAAAGCAGGATTAATCCAATCCAGCCAATTACCACCCCATCAGTCTACTCTCAATCATCAGCAAAGTGATGTAGGTGTTGTCGACAGTGCTATCAAGTGGCACTTACTGACAAATAACCTGCTCACCGATGCCCAGTTTGGATTCCGCCAGGACCACTCGGCTCCAGACCTTATTACAGTCTTGGTCCAATCGGGGACAAAAGAGCTGATTTCCAGAGGTGAGGTGAGAGTGACTGCCCTTGACATCATGGCAGCATTTGACTGAGTGTGGCATCAAGGAGCCCTAGTAACATTGAAGTCAATGGGAATCAGGGGGAAACTCTCCACTGGCTGGAGTCATACCTAGCACAAAGGAAGATCATTGTGGCTGTTGGAGGTCAATCATCTCAGCCCCAGGACATTGCTGCGGGAGGTCCTCAGGGCAGTGTCCTAGGCCCAACCATCTTCAGCTGCTTCATCACTGACCATCCCTCCAACATAAGGTCAGAAATGGGGATGTTCGCTGATGATTGCACAGTGTTCAGTTCCATTCGCAACTCCTCAGATAATGAAGTAGTCCATGCCCGCATGCAGCAAGACCTGAACGACATTCAGGCTTGGGCTGATAAGTGGCAAGTAACATTCATGCCACACAAGTGCCAGGCAATGACTATCTCCAACAAGCAAGAGTCTAACAAGCTCCCCTTGACATTCAACGGCATTACCATCGCCGAATCCCCCACCATCAACATCCTGGGGGTCACCATTGGCCAGAAACTTAACTGGACCAGCCACATAAAAACTGTGGCTATGAGGGCAGGTCAGAGGCTGGATATTCTGCGACGAGTATCTCACCTCCTGACTCCCCAAAGCCTTTCCACAATCTACAAGGCACAAGTCAGGAGTGTGATGGAATACTCTCCACTTGCCTGGATGAGTGCAGCTCCAACAACACTCAAGAAGCTCGACACCATCCAGGACAAAGCAGCCCGCTTGATTGGCACCCCATCCCCCACCTTAAACATTCACTCCCTCCACCACTGGCGTACCGTGGCTGCAGTGTGTACCATCTACAAGATGCACTGAAGCAACTCGCCAAGGCTTCTTTGATAACATCTTCCAAACCCGTGACCTTTACCACCTAGAAGGACAAGGGCAGCAGGCACATGGGAACACCATCACCTGCAAGTTCCCCTCCAAGTTAAACACCATCCTGATTTGGAAATATATCGCCGTTCCTTCATCGTCGCTGGGTCAAAATCCTGGAACTCCCTCCCTAACAGCACTGTGGGCGTGCCTTCACCACACAGACTGCAGCGGTTCAAGAAGGCGGCTCAACACCACCTTCTCGAGGGCAATTAGGGATGGGCAATAAATGCTGGCCACATCCCCAGAACGAATAAAAAAAATAGCACAGTCATATTTTGCATAAAGAACTTAGGCCTAGAAATTGAGTTTGGGGCGGCCAGCTCGCTCGCGCCCAGAAATTACCGCTGCGCGCGGAGCCACTTGCGCCCGCCGGAAATTCAGTTTCAGCGCCCCAAGTCGAAGCCGGCCGCAAATCAAGGGTTTCGGCGCCCCCGCTTGGGGCGCTGAAACTGAATATCGGCGTGCTAAGTGCCGCAGCGCCACCCGCTGCGGAGCGCCAGGCTGCGGTACTGCAGGCCTTCCTCCCTCTCTTAAGGGGGAGGTGCCTGCAACAGCGAGATCGCCGCTCGCTAGTGCTGGCAAATGAGCCCGGCACCACGGAGAAGTGCCGGGCTCCCGGAAAACAGCCGGCAATGCCGCGGGGGGGGGGGGGTGGAGGAGGCCGGTGAAGGAGGTGCGGGCAGGCGGCCGCCGAAAAAGCGGCCGGCCGCACCTCCGCCTTAACTCGCCCCACTACCGCATCAGTTCGGCCCCGTTTTCTGGTCGCTGTTTGCGGCCGCCGCGGAAGAGGCGGCCGCAACTCAATATGGCGGTCGGGCCGGTAGCGGGGCGGTAGCGGGGCACTGCGCACACCGATGACGTCATCGGTGGCGGCGCAGCGCTACTGGCTAACGCCGCCATTACCGCAGCGCTGAATATCGGGGAAAGCTCAGCAAGTGGCGCAAAAGCCCTCTTTGGCCGAAAACTGGGCGCAAAGCCTACTGAATTTCTAGCCCTTAGTTTTCAGAATACCTGTGCAATTTGTAGTGGAGGTGCATATTGAAACTTCCAGTACCTTTACATGGACTTTGAATTTTTACATCCTTGTACAATAACACTACAACATGTAAAGTATTAGTGATTGCACAAATGTTGGAAGTGTAGGATATCCATGCAGTTTCCCCCTGACAACAGTGAATGTGGACATTGCCAGAAAACTGTATAATTTACAGCTCATGACTAAAAATAAATTGAAAACATTAATTGCACAAAAGTTACCCAGGCCAATCCAAGAGAGATTTAGAATAGAAAATATAAAAAGGGTTTTGACAAAGTAGCTGGGGTAAGGGAAATTAGAATTCCAGGTCAGGCTGGTTTGGAAAAAATGACAATATTCTACTCTCGCTGTCCTTTTTTCAATAGACCATCAGGAATGTCTTATAAATCAATAGTCAACAGAACTGAAATTATCACACAACCCCAAGAATTCTACATGTTGTACTTGTAGAAAAATATATTGTATAATGGGCCAGTGATAATAAACGTTTCACAAATGCGGTTCTCAAATTGCAAGCCCTTTTATAGATATATATGCAGAAGCCTTTTAAAAATAACTATAAGTTGTCCCTGACATCAAACATTGCTATTATTTCAGCTTAAAGATTATATCGGTAGTGATTCAACTTCTTGGCCTAGAAATTCCATTGTGTCGCATCAGTTTTTCAGAGGTAAAACAGTCACCTAAGGGTCCAATATGGCAGGCAGTGCCTGTGCGCCCATCCTGCACCAGAAATGCAATGCACACCATATTGGATTGGGCTCCTCTGTAGGCATCCAGGGTGCACACCAGAACTAGTTAGGATGCTCATTATGATATTAAAATAAGGGTCCAATGTTCGTTGTAGAACCTTTTTGTAATGATCAGTAACATGTCATTCTAGAATGGTACACTAGGTGGAGCTGTATGTATAGAAGAGTGGGGCTACCCACGAGGCACAAGGCTACCCACAAGGCAGTAGTCAAGATGGATGCTGTACAAGTCCACATGGCTGAATAAAGTGACTAGCTCAAGCTAGCTGTTCATAATAAGAATGTCTATTTATTTATGAACATAACACCTTTGTGAAATTGGTCTGCCCCAGCTCCTGACCCACCATGTGATAAACTCGCCCAGCGAATCATGGCGCTAACAGTCAGCAAGGACATTCAGCAGTGCTATTTAAGGGGCTCATCCACTCCAAACAGCTTAGTTGCTGGTTAGTCCTCTTAGGCTGCTGGTCTACTCCTGGGCCATTGTTTGGCTATTTTCTGTGTTCCAGGAGTGAAATGTGACTTCTGGGAACAACTTTGTGCTGGTGCTGGAAGAGTTTATGCCAGTCAGGATGGTCTGGTACGTTTGCCTTCGGGGTTAGAGGGCGTGGTGCCCTATCCTCCTGCCCTAGCTCCTGCACACTTGTGCCCGATGATTCACCACGTGAAGACCCCTCTAATAGCCTACCCTCTAAAGTACGCATGGTGCGTCTCTAAGCTGGTGCTTGCTTGGGTCAGGAGCCTCAACGTTTTCAGCACCTGAAATAAAAAAAGGGGACCAGGGTGAGCTTTTAGTGTGAAGGAAGAGCATAAGAACATAAGAACATAATAAATAGGAGCAGGAATAGGCCACTTGGCCCCTCGAGCCTGCTCCGCCATTCAATAAGATCATGGCTGATCTTGGGCTCAAAGCCACTTCCCTGCCTGCTCCCCATAATCCTTCACTCCCTTATCTTACAAAAATCTGTCTATCTCCACCTTAAATGTATTTAATGACCCAGCCTCCACGGCTCTCTGGGGCAGAGAATTCCACAGATTTACAACCCTCTGAGAGAAGAAACTCCTCCTCATCTCAGTTCTAAAAGGGCGACCCTTTATTCTGAAACTATGCCCCCGAGTTCTAGATTTCCCCACGAGGGGAAACATCCTCTCTGCATCTACCTTGTCGAGCCCCCTCGGTATCTTATATGTTTCAATAAGATCACCTCTCATTCTTCTAAATTCCAATGAGTATAGGCCCAACCTGCTCAACCTTTCTTCATAAGTCAAACCCCTCTTCTCCAGAATTAACCTAGTGAATCATCTCTGAACTGCCTCCAATGCAAGCAGAGAGAGATGAGTGGCTGCTGAAAGCAGTTGCAGTTTGCCGTGCTGAATGTGTTACTCAATTACCTATCCTGGCGCTCCTATAAGATGCATACCCAAATGTGAAGAGAAAAAGAGTGTAAGGTGTGACTAGAGCCTGCGCAAAGTCTCCTCCAACATTGACACTCGCCACAGCCATGAGTCACTCGCTGCTCGTGATGTCCAGCATGTCTTCCTCCAGTGGGGAAAGAGTATGCACGTGGCCTCTGGCTTCTCCGGTCACTGTCTGCTGATTTATGTTGTGTGCGACCTTCTCCTGCAAGGAAGTGGGGAGTGTGTTAGAGACAGCCTTGTGAGTTGTTTTGAGAATGTTTTGTCATGATCAAATAGTGCAGCCATTTTGTGCAAGATGTGAGGTGGAGGGAAGTGAGGTTTGCAATAGTGCCGAGAATAGGAGGTGCAGAGTGTGTGAGTAGGAGAAGCAAGTGGAGTGAAATGTGGTGCAGTAATTGTAGGAGAGTAAAGGGAAGTGGAGGAGGGCTGTGCTGAGTAGTGGGGCTGGAGATGGTACAGGTGTGAGGAGAGAGTAATTGAAATGAGAGGTAGGATTCTTACCTTGACAACTCTGGTGAGATCATTGAACTTTTTGCGGTTTTTACAGCCATGTTCTGGGAGCTACATCCCTTGCATTGACATCCTCAGCCCCTTCTTCCCACTGGCAATGGAGGTTTTGCCTGGAGAGCGTGTCGCTCCCCCCAGCCTGGGGATAACAGTATCTCCCTCCTCCTGCCCACTGCCTGGACTAGTGCTTTCAAAGAAATATTGAAGAACCTTGGGGGCTTGATATACAATTCTTGCAGCCATTTCTCTCATTAAAAGCACCCCCTCCTGTCTGCAGCCATAGTGCACCTCCCCTTTAAGAAGTGCAGATTATCTTTGTGATGTTGGAGGCACCGCTTTCTTGCCCCCCCACACACACACACAAACAGGTGCACAGCCAATAAGCAGCGTGGGTAACGCTGGCTGTACAACTGACCCATGATAATGAGGTCCCAGCTCTCTTGCAGGTGGTCTCTGTGCCCACGTGAACAGGCTTGATAGTGTGTGCCCTGCCATCTGCGCACCCATTAAGCCTTTATATTTAATGCAATTTACTGTTATCATTCTGCTGGTTTATCATTAGTATATGGAGATCACTGAATGAGCCTTAATTCTTTAGTTTCCATGGAACCTTAGAAATATAATTAGAAAATAATTATCTAAAAGAACAACCCGTGTTCGATCCGAAAATCAAAAAAAAAATCTTTCAGAGCTGTTATGAATTTCACAGGCACAATAATGCTTTTAACTATACAACATCCTGGAAACAACAGTCATTTCTGCTAAATTCACAGGCTTATTATCAACTGATTATTGACATCTGCTTTGATTAAAAATCTTTGACATGTTTCTGAACTTTAGTGCAACATTGGGTGATGTAAATTGTGTGGGTTTGATTTTTGAAAGCTCTTTTAAATACAGCCTATTGACTCATAAAAGGGAAAATGTCTTTTCAGTATAATCTTTACAAACATTATATCATCTGACCACTTTTTATCTGCTGGTGGAAAATGGCCTTTCAGTTAAAAAGGTGAAGACAATAAACGTCAGGTCTGGCAGCAAGCCTATCACGTTACTTCACATCCGTGTGTTGCGCCTCTTTCACAACTAACTCGCTGAAAGAAAGCCTCGACAGGTCCATAGCCATAAGTAACCAAGAGACATTTCAATTGAAAGCCAATGAAATGGTGACACCGTGCTATCAAAGGGATTGCAGAATGCCAAAGAGGGTTATTAAGGCCAGCCTTAAGAGCAGTCTAGATCCAACAGATTCAACAGGAACCATTTGTAAAGGTGATGAACACTGAATCTGTCAACATGCAAACTCAGTGACATATGGCCAGTAGGTTGTTGGTAAATATTTAATAAAGTGAAACATTAAGCCATGATGCAGGATAGCTAGTATTACCAGCAGGTAAATATATTACTACAATATACTCTTCCATTTCTCTTAATAGTACACTATTACAGCAGAATCACTTTGCAAAGTGAAGAAGTTGAGACTCTACCAAGGCTGAGCTAGGAGAGCAACCATTTTGTCCTCAGTGTCTTGTTCCTTCGATTGCAGCTTTTGGAAGTGACTTTTGATGTAATCAATTAAGAAATGTTTTGGAGACACCACAGTGCAATGGAGCCAGTTGCTGTGTCACGGGTGATAGAGTTTGTTTGTTTTTTTGCAGGCAGAGTTCCTCACCAAGTCAATTCCCATGCCAGTTATGCTATCAGGAAGGCATGCCAAGCAGAGGGCAGGCACTTCCCCAAGGGAGAAGGAAAGCCGTTTAGTCATTTCAAATCCGTCTCATTAGCATCTAGTTTAAGATCAACATGGACTTAGACTAGGGAGCAAACTGTCTATAGGTAGAGAAAATGCTCTTTCACATAAAAAGGTGAAGACAAACCATTTTGTTCTCTCTGTGATAAGCTGCATGGCCCAAGAAGCCTCACGGAAAGGGTAAAATAAAAATAGAATAATTCCAAAATAGTAGGAGTAAAATTGTTGGTAATTAATTGCTATTTGGACTCAGGTTTTATGAGAATTTTGGTCTACTCACATAACACACGTCTTAATAACAAATATTATAAATGTGGATTTCTTAGTCACCCTTTGTTACAAAGTTTCATGCTTTAAAGCTGCTAGTTCGAGTTAATCTCAGAGCTGACGTTTTGCGTGGAACTTCTCTGACATACCATCACGTAGCACTGATCAAGCAGCAGGGAATCAAGGGATATGGGGATAGGGCGGGAAAGTGGAGTTGAGGTAGAAGATCAGCCATGGGATTCCATGCAGGGCCTCTTGCTGAGGCTTCTATTGCTGATGGCATCCCCTCATGGCATTCAAATACAATGTGCGCGTGTCTGTGCGAGAGATAAGAGAGCTCTTGAGCCATAGCTTTGATCTATGATCTACGTTGACCTAATTGATCTCAGCTGAGGTAGTAAATGTTATCATTTGCTTTCGGATCCTCCAACTCACTAGGAGACCCACTGCTGATCTCTGTCCATTGATCTTTGTGGAGAGGACAGAATCAGGTTCAGCTGTGGAAAAATACCCAATATGACTTAAAAAACAGAAAATGCTGGAAATACTCAGCAGGTCAGCCAGCATCTGTAGAGAGAGAAACAGAGTTAACGTCTCAGGTCGATGACCCTTCATCAGAGCTGGGAACCAATATGATTTACCACTTTTAGCTGTGGAGAGAAACAGGGGGGGTGGTGGAATAGTAAAAAAATAATAAATGAAAAAGGAGTCACACACTCAACAACAAAAATAGGTGAGTGTTCATATTTTGGGAAGGGCAAACACTCAAATCTTCAGACCCCAATCAATCATAGAACCAAAATTTTAAAACATTAATTATTTTTTTAATATTCCTTTGATTTTTTTTTGTGCAAATATTTGTAATCTTTCTCTATTTCTAGCATTATAAATATCTGAAACTTAGAGATCAGATTTATTTTGTAACTCATAAAACCCTTGAAAAACGAATTTATTATGGAATTAATGTTTAATCAGCTTTAAAAACATTTGTGTATTCACTTCTGCGTTTATTCTTTGAATAAGCAGCAAGGTTACAGTTTAATTGAGCCCACACATTCCCCATGGAATCATTGCATTTGTCTAATGCCATCAAGGTTACGCAATTAGTGCCACGACAACAATGAAAATGGTTCTCAGTCGGCATGGTGTTGTGGGAGAGAAGGAGTCACATTATCCTGCAGTTAGCCTGTGCTGGAATGGTGGCAATAATTAAAAAGAGACATTCAGCTCTCCAGCACCAGCACCCCTTACCTCCATCAGCACATCAAGAAAATATCTACGCATGCCCAAACTATTGTCACACAGATAAATCTAATTTAACGAACACCAGATTGAACTAGGGAAGATTTTAGAAAGACGAGGAGTGAGCTAGCTGAGATGAGTTGGGAGGAGAAATTGGCACCCAGGACTCCAAAGCAACAGTGGGATGTTTTTACAAAAGAGATTGCAAAGATACAGACTAAGTGAAAAAAGGCGACTACAGATAGTTTTATGCCATGGATAAATAAATAGGTTAGAATTAAAATTGAATAAGAGGGCCTACGAGGACGATACGAATAATACATGAAAAAAAACTAAAGGAGAATCTGAGAAAAAAGAAAAAGAAGTAAGGAGCAGGATGAGGAAAATGCTAAGAAGGATTACCAGGAAAAAAATGTCAAAAAATATCAAAAGGAACAGTAATGAATTTTACAAGTATATCAGTAAAAAAAATTGTTAAAATCAAAGCAGAACCCCTGAGAGACGAGGATTGTCAATTTGTAGATGACGATAAAAATAAATGATGACGGTATTTAATAAGTACTTTGCACTGGTCTTTACTAAAGAGATCAGAGAGGAGGTGAATCCTAAAGTGTTTGAGAATGAGGTGAGTGATATTATGGCCACGATTTTGCCGGCGCTCAGAGAGGCGGGTCAGAGTTTAAAGTTCTATTGATTGACGGCGGGTCCCAAACCTGCCATCAACCCGCCTCCAAACAACCTTCCCAAGTGTCGGGTCCCCGATTTGCAAATGGACCCAACACCTAGCGGCAGGAAACGGATTAAAGGCAATTACCTGTCTATTAACAGGCACTTTTCAGTAGTTTTCAGCCTGTTTTTCGATTTTCCAGCTTCTGGGTCGGGTTTCACGATGTTCAGGCAACACGCCAGGTAAGTGTGGCGTGTTGTGAGTCTCGTCTAATGTTTGTGAAAAGATGACAACTGCAGAAGTGGTGTCAAGGATGCAATGTTGCACATGATGAGTTTCAGAGCAAAGAAAATGTTGGTTACTGCATTTTTAAAACAGATACAGATTTCTTTAGCTTACAAGTTTTTAAATCCAACTATGTGTCCAGTGCCACATAAAGCTAGGTTGACACTCCAGTGCAGTGCTGAGGGAGTGCTGCACTGTCGGAGGTGCCGTCTTTTGGTGGACGTAAAAGATCCCATGGCACTATTTCGAAGAAGAGCAGGGGAGTTATCCCCGGTGTCCTGGCCAATACTTATCCCTCAATCAACATTACAAAAACAGTTTATCTGATCATTATCACATTGCTGTTTGTAGGAGCTTGCTGAGCGCAAATTGGATGCCGCGTTTCCTACATTACAACAGTGACTATACTCCAAAAAGTACTTCATTGGCTGTAAAGCACTTTGAGACACCCGGTGGTCGTGAAAGGTGCTATATAAATGCAAGTCTTTCTTTTCTTTTTTTTGGGAGAACCTCTCTCACCAGTGACAGATCGCTTCTGTCATCTCACCTGCAGCTGTCATCTATTCCAGCATATGGAGGGAGTGATTGGAGAGCCTGGGTGCAAGAGTTCACCTTTGTGCAGTGATTGTCAGTGTTTTCAGCACCTCGATGCTGTCAAACACTGAGAAATCAACTGTCAAAATAAAATTGTGCATGGTCCCTTTAAGGAAACCGGCAGATGACGCGTCATCAAATTACATCATCAGGCCCGCTTCCTGTTAATTGGCCGTTAAGCCTGCAGGGTCAATCAAGGGAAAATCACGTCTGTGGAGTGGAGGCAGCTGGGGGCGTGACCAGAACCCGGAAACCAGCTGACCCGCACCCATCCCGACACCGAATGCAAAATCACAGCCTATGATGGATAAAAGGAAGATTTTAGAGAAGTTAGTTAAACTAATGAAAGACAAACCACCAGAGCCTGATGAGATACATCCTAAGTTCCTGAGGGATATAAAGAATTGGATCTCCTTTTTCATTAGAACAACATAGGGTGACATGAGGGAATTGTTTGAAATTATGAAAGGGTGGGGCAGGGTTGATAGAAGCAGGCTGCTTCCAGTAGTTGAGGTGTTAAGAATGAGGGACCATAGTTACAATAATAAATGTAAGAGATTTAGAACAGAGGGCAGAAGACACTTCTTTACTCAGAGTGTTGTGAGATTCTGGAATTGATTTCCAGGGTTAGTGGTTGGGGCAGAAACTGCAACAACATTAAAGATTAGATTGGATAGGTGAATGAAGGAAACGGGTTCGAATCACATTTAACCCCCTGTATACCCCCCACCCCCAAATCCCTCTGCTCTTCCACAATACCAAACCTACTTCCAGCAGAAAATAATTACTGCAGTTAGATTTTTTTTACCAAAATGCATCACCTCATACTGACATTGATTAATACCAATTGCTTGCGTGGAGGGTAAATACTGAGATGGACAGGTTGGGCTGAATGGCCTGTGATGGAGACCTAGGTCTTCTTGCAGGATTTGGCCATTTGGAGTCCAAAATGCCTTGGCTTGCCCATTGGGAATCCTAGAACAGCTGTAAGTCTTTGGATGCTCCCACCAACTACCTGAGTAAAATTTATGGGACATTTGTCCTTGCTATCCTTGGCCACACTTCGGTGTGAGACATCTATTATACAAAAAAGTCTAACTAGCAGTTGCTGTTAGTAATGTTCTTAAATATAGTGGAACACCTACTCTGTAGCTATATGGAATAATTTTACCCACATTTATGATAACCAGTGATAGTCGGGCTGCGATTCTCCTCCACGATCCTGCCTGCAAGTGGAGAATGACAGGGTAATGTGGGTGGTGAGGCTTGCTGCTACCTCACTGCCCTGACTGGAAATTGCCTCCCTCCGCACCCGCCAGGATAACTGTTGGTGGCTTCTTCGCTACCCGCCACATGCAAATGGCAGTGGGCGAGATGCGGCCCTGGTCCCCGGCAGATTTCCCTCTCGTCTGCCTCGGTGACCACCACTTCCCAGGGCTGCCATGGGGAAGGTAGCAGTCGTCCCCCCGCCGCCCCCCCCCACCCCCCCACCAAAAGCAACAATACCAACCCTGAGGATCCCCCATGGAGGGAGAGAGTTTGATGGCCACCACCTCTCCCTCCAATCTTGCCCTCACTTACTGAGACCTAACAGGAGGCCAGGCTCCAGATCTTCTGCCCCTGTAACTGTCCAGCCACCTCTTGTGATTCTGCAGTGGCAATTGCGTGGCAGCAAGAAAGAAGGAAAGAAAGACTTGCATTTATATAGCGCCTTTTACAGCCTCAAGACGCCCCAAAGTGCTTTACAGCTAATGAAGTACTTTTGAAGTGTAGTCACTGTACTAATGTAGGAAACGTGGCAGCCAATTTGCACACAGCAAGCTCCCACAAACAGCAATGTGATAATGACCAGATTATCTGTTTTTTTAGTGATATTGATTGAGGTATAAATATTGGCCAGAACACCAGGGATAACTCCCCTGTTCTTCTTTGAAATAGTGCCATGGGATCTTTTATGTCCACCTGAGAGAGCAGACAGGGTCTCAGTTTAACATCTCATCCAAAAGACGGCACTTCCGACAGTGCAGCACTCCCTCAGTACTGCATTGGAGCGTCAACCTAAGTTTTTATGCTCAAGTCTCTGGAGCGGGACTTTGAACACACAATCTTCTGACTCAGAGGCAAGAGTGCTTCCACCTGAGCCACAGCTGATATAGCACTACCAGGATTTCACAGCTAGGCAATGCTGGGCTATCTTTTGGCAGGGAGACCCTGGGTCAGAGTTCTGGCGGTGGACGTCCTGCCCTGCCAGAACACTGCTGTTCAGAGAGTCAATCCTGGCCTTGATGTGCTCATCATAGTTTCACAACGCAGTCTGAAGAGACAAGTTTTGAACCCTTTAGAGCTAAATTTGATGCACAGAGTTTAAATTAACCTGGATGATGATCCCTGTAAGGTCCCTGGTTTGCTGTACTGGACAGAAGTCTTAGCACATTTTTATTCCTGATGTTTTGTAGTCTCCTTCCCTTTTCACTCTGTAATATTGCAAATTAAATTTAGGTTAACAAAAGGTTTCAACAAACCAGATCAAAATAACATGTTATTCCAGATGACCGTCTAAATTTAAATCACTAGGAGACAAGTACTTCATTGTAGACATAGGTTTTAGTTCCTAAAGTGTTTGTTTCAATTCTATTTTTAGACTGCCTGCTGTCACTTAGACCATTTCCTAATTTGCTGACTTATTATGGATACAGTGCACACTTTATTTCAGAGAAGAGATAATGTAACACTGTACAGACAATAAACAAAGGGAATTAATTCACTTGTAACATTGGTGTCTTCACTGAAAGGAGGAGGGAGCTTGGTTCTAGATCAGTGACTAATTTACAAAGTTTAGCCTCAATAGATGGAAAGGAGAATTGCTATAGATTCAATCTTCCATTTTAATTTACCGCACTGTACGTGCTTGTTGCAAGTCCCCATTGCTTTGATGTTGGTAAAAATAATCTGGGTGTAAACAGACAGACAATCTAACCATTGATCTGTAGTGACTCAGAACTATCACAAGAAAAATGTCTTTACTGAAGGGACTTTATCCAATATGAATCACTGGTCACAAACGGGGGCTTTGTTTCATAGACAACTCAAGGCACACAGGGTTACAGGGAATGCAGATAGCTGTCGGGAGAGAAGCTTATTTCAATTTCCAATTGGCATTCTTAATTTATTTTTCAGCTTTTGCTAATCACTCGTCCTCCGTCCCGGCACATAAATAGAAGTAGGAATGCCTAAATTATGTTTAATATTCGATGTATGTGATTGATCAGTGCCAATGTGATAGGTGTTCAAAAAGCAGTGAGTAAAATGTTCAGTTGACAGAGATAATAACACATAAATTTACCAACAATCATTGATCACACCTGATGGATCAACAACATGATATTAAAAGAAAAAGATTTCATGTAGCCCTCTGGTGAAGTATCATTGTATTGTATTACTGCCTAATCAATTACAGAGAGGCCAAAAATGCAACGCCAGCTGTTCCCAAAACACCTCTACCTGAATGGGCTAACCTTGTCCCATAACGCGAGGTCAGCGGACATGCCAACCTAGAAAATTGGCAACGGTTGACCAACAATTTCAAAAAAAGCCGACAAAGCCCCAAGAAGCTGACAATTCAAGAACAGGTATGATAGGTGAAAACAAGTAGTTACATGGGCTTTATCATTTAAGTGGTAGTTCACCACAGCATTCCTTCATGTGTATTGGAGGGAAAAACCTATAAGAACAGAAAAGCCTGAAGGGGAAATCTAAATGTTAAAGCACAAAACTAGTGGTACATTTCTGGAGCTGGCAGGGGCATACTCCTCCAGAAAAAAAATAATTTTTACATTTAAAATAATGCATTCTGCTTAATTTGAAGCAATTCGATACTCCAATATAACTGATTTTTAATTTAAAAAAGGAAAAATAAATGACATTTGGATTTTCAACTGACCAAGCAGACCATCACTTATCCGAAACTTACATCAGCGAATGTTCTAATTGATTAAGACACTTATCGCTCTCCAAACCCAGATCAGAGACACTGAAAAGTATGAGGTGATGCATTTTGGACAGACTAACAAGGCAAGGGAATACACAATGAATGGTAAGACCCTAGGAAGTACAGAGGGTCAGAGGGACCTTGGTGTGCATGTACATAGATCCCTGAAGGCAGCAGAACAGGTGGATAAGGTGGTTAAAAAGGCATATGGGATACTTGCCTTCATTAGCCGAGGCATAGAATATAAGAGCAGGGAGGTTATGATGGAGCTGTACAAAACGCTGGTAAGGCCACAGCTGGAGTACTGTGTGCAGTTCTGGTCGCCACACTATAGGAAGGATGTGATTGCTTTGGAGAGGGTGCAGAGGAGATTTACCAGGATGTTACCTGGGCTGGAGCGATTCAGCTATGAAGAAAGACTGGACAGGCTGGGGTTGTTTTCCTTGGAGCAGAGAAGGCTGAGGGGGGGCCTGATTGAGGTATACAAAATTATGAGGGGCATAGATAGTGTTAGATCCGTGGTTCAGTGGATAAATAATCACACGGATGCTGTACATAAACAAATAACAGGTCTTTACTGGAGGAGGGTAATCTCTAGACTGGGGTACAGAGACATGCGCACAGCTTATATACCGGTGTGGTCACTGCCGGTACTACAGTATACAGGAGCTGTAAAAAGTAGTTCTGACTTAAAGGCACATACACTACAATTCCTCCCTTTTTAGATTAATAATACCCCCTTAATATTCAAATAACAATTACATTTTTACATGTACATTCAATAACAAAAGTCCATTTATAGATTCAGTCTTTGGGGCAGCTTCCTGACCCTTTCGGGATAGCGCCTTTCCAGAGGTTCTTGTTCTTGGTGCAGAGGCAATTCTGACCCCTTTTCATCGGGTAGTTCATCGGGTTCCACTGCTACTGGGTCTGAAGTAGATGCTACCGGTATGTCGGATTCATCCCCAGGTACTCGAGACATGGGGTTGGCGCATTCCTGTGATGCTAAGATCTGATCGATGTGACATCTCACAATGTTCTCCCCGACATCCACGGTGTACATTAATGGCCCCTGCCTTGTACATATCGTTCCGGGTTGCCACTTCTCTGTTCGATAGTCCCGGGCCAAGACTGGTTGCCCTACATTGAAGCTCCTTGTCGGCTTCTCGTTGATGTGCTGGAATTGTTTGTCCTCAACATTTCTTCGCACATTTGGTCTTAGCAAGTCCAAACGAGATCTCAACCTTCAGTTAAAGAATATCATGGCCAGGGTCTGGTTGGTAACTGCATGTGTCGCGTTTCGGTAGGCTAATAAGAAATTGTCCAGCTTATGCTGTAGTGGAATTTCCTCGTCGCACATGGCCTTTATCGCCTTCTTAAAGGTTTGTACGAACCTCTCAGCCAATCCATTGGTGGCTGGATGATACGGGGCGGATGTGTAATGCCTTACCCCATTCTTTTTCATGAATTTTTGGAACTCGTCGGACACAAACTGTGGTCCATTATCAGAGCACATCTGCTCTGGCAAACCGTTTCTGGCAAATATGGTCCGTAGGACAGCAATCATTTTCTCTGTAGTGGTTGAAGACATCTTTATCACCTCAGGCCACTTTGAATGAGCATCGACTGCTATTAAGAACATTGAGTCCATGAATGGACCAGCGAAATCATTGTGCACCCGTTGCCATGGAGAGGAGGGCCATTCCCATGGGTGTAGAGGGGCTTGTGGTGGTGCATTTTGGACCGTCTGGCATCCTAAGCAGCTCTTAGTTAGGACTTCGATTTGTTGATCGATTCCCGTCCACCACACATAAGCCCTAGCTAGGCTTTTCATTTTCACTCCCCCCAGATGACCTTCATGTAGCTCATTTAGCACTCTCTCCCTTAACTTGGGTGGAATCACCACTCTGGATCCACACATCACTGTCCCCTGGCATACTGACAGCTGTTCTCTTCTGGATGAGAATGCTGGCAACAGTGAGTCGCCATGTGTTGGCCATCCCCTCACCGTCAATTCATATACCCGTGACAGCGTCGGATCATTGCGGGTCTCCTTCTCTATATCTGCGTTTGTTACTGGCAATCGTTCAATTATTGACGAATAAAATATCTTGATAGGGTCCACTGCTGGTGCTTCCTCCACCGTAGGCAGTGGCAGGCGTGATAGCCCATCAGCGTTCCCATGCTGTTTCGTGCCTTTATATTCTATTTCATATTGATTCGCCCCTAGAAACAGGGACCATCTTTGTAACCGCTGTGCAGTCATTACTGGCACGCCCTTCTTAGGATTAAAGATGGAGACAAATGGTTGGTGGTCAGTCAGCAAGGTGAACTTCTGTCCATGCAGATAGTGGTTGAATTTTTTTTACTCCCCATACTAGGCTGAGGGCCTCCCTGTCAATCTGGGCGTAGTTGCGCTCGGCTGAGGTTAGTGACCGAGATGCAAAGGCTACTGGCCTCTCCAACCCGTCTGGGAATTTGTGCGACAGCACTGCTCCAATGCCATAGGGTGATGCATCACATGCCAAACGAATTGGTAGTGCTGGGTTGAAATGGGCCAACACCTCTTTTGATGTGATCAATTCTTTACACTTCTGGAAAGCTCGTCTACGTTCGTCATCCCACTTCCATGGTACCCCTGTTTGCAGTAGGGTGTTCAGCGGATGTAATACCGTAGACAAATTTGGTAAGAACTTGTGGTAATAGTTTACCAGCCCGAGGAATGACCTCAGTTGTGACACATTTTCCGGTGCTGGAGCCTTGACGACTGCCTCAATCTTGTCCGGGGACTTATGCAACCCCTCTTCATCGATGACGTGGCCGCAATACGAGATCTGTTTCTGGAAAAACTCGCACTTTTGGCGATTAGCTCGTAGCCCATATTCCTTTAATCTGGCGAGCACCCTCTCCAAGTTAGCGAGGTGATCACCGTCATTTTCGCCCGTGACCAAGATGTCGTCCAAATAACACTGGGTCCCTGGAATCCCTTGCAGGACCTGATCCATCGCCCTTTGCCAGATAGCCAGAGCCGAGGCAACGCCAAACACCAGCCGGTTGTATTGATAGAGACCTTTATGGGTGTTGATTGTAAGGTAATGTTTCGAAGCTTCTTCTACCTCCATTTGCAAGTACGCCTGGGCTAGATCAATTTTGGTGAAGCGTTTACCACCAGATAGCGAGGCGAAAATATCCTCAATTCGTGGAAGCGGATATTGCACCATGTGAAGGACTGGGTTCACTGTCACCTTAAAATCCCCACAGATGCGGACCTTCTTTGGTTCCCCAGGCTTATTACTCAACGACCTCTTCATTACAGGAACGATGGGTGTAGCCCACTCGCTCCAGTCCACTTTGGACAGTACTCCTGAACGTTCCAACCCTTCCAGCTCTGCTTCAACCGCTGGTCTGATCGCATAAGGCACTGGTCTGGCCATCAGAAACTATGGGCTTGCATTATCCTCTATTTTAATTGTTGCTGTTATTCCTTTTAGTGTTCCTAGTCCCTCCTGGAACACTTCTTTTGCGTCAGTTAGCATTTTTGACAGTCGTCCAGGTGTGACGTCGTCATCCTTTTTGGCCTCAACCTTCAGTGCCTGTATGGAATGCCAATCTAAATGCATCTTCCGGATCCATTCATGTCCTAGCAGTGGTGGTCCTCCATTTGGCAATACATATATATCCATTTTAGGTATTTCCTGACCTTTATATGTCACTTTCACCCTTATTTTTCCTTTGGGGTAGACTTTTTGCCCCGTATACGTCTTCAAGACAATCTCTGTAGCTTTCAAGGGTATGTGTGAAAATAGCCGCTTGTAGTCTCTTTGATTTATGACTGTTAGAGCTGACCCTGTGTCCAATTCCATTTCCACTTGGGCTCCGTCTATCTTGAGTGTAACCCAGATAGTCTGGTGATCCTCCATTTCGGTTACATTATGTAGTTTCAGACAACCCAGCTCCTTGCTTCTGGAGTCTGTGTCACTTTTCTGTTCATCTGAACCACTGTCCATCACCTGGTGTACCTTTTTGTACTTCTCCTGTGGAGATTTCTTACTGTTGGTTTTCTTCCCAGACCTGCAGACTCTTGCTATGTGTCCTGCTTTCCCACACTGTCTGCACACTTGGTCCTTGAACCAACAATCTTTCTGGTCATGTGTTGTTCTGCCGCAGCGATAGCACTTCCCTGTTCCATAGGTCATTTCGTTGGTGCCATATTCTTGCGGTCTCTGTTGTATCTCTGCAGCGCCCCTTGCGGCTGCTTCGTGTGATACTGCCATACTGAAAGCTTTGTCCAGCATAAGGTCCTTTTCTGATAGAAGCCGTTTCTGGGCTCCTTCACTTTGTAGCCCACACACAAACTTGTCCCTTAACGTGTCTGCTTCTCCCGCTCCAAACTGGCAGTATTTCGATAGCTTGCGCAGTTCCGTTAGGTACTCAGTGTTGCTTTCGTCTTTGTGTTGGTTCCTTTTATGGAACTTAAATCGTTCTGCTATCAGCAGCGGTGTGGGGTTTAAGTGGTCCTGTAGGATTTCTACTATGCTTTCAAAATTCTTGTTTACCGGCTTCTCTGGGTTATTAGATTTCGCAGTAACCCATAAGTTTTTGCACCCATGGAATTTAACAGGACCAGTGCTTTATTAGCATCTGGCACTTCATTCGCCCTGCAGTACACCTCAATATGTTCCACATATGTCGCCCAATCTTCGACTTCATTGTCGAACGTAGAGATACTGCCACTCTTCGGCATCCTTGGTTGTGCGTTAACTATCACCAATGGCGCCTCCCGCGCTTCCCCTTCATCTCTGCTGGCACAAAATGGCGTCTCCCGCACTTTCCTTCCTTCCCGCGCTTGCCTGTCTTCTCCGCTGCGGCTTCGCAAAATGGCGTCTCCCGCGATCTTCCTTCTTCTCCGCGGCTCAATGGCACCTCCTGTGCTCTCCCTGCTTCTCCGCGGCTCAATGGCGTCTCCCACGCTCTCCCTGCTTCTCCACGGCTCAATGGCGTCTCCCCTTGCTTCGCCCCGTGGACCCTGCTCAGCCCGTGATCCCTGGCTGTGCTCTGCGCGTTCTTCTCTTGATATTTGTTGACGCCGCTCAGTCTAGAAGCCGGCTGTTTCTTACCCTCTCTCTCTCCGGTTTGCAGTATATTCCCTCGACGCCGCTCGGTGATCAACCCCCGGCTGCGTCCTGTTCTCTTCACCCTCTTTCTTACCCCGTCGACGCTGCTCGGCTCTCTCTCTCTGCCGTCGGTCGGCTCCAGCCGCCGCTGCTCGGGAAGGGTCTGCTCTGGACCTGTCGTCGGTCTCTTACTGCTCGTTGTGGCTGGGGAACCAAGCCCGGCTCTCCACAGCCTCCCCAGCGAAGTTGGATCTCTGCCTGACTGCTGGGCGGTTGCTCGCGGTCGATGCCCGTGTTCCTGGACTAGACTATTTTTTTTGTTTTTTTTTGTTTTATGTTGCAGGTAGATTCACATCGACACTCGTCGCCACTGTTAGATCCGTGGTTCAGTGGATAAATAATCACACGGATGCTGTACATAAACAAATAACAGGGGCTAGATTTTCAGTATAGACAGTTTTGGGGCGCTAACCTTAGCGCCCGCCCCAAAGTAGCGCCCCGTTGCCGGAAATTCAGTGGCTTCGCCCTAAGAGGTTGCTGGAGTGCTAAAAGAGGCGTTCCACTACTATCTTTAGGCGCTAAGCCGGCGGTGCAGAGCGCAACACCCGAGCTCGGGCGCAGCGCACGGCAGACACTCTGGTGCCACTGAGCTCTTAAAGGGGAAGGGTGCATGTGTTTTTTTTACAAAGGCAGAGTCTGGGGGGGGGACAACGAAGAAGAAGAAGAGGGGGAGGAGGAGGAGGAGGAGGAGGAGGAGGAGGAGGAGGCCGGAAACATAAATACACCGTTCACAACAACATACTGGATCCTTCCAGACAACACATGCATACTGCCTTTTATAGTGCAGGAGGAGTGCCCTTTAATTTGCGCTCCCCAGGGTGTGTTGCGTTCCATTTTACAAACGCTCTGGACGCCAGCCGCACAATGGGGCGGTCCGACTGAAGTTTGGATTCGGGGCGGCCAAAGGGCGTTGCACGAGGATGTGACGTCATTTTCTGCGCGCGCATCCGGGCGGCCGCTAAACTTTGCGCCGGCGCTAACGGGCAACTTAATTTGGGGCGGGGCGCAAACTGCGTTGCGCCCGGGCGCTACACGCATAGCGCCCGAAAATCACTTCTCTTAAGGCGCTAACTGCTGGCGCAAGCAACTGAAAATCTAGCCCCAGGTCTTTACTGGAGGAGGGTAATCTCTAGACTGGGGTACAGAGGCATGCGCACAGCTTATATACCGGTGTGGTCACTGCCGGTACTACAGTATACAGGAGCTGTAAGAAGTAGTTCTGACTTAAAGGCACATACACTACAGATAGGGTGGATAGAAAGGAACTTTTCCCCTTAGTAGAGAGGTCAATAACAAGGGGGCATAGATTCAAGGTAAGGGGCAGGAGGTTTAGAGGGGATTTGAGGAAAAACTTTTTCACCCAGATGGTGGTTGGAATCTGGAACTCACTGCCTGAAAGGGTGGTAGAGGCAGGAACCCTCACAACATTCAAGAAGCATTTAGATGAGTACTTGAAATGACATAGCATACAAGGCTACGGACCAAATGCTGGAAAATGGGATTAGATTAGATAGGGCTTGATGGCCGGCGCGGACGCGATGGGCTGAAGGGCCCCTTTCTGTGCTGTATAACTCTATGGCCTAGAAATTCAGTTGGGCGCGCCAGCCGTTAGCGCCTTAGGAGGAGTAGATCTCGAGCGCTAGGCGCTTAGCGCCCGGGCGCAGCGCGATCTGCGCCTCGCCCCAACTTCAGTACACATTTAGCGCCGGCGCAAAGTCTTAGCACACGCCCTGCTGCGCGCGCAGATCATGACGTCATTTCGTCGTGCAACGCCCTTTGTGCACCCCGAACCGGAACTTCACTCGCGCCGGCCCATTGTGCGCCGGGCGGCCCTAACGACTGTGAAGTGGAACGGTACACAGCCGAGGCGGGCCGCGGGGAGCGCTAATTAAAGGGCACTTACCCTGCACTATAAAGGCCAGCCATTTTGCAGCATTCACTCTTGTGCAATGGTTTTTTGGAGAGAGACCAAGGAGGAGAGCTTACTGGTTTGGACCAACACTAGGACAGGTATTTTTGGCTCAGGCCAGAGCTTAGCAATTATCTTTGCCTTCATTGAGAGCACAGTGTTTGCCAGCATATAATGGGGGCTGCATTGGGTGCCAACGCTGACTTTCAGCCTTATGCCAGAAGGGCTTACAGACGCCGTGAGAGAGTGGCAGCCCTGGCTAGACGCAGAGGGGGCAACAGGCATCGCCAACTGAGGCCTTACCCACCCAGGGTATACCGCCAGCAGTCCTCCTATCTGACCATGTCTGCCGCGAAGTGTGTTAGGAGGCTGTGATTCAGAAGGGAGGTGGTTGCAGACATCTGCCAGCTGCTTCACAGAGATCTGCAGCCACAGCTGATGCGCAGGACGTCTCTGTCGGTGGCAGTGAAGGTGACGGTGGCTCTCAACTTCTATGCCACCGGCTCCTTCCAATCCGCTGCTGGGGACATCGCTAACATCTCCCAGTTCGCCGTGCATTGCTGCACCCGCCAGGTGACCGATGCCCTTTTCAGAAGGAGACATCAATTCATCTCCTTCCCCATGACCCTGGACAAGCAGCAGCAGCGTGCAGTGGGATTTGCAAGAATAGCGGGCTTCCCCATGGTGCAGGGCGCCATTGACTGCATGCATGTGGCTTTGCGGGCACCTCTGGAGCATGCCGAGGATTACCGCAACCGGAAGGGCTACCATTCCCTCAACGTACAGCTGGTGTGTGACCACAGGCAGCGCATCCTAGCTGTCAATGCCCGCTTTCCAGGCAGCAGCCACGATGCCTTTATCCTGCGACAGACAACTGTGGCGGACATGTTCCAGGCACAGCCTCACCCAAGAGGATGGCTTATCGGAGACAAAGGCTATCCTTTGTGTACCTGGCTCATGACCCCGCTCCGCGCGCCCACGACCCCTGCTGAAGAGGCATACAACGAGAGCCATCAAGCGACTAGGAACATCATAGAACAAACAATCGGCGTCCTCAAGCAACGGTTCCGCTGTCTCAATCGCTCCGGGGGAGCCCTCCAGTATTCGCAGGAGCGAGTCTCCCAATTCGTCGTCGTTTGCTGCATGCTGCACAACCTGGCTATCCGCAGGACTCAGGCACTGCCACCTCACGTTGGACCACCACCTCAGGAGGAGGAGCAGGAGGAGCATGAGGAGGAGGAGGACGAGGAGTACCAGCCCAGGAGGGAGGCAGAAGGTCCAAGGGCCGCCCGTCGGCGGCTTATTGAACGTCACTTCTAGGCCCCCTGTCAGGGAATGGCTTGTGCCAATGAAAGAACATGATTGCAGCCGCTCCGCAAGCCCTCAGCCGGTTAAGGCAACAAACACTTCAAAGATCAAACATGGACAATGTTAATAAATAAAATGCTTTATTGTACAAACTCAGGGCCCTTCCCACATGAAAATCAAAAACAGACGAAACCCCCAAAAAACACTCAAACACATTACTCGCTCCCACAACCTGGAGAGGATTAACAAAACAGTGCAACTAAAATGGCCGTCATCCTCGGCCTTCGTAAAAAACAAACATCATATCCTCGGCCTTCAGATAACAAACATCCAATTCTCGGCCTTCAAAAAACAAACACAACTGGCCACACATTCGACTATTTGGCCCGCTAGGGCGATGCCTTGGCCATCTTTGTGTGGCCCCTGCCCGCCCTGCATGCTCCTCGTCAAAGTAAGGCCATTGGCTGCTGCAAGGCAGGGGGCAGGCTCCTGAGGGGCACATGTCGTGATGGCAGGTGCCCTTGGGGGTCGGCCTAGTCGAGGTCTGGCCATCGAGCGGGCGGCTGTTGAATGCTGCAGCTGTGGCTGGCCAGCATCAGTAGCTGCAGCAGCTCCTGGCAGCTCCACTGGGGGAGTGGCAGTGGCGGCTGGAGGAATGGGGGCAAGCTGGCGGATGGCAGGCGCTCGCTGGTCGCCTGAGACACTGGCACTCGCCTGGGCCAGCACTGCAGCATGCGCACCAATCTGCCGAGGGACAGACCGCTGTGCTGCTGCAGCGCGCCGGGTGCCCTGGCGATGCCTGGCTGACACAGCGAGTGTGGCAGCAGTGAGTGCCCGTGTTGCCCTGTTCAGTGACCTCATCAGAGCACCCAGTGACTGCACGGCACCACTGATCAGCTGCCCACTCGCTGCCTGAGCTGCCCCGAATGCCGCCCGACTCGCTGCCTGATCTGCCCCGAATGCCGCCCGACTCGCTGCCTGCTCTGCCCCGAATTCCGCCAAACTGATGGCCTGTGAGGCCCCGACGTCGGTCACACTCCGAGAGAGGGACTCGATGGCCTCAGGCAACCGTGCCACTACCCCCATGAGCTCCGTGTGCCGGCGCTCCGAGTCCGCGGACAAGTCCTCGAGGCGTCCCATCTCCTTGGCGAAGACCATCTCCGGACTGGAGGCCGGACTCTCCCTCTGGGGAGAAGGCCGCCGAGCTGGCCGACCCTTCCTGCGTTGCTGGACGCCGCTGGGCCCAGCAATTGGACTTCCCTCCGACCCTTCCCCCCTCTGGGGAGAAGGCCGCTGAGCTTCCACCCCCCTCCCGCGTTTCTGCAGGCCGCAGGTCCCATGAGCTCCCCTCCCCTCCGACACTTCCACCACGCTCCCCTCCAGGGAAGACGTGTCCCCTACATTCGCATGGGTTGCCGCGGCTGAGGGTTCCCCTGATGGGCTGCCTTCCTCTTGCTCCTCCTCCTCCTCCTCTTCTGAGGGGCTGTCACTGGCAAGTTCAGGGACCTCCTCCTCACCATCTGAAAGCAGGAAGGCAGAAGAGTAGCTTTAGAGTGAGGAGAGGGCGTCAGCGAGGGATGCATGAGTGGTGGCATTCAGCGCATTGGTCGGACAGTGGCAAAGGATGTAGATCTGATACGAAAGTGGGACGAGAGAGGTCCAAAAGGTGATGTCCTTACCATTGGTGCCCAGAACAGGGTCGGCATGTCCACATGCAACGGGGCCAATCACCCGGCCACCCATGATGCGCTCCACGTGATGTTGCAGCTCGGTGAGTGGCTGGATCTGGGGTCGGCCTCCCCCGGTCGCAGTCCAGCTCTTCTTATTATTGGCCAGCTTGGCCTGCAAGAGAAAGGACGGCCTCTAAGTACAGTGTGTAGCCCTGATCTTGTGTGCACTGCCTCCCATGGTGGAATAGCCTGGCTAGTGTGTAGCCCTGATCTTGTGTGCACTGCCTCCCATGGTCGAATAGCCTGGCCAGTGTGTAGCCCTGATCTTGTGTGCACTGCCTCCCATGGTGGAATAGCTTGGCCAGTGTGTTAAGTGCAGAATGTGCAATTGATGTTCATGCCTGTCCCATAGCTGCTGCATGAGGGCTGGCCATTGGGGCTTTCAGGTCCCTTTGCCTATAATGTGAGGTGCACATGCAAGGATGAGGAGGACACTGGAAAGGGTACTCACCCTGACAATCCGAGTGAGGTCATTAAACTTTTTGCGGCATTGGACACCGCTCCTGGGGACCTCGCTGTTGGCTGACACCTTGCTGGCGACATGCCTCCAGGCTCTCCGGTAGACGCGGCCCGGCGCCTTCCTGCCATTGTCCGGGTACAAAATATGGCGCCTCTTCTCCACAGCACCAACCAGCACACTCAGATCAAGCTCTGAGAAGCACTGCGCTCGTTCACGGGCCTTCTGCATGGCTTCAGACGCTATTTGGGTCCAGCAGCAGTGTTCAGGCCTAGCTGGAGGGCTGCAGTGTCCAGGGCGTGGCAGCAGACCAACTCGACCCTTCCCCCTTAAGAGCTGGCCGGCGCCAGGGTGTCTGCTGTCAATCACGAGATGGCCGCACCTGCGCTGCGCCCGGCCTCGGCGCTCTCGCTCAGCACCTCCGGCTTAGCACCTAAAGAGAGGCATGCAGCGCCAGTTTTAGCGCTCAAGCAAACTCTTAGGGCGAAGCTAATGAATATCGGAGAAGTGGTCTCGATTTTGCGCCGGGCGCAAACTTTAGCGGCCGCCCGACTTTACCGCCCCAAAAGTGGCTACAATGAATTTCTAGGCCTATGACTCTATGCACCCCATCCAACTCCCCACCCTTTCAGAGACACTCTTTACTCCAACCCTCCCAGTTTATACTAAAACTCTTCTTCCTCTCCATCAGGGCAGCCTGACACGCTTCTCCCCTTCCAATCTAGTTAAGCTGGTGCTCTTCTTCCACTCCCCTGTTCAAGCTACCACTCTTCCCTCTCCCAGAGTTCATGCTGTTATACTTTGCCTCCCCCATGCTTGCATTATCTTCCTCACCCTTTCAATTAATGCTGGCACACTCCTTCCTCCCCCACCCCAAAGCACTGCTCCAAGCTCCTTCCTTCTTTCTCATAAAGCAGTTCTCCAAGCTTCTTCCTTCTTCTCCGCAAAGGACTGCTCGCTCCTTCAGCCCCTTTCCCTCTCCATTTCATTGCCATCATTTCCCCCTTCCCTCCATGGCCATTTCTCCTCTCTTGCCATTAATTTTCCCCCTCAGTTTCTTTCATTGACAAAGATGTGCCCCCTTCTGCAAAAGTGAAAGATTTGGGCCATTATGTCTCTATATATAAAAAGGGGATTAAATCAGACAGAGGTAACTTCAGCCTCATTAGACTTACATCAATACTGGGTGAAATAATGGACACCATACCAAAGAGTAGGTTGGAAGAGTATCTGTAAAAAACTGGAATATAAATTCATAGAAGTTATGCTTGGCTTTATAATATACTGGGCATATCACACTTAGAATTCTGTGTGCAGCTCTGCTACATTTTGAATGGGCCGTATATCCATTGGAAATGGTACAGAAGACAGTAAACAAAGGGGGTGAGCTATGAGCAAACAATACAGAAGCTTAAGCTCTGTAGTCTAGAGATTTGAAGGTTAATAGGTGACCTCATCAAGGTATATAAAGTATTCAATGGGATGGATAAGGTGAACCCCGAATATTACTTTAAGTCCACAGAAAAAGAAAACATGAATTTAAATTAGTGAGAAATAAATTTAAAACCTAACTTAGAAGAAAATAGGGTCATTTTTCCAGAGCTTTTCCCCTCAGGGAATGCCCAGAAGCCTGGAGAGAAAAGATCAAGAAAAGAGGCAGAGACCTAGATCATTGTGTCTAATGTTGTCCTGGGATTCCGGGGCTCTCGTAAGGGAGCAGAGCTTAGTCTGCATCTGCAGTAGGTGCAGGCCACTCTGAGGCATGTAAATGAGGTAGGAGGGGGTGCGTCTGGTCTTCCACCTCAGTCCTCAGTTTATCCACTTGATGGCAGGGATGGCCAAAGTATATGCTGCTGTGGTCTGCCCCCAGCCACCGCCACCGCCCCCCTTCGCCCCGACCCAAGTGTCTGTGGAGGTACATGGGCAGGGAGGAAACTTGAAAGTGAAACTTTTTTAAATAACCCCGCAGAAATCATATATTCAATTAGGATCTTCTGGTTGCCGAGCTGCTGAAAAGTACAGAGCTGCACCTCATTTTCCCATCCATTCCATAAGCACAACGCACTGTCAAAAGTGGGAGCGGCCTGTAGTGGGACAAAAAGCCTTGGGGCAGGACAGGAGCAGTGCCGTTCAGATGTGGGCTGGAAAACCTCTGATAATGTCTTTATTGAAAGGGTGATAAACATTTGGAATGATTTACCAGACAATGGTATCTAAGATATTAGGGAATTCATGATGTAGGTGCATGCTGGGCTAAACAAGTTGAAATACTGAAGGGATGAGCATGATGCTCTGAATGTTTTTTTTCTCATTGTTGACGTTTCATGTTCTTATATTAAACATTCTTTTGCATACATTTAAAGAGCTTAACTTCAAAGCAGTAGGTAGTGTATATTATCAAAAATTTTTGTTACCTATTTATTGCTTTGCCACCTGGAATCAGGTCATACTTCTTTCAATCTGTCCCTATCCATACTGCATACAAAGTTGAAGTCATTTGGATGCTTACGTGGATTACTAATAGGCTCACAATGGCTACATCCTTAATTCGTGTTCTTGATATCTTTTCAGAATAGGTTCAGGCCTATTGAAGAAAAGTAGTAATGCGCATCAGTCCTTTAGAAGCATATTACAGAAATATTTTCTCATTCTTAAAAGTTGCAAGAATGCCTTCAGTGTCAACAAATCCTTAAAACATGTTTTTTGTTCTGTACAACACTGCTGCTTATCATATTTACATAATGTGTGCCAAACCAGGAGTGAATAGAAAGAATGTTGTTGAGCATTCACGATGCTGAGAGGGTCGTGGATAACACGTTTAGTGAGTTGGTCACACCGCAGGGTAGGGCTGCACAGGAAGAAAGGAAATGGGTGATCACCAGGCGGAGCAATAGAAGCAGGCAGGTAGTGCAGGAGACCCCTGTGACCATTCCCCTCTCAAACAAGTATACCGCTTTGGATACTGTTGAGGGGGATGACTCACCAGGGGAAGGCAGCAGCAGCCAACTTCCTGGCACTGGGGGTGCTCCTGCTGCCCAGGAAGGGAGGAAAAAGAGTGGGAGAGCAATAGTGGTAGGGGATTCTATAGTAAGGGGAACAGATAGGCGTTTCTGTGGCCGTAGACGTGAATCCAGGACGGTTTGTTGCCTCCCTGGTGCCAGGGTCAAGGATGTCACTGAGCGGCTGCAGGGCATTCTGGAGGGGGAGGGTGAACAGCCAGAGGTCGTGGTCCACATTGGTACCAACGACATAGGTAAAAAGAGGGATGAGGTCCTGCAGCAAGAATTTAAGGAGCTAGGTGGAAGATTAAAGAGCAGGACCTCAAAGGTTGTAATCTCTGGATTACTCCCGGTGCCACGTGCTAGTGAGTATAGGAATAGGAAGATAGAACAGATGAATGCGTGGCTAAAGGGATGGTGCAGGAGGGAGGGCTTTAGTTTCCTGGATCACTGGGTCTGCTTCTGGGAAAGGTGGGACTTGTACAAGTCGAACGGTTTACACCTGAACCAGAGGGGGACCAATATCCTTGTGGGAAGGTTTGCTAGCACTGTTGGGGGGGGTTTAAACTAACTTGGCAGGGGGATGGGATACAGAGTGGAACTATAGTAGGGGGTGATTTACAGCCAAATACGGAGGAAAAAACAAGTCAGCTGGGAAGGCAGAGCAAATATATGAAGGCAAAAGGGAATATGGCAAGGCTGGAAGGCATTTATTTTAATGCAAGGAGTCTTGCAAATAAGGCGGATGAACTGAAGTTGTTGCTGAACACATGGGAGTACGATATTGTTGCTATCACGGAGACATGGTTGAGGGAGGGTCAGGACTGGCAGCTCAATATTCCGGGGTATAGAATCTTCAGGCGAGACAGAGGGGGGTGTAAAAGGGGAGGGGGTGTTGCAATATTAATTAAGGAATCAATTACTGCTGTAAGTGTGGTGTATGTAACCTGTTCCACCTTAAGAGAACTACCTTAAGAGATGTACTACTTTCTCTTGGCTGCTGTATACTGTAATACCGGTGGTGACCACACCGGTATATAAGTGTTGTGTAGGGATCTGCTGGGCAGTTCAGCCCTGACCTCCGAATAGTAAAGACCTGTTAAAAGTTATTCTCGTTGTCTGTGTCCAGTGATTGATCATAAGCATAACTGGGACACACAGACTCAACAGTGGCGACGAGTCCGATCTTACCCTGCGGCAGTTTTACATCCAAGGCAGCTTCGTCCTCAGAACGGGCGTCGAGAAGAGGCATCCGCCCTCATCATCCTGCTGAGCACCATCGCACGGGAGGCATCGAGAACCCGGGTTAAAAAGAAAAATTCTGACCACGAAGCCCTCCATCAGCGACAGGCAGTGATCATCCCTTCTACCACGGTGGTGGGTAAGCCGATCAGCAACACGAGCAGAAAGTTGGCCGCGTTGGCTGTGGAGCAGGGGAGGGAAAACGGAGGAATAAGGGCGGAGAACTCGACCACGGTCGGTAAAAAGGGCCGGGCTGCAATCGAGGCCGAGAGGCGCAGTGACTGGGGCAGCTTAAGGCACGAGAGCCGCGGAGAACTCAAACGCAGCCGGTGTAAAGGACCGGGCTGCAAGCGGGGCTGCGAGGCAAAGCAGCGTCGGGGAATTGAGAACCGCTGGGGAGGCGAGAGCGGCAGCAGCACGGCAATCGCCATTGCAGCCAGCGGGGGAAGAAGGCAAACGCGGGAATCTGCCATTGTAGTCGGCGGGGGAAGAAGACGAGCGCGGGAAAGACCGCCAAGCGCGGGAAGCCGCCATTTTAGTAGGCGGGGGAAGAAGACAAGCGCGGGAAGCCGCCATTTTGAGAAAAAGAAAAATTTAAAAACTTGCAAGGATGCCTAAACATGGGAACATTAATACCTTTGATAGCGATATCGAAGATTGGACCACGTATGTAGAACGCATGGAAGTTTATTGTAAAGCAAATAAGGTACCAGATGATGAGAAAGCACTAACCTTATTAAGCTCAATGGGTGCGAAGACATACGGGCTATTGAAGCACCTTCTATCACCAGATAAACCGGCGGATCAGACTTTCGCGAATATTGTTATTGTCCTGAAAAATCATTTAAACCCCACGCCGCTGATGATAGCGGAACGATTTAAATTTTACAGAAGAACGCAGCTGAAAGACGAAAGCAACGCTGAATTTTTAATTGAACTGCGTAAGCTATCAAAGTACTGTCAGTTTGGAACAGGACTAGCAGATGCGCTGAGAGATAAATTTGTGTGTGGATTGTTAAAAGAAGGAACACAAAAGCGACTGCTTGAGGAGAATGATCTTACGCTTGATAAAGCTGTAACTATTGCAGCATCGCAAGAAGCCGCAGCGAGAGGCACGGCGGAAATGCAGCTACGGTCACCGGTACTCAGCACCAATCAAATGGTCTTGGGTACAGTAAAATGTTATCGTTGTGGAAAGACAACGCATGATCAGAACCAGTGCTGGTTCAAAAATCAGGAATGCAGAAAATGTGGCAGACTTGGTCACATAGCTAAAGTATGCCGGTCAGGAAAGAAGACCAGCAACAAAAAGTCACCGCAGGAAAAGTACAGAAAGGTACACAAGGTGACAGAGAACAGTTCGAACGAACAGAAGTCAGATTCAGACTCCAGCAGTAATGAACTGGGTAATCTAAGAGTACACAATGTTGGTAAGGAAGCAGACCTCCAAACAATTTGGGTCACACTTCAGATAGCAGGAGTCCAAGTGAAGATGGAATTGGACACTGGATCGGCATTGACGGTCATGAATAAGCAAGATTACAAAAGGTTATTCCCACATATTCCCCTACGGGATACGGAGATTGTATTGAAAACATACACGGGGCAAAGAGTATACCCCATCGGGAAGATAGAGGTAAAGGTGGTCCACAAGGGCAAAGAAAGCCGAGGAATGGACTTATATGTGCTACCTGAGAGAGGTCCACCACTACTGGGACGGGAGTGGATTAGGAAAATAAATATGGACTGGCATTCCTTAAAAGCACTAACGGTAGATTCCGGTAAAAAAGATGTCAAACCTAAACGATTGTCCAGAATATTGGACGATGCTAAAGAGGTGTTCCAACAGGGACTGGGAACACTGAGAGGAATTACGGCAAACATCAAGGTTGAAGAACATGCAAACCCGAAATTTTTCAAAGCCTTATGCGATACGACCTGCTGTGGAAGCTGAGCTGGAAGGGCTAGAACGTTCAGGAGTACTGTCTAAGGTAGACTGGAGTGAGTGGGCCACGCCCATTGTTCCCGTCATGAAGCGTTCATCGAGCAACAAGCCGGGGGAACCGGGGAAGGTTCGCATCTGTGGAGATTTCAAGATCACTGTTAATCCGGTGCTTCACACGGTGCAGTATCCGCTTCCGCGGATTGAGGATATCTTCGCTTCGTTGTCTGGCGGGAAACACTTCCCCAAGATAGACCTGGCGCAGGCGTACTTACAGATGGAAGTTGAGGAAGAGTCACGCCAGTATCTCACGATCAACACGCATAGAGGCTTGTACCGGTATAATAGACTGGTTTTTGGAGTGGCATCGGCTCCAGCAATTTGGCAGAGGGCCATGGAGCAGGTATTACAGGGAATTCCAGGCACACAATATTACCTGGACGATATTCTGATTACAGGAGATGATGACGAGGAACACCTTGCAAATTTGGAACTGGTGCTCACCAGATTGAAAGAATATGGACGTCGAGTTAATCGCCAGAAATGTGAGTTCTTTCAGAAGCGGATCTCGTACTGTGGTCATGTCATTGACCAGGAGGGGCTTCATAAGTCTCCTGACAAGATCGAAGCTGTTGTGAAGGCTCCCGCTCTGGATAATGTATCCCAGTTGAGGTCGTTCCTAGGGTTGATTAACTATTACCATAAGTTTCTGCCAAATTTATCCACGGTGCTGCACCCGCTGAACGCTCTTTTGCAGAAGGGCGTACCATGGAAGTGGAGCGAGGACTGTAAGAGGGCCTTTCGCAAAAGCAAGGCATTGATCACCTCAGAGGAAGTGTTGGCTCACTTCAACCCAACGCTGCCTATTCGTTTGGCTTGTGATGCTTCTCCATATGGTATTGGGGCAGTACTCTCACACAAGTTGCCAAATGGCCTGGAGAGGCCAGTTGCGTTCGCATCCAGATCATTGACCTCCGCTGAGCGCAACTATGCTCAGATAGATAGGGAGGCTCTCAGCCTTGTGTGGGGAGTAAAGAAGTTTAATCATTACCTGCAGGGCCAAAAGTTTACGCTTCTGACAGACCACCAGCCGTTGGTATCCATTTTTAACCCTAAGAAGGGTGTTTCGGTGATGACAGCACAGAGACTCCAGAGATGGTCCCTTTTCCTAGGGGCACATCAATATCAGATTGAATTCAAAGGTACAAAGCAGCATGGTAATGCTGATGGGCTGTCGCGCCTGCCACTACCTACAGAGGAGGAGGCACCGACGGTTGACCCTGTTGAGTTATTTCACTCGACCATCATCGAATATTTACCAGTCACCAATGCAAGTATTGAAAGAGAAACCAGGAACGACCCGACACTGTCCCGGGTCTACGAAGTGACAGTGAAGGGATGGCCAGCACATGGTGATCCACTGTTACCGGCATTCTCAGCAAGACGAGACCAGCTGTCCGTCTGTCAAGGAACATTGATGTATGGAACAAGGGTGATTATTCCTCCTAAGTTAAGAGAGAGAGTTCCAAAGGAACTGCATGAAGGTCATCTGGGGGGAGTCAAGATGAAAAGCCTTGCTAGGGCTTATGTGTGGTGGCCGGGTATCGACCAACAGATAGAGGATCTGACGAAAAGCTGCTCAGGGTGCCAAAAAGTGCAAAATGCACCTCCGATTGCACCGCTGCATCCATGGGAATGGCCTTCAACCCCATGGCAACGTGTACATATTGACTTTGCTGGTCCATTCATGGACTCCATGTTTTTAATTGCGGTGGACGCACATTCTAAATGGCCAGAAGTGATTAAGATGACTACCACTACCTCGGAAAAGACGATCGCGGTGCTAAGAACGATATTTGAGAGAAATGGATTGCCAGAACAAATATGTTCAGACAACGGACCGCAGTTCGTGTCAGAAGAATTCCAGAAATTCATGAAGAAGAATGGGGTGAAACATTATACCTCTGCCCCATATCATCCGGCTACAAACGGGTTGGCCGAGAGATTTGTACAAACGTTCAAAAAAGCAATAAAGGCCATGAGCGAAGATCAGATTCCACTACAACACAAGGTGGACAAATTCCTACTGGCATATCGAAACGCCACTCATGCAGTGACAAACCAAAGTCCTGCCATGATGTTCTATAACAGGAGGTTGCGGTCCAGGTTGGACTTGTTAAAACCAAATGTGCGGAGGGAAGTTGAAAACAAACAGTTCCAGCATATAAATAACAAGACCACTCGGAATTTCAAAATAGGACAACCAGTGTTAGCCCGGGGCTATAAAAACGAGAAATGGCAATCTGGAACAATTCGGGCCAGACAAGGACCCCTGATGTACACGGTAGATATTGGTGAAAATGTAATACGGCGTCATGCTGACCAACTGGTAGAATTGAGAACAAGGGTCGAACCCATGGTTACGGCAGAGACAACCGTGGAAGAAGTTAGTGAACTTGAAGCATCTACCTCAGAAGTGAATGTACCTGATGATGATGTCCAATCCATAAGAGACCAACTAGATGAGTCACCCCAGCAACGAGAATCAGAGACCCCTGAAAGGCGTTATCCAACTCGAATCAGGAGGCCTCCTCAGAGACTGAATCTTTGAACTGTTTTGCATGAAGTTGTATATATATATGTTATTATGTTATGTTAAATGGGGATATAACTGTTAAGCTAAAAAAGGAGGATTGTGGTGTATGTAACCTGTTCCACCTTAAGAGAACTACCTTAAGAGATGTACTACTTTCTCTTGGCTGCTGTATACTGTAATACCGGTGGTGACCACACCGGTATATAAGTGTTGTGTAGGGATTTGCTGGGCAGTTCAGCCCTGACCTCCGAATAGTAAAGACCTGTTAAAAGTTATTCTCGTTGTCTGTGTCCAGTGATTGATCATAAGCATAACTGGGACACACAGACTCAACAGTAAGGAGGGATGATATATTAGCGGGTTCCTCCAATGAGGCCATATGGGTAGAACTTAAAAACAAAAAGGGGGCAAGCACTTTGCTGGGAGTGTACTATAGGCCCCCGAACAGTCAGGGGGAGATAGAAGAACAGATATGTAGGCAAATCTCAGAGAAGTGCGAAAATAATAGGGTAATAATAGTGGGGGATTTCAACTTCCCCAATATTAATTGGGATAGTCAGAGTGTGAAAGGCTTAGAGGGTGCAGAATTCTTAAAGTGCATCCAGGAGAGCTTTTTGAGCCAACATGTAGAAAGTCCTACAAGAGAGGGGGCAGTACTGGACCTAATTCTAGGGAATGTAGCCGGGCAAGTGGTGGAAGTGTCAGTAGGAGAGCATTTTGGCGACAGTGACCATAATTCGGTGAGATTTAAGGTGGTCATGGAAAAAGACAAAGACGGCCCGGAAATAAGGGTTCTAAATTGGGGAAAGGCCGATTTTAATATGATAAGGCAGGATCTGGCCAAAGTGGACTGGGAGCAGCTACTTATAGGAAAATCCACATCAAAGCAGTGGGAGACTTTTAGAAGGGAAATAGAGAGAGTACAACGCCAACATGTTCCTGTAAAGGTCAAGGGTGGGACCAACAAGCAAAGGGAACCTTGGATGACAAGGGATATACAAAAATGCATTAGGAAAAAAAGGGGGGCTTTTGGCAGTTACAAAAGACTAAAGACGGAGGAAGCCCTAGAGGAGTATAAAAAGTGCAGGGGCATACTTAAAAAAGAAATTAGGAGGGCGAGGAGGGGCCATGAAATAACACTGGCGAGCAAAATAAAGGAAAATCCTAAGATGTTTTATAAGTATATTAAGGGCAAGAGGATAACCAGGGAAAGGGTAGGGCCCATTAGGGACCAAAGTGGCAATCTGTGTGTAGAGCCAGATGATGTAGGCAGGGTTTTAAATGAATTTTTTGCACCTGTGTTCACTATGGAGAAAGACGATTTAGACATAGAAATCGGGCAAGGGGACTGTGACATACTTGAACATATTAGCATCGAGAGGGAGGAGGTACTAGCGGTTTTAGCAGGCCAAAAAGTGGATAAATCCCCAGGCCCGGACGAGATGTATCCCAGGCTGTTGTGTGAGGCAAAGGAGGAGATTGCAGGGGCTCTGACACAAATTTTCAGAACCTCTCTGGCCACAGGGGATGTACCAGAGGACTGGAGAACAGCTAACATAGTACCATTATTCAAGAAGGGTAGCAGGGATAAACCAGGGAATTACAGGCCAGTGAGCCTAACATCTGTGGTAGGGAAATTATTGGAAAAAATTCTGAGGGACAAAATTAGTCTCCACTTGGAGAGGCAAGGATTAATCGGGGATAGTCAGCATGGCTTTGTCAAGGGTAAATCATGTCTGACCAATCTGATTGAATTTTTCGAGGGGGTGACTAGGTGTGTGGATGAGGGAAATGCTGTGGATGTGGTTTACATGGATTTCAGTAAAGCTTTTGACAAAGTCCCGCATAGGAGACTGGTCAAGAAGGTAAGAGCCCATGGGATCCAGGGTGCCTTGGCGCGTTGGATCCTAAACTGGCTGAGTGGCAGGAGGCAGAGGGTGATGGTCGAAGGTTGCTTTTGTGACTGGAAGCCTGTGTCCAGTGGGGTACCTCAGGGATCGGTGCTGGGACCCTTGCTGTTTGTGATCTACATAAATGATTTGGATGAGAATGTAAAAGGTATGATCAGTAAGTTTGCAGATGACACGAAAATTGGTGGGGTGGTAAATTGCGAGGAGGAAAGCCTCAGGCTACAGGACGATATAAACGGGTTGGTCAGACGGGCGGAAAAGTGGCAAATGGAATTTAACCCTGAAAAGTGCGAGGTGATGCATTTTGGATGGACAAATAAGGCAAGGGAATACACAATGAGTGGTAGGACCCTAGGAAGTACAGAGGGTCAGAGGGACCTTGGTGTACATGTACATAGGTCCCTGAAGGCAGCGGAACAGGTAGATAAGGTGGTTAAAAAGGCATATGGGATACTTGCCTTCATTAGCCGAGGCATAGAATATAAGAGCAGGGAGGTTATGATGGAGCTGTACAAAACGCTGGTGAGGCCACAGCTGGAGTACTGTGTGCAGTTCTGGTCGCCTCACTATAGGAAGGATGTGATTGCTTTGGAGAGGGTGCAGAGAAGATTCACCAGGATGTTACCTGGGATGGAGCGCCTCAGCTATGAAGAAAGACTAAACAGGCTGGGGTTGTTTTCCTTGGAGCAAAGAAGGCTGAGGGGGGACCTGATTGAGGTGTACAAAATGATGAGGGGCATAGATAGGGTAGATAAAGCGGAACTTTTCCCCTTAATAGGGGGGTCAATAACAAGGGGGCATAGATTCAAGGTAAGGGGCAGGAGGTTTGGAGGGGATTTGAGGAGGAACTTTTTCACCCAGAGGGTTGTTGGAATCTGGAACTCACTGCCTGAAAGGGTGGTAGAGGCAGGAACCCTCATAACATTCAAGAAGCATTTGGATGAGCACTTGAAATGCCATTGCATACAAGGCTATGGACCAAATGCTGGAAAATGGGATTAGACTGGACAGGGATTGATGGTCAGCGCAGACACGATGGGCCGAAGGGCCTCTTTCTGTGCTGTATAACTCTATGACTCTATGACTCTAATATGGGCTGGATTTTGACAGCCCTGGGGAGGCGGGTTTAGAAACATAGAAACATAGAAGATAGGAGCAGGAGTAGGCCATTCGGCCCCTCGAGCCTGCTCCGCCAATTAATGAGATCATGGCTGATCATCCAAATTCAGTACCCTGTCCCTGCTTTCTCCCCATATTCCTTTATCCCTTTAGCCTTAAGAAATATATCTAACTCCTTCTTGAATATATTTAATGAATTGGCCTCAACTGCCTTTTGTGGTAGAGAATTCCACAGGTTCACCACTCTCTGGGTGAAGAAATTCCTCCTCATCTCAGTCCTAAATGGCTTACCCCTTATCTTTAGACTGTGACCCCTGGTTCTGGACTCCCCCGCCATTTGGAGGCGGGACTGCTGGGAAAATGGCAGAAATTGGGGGCGGGTGCCCAACCCGCCTATGTGCCATCTTGCCAGGAGGTCATCCCGTGCTGGGTCTCCTCTCCTTGGAGGCGGGAAGGGATTACAGCCACTTAACTGCCTGTTAACAGGTAGTTAACAGGCAGAAAATAGGATTATCCCCATTTTGCCCACACAAGTGCGGGCTTCCCGAAGGCTCCGAAACCCGCCAGGGTCACCGAGGCGAGTAGTGGGTCTGTGGGGGTCGGAGGGGTCCAAAAGTGTGCTGTGGAGGTGAGTGATGGGTGCAAGTGTGGAGAGGTGAGTATCTGAGGTAAGTGCAAAGTGTTAGAAAAAGTGTACTTACCTTTGTTTCTTCCTGCAGGCTTCAATCGGTGGGTGTGCGGAGAGTCTCGCACCTCCACGGTAGAGATGACAGATGGCCGTTGCATTCTCCAATCTAATTTCTACTAAAGAAAGAGGGTTGATGATGGCTTGAATTCAAGAGCTCATCAAACTACAGAGAATGTCACTGTTTGACAGCTTCACAGAGCTGTAAAACGATGACAATTCATCTGTCAAAATTTTTTGACGTTCTCTGTAACCAGCTTTCCCTTAATTGGCCTGCTAAGGTCAATCAAGGGAAACTAGCGTGGGTTGGCCAGAAGTTAATGGAGGCGGGACTGAAACCCGACAAGTGGGAGTCCCGCCCCCAAAAGCTCCCCATTGGCAAAATCCAGCCCTATATTACTTGGTCGCAGCACTGAGGCAGTGGGGCAGACCACTGCAAGCTTTTTGCTTGAACAAATTGAAAGGGCTGACCCAGCCAACCTTCAGGGGTCCTCCCTCATTTGATATTTGTATTGAGCTCATGATCTGGATTGGGCCCGGAGCTCCGAGCTTGCTAAAGGGGGAATGGTGAAAAATCAGGCCTTCCAGGGTTGTGCAGTATAATGTGGTCACTTAAAGGTAAGTGGCTGCATGTGAGGACTACCCACGATTGGCAAGCATGAGATAATCCTAAATGGATGGGAAATACAATTAAATGGATTTAAATGTTTAAATTAAGTTCTCCATATATTGGGCCAGAGCACAATTTTCCAAACTCCACTTGTGTGCCAGCTGCAAAATACTTCCCATAATGATTTTTACCACTCAATAGTAATGCAACAGAGTCTGCACTAAGATCAGTGCAAAAGCGAAGGCAATGGAAAGCAAAGTATAGGTCGGATAAACATTTTTGTAAAGTTCTTTTTCAACCAGTTGAATCAGATAAAAATACATTTACTGAGTGTTTTCCGTACAGTTATGTATTTGGAACCCCGTGAAGTCTTGTTCAATTATTTCAGTAACTGAGATCCAACAATAACAGAGACTCTTATAAAACAATCTGTGTGTTAATGAAGCAGGGATGTAGAAACTTCTCCTTCTAAGCAATAGCACTTCATGACAGCGCAAAATAATGCAATTAGTCTCCATGCCACAACTAGTTGCACCAGGGAGTGTTAGTTCAATTTATTCTATGTGATCATGTCTTTTTGTAAAGTCTCCAACATGGGTTTAATCCTCAGAGGATTGTGTTCTGCTTGAATCTACTGTCTATCAATGTCATGTGTAAATGTGTCCTGAAAAATGTGTAATTTGAAAATATTAGCTGCCAGACTACAAAGGTTCTGAAAATATATTGTTTCAAATGCATGGTGCTACAGGTGACGGAGTTAAGCTTATGCAATATAGACAGATTGTGTGATCTTTTTGTTATTACAAAATATGTAATAATAGAAATCCATTCCATATTCTATCATTTGCATAATTCATTATATCATGTTAATGTTTTATTACAATACTTATGCTTTGTATAAGCAGAATACCCATGAGGAAATCCTTTAGAACTGAGTTACCAGGCCTTGCTCATTCATGCATGACTGTAAATGAGATACAAGACAATTACACCATACAGTGGTCCCAACTGTCGCCAATGCAAATTGTTTAAAATATCTAAACTTTGTGGTTTGTTTAATTGAATTGTCTTGTACAATAAAAATCAATTTCATGTATACACATACTCAATACAAGCACAGAATTCCAATGTGCTAAGTCACGTCCCATTGATTTTTGCTATTCAGATTTATTGATTCCAGCACAACACATAGATCAAAAATCCCGATTGTAAGGCGTGGTGTGTGTGGTCAGCTTCACCTCTGACTCCCTGAGCGGTTCAAATCGCTCCCACTCCCTTGGTTCTAGACTTTGGACTTATTTGGGGGTTGTAATGAAATTGCAACAGACACCTGAGTTGGTCAAACGAATTTAGATATTATTTTGAGACAGGAAAATATACAATACAATAAAACTTATACTCTAAAAGGGGGAACACTTCAGAATATGCGAGGGAGAATGACAATAGACAAAATATCTTACCCCTTCCAATCCCACTATCCTAACTAGGTTGAATTCCAAAGGACCAGGAAATGCTCGCCAAACGACTTTCTTAACAGATTGTAGAGGTTTGCGATTTCGGGGTTCTCTTTAGTTGTGGCGGTTGGGGCCTGCCATACCCCGGATGTGGTGGAGAACTGCACCTGCGTTGGGTTTTCAGTCTTCGCCTGTCCGCTGATGCGGTTGGATGTGTAGTTGGATTTATCAGGTAAGTACCCAATTTCCTTTGGTTAGGTATAGTTTTTAGAGTCTTTTGTGTCAAATCTTACCCAGGGGTAAGTCAGACTAGCTTGTAGAGTGGGAACAAGTTTGCGAATTTTCGACTTCTTGTTGGTTGGTTTCTTGTTGGTCGCGGTGGCCCAATATTACCTAGTTGGTGGTAATATTGTTAGTTGTTGGTTTCTTGAGGCCTTTGATTGCCACGATTTCCTTTTCCTTCTGTTTCGTTCTTCTTTCCTCAAGTCTCCGATCCTCCGACTGTGTACGGTGATGATGATAATGAGTAGTACTCTTTCTGAACCGTACTTTCTCTCTCCTGTACTGAAGTTGAACCTTTCTGAGCCGAACTGACATGCTGTACTCTCAACTGTGTGTTGAACCGAACAAGCAGGCCTCAATTATACTGTTTAGAGGCCTGGCTTATCTGACCGCCAAATCTCCTCTGGTCCATTGTTAATTTTGGCGGGCTCGTTAAGTTTAATAGGTTTAAATTCTCATCGAGTTTCAGGACTGGTCCCATCTATTTTTAATTGGCCTTTAACTGGTTTCGGGATTGCTTCAAAAATCAGTTTAAGCGTGCAAAGTGGTTTTGGAAATCTTTCTGAGTGGTTTAAACAGTTGTTTGATTGTTTTCTCCTGCTGGGGCCAGGGTCTCTTTTGTTGACTAGTGGCATGTATTGATTTATTCATGTTCTTGATGGCCCTGTAGGTTTTCAGCGGGAACTGTCCTCCCGTGGGCCTATTGTCTTTATGTAGAATGGCTGGGATGGCCCAGAACATTCTCAGACAATCTGGCCTTTCCAATACTCAAACTGTCTGTCCCACAGTGTCCAACCCATTCCCTTTGTTGCAGCTTTTCCACAGGCCTGAACATGCCTTTTAAACTAGCAGAAATCCTGGGGATTTGATTTTAAGCCCCTTTTGGCCCAATATTTCCTTCAAACAGTCCAATATCTCTTCTTTTCTTACTTTGGGGGAATCTGTATAATTTTGCGAGCCTTACACGATCAAAATATAAAATGATCCACAGCCTAATTATCCCTTTATTAATATTGGCACTCTACGGAATTGCTCTCTGCATTAGAAGGCATTGTTCATGTTACCAAGAGGAAAGTGAAGTGTTGCACGCTTTTCATTTATCATTTAATTTGTACACATCTTAGAGTTACTAGCACGTAAAATGCCTAAGGTAAACAGGCAAAGAAAACTGTTCCAGTAAATAGATATATTTCTTCATTTTTAAGAAGGGACAGGAGGGTTCAAGGGTTAATTAGTAAAACTTTCTTTCAGGAGATTAAATAAATTGGACAGAGTCCATAGTCTGTAGAAGGAACAGTTTTGATGAACAAAATAGCCTTTTCTCATTACATGCTTTTTACTTTCATCTCCAGCTACATTACTAATATGTAGGGAACCCGTAATTAACAGTTAACTGCTTATTAAGTATAGGAATCTGCTATACATTGCAACAACTTAAATACACATGAAAGCCCAATATGTTACCACTTGAAGTATACAGATACTGAGGTTAATGTTAAAAGCTGAGGTGTGCAAATGATATTTCAAACCAAGAGTGAAGCAGCATCATCATCCGAACCCCAAGAATCGTGACAGCCTAGAAAGACACTCCAATGCATTTTTAAATTCTCTATAATAGATAGAAGCTTTAGTTGAGCGTGTTGTTTTTAATATTCTGTTGAGGTTGCAGTGGCAGAGATTCTGGCTGAAGACTTAATGGTGAGTGGGAATTGACTGTAGGGAGAGCAGACAGCAGCCTCAGTGTAATAGTGTGGAGGTGGATTGGCTGTCATTGAATTGTGATATCCCAACTAAAGTGATATGATGTTAGGTGACTCATACTAGGGTATTATATACCTTTACTTTGGAGTCTGATATGGATATAGCTAATGCTTTTCTGATTTGTAACTCATAGTGCCATTGCTACAAGTAAGAGAGTGTTATTCATTACTTGCATATACTGCACATTAAGGCTTTTTGTGACACTACAATACAGTTGTATTTTAAAGAGGATATGTATTGGAATCTCTTTTGAAGTGGCAACTGTCACAAATCTTTGGCTAAGTAACAGGTCCATTGGCAATCAGTGTAAATCTCGTTATTTTGAAGGTAGGCTTTTTCAAATTTTTTTAAGCTTTCAAGCTCCACCCATGGCTCAACGAGTTACTCAGTGAGTAGCTGAACCACACGAATGTGCATAGTCGCTTTCTCAATCCTAGTCTGTGCTGTGTTAGCTGGTCTCAGTTGCTCTAGTCACTGCAGCACCGGAGGTGGAAGGCAGCAGTGGCTCACATGTGGGCTCTTGAAATGGTTGTAGTCAGAGACCTCTAGGAGTACAGGTCTGAGAGGGCCCGCCTGCAGACTGTGGCACCTCAGTGGCACTTGGCACCAGGGCGGCATTGGTTGAGGGGTTGGAGGGGAGCAGGTATGTGTCCTCGTGAGATAAATTAAGCCCCTATCCATTCAGTTTCCAAGCCTGTTCAAGGTGGAGGAGATGGTAAAGCCCAGAGCCTGCATGATGCCAGGTTGGGTGATTGGGCAGATGCATGGCAAATGCAGTATAATGTGGATAAATGCGAGGTTATCCACTTCGGTGGCAAAAACAGGAAGACAGATTATTATCTGAATGGCAATAGATTGGGAAAAGGGGAAGTGCAACGAGACCTGAGTGTCCTTGTGCACCAGTCGCTGAAGGTAAGCATGCAGGTGCAGCAGGCGGTTAAGAAGGCAAATGGTATGTTGGCATTCATAGCGAGAGGATTCGAGTACAGGAGCAAGGATGTCTTGCTGCAGTTGTACAGGGCCTTGGTGAGACAACACCTTGAGTATTGTGTGCAGTTTTGGTCGCCTTATCTGAGGAAGGATGTTCTTGCCATGGAGAGAGTGCAGCGAATATTCACTAGACTGACACCTGGGATGGCAGGAATGACGTATGAGGAGAGATTGGCTCGATTAGGCTTATATTCGCTAGAGTTTAGAAGAATGAGAGGGGATCTCATTGAAACTTATAAAATTCTAACAGGACTAGACAGACTAGATGCAGGAAGGATGTTCCCAATGGTGGGGGAGTCCAGAGCCAGGAGTCACAGTCTAAGGATAAGGGGTAAGCCATTTAGGACTGAGATGAGGAGGAATTTCTTCACCCAGAGAGTGGTGAACCTGTGGAATTCTCTACCACACAAGGCAGTTGAGGTCAATTCATTAAGTATATTCAAGAAGGAGTTAGATATATTTCTTAAGGCTAAAGGGATCAAGGGATATGGGGAGAAAGCAGGGACAGGGTACTGAACTTGGATGATCAGCCATGATCTCATTAAATGGCGGAACAGGCTCGAGGGGCCGAATGGCCTACTCCTGCTCCTATCTTCTATGTTTCTATGTTTCCTATGAGCATCCCTGACAGCTGCCTGATCTATGGCCATGGACCAGCTACAGCATCCACGGAGGTTACCACCCACATAAATGGATGACTACAGGCTGTCAATGAAACATGCCAAAACCACACACAAGTTGGTACTGGACTCCTCCACACTGTTCAACATGCAATGGAAGCTCCCAACCAAGGTAGTCCATTGAGCAACACATTGTACACAGCAATCATCCTTCTTTAAAAGAATGAATCCTTGAAGTCTTCATTTCTGTCCTTTGCAGCAGAGGTAAATGTACATGAGCTTGCCCTCCAGGGAGCTGCTTCTTGGGTGATCCTTTCAACCTGCACTTGCTCCTGATCACTTTCATTCAATGATACACCCAGTGTAGACCCCTCTAACTCACTATCTTGAGTACAGGGTGCCAATTTCTAAGATGGTGCTAGTCAAGGTCAGAGAGAGTGACATTGCCTCTTCAGGAGGGTTCTCCACCTCAGAGTCAACTGCAGCTTGGCCCAGGACTTCTAATGGACCCGGAAAAAGGGATGGATCAAGGTTAGCAGATAGTGGCAAGGGTAAGCAGTAAAAGATGAGAGGCAATGCTATGCACTACCAGGTTATCATGCAGAGTGAGTGAGGGAGCGAGTTCAATATAAGGAAAAAAGGAAGAGGAAATGCCCAAACACCCTGCTGCATGTGTCCTCCATCCTCACCATCTGCAACACTGCATGCCCTCCCTCTGCCAATGATGCGATGGTGACACTTCCACAGATACCAGCCCTCCTCCAGATCTTGCCATCTCTGTTGTGTGCCACCTTGTACTGCAAGAGGGGAAGTGGGTTAATGTGTGCGCTAATGCAGGTCTGTGAAACTGTGTGAGGTAGCTTATTATAATGTACATGGTAAGAGAAAGAAGCAACAAGTGTGGGGAAGAGTGGGGGGGTCATCGTGAGGGCAGTAGCAGGTATTGATTGGGCAACTGGAACGCAGAAGCAGTTGCAGTAAAGTGTCCTAATGTGATTGGAGCAGAGGGATAGAAAGCAGGGGAGGGAATGATTGGTTGCGCTGGGGCTAAAGTATGGTGATGCAGGGCTGAGCAGAGACTAAGAGAGATGTGAATTGGAGTCTTACCTTACCAGCTCTGGCGAGGTCATTGAATTTTTCCTATCATTGTTACCAGGTCCTGGGTGCAATGCTACTTGCATTGACATTGGCAGCCACTTCTCTGCACAGCTCCTAAACTATTTGCCTGAGCACCCGGCACTAATCATTAGGAAAGCGGACCTCCTTCCTGCTGTTCACCTGCCCAACGTGCACCTTCGCAGTACCGCAAAGATATGGGGGACATGGCTGCAGTCATCTTCTCCTCTGAGCTTGAAAAAACAGCTGAAATGTTCTCTATTTCTCAAAAGCTGCACCTCCCCTTTAAATGGATTACTGCCCCTCCAGTGGACCAGCTGCCTATTGGGAGTATGAACAGTGCTGGCAGATTGCCATGAATATTAAAATGAAGTCCATGCACTAAAATGGTTCGGGCCTCCTGCCAACATCATCAGCTTGGTGTAGTAGACACCTCGTCTACTGTCTATCCGATATACGTGTAACATGAACATTGCCCCCACTATGTTTAACAATATAAAAACGTGGAGTACCAGAAATTATAAAATGCATTGAACAACATCAAACCTCTGTGATTCCAAAAATGTTTGACGTAATTTTCATTAAAGACAAATGTTCAGCTCCTGTCCATGTTCAACCAGACACCATCAGCTGGATTTTAATTCAGGGGCGGGCTGGGGTCGTGTAATCCGCATTTCGTGTTATCTACACGAATCTAAATCAATGTGGGAGATTGATGCGAATTTAACTTAATTGGCCAACTGAGTTCCAGCGTGTGGGAACCCATGGCAAATTAGTTTTTCCAGTCTGAAAGTCGCCTCCGATGACGTCATCATTGCTGCTGCATTTAAGGTCTGCAACAATCCTTGCTTCTTCTGCAGACTGCCAACCTTTTGGTCTTTGCTACTACAGGGACCTGGAGGCAGAATGACCAGCGAGAGACCTAGGTCTGCTCCCAGGTTTGATGACGTTGCCCTGCAGGCTTTAGTGGAGGGAGCAAGAGCTCATAAGGAGGTGCTCTTTCCTTCTTCAGGGAGGAAGAAGCCTCCCCAGCAGACCAAGGCTGTGTGGCTGCAAGTGGCAGAGGAGGTCAACTCCTTATCGGTAACCCGCAGAACCTGGATACAGTGCAGGAAGAGATTTCATGACCTTCTGCGCACTGTAAAAGTGAGTGTGAATTTCCCATCACCCTCAATCTGATCCCCATTGCCTCTCCTCACCAGCACTCGGCTTTAGCAATCTCTTCCTCCACATCCCACTTGACACTGACATCCATGCACCCTTACCCATTCCCTTTCTCTCTATGGTCACATTCACCTAACTATTCGACTATGCAGCCCTCACACTCCCTATCACTGTGATGCTATGAAAACAACTGACAACACACAGGGAGGGCCCTTGGTCTTACCACCTCACTCCATCTTTGTCTCCTTCTAAGTATCTATGCTATGTAATCTCTACACTCACTCCTTCATTCTCACTCAACCTCCACTTGTCTCCCTCATTGCAGGAAAAGAGAGCTCACAATAAGCGAGAAAGATCGAGGACAGGAGGAGGGCCACCCTCAGTAGCCCACCTCACCCCCTGGGAGGAGGCGGTCCTGGAGATCATAGGAGTGGAGGATGAGGCGTAAGTGGGGGACGGGCAGAAGGGTACATCACAACAAGCTGGTGACAGAATAGTTTTCCATCTCTCTCATTGACATTGCATGAGTCGCTGATAATGATTCTGAAGCTCTAACAGATGGACTTATGATCATCTGCAATATGCAATGTGCATGTAACCTTGACCTCGCATCTCTGACTCTTCCCTTTACTCCCCCACAGGGCCATCGCAAGCACCCGTCCCCACTAGCCAGGAGGAACAGCCTGAGCAGCCAGGCTCCTCAGAGGAAGCTGCAACCTCTGAGGGCGCAGCGTCAGCAGAATTCAATGCACCCAGCTCCAGCGCAGACATTCACACCTCGGTGGGACCTTCGGGATATAGAGTAGTGTTGTCACCTGGTGTATCACAGCTGACAAGTGAGCATCAGCAGATTGTGGAGACAGGGACAGCAGTGGAGAGTCCTAGTCGGAGGGCGCAGGACTCTGCCAGCTTGGTTCAGCTGCATGTCGACCCTCTGCCTCTGGGTCCATCCATAAGATCAGCAGTGCTGGAACTCCAGGAACAGATGCAGGAGTCTCTGGCAGGCTTTGTCTCCAGAGTCGCTGCGAGTGTGGAGCAAATGGAGGAGTCCATAGCGAACATGAGCAGAGCCTTTGCGGAGTCATTGGTGCATGAACGCATCATCATGGAAAGAATGGCAACCTCCATGGAGGTGATATGTCGCCAGAGTGCAGAAAACATGGTGAGTGTTCTGAATAGAATGACATCTCTGGAGGAGCGATGGTCATCTATTGAATAGAGAAACCAGACCTTCATGGAAGTCCTTCTGAGTAGGACTGCCAGTGCAGATACGGGTCACCATGGCCCCCCTGATATGAAGCAAGGTGCTCTCAAGCCACTTGCAAGCACTGAGGGGGACCTGACCCATGAGAGGGAAGTTGGTGGCAGACATCAAGGACTGGCAGCTCAATATTCCGGGGTATAGATTCTTCAGGCGAGACAGAGGGGGGTGTAAAAGGGGAGGGGGTGGTACAATATTAATTAAGGAGTCAATTACTGATGTAAGGAGGGATGATATATTAGCAGGTTCCTCTAATGAGGCCATATGGGTAGAACTTAAAAACAAAAAGGGGGCAAGCACTTTGCTGGGAGTGTACTATAGGCCCCCAAACAGTCAGGGTGAGATAGAGGAACAGATATGTAGGCAAATCTCAGAAAAGTGCGAAAATAATAGGGTAATAATAGTGGGGGATTTCAACTTCCCCAATATTAATTGGGATAGTCAGAGTGTGAAAGGTTTAGAGGGTGCAGAATTCTTAAAGTGCATCCAGGAGAGCTTTCTGAGCCAACATGTAGAAAGTCCTACAAGAGAGGGGGCGATACTGGACCTAATTCTGGGGAATGTAGCCGGGCAAGTGGTGGAAGTGTCAGTAGGAGAGCATTTTGGCGACAGTGACCATAATTCGGTGAGATTTAAGGTGGTCATGGAAAAAGACAAAGACGGCCTGGAAATAAGGGTTCTAAATTGGGGGAAGGCCGATTTTAATATGATAAGGCAGGATCTGGCCAAAGTGGACTGGGAGCAGCTACTTATAGGAAAATCCACATCAAGGCAGTGGGAGACTTTCAGAAGGGAAATAGAGAGAGTACAACGCCAACATGTTCCTGTAAAGGTCAAGGGTGGGACCAACAAGCAAAGGGAACCTTGGATGACAAGGGATATACAAAAATGCATTAGAAATTAAAGGGGGGCTTTTGGCAGTTACAAAAGACTAAAGATGGAAGAAGCCCTAGAGGAGTATAAAAAGTGCAGGGGCATACTTAAAAAAGAAATTAGGAGGGCGAGGAGGGGCCATGAAATAACACTGGCGAGCAAAATAAAGGAAAATCCTAAGATGTTTTATAAGTATATTAAGGGCAAGAGGATAACCAGGGAAAGGGTAGGGCCCATTAGGGACCAAAGTGGCAATCTGTGTGTAGAGCCAGATGATGTAGGCGGGGTTTTAAATGAATTTTTTGCATCTGTGTTCACTATGGAGAGAGACGATGCAGACATAGAAATCGGGCAAGGGGACTGTGACATACTTGAACATATTAGCATCGAGAGGGAGGAGGTGCTAGCGGTTTTAGCAGGCCAAAAAGTGGATAAATCCCCAGGCCCAGACGAGATGCATCCCAGGCTGCTGTGGGAGGCAAAGGAGGAGATTGCAGGGGCTCTGACACAAATTTTCAGAACCTCTCTGGCCACAGGGGATGTACCAGAGGACTGGAGAACAGCTAATGTAGTACCATTATACAAGAAGGGTAGCAGGGATAAACCAGGGAATTACAGGCCAGTGAGCCTAACATCTGTGGTAGGGAAATTATTGGAAAAAATTCTGAGGGACAAAATTAGTCTCCAGTTGGAGAGGCAAGGATTAATCGGGGATAGTCAGCATGGCTTTGTCAAGGGTAAATCATGTCTGACAAATCTGATTGAATTTTTAGAGGGGGTGACTAGGGGGGTGGATGAGGGAAATGCTGTGGATGTGGTTCACATGGACTTCAGTAAAGCTTTTGACAAAGTCTCGCATAGGAGACTGGTCAAGAAGGTAAGAGCCCATGGGATCCAGGGTGCCTTGGCGCGTTGGATCCTGAACTGGCTGAGTGGCAGGAGGCAGAGGGTGATGGTCGAAGGATGCTTTTGTGACTGGAAGCCTGTGTCCAGTAGGGTACCTCAGGGATCGGTGCTGGGTCCCTTGTTGTTTGTGATCTACATAAATGATTTGGATGAGAATGTAAAAGGTATGATCAGTAAGTTCGCAGATGACACGAAAATTGGTGGGGTGGTAAATTGCGAGGAGGAAAGCCTCAGGCTACAGGACGATATAAACGGGTTGGTCAGATGGGCGGAAAAGTGGCAAATGGAATTTAACCCTGAAAAGTGCGAGGTGATGCATTTTGGACGGACAAATAAGGCAAGGGAATACACAATGGGCTAGATTTTCAGTTGCTTGCGCCAGCAGTTAGCGCCTTAAGAGAAGTGATTTTCGGGCGCTATACGTGTAGCGCCCGGGCGCAGCGCAGTTTGCGCCCCGCCCCAAATTAAGTTGCCCGTTAGCGCCGGCGCAAAGTTTAGCGGCCGCCCGGATGCGCGCGCAGAAAATGACATCACATCCTCGTGCAACGCCCTTTGGCCGCCCCGAATCCAAACTTCAGTCGGACCGCCCCATTGTGCGGCTGGCGTCCAGAGCGTTTGTAAAATGGAATGCAACAGACCCTGGGGAGCGCAAATTAAAGGGCACTCCTCATGCACTATAAACGGCAGTCTGCATGTGTTGTGTGGAAGGATCCAGTGTATTGATGTCCTCCTCCTCCTCCTCCTCCTCCTCCTCCTCCTCCTCTCCCCCCCAGACTCTGCTTTTGAAAAGAACACATGCACCCTTCCCCTTTAAGAGCTCACTGGCACCAGAGTGTCTGCCGTGCGCTGCGCCCGAGCTCGGGCGTTGCGCTCTGCACCGCCGGCTTAGCGCCTAAAGATAGTAGTGGAACGCCTCTTTTAGCGCTCCACCAACCTCTTAGGGCGAAGCCACTGAATTTTTGGCAACGGGGCGCTACTTTGGGGCGGGCGCTAACTTCGGGCGAGCGCTAAGGTTAGCGCCCCAAAACTGTCTATACTGAAAATCTAGCCCAATGAGTGGTAGGACCCTAGGAAGTACAGAGGGTCAGAGGGACCTTGATGTACATGTACATAGATCTCTGAAGGCAGCGGAACAGGTAGATAAGGTGGTTAAAAAGGCATATGGGATACTTGCCTTCATTAGCCGAGGCATAGAATATAAGAGCAGGGAGGTTATGATGGAGCTGTACAAAACGCTGGTGAGGCCACAGCTGGAGTGCTGTGTGCAGTTCTGGTCGCCTCACTATAGGAAGGATGTGATTGCTTTGGAGAGGGTGCAGAGAAGATTCACCAGGATGTTACCTGGGATGGAGCGCCTCAGCTATGAAGAAAGACTAAACAGGCTGGGGTTGTTTTCCTTGGAGCAAAGAAGGCTGAGGGGGGACCTGATTGAGGTGTACAAAATGATGAGGGGCATAGATAGGGTAGATAAAGAGGAACTTTTCCCCTTAGTAGGGGGGTCAATAACAAGGGGGCATAGATTCAGGGTAAGGGGCAGGAGATTTAGAGGGGATTTGAGGAGGAACTTTTTCACCCAGAGGGTGGTTGGAATCTGGAACTCACTGCCTGAAAGGGTGGTAGAGGCAGGAACCCTCACAACATTCAAGAAGCATTTGGATGAGCACTTGAAATGCCATTGCATACAAGGCTATGGACCAAATGCTGGAAAATGGGATTAGACTGGACAGGGATGGATGGGCGGCGCAGACACGATGGGCCGAAGGGCCTCTTTCTGTGTTGTAAAACTCTATGGGCTAGATTTTCAGTTGATAGCGCCAGCAGTTAGCGCCTTAAGAGAAGTGATTTTCGGGCGCTATGCGTGTAGCGCCCGTGCGCAGCGCAGTTTGCGCCCCGCCCCAAATTAAGTTGCCCGTTAGCGCCGGCGCAAAGTTTAGCGCCCGCCCGGATGCGCGCGCAGAAAATGACGTCACATCCTCGTGCAACGCCCTTTGTGCGCCCCGATTCCAAACTTCAGTCGGACCGCCCCATTGTGCGGCTGGCGGCCGGAGCGTTTGGAAAAAGGAACGCAACACAACCAGCGCGGGCCCCGGGGGGCGCAAATTAAAGGGGACGTGCTCTCCAGTATAAAGGCCAGCCTTTTTTCAGAAAACACTCTTGTGCAACGCATTTCTGGAGACACAACAAGGAGGATAGCTAACTGGTTTCAAGCAGCAAGAGCTCAGGCATTTTTGGACTCAGGCCAGAGCGCTGCAAGTGGCCTTTTGGAAATTTGAGTGTTTGCCAGGATTTGATGGGGGTTGCATGGGGTGCCAACGCGGAGCTGCAGCTCCATGTCCGTAGGGCTCGCAGACGCATTGTGAGAGGGGCAGCCCTGGCTAGAGGCAGAGGGGGCTACAGGCGTCGGCCACGTAGGCCTTACCCAGTCAGGCTATACCGCCAGCAGCGCTCCTACCTAAACATGAGTGCCACGCGATGTGTTAAAAGGCTCCGATTCCGAAAGGAGGTGATTGCAGAGATCTGCCACCTGCTTCGCCGAGATCTGCGGCCAAAGCTCAGGTGCAGGACGTCTCTGTCGGTGGAAGTGAAGGTGACGGTGGCATTGAACTTCTATGCCACCGGCTCCTTCCAATACGCTGCTGGGGACATAGCAAACATCTCCCAGTACGGCGCGCATCGCTGCATCCGCCAGGTGACCGAAGCACTGTTCAGAAGGAGAAGCCAATTCATCTCCTTCCCCATGGCCCTGGAGAGCCAGCATCAGCGCGCATTGGGATTTTCCAGACTCGGGGAATTCCCCTTGGTGCAGGGCGCCATTGACTGTACGCATGTGGCTTTGCGGGCCCCTCTGGAGCATGGCGAGCAGTATCGCAACAGGAAGGGCTACCATTCTCTGAATGTGCAGCTGGTCTGTGACCACAAGCAGCGCATCATGGCAGTCAATGCCAGCTTCCCAGGCAGCAGCCACGATGCCTTTATCCTGCGGCAGAGTACTGTGCATGACATGTTCCAGGCACAGCCTCCCCCAAGAGGATGGCTACTCGGGGACAAAGGCTATCCTTTGTGCACCTGGCTCATGACCCCGCTCCGCGCGCCCAGGACCGCTGCTGAAGAGGCCTACAACGAGAGCCATCAAACCACCTGCAACATCATCGAGCTAACTATTGGGGTCCTCAAGCAGCGGTTCCGCTGCCTTGATCGCTCCGGAGGAGCTCTCCAGTATTCGCCGGACCGGGTCTCCCAATTTGTGGTGGTTTGCTGCATGCTACACAACCTGGCTATCCGCAGGACTCAGGCACTGCCACCTGACGTTGGACCAGCACCTCAGGAGGAGGAGCAGGAGGAGCATGAGGAGGAGGAGGAGGAGGAGCAGGAGTACGTTCCCAGGAGGGAGCGACCAGGGCCAAGGGCCGCACGACGCCACCTTATTACACGGTACTTCTAAGCCCCCTGTCAGGGAATGGCCAGGGGCCATGAGGGAAGATGAATGCAGCCGCTCCGCAACCCCTCAGCCGGCGAAGCCAACAAACACTAAGAAGAACAACCGTGGAGACTGCATGAATAAAGATAATTTTTTATTACACAAAAATGAAAAGCCCTTCCCACATGAATCCCCAAAAACAATAAACGGGCCCCACAAAAAGCCCAACAAACGACTCACTCCCACAAACTGGGGAGGAGTCACTCCACCTTTCTTCAAACCGGGCCTCAACGTCGGCCTAACGCAAAAAATAAGCCCTCCAACAACACAACCATGGGCAAAATAAAGATGGCCACCGCCATATAAAAGGAAAGCTGGCCACACCCTCTACTGAGTGGCCCGCAAGGGCGAGACCTTGCCCAGCCTTTTGCCTCCCCTGCCCGGCCTGCTGCTCCTTCGCAAGCTCTGCCCAGTGGCTGCTGCGAGGCTGGGGGAAGGTGCCTGAGGCTCAGATGCCCTTCCGCCAGATGCCGCTGGGGGGCGGCCTACACGGCGTTTGGGCCTCGAGGGGCCGTCTGCTGAGTGGCGCACCTGAGCCTGGCCACCATCAGCTGCAGCCGCTTGCCCTTGACGCCCCAGTGGGGGAATGGCGGCGACGGATGGCGCAATGTGGGCCAGCTGGCGTCTGGGATGCGCTGGCTGGTGCTGTGGCACGGTGGCACTCGGCCGGGCCCGCACTGCAGGATTCGCAACAATCAGCCGAGGGGCGGCTTGCTGGGATGGTCCAGCGCGGCGGCTGCCCTGGCGATGCCTGCCTGAGACAGCGCATGTGGCAGCAGTGAGTGCCCCTGTTGTCCTGGTGTGCGCGCGCATCACATCCGCCAGGGTCTTGACGGCATCAGTCAGCATGCGGCCACTCGCGGCAGTTGCTGCCCCGAACTCGAGCACACTGGTCGCCAGCGACTCGATGGCCTCAGGCATGCGCCCCACCACGCTCATGAGCTCCGTGTGGCGCCGGTCCGAATCCTCGGCCATCTTATCCAGCTTCCGCACCTCCTCCGAGGTGAAGGTGTCCGGACTGGAGTCGCGACTCTCCCGCTGGGGAGGAGGGGGCCGAACTAAGGGACCCTTGCCACGTTGGTGGCGGCGAGTGTGCCGATCAGCAGCACTCCCCTCTGATCCTTCCCCCCTTTGGGGGGAAGGCCGCGGGCCACGCGCACGGCTCCTGGGTGGCTGGACGCCACTGGTCCCAGAAGCTGCATTGCCCTGCGACAGTTCCTCCAGGCACTCGTCCAGTGAGGAGGTGTCAAGCATTTCCTCCTCTCCTGCGGGACGTGACTGTTCCCCCGATGGTCCGGCTTGCTCCTCCTCCTCCTCCTGCTCGGAGGTGCTGTCACTGGCAGCTTCAGGGTCCTGGTCGTCACCAGCTGAAAGCAGGAATGCACAAGAGTAGCTTCAGACTGAGGAGACAGCATCAGCGAGGGAGTTAGGACTGGTGGCATTCAGCGCATTGGTGGGACAGTGGCAAAGGAGGTAGCTCGGATAGGCCAGTGCGACGCGAGAGGGCCAAAAGGCGAGGTCCTTACCATTGCCGGGCAGTGGAGGGTCGGATACTCCGCACGCTGTGGGGACGATCACACGGGCTCCCATGAGCACACACACGCGCTCCTCCAGCCGAGTGAGCTTCTGCAGCTTGGCGCGGCCACCCCTGGCACGGGCCTGGCGATTAAAGGCTACTTTAGCCTGCAAGAGAAAGGACAGGCTGTAAGTGCGCAGTGTAGCCCTGATGTAGTGTGCACTGCCTCCCATGGTGGAATAGCTTGGCCAGAGTGAAGCCCTGATGTAGTGTGCACTGCCTCCCATGGTGGAATAGCTTTGACAGAGTGAAGCCCTGATGTAGTGTGCACAGCCTCCCATGGTGGAATAGCTTGGCCAAAGTGTAGAGTGCCGAATGGCCATTTGATGCTCATGACTGTCCCAATGCTGCTGGCTGAGGGCTGGCCAATAGGACTTTCAGCTCCCTTTGCCCATCATGTCAGGTGTACATGCAAGAATGAGGAGGAGACTGGAAAGGCTACTCACCTTGACAATCCTGGTCAGGTCGTTGTATTTTTTACGACATTGTTTGTGGGTCCTGGGGGCATCGCCGGTGAACGTCACCCTCTGGGCGATCTGCTTCCAGGCTTTGGTGTAGTCGTGGTGGGTTGGATTCCTCCCACTCTCTGGGAACAAGATCTTGCGCCTCACCTCCAGAGCTGTGATCATTATGTCCAGATCACCCTCTGAGAAGCGCAGGGCATGCTGACGGGCCTTCTCTGGCGTTGCCATGACTCCCTGGGGCTGAGCAGCAGTGTTGAGGCCTCTTTGCAAGGCTGCAGTGTGCAGGGCGTGGCAGCAGACCAATTCGTCCCTTCCCCCTTTAAGAGCTGGTCGGCGCCACGGGGTCTGCTGTCAGTCCAAAAATGACCGCACCCGCGCTGCGCCCCGCCTGGGCGCTATCCCTCTGGACCGCCGGCTTAGCGCCTAAAGAGAGTAGTGGAACGCCTCTTTTAGCGCTCCACCAACCTCTTAGGGCGAAGCCACTGAATTCCCGGCAACGGGGTGCTACTTTGGGGCGGGCGCTAACTTCGGGCGGGCGCTAAGGTTAGCGCCCCAAAACTGCCTATGCTGAAAATCTAGCCCAAAGAGTCATAGAGAGTCATAGGCCTAGAAATTCACTAGCCTTAGCGCCGCTTTTGAGGCGCTAGAGGGACTACATAGATACATAGATACATAGAAGATAGGAGCAGGAGTAGGCCATTCGGCCCTTCGTGCCTGCTCCGCCATTTAATGAGATCATGGCTGATCCTTTAATTCAGTATCCCGTCCCCGCCTTCTCTCCGTAACCCTTAACCCCTTTTGCCCGTAGAAATATATCTAATTCCCTCTTAAATATATTTAATGAGCTGGCGTACACTGCCCTCTGTGGCAATGAGTTCCACAGGTTCACCACTCTCTGAGTGAAGAAATTCCCCCTCATCTCTGTCCTAAATGGTTTAGCCCTTATCCTTAAATTATGTCCTCTAGTTCTGTTCTCACCCGCCAAGGGAAACATTCCTTCTGCATCCAGTCTGTCTAGACCTGTCAGAATTTTATACACTTCTATGAGGTCCCCTCTCAATCTTCTAAACTCCAGTGTGTACATCCCTAAACTACATAGTCTCTCCTCATAGGTCATTCCCGCCATTCCTGGTATCAGCCTGGTGAATCGCCGCTGCACCCCCTCCATGGCAAGAACATCCTTCCTCAGATGAGGCGACCAAAACTGTACACAGTACTCGAGGTGTGGTCTCACCAGTGCCCTGTACAGCTGCAGCAAGGTATCCCTGTTCCTGTATTCTAACCCTTTTGCTATGAAGGCCAGCATACCGTTTGCCTTCTTGACCGCCTGTTGCACCTGCATGCTCGCCTTCAGTGACTGGTGTACAAGAACACCCAGGTCTCTCTGTACTTCCCCCTCTCCCAATCTATTGCCATTTAAATAATAATTTGCCCTCCCGTTCCTGCACCCAAGGTGGATAACTTCGCACTTGTCCACATTATAGTGCATCTGCCATTTATCCGCCCAATCGCCCAGTCTGTCCAAATCGCTCTGGAGCTTCCTGGTCTCTTCCTCTGAGCCCACCCCACCTCCTAGTTTAGTGTCGTCTGCAAATTTGGAAATGCTGCATCCGACTCCCTGATCCAGGTCATTAATGTAAATTGTGAACAGCTGGGGGCCCAGGACAGATCCCTGTGGTACCCCACTTGTTACTGCCTGCCATTCAGAAAATGAGCCGTTTATTCCAACTCTCTGTTTTCTATCTGACAGCCAGTTCCCTATCCACGCCAAAACTTTCCCCTTTATCCCATGAGCCTCAATTTTCCATGCTAATCTTTTATGTGGGACCTTATCGAAGGCCTTTTGGAAGTCCAGGTACACCACATCTACTGGCTCTCCCCCATCTATTCTACCAGTTACTCCCTCAAAAAATTCAGCGCCAGAGTTATGGCCAGTTTAAAAATTCCCTGGGGCCCTAAATCGGCGTTGCACCGGTAGCGCTGCGCCGGCACTGATGACGTCATCGGTGTGCGCAGCGTCCCGGTTGCCGTGGTAACCCGCCCGAACTCCGAAATTGAGTTGCGGCCGCCTCGCCCGTGGCAGCCGCAAGCAACGTTCTGGCAGAGGTGCCTTACTCCAGTTTGCGCCGGCGCATTAAAGGCCCCGCGGCGGCCGGCCACTTTCCCGCCGGCCGCCTGCCCGCAGCTCCCTCCCCGGACTTCTCCCCCCCCCCCCCCGGAACAGATGCAAGCCCGGCACTTGTCCGAGGTGCCGGGCTCATTTTTAAGCTGATTTGCGCGGGCCGCGGCCGGGTGCAGGCAGCTCCTCCTTAACGGGAGGAGGAGGCCTGCACGTCCCCAGCCTGCCGCACCGCATCGGGTGCCGCAGCGCCGGAATTGCGGCGCGAAACGGCAGTTAGCGCCGATGTACCGCCGCAAAGACCCTTCAGTAGCGCCGGCAGCCGTTTGGGCGCGGCGCCACTGAATTTTTGGCGCGCGCAGGGGACTTAGCGCCGGCACTAACTTCCGGCGCTAAAGCCCTGGCTAAGCCAAAACCCAATTTCTAGGCCATAGAGTCATAGGGCTAGATTTTCAGTATAGGCAGTTTTGGGGCGCTAACCTTAGCGCCCGCCCGAAGTTAGCGCCCGCCCCAAAGTAGCGCCCCGTTGCCGGGAATTCAATGGCTTCGCCCTAAGAGGTTGGTGGAGCGCTAAAAGAGGCGTTCCACTACTCTCTTTAGGCGCTAAGCCGGCGGTCCAGAGGGATAGCGCCCAGGCGGGTGCGGTCATTTTTGGACTGACAGCAGACCCCGTGGCGCCGACCAGCTCTTAAAGGGGGAAGGGACGAATTGGTCTGCTGCCACGCCCTGCACACTGCAGCCTTGCAAAGAGGCCTCAACACTGCTGCTCAGCCCCAGGGAGTCATGGCAACGCCAGAGAAGGCCCGTCAGCATGCCCTGCGCTTCTCAGAGGGTGATCTGGACATAATGGTCACAGCTCTGGAGGTGAGGCGCAAGATCTTGTTCCCAGAGAGTGGGAGGAATCCAACCCACCACGACTACACCAAAGCCTGGAAGCAGATTGCCCAGAGGGTGACGTTCACCGGCGATGCCCCCAGGACCCACAAACAATGTCGTAAAAAATACAACGACCTGACCAGGATTGTCAAGGTGAGTAGCCTTTCCAGTCTCCTCCTCATTCTTGCATGTACACCTGACATGATGGGCAAAGGGAGCTGAAAGTCCTATTGGCCAGCCCTCAGCCAGCAGCATTGGGACAGTCATGAGCATCAAATGGCCATTCGGCACTCTACACTTTGGCCAAGCTATTCCACCATGGGAGGCTGTGCACACTACATCAGGGCTTCACTCTGTCAAAGCTATTCCACCATGGGAGGCAGTGCACACTACATCAGGGCTTCACTCTGGCCAAGCTATTCCACCATGGGAGGCAGTGCACACTACATCAGGGCTACACTGCGCACTTACAGCCCGTCCTTTCTCTTGCAGGCTAAAGTAGCCTTTAATCGCCAGGCCCATGCCAGGGGTGGCCGCGCCAAGCTGCAGAAGCTCACTCGGCTGGAGGAGCGCGTGTGTGTGCTCATGGGAGCCCGTGTGATCGTCCCCACAGCGTGCGGAGTATCCGACCCTCCACTGCCCGGCAATGGTAAGGACCTCGCCTTTTGGCCCTCTCGCGTCGCACTGGCCCATCCGAGCTACCTCCTTTGCCACTGTCCCACCAATGCGCTGAATGCCACCAGTCCTAACTCCCTTGCTGACGCCGTCTCCTCACTCTGAAGCTACTCTTGTGCATTCCTGCTTTCAGCTGGTGACGACCAGGACCCTGAAGCTGCCAGTGACAGCACCTCCGAGCAGGAGGAGGAGGAGGAGCAAGCCGGACCATCGGGGGAACAGTCACGTCCCGCAGGAGAGGAGGAAATGCTTGACACCTCCTCACTGGACGAGTGCCTGGAGGAACTGTCGCAGGGCAATGCAGCTTCTGGGACCAGTGGCGTCCAGCCACCCAGGAGCCGTGCGCGTGGCCCGCGGCCTTCCCCCCAAAGGGGGGAAGGATCAGAGGGGAGTGCTGCTGATCGGCACACTCGCCGCCACCAACGTGGCAAGGGTCCCTTAGTTCGGCCCCCTCCTCCCCAGCGGGAGAGTCGCGACTCCAGTCCGGACACCTTCACCTCGGAGGAGGTGCGGAAGCTGGATAAGTTGGCCGAGGAATCGGACCGGCGCCACACGGAGCTCATGAGCGTGGTGGGGCGCATGCCTGAGGCCATCGAGTCGCTGGCGACCAGTGTGCGCGAGTTCGGGGCAGCAACTGCCGCGAGTGGCCGCATGCTGACTGATGCCGTCAAGACCCTGGCGGATGTGATGCGCGCACACCAGGACAACAGGGGCACTCACTGCTGCCACACGCGCTGTCTCAGGCAGGCATCGCCAGGGCAGCCGCCGCGCTGGACCATCCCAGCAAGCCGTCCCTCGGCTGATTGTTGCGGATCCTGCAGTGCGGGCCCGGCCGAGTGCCACCGTGCCACAGCACCAGCCAGCGCATCCCAGACGCCAGCTGGCCCACATTGCGCCATCCGTCGCCGCCATTCCCCCACTGGGGCGTCAAGGGCAAGCGGCTGCAGCTGATGGTGGCCAGGCTCAGGTGCACCACTCAGCAGACGGCCCCTCGAGGCCCAAACGCCGTGTAGGCCGCCCCCCAGCGGCACCTGGCGGAAGGGCATCTGAGCCTCAGGCACCTTCCCCCAGCCTCGCAGCAGCCACTGGGCAGAGCTTGCGAAGGAGCAGCAGGCCGGGCAGGGGAGGCAAAAGGCTGGGCAAGGTCTCGCCCTCATGGGCCACTCAGTAGAGGGTGTGGCCAGCTTTCCTTTTATATGGCGGTGGCCATCTTTATTTTGCCCATGGTTGTGTTGTTGGAGGGCTTATTTTTTGCGTTCGGCCGACGTTGAGGCCCGGTTTGAAGAAAGGTGGAGTGACTCCTCCCCAGTTTGTGGGAGTGAGTCGTTTGTTGGGCTTTTTGTGGGGCCCGTTTATTGTTTTTGGGGATTCATGTGGGAAGGGCTTTTCATTTTTGTGTAATAAAAAATTATCTTTATTCATGCAGTCTCCACGGTTGTTCTTCTTAGTGTTTGTTGGCTTCGCCGGCTGAGGGGTTGCGGAGCAGCTGCATTCATCTTCCCTCATGGCCCCTGGCCATTCCCTGACAGGGGGCTTAGAAGTACCGTGTAATAAGGTGGCGTCGTGCGGCCCTTGGCCCTGGTCGCTCCCTCCTGGGAACGTACTCCTGCTCCTCCTCCTCCTCCTCCTCATGCTCCTCCTGCTCCTCCTCCTGAGGTGCTGGTCCAACGTCAGGTGGCAGTGCCTGAGTCCTGCGGATAGCCAGGTTGTGTAGCATGCAGCAAACCACCACAAATTGGGAGACCCGGTCCGGCGAATACTGGAGAGCTCCTCCGGAGCGATCAAGGCAGCGGAACCGCTGCTTGAGGACCCCAATAGTTAGCTCGATGATGTTGCGGGTGGTTTGATGGCTCTCGTTTTAGGCCTCTTCAGCAGCGGTCCTGGGCGCGCGGAGCGGGGTCATGAGCCAGGTGCACAAAGGATAGCCTTTGTCCCCGAGTAGCCATCCTCTTGGGGGAGGCTGTGCCTGGAACATGTCATGCACAGTACTCTGCCACAGGATAAAGGCATCGTGGCTGCTGCCTGGGAAGCTGGCATTGACTGCCATGATGCGCTGCTTGTGGTCACAGACCAGCTGCACATTCAGAGAATGGTAGCCCTTCCTGTTGCGATACTGCTCGCCATGCTCCAGAGGGGCCCGCAAAGCCACATGCGTACAGTCAATGGCGCCCTGCACCAAGGGGAATTCCCCGAGTCTGGAAAATCCCAATGCGCGCTGATGCTGGCTCTCCAGGGCCATGGGGAAGGAGATGAATTGGCTTCTCCTTCTGAACAGTGCTTCGGTCACCTGGCGGATGCAGCGATGCGCGCCGTACTGGGAGATGTTTGCTATGTCCCCAGCAGCGTATTGGAAGGAGCCGGTGGCATAGAAGTTCAATGCCACCGTCACCTTCACTTCCACCGACAGAGACGTCCTGCACCTGAGCTTTGGCCGCAGATCTCGGCGAAGCAGGTGGCAGATCTCTGCAATCACCTCCTTTCGGAATCGGAGCCTTTTAACACATCGCGCGGCACTCATGTTTAGGTAGGAGCGCTGCTGGCGGTATAGCCTGACTGGGTAAGGCCTACGTGGCCGACGCCTGTAGCCCCCTCTGCCTCTAGCCAGGGCTGCCCCTCTCACAATGCGTCTGCGAGCCCTACGGACATGGAGCTGCAGCTCCGCGTTGGCACCCCATGCAACCCCCATCAAATCCTGGCAAACACTCAAATTTCCAAAAGGCCACTTGCAGCGCTCTGGCCTGAGTCCAAAAATACCTGAGCTCTTGCTGCTTGAAACCAGTTAGCTATCCTCCTTGTTGTGTCTCCAGAAATGCGTTGCACAAGAGTGTTTTCTGAAAAAAGGCTGGCCTTTATACTGGAGAGCACGTCCCCTTTAATTTGCGCCCCCCGGGGCCCGCGCTGGTTGTGTTGCGTTCCTTTTTCCAAACGCTCCAGCCGCCAGCCACACAATGGGGTGGTCCGACTGAAGTTTGGAATCGGGGCGCACAAAGGGCGTTGCACGAGGATGTGACGTCATTTTCTGCGCGCGCATCCGGGCGGGCGCTAAACTTTGCGCCGGCGCTAACGGGCAACTTAATTTGGGGCGGGGCGCAAACTGCGCTGCGCACGGGCGCTACACGCATAGCGCCCGAAAATCACTTCTCTTAAGGCGCTAACTGCTGGCGCTATCAACTGAAAATCTAGCCCTATGACTCTATGAAGTGGGGGCTCCTCTCCAAGTGCTCACACTTCCATGCCACTGCAGAGCCCTCGGTCAGAGCCCCACCAGAGTCCACACCCAACTGAGATCGGCGTCTCAACCCCTGCACAGCTGCAGGAGCAGCAGACTGTTGACGAGCCCTCACAGGTTCGCCACCCCAGAGGACACCCGCCAAAGGTGTTGAGACAGGAGCAGCAGGAAAGTGAGCAAGGGGCCTCCACATCTGCTGAAGCCATAGGGGAAGCACCACGTAGGAGCACGCATAAGAGAAAGATACTGCACAAATAGTCACAAGGGTAGTCACTTGGGTGAAATTTGGGCCTAGAAATTCGGTTGAGGCGCCAAAGTGGCGCCAAGTTTGCCTGGGCGCTGATTTTTGCGCAGCGTTCAGAGTAATACCGATCACCAGAAATTCAGTTTCAGCGCCCCTAGAGGGAGACGGGGCGAGGTTCGAGGCGCTCCGCGTCCCTCTTAGGGCGTTGAAACTAAATATTGCAGCGCAACGTGCCGCAGCGCCACACGCTGTGGCACAGCGCGCTGCGGTACTGCAGGCCTTCCTCCCATTGTTGAAGGGGAGGGGCCTGCAACAGCGCGATCCCCGATCACGAGTGCCGGCAAAAGAGCCCGGCACCGAGGAGAAGTGCCGGGCTCTTGGGAAACAGCCGGCAATGCCGCGGGGGGGGGGGGATCAGGAGGCCGGGGACGGAGGTGCTGGCAGGCGGCCGCCGAAAAAAGCGGCCGCCCCGCACCTCCACCTTAACTTGTGCCACTGCCGGCACAGTAAGGCCCCGTGAACTGGGCACGGGTAGCGAACGGCGCTACGTTCGCTACCAAATATCGCGATCGGGGCACTAATGGGGTGCTGCGCATACCGATGATGTCATCGGTGGCGGCGCAGCGCAACAGGCTAACGCCACCATTAGCACCCCCGCTAAATATCGCGGGAGGCACGGCCAGTGGCGCTACAGCCACTGACTGCCCTCTTTAAACGCTAACAGGTGGCGCTACATACCCAATTTCTCCCCCTTGATGTTTTATGTTAAAAAGCCATCAGATGAATAATGTAAACAAAAATCTGATGGCTACTGCTATAGTTGTGGCGTGTGTCATTTCGCGAATGGGACTTCCACATTTAGGGCTTAGGATTACTTGCAATTGTCAGTATGGTGGTTAAATTGCTAGGAATCAGCTGGTTCTTGGCCATTGTCGATGCTCAGGTAAGAAGCTGCGAGGCAAAAGTGCTTGAGTGGCTAGGCTAAGCAAATCTGGCCAAGATGAGTGCATTCCTTACATCCCGGGCAGCTATGTTCTCGCGTACTGCTGCCGCTAGTTGATGGGCCTCTGCAAGATGTTCGTTTTCGCTCTCCTCCTCCTCCTTCTCAGCATCATCTGAGGAGGATATGTGAGGAGCCACTTGGTCCTCAGGAATCTGCAAGCCACGATGCTGTGCCATGTTGTGAAGTGCACAGCAAACCACGACGATTCTGGAGACCCTGGCTGCTGAGTACTGCAGGGCTCCACCTGATCTATCCAGGCATCTGAAGCACATCTTCAGCAAACCGACGGTTTGCTCGATTATGGTTCTGGTGGACATGTGGCTGGAGTTGTAGCTCTCCTCAGCTTTATTGGATGGCCTCCTCAATGGCGTCATTAGCCACGTCCTCAGGGGATAGCCCTTGTCTCCAAGTAGCCATTCGTTAAGTTGGTCTGGCAGACTGAATAGTTGGTCTGGTGGCACACTAGACTGGCGCAGTATGAAGGAGTCATGGCAACTACCAGGGTACTTGGCAGAAACATGCAAAATTTCCTTCCTGTGGTCACACACCAGCTGAACGTTGAGGGAGTGGAAGCCCTTGTGGCTGACAAAAATACCTGGATTGCGATGGGTTGCCTTAAGGGCCACATGTGTGCCGTCAACGACGCCCTGCACCCTTGGAAAGCCTGCCAGATTAGCAAATCCAACCGCACGCGCCATGGCACTTGCTTGATCCTTGGTGAAATGGATGTGATTGTGCACGATGGCAAAGAGGGCATCGGTTACCTGCGTAATACATTTGTGTGTGGCCGCCTGGGAGATGCCGTTGATGTCTGCTGCTGATCCCTGGCAGGAGCCTGAGGCAAAAAAGTTGAGTGCAGTGGTGACTTTGACGGCCACTGGTAAGGGTTGTCCACCTGGTCCTATGGGCTCCAGGTATTGTTGCAGCATTGCGCAGGTGTCACCCACTACGTCTCATGAAAGTCGGAGCCGCCTTTGGCATTGCTGCTCAGACATGTTGAGGTAGCTGACCCTGTATCTGTAGACCCTGTTTGGGGGGTATCTCCTGCGCCGACAGGCTTCAATGCACTGGCCCCTTCTGGCCTGTGCATCTTCAGGTAGGTGAGCAGCAGCTTGGCGCTCCTGCTGGTGCTACTGCTGTTGGTGCTGCTGTTGTTCCTGGTTCTGCTGGTGCCACAGCTGGTCTTCTTCCTCATCTAATGCCGAGAAGGGAAGGAAATAAATGGCTCCCATGCTTCTGGTATATGCCTCAGTTGAGGAAGCGCTCCGTGAAGGTAGTGAGAAGGGTTTCCCAGGAGATCACACTAGAGATAGGTGTCAGGCTCCAAACTTCCACAGCTGTGGTTATGCCTTCTAAAAGTTCCCCCAGACCTGAGACTACAAAGTCCTGCCACCTGCAAATGATGGCTGATCAAATCTCCTATTTAATGGTTGACCTGCAGCTGAGAGACAGCAAGCCAATAGTGCTCCCGCCAGGTTTCACCATCGTGTTTCAGAACAGGCGTGTTTCACATGGGAAAATGGTTAAAATCGCAAAGGCATATCAAAATGGCATTATCGAGCCAATTTGGTGCTTGTTAAGGGCCATAACGGTCTATTCCGCCTCTTGGAAGTGGGACGGAGACGGGACCACTCGACACGAATTATTTAAAATTGCTTGGAGTCGGGATGGAGGCGGGGTTGGGCCTGCCCACCAGTTTATGCAAGTTTAACCCCCCACACGCCTCCAATCCCGCCTCCATGGCCCAATGAAAATCCAGCCCCATAACTCCAAATGCCTATCGATTCATAAAAATGGTCAATTTCCTACATTTCCTGAGGTGATCATGCACCTAGCAGCACTCCTTTATTTAGGGGTCCCATCACACTACTATGTATTAAAGTGAGTTAGCACACAGTAGGATTTCCCAGTTCTACCTTTATAACTTCAAAAAGGGCCTCTCACATGAAAAAGTTATCAGCAAAGTAACTACACAACAGATTTGCATTTGATTAAACTTTGCAGTATCAGAAGGCAGCATTGGGACTCTTGAATAGTCTGTTTCTCTGTTTCTCTATACTTCCATATGGCAGTACAATATAGAAACAGCAATATTAGTCAATAAAGATTTGTCTAATAGCAACAAGGGTGATACTTCCTGTCATAAATCGCAATTTCTACAAGAAGTAACTCAGGAAGTACTACTGAACGGCCAGCTGAGGGCGCCATCCGAGGAGTATAAATACTCGGGCGTGGGCCCAACTTGGCCAGAGACAATCTGGAAACAGGAAGCTAGTGACTACTAACTAGACCTCCATGTTTTGTTACAAGTCGATTAAAGCCTTGCTTTATGTACAACCAAGTGCGTAGTGAGTCTTTATTACGTCACTTCCAATATATGAACAGATGGTATGTACAAATAAAAACATCTTCAGGGAAAAGCATTAAAGAAGGTGGAGTAAGAAAAAGATCTGGGCAGTCTAGTGTGTATATCTCTAAAGGCACATGAGCAATGCCGTGAAGCGATAGCTAGAGCAAATAGGCTGTTGGGCTGCATTCATAGGACAATTCATTATAAGGCGAGGCATACTATTGGTCAGGCCTCACTTGGAATACTGTGTCCAGTTTTGGTCTTTTCACATAGTGGGTGATATTGAAGCTTTAGAAAGAGTGCAGAGGAGGTCCACTATACTCATTCACAGTATAAAGCATCTTAGTTATCAAGATAGGCTAAAAGAGTTGGGACTCTACACTTTAGAGAAGTGTGGACTTGGGGGAAATCTGATTGAGGTTTATAAGACGATGAAGGGGATAGATTGTGTTCCAGTTGACAGTTTGTTCCAATTAAATAGGTTAGGGAGGACCAAGGGTCACAAATATAAGTAGTATAAGGCTAGATCTAGGTTAGATGTCAGGAGGTGGTTCTTTTCCTAGAGAATAGTGGACCTCTGGAACAGGCTGCCGTCTCGTTCGCTGAATTCCTTCAAGCGAGAGCTGGACCTGTTTCTGGCTGGGGCGGAGATTACCTCTAACAGAAGGGTAGGCACTGCAGGGAATTCAGGGCCAGAGTGATCTCCTGGACTAGTTTCAATCGACTAGATAGGTCGGAGAGGAATTTCCCAGATTTTATTCCCCCAAATTGGCTTGGGTTTTTATCTGGTTTTTCACCTCTCCTAGGAGATCTCGTGGTTTCAGGTGGGTGGAGAGTATATGTTGCGATACACAAGGTACCACAATTGTGTGGGACAGGCTCAATGGACCAGAGGGTCTTTATCTGTGTAGGGGGTTTTGGTTTGGGGTTTGTGTCTGGCCAGTCAGGCATATCTGAGCTGCTCCAGCCCCGTACGGTTCTAATCGCTTCCCCTCTGGTTCTGACCACCGGACTTATTACGAGCAGCGATATAAACAAAACGAGACCAGTGGTTTGGTGCAAAGAAAACCAATGTTTATTAAAAATAGGGAAAAATAAACACTATACAGAGAAAATCACTATGTATGTAACACAATTACACTTAGCGGGGGAGGAGAAATGGACACATCGAGGGGAAAATGACTAAAATGACAATTTTAGCAATCCCCTTAACTCCCACCCTTTACACCTATCTAAGTTGTCTTGCGATGGGCCAGAGAGTTTATACTCACCAGTCTCGGATGTTAGAATGCCTGCTCCGTGCCCCGTTGCCTGCCGATGTCTTTAGGGTTTTCACCGCCCAGAGCAGAGATACCCTAGTGATTTAAAATGTAACTGCAGGAATCCTGCTTCCCTTGGATGGGCTCTTCGTTGTCGATCTTCTTGATGGTAAGGCAGGGCACCGGAGTCCAGGCGAGAGAGAGAGAGAGATGGCTTCCTGAGGGACTACTTATACCCCTTTCTGGGAGCCCTTATCACTCGCCAGATCAGCCTGTTTCTTTGTCTGACCTGGACGTGTTGAAGTCTATACAAAGGAAACCGTTCTGGGCCCATCCACCTGGATGGCCGGTTAATCGTTTTTTAAACGCCCCATAAGTGTTTTCCTTTGTGTAACTGGTCTTGTGATGGGGCCATTCCAGTTTTAATGCCCCGTTGATCGTTTCCAAACAGTGTTGAAGTCAGCTAACGAAGGTCTGAATGCAGCTATTACCCGTTGATTATCTGTGCAAACGACCTTGATGGGTTTTAATCAGAGACCCGAATGCCACTGTTTGCTTCTCATACATAAATGCAGAAGGCCTGTCTGCCTTCTAATTTCTGGAACATTCCTTCTTTGTCAGTTTAAACTCAGTCCAGCCAGGGCTTCTCCAATAAGCCAGAAGTAAATCTTCAGGGGAGACATGAAATTTGCGAATCCTTTCACCTGTCTGTCATTGTTCGTAGTAGGCTATCTAAGCCTGTGTGACTTTGAAAATTTGTCTATGAATGGACTTCCTGATATTCCCACATTTTCTGGCAGGCAATAAGAAACACTAGTCTAGATTTTCCAAAATGGGCACAGACTTAGACTCAAAAGGACAGTGCCCGGTTTTAGACAGACTGAAATGGAAGGGTGCTGTTCGCACCCAATTTTAGACAGTTAGCTTGTTTGCATAGCTTCAGATGCAGATTTGGACAGTTGAAGGGAGTACACAAATAGTGAGAGCAGAAAATTGCGAGTAAGTGAAATTCAAAAGACAAGGGGACAATTAATGGGTAGTGTTAGAATAGAGGGATGACAATTCTGAAAGTCTTTGCAAATGCTCAGAAGGCATCTCAACTCATCTGCAAACTTTGCTAAGGCTGAAGGAAGAGTGGGCAGCGAAATGACAGGTCAAGATGAAGGGAAAGGCTAGACAAGATGCAGGCATGTGAATGCATGCAAATAACAGAGCAGCCCACAACTCAAACCTCTGTTTAATGGGTTACTGAGCTGCAGGCATAAGAACTAGGAGCAGGAGTAGGCCATAAGCCCCTCAATCCTGCTCCGCCATACAATAAGATCATGGTTGATCTTCTACCTCAACCCCACTGATCTTCCACCTCAATTGCGCCCTATCCCCATATCCCAGCCATTTGATAAAGTTCTGCATCTGACTGTCTCCACACCTGTGAAGACAGTTTTCCCTGGTCACTGCCTGGCTGGTGTACCATGGCTTGCCTTCTTCCATATGCCACTGAAAGCATGATATATTGTGATTGGGATTCTTCTGAGGAACCATTCCAGCAGTTAGTCAGGGATGGCCATATCTTCATGGTACCATTGTAAGGAATGCCTATCTGTGGCCACTGGGTGTGAGAGTCCCAGTGGGCAAGCCCAGAGCACTTTCTTGTGCAGCCTAATCAGCTTAATATCACAGTACAGGTCCCCTTCTTCCTTCAAATACCTGTTTCAGGAGAATTCCCATTGCAAAACTCAAAGCTGCCAGTAATGGTTCTGGGGGCAAAAAAATTAAACATTTGCACAAAGGATCATGGAAACCTAAGTGCCAGCAAAAAAAAAATGAGGTAAAACAGTCCAAAAATAGCTAAAAGGTTGCAGATTCAATACATTTACCCATGCCCCTTAAATCAGCAACCACCAGAGCAGAGTTCATTGCTGGACACCCATCGCATATGGGAAACCTTTCATCTGCATTCTCGAATGTCAGGAATGGCATAGAGGATGTGTGTGCCCCCAAATGATTATTAAGACAGGTACTTCTTATACAGTTGGTTCTCACCACCTAGGCAATGTTCCCTCTAAGCTGTGCATTACACTGCCATGCAGTAATCTGCAAGGCCCCACAAAGGCCACGCACGTGCTTTTACATTGGAAATGGTGTACGATTTGCAAAATTTCTGCATTTCCCCGAAGGCTGTTATTAATAAACGGGACCCTGCGTGGACATTTTAAATCAAAAAGGGTACCCAAGATGGTGTCCGTGCCTCGTGGCAGAAAGCCTGTGAGATTTTTAAATGGACTCTGCAACGCAGACAGCTTGAGGATCGAAACCCAAGCTGCAGGCTTCTGTGAAGAGAGACTTTGTATTTTGGAACCAGACAGGACTGAATTATGCATTAGACCGAATTGGAGACAAATCTAAATTCAGTTTAGGCCGATAGTTAAGGCCATCAAGCCGTCTATATATATTACCGGAAACAGATTAAGAGAGCCATCAAGGCCGGACAGGCCCATCAAGGAACTTTCAGGACAATACAAGTCAATTATCGGGCCGGTAGATGCGATTACCGGCCATCTAAAACCAGTTAGTATGGATTGCTACCATTATTTAAAATAGCCCGCCAAGATTAAAACAAAGAACTAACCTAATTTGGCGTGCAGATAAGGGTTTTCGACAAAGGTATAATTGAAGGCCCTCGGGTAGCAATCGGGGTGTTCTTTAGTCGTGTGTTCGTGGTGTGTTCTTTGTTGGTTGGTGGGCTGGCGCTGCCGCTCTTCGGCCCCTCGCCCTCGTGGCTGCCGCTCTTTCCCCGTCCCGCGCTTACCCCCTGGCCTTTGCCCGTGCCCTTTTTCCACTCCATCTGGAACTAGCCCCGGCACCGGGTCGGGCGGACATGGTCAATTCAGGCCAGGCGAGGCGGGACGCAACGAGGGGAGGAGGGAAGACCACCGGAGGAAGACCGGCTGAAGAAGACCAACTGAGGAGACGAACTGAGGGGAGGCTTCGAATTATCGGGCCTTCAGCCTCAGCCGACCTTCGAATATCTGCACACCAACTCAATCTGGCGACTGTCGACGAAGAATCATCCCTGCAAGGTAAAGTACCCAAACAGAGACTTTAACTTTGGGGTACTCAAACCTGGACAATGCCCTTGCAGCGATCGGAGGCCACATGACGACGGCAGGCTCCAGAGGGCACCAAGAGCGAACCCCGAATCCAACCGCTGTTTTGAGTCTAACAAACCTTTTGACTGGTGAGCATGAAGTTCTGACCCCTCATAGCTTAATCTAGTTAAGTATAGGGGGTGGGATAAGGATAAGGGGATTGTTAAGATAGTTGTTTTCCCTCGATGTGCCGTGTGTTCCCCATTCCCTGTATAAGTATATAGTTACTCTTCTTTTGTATTTTTTGCCTGTAGAAATGTACACTAGGAATTTTTCCATGAGATTGTATCAAGTTTTTCCTCTTCAATAAAATCTTGGTTTTTGTTTACATCCAACCACCTGTCTACTCGAGTTTTCTCTGTACTGCCGCCTTGTACCCACGTCTGGTGTCTAGAACCCAGGGGCGTGGGAGTGATTCGAACCGCTCACGAAACAGTCAGGGGCATAACTGACTGGGCGTACGTACGCACCAAACACCACCACAGGCCACCCCCTACAAAAATGGAGACCGCGGCTGGAGACCGGCAACAAGGTTGCGATGCAGTAGACAGTGGTTTGGATGAGTGAACCGTGATGGAGGAAAGGATTTCTGATTATGTGTTTAGCAAGGTGAATATCACTAAGAAGTGGACCACCACTCTGTTAAGGGCTGGGCATCCGCTAGATGCAGCAGCTAAGTGGACAGAGGGAAAGGAACACAAGAAGTCCTTAGAGAAGGCAGTTTGGCTGATGTGCTTTAAAAAGCAGGTCCAGCTCTTGGACGGGCTCGTTGCAGCACAGGCAGTCGAGTTAAGGGAGTCAGCCCTGGAGATCCAGGATAAGGCTCTCGCAGGGGAGAAGTTATTAGTAGCTTTGCAGGCTTTGAACCAAGAGAGAGTACATTTAGTAGGAGAACACAAATCCCAGTTGGAATACCTACAGTGCCAAGTCACCGAGGCCAAGGGAAATGAGTTCAGGTTGCGGGAGAAAAATGCCCGCTTGGCAAGGCAGATTAGGGAACAGAAAGAGAAAGTACAGGAGGTAAAAGCCACTTACAAGCTAGCAAGTGAACAGGGGTTTGAGGAGGCAGACCACGGCCCCTGTAAAGAGAGGATAGAAAATCTGAGCCGGGCCCTCCGGAAGGCAAAAGGCATGGTATGCCTCATAAGCCCAAAGGCAGGACAGGCAGATTTTATGGGGAACGAGGGGAGGACAGTTCCAATGTCACCGGTGGTGCCTAGGGACGACCCGGTTGAGAGAGAGGAGACCTCATGGCCACCATCCGTAGCGCCAAGTTACAGTGAGGTTTGGCAGCAAGGGGGGGTGGAACCGGGGGTGGAACCTGAAGCGGAGCCAGAGGTGGAGGCGGAGGTAGGGCAAACCCCACCCGAGAGGCCGGAGCCGGGACCGATGTGCCCAGCGCGGCATCGGAGGTTCGGCCCACCCGCTAATGGCGACATTGAGGGACCCCTCCAAAACCAGTTCGTACTACCCTTCGACACCCAACAGCTCAGGGTTATGGTCAACCATATCCCGAAGCTTTCCGCAAGAGGAGACCCCTCGATCCACTTCAGGGAAATAGAGCAGACTGCTAGCGTCAACAACTGCGATGACGCTGAGAAGGCCAAAATGCTGCTATTCTCCCTGGAGAGTAATCTCCTCCAATCCCTCTCTGACGAGGGTAAAAGGGGGCAGAGCGGGTACGAGGAGCTTAGAGATGCGGTTCTAGAGGCCATGGGGATGGATGAGGGCAGTCCCTTCTCCCGCATGGAGAAGACGACCCAGCTTTCTGGGAAAACCCCGCAGGCTTTTGCGGACCGGCTGTGGCCGGTGTACCGGAAAGCTTGCCCGGGGACGCCAGGCCAGACGTTCCTGAACGGGGATTCCCTGATGCATTGGCTCCGTTGCCTGGTGGCGAACAGCTTGCCACAGGTCCGGGCCAAGGCAGAAGCCTGGTTCGGCCCCAAAGATCCCCAGACCACAGAACTCACGATAATTAGGCAGCTAACCCTAGCCTACAAAAACGGCAGGGGAACCGATGCACACTCACCCAAGGGGAAGGTGCATGAGATAAAACCAGGAGTGCAGAGTAGAAAGGAGTGGCACCAGGAAGGGAGTAACCCCCCCAACACCAAGACGAATTGTTACGGGTGTGGGAAGGATGGTCACTGGCGGAAGGAGTGCAAAAACCCTTGGAAGGATAACAAGGGAAAGCATCCCACAGCCCCAGCCCAAAAGGCAAGGGTAGGGACCCCTTCCGCAGAGGTCGAGTCACTTTTGGACGCCATGAGGTCCTTACTGACTGGCCAGGGGAGAGTAGCAGCCACCACCGGTGCTCTCACCACGTCAGCCCCATCCAACCCACAGCCGTGACTAGAGCCAGCGCAGCCTGTTTATCTGTGTTCGCTCCGATATGATGAGTGGAGGAGACCCCTTTTGGAGATGGAGGTGGAAAAGGTGACCGGGACCTACCTGTTGGACACGAGGGCATCGCGCACCGTGATCTACTCAGCTAACCCCATCACCTCACCTCTCTCCAGCGGGGTACCATACAGTCTATCGGGGTTCACGGGTAGGGAACAGGCCGGCTCGGTTTCCATCCCGCTCACCATTCAGATAGAATTGCTCCGCTCCAAGTGGACGTGTGTCCTGATGAAATGGGACGTGGAGGATGGAAGAGGGGTCCTGGGAGCCGACTTTATTGTGGGCCATGGGATCCTTGTGGATTTGAGGAATCACTGCCTCTGGGGGGCAGGAAAAGTAAAGAACGGTGAGATTGTAGTTATCCCGGGTAAGGAAGGGAAGGGGACCCTCTGCACCATGAAGCCCAAAGAGGATTATAACCTTGGGCTCATGGTCAGCAATACCCCGCCAGAGTTCCAGGCATTTGTGCAGGCCCACCTGGCCACATTTGCCACTCACAAACACGACTGCGGGAGGGTCACAGGGTCTGAGGTCAGCGTAGACGGGGACCCCATGGCCCGACCACAGAAACAGTATAACTTCCCCAGGGAAGCAGAGCCGGACATGGAAGCAGCCATGTCCTCGTTAGTACAGCAGGGAGTTCTGAGACCGATAGCTACCCACGTGAATTCTCCGTTATGGCCGGTCAGAAAGCCAGACAATTCCTGGAGGGCCACGGTGGACTATCAGGTGCTCAATAGCAACATCCCAGCCTGCGCACCCACAGTAGCAGCAGTTGCTGACCTCATCGGGAGTATTCCAGCATCCGCGACCACTTTCACGGTGCTGGATATTTCAAATGGGTTTTGGTCCATCCCTGTAAGGAGGGAGGATCAGTACAAGTTTGCCTTTACGTTTAAAGGGCAACAGTACACATGGAACTGTTTGCCACAGGGCTTCCACAACAGCCCCAGCATTTTCCATCAGTGCATGGCCGACAGTTTGAAGGATTTTACCCAGCCTAGACAGTTGGTTCAATATGTGGATGACCTGCTCCTGTTCACTGATTCGAAAGAGGAGCATGGCCCGCTATTGGCCGAACTGCTGGAGCTGTTAGGACAGAAGGGTTTCAAGGTAAATCCCAAGAAGGCACAGATCGGCCAGCAGGAGGTGAAATTCCTTGGTCTGACCGTGCGTGCTGGGGAAAGGGCCATAGATAAGGCTAGGAGGGAGGCGGTACAAGAACTACCGGTCCCTAACACAGTAACAGGTGTGAGGTTGTTCCTAGGGCTAACCGGGTACTGTAGAGACTTCATTGAGGACTATGCAGCCACCGCAGCCCCTCTGCTCCGACTCCTACACAAGGGAGTGGAGTGGCTTTGGGATGAGGGTTGCCAGGCAGCATTTGTCCGGCTCAAGAAAGACTTGCAGACCGCGCCAGCTTTAGGGGCTATAGATGGGGGGAAAGAGTTTTTCCTGGACGTAGCAGCCAGCGGGGACAGCCTCAGTGCTGTGCTGCTCCAAGAGCGGCACGGCCGGCTGCGGCCGGTGGTCCACTCCTCCAGGATACTCACAGATGTGGAAAGGAGCTATTCCAATTGTGAGCGGCATCTTTTGGCCACACATTGGGCTGTGAAAAGATCATTGATCTTCACAGGCACCTCTCCCATCACCCTCCTCACCCATCACACACCCACCCAGATTCTTCTGGATGGGAGGATCAAGGATGGAAAAGTGAGCAGTGCCCGCATTGCCCGCTGGACCTTGCTCCTCTCACAGAGGGATCTGAAGGTGAAGGGTCTCTGTGAGCCAAAGCTCGCAGCCAACCTGGTATATCCTGGAACAGCCCATCGGTGTTCCATTGAAGGGGTTTGGGAAGTAAACATAGGTTTACGGGCCAGGATACATCCCACAGGTCACGAGATCTATGTAGACGGCTCCAGCACGGTATCTGCTGGCGAGCGTCTCACGGGGTGTGGAGTTTACGAGCCAGTGGCAAACATTGCCCTAGCGATTAAGCTCCCCGGCACCATGAGCGCCCAGCAGGCTGAACTGTCCGCGGTGGTGTACGTCGTTACACACCCCGAAATCTTCCCCACCCCCTACACGATTTGCTCGGACAGCATGTTTACGTGCAATTCGTGTACGGAGTACCTGGCCATCTGGTCCCGCCGCGGATACACCTCCGCCTACGGGAGACCCCTCACAGTAAAGCCCCTGCTGGAAAAGATCCTGGCAGCAGTGGGGGAGGAAGGGGAGGTTTTCATTCACAAGGTGAAGGCCCATTCCTCCACAGAACCCCGGGGCCAAGGCAACCAGCAGGCTGACTTGCTTGCCAAGGAGGGTTCCCGCACAGGCACTTTCTGGGACCCATTTGGGTCCAGACACATGGCGGCGGTCAGAGGTAGGGACGGGACCCAAGGGAGTGCAGGGGTAGCGTTAGCCCCGGACCTAAAGACAGTCCAAGCCCAAGACCCCGTCCTCAAAGCAGTCCTCAGTGCAGTGACTGAGGGAAAAAGGGTAGAGGGCCCGTACGGCACAGAAACCCTCTCCGTGAAAGAGGGCATGCTGTTCCGGGGGGAACAGTGGGTTGTGCCGCAGCAGCACTGGAGGGAATTCCTTCAACTGGCCCATGAGGGTCCAGGAGCGGGACACCCCGGGCCTGAGACCACCTGGCAATGGGTGGAAAAGGCGGGATGGTGGCCGGGACTCAGGGACGATGTCCGCGAGTTCTGTGCAGGCTGTCTTGTGTGCGCTGTGAACAACACTGACCCCCACAAAAGGAAGGTACCTATGGGACACGTCAGGAGGGTAGAGGGACCAAGGCAGTCGATACAAGTCGACTACATCGAGCCCCTGCCCACCGCCCAGGGAGGCTATAAGTACTGCCTAGTCCTGGTGGACGTGTTTACCAAGTGGGTAAAGGCTTTTCCCTGTAAAACTGCCACAGCTCTGGGTACTGCCAGGATCCTGGTCCGGGAAGTGTTCTCGAGGTGGGTGCTACCACAGTATGTGGAGTCCAACCAAGGGAGTCATTTTACCGGACAGGTGATGCAGAATACCCTTATGCTGTTGGGCATCGAGGGGAAATGGCACGTGGCCCACAGCCAGCAGTCATTGGGGATTGTAGAACGCATGAATCAGACCCTGAAAGAAAGGTTAAGAAAGGAAACAGTGGACTCACCCCGTAAATGGGCCGAAGTCCTACCGTTGGTTTTGATGGCGATCCGGGCCAGCCAGTCTAAAAGCATGGGGTATTCCCCGTATGAGCTAATGACTGGCAGGGTAATGCAGACCCCCACCCATAAGAACATAAGAACATAAGAAGTAGGAGCAGGAGTAGGCCATACGGCCCCTCGGGCCTGCTCCGCCATTCAATAGGATCATGGCTGATCCGAATCTAGACTCACGTCCACTTCCCTGCCCTCTCCCCGTAACCCCTAATTCCCTTATCTGCTAGGAAACTGTCTATCTCCATTTTAAATTTATTTAATGTTGCAGCTTCCACAGCTCTCTGGGGTAGCAAATTCCATAGATTTACTACCCTCTGAGTGAAGAAGTTTCTCCTCATCTCAGTTTTGAAAGGGCAGCCCCTTATTCTTAGATTATGCCCCCTAGTTCTAGTCTCACCCATCAGTGGAAACATCCTCCCCGCATCCACCCGATCAAGCCCCCTCACAATCTTATATGTTTCGATAAGATCGCCTCTCATTCTTCTGAACTCCAATGAGTAGAGTCCCAAACTACTCAACCTTTCCTCATACGTCAACCCCCTCATCTCTGGAATCAACCGAGTGAACCTTCTCTGAACCGCCTCGAGAGCAAGTATATCTTTTCTTAAATATGGAAACCAAAACTGCACGCAGTATTCCAGGTGTGGCCTCACCAATACCCTGTATAACTGCAGCAAGACTTCCCTGTTTTTATACTCCATCCCCCTTGCAATAAAAGCCAAGATTCCATTGGCCTTCCTGATCACCTGCTGCACCTGCATACTAATTTTTTGTGTTTCATGCACCAGGACCCCCAGATCCCTTTGTACTGTAGCACTTTGCAGTTTCTCTCCATTTAGATAATAACTTGCTCTTTGATTTTTTCTGCCAAAGTGCATAACCTCAAACTTTCCAACATTATATTCCATCTGCCAAATCTCTGCCCACTCATTTAGCCTGTCTATGTCCTTTTGCAGGTTTTTTATGTCCTCCTCACTCATTGCTTTCCCTCCCATCTTTGTATCGTCGGCAAACTTGGATATGTTGCACTCGGTCCCTTCCTCCAAATCGTTAATATAGATTGTAAAGAGTTGGGGTCCCAGCACTGACCCCTGCGGAACACCACTAGTTACTGATTGCCAGCCCGAGAATGAACCATTTATCCCAACTCTTTGTTTTCTGTTAGATAGCCAATCTTCCACCCATGCCAGTATATTATCCCCAATCCCGTGATTTCTTATCTTGATCAGTAATCTTTTGTGTGGAACCTTGTCAAATGCCTTTTGGAAGTCCAAATACACTACATCCACTGGTTCCCCTTTATCCACTCTGTATGTTACATCCTCAAAGAATTCGAGCAAATTTGTCAAACATGACTTCCCCTTCATAAAACCATGCTGACTCTGTCCTATTAAATTATGTTTATCCAAATGCTCTGTTACTGTTTCCTTAATAATGGACTCCAACATTTTGCCAACCACAGATGTTAGGCTAACTGGTCTATAGTTTCCTGCTTTTTGTCTACTTCCCTTCTTAAATAAGGGTGTTACATTAGCAGTTTTCCAATCTGCCGGGACCTTTCCTGAGTCCAGGGAGTTCTGGAAAATAATCACCAATGCATCCACAATCCCTACCGCCACTTCTCTCAAGACCCTAGGATGTAGGCCATCAGGTCCGGGGGATTTATCCGCCTTAAGTCCCATTATTTTACTGAGTACCATCTCCTTAGTGATTTTAATCATTTTTAGCTCCTTCCCCCGCCCCCCCCCCCCCCCATTGCCCCCTGTTTATCCAGTGTTGGGATATTTTTAGTGTCCTCTACTGTAAAGACTGATACAAAATATTTGTTCAGCGTCTTTGCCATCTCCATGTTCCCCACCACTAGTTTTCCGGTCCCATCCTCTAAGGGACCAACGTTCACTTTAGCCACCCTTTTTCTTTTTATATAGCTGTAGAAATCTTGCTATCTGTTTTTATATTTTTTGCTAGTTTACTTTCATAATCTATCTTCCCTTTCTTAATTAATCTTTTAGTTATTGTTTGCTGGCTTTTAAATGCTTCCCAATCTTCTATCCTCCCACTAGATTTGGCTACTTTATGTGCCCTTGTTTTCAGTCAGATACTATCCTTTATTACTTTACTAAGCCACGGATGGCTGTCTTTTCTTTTACTCCCCTTTTTCCTCAGTGGAATATATTTATCTTGAAAGATGTGAAATATCTCATTGAATGTAGACCACTGCTCTTGTACTGTCTTACACTTTAATCTGTTTTCCCAGTCCACTTTAGTCAATTCTACTCTCATACCTTCATAGTCTCCTTTATTTAAGCTCAGTATGCTGGTTTGAGATCCGGTGTACTAGCCCCGGTGCTCACGGAGGGTCAGCTCAGAGAGGTCAACCGGGACAGGTTCGCCCGAAACCTCTTTGAGCACCTAAAGCAGGTCCATGAGCAAGCAGCTGGGAACATGGGAGGGCAGCATCGGAGTAGCCGATTGCTGCTCGAACCGAGAAAGCACCACAAGTGGGAGGTAGGAGATCGGGTTATGGTAAGGAATTATGCCCGAGTACAGGAAACTTTGGTTTATCCGGAGGTTAACTGTCCGGAATGCTTGAGCCACCGGCAAAATTCAGGAGTCGGTTCAGTAAGTTTTTTTTCTTTTCGTTGCTTTTTTTTCACCAGTCAGGCTCTGCAAGGTCTAGCTAACGCTGTTGCTTAGCTACAGAGACGCTTGCAAGCTACGGCCGACTGTTTAGAAGCTGTTGCTAAGCAACAGGGTTTGTTGCTAGATACGGAGATCAAAAGCTTCCGTATGTTTTAACATTAGCGTTGGTTTGTCCGGCAGTTTTGATGGGATGGCAACAGCTCGGTCCCGTCGGTGCCAGATATCACAATGTTTCCTGTAGGTAGTTTGGAGCCATTATACATGGGGCCCTAGAGCATTGTAGATAAAGCCAGCCCCATGGTGTACGCCGTGAAGATGCCCCGGCGTACAAAATGGTTCCACATCAACCAGTGTAAGTTGTTTACACCTGAAAGGGGAAAGCAGCCAGTTGGAAAAGGGTCTGAGGATAAAGATCCTCAGCCTGCAGCAGGAGTGAGTTCACAGACTGCACAGGCAGGCGCTGTGGCTTGTTTGAAGGGAGGGACCATCCTGCCCATTGGTTGGGACACTCCCCCACTCTTCTGGGATCCAGACGAGGGGGAGGGATCTGAGGGTGAAAACCCCGCCCCTAACCCAGGTGTAGAGAGGGAGGGACCTGAGGTCAAAAACCCCGCCCTGGACCCAGCCATGGGACCTGGCAGCGGAGACTCTCAGCTCACGGCAGCAGGCTGCGACAAGTTACCTGCCCCCAGCCCAGGTTCGGGAGGGGTCAAGCCTGGGGGAGCAGCGGTTCGGGTAAAAGGCCCAACGGCCAAGAAACCCCCACCCGTCAAAGCCCCTAGAAGGTCCCCATGGACACCCCAGCCAAGAAAGCCATGGTCACCAGCCCTCCAGTTACCAAGGGCTGCCCCTCGAGTCAGGGAGAGGTCCAAGGACACAGGTCCTCAGCCAGCAGCCACGGGCTGCGAGGAACCAACTGCGAAGGACGGTGCGGTCACGCCGGGGGTAGCGGTGAGCCGCAGTCCGACCAGGGATTAGCCTGGCTGCCCAGAGACGGGCGGCGGATGTATATAGTTTTTTAAGTTTAAGTTTTAAGTAAGGTGTAATTATTTAGCTTAAGTTTTAGTGTTATAATTTAAGTTAAATAAGGTGATGGGTAGTTTTATGTAAGTAGTCTGTTAAGAGTATATCTTTGGGTCGAGGTTGCGGGACCCGACCATGCTTCACCAAGCCAGAGAATCTCTTAGGGACCTGGCTGCATGTTCTTTTACATCCTTTGCAGAAAGATTTTTGGGATGGAATGGATCGTGATCCTATTCGCCCTGATCGGGATGAGTGTGGAGAGGAGGGGTGACGTCCAAGGCTCCCACATCTACGGGTGTTCGGGAGACAAGGCGCCCCTGGCGATCGATGGGAGCAGTGAACGGGATGCAGAGGAAACCGCCGTTTACTTCCACGAGGGAAGGTGGCCAGGATGGCTGGGGTCCAATTCATCTCAGTACTCCAGCCAAACCGGATTCACGTACGGGGAAGCCTCCCTCCTGTGCCCCAGGGTACAGGTCGTTACCACGAGGGTCAGCATCACCGTTGGAAAGCGAATATGTTTAACGTGTAAAGGACACATTCCACTGGATAGGTGGTGGTGGCTCAGGAAGCTGAGCAAGGACATGAGGAACCACGAAGTCGAGTGGGAGCGGTTGGGGAACAACACACATCGGACGATTACCGGGACTCATGGAGGACTAAGCGTGTGTTGGGACAAGTGGTGGGACCCGGATCAAGGGATTTACATCTGTATGTGGGGGTCAGAGACGGTCTGCCCCGCAGGTATATCCATCTTTTTCCACCGACAGTGGCAAGACGCCGGGGAGGGGATGAAATGGGATTCCAGCCTGAAGGCGTGCGCAGTCCCATACTCTCCGATCCCAGTCAATGCCACTGAGCTGGTAACCCACCCCCATAAGCCCTTGCCCATGGCGCAGTCGGCGATGTTATCCAGGGAAGATTGCCCCACCACCACCAAGGGACCAGGGAATGGGTTGGTATTAGTCCCCACCGATCAGATGCTGTACCAGGGGGTACACTACGCGGTAGCCTCCGTGATTTTAAATCTCACGGAGGTACATTTACCGGAGTGGTGCCCCAAAGAAACAGAGCAGTTATACCAGGCCCTATTAAAGGACATGTTCAAGAAATTTTACGAGTTCGATTTTGCCCACGTGGACAAGACCGAACTCTACAACACACACCGAGAATTTTTGGGTAATGCATGGAGACAAGTGTTCATGGAATGATGTTTTTACTGCATTTAATACTGGGTCCTCTGTCATCAACAGCTTGGATGACATAGAGCTGCAGACCCAGATAAACGGTTTAAAAACACAGTTAAAAGGAATATTACTGGATGAGAACAAGGTAGTGGGCTTGGAGTTGCATGAGGACCAGGCCATGACGGTCCATTTAAAGGAGATCATAGCCGAGTTGGAAAAGCACGCAAAGACAGTAAATGCTCTCATAAGGGAGGACAGAAATGCTTCTGACCAGGCTGCGCAGAATGAGGTGTGCGTGTTATACGGAGCGTGGTTACTGGGCGAGGGCCGCAGTAATCTGGAGGATTTAAAACAGGGTTTGGTCCCCTCCTGGATTAGCAACAAGCACCTCGCAGCTCTCCACCCTTTTGAGAATGCATTGAGCCCGTGCCAACTCCAGCTAGCCTCCGAAGCCTATCCAGTCCCCGTGGATTGTGGGCGGTCCAACCACACAATCATGGGAGTAGTAGTTAGGATACCGGTTATGGGTAGGACAGCCCTACCCGCGCCGGTATACAGGGTTGAGAACATTGGAGTCATTCAAGGGGGTGCACACATTCGTTTCACAGCGGTCCCACCTTACGTCATTAAGTGGGAGCACGCTATGACAGGTACTGACCTCTCAGGGTGCCGGAGCTAGGGAGCACACATAATCCTGTGTCCCCAGCACTTGAATGCCTTTTCAAAACCGCAGTGTGGGCTCAGAGCTGCTGACGCGAAGCCTATAAATTGTACCATGGAGGCAATGGCACAAGGCCATGTTCCCCCACAGGTAGCATATATAGGGGGTGGGACATATTGCGTCACCACCAGCGCGTCCCACTGCCAGCACGGACAGCATAGTTGGTGTCCGGTTAGTGACAGCAGTTTTTGTTTTAAACCTGAGGCAGAAGTTCAAGTGGCCCAGGACCGAATTGTCCCCATTCCTGAACCCTCCACGTTTCACCTCACTGTGAAGGAGAATTTTACGGATTTGCAAAAGTACGTAGCGCACTTTGGCTACGAAATTCCCCCTCTTCCTGAACATCTGACCAAAATACTCAAAGCCGTTATAGTTTCGCAGAAACATTTTTATACACTCGAACAGAAAACAGTAGAGATAGGGACTAAGATATTGGATATTGTGACTCCACCCTGGTGGAACATTTTCAATAATATAGAGGTCCCTTCGTGGATCAGACTGGCTTCCCACATTTTCGTGATTTGCCAATTAGGGATAGTGTTGTATTTAGTTTGTATTCAGTGTAAGGGAAAAGGTCGGTGGTCAGAATTCCGAAACCAGAGGATTTGGAAGGAACACTATGTAAAGGTGGAGGGAGATACGCCGGTTTAAGTCTTTTTACCTGTATTTTGATTAAAGGATTGTCATTTCTTTTGTGTTTGTTATTTTTAATAAAGGTTTTTCTTTTGTTGTTTTCTTGCGACGCGGTTTAATAAAGATATGTGTATCAAGTGGTGCAGGGGTGTTGGATCCCCCTCCATGCTTGGATGTGTGTGTAAAGTCTGTAATTTTACTCTCTGTATGCAGATGTACACTACATTTTCGCGGAATGGGAAGTGCATGTGTCGTGGATATATTAGACAGATAATTACAGGGGAAGGTTGACTATGGAGGGTCAGAAAAATTTTGCTCACCCTGAAAGTATGATACTTCAAGCAAGTTTTAGTATCACAGGGGGGAATGTAAGATTTGCAAATTTTCTGCATTTCCCCAAAGGCTGTTATTTATAAACAGGACCCTGCGTGGACATTTTAAATCAAAAAGGGTACCCAAGATGGCGTCCGTGCCTCGTGGCAGAAAGCCTGTGAGATTTTAAAATGGACTCTGCAACGCAGACAGCTTGTGGATCGAAACCAAAGCTGTAGGTTTCTGTGAAGAGAGACTTTGTATTTTGGAACCAGACAGGACTGAATTATGCATTAGACCGAATTGGAGACAAATCTAAAATCAGTTTAGGCCTATAGTTAAGGCCATCAAGCAGTCTACATATATTACCAGAAACAGATTAACAGAGCCATCGAGGCCAGACAGGCCCATCAAGGAACTTTCAGGACAATACAAGTCAATTATCGGGCCGGTAGATGCGATTACCGGCCATCTAAAACCAGTTAGTATGGATTGCTACCATTATTTAAAATAGCCCGCCAAGATTAAAACAAAGAACTAACCTGATTTGGTGCGCAGATAAGGGTTTTTGACAAAGGTATAATTGAAGGCCCTTGGGTAGCAATCGGGGTGTTCTTTAATCATGTGTTCATGGTGTGTTCTTTGTTGGTTGGTGTGCTGGTGATGCCGCTCTTCGGCCCCTCGCCCTCGTGGCTGCCGCTCTTTCCCCATCCCGCGCTTACCCCCTGGCCTTTGCCCGTGCCCTTTTTCCACTCCATCTGGAACTAGCCCCGGCACCGGGTTGGGTGGACACGGACAATTCAGGCCAGGCGAGGCGGGACGCGACGAGGGGAGGAGGGAAGACCACCGGAGGAAGACCGGCTGAAGAAGACCAACTGAGGAGACGAACCGAACTGAGGGGAGGCTTCGAATTATCGGGCCTTCAGCCTCAGCCGACCTTCGAATATCTGCACACCAACTCAATCTGGCGGCTGTCGACGAAGAATCATCCCTGCAAGTTAAAGTACTCAAACAGAGACTTTAACTTTGGGGTACTCAAACCTGGACAACGCCTTTGCAGCGATCGGAGACCACATGACGATGACAAGCTCCAGAGAGCACCAAGAGCGAACCCCGAACCCAACCGCTGTTTTGAGTCTAACAAACCTTTTGACTGGTGAGCATGAAGTTCTGACCCCTCATAGCTTAATCTAGTTAGGTATGGGGGGGTGGGATAAGGATAAGGGGATTGTTGATAGTTGTTTTCCCTCGATGTGCTGTGTGTTCCCCATTCCCTGTATCAGTATATAGTTATTCTTCTTTTGTATTTTTCACCTGTAGAAGTGTACACTAGGAATTTTTCCATGAGATTGTATCAAGTTTTTCCTCTTCAATAAAATCTTGGTTTTTGTTTACATCTAACCACCTGTCTACTCAGGTTTTCTCTGTACCGCCGCTGTAGTGTATGTACCCGTCTACCTTTAAGGAAACTATTGTATGTAACCGTTCACCTTTAAGAGAACTACTTTAGGTGTGGCACTATTTGTTTGGCTTCTGTATACTGTAATACCGATAGTGACCACACCAGTATATAAGTGTTGTGGCAGGATTGCTGGGGCAGATTCGCCCGGACCTTCGAATAGTAAAGACCTGTTTGTTTGTTACTTCTGAAGTCTGTGTATTTATTAACTGCACAACCCACAGACTTTACAGCCGCCTTGTACCTAAGTCCGGTGTCTAGAACCCAGGGGCATGGGAGCGATTCGAACCGCTCACAAAACAGTCAGGGGCATAACTGACTGGGCGCACATATGCGCCAAACACCACCACAGGCCACCCCCTACAATGGCGAGTGCACAGAAATTTAAAGGGAGGGCACACTGAAAGAAACAGACTGCGCAGACCATAGTGCAGCCTACAGGAAACACTGCACCTGGCTACTACCTGGCACAAAGTGGACAAAGTTCCAGTGGGATAGAACTCTTTCCCATTTTACACTGACTGTCCTCCAATAACGAACATACAAACATATGAAATTAACGGGCAGGAAAAGACCAGCTGGGCCATTAAGCCTGCCTTACACCATGATGGCCAGACCATCATGGCTAAACATTTCTTCCCTCCCCAACCTCCAACACCTCCCACCCCCGCCACCTCACACACAACCCTGCAGCCATATAATCTCCTGGGAGAGGCAATAAAAACAGAGAGAAAACCCAAGGCCAATAAGGGAAAAAAAATTCTGTAAAATTCCTCTCTGACCCTCTCAGGCAATCAAAATGAGTCCAGGAGATCACATGGACCAAGTATTACCTATAAAGACACATACCTTCGAGAATATATCCCATTGCAGTGGGAGACTGGCAGCAGAAAATCCAGACCCAGTAAATACCATGTACTCACTTGGTTTGCTGTGCCTTGATTCTGAAAGTATCGGATGCCAATATCTGTCACCAGCTATCCTTGTCCTTAGGTGCATTTATCCAATTAGGTGCTGCAATAATCCTACTATTTGTCTCCATTAGACTTAGCTACAATAAATGTTCCATGACGATAATAGGTTACATCTCTGAGATGATGTTATTTCTCTTGGAGAAAATTAAATCAGTCATTTTTTACAGTGACAAGTTACTGCAGTGTTGTGGAGCTTTTGATTAAATTGGCAAGTTAGAGCGAACTACAAGCATTTTGATTTAATTAGGGTACTACGAAATGATGTGAAACTCTACCTGTGGTATTATGTGGCGATAATCTGAACACACTTTTACCTTTGGCAAACGTGTTGGCGTCTGGTCTAGACTATCATGCTGCGATTTTGCTGACCTCGGCGGGTCCGTGGCGGGCGGCGTCGTGGGCGGGTCGCGACCCCGCTGCTGGCTCCATCCCGCTCTGTGAAATGAATTGCCCTTGATGGGGCTTGTTAAGCCCGCCCCGCGCGTTTCCCAGCCAATTAGAGGAAGCGGGTCTGGTGACGTCATTTGATGACGCGCCATCAGCTGGTTTCCTTAAAGGGACCATGGCCAACTTTATTTTGACATTTGTGCTGTCAGTGTTCTACAGCATTGAGGTGCTGCAAACATTGACAAGCACTGCACAGAGGTGCAGGGCTGTACCCAGGCTCTCCCTGACTCCCCCCATATGCTTATGGAAGGAGTCACAGTACACATCGAGGCTCTCTTCCCCTCCCATGGGTGGAAGAGACCTCCCCAGGAGATCAACATAGCCTGGTTGCACATTGCAGAGGAGGGCACAAGCAGGGATGTGGTCAAGAGGGCCTGGGTGCAGTGCCGCAAACATTTCAATGATCTCAGTAGATCACGAAACGTTAGTATAAAGCCACACTCAACCTCATCTTGCTGTGCCTCTCATCACATCCCCATCACTCTGCCTTCCCTACCCTACTCCTGCACATCCTTACTCACACCAACATACCTTGCACCTCCACCCATCACTCTCTATCTATATTATCACATCCCCATTTCACTAGACACCCCTCACACTCACCCTCATCCTAATCCAATCATACCAACTAACAACACACAAGGGTAGGCACTTGGGTGTTTTATGCAATGTTCATGTAAAGTTTCTGTTAATGTGGTGTGAAACATTGAAACCTTTATTTTCAACACTTTGAATTCTTGGACAGATTTGTGTGCACCTTTGGAAGTGACGTAGTGAGTTGCAGTGAATGGTGAAACATAACGTTACCCCCCGCAATGGTGATTAGTGTGAAAGGAATGGCTTAGGCATTGCAGGGATACTTTATGGTGTTGGTGTGGGGTGGTGCCAACCTGGCACATAATGTGGCAGCCAGGGCGTACAGTGTGAAGTGAAGTAAATTTGGCCATGCAGAAGCCATCCCTGACCTCCCGGGCAGCAATGTGGTCGGGTGCTGATGCCCTCTGTCCTGTGCAGCATCAGGTGATTGCGGAGAAGGTTGGTGGTGTTGTTGTTGCTGCTGCTGGTGTGCCTGGTGCTGCTGGTGTTGGGGCTGATTGTTGTGGGATTCTGAGGACCAAGGTGAGAGAGAATAAAGGGCGCCCATGCTGATGGAATAGATGGCAGGTGAAGTAGAGATGACAGAAGTGATCTGTCAATGGTGAGAGAGGTAATGAGTTCAGACTGGATGGAGACTTGTGTGAAGACTTGCAGCATGGTGAATCTGTTGTGGAAATGGAGTGAGGACGAGCTTGTGGCTAAAGGAAGGTATCTCTGTAAGGTGCGAGCTTTTACTGTAAGTTTGGAGCTGTCAACTCAACAGCTGATTCAGTGGCCACTGAACTCCCACCTCAGCTTGACAGACGTGGTCCACGACCAGCATGGACCCGTGGGTGAGCTGTTAAATGCAGAAGGTGAAGTGAAATTCATTCTTAAGTGGCTCTAAACAAGCCACTAATTACTTGAATTGGGTCCCCTGCTGTGAACCCGTTGCTGCGTGCCAGGTCTGCTCAGCGCTGACAGACCCAGCATCGAGGAAAGGCGTGTGGTGGCAGGTTCACAGCGGGGTCCTGACCCACTGGGGGAAAAAATACTTTCCCGCTGACCCCCGGTAAAATCCAGCCCTCAGTGTCAGCTGTATGAGCACAAATACAGAACAGAAAAAAATGGCCATTTGCTCCATTGGATGATGTACAACGTCCCCATACTTATTAAACCTCCCTGAAACTCCTTGGACAGTCCACTGGTCTCCTGCCTAACTTCACTGGGAGACCAGTGGGACTCACAGGAAAATGCTGTGCTCTGGCTGCTCCAGGTCTCCATTGTTTCCTCAGTGTCTTGTAAGGGGTGTAACTTCCATCTGCCGCTTACAAGGCAAGTGATAGCTGAGAGCAGAGCCAGAGGCAAGGATTCTCTAAGGCAAGAGTTCCCACTCCAGTGGGATCGGTGTAGTAATGACAACCAGTACTCCAATGAAGTACAGGCATACTGACCTCCACAAGGGCATTTGAGGGCCTGAACCACTGAGGAGTTTAATTTTTAAAGCATCTTGCCAATCTCAGGGTGCCAATAGAACAATTACTTGGGTCGGGTGGGGGGAGGGGAAGGTATGATGTCTGGGCAACAATAACAAGGATAAAACTAGAGGCACCACTCAAATCAGGCATCGAATCAGGACACAACAAAGATATACCTGCAAAGTCCTCCTCACTAACACCGAGGGACTGGTGCCAAACATGTGAGACCTACACCACGGACTAGTGAAGCAACTGGGCCTCACAGAATCATAACTATCAGTCAACGTCCAAAACTCCTCCATCACCATCCCTGGATATGTCCCACCAGCAGGACAGACCCATCAGAGGCAGGGGCACAGTAGTATATAGTTGTGGGGGAGTGGCCCTGGGAGTCCTCAATATTGACTCTGGACCCCATGAAGTTTCATGACTTCAGGTCAAACATGGGCAAAGAAACCTTCTGTTGATAACCACCTCCCTCAGCTGATAAATCTGTACTCCACCTTGTTGAACACCACTTGGAGGAAGCACTGAGAGTATCAAGGGCACCGAATGGGTGGGGGACTTTAATGTCCATCACCAAGAGTGGCTCAGTAGTACCACCACTGACTGAGCTGGCTGTGTCCTCAATAACATAGCTGCCAGGCTAGGCTGGGCTATGTGGTGAGAGAACCAACATAAGGGAATAATCTTCTTGATCTCAAATTCACCAATCTACCTGTCACAGATGCATCTGTCCATGGCAACATTGGTAGGAGTAAGCATCGAACAGTCTTTATGGAGATGAAGTCCCATCTTCACACTGAGGACACCCTCCATCGTGTTATGTGATACTAAGTGGGATGGGTTAAGAACAGTTCTAGCAGCTCAAAACTGGGCATCCATGAGGCGTTGTGGGCAAAATCTTGGAACTTCCTAACTAACAGCATTGTGCAAGCATCTTCAACACACGGACTGCAGCAGTTCAAGAAGAAGGCTTCTCAAGGCAACTAGAGTTGGCCAACAAATGCGAGCCTTTCCAGCAATGGCAACGTCCCAGGATTGAATTTTTTAAAAACCTCTCCAAGTATGGGCGAGTAGCCAAGTTTCCATGAGCATGGGGCAGACTGGTGCCAGAGATGTCACTTGCATCCGCTTTTCCCATGCTAATGAGATAGCCTCCCAATGACTCCACAAACTCCAGGGGTTCAGCACTGGGAGGCACAGTCCAGTGCAATCTCAATGTAACTGCTCGGATCACGTCCAGTGAAATTTCAGGGCCAAGATAGTCAACAGAACTAAATATAAATAATGTACATTTTAGATCTTAAAATGGTCCCTGAACTAGGAATAAAAGATGAACTTACACAGATTAAGGCAATGAAGTGCCTACTGACGTCATGACATAAGAGAAGTCATAAAGTCATCTCCAAACAGTGCAACAACAGACCAATGATTTTGTTGCTGCCATGGTTGTGACTGCAGGAATCTTTCTAATTTGTTAGCTTAGGTCTCCTGTGGTAGTGTGGTTGCTAAGGAAACATTTGTTGATTAGCATGGGATTTTCTCTAGCACGTAGATGAAAGGAAAACAGCTGCTCGTGTTTCAGAGCATTCTGCTGTGTCCATATAAGCAATTTAAATAGTTCCTTGAAAACTGTACTTCTCGAGTATTAGCTCATAGACTGAACAATGTTCCAAATCACTTACTTTTGCAACTCCTCCCAGAATGAGTGCTTTCGACTGACAAGTACAGTAATTTTACTGCTACATTTCTGAACTAAATGAGTACTTTAAAATGAAGGCTACACTACTTTACTGCTGCAGTCCCTTACTTAAGTAGTACTTAAAGAATCCTATCACACAATCTAAAACAGAGATAGTGCAGTTTTTTCAGCAATAATGTCAGTACTTTCAGATACTGATGTCTATAATTATAGTCACTCACAATCGAGTTCCCCAACTATATATCCAGTGACTGTGTATAACTCCAGTCACTGGAAACCTTCACTTAGCTCCTGTGAACGGCTCAGTTAATTAAGGCAGTGTGTTGGTAAAGGAATGAAGGTGAAGGTAAAGGAAGGAAGGTGGGAGGGAGGGAGGGAAGGAGGGACGGAAGGAAGGAAGATAGACAGACGTGCACTTATATAGCACCTTTCACGGCCATCAGATATCCCAAAGTGCGTTACAGCCAATGAAGTACTTTTTTGAGGTGTAGTCACTGTTGTAATGTAGGAAACGCGGCAACCAATTTGTGCAAAGCAAGCTCCCACAAACAGCAATGTGTTAATGACCAGATAATCGGTTTTACTGATGTTGGTTGAGGGGGAAATATTGGCCAGGACACCGGGGAGAACTCAAACTGTTCTTCTGTAGGATTCGCAAAATTGGATTTCATATTAATAAGGGTTAAATGGCAGAAGAGGCCGTGATTCTAAGACTGTTTTTGTTGAGTCTGTGTTTTCAATAGCAGTCATACTGAATAACAGGACACAGACTACAGAAGTAAGTAAACAGGTCTTTAGTGATTGAGGGTCAGGGCTGAACTGGGATACACTTTGCTCCGCAGGGTTTATATACCAGTGTGGTCACCACCGGTACTACAATGTACAGGAGCTATCAAAAAGTAGTCCATCACCTTAAGGTATCCTCTTAAGCTGGTACAGGTTACATACACTACAATTCCTCCCCTTTTAGCTTAACAGTGTACACCCCAAATTAAACATTACATGGATAACATATATACAATTTACACACAAAACTGTTCAAAGATTCAGTCTCTGAGGAGGCCTCCTGATCCGGGCCGGATAACGCCTTTCAGGGGTCTCTGGTTCTCGTTGCTGGGGTGACTCATCCACTTGATCTCCTATGGATTGAACATCATCATGTACATTCGAGTCTGAGGTAGATGCTACAGGCTCAATAACTTCTTCAACTGGTGTCTCTGCCGTAGACATGGGGTCGACCCTTGTTCTCGATTCCACAAGTTGGTCAGCATGACGTCGTATTACGTTCTCTCCAACGTCTACCGTGTACATCAAGGGTCCTTGTCATGCATGAATTGTTCCAGGTTGCCATTTATCATCCCTATAGTCCCTGGCCAACACTAGCTGTCCTATTTCGAAACTACGAGTGGCCTTGTTATTTACATGCTGGAATTGCTTGTTTTCGACTTCCCTTCGCACATTGGGTTTTAACAAATCCAACCGGGACCGCAACCTTCTGTTATAGAACATTATGGCAGGGCTTTGATTTGTCACTGCATGCGTGGCGTTTCGATACGCCATCAGGAAATTGTCCACCTTGTGTTGTAGTGGAATATGGTCTTCACTCATGGCCTTTATCGCCTTTTTGAACGTTTGTACAAATCTCTCGGCCAACCCATTTGTAGCCGGATGATATGGGGCAGATGTATAGTGTTTCACCCCATTCTTTTTCATGAATTTCTGGAATTCTTCTGACACGAACTGTGGTCCGTTGTCTGAACATATTTGCTCCGGCAACCCATTCCTTGCAAATATGGTTCTTAGAACTGCGATCGTCTTCTCAGAGGTAGTGGTCGACATCTTAATCACTTCTGGCCATTTAGAATGTGCGTCTACTGCTATCAAAAACATGGAATCCATGAATGGGCCTGCAAAGTCGATATGCACACGTTGCCATGGGGCTGAAGGCCATTCCCACGGATGCAGCGGTGCAATTGGAGGTGCATTTTGAACTTTTTGGCACCCTGAGCAGCTTTTAGTCAGATCCTCTATTTGTTTGTCGATACCTGGCCACCACACATAAGCCCTAGCAAGGCTTTTCATCTTGACTCCCCCCAGATGACCTTCGTGCAATTATTTCAGAACTCTCTCTTAATTTCGGAGGAATAATCACCCTTGTTCCATACATCAATGTTCCTTGACATACGGACAGCTGTTCTCATCTGGCTGAGAATGCTGGTAACAGTGGTTCGCCATGTGCCGGCCATCCCTTCACTGTCAAGTCGTAGACCCGAGACAGTGTCGGGTCATTTCGGGTCTCTCTCTCAATACCCGCATTGGTGACTGGTAAGCATTCGATGATGGTCGAGTGAAATATCTCGACAGGGTCAACTGCCGGTGCCTCTTCCGCTGTAGGTAGTGGCAGGCGCGACAGCCCATCAGCATTACCATGTTGCTTTGTGCCTTTGAATTCAATATCATATTGATATGCCCCTAGGAAAAGGGACCATCTCTGAAGCCTCTGTGCCGTCATTACCGGAACACCCTTCTTAGGGTTGAAAATGGAAACCAACGGCTGGTGATCTGTCAGCAGCGTAAACTTTTGGCCTTGCAGGTAATGGTTAAATTTCTTATCACTCCACACAAGGCTGAGAGCCTCCCTATCTATCTGAGCATAGTTGCGCTCAGCAGAGGTCAATGATCTGGATGCGAAAGCAACTGGCCTTTCCGAGCCATCTGGAAACTTATGTGAGAGCACTGTCCCGATACCATATGGAGAAGCATCACAAGCTAAGCGTTGGGTTAAAGTGAGCCAACACTTCCTTAGAGGTGATCAGTGCCTTGCTCTTTTGAAAAGCCCACTTACAATCATCGCTCCACTTCCATGGTATTCCCATTTGCAAAAGAGTGTTTAGCGGGTGTAACACCGTGGATAAATTTGGAAGAAACTTGTGGTAATAGTTAACCAACCCAAGGAACGACCTCAACTGGGATACATTTTCCGGTGCAGGAGCTTTTACAACAGCTTCGATCTTGTCAGGTGACTTATGGAGCCCCTCCCGGTCAATGACGTGGCCGCAGTATGAGATTCGCTTTTGAAAGAACTCGCATTTCTGGCGATTAACTCTGAGCCCATATTCTTTCAATCTGATGAGCACCTGCTCCAAATTCGCGAGGTGATCCTTATCGTTATCTCCCGTAATCAGGATGTCATCCAGGTAGCATTGTGTGCCTGGAATTCCCTGCAATACCTGCTCCATGGCCCTTTGCCAAATCGTTAGAGCCGATGCCACTCCAAAAACCAGTCTATTATACCGATATAAGCCCTTATGCGTGTTGATCGTGAGATACTGATGTGACGCTTCATCAACTTCCATCTGTAGGTAAGCCTGCGCCAGGTCTATCTTAGTGAAGTGTTTCCCACCAGACAGCGAAGCGAAGATATCTTCAATCCACGGAAGCGGATATTGCACCATGTGAAGAACCGGATTAACAGTGATCTTGAAATCGCCACAGATGCGAACCTTCCCAGGTTCCCCCGGCTTGTTGCTCAACGAACGCTTCATGACAGGAACAATGGGTGTAGCCCATTCACTCCAGTCCACCTTGGACAGTACCCCTGAACGTTCTAGCCCTTCCAGCTCTGCTTCCACAGCAGGTCGTATCGCATAAGGCACCGATCTGGCTTTGAAAAATTTTGGGTTTGCATGTTCTTCAACCTTGATGGTTGCCGTAATTCCTTTCAGTGTTCCAAGTCCCTGTTGGAACACCTCCTTAGCATCGTCTAAGATTTTGGACAGTCGTTTAGGTTTGACGTCGTCCTCCTTACAGGCATCTACAGTCAGTGCTTGTATGGAATGCCAGTCCACATTTATTCTCCGGATCCATTCCCATCCCAGTAGTGGCGGACCTCCATCAGGTAACACATACAAGTCCATTTTCTGACTTTCTTTACCATTGTAGACCACGTTTACTTTAATCTTTCCTTTGGGGTATACTATTTGCCCCGTGTATGTTTTCAATACAATCTCCGTATCCCTCAGGGGAATGTGCGAGAATAACCTTTTGTAATCTTGCTTATTCATGACCGTTAATGCCGACCCAGTGTCCAATTCCATCTTCACTTGGACTCCTGCTATCCGAAGCATGACCCAGATAGTTTGGTGGTCTGCTGTGTTACCCACATTATGTATTTTCAGACAACCCAGTTGCTTACTGCTGGAGTCTGAATCCGTCTTCTGTTCATCCAAACTGTTCTCTGTCACCTTGTGTACTTTTTTGTACTTCTCCTGCGGTGACTTTTTGCTGCTGGTCTTCTTTCCGGACCGGCATACTCTCGCTATGTGACCAAGTTTGCCACATTGCCTGCATTCTTTATCTTTGAACCAGCACTGGTTCTGGTCATGCGTTGTCCTTCCACAACGATAGCACTTTACTGCGCCCAATGCCATTTCATTGGTGCTGAATTCCAATGGCCTTTGCTGTATCTCTGCAGCGCCCCGTGCTGCTGCCTCGTGGGATGCTGCAATGCTGAAAGCTTTGTCCAGCATAAGGTCCTTTTCCTCCAGCAGTCGCTTCTGGGTTCCTTCCCTTAGGAGCCCACACACAAACTTATCTCTCAGTGCATCTGCTAGTCCTGTTCCGAACTGGCAGTACTTTGATAACTTGCGCAGTTCTGTTAGGAATTCAGCGTTGCTTTCTTCTTTAAGTTGAATTCTTTTGTAGAATTTAAATCGTTCCGCTATCAGCAGCGGCGTAGGGTTTAAATGCTCCTGCAGGATAGTAAGAATATCCACGAAACTCTTCCCTACCGGTTTGTCTGGTGTTACAAGATTCCTTAATAACCCATACGTCTTTGCACCCATTGGCCTAGAAATTCATTGACGCCACTTTTGGGGCGTTAAAGTGGGGCGTCCGCTAAAGTTTGCGGCCGCCGCCAAATCTATGCCACTTCTCCGATATTCATTAGCTTCGCCCTACTAGTTCGGGCGAGCGCTAAAACTGCTGCTGGACGCCTCTCTTTGGGCGCTAAGCCGGAGGTGGTGATCGATAGCGCCGAGGCCGGGCGCAGCGCAGGTGCGGCCATCTCGTGATTGACAGCAGACACCCTGGCGCCGGCCAGCTCTTAAGGGGGAAGGGTCGACTGTGTCTGCTGCCACGCCCTGGATAGTGGAGCCCTCCAGCTAGGCCTGAACACTGCTGCTGGACCCAAATAGCGCCTGAAGACATGGAGAAGGCCCGTGAACGTGCGCAGCGCTTCTCAGAGCGTGATCTGAGTGTGCTGCTTGCTGCTGTGGAGAAGAGGCGCCATGTTTTGTACCCGGACAATGGCAAGAAGGCGACGGTCCGCGTCTACAGGAGAGCCTGGAGGCATGTCGCCAGCAAGCTGTCAGCCAACAGCGACGTCCCCAGGACCGGTGCCCAATGCCGCAAAAAGTTAAATGACCTCACACGCATTGTCAGGGTGAGTACCCTTTCCAATGACCTCCTCATCCTTGCATGTGCACCTCACATTATGGGCAAAGGGACCTGAAAGCTCTAATGGCCAGCCTTCATCCAGCAGCTATGGGACAGGCATGAGCATCAATTGCACATTCTGCACTTAACACACTGGCCAAGCTATTCCACCATGGGAGGCATTGCACACCAGATCATGGCGACACACTGGCCAAGCTATTCCACCATGGGAGGCAGTGCACACCAGATCACGGCGACACACTGTACTTAGAGGCCGTCCTTTCTCTTGCAGGCCAAGCTGGCGAATAATCGCAAGAGCCGGACTGCGACCGGGGGAGGCCGACCCCATATCCAGCCACTCACCGACCTGCAACATCGCGTGGAGCGCCTCATGGGTGGCCGGGTGATAGGGCCCGTTGCATGTGGAGATGCCGACCCTGTTCTGGGCAGCAATGGTAAGGACATCACCTTTGCACCTCTCTCGTCCCACTTGCGCATCAGATCTACATCCTTTGCCACTGTCCGACCAATGCGCTGAATGCCACCACTCATGCATCCCGCACTGACGCCCTCTCCTCATTCTAAAGCTACTCTTGTGCCTTCCTGCTTTCAGATGGTCAAGAGGAGGTCCCTCAACTTGCCAGTGACAGACCCTCCGAGGAGGAGCAGGAGGAGGAGCAAGAAGAAGGCGGCCCATCAGGGGAACCCTCAGCCGCGGCCACCCAGGCCAATGTAGGGGACACGTCTTCCCCGGAGGGCAGCGTGGCGGAAGTGTTGAAGGGGAGGGGAGCTCCTGGGACCTGCGTGCTGCAGAAAGGCGGGAGGGGGGTGGAAGCTCGGCGGCCTTCTCCCCAGAGGGGGGATGCGTCGGAGGGGAGTCCAATTGCTGGGCCCAGCGGCCTCCAGCAACGCAGGAAGGGTCGGCCAGCTCGGCGGCCTTCTCCCCAGAGGGAGAGTCCGGCCTCCAGTCAGGAGATGCTCTTCGCCGAGGAGATGGAACGCCACGAAGACTTGTCCGCGGACTCGGAGCGCCAGCACACGGAGCTCATGGCGGCAGTGGCACGGTTGCCTGAGTCCATCGATTCCCTCTCTCGGAGTGTGGCCGAGTTTGGGCCCTTAGAGGCCACCAGTCGGGCGGAATACCGGGCAGATCTGTCAGCGACTGGCCAGGTGATCAGTGGTGCCGTCCAGTCACTGGCTGCTCTGCTGCGGTCAGTGAACAGGTCAACACGGGCACTCACTGCTGCCACACTCGCTGTGTCAGCCAGACATCGCCAGGGCACCCGGCGCGCTGCAGCAGCACAGCGGTCTGTCCCTCGGCAGATTGGTGCGCATGCTGCAGTGCTGGCCCGGACGAGTGCCAGTGTCTCAGGCGACCAGCGAGCGCCTGCCATCCGCCAGCTTGCCGCCATTCCTCCAGCCGCCACTGCCACTCCCCCAGTGGAGCTGCCAGGAGCTGCTGCAGCGACTGATGCTGGCCAGCCACAGCTGCAGCAATCAACAGCCGCCCGCTCGACGGCCAGGCCTCGACTAGGCCGACCCCCAAGGGCATCTGCCGTCACGACATGTGCCCCTCAGGAGCCTGCCCCCAGCCTTGCAGCAGCCAATGGCCTTACTTTGAGGCGGAGCAGCAGGGCGGGCAGGGGCCACCCAAAGATGGCCAAAGCATCGCCCTAGCGGGCCAAATAGTCGAATGTGTGGCCATTTGTGTTTGTTTCTTGAGGCCGAGAATTGGATGTTTGTTTTTTGAAGGCCGATGATGTGATGTTTGTTTTTGACGAAGGTCGAGAATGACGGCCATTTTAGTTGCCCTATTTTGTTAATCCTCTCCAGGTTGTGGGAGCGAGTAATGTGTTTGAGTGTTTTTTGGGGGTTTCGTCTGTTTTTGGTTTTCATGTGGGAAGGGCCCAGAGTTTGTACAATAAAGCATTTTATTTATTCACATTGTCCATGTTTGATCTTTGAAGTGTTTGTTGCCTTAACCGGCTGAGGGCTTGCGGAGCGGCTGCAATCATGTTCTATCATTGGCACAAACCATTCCCTGACAGGGGGCCTAGAAGTGATGTTCAATAAGCCGCCGACGGGCGGCCCTTGGACCTTGTGCGTCCCTCCTGGGCTGGTACTCCTCATCCTCGTCGTCCTCATGCTCCTCCTGCTCCTCCTCCTGAGGTGGTGGTCCAACGTGAGGTGGCAGTGCCTGAGTCCTGCGGATAGCCAGGTTGTGCAGCATGCAGCAAACGACGACGAATTGGGAGACTCAATCCTGCGAATACTGGAGGGCTCCCCCGGAGCGATCGAGACAGCGGAACCGTTGCTTGAGCACGCCGATTGTTTGTTCTATGAGGTTCCTCGTCGCTTGATGGCTCTCGTTGTATGCCTCTTCAGCAGGGGTCGTAGGCGCGCGGAGCGGGGTCATGAGCCAGGTACACAAAGGATAGCCTTTGTCCCCGATAAGCCATCCTCTTGGGTGAGGCTGTGCCTGGAACATGTCAGCCACAGTTGTCTGTCGCAGGATAAAGGCATCGTGGCTGCTGCCTGGAAAGCGGGCATTGACAGCTAGGATGCGCTGCCTGTGGTCACACACCAGCTGTACATTGAGGGAATGGTAGCCCTTCCGGTTGCGGTACTCCTCGGCATGCTCAAGAGGTGCCCGCAAAGCCACATGCGTGCAGTCAATGGCGCCCTGCACCATGGGGAAGCCCGCTATTCTTGCAAACCCCACTGCACGCTGCTGCTGCTTGTCCAGGGTCATGGGGAAGGAGATGAATTGATGTCTCCTTCTGAAAAGGGCTTCGGTCACCTGGCGGATGCAGCAATGCACGGCGAACTGGGAGATGTTAGCGATGTCCCCAGTAGCGGATTGGAAGGAGCCGGAGGCATAGAAGTTGAGAGCCACCGTCACCTTCACTGCCACCGACAGAGACGTCCTGCGCATCAGCTGTGGCTGCAGATCTCTCTGAAGCAGCCGGCAGATGTCTGCAACCACCTCCCTTCGGAATCGCAGCCTCCTAACACACATCGCAGTAGACATGGTCAGATAGGAGGTCTGCTGGCGGTATACCCTGCGTGGGTAAGGCCTCAGTTGGCGACGCCTTTTGCCCCCTCTGCGTCTAGCCAGGGCTGCCACTCTCTCACGGCGTCTGTAAGCCCTTCTGGCATAAGGCTGAAATTCAGCGTTGCCACCCAATGCAGCCCCCATTATATGCTGGCAAACACTGAGCTCTGAATGAAGGCAAAGATAATTGGTAAGCTCTGGCCTGAGCCAAAAATACCTGTCCAAGTGTTGGTCCAAACCAGTAAACTCTCCCCCTTGGTCTCTGTCCAAAAAACCGTTGCACAAGAGTGAATGCTGCAAAATGGCTGGCCTTTATACTGCTGGGTAAGTGCCCTTTAATTTGCGCTCCCCGTGGCCCGGCTGGCCTATGTACCGTTCCACTTCACAGTCGCTCGGGCCGCCCGGCGCACAATGGGCCGGCGCGAGTGAAGTTCCGGTTTGGGGCGCACAAAGGGCGTTGCACTATTAAATGACGTCATGATCTGCGCGTGCAGCAGGGCGCGCGCTAAGACTTTGCGCCGGCGCTAAATGTGTCCTGAAGTTGGGGAGAGGCGCAGATCGCGCTGCGCCCGGGCGATAAGCGCCTAGCGCTCGAGATCTACTCCTCCTAAGGCGCTAACGGCTGGCGCGCCCAACTGAATTTCTAGGCCATTGAGTTTAATAGGGTTAGTGCTTTCTTATCATCCGGTACCTCATTCGTTGTACAGTAAACTTCGATGTGTTCCACATAAGTGGCCCAATCTTCCACATCGTTATCAAAAGCAGTGATGTTACCCGTTTTTGGCATCCTTGCTGAGTTTCTCCTTCCCCTTTGGATATTATTATTTTTTTTTTCAAGATGGCGGCTTTTCCCGCGCTTGGCGGCTTTTCCCGTGCTTGTCTTCTTCCCCCGCCGACTCAAAATGGCGATTCCCGTCCACCCCTCCCAGCGGTCCTTTATTTTCCCCGCGTTGCTGCACTTGTTCTCCCGCTGCTCCCGCGGTCCTTGTGGCCATAAACGCTTTTCTGGCTGCTGCGCGTCTCTGCCCAATTGCAGTCCGGCCCCTGACACCAGCTGCGGTCGTGTTCTCCGCCCTTTTCATCGTTTCCCCTCCCCTTCTCCCACTGACAACTCGGCCGACTTCCCCCCCGTGCCGCTCGATCGGGCTTACCCGCTGCTGTCGTAGAAGGGATGCTCACTGATGCTTGACTTCGTGGCCAGCAAACCAACCCGGGTTTCCGATGGCCTCCCGTGCGATGCAGGATGTTGAGGGCGGATGCCCTTTTTCGACGCCTGTTTCTGAGGACGAAGCTTCCTTTGATGCAAAACTGCCGCTAGGTAAGATCAGACTCATCGCCACTGTTAAGTCTGTGTTTTCAATTGCAGTTATACTGAATAACAGGACACAGACTACAGAAGTAAGTAAACAGGTCATTAGTGATTGAGGGTCAGGGCTGAACTGGGATACACTTTGCTCCGCAGGGTTTATATACTGGTGTGGTCACCACCGGTACTACAATGTACAGGAGCTATCAAAAAGTAGTCCATCACCTTAAGGTATCCTCTTAAGGTGGTACAGGTTACATACACTACAGTTTTAAAAGAAGCCCAGAAAAAGGGGCATACAAAATGGCCACCGTACCATGTGATCAGTTTATTGGGACACTTTAAAATGGTTCCTGCGCAACCTCAGACAGTTTTGTGGATTCAACCCTTACTAAGTTCTGGAAGTCGTTTCTGAGAGAACGAGACCAGACCCACAGGCATGCATATGGATTAGATGCAGATCCACTCAAGATCGGCTTGGAGACAGAGGCCATCTAAATGTTGCCCCAGACAAAAGGGGGCAATTTCATATTCATGAGAGCAGCACCCAGGACTAGATAACGAGAGCAGCAGGACATTCAAAACAATGAAAGCCATTTCCAACCAGAGATGGGCCTGTTGCCAGCCGCTTAAAATAATTTTAAATATAATAACTGCCCCGCTGTGCTCAAAGCCCGCCAAAGTTAAAACAAAGACTAACCTGATTTTGGGCGGGAAGTGAAGCCTCGGGAAGAAAGGTATATCTGGAGAGACTTTTCAGCAGTTGACACGGCAGTGGGACATGACTCGACACGGCAGTAGATTGGGCAGACACACAGCTTGGGAGAAGACGCTGGAGGAAGCTTGAATCAACAAGCTTGAACAGTCACAAGGAGAGTCGAGCTAAAAGACAGTTTACAGTCGGACAGTCGTTGCAGCCCCAGCAGCCAGTCCAGCTTTTGAGCTGGGCGAAGAGGAGCTGGCTTGGGGAAAGATCAGCGGACTCCTCTCCACCGTCGGAGGAGAAAGATAATTATGACTGTATAAAGTCGCTCGAAACCAGCGTCCCACCCCGGGGAAAACTATCGGGAGATCATCGACCATCCCCGGGCCGTAGCTGAAGGTAGAAGGGGCCACACCAGCCCAAAGCTCCTCTAACCAGGGTCGAGCCGACGATCCTTGACCCCGCCGACATCCAGGCCCGCCGGTGTCCAGCCGCCCCCGACCCCCACCTCAGGAGAGAGGTGTGGCGCAGTTCGCAGGAGCTCCACGATCCACGTGGAGACGAGACGCCTGAAAGGACCAAACACAGACTTGTTTTCAAAACCTTGCACTTCCTAGTGGGATTGGTGAGCATGTTTCTGGCCCTTCACAATCAGATCTAGATAGGTTTAATAAGGGGGTGGATTTAAGGGTACAATTAACATGAGTTGTTGTCCCTCGATGTTCCGTGTGTTTCCTTATTTCATGATGATCTTTGTAGAGTATAAGATGCCTGTATTTGCCTTAATTAGTATAATGTTGTTATGATTTGTTTGTGTTTGTTTTTCCCTCCCATGTACTGTACTCTTATCTGTGTTGCATTTGATTTGATATTTTTCCATTTGCAATAAAATTTCATTTTGATTCATCAAACTTGGTCTACAAGAGTCTTCTCTACATTGTAGTTCCTGCGCCTAAGTCCAGAGTATAGAATCTAAGGGGTGAGTGGGTCGAACCACTCAAGGTTTTACTGTGCAAGAGAGAGTGGCCTCTAGAGAGAGAAACCTCAGGGAAACCTCTCGAGGAAAACCCCTTACACTTCCTCAAAATGGTGCCGTGGGGTCTTTTACATCTATCTGAGAGAGCAGATGGGGCTTCGGTTTAACGTCGCATCCGAAAGACGGCACCTCTGACAGCGCAGCACTCCCTCACTACGGCACTGAAGGGTAAGTCTGGATTTTGTGCTCAAGTCTATGGAGCTGGAATTGAACCAACAACCTTCTGACTCAAAGGCAAGAGTGCTACCAACTAAGCCACCGTGTAAAGGGGGTAATTTTAACATTTGCTGCTGGGCAGAAAACAGGCATTAGCGGATCGGCTGCCCGTTTCACACCACCCCCCAACTTTCTTTTCCACTGAAGTCACAAGGATATCCACAATCAAATCCATCACCTTTGACCCAGTCGTACATGCCCACTCATGAGAAGCGGCAACCTGGAAAGACCGTCGGCGTTGCCTTGCAGGTCAGACTTACGATATCTAATGTCAAATGTGTGTGCAGACAACAGCAGCGCCCACCTTTGCATTCTGTTCGCAGCAAGTGACGGAATCCCTGTATGTGGCCCGAAGATGGTCGTGAGAGGGTGGTGATCTGTTAGTAGGGTGAACTGTCTCCCATACAAATATTGGTGAAACTTGCGAACACCAAAAACGATGCTCAGTGCTTCTCATTCTATTTGGGCGTCGTTAGTTTCAGCTCTGTTCAAAGTCCTAGGTGCGAATGCTATCGGCTTCTCTTCTCCGTTAGGCATGATACGAGAAACGACCGCTCCCACACCATATGACGATGCATCGCAAGCTAACTGTATTGGTAATGAAGGGTTAAAATGCGTCAAAGCCTCTGACTTCAGGAGCGTGTCCTTTGCTGTCATGAACGCCTCCTGGCACTTGTTAGTCCATTCCCACTTCTTGTCTTTTCATAGAAACCAATGCAGCGGCCTCAGCATCGAGGCTAGGTTCGGTATGAACCGTCCACAGTAGCTCAGTAACCCTAAAAAAGAACGCAGCTGGCTGATATTTTCAGGTGCTGGGGCATCCACGATTGGCTTGGTCTTGGACGGTGCCTTGTGAAGGCCTGTGGCGTCGATCACATGACCGAGGTACTAAACTGATGCCTGAAAAAAATCGCATTTATCCCTGCGAACTCTGAGTCCGTAATCCCTCAGTCTCTGTAGCGTTGTGCCCAAGTTACGCAGATGGTCTTGGTCATCACACCCAGTAACTAAGATATCATCTAAGTAGCACTGGACTCCAGGCAATCCACTAAGGATCTGGTCCATAGCACGTTGGAAAAGCGTTGGAGCTGATGTAATTCCGAAAGTAGTCGACGATACCTAAATAGGCCCTTGTGCATCACAATAGTTAGCATTTCTCGTGACTGTTCATCCACATGCATTTGCAGGTAGGCTTGACAGAGGTCGATTGTGCTAAACTTCTGGCCCCCAGCAAGCCCCGCAAACAAATCATCAATATGAGGAAGCGGATATTGCTCCACTGACAATACAGGGTTAACAGTTACTTTTAAATCTCCACATATCCTAACTCCACCCCCTTTCTTGAGCACTGGTACGATGGGTGTTGCCCATTCACTCACGCTGACTGGTTCTAGTACTCCACTTTCAACTAGGGCTTCTAAGTCAGCCTCGACTTTTGGTCTGATGGCATAAGGTACGGGTCGTGCCTTCATGAACTTGGGTTCGCTATCCTGCTTAATATGAAGCTTCACAGTAATATCTTTCATGCTACCCAGTTCTCCATTGTGTGACATCATGTAGACTGATGACCAGTCTAATTTTATTCTCTCCATCCACGAACATCCCAGTAGGGAGGGGTAGTCTCCTTTAACTACGTAGAGTGGTAACTTCCTAGTTTGTCCATTCAACTGAACTGTGACCTCAGTGATACCTCTCACGGTTACTCTTTCACCAGTATTTGTCCTTAACGCTAGGTTAGCTGGCTGAAGTGGAAGGTGCTTTAATGTCTTTTTGTAGACTGTCTCTGACATAAGAGATACTGCTGCCCCGGTATCGATCTGCATTCGCACAGGCTGCCCCTCTAGCAAGGGTGAGACCCAGTAGCCATGCGAATCCCCAGCTACAGTCAGCACGTTCACTGATAATTCCTCCTCTGAAGTGTCACTTGCCTCTGTTTTGTCCTGTTCTACAGAGCGGACATGCTTCTTTGTCTTTTGTCTGAATGTTCTTTTCCTTCCTTCCGTCTTTGACGTTTTCTCTGTGTCCTTTTTATTTCTGCATGCGCGCTGAATATGTCCCTTTTTACCACAGCTGTGGCAATCCATGTCCACACACCAGCATGCAGACGCAAGATGCCCCGTTTTGCCACAATGGAAGCATGGCCCTTGGCTCTCTGTTCTTACTTTGTGCACTTTTTCTGTTGCACCCAACTGTTGAGCTTCCTTAGCTGCCAATTCCATGGAAATACTGATTTCAATGGCCTTTTGTAGAGTCAGATTACTCTCCGTTAATAGTCTCTTCTGTATGGCTTCAGTTCTCATACCACACACTAGCCTGTCTCTTATAGTATCATTTAGCACGTCATTAAACTTACAGTGCTCTGATAGTCTTTTTAGTGCAGCTACAAACATGGTCACTGTTTCTCCTTCTTCCTGGTTACGCCTGTGGAACCTAAACCTCTCAGCTATGACTAGGGGTTTGGGTGAAAAATGCCCTTTTAGTATCTCCACAATTTCGCTATATTGTTTAGTCCCTGGTTTATCTGGATGCACTAAAGTACGCAAAAGATTGAAAGTCTTTGGTCCCATCACACTTAACAATGTAGGTACTACTTTGTTCCCTCCAATGTCATTTGCTTGTGTGAAGTATTCAAATCATTCTGTGTATGAGCTCCATTGTTCGACATTCTCATCAAACGGTCCAATGTTACCGATAATTCCAGCCATTTTCCTTCTCTCAGGCTCCTAATTATCATTCACTAAGGATCCTTCCAATGTTGAACTCAACTAAAATCACTATCAGTTATTTAGTGCTTCAATTCATAGATCGTTTCACAGTTGAATAAATGTCCTTCCCGATTTACTCACTGCTTTTCCTCCCCTTCCTCAAGTCGTTAGTATCTTATACGTCGTCTTGTCTTCCCGCCATTGCAAGCTCCTTTCCTCGAGCCAGCCTCACTTTAATTAACTGTCCACGGCAAAATAAACAGTTTTAAACACGTAAAACCTGTAATGTATGTACCCGTCTACCTTTAAGGGAACTATTGAATGTAACCGTTCACCTTTAAGAGAACTACTTTAGGTGTGGCACTATTTGTTTGGCTTCTGTATACTGTAATACCGATAGTGACCACACCAGTATATAAGTGTTGTGGCAGGATTGCTGGGGCAGATTCGCCCGGACCTTCGAATAGTAAAGACCTGTTTGTTTGTTACTTCTGAAGTCTGTGTATTTATTAACTGCACAACCCACAGACTTTACAGTGGCGATGAGTCCGATCGTACCCTGCGGCAAGGCTACCAAAGCAACGAAGAGCGTCGAAGAGAGGCAACCGCCCTCGGCGTGCTGCTGAAAGAAAACACGAGGCTGCAGCAGGAGGAAGGAGGAAGACTTTAGCAACAAAAGCTTCCATCTGCAACAGGCACTGACTACCCTTCTACCACAGTGCGGAGTGAGCCGATCAGCTGGAAACAAGGCGGCCGCAGAGACTGTGAGTAGGGGAAGGTGTAGAGAATATCCAGAGGATAAGGGCTGTGCACTCGACCACGGTCGAGGGGGGAACGGAGCCGGTCAGAAAGTCGGGTCCAACGGCGTCGTGAGACAGTCGGACCTCGATCGGCGGGAAAACCGGGCAGCGACCGCAGCCACGAAGCGCTGAGACTGTGAGTAGGCGCGGGAAGAGAAACCCAGCCGCAGCCGGGGAGGGAAACACCGGTCTGAGAGAGGGCTGGGAGGCGAACAGGAACCGTGCGGGTGGGAGAGAGAGACAGAGCCGAGCAAGGGGAGAGAGACTGCGCGAGAGCCAGTCCAGCGGCTGAGCTGTCCTCCACCAACGGGGTACCCAGAGCCGGTAGAACCGAACGTGCGGGAGAGGGAGAGACAGAGCCGAGCAAGGGGAGAGAGACTGTGCGAGAGCCAGTCCAGCGGCTGAACTGTTCTCCACCAACGGGGTACCCAGGGCTGGTAGCACCGAACGTGCGGGAGAGAGAGCGACAGAGCCGGGTACGGAGAGAGAGACTGCACGAGAGCCAGTCCAGCGGCTGAACTGTCCTCCGTTAACGGGGTGTACCCAGCGCCGGTAGAGCCGTGCGGGCGGGAGGAAAAGACAGAGCCGGGTAAGGGGAGCTGTGCGGAAGCCAGCCAGCGGCTGAACCTGTCCGCTGTGGGGGAAGCGTACCCCTTCCACCGGGAAGAAACGCGGGAAGCCGCCATTAGGCGGAGAAGACGCCAGAAGCGGGAAACCGCCATTGAAGTGGGCGGGGCGAGAAAGGAAGAGCGGGAAACCGCCATTTTCGCGGGAAAACCGCCATCTTAACTGACATACCGCCATTGAAGTGGGCGGGGAGAGAAGGAAAGAGCGGGAAACCGCCGATTTCGCAGGAAAACCGCCATCTTGGAAACAAACAAATAAATAAGAATGCTTAAAGAAATACTGGTGCTGCTCCCAAGGGAAGAAAGATGCCTAAGCGAGGGAATATTAATGACTTTAATGCTGAAATAGAAGACTGGGCCACGTATGTGGAACGCATAGAGATCTATTGCGAAGCCAACAAAATAGAGGAAGACGACAAGGCGATAACATTGCTAAACTCGATGGGGGCAAAAACATACGGGCTCTTGAAGCATCTAATAGCACCAAATAAACCAGCGGATCAGACCTTCGAAGAGATTGTGGCTGTGCTGAAGGACCACTTGAACCCCACACCGTTGATGCTGGCTGAACGATTCAAATTCTACGCAAGAACGCAGAGGAAAGACGAAAGCAATGCGGAATACTTGGTCGAACTGCGTAGGCTAGCGAAATACTGCCAGTTTGGAGGGAATCTGACAGAAGCGCTGCGGGACAAGTTCGTATGCGGATTGTCCAAAGAAGGGACGCAGAAGCGACTACTGGAAGAGAACGACCTCACACTGGACAGGGCTGTCCTTATAGCTGCATCGCACGAAGCCGCAGTGAAAGGAACGGCGGAAATGCAACTATAGGCGGCGGCACTCGGGGTGGACCAAATTACTTCAAGCACAACAAAATGCTACCGTTGTGGGAAGACAACGCATGACCAGAATCAATGCTGGTTTAAGAACCAAGAGTGTAGGAAATGTGGCAAACTGGGTCACATCGCGAAGGTATGCCGGTCCGGGAAAAAGACCAACAATCAAAGGAAGCCACCACAAGAAAAGTACAACAAGGTACACAAGGTAGCTGAGAAGAGTTCAGACGAACAGAATTCAGACTCAGACCCAAACAACCAGGAGCTGGGTAGTCTGAGAATCCACAATGTGGGTAAAGAAACGGATCTACAGACCATCTGGGTCATACTAAAAATAGCTGGAGTCCAAGTAAGAATGGAGCTGGACACTGGATCAGCTCTATCAGTCATCAACCGAAGGGACTACCACCGGCTATTCTCTCACATACCTTTAAGAAATACCAAGTTCGTATTACAGACATACACGGGGCATAACGTATACCCCGTGGGGAAAATAAGAGTCAAGGTGAGAGATAGGGGTAAAGAACACCCAAGAATGAACTTGTACGTATTACCTGAGGGAGGACCACCACTTCTAGGATGGGAGTGGATTAAGAAAATAGACATGGAATGGCATTACCTAAAAGCCATAATGAGGGAGGACTCGGTGCAAGCTATTAGCTCAGATTCTGAAATGGATGATGATAAGACCAAGTCGAATATGGAAGACAAGGCTAAAAGGGACTTGCCGACGATGGGGAAGAAAACGAAGACATGCAGAAGGACTTATGGTACCAAGAAGAATAAAGCTGCAGAGCAGAACTCCAGGTTGACAGAGAATTCTGAGTCTGTTCAAGCAAAGGATTCATCCACGACGGAAGAACACCGAGCTCGGACGCAAACTTATGTCAAAGTACGACAACAATTAGAACAGTTGAGTGACCGTCTCGTACAGGAGATGAAAAATATGGAAAAGTTCTGGGACACCGAATGGGGGAACCTGGAAAGACTACAGAGACAGCTAGCTCAAGCAGAGAGCGACCATAGAGCCATCATGGTCAAATACCAATCACATTCCCCTGATGCTGTTCAGGAACTAGAATATTTACAGAATGAACCAAAGGAAGAGGAATCTTCAGGGAGCCAGGATTTTATTCCAGTTCTTCTCTACGACTCCTTACAAGCAGAGTGTGAGAAGTTGAAAGAACAGTATGAACAGGCCCAGGCTACAATTCTGGAGGGGGTTAACTCGGCAGCCTCCGAAAAGCTAGTTTCAGTCGAAGCATATGAACAACTAAAGGTTGAACATGAGCAAGAAGTCCAAAGGCTGCAGGAAATTCTTGATGAGCTCAAGGCCAAGACAGACTCATCGGTAGAAGTTCCATCCATAGATGAGAAATTAGAGGTGAAAAACATGGCAGAGCATGAAAGACAGGATGTCCAAGAACTCATAAAAACATTGAAGGACACCCAAGACAAATATGAGGCGGCAATGACCGAGGTTCAACAACTTGAAGAACAGATTCAACTGGGAATCCTTTCAGTGGAAGAAAAGGAAACTGTAAGAAACTCAGAGACTGTAAGAATGGTCCCTGAACATGAACTAGAGAGCATCAGGGCGCAACTTTTCCGAGCGCTGAAAGCCAAAGTTCAAGAGGAACGTAAGGTGGAAGTATTGGAGAAAGAGGTGGATGAAATGGAGAAGACTCTGATCCACCGTGTTCCCAGGGAAGAGTTAACGGTCAGCCAACTCCTTCATATGCTGAAGGACAAGACTCTGCAAGGGGAACAATCTGAACACGAGCTTCAATCTTCAGGGGGGACGAGTTCGGAGCTCTCAAAAGTCACGGAGATAGCTGAGGTGGCAACACAAATTTTACAAGGATGCCAAAAGTACGTTGAATCACATCAAGGTGAACAGAAGAATGTGGAAACCGTTACTTCAGTAGAAGGTTTAAATAGCCTGATAACGCAATTCCCGATGGAAGGGAAGGTATTGAACTCACAAATGAGGTCCGTCGTGAAGGAATGGCAGATAACCCAGGAAGAGCGGGATGAATATGAATGCATGAAGAAGTCTTTTCAAGAAAGATGTCTAGGGAAGGAACCACCGTCAGCTAACGTCCAGACGGGTGAGGAGGAAGAAGAAGGCTCTCTCGCTGGCCTAACTCAGGACGAACCCGAATATTACCATGACCTGTTGAGTGACACTGAATATTACGAGGGTGTGGTCTGCCCAGCTTGTGATGAAAACTCCCAAAGTGCTGAAATCCGGATGAAGCACTTAAGGTCTAAGGAACATAGAGAGTTGGTGGCGCTACAGCTGGCAGCCGAGAAAGGAGCTCCGAGAGTTTCAAAAAGGCAGAAAAGAAAAAGAAGAAGCAGAAGATAATAACTGTCTAAAATATTAGCACTTCTACCATCCCAGGCGGGACATTACGAAAGGAGCTAAATTAGTTGAAAAACTGGAAAATGTCAAGACAGCCAGTTGGTTGTAAAAGTCCGCACTGCTGGTTCAACAGGACGAAAGTTCAAGCTGTTACGTCAAGAAAAAGGCTATGGAGGAGTCACGCTAGCCAGGTGAACCGGCTACACCAAAGAAATGTTGTTCGGAACGAGTCAAGATCAGAGACTGAATCTATGAACTGTTTCCGCAGAGACTGAACCTGTGAACTGTTTCCACCGAGATTATATCTGTAAATTGTTTTATATGACATTGACTCCACCGAGATTATATCTGTAATTTGTTTTATAGGAAGTTGAAGATATGTATGTTTAACGGGGACTCTGTAAGTAATAAGCTAAAAAGGGAGGATTGTAGTGTATGTACCCGTCTACCTTTAAGGGAACTATTGAATGTAACCGTTCACCTTTAAGAGAACTACTTTAGGTGTGGCACTATTTGTTTGGCTTCTGTATACTGTAATACCGATAGTGACCACACCAGTATATAAGTGTTGTGGCAGGATTGCTGGGGCAGATTCGCCCGGACCTTCGAATAGTAAAGACCTGTTTGTTTGTTACTTCTGAAGTCTGTGTATTTATTAACTGCACAACCCACAGACTTTACAAAACCCAACTATCTTCCGCACAGCAGAGCCACGTAAGTTCAGATGTCCTCGTCGCCACTTTTGTTAAATCTCAAGAGTTTATTCACCTTGCTTGTATAACAATTAAAAGAGAATGCAGGAGACAGAGTTCAGTTAACAGCCATTACTTCCAGAAGAATCTCTTCCACTTAATGCACTCTATTTCCCATAGTGCATTGCACATCACAACTATGGTAAGCTATGTGGAACAATTCAAATACAACATTCAAAATACACAACATTCACAATATATATTAATGATCTAGACAAGGGAACTAGATGTAATATCTCCAGGTTTGCAGATGACACAAAGCTGGGTGGGCGTGTGTGCTGTGAGGAGGATGCCAAGAAACTCCAGTATGATTTGCACAGGTTGGGTGATTGGGCAGATGCATGGCAGATGCAGTATAATGTGGATAAATGCGAGGTTATCCACTTTGGTGGCAAAAACAGGAAGACAGATTATTATCTGAACGGCAATAGATTGGGAGAAGGGGAAGTGCAACAAGACCTGGGTGTCCTTGTGCACCAATCGCTGAAGGTAAGCATGCAGGTGCAGCAGGCGGTTAAGAAGGTAAATGTTGGCCTTCATTGCAAGAGGATTCGAGTACAGGAGCAAGGATGTCTTGCTGCAGTTGTACAGGGCCTTGGTGAGACCACACCTTGAGTATCGTATGCAGTTTTGGTCGCCTTATCTGAGGAAGGATGTTCTTGCCATGGAGGGAGTGCAGCGAAGATTCACCAGACTGATACCTGGGATGGCAGGAATGACGTATGAGGAGAGATTGGGTCAATTGGGCTTATATTCGCTGGAGTTTAGATGAATGAGAGGGGATCTCATTGAAACTTATAAAATTCTGACGGGACTGGACAGACTGGATGCAGGAACAATGTTCCCGATGGTGGGGAGTCCAGAACCAGGGGTCACAGTCTAAAGATAAGGGCCTAGAAATTCAGTTGGCTGCGCCAGGCGTTAGCGCCTTAGGAGGAGCAGATCTCGAGCGCTAGGCGCTTAGCGCCCGGGCACAGCGCGATCTGCGCCTCGCCCCAACTTCAGTAGACATTTAGCGCCGGCGCAAAGTCTTTGCGCGCGCTCAGCTGCGCACGCAGATCATGACGTCATTTTGTCGTGCAACGCCCTTTGTGCGCCCGGAACCGGAACTTCACTCGCGCCGCCCCATTGTGCGCCGGGCGGCCCTAACGACTGTGAAGTGGAACGGTACACAGCCGAGGCGGGCCGCGGGGAGCGCAAATTAAAGGGCACTTACCCTGCACTATAAAGGGCAGCCATTTTGCAGCATTCACTCTTGTGCAACGTGTAAAGTCTGTGGGTTGTATAGCGAAGTAATACACAGACTACAAGAGTAACTTAAACAGGACTTTACTATTCGAAGGTCAGGGCGAATCTGCCCAATAAATTCTGCCACAGCACTTATATACCGGTGTGGTCACCGTCGGTATTACAGTATACAGCAGCCAGGATAAAGTAGTGCCACACCTAAAATAGTTCTCTTAAAGGTGGACGGTTACATACAATAGTTCTCTTAAAGTAGAACAGTTACATACACTACACAACGGATTTTTGGAGAGAGACCAAGGAAGAGAGCTTACTGCTTTAGCCCAACACTAGGACAGGTCTTTTTGGCTTCAGGCCAGAGCTGTGCAATTCTCTTTGCCTTCATTGAGATCTCAGTGTTTGCCAGCATATTATGGGGGCTGCATTGGGTGCCAACGCTGAGTTTTAGCCTTATGTCGGAAGGGCTTACAGACGCCGTGAGAGAGTGGCAGCCCTGGCTAGATGCAGAGGGGGCAACAGGCGTCGCCAAGTGAGGCCTTACCCACCCAGGGTATACCGCCAGCAGTTCTCCTATCTCAACATGTCTGCCGCGCAGTGTGTTAGGAGGCTGCGATTCAGAAGGGAGGTGGTTGCTGAGATCTGCCAGCTGTTTCACAGAGATCTGCGTCCACAGCTGATGCGCAGGACGTCTCTGTCGGTGGCAGTGAAGGTGACGGTGGCTCTCAACTTCTATGCCACCGGCTCCTTCCAATCCGCTGCTGGGGACATCGCTAACATCTCCCAGTTCGCCGTGCATTGCTGCATCCGCCAGGTGACCAATGCCCTTTTCAGAAGGAGACGTCAATTCATCTCCTTCCCCATGACCCTGGACAAGCAGCAGCAGCGTGCAGTGGGATTTGCAAGAATAGCGAGCTTCCCCATGGTGCAGGGCGCCATTGACTGCACGCATGTGGCTTTGCGGGCACCTCTGGAGCATGCCGAGGATTACCGCAGCCGGAAGGGCTACCATTCCCTCAACGTACAGCTGGTGTGTGACCACAGGCAGCGCATCCTAGCTGTCAATGCCCGCTTTCCAGGCAGCAGCCACGATGCCTTTATCCTGCGACAGACAACTGTGGCTGACATGTTCCAGGCACAGCCTCACCCAAGAGGATGGCTTATCGGGGACAAAGGCTATCCTTTGTGTACCTGGCTCATGACCCCGCTCCGCGCGCCCACGACCCCTGCTGAAGAGGCATACAACGAGAGCCATCAAGCGACCAGGAACCTCATCGAACAAACAATCGGTGTCCTGAAGCAACGGTTCCGCTGTCTGGATCGCTCCGGGGGAGCCCTCCAGTATTCGCAGGAGCGAGTCTCCCAATTCGTCGTCGTTTGCTGCATGCTGCACAACCTGGCTATCCGCAGGACTCAGGCACTGCCACCTCACGTTGGACCACCACCTCAGGAGGAGGAGCAGGAGGAGCATGAGGAGGAGGAGGACGAGGAGTACCAGCCCAGGAGGGAGGCAGAAGGTCCAAGGGCCGCCCGTCGGCGGCTTATTGAACGTCACTTCTAGGCCCCCTGTCAGGGAATGGCTTGTGCCAATGAAACAACATGATTGCAGCCGCTGCGCAAGCCCTCAGCCGGTTAAGGCAACAAACACTTCAAAGATCAAACATGGACAATGTGAATAAATAAAATGGTTTATTGTACAAACTCAGGGCCCTTCCCACGTGAAAACCAAGAACACATGAAACCCCCAAAAAACACTCACACACATGAGTCACTCCCACAACCTGGGGAGGATTAACCAAAGATGTAAATAAAAATGGCCTCATCCTCGGCCTTCAAAAAACAACCATTCCACAAAACACCACATTTGGACACACCCTCTACTTTGTGTCCCGCGAGGGCGATGCCTTCTGCAAACTTTGCCGGCCCCTGGACGCCCTGCTGCTCCTCCTCAAAGTGAGGCCAGTGGCTGCTGCAAGGCTGGGGGAAGGCTCCTGAGGGGCACATGTCGTGATGGCAGATGCCCTTGGGGGTCGGCCTAGACGAGGTCTGGCCCTCGAGGGGCCGGCTGGTGAATGCTGCAGCTGTGGCTGGCCAGCATCAGTCGCTGCAGCAGCTCGTGGCAGCTCCACTGGGGGAGTGGCAGTGGCGGCTGGAGGAATGGGGGCAAGCTGGCGGATGGCAGGCGCTCGCTGGTCACCTGAGACACTGGCACTCGCCCGGGCCAGCACTGCAGCATGCGCAGCAATCTGCCGAGGGACAGACCGCTGTGCTGCTGCAGCGCACCGGGTGCCCTGGCGATGCCGGGCTGACACAGCGAGTGTGGCAGCAGTGAGTGCCCGTGTTGCCCTGTTCTGAGACCGCATCAGAGCAGCCAGTGACTGCACGGCGCCACTGATCACCTGGCCAGTCGCTGCCAGAGAGGCCCCGAATTCGGTGACACTCCGAGACAGGGACTGGATGGCCTCAGGCATCCGTCCCACTACCCCCATGAGCGCCGTGTGCCGGCGCTCCGAGTCCGCGGACATGTCCTCGAGGCGGCGCATCTCCTCGGTGTTGACCGTCTCCGGACTGGAGGCCGGACTCTCCCTCTGGGGAGAAGGCTGCCAAACTGGCCGACCCTTCCTGCGTTGCTGGATGCTGCTGGGCCCAGCAATTGGACTCCCCTCCGACCCTTCCCCCCTCTGGGGAGAAGGCAGCTGAGCTTCCACCCCCCTCCCGCGTTTCTGCAGGCCGCTGGTCCCAGGAGCTACATTCCCCTCCGACACTTCCGCCACGCTACCCTCCAGGGAAGACGTCTCCCCTACAGTGACATGGCTTGCCGCGGCTGAGGGTTCCCCTGATGGGCCACCTTCCTCTTGCTCCTCCTCCTCCTCCTCTTCTGAGGGGCTGTCACTGGCAACTTCAGGGACCTCCTCCTCACCATCTGAAAGCAGGAAGGCACAAGAGTAGCTTTAGAGTGAGGAGAGGGCGTCAGCGAGGGATGCATGAGTGGTGGCATTCAGCGCATTGGTCGGACAGTGGCAAAGGATGTAGATCTGATGCGCAAGTGGGACGAGAGAGGTCCAAAAAATGATGTCCTTACCATTGGTGCCCAGAACAGGGTCGGCATCTCCAGATGCAATGGGGCCAATCACCCGGGCACCCAAGATGCGCTCCACGCGCTGTTGCAGCTCGGTGAGCGGCTGGACCTGGGGTCCGCCTCCCCCGGTCACAGTCCGGCTCCTCTTATTATTGGCCAGCTTGGCCTGCAAGAGAAAGGACGGCCTCTAAGTACAGTGTGTAGCCCTGATCTTGTGTGCACTGCCTCCCATGGTTGAATAGCCTGGCCAGTCTGTAGCCCTGATCTTGTGTGCACTGCCTCCCATGGTCGAATAGCCTGGCCAGTGTGTTAAGTGTACAATGTGCAATTGATGTTCATGACTGACCCATAGCTGCTGCATGAGGGCTGGCCATTAGGGCTTTCAGGTCCCTTTGCCCATAATGTGAGGTGCACATGCAAGGATGAGGAGGACACTGGAAAGGGTACTCATCCTGACAATCCTGGCGAGGTCATTTAGTTTCTTGCGGCATTGTACCGCGCTCCTGGGGACCTCACTGTTCGATGTCACCCTGGTGGCGACATGCCTCCAGGCTCTCCGGTAGACGCGGGTCGTCGGCTTCCTCCCATTGTCTGGGAACAAAATATGGCGTCTCTTCTCCACAGCGCTAACCAGCTCCCTCAGATCAAGCTCTGAGAAGCGCTGCGCTTGTTCACGGGCCTTCTGCATACTTTGAGGCGCTATATGGGTCCAGCAGCCGTGTTCAGGCCTAGCTGGAGGGCTCCAGTGTGCAGGGCGTGGCAGCAGACCAAGTCGACCCTTCCCCCTTAAGAGCTGGCCAGCGCCAGGGTGTCTGCTGTCAATCAAGAAATGGCCGCACCTGCGCTGCGCCCGGCCTCGGCGGTATCGCTCAGCACCTCCGGCTTAGCGCCTAAAGAGAGCCGTGCATCGCCAGTTTTAGCGCTCGAGCAAACTCTTAAGGCGAAGCTAATGAATATCGGCGAAGTGGCCTCGAATTTGCGCCGGGCGCAAACTTTAGCGGCCGCCCGACTTTACCACCCCAAAAGTGGCTATAATGAATTTCTAGGCCAAGGGGTAAGCCATTTAGGACAGAGATGAGGAGGAATTTCTTCACCCAGAGAGTGGTGAACCTGTGGAATTCTCTACCACAGAAGGCAGTAGAGGCCAATTCATTAAATATATTCAAGAAGGAGTTAGATATATTTCTTAAGGCTAAAGGGATCAAGGGATATGGGGAGAAAGCAGGGACAGGGTACTGAATTTGGATGATCAGCCATGATCTCATTAAATGGCGGAGCAGGCTTGAGGGGCCAAATGGCCTACTCCTGCTCCTATCTTCTATGTTTCAATATCGCACATATCACATTCATTCTAATAACTAATGACCGTTGTGCCTGCCATGGTTGAACAGCAGTCATTGTGTGCAAGCTGTGAGATGTGGGTGTGAGTGTTGATAGGTATAGATTGTTGGTGGTTGAGTGCTGGGGGTGTGGTACTTTGGGCAGTGTGTGAAGCTTGTGGTACAGATGGTGGTATGTAGCATTTGTTGAAGCATTTAATCACCCTGACCACCCGACTGAGGTGGATCTGCCATGAGCACTCCTGCTTCAGTCCTCCGGCTCCTTCTCCTTGTTGTGCTTCTCCTTGCTGAGGCAGCTGCACAACCCTGGTTCAATGCTGAGAATGAGGTGCTGCAGTATCAATGAACCTCCCCTTTAAGTACTGGGAAAAGCCTGTGGCAATGATGAGTTGAGATTAGACTGCACCCTTTGAGTGTAACGCCGCTGAGCTAGGCCTTTTAGACATGATTTAGCACCCCAATCATTTCTTTGAGCAGTGAGAATGAATTTTGCGTGCAGTCTAAAGCATTAGCACCTGGCGCTAATTCTCAAACTTTTCTAAAGATACCGCCCATTCCTGGGCTATAATGGGTTTCTAGCCTTTAAAGAGACTGAAAGTAAGAAAAATATTTAAATCTAAAATTTGACATTTTTAAAATTTCTAAGAACAATTCTTTACCTGAAGGAATGAGACTCACCAGTTTAAATTGATTCCTTTCTGGGCCAGAGAGGTTGATTGGCAGTCATTAATAATTATCACATCGTTGAAAGGGTACTTACGCTATTAATTACCAGACTTAACATTCTGCGGTGAGTTTAATGGGCAATTGATGTGCAAATCCAGCTAGCTCTTAAAAATAACGGAGAGTTCTGAGGGCGAGATGCCACTTGTGAGAAACAAATGGCAAAGAGGCGTAAATTGACCAGCAAGTTCTGGAGATTCAGAACTCATGGCGTATCTCTTAATCCCCTGAACTTGCTGTGTACTTGATTTGTACATTAATAACGGTGTGTGTCGTTACCACGCATCATTTTTTCCAGCAAGTTCCAGCTTTCACATTTTTTTTTGTGGCCCCCGCAGTCGTTGACAGGCCGCAAGTTTCGGGTTTTGCGCGTGCGCAAGGGCAAACGTATAGAGAAATCCCGCACGTGTAGGGCATTTCAAAGGGAATATGACGGTGCACTCTCAGGGCTAGATTTTCAGTATAGACAGTTTTGGGGCGCTAACCTTAGCGCCCGCCCGAAGTTAGCGCCCGCCCCAAAGTAGCGCCCCGTTGCCGGAAATTCAGTGGCTTCGCCCTAAGAGGTTGGTGGAGCGCTAAAAGAGGCGTTCCACTACTATCTTTAGGCGCTAAGCCGGCGCTGCAGAGCGCAACACCCGAGCTCGGGCGCAGCGCACGGCAGACACTCTGGTGCCAGTGAGCTCTTAAAGGGGAAGGGTGCATGTGTTTTTTTCAAAGGCAGAGTCTGGGGAGGAAGACAGGAGGAAGACAGGAGGAGGAGGAGGAGGAGGAGGAGGAGGAGGAGGTGGTGGTGGTGGTGGCCGGAAACATAAATACACCGTTCACAACAACACACTGGATCCTTCCACACAACACATGCAGACTGCCTTTTATAGTGCAGGAGGAGTGCCCTTTAATTTGCGCTCCCCAGGGTGTGTTGCGTTCCATTTTACAAACGCTCTGGACGCCAGCCGCACAATGGGGCGGTCCGACTGAAGTTTGTATTCGGGGCGGCCAAAGGGCGTTGCACGAGGATGTGACGTCATGTTCTGCGCGCGCATCCGGGCGGCCGCTAAACTTTGCGCCGGCGCTAACGGGCAACTTAATTTGGGGCGGGGCGCAAACTGCGCTGCGCCCGGGCGCTACACGCATAGCGCCCGAAAATCACTTCTCTTAAGGCGCTAACTGCTGGCGCAAGCAACTGAAAATCTAGCCCTCAGAGTTCGCCGTTATACACGCCGCAATTTCAGGGCCTTTATGTTGCTTGCAAGGTGGTGCTGATGGGCTGACTCTATCCTTGTAAGCTGGCCAAGTTTTTCTAAAACAGGGCAAACCTTTGTTAGGAGGGGCTGCTTCTATACATGCTAATGAGAAGTCCAATGAGTAATATATTCAATAACAAAATACTGCGGATGCTGGAAATCTGAAATAACAACTGAAAATGCTGGAAATACTCAGCAGGCCAGGCAGCATCCGTGGAGAGAGAAACAGTGTTAACGTTTCAGGTCGATGACCCTTCGTCAGAACTGGAAAAAGCTGAAGATGTAACAGGTGCAGAGACAAGGGGGGGGTTGGTTAGGAGGGGAGGAAGGAATTGAAAGGCCATACTGTACTTTTGTAAGAGGCAGGAAAGATAAAATGTTGCAAATGGGAATGGCAAAAATCATACAGCATGAAAAATAGGGGCAGGGATTATTATCTGAAATTGTTGAACTCAATGTTGAGTCCAGAAGGCTGTAAAGTGCCTATGCGAAAGATGAGGTGCTGTTCCTCGAGCTTACGTTGAGCTTCATTGGAACAATGTAACAGGCCGAGGACAGAGAGATGAGAGTGGGAGTGAAGTGGAGAATTAAAGTGACAGGCACCTTTGCTATAGACTTATTGCTCCCGCCTTGTCCTTGCGCTGGGCCGGGACAACACCACCAATATGCGCTGCACATGTCCAGGTCTCAGAGTGCCAAAATTTGTTTGGCCAAGTCATTGGCATGGCTCTTCACATCCTGGCATAGGCTTGCCACCTGGCAGGATCTTCATGCCAGAAAACAGGGTTGGGGCTCCTTTTCTGCATTAGCCTCCAAAGATCTGTCGAAAGGCTGACAAAGTATGACATACCTTCTCAGACCTCCTTGCCTTGCTGTCTGGCCCTCAGATTCATTCATCTGCGGGGGTCCCAGGTGCAAAGCCTACAGCCAGTTTCATCAATTGCCCTTGAAAATGGTGGCCCTTCCATTATTCTGAAAGGAAACGATAGCACAGGCTGTAGTCTGGCTCTCTGGGAAATCTCTGAAAATCCTAGGCCAACATAAAAAGGGTAGAGTCTTAATGCAACAGGTTTCCTCCCTTTTCCCTCTCTGTAGCACCTGGAATCTGGATGTTCTCCAGGGACTGTGGAGAATATTGGGGGTAGGGCCAATGTACGTATTATTAAAATAGTCTTCTAAAATGCTTTAGATATTCTGTTCCAATTATATTTAGCATAAAAATGACTGCTGTAAATTATTATTGGTCCTTTGTTGTTAATGTTTCACTTTTGATAACATGTTTGTCTCATGTCAAGCAAATGCCTTTCCCAATTACTTTTTACTGCCAACTTGACTCTGTTCCTTTCTCTGCTACGATATGAATCAGAAACAGCCCTCTTAGAAGCTTCTGTGCTTTTTATGACATTTCTATTTCATCATCATCTCAACATACCCACACTGAAGCTTGATCTTTGCTCTGCTGTAACTGAAAATATTCTTCGTACAAAGACAGAAAAAAAACAGGGGAAAGCTGGAACTTGCTGGAAAAGTACACAGCAAGTTCAGGGGATTAAGAGATATGCCATGAGCTCTGAATCTCCAGAACTTGCTCGTCGATTTACGCCTCTTCACCATTTGTTTCGCACAAATGGCATCTCGCCCTCAGAACTCTCCGTTATTTTTAAGAGCTTGCTGGATTTGCACATCGATTGCCCATCAAACTCACCAAAGAATGTTAAGCCTGGTAATTAATAGTGTGAGTACCCTTTCAACAAAGTGCTAATTATTAATGACTGCCAATCAACCTCTCTGGCCCAGAAAGGAAACAATTTAAACTGTTGAATCTCATTCCTTCAGGTAATGAATTGTTCTTAGAAATTTTTTAAATGTCACATTTTAAATTTTAGTTTTTTTCTTACTTTTTCTTTCAGTCTCTTTAAAGTGCTAGTAATTCATTATAGCCCAGGAATGGGTGGTATCTTTAGAAAAGTTTGAGAATTAGCACCAGGCGCTAATGCTTTAGACTGCACACAAAATTCATTCTCACTGCTCAAAGAAATGATTGGAGTGCTAAATCAAGTCTTAAAGGCCTAGCTCAGTGGCGTTACACATAAAGGGTGGACCAATATTGGGTGCAGACTAATCTCAACTCATCATTGTCACAGGCTTTTCCCAGTACTTAAAGGGGAGGTTCATTGATACTGCAGCACCTCATTCTCAGCATTGAACCAGGGTTGTGCAGCTACCTCAGCAAGGAGAAGCACAACAAGGAAAAGGAGCCGGAGGACTGAAGCAGGAGTGCTCATGGCAGATCCACCTCAGTCGGGTGGTCAGGGTGATTAGATGCTTCAACAAATGCTACATACCACCATCTGTACCACAAGCTTCACACACTGCCCAAAGCACCACACCCCCAGCACTCACCCACCAACAATCTCTACCTAGCAAAACTCACAGCCACATCTCACACCTTGCACACAATGACAGCTATTCAACTATGGCAAGCACAAGGGTCATTAGTTATTAGAATGAAAGTGATATGTGTGATATGTTTATGCATAAATTTATTAATGGAGTTTGCAATATTTTGTGGACTCTCTCATTTCACCTTTGTGCCCAGGAGGATGCTGTGATATGGCAAGATACAGGGATGGTATGATGGGCATGTGGTGAGCAAAAGGGATCTGGGGTTTAAGTCATCCTGGTGTGAGGCTGGTGGCAGCACCACTACTGGCCAAGTCCTGAAGGACATAGCTGCCAGACTGGGCCTGCGGCAGGTGGTGAGAGAACCAACACGAGGGAAAAACCTACCTGACCTCATTCTCACCAATCTACCTGTTGCAGATGCATCTGTCCATGACAGCATTGGTAGCAGTGACCACCACAGTCGTCATGGAAAAGAAGTCGGGTCTTCACACTGAGGACACCCTCCATTGTGTTGTGTGGCACTACCACTGTGCTAAATGGGATAGATTCAGAACAGGTCTAGCAGCTTAAAACTGAGCATACAGGAGGCACTGTAGGCCATCAGCAGCAGCAGAATTTTATTCCACTACAATCTGTAACCTCATAGCCTGGCATATCCCTCACTCTACCATTACCAGCAAGCCAGCGGACCAACCCTGGTTCAATGCGGAGTGCAGAAGAGCATGCCAGGAGCAGCGCTGGACGTACCTAAAAATGAGGTGCCATATCCAGTCGTGAATGGTGGTGGAAAATTAAACAACTAACAAGAGGAGGAGGCTCCATGAATATCCCCATCCTCATTGATGACGGAGCCCTGCATGCGAGTGCAAAAGACAAGGCTGAAGCATTTGCAACCATCTTCAGGCAGAAGTGCCAAGTGGATGATCCATATCAGCCTCCTCCTGAGGTCCCCACCATCACAGAAGCCTGTCTTCAGCCAATGCCATTCACTCCACATGATATCAAGAAAGGGCTGAGTGCACTGGATACAGCAAAGGCTATGGGCCCCGACAACATCCCGGCTGTCATGCTGAAGACTTGTGCTCCAGAACTAGCTGCACCTCTAGCCAAGCTGTTCTAGTACAGCTACAACACTGGCACCTATCCGACAATGTGGAAACTGCCTAGGTATGTCCTGTCCACAAAAGGCAGGACAAATCCAATCTGGCCAATTACCGCTCCATCAGTCTACACTGAAGCATCAGCAAAGTGATGGAAGGTGTCGTCAACAGTGCTATCAAATGGCACTTACTCACCAACAACCTGCTCACTGATGCCCAGTTTGGATTCTGCCAGGACCACTCAGCTCCAGACCTCATTACAGCCTTGGTCCAAACATGGACAAAAGAGCTGAATTGCAGAGGTGAGGTGAAAGTGACTGCACTTGACATCAAGGCAGCAGTTGATCAAGTGTGGCATCAAGGAGCCCTAGTAAAATTGAAGTCAATGGTAATCAGAGGAAAAACTCTCCACTGGCTGGAGTGATACACAGCACAAAGGAAGATGATTTTGGTTGTTGGAGGCAATCATCTCAACCCCAGGACATCGCTGCCGGGGGTCCTCAGGGTAGTGTCCTAGGCTGAACCATCTTCAGCTGCTTCATCAATGACCGTCCCTCCATCGTAAGGTCAGAGGTGTGGATGTTCGCTGATGAGTGCACAGTGTTCAGTTCCATTCACAACTCCTCAGATAATGAAGAGTCCATGCATATGCAGCAAGACCTGGACAACATTCAGGCTTGGGCTGATAAGTGGCAAGTAACATTCATAGAATTATAGAATGGTAACAGCACGAAGGTGGCCATTCGGCCCGTTGAGCCCATGTCGGCCCTCTGCAAGAGCACTTCAGCTAGTCCCACTCCCCCACCCTTTCCCCGTAGCCCTGCAAAAAAATTTCCGGCAGGAACTTATCCAATTCCCTTTTGAAAGCCATGATTGAATCTGCCTCCACCACCCTCTCAGGCAGTGCATTCCAGATTCTAACCACTCGCTGCGTAAAAAAGTTCTTCCTCATGTCGCCTTTGGTTCTTCTACCAATCACCTTAAATCTGTGTCATCTGGTTCTCGACCCTTCCACCAATGGGAACAGTTTCTCTCTATCTACTCTGTCTAGACCCCTCATGATTTTGAACACCTGTATCAAATCTCCTCTCACTCTTTTCTGCTCTAAGGAGAACAAGCCCAGCTTCTCCAGTCTATCCACGTAACTGAAGTCCCTCATTCCTGGAAACATTCTTGTAAATCTTTTCTGTACCCTCTCTAAGGTCTTCACAACCTTCCTAAAGTGCGGTGCCCAAAATTGGACACAACACTCCTGTTGAGGCTGAACCAGTGTTTTATAAAGGTTTATCATAACTTCCTTGCTTTTGTACTCTATGGGCTGGATTTTCATTGGGCCGTGGAGGCAGGATTGGAGGCATGTGGGGGGGTTAAAATCTCAAAATCAGGGGGCACGAACCCATCCCGCCCCCAACCCGCCTTCATGCCAGTTTCAAAGGAGGCGGATATTCGACCTGTGCTGGGACCCGCCTCCCTGAGGCGGGAAGGGGATTAGCGCCAATTAACTGCCTGTTAACAGATAGTTAACAGGCAGTTTTTAGCCTAATCCCTATTTTTATTGCTGAAGTGTGGGATTCCCGACGGCTCCAAACCACGCCAAGTTAGCCAGGCCGACCGTCGGGCTGAAGGGCTTGGAGGGTTCGAGATGTCCGGTGTTCAGGTGAGTGATGGGTGCATGAGTTCAAAGGTAAGTGTGTTTGGTGGGTGTAAAGTATTTAAATAAGTTTTACTTACATTTACTTACCTTTACAGCCTTCCTTCCTTCAGGTCTCGGGAGTCCCTCATCCCACCGGCACAGAAAACAGAATGGCCGCGAGCTGTCAAATGTTGCAGCATTCAGCTTTCTGTTCTGGAGAGATTTCTAAATCAGCCTGAGAGGAAGGAATTAACTTAGTGTACAGATTGTCAGTGTTTGACAGCTTCAAACAGCTGTCAAACGCTGATATTTCATCTGTCAAAAGCTTTTGACAGATGAAATGTCAATCTGTGATGTCACCTGTTGCCGGGTGGCCATTAATTGGCCTGCTGAGCCTGCTGGGTGGGCTCAACAAGGTCAATCAAGTGAAAATCACGTGGGTTGGCCACAACTCGATGGAGTGGGACTACAACCCCGAAAGTTGTAGTCCCGCCTCCTACACGCCTCCTCAATGAAAATCCAGCCCTATGCCTCTACTTATAAAGCCCAGGATTCCATATGCTTTTTTAACCATTTTCTCAACATGCCCTGCCACCTTCAATGACCTGTGCACATATATCCCCAGGTCTCTCTGTTCCTGCACGTTCTTTAGAATTGTACCCTTTAGTTTATATTGCCTCTCCTCGTTCTTCCTACCAAAATGTATCACTTCGCACTTTTCTGTGTTAAATTTCATCTGCGACATGTCCACCCATTCCACTAGCCTATCTATGTCCTCTTGTAGTCTATCACTATCTCCTCACTGTTCACTATACTTCCAAGTTTTGTATTTGCGCCACACAAGTGCCAGACAATGACTATCTCCAACAAGCTAGAGTCTAACCACCGCCCCTTGACATTCAACGGCATTACCATCACCGAATCCCCCACCATCAACATCCTGGGGAGTCACCATTGACCAGAAACTTAACTGGACCAGCTATATAAATACTGTGGCAAGAAGAGCAGGCCAGAGGCTAGGTATTCTGCAGCGAGTGTCTCACCTCCTGACTCCTCAAAGCCTTTCCATCATCTACAAGGCACAAGTAAGGAGTGTGATGGAATACCCTCCACTTGCCTGGATGAGTGCAGCTCCAACAACACTCAAGAAGTTCGACACCATCCAGGACAAAGCAGCCCACTTGATCGTCCCCCCATCCACCACCTTAAACATTCACTCTCTCCACCACCGGCGTACTATGGCTGCAGTGTGTACCATCTACAAGATACACTGCAGCAATTCGCCAAGGCTTCTTCGGTAGCACCTCCTAAACCCATGACCTCTACCACCTAGAAGGGCAAGGGCAGCAAGCGCATGGGAACACCATCACCTGCAAGTTTCCCTCCAATTTACACACCATCCTGACCTGGAAATATATCGCCGATCCTTCATCATCGCTGGGTCAAAATCCTGGAACCCCCTCCCTAACAACACTGTAGGAGTACCTTCACCACATGGACTGCAGCGGTTCAAGAATGCGGCTCACCAGCACCTTCTCAAGGGCAATTAGGGATGGACAATAAATGCTGGTCTTGTCAGCGACGCCCACATCCCAGGAATGAATTTTTAAAATGTTGCATCAAACACATATACAAGTTTTTAATACTTTGCTTGTCAATCTCCTGATATTTAGTCAAAAATACTCCAAAAAAAGTCAATATATTCTTAAAATATACGACAATACATAGAAATTGTAGCAGCGACAGAATATTATCAGAATTCCTGTCTGGATGCAATGCAATGTGAATTATGGTGGCTCACATGTATTAAGGAACACAAGAAATAGGATGGGAGTAATTATTAGTTGATAAATCTGGTGACCAACTGGAATCTTTTAAAGAAGATAATAAATGGATAACAAAGCATGTATAGATCCCTGAAAGGTGAAAGGAATATTGAACCATGATCTACAAATGTAGTTCATTCCAGTATTAAACAAGGGAAATAAGCTGATGCAAGGGTGAAGAATGGTGATGAGAATGAGGACTGAGAGCATTACAAAAAGCAATAAAAGGAAACCAGAAAAATAATGAGGAGGGGAAAGGGAGAGTAGGTGTGGCAAAAAATTACAGGTGGTAATAAGGGTGATAGCAAAGGTTTTTATGAAGACATCAAGAAAAAGAGAATTGTAAAAGAGGAGGTGAGCCTGTTAAAAAGCGATGTTGTTATGACAATAGCAGAAGGATAAAGAGATGGTAGAATGGCTAAATTAATATTTTGCTTCAGTTTTCAGTGAAGAAGTAGGGTACAGTAATAGAGGTACGATAGCAAAATACTGCAGATGTTGGAAATCCGAAATAACAACAGAAAATGCTGGAAAAACTCAGCAGGTCAGGCAACATCCGTGGAGAGAAATTTGAGTTGACGTTTCGGGTTGGACCCTTCTTCAAAACTGGAAAGAAAAGAAACTAGATCGAAACGTCAACTCAAATTTCTCTCCACGGATGTTGCCTGACCTGCTGAGTTTTTCCAGCATTTTCTACAGTAATAGAGGGCAAGGGAAGATTTGAGATGACCATTTTGGTGAGAAACCGTACAACAGTCGCTTGTTTAGTAGTGTATGCTGTTTGACGATGTCCAAAGCTTTAGCGATTTCCAAGTCAATGATAAATTAATCAGCAGCAATAGGATCACCAGTAGAATGGCCATGCAGAAAACTATACTGCAATCATGGATTTGGTCTGAAATTTCAGGTAAACATTTTATAAGTTAATGCATATTGGAATAGGAAACGTGAAACACCGAGGGGGCGATTTTAACCAGATAAACCAGACGGGTGGGCAGTTAAAATGCCCCGGGTTACTTACCTGATGGAAAGCTGCCCAGAATCCTCCCAACTACAATTTTGACTCAGGCCCGAGCAGGGACTTCACCGCGGCGTTCCCGCCAGGCTAAAGAGGGTCATGACCTGCTAAGAAGATTCACAGTCCAAACAGATACGTTTTTTAAATTTCCTTTGTGGATCCAGAAGGAGCAGGAACCTCATTCCCTACACCTACCTTAATACTGGCGGGCGGTCAAAGGACACCCAATTTTCTGTAGGCTGGCAGATGCTTCCCACTCATTTACTGCTCATTCCGGGTGGGAAATGGGCCAGCAGCATGTTACTGAGGCCCAGGAGTTAAAATAGCCGGTATCTTGCATTCTCTCCAGCAAGTACGTTTCATATTTGTCCCACCTCCTCGCCCATCCAGAGTGAAAATCGAACTCCTACTATTTCCAGGCAATGCTCCCATGGCTTGTGAAATCAGGCAAGGTCAGAAAAATACAAGTTGGCATAGCTGAATGCATTTCCAACCCCCCACCCACCTCACCCCACCCTAAATCAGTATCCTTTTTTATCAGCAATGGTTGGCAAAAGATTTGGATGTGATTATTTAAAACATCAAGTCAATATGAAACGGCAGTCAACAAGGCTAATCAATTTCTGGGATGCAAAATTCTTTATAGCACTTGATTAGAAGCTGAAATGTGTCAGCCTAACCCTGCTTAACTCATTGATAAGATTAAGTGAAATTTGGGGGGTTCTACCTTCAAAATGAGATCAATGCACTTGAGAGAGTGAAAGAGTAGTAAAATTGTCCTGGGACTCAGGGCTCTAACGTATCGGTAAACATTCACTACAACTGAATTTGTGTTTACAGGAAAAACAAGGATTAAAATGATGAGGGATTGAATAATAACAACTTAGCAGGTTATCAACTTGGATTATGTTGCAGAACCAGAGAACACGATGAACATTAAGAAGCAGTAAGCAAGATTATATTAGAAGAAAAACTTTTCCTAACAACAACGATATATTTGTTTTTGGAAGTCAAACAAAAGTAGGTAACTTTATATTGACTCCTTTAAAAAGACCTAGAATAGATCTCCATCCATTCATAATCATTGAGTGGAAAAATATTTTAGAAATATGTTTAATATGATTGAAGGACATGAATAGATGATACAGCTCTCTCTGGAATACAATAGCTCCTGTAACGATAGGACAATTAATTTGCCTTCTGTGGAATGTAGCAGTTTTAGTGGTGTTGGTTGTAAGGTTGGATTGATAACCTGGAAATTTGTTTTTGGAGTTAAGGAAGGTATTTCACAGTTACATCTTCCTTGAGGTTTTATTTTTGGTTGGTCCCCTCTTTGAAGAGGCTGAGCAAATTGGGAGTGGTCATGATCGGACAAATTGTACAAGGTCATTGGAAGGAATAGGCTGGATCGACTTAGAAACATGGAAGATAGGAGCAGAAGTAGGCCATTCGGCCCCTTGAGCCTGCTCTGCCATTCAATGCGATCATGGCTGATCATCCAAATTCAGTACCCTATCCCTGCTTTCTCCCCATATCCCTTGATCCCCTTAGCCTTAAGAAATATATCTAACTCCTTCTTGAATATATTTAATGAATTGGCCTCAACTGTCTTCTGTGGTAGAGAATTCCACAGGTTCACCACTCTCTGGGTGAAGAAATTCCTCCTCATCTCAGTCCTAAATGGCTTACCCCTATCCTTAGACTGTGACCCCTGGTTCTGGACTCCCCGCCATCAGGAACAGCCTTCCTGCATCTAGTCTGTCTAGTCCTGTTAGAATTTTATAAGTTTCAATGAGATCCCCTCTCATTCTTCTAAACTCCAGCGACTTAATAGATGTTTCTGTTTACAAACTTTCTAATGTCACAGAGACAAATGCATACTATGTGGGTTGTAAAGAAAATTTAGAACTTGAATGGCAAAGGCATTGGGGGAGAAATTGGGTATAGCTCCGTTTGGGGCGCTAGTTCTGGCGAAGCGCAAAGCCTAGCGCCAGTTGCGATTTAGCGCCATCTGGCGTGATATTGGGTTGCAGCACCCCTAAAGGTGATTGCGGCGCTAAATCAGGCGCTGCACGCTACTCTTAAGGTGCTAACCCGGCGGTGCAACCCAATTTCGCGGCGGTGGGGCGCAGCGAGGGTGCTGTCAATAATCACTTTCCCTGAGACACAGTGGCGCCGGCCAGCTCTTAAAGGGGCAGGTCAATTGGCATCACCAGACACACTCACTGCCTTGTAGGCCTTCAAAGCGGTGGGAGCCTACCTGTGGCGCACCAGCCTAGCAAGACAAGGAAAGGGTGAGGCAGAGGGCGGAATGACTCACTGATGGGGCATTGGATGCTTTGGTTGGCACAGTGGAATCAAGGCCAAGGAAGATGGTCGGAATGTGATTTATGTTTTGGACAGTCTCCCGGGTGTGAGAGGCAGTTGTGTGTCAGTGGATTAGTTTTGCTTTCTGTTGCCATAGCTTTCTGATGTTTGAAGGAACCACATTTTGTTTAATGAAACACTTTCTTCATTTACAATGGCCATGCCTGCTAGTTACATGCATCTTGCCCTTCACAGGCTTGGGGGTAGCAGACCAGTTCCATTCCTGTTTTTGGAATGGCAGCAAGCATTCCGTGAGAGGGGCCTAGAAGCTACTTCTGATCAGCCTCTGACGCGCAGCCTGAGAAGAGCTGCTCGCGTAGAAGTTCAGGCCAGCAGGCATCTTCTCAGCCACCGACAGAGATGTCCTGCACCTTATCTGAGGATGCAGATCTGGCTGAAGCAGCTGGCACAGCTCAGTCACCACCTCCTTTCTAAATCACAGCCTTCTGACACACTGCTCCTCCGGCATGTTCATGTAGGAAAACTGCTGTCGGAAAACCCTGCCAGCGTAAGATCTGCTGTGGCGACGTCTGTTGGCCCTCCTCCGTCTGGCCATGCCCACCCCCCTCTCCCAGCGTCTCAGTGCCCTTTCCAGATGATTCAGCAGCAGGACGTTCCCCTCCAATGCAGCCCCCATAATAAGTGCCCACAGGAAGGTTCCCCATTGTCAAGGCTCACCAACAGCAAGGTGATGGTCAGAAGGCTGAAGATCGTCTGCCTGCACTGGCTCAGTGGTCAAATGGCTCTCAGTGTGCAGCTCAGCAACTTTTTGTAGCTCTTGAGGAAGTTGTGCTCCAAAAATGGCTGCCGCTTTTAAACCACACCAGTCCCCTTTAAATAACGCTCCTCCAGCCCGAGAGCGACTTGGTAAGGTCCAGTTAAGCTGTCACTATTAGCGCCAGGAGCTACGGAGGGGGGCGCCACTGAATTTCCGGTCCGGGCGCCCAAAAGGCGTTGCACACTCAAATGACGTCGTCATAATCAGCCTGCGCCCATGAGCGGGCGCTAAGATTTAGTACCAGCGCTAAATGTATGCTCAATATGGGGCGAGGCGCTTGTGCCCGCCCGGAAATTGGCTAGCGCCCCACTTCTCGGCCTCTTTAGGCGTTAATCGGTGGCGCTAACAACCGAATTTCTCCCCCATTATATTATCTTGCCATTTTTAAAGTGCAGATTAATAAAATTGTACAAATTCAATAAATATTTGGAGGACACTGTGCAACAGACCCTGCAATATAAATTAAAAATATAGAACTTACATTCACGCCGTGCAAAAATTTACACATCATACTTCCTCAAACTACCAAGACTCTGAAAATCAAATACCATAGATGGCAAAACTGATCATGTAATGGTGAAAGAGGAGGTACTTTTCAAGTTGAATTGATTAGAAAGCATAAAGGTGGAAACAAAAAGAGACACAAGGGCCGGAATTTTTACCGTGGAGTCGGGTCGGGTGCGTGCGGGCTGCGTAGCGGGTCGGGGGTGATGTTCTGCTCAGCGTGTTCTTCAGGGCGACTTTCACTTAATGGCCCCACTTAAAGCAGTCATACGTGTTTCCCTGCCCAATTAAATAGAGCGGGTCCGATGACATCATCAATGACTCGTTTCCAGCACCGATATTTAAAGCAGCCTTGCACACAACTCATTTGAAGGTTGCTAGAGGAGGGAGGAGCCTGACAAACAAAGGCCACAGTACTCTTATAAAGTTGCAAGGATGGATAGCCAAAGGCAGAGGGCTGCACCATGATTTTCTGATGCATCCCTGCAGACTCTGGTGGAGGCAGTGAGAGCATGCAGGCAGGTCCTGTTCCCTGCTGATAGGCGAAGGAGACCTCCAAAAGGGACCAAAAGAACCTGGCTGGATACAGCAGAGGAGGTCAGCAGCAGGAATGTGGTGAGAAGGACCTGGATCCAGTGCAGGAAATGATTCAATGATCTCACGAGGTCAGGAAAGGTGAATGCAATGCCACACTCACCTTCATCCTGATATGCCTGTCAACACATCCCCATCACTCTGCCTTCCCAAGCCTACTCCTGCATATCATTCCTCACACCAACATAACTTGCACGTCCACCCATCCCTCTCTCTCTATGTACTTACTCACATCCCCATCTGACTAACCACCCCTGACACTCACCCTCATCCTAATACAATCATAGCAAGTAACACGACAGAAGGAGGCCATTTGGCATTGTCACACCACTCCCTCATAGTCACACTCTACAGATGTAACCCATCCATTCCTTACACTCATTCAATCACTCTCACTCAAACTTCTCTTCTTTCCCTTCTTGCAGGAGAAAAGAGCCCAGAACACAGGGGAGAGGCAGAGAACCGGAGGTGGCCCTCCAGTCTTCACCCAACTAACACCAGCAGAGGAGGGGACTCTGGAGATCTCAGGAGTTGGAGAGATGTTGGTGGTGGGAGACAGAGAGAGGGAGATATCCCAGCAACGTCGTGACAGAATCACATCTCATACAGCCACATGGCATACAGCAGTCATTCATATATGGTGACCGATGTCAGCAGCCAGTGAAATGTCATCATGTGCATAATGATAACGTTACCCATTCTTATTATAACACTTCTAATTCATCTCTTCATTCTCCCACAGGTCCATCAAATACCCCCCCACCCCCCACTCTCCAGCAGAAGAAGAAGATGGCTCCTCAGAGGAACCTCCAGCCTCTGAGGGTGCAGTGTCAGCAGACCCAAGCGCAGCCAGCACCAGCGCAGATACGCACACCTCGGTGGGTCCTGTGTGCCATAGACTAGAGTTGTCACCTGGTATCTCACAGTTCACAAGTGAGCAAGAGCAGATGGTGTTGACAGGGACAGCAGTGGAGACTCCTCGCCGGAGGGTGCAGGACGCTCCAAGCTCTGCTGAGCTGCATGCAGACGCTGAGCTTCGGGGGTCATCGAGAAAGAGGGTGATCTTGGAGGGGCAGCAACAACTGAAGGAGGCTCTGGCATCTTTTGCAACCGTGATATCTACAAATGTTCAGAGAATGGAGGAGTCCATCTCCAATATGAGCACCACCATCTCGTAGGCAATGGCGACGATGTGCTGTTACATGGAAAGGATGGCCAGCTGCATGGAGCAGCAAATGCGCCAGTCACATGAGCACATGCTAGCTGTGGACGACAGATGGCAGGCACTCATTGACCTCACCTCGGGGAGATATATAAAAATAGACTTGGGCGTTCATCGCCCCACTGCTGTGCAGCAAGGTACTCTCCAGCTCCTTGCTAGCAGGGAGGTGCGGCTGGCCCATGAGAGTGATGATGGTGAGAGGAGACATGGAAGTGGGGGCTCTTCTCAAAGTGCTCCCACTTCTCCCCCATTGCCTCCCCCTCAGTCTGAGCCCCACATGCTGCCTCGGATCCCGATGGTCAAGTTTGTCCCTGCACAGTCGCAGGAGGAGCAGACTTTGGCGGGGCCATCACAGGCTCCAAAACTCAGAGGACATCCACCAAAAGTGCCTAACCAGTCGCAGCAGGGAAGTGAGCAGGCTGCATCTACCTCTGCTGAAGCCACAGGGGTTGCACCTCGTATAAACACATGGAGAAAAAAAATGACACAAAAGTAGATGCACACGGGTGTATGAAAAAATGTTAGTGTTAAGTTTCAGTTATTTTAATGACACATATAAATGTATTTCTTTGCACCACTTTCCAGTCTTGTCCATTTTTGCCTGCTACCTTGGAAGTGGCTTTGTCACTTGGAGTGAATGGTCCTGCATTGGACTAATCAGCCACCTGCGAGCTCATTTTTAATGTGGAAGCAAGTCATCCGCAATTCCGAGGCACGGCCTAAGAAGAAGAAGATTACTAACCTCGAGCACTGGGGGTTAGGGTGAGAGGAATGTCTTGGTCATTGCAGGGATGCTTTTTGGTGTTGTTGCGGGGGATAGTACAGCATGTGGCAGGCATGTGGCTGCATTAGAGCAAGTTAAGAAAATCTGATGAGGCAAGCCTGGGCCTCTCGGGCAGCAATGTGCACCACTGATGGTCACATCTCCACCTCAGGTTCCTCCTCCTCCTTATCCTCCACCTGTTCCTCTTCCTCCTCCTCTGAAGAGGCTGTGAGCTCTGCGCCTTGCTCCTCCTGCAGCTCCAATCCTCGCTGCTGCGCTCTGTTGTGCAGTGTGCAGCAGACGACGATCATTCTGGAGCCCCTAGTTGGTGAAGGGCTCCTCCAGATCTGTCAAGGTATCTGAAGCACATTTTCAGCATGCCTATTGCTTGCTCTGTGACACATCTGGTGGAGATGTGGCTCTCATTATAATGCTCCTCGGCCTCAATACTTGGCGTCATCAAGGGTGTCATGAGTCAAGTCTACAGTGGATAGCCTTTGTCTCCAAGCAGCCAGTCGGTAAGTCTGTTTGGAGGTGTGAAGAGCTGAGGTAGGATGGACTGGCGCAGAATGAAAGTCATGACAGCTGCCAGGGAATCTGGCGTACACATGCATAATCATCTTTTTATGGTTGCAGACGAACTGCACATTGAGGGAGTGGAAGCCCATGTGGTTCACAAACATGATGGGGTGCCCTGATGGCCACATGTGTGCAGTTGATGATGCCCTGCACCCGTGGGAAGTCAACCAGGGCCGCAAAGCTGAGAGCCTGCTCAGTAACACTGGCCTCGTCAGTGACAAAGTTAATATAATTGGCTGACTTGTGAAACATGGCATCGGTGACCTGGGTGATGCATCTGTGGGTGGCTGACTGCGAGATCCCACAAATGTCTGCTGCAGATCCCAGGAAGGAGCCTGAGGTGAAGAAGTTGAGGCGGTGGTGACTTTGACAGCAACTGGTAAGTAGTGTCCACCAGGACCGCTGGGCAGCAGATCTTGTTCCAGCAAGCTGCAAATGTCTGCGACGACCTAGCATGATAGCCTGAGCCTCCTGAAGCACTGCTGCTCAGTCATGTTTTGGAAGCTCATCCTCTGCCTCTATACCCTGTGTTGGGGGTATCACCTCCAGTGCGCTGCAGCCCTGTTGTGCCCCCCTCTCTCCTGTGCAGCCTCAGGTCGTTGAAGAGAAGGCTGCTGTTGTGGTTGTTGCTGCTGCTGCTGGTGTGGCTTGTGATGTTGGTGTTGGGGCTCATCTTGGTCCGATTCTGAGGACCAAGATGAGACAGTATAAGCAGCACCTATGCTGATGTAGTAGATGGCAGGTATCGTGGAGATCAGAGGGCCAGTCCTTCAATGTTGTGATAGTGAATAGCAATGTGGTGAGAGTGGCTTCCGAGGTTGCAGAAATGACCTGCAAACTGCTGACACCTAAATCTGTGGACAAAATGGAGTCAGCAAGAGCCTGTCCATGAGGCAAGTAATGAGGTGTAATATTGGAGTATTTATGTGCTTTTCCCAGCTGTCAATGAATGAACTCGCCAATGGCCACTGAGCTTCCGCCTCCCCTTCACAGGCGAGGTACCCAAGCTCCGTGAATCCCATGCTCCTGCAGTAAAAGTCAAAAGCTGGCATTAAAAACCCTTTTATGGGTCTCTGAACGAGCATTTAATGACTTCAATGAGGTCGCCTGCCTCTGCCGATCGGGTCCGTGTTGCACCTTCAAAGCCACCTGAGTTAAATGAGCGAGGTGGTGGGATATCAGTGGGTTCCCAAAGCGCTCGCAATTTATGGGATTGTCACTGCCGACCAGTTTCCCAAACCCGCACGCTTGGCAACGGTAAAATTCTGGCCAAGCATATACTTAACTCTAACCTACTTTGCCTGATGCAGTCTCACTGTCATCCCTTTAAAAGTTTGCTTCCCCCAGCAACCCCACTCCCTTTTCCTGTCGAGCTCTTTTGACCAGATTATTCCTTTTTGATTTCTTTTTCTTTTTTCCCTGTTTTCTTCCAACTCGATTAATTTCTCTTATATTATAAACAGACTGGAATGTCAGGAAAATAAATAAAAACATGCACCTCACCCCATCATTAAGGTCCCCTTTCAATATCCACACTGACCAATTTCAATATTCTTTCTAACCCTGCACAAATCCACACCACTGCTCTGTCTGGAGTTAAGGATCTATGCATACTCCATCAGAGTCACCATTCACTACGTTTGGACTCAGTCTGCTTCATTAATTATCACCTTAAGCATGATGTTATTGCTCCTCACATTAAGCTTATCTTGTTGCTTTGTTCCTTATGGGGATATAATCACAGATTCTCCTTGATTGCACAAAACGTCTCTCTAGATTCACTTCACCAAATTATCCATTAATTAAAAGAACTTGCTCCGTGGTCCTTTTATCTTTAGTTCAATGAGAACAGTTTAGGCTCATTAACACCATTTCAAAGCTCTATAATCTAAAATTTGGAAACTATCGTTGTTATCTTTTTCACTACCTCTGTATATCAGTCATATCTTGCGTCATTGTGTAAAAACACTGCCAGGTGTTCTGCAAGGCACTGCCATGCTGACACCTCTTCTTTAACACTCATTCTATCCATCATGATCATTCTTGATAACAGAAATTTCCAAATAAACAAAATCCTCAACAAACCAGCAACACCCTTGCTCTTTGGCTATAAATATCTGCACACGAACTAAGTGACTCAATCCACTCAAAATTATAAGTATAATAAAATTTAAATATTTCAAAATAACAGGGGTGTCCAAGTTAGTTTACTCTTTATCAGACTGATTGTCTCCTGAAGCAAAAATTCTAAATGGAAAGAGTGTAACATGCTGATTGAAGGGGCTGAAATGCCAACATGGTTTTTTTTCTACTTACTCTTTTAACTAAGTTCATGTATAATTTATTTTATTCTTATTTTTTTTCTTCTACTCCCCCACCTATATTTTCACCCAAGCTGATCTTTATGCTATCATTTTCTACCAGGACTTAAAACTGGCTTTGGAATACAAAGCATATGATAATGGTAAATTAAATAAGCTTTCTTGGGGTGGAGTCCTACTGTGCTGGATCCCCTACTTTATGCTCTTCTGAAATGATATGGAGAACAAGACCTACAGTAATATTATAAAATTCACTGATGATGCTAGATTTTTGTTAGGTAAGGGTATTAAGGGTAAGGGTATTAAAGGATATGGAAGCAAGGCGGGTAAATGGAGTTGAGATACAGCTCAGCCATGACCTAATTGAATGGCATGGCAGGCTCAAGGGGCTGAGTGGCCTATTCCTGTTCCTATGTTCCTACGTTCCTATGTACTGTATGGCCAGATGATTAGCATAAGGAAGGGTTATAGTATTCAAAACTTCTGGACTAATTAAGCAAATGAGCTAAGGAATGGAAGAAGGAATTTAGTTTGGATAAATATGAAGTAATGCACGTTGAAAATTTTAAAATAAATCTGTCCATAATGAAAGGGTGCCATCTTAGACACAATGAAAAGATGTTAATTTGCAAAGGTGCCAAAAAAAAGAGAATGGGGATATTTACTGATCACTCAATGAAAGTTTACAGTCAATGTGAAGCTGTTAATAAAGCATTCCAAGAATAGGGATTCATCTTTAGGACATTTGATGTAAAAATTGAACAGGTTATCTCAACCGTGTATGGGTCACTTGTAAGGTCTTGTTTAGAATTGTACACATTATCTTCAAAAAGCCATTGATGGATTATAAAGCGTTCAGGGAAGAACAACAAGAATTATTAATATTAACAGAAAATGCTGGAAACACTCAGCAGGTCAGGCAGCATCGAGGAGAGAGAAACAGAGTCAATGTTTCGAGACGGGGACCGTTCGTCAGAAATGTTGCTATTGAACAAGAGTTATTGTTGGACTTAATGCTTTAAGTTAAGAAGAAAGACTCATAGAGGTGAACATTTTCTCATAGGAGGAAAGAACAGTTGACAGGGCATGTGGCCGAGGTCTTCAAAATGTCAAGAGTCATAAATAATAAACCTGTGGAAAAAAAATTCTAAATTGTACTAAAAGCCCACTTACCTGTAAAACTAAGTACTTACGTCTGGTTTTTCCACGCGTAAAAACCGGAGGCCTTTACACTCAGGCAACTCTGGAAAAAAAAAGGAATTTCACTGCGCACGCACTGCCTGTGCAGTCGCACGCGTTCTGCCTCTTAACCCCTTGGGTCAGAGGACAGGAAATGCCGGTTTTCAGCGCATGCGCTGTGCATGCTGAAAACCGGCAATTCCTCCGGTCACACGCGTGAGTACCCCGTCCGTACTCACGCGTTGTGACAGGAATTACTGGGCCATTATCTTCTCTTCATTGATGACACTAACCTTAACAGAATAATTGACTCCAGATCTAAAGAAGACAACAGTGAGTAAAAACACTGTAGAACCGATTTCATGGGTGGGCAAGTGGCCATTCTTTATCTGTGAAACTAGAATGAGGGCGTCAGCTGGCTATTTTTCAGTGGGCGACTTCACAGTTGAGTTTGGTTCTATCTTCAACAGACATCCTCACATTTTACAGCAAGGGTCACAGAATAGTAATCAGAAGTGGAAGTTAACGATTGATTTTTGCTTTCCACCCACCACCACCCCCCACCCCCCACAACCGACCCATCCCCTCTAATCTAGAAGCACTGAAGCCAATTGTAGCGTCTCGACCACCAACCCAGTGGAGATGACTTAACTCAACACTAACTACAGACTGATCCTGAGCCCACTCTAATCTGCATGGCTCAGTACACACCAGGCAACACGTTTACATTCAGAAGAGTCTCAGAGGCTACGTGGTAAATGAGCAGTAACACGTTTTGTTATAACAGAATTTTTCTAAATGCTCATTGATACATTACTTTAACCAATTAGCCTATGAGCTATTTCTGCTATATCACGCTACTAATTGAAAGTGGTTGAGTAGGTAGAATATTGATGTTTCGAACAATTAGCCCTTCCTGTGGCATAAGTCTTTAAAGTGCTTTTGCCACCTAAAAATACATAGAACGGCTAACTTTTCAAAGATAAATCTTTCCTTCTCTTGTTGATTTTACTAGTCTAAATTGAAAGAGCAGGAATGCATCATTTCTTCTGCATTCCAACAAAAGGGTTACTCTTTGTGGGTGGAAATAACATCTTCCACCTTCTTTTAACGATTGGATCTATCTAGCAGTGGAGGCGGAAGGTGCAGATAGGTTTGCTTTAGGAAGCTAGATGTCATGAATTCCTAATATATCTTACCTAAGCAATAAGTTGGCAGCGTCACTGACTTTATTAGTATAATTTGGGGGTGGATTCTCTTTATGCCAGTTAGTGTTATTTTCTTGCTAAATAATTGAAGTTGAATGTATTGCAAAATCTGGTTAATTGATGTCTGCATTGGTAGTCTTGTGTGTGTTTATATTCAGAGCAGCTTAAATTTTAAAAGAATTATAGAAGATGGAAAATAGTCTCAGAGTAACCTGAAGTTTGCCTGTATACCAGTGCCTACACTTCATAATGGTTGTAAAGTGCTTTGGGATGCCTGAGGACATGAAATTAGTTAAATAAATGCTTATCTTTCTTCTTTATTCACAGTCATAAATAAAAACCAAATATTGCGATGTCTTAAACTGGAAGAAGTGTAAACTAAATTATATTTGTTGACTTACAAATGACAAATTCAAGCACAGTGAAGTTGGGAATGAAGCAATTAATTAATAGGAGAACAAGAGAATATACCAGTCACTGAATTACCATGAGTAATTACCAACAAGTTCATAGTCAGTGCCAGGATGCTGAACCAGCACTGGCGCAAGAGGTTCTTGAAAACCTCACCTCACTTCAGCTGAAGTAATCCCCCTTGCCAATATGACCGTAGGCAATACCACATTCACTATGCATTTCTTATTGAATTACTATTACACACTGGTGCTATCCATGTATACCATTTCACTTACACTTCAAAGTCCACCCTGCCTCCGAGCATCCAGCTGCGCCATTGCGGCACTGGGCCCCCACCCCAAGAGAATGTAATGGATCCCCCCACCCCAGACCTACCTCCTTTCAACCCAGAGGTCGGCTGGGCCACCCGATATTTCAGCAGCCCGGTATCGGTGGGCTGCCCCTGGGCGCTCCTTTTCTGCCTGCAGCCTGCCAGCCCTATAACAAGACCCAGCCCTCAAAATGGACTGGGCCTCTTGTTGAAAATGTCAAGTGGCCGGTGTGTGCGGGCCGGCTGAGCACAAAACTCACAGATAAAATCTACTCCAATGATGTTGAAAAGTTAGTGGTTTCTTTTCAATTTTATTCCCATCACAAGTGTATTGACAAAGGCACTGTTTCAGGCAAAGAATCCTCTGCTCAATTGAAGCTGGCCTTCTACTCATGCACAGTCGAAAAAAACTCCAGTTAATTCACAGTATGAGATTCTCACAGGAGACGATACTTTTTAAAAATGTGCAGGCAAAATTTGGTTGGTTAGCGCCTCCTGTTAGCGGCTGGTGGGGCGTTAATGGGACACGAATGAAGAGCGCCGGGGCAAGGCGAATCCAGCACCACACGCCAAATCCAGTCGCCCCTTAGTGCCGCCGTTAAAAGTTAGCACCTGGGGCTTTAGCGCCAAGCAGATCATGACGTCAGTGTGCGTGCAACACTCACTGAGCACCCAATCTGCCAAATTGATTATCGGCCCCTGCCTTAGCGCCTCGTCCCGACAATGACAGAAAGAGGAGGCTTGAAGCAGGCAGATGGCGGCTCTAGGGGTGCTATTTAAGGGGATCAGTCGCAGCTGTCAGGTTAGTGCTGTTTCACTGCTTCCTTGTCAGTTTGCAATTGTGCGAGAGTTTAATTCAGTCATTTAAAGGTTCTTTAGTATCAGGAGTGTTGTGGCTACTAAAAATTTGTTACATTTATTCTGACAAAATTTCAAAGTGCGACACATCGTTACATTAATGGGGGCTGTATTGGCAGTTGACCTCGCCCTCCAGGATCTATGGCGGAGGGAGCGCAGACATCGAGAAAGATTGCAAGATGTGGCCAGAGGGAGGAGGAGGGCCATCGGGGCTCTCAACAGAAGGCCTTACTCTCTGAGGGTATTCTGAGAGCACTTCTCCTATCTCCAATTAAGCGAGGAGCAGTGCATTAGAAGGCTTTGCTTCAGCAAGGATGTGGTCACAGAACTCTCACACCTCCTGCAACCAGACCTCCAGCCTCATATCAGGGTGACCACGGCTCTCTCAGTGGCAGTCAAGGTCACATCACCCTCAATTTCTTCGCCAGCGGATCCTTCCAGTCTACAGCAGGAGATATAGCTAACATCTTGCAGTTCACCATCCATCGCTGCATCTGGGAGGTCACAGAGGCTCTCTACAGTAGGAGAAGGGACTACATTTCCTTCTTCATCAGAGAGAAGCAGGATGAACGTGCGTGTGTCTTTGCCAGGATAGCGAGCTTCCCCATGTTGCAGGGTGCCATTGAGTGCACCCACGTGGCTTTGCAGGCACCCCATAACAATCCCGAGGTATTCCCTAACCGCAAAGGCTACCTCTGGCTTAATGTGCAGTTGGTGGGCGACGACAGACAGCAAATCCTCAATGTCAATGCCCGCTATCCTGGCAGCAGCCACGATGCCTTCATCCGGTGCCAGACCGGTGTACCAGCACTCTTCCAGCCTCCACATTAAGCTCGCAGTTGTCTGGTCAGAGACAAAGGCTATCCGCTCTCCACCTGGCTCATGACTCCCCTTCGCAACCCCAGTACTCCGGCTCAGCAATCATATAATGAGAGCTATGCTGCCACCAGGAACATCATCGAGCAGACCATCAGGGTGCTCAAGCAATGGTTCTGCTGCCTTGACCACTCGGGAGGAGCCCTCCAGTACTCGCTGGAGTGGGTGTCTCATTTCGTCGTGGTGTGTTGCATGCTCAACAACTTGGCCATCATGCGGGCCCAGCCCTTGCCACCAGGGAATGCAGGACCACCTAAGGAGGAGGAAGAGGGAGAAGAGGAGGAGGACGAGGATGAGGAGGAAGAGGAAGATGAGGAGGAGGAGGAAGAGGAACGGGAGCGAGGGAGGAGGCAGCCACTCAGTCGGCCTTCTGGAAGGGCGGTCCGTGACCGTCTCATCAGACTGTGGTTCCAATAAATTAAACCCCAGAGCTCCGTTGCTCAACACATCCCTATCGCAGGCCATATCACAGCACAAAGTTGAAATGAGAGACACCACAAAATCATCCAAAGCCAATTCATAAATTCATCAATAATCAGTGAGCATATATTTACAACAACAATGTTAGCTATTCACCTTTGTGCAATCCCCTCATGCCCCTCGTTCCTACTCTAGTGCTCCTACGAAGTGTTGGCCCAGTGACTGCAGTACGGCAGGTGTCCATGCGGGAGACTTCAGATGGCTTTGCAGGATGCCCTCGACCAGCTCTGTACCTGGAGGGCCCGGCTGTAGACTGCACCACCTCAGCATGAGCGGCAGAAGTCTGGGCTGGCTGGCTGACAGGCAGCAACAAGGTCAATGGTGGAGTGCCAGTGGTGGGAGCAGGAATGCTGTCATCCTGAGAGAGGACAGCAGCTTCTTGCTCCACTGACCCAATGGCACTCCCCCGGGGCAGCACCTCAGCATCACTACCAATCTGTTGGAGCACAGATTGCTGGCTTGCTGCGGCACCGTGAGATCCCCGGTGGACAGTGGTCAGACCAGCCACAATGGCAGCTGTCAGAACTTGCATTGCATCAAGCTGAGACTGCATAAGAGCACTCTGAGAATGGATGGCACCAAGCACAGACTGCATTACAGCACTAAATGTTGTGTGGCTTCTGCCTGTGCTGCAATGGAAGCTGCGACATCGCCCATCATGCGGCATGAGGTCTGGGTCGCCACGGTCTCTCTGGGAGTCCACCATCCTTTGCAGACTGCAAATGATGGGCTCCATGGTGTGCACAGAGCCTTGTGCAATGTTGGAGGTGGACTCCTCCATGCTCCTTGCCATTGCCGAGAGGCTCTCGGGCATCCTTGCCATTGCAGCTATCATCTCCGTGTGCATGCCCATCACCCTTCTTCTAAAGGCCTCTCCATCGAGTCTTCATCTGAGTCCCGTGCAGCAGAACTTGCATGCAAACTCGCCCTCCGCCTACCCTTTCCCCCTGGCCTTGCTGCAGCCCGCTTGTCCCCGGTGCAGATCCCGCTACTATACTAGCCTCTAAAGAATGCACAGTGCCAGTGTCTGAGCTGGTGCCTGTGGGTGTGACATGCAGTGACGCGGTGTGTTCTTCGTCCTCCTCTTCTCCCGCCTCGCTCTCTACTGTGCCCTCAGGGACAGGGTGCTCAGCTGCTTGCTCATTATCTGAAAGCATAAAGGCACAAAAGTCGGGTTAAGGTGAGGGGAGGGGGGCAGGAAGGGAGAAAGGCATGCATACATAAGAGCATAAGAACATAAGAAATAGGAGCAGGAGTAGGCCATACGGCCCCTTGGGCCTGCTCCGCCATTCAATAGGATCATGGCTGATCTGAATCTAGACTCACATCCACTTCCCTGCCCTCTCCCCGTAACCCCTAATTCCCTTATCTGCTAGGAAAATGTCTATCTCCATTTTAAATTTATTTAATGTTGCAGCTTCCACAGCTCTCTGGGGTAGCAAATTCCATAGATTTACTACCCTCTGAGTGAAGAAGTTTCTCCTCATCTCAGTTTTGAAAGGGCAGCCCCTTATTCTAAGATTATGCCCCCTAGTTCTAGTCTCACCCATCAGTGGAAACATCCTCCCCGCATCCACCCGATCAAGCCCCCTCGCAATCTTATATGTTTCGATAAGATCGCCTCTCATTCTTCTGAACTCCAATGAGTAGAGGCCCAACCTACTCAACCTTTTCTCATACGTCAACCCCCTCATCTCTGGAATCAACCGAGTGAACCTTCTCTGAACTGCCTCGAGAGCAAGTATATCTTTTCTTAAATATGGAAACCAAAACTGCACGCAGTATTCCAGGTGTGGCCTCACCAATACCCTGTATAACTGCAGCAAGACTTCCCTGTTTTTATACTCCATCCCCCTTGCAATAAAAGCCAAGATTCCATTGGCCTTCCTGATCACCTGCTGCACCTGCATACTAACTTTTTGTGTTTCATGCACCAGGACCCCCAGATCCCTTTGTACTGTAGCACTTTGCAGTTTCTCTTCATTTAGATAATAACTTGCTCTTTGATTTTTTCTGCCAAAGTGCATAACCTCACACTTTCCAACATTATATTGCATCTGCCAAATCTCTGCACACTCACTTAGCCTGTCTATGTCTTTTTGCAGGTTTTTTATGTCCTCCTCACTCACTGCTTTCCCTCCCATCTTTGTATCGTCGGCAAACTTGGATATGTTGCACTCGGTCCCTTCCTCCAAATCGTTAATATAGATTGTAAAGTGTTGGGGTCCCAGCACTGACCCCTGCGGAACACCACTAGTTACTGATTGCCAGCCCGAGAATGAACCATTTATCCCAACTCTTTGTTTTCTGTTAGATAGCCAATCTTCCACCCATGCCAGTATATTACCCCCAATCCCGTGATTTTTTATCCTGATCAGTAATCTTTTGTGTGGAACCTTGTCAAATGCCTTTTGGAAGTCCAAATACACTACATCCACTGGTTCCCCTTTATCCACCCTGTATGTTACATCCTCAAAGAATTCGAGCAAATTTGTCAAACATGACTTCCCCTTTGTAAAACCATGCTGACTCTGTCCTATTAAATTATGTTTATCCAAATGCTCTGTTACTGTTTCCTTAATAATGGACTCCAACATTTTGCCAACCACAGATGTTAGGCTAACTGGTCTATAGTTTCCAGCTTTTTGTCTACTTCCCTTCTTAAATAAGGGTGTTACATTAGCAGTTTTCCAATCTGCCGGGACCTTTCCTGAGTCCAGGGAGTTCTGGAAAATGATCACCAATGCATCCACAACCCCTACCGCCACTTCTCTCAAGACCCTAGGATGTAGGCCATCAGGTCCGGGGGATTTATCCACCTTAAGTCCCATTATTTTACTGAGTACCATCTCCTTAGTGATTTTAATCATGTTTAGCTCCCCCCCCCCCCCCCCATTGCCCCCTGTTTGTCCAGTGTTGGGATATTTTTAGTGTCCTCTACTGTAAAGACTGATACAAAATATTTGTTCAGCGTCTTTGCCATCTCCATGTTCCCCACCACTAGTTTCCCGGTCCCATCCTCTAAGGGACCAACGTTCACTTTAGCCACCCTTTTTCTTTTTATATAGCTGTAGAAACTCTTGCTATCTGTTTTTATAATTTATGCTAGTTTGCTTTCATAATCTATCTTCCCTTTCTTAATTAATGTTTTAGTTATTGTTTGCTGGCTTTTAAATGCTTCCCAATCTTCTATCCTCCCACTAGATTTGGCTAATTTATATGCCCTTGTTTTCAGTCGAATACTATCCTTTATTACTTTACTAAGCCATGGATGGCTGTCTTTTCTTTTACTCCCCTTTTTCCTCAGTGGAATATATTTATCTTGAAAGATGTGAAATATCTCCTTGAATGTAGACCACTGCTCTTGTACCGTCTTACACTTTAATCTGTTTTCCCAGTCCACTTTAGTCAATTCTACTCTCATACCTTCATAGTCTCCTTTATTTAAGCTTAGTACACTGGTTTGAGATCCAACTCTCTCACCCTCAAACTTAATTTGGAATTCAACCATATTATGGTCACTCATTCCAAGGGGATCCTTTACTAGGACATTTTTTATTAATCCTGTCTCATTACACAGGACCAGATCTAAGATTGCCTGCCCCCTGGTTAGTTCAGTTACATACTGCTCAAGGAACCCATCCCTAATACACTCTATGAACTCTTCCTCAATGCTGCCATACCCAATTTGATTAGTCCAGTCAATATGAAAGTTAAAATCCCTCATGATTATAGCTGTTCCCTTATTACAAGCCCCAACTATTTCCTGATTTATACTCCGAACAACAGACTTGCAACTGTTAGGAGGCCTATAGACTACGCCCACTAGTGACTTTTTCCCCTTATTATTCCTTATCTCCACCCAAACTGTTAGCTGGAAAGTGGGAAAGGCTTGTGGAGTGAGGGGGAAGTGGGATGTGAGAAGGAGTAGGGATGAACATACCGTTGTTGTCCCCAAGGGGGTCAATATCGCCAGTGGCCACGGCGCCCACCACCTGGTGCCCAATGATTTCCAGCACTCTTTCCTCCAGCTGAGAAAGTGGTTGGGTGTCAGGTTGTCCCCTGCCTGTGCGCTCCTGCTCCCTCCTCCCCCACCTTGGCCTGCAAGAGAAAGGAAAGTGTGTGAGTGAGTGTGGAGCTATGCGTTTGGGAGATGTACCTGCCATAGTTGAATAGCTGTCATTGTGTGCAAGGTGTGAGATGTGGGTGTGAGTGTTGGTAGGTGAGATTGTTGGTGGGTGAGTGCTTGGGGTGTGGTGCTTTGGGCAGTGTGTGCAGATTGTGGTTCAGACAGTGGTATGTAGCATTTGTTGAGGCATTGACTTACCCTTACCACTCAAGTGAGGTCGTTAAATTTCTTCCTGCATTGTGTGTAGGTCCTGGGATCCACAGTGCTGCCCGAGACCTGCTGGGCTACCTCCCTCTACATGGCGCGGAAGACTTGTGGCGAGGGCCTCCTGCCACTTAGAGCTGGGTAGAGCACCATCTTCCGTCTCTCCACAGCAAAGACCAAGGCCTCCAATGCCTGGTCGCAGAATCTGCGAGCTCTCTCCCTGGGCCGTTGATCTGCCATAATGACAGCTCCTTCAGTGGTCCAGTTCCTTCTCCTTGGCCTTCTGCTGCTTGCTGAGACAGCTGCAGAACCAGCAATGCTGAGAATGAGGTTCTGCAGGAAGATTGAAGCTCCCCTTTAAGAACTGGAAAGAGCCTGTGGCAATGTTGAATGGCGATTAGACTGCACCTGAATTTGCTTAGTGCTTTGAGTCTAACGCCACTGAGCTAGGTCATTAGCACTTGATTTAGCGCTCCCATCTTTTCCTTGAGCGATGACACTGAATTTTGCGTGCAGCAAGATTCATAATCTCAAACTTTTCTGCCCCTGTGGTTTTTTAAGTTCTGGCCAATACTGTTTCACAGTCTTGAACCATGGTTGGTCCCCTGGCTTGATGGTAATGGTAGAGTGAGGGTTTGCTGGGCCATGAGGTTACAGATTATGGTGGAATACAATTCTGCTGCTGCTGATGGCCCACAGTGCCTCCTGGATGCCCAGTTTTGAGCTGCTAGATCTGTTCTGAATCTATCCCATTTAGCACAGTGGTAGTGCCACAAAACATGATGGAGGGTGTCCTCAGTGTGAAGACGGGAGTTGGTCTCCACAAGGACTGTGCAGTGGTCACTCTTACCAATGCTGTCATGGACAGATACATCTGCGACAGGTAGATTGGTGAGGACGAGGTCAAATAAGTTTTTCCCTTGTGTTGGTTCTCTCACCATCTGCCGCAGGCCTAGTCTGGCAGCTATGTCCTTCAGGATTCGGCCAGTTCGGTCAGTATTGGTGCTACCGAACCATTCTTGGTGATGGATATTGAAGTCTCACACCCAGAGTACATTCTGTGCCCTTGCTACCCTCGGTGCTTCTTCCAAGTGGCGTTCAACATGGAGGAATACTGATTTATCAGCTGAGGGACGGTGGTAGGTGGTAATCCGCAGAATGTTTCCTTGCCCATGTATGACCTGATTCTATGAGACTTCATGGGGCCCAGAGTCAATGTTAAGGACTCCAAGGGCCACTTCCTCCTGACTGTGTACGACAGTGCCGCCACCACTGGTGGGTCTGTCCTGGCAATGGGGCAAGACATACCCAGGGATAGTATGTTGGTTGGAAGGTATGATTCTGTGAGTGTGACTATGTCAGGCTGTTGCTTGACTAGTTTGTGGGACAGCTCTCCCGATTTTGGCACAAGTCTCCAGATGTTAGTGAGGAGGACTTTGCAGGGTTGACTGGGCTGGGTGTGCTGTTGCCGTGTTCGGATTCAATGCCTCGGTCAATGCTGGGTGGTCCGTCCGGTTTTATTCTTATTGCTTTTCCTAGTGGTTTGATACAACTGTGTGGCTTGCTAGGCCATTTCAGGGGGCAGTTAAGAGTCAACAACATTGCTGTGGGTCTGGAGTCACATATAGGCTAGACTGGGTAAGGACAGCAGATTTCCTTCCATACAGGACATTAGTGAACCAGATGGGTTTTTACAGCAATCCGGTAGTTTCATGGTCACCATTACTGATTTATTAATGTCAATGCAAGCAAGCTATGCTAAACATTTATAAATCACTAGTCAGGCCTTAACTGAAGTATTGTGTCCAATTCTGGGCACCACACTTTAGGAAGGATGTCAAGGCCTTAGAGAGGGTACAGAAGAGATTTATTAGAATGGTACCAAGTGATGAGGGACTTCAGTTATGTGGAGAGACTGGAGAAGCTGGGGTTGTTCTACTTAAAGCAAAGAAGTTTAAGTGGAGATTTAATAGAGGTGTTTAAAATCATGAAGGGTTTTGATATGTTTTCATGGGCAAAAGGATCGAGGTTACAGATTTAAGGTAATCGGCAAAAGAACTAGAGGCAAGATGAGGAGAATATTCTTTACAGAATTGTTGTGCTCTGGAATGCACTGGCTGAAAGGATGGTGGAAGCAGATTCAGTAGTAACTTTCGAAAGGGAATTTGATAAATACTTGAAGAGGAAACATTTGCAGGGCTACGGGGAAAGGGCAGGGGAGTGGGACTAATTGGATAGCTTTTTCAACGTGCCGGCACAGGCACGATGGGCTGAATGGCCTCCTTCTGTGCTGTACCATTCTAAAATTTATAAAATAGGTACTGTAAATTTGTTTGTTAATTTGTATGATTTTCTAGTACAAAAAAGCAAGAGAAACAGCATACATCATAGTTAAGTCTTAATTAATGTGTATTCAAATTACAGAAACATATTCAACGTGTATAATCTTGTCATGCCACTGACCATTTGGAAGCCAGTGCTCTAAGGAGGGCTGTGTTTTAAGTGAGGCTAGAGAAAAGAGAGAGAGAAATACTCCTTACGTGAGTGGGTGTGTGTGTACAAATCATTCCATAGATTTCCAGAAAGGCCCACAGTACTTGTTATATTCATTCCACCTACCTCTGAATTTATAACTAAGCCTCTTGTGCCTGCAGCTTCACGGATATCCTTCCAGCAACTGTTCACCCTCAACCGTGGTGGATTTTTTCAGTTCTTAATAATGATCATTCCTGCTGGGTTACTGCTACGATGCAGTACCCTTACATTATTGCAACCCAAAATTTCATGGGAATGAACAGACTTTGGGCATTAAAAAACAGAACTGCAGAGAGGTTGGTAGTTACAACAGGACCCATAGAAGCATAGAAACATAGAAGCTAGGAGCAGGAGTAGGCCATTCGGCCCCTCGAGCCTGCTCTGCCATTCAATGAGATCATGGCTGATCATCCAAATTCAGTACCCTGTCCCTGCTTTCTCCCCATATCCCTTGATCCCTTTAGCCTTAAGAAATATATCTAACTCCTTCTTGAATATATTTAATGAATTGGCCTCCACTGCCTTCTGTGGTAGAGAATTCCACAGGTTCACCACTCTCTGGGTGAAGAAATTCCTCCTCATCTCAGTCCTAAATGGCTTACCCCTTATCTTTAGACTGTGACCCCTGGTTCTGGACTCCCCAGCCATCGGGAACATCCTTCCTGCATCTAGTCTGTCTAGTCCTGTTAGAATTTTATAAGCTTCAATTAGATCCCCTCTCATTCTTCTAAACTCCAGCGAGTATAAGCCCAATCGACCCAATCTCTCCTCATACGTCATTCCTGCCATCCCAGGTATCAGTCTGGTGAATCTTCGCTGCACTCCCTCCATTGCAAGAACATCCTTCCTCAGATAAGGCGACCAAAACTGCACACAATACTCAAGGTGTGGTCTCACCAAGGCCCTGTACAACTGCAGCAAGACATCCTTGTTCCTGTGCTCAAACCCTCTCACTACGAAGGCCAACATACCATTTGCCTTCTTAACCGCCTGCTGCACCTGCATGCTTACCTTCAGCGACTAGTGCACAAGGACACCCAGGTCTCGTTGCACTTCCCCTTCTCCCAATCTATTGCCCATTATTGGAGTATCTTTAGCAGCCATGCAAAAAAGTATATTTATAAATGGGAAGGGGTTATAAAGGAAGTGTTTCATGCAGGTTCTCTTAATGCAGCACTATGCTAATCTGCTTTAAATGAGGTTGCAATACGTCAGAAAGTCTTATGAGAGAGGGTCTGCCATCAATCGAAAGAAAATTGTGAGGTTTGAATAAAAAATTCCATCAACTATATTATAAAGTACCATTAACTGAATTTTTAATGTATTTTGGTAGAAGTGAGATTAACCCAAAGTTGTGATATTCAGCACAAGACCTTACTTTAAGTTTGGGTTGCGATGGTCAGCAATACTATCTCCTTTGGTCACTTAAATCACGGCTTGCAAAATTGAGTGCATGAATTGGGTGCCTGATTTCTTGGCCTGCAACCACTACCAGAAAGGTTCCATGCCATTGGTGGAGCCTCAGAAAATTGCCCATTATAAGGAAATATTTTGCACTTTCAAACCAAAAGAATAAGCTAATTAAAAGCCTAGATTATATATTCTTCTCAAAAAACAGTGATATAGGCTAGAGTTAGTCTACCAGTCAGTGAGAGATAGTTGTAGAGTGTGAAGCATAGCAGGTAAAAAGCAAAGTTAAGCTGCGGGCAGTGACTCAAAACTCTGCCTGCCAGGAAAGGGTTGTGCACATGGGGTGGTTATTTATTAATGATAGGAAAGAAATTTCTGAAAGTATTAAAATAATAATTTTAAAAACACTCAGTTTAACAACTAGATTTATAAAGTCTTCCGGATGTCCAACAGACTGCCTGTGCACTTTTAAAACCCAGCTTCAAACAGGACTGGTGTCAAACCCAAGTGGTGTGATACAGCTCCCTTGAGGAGTATATGGGTATATTGAGGAGGAGAGGGGTATATGGTATTCTGTACTTTAATGTATTCAGGAGTTAGATTGGGGTCTGAGTTCTGAGCTATACTGTTACTTCTGCACCAATGTGAAATGATATAATTGCTGCCATATTTGCAGTGAAGCATGTCGGGTAGAGTGAAGGACCTCACCAATAAGAAGGCAAGGCTATCACTTTCCACACAGACAGTTGATTGGGTTATTGAGAGTGTCTACATCTTTAATAACTAGTCTTCGTGAGATATGACCCTTACTTAGTATGAAGGATTTCTGTTACACTCAGATGTGTATGTCATGGCCCTGAACCTGGATGCAGCTCCATAGCCATTTAACTTAGTCAGACAAACAATTTACCACGATTTGCCATGCTGGTCCCAGTTACAGTTTGTCTGCATGATAGCAATTTCCCCCCTGACATATTACTTCACTGTAACTCACCTTGGTATTTACGTTTATTTTTTATCAGCACTCTCAGTTTTTGTCCCATGTCTGTACTTACATCCATTGCTATCATAATATTTTGACAGATCTCTACATTGATAATCCGTGCTCTTTTCCTGTGCTCTCTTCCCTTTTAACATGTATTTCTTCTCTTTGTGTTTTGTGATATTTTCAGCATTTTCTTGAGATCCCTGCATTTTTTATAAAGCTCTTTTTGTTTTGCCATATCTCCATGACTCAGTTCATGTTAATTCCTTGTTTTCTGTTTAAGCAAGGTCTGATACCATCTACATCCCTGTTCTGCTAAACTCATTTCTTCCACAGCTTCTTACTGGGTAAACACAGACTCATTCTACAGCATTCAATCTAGTCATCAAAGATTCAATCAAACTCTGAGTAACAAAAAGTTCATGTCATCTCATGGTTCCTGCAGACTATGCAAAAACCAAAATTATCCACAGCCTTTTATTAATTCTATGCCCCAGAGAGCTGTGGAGGCTGGGTCATTAAATACATTTAAGGTGGAGATAGACACATTTTTTGCAAGATAAGGGAGTGAAGGGTTATGGGGAGCAGGCTGGGAAGTGACATTGAGCCCAAGATCAGCCATGATCTTATTGAATGGCGGAGCAGTCTTGAGGGGCCAAGTGGCCTATTCCTGCTCCTATTTCTTATGTTCTTATGTTCTTATGGGTGAGCAAGAATACATGCCACTTACATCCTTTCATCAGGCAAGCAAGAGATCAGAAAGGCCAATCTTGCACAATATTCTGAGGTGAACCAATTTACATATTCATCGTATGCTCCCATCCCATGCTGGGCTGTACACGGAAGCTCACTTTTTGCAGGGATGTGAGTTTATGCACAGTTGCTAAAGGCTGGCACATCTAATTAAAGGGCAGGTGATTGTCATTTGGGCAGCGAAAAAGTCTGTTGCTGAAAAGTTTGTAATTTCTTTCGCCTCATTGAAATAAAAGGAGAAATACCCCATTTTTGAATGCTGGACTTAAGGTGCTGCTGGAATAAGAGCAGGAAAGGTGGGCTGCTCTTTTTGGTATCCTCCCGACAGAAGAGCTGTCCACGGTGTGGGGTAAAGATGGAGGAAAGAGTCAATGTGGACTCCAGTGTCCTCAGAAACTGGGCACAGATGAAGGAAATCATCACCAGCATTAGGAAGACTGGTCAAGGTAGGACAACCCAGCATTTTCCTACACAAGTTATATGGGCAAAGCATGCATGCCAGAAGGAGATTCTGTTCAACTTGGTACAGCTTACCTGAAGTCATATCAAAGCACACAAGACAACTTTTCAGTTTTTGTCCACAGAATCACATGCATGTCTATCTTGTTGCTGGACAAACTTTGTAGCTGCCACTGAATTCTGTAACAACTGTCGCACTTAAATCAGTAAAGATGTGCTACAAAGCAAGCTTCCAACAAAACCTAGATACGTATATGACGCATGTTCAATGACTCACACATAACTTGAGATGTAGGGAGAACACTCGGGTGTCAATAACCTGCGCTCTTCAAACTTTTAACATCTGCACACTATTTGAGGCCAAAATTCTTTGGGTGGTAGAGGGGGCCATAAAACTTCTCCCATTTGCAAACAGGATTCAGCACGCAGAACCTTAGGCTTTTGCACAGAGTCCTGCTCTGCCTGTGGTTGCATCTGAGCCTATTCATCCATCATGGCAAAGCTGTGCAACAAACAACAGACTGCTGAGAATGTTGCCATTTTGTGAAATAATCCCTGATCTGTCCAAGCAGCTCGATCTCTGTTTAAACATACTGATATGTTACACAATGATCCTGGTGGCAGCGTGTAATATATGGCCATTCAGCTCTTGTTCTTGTCTGTCTTAAGGAAGTCGTGAGCCAAGTCTGAACAGGGTATCTTTGGTCAACTAGGAACCATCCACTCAGTCTTTCTATTTCTTCAAATAACAATGGCAGGGTAAATTACCATAAAATGAAGGCATCATGACTACTGCTGTGGTAGCAGGAACACGCTTATACAAATTTGTGTGTGGTCATAATCAAATAGCACGCCATCCTGATCATGAAGGCCATCAGGTTCGGGGTTGGGATGAGGATAGCTACATGTATGGCACCTATAATGTCCTGCACTTTGAGTAAATATGCCAGAAGGAAAAAGTGCAATGCCTTCTGATGGTGCTGGTAGCTTTCCTTGGAAAACATTATGATAGTTAGCCCTGGCAAACAATACATCTGTCACCTGCTGTACGCATTGGCAAACTGCTGATTGACTGATTTGGCATACGTCCCTGGAGGTGGCTTGGAGTGATCAGTGGCATAAAAATTTATGGTCCTGTCATTGATCTTGTTTGAAGGTCACGCTGCAGTTTATGGCATAACTCTGTCATTGCCTCACTGATGAAGCAGGGCTGACAAGAGCAGATCTCAGCGGTGCTCAGGTAGATGTATATAGACATGGGCCTAGAAATTCAGTTAAGGCCCGCCAGCAGGCTAACGGCCAAAAGTTAGCGCTGCGCACGGAGCCAGTTGCGCCCGCCAGAAATTCACTTTTAGCGCCCCAAGTCGGAACCGGGTGCTGTTCCAGGGTGTGCCCGCCTCCGCTTGGGGCGCTGAAAGTGAATTTCAGCGCTCCAGCTGCCGCTGCGCCACCCGATGCGGTGCGGCAGGCTGGGGTACTGCAGGCCTCCTCCTTCTCTTAAGGAGGAGCTGCCTGCAGCCGTGAGATCACCGCTGGATTCTGCCGGCAAATGAGCCCGGCACCAAGGAGAAGTGCCGGGCTCGCGGGAATCAGCCACCAATGCCGCGGGGGGGGTGGTGTTGGAGGCCGGGGAGGGAGGTGCGGGCAGGCGGCCGCCGAAAAAGCGGCCGGCCGCACCTCCACCTTAAAGCGCCCCAGTAGCGCAGCAGTACGGCTCCGTTTTTCAAACGCTGTTTGCGGCCGCTGCAGAAGAGGCAGCCGCAACTAAATATGGGGTTTGGGCCGGAAGCGGGGCGGAACCGGGGCACTGCGCACACCGATGACGTCATCGGTGTTGGCGCAGTGCTACCGGCTACCGCCGCCATTACCGCAGCGCTGAATATCAGCGCACCCTCTTACACTGGCGCAGAAACCCTCTTTGGGCGAAAAGTGGGCGCAAAGCCTACTGAATTTCTAGGCCATGATTCCTTGAGTAAGAGGGGTCGTGGACAGTCCAACTCTTGAGCCAATGGACCTTCTTTTTCCTCGCTCCTCAGATCTTCAATGTGCTCCTCCAAAACAAGCAGAAAGTTGAACACCCAGGGGTAGATTTTAACTTTCACTGCTCGGCGGAATACTTGCGGCAGCGGATCAGCTGCCCATTATACACACACCCGCTTTTCGTTAGAAAACAGAGAGGGCTGCATAATGAGCAGCTGATTTGCAACAGCGAATTCACTGCCTAGCAGTGAAAGTTAAATCTACTTTCCCGCCCACCCCCACCGCACCAAGAAGAATGTCAATGGTCTGAATATTGGTAGGAACGACTGAAGTTGCAGCTCTGAGAAACCCTGATACAGAAAATGGATGAAAAATATAGGAAAATAATGGAAAAGATAAGCAAAAACAAAGGCACAAATTCAGGAAGCATGCCATTAATAGACTTCAATCGAGTAAGCAAACATTCATCCACCATCTCTAACCCAGGCAGCAAAGGGCTCATTTCATCAGCATATTCTGTTAGGTAAGCAAGGCTTCTTGTCAGCGATTGTCTCTAATCTGGTAAACAAAACTAATTTTCTCCACAGTTTCTTACCCGGCAAGTCAAGATTCCTGCTGCCAGCAGCCCTAAATCATGTAAGTAAAGGCTCATGGCCTTCTTTTGGGATATTAGTGGTGCAGTTCATTCCCGGTGGGATAAGCAAGGGTTTCAGCTTTTTAATTAGTGTGCAGGCTGGGATAATAGGTGTTTTATTTATAGCTTGAACTCAATGTGTAGGACCTTCACTGAAGCCTTGAATGCTTTCAACCAGGTGTTACAGCTTATTGTATTAGTCCTTTGAACGCTTTCAGTCCTATCCAGCCCATGAGCTAGTCAGATGTTTTCTATCATGCAACATCTACAGTATTGTTTTCTGATGCTCCGCACCTGAAATAAGCTACCATAATATGTGAAAAAAGTTAGAGTCTTTGGGGAAAATGTTCTGCTTGCGCGCCAAGAGGGCGCGCTCAGTGCGCCCGCCCAATGCAGCAGTCGGGTATCCCAAACGGTTTTCAGGTTCGGGCCTCATTAGCATTTCTCCGGTGAGCTACAGGTGGCAAACAGGCACTCCACTGCTGCTCGCTGGTTCCTGTGGCGGACAATCGGCCAGCTGTAGCACGCAGCCGGCTGGCTGGCAGGTAAGGCTTATTGGGGGGGGGGGCAAGGGAAGGATGCCGGGGGTAATAATGAGAACAGACCTGCAGTGGGCTAGAAGGTTTCTGTGGGGCCAGAAGGAGTGCACTTGCTCCTCCTGAAATGAAAAAAAACCTGATTTAAAAACTTACCTTTTTGGAAGAGGTATCCAGCAGTTCCTTTAAAGGCCTCTTAGAGGCCTCTCAAAGCCTGGAAAAAGTGAGGTTGGCTTGTGTCATAAGAACATAAGATATAAGAGCAGGAGTAGGCCATACGGCCCCTCGAGCCTGCTCCACCATTCAATAAGATCATGGCTGATCATCGACCTCAACTCCACTTTCCCGTCCGATCTCCATATCCCTTGATTCCCCTAGAGTCCAAAAATCTATCTCAGCTTTGAATATACTCAAAGACTCAGCATGCACAGCCCTCTGGGGCAGAGAATTCCAAAGATTCACAACCCTCTGAGTGAAGAAATTCCTCCTAATCTCAGTCTTAAATGGCCTACCTCTTATCCTGAGACTGTGCCCCCTAGTTCTAGACACTCCAGCCAGAGGAAACAACTTCTCAGCATCTACTGTTAAGTCTGTGTGTTCCAGTTGTATTAAGATTAATTACTGACACAGACTACAAGAATAAAGTTCAACAGGTCTTTACTAGTTGGAGGTCAGGACTATACTAAATACAATATCACTACACAGTGCTTATATACCGGTGGTCACCACCGGTATTACGTATACAGCAGCCAGAGAAAGTAGTACATCTCTTAAGGTGGAACAGGCTTAAGTTCTCTTAAGGTGGAACAGGTTACATACACCACAATCCTCCCTTTTTAGCTTAACAGTCATTTCCCCATTTAACATAACATAATAACATATATACATATATAACTTCAGGTGTAAACAGTTCAAAGGTTCAGTCTCTCAGGAGGTCTTCTGATTCGGTTTGGATAACGCCTTTCAGTGGTCTCTGATTCTTGTTGCTGAGGTGACTCTTCTTGTTGGTTTCCTATGTATTGGACGTCATCATCAGGTACAGTCCCTGCCAAGGTAGATGCTTCAGGTTCATTAACGTCTTCCACAGTTGTCTCTGTCGCAACCATGGGTTCGACCCTTGCTCTTGATTCTACCAGTTGATCCACATGACGCCTTATCACATTGTTACCAATATCTACTGTGTACATCAGAGGTCCTTGTCTGGCCCGAATTGTTCCGGACTGCCATTTTTCGTTTCCATAGCCCCTTGCCAACACTGGTTGTCCTACGTCGAAACTTCGAGTGGACTTGTTATTAATATGCCGGAACTGTTTGTTTTCCACTTCTCTCCGCACATTTGGTTTTAACAAGTCCAACCTGGACCGCAACCTCCTGTTATAAAACATCATGGCAGGACTTTGGTTAGTCACTGCATGAGCGGCGTTTCGATATGCCATTAGGAAATTGTCCACCTTGTGTTGTAACGGAATCTGATCATCGTTCATGGCCTTTATTGCCTTTTTGAATGTTTGAACAAATCTCTCGGCCAACCCGTTTGTCGCCGGATGATATGGGGCAGAGGTATAATGTTTCACCCCATTCTTCTTTAAGAATTTTTGGAATTCTTCCGACACGAACTGTGGTCCGTTGTCCGAACATATCTGTTCTGGCAATCCGTTCCTTGCGAATATTGTTCTTAACATCGCAATTGTCTTTTCTGAAGTAGTGGTATTCATCTTGATCACTTCTGGCCATTTGGAATGTGCGTCCACCGCAATTAGGAACATGGAGTCCATGAATGGACCAGCAAAGTCAATATGTACGCGTTGCCATGGGGCTGAAGGCCATTCCCATGGGTGTAGCGGTGCGATCGGAGGTGCATTTTGCACTTTTTGGCACCCAGCGCAGCTTTTTGTCAACTCCTCTATCTGTTGGTCAATGCCCGGCCACCATACATAAGCCCTAGCAAGACTTTTCATCTTAACTCCCCCCAGATGACCTTCATGCAGTTCCTTTAGAACTCTTTCCCGTAACTTGGGAGGAATAATCACTCTTGTCCCGTACATCAAAGTACCATGGCAGACGGACAGCTGGTCTCGCCTTGCCGAGAATGCCGGTAACAGAGGATCACCATGTGTTGGCCATCCCTTCACTGTCACCTCGTAAACTCGGGACAGTGTCGGGTCGTTCCTGGTTTCTCTTTCAATACTTGCATTGGTGACTGGTAAACACTCGATGATGGTCGAATGAAATAACTCAACAGGGTCAACTTTCGTCGTCTCTTCTGCTTCAGGTAGTGGCAGGCGCGACAGCCCATCAGCATTGCCATGCTGCTTTGTACCTTTGAATTCTATTTGATATTGATGTGCCCCTAGGAAAAGGGACCATCTCTGGAGTCGCTGTGCTGTCATCACCGAAACACCCTTCTTAGGGTTAAAAATGGATACCAACGGCTGATGGTCTGTCAGAAGTGTGAATTTTTGGCCCTGCAAGTAATGATTAAACTTCTTCACTCCCCATACAAGGCTGAGAGCCTCCCTATCGATCTGCGCATAGTTGCACTCAGCAGAGGTCAATGATCTGGATGCAAACGCGACTGGCCTTGCCGTGCCATTTGGCAACTTGTGTGAGAGTACTGCCCCAATACCATATGGAGAAGCATCACAAGCCAACCGAATAGGCAGTGTCGGGTTGAAGTGAGCCAACACTTCCTCTGAGGTGATCAATTCTTTGCTTTTGCGAAATGCCTTCTTACAGTTTTCGCTCCATTCCCATGGTACCCCCTTCTGTAAAAGAGCGTTCAGCGGGTGCAGTACCGTGGATAGATTCAGTAGAAACTTATGGTAATAGTTAATCAATCCCAGAAACGACCTCAACTGAGAGACATTATCCGGAGCGGGAGCCTTTACAACTGCCTCTATCTTGTCAGGAGACTTATGAAGCCCCTCCCGGTCAATGACATGACCACAGTATGAGATCCGCTTCTGAAAGAACTCACATTTCTGCCGATTAACTCTAAGTCCATACTCTTTCAGTCTGTTGAGCACCAGTTCCAAGTTTGCGAGGTGTACTTCATCACCATCACCTGTAATCAGAATATCGTCCAGGTAACATTGTGTGCCTGGAATTCCCTGTAATACCTGCTCCATGGCCCTCTGCCAAATTGCCGGAGCCGATGCCACGCCAAAAACCAGCCTATTATACCGGTACAAACCTCTAAGCGTGTTGATCGTGAGGTACTGGCGTGACTCTTCTTCAACCTCCATCTGCAAGTACGCCTGCGCCAGGTCTATCTTGGTGAAGTGTTTCCCGCCAGACAACGAAGCAAAAATATCCTCAATCTGCGGAAGCGGATACTGCACCGTGTGAAGCACCGGATTAACGGTGATCTTGAAATCTCCACAGATGCGAACCTTCCCTGGTTCTCCTGGCTTGTTGCTCGAAGGACCTTTCATAACGGGAACAATGGGCGTAGCCCACTCACTCCAATCTACCTTAGACAGTACACCTGAACGTTCTAGCGCTTCCAGTTCCGCTTCTACAGTAGGTCGTATTGCATAGGGTAGCGGTCTGGCTTTGAAAAATTTTGGTTGTGCATGTTCATCAATCTTGATGTTTGCCGTAATTCCTTTCAGTGTTCCCAGTCCTTGCTGGAACACCTCTTTAGCATCATCCAATATTTTGGACAATCGTTTAGGTTTGACATCTGTTTCCCCGGAATCTACCGTTAGTGCTTTTAAGGAGTGCCAGTCCATATTCATTTTCCTAATCCACTCCCGTCCCAGTAGTGGTGGACCTCCTTCAGGTAGCACATATAAGTCCATTACTTGGCTTTCTTCGCCCTTGTGGACCACTTTTACCTCTATCTTTCTGATGGGGTACACTCTTTGCCCCGTGTATGTTTTCAATATAATCTCCGTATCCCGTAGGGGAATATGTTGGAATAACCTTTTGTAATCTTTCTTATTCATGACCGTCAATGCCGATCCAGTGTCCAATTCCATCTTTACTTGGACTCCTGCTATCTGGAGAGTGACCCAAATTGTCTGGAGATCTGCATCCTTACCAACGTTGTGTACTCTTAAGCTACCCAGTTCATTACTGCTAGCGTCTGAATCTGACTTCTGTTCGTTCGAACTGGTCTTTGTCGCCTTGTGCACCTTTATGTATTTTCCTTGCGGTGACTTTTTGTTGCTGGTCTTCTTTCCTGACCGGCATACTTTAGCTATGTGGCCAAGCCTGCCACACGTTCTGCATTCTTGGTTTTTAAACCAACACTGGTTCTGATCGTGTGTTGTCTTTCCACAACGATAACATTTTACAGTACTCAAACCCAATTTATTTGTACTGAGTTCCGGTGACCGTAGCTGCATTACTGCCGTGCCTCTCGCTGCGGCTTCGTGTGCTGCTGCCATAGTGACCGCTTTCTCAAGCGTCAGCTCATTCTCCTCGAGCAGTCGCTTTTGTGTATCTTCTTTTAATAATCCACACACAAATGTATCTCTTAGCGCTTCTGTTAGTCCCGTTCCAAAATGACAGTACTTTGCTAGCTTACGCAATTCCATTAAATATTCAGCATTGCTTTCATCCTTCAGCTGCCTTCTGCTGTAAAATTTAAATCGTTCCGCTAGCATCAGCGGCGTGGGGTTTAGATGATTTTTCAGGACAGTAACAATCTCCTCGAACGTCTTATCCGCCGGTTCATCTGGTGATAAAAGGTGTTTCAATTGCCCGTATGTCTTCGCACCCATTAAGTTCAATAAAGTTAGTGCTTTCTCTGCATCTGGGATTTTATTTGCTTTACAATAATTTTGTATGCGTTCTACATACATGGCCCAATCTTCGATGTCGCCATCAAAGGTATCAATGTTCCCATGTTTAGGCATCGTTGCAATTTATTTTATCCCAAGATGGCGGCTTCCCGCTCTTGTCTTCGTCCTCTGCCTACAAAATGGCGGTTTTCCCGCGCTTGGCGGTCTTCACCCACTGGCTGCAATGGCGTTTGGCGTGCCGCTGCTGCTCCCCTTTCCCAGCGGTTAGTAACTCCCCCGACGCTGTTTCCGCTTCACCGCGGCTCCCTCGGGCATTCGCGCTTCCCCGATGTCGCGCCTCGCAGCCCTTCTTGCAGCCCGGTTATTAGCACCGGCTGCGTTCACCTTCACCGCGGCTCTCGCGCCTTCAGTCGCCCCAGACGCTGCGCCTTTTTGGCCCGAAAGCGGCCCGGCCCTTATCACCAGCTGCGATCGATGTCCCCGCGCTGCGCCTTTCGGCCCGAATGCGGCCCGGCCCTTATCTCCGGTCACGATCGATGTCACCGCCCTTATTCCTCCGTCTTCCTCCCCCCCGTCTGTACAGCCAACGCGGCCGACTTTCTGCTCGCGTCGCTGACCGGCTTACCCACCACCGAGGTAGAAAGAAGATAGCTGACTGCCGCTGATGGAGGCTTCGAGTTCAGGATGTCTTCTGCACTCCGGGTTCTCGATGCCTGCCGCGCGACGTGTCTTCCAGCAGGGTGATGAGGGTGGATGCCTCTCTTCGACGCCCGTTCTGTGGACGAAGCCGCCGTGGATATAAACTGCCGCAGGGTAAGAATCGGACTCGTCGCCACTGTTAAGTCTGTGTGTTTCAGTATTAAGATTAATTACTGACACAGACTACAAGAATAAAGTTCAACAGGTCTTTATTAGTTGGAGGTCAGGACTATACTAAATACAATGTCACTACACAGTACTTATATACCGATGGTCACCACCGGTATTACGTATACAGCAGCCAGAGAAAGTAGTACATCTCTTAAGGTGGAACAGGCTTAAGTTCTCTTAAGGTGGAACAGGTTACATACACCACATCTACCATGTCAATCCCCTTCAGAATCTTGTATGTTTCAATGAGATCACCTCTCATTCTTCTAAACTCCAAACAGTATAGGCCCTGAGTATAGGTCTTGTACGCGTCTTCCATTTCTCCACGAAAATTGTGTAATCGGCTCGTAGGACCCTAACTGGCATACTTAAACAGCCTCTCGCCTGTTTTTGGCAGCAGTACTGGTGCCCCTTTAAAGGCCTACCCACAAAATTGATACAGGTGGGCAGGTCACTCTTTTCTCAATTAAGAAACATCCTGCCAAGATTGCCAGCAGTTGAAAATTCCCCCACCCGCCCCCCCACGATTATATTATATATTATATATTATTTGTACTAAAAACCATTTTTTAAATTGTTGCCTTTTTCTGGTTTCATTAGGTGTGCTAATATTGACATTAATCCCTTAATGGTTGGGCATTATCTATCATTTTGTTCAAATGTTTTTCCAAGTGGTTATGGACACAAGTTTCTAGAGGCTCCTGTGGTTCCAGTTTCTCTATTTCCTGTGTGTTACAGTATATTATAACAATATTAAATCCACAGCAAGAAAAGACCATTCAACCTAAATTGTCCTGAGCCCATGTACGATTAATCCACCATAGGCATCACTCCCACACAATCGCCTTAATGAATGCTATGTTCTTTCCCCTACCTACCCTGAACAAAAAATCAAGTAGAACAGTTAATATGAAGAAAAACTGGGGCTCTTTGCGTTGGAACAAAGAAGATTAAGAGATCTAATAGAGGTTTTCAAAATTATGAAGCGTGTTGATGAAGTAAATAATGAAAAACGATTTCTGCTGGTTGGTGAGTCAGTAATAGAGAGCATTAATTTATGATTATCACCAAAAGAACAAAGGGAGGGGTTAGGAGACGTTTTTTGTGCAGAGTATGGTGAGGACATGTAGGCCTAGAAATTCAGTATAGCCACTTTTGGGGCGGTAAAGTCGGGCGGCCGCTAAAGTTTGCGCCCGGCGCAAAGTGGAGGCCACTTCGCCGATATTCAGTAGCTTTGGCCAAGGAGTTTGCTCGAGCGCTAAAACTGGCGATGCACGGCTATCTTTAGGCGCTAAGCCGGCGGTGCAGAGTGATACCGCCGAGGCCGGGCACAACGCAGGTGCGGTCATTTCTTGATTGACAGCAGACACCCTGGCGCCGGCCAGCTCTTAAAGGGGGAAGGGTCGAGTTCGTCTGCTGCCACGCCCTGGATACTGCAGCCCTCCAGCTAGGCCTAAACACTGCTGCTGGAGAGAAATAGCGCCAGGAAGGATGCAGAGGGCCCGTGAGCGAGCGCAGCGTTTCTCTGCCCATGATTTAAAGGTGCTGGTTAGGGCTTTGGAGAGGAGACGCCATATCTTGTTCCCGGACAGTGGCAAGAAGCCTGCCACCAGGGTGTACAGGAAAGCCTGGAGGGATGTCGCCCAGAGGGTCACAGCCACCTGCGATGTCCCCAGGACTGGTGTCCAATGCCGGAAAAAGTTTAACGACCTCACTCGGATTGTCAGGGTGAGTGCCCTTTCCAGTGTCCTCCTCATCCTTGCATGTGCACCTCACATTATGGGCAAAGGGACCTCAAAGCCCTAATGGCCAGCCCTCATCCAGCAGCTATGGCACTGGCATGAACATCAATTGCACTTTCTGCACTTTACACACTGGCCAAGCTATTCGACCATGGGAGGCAGTGCATACAGCAACAGGGCACCACACTGGCCAAGCTATCCGACCATGGGAGGCAGTGCATACAGCAACAGGGCACCACACTGGCCAAGCTATTCGACCATGGGAGGCAGTGCACACAACAACAGGGCACCACACTGTACATAGAGGCCGCCCTTTCTCTTGCAGGCCAAGCTGGCCCAGAATCTGAGGAGCCGGACTGACACCGGGGGAGGCCGTCCCCAGTTCCAGCAGCTCAGTGACCTGGAGGAGCGCGTGGGTCGACTCATGGGTGGCCGGCTGATTGGCCCCATTGCATGTGGAGATGCCGACCCTGTGCTGGGCCCCAATGGTAAGGACATCACCTTTTGGACCTCTCTCGTTTCCCTTGCGCTTCAGGTCTACATCTTTTGCCACTGTCCGACCAATGTGCTGAATGCCACCACTCATGCCTCCCTCGCTGACGCCCTGTCCTCACTCTAAAGCTACTCTTGTGCCTTCCTGCTTTCAGCTGGTGAGGAGGAGGTCCCTGAAGCTGCCAGTGACAGTCCCTCGGAAGAGGAGGACGAGGAGGAGCAAGAGGAAGGCAGCCCATCGGGGGAACCCTCATCCGCGCCAGGGGATGGCAATGGAGGGGACACGTCTTCCCTGGAGGAGAGCCAGGGGGAAGTGTCGGAGGGGGGTGTAGCTCCTGTGCCCAGTGGCGTCCAGCAACGCAGGAAGGGTCGGCCAGCTCGGCGGCCTTCTCCCCAGAGGGGGGAAGTGTTGCAGGGGAGTGTAGTTGCTGGGCCCAGTGGCGTCCAGCCACGCGGGAAGGGTCGGGCAGCTCGGCGGCCTTCTCCCCAGAGGGAGAGTCCGGCCTCCAGTCCGGAGACGATCCTCGCCCAGGAGGTGCGCCTCCTCGATCAAATGTCCGCGGACTCGGATCGCCGGCACACCGAGTTCATGGGGGTTGTGGCATGGTTGCCTGAGGCCATCGAGTCCCTGGCTCATAGTGTGTCCGATTTCGGGGCCTCACAGGCCAGGGGTTTCGAGCAACTCGGGGCAGCACAGGCCAGGGGTTTCGAGCAATTCGGGGCAGCACAGGACGCGAGTCGGGCCGAATTCAGGGCAGCACAGGACGCGAGTCGGGACGACTTCAGGGCAGCACAGGCAGCGAGTGGCCAGTTGATCAGTGGTGCCGTGCAGTCACTGGCTGGTCTGATGCGGGCACAGGCCAGGGCAGTACGGGCACTCACTGCTGCCACACTCGCTGTGTCAGCCAGGCATCGCCAGGGCACCCGCCGCGCTGCAGCAGCACAGCGGTCTGGCCTTCAGCAGATTGCTGCGCTTGCTGCAGTGCCAGCCCGGCCGAGTGCCAGTGTCTTAGGCGAGCAGCGAGCGCCTGGCATCAGCCAGCTTGCCCCCATTGCTGCAGCCGCCACTGCCACTCCCCCAGTGAAGCTGCCACGAGCTGCTGGAGAGACTGATGCTGCCCAGCCACAGCTGCAGCAGTCAGCAGCCGGCCCCTCGAGGGCCAGAGCTCATCTAGGCCGACCCCCAAGGGCATCTGCTGTCACGCCATGTGCCCCTCAGGAGCCTTCCCCCAGCCTTGCAGCACCCACAGGGCCCAGGTTGAGGCGGAGCAGCAGGTCGGCCAGGGGCCGGAAAAGGCTGGACAAGGACTCGCCCTCTCGGCACACAAAGTAGAGGGTGTTGCCAAATGTTTTTTTATATGGGGGTGGTTGTGTTGCCTATGGGGGTGGTTGTTTTGGTAAGGCCGAGGATGAAGGCCATTTGGATGGAAAAGTTTTGTTATTCCTCCCCAGGTTGTGGGAGTGAGTCATGTCTTTGACTGTTTTTTGGGGGTGTTGTCTGTTTTTGGGTTTCATGTGGGAAGGGCCCTGAGTTTGTTCAATAAAGCTTTTTCTTTATTCAGCTTGTCCATGTTTGATGTTTGAAGTGGTTGTTGCGTTAACCGGCTGAGGGCTTGCGGAGCGGCTGCATTCATGTCCCTTCATTGCCACAAGCCATTCCCTGACAGGGGGCCTAGAAGTGTCGTTCAATAAGCCGCCGACGGACGGCCCTTGGACCTTGTGGCTCCCTCCTGGGCTGGTACTCCTCCTCCTCCTCCTCCTCCTCCTCCTCATGGTCCTCCTGCTCCTCCTCCTGAGGTGGTGGTCCAACGTGAGGTGGCAGTGCCTGAGTCCTGCGGATAGCCAGGTTGTGCAGCATGCAGCAAATGACGACGAACTGGGAGACTCTATCCGGCGAATACTGCAGAGATCCGCCGGAGCGATCCAGGCAGCGGAACCGTTGCTTGAGGACGCCAGTCGTTTGCTCTATGATGTTCCTTGTGGCTTGATGGCTTTCGTTGTATGCCTCCTCAGCAGGGGTCCTGGGCGCGCGGAGCGGGGTCATGAGCCATGTACACAAAGGATAGCCTTTGTCCCCGATAAGCCATCCTCTTGGGGGAGGCTGTGCCTGGAACATGTCAGCCACAGTAGTCTGGCGCAGGATAAATGCATCGTGGCTGCTGCCTGGAAAGCAGGCATTGACAGCTAGGATGCGCTGCCTGTTGTCACACACCAGCTGTACATTGAGGGAATGGTAGCCCTTCCGGTTGCGGTAATCCTCGGCATTGTCGATAGGTGCCCGCAAAGCCACATGCGTGCAGTCAATGGCGCCCTGCACCATGGGGAAGTCCGCGATCCTCGCAAATCCGACTGCACGCTGCTCCTGCCTCTCCAGGGTCATGGGGAAGGAGATGAATTGGTGTCTCCTTGTGAAAAGGGCATCGGTGACCTGCCGGATGCAGCGATGCACGGCGAACTGGGATATGTTAGCTATGTCCCCAGCAGCGGCTTGGAAGGAGCCGCTTGCATAAAAGTTCAGAGCCACCGTGACCTTCACTTCCACCGACAGAGACATCCTGCATCAGCTGTGGACGCAGATCTCTGTGAAGCAGCTGGCAGATCTCTGCAACCACCTCCCTTCTGAAGCGCAGCCTCTTAACACACTGCGCGGCAGTCATGGTGAGATAGGACACCTGCTGGCGGTATTCCCTGCGTGGGTAAGGCCTACGTTGCCGACGCTTGATGCCCCCTCTGCGTCTAGGCATGGCTGCCCCTCTCACACAGCGTCTGCGAGCCCTTCGCACATAATGCTGGAACTGAGGGTTGGCACCCCATGCAGCCCCCATAATATACTGGCAAACAATGAAATCACAATGAGGCAAATTGCCAAGCTCTGGCCAGAAGCCAAAAATACCTCTCCTATGTTGGGCCAAATCAGTAAGGTCTCTTCCTTGGTCTCTGTCCAGAAATCCGTTGCACAAAAGTCATTGCAGCAAAATGGCTGGCCTTTATAGTTCAGTGTAAGTGCCCTTTAATTAGCGCTCCCCGAGGCCCGCAGGGCCTCTGCTGCGTTCCACTTCACAGTTCTTAGCACCGCCACGCCCACATTGGGCGGGCGCGACTGAAGTTCCGGTTTGGGGCGCACAAAGGGCGTTGCACAACGAAATGACCTCATAAGCTGCGCGCGCAGCTGAGCGCGCGCAAACACTTTGCGCCGGCGCTAAATGTCTACTGAAGTTGGGCGTAGGCGCAGATCGCGCTGCGCCCGGCCGCTAAGTGCCTAGCGCTCGAAGTCTACACCTCTTAAGGCGCTAACGGCTGGCGCACGCAACTGAATTTCTAGGCCGTAATGCCTAACCAGAAACAGTGGTGAATATAGAATCCATTTTAGCTTTCTAAATGAGAAGTGGATAAATACTTCAAAAAATAAAAAAAACATTAAAAAGGTATTGAGCAGGGGAAGGGCAAGGGCACAGAACTAAGTGGATAGTTCTTTCCAAGAGCTGACACAAACATGGTTGGGCAAATGGCCTTCTTTTGCGTTGTAAAATGATTCTGTGATCTTTATCATCCTCCTATTCAACAGATTTCAGTCTAGCTCCCTTTTAAAGGTGCCAATTTATTCCAAGTCTGTTCCCCATATCCACTATCCCGTGGAAGAAAGAGGGCTAGAAATTGGCCTCCTTAGTGCCTCCCGTTATTGCCTCCGGGGGGACGATAACAGGGCGCTAACGATTTACCGACCGGGCGCGGCGAAATGAACAACTCCCGCTAAAATGCCCGAGAGGTTTGCGGTGGCGGTAACACATTGCGCCACGGTCTCCTGCGCCCGGAGATCGTGACGTCATTGTCCTGCGCAATGCCCCGGTAGTGCCCCGGAATCGAACTTCGGTTCCATCCCCTGCAGCATCGCCGGGCGACAACACCGACAGCTGCAGAAGGCGTTTTTCAGGTGGCCGGGCACGTCGGGGGCGCAAGTTAAAGGGGATGTTGGCACAGTAAGTATAAAAATTGTTGCAATGCATTATTTCCATTTTTTACATTTTTCTTCGGCCGCGATCGATCAGCCCGGCCCTCTGCTGGAGGGCTCGGGGCTGATCGGGCCGGATCACGGCCGCCCTCAGGAACCAGCTAACTGGTCCCAACGCAGAGCCTGCAGCGATGGCCCTTCCCTTTAAGGAGGGAAGGAGCCTCGAATCTCGGCAGCGCTGCTCAGGACATTATGCAGCGTTGCACCACTACTGCCCAGCCTGCGTCCTTTAGCGCTCCAGGAAGGAAGTTGGCAGTTGAGGCCAATTCCTTCGTGGAGTGCTAACACCGAATTTAGAGAAAGCTGAGATTCCTTAGCGTCTGGCACTAATTTTTCCAGCTTTCAAAAGTTAGCGCCCCAAACGGGGTGATGCTGAATTACTCCCCCACTGTTTTTTCAAATGGCTAACTTTACTCAAGGATTGTGAATATTGCACTCATATCCTCTTACCCTATGCTCATTGGCCAAAATCAAATAAGTTGCATAATTTAATCCCATCTATACCTTTCATTATTTTGATAACCTGAATCAAGTCTCCCCTCAATTTTCTTTCTCCCAGCAAAAGTAAGTTGTGACTTGAGCCTTTCTGCATAACTTGGTCCCCTAAGGCCTAAAATCATTTTTGATATTTTTTTGGATCTTGTATGACCAAAACTGCACACCATCCTCTAGAATTGGCCTCGCCATTGACCTGTACAATAACAATATAACTTGTAGTTCATTGCCCTCCAGGTGCACCCCAATACCTTGTTTGCCTCATTAGTAGATGCCTCACTTTGATCAAATTATAGTCAAAGGTCACTCCCAAATCCTTTTCCTTTTTGGCATTTATCAATGAAAACAACTTCATCTTATACACGTGTTTACTGTTACCTTTTCCGGTATGCATCATCCCACATTGCCTGACATTTATCCACATTAAAATTAATTTGCCATATCTCACTCCATCTACTTAATTGAATCAAATCTCTCTGAAGACAGTTAATTTCCTTTCTACTTGTTACTTGCCCACAGGGCTTTGTGTCATCAACAAATTTAATAATGTGACTGCAGACATGAGAACCTAGATTTTACAGTCAGCCACACGCTCAAAATGGAAGTGAGAAGCTATTGCGAGGCCACTGGGACAAATTTTAATTGCTGACACCACATGTACTTCTTGGGTCGGCCTCATTAGTCTAGTTTGGACATGCTCCCAGAGTGAAAAATATCTGTGATTAGGAGATTGCCACCGGTGAGGGAGAACACCGCTTTTAAAGGTCTGCAGCTGCTTAAAGGGTCAGACATGGATATTTGTAGATTTGGAAGTTACCAATCTTATAAAAGGCTAGAAATTCGGTCGATTGGGCATATACTCGCTGGAGTTTAGAAGAATGAGAGGGGATCTCATTGAAACTTATAAAATTCTAACAGGACTAGACAGGCTAGATGCAGGAAGGATGTTCCCGATGGTCGGGGAGTCCAGAACCAGGAGTCACAGTCTAAGGATAAGGGGTAAGCCATTTAGGGCAGAGATGAGGAGGAATTTCTTCACCCAGAGAGTGGTGAACCTGTGGAATTCTCTACCACAGGAGGCAGTTGAGGCCAATTCATTAAATATATTCAAGAAGGAGTTAGATATATTTCTTGAGGCTAAAGGGATCAAGGGATATGGGGAGAAGGCAGGGACAGGGTACTGAGTTTAGATGATCAGCCATGATCTCATTAAATGGCGGAGCAGGCTCGAGGGGCCGAATGGCCTACTCCTGCTCCTATCTTCTATGTTTATATGTTTCTACAGACCCTTTGGGGGGGATAGAACTGTGATGGACAACTTGCGCCTGCCACTTTGCCCTACACTGAAGCCATCCCAAATCCCAGGGAGGGAGTCATTTAAATATTTGGCCCAGGTGCCTACACCTTTGGCTGTGCCACAGAGGGGTCCACCCAGTTGCGGAGCTGGAACTCGGAGCAGCACCCTGTCACTACGAGAAGGACCACCCGAGGTCATGGGCTGCCTTGGATGGAATTCCCAGGGAAAGCCTGGGAATCCTTTCCTATTCATGTAGATAGTGACAATATAGGAGGGAGCACATTTGGCCCATGTGCATTCAATCTATAAATCATTGGACTTTTATGAATCCTCCAAATTCCTTTCATCCAGTTGTACAGAGGAAGGAGAAGCTGCTTGTTCACGTAAATAGGGCATTTGCTTCTGACTTTATACATCCATGTACGGTTGTTTAGCCAATGTCTCCAGTGGTAGCATAGAATAACAGTAAGCATAAAAATTAAGGGCAGTTGTGACCTTCGCGCCAACTAGCAGTTCAGAAGCTTTGGAGGAGTTTGCTTGGAGCATTCAGCAGGGTAACTTTTGTAAATCAAAATAACAACAGAAAATGCTGGAAAAACTCCACAGGCCAGGCAACATCCGTGGAGAGAAAATAGAGTCAACGTTTCGAGTCAAACCCTTTGTCAAGACTGGAAAGGCACAGGAAATGAAATAGATTGAAAGGCCAGGCTGGGAGAGAACAAAGGAGAAGTGAAGAGACATTAAGAGGTATTTGAAACGAGACGAGATGGTGATAGGACTAGTGGAGACAAAAGACGGCTCTAGATTAGGTGTGAAATACGCTGGCAGAATGAGAGACAGCTGCCATGTGGGAGAGAGAAAAAAAAAGAAAGGGGGGGGGGGGAAAAAGGCCAAAATAAAGGTGTGGATAAAAAATGAGGAGGAATTTCTTCACCCAGAGAGTGGTGAACCTGTGGAATTCTCTACCACAGAAGGCAGTTGAGGCCAATTCATTAAATATATTCAAGAAGGAACACCTCCGCTCAGTCCGTAAGGATGACCCCGAGCTTCCGGTCGCCTGTCATTTTAATTCACCGCCCCATTCCCACTCAGACCTCACTGTACTTGGGCTCTTGCATTGTTCCACGGAAGCTCAGCGTAAACTCGAGGAACAGTACCTCATCTTCCGATTCGGCACTTTGCAGCCTTCCGGACTCAATATCGAGTTCAACAATTTCAGATCATAACCTCGGCCCCCATTACATTTTTACTTATTTTTTATCCACACCTTTGTTTTGGCCCTTCTCTTTTGTTCTCTCCCAGCCTGACCTTTCAATCTATTTCATTCCCTGTGCCTCTTTAGTCTTGACAAAGGGTTTTGACCCGAAATGTTGACTCTAATTTCTCTCCACGGATGTTGCCTGGCCTGCTGAGTTTTTCCAGCATTTTCTGTTGTTGTTTTGGATTTCCAGCATCCGCAGTATTTTGCTATCGTACTCTTGTAAATCAAAGCCTTTGCAGACACTGCTCCTCTGATAAATGGAGTTATGCATCCCCCTGCTGTAGATACTCGTGTGGGGTACCAACAGGTGGGTGTAGAGTGCCTTTGGTGCAGACTAACCTGGACAGAAAATTGGGCTGGCTCCCTTATGGACATGTAATCAACCCGCCCAATTTTCCTCTATGCACGTTACCTGGGTGATCCAATATGCCCAGGTGCAAGAACAGAAAATCCACCTCAGTCTTTTAATTTGAATACATGTTTCCACAAGCTTGTACTCTTAATGTTGCATTCCGATGGCTCTATCTTATATCAACTATATCAATTTATTATAGCTCCAAGATAATCCTTAAGTATTACTCAGGCTTCATCTAATGCTTGTGCACTTTACTTTGCCATATGAATGGGGCTGAAGGATTTGAACCTTGATTCATATCAACACATGACCTTAATGTATTTCTTCAAATTTTTCTGAAGTTTCCTAGTTCCGTAAGCTTTTAGGAAACGAGGATTGGTAAAGCAGTGGTTTTCATCATGCTGAAATAGTTACTCCTTCAGACGATGTAAGAAATCACCTCAGACTCTGCCATCACCCTCACCCACCCCTAAATTTAGAATTTAATTTCTGAGAATGTTGTTTTTAAGCTGATGTTCCTGATATTTCCATTTATGGCAACATTTTATTGTGAATAAAACTCTTGTAAGTAGAGTAGACAATCCTCACTCTACTATCCCTATGAAGAGCTTCCCCAGTGGCAGCAGAGCTGCTGGAAGGCTGCTTTTAGCCATGTGGGGACCCTCGAGATGATCATGGCCAGTGACTCCTGGGTGCTTGAGCCCAAGGGGGCCCGGCTGCAGACCGCAAAATTTCGGCTGCTGCCAGGCAGTCTGGCCCAGCTGGCTTTCTGGCACCGTACTGAGTCTTGGTTGAAGAAGTGGCGAGGAACCAAATGTGCTAAACAGAGTAAGGAAGAGATAAATGTGTGTTTGTAATGAGACTGAGGGGATGGCTAGTGTGCCCTTTGTGCTGGGTGATGAAGGAAGTGATGGAGTGAAGGGAATTGTTGAGCATGGTGGTGTGGGAAGGCGAAGGACTGCTGCCACGTGCTATAGAGAGGGATAAATGGAGAGCAGTAGTCACCCTTGCTACTCTAGTGGGGCCATTCAAGCATTTCCTGCACTGTATCCACGCTCCTGGGGCTGACAACCTCTGCAGTCTGCCTCCATGTCTAGTGGAGAATATGTGTGGCAACCTGTGGTAAACCACTGTTGTTGTTGTTGTTGTTGTTACACACTGTTGTACCTATGCATGCCTCAACATGTCTCGGCTGGCTCCACCCACACAGGCCCAGGTATAAAGGTGATTGACCTGCAGCCCCCTGCCTTCTTGGAACCCAGTCAACCACGAGAGGCATGCTCTGTTCTTTGCTAATAAAAGCCTTTAGTTACTCTCTTAACTCTCAGTCTTTTATGAGTAATTGATAGCGCATCAATTTTATTAGCAAAAACAAAATGTCGACATTTGCTGAACAGCAGGCTGCTGCACCAAACGCTGAACAGCAGGCTGCTGCACCAAACGCTGAGCAACAGGAGCTGCTGCGAGCCCTCAGACCAACATGCCTGGACCTAGACCCCCAAGAAGCGGGTTCGGCTACCAAATTCGCGCATTGGCTGCGTTGCTTCGAGGCCTACCTGCAAGCCTCAACTGTGACCCTGGACGAAAACAAGTTGGAAATCCTGGCCTCAAAGGTGAGCCACCAAGTTTATACAATAATCCAGGACACGACAACCTACGCGGCGGCTATCGGTCTGCTAAAAGGGCAATACGCACGCCCGGTAAATATGGTCTATGCCCGGCACCTCTTAAGATCCCGCAGACAGCAGCCCGGGGAATCGGTGGAGGCCTTCCTACGGGCACTACGGATACTCGGCCGAGACTGCGATTGCAAAGAAGCATCAGCCGCAGCACACACGGAGGGACTGATCCGAGATGCTTTCGTTGCGGGTCTAAGGTCCGACTACTCCCGGCAGAGACTGTTGGAAAAGGGAGAAATGGACCTGAGAAAGGCAGTGTCCCTCGCGCTCTCTCTCGACGCGGCCCACAGGAATATGGACGCCTTCTCCCCTAACCGCTCCGCAACGTGGACGCCACAACCTTGGGTCATGGGACCGCCACCTTCAACTGCTGCTGCGATGTCCAAGGCACAGAAATGTTATTTTTGTGGCCAGGCAAAACACCCCAGAGCACGCTGCCCGGCGAGAAACGCTACCTGCTCCGGCTGCGGGAAGAAAGGACACTATGTCAGCGCCTGCAAAGGTAAAACCGCTAACGCCAGCAGCGCCGCGTGCGAACCGTGGGGGCAGCCATCTTGTCCGCCATCTTGGGCTCCCCCAGCCGCGTGGGGATCGGGACCATGGGCGCCGCCATTTTGTCCGCCATCTCGGACGTCTCCAACTTCAACCACGGGGGACCCGGACTCAACCACCGCCTCATCTGACGACCACATCGACTCGCTCGACCATACGCTGGCCTCTGTGACGCTGGACCAATCTCTCCCTCATCAACTGTCCAGGTCCATGATGGACATTACGGTAAACGGCCGCGCCACTACCTGCCTTTTTGACAGCGGGAGCACGGAAAGCTTTATCCACCCCGACACGGTGCGCAGTTACTCTCTCCCGGTCCTGCCGACGTGACATCGGATCTCTTTGGCTTCCAAAGCCCAGTCAGCAGACGTCGGTGGCTACTGTGTAGTGACCCTTTCAGTAAGGGGCACAGAATACAAAAATTTTAAACTCCTGGTCCTGCCCCATCTTTGCGCTGCCGTTCTACTGGGGTTGGATTTTCAGTGCAACCTTAAGAGTGTCACATTAGCGTACGACGGACCCCTCCCCCCACTCACAGTCTGCAGCCAGCAGCTTTTAAATCGCCCGCCGCGCACCATTTGCAGCCTCTCCACCCTTAAAGTCCCCCCCCCCTCCTTGTTCGCTAACCTCACCCGCGACTGTAAGCCCATCGCTACCAAAAGCAGGCGTTACAGTGCCGGGGATAGGAGCTTCATTAAATCCGAGGTAGCAAGACTCCTGAAGGAAGGGATTATTGAAAGTAGCACCAGCCCATGGCGAGCACAAGTGGTGGTAGTGAAGACTGGCGAAAAACAGCGCCTAGTTATTGACTACAGCCAGACGATCAATCGCTACACCCAGCTAGATGCATACCCACTCCCCCGCATATCTGACATGGTCAATCAGATAGCACAATACCGGGTGTTCTCGACGATTGATCTGAAGTCGGCATACCACCAGCTCCCCATCAGGGCTGAGGACCGCCAGTACACAGCTTTTGAAGCTGACGGTCGTCTCTACCACTTCCTCAGAGTTCCCTTCGGCGTCACCAACGGGGTTTCAGTCTTCCAATGGGAGATGGACCGGATGGTCGACCAGAACGCGCTCCAGGCCACTTTCCCCTATCTAGACAACGTCACCATCTGCGGCCGCGACCAGCAGGACCATGATGTTAATCTAGAAAAATTCCTCCGTACGGCCCAGCGGCTGAACCTAACATACAACAAGGACAAATGTATGTTTCGTACCAAGCGCCTTGCCATTCTTGGCTGTGTAGTGGAGAACGGAGTCATCGGCCCCGACCCCGACAGGATGCACCCCCTTATGGAGCTCCCCCTCCCCCACTGCCAAAAAGCACTGAAGAGATGCCTAGGGTTTTTCTCGTACTATGCTCAGTGGGTGCCCAACTATGCGGACAAAGCCAGACCCCTCATCAAGTCCACCTCCTTCCCCCTGACAGCAGAGGCCTGTGCAGCCTTCACTCTCATAAAAGGAGATATTGCGAAGGCCACAATGCACACAGTGGATGAGTCCATCCCTTTCCAAGTGGAGAGCGACGCATCCGACTTTGCCCTAGCTGCAACCCTTAACCAGGCGGGGAGACCCGTGGCCTTTTTCTCAAGGACCCTCCAGGGCCCCGAGATTCGACACTCCTCTGTCGAAAAGGAGGCCCAGGCCATTGTGGAAGCTGTGCGACATTGGAGGCATTACCTGGCCGGAAAACGATTTACCCTGCTCACTGACCAGCGTTCAGTAGCTTTTATGTTTAATAATAAGCAGAGGGGCAAAATCAAGAACGACAAGATCTTGAGGTGGAGAATCGAACTCTCCACCTACAATTACGATATCTTGTACCGGCCCGGGAAACTCAATGAGCCCCCAGATGCCCTATCACGTGGTACATGCGCCAACGCGCAGGTCGATAGACTGAAGACCCTCCACAATGACCTCTGCCACCTGGGGGTCACCAGGTTTTTTCACTTCATCAAATCCTGTAACCTGCCCTACTCCATCGAGGAGGTCAGGACCATGACCAGGAACTGCCAAATCTGTGCCGAGTGCAAACCGCATTTTTATAGGCCAGACAGAGCAAGCCTGATCAAAGCCACGCGCCCCTTTGAACGGCTGAGCGTCGATTTTAAAGGGCCCCTCCCCTCCTCCGACCGCAATGTGTACTTCCTCAACATAATTGATGAGTACTCCCGTTTCCCGTTTGCCATCCCTTGCTCAGACATGACCAGTACCACGGTCATTAAATGTCTGAATGACCTCTTCGCCTTGTTCGGTTTCCCTAGCTATATTCATAGCGACAGGGGCTCATCCTTTATGAGCGACGAACTCCGGCAGTACCTGCTCTCGAGAGGTATCGCTACAAGCAGGACCACCAGCTACAACCCCCGGGGGAATGGCCAGGTGGAAAGGGAGAATGCGACGGTCTGGAAGGCAGTCCTTTTAAACTTGAAATCTAAGGGCCTTCCGACCTCTCGCTGGCAGGAAGTCCTCCCTGCGGCGCTCCACTCCATTCGGTCACTGCTCTGTACAGCCACCAATGCTACCCCTCACAAGAGAATGTTCTCCTTCCCCAGGAAGTCCACATCGGGGATCTCGTTACCGACATGGCTGACTTCTCCAGGACCCGTCCTACTGCGGAAGCACGTGAGGTCCCATAAGACGGACCCCCTGGTCGAGAGGGTGAGCCTCCTCCATGCCAACCCTGAGTATGCTTACGTGGTGTACCCGGACGGACGGGAGGACACAGTCTCCATACGAGACCTCGCACCTTCGGGTGCTCCCGAAACACCCCCCTCGCCATCCACCACTACCCACGCCTACCCCCAGTACGCTTACGTAGCGTACCCGGATGGGCGGGAGGACACAGCCCCCACACGAGATCTCGCACCTTTGGGTGCCCCTGAAACACTACCATTGCCATCCACCACTACCCACAACCCAACCCCACTAGACGGCATGCCGCAGCCCCAGGACCCGTCATTGACCACCCAACCACTCAATGAGACGCCAGACTCAACGTTGGATGCTGCACCATCACCGCCGCCACCACGACGATCAGGACGGCATACAAGGCCACCTGATAGACTTACTTACACGAACCTTTAGTACACTTCACCCCGCCGGACTCAATTTTAAACAAGGGGTGAATGTGGTAAACCACTGTTGTTGTTGTTGTTGTTGTTGTTGTTACACACTGTTGTACCTATGCATGCCTCAACATGTCTCGGCTGGCTCCACCCACACAGGCCCAGGTATAAAGGTGATTGACCTGCAGCCCCCTGCCTTCTTGGAACCCAGTCAACCACGAGAGGCATGCTCTGTTCTTTGCTAATAAAAGCCTTTAGTTACTCTCTTAACTCTCAGTCTTTTATGAGTAATTGATAGCGCATCACAACCCTCCTAGCACTGCTGGGGAACAGGAGTTTCCCTCTTCGCCCTCACCTCTTTTAGAAGCACCTCCAGGGAAGCTTCTGAGAACCTTAAGGCTTGATTTTCATTGGGCCGTTGAGGCGGGATTGGAGGCGTGTGGGGGGTTAAAATTGTAAAAACTGGCGGGCGGACCCAACCCCGCCTCCATCCCGCCTCCAAGCAATTTTCATTAAATCGTGTCTACTGGTTCCGTCTCCGTCCTGCCTCCAAGAGGCGGGATAGGCCGGTAAGGCCCTTAACAAGCACTAAATTGCCTCTATAATGCCATTTTGATAGACCTTGGTGATTTTAACCCTTTTCCAACGTGAAGCACACCTGTTCTGAAACACAACGGTGAAACCTGATGGGAGCACAATTGGATTGCTGACTATTAGCTGCAGCTCCACCATTAAATAGGATATTTGATCAGCCATCATTTGCAGGTGGCATGACTTTGTTGTCTCAGGTCTGGGGGAACTTTTAGAAGGCATAACCACAGCTGTGGAAGTTTGGAGCCTGACACCCATCTCCAGTGTGACCTCCTGGGAAACCCCTCTCGCCACCTTCACTGAGCGCTTCCTCAACTGAGGCATATACCAAATAATCCTAAGCCCTCAATGTGGAAGTCCCATTCGCGAAATGACACATGCCACAACTACAGCAGTAGCCATCAGATTTTTTATTTGCAGTAATCATCTGATGGCTTTTTAACATAAAATATCAAATTTCACCCAAGTGACTACCCTTGTGACTATTTGTGCAGTATCTTTCTCTTACGCATGCTCCTACGTGGTGCTTCCCCTGTGGCTTCAGCAGATGTGGAGGCCCCTTGCTCACTTTCTTGCTGCTCCTGTCTCAACACTTTTGGCAGGCGTCCTCTGGGGCTGCGAACCTGTGAGGGCTCATCAACAGTTCCTGCAGCTGTGCAGGGGTTGAGATGCCGATCTCAGATGGGTGTGGACTCTGGTGGGGCTCTGACCGAGGGCTCTGCAGTGGCATGGAAGTGTGAGCGCTTGGAGAGGAGCCCCCAATTCCTTGATGTCTGTCACCAACTTCTCTCTCATGGGTCAGGTCCCCCTCAGCGCTTGCAAGTGGCTTGAGAGCACCTTGCTGCACATCAGGGGGGCCATGGGGACCCGTATCTGTACTGGCAGTCCTACTCAGAAGAACTTCCATGAAGGTCTGGTTTCTCTGTTCAATAGATGACCATCGCTCCTCCAGAGATGTCATGCTATTCAGAACACTCACCATGTTTTCTGCACTCTATCGAGTTATCACCTCCATGGAGGTTGCCATCCTTTCCATGGTGATGCGTTCATGCGCCAATGACTCCACAAAGGCTCTGCTCATGTTCGCTATGGACTCCTCCATTCGCTCCACACTCACAGCGACCCTGGAGACAAAACCTGCCAGGGACTCCTGCATCTGTTCCTGGAGTTCCAGCACCGTTGATCTTATGGATGGACCCAGAGGCTGAGGGTCAACATGCAGCTGAGCCGAGCTGGCAGAGTCCTGCGCCCTCTGACTAGGACTCTCCACTGCTGTCCCTGTCTTTCTTGGAATAAACGGGTCGTTTTCCGAGTGGCAGGCAGTGACTAGTGGGATACTGCAAGGATCGGTCCTAGGACCCCAGCTGTTCACAATATATATTAATGATCTGGATGAGGGAATTGGATGTAATATCTCCAAATTTGCAGACGACACAAAGCTGGGTGGGAAGGTATGCTGTGAGGAGGATGTTGTGAAACTCCAGTATGATTTGGACAGGTTGGGTGATTGGGCAGAAACATGGCAAATGCACTATAATGTGGATAAATGTGAGGTTATCCACTTTGGTGGCAAAAACAGGAAGGCACATTATTATTTGAATGGCAATAGATTGGGAGAAGGGGAAGTGCAAAGAGACCTGCGTGTTCTTGTGCACCAGCCACTGAAGGTAAGCATGCAGGTGCAGCAGGCGGTTAAGAAGGCAAATGGTATGTTGGCCTTCGTAGTGAGAGGGTTCGAGTACAGGAACATGGATGTCTTGCTGCAGTTGTACAGGGCCTTGGTGAGACCGCACCTTGAGTATTGTGTGCAGTTTTGGTCGCCTTATCTGAGGAAGGATGTTCTTGCCATGGAAGGAGTGCAGCGAAGATTCACCAGGCTGATACCTGGGATGGCAGGAATGATGTATGAGGAGAGATTGTGTCGATTGGGCTTATACTCACTGGAATTTAGAAGATTGAGAGGGGATCTCATCGAAACCTATAAAATTCTGTCAGGCCTGGACAGACTAGATGCAGGAAGGATGTTCATGATGGCCAGGGAGTCCAGAACCAGGGGTCATAGTCTAAGGATAAGGGGTAAGCCATTTAGGACTGAGATGAGGAGGAATTTCTTCACCCAGAGAGTGGTGAACCTGTGGAATTCTCTGCCACAGAGGGCGGTGGAGCCCAGTTCATTAAATCTATTCAAGAAGGAGTTGGATATATTTCTTAAGGCTAAAGGGATCAAGGGATATGGGGAGAAGGCAGGGGCAGGGTACTGAATTTGGATGATCAGCCATGATCTCATTGAATGGCGGAGTAGGCTCGAGGGGCCGAATGGCCTACTCCTGCTCCTATCTTCTATGTTTCTATGTTTCTATGTTTCTCCACAATCTGCTGATGCTCACCAGGTGACAACACTACTCTATCTCGCGATGGTCCCACCAAGGTGTGAGTGTCTGCACTGGTGCTGGGTGTGCTGAATTCTGCTGACGTTGCACCCTCAGAGGTTGCAGCTTCCTCTGAGGAGTCTGGAGGCTCAGGCTGATCCTCCTGGATAGTGGGGACGGGTGCTTGCGATGGTCCTGTGGGGGAAGTAAAGGAGTCAGAGATGTGATGCCAAGGTTACATGCACATTGCATATTGCAGATGATCATAAGTCCATCTGTTAGAGCTTCAGAATCATTATCAGTGACTCATGCAATGTCATTGAGAGAGATGCAAAACTAATCTGTCACCAGCTTGCTGTGATGCACCCGTCTGTCCGTCCCCCACTTGCGCATCCGCCTCCACTCCCACGATCTCCAGGACCGCATCCTCCCAGGGGGTGAGGTGGGCTACTAAGGGTGGCCCTCCTCCTGCCCTCGCTCTTTCTCTCTTATTGTGAGCTCTCTTTTCCTGCAATGAGGGAGACAAGTGGAGGTTGAGTGAGAATGAAGGAGTGAGTGTAGAGAATCCATAGCATAGATGCTTAGAAGGAGACAAAGATGGAGTGAGGTGGCAAGACCAAGTGTGTGTTGTCAGATGTTTTCATAGCATCACAGTGATAGGGAGTGTGAGGGCTGCATAGTCGAATAGTTAGGTGAATGTGACCATAGAGAGAGAGGGAATGGGTAAGGGTGCATGGATGTCAGTGTCAAGTGGGATGTGGAGGAAGAGATTGCTAAAGCTGAGTGCTGGTGAGGAGAGGCAATGGGGATCAGATTGAGGGTGATGGGAAATTCATACTCACTTTTCCAGTGCGCAGAAGGTCATGAAATCTCTTCCTGCACTGAAGCCAGGTTCTGCAGGTTACTGACAACGAGTTCACCTCCTGGGCCACCTGGACCCACACAGCCTTGCTTTGCTGGGGAGGCTTCTTCCTCCCTGAAGAAGGGAAGAGCACCTCTTTATGTGCTCTTGCTCCCTCCACTAAAACCTGCAGGGCAACGTCATCGAAGCGGGGTGCAGACCTAGGTCTCTGGCTGGTCATTCTTCCTGCAGGTGGCGCTCACTGCAAAGGCCAAAAGGTTGGCAGTCTGCAGAAGAAGCAAGGCTTGTTGCAGATCTTAAATGCAGCAGCAATGATGTCGTCATCGGAGGCGACTTTCAGACTCGAAAAACTCATTGGCCATGGGTTCCCACACGTTGGAACTCAGTTGGCCAATTAAGTTAAAATCGCATCATTCTCCCACATCGATTTAGAAGCGGGTGGCTAACACGAAATGCGGATTATATGACCCCAGCCCGCCCCAGTATCAAAATCCAGCCCTAGCGTCTGCCTCCTACTCATTTCTGAGAAGGTTCTTCTTCCAGCACCTTGGAAACTGAACAAGCCACAGGGAATGCAAACTCGCTTTAAGAGATGCATTCCCGTTTTAAATAAGCCTCGGGCTGACCGCCGAAAATTGCGCCCCAGAAGTGGGTGGGTTTCCCTTTGGGTCAGCCAATGAAGTGGGAACCTGCCAGTGAGATTCTAGTGAGGTTCTGCCTATTTTGGGCTGCAGTGGGTGAGTTTTAAACTGAACCAAAAACTCATGTGCTAAAACGGGCTCTGACCTAAAATTAGGGCCATACTTTTAATTTGTATCTTGAGCAACTTAGATTTCATGAGAACAGGACTGTGCAGCTTTTAGAAAGTCAATATATGTTTTATCAATACAGGAGCTTGAATGGACATCTAGTTGAGCTTGTTTTCCTTGGCAGCTTTGAGATCCTCCTGGTAGCTCATCTGTCAATTGACTTGCTATTCATCGCCTCATATGGCTTTACATGGTCCTGAAATGTCTGTATCAATCTTATCAGGTGTCTTGTGCTCTAATAAAGGTTCCATCAAGCTGATTTCAAGCATCACTTTTTCTATGGTTGGTGTCGTTTTAACATACTGAAAACTGTCACTGAAATGGAATAAAAGTGATCTTTAGACTGATAGTTCAAAATAATACTCCCTGTTGAAAGCTTAATCTTCAGCCTGTTAAAGATTCTGCAAATTAATAAAGCTGTATACATTACGGGCTGAATTGCCTCAGCCATTCCACTGAGCTCCCGTGGCTCTCTTTATAATGGGTGTGGGGCAAAAATGAAAATCTCAAAGTAGAAGACACAATTGAGCAGTAGTCAGTAGTGAACCTCCCTAGAAAAATTGAAAACAGTTCATAAATCAGAATTTTAGAAAACTTCTTACCGTGTCTTCTATGGCCTTTTAAATTTACTTCTGCCTTTTACTTACAGCCTCTGGACCACTGTTTTATAGAGAGGGGATTAACATCCAGTGTAAATGGACAGAAAATGTGATATATTACATCCTAACATCATTACATCCCAACATCATTAGCACCTCTTTAAACTTGCTCGCCCATATCTGGGCGGCCAGTGGAACTGATGTTGGAAGATGTAAAAATGTGTCAGCCATGATCTCATTAAATGGCGGAAGAGGCTCGAGGGGCCGAATGGCCTACTCCTGCTCCTATCTTCTATGTGTTTGGGCCTGGCGTTCACAGGCACATTTCCTGAATTGAGCAATACAAAGAGGAAAATCCAGCATATCAAATCATAGGTGATATATAGTCAGTTCTTTAGCTTAGACAAAGTTTTACCTAATTCTGGGCATGTGTCACTACAGTATATCTTAGATAGCTGGGCTAATGTCATCTTGCAGCCCTCAGTTAGGGAACAGGCACAAACAATGGTTAGTCTTTGTAAGTGCAAGGCTTGTGTTTTTCAAGACCTCAGCTAGTTACAGGTCCAGTGAGGGCCCTAGTGTTTAGGTTAGTTTATGGAGTAAGCCAATGAGACCCACTATCTGTTGGCATCTTTTTTCCAACTGACCCAACTACCAATATTGCAAACATAATTCAATAGTAAACAATATATTGCAAGATTGTAACATAGGAGTCAGATGACTCAAAATTGATTTTTTTCAAGAGTTACAACTCACATAAAAGAAAGATGAGAAAATGTCCATTAAAAAGTTTATTAGGTAATAGCCTCTGGAAGTAAACTTCACGTGGTTTAGGAACATCATTTGAACTCCAAAATCTGTAACAATCTTGACTTCAAAGGATTTGTTCCTTTACGTATGTTTGTACTTTTGTAATGGTTTCATGGATTTCCACTAAATATAATGGACAAGCTTTCTAAGAGCCTTTAAATGTATATTTAACACTCCCTTCTATTTCTGAGTGATAGGGCATTAGAGGCATCATTTTCTGACTAAATACTCCAACTGGGCATTGGCCAATATTGCCGGCAGGAGCGCGGCCATGAAGGGATTTAAACACAAGGGTGAGGACTTTAAATTGGAGGCACAGGAGGCTGGAGAACAATGTAAGTCAGCAAGGACAGGGTGACAGGTAATCACAACCTGGATAGGATACAGTCAGCAGAGTTTTGGATGATTTATAGTTCACAGAGGTGGAGGATGGGAGGTCATCCAGGAAAGCAGTCAACTGTTTGAGTTTGGAACTCACAAAGGCATAGATGAGGGTTTTGGCAGCAGGTGGGCTGAGGCGGGGTGGAGATGGACGATGTTATGTTGCTGGAGGTAGGAGGTCGTTGCAATGGAGAGTGATTGGGGTTAGATCCTCAGCGCGAGGTCAAGAGGGATGCTGAGGCTGAGAACAGTATGGGGAGGAGGATAGAATCAGTGGTGGGGGTACAAAGTTTGTGGCAGGGACCAAAGACAATAGCTTCAGTCTTCCCAATGTTCAGTGGCTCATCCATGACTGGATGTCAATCAAGCAGTCTGGCAAGGCAGAGGCAATGGAGGGGTCAGAGATTTGAGAAAGAAAAAACTCGCATTTCTAAAACACCTTTCACAACTTCAGGATGTCTCAAAGTGCTTTACAGCCAATGTACTTTTGAAGTGTAGTCACTTTTGTAATGTAGGAAGGTAGAGCTGGGTGTACAGTTGGAAGCTTATCCCATATCTGCAGATGATGTCGCCAAAGAGCAGCATCTAGATTAGAATGGAGAGGTGGTGGGGGGGACGCAAGGATAGATGCTTGGAGCACTCTGGAGGAAACGGTGTGGGGCAGGAAGAGAAGCCATTGGTGAAGATACTCTGGCTATAATTTGATAGGTGAGTGTGGAACCAAGTGAGAACAATCCAATTGACAGCTGGACAACAGAGGAAAGGCATTGGAGGAAGATGGTGTGGGCAACTGAGTAAAAGGCTGCAGAGAGGTAAAGGATGGATAATGCACCACAGTCACAGACCGGCCCCGATTTTCTGCCAGCCATCGGGCGGGTTTTCAGGTGGGCGGGGGCCGAAAATCGCAGAAATAGGGGGTCGCGACCCCCCCTCCTGATTCCCCGCCCCGTCCGACTTTTGGATCACCGTTTCTCTGCGACCCGAATCAGTCCCGCCCGCCGCTGGCGGGACTGGCCGTCGGAACACTAATCACCAATTATTACCATGTTTAAACCTATTTTCAGGGGCCGTTGCGATTTTGTGGGGTTCCCCACGCTAAACACGCCTGCGGGGAACCCCGCTGATGAAACCTGGCGTGAAGCTTGCCGGCTTGCTTGCTGTCAGCTGCAGGTCATTCGGGAAAGCTGCGATTTAATTGGAGAGCATTTGTATGGTGAAGGACCTTGTTGCTGCAGGCTTGGGGCTACTTCTTAATGGCTTAGGCACAGCTGTGGAAGGTTGGAGCCTCACACACTTCTTCAATGTGATCTCCTGGGAAGCCCCTCTCGCCACCCTCACTCAGCGCTTCCTCAGCGGAGGCATCTACGAGAAGCATGGGATGCCTTTTTTTCCTTCCCTTCTTGCCATTAGAGGATCTCCAGCAGCAGAGGCAGCAGCAGCAGAACCAGAAACAGCAGGATGAGCACCAGGAGCACAGGCTGCTGCTCACTCACCTGAAGCTGCACAGGCCAGAAGGGGCCAGCGCTTGGAAGTGGCTTGAGAGCACCTTGCTGCACTTTAGGGGGTCATGGGGACCCGTTTCTGCACTGGCAGTCCTACTCAGAAGGACTTCCATGAAGGTCTGGTTTCTCTGTTCAATAGATGGCCAACGCTCCTCAAGAAATGTCATTCTCTTATGAGCACTCACCATGTTTTCCGTACCCTGGCGAGTTATCTCCTCCATGGAGGTTGCCAACCATTCCATGGTGATGCGCTCATGCGCCAATGACTCCACAAAGGCTCTGCTCATGGTCGTTATGGACTCCTCCATTCGCTCCACACTCGCAGCGACCCTGGAGACAAAACCTGCCAGAGACTCCTGCATCTGTGCATGGAGATCCATCACCTCTTCTCTTGCGGATGGACCCAGAGGCAGAGGGTCGACATGCAGCGCAGCTGAGCTGAGCTGGCAGAGTCCTGCGCCCTCCGACGAGGACTCTCCACTGCTGTCCCTGTCTCCAGAATCTGCTGAGGCTCACTTGTGAGCTGTGAAACACCAGATGACAACACTACTCTATGTCCCGAAGGTCCCCCCGAGGTGTGAGTGTCTGCGCTGGTGCTGGGTGCACTTACTTCTGCTGACGCTGCGCCCTCAGAGGTTGGAGCTTCCTCTGAGGAGTCTGGCTGCACAGCCTCTTCCTCCTCCACAGTGGGGACGGGGGCTTTGGATGGTCCTGTGGGGGAGTAGAGGAAGGAGTTAGAGGTGTGATGCCAAGGTTACATGCACATTCGAGTTGACATCTGCTGACACCTGCATCCATGCAGCCTTGGTCTCAGTGGGAGGCCTCTTCCTGCCTGACCTAGGGAAGAAGACCTCCCTGTGGGCCCTAACCCCATCCAATAATGCCTGCAGTGAAGCTTCGTCGAATTTGGAGGCAGCTCGGGGTCTGGCACTGGCCACAGCTGCTGCAGGCTCCTCTGCCATCCTGTATGGTTCATTTGGAAGCCAACAGAGGAAGCAATGCTTGCTGTGGACCTTGAAAGCACCACGAATGATGACATCATACTGTGGGGCTTTCTTACTTGAAATGGACAATTAATTTCAATTTCAATTTTATTTGCCATATGTAACTAGTACAATGGAATGCTTACTCCCCGATCACTCCCACAATAAGCTGTGGGAGCTCACAGAGACACGTTGCTATTCTCCAGCACCATGTTCAGAAAAAGTCAATTCAATGGCATCCAATGGCAGTGGGAATGCGATGTCCCTCAGCCGCTCCGTCACCGCGGCCTCCTCCTCACTGTTGCCGGCTCCACGATGTGGTGGCCTGCTTTTCCCGCTCACGGTCCGGCCTCTGGCCACCATGCCCGGCTCTCCCTCCTCCCAGTCGGACTGCGAGCTTCCTGCCGAGGAGCTGCCGGCCGACGTGCTGTAGTGGGTCGTCGTAGCTGCTGCTGCTTACTGCTGCTGCGCTGCCTCCGCCCGACTTGCCGAACACATCGTCAAGATGTATAAGCTCTGGTTGCCGCGGCCTCCTCCTCACTGTCGCCAGCTCCACTGTCCGATGGCCCAGAGCCTGCTTCTCCCCATCACGGTCCGGCCTCTGGCCACCATGCCCGGCTCCCCTCCTCCCAGTTGGAATGCGAGCTTCCCGCAAGGCTGTCCACACGCTGGAAATTAATTGGCCACTTGAGGGAAAATTGAGTGCAGCTGGCTGACACATTTTTTTGTGGGTCAGAACCCCACATTTGGGGAATCCGACCATTTCCCACACAATCCACAAAATCGGGCCCAATGTCATTTGTGACTTTGGTTAGGTCCATTCTGGCAGGGATGGATACCTGATTTCAAAGATTCAGACATGGAGTTGCAGGAAAGATGGCTACTGTTTTGGAAGGTGAAAACACGTTAAAGAACTTTGGAGAGGAAAAGGAAGATGGAGATCGGATGGTAGCTTGCAAAAACAAGAGTCGTCGGGGTGGATTTTTTGAGGAGGTGGCGATGATGGTGGATTTGAAAGGGGAGGGAACCATTTACAATGTTTGCTAGCATGGGGGCCAGGGAGGGAAGTTGGCTGGTCAGCATTTTAATAGCAATGGGGTCAAGGGAGCAGGAGGTGGGTCTCACGGACAAGGTGAGCTTCAAGAGGGCATGAGTGGAGATAGGAGAGAAACTAGAGAAAGACATGGGTTGAGAGCTAGGGCAGACAGGGCTGGGGGAAGTTTGGCTTGGTGGGCAACAGGAATGGGGGGAGAAGAAGAGGCCACAGGACAAATGGTTTTAATGACAAAGAATTCCACGGGCTCCTCGCACTTGTTGTTGGAGGTGAGGCTAGAAGGGGCAGGGGAGAGGGATTTAAGGAGATTGTTGGTTGTGGGGAAAAAAGGGTTGCCAATGGACAGAAAATCTAGTCCTTAATTCCCAAATCAGCCATTTACTTGGTATCTTTGAGTGAAAGTGCTAATCTGGAGCCAACTTGTGCCAAGAGTAACAGAGCGAAAAAAGACATCATTCTGGCTGGATTCCAACCTCAGTCTGTCTCTATGCAAAAGAATATTGTCCTAACCCAGTGCTCCATTTAGGCCTTTAATTAAACTATTTTTTATAATTTTTAGCAAAATGTCATTACATCAGGAGTTGGTTAATGAGCATGGCTGATGGACAAAGAAGGATGGATGTTTAAATCCAGGTATTATAAATAGCTAAATGCAAAATTGTTATTTCTTTGACTTTAGTTCAAAGATAGATTCAATGTTCCTTTAGTCCAGAGAAACATATGTATTCTTTCCTTCGTGTTGGAAAGCTCTCGCATGCTCATGAACGTAGAGAACTTCAGTGAAGCAGAAGGTGCACAGGAACAGCACAATGTGGTCTCCGTGCAATTCTGGCACTAGAATTATTCTGTTATTTAACTGTGTAAGAGTAACTATTCAAAGCAGCTTTAATGTTTGTTGGTGTGTTGGAATAGGATGAGTTTACTACAAAACTCAGCCAGTATTGAGTTATTTGCTGGTTTCTAACTTTGTATAAGCATCCATAAACATAAAGGATGCCAAACTCCATTGAATCAATAGAAACACTGAACCAGTGAGCGTGTTGAATTGTGCTGTCATAACATTGATTATTTTTAGAAAATGAGAGAAAGAAAAAGAAGAAGCACTTTGCATTAAATGCATTTCCCCATAGAATATTCTTAAGAGAAAAAGTCAATGTGCAGACAGCAGACCCGATTTTAATCTCGGGATGGGAATCAGGCGGATGGGGCCTGAGGCGGGCGGTAAACCATCCTGACCTCGCAGCGTGAGACCTCGTGATCGGGGAGGGGAGGAAGCCTGAACATGGGAGGCCTATACTTTCCTAGTGGGTCCTGGAGGGGCACTCCATTTATAAATATGAGTGGGATCAAAATAACTTTAATGAGGGACAGCCCTGCCAATAGTTACCTGCGCTACCCTGACAACTAAAAACGATTACAAAATATACCAACAAATCTGGCAGTTGTCCTCACAAAACGGTCTTTAGTTTTGAGACACGAAGTGATATTTTTGGTTTTATGCGTACATTATTAGCTCTCTAGAAAAAAATGTCAGGCAATGTGTATAACACTGTTGGAATTCAAGAGATAAATACATATATTTGCGACTGTTCAGTTACATATTGTACAGAGTTTATAAATATTTGAAATGAGAGTCCCAGAACTTCAAATTTCAGGGTGCATTATCATTGCACCTGGACAAATTAACTTCATACTTCATTAGTTTAACATTACACCGAGACCAAATCTAGTTTACAACATGTTCACAGTCACCTCAAGTTAAATGCCTGGAGAACAGAGGCTTTCCTCTCCACGTTCCTTAAACATTTACATTTGTAACTGTTGGGGACAAGCTCTGTGTACTTATGTATCCAGACATGCACACAGCTGTTTCCTAATCAGGACAGTTAAATTTCTAAATAACAACAGAAAATGCTGGAAAAAGTCAGCAGGTCAGGCAACATCCGTGGAGAGAAATTTGAGTTGACGTTTCGGGTCGAGCCCTTCTTCAAAACTGGAAAGAAAAGAAACTAGATCGAAGGCAGGGCTGCGATCGGACAAAAGAATAAAAGAAACAAAAGAAGTAAAAGAGATTAGAAGCTAGCCGAGATGGTAATAGGCTGAGATTAGGTGTAAAGTGTACTGGCAGGGCAAAAGATAGCTGCCAGGTGTGAGAGAGAAACAAAAGGAAAGGGGGGTGCGGTGGGGAAAGGAGTGGAACAATTACAAGAGAAAATGAAATGGGGGCCGAGCTTATGATCTGAAATTGTTGAACTCGATATTGAGTCCGGAAGGCTGCAGAGTGCCTAATCGGAAGATGAAGCCAGGCACAAACTAACCAATGTTAACAGGGTTCTGCCGGGCTAGAACCCAAAGTGTTAATGAAAACTTAGACAATGCTGAAGCGAGTCAGCACTTAATGGAGCCTTTTTTCCATTTTCTCAAATTTTCCAAAAGTTCTCTCAGTTGCTCTAGATTGTCTGGCACAATTCCCCAACCACGAGGACAGGCAGATGACCAGCTCCCAACGTGCTTCCAATGCTGCTCTTTAGCTGGCCATTCGGAGGTACATGAGAGAAGCAGCCAAACTCCACTCAGTGCCTGCAAAAACAGTTCAGCCAAGATTAGGAACTCACCACATAGGGAATTGTGGGTGCAGTCCCATATCCCACCACGGTAAGCTACAACATTACGTCCAAATGTTTGCTGTGCACTGGACCACGAGAAATGAATAAATAAAATGGATAGTCTTCCACAGATGGTTCACTCATTGTTGAGTTCAAGTTAGTGTGACCTGTTGGAAGGTTATGGTCCAGAAGAAGTGAAATAATCTTTTATAAATTGTTATTTATTTCTTCATCTAAAGCTGCAACGCTTCCTTTTCTAATGGCTGCCTAGAGGAATTGTATAACTAAAAACGCTTACCTCTACCATGAGGCTTCGATGCATTCATTCACAGCTTTTATAAAAGGAAATCATCTCTATATTCTCGTAAACAGCAAAAATAAATTTGAACCCTTTCATGAGCACAAATCTATGAGTATTTTTCGCATTCTGGTCTGCTAGCCAAGATTAATTCTCTGAATAAAATGCATTTGAAACAGATGCAATTCAATAAGATTTATAAGAATTGTAAATTATCACTGTTTATCACACAGAGCAATATTCCAAATTAGCAGAAAGTAAAACGCAAACAGAGCATCTGTAAAATTACAACCTCTGATGAAAGGGTTAAAATCAGAAGGGTTGTGAAGTTTACTGAAACTTCAGTAAATGATACAGAGCCCAATGATATAGTTTAATCATTTTCAAAATATAGGTAATGTAGGTTACATAGTATTACCTAGTATTTTTGGCACAGTAACAGGCCATTCGGCCCAACAGGCTGGTGTTTATGCTCCACTCTACCTTACTTCATCTTGCCTATCAACGTATCTTTCTAGTCCTTTCTCCCTCATGTATTTATCTAGATTCCCCTTAAATATATCTATATTATTCACCTCAACCATTCTATGTGGTAGCGAGTTCCACATTCTCACCACTCTGATCTTTACTCGGAAATATAGGATAGTCACTAATAAATTCAATAAGGATTATATTCATATGTATATTTATGACCCCTAGTTTTGAACTCCCTCGCATGTGGAAACATCTTCTCTACATCTACCCAATCGAACCCCTTCGAAATTTTAAAGACCTCTATCAGGGCACCTCTCAACCTTCCCTTTTCTAGAGAAAAAGGCCCCAGCCTAATCAGCCTTTCCTGATCGTCACAACCTCTCAGTTCTGGTATCATCCTTGTAAATCTTTTTTGCACCTTCTCTAGTGCCTCTTTATCCTTTTTGTAATATGGAGACCAGAACTGAGCACAGTACAAGTGTGATCTAACTGCTTTCGAATTCTATTCCAATAGAAATGCTTTGTTTGCATTTTTATGGCTTTGTTAACCTGCGTTGCTACTTCTAATGAGTTGTGAATCTGTATCCCTTTGCTCCTCTACCCTATCTAGACTCTATTTCTCCTACCAAAATGCACCACCTTGCACTTATGTATATTGAAAAACTTAAATTAGCAAAACTTAAGATAGAAACTCTGAATTAAATTGTTTCCTTCTAAATTCAAATAGAAGTTTCCCATTTCGTACCAAGAAGCAAATATGGATTTATAAATGCACATAACAGTTTATAAAGTAAAAGAATTATGATTGAAATATATAGATATACAATAATGTCCTACCTGTAGAAAGAAGTAGTTAGGCTTTAATGCAGTCTTCCACTGAGTTTTCAACTAAGGCCTCAGAACTTTAATCAAAAGAACACAAAGATTATGACAATACAGAAGGTGCAGCTTTCAGGGATTGAAGGGATATTCAGGACCGAGCCGGGGCCCTGAGCTTCTGCAGCAGAAATCATTTATATTTTGTGTTCTTATTGACGCTACAGAGAAAATAAAACTCAAAACATCTGGACAAGTCACTTGTTTAAAAAAAGTAATACGTTCAGCTAATGCAAAGTCTCAATTTTTTATGAAATGGGCAACATGATTAGACTGTAACATTAATTCTACAAACCAGCGAACAGACTCGAGGCGTTCGGCGTCTTCCCGGATGCTTCTCCTCCACTTTGTGCGGTCTTGGGCCAGGGATTCCCAGGTGTCGGTGGGGATGTTACACTTTTTCAAGGAGGCTTTGAGGGTGTCCTTGTAACGTTTCCTCTGCCCACCTGGGGCTCTCTTGCCATGTTAGAGGTCTGAATAGAGCGCTTATTTTGGGAGTCTCGTATCAGGCATGTGGACAATGTGACCCGTCCATCGGAGCTGATCGAGCGTGGTCAAAGCTTTGATGCTGGGGTTGTTGGACTGAGCGAGAACACTGACGTTGGTGCGCCTATCCTGCCAATGGATTTGCAGGATCTTGCGGAGGCAGCGTTGGTGGTACCTCTCCAGTGCTTTGAGGTGCCTGCTGTACATAGTCCATGTCTTTGAGGCATACAGCAGGGCGGGTATCACTGCTGCTCTGTAGACCATGAGCTTAGTGCCGAGTTTGAGGTCAAGGTCTTCAAGCACTCTCTTCCTCAGGTGACCAAAGGCTGCACTGGCACACTGAAGGCAGTGTTGGACTTCATCATCGACGTCTGCCCTCGAGTCTCTTCGCCGGGAGCAAGCGGAAGCCAAGCGCAAGCAACGCAAGGAGCGCACGTCAACCCACCCCACCCACCCGCCCCTTCAGCCACCGTCTGCCCCACCTGTGACAGAGACTGTAGGTCCTGCATTGGACTCATCAGCCACCTGAGAACTCATTTTTAGTGTGGAAGCAAGTCATCCTCGGTTCTGAGGGACTGCCTAAGAAGAAGAAATTCTACAAAAAAGTGCCTAAATGGAGTTAACTTGCAGCATGTATTTTACAAATGGAGGAATTCAGCACCTTGATAATCTTTTAACGGTATCCTACTTTTATTTCTCTCCAGACATGAGTATTTTCAAATAAAACTTTCAAACATTCGATCTGCAAACATCTCGGGCATCCTGTCACTCAAATTTATATAATGCACACTCCAGGAACAGTGTGAGAGATCCTTTAAATAAAACATACAATCATCCTTCAGTAGAGTACATCGAGACAAATGCCACGGATGTGAAAGGTGTCGCTGGGATTACCAATGACGTGCTATGGCTGTTGAAGCAATCTCTTTGCCTCTTTTTCTGACTCACCAGCTCCCTTTGGGGGCTTCTCTTACGTCATTGAGGGACTGCGGGTCATTCACAGAACATCGACTGCAGGCAAGATTGAACATTGCGCCTGCCTCCCTCTGGTCATATAAAAAGGGCTCTGGTCAGAGACAAGCAGGCTTTGAAAAAAATTATCAATCGGACCACTAAAAATAACTTCTTTCATTTTCTGGGTGATTTTGCAAATTAAGAGGTTGTTTTTCTCTTTTTTCTGCAGCAAGACTTTTTGTTGGAAACGTGTAAGATGTGGGTTTTCGTTTTTTTTCAGTCTAGTAACATTTAGCAACTAGCTGTCTTAAAAACTAAAACTTCAGTGCTCTGTTCGCCTGCTCAAAACACCATTAAATATATTTGGAGAACGACAGTAGCATCTTGTAAATCATTGCGAAATTCCTGTAAAAAAAACAAATCCGCCTTGATGCGTCTGTTTGTGCTCGCTTCTAAAATATCCAGCTTCCAGTTAGTGAGCAGCCGGTTTAAATTCTGTAAAGCAAATTAAACAGTCCAAATAAATCTCATATTTTTTACCTAAGTGGTTCCTTTACAGTTGATCTGTTATTTAGCAATGGTTCAGCTTAAAGGGTCACCAGCGTGACACTGTGGCGCTCCCCACTTTGCAGTTGCAATTGAATTGCATCCCATTGATCCCGTTTAAATTGAATCTCTCTGGCGTTAGACCGCACTGTATCTTCAAACCACTTTGTGCGTCAGATCGCCTTGAACTGCAGATAAACATATGCGCTGCGGTAAAGCTCAGGACAGATGGCAAGCAGCGAGGCAAAACAAAATACTGTTTTCACCAGCCTGATTCGAAACTATATGCTTCGGGGCTATTATTCAATGGGTGTGGGAGTTGGACTTTTATTGCTCTACCGTGACATTATCGTCGATAAATTCACACCATTTGCAAAGTGCATTTTAATTCAGCGCAGTTGTAAATTTGGAATGCGATTAGACAAAATGGGATGTTCAAATCCTCTAACCCTAATCAATTTTACATGGGTTCTTATGATGTTGTTTTGCATTATTGATTGGTTGGTTTTGCTGTTACATTCAGCAGGAATTGTTTTTACAAGTCTGCAGCAGGACTTCAACTTAACTGGGACTGGGCAAAACGGATCTGTCAATCAAAACCTTAATGTAATACAGAGAAGCAAAATACTGTGGATGCTGGAAATCTGAAATATAAACGGAAAATGCTGGAAATACTCAGCAGGTCAGGCAGCATCTGAAGAGAGAGAAACAGAGTTAACTTTCCTTGCCTCTGTACTTGCTTAAAACCTGTTACATCTGTAACATTTTCGAGTTCTGACAAAAGGTCACCAACCTGAAACGTGTAACTCTGTTTCTCCCTCCACAGATGCTGCCTGACCTGCTGAGTATTTCCAGCATTTTCTGTTATATATTAGTATTTACAGTGCTGCATGCCCATCAATCTATATTCTTAAACCAAAAACTAAATTGTCATCGTGTTACATTGGACTATTTTGTAGTCTGGTAATACATTGGAATGGTTTGTACGTTCTGTACACCTCTTGTGATTTTGTTTTAATTGGGAAAAATAGGGATATAAACTCAGCTTTACCGATAGCACAAAATGGGCAATAACCAATCGGCAGCCTGTTTTATACTCTGCCCCATTTTGCCCCATTTAATTGAATGGACACCTCACTACTCCAATTCACTACTGTCAATTTTGTGCCCCATAGAAACTAGTAAGTTTCACTGGGAATGGTAGCATAGTGGTTATGTTACTGGATTAGTAATCCTAGAGGCCTGGATTAATGATCTGGAGCCACAAGTTCAAATCCCACCATGGTAGCTGGGGAATTAAAATTCAGCCAATTAAATAAATCTGGAACAAAAAGCTAGTATCAGAAATGTTAACCATGAAACTATTGGATTGTCAGTAAAAACCCATCTGATTCACTAATGTTCCTTCAGGGAAAGAAATCTGCTGCCTTTACCTGGCCTGGCCTATATGTGACTCCAGACCCACAGCAATGTGGTTGACTCTTAACTGCCCTCTGAAATGACCTAGCAAGCCACTCAATTGTACCATAACTGCTACAAAGAACAGTGGTTCAAGAAGGTGGCTCACCACCACCTTCTCAAAGGCAATTAGGGATGGGCAATAAATGCTGGCCTTGCTGGTGATGCCCACATCCCATGAATGAATTAAAAAAAAAGTTTAAATCCTATCTTTAAAAAGGCAATTTTTTAACGAAGGAGCTATTTACATTTACATTAGTGCTACTGTTAACAGGAGCCCTGATTCTGCCAGAGTTCTGCCATTGTGCCAATGCTACTCGAGAAACAACCAGCTCAAGCCAGACATAAGCAGGCCACACGCCCGCCTTCTTCAGAAGGAAATGTTGTATGAAGCAGTGCCTGAAAGAGGAGGAAAATATTTTGTTTTCAACTGTAGACATGAGAACGGGGATGGGCGGCGGAAGTGGCTGGTATGCTGATGTCGTGCACTGGTATATGAACACACTCGCCCTAAAACTGCGAGTCTATCAAAATGAGGGCGGCACTCATCCAGGCTGCACATTATTGAAGTGCCGGAAGCCTATTCAAATGAGAATTAGCAGCTGGCCTTTTCAAATGCAGCTAGCCCAGCCTTCCTCCCTGCTGTATCCACTGAGCTGGGTGAATTTACCAAGGCCGGCCCCAGTTCATCCTTTGACTATGTCACCTGCGCAGGATAAACACGCAGAGAGAGAGTCTGGCCAGCAATCCCCTTGGTGTGGGGGGGCGAGATGTCTAACCAGCCAACAGCTCTTAAACGGCCGCTACTAACCGTTAAAGGAGAAGGAAATTTTTAGTGGACCAAAAATTAAAATGTTTTCTGCTGAAAGAAATGATTTTGAAGTAAAATGTGGAGAAAACTTTCCCTTTTGATGATGACAACCTAGAGGTCCTGCTGCAGGAGCTGCAGCAAAAGAGGGTGTCTCTCTCTTTCAAGCAGAAGGCTAGCTTCCTACAATAGGTATCTGCTGCCTAACTCGTAACACCCCTGTACTCACTGACCCACATCAGCTGCCAGCCCTTGTGTGTAAATCCTTCCAGGGCCTTGCCCCTCCCTATCTCTGTAACCTCATCCAGCTCTACAGCCCTCCAAGAACTCAGCATTTCTCCAATTGTGGCCTCCCTGATTTCTTTCCCCCTACCAATGGTGGCCGTGCCTCCAGCTGTCTAGGCCCCAAGCTCTGGAATTCCCTCCCTAAACCGCTGCACCTCTCTACCTCTCTCTCCTCCTTCAAGATGCTCCTTAAATCCTACCTCTTTGACCAAGCTTTTGGTCACCTGTCCTAATATCCTAAGTGGCTCGGTGTCAACTTTTGTCTCATAACGCTCCTGTGAAGCTGCTTGGGACCATTTATTACATTAAAGGCGCTATAGTTGTTGTTGTTGATAGCCTTCAGAAGGCCTTCATATGTCATCTACTGAGATCATAGCAAACACCCTGCAAGCATCTTTGGAGATGTTGAAGATGCACCCTCGATACTGCAATGAATCATATATTTTCACAGCTGCAATGGTTGCAGAAACACTACAGTTGCTGTCAGCATCTTCCTTAGTTTTTCCAATCCAGCAAGGACAGACTCCTGTAAGTTGGAGCACAGAAGCTCAGGAAAGATATACAGTACTGGCCTTGGAAGGGGTAAAGCGCAGATTCGCCAGAATGATACCAGGGCATTGAAATAAAGAATAGATTTGCCTTTCTAATCTAGGCTTTATTAACTTAAAAATCCTGTAGCACATCTTTCAACACCCAGTCCCAACTAAAGGCTAGAAAGAACTGAATTTAAGATGGCCACCACAAATCACATGACATCAACTACCAATGAGATTACAGCATATATCCCAAGGCAGGAAACAAACAACCAATCACAATACTTCTTACTAAACATAAAGAATAATCACCACATTCACCCCTCCTTTTAAAATATACTCCAACCTAAATAACCTTTACAATTTATAATTAATTATTTACAACTAAAACTATGCACAGACAAAATAAAACTATTCAACATGACACAATACTAAGTGAGCAACAACAAATAGTAACATTGCACATAAGTATTAAGTATCTCTCAACTAAAACAATATAATATAATATTTCAACAATTTTAAAACATTATTATCAATTTAAAAGTCCATTTTCAATCGGTCGACCGGATATCTTGTTCGTGTCGACCTTCTTAACCTTGGTGAAATTCCTTGCCCTCCCACACCAGGAGACACAGAAGTATCTTCTGCCGGAAGGCTATCCATATCCCGATTTTCAACGGTTTCCGGATTAGAAATCCCATCAGGAGGTAAACTGGGACGGTCATGAACATCCATCGAGGGCTGACTAATAGAAGTATAATTATCTGCAGTCGGATTGGAAATATTCGTAGTATCTGTAACAGCATCCACATTATCTGAATCATGACTATTGTTAATATCCTCAGAAGAGGGCTGGCCACCACAAGGAGCCAAGTCTTTAATTGAAACGGTACTTTCTTTCCCATCTTGGAATCGAATATGAGCATATTGGGAATTTGCCTCCAACAGTTCCACCTCCTCCACTAAAGGATCATATTTTGACAATCTAACATGGCGTCGAAGCAGCACAGGTCCCTGCACAGTAAGCCATGAAGGTACCGAATATCCCGTAGTAGATCTCCGCGGATAGTTAAAGAGCCTTTCATGGGGGGTCACATTAGTAGCCGTTGAAAGCAATGATCTAATGGAATGCAGGGCATCAGGCAGTACCATTTCCCACTGTGTATTCTTAAGGTTCCGGGATGTCAAAGCCAACATAACTGCCTTCCAGATCACCCCATTGTATCGTTCGCACTGTCCATTACCCTGGGGATTATACGGGGTAGTTCTGCTAGTAGAAATTCCCCAACTCTGAAGGTATTCCTTCAACTGGGAAGACATAAAAGAACTTCCCTGATCCGAATGGATATACGCAGGCATCCCAAAGATGACAAAAAGTTGAGTCAGACATTTGATAACTGTAGCAGCTGATACATCTGCGCAAGGAAAAGCAAAAGGGAACCTTGAAAACTCATCCACAACAGTAAATATATATCGGTTTTAAGTAGTTGAAGGAAGAGGCCCCTTAAAATCGACGCTCAAACGTTCAAAAGGAGAAGTAGCCTTTATAAGATGAGCTCGTTGAGGCTTAAAGAAATTTGGTTTACACCGAGCACAGATAGAACATGATGAAGTCATCCGCTTGACGTCTTCAACTGAAAAGGGCAAATTCTTACTGCGTATGAAGTGTATCATCCTCGTAACCCCAGGATGGCATAAGGCATTGTGAAGATTAATAAGCGTATCTCCGTGAATCACAGAACAATAAGCCCTCGACAGCGCATCAGCAGCAACATTATCCTTCCCCGGACGATAAACTATATCAAAATGGTAACATGCCAATGCAATCCTCCACCTCATTATTTTATCATTCTTAATCTTTCCAAAATGTTTGACATCAAACATAAAGGACACAGACTTTTGATCAGTTACCAACGTAAAATGCCGCCCCGATAAATAATGTCTCCATTTACGCAGTGCTTCTACTATTGCATACGCCTCTTTCTCTATTGAAGAATGCCTTTTTTCACTATTGTTCAAGGTACGTGAGAAAAAGGCCACAGGTCTTCCATTTTGGTTCAGAGTAGCCCCAATTGCAAAATCAGAAGCGTCCGTCTCAATCACAAAAGGAACCTGCTCATCAATAGAATGCACAACTGCTCCAAGGATATCCTTTTTTAAATGATCAAAACACGTCCTGGCCTCCCATGATAGAGGCTATGTCGTAACCCGAATAAGAGGCCGGATCTTCTGTGAAAAATTTGCAATCCAATTAGAATAGTAAGAAAACAGTCCAACAACTCGTTGCAAAGCCTTAGAATTAGTAGGACAAGGTAAATCAATCAATGGTCGCAGACGTTCTGGGTCTGGTTTAATCTTGTTTCCCGAGATAATGTACCCCAGTAGATTTACCTCAGTGCTCAAAAAGGTACACTTCTCTTTATTGAAAGTTAAACCAACTTTTTCCGCAGCTTGAAGGAATCTTTCTAAATTAGAATCATGCTCCACCCTTGATTTGCCACACACCGTGATGTCATCTAAGTATGAAAAGGTGTCAGAGAGAGAGTTATCACTTATAAAAGCATCCATTGCCCGTTGAAAACAAGCAACACCATTAGTAACACCAAATGGTATTCGGCAAAACTGATACAGCTTTCCACCAGCCTCAAAGGCCGTATATGGTTGATCCTTCTTAACAATAGGAATCTGATGATAAGCACTCTTTAGGTCAATAGTGCTAAAAACCTTATACTGAGATACTTTATTGATAAGCTCATCAATCTTAGGCAAAGGGTACGCATCTAATTGAGTATACCTATTAATAGTTTGGGAATAGTCTATCACCATTCGTTTCTTATGTCTCTCGTTAGTCGTGACAACTACCTGTGCCCGCCAAGGCGATCAACTAGGTTCAATGATTCCTTCCAATAAGAGACGTTGAACTTCAGAATTAATAAATTCTCTATCCTGACTGCTATACCTTCTTGACTTGGTAGCAATTGGCTTACAATCCGGTATCAAATTGGAAAAAAGTGATAATGGAGAAATGGATAAAGAGGTTAATCCACAAATAGATAAAGGTGGCTTAGTCCCTCCAAATGAAAGACTAAGAGACTCGTGTAACTGAAGCACATCATGACCAATCAAAATATCCGCACAGAGATTAGGCAAAACAGATAGGCATATATCAGTATACGTATTACCTAGAAGAATCAATTTCACAAGGCAACAACCAGCTACTTGTGAAGTGAGAGTCGTCTGAGCCATACACACCTGATAGGAAACAGGCGAAATTTTCAAATGCTTCTCCTTTGCAAACTGAAGACTTATAAAACTCTCGGTACTGCCCGTATCTATAAGGGCCTTCACTTCCAACCCATTAACTTGGGCCGTAATAACAACAGAAAAGGCTGGAAAAACTCAGCAGGTCAGGCAACATCCGTGGAGAGAAATTTGAGTTGACGTTTCGGGTTGGACCCTTCTTCAAAACTGGAAAGAAAAGAAACTACATCGGAGGCAGGGCTGCGATCGGACAAAAGAATAAAAAAAACAAAAGAAGTAAAAGAGATTAGAAGCTAGACGAGATGGTAATAGGCTGGGATTAGGTGTAAAGTGTACTGGCAGGGCAAAAGATAGCTGCCAGGTGTGAGAGAGAAACAAAAGGAAAGGGGGGGGGGGAAAAGGAGTGGAACAATTACAAGAGAAAATGAAATGGGGGCCGAGCTTATGATCTGAAATTGTTGAACTCGATATTGAGTCCGAAAGGCTGCAGACTGCCTAATCGGAAGATGAGGTGCTGTTCCTCGAGTTTACGTTGAGCTTCCGTGGAACAATACAAGAGGCCAAGGACGGTGAGGTCCGAGTGGGAATGGAGCGGTGAATTAAAATGACAGGCGACCGGAAGCTCGGGGTTACCCTTATGGACTGAACGGAGGTGTTCCGCAAAGCGGTCACCCAATCTGCTATCGAACTTGGGCCGTAACTATAGCTTTGTTTAGGCCATTAGCAAATGCAGCAGAAATTGATGCAATAAATGCCCTATCTAAAGGCTGAATAGTCACAGAGGAGGTAATTGAACCTGATGATTTACACACACGTGCGGAATTACCTCTCTTGCCGCATTTACTACACACAGCCTCCCGAGTAGGACACTTCAGACGAGGGTGCCGGACGTTCCCACAAAAATAACACTTCTGAATCCTAGAGGCAACAGCCGCTGAAGTAGAAACTGTTTCAGAATCTAGTAAACCACTCCTATTAAGTCCACATAATTCCTTTTCATCCGGAACTGCCGAAACCACAGTCACAGGCCGATTAAAAAGAGCATAAGAATCCAAACTTCTCTGAGCCACATCCAATGTAGAAGCTTGCTCAAAAGCACTCTTAAGATCCAAAGTCTTATTTTCTAACAACCGCTGACGAATTGATCTAGACAGTAATCCATTAATAAAAGCATCCCGTACCGATTCTTCCTTATATTCTTCAGCCGTCACGGCCTTATAATTACAGTTAACACTAAGGCACTGAAGTGCTTGTAAATAAGTATCCAAAGATTCTCCCACCTGCTGCCTACGGGCAGATAGAAGGTGACGTGCAAATACCTAATTCTTTGGTTTAACAAAAATCTTTTCCAATGTAGAAATAGCCACTTCGTAAGTTTTACAGTCCAAAATATACTTATACACATCCGGAGCAATGTAGTTGATCAGCATATTCAGCTTATTTAGAGACTCTTGATCCAACACGCCCAAAAAGTTTTAAAATGTACAATACCAGTGTTTCCATTTATCATCCACTCCTGCAGAATTAGGGTCAGCACTGAATCGTTCTGGTTGAAGATATCGCTCCATTCTGACATAAAGTTAATAAATTGAAATAAAGAATAGATTTGCCTTTCTAATCTAGGCTTTATTAACTTAAAAATCCTGTAGCACATCTTTCAACACCCAGTCCCAACTAAAGGCTGGAAAGAACTGAATTTAAGATGGCCACCACAAATCACATGACATCAACTACCAATGAGATTACAGCATATATCCCAAGGCAGGAAACAAACAACCAATCACAATACTTCTTACTAAACATAAAGAATAATCACCACAGGCATAAAGAGTTAAATTATGAGGTCAGGCTGCATAACCTTGGCTTGCATTCCCTTGAATTTAAACAGTTGAGGGGTGATCTTATCGAGGTCTTTAAAATAATTTGACATGCTGCTTGTCCGACATCAAGTATTGCATGAGCAGAAATTTCCTCCCATTAAATACTGGGAAGGTCCCTGCCACAAACGCTGTTCCCTAGTCACCGACTCCATCCGCCTCCCAGGCCACTGTCTGAGTCTGAACCAGACTGTTCGCTGTAGTGTATGTACCTTTAAGGGGAGAACTACTTTTTACAGCTCCTGTATACTGTAGTACCGGCAGTGACCACACCTGTATATAAACCCTGAGTAGGGATCTGTACGTTTAGTTTTAGAGTAACCCTCATCCAGTAAATACCTGTTGATTGTTCCCTGCGGTCTCGTGTCTAGTTATTGAAGGACACACAACATCAAAATACACGGATCTAACATTGGCGACAAGGCAGATTCGAACCTACCTGCAACTCTGCATTACCTCCCAGGGATTCGCTCCTGGAGAACAGTGGAAGAAAGTTGAGGCCAGAAGCACGGGCGTCGACCACGAGCAACCGCCCAGTCATCCAGCGGAGATTTGAGCATCGCAGGGGAGGCTGTTGAGAGCTGGGCTCACAGGGGAGGCTGTTGAGAGCTGGGCTTGGTTCTCCAGTTACGGTGGTCCAGCAAAACGGGCTGGCAACAGGTACGGCGCAGACCCTTCCTGGACAACGGCGGCTAGAGACGACCGACAGCACAGAAAAGGCCGAGCAGCGTCGACGGGAAAAGAGAGGGGGTAGAGCGCACAGGGTGCAGCCAGTGTTCAGGACCGAGCGGCGTCGACGGGAGAAGAGAGAGGGTAGAGCGCACAGGGCGCAGCCGGTGTTCAGGACCGAACGGCGTCGACGGGAGAAGAGAGAGAGGTGCGCAGGAAAACGCACAGAGCGCAGCCGGTGTTCAAGGGACGAGCAGCGTCAGTGGGGAAGAAAGGGAAACACGCAGAGCACAGCCGGTGTTCAAGGGCCGAGCAGCCGCAGCGGAGAAGAAGGGAGAGCGTGGGAAAATGCCATTTTGAGCCGCAGCGGAGAAGAAGGGAGAGCGTGGGAAAACGCCATTTTGAGCCGCAGCGGAGAAGAAGGGAAAGCGCAGGAAAACGCCATTTTGAACCGCAAGAAGAAAGGAAAGCGTGGGAAAATGCCATTTTGAGCCAGTCTAACCACACCCAGGGATGCCGAAGAGTGGCAGTATCACGGCGTTCGACAATGAAGTCGAAGATTGGACGACATATGTCGAACGCATAGAAGTGTACTGCAAGGCGAATGAAGTGCCAGATGAGAGGAAAGCGCTGGTATTGTTGAATTCCATGGCTGCAAAAACGTATGGCTTACTGCAAAACCTAGTAACCCCAGAGAAGCCAGTGGAAAAGGATTTTGGAAACATAATGTCAATCCTACAGAACCACTTAAGCCCCACACCGCTGCTGATAGCAGAAAGATTTAAGTTTCACAAAAGGAACCAGCATAAAGATGAAAGTAATGCTGAGTATTTAACGGAATTGCGCAAGCTATCGAAACACTGCCAGTTTGGAACTGGACTAGCAGATACTTTAAGGGACAAGTTTGTGTGTGGGCTTCAAAGCGAAGGAACCCAGAAACGGCTTCTATCAGAAAAGGATCTTACGCTGGACAAAGCTTTCAGCATGGCAGTATCACACGAAGCAGCTGCACGGGGCGCTGCAGAGATACAACGGAGACCGCAAGAATATGGCACAAATGAAATGTCATACAGAACAGTGAAGTGCTATCGCTGCATCAGAACAACACACGACCATAATGATTGCTGGTTTAAGGGCAAAGTGTGCAGACAGTGTGGAAAAGTAGGACACATACCAAGAGTCTGCAGGTCGGGAAAGAAAACCAGCAGCAAGAAATCTCCACAGGAGAAGTACAAGAAGGTACATAAGGTGACGGAGAGTTCAGACGAACAGAAAAGTGATACAGACTCCGGAAGCAAGGAGCTGGGTTGTCTGAAACTACATAAGGTGATCCAAACAGAGGATCACCAAACTATCTGGGTCACGCTCAAGATAGCTGGAGTCCAAGTGAAAATGGAATTGGACACAGGAGGGACTACAAGCAGCTATTCTCACATATACCCTTGAGAGATACAGAGGTTGTCTTGAAGACATACACGGGGCAAAAAGTCTACCCCAAAGGAAAAATATACGTTGTATATAACGGTAAGGAAACACCAAAATTGACCTATATGCATTGCCAGATGGAGGACCACCACTACTAGGACGTGAATGGATCCGGAAGATACAGCTAGATTGGCATTCCATACAAGCACTGACTGTAGATGCCAAAACGGATGACGACATCACACCTGGACGACTGTCAAAGATGCTAACTGACGCACAGGAAGTGTTCCAGGAGGGACTTGGAACACTAAAAGTCATAACAGCGATGATCAAAATAGAGGAAAATGCAAGCCCAAAGTTTTTTAAGGCCAGACCGATGCTTTATGCGATCCGCACAGCCGTCGAAGCAGAGCTGGAAGGTTTGGAACGTTCAGGAGTACTGTCCAAAGTGGACTGGAGCGAGTGGGCCACACCCATCGTTCCTGTAATGAAGAGGTCGTTGAGTAATACGCCTGGGGAACCAAAGAAAGTTCGCATCTGTGGGGACTTTAAGGTGACAGTGAACCCAGTCCTTCACACGGTACAATATCTGCTTCCGCGGATTGAAGATATTTTCGCCTCGCTATCTGGAGGGAAACGCTTCACTAAGATTGATCTGGCCCAGGCGTACCTGCAAATGGAGGTAGAAGAAGCCTCGAAACAGTACCTCACGATCAACACTCATAAAGGTCTCTAACAATACAACCGGCTGGTGTTCGGGGTAGCATCAGCTCCGGCTATTTGGCAAAGGGCAATGGATCAAGTCCTGCAAGGGATTCCAGGGACCCAGTGTTATTTGGACGACATCCAGGTCACGGGCGAAAATGACAGTGCTCACCTTGCCAACCTGGAGCAGGTGCTCACTAGATTGAAGGAATATGGGCTCCGAGCAAATCGCCACAAATGCGAGTTTTTCCTGAAGCAGATCTCGTATTGTGGCCACGTTATTGATGAAGAGGGGTTACATAAGTCCCCTGAAAAGATTGAGGCAGTAGTCAAGGCTCCAGCACCGGAAAATGTGTCACAACTGAGGTCGTTCCTCGGGCTGGTGAACTACTACCATAAGTTCTTACCAAATTTGTCTACAGTACTACACCCACTGAACACCCTACTGCAAACGGGGTACCATGGAAGTGGAATGACGAATGTAAACGAGCTTTCCAGAAGTGCAAAGAATTGATCACATCAAAAGAGGTGTTGGCTCATTTCAACCCAGCACTACCAATTCAGTTGGCGTGTGATGCATCACCCTATGGCATTGGAGCGGTGCTGTCGCACAAGTTCCCGGACGGCTCGGAGAGGCCAGTAGCCTTTGCGTCTCGGTCACTAACCTCAGCCGAGCGTAACTATGCCCAGATTGACAGGGAGGCCCTCAGCCTAGTGTGGGGAGTGAAAAAGTTCAACCACTATCTGCACGGGCGGAAGTTCACCTTGCTGACTGACCACCAACCACTTGTCTCCATCTTTAATCCAAAGAAGGGCGTGCCAGTGATGACTGCGCAACGGCTACAAAGATGGTCCCTTTTTCTAGGGGCGAACCAATATGAAATCGAGTATAAGGGCACGAAACAGCATGGAAACGCTGATGGGCTATCACGCCTGCCACTGCCTACTGCGGAGGAAGCACCAGCACTGGACCCTGTCGAAATATTTTATTCGACTATAATTGAATGCTTGCCAGTAACTAACGCTGATATAGAGAAGGAGACCCGAAATGACCCGACACTGTCTCGGGTATATGACTTGACGGTGAAGGGATGGCCAACACATGGCGACTCACTGTTGCCAGCATTCTCATCCAGAAGAGAGCAGCTGTCAGTATGCCAGGGGACCTTCATGTGTGGATCCCGAGTGGTAATTCCACCCAAGTTAAAGGAGAGAGTGCTAAATGAGCTTCACGAAGGCCATCTGGGAGGGGTGAAAATGAAAAGCCTTGCTAGGGCTTATGTGTGGTGGCCGGGGATCGATCAGCAAATTGAGGACCTGACAAAGAGCTGTTCAGAATGCCAGAAGGTCCAAAATGCACCACCACAGGCCCCTCTGCACCCATGGGAGTGGCCCTCATCTCCATGGCAACGGGTGCATATTGATTTTGCTGGTCCATTCATGGGCTCAATGTTTCTAATAGCCGTGGATGCGCACTCGAAATGGCCTGAGGTGGTCAAAATGTCGTCCAGCACCACGGAGAAAACTATTGCAGTCCTACAGACCATATTTGCCAGGAACGGCTTGCCAGAGCAGATTTGCTCTGATAATGGACCACAGTTTGTGTCCGAAGCGTTTCGAAGATTCATGAAAAGGAATGGGGTAAGGCATTACACATCCGCCCCGTATCATCCAGCCACAAATGGATTGGCTGAGAGGTTCGTACAAACCTTTAAGAAAGCAGTAAGGGCCATGTGCGATGACGACATTCCACTGCAGCATAAGGTGGACAATTTCCTGTTAACCTACAGAAATGCGACACATGCAGTCACCAACCAGACCCCGGCCATGATGTTCTTTAACCGAAGGTTGAGATCTCGTCTGGATTTGCTCTGACCAAACGTACGAAGAGATGTTGAGAATAAGCAATTCCAGCACATCAATGAGAAGCCGACAAGGAGCTTCAATGTAAGGCAACCAGTCTTGGCCCGTGACTACCGCACAGAGAAATGGCAACCAGGGACGATATGCACATGGCAGGGGCCACTAATGTACACAGTGGATGTTGGGGAGAACATTGTGAGACGCCATGTCGACCAGATCCTAGAGTCACAGGAACGAGTCAACCCTATGTCTCGTGCACCTGGTGATGAACCCGACATACAGGTAGCATCTACCCCAGAAACAGTAGCATCGGAAGCTGATGAACCAACTGACGACAGGGGGCCTCCGCACCAAGAACAAGACACTCAGGAAAGGCGCTATCCAGAAAGGATCAGGAAGCCGCCTCAAAGACTGAATTTATAAATGGATTATTTTCAGTTAATGTGCATGTTAAAAGTGTTAATTGTTAAATGAATGTTATGGTACTGTCAATCTAAAAGGGGAGGAATTGTAGTGTATTAAGGGGAGAACTACTTTTTACAGCTCCTGTATACTGTAGTACCGGCAGTGACCACACCTGTATATAAACCCTGAGTAGGGATCTGTATGTTTAGTTTTAGAGTAACCCATATCCAGTAAATACCTGTTGATTGTTCCCTGCAGCCTGGTGTCTAGTTATTGAAGGACACACAACATCAAAATACACGGATCTAACATTCGCAACCTCAGCATTCTATTTGACACTGATCTGAACTTCCGGCCCTATATCCTCGCCATCACGAAGACCGCCAACTTCCAGTTCCGTAACATCACCTGTCTCTGCCCCTGCCTCAGTCCATCTGCTGTTAAAACCTTCATCCATGCCTTTGTTACCTCTTGACTAGACTATTCCAAGGATGTCCTGGCCGGCCTCCTGTTGTGTATGTACCTTTAAGAGAATAACTGGTCTCAGACTGCAGTACCGGCAGTGACCACCCCTGTATAAAAGGTGCTAGAGAGCCTCTGTTTGTTAGTTTTCACTATTGACTTCCACCAGTAAAGACTTGTTTGTTTTCACTCCTGCTGGTCCGTGTCTCAATTATTCACGGACTTAACACTGGCGACGAGTAAGAAACGAACTTACCTGCAACTCGGCAGCACCTCAGATGACGTTGTTGAAGGTCGGAGCCAGAAGAAAGAAAAAAAAAAAAAATTGAGTCCAAAGAAACTCGAGAAACAGGCGTCGACCGTCAATCATCGGTTTGAAAACTTGCAGGAGAGACTGTCAAGAGCCAGGTTCGGGTCACCAGTCTGTGGTTTCCCAGCTAGTCGAGCTGGTGGCAGGTAGTGCTCTGATCCTTCCTGGGCTGCGGCGGGCTGAAGCTCGATCGGGTGGCTTTTCAACGGGGCCGGGCAGCGAGTCGGGAGGCAAAGAGAGAGAGGGTGGAGCACACAGGGCGCGGCCCGTGCTTCGAAGCTGGGCAGCATTCGGACCTAAGAAGAGGGAGGGAAGTGTCCCAGAGGGTCCGCTCCATGACGGGAAAATAATAAAAGAAAAAGAATCAATATTTAACGCGCAAGAAACCGTGGAAAACAGCGCTAACAACAGCGGGGAAGAAGGCAAAGCGTGGGAGGCGCCATTTTGTTAAATCAGGGAAGAAGGCAAAGCGCGGGAGGCGCTATTTTAGATTTGCAAGATGCCGAAGACTGGCTGCATCACTGCTTTTGATAATACATTAGAGGACTGGACCACGTATGTGGAAAGAGTCGAGGTATATTTCGAGGCAAACGAAATAGCGGAGGGGAAAAAGGCATAGATATTGCTAAACTTAATGGGCGCTAGAACGTACGGCCTATTGCGGGACCTGATTACTCCAGCCAAACCGAAGGTGAAGAGTTTTAATGAAATTGTTGCTGTCCTACAGGAACACTTAAACCCTGCACTGCTGTTGATAGCAGAAATATTTAAATTCCACAGGAGAACTCAGCACAAAGATGAGAGCAATGCTGAGTATCTTACGGAACTACGCAAGCTATCAAAGCACTGCCAGTTCGGAGCAGGACTGGCAGATACCCTACGGGACAAATTTGTCTGTGGACTCCTGAGTGAAGGAACACAGAAGAAGTTACTCTCAGAAAAAGAGCTGACGCTAGATAAGGCTTTCAGCGTGGCAGTATCGTATGAAGCAGCAGCCAGGGGAGCTGCAGAAATTCAACAAAAACCACAGGAATACGGCACCCACGAAATGACACGGGGATTTGCAAAATGTTATCGCTGCGGCAGAACTAACCATGACCAGAAGGGCTGCTGGTCCAAAGACAAAATATGCAGACAATGCAGGAAGATTGGACACATTGCATGAGTTTGCAGGTCTGGGAAGAAGACCAGCGACAACAAAAAGGCTACTAAGGAACCGTACAAGAAAGTAAAAAAGATGGCGGACAGTAGTCCCGAAGACCAGATGGGCGATAGTGAATCCGAGAACAGGAGACTAAGCTGTCTCAAACTTCACAATGTAATCGCAAAAGAGGATCACCGAACCATTTGGGTCACCCTCACGATAGCAGGGTCCCAAGTTAAAATGGAATTGGATACAGGATCAGCGCTAACCGTCATGAATCGACGAGACTACAAGCGGCTATTTTCACACATACCCTTGAGAGAGACATCCATCGTCTTGATGACGTATACAGGGCAAAAAGTATACCCCAGAGGAAAAATAAGGGTGCCTGTCGAATACAATGGCAAGAAAATACAGAAATTGTATCTCTACATACTGCCAAATGGTGGACCACCGTTATTGGGATGGGAATGGATCAGGAAGATAAACTTGGATTGGCATTCCATTCATGCAATGCCGGTGGATGGTAAAAAAGATGAAGACGTCACTCCTGGACGATTGTCAACAATCTTAGCTAACGCCAAAGAGGTATTTCAACAAGAACTGGGCACGCTTAAAGGCGTAACCGCCTCGATAAAAATAGAAGAGAATGCAGTTCCCAAGTTTTTCAAAGCAAGACCGGTACCATATGCAATTCGCCCAGCCGTCAAGGCAGAGCTGGAGAATCTGGAGAAGGCGGGTGTGTTGTCTAAGGTCGACTGGAGCGAGTGGGTGACATCCATTGTTCCTGTCATGAAAAAAACGTTAAGCAATAAGTCCGGAGAGCGAAGGAAGATTCGCATCTGTGGGGATTTCAAGGTGACGGTGATCCCAGTCCTTCACACAGTACAATATCCTCTTCCAAGGATAGAAGACATCTTCGCCTCACTGTCTGGAGGGAAGCATTTTACAAAAATTGACCTAGCACAAGCATATTTGCAGATGGAGGTTGAAGAGTCCTCTAGGAGGTATCTCACGATAAACACTCACAAAGGTCTTTACCAGTATCATCGATTGGTATTCGGAGTAGCATCAGCTCCGGCGATATGGCAAAGAGCGATGGAACAAGTCCTGCAAGGGATTCCGGGGACTCAGTGTTACTTGGACGACATCCTTGTAACAGGTGAAGATGACAGTGAACACCTTAACAATCTAGAACAGGTGCTCACTAGACTACGGGAACATGGGCTGAGAGCCAACCGCCCCAAGTGCGAATTTTTTAAGAAACAGATATCGTATTGTGGCCACGTGATTGATGAAGAGGGGTTACATAAGTCCCCTGACAAAATTGAAGCGGTTGTTAAGGCCCCAGCGCCTGAAAATGTGTCGCAACTGAGGTCATTCCTCGGATTGGTGAATTACTATCATAAGTTTTTGCCGAATTTGTCGACAATCCTGCACCCACTGAACGCCCTGCTACGAACGGGGGTAGCATGGAAATGGAGCGATGATTGTAAGCGTGCTTTTCAGAAGAGTAAGGACTTAATCACTTCAAGGGAAGTATTGGCTCACTACAACCCAGCACTGCCGATCAGACTGGCGTGTGATGCGTCTCCCTACGGCATTGGGGCGGTACTGTCACATAAGTTCCTTGATGGGTTAGAGAGGCCGATAGCTTTTGCGCCACGCTCGTTAACTTCTGCCGAGCATAACTACGCTCAGATTGCCAGAGAGGCCCTCAGCCTAGTGTGGGGGGTGAAGAAGTTCAATCACTACCTGCACGGTCAAACATTTACTCTACTAACCGATCATCAACCTCTTGTCTCCATTTTCAACCCTCAGAAGGGTGTACCGATAATGACGGCACAACGGCTGCAGAGATGGTCCCTTTTCCTAGGGGCACACCAATATGACATCGAGTACAAAGGAACTAAACAGCATGGAAATGCTGATGGATTGTCACGCCTACTGTTGCCGACGGTGGAAGAAGAAGACCTTTCAGTGGATCCAATGGAGTTATTCCACTCGACCATAGTCGAATGTCTCCCTGTGACAAATGCAAACATAGAAAACGAAACATGGAATGACCCGACACTATCACGGGTCTATGATTTAACGGTGAAGGGATGGCCAGCACATGGCGAACCACTGCTGCCAGCATTCTCACCGAGAAGAGAACAGCTGTCAGTGTGCAGAGGGACCTTGATGTGTGGATCCAGAGTAGTAATTCCACCTAAGTTGACGGATAGAGCACTCAATGAGCTTCATGAGGGTCATCTGGGTGGGGTAAAAATGAAGAACTTAGCCAGAGCGTTTGTGTGGTGGCCGGGAATCGATAGAGAAATCGAAGAGATGACCAAGAGCTGTGCAGGATGCCAGAAGGTCCAAAACGCCCCACCACAAGCTCCTCTGCATCCATGGGAGTGGCCTTCATCTCCATGGCAACGGGTGCACATTGATTTTGCTGGTCCCTTCATGGACTCGATGTTTTTAATTGCGGTGGATGCACATTCAAAGTGGCCAGAGGTAATAAAAATGTCCTCAACCACCACGGTAAAAACTATCACAGTTTTGCGAACCATATTCGCCAGGAATGGGCTGCCTGAACAGATTTGCTCTGACAATGGACCACAGTTTGTGCCTGAAGAGTTCCGGAGGTTCTTAAAGAACAATGGCGTTAAGCATTACACATCTGCCCCATATCATCCAGCCACTAATGGATTGGCCGAGAGGTTTGTCCAAACATTCAAGAAGGCTGTCAAGTCAATGTGTAATGAAGATATACCCCTACAACTTCTTGTTTGCCTACCGGAATGCGACACATGCGGTTACCAACCAAACTCCAGCCATGATGTTCTTCAATCGAAGACTACGATGCCGCTTGGATTTGGTTAAGCCAAACGTCTGAAGAGATGTGGAGAACAGGCAGTTTCAGAATATGAATGAAAGGCCAACCAGGAGTTTTAAGATAGGTCAACCAGTTTTGGCCCGGGACTACCGCACTGAGAAATGGCAGCCAGGAACGATTTGTACACGACAAGGACCTCTCATGTATACCGTGGATGTTGGGAGAGCATTGTAAGACGCCATGCTGACCAGATTCTAGAGTCACTGGAAAACGTCAACTCCACACCACGATCTGATACACCTGGTAATGAAATTGACGTTCCAATTGCAGCTACCGCAGAACCGGTAATATTGGAAGCAGATGAACCAAACAAAGACATTGATCCCGACGCAACATTGCCAGAAGAACCTGATACCCCAAAGAGGCGTTATCCAGACAGAATCAGGAAGCCTCCTCAAAGACTGAACTTATAATTGCTTAAACTTAACCAATGTATCTAGCAACATCTGATAACGGAGCACAGTTTGTGTCCGAAGAGTTTCGAAGATTCATGAAAAGGAATGGGGTAAGTCATTACACATCCGCCCCGTATCATCCAGCCACAAATGGATTGGCTGAGAGGTTCGTACAAACCTTTAAGAAAGCAGTAAGGGCCATGTGCGATGACGACATTCCACTGCAGCATAAGGTGGACAATTTCCTGTTAGCCTACAGAAATGCGACACATGCAGTCACCAACCAGACCCCGGCCATGATGTTCTTTAACCGAAGGTTGAGATCTCGTCTGGATTTGCTCAGACCAAACGTACGAAGAGATGTTGAGAATAAGCAATTCCAGCACACCAATGAGAAGCCGACAAGGAGCTTCAATGTAGGGCAACCAGTCTTGGCCCACGACTACCGCACAGAGAAATGGCAACCAGGAACGATATGCACACGGCAGGGGCCACTAATGTACACAGTGGATGTTGGGGAGAACATTGTGTGACGCCATGTCGACCAGATCCTAGAGTCACAGGAACGAGTCAACCCCATGTCTCGTGCACCTGGTGATGAACCCGACATACAGGTAGCATCTACCCCAGAAACAGTAGCATCGGAAGCTGATGAACCAACTGACGACAGGGGGCCTCCGCACCAAGAACAAGACACTCAGGAAAGGCGCTATCCAGAAAGGATCAGGAAGCCGCCCCAAGACTGAATTTATAAATGGATTATTTTCAGTTAATGTGCATGTTAAAAGTGTTAATTGTTAAATGAATGTTATGGTACTGTCAATCTAAAAGGGGAGGAATTGTAGTGTATGTACCTTTAAGGGGAGAACTACTTTTTACAGCTCCTGTATACTGTAGTACCGGCAGTGACCACACCTGTATATAAACCCTGAGTAGGGATCTGTATGTTTAGTTCTAGAGTAACCCATATCCAGTAAATACCTGTTGATTGTTCCCTGCAGTCTCGTGTCTAGTTATTGAAGGACACACAACATCAAAATACACGGATCTAACATTCGCAACCTCGGCATCCTATTTGACTCTGATCTGATCTTCCGACCCGATATCCTCGCCATCACGAAGACCGCCTACTTCCAGTTCCGTAACATCACCTGTCTCTGCCCCTGCCTCAGTCCATCTGCTGTTAAAACCTTCATCCATGCCTTTGTTACCTCTTGACTAGACTATTCCAAGGATGTCCTGGCCGGCCTCTTGTTGTGTATGTACCTTTAAGAGAATAACTGGTCTCAGACTGCAGTACCGGCAGTGACCACCCCTGTATAAAAGGCGCTAGAGAGCCTCTGTTTGTTAGTTTTCACTAGTGACTTCCACCAGTAAAGACTTGTTTGTTTTCACTCCTGCTGGTCCGTGTCTCAATTATTCACGGACTTAACACCTCCCACCTACCACACTCTATAAACCTGAGCTCATCTAAAACTCTACTGTCCGCATCCTAACTTGCACTAAGTCCCACTCGCCCACATTGAGCTTGCTGACCTATATTGCTCCCAGTCTGACAATCTCATCCTTCTTATCCTTGTGTTCAAATCCCTCATTGGCCTCGCCCCTCCCTATCTCTGTAATCCCCTCCAGCCCTACGAGATCTCTACGTTCCACCAATTCTGGCCTCTTGTGCATCCTTGATTTCCGTTGCTCCACCATTGGTGCCCGTGTCTTCAGCCTGAAGGGATAATTACTAGTCCTAGACCTTTTTGGGCTACCCCAGATCAGGTGTGCTCCCAAGACATTCACCTTCAACTAAAGTTAGAGATAGCCGAATTCAATAAGACGCTTAATTGTGTCTAAAGGTCCAGACTATCTCTCTCTAAAGGAAAGGAACAAGTTGAAGATGTTACCATCTTCCAGATAGCACTTTTAATAAGTTTAACTAGACTGTAACCTTCCGCATGTTATGAGGGTCCAGAAAATCCCCCCAGAATTCTGCAACTCCTCACAAAAAGAGTGTACAGAAATTGAGTTTGCGAGTTTGATACAGAAATACTATTTGAGACAATTTGAAAAATATATAGATTTATTTAAGAGCCGACATAGAGTTAACAGCTGGTGAGTCAATCACGACTTTAACAGTTCAACATAAAAATAGCTTACATTTCTTATTCTCAGAGATCCTTATTCTCAAATCTTAACTTCGTACATTTTTACATTTCTTATTATTTCTAATCCAGAATATCCACCAAAATCAAATAAGAGTACCTCTTGATCCTCGAGACTCAAAGAGTTAAAAACTTACTGAGCCTGCCTCTGAAGTTGAGAATCGTTTGCCCCTTCCAGCAACTTCTGACTTTCTATTTGAAAGCTCTATTTTATACTCTTATTTAATGGTTTGTTCTTTGAAGTTTTCTGCTGATGTAAGCTAATTACCTCTAGTCATCTTCCGTTGAATTCTTTCTAATCTTACTGCCATTTTAGCTGTTAACATTCAGAATCCTGTCTGCTGTGTAGGTGTTTCAAAAACTTATCATAAAAAATGGTTATTACAGGTTTATCTCTTTGATGCCATTCTTACGAAGGACTTCAATTCAATTTTTACTATTGGCTTAACTGGTTATAATCAGACGTTGTGTCTCCTAACTGTTTCCTTTCCAATACAAAAACCATGTGATTGCTTGGTGTCTTCTATTGAAGTCATATTTTCAAAGTCTTCTGTTTTGTACCTTTTACAATATGTAAATCAAAAACACTTCAACTAGGGTGTTTGTTGCATTTCTTAGCTATTTCAATTGGTTGTATATATAATCGTGTTTCCTGTTTCTCATTTGATGTTAGTTTTATCAAAGACACATCTGCCTAGAAATTCAGTTGTTAGCGCCAGCCGCTAGCACCTTAGGAGGAGGAGAACTGGGGCGCTAAGCGGCTAGCGCCCGGGCGCAGCGCAATCTGCGCCTCTCGCGAACTTCACTCAAGATTTAGCAGCAGCGCTAAACCGCAGCGCCCGCTCAGCTGCGCGCGCAGATCCTGATGTCATTTCATGGTGCAACGCCCTTGGTGCGCCCCGAACCGGAACCTCAGTGGCGCCGCCCTTCTGTGCGCCTGGCGCCCCCAGCGACTGGTAGAGGGGAACGGTTCCCAGTCACTGCGGGGTGCGGGGGGTGCTATTTAAAGGGGACTCCTCCTGCATTATAAGTGGCAGCCATTTTGTGCCAATCCTTCTGTGTGAGAGACGGATATTTGGAGAGAGACAAAGGGAGAGAGCTTTCTGCTTTGACTCAGCGCTCGCACAGGTACTTCTGGCTTCAGGCCAGAGCTTTACACTTGGATTTAACTTTCAGTGCCATAGCCTTGAGTCGCCACATATAATGCGGGCTGCAATGGGTGGAAACGTTGGGCTTCTCCATTGCGTTCAAAGGGCTCAGAGACGCCGTGAGAGAGTGCCAGTCATGGCCAGACGGAGAAGGGCCAATAGGCATCGGCACAGGAGGCCTTACCCACCCAGTGTATACCGCCAGCAGTTCTCATATCTGAACATGTCTGAGGAGCAGTGTGTTCGGAGGCTGCGATTCAGAAGGGAGGTGGTCACTGAGATCTGCCACCTGCTTTGCAGAGATCTGCAGCCACAGCTGAGGAGCAGGACGTCTCTGTCGGTGGCAGTGAAGGTGACGGTGGCTCTCAACTTCTATGCCACCGGCTCCTTCCAATCCACTACTGGGGACATTGCCAAAATCTCCCAGTCCACGGTACATTGCTGCATCCGCCAGGTGACCAATGCCCTTTTCAGAAGGAGACATCAGTACATCTCCTTCCCCATGACCCTGGACAAGCAGCAAGAGGGTGCAATGGGATTTGGAAGAATAGCAGGCTTCTGCATGGTCCTGGGTGTAAAACTGATGAACCAGCAATGGTCAGGCCTTACTTCAGGGCTGCAGTGTGCAGGGCATGCCAGCCAAACAAATCGACCCTCCCCCTTTAAGTGCTGACTGGCGCCAGCGTGTCTGCCTTCAATCAGCAACTCGCCGCACCTGCGCTGTGCCCGCCCTCGGTGTTAGCACCTCGGCACGCCGGCTTAGCGCCTTATGATAGTCGTGCATCGCCTGCTTTAGCGCAGCAGCAACCTCTTGGGGCGATGCAACTGAATATCGGCAAAGGTGGCGCTAAGTTGCGCCGGGCGCTAAATTTAGTGAACGCCCAGCTGTAGCGCCCCAAACGTGGCTATACTGAATTTCTAGGCCATGGTTTTTTAATGTTCTGTGTTTCTGTTCGAAGTGATAGTTTTTAACACTTTACTTGGGCATTGCTATTGTGTTGGTTCCAAACTGCAGACTCCTTGGAAGCAAGCCTTTGCTTCTTCAATAGGGCCTTTGCCTCAGTATTAACAATCAATTCCCATTTCAAAAGCTTGTGTGGTGTTTACAACTTTTGTATTAACACTTCATCTTATCTCAGAAGCCTGTATTGACAGCTTGTGTCATTGAGGATTTTTAGATTTTTAAACCCAGTATGTCATGTTTTAATAATATCAGAAATCTGTTCGTAGGATAGTGTATTTTTCTGAAATATGACTTTTCCTTTACAAGCCGTCTATGCCTTAAGCTCTGAAATTCCCTCCCTAAACCTTTTGGCCACTCTACCTCTCTTTCCTCCTTTAAGTCACTCCTTAAAACCTACCTCTTTGACCCAAGCTTTTGATCACCTGTCCTAATATCTCTTGTTGTTTTTGTTGATAAAGGGATTCGATAAGGTAGATACAGAGAAACTATTTCCTCTGGTGGAGGATTTCCAGAACAAGGGGCCATAATCTTAACATTTCTGTTAGGCCATTTAGAAGTGAAATCAGGAAGCACCTTTTCTGCACAAAGGATAGTAGAAATCTGAAACTCTCTCCCCCAAGAGGCTGTGGCTACTGAGTCAATTGAAATTTTCAAGAATGAGATTGATAGGTTTTCATTAGGTAAAGCTATCAAGAGATATGGAACAAAGGTGGCTACATGGGGTTAAGGTACAGATCAGGCATGATCTAATTGAATGGTGGATCAGGCTCACGGGGCTGAATGGCCTACTCTTGTTCCTATACCAGGAACTGATTGTACAACTGGCTTAACCCTCAGAGCACAAGAATTAACTTAACTCATCCCAATCAGGCATCTTTGTGACAAAAAAAGACTCCAGTGCAAGTGATAAACTAATAATACCTGTAACTGGATCGGCTCATGAGCATAGGCCCACATACACTCCAGGTGACAATTTCGGAAGCACTGATACATTGACTAAGCATAAATTTTACAAATCTGCTTACAAAGATCGAGGGATTCACATTTCACCTCTGCACATTTCTCCTCGGAAAAATATCATCGAAATATTTTGTAATGTTATGAAGAAATGTAATTGTATTGTCCAGATAAGCCACAGATCAACCATCTCAAAAGCAAACAGATTTATGTCTGAAGTGTAACAAAAAAGAGTCAAGGACTGCAAATTTCAGGTAATCCCTTTCTGCAGTATGAGGGTTAATGTTCTTCCAGTACGTTGAAAAATAAATTATTTCAGCCATCAGGTTGATTCCTCAATTTGTATTATTTTAATTCCAGAGTACTTACTAAGAAAGTGAGCTTCTAAAAAAGGGGAGGGGGCTCAGTTTAATTCTGAAGATATGATTAAAAATTAGGAAAAGTCAGTTATACAGTACTTTAGTAATGGATTGAATAATCAAGGCCATGCTGGTCATAAGCAAGAAACATCGAGAATATTTTATCCCCAGTCAAAGTGTTTATATGTTTAAGAGAAATTCTTCAATATTTAAACACTGTCTCATCTCAAGCAGTCTCCGATTCATAAATGTTAAGTTAGATTTTCTTTTAAGTTTAACTTAATATGATAGCTCGTAAAGGGGAATTACATTCCATTAAACTGTCACGAAATCCAAAATGTGATGCAATGAAACATGTGCACACTTAGGGCTGAATTTTGCCAGTGCTCAGAGTGCGGGTTTGGAGGTGGGTCCGCTGTCAAAATCAAAGATTGACAGCGGGCCGGTATCCCACTCTGAACCCGCCTTCTTGTGAGTTTCCCTAGTGCTGGCTCTGCCTGCGCTTTGCAGACATGGCACTAAGCGGCAGGTCAGGCAATTCTGATAGTTAGCAGGATAGTTAAAGCAATTGAATCAACATTTTACCAGGTACAGAGCATTTTCCCAAGTTTTCCACGAGGTTCCCGTCGCTCGGGGATCATGCCAGGTAAGTATGTTGGGTTCTAAACAACTCTCCATTTCTTTAAATAACTGACAGCTGCAAAAGAGGTTTAAAAGCTACCATTTTACACCTGGTCACTTTCCAATGTCAGAAGCTGGAGCATTAACGATTTGGAACCCACTTTTGAGCTTTATGCACTTTTGAAGTGTTTGGAGTAATCTCTCTATCCACTGTCACCTCCTCGGAACAACCTATCTCAACATTGACAGATTATTTCTGTCATCTCAACCTCACCTGCCATCTATTCCATCAGCATCGGTGCCCTTGAAAAAAATCTCAACTTGGTCCTCAGAATCCCACCACGATCAGCCCCAACACCAGCATCACCGGGCACACCAGCAGCACCAACATCCACACCAACCTTCTCCGCAATCAACTGAAGCTGCACTGGACACAGGATATCATCACCCGTGCACGTTGCTGCCCGGGATGCCAGGGATGGCCTCACCATGTCCCGATTTTCTTCACTTAACACTTTCCCCCCTGGCTGCCACGTGTTGCACCAGGTTGGCACCACTCCACACCAGCATCTTAAAGCATCCCTACAGTGCCCAAGCCATTCTTTTCACACTCATTGGGGGGGGGGGGGGGGAGTTATGTTTCACCATTCACTGCAACTCACTAAGACACAAAAACTCAAAGGTGCACACAAATCTGTCCAAGAAGGCAAAGTGGTGACAATAAGGATTTCAATGCTTGACAACACATTAACAGAAAGTTTGAATGACCATTGGCTAAAACACTGAAGTACCTACCCTTGTGTGTTGTTAGTTGGTAAAATTGGACTAGGATGAGGGTGAGTGAGATGGAGAAGTGATAATGTAGATAGAGAAGGATGAGAGGAGGTGCAAGGTAAGTTGATGTGAGTAAGGATGTGCAGGAGTAGGGTAGGGAAGGCAGAGTGATGGGGATGTGATGAGTGGCACAGGAGGATGAGGTTGAGTGTGGATTTGCAGTAACATTTCGTGATCTACTGAGATCATTGAAAGGTTTGCGCCACTGCAGCCTGGTCCTCCTGACGACATCCCTGTTTTTGTCCTCCTGTGCAATGTGCAACCAGGCTATGTTGGTGTCTTGGGGAAGTGTCTTCCGCCCATTGGAAGGGAAGAGAACCTCCCTGCGTGCTGTGACTCCCTCCATAAGCATATGGAGGGAGTAATGGGAGAGCCTGGGTGCAGCTGTGCACCTTTCTGCAGTGCTTATCTGTGTTTGCAGCACCTCAATGCAAAACTGTCAAAATGATTGTGGACATGGTCCCATTAAGGAAACCATCTGATGACGCATCATCAAATGACATCATCAGACCTGCTTCCTATTAATTGGCCGGGAACCTTGCAGGGCGGGCTTAATCTTGTTGGAGGCTGGGATCGAGACAAATGTGAAGTCTACACACGCCACAGATGTCGCCCACCAAGGACCCGCCGAGGTTGGAAAAATCCAACATTTAGTATGTCTCAGTTGTCACTTGTTACGGTGTTTCAAATTTTAACATTGGTAGTTCAAAACCTAAGATAAAGTACTTCAGGAATGGGAATGCACAGTTATGGGTAAAACTCCCCATTCATGATATCAGTGGAATAGAAACTCAATTTCATATCAGGAGAAACTACAGAAAATGTCTATTTCTGTGGTGCCTCTTACAAGCAATTTCAAATGATACAACATGGGAACAAGAGCAATTGGGAGATGCCAGTAAGTGTGTGGCTAGCTCCCCTTATAACATTTAGGATTGCACACTCATTTACTTCTCCTTTAGTAAGTCATTACAGTACCTCAGGTTTCCCCATCACGCAGCACTTATTCCTTCCACTATATCCAGACCTGACACAACCTCCTGGACATTTCCATTCTCCCCAAAATTAAGTATAAATTGAATCCCTTAGAACTGCATAAATAAAAAACAAAAAACTGTAAATTCTGGAAATGTGAAACAGAACCCAAAAATGCTGGAAACACTCATCAGCAATGTTCCCTCTAATTTTTTATTTTGTGCACGGTCTCTTTAAATTTGCGGTGCGGCCGTTATGCGGCTGCGCATGCGTGGTATCGATTCCAGTGACAACAGCTGGTGAGCGGCCTTCGCGGGACCTCCAGATCGATGCGCAGCCGCGCACCCGCGCACCTCAGTGGCAACATTGCTCAGCAGGTCAGGCGGCATCTGTGGAGAGAACAGAAAAGTTAACATTTCAGGTGTAGACCCTTCGTCAGATCTGACCTGTTGAGTGTTCCAGGATTTTCTGCTTTATTTTCCCTTTAGAAATGTAGCCTGGATTTATCTGATTGGCGTTAATTTAATACATGTGGTAATCTATTTATGTTTTATAGGTTTTAGTTAGTATTAAAATAATACTGATCAGAAAATCCAGGCATTTATCTCCACAGCACAGAGATTCCCAGCAGATACATTTCCCCATCTATTCCATTCTGTTCTCCAGTACAACAGAAGATATAGAAAGCCTATCTAATGCATGAGAGCAAGAGTAGGGACAGTCACTATCAGCGAAAGTTTGAAGAGAAGCACTGAAACTAATTATCATTACCTTCATCTACCTCAGAGAGGGCCAGCTCAAAACACCAGACAATATGTCAAAAGCAAAATACTGCAAATACTGGAAATCTGAAATAAAAACAGAAAATGCTGGAAATATTCAGCAGGTCAGGCGTAATCTGTGGAGTGAGAAACAGTTATTTTCAGGTCAATGACCTTTTGTCAGAATTGGAAAAAGTTAGAGATATAATGGGGGAGAAATTCAGTTGTGAGTGCCACCCGTTAGCGCCTTAAGAGGGCGATAAGTGGGGCGCTAACCAACTAGCGCCCGGGCACGGCGATACCTGCGCCTCTCGTGAAATTGACCGGACATTTAGCGGCGGCGCTAAACCATACCGTCCGCTCTCCTGTGCACGCAGATCTTGACGTCATTCGAGAGTGCAACGCCCTTGGGGCGCCCCGGACTGGAAATTCAGTGGCGCCCTCCTCCTTTCTGCCCGTCACTACCAACGACAGGTTGACTGGAACGCTTCCCAGTCGCTGTGGGGCTGGGGGGGGCGCTATTTAAAGGGGGCTCTTCCTGGCTTCTGTGTGGCAGCCATTTTTGGACCACTCGTTCTGAGAGAGAGAGAGAAAGACTTGCAGAGAGACAAAGGGAGAAAGAGAGACTTCTGCATTGAGTCAACACTGTCTGAGGTAGTTTTAGCTTCTGACCATAACTTTGTAGTTGCTTTGCTTTTTCACCGGCATAACTTTGATTGCCCACATACTATGGGGGCTGCAATGGATGGGAACGTCATGCTTCTCCATCACATTGAGAGGGCACAGAGACGCAGAGAGAGAGTGGCAATCATGGCCAGACGGAGGAGGGCCAACAGGCGTCGGTACAGGAGACCTTGCCCTCCCAGGGTTTTCCGTCAACAGTTCTCATACATCAATATGTCTGAGGAGCCATGTTTGCGAAGGCTGCGATTCAGCAAGGAGGTGGTCACTGAGCTCTGCCACCTGCTTCAGCCAGATCTGCAGCCTCAACTGGGGAGCAGGACGTCTCTGTCTGTGGCAGTGAAGATAACAGTGGCTCTCAACTTTTATGCCACCGGCTCCTTTCAATCTGCTACTGGGGACATTGCCAATATCTCCCAGTTCGCGGTGCATTGCTGCATCCGTCAAGTCACAAATGCCCTCGTTAAAAGGAGACGAGAGTACATCTCTTTCCCCATGACCCCAGACAAGCAGCAAGAACGGGCAGCAGGCTTTGCAAGAATAGCGGGATTCCCCATGGTGCAGGGCGCCATTGACTGCACCCATGTGGCTTTGCGGGCGCCGCAAGAGAATGCCGAGGATTTCCGCAACTGAAAGGGCTTCCATTCCTTGAACGTCCAGTTGGTCTGTGACCACAGACAGCTGATACTCGCTGTCAATGCCCACTTTCCAGGCAGCAGCCACGATGCCTTCACCCTGCGCCAGACTTCTGTGGCAGATCTTTTTGAGGCCCCGCTTCACCCAGGAGGCTGGCTTCTTGGGGACAAGGGCTATCCTCTGTGCACCTGGCTGATGACCCCGCTCGGTTCGCCCAGCACCCCTGCTGAAGAACGATACAACAAGAGCCATCAAGCTACCAGGAACATCGTTAAGCACACAATCGGCGTGCTCAAGCAATGGTTCCGCTGTCTGGACCACGCTGGAGGAGCCCTGCAGTACTCACCTGAGCGATTCTCCCACTTCGTTGTTGTGTGCTGCATGCTGCATAACCTGGCAATCCTCAGGACTCAGTCAATGCCACCGGGCCTTGGAGCACCAGCAGAGGAGGAGGAGGAGGAGGAGGAGGAGCAGCAGCACCAAGATGGGAGGGAGGCGCAAAGTGCAAGGGCCGTCCGTCAAAGGCTTATAGCAAGTCGCTTCTAGGCCCCCTCTGAGGGAATGGCTTCTGCCATTCAAAGAACCTGAATGGAAGCATGCCGCAACCCCTAAGCCGGTCAAGGCAACAATGAGTGCAAAGAGCAAACATGCACATTTTGAATAAAGACAATTCTTTATTTACCAAACTGTGTATCCTTCCCGCATGACAAAGTAATAGAAAGAAACACACAAAAAAACTGTCAATCACAACCTGGAGACAATGTCCAAAACAGTAACAAAAATATGACCACGATCCTCAGCCTTCAATAAAACAATGAACAACATTTTGCCACACCTCCTACTTTTTGCCCTTCGAGGGTGATCTGCTTCCCTTGTGAAATTGCCCCCTTCCCACCCTGCAGCTCCTCCGTAATGGGACCCCAGTGGCTGCAGCAAGGCTGGGGAAGGCTGCTGAGTGTCAGAAACTGAGACTGCAGATGCCCTTGAGGGATGGCCTGGACCAGCTCTGGGCCTGGAGGGCCTGGCTGCTGACTGCTCCAACTCTGCCTGGGCGGCAGCAGTCTGTCCTACAGGTGGTGGCAACTGCAGTGGAGAAGTGACAGTGGTGGCAGCAGGAATGCTGTCATCCTGAGAGAGGACAGCAACTCCCCGCTCGACCGACACACTGGCACTCCCACGGGGCAGCACTTCAGCATGCGGAGCAATCTGCTGGAGCACAGATTGCTGGCCTGCTGCGGCGCGGTGAAGGCCCCGGGGAAACCTGCCCGATCCAGCGAGGGTGACAGCAGTTAGTGCTCGCATGGCCTCAATCTGCGTCTGCCTGAGACCAGTCACTGACTCCATTGCAGCACTTAGCATTTGTGTGGCAGACGCCTGTGCTGCACCGAAGCCCTGGACACTCCTTGCTAGTGACTCAATGGATTCGGGCATCCTTGCCACTGCAGCCATGAGCTCAGTGTGCCTTTGCTCCGCCTGGGTGCTCATTTCAGCGAGGACCCGCACCTTGTCTGCGCTCATTGCAGCAGGACTCGAGGCCATACTCTCCCTCCGAGGAGAAGGCCCCCGAGCTTCCCTACCCCCCCTCACGTTGCTGCAGCCTGCTGGGTCCTGGAGCTTCACCCTCATCAGACCATTCCCCCCCGCTCCCCTCCAGGGAAGGCGTGTCCCCAGTATGGCCATGGGCTGTCTTGGCAGAGGGTTGCGCTGATGGTCCGGCTTCCTCTTCCTCCTCGCCTTCAGATTCACTCCCAGTGGCAGCTTGAGGGCCCGCCTCCTCACCTGGTGAATCAGCATCTGAAAGCAGGGAGGTACAAGAGTGGCTTTAGCATGAGGACAGGGTGGCAGCAAGGGAGGCATGAGTGCCGCGATGTACTGATTTGGATCAAAAGTGTCAAAGGATGCTGTTGTGAGGAACAAGTGGAAGGAGAGAGGTCAAAAAGGTGATGACCTTACCATTGCTGTCCATAACGGGGTCGGCATCTCCAGTGGCGACGGGGCCAAGCATCCGGCTTGCCACAATCCGGTGGACTCGCTGCTCCAGATCGGTCAGGGCTTGAAGGTGAGGCCGGCCTCCCCCGGTCCAATGCTTCTGTCTCCTATTATGCGCCAGCTTGCCCTGCAAGAAAAAGGACGGGGTCTGAGTAAAGATGCAGCCATGATCTTGGCTGAAATGCCTCCCATGGTCGAATAGCCCTTACTGTGTGCACCCTCTCCATGGTCCTTGGCTTCAGAATTTGGCAACAGGTCTGTCCAGGCCGAGATTCAGGGCTCCGATGCGCAGGGTGCGGCTGAAATTCAAGATCGACCCTCCCCTTTAAGAGCTGACCGGCGCCAGTGTGTCTGTGTTCAATCGCTAACTGACAGCACCTGCGCTGCGCCCGCCCTCTGAGGTAGCGCCTCGCTCCTCCGGCTTAGCGCCTTAAGAGAGTCGTGCAGCGCCTGATTTAGCGCTGCAATCACCTCCAGAGGCGAAAGAGACCAATTTAGCAGTAAGCGGCAATAATTTGCGCCGGGCGCTAAACTTTGCACCCGGCCAATAATTGCGCCCCAAATGGGGCGATAGCGAATTTCTCCCCCAATAGGTTTTAAGCAAGTGCAGAGGCAGGGAAAGGAGGGAGGAGAGGAAAGAACAAAAGGGAAGGTCTGTGATAGGGTGAAAGGCAGAAGTGATTAAATGACCAAAGGGATGATGGTGCGAGGCAAAAGGAGTTGGTAATGGGACAAGTAAAGAAACAAAAGATGAGTCTAGAAGAGGTGTAAATGGGAATGGCAGAATCATCAACAGCTGCCATCTGAAAAAATGGGGGCAGAGGTTATAGTCTGAAATTATTGAACTAAATGTTGAGTCCAGAAGGCTGTAAAGTGCCTAATTGAAAGGCGAGGTGCTGTTCCTCGAGCTTATGTTGAGCTTCATTGGAACAGTGTAGGAGGCTAAGGATGGTGAGGTCAGAGTGGGAGTGGAGGGGAGAATTAAAGTGACAGGCGACCAGAAGCTCAGGGTCACCCTTACGGACTGAACAGAGGTGTTCCACAAAGTGGTCACCTAATCTGCATTTGGTCTCCCCAATATAGAGGAGACCACATCGTGAGCAGTGAATACAGTATACTAAGTTGCAAGAAGTACAAGTAAATCGCTGTTTCACCTGGTAGGTGAGTTTGGGGTCCTGGACAGTGGGAAATGAGGAGGTAAAAGGGTAGGTGTTGCATCTCCTGCGCTTGCACTGGAAGGTGCCATGGGAAGGGGAGTGGGTGTTGGGGGTGATTGAGGAGTGGACCAGGGTGTCGGGAAGGGAGCGGTCCCTTTGGAATGCTGAAAGGGAAGGGGAGGAGACGATGTGCTGGTGTTTGTTTCAGCATTCCGAATGGACTGTTCCCTCCGCGATCAATGTAAGCTCGAGGAACAGCACCTCATCTTTCAATCAGGCACTTTACAGCCTTCCGGACTCAACATTAAGTTCAACAATTTGTAGAGGGGGCGGATGGCACGTGTGCCCAGTCAGTTATGCCCCTGACTGCCTGTGAGCGATTCGAATCGCTCCCACGCCCCTGGGTTCTAGACACCGGACTTAGGTACAGGCGGCGATACAGAAAGACTCAAACAGACAGGTGGTTTGGTGTAAGAAAACCAAGATTTTATTAATAACAGAAAACGAAAACACAGTCTTATGAGAAAATTACTGGTAGAGAAACAATTACAGGCATATAACACTATAACTATACTTATACAGGGTATGGGAAACACACGGCACATCGAGGGAAAAACAACTACTTTAACAATCCCCTTATCCTTATCCCACCCTTATACCTAACTAGATTAAGCTATGAGGGGCCAGGAATTCATGCTCACCAATCCAAAGCAAAACCTGTTGTTTTAGCAATCGCGAGTTTTGAGGTTTGGGCTGCTGTCCTTTGGGGTACTCCGTCGCCACGTGGCCTCAGGGCGTGGTGCTGGAGCTGCTGCTGCGACACACCTTTCTTCTCCTCAGCTACCGTCGTCGTCTCGTCACGATGGGTTCTCTTCTTCTTCTCCCTCGGGCGGTCGTCGGCGGTAACGTTGCGTCAATGAGACGATTAGCAGTCTTTACTGCTTAGATTTTACTACCCATCCTTAGAATGCCAACATATTCGTTGGGGCATGGGCACCTGCGTTTATTCGCAGTGTTCAACAAGAGTTTTGTCCCCCAAGCGTCAGCTTAATTGCGGGGTTCGCCCAACCAGCTTAGTCTCACTGTCCTCAGATACTCTCTTCCCCGAGCGTCAGCTTATAACTTGGCACTCGGTTTTTAATTAATATGTCTTCTGCTGCCCTTCTCTGCTCTTTGTCGGGTCTACCTTACTCTTTGTCTCGGTTCGTCTCGCCTCGTTTCCTCTGCCCTCTCTCGTGGCCCGGGTGTCCTGGGTGACTTTGGACTTGGGTCTCGTTCCCCTCCCCTGCTGTTGGTATGGATGTCTTTGGTTGCTTGCACAATGCGGGGAGCGAGAAGAGAACCCGCCACGAGGCCAGGGCGCGAGTATGGGCAGCGGCAGCCCAAGGCCCGACAAGGGTCAAGAGACAAGACAAGAGTGACCAGAGTCAAGAGAGCGATTGCTACTAAGGGCCTACAGTTATACTCCTTTCGATGGCCCCTTATCTGCGCGCCAAATCAGGTTTGTCCATTGTTTCAATTTTGGCGGGCTGTTTTAAATGATTATACCAATCTAAAATAACTGGTTTTAGATGGCCGTTTATCGCACCTAATGGCCTGATGTCTGGGCTGTATTGTCATTAATGCATTTTAATCGGTCTGTCCAGCCTTGATGGCTTCCTTAAGCTGTTTCCGATTATTTATGCGGACAAACTAATGGCCTCATGTTTAGGCCTAACTGGGTTGATCTATTCCAATTTGACAAAAATGCATATTCAAATGTTTGCTTAGTTGTCTGGCCCTCCAAACACAAAAGTCCTTTTCACAGAAATGCATTTTAAGTTTCGATTTCCCAAAGCTGCTTGTTCTGAGCTGCAGAGTCCAAGCTTTAAAAATCTTACAGGCTTTTGGTCACGAGGTGCGGACGCCATCTTTGGGTACCCTTTTTAAATTGTCCATAGGGTCCCTTTGATTAATAACCTTGGGAGAATGTGGAAATTTTGCGAATCCTACAAATTTCAGATCGTAACTTCTGCCCCCATTTTTTTGGATGGCAGCTGTTGATGGTTCTGCTATTCTCATTTACAGCTCTTCTATACCTGTCTTTTATTTCTTTACTGGTTCCATGACCATCTCCTTTTGCCTCGCACCAGCGTCCCTTTTGTCTTTTAGGGGGAGAAATTCGGCATGTTAGCGCCCCCAGTTAGCGCTAACGAGGTGCTCAGGCAGTAGCGCCGCAGCAGGGTGAATTGTGCACCGAACGACAAATTCACCGGCCCCGTAGCGCCGGCGATAACAGTTAGTGCCTTGGTACCTTTCGCCATGCAGATCGTGACGTCAGCGAGCATGCAACACTCGCTGGGCGCCCGATCTGCAAACTTCAGTAGCGCCCCCTGCCTTACCGCCTCGCGCTGACAGCGCCAGGAAGCAAAAGCGTGAACCAGCCGGCTGGCGGGGCGCTACTTAAAGGGATGCACCGCAGCTGTCAAGGAACCTCCGTTCCAAAGGTCAGTTATAAGTGGCAGAGAGCACAGGATGTATCTGCAGCCAAATAAAGGCTGCTTAGTCCCCGGAGTGTTGCGGGGCATCAAAGGACTTTGGGCTAGATTTTCAGTATAGACAGTTTTGGGGCGCTAACCTTAGCGCCCGCCCGAAGTTAGCGCCCACCCCAAAGTAGCGCCCCGTTGCCAAAAATTCAGTGGCTTCGCCCTAAGAGGTTGGTGGAGCGCTAAAAGAGGCGTTCCACTACTATCTTTAGGCGCTAAGCCGGCGGTGCAGAGCGCAACGCCCGAGCTCGGGCGCAGCGCACGGCAGACACTCTGGTGCCAGTGAGCTCTTAAAGGGGAAGGGTGTATGTCTTCTTTTCAAAAGCAGAGTCTGGGGGGGAGGAGGAGGAGGAGGAGGAGGAGGAGGAGGAGGAGGAGGAGGAGGTGGTGGTGGTGGTGGTGGTGGTGGTGGTGGTGGTGCCCGGAAACATAAATACACCGTTCACAACAACACACTGGATCCTTCCACACAATACATGCAGACTGCCGTTTATAGTGCATGAGGAGTGCCCTTTAATTTGCGCTCCCCAGGGTCTGTTGCGTTCCATTTTACAAACGCTCTGGACGCCAGCCGCACAATGGGGCGGTCCGACTGAAGTTTGGATTCGGGGCGGCCAAAGGGCGTTGCACGAGGATGTGATGTCATTTTCTGCGCGCGCATCCGGGCGGCCGCTAAACTTTGCGCCGGCGCTAACGGGCAACTTAATTTGGGGCGGGGCGCAAACTGCGCTGCGCCCGGGCGCTACACGCATAGCGCCCGAAAATCACTTCTCTTAAGGCGCTAACTGCTGGCGCAAGCAACTGAAAATCTAGCCCTTTGCATTTCATCCCACAGCATATCACCGTTCTGCACTCCCCGAATCACTGGGGGCTGGTGTGCAAACTTCAGTGACCCTCCCCTTTAATGGCTGGAAGGCGCCTGCGCCAATGCTCACTCCCGATTACACAACACCTGATATTTGTTATCGTTTGGAGCCTAATGCCACTCATCTATACCATTAGCGCCTGATTTAGCGCTCCCCTGCATTCTTTGCACATTGAGGCTGAATTTAGCGGGCACCGAGATTGACTAACTTCTCAAAAGTTAGTGCCCCAACCGGGGCGATACTGAATTTCTAGCCCTTAATCTCTCCTGCCTTCCACCTTATCACAAACCTCCCCTTTTGTTTTTTTCTCTCCTCCCCCTTTCCCTACCCCTGCACTTACTTAAAACCTGTTATATCTCTAACTTTTTCCAGTTCTGATGAAAGGTCATCAACCTGAAATGTTAATTCTGTTTCTCTCTCCCCAGATGCTGCCTCACCTGTTGAGTATTTCCAGCATTTTCTGTTTTTATTACTGGAAATATGTATCTCGTTCTATTGAAGCTCCGACCATTTCACCCAACCCTGTCAGATGGAATTATGGCCGAAAAACTACTTTATGATCTTGACCCCACATCCAGCCCTTCTGTCATACATGTTGACAACTCTTGAAGCCATGACAGCATGTCTTTCCCCCAAGCCCAATCACACACCTCTGCAGCCTGTTGCTAGCGAGCTGCGGTAGCCTGCTGCCCATACAATGGTCACTCTTCACAGTCAGAAGGTGCATCATCCAACCCCAATGCAATCCAATGCTCCTTACTGCAAATATATCTGAGAAAATGTTACACAGACTGCACGTGGAAATAGAAGCTCTGATCCACCCTCCGGCAAGCATACTCCACTATTCCTCCTCAGACTCTACCAGAGCACAAACCAAGATAGAAGATGGAATGAATTATATGAAAAAAGTGGACGAAGACTGGTAATAGATGAAAAACCATTGATTACATTTAATTAAAGATAAATTATTGGAAGCAGAGTCAACAAAACCATATTCAATGGGCCAGAAATTCAGTGGGCTTTGCGCCCAGTTACCGCCCAAAGAGGGCTTCTGCGCCAGTAGAGGAGTTTGTGCTGATATTTAGCGCTGCGGTAATGGCGGCGGTAGCCGGTAGCGCTGCGCCGGCACCGATGACGTCATCGGTGTGCGCAGTGCCCCAGTTTCGCCCCGCTACCGGCCCGACCCCCATATTTAGTTGCGGCCGCCTCTTCCGCAGCGGCCGCAAACAACGATGTGAAGACCGGGCCGTGCTGCAGCCTTAGTGGCGCTAGTTAAGGCGGAGGTGCGGCCGGCCGCTTTTTCGGCGGCCGCCTGCCCGCACCTCCTTCCCCGGCCTCCTCCACCCCCCCCGCCCCCCCCACGGCATTGCCGGCTGCTTTCCGGGAGCCCGGCACTTCTCCGTGGTGCTGGGCTCATTTGCCGGCACTAGCGAGTGGCGATCTCCGAGTTGCAGGCACCTCCCCCTTAAGAGAAGGAGGAGGCCTGCAGTACCGCAGCCTGCCGCTCCGCAGCGGGTGGCGCTGCGGCACCTACAGCGCTGAAATTCAGTTTCAGCGCCCCAAGCGGGGGCGGGCACACCCTGGAATAGCGCCCGGTTCCGACTTGGGGCGCAAAAACTGAATTTCTGACGGGCGCAACTGGCTCCGCGCGCAGCGCTAACTTTTGGGCGCTAGCCAGCTGGCGGGCCAAAGTGAATTTCTAGCCCAATGTCTTTTATATGTTTAGTGTTAAATGTGGTAGAGGCAAAATACAGTAAAACCAGTCATTCTGATTACCTTTTTCAAACAGGCACTCATCTTAAGGATATGTTTTTCTATGATGCAACTGGGTTGGAATTTGATTAAAATCCATCTGCATGCAGCTATAGCCACTGCAATACATGGCAGAAATCTAAAATAACTGGAGGAAGCTTGTGCCAACCTTTCAATATAATTTTTGACCTTTTGAACATTATTTCTGATCTGTTTTGCAGTGCTAATCTTGGTTGGGAAAGGCATAGGATATTTCCTCTATTTGTCACTAAGATTGTACTGCTGTAGGGGGCTTCCATCATAAAGATGGAACTTAACACAGGGTTGCTCTATTTGTACACACATACAGGTAACACATGTTATACTTCAGTACTCAGGTGTTATCATGTTGGGTTTATCATCATTTCTGTTGTCCTGTATCCTGTGTGCTGTGAAAGAGCACTTCTTTGTTCCATACTCTTCATAAACTACTGACATTTTGTTGTGCAGTACACAGACCCTATTTGCAGGAAACGATTGTTCAATCAGTATGAATGATTGATTCTTTATAAATAGGATCGCAATTTCCTTGCCTCGAGAAATGCCTTCCACTGAGAATATCTTTCCTGCCAACAGCTAATGAATGTAGGTGGACTTTTTTATGCATTTAGGTGAGCTCAGGTAAAATCTTTACTGAAGACACAAAAAACAAGACCTACTTGTAACATTTTAATACATTTTACGCCCATGTGTATCTTAAACAACTTTGAAAAGTCATTTAGTCTTTTATTACTAAATAAATCCAAACTCTTCAATGCATTTTTAATGAAGGGTCAGAGGTCTTTGCTCTCACTCTTTCTTTAAACCATAATTCTACAGCTTGATTTTCCTAAAGAACTCAAGTGAAAGACGCTACTGAGGTATTAATATTGTCGTGGGGCATTTTCACTTCCCTCCATTTCCAAATATAACAGACGTGATTGCGTCATGAAATGCACAACGCCAACAAAACTAAGTTGTAAAAAGGTATCCAATAATTTTGTCATCGAAGAACTAATCTCCCAAACTAGAAGTAAAAAGAGTGAGAATAACATTCACTCTCTTCAGTTTCTAAAACATAGAAAAATAGGAGCAGGAGTAGGCCATTCGGCCCTTCGAGCCTGCTTCGCCATTCAATATGATTATGGCTGATCCTCTATCTAAATACTATATTCACGTTCTCCCCATACCCCTTGATGCCTTTTGTATCTAGAAATCTATCTATCTCCTTCTTAAATATATCCAGTGACTTGGCCTCCACAGCCTTCTGTGGTAGAGAACCTCACAGGTTCACCACCCTCTGAGTGAAGAAATTTCTCCTCATCTCAGTCCTAAATGTACTACCCCATATCCTGAGACTGTGACCCCTCGTTCTGGACCCCTCGCCAGCCAGGGGAAATATCCTCCCTGCATCCAGTCTGCCTAGCCCTGTTTCAATGAGATCCCCTCTCATTCTTCTAAACTCTAGCGAAAAAGATTACCGTTATCCATATATTTTGTGAATCTTCCTTCTAAAATGATATCTCCCATTCTTCTGATTCTCAGTCGCACCATCTGCAGAACTACAATCATTTCATGTTTCTCTGGGCTAGAAATTCAGTAGGCTTTGCGCCCAGTTTTCGCCCAAAGAGGGCTTTTGCGCCACTTGCTGAGCTTTCGCCGATATTCAGCGCTGCGGTAATGGCGGCGTTAGCCAGTAGCGCTGCGCCGCCACCGATGACGTCATCGGTGTGCGCAGTGCCCCGCTACTGCCCCGCTACTGGCCCGACCGCCATATTTAGTTGCGGCCGCCTCTTCCGCAGCGGCCGCAAACAGCGATCAGAAAACGGGGCCGTCCTGTAGACTTAGTGGGGCGCTTTAAGGTGGAGGTGCGGCCGGCCGCTTTTTCGGCAGCCGCCTGCCCGCACCTCCTTCCCCGGCCTCCTCCACCACCCCCCCCCCGCGGCATTGCCGGCTGCTTTCCGCGAACCCGGCACTTCTCCGTGGTGCCGGGCTCATTTGCCGGCACTATCCAGCGGCGATCTCCCCGTTGCAGGCACCTCCCCCTTAAGAGAAGGAGGAGGCCTGCAGTACCGCAGCCTGCCGCTCCGCAGCGGGTGGCGCAGCGGCGCCTAGAGCGCTGAAATTCAGTTTCAGCGCCCCAAGCGGGGGCGGGCACACCCTGGAATAGCACCCGGTTCCGACTTGGGGCGCAAAAACTGAATATCTGACGGGCGCAACTGGCTCCGCGCTCAGTGCTAACTTTTGGGCGCACGCCAGCTGGCGGGCCCAAAGTGAATTTCTAGGCCTTTGTGTTTAAATTCCTCCATGCCCTTGCCCCCCTATCCCTGTACCCTCCTCCAGCCCTACAATCCTCTGACCTCTTGTGCATCCCCACTCCCTTCACCCCACCATTGGCAGCCGCACTTTCAAATGTCTAGGGCCTATGCTCTGGAATTCTCTCTCTAAACCTCACCACTTCAGTACCTCCCTCTTCTCCTTTAAGACCACCTCTTTGACCAAGCTTAGAGTTACCCCTCCTAATATCTCCTCTTTTGACTCAGCATCCTTATTTTTCTGATTTTGGTTCTATTATGTTAAAGGTGTCACATAATTGTAAGTTGCTTTTTTTTTAAAGTGCTTGTTAGCTTCTAGACTTTGTTTTATGCTTGATTCACAGTCAATTGTGGAGGTATTTTTAATTTGGTTGTGCCATGTGCTAAGAAACTTTATTGAGATTTTACTTACTGTTTGTGTTTTAATGTCAATCAGAAACTAAAGATGTTAATACTTTACTAATGTTAGCAGCAAAAAAAAAAGTACAACTTTTTTATAGCTGGAGTAACTATGACACTTGATAATTAATTCATGGCTTCATCGCTTGTTTATCTTTTTCCCTAATGGTATAAGAATAAAGAACATAAGAAATAGGAGCAGGAGTCGGCCATACAGCCCATCGATCCCTGCTCCGCCATTCAATAAGATCATGGCTGAACTTCCACTTTCCCACCCTATCCCCATATCCCTTGATTCCCTAAGTGCCCAAAAATCTATCGATCTTACTCTTGAATATACTCATTGATTGAGCATCCACAGCCTTCTGGGGTAGAGAATTCCAAAGATTCACAACCCTCTGGGTGAAGAAATTTCTCCTCATCTCAATCTTAAATGGCCCTTATCCTGAGGCCAAAACCCTTTAGTTCTAGAATCTCCAGTCAGATGAAACAACCTCTGAGCATCTACCCTGTCAAGCCCTCTCAGAATTTTATACGTTTCAATGAGATCACCACTCATTCTTCTAAACGCCACAGAGTATAGGCCCAATCTACTCAATCTCTCCTCATAGGCCAACCCTCTCATCCCAGGAATCAATCTAGTGAACGTTTGTTGCACCCCCTCTAAGCCAAGTATATCCTTTCTTAGGTAAGGAGACCAAAACTGTGCACAATACTCCAGGTGTGGTCTCACCAAAGCCCGATATAATTGCAGCAAAACTTCTTTACTCTTATACTCCAACCCTCTTGCAAAAAAAGCTAACATACCATTTGCCTTCCTAATTGCTTGCTGTTAACTTTCTATGATTTGTGTACAAGGACCCCTAAATCCCTCTGAATGCCAACATTTATTAGTCCCACAACTTTTAAAAAAGATTCTGCTTTTCCATTCTTCCTACCAAAGTGAATAATTTCACACTTCCTCACATTATACTCCATCTGCCACCTTCTCACCCAATCACTTAACCGGTCTATATCTCTTTGCATCATCCTCACAGCTTACTTTCCCACCTAGTTTTGTATCATCAGCAAACTTGGATACATTATACGCGGTCCTCTCATCTAAGTCATTGATATAGATTGTAAATAGCTGAGGCCCAAGCACTGATCCTTGCGGCACCCCACTAATTGCACCCTGCCGTCAAAAATGACCCATTTATTCCTACTCTCTGTTTTCTGTTTGTTAACCAATCATCAATCCATACTAATATATTACCCCCAATCCCATGAGCCCTAATCTTGTGTAACAAACTCTTGTGTGGCACCTATCGAATGCTTTCTGAAAATCCAAATATACTACATCCATTGATTCTCGTTTAACTAGACTGCTAGTTATGCACTCAAAATACTCTAATAGATTTGTCAAACATGATTTCCCTTTCATGAGGGCAAATTATTGACCTGATTAGGAGATTGGCTGAGTGGCAGGAGACAGAGGGTAAGGATAATGGGCAGATACTCCAATTGGCAGGATGTAACTAGTAGCTTCCCACAGGGATCTGTGTTGGGGCCTCAACTATTCATTGTATTTATTAACAATTTAGATGATGAGATAGAGAGCCACATAGCCAAGTTTGCCGACTACACAAAGATAGGCGGCATTGTAAGTAGCGTACATGGAAGCATGAAATTACATAGAGATATTGATAGATTAAGTGAATGGGCAAAGCTGTGACAGATGGCTTTCAATATAGGCAAGTGTGGGGTCACCGCTTTGGACCTTAAAAGGATAGTTGAGAGTATTTCATAAATGGTGAAAAGCTAGAAACAGTGGAGGTTCAAAGAGACTTAGGGGTCCATGTACATAGATCATTAAAATGTCATGGACAGGTACAAAATAATCAAATAGGCTTATGGAATGCTGGCCTTTATATCAGGAGGACTAGAATACAAGGGGGCAGAAGTTATGCTGCAGCTATACAAAGCCCTGGTTAGACCACACCTGGAGCACTGTGAGCAGTTCCGGGCACCACACCTTAGGAAGGAGATAATGGCCTTGGAGGGAGTGCAACGTAGATTTACTAGAATGATACCCGGACTCCAAGGGTTAAATTACGAGGAGAGATTACACAAACTAAGCTTGTATTCCCTGGAATTTAGAAGAATAAGGGGTGATTTGATTGAAGTTTTCAAGATATTAAGGGGAGCTGATAGAATAGAGAGAGAGAAATTATTTCCGCAGGTTGGGGAAACGCAAAATCGTAGAGCAGAAACTGATAGCCAAGTTCCGCACTCATGAGGACGGCCTCAACCGGGATCTTGGGTTCATGTCACGCTACATGTAACCCCACCTGACGTAGGGTCATCCAGACTCGAGTCGTCATTGACTTGTTCTCTCTACACAGATGCGGCCGGACCTGCTGTGATTTCCAGCAAAAAAAATGTTTTTTGTCTGTTTTTTGTTTTTCATACAGACCCCAGCATCTGTAACATTTGACCCCTTGTGACCCCACCTCATTGTTCTTTGATGTAATGTTTTCCTGACTGACCTGTTTGGACACCATTCACACCTTTGATTGCTGTGATTATCTCTCTGCCGAGGTGTGATAAATGGCAGTTAGAAAGATTACCTGTAATCATCTGGCATTATTCTCTGACTATATAAGCTGTGTCTTTATGCATCTCTCCACTTCACCTGACGAAGGAGCAGCGCTCCGAAAGCTTGTGATTTCAAATAAAACTGTTGGACTATAACCTGGTGTCATGTGACTTCTTACATTGGGGAATCTAGGACAAGGGGACATAGCCTAAAAATTAGAGCCATAGTGGTTAGCACTGCTGCCTCACAGCGCCAGGGACCCGGGTTCGAATCCGGCCTCGGGTGACTGTCTGTGTGGAGTTTGCACATTCTCCCCGTGTTTGCGTGGGTTTCCTCCGGGTGCTCCGGTTTCCTCCCACAGTCCAAATATGTGCGGGTTAGGTTGATTGGCTATGATAAAAATTGACCCTTAGTGTTAGGGGGATTAAATACGTGGGATTACAGGGATAGGGTGGGATATGTGTTGGTGTAGGGGTTACGGGGATCGGGTGGGATAAGTGTCGGTGCAGGCTCGATGGGCCGAAATGGCCTCTATCTGCACTGTGGGGTTTCTGTGATTCTGTGATTCTGTGATTCAGGAGAGAAGTTAGGAAACACTTCTACACACAAAGGGTGGTAGAAGTTTGAAACTCACTTCCGCAAACAGCAGTTGATGCTGGGTCAATTGTTAATTTTAAATCTGAGCTTGATAGATTTCTGTTAACCAAAGGTATTAAGGGATATGGGGCAAAGGTGGGTATATGGAGTTAGGTTATAGATCAGTCAAGATCTCATTGAATGGCAGGACAGGCTCGAGGCGCTAAATTGCCTACTCCTGTTCCTATGTCCCTATGAAACCATGCCTACCCATCAAGCAGCATCCTCAATCTATTCATATATATTGGTTATGCTATAATAAGTATAAATAGTTTTGATTTTTTAATACCTTAATGTATAAAGACAATTTCAACCACTTTATCTCATTATATTACAGAGGTTGAGTGAATACTTACAGCAGTTGAATAAAGTGAATATGCTGCTCCAGTAGTCATCATGCCTCAACCTTAACAGGGCATTCTTGGTATGTAGTGATCACAAGTATCCTTCACCAATGTGTTGAATATCATGAAGGGTTTAGATAGAGTAAATAAAGAGAAACTGTTTCCAATGGCTGAAGGGTCAATAACCAGAGGGCACAGATTTAAGGTGATTGGCAAAAGAACCAGAGACAACATGAGGAAAAACATTTTTATGCAACGAGTGGTTAGGATTTGGAATGCGCTGCCTGATAGGGTGGTGGATACAGATTCAATAGTAACCTTCAAAAGGGAATTGGATAAATACTTGAAGGAGAAAAAATTGCAGGGATATGAGGAAAGAGCGGGGGAGTGGGACTGACTGAATTGCTCTTTGAAAGAGCCAGCTCAGACTCGATGGGCCGAATGGCCTCCTTCTGTGCTATACCATTCTAAGAGTCTATGATTCTATGATAACTCACAAGCCAAGTCACTTTCCAAGCCTAACCTACCGTAGGCATATTATCAAAGGACTTCACAGTAGATTTCCATTTGGTTTTGCAAGTGTCCCAAGATAGTGATGGAGTGGATTATTGAAGGTCTAGATGATACCATGTGTGATCAAAAGGAACGCCAACTGTATGACAGAGAGTAGAGAAAGATGGTGGGGTGGGTTAAAGACATGGTGGGGGGGTGGATTTTAAACCCCCATGATGGGCGGGGTAGAGTCCTTTACTTCAAACCAGAGAAATGCCAGTTTCCTTGATATTTTGAGCAGGTCAATAAAGCAAATGGGTGTCAGCTTATTCCAATGAAGGTTAAAGCCATTGAGAATGATCCCTGAGTAAAGACTATGACCGGAATTTTTCTCATGGAGTCGGGTCGGGTGCGTGCGGGCCATGTAGCAGGTCGGGAACGTGATATTCTGCTCAGTGCATTCTTCAGGGCGACTTTAACTTAATGGCCCCACTTAAAGCAGTCATGCGCGTTTCCCGGCCCAATTAACTGGAGTGGGTCTGATGACGTCATCGATGACACGTTTCCAGTGCAGATATTTAAACCAGCTGTAGGGGGGGTGGTGTGTGGTTGGCGCGTGCACCCAGTCAGTTATGCCCCTGACTGTTTGGTGAGCGGTTCGAAACGCTCCCACGCCCCTTGGGTTCTTGACACCGGACTTAGGTACAGGCGGCGATACAGAAAAGATTCGAGTAGACAGGTGATTTGGATGTAAGAAAACCAAGATTTTATTAAAATAGAAATTAACACATTCTTATGAGAAGTTACTAGTATAAAATTACAGGCAAATACAAAATAACTATATACTTATACAGGGAATGGGGAACACATGGCACATCGAGGGAAAACAACTATCTTAACAATCCCCTTATCCTTATCCCACCCCCTATACCTAACTAGATTAAGCTATGAGGGGCCAGAATTCATGCTCACCAATCCAAAATCTGCTGAATTCAACGGGCGGTGGGGCTTGGGGTTTGCTTTTTGTGCTCTCTGGGGCCTGCCGTCATCACGTGGTCTCGGGGCGCTGCAAGGGCGTCATCCAGGTACCAGTGCCCCAAGGTTAAAGTCTTTGCTTGGGTACTTTACCTCACAGGGATGATGGTTCCTCTTTCTCGAGCGGCAGTTAGAGTTTGCATGAAGATAGTCGCAGGTCAGCTGAATTGAAGGCCCGATCATTCGAAGCGTTCTTCAATCCCCTCCCAATTCGTCTCGTCTCACCACCTCGCCTCATCTCGTCCCGCCTCGTCTGGCCTGGTTTGTCCGTGTCCGCCTGGTGCAATGCCGGGCATTCCTGATGGGATGGGGAAAGGCACGGTCAGTGGCCAGGCGGCAAGCGCGAGAGGGGGTAAAGAGCAGCAGCCACGAGGGTGGGGAGCAGGAGGCAAGAGCAAGAGAGCGTCGGTTGCCGGTGGGCCTACAATTATACTCCTTCGGATGGCCCTTATCTGCGCGCCAAATCAGGTTAGTTCATTGTCCCAATCTTGGCAGGCTAGTTTAAATAATTGTGGCAATCTAAACTAACTGTTTTTAAATTGCCGGTGATCGCACCTACTGGCCTGATGTCTGAGCTGTATTGTTATTAATGCATCTTAATCGGCCTGTCTAGCCTCGATGGCTTCCTTAAGCTGTTTCTGATTATTTATGCAAACAACTTGATGGCCTCAAGTATAGGCCTAACTGGTTTTGGTCTGTCTATGATTTGGTTTAATGCATAATTCAGAGTCCTGCTGTCTGCTTTTCAAAATATTAAAGTCCTTCTTCACAGAAACTGCACTTTAGGTTTCGATTTCCCCAAAAGCTGCTTCTGCCACAGAGTCCAAGCTTTTAAAATCTTGCAGGCTTTTGGCCACACGGTGCGGACTCCATCTTTGGGTATCCTTTTTAAAATGTCCACGCAGGGTCCCTTTTATTAATAGTAACCTTTGGGGAACTGTGGAAATTTTGCAAATCTTACACAGCCTTGCACGCAACTCATTTGAAGGTTGCTAGAGGAGGGAGGAACCTGACAAGGAAAGGGTTGAGTACTCTTCTAAACCAGCAATGATGGACAGACAAAGGCAGAGGTCTGCACCATGGTTTTCTGATGCATCCCTGCAGACTCTGGTGGAGGCAGTGAGAGCATGCAGGCAGGTCATGTTCCCTGCTGATAGGTGAAGGAGACCTCCAAAAGAGACCAAAAGAACCTGGCTGGATACAGCTGAGGTGGTCAGCAGCAGGGATATGGTGAGGAGGACCTGGATCCAGTGGATCTCATGAGGTCAGGAATGGTGAGTGCAATGCCACACTCACCTTCATCCTGATGTGCCTGTCAACACATCCCCATCAATCTGCCTTCCCAAGCCTACTCCTGCACATCATTCCTCACACAAACATAACTTGCACGTCCACCCATCCCTCTCTCTCTATGTACATACTCAGATCCCCATCTGACTAACCATCCCTGACACTCACCCTGATCCTAATGCAATCATAGCAAGTAACGTGACAGAAGGAAGCCATTTGGCATTGTCACACCACTCCCTCATAGCCACCCTCTACAGATGTAGCCTATTCATTTCATACACTCATTCCATCACTCTCACTCAAACTTCTCTTCTTTCCCTCCTTGCAGGGGAAAAGAGCCCAGAACACAGGGGAGAGGCAAAGAACCGGAGGTGGCACTCCAGTCTTCACCCAACTAACACCAGCAGAGGAGGGGGCTCTGGAGATTTCGGGAGTTGCAGAGATGCTGGTGATGGGAGATGGAGAGAGGGGGACATCCCAGCAACCTCGTGACAGAATCACATCTCATAAAGCTACATGGCATAGTGGGTAAAGTTACCATTATGCACATGATGGCATGTGAGCAGCCAGTGAAATGCCATCATATGCATAATGGTAATGTTACCCATTCTAATTCATCTCTTTACTCTCCCACAGGTCCATCAAGTGCCCCCTCCTCCACCAACTGTCCAGCAGGAGGAGGAAGACGAATCTGCAAAGGAACCTCCAGCCTCTGAGGGTGCAGCGTCAGCAGACCCAAGCGCACCCAGCACCAGCACAAATACGCACACCTTGGTGGGTCCTGTGCACCATACAATAGAGGCTCACACTTCACAAGTGAGCAGGAGCAGATGGTGTTGACAGGGACAGCAGAGGAGACTCCTGGCTGGAGGGTGCAGGATGCGCCAAGTTCTGCCGAGCTGTATGGTCCCCATTTTCAGGTTGGAAAACTGTAACTAGTGGGGTGCCACAGGGATCAGTGCTGAGGCCTCAACTATTTACAATCTATATTAATAACTTGGATGAAAGGATCGTATGTACTGTAGCCAAATCTGCTGATGACACAAAGATAGCTGGGACGGCAATAGATTGGGAGAAGGGGAAGTGCAACAAGACCTGGGTGTCCTTGTGCACCAGTCGCTAAGGTAAGCATGCAGGTGCAGCAGGCGGTTAAGAAGGCAAATGGTATGTTGGCCTTCGTAGCGAGAGGGTTTGAGCACAGGAACAAGGACGTCTTGCTGCAGTTGTACAGGGCCTTGGTGAGACCACACCTTGAGTATTGTGTGCAGTTTTGGTCGCCTTATCTGAGGTAGGATGTTCTTGCCATAGAGGGAGTGCAGCGAAGATTCACCAGACTGATACCTGGGATGGCAAGAATGACGTATGAGGAGAGATTGGGTTGATTGGGCTTATACTCACTGGAGTTTAGAAGAATGCGAGGGGATCTCATTAAAACTTATAAAATTCTAACAGGACATAACAGGAAGGATGTTCCCGATGGCGGGGGAGTCCAGAACCAGGGGTCACAGTCTAAAGATAAGGGGTAAGCCATTTAGGACAGAGATGAGGAGGAATTTCTTCACCCAGAGAGTCGCAAACCTGTGGAATTCTCCACCACAGAAGGCAGTTGAGGCCAATTCATTAAATATATTCAAGAAGGAGTTAGATATATTTCTTAAGGCTAAAGGGATTAAGGGATATGGGGAGAAGGCAGGGACAGGGTACTGAGTTTGGATGATCAGCCATGATCGCATTGAATGGCGGAGCAGACTCGAGGGGCCGAATGGCCTACTCCTGCTCCTATCTTCTATGTTTCTATGAAAGCAAGTTGTGAGGAGAACACAAAGAGTCTGCAAAGGGATATAGATAGTTTAAGTCAGTGGGCAAAAATTTGGCAGATGGAGTATAATGTGGGAAAATGTGAGGTTATCCACTTTGGTAGGAAAAATAAAAAAGCAAATTATTATTTAAATGGAGAGAGACTACAAAATGCTGCGGTACAGAGGGATCTGGGGGGGTCCTCGTACATGAAACACAAAAAGTTAACATGCAGGTACAGCAAGTAATTAGGAAGGCAAATGGAATGTTAGCCTTTATTGCAAGGGGTATGGAGTATAAAAGTTGGGAAGTCTTGCTACAACTGTACAGGGTGCTGGTGAGACGACACCTGGAGTACTGCGTACAGTTTTGGTCTCCTTATTTAAGGAGGGTATACTTGCATTGGAGGCAGTTCGGAGAAAGTTCACTAGGTCAATTCCTGAGTTGAAGGGGTTGTCTTATGAAGAAAGGTTGGGTCTATACTCATTGGAGTTTATAAGAATGAGAGGTGATCTTATTAAAAGCATAAAGGGGGAGAAATTCGGTATCGCCCCGCTTGGGGTGCAATTATCGGCCGGGCGCAAAGTTTAGCGCCTGGCGCTTATTTTCGCCTCCGACTGTAAACTTGGCTTTTATCGCCCCTGGAGGTGATTGGAGCGCTAAATCAGGTGCAAAGGCCGAGAAGCAAGACGTTAACTCAGAGCGCGGGCAAAGCTCAGGTGATGTCAGTTAGCAATGGAACACAGACAAACTGGCGCCGGCCAGTTCTTAAAGGAGAGGGTTGATCTTGCTCTCTAGCCACACCCTGCTCATTGCAGGCTTGAATCTTGTCCTGGACAGACCTGTGCCTAAATTTTCCAGCCAAGGACTATGGAGAGAGTCAGGGAACGAGCTCAGCGCTTTAGCGACCGGGCCTTGGAGGCTCTGGTTGGAGCGGTGTAGCGCTGAAGAGCTATACTGTACCCTGAGAGTGGCAGGAGGCCATTGTCGCGCTACTACAGAAGTGTGTGGAGGGAGGTGGCTCAGCACGTCTCCTCCAGGAGCATAATGCCCAGGACCCATACACAATGTCGCAAAAAGTTCAACGACCTCACTCGAGTTGTCAGGGTGAGTGGCTGCTTTTCAATATCTCTCCATTCCTCCATCTCAACCTCAGTCTATGGCCAGAGGGTCTTAAAACCCCAATGCCCAACACGCATCCAAGACCTATGGCCATCGCATAAAACACACATGCACATTCCACACCTTGCATACATTAAGGGCTATTCAACAATGGGAGGCACATCAGGCAAGATATTGGCTGCATACATTAAGGGTTATTCAAATATGGGAGGCACATCAGGCAAGACCATGGCTGCATATTTACTCAGACGCCATCCTTTTTCTTGCAGGCCAAGCTATCGCATAACAGGAGACAGCAGCAATGGACGGGTGGAAGGCGGCCTCAGCTGCAACCCCTCAGCGATCTTGGGGCGCGTGTCCACAGGATTGTGGCAAGCCAGGTGATCGGTCCCATCGCCCCTGGAGAGGCCGACCCCGTTCGAGACAGCAATGGTAGGTCATCAGCTTTCTCTCCTCTCTCATTCCACTTGTCCCTCACAACACCAGCCTCTTACACTTTCAATCCAACTTACTAAATCGCTCCACTCCTTCCTCCCTTACTGCCCCCCTGTCCTCATGCTAAAGCCACTCTTGTACCTCCCTGCTTTCAGATGGTGATTCACCAGCTGATGAGATGGGCCTTCAACCAGCCAGTGGGAGCGAAGCCACAGGCGAGGAGGAAGAGGAAGCTGGAGCCTCAGTGCCACCCTCTCCCAAGGAAGCCCATGCCCACACTGGGACCACGTCTTCCCTGGAGGGGAGCAGGGGGGAAGGGCCCGATGAGGGTGAAGCTCCGGGACCCAGCAGGCTGCAGCAACGCGATGGGGGTAGGGAAGCGCTGTAAGGGGTTTTAGATCGCAGAGGTTTCTCTCTCTAGAGGCCTCTCTCTCTTGCACAGTAAAACCTTGAGTGGTTCGACCCACTCGCCCCTTAGATTCTATACTCTGGACTTTGGGGCAGGAACTACAATGTAGAGAAACTCTTGTAGACCAAGTTTGATGAAACAAAATGAAATTTTATTGCATAAGGAAAAATAAATCAAATGCAAGCAGATAAGAGAGTACATGGGAGGGAAAAACACAAACAAATCATAACGACACAATACTAACTATGGCAAATACAGGCATCTTATACTCTACAAAAATCATCATGAAATAAGGAAACATACGGAATATCGAGGGACAACAACTCATGTTAATTGTACCCTTAAATCCACCCCCTTAAACCTATCTACATCTGATTGTGAAGGGCCAGAAACATGCTCACCAATCCAACTAGGAAGTGCAAGGTTTTGAACCAGTCTGCGTTTGATCCTTTCAGGCGTTCCATCTCCACGTGGATCGTGGAGCCCCAGCGAGCTGCGCCACACCTCTCTCCTGAGGTGGGGGTCAGGGGCGGCTGGACACCGGCTGGTTCTGGCTGTCGGCGGGGTCGGGGATCGTCGGCTCGACCCCGGTCAGAGGAGCCTTGGGCTGGCTCCCATTGTTTCTTCAGTTTGTCTTTGTCTCTTCTCCCAAGTTGGGAGAAGGCCTCTTGTCTTCGTCAACAGCCCGGGGTTGGTCGATGATCTCCCCGATGTGTGACCCTGGGGCGGGACGCCGGCTCGAGCAGTCTTCTTGATGGTGGCTTAGTTTTCTTCATCTTCCTCCGATGGTGGAGAGGAGTACGCTGATCTTCTCCCAAACCAGCTCCTCTTTACCCAGCTATTCTCCAGCGACTTGCCGGTCCGACGACTGCAACTGTGACTCCACTCCAACTGTCTCCGCAACTGCTCAACTCTTGTTCCACTGCAACCCGGGTGTGTGTGTGTACAACTCCAACTCCTCCAATTATACTTTTCCTTCAGGAGCCTCCACTTCCCGCCCAAAATCAGGTTAGTCTTTGTTTAACTTATGGCGGGCTTGGAGCACAGTGGGGTAGTTATTATATTTTTTAATGTTTTAGATGGCCGGTAAAGGCCCATCTCTGGTCTGGAATGACCTTCATTGTTTTTAATGTCCTGCTGATCTCGTTATCTAGTCCTTGGTGCTGTTCTCATGAATATGAAATTGTCCCCTTTTGTCTGGGTCAACATTTAGATGGCCTCTGTCTCCAGGCCGATCTTGACTGGATCTGCATCTAATCCATACGTATATGTGGGGGTCTGGTTTCATTCTCTCAGAAACGGCTTCCAGAACTTACTGTGGGTTGAATCCACAAAGCTGTCTGAGGATTCGCAGGAACCATTTTAAAGTGTCCCAATAAGCCGGTCACATGGTATGGCGGCCATTTTGTATGCCCCTTTTTCTGGGCTTCTTTTAAAACAGTCTTTAAAATCATGGCCTCTTCAGCCATTTGACCCTTATTAATACAAAGTCCAATTTTGCGAATCCTACAGCTCGGGGGCCTTCTCCCCGGAGGGAGAATAGGCCAGCGAGTCCTGCTGCACTGGACGCAGAGGAGGAGTGGCTCATCACTGAAATGAACACCCAGGCAGTGGACATGCACACTCAGCTCATGGGTGCAGTGGGAAGGGTGCCCGGAAGCATTGATGCTTTGGCAAAGAGTGTGGAGCACTATGCTGCAGCACAGGTGGACGCCACGCAAATGCTTAGTGCTGCAATTCAATCACTGGCTGCTGTGATCCAATCTCAGACTGCTCTCATGCAGTCTCAGATTGAGGCCACGCAAGCACTGACTGCTGCCATCCTTGCTGGTTTGGACACATTTTCCCGGGGCTCTCACGGCGCTGCAGCAGGCCAGCAATCTGTGCTCCAGCAGATTGCTCCGGATGCTGAGGTGCTGCCCTATGTGAGTGGCAGTGTGTCAGTCGAGCAGAGAGGTGCCGCCCTCTTTCAAAATGACAGCATTCCTGCTGTCACCACTGTCACTTCCCCAGTGCACTTGTCACCACCTGTAGCCCAGACTGCTGCCGCCCATGCAGAGTTGGTGCAGTCTGCAGCCGGGCCCTCCAGGCCCAGAGCTGGTTGAGGCCATCCTTCAAGGGCATCTGTAGTCTCAGGATCTGACATTCAGCAGCCTTCCACCAGCCTTGTTGCAGCCACTGGGGCCCCATTATGGAGGAGCAGTAGGGTGGGCAAGTGGGCAAGTGGGCAAGGGAAGGAGACCACCCTCGAAGGGCAAAAAGTAGGAGGTCTGACGAAATGTTGGGAATGTTTTTATTAAAGGCCGAAGTTTGTCTGATAACTTTTGTTTAGTGTTTTGTCCATTATCTCCAGGTTGTGAGAACCAGTTATGTTAATTATTGATTGTTTGTGTTTGTTTCTATTAGTTTGTCATGAATAAATGACACACACAGAGTTTGTAAAATAAAAAAGTTGCTGTATTCAAAATGTACATGTTTGGCCTTTGGAATCATTGCTGCCTTGGCTGGCTATAGGGGTTGTGGGTTGCTTTCTATCATGTTGTTCTCCATGCCAGAAGACATATCCTGAGTACGGGCCTAGAAGTGACTTGTTATCAGTCTTTGACGGATGGCCCTTGCAGTTTCAACATTGTGGGCCTCCCTCCCGCCTTGGTGCTGCTGCTGATCCTCCTCCTCCTCTTTCTCCTTCTCTTCTTCCTCCTCCTCCTCCGGTGGTACACCAAGGCCTGGTGGCATTGGCTGGCTCCTGAGGATTGCAAGCTTATGAAGAATGCAGCAAACAACTATGAAGAGGGAGACTCACTCAGGTGAGTACTGCTGGGCTCCTCCTGAGTGGTCCAGACAGTGGAACCGTTGCTTGAGCACACCGATCATCTGCCCAATGATGTTCCTGATGGTGAGATGGCTCTCATTGTGCCGCAGCTCAGCAGGGGTGTTGGGGTTACGGAGCGGTGTCATCAGCCAGGTGCAGAGTGGATAACCCTTGTCCCCGAGGAGCCAACCACTTGGCTGATGCGGTGCCTGGAAAAGCTCTGGCACACCAGTCTGGCGCAGGATGAAAGCCTCGTGGCTGCTGCCAGGATAGCGGGCATTGACAGCAAGTTTCAGCTGTCTGTGGTCATAGACCAACTGGACATTTAAGGAGTAGAACCCCTTGTGGTTTCGGAAAACCTCTGCATTCTCATGCGGTGCCTGCAATGCCACATGCGTGCAGTCAATGGTGCCCTGCACCATGGGGAAGCCCACTATCTTCGCAAAGCCCAATGCGCGTTAATGCTGTTTGGCCCGGGTCATTGGGAAAGAGATGTACTGGTGTCTCCTTTTATAGAGGGCATTTGTGACCCCCCGGATACAGCAATGGACAGCGAACTGGGAGATATTGGTGATGTCCCCAGTAGCTGCTTGAAAGGGGCCAGTGGCATAAAATTCAGAGCCACTGTGACCTTCACTGCCACCGACAGAGACGTCCTGGTCTTCAGTTGAGGCTGCAGATCTGGCTGCAGTAGGTGGCAGAGCTCAGTGACCACTTCCTTGCTGAAGCGCAGCCTGCGCAAACACTGCTCCTCAGACAAATGAATGTAGGAAAATTGCTCCCGGAATACCCTGGGAGGGTAAGGTCTCCTGTGCACAGGCCTGTTGGCCCTCCTCTGTCTGGCCATGATTGCCACTCTCTCTCTGCATCTCTGATGCCTCCGATTCTGCAGGTGCAGGACGACGCCTCGAATCAGTGCAGCCCCCACAGTCTCTTGACAATCAAAACAATGAAGGTCAAATCCAAAAGAGCCTGCAAAGTGATGCTCAGTAGCTAAAACTACTTCACACAGCATTGACTCTATGCAGAAATCTCTCTCTCTCTCTCTCTCAGAATCTCTCTCTGTTAGAATGAGTGGTGCAAAAATGTCTACCACAAAAAAAAGTAGGAAGAGGGTGATATGCCTATCAATTAGTCCAATAAAAGGCGACGAGTTAAGAACGTAACTGAAGGTTTTTATTGGCTAAATAACAGAGCCCACCCTCGTGGGTGATCCGATCCAACAGGGAGGAATACTAGCCAGTCAGCTACCTTTATACCTGGGCAGGTAATGGGCGGAGTCGGAGGTGGTCAGCCCAGGTATAACAGTGCGACAAGAGGCGACCTCGTGTAGTGATGTGACAGTGAGAACAGTGAGAACAATATACAGTGATAACTATAACAGTGGTTTACCACAGAGGGCACCTTTAAATAGCACTCCCCCAGCCCCGTACCGACTGGAAAGCGTTCCACTCTCCCTGTCGTTGATTGCAACAGGCGGAAGGAAGGGGGCGTCACTCAATATCCTTTCCGGGGCACCACCAGGACGTTGCACGCTTGACTGACGTCACAACCTGTAGGCGCAGGAGATCGGGGCGATAGAGTTTAGTGCCGCCAATTTCGCGAGCGGCGCAAACATCGCCGCGCCCGGTCTCTAGTTGCGTTGCATCCCATTAGCGCTCTCTTAGGGCGCTAATGGGAGACGCTAAGCAACCAAATTTTTCCCCCATAAGATTCTGAGGGGGCTTGATAGGGTAGATGCAGAGAGGATGTTTCCCCTCCTGGGGGAATCTAGAACTAGGGGGCATAGTTTCAGGATAAGGGGTCACCCATTTAAAATGGAGATGAGGAGGAATTTCTTCTCTCAGAGGGTCGTGAATCTTTGGAATTCTCTACCCCAGAGAGCTGTGGAGGCCGAGTCATTGAATATATTCAAGGCGGAGATAGACAGATATTTAAGCTACAGGGGAGTCAAGGGTTATGGGGATCGGACGGGAAAGTGGAGTTGAGGCCATGATCAGATCAGCCATGAACTTATTGAATGGTGGAGCAGGCTCGAGGGGCCGAATGGCTGACTCCTGCTCCTATTTCTTATGTTCTTATGCATGCAGATGCTGAGCCTTGAGGGCCATTGAGAAAGAGGGTAATCTTGGAAGGGCAGCAACAATTGCAGGAGGCTCTGGTATCTTTTGCAGCTGTGATGTCTGCAAATGTGCAGAGAATGGAGGAGTCCATCTCCAACATGAGCGCCACCATGTCGCAGGTGATGGCAACAATGTGCTGTTCCATGGAAAGGACGGCCATCTGCATGGGGCAGCAAATGCGCCAGTCACAGGAGCATATGCTAACTGTGGACAACAGATGGCAGGCGCTCATAGATCTCCTCTCTAGGAGGGATATAAACATTGACTTGAGCGTCCTTCACCCCATTGCTGTGCAGCAGGGTGCTCTCCAGCTTCTTGCTAGCAGGGAAGTGCGGCTAGCCCATGAGAGGGATGATGGTGAGAGGGGACATGGGAGTGGGAGCTCTTCTCAAAGTGCTCCCACTTCTCCCCCATTGCCTCCCCCTCAGTCAGAGCCCCAGATGCTTCCTCAGATCCCGATGGCCGAGTCTGCCCCTGCACAGTCGCAGGAGGAGCAGACTTTGGCGGGACCATCACAGGCTCCAAGACCCAGAGGACGTCCACCAAAAGTGTCTAACCAGTCACAGCAGGGACTTGAGCAGCCTGCCTCTACCTCTGCTGAAGCCACAGGGGTTGCACTTTGTAGAAGCTAATTGGAAAAGAAAAATGACACAAAAGTAGATGCACAGGGGTGTATGAAAATTTTTTAATGTTAAGTTTCAGTTACTTTGATGACACACATAAATGTTTTTCTTTGCACCACTTTCTGGTCTTGTCCATTTTTGCCTGCTACCTTGGAAGTGGCTTTGTCACTTGGAGTGAATGGTGAGACATTACTTAACCTTGAGCACTGGGGGTTAGGGTGAGAGGAATGTCTTGGTCATTGTGGGAATTCTTTATGGTGTTGTTAGGTTGGGGGGAACTTTGTACAGCATGTGGCAGGCATGTGGCTGCATTGGAGCATGTTATGTTAATCTGGTAATGATGAGGCAATCCCGGGCCTCCCGGGCAGTTATATGCGGCACTGCTGGTGCCATCTCTACCTCAGGTTCCTCCTCCTCCTCCTTGTCTTCCACCTGCTCCTCGTTCTCCTCCTCTGAAGAGGCTGTGCGCTCTGCACCTTGCTCCTCCTGCAGCTCCAATCCTCGGTGCTGCACTATGTTGTGCAGTGCGCAGCAGACAATGATGATTCTGGAGACCCTGGCTGGTGTGTACTGAAGGGCTCCTCCAGATCTATTAAGGCATCTGAAGTGCATCTTCAGCATGCTTATTGCTTGCTCTATGACACATCTGGTGGCGATGTGGCTCTCATTATAACGCTCCTCGACCTCAATACTTGGTGTCCTCAAGAATGTCATGAGCTACGTCTTCAGTGGATAGCCCTCATCTCCAAGCAGTCAGCCGGTAAGTCTGTTTGGAGGTGCGAAGAGCTGAGGGAGGGTGGACTGGGATAGCACGAAAGAGTCATGACAGCTGCCAGGGAATGTGGTGCACACATGCATAATCATCTTTTTATGGTTGCAGACTGTTAAGCCCGTGAATGATTGAGACATGGACTAGCAGGAGAGAAACAAAGAGATCTTTACTGGTGAAAGGCATAAACGAAACTAACCAACAGAGGCTCTCTAGCGCCTTTTATACAGGGGTGGTCACTGCCGGTACTGCAGTCTGAGACCAGTTATTCTCTTAAAGGTACATACACAACAATTCCTCCCCTTTTAGATAAACAGTACATAACATTCATTTAACAACTAATGATAACGAATTACAATCACAATTACTGTTGCTAGATACATTGGTTAAGTTTAAGCAATTATAAGTTCAGTCTTTGAGGAGGCTTCATGATTCTGTCTGGATAACACCTCTTTGGAGTATCAGGTTCTTCTGGCAAGGTTGAGTCGGAATCAATGTCGTTGTTTGGTTCATCTGCTTCCAATATTACCGGTTCTGCGGTAGCTGCAATTGGAACGTCGATTTCATTACCAGGTGTATCAGATCGTGGTGTGGAGTTGACGTTTTCCAGTGACTCTAGAATCTGGTCAGCATGGCGTCTTACAATGCTCTCCCCAATGTCCACGGTATACATGAGAGGTCCTTGTCGTGTACAAATCGTTCCTGGCTGCCATTTCTCTGTGCGGTAGTCCCGGGCCAAAACTGGTTGACCTATCTTAAAACTCCTAGTCGGCCTTTCATTCATATTCTGAAACTGCCTGTTCTCCACATCTCTTCGGACGTTTGGCTTAACCAAATCCAAGCGGCATCGTAGTCTTCGATTGAAGAACATCATGGCTGGAGTTTGGTTGGTAACCGCATGTGTCGCATTCCGGTAGGCAGACAAGAAGTTGTCCACCTTGTGTTGTAGGGGTATATCTTCATTACACATTGCCTTGATAGCTTTCTTGAATGTTTGGACAAACCTCTCGGCCAATCCATTAGTGGCTGGATGATATGGGGCAGATGTGTAATGCTTAACACCATTGTTCTTTAAGAACCTCCGGAACTCTTCAGATACAAACTGTGGTCCATTGTCAGAGCAAATCTGTTCAGGCAGCCCATTCCTGGTGAATATGGTTCGTAAAACTGCGATAGTTTTTTCCGTGGTGGTTGAGGACATTTTTATTACCTCTGGCCACTTTGAATGTGCATCCACCGCAATTAAAAACATCGAGTCCATGAAGGGACCAGCAAAATCAATGTGCACCCTTTGCCATGGAGATGAGGGCCACTCCCATGGATGCAGAGGAGCTTGTTGTAAAGTCTGTGGGTTGTTTAGTTAATTAATACACAGACTCCAAGAGTAACTTAAAACAGGACTTTACTATTCGAAGGTCAGGGCGAATCTGCCCAATAACTCCTGGCACAACACTTATATACTGGTGTGGTCACTGTTGGTATTACCGTATACAGAAGCCAAACAAAGTAGTACCACACCTAAAATAGTTCTCTTAAAGGTGAACGGTTACATACAATAGTTCTCTTAAAGGTAGACGGGTACATACACTACAATCCTCCCTTTTTAGCTTACAACATACTTATTCCCCATTAAACATAACATATAATCAACTTCATGTAAAACAATTCACAGATATAGTCTCTGCGGGAAACAGTTCACAGATTCAGTCTCTGCGGGAACAGTTCACAGATTCAGTCTCTGGTCTTGACTCGGTCCGAACAACATCTCTGTGGTGTCGCCGGTTCACATTTCTAGCGTGACTCATCCAATAGTCTTTCCCTTGGCTTAACAGCTTGAACTTCCGTCCTGCTGAACCAGCAGTGCTGACTTTTACAAACAGCTGGACTGCCTTGGTAATTTTTCCTACTTTCCAACTGATTTGGCCCCCTTCGTGGGGCCCACGTGCATGATCTGATAGAAGTGATAATGATTTAGATGGTTATCGTCTTCTGCTTCGTCTTTTTCTTTTCTGCTTCTTGGAGACTCTCGGGGCTCCCTTATCCGCTGCCAGCTGTAGCGCCACCATCTCCCTATGTTCCTTAGACTTTAAGTGCTTCATCCTGATTTCTGCACTTTGGGAGTTTTCATCACAAGCTGGGCAGACCAAGTCATCGTAATATTCCGTGTCACTCAACAGGTCATGGTAATATTCGGTGTCGTCCTGAGCTAGTCTAGCGAGAGGGCCTGCTACTTCTTCCGTACCCAACTGGACGTTAGCCGACTGTTGTTCCCTCCCTAGACATCTTTCCTGAAGAGACTTCTTCATGCGTTCATATTCATCCCGCTCTTCCTGGGTTTCCTGCAAATCCTTCACTAATGACCTCGTTTGTGATTTCAATACTTCCCCTTCCCTCGGGGATTGATTGATCAGGCTATTCAATCCTTCTACTGGAGCAGCTGTTTCAACATTCTGCTGTTCACATTGACGTGATTCAGCGTACTTTTGGCATCCCTGTAAAATCTGTGTTGCAACCTCAGCTATTTCCATAACTTTTGAGAGCTCCGAACTCCTTCCCTTTGAAGATTGAAGCTCGTGTTCAGATTGTTCCCATTGTAGAGTCTTGTCCTTCAGCATATGAAGGAGTTGGCTGACCGTTAACTCTTCCACGGGAACACTGTGGGTCAGAGTCTTCTCCATTTCATCCACCTTTTCCTCCAATGCTTTCACCTTCTTTTCCTCTTGTACTTTGGCTTCCAGCGCTCGGAGAAGTTGCGCCTTGATGCTCTCTAGCTCATGTTCAGAGGCCATTCTTACAGTCTCTGTGTTTCTTACAGTTCCCTTTTCTTCCACTGAACGGATTCCCAGTTGAATCTGTTCTTCAAGTTGTTGAATCTCGGTCATTGCCGCCCCATATTTGTCTTGGGTTTCCTTTAATATTTTTATGAGTTCTTGTACATCTTGTCTTTCATGTTCTGCCATGTCTTTCACCTCTAATTTCTCATCTATGGATGGAACTTGTACCGATGAGTCTGTCTTGGCCTTGAGCTCATCAAGAATTTCCTGCAGCCTTTGGACTTCTTGCTCATGTTCAACCTTCAGTTGCTCATATGCTTCCACTGAAACTAGCTTTTCGGAGGTTGCCGAGTTAACCCCTTCCAGAATTGTAGCCTGGGCCTGTTCATACTGTTCTTTCAACTTCTCACACTCTGCTTGTAAGGAGTCGTAGAGAAGAACTGGAATAAAATCCTGGCTTCCTGAAGATTCCTCTTCATTTGCTTCTTCCTGCAAATATTCTAACTCCTGAACAGCATAAGGGAGATGTGATCGGTAATTGGTCACGATGGCTCTATGGTCGCTCTCTGCTTAAGCTAGCTGCTTCTGCTGTCTTTCCAGATTCTCCCATTTGGTGTCATAGAACTTTTTCATTGTTTTCATCTCTTGTACGAGACGGTAACTCAATTGTTCTAATTGTTGTCGTAATTTGAAATAAGTTTGAGTCCGAGCTCGGTGTTCTTCCGTCATGGATATGTCCGTAACTTGAACAGGCTCAGAATTTTCTGTCAAACTATGTTGTCGTTGTTCGGTGGAGTTCTGTTCTGAAACTTTGTTCTTCTCTGGAGCATAAGCCTTTATGCATGCCTTCGTTTTTCCAACCTTCGTCGGCAAGCCCATTTCAGCCTTGTCTTTCATATTTGGGTTGGTCTTATCGTCATCCGTTTCAGAATCTGAGCTGATTGTCTGCACCGAGTCCTCACTCGTTATGGCTTTTAGATAGTGCCATTCCATGTCTATTTTCTTGATCCACTCCCATCCTAGAAGTGGTGGTCCTCCCTCATGTAGTACGTATAAGTTCATTCTTGGGTGTTCTTTACCCCTATCTCTCACTTTGACTCTTATCTTTCCCATGGGGTATACTTTATGCCCCGTGTATGTCTGCAATACGAACTTGGTATCTCTTAAGGGTATATGTGAGAATAGCTGGTGGTAATCCCTTCGATTTATGACTGATAGAGCTGATCCAGTGTCCAACTCCATTTTCACTTGGATTCCAGCAATTTCTAGCATGACCCAGATAGTTTGTAGGTCAGCTTCCTTACTCACATTGTGAATTCTCAGACTACCCAGCTCCTGGCCGTTTGGGTCTGAGTCTGAATTCTGTTCGTCTGAACTCTTCTCAGCCACCTTGTGTACCTTGTTGTACTTTTCCTGTGATGGCTTCCTTTGGTTGTTGGTCCTTTGGTTGTTGGTCTTCTTCCCTGACCGGCATACCTTAGCTATGTGACCCAGTTTGCCACATTTCCTACATTCTTGGTTCTTAAACCAGCATTGGTTCTGGTCGTGTGTTGTCTTCCCACAACGATAGCATTTTGTTGTTGTCGAGGTAATTTGATCCACACTTAGTGCTGCTGCCTTTAGCTGCATTTCCGCTGTTCCCTTCGCTGCGGCTTCATGCGATGCTGCAATAAGGACAGCCCTGTCAAGTGTAAGGTCGTTCTCTTCGAGTAGTCGCTTTTGCGTTCCTTCCTTTGCCAACCCGCACACGAACTTGTCTCGCAATGCCTCTGTCAGATTCCCTCCAAACTGGCAGTATTTCGCTAGTCTACGCAGTTCGACCAAGTATTCTGCGTTGCTTTCGTCTTTCCGTTGCGTTCTCGCATAGAATTTGAATCGTTCCGCCAACATCAACGGTGTGGGGTTCAAGTGATCCTTCAGAACAGCCACAATATCATCGAAAGTCTGATCCGCCAGTTTAGCTGGTGATAGTAGATGCTTCAAGAGCCCGTATGTCTTCGCGCCCATCGAGTTTAGCAAGGTTATAGCTTTGTCATCTTCTTCTATTTTATTGGCCTCACAATAGATCTCGATGCGTTCCACGTACGTGACCCAGTCTTCTACCTCGGCATTAAAATCGTTGATGTTACCACGCTTAGGCATCTTCCTCTCTTTCTGATAACACCCCGAATTATTTCTTTAACTTATTTTTTTTTTCTAAGATGGCGGTTTTCCCGCGAAAATGGCGGTTTCCCGCGCTTATCTTCTCTCCCCGCCCACTTCAATGGCGGTTTCCCGCTTCTGTCTTCTTCCCCGCCTAATGGCGGCTTCCCGCGTTTCTTCCCTAGCGGGAGGGGTACACTTTCCCCCACAGGCGACGGCCGCTGGCTTTCAGATTCACAGCCTGCGCGTCGGCTTCAGTGCTTTCCCTTTTCTCGGCAAGGCAACCGGCGCTGGGTACACCCCGTTGACGGCGAACAGTTTCAGCCGCTGGGCTGGCTCTCGCTCAGTTCCCCTTGCTCGGGCTCTGTCTCTCTCCCGCTCGCTCGGCTCTACCGGTGCTGGGTACACCCCGTTGACGGAGAACAGTTTCAGCCGCTGGACTGGCTCTCGCGCAGTCTCCCTTGGTCGGCTCTACCTCTCCCGCTCGCTCGGCTCCCAAACGCCTCTCCCAGCCGTCTCGCAGTCCGGTGCTTCCCTCCCCGGCTGCGGCTGAGTTTTTATATCTTCCCGCGCCTACGCTCCCGGTCGCAGCGTTTCGTGGCTTCGGTCGCTGCCCGGCCTTTTTCGCCGGTCGCGGTCTAGCTGTCTCACGACGCCGTTGCGCCCCCAGCCTGTCTGTACCGCGGCTTCCTTGCTCCACACTGCCCCAGTCTCAGCGCCTCTGGGCCCGACTTCTGTCCAGCTCCTTTCCCCCTCGACCGTGGTCGAGTGCACCGCCCTTATCCTCCAGTTATTCTTTTTACTTTTCCCTTACTCACAGTCACCGTGGCCGCCTTGCTTCTCGTGCTGATCGGCTCACTCCTCACCGTGGCAGAAGGGACAGTCAGTGCCTGTTGCTGATGGAAGTCTTTGTCTCTGAACTCTTCCTCCTTTCCAGCTCTGCAGGCTCGAGTTTTCTCCCAGCAGAATGACAAGGGCGGTTGCCTCTTCTCGACGCTCGTTAACTGCTTCGGAATTATTGTTGCCGCAGGGTACGATCGGACTCGTCGCCACTGTAAAGTCTGTGGGTTGTTTAGTTAATTAATACACAGACTCCAAGAGTAACTTAAAACAGGACTTTACTATTCGAAGGTCAGGGCGAATCTGCCCAATAACTCCTGACACAACACTTATATACTGGTGTGGTCACCGTCGGTATTACCGTATACAGAAGCCAAACAAAGTAGTGCCACACCTAAAATAGTTCTCTTAAAGGTGAACGGTTACATACAATAGTTCTCTTAAAGGTAGACGGGTACATACACTACACTTGTGGTGGGGCGTTTTGGACCTTCTGGCATCCTGCACAGCTCTTGGTCATCTCTTCGATTTCTCTATCGATTCCCGGCCACCACACAAACGCTCTGGCTAAGCTCTTCATTTTTACCCCACCCAGATGACCCTCATGAAGCTCATTGAGCACTCTATCCGTCAACTTAGGTGGAATTACTACTCTGGATCCACACATCAAGGTTCCTCTGCGCACTGACAGCTGTTCTCTTCTTGGCGAAAATGCTGGCAGCAGTGGTTCGCCATGTGCTGGCCATCCCTTCACCGTTAAATCATAGACCCGTGATAGTGTCGGGTCATTCCGTGTTTCCTTTTCTATGTTTGCATTCGTCACAGGGAGACATTCGACTATGGTCGAGTGGAATAACTCCATTGGATCCACTGCAAGGTCTTCTTCTTCCACCGTCGGCAACGGTAGACGTGACAATCCATCAGCATTTCCATGCTGTTTAGTTCCCCTGTACTCGATGTCATATTGGTGTGCCCCTAGGAAAAGGGACCATCTCTGCAGCCGTTGTGCTGTCATTATCGGTACGCCCTTCTGAGGGTTGAAAATGGAGACAAGAGTTTGATGATCGGTTAGTCGAGTAAATTTTTGACCGTGCAGATAGTGATTGAACTTCTTCACCCCCCACACTAGGCTGAGGGCCTCTCTGTCAATCTGGGCGTAGTTATGCTCGGCAGAAGTTAACGAGCGTGACGCAAAAGCTATCGGCCTCTCCAAACCATCAAGGAATTTATGTGACAGTACCGCCCCAATGCCGTAGGGAGACGCATCACACGCCAGCCTGATTGGCAGTGCTGGGTTGTAGTGAGCCAATACTTCCTTCGAAGTGATTAAGTCCTTACTCTTCTGAAAAGCACGTTTACAATCATCGCTCCATTTCCATGCTACCCCCATTCGTAGCAGGGCATTCAGTGGATGCAGAATTGTCGACAAATTCGGCAAAAACTTATGATAGTAATTCACCAACCCGAGGAATGACCTCAGTTGCGACACATTTTCAGGCGCTGGGGCCTTAACAACCGCTTCAATTTTGTCAGGGGACTTATGTAACCCCTCTTCATCAATCACGTGGCCACAATACGATATCTGTTTCTTAAAAAATTCGCACTTGGGGCGGTTGGCTCTCAGCCCATGTTCCCGTAGTCTAGTGAGCACCTGTTCTAGGTTGTTAAGGTGTTCACTGTCATCTGCACCTGTTACAAGGATGTCGTCCAAGTAACACTGAGTCCCCGGAATCCCTTGCAGGACTTGTTCCATCGCTCTTTGCCATATCGCCGGAGCCGATGCTACTCCGAATACCAATCGATGATACTGGTAAAGACCTTTGTGAGTGTTTATCGTGAGATACTTCCTAGAGGACTCTTCAACCTCCATCTGCAAATATGCTTGTGCTAGGTCAATTTTTGTAAAACGCTTCCCTCCAGACAGTGAGGCGAAGATGTCTTCTATCCTTGGAAGAGGATATTGTACTGTGTGAAGGACAGGGTTCACCGTCACCTTGAAATCCCCACAGATGCGAATCTTCCTTGGCTCTCCGGACTTATTGCTTAACGTTTTCTTCATGACAGGAACGATGGGTGTCGCCCACTCGCTCCAGTCGACCTTAGACAACACGCCCGCCTTCTCCAGATTCTCCAGCTCTGCCTCGATGGCTGGACCAATTGCATATGGTACCGGTCTCGCTTTGAAAAACTTGGGAAATGCATTCTCTTCTATTTTTAACGAGGCGGTTACGCCTTTATGCGTGCCCAGTTCTTGTTGAAATACCTCTTTGGCGTTAGCTAAGATTGTTGACAATCGTCCAGGAGTGACGTCTTCATCTTTTTTACCGTCCACCATCATTGCATGAATGGAATGCCAATCTAAGTTTATCTTCCTGATCCATTCCCGTCCCAATAACGGTGGTCCACCATTTGGCAGTATGTAGAGTTCCAATTTCCGTATTTTCTTGCCATTGTATTCGACAGGCACCCTTATTTTTCCTCTGGGGTATACTTTTTGCCCCGTATACGTCGTCAAGACGATGGATGTCTCTCTCAAGGGTATGTGTGAAAATAGCCGCTCATAGTCTCGTCGATTCATGACGGTTAGCGCTGATCCTGTATCCAATTCCATTTTAACTTGGGACCCTGCTATCGTGAGGGTGACCCAAATGGTTCGGTGATCCTCTTTTGCGATTACATTGTGAAGTTTGAGACAGCTTAATCTCCTGTTCTCGGATTCACTATCACTCATCTAGTCTTCGGAACTACTGTCCGTCATCTTTTGTACTTTCTTGTACGGTTCCTTAGTAGCCTTTTTGTTGTCGCTGGTCTTCTTCCCAGACCTACAAACTCATGCAATGTGTCCAATCTTCCCGCATTGTCTGCATATTTTGTCTTTGGACCAGCAGTCCTTCTGGTCATGGTTAGTTCTGCCGCAGCGATAACATTTTGCAAATCCCCGTGTCATTTCGTGGGTGCCGTATTCCTGTGGTTTTTGTTGAATTTCTGCAGCTCCCCTGGCTGCTGCTTCATACGATACTGCCACGCTGAAAGCCTTATCTAGCTTCAGCTCTTTTTCTGCGAGTAACTTCTTCTGTGTTCCTTCACTCAGGAGTCCACAGACAAATTTGTCCCGTAGGGTATCTGCCAGTCCTGCTCCGAACTGGCAGTGCTTTGATAGCTTGCGTAGTTCTGTAAGATACTCAGCATTGCTCTCATCTTTGTGCTGAGTTCTCCTGTGGAATTTAAATCTTTCTGCTATCAACAGCGGTGCAGGGTTTAAGTGCTCCTGTAGAACAGCAACAATTTCGTTAAAACTCTTCGCCTTCGGTTTGGCTGGAGTAATCAGATCCCGCAATAGGCCGTACGTTCTAGCGCCCATTACGTTTAGCAATATTGATGCCTTTTTCCCCTCCGCTATTTCATTTGCCTCGAAATATACCTCGACTCTTTCCACATACGTGGTCCAGTCCTCTAATGTATTATCAAAAGCAGTGATACAGCCAGTCTTAGGCATCTTGCAAATCTAAAATGGCACCTCCCGCGCTTTGCCTTCTTCTCCGATTTAACAAAATGGCACCTCCCGCGCTTTTCCTTCTTCCCCGCTGTTGTTAGCGCTGCTTTCCATGGTTTCCTGCGCGTTAAATATTAATTCGTTTTCTTTTATTATCTTCCCGTCATGGAGCGGACCCTCTGGGACACTTCCCTCCCTCTTCTGAGGTCCGAACGCTGCCCAGCTTCGAAACACCGGCCGCGCCCTGTATACTCCACCCTCTCTCTCTCTCCTTGCTTCCCGACTCGCTGCCCGGCCCCGTTGCAGCCCAGGAAGGATCAGAGCACTACCTGCCACCAGCCCGATTAGCTGGGAAACCACGGACCGAGGAACCCAGCCTGGCTCTGGACAGTCTCTCCTGCAAGTTTTGAAATCGATGATTGACGGTCGATGCCCGTTTCTCGAGTTTCAATGGCCTATTTTTTTTTTTTTTTTTCTTCTTTCTTCTGGCTCTGACCTTCAACACGTCATCGGAGCTGCTGCTGAGTTGCAGGTAAGTTCATTTCTAACTCGTCGCCAGTGTTAAGTCCGTGAATGATTGAGACACGGACTAGCAGGAGAGAAACAAAGAGATCTTTACTGGTGAAAGGCATAAACGAAACTAACCAACAGAGGCTCTCTAGCGCCTTTTATACAGGGGTGGTCACTGCCGGTACTGCAGTCTGAGACCAGTTATTCTCTTAAAGGTACATACACAACACAGACGAGCTGCACATTGCGGTTCAAAAACACCCCTGGGTGATGATGGGGTGCCTTAATGGCCACGTGTGCAGTCGATGATGCCCTGCACCTGTGTGAAGTCAGCCAGAGCCGCAAAGCCGAACGCCCACTCAGTAACACTGGCCTCGGCAGTGGCAAAGTTGATATCATTGGCTGACTTGTGAAACATCGCATTCATCACCTGTGTGATGAATCTGTGCGCGGCCGACTGCGAGATCCCGCAAATGTCCGCAGCAGATCCCAGGAAGGAGCCTGAGGTGAAGAAGTTGAGGGCAGTGGTGACTTTGACAGCCACTGGTAAGGAGTGTCCACCAGGACCTCTGGGCCTGTTCCAGCAAGCTACAAATGTCTGCGATGACCTGGTGGGATAGCCTGAGCCACCTTTGGCAGTGCTGCTCAGTCATGTTGAGGAAGCTCATCCTCTGCCTGTATGCCCTGTGTTGGGGGTATCATCTCTGATGTGCTGTAGCCCTGTTGTGCTCTCCACTCTTCTGTGGAGCATCAGGTCGTTGAGGAGAAGGCTGTTGGTGTAGCTGCTGATGGTGGGCTCATCTTGGTCCAATTCTGAGGACCAAGGTGAGACAGTATAAGCGGCACCCATGCTGATGTAGTAGATGGCAGGTAAAGTGGAGATCAGAGGGCCAATCCGTCAGTGCTGTGATACTGAGTAGCAATGTGGTGAGAGTGGCTTCTGAGGTTGCAGAAATGACCTGCAAACTGCTGACAGCTAAATCTGTGGACAAAATGGAGTCAGCAAGAGCCTTTCTATGAGGCAAGTAATGAGGTGTAATGTTGGAGTATTTATGTACTTTTCCCAGCTGTCAATGAATGAACTCGCCAATGGCCACTGAGCTACTGCCTCCCCTTCACAGGCGAGGTACCCGACCTCCGTGAATCCCATGCTCCTGCAGTAAAAGTCAAAAGCTGGCATTAAAAACCCTCTTAAGGGTCTCTCAACAAGCATTTAATGACTTCAATGAGGTCGCCCGCCTTTGCCAATCGGATCCTTCAAAGCCGCCCGAGGTAAGTGAGCGAGGTGGCGGGATCCATCGCACTCGCAATTTCCGGGATTTTTATTGCCGACCCGCCCCCCCCAAACCCGCAAGCTTGGCAATAGGAGAATTCCGGCCATATTGGAATCGATCTAGTATGACACAACATTTCTGCCAAACCATCTACAATACTACTCTGTTCAACAAGTTTTTGAAAGACCACCAGACACAGCAATGGAGAAATTACTGTGGAGGAACAAAGGAAAAACTGAGAGCAGTTCTTCTTTTGATGCATCAATCTGCCAACTTAGCAGATTGAAAAGTGTTATGGCAATAATTAAAGTGGGCTGTATAATCTACCATCAGTACAATGCCACCTGCCAACAGAAACATAGCTGACTGCAGTCACGGTCTGGTGCCCACAGTTAATAGCCTACTAATTTTGTCAATAAGGTTCACTGGCTAACAAACCACAATGTTCTGAAACAGCTGCTTTTTACAATGTTATTTAGGATGCACTTAGCAATAAGAGCCACGAAGATGCATAATTATTACTGCTATTTGATGATTTTAAAATCATAGCCTGCTTTATTAGCTTGAAATAAATAATCAAGCTGCTTTTCACTTAATCCATCTTACCAAGCGCACCATTGTTACAGTGTCTGTATTGCATATAAATGTTTTTAGGTGGTTTAAATGATAATTGTATGGTAAAATTATGAAGTTAAGTATCATAATTAATTCCTTATCACTTAATTGTATGTTTTAATCATTAACGGACCACTGGGCACCCCCGCCAAAGTGGAGCAGCAGTATTCTGGTTCGATCATTTATAGGACAGAAAAATTACCAACTGGAAAATTGGGATAAGATCATACAAGATATAAAATGGGAATCTTAAAAAAAGAAAGGATGGCATGAAGCATTGTATTGTTTTCATTAATTAGTTGGTGCTGTTTCAATCATCCCCATGCACTGATCTCTATAAAGATTAGAAATAATACTTGCTGGCGAACAGAGGCATGCCAGCTATTCCACCATGACAGGCACATTCTCTAAACTCCCCACAAGGATGTCACTAATACACTCCCATCTTTCTTGCCGGAGAAGGTCATGCGCAACCTGTACTAGGAAACTGCTGAGCCCATCTGCACACCCACTCCCCCTTGAAGAAAGCATGCTGGTCATCGAGGGCAGAGGAAGAGTCATGGCTTTGGCAACTGGCAGCTCAGGAGGACACGTTGTGCTGGGTTTCTTTGCATGTTATCCTCTTATTCCCTTCTATCTCACCCTACACATTCTGCATGACAAACTGCAGATGCTTTCACAAACCACTTCTCCCTTTCTGCTCTCCCCTCACACTAAAAGCTAACCTTTGTCCCTCTCTTTCATTTCATGTGCTGAAAATGTGGATGCCCCTGTGCCAGTGGATGAAGATGAGGCCAGCATTCTGGAATATGTACTGTCACTCAAACTCACCCTCTCAAGCACGAGCTCAATACTGGCACCACACATACTTTAGAGGCTAGAGAAGGTGTCTTCATGTGGTGAATCACCGGGCACAAGTGCTCAAGATCTGAAACATGGGGATTGGATGCACAGGTGCGAGGGCGAGATCGCATACTAGGTCTGCTGCAGACAACTCAGATGCTAACTTTGAGGACCCAGCCGACCAAAGAAAGCAGATGGCTATACCAGAAAATGCTAGGTGCACTGGGCAGCCTGCCAGTAAGCTTGTGCGCAATGTCGCAGAGCATGGAGGAGTCCCGCTCCAACTTGTGGCAAGGCTTCTTGTAGAGCATGGAAACCATTCTGTCCAATATGGACAAAGTGGCCAGCTCCATCAACACCACAATGGTGCCTACCATCATGGAGCCTCTCCTGGCATCTCTCACAGATGCCATGCAAGCTCGATTGGCTGCCATCTTGGCTTTGTGGGCCACTGTTGATAGGGGCTTCTAGTGCACCACCTCACTCCTAAACTCTGTTCTCTAACAGAGCCTTTGGAGTGCTGAGGCACAGTCCCAGGAGAGTGGCCTTGGCTCCAAGGAAGAGGCACCAGCTCTCGTCTCTCAGGATGTCAACATACCTGTTTTCCCTGCCACCCACTCCGCCACTGCCCTTTTTAGTGCCACACAGCCAGCTAGGCCAGACTGCTCCAGCCCACGCTGATTTGCTGCAGTTTGTAGGCGGAGCCCCAAGGCCCAGAGCTGGCCGAGGTCATGCTTCACGTCCATCTGAGGTGTCCTCAATGGAAGCTCAGCAGTCTTCCATCTCCCAAGCTGTAGCCACTGGGGAAACACTTCATAAGAGCACAAAAAAGGACGGGTACATAGCCAGAATGGATCTGTTAAAGGAATAACAGGTGGAGAGAAGGAGGAAAACACCACGGTCGAAACCATGTCAAAAAGGGTTTTCTCATTTTTAATATGGGGAGACCCATAAAGGCTCCAATTGCTCATTCCCCAGCGGTTAAAGTCACTAATAGGCACCTTTTAAAAACTTTGATTGATTTATTTTTAATTACTGTCCACCAATGCAACTAGAAATGGTTCTGTGTAGGTTTTTTAAAGTATTTTCAGTTATTTAAAATCAGGTTACTCACAGGTGGTGGACTAGACACTCTGATTAAAAAGGCTTATTTTTTGTGATAAACCCATTTTCAGCTGTATGCATAAAACTGCACCAGGTTACCACTCTTAAATATATCAAGGAATATTTTTTAAGGCAAAAAAATTTTACTTTCCAAAACGTTGCCCAATTGTGCTGGTTCATGGCAGATTTTACATTCAGCAATATGCAAATGTGTTTGAGCAGAAACTTGAGCAAAAAAAATCACTTCTGAAACTAGCTCAATTTTGAGCGCAATTTGCACTCAGATTGCCAAAGCAGAAACGCTACCCCACTGTCTTTGTCATAGATGCCTTTCTGGCACCAAGAAATGATATCTCACATTGACAAAAGAAATTAGGGCATCATTAATGAAGAGCATTTCAACTGTAGAAACACCTCTTGTCAATGCAACCTCTGTCATAAGAACATAAGAAATAGGAGCAGGAGTCGGCCATTTGGCTCCTCGAGCCTGCTCCGCCATTCAATAAGATCATGGCTGATCTTCTAACTCATCTCCACTTTCCTGCATTACCCCCATATCCCTTGATTCCCTTAATATTAAAAAATCTATCGATCTCTGTCTTTAATATACTCAATGACTGAGCCCCCACAGCCCTCTGGGGTAGAGAATTACAAAGATTCACTACCCTCCGAGTGAAGAAATTTCTCCTCATCTCAGTCCTAAATGGCTGACCCCTTATTCTGAGACTGTGACCCCTGGTTCTCGACTCCCCAGCCAGGGGAAACATCCTCCCTGCATCAACCCTGTCAAGCCCTGTAAGAATTTTGTATGTTTCAATTAGATCACCTCTCATTCTTCTAAACTCTAGAGAATATAGGCCTAGTATACTCAATCTCTCCTCATAGGACAATCCCCCATCCCAGGAACCAGTCTGGTGAACCTTTGTTGCACTCCCTCTATGGCAAGTATATACTTCCTTAGGTAAGGAGACCAAAACTGTACACAATACTCCAGGTGTGGTCTCACCAGGGCCCTATATAATTTTTTTTTTTTTTTTTATTCATTGATGGGATGTGGGCGTCGCTGGCTGGCTAGGCCTGCATTTAGTGCCCATCCCTAATTGCCCTTGAGAAGATGGTGGTGAGCCGCCTTCTTGAACCGCTGCAGTCCATATGGTGTAGGTACACCCACAATGCTGTTAGGAAGGGAGTTCCAGGATTTTGGCCCAGCGACAGTGAAGGAACGGCGATACAGGTCCAAGTCAGGATGGTGTGTGGCTTGGAGGGGAACTTGTAGGTGGTGATGTTCCCATGCGTCTGCTGCCCTTGTCCTTCTAAGTGGTAGAGGTCGCGGGTTTGGAAGGTGCTGTTGAAGCAGCTTTGGCGAGTTGCTGCAGTGCATCTTGTAGATGGTACACACTGCAGCCACAGTGCGCCGGTGGTGGAGGGAGTGAATGTTGAAGGTGGATGGAGTGCCAATCAAGCGGGCTGCTTTATCCTGAATGGTGTCGAGCTTCTTGAGTGTTGTTGGAGCTGCATTCATCCAGGCAAGTGGAGAGCATTCCATCACACTCCTGAATTGTGCCTTGTAGATGGTGGAAAGGCTTTGGGGAGTCAGGAGGTGAGACACTCGCCGCAGAATTCCCAGCCTCTGGCCTGCTCTTCTAGCCACAGTATTTATATGGCTGGTCCAGTTCAGTTTCTGATCAATGGTAACCCCCAGGATGTTGATAGTGGGGGATTCAGCGATGGTAATGCCATTGAATGTCAAGGGGAGATGGTTAGAGTCTCGCTTGTTGGAGATGGTCATTGCCTGGTGATGCGCTATCAATTACTCATAAAAGACTGAGAGTTAGAAGAGTAACTAAAGGCTTTTATTAACAACAGAATGGAGGTCTGCCTCGAGTGGTCGACCGGTCCAGGATACAAAGGGCTGGGGAGCAGTCACCTTTATACTAGGACCTGTGGGAGGAGTCAGCCGAGGCATGTCCAGGCATGTACACAGTGGAATACAAACAGGACAAACAGGAATACAAACAGTGGTTTACCACATTCACCCCTTGTTTAAAATTGAGTCCGGCGGGGTGAAGTGTATTAAAAGTTAGTGTATTGGAGTCTCTCCGGAGGTCTTGTCTGCCGCTGTGATCGGCGTGGCGACGGCAGGGGTAGTGAAGCTTCCGGCGTCGAGTCCAGCGTAGGCTGTGGCACAGGCGTGTCGTCCTCGTAGATGTCGAGCGGGTCGCGGGGCCCAGGCCTGCCGTCTGCTGGGGCTGGATATCGGATCGTGGGGGGGGGTGGTAGTGGGTAGTGGGTTACTGTGGTCCCCGAGGGTGCAAGGTCTCTTATGGAGACTGTGTCCTCCCGCCCGTCCGGGTATGCGATGTAAGCATACTGGGGGTTGGCGTGGAGGAGGTCGACCCTCTCGACCAGGGGGTCCGTTTTATGGGTCCTCACGTGTCTTCTCAGTAGGACCGGCCCTGGGGACGTCAGCCATGGCGGTAGCGATGTCCCTGATGTGGACTTCCTTGGGAAGACAAACATTTTCTCATGAGGGGTGGCGTTAGTGGCAGTGCAGAGCAGTGACCGAATAGAGTGGAGCGCATCGGGGAGCACATCCTGCCAGCGGGAGGTTGGAAGGCCCCTAGACTTTAAGGCTAGCAGGACGGCCTTCCAAACTGTCGCATTTTCTCTTTCCACCTGTCCGTTCCCCCGGGGGTTGTAACTGGTGGTCCTGCTTGTGGCAATACCCCTAGTTAGCAGGTACTGACGGAGTTCGTCGCTCATAAACGATGAGCCCCGGTCGCTATGGATATAGCTGGGGAAGCCGAACAGGGTGAAGAGGTTGTTCAGACATTTAATGACCGTGGCACTGGTCATGTCCGGGCAGGGGAAGGCGAACGGGAAACGGGAGTACTCATCAATAATATTGAGGAAGTACACATTGCGGTCGGAGGAGGGGAGAGGCCCTTTAAAATCAACGCTCAGGCGCTCGAAGGGGCGGGTGGCTTTTATCAGGTGGGCCCTGTCTGGTCTATAAAAGTGTGGTTTGCACTCAGCGCAGACTTGGCAGTTCCTGGGCATGGTCCTGACCTCCTCAATAGAGTAAGGCAGGTTGCGGGCCTTGATGAGGTGGAAGAACCTGGTGACCCCCGGGTGGCAGAGGTCATTGTGGAGGACCCGTAGTCTATCGATCTGCACGCTGGCGCAGGTGCCACGCGATAGCGCATCCGGGGGTTCATTTAGCTTCCCGGGCCGGTACAAGATCTCGTAGTTGTAGGTGGAAAGTTCGATTCTCCACCTCAAGATCTTGTCATTTTTGATTTTGCCCCTCTGCTTGTTGTTAAACATAAAAGCAACTGAACGCTGGTCAGTGAGCAGGGTAAATCGTTTTCCGGCCAGGTAGTGCCTCCAATGACGCACAGCCTCCACAATCGCCTGGGCCTCCTTCTCAACAGCGGAGTGTCTGGTCTCCGGGCCTTGGAGGGTTCGTGAAAAGAAGGCCACGGGTCTCCCCGCCTGATTGAGGGTAGCGGCCAGGGCAAAGTCGGACGCGTCGCTTTCCACCTGGAAGGGGATGGATTCGTCCACTGCGTGCATGGTGGCTTTGGCAATGTCCTCCTTGATACGGTGGAAGGCTAAGCGGGCCTCTGCCGTCAAGGGAAAAGAGGTGGACTTGATCAGCGGACGGGCCTTGTCCGCATAGTAGGGGACCCACTGGGCGTAATAGGAGAAAAACCCTAGGCACCTCTTCAGGGCCTTGAGGCAGTGGGGCAGTGGAAGTTCCATAAGGGGACGCATCCGGTCGGGGTCGGGGCCGATGACTCCGTGTTCCACAACACAGCCAAGGATGGCGAGGCGGTTTGTGCGGAATATGCACTTCTCCTTGTTATATGTCAGGTTTAGGAGTTGGGCGGTGCGGAGGAATTTTTCGAGGTTTGCGTCATGGTCCTGCAAGTCACGGCCGCAGATGGTCACATTGTCCAGATATGGGAAAGTGGCCTGCAACGCATTTTGATCTACCATCCGGTCCATCTCCCTTTGGAAGATGGAGACCCCGTTGGTGACGCCAAAGGGAACCCTAAGGAAGTGATAGAGGCGGCCGTTTGCCTCAAAGGCAGTGTACTGGCGGTCCTCAGGGCGGATGGGGAGCTGGTGGTACGCTGATTTCAGGTCAATGGTCGAGAAGACGCGGTACTGCGCGATCTGGTTGACCATATCAGCTATACGGGGGAGTGGGTAGGCGTCCAGCAGGGTGTAGCGATTTATTGTCTGGCTGTAGTCGATGACCAGGCGCTGCTTCTCGCTGGTCTTAACGACCACAACCTGGGCTCGCCAGGGGCTGGTGCTGCCCTCAATAATCCCTTCTTTCAGGAGCCGCTCCACTTCGGTTTTAATGAAAACCCTGTCCCCGGCACTGTATCGCCTGCTCTTTGTGGCGATGGGCTTACAGTCGGGGGTGAGGTTAGCAAACAGTGGTGGGGGGGTGACTCTGAGTGTGGAGAGGTTGCACCTGGTGCGCGGCGGGCAATTTGGAAGCTGCTGGCTGCGGACTGTGAGTGGGGGTAGGGGTCCACCGTACGCCATCGTAACACTTTTAAGGTGGCACTGAAAATCTAACCCCAGCAGGACGGCAGCGCAGAGGTCAGGCAGGACCAGAAGTTTAAAATGATCGTACACGGTCCCGTCTACTACGAGTGTCACCACGCAGTAGCCGCCGATGTCCGCCGACTGGGACTCGGAGGCCATAGAAATCCGCTGTTGCGCAGGCAGGACTGGGAGAGAGCAACGCCGCACCGTGTCGGGGTGGATGAAGCTCTCCGTGCTCCCAGAGTCAAAAAGGCAGATTGTATCGTGACCATTTACCTTAATGTCCATTGTGGAACTGGCCAGTTGGTGCGGTCTCGCTTGGTCCAGTGTAACGGATGCCAGCGTAGGGGTCGGTGTGTCGCTGCGGGTATCAGATGAGGCGGTGTCGGGGGCCTGCTGCGTCCCGGCTGTCGTCCAAGATGGCGGCGTCCATGATCCCCATGTGGCTGGAGGCGTCCAAAATGGCTGCTGTACCGGTGATTCGCACACGGCCGGGGAGGTCCAAAATGGCAGCCCGCATGGCCCACACGCGGCGCTGCTGGGGTTCGGGGTGGCTTTGGCCCTGCAGACGCTAGCGTAGTGTCCCTTCTTCCCGCAGCCCGAGCAGATCGCGTTTTTCGCCGGGCAGCGCGCTCTGGGGTGTTTTGCCTGGCCACAGAAGTAGCATTTCTGGCCTTGGGGCACTGCTGTCTGGCCTTGGGACACTGCTGCGGTAGTTGGGCCGTTGTTGGGGTGTGGCTGGGGTGGCACGGCGCTATGAGGCGGTCCTACCGTGTCCCAGGCTGTCATTCCCCGCGGCGTCCACGGTGCAGAGGAGTAGGCATCCATGCCCTGGTAGGCTGCATCCAACGATAGTGCGAGTTCAGAGGCCTTGTTGAGGTCGAGGTTACTCTGCTCCAACAGTCGCTGTCGTGTGTAATTGGATCTGTGGCCCGCTACAAAAGCGTCCCGGATAAGTTCCTCTGTGTACACGGCGGCCTTTACATCCTTACAACCACAGGCCCGGCCAAGCACAGACAGTGCCTGAAGGTATTCCACGGTCGATTCCCCAGGTTGTTGTTTACGACTCCCCAGGAGGTGCCTGGCGTACACTTCGTTCACTGGGCGCGTGTACTGGTCCTTGAGGAGCTTGATAGCATCCACGTACGAGGTCGCGTCTTGGATGACCGAGTGCACTCGGTGGTTCACTTTGGAGGTCAGGACATCCAGTTTGTCCTCGTCCGATTTGATTGCTTCGGAGGCGGTCAGGAATTTTTCGAAACACTTAAGCCAGTGAGTAAACTTGGTGGATGAGTCCGCCTCCCGATGATCTAAGTCCAGGCATGCTGGTGTGAGGATCTTCTCCATTATAAAAATGTTGTTAATAAAATTGATGCGCTATCAATTACTCATAAAAGACTGAGAGTTGGAAGAGTAACTAAAGGCTTTTATTAACAACAGAATGGAGGTCTGCCTCGAGTGGTCGACCGGTCCAGGATACAAAGGGCTGGGGAGCAGTCACCTTTATACTAGGACCTGTGGGAGGAGTCAGCCGAGGCATGTCCAGGCATGTACACAGTGGAATACAAACAGGACAAACAGGAATACAAACAGTGGTTTACCACACCTGGCACTAGTGTGGTGCGAATGTTACTTGCCACTTGTCAGCCCAAGTCTGAATGTTGTCCAGGTCTTGCTGCATAAAGACGTCTTTACTCTTATACTCAAATCCTTTTGTAATAAAGGCCAACATACCATTTGCTTTCCCAATTGCTTGCTGTACCTGCATGTTAACTTCAATGACTCATGTACAAGGACACCCAGGTCCCTCTGAACATCAACATTTCCCAATTTCTCACCATTTCAGAAGTACTCTGCTTTTCTATTTTTCCTACCAAAGTGGATAACTTCACATTTCTCCACATTATATTCCATTTGCCATGTTCTTGCCCACTCACTTAGCCTGTCTATATCCCCTTGAAGCCTCCTTGCATCCTCCACACAACTTACATTCCCACCCAGCTTTGTATCATCAGCAAACTTGGATATATTACATTTGGTCCCCTCATCCAAATCATTGATGTAGATTGTGAATAGCTGAGGCCCAAGCACTGATCCTTGCGGTACCCCACTAGTTACAGCCTGCCAACCCGAAAATGACCCGTTTATTCCTCCTCTCTGTTCTCTGTCCATTAACCAATCCTCAATGCATGCTAGTATATTACCCCCAATCCCATGAGCCCTAATTTTGTTTAATAATCTCTTGTGTGGCACCTTATCGAATGCCTTCTGAAAATCCAAATACACCACATCCACTGGTTCCCCCTTATCTATTCTACTAGTTACAACATCAAAAAACTCCAACAGATTTGTCAAACATGATTTCCCTTTCATAAATCCGTGTTGACTCTGCCCAATCATATTATTATTTACTAAGTGCCCTGTTACCACATCCTTAATAGTAGATTTTAGCATTTTCCCTACTACTGATGTCAGGCTAACTGGTCTGTAGTTCCCCGTTTTCTCTCTCCCTCCTTTCTTAAATAGTGGAGTTACATTTGCTACCTTCCAATCCACGTGAACCGTTCTAGAATCTATGGAATTTTGGAAAATGACAACCAATGCATCCGCTATCTCTATAGCCAACTCTTTCAAAACCCTAGGATGTAGGCCATCAGGTCCAGGTGATTTATCGGCTTTCAGTCCCATTAATTTCTCCAGTACTACTTTTTTACTAATACTAATATCTTTCAGTTCCTCATTCTCGCTAGACACTTGGTTGTCCACTATTTCCGGGAAGATTTTGCGTCTTCTTCCCTGAAGACAGACACAAAGGGCTCGATTTTAATAGCCCTGAGAAGGTGGGCTTGGAGGTGGGTCTGTTTTGAAAATTGGGAAAAATGGCTTCAGACAACCAACCCGCCTCTATCCTGCCCCCATCCAATTTTCGTGAGTGTCTGTATAGCCGCTCCCAAACTGACCTGTCTCTAACCGGTGGGACAGATAGTTAAGGCAGTTAACTGCCTTGCTAATCCTATTGTCATTGTGGCTTCCCATTTTCCTGCTTCTGGCTCCTGTTTCCCAACTTGTCAGAAACAGGCCATGTTCAAGGAGATGAGTTGCTGGAGGACATGATTTGTATTCATTGATGGAGCGCTTTAAAAGTGCCCCTGAAACATGGCTGACATTCAAATGCAACAACTTTGCTGTTGTAGGTATGGGATAAGATTTTGCACATCTACTGACCTTCTGACTGTTCAAGCTGACACCCATCTGCCGTGTGTCATGAATGGAATAATTTCAGGCCACTTCGACTGTGCGCTTGCAAGATTGTTGCCTCAAATGAAATCTATAACAAGGGGAAGGGAAACATTTATGCCCTCTCACCCTGGTCCTCATAATCGTGGGAGTAGCAGCCACGTGGCTCAGCGCAGATCTTCCTGGGAAGAGGAGTAGGAGGAGGACGAGGGGCGCCATGCATGCCCTGTTGTGACCAATGCAGCACCCCTCCAGTTCACTGCTGCCCGTCAACCAGGGTATGCACACTGCCATGCCACACTGGCATAAGCTTACTTTTCAACCATAAGTGGCTACCATATGGCTCTGTAATTTCAGGCAACACTTGTCCAACATCATACGTCATCTCTGCTATACCCTGTTAATTCTTATCACTTTTACCATCAGCATTACAAAAGCAAGTCGCCCTGAGCCCTCAAAGTGCTTTTGCCATTTCCCCATTTCCCATAACACATAGGTCACACAATCAACTGTTTGACATAATTTATCTTGTACACATGACAAAAGGATAATATACCAGCAAGAGTCAGAAAAAAAAGAAACATCATCCAAGTGACTTCCCTTGTGACTATAGGTGCTTAATCATTCTCTTACGCGTGCTTCTACGTGGTGCTTCCCCTGTGGCTTCAGTAGATGTGGAGGCACCTTGCTGACTAGGATGCTGCGCATGCTTAGATGCCTTTGGCGGGCGTCCTCTGGGTTTGGGAGCCTGGGAGGGCTCTTCAACCATCTGCTCTTCCTCCTCATCTCAGTCTTAAATGGCCGACCAGTTATCCTGAGACTATGCCCCTTAGTTCTAAACTCTCCAGTCAGGGAAACAACCTCTCAGCATTTACCCTATCAATCCCCTTCAGTATCTTATATTTTTCAATGAGATCCTCTCACATTCTTCTAAACTCCAGAGACTATAGGCCCAATCTACTCAATCTCTCCTCATAGGACAACCCTCTCATCCCAGGGATCAATCTAGTGAACCTTTGTTGCACCGCTTCTAAAGCAAGTATGTCCTTCCTCAGATAAAGAGACCAAAACTGAGCACCGTACTCCAGGTGTGGTCTCACCAAAGCCCTGTACAATTGTAGTAAGCTTCCTTACTCTTGTATTCCAACCCCCTTGCAATAAAGGCCAACATGCCATTTGCCTTCCTAATTGCTTGCTGTACCTGCGTGCTAACTTTCTGGGCTAGAAATTTGGCTCCTTTGCACCTGCCGTTAGCGCCTCCAGGGGGCGCTAACAGAGCACAAAGGGCTTATTACCCTGGGGGGGAGGGGGGCCAAAAAAGCACCTCCTGAGAAATTTGGTGGGGCATTGCTGAGGCGCTACCCAATAGCGCCGTGCCCTTGCCGGTAGTGCCCCGGGCTGCTGCGCCACCAGCGATGACATCATCACCATGCGCCGTGACCCCTTAGCGCCCTGCGGCAGAAATTCGGCTGTGACATGTGAGGCTGCCACAGGCGATGTCATCATCAGCCTTGCGGGTCGCAAACTTGGCCGACCTCCGCTCACGGGGCGGTATTTAAAGGGAAGGTGCGGCCGCAACCCGTGCTGCCATTTTCTTTTTTTGGCCAACCTCCAGGTCAGCCCTCCTTGGTGGGCCATGTCTCAGTGCCGGGCTGCAGCAATATGCCACCCTGGTGGCCTAGTGTGGGCCATCGGAGGCCATGCAGAGTGCGCAATGGCCCTCCCCTTTAACTGAAGGGGAGGGGCATTGAAACGGGGCAGCGCTCCTGCCGATCGCGCCCCAACATCACCTTGGTTACCACCCCATCAGGAAGTGGAGCGCCTGAGGTTGCTCTCCACCTTCTGTGCTGGGCGGTAAGCCAAATTTAGTGGCCAGGGCAGTACTTCCACGCCGGGCGCTAAATGGGACGTAATCAAATTTCGCGCCCTCTGTGTTTGCTGTATGAGGACACCTAAATCTCTCTGAATACCAATATTTAATAGTTTCTCACCATTTAAAAAATATTCTGTTTTTCTATTCTTCCTATTGATGTAAGCCCCCAAAGTGTGGACTGAGTGATATACACAGTCGACAACACTGGCTTGTTGTAAGAAAGACAGACCCAATAATTGAAGTAAAAACGGTTTATTCAGGCCTGGGGAGCTATGGCTCTTGCGTCCCAACACAAGGCTCCAACTCCACCGAATCTCTTGAGGTTCTCACAGTTATACAAAACTTAAGGCCCTGCCCTAAAGGCGGGGATAAGCTTATTAACATATACAGAATTATAGTTAAATTGTAATTATAAAACCATGACATTCCATTCTTCCAGTCGCTTACAAATCTCACATTTCGTTATCAGTTGGTCTTGTTACTTTCTCATGACCCGGGCCTCAATTTTATTACTTTACGATCGTCCATTTGCTGTTGTCAGATGGCTTGGTCTTTCTAAGTATTTCTCTAAGATAGTAGATCTTTCCAAAGCGGGCAATCCGCAGACTTTCTGTCTCTCTCTCTTGAATTATTTCTACAGAGCAAAAACACTTTAGTTAGTTAAAAGAATAGAACCCTATTGAGCTTCACACTTAACAAACCCTTAAGTGCAAGGGTGTCGACTCGCGTGGCCGAACCCATATATCTCTCCCTCTTTCTAAGGGGTTGTTTTGACAGTTTTAATCTCTCCGCAGTTAACCCATAGTCCTGTTTAAACCTTATCTGGGTTTATACAATTTTTACAGACTTCTATTGTTCAACTCAGAGCACAAATTAACCTATTCCCTCCATTTTATATATTGGTGTTATAGATGAATCCTGGTTTGTTTTACCTTATTAAATCCAATTTTTAATATCTTACTTCACTACCAAAATGAATAACCTCAAATTTCCCCACATTATACTTCATCTGCCACATTCTTGCCCACTCACTTAACCTGTCTGTATCCATTTGCAGGCACTTTGTGTTCTCCTCACAGCTTACTTTCCCACCTAGTTTTGTATCATCAGCAAACTTGGATACATTGCACTCAGTTCCTTCATCTAAGTCATTAATATAGATTGTAAATAGCTGAGGCTCAAGCATTGATCCTTGCAGCACCCCACTAGTTACAGCCTGCCAACTGGAAAATTACCCATATATCCCTACTCTCTGTTTTCTGTCTGTTAACCAATCCTCTATGCATGCTAATATATTACCCCCAGCCCCATGAGCCCTTATCTTGGTAACAACATTTTATGTGGCACCTTATCGAATGCCTTTTGGAAATCCAAATATACTACATCCACTGGTTCCCCTTTATCTACCCTGCTAGTTACATCCTCAAAAAAACTCTAATAAATTTGTTAAACACGATTTCCCTTTCATAAAAACATGTTGACTCTGTCTGATCATATTATGATTTGCTAAGTGCCCTGTTACCACTTCCTTGATATTGGATTCTAGCATTTTTCTGATGATTGACGGCAGGCTAACTGGCCTGTAGTTCCCTGTTTTCTCTTTCCCTCCTTTCTTGAATAGTGTGGTTACATTTGCTGCCTTCCAATCCACTGGGCCCATTCTAGAATCTAGGGAATTTTGAAAAATTCCAACCAATGTATCCACTATCTGTGCAGCCTCCTCTGTTGATGTAAATCCAAGCATAAAGATTCAGGTACCCTACAAAACTGAGAGGAAGTAGAATGATCTACACGCTGAGTATACCAATAATCTTAGCGCATCAATAAACTATCTTTCTATGACTCGCCATTTAATTCACTGGTATTTTGCCTTTGTTACAGGTGCTAAATCTTCAGTGCAACTCTCTTTCACTGTTCAATAAACATTGTCCACATTTGAATTTGTTTGATTGGAAGACAGCTCTTAATACCAGGTATGTGAGAAAGGTTGTTAGGGAAACCATAAATTATTGCTCCATATTTTTTAAAAATTTACATTTTAAATAGTACGCTTTCGATACTTTGCGCAACCTTTGAAAAAGCAATTTATAGTTTCAAATACTTCTTATTTAGGCTTCCTGTCCACACTACAATGCAAGGAGATAATGCCATTATGATGGTGTTGATGTAAGGTCACAAAAGCGTAAATTCAGTGGGGAGCTGTGCTCAAAGGAAGTGTTGGTTGAAGATAAGGCTACAGCGTGTGTAGTGTATGTACCGTGAAGAAGGAACTATATTCTGCAGCCCCTGTATACTGCAGTACCAGTAGTGACCACCCCTGTATATAAGCCTGTGTAGTAACTTTGTATAAGTAGTTCCAGTTTTGTCTCCATTCAGTAAACACCTGTTATAACCAACTCCTGCAGTCCGTGTCTCAATTACACACGGACGTTATACTGGCGAGGAACAGATCCGAACTTACCTACAGTTCTGCACCACCTCACGGGGATCCATCCCTGAGGCGAAGTTGTTAGAGGTCGAGGCCAGAAGGAACAAATCCAAAAAAAAACCAAACAAACAGAAGAAACAGGCGTCGACCGTGGGCAACCGCCCTCTGATTCATCGAATTCGAAGATTTGCAGGAGAGGCTGTCGAGAGCTGGGCTTGGTTATCCAGTCTATGGTGTTCCAGCTAATCGGGCTGGTGGCAGGTAGTACACTGATCCTTCCTGGGCTGCGGCGGGCTAGAGCTCGATCGGGTGGCTTTTTCAACGGGGCCAAGCAGCGTTGTCGGGAAGAGGAGAGAGAGAGAGAGGGTGGAGCACACAGGGCACGGCCGGTGCTACGAAGCCGGGCAGCGTTCAGACCCGAGAAGAGGGAGGGAAGTGTCCCATAGGGTCTGCTCTGACGACGGGAACAGTAATTAAAATAAAAGAAATTAGAAGCGCAGAAAGCCGCGAGGAGCTGCAGTTTGCCACGGGGACCACGGAGAGCGGCGCTGGCTGCAGCGCGGGGGGGAGTGCGCGAAGACCATAGGGCGTCGCCATCAAGGCATAAAAACGCCAGCAACAGCGCTAGCAGCAGCGGAAAAGACAGAAAGCGCGGGAGGCGCCATCTTAAACCAGCGGGGAAGAAGGCAAAGCGCGGGACGCAGCATTTGTTCAATCGGGGAAGAAGGCAAAGTGCGGGAGGCGCCATCTTAGATCTCCAAGATGCCGAAGACTGGCAATATCACTGCCCTCAATAATGCAATAGAAGACTGGACCACGTATGTGGAAAGAGTCGAAGTATATTGCAAGGCAAATGAAGTAGCCGATGAGAAAAAGGCATCGGTACTACTAAACTTAATGGGCGCAAGAACGTACGGCCTATTGCGGAACCTGATCACTCCAGTCAAACCGATGGCGAAGAGTTTTAATGAAATTGTTGATATCCTACAGGAACACCTAAATCCTACACCGCTGCTGATAGCAGAAAGATTTAAATTCCACAAGAGAAATCAGCATAAAGATGAGAGCAATGCTGATTACCTTACGGAACTACGCAAGCTATCAAAGCACTGCCAGTTCGGAGCAGGACTGGCAGATACCCTACGGGACAAATTTGTCTGTGGACTCCTGAGTGAAGGAACCCAGAAGAGGTTACTCTCAGAGAAAGAGCTGATGCTAGATAAGGCTTTCAGCGTGGCAGTATCGTATGAAGCAGCAGCAAGGGGAGCTGCGGAAATACAGCAAAAGCCACAGGAATACGGCACCCATGAAATGACACGGGGATTTGAAAAATGTTATCGCTGCGGCAGAACAACCCATGACCAGAAGGACTGCTGATCCAAAGACAAAACATGCAGGCAATGCGGAAAGATGGGACACATTGCACGAGTTTGCAGGTCCGGGAAGAAGACTAACGACAACAAAAAGACTACTAAGGAAAAGTACAGGAAAGTACAAAAGATGACGGACAGTAGTTCCGAAGACCAGAAGAGCGATAGTGAATCCGGGAACAAGAGACTAAGCTGTCTCAAACTACACAATGTAATCACAAAAGAGGATCACCGAACCATTTGGGTCACCCTCACGATAGCAGGGTCCCAAGTCAAAATGGAATTGGATACAGGATCAGCCCTGACCCTCATGAATCGACGAGACTACGAGCAGCTATTCTCACACATACCCTTGAAAGACACATCCATTGTGTTGAAGACATATACGGGGCAGAAAGTATACCCCAGAGGGAAAATAAGGGTGCCTGTCAACTACAACGGCAAGGAAATACAGAAATTGTATCTGTACATACTGCAAGATGGTGGACCACTGTTATTGGGACGTGAATGGATCAGAAAGATAAGTTTAGACTGGCACTCCATTCAGGCACTGACGGTGGCTGGTAAAAAGGATGACGACGTCACACCTGGATGATTGTCAAAAATCTTGGCTAACGCTAAAGAGGTATTTCAACAAGAACTGGGAACTCTTAAAGGCATAACCACCTCGATAAAAATAGAAGAGAATGCAATTCCCAAATTTTTCAAAACAAGAGCGGTACCGTATGCAATTCGCCCAGCCATCGAGGCAGAGCTGGAGAATCTGGAGAATGCAGGCGTGTTAACTAAGGTAGACTGGAGCAAGTGGGCGACACCCATCATTCCTGTCATGAAGAAAACATTAAACAATAAGTCTGAGGAGCCAAGGAAGGTTCGCATCTGTGGGGACTTCAAGGTGACTGTGAACCCAGTCCTTCACACAGTACAGTATCGTCTTCCGAGGATAGAAGATATTTTCGCCTCACTATCTGGAGGGAAACATTTTACAAAAATTGACCTAGCGCAAGCATATTTGCAGATGGAGGTTGAAGAATCCTCTAGGAAATATCTCACGATAGACACTCACAAAGGTCTTTACCAGTATAATCGACTGGTATTCGGAGTTGCATCAGCTCCGGCTATATGGCAAAGAGTGATGGAACAAGTCCTGCAAGGGATTCCGGGGACTCAGTGTTACTTGGACGACATCCTAGTGACAGGTGAAAATGACAGTGAACACCTTGCTAACCTAGAGCAGGTGCTCACTAGACTAAGAGAACATGGGCTACGAGCCAATCGCCCCAAGTGCGGGTTTTTTAAGAAACAAATATCGTATTGTGGCCACATGATTGATGAAGAGGGGTTACATAAGTCCCCTGATAAAATTGAAGCGGTAGGTAAGGCTCCAGCGCCTGAAAATGTGTCGCAACTGAGGTCATTCCTCGGATTGGTGAATTACTACCATAAGTTTTTGCCGAATTTGTCCACAATTCTGCACCCACTGAACGCCCTGCTACAAACTGGAGTAGCATGGAAATGGAGCGATGAATGTAAGCGGGCCTTTCAGAAGTGTAAAGGCCTGATCACTTCAAGAGAAGTATTGGCTCACTACAACCCATCACTACCGATAAGACTGGCGTGTGATGCGTCTCCCTACGGCGTTGGAGCGGTACTGTCACATAAATCCCTTGATGGTTCAGAGAGGCCGATAGCTTTTGCGTCATGCTCGTTAACTGCAGCCGAGCATAACTACGCCCAGATTGACAGAGAGGTCCTCAGCCTGGTGTGGGGGTGAAGAAGTTCAATCACTACCTGCACGGACAGAAATTTACTCTACTAACTGATCATCAACCTCTTGTCTCCATTTTCAACCCTAAGAAGGGCGTCCCGATAATGACAGCACAACGGCTACAGAGGTGGTCCCTTTTCCTAGGGGCACACCAATATGACATTGAGTACAAAGGAACTAAACAGCATGGGAATGCTGATGGCTCGTCGCGCCTACCGTTGCCGACGGTGGAAGAAGCACCTGCAGTGGATCCTGTGGAGATATTCCACTCGACCATAGTCGAATGTCTACCTGTGATGAATGCAAACATAGAAAAGGAAACACGAAATGACCCGACACTCTCCAGGGTCTCTGATTTAACGGTGAAGGGATGGCCAGCACATGGCGAACCACTGTTGCCAGCATTCTCGCCGAGAAGAGAACAGCTGTCAGTGTGCCGAGGAACCTTGATGTGTGGATCCAGAGTAGTAATTCCACCCAAATTGAAGGATAGAGTGCTCAATGAGCTTCATGAGGGTCATCTGGGAGGGGTAAAAATGAAGAACTTAGCCAGAGCGTTTGTGTGGTGGCCGGGAATCGATAGAGAAATCGAAGAGATGACCAAGAGCTGTACAGGATGCCAGAAGGTCCAAAACGCCCCACCACAAGCCCCTCTACATCCATGGGAGTGGCCCTCATCTCCATGGCAAAGGGTACACATTGATTTTGCTGGTCCATTTATGGACTCGATGTTTTTAATTGCGGTGGATGCACATTCAAAGTGGCCAGAGGTAATAAAAATGTCCTCAACCACCACAGAAAAAACTATCACAGTCTTACGAACCATATTCACCAGAAATGGTCTCCCTGAACAGATTTGCTCCGACAATGGACCACAGTTTGTGTCTGAAGAGTTCCGGAGGTTCTTAAAGAACAATGGTGTTAAGCATTACACATCTGCCCCATATCATCCAGCCACCAATGGATTGGCTGAGAGGTTCGTTCAAACATTCAAGAAGGCTATCAAGGCAATGTGTAATGAAGACATACCCCTACAACACAAGGTGGATAACTTCTTGTTTGCCTACCGGAATGCGACACATGCGGTTACCAACCAAACTCCAGCCATGATGTTCTTCAATCGAAGACTAAGATGCCGCTTGGATTTAGTTAAGCCAAACATCAGAAGAGATGTGGAGAACAGGCAGTTTCAGAATATGAATGAAAGGCCAACCAGGAGTTTTAAGATAGGTCAACCAGTTTTGGCCCGGGACTACCGCACAGAGAAATGGCAGCCAGGAACGATCTGCACACGGCAAGGACCTCTAATGTATACCGTGGACGTTGGAGAGAGCATTGTAAGATGCCATGCTGACCAGATTCTAGAGTCACTGGAAAACATCAAATCTACACCACGATCCTATACACCTGGTGATGAAACCGAAGTACCAATTGCATCTACCTCAGAATCGGTGATATTGGAAGCAGACGAACCAAACAACGACGTTGATCCCGAATCAACTTTGCCAGAAGAACCTGATACCCCAAAGAGGCGTTATCCGGACAGAATCAGGAAGCCTCCTCAAAGACTGAATTTATAATTGCTTAACTTCAGCTAATGTATATAGCAACTGTAATTGTAAATATGTTATTTAATTATTAATCGAATGTTATGTACTGTTTAGCTAAAAGGGGAGGAATTGTAGTGTATGTACCTTGAAGAAGGAACTATATTCTGCAGCCGAAAATGCTGGAAAAACTCAGCAGGTCAGGCAACATCCGTGGAGAGAAATTTGAGTTGATGTTTCGGGTTTGACCCTTCTTCAAAACTGGAGAGAAAAGGAACTTCGATCTAGTTCCTTTTCTCTCCAGTTTTGAAGAAGGGTCAAACCCGAAACGTCAACTCAAATTTCTCTCCACGGATGTTGCCTGACCTGCTGAGTTTTTCCAGCATTTTCTGTTGTTATTTCGGATTTCCAACATCTGCAGTATTTTGCTATCGTATATTCTGCAGCCCCTGTATACTGCAGTACCAGTAGTGACCACCCCTGTATATAAGCCTGTACAGTAACTTTGTATAGTAGTTCCAATTTTGTCTCCATTCAGTAAACACCTGTTATAACCAACTCCTGCAGTCCGTGTCTCAATTACACACGGACGTTACAGCAGTCAACTGTCGATACTGTGACACATGCTGCCTTCAAGTGAGGCATTGCCCTGGGAGTCCAGAACCAGTGAATTTATGCTAAAAAGGCTGAATACCCATCAGAATTCAGCTTCCTCATTGGGTTACTTTCCTAAAATATTAACAGAGCTCTTCAACTAATAGTTCTATCCTAGCTTGGTTCATAATAATTAAATACAGCAACGCTTTTGGGAGCATATGAACAGGAAATTAGAAGTGCATGTAACAAGGGCAATACGGTAATCATGGGAGACATATTGACTGGGCAAATCAAATTACCACTAATGGTGTGGAGGCTGAATTCTTGGAATGCATGCGAGATGGTTTCCTGGAACAGTATGTGGAGGAACCAACCAGGGAACAGGCTATTCTGGATTTGGCACTGTGTAATGAGAACGGGCTAATCAATAATCTTGTGGTAAAGGGGCCTTTAGGTACAAGTGACCATAATATGATTGAATTTTTCATTAAGTTTGAGAGTGATGTAGTCCAATCTGAAACTAAGGTCTTCAATCTAAACAGAGGAAACTACAAGGGTATGAGGGACAAGTTGGCCATGGTAGATTGGGAGACTACACTAAAAGGTATGATGGTGAACATACAATGGCTAACATTCAAGGAAATAATGCATAATTTGCAACAAACATATATTCCTCTAGGGCATAAAAACCCAAAAGGAAAAGTGATCCAACCATGGCTAACAAAAGAAATTAAAGCTAGTATTAAGTCAAAGGAGGAAGCTTATAAAGTTGCCAGAAAAAGCAGTCAGCCTGAGGATTGGGATCTTTTTAGAAATCAGCAAAGGGGGACCAAGAAATTGATAAAGAAAGGGAAAATGGAATATGAGCACAAACTAGCGAAAAATATAAAAACGGATTGTAAAAGCTTCTATAGGTATGTGAAAAGGAAAAGACTGGCGAAGGTAAATGTAGGTCCTTTATAGTCAGAGATGGGAGAATTTATAATGGGGAATGAGGAAATGGCTCAGAAGTTAAATAAATACTTTGTTTCTGTCTTCACAAAGGAAGACACAAAAAACCTCCCAGAAATATGAGAAAACCAAGATTGTGGCGAGTATAAGGAACATAAAGAAATTATTATTAGTAAAAAAACAGTACTAGCAAAATGAATGGGACTAAAAGTCAATAAATACCTAGGACCAGATGAACTACATCCTAGGGTTTTGAAAGACGTGGCCATTGGGATAGTGGACGCATTGGTTGTCATCTTCCAAAATTCTATAGATTCTGGAATGGTTCCTGCAGATTGGAGGATAGCAAATGTAACCCCGCTATTGAAGAAAGGAGAAGAGAGAAAACGGGGAATGACAGACCTGTTAGCCTCACATCAGTAGTTGGGAAAATGCTGGAATCTATTATAAAGGATGCAATAACTGGGCATTAGAAACTAATAGTAAGATTGGGCAGAGTCAACATGGATTTATGAAAGGGAAATCCTGTTTAACAAATCTATTGGAGTTCTTTGAGGATGTAACTAATGAAGTAGACAAAGGGGAACTGGTAGATGTGGTGTATTTGGATTTTCAGAAGGCCTTCGATAAGGTCCCACACAAGAGGTTGGTGAACAAAATTAGGGCACATGAAATTGGGGGTAATATATTAGCATGGATGGAGAATTGGTTAACAGGCAGAAAACAAAGAGTAGGGATAAATGGGTCTTTTTCAGGATGGCAGGCTGTGACTAGTGGGGTAACACAAGGATCAGTGCTTGGGCCCTAGCTATTCACAATCTATGTCAGATAAGGGGACTAAATGTAACATTTCCAAATTTGCTGATGACACAAAGCTAGGTGGTAGTGTCAGTTGTGAAGAGGATGTGAAGAGGCATCAAGGGGATCTCGACAGGCTCAGTGAGTGGGCGAGAACATGGCAGATGGAATATAATGTGGATAACTGTGAAGTTATCCACTTTGGTAGAAAAAACAGAAAGGCAGAGCATTTCCTAAATGGCGAAAGATTGGGGAATGCAGATGCTCAACGGGACCTGGGTGTCCTTGTACATGAGTCACTGAAAGTGAATGTGCAGGTGCAGCAAGCCATTAGGAAGGCAAATGGTATGCTGGCCTTCATTACAAGAGGATTTGAGTACAGGAGTAAAGAAGTCTTACTCCAATTAAATAGGGCCTTGGTGAGGCCACTCCTGGAGTACTGTGTACAATTTTGGTCTCCTTACCTAAGGAAGGATATACTTGCCATAGAGGGAGTGCAACAAAGGTTCACGAGATTGATTCCTGGGATGGCAGGACTGTCGTATGAGAAGAGATTAAGTAAACTAGGCCTGTATTCTCTTGAATTCAGAAGAATGAGAGGGGATCTCTTGAAGAATACAAAATTATTACAAGGCTTGATAGGGTGGATGCTGGGAGAATGTTTCCCTTAGCTGGGGAGTCTAGAACCAGGGGCCACAGCCTCAGGATAAAGGGTAGGCCATTCAGGACTGAGATGAGAAGAAATTTCTTCACACAGAGGGTGGTGAATCTTTGGAATTCTCTACCCCAGAGGGCTGTGGAGGCTCAGTCATTGGGTATATTCAAAACAGAAGTCGATAGATTTCTGACTAGTGAGGGCATCAAGGGATATGGCGATAAGGCCGGTGAATGGAGTTGAGGCAGAGGATCAGCCATGATCTCATTGAATGACGGAGCTGGTTCGTAGGGCCGAATGGCCTACTCCAGCTCCTATTTCTTATGTTCTTATGTTATAGGAGTAGCCCATTCAGCCTGTTCCACCTTTCAATTAAATCATGACTGGTCTGTACCGCAACCCCATTTGCCCACCTTTGCTCCATATCACTCTCACACTTACCGAACAAAAAAAAAAATCTCAGTTTTGAAAATTTCCATTGATCCAGCAGCCTTTAGGCGGGGGGGTGGAATTCCAGATGTTCACGACCCTTTGTGTGAAGAAATGCTCCCTAATTTCACTCCTGAATGACCTTGCTCTAATTTTAAGATTGTGCCCCTTTGTTCTGGATTCTCCCACCAGAGGAAATAATTTCTCTGTATTGACCCTATTGAATCCCTTTATCATTTCAAGCACCTCGACGAGGTCACCCCTCAACCTTCTAAACTCAAGCAACTACTGTAATGTATATACCTTTAAGGGGGGAACTATCTTTTACAGCTCATGTATACTGCAGTACCGGCAGTGACCACACCTGTATATAGCACTGAGTAGTAATCTGTACAAATCAGTTCCAGTGTGAGCCACATTTAGTAAACACCTGTTGTACCATTCTCCTGCAGTCTGTGTCTTATTATACACGGACACAACAACTACAAACCAAGTTTTTATCCAACCTGTCCTCATAATTGAACCTTTTAAGCCCTGGTATCATTCTGGTGAGCCTGTGCTTTAACCCCTCAATGGCCAATACATCTTCCCTGAGGTTCGGTGCCCAAAACTGAATACAGAAGTCCAGATGGGGTCTGAGGAAAGCTCTGTACAATGGAAGCATCACATCCTCACTTTTGGATTCCAACCTCCTTGCGATAAAGGCTAACATTCCATTAGCCTTTTCGATTACATTTTGTGTCTGTGCACTAGCTTTTAATGATTTGTGTATATGGGCACCTAAATTCCTTTGCTCCTCCACAGCTCCCAATCTCTTCCCATTCTGATGGATTCACCTCAGCTCAGACTGAAACAAGCTGCTAAGCCTAATTTAACACCGCCCACACACACTTAGGCTAAAAGCTGTAAAATTGTTTTCAATTTGATAAAAAATACCATGACCAAATGCATTAATATGCTCCTTTATTTCAATCACTTTGGGGAAGCTTTTCTTTAATGATATAAAATATATTAGCTCTACACTCCTACACTGATCAGAAGATTGTAAAGTGTCATAAATGTGCGTGCGTGCAGGTGTACGTCTTGCTATTAATCTGACAATTAAGTAGCACAAATTGATTTCTGAATTCAAAACACATCGAGCACATGAGGTTGAGACTAATCGCTTGCCGTGGCTCCTCGTAGAAAAATGCCACATTTTGTGCTCAAAAGGGACGTCAATTCTGGAAAATGCCATACTTTCCCAATTTGGGCACCCAATAATAGTATCAAGCTCTCCAAGGTCAAGTATAGTACCACTAGATGCTTGCTGTTCTGACCATCAAAAATGTGCCTTCATCATCAACTTCAGAGGAATATCCCCTGCTGCACCAGCGTGAACTTTTCCAGTTTCCACAACAGCATTCCTGTGGCCTCTCTGAATGACACTGCTAAATTAGTGGAAATTTGTGGGTCTAGGTTGATTCTGCCCAAACTAATTTTCCATAGGATACCTCCAGTCATAAGGAGGAGACAGGTTGGTCTGGATTTGAACTCAAGTTTCAGAGTGTTCCTCTGCACCATCCACTCCCTAACATTCCATTGCCCAGACCTGAAACTCCACACCTTAATGATGCCACTTAATATTCACGTAATTTTTTTTACTAAATTCTTACAAAGGGTACATGTTACAAATATGTTTTTAAAAATTGTACATTTGTATATACACTTTGCAAAAATGCGCATTCATTCACATGGGCTGAGATTTTCCTTACCTCATCGTGGTGGGCGATGTTAGTGGCTGGTCACAGCCCTGCTGCTGGCTCCATTCCGCTCTGGAAAACTAACTTACCTCAATGGGGCTTGTTAACCCCACCCAGTGCGTTTCCCGGCCCAATTAGATGGAGTGGATCTGGTGATGTCATTTATGATATGCCTTGAGCCGGTTTCCTTAAAGGGACCATGGCCACCTGCAGCATTGAAGTGCTGCAAACGCTGACAATCATTGCACAGAGGTGCAGGGCTGCACCCAAGTTCTCCCATGACTCCCTCCCTATGCTTATGGAGGGAGTCACAGCACGCATGGAGGTTCTCTTCCCTGCCAATGGGCAGAAGATACCTCCCCAGGAGACCAACACAGCCTGGTTGCATCAAGGGCAGTAAATCTGGCCATGGTGAGGCCATCCCTGACAACAATGTGTTTGGGTGCTGATGCCCTGTGTCCCATCAGGTGATTGTGGAAAAGGTTGGTATTGTTGTTGTTGGTGCTGGTGTTGGGGCTGATCGTGGTTAGATTCTGAGGCAGTATAAAGGGCACCCATGTTGATGGAATAGATGGCAGGTGAAGTAGAGATGGCAGAAGCATTCTGTCAGTGGTGAGAAAGTTCTTCCAATGAGGTGAGAGTGGATGGGGAGTGGAAAGTGGAAAGCCTGCAGAATCTGTGCTGGAAATGGACTGAGATACAGCTTGTGGCTGAGGAAAGTAATGATCTGTCAGGTGGGAGCTTTACTGTACATTTGAAGCTGTCAGGTAATCAGCTGGAGCAAGGACCACTGAACTCCCGCCTCAGGTTGACAGCCATGGTCACCGAACAGTGTGGTTCCCATGGTCATGCAGTTAAAGTCAAAAGGTAAGTTACAAAGCCTGTTAAGCATCTGTCAACTAGATGCTAATGATTTTAATTGGTTTCCCCGCCGCTGCCAGTCGGGTCTGCTCAGCATTGACAGGCCCGACATTGAGAAAGATGCGTTGCGGCAGATTGACAGCAGGTTCCCAATCCACTGTCAAAAAATACATTTTCCCACCTGACCCGCCACCGGTCCTGCCCGCTAAACCCCGCAAAATCTCGTCTATGGTTTATGAAGCCATTGTACTTTGTAATTGCACAAGACTTGTGGCAGGACTGCATTGAGATTCTTAGCATGACTGTGCTTGTGCTGGGAACAGTGTAGATCCACAGATTGAAGCAACATGTTGACCATTTATAATCTATATTAACATTCCCCCCCAGGGCTAGTGCCATTGGGTACTGGATGAAAAGGAACGTACTCAAGTAGGCATTTGGGAGGGGGAGCAGTGGGATGCTGGTTTGTTTGTTAGCGTTTCTTTTAGGCTAATGCAACTGAGTTTTCTCGTAATTCCGGAGGCGGGGTGGGGGGCTGGGGCGGTGGGGGGGCGTCAAGAGAAGAATGTGGCCAAGAAATATTTCAATCAGTCTAAGGTCTCTCTCCATTCTCTACCTTTTCAGTCACTGGCCTGTTTCTTGACTTGGAATTTGGACAATTCATATCTCAGAAGGCCTCAATTCAAACCCAAACCCAAACTCAATCGGAACCAATCAATTACTTCAAATATGAACTTTCTTTGTCTAGCAAAGAATTCCTCTTTAAGGGTCTGGAATGTAATCTTATCTTCTATATTGACATGTTTAATAAGAATTGTCAAAGCAAAAAGCAACTATAAATTAGTTACTATTTCAAAACATCAACTTAGTTATCTGTCTTCTGTAAAGTTGTTTAATCTTTCATTATCATTCAAGGATTCACAGCAAAATATTAATAACAAGATTCCAACATACAATTGCTTGCCTATTTTTAATGCAATCAAGGTTACGTCGCTGTGACACATAGAGCATTCATTTCGGTACAGTTCCAATTAACTCAGTGTTAAAGGAATTCATTATAGTCAAAGGTTTTCCAAAGTATGATGGTTTTAGATAGTTACAGTATTACTTTTAATGTCCAGTACATAGAAACATGCTCTCCACTAAGGCCATTGTTGCTTGTCCTATCGACATGGAAAACCAAATATGAACCTGACATCTATGTTGCTACCGCCTCACATAGCCATTCCCTTTATATTCATGGTTCCTTCAAGACTGTCTCTGTCACTGATTGCTCCTGCTGTCACATTGTCCGTTAATCTTTGCATGCAGTGGTTTTTCCCTGACATGCTTTCCTTGTTTGCTGCATGGGAACTGACTCAACCAATGCAGAAGGAAAATCAGTAACAAAGAAGAAAGAATATTGTACAGCATACACATGGCAATGCATGGGAAAGAAGCCAGCCACAGGAGGGTATGAGACGCTGTAACTTTAGTTCTGTGGAATTCAGATATTGAATGGGTTTTCTCCTTAGACCTCCAAACTCATTCAGGGTTCAGAATCAAAGCTGATGTGATTCATAAATCCTACTATACCACCAGAAAATAGCCATTCCACTGTCCTACCAAAACAAAATGCTTACACCGTTTCAGATAATGAAACAAAACTAGAAATTGTAGCCTACTTCTCTACCATTATCATCAATGAAGATTTGTCCAGTGTTCTGGTCAGACTGCAGCCTGAGTGCTGTGTCTAGTCTAGCTCACCAAGAGGCAAGGAAAACATTCAAACCTGACTTCTCGACGGTGGAAGTTGATAACTTGAAGGCAGGATCCACGAGGAGATCCTCCAACCTGCTCACCCACTGCCAAGGGGAATCGTATCCAAAACGTAATCTTTGCAGCAGATCTATAGGTGATTGCATTCACTAAAATAATAACTTAAAGTATGTTTTAGCTCAGCTCCTCTTGGGAAAAGGGATGAATTATGAAGCCTGCTCCCACCATTAAACATCTATGAAAATCTACATCAATGGCTGTAAGTATATGTAACCAGGAGGAAAGTATTAACAACAGGAATTTGCAGCTAAAATGATTCAGGAAATACGATGCACAGGAGGCCAAAGTTGTAGAAACAGTGGCCTAGAAATTCAGTTAAGGCCCGCCAGCAGGCTAACGCCCAAAAGTTAGCGCTGCGCGCGGAGCCAGGTGCGCCCATCAGATATTCGGCTTTTGTGCCCCAAGTCGGAACCGGGCGCTATTCCAGGGTGTGCCCGCCCCCGCTTGGGGCGCTGAAACTGAATTTCTGCGCTGTAGGCCCCGCTGCGCCACCCGCTGCGGAGCGGCAGGCTGCGGTACTGCAGGCCTCCTCCTTCTCTTAAGGGGGAGGTGCCTGCAACAGCGAGATCGCCGCTGGATTGTGCCGGCAAATGAGCCCGGCACCACGGAGAAGTGCCGGGCTCGCGGAAAGCAGCCGGCAATGCCGCGGGGGGGGGGGGTGGAGGAGGCCGGGGAAGGAGGTGCGGGCAGGCAGCTGCCGAAAAAGCGGCCGGCCGCACCTCCACCTTAAAGCGCCCCAGTAGCGCAGCAGTACGGCCCTGTTTTTCAATCGCTGTTTGCGGCCGCTGCAGAAGAGGCGGCCGCAACTAAATATGGGGTTTGGGCCAGAAGCGGGGCGGAACCGGGGCACTGCGCACACCGATGACGTCATCGGTGTCGGCGCAGCGCTACCGGCTACCGCCGCCATTACCGCAGCGCTGAATATCAGCGCACCCTCTTACACTGGAGCAGAAACCCTATTTGGGCGGTAACTGGGCGCAAAGCCCACTGAATTTCTAGGCCAGTGTTCTAGGAGGGTTGTAGGCCAAGAGAAGGCTACAGAGATAAGGAGGGGCGAGGCCATGAAGGGATTTGAACACAAGGATAAGAATTTTAAATAAAAACAGAAAATGCTGGAAATACTCAGCAGGTCAGGCAGCATCTGTGGAGAGAGAAACCGAGTTAATGTTTCACGTCGATGACCTTTCATAAGAATTTTAAACTTGGAGCGTTACGGGACTGGGAGCCAATGTAGGTCAGCAAGCACAGGGGTGATGGGTGATGGGTGAGTGGAACTTCATGCAGGATAGGATAAGGTCAACAGAGTTTTGGATGAGCTAAAGTTCATGAAGGGTGGAGGATGGGAGGTCAGCCAGAAGAGCATTGGAATACAATGGGAGTAGAGAGGCCACGTAAACCTGCAAGATCAAGGGGGGCCATGAATATGAGTAGAAGAGTTTATATGGAGGGAGAGGGTAAGAGAGGACAGGGAAGGGGCAAGGTGAATTGAGATTGAGATTAAAATTACCGAGGATGAGGAGTTATTCAATGCAGAGGCTGAGGGAGAAAAATAAAGGTGGATATCTCAGTGAGAAACTCAGGTGGGGCTTGGGCGGTGTGGTGGAGCACACGGATTTTAAAGGAGAGGTGAGAGTGGTGGAACAAGGTGAGGTGCTCAAAGGAGGAGAAGGTGCCAGATTAGTAGTGGGAGAGACGGAGGTAAGGAAATAATTGTCAGTCTAATCTCTGGAACAAATACCCCAGTTCCAATAGTTTTTATAAATAAATTATTTATGTGCATGACAATACACAAAATTAGCTATGGGTGTTTTTTTTAATTACCTATGAAGCATAATCTAACTAGTTTTCTGTCCTTTTCCTCCAATTGACCTGTTTTATTTTAATGTCTTGTTATCTCAAATTAATTGTTTTTTTTAAAAAAAAACCTCCTGTAGAAAGTTAACCCCTATTAGGTATTACACATTTCTTGTAAGATGACACTGCAATGTATGAATAACACTCGGATATAGGTAGTCATGGATACATCTCATAAATAAGCATTGTTGACATCAAAAAAGCAGCAACAACAATAAAGGAAGTATTCACGAACTGGGGCAGTTGAGTTATCTTGAATAATTCTATTGCTGTGTAATTTATCTTTAGAGTCATAAATATTTAAACTAGAAGATATGTGCCTGAGCTTCCAATAAGATTCTTGCTACCAACTTACTGGCAGGTGTTCAGGCTATTGTATGGGTTGCTTGATCATTGTTAAGGTTCAGGTGCCCGCCAGATAATTTTTCTTGTGCACAGAACAAAACATTGCTTCTACAGGCAAGCTTTCACTCCCTTTGAACCAAAGCTTAGCTGTATTTACAAAGTGTGCCCAAGGACAAACAATAAACCCCTTATGCAAATAAAAAAAAGTACGAGATACATTGTACTCTGCTGGTCCCTCCAACTGATGGACAAGTAATATTCTGACAGACCATATATCTCAGCTTATAAATTACAAATGACATTTATTAAGAAGTAGAACTAAACAGAAGCAAGATCAAACACAACAGAATCCATTAGATCACAGGAGAATACCAAATTGCCGTAGAATACCACGTTACCGTAGAATACCACATTACCATAGAATACCGTAGAATCAGCAAAGTAATGGAAGGTGTCATCAACAGTGCTATCAAGCGGCACCTACTCACCAATAACCTGCTCATCGATGCTCAGTTTGGGTTCCTCCAGGACCACTCAGCTCCAAACCTCATTACAGCCTTGGTCCAAACATGGACAAAAGAGCTGAATTCCAGAGGTGAGGTGAGAGTGACTGTCCTTGACATCAGGGCGCCAATTGATCAAGGAGCCCTAGTAAAATTGAAGTTAATGGGAATCAGGAGGAAAACTCTCCACTGGCTAGAGTCATACCTAGTACAAAGGAAGATGGTTGTGGTTGTTGGAGGCCAATCATCTCATAAGGTCAGAAGTGAGGATGTTCACTGATGATTGCACAGTGTTCAGTTTCATTCACAACTCCTCAGATAATGAAGCAGTCCATGACCGCATGCAGCAAGACCTGGACAACATTCAGGCTTAGGGTGATAAGTGGCAGGTAACATGCATGGCAAGAAATGCCAGCAAATGACCATCTCCAACAATAGAAAGACTAACCACTTCCCCATGACATTCAAAGATATTACCATCGTCGAATCCCCCACCATCAATATTCTGGGGGTTACCATTGACTAGAACCTTAACTGGACCAGCCACACAAATACTGTGGCTACAAGAACAGGTCAGAGGCTAGGTATTCTGCGGCGAGTGTCTCATCTCCTGACTCCCCAAAGCCTTTGCACCATCTACAAGGCACGATTAAGGAGTGTGATGGAATACCCTCCACTTGCCTGGATGAGTGCAGCTCCAACAACACTCAAGAAGCTCGACACCATCCAGGACAAAGCAGCCCGCTTGATTGGCGCCCCATCCACCACCTTAAACACTCACTCCCTCCACCACCGGCGTACCGTGGCTGCAGTGTGTACCATCTACAAGATGCACTGCAGCAACTCACCAAGGCTTCTTCGGCAACACCTCCCAAACACGCAAACTCTACCACCTAGAAGGACAAGGGCAGCAGGCGCATGGGAACACCACCTCCAAGTTCCCCTCCAAGTCACACACCATCCTGACTTGGAAATATATTGCCGTTCCTTCATCGTCGCTGGGTCAAAATCCTGGAACTCCCCCCCTAACAGCACCGTGGGAGTACCATCACCACACGGACTGCAGCAGTTCAAGAAGGTGGCTCACCACCACCTTCTCGAGGGCAATCCCATGAATAAATTAAAAAAATACTTCTCCCATATCCTCGAAACCTCTTTCAACATCCAAATTAAAAACATCTCAAAACTTTTAAAGTTCTCACCATTTGGAACATACATCTGTGAGGAAAATATAAAATCAAATATCCACGGATTGTTTCCACTAGCTCCAGCTCATTCAACTGCCTGGCAAAGCAGAAACTCACCAAATCACCTGGGCTATGAACTTGGTTATCATAGAATGATACAGCACAGATGTAGCCAAATCGGCCCATGGTGCCTGTGCCGGCTCTTTGAAGGAGCTATCCAATTAGTCCCACTCCCCTGCCCTTTCCCTATAGCCCTGCAAGTGTTTCTCATAGAAACATAGAAACATAGAAGATAGGAGCAGGAGTAGGCCATTCAGCCCTTTGAGCCTGCTCCGCCATTCAATGAGATCATGGCTGATCATTCAAATTCAGTACCCTGTCCCTGCCTTCTCCCCATATCCCTTGATCCCTTTAGCCTTAAGAAATATATCCAACTCTTTCTTGAATATATTTAATGAACTGGCCTCCACTGCCCTCTGTGGCAGAGAATTCCACAGGTTGACCACTCTCTGGGTGAAGAAATTCCTCCTCATTTCAGTCCTAAATGTCCTACCCCTTATCCTTAGACTATGACCCCTGGTTCTGGACTCCCCGACCATTGGGAACATCCTTCCAGCATCTAGTCTGTCCAGGCCTGACTGAATTTTATAGGTTTCGATGAGATCCCCTCTCAATCTTCTAAACTCCAGTGAGTATAAGCCCAATCGACACAATCTCTCCTCATACGTCATTCCTGCCATCCCAGGTATCAGCCTGGTGAATCTTCGCTGCACTCCTTCCATGGCAAGAACATCCTTCCTCAGATAAGGCGACCAAAACTGCACACAATACTCAAGGTGCGGTCTCACCAAGGCCCTGTACAACTGTAGCAAGACATCCTTGTTCCTGTACTCAAACCCTCTTGCTACGAAGGCCAACATACCATTTGCCTTCTTAACCGCCTGCTGCACCTGCATGATTACCTTCAGCGACTGGTGCACAAGGACACCCAGGTCTCTTTGCACTTCCCCTTCTCCCAATCTATTGCCATTCAAATAATAATGTGCCTTCCTGTTTTTGCCACCAAAGTGGATAACCTCACATTTATCCATATTATAGTGCATTTGCCATGTTTCTGCCCAATCACCTAACCTGTCCAAATCGTACTGGAGTTTCATGATATCCTCATCGCAGCATACCCTCCCACCCAGCTTTGTGTCGTCTGCAAATTTGGAGATATTACATCCAATTCCCTCGTCCAGATCATTAATATATATTGTGAACAGCTGGGGTCCTAGGACCGATCCTTGCGGTACCCCACTAGTCACTGTCCGCCAACCAGTTCTCTATCCAAGTCAATACCTTGCCCCCAATCCCATGTGCCTTAACTTTGCACGCTAATCTCTTATGCGGGACCTTATCGAAAGCCTTCTGAAAGTCCAAATACACCACATCCACTGGTTCTCCCTTATCTATTTTACCAGTTACATCCTCAAAAAATTCCAGTAGATTAGTTAAGCATGATTTACCTTTTTTAAATCCATGTTGACTTTGTCCGATCCTGTCACTGCTTTCCAAGTGCTCTGCTATTACATCTTTTATAATGGACTTTAGCATTTTCCCCACTACCGATGTCAGGCTTACCGGTCTATAATTCCCCGCTTTTTCTCTGCCACCTTTTTTGAATAGTGGGGTAACATTAGCTACCCTCCAATCCATGGGTACTGTTCCAGAGTCTATCGAGTTCTGGAAGATGACCAGCAATGCATCTACTATTTCTAGGGCCACTTCCTTAAGTACCCTGGGATGTAGATTATCAGGCCCTGGGGATTTATCGGCCTTCAGTCCCATCAATTTTCCTAACACCATTTCCCTACAAATACTGATTTCTTTCAGTTCCACCCTTTCATCAGACCCTATGTTCCCCGGTATTTCTGGGAGGTTATTTGTGTCCCCCTTTGTGAAGACAGAACCAAAATATGTATTTAGTTGGTCTGCCATTTCTTTGTTCCCCATTATAAATTCCCCTGATTCTGACTGCAAGGGACCTACGCTTGACTTCACCAATCTTTTTCTCTTCACATATCTATAAAAGCTTTTACAGTCAGTTTTTATGTTCCCTGCTAGCTTACTCTCATATTCTATTTTCCCTTTCTTAATTAATCCCTTTGTCCTCCTTTGTTGAATCCTGAACTTCTCCCAATCCTCAGGATTATTGCTTTTTCTGGCCAATTTGTATGTCCTCTCCTTGGATCTTATGCTATCCCTAATTTCCCTCGTTACCCACGGTTGAGTCACCTTTTTTGTTTTATTTTTATGCCAAACTGGGATGAACAGCTTCTGTAGTTCATCCATTCGGTCTTTGAATGTTTGCCATTGCCTATCCGCCATCACCCCTTTGAGTGCCATTCCCCAATCAATCCTACCCAACTCGCTCCTCAGACCATCGTAGTTTCCTTTATTTAAATTGAGGACCCTTGTTTCTGAGTCAACTACTTCATTCTCCATCTTAATGAAGAATTCGATCATATTATGATTGCTCCGACCCAAGGGGCCTCGTACAACAAGATTGCTAATTAATCCTTTCTCGTTACATAATACCCAGTCTAAGATGGCCTGATCTCTGGTTGGTTCCTTGACATATTGGTCCAGGAAACCATCCCGTAAACACTCCAGGAATTCCTCCTCCACAGTATTGTTACCAATTTGGTTAGCCCAATCTATATGTGGATTAAAGTCACCCATGATGACTGCTGTGCCCTTACTGCACGCTTCTTTAATTTCCCTTTTAATGCCATCCCCAACCTCCGCCTTACTGTTTGGAGGTCTATATACCACTCCCACTAATGTTTTTTTCCTCTTAGTATTTCTCAATTCTACCCATACAGATTCCACATCATCAGAGCTAATATCCTTTCAGGCAGTGCATTCCTATGTTCACCACCTTAAGTACAAAGCAGCGCTGAGCATCTGGTAAATGGGATCTCTCTCCTCTTTTTAAAACAATCATATTTAATGACTCTGGTTCTTTCTCACAGTAGCCAAGCTCACAAACATGCGTGAGGTGTCTGACCTTGAATCTAGACCTAGACTGCTATAAAGCAAACCATATAAATAGAAGTGAATGTAGCTCCTGTTGAAGCAGTGACTGCATACAAGACAAGGGATGTGTTTACACATACATATAAACAGACAGTCTGCTTCTAGCAAGCACTAATCAAATTAAGATAGCCATAATGCACAACTGCACGATACCATAAAGACATAATAAAACATAGAAGCCGAGATTGTGGTTGGGTTTATTTAAATGAGCCAGTAATGATGAGAACTAATGTCATACATCCCATTTACTGTCATTACTGCCTGACTTGCCCTCAGTGTCAATCAGGCTCATAAAAAAAACAGCTGTTCAGCATGGATAGATACTAAGGAAAGGGTGAATGTCCATTTAAAGGGCTCACTGCTACTTTAAAAGGAGCCACAGAAAACTCATTTTTTAACCAATTTGGATAATTTTTCTGCCTTTTTTCACCACTAACAATGGCTTTACTCACCATCTCCCCACTCGCTCCCCCTCGTCCAGTTCTCAAGAGGCTACAATTGATTTCCAATTAGGGATACTCTTTTACTTGAGTCATGGTACATAAGAGGTTAAAAACCAACTGCATTCAAAGAAGTAATGTCCCAGTTTAACTCAATAAAATTCTTTGAGGGATTGTCTGTTGTCGTAAAACAATTTGGGGGAAAAAAGCCAAGCTACACAATTCAAACATAAACGTGTTTTGTGATTGGTTTACATATATGTTTGATTGTCAGCTTTTTGAATTGAGCAGATGGTTTTGCAAACTCTGCCTGTCTCTAGTTACTGTCTTATCAGCTTGCTCCTTTACCAATCTTTTAGTTGATCTGAGGCTTTTGCTCAGACAAGAAATTTCAGTAATCTTCAAACTAAACCTATCTGAAGCTTGCCAAATATTAGGGTAGTTAGATACTTCCATATTTGTTGAGAATATTAAAAAGAAAAGGTGTAAGGGGGAAAAATTGGGTTGCTTTGTGCCTCCCGTTGGGGCCCCCAGGGGTGCTAACAGGGCGCAAAGCCCCTAGAGCCTGGGTGTGGCGCCGTTAACACCTCTCACGAAGTTCAGCGGGAGTTTAGCGGCAGTGGTAGCGTCCCACAGCGCTGAGTCACCGGCGATGACGTCGTTGCCATGCGCAGCACCCCGCTCACAAACAGGGAGCGTTTTGGCAGCAGCGGCGGCGCAAATTACAGGGCAGGTGCCAGGTGGCCATTTTTCTTTTGGCCGACTGCCAGCACCTGCTCCTTCTCGCCCCTGTATACGGGGTGCCGGCCGCGATCGCTCAGCCCGGCACTCCTCTTGAGTGCCGAGCTGTTTTCCCGGCACCCCACTCCCCAGTGGCCCAGCAGGGCCCCGGTGCGCGCAGCGCTAGGCCCCTCCCCTTTAATCGGGGTGAGGAGGCCTGCAATGAAGCAGTGTTACGTGTCACCGTGTGTGGCGCTGTTGCATGTAGCACCGCAAAATTCACTGGTAGCGCCCCAAGAAGGAGGGGGAGTGCTTTCCAGTAGTGCCCCGCCTCCTGCTTGGGGCGCTACTACTGAATTTACATCGCAGGAGTGCTAACTTTTTTGGGGCGCTAAAATTAGTGCCCTTGCGACGTTAGCGCCTCAAAGTGGGTGCCACCAAATTTTCCCCCTAAGTGTTTAAAGCATGCGATTTTCCACCCACAAATGGGCAAGCTTCCACTCGGAGGCATTGACAATAGTGTAAGCTAGGGTGACCATATGTGCCCCTGGGCAAATAATGTCCCCGGAAAAGTTCCCGCTTCTGGAAACTTTTTCCTGAATAAAATGTTCAGTGATTAAATGTAAAATAGTTTCAGGCATTAAACAAGAACTCTGGCCTACAGATTTAGGAAAATACATTTAAAATTTCCCCCCCTATTTGTTACATCCAAAAACAGTACACTATAATTCGTTATCGCAGGTGCGGCTGATGTTTCAACAAACTTGGTTGCAATGTACTGGAGGCGCCGCCCACCTTGTCGCCAAACTGAGGTGACTGATGATTGATGGCGGAACTGACCAATCAAAGCAGGGGGAAATTGAGCTGCCCCTACATCATAAATAAATAAGACAATTAAAGTGCAGGCAGAGGCGGGATTAAGCGGTGAAAGACGAAAGGTGGGTGGGTGGTGTATTTGTGAAAGAGTGGAGCAAAGACAGCGCGCCAAATTTAAGAAAAGTGAGTTTATTTAACCAGTATTTTTTAAGTATTTGGATATCTGGTGCTCTTACGATGTGAGGTGCTTTATTCAACCCCTAGTTCTAAAGAACTCTGGTCTTAAAAAATGTATTTATTTTCATAGATGCTGATTAAACTGTTTGTTTTTGTTTCTAATTTCTAGCATATGTAGGTTTTTTTATCTTATCTAATCAATCTTAACAGCCCACAGATTTACTTTTTAGGCCCTTACGTCTTTGTTTTTAGCTTGTGTGCAGTGATACTGGAATAAACACCAGTAGTACATTAGTGGCCAACAGTCTAGTAGGACTGTGGTCAAGGGAGCCTGGAAATGGGTGTCATTCACGTAGAAAGAGCAGGAGCTAAGGGAGAAACTAGAGAAAGACATGGGTTCAAGGCTCGGGCACAGGGGAGCCTTGGGAGACATTTGGCTTGGTGGAAAGGGGATTGGGGGGTGTGGCAGAGGCAGATGAACAGCTGGTCTTAATCTTTGTGACAAACAAGTCTGTGAGCTCCTTCCACATGTTGTTCGTGAGAACATTGGAACTTCCATAATTTATACACTGGAGAAAATTCTGAAAGCTGAAAACCCTCATCTATAGGAGGGAAGGTGGGCTGAAGTAGGAGCAGAGATGGGCAATATTATGGAGGTGGAAGTGGGCGGTCTTTATGATTTAAGTCATTCATGGGATGTGAGCATGGCTGGCAAGGCCAGCATTTATTGCCCATCCCTAGTTGCCCGTGAAAAGGTGGTGGTGAGCCGCCTTCTTGAACCACTGCAGTCTGTGTGGTGAGGGTACTCCTACAGTACTGTTAGGGAGGGAGTTCCAGGATTTTGACCCAGAAACGATGAAGGATTGGTGATATACTTCCAAGTCAGGATGGTGTGTGACTTGGACGGAAACTTGGAGGTGGTGGTGTTCCCCTGCTGCCCTTGTCCTTCTAGGTGTAAGAGGTCGCGGGTTTGGGAGGTGCTGCCGAAGAAGCCTTGGCGAGTTGCTGCAGTGCATCTTGTAGATGGTACACACTGCAGCCACTGTACACCAGTGGTGGAGGGAGTGAATGTTTAAGGTGGTTGATGGGGTGTCAATCAAGCGGGCTGCTTTGCCCTGGATGATGTCGAGCTTCTTGAGTGTTGTTGGAGCTGCACTCATCCAGGCAAGTGGAGGGTATTCCATCACACTTCTGACTTATGCCTTGTAGGTGGTGGAAAGGCTTTGGGGAGTCAGGAGATGAGACTCGCCGCAGAATACCCAGCCTCTGACCTGCTCTTGTTGCCACAGTATTTATGTGGTTGGTCCAGTTATTCTGGTCAATGGTGGCCCCCAGGATGTTGATGGTGGGGGATTCGGTGATGGTAATGCTGCTGAATGTCAAGGGGCAGTGGTTAGACTCTCGCTTGTTGGAGATCATCACTGCCTGGCACTTGTGTGGCGCAAATATTACCTGCCACTTATCAGCACAAGCCTGAATGTCGTCCAGGTCTTTCTGCTTGTGGTCATGGACTGCTTCATTATCTGAGGAGTTGCGAATGGCACTGAACACTGTGCAGTCATCAGCGATGATGGAGAGGATTATGGAGTTGGCAGCTCAGTTCAGAGACACTGCGGTGGCAAACCATTTGGTTCAACCTGAGATAGTGGCCAGGGGACAGAGAAGGAATTGGTGGCCAAGGAATGGAGTTTGTGGTGGGGCTGAAAACAATGGCTTAGGTGTTCCCAGTGTTTAACTGGAGGAATTTTTAGCTCATCCAGGATTGGATGTCAGGCGAGCAATCTGACAACACAATGGCAGTGGTGGTGTTGAGAGTGGCGGTGGAGAGGTAGAGGTGGGTGTCAGTCAGTGTACAGAAAGCTTGGAACTAACGGGTGGAAGCTGCTTGGTTGTACTTTGTGGTCATCGGTGTGCAAACTAAAGATAGGAACATGGGTAAACCGTCAGCGACTAGTGATGGTTGATGGAGGTTAATCTCTACGCATGTTCCACTAGCAGAAGCAACATTGTTGTCATGCCAGTTTTCTTTAAACACGGAGATAGCACAGCAATCATTAATAAATCGTTGAAAAATAAGTGACATGGGCAGTGATATAAAGAAAGATTTTCTGACTAGGCCGTATAGACAGTGGGTACAAAAAACTGACATCCCTGAACAGTGTTATTGTATTATTTATAAACAGCGTCTGAATATGCTTCAATGTGACATCATATCCGCGGTACTTATATGCACATTTGTTTTGCATTTGTAGTGTATATGTGCAACTGTTAAAATATAGGCTGCTAAAAGTTTTTGCCTCGCTACACTGTGCAATCTACATTTTCCGTCCTGGCTACATTACTGTGCTCCCACCCTGTGTGTCGCCATATTTGGTTTAGAAAATATGGTCACCCTAGTATGAGCTCGAGCCACAATACATTTAAATTAAGCTGATCCTTGACATTTCAGTGGGGTCAGTGCCAATGCAGGAAGGCGGCTGGAGGCCCAAACCTTCCACACTTTGAATGGCAATTGTGCAGCTGAGGGAAATCCGGGCCAGGATCACTTATGATTTCCAGTCCATCACAATCATTGTGCTTTCATTTCTTTGGTTGAGCCAAGCTTCCAGGAACGTTACAATGAGTTTGCTTAGTAAACATTACCAAAGATCAGGAAAATACAGGCAATGTAAACAATTTCTAAAATGCAAGTTATACAACAAAATAGCAAACATATGAGACTCCACACTACTGGCTGGTCCTGGGTGAACAGAAAATCTGCAGAATAGAACACTGAGCATTCAGAGGATTCCACCTTCCCGAGCATCAGTAACAACAACAGAATGTCCGTGCATAAGCATATTAGCCACGGTGTGTTACTTCTGATATCTCCATGGTTTTCTGTTTTCTTTCCCTGAATTTACCTGCAGTACTTGAATGTTTTGTTATCACAAACTGTGCAAAGCTAACAGAAGTAATAGAAATGTGAGGCAACATTAACAATGATCAATATTGGCCCAGAAATTCGGGTCCCCACGGGTGAGTACGCGCTGGGTACTCACGCGTAGGCCCAATTAAAGTGCCGGTTTCGTGCATGCACTGTGCATGTGTGGGGAACCGGCACTTCCATTCCCCTGAAAGAAGGGGTCGATAGGTGGAACGCGTGCGCGGGAGAGGCAGCGCGTGCGCATCAAACTTACGTTTTTTTTGCAGGTTTTTCCGGGAGGGTAAGTCTCCAACAGTTACACTTTTAAAAAGCAGGCACAAGGCCTGCTTTTAACAAGGTAAGTGGTGAATTAATTAAAGTTAAAACATTTTTTCCACAGGTTTATTATTTTTAAATACTTTAAAGAAAGGCAAGTTTATTTTTAGCCCTGTTAGAAAATGTAATTAATTTTTTCAAAAATTTAAACTCTTGTTTAAAATAGTTATTTCATGTAATTTAGTTATTTTAATAATGTGATGGTTTTTAAAAAATTTATTTGAAGTTTTAGTGATGTTTTGGGGCTTATAGTATTTATAGGTTTGACAGCTCTTCCTGTCAAACTTATGAATGAAGCATTCCCTGCTACCATTGGCTCTCCATGGCCCATGTGATCCCAGGGAACGCTTCGAACTAACTGCACCCCTGAGATACGCAAGCACTGCGTGCCGGCAGTTGGAGGAGGCCCAGGATCGGAATCCCACGCGGGCCCACAACTCAACGGCCGGCGCGCAAGGTAAGTGCAGGTCGGGGGCTTACACCCACGGGAAGCCCCCGACCCGAATTTCTGGGCCATTACAAGAATGTGATCGCAAAATCAATTTTGACAAGAAAATAACGTGTCATTATTTAGTCAACTGCTTTTGAATTAAATTTCTGCATTTAATGCGTTTCCTGTGAAAACTTTAAAGAACAAAATAAAAATGTGCTTTGGTAAGCAATGCTAGGTCAAGGTGCAGTAATAAAATATATACAATTCTCTCTTTGACATCCATATGAAAATCAGCCTACAGTGAGGGGGAAGATTATAATGAGAATGTTTACTGTTCATATTTTCTTTTACTGATAGGAGAGCTATAAACAAAATGCGTCATACCCAAGACCATGAAATGTCAGTGTTGTAATGAGGTATACTGCACCTCAACAATGTTTAAATAGCAAAAGTAGTGGAATAGAATTCTAAGTTCAACATTTCCCACTGATAGTCTTCTGTTCCATTTATTCAGGATGATCTAAAGCTCCATTATATCCTACGGTGCCCTCATTTCCAATTGATAAAAGATGTGGTAAAGTGTACATTATAAATAGTCTCATCCATCTGTACCTCTGGTGGGAGCATTTGCTGTCAGTGTTTTTACTTTATTATGACCCCACGCATACAGTGGGTGGACATAGAGTAATCATACTCAGTCATTAAGTGAGTTTTACTGGTTCCCTTCCTGATTGACTAGCCAGTTACCATTTGGATTTGAAAAAGCCCTGCTGAGATTGATCAGCTAATGAGGAATTCTATGGGAACAATCGGGAAACAAAATACACATTAAAGATACAACATTTGCTCAATGTCACTTTACTTCAGTTTACCGCTTACCGTTTCTACGAAAACTCTTCCTTAGAAGAATAAAAAAAGTAAATAAAAACACAGGGGATGTCGAATTCCCTACTGCATTCTTTGTATTTTGCATATCTTAGGTTAAATGGAAGATACACTGTCATGCACCACAGATATGTTCTAAACTCTAAAAAGTGAAATCCAACTGTGGGATATTGTGGAACCTGCTACAACTGGTTATGTCATTATGTTACTGAGAGTTACTGCCAAATTCCAGTTGTGTGTGAATTAGATATATGCAAAGTCAGTTTATGTGCAATGTTTGGGATAGATCTTGACTTTGTGCGCTTGACTTCAATGGATATAACAACTTGCATTTATATAGCGCCTTTAACATAGCAAAACATCCCAAGGTGCTTCACAAGAGCGATTATCAGGCAGAAATTTGACACCAAGCCACATGTGACAGATGACCAAAAGCTCGGTCAAAGACGTAGGTTTTAAGAAGCTTCGTAAAGAAGGAGCGAGAGGTAGAGTGGTTTAGGGAGGGAAATCCAGAGCTTAGGGCCCAGATAGCTGAAGGCATGGCCGCCAATGGAGCGATGAAAATCAAGGATACACTTGAAGCTAGAATTGGAGGAGCACAGAGGTCTCGAAGGGTTGTAGAGCTGGTGGAGGTTACAGAGATAGGGAAGGGAGAGGCCATGGAAGGCTTTGAAAACAAGGATGAGAATTTTAAAATTGAGTCATTGCCGGACCGGGAGCCAGTGCATATCAGTGAACACAGGGGCGATGGGTGAATGGGACTTGATGCGAGTTAGGATACGGGTAGCAGAGTTTTGGACGAGCTCAAATTTATGTTGGGTGGAAGATGGGAGGCCGGCCAGGAAAGCATTGAAATAGTCAAGTCTGGAGGTAACAAAAATATGGGTGAGGATTTCAGCAGCAGATGAGTTGAGGTGGGGCGGAGTCGAAGGATGTTACAGAGATGGAAGTAGGCGGTCTTGGTGATGGAGCAGATGTGTGGTCAGAAGTTCATCTCAGGGTCAAATATGACACCAAGGTTGCCAACTGTCTGGTTCAGGGTCAGGGAGAGGGAACGGAGTTGGTGGCTAGGGAACAAAGTTTGTGGTGGGGATTGAAGACAATGGCCCGGATTTTGTGGTAACAATAATGGTGAGGTTATCATGCTCACCGTTATTGTGATGGAAATCGGACAGCAACTTCTGGCCTCAGCACATGCGCAGTAAAACGTGGAAATCAAGAAGTAGCTGTCCGATTTGCCCTGCTCCTCTAGAAGCTTCGCTATAACAGTATCTTGCTGAGGGATTCAGCACTGAATTACATGAAGGGTGTGAAGTTGCGGTACTTATCCACTAGTTACCCACTAAACAGGCCAGAAAAAGGTTAGGACTTGTCCATTCAAGTGTAAGTGAATTTCTAACAGCGTGATAAGTCTTAATTACTGCCAAACAACCTTTCTGGCACTGAAAATTAATCATTATAATTGTGGAGTCTCATTCCTTCAGATTTTAACTATTGCTGGAGATTTTTGTTAAATTTTTAAAAATATATAATTTTTTAAATTTTGCTTTCTTTCTTTCACTTTCTATACATGATTTTATATTGAATTAAATATTCTAACTTACATTTTCTCTGTAAGGATTCTTCAATCTGATTGGTTGAAGAGACACGCTGTTCACATAGGTCCCAGATCCCCTGTAAAGGAAGCCGTGCTGTTTCAGATGACCGATGACAGTAAGTCGCCGCTCCAGAGCCCACGGACATTCAGTGGGCAGCTGTAAGCATAACAAACAGTAAGCGCCATTTATTCGCCGCTGATTGCAAAATCCGGGTCACTATAATAATGGGGAGAGATGAAAAACGAACTGCCGACTCGCTATCACCCATTTTATACAATCGCACAGAGTCAAGATCTACCCCTTTTCCATTCTGATGGCATTCTAATCTGTCTAAAGGCAAGACTGGATGAGCAGTTGATATTCAAACTGTTGATCATCATTTCTATATAAATGACTGCTGCATTGCACGTCATTCACTCCAGATCACAAATTCTGACACATGTTTAACACAGGTGGTCTAAAAATATCAATTTAACTAATTACCGAGGAGGGAGTTTTATTAAGTTTAGGCCCCCACTACAAATTGTCCCTTGCAGTCCTCCTGACATTACAGGTAAATTTTCCTATCTGTATTCCCAATACTCATTGGGAACAACTATCGGAAAATCTCACATGCACGGCTTTCAATTTTCCATATGCTGGGAGTGCAGAAGGCGAAAATTTACCCTCGTTAGTCATTCGGCCCAACCAGTCCATGCCGGCGTTTATGCTCCACTCGAGCCTCTTCCTGTCTTTCCTCATCTAACTATATCAGCATAACACTCTATTCCCTTCTCCCTCATATGCTTATCTAACCACCCCTTAAATGCATCTACACTATTCGCTTCAACCATTCCCTGTGGTAGTGAGTTCCACATTCTCATCACTGTCTGGGTAAAGAGGTTGCTCCTGAATTCCCTATTTGATTTCTTGGTGACTATCATAGAAACATAGAAGATAGGAGCAGGAGTAGGCCATTCGGCCCCTCGAGCCTGCTCCGCCATTCAATGCGATCATGGCTGACCATCCAAATTTAGTACCCTGTCCCTGCTTTCTCCCCATATCCCTTGATCCCCTTAGCCTTAAGAAATATATCTAACTCCTTCTTGAATATATTTAATGAATTGGCCTCAACTGCCTTCTGTGGTAGAGAATTCCACAGGTTCACCACTCTCTGGGTGAAGAAATTCCTCCTCATCTCTGTCCTAAATGGCTTATCCCTTATCTTTAGACTGTGACCCCTGGTTCTGGACTCCCACGCCATCGGGAACATTCTTCCTGCATCTAGTCTGTCTAGTCCTGTTAGAATTTTATAAGTTTCAATGAGAATCTTATATTGATGGCCTCCAGTTTTGTTCTTCCCCACAAGTGGAAACAGTAGGGGAGGGGGAATTTTTCGGTGGGGGGGGGGGGGGTGTCAGCGGGCACATTTGGTGGCAGGTCAGCTGAGAAAAAATATTTTTTTGACAGCTGGTAGGGAACCTGCAGGCTCCAAGGGCAGCAATATAAATTACAGCCCCCCAAAAAATCCCAATTTTTCCAGATAGTTCGGAAGCTGCTTCTTGCTCCCTCTGCGGCAAGCCTCTGTAAACCACCCTATTTAGTTTCCTCCATGTAAATGTAGCACTTGTACATTCTGAAATGTCAATTATGAATAATCCATCAGCGCAATGCGATACAAGTTTTTGTGACACATTGTCGTGAAGCAGTGATGAGTGTACAGCTCATCAGTATTAGTGCATGACGTCCCCCGCATGTCGGAACAGTATGTACGCTCATTTCAGCAGACCCTTTCGGAAAGATATTAAAGCCATTGCTTCATGTTCAGCACAACTCCCCGCAGTGGCCAGGGAACACCACCTGACCACCATGCAAAAGCCCCCATTGGGCATGGTCTTGGGGTTATCTCTGTGGTGGGTGGAAATCTCACCCTGCCCAAGATGCCCCACCCTGCCTGGGATGCTCCCCGCCCACCCCCATCGGAAAGCCTAGGTCAATGGGGCTTGTCGGTTTTGTTGGCATCGCACATGTGAATGATTACAACCAACATCTGATTGGTGTTCTTAACACTGGAGATGAATTAAAATGAAGCAGCATTCTTCCGTGGACAGTAAATGAATGCACTTAACTGGCAGATAACTGTCTTGAAGTCTACAAGTCAGGAAACTGCCATCCAGGTATGAAATTGTGATATAAAGAAAAAAAAACCACATTCAGTTATAATCAGTGGGCATTGTCAATTTTTCATGCAAGTCAATGGGCTGGATTTTGCCAGGCCCAAGGAGGCGGGTTTGGAGGCGTGTGAGGTGTTAAAATAGCAAAAAAATGGCGGGCATCTCAGATCCTGCCTCCCGCCCACCTCTGATCAATTTTCCCAAAAGCATCCTTTCAGACCCCGTTTCAATCCCACTTACCAAGAGGCAGGAAAGGCCCTTAACAAGCACTTAATTGCCTCTATAATGCCATTTTGAGAGGCCTTTCTAACTTTAACACATTTCCCCCGTGCGGCACATCTCTGGAACATGCCAGTTAATCCTGGTGGCCTCACAAGTGGATGGCTTACTAACAGCTGCAGCTCCACCATTAAAAAGGCATTTTCAACACTGATCATTTGCACGTGGCAGAACTTTGTTTTCTCAGGTCTGGGAGAACTTTTAGCAGGCCTACTCATTGTGGAAGTTTAGAGGCTGAGATCCATCTCCAATGTGACCTCCTGGGAAAGCCCTCTCCCCACCTTGAATGAGCGCTTCCTCAGCTGAGGCATATACCAGAAGCATGGGAACCATTTATTTCCTTTCCTCCTGGACCTCAGATTCGGACAAAGACCAGCCGTGGCAGCAGCAGCACCCGGAACAACAGCAGCAACAACAGGAGCACCATGCTGCTGCTCACCCACCTAAAGCTGCACAGGCCAGAAGGCGCCAGTGCATGGAAGCACGTCGGCGCAGGAGATACCCCCAAAACAGGGTTTACAGACAGAGGATGAGCTACCTCAACATGACTGAGCAGCAGTGCCAAAGGAGGCTCAGGCTTTCATGAGAGGTAGTGGGTGACATCTGCGCAATACTGCAGCAAGACCCGGAGCCCAGAGGATCCAGTGGATGCCCCTTACCAGTGGCCGTCAAAGTCACCACCGCACTCAACTTTTTTGCTTCAGGCTCACTCCAGGGATCATCAGCAGACATCAGCGGCAACTCCCAGGCGGCCGCACATACTTGCATCACACAGGTAACCGATGCCCTCTTTGCCATCGCGAACAATGACATCAACCTCTGCAAGGATCAAGCAAGTGTAACCACGCGTGCGGTTGGATTTGCTAATCTGGCAGGCTTTCCAAGGGTACAGGGCGTCGTAGACTGCACACATGTGGCCCTTAAGTCACCCCATCACAATCCAGGTATTTTTGTCAACTGCAAGGGCTTCCACTCCCTCAACATGCAGCTGGTGTGTGACCAGAAGAAGGAAATTTTGCATGTTTGCGCCAAGTACCCTGGCAGTTGCCTTGACTCCTTCATCCTGCGCCAGTCTAGTGTGCCTCCGCTCTTCAGTCCACCAGACCAACTTTTCAGATGGCTACTTGGAGACAAGAGCTATCCCCTGAAGACGTGGCTAATGACGCCATTGAGGAGGCCATCCAATGAAGCTGAGGAACGCTACAACTCCAGCCACATTTCCACCAGATCCATAATCGAGCAAACCATAGGCTTGCTGAAGATGCGATTCAGATACCTTGATAGATTAGGTGGAGCCCTGCAGTGCTCAGATGAGGATGAGGATGAGGATGATGAGGAGGAGGAGGAGGAGGAGAGCAACAACGAATAGCTTGCGGAGGTGCATCAACCAGCAGCAGTAGCACGCGAGCACTTTGCTGCCCGGGATGCAAGGGACGCAGTCATCTTGGTCAGATTTGCTTAGCCTGCGCAATCAAACACTTTTACCTTGCACCTTCTTACCAGAGCATTGACAATGGCCAAGAACCTGCGGATTCCTATCACTCTGACCACCATACTGACAATTGCAAGTCGCCCTAAGCCCTCAATGTGGAAGTCCCATTTGCGAAATGACACAGCCCACAATTTCAACAGTTTGCCATCAAGTATTTTTATCACATAATGTCACGGATGGCTTTTCAAAAATAAACACAACAGAACACCCAAGTGACTACCCTTGTGACTACTTGTGCTTTATCTTCCTCTTATGCGTGTTCCTACATGGTGTTTCCCCTGTGGCTTCAGCAGATGTTAGGCCCCTTGCTCACTTTCTTGCTGCTCCTGCCTCGATACTTTTGGCGGGCGTTCTCTGGGGTTGCGAGCCTGTGAGGGCTTGCCAACAGTCTGCTGCTCCTGTGGCTGTGCAGAGGCAGAGACGCTGATCTCAGTTGGGTGCGGACTCTGGTGGGGCTCTGACCAAGGGCTCTGCAGTGGCATGGTCATGTGAGCGCTTGGAGAGGAGCCCCCACTTCCTTGTTCTCTGCCACCAACATCCCTCTCATGGGTCAGCCCCACTTCAGAGCTAGCAAGTGGCTTGACAGCACCTTGCTGCACTTCAGGGGGGCCATGAGGACCCGTTTCTGCACTGGAAGTCCTACTCCAGAGTGTTGAATCCGTGATTCTTAAAGTATGATGTTTTCCAATAACTACACGGAGGCTGTAACTTAACAATCAACAGGTGTTTACTGGAGTAGGGTAGTCTCAAGACTGACAGTACAGAGGCATGCTCAAGGCTTATATACAGGTGTGGTCACTGCCGGTACTACAGTATACAGGAGCTGTAAAAGTAGTTCTCTCTTAAAGGTACATACACTACAATGCCTCCCCTTTTAGATTAGCAGTACCCATAATATTCAAATAACAATTAACACTTTAACATGCACATTAAACAGAAATAGTCCATTTATAGATTCAGTCTTTGGGGCGGCTTCCTGATCCTTTCTGGATAGCGCCTTTCCTGAGGTTCTTGTTCTTGGTGCAGAGGCGATTCTGGCCCCCTTTCGTCGGTTAGTTCATCAGTTTCCACTGCTACTGTTTCTGAGGTAGATGCTACCGGTATGTCAGGTTCATCCCCAGGTACGCGAGACATGGGGTTGACTCGTTCCTGTGACGCTAAGATCTGGTCGACGTGGCGTCTCACAATGTTCTCCCCGACATCCACTGTGTACATTAATGGCCCCTGCCATGTGCATATCGTTCCGGGTTGCCATTTCTCTGTTCGGTAGTCACGGGCCAAGACTGGTTGTCCTACATTGAAGCTCCTTGTCGGCTTCTCATTGATGTGCTGGAATTGTTTATCCTCAACATTTCTTCGCACATTTGGTCTGAGCAAATCCAGACGAGATCTCAACCTTCGGTTAAAGAACATCATGGCCGGGGTCTGGTTGGTAACTGCATGTGTCGCATTTCTGTAGGCTAACAGGAAATTGTCCACCTTATGCTGTAGTGGAATTTCATCATCGCACATGGCCTTTATCGCCTTTTTAAAGGTTTGTACGAACCTCTCAGCCAATCCATTTGTGGCTGGATGGTACGGGGCGAATGGGTAATGCCTTACCCCATTCCTTCTCATAAATTTCCGAAACTCTTCGGACACAAACTGTGGTCCATTATCAGAGCAAATCTGCTCTGGCAAGCCGTTCCTGGCAAATATGGTCCGTAGGACTGCAATCGTTTTCTCTGTAGTGGTTGAGGACATTTTTATCACCTCAGGCCATTTCCAGTGCGCATCCACTGCTATTAAGAACATTGAGTCCATGAATGGACCAGCAAAATCAATATGCACCCGTTGCCATGGAGAGGAGGGCCACTCCCATGGGTGTAGAGGGGCATGTGGTGGTGCATTTTGGACCTTCTGGCATCCTGAGCAGCTCTTGGTTAGGTCCTCGATTTGTTGATCAATCCCCGGCCACCACACATAAGCCTCAGCAAGGCTTTTCATTTTCACCCCTCCCAGATGACCTTCGTGAAGCTCATTGAGCACTCTCTCCCTTAACTTGGGTGGAATTACCACTCGGGATCCACACATCACTGTCCCCTGGCATACTGACAGCTGTTCTCTTCTGGATGAGAATGCTGGCAACAGTGAGTCGCCATGTGTTGACCATCCCCTCACCGTCAAATCATATACCCGAGACAGTGTCGGATCATTGCGGGTCTCCTTCTCTATATCCGCGTTAGTTACTGGCAATCGTTCAATTATTGACGAATAAAATAACTCGATAGGGTCCACTGCTGGTGCTTCCTCCACAGTAGGCAGTGGCAAGCGTGATAGCCCATCAGAGTTTCCATGCTGTTTTGTGCCTTTATATTCTATTTCATATTGGTTCGCCCCTAGAAAAAGGGACCATCTTTGTAACCGTTGTGCAGTCATCACCGGAACGCCCTTCTTTGGATTAAAGATGGAGACAAGTGGTTGGTGGTCAGTCAGCAAGGTGAACTTCTGCCCATGCAGATAGAGGTTGAATTTTTTTACTCCCCATACTAGGCTGAGGGCCTCCCTGTCGATCTGGGCGTAGTTGCGCTCGGCTGAGGTTAGTGACCGAGACACAAAGGCTACTGGCCTCTCCAACCTGTCTGGGAATTTGTGCGACAGCACCGCTCCAATACCATAGGGTGATGCATCACATGCCAACCGAATTGGTAGTGCTGGGTTGAAATGGGCCAACACCTCTTTTGATGTGATCAATTCTTTGCACTTTTGGAAAGCTCGTTTAAATTCATCATTCCACTTCCATGGTACCCCTGTTTGCAGTAGGGTGTTCAGTGGGTGTAATACTGTAGACAAATTTGGTAAGAACTTATGGTAGTAGTTCACCAGCCCGAGGAACAACCTCAGTTGTGACACATTTTCCGGTGCTGGAGCCTTGACTATTGCCTCAATCTTTTCAGGGGACTTATGTAACCCCTCTTCATCAATAACGTGGCCACAATACGAGATCTGCTTCTGGAAAAATTCACACTTGTGGCGAGTAGCTCGTAGCCCATATTCCTTTAATCTAGTGAGCACCTTCTTCAGGTTGGCGAGGTGATCACTGTCATTTTCGCCCATGACCAGGATGTCGTCCAAATAACACTGGGTCCCTGGAATCCCTTGCAGGACTTGATCCATTGCCCTTTGCCAAATAGCCGGAGCCGACGCTACCCCGAACACCAGCCGGTTGTATTGGTAGAGACTTTTATGAGTGTTGATCGTGAGGTATTGTTTCGAGGCTTCTTCTACCTCCATTTGCAAGTACGTCTGGGCCAGATCAATTTTGGTGAAGCGTTTACCTCCAGATAGCGAGGCGAAAATATCCTCAATCCGTGGAAGCGGATATTGTACCGTGTGAAGGGCTGGGTTCGCTGTCACCTTAAAATCCCCACAGATGCAGACCTTCTTTGGTTCCCCAGGCGTATTACTCAATGACCTCTTCATTACAGGAACGATGGGTGTAGCCCACTCGCTCCAGTCTACTTTGGACAGTACTCCTGAACGTTCCAACCCTTCCAGCTCTGCTTCGACGGCTGGTCGGATCGCATAAGGCACCGGTCTGGCCTTAAAAAACTTTGGGCTTGCATTTTCCTCTATTTTAATCATTGCTGTTATGCCTTTTAGTGTTCCGAGTCCCTCCTGGAACACTCCTTGTGCGTCAGCTAGCATTTTTGACAGTCGTCCAGGTGTGACATCGTCATCCTTTTTGGCCTCAACCTTCAGTGCCTGTATGGAATGCCAATCTAATTGTATCTTCCGGATCCATTCACGTCCTAGTAGTGGTAGTCCTCCATCTGGCAATACATATAGGTCCATTTTAGGTATTTCCTGGCCTTTGTATATCACTTTCACCCTTATTTTTCCTTTGGGGTAGACTTTTTGCCCCATGTACATCTTCAAGACAATCTCTGTAGCTTTCAAGGGTATATGTGAAAATAGTCGCTTGTAGTCCCTTTGGTTTATGACTGTTAGGGCTGACCCAGTGTCCAATTCCATTTTCACTTGGACTCCGTCTATCTTGAGTGTGACCCAGATAGTCTGGTGATCCTCCATTTTGATTACCTTATGTAGTTTCAGACAACCCAGCTCCTTGCTTCCGGAGTCTGTATCACTTTTCTGTTCGTCTGAACTACTGTCCATCACCTTATGTACCTTTTTGTACTTCTCCTGTGGAGATTTCTTGCTGCTGGTTTTCTTCCCTGACCTGCAGACTCTTGCTATGTGTCCTGCTTTTCCACACTGTCTGCACACTTGGTCCTTGAACCAACAATCCTTCTGGTCGTGTGTTGTTCTGCCGCAGCGATAACACTTCCCTGCTCCATATGACATTTCATTGGTGCCATATTCTTGCGGTCTCCATTGTATCTCTGCAGCGCCCCGTGCGGCTGCTTCGTGTAATACTGCCATGCTGAAAGCCTTGTCCAGCGTAAGATCCTTTTCTGATAGAAGCCGTTTCTGGGTTCCTTCTCTTTGAAGCCCACACACAAACTTGTCCCTTAACGTATCTGCTAGTCCCACTCCAAACTGGCAGTGTTTTGATAGCTTGTGCAGTTCCGTTAAGTACTCAGCATTACTTTCGTCTTTATGCTGGTTCCTTTTGTGGAACTTAAATCTTTCTGCTATCAGCAGCGGTGTGGGGTTTAAGTGGTCCTGTAGGATTTCCACTATGTTTTTGAAATTCTTATCCACTGGCTTCTCTGGGGTTATTAGGTTTCGTAGTAAGCCATAAGTTTTTGCACCCATGGAATTTAACAAAACCAGTGCTTTCTTAGCATCTGGCTCTTCATTCGCCCTGCAGTACACCTCAATGTGTTCCACATATGTCGCCCAATCTTCGACTTCATTGTCGAACGCAGTGATACTGCCACTCTTCGGCATCCCTGAGTGTGATTTAACTGTCTAAAATGGCATCTCCTGCGCTCTCCCTTCTCCTCCGCTGGCACAAAATGGCGTCTCCCGCGCTTTCCTTTCTTCCTGCGCTCGCCCTTCTTCTCCGCTGCGGCTTCTAAAATGGCGTCTCCCACGCTCTCCCTTCTTCTCCGCGGCTCAATGGCGTCTCCCGTGCTCTCCCTTCTTCTCCCCGCGGACGCGGTTCAGCCCTTGAGCCCTGGCTGTGCTCTGCACGTTCTCCTGTGCGCCTTTCCCGTTGCCGTCGCTCGGTCCTGAACCCAGCTGCTGCTTTACCCTCTCTCTCTCTGTTTTGTTTTTCCTCGACGCCGCTCGGTTTTCAACCCCCGGCTGCGCCCTGTGCGCTTCACCCTCTCTCTTACCCCGTCGATGCTGCTCGGCTTTTTCTCTGCCATCGGTCGGCTCCAGCCGCCGCTGCCCGGGAAGGGTCTGCGCTGTACCTGTTGCCAGTCTGTTGCTGGATCGTCATGGCTGGGGAACCAAGCCCGGCTCTCAACAGCCTCCCCTGCGATGTTCACTCTCTGCCGGATGACTGGGCGGTTGCTCGTGGTCGACGCCCGTGCTTCTGGCCTCGACTTTCTTCCACTGTCCTCCCGGAGCGAATCCTTGAAGGGAAATGCAGAGTTGCAGGTAGATTCGAATCGACCTCGTCGCCACTGTTGAATCCGTGATCCTTAAAGTATGATGTTTTCCAATAACTACACGGAGGCTGTAACTTCACAATCAACAGGTGTTTACTGGAGTAGGGTAGTCTCAAGACTGACAGTGCAGAGGCATGCTCAAGGCTTATATACAGGTGTGGTCACTGCCAGTACTACAGTATACAGGAGCTGTAAAAGTAGTTCTCTCTTAAAGGTACATACACTACACAGAGGACTTCCATGAAGGTCTGGTTTCTCTGCCCAATAGCTGACCATCGCTCCTCAAGGATGTCAGTCTATTCTGAACAATCACCATGTTTTCAAGACCCTGGCGACTAAGCTCCTCCATGGCCGTAGCCATCCTCTCCTCTATGGTAGCCAGCCTGACCACGGAGGTTGCCATCCATTCCATGGTGATGCGTTCATGCTCCAATGCCTCTACAAAGGCATTGCTCATGTTAGCGATGGACTCCTCCATTTGCTCCACACTCGCAGCGACCTTGGAGACAAAACCTGCCAGAGACTCCTGCGCCTGTTCCTAGAGTTCCAGCACCGCTCTCCTTCTGGATGGACCCGGAGGCACAGGGTCGACATGCAGCTGAGCTGAGCTGGGAGAGTCCTGCGCCCTCCAACGAGGACTCTCCACTGCTGTCCCTGTCCCCACCATCTGCTGATGCTCGCTTGTGAGTTGTGATACACCAGATGACAACACTATTCTATCTCCCGAAGGTCCCACCGAGTTGTGAGTGTCTGTGTTGGAGCTTGGTGCGCTTAATTCTGCTGACGCTGCGCCCTCAGAGGTTGCAGCTTCCTCTAAGGTGTCTGGGGGCTCAGGCTGTTCCTCCTGGACAGTGGGGAGGGGGGCTGTCGATGGTCTTGTGGGGGAATAAAGGAAAGAGTTAGACATGTGAGATAAACATTGCATGCACATTGAATTCTGCAGATGATCATAAGTCAATCTGTTAGAGCATTAGAATCAATATCAGTCACTCATGCAATGTCAATGAGAGAGATGAAAAACTATTCTGTACCCAGCTTGCTCTGATGCGCCCGTCTGTCCGTCACGCACTTACGCACCCTCCTCGACTCCCACAATCTCCAGGGCCACCCTCCTCTGCACTGGTGAGCTGGGCTATTGAGGGTGGCTGTCCTCCTGCCCTCATCCTCTCCCTCTTATTGTGGGTGCTCTTTTCCTGCAATGAGGGACACAAGCGGAGTTTGAGTGAGAATGAAGGAGTGAGTGTGGAGAATCCATAGCATAGATGCTTAGAAGGTCACAAAGGTGGAGTGAGGTGCCAAGACCAAGGGCCCTCCCTGTTTGTTGTAAGTTGTTTTCATAGCATCACAGTGATGGGGAGTGTGAGGGCTGCATAGTCGAATAGTTAAGTGAATGTGAACATACAGAGAGAGAGAATGGTTAAGGGTGCAGGGATGTAAGGGTCAAGTGGAATGTGGAGGAGGAGGTTGACAAAGCAGAGTGCTGGTGATGAGAGGCAATGGGGATCAGATTGAGGGTGTTGGGGATGTAATACTCACTTTTCCTGTGCGGAGAAGGTCATGAAACCTCTTTCGGCACAGCAGCCAGGTTCTGCTGCACATTGATATGGCATTCACCTCCTGTGCCACTTTCAGCCACACAGCTTTGGTCTGTTGGGGAAGTTTTTTCCTCCCTGAGGAAGGAAACAGCACTTCCTTATTCGCTTTTGCTCCCTCCACCAGAGCTTGGAGGGAGTTCTCGTCGAATCGGGGTGCACACTTGGTCTGCTGCTTGACATGGTTGGAGCACGAATCCCTCAGAAGTATAATGCAAAAAGTTGTAAGGCAGAAAAAGAACCAAGGCTGCTTGCAGGCCTTAAATGCAACTGCATAGATGATGTCATCGGAGGCGAGCTTCAGCACCAAAAGAGTCATTGGGCCAGGGGTTCCCACACGCTGGAAATCAAGTGCCCAATTAGGGGAAAATCGCTCAATTATCCCGCCTCATATCGGAGACAGGGTCGTGACCCGCCGACCACCTGACCCTCCCCATGACAAAATCCAGCCCAATGGTTTCAATGAAATGTCAAAATTAGGCTGGAAATACAGCCTTAGTTAAAAAGTAATAAATTGATACAGGAAAGTCTGTTTATTAAGTTAAGAAACCTTGATAAAGGACCAAGGCCCATAGTGCAGGGCAATGCCAAGAACTTGCTTGCTTAATAACAATGAAAAAAGATCAAAAAGAAAAATACAGCAGATGCTGGAAAGCTGAAAACAAAAACAGAAAAAGCTGGAAATATTCCGCAGCTCAGCAAACATCTGTGGGAAAACAGATGTCAGGCGAAGATTCTGCTCTTAAAAAAGAATTGCATATATATAGTGCCTTACCTCAGGGTGTCCCAAAGCGCTGTACAGCCAATGAAGTACTTTTGAAGTGTAGTCACTCCTGTAATGTAGGAAATGCGGCAGCCAATCTGCATACAGCAAGGTCCCACAAAGAGCAATGTGATAATGACCGGATAATCTGTTTTAATGATGTTGGTTGAGGGATAAATATTGGCCGTGACACCAGGGAGAACTCCCCTGCTGTTCTTCAAAATAGTGCTGTGGGATCTTATACATCTACCTGAGAGAGCAGACGGCACTTCTGGCAGTGCAGCACTCCCTCAGTACTGTTCTGAAGTATCACCCTTCCTCAGGACTGGGAGGAATTACGGAGAAGCAAAATGTTTTTTAAATGCTTGGCCGGATAACAGGAGGTGATTAAATGGTCAGAGGAAAAAATGGGACCTGTAGTGAAGGTCTGAAGTGGTTAAACACAGGCGAGAGGACTAAAAAGTGCTGAGTAGAAAGATGAGATGCTGTTCGTCGAGCTTAGATTGAACTTAAGTGGAACAGAGTAGGAGGCCAAGATCAGAGTGGGACGGACAATTGAAATGGCAAGCGACGGGGAGCTTGAGGTCGCACTTGCGAGCAGAATGGAGGTGGTTAGCAGAGCGATTTCCTAATCTGCGTTAGGTTCCCAGATTAGGTTCCAGGGAGCAGCGGCAGCAGAGAGGAGGTGAGCCCGGTATAAAAACCGGCGCGAAGACCGAGGCCCGACCAGTTCCAGGGAGCAGCGGCAGCAGAGAGGAGGTGAGCCCGGTATAAAAACCGGCGCGAAGACCGAGGCCCGACCAGTTCCAGGGAGCAGCGGCAGCAGAGAGGAGGTGAGCCCGGTATAAAAACCGGCGCGAAGACCGAGGCCCGACCAGTTCCAGGGAGCAGCGGCAGCAGAGAGGAGGTGAGCCCGGTATAAAAACCAGCGCGAAGACCGAGGCCCGACCAGTTCCAGGGAGCAGCGGCAGCAGAGAGGAGGTGAGCCCGGTATAAAAACCGGCGCGAAGACCGAGGCCCGACCAGTTCCAGGGAGCAGCGGCAGCAGAGAGGAGGTGAGCCCGGTATAAAAACCGGCGCGAAGACCGAGGCCCGACCAGTTCCAGGGAGCAGCGGCAGCAGAGAGGAGGTGAGCCCGGTATAAAAACCGGCGCGAAGACCAAGGCCCGACCAGTTCCAGGGAGCAGCGGCAGCAGAGAGGAGGCGAGCCCGGTATAAAAACCGGCGCGAAGACCGAGGCCCGACCAAATCAACAGCAGAGGAGAGAGGTAAAAAGTAATCAGAGTGTGACGCCACCAGGGAGCAGGTAAGTGATTGGTTGGTGAGTATTTCTCTTTTTTAAACTTAAACTCTGTAGTTTATAGTTACTAGGGTCTTTTCTGGTGTAACAGGGACTGTTGGTAGACTATACAAGTGCCTTAGAGATATTTTTAATTGGTGATAGTAAATTAATTTAAATTAAGTAAAGGGAAGGTCATGCCAGGTGAGAACAGCCCCGTGATATGCTCCTCTTGCTCTATGTGGGAGTTCAGGGACCCCGGTGCCCCTGATGACCACGTGTGCCAGAGATGCATCCATCTGCAGCTACTAGCAAACCGCATTGAGGCGCTGGAGCTGCGGGTGGATGGGTTGTTGAACATTCACGATGCTGAGAGGTTCGTGGATAACACGTTTAGTGAGTTGGTCACACCGCAGGGAAGGGCTGCACAGGAAGATAGGAAATGGGTGACCACCAGGAGGAGCAATAGAAGCAGGCAGGTAGTGCAGGAGACCCCTGTGACCATTCCCCTCTCAAACAGGTATGCCGCTTTGGATACTGTTGAGGGGGATGACTCACCAGGGGAAGGCAGCAGCAGCCAGCTTCCTGGCACTGGGGGTGCTCCTGCTGCCCAGGAAGGGGGGAAAAAGAGTGGGAGAGCAATAGTGGTAGGGGATTCTATAGTAAGGGGAACAGATAGGCGTTTCTGTGGCCGTAGACGTGAATCCAGGATGGTTTGTTGCCTCCCTGGTGCCAGGGTCAAGGATATCACTGAGCGGCTGCAGGGCATTCTGGAGGGGGAGGGCGAACAGCCAGAGGTCGTGGTCCACATTGGTACCAACGACATAGGTAAAAAGAGGGATGAGGTCCTGCAGCAAGAATTTAGGGAGATAGGTGAAGGATTAAAGAGCAGGACCTCAAAGGTTGTAATCTCTGGATTACTCCCGGTGCCACGTGCTAGTGAGTATAGGAATGGGAAGATAGAACAGATGAATGCGTGGCTAAAGGGATGGTGCAGGGGGGAGGGCTTTAGTTTCCTGGATCACTGGGTCTGCTTCTGGGAAAGGTGGGACTTGTACAAGTCGGACGGTTTACATCTGAACCAGAGGGGAACCAATATCCTTGCGGGGAGGTTTGCTAGCACTGCTGGGGGGGGTTTAAACTAACTTGGCAGGGGGATGGGGTACAGAGTGGAGCTATAGCAGGGGGTGATTTACAGCCAAATACAGAGAAAAAAACAAGGCAGAGCAAATATGTGAAGGCAAAAGGGAATATGGCAGGGCTGGAAGGCATTTATTTTAATGCAAGGAGTCTTGCAAATAAGGTGGATGAACTGAAGTTGTTGTTGAACACATGGGAGTACGATATTGTTGCTATCACGGAGACATGGTTGAGGGAGGGTCAGGACTGGCAGCTCAATATTCCGGGGTATAGAATCTTCAGGCGAGACAGAGGGGGGTGTAAAAGGGGAGGGGGTGTTGCAATATTAATTAAGGAGTCAATTACTGCTGTAAGGAGGGATGATATATTAGCGGGTTCCTCTAATGAGGCCATATGGGTAGAACTTAAAAACAAAAAGGGGGCAAGCACTTTGCTGGGAGTGTACTATAGGCCCCCAAACAGTCAGGGGGAGATAGAGGAACAGATATGCAGGCAAATCTCAGAAAAGTGCGAAAATAATAGGGTAATAATAGTGGGGGATTTCAACTTCCCCAATATTAATTGGGATAGTCAGAGTGTGAAAGGTTTAGAGGGTGCAGAATTCTTAAAGTGCATCCAGGAGAGCTTTTTGAGCCAACATGTAGAAAGTCCTACAAGAGAGGGGGCGATACTGGACCTAATTCTGGGGAATGTAGCCGGGCAAGTGGTGGAAGTGTCAGTAGGAGAGCATTTTGGCGACAGTGACCATAATTCGGTGAGATTTAAGGTGGTCATGGAAAAAGACAGAGACGGCCCGGAAATAAGGGTTCTAAATTGGGGGAAGGCCGATTTTAATATGATAAAGCAGGATCTGGCCAAAGTGGAATGGGAGCAGCTACTTATAGGAAAATCCACATCAAAACAGTGGGAGACTTTCAGAAGGGAAATAGAGAGAGTACAACGCCAACATATTCCTGTAAAGGTCAAGGGGGGGACCAACAAGCAAAGGGAACCTTGGATGACAAGGGATATACAAAAATGCATTAGAAATAAAAGGGGGGCTTTTGGCAGTTACAAAAGACTAAAGGCGGAAGAAGCCCTAGAGGAGTATAAAAAGTGCAGGGGCATACTTAAAAAAGAAATTAGGAGGGAGAGGATGGGCCATGAAATAACACTGGTGAGCAAAATAAAGGAAAATCCTAAGATGTTTTATAAGTATATTAAGGGCAAGAGGATAACCAGGGAAAGGGTAGGGCCCATTAGGGACCAAAGTGGCAATTTGTGTGTAGAGCCAGATGATGTAGGCAGGGTTTTAAATGAATTTTTTGCATCTGTGTTCACTATGGAGAGAGACGATGCAGACATAGGAATCGGGCAAGGGGACTGTGACATACTTGAACATATTAGCATCGAGAGGGAGGAGGTGCTAGCGGTTTTAGCAGGCCAAAAAGTGGATAAATCCCCAGGCCCAGACGAGATGTATCCCAGGCTGCTGTGGGAGGCAAAGGAGGAGATTGCAGGGGCTCTGACACAAATTTTCAGAACCTCTCTGGCCACAGGGGATGTACCAGAGGACTGGAGAACAGCTAATGTAGTACCATTATACAAGAAGGGTAGCAGGGATAAACCAGGGAATTACAGGCCAGTGAGCCTAACATCTCTGGTAGGGAAATTATTGGAAAAAATTCTGAGGGACAAAATTAGTCTCCACTTGGAGAGGCAAGGATTAATCGGGGATAGTCAGCATGGCTTTGTCAAGGATAAATCATGTCTGACAAATCTGATTGAATTTTTCGAGGGGGTGACTAGGGGGGTGGATGAGGGAAATGCTGTGGATGTGGTTTACATGGACTTCAGTAAAGCTTTTGACAAAGTCCCGCATAGGAGACTGGTCAAGAAGGTAAGAGCCCATGGGATCCAGGGTGCCTTGGCACGTTGGATCCTAAACTGGCTGAGTGGCAGGAGGCAGAGAGTGATGGTCGAAGGTTGCTTTTGTGACTGGAAGCCTGTGTCCAGTGGGGTACCTCAGGGATCGGTGCTGGGTCCCTTGTTGTTTGTGATCTACATAAATGATTTGGATGAGAATGTAAAAGGTATGATCAGTAAGTTCGCAGATGACACGAAAATTGGTGGGGTGGTAAATTGCGAGGGGGAAAGCCTCAGGCTACAGGACGATATAAACGGGTTGGTCAGATGGGCGGAAAAGTGGCAAATGGAATTTAACCCTGAAAAGTGCGAGGTGATGCATGTTGGACGGGCAAATAAGGCAAGGGAATACACAATGAGTGGTAGGACCCTAGGAAGTACAGAGGGTCAGAGGGACCTTGGTGTACATGTACATAGATCCCTGAAGGCAGCAGAACAGGTAGATAAGGTGGTTAAAAAGGCATATGGGATACTTGCCTTCATTAGCCGAGGCATAGAATATAAGAGCAGGGAGGTTATGATGGAGCTGTACAAAACGCTGGTGAGGCCACAGCTGGAGTACTGTGTGCAGTTCTGGTCGCCCCACTATAGGAAGGATGTGATTGCTTTGGAGAGGGTGCAGAGAAGATTCACCAGGATGTTACCTGGGATGGAGCGCCTCAGCTATGAAGAAAGACTAAACAGGCTGGGGTTGTTTTCCTTGGAGCAAAGAAGGCTGAGGGGGGACCTGATTGAGGTGTACAAAATGATGAGGGGCATAGATAGGGTAGATAAAGAGGAACTTTTCCCCTTAGTAGGGGGGTCAATAACAAGGGGGCATAGATTCAGGGTAAGGGGCAGGAGATTTAGAGGGGATTTGAGGAGGAACTTTTTCACCCAGAGGGTGGTTGGAATCTGGAACTCACTGCCTGAAAGGGTGGTAGAGGCAGGAACCCTCACAACATTCAAGAAGCATTTGGATGAGCACTTGAAATGCCATTGCATACAAGGCTATGGACCAAATGCTGGAAAATGGGATTAGACTGGACAGGGATGGATGGGTGGCGCAGACACGATGGGCCGAAGGGCCTCTTTCTGTGCTGTAAAACTCTATGACTCTATGATATAGAGACTGCAACATGGGCAGCGAATACAGTATGTTAGGTTGGAGGAAGTACGTGTAAAGTGCTGTCTCATACAAATTAAATGTTTGGGTCCCTGGATAGTGGTGTGGGAGGAGGTAAATGGGTTGGTGCTGCATCTACACTTGCATGGGAAGGTGCCAGGGGAAGGAACATAAGAAATAGGAGCAGGAGTGGGCCATTCAGCCCCTCGAGCCTGCTCCACCATTCAATAAGATCATCAACTCCACTTTTCTGCCTGTTCCCCATAACCCTCGACTCTCCTATAGTTCAAAAATCTGTCTATCTCAGCCTTGAATATATTCAATGACCCAGCCTCCACAGCTCTCTGTGGTAGAGAATTCCAAAGATTCACAACCCTCTGAGAAGAAATTCCTCCTCCTCTCCATTTTAAATGAGCGACCCCATATTCTGAAACTTTGTCCCCTAGTTCTAGATTCCCCTATGAGGGGAAACATCCTCTCAGCATCTACCCCATCAAGCTCCCTCAGAATCTTATGTTTCAATAAGATCACCTCTCATTCTTCTAAACTCTAATGGGTATAGGCCCAACCTGCTCAACCTTTCTTCATAAGACAACCCCTTCATCCCAGGAATCAACCGAGTGAACCTTCTCTGAACTGCCTCCAATGCAAATATATCCCTTTTTAATCAGGAGACCAAAACTGTATGCAGTACTCTAGGTGTGGTCTCACCAACGCCCTGTACAGTTGTAGCAAGACTTCCCTACTTTTATACTCCATCCTCCTTGCAATAAAGGCCAACATTCCATTTGCCTTCCTAATTACTTGCTGTACCTGCATGCTAACTTTTTGTGTTTCATGTATGAGGATACCCAGATCCCTCTGTACTGCAGCATTCTGTAGTCTCTCTCCATTTAAATAATATTTTGCTTTTTTATTCTTCTTACCAATGTGGATAACCTCACATTTTCCCACATTATACTCCATCTGCCAAATTCTTGCCCACTCACCTAACCTATCTATATCCTTTTGCAGACTCTTTGGCCGGTACCTTATCTGAAGAGGCACGTTGGGGGCAGGACTGCTGCCTTTCGGGTTCTAGTCCTGCGCCCAGTGACGTCCAATGCACAGACGCTATTTTGCGTTAATTGGCCTTGTTAAGCCCGCCCTCCGGGCTTGCTGGCCAATTATGAGAAAGCCGGTGTCAGATGACGGTTTTTGTAAAGGGGTCACCACCATTTCTTTTTGACAGATGATTTTTTTCAGTGTTTGACTGCATTGAGATGCTGCAAACCCTGACAATCACTGTACAAATGTGATCCATTGCACCAAGGCTCTCCGGTGACTCTCTCCTTAGGCTAAAACAGATGGCAGCTGCAGGTGAGGTTACAGAAGCGATCTGTCACTGGTGAGAGAGGTTCTCCCAATGAGGTGGCACTGCACAAACAGTTCAAAGCTTGTCACGTACAGAAAATTCTAAACACATTAAAAATGACTTTCCCAACATTGTCTTAACTCTGCAACTCACCAGTGTCCCACTGGATCCTTCACACCACTTCTGCAGCTATCATCTATACACAAACATTACAGTAGACCCACAGCACACCACACTTAGCCTGGCAGGGTTTCCTGACGTTGGGAAGCCTGCAGTAGAAGTTTCAAAATTGGAAAAAGCCTCTTAACTGCCTGTTAACAAGCAGTTAAGTGGCTATAATCCTCTTCCTGCCACTAGGAGTTGGGTCCCTGCACAAATCAGGGACCCTACTCCCGGGAAGATTGATTGGAGGTGGGCTGGAAACTAGTTCGGGACCCGCTGCCAATCTTTTTGATTTTGCCAGCAGTTCCGCCTCCAAACCCAACCCCTGAGCACCGGCAAAATCACCCCCTCTGTGTCCTTACAACTTGCTTTCCCACCTATCTTTGTATCGTCAGCAAATTTGGCTACAGTACACTCGTTCCCTTCATCCAATAGTTGAGACTCCAGCACTGATCCTTGTAGCACCCCACTAGTTACAGTTTGCCAACCTGAAAATTACCCATTTATCCCCACTCTGTTTTCTGTTAGTTAGCCAATGTAGTATCCTAATATATTACCCCCAACACCATGAGCTCTTATCTTGTGCAGTAACCTTTTATGTGGCACTTTATCGAATGCCTTTTGGAAATCCAAATATACTACATCTACTGGTTTCCCTTTATCCACCCTGCTCGTTACATCCTTAAAGAACTCTAATACATTTGTCAAACACCATTTCCCTTTCATAAAACCCTGTTGACTCTGCTTGATTGTATTATGATTTTCTAAATGTCCTCCTACTACTCCCTTAATAATGGATTCCAGCATTTTCCCAATGACAGATGTTAGGCTAACTGGCCTGTAGTTTCCTGCTTTTTGTCTCCCTCCTTTCTTGAATATGGGTGTTACATTTGCGGTTTTCCAATCCGCTGGGATCTTTCCAGAGTCGAGGGAATTTCAGAAGATTACAACCAATGCATCCATTATCTCTGCAGTCACTTCTTTTAAGACCCTAGGATGCAAGCCATCAGGTCCAGGGGACTTGTCAGCCTTTAGTTCCATTAATTTGCCTAGTACTTTGTCTCTAGTGATAGTGATTGTTTTAGGTTCCTCCCTCCCTTTTGCCCCTTGATTTTCCATTATTATTGGGATGCTTTTAGTGTCTTCTACTGTGAAGACAGATCCAAAATATTTGTTTAAAGTCGCCGCCATTTCCTTGTTCCCCCATTATTAATTCCCCAGTCTCATCCTCTAAGAGACCAATGTTTACTTTAACTACTCTCTTTTTATATAATTGTAGAAGCTCTTACTATCTGTTTTTATATGTCTTGCTAGTTTACTCTCATAATCTATTTTCTCCCTCTATTATTTTTTAGTCATCCTTTGCAAATTTAAACATTTTTCCCAATCTTCTGGCCTACCACTAATCTTAGTGTAATACCCACTGGAAATGTTATGTACGCTAAGTATGGTTATCAATCTTTAACTTAGACACTGTATTATCATCGTTATAAATCCCTGGGTTAAAGTTGCCCATGTGAAGGTATGGCAAGAACTTTTAAGGACACAATGTGACTAAGAGCAGACTTTCCATAATTCTGCACCAGTATCAACTGTTGCAGACAGTGAGGCTGCGGAGTCTCCAGGCAGAAACCCCAGGAGGAAGGGGTGGAGTCGGGGTTTTCGAGCGGGAAAAAGAAGCGACTGGAAAAAAAGGAGGGCAGGAGATCTGAAAAGAGGGCTCAGGAGGCAAATGGCTGCCGCATCCCGTCCCGGGTTTCCAAACTCGGCCGCCGCCCTTCGTATTAGTAGCTCTGCATCCAGAACTCAAAGTGGGATTCAGTGATCGTGAAGAGAATTCAACGAAGGGGTTTGGAGTCGTAAGTCTTGCAGACATTATACATACCATGAGCTCCAACTTAAGCACGCCAACGAAAGAGTGCACTCGAATTTGGACACAGGGACAGATTCTCCTTTGAATCCATATAAATGGAGAATGTATGTTTCTTATGTCTAGATTCATTCTAATGTATGCAAATGTCTAATTTAGGTCATTGACCCGTAATCTTCTTATACTGTCTGACGTTAAAACTATAAAGTAAGATAATTAGAATTAAGCCATTGTAGTAGAGATCTCCTTACTGGACTATAGAATACTGTCTACAACAGAGACCACATCTCACATATATCTAGAGAACCGTGAAGGGGTTACATTTTGGGGGCTCGTCCGGGATTGTGGTCTATTTATGTCAGTAAACTAACAGTATTGAATGCTCATTGCTAAGAGAGTGGTTTGTGGTTTCTACTGGGCTGTTTGAGCATAAAAGATGGATGTTATTGAGGTTGAAGCTTGGTGCAACCGGAAGCAGATAGCTACTACCCATGCCATTGTGCTGAATGGTGTTGCTAAAGATGACCCTGATGATGTCTTGCTAAGGGCTCTGAATTGTGTCAAAGCCTTTGGAAAGGTTAGGATAGTTGAGCGCTGCTTGGATACAGCTACCAAGAAGCAGTTTGTGTTGATCCAGACATCAGAGAACCTGAGAGGTCATGGTTTACCTGAGGCAGTTGGGCTTTCTGAAGAGGCTGGTCCCTGGCCAGTTCAGTTTGTCCCTATTACTACTAAGGAAGAAGAAGGGTTTCAGACCAAGTTGTTGTCATTCTTGAGACAAGAAGGAAAGACTGTTGCTGATGTCAAAGGTCTGATAGGTCCTTCGGCCCTGGATATGAACACTCAGTTGGTCAGTGCCATTAGTTCTCTGGTGGATAAATGCACCAATCTGCCCTTCGAGGCTCAGGGATACCGTAAGCTCCGTATGTTCTCAGGAGTGAGACCAACTCCCAGTGGGGAAGAGGAGTACGACGCCTGGGCTGAGCAGACCCTGTCTCTGCTAGAGGAATGGCAGTGCAGTGACAATGTGAAGAGGCAGAGAATAGTAGAAAGCCTTAAGGGTCCTGCTGCTGACATTGTAAGATTCTTAAAGGCGCAGAACACCTCTGCTACTTCCTTTGACTACATGCAGGCTCTAGAAACTGCCTTTGGAACTACTGAAACCATTTCAGATTTGATGGTCAGATTTAGAAGCACATTCCAGTGTGAGGGAGAGAAGCTGTCCAGTTATCTGCTGAGAATAGAAAAACTGCTGCATTGTATGTTACGGAAAAGAGGGATTGAGTTGCCTGAAATGAATCGGTTCCGCATTGAAGAGGTTGTGCGAGGTGCATTGCTCGAAGACGTGACTGCTCTTCGCATACGCATGACCCATAAGTTGCGAGATCCACCTACCTTCACTGAGCTGCTAAGGGAATAAATATCAGGGCATAAGGGAGAATTTCTACCCAAAATTCACAAAAATATGCCCGGAATTCAGAAATTTGAATGACGACCAAAAACTCCCATACCTACTAGGGGAAGAGAGAAATTGCATAACACTAGCGGCACACTATGTTACAGCTTGCCATAAACAGAGGGACAACCAGTAAATATAAGAAGAGAATATATAAATTATATGAAAGTATATATTTATACACTCAGGGATATATCTGTTTATACACTGTATGGATAGATCCGTATTTTTGTGAACAAACATGAATGTTTTCTGATGCTTTGGCAACATAAGATGTAACTTGTCATGCCAATAAAGCGATTTGAATTTGAATTTGAATATGCTTCAGGCCCGGAATGTAGCAAAGAGTGCTGTGATGTCCAAGCTTGTGACTCCTGTTACAGTTCCTACTACTAAGGGTGATGTCAACCCTGAGATGGAACAGCTGAAGAAGGAAATAAATGTCATGAGAACATAAGAACATAAGAACATAAGAAATAGGAGCAGGAGTAGGCCAATCGGCCCCTCGAGCCTGCTCCGCCATTCAATAAGATCATGGCTGATCTGATCCTAACCGCCAATCCACTCATAGAGTCATAGAGTCATAGAGTAATACAGCACGGATAGAGGCCCTTCGGCCCATCGTGTCCATGCCGGCCATCAAGCCCTGTCTAATCTAATCCCATATTCCAGCATTTGGCCCGTAGCCACTATCACAGAACCATCTCTTGAATCTAACAGAATTAGACACACGAAATAGGAGCAGGATCAGGCTACACGGCCCCTGGGCCCACTCCGCTACCCACAGGGCCATGACCGATCCGAACCTAGACTCATGTCCAAATTCCTGCCCGCTCCCCGTAACCCTTAATTCCCTTTACTTCTAGGAAACTCTCTATTTCTGTTTTAAATTTATGTAATGATGTAGCTTCTACAGCTTTTTGGGGCAGCATATTCCATGGACCTACCACCCTCTGAGTGAAGTAGTTCCTCCTCATCTCAGTTTTGAAAGAGCAGCCCCTTATTCTAAGACTATGCCCCCTAGTTCTAGTTTCACCCATCATCGGGAACATCTTCCCCGCATCCACCCGATCCGACCCCTTCACAATCTTATATGTTTCAATAAGATCGCCTCTCATTCTTCTGAACTCCAATGAGTAGAGTCCCAATCTACTCAACCTCTCCTCATATGTCCATCCCCTCATCCCCGAGATTAACCGAGTGAACCTTCTTTGTACTGACTCGAGAGCAAGTATGTCTTTTCTTAAGTATGGACACCAAAACTGTATGCAGTATTCCAGGTGCGGTCTCACCAATACCTTGTACAACTGAAGCAATACCTCCCTATTTTTATATTCTATCCCCCTAGCAATGAAAGCCAACATTCCATTGGCCTTCTTAATCACTTGCTGCACCTGCATACTAACCTTTTGAGTTTCGTGCACCAGGGCCCCCAGATCCCTTTGTACTTCAGTACTTTCCAGTTTCTTGCCATTAAGATAATAACTTGCTCTACGATTTTTCCTGCCAAAGTGCATAACCTCACACTTTCCAGTATTGTATTCCATCTGCCAAAACTTACTTAGCCTGTCGATGTCCCCTTGCAGGTTTTTTATGTCCTCCTCACTCACTACTTTCCCTCCCATCTTAGTATCATCTGCAAACTTTGATATGTTACACTCGGTCCCCTCCTCCAAATCGTTAATATAGATTGTAAAGAGTTGGGGACCCAGCACTGACCCCTGCGGAACACCACTAGTTACTGATTGCCAGTCTGAGAATGAACCATTTATCCCAACTCTCTGCCTTCTGTTAGATAGCCAATCCTCTATCCATGCCAGAATATTACCCCCAATCCTGTGATTTTTTATCTTAAGCAATAATCTTTTGTGTGGCACCTTGTCAAATGCCTTTTGGAAGTCTAAATACACTACGTCCACTGGTTCCCCTTTATCCACCCTATACGTTACTTCCTCAAAGAACTCCAGCAAATTTGTCAAACATGACTTCCCCTTCATAAAACCATGCTGACTTTGTCCTATTAAATTATGATTATCCAAATGTCCTGTTACTGTCTCCTTAATAATGGACTCCAAAATTTTACCTACCACAGATGTTAGGCTAACCGGTCTATAGTTTCCAGCCTTCTGTCTACTGCCCTTTTTAAATAGCCGAGATGGCATATTTTCGGTCTAAGCCCAACACAGAAAGGGATGACGCACGGGTGCAAAAGGTTGAACACCCTGCGAAGTCTAACAGCAAAATGAATGATTCCTCTAAAGGATATCCCCATGAAGGAGATAGACCTGGAGTCTTTTGTTATAACTGTGGAAAGGATGGACATTTCAAGCGAGAATGTAGAGGTGAGGAAAATCTTAAAAAAGTAAATGACCGTCTCATAAAACTTACCAAGAAGTCGGGAAACTACAAAGGGGCACAGTAACGGAACGGCCTGCTGTCCCTGTAGTTAAGACACGTTCCGCTAAGTGCAATAATAGATGAGGGGATATGAAAGACATCATACCTGAAGGTTTAGTAGGGCTGAGTTCTGCTGTATCAATACAGATTGAAGGCATTTATACTAAAGCTATCCTCGACACGGGTTCTCAGGTTACCATACTGTACAGATCCTTCTATGACCGATACCTGACGCATTTGCCGTTAACCCCAATCAGTCTTCTGCAGATCTGGGGCCTTAGTCCTGCTGATTACCCGTATGATGGCTAGTTGTCGCTGAGGTTGGAGTTCTTGGAAGCTGATGTAGGGACCACTGAGACCATTGATGCACTTGTGTTGGTTTGCCCTGACCCCATGGTGAAAGGTGAGGCTTCCATACTGGTTGGCAGTAATACACCCATAGTGAGACGACTCCTGACAAGCTGCAAAGAGCAGGGAGGTGAAAACTTCTTGAGCACCAGACACATTCACCCTGTTTTCAAAAAGGCTTTTGAGAAACTGCCTGAACTTTCTTCCGACGTAGATGATAGCAAAAGAGGAACTGTGTGGTACGTTCGAGCCAAACCTATCACCCTGCGTCCTGGAGGAGTGGCTAGAATCCCTGGGATACCAAAATTCCCTGGAACGCCAGGTACCGAAGCCATTCTGATAGAGTCACCTGATGATCCTGCAGAAGAGTCACGGTTTCCAAATGAGCTTCTGGTGAGACCAGAGTTGCAGACCCCGACAGCTGTGCTGTCAAGGAGAGTTACAGTGACCATGAGGAATATGTCAGGCAAAGGAATCACATTGAGGAAAGGAATGCCGATTGCGCATCTGTTTCCTGTAAATGTACTGTCGTCACATGTGAAGGAAGAGTCCAAAGTTAACTCAACCGGAGATCTGACACCCTCCTCCTTCAACTTTGGCGATTCATTCGTTCCTAAAGAATGGAAGGACCGATTAGTCAGGAAGATGATGGAGCGGAGAGGAGTTTTCTCTACTCATGAGTTTGATGTTGGTTGTAGTAAGAGTACTCGCCATTCTATCAGAATTACCGAGGATAAACCCTTTTGGGAGCGGTCTCGACGGCTGGCACCAGCTGACATCGAAGCAGTGAGACAGCACCTGTCACAGTTAAAAGAAGCTGAGATCATTACCGAGTCCAGGAGTCCTTATGCATCTCCTATAGTGGTGGTGAGGAAAAAGAACGGAAAGATTTGGATGTGTGTGGACTTTAGGACACTTAACAGACGTACTATTCCCGACCAATACACCGTTCCAAGAATTGAGGATGCACTGGCTTGTCTTAATGGAAGCAAGTGGTTCAGTGTGTTGGATCTCAGAAGTGGATACTACCAAATACCGATGAGTGAATCAGACAAAGAAAAGACAGCCTTTATATGTCCAGTTGGGTTCTACCAATTTGAAAGGATGCCACAGGGAGTTTCAGGCGCTCCAGCAACTTTTCAAAGAATAATGGAACAAACAGTTGGGGACATGAACTTGCTCGAAGTATTGGTGTACTTGGACGATATCATTGTGTTTGGGGCAACCCTTGAAGAACACGAAGCTCGGTTGCTGAAAGTGCTTGGTCGCCTGGAGGATGAAGGTCTCAAGCTATCATTGGACAAGTGTCAGTTTTGCCAAACATCCGTGTCCTATGTGGGGCATATTGTATCACAGGATGGAGTAGCCACAGATCCATCCAAGATCGAAGCTGTTAACACATGGCCCAAACCGAACACAGTGACTGCCTTGCGGTCATTTCTTGGGTTCTGCGGATATTACAGGCGCTTTGTGCAGGATTACTCCAAAGTGGACCATCCTCTGAATCAGCTGCTGGCTGGTTACCTCCCACCAGCCAAGAGGAAGAAAAAGGCTAAAGGTAAAGAGAACAAGGACTACTTCAAACCCTCTGAGCCTTTTGGTGTTAGATGGGATGAGAAATGCGAAGAGGCCTTCCACACCTTAAAGCAAAGTCTTACTCAAGCCCCCGTGTTGGCTTTTGCAAACCCACAGCTGCCATATGTGCTACACGTGGATGCCAGTCAAGAAGGGTTGGGTGGTGTGTTGTATCAGGACCAAGGAGCAGGGCTGAGACCCGTAGCGTTCATCAGTCGCAGTCTTACGCCATCAGAGCGTAACTACCCAGCTCATAAGCTAGAATTCTTGGCGTTGAAGTGGGGGGGGTGGTGGATAAGCTGCAGGATTATCTGTATGGAGCGAAGTTTGAAGTGAGGACAGACAATAATCCATTAACCTATGTGTTGACTTCGGCAAAACTTGATGCCACCGGCCACCGCTGGCTTGCTGCATTGGGAGCGTCAATGCATGCTGTTCCCCAGGCATTTTGCAACCTTTCCAGTTTGGATGTACAAAACTTACCCATGTTGTGTTCATCTGAAATATCCAAAGCACAACAGGAGGATCCCTGTATTCATGAGGTGTTTTCAGCTCTCCGTCTGGGTGATATTACACAGATCGACAAATCAAAACATCCTGACTGTCGTCTGCTCCTAAGAGAATGGGACCACTTGGAAATTAAAGAGGGAGTGTTGTGTAGAATCACTCACCCACCCACTAAACCATGTCATTCACAGTTGGTCGTGCCTGAAAAGTACAGGGAAATAGTGATGAAGTCTTTGCATGATGATGCAGGTCACCTGGGAGTAGATAAGACCTATGGGTTGGTCAAGGACAGATTCTATTGGCCGCGTATGAAGTCTGCGGTTGAGGAGTTCTGCAAGTCCTGTGCACGTTGTGTCCAGAGAAAGACTTTACCTAAAAGAGTTGCTCCTCTGTTTCACATGCAAAGTGATGGACCTCTAGACCTTGTCTGTATGGATTTTCTGTCCATCGAACCCGATTCCAGCAATACCGCAAATGTCTTGGTCATTACAGATCATTATACTCGCTACGCCCAAGCTTTTCCCACAAAGGATCAGAAAGCATCCACCGTTGCCAAAGTGTTGTGGGAGAAATACTTCATCCACTATGGACTGCCAAAGCGAATACACAGTGATCAAGGTAGAGACTTTGAAAGTAGACTTATACATGAGTTGTTGTCCATGCTCAGGATTGAGAAGTCAAGAACAACTCCATACCATCCTCAGGGAGATCCTCAACCTGAGCGGTTTAACCGTACTTTGTTAGACATGCTTGGAACGCTGGATTCAAAGCGAAAGAACAAGTGGAGTCGGCACATTGGACATCTTGTTCATTCTTATAATTGTACCCGAAATGACGCTACTGGTTTTTCACCGTACTACCTCATGTTTGGACGTGAAGCGAGGATGCCGGTGGATTTGTGTTTCGGAGTATCCAGTGATGGCACATCACAGAGAACTTACCTCAAGTATGTATCTGACATGAGAAAGGAATTGCAAGCTGCTTATGAACTTGCTGAGTCTGTTTCTGCCAAACAGAATAAAGGAAATAAGCAGAGGTATGACCAGAAGATCCGTTTTTCCCAACTCATGCCTGGTGACCGAGTTCTCATACGGAACCTAGGACTTCAAGGGAAACATAAGTTAGCAGACCGCTGGGCTTCTACACCTTACATTGTTGAAAGTCAAATGTCACAACTACCTGTGTTTCGGCTAAAACCTGCAGGTGGGAATGGACCCATAAAAATACTGCACCGGAATCATATCCTGCCATTGGGACAGCAAGTGCGTCTGGATCCGCCAGCGGATAATGAGCCAACACCTAGTAGGAGAACCCTGCAGAGAAGAAGAAGGAAAAAAACAAGAAACCAGGAAAACTTTGTTCCAGAAGACAGAAAACCCATGACACAGTGTGTGGATCATGAGGAACCTGATGAGTCGGAAGATGAAGAATGGGATCTATGGTACGACCTCCCAGAAAGACACATAAGACAGAATCTGGATGAATTGTCTGAACCATTTAGCTCAGACTTGGACATGGTCTGGGAAGAACCAAATGCTTCCGAGAAGGAGATAAAAGAGACTGAAAGGCATGATAACAAAGGAACCAACGCCTCCAACGTAGTTGAAGGAACTGAAGACCGGGTATCCGAAATAAGGAGCTCACAGCGAGTTAAGAAGGTTCCTGAAAGATTGACATACAGTACACTAGGAGTGCCAAGTGTAATGATAGCCCCTACGGTTCGATATGTTACCTCCCTTTTGTTAAGTCTGTGTGTTCTAGTTGTAATTACTAACACAGACTACAAGATTAAAGTTCAACAGGTCTCTACTGGTTGGAGGTCAGGACTATACTAAATACAATATTACTACACAGTGCTTATATACCGGTGGTCACCACCGGTATTACGTATACAGCAGCCAGAGAAAGTAGTACATCTCTTAAGGTGGAACAGGCTTAAGTTCTCTTAAGGTGGAACAGGTTACATACACCACAATCCTCCCTTTTTAGCTTAACAGTCATATCCCCATTTAACATAACATAATAACATATATAACTTCAGGTATAAACAGTTCAAAGGTTCAGTCTCTCAGGAGGCCTTCTGATTCGGTTTGGATAACGCCTTTCAGTGGTCTCTGATTCCTGTTGCTGAGGTGACTCCTCTAGTTGGTCTCCCATGCATTGGGGGTTATCATCATCAGGTACATTCCCTGCCGAGGTAGATGCTTCAGGTTCATTAACGTCTTCCACAGTTGTCTCTGTCGCAACCATGGGTTCGACCCTTGCTCTCGATTCTACCAGTTGATCCGCATGACGCCTTATCACATTGTTACCAATATCTACTGTGTACATCAGAGGTCCTTGTCTGGCCCGAATTGTTCCGGACTGCCATTTTTCGTTTCCATAGCCCCTTGCCAACACTGGTTGTCCTACGTCGAAACTTCGAGTGGTCTTGTTATTAATATGCCGGAACTGTTTGTTTTCCACTTCCCTCCGCACATTTGGTTTAACAAGTCCAACCTGGACCGCAACCTCCTGTTATAAAACATCATGGCAGGACTTTGGTTACTCACTGCATGAGCGGCGTTTCGATATGCCATTAGGAAATTGTCCACCTTGTGCTGTAGCGGAATCTGATCATCGTTCATGGCCTTTATTGCCTTTTTGAATGTTTGGACAAATCTCTCGGCCAACCTGTTTGTCGCCGGATGATATGGGGCAGAGGTATAATGTTTCACCCCATTCTTCTTTAAGAATTTTTGGAATTCTTCCGACACGAACTGTGGTCCGTTGTCCGAACAGATCTGTTCTGGCAATCCGTTCCTTGCGAATATTGTTCTTAACACCGCAATTGTCTTTTCTGAAGTAGTGGTATTCATCTTGATCACTTCTGGCCATTTGGAATGTGCGTCCACCGCAATTAGGAACATGGAGTCCATGAATGGACCAGCAAAGTCAATATGAACGCGTTGCCATGGGGCTGAAGGCCATTCCCATGGGTGTAGCGGTGCGATCGGAGGTGCATTTTACACTTTTTGGCACCCAGCGCAGCTTTTCGTCAACTCCTCTATCTGTTGGTCAATACCCGGCCACCATACATAAGCCCTAGCAAGACTTTTCATCTTAACTCCCCCCAAATGACCTTCATGCAGTTCTTTTAGAACTCTTTCCCTTAACTTGGGAGGAATAATCACTCTTGTCCCATACATCAAAGTACCATGGCAGACGGACAGCTGGTCTCGCCTTGCCGAGAATGCCGGTAACAGAGGATCACAACGTGTTGGCCATCCTTTCACTGTCACCTCGTAGACTCTGGACAGTGTCGGGTCGTTCCTGGTTTCTCTTTCAATACTTGCATTGGTGACTGGTAAACACTCGATGGTCGAATGAAATAACTCAACAGGGTCAACTTTTGTCGTTTCTTCTTCTTCAGGTAGTGGCAGGCGCGACAGCCCATCAGCATTGCCATGCTGCTTCGTACCTTTGAATTCTATTTGATATTGATGTGCCCCTAGGAAAAGGGACCATCTCTGGAGACGCTGTGCTGTCATCACTGAAACACCCTTCTTAGGGTTAAAAATGGATACCAACGGCTGATGGTCTGTCAGAAGTGTGAATTTTTGGCCCTGCAGGTAATGATTAAACTTCTTCACTCCCCATACAAGGCTGAGAGCCTCCCTATCGATCTGCGCATAGTTGCGCTCAGCGGAGGTCAATGATCTGGATGCAAACGCGACTGGCCTTTCCGTGCCATTTGGCAACTTGTGTGAGAGTACTGCCCCAATACCATATGGAGAAGCATCACAAGCCAACCGAATAGGCAGTGTCGGGTTGAAGTGAGCCAACACTTCCTCTGAGGTGATCAATTCTTTGCTTTTGCGAAATGCCTTCTTACAGTTTTCGCTCCATTCCCATGGCACCCCCTTCTGTAAAAGAACATTTAGCGGGTGCAGTACCGTGGATAGATTTGGTAGAAATTTATGGTAATAGTTAATCAATCCTAGAAACGACCTCAACTGAGAGACATTATCCGGAGCGGGAGCCTTTACAACTGCCTCTATCTTGTCAGGAGACTTATGAAGCCCCTCCCGGTCAATGACATGACCACAGTACGAGATCCGCTTCTGGAAGAACTCACATTTCTGCCGATTAACTCTAAGTCCATACTCTTTCAGTCTGTTGAGCATCAGTTCCAAGTTTGCGAGGTGTTCTTCATCACCATCACCTGTAATCAGAATATCGTCCAGGTAACATTGTGTGCCTGGAATTCCCTGTAATACCTGCTCCATGGCCCTCTGCCAAATTGCTGGAGCCGATGCCACTCCAAAAACCAGCCTATTGTACCGATACAAACCTCGATGCGTGTTGATCGTGAGGTATTGGCGTGACTCTTCTTCAACCTCCATCTGCAAGTACGCCTGCGCCAGGTCTATCTTGATGAAGTGTTTCCCGCCAGAAATGAAGCAAAAATATCCTCAATCCGCGGAAGCGGATACTGCACCGTGTGAAGCACCGGATTAACGGTGATTTTGAAATCTCCACAGATGCGAACCTTCCCTGGTTCTCCTGGCTTGTTGCTCGAAGGACGTTTCATAACGGGAACAATGGGCGTAGCCCACTCACTCCAATCTACCTTAGACAGTACACCTGAACATTCTAGCGCTTCCAGTTCCGCTTCTACAGTAGGTCGTATTGCATAGGGTACCGGTCTGGTTTTAAAAAATTTTGGGTGTGCATGTTCATCAATCTTGATGTTTGCCGTAATTCCTCTCAGTGTTCCCAGTCCCTGCTGGAACACCTCTTTAGCATCATCCAATATTTTGGACAATCGTTTAGGTTTGACATCTGTTTCCCCGGAATCTACCGTTAGTGCCTTCAAGGAGTGCCAGTCCATATTCATTTTCCGAATCCACTCCCATCCCAGTAGTGGTGGACCTCCTTCAGGTAGCACATATAAGTCCATTACTTGGCTTTCTTCGCCCTTGTGGACCACTTTTACCTCTATCTTTCCGATGGGGTACACTCTTTGCCCCGTGTATGTTTTCAATATAATCTCCGTATCCCGTAGGGGAATATGTTGGAATAACCTTTTGTAATCTTTCTTATTCATGACCGTCAATGCCGATCCAGTGTCCAATTCCATCTTTACTTGGACTCCTGCTATCTGAAGGGTGACCCAAATTGTCTGGAGATCTGCATCCTTACCAACGTTGTGTACTCTTAAGCTACCCAGTTCATTACTGCTAGCGTCTGAATCTGACTTCTGTTCGGTCGAACTGTTCTTTGTCACCTTGTGTACCTTTATGTATTTTCCTTGCGGTGACTTTTTGTTGCTGGTCTTCTTTCCTGACCGGCATACTTTAGCTATGTGGCAAAGCCTGCCACACGTTCTGCATTCTTGGTTTTTAAACCAACACTGGTTCTGATCGTGCATTGTCTTTCCACAATGATAACATTTTACAGTACTCAAACCCAATTTATTTGGACTGAGTTCCGGTGACCGTAGCTGCATTACTGCCGTGCCTCTTGCTGCGGCTTCGTGTGCTGCTGCCATAGTGACCGCTTTCTCAAGCGTCAGCTCATTCTCCTCGAGCAGTCGCTTTTGTGTGTCTTCTTTTAATAAACCACACGCAAATTTATCTCGTAGCGCCTCTGTCAGTCTCGTTCCAAACTGACAGTACTTTGCTAGCTTACGCAATTCCATTAAATATTCAGCATTGCTTTCATCCTTCAGCTGCCTTCTGCTGTAAAATTTAAATCGTTCCGCTAGCATCAGCGGCGTGGGGTTTAGATGATTTTTCAGGACAGTAACAATCTCCTCGAACGTCTTATCCGCCGGCTCATCTGGTGATAAAAGGTGTTTCAATTGCCCGTATGTCTTTGCACCCATTAAGTTTAATAATGTTAGTGCTTTCTCTTCATCTGGGATTTTATTTGCTTTACAATAATTTTGTATGCGTTCTACATACATGGCCCAATCTTCGATGTCGCTATCAAAGGTATTAATGTTCCCATGTTTAGGCATCGTTGCAATTTAATTTATTTTAATTTTTATCCAAGATGGCGGCTTCCCGCTCTTGTCTTCGTCCTCCGCCTACAAAATGGCGGTTTTCCCGCGCTTGGCGGTCTTCACCCGTCCCCCGACGCTGTCTCCGCTTCACCGCGGCTCTCGCGCCTTCAGTTGCCCCAGACGCTGCGCCTTTTTAGCCTGAATGCGGCCCGGCCCTTATCACCAGCCGCGATCGATGTCCCCGCGCTGCGCCTTTCGGCCCGAATGCGGCCCGGCCCTTATCTCCGGTCGCGATCGATCTCACCGCCCTTATTCCTCCGTCTTCCCTCCCCGTCTGTACAGCCAACGCGGCCGACTTTCTGGTCGCGTCGCTGCCCGGCTTACCCATCACCGAGGTAGAAAGAAGATAGCTGACAGCCGCTGATGGAGGCTTCGAGTTCAGGATGTCTTCTGCACTCTGGTTTCTCGATGTCTGCCACGCGACGTGTCTTCCAGCAGGGTGATGAGGGTGGAAGCCTCTCTTCGACGTCCGTTCTGTGGACGAAGCCACCGTGGATATAAACTGCCGCAGGGTAAGAATCGGACTCGTCGCCACTGTTAAGTCTGTGTGTTCTAGTTGTAATTACTAACACAGACTACAAGATTAAAGTTCAACAGGTCTTTACTGGTTGGAGGTCAGGACTATACTAAATACAATATTACTACACAGTGCTTATATACCGGTGGTCACCACCGGTATTACGTATACAGCAGCCAGAGAAAGTAGTACATCTCTTAAGGTGGAACAGGCTTAAGTTCTCTTAAGGTGGAACAGGTTACATACACCACACCTTTATACATGGTTGGGAAGCATGCAACCCCTTATGTGTAAAGTTCATTAGTCATAGGGACATGCCTATATTTGGTAGGGGGGGGAGTGTAATACCCACTGGAAATGTTATGTACGCTAAGTATGGTTATCAATCTTTAACTTAGACACTGTATTATCATCGTTATAAATCCCTGGGTTAAAGTTGCCCATGTGAAGGTACGGCAAGAACTTTTAAGGACACAATGTGACTAAGAGCAGACTTTCCATAATTCTGCACCGGTATCAACTGTTGCAGACAGTGAGGCTGCGGAGTCTCCAGGCAGAAACCCCAGGAGGAAGGGGTGGAGTCGGGGTTTTCGAGCGGGAAAAAGGAGCGACTGGAAAAAAAGGAGGGCAGGAGCTCTGAAAAGAGGGCTCAGGAGGCAAATGGCTGCCGCATCCCGTCCCGGGTTTCCAAACTCAGCTGCCGCCCTTCATATTAGTAGCTCTGCATCCAGAACTCAAAGTGGGATTCAGTGATCGTGAAGAGAATTCAACGAAGGGGTTCGGAGTCGTAAGTCTTGCAGGCATTATACATACCATGAGCTCCAACTTAAGCACGCCAACGAAAGAGTGCACTCGAATTTGGACACAGGGACAGATTCTCCTTTGAATCCATATAAATGGAGAATGTATGTTTCTTACGTCTAGATTCATTCTAATGTATGCAAATGTCTAACTTAGGTCATTGACCCGTAATCTTCTTATACTGTCTGACGTTAAAACTATAAAGTAAGATAATTAGAATTAAGCCATTGTAGTAGTGATCTCCTTACTGGACTATAGAATACTGTCTACAACAGAGACCACATCTCACATATATCTAGAGGACCGTGAAGGGGTTACATTCGCAACATTGTATGCCTTTTCTTTCAATTTGCTACCCTCCTTAACTTCCTTAGTTAGCCACGGATGGTTCATCCTTCTCATAGAGACTTTCTTTCTCACTGGAAAATATCTTTGTTGAGAGTTATGAAATATCTCCTTAAAAGTCTGTCACCGCTTAGCTACCGTCTTACCTTTTAACCTATTTTCCCAGTCCACTTTAGCCAACTTTGTCTTCATACCCTTGTAATTGCCTTTATTTAAGTTTAAGACACTATTTTCAGACCCAAGTTTCTCACCCTCAAACTGAATGTGAAATTCTATCATGTTATGATCACTCCTCCCAAGAGGATCCTTTACTATGAGTTCATTAATTAATCTTGTCTCATAAGAACATAAGAACATAAGAAATAGCAGCAGGAGTAGGCCAATCGGCCCCACAAGCCTACTCCACCATTCAATAAGATCATGGCTGATCTGATCCTAACCTCAAATCTATTATCACTCTACATCCCACCCAAACCCATGTGATCGCCTGGGAGAGGCGAAAAACCAGATAAAAAACCCAATAGCCAATTTGGGAGAAAAAATCTGGGAAATTCCTCTCCGACCCCTCTAGGTGATCGAAACTTGTCCAGGAGATCACTCTGTCCCTATATTTTCTACAGTACTTACCTTCTGTAAAAGGTGATCTCCACCCCAGCCAGGAACAGGAATAGAACCATCTCCTGAAATCTAACACATAATTGGAACACAAGAAGTAGGAGCAAAACCAGGCTACACGGCCCCTGGGCCCGCTCCGCTACCCACAGGGCCATGACCGTTCCGAACCTAGACTCATGTCCAATTTCCTGCTGGCTCCCCGTAACCCCTAATTCCCTTTACTTCTAAGAAACTGTCTATTTCTGTTTTAAATTTATTTAATGATGTAGCTTCCACAGCTTTCTGGGGCAGCAAATTCCACAGACCTACTACCCTCTGAGTGAAGAAGTTTCTCCTCATCTCAGTTTTGAAAGAGCAGCCCCTTATTCTAAGATTATGCCCCCTAGTTCTAGTTTCACCCATCATTGGGAACATCCTCATCGCATCCACCCGATCAAGCCCCTGCACAATCTTATATGTTTCAATAAGATCGCCTCTCATTCTTCTGAACTCCAATGTGAACCTCTCCTCATATGTCCACCCCCTCATCCCCGGGATTAACCGAGTGAACCTTCTTTGTACTGACTCAAGAGCAAGTATGTCTTTTCTTAAGTATGGACACCAAAACTGTATGCAGTATTCCAGGTGTGGTCTCACCAATACCTTGTACAACTGCAACAATACCTCCCTGTTTTTATATTCTATCCCCCTAGCAATAAAAGCCAACATTCCATTGGCCTTCTTGATCACTTGCTGCACCTGCATACTAACTTTTTGAGTTCCATGCACCAGGACCCCCAGTTCCCTTTGTACTACAGTACTTTCCAGTTTCTTGCCATTAAGATAATAACTTGCTCTATGATTTTTCCTGCCAAAGTGCATAACCTCACACTTTCCAGTATTGTATTCCATCTGCCAAATCTCTGCCAACTTACTTAGCCTGTCTATGTTGCTTTGCAGGTTTTTTATGTCCTCCTCACTCACTACTTTCCTTCCCATCTTTGTATCATCTGCAAACTTTGATATGTTACACTCGGTCCCCTCCTCCAAATCGTTAATATAGATTGTAAAGAGTTGGGGACCTAGCACTGACCCCTGCGGAACACCACTAGTTACTGATTGCCAGTCTGAGAACGAACCATTTATCCCAACTCTCTGCTTTCTGTTAGATAGCCAATCCTCCACCCATGCCAGAATATTACCCCCAATCCCGTGATTTTTTATCTTGAGCAATAATCTTTTGTGTGGCACCTTGTCAAATGCATTTTGGAAGTCTAAATACACTACGTCCACTGGTTCCCCTTTATCCACCCTGTATGTTACTTCCTCAAAGAACTCAAGCAAATTTGTCAAACATGACTTCCCCTTCATAAAACCATGCTGACTTTGTCCTATTAAATTATGTTTATCCAAATGTCCCGTTACTGTCTCCTTAATAATGGACTCTAAAATTTTACCAACCACAGATGTTAGGCTAACAGGTCTATAGTTTCCAGCCTTCTGCCTACTACCCTTTTTAAATAAGGGTGTTACATTAGCAGTTTTCCAATCTGCCGGGACCTTTGCTGAGTCCAGGGAGTTTTGGAAAATTATTACCAATGCATCCACAATCCCGACCGCCACTTCCCTCAAGACCATAGGATGTAAGCCATCAGGTCCAGGGGATTTATCCGCCTTGAGTCCCATTATTTTACCAAGTACCACTTCCTTAGTGATTTTAATCATATTTAGTTCCTCCCCCCGCTAGAGCCCCCTGTTTGTCCAGTGTTGGGATATTCTTAGTGTCCTCTACTGTAAAGACTGATACAAAATAATTGTTCAGCGTTCTTGCCATCTCCATGTTTCCCACCATTAATTTCCCGGTCTCATCCTCTAAGTGACCAACATTTACTTTAGCCACCCTTTTTCTTTTTATATAACTATAGAAACTTTTGCTATCTGTTTTTATATTTTTTGCTAATTTACTTTCATAATCTATCTTCCCTTTCTTAATCAATCTTTTAGTTATTTTTTGCTGTCTTTTAAAGACTTCCCAATCTTCTATCCTCCCACTAGATTTGGCTACCTTATATGCCCTTGTTTTTAGTCAGATACTATCCTTAATTACTTTACTTAGCCACGGATGGCTATCTTTTCTTTTACACCCTTTTTTCCTCCTTAAATGTACACCACTGATCATGTACCGTCTTACCCTTTAATCTATTTTCCCAGTTGACTCTAATCAATTCCGCTCTCATACCTTCATAGTCTCCTTTATTCAAGCTCAGCACGCTTGTTTGAGATCCAACCTTCTCACCCTCTAATTGAATATGGAATTCAACCATGTTATGGTCACTCATTCCAAGGGGATCCTTTACTAGGACATTTTTAATTAATGCTGTCTCATTACACAGGACCAAATCTAAGGTTGCTTGCCCCCTGGTTGGTTCAGTTACATACTGCTCAAGAAACCCATCCCTAATACACTCAATGAACTCATCCTCAAGGCTGCCCTGCCCAATTTGATTTGTCCAATTAATATGATAGTTAAAATCCCCCATAATTATAGCTGTTCCCTTATTACAAGCCTCAACTATTTCCTGATTAATACTCCGTCCAACAGAATTGCAACTGTTCAGAGGCCTATAGACTACGCCCACTAGTGTTTTCTTCCCCTTATTATTCCTTATCTCCACCCAAACTGTTTCACTATCCTGATCCTTTGACCCAATATCATTTCTCTGTATTAGTGATTCCTTCCTTTATTAACATAGCCACCCCACCTCCCCTTCCTTCCTGCCTGTCCTTCCTGATTGTTAAATAACCTGGTATATTTAATTCCCAGTCATGGTCACCCTGCAGACATGTTTCTGTAATGGCCACAAGATCATACCCATATGTAGTTATTTGTGCTGTTAACTCGTCCATTTTGTTACGAATGCTACGTGCATTCAGATAAAGAACTTTCAAATATGTTTTGTGACACTTAGTTCCTGATTTTTCCCTTTTTACTACTTTACCTTTTACTCCATACCTTCTGTCCTTTCCTGACACGCTCTTTTTTTAATTCCCCCACTGCTACCTAAGTCTATGACCTTCTCCGTAGTCATTTTTATTATTTGCTCTCTAGAAACCTCCCCCCCACTAATTAGTTTAAAGCCCTCTCTACAGCCCTACTTATATGATTCGCCAGGATTCTAGTCCCAGCACTGGCCAAGTGAAGTCTGTCCCAACGGAACAGCTCCCTCTTGTCCCAGTACTGTTGCCAGTGTCCCAAGAAGCAAAACCCATTTTTCCCACACCAGTCTTGGAGCCATGCATTTAACTCTCTAATTTTATTTATCCTAGCCAAATTCGCTCGTGGCTCAGGTAATAATCCAAAGATTATTACCCTTGAGGTTCTGTTTTTTAATTTGACCCCTGGCTGTTCATACTCCTTTAACAGAACCTTCTTCCTTGTCCTATCTATGTTGTTTGTACCAACATGGACCACGACAACTGGATCCTCCCCCTCCCACTCCAAGTTTCTTTCCAGCCCAGAAGAGATGTCCTTAACCCTGGCACCAGGCAGACAACACAGCCTTCGGGACTCCTGCTCTCGACTGCAGAGAACCCTATCTATCCCCCTAATGATACTATCCCCTACCACTACAACATTTCTTTTTACTCCCCCCACTTGAATGGCCCCCTGTTCCACGGTGCTGTGGCCAGGTTGCTCATCCTCCCCGCAGTCCCCGCTCCCACCCTCACAGGGAGAAAGAATCTCGAAACTGTTTGACAAGAGCAAGGGCTGCGGCTCCTTCAACACTAACTCCTGGATCCCTGTACCTGCCTCACTCATAGTCACACCGTCCTGTCCCTGACCACGGACTACATCTGAATTAATTAATTTCATAGGTGTGACGACCTCCTGAAACATAGAGTCCAGGAACTTCTCCCCCTCCCTGATGTGTCGCAGTGTCTGAAGCTCGGTCTCAAGCACCTCAATACGGAGCCGGAGTTCCTCTAGCAGCAAACACTTGTCGCAGATGTATTCACCGTGAGCCTCAATGGGGTCCACCGGCTCCCACATCTCGCAACAGTAACACATCACCTGCTCCATTCTATATAATTAATTAAATTTCTTAATATTAGTTATGAAGACCCTGCCCAGATATAGATGATAATATCACACCACTATTCAATAGGACTTACCAACTTAAAGGTATAAAAGAGAAGGAAGAGAACCTACCAACCAGCTGATCACCAACCTCCTCTTTGAATGCTGTCTGTTGGGCCTGTTTAGTTGACTCGTCTCACTGCTCCGCTTCCGCAGTGCTGTCTAAGCCTGGGAGTAGGGAACAAATCAGAGCAAAAACACCCCCTCACCTCCCACTTGCCTGAACTCTCCCACTTACAAACTCTCACTCTACTCAATGCACCGCACTCTGTGCAACCGCACTAGTCCCGCCCCTTTTATACCCAGATTCTACTTCCGGTTTAAGCTCCCCAGCAGCTTAATTTACACTAAAAATTAAACTCACTTCAAATAATTAACTTTTTAGCACACTAAAATTCACAAAATACACTTAAATGACTTTTTCTCCTACTTACCACACTCTCTCTCCACTCAAATGCCACAGCATTACACATTACCAGATCTAAAATAGCCTGTTCCCTGTTTGGTTCCACAACGTATAGTTCTAAGAAACTATCCTGAAACACTCTATGAACTCGTCCTCAAGGCTACTTTTGCCAATTTGATTTGTCCAATCTATATGAAGATTAAAATCGCCCACAATTATTGCAGTAGCTTTCTTACAAGCCCCCATGATTTCTTGATTTATATTCTGTCCCACAGTGTAGCTACTGTTAGGGGGCCTATAGACTACTTCCACCAGGTGACTTCTTTCCCTTATTATTTCTTAACTCCACCCAAACTGATTCTACATCTTGATCTTCCGAGCCAAGATCATTTCTCACTATTGTACTGAACTCATCTTTTATTAACAGAGCTATCCTACCTCCTTTTCCTTTCTGCCTATCCTTCCAAAATGTCAAATAGCCATGAATATTCAGTTCCCAGCCTTGGTCACCTTGCAACCACGGCTACGATTTTGCTGGTGCTCGGAGGATGGGTTTGGAGGCGGGTCAGTGGTTAAATTTGTTTTGATTAATGGCGGGTTCCAATCCCGCCGTCAACCAGCCTCCAAATAGCTTTCCCAAGTGTCGGGTCCCCGATTTGCGAATGGACCCGGCACCTGGCGGCGGGAAGTGGATTAAAGGCAATTACCTGCCTATTAACAGGTACTTTCTAGTAGTTTTCAGCCTGTTTTGGGATTTTGCCGCTTCTGGCTCAGGTTTCCTGACATCCGTACACCACGCCAGGTAGCAATACTGTTGGACAGAATATAAATCAACAAATAATGGAGGCCTGTAAAAAAGGTATGGAAATAATCATAGGTGATTTTAATCTCTATATTGATTGGACAAATCAAATTGGCCATGGTAGCCTTGAGGAGGAGTTCATAGAGTGTATCCAGGATGGTTTCCTAGAACAGTATGTAATGGAACCAACCAGGGAGCAGGCTATCTTGGATCTGGTACTGTGTAATGAGACAGAATTAATAAATGATCTCACAGTATGGTTGAATTTCAAATTCAGTTGGAGGGTGAGAAAGTTGTATCTCAAACCTGTGTCCTGATCTTAAACAAAGGCAATTACAATGGCATGAGGGCAGAACTGGCTAAAGTGGACTGGAAAAATAAATTAAAGGTTTAGACAGTTGAAATGCAGTGGTGGACATTTAAGAAGATATTTCATAACTCTCAACAAAAATATATTCCAGTGAGAAAGAAAGATCTTAAGAGAAGGGAGCACCATCCGTGGCTAACTAAGGAAGTAAAGGATGGTATCAAATTGAAAACGAAGGCATACAATGTTGCCAAGATTGGTGGGTGACCAGAGGTTTGGGAAATTTTTAGAAACCAGCAAAGGATGACTAAAAAATAATAAAGGGAGAGAAGATGAATTATGAGAGTAAACTGGCAAGAAACATTAAAACAGATAGTAAGAGCTTCTACAGGTATATAAAAAGGAAGAGGGTAGCTAAAGTAAACATTGGTCCCTTAGAGGATGAGACTGGGGAATTAATAATGGGGAACGGGGAAATGGCAGAGACGCTGAACAAATATTTTGTATCTGTCTTCACTGTAGAAGACACTAATATCATCCCAATAATGGATAATCAAGGGGCCACAGGGAGGGGGGTACTAAAGACAATCACTATCACTAAGGAAATAGTACTTGGTAGAATAATGGGTCTAAAAGACGACAAGTCCCCTGGACCAGGCGGCCTACATCACAGGGTCTTAAAAGAAGTGGCTGCAAAGATGGTGGATGCATTGGTTGCAATATACCAAAATTCCCTGGACTCTGGAGAGGTCCCAGCTGATTGAAAAACCACAAATGTAACACCCCTATTTAAGAAAGGAGGGAGACAGAAAGCAGGAAACTATAGACCAGTTAGCCTAACATTTGTTGTTGGGAAAATGTTGGAGTCCTTCATTAAGGAAGCAGTAGCAGGGCATTTGGAAAATCATAATGAGGCCAGTGTTGGGAGCGGAGAGAGCGGCGGTACAGTGAGTGCTTAAACTCATTTTTGTGGGCTTTTTTTTTTACAGAGGCCAGTGTCAGGAGGAGCAGAGAGCGGCGGTATAGTGAGTAATTAAACTCACTTTCGCGGGCTTTTCTAAGAGGCTTACCAATCTCACAGACCGGCGGCGGCATTCCAGAGCCATGTCATGTTTCAAAAAGTGATGCGGGCAAGAGGAAGCAGCTGATTGGGTGAGTACACCCAGGTGAGTATTTGTACTACTCTATAGTTTGACAGTTAAGGTTAATAGTTTATAAAAATGAGAAGGTCTTAATTTTTGTGGTTATAGTTTCTAAGGTCTCTGTTGTGTATCGGGGAGTGCTAGTAACCAAGGGCCCTTGAGCATATAATTTAATTGTAGTGTAATTAGTGGTATTGATTTGATTTAAATTAATTTAAATTAATTAAAGGGTAAGTCATGGCAGGACAGCTTGGCCCTGTGGCATGCTCCTCCTGCGCTATGTGGGAAATCAGGGACACTTCCTGTGTCCCTGACGACCATGTGTGCGGGAAGTGTATCCAGCTACAGCTACTGACAGACCGCAATGCGGCGCTGCAGCTGTGAATGGATACATATTAGAGCATTTGAGATGCTGAGGACATCGTGGATAGCACGTTTAGGGAGTTGGTCACACTGCAGATAAAGGCTGCACAGGCAGGAGGGGAATGGGTGACCACCAGGCAGAATAGAAGGCACAGGCAGGTAGTGCAGGGGTCCCCTGTGGCCATCCCGCTTTCAAACAGATATACCGCTTTGGATATTGTTGAGGCAGATGGCTTATCGGGGGTAGGCAGCAGCAGCCAACTTCCTGGCACCATAGGTGGTCCTGCTGCACAGGACAGGAGGAAAAAGAGCAGGGGAGCTATAGTGATGGGGGATTCTATTGTAAGGGGAATAGATAGGCGTTTCTGCGGCTGCAAACGAGACTCCAGGATGGTATGTTGCCTCCCTGGTTCAAGGGTCAAGGATGTCTCGGAGTGGCTGCAGGGCATTCTGGAGGGGGAGGGTGAACAGCCAGTTGTCATGGTGCATATAGGTACCAACGATATAGGTAAAAAATGGGTTGAGGTCATAAAAGCTGTATATATGGAGTTAGGAGGTAAATTAAAAAGTAGGACCTCAAAGGTAGTAATCTCAGGATTGCTACCAGTGCCACGTGCTAGTCAGAGTAGAAATCGAAGAATATTTCAGATGAATACATGGCTAGAGGAATGGTGCAAGGGGGAGGGATTCAAATTCCTAGGACATTGGAACCGGTTCTGGGGGACATGGGACCAGGACAAACTGGACGGTTTACACCTGGGCGGGACCAGAACCGATGTCCTGGGGGAAGTGTTTGCTAGTGCTGTTGGGGAGGGTTTAAACTAAAATGGCAGATGGTTGGGAACCTGTGCAAGGAGACAGAGGAAAGGGAAGCAAGGATAGCAACAAAAAACAGGAAGGAGAAAAGTAAAAGTGGAAGGCAGAGAAATCAAGGGTGTAAATCAAACAGGGACAGTAAATAAGAATTCTAAAAGGACAAAGAGTGTTAAAAAATCAAGCCTCAAGGCTTTGGCCTAGAAATTCAGTTGGTTGCGCCAGCAGTTAGCGCCTTAAGAGAAGTGAATTTCGGGCGCTATGCGTGTAGCGCCCGGGCGCAGTGCAGTTTGCGCCTCGCCCCAAATTAAGTGGACCCTTAGCGCCGGCGTAAAGTTTAGCGCCCGCCCGGCTGCGCGCGCAGAAAATGATGTCACATCCTCGTGCAACGCCCTTTGCGCGCCCCAATTCCAAACTTCAGTCGGACCGCCCCATTGTGCGGCTGGCGGCCAGAGCGTTTGTAAAATGGAACGCAACACAGCCGACGCGGGCCCCGGGGAGCGCAAATTAAAGGGCACGTACCCTGCAGTATAAAGGGCAGCCATTTGGCAGCAAACACTCTTGTGCAACGGATTTCTGGACACACAACAAGGAGGAGAGCTAACTAGTTTCGTGCAGCAATAGCTCAGGTATTTTTGGACTCAGGCCAAAGCGCTGCAAGTGCCCTGTTGGAAATTTGACTGTTTGCCAGCATTTGATGGGGGCTGCATGGGGTGCCAACGCGGAGTTTCAGCGCCATGCGCGTAGGGCTCGCAGACGCGGGGTCAGAGGGGCAGCCCTGGCTAGAGGCAGAGGGGGCAACAGGCGTCGGCAACATAGGCCTTACCCAGTCAGGGTATACCGCCAGCAGCGCTCCTACCTCACCATGAGTGGCGCGCGATGTGTAAGAAGGCTGAGATTCCGAAAGGAGGTGGTTGCAGAGATCTGCCACGTGCTTCGCAGAGGTCTGCGTCCAAAGCTCAGGTGCAGGACGTCTCTGTCGGTGGAAGTGAAGGTGACGGTGGCATTGAACTTCTATGCCACCGGCTCCTTCCAATCCGCTGTTGGGGACATAGCGAACATATCCCAGTTCGGCGTGCATCGCTGCATCCGCCAGGTGACTGATGCCCTTTTCAGAAGGAGACGCCAATTCATCTCCTCCCCCATGGCCCTGGAGAGCCAGCATCAGCGTGCAGTGGGATTTGCTAGACTCGCGGCCTTCCCCTTGGTGCAGGGCGCCATTGACTGTACGCATGTGGCTTTGCGGGCACCTCTGGAGCATGGCGAGCAGTATCGCAACCGGAAGGGCTACCATTCTCTCAATGTGCAGCTGGTGTGTGACCACAAGCAGCGCATCCTGGCTGTCAATGCCTGCTTTCCAGGCAGCTGCCACGATGCCTTTATCCTGCGGCAGAGTACTGTGCATGACATGTTCGAGGCACAGCCTCCCCCAAGAGGATGGCTACTCGGGGACAAAGGCTATCCTTTGTGTACCTGGCTCATGACCCCGCTCCGCGCGCCCAGGACCGCTGCTGAAGAGGCATACAACGAGAGCCATCAAAGGAGCAGAAACATCATCGAGCAAACTATTGGGGTCCTCAAGCAGCGGTTCTGCTGCCTTGATCGTTCCGGCGGATCTCTGCAGTATTCGCCGCAACGGGTCTCCCAATTTGTCGTAGTTTGCTGCATGCTACACAACCTGGCTCTCCGCAGGATTCAGGCACTGCCACCTGACGTTGGACCACCACCTCAGGAGGAGGAGCAGGAGGAGCAGGAGGAGCAGGAGGAGGAGGAGGAGGAGGAGGAGTACATTCTCAGGAGGGAGCGACAAGGTCCAAGGGCCGTCCGTCGCCAGCTTATTGAACGTAACTTCTAAGCCCCCTGTCAGGGAATGCCTTGTGGCCATGAAGCAAGATGAATGCAGCCGCTCCGCAAGCCCTCAGCCGGCGAAGGCAACAAAGACTAACAAGAACAACCATGGACACTGTCTGAATAAAGATAAATTTATATTTGACAAAAATGAAACCCCTTCCCACATGAATCCCAAAAACAATCAACGGCCCCCACAAAAAGTGCAACAAACGACTCACTCCCACAACCTGGGGAGGAGTAACTCCACATTTGAACAAACCAGGCCTCAACCTCGGCCTTAACACAAAAAACATACCCATAAACAAAACAACCATGGGCAAAATAAAGATGTCCACCGCCATATAAAATGAAAGCTGGCCACACCCTCTACTTAGTGGCCCGCGAGGGCGAGACCTTGTCCAGCCTTTTGGCGCCCCTGCCCGGCCTGCTGCTCCTCCGCAAGCTCTGCCCAGTGGCTGCTGTGAGGCTGGGGGAAGGCGCCTGAGGGTCAGATGTCCTTCCGCCAGATGGCCTTGGGGGGCGGCCTACACGGGCTTTGGGCCTCGAGGGGCCGGCTGTTGATTGGCGCACATGTGCATGGCCACCATCAGCTCCAGCTGCTTGCCGTTGACGCTCCACTGGGGGAGTGGCGGCGACGGATGGCGCAATGTGGGCAAGCTGGCGTATTGGAGTCGCTGGCTGGTGATGTCGCACGCTGGCATTCGGCCGGGCACGCACTGCACGATCCGCACCAATCAGCCGAAGGGCGGATCGCTGTGCTGCTGCAGCGCGGCGGGTGTCCTGGCGATGCCTGGCTGAGGCAGCGCGTGTGGCAGCAGTGAGTGCCCCTGTTGCCCTGGTCTGCGCCCGCATCACATCCGCCACTGACTTGACGGCATCAGCCAACGACTCCATCGCCGGAGGCATCCGTTCCACTACCTCCATCATCATCCGGCCACTCTCGGCATTTGATGCCCCAAACTCCCGCACACTGGTCGCCAGCGACTCGATGGCCTCAGGCATCCGACCCACCACCTGCATGAGCTCTGTGTGGCGGCGGTCCGAATCCTCGGCCATTTGGTCCAACTGGCGCACCTCCTCCGAGGTGAAGGTGGCCGGACTGGAGGCGGGACTCTCCCACTGGGGAGCAGGGGTCCGAGCTAGGCGACCCTTGGCACGTTGCTGGCGCCAAATGTCCACAGCAACTGCACTCCCCTCCGATCCTTCCCCCCTCTGGGGGGAAGGCTGCGGCCCACCCACAGCCCTCCTGGGTGGCTGGGCGCCACTGGTCCCAGCAGCTGCACTCCCCTCCGAAAGTTGCTCCAGGCTCTCGTCCAGGGAAGACGTGTCCAACACTTCGCCCTCTGCTGCGGGACCTGAGTCCTCCCCTGATGGTCTGGGTTGCTCTTCCTCCTCCTCCTCCTCCTCCTCCTCCTCCTGTTCGGAGGGGCTGTCACTGGCAGCTTCAGGGAGATCTTCGTCACCAGCTGAAAGCAGGAAGGCACAAGAGTAGCTTCAGAGTGAGGAGAGGGCGTCAGCGAGGGAGTCATGACTGGTGGCATTCAGCGCATTGGTGGCACAGTGGCAAAGGAGGTAGCTCGGATGCGCAAGTGTGACGAGAGAGGGCCAAAAGGCGAGGTCCTTACCATTGCCGGGCAGCGGAGGGTCGGCTTCTCCGCACGCTCTGGGCACAATCACGCGGCCTCCCATGAGGCCACTCACGCGCTCCTCCAGGGGAGTGAGCTTCTGGAACTTGGCGCGGCCTCCCCCGGTGATGTCGCGGCGCTTGCAATTATTCGCAAGTTTAGCCTGCAAGAGAAAGGATGGGCTCTAAGTACGGGGTGTAGCCGTGACGTAGTGTGCACTGCCTCCCATGGTGGAATAGCTTGGCCAGAGTGTAGCCCTGATCTAGTGTGCACTGCCTCTCATGGTGGAATAGCTTGGCCAGAGTGTAGCCCTGATCTAGTGTGCACTGCCTCCCATGGTGGAATAGCTTGGCCAGTGTGTAAAGTGCAGAATGTGCAATTGATGCTCATGACTGTCCCAAAGCTGCTGGCTGAGGGCTGCCCATTAGGCCTTTCAGGTCCCTTTGCCCATCATGTCAGGTGTACATGCAAGAATGAGGAGGAGAGTGGAAAGGGTACTCACCCTGACAATCCTGGTCAGGTCATTGTATTTCTTCCGACATTGCACCTTGTCCCTGGGGGCATCGCCGTAGGACGACACCCTGGTGGCGATCTCCCTCCAGGCTTTGGTGTAGACGCGGTGGGTGGGATTCCTGCCATTGTCTGGGAACAAGATCCTGCGCCTCTTCTCCAATGCTGTCAGCATGATATCCAGATCACGCTCTGAGAAGCGCAGGGCACGCTCACAGGCCTTATCATGCGTTGCCATGGCTCCTTGGCCTCAGCAGCAGTGTTGAGGCCTAGTTTGAAAGCTGCAGTGTGCAGGGCGTGGCAGCAGATCAAATCGTCCCTTCCCCCTTTAAGAGCTGGCCGGCGCCACGGGGTCTGCTGTCAATCAAAAAATGACCGCACCCGCGCTGCGCCCCGCCTCGGCGCTATCCCTCTGCACCGCCGGCTTAGCGCCTAAAGATAGTCGTGTAACGCCTCTTTTAGCGCTCCAGCAACCTCTTAGGGCGAAGCAACTGAATTTCGGCGAAGGGGGCGCAACTTTGGGGCGGGCGCTAAAGTCGGGCGGGCGCTAAAGTCGGGCGGGCGCTAACGTTAGCACCCCAAAAATGGCAAAACTGAATTTCTAGGCCTTTGTGTCTTAATGGGAGGAGCATTCGTAATAAGGTGGATGAATTAGCTGTGCAAATAGATGTAAACGGATATGATATAATTGGGATTACGGAGACATGGCTCCAGGGTGAACAAGGCTGGGAATTCAACATCCAGGGGTATTCAATATTCAGGAAGGACAGGAAAAAAGGAAAAGGAGGTGGGGTAGCAGTGCTGGTTAAAGAGGAGATTAACACAATAGTAAGGAAGGATATTAGCTCTGATGATGTGGAATCTATATGGGCAGAGCTGAGAAATACCAAGGGGCAGAATACGTTAGTGGGATTTGTTTACAGACCCCCAAACAGTAATGCTGAGGTTGGGGATGGCATTAAACAGGAAATTAGAGACGCGTGCAATAAGGGCACGGCAGTTATCATGGGTGACTTTAATCTACATATAGATTGGGCTAACCAAATTAGTAACAATACTGTGGAGGAGGAATTCCTAGAGTATATACGGGGTGGTTTCCTGGACCAATATGTTGAGGAACCAACTAGAGATCAGGCCATCTTAGACTGGGTATTATTTAATGAGAAAGGACTAATTAGCAATCTTGTTGTGTGAGGCCCCTTGGGGAGGAGCGATCATAATATGATAGAATTCTTCATTAAAATGGAGAGTGAAGTAGTTGACTCAGACTAGGGTCCTGAATTTAAATAAAGGAAACTATGATGGTATGAGGCGCGAGTTGGGTAGGATTGATTGGGGAACGTTACTTAAAGGGTTGATGGTGGATAGGCAATGGCAAACATTCAAAGACCGCATGGATGAACTACAGAATTTGTTCATCCCTGTTCGGCATAAAAATAAAACAAAAAAGGTGACTCAACCTTGGCTAACAAGGGAAATTAGGGATAGCATAAGATCCAAGGAGAGGACATATAAGTTGGCCAGAAAAAGCAGCAAACCTAAGGATTGGGAGCAGTTTAGGATTGAGCAAAGGAGGACAAAAGGATTAATTAAGAGGGGGAAAATAGATTATGAGAGTAAGCTTGCAGGGAACATAAAAACTGACTCTAAAAGCTTTTATAGATATGTGAAGAGAAAAAGATTGGTGAAGTCAAGCGTAGGTCCCTTGCAGTCAGAATCAGGGGAATTTATAATGGGGAACAAAGAAATGGTGGACCAATTAAATGCATACTTTAGTTCTGTCTTCACAAAGGAGGACACAAATAACCTCCCAGAGATGTCGGGGAACATAGCGTCTAATGAGAGGGAGGAATTGAATGAAATCAGTATTTATAGGGAAATGGTGTTAGGGAGATTGACGGCATTGAAGGCCGATAAATCCCCAGTGCCTGATAATCTACATCCTAGCGTACTTAAGGAAGTGGCCCTAGAAATAATAGATGCACTGCTGGTCATCTTCCAAAATTCTATAGACTCTGGAACAGTTCCCATGGATTGGAGGATAGTTAATGTAACCCCACTATTTAAGAAAGGTGGTAGAGAGAAAACGGGGAATTATAGACCGGTAAGCCTGACATCGGTAGTGGGGAAAATGCTAGAGTCCATTATAAAAGATGTAATAGTAGCGCACTTGGAAAACAGTGGCAGGATCGGACAAAGTCAACATGGATTTACAAAAGGTAAATCATGCTTGACTAATCTACTGGAATTTTTTGAGGATGTAACTAGTAGAATAGATAAGGGAGAACCAGTGGATGTGGTGTATTTGGATTTTCAGAAGGCTTTCGATAAGGTCCCGCATAAGAGATTAGCGTGTAAAGTTAAAGCACATGAGATTGGGGGTAAGATACTGCCTTGGATAGAGAACTGGTTGGCAGACAGGAAGCAAAGAGTTGGAATAAACGGGTCTTTTTCTGAGTGGCAGGCAGTAACTAGTGGGGTACCGCAGGGATCGGTGCTAGGACCCCAGTTATTCACAATATATATATTAACTAGCTGGGGGAGCCCGGCTTTGCCAGGGCTGTTTTGGGCCGGGCGGTTTAAATCGAGTCCCAGGCTTTGGGGCCTCTCTGTGTCCCTCTGTGAATCTGCTGCCGGGCAACATTTTAAATCAAGTCCGAGGCTTTTGGGCCCTGTCTCTGTGTCCCTCTCTCAATCTGCTGCCGGGCAACATTTCTACCTTTTAATACCTTGAAAGATGAAAGTGAAAGTACTTATAAAGCGTTTTTGGTAAATCTTATGTTATTTTTAAAAGAGATACTAACTTTTTCGAAGCTGGATAGCAGAGTAGTTTGAGCTGGAAGTAGTGAAGCAATGGCTGCCCGATGCCTGAGTTGAAAAGCATTAGTCCCGCCCACAGATGCAGCGATTGGCCAACCATCAGGCGACTGAACTGTAGGATTGGTCAATCGTGCCGGCACAGGATTGGTCGAACCTTGACGTTCAGTCAATCAATGCTAATTAGCAGATAATGAGTTTAATTTTGAAGGTTTTTTGCATAAGGCGCGAACAATTTTCGTCCGAGCGAAAAGTAAATATGCTTACGACCGTCCCAGAACCGTAAGCTTTCTTTGGAGGTACGCTCTATAACTTTCGAGTGCATAGCCGGACAGACGCACACCGGAGGACAGACAGACAGATCGATCCTTTTATATATATAGATGATCTAGATGAGGGAACTAGATGTAATATCTCCAAGTTTGCAGACAACATAAAGCTGGGTGAGTGTGTGTGCTGTGAGGAGGATGCAGAGAAACTCCAGTACGATTTGGATAGGTTGGGTGATTGGGCAAATGCATGGCAAATGCAGTATAATGTGGATAAATGCGAGGTTATCCACTTCGGTGGCAAAAACAGGAAGACAGATTATTATCTGAACGGCAATAGATTGGGAAAAGGGGAAATGCAATGAGACCTGGGTGTCCTTGTGCACCAGTCGCTGAAGGTAAGCATGCAGGTGCAGCAGGCAGTTAAGAAGGCAAATGGTATGTTGGCCTTCATAGCGAGAGGATTTGAGTATAGGAGCAAGGAAGTCTTGCTGCAGTTGTACAGGGCCTTGGTGAGACAACACCTTGAGTATTGTGTGCAGTTTTGGTCGCCTTATCTGAGGAAGGATGTTCTTGCCATGGAGAGAGTGCAGCGAAGATTCACCAGACTGATACCTGGGATGGCAGAAATGATGTTTGAGGAGAGGTTGGGTCAATTAGGCTTATATTCGCTAGCATTTAGAAGAATGAGAGGGGATCTCATTGAAACTTATAAAATTCTAACAAGACTGGACAGACTAGATGCAGGAAGGATGTTCCCGATGGCGGGAGAGTCCAGATCCAGGGGTCACAGTCTAAGGATAAGGGGTAAGCCATTTAGGACTGAGATGAGGAGGAATTTCTTCACCCAGAGAGTGGTGAACCTGTGGAATTCTCTGCCACACAGGGCAGTTGAGGCCAATTCATTAAATATACTCAAGAAGGAGTTGGATATATTTCTTGAGGCTAAAGGGATCAAGGGATATGGGGAGAAAGCAGGGACAGGGTACTGAATTTGGATGATCAGCCATGATCTCATTAAATGGAGGAGCGGGCTCGAGGGGCCGAATGGCCTACTCCTGCTCCTATCTTCTATGTTTCTATGTTTCGATGTTTCAAGCAGAGTCAGCATGGTTTTATGAAAGAGAAATCATTTTTAACAAATTTGCTGGAGTTCTTTGAGGGGATAACGAGTAGGGTGGACAAAGGTGAACCAGTGGATGTGGTGTATTTGGATTTCCAGAAGGCATTCGATAAGGTGCCACATAAAAGGTTACTGCATAAGATAAGAGCTCACAGAATCGGGGGTAATATATTAGCATGGTTAGGGAATTGGCTAACTAACAGAAAGCAGAGAGTCGGGATAAATGGGTCATTTTCTGGTTGGCAAACATTAACTAGTGTGGTGCCACAGGGATCGGTGCTGGGGCCTCAACTATTTACAATCTACATTAATGACTTGGCTGAAGGGACCGAGTGTAATGTAGCCAAGTTTGTGGAGGATACAAAGATGGGTGGGAAAGCAATTTGTGCAGAGGACTCAAAGAACCTGCAAAGGGATACAGGTAGACTACCCTTTATCCGGACTTCCGAAAACCGAAACCCTCTAAAAACCGAAGTCGTGCGCACGACCCCCTGCCGACCCCCCCGCGGACCCCCGCCGACCCACCTTCCGAAATCCGAAATTCTCCTTTATCCGAAACTCGGCTGGTCCCGAGGTTTTCGGATAAAGGATAGTCTACCTGTATAGACAGACTAAGTGAGTGGGCAAACATTTGGCAGATAGAGTAAATGTGTGAAATTGCAAGGTTATACACTTTGGCAGGAAAAATAAAAAAGCAAATTATTTTTTAAATGGAGAGAGATTACAAAATGCTACAGTTCAGAGGGACCTGGGGGTCCTTGTGCATGAAACACAAAAAGTTAGCATGCAGGTACAGCAAGTAATCAAAAAGGCAAATGGAATGTTGGCCTTTATTTCAAAGTGGTTGGAATATAAAAGCAGGGAAGTCCTGCTACAACTAAATAGGGTATTGGGGAGACCACACCTTGAGTACTGCCTACCGTTTTGGTCTCCTTATTTAAGGAAGGATATACTTGCATTGGAGGCAGTTCAGAGACGATTCACTAGGTTAATTCCAGAGATGAGGGGGTTGACTTATAAGGAAAGGTTGAGCAGGCTGGGCCTATACTCATTGGAATTAAGAAGAATGAGAGGTGATCTTATTGAATCAGAAGATACTGAGGGGGCTCGACAAGGTAGATGCAGAGAGGATGTTTCCCCTCATAGGGAAATCTAGAACACAGTGGCACAGTTTTAGAATAAAGGGTCGCCCTTTTAGATCTGAGATGAGGAGAAATTTCTTCTCTGAGGGTCGTAAATCTGTGGAATTCCCTGCCCCAGGAGGCTGTGTCATTAAATACATTTAAGGTGGAGATAGACAGATTTTTGCAAGATAAGGGAGTGAAGGGTTATGGGGAGTGGGCGGGGAAGTGACTTTGAGCCCAAGATCAACCATGATCTTATTGAATGGCGGAGCAGGCTCAAGGGGCCAAGTGGCCTAATCCTGCTCCTGTTTCTTATGTTCTTATGCAAGTGTGGCATGTCTGCTGTAATGTTTGTGGAATGATGACAGCTGCAGAAGTGATGTGAAGGATCCAATGTTGTACATGGTGAGTTTCAGAGCAAAGAAAATGTTGGGTGCTACATTTTTAATACATCTACAGATTTCTTTAGCTTACAAGTTTTTAAATCCATGTCCAGTGCCACCTCATTGGGAGAACCTCTCTCACCAGTGACAGATCATTTCTGTCACCTCACCTGCAGCTGCCACTACTCCAGCCTATGGAGGGAGTCATTGGAGAGCCTGGGTGCAAGAGGTCACCTTTGTGCAGTGATTGTCAGTGTTTTCAGCACCTCAATGCTGTCAAGCACTGAGAAATCAACTGTCAAAATAAAATTGTGCGTGGTCCCTTTAACAAAACCGGCAGATGACGCATCATCAAATGACGTCACCAGACCCACTTCCTGTTAATTGGCTGGCAAGCCTGCAGGGTGGGCTTAACAAGGTCAATCAAGGCAAAAATCACATCAGTGCAGCAGAGACAGCTGGGGTGGGACTAGAAGCCAGAAAACAGCTGTCCCGTACTCAACCCACCTCCATTAATAAAATCGCGGCCCACATCTCTGTAATGGCTATCAGATCATACCCATTTATTTCTATTTGTGCCATCAATTCATCTGTCTTATTACAAATGCTGCATGCATTCAGATAAAGAGCCTTTAATTTTGTCTTTTTAACCATTTTTCCCTACTCTGACCCTATTTGCTGGTGCACACTTATGCTTGTACGCTCTGTCCCTTCCTGTCACACTCTGGTTATCATTACCCTGCACTATTGCCTTGTCTTTTCTCTTTAACTTTCTAAGTTTCCCCTCACCTGAACCCTCCCCCCGACTATTTAGTTTAAAGCCCTATCTACAGCCCTAGTTATTCAATTCGCCAGGACACTGGTCCCAGCATGGTTCAAGTGACGCCCACCCCAACGGAAAAGCTCCCTCTTTCCCATGAATTGAAACCCATTTCTCCCACACCAATCCTTGAGCCACACATTCAACTCTCTGATCTTATTGACTCTATGCCAATTTGCTCATGGCTCAGGTGGTAATGCAGAGATTATTACCTTTGTGGTTCTGCTTTTCAATTTAGCCCCCAGCTGCTCATACTCCCTCAGCAGAGCCTATTTCTTAGTCCTACCTATGTCATTGGTACCTACGTGGACCACAACAACTGGATCCTTCCCCTCCCACTCCAAGTTCCTCTCCAGCCCTGAGGAGATGTCTTTAACCCTGGCACCAGGCAGGCAACCCAGCCTTCGGGACTCACGCTCTCGGCTGCAGAGAGCAGTATCTATCCCCTAACGATACTGCCCCCTACCACTACTACATTCCTTTTTACTCCCCCAACTTGAATGGCCCTCTGTACCACGGTGCTGTAGTCAGTTTGCTCATCCTCCCTGCAGTTCCTGCTCTCATCCACACAGGCTGCAAGAACCTCATACCTGTTGGACAAGTGCAAGGGCTGAGGCTCCTCCAGTGCTACCTTCTGGATCCCCATTCCTGCCTCACTCATAGTCACACCCTCCTGTCCCTGACCACAGACCAAATCTGAAGTATTTAACCTAAGGGGTGAGATTGCCTCCTGAAACAAAGTGTCCAGGTAACTTTCTCCCTCCCTGATGTATTGCAGTGTCCGAAGCTCGGACTCCAGCTCATCAACTCTGAGCCAAGTTCCTCGAGCTGCTGACACTTACTACAGATGTGGTTGCTGTGGATCACACTGGGGTCCATCAGCTAGACACATGCTACAGCTGCAACACATCACCTGCCCTGCCATCTCTATTGTATTTTATTTAACTAATTAGGTTTTCAAGTTTTGAAATACTCAATTGTCTATTAATAATTTTTCAATCTAGGTAATAATCTGTGGTATTCTCTGCCACACAGGGCAGTTGATGTCAATTTATTAAATATATTCAAGGAGTTGGATATATTTATTGAGGTTAAAGGGATCAAGGGATATGGGGAGAAAGCAGGGACAGGGTACTGAATTTGGATGATCAGCCATGATCTCATTAAATGGCAGAGCGGGCTCGAGGGGCCGAATGGCCTACTGCTGCTCCTATCTTTTATGTTTCTATGTTTAATTTATTAAATTTAGTTATATGCTTTAGGTCTTTACTGGAACTTAGCCCACAGTCCTAATTTAACCCTAGTTGTTTATATTGTTGCTATGTATCAAGCAGCACCTCTTAAACTCACCAAATTCCCAAGTTTAGTACTCTGTAGAAGCATTTCTCTATAGAACTGACTCTGTGCTACTTACCTCCATATGTAAGAAGTCACACAACACCAGGTTATAGTCCAACAGCTTTATTTGAAATCACAAGCTTTCGGAGCGCTGCTCCTTCATCAGGTGAAGTGGAGAGATGCATAAAGACACAGCTTATATAGTCAAAGAATAATGTCAGATGTTTGCAGGTAATCTTTCTAACTGCCATTTATCACACCTCGGCAGAGAGATAATCACAGCAAACAAAGGTGTGAATGGTGTCCAAACAGGTCAGTCAGGAAAACATTACATCAAAGAACAATGAGGTGGGGTCACAAGGGGTCAAATGTTGCAGATGCTGGGGTCTGTATGAAAAACAACAACAAAAAAAGACAAAAAACATTTTTTTTGCTGGAAATCACAGCAGGTCCGGTCGCATCTGTGTAGAGAGAACAAGCCAATGATGACTTGAGTCTGGATGACCCTACGTCAGATGGGGTTACATGTAGCGTGACGTGAACCCAAGATCCCACTTGAGGCCGTCCTCATGGGTGCGGAACTTGGCTATCAGTTTCTGCTCGACGATTTTGCGTTGTCGTGTGTCTCGAAGGCCGCCTTGGAGAATGCTTACCCGAAGATCGGAGGCTGAATGTCCTTGACTGCTGAAGTGTTCCCCGACTGGGAGGGAACACTCCTGCCTGGCGATTGTTGCGCGGTGTCCGTTCGTCCGTTGTCGCAGTGTCTGCATGGTCTCGCCGATGTATCATGCTCCGGGGCATCCTTTCCTGCAACGTATGAGGTAGACAACGTTGGCCGAGTCACATGAGTATGTACCATGTACCTGGTGGGTGGTGTCCTCACGTGTGATGATGGTATCTGTGTTGATGATCTGGCATGTCTTGCAGAGGTTGCTGTGGCAGGGTTGTGTGGTGTCGTGGTCGCTGTTCTCCTGAAAGCTGGGTAATTTGCTGCGAACGATGGTCTGTTTGAGGTTAGGTGGCTGTTTGAAGGTGAGTAGTGGAGGCGTGGGGATGGCCTTAGCGAGGTGTTCATCGTCATCGATGACATGTTGAGGGCTGCGAAGAACATGGTGTAGTTTCTCCGCTCCGGGGAAGTACTGGACGACGAAGGGTACTCTGTTGGTTGTGTCCCATGTTTGTCTTCTGAGGAGGTCTATGCGATTTTTCGCTGTGGCCCGTCGGAACTGTCGATCGACATGTCGAGCATCATATCCCGTTCTTACGAGGGCATCTTTCAGCGTCTGTAGGTGTCCATCGCGTTACTCCTCGTCTGAGCAGATCCTGTGTATTCGCAGGGTTTGTCCATAGGGGATGGCTTCTTTAACATGGTTAGGGTGGAAGCTGGAGAAGTGGAGCATCGTGAGGTTGTCCGTGGACTTGCCAATCTCCAGACGCCATCCTACAACTCATCCGCTTCATCCTTGACCACAATGTCTTCACCTTCGACAACCAGTTCTTTACCCAAACACACAGAACAGCCATGGGGACCAAATTCGCACCCCAATACGCCAACATCTTCATGCACAAGTTCGAGCAAGACTTCTTCGCTGCACAGGACCTCCAACCAACGCTATGCACCAGATACATCGACGACATTTTCTTCCTATGGACCCACGGCGAAGAATCACTGAAGAGACTACACAATAACATCAACAAGTTCCATCCCACCATCAAACTCACCATGGACTACTCCTCAGAATCGGTTTCATTCTTGGACACACGAATCTCCATCAAAGACGGACACCTCAGCACTTAACTCTACCGCAAGCCCACGGACAACCTCACGATGCTCCACTTCTCCAGCTTCCACCCTAACCATGTTAAAGAAGCCATCCCCTATGGACAAGCCCTGCGAATACACAGGATCTGCTCAGACGAGGAGGAACGCGATGGACACCTACAGACGCTGAAAGATGCCCTTATAAGAACGGGATATGACGCTCGACATGTCGATCGACAGTTCCGACGGGCCACAGCGAAAAATCGCATAGACCTCCTCAGAAGACAAGCACGGGACACAACCAACAGAGTACCCTTCGTCGTCCAGTACTTCCCCGGAGCGGAGAAACTACGCCATGTTCTTCGCAGCCTTCAACATGTCATCGATGACGATGAACACCTCGCTAAGGCCATCCCCACGCCTCCACTACTCGCCTTCAAACAGCCGCCTAACCTCAAACAGACCATCGTTCACAGCAAATTACCCAGCTTTCAGGAGAACAGTGACCACGACACCACACAACCCTGCCACAGCAACCTCTGCAAGACATGCCAGATCATCAACACAGATACCATCATCACACGTGAGGACACCACCCACCAGGTACATGGTACATACTCATGTGACTCGGCCAACGTTGTCTACCTCATACGTTGCAGGAAAGGATGCCCCGGAGCATGGTACATCGGCGAGACCATGCAGACACTGCGACAACGGATGAACGGACACCGCGCAACAATCGCCAGGCAGGAGTGTTCCCTCCCAGTCAGGGAACACTTCAGCAGTCAAGGACATTCAGCCTCCGATCTTCGGGTAAGCATTCTCCAAGGCGGCCTTCGAGACACACGACAACGCAAAATCGTCGAGCAGAAACTGATAGCCAAGTTCCGCACCCATGAGGACGGCCTCAACCGGGATCTTGGGTTCACGTCACGCTACATGTAACCCCACCTGACGTAGGGTCATCCAGACTCAAGTCGTCGTTGGCTTGTTCTCTCTACACAGATGCGGCCGGACCTGCTGTGATTTCCAGCAAAAAAAATGTTTTTTTTGTCTTTTTTTGTTGTTGTTTTTCATACAGACCCCAGAATCTGCAACATTTGACCCCTTGTGACCCCACCTCATTGTTCTTTGATGTAATGTTTTCCTGACTGACCTGTTTGGACACCATTCACACCATTGTTTGCTGTGATTATCTCTCTGCCGAGGTGTGATAAATGGCAGTTAGAAAGATTACCTGTAAACATCTGACATTATTCTTTGACTATATAAGCTGTGTCTTTATGCATCTCTCCACTTCACCTGATGAAGGAGCAGCGCTCCGAAAGCTTGTGATTTCAAATAAAGCTGTTGGACTATAACCTGGTGTTGTGTGACTTCTTACATTTGTTCACCCCAGTCCAACACCGGCATCTCCACACCATACCTCCATACGTTAGCAAAAGCCTCTTGTTTTTATACCATCAGAAATTCCAAAGCCCTGAGTCAGCCCCTGCTGACAGTCATTACCAGGTAGCCAGTTCTAGCTAGCCACCTAATTAACTGTGCAACTGCCACTAGCAGGCAGCTTGTTTACTACTGTGAAAGAAACTACAAGTTGAGGTTAAAGTTAAGTTAAATGCCAAATGTTAAATGCAAAACTTTTACTAAATTTTAGAAAGAGATCAACCCTTAAAATTCCCTCACTCACCAAATTCCCAAGTTTAGTACTGTACTCTGTAGAAGCAGTACTCCATAGAACTGGACTCCATGTTACTTACCTCCTGTGCGTTAGCAAAAGCCTCTTGATTTTATACCAGCAGAAATTCCAATTCCAAGGAGAACAGCTGGTAGGGGTGATGGAAAAGTGAACCAGGGTGCCACAGAGGGATCAGCCCATTTGAACTGCTGAGAGAAAGATGTGTTTGGCGGTGGGATTGTGTTGGAGGTGGTGGAAGATGATCTGTTTAATGTGGAGGTTTGCGGGATGGAAGGTAAGGACGAGGATGAAGCTAGCATGGTTCTGATATGGGGAGAAGAAGTGAGGGCAAAAGCTCATGAAATGGGACAGACTCTGCCGCGGGTCGAGTCAACTATGGTAGGGGGGAATCTTTGACTGAGGAAAAAGAAGAACATTTGGTAGGTGATATCATCAGCGCAGGTGCAGTGGAGAGAGAGAAACTGGGAGAAGGGAATGGAGTCCTTACGTGAAGTGAGGTGGGAAGAAATATATTGTATATACCCAACAAATGTCAAATCGATTGACACCTACAGAATGTTGGAAAACTGTACCTTTTTGCTATGTAAGCTTTGGCAATATGGTTCTCTGTAAACTTTCATGCCAATAAAGCATTTGAACTGAACTGAACTGAACTGAATCCAGGTAGTTGTGGGAGTCAGTGGGCTTGTAATAGGTGTCAGTGGATGAAAAAAGGAAAATCTTTCTCCAGTAAAGCACTAAGAAAGGGTCACGTATCCGTGATTTGTCAGAGTGGTTTTTTTTTAAACACAAATATTTGTGATCTAAGGAATGATAAATGGCTCTGATCATAATGCTTACCTCGACTTTTTGGCCTTGCCTCTGGCACAGAAGTACCTCCTTTGGAAGTGGAAATCCCGTAATCCTTTCCCGACAAGAAGATGGCTGGAAGAAATGCTCTCAATATGCCACACACACTCACACACACACACACACACACACACACACAAGTTAAAGGGAGAGGGTGGAGAGACTGCAAAAAGCCAGGAGCAATTTAAATATTCTGTCAACCAGATTTTCTTTTAACAAAAAGGACATTTATGAGAACAAGTAACTGTGACAGATCATGGCATTGTTTGTTATTCAGAAGTAGATTTTCATCAAAAATGCACAATTGAACGATACCTCTGCCTGAAGAACTAGCAAGCATAGTGTCAGGCTCAAGACTAATTCGATTAAACTCCTATGTGTCATTCTGTTGAAGTTACTGATTTCCAGCATCTGCAGTATTGTGCTTTTGGTCCTTTGAATGTAATTTCAATATATTGTACAGACTAAAGTTTTACAGACAAAGTGAAAAGTGGTAATTACGGTCTGCTACATGCATAATATAGAATGAGCTGCTCATTAAAAGAGAAGAACCAAAATGCAAGTTAATGCTATTCAACCGATTTTTTTTTATTGTAACCTAAATATAGATTTACACCAAAGAGCATAAACCATGAATTCAACTTTTAAAAATGAAAGCTGGAGGGTCTTTCTAGTGAACCACTTGTCAAATGCTCAACATTTTTTAAAATAGACATTTGTGTGTTCTCAATCTGACTTCAAAGAAGAATCATTGCAATGAAATTAGAACTGTTTGAATGAGAAAACATTAATATGTTGTTACACATTTCACAGATGACCTATGATAGACCCAGGCTAAAACCCAGCTACTCTCATTCGTAATTAAGGGTGATTGTTGTTTTTTTTGAATAGGCTGTATTGAGGAAGTGTTATGATCACCAGATTTTGAATAGGCCCCATTGAGGGAATGCGATGGAACATTCCTTCATCTAATTGATAGTGCCTTGTGGGCAAAATCCTTCTGAAAAGCTCTCATTAACACAGGGTGTGTGGTATTCGTGCTACTCATTTTGTGCATCTTTGAAGAAGGTAACTGTATGGGTAAGTACTTCACCCTTGAGTAGCTCCAGATGGCCATGTCGGAATCATCAGCTTTAAAGTCAAAAGTTTTGAAGGTGTTTATTGCTATTTTATAGTAATTTATAGTTAAAACCTGAACAGAATTTGGTGCAACCAAAAGAGTTAAATGTGGCAATGTACAAGTGAAAGGTAACACTTTGGGAGGCCAACACAGGAATTATCACTTTCCAGTTTACTCGGAATTATACAGAAAAAAAATGAACAACCAAGGTACAGTAGCCTAAAGAACTAAAAGTTCTCTGGCCAGAGATATACTTCCATTGAATCATAGAAACTTACTGCACAGAAGGAGGCCACATGGCCTGTCGTGCCTGTGCTGGCCCTTTGAAAGAGCAGTCGTACTTAGTCTCATACCCCCGCTTATTGTCCGTAAACCTGTAAGTTCCTCAGCCTCAAGTACCTGGCCAAGTCCCTTTTTAAATTATTTATGGTATCAGCTTCCACCACCTTTTCAGGTAGAGCGTTCCAGATCCCGATAACTCTCTGAGTGAAAATAATTCTCCTAATCACCCCTCTAGATCTTTTGCTGATGATTTTAAATCTATGACCTCTGGTTATTGGCCCACTCGCCAGAGGGAATCGTTTTTCGCTTACTCTATCAAAACCTCTCATCATCTTGAAAACCTCTATTAGATCACCTCTTAACCTTCTCTGTTCCAAGGAGAACAGTTCTATATTTTCCAACCTCTCCTCATAACTGTAGTCCATCATCCCTGGTAACCCTCCTCTGTACCCTTTCTAAGGCCTTTACATCTTTTCTGGAGTGTGATGCCCAGGATTGTCCACAATACTTCATCTGAGGCCTAACCAGTGATTTATAAAGTTCTAGCATGATCTCTTTGCTTTTATATTCTATGCCTCTATTTATAAGCCCAAGTAACCCATATGCTTTTTTAACCACCTTATCAACCTGCTCTGCCACCTTTAAGGATTTGTGTATATGGACACCAAGGTCTCTCTGCTCATCTACACTTTTCAGAATCGTGCCATTTATAATATACTGTCTTTCCATATTAGTCCTCCCAAAGTGCATCACTTCACACTTCTCTGCATTGAACTCCATCTGCCATGCTTCTGCCCATTCCACCATCCTGTCTATGTAAACCTGAAGTCTACAACTATCCTCATCACTATCTACTACGTTGCCAAATTTTGTATCATCTGCAAACTTTATAATGCTGCGCCCTACACCCGAGTCTAGGTTGTTTATAAAAATTGAAACAGGTAACAGACCCAAAACTGACCCTTGGGGAACACCACTGCAAACCACCTCCCAGTCTGAACAACATTTATCCACCAGCTCCCTCTGCTTCCTCTCACTGAGCCAATTCCATATCTATACAGCCACTTTCCCCTTCATTCCATGGGCTTCCATCTTCTTAACAAGCTTCCTGTGTGGCGCTTTGTCGAATGCCTTCCGAAAGTCCATATCTACTGCACGACCTTGATCAACCTTCTCTGTTACCTCATCAAAGAATTCAATCAAGGTAGTCAGACATGATTTGCCTTTACAAATCCATGCTGGCTCTCCTTGATTAACCCGTGCCTTTCCAAATTAAAGTTTATTTAGTCCCTGATAATGGTTTCCGATAACTTCCCAACCACCAATGTTTGGCTGACTGGCCTGTAGTTTCCTGGTTTATTCCTCTCTCTTTTATTGAATAGTGGTATAATATTAGCAACCCTCCAGTCTACTGACACTAATCCTGTATCCAGTGAGGATTGAAAGACTGTGACCAATGCCTCTGCTATTTCTACCTTTGCTTCTTTCAGCAACCTAGGATGTATTCCATCCGGACCAGGTGACTTACCAACTTTCAGTAATGCTTATCTTTTTAGTACATCTTCTCTATCCATTACTATCCTGTCCAAAACTTCCCTCTCCTCTTTTAGTGTAGCCTTAAAATCATCCGCTTCCTTTGTGAAGACAGATGCAAAGTATTCATTTAATACTTAACTATGTCCTCTGCCCTTATATGAAGATTTTCCTTTGGGCTCTTAATAGGCCCAACTTTTTCCCCAGCTAACCTCTTACACTTTACATGTTTATAAAATGTTTTCGGGTTCAATTTAATGTTGCCTGCTAATTTTTTCTCATAACCTCTCTTTGCCTCCCGTATTAACTTTTTCAATTCCCTCCTGTACTTTCCATAATCTTCCTGGTTAACTGAATCTTGCTCCTGATATTTGTCATAAGCCTCCTTTTTCTGTTTTATTTTAACTTTTATTTCCTTTGTCATCCAGGGTGTATTAGCTTTGAATGCTCTACCCTGTCCCTTCAAAGGAATATGCCTAGTGTGTACCTGAACTCTGTCTTCACTGAATGCCTTCCATTGCTTCATTACAGAATTACCCTGCAATTGCCTTTTTCAATCTACTTGTGTACGGTCCCTTCTTAAATCACTGAATTAGCTCTTCCTCAGTTGAGCATTTTTACCTTCGATATTCTCTGGTCTCTTTCCATAATTACTCTAAACCAAATTATGTTGTGGTCACTGTTAGCTAAATGATCTCCATTTACCCTACTTCATTTTGCAGAACCAGATCCAACACTGCTTCCTTCCTTATTGGACTGGAGATATATTGATCAAGAACGTTCTCCTGTACACATATCAGAAATTCCTCTCCTTCCCTACCCATAGCACTTTGTTTTTCCCAGTCTTTATTAGGGTAATTAAAGTCTCCTAATATAACGACTGTATTTTTGTTACACGCCTTTGAAATTTGCCAACAAATTTGCTCATCTCTGTCCTTCTCACTGTTTGGAGCTCTAGATAAAAAAACAACAATGTAACAGCTTCCCCTCTGTTTCTTAACTCAACAAATATCCTTTCTATTTAGAATTGTAACATCATCCATAATCAATACTGCCACACCACCTCCTCTTTCCTTGTCTATCATTCCTGAATAGTTTGTCACCAGGAATATTAAGAACCCATTCCTGGCCTTTTTTGAGACATGTCTCGGTTAATGCAGCCACATCATAATCCCATGTGGCAACTTGTGCCTGCAGCTCACCAATCTTATTAGTTACACTACGGACACCAGGGAGGCAACATACCATTCGGGAATCACATTTGTAGTTGCAGAAATGCCTGTCTATGCCCCTAACTAGCGAATCCCCTATGACTACTGCATTTCTACGCTTTCTTTTTCCCCTGTGTGCAGCCAAATCTCCCATGGTGCCGAGGGTTTGATTCTTACTGCATTCTGTAAGACGTGTGGAATTACCCCTCGTCCCATCCAACAGGTTATAGAGTTCGGACCTGAGACTTATGAGAAATTATACCAGACACACGGGTTCTGTCTTTAACCTTTTATTGTTCCCAAGACTGATTCAAAACCCCAATCACTATTCGAGCAGTTCACCAATAATATTACAGGAAATCTTACATACAGCCACCCGCCGATGATCAGTCCAGCGTTGATTGTAGATCCTCGTAAGCGAACAGACTGGCCAGGCCCCTCCTTCCCACTGCAGCCTGATCCTCGTAGGAGAGATGACTGGCCAAACCACCTTCTTCTGACTGCGGTGCTGATATTCTTTAGCCACTGTGTTTTATACAGCTTTCCTTGTCTTTTGTATTAAATCATTCATTCAGAGATAGTGAAATGTTCCTTTAATGTTCGGTCTGAGCTGTTTGAGCAGTCAAACGTTAACATTAACTCATCCTGTGTCACTATCCATTAGTTGTACAAAAGTGGCAGAAAACCATTTGGTTACGGTCCATGAGTTACGTCGTATTCTGCATTTCAAAACTTCAGAGTTTTGGCTTCTCCCCTTTATTCTCCGAAAACTCATCAGAGAATCATAGAAACATAGAAGATAGGAGCAGGAGTAGGCCATTTGGCCCCTTGAGCCTGCTCCGCCATTTAATGAGATCATGGCTGATCGTCCAAATTCAGTACCCTGTCCCTGCTTTCTCCCCATATCCCTTGATCCCCTTAGCCTTAAGAAATATATCCAACTCCTTCTTGAATATATTTAATGAATTGGCCTCAACTGCCTTTTGTGGTAGAGAATTCCACAGGTTCACCACTCTCTGGGTGAAGAAATTCCTCCTCATCTCAGTCCTAAATGGCTTACCCCTTATCTTTAGACTGTGACCCCTGGTTCTGGACTCCCCCGCCAATGGAAACATCCTTCCTGCATCTAGTCTGTCTAGTCCTGTTAGAATTTTATAAGTTTCAGTAAGATCCCCTCTCATTCTTCAAGACACCGGGCTCGATCTTCATCGGGCCGTTGAGGCGGGATTGGAGGCATGTGGGAGGTTAAAATTGCAAAAACTGGTGGGCGGGCCCAGCCCCGTCTCCATCCCGCCTCCAAGCAATTTTCATTAAATCGAGTCAACTGGTCCTGTCTCCGTCCCACCTCCAAGAGGCAGGATAGGCCATTAAGGCCCTTAACAAGCATTAAATTGCCTCTATAATGCCATTTTGAAAGGCCTTTGTGATTTTAAACCTTTTCCCACATGAAGCATGCCTGCTCTGAAAAACAACGGTGAAACCTGGTGGGAGCACAATTGGATTGCTGACTATTAGCTGCAGCTCCACCATTAAATAGGATATTTGATCAGCTATCATTTGCAGGTGGCAGGACTTTGTTGTCTCAGGTGTGGGGGAACTTTTAGAAGGCATAACCACAGCTGTGGAAGTTTGAAGCCTGACACCCATCTCCAGTGTGACCTCCTGGGAAACCCCTCTCGCCACCTTCACTGAGTGCTTCCTCAACTGAGGCATATACCAAGTAATCCTAAGCCCTCAATGTGGAAGTCCCATTTGCGAAATGACACACACCACAACTACAGCAGTAGCCATCAGATTTTTTATTTACAGTAATCATCTGATGGCTTTTTAACATAAAACATCAAATTTCACCCAAGTAACTAACCTTGTGACTATTTGTGCAGTATCTTTCTCTTACGTGTGCTCCTACGCGGTGCTTCCCCTGTGGCTTCAGCAGATGTGGAGGCCCCTTGCTCACTTTCTTGCTGCTCCTGTCTCGACACCTTTGGCGGGTGTCCTCTGGGGTTGCAAACCTGTGAGGGCTCGTAAACAGTCTGCTGCTCCTGCGGCTGTGCAGGGGTTGAGACGCTGATCTCAGATGGGTGTGGACTCTGGTGGGGCTCTGATCGACGGCTTTGCAGTGGAATGGAAGTGTGAGCGCTTGGAGAGGAGCCCCCAATTCCTTGATGTCTGCCACCAACTTCCCTCTCATGGGTCAGGTCCCCCTCAGCGCTTGCAAGTGGCTTGAGAGCACCTTGCTGCACATCAGGGGGGCCATGGGGACCCGTATCTGCACTGGCAGTCCTACTCAGAAGGACTTCCATGAAGGTCTGGTTTCTCTGTTCGCCATCCTTTCCATGGTGATGCATTCATGCGCCAATGACTCCACAAAGGCTCTGCTCATGTTCGCAATGAACTCCTCCATTCGCTCCACACTCACAGCGACCCTGGAGACAAAACCTGCCAGAGACTCCTGCATCTGTTCCTGGAGTTTCAGCACTGCTGATCTTATTGATGGACCCAGAGGCAGAGGGTCGACATGCAGCTGAGCCGAGCTGGCAGAGTCCTGCGCCCTCCGACTAGGACTCTCCACTGCTGTCCCTGTCTCCACAATCTGCTGATGCTCACTTGTGAGCTGTGATACACCAGGTGACAACAGTACTCTATCTCACGATGGTCCCACCGAGGTGTGAGTGTCTGCGCTGGTGCTGGGTGTGCTGAATTTTGCTGACGCTGCGCCCTCAGAGGTTGCAGCTTACTCTGAAGAGTCTGGCTGCTCAGGCAGTTCCTCCTGGCTAGTGGGGACGGGTGCTTGCAATGGTCCTGTGGGGGAGTAAAGGAAAGAGTCAGAGATGTGATGCCAAGGTTACATGCACATTGCATATTGCAGATGATCATAAGTCCATCTGTTAGAGCATCAGAATCATTATCAGCGACTCATGCAATGTCATTGAGAGAGATGGAAAACTATTCTGTCACCAGCTTGCTATGATGCACCCGTCTGTCCTGCCCCCACTTGCGCATCGTCCTCCACTCCCACAATCTCCAGGACCGCATCCTCCCAGGGGGTGAGGTGGGCTACTGATGGTGGCCCTCCTCCTGTCCTTGCTCTTTCTCTCTTATTGTGAGCGCTCTTTTCCTGCAATGATGGAGACAAGTGGAGGTTGAGTGAGAATGAAGGAGTGAGTGTAGAGAATCCATAGCATAGATACTTAGAAGGAGACAAAGATGGAGTGAGGTGGCAAGACCAAGGGTCCTCCCTGTGTGTTGTCAGCTGTTTTCATAGCATCACTGTTGTGTCTGTGTATAATAAGACACAGACTGCAGGAGAACGGTACAACAGGTGTTTACTCAACATGGCTCACATTGGAACTGATCTGTACAGATTACTACTCAGTGCTATATACAGGTGTGGTCACTGCCGGTACTGCAGTATACATGAGCTGTAAAAGATAGTTCCCCCCTTAAAGGTATATACATTACAATCACAGTGATAGGGAGTGTGAGAGCTGCATAATGGAATAGTTAGGTGAATGTGACCATAGAGAGAGAGGGAATGGGTAAGGGTACATGGATGTCAGTGTCAAGTGGGATGTGGAGGAAGAGATTGCTAAAGCTGAGTGCTGGTGAGGAGAGGCAATGGGGATCAGATTGAGGGTGATGGGAAATTCATACTCGCTTTTCCAGTGCGCAGAAGGTCATGAAATCTCTTCCTGCACTGAAGCCGGGTTCTGCGGGTTACTGACAACGAGTTCACCTCCTGGGCCACCTGGACCCACACAGCCTTGCTTTGCTTTCCCTGAAGAAGGGAAGAGCACCTCTTTATTTGCTCTTGCTCCCTCCACTAAAGCCTGCAGGGCAACGTCATCGAAGCGGGGTGCAGACCTAGGTCTCTGGCTGGCCATTCTTCCTGCAGATGCCTCTCACTACAAAGGCCAAAAGGTTGGCAGTCTGCAGAAGAAGCAAGGCTTGTTGCAGATCTTAAATGCAGCAGCAATGATGACGTCATCAGAGGCGACTTTCAGACTGAAAAAGCTAATTGGGCCATGGGTTCCCACACGTTGGAACTCAATTGGCCAATTAAGTTCAAATCACATCATTCTCCCACATCGATTTAGAATCGGGTGGATAACACGAAATGCGGATTACACGACCCCAGCCCGCCCCAGTATCAAAATCCAGCCCACCATGTCTGCAAATCTAAGGGGGTTTGTTTATCTCTATTGTCTATCAAAGCAAATCCCATGTGCCTTATCAGTGACAACTTTATATTTCACTTTGACAAAAACCTTTTGGCCTGGCAAAGCATTTCAATATATATCGAAATTAAAAATTAAGAATTAAGGGTCTGTGTATGCCTACAATTCCTCTAAGGAGTCATCACCCTCCCCAGTATTCAAAACTGAAAACAGGTTAGTGAGTGCCACGGGCTTGGGGGATTCCTGCACTACCTGTGTCTTCCTCCTACCCTGTCTGATGGTCACCCACTCCCGCACGTCATGCACCTTCTGTGGCAGTGGGGTGACCGCCTCCTGGAACATACAATCCAAGAAACTCTCAGACTCCCAGATGCACTGCAGTGCCGCCAGCCCTACTCAGGCTCCAAAACTCTGAGCTTGAGCTCATGCAACTGGCGGCACTTCCTGCACATGTAGTTATCCAGGACGCATGAAGTGTCCTGGAGTTCCCACATAGAACAGGATGACCTCTATCCTGACCTCTACTGAGACCCTGACTGCTAAAACACTTGACACTGAACTCTAAAAATCTAAGACAGTGAGACACTGACCTATGAAAGACTGAGATGCTAAAATAGTAAAAAAAGATAACTAAAAACCCTGGAATTGATATCTAGCAATCTAAAATACAATGGAAACTACCACCAAGTAATTTTTCGACAACCGTGAAAAATCTAACAATTTAATGAAACAAACTAACACTTACCTGTTACCCACCAATTCGCTCCTTCCGCTGTAGCGATGTCACTAGAATTTCCTTCTCAGTGTTTCATGTTCAACTCGCGCTCTGACGCTGACTTACCCTCAGGCTCGCTCTCTCCGCTCCCACTGACTCTCTGCCACTGATTCCCCTCAGGCTCCCTCTCTCCACTCTCACTTTACATCTGAGAATATATAAATGAAGAAAGCATCTGAGTTTGGTTGAGCAGAGTTCTGACATTCTAAACACCATAACAATCTACAGGACAGTCCAACCACAGGTCTCTGCTCACATCCAAGGCCTGATTTGTGTTTTAGTGGTCAGGGCTTCATTTATATAACCCAACTCAAATCAAATCAAATCAAATCAACTTTTATTGTCATTGTTAGTGCACAAGTGCAGTACAACGAAATGTAGGCTTGCGGCTCCTGAGAGTGTACATTTAGATTAAGACATTTAAACATTCAACATACATTTGGCTTGTAATACATTAACATAAACATAACCATAATAAAGTGCATTGGCAGATGTGCAGGCTTTAGAGTTTATTTGTGGAGTTCAGTAGGATGACAGCCCTGGGAAAGAAGCTGTTCCTAAATCTGGTCGTACGGGTGCGAATGCATCTGTAGCGTCTCCCAGATGGCAGGAGGGCGAACAGACTGTGGCTGGGGTGGGTAGGGTCTTTGATGATGGACCGTGACCTCCATAAACAGTGTTTCTGGTATATGTGCTCTATGGTCGGTAGCCGGGTGCCGGTAATGCGTTGGGCAGTTTTGACTACCCGCTGCAGGGCTTTCCGGTCATAGTAGCTACAGCTGCCATACCATACTGTGATACAGTTTGTCAGGATGCTCTCTATTGTGCAGCGGTAAAAGTTAGAGAGGATCAGGGGTGACAGGTTACATCCCTTCAGCCTCCTTAGGAAAGATAGGCGCTGTTGGGCCTTCTTCACCAGAGAGGAGGTATTGAGGGACCAGGAGAGGTCTTCCGTGATGTGGACTCCGAGGAACTTAAAGCTGTCCACCTCGGTCTCCCACCTGGAATCACTACATGTCTGGCAAGCAGAAGTAGGATTGCTGGCAGCAGGTGGCCGAGGACCTGAGGGAACTGTCCCTGATCTTAGGTAAGTTGTCAGATGGGGTCCGGAGACGATCATGGTGGGGATGGGAGAGGGAAGCCTGGGGCAGGGGTGGCCCAAGGTTTCCCTGTAAGACCTGGAGAAGCATTCCTGCTTCTTCTGGCCCACAAGCAAACCTAAAAAAAATCATTACTTTTGTTGAACTCTTGTGTACTTGCTCCTGCTTGCCACTGACTTTCACTGGTGCTCTGGCACTGGGCAATCAGCAGTTAGAATCGCGCAATTACATCGTCAGACATTGACATTTAAATATTAATGAGGCCCCCTCTGCCTGTGGCAGGTGGCCCCAAAGTTGCCCAAATGCAACCGTTAAAATGGCGGAAGGCACATATGTGCGGGAACGCTGCAGGAAGACCCTGAGTGCCATTTTAGCCACCTGCTTGCCCTATTCCTGCCAGCCAGACAGGGTCTATAGTTTCTTAAACTGTTGTCAGTACAGCAATGGTATGTGCAGTCTAAAGACTGTATTACACCTCCGAACCACTCAAGGATGTTCTACTTGATTGTATTTATGTACAACATCTTCTGGTTCATGTATTCCTGACATTCTATTTGTTGTACATGATAGCAACGTTGCGAGAGGGGATGCTTGCAGCATTTAAGTTAAAGACTACTTACTACCTAGTATCTGTGCTGCTGAAGTGGGTTTACAATAAGACTATGAATCATTCTGACTGAAAGAAGCCCATCCTTGCTTTGCTTTAAGGTGCTTAGCGCTTTGCTCTATTTGTTATACATGTGGGTTGTATCATTATAAAACCTACAGCATGTAAGTTAAAGCCAATTGCACTTTATCTGCTCTGCTGTTTATAAAGCACAACTATTTATCTTGTTTGCTGATCAATGATCTCCTTCGCAGCATTTCACTGTTTTGTAAATGTGAGCAGGTACATAAAGCAGACATTAAGTGGGCTAATTGTCTACTAATCCTGAACCCTAAACATCACAAAATAATTACATTTTGTTCTTTTGATAATTTCTTAACCACTTTTACATTAATGATGGTTCTTATATGATTTTTTTTCAAAAATCTCTTACTGGGCTATTAGAGCACATGAGCAAACATGCACCGTATTGGAGGATGTGCGATTTAAAATGATACATGTTGTGCTAGTTTTGTAGAAAAAATAAAGGCGGCATAAAACGATCATGTGTTTCTGAGACTATTTCAATCATGGAACAGCCAAGAGTAGGTGGACTTGGGGCAATCAGGCTGGTGACAGCCATCCTTTTAAATCATGACTGAAATTGCTTTCAGCATTGCCACAGTTAACAGCAATAAGAGAAAAGAGGTCTTTCTCCAGCAAACGTTTGGAAATTCACCAAAAAGGTCAATTTTTTTTAAAACTGAAATTATGCCATTGGAATCATACATGGATGTAACTTGAGTCTGTTATAATAAACAAGGTTAAGAAAATACTCTGGACCCTAACTCAGGCACCAGTACCAATGTTTAACTGTGGTGTGGAGATGCCGGAGTTGGACTGGGGTGGACAAATGTAAGAAGTCACACAACACCAGGTTATAGTCCAACAGCTTTATTTGAAGTCACAAGCTTTCGGAGCGCTGCTCCTTCGTCAGGTGAAGTGGAGAGATGCATAAAGACACAGCTTATATAGTCAGAGAATAATGTCAGATGTTTACAGGTAATCTTTCTAATTGCCATTTATCACACCTCGGCAGAGAGATAATCACAGCAATCAAAGGTGTGAATGGTGTCCAAACAGGTCAGTCAGGAAAACATTACATCAAAGAATAATGAGGTGGGGTCACAAGGGGTCAAATGTTGCAGATGCTGGGGTCTGTGTGAAAAACAAAAAAACAGACAAAAAACATTTTTTTTGCTGGAAATCACAGCAGGTCCGGCCACATCTGTGTAGAGAGAACAAGCCAACGATGACTCGAGTCTGGATGACCCTACGTCAGGTGGGGTTACATGTAGCGTGACATGAACCCAAGATCCCGGTTCAGGCTGTCCTCGTGGGTGCGGAACTTGGCTATCAGTTTCTGCTCAACGATTTTGCGTTGTCGCGTCTCGAAGGCCACCTTGGAGAATGCTTACCCGAAGATCGGAGGCTGAATGTCTTTGACTGCTGAAGTGTTCCCCGACTGGGAGGGAACACTCCTGCCTGGCGATTGTTGCGTGGTGTCCATTCATCTGTTGTCGCAGCGTCTGCATGGTCTCGCCGATGTACCATGCTCCGGGGCATCCTTTCCTGCAACGTATGAGGTGGACAATGTTGGCCGAGTCACATGAGCATGTACCATGTACCTGGTGGGTGGTGTCCTCACGTGTGATGATGATCTGGCATGTCTTGCAGAGGTTGCTGTGGCAGGGTTCTGTGGTGTCGTGGTTGCTGTTCTCCTGAAAGCTGGGTAATTTGCTGCAAACGATAGTCTGTTTGAGGTTAGGCGGCTGTTTGAAGGTGAGTAGTGGAGGCGTGGGGATGGCCTTAGCGAGGTGTTCGTCGTCATTGATGACATGTTGAAGGCTGCGAAGAACATAGCGTAGTTTCTCTGCTCCGGGGAAGTACTGGACGACGAAGGGTACTCTGTTGGTTGTGTCCCGTGTTTGTCTTCTGAGGAGGTCTATACAATTTTTCGCTGTGGCCCGTCGGAACTGTCGATCGACGAGTCGAGCGTCATATCCCGTTCTTACGAGGGCGTCTTTCAGCGTCTGTAGGTGTTCATCGCATTCCTCCTCATCTGAGCAGATCCTGTGTATTCGCAGGGCTTGTCCATAGGGGATGGCTTCTTTAACATGGTTAGGGTGGAAGCTGGAGAAGTGGAGCATCGTGAGGTTGTCCGTGGGCTTGCGGTAGAGTGAAGTGCTGAGGTGTCCGTCTTTGATGGAGATTCGTGTGTCCAAGAATGAAACCGATTCTGAGGAGTAGTCCATGGTGAGTTTGATGGTGGGATGGAACTTGTTGATGTTATCGTGTAGTCTTTTCAGTGATTCTTCGCCATGGGTCCATAGGAAGAAAATGTCATCGATGTATCTGGTGTATAGCATTGGTTGGAGGTCCTGTGCAGTGAAGAAGTCTTGCTCGAACTTGTGCATGAAGATGTTGGCGTATTGGGGTGCGAATTTGGTCCCCATGGCTGTTCCGTGTGTTTGGGTAAAGAACTGGTTGTTGAAGGTGAAGACATTGTGGTCAAGGATGAAGCGGATGAGTTGTAGGATGGCGTTTGGAGATTGGCTGTTGTTGGTGTTGAGTACTGAGGCTGTCGCAGCGATGCCGTCATCGTGGGGGATACTGGTGTAGAGTGCCGAGACGTCCATCGTGGCGAGGAGTGTTCCTGGTTCAACTGGTCCGTGGGTGCTGAGTTTCTGTAAGAAGTCTATAGTGTCACGACAGAAGCTGGGGGTTCACTGTACAATGGGTTTCAGGATGCCCTCAATGTATCCAGAGAGGTTCTCACACAGGGTTACATTGCCTGATACGATAGGACGTCCGGGTGTGTTGGCTTTGTGTATCTTTGGGAGGCAGTAGAGGTCTCCCACGCGGGGAGTACGTGGGATGAGAGCGCGTAGGATGCTTTGAAGGTCTGGATCGAAGGTCTTGATCAGTCTGTTGAGTTGGCGGGTGTGTTCTTTGGTCGGATCTGCGGGTAACTGTCTGTAGTGTTCCTGGTTGTCCAGTTGTCGGTATGCTTCTTTGCAATAGTCCGTTCTGTTCTGTATGACGATGGCTCCTCCTTTGTCCTTTCTGCTGGTTTGATGACGATGTTGCAGTTGGTCTTGAGAGCGTGGATGGCGTTGCGTTGTGCTCGGGTGACATTCTGGACTGTCTTGTGAGTGCGGCTGATGAATCTGGCGTTGATGCATCTCCTGACAGCTTGAGCATACATGTCAAGCTTAGGGCAGCGACCCTCCGGAGGGGTCCAATTTGACTCTTTCTTCTTCGGTTGTAGCACTGCGGATCCCTCTGTCTGCTGTTCCGGATCATTGATTGTCTCATTGGGTTCGCTGCTGACATCTTGGTATTTGTGGACCGGGATCTTGGGTTCATGTCACGCTACATGTAACCCCACCTGATGTAGGGTCATCCAGACTCGAGTCGTCGTTGGCTTGTTCTCTCTACACAGATGCGGCTGGACCTACTGTGATTTCCAGCAAAAAAAATTGTTTTTTGTCTGTTTTTTTGTTTTTCACACAGACCCCAGCATCTGCAACATTTGACCTCTTGTGACCCCACCTCATTGTTCTTTGATGTAATGTTTTCCTGACTGACCTGTTTGGTCACCATTCACACCTTTGATTGCTGTGATTATCTCTCTGCCGAGGTGTGATAAATGGCAGTTAGAAAGATTACCTGTAAACATCTGACATTATTCTCTGACTATATAAGCTGTGTCTTTATGCATCTCTCCACTTCACCTGATGAAGGAGCAGTGCTCCGAAAGCTTGTGACTTCAAATAAAGCTGTTGGACTATAACCTGGTGTTGTGTGACTTCTTACAAATGTTTAACTGTGTACAGTTTCAGGCTCCTTACTTAATGATGGACATACTTTCTTAGAGGGGGTGCAACGAAGGTTCACTAGATTGAATCCTGGGATGAGAGGATTGTCCTATGAGGAACGATTGAGGAGAATGTGCCTATATTCTCTGGAGTTTAAAAGAATGAGAGGTGATCTCATTGAAACGTGTAAGATTCTCAGAGGGCTTGACAGGGTAGATGCTGAGAGGCTGTTTCCCCTGGCAGAAGAGTCTAGAACTTGGGGGCATAGTCTCAGGGTAAGGCTTCAGCCTTTTAGGATGGAGATGAGGAGAAATTTCTTCACTCAGAGGGTTGTGAATCATTGGAATTCTGAACCCCAGAGGGCTGTGGATGCTCAGTTGATAAGCATATTCAAGATGGAGATCGATAGATTTTTGGGCATTAAGGGATATGGCGAGAGAGCGGGAAAGTGGAGTTGATGTACAAGATCAGCCAGGATCTTACTGAATCGCAGGGCCGTATGGCCTACTCCTATTTGTTACGTTCTTATAACTGATTCACCTTAAAATGTTGCCTTAGATTGACATGTTGACATTCGACTCCATTTTTGGAATATTGGACTGGATTTTGCCAATGGGGAGCTTTTGGAGGCAGGACTACCACTTGTCGGGTTTCAGTCCCGCCTCCATCAACTTCTGTCCAACCCACGCTAGTTTCCCTTGATTGACCTTGTTAAGCCCGCCCAGCGGGTTTAGCAGGCCAATTAAGGGAAAGCCGGTTCAAGAGAACGTTTTTGACAGATGAATTGTCATCATTTTACAGCTCTGTGAAGCCATCAAACACTGACATTCTCTGTAGTTTGATGAGTTATTGAATTCAAGACCTCATCAAACCTCTTTCTTTTGTAGAAATGAGATGGTTGCTGCATTGGAGAATGCAATGGCCATCTGTCATCTCTGCCGCGGAGGTGCGAGACTCTCCACATACCCACCGACTGAAGCCTGCAGGAAGAAACAAAGGTAAGTACACTTTTTCTAACACTTTCCACTTACCTCAGATACTCACCTCTCTACACTTGCACCCATCACACACCTCCACAGCACACTTTTGGACCCCTCCGACCCCTGCAGACTCACTACTCGCCTCAGTGACCCTGGCGGGTTTTGGAGTCTTCGGTAAGCCCGCACTTGTGTGAGCAAAATGGGGCTAATCCTATTTTCTGCTTGTTAACTACCTGTAATCCCTTCCCGCCTCCAAGGAGACAGGACCCGGCGTGGGACAGCTACCCACATCCTGGCAAGGTGGCATGGAGGTGGATTGGGGGCGGAATGGGCACCCGCCCCCAAATTCTGCCATTTTTCCAGCAGTCCCGCCTCCATACCTGCCTCCCCAGCCCATTATGTTTTACAAATTGACCATGATTCTTTTGGGAAGGGGCACCCTTTTTCACATTATACAGGAGTGGACAATTCCTCTCTCTAGCCAACATATTGCAAAAGTGTTTCAAAACTAAGGTTTCCAACCCCAAGGTTCCTCTCCCCATTTTAGGGTGCTGAGCTCACAGGCAACCTGCATTGGTGACTGGACTATAGTACTGGAGCCCCAATTCACCAATCCGTGCTCATCGTGACTGTAGCTACTCACTGGCAGCAAGATATGGCGGACTCATCCCTCATGGTTTTTCACAGGTCTGAAGTTTAAGATAATGCCTTGGTTTTGTTTTTATTTTTAAATTGTTGTGAGTATCCAGTCCATCAGATGTCCATGGTGATCAAATGGCTGTTTCTATTTCTTTGACATTCTACACCTCTGATGCATCTTCTTCTTCTTAGGCAGTCCCTCGGGAACCGAGGATGACTTGCTTCCACATTAAAAATGAGTTTGCAGGTGACTGATTAGTCCAATGTGGGACCTACAGTCTCTGTCACAGGTGGGGCAGACGGTAGTTGAAGGGGTGGGTGGGTGGGGTGCTTGGGTTGACGTGCGCTCCTTCCGCTGTTTGCGCTTGGTTTCCACTTGCTCCCAGCGAAGAGACTCGAGGTGTTTGGCGCCTTCCCGGATGCTTCTCCTCCACTTTGTGCGGTCTTGGGCCAGGGATTCCCAGGTGTCGGTGGGGATGTTACACTTTTTCAAGGAGGCTTTGAGGGTATTCTTGAAGAGTTTCCTCTGCCCACCTGGGGCTCTCTTGCGGTGTCGGAGCTCCAAGTAGAGCACTTGTTTTGGGAGTCTCGTATCGAGCATGCGGACGATGTGACCCGTCCATCGGAGCTGATCGAGCGTGGTCAAAGCTTCGATGCTGGGGATGTTGGCCTGAGCGAGAACACTGACATTGGTGCGCCTATCCTGCCAATGGATTTGCAGGATCTTGCGGAGGCAGCGTTGGTGGTACCTCTCCAGTGCTTTCTGATGCATCATGTACCTCTTTGTTCACGCATATTCTGTATCACCCTGGTAACAGTTTCCCTGGTATTTCAAAAAACTCCCAATGACTTCTTTCCCACTGTCAATTTTTGGGGTTGGGCTGGAGTTTAGTTCCAGACCATTTAAATTTTGGGGTAATACAGATCACAGTTCAAACTTTTAAAAATAGACCTCAATGGAAAATTGTACAAATAAAATTTGTGCCAAAATAAACCAATACATTCTCATCTTTCATTCAGGAATTTTATTAAATCATTCCCGCAGTGGTGGGGGGGAGGGGGTGCATACAGAAATGGGTACAATAGTCTAGTGGATATGGTATTTAACAAGCAAAAATCATGAATTCAAAACCCAGTCAGATTGCCATTATAAACCCAACTGGTTCACTAATGTCCTTCCTTCAGGGAAGGGAACTTGCCACCCCTGCGTGGTCTGGTTTACACGCGAGTCCACCCCCATAATGTGGTTGCTCTTAATACCCTCTGAAGTGGTGCCCAAGTTGGGAGAGCTGTTCCACAGACTAATCAAACAACAGAATCAAGTTTATCAACCAACGCTCTAGGGTCATCCATCAGCATCCCTGAGTATGTCCGGTCCAACTGGCAGGGTAGACCCAGCAGAGGTTGGGGACACAGTGGTATACAGTCAAGTTGGCTTGGACCTGGGCATTCTCAACACTGACTTCAGATCCCATGGCAGCAGATCAAAGAAGAAGGAAACCTCCTGCTGATTAAAACCACCACACCCACAGCTAAGAAATTAGTACTCTTCCATGTTGAACACCACTTAGAGGAAGCATTGAGGGAACCAGTGGAATAAAATCTACTCTGGGTTCACCACCATGAGTGGGTCAGTAGTACCATCACTTCTTAAAAGTTGCTCAGGTAGGTCCTTTCCACAACCAGCATGACAAATATAACCTGACCAATTACTGCCCTATCAGCTTCCTCCCAATCATCAGCAAAGTGATGGAAGAAGTAATCTACAAGATGCACTGCAGCAACTCACCAAGGCTTCTTTGGCAGCACCTCCCAAACCCATGACCTCTACCACCTAGAAGGACAAGGGCAGCAGGTGCATGGGAACACCACCACCTCCATGTTCCCCTCCAAGCCACACACCATCCTGACTTGGAAATATATCGCCGTTCCTTCATCGTTGCTGGGTTAAAATCCTGGAACTCCCTCCCTAACACTACTACAGGAGTACATTCACCACACAGACTGCAACAGTTCAAAAAGGCAGCTCAGCACCACCTTCTCAAAGGCAATTAGGGATGGGCAATAAATGCTGGTCTTGCTAGTGACACTCACATCCCGTGATTGCATAAATTTTTTAAAAAGCCATTCGGCCCAACAGGTCTATGCCTTTATGCTCCACATGAGCCTCCTCCCACTTTACTTCATCTCACCTAACCTTTTAGTTGAATCACTTTGAGGATTTTCTATTTTTGTTCTGAATCCAGTGCAAGATGGCAGTCATCAAACTATAACAGCACTTTTGCGATATTTCATCAAGATCTTTTTTTAAATCATGAGGACGATTTATTTTCGCACAAAGAAATGAAAAGTCTGTCACAAACACTGCAGGCTGAATTTAGCCGGTGCTCAGAGTGTGGGTTTGGAGGCGGGTCCGCTGTCAAAATCAAAATGATTGACAGCGGGTTGGGAACCCACTGTGAACCTGCCTCCATGTAAGTTTCCAAAGTGTTGGGTCTGCAATTTCAGAACAGACCCGACACCAAGCGACGGGGGAGGCATTTAAGATACTTAACTGCTTGTTAAGTGCTTGTTTACTACTATTTTGCCAGCCTTTTTCTATTTTCCCACATTTTTAACGGGGTTCACGTCATTCGGAGATGACATCAGTTAAGTAGGTCGGGTCCTCTATGTCTCCCCGTTGCTGTGAATAGGTGACAGCTGCAAAAGTGGTATGAAAGCTATCATTTCACAGCTGTTCAATTTTCAATGTCAGAAGCTTGAGCCTTCAGGACTTGGAAGACACTTTTGAGCTGTATGCAGTTTGGAAGTGTTTGGAGTAAACTCTCTATCCACTGTCACCTCCTTGGAGCAAGCTCTCTCACCATTGACAGATCGCTTCTGTCATCTCAACTTCAGCTGCCATCTATTCCAACCCTTGAAAAAATCTCACCTTGGTCCTCTGAATCCCTCCACGATCAACCCCAACATCACCAGGCACACCAACATCACCAACAACACCACCAACCTTCTCTGTAATCACCTGATGCTGCACAGGACACAGTGCATCAGCATCCAACAACATTGCTGCCCAGGAGGCCAGCGATAGCATCACCATGATTTACTTCACTTGATGCTGTACACCCTGGCTGCCACATGATGCGCCAGGTTAACACCACCCCACACCAACACCATAAAGCATCCCTACAATGACCAAGCCATTACTTTCACATTCATCACCATTATGTCTCACCATTCACTGCAACTCACTAACACACTTCCAAAGGTGAGCACAGATCCTTCTAATAAGGTAAAGTGTTGAAAATATAAATTTCAATATTTGACAATACTTTAACAGAAAATTTACATGAACTTTGCATAAAACATCCAAGTGCCTATCCTTGTGTGTTGTTATTTGGTATGATTGCACTAGGATGAGGGTGAGTGTGAGGGGTAGCTAGTGAGATGGGGAAGTGATAATGCAGATAGAGAGGGATGGGTGGAGGTGCAAGGTAAGTTGGTGTGAGTAAGGATTTGGAGGAGTAGGGTCGGGAAGGCAGAGTGATGGGGATGTGATGAGTGGCACAGCAGGATGAGGTTGAGTGTGAATTTGCAGTAACGTTTTGTGATCTACTGAGATCATTGAAAGGTTTGCGCCACTACAGCCTGGTCCTCCTGACAACGTCCCTTCTTTTGCCCTCCTGTGCAGTGTGCAAACAGGCTGCGTTGGTGTCCTGGGGAGGTCTCTTCCACCCTTGGAAGGGAAGAGAACCTCCCTGCGTGCTGTGACTCTCTCCATAAGCATATGGAGAGAGTCATGCGTGAGCCTGGGTGCAGACGTGCATCTTTGTGCAGATGTTGTCAGTGTTTGCAGCACCTCAATGCTGTAGAACACTGACAGCACAACTGTCAAAATGAATGTGGCCATGGTCCCTTCAAGGAAACCGGCTGATGATGCGTCAGGAAATGACATCATCAGACCCGCTTCCTTTTAATTGGCCGGGAACCCCACAGGGTGGGCTTAACAAGCCCTACTAACGGAAAATCCTTTTGACAGGGCGGCTGCAGCTGGGAGTGGGACCGGAACCCACCAAACACCTCTCCCGCCGCGATCCTGCCTCCGCTGGCGAAATCGCGGCCTACATTTATTCTGGGTGAAAACCACTTGCACTGGTGCTTCTTCTAAACAAAAGTACACAATTTGTGACCCCATTGTTAAAATGTGAAAAGTTTCATCTTAAAATAAAGAAACCCAGTATCCTGGACCCAGATTAGCAGAACAATCAAATTAACTCAGCTTAAAACTTGTCAAGACCCTTACAAAGTCCTAATATAAAGAAATGCTTGCTGAGCTAACAATATCTTTTCAACGTTTGCAACAATTAGCATAATTAAAATGCAACCCGATTATGAGCAAATCAAAAAGAAAAAAACTGCAGCTGGAAATTGGAAATAAAAATAACAGAAAATACTGGAAAAGCAGAGCAGGTCAGTCAGCATCTGCAGACTTGAATGACTTTGGCCAACAACTGGTCCAATCATCCATCACCAGATTTGGCTCGATCATATAAAGCACTACTAGGTCCTGCTCTCCATCACTGAAACCACCCACTATTCTAAGATCATCCAGGACGGCAAAAATAACACCAGGCTTCTCTTCTCCACCACTAACTGTCTTCTCAAACCATCCTCCCCTGCTTCCTCCTCCCTCAGCTCCAACAATAAATGTGAGGAGCTCATGGAATTCTTTGTTAAAAAGATCGACGACATACGTTCAACTGCTTCTGCTTTCAACTCCCTCCCTCCCCCTAGCCCAACAGACCTTACTTCCTCTCCGTTTTCCCCCTGCCCTATCCCTACATTTGCATATTTCTCTCCCATCTCCCCTCTTGCCCTTTCAAAGCTCATCTTGTCAATGAGACCGACCTCCTGCTCTCTCGACCCTATTCCTACTAAATTGCTGACAACTCAACTTTCCTTCTTGGCTCCCATGTTAGCGGATATTGTTAATGGTTCCCTCTCCTCCGGTACTGACCCCTTTCCTTCAAATCTGCCGTCATCACCCATCTCCTCAAAAGAAAACAACCCTTGACCCCTCCGTCCTTGCAAACTATCGCCCCATCGCCAACCTCCCTTTCCTCTCCAAAGTTCTTGAGCGCGTTGTTGCCTCCCAAGTCCGTGCCCATCTTTCCCAGAACTCCTTGTTTGAATCCTTCCAATCAGGCTTCTGCCCCTGCCACAGTACTGAAACTGCTCTTACCAAGGTCACAAATGACATCCTAATTGACTGTGACAAAGGTAAGTTATCCCATCTCGTCCTTCTGGACCTGTCTGCAGCCTTTGATAAGGTTGATCACAAAATTCTGCTCCAATGCCTCTCAACCGTCGTCCAGCTGGATGAGACTGCACGCTCCTGGTTTTATTCCTATCTTTCCAACCACAGAATCACCTGCAATAGCTTTTCTTCCTGATCCTACACTGTCACCTCTGGTATCCCTCAAGGATCAATACTTGGCCCTGTAGTAATCTGGGATGTTATGATTAAGGTTATCCACCAGGTGGTGCTGTAGCCAATGCTGCTGCTAAGGTCAGAGGTTTGCTTCCTGTTAAGGTCAGAGTTTGCTTTCCTGTCAAGGTCAGCAAAGGTGCAATGCCTGGATGCAAGCCTGCCTGGTTGTTTTGCAGTCGTTTAATAAAGTACTCGTATTAATCTTAATACCTCGCCTCTTCGAGTCCTTGTCTCACTACATGGATTTATCACATTGGTGACGAGGTAACTAAAGGACCCTGAATAAAGAAGAAAAGTCTGCCAGGATGTTTAAACGACAAAATTACGAGCTACGGTTAGCTACCAGCTGGAAGAGAGCATGGCTGCCACGGTAGGAATGGTTTCCGCTTTTGATAGTCAAGCACAAACCTGCGAGGAATACTGTGAAGTGTTGGGTTATTTTTTCAAAGCAAATGAAATAAATGATGCCGGAAAAAGGAAAGCCATTCTGCTTAGTTCAGTGGGAAGCCAAACCTACAGTTTGATGAAGAATCTGCTCAGTCCTGAAAAGCCTGGAGACAAATCATTTGTTGAATTAATGGCCTTGCTAAAAGAACATTTCAACCCTAAGCCTAGTGAGATTGTACAGTGGTTCAAGTTTAATTCAAGGAACAGGAAAGAGGAAGAGAGTTTAATGGACTGTGTTGCGTAAATGAGCACAAGATTGCAATTATGGGAACAACCTGAAGGAAATGCTGAGAGATAGACTAGTTTGTGGAATAATGGACAACTGAATGCAGTGCAGATTATTATCCGAGACTGGGCTTACTTATGAAAAAGCATTGGAACTTGCTCAAGCCATAGAGACAGCGAACCATGATGTAAAAGAAATACAGGGTTCAGACAGGGCTAATGCTACGCACGTTGCATGTCAGGTTGCTGTGCACAAGTTGAACATGCATCAGAAACCACAACATGAGCATGTGAAGGCATGTTATAGATGCAAGGGCGATCACCTGGCGAGTGAATGCCGGTTTCTGGAGGAGAAGTGCTACAAGTGTGGGAAACAAGGACACATAAAACGAGCTTGCAGGGCAAAATCACCTGTGGAGGAATCCAAACCAAAAGGGGGAGGACAGCAAAACCAAGGGAGAGAAGTGAAAAAACATGGAGCACACCACATCAGCGGGGAAGCTGAGGAAGAAGAGGACATGTTCATAATGTATAGCATGTTAGAGAACATTCCAAAAGTGGCTCCTATCACATTGCAACTGACAGTAAATGACTCTAAGGTGAACTTTGAAGTGGATACAGGGTGCGGCGTGACCATAATGAACAAGGCAGAGTACTCAAAATTGTGGAACCGTGCAAAAGTTCCAGAGTTAAAGCCTTGCTCCCTGCATCTTAAAACATATACAGGTGAACGAGTAGTGACATTAGGTACAGCTAATGTAACTGTGCAACACAGGGACACAGTGGAACAGCTACCGGACCAAACCTGTTAGGTCGGGGCTGGATAAAAGAACTTAAATTAGACTGGGGAGCAGTACATCAAATAGATGCGGGCAAACAGTTGACTTTGCAAGAAGTGTTAAGTGAACATGAGAATGTGTTCAAGGAGGAACTTGGCACATTTAATGGTCCCCCAGCTAAGATTTATGTAGACAAGGAGGCACCGCCAAGGTTTTTTAAACAACGACCTGTGCCTTATGCCATGAAGCCAAAGGTAGAGGCTGAGCTTGACCGTCTATTGAGAGAGAACATACTGGAGCCAGTGAAATGTTCGGAATGGGCAGCTCCCATAGTACCTGTTTTAAAACCGGACAATTCGGTAAGACTCTGTGGAGACTATAAATTGACAGTCAATCGGGTGTCCAAATTAGAGCAGTATCCGATTCCCAAAACAAAGGATCTCTTTGCAAACCTGGCTGCAGGAAAGAAATTCACAAAGTTGGATATGAGTCATGCCTACTTGCAGATTACACTGGATGACGAATCAAAGAAGTATGTCACCATAAATACACACAAGGGCTTGTTTACATATAACCGCTTACTGTTTGGTGTCTCATCTAGTCCAGCTATCTTCCAGAGGACAATCAAAGGTGTTCTGCAAGGGATCCCACATGTTTCCATCTATCTGGATGACATTCTGGTGATGGGAAGAACCGACCAGGAGCATCTGAGCACCCTGAGAGAGGTACTCCAAAGATTGGAGAGGGCAGGGTTCCGGCTCAAGAGGAGTAAGTGCACTTTCCTGGGGAATGAGGCAGTGTTCCTGGGACACAGAGTGGATGCCACCGGGCTCCATCCACTCAAGGAGAAGGTACAAGCACTGCAGGACGCCCCTACTCCTACAAATGTGGCTGAGTTAAAAGCTTACCTGGGACTGCTGAACTATTATAACAGGTTTTTACCAAAGTTGTCAACTGTGTTAGCACCTCTTCACAAACTACTGCGCAAGGAGACACAGTGGCAGTGGGGAGAGGAGCAGGGGGTTTCATTTGAACAGTCCAAGAAACTGATGCTGTCGTCGGATGTGCTGGTTCACTACAATGCAGAGAAAGACATCATTCTCTCTTGTGATGCTTCACCTTACGGGGTGGGGGCAGTTCTTTCACACTGCATGGAAGATGGAACTGAAAGACCAATAGGGTTTATGTCCCGAACTCTAACACCAGCGGAAAAAAACTATTCCCAGTTAGACAAAGAGGGGTTAGCAGTAATGTTTGGGTTACAGAGGTACCACAAGTACATATATGGCAGGAAGTTCACCATATGCACCGATCATAAACCTCTTCTCTCTCTTTTCAATGAAATGAAAGCAGTTCCACAGATGGTGTCACCCCGGATCCAGAGGTGGGCCGTGACGTTGAGGGCATATGAGTATGTCATCGTCTACAAGGCGGGAAAGTACCATGGGAATGCAGATGCCTTGAGCCGTCTTCCACTGCCAGGCACACCTATCCGTGCAGCTCCAGAGGACAGAGTGTTGATGTTGGAGGACACTGACATGGCACTTGTGACTGCAGAGCAAATAAGAACATGGACAGGTAAAGATCCAGTACTGTCTAGAGTTCGAGAATATGTGGTGAGGGGATGGCCACAGCATCCGGAAGGGGCTGACTTCACACCCTACAGTGTCAGGAAAACAGAGCTGAGTGTGCAGGATGGTTGCATGTTGTGGGGAGCATGAGTGATTATTCTACAGCCAGCACGACAGTCTATCCTAGAGCAACTACATCAGTGTCATCCTGGGGTCTCGCGTATGAAAGCCTTGGCTAGGAGTTACTTGTGGTGGCCAAAGCTAGATGAGGAGATAAAAAATCTAGTCAAGACATGCAGCACTTGTCAGGAACACCGGAAGTCACCAGCAGCGGCTCCTCTCCACCCCTGGGAGTGGCCGGATAAACCATGGAGAAGATTGCACTTAGATTATACGGGTCCATTCATGGGGAAGATGTTCCTCATAATCATTGATGTACATTCCAAATAGATGGATGTTTATCCTGTAAATTCTGCTTCCACCACTACTACTATAGACTGCCTGCGTCAGAGCTTCAGTAATTAAGGGCTACCGGAGATCGTGGTGAGTGACAATGCCACTTGTTTTGTGAGTACAGAGACAAAAGAGTTCTTGAGAAAAAATGGCATAGTGCAGGTGACCTCGGCTCCATATCATCTGTCCTCAAATGGACTTGCAGAGAGAGCCGTACAAACATTTAAGGAGATGATGAAAAAAAGTGCAGAAGGGAGTTTAGCAGCCAAAGTGTCACGGGTTCTGTTCAGCTACAGAATAACACCTCAATCCACCACAGGACTCTCTCCTGCTGAGATGTTATTAGGTCATAGACTACGCTCCACTCTTGACCTTGTCCACCCAGACCTAAAAAGGAAAATGGAAAACAGACAAAACAAACAAAAAGAGAACCATGACAAAAGAACAAAGAGCCGAAGTTTTGGAGAAGGAGGTGCGGTCCTTACCAGGAATTTCAGTTATGGACCAAAGTGGATTCCTGGCTTCATCGACTCAATGACAGGTCCAGTATCATACAAGGTCATGTTGGGAGATGGTAGGGTAGTACGCAGACATGTAGATCAGATACTTCCCAGACAAGGGGAAATTGAAATGAAGGTTCCAGATGCAATGACTGAAGACAGGGTTGCCCCCAGTTATCCAAGTGCATCTGTGGTGCCACCACCAGGGACAGAGACAATTCCACAGGAACCTATTCATCAAGAGGAAACCATCATTGCAGAGTCAGATACTCTGAGCACTGCTCAGGAGCAGCTGGTGGCTTCACCACAAACAAGCAGGGACTTTACTGTTAGATGTTCACAAAGGACTCGCAAGCCACCAGAGAGATTGATACTGAACTGTTAGATTCGTCAAGTATGGAACAGGATGAATGGAGACTCCTTATGTGACCCTCAGGAATGGTTGTTTGTTAAGAAATTCATACTGAAATCTTAAGGGAGGAGGGATATAGTAATCTGGGATGTTATGATTAAGGTTATCCACCAGGTGGTGCTGTAGCCAATGCTGCTGCTAAGGTCAGAGGTTTGCTTCCTGTTAAGGTCAGAGGTTTGCTTTCCTGTCAAGGTCAGCAAAGGTGCAATGCCTGGATGCAAACCTGCCTGGTTGTTTCGCAGTCATTTAATAAAGTACTCGTATTAATCCTAATACCTCGCCTCTTCGAGTCCTTGTCTCACTACATGGATTTATCACAGGCCCCTTCCTATTTCTCATCTACCTGCTGCCCCTCAGTGACATTATCTGGCAACACAATGTGAGTTTTCACACGTACGCTGAGGACACACAGCTCTACCTCTCCTCCACCTCTCTTGAACCCTCCACCATCTCTATACTATCGGACTGCTTGTCCGACATCCAGCACTGGATGAGTAGAAATTTCCTCCAATTAAATATCAGGAAGACTTAAGCTTTTGTCTTCAGTTCATGCCACAAACTCCGTTCCCTTTCCATTGATTCGATCTCTCCCGGCAACTGTCTAAGGCTGACCAAGTCTGTTCACAACCTTGGTGTCATATTTGATCACGGATCGAGCTTTCTACCTCATATCTGTTCTATCACTAAGACCACCCATTTCCACCTCCGTAATATTGTCCGTCTCTGCCCTTACCTCAACTTATCTGCTGCTGAAACCCTCTTCCATGCCTTTATCATCTCTAGACTTGACTATTCCAATGCACTCCTGTCCAGCCTCCCGAGTTCTACCCTCTATAAACTTGACGTCATCCAAAACTCTGCTGCCTGTGTGTTAACTCATACCAAGTCCCACTCACCCATCTCCCCTGTACTTGCTGACTTATATTGGCTCCCAGTAAAGCAACGCCTTGATTTTAAAATTCTCATCCTCCTTTTCAAATCCCTCCATGGCTTTGCCCCTCCTTATCTCTGTAACCTCCTCCAGCCCTATAATCCCCCAAGGCTTCGGTGTTCCACCCATTCTGGCCTTTTGAACATCCCCGATTTTAAATGCTTCACCATTGGCAGTCATGCCTTCAGCTGCCTAGGTCCTAAGCTCTGCAATTCTCTCCCTAAATCTCTCCGCCTCTCCACTTCTCTTTCCTCCTATAAGACGCTCCTTAAAACCTACCTCTTTGACCAAGCTTTTGGTCATCTGCCCTAACATCTCCTTATATGGCTCGGTGTCAAAAAATTTTTTTGATAACACTCCTATGAAGCACCTTGGGACGTTTTATTATGTTAAAGGCACTATATAAATATAAGTTGTTGTTGTAGTAAAGAGAAAAAACAAGTTAACATTTCAGGTGAACATCCTTCATCAGCACTGAAAACTAAAAGAAAAGCAAAGCAGCTTATTTGGTGCATTGATCACCCTGTTGTATTCCCATGTCTGAAAGTACTGAAAGCCTAAGGCACAAAAAGGACCATTACACAAAATAACTTGTGCTGATGGATGGATACCTGCTTATACACAGAAAGTGCAAAAGGGCACAATTTGACTCAGTGGGCTGACTAAGCTCCCTCTTACTTTGATTTTGACTTTCTTTGTCTACCATTCCCCTCTTCTGTCTGTTATAATGAATACAAATATCTGTTACTGTAGTGCACCGTTGGCCTAGTGGGTCTGACTCATCCTGCTCGCTGGCCTGCCATTTACTCTAGTAATTAAGAGCTGAAGAATTCCTTAATTTTACTGAACAAGATATATTACCACCAGAAGTGTGCATGGGTATGAGTAAACCAGTGAAGAATGCATTAAAATGAGATAACGAGAAATCAACCAAAACTATTCACTGCATGATTAAAATAATCAACTTTGCCTATGAAGGTCTGTTTCTATTATTGATACAGCTTTTAACATGCCATTACTAAATATGGTGAAAATATACAGGTAAACTATTTATATCTGTGCTCTTCTCTTTCATTTTGTGTTCAGGATTTACTTAACAAACACATTTCTCATAGATGCTATATACTGCCACTATAAACTGAAGGCACAAAATCTAAAATAGTAATAGGTTACATTTTAATTTGTTGTTTTTGAATGTATTGAGATATGGAACATTTTCTCTTATGTACAGAGTGATAACATCAAGCCCTTAAGGAAAGGATAGCTGTAGTTTCAAGCTCCCTTTAACGATATTAATTTAACTGATATTTCAGAAGATGGCTCCCACTACGCTAATGTGACCTTTCCATTTCCCACAAGTGCCATGTTTATAGTCTTGCTGAATGTGATTGGTCCATTAGTGCCAAATTATAACTGGGTTGGGGCTGTTCCAAACTCATTTTAATCACTATCAAACAGGTAAAATTTATACACTGGTTTAAGATTTCAACCCTGTTCCTGGTGGAAAAAGATGCTCTCAAACCCTACATATTAATAATTTAATAGCATGTATTATTAAATCTATTTCATACAGAGTAATGGAGTGCTAAGATTTTTTAAAAATTAGATGGCTGGTAAAATCAAAGAAAGGAAGACGGACTTGCATTTATACAGCACCTTTCATGACCACTGGACGTCTCAAAGTGCTTTACAGCCAATGAAGTACTTTTGGAAGTGGAGTCACTGTTGTAATGTGGGAAATGCAGCAGCCAATTTGCACACAGCAAGCTCCCACAAACAGCAATGTGATAATGATCAGATAATCTGTTTTTGTTCTGTTGATTGAGGGATAAATATTGGCCAGGACACTGGGGATAACTCCCCTGCTCTTCTTCGAAATAGTGCCATGGGATCTTTTACATCCACCTGAGAGAGCAGACGGGGCCTCAGTTTAATGTCTCATCTGAAAGACAGCACCTCCGACAGTGCAGCACTCCCTCAGCACTGCACTGGAGTGTCAGCCTAGCTTTACGTGCCCAAGTCCCTGGAGTGGGACTTGAACCCACAACCTTCTGACTCAGAGGCGAGTGTGCTACCAACTCTCAAAGCACAGAAGAGTGATAATTCACAAAATACCGAATGATATAGAGAATTAAATTCTTCCTTTATATCAGATCATTCTCTATTTCCCTAGGTCCCCCATCCTCATTTACAAATTGCTCCATGGCTTCACCCCAGCTATCTGTGTGTCAAGCTGGCACACTGATGCCACTCGGTTAGAAAGTTGGAGGTTGATGCCCTCTTCCAGGATTTGAGATCCTAATCCAGGCCTACACTACAGTGCGGTACTGAGGAAGTTTGTTAGAAATTATGTTCTTCAGATAAAATGTTGCATGATGCCCTATCAATCTGTTCATGTGGACACTAAGGGAGGAATTTTAACCCCCAAAGATGGGTGGGTTGCGGGGAGGGTGGGAGGTAAAAATGTTAACATTCTGAAATCCGATCCCAACACGCCCATTTCCGGTTTTAACAGAGGCTGGTCGGGGGGCAGAACGTCAGTTACTGAAGTGTTAGGTAAGCAGGGGATCGGGGGTGGAGGGGGTGGGGAGTGTGGTGTGGGGAGAGTCAGAGATCGTGGGGGGGTTAGCGGGGAGTCTGAGATTGCGGGGTCCAATCGCAAAGATTGTAAAGAAGTCAGTTTAGGGGGCCTGGGAAAACACTCCTGTTCCTCCTGGCCCACAAGCATTGCTATAAATGCACTTACCTGATGGATCCAGCCCTTCTCACCTCCTTTTAGGAGGCGGGTCAGTCAGTATAATCTTTTAAGGAGGCTGTGGGCCTCCATTTTAACTAGATTTTTATCTTTAACCCATGGGGGCCAGGATTCCCAGGGCTCGGGAATCCCAGCAGGTAAAAGGAGGTGAGAAGGGCCAATCCATCGGGTAAGTGCATTTACAGCACTGCTTGAGGTCCAGGAGCAGTAGGAGTGTTTTCCCGGGCCCACTAAGCTTATTCCTTTACAATCTCCAAGATCGGACCCCACAATCTCAGACTCCCCCCTAACCCCCATGATCTCTGACTGCCACCCCCCCCCACCCCCCCTCCAATCTACTTACCTGGCATCCGCTCCCCAGCTGTTGTTTTCTCACCCAACAGGTAACCGGTGCCTGTCAATCTGATTGGCTGTCGGGCAGGAAACCTGTTGACAAAATTTAAAAGGCCTCCTGCAGTTAATTTCAGCAGGATGTCCGGGAAACCCATACTTCCGGGTTTCCCGTCCAGTATTCCTCCCTGCTAGTGTCCTGCCCTCGGGGACATGGAAGTCTAATTTTGTTGTCACCAGCACATGTCAGAAAATCTTGGGTGTTTTGCCTGTGATCTTCCATCCGTAGTGGCCACTCCTGCGATTTTCTGACACTTTAGGTACTGATGTTCGCGGTGTGTACATGTGAAAATAAGTATGGTTCAGTCTCGAACCATGTTGAAGCTGGCATTGGCTGTGCCTTGGATGAAAGACTCCAGAGGAAGTAGCGGTAGCATTCATAAAGAAGTGCTCCTAAATCACTTTCCCTCTCTGTGTCCTAGGTCTCTCTTGCAGATGCTACTGAAGTGGCGGCTGTTCTATGACAGACTGCAGGCCCAGTAGACCTCCTGTGATGATGTTACAGTTCAGTGGTGGACTCTGCCACAGAGCCCCAGACAGCTTTCATCGTGCTTTGCAAGGAGACAAGTGACCCATTTGAATGCACCTGCTCGCGCAGCATGCTCCATTTGACAGCGGGACTGAAAAGCTCAGAATCCGAAAGAAATACAGCTGTGCCATTCTGCGTGGTGTCCTCCTGTGAGCTGCCCATCATCAGTGGCCACCTCTGGCCCTCCCTGACTCAAGCAGTGCACCTTAACCCGTGATGTCGCTTCTAAATCACTAAAATCAACTGCAGTGGGCACCTCTGAGCTGTTGTTTAGTGCAAGTCATGTAGGTGGTGCAGAGTGCTGTGATGTGGGCCGAAGGCATTGGCTTCTTCCTCCGTGGGCTCTTTCTCTGAAAAGTAAGTCTGGAATGTAATCAGAAGCTGTTTGGCAGATTAGCGATCGTGTCTGCATGTCACATAACAATTCTGCTCGGTCAGTATTTTTAAGATGCTGCGTTTCAGCTTCAGATACATTTCGCCATCTCAGCACACACCTGGAGCTTCATGTTTTTTCCAAGTCTCTTATGGCTTCCCTTCTCGGATATTCAGGGAGGCGTACTCAATGTGTGAGGGGGTTTTCAATTACTGCATGCAATTTCCCAACTCCTCTGCCTGTTAAATGTAGTGTTCTGTGTGAGGAAAAAGCAGTATTCGATGCAAGTGTCTCCACAGTTCAGTGAAAAGGTAAATCTCATGATTACTCTGTCTTACACTGTGCAAAATACAATACAGTTTGAATAACCTTGGCAGCGGGACTATATGAAATGCCTGTGTAAATTTGTCTTCTCAATGCTTCAGGTGATTAATGATAATTTATAATAAACCTGTTTCACCTGTAAACTGCATTGTGTCTCTTATATTGCACCTTTTAATAAAGGAAACTAATTAAGATTGCTGAAAAGTATGTTGTAATTCCATGTAGCTTTAAGGTATTCTTTTGCCAAGCTAGTCAAGGAAACACTATTGTCATCTGCAACTTCTATTTTTAGAATCCTCATTGCTTTTTTTTTGCACTTATTTCTCTCAAATTGGCATCTGATGAACACCCTTCCAGTTCAGGAAGGTGACAGAAATCGCAGTGACACCCCACCACCCACCCACTATCCCCCCACCCCCAGACACTCACTTCTGACACTGCCGATACCCGGCCCTATTTACTGATTGTCCTTCTCCACTCTCTCACACCCTTGGAAAAATGTCCAAAGCCTCATCGGTGAACCTAGTATTTTGGGTTCTCCTTGTTCTTTTTGTTTGCAGAGGAGAACGTGCTCAACGTAGATGCAGGCCGATTTCCTGCCCTCCCCAGTTGCCGAGCTGCAGCGGGGGGGGGGGGTGCCCCTGTTTGGTACCCGCAGCTCACCGATAGCATTTAAATGAAGTCTGAAGCCCGAATTTGGCTCAGGCCTCAAGCCGGCACGAACCGGCCCACCAACTTCAAGATTGCTCACAGGAACGAATCAACGGTGCCGCTGCCATCACCTTTCGGCTGAGACATTTTGGCCTAGAAATTCGGTATAGCCGCGTTTGGGGCGCTAGTCCTGGCAATGCGCAAAGTTTAGCGCCAGGCGCAATTTAGCACCACCTAGCGCGATATTGGGTTTCAGCACCCGTAAAGGTGATTGCGGCGCTAAATCAGGCGCTGCACGCTACTCTTAAGGCGCTAACCCGGCGGCGCAACCGAATTTCGCGGCAGCGGGGCGCAGCGAGGGTGCTGTCAATAATCACTTTCCCTGAGACACACTGGCGCCGGCCAACTCTTAAAGGGGCAGGTCAATTGGCATCACCAGACACACTCACTGCCTTGTAGGCCTTCAAAGCGGTGGGAGTCTACCTGTGGTGCACCAGCCTAGCAAGACATGGAAAGGGTGAGGCAGAGGGTGGAACGCCTCACTGATGGAGCATTGGATGCTTTGGTTGGCGCAGTGGAATCAAGGCCAAGGAAGATGGTCGGAATGTGATTTATGTTTTGGACAGTCTCCCGGGCGTGAGAGGCAGTTGTGTGTCAGTGGATTAGTTTTGCTTTCTGTTGCCATAGCTTTCTCATGTTTGAGGGAACCACATTTTGTGTAATGAAACACTTTCTTCATTTACAATGGGCATGCCTTCTATTTACATGCATCTTGCCCTTCACAGGCTTGGGGGTATCAGACCGGTTCCATTCCTGTTCTTGGAATGGTAGCAAGCATTCCGTGAGAGGGGCCTAGAAGCTACTTCTGATCAGCCTCTGACGTGCAGCCTGAGAAGAGCCGCTCGCGTAGTAGTTCAGGCCAGCAGGCATCTTCTCAGCCACAGATAGAGATGTCCTGCACCTTATCTGAGGCTCCAGATCTGGCTGAAGCAGCTGGCACAGCTCAGTCACCACCTCCTTTCTAAATCGCAGCCTTCTGACACACTGCTCCTCCGGCATGTTCATGTAGGAAAACTGCTGTCAGAAAACCCTGCCAGCGTAAGGTCTGCTGTGGCGACGTCTGTTGGCCCTCCTCTGTCTGGCCATGCCCGCCCCCTCTCCCAGCGTCTCAGTGCCCTTTCCAGATGATTCAGCAGCAGGATGTTCCCCTCCAATGCAGCCCCCATAATAAGTGCCCACAGGAAGGTTCCCCATTGTCAAGGCTCACCAACAGCAAGGTGATGGTCAGAAGGCTGAAGATCATCTGCCTGCGCTGGCTCAGTGGTCAAATGGCTCTCAGTGTGCAGCTCAGCAATTCTTTGTAGCTCTCGAGGAAGTTGTGCTCCAAAAATGGCTGCCACTTTTAAACCACACCAGTCCCCTTTAAATAACGCTGCTCCAGCCCGAGAGCGACTTGGTAAGGCCCAGGTAAGCTGTCACTATTAGCGCCAAGCGCTACGGAGGGGGGCACCACTGAATTTCCAGTCCAGGGCGCCCAAAAGGCGTTGCACACTCAAATGACATCATAATCAGCCTGCGCCCATGAGCGGGCGCTAAGATTTAGCGCCGGCGCTAAATGCATGCTCAATATGGGGTGAGGCACTAGGCACCTTGCGCCCGCCTGGAAATTGGCTAACGCCCCACTTCTCGGCCCCTTTAGGCGTTAATCGGTGGCGCTAACAACCGAATTTCTCCCCCTTTATGTTATTTGTGCTATGACTAAGTTAACAAGCGAGTGAAGAAGGGGACTGGGCTTTGTTGAATTTGTACACGTAAAGTCATTACAGAAAGGCCATTTTTTCAGTCGTGTTTATTCACTCCTTCACATTTTATTCATTCTTAAATGGTAAATGACTGCTAATTTAAGTTAAACCAACACAACTGGGATGGTGTCTATGCTGTTCTCCGATCCTCACCCGCAAAACTACTTAGAAGGTAAATGGAATGAGCTATTCACAACAAAGAACAAATTCATATAGAGTATTGACATTTACTGTCATCAGTTCATTAGCAAGTTTTAAATCCATGCATAACCAAACCAACATCTATTCACAAGTGATCTGGAGGATTTATCTTGTTAAATTGACTAATGCTAAAATGTGAGCATACACATTCACTGACCTAATGATTACATTGAATGGATTACCAGCATTGTTAAGGCAGATGCATGTGATACATTTGGAGGCATGAAGGTCGAATTTAATTTAGCCCACCCTGCAGAAGCGGGACAGTAGCAGAGTTAAAATCACGGTGCACCACTCACTATCCCGTTCCCGCTCCACCACCATATTTATTGGGGCCTTCGCTTGGGCGGCCCTATCGCCTGCCTGAATCAGGTGGGAGCCTCGTTACTGTATGAAAATCAGGTTCCTATGATGTACGTAGAACCTCGATGCAATTTAAAGAAAGAAAGAAGAAAGAAAAACTTGCATTTATATAGCACCTTTCACAACCACCGGACGTCTCAAAGCGCTTTACAGCCAATTAAGTACTTTTGAAGTGTAGTCACAGTTGCAATGTGGGAAACGCAGCAGCCAATTTGAGCACAGCAAGCTCCCACAAACAGCAATGTGATATGGACCAGATAATCTGTTTTTGTTATGTTGGTTGAGGGATAAATATTGGCCAGGACACCGGGGATAACTCCCCTGCTCTTCTTCAAAATAGTGCCATGGGACCTTTTACGTCCACCTGAGAGGGCAGACGGGGCCTCGGTTTAACGTCTCATCCGAAAGACGCCACCTCCGACAGTGCAGCACTCCCTCAGTACTGCACTGCGAGTGTCAGCCTAGCTTCTTGTGCTCAAGTCCCTGGAGTGGGACTTGAACTACGACCTTCTGACTCAGAGGCAATTGTGCTACCAACTGAGCCACAGTGTTAAGAGGGACAGCAGGACAGAGTGTGCACCCTGTACACTCTGCCCAGTTGACGAAGAGTAAAAGGCCCCAAAAATGTAAGTAAATAATTATTTTTGAAGGGCCAGAAGGAGCACGAATTCTCCTCTGGGCTCTACAAGAATAATGTGGGCTGCTGCCTAATGTTCTCATTAATTTTTTTTAGGGGGCACGGTCCCTTTAACGGGCTTAAATCTCACATGAGAAAGCCGGTGCGTGGCCTGCGCGGGACCACCAGACAGCTGCATGGCTGCGCAGTTTAGCAGGAACATTGCTGCTGCCACCCTTGGGTTTCCCCCAGCCCACAGAACCACCCCGCCCCCCCCATCCCCAACCTCCCGCCACGATCGGCCCGCTGCCACCCAGGTCAACCTCCACACCGCCCGATATTGCGCTGACCTAGAGCTGGTGAGCTGCAGCAGGACACCTGTTTGGGGCATGCAGCTCACTGGCGGCATGGTAACGAGGCCTAGCCCTCACAATGGATTCGGCCTCACGCCATCAGGGATGCCCGCTGCCTGCCCGGTCCACACCTGGAGGTAAAATCTACCCCATTAGAATCTAGTGGACTTCAAGAAACCAAATGCAATCAAAGCCTGGTACAGCCATCAAGTGTCTTGAAGTTTTGTAACACATATTCGCCATTAAAATTTAGATATCTTTCATACTTCATTAAGTGAGATCGTGGTTTCTGGAGGGTTTGAGGATCTCAGAAGGAAATCATATCACTCTAACCCTAGCCCTATACTTACGCATTTAATTGTGCCTCAGAGCATAGATAATTGAATCAAAGGGGTGTTAATGCGTAATTTAGAGAGTGAGAGAGAAAAATGGCGTGACTGCTGTTTTTCACTGTTTACTGGAAGAGTTCTTGCATTAAAGCACTATCAGGCGGTGTGGAGGTTGACCTGGGTGGCATCAGAATTTTGCTGACAGTCCAACAAACCCAGAAGGAGCTGTGCAATGCACCATGAAACAGTCATCTGCTAATATAAATCTAAAGTATTAGTAATGGACTTCCAACAGGAAAAAAACAATTATAGTCATTAATTGGTAGGCTGATCCAAATAATTGTAGTCATGTTGCAATTTTCAAATACTTAAATGAATTGCACACATGCTGGTTATAAGTTGAGCTCAGAGCCTTCCATTCAGCTAAGGGATTTCTTATTGCAGCTGGTTTTAACTAGAGCAATACAAATGACTGACATCACCAACAAGCAACAAAATGTGGAACCAAGATAATTTTTACTTAGTGTAAGGAATTCAATCAAGTGTAATTTTCATACGCTAAAACAAAATGGAAATTTTCAACCCTTAGTAACGTTGCATAAAATGTAAAGTCTTCTTATTGCGCACAGCTAATCTACAGTTGTAAACATAAAGCAGGCAAGCAGAAAAACATCTCCGACACTGTGCTTTATTGCCTGCAGAAGAGATTATTCATAATAGAACTCATGCCTGTGTAATTAAAGGATAATTTGACATACAGTTAGATGCGGTATAAGGTTATTCATCCAACTGGAGAAGAGATCAGACATTACAACAATTCTGCATGGACTAGAATTTTAGTTGCAATAAAAGACGAATGAATGAATCTGAAGTATGTGTAATATCACACAGAAACAGAGATAATCTTGTTCAAAATAACATCTATAAAATTAGTTATTAGATTTGCAATCATGGTAATCCTGTGACGCTCATTTCTGCGTCACTGGAATATTAGAAATTCAGCGACTTTTTTTCCCTCTAAATTATGGATTTGTGCTTTCTCAATCTTGTGGAGGAAATGAATGAATGCAAAACCATATTGTGGGTGTGTGTGTGTGGGTCTGTGTGTTTCCTATTCAGTAGAATTTCCAAGAGAATTTGTTCCTAATATGTTTAAATTCTCTTGTGTAGTGTTAGATCTTTTAAATCAACCATATATTTTCTGCTCTACATATATGACTTAGTAGTGTTGATTGACTTTTTGTAAGCTTGAAGAAAACAGAATTAATTATTTTCCGGCTTTATGAACCTTAATAAGAAATCTTGTAAACTTTGAATATTGTGATCTAAATCTCTTTTAGTGGTTTTACAATCAGAATCGTAATTATCGGTATATGCAACTTCTCTATGTCCAACTGACTGAATTCTCCTTTACAAAAAAAACACTTAAAGCATCAAGATGGAAAAATTGAATCGTGCCCCTTTTGGGGCGCTAACTTCGCTTAGCGCCCCGAAAAAATTAGCGCCCCCGCGGCCAAAATTCAGTAGCGCCCCAAGAGGGAATATCGCGGCACTGCGGCACGTCGCACCACAGTACTGCATGCCTTCCTCTCCTTATTAAAGGGGTGGGGCCTAGCGTAGTGCAACCCGGGGCCCAGCTGGGCCGCCAGGGATCGGAGTGCCGGCAAAAGAGCCCGGCACTCCGCGGAGGGGGGCTGAAGAGGAGGCCGGGGACGGCAACGGGGGCAGGTGCTGGCAGGCGGCCAGCAACATAAATGGCCACCCGGCACCTCGCCTTTAATTAGCGCCGCCCCAGCCGCAGGTAGGCCCCCCTGACCCCGTCGGACATAGCGTCCTGCGGTATGTCAGGGGGTGCTGCCGAAGATCACGGCCGGGGTGCGAGCAGGTCGTCATCACCGGCGGCGCAGCACCACGGGGAGCTAATGGTTACCGCCACCGCTAACCTCCCACTGAATTTCGTGGGTGGCGTTAGTGGCGCCGCACCCAGGCGCTAGTTGCTTTGCGCCCCGTTAGTGGCCCCTGAGGAAGGCGCAAAGCAACCGAATCTTTCCCCCCAAGACAGAAAAAAATCTCCATTTTACACTTTTACTTAAAATGACAGTAATGAATAGGTTTTGATTTCCAAGTTTACTCATTTCTTTCAAAATGTATCTCTGGGACCATTTTGAAGGTGAAATATGCTGGGGGTGGGGGTGAGGGGCGGTGGAGATGGGTGGTTTAAGCTGCTGCCTGTCTGTTTTTACTGAAAAACAAGGAAAAATGGAAAAAAAATCCCCCACTCTTTGTCCGCCTGACGCAATTCTCAGGTGGACCTCAAAATGGCAGCTAGCGCCCTCACCCAAAGTAATCAGGAGCTTTATTAAAATGTTTAAATTGGGATCCTGATGCCATTTTCGTGTACCAATGGGTGGCATGCACTCTAACCATTGGTACCAGGTGTTGAGCGGCTGAACCCGCGGGCCCACTGGAGGCTGCTCAGAAAAGAGCTCCAATTTCTGTTTTAATAGGGACCTCGGACCTCAAGATCATCAGGCCTGCTGCCAGCTGCTCAATGGTCTCCCCCAGCCTCCACCCCCCATCCCTGATGGCCTCCCTCCGCCCTTCGAGGCCTGATTTCTGGCTCTGTTCCATAAAGCACGTGCCACATCCTTTGCCTCACCCACTACCCACAGTGACGAGGCGCTGAGTGCTAGCAGTGCGCAAAAAAAATATTTAGATGAGGCCCGAGCATGAAACTAGTTTGGGCTTCCTGCTGGAGCCACTGAGGGGCCGTAACACATTCCTGCCCATTGCTGCCCAGTGCGGAGCCCGGTTGAAAATCGCCCCTGCAGTTCTTTAGACTTTAGAAAAGTTGAGCAAAAAATTAAATATTTCAAGGGAAACTAACACAGCTATTAGCAAAATCAATCATAATATGGAAAAGTTACTTAAAATGTATTTTGAAGCACAGCAGATAATATTCATCTCTTACATTATTCTGCTAATGACTAACTTACAACTATAACACCTTTTTAAATTTACAGTGCCCATCTATGACCCACCAGCTGCTTAATCTTATTTTCCTACATTCATGTCATATTTTTCACATTTATAAAAAAAACTGTTCAGAATAAAGCACTACTTTTCATGAATACAGCCGATATTTATTGCTGTGAAAGAACTGATCTTTAAAAGAAAAACACTGCCAAACTCAGAAAAGGCATTTAATCTTTTCTGACAGATCTTTCATCATTCATTGCATTCTGAGTCCTTTTACAGAACCATACAGGAGTCAACCGACTACTCCTGATGCTGAAAATCCTCTTACCCAAGGTCAGTGGGGAAGGAAAATATTCCTACCTAAAAAATAGCAAAAGCTGAGACATCCCAGAAAAGCTGACAACTCCAAAGTGGCTCTGAAGAACATAGCAACAGGAGTAGGCCATTTAGCCACCCGAGCCTGTTCCGCCATTCAATGAGATCTTGGCTGATCTGTGACCTAACTCCATATACCCGCCTTTGCCCCATATCCCTTAATACCTTTGGTTAACAGAAATCTATCAATCTCAGATTTAAAATTAACAATTGACCCAGCATCAACTGCCGTTTGCGGAAGAGAGTTCCAAACTTGTACCACCCTTTGTGTGTAGAAGTGTTTCCTAATTTCACTCCTGAAAGGCCTGGCTCTAATTTTTAGGCTATGTCCCCTTGTCCTAGATTCCCCAACCAACGGAAATAATTTCTCTCTGTCTGCCCTATCAGTTCCCCTTAATATATTGAAAACTTCAATCAAATCACACCCTTAATTTTCTAAATTCCAGGGAATACAACCTTAGTTTGAGTAATCTCTCCTCGTAATTTAACCCTTGGAGTCCAGGTATCATTCTAGTAAATCTACGCTGCACTCCCTCCAAGGCCAATATATCCTTCCTAAGGTGTGATGCCCAGAACTGCTCACTCCAGGTGTGGTCTAACCAGGGCTTTGTACAGCTGCAGCATAACTTCTACCCCCTTGTATTCTAGTCCTCTAGATATAAAGGCCAGCATTCCATTAGACTTATTGATTATTTTCTGTACCTGACATTTTAATGATCTATGTACATGGACCCCTAAGTGTCTTTGGACCTCCACTGCTTCTAGCTTTTCACTATTTAGAAAGCACTCTGATCTATCCTTTTTAGGACCAAAGTGGATGACCTCACACTTGCCTATATTGAAATCCATTTGCCACAGTCTTGTCCACTCACTTAAGCTATTAATATCTCTTTGTAATTTTATGCTTTCATCTACACTGCTTACAATGCCACCTATCTGTGTGTCATTGGCAAACTTGGATATGTGGCTCTCTATCCCTTCATCTAAGTCGTTAATAAATACAGTGAATAGTTGAGGCCCCAACACAGCTCCCTGTGGGATGCCACTAGTCCTGCCAATTAGAGTACCTGCCCATTGTCCATACTCTCTATCTCCTGCCACTCAGCAAATCTCCTAACTAGGTCAATAATTTGCCTTCAATTCCATGAGCTTCAACTTTAACTAACATTCTCTTATGAGACACTTCATTGAATGCCTTCTGGAAGTCCATATAAATAACATCCATAGACATTCCCCTGTCCACTACTTTAGTCACCTTTTCAAAAAATTCAATCAGGTTCGTCAGGCATGACCTACCCTTTACAAATCCATGGAGTTCTTTGAGGATGTAACAAGCAGGGTGGACAAGGGTGAGCCAGTGGATGTGGTGTATTTGGATTTCCAGAAGGCATTCGATAAGGTGCCACATAAAAGGTTGCTGCATAAGATAAGAGCTCACGGAGTTGGGGGTAATATATTAGCATAGATAGAGAATTGGCTAACTAACAGAAAGCAGAGAGTTGGGATAAATGTGTAATTTTCTGGTTGGCAAACGGTAACCAGTGGGGTGCCACAAGGACCGGTGCTGGGGCTCCAACTAGTTACAATCTACATTCATGACTTGGTGAAGGGACCGAGTATAATGTAGCCAAGTTTGCGGATGATACAAAGATGGGTGGGAAAGCAAGTTGTGCAGAGGACTCAAAGAATCTGCAAAGGGATATAGACAGGCTAGGTGAGTGGGCAAATATTTGGCAGATGGAGTATAATGTGGGAAAGTGTGAGGTTATCCACTTTGGCAGGAAAAATAAAAAAGCAAACTATTATTTAAATGGAGAGAGATTACAAAATGCTACAGTTCAGAGGGACCTGGGGGTCCTTGTGCGTGAAAAACAAAAAGTTAGCTTACAGGTACAGCAAGTAACCAAAAAGGCAAATGGAATGTTGGCCTTTATTTCAAGGGGGTTGGAGTATAAAAGCAGGGAAGTCCTGCTACAACTGTACAGGGTATTGGTGAAACCACACCTTGAGTACTGCGTACAGTTTTGGTCTCCTTATTTAAGGAAGGATATATTTGCATTGGAGGCAGTTCAGAGACGATTCACTAGGTTAATTCCAGAGATGAGGGGTTTGACTTATGAGGAAAGGTTGAGCAGGCTGGGCCTATACTCATTGGAATTTAGAAGAATGAGAGGTGATCTTATCGAAACATATAAGATACTGAGGGGGCTTGACAAGGTAGATGCAGAGAGGATGTTTCCCTTCATGGGGAAATCTAGAACTCGGGGGCACAGTCTCAGAATAAAGGGTCGGCCTTTTAGAACTGAGATGAGGAGGAATTTCTTCTCTCAGAGGATCGTAAATTTGTGGAATTTTCTGCCCCAGAGAGCCGTGGAGGCTGGGTCATTAAATACATTTAAAGTGGAGATAGACAGATTTTTGCAAGATAAGGGAGTGAAGGGTTATGGGGAGCAGGCTGGGAAGTGGCTTTGAGCCCCAGATCAGCCATGATCTTATTGAATGGCGGAGCAGGCTCGAGGGGCCAAGTGGCCTATTCCTGCTCCTATTTCTTATGTTCTTATCCTGGCTCTCTCTAACCAGCTGAAAATTTTCAAGGTGTTCAGTCACTATATCCTTAATTATAGAGTCTAGTAATTTCCTGACAACAGATGTTGCGCTAACCGGTCTATAATTCCCTGGTTTCCCCCTCTCACCCTTCTTAAATAATGGAGCGACATGTGCAATTTTCCAATTTGAAGGAACGGTTCCTGGAAAATCTATGCTATGGGAAAGCAAGTAATTCCACTGAAAGTGCAGCAGGACGAAGGCTTTTAACTTAAGCTGTGGATATAGCTAACATTCCTTCCGTTTAAATACATAAAAGCCTGAAAGGAGATATAAGTTTTGAAAGTACAAGATTTATTTTCTAGGATGATTTAGGGCTACCCCCTCAGAAAAAGATGATTTTTTTTTTACATTTTATTTGGTGCATTTTCCAGTATTTTAAAATCCAGAATGAACATAGGCATTTCTTCAGCTAAAAAGGAAGGGTCATTTGCTCACCGGGGAATGTTCTCCTTATCTAATGGCTTTAATAAACTTTGATCGAAGGAAACAGCTGAGCATGTAGCAGCAAGCTCTTGAGGAAAGTTTTTAAAGGCTACATTTTGGCAGCTTATTTATTACATACAACCTCTTTGGGGGACAAAGCCCAATTAAGGACACCAAGAGCTGTGACTCTCAGAAACCAACTCAACTTAAAATGTTTTTTCCTCAAGTTGTTGCAATAGCAACAGAAATAAAATGGATCCAAACGTCTTACTTCTGCCCTCCAATTGATCTGATTGGTTCCGACAACCTCCAGTTGTAGGTTCTGACTGATCTGGTTGGTTTATCTGGTGAGGCTCTCCAATCCCTGTCAAAAAAGCAGATTTTTCTCGTGAGACACTGACAACCCGGCACGTGGATTGAAACGATGACGGTCAATTTGAAAAGTTGAAGGTTAGCATGAATGTACAGGAAACTTTGTGTTATCCGGCAGCTAAATGTCCGGCAAGCTCGAGCCACCGGCAAAAATCAGGAGCCGTTTCGTTAGTTTTTTTTTCTTTTCGTTGTTTTTTTCTCAACAGTCAAGCTCTGCAAGGTCTGTAGCTAAGCAACAGCTTCAGCTAGAGACGCTACAGAGACGCTTGCCGACTGTTTAGAAGCTGTTGCTATGCAACAGGGTTTGTTGATTCACACGGAGCTGAAAATCTCCGTATGTTTCAACATCAGCGCTGGTGTGTCCGGCAGTTTTGAGGGAATAGCAACAGCTCGGTCCTGTCAGTGCCAGATAACACAAAGTTTCCTGTACTGTACTGAAAATACTTCAGATTGGACGTCCAATCTCTCTACACCTTCATTCCCGCACCAGGACGGCCTGAGGGCGCTCCGCTTCTTCCTTGAACAGAGGCCCAATCAGCCCCCATCCACCACCACCCTCCTCTGCCTGGCTGAACTTGTTCTCACATTGAACAACTTCTCCTTTGACTCCACTCACTTCCTCCAAATTAAAGGTGTTGCTATGGGAACCCGCATGGGTCCTAGCTGTGCCTGCCTTTTCATGGGATATGTGGAACATTCTTTGTTCCAGTCCTACTCAGGTCTCCTCCCTCACCTCTTTTTCCAGTACATCGATGACTGTATCGGTGCCGTCTCCTGCTCTTGCCCTGAACTAGAAAATGTCATTCACTTTGCTTCCAATTTCCACCCTTCCCTCACCTTCACATGGCCCATCTCTGACCCTTCCCTTCCCTTCCTCGACTTCTCTGTCTCCATCTCTGAGGATCGGCTATTGACAAACATTCACTATAAGCCCGCTTCCTGTAAGGACTGTCTTCCATTCTCCCAGTTTCTCCATCTCCACCGCATCTGCTCTGATGATGCCACCTTCCATACCAGTGCTTCCGACATGTCTTCCTTTTTCCTCAACCGAGGATTCCCCTCTACCGTAGTTGACATGGCCCTCGACCGTGTCCGTTCTATTTCCCGCACTTCTGCTCTCACCCCTTCCCCTCCATCCCGGCACCACGATAGGGTTCCCCTTGTCCTCACCTTTCACCCCACCAGCCTCCACATTCAATGGATCATCCTCCGCCATTTCCGCCACCTCCAGCGTGATCCCACCACCAAACACATCTTCCCCTCACCTCCCCTTTCAGCGTTCCGAAGGGACCGCTCCCTCCGTAACACCCTGGTCCACTCCTCTATCACCCCCAATACCCCTTCCCCTTCACCCGGCACCTTCACGTGCAAGCGCAGGAGATGCAACACATGCCCTTTTACCTCCTCCCTTCCCATTGTCCAGGGCCCCAAACACTCCTTCCAGGTGAAACAGCGATTTACTTGTACTTCTTGCAATTTAGTATACTGTATTCGCTGCTCACGATGCGGTCTCCTCTACATTGGGGAGACCAAACGCAGATTGCGTGACCGCTTTGTGGAACACCTCCTTTCAGTCCGTAAGGGTGACCCCGAGCTTCTGGTCGCCTGTCACTTTAATTCTCCGCTCCACTCTTACTTTGACCTCTTTGTCCTCAGCTGCTTACACTGTTCCAATGAAGCTCAATGTAAGCTCGAGGAACAGCACCTCATCTTTTGATTAGGCACATTACAGCCTTCTGGACTCAACATCGAGATCAACAATTTCAGATCATAACATCTGCCCCTACCTTTTTTTTCATTTTTTTTCTCTCTCTCACAGACAACTGTCGATCATCCTGCCAGTGCCATTTGCACTTCATCTAGAGCCATCTTTCTTTCTTAACTTGTCCCATTATCATCTCCTTTTGCCTTGCACCATCATCCCTTTTGTCTCTTAATCTCTCCTGCCTTCCACCCTATCACAGACCTTCCCTTTTGTTCTTTCCTCCCCTCCCCCCTTTCCCTGCCCCTACACTTGCTTAAAAACCTGTTCCATCTCCAACTTTTTCCAGCTCTGACGAAGGGTCATTGACCTGAAACGGTAACTCTGTTTCTCTCTCCATGGATGCTGCCTGACCTGCTGAGTGTTTCCAGCATTTTCTGTTTTTATTTCAGATTTCCAGCATCCGCAGTATTTTGCTTCTGTATCAGATTTATAGTAGCAGTCTGTTCCGTTATGTAACACACCGATTATGAAGAATATGCGACTTTAAGATATGATTCACGCACACAGATTTTGAACTTAAGTGATATTTCATAACCATGGATCAGTGAGGGAAACTAATTTTATGAAAACATCAAACAATAGAGAAAATGCCTGCCTAGTGATGTTCTGATATTGCTCCATATTTTAAGTGGGCATGGCATGTTAGATATGCAAAAAACAATTCCAGTTTACAACAGACAAAGCAAGCTATGTGACTGTGCAGTTCCTCAGTCTTTCATGCCTAGATGCTTTGTGCATGGGCTTTTGATAATGGAACTGCCACGAACAGTAATTCATTTAATAGTCAGTGATTAAACCCTTAAGAAAATGACTATATTTAACATTTTTTATTCCTTTCAATTGAGGAGTTGTGACTGGTTGCACTAGCTACTGAATGATCAGTTAGTGTAATGAGGTTTGATACATTGTGTATATGAAGCTAATATTTGACATTAGAGAAATTGGACAGTCATATTGATATAATAGTTTACCGAACGCATGCCTCGACGTTCAGGACAACCCTCTTTCATTATTTGTAAAAGTGATGAAACCTTATGACAAGGCTTCTGTATGAGAATTAGCTTCCTTACAAGCAAGTTCATTAGTAAAGCAACCCAATAAACTCTCATTGAAATGTATAAATCTCATTAAAATGTATAAAATTCTGACAGGGCTAGACAGACTGGATGCAGGGAGGATGTTTCCCCTGGCTGGGGGGGTCTAGAACGGGGGTCACAGTCTCAGGACATGGAGTAGGACATTTAGGAATGAGATGAGGCGAAATTTCTTCACTCAGAGGGTGGTGAACCTGTGGAATTCTCTACCACAGAAGGCTGTGGAAGCCAAGTCACTGAATATATTTAAGAAGGAGATAGATAGATTTCTAGATGCAAAAGGCGTCAAGGGGTATGGGGAGTGAGCGGGAATATGGTATTGAGACAGAGGATCAGCCATGATCATATTGAATGGCGGAGCAGGCTCGAAGGGCCGAATGGCCTACTCCTGCTCCTATTTTTCTATTTTTTTTGTGTTTCTTAAGATTTACCATTTTGCCATTGTATAACATGATAGTGTTATCTTTTCTCTGAACATTTTGGTAAATATAGGCTGCTGCTGAAAAAATAAGTCACATTCTTTTACTGAAAAAAATATGCTTGTAAGCCAGTTCAAGATATTATAATTTGGCAGTTTTGTTGGGAAAAGTAGTTTAATAGGCTATTTGTATTTTAAGAAATCTACAAGAAATTAGCCAAAGGCCTGAACTAGTTCAAACGGAATCAAACCTACTGAACCCAAGACTAGGGTAAGCTTTTTGTTCCTCATCCCTTGCCCATATCCATTCCTATTATCTAAAATATACATAAAATGTTCAAAAACAATAATTAACCATTAAACCCTGGGTCAGAAGCTGAAAATATTTACAGCCATCAAATAGAGCAAATTCTATGGAACCCATGCACATTGAATTATCTTAAGGAAAATAATTCATACGTGTGTCACCACACTCATGCACCCCGTCACAGAGCACCACCATTTGGTACAAGTCAACATGAGCTGGCTATTGAAGCTGAACCTCCAGATGCTCTGTCTTTCTCATTTACCATTGTAATTAAGGCATGGTTAATTCCTCTTTCTCCATAAGTGCTTCACTGTGTCATCCCGATTCTCTCCCAACAGTATAGTTACAAACACAACTTGAATAATACCATCCATCATCCCTCCTCCTAACAGAGAGTTTTATCCCATTTGGTATTACATTCTGGTCGAATTGGGACTTATTGTCGCAGGCTTTTCTAAAGTCCAATTTATTAAACTAGATTGGACGCACTCCCTCTCCAGCAAGTGGTTCAAATGGTATTTCAGCACACTAGCAATAAGCACACTCAGTTAAACCCTACTGGAAAATGCAATGTGTATCATTAAAACCGTTAAAAGAAACAGTAAGTTGTCATTAAAATCACGAACACTCAGAAAATGCTTACCCTTTGAGTGTTTCCTCCCTTTAGGAAACACCAAGCTTCATTTTGGCAGTATGTTCCATACTGCTGGGAACTTGCCATAATGTAAGGTACAATAAAAAGCATTTATTACATCCGCCTCATTCTGTCATTCATGGCCTATTTTAAAACCTAATTTGACCATATATATTTTTTGGCCAGTCCTCAAACCCAAGTCCAACTACTCCCAACTGAATCAGTAATCCATTCAATTCTCTTCTGAATCTCGAGCCAGTATTTACTGCACTAGGTGGCAGTCTATTCCATAATTGTATGATACCAACATGAAGTTATATTCAGCTCATTGGTACATTAATATTTCATCATTTAATTGAAATTTTAAGTAGATAAAAAATATAAATGTTAAACTTAGCTATACCTTAATTAACAATTATAACGAGAGTGGCAGCACAAGAAGGGACAGTGATGTGCAGTTCCTGGAGGATGTGCAAGTTTCGAGTGGTAGATGTTAACTCGGAAAAACACATCTGTGGGAAGTGTCGCCAACTGAAATTACTTGAGTGCAGGGTCTCAGGATTTGGGGCAGAGTTGGAGACTATCTGACACATCAGTGAGGCATTGAGGTTTCTGGAGTGAATGTTTCAGAGGACAGTCACTCTGCCGAGAGATAGAGAGCTGGTAGAGGTGGTAGAGGAAAGAGCGGTGACTATCCACACGCCAGCTAACAGGAAGTGGGCAGGAGAGTGCGCCCAGAGCAAGTTACACACTCCAACAAGTTTGAAGCACTGGCTTCCTGGGGGGAGGTGGGTGGGGGGGCGGGGGAGGTGGTGGAGGAGGAGGACTCTGGTCAGCGACATCAAATGCATTACAATGGCACCAAAAGTTCATGAGAAGGTGCAAGGGGAGGAGACTAGCAATTCAGTTAGGAATGCAATAGTAATAGGAGATAGTTAGAAGGGTGGATGCTATTTTTGTGCAGTAAAGACTGAGGGCTGGATTTTGCCTGCCGAGACGAGTTGGGGGCAGGACTGCTGCCTTCCGGGTTCTAGTCCCACGACGTCTGACGAACAGACGCTATTTTCCCTTGATTGGCCTTGTTAAGCCCGCCCTGCGGGCTTGCTGGCCAATTAAGGGAAAGCCGGTGTCAGATGACATCAGTGCATGATGCTTCATCTGCCGGTTTTCTTAAAGGGACAGGCCCCATAATTTTTTGACAGATGAATTGTCAGTGTTTGACAGCATTGAGGTGTTGTCAAACACTGACAATCACTGTCCAAAGGTGAGCCCTTGCACCCAGGCCTACTAATGACTTTCTCCTTAGGAGAAAACAGATGGCAGCTGCATGCGAGATTGCAGAAGCCATCTGTCAATGCTCCTGATCAGATGAGGCTTCACAGAAGCATCAAATCTTAGAGTCATAGAGTCATAGAGTTATACAGCACGGAAAGAGGCCCTTTGGCCCATCGCGTCCGCGCCGGCCTTCAGGCCCTGTCTAATCTAATCCCATTTTCCAGCATTTGGTCCATAACCTTGTATGCTATGGCATTTCAAGTGCTCATCCAAATGCTTCTTGAATGTTGTGAGGTTTCCTGCCTCTACCACCTTGTCACGTGCAGACACATATAAACAGAATAAAAATATTTCTCACTACATTCTCTCACCTGTTATACTTACCTGTGCACAATTGCACCCATCACACTACCTCTGCAGCTGTCATTTGCACACTTGCTGACCCTGGCGGGGTTTCCTGCCATCGGGAAACCTGCATCAGCAGGCTGAAAATGGGAAAAAGCCTCTTAACTGCCTGTTAACTATGTGTTAACAGGCGGATAATTAGCTCTAATCCCCATCCCGCCGCTAGGAGACGGGTCCCTGCGTGAGTCAGGGACCCGCCTCCCGGGAAGATGGTTCGGAGGCGGGTTGGGAGCAGGGTTGGGGCCCGCTCCCAATTTTTCCAATTTTCCCAGCAGACCCGCCTCCAAACCCGCCCCCTCAGGGCTGGGAAAATCCAGCCCTGAGAGTCCTGGATGCTTTGTTGCCTTCCAGACGCTAGGGTAAGCAACATTTCAGAAATATTATGGCAGTCAGTCATCATAGTCCAAATTGTAATGATATCAGCAAATAGTGATGGTATTTGCCTGTTTGATTATTTATGCCTTACCAGCATATTTGCCTGATTGATTATTTATGCCTGACCAGCAGAGGGCATGTGAGAGACAAGCAGTTTAGTTTTAGTTTTGTTTTAGATGGATCTCTAAGATGGTGTCTCCTGTAATGCTGTTAACTTAGATGAACAAGCTTTAGATTAAAAGACATTGGGCTAGATTTTCAGTTGCTTGCGCCAGCAGTTAGCGCCTTAAGAGAAGTGATTTTCGGGCACTATGCGTGTAGCGCCCGGGCGCAGCGCAGTTTGCGCCCCGCCCCAAATTAAGTTGCCCGTTAGCGCCGGCGCAAAGTTTAGCGGCTGCCCGGATGCGCGCGCAGAAAATGACGTCACATCCTCGTGCAACGCCCTTTGGCCGCCCCGAATCCAAACTTCAGTCGGACCGTCCCATTGTGCGGCTGGCGTCCAGAGCGTTTGTAAAATGGAACGCAACACACCCTGGGGGGCGCAAATTAAAGGGCGCTCCTCCTCCACTATAAAAGGCGGTCTGCATGTGTTGTGTGGAAGGATCCAGTGTGTTGTTGTGAACGGTGTATTTATGTTTCCGGCCACCACCACCACCTCCTCCTCCTCCTCCTCCTCCTCCTCCTCCTTTCCCCCCCCCAGACTCTGCCTTTGAAAGAAACACATGCACCCTTCCCCTTTAAGAGCTCACTGGCACCAGAGTGTCTGCCGTGTGCTGCGCCCGAGCTCGGGTGTTGCGCTCTGCACCGCCGGCTTAGCGCCTAAAGATAGTAGTGGAACGCCTCTTTTAGCGCTCCACCAACCTCTTAGGGCGAAGCCACTGAATTTCCGGCAACGGGGCGCTACTTTGGGGCGGGCGCTAACTTCGGGCGGGCGCTAAGGTTAGCGCCCCAAAACTGTCTATACTGAAAATCTAGCCCATTCTCTTTCATAAATGTGTCGCCATTGAACCCACATACAAAGCAATACATGGTGTCAGAAGTGATTGAAAGAGATGAAGAGGAAAAATCTGAAGTTAAATCAGCTCTCCACATATTAGCAAGCCAAAAGAGAACATCGTTACTTACCATTGGAGAATAGCTAACGAAGTGAAAAATGGAAGGTTTACACCCACCGGCGAAGCTTCAGTTGACAGGTAATGTGGCTGAAAATTGGAAGAGATTCAAACAACGTTTGGAGTTGTATTTAGCGGCAATCGGAGCTGACGAGAAAAGTGATAAAATGAAAGCGTCAGTGTTCTTACATGTCGTGGGTGATGAAGCACTGGAGGTGTATAATAACTTCACATTCGCTGCTGATGGAGACAAAATGAAGCTGGATAAAATAATGGAACAGTTTGAGGCCTACTGCATACCTAAACGTAACATGACGTTTGAGAGGCACAGATTTTTCACATGTGTACAGAAAACGGGAGAGACTATTGATCAGTATGTGACTGAACTGAGAAACAGAAGCAAAACGTGTGAATTTGGGGGACTGACAGACTCGCTGATAAAAGACAGACTGGTGTGTGGTATTCCAGATAATGGTCTAAGGGAAAGACTGCTAAGAGAGCAAAACCTAGACCTGGGAAAAGCCATAGCACTGTGTAGGGCTACAGAGACTGTGAAGTCGCAGGCAAAGGAGCTGTTCAGTGACAGTAGCTGCACCGTGGATGCAGTGAGAAAGAACGGACACAAACCGTTTAACAAAAAGAGCGCCAATGTGAAAAAAGAGGCGGGGCCAACGAACAAAAATGAAAGGGGCAATTGAAAGTCATGTAGTCGATGCGGTACACAGCATACACCAAAAAAGTGTCCAGCATATGGTAAAAAATGCAATAGTTGCAACAAAAACAACCATTATGCCCATTGCTGTAAGAACCAAGCGCTACAAAACAAGGTCCATACAGTAGATGAAAGTAAGATAGAGGAGTTCTATGTGGATGTTGTGTCTGAAAACAAAAAAGAAAAAAGAGACTGGATGTTGACACTAAAAGTGAATGACATACACATTCCATTTAAATTGGATACTGGAGCACAAGTTAATGTGATATCAGAGACTGATTTTAAGAAAATTAGACCCAGACCAAAGATACATGGAATAAAAGTGAAAGTGACAGGATACTCAGGTACTAATATACCAGTGAAAGGAAGATTCATTGTCAAAGTGACACACAAGGACAGAGAGCACACGCTAGCATTAATCGTGGTGCCAAAGGATGTGCAAGCCATACTAGGTTTAAAACCCTGTGAGAGACTGAACCTGGTAAAGAGAGTCCTCATTGTGGAAAGCGAAGGAGAGACAATCTATGATGAACTCATGAAAGAGTACAATGACCTATTTCAGGGTCTAGGCTGCCTTCGAGGAGAACACACGATCAGAGTAGATAAAAGTATGCCAACGGTCATACATCCATGCAGAAAAGTTCCGTTTGCTCTTCAAAAGCAACTGAAGGCAGAGTTGGACAGGATGGAAAGCCTGAACGTGATTCAGAAGATAGATGAGCCAACTGAGTGGGTGAGTTCCCTCGTCGTTGTGGACAAAAAGAATGGAAAGCTCAGAATTTGCCTGGATCCAAGAGATCTTAACAGAGCAATAAAGAGAGAGCACTTCAAGCTTCCTACACGTGAGGAAATCATGGCACAGTTTGCAAATGCAAAGTATTTCAGCAAGTTAGATGCATCATCAGGATTTTGGCAGATGAAATTGGACGAGGCAAGTTCAAGACTGTGCACGTTCAACAGTCCATTTGGCAGATATAGATTCCTAAGGTTACCATTTGGCATTGCCTCAGCTCCTGAAGTGTATCACAAAACTATCCATATGATCTATGAGCATCTGGAGGGAGTTGATACATCAATGGATGACATCATAGTATGGGGAACCACGAGAACTGAGCATGACGAGAGACTGAAAAAAGTGCTGGAAGCAACAAGGAAAACAAACCTGAAGCTGAATAAAGAGAAATGCCAGCTCGGGGTGACAGAACTGACATTCGTGGGAGATATCCTTAGCAGTGAGGGCATCAGACCAGATCCCAGAAAGGTGTCCGCTATTGAGAATATGCCAAAGCCACAATGCAAAAAGGACGTGCAGAGGTTTAATGGAATGATCAACTACATGGGTAAATTCATATCCAACCTCTCAGAAAAGATGGCGCCACTGAGACGACTAACTGAAAAGAACATAGAATGGGAATGGAATCATGAGCATGAGAAGTCATGGAGCGATCTAAAGAAATTGCTCACAGAGGAACCAGTTCTGAGGTTTTATGACCCAGCGAGACCCATCAAGATATCATCAGATGCATCACAGAGTGGGCTCGGTGCCGTTCTTCTGCAAAAATATGACTACTGGCAACCTATTGCATATGCATCGCGCTCAATGACAGACGCGGAGACGCGATATGCTCAAATAGAAAAGGAGCTGCTCAGCATCACATACGCCTGTGAAAGATTTCACCAGTTTGTGTCAGGACAAGCAATCAGTGTAGAGACTGACCATAAGCCCTTGATTGCATTGTTCCAAAAGCCACTAAATAGCTGTCCGCTTAGAATACAAAGAATGATGATCAGGCTGCAACGCTATACACTGAATGTTGCGTACACACCGGGTAAGCTGATGTATACAGCAGACACGTTGTCCAGAGCTGTTGACCCAAGAGAGCCCGCAAACACCAAAAAAGTGAACGCCTACGTGGACATGATCACAAGTGCACTGCCCATAGCAGATGCAAAAATGGAGCTCATAAAGACTGAGACAAACAAAGATGAAACAATGAGACGACTGAGGAAAAGCATCTTGGATGGATGGCCCAACATGAAGCAAGACTGCTCACCTGACATGGCAGAGTACTGGAACTGCAGGGCGGAACTATCACTGGTCGAAGACATCATCTACAAAGGAAGTAAAATAGTTATCCCAAAGAGTCTGAGAAAAGAGATGCTAAAAAGGATCCATGGAGGACATCTGGGAATCGAAAAGTGTAAGAAAAGAGCACGAGAGGTGATGTACTGGCCACGAATCAACCAAGATGTGACAAATGAGGTGTCAAACTGCACAATATGCCTGAAATATCGAGCAAGCAATCCGGTAGAACCACTAAAGCCACACCCAGCGCCAGACAGACCTTACCAGAAGGTAGGCACTGACCTATTCGTATGTCAAGGGAAGGACTATCTTGTAGTCACAGACTATTACTCCCTGTATCCAGAGGTTTGTAGACTGTACACCACCACTGCAGATGCTGTGATAACATGTATGAAAGCCATATTCTCCAGACATGGCAAGCGAGGTCTTCACAGACAACGGACCCCAGTTTAACAATGCAAGTTTCCGACACTTTGCCAAAGAGTGGGACTTTGTCCACACAACGTCAAGTCCTCACTTTCCACAGTCCAATGGACTAGTGGAAAAATCGGTCCAGGCAGTGAAAAGACTGATGGACAAGGCAAAAGACAGTGGAACTGACTTCTACCAGAGCATGCTTGTATACCGCACAACGCCGCTCGAGTGTGGTATGTCACCAGCCCAACTCCTGATGGGACGTCTGCTAAGGTCAAACCTACCCATCCCGGAGAACCTCCTGAAAACAAAAGAGGGGGAGAAAGTGAGGAAGTTCAAAGAACAACAGAAAGAAAAGCAAAAGTACTACTATGACAGAGGAACACAAAACCTACCTGAACTCCACTCTGGTGACCAAGTAAGGTTCAAAGACAAAACAAACATATGGACTCAGAAGGGAACTGCCCTGAGTGAAGTTCAACCAAGATCATACACCATTCAGACAGATGAAGGTGCTGTTCTGCGAAGAAATCGTCGAGATCTTCTCATGGGACCAACCACAGCAGGTCAAAAGACTGATACTGTTGAACAACCTGATCACACAGCAGGTCAAAAGACTGATACTGTTGAACAACCTGATCACACAGCTGAGAAACCATCATCTGAGGCAACAACTCAGATTCAAGGACAATCAATCAGAAAATCCTCAAGATGCGTGAAGCCTCCTGAGAGACTCATTCAGCAAGTTTAAGGACTCTTGTTATAGAAGGAAGTAATGTTATCTTATTCTTTCTTCAAGTTCTAGGTATTTACATATTTCATGTGAACACACAAAACAAGGTTAAAAAACCTTGATCATGATAATGATAATGTAAGTTCATTAAGTGTTACAGTTAAAATGCAGAGTAATACAAAGAAAACATGTTGTTAGATAAAAGTAATATACTTTTGTTTTAAGAAAGGGAGATGTAATGATATCAGCAAATAGTGATGGTATTTGCCTGTTTGATTATTTATGCCTTACCAGCATATTTGCCTGATTGATTATTTATACCTGACCAGCAGAGGGCATGTGAGAGACAAGCAGTTTAGTTTTAGTTTCGTTTTAGATGGATCTCAAAGATGGTGTCTCCTGTAATGCTGTTAACTTAGATGAACAAGCTTTAGATTAAAAGACATTGGCCTAGAAATTCATTATAGCCACTTTTGGGGCGGTAAAGTCGGGCGGCCGCTAAAGTTTGCGCCCGGTGCAAATTCGAGGCCACTTCTCCGATATTCATTAGCTTCGCCCTAAGAGTTTGCTCGAGCGCTAAAACTGGCAATGCACGCCTCTCTTTAGGCGCTAAGCCGGAGGTGCTGAGCGATACCGCCGAGGCCGGGCGCAGCGCAGGTGCGGCCATTTCTTGATTGACAGCAGACACCCTGGCGCCGGCCAGCTCTTAAGGGGGAAGGGTCGACTTGGTCTGCTGCCACGCCCTGGATAGTGGAGCCCTCCAGCTAGGCCTGAACACTGCTGCTGGAACCAAAGAGCGCCTGAAACCATGGAGAAGGCCCGTGAACGAGCGCAGCGCTTCTCAGAGCATGATCTGAGGGTGCTGGTTGGTGCTGTGGAGAAGAGACGCCATATTTTGTTTCCGGACAATGGCAGGAAGCCGCCGGCCCGCCTCTACCGGAAAGCCTGGAGGCATGTCGCCAGCAAGGTGACATCCAACAGCGAGGTCCCCAGGAGCGGGGTCCAATGCCGCAAAAAGCTTAATGACCTCGCCAGGATTGTCAGGGTGAGTACCCTTTCCAGTGTCCTCCTCATCATTGCATGTACACCTCACATTATGGGCAAAGGGACCTGAAAGCCCTAATGGCCAGCCCTCATGCAGCAGCTATGGGACAGTCATGAACATCAATTGCACATTCTGCACTTAACACACTGGCCAGGCTATTCGACCATGGGAGGCAGTGCACACAAGATCAGGGCTACACACTGGCCAGGCTATTCAACCATGGGAGGCAGTGCACACAAGATCAGGGCTACACACTGTACTTAGAGGCCGTCCTTTCTCTTGCAGGCCAAGCTGGCCAATAATAAGAGGAGCCGGACTGAGACCGGGGGAGGCGGACCCCAGATCCAGCCGCTCACCGAGCTGCAACATCGCGTGGAGCGCATCATGGGTGGCCGGGTGATTGGCCCCGTTGCATCTGGAGATGCCGACCCTGTTCTGGGCACCAATGGTAAGGACATCACCTTTTGGACCTCTCTCGTCCCACTTGCGCATCAAATCTACATCCTTTGCCACTGTCCGACCAATGCGCTGAATGCCACCACTCATGCATCCCTCGCTGATGCCCTCTCCTCACTCTAAAGCTACCCTTGTGCCTTCCTGCTTTCAGATGGTGAGGAGGAGGTCCCTGAAGTTGCCAGTGACAGCCCCTCAGAAGAGGAGGAGGAGGAGGAGCAAGAGGAAGGCGGCCCATCAGGGGAACCCTCAGCCACGGCAAGACATGCCAATGTAGGGGACACGTCTTCCCTGGAGGGGAGCGTGGGGGAAGTGTCGGAGGGGAGGGTAGCTCCTGGGACCAGCGGCGTGCAGAAACGCGGGAGGGGGGTGGTAGCTCAGCTGCCTTCTCCCCAGAGGGGGGAAGGGTCGGAGGGGAGTCCAATTGCTGGGCCCAGCGGCGTCCAGCAACGCAGGAAGGGTCGGCCAGCTCGGCGGCCTTCTCCCCAGAGGGAGAGTCCGGCCTCCAGTCCGGAGACGGCCAACGCCGAGGAGATGCGCCGCCTCGAGGACTTGTCCGCGTTGTCCGCGGACTCGGAGTGCCGGCACACGGAGCTCATGGGGATCGTGGCACGGTTGCCTGAGGCCATCGAGTCCCTGTCTCGGAGTGTGACCGACTTCGGGGCCTCACAGGCCACCAGTCGGGCGGAATTCGGGGCAGCTCAGGCACCGAGTGAGCAGGTGATCAGTGGTGCCGTGCAGTCACTGGGTGCTCTGATGCGGTCACTGGGTGCTCTGATGCGGTCACTGAACAGGTCAACACGGGCACTCACTGCTGCCACACTCGCTGTGTCAGCCAGGCATCGCCAGGGCACCCGGCACGCTGCAGCAGCACAGCGGTCTGTCCTTCGGCAGATTGGTGCGCATGCTGCAGTGCTGGCCCGGACGAGTGCCAGTGTCTCAGGTGACCAGCGAGCGCCTGCCATCCGCCAGCTTGCCCCCATTCCTCCAGCCGCCACTGCCACTCCCCCAGTGGAGCTACCAGGAGCTGCTGCAGCGACTGATGCTGGCCAGCCACAGCTGCAGCATTCACCAGCCGGCCCCTCGACGGCCAGACCTCGTCTAGGCCGACCCCCAAGGGCATCTGCCGTCACGACATGTGCCCCTCAGGAGCCTGCCCCCAGCCTTGCAGCAGCCAATGGCCTCACTTTGAGGAGGAGCAGCAGGGCGTGCAGGGGCCGCCAAAGTTGGCGGAAGGCATCGCCCTCGCGGGCCACTAAGTAGAGGGTGTGTCCAAATGTTGTGTTTTTTGGAATGTTTGTTTTGTGTAGGCCGAGGATGAAGGCCATTTTTGTTTACATCTTTTGTTAATGCTCCCCGGGTTGTGGGAGTGAGTCATGTGTGTGAGTGTTTTTTGGGGGTTTCGTCTGTTTTTAGTTTTCATGTGGGAAGGGCCCTGAGTTTGTACAATAAACCATTTTATTTATTCACATTGTCAATGTTTGATCTTTGATGTGTTTGTTGCCTTAACCGGCTGACGGCTTGCGGAGCGGCTGCAATCATGTTGTTTCATTGGCACAAGCCATTCCCTGACAGGGGCCCTAGAAGTGACGGTCAATAAGCCGCCGACGGGTGGCCCTTGGACCTTCTGCCTCCCTCCTGGGCTGGTACTCCTCGTCCTCCTCCTCCTCATGCTCCTCCTGCTCCTCCTCCTGAGGTGGTGGTCCAACGTGAGGTGGCAGTGCCCGAGTCCTGTGGATAGCCAGGTTGTGCAGCATGCAGCAAACGACGACGAATTGGGAGACTCGCTCCTGCAAATACTGGAGGGCTCCCCCGGAGCGATGCAGACAGCGGAACCGTTGCTTGAGGACGCCGATTGTTTGTTCTATGATGTTCCTAGTCGCTTCATGGCTCTCGTTGTATGCCTCTTCAGCAGGGGTCGTGGGCGCGCGGAGCGGGGTCATGAGCCAGGTACACAAAGGATAGCCTTTGTCCCTGATAAGCCATCCTCTTGGGTGAGGCTGTGCCTGGAACATGTCAGCCACAGTTGTCTGTCGCAGGATAAAGGCATCGTGGCTGCTGCCTGGAAAGCGGGCATTGACAGCTAGGATGCGCTGCCTGTGGTCACACACCAGCTGTACGTTGAGGGAATGGTAGCCCTTCCGGTTGCGGTAATCCTCGGCATGCTCCAGAGGTGCCCGCAAAGCCACATGCGTGCAGTCAATGGCGCCCTGCACCATGGGGAAGCCCGCTATTCTTGCAAATCCCACTGCACGCTGCTGCTGCTTGTCCAGGGTCATGGGGAAGGAGATGAATTGATGTCTCCTTCTGAAAAGGGCATTGGTCACCTGGCGGATGCAGCAATGCACGGCGAACTGGGAGATGTTAGCGATGTCCCCAGCAGCGGAATGGAAGGAGCCGGTGGCATAGAAGTTGAGAGCCACCGTCACCTTCACTGCCACTGACAGAGACGTCCTGCGCATCAGCTGTGGACGCAGATCTCTGTGCAGCAGCTGGCAGATGTCTGCAACCACCTCCCTTCTGAATCGCAGCCTCCTAACACACTGCGCGGCAGACATGGTCAGATAGGAGGACTGCTGGCGGTATACCCTGGGCGGGTAAGGCCTCAGTTGGTGACGCCTGTTGCCCCCTCTGCGTCTAGCCAGGACTGCCACTCTCTCACGGCGTCTGTAAGCCCTTCCGGCATAAGGCTGAAACTCAGCGTTGGCACCCAATGCAGCCCCCATTATATGCTGGCAAACACTGAGCTCTCAATGAAGGCAAAGATAATTGGTAAGCTCTGGCCTCAGCCAAAAATACCTGTCCTAGTGTTGGGCCAAAGCAGTAAGCTCTCTTCCTTGGTCTCTCTCCAAAAAGCCGTTGCACAAGAGTGAATGCTGCAAAATGGCTGCCCTTTATAGCGCAGGGTAAGTGCCCTTTAATTTGCGCTCCCCGCGGCCCGCCTCGGCTGTGTACCGTTCTACTTCACAGTCGTTCGGGCCGCCCGGCGCACAATGGGGCGGCGCGAGTGAAGTTCCGGTTCGGGGCGCACAAAGGGCGTTGCACTAGGAAATGACGTCATGATCTGCACGCGCAGCAGGGCGCGCGCTAAGACTTTGCGCCAGCGCTAAATGTCTACTGAAGTTGGGGCGAGGCGCAGATCGCGCTGCGCCCGGGCGCTAAGCGCCTAGCGCTCGAGATCTACTCCTCCTAAGGCGCTAACGGCTGGCGCGCCCAACTGAATTTCTAGGCCATTCTCTTTCATAAATGTGTCGTCATTGAACCCACATACAAAGCAATACACAAATGGGAGCCATTGACATAGGAAAGGAAAGGCCTGAAGTGTTGCAAAAGGAGTTTAGGAGATTAGGAAGCCAGTTTAGGAGCGGGACTTCAAGGGCGGTAATTGTCGATTACTCCCACAGCCGCATGCTAGAATAGGGAAGGATAAGAAGATTAGGTAGCTCAACACTAAAGGGGCAAAATCAGGAAGAGGGTTTCTGTTTTAAAGTGCATTGGCACCAGTTCTGGGAAAGATCGGGGCTATTCCACATGGATCAGCTACGTCTGGACAGAAATGGAGCTAATGAACTGGCAAAATGGATAAATAGGGAATTGAAGAGTCATATAAACTAGGATTGAAATGGGCAGAGAAAATAAAAACAATCAGAAAAAGCAAGTAGAGAAGGTAGAAATTGATGAGGTTCATAAATGAATCCAATATAATTTAGCAAAAAGAATAACTGAAGCAGGAATAAAGGGAGTGGAGCAGGAAAAGCAAATCAACCAGTTAAAAGTAGGGAAAATAGTGAGATAAAGGAACAAGGAGGTAGACATTGGTTATGGCTTGTTTGGAGGTGCCTAGCCAGAGGTGCGCCAATAACACGAGCCCCAACCTGGTGGCCCGAGGTCAGCCGGAAATTGGTCCTCTGGCCTCATTTTCATTATTTCGGTGAGCTGTTAGCACCTGTCGTGCCTCCACAGGCAGCTTGCCGCTTTACTAAAGATGAATGTTTGGCCACTTGTAAGTCCGAAAGCAAGTCCCAGGTCTGGGGTAGAGCAGCAATGGTGTGGGGAGGGGCCTCCTCCTGTCCCATCACAGACCTCTCCCTTTTGTTCTTTTACTGCCCCTTTTTCCACGCCCTGTACCTGCTAAAAAAAAGCTGTTTATCTCAAACATCTTCCAGTTCTGATGGAAGATCATCGACCTAAAATGTCAACTCTTTCTCTCTCAACAGATGCTATCTGACCGGCTGCGCGTTTCCAGCATTTTCTGCCTGGTGTGAGAAAATACAAATACAAAGAAAGATTTGAAAAATTAGGGCTGTTTTCATTAGAACAGAGGAGATTCTAGGGTGATTGGACTGAGGTGTTTAAAATTATGAAGGGATTGGACAGAGTAGAAAGAAATAGACTGTGTTCAGTGGTCGAGGGAGGGGGTCTAGAACAAGGGCACATAGATACAAGATTACATGTAAGAGATTTAGGGCAGAGAGAAGGAGAAACATTTTTACACAAAGGGTTGTGAAGCTGTAGAATGCCCTACCAGACTTAATGATTGAAACAGGGACCATTATCAACATTGAAGACTAGGTTCGATAGCTGGTTGAAGGAAATGGGAACTGGGTGTGCACATGGGATTAGGACTACAGCTCGTGTGAAGATTAAGCACCAACATGGATGAGCTGGGCCAAAAAGCCTGTTTTCATGTTATAATTTCATATAATTCTAAGTATTCATGTAATTAGTTTCTTCTATCCTGATCTTGTATAAAAGGCATGGAAGTTTTGCAAATTCTTGCCATTATTTTAAATATTTCTCCTAATATTTTCTTTTACTCTACTGAGAATAGATTTAACTTTCTCCATGTCACAGAATGGTCTAAAATCACTTATTCAGCCTCTTTTCTGGTCTCTATGTGTTTTCTGGTCACACTCGCCTCTGAGTCAGAAGGTTGTGGGTTCAAGTCCCACTCCAGGGACTTGAGCACATAAAGTTAGGCTGACACACCAGTGCAGTGCTGAGGAAGTGCTGCACTGTCGGAGGTGCCATCTTTCAGATGAGACGTTAAACCGAGGTCCCGTCTGCTCTCTCAGGTGGACGTAAAAGATCCCATGGCACTATTTCGAAGAAGAGCAGGGGAGTTATCCCCGGTGTCCTGGCCAATATTTATCCCACAACCAACATAACAAAAACAGATTATCTGATCATTATCACATTGCTGTTTGTGGGATCTTGCTGTGCGCAAATTGGCTGTCGCGTTTCCCACATTACAACAGTGACTCCACTTCAAAAGTACTTCATTGACGGTAAAGCACTTTGAGACGTCTGGTGGTTGTGAAAGGCGCTATATAAATGCAAGTCTTTCTTTCTGTAGATTTTCTTAAGTACACTAACCAATACTGAACATAATAATCCACATGTGCCTTCACTAATGTTCAATACTTGTCAACATCACCTTCCTGGATTTGTATTCTATGTTCTTACTTGGTGCACCCCAACATTTTATTTATCTTTGGAACTACTTCCTCATACTGTAAACCCAAGTGTTACACCACAGTAACAATACTGTGGAGGAGGAATTCCTGGAGTGTTTATGGGATGGTTTCCTGGACCAATATGTTGAGGAACCAACCAGAGATCAGGCCATCTTAGGCTGGGTATTATGTAATGAGAAAGGATTAATTAGCAATCTTGTTGTACGAGGCCCCTTGGGTCGGAGCGATCATAATATGATCGAATTCTTCATTAAGATGGAGAATGAAATAGTTGACTCAGAGACAAGGGTCCTGAATTTAAATAAAGGAAACTACGATGGTCTGAGGCATGAGTTGGGTAGGATTGATTGGGGAATGTCACTCAAAGGGTTGATGGTGGATAGGAAATGGCAAACATTCAAAGACCACATGGACGAACTACAGAAAATGTTCATCCCAGTTTGGCACAAAAATAAAACAAAAAAGGTGACTGAACCGTGGCTAACAAGGGAAATTAGGGATAGCATAAGATCCAAGGAGAGGACATATAAATTGGCCAGAAAAAGCAATAATCCTGAGGATTGGGAGCAATTTAGGATTCAACAAAGGAAGACAAAGGGATTAATTAAGAAGGGGAAAATAGGATATGAGAGTAAGCTTGCAGTGAACATAAAAACTGACTGTAAAAGCCTTTATACATATGTGAAGAAAAAAAAATTGGTGAAGTCAAGTGTAGGTCCCTTGCAGTCAGAATCAGGGGAATTTATAATGGGGAACAAAGAAATGGCAGACCAACTAAATACATATTTTGGTTCTGTCTTCACAAAGGAGGACACAAATAACCTCCCAGAGATGTCGGGGAACATAGGGTCTGATGAAAGGGAGGAACTGAAAGAAATCAGTATTTGTAGGGAAATGGTGTTAGGGAAATTGATGGGATTGAAGGCCAATAAATCCCCAGGGCCTGATAATCTACATCCTAGGGTACGTAAGGAAGTGGCCCTAGAAATAGTAGATGCATTGCTGATCATCTTCCAAAATTCGATGGAATCTGGAACAGTACCCATGGATTGGAGGGTAGCTAATGTTACCCCACTATTCAAAAAAGGTGGTAGAGAGAAAACGGGGAATTACAGACCGGTAAGCCTGACATCGGTAGTGGGGAAAATGTTAGAGTCCATTATAAAAGATGTAATAGCAGAGCACTTGAAAAACAGTGACAGGACCAGACAAAGTCAACATGGATTCACAAAAGGTAAATCGTGCTTGACTAATCTACTGGAATTTTTTGAGGATGTAACTGGTAAAATAGATAAGGGAGAACCAGTGGATATGGTGTATCTGGACTTTCAGAAGGCCTTCGATAAGTTCCCGCATAAGAGATTAGTGTGTAAAGTTAAGGCACATGAGATTGGGGGCAAGGTATTGACTTGGATAGAGAACTGGTTGGCAGACAGAAAGCAAAGAGTTGGAATAAACGGGTCTTTTTCTGAATGGCAGGCAGTGACTAGTGGGGTACCGCAGGGATCGGTCCTTGGACCCCAGCTATTCACAATATATATTAATGATCTAGACAAGGGAACTAGATGCAATATCTCCAAATTTGCAGACAACACAAAGCTGGGTGGGCGTGTGTGCTGTGAGGAAGATGTCGAGAAACTCCAAGATGATTTGGACAGGTTGGGTGATTGGGCAGAAACACGGCGGATGCAATATAATGTGGATAAATGTGAGGTTGTCCACTTTGGTGGCAAAAACAGGAAGGCAGATTATTATCTAAATGGCAATAGATTGGGAGAAGGGGAAGTGCAACGAGACCTGGGTGTCCTTGTGCACCAGTCGCTGAAGGTAAGCATGCAGGTGCAGCAGGCGGTTAAGAAGGCAAATGGTATGTTGGGCTTCGTAGCGAGAGGGTTTGAGTACAGGAACACGGATGTCTTGCTGCAGTTGTACAAGGCCTTGGTGAGACCACATCTTGAGTATTGTGTGCAGTTTTGGTCGCCTTACCATGAGGAAGGATGTCCTTGCCATGAAAGGAGTTCAGCGAAGATTCACCAGGCTGATACCTGGGATGGCAGGAATGACGTATGAGGAGAGATTGGGTCGATTGGGCTTGTACTCGCTGGAGTTTAGAAGAATGAGAGGTGATCTCATTGAAGCTTATAAAATTCTGACAGGGCTGGACAGACTAGATGCAGGAAGGATGTTCCTGATGGTCGGGGAGTCCAGAACCAGGGGACACAGTCTAATGATAAAGGGTAGGCCATTTAGGACAGAAATGAGGAGGAATTTCTTCACCCAGAGAGTGGTGAACCTGTGGAACTCTCTACCACAGAAGGCGGTGGAGGCCAGTTCATTAAATATATTCAAGAAGGAGTTGGATATATTTCTTAAGGCTAAGGGGATCAAGGGGTATGGGGAGAAAGCATGGACCGGGTACTGAATTTGGATGATCAGCTATGATCGCATTGAATGGCGGAGCAGGCTCGAGGGGCCGAATGGCCTACTCCTGCTCCTATCTTCTACATCCAACTGTTTTTTTCTGTTGCTCTTCATTTTATATTCATAGTTGTTAGTTTCGATATTTATGAATTTGCATATCTGAATGTTATTTAGGACTCCTCTGAACAGTTACTACAGCTCTGATTTTAACCCAGTCCACCTGGCAGGAACAGTGTAGGCAGCGGGTGAAAATAGCGATTGTGCAGAAGTGGCTGCATCCCACCCCTGCTATTTTAACTCCCAGGGTATCGGGACGGTGGAAGCTGCCCACCAAAGGCAGCCAGGGACCTCATAAATATTGAAATGTCAGGGTCCAATCACATAATTTGGACCCTGACATAATTTTAACTCTAAATTGCGTGATTCACGCACAGTCTCTGAGCCGCCACCAAAAGCAGCGTTGGGCCAGAGGTGGTCTGGGCAAATATTCATTCGAAAATTTTAGTAAGGCCCCTTGTGGCCCAGGGAGAGCAGGAGTGCTCCTCCTGGCCCAATAAAGAAATCTTTGGCCTCCTCTGCCGTGGGCTTCCCATCCCCTTTCCCCCCCGCCCAGCCCCCACATTCTGCTGCAATCGGATCGAACCCCCTTACTGCATGTTCAGTCCCAGGCAGCGGCCTGTAGTCACATGATTTACCACTCCTGCCCGTCTGCCTCCACGGCATCATGCCAGTTTCAAGCAGGAGTCAGCGTTGGGAAATTTAAATGAGGCCCGGGAGTTAACATCTCCTGGGCCTTACGCTCGGGGTGGGGGCGGAATTATCGCTGCTCGCTTCAGCCCCCACACCCCCGATTCCTATCCCCAAATTAAAACTGGGGCTTAAGTCTCTGTAGATCTTTATCAAACTTTACCCCTTCCCTCTAAACACAGTACTTTTCACAAAACCTGTTATCTGCAAATGTGGATGTTCTAATGTTGTTACATAGATCAAAACCATGCGTAAACATTGTGAATTGCAAAGGTAGCAGGACTGATCCCTAGGTCATCGTCTGGTCACCAAGTAGAAAAATAGAAAAGAAAGAACTTGCATTTATATTGCGCCTCTCACGATCTCTGGATGTCCCAAAGTGATTTACAGCCACTTTTTGAAGTGTCGTCACTTTTATAATGTAGGAAATGCACACAGCAAGCTCCCAGGAACAGCAATGTGATAATGACCAGATAATCTGTTTTTTAGTGATGTTGATTATGAGGTGCTGTGGGCCATCAGCAGCAGCAGAATTGTATTCCACCACAATCTGTAACCTCATGGTCTGGCATATCCCTCACTCTACCATTACCATCATGCCAGGGGACCAACCCTGGTTCAATGAGGAGTGCAAAAAAGCATGCCAGGAGCAGCACCAGGCTTATCTAATAATGAGGTGCCAACCTGGGGAAGCTGCAACACATGCATGCTAAACAGCAGAAGCAGCATGCTATAGACAAAGCTAAGCAATACAACAATCAGATCAAAGTTCTGCAGTCCTGCCACATCCAGTCATGAGTGGTGGTGGGCCATTAAACAACTAACAGGAGGAGGAGGCTCCATGAATGTTCTCATCCTCAGTGATGACGGAGCCCAGCACGTGAGTGCAAAAGACAAGGCTGAAGCGCTTTCAACCATCTTCAGCCAGAAGTGCCGAATGAGTGATTCATATTGGCCTCCTCCTGAGGTCCCCACCATCACAGAAGCCAGTTTTCAGCCAATTCGATTCACTCCACATGATATCAAGAAATTGCTGAGCGCACTGGATACAGCAAAGGCTATGGGCCCCGACAATATCCCGGCAGTCGTGATGAAGACTTGTGCTCCAGGACTAGCCGCGCCTCTAGCCAAACAGTTCCAATACAGCTACAACACTGGGATCTACCCGACAATGTGGAAAACTGACAGGTATGGTCCTGTCCACAAAAAGCAGGACAAATCCAATCCAGCCAATTACTGCCCCATCAGTGTATTCTCAATCATCAGCAAAGTGATGGAAGGTGTCGTCAGCAGTGCTATCAAGCGGGACTTACTCACCAATACCCTGCTCACCAGTGCTCAGTTTGAGTTCTGCCAGGACCACTCAGCTCCAGACCTCATTACAGCCTTGGTCTAAACATGGACAAAGGAGCTGAATTCCAGAGGTGAGATGAGAGCGGCTGCCCTTGACATCAAGGCAGCATTTGACCGAGTGTAGTAAAATTTAAGTCAATGGGAATCAGAGGGAACACTCTCCACTGGTTGTGGTTGTTGGAGGTCAATCATCTCAGCCCCAGGACATCACTGCAAGAGTTCCTCAGGGCAGTGTCCTAGGCCCAACCTCTTCAGCTGCTTCATCAATGACCTTCCCTCCATCATAAGGTCAGAAGTGGGGATGTTCACTGATAACTACACAGTGTTCAGTGCCATTTGCAACTCCTCAGATAATGAAGGAGTCCATGCCCGCATGCAGCAAGACCTGGACGACATTCAGGCTTGGGCTGATAATGACAAGTAACATTTGCGCCACACAAGTGCCAAGCAATGACTACCTTCAACAAGCGAGAGTCTAACCACCGGCCCTTGACATTCAATGGCATTACCATTGCCAAATCCCCCACCATCAACATCCTGGGGGTTACCATTGACCAGAAACATAACTGGAAAAGTCACATAAATACTGTGGCAACAAGAGTGGGTCAGAGGCTGGGTATTCTGCGGTGACTCTCTCACCTCCTGACTCCCCAAAGCCTTTCCACAATCTACAAGGCACAAGCCAGGAGTGTGATTGAATACTCTCCACTTGCCTGGATGAGTGTAGCTCCAACAACACTCAAGAAGCTCGACACCATCCAAGACAAAGCAGCCTGCTTGATTGGCACCCCATCCACCACCTTAAACATTCACTCCCTCCACCACCGGCGTACTGTGGCTGCAGTGTGTACCATCTACAAGATGCACTGCAGCAACTCGCCAAGGTTTCTTCAGCCTTAAAGCCTTAAATTTAAAGGGGGCTAAATTCGATAGCCCCTGAAAATGGGCGCTGATATCATGATTAGCCCACGCCGGTTGAGTCTGACGCAGGCAGCACGTAAACTTTGTGCTGCCTGGTAATTTACATGATAGTAGTGTGCAGCCCATGCTGAATGCACTGTTGAGTGGCTGCACGCCTCAGCAGGGGGCCCTAGTTCGTGCGAGGCTAGCACCACTTAAAGCTAGCCTGCACCTCTTAAAGGGGAGGTGGATTCTGGCTGGAGCAGGTGCTGTAAGTGGCTAGGGAAGACATTCTGAGCAGGAAGAAGATGTACTAATGATGCAACAGGGGAGACAGCAGGCTCCAAGATTTTCCAATGCAGCACTGGAGGCCTTGGTGACAGGAGGAGAGAGTTCCTCTATCCACAGGGGGCCAGGAAACCCTCCAGACAAACTGTGAGAAGGAAATGGGAGCGGTTAGCCATCATGGTCAATGCCATCAGTGTTGCCCCGAGGACCTGGATGCAGTGTCGCAAGAATTTTAATGACCTCACACAAGTGGTCAAGGTCAGTGAATTCATCTTCAAATATCATTGTAATAACTGAACCACTAGACTCAGACACTGCTCAATTCACCACCCTGCCAGTGCTCTTGCTTTTGCCTGTCAGCCAGCCAGTCCGGACGGCTGCCACCCAAGCTGAGATGGTGCAGTCCAAAGCCGAGCCTCTTAGGCCCAGAGCTGCTCGAGGTCATCCTCCAAGACCATCTGCAGTCTCCTCCACTGAAAGTCAGCAACCTTCCACCAGTCATACGGCAGTCACTGGGGTAGCACTGCATAGGAGCACTAGGACAGGCAAAGGCACACGGAAGGCATGCACTAAGAGAATGCTCAAGGATAATTAGTTGGCTTTGGCATGTAATATTGGATGGTTTGATTTATAAATTTGGTTTGGAATGTATGTTTTTGGTGGCTTTTATTGTAGCATTGTGGCCAAGAGGACGCTGTGGTGGTCAGTATCAGAGGGAAGGGGTGGGACTGTGAGACTGTTGATGAATGGGGAATTGAGGTTGCATTCCCTGATACCACAGTTGGATGAGCCGATCACGGACAACCCGGCCAGAAAGGGGCTGTGTTGGTTGCCTCTTCCTCCTCCCTCTTTGAGCAGCTTGTCCTCCTCTGTGTCACCTCTGCTTATTCTCCCTGTCATGCTGCAGGCCAAGGGGGATACAAACTACTGCACCCATATCGGGAGCAACTGGTCTGAGCAAAAGCCTTGAAGTAACCTGCCACACCACTCCCTGGAGACTTCAGCAACTTCAAATAAGATTTTAAAAAAACATACACTTCTACAAACTCACCAAGAGCCAGTAGAAATCAATCAGCAACAAACCTGAAAGCAGTTGATGATCTCTTTAAATAGCACTGGAGGGGGGGTCCTTCCTGCTGCTAAATGCATGTTCCGCTATGCGTCTTTAAGAGAGGGTATTAGCTGGAGCGTGAGATCGAAAATGGCAGCGCTGGCTTCAAATCAGCGTTACTGCCATCACAATCTGCCTACTCTGCATATTTCCGGCGCACGCTCCCAGCACCCACGATAATGACCTCACCAAAATGGCGTCCAGCGTGACCCACACTTTAGACTAAAAACGGCACCCATAGCGCCAAAAAAATGGGCACTACAGAGCCGAATTTCGTGGCCAAGATAACTAGCATGCACCATATCTGACAATTCTGTTACAATTTCCAGGATCAGGATTCCTCCCTGTTCTGAAAACTGGAACAACATACGTCGGTGCTATCCCTGTAATTAATGAGCTTCATATAATCCTTTTACTGCAGCTCTGCCGGCTTCTTTGCTTTTGCTCGCTTAACTATTCTTGGATGCATGCCATCTGGCCCTGTTGCCTTATGAATATTCAAGTTTCTAGTTAAAAGAAAAATAGCATTTCATTACTAATCTTTATTTTCTTCATAAATTGAGCACATTTCTCATGTTTGCAATCACCAGAAAAGGTATACCACCAGTTCCTCTATTCATGTGGCGAATCATGCACTCGGAGCCAAGTTGTACCATTCCACTCTACAAAGCATTGAAGTATGAATGCACTATCAAACTATGTTTAATGCACATATATAAACCGACAATTTACTTTTCTATACTGTGGAGAAAGACCTCTCAATGCACATAAAAAGGTTATTACCATAGCTCACAACTATACAGAATAAATAAGATAATATTAAATTGAAATGCAACGCTCATTGAATAAAACACATACCATGGAACACTGAGGCACCAAATGGGGCAAGTTGAGAATGTTTTACTGTTCATTAGTTCTCCATATGCGCCCAGATTTCCACCGTAAATTTGGGGTATAAATCGGTCGCGGGTGGTGGCGCAAAATAGGATAGCGAATCAGCAGCCCATTTTGCACTCCACCCGAGCGAATCAGCAGCCCGTTTTGCACTGCGCCCGAGCGAATCAGCAGCCCATTTTGCACTGCACCCGAGCGAATCAGCAGCTCGTTTTGCACTGCGCCCGAGCGAATCAGCAGCTCGTTTTGCACTGCGCCCGAGCGAATCAGCAGCCTGTTTTGCACTGCGCCCGAGCGAATCAGCAGCTCGTTTTGCACTGCACCCGAGCGAATCAGCAGTTCATTTTGCACTGCGCCCGAGCGAATCAGCAGCCCGTTTTGCACTGCGCCCGAGCGAATCAGCAGCCCGTTTTGCACTGCGCCCGAGCGAATCAGCAGCCCGTTTTGCACTGCGCCCGAGCGAATCAGCAGCCCGTTTTGCACTGCGCCCGAGCGAATCAGTAGCCCGTTTTGCACTGCGCCCGAGCGAATCAGCAGCCCGTTTTGCACTGCGCCCGAGCGAATCAGCAGCCCGTTTTGCACTGCGCCCGAGCGAATCAGCAGCCCGTTTTGCACTCTGCATGATTTTCTTTTCTACTGACCTCAATAAGAAACAAGATCAGACAGACTAAATCGCAGGCTGCTGATTCGCCATCGCATTTATGCGCTACCACCGAAGTGTTTACACCCATTTGGCTCTTAATTGTAGTGTCTGCATGTTAATATCATGGTGAAATAGGTTTAAATTAGATCGGCAGTGCATAGGTAACAGCAACAAAATCTGCAGCCTATCTGGCCTGCCGATTCACCATCACCCATTCTGTGCTACCGCCGGAGACCAATTTCACCCACTTTGAAGCGACACAATACGTCTTTCAAGATGAATCTAAAGGATACTGAAACCTCAGCAAAATTTAGCAGTTAATATTTTCGTCGCCACCAAGGCGTTTTTCTTCAGCAACATCTGTAGAGTTACAAGGGGTAGGGGGCAACTTTCAACTTCAGCGGGGGTGTATTACCAGCGCTATTGTACTGGCCGCCCGTTATACACCCCGCCTGATTGTCCTTTTCACTGGGGAAAGTCAAGCTAAGCGGGGTACATAACGGGCAGCTGATCCCATACCGCCAAATTGGAAAGTTACCCCCGGTATGTTTTTATTATCTTTTCTCTGCTGTGTATTTACGTCCTAACCTAGCTTCCAGCCATTGGGTGAACTCCTGCAAAAGCTACAGCAGGAATTGGCAGGAATGGCTGCGGATTTTCTGCTCCATTCTATTCGTCATTGTTGAAAGTGGGGTGTAGGCCTTACTGCAAGAGGCCACAAAACTTTGTAACAGCCTCTCTGGAGAAAGGCAGTCCCCTGTTGCACTGCTCCTCAGAAAGCTAGAGGTAGCTGACTGGTCCAATAGGCCCTATGGGCAGCGTAAGGATGCCCTTGAGCAGCTCTCCTTCTCAGTGGTTTCCTCAGAGCCTCAAGTGCAGCTCCCTGAGTTTGCCCAACCTGCTGCTGCTCTTCCTCCAACCAGTGCAGAGTGGCGAGGATGGCTCCCTCTGTGCAGTCCTTCCCCGAGCTTCGTGAAGGCTTTTGAAGCAGAGTAAAGCAGAAGTACAGCGATTTCCAAGGCATAAATCTCTGAAAAAAATCAAACCAGGTGAATTGCAAAGGGATTCCAATGATCTGAGTACTTGCAGGTGAGTGTCCCTTTAAATAGTGCTTCCAAATGATGCTTCGAGTCTGTACTGCCCATTAGTACTGGGCAATGCGCACTAGTTCCATATTGGCTCCCATTGATGCCATAGGAGCCTAATTTAACTATTAATGAGGCTCCCGTCTGCTTCATGAAGGAACCCATCAAAATGGCAGCAGACGGATCTGGAGCACAAACGGGGCGATTATCAGAGCGCTGCCAACCTGTTCCCTACCGCAGGCATTTACATTCGGCCCCATTGTCCCTTTAAGGATGCAACGGAACAATACCAGTAACATGGGGAAATAATGTTTTCAAATTGAACATCAAAGAAAATCTATGCAGATTTAACCAGCCGCACTCTGAAGACACGGCAGGTCTGTTCTGACGCAAGTCGAGGATTGGGCTTTGGGCTCAGAAGTCTCCCCCGTCTGTTCAAAAGCCAAACTTAGTGATGCTGATCACAATCGTAGCCAGAGACGATGATGCTGCAGGGCAGAAGGGCAACATCCCCATCAGAGCCGCATACTCCTTTCACTCCACTTGAGAGCCAGTCTGAATTAATAATCAAAACCCCACAGCCATACCAATAAGCTTTTTGGTAAACAACGAAGAGAGAAAAATCTTTACCTTAATTCAACCATACATGTAGAATTGCACCAACTCCATTGGGAATTTTGTCTCCATAAGGCTCTTTATTTTTATTCTTCTCTAAAACAAGGTTTTTAATTAAAAGACCGTGAATGACAGAAATCCCAGAAGGTTGTTCAAATGCTTCCCTCACATCTATCCTCATTCACTGAATTGATCTGATGCTTCAGAGTAGAGCTTTGTGCCATTCAGAAAAAAGAAAATGCTACGTTCTTTGAACATGCGGAATGGGATGGGGGGAGGGGGGTAGGTGGGGTAGAAGCAAACGTAATCTTAATTAAAGCCTCTACCAATGCAAGTAGGATCCCACTGCACCGTATAATCCCTGAAAATGTCATTTTAAGTGCTCAAATTCTGCACCATTTTAGTGATTTTCTTAGGTTTTTCTCACCATATTTCACTGGTGAATCTATATTTCACCTTTATAGATTTAAAAATGAAATCCACTTCATATTTTCAGGAATGATAATAAAGTTAAAGTGACTCACACAATATAATATGCTTCATGTAACCAGTGTCCTTCACTGAGTATCTTGTAAATTAATATTTTTATTTAATGAATAGAAATTGAAAATCTCCAATTACTTTTCTGTGCTATATAGGTTAATAGCTTCAGCTATAAATTATAATGAAGTGAATGCTTTTCCACATTCAAAATTGCACGTGTTCATCTGTACAATATGCTAATTGTCAATCTAGCAAACTACAAGCTCAGAGTGGAGAAAGATCTTCTATTAAATTTAAGTGTGACCAAGAAATTATACAACAGAAGCTTCTTACCAGTCTTTCACTGCGAAGTCCTAACAAGTGAATATATTATTAAAGCTGTATACAGCTTTGGAAACAGTTTGAGATGCGAGAATATAGCATCCTCAAATGGTATTTTAAATCACCAAGCAACTCAACATTAATTCTAACCAAAGTCAGAACAGCTGAGGAAATGTACTTGGTGGATCACTTACCAACTGTCAACAAATTTAGCCGTTTCTTGTGCTTGCAAAAGTAAATGTTATAGTTTAATACCGACAACTGGTAATATGAGGCATTGCATCGTGACAAAGGGTGACAGTACTTGAAGATTTCTCTCGACTATCATTCATTAATAGTGAAGCTGAAGCAAACCAGCTCATCAAATGGAAAATGTTTCAACCTGCTGTGCTGAAAGATGTCACGGAGACTGCAATTCACGTCTCTGCACCTCTCGGGTTATGTAAGTTAGGTTGCTCAATGTATCACTTTTATACCATCTGCAAAACATACGGACGACTTTATCAAGCAGGAAAGGCAAAGGGCTGGATTTTCATTGCGAAGTCGGGTAGGAGGCGGGACTACAACTTTCAGGGTTGTAGTCCCGCTTCCATTGAGTTCTAGCCAACCCACGCAATTTAGAATTGATTGCCAATTAAGGACCACCCGGCAACAGGTGACATCACAGATTGATATTTCATCTGTCAAGACCTTTTGACAGATGAAATATCAGCGTTCGACAGCTGTTTGAAGATGTCAAACACTGACAATCTGTACTACAAGTTAATTCCTTCCTCTCAGGATGAATTAGAGATCGCCCCAGAACAGAAAGCTGAATGCTGCAATTTCTGACAGCTCGCAGCCATTCTGCTTTCTGTGCCGGTGAGATGAGGGACTCCCGAGACCTGAAGGAAGGAAGGCTGTAAAGGTAAGAACATGTAAGTAAAACTTATTTAAACACTTTACACACACCAAACACACTTACCTTTGCACTCATGCACCCATCACTCACCTGAACACTGGACATCTCGACCCCTCCAAGCCCTTCATCCCGACGGTCCACCTCCTCTAACTTGGCATGGTTTGGAGCCGTCGGGAATCCCACACTTCAACATTAAAAATAGGGATTAGGCTAAGAACTGCCTGTTAACTACCTGTTAACAGGCAGTTAGTAGTACTAATCCCCTTCCCGCCTCGGGGAAGCGGGTCCCAGTGCGGTGCGGGATGGGGTCAGGACCTCCGATTTCGGGATTTTAACCCCCAGCATGCCTCCAATCCCGCCTCCATGGCCCAATGAAAATCCTGCCCAAAGCATCTAGAATCAGAGCTCACCTAACTACCGTAAAATATAGAGGCACAGAATTTTTTTCAAACAACTAGAAGAACCCTGGAAGTTTTACACATTGACATTTAATAAACTATTAGGGGCAGAAAACGTTAGTGGGAGTGGTATATAGACCTCCAAACAGTAAGGCGGAGGTTGGGGATGGCATTAAAAGGGAAATTAAAGAAGCGTGCAATAAGGGCATGTGGTGATTATTCTTTATGTTTAGTAAGAAGTATTGTGATTGGTTGTTTGTTTCCTGCCTTGGGATATATGCTGTAATCTCATTGGTAGTTGATATCATGTGATTTGTGGTGGCCATCTTAAATTCAGTTCTTTCCAGCTTTGGTTGGGACTGGGTGTGGAAAGATGTGCTACAGGGTTTTAAAGTTAATAAAGCCTAGATTAGAAAGGCAAATCTATTCTTTATTTCAATTTATTAACTTTATGTCAGAATGGAGCGATATCTTCAACCAGAACGATTCAATGCTGACCCTAATTCTGCTGGAGTGGATGATAAATGGAAACACTGGTATTGTACATTTAAAAACTTTTTGGGCGTGTTGGATCAAGAGTCTCTAAATAAGCTGAATATGCTGATCAACTACATTGCTCCGGATGTGTATAAGTATATTTTGGACTGTAAAACTTACGAAGTGGCTATTTCTACATTGGAAAAGATTTTTGTTAAACCAAAGAATGAGGTATTTGCACGTCACCTTCTATCTGCCCGTAGGCAGCAGGTGGGAGAATCTTTGGATACTTATATACAAGCACTTCGGTGCCTTAGTGTTAACTGTAATTATAAGGCCGTGACAGCTGAAGAATATAAGGAAGAATCGGTATGGGATGCTTTTATTAATGGATTACTGTCTAGATCAATTCGTCAGCGGTTGTTAGAAAATAAGACTTTGGATCTTAAGAGTGCTTTTGAGCAAGCTTCTACATTGGATGTGGCTCAGAGAAGTTCGGATTCTTATGCTCTTTTTAATCGGCCTGCGACTGTGGTTTCGGCAGTTCCGGATGAAAAGGAATTATGTGGACTTAATAGGAGTGGTTTACTAGATTCTGAAACAGTTTCTACTTCGGCGGCTGTTGCCTCTAGGATTCAGAAGTGTTATTTTTGTGGGAATGTCCGGCACCCTCATCTGAAGTGTCCTGCTCGGGAGGCTGTGTGTAGTAAATGCGGCAAGAGAGGTCATTACGCACATGTGTGTAAATCATCAGGTTCAATTACCTCCTCTGTGACTATTCAGCCTTTAGATAGGGTGTTTATTGCATCAATTTCTGCTGCATTTGCTCATGGCCTAAACAAAGCTATAGTTACGGCCCAAGTTAATGGGTTGGAAGTGAAGGCCCTTATAGATACGGGCAGTACCGAGAGTTTTATAAGTCTTCAGTTTGCGAAGGAGAAGCATTTGAAAATTTCGCCTGTTACGTATCAGGTGTGTATGGCTCAGACGACTCTCACTTCACAAGTAGCTGGTTGTTGCCTTGTGAAATTGATTCTTCTAGGTAATACGTATACTGATATACGCCTATCTGTTTTGCCTAATCTCTGTGCGGATATTTTGATTGGTCATGATGTGCTTCAGTTACACGAGTCTCTCAGTTTTTCATTTGGAGGGACTAAGCCACCTTTATCTATTTGTGGATTAACCTCTTTATCCATTTCTCCATTATCACTTTTTTCCAATTTGATGCCGGATTGTAAGCCAATTGCTACCAAGTCAAGAAGGTATAGCAGTCAGGATAGATAATTTATTAATTCTGAAGTTCAACGTCTCTTATTGGAAGGAATCATTGAACCTAGTTGTTCGCCTTGGCGAGCACAGGTAGTTGTCACGACTAACGAGAGACATAAGAAACGAATGGTGATAGACTATTCCCAAACTATTAATAGGTATACGCAATTAGATGCGTACCCCTTGCCTAAGATTGATGAGCTTATCAACAAAGTATCTCAGTATAAGGTTTTTAGCACTATTGACTTAAAGAGTGCTTATCATCAGATTCCTATTGTTAAGAAGGATCAACCATATACGGCCTTTGAGGCTGGCGGAAAGCTGTATCAGTTTTGCCGAATACCATTTGGTGTTACTAATGGTGTTGCTTGTTTTCAATGGGCAATGGATGCTTTTATAAGTGATAACTCTCTCTCTGACACCTTTTCATACTTAGATGACATCACAGTGTGTGGCAAATCAAGGGTGGAGCATGATTCTAATTTAGAAAGATTCCTTCAAGCTGCGGAAAAAGTTGGTTTAACTTTTAATAAAGAGAAGTGTATCTTTTCGACCACTGAGGTAAATCTATTGGGGTATATTATCTCGGGAAACAAGATTAAACCAGATCCAGAACGTCTGCGACCATTGATTGATTTACCTTGTCCTACTAATTCTAAGGCTTTGCAACGAGTTGTTGGACTGTTTTCTTATTATTCTAATTGGATTGCAAATTTTTCACACAAGATCTGGCCTCTTATTCGGGTTACGACATATCCTCTATCATGGGAGGCCAGGACGTGTTTTGATAATTTTAAAAAGGATATCCTTGGAGCAGTTGTGCATTCTATTGATGAGCAGGTTCCTTTTGTGATTGAGACGGACGCTTCTGATTTTGCAATTGGGGCTACTCTGAACCAAAATGGAAGACCTGTGGCCTTTTTCTCACGTACCTTGAACAATAGTGAAAAAAGGCATTCTTCAATAGAGAAAGAGGCGTATGCAATAGTAGAAGCACTGCGTAAATGGAGACATTATTTATCGGGGCGGCATTTTACGTTGGTAACTGATCAAAAGTCTGTGTCCTTTATGTTTGATGTCAAACATTTTGGAAAGATTAAGAATGATAAAATAATGAGGTGGAGGATTGAGTTGGCATGTTACCATTTTGCTATAGTTTATCGTCCGGGGAAGGATAATGTTGCTGCTGATGCGCTGTCGAGGGCTTATTGTTCTGTGATTCACGGAGATACGCTTATTAATCTTCACAATGCCTTATGCCATCCTGGGGTTACGAGGATGATACACTTCGTACGCAGTAAGAATTTGCCCTTTTCAGTTGAAGACGTCAAGCAGATGACTTCATCATGTTCTATCTGTGCTCGGTGTAAACCAAATTTCTTTAAGCCTCAACGAGCTCATCTTATAAAGGCTACTTCTCCTTTTGAACGTTTGAGCGTCGATTTTAAGGGGCCTCTTCCTTCAACTACTCAAAACCGATATATATTTACTGTTGTGGATGAGTTTTCAAGGTTCACTTTTGCTTTTCCTTGCGCAGATGTATCAGCTGCTACAGTTATCAAATGTCTGACTCAACTTTTTGTCATCTTTGGGATGCCTGCGTATATCCATTCGGATCAGGGAAGTTCTTTTATGTCTTCCCAGTTGAAGGAATACCTTCAGAGTCGGGGAATTTCTACTAGTAGAACTACCCCGTATAATCCCCAGGGTAATGGACAGTGCAAACGATACAATGGGGTGATCTGGAAGGCAGTTATGTTGGCTTTGACATCCCAGAACCTTAAGAATACACAGTGGGAAATGGTACTGCCTAATGCCCTGCATTCCATTAGATCATTGCTTTCAACGGCTACTAATGTGACCCCCCCATGAAAGGCTCTTTAACTATCCGCAGAGATCTACTACGGGATATTCGGTACCTTCATGGCTTACTATGCAGGGACCTGTGCTGCTTCAACGCCATGTTAGATTGTCAAAATATGATCCTTTAGTGGAGGAGGTGGAGCTGTTGGAGGCAAATTCCCAATATGCTCATATTCGAGTCCAAGATGGGAAAGAAAGTACCGTTTCAATTAAAGACTTGGCTCCTTGTGGTGGCCAGCCCTCTTCTGAGGATATTAACAATAGTCATGATTCAGATAATGTGGATGCTGTTACAGATACTACGAATATTTCCAATCCGATTGCAGATAATTATACTTCTATTAGTCAGCCCTCGATGGATGTTTATGACCGTCCCAGTTTACCTTCTGATGGGATTTCTAATCCGGAAATCGTTGAAAATCGGGATATGGATAGCCTTCCTGCAGAAGATACTTCTGTGTCTCCTGGTGTGGGAGGGCAAGGAATTTCACCAAGGTTAAGAAGGTCGACACGAACAAGATATCCGGTCGACCGATTGAAAATGGACTTTTAAATTGATAGTAATGTTTTAAAATTGTTGAAATATTATATTATATTGTTTTAGTTGAGAGATACTTAATACTTATGTGCAATGTTACTATTTGTTGTTGTTCACTTAGTATTGTGTCATGTTGAATAGTTTTATTCTTGTCTGTGCATAGTTTTAGTTGTAAATAATTAATTATAAATTGTAAAGGTTATTTAGGTTGGAGTATATTTTAAAAGGAGGGGCGAATGTGGTGATTATTCTTTATGTTTAGTAAGAAGTATTGTGATTGGTTGTTTGTTTCCTGCCTTGGGATATATGCTGTAATCTCATTGGTAGTTGATGTCATGTGATTTGTGGTGGCCATCTTAAATTCAGTTCTTTCCAGCTTTGGTTGGGACTGGGTGTGGAAAGATGTGCTACAGGATTTTAAAGTTAATAAAGCCTAGATTAGAAAGGCAAATCTATTCTTTATTTCAGGGCATAGCAGTCATCATGGGTGACTTTAATCTACATATAGATTGGGCCAACCAAATTAGTAACAATACTGTGGAGGAGGAATTCCTGGAGTGTTTACGGGATGGTTTCCTGGACCAATATGTCGAGGAACCAACCAGAGATCAGGACATTTTAGACTGGGTATTATGTAACGAGAAAGGATTAATTAGCAATCTTGTTGTATGAGGCCCCTTGCGTCAGAGCGATCATAATATGATCGAATTCTTCATTAAGATGGAGAATGAAGTAGTTGGCTCAGAGACTAGGGTCCTGAATTTAAATAAAGGAAACTATGATGGTCTGAGGCGCAAGTTGGGTCAGATTGATTGGGGAATGTCACTCAAAGGGTTGACGGTGGATAGGCAATGGCAAACATTCAAAGACTGCATGGATGAACTACAGAATTTGTTCATCCCAGTTTGGCATAAAAATAAAACAAAAAAGGTGACTCAACCGTGGCTAACAAGGGAAATTAGGGATAGCATAAGATCCAAGGAGAGGTCGTATAAATTGGCCAGAAAAAGCAATAATCCTGAGGATTGGGAGCAGTTTAGGATTCAACAAATGAGGACAAAGGGATTAATTAAGAAGGGGAAAATAGAATATGAGAGTAAGCTTGCAGGGAACATAAAAACTGACTGTAAAAGCTTTTATAGATATGTGAAGAGAAAAAGATTGGTGAAGTCAAGCGTAGGTCCCTTGCAGTCAGAATCAGGGGAATTTATAATGGGGAACAAAGAAATGGCAGACCAACTAAATACATATTTTGGTTCTGTCTTCACAAAGGAGGACACAAATAACCTCCCAGAGATGCCGGGGAATATAGGGTCTGATGAAAGGGTGGAAATGAAAGAAACAAGTATTTGTAGGGAAATGGTGTTAGGGAAATTGATGGGACTAAAGGCCGATAAATCCCCAGGGCCTGATAATCTACATCCTAGGGTACTTAAGGAAGTGGCCCTAGAAATAGTAGATGCATTGCTGATCATCTTCCAACATTCGATGGAATCTGGAACAGTACCCGTGGATTTCAAAAAAGGTGGTCGAGAGAAAACGGGGAATTACAGACTGGTAAGCCTGACATCGGTAGTGGGGAAAATGCGAGAGTCCATTATAAAAGATGTAATAGCAGAGCACTTGGTAAACAGTGACAGGATCGGACAAAGTCAACATGGATTCACAAAAGGTAAATCGTGCTTGACTAATCTACTGGAATTTTTTGAGGATGTAACTGATAAAATAGATAAGGGAGAACCAGTGGATGTGGTGTATCTGGACTTTCAGAAGGCCTTCGATAAGGTCCCGCATAAGAGATTAGCATGTAAAGTTAAGGCACATGGGATTGGGGGCAAGGTATTGACTTGGATAGAGAACTGGTTGGCAGACAGAAAGCAAAGAGTTGGAATAAACGGGTCTTTTTCCAAATGGCAGGCAGTGACTAGTGGAGTACCGCAGGGATCGGTCCTTGGACCCCAGCTATTCACAATATATATAAATGATCTGGACTAGGGAACTAGATGTAATATCTCCAAATTTGCAGATGACACAAAGCTGGGTGGGCGTGTGTGCTGTGGGGAGGATGTCGAGAAACTCCAGGATGATTTGGACATGTTGGGTGATTGGGCAGAAACATGGCAGATGCAATATAACGTGGATAAATGTGAGGTTATCCACTTCGGTGGCAAAAACAGGAAGGCAGATTATTATCTAAATGGCAATAGATTAGGAGAAGGGGAAGTGCAATGAGACCTGGGTGTCCTTGTGCACCAGTCGCTGAAGGTAAGCATGCAGGTGCAGCAGGCGGTTAAGAAGGCAAATGGTATGTTGGCCTTCGTAGCGAGAGGGTTTGAGTACAGGAACAAGGATGTCTTGCTGCAGTTGTACAGGGCCTTGGTGAGACCACATCTTGTGTATTGTGTGCAGTTTTGTTCTTGCCATGGAAGGAGTTCAGCGAAGATTCACCAGGCTGATACCTGGGATGGCAGGAATGATGTATGAGGCGTGATTGGGTCGATTGGACTTGTTCTCGCTGGAGTTTAGAAGAATGAGAGATGATCTCATTGAAACTTATAAAATTCTGACAGGACTGGACAGACTAGATGCAGGAAGGATGTTCCCGATGGTCAGGGAGTCCAGAACCAGGGGACACAGTCTAAGGATAAAGGGTAGGCCATTTACAACAGAAATTAGGAGGAATTTCTTCACCCAGAGAGTGGTGAACCTGTGGAACTCTCTACCACAGAAGGCGGTGGAGGCCAGTTCATTAAATATATTCAAGAAGGAGTTGGATATATTTCTTAAGGCTAAAGGGATCAAGGGGTATGGGGAGAAAGCAGGGACCGGGTACTGAATTTGGATGATCAGCCATGATCGCATTGAATGGCGGTGCATGCTTGAGGGGCCAAATGGTCTACTCCTGCTCCTATCCTCTATGTTTCTATGTTTCTGAATCCTCTACAGCATTGCTCATGGCTGGTCTGCAGTCTGGAGCATGGCTGTGAATTTTGGCTACGAACCTTACCTGTCCCTTTAAGGTCACTCCTCAAGTACTCCCTATGGGAATCTAGGTAATTGCAGCTGGCGGTAAATATGCTGAGGTTAATTAGAATTAAGTGAATTGTTGTAAATTTCAGACTGCAGATCAGAATGCAAGATGGAATGTCTGGCTTTCACTATGTACACAAGTCATTTATTTTTCTTTGATATATTAAAAGTTTTGCATATGGCCCACTCTTCCCATCACATGTTAACTTATCTATTTACTATACTTACATTGAATCTTCCCAGCTCTGTCTCCAAGATAGGTGGTGCTGTTCTCCACACTGAGGCCTCTAAAGGCTGGCTCCCTCCTGCCACCTTTCCTGCCCTGAGTGCCTGTATACCTCCTTTCCACTCCCTCCTACCATTCCCATTCCTCCATCCTGAGCATCCATACATTTCCACCATTCCCTACTGCTAACTCACCCCAAGAAAAGGCACATAGCCATGACCTGGGAACTGGCTTTATGTTCTTTAACGTGCCCGTCCCCAAGTCATTGTAAAGAATGTGGTTATAGGGCTTTTCTGAGGGGTGAGATTGCACTAATGGCTTCCCCATCACTGAGCTAGGAACCATGTTTTGATTATACTTGATGCATTTATACTGTAATTGCCAATATACAGTCAGAGACTACAGTTGCATTCTAAGCACTTAAATAACTAAAGCAGGCGTTACAGCTCAGTATTGGGAAAGCAGCCTTTCAAATTCCTGAGGGTGGGAATTCATGAACGCCTGTAATCCTGAAACTCCTACACCTCCTCCTCCAAAAATATAACCATACCCCTTCCCCAGACATTACTATCCCAGACCCCACAGGAGTTGCAGACCGTACGACACTTCAATTTTCCCAAGACCCTTATCCCTAATTGTCCCAGGCCCTAGCACACTCCTGCCCAGTTTTCTACACTGTGAGCTCCCTAACTGCTTCTACATCTCGTGACACCTCTACCAACAGTGCCAGCCCCAGCACCACCCAGCAAACCCACATCCACGCAACCCCTTATCAAATACTCCTAGAGCTCAGCACCATACCCTTCCAAATCCTTGACAAACCACACAGTGCATCCAGGCTCTGCTATACTCTTCCAAGGAATCCCCCTCCCAGAAACTCCCCACCTTTCTACCACACCCTAGTAACGCTCTCACCATTTCAATGATCCCTACATATTACTCCCAGTACTCCCTAACTTCAGAGCCCTCCTACCATTACTCCAACAACCAAAGAAGCTCTCCCCAATACACCATGATATCCTTTTATTTTTCTGTCACAATTCCCATCTGACTACTCCCAGAACCTTGAACCAGGCTCCCAGCATACCAAACCAAATCTCCTCCCTTCTGAGTGCCGTTACATGCCTCCTAACTATCTAAAATCTGGAGGACCTTACCTTACATCTTCCTGTGTATCTTTCCCTGTCAAAAAGTAAGACAAAAAAATTCAATTCATAGGTTCAGTACAGAATAATTAAGAGCACTTACTTATAATTTTCACAAAAATGCAGATCACAAAATTTTAACCCAGAAATACTGCCAAGACTCCCATATTACTTTTTAATAAAAATGTAATTTCACTTAACCAATCATTGTAAACCACTGGCCCTGGTAATAGATTATATGTTACATAGCATAATACATTAACTTAACTGGACCAGCCACATAAATACTGTGGCAACAAGAGCAGGTCAGAGGCTGGGTGTTCTGTGGCGAGTGTCGCACCTCCTGACTCCCCAAAGCCTTTCCACCATCTACAAGGCACAAGTAAGAAGTGTGATGGATTACTCTCCACTTGCCTGGATGAGTGCAGCTCCAACAACACTCAAGAAGCTCGACACCATCCAGGACAAAGCAGCCCGCTTGATTGGCACCCCATCCACCACCTTAAACATTCACTCCCTCCACCACCGGCGTACCGTGGCTGAAGTGTGTACCATCTACAAGATGCACTGCAGCAACTTGCCAAGGCTTCTTCGGCAGCACCACCCAAACCCATGACCTCTTCCACCTAGAAGGACAAGGGCAGCAGGTGCATGGGAACACCACCACCTCCAAGTTCCCCTCCAAGTCACACACCATCCTGACTTAGAAGTATATCGCTGATCCTGCATCTCGTGAAGTGGTGCGCCGATAACAACCTGGCCCTTAACATCAAGAAAACCAAAGAAATCATTGTGGACTTCAGGAAGTCTAAAGGCGGAAGTCACACCCCCATCCACATCAATGGGGCTGTGGTGGAAAGGGTGGACAGCTTTAAGTTCCTCGGAGTCCACATCACAGAAGACCTCTCCTGGTCCCTCAATACCTCCTCTCTGGTGAAGAAGGCCCAACAGCGCCTATCTTTCCTAAGGAGGCTGAAGGGATGTAACCTGTCACCCCTGGTCCTCTCTAACTTTTACCGCTGCACAATAGAGAGCATCCTGACGAAATGTATCACAGTATGGTATGGCAGCTGTAGCTACTATGACCGGAAAGCCCTGCAGCGGGTAGTCAAAGCTGCCCAACGCATTACCGGCACCCGGCTACCAACCATAGAGCACATATACCAGAAACGCTGTCTACGGAGGTCACGGTCCATCATCAAAGACCCTACCCACCCCAGCCACAGTCTGTTCACCCTCCTGCCATCTGGGAGACGCTACAGATGCATTCGCACCCGTACGACCAGATTTAGGAACAGCTTCTTTCCCAGGGCTGTCATCCTACTGAACTCCACAAATAAACTCTAAAGCCTGCACATCTGCCAATGCACTTTATTATGGTTATGTTTATGTTAATGTATTACAAGCCAAATGTATGTTGAATGTTTAAATGTCTTAATCTAAATGTACACTCTCGGGAGCCGCAAGCCTACATTTCGTTGTACTGCACTTGTGCACTAACAATGACAATAAAGTTGATTATGATTATGATTGCTGGGTCAAAATTCTGGAACTCCCGAACTAACAGCACTGTGGGAGTACCTTCACCACACGGACTGCAGCGGTTCAAGAAGGCGGCTCACCACCACCTTCTCAAGGGCAATTAGGGATGGGCAATAAATGCTGGCCTTGCCAGCGACGTCCGTATCCCATAAATGAATTAAAAAAAACATTGCAGCCTCTGACTCACCATAGGATATCTGCTAAAATATCTGGGAGCAATTTTCAGCAGCGCATTCAAGCTCTAATGATCCTGTGAAGGAATAGCCATGATTCAGAGAAATGCACGATACTATGAACAAATTTCTAATATTATTAATAAAAGACATACTGGGTTTAAAAGACACAAGTCTCAGTAGACAAGGCTGTAAACAGAATACAGGTTTCTGAGATAAAGATCAGTTGATAACAAAGTTGTAAACAAGCTTTAAAATGGGAAAGCGATATTGACCAAGAAACTGAGACCCTATTGAAAAGCAAAGACTTGCTTCCGAAGAGTCTAGAGTTTGAAACAAACACAATGAGAACGCTCAGTTTAAGTGTTAAGAGCTAACACGTTGGAACAGAAATACAAACATTAAAAGAGGCATGTGCCTTTGAAACATGACATCAAGTAAAGAAACCTGCTGGTCAAATAGTTTTATGTTAAACTTGGATGACAGGAAACACGATTAAATATGCAACCAATTGAGATAGCTAGAAATGCATGAACCTCCCTGGTCAAAGTGTCTTTAATTTAGATATAGTAAAAACCATACCAACAAGACTTTAAGATATAACTTCAATAGAGGCACCAAGCAATTACATTGTTTTTGTGTTAAACGTGGACCACACAATGTCTGGTAAAAACCAGTAAAGCCAATATTAAGAATTGAATGGAAAGCATTTTGTAAGAATGACATTAAACAAAAACCATTGCTGTCATTGTTTTTATGATGGTTTTTGGAACGCCTAAAAGTAGAGAAATAATTATGCATGCAATAATTGAATTGATAGTAAAATAGAAAGCATTCGAAAGAGGTATCAATAAAGACAATTAGTTAACATCAGCAGAGAACATCAAAGAAGAAACCACTGCCAAAAGGGTATAAAAATAAGACCTTTTTTAACAGAAGTCAGAACACGCTGAACGGGCAGCGCGTTTCTCAACTTTCCAGAGGCATCTCTGTAAGTCTTTAACTATGAGTCTCGGGAAGTCAGATTGATTTTGGTGGATGTTCTGGATTTAGAAATAAGTAAGAAATAAGAAATGTAACGAAGTAAAGATTTGAGAATAAGGATCTCTGAGAAATAAGAAATGTAAGCTAATTGTATTTTGAATTGTTAATGTTGTAACTGATTCAACAGATGTTAACTGAATATCAGCTCTTAATAAAACTATAGGCCTAGAAATTCAGTATAGCCAAGTTTGGGGTGCTACAGCCGGGTGTTCGCTAAATTTAGCGCCCGGTGCAACTTAGCGCCACCTTCGCCGATATTCAGTTGCATCGCCCCAAGAGGTTGCTGCTGCGCTAAAGCAGGCGATGCACGACTATCATAAGGCGCTAAGCCGGCATGCCGAGGCACTAACACCAAGGGCGGGCGCAGCGCAGGTGCAGCAAGTTGCTGATTGAAGGCAGACACGCTGGCGCCGGTCAGCTCTTAAAGGGGGAGGGTCGATTTGTTTGGCTGGCATGCCCTGCACACTGCAGCCCTGAAGCGAGGCCTGACCATTGCTGGTTCATCAGTTCTACGCCCAGGACCATGCAGAAGCCTGCTATTCTTCCAAATCCCATTGCACCCTCTTGCTGCTTGTCCAGGGTCATGGGGAAGGAGATGTACTGACGTCTCCTTCTGAAAAGGGCATTGGTCACCTGGCAGATGCAGCAATGTACCGCGAACTGGGAGATGTTGGCAATGTCCCCAGTAGCGAATTGTAAGGAACCGGTGGCATAGAAGTTGAGAGCCACCGTCACCTTCACTGCCACCGACAAAGACGTCCTGCTCCTCAGCTGTGGCTGCAGGTCTCTGCGAAGCAGGTGGCAGATCTCAGTGACCACCTCCCTTCTGAATCGCAGCCTCTGAACACACTGCTCCTCAGACATGTTCAGATATGAGAACTGCTGGCGGTATACCCTGGGTGGGTAAGGCCTCTTGTGCCGATGCCTGTTGGCCCTTCTCCATCTGGCCATGACTGGCACTCTCTCACGGCGTCTCTGAGCCCTTTGAATGCAATGGAGAAGTCCAACGTTTCCACCCATTGCAGCCCCCATTATATGTGGCGACTCAAGGCTATGGCACTGAAAGTTAAATCCAAGTGCAAAGCTCTGGCCTGAAGCCAGAAGTACCTGTGCGAGCGCTGAGTCAAAGCAGAAAGCTCTCTCCCTTTGTCTCTCTCCAAATATCCGTCTCTCACACAGAAGGATTGGCACAAAATGGCTTTTATAATGCAGGAGGAGTCCCCTTTAAATAGTGCCCCCCGCGCCCCGTTGTGACTGGGAACCGTTCCCCTCTACCTGTCGCTGGGGGTGCCAGGCGCACAGAAGGGCAGCACCACTGAAGTTCCGGTTCGGGGCGCACCAAGGGCGTTGCACCATGAAATGACGTCAGGATCTGCGCGTGCAGCTGAGCGGGTGCTGCGGTTTAGCGCCGCCGCTAAATCTTGAGTGAAGTTCGTGAGAGGCGCAGATCGCGCCGCGCCCGGGCGCTAGCCGCTTAGTGCCCCACTTCTCCTCCTCCTAAGGCGCTAGCGGCTGGCGCTAACAACTGAATTTCTAGGCCTATATTTTTAGAATAGTCTCAAAGAGTAATACTGTATAGACTCGCGAACCCACAAATTCTGTACACTCTTTTGTAAGGAGTTGCAGAATTTTGGGGGGTATTCCGGACACTCATAATATCCGGAAGGTTACAGTCTAGTTCAACTTATTAAAAGTACTATCTGGAGGACGGGAACATCTTCAGTCGTTCCGTTTGTAAAGTCCACGCCTCAATAATACACGGACTTCGGGAGAACAATTAAACAGGTATTTTACTGAACAGAGGGTACTCTTTTGTTTGGACCCAAAAAAACAAAACAAATTGGACTGTAAATTAACAAAAGTTCAACTGAAACTTAACAAATCAAATTAAAATTTGGTTTTCCGGGTTGATGATGCACTCCAGTCCCCGCGGCGCCCACCGGTCGCGGAAATACTCAAGCGTGCCGGCGGACACCGCGTGCTCCATCTCCAGGGCCACCCGGGTGCGAACATGGCCGCGGAAGAGAGGCAGGCAATCCGGCCGGACGACCCCCTCGACCGCCCGCTGCCTGGACCAATTGATGGCTCTTTTAGCCAGGCCCAGGAGCAGGCCTACAAGGAGGTCCTCCAACCTACCCGCTCCTCTCCGCACCGGGTGACCGTAGATCAAGAGCGTGGGACTGAAGTGCAACCAAAAATCGAGGAGCAGCCCCTTCAAGTAGTGAAAGAGGGGCTGCAACCTCTCACACTCGACATAAACGTGAAACACGGACTCCTCCAGGCCGCAAAAATGCAGGCGGCCTGGGAGTCCGTGAACCTACTTAAAACCATATTGCACGGGACCGCTCCGTGCAACACCCTCCAGGCCAAGTCTCCGATGGAACAAGGGAGGACTCCCGCGTAGAGAGCCCTCCACTGGGGACCTCCGCCTCCGCCGGTCGGCAAGACGCCTCGCCAAGGCGTGTCCGGACGGCAGACGAAGATGGCAAAGTGGAGAGTGTGCAGGAGCAGCCCGTACAAGAAACCCCTCCGCACAGTATGGAAAGGCACGGAGGGTATTTCCTCGAGACGGCTCAAGTTGTGAGGCGCCGGTTCCCGAGGGGAGTTTCGGGGCTGGGCGCCGATGAGGAATTCCGTCCGAACGGGGGTAAGCCCGGACGGGATCGCCCCACGTGCTTGAGCCGCCTCGATACACCTAGTGGAGTCGGGGCCCAGTGCCACTTTCACCGACTCGATGGCTTTGACCGCGAGCCGGACGTTAGCCCAGGACAGGCGCCGCGCCAGCTCCTCCGGCGCAATCCAGCCCGCTCCTCCGCCATCGAGCAGGTCCCCGACTGTGGTCACCTTGCCAGGCACAAACCTGCCCTCCACCAGCCGCCCGAACCCGCGGTCGTGGAGGTGCGGATTCCTGAGCAGCGGCTCCCGAAGGAGAGCCGCCGCTCCTGACGGGGGAGAGCTCCGTCTGGAAGCGAAGTAGTTCCAAACCCATAGCAGTTCCTGGTAGAAGACAGGCAGCTCCCGCAGGCCAGCACGCCTGCAGCCCACTTTCACAAACAGGAGCTGCGTGTCGTAATTGAGGCCGTGCAGCTGGCGGAAGAAATACGTCGCCAGCGCACACCATCTCGGCGGATTCTTGACGTACAGATATCTCTGCAGCGTCTGAAGACGGAAAGTCGCAGCCTGGGTGCGAAGGTACACCAGCGCCTGACTGCCCTCCCTAAGCGGGAGACTCAGAACCGCGGCAGAGACCCAGTGCTTCCTTTTGTCCCAGAAGAAGTCGATGAGCTTCTTCTGCATCTTGGCGACAAACGCAGGGGGAGGGATCAAAGTGACCAACTGGTACCACAACATGGCGGCCACCAGCTGGTTTATGACCAGCGTCGACCCCTGTAGGACAACACTCAGAGCAGTCCTGTCCAGCGTCCTAGGCGAGTGGTGACTTTGGCCTCCAGCTCTTGCCTGTTCGCCGGCCAGGCGTCCTCAGCAGGGCTAAGGTAGACTCCCAAATAGAGGAGGTGCGTGGTGCTCCAGGCGAAAGGCCTGAACTCCTCCGGCAGGGAGTCCACCCGCCACTGACCCACCAGGAGTCTGGAACATTTCTCCCAGTTGATCTTGGCGGAGGATGCGTCCGAGTAAATCTGCTGTCATTCCCGCATCCTCCGCAAGTCAGCGGGATCCGTGACCGTGAGGAGCACGTCATCGGCGTAAGCCAAGAGGACCACCTCCACACCCGGCCCTTGCAGAGCCAGTCCCGTCAACCTCTTCCGCAAGAGGCGCAGGAAAGGCTCCACGCAAATGGCGTATAACTGACCGGACATGGGGCATCCCTGACGCACCCCCCTCCCGAAGCGAAGGGGCGCCGTCAAGGACCCGTTAACTTTAATCAGACACTCCGCGGCGGCGTACAGAAGTCGGATCCAGGCGACGAAATGCGTCCAGAACCCAAATGCGCGCAGAGTCCCGAAGAGATACTCGTGATCCACCCTGTCGAACGCCTTCTCCTGATCCAGGGAAAGGAAGGCGACCGACAGACCAGCCCTCTGGGAGTGGTGGACCAGGTCCCGAACCAGATGGATGTTATCGTTGATGGTCCAGCCCGGGACCGTGTAGGACTGGTCGGGGTGGATCATGTGGGCCAGCACGGTGCCAAGGCGAGCAGACATGGCCCTGGCAAAGACTTTATAGTCCATGCTGAGGAGGGAGACAGGGTGCCAGTTCTTAAGGAGGCGGAGATCGCCCTTCTTAGGCAGCAGGACAATGACTGCCCTGCGCCAAGAGAGGGGCATCTCCCCGGTCGCCAAACTTTCCCCCAGGACCCGCGTAGTCGCCCCCCAAGACGTCCCAGAACGCCCTGTGGAACTCCACGGTCAGACCGCCCAGCCCCGGGGACTTTCCCCTGAAGAGCTGGCGGAGGGCGCCGGTCAGCTCCGCCAGGCTTAGCGGAACGTCCAATTTTTCAGCGCCCTCTGGGCTGACCTTCGGCAGGTCCTCCCACAAAACTCTGCGCGCATCCTCGCTGGACGGATCCGGAGAGAACAGAGCCCCGTAATAGGCGTGGGTCTCCGCGCTGATTCCCTCCGGATCCGAGACCAGAGATCCGTCGTCGGCCAGCAGCCCCAAGAGCTGCTTACGGACCCCCCCCGTCTTTTTTCCAGCGAGTAGAAGAAGGGGGAGCCGCGGTCCAGGTCCTGTAGGAGCAGGATCCGCGACCTCACGTACGTGCCTCGGGACCCGACGAGCTGCAGGTCCTTCAGCGCGCCCTTCTTCTCTTCGTACACCTTCCGCAGGGCCGGGTCCTCGACGACCTGACCGAGACGGGACTCCAGGTCGAGCACCTCCTTCTCCAACCGCCCGACCCGGGCTTCCTGCCTCTTGGTCGACCCCTTCACGTACTCCTGACAGAAGAGACGGACGTGAGCCTTGCCCACGTCCCACCATAGCCTCAAGGAGGGGAAGCCCCCCCGCTTCCATCTCCAGTCGGCCCAGAACCGACGAAACGAATCCCGGAACCGCGCGTCCTCCAGCAGCAGGTTGTCAAATTGCCAGTACGTGGACCGCCCCCCCCGCGCAGGCAGTGGAGCGAGCTCCGCCCACACCAGGTCATGGTCCGTGCACGGCACCGGCCGCATGGAAGCCGCCGGAACGCAGGAGACATACGCCCGGGAAATGTAGAGGCGGTCGATTCTTGACCTTCCTCCCCCAGACCTCACACTAGTGAAGGCGCTGGAGTCGGGGTGGAGATTTCGCCAGACGTCCACCAAGTCGAAGGACCCGACCAGGTCCCTCAACTTCTCCATCACCGCCGAGCTTCGTGGGGGACCCGAACGGTCCCTCGCCTCGAGGGTGCAGTTAAAATCCCCCCCCGAGGATGACGCACTCGCCCGCGTCGACGGAGCCCAAAAGAGCGGACACTTCTTCGAAGAAGCGCACTTGTTGCGCACCGGTCTGAGGGGTGTACACATTCACTAGATGGAGTGGCACGCCCCCCAGGCGAACAGTGACCTGGAGCAAGCGGCCCGGCACGTGCTCCTTGACCCCCAAGATCTCCGGCTGAAAATGCAGGGCCAGCAAGATAGCCACCCCGCTGGAATTGTTGGAGAGGTGATTCATGCTTACCCCACCTTGCCACTCCAGGAGCCACGTGGCTTCGTCTCCCGGAACGGTGTGGGTTTCTTGCAGGAAGCACACCGCATACTTCCCGTCCCGAAGGACCGAGAAGTTATTGAATCTGCGGCGCGTCTCCCTGCTGCCGTTGATGTTGAGGCTGGCTATGGTTATCTTCATGCCAGAAGCATAGTGCAACCTCTACCTACACCTAACGGGGGGAGGGAGCGCAGCCGCTGGTCAGTCGCCACTTCATCAGCAGCCCAGTGAGGAACGTTCTGAGCCGACGCCGCTCGAGCGGGTTCACGCCCTCGTCCGCGCCCATGATCTTAACGGCGGCGCGGACGGACACAATGAGCAGCGCCAGCTCCGACCACCTGTCGAGGGCCAGCCGGATCTGATTGTGCCGACCCAGGCACGTGGCCATAAAGTCCCGGAGTTCCCCTACGGGAATGAGGGGAGACTCGGCAAGAGGCACGAGGTCGTCCATCGCCTCATCGGCGACGGAGTCCAATTCGTCCTCCGCGCCCATCACCGAGTCCCCGTCCTCCTCCGGGGGATCACCATCAGTGGCCAACCCGTCCGTCGCGCAGTGCGCAGCGAACGGCTCGGCCGCACCAGCCGGCCCCGCCTCCGCCCGGATCCCACCCCCAGGATCGGCGGCAGAGGATTCCTCCCTGGGCTCCTCTAGGGGCGCCGGGCCAGAAGACGGCGGCGGTTCGGAGACCCCCTCCGCCTCAGACGCCAGAACGACCAGAGAAACCGGGGAGCGAACAATTCCCAGCTCCTCCAGTACGTCCGGCACCAGAGACGAAGCCAGGGGGCCATCCTCCTTCCCGCCACCAACCCCCGACCCAGCGGATGGGGTGTTTTGAATTAACACCTCTACCAGGACGAGCAGCCCCTGGGAAATGTTCGGGTCGCATTGGGCAAGCTCATTTTTCTCAAGCTCGCCCGACCCAGACCCCAGGCCGCCCGACCCGGCGAGGGGTAATGGCACCGATAAAATGTCAATCTCCGCCGCGGGTTGTCCTGCGCCCACCCCCACGGGCAGGGTCTCGTCCCCATCCCCGGGAGGCACGTGCCGGACAGACACATCTGCCTCAGCCTCCCGAGGGACAGGCGACCCCTGCCGATCGCCGGTGGTGATGACAGCGGGGGGGGGGAGCGCAGTACCCGCGGCGGGCGACGACTCCCCCTGCTCGGAGGGACCTTCCTCCTCCCGGTCCTCCTCCTCTTCCAGGGGGTCGCGCCTTCTTTTTAGTACGGAGGAAGCGAGGGAGACCTCCATGTCTGCAGAGGCCTCCTCCTCAGCTCCCTCCGGCGGAGCAGGTTTGTCGGGTTCCTCGGGCCCGAGCCCGGCCGCAGGTATTGGCGTTTCCGCTACGGCGGTTGCGGCCACAGGCTCGGGCACGAGGCCCCTCCCACTCGCGTCTGCCGCGATTAACTCCGCGAGGAGCGCGGGTGTAAGGGGCTTAAGGGGCAAGGGCTGGCCCTCCACGGGGGGACCCGCCCTAAGGTGTTTTGATTTTTGCCGCACCTTCCTTCCGGCCGGACGCGCTCCCTCCCCCCTGCCGGAGGCCTTGGTGGCATCGGCCTCCGACGTCGACCGCGCATCAGCGGTTCCTGGCGCGCGGGCAGATCCGGGGGGAGAAGCGGCAGCGGCGCCAGCCTCGGCCGCACTAGATGATCTGGCGGCCTTGGAGGGGGGGCAGTTTTTCCGAATGTGCCCCACCTCCTTGCAGGCATGGCACCGCACACCGTCTGACGTCCAGAAGACGCGATAGGCGGTCCCCTCATGGTGGATGATGAATGCCCCGTCGGTGTCCTCCTCCCGCGCCAGCTGGATAATCAGCTGGCGCCGGAAGGAGAAGACGTGGCGAAGGCTGGCTTCCCGGAAGCCGAGCGGGATGGGCATGATCCCCGACCTCACCTCCCCAAGTTGGCATAAATGGGGGAGGAGGAGCTCACCAGGAACATAGGGCGGGACGTTCGAGATGACGATCCTCTGCGCGGTAGCCTCGAGAGGATTCACCGGCAGGAACGTCCCGCCCACGGTGAGCCCCTTGGCGATGGCCAGGGACACCGCCCGCTCCGACCCCAGGAAGAACACAGCCATCCCGTACATTTTTGAGGCCACGACGATGGCTGAGGGGCCGACAACCCCAGCCATGGCTTTAACACAGGCCTCAATGGTCATAGTGGGGTGAGTGTAGCTCTTCACCCCAAGCTTTTTTGTCATGAGTTTAAAAGGTGACGGGGCAGCAGAAGTAGCGGGAGCAGCTGTGGCTGTGGCTGCCACTCCCGCATAAGTCCTGGCTGGCCCCGCCACCGGCGAAGATGCAGTCGCCATTATGGGGTGTTTTTATAAGGGCTACACTCACCCCAAGTCACAGGCCTGAAGGTGTTAATGGCCTCAGGTATTTTTTGGTCCTCTATTGAGCAGAGGGAGCTGTTTAAAATGAAGGCACACCTCTCCACTTATTGATTGAAATTGGGAGAGGGGCCTTCTCCCCTCTGCTCAATAGGCAATTAATAAATAGAGATGAAATTGAGGTACCTCAGAGAAAGAGGCAGAGAGAGACAAAGAGAGAGAGAGAGGGGGGGGTGGGAAGGAGGGAGGCCGCAAGGGCAGGGTTGCCACTCAGGATGGTGGGTGGGTGGGTGTTGGCAGGGGTGCACTCTCCGATGGAAATTTAAAGTCTTTGATGGTGGTGGTCTTCTGGCAGGGGGAGAAGATGTCTTCACCTGGGAAAGCTGGAGATGCCCCAGGCTCAGTCCCACACCAGGTCTTAACGATGTAATAAATGAAATTGGACTTCACCTAGGCAGCTCCAGCTGTCCCGGGTCAGGCAATAGAAGGGGTGCTTATTAGTGGTGTGTGTGGCCTAGTTTTTAACAAGAGCCACACACACACACAGACACCCCTTGATGATCCGGCCTTGTTTCTTCTTTTCTCCCCCCACCTAAAATACAAAGTCTTTGGGAGAGTGCCCCAAATAACACCCACCTGTAGATGTTCTGAAAGATGATATTCCTCCCTCCTTCCGAACAGTTGGTGTTGGTTGATGGTGGTTTCTCTCCCCTCTCTCCCTCTCCTGAAGTGGAGGCCAATTTGGGGAGGCAGTAATGGGAAAGGCCTCTCCCCTGGTTGATGTTATTGCAGGCCTCCTTTCTCCTTCTCCTCCTCTGTCCTCTCTCTCCAGGCACCTCAGTTGTTATGATGATGATGGTGGAGGTGGTGGTGGTGGTCTTTCGTTGTCCTCCTCTTCCTGGTCAGGAGACCACCAATTTCCACTCTGCTCCTTCTCCTGGTCTGGCTTCTCCTTCTCCTTCTGCTTGCTGAGGCAGCTGCACAGCCAGCAATGCTGAGAATGAGGTCTGAACAGAGGGGAACGTCAGACTGAAGTACAGAAGCCTGCTAGGGCCTTTTATACAGGGGTGGTCACTGCCGGTACTGCAGTATAAAATCAGTTCTTCTCTTAAAGGTACATACACAACACCGCTCCTTTAGCGAGAGATAGCCTGAACCTTTAGACCCATTTAAGCGTCTTATGGAATTCAGCTATCTCTAACTTAAGTTGAAAGTGAACATCTGGGGGAATACGCCTGATCTGGGGTAGCCCAAAAGGGCTAGGACTGTAATTATCCCTTCAATCCTTCAAGGTGGCCAAGATGGGGTCTTGAGTTGAAACACCAGTTTAGCCCACATTTAGTGTAAGACGCCATCTTAGTAAAGGAGTTGAAGCCAGCTAGCGCTCATTAAAGAAGCTGCATGACATTTTGGTGGCTAGCACGTGTCCTAACACCCTCTCCTAACAGCAAACAGATGTTTGAGAGTAAATGCGGCATTGATGTTGATTTCAAGCCCTACTTGCTGCTGGAGCTGGGAAGAGGACCTCTAAAACACATCAGAAGTCTTTCTGGGAACTCTTTGTCAAAACTTCACCAAAACTCTAGCAACATTTATTCTGGAAATTCTCTGAGAACTTCACCTAAAAAGTGTAAGTGCTGTGCTACTCCATCCTATATGAGTCATCAGGAGAAAGGGAGTGCTTGGCCATGTGCATCTTGCTAGGGGGCCCCCCTTGGTCTGGACGAGGAATTGGCTGAGGACATGAGGCCAGGCAGAGCAGCACCAGCTGCTATAGGAGAGAGGGACAGGAGGGCGAGGAGGTGTCTTTTCCTCCCCCCCGCTGTGGGTGCAGGACATCCCTCCTCCACTGGACCTCCAGTGCCATGTCCGAGAAACTGAGCATCCTCTCCCTCAGTCCCTGAGCTATCCTGCAACATGCCCTGTGTGCCAGCCAGAGCACTCCACACCTTCAGTGGAAGGGGGTGCATGGAGCCCACATATACTGCTCCACGAAAATTGCTTCTAATCAATGCTTGAATGCTAAACCTGCAGATGTCTGGTTCAGCACCTCCAGGCAAGTTCAAATTATGGTAATCAGCAATTAGGACCAAAATTGCGTGCTAAATCTAGACTTTCAAACAGGCGTGTCTTATTAGCGCAGCGCCCATTTAGCATCTGTTTTCACGCTTTGGCCAAAATAACCCCCTATATTTCTTGGCATTTGTTTAAATAAACACATTTAAACAGGACTTTTATTTAGAATCTCTCTGCAAACTCGAATAAAGGGACAGTTCTTCTATTAGTTGGGGTGGTGCATATGAATAATGGATTCACTAACCCATGGATACACAATTGGATATACCCACCAAAATTAATCTTCAAAATTAGAACACAATGGTCTCCTTTCACTCAAATATATATATATGTCCTTGGAGAGGACCAGTTTACTTGACCTCAGGTGACAGGTGGCAGGTAACAGGATAACATAACCATGGTAAAAAAAGCACTGGCAAAAACTAATCTCAAAATCTCTCTACAGGAACGGTAGCATAGTGGTTATTTTATTGGACCAGTAAACCAAAGGCCTGGACTAAAAATCCTGAGATGTGAGTTCAAATCCCACCACAACAGCTGTGGAATTTAAATTCAGTTAATCAAATAATATGCAATAAAAACCCATCTGGTTCACGAATGCCCTTTAGGGAAGGAAATCCGCTGTCCTTACCTGGCCTGACCTATATGTGACTCCAGACCCACAGCAATATGGTTGACTCTTAACTGCCCCCTGAAATGGCCTAGAGAGCCACTCCGTTGTATCAAAACAGCTACGAAAAACAATAATCAGAATAAAACCGGACGGATCAACCTAAGCATCGGCTTCGGACATGACAATGGTCGACCCAGCCCAGTCAACCCTGTAAAATCCTCCTCACTAGCACATGTGCCAAAATTAGGAGAGCTGTCCCACAGACTAGTCAAGCAACAGCCAGACATAGTCATACTCACAGAATCATATATTTCAGCCAATGTCCCGAACTCCACCATCGCCATCCCTGGGTATGTCCTGTCCCACCGGCAGGACAGACCCACCAGGGGTGGCGGCACAGTGGTATACAGTCAGGAGGGAGTGGCCCTGGCAGTCCTCAACATTGACTCCGGACCCCACGAAGTCTCATGGCATCAGGTCAAACATGGGCAAGGAAACCTCCTGCTGATTACTACCTACCGCCCTCCCTCAGCTGATGAATCAGTACTCCACCATGTTGAACACCACTTGGAAGAAGCACTGAGGGTAGCAATGGCACAGAATGTACTCTGGGTGGGAGACTTCAATGTCCATCACCAAGAGTGGCTCGGTAGCACCACTACTGGCTGAGTCCTGAAGGACATAGTTGACAGACAGACAGCAGAATTGTATTCCACCACAATCTGTAACCTCATGGCCCGGCATATCCCTCACTCTACATTTACCATCAAACCACGTGCCCAACCCTGGTTCAATGAGAAGTGTAGAAGAACATGCCAGCAGCAGCAAGCATACCGAATAAAATGAGGTGCCAACCTAGGGTAGCTACAACACAGGACTACATGCATGCTAAACAATGGAAGCAGCATGCTATAGACCGAGCAAAGTGATCCCAGAACCAACTGTAGGATTCACAAAATTTCGGGACCCCCTACTCAATGGACATGTATCTGGAATTTAAAAAGGGACTATGTTGGACCTTTTGGAGGAGAAATGTGGACAGAAATATCTCACTATTAGGCACCTTTGGACTGAACTAGGGCCTATTGGATTGAGTTTGGACATTTTAAATTGTATGCTGGGTCTGCACAGGAAAATGGGATCCTTATAGGGCTGCTAACCCACCTGGGAGGCAGGCCCCCAGGGAGAAATTAGCAGTCTAACAAAAGCCCACTTACCAGGGACCCAGATACATACATATTTTAATAGTTCTTAAAACGGCTATACAGAAAAACCCTGGCATCAGCAAAACACACAATGGACAGTATCAAGACCTGATTACATTCTAACAGCACCATTCAAAAACCCATCAACACCTTTGGGAATCTTGTATCATGCTAATGCTCAATCAGCCCACCAAAATTCTCACAAAGGGATGACATCAGAGTTGGTCAGCCTGCCAAAATCGCACGAAAGGGAGTCATCTAAAATCAATTGTGCACCCGAGTTTTGGCGCAAAAGTTTAAGCAGCCTCTCAGGTATAACTGGGGGCTTGCTAGTAGCTAAAGAGACCTCAACAGATGGGCTGAAGAGAGAGAGTGCTGGCGGACAGCAGCAGCAGCACACCGGAGCAGAAGAAACATACCCGAGAACACGCTGGAAAAGCACTTGGACTCTGGGCTCTTTGACTCTGTCTTTGAAACATCTAACTTGCCACACGAGGTTACAGCAACGCAACAAGAAAACCTAACAAGAAGCCTGGGAGTCACTGAAAGATCAACCATCATCCAGCGCTGACTCTAGGAAAAACTTGTTTACCATCAAAACGTCGACCAGTGCTAATACCAAAGACACCGCAACCAGCCAAGGAGTCCACAAGATTGAGGAAAGAGAAAGCAGTGTGCAACTGGTCTAAACTGTGGAGAAATCCTTTGGTGAGCATAGTCCCTGTAATTTCAGAGCCTAACTTAGTTAGTGTAGTGGTGGGAGGTGTTTTTATTTTGTTTTGTTTTTTTTTCCTCTCACTGCATAACCTCTGTACCCATTGCATATACGTTTTTGTTTAGTTAATTCATGTGGTGTGCGATTTCTAAATAAAATATTTGTTCTTGCACCAAACAGTTGTCTGCCTACATCTATCACATCCCCTAAATAATTCCAAGCCCCAGAACCAGGGAGTGGGACGATTCGAACCGTCAAGGTCAATTTAAAAGGCCGACAAACCCACCACCCCCTGCACAACGGATCAGATCAAAGCTCTGCAGTCCTGCCACATCCAGTCATGAATGGTGGTGGACTATTAAACAACCGATGGGAGGAGGAGGCTCCATGAACATTCCCATCCTCAATGATGGCGGAGCCCAGCACGCGAGTGCAAAAGACAAGGCAGAATCGTTTGCAACCATCTTCAGCTAGACGTACCGAGTGGATGATCCATATCGGTTGCCTCCTGAGGTCCCCACCATCACAAAAGCCATTCTTCAGCCAATTCGATTCACTCCATGTGCTATCAAGAAATGGCTGAGCACACTGGATACAGCAAAGGCTATGGGCCCCGACAACATCCCGGCTGTCGTGCTGAAGACTTGTGCTCCAGGACTAGCCGTGCCTCTAGCCAAGCTGTTCCAGTACAGCTGCAACACTGGCATCTATCCGACAATGTGGAAAACTGTCCAGGTACCTCCTGTGCACAAAAAGCAGGATAAATCCAATCGGGCCGATTACTGCCCCATCAGTCTACTCTCAATCATCAGCAAAGTGATGGAAGGTGTTGTCAACAGTGCTATCAAGCGGCACTTACTCACCAATAAACTGCTCACCGAGGCTCAGTTTTTTTTCCGCCAGGATCACTTAGCTCCAGGCCTCATTACAGCCTTGGTCCAAACATGGACAAAAGAGCTGAATTCCAGAGATGAGGTGAGCATGACTGCCCTTGACATCAAGGCAGCATTTGACCGAGTGTGGCATCAAGAAGCCCTAATAACATTGAAGTCAATGGGAATCAGAGGGAAAACTCTCCACTGGCTGGAGACATACCTACCACAAAGGAAGATGGTTGTGGTTGTTGGAGGCCAATCATCTCAGTCCCAGGACATCACGGCAGGAGTTCCTCAGGGCAGTGTCCTAGGGTCAACCATCTTCAGCTGTTTCATCAGACCTTCCCTCCATCATAAGGTCAGAAGTGGGGATGTTCGCTGATGATTGCACAGTGTTCAGTTCATTCGCAACTCCTCAGATAATGAAGCAGTCCACGCCCACATGCAGCAAGACCTCTACAACATTCAGGCTTGGGCTGATAAGTGGCAGGTAACATTTGCGCCACAAGTGCCAGGCAATGACTATCTCCAACAAGCGAGAGTCTAAACACCACCCCTTGACATTCAACGGTATTACCATCACCAAATCCCCCACCATCAACATCCTGGGGGTCACCATTGACCAGAAACTTAACTGGGCTAGCCACATAAATACTGCGGCAACAAGAGCAGGTCAGAGGCTAGGTATTTTGCGGCGAGTGTCTCACCTCCTGACTCTCCAAAGGCTTTCCACCATCTACAAGGCACAAGTCAGGAGTGTGATGGAATACTCTCCACTTGCCTGGATGAGTGCAGCTCCAACAACACTCAAGAGGCTCGACACCATCCAGGACAAAGCAGCCCGCTTGATTGGCACCCTATCCACCGCCTTAAACATTCACTCCCTCCACCACTGGCACAACGTGGCTGCAGTGTGTACCATCTACAAGATGCACTGCAGCAACTTGCCAAGGCTTCTTCGGCAGCACCTCCCAAACTCACGACCTCTTCCACCTAGAAGGACAAGGGCAGCAGGCACATGGGAACCTCCAAGTTCCCCTTCAAGTCACACACCATCCTGACTTGGAAATATATCACCGTTCCTTCGTTGTCGCTGGGTCAAAATCCTGGAACTCCCTCCCGAACAGCACTATGGAAGTACTTTCACCACACGGACCGCAGCGGTTCAAGAAGGTGGCTCACCACCACCTTCTCAAGGGCAATTAGGGATGGGCAATAAATGCTGGCCTTGCCAGCGACGCCCACATCCCAGGAACAAATAAAAAAAATTGACCAGAAAAAAAGTGATTAAACATGCACAAAAATGAATATGAATGAAAACAAACACCAAAAATGAATTAAAAGAGCTTTAAAATGGACCACACAAAAAAGGCTATGTGATCTATGGGGTCAGTGGTTGCATATGCATGATGCCCAGCTAAACATTAAAAAAAGTTAAACCTCCTGGAAAAACACATAAAAACTAAAGTACACCATGCAGCAAACCAAAAAGAATAAAGCGAATTGTGTCCACAAATAATCTTGCAACCATCAATGTGCAATCCAGATGGCCACAAGTAGAAAGTTTTCAACACAGCTACACAATTCTGTTGATCCATCTTCAAATAAATACCGAACAAGCTGTAAAAAAATAAACTTCACTGATTTTGCACTAACAAAATCAGGTGCAATCACACATGCGTGACCTGCAGTGTCAGAAGCATTGTATGCACATGTGCGAGGTGCAGACAGCAAAAATTATTAACTGAAGCTAGAAAATGCATAACACAAAAAATCAATGGCTGTACTAATAATGGCAAGGCTGTCAGCGCTCGCCGTTATTACAGGATAAAACTGACAGCAACTTCTGTCGTCCCCACGTGCGCAGTTAAACGCAGATATCCGGAAGCTGCTGTCAGTGATTATCTGCTCCTCCACAGGCTGCGCTGTTTCAGTCTTCGCCAACGGAATCTGCACTGAGATCACTGTCGTGGCCTGAACATAGGTTAATTACCCACTATTCTCACTCTAAAAATGGTTGAAAAGGTTAGGGCTTGTTCAATCAGAAGTAACTGAGTTTGTGACGGCATAGTAAATGATAATTACTGCTGAACAACCTCTCTGGCCCTTGAAAAATTAATTTATAAGTGTGGAGTCTCATTCCCTCGGAAGAAAATTAATGTTGCAAATTTATTTATTAAAAGTTTTTCTGTTTTGCTCTTTTATGCCTTTCCCTTAATCCCATTTGTATGCCCCAATCTTTATTTTGCTTCCTGTACAATGATTTAAAGATAATTTATATCAGGGGAGTTATCCCCGGTGTCCTGGCCAATATTTATCCCTCAATAAACATAACAAAAACAGATTATCTGGTCATTATCACATTGCTGTTTTTGGGAGTTTGCTGTGCACAATTGGCTGCTGCATTTGCTACATTACAACACTTCAAATATATTTCATTGGCTGTAAAGCACTTTGGGACATCCTGGGGTCATGAAAGGTACTATATAAATGCAAATCTTTCTTTCTATTCCTGTTTTTTACTTCCTGCTTTGCAGTCTGCATGTCTCAGTGAGGATTCTTCTATCTAATTGTTTGAAGAGCCTCCCTGCTACTTGTCCTGCTCACAGACGCCGTAGTTCCCCTGTAGAGGGTGACAAATTCAAACAGATGTCAGATGAGTGGAAGTAAGAACATAGGAGGAAAATTGGGTTGGTTTGCGCCCCCGGGGGCTGCTAACGGGGCACAAATCCCCTAGCACCCGGGCGCGGCACCACTAACTCCTCCTGCGAAATTCTGAGTGATGAAATTCCTCCTCATCTCGGTCTTAAATGGCCTACTCCTTATCCTGAGACTATGGCCCCTAGTTCTAGACACTCCTGCCAGGGGAAACAACCTCTCAGCATTTACCCTGTCAATCCCCTCAGAATCTTGTATGTTTCAATGAGATCGCCCCTCATTCTTCTAAACTCCAGACAGTATCGGCCCAATCTACACAATCTCTCATCATAGCACAGCCCTCTCATCCCAGGAATCAATCTAGTGAACCTTCGTTGCACCGCCTCCAAGGCAAGTATAGCCTTCTTCAGATAAGGAGACCAAAACTGTGCACAGTACTTCAGTCTCTGCTGACAAGCCCGCTAAAAGTCTGTGGGCAACTGTATGTGAGGTGAATGGCAAAAGCCGTTCCTTCGCCACTCACAGCAAAATCTATTAAATGTCAGAAGCAGGAACTTAAAAGATAGCAAAAGTAAGATCATATTCAATTATGTGAAAACAGACTGCAGGATAGAATCATAGAATGGTTACAGCACAGAAGGAGGCCATTCGGCCCGTCAAGCCCGTGCCTGCTCTCTGCAAGAGCGCCTCAGCTAGTCCCACTCCCCCTGTCCTTCCCCGTAGCCCTGCAAATGTTTTACTTTCAGGTACTTATCTAATTCTCTTTTGAAAGCCGTGACTGAGTCTGCCTCCACCACCCTTTCAGGCAGTGCATTCCAGATCTTAACCACTCACTGAGTAGAAAAGTTTTTCTTGCGTCGCCTTTGGTTCTTCTGCCAATCACCTTAAATCTGTGTCCTCTGGTCCTCGACCCTTCCACCAATGGGAACAGTTTCTCTCTATCTACTCTGTCTAGACCCCTCATGATTTTGAACACCTCTATCAAATCTCCTCTCAATCTTCTCTGCTCCAAGGAGAACAACCCCAGCTTCTATAGTCTATCCACGTAACTGAAGTCCCTCATCCCTGGAATCATTCTTGTAAATCTTTTCTGCACCCTCTCTAAGGCCTTCACATCCTTCCTAAAGTGCGGTGCCCAGAATTGGACATAATACTCCAGTTAAGGCTGAACCAGTGTTTTATATAGGTTCATCATAATTTCCATGCTTTTGTACTCTATACCTCTATTCATGAAGCCCAGGATCCCGTAAGCTTTTTTTAACTGATTTCTCAACCTGCCCTGCCACCTTCAATGATTTGTGCACATATGCCCCGAGGTCTCTCTGTTCATGCACCCACTTTAGGATTGTACCCTTTAGTTTATATTTCCTCTGCTCATTCTTTCTACCAAAATGTATCACTTCACACTTTCCTACATTAAATTTCATCTGCCACGTGTCCACCCATTCCACCAGCCTGTCTATGTCCTCTTGAAGTCTATCACTATCCTCCTCACTGTTCACTATACTTCCAAGTTTTGTGTCATCTGCAAATTTTGAAATTGTGCCCTGTACACCCATGTCCAAGTCATTAATATATATCAACAATAGCTATGGTCCTCAAACCGACCCCTGAGGAACCCCACTGTGTACATTCCTCCAGTCCAAAAAACAACTGTTCACCACTACTCTCCGTTTCCTGTCACTTAGCCAATTTCGTATCCATGCTGCCACTGTCCCTTTTATTCCATGGGCTTCAACTTTGCTGGCAATCCTATTATGTGGCACTTTGTCGAACGCCAATTGGAAATTCATGTACACCACGTCAACCACGTTGCCATCATCAACCCTCTCTGTTACCTCATCAAAAAACTCGATCAAGTTGGTTAAACAAGATTTGCCTTTAACAAATCCGTGCTGGCTTTACTTAATTAATCCACACTTGTCCCAGTGACTGTTAATTTTGTCCCTCATTATTGTTTCTAAAAGTTTCCCCACTACCGAGGTTAAACTGACCGGCCAATATTTGCTGGGTTTATCTTTACACCCTTTTTTGAACAAGGGTGTAACATTTGCAATTCTCCAGTCCTCTGGCACCAGCCCATTTCTAAGGAGGTTTGGAAGATCATGGCCAGTACTGCCGCGATTTCTTCCTTCACTTCCCTCAGCATCCTAGGATGCATCCCATATGGTCCTGGTGACTTATCTACTTTAAGTACAGCTAGCCTTTCTAGTACTTCCCCTTTCGAATGGCGGAGCAGGCACGAAGGGCCGAATGGCCTACTCCTGCTCCTATCTTCTATGTATCTATGTATCAGTTCTTATCCCATCCAGTATCTCCTCTACCTCCTCCTTTACTATATCTATGTCAGCATCCTCTTCCTTGGTGAAGACAGATACAAAGTACTCATTTAGCACCTCAGTCATGCCCTCTGCCTCCATGCATAGGTCTCCTTTATGATCCCTAATCAGCCCCACCCTGCTTCTTACTACCCGTTTACTATTTATATGCCGATAGAAGACTTTTGGGTTACCTTTTATGTTAGCTGCCAGTCTATTCTGCAGCCAGCAACAACAACTTGCATCTACATAGCGCCTTCAACATAGTAAAAACGCCCCAAGGCGCTTCACAGGAGTGTTATCAGACAAATATTAGAAGCCCATCCAAGCCCATATTATAGAGAAAACAAAATGAGCTACAAAACCCTCCAAAAGCACTTTGAGTAGAGCGTGAAGTCTGAACTACAGCTTTTAGTGGTAAACAGCCACACAATCAAAAGATTACTGAAGACACGAAAACAATTGTACAGACTAGTTTAATCATGCTGTTTTCCACTATGTCATTTTAATGTAGTCATCATATCAGAAACCACTTTGGCAGGGCATATAACGGCCAGAGGTGGACCAGCCACCCATTGTACACCACACCCGATTTTTGAAGTCAATTGCAAAGGAAAATCTGGCGGGATCTATAACAGCCGAACGATCCACCATCGCCTGTTTTAAGCCCCCAGCAAAATTGAAAGTTCTGCCTCATATTTTCAGCACTACACTCCTGAATTTCCTCAGGGCTTGGGACACACACCTGGACAGTAGCAGAGGCTTGGGGAATTGGGTAGGATCCAGAAATGCTGGGTCATCACCCTAAAGTGCAATAGAGGAGAATTCCCACTGGGGCAGGTGAACGTTCCATCTGCCCATAACTGACCGACATAAGGAAGGAAGTGGGGCAGAGAGGACATCAGTCATCAGGTTTTCCACAGTTCTCACCTTGTATGCACCAAGTAGCCTGGACTCTCTGACCCTGCCTATTCCAGCAGGGTCAGGAGCAGATGTCAGTGGCCAGATTCCCAGTCCGCTGCACTTCTGGCCACAGAATGAGGAATTTTGGCTCCATATATTTAAAGTGATAAAATCAAAGATGGTGCTCAAAATGATTGATGAATGCTGTCATAAATCTCATCATCGAGAAACTACCTATGAAATAACACTGGACGGCCAGCTGGTGGCGCCGTCCAAGGAGTATAAATACTCGGGCGTTGGCCCCAGCTTGCCAGGGACATTTTGTAAAGACAAGGAGCTAGTGGATACAACTAGACTTCCATATTCTGAAACAAGTTGATTAAAGTCTTGCTTTATGCTCAAACCAAGTGCGTAGTGAGTTTTATTACATCAAATGCTATTTGGAGCGATTTCAATGACTCCACCTCACCTTTCTTTTTCTGACTGCTTTTTCTGACTGTGCTTGATTTGTTGCTTTCGTACATCCTCAATCGTACGTCACTGGCAGGTTTGCTAGCGACTACACATTCCCTACCTCTTTCGTTCTGATTTCTTGCTGTTTTACCAATGAGAAATTTGAGCCAATTAACTGCAAAAAAAATTGCACCAAATGTGGCGCGACTGACGAATTGTGGATGCAGCATGTATAATATATATTACACACTTACACACGGATGTCCTGTGAAGTTGCTCATGATGAGTCAGAGGATAGGCTGGCTCCATAATACTAGGGGTGTTAAGCTATGTAACGCACAATTTATTGTCAGGCACACCGCACCACCCCACCCCCCCACCCCCCACCCTCCCCACACCTTAAAATCGGGTCATAGTTTTGTTTATGGAAGAATACAAAATGTTGGTATGTACCGACTGCAGCTCATGTGCTCCTTTCAGAAACATGCAGAACTAGATTAAGCAGTCGTAACTCACTTAACCGTGTTCAAATATTAATCACGTAGCGGTCTGTTTACTGGCCAAATGTCTGGAATGTTGCAAAGAGCAGCATGCAGTCCTCACCTTGTCCAATAGCTTTAGATGTTATTGCATCTAGGCCCGGATAAAATATTTCCTCTGAAGCCTGCCAAATGGGACTGCAATAGTGCATCACCAGACACATTCAGACTTTGTAAAATTCTGATACTTCCAATAGTGGGTTGAAAATCAATGCTGATTAAGCCTAGACTACTGGCCCATGGGACAGTTTCGTCCAGACATCCCACTCACCCGCCTAAAAATGTTGGTATATCAAATGGAAGAACACCTGGGGACAAATACATTCTGAACGCTATATTTAACTACATCTGGGTTAGTTCCATCCATTTCAGGAATATCAATATTGTACACTGAAGAGTCATAGGGCTCGATTTTCCAAGCCCCGAGGAGGCAGGTTTGGAGGCGGGAGTGGTGGGAAAATTGCAGAATCGGGGGGCAGGAACCCATCCCGCCCCCAACCCGCCTCCGCGCCAATGTCCTAGGAGGCGGGTACCCGACCTGTGCTGGGAGCCGTCTCCCCGAGGCGGGAAGGGGATTAGTGCGAATTAACTGCCTGTTAACAGGTAGTTAACAGGCAGTTTTTTGCCTAATCCTTATATTTAGCCCTGAAGTGTGGGCTGTCCGACGGCTCCAAACTACGGCAAGTTAACGAGGCAGACCGTTGGTCTGCAGGGGTTGGAGGGGTCGAGATGTCCGTTGTGCAGGTGAGTGATGGGTGCATGTGTGCAGAGGTAAGTGTGTGAGGTAAGTGTAAAGTGTTTTAATAAGTTTTACTTACCTTTACTTTCTCCTGCAGGCTTCCTTCCTTCAGTTCTCGGGAGTCCCTCAGCTCACCGGCACAGAAAGCAGAATGGTCGCTGAACTGTCAAAAGCTGCAGCCTCTGCTTTCTGGTCTGGAGAGATCTCTAACTGAGTCTGAGTAGAAGGACTCAAGTTAGAAGGCAGATTGTCAGTGTTTGACAGCTTCACAGAGCTGTCAAACGCTGATTTTTCATCTGTCAAAAGCTCTTGACAGATGAAATGTCAATCGCTGACATCACCAGTAACCAGGTGTCCCTTAATTGGCCTGCTGAGCCCGCTGGGCGGGCTTAACAAGGTCAATCAAGGGAAAATAGAATGGGTTGGCCACAAGTCGATGGAGGCGGGACTACAACCCAAAAAGTGGGAGTCTCGCCTCCAAAAGGCCCCCCATTGACAAAATCGAGCCCTTTGACCCTGTTAGGATATAAACTTTCCACTCAAAGAATTTCTATTTCTCGGATTGTGTTGATGCCTGAATATGCCTACTGTACATGTTTCATACACAAAGAATTTTTGTTGGGGATGATTTTTATTTAGTTAGCTAAAAACCTGCAGCTCCCATTACTCACCTGTTAACTGACGGAAAAAGGCAGGAATAATTGAGAAAGGCTAATTTTACATATACTCTTTCAATTGTGTACCTGACTGGAAGTGCTTATAATGTTATGGTGAAAGTTGAGTGTTTTTATAAATTCAAGGTCTCCCATTCCAAACTTGAACCAATGCAAGTTGGCAGAGCAACCAATCCGAGTTGGCCTGAGGCTCGAGCTAAATTCGACTTTGGGCCTCGTTTAAAATGGCGATGGTGAGCTGTGGGCGCCAAACGGGCCCCGCTCTGCAGCTCATTGGTCAGTGAGGGCGAGAGATTGGCCAGCTCCTGCGCTCAGCCAGCTGGTGAGTTGGGTGTGGGAGGCGATCTCGAATGGACTGGAGTTCTCCGTAGGCCCAAGTGAAACACGCCTGTTTCTCTCAGGACCACAAAAATAAAAAAATACCCAAAATTTCCTGGGCTTTATTTTGAACTGCCTCTGGTGGTCCTTTAAAGACCGCTGGTTAGGCTGCTGAATGCCTGGTGCAACTAGGCCAGAGTTTGCATCATGCATGCTCTGCCCATTTGTACCTGACTTTTGCAATCGGGGTCCTACAACTGGCATAGGACACTGATTTGCATATTTAAGCATCCTTATGCCTGTTTCAGGTAAGCAGACTGCGCACAGCAAGCTACCACAAACAGCAATGAGATAATGACCAGATAATCTGTTTTAGTGATGTTATTTGAAGGATAAATATTGGCCAGGACACCGAGGAGAACTTCCCTGCCCTTCTTCGAAATAGTGCTAATTCTAAATTTTATATCTACTCTTCCATTAATAGAAGCAAGTGCCAGGCAATGAAAAGACCCAACCACATTCTGTAGTGACATCTGCACATGGAAGACTTCAATTAAATTGGTACAGCATTCTGCAAGCCATGCAGGTTCTTTGAAGCTGCACCACTTTGGTAGCAATTTCATAGGAGAAGTTAAGAGAATTCTCAAATAGCTGTCAAATTTAACAGTCTGTGACTGACAGTAACAAGCATTCTTTTGTCATGCAGGAAAAGACGGAACATGATTCCAGAGGAGGACAGGCTGCAGGAGGAGGGACAACAGAAGGCGATAAAGCAAATCTTGGCAACTCATTCTGCTAATGCTGAAGAGGATGAAGAAGTGGAAAGGACTGCACCCACACTTTGTGCTGATTAAGTGCGAATGGTCAAAGATCAGAAATAGTTTCTCTTTTCTGAGGCTCACACTCTGGAGACCCCCTTACATGAGCCTAGCAGGAAGGAAAACACAGACAGCAGGAAACATCATGGCCCAGAAATTCGGATCCCAATGCGTGAGTACACATGGGGTAGTCACGCGTAGGCCCAACGAAACTGCCGGTTTCGTGCATGCACTGCGCATGCGCGGGAAACCGGCACTTCCGTTCCCCTGAAAGAAGGGGTTCAGAAGTCGAACGCGTGCGCGGCAGAGGCAGCGCGTGCGCATCGAACTTATGTTTTTTTTACAGGTTTTTCCGGGAAGGTAAGTCTCCAGCAGTTACACTTTTAAAAAGCAGGCGCAAGGCCTGCTTTTAACAAGGTAAGTGGTGAATTAATTAAAATTAAAACATTTTTTCCACAGGTTTATTATTTTTAAATACTTTAAAGAAAGGTAAGTTTATTTTTAGCCCTGTTAGAAAATGTAATTAACTTTTTCAAAAATGTAAATTATTGTTTAAAATAGTTATTTCATGTAATTTATAGTTTATTTTAAAAATGTGATTAAAAAAAAAAATTATTTGAGGTTTTAGTGATGTTTTGGGGCTTATAGTATTTATAGGTTTGACAGGTCTTCCTGTCAAACTTATGAATGAAGCATTCCCTGCTACCATTGGCTCTCCATGGCCCACGTGATCCCAGGGGACGCATTGAACTAACTGCACCCCTGGGATACACAAGCACTATGTGCCGGCAGTTGGAGGAGGCCCAGGATCAGAATCCCACCCGGGCCCACAGCTCAACGGCCGGCGCGCTAGGTAAATGCAGGTCGGGGGCTTGCACCCACGGGAAGCCCCCAACCCAAATTTCTGGGCCCATATTTCTCATTTTTAACAACTTCCAATGTATTATGAATTAATAGAATAATCAGGGAATCATAGCATCCTACAGCACAGAAGGAAACCATTCAGCCCATTGTGCCTGTGCCGGCTCTTTGAAAGAGCTAGCCAATTAGTCCCACTCCTCCACTCTTTCCCCACAGCCCTGCATTTTTTTCCTTCTCAAGTATTTATCCAATTCCCCTTTGTAAGTTACTTTTGAATCTGCTTCCATCACCCTTTCAGGCAGTGCATTCCAGATCATCATAACTCACTGCATAAAAAGAACTCTCCTCATCTCCCTCCCCAGTTCTTTTGTCAATTATCTTAAATCTGTGTCCTTTGGTTACCGACCCCACTGCCAGTGGAAACTATTACGTCCGTGAATGATTGAGACACGGACAGCAGGAGTTAAACAAAAACACGTCTTTACTGGTGGAAGTCAAAAGTGAAACTAAAACAACAGAGGCTCACTAGCGCCTTTTATACAGGGGTGGTGACTGCCGGTACTGCAGTCTGAGACCAGTTATTCTCTTAAAGGTACATACACAACAATTCCTCCCCTTTTAGATAAACAGTACATAACATTCATTTAACAACGAAATGATAACTAATTACAATCACAATTACTGTTGCAAGATACATTGGTTAAGTTTAAGCAATTATAAGTTCAGTCTTTGAGGAGGCTTCCTGATTCTGTCTGGATAACGCCTCTTTGGGGTATCAGGTTCTTCTGGCAATGTTGAGTCGGGATCAATGTCGTTGTTTGGTTCATCTGCTTCCAATATTACCGGTTCTGCGGTAGCTGCAATTGGAACGTCGATTTCATTACCAGGTGTATCAGATCATGGTGTGGAGTTGACGCTTTCCAGTGACTCTAGAATCTGGTCAGCATGGCGTCTTACAATGCTCTCCCCAACGTCCACGGTATACATGAGAGGTCCTTGTCATGTACAAATCGTTCCTGGCTGCCATTTCTCAGTGCGGTAGTCCCGGGCCAAAACTGGTTGACCTATCTTAAAACTCCTGGTCGGCCTTTCATTCATATTCTGAAACTGCCTGTTCTCCACATCTCTTTGGACGTTTGGCTTAACCAAATCCAAGCGGCATCGTAGTCTTCGATTGAAGAACATCATGGCTGGAGTTTGGTTGGTAACCGCATGTGTCGCATTCCGGTAGGCAAACAAGAAGTTGTCCACCTAGTGTTGTAGGGGTATATCTTCATTACACATTGCCTGGATAGCCTTCTTGAATGTTTGGACAAACCTCTCGGCCAATCCATTAGTGGCTGGATGATATGGGGCAGATGTGTAATGCTTAACACCATTGTTCTTTAAGAACCTCCGGAACTCTTCAGACACAAACTGTGGTCCATTGTCAGAGCAAATCTGTTCAGGCAGCCCATTCCAGGCGAATATGGTTCGTAAAACTGTGATAGTTTTTTCCGTGGTGGTTGAGGACATTTTTATTACCTCTGGCCACTTTGAATGTGCATCCACCGCAATTAAAAACATCGAGTCCATGAAGGGACCAGCAAAATCAATGTGCACCCTTTGCCATGGAGATGAGGGCCACTCCCATGGATGCAGAGGAGCTTGTGGTGGGGCGTTTTGAACCTTCTGGCATCCTGCACAGCTCTTGGTCATCTCTTCGATTTCTCTATCGATTCCCGGCCACCACACAAACGCTCTGGCTAAGTTCTTCGTTTTTACCCCACCCAGATGACCCTCATGAAGCTCATTGAGCACTCTATCCGTCAACTTAGGTGGAATTACTACTCTGGATCCACACATCAAGGTTCCTCTGCACACTGACAGCTGTTCTCTTCTCGGCGAGAATGCTGGCAGCAGTGGTTCGCCATGTGCTGGCCATCCCTTCACCGTTAAATCATAGACCCGTGATAGTGTCGGGTCATTCCGGGGTTCCTTTTCTATGTTTGCATTCGTCACAGGGAAACATTCGACTATGGTCGAGTGGAATAACTCCATTGGATCCACTGCAAGGTCTTCTTCTTCCACCGTCGGCAACGGTAGACGTGACAATCCATCAGCATTTCCATGCTGTTTAGTTCCTTTGTACTCGATGTCATTATTGGTGTGCCCCTAGGAAAAGGGACCATCTCTGCAGCTGTTGTGCTGTCATTATCGGTACGCCCTTCTGAGGGTTGAAAATGGAGACAAGAGGTTGATGATCGGTTAGTAGAGTAAATTTTTGACCGTGCAGGTAGTGATTGAACTTCTTCACCCCCCACACTAGGCTGAGGGCCTCTCTGCCAATCTGGGCGTAGTTACGCTTGGCAGAAGTTAACGAGCGTGACGCAAAAGCTATCGGCCTCTCTAAACCATCAAGGAATTTATGTGACAGTACCGCCCCAATGCCGTAGGGAGACGCATCACACGCCAATCTGATCGGCAGTGCTGGGTTGTAGTGAGCCAATACTTCCCTTGAAGTGATTAAGTCCTTACTCTTCTGAAAAGCACGCTTACAATCATCGCTCCATTTCCATGCTACCCCCGTTCGTAGCAGGGCGTTCAGTGGGTGCAGAATTGTCGACAAATTCGGCAAAAACTTATGATAGTAATTCACCAATCCAAGGAATGACCTCAGTTGCGACACATTTTCAGGCGCTGGGGCCTTAGCAACAGCTTCAATTTTGTCAGGGGACTTATGTAACCCCTCTTCATCAATCACGTGGCCACAATACGATATCTGTTTCTTAAAAAATTCGCACTTGGGGCGGTTGGCTCGCAGCCCATGTTCCCGTAGTCTAGTAAGCACCTGTTCTAGGTTGTTAAGGTGTTCACTGTCATCTTCACCTGTCACAAGGATGTCGTCCAAGTAACACTGAGTCCCCGGAATCCCTCGCAGGACTTGTTCCATCGCTCTTTGCCGTATCGCCGGAGCCGATGCTACTCCGAATACCAATCAATGATACTGGTAAAGACCTTTGTGAGTGTTTATCGTGAGATACTTCCTAGAGGACTCTTCAACCTCCATCTGCAAATATGCTTCTGCTAGGTCAATTTTTGTAAAACGCTTCCCTCCAGACAGTGAGGCGAAGATGTCTTCTATCCTTGGAAGAGGATATTGTACTGTGTGAAGGACTGGGTTCACCGTCACCTTGAAATCCCCACAGATGCGAATCTTCCTTGGCTCCCCGGACTTATTGCCTAACGTTTTCTTCATGACAGGAACGATGGGTGTCGCCCACTCGCTCCAGTCGACCTTAGACAACACGCCTGCCTTCTCCAGATTCTCCAGCTCTGCCTCAACGGCTGGGCGAATTGCATATGGTACCGGTCTTGCTTTGAAAAACTTGGGAACTGCATTCTCTTCTATTTTTATCGAGGCGGTTACGCCTTTAAGCGTGCCCAGTTCTTGTTGAAATACCTCTTTGGCGTTAGCTAAGATTGTTGACAGTCGTCCAGGAGTGACATCTTCATCTTTTTTACCGTCCACCGTCATTGCATGAATGGAGTGCCAATCTAAGTTTATCTTCCTGATCCATTCCCGTCCCAATAACGGTGGTCCACCATTTGGCAGTATGTAGAGATACAATTTCTGTATTTTCTTGCCGTTGTATTCGACAGGCACCCTTATTTTTCCTCTGGGGTATATTTTTTGCCCCGTATATGTCGTCAAGACGATGGATGTCTCTCTCAAGGGTATGTGTGAAAATAGCCGCTCGTAGTCTCGTCGATTCATGACGGTTAGCGCTGATCCTGTATCCAATTCCATTTTAACTTGGGACCCTGCTATTGTGAGGGTGACCCAAATGGTTCGGTGATCCTCTTTTGCGATTACATTGTGAAGTTTGAGACAGCTTAGTCTCCTGTTCCCGGATTCACTATCGCTCATCTGGTCTTCGGAACGACTGTCCGTCATCTTTTGTACTTTCTTGTACGGTTCCTTGGTAGCCTTTTTGTTGTCGCTGGTCTTCTTCCCAGACCTGCAAACTCGTGCAATGTGTCCCATCTTCCCGCATTGCCTGCATATTTTGTCTTTGGACCAGCAGTCCTTCTGGTCATGGTTAGTTCTGCCGCAGCGATAACATTTTGCAAATCCCCGTGTCATTTCGTGGGTGCCGTATTCCTGTGGTTTTTGTTGAATTTCTGCAGCTCCCCTGGCTGCTGCTTCATACGATACTGCCACGCTGAAAGCCTTATCTAGCGTCAGCTCTTTCTCTGAGAGTAACTTCTTCTGTGTTCCTTCACTCAGGAGTCCACAGACAAATTTGTCCCGTAGGGTATCTGCCAGTCCTGCTCCGAACTGGCAGTGCTTTGATAGCTTGCGTAGTTCCGTAAGATACTCAGCATTGCTCTCATCTTTGTGCTGAGTTCTCCTGTGGAATTTAAATCTTTCTGCTATCAACAGCGGTGCAGGGTTTAGGTGTTCCTGTAGGACAACAACAATTTCGTTAAAACTCTTCACCTTCGGTTTGGCTGGAGTAATCAGGTCCCGCAATAGGCCGTACGTTCTAGCGCCCATTAAGTTTAACAATATCGATGCCATTTTCTCCTCCGCTATTTCGTTTGCCTCAAAATATACCTCGACTCTTTCCACATACGTGGTCCAGTCCTCTATTGTATTATCAAAAGCAGTGATACAGCCAGTCTTCGGCATCTTGCAAATCTAAAATGGCGCCTCCCGCACTTTGCCTTCTTCCCTAATTTAACAAAATGGCGCCTCCCGCGCTTTGCCTTCTTCCCCGCTGTTGTTAGCGCTGCTTTCCGCGGTTCCCGTTGCAACCTGCAGCTCCTCGCAGTTTCTTGCGCGTTTAATATTTTTTTTTTTAATTATTTTCCCGTCGTGGAACAACCCTGTGGGACTCTTGCCTCCCTCTTCGCGGGTCTATACACAGCCCGGCTTCGTAGCACCGGCCGCGCCCTGTGTGCTCCACCCTCTCTCTCTCTTCTTCCCGACAACGCTGCTCGGCCCCGTTGCAAACCACCCGCTCGAGTTCGTGACCGCCGCAGCCCAGGAAAGATCAGTGCACTACCTGCCACCAGCCCGATTAGCTGAAGCACCGTCGACAGGAACCAGGCCCCGCATCCGACAGCTTCTCCAGCAATCTTCAACTCTGCAACACAGGGCGGATGCCCACGGTCGACGCCCGTTTCTACTGCCTCTTACTTTCTTTTCTTCTGGCCTCGACCTCTGCTCACTTCGCTGTAGGAATGGATCCCAGGAGGTGGTGCAGACTGTAGGTAGATTCGTATCTGCTCGTCGCCAGTATTACGTCCGTGAATGATTGAGACACGGACAGCAGGAGTTAAACAAAAACACGTCTTTACTGGTGGAAGTCAATAGTGAAACTAAAACAACAGAGGCTCACTAGCACCTTTTATACAGGGGTGGTGACTGCCGGTACTTCAGTCTGAGACCAGTTATTCTCTTAAAGGTACATACACAACAGAAACACTTTCTCCTCATTCACTCTATCAAAACTCCATATCATTTTGAACACCTCTGAATTAACCTTCTCTGCTCTAAGGAGAACAATCCCAGCTTTTCTAGTCTCCCTCATCCCTGGTATCATTCTGGTAAATTTCCTCTGCACCTTGTCCAAGGCATCGACATCCTTCCTAAAGTGTAGTGCCCAGAATTAGTCATAATGCTCCAGCTGAAGCCTAACCAGTGATTTATAAAGTTTAGCATAAGTTTCTTTCTTTTGTACTCTATGGGTAGGAATTTAACTCAGGAGTTGGGTTGGAGGTGGGACTACAAATTTCGGGGTTGTAGTTCCGCCTCCATCGAGATGCGGCCAATCCACACAATTTTAACTTGATTGACCTTGTTGATCCCGCCCAGCGGGCTCAGCAGGCCAATTAAGGGCTGCCTGGCAACAGGTGACATCACAAACTGAAATTTCATCTGTCAAGAGGTTTTGACAGATGAAATATCAGCGTTTCAGAGCTGTTTGAAGCTGTCAAACACTGTCAGTCTTACTTCTAACCTGAGTCCTTCTCCACAGACTCAGTTAGAAATCTCTCCTGCACAGAAAGCTGCAGGCTGTCACTTTTGACAATTCGCAGCCATTCTGCTTTCTGTGCTGGTGAGATGAGGGACTCCCGGGACCTAAAGGAAGGAAGGCTGAAAAGGTAAGAAAAGGTAATTTACACTTCTTTAATCACTTTAGACACACCAAACACACTTACCTTTGCACTCATGCACACATCACTCATCTGAACACCAACATCTCGACCCCTCCAAGCCCTTCAACCTGATGGCCCACCTCCTCTAACTTGGCATGGTTTGGAGCCATCGGGAATCCCACACGTCAACCTTCAAAATAGGGATTAGGCTAAAAACTGCCTGTTAACTACCTGTTAACAGGCAGTTAATTGGCAATAATCCCTTCCCGCCTCAGGTAGGCGGGTCCCAGTGCAGGGCGGGTACCCGCCTCCTTTGAAACTGGCATGGAGGCGGGTTTGGGTGCGGGATGAGGTCGGGACCCCTGATTTCGGGATTTTAACCCCCCGCAGGCCTCCAATCCCGACTCCACGGCACAATGAAAATCCTGCCCTATGCCTCGATTTATAAAGCCCAGGGTCCCATATGCTTTTTTAACTTGTCCTGCCATCTTCAAAGATTTGTGTATGTGAACCTCCAGATCTCACTGTTCCTGCACCACCTTTAAAATTGCATCATTTAGTTTATGTTGCCTCTCCTTATTCTTCCTACCAAAATGAATCACTCCACACTTCTCTGCATTAAATTTCATCTGCCAGGTGTCTGCCCATTTCACCAGTCTGTCTATGTCCTCCTCAAGTCTGTTGCTATCCTCCTCACTGTTTACTACATTTTCAAGTTTTGTGTCTTTGGAACGTTTGGAATTATGCCCTGTATACCCAAGTCCAGGCCATTCATATATATCAAAAAGAGCAGTGATCAATCAATCAATTCCTTGGTTTCCTAATCCATGGATCTAATTATATAGCTCTCAACACTTTATTTAACTTTGGCAACTGCTGCCATACACAATGATAACTTTTAGTGTTTGGTTAAGTAGTTCGCTTAAACCTTCTTGCTATCTCACTTTATTTGATAATGTTCCCTTCATTTTGTATTAACCATGTCAATCTTAGTATCAATTTTATTGCTTTAAATTTCTCAAAATTAATTATCTGATGTAACTCATGGGTCAGTTGCTACGACCCTGTAGAATTCTTTTGAATTACATCTAACAACATCTCGCTTTTCTGCACACCTTGACATCATTTGCAACCTTACATATTCTACTCTTAATACTTCAATCAAGATCATTAATACATTTTGTGCACAGCAAAGGTCCCAGTATTGGCATTTTGGGTACTCAGCTGGATACAGCTGTCCAATTAGACCTACTGCTATTGACCATTACCCTTTGTTACTCATTTAGCCAATTTATTATATTTTTCAAGATCCCACTTCATCATAAGAGCTTTCACTTCACCCATGAGTCTCTTGTGAGACATCTTACCAAATCACTTCTAAAAGACAAGATCTATAGGGGGAAAAATTCAGTTGTTTGCGCCTCCCATTAGCGTCTTAAGAGGGCGCTAATGGGGCGCAAAGCAACTAGCGCCCGGGTGCGGCGATGTTTGCGCCACTCGCGAAATTAACTAGACATTTTGCGGCGGCACTAAACACTACCGCCATGATCTCCTGCGCAAACAGATTGTGATGTCAGTCGAGTGTGCAACGCCCCGTTAGCGCCCCGGACTGGGTATTGAGTGGCGCCCCCTGCCTTACCACCTGCCGCTAGCAATGACAGGTTGAGGGGAGCGTTATGTTGTCAGAAAGGGACTAGGGGAGCGCTATTTAAAGGTGACCGCTTCCTGCCTTTTTTTGTCGGTGACATTTTTGCACCACGCATTCTGAGAGAGAGAGAGAGAGACTTCTGGAGAGATTCAACGCTGTGTGAAAGAGTTTTGCGTACTGAGCAGCACTTTGCAGGTTTATTTTGATTTGCCCTTCCTTGCTTCGCCAGCGCTCTGAGGCTCCTCGGCCTTTGCGCCTTAAGACAGGTGTGAAGCGCCTGATTTAGCGCTCCAATCACCTCCAGGGGCGATAAAAGCCAAGTTTGCTGTCGGAGGTGATAATTAGCGCCAGGCGCTAAACTTTGCGCACAGCCGATAATGGCGCCCCAAATGGCAATACCGAATTTTTCCCCCATAACATCTGCAGCATTACCATCATTTGTCAATTCTGTTAAATCTTCAAAGGCTTCCTATAATTTTTTTAAGCATAAGTTGCCCTTATAAAACGTTGCTGGTCTGTACTGCGGCTAAATAGACTTTCCAGGATTATGATTCAGACATTCTTTTTTTTAAATGTAATTTAGTTAAAGAAATATGTAATTTATCTAGATTTCCAAAAGGCATTCGGTAAGGTGCCACATAATAGACTAATGAATAAGGTCAGAGCATGCAGAGTCAGGGACAAGTAGCAGAATGGATAGCTAGCTGGCTTCAACACAGAAAGCAGAGAGCAGGGGTTAAGGGAAGCTATTCAGAGTGGCAGAACGTGGAAAGTGGGGTCCCACAAGGATCAGTGCTGGGACCACTGTTATTCACAATTTATATTAACGATTTAGACTTTGGAATCAAAAACACAATTTCTAAATTTGCGGACGACACCAAATTGGGGGGAATAGTCAATACTGAGGAGGACTGCAACAAATTACAGGAGGACATTAATAAATTTGCAAAATGGACATATAACTGGCAAATGAATTTCAACACAGATAAATGTGAGATATACATATTACTTGGAAAATAAGAATCTAAATGGGGTAGAAGAGCAAAGGGAAGTCAGAGTACAAATAAACAAATCACTAAAAGTAGCGACACAGGTTAATAAGGTCATAAAAAAGCAAACCAGGCACTAGAGTTTATTTCTAGAGGGATAGAATTGAAAAATAGTGAAGTTATGCTAAACCTGTAGCGAACCTTGGTTAGACCACACTTGGAGTACTGCGTACAGTTCTGGTTGCCATATTATAAAAAGGATATAGAGGCACTGAAGAGGATGCAGAGAAGATTTACAAGGATGATACCAGAAATACGAGGGTATACCTATCAGAAAAGGATGAACAGGCTGTGTCTCTTTTCTCTTGAAAAGAGAAGGCTGAGAGGCGACCTAATAGCGGTCTTTAAAATTATGAAAGGTTTTGTTAGAGTAGATACAGAGAGAGTGTTTCTACTTGTGGGGAAGAGCAAAACTAGAGGCCTCAATATAAGAAAGTCACCAAGAAATCCAATAGGGAATTCAAAAGAAACTTCTTTACCCAGAGAGTGGTGAGAATCTGGAACTCGCTACCACAGGGAGTGGTTGAAGCGAATAATATAGATGCATTTAAGGGGAGGCTAGATAAACATCTGAGGGAGAAGGGAACAGAGGGTTATGCTGATAGAGTTAGATGAGGAAAGATGGGAGGAGGCTCGAGTGGAGCATAAACGCCAGCATGGACTGGTTGGGCCGAATGGCCTGTTTCTGTGCTTTTTATCCCACGTAATCCTATGTCAGAAAAAACTGCATTTGCTCTTTACCAATGTATTACCCCTATATTTAATGAGCTCCGAAACAAAAATAGTCATAGTGCCCCCCTATTTTTTGAGTTCCTCAAATCTGCTTCTGCTGCTTTATAAATATGCAGGTCTCAGATTTTCAGTTCTATGTTTTTAATAGTAAGCAGTACTGAAAAAATCATTGAAAATACCACTAGCCAATCAAAATGTAACATTTTATTTGATTAGTTCACTTCAATTAAACTGTCCACAAAGACTGAGTTATGTTCTCCTCAGCTTTGTTGCATTATTTTCAAAATAGGATTTCCTGAAATCTGGTGTTTTCATTTCACTACCTTTTGCTCTTACGCAGGGTCGCAATGTCAACTCTAATAACATCAGAACCACGGGTGCTCAAGAATTTCCATGCCTCTGAATTTTCCAAAATCTCACCACTAAATATTACATTAATTATGAGCTTCTTTCTATCAAAGGGTTCCATCAAATTACATTTCACCTCGTGTTCCATTGATCTTTTTGCCCTATTGCAGTAGAACCTGTCGAGCACCTTGTTGTTAATGAGACCTTCTCTTTCCCTATTCTGATTTGTTCCCGCCTCTGTGTTACTGGAAACAGTAACTGATGCTAGGCTATAAATCCAAAGGCTGCAGCTGCAGCTGACAGTCAAACAACCATTCTTCATGTATGAGTCTGGAAAATGAGTGCTGGTGAACTAATCTGCTTAGAGGACTTTGATAGCTGAATCCAAGCCTGCCTTTGCCCGGCATTCACTCATACAGTTCTAGCAAGACTTGCTGGATAGCCCCCGAAACTCCACTTAGATTTATCCCTCACTATCCCTGGCTAAATGTAGCACAACTACAGCTTCTCTGGTTGATATGGGCTAAATTAGCTAAAAAAAAAAACCAGAAGGGCCTATTTTGGCTTTTGGGCAACAGACCAGTGGAGTGTGCTGGTCGACCGCCCATTTCAGCAGTGAAGAGACTTCTACAATTTTGAGGCATCAGCCTCATTAAAATCACCCAGGCGAGCAGCGAGGCTCCAAACAGGCGTTCTGGTGCAGCTCGCTGGATTGAGGCCTCATGATTGGGCCGGGGCAGCCTCCAGCACGGTAAATTGCGGCAAGGGGGTCACAGTCACGGAGGGTGGGGGTCCAGGGTGGCAACTTCTCAGATTATAATTCAACACTTACCTTTGGTGGGCTTCTTTGGTTCCATCGCCCACGGTGCAGCCTCCGACCAGTTCCGACCTAAAATGGAAATTCTATAAGCATCATAGGAACCCAATTTCCATATTAAAATGGAACAGGCAAGCATTTAGGATACCTGGTGCTAGGCCCCTTTCAAAATGGAGCTGGCTGCATTGCCAGTGTTCACGAGGCAGCAAGGCTACTGACACATTTTTTGGCCGTTATTACCCCATTAGCGTCAGGCAGTCAATATCAACCACAGGGAATCTGGGAACTACATGATTCATGTGGCTCAGTACACATCAAAAGGGCATGTACTGGTGCTACAGAAGGCACTGGTCAGAACCCATCTGGAGAGCAGTATTTAATTCTGATGGCTAAAACTGCTCTGTGCACTAATTTAATGCACTGGTTACCTCGGTAGTGTCAATTTCCTGTGTGCAATAATTGAATGACATTGGCTAAAACGTTAATGGCCCAGATTTTCCGTTCGCAGGCCTCCCGCGGGCGGAGGGCTGCGATCTGGAAAAATCTGCGCCTAGACCGGAGGGCTCCTGGGAGGCGCAGAGTTCCGCGCCTGGGCCTCTCCAAACTGCCGGTGCGCAGGGCCCACATATCCCAGAGACGCAGGTAGTTTGCAGCATCCCTGGGATCATGTGGGCCATGGGGAGCCAATCAGAGAAGGGATTCTCCCTTCATACATTTGACAGGAAGACCTGTCAAATATATGAATGGAGATCACCCCCAAAAACATAGTAAAACTTCAAATAAATTTTTGAAAAAAATAATTAAAGTTTTTAACAGGGTTAAAAATAAACTTACCTTTCTTTAAAGTATTTTTAAATGATAAATCAGTGGGAATTTTTTTTAAAACTTTTTTTCAACTCTTACCCTGATAAAAGCAGGCCTTACGCCGGCTTTTACCAGGCGCAAGAATTGTCAGTGTTTTCTGCGGGCGGAGGGTCTCCAAAAAGCGAAGCTCTCCGCTTGCAGACGTCCTTCTCCCGGGCAGCCGGATGATCTGTCAAGAGCTTTCTTGACAAATTGGAAATGCCGGTTTCCAGCACATGTGCAGTGTATGCCTGAAATCGGCATTTCCAATGTCCCTACGGGTGAGTACACAGCGCATACACACCCGTAGGGATTGGAATTTCTGTCCCAATAACTTTGTCAAAATAAAGCACAGAAGAATTTGACATGAAAGCGTTAAACAGTGTGCTAAAAATAGTCCCCTTCATCATTTGATTGCCCTTGAGAGAATAGAGAAGCAAGCAATGAAGATGATTCGTGGCATCAGCAATTTAAATGATGATGAAAGGTTAAGGAATTTGGACTGGTTTTCTTTGAAAAAGAGAAGATTTCGAGGTGACCCAGTTGAAGTTTTTAAACCCATGAAGGGATCTGACAAGTCTGACCCAGGCAAACTATTCATTATTTGAAGGGCTCAAATACTAGCAGCGCACAAGTTAAAAAGTAGGAAATGAGGAGTAAAGCAGGTGGCCAGCTGTAGTCCTGGCAGGATCAGTGTGAGGGAAACCCAGGGCTGGACGGGAGAAGCAATAGTAGGCCTCACTGCTCCATCTTCCTGCCATTTCTGCTGCTATCCCATGCAACTTGGGGCGGGATAGAGATGGAAAATCAAGCCTTAGATGTATTAAATGTGGCAAGGTAGCCACAAGGCGAACCACTGCTGGTCTCTAAGAAATCCTGCAAAGCATGTCAGGAGACCATGTGAGTTCAGATGGTCACTTATGCAATGACTGCTGATGTAGACAGGTTGACTCCTTACCTTCATCCAGTCTCAGTGAATAGGACATATGTAAGGGGGCTCCACTTGATCACAAATGTAAAACTCACAGGCAACTGGTAACACATGCTGATCATTTTATGGTCTCAAGAGCCTAAGTGACCCACTGCACAGGTGGGAAGCCACATCATCCCATAGCACATGGCAGCCTGCTGGCATAAAGAGCAAAGTTGCCCATATTTGGGGATTGTGGATGAGCACAGAAATACCCAAGGCCAGAGTTTGGCTTGGGTATTTTGGTTATGTAGTGGGCACAAAAGTGAGAATTTATTCGGACGTGCCATTCAATGTCTTAATAGGGAATGATGTAGACACAGGAGGTTATAGGCAAGCAGCTCAGGGAAGATGAGATCAGGGTGACACAGCGCAGGGCTGGCCTTATTGGTCCAACACCAGCAGCTACAGAAGTTGCTACCTCAGTTACATGAGGTCTAGAACTTCCCACACCTGAAGAAACTGTGGCAAAATCTTAAACGTGTAACAACCTCAGTAGGTGATTTGACTAACTATTGTAAATATTCTATTGGCAAGCTTTAACTTCAGTTTTCTTCAGAGTAACAACATATTTCTTGCAGGCAAACTAAACTACAGCTGGAGTCATATAGGAACTAACCTTGGGTTCAAAACTAGGTATGTAATCATTTTGGAGCTAATGAAATTTACTGTTGAGTATTGTTGAATACCCAGCGTTCATGTCAAAGATATTGAAACAATTGGATTTCAAGGGTAGGAGACTTGGTTTCAAGAATCCTATTTACGAAAAGGGGAATCCAGAAATTCAGTTTATGCCTCTTGGAGACAAAATTAAGTTTTAGCTACAGACAAAACCAGCCCCATGACTCCATTTTCTTCATCTGATCAACCAAATTCTCTAATACCTGTCCTTCGCCTATGTCTCTGAAATGATAGGAAACATCAATAACAACTTTCATTTATATAGTGCCTTTAACGTAGAAAAATGTCCCAAGGGGCTTCACAGGAGTATAATCAGACAAAATTTAACACTGAGCCAAAGAAGGAGATATTAGGACTGGTGACCAAAACCTTGGTTATAGAGGTAGGTTATAAGGAGGCGAGAGAGGTGGAGAGGCAGAGAGGTTTATGGGGGAAATTTTAAAGCTTAGGGCCTAGACAGCATGGCCACCAATGGTGGGGCAAAGGAACTGGGGGATGCACAAGAGGCCAGGGTTGGAGGAATGCAGAGTTCTTGAAGGGTTGTAGGGCTGGAGGAGGTTACAGAGATAGGGAGGAGTGAGGCCATGAACACAAGGATGATAACTTTAAAATTGAGGCATTGGTGGACCGGAAGCCAATGTAAGTCAATGAGCACAGAGGTTGATGTGCCATCGATAACTCAAAGACAAGGGGCTAGATTTTCAGTTGATAGCGCCAGCAGTTAGCGCCTTAAGATAAGTGATTTTCGGGCGCTATGCGTGTAGCGCCCGTGCGCAGCGCAGTTTGCGCCCCGCCCCAAATTAAGTTGCCCGTTAGCGCCGGCGCAAAGTTTAGCGCCCGCCCGGATGCGCGCGCAGAAAATGACGTCACATCCTCGTGCAACGCCCTTTGTGCGCCCCGATTCCAAACTTCAGTCGGACCACCCCATTGTGCGGCTGGCGACCGGAGCGTTTGGAAAAAGGAACGCAACACAACCAGCGCGGGCCCCGGGGGGCGCAAATTAAAGGGGACGTGCTCTCCAGTATAAAGGCCAGCCTTTTTTCAGAAAACACTCTTGTGCAACGCATTTCTGGAGACACAACAAGGAGGATAGCTAACTGGTTTCAAGCAGCAAGAGCTCAGGTATTTTTGGACTCAGGCCAGAGCGCTGCAAGTGGCCTTTTGGAAATTTGAGTGTTTGCCAGGATTTGATGGGGGTTGCATGGGGTGCCAACGCGGAGCTGCAGCTCCATGTCCGTAGGGTTCGCAGACGCATTGTGAGAGGGGCAGCCCTGGCTAGAGGCAGAGGGGGCTACAGGCGTCGGCCACGTAGGCCTTACCCAGTCAGGCTATACCGCCAGCAGCGCTCCTACCTAAACATGAGTGCCGCGCGATGTGTTAAAAGGCTCCGATTCCGAAAGGAGGTGGTTGCAGAGATCTGCCACCTGCTTCGCCGAGATCTGCGGCCAAAGCTCAGGTGCAGGACGTCTCTGTCGGTGGAAGTGAAGGTGACGGTGGCATTGAACTTCTATGCCACCGGCTCCTTCCAATACGCTGCTGGGGACATAGCAAACATCTCCCAGTACGGCGCGCATCGCTGCATCCGCCAGGTGACCGAAGCACTGTTCAGAAGGAGAAGCCAATTCATCTCCTTCCCCATGGCCCTGGAGAGCCAGCATCAGCGCGCATTGGGATTTTCCAGACTCGGGGAATTCCCCTTGGTGCAGGGCGCCATTGACTGTACGCATGTGGCTTTGCGGGCCCCTCTGGAGCATGGCGAGCAGTATCGCAACAGGAAGGGCTACCATTCTCTGAATGTGCAGCTGGTCTGTGACCACAAGCAGCGCATCATGGCAGTCAATGCCAGCTTCCCAGGCAGCAGCCACGATGCCTTTATCCTGCGGCAGAGTAGTGTGCATGACATGTTCCAGGCACAGCCTCCCCCAAGAGGATGGCTACTCGGGGACAAAGGCTATCCTTTGTGCACCTGGCTCAGTGACCCCGCTCCGCGCGCCCAGGACCGCTGCTGAAGAGGCCTACAGCGAGAGCCATCAAACCACCCGCAACATCATCGAGCTAACTATTGGGGTCCTCAAGCAGCGGTTCCGCTGCCTTGATCGCTCCGGAGGAGCTCTCCAGTATTCGCCGGACCGGGTCTCCCAATTTGTGGTGGTTTGCTGCATGCTACACAACCTGGCTATCCGCAGGACTCAGGCACTGCCACCTGACGTTGGACCAGCACCTCAGGAGGAGGAGCAGGAGGAGCATGAGGAGGAGGAGGAGGAGGAGCAGGAGTACGTTCCCAGGAGGAAGCGACCAGGGCCAAGGGCCGCACGACGCCACCTTATTACACGGTACTTCAAAGCCCCCTGTCAGGGAATGGCCAGGGGCCATGAGGGAAGATGAATGCAGCCGCTCCGCAACCCCTCAGCCGGCGAAGCCAACAAACACTAAGAAGAACAACCATGGAGACTGCATGAATAAAGATAATTTTTTATTACACAAAAATGAAAAGCCCTTCCCACATGAATCCCCAAAAACAATAAACGGGCCCCACAAAAAGCCCAACAAACGACTCACTCCCACAAACTGGGGAGGAGTCACTCCACCTTTCTTCAAACCGGGCCTCAACGTCGGCCTAACGCAAAAAATAAGCCCTCCAACAACACAACCATGGGCAAAATAAAGATGGCCACCGCCATATAAAAGGAAAGCTGGCCACACCCTCTACTGAGTGGCCCGCGAGGGCGAGACCTTGCCCAGCCTTTTGCCTCCCCTGCCCGGCCTGCTGCTCCTTCGCAAGCTCTGCCCAGTGGCTGCTGCGAGGCTGGGGGAAGGTGCCTGAGGCTCAGATGCCCTTCCGCCAGATGCCGCTGGGGGGCGGCCTACATGGCGTTTGGGCCTCGAGGGGCCATCTGCTGAGTGGCGCGCCTGAGCCTGGCCACCATCAGCTGCAGCCGCTTGCCCTTGACGCCCCAGTGGGGGAATGGCGGCGACGGATGGCGCAATGTGGGCCAGCTGGCGTCTGGGATGCGCTGGCTGGTGCTGTGGCGCGGTGGCACTCGGCCGGGCCCACACTGCAGGATCCGCAACAATCAGCCGAGGGGCGGCTTGCTGGGATGGTCCAGCGCGGCGGCTGCCCTGGCGATGCCTGCCTGAGACAGCGCGTGTGGCAGCAGTGAGTGCCCCTGTTGTCCTGGTGTGCGCGCGCATCACATCCGCCAGGGTCTTGACGGCATCAGTCAGCATGCGGCCACTCGCGGCAGTTGCTGCCCCGAACTCGCGCACACTGGTCGCCAGCGACTCGATGGCCTCAGGCATGCACCCCACCACGCTCATGAGCTCCGTGTGGCGCCGGTCCGAATCCTCGGCCATCTTATCCAGCTTCCGCACCTCCTCCGAGGTGAAGGTGTCCGGACTGGAGTCGCGACTCTCCCGCTGGGGAGGAGGGGGCCGAACTAAGGGACCCTTGCCACGTTGGTGGCGGCGAGTGTGCCGATCAGCAGCACTCCCCTCTGATCCTTCCCCCCTTTGGGGGGAAGGCCGCGGGCCACGCGCACGGCTCCTGGGTGGCTGGACGCCACTGGCCCCAGAAGCTGCATTGCCCTGCGACAGTTCCTCCAGGCACTCGTCCAGTGAGGAGGTGTCAAGCATTTCCTCCTCTCCTGCGGGACGTGACTGTTCCCCCGATGGTCCGGCTTGCTCCTCCTCCTCCTCCTGCTCGGAGGTGCTGTCACTGGCAGCTTCAGGGTCCTGGTCGTCACCAGCTGAAAGCAGGAATGCACAAGAGTAGCTTCAGAGTGAGGAGACGGCGTCAGCGAGTGAGTTAGGACTGGTGGCATTCAGCGCATTGGTGGGACAGTGGCAAAGGAGGTAGCTCGGATGGGCCAGTGCGACGCGAGAGGGCCAAAAGGCGAGGTCCTTACCATTGCCGGGCAGTGGAGGGTCGGATACTCCGCACGCTGTGGGGACGATCACACGGGCTCCCATGAGCACACACACGCGCTCCTCCAGCCGAGTGAGCTTCTGCAGCTTGGCGCGGCCACCCCTGGCACGGGCCTGGCGATTAAAGTCTACTTTAGCCTGCAAGAGAAAGGACGGGCTGTAAGTGCGCAGTGTAGCCCTGATGTAGTGTGCACTGCCTCCCATGGTGGAATAGCTTGGCCAGAGTGAAGCCCTGATGTAGTGTGCACTGCCTCCCATGGTGGAATAGCTTGGCCAGAGTGAAGCCCTGATGTAGTGTGCACAGCCTCCCATGGTGGAATAGCTTGGCCAAAGTGTAGAGTGCCGAATGGCCATTTGATGCTCATGACTGTCCCAATGCTGCTGGCTGAGGGCTGGCCAATAGGACTTTCAGCTCCCTTTGCCCATCATGTCAGGTGTACATGCAAGAATGAGGAGGAGACTGGAAAGGCTACTCACCTTGACAATCCTGGTCAGGTCGTTGTATTTTTTACGACATTGTTTGTGGGTCCTGGGGGCATCGCCGGTGAACGTCACCCTCTGGGCGATCTGCTTCCAGGCTTTGGTGTAGTCGTGGTGGGTTGGCTTCCTCCCACTCTCTGGGAACAAGATCTTGCGTCTCACCTCCAGAGCTGTGACCATTATGTCCAGATCACCCTCTGAGAAGCGCAGGGCACGCTGATGGGCCTTCTCTGGCGTTGCCATGACTCCCTGGGGCTGAGCAGCAGTGTTGAGGCCTCTTTGCAAGGCTGCAGTGTGCAGGGCGTGGCAGCAGACCAATTCGTCCCTTCCCCCTTTAAGAGCTGGTCGGCGCCACGGGGTCTGCTGTCAGTCCAAAAATGACCGCACCCGCGCTGCGCCCCGCCTGGGCGCTATCCCTCTGGACCACCAGCTTAGCGCCTAAAGAGAGTAGTGGAACGCCTCTTTTAGCGCTCCACCAACCACTTAGGGCGAAGCCACTGAATTCCCGGCAACGGGGCGCTACTTTGGGGCGGGCGCTAACTTCGGGCGGGCGCTAAGGTTAGCGCCCCAAAACTGCCTATACTGAAAATCTAGCCCAAGGAGTTTAAAGAATTCAACTAAAGGCTTTTAATCACTAAGAACATTGCAGGTCTTTACACATCGGGTTCGTCTGATAGAATGACTCATACAGCTCTTGAGACCTTTATATGACAAAAGACAGGGGCGTAGCCAATACACACAATAGGAAAAAGGGGGCGGTACACACAATACAAAGCAGGTAAAACACAGTGGCTGATGAAGGCATATATTTCATCACATTCACCCCTTCTACAGATTTAGTCTGTCCGGGGGTGTGATAGTCCTTCCTGAACGTCGCAACATTACCTCGGGTTCCGACCGGGAGTCCGTGGTGCCCTCCTGGGCATACCCATGTGTTGGGGGTGTTGCAGGTACTTCTGGGGGTGGTGAGCCTGGGGATGGTGGAGGTTCTTCTGGGGGTGGTGTTGATGGGTTGTCGTCGCTTCCTGCCGAGGCGAGGTCCTTTATGGACACGGTGTCCTCACGCCCGTCGGCGTGCTTGACGTACGCGTACTGTGGGTTTGCGTGGAGTAGGTGTACTGCCTCCACGAGTGGATCCGTTTTGTGGCCCCTCACATGCTTTCGTAATAGGACTGTCCCTGGGGTGGAGAGCCACGAGGGTAGGGACACTCCTGAGGTTGATTTGCAGGGAAAAACAAACATCTTCTCGTGAGGAGTGGCGTTAGTAGCAGTACACAGTCGCGACCTTATCGAGTGGAGTACGTCTGGGAGGACCTCTTGCCAGCGGGAGGTGGGGAGGCCTTTAGACCTTAGTGCTAAGGTGACCGCCTTCCACACTGTCGCGTTCTCCCTCTCACTTGCCCATTACCCCGGGGGTTATAACTAGTGGTCCGACTCGTGGCTATCCCCTTCGACAGCAGGTATTGGCGCAGTTCGTCGCTCATGAACGACGCCCCCCTGTCAGTGTGGATGTAGTTAGGCATGCCGAACGTGCAAAACAGGTTGCCGAGGCACTTGATGACCGTGGCACTGGTCATGTCTGGGCATGGGTAGGTGAATGGGAAGCGGGAGTACTCGTCCACAATGTTGAGAAAGTACACATTGCGGTCGGTGGAGGGGAGTGGTCCCCTAAAAATCTAAGCTCAGGCGCTCGAATGGCCGTGTAGCTTTGATCAGGTGGGCTCGGTCGGGCCTGAAAAAACAGGGCTTGCATTCCGCACAGGTGCGGCAGTCCCTGGTCATAGACCGGACCTCCTCGATGGAATAGGGCAGGTTACGGGATTTTATAAAGTGGAATAGCCGGGTGACCCCCGGGTGGCAGAGGCCATTGTGGAGGCCCTGTAGCCTGTCCCCCTGGATGGTGGCACACATCCCTCGTGATAGGGCGTCGGGGGATTCGTTGAGGGCCCCCGGCCTATATATTATGTTGTACTCAAACATGGAGAGTTCGATCCGCCACCTGAGAATTTTGTCGTTCTTGATCTTCCCCCTCTGTTTGTTGTTAAACATGAAGGCTACCGACCGCTGGTCGGTAAGCAGGGTGAAGCGTTTGCCAGATAGGTAGTGCCTCCAGTGCCGCACTGCCTCCACTATGGCCTGGGCCTCCTTCTCTACCGAGGAGTGCCTGATCTCGGGCCCTTGGAGGGTTCTTGAGAAAAAGGCTACGGGCCACCCATCCTGGTTGAGGGTGGCTGCTAAAGCGAAGTCGGACGCATTGCTTTCGACCTGGAAAGGGATGTTTTCGTCCACTGCCCGCAGCGCGGCCTTCTCAATGTCGTGTTTAATGCTGTTGAAGGCGGCGTGGGCCTCGGCCGTGAGCGGGAAGGACGTTGATTTCAGGAGGGGACGGGCCTTGTCGGAATAATTGGGGACCCATTGGGCGTAATAGGAGAAGAACCCCAGGCACCTTTTCAGGGCCTTGGGAGTGTTTGGTAGGGGTAGCTCCCGTAGGGGGCGCAATCAGTCGGGGTCTGGACCGATTTCCCCGTTTTCCACCACGCAGCCCAGGATACAGAGGCGCGTGGTGCTAAAGACACACTTATCCTCGTTGTAGGTGAGATTGAGTCTGAGGGCGGTTTTCAGAAATCTCACGAGGTTCGAGTCGTGGTCTTGCTGGTCGTGGCCGCAGATGGTGACGTTGTCAAGGTATGGGTAGGTGGCTGTTAACTGGTTCTCATCGACCATGCGGTCCATCTCCCGCTGGAAGACCGAGACCCCGTCCGTTACCCCAAAGGGGATTCTGAGGAAGTGGTAGAGGCGTCCGTTCGCCTCGAAGGTGGTGTATGGACGGTCCTCCGGCCTAATGGGGAGCTGGTGGTATGCCGATTTTAGGTCGATGGTGGAAAACACCCGGTATTGCGCGATTTGGTTAACCATATCCGCTATGCGGGGCAGAGGGTAGGCGTCTAGCTGGGTGTATAGATTAACCGTCTGGCTATAATCTATCACCATCCGCTTCTTTTCGCTACCCTTAACTACTACTACCTGGGCGCGCCACGGGCTGGTACTGCATTCGATGATACCCTCCCGCTTGAGTCTTTCTACTTCCGACGCAATGAACCGTCTATCCTCCCAGCTGTACCGCCTACTCTTGGTCGCTATGGGTCGACAGTTGGGTGCGAGGTTGGCGAACAGAGAGGGCGGCTTGACCTTCAGGGTAGCCAGACCGCACACTGTGAGGGGCGGCTGGGACCCACCGTAGGTAAGCGTGATACTTTGGTGGTGGCACTGGAAGTCCAGACCCAAGATCACGCTCACACAGAGATCTGGCATTATCAATAGTTTAAAATCTCTGTAATCAGTGCCTTTTACCGACAACATAACCGCGCAGAAACCTGTAATTTTTGAGGTATGAGTCTTATCAGCCATGGCGATTTTGCCCTGTGTGGGGACTATCGTTAGTGAAAGTCGTTTTACCAGGCTAGGATGAATAAAGCTTTCGGTGCTCCCGCAGTCAATCAAGCATTTAACCTTGTTCCTGTTTACCTCTATGTCCATCATCGATTTAGACAACGGATGCGGCCTGGATTGATCCACTGTGATCGAGGCCACCAGTGGGTCCTGGAGGTCTGTGTAGTCGGGGCAAGATGGTGGATTCCATGAGGGTGGACAAGATGGCGTCCAAGATGGCCGCTCCCACGGCGCGCACGCAGCGGTGGTGGAGTTGGAGGCGGGGTTCCCTCTGCAGACTTTGCTGAAATGTCCTTTCTTCCCGCATTTAAAACAGGTGGTGCCCTTCGCTGGGCACAGATGCCTGGAGTGTTTGTCCTGGCCGCAGAAGTAGCATTTCGGGCCCCGATGCATCGCGGCAGTAGTGGGGCTCTTGGGTGGGGGCTGGGGCTCCAATGGTGCTGGGCTGGCCTGAGACCTGGGAGGTGAAGATGACTTCCAAGATGGCGGCCCCCATGGCGCGCATGAGGCGGAGTGGGCCGCGTGGCCTGAGGAACAGGATTCAGAGTTCCTCTGGGCCATATCCAGCGATCGCGCTATACCCATAGCCTGTTTTAAGTCCAGTCCCTCCTTTTCAAACAGTTTCTGCCGAATGTAATTTGAACTGAGGCCCGCAATAAAGGAGTCTCGGATCAGCTCCTCTGTGTACACGGTGGCAGACACGGCCTTACAGTTACAGTCTCTGCCCAGTACTTTTAGGCTTAGCATAAAGTCCTCTAGTGGCTCACCATGCCGCTGCGTGCGAGTAGTCAGAAGATGCCTGGCGTACACCTCGTTTATTGGCCGCACGTAGTGGGCCTTCAGAATGGTGCAGGCATCCCCGTAGCTGGTGGCGTCTTGGATGAGAGGGGAGACCCGATGGCTCACCCAGTTTCACAGGATTCCCAGTTTCCCGTCTCCGGTGGCGGTTGCGGCTGCTATGGCGGTGGATGAGTTTGCAATGAAAAATTCGAAGCATTGGAACCAGTGTCCGAACTGTGTGGCTGCGTCTGAGGCATGGGGGTCCAGATCCAAGCACTCTGGTTTCAGGAGTCGATCCATCTTGGTGTTTTAGTGATTAAAATTGATGTGCCATCGATAACTCAAAGACAAGGGACTAGATTTTCAGTATAGACAGTTTTGGGGCGCTAACCTTAGCGCCCGCCCGAAGTTAGCGCCCGCCCCAAAGTAGCGCCCCGTTGCCGGAAATTCAGTGGCTTCGCCCTAAGAGGCTGGTGGAGCGCTAAAAGAGGCGTTCCACTACTATCTTTAGGCGCTAAGCCGGCGGTGCAGAGCGCAACGCCCGAGCTCGGGCGCAGCGCACGGCAGACACTCTGGTGCCAGTGAGCTCTTAAAGGGGAAGGGTGCATGTGTTCTTTTCAAAAGCAGAGTCTGGGGGGGGGAAGAAGACGAGGAGGAGGAGGAGGAGGAGGAGGAGGAGGAGGAGGTGGTGGTGGTGGTGGCCGGAAACATAAATACACCGTTCACAACAACAGACTGGATCCGTCCACACAACACATGCAGACTGCCATTTATAGTGCAGGAGGAGTGCCCTTTAATTTGCGCTCCCCAGGGTGTGTTGCGTTCCATTTTACAAATGCTCTGGACGCCAGCCGCACAATGGGGCGGTCCGACTGAAGTTTGGATTCGGGGCGGCCAATGGGCGTTGCACGAGGATGTGACGTCATTTTCTGCGCGCGCATCCGGGCGGCCGCTAAACTTTGCGCCGGCGCTAATGGGCAACTTAATTTGGGGCGGGGCGCAAACTGCGCTGCGCCCGGGCGCTACACGCATAGCGCCCGAAAATCACTTCTCTTAAGGCGCTAACTGCTGGCGCAAGCAACTGAAAATCTAGCCCAAGGAGTTTAAAGGATTCAACTAAAGGCTTTTAATCACTAAGAACATTGCAGGTCTTTACACATCGGGTTCGTCTGATAGAATGACTCATACAGCTCTTGAGACCTTTATATGACAAAAGACAGGGGCGTAGCCAATGCACACAATAGGAAAAAGGGGGCGGTACACACAATACAAAGCAGGTAAAACACAGTGGCTGATGAAGGCATATATTTCAACACAGAGGTAATGGGTGAGCGGGAATTGTTGTGGGTTGGGATATGGGCAGCAGCGTTTTGGATGAACTTAAATTTACAGAGGGTGGAAAATGGGAGGTCAGCCAGGAAAGCATTGGAATGGTCAAGTCTGGAGGTAACAAAAGCATGGATGAGGGTTTCAGAAACAGATAAGTGGAGACGGGTGATATTACGTAGGTAGAAGTAGGCGGTCTTTGTGATGGAGAAGGTATGGGGTCAGAAGCTCATCTCAAGGTCAAAAAAGATGGTGAGGTTGCGAACAGTGTGATTCAGTCTGAGACAGTGGCCGGGTTGGGGGGTGCAATTGGTGCCCAGGGAACGGAGTTTGTGGTGGGGACAATGGCTTTGGTTTTTGCAATATTTAATTGGAGGCTGTTATGTTCATTAATTACTAGACATTCTTATTATGAACACAGCTAGCTTTTGCTAGTTACTTTATTGAGCACATGTGGACTTGTACAGCATCTTGTAGAGGCTTCCATCTTGACTGCTGCTTTCTGGGTGGCCTAGTGCCTCATGGGTAATGTAGTCTTAATATATATACAGCTGGGTAGTGTAGTCTTATACATACAGCTCTACACAGCTCTACGGCTCCACCTAGTGTCCACTATAGAATGACATGTTATTGATCATTACATCCCCCTTTCTTTGAGGTTTAACAAAATCAATATCAATCAACTTTCAAGAAAACAATAAAGATAATATCAGTAACACTTTTGTTAGTGCTCTATAAACATAAACATTTTCAAAACAGTCAACACATTTTCAAAGCTTTACATTGTACTCAAAGATTAAGTCTATCAGGCTCTTTTACTTCACGTGTGGATCTTCTCAACACGAGTAAGTCTGATGTGTCTTCATGAGATTGTTCTGGCGGTGAATGACAAGATGCAGTTGCGGCATTATCATCAATCTGCTCTTGTATAGATCGAGGTCTCCTTGCGATCTTTGCTTGGAGAGGGTTTCAGTGTTTCCTTCACTCTCCATGCCATAACTCTCAATGTAGTCAATGCACTCTCGAAAAACTGCTGGCAGCTGGATCCCATCATACAGCATAGTCCTCTCAGCAGCCTCGGCTAATAGAACACCAAAGATTGGCCTGAGGGAAGAAGGAGTATCCACCGGAACTGCTTCCTGCTCTGGTGCAGGCTTCTTCTTTTTCTTTTTCTCTTTCCACTGCTTAACAACATCTGCTGCGGTTATATCTTTGGACTTTTTCTCCTTGTGTTTTTCCTCTTTGTGCTTTTCTTCCTTTGGCTTCTCTTTGACCTTAAAGTCTTTTTCTTTCTTCTTGGAGAAACTAGGCTTTTTGAAGACATGGATACCCTTTGGCCTTTTCATCCTTGATGGGCTCTCTGCTTCATCACCTGAGTCATCTGGTCTGCTTATGGCACAGTTTATACGGTAGACTCTCTTGACCAGTTCTAAGTCTTCACAAGCTTTGTCACCTAGTATCGAATCAAGTCTTTCAACCACAACAGAAAACATGAGATGATGCACTTTGTCTTTGACTGTCACTTTAAGTCTGCATACACCTGAGCTATCTATTTTCTGTCCATTATAGTCCTTCAGTAGTAATGACTTTTTCTGTATTTTGGGCTTTTCTTTCATATTTTTTATGTCACTCATACTGATTAAGTTTGCTTTTGCCCCAGTGTCCAGTTTCAATGTAACTAATGCTCCATTTATCTGCAGTGGGATCATCCATTTGTCCTCTTTTACTGCATTAACTTTATGTTCAGCATTGTCTATTTCTGAGGGCTGCACATTTTCTGTATCTTTTTTGATATCGTCACATGACACCATTCCTACAAAAAATGTCTCACTTAAATCAGTGTCCTCTATCACATTAACTCGTTGCCCTTTCGTCGTTTTTACTTTTGAAAAGCATTGTTTGGCAAAGTGATTCTTTCCATTACACTTTGTGCACATTTTTCCAAACACTGGGCATTGTCTTAACTGGTGTTTGTAACCATAGCGTTTACAATTAAAAATTTCATCCTCCAATTGCTTTTCATTTCTGTTCTGCCCACGTTTCTTCCCCTTGTAGGACACAGCACCGACAGCAGCATTATCACTCATTACATTCGCATCATTATTGATTTCACTGAAAGTCTTCGCATGATTTCGAGCTAGCTCGCTGGTTTGGCATATTTTCACCGCATTTTCCAAATTTAGTTTGGTTTCTCTCAACAGACGTTCCCTGACTTTTTTATCATGAATACCAAACACAATCTGGTCACGAATCATGGATGCTTTGAGCTCAGAGAAATTACATGTCTGTGCTTTCAGTTTCAGATCAGTTATAAAGCTATCAAAAGTCTCATTTTGCTGCTGTGTCTGAGAACGGAAGATGTATCTTTCATAGGTCTCATTCTTTTTGGGAGAGCAATGTGCATCAAATTTTTTTAGCACATCTTCTAATTTTTCTCTGTTCTCCACTGGATTAAATACAAATGTATTAAATACCTCTATCGCCTGTGGGCCTGCAACCGTAAGCAGCAACGCTATCTTCCTTGCGTCTGGCTTCGTACCGAATCCGATGGCTGCAATGTAGAGTTCGAATTGCTGTTTAAAAGTCTGCCAATTGTAGTCGATTTTTTCTGTGAGATTCAAACGCTCTGGTGGCTTCAAATTCTCCATGTCGCTTTTCACAATTTTCAGCAGATCTTCACCACCCTCGTACCATCTTATGTTCATTAATAACTAGACATTCTTATTATGAACACAGCTAGCTTTTGCTAGTTACTTTATTGAGCACATGTGGACTTGTACAGCATCTTGTAGAGGCTTCCATCTTGACTGCTGCCTTCTGGGTAGCCTAGTGCCTCATGGGTAATGTAGTCTTAATATATATACAGCTGGGTAGTGTAGTCTTATACATACAGCTCTACACAGCTCTACGGCTCCACCTAGTGTCCACTATAGAATGACATGTTATTGATCGTTACAGAGGCCACTTCTGCTGATCCGGTATTGGATGTCGGACAAGCAGCATGATTAATCAGAGGCAGTGGATGGATCGAAGGAGGTGTTGGAGAGGTGGAGCTGGGTATCATTAGCGTGCATGTGGAGGGGGCTAACGACAGATCTTTGAGGAACTCCAGAGGTAACCGTGCAGGAGCAGGAAGAGAAGGCATTGCAGGAGATTCTCTGGCTGTGAATGGATAGATAAGAGTGGAACCAGGCGATGGCAGTCCCACTCAGCTGAACAATGGAGAAGAGACGTTGGAGGAGAATGGTGTGGTCAACCGTGTCAAAGGCTGCAGACCGGTCGAGAAGGATGAGGGGAATATTGCTCCGTGGCCACAGTCACAGAGGATGTAATTTGTGACTTTGATTAGGGCAATTTCAGTACCGTGACAGGGGCAGAAATCTGATTGGAAGTTCAAACATGTAGTTGTGGGAAAGTTGGGCATGGATTTGGGAGATGACAACAAGTTCAAGGATTTTGGAGAGAAAAGGGAAGGGTGGAGATGGGGGACAGTAGTTTGCAAGGACAGAGGGGACAAGCATGGGTTTTTTTGAAGAGAGGGGTGATGATGGAAGATTTGAAGGGGAGGGGGCAGTACCTGAGGAAAGGGAACCATTTACAATATCAGCTAGCATGGTGGCCAGGAAGGGAAGTTAAGTCTTCAGCAGTTTTGTAGGATTCGCAAAATTAAACTTTATATTATAAAGGGTCGAATGGCAGAAGACGCCATGATTTTAAAGACTATTTTTAAAAGAGGCCCAGAAAAAGGGGCATTCAAAATGGCCGCCAGACCCCGTGATCAACTTATTGGGACACTTTAAAATGATTCCTGCAAATCCTCAGACAGCTTTGTGGATTCAGCCCAAAGTAAGTTCTGGAAGCCGTTTCTGAGAGAACGAAACCAGACACCCACATATACATATAGATTGGATACAGATCCAGCTGAGATCGGCCTGTAGATAAAGGCCATCTAAATGTTGACCCAGACAAAAGGGAACAGTTTCATATTCATGAGAAGAGCATCAAGGGCCCGTTAAGGACATCACCAGGACATTAAAAACAATGAAGGTCATTCCAGACCAGAGATGGGCCATTACCGGCCATCCAAGAACAGTTTAAAATATAATAACTACCCCGTTGTGCAACAAGCCCGCCAAAAGTTAAACAAAGACTAACCTGATTTGGCGCGAGATAAGGGCTTCTGGAAAAGAAGTATAATTGTGTGAACACACGGGTAGGGGTTATCTCTCTCTCTCTCTCGGTCGTCAGCTTGCCAGCTTGCAGGCCTGCCCAGCTTTTGAGCTGGGTGAAGAGGAGTCGCTTCGGGAGAAGATCAGCGGGACGCCTCTCTGTAAAGTCCGCGCCTCAATAATACACGGACTTCGGGTGAACAGTTTAACAGGTAATTTACTGAACAAGAGGCAGCTTGAAACTGAAACTACAGAAGCCTGCTAGGGCCTTTTATATAGGGGTGGTCACTGCCGGTACTGCAGTCTAAGACCAGTTATTCCCTTAAAGGTACATACACAACAATTCCTCCCCTTTTAGATAAACAGTACATAACATTCATTTAACAACTAAATAATAACTAATTACAATTACAATTTTCACAGTAATATATACATCAACTGAAATAGTCATTTATAAGTGCAGTGCTTCGATAACTTGCATAGTTCCGTAAGACAGTCAGCATTGCTCTCATCTTTGTGCTGGTTTCTTTTATGGAACTTGAATCTTTCTGCTATCAGCAGTGGTGTAGGGCTTAGATGTTCCTGTAAGATATGAACAATCTCCTCAAAACTTTTCTCCATTGGTTTAGCTGGGGTAATTAAATTCCGCAATAGGCCGTACGTACTCGCACCCATCAGATTTAATAATACCGACGCCCTCTTTCCATCAGCCACCTCATTTGCCTTGCAGTACACTTCAATTCTTTCCACATACGTGGTCCAGTCTTCTACCTCGTTGTCGAAAGCAGTGATACTGCCACTTTTCGGCATCTTGGGCGATTTAAAATGGCGCCTCCCACGCTTTTGCTTCTTCCCCAATGGAATAAAATGGCGCCTCCCGCGCTTTTGCTTCTTCCCCAACGGGATAAAATGGTGCCTCCCATGCTTTTGCTTCTTCCCCTTACTGCCACGCTGCTCCTAGCGTTCTACGGGGTAATGGCGGCGACCCGCAGCTTCGGCGCGTCTCGCTTTCCTTCCCCCCCATTTAGTTTCTCTCCGCTGTCCTGTTCGCGAGCACTGACCGCCCCCTGTGTGCTCTACCCTCTCTCTCGTTTTCTTTTCCCGGCGACGCTGCGCGGCCCGATTTGTAGAGCCGCTCGATCGAGCTTGAGCCCGCCGCAGTCCGGAAGGGTCAGCGCGCTACCTGCTACCAGCACGATTCGCTGGAACCACAGTCTCTCCCACAATTCTCCAAACACCGATGGATTCTTTTGGCGGTTGCCCTCGGTCGACGCCCGTTGCTCAGACTACGACCTTCCAGGACCTTCCTTTCAGGCGAGATCCCCGTGAGATGATGCCACACTGCAGGTGAGTTCGAACTTACTCATCACCACTGTAAAGTCCGCGCCTCAATAATACACGGACTTCGGGAGAACAGTTTAACAGGTAATTTACTGAACAAGAGGCAGCTTGAAACTGAAACTACAGAAGCCTGCTAGGGCCTTTTATACAGGGGTGGTCACTGCCGGTACTGCAGTCTAAGACCAGTTATTCCCTTAAAGGTACATACACAACACTCTCCATCGACGGAAAGGAAGGAGAAGAAGACCAAACCGCCATCAAGAAGACCGTTCGAGCTGATGTCCCGCCCTGGGGTCAAACATCGGGAGATCATCGACCAACCCCGGGCCGTTGACGAAAATGAGAGGCCATCGACCCGCTCCGGCTTGGGTGAAGAGACAAAATAAAATGACAGAACCAGCCGGTGTCCAGCCGTCCCCGACCCCCACCTCAGGAGAGGTGAGGCGCAGCTCTCGCTGGGGCTCCACGATCCACGTGGAGACGGGACGCCTGAAAGGACCAAACGCAGACTGGTTCAAAACCTTCCACTTCCTAGTTGGATTGGTGAGCATGTTTCTGGCCCTCCATAATCAGATCTAGATAGGTTTAAGGGGGTGGACATTTAAGGGTATAATTAACATGAGTTGTTATGCCTCGATGTACCGTGTGTTTCCCTATTTCATGATGATTTTTGTAGAGTATAATATGCCTGTATTTGCCTTAGTTAGTATTGTGTCATTATGATTTGTTTGTGTTTTTTTCCCTCCAATGTACTCTCTTGTTTGCTTGCATTTGATTTGTGTTTCCATTTGCAATAAAATTTCATTTCATTTCATCAAACTTGGTCTACAAGAGTTTTCTCTACATTGTAGTTCCTGCCCCAAAGTCCAGAGTATAGAATCTAAGGGGCGAGTGGGTCGAACCACTCAAGGTTTTACTGTGCAAGAGAGAGAGGCCTCTAGAGAGAGAAACCTCTGCGATCTAAAACCCCTTACAGTTTAGTGGAAATAGAGTTGAGAGAGCAGGATGTGAGTCTCATGGATAAGATGAGCTTGGAAAGGATATAAGGGGATAAAGGAGAGAAAATGGACAAAGATGCAAATTTAGGGTTAGGGGTTACCTCTGGAGTTCCCCAAAGATCCCATCGTTGGTTTGATGAGCAAGGGGAAGGGAGGGATGCGGCAGAGGCAGCTGAACAGACGGCCTCAATCACAGTGACAAAGAAGCTCACGAGCTCCTTGCACTTGTTGGGGAAGGCAGGGGATAGGGATTTAAGGGAGACAGTTGGTAGTGGAGAAAAGAACCCGGGGGGTTATTGTTGCATTGTAGGATGATCCTGGAGTAGTGAGCAGTTTTGGCAGAGGTGAGTAGAACCTGAAAGTGTTTGATGTGGTCCAGCCAAATCTGGCGGTGAATGGCTAAACCAGTTGTGCCCCAAATACATTCAAGTCTGCGCCCCTTGGACTTAAGAGAGTGGAGGTGGGGGCTGTACCAGGGAGAGAGTAAAGGTTTTAGATGAAGCTCATCACAAATATTGGTAATGTCGTAGTCAGTCTGACTCGCCAATATCCTCATCATTTTTGCCTTCTTCTGTTCACAGAAGAGAAAGTGATGAATTGTACTGGTTCTGTCATAAACAGTCATGAGCTCTATTCCAAAGATATGAATGACAAAGTCACTTCAATTTTCAGTTACAGTGTCCTATTAATGAGTTCAATCTAAAGCAAATTGCTGGAATTGACAAGTGGCTAGCAATTTAACAAAGTATGGATACGGCATTAGTAACACTAAATTACACGGTGTCAGAATGTTCAAGAGTTCATTTCCCCCAGAAAATACAAGTGTCTCTAACTCTGTTCATCGTATCTTATTGACAGGTTCATCAACTGATCTTTGTCCATATTAGATTTTTAATACTGAGAGACGGTTCTGCTTTTAAACATGCACAATTTTTTTCTATCAAACATCTACATTTTTTTGATCTGGAATGATGAATATTAAAAAGCAAAACTGAAAAACTAGCACAATTATAAATCTTTTCACTGTTGGAACCAACACATTTAAAATCATTCTAATTTGGAGCAAAAATTCTACCGCAACCCTCAAATGACTGTCAGATCATTGCAACTCTTAAACAGTGAAACTGTGAGCATTTGTTTTATTGCAACCCAAATTAACCATTGTAACTGCAGCTGCTTAAATGTTGCATTCAAAATTTAAAAACCTGCACTCAGCTGTTCAGAGCAACAATCCTTTGATGCTGTACAAGAAAACATTAAACAACTCTTTGCCTCCACCTAGAAAGTTGTTTGCATTTGTACAAGAGGAACTGATTACATTCAGTAATTCTACGCTTAATAAACATTTGAAAAGCTTTATATGTTTATTATTCTGATTATAAGGTTTTAAATTTCAAATAATTTATCAACACGCCAGTCTGCTGATACCATGGCCTAAAAATTCGGTTGCGTTGCCTCTCCCTTTAGAGGGCGCTAATGGGGTGCAAAGCAATTAGCGCCTGGGCGCGGCACCGCAAACGCCTCCCGCGAAATTCAGCGGGAGGTTAGAGGCAGCGGTATCCGTTAGCACACCGCGGTGCTGCGCCGGCCCCAATCGTCGGTAGCGCCCCCTGACTTACCGCCAGACGCTATGTTGACAGGGTCAGGGGGGTCTACCTGTAGCCAGGGCAACGCAAATTAAAGGGGAGATGACGGGTGGCCACCTGCCAGCACCTGCCCCCGTTGCCATCCCCAGCACTGAGCAGCCCCCCGCCCCCAACCCCGCAGAGTGCCGGCTGTGCTCCGTGAGCCCAGCACTTCTCTTGAGTGCCGGGCTCTTTTGCCGGCACTCCGATCCCTGGTGGCCCAGCTGGGCCCCGGGTTGCGATGCACTAGGCCCCTACCCTTTAATAAGGGGAGGAAGGCCTGCAGTACCGCGGCGCGATATTCACTCGCAGCGCCCCAAGAGGGAGGTGGCGCCGGGGCCAAAATTCACCGGTAGCACCCTGCCTCCCTCTTGGGGCGCTACCGGTGAATTTCGGCCCCGGCAAAGTTAGCGCCCCAAAAGGGGCACGACCCAATCTTTCCCCATGTCTTTCTTGGTAAGGAACAAACTAACATTTCAGGAAAATGACAAGTTATTTTTCCTTCAGATGTGAATGAAACTTGAATTCAAAATGTGGTATATCATTTCAAATATCTACTGCAACTTTCTCTACATTAAGATCACAGTGTGAACTGACTTATCGCCTTTGTTGATTATTGGCTTTAATCTAAGTGATTAAAACCCAAATATGTTTCTCTCCTTTTTCAGCCAATTTTCTCCTCTCCACTTCTAAAGTGTTGACTTACATAGAATTTACTGCACAGAAAGAGGCCATTCGGCCCAACTGGTCCATGCTGATTTATGCTCCGCACAAGCCTCCTCCCATCCCTCTTCATCTAACCCTATCAGCATAAACTTCTATTCCATCTCCTTCATGTGTTTATCTAGCTTCCCCTCAAACGTATCTACGCTATTCGCCTCAACTACTCCCTGTGGTGGAGAGTTCCACCTTCTCACCACTCTCTGGATAGGGACGTTCCTCCTGAATTCTTTAGTGGATTTATTGGTGGCTATCTTATAAATACGGCCCCTAGTTTTGGACTCGCCCGCTAGTGGAAGTATTTTCTCTACATTTATCCTATCAAATCTTTTCATAAGCTCAAAGACTTCTATCAGCCTTCCCTTTTCTAGAGAAAAGTGCCTCAGCCTGTTCATTCTTTCCTGATCGGTATAATCTCTCAGTTCTGGTATCATCCTTGTAAATCTTTTTTGCACCTTCACCAGTGCCTCTCTATCCTTTTTATAATATGGAGACTTCTTGCTGGGATATGGTACCTCATGTAAATAGTTATTTTTCCCAAATGTGCGCCTAGCCGGTGTTGACAGGCTACTTAATCAAAAGGGGCATTTGGGGAGGAGCCTGATCCCATCCTTACATAGAAACATAGAAGATAGGAGCTGGAGTAGGCCATTCGGCCCCTCGAGCCTGCGCTGCCATTTAATGAGATCATGGCTGATCATCCAAATTCAGTACCCTGTCCCTGCTTTCTCCCCATATCCCTTGATCCCTTTAGCCTTAAGAAATATATCTAACTCCTTCTTGAATATATTTAATGAATTGGCCTCAACTGCCTTCTGTGGTAGAGAATTCCACAGGTTCACCACTCTCTGGGTGAAGAAATTCCTCCTCATCTCAGTCCTTATCCTTAGACTGTGACCCCTGGTTCTGGACTCCCCCGCCATCGGGAACATCCTTCCTGCATCTAGTCTGTCTAGTCCTGTTAGAATTTTATAAGTTTCAATGAGATCCCCTCTCATTCTTCTAAACTCTAGCGAATATAAGCCTAATCGACCCAATCTCTCCTCATACATCATTCCTGTCATCCCAGGTATCAGTCTGGTGAATCTTCACTGCACTCTCTCCATGGCAAGAACATCCTTCCTCAGATAAGGTGACCAAAACTGCACACAATACTCAAGGTGTGGTCTCACCAAGGGCCTGTACAACTGCAACAAGACATCCTTGCTCCTGTACTCGAATCTTCTCGCTATGAAGGCCAACATACCATTTGCCTTCTTAACCGCCTGCTGCACCTGCATGCTTACCTTCAGCGACTGGTGCACAAGGACACCCAGGTCTCGTTGCACTTCCCCTTTTCCCAATCTATTGCCGTTCAGATAATAATCTGTCTTCCTGTTTTTGCCACCAAAGTGGATAACCTCGCATTTATCCACATTATACTGCATCTGCCATGCATTACAAGACATGCGTAGACTCACTTCTAGCAGCGATCACTGGATAGTCATCTGGAGGAGGAATTTCTCGCCAATTTGCCCCTCTCTAACCGGGGATACTAAGCTCAACTGCTACACTCCAAACAGTATCCTGAATGAGATCAGGTAACTCAGAAAGGAATCAAACCCGGAATCTTTAAGGTTTTATCATTCAGTGACTCATTGCCTTAACCAGCCAAAATAGTGGGAGAAAGTATGTTTAATAAGGAAGTATGGGAAAAAAAATCAGAACAGATGTTTACACTGCAGTTTTATTTCCTTGGACGAATTCAAGCTGGATTTCAATTGCAGGTAAACATTGTACAGCAAATCCTGAAAGTAAACACCCAAAAACTATCCTCACCAGAAAGTAAAATTTACTTCATTATACATCTGGTGTCAAGACAGTATCACCCACTGTCCAAAGTCAGATGGTTATTTGATTTTTTTAATTGTGAAAATTATTAAAAAGCCTTGGGTGAAATGGTTTTGAGGGAAAAAAGTAATTTTCCCATCACTCATTGAAAATAAGCTGTACAGCAGGAGATTGTTGGGAAGAATCAAATTTAATACTTTTGGTGATTTAAGAAATAGTGTTAAATCGCACCTCTGTCAATTATACTGAAGTAAATAAAAGAAGGCCATAAACTATGTTAAACCACCACCTGAGTTCTGCAATATAATTGTGGTGAGCCTGAATGTGCCTCCTGTTAATATTGCCTTTAATATATATGTAGAATTATTCATGCATCAGACCCAAGATAAATACAGGCAATAATGACTAGCAAGGAATAATTTACAAAGAAGCTATCTAATCAACTACATAGAATTACATCGAAATTACAACACGGAAACAGGTTGTTCAGCCCAACCAGTCCATGTGCCGATCCTTTTCCTGTATCCCTTTATTCCTTTTTCCTTCCGCCACTTAAAGAAAGAACTTTCATTTTTTTGCGCCATTCATGACCGAACATCCCAAAGTGCATCAGAGCCAATGAAGTGTAATCACTGTTGTAATGTAGGGAAACACTGCCCCAATTTACACACAGCGTGATCCCTGAAACAGCAAATGATTTGCTTGCCCAAAAAATCTGTTTTCTTTTAGTGGTTTTGGCTGAGGGCTAAATGCTGGCTAGGACAGTAGAAGAACTCTCCTTCTCATCTTCAGATAGTGCTATCGAATCTTGTACGCCCTCCCTCTCTGTTTAACATCTCATCTGAAAGACGGCACATCTGACAGTGGAGCACCTCTTTAGTACTGCACTGACATGTTGGCCTAGATTAATTGCTCAAGTCGTAGGAACAGGGCTTGAACCTAAGAGCACAGAGCCAAGGCTGACACCCAGCTAACCTATACATAATGGAGAGGTGTAATTGATGTCATAACTCACCAGAGCATTTCATGACTATCATCTGTCTAAAATTAGAAAGCAGTATACATACGTAAGAGCCTGATAGGATAGAGTAATAAACCAATACTGTTCCTATCATGACTTATAAAATATGCAGCAGATAATATTGGCACTGCACTGATGCAGTACACATGCTAAAGCAGCTGTGGCTTGGGCAACGTCAGAAACAACAACAACAACTTGTATTTCTATAGCACCTTTAACGTAGTAAAACGTCCCAAGGCGCTGCATAGATAGGTTAAGTGAGTGGGCAAAGATCTGGCAAATGGAGTATAATGTGGGAAAATGTGAAATTGTCCATTTTGGCAGGAAGAACAAAAAAGAAGCATATTATCTAAATGGTGAGAGATTGCAGAGCTCTGAGATGCAGAGGGATCTGGGTGTCCTAGTGTATGAATCGCAAAAGGTTACTATGCAGGTACAGCAAGTAATTAGGAAAGCCAGTAGAATGTTATCGTTTATTGCGAGAGGAATTGAATACAAAAATAGGGAGGTTATGCTTCAGTTATACAGGGCATTGGTGAGACAGTACTCCATCTAGAGTACTGTGTACAGTATTGGTCTCCTTATTTAAGGAAGGATGTAAATGTGTTGGAAGCAGTTCAGCAAAGGTTTATTAGACTAATACCTGGAATGGGCGGGTTGTCTTATGAGGAAAGGCTGGACAGGCTAGGCTTGTATCCACTGGAGTTTAGAAGAGTAAGAGGTGACTTGATTGAAACATATACTATGGGGGAAAAATTGGGTCATGTGCTAACTTCAACGGGGCAATACTTTTAGCGCCCCCAAAAAATTAGCGCCCCCATGGCTGAAATTCATTGGTAGCACCCCAAGAGGGAAGCGGGGTGCTACTAGAAGCACCCTGCCTCCCTCTTGGGGCGCTGCGAGTGAATCTCGCGGCGCTACATGCTGCAGTGCCACGCTCTGCAGCACGTCGCGCTGCGGTACTGCAGGCCGTCCTCTCCTTCTTAAAGGGAAGGGGCCTAGCGCAGTACGACCTGGGGCCCAGCTGGGCCACCAGGGATCGGAGTGTCGGCAAAAGAGCCCGGCACTCAAGAGAAGTGCCGGGCTCATGGAGCACAGCCAGCACTCCGCGGGGGGAAGGGGGGCTGCTCAGAAGGCCGGGGACGACAGAGAAGGCAGGTGCTGGCAGGCGGACAACAACAAAAATGGCCGCCCGACTACTTCCCTTTAATTTGTGCCGTCCCGGCCGCAGGTAGGCCCCCCTGACCCTGTTGGTCATAGCGTCCGGCGGTATGTCAGGGGGCGCTACCAAAGATCATGGCCGGGGCGCAAGCGGGGCGCTGCGTACGGCGATGTCGTCATCACCGGTGGTGCAGCCCCGCGGGGCGCTAATGGTTACCGCCGCCGCTAACCTCCCGCTGAATTTTGCGGGAGGTGTTGGCGGTGCCGCGCCCGGGCGCTAGTTGCTTTGTGCTCCATTAGCGCCCTCTTAGGGCGCTAACGGGAGGCGCAAAGCAACTGAATTTTTAGGCCATAAGATCCTGAGGGGTCTAGACAGGGTGGATGTGGAGAGGATGTTTCCTCTTGTGGGAGAATCTAGAACTAGGGGTCACTGTTTAAAAATAAGGGGTTGCACATTTAAGACAGAGATGAAGAGAAATTTTTTCTCACAGAGGGTCGTGAGTCTTTGGAACTCTCTTCCTCAGAGGGCGGTGGAAGCAGAGTCTTTGAATATTTTTAAGGCAGAGGTAGATAGATTCTTGATAAGCAAGGGGGTGAAAGGTTATTGGGGGTAGGTGGGAATGCGGAGTAATCAGATCAGCCATGATCTTTATTGCATCTTGACCGAACAGTAATGAATAGAGGAGACGGAATGTACCTTTCACTATTTACTGAGTAAATGGGTGGACATTACATCACATTGTCTGCATGGCAGAACCCGAAACTGAAAGTGAAAGACAAAGTAAAACCGAGCCCCCCAGCACCCCCTTCAGGTAACACCCAGGAACTGGGACAAACTTAATTGAAGTAAAACTCAAAACACAACACTCCTTTCCCCCAGATAAAACCCCTTAGTCCTCCAGGCGTCTGGGACGGAATCTAACCCAACTTGAGTGCCGCTGGACAGGCATAGTCGGGGTGCCACTGCTAGCCGCAGGAAAACCTTCCTCCGTGGTTGATGACTCCGTGACACCTTCTGTCGATGTGGCTTCCGTCGTTGTTGCAGGAAGCAGGCCGTCACTGCCTGGCAGAGGTGGCAGAGACAATGGCCTAGCCTGTGACGTCTCTGTTACTCTCACCGGAGTACGACCCCATAGCTGGTCTACGTGGCATCTGTGTAGCTGGCCATCAGGTGTACGGACACTGTACGACAGGGGACCCGTGGCCTGCTCCACCACGGCTGGCATCCATTTGTCTCCTCCTGCATAGCAACGGGCAAACACAGTCTCTGATGGCTTGAACTGCCTGGCGGTGCCCTGGTGCTTCTTAGCCAGCTCTTCTTGCTTTGTGTGCATCTCATCCCTGTAGTCCGGGTGTAGCCGGTCCAGTGCAGTCGCCAGCCGGCGACCCATCAGCATCTTGGCAGGACTCTTCCCCGTTGCTGAGTTTGGTGTGGTATGCTGTGATAACAGGAACCTGGCCAATCTGGTTTGCCAGTCCCCCACCGATATCCTCACCAGTGCCTCTTTTGTGGTACGCACCATCCTCTCTGCCTGCCCGTTAGAGGAGGGGTGATAGGGCGCTGTGGTCACGTGGCGGATCCAATTTCTGCCTGCAAAAGCCTTGAACTCCGCTGATGTGAAGGCTGCTCCATTGTCCGAAACCAGCACGTCGGGGACCCCATGTGTGGCAAACAGCAAACGCAATGCGTTGATCACTGCACTGGATGTCATGGAGCTCATGATAGCCACCTCCAGCCATTTCGAATGAGAATCCACCACTATCAAAAAGACCTTCCCCTGAAATGGCCCTGCAAAGTCAATGTGGAGTCTTGACCATTTACGAGTGGTCCACTCCCAGGGGTGAAGGGGAGCCTTGGATGGGCTATGGCGAGTCAGCTGACATGTCCCACAGCTCTTTACCACCTCCTCCACGTCTCGGTCCAACCCCGGCCACCAGATGTAACTTCTCGCCAACGCCTTCATGTGCACAATCCCAGGGTGTGAGTCATGCAGCATTTTCAGCACCTCCTCTCTTGCGGCGGCAGGAACCACCACACGGCTTCCCCAGAGCACGCAGTTCTTGTGTGCAGACATTTCATGGCGCCTCTGAACGAAGGGCTTGAAATGCTCCTCCTGGACCTCGGAGGGCCAGCCATGCAGCAGCCAGCATAGCACCCGTGATAAGACTGGATCTTTCTGTGTGAGGCTGCCAATCCGCTGGGCATGGAGTGGGGCCTCTGGAACCTCCTCCAGTAGCAGCACCTCCAGGGGTGGTGGCGTCTCAGCCATCGGCCGGTTCAAAGGCAAGCGACTCAGAGCATCAGCATTAGCCAGCATCTTCCCAGGCCTGTAGCAAAGTTCATAACTGTAGGCCCCCAACATCAGACTCCACCGAAGCATACGCGGTGATATGATCTGGGGCATGGGCTTGGAGTGATGCAGGAGCCCCAAGAATGGCTTGTGGTCTGTGTAGATGACGAACTGTCTCCCTAACAGGTACTGACTGAACTTCTTTACCCCAAATATGATGGCTAGGGCCTCCTTGTCAATCTGGGCGTAATTACGTTCTGTTGTTGAGAGTGTTCTTGAGGCAAAACTGATAGGCGCTTCCCGGCCATCTGGCTCTATGTGACCCAACAGAGATCCCAGCCCGTATGGTGAGGCATCACACACCAACACCAATGGCTTGTTTTCATCATAGTGTGCCAGAACCTTATCTGCTTGTAGCAGTTCCTTTGCCTGTCTGTAGGCTGTTTCATGAGCTGAGGTCCAGTTCCACACTGTTGCTTGGTCTAACAGCCTGTGCAGTGGCTCTAAGATTGTGGCTTTGCCCTTGAGAAAACAACTGTAGAAGTTTAACAGTCCGAGGAATGCCTGCAGTTCGGTCTTGTTCTTGGGGGTGGGAGCGCTCCTGATAGCCTCCACCTTCTCCGTAGTCGGATGCACACCGTCTTTGTCCACTCGGAATCCCAAGAACTCCACCCCATTGGCAGCGAACACACATTTCTCCTTCTGAAGGCGTAGTCCTACCTCAGCCAGCCGGCGTAGTACTTCCTGCAGCCGCTCATCATGGGCTTCCTGTGTCTTGCCTGTAATCAGTATGTCATCCAAGTAAGGCTGAACTCCCGGAACACCAGCCAACAGGGTGTCCATGAACCTCTGAAAGATTGCCACAGCCGTAGACACCCCAAACTGCAGCCTTGTGGCTCGGAAAAGTCCTCTGTGGGTGTTGATTGTCAACAGCTCGGCTGACTCTTCATCCAGGACCAGTTGCTGGTATGCTTGCTTGAGATCCAGCTTGGTGAACAGAGTGCCTCCAGCCAGTGTTGAAAACAGCTCTGTAACTGTTGGTAAGGGATACACATCTGGTAACAGAGCAGTATTAACCGTACATCTGTAATCTCCACAGATTTGCAGGCCCCCGTCCTTCTTTGCAATGGGCACGATAGGGGTGGCCCAACGGGAGTTCTTCACTGGCAAGAGAACCCCTTGGTTCACCAGCTTATCTAGGGCCTCATCCACCTTCTTGCGCAACGCAAAAGGAACTGGTCGCGCCTTGAAGAACTTAGGCGCTACCCCTGGGTCCACTTCGATTGAGACTGGCGGTCCCCGACAGGCCCCGAACTCACCAAAAACTTCTTCATAGTTCTCCAATATAGGCATTATGGGCTGTCGCTGTACCGTGTGTACTCCTGTCACTTCAATACTGAGGGGCTCAAACCAATCTCTGCCCAGCAGGCTTGTGCCCTGCCCCGCCACCACATAAAGTGGAAGTGTGTCCTTGACTGCCTGATACTTAACTTCCACATGAATCATACCCAGCACCTGGAGTTGAGCTTGGGACCACTGCCGTAGCACGCCACTGACCTGAGCCATCGCCGGGGGTTCACTTGGCAACAGCCTATTGTAAGTCTCTTCACTTATCAACGAACACGCTGAGCCTGAATCCACCTCCATGCAGAGTGGTGCCCCATTCATGATCACATTTGCCGTGTATCCCCACCGTCTGTGGGGTAGCTGCTCAGCTTCCATGGTCTACACTGTGTACTCATCGTTGTCCTCCAGTGTCAGGGTGTGTGTCTGCGATGCTTGTGTTGGCTCTGCTGCAGCAGCCTGAGCTTTTTTCATGCAGACACGAGCTATGTGTCCTCTTTTCTTACAGAAATGACATACCGCTGACACAAATTTGCATGTAGTGGAACCATGGAGAGCCCCACAGTGGAAACATTTTCTTCCTGTCTCTTTAGTTGCCTCCATGTCTCTCGCAGCAGCTGCGTGTGTGGTCTTGTGCACCTCCTCGGCGGCCTGAAATGGTGCTGCCTCTGTACGGCGCATACGTGTGTTCATCGATGCAGCCTCTGCTGCTAAAGCCTTCTCCTCGGCCAGTCGGAACGTCAGGGCCTTCTCCGCTAACAGCTGTCTCTGCAATGCCGAGTCCAGCACTCCACACACAATCCGATCATGGAGCATATTGTCTAACTGGTCACCAAAATTACAATGTAATGAGCGTTTCCTCAACTCAGCAATGTAACTTGAAATAGGTTGTCCAGGCTGTTGTTTACAATTGTGAAAATGGAAACGCTGCACAATCTCTGAGGGTTTTGGGTTAAAATATTTCTGCAGCTTCTCAATCAAATCAGCATAGTCCACCTCACTAGGTTTACGAAGAGCCACCAATGAACGCAGGACGGAGTAAGTACCAGCTCTGCATACACTTAGCAACACTGAGTGCTTCTTCTCTTCTTTGTCAATATTATTGGCCTCAAAGAAACACCCCAGTCTTTCTGCGTATTCCTCCCATGAACTGTCCTTATCCCCAGAGAACTCTTCAATACGTCCCAAGGTCGTCATAGTTTTAATGTGCACTGTCCCTTTAAGATCCACGGACTTTTTTACTTATTTATTTATTTATTTTTAATTCTTTTTCTCCTCCGGCCAGAGCTACGGTAGCTACACTCACGGTAGTTGCCTGGCCCGCACAATACTCTGTCCGCCATCTACGTCGCAGCTAGCCAACTATCAAAATGCCGTTGATGTTGCTAGCTGAGTGGCCCGCTCGTCGCAATTTCCAATATCACGGCTGTAGGTTCGCATGTCTATCTCCGTCCTTCTAGAGAGTTCAACAGCCGCCTCGTCGCCAGTATTGCATCTTGACCGAACAGTAATGAATAGAGGAGACAGAATGTACCTTTTACTATTTACTGAGTAAATGGGTGGACATTACAGCACATTGTCTGCATGGCAGAACCCGAAACTGAAAGTGAAAGACAAAGTAAAACCGAGCCCCCCAGCACCCCCTTCAGGTAACACCCGGGAACTGGGACAAACTTAATTGAAGCAAAACTCAAAACACAACAATCTTATTGAATGGCGGAGCAGGCTCGAGGGGCCAAATGGCCTACTCCTGCTCCTATTTCTTATGTTTGTATAGGAGTATTATAAGACAAAAAATTTGACACTAAGCCACATAAGTGGAAATTAAGGCAGGTGACCAAAAGCTTGGTCAAAGAGGTAGGTTTTAAGGAGCATCATAAAGGAGGAAAGAGAGGTAGCGATGCGGAGAGGTTTAGGCAGGGAATTCCAGAGCTTAGGGCCTCGGCAACAGAAGGCACGGCCACCAAAGGTTGAGCGATTATAATCAGGGATGCTCAAGAGGGCAACAGTTCCACATGCACAACAATGTTGCTTGTGTAAGAAAATCCCACAGTGAAATCAAAGCAGAAGTACTACATTTTTCAAAGAAAATTGTTTCTGAGGAAAATTACTTCCATTATCTCGACAATGCTGTGTTCTGTTCACTCAGCTCAAGGATCGCAGTTTTAAATAGGTGAACTGTCTTTACCAAGTGTTTGGTTTATATTGGCCTACTGTTAGCAACAATTGTAATCTACTACTTGCCTCTTGCAAATGTCAACCCATTCTTGCAGAAGTGTGAAGTTAATGTCCAAACTCAAGACAAAAGGATGCCTCCTGTCAAGGCTACACATTTCCAAAACTAATATCAATTAACAGTATGAAAGAGTGGGGTAAATTTTTGCCTTTGCTGCCTGGGTGTTAAGCATCATCTCTGCGGAGTGCAGAAAGGAAAATCAGGGCAGCAGATCACATACTCAAGATGGAGCCCACACCATTTCTCTTCCATTTGTCAGCAGGGTTAGTGATAACCATCAGGTTTAGAACTGAGAAAAAGGAAAGCTACAGGTCCAGCAGAAGTTAGATTAGATTGGGTAAGGGGAGTAGAGAAACTGTGATGGCCGATGATTTGGGCACAGATGCTCAGGAAAGATATATTGGAGGGGGTCCAGCACAGATTCACCAGTATGATACCAGGGTTTAAAGGATTAAATTATGAGGACAGGTTGCATAATCTTGGCTTATATTCCCTTGAATTCAAAAGGTTGAGGGTGAATCTAGAACAAGAGGTCATAATCTTAAAATAAAAGCTAGGTCATTTAGGAGTGAGATTAGGAAGCACTTTTTCACATGAAGGACAGTGAAAATCTGGAACTGTCCCCCAAAAGGCTGTGGTGCTGGGTCGATTCAAATCTTGAAGACCGAGATTGATAGGTTTTTGTTAGGTAAGGGTATCAAGGGATATGGAACCAAGGTTGAATGGCCTGCCCCTGTTCCTGTTTCTATGGCCTAGAAATTCAGTGAGGCCGTGCCCATTTTAATGGTGTAAAACGGGTGTAACAGAAGCCACTATGGCGGGCAGCATGCATGCACAGATTCTGTGCCAGTAGTACGCCACCCGCCGTATGGGTAAAGGCATCAAAAGAGGCGTCTACATGCAGCCCAACTAGCAGTCTGTAAAGGGACCTCTGCAGGCCACCACCAAAAAAAGTATGTTTTAAATGAGTACTTATCTGAACATGGAGCCAGGAGGTGCAGGACTGCACCTCCCGGCTTCACATTAAAACCACAAACCTCTGCAGGTCACCACTTTCACTCCTCCCGATCGCTGCCTCCCCCCCCCTCCCGATTGCTGCCTCCCTGCCTCTCCTGGTCACTGACTCCACCCCTCTCCCAATCGCTCCCCCCCTCCCTCCTGAAATGCTGTAGCCAGTGACGCAGTAACCCAAAATTCAAATTGTCTTCACTGGCAAGATGCCTGGGGATAGAAACATAGAAACATAGAAGATAGGAGCAGGAGTAGGCCATTCGGCCCCTCGAGCCTGCTCCGCCATTCAATGAGATCATGGCTGATCATCCAAACTCAGTACCCTGTCCCTGCCTTCTCCCCATATCCCTTGATCCCTTTAGCCTTAAGAAATATATCTAACTCCTTCTTGAATATATTTAATGAATTGGCCTCAAATGCCTTCTGTGGTAGAGAATTCCACAGGTTCACCACTCTCTGGGTGAAGAAATTCCTCCTCATCTCAGTCCTAAATGGCTTACCCCTTATCCTTAGACTGTGACCGCTGGTTCTGGACTCCCCCGCCATCGGGAACATCCTTCCTGCATCTAGTCTGTCTAGTCCTGTTAGGATTTTATAAGTTTCAATGATATCCCCTCTCATTCTTCTAAACTCAAGCGAATATAAGCCCAATCAACCCAATCTCTCCTCATACGTCATTCCTGCCATCCCAGGTATCAGTCTGGTGAATCTTCGCTGCACTCTCTCCATGGCAAGAACATCCCTTCCTCAGATAAGGCGACCAAAACTGCACACAATACTCAAGGTGTGGTCTCACCAAGGGCCTGTACAACTACAGCAAGACATCCTTGCTCCTGTACTCAAATCCTCTCGCTATGAAGGCCAACATACCATTTGCTTTCTTAACCGCCTGCTGCACCTGCATGCTTACCTTCAGCGACTGGTGCACAAGGGCACCCAGGTCTCGTTGCACTTCCCCTTTTCCCAATCTATTGCTGTTCAGATAATAATCTGTCTTCCTGTTTTTGCCACCGAAGAGGATAACCTCGCATTAATCCACATTATACTGTATTTGCCATGCATCTGCCCAATCACCCAACCTGCCCAAATCATACTGGAGTTTCTCTGCATCCTCCTCACAGCACACACGCCCACCCAGTCTGATATAAATGTGCCCCGAGGCCCAATATTGGGTGGGACTTGGGCCTACTCATTCTGGCACAGTTATCATTCCCTGTGCCCAGTTTGTGCCCGGTGTAAAGTCTGTGGTTTGTATTGTAAATAATACACAGACTCCAAGATTAACAAACAAAACAGGTCTTTACTATTCAGAGGTTCAGGCGATTCTGCCCTAGTTAACGTATCACAACCCTTATATACTGGTGTGGTCACTATCGGTATTACAGTATACATGAGCCAACAAATAGTGCCACACCTAAAGTAGTGCTCTTAAAGGCGAACGGTTACATTCTATAGTTCCCTTAAAGGTAAACGGGTACATACACTACAATCCTCCCTTTTTAGCTTTTTACTTACAGAATCCCGTTAAACATACAATCTTCAACTTTATATAAACAGTTTGCAGATATACTCTTGATGGAGTCAACTCATATAACAGTTTACAAACATACTCTCAGTGGAAACAGTTTACAGGTTCAGTCTCTGTGGGAACAGTTCATAAATTCAGTCTCTGGTATTAATTCGTCCCAGACAGCATCTTTTTGGTGTAGCCGGTTCACATGGTAAACGTGACTCCTCCATAGCCTTTTTAACAGCTTGTACTTTCGTCCTGTTGAACCAGCAGTGCGGACTTATACAACCCACTGGCTGTCTTGATAATGTCCCCGGATTTTTTTTACAAATTTAGCACCTTTCGTAGTGTTCGGACTGAGGTAGTAGAAGTAATAATATTTTAAACAGTTATTATCTTCGGCTTCTTCTTTTTCTTTTCTGCCTTTTTGAAACTCTCGAAGCTCCTTTCTCGGCGGCCAGCTGTAGCGCCACCAACTCTCTATGTTCCTTAGACCTTAAGTGCTTCATCCGCATTTCAGCACTTTGGGAGTTTTCATCACACTTTGGGCAGACCACCTCCTCGTAATATTCAGTGTCACTCAACAGGTCATGGTCACATTCGGGGTCATCCTGAGTTAGTCCATCGAGAGGCCCTTCTACTTCTTCCTTACCCAACTGGACGCTAGCCGACTGCTGTTCCTTCTCTATCTCTCTTTCTTTAAAAGACTTCCTCATGCGTTCATATTCATTCCACTCCTCCAGGGTTGTCTGCCATTCCTTCACTACTGACCTCAATACCTCCCCTTCCATCGAGGATTGAGTTATCAGGTGATTTAATCCTTCTATCGCAGCAGCTGTTTCCACATCCAGACATCTCTCCTGAAGAGACTTCTTCATGTGTTCAGCTTCCTCCAGCTTTTTCTGCTCCAAACCCCTCTCCTTTGACGATTTAAACTCATGTTCAGGGCCCATTCTTACGATCTCTGTGTTTCTTACAGTTCCCTTTTCTTCCACTGAAAAGATTCCCAGTTGAATCTGTTCTTCAAGTCGTTGGACCTCGGCCATTGCCGCTTCATATTTATTTTGTGTTTCCTTTAATAATTTAATGAGTTCTTGGACATCCTGTATTCCCTGTTCTGTTATGTCTTCCACCACTAATTTTTCCTCTACGGATTGAATCCCTAACGATGAGTCAGCCTTGGCCTGGAGCTCATCAAACATCTCCTGCAGTCTTTGTAATTCTTGCTCCTGTTCAGACTTTTGTTGTTCATATGCTTCCAGTAAAACTAGCTTTTCGGAGGTTGCCAAGTTAACCCCTTCCAGGATTGTAGTCTGAGCCTGTTCATACTGTTCTTTCAACTCGTTACACTCTGCTTGCAACAAGTCGTAGAGATGAACTGGAATACCATCCTGACTTCCTGAAGATTCCTCTTCCTTTGGATCGTTCTGTGCATATTCTAGTTCCTGAACAGCCTCAGGGAGATGTGATTGGTACTTGGCCACGATGGCTCTATGGTCGCTCTCTGCTTGAGCTAGCTGTCTCTGTTGTCTTTCCAGGGTCTCCCATTCGGTGTCCCAGAACTTTTTCATCTTTTCCATCTCTTGTACGAGACGGGCACTCAACTGTTCTAATTGTCGTTGTACTTTGACATAAGTTTGGGACCGAGCTCGGTGTTCTTCCGTCGTGGATGAATCCTTAGCTTGAGCAGGCTCAGAATTCTCTGTCAACCTGGGGTTCTGCTCTACAGCTTGATTTTGCTTGGTAACATGGGCCTGCCTGCCTGTCTTCGTTTCCTTTCCCCTCATCAGCAATTCCCTTTTTGCCTTGTCTTCCATGTTTACATTGGTCGTCACGTCATCCATTTCAGAATCTGAGCTGATAGCTTGCACCGAGTCCTCCTTCCCTATGGCTTTTAGGTAGTGCCATTCTATGTTTATTTTCTGCATCCACTCCCGCCCTAGGAGTGGTGGTCCTCCCTCAGGTAATACGTACAGATTCATTCGTGGGTGTTCTTTGCCCCTATCTCTCACTTTGACTCGTATTTTTCCCATGGGGTATACATTATGCCCCGTGTACGTCTGTAATACGAATTTAGTATTTCTTAAGGGTATGTGAGAGAATAGCCGGTGGTAGTCCTTTTGGTTGATGACTGATACAGCTGATCCCGTGTCCAGCTCCATTCGTACTTGGACTCCAGCTATTTTTAGTGTGACCCAGATCATCTGTAGATCAGTTACTTTACCCACATTGTGGATTCTCAGACTATCCAGCTCCTGGCTGTTTGGGTCTGAGTCTGAATTTTGTTCGTCTGAACTCTTTTCAGCCACCTGATGCACCTTGTTGTACTTTTCTTGTGGTGGTGGCTTCCTTTGCTTGTTGGTCTTCTTTTCGGACCTGCATACCTTTGCGATGTGACCCAGTTTGCCACATTTCCTGCACTCTTGGTTCTTAAACCAGCACTGATTCTGGTCGTGCGTTATCTTTCCACAACGGTAGCATTTGGAAGTGCTTGCAGTAATTTGGTCCACCCCGAGTGCCGCCGCCTTTAGCTGCATTTCCGCCGTTCCTTTCGCTGCAGCTTCGTGCGATGAAGCTATGAGGACAGCCCTGTCCAGTGTGAGGTCGTTTTCTTCCAGAAGTCGCTTCTGCGTTCCTTCTTTGGCCAAGCCGCATACGAACTTGTCCCGCAGCGCCTCTGTCAAATTCCCTCCAAACTGGCAGTATTTCGCTAGCTTACGCAGTTCGACTAAGTATTCCGCATTGCTTTCATCTTTCCTCTGGGTTCTTGCGTAAAATTTAAATCGTTCAGCCAGCATCAACGGTGTGGGGTTCAAGTGATCCTTCAGCACTGCTACGATCTCTTCGAAGGTCTGGTCCACTGGTTTAACTGGTGCTATTAGATGTTTCAAGAGCCCGTATGTTTTTGCTCCCATCGAATTTAACAAAGTTATTGCCTTGTCGTCATCCTCAATTTTGTTGGCTTTGCAATATATTTCTATGCGTTCCACATACGTGGCCCAGTCCTCTATCTCAACATCAAAATCATTAATATTTCCTCGCTTAGGCATCTTCTTCTCTTCTCGAGAACAACACAAGTATTTCTTTACTTATTATTGTTTTTCTAAGATGGCGGTTTCCCGCTTCTGTCTTCTTCCCCGGCAGTTTTCCCGCGAAAAATGGCGGCTTTCCCGCGCTTCTCGGCTCTCCCCGCCCACTTTAATGGCGGTTTTCCCCGCGCTCTTCTGTTCTCCCCGCCCACGGCAATGGCGGTTTCCCGCTTCTTCCCCTGGCGGGAGGGGTACACTTTCCCCCGCGGGCGACGGCCGCTGGCTACCGGTCCCCAGCCTGTGCGTCGGCTTCAGCGCTCTCCGCTGGCTTTCAGACCCCCAGCCCGCGCGTCGGCTTCAGCGCTCTCCGCTGGTTTTCAGATCCCCAGCCCGCGCGTCAGCTTCAGCGCTCTCCGCTGGCTTTCAGATCCCCAGCCCACGCGTCAGCTTCAGCGCTCTCCTTCCCACGGCAGGCAACCGGCTCCAGGTACCCCCGATGACGGCGGACAGTTACAGCCTCTGAACTGGCTCTCGGCCAATTCCCGATTTCTCGGCTCTGTCTCACCCGGCCTGCTCCCGGTCTCAGCGCCTCTGGACCCGACTTTGTCTGGCTCCTTTCCCCCTCGACCGTGGTCGAGTGTACCGCCCTTATCCTCTGGTTTTACTCCTTCCTTATTTTCTTTTACTGTTCCCTTACTCACAGTCCGTGGCAGCCTTGCCTCTCTTGTCGATCGGCTCGCTCCTCACTGTGGCAGAAGGGACCGTCAGTGCCTATTGCAGATGGAAGTTTTCAATGCCAAAATCTTCCTCTTTGCTATCGCTGCAGCCTTGAGTTTTCACCCAGCAGAACGACGAGGGCGGGTGCCTCACTTCGACGCTCCTTAGTTGCTTAGGAACTACTGTTGCCGCAGGGTACGATCGGCCTCGTCGCCATTGTAAAGTCTGTGGTTTGTATTGTAAATAATACACAGACTCCAAGATTAACAAACAAAACAGGTCTTTACTATTCAGAGGTTCAGGCGATTCTGCCCTAGTTAACGTATCACAACCCTTATATACTGGTGTGGTCACTATCGGTATTACAGTATACATGAGCCAACAAATAGTGCCACACCTAAAGTAGTGCTCTTAAAGGCGAACGGTTACATTCTATAGTTCCCTTAAAGGTAAACAGGTACATACACTACACCCGGCATGCCAATTTTGAGGCCTATGTTTCTAGGTAACCCTCGAGTGAAAAAGGCTCCAGCTTCATAACTGTAACCCATCATTCCTGGTAACACCCGAGATAATCACAATTAATTAAATAAAAGTCTGCACATAATATTGGAGAGCAGCTGTTTATTGTTAACCGGCTTTATGTAGCAAAAGTCAAGAAATCTTTAAAACGTTAATGTAATGTAATTCTTGTCAAATATATCTGTAGCAGTACTTAGTGTCTTTAAACAGAATCTTTTGGTAAAACATTTTAAATGTTGAACTTTTATTCAGAATTCCCTTCAAACATGAATAATGACACAGCTCTTCCACAACTTGCTACCTATTTACATGAACAATCATTGTTATGAGTATATAGCACAAACAAATAAAGAGGTAGCCCATTCTTCTTTGTCTTCGTCCTTGCATGCCCAGTCTTCATCTTTCCTCTCCACATCTTCCTCCTGAGGTGGCTCCAAGTTGTGGAGAATGCAGCAGACCAGGACAATTCTGGAGGTCCTCTCGAAGCTGTACTGAAGAACCCTTCCAGACCGGTCCTATGAGAGCTCTGGTTGCGGCGTGGCTTTGATCGTAGCCCTCTTCAGCATCTGTGCTGAGGGAAAAAAAGGGGGAATTCAGGACTGTACACAGGACAAAGGCATTATGATAACTGCCAGGAAACTGGGAACAGACCTGCATGATATCCCTGCCTGTGGTTACATACCAGCTGTGCATTCATAGAGTGGAAGCCAATACCTGTTCATGAATACTCTTTGGTTTTCATGCAGAGCATGTGTGCAGTCAATTATTCCCTGGACTTCTGGAAAGTCAGCAATTTGGGTGAATTCCAGAGCTCAGTCCTGTTGCTTAGCAGCCTCCAAAGGGAAGGTAATGTAATTGTTCCTCTTGTTGAAGATTGCATCTGTTACCTGCCTCATTCAGCGGTGCACTGCAAATTGACTGATATTACTAATGTCACCTGCTGCAGCCTGGAATGACCCTGAGCCATAGAAATTGAGGGCCAGTTATCTTAAGAGCCACAGGTAGTGCTGTGCATGCCCTGTAGCTGGGCGCCAGTTGTTGCTACATCAGGTGACATAGCTCAGTCACAGCTTCCCTGGTGAAGGGGAGGCACCGGAGACACTGCTCCTTATTCAAGTCGATAGGAAATCCCGTTGCGGTAGACCAGCATGGTGTAAGGCTTCCTGCGTCCTGCCCTCTTTCACCCTCTCGTGCCAGCAGCTACAAACCTCCACTGTTTTGTTTGTTGCTGTTCCTCCTCCTCCTGCAGCCCCAAAGGTAGGCCCAGCAAAGCACCCATTTCATCACAATAAACAGCTGAAGTGCACAGACAAAGTGCTAAAGTTGCAAAAGTCACTGTCCAGAACTTTCACAAAAATATCTCAGCCAGGGAAGCCAAAATCACCACTCAGCCCACGAGCAGCCTAAACAACGAATCAGAGGCTTACCTTAGTGTGACTGAGAATCACTTTAAATATCGCTTATGCAGCCAGCCTGTCACTGGGCAGGTCTAGGAACCTGTGAATTCAGCACTTCCACATTCATGTGGAACATAAACAGTGGCAGAGACCTGTTGGGCCGAATGGCCTGTTTTTGTGCTATAAATTCAAAGTAACATTCCAATTTCGCAAAAGAGTTCTTCAACAGGCATAAGACCCTTATTTACATATTTCAATTGACTCAATGCTCCAAAACATTGCCCTGACCAATATGGCAACCACCGAAACTCCATGGAACATCATGCATGGGATACCACCACCTGAAATTCACCCCGCTACACTCATTTTGCACCCCAAAATCAGGCGCAATGCAACCCAATTTCTCCCCCACTATATAGATTGCATAAATACATAATAAGTGAATGATTATAAAATTATACTATATAACTACCCAACAGATGAATAAATCCAATATTATAAATGCAAACCATCTGGAAGAGAATGGGAAAAGTATGGAGCAGAGATGGGTTTAGGAATGGGAAGCAGAGAAGAGGTAGTGCTGCTGGAGGAGGAAGGTCATTTGCTGAAGTTGGAAGAGAATGGGAAGCCTGGAGCTTGATAGCAGGGAAGCTGAGATACTTGGAGTTGTCAGAAAATAGCAAGAGGCTGGGGGAAGCCAGAACGATGGCATAAGGCTCCCGAGGAGATACATGATGCAGAGAGGACTGGGAGAAACAAGCAGCAGTAGAATAAATAGTAGTTCAGAAACAAGAGGGATAAGACAAGGGAGAAATGCAAGGCAGACTAAGATGGGTTTAGAGTGCATGTGCGTAAATGCACAGAGCGTGGTAAATAAGGTTGGTGAGCTGCAGGATCAAGTAGCCACATGGGATTATGATATAGTGGCAATAACAGAGACCTGTCTCAAACAAGGGGAGGAATGGACTCTTAATATTCCAGGCTACAATGTATTCAGGAAAGATAGGGAAGGAAATAAATGAGAGGGAGTGGCAGTATTGATCAAATATACTTTTACAGCACTAGAAAGGGATGTACTTGAAGGTTCAAAGACCAGAATCTATTTAGTTAGAATTAAGGAAGCAGGAACTGAGTGAAATCAGTAATTGTAGGGAAATGGTGTTAGGGAAATTGATGAGATTGAAAGCCGATAAATCCCCAGGGCCTGATAATCTACATCCTAGGGTACTTAAGGAAGTGGTCCTAGAAATAGTAGATGCATTGCTGGTCATCTTCCAAAATTCTATAGATTCTGGAACAGTTCCCATGGATTGGAGGGTAGCTAATGTAACCCCACTATTTAAAAAAGGTGGTTGAGAGAAAACGACAATTATAGAGCGGTTAGCCTGACATCGGTAGTAGGGAAAATGCTAGAGTCTATTATAAATGATGTAATAGCAGAGCACTTGGAAAACAGTGACAGGATCGGACAAAGTCAACATGGATTTACAAAAGGTAAATCATGCTTGACAAATCTACTGGAATTTTTTGAGGATGTAACTGGTAGAATTGATAAGGGAGAACCAGTGGATGTGGTGTATTTGGACTTTCGACAAGTTCCCGCATAAGAGATTAGAAACATAGAAACATAGAAGATAGGAGCAGGAGTAGGCCATTCGGCCCCTCGAGCCTGCTCCGCTATTCCATGCGATCATGGCTGATCATCCAAATTCAGTACCCTGTCCCTGCCTTCTCTCCATATCCCTTGATCCCGTCAGCCTTAAGAAATATATCTAACTCCTTCTTGAATATATTTAATGAATTGGCCTCTACTGCCTTCTGTGGTAGAGAATTCCACAGGTTCACCACTCTCTGGGTGAAGAAATTCCTCTTCATCTCAGTCCTAAATGGCTTAACCCTTATCCTTAGACTGTGACCCCTGGTTCTGGACTCCCCGGCCATCGGGAATATCCTTCCTGCATCCAGTCTATCTAGTCCTGTTAGTATTTTAGAAGTTTCAATGAGTTCCCCTCTCATTCTTCTAAACTCCAGTGAGTATAAGCCCAATCGACCCAATCTCTCCTCATACGTCATTCCTGCCATCCCAGGTATCAGCCTGGTGAATCTTCGCTGAAATCCCTCCATGGCAAGAACATCCTTCCTCAGATAAGGCGACCAAAACTGCACATAATACTCCAGGTGTGGTCGCACCAAGGCCCTGTACAACTGCATCAAGACACCCTTGTTCCTGTACTCGAACCCTCTCGCTACGAAGGCCAACATACCATTTGCCTTCTTAACCGCCTGCTGCACCTGCATGCTTACCTTCAGCGAATGGTGCACTTCCCCTTCTCCCAATCTATTGCCATTCAGATAATAATCTGCCTTCCTGTTTTTGACACCAAATTGGATAACCTCGCATTTATCCACATTATATTGAATCTGCCATGCTTCTGCCCAATCACCCAACCTGTCCAAATCATACTGGAGTTTCTTGGCATCCTCCTTACAGCACACACTCCCACGCAGCTTTGTGTCGCTTGCAAACTTGGAGATATTACATCCAATTCCCTCGTCTAGATCATTAATATATATTGTGAATAGCTGGGGTCCCAGGACCGATCCCTGCGGTACCCCACTAGTCACTGCCCGCCACTCGGAAAAAGACCCGTTTATTCCAACTCTTTGCTTTCTGTCTGCCAACCAGTTCTCTATCCAAGTCAATACCTTGCCCCCAATCCCATGTGCCTTAACTTTACACGCTAATCTCTTATGCGGGACCTTATCGAAAGCCTTCTGAAAGTCCAAATACACCACATCCACTGGTTCTCCCTTATCAATTTTACCAGTTACATCCTCAAAAAATTCCAGTAGATTAGTCAAGCACGATTTACCTTTTGTAAATCCATGTTGACTTTGTCCGATCCTGTCACTGTTTTCCAAGTGCTCTGCTATTACATCTTTTATAATGGACTCTAGCATTTTCCCCACTACCGATGTCAGGCTTACCGGTCTATAATTAGCATGCAACGTTAAAGCACATGGGATTGGGGGTAAGGTACTGTCTTGGATAGAGAACTGGTTGGCAGACAGGAAGCAAAGAGTTAGAATAAACGGGTCTTTTTCCGAGTGTCAGACAGTGACTAGTGGGCTACCGCAGGGATTGGTGCTAGGACCCCAGCTGTTCACAATATATATTAATGATTTAGATGAGGGAACTAGATGTAATATCTCAAAGTTTGCAGACAACACAAAGCTGGGTGGGCGAGTGTGCTGTGAGGAGGATGCAGAGAAACTCCAGCACGATTTGGACAGGTTGGGTGAGTGGGCAAATGCATGGCAGATGCAGTATAATGTGGATAAATGTGAGGTTATCAACTTTGGTAGCAAAAACAGGAAGGCAGATTATTATCTGAATGGCAATAGATTTGGAAAAGGGGAGGTGCAACGAGACCTGAGTGTCCTTGTGCACCAGTCACTGAAGGTAAGCATGCAGGTGCAGCAGGCGGTTAAGAAGGCAAATGGTATGTTGGCCTTCATAGCGAGAGGATTCGAGTACAGGAGCAGGGATTTCTTGCTGCAGTTGTACAGGGCCTTGGTGAGACCACACCTTGAGTATTGTGTGCAGTTTTGGTCGCCTTATCTGAAGAAGGGTGATCTTGCCATGGAGGGAGTGCAGCAAAGATTCACCAGACTGATACCTGGGATGGCAGGGATGACGTATGAAGAGAGATTGGGTCGATTAGGCTTATATTCGCTAGAGTTTAGAAGAATGAGAGGGGATCTCATTGAAACTTTAAAAATACTAACAGGACTAGACAGACTAGATGCAGGAAGGATGTTCCCAATGGCGGGTGAGTCCAGAACCAGGGGTCACAGTCTAAGGATAAGGGGTAAGCCATTTAGGACTGAGATGAGGAGGAATTTCTTCACCCAGAGAGTGGTGAACCTGTGGAATTCTCTACCACAGAAGGCTGTTGAGGCCAAATCATTAAATATATTCAAGAAGGAGTTAGATATAGTTCTTAAGGCTAAAGGGATCAAGGGATATGGGGAGAAAGCAGCGACAGGGTACTGAATTTGGATGATCAGCCATGATCTCATTGAATGGCGGAGCAGGCTTGAAGGGCCAAATGGCCTACTCCTGCTCCTATCTTCTATGTTTCTATGTTACGCCGCTGGGTGTATACTGGGTGTATACTAGTATACGCTCACTCAGAGGTCAAACTCCAAACCATCGTCAACACCTTCACCAAAGCGTACGAGAGCATGGGCCTTACACTAAACATCCGTAAGACAAAGGTCCTCTACCAGCCTGCCCCCGCCACATAGTACTGCCCCCCCGATTATCCAAATCCACGACAAGGCCTTGGACAACGTGGACCACTTTCCATACCTCAGGAGCCTACTGTCAACAAGGGCAGACTTCGACGACGAAGTCCAACACCGCCTTCATTGTGCCAGTGCAGCCTTCGGTCACCTGAGGAAGAGTGTGTTTGAAGACCAGGACCTCAAAACCGGCACCAAGCTCATGGTCTACAGAGTAGCAGTGATACCTGCCCTGCTGAATGCCTCAGAGACATGGACCATGTACAGCAGGCACCTCAAAGCACTGGAGAGGTACCACCGACACTGCCTCCGCAAGCTCCTGCAAATCCATTGGCAGGATAGGCACACCAACGTCAGTGTTCTTGCTCAGGCCAACATCCCCAGCATCGAAGCTTTGACCACGCTTGATCAGCTCCGATGGATGGGTCACATCGTCCGCATGCCCGATACGAGACTCACAAAACAAGTGCTCTACTCGGAGCTCCGACATGGTAAGAGAGCCCCAGGTGGGCAGAGGAAACGCTTCAAGGACACCCTCAAAGCCTCCTTGAGAAAGTGCAACATCCCCACCGACACCTGGGAATCCCTGGCCCAAGACTGCACAAAGTGGAGGAGAAGCATCCAGGAAGGTGCCGAATGCCTCGAGTCTCTTCGCCAGGAGCAAGCGGAAGCCAAGCGCAAGCAACGCAAGGAGCGCACGTCAACCCAAGCACCCTACCCACCCGCCCCTTCAACCACCATCTGCCCCACCTGTGACAGAGACTGTAGGTCCAGCATTGGACTCATCAGTCGCCTGAGAACTCATTTGTAATGTGGAAGCAAGTCATCCTCGTTTTCGAGTGACTGCCTAAGAAGAAGATTTATAGTGTATTCCCTTGCCGTGTTAGCCCTCCCCAAATGCATTACCTCACACTTCTCCAGATTGTATTCCATTTGCCACTGTTCTGCCCACCTGACCAGCCCATTGATATCTTCTTGCAGTCTGCAACTTTCATCTTCATTATCAACCACACGGCCAATTTTTGTATCATCTGCAAACTTCTTAATCATACTTCCTACATTCAAGTCCAAATTATTGATATATACCACAAAAAGCAAAGGACCCAGTACTGAGCCTCACAGAACCCCACTGGAAACAGCCTTCCAGCCACAAAAACACCCTTCAACCATTACCCTTTGTTTCCTGCCTCTGAGCCAATTTTGAATCCAACTTGCCACTTTGCCTTGGATCTCATGGGCTTTTACTTTCGTGACTAGTCTGCCATGCGGGACCTTATCAAAAGCCTGGCTAAAATCCATATAGACTACATCAAACGCACTACCCTCATCGACCCTCCTTGTTAACTCCTCAAAAAATTCAATCAATTTAGTCAGACACAACCTTCCCTTGACAAGTCCATGCTGACTGTCCTTGATTAATCCGTGTCTTTCTAAATGAAGATTTATCTTGTCCCTCAGAATTTTTTCCAATAATTTTCCCACCACCTATCCCTTTCTCCCTTTTTAAACAACGATACAATGTTAGCAGTCCTCCAGTCCTCTGGCACCACACCTGTAGCCAGAGAGGATTGGAAAATGATGGTCAGAGCCTCTGCTATTTCCTCTATTACTCCTCTTAACAGCTTGGGATACATTTCATCCGGGCCTGGGGATTTATCCACTTTCAAAGATGCTAAACCCCTTAATACTTCCTCTTTCACTATTTTTAATTCATCTAATATTTCACACTCCTTCTCCCTGATTGCAATGTCTGCATCGTCCCTCTCTTTTGTGAAAACAGACTCAAAGTATGCAATGTCCATCAGGCTTTGCAAGGACATGTGTTGGAGCAAATTAAATGTGAAATGGTTGAATCTGTGATTTTTCCTGAAAGTGGAATTTTTTTGCTGATGTTCTAAACTTTATTTTTATGAGTATATATTGAGCGATGAGAAGCTGTCATGATGGCTCTAATGTGACTGGGAAGAAATGATAGAGTGGGGAGGGGGGGGAGGAATGGGAGAAAATTTTCCTGCAATATGATTGGTGAGATAATGAAAGCAGATAAAAACTTATCCAATGAGGAAGAAGAAAACCGCCGCAGGTTCACAACAGTCACGACAGACACAAGGGTCTTGAAATTCTACTATAAGATACTGACATGCTTAACACACGCATCTGCTGTTACTCTCTCCAATATTTCAGTAGTGGTGATTACCTGTTTACAATAAATGGGTTCACCACTAAAATAGCAGAATACGAAATGAACACTATTATTCCAAGGTGTACTTTCAGGGCCAAAGTATGTTGATAGACATAAACCTTTGTCTATTGCACTTTGTAATAAGTTGGACTGTAAATCTGAGCTAATCCAAAATCACTGTGTGAGAACAGGCCAAACCAAAATTCACTTCTGGGACTCAGTCGTATAGCTCAGGTGTGCTTGGCTGTTCTTTAAAAAAAAAGAGATGGAACTTGTGGATGTTTTGAATTCATGTGAGAAGGAGATAAGGAACTTCCTAACTATAATAGTATTACTGTAGGCCTGCCAGAATGCCGACATGGGGGATTGTGTTACAACTCGACACCGTTACTCCTGCTACAATCGAATCCTGATAAATGCATTTGTTTGCCAGGAAATGTTCTGCTTGGATCAGGATTTCTATTGACTGCAGATTTTCTACAAAAACACCAGCACAATCTGCCCACTTAATCATTGATTCAGCAATTCAATGTGTTGAAACCAAGAGAAAACCTTTAACAAAATTTATTATTTTACCTAAAAAAAGGTCGTACTTCTAAAATGTCCTGCTGTCTCCAGGTGCAACTTCACAGCAGATGGGGTAGGCTGCACCCAGTTATCACGAAAATCTAGATAACTGAAGAATATTTCATGTTTAAATCAGAAATTTTGTTTTTCAGTGTTATGCTTAGCTAAACCAGAGTCAATCGGAAATTAGTTCGTACAATTGTACAAAATGGACATTCTATGAATTTTGATATGCTGAGGATTGTTAACTAGAATTAAGGGCATCATAGAGCATTTATCATAGAATTACACAGAATTTGCAGCACAGAAACAGGCCATTCGGTCCAACAGGTCCATGCCAATATTTATGGTCCGCACGAGCCTCCTCCCACCTTACTTCATCTCAACCTATCAACATATCTATTAAGACCATACCAGAGATGTTTGGCACATTAAAGTGCATCGGCTCAGGTGTGATTTTTCCTCTAACGTGTCACTGCCAATCCACTAAAAATGTCAGTGGCAAACTGCTTACAATTGTTAGGAGCAAAGCCCCCATGTTTGACCAATGTCAAATACCAAAAGGGGGTGATTTTCATTCAGAAGTCAGGAAGGAGGCGGGACTACAACTTTCGGGGTTGTAATTCCGCCTCCATCGAGATGCAGCCAATCCACGCGATTTTAACTTGATTGACCTTGTTGAGCCCGCCCAGTGGGCTCAGCAGGCCAATTAAGGGCCACCTGGCAACAGGTGACATCACAGACTGAAATTTCATCTGTCAAGATGTTTTGACAGATGAAATATCCGTGTTTCACAGCTGTTTGAAGCTGTCAAACACTGACAGTCTTACTTATAACCTGAGTCCTTCTACACAGGCTCAGTTAGAAATCTCACCGGCACAGAAAGCTGCAGGCTGTCACTTTTGACAGATCGCAGCCATTCTGCTTTCTGTGCCGGTTAGATGATGGACTCCCGAAACCTAGAGGAAGGAAGGCTGAAAAGGTAAGTATAGGTAATTTAAACTTCTTTACACACTTTAGACACACCAAACACACTTACCTTTGCACTCATGCACCCATCACTCACCTGAACACCGACATCTCGACCCCTCCAAGTCCTTCAACCCGATGGCCCGACTCCTCTAACTTGGCGTGGTTTGGAGCCATCAGGAATCCCACACATCAAGCTTTAAAATAGGGATTAGGCTAAAAACTGCCTGTTAACTACCTGTTAACAGGCAGTTAATTGGCCCTAATCCCTTCCCGCCTCGGGTAGGCGGGTTCCAGTGCGGGCGGGTACCCACCTCCTTTGAAACTTACATGGAGGCAAGTTGGGGGCGAGATGGTGTCGGGACCCCCGAATTCGGGACTTTAACCCCCCGCACGCCTCCAATCCCGACTCCACGGGTCAATGAAAATCGACCCCCAAGTCTCCATTTTTGAAAGATTGGAATTGTCAGAGTGCAGTCTCAGATGAATCAACATAACCATAGTCTGGACAAGGGTTGAGTCTCAAAACAGGACGGGAAATGAAGTAATGAGTCCTGATCTGGGCAGTTCAGCTATGCAGCCTCATCTCTTTTAAAAAACAAAAGTTACATTCTAGCTTTGTAATCAAAATGCTGCCAGAGTGCCTAATTGATTACTGTAGTACCTTTAATAGCTGTATTTTTGTCATCATGAGATTTTGGGTGCATTTACACTGCTAGTTTAGCATTGGTACAAAGGAGTTTCAGTTTTGTAGTGGTGCTGTGCTGACCATGTAAATCTGGACTCGAGGCCAGACCTGACTCTAAGGAAGCAGAGTGAAACCCTTTGCAGAGGGTAGTCTCAGCGTGCTTCAGATGGAGTGTAAATCCAGTGCGATGTCAAACCTTTGTAAGCCTACCTGACCTTAATTTTAATGTTTAGAGAGCAGAGATTTTTGGGCCACAGCTCTGCCTGTGCATGTATCTCGACATGCACAGAACCCCATCCTGAACTTGACAATTAAAGTTCAAACAGGAGCCAAGCAATGTAAACAGGGTTTTCCCTTGCTGGAACCCAAACAGCAGCTACCAGTCTCAGACTGTTAGCTACAATGTAAGTGCACACTTCGCTGATCTCCAATGATGCAGCATGATTTTCCACCCCCTGCCAGAACAAAATAACATGTTAGTGTTTCCATCTATACTGTACGATTATCATGATCATGGGTATTTAAGAATCTCATTTCAGAAGGATAGAGTCCTATGGAGAGCATTATAGGTACAGTACTATATCGCAGCCACCAGAAAGAAGGGAAGTCATGCAGGTCAAATGGATGAAAGGTTTTCATTTACAGAAAACCAGAGTGGTAGTTTAGTCATTTTCACACTGACATATGGATGAGCTACGTGCTGATTGCATAGCTGTCAGTGACTGCATGCTGGTTCATATTTTAGTCACAGTCTATTGCTGTGCCATCAAGGAACACGTTCAGTACAATGTGCAATGTTGCTTCACCTTATTGTACCAGATTGTAAATGAGCATACATTCCTCTCCAAAACAACTGTTTAGTTGTGACCACGGAATTGCTAAACGTGTTCAAGGTCCAGAATGGAGGGGTAAGTCTCGATCACTGCTGAATCCACCACATCTCATGGAAGGATAGGACTGCTACTGTGCTTCATCTCAAACAGCTTCAGTGCATGGCACACTTGCGACTAGGTAACCAACTAGTGCTGTCAACTGCACTTATATTTTTCCATAATCTTTTTACTTTTAGTCATCGAGGACTTGAGCTGAACGCTCTGGGAGTAAATGAAAGAACAAGACATAAAACACAAAGAAAAGAAGTGTGGGGAAACTAGTAGGTAGCACTGTAAGAAAGGCCATAAAAGCAGCAGTATAGTAGTCACTGAGCAGGCAAGACAGTTGTCCTTTGTTCCACAAAAATGATCAATTTGCAATGAGAGAGATAAATCTGTACTTCATTTGTATACAATAAGTGATGATTTTAGTGGTTAAGTCTGGATTTGCCTTATTTAAGTTTTACAAACCCAAATATCAGAAACAAGGCATTTTCACTCGTTGCACTTAATTTTGTTTATTTTTTCAGCTGCTTCACAGATTTAGAGCAATCTAAGTCACGAAGCATAGACAGAGGTCACTGCAAGATGTTGGTAATTTACAGCTTATGTAAAATATTGCACACCACACGATGCGCTGTTTCTCCAGTCCCTCCCAAACGTACAACTTTGTTTCATTTAACCCTAATGTACAGATAATTTCCTATTTACATTCGCTGGATGAACAGATAGAAAACATTTCATCATATTTAGAATATATACAGGTTGGTAACCAGTCTCACCAGGAATAACTTAAGAAATGGCTGAATTTCAGTTTGTTGCTATTTTAATCAACCACTGTAAAAATAAAATGGAACAGTACCGTTTATGTTGCATACTGGAGTGTCTCTGCTTGCTCCCCGTCAGTCTTCTTCCTTTTATCCTGAGGGCACCATTTCATTCTGGGGTACAGTTTTGTAAGTGCTGGCACCACACTTGTTCCTCTCACAAATGGGCGTTCTTCAAGCATGAATGTTGATGCTGAGCGTTGACAAGGCTGATCTTAGGGAACATCACAGCCAATCCCAATCAAATGGCTGCCTAACACTTTCCAGCCTTGGTGTCGGCCTTGACCCAACAGTTGTAACTCTTGCCTCCGAGTCAGAAGGTTGTGGGTTCAAGCGTTACTCCAGACACCTGAGCACATAAACAGTATGGAGGGAGTGCTGCACTGTCGGAGGTGCCATCTTTTGGATGTGATGTTAAACTGAGGCCCTGTCTGCCCTCTCAGATGTAGAAGATCTAATGGCACTTTTCGAAGAAGAGAGGGCCAAGTTTCTCTGATGTCCTAATCAATGCTTATCCCTCAACCAACATCACCAACAAACAGATTATCCATTCATTAATCTCACTGCTGTCTGTGGGACCTTGCTGTGCACTAATTTCCTGCTGCGTTTCCCTACATCATACTTCAAAAGTACTTAATTTGCTGTGAAGTGCTTTGGGAGGTTTGTGAAAGGTGCTACATAAATGCAAGTTTTTTCTTTCCTTCCAGCAGGGGTCAGGCGTGTAAACTTGGTTAATTTTTCCTTCCCTACATCAGGGGCAGTAAGGCCAATAAAGGCACCCTGCCACTACTCTCTCAACTAACTCAGCTCAGACCAGCAATTGAACCTGGAATCATCCAGGTCTCTGGTGCAATATCAGAGCAGGTGGTTCATTTACCCAATGAGCCTTCAGGACAGCTTAATATCTCAGTGAGATAACTGCCGCGCTTAACAAGATATATACAGTCACACCACATTAATCAGAATAGGATTTATTTATCTCAAAGCTATGGAGATAGAAACTGTGGAATAAACATATGTTATTTCCATAGCTCATCAATCATGTGTTATGAGCAATCTTCCTCACTCACAGAATGAACTTGGTGTTTCCACTGTTGCTCTATATATTACTAATATTTGTCCTGATCAAAGTGCATGTTTAGCTTTGACCTCAGTTTCTGACTACTAACAGAAGAATGATGAAAAAATATACAAAGTCTTTTTAAATCAGTCATGGTAATCCAGCTGACAGCCATGCCACAGATCTCCAATGACAAAATAAACATTAATGCATACAATGTCGGATCACAAACAGGACAGGCTCCACATTTATAAGCCCCACAAATCTGGGTATAAAACCCGTCTATGTTCTCCCCAACTCTCCGAAACAGGTCTTCTGCAGCCAACGGTGGAAGTGGTGGAGTTGCTGCTGGGCTTTCACTAATGCACATCTTCAGGAGGCATTCAACAAACCATCTGAAGACTTTCGCATCTCCTCCCCTAGACTGACTGAAATTAGGAGCATAGCGGAACTGAGGGTAAACTGAAGCAATGTTCCTCCATTCCATACATTGCACTGCTCCTCTTTAGCAACCTTGGGGCTTTGATTTTATGTATCACTAAACAAAAACACACTACAGTTTGTTAATTCACTAAGCTGACAGCTTTATTCCTGTAATCCTTTTACTTTTCCATTTCTGACAAAACAAATTTGATGAAGGTGATGCGATTGTAACTTTGTGCTTGAGTTCGTGCACCACAAACTCCTGGCCATGTCTGCCCTATCTGTCTTAATTCATTTACATGAAAATAAAGGTAAGAAAATAATCAGAAGAAAAGAAAGTTGCATTTTCTCCATCTGTCCCAAGTCTCTTCTTCTGTGTTGCTAGGCCAAATGATGTCATTACCAGGCCATGTGTCTGACTGCCAGCTGTAAACTCTCGCAGCTGTGGCTAAATCCAATGGCATTTCCTTGTGAATCAGCTTCAGCTGGGCTGTTAACTTGGGTAAAACCGCAAACCAGAATAGCAACCTCCACACCCTTGATAGACACTGCTTCTGGGGCCACAACAGCACTTTACATATGTGCCATTGATACTGCAGTTCTAGCTGTATATATATATTCAGCAAATATAGACATGGCCCCGTGCAATGTACTTTATAGAAACAATAATGACACCTGAATGCCAGAAGAGCTTCCTATGATGAGTTCCAATAATCACCAAGGCGCAGCGATAAATAATAAGGACCCAGAAATTCGGGTCGGAGGCTTCCCGCGGGTGTAAGCCCCCGACCTGCACTTACCTTGCGCGCCAGCCGTTGAGCTGTGGGCCCGCGTGGGATTCCGATCCTGGGCCTCCTCCAACTGCCGGCGTGCAGTGCTTGCGTATCCCAGGGGCGCAGTTAGTTCGAAGCATCCCCTGGGATCACGTGGGCCATGGGGAGCCAATGGTAGCAGGGAAATGCCCATTCATAAAATTGACAAATGTAAGAAGTCACACAACACCAGGTTATAGTCCAACAGTTTTATTTGAAATCACAATCACAAGCGCTGCTCCTTCGTCAGGTGAAGTGGAGAGATGCCTCTCTCCACTTGTTCTCTCTACACAGATGCGGCCGGACCTGCTGTGATTTCCAGCAAAGAAAATGTTTTTTGTCTATTTTTTGTTTTTCATACAGACCCCAGCATCTGCAACATTTTACCCCTTGTGACCCCACCTCATTGTTCTTTGATGTAATGTTTTCCTGACTGACCTGTTTGGACACCATTCACACCTTTGATTGCTGTGAGTATCTCTCTGCCGAGGTGTGATAAATGGCAGTTAGAAAGATTACCTGTAATCATCTGGCATTATTCTCTGACTATATAATCTGTGTCTATAGGCATCTCTCCACTTCACCTGACAAAGGAGCAGCGCTCCGAAAGCTTGTGATTTCAAATAAAACTGTTGGACTATAACCTGGTGTTGTGTGACTTCTTACATTTGTCCACCCCAGTCCAACACCGGCATCTCCACACCATAAAATTGACAGGAAGAGCTGTCAAAACCATAAATACTATAAGCCCCAAAACATCACTAAAACTTCAAAAAAAAAATTTTAAAACATCACATTTTTAAAATAACTATAAATTATATAAAATAACTATTTTAAACAATGTTTTAAATTTTTGAAAACTTAATTACATTTTCTAATGGGGCTAAAAATAAACTTACCTTTCTTTAAAGTATTTAAAAATAATAAACCTATGGAAAAAATGTTTTAATTTTAATTAATTCACCACTTACCTTGTTAAAAGCAGGCCTTGCACCTGCTTTTTATATGTGTAACTCCTGGAGACTTACCCTCCCGGAAAAACCTGGGAAAAAAATGTAAGTTCCATGCGCACGCGCTGCCTCTCCGGCGCTCGCGTTCCACCTCTGAACCCCTTCTTTCAAGGGAACGGAAGTTCCGTTTTCCCACGCATGCACAGTGCATGCACGAAACCGACACTTCCATTGGTCCTATGGGTGAGTACCCCATGCGTACTCACCCGTGGAGACCCGAATTTCTGGGCCCGAGCTGTATCCTTAAAAATCTATATCACAACTGTGACAAAGCAGCATTTATTGCCCATCCCCAGTTGCACTGAGGGCATTAAGAGACAACCACATAGTATAGAATTAGAGTAATTTGTAGGTTAGACCAGGTAGGGATTGTAATTTTGGGTATGTGAATAAAATTGCTATAAAACCAATTTAGATTTAAAGAACATCAACTTGCATTAATATAGCACCTTTAATGTAGAAAAATATCCCAAGGTAGTTCACAGAGATGTATTAAAAAAAAATAGACACCAACCCAAAGAAAGAGGTATTAGGAGGAGTGCCCAAAGCTTGGTGAAAGAGTGGGTTTAGGGAGGGAATTCCAAAGCATGGGGCCTAGGTGGCCAAAAGAACAGCCTCCAATAATGCAATGAAGGAAGGGATTACACAAGAGCTGGGGAGGGGGGTAAGGTTGTAGGCGGGAGAAGGTTACAGAGATGGGGAAGAGTGAGGCCATTAAGCGATTTAAATATGAGAATTAGAAATTTAAATTTCAGGTGTTGGGGCACCAGGAGTGAGTGTAAGTCAGCGATGAAAGGGGTGGTGGACGAGTGGGATTAATTCTCCAGAAATATTTAGTAGCTCACAATTAACTTCTGATTAGCACCAACAACATTTTGTAACCTATGTGCTCGGAGATGGGTTATATGCTACACAGAGCTGTGTAAAGTAGGTTTCAAGGTAAGCTCAGGGTGGTACTAAAATGGTAAAATAAAGCAGCTAGCAGCTTATCTATTCATATCTGGCCTCATATTAATTAATCCATCTTTGAGATAATTGGAGAAGTGTACAAGAGGGTGTGTATGAGGATTATGATATCCAATTTATATAATAAGGGAGCATTATTATTCAACCCGCTTCAGATTACGCTATTGTATATCTAGGTATCAGGCCATGAAAGTAATACCCTGATCATGAGGAATACAGATGAGACCTGCACAGGTAAGACTAGTGGCATTAAACCTAAAGAATATCTAAGACCCAAAATTTGTAACGTAAACCATTCCATTTGTTTTAATCTATTGTATTTATTAGATTGTACAAAGGTTATGTTATGTTGCCTCCTCTTTTACCGATGTACACCATTTCTATTTTATGTTTTACAGAAGGGTGAATTAGTAGAAGTTCAGTCTTCTAATAAGTACTAGACGTGATTTTTTTGCTCCTTGTTTCACTACAACCACATGTTGCTATTGCGGTCACTAAGCCCCTCAAGAGCCCCTAATGTACCAGGTGCTGCCCACTGTTGAGTTGGACCGCAACAAAACGACTACCTGAAAGCAGATGTGCTCTGCTCAGAAAAATGCTACATCTGCCGAGGCCGCCTTTGTTGCAAAGCTTCATGGTAACAGATGGGCCCTGTTTGGGTGAGAGTTCCAGTGAGCTTTTTGGGGACAAGCATGTCTGAAGCCTCAGTAACTGGGGATATGCAAATGACAGCAGCAGACGTTGTTCCACCTCGGTTACGGGAGGAAAGCAAATGACATTTTCAGAGGGTAGATATTGGTATGTGTTTCTCCTGTTCCAAAAGTCTGAAACAGACGCCACAGTGTCAAATTTTGCAACGCGACATCCCACGCAGGAACACTGCCGGAGGATATTGGTTGGGGTGCTCGTTAAGCATCCCTGGCATCTGTCGGAAACAAACGCAGATATCATTTAAATATGTTAATAAGGGTCCTGCGCCTGAATCAGGAGCTTTTTGAGAAATTGGTGTCCAGGGATGCATGAGATGTCACTTCGTAAACCCGCTCAGCAAATCATGGCAGGAAGAGTCGGGGAAGCAGCACTTCACAAGGACTATTTAAAGGGATCCTCACCTCCATTAAGATAGGGCTGTATTGGCTAGTGTTGGGCTGTGACATGTGTTTAGAGATTAAGGGCTGGATTTTGTCAATGGGGTGCTTTTGGAGGCGGGACTCCCACTTGTTGGGTTTTAGTCCCGCCTCCATCAACTTCTGGCCAACCAACGCTATTTTCCCTTGATTGACCTTGTTAAGCCCGTCCAGTGGGCTTAGCAGGCCAATTAAGGGAAAGCTGGTTACAGAGAACGTCAACGTATGACGTTTCATCTGTCAAAAATTTTTGAAGATGAATTGTCATTGTTTGACAGCTCTGTGAAGCTGCCAAACACTGACATTCTCTGTAGTTTGATGAGTTCTTGAATTCAAGACCTCACCAAACCTCCTTCTTTTGCAGAAATTAGATGGTTGTTGCATTGGAGAATGCAAATGTCATCTGCCATCTCTACCGCGGAGGTGCGAGACTCTCCGCATACCCACCGACTAAAGCCTGCAGGAAGAAACAAAGGTAAGTACACTTTTTCTAACACTTTCCACTTACCTCAGTTACTCACCTCTCCACTCTTGCACCCATCACACACCTCCACAGCACACTTTTGGACCCCTCCGACCCCCGCAGACACACTACTCGCCTCGGTGACCCTAGCGGGTTTCGGAGCCTTCGGGAAGCCCGCACTTGTGTGGGCAAAATGGGGATAATCCTGGCTGTAATCCCTTCCCGCCTCCAAGGAGATGGGACCCGGCGCAGGATGGCTACCCACCTCCTGGCAAGATGGCATGGGGGCGGGTTGGGCACCCGCCCCCAGATTCTGCCATTTTCCCAGCAGTCCCGCCTCCAAACCCGCCTCCCCAGGGCTGGCAAAATCCAGCCCTAAATTTTCAAAGGTTCTGCACTCTTTCCCAGAATTTGATTTTTCAGAATTGGGGAACATGGGGTTGCTACCGGGCCTATCCTTGAGGCTGCTAAATCAGGAGGAAGAACAGCAGCATGGAAGGCAGCAAAGACTTGCAGAGGGCGACAGAGAGAAGGCTGCAGGAGGCCTTACTGCATGCAGGTCTTTAGAAAAAGAACATCTGACAGAGGAGCAGTATGTAAGTGCTTCAGTAGGGAGGAACCGGAGGATGCAGAGGAAGATAAGGGCCCAGTATTTCCCAATACTTTGGAACATTTATATAAATACAATACAGTATACAAAATTGTTGGAAGGCCATGCTTAGTCCACTCATCAAGGAACTTATGAGCAAAAACTGTGGGATAAATGTGGTATTCCACAATTTCAAATGGATTATTCTCTGTTTCTCTGTCGATCCTAGACTAAGAAAATAAATGGAGAGACTCCGCCACCATGTGTAGGAAATGCCAGAACAGGTCATCTCAACGGACATTCAATCTTTTAATAGACCTACAAAGAACCATTTTTGCAGATGGAAAATAGAAAATGCGTACAATTTAAATAATCTATTGGTCATAGAAACACAGAAACATAGGAGCAGGAGTAGGCCATTCGGCCCTTCGAGCCTGCTCCGCCATTCAATATGATCATGGCTGATCCTCTATCTCAATACCATACTCGCACTCAGTCCCCAATAATTCCCGCTCTCTCCCTAACTGCCCTATTAAAGTTTCTGAGTATTTTTAGAATGCTTATATTAACTAAAGAGTTTAATTACAATTTTTAAAAAATCTGTGTGTTTTGTATGGAAAATACAAAATAGGGAACTTTGGAATACGCGGTTTATTGCACTCATGAATTACATAGAATTTACAGCACAGAAACAGGCCATTCACCCCAGCAGGTCTTTGCCGGTGTTTATGCTCCACACGAGCCTCCTCCCACCTTACTTCATCTCACCTTATCACCCTATCCTTCTCTTCCTTTCTCCCTCATGTACTTATCCAGCTTCCCCTTAAATGTATTTATGCTATTCGCCTCAACCACTCCATTGGTAACAAGTTCCACATTCTCACCACTCTCTGTGAGTAAAGAGGTTTCTCACGAATTCCGTATTGGATTTCTTAGTATCTTATAGTTATGGCCCATAGTTGGACTCCCCACATTACAATATTAAATATTCAGACAAAAACAGTCATTCCGCATTCAAAGAGTTAATACGGAAAAGACAGCTGTCATCTTCAGAAACAGATTAAAATCATACTGAAGTATTTACGATAAACTTTAAAAATGTGCCATGGATCTTATTTCCTGAGCCCTGGTATAGATTAAAGATGTTTACATGTACATTCAGTATGTCATAGTTCACAAATAAATTCAAGTAAAAAAAAACTCTCTGCTACATACAAGATTTGTGCTTTGAACTTTCCCTGTTTTTATATTGCAATGTGTATATTGAAAGCTATATTTCAAACCAATTTTCCCCTTGATGAATGTTGTTGCTTGTGTATAGGAACATCCAGCCTGCTCCACCTGCTCAGTGTACGGCCTAAAGATTAACTACAGAAACAAAAAATTCTACAGTCAATTTACATCACAAGCTGAAACATATTTTAACATTGATGAATACGGGAAGTGTGTGATAGCATCTCCATCTGGCTAGTTTGTCTGTTACATACACTAAATGTTCCAATTTTCTTTTTAGGAGTTTCCCCAAAAAGATCTTCCATTAGCACCACTTAAATTGACATATATTTCTTTAAAAGACATCAGCATGGGGTATATTAATTTCATATTAAAGACATTCAACATGGTTGGTACACAGATCATACAAAATTACATGGAGCTGTAGGACACTAGTTCAGGTAAATTATTCCCAAATAAGAGGTTTCACAAAAAAAGGGCAAAAAAATAAATAATAATGCTGACGATAAATAAACAAATAAACAAAAAAGGATTTATTGTTTAAAAAATAAGATGAAATACTGCACTGCACAACTTTTAGGGACCTCAAATAGAATCATCGAATGATACAGCGCAGAGGAAGGCCAGAGGAAGGCCATTCAGCCCATCGTGCCTGTGCCAGCTCTTTGAAAGAGCGATTCAATTAGTCCCGCTCCCCTGCCTTTTTCCACATAGCCCTGCGCTGGCCCTCTTGTGCTGGGTCCCACTTCTCTGAGTTCCAAAATATTGTATAATTTACTACAGTAGAACTGAAAAACACTGAACAAATGTTTAAAATAGTTGGCATGAAAGGATCAGCTGTCAAAGGAGCTACAGATGCAAAACATTTGTAAATGATTACAGTTCAAAAATAGTCAAGGACAATAAACAAAGGAACAGACTGAATACTATTTGAAACTTGTTGAAATGGACAGACGTTTAAAGCACACATTTCCTCTTCAATTATTATCGTGGGAGATAAAACAGGCTGAAAACCATCCATGTTTGTTTTAACTTTTAACGAGGGGATGCACAGTAAAGCTTGCAATAGCCCAAAACTCCCACATACTTTAGTTTCATAAAAGACTACGCACCTTGCTTGGTTTCAAAGGCTCCCTCTAAGAAATCAAAGTGGTAAAATGGTAAAAAGACAAAACAATAAAGAATGTATTATTATAAGTTATATTTTTGCTGAGAACCAAAGCCACTTTTTTAATAGGAGTGCTTATGACAAATGTGCTCCCAACCGCAATACAATCAAAACCTTTAAAGAATAATAATTTTAGGAAAAGACTAAATCAGCTCCAAACAGCTTCTCTGGGCTGGATTTTGTCATTGGGGGCGAGTCAGGTGGTCGGCGGGTCCCGCTCCCGCCTCCGATGTCAGGTGGGATAATTTAGCGATTTTGCCCTAATTGGGCAATTGATTCCCAGCACATGTGCACCCCTGGCCCATTAAGTCTTTTGGCCCTGAAACTCGCCTCTGATGACATCATTTATGCAGCTGCATTTAGGGGCTGCAAGCAGCCTTGGTTCAATTTCTGCCTCAGAACTTTTATTTGCGATTCTTCTAGCGGTTTTGTGCTCCTGATATGTCTACTTCAAGGTCCAAGGCCGCACCCCAGTTTGATGAGGGCTCCCTCCATGCCCTGCTGGAGGGAGCAAGAGCTCACAAGGAAGTGCTGTTTCCTTCCTCTGGGAGGAAAAAACCTCCCCAGCAGACCAAAGCTGTGTGGCTGCAAGTGGCACAGGAGATCAGTTCAAGATCAATGTGCTGCAGAACCTGGCTGCAGTGCCGAAAGAGGTTTCATGACCTTCTCCGCACAGGAAAGGTGAGTATGACATCACCATTACCCTCAATCTGCTCCTCATCGCCTCTCATCACCAGCACTCTGCATTGTCAAACTCCTCCTCCACATCCCACTTTATCCTTACATCCCTTGCACCCTTAACCTTTTCCTCTCTCTCTATGTACACATTAACTTAAGTACAGGTAGCCTACATTTCGTTGTACTGCACTTGTGCACTAACAATGACAATAAAAGTTGATTTGATTTGATTTGATCCGCACTTCCGAAAACCTCTAAAAACCGAAAGTTTTTTCGTGGAGCGTAAGTCGTGCGCACGACTGACCCAAGTGGTGCCAAACATGACAGGAGTGGTCCGGGAGCTCTGCCTTTCCCTGTGAGCAGGGCAGAGGGTCACAGAGTTCCCTCCTGGGTAGGAGATTGCAGGCCGAGCCGGGCAGTGTGAAGGAGGTACCGGGAGAGTGAACCCAACAATACAGCGGCCCGTCCGATAGCTGCAGCGGCCCGTTTGATAGTCTTTTCTTCCCCCCCACCCCGACCTGATTTGCGGGCCAGCTTAGTGTATCCGGCTTTCCCACAACTGGCGGCGGCAGTTGAGCCCCAGACCCCCGCTAAGTCAAGGAATTCAGATACGGAGCAGGGGGAGCCGGCAACCTCGATCTAACGGTAGAAATCAGCAGCCGTTTTGTTAGGTTTTTTTTCTTCCCCTAGCATTTTTTTCTTCCCCTAGCATTTTTTTAAATAGTCAGGCTGTGGAAAGAGTCTCTGTAGCTTAGCAACAGCTTCAGAGACGCTTCCAAGGCAGGGCCCGAGTGTTTACAAGCTGTTGCTAAGCAACAGTGTTTGTTGTCAGAAAACCTTCTGAAATCCGAAAAATTCCGAAAACCGAAACACAGCTGGTCCCAAGGTTTTCAGATAAAGGATAGTCTACCTGTATTTGACTATGCAGGCCTCACACTCCCCATCACTGTTATGCTATGACAACAACTTACAACACACAGGGAGGGCCCCTGGTTTTGGGACCTCACTCCATCTTTGTGTCCTTCTAAGCATCTATGCTATGGATTCTCTACACTCACTCCTTCATTCTCACTCAAACTCCACTTGTGTCCCTCATTGCAGGAAAAGAGAGCCCACAATAAGAGGGAAAGTGCGAAGACAAGAAGGAGGGCCACCCTCAATAGCTCGGCTCACCAGCACTGAGGAGGTGGCCCTAGAAATCGTGGGAGCCGAGGAGGATGTGCAAGTGGGGAACAGACAGACGGGCGCATCAGAGCAAGCTGGTGACAGAATAGTTTTGCATCCCTCTCATTGACATTGCATGAGTGACTGATATTGCTTCTAATGCTCAAACAGATTGGCTTATGATCATCTGCACAATTCCATGTGCATGCAACGTGTATATCACATGTCTAACTCATTCCTTTACTCCCCCACAGGACCATTGACAGCCCCTCTCTCCACTGTCCAGGTGGAAGAGCCTGAGATTCCAGACTCCTCAGAGGAACCTGCAACCTCTGAGGGCGCAGCGTCAGCAGAATTAAGCGCACCCAGCACCAGTGCAGACACTCACACCTCGGTGGGACCTTCGCGAGATAGAGTAGTGTTGGCACCTGGTGTACCACAGCTCACAAGTGAGCATCAGCAGATGGTGGAGACAGGGACAGCAGTGGAGAGTCCTCATCAGAGGCCGCAGGGCGCTCCCAGCTCGGCTCAGCTGCATGTCGACCCTGTGCCTCCGGGTCCATCCAGAAGGAGAGCGGTGATGGAACTCCAGGAACAGGTGCAGGAGTCTCTGGCAGGTTTTGTCTCCAGGGTCACTGTGAGTGTGGAGCAAATGGAGGAGTCCATCGCGAACATGAGCAGAGCCTTTGTGGAAGCATTGCCGCATGAACGCATCACCACGGAAAGGATGGCAACCTCCGTGGAAAGGATAGCTACCTCTGTGGTAAAGCTGGCTACCGTAGAGGAGAGGATGGCTACAGCCATGGAGGAGCTAAGTCGCCAGAGTGTTGAAAACATGGCGATTGTTCAGAATAGACTGAGATCTCTTGAGGAGCGATGGTCAGCTATTGAGCAGAGAAACCTGAGCTTCATGGAAGTCCTCTGGAGTAGGACTTCCGGTGCAGAAACGGGTCCTCATGGCCCCGCTGATGTGCAGCAAGGTGCTGTCAAGCCACTTGCTAGCTCTGAAGTGGGGCTGACCCATGAGAGGGATGTTGGTGGCAGACAAGGAAGTGGGGGCTCCTCTCCAAGCGCTCACACGACCATGCCACTACAGAGCCCTCAGTCAGCGCCCCACCAGAGACCTCACCCAACTGAGATGGGCGTCTCAGCCCCTGCACAGCCGCAGGAGCAGCAGACTGCTGGCGAGCCCTCACAGGCTCGCAACCCCAGAGGACGCCCGCCAAAGGTGTCGAGGCAGGAGCAGCATGAAAGTGAGCAAGGGGCCTTCACATCTGCTGAAGTCACAGGGGAAGCGCCATGTAGGAGCACGCATAGGAGGAAGATAAAGCACAAGTAGTCACAAGGGTAGTCACTTGGGTGTTCTGTTGTGTTTAATTGTGAAATGCCATCCTTTACTGAATGTTAAAAAATGAAGTGATGGCAAACTGTTGAAGTTTTGGGCTGTGTCATTTCGCAAATGGAAGTTCCACATTGAGGGCTCAGGGCGATTTGGATTGGTCATGATGGTGGTCAGAGTGATAGGAAGCCGCAGGTTCTTGTCCATTGTTTATGGTGTGGTAAGAAGGTGCGAGCCAAATGTGTTTAATTGGGCAGCCAAAGCAAATGTGGCCAAGATGAGTGCATCCCTTGCATCCTGGGCAGCAATGTTCACGCGTGCTGCTGCCGCTGGTTGATGCGCCTCCGCAAGGTCTTCATTCTCGCTCTCCTCCTCCTCATCCTCATCCTCCTCCTCATCCTCATCTGAGGAGGCTATGCGCTGAGCCACTTGTCCCTCAGGCAGCTGCAAGCCACGATGCTGTGCCATGTTGTGAAGTGCACAGCAGAACACAACAATTCTGGAGAGCCTGGCTGCTGAGTACTGCAGGGCTCCACCTGATCTATCAAGGCATCTGAATCGCATTTTCAGCAAGCCGATGGTTTGCTCAATATTGGTTCTGGTCGAAATGTGGCTGGAGTTGTAGCGCTCCTCAGCTTCGTTGGATGGGCTCCTCAACAGCGTCATTAGCCCTGTCTTCAGGGGATAGCCCTTGTCTCCAAGTAGCCATCCGTAAAGTTGGTTTGGTGGACTGAAGAGCAGAGGCACACTAAACTGCCGCAGGATGAACGAGTCATGGCAACTGTCAGGGCACTTGGAGCAAACATGCAACATGTCCTTCTTGTGGTTACACACCAGCTGCACATTGAGGGAGCTTGCGGTTGACAAAAAGAGTTGGATTGTGATGGGGTGCCTTAAGGGCCACATGTATGCAGTCTACGACACCCTGCACCCTTGGAAAGCCTGCCATATTTGCAAATCCAACCGCACACGCAGTTATACTTGCTTGATCCTTGGAGAAGTTGATGTAATTGTGTGTCTTTGCAAAGAGGGCATCGGTTACCTGCATGATGCAAGTGTGTACAGTCGCCTGGGTGATGCCGCTGATGTCTGCTGTTGATTCCTGGAATGAGCCTAAAGCAAAAAAGTTGAGTGCGGTGGTGACTTTTACGGCCACTGGTAAGGGGTGTCCACCCGCTCCTCTGGGCTCCAGATCTTGGTGCAGCATTGCGCAGATGTCACCCACTACCTCTCGTGAAAGTCTCAACCTCCTTTGGCAATGCTGCTCAGTCATGTTGAGGTAGCTCATCCTCTGTCTGTAAACCCTGTTTTGGGGGTATCTCCTGTGGCGATGGGTTTCCCTGCGCTGGTGCCTTCTGGCCTGTGCAGCTTCAGGTGGGTGAGCAGCAGGTTGGCGCTCTTGTTGTTGCTGCTGCTGCTGTTGGTGCTGCTGTTGTTCCAGGTTCTGCTGCTGCAACGGCTGGTCTTCGTCCGAATCTGAGGTCCAGGAGGAAAGGAAATAAATAGTTCCCATGCTGCTGGTATATACCTCAGTTGAGGAAGCGCTCAGTCAATGTGGGGAGAGGGTTTTCCCAGGAGGTCACAGTGGAGATGGTTCTCAGCTTCACCACTTCCAAAATCAGCAGACCTGCAAAAAGTTCTCCAAGACCTGAGAAAACAAAGTTCTGCCATCTGCAACTGATCCTTGAGAGCTCCATTTTTATGGTGGAGGTGCAGCTGTTAGGAAGCCAACCACTTGTGAACCCGACAGGATTAGCTGTGTGTTCCAGGAGAGACGTGCAGCACGCTGGAAATGTGGCAAACTTTGAAAGGCCTCTCAAAATGGGATTATAGAGGTCGGTAAGTAGCAGTTAAGTGCCTTAAGGGCCTATCCCGCCGCTTGAAGGCGGTGTAATCGGTTTTTGCGGTGGCCAATTTCCTATGGCCCCTGCCGCAATCGCCAATTATTGTAAGTGGTTTTGCCCTGCCTGTAGCGAGTACGCAAACCCCCTTACTACAAGTTCTGGACAATAGGAATTACTGAGGACAGATTTGAACATGGACAGCATTTTCAGGATCACCCGTACAGTGTTATTAAGGTTAACAAAAACCACTCCACTCACTTACAGTACAAGCGGTGTGAACACAACAGTACAGTTTAAAACAGTACAACCCTGACTTGTCCAACAAGCCCCTGCCGTGCTGACTTACCACGGCCTAAAAATACCCTCCCGTGATCTAAACTATCACAGGACCCTTCCAACGCTAAACCCCCTCTGGTTTGGTAGGAACATACAGGCACCCCCTCACACAGCTAAGTGATCTTGTGGGTGTGTAGGCTTGGCAATGCTCACCTAGATTGCCCCTTTTATCTTGCTTGCAGCTTCCTCCTGTACGTCTCGGCTACCTGGTTCCGTACTGGCCTTGCGGCATGCGAGTCCCAGCCTTAGTCGACATTCGTCTCGGTTGGAAGAGCAAGGCTCAGCTCTTCTTGATGTTACGTTGTGTGGAGGGCAGGAGAGAGAGAGAGCGAGCTATCCAAACTGCTCTTTTTATAACCCTCCAATACACAAACCGTTGTCTGTGGTTTTAATGGACACATGGCCTGGGGGAATGGGTTTTCGATCTCTTGAATGGTTTGAGATGGTTTTTGATCTCTTTTCGATCTTCCTGCTGATTAACTTAACTAGAACAATGAGTCATCAGCCTTGTTAATCAAGGCTTGGGAGGGCGTCTCGGGCCATTGTTCCCAGAACAGTTTGTTTTCATACGAATGAGTCATCTCCAGCTTGAGTGGGTTTTACACTGCTCCCCCCCCGCCCCCAAACAGCCTTGCTCCCCCCCCCCGCCCCCAAACAGCCTTGCTCCCCCACCGCCCCCCCCCCAAACAGCCTGTCCAGTTTTTAATAGGGGCTAAAAATCCAAAAATCCAGGCCACCCTTTGATATTTCAACTTTTCCCAAACAGAAATATTATCAAAAGCTCTGTCGTCTTCTGCTGCGGGAGGCGCACTGTATGTCCCAACCAAACCGTACATCAAATTTTACCCCAGGGTCCTGTATCTCACACTTTATGCAACAAATCACATCACAGTTACAGGTGTATATACAAACAGACAGTCAACTCCGGGCTATTCTTTAATCAAAGCTTGCCACCGGTTTCGGAGTGTTTTACTTCGCTTTCTGCATGATAAACGGAGAAGGTAAAACACTAACACACATTGAACTACTACAATCACATGAGAAATCACACGAATCCATGGGGGAATCTCGATATTCAGACCGATGTCCCACCATGGAGGAGAAACCAGTTCTTTTATCTCATTCCCCATTTCCCTGTTCCGTTGCTCAAGGGTATAGAAATGCTTTTGGGAGAGTTCAACTTCCTTTATTAATTTAGTGAGGTGTTCGGGCAGAGGAGGAATTTCATACCCGAACCGTGTTACGTATTGCTGCAGGTCCTGTACCGTGTCGTTCACCGTGAGGTGTACCGTGGTGGGCTCTGGAATGGGAATGATGTGCTCTTGGGCCACCTGAACCTCTGTGCAGGGTTTGAAGCAAAAAGTCTTATCGGTGACCGGGCACCAAGTGTCGTTGTGTACCCGGTACTGGTCCACGCTTGTCGTGACGCAGTACGTCCCTCTGCCTGCATATGCTACCTGGGGTGGAACGTGGCTTTGGGCCATCACCTCCATGGTGCAATTAATGGGCTCCGCACCCTCTGATTCAAACCCGCACACCGGCCGATTAAACGCATTCAAATGCTGAGGACACAACACCATGTGCGCGCCCCTGCTCTGGCATCCATTGAGGTCAGTGCCAGTCATGGCGTTCTCCCACTTTACAACAAGCGGTGGGACCCCATGATGTCGCACATGCACCCCGTCCCTTAGGATGTCAATATTCTCTACTCAGTATACCGGCGCTGGCCGCGGTGACCCGACCATTACCGGCATCCGGAGTACAATCCCCATTACAGTGTGGTTGGACTGGCCACAGTCAACTGGGACCGGGTATACCTCTGACGCCAGTCGGAGTTGGCACGGGCTCATTAAATTTTCGTACGGGCTGAGCGCAATGAGATGCCGGTTGCTGACCCATGAAGGGACGCGACCTTGCTGTAGGTCCTCCAAATTATTGCGCCCTTCGTTCAACAGCCATGCACCGTACAACACACACGCATCGTTTTTTGCTGCCTGTGCCAAGGCATTCTGATCCTCCCTGATCAAACTATTGATCATCTGAGCGTGTGCCTCCAGCTCGGCTATGACTTCCTTTAAATGTATCGTCATAGCCTGATCCTCTCGTAACTCCGGCCCCTCTAGCTCGTTACCCTCCCGCAGTATCTTTCACAGCTGGTCACTTAAGGTGTTGACCTGCATCTGCAACTGTGCATCGTTGATAATGGACGTGCCTATGCTGAAGTCTGTAGCCGCATCATTAAATACCCCCGTCTATAGCTCCCCGAACCAACGCGATGGTTTACCGTTAAATCATACAGACTTTCCCGATTCACGTCCCCGTAACTTAATTCATAAAATTGTCGGAACATTTCCTTCAACAGGGCCTCATATAATTTTTCCGTTTCTACTGGACACCACCGGGGCAGCTGTACCCGGGTTAAATTTAGAATGACCGACGCGACTTCGCAGTGAATGTCTTGGTACAAGATCTTGCCAATCGGGACTAACACTAACCCGTTCCTTGGTCCCGGTGTGGTGGCGGGGCAACTAATCTGTGTTTCCTGTACCGGTGGAGCTGTGGGCAGGGGCTTCCTCTCATGTGCTAACAGTTCTGTGGAATTTACTGTGTTGGGAGGGTCTGGGATCATGCAGGAATTCCCACTCTGATCCCATCCGATCCCCGCCCCGGAATCCTGCCACCGCTGCAAGAAGGCGATCGACACACCCGCCGGGCAGACCCGTTCTGACCCCCACATACACACGTAAATTCCCTGTTCCTCTTTCCACCATTGGTTCCAGCACATTTCTACTCTCCCCCTCGACCCCGTAATCTGTCGGCACGTATCGTCCCCCAGTTTCTCTCAGTCCGTGGATCTGTTACCCTTGGCCTGGCCCAACTTCCTTAACCACCACCACCGTCTCAAGGGAATGTGTTCCTCACATCTTAGACAGACGCGTTTCCCTTCGGTCACCCTAACCTGTGTGGCTGTGACCTGCAGTTTGGGACACGGTATGGAAGCTTCTCCATACGTGAAACCCTCGCTGCCGGAGTACCGAGTCGAGTTCGATCCCAGCCACCCTGGCCACCTTCCCTCATGGAAGTAAGTGGCCATTCCGTCCGTGTCCCCTGTCCTACCCCCCTGTGTCACGGTAGGCCCATTCCCTCCTGTGCAGCCGTAGAGGAAGGACACCTCGGTGTCTCCTCTTTCCATGCTGCCAGTCCCGATCATCATTAGGAATAGAAGTACGATATCCATATCCCTTTGTTCCTCCGATCTCCTTTGGTTCCCTAGCAAAACAAAAGCAAAACAGTTCTGCTCTGTGAGAGGGCTTTCCTCCACGGATCTGGTTTTGATTATTTACAAGATATTTACAGTGTTCCCCGCCACATTAACGAGCATCCCATTTAAGACCTCTCCCATCGGGGTCTTTTGCGGCTCGTGGTCAGCGAGTAGGGAAGCGTCCACGGCACCCTAGGCCGTGGGATCTGACTGCTCCTCCTTACCGCCCCGTCCTCCGGGTCATCATTGTCCCACACCATGGGAGGAAGACCCGCGTCCACCAGGCTCATGACCGTGCCCTGGTGCCTCTTGACCTTTGTTTTCCCCTCCTCGGGTTAAACAACTTGCACTGGTTTACATGAAACCATTTTGTGCGTTTTGGGAGTTTTACTGCATATACCATGGGGCTCGCTTTATCCACGATATTATACGGCCCTATATACAGCGGCTCGAAAGCCCCTACTCGGGCGAAATTACAGACCATTACCTGGTCTCCCACCTCCCACTCGTGGGTTCTCTGGGGTTCTAACAGCAGCCGATGTTTCTGGTGCTGGCTCCCCAGGTTACTGGCTGCCTGCCAGTGAATCCATTTCAATGTCTCGTACAGATTCTGGACAAACCTGTTCCGGTTTACCTCCCTGACCTGCGCTTCGGTGAGGACCGGCGCCAACACATGGGTTGGGGTGCGCATAATCCTCCCGGTCATCAGCTCGTGTGGGGAGTACCCTGTGCTTCTGGAGGGGCTGGCCCAGACACCCATTAAGACTAGAGGCAAGACCTCGTCCCATCTCTGCGGGAATGGGCTTATCTCCTTCCTCAGTCTTTCTTTCAGTGTCCGGTTCATGCGCTCCACAATCCCCGATGACTGGGGGTTGTGAGCCACATGCCACTTCCCTTGTATCCCCAAGAGTTTTAAGGTGGTCTGTATCACCTGCCCCGTGAAATGGCTCCCTTGGTCGGACTCCACGACCTGTGGCAGCCCCCACCGGGAGAACACTTCCCTCACCAGGATTCTAGCCGTTGCTAGTGCCGTGGCTGCTCAGCAGGGAAGGCTTCCACCCACTTGGAGAATACGTCCACCAGGACTAAACAGTACTTGTTGCCTGCTTTAGTGGTGGGCAGTGGTCCGATGAAATCGACCTGCAGGGACCACCACGGCCCCTCTACCCTCCTGGTGTGTCCTCTGGGGGCTTTCCTGTGCTGCGGATCGGGGTTATTGGCTGCGCACACCAAACAGCGCGCCCTGAAAACTCAGGCATCCTCCCTGAGCTGGAGCCACCACCTTGCCTCCTCTACCCTTTGCCAGGTAGTTTCTGGCCCTGGGTGTCCCGCTCCCGGGCCCCCATGGGCCAACTGGAGGAACTCCTCTCTGTGCTGCGCTGGGACTACCTACTGATCCCCTTTGAAAAGCATCCCCTCTTTGATACAAATGTCCGCTGCCCCAAAAGGATCTTCTATGGACTCCCCATTCTCTCTCTTTACCAGGACGGCCTTAAGGATGGGATCCTGGGCTTGGACCTGCTTTAAGTCCGGGGCCAAAGCTACCCCGTGTGCCTCCCTTGTCCCAGATTGCGGCTACCGGACCTGCTTTGTATGGATCCCAAAATACTCCTTCCCTGGCCCCCTGTTTGGCCAGCTCGTCTGCCTTTTGGTTGCCCTCCCACTTGGGCTCAGTCTTTGAATGGGCTTTAACTTTCTGAATATAGTGATCTCCCCGGGTGCCTGTGGCCTCCGGGCAACTCTGCTACCATGGCTTGCAACTGCGGGGTGGTGAATGGGACCACGTAATTGCTCTGCAGTGGGCCCTGGTCACTGTTTGGTGTGGGTGGACCGTACTTTTGCTGCCGCAGAGGATACATTGGTCTTGGTGGCGCTTCCGGCGCCGGTGGGACTTCCCTGTCCTGAACTTTATCCTCTGCTTTCTGACCCCCCTCGTCCCACTCCACCCGTGTTTCCCCTGGTGCCATTAAACAGAACACGCCTCTGGCCCCAGACAAGGCTTGGGTCAATTTTTTAATCCTTTCTTCGCAGGGACCGTGATCAGAGTCTTCATAACCCCTACTTCTAGCTACCTTATGAGCTATTTTAATGTCCCTTAGCTGACCCTCCAAACAGTCAGCTCTCGTTGTTAATCTTGCATTCTCCTCTCGTAAGGCCTGCTCATTTAACCTGGCCTCCGTAACCTGGCACCGCAGGTATTCCCCCATATTACGGGAGGCCTCTTCCTGCGCGCGTCTTTCCTTGCGCAGCTCCTCCACTAGTCTACTGCCGCCTATCCCCCTCACGTCTGACTTGTCTTCAGACTCCTTCAGCTCGTTTTTGAGCTTTTCAACCTGCTCCCGGAGCAGTTGAACTTGCTTTTGGAAGCACAGGAGCCAGATCGCCTTCTCTTTGGACTTCCTGTGCTCCTTGTCCACTCTGCGGCCCTATCCTGGGGACTCTCAGAGCGCAACATCTCCAGCACCCATTGCTGGGATACGTTAACCTTTTTAAACACGTAGGAGGAAATTCTGTCCTCCATTCCGAATCTCTTGCCCTCCAAACTGTCCATATCTAATCCACAACCGATTGTCCTGCCCGCGGTCGCCAATTCTGTAACCGGTTTTTGCGGTGGCCAATTTCCTATGGCCCCTGCCGTAATCGTCAATTATTGTAAGTGGTTTCGCCCCGCCCGTAGCGAGTACGCAAACCCCCTCACTACAAGTTCTGGACAATAGGGATTACTGAGGACAGATTTGAACATGGACAGCGTTTTCAGGCTCACCTGTACAGTGTTTATTACGGTTAACAAAAACCACTCTACTCGCATACATTACAAGCGGTGTGAACACAACAGTACAGTTTAAAACAGTACAACCCTGACTTGTCCAACAAGCCCCTGCTGTGCTGACTTACCATGGCCAAAAAACACCCTCCCATGAACTAAACTATCACAGGACCCTTCCAATGCTAAACCCCCTCTGGTTTGGTAGGAACATACAGGCACCCCCTCACACAGCTAAGTGATCTTGTGGGTGTGTAGGCTTGGCAATGCTCACCTAGATTGCCCCTCTTATCTTGCTTGCAACTTCCTCCCGTACGTCTCGGCTACCTGGCTACGGGGAAGGGCTGTCCAGGGCCCCAAACACCCCTTCCTGGTGAAACAGCGATTTACTTGTACTTCTTGCAATCTAGTATACTGTATTCCTCGGCCCCTATTACTTTTTTACTTACAATTTTTTCCACCCCTTTGTTTTGGGTCCTCAGTAGTAAGACACAGACTGCAGGAGAACGGTACAACAGGTGTTTACACAACGTCGCTCACTCTGGAACTGAACTGTACAGATTACTACTCAGTGCTATATACAGGTGTGGTTACTGCCAGTACTGCAGTATACATGAGCTGTGAAAAGTAGTTCCCCCCTTAAAGGTATATACATTACAATTCCTCCCCTTTTAGATTAACAGTACCATAACACTCAAACAATTAAATATCAAACTAATTAAAATTAACACTTTTAACATACAACGTTAGCTGAAAATAGTCCATTTATATATTCAGTCTTTGGGGAGGCTTCCTGATCCTTTCTGGATAGCGCCTTTCCCGAGTGTCTCGCTCTTGGTGCGGAGGCGATTCTGGCACCCCGTCGTCAGTTGGGTCATCAGCTTCCGATGCTACTGTTTCTGGGGTAGATGCGACCTGTACGTCGGGTTCCTCACCAGGTACATATGGGCGAGACATGGGGTTGACTTGTTCCTGTGACTCTAGGATCTGGTCAGCATGGCGTCTCACGATGTTCTCCCCAATGTCCACTGTGTACATTAGTGGGCCCTGCCGTGTGCATATCGTTCCTGGCTGCCATTTTTCTGTTCGGTAGTCGCGGGCCAAGACTGGTTGCCCTACATTGAAGCTCCTTGTTGGTTTCTCATGGATGTGCTGGAATTGCGTACTCTCAACATCTCTTCGTACGTTTGGTCTGAGCAAATCCAGGCGAGATATTAACCTTCGGTTAAAGAACATCATGGCCGGGGCCTGGTTGGTGACTGCATGTGTCGCATTCCGGTAGGTGAACAGGAAATTGTCCACCTTATGCTGCAGCGGAATGTTGTCATTGTACATAGCCTTTATTGCCTTCTTAAAGGTTTGTACGAACCTCTCAGGCAATCCATTTGTGGCTGGATGATATGGGGCGGATGTGTAATGCCTTACCCCATTCTTCTTCATAAACCTCCGGAATTCTTCGGACACAAACTGTGGTCCGTTATCGGAGCAAATCTGTTCTGGCAAGCCATTCCTGGCAAAAATGGTCCATAGGACTGCAATAGTTTTCTCCGTGGTGGTGGAGGACATTTTGATGACCTCAGGCCATTTCGAGTGCGCATCCACGGCTATTAAAAACATTGAGTCCATGAATGGACCAGCAAAATCAATATGCACCCGTTGCCATGGAGATGAGGGCCACTCCCATGGGTGTAGAGGGGCATGTGGTGGTGCATTTTGGACTTTCTGGCATCCTGAGCAGCTCTTGGTCAGGTCCTCGATTTGTTTATCGATTCCCGGCCACCACACATAAGCCCTGGCAAGGCTTTTCATTTTTACCCCTCCCAGATGACCCTCATGAAGCTCATTGAGCACTCTATCCCTTAACTTGGGTGGAATTACCACTCGGGATCCACACATCAAGGTCCCCCGGCACACTGACAGTTGTTCTCTTCTTGTCGAGAATGCTGGCAACAGTGAGTCGCCATGTGCTGGCCATCCATTCACCGTCAAATCATATACCTGAGACAGTGTCGGGTCATTTCGGGTCTGCTGTTCTATACGAGCGTTAGTTACCGGTAGGTATTCAACTATAGTCGAATGAAATATTTCGACAGGATCCACTGCTGGTGCTTCCTCCGCAGTAGGCAGTGGCAGGCGTGATAGCCCATCAGCATTTCCATGCTGTTTCGTGCCTTTTAGTGTTCCGAGTCCTTGCTGGAACACTTCTTGCGCGTCGGTTAGGATCTTTGACAGTCGCCCAGGTGTGACATCATCATCCTTTTTGGCGGCCACAGTCAGTGCTTGTATGGAATGCCAATCCAGCTGTATTTTCCGGATCCATTCACGTCCCAGTAATGGTGGTCCTCCATCTTGCAATACATACAGGTCTAGTTTTGGTGTTTCCTTACCATTATATATAATGGTCACCCTTATTTTTCCTTTGGGGTAGACTTTTTGCCCCGTGTACGTCTTCAAAATAATTTTTGTGTCTCTCAAGGGTATGTGTGAGAATAGCCGCTCGTAGTCCCGTCGGTTTATGACTGTTAGGGCTGATCCTGTGTCCAATTCCATTTTTACCTGGACTCCTGCTATCTTGAGAGTGACCCAAATGGTTCGGTGATCCTCCGTTTTGATCACATTATGTAGTTTCAGACAACTCAGCTCCCTGTTTTCGGAATCAGTATCACTCCTTTGTTCGTCTGAACTATTCTCCGTCACCTTATGTACCTTCTTGTAATTTTCTTTTGGAGATTTCTTATTGCTGGTTTTCTTTCCCGACCTGCAGACTCGTGCTATGTGTCCTACTTTTCCACACTTTGTCTTTGAACCAGCAATCATTGTGGTCGTGTGTTGTTCTGCCGCAGCAATAGCACTTCTCTGTTCTGTATGACATTTCGTTTGTGACATATTCTTGCGGTCTCTGTTGTATCTCTGCAGCGCCCCGTGCTGCTGCTTCATATGATACCGCAATGCCGAAAGCCTTGTCCAGCGTAAGGTCCTTTTCAGATAAAAGCCGTTTCTGGGTTCCTTCACTTTGAAGCCCACACACAAACTTGTCCCTTAAGGTATCTGCCAGTCCCGTTCCAAACTGGCAGTGTTTCGATAGTTTGCGCAGTTCTGTTAAATATTCAGCATTGCTTTCATCCTTATGCTGGTTCCGTTTGTGAAACTTGAATCTTTCTGCTATCAGCAGCGGTGTGGGGTTTAAATGTTCCTGTAGTATCGTCACTATGTCTCCAAAACTCTTTTCCACTGGCTTCGCTGGGGTTACTAGATTTCGTAATAAGCCATACGTCTTTGCACCCATTAAATTTAACAATACCGGCGCTTTCTTGTCATCTGACACCTCATTTGCCTTGCAGTATACCTCTATTCGTTCGACATATGTAGTCCAATCTTCGACTTCATTGTCAAATGCGGGGATACTGCCACTCTTCGGCATTTTGGGTGTGGTTTAAAATGGCTTAAAATGGTGTCTCCCGTGCTTTCCTTCCTCCCCCGCTGCTGCCAACGCCGCTCTCGGCGGTCCTCGTGGCAATGGCGGCGCCCTGTAGGTTTCGCGCGCTTCTCCTGGCTGCTGCCAACGCCGCTCTCGGCGGTCCTCGTGGTGATGGTGGCGCCTCGTGGGTTTCTGCATGTCTCTCTCCCTCTCCTCGACGCTGCTCAGCCCCTGAACACCGGCTGCGCCCTGTGCGCTCCGCCCTCTCTCTCTCTCCCCCGTCGACGCTGCTCGGCCCTTTGCTGTGCCGTTCAGTCAGTCTCTAGCCCGCCACTGTCCAGGAAGGGTCTGCACACTACCTGTTGCCAGCCCGTTTCGCTGGACCACCGCGACTGGAAAGCCAAGCCTGGCTCTCAACAGCCTCCCCCGCAATTCTCGAGTCTCTGCTGGATGACTGGGTGGTTGCCCGTGGTCGACGCCCGTGTCTCTGGCCTTGACCTCCAATCTACTGGTCTCCAGGAACGAATCCCTGGGAGGTGATGCAGAGTTGCAGGCAGGATCGAATTTGTCTCGTCGCCAATGTTGTGTCCGTCAGTAGTAAGACACAGACTGCAGGAGAACGGTACAACAGGTGTTTACTCAACGTGGCTCACTCTGGAACTGAACTGTACAGATTACTACTCAGTGCTATATACAGGTGTGGTTACTGCCGGTACTGCAGTATACATGAGCTGTAAAAAGTAGTTCCCCCCTTAAAGGTATATACATTACAGCTTCCCCTTGCCAACATCATATAAAGACCTGGGGTTAGCTGCCATCTCTACACTGAAGATACCTAGCTCTACCTTTCCACCACCTCTCTTGACCCCTCCACTGTTATGTATTGTCAGACTGCTTGTCCAATATCCAGTCCTGAATCAGCCACAATTGCCTCCAATTAAACATTGGAAAGACCAAAGCCATCGTCTTCAGCTCCAGCCACAAACTCCATACGCTTACCATCAATTCCTACCCCCTCCGTGTCCACTGTCTCAGGTTCAACCAAACTGTTTGCGGCCTTGGCATCATATTGATTCTGAGCTGAGTTTCCAACCCCATTTTCTCCCCATCACAAAGATCATCTACTTCCACCTTCATCACATCACCTGCTTCCACCCCTGCCCTAGCCCATCTGCTGATGAAACCTTCATCTATGCCTTTGTAACCACCAAACCCAGCAAGTCTAATGTTCTCCTGGTTGGCCTTAATCCTCCACCCTCCATAAACTTCAGATCACCTAAAGCTCTGCTACCCGTATCCTAACCCGCACCAAGCACTGCTCAACTCTCAGCACTGTCCTTGCTGACCTGCATTAGCTCCTGGTCCCACTTGCCTCAAATTTAACTATCTCATCTTTGTGTTTAAATCATGGCCTTGTCTCTCCCCATCTCTGTAACCTCATCCAGCTCTACAACTGCCTCATAGCTCTATGTGCCTCCGACTCTGATCTCTTGAACCCCCCTTCCATTCACCCCACCATTGACAGCCATGCTTTCAGCTGTCAAGGCCTAATGCTCTGGAATTTCCACCATCTACAAGGCACAAGTCAGGAGTGTGATGGAATACTCTCCACTTGCCTGGATGAGTGCAGCTCCAACAACACTCAAGAAGCTCGACACCATCTAGGACAAAGCAGCCCACTTGATTGGCACCCCATCCACCACCTGAAACATTCACTCCCTCCACCACCGGCGTATCGTGACTGCAGTGTGTACCATCTACAAGATGCACTGCAGCAACTCGCCAAGGCTTCTTCGGCAGCACCTCCGAAACCCGGGACCTCTTCCACCTAGAAGGACAAGGGCAGCAGGCACCATTTCCAAGTTTCCCTCCAAGTCACACACCATCCACTGGGTCAAAATCCTGGAACTCCCTCCCTAACAGCACTGTGGGAGTACCTTCACTGCACGGATTGCAGCGGTTCAAGAAGGCGGCTCACCACCACTTTCTCAAGGGAAACTAGGGATGGGCAATAAATGCTAGCCTTTACAGTGATGCCCACATCCCATGAACGAATATATTAAAAAAGATTCCCTCCCTGAATCTTACTATCTCTCCAATTCCCTCTCCTCCTTTAAGACTATTCTCAAAACCCATCTCTTTGACCAAGTTTTTGGATGCCCCTGCTAATATCCCCTTCTTTAACTTGACATTCATTTTTATCTGATTGCGCCTCTGTAAAGCACCTTGGGACATTTTTCCACATTAAAGGTGCTATATAAATACACGTTGTTGTTATTGTAGGTGACAAAACAAGTCTGTTTAAGTACATACGTATAGGTCTTCCATCAATAACTGGTAAAATAATGGATCTGATTATTTGAGGACTGCCAAATGAAAACAACATAGTAAATGGCAGCCAATATGTTGTCAAAAGGGAAAGATTCTGCCTGACCGACCTTAACATTTTTGAGAAAGTGCCAAGTTGGAAAGCCCAATACCTAGACTCTCAGGGAGCCTTGGATAAAGTCCAGCAAGATATACAAACTTAAGGAAGTTGGAATCCTTGGTGAAACTTGGAGGTGGCTAAGGGATTGGCTAAAGAGAAGCAGCAGCAGGTACTAATTAGGAGAGTGATGTCACACTAAGTGGAATACCGCAGGAATCAATATTGGAGCAACTGCTCTAATCTATATCAATGACCTAGATTTCAGAAACACAAATCAGGTTGGTCAAATTAACAGAGGGTTTGTAATTGGGGAATGCAGTTCAGTATGATAAGCAGTCAAAGAATTATACAGAAAGACCTAGACAAAACTTGTAAGTGTGCAGAATTATTACATGAGCAATTCAATGTAAGTAAGTGCACTGGAAGCAAAATGTGGGTTATAACATAGTCAGTGAATGGTATTCAAATGGCTGAAAGAGATTGAGTGATCTGGGAACCATGCTCAGTCATTAGGGAGCAGCGATCAGTTCTGAAGTTGTACAATACTCTGGTCAGGTCACACCCTAAGTATTGCATTCAGTTTGGTCACTGAAGCACAAAGGAAATATCCAAGCCCCAGGAACCATGCAGAGATGAACTACAAGGCTCATCCTTAATATCAGAGGACATTACCCAGTCTGGCCAATATGTGACTCCAGCCCACACCAGCAGGAAAGTGTTACAGGAAGTAAGTGTGACTGTTACAGGAAGTGTACTTTATATGCAAGACTTTTAATATATTACTAGTGGGTATCCCATGGCATTGCTCACACTAAGTTACAGTAGATTGTATCGGGCTGATTTTCATATTCGAGTTAAATTTTCTGGATGACTGACAGTTCTTTTGTCACAGCCAACTGCCATGTGTTACCTGGAGTTTTAACAAACCAGTCCCCCACGCATCTGCACAGGGCAATCCCACCACAGGGAAAATGCCCTCAGAAAAATCCCATAATGTCCACAAAATATTCTCGACTGAGTCCATTCTTCAAACAGAGACTTTGCGATCTCTTCAGCATAGACAGACTGGTAAAATGGGCAGACACATGGCAGATGAAATTTAACGCAGAGAAGTGTGAAGTGATATATCTTTATAGAAAGAATGAGGAGAGGATAAGAATGAACTGAATGGTACAATTTTAAAGGGGGGTGCAGGAACAGCGAGACCTGGGGGTGTATGTACACAAATCTTTGAAGGTGGCAGGACAAGTTGAGAAGGCTGTTAAAAAAGAATATGGGATCCTTGGCTTTAGTAATAGAGGCAAGACGTTATGCTAAACCTATATAAAATATTGGTTAGGCCCCAACTAGAGTATTTTGGCCAGTTCTGGGCACCACACTTTAGGAAGGATGTCAAGGCCTTGGAGAGGGTGCCAAAGAGATTTACTAGAATGGTACCAAGGATGAGGGACTTCAGTTATGTGGAGAGACTGGAGAAGCTGGGGTTGTTCTCCTTAGAGCAGAGAAGGTTAAGAGGAAATTTGATAGAGATGTTCAAAATCATGAACGGTTTTGATAGAGTAAATAAAGAGAAACTGTTTCCAGTGGCAGAAGGGTCGATAACCAGAGGACACAGATTTATGGTGATTTGCAAAAGAGCCAGAGGTGACATGAGGAAACACAGCGAGTTGTGATGTGGGATAAACTGCCTGAAAGGATGGTGGAAGCAGTTTCAATAGTAACATTCAAAAGGGAATTGGATAAATACTTGAAGGGAAAATAATTACAGGGCTATGAGGAAAGAGCTGGGGAAATGGACTAAACTGGATAGCTAGGCCAAAGAGCCGGCACAAGCATGATGGGCTGAATGACCTCCTTCTGTGCTAAACCATTCTATGATTCAATGATTCTGTGATTACCACCCCTTTTTGCCTTGCCCCATCATCTCTTTTGTCATTGAATCACTCCTGCCTTCCACCCTATCACAGACCTTCCCTTTTGTTCTTTCTTCCCCATCTTTCCCCCCACCACCTTTTTTCCCTGGCTCTGTACTTGCTTATAAACTGTTAAATCTCTAACATCTTCCAGTTCTGATGAAAGGTCGTCGACCTAAAACATTGGCCCAGATTTTGCGGGGCCGATGAACACGTACGCCATCGTAAGCCTTGTTAAAGGCCCCGCTAGTTGTGGGTCTCCACAAGCACTGCCATGGGCGAAAACCCAGAACTTGCGATCTGCCAAGGTTCGTCTTGACAGATCCTCCGAACCGAAAGGAAAGTCACTTTCGCTGGCGCAGAGTTGGGTTATTTGCTCAACTACTGCCCAGCAAATGCCCACAAAACCCTGACGCCTGGTAAAAGCAGGGGTAGAGCCTGCCTTCACCAGCGTAAGGATTAATATAAATGTTAAATTAAAAATATTTAAATAAAAAATCATGCACAAACATTTAAAATTAGTTTATGTAGATTTTGGCCCAGCTTAAAATATTCAAAATTATTTTTCAAAAAATTAAATTTTTATTGTAAATGCTTCATTAAAGGGACTTTTAATTAAATGTGAAAATGGGAACATTTATTTTTATTACAGTTGTGTAAATTATTTAGTTATTTCTCATATGCTATTGGGGATTCCATTCGTAAATGGAATCCTCATAAGCATATGAGGAATCCTCCTTTCTGATCGGAGGACCTGGCCCATGTGATCCCAGGGATGCTTCTGAACCGCCTGCATCGCTGGGATCCGTGGGCGTTTAAGCAGGCGTATACCTGCAGACCCAGGACCCGGAGTCTCCAAAGCCTGGGAGCCAGCATGTAGGTTCGGATTCTTTACCGACCGCAAATTTCGGCCCATCGATAACTCCGTTTCCCTCTTCACAGATGCTGCCTGATCTGCCGAGCGTTTCCAGCTTTATATGTTTTTATTTAAGAGATCCAGTATTGTTTAGATGAAATGTAGTTCTCTGGAGTGGTCCAAGGCCAACAAGTGTGGTGTTATGCCCAAGAATACCCTGCCAGCTTCTGATTACTTTCTGTTTGCTCTTCTTTCCAATATGTAAATGTCACTAGGACGTTCAGTCTTAAACAAAGGGTCAAATTTTCAAAATGCTGGTTAATTCAGCAAATTAAATTGTTCTCTCTAGCCAGTGTCCTGCTGTCTCAGCTTCTATCATTTACTGGAAAAGAATGACTAAGGTGACGGGAAGGGGCGGAAGGTTGTGTAGAAAAGGAACATAAAGGTGGTGCTCAGTTCCTATTCCCTCTATTATCAGTGAGATCATGATACAATGTCATCTTCACAAAGGCATTAAAAATGACAGGATTAGAGAATTCACAGGGATAACCTGCCATATGTGGAGAATAATAGTTTGGTTTGTAAAATTGATGCATCATGTTGAACAACCAATGAATGTAGAGCTCCGAGAATATTCCCTCGGCCACAAGGTTCATCTGTTTGAATTTGGCAGGCCGAGTAATGTAAATATGAATAACGGCAACTATTCCAACCCCCAGTCTCATGGTGACCTCGAGGCAGAAAATGGCAGAGATTAATGCATTTATATCAGACGAGCCAGGCTAGGTTTAATGAACAAACAGCCCAAGAGGTTGGAGACTAACTACAGAGAAAGCAGCGTGAGGGTGTGCTGGAGAGTTCCAGCCTGTGAGACTATTAACTTGCATAAAACAGGGCTTCAGCACTGGCCTCAGCTAATAGTTTCAGGGCTGGCTTTACTTAACAGAACAAATCACAGACAGGCATGGTGGCAAGATTCATTTTTGGCAATAGAAATTTTGAGAGAATAACTCAATTAAAAGGTTACAGCGAACAGTGTAAATGTAATTCTAATCCTATTGATCGTTGCGAGGAAATAACATTTACAGCTTTATCTTCAGTATCATGTTTATATTGCAGTTAAAACTTGTATTATATTATTCACTTTTCAATCATTTTATTGCTGTGTTCACATTCTGTATCAGTGTGCCTTCTGAACTGGAAGCATGCTCAAAGGAATGCATATTAAGAGGATATGAAATTAGTTCAACTGGAGGGAGGCCCCCGAAGCAAAATGAAAAGTTGGCACATTCACTCTTGACTGTACTGAAGCAATCCTGAGAGCAAACAGAACTAAAATGGGGAAACCAATTAGTAGGATTACAAGCTACATTCCTGGCACAGAAATGATCACTACAATTCCAGAGTCATAAGCTTCTCCCACTTATCCATTGCTGCAGTGTTTCCGCATCTGAAAGATTAAAATTTGCTTGTGTTGCTAGCACACTCACATGAGCTACAAGTTGTTCAAACCTGTGATAGTGCCATTAAAACTGATTATTTACAATGGCTTGCTGAGAATAACATGCCTCAATTTGTATACATTTTATATTATGGAATTCAAAATTCAATGGCACAGGTTCCCGGATGGCTCAACAGTTTAAGGTGGTAAGTTGCTGAGCTGATACAAACCAGGAAGGTAACAGGTTTGATCCTTAGTCCTTACTGAATTAGTTGATTTCAGCCAAGGTGTTTTCTTTTGGAGACTGTGGGCTGGATTTTCATTGAGGAGGCGGGTAGGAGGCGGGACTACAACTTCTGTGGTTGTAGTCCCGCCTCCATTGAGTTGTGGCCAACCCACGCGATTTTCACTCGTTGAACCCGCCCAGCAGACTCAGCAGGTCAATTAAGGGCCACCCGGCAACAGGTGATGTCACAGATTGAAATATCAGCGTTTCACAGCTGTTTGAAGCTGTCAAACACTGACAATCTGTACACTAAGTTAATTCCTTCCTCTCAGGATGATTTAGAGATCTCCCCGGAACAGAAAGCTGAATGCTGCAGATTTTGACAGATCGCGGCCATTCTGCTTTCTGTGCCAGTGAGATGAGGGACTCCTGAGACCTGAAGGAAGGAAGGTTGTAAAGGTAAGTACATGTAAGTAAAACTTCTTTAAACACTTTACACAAACCAAGCACACTTACCTCTGAACTCATGCACCCATCACTCACCTGAACACCGGACATCTCGAACCCTCCAAGCCCTTCATCCTGACGGCCTGCCTCGCTAACTTGGCGTGGTTTGGAGCCGTTGGGATTCCCACACTTCAGCAATGAAAATAGGGATTAGGCCAAAAACTGCCTGTTAACTACCTGTTAACAGGCAGTTAATTGGCACTAATCCCCATTCCGCCTCGGGGAGGCGGGTCGGGTACCCGCCTTCTTTGAAAATGGCATGGAGGCAGGTTGGGGACGGGATGGGTTCGTGCCCCCCGATTTCGGGATTTTAACCCCCCACACGCCTCCAATCCCGCCTCCATGGCCCAATGAAAATCCTGCCCTGTGTGTAAATCGTGGGAGGATTCGCAGGCTGACTAACAGTCTGACAGGCTGCAAAGCGAACGATCCTTCCATGGTTGTAACCATCTTTATACCAGCCGATAGAGTGGTTAGTCCTACACAGCAGAAAGGTTTCATGGGCTCCCACAACCCATAAAATGAAGGGGTGGAAGAGGTTCCCCCACACCCACCAGATGGGACTATCCCACTGGATGTCAACCCAAAATTCAGAGCAGGATCTTCAGCCTCCATTTGCCAGGACTGTCTGGAGTGGAGTTTGAACCCTGCACCATCTGACTTAGAAGGAATGCTACCACTAAACCAAAGGCTCACTCCAGCCAAGTTGATGGTAGGTTACTACAATCGGCTTCAGTGCCCTTTGCAGAAATCAACCAGAATTCCTGTTCCTGATCACTCTTCAGGGACCTAGCTAGCAGCTAGAAGTTAAGACAAGATTCGGGTCAGCTGTAATGCTGCCGGCAGTCAAATAGCCAGTTGATACTCATCATCTAGCTGATTACATGAAAAAGACCCAAAAAATTGTACCCTAATCGGAAAAAAGTCAATGCCTTGAGGAGAGGAAGAGGGGAGAAAGGAGAACTTATATGTTCTGACTGGTGTTCACCTGTAATATGATGCACAAGTACTAACTTAAAATATCAGCCCAGTATCTGAAAGGGTCCAGCATGTTAATACAATCAGAACTTTGGTAGTTTTTTGTGGCCAATGGATAGTTAGATCCAAATTTTAAAAACAGATGTTAACTACTTAATTTTGGGATACTGCCAACTGAATTTCCTGGAATAAGAGAGCGATAATGCTATCATTGCGAAGCTAAGGGCAGTATAGCTCCTTAATATTCTTTATAATCCTTCAAATCCATGGTTTCTTGAGAAGTCATTCTACCTAGTACTGTCTAACTAAGGCATCTGAAAAATACAGCAAATTACTTGTTCTTACTTTGAGGGGATGGCTGACCTTTTATGAGCAACATGAAAAATTCAGTAGAATTTCTCTTTTGTTTTAGAATACCTTTTGCATCTAGTGTCAGCATCAAGTATTCCTAGGCCAAGAATAACACAAGTTATTTGCATGAAAGAGGTCCCATTAATCTACCCAATGATATGCCTTAACCATAATTCAAATGAGCTGCCCTTGTTTCACTATTATCATTAAATTTTCCACAACTGCCATCCTTGTATCCACACACAATGGGAATGCTGACTTGTATTGTGTTCACATTTATTTGTTCGTTTCGTATGATGGGAAAAGCTTCTAATGGGATGCTTAGTTTGGCTATCCATTCGATGGCCCCCTGAGATGCCGAGTGGAGAAATGAGGTGCCTCCCACAACAGATCTCAGTGGGCAGGTTGATGGGATGTGTTCCATGGTCTGGGACTCATGGCCACAGCCGTCCCTCATCTTCCACTTGTGGAGCAGGTGGCTGCATCGTCCGTGCTCTGTGCGGATTGGGTTGAGCGCTGTCCACCGTCTTAGAGGGAGGTCGAAGCCAGGGACCTCTGCTATTGGGTCAGTGATGAGGGGTTGGTTCTTAATGTTGTGTGCGTCCCACGATTCCGTCCATCTGGATGGTGGGTCGATACCAGCTGCACGAATATTGGCTGCTGTTTCCCAGGATGGCCGGCACGATTTTAAGCGCTTTCGTGGTGGGTTTTTCAAGTCTTTCTGAATGAAAGGTTGATGTTGCTCATGACTTGTATTGTGTTCCAATGCCTACAAAGTACAGTGCTGAGGTTCTCCAAATTAGTTTTGTTTAGGGCTCTTGCAGTTGGGGCAAATAGATAAGACTTTTGTCCTATTGGGCTGGGCTGAATTTGACTTCACGTTCTTGAACTGAAGAATCCTGTCAGGGATGTTTTCTGCTTTTAGATGTCAGGGTGTTAACTTCACCATGAAGAGAAATACTAATTACTTCAGTTTTCCTCTGGGTGAGTTCATTCTTTAGGGTTGTTAGTAAAATTGCCCAAACTGGCCTCACCTGCAATAATACTCAATTTTGTGCCTCTCAAGTAGTTTAACAGCCACTTAACTGACAGCCAAGGAAAGAATTTGCACTTACAGAGCACTTTATCACCTCCTTAGGACTTCCCAAAATCTTTACAAGCAACGGATTACTAACAGAATCCAGCTCAAGAGAGCAGGAAACTTTGGGAATTTAAACAGAGCTGCTCCCAATTCATTGACACAACACTTCCTGATTTTGGAAGACTAGTTTATAGTATTTGAACCAAAGTACTGTATTTGCTTTTATATGTTTAACCGACTTCTGCATTTTGAAATCAGAAATGTAGTGTATGTAACTGTTCTACCTTTAAGAGAACTATTGTATGTAACCGTCCACCTTTAAGAGAACTATTTTAGGTGTGGCACTACTTTATCTTGGCTGCTGTATACTGTAATACCGACGGTGGCCACACCGGTATATAAGTGCTGTGTCAGGATTTATTGGGCAGATTCGCCCTGACCTTCGAATAGTAAAGTCCTGTTAAAGTTACTCTTGTAGTCTGTGTATTAATTCGCCATAATACCTACAGACTTTACAGTGGCGACGAGTTCGATCTTACCCTGCGGCAACAATACTTCCGAAGCAGTTAACGAGCGTCGAGAAGAGGCACCCGCCCTCGTCGTTCTGCTGAGAGAAAACTCGAGTCTGCAGAGCAAGGAAGAAGGAAGAATTCAGACACGAAGCCTTCCATCAGCAACAGGCACTGATTGTCCCTTCTGCCACGGTGGTGAGTGAGCCGATCAGCACGAGAAGCAAGTCGGCCACGGTGACTGTGAGTAAAGGGAAAATAAAAAAAATAAACGGAGGATAAGGGCGGTGAACTCGACCACGGTCGGGGGAAAGGAGCCGGACAGAAGTCGGGCCCAGAGGCGCTGCGACCGGGATCGTAAGGCGCGGGAAGATATAAAAATAAATAAACCGCGGTGAACTCAGCCGCAGCCGGGGAGGAAAGCACCGGGCTGCGAGAGGGCTGGGAGGCGCGATTGGAGTGAAAAAGGCCGGGCAGCGACCGAGGCCACGAAGCGCTGCGACCGGGATCGTAAGGCGCGAGAAGATATAAAAATAAATAAATCGCGGAGAACTCAGCCGCAGCCGGGGAGGAAAGCACCGGACTGCGAGAGGGCTGGGAGGCGCGATTGGAAGCTGCTGAGGGAGAGACAGAGCCCGAGCGAGCGGGAGATACAGAGCCCGAGCGAGGGAGACTGAGCGAGATCCAGCCCAGCGGCTGAAACTGTTCGCCGTCAACGGGTTGTACCCAGCGCCGGTTGCCCTGCCGAGAAAAGGGAACAAGGAACGCACTGAAGCCAACGCGCAGGCTGCGAACCCCGAAAGCCAGCGGTCGTCGCCCGAGGGAAAAGCTTACCCCTCCCGCCAGGGGAAGAAACGCGGGAAGCCGCCAGTAGGTGGGGAAGAAGACAGAAGCGGGAAACCGCCATTTTGAAAGTGGGGGGGGAAGGAAGACAAGCGCGGGAAACCGCCATTTTGAAAAAAAAAGTTAAAGAAATATTTCGTTGTTGTTTCTCAGGAAGAGTGTGAAGATGCCTAAGCGTAGTAACATCAACAGTTTCGATTCCGATGTGGAAGATTGGGCCACGTATGTAGAACGCATCGAGATATATTGTAAGGTCAATAAGATAGCAAATTATGACAAAGCTCTAACCTTACTAAACTCAATGGGTGCGAAGACATACGGGTTATTGAAGCATCTTCTATCACCAGCTAAACCGGCGGATCAGTCTTTCGCTAATATTGTTGCTGTCCTGAAGGATCATTTTAACCCCGCACCGCTGATGTTAGCGGAACGATCAAAATTTTACGTGAGAACGCAACGAAAAGAGGAAAGCAACGTGGAGTACCTGGTTGAACTGCGTAGGCTAGCAAAATACTGTCAGTTTGGGGTAAATCTGACAGAGGCACTGAGAGACAAGTTCGTGTGCGGGATGTCGAAGGAAGGAACACAAAAACGACTGCTCGAAGAGAACGATCTTACACTTGATAAGGCTCTCCTTATTGCAGCATCGCACGAAGCCGCAGCGAGAGGCACGGCGGAAATGCAGCGGAAGACAGCGGTACTCAGTGTGGATCAGATGACTTCGGGTACAACGAAATGTTATCGTTGTGGGAAGACAACACACGACCAGAACCAATGCTGGTTTAAAAACCAGGAATGTAGAAAATGTGGCAAGCTTGGTCACATAGCTAAGGTATGCCGGTCAGGAAAGAAGACCAGCAATAATAAGTCACCGCAGGAGAAGTACAGAAAGGTACATAAGGTGACTGGGAAGAGTCCAGATGAACAGAATTCGGACTCAGACTCCAACAGCAAGGAACTGGGTAGTCTGAGGATTCACAATGTGAGTAAAGAAGCTGACCGACAAACTATCTGGGTCACACTACAGATTGCAAAAGTCCAAGTGAAGATGGAAGTGGACACCGGATCGGCGTTGACGGTCATGAATAAGCAAGATTACAAAAAGTTATTCAAACATATTCCCCTACGGGAGACGGAGATAGTATTGCAGACATACACGGGGCACAGAGTATACCCCATCGGAAAGATAGAAGTCAAGGTGAGATACAAGGACAAAGATCACCAAGGGATGGACATGTATGTGCTGCCCAAGGGAGGTCCACCACTTCTGGGACGGGAGTGGATCAGGAAAATAAAGATAGACTGGCATTCACCAAACACAATGACGGTAGATTCCGGAAAGGAAGATGTCAAACCTGAACGGTTGTCCAGAATATTGGACGAAGCTAAAGAGGTATTCCAGCAAGGACTGGGAACACTGAGAGGAATTAAAGCAAAAATCAAGATTGCAGAACATGCAAGCCCAAAATTTTTCAAAGCCAGATCGGTACCTTACGCGATACGACCTGCTGTGGAGGCAGAACTGGAAGAGCTTGAACGTTCAGGGGTACTGTCTAAGGTGGACTGGAGTGAGTGGGCCACGCCCATTGTTCCCGTCATGAAGTCTTCATCAAGTAACAAGCCAGGGGGACTGGGAAAGGTCCGCATCTGCGGAGACTTCAAGATCACAGTTAATCCGGTGCTTCACACGGTACAATACCCGCTCCCGCGGATTGAGGATATCTTTGCTTCATTGTCTGGCGGGAAACACTTCACCAAGATAGACCTGGCACAAGCATACTTACAAATGGAAGTCGAGGAAGAGTCGCGCCAGTATCTCACAATCAACACGCACAGAGGCTTGTATCGTTATAATAGACTGGTTTTTGGAGTAGCTTCGGCTCCAGCAATTTGGCAGAGGGCCATGGAGCAGGTCTTACAGGGTATTCCAAGCACGCAGTGTTACTTGGACGATATCCTGATTACGGGAGAAGACGAGGAGGAACACCTCACAAATTTGAAACTGGTGCTCACCAGGTTGAAGGAATATGGCCTTCGAGTTAATCGCCAGAAATGCGAGTTCTTCCAGAAACGGATCTCGTACTGCGGTCATGTCATTGACCAAGAGGGGCTGCACAAGTCACCTGACAAGATAGAAGCTGTCGTGAAGGCCCTCGCTCCAGAAAATGTATCACAGTTGAGATCGTTTCTGGGGTTGATTAATTATTACCACAAGTTTCTGCCAAATCTATCCACGGTGCTGCATCCGCTGAATGCTCTGTTGCGGAAAGAAGTACCATGGAAGTGGAGCGAGGACTGTAAGAAGGCCTTTCGCAGAAGCAAGGCGTTGATTACCTCTGAGGAAGTGTTGGCTCATTTCAACCCAACGTTACCTCTTCGTCTAGTTTGTGATGCTTCCCCTTATGGAATTGGAGCAGTACTTTCACACAAGTTACCAAATGGCTCGGAAAGGCCAGTCGCATTTGCGTCCCGATCATTGACCTTCGCTGAGCGAAATTATGCTCAGATAGATAAGGAGGCCCTCAGCCTTGTGTGGGGAGTAAAGAAATTCAATCATTACCTGCAGGGCAAGAAGTTCACATTACTGACAGACCACCAGCCGTTGGTGTCCATATTCAACCCTAACAAGGCCGTTTCCACTATGACAGCGCAAAGGCTACAGAGGTGGTCCGTGTTACTTGGGGCACACCAATATGACATCGAATACAAAAGGTCCAAACAGCATGGAAATGCTGATGGGTTATCGTGCCTACCGTTGCCAGTAGTAGAAGAGGCGGCTACAGTGGACCCGGTAGAGATGTTCCACTCATCCATAGTGGAATGTCTACCAGTAACAAATTCGATGATCGAAAATGAAACAAGAAATGACCCGACTCTCTCACGAGTCTACGATTTAACAGTGGAGGGATGGCCAGCACATGGCGAACCAACGCTGCCCGCATTTTCGCAAAGAAAAGAACAGCTGTCAGTGTGCCGAGGAACCTTGATGTGTGGATCTAGAGTGGTGATTCCACCCAAACTTCAGCAGAAGGTGCTAAAGGAGCTTCACGAGGGGCATCTGGGTGGAGTGAAAATGAAGAACCTAGCAAGAGCGTTTGTGTGGTGGCCAGGTATTGATGGAGACATCGAAGAAATAACCAAGAGCTGTCTAGGATGCCAGAAGGTCCAAAACGCGCCACCACAAGCTCCTCTGCATCCATGGGAGTGGCCCTCATCTCCTTGGCAAAGGGTACACGTCGACTTTGCTGGTCCATTTATGGACTCAATGTTTCTAATCGCGGTGGATGCACACTCCAAGTGGCCGGAGGTAATAAAGATGTCCTCCACCACCATGGAAAAAACCATCACAGTATTAAGGACCATATTTGCCAGGAATGGGCTGCCGGAACAGATCTGTTCTGATAATGGACCGCAATTTGTGTCCAAAGAATTCAGGAAGTTCTTAAAAAGGAATGGGGTCAAGCACTACACGTCAGCCCCATACCATCCCGCCACCAATGGATTAGCTGAAAGGTTTGTCCAGACCTTCAAGAAGGCCATAAAGGCCATGGGTAATGAAGACATCAACCTACAACATAAGCTAGATAACTTCTTGTTGGCGTACAGGAATGCAACACATGTGGTCACAAACCAAACTCCCGCCATGATGTTTTTCAATAGAAGACTAAGATGCCGGCTGGATTTGATTAAGCCAAACGTCAGGAGGGACGTAGAGAACCGGCAATTTCAGGGCATGAATGAAAGGCCAACTAGATCCTTTCAGATAGGTCAACAAGTTTTGGCCCGGGACTACCGTACCGAGAAATGGCAGCCTGGAACTATTGGGAAAAGGCTAGGGCCACTGATGTATACCGTGGACATTGGTGACAGCATAATAAGGCGCCATGTTGACCAGATCATAGGGTCATCCACAAAGGACCAACCTACTCCACAACCTTACACGGCTAATGTTGAAGCAGAGATACCCAGAGCACCTACCTCCGATCTGGTAATACTGGAATCAGATGAACCTGACACTGTCCTTCAAGCCGAATCGACCTTGCCAGAAGAACCTACTACCCCGCCGAAAACTACTACACCACCGAGGCGTTATCCGGACAGAGTCAGGAAGCCTCCAGAGAGACTGAATCTGTGAACTGTTTTGCATATGTTGTATATATGTTATGATGTTATGTTAATGGGGAATAAGTATGTTGTAAGCTAAAAAGGGAGGATTGTAGTGTATGTAACTGTTCTACCTTTAAGAGAACTATTGTATGTAACCGTCCACCTTTAAGAGAACTATTTTAGGTGTGGCACTACTTTATCTTGGCTGCTGTATACTGTAATACCGACGGTGACCACACCGGTATATAAGTGCTGTGTCAGGATTTATTGGGCAGATTCGCCCTGACCTTCGAATAGTAAAGTCCTGTTAAAGTTACTCTTGTAGTCTGTGTATTAATTCGCCATAATACCTACAGACTTTACAAGAAACAAAAAGGAAAGAATTCAAGGGTTAAAAATTGTTTGCTTTGACTCCCTGTGAGGATTATTTTGAAAATGATATGTAATGCCTTGATTAGTTCTGGGCTCCTTTATACTTGTCATGATTTACTTAAATATTCAAACTTGAGATATTTGCTTTCTCATGAAAATGAAATATGCAGCTGAGCAATGCTGTTAGAAGTTTAGGGCTTGCCTTACTAGTCATTCCCATAAGCGCTCTGAGTGCTTTATGTTCAGGGGTGTGCCCATACTGTCCAATACCGTAGCATAACCCAGGGGTGTAACAATAGGATGCCCTTGTGGTCTGAACTAGAAAGCGTAGCTTTCGCACCTGTCCTCACGTGTACTTCTCCAATCTTTTTGAACAGGTAAACAGGCAGAATAACAGTTGAAGCAAGTGCCACTTACTTAATGTAATCTCACTTCTCTGATCAGAAAGTGAGAAATAATAAATCCCGCACCCTTTCCCCTTCATGAGCTAACTTACTCGCTTTTAGCATACCATTCTCTCTAAACAATTTCTAGCTTCACGACCCAACCTGTATTTTTAGCTTTCAGCTCTGGGTCAAAAGCTGTGTCTCATAGGCCTAGAAATTGGGTATAGCCCCGCTTGAGGCGTTGGAACTGGCGCTGTGCAAAGTTTATAGCCAGATGAAACTTATCGCTGCCTGGCGAGATATTGGGTTGCATCGCCCCCAAAGGGGATTGAGGCGCTAACTCAGACGTTGCACGGGGCTCCTAAGGCGCAAAAGTTCAGGCGCTACCCAATATCGTCGCGGACGGGCACAGCGCAGGTGATCTCAATTACCGGAAACCACGAGACTTCCAGGCGCCGGCCGGCTCTTAAAGGGGTGGGTCAGTCAGCCTGAGCTGCTACACTCAACGCCCTGTAGGCCTCAGAATCAGCGCTCGCCCTTCTCTGGCGCAACAAACTTGGTGAGGATGGAGAAGGTGAGACAGAGAGCAGAGCGCTTCAGCACTGAGGCCCTGGACCACTTGGTGTCTGCAGTTGAGCGCCGTCGAGATGTTCTGTATCCTGACAATGGCAAGAGGCCGAATCAAAAGGCTTACCGGCGATCTTGGAGGGAGGTTTCTCAGAGGGTCAACGCCAACAGCTTGGTGACCAGGACCCCTGTTCAGTGCAGGAAGAAATTCAACGACCTCACTCGGGTCGTTAGGGTGAGTGTTGGTTATGCAAACTTCTGATTCCCTCCATCTGCACCTAACTTCGAGGACCCTGTTGCCATGATGCCCCAATGGCCATCTGTCAGCAAGCACCCATGGCCCTTTCTGGGCACACACATGGACATTTCTCTCAAGGCCACATGTAAGGGCTCTTGCACCATGGGGGGCATGAGATGATCTCTCAAGGCATCATGTAAGGGCTCTTGCACCATGGGGGGCATCAGATGATCTCTCAAGGCATCATGTAAGGGCTCTTGCACCATGGGGGGCATCAGATGATCTCTCAAGGCATCATGTTACAGAACTTCCCTTTCTTTCCCCTGCAGTCCAAGCTGGCAACGATGCGGAGGGAGCAGCGTCGAACCAGTGGCGGACCTCCACAAGTGGTCACTCTCACGGATCTCGAGGAGAGAGTGCACCAGACTCTTGGAGGACGTCTGTCTGGTCCTGTAACCACTGCAGCTGCCGACCCCATTCTCGACAGCGAGGGTAAGGCTCTCACCTTTTGCAACTGTCTCCTTCCACTTGGTCCCCCCGCCAGCATGCTTCCTCAGTGTGCCGCAATCTGCCATGCCTTTCCGCCAACCTGTCCTTTTGCTAAAGCCACTCTTCCACCTCCCTGCTTTCAGATGATGCATCACCAACTGGGGCACCACGCCCTGAAGCTGCCAGTGCCAGTGCCTCCGGAGGCGAGGATCAGGAGGAAGCCGGACCATCTGCTCCAATCTCAAAGGAGCATACACATGTACAGACTGGGGATAGTAGTTCCCTGGAGGGGAGGGGCGGGGGCTCTGATGATCAGGCAGTTGCCGGACCAAGCGGCATGCAGCAACGCAAGGGGGGTAGGCAAGTTCGGCCACCGTCTCCCCGGAGGACAAGGCAGGTAGTGATGACTGCTGCACAGAGTGCAGAGGAGGTGTGTCGCCTGGCTGAAATGAGCACCCAGGCCCGGCTCAGGCACACTGAGCTGATGGCTGCAGTGGGGAGGATGCCTCAGTCAATAGATTCACTGGCAAAGAGTGTGTTGGACTTCGGGGCAACAATGGAGAGGACTCTCCAGGGCTTCGGGGCAACAATGGACAGGACTCTCCAGGGCTTCGGGGCAACAATGGACAGGACTCTCCAGGGCTTCGGGGCAACAATGGACAGGACTCTCCAGGGCTTCGGGGCAACAATGGAGAGGTCTGTCGAGGGCTTCGGGGCAACAATGGAGAGGTCTGTCGAGGGCTTTACACCAACAATGGAGAGGACTGTCCAGGGCTTCGAGGCCGCTATGGAAAGGACTGTTCAGGGCTTCGGACAATCCCTGGAAAGGTCTGTCCAGGGCTTGTCCGAGGCAGTGGAGCGGTCAGCACCGGCCTTGTCCGAAGCAATGGAAAGAACTGTCCAGGGCTTCTCCGAAGCACTGGCACCTGGCTCACAGATCCTCACTGCTGCCATGCAGTCACTTGCCGGCCTCGTCCACACCCAGATTGAGGCAACGCGAACTCTCACTGCAGCCACCCTATCTGCATCAGCTAGGATCACCCCGGGCCCTTCCAGTACCATACGAGGCCAGGAATCAGTGGAGCATGTGATTGTGGTGGATGAGCCGAGCCGGTCCCCTCAGAGAGCCAGTGTGTCGTCCGACAATGGTGCAGGTGTCCTCTCTCGGCAGGTGACCATTCCACATGCCAGCGCTGGCACATCTGCAGTGCAGCTGCCACCACCTGCAGTGCACACTGCTTCCAGCCATGCTCAGATCAAGCATCCTGCGTCCGCACCCTCCAAGCCCAGAGGTCGGCCAGGCCGTCCCTCAGGGGCTTCTGCACTTCCAGACAGTCAGCAGGCGTCCCCCAGCCTTCACCCCGCCACTGGGGTTCAATTACGCAGGAGCAGCAGGGAGGGAAGGGGCCGAGCGCGAAAGAGAAGTCGTTCTCCATCAAGGGGCCAGCAGTAGAGGGAGGTCCTGAGATGTTTCTTTGGCCAAACTCAAGGAGACCCTCACCTGTTGGAATTGTTGGAAAAAGTTTGCCGAAGAGTTTAGTGTTATTTTGTTTGTTATGGTTTCTGTTGACATGACGTTGTTTTGCTGTAATGAAAGACTTTTGTGACAATAAAGAGAAGTTTAAATGTGCTAAGGTGTACATCAATAATTACAGTGATGCTGGCCTTCAGATGCTTTCAAACATCCAAAGTGCGCAGCAGTTAAGACACTCATCATTCCGCCAGAGGGGCCTCGAGACGACTCCTCATGAGCCAGTGACGGATGGCCCTTTCAGGAGCCCTTCCATCTTCCTTCTCCTGCTCCTCCTCCTCCTCGTCCGCATGCTCCTCCTCCTCCGCCTGCTTCTCCGGGGTCAGAGGGAAGGTGATGAATTGACGCCTTCTCCTATAAAGGGCAGCTGTAACTTGCCGGATGCAGCAGTGGACTGCAGCCTGAGAGATATTCGCGATGTCCCCAATGGCTCACTGAAAGGATCCGTTGCCATAAAAATTGAGGCCAACAGTCAGTTTAGCGGCCACCGACAGAGAGGTCATGCACCGTTGACGCGGCTGCAGATCCTCAGTAAGCAGGTGGCACAGCTCAGTAACAACGTCCATCCCGATTCGGAGCCTTCGCACACACTGCTCCTCCGACATGTCAAGGTATGACCCCTAAAGACCCTCGCAGCATACCCTCGGATTGGGCAACCTCCATTGCCCCTCCTCCTTCTGGCCAATCCCAGCCCTCTCTCCCGCCGTCTTTCTGCCCCTTCATAGTATTCGGCCAGGAGCCCGTCGCCCTCCAAAGTATCTCCCATTCCGATGCCAGTTGGTCAGAAGGCTGTTAGGTCTAGTGCTCCAACTGCTCCGGACAGGTTTGAGGGTCCCAAGTACTCTAATGCTAAAATCCAAAAACTCTGCTCCACAGTAGCTCCCCAACTCTCTCCACCAACGATCGCAATGAACAGGCCAAGTAGCTGAAGCTTCTATACTAGAGCTGTCCCCTTTAAATAGCGCCCCCCGACTCCGAGAAGGGCCTGCTAACGCTCCCTCGAACTGTCACTAATAGCGCTAGGCGTTAAGGCTCCGGGCGCCACCCAATATCCGCTCAGGCGCCCCTAAAAGGCGTTGCACGATGAAATGACGTCATTATGTGCTTGCGCTCGTGGGCGCGCGCAAACACTTAGCGCAGGCGTTAAATGTATAGTCAATATGGGAGTTGTCGCTATCTTCATTGCGCCCGCCCCAACATTAGGCAACGCCCCAATTCTCGGTCTCTTAAGGCGCTAACCGCTGGCGCAAACAACCGAATTTCTAGGCCATAGTCTTTTATTCAAAACCTGTTTGCCTCTTGAACATGGATGTTCCATTCTTTTCTGATCCCAGGAAGCAGCAGCCTGTCAAGCAAACTGAGTTCTCCATTTCCCAAAAGTATATTCTCTGCAGACACTTCAAGCTGTGCCAGCCTGTGATGAGATGACAAATTGCTTAACATTCCTGGCTATCCTGGATAATGGGCCTGAGATGAGATAATAGGTCCTCGTTGTACCCATTTGAAATAGACTGTGAGGTGTGATATCCCCAAGCTGGCTTGTCTGGCTTTAATGCACATTCTTCAAAGCATGTAACCTATAAACTTCCTGAATTCACAGTTATAAAACACAATCCTTAAATTTATAATTTTATAATTTGGGTCTTTTCAACAGTTTATTGTTCATTTGTGGAAAGTGACCTGCTCAGCAGTTAACTCAGCAGTGGACTGTTTAAAAGCTCAGCCGCACTTTGTGGGGTAGTTAGATATTGTCCTGTGGAGCCGGAGCTGCTGAATAATCCTCTCCCACCAAAGCCAACACTGAACCAGTTAATGTAGCATTTGCAGTAAAATCTATGCTGAAGAGATACTCTACCAAACAATTTAATTGTTCCATCATTGAATTATCTCCAGCTCAGCAAGGAAGCCAGATTCTACCTGGTTATTTTAATATTCCCTGGGGAAAGACTGTCACTTACTTTCTCTGAAAGCTCATTACTATGGCCTTAACAAACCTAAGCAAATTTTTATTGTGTGAAGAAGTTGCAACAAGACCTGGATGACGTTCAGGCTTGGGCTGGTAAGTGGCAGATAACATTCGTGCCACACAAATGACTATCTCCAACAAGCGAGCGTCTAACCACCGCCCCTTGACATTCAACGGCATTACTGTAATGTATATACCTTTAAGGGGGGAACTACTTTTTACAGCTCATGTATACTGCAGTACCGGCAGTGACCACACCAGTATATAGCACTGAGTAGTAATCTGTACAGACCAGTTCCCGTGTGAGCCACGTTGAGTAAACACCTGTTATACCATTCTCCTGCAGTCTGTGTCTTATTATACACAGACACAACATTGGCGACAAGGCAAGTTCGAACCTACCTGCAACTCTGCATCACCTCCCGGGGATTCGTTCCTGGAGATCAGTGGATTGGAGGTCAAGGCCAGAGACTCGGGCGTCGACCACGGGCAACAGCCCAGTCATCCAGCAGAGACTTGAGAATTGCGGGGGAGGCTGTCGAGAGCCAGGCTTGGCTTTCCAGTCGAGGTGGTCCAGCGAAACGGGCTGGCAACAGGTAGCGCGCAGACCCTTCCCGGACAGCGGCGGGCTAGAGCCCGACCGAGCGGCACAGCAAAGGGCCGAGCAGCGTCGACGGGGGAGAGAGAGAGGGCAGAGCGCATAGGGCGCAGCTGGTGTTCAGGGGCCGAGCAGCGTCGGAGAGAGGGAGAGAGAGACGCACAGAAACCCGTGAGGCGCCGCCATTGCCACGAGGACCGCCGAGAGCGGCGTTGGCAGCAGCGCAGGAGAAGCGTGCAAAACCTACAGGGCGCCGCCATTGCCACGAGAACCGTCGGGAGCGGCATTGGCAGCAGCAGGGGAGGAAGGAAAGCGCGGGAGACGCCATTTTAAGTCATTGGGAGACGCCATTTTAAACTACACCCAAAATGCCGAAGAGTGGCAGTATCACCGCATTTGACAATGAAGTCGAAGATTGGACTACATATGTCGAACGAATAGAGGTATACTGCAAGGCAAATGAGGTGTCAGATGACAAGAAAGCGTCAGTATTGTTAAATTTAATGGATGCAAAGACGTATGGTTTATTAGGAAATCTAGTAACCCCAACGAAGCCAATGGAAAAGAGTTTTGAAGACATAGTAACGATACTGCAGGAACATTTAAACCCCACACCGCTGCTGATAGCAGAAAGATTCAAGTTTCACAAACGGAACCAGCATAAGGATGAAAGCAATGCTGATTATTTAATAGAACTGCGCAAACTATCGAAACACTGCCAGTTTGGAGCGGGACTGGCAGATACCTTAAGGGACAAGTTTGTGTGTGGGCTTCAAAGTGAAGGAACCCAGAAACGGCTTTTATCTGAAAAGGACCTTACGCTGGAAAAGGCTTTCAGCATTGCGGTATCATATGAAGCAGCAGCACGGGGCGCTGCAGAGATACAACAGAGACCGCAAGAATATGGCACAAACGAAATGTCATATAGAACAGAGAAGTGCTATCGCTGCGGCAGAACAACACACGACCAGAATGATTGCTGGTTCAAAGACAAAGTGTGCAGACAGTGTGGAAAAGTAGGACACATAGCACGAGTCTGCAGGTCGGGAAAGAAAACCAGGAATAAGAAACCTATCAAAGAAAAGTACAAGAAGGTACATAAGATGACGGAGAATAGTTCAGACGAACAAAAGAGTGATAACGACTCCGAAAGCAGGGAACCGAGTTGTCTGAAACTACATAATATGATCACAATGGAGGATCACCGAACCATTTGAGTCACTCTCAAGATAGCAGGAGTCCAGGTAAAGATGGAATTGGACACAGGATCAGCCCTAACAGTCATAAACCAACGGGACTACGAGCGGCTATTCTCACACATACCCTTGAGAGACACAAAAATTATTTTGAAGACGTACACGGGGCAAAAAGTCTACCCCAAAGGAAAAACAAGGGTGACCGTTATATATAACGGTAAGGAAACACCAAAACTAGACCTGTATGTATTGCAAGATGGAGGACCACCATTACTGGGACGTGAATGGATCCGGAAAATACAACTGGATTGGCATTCCATACAGGCACTGACTGTGGCTGACAAAAAGTATGACGACGTCACACCTGGGCGACTGTCAAAGATCCTAACTGATGCAAAAGAAGTGTTCCAGCAAGGACTCAGAACACTAAAAGGCATGACAGCGACGATTAAAATTGAAGAAAACGCAAGCCCAAAATTTTTTAAGGCCAAACCGGTACCTTATGCGATCCGCCCAGCCATCGAAGCAAAGCTGGAGAGTCTGGAACGTTCAGGTGTACTGTCCAAGGTAGACTGGAGCGAGTGGGCTACACCCATCGTCCCTGTGATGAAAAAGTCGTTGAGCAGCACACCTGGGGAACCAAGGAAGGTTCGCATCTGTGGGGACTTTAAGGTAACAGTGAACCCGGTCCTTCACACAGTACAATATCCACTTCCGCGGATTGAAGATATTTTTGCCTCGCTATCTGGAGGGAAACGCTTCACTAAGATTGATCTGGCCCAGGCGTATCTGCAAATGGAGGTAGAAGAAGCATCAAAAAAATACCTCACAATCAACACCCATAAATGTCTCTACCAATACAACCGGCTGGTATTCGGGGTAGCATCAGCTCCGGCTATTTGGCAGAGGGCAATGGAACAAGTCCTGCAAGGGATCCCAGGGACCCAGTGTTATTTGGACGACATCCTGTTCACGGGCGAAAATGACAGTGATCACCTTGCCAACCTGGAGCAGGTGCTCACTAGATTGCAGGAATATGGGCTCCGAGCTAACCGCCCCAAAGGCGAGTTTTTTAGAAAACAGATCTCGTATTGTGGCCACGTTATCGATAAAGAGGGGTTACATAAGTCCCCAGAGAAGATTGAGGCAGTAGTCAAGGCTCCAGCACCGGAAAATGTGTCACAACTGAGGTCGTTCCTCGGGCTGGTAAACTACTACCATAAGTTCTTGCCAAATTTGTCTATAATACTACACCCACTGAACACCCTACTGCAAACTGGGGTGCCATGGAAGTGGAGTGACGAATGTAGCCGAGCTTTCCAGAAGAGCAAAACACTAATCACATCGAAAGAGGTATTGGCCCATTACAACCCAGCATTACCAATTCGGTTGGCATGTGATGCGTCACCCTACGGCATTGGAGCGTTGCTGTCGCACAAATTCTCGGACGGCTCAGAGAGGCCAATAATCTTTGCGTCACGATTACTAACCTCAGCTGAGCGTAACTACGCCCAGATTGACAGGGAGGCCCTCAGCCTAGTGTGGGGAGTGAAAAAGTTCAATCACTATCTGCACGGGCAGAAATTCACCTTGCTGACTGATCACCAGCCTCTTGTCTCCATTTTTAATCCAAAGAAGGGCGTTCTGGTGATGACTGCGCAACGACTACAAAGATGGTCACTTTTTCTCGGGGCGCACCACTATGAGATTGAATATAAGGGCACGAAACAGCATGGAAATGCTGATGGGCTATCACGCCTGCCACTGCCTACTGCGGAGGAAGCACCAGCAGTGGATCCTGTCGAAATATTCCATTCGACTATAGTTGAATACCTACCGGTAACTAACGCTTGTATCGAAAAGGAAACCCGAAATGACCCGACACTGTCTCGGGTATATGATTTGACGGTGAAGGGATGGCCAGCACATGGCGACTCACTGTTGCCAGCATTCTCGACAAGGAGAGAACAGCTGTCAGTGTGCCGGGAGACCTTGATGTGTGGATCCCGAGTGCTAATTCCACCCAAGTTAAGGGATAGAGTGCTCAATGAGCTTCATGAGGGTCATCTGGGAGGGGTAAAAATGAAAAGCCAGGGCTTATGTGTGGTGGCCGGGAATCGATAAACAAATCGAGGGCCTGAACAAGAGCTGCTCAGGATGCCAGAAAGCCCAAAATGCACCACCACAGGCCCCTCTACACCCATGGGAGTGGCCCTCATCTCCATGGCAATGGGTGCATATTGATTTTGCTGGTCCATTCATGGACTCAATGTTTTTAATAGCCGTGGATGCGCACTCGAAATAGCCTGAGGTCATCAAAATGTCCTCCACCACCACGGAGAAAATTATTGCAGTCCTACGGACCATTTTTGCCAGGAATGGCTTGCCAGAACAGATTTGCTCTGACAACGGACCACAGTTTGTGTCCGAAGAATTCCGGAGGTTCTTGAAAAAGAATGGGGTAAGACATTACACATCCGCCCCGTATCATCCAGCCACAAATGGATTGGCTGAGAGGTTCGTACAAACCTTTAAGAAGGCAATAAAGGCTATGTACAATGACAACATTCCGCTGCAGCACAAGGTGGATAATTTCCTGTTCGCCTACCGGAATGCGACACATGCAGTCACCAACCAGGCCCCAGCCATGATGTGCTTTAACCGAAGGTCAAGATCTCGCCTGGATTTGCTCAGACCAAACGTACGAAGAGATGTTGAGAGTAAGCAATTCCAGCACATCCATGAGAAGCCAACAAGGAGCTTCAATGTAGGGCAACCAGTCTTGGCCCGCGACTACCAAACAGAAAAATGGCAGCCAGGAACGATATGCACACGGCAGGGCCCACTATTGTACACAGTGGACGTTGGGGAGAGCATCGTGAGACGCCATGCTGACCAGATCCTAGAGTCACAGGAACAAGTCAACCCCATGCCTCGCCCATACGTACCTGGTGATGAACCCAACGTACAGGTCGCATCTACCCCAGAAACAGTAGCATCGGAAGCTGATGAACCAACCGACGACAGGGGGCCAGAATCGCCTCCGCACCAAGAGCAAGACACTCGGGAAAGGCGCTATCCAGAAAGGATCAGGAAGCCTCCCCAAAGACTGAATATATAAATAGACTATTTTCAGCTAATGTTGCATGTTAAAAGTGTTAATTGTAATTAGTTTGATATTTAATTGTTAAATGAGTGTTATGGTACTGTTAATCTAAAAGGGGAGGAATTGTAATGTATATACCTTTAAGGGGGGAACTACTTTTTACAGCTCATGTATACTGCAGTACCGGCAGTGACCACACTTGTATATAGCACTGAGTAGTAATCTGTACAGACCAGTTCCCGTGTGAGCCACGTTGAGTAAACACCTGTTATACCGTTCTCCTGCAGTCTGTGTCTTATTATACACAGACACAATTACCATCGTCGAATCCACCACTATCAACATCCTGGGGGTCACCATTGACCAGAAACTTAACTGGACCAGCTACATAAATACTGTGGTAACAAGAGCAAGTAAGAGGCTTGGTATTCTGTGGCGAGTGTCTCACCTCCCGACTCCCCAAAGCCTTTCCACCATCTACAAGGCACAAGTAAGGAGTGTGATGGAATACTCTCCACTTGCCTGGATGAGTGCAGCTCCAACAACACTCAAAAAGCTTGAAACCTTCCAGGACAAAGCAGTCCGCTTGATTGGCACCCCATCCACCACCTTAAACATCACTGGCATACCATGGCTGCAGTGTGTACCATCTACAAGATGCACTGCAGCAACTCGCCAAGGATTCTTCAGCAGCACCTCCCAAACCCGCGACCTCTTGCACCTAGAAGGACAAGGGCAGCAGGTGCGTGGGAACACCACCACCTCCAAGTTCCCCTCTAAGTCACACACCATCCTGACTTAGAAGTATATCGCCGTTCCTTCATCATCGCTGGGTCAAAATCCTGGAATTCCCTACCTAACAGCACTGTGGGAGTACCTTCACCACACGGACTGCAGCAGTTCAAGAAGGCGGCTCACCACCACGTTCTCAAGGGCAATTAGGGATGGGCAATAAATGCTGGCCTTGCCAGCGACGCCCATATCCCATAAACAAATTTTTTAAAAAGTTATTTCAGACAAGGGTCCTAAGTCCTCGAATACTAAAGAAGTATTGTATTTTACAGAAAAAGTTATTCTTTCAGACTACCTGAGCAGTAACCATCAACAAAGTACTGCTAGGTTTTGAAACACCGAACTCCACAAATAAGGAAACATTACATTTTGTTTAATTCTGTTCTGTTAGAAGTATTAGAAATGGAATAATTCTACTAATGCAAGGACAAAACCTACATTTTGTTTGTGTATCATGAATGCAGAAATTTCTTTGTTTAAATGGATGCACAATCATACATGAGAACAATCACAATTATAAATTACCAGTGACATCTCCTATAGGCTTGCTTGCATAGCAAAGCAACATATTATAGTCCATTGAAATAGTGTATGTCAAGTAGTGTGAAGAGAGCTGACAACAAAACAAGATAACTACATTATTCTGACAATAAAATGAATTCAAATATAATTAATATATTTAGTTATATTAATATTCAACCCATTTCCTTATATTAGGATCTCATCTGTATTGGAAATACAAAATCATTTCCTATTTTCAAAATAGTACAGGTCTTGAGAAGTAGACCACGACTATTCAAACTAGTTATTTTCTCACACCTCTAAGCAGATAGTCATACTAGCATATGCAGAGACCTGGGAACAGAATACCTGCCCAGGATGACACAGAGTCAAAGTAACATGATCACTAAAATTTGCACAATATTTAAAGAAAATACCTCAAAAGCATGGACACTCCATAAAACATCCAACGCTTGAGGCATTGATGATTAATGATGATGAATAAAGATGAACCAAATAACACAGGTTTTGCATATGTTGCTGTCTTTTGCTCTGAATGAGGATATAGTTTACATTTACCTAGTACGTGTGCAGCTCATCCCTTAATTTAAGGGCCCCAGCTGTAACACACATTCTGTTCTAACATTCTGGTTCTTTGCTCTTGACTTCCTTGCATACATTTTATATTCTGGGCTAGCCAGATGAAGCAAAATGGTCGATCGTGGTTCTATACATTCTGATGTTCTGTTATGGAGCATTCACCACATCATATACATTGTAAAAACCAACAAAAAGATGGGCTTTCGTGAACAATGTTATAATAGTTGACAGTAAAAGTATACTTATATTCATATTGTATCAGCACTATCTAGTTGTCTTAAAAACATAGAAAAATAGGAGCAGGAGTAGGCCATCCGGCCCTTCGAGCCTGCTCTGCCATTCAATATGATCATGGCTGATCCTCTATCTCAACACCATATTCCCGCTCTTTCCCCATACCCCTTGACGCCTTTTGCATCTAGAAATCTATCTATCTCCTTCCAAAATATATTCAGTGACTTGGCCTCCATAGCCTTCTGTGGTAGAGAATTCCATAGGATCAGAACCCTCTGAGTGAAGAAATTTCTCCTCATCTCAATCCTAAATGTCCTACCCCATATCCTGAGACTGTGACCCCTCGTTCTAGAGCCCCCAGCCAGGGGAAACATCCTCCCTGCATCCAGTCTGTCTAGCCCTGTCAGAATTTTATACGTTTCAATGAGATCCCCTCTAATTCTTCTAAACTCTAGTGAATACAGGCCTAATCGACCCAATCTCTCCTCATACGACAGTCCTGCCATCCCAGGAATCAGTCTGGTGAACCTTCGCTGCACTCCCTCTATGGCAAGTATATCCTTTCTTAGGTAAGGAGGACAAAATTGCACACAGTACTCCAGGAGTGGTCTCACCAAGGCCCTGTATAACTGTAGTAAGACATCCTTGCTCCTGTACTCAAATCCTCTTGCAATGAAGGCCAACATACCATTTGCCTTCCTAACTGCTTGCTGCACCTGCATGTTTGCTTTCAGTGACTGGTGTGCAAGGACACCCAGGTCCCTCTGTACATCAACATTTCCCAATCTATCACCATTTAAATAATACTCTGCCTTTCTGTTTTTCCTACCGAAGTGGATAACTTCACATTTATCCACGTTATACTGCATCTGCCATGTATTTGCCCACCCACTCAACTTGTCTAAATCGCCTTGAAGCCTCTTTGAACATTGTGACATTGTTATTAATTGATATTGAATCTTTAAATTGTGCGGGCATGCATTATATCCTTTTTTACCCAACTGAAAGACTCAAGTTTTCTTTTCTAATAAAGCAATATGGCAATTAATCTGAAACAGAAATGATGGTTAAAAAAAACTAGGAGTTTTTCAATTACTGTAAATGGAATACTTATCCGGTTAAATTCAGTTAATGCTATAACTGTCCATTGTGTTTTTAATTGGGATTTATAAGGTATTACTTCTTATTTCTGCCAACTGTGAATTCTAATTTTTATACAACCATATGAATATGTATCGAAAGATAAATGTTTATATGTCTTTCCAATGGAGGTGTTTCAAATCTGATGAATAAAAAAATGTTACAGAATACGTTGATATTCAACCCATTAACAACAGCAACCATTAGATTGAATTCAACGGGGCTAGAAATTTGTCTCCGACGGTGACACAAAACGGGCGGTATCGGATCTGCCGCCCGTTATACGCAGCATCTGATGTTCAGTTCCATTGACTGAAATCAACTGAATATCAGACGCTGCGTATAACGGGCGGACGATCCGATACTGCCCATTATGCGCGACCGCCCGAGATGAATTTCTCAGCCAACGTATTACCAATATGGCTTATGGTAGAAGTATACACTTGTTCAAGTACAAATAGCTAATTTAATTCAAACAAGGCCTCCCAGACTGCACAGCTACATTTTTATTCTATTGTTTACAATGTTGTCTTGTATAAATGTAAAAATATTTGAAGAAATGCAGATTATTTTAAGGCTTACAAAGGCTCTAGAAATAGTGAAACAGCTAGCAATCTGTCAATCCTTTCCATAACTCCCCTGTTTCATTTAACATTAGTGCTTATCTCAGCTATCCGTAACAGAAGGTTCCAGTAGGGGTGATATGATTGGCCTCAGAACTCATGGACTCGAGAGTGGAAAACCGCCCAGCATTCCTGATTCTGATCACAATCTAGTGACTGATGTTGGAGAGTGTTGATTGAGGGTATGATTAAGCTCAGTTATAATGTTCCCCCAAGTTACAGAAGCCTGTCAACACTTACTGTCTAGATCCACACAGTAAGATTATGTTGCTGCTAGAAGTACTAGAAATATCTGAATTACAGACGTTTTAGATATAATTGGCGTGTCTGAAACCTTTTTGGCAGTATGCTGTTGAAAAGTTATACGGGATTTTGTAAATATAGATTGGCTCACAAAGGAAGGTAGCTTTATTTGTAAAATAGAATATAACTGTGATTGAGAGGGAGGATATTGGTCAGCTGGAGGACCTGAAAGAGTATGGATATAGCTAGAGCATGAGGTTGGTCCAACATTGAGCCTTGGTTTGCCTTTGCTAGTTTTCTAGGATGATATTCATATGTCCAGCTAGAAAATGGCCATTTGGGTGAGGTACTGTAGCGTGGCCAGTCCTAGGCCATTCAGCTCCTCGAGCCTGTTCTGCCATTCAATTACATCATAGCTGATCTGCAACATAACACCTTTTACCTGCTTTGGTTCCATATCCCTTTATACCCATGTCTAACAAAAATCTAGCAGTCACAGTTTTGAAGTTCTCAATTGACCCCCTGCCCCCAGCCTTAACAGCTTTTTGGGGGAGAGTACCAGATTTACACGACCCTTTCTGTGAAGAAGTGCTTGCTGATATCACCACTGAACAGCCTAGATGTAATTATAAGGTTATGCCCCTTGTTCTGGACTCCCCACCAGAGGAAATAGTTTCTCTCTATCTATCCTATCGACTCCTTTAATCATCTTAAACACCTCAATTATATCACCCCTTTATCTTCTATGCTTAAGGGAATACAAGCCTAGTCTATGCAACCTGTCATCATAATTTAACTCTCTAAGCCCTGGTATCATTCTGGTGAATCTGCACTGCACCCCCATCATGGCCAAAATATCCTTCCTGAGGTGCGGTGCCCAGAACTGAACATAATAACATAAGAAATAGGAGCAGGAGTAGGCCATTCGGCCCCTTGAGCCTGCTCTGCCATTCAATAAGAACATGGCTGATCTGATCTTGGCCTCAACTCCACTTTCCTGCCTGTTCCCCATAACCTTTAACTCCCCTGTAGCTCAAATATCTGTCTATCTCCGCCTTGAATATATTCAATGACTCTGCCTCCACAGCTCTCTGGGGTAGAGAATTCCAGAGATTGACGACCCTCTTAGAGGAGAAATTCCTCCTCATCTCCATTTTAAATGGGCGACCCCTTATCCTGAAACTATGCTACCTAGTTCTAGATTCCCCCATGAGGGGAAACATCCTCTCAGCATCTACCCTGTCAAGCCCCATCAGAATCTTATATGTTTCAATAAAATCACCTCTCATTCTTCTAAACTCCAATGAGTATAGGCCCAACCTGCTCGACCTTTCCTCAAAAGACAACCCCTTCATCTCAGGAATCAACTTAGTGATCCTTCTCTGAACTGCCTCCAATGCAAGCATATCCCTTCTTAAATAAGGAGACCAAAACTGTACGCAGTACTCCAGGTGTGGTCTCACCAATGCCCTGTACAGTTGTAGCAAAACTTCCCTACTTTTATACTCCATCCCCCTTGCAATAAAGGCCAACATTCCATTTACCTTCCTAATTATTTGCGGTACCTGCATGCTAACTTTTTGTTTTTCATGTACGAGGACACCCAGATCCTTCTGTGCTGCAGCATCCTGTAGTCTCTCTCCATTTAAATAATATTTTGTTTTTCTATTCTTCCTACCAAAGTGGATAATGTCACATTTTTCCAGATTATAATCCATCTGCCTAAGTTTTGCCCACTCATTTAACCTATCTATAACCCTTTGCAGACTCTGTGGCCGCAAATTTGCCGGTGCTCAGAGGGTGGGTTTGGAGGCGGGTCTGCTGTCAAAATAGCAAAGCTTGACAGCAGATCGGAAACCCGCTGTCAACCCGCCTCCACGCACGTCTCCCAGGTGTCGGGTCTGTCAGCGGAGAACTGACCCGACACCAAGCGGCGGGGGATACAATTGAGCTTGTTAAATGGCTTGTTAAGAGCCAATTTAATACTATTTTGAGGCTTTCTTCCCATTTTACGTTCTCCCCTACGGGTTACCCATTGTTCGGGGAACATACCAGCTCAACCTGGCGTGAGTTGAGTCTGCTTTGATGTATCTGATAAGCTGACAGCTGCAGACGTGGTGTAAAGGATGCCATGTTGCAGATGGTCAGTTTCAGAGTGCAGAAACTGTTGGTTACTTCATTTGTAAGATATATAGAGATTTCTTTAGCTTGCAATTGTTTAGAGGCAACTGTATGTCCAGTGCCACCTCATTGGAACAACCTCTCTCACCACTGACAGATCGCTTCTGTCATCTCACCTGCAGCTGAGATCTATTGCAGCAACACCAATGTCCTTGAAAAAACCAGACTTTGTTCCTCTGAATCCTTCCACAATCAGCCCCAACACCAACATCACCAGGCACACCAACATCACCAACAATATCACCAACCTTCTCTGCCATCACCTGATACTGCACAGGACACAGGGCATCAGCCCCTGACAACATTGCTGCCCGGGAGGCCAGCGATGGCATCACCATGGCCAGATTTACTTCACTTGACGCTGCTAACCCTGGCTGCCACATGATGCGCCAGGTTGACACCATCCCACACCAGCACCATGAGGCATCCCTTTAATGTCCAAGCCATTCCATGCAAACTCATCACTATAGTGGGGTGGGGTGGGGGGGAGATATGTCTCAACATTCACTGGAACTCAGTAAGACACTTCTCAAGGTGCGCACAGATCTGTCCAATAAGGGGCAGTGTTGGAAAAATAGATTTCACTGTAACTTCACATGGACATTAGCTAAACTTCTCAAGTGCCCACCCTTGTGTGTTGTGAGTTGGTATGCTTGCACTAGGATGACAGTGAGTGTGAGCAGTGGCTAGTGAGATGGGGAAGTGATAAAGTAGATAGAGAGAGTTGGGTGGAGGTGCAAGGTAAGTTGGTGTGAGTAAGGATGTGCAGGAGTAGGGTATGGAAGGCAGAGTGATGGGGATGTGTTGAGTGGCACCGCAGGATGACTTTCAGTGTAGCTTTGCAGTAACGTTTCGTGATCCATGCGATCATTGAAAGGTTGACGCCACTGCAGCCAGGGACCCCTGACAACTTCCCTGCTTTTGCCCTCCTGTGCAATGTGCAACCAGGCTTCGTTGGTGTCCTGGGGAGGTCTTTTCCACCCTTGGAAGGGAAGAGAACCTTCCTGCATGCTGTGACTCCCTCCATAAGCATAGGGAGGGAGTCATTGGAGAGCCTGGGTGTAAGCGCTCATCTTTGTGCAGTGCTTGTCAGTGTTTGCAGCACCTCAATGCTGTCAAACACTGACAGAACAATGGTCAAACTCCATGTGGCTGTGGTCCCTTTAAGGAAACTGGCTGATGACACGTTATCAAATTGCATCATCAGACCCGCTTCCTGATCATTGGCCTGGAAGTCCGCAGGGCGGGCTTAACAAGGCCAATCAAGGGAAAAACACTTTGACACGGCGTTTGCAACCAGGTTCGTGACTGGAACCCAGAAACCTGCTCTCCCGCCACTATCCCACCTCCGCTGGGAAATTCGCAGCCTTTGTGTCCTCCTCACAACTTGCTTTCCTACCTATCTTTGTATCATCAGCAAATTTGGCTACAGTACACTCAGTCCCTTCATCCAAGTCATTAATATAGATTGTAAATGGTTGAGGCCCAAGCACTGATCCCTGTGGCACCCCAATAGTTACAGATTGCCAACCTTAAAATTACCCATTTATCCCGACTCTCTGTTTTCTGTTAGATAGCCAATCCTCTATCCATGCTAATATATTACCTCCAACACCATGAGCTCTTATCTTGTGCAGTAACCTTTTATGTGGCACCTTATCAAATGCCTTTTGGAAACCCAAATGCACTACATCTACTGGTTCCCCTTTATCCACCCTGCTCGTTACATCCTCAAAGAACTCTAACAAATTTGTCAAACACCATTTCTCTTTCATAAAACCATGTTGACTCTGCTTGATTGTTTTATGATTTTCTAAATGTCCTGCTACTACTCCCTTAATAATGGATTCCAGCATTTTCCCAATGACAGATGTTAGGCTAACTGGCCTATAGTTTCCGGCTTTCTGTCTCCCTCCTTTCTTGAATAGGGGTGTTACATTTGTGGATTTCCAATCCGCTGGGACCTTTCCAGAATCTAGGAAATTTTGGAAGATTACAACCAACGCATCCACTATCTCTGCAGTCACTTCTTTTAAGACCCGAGGATGCAGGCCATCAGGTCCAGGGGACTTGTCAGCCTTTAGTCCCATTAGTTTGCCTAGTACTTTTTCTCTAGTGATAGTGATTGTTTTAAGTTCTGCCCTCCCTTTTGCCCCTTGATTATCTACTATTTTTGGGATGCATTTAATGTCTTCTACCGTGAAGACAGATACAAAATATTTGTTCAAAGTCTCTGCCATTTCCTTGTTTCCCATTACTAATTCCCCAGTCTCATCCTCTAAGGGACCAACATTTATTTTAGCCAGTCTCTTCCTTTTTATATACTTGTAGAAGCTCTTACTGTCTGTTTTTATATTTCTTAATCTATTTTCTCCCTCTATTATTTTTTTTAACTTCCCAATCTTCTGGCCTACCACTAATTTTCGTACCATTGTAAGCCTTTTCTTTCAATTTGATAGCATCCTTAACTTCCTCAGTTAGCCACGGATGGTTCATCCATCTCGTAGAATCTTTCTCTTCTCACTAGAATATATCTTTGTTGAGAGTTATGAAATATCTCCTTAAATGTCTGTCACTGCTTAGCTGCCGTTTTACCTTTTAACCTATTTTCCCAGTCCAATTTAGCCAACTCTGTCTTCATACCCATGTAATTGACTATATTTAAGTTTAAGACACTAGCTTCAGACCCAAGTTTCTCACCCTCAAACTGAATGTGAAATTCCATCATGTTATGATCACTCTTCCCTAGAGGATCCTTTACTATGAGATCATTAATTAATCCTGTCTCATTACACATTATCAGATCTAAAATAGCCTGTTCCCTGGTTGGTTCCACAATGTATTGTTGCAAGAAACTGTCCCAAATATACTCTATGAACTCATCCTTAAGGCTACCTTCGCCAATTTGACTTGTCCAATCTATATGAAGATTAAAATTGCCCATGATTATTGCAGTACCTTTAAGAACATAAGAAATAGGAGCAGGAGTAGGCCAATTGGCCCCTCGAGCCTGCTCCGCCATTCAATAAGATCATGGCTGATCTGATCCTAACCGCCAATCCACTATCACAGAACCATCTCCTGAATCTAACAGAATTAGACACACGAAATAGGAGCAGGATCAGGCTACACGGCTCCTGGGCCCGCTCCGCTATCCACAGGGCCATGTCCGATCCGAACCTAGACTCATGTCCAAATTCCTGCCCGCTCCCCGTAACCCTTAATTCCCTTTACTTCTAGGAAACTGTCTATTTCTGTTTTAAATTTATGTAATGATGTAGCTTCTACAGCTTTTTGGGGCAGCATATTCCATGGACCTACCACCCTCTGAGTGAAGTAGTTCCTCCTCATCTCAGTTTTGAAAGAGCAGCCCCTTATTCTAAGACTATGCCCCCTAGTTCTAGTTTCACCCATCATCGGGAACATCCTCCCCGCATCCACCCGATCCAACCCCTTCACAATCTTATATGTTTCAATAAGATTGCCTCTCATTCTTCTGAACTCCAGTGAGTAGAGTCCCAATCTACTCAACCTCTCCTCATATGTCCATCCCCTCATCCCCGGGATTAACTGAGTGAAACTTCTTTGTACTGACTCGAAAGCAAGTATGTCTTTTCTTAAGTATGGACACCAAAACTGTATGCAGTATTCCAGGTGCGGTCTCACCAATACCTTGTACAACTGAAGCAATACCTCCCTAACACCCCACTTACCCTAACTCACACTTACCCAAACTCACAGCACTCTTTGATGACTCGCTCTGAGTGCTTGTTCGCACTAGGACTGGTCTTTTTATACTGTTTGTTTGTTTACAGCCAAATGAGTCACCCCTGCTGATTGGTTAGAAAACTGGTTTCCACTGCCTACTGTGCCAATTTACTCCTACTGCAGTGTAACCTTGTTTTACTCTTCTTAAACCAACAGAATCCCAAATATTTAACTTTTCCCCTTTACTTAAACTGCTTAAGTAATCTTAACAAGAATGATTTAAAGAGAAATAACAATTAAAGAACTCTCACACTTACCCAAACTCACAGCACTCTTTGATGACTCACACTCAGTGCTTGCTCGCACTAGGACTGGTCTTTTTATACTGTTTGTTTGTTTACAGCCAAATGAGTCACCCCTGCTGATTGGTTAGAAAACTGGTTTCCACTGCCTGCTGTGCCAATTTATTCCTACTGCAGTGTAACCTTGTTTTACTCTTCTTAAACCAACAGAATCCCAAATATTTAACTTTTCCCCTTTACTTAAACTGCTTAAGTAATCTTATCAAGAATGATTTAAAGAGAAATAACAATTAAAGAACTCTCACACTTACCCAAACTCACAGCACTCTTTGATGACTCGGACTTTCTTACAAGCCCCCATTATTTCTTAATTTATACTCTGTTCTACAGTGTAGCTGCTGTTAGGGGGCTTATAGACTACTCCCACCATTGACTTCTTTCCCTTATTATTTCTTATCTCCACCCAAACTGATTCTACATCTTGATCTTCAGAGCCAAGATCATTTCTCACTACTGTACTGATCTCATCCTTTATTAACAGAGCTACCCCACCTCCTTTTCCTTTCTGCCTATCCTTCCGAAATGTCAAATAGCCCTGAATATTCAGTTCCCAGCTTTGGTCACCTTGCAGCCATGTCTCTGTAATGGCTATCAGATCATATCCATTTATTTCTATTTGTGCCGCAAATTCATCTATCTTGTTATGAATGCCACGTGCATTCAGATAAAGAACCTTTAATTTTGTCTTTTTACCATTTTTCCCTACTCAGACCCTATTTGCTGGTGCACTCTTATGTTTGTACGCTCTGTCCCTTCCTGTCACACTCGGGTTATCATTACCCCTATCGCTACCCAGCACTATTGCCTTGTCCTTTCTCTTTAACATTCTAAATTTCCCCTCATCTGAACCCTCCCCCCCACTATTTAGTTTAAAGCCCTATCTACAGCCCTAGTTATTCAATTTGCCAGGACACTGGTCCCAGCATTGTTCAAGTGAAGCTCATCCCAACAGAACAGCTCCCTCTTTCCCCAGTACTGGTGCCAGTGTCCCATGAATCAAAACCCATTTCTCCCACACCAATCTTTGAGCCACGCATTCAAATCTCTGATCTTATTGACCCTATGCCAATGGTTCGTGGCTCAGGTAGTAAACCAGAGATTATTACCTTTGTGGTTCTGCTTTTCAATTTTGCCCCTAGCTGCTCATACTCCCTCAGCAGAACCTCTTTCTTAGTCTTACCTATGTCATTGGTACCTATGTGGACCACGACAACTGGATCCTCCCCTTTCCACTCCAAGTTCCTCTCCAGCCCTGAGGAGATGTCCTTAACCCTGGCACTGGGCAGGCAACACCGCCTTCGGGACTCACACTCTCAGCTATAGAGAACAGTATCTATCCTCCTAACTATACTGTCCCCTACCAGTACTACATTCCTTTTTACTTCCCCAACTTGAATGGCCCCCTGTACCACCGTGCTGTGGTCAGTTTGCTCATCATCCCTGCAGTCCCTGCTCTCATTCACATAGGCTGCAAGAACCTCGTACCTGTTGGTCAAGTGCAAGGGCTGAGGCTCCTCCAATGCTACCTTCTGGATCCCCATACATGCCTCACTCGTAGTCACACCCTCCTGTCCCTGACCACGGCCCAAATTTGAAGTATTTAACCCAAGGGTTGCAACTGCCTCCTGGAACAAAGTGTCCAGGTAACCCTCCTCCTCCTGATGTATTGCAGTGTCCGAAGCTCGGACTCCTGCTCATTAACTCTGAGCCAAGTTCCTCGAGCTGCAGACACTTACTGCAGATGTAGTTGCTGTGGATCACACTGGGGTCCACTAGCTCCCACATGCTACAGCTGCAACACATCACCTGCCCTGCCATCTCTATTGTATTTTATTTAACTAATTAGGTTTTCAAGTTTTGAAATGTCACTCAATTATCTCTGTATAGTTCTTAATCTATAATCACGGCTCTTAATTTAAACCAATGCCCTACTTTAGAGAAAAAGAGAAATACTTACCAATCAATCGTTTAACTGCTTTCCTGTGACATCACACTTTGATTCCCCCCCCCTCACAGGTCCGTTCGCTCCCTCTCCCAGCTAACTGCTTTTAACACGGTCGCTCATCCACTGGTCCTGCTCTCGCCACTGGTCTCGGGCCTTGGGCGCTGCTGCTTTTAACTCTGCCGCTCATCCTCTGGTCCCGCTCTCGCCGCAGAGGGTTCTGGTTAGACCGCATCTGAATGCAATACTCCAGATGCAGTCTAACCAGAACATTATACAACTGTAGCATAACTTCCACCACTTTGTATTCCAGCCCCACTGAGATAAACACTAACATTCCCTTAGCCTTTTAAATTATTTTTGTACCTGTCCACTACCTTTTACTGATTTCTGTACACGGACCCCTAAATCTCTCTGCTCCTCCACAGTTCCTAGCTTCTTACCATTTAGAAAATACTCTGATCTACTTTTCTTAGGTCCAAAGTGGATGACCTCACATTGAACTCTAACTGGCACAGTTTTCCCTACTCACTTAAACTATAAATGTCCATTTTCAACTTTCTGCTCACATCTACACTTCTTACTGTGCCAACTAACTTACTGTCGTCAGCAAACTTGTATATGCAGCTGTTTATTCCTTCATCTGTGTCATTGATAAAAGTAGTGAAAAGCTGAGGCTCCAGTAGAAATCCCTGGGGAATACCACTAGTCATATCCTGCCAATTATAGAATCATAGAATGGCTGCAGCACAGTAGGAGGCCATTCGGTCCATTGAGCCCGTACCGGCTCTCTGCAAGAGCACTTCAGCTAGTCCCATTCCTCTGCCCTTTCTCCGTAGCCCTGCAATTTTTTTTCCTTCAGGTAATTATCTAATTTCCTTTTGAAAGCCATGATTGAATCTGCCTCCACTACCCTTTCAGGCAGTGCATTCCAGATCATAGCCACTCGCTGCATAAAAAAGCTTTTCCTCATGTCAACTTTGGATCTTCTGCCAATCACCTTAAATCTGTGTCCTCTGGCTCTTGACCCTTCTGCCAATGGGAACCGTTTCTCTCTATCTACTCTGTCTAGACCCCTCATGATTTTGAACACCTCTATCAAGTCTCCTCTCAACCTTCTCTGCTCTAAGGAGAACAACCCCAGCCTCTCCACATAAATGAAGTCCCTCATCCCTGGAACCATTTTTGTAAATCTTTTCTGCACCCTCTCTAAAGCCTTCACATCCTTCCTAAAGTGCGGTGCCCAGAATTGGCTTAACTAGTGTTCAATAAAGGTTCATCATAACTTCCTTGCTTTTGTACTCTATGCCTCTATTTATAAAGCTCAGGATCTCTCATGCTTTTTTAACCGCTTTCTCAACCTATCCTGCCACCTTCAACGATTTGTGCACATATATCCCAGGTCTCTGTTCTTGCACCGCTTTTAGGATTGTACCCTTTAGTTTACATTGTTCCTCCTCGTTCTTCCTACCAAAATGTATCACATAGCACTTTTCTGCATTAGACTTCATCTGCCACGTGTCCGCCCATTCCACCAGCCGGTCTATGTCCTCCTGAAGTCTATCCCTATCATCCTCACTGTTCCAAGTTTTGTGTCAATGACAAATTTTTAAATTGTGCCCTGTACACCTAAATCCAATATATGTCAAGAAAAGCAGTGGCCCTAGTACCAACCCCTGGGGAACACCACTGTATACCTTCCTCCAGTCCAAAAAACAACCGTTCACCACTACTCTCTGTTTCCTGTCACTGAGCCAATTCCCTATCCAGGCTGCCACTGTCCCCTTTATTCCATGAGCTTCAACTTTGCTGGCAAGCCTATTATGTGGCACTTTATCAAACGCCTTTTGGAAGTCCACGTACACCACGTCAACCGCATTGCCCTCATCAACCCTCTCTGTTATCTCATCAAAAAATTCAAGCAAGTTAGTTAAACACGATTTGCCTTTTAGAAATCCGTGCTGGTTTTCCTTAATCAATCCACACTTGTCCAAGTGACTGTTAATTTTGTCCCGGATTATCGTTTCTAAAAGCTTCCCACCACCGAGGTTACGCTGACTGGCCTGTAGATGCTGTGTTTATCCTTACATCCTTTTTTGAACAAGGGTGTAACATTGCAATTCTCTAGTCCTCTGGCACCATCCCCGTATCCAAGGAGGATTGGAAGGTTATGGCTAGTACCTCCGCAATTGCCCCCTGTACTTCCCTCAGCATCCTAAGATGCATCGCATCTGATCCTGGTGATTTCGCTACTTTTTAATTTTTTTAAATTCATTTTATGGGATCTGGGCGTTACTGGCAAGGCCAGCATTTATTGCCCATCCCTAGTTGCCCTTGAGAAGGTGGTGGTGAGCCGCCTTCTTGAACCGCTGCAGTCCGTGTGGTGATGGTATTCCCACAGTGCTGTTAGATAGGGAATTCCAGGATTTTGACCCAGCGATGATGAAGGAACAGCGATATACTTCTAAGTCAGGATGGTGTGTGACTTGGAGGGGAACTTGGAGGTGGTGGTGTTCCCATGCGCCTGCTGCCCTTGTCCTTCTAGGTGGAAGAGGTCGCTGGTTTGGGAGGTGCTGCCGAAGAAGCCTTGGCGAGTTGCTGCAGTGCATCTTGTAGATGGTACACACTGCAGCCACGGTATGCCGGTGGTGGAGGGAGTGAATGTTTAAGGTGGTGGATGAGGTGCCAATCAAATGGGCTGCTTTGTCCTGGATGGTGTCAAGCTTCTTGAGTGTTGTTGGAGCTGCACTCATCCAGCCAAGTGGAGAGTATTCCATCATACTCCTTACTTGTGCCTTGTAGATGGTGGAAAGGCTTTGGGGAGTCAAGAGGTGAGACACTCGCCGCAGAATACCTAGCCTCTAACCTGCTCTTGTTGCCACAGTATTTACGTGGCTGGTCCAAGTTTCTGGTTAATGGTGACTCCCAGGAAGTTGATAGTGGGGGATTCGGTGATGGTAATGCCATGGAATGTCAAGGGGGGTGGTGGTTAGACTCTAGCTTGTTGGAGATAGTCATTGCCTGGCACTTCTGTGGTGCGAATGTTACCTGTCACTTATCAACCCAAGTCTGAATGTTGTCCAGGTCTTGTTGCATGCGGGCATGGACTGCTTCATTATCTGAGGAGTTGTGAATGGTGCTGAACACTGTGCAGTTATCAGCGAATATCCCCATTTCTGACCTTATGTTGGAGGGAAGGTCATTGATGAAGCAGCTGAAGATATTTGGGCCTAGGACACTGCCCTTTAAGTACAGCCAGCCTTTTTAGTCCATCCTCTTTATCAACATTTATCCCATCCAATATCTCAACTACCTCCTCTTTCACTATGACTTTGGCAGCATCTTCGTCCTTGGTAAAGACAGATGCCAAGTATTTATTTATTACCTCAGCCATGCCCTTTGCCTCCATGCATAGATCTCCTTTTTCGTACCTAATCGGCCCCATCCCTCCTCTTACTGCCCGTTTACTATTTATATGCCTATAGAAGACTTTTAGATTCCTTTTTATATTAGCTGCCAGTCTATTCTCATATTCCCTCTTTGCCCCTCTTACTTCCTTTTTCACTTCCCCTCTGAACTTTCTGTATTCAGCCTGATTCTCACTTGTATTCTCAACCTGACATCTGTCATGCGCCCCTTTTTCCTGTTTTATCTTACTCTCTATCTCATTCTTCATCCAGGGAGCTCTGGCTTTGGTTGCCCTACCTTCCCCCTCTTGGGAATGTACTTCAGCTGTACCCGAACCATCTCCTCTTTAAAGGCAACCCATTGTTCGATTACAGTTTTGCCTGACAATATTTAATTCCAATTCACCCGGGCCTGGTCTGTTCTCAAATCACTGAAATTGGCCCTCTTCCAATTAAGTATTTTTACTCTAGATTGCTCCTGTCCTTTTCCATAGCTAACTTAAACCTTATGATACTATGATCACTGTTCCCTAACTGTTCACCTACTGAAATTTGATCCAACTGACCTACCTCATTCCCCAGAACCAGATCCAGCAATGCCTCTGTAATGTATGTACCTTTAAGGGGGAGAACTACTTTTTACAGCTCCTGTATCCTGTAGTACCGGCAGTTACCACACCTGTATATAAACCCTGAGTAGTGATCTGTACAGTCAGTTGCAGTTTGAACCCTCATTCAGTAAACACCTGTTGATCGTTCCCTGCAGTCTGTTGTCTGATTATTGAAGGACACAACATTAAGATACATGGATATAACAGCCTCCTTCCTCATTGGGTCTGAAACGTACTGATCAAGAAAGTTCTCCTGAACACAATTCAGAAATTCTTCCCCCTCTCTCCCCTTTACACTATTACTATCCCAGTCTATATTAGGATAATTGAAGTCCCCCATTATTACTACTCAATAGTTCTTGTACCTCTCTGTAATTTTCCTGCAAATTTGCTCCTCTGTATCCTTCCCACTACTTGGCGGCCTATAGAATACACCTAGTAGTGTAATGGCACCTCTATTGTTTCTCAACTCTAACCAAATAGATTCTGTCCTTGACTCCTCCAGGACATCCTCTCTCTCCAGCATTGTAATATTCTCCTTAATCAATACTGCCACCCCACCTCCTTTCTTTCCTTCCCTATCTTTCCTGAACACCTTATATCCAGGGATATTTAGTACCCAATCCTGTCCTTTTTTGAGACATCATATTCCCATGTGGCTATTTGCGCCTGCAGCTCCTCAACCTTATTTACCAGGCTTCATGCGTTTACATACATGCACTGTAAACCTATCTTAGACCTTCTTGTATTTTCTCATTGTCTGACCCCACCTAATACCGTACTATCTCTTACTCTAGTGCTATCTGTATCTCCCACTCTTTTGTGTGCCATGTTTCTCCTTTCTAATGCTACATCCTGGTGCCCCTCCCCCTCCCATTGGAGCACATACCCATTGGGTGGAGAGGTGTGATAAGTGGGGTACCCCACAGGGCTCAGTGTTAGGACCAATACTCTTCACTGTGTTCATAAATGATCTGGAAGAAGATGTTGATGTTTTCATCTCAAAGTTTGCAGATGAATCAAAATAGCAGAAGTGACTAATACAAGCTGCTGGGAGACTTCGACTGTTGGGGGAGTTTAATGCAGCGAAGTGTAAAGTTATTCAGATAGGACTACAAAATAAGCAAAGGGATTATAGAATTAATGGGAAAATACTGACAAAGACAAATCAGGAACGGGATCTGGTAATCATAGTGGATAAATCCCTTAAGATATCAAGTCATTGCCTTGCTACTGTCAAGAAAGCAAATGGGATATTTGGTTATACAAAAAGAAGAGAGTGTAATCAATGGAGTTTCTTCTGTAGTTGCACATTGCATTGGTGAAGTTGCATCTGGAGTATTGTGTGCAGTTCTGGAACCCTCACTTTGAGAAAGATGTAGCTGAGCTAGATAAAGTGCAGAGAAGGGACACCAGAGTGATTAGGGGAGTCAAGAAACATAAGATAGACTCACAGCACTAGGACCTTTTCATTGGAGACGAGAAGACTAAGGGGGAAATAATGGCATTATTTAAATTAGTAAAGCCTAGGAATTTTGAGGATCAGTCAGATATTTGATTTGGTACAGGATGGTAAAACAAGAGGCTATGAGTATAAGGTGAAAACGGATAGATTGAGGTGGAATGGAAGAAAGCATTGCTTCATGAAAAGGGTGGTCACTTTTTGAAACAGCTTACTAAGGGAGATTTTAGGGTTAAGTAACTTAGAACTCTTCAAGGTCAAATTGGACATGTAGCTTAAAGATAAAGATATAATCGGTTACAACTAATGTTCCCCCTAAGGTGCGCACTAAACGCAAGGTCCCGTGCAGGCCGCTCACCAGCTCCTGCCGTTGGATGACATAATGCGCATGCATGACCGCGCAGAAAATTTAAAGGGAGCACGCACGAAAAAACAATTTAGAGCGAATATTGGTTACAACTGGTAGTACAGCAGGAGGGTGGATTATAGGCCTAGAAATTCGGTTGGTAGCACCGGCGCTGAGCCCCTAAAGTGACCTAGAATTTAGCGATACCCTATGTTGGGGCGTTCGCTATGAAGATAGCGACAACTCAGATATTGACTATACATTTTGCGCCTGCGCTAAGTGTTTGCGCGCGCCCGCGAGCGCAAGCAGATCATGACGTCATTTCAGTGTGTAATGCCTTTTAGGAGCGCCTGAGCGCATATTGGGTGGCGCCCGGAGCCTTAGCGCCCAGCGCTATTAGTGACAGTTCGAGGGAGGGCTAACAGGCCCTTCTCAGAGTAGGGGGGCGCTATTTAAAGGGGACAGCTTTAGTGCAGAATCTTCTGCCACTTGGCCTGCTCATTGCGATCGTTGCTAGAGAGAGTTGGCGAGCTAATGTGGAGCGGAGTTCTGGGAATTTAGCTTTACAGTACTTGGGACCTTCAAACCGGTCTGAAGCACTTGCAGCACTACACCTAAAAGCCTTTTGACCAACTGGCATCGGAATGAGAGCTTGTTTGGAGGGCGACGGCCTCATCGCCCAACACTGTGAAGGGGCAGAGAGACGGCGGGAGAGAGGGCCGGGATTGGCCAGAAGGAGGAGGGGCAATGGAGGCCGGCCAATCCGACGGGAAGCTGCGAGGGTCTTTAGGCAGCAGGTGACAAGCCTTGACATGTCGGAGGAGCAGTGTTTGCGAAGGCTCCGATTCTGGAGGGACATTGTTACTGATCTGTGCCACCTGCTTGGTCAGGATCTGCAGCCACGTGAACGCTGCAGAACCTCTCTGTCCGTGATGGCTAAACTGACTGATGGCCTCCATTTTTATGCCAATGGATCCTTTCAGTCAGCCATTGGGGACATTGCGACTGTCGCTCAGGTTGCAGTCCACTGTTGCATCCGGCAAGTTACAGATGCCCTTTACAGGCGAAGGCGTCAATTCATTACCTTCCCTCGGACCCTGCACAAGCAGGCAGAGGGCGCGCAGGGTGTCGCTTCTATTGCGGATTTCCCCATGGTGCAGGGGGCGAGTGACAGCACACACGTGGCTTTGAGGGTGCCATGCCATCATCCTTAGGACTTCTGCAACCGCAAGGGGTTCCACTCCCTCAACATGCAGCTGGTCTGTGACCACCGCCAAATCATCATGGCAGTCACCGCGCATTTCCCAGGGTGCAGCCACGATGCCTTTATCCTGCGGTTGACCTCAGTTTGTTACCTTTTTGAGGGGCTGCCTCGAAGACGAGGCTGGCTTACTGGGGACAAGGGCTATCCTCTCTGGCCATGGCTGATGACAACACTCCGTGTGGCCGACACCCCAGCAGAAGAGCTGATCAGCAGCGGCCATCAGGCGACCAGGCACAGTAAACAGCACACTATTGGTGTTGTCAAAAAGCGTTTCCTATGTCTGGAAGATTTGGGGGGATCCCTGCAGTACTCGCCGCAGCAAGTGGGACACATCGTCGTCGTCTGCTGCATGCTCCACAACTTGGCGAATCGACGCACCCAGCCATTTCCAGCTGTCCCTCAACGACCAGCAGAGCAGGCGGAGGAGGAGGAGTATGAGGAGGAGGAGGAGGAAGAGCAGGAGGGGGAGGAGGAGGAGGAGGAGGAGGAGGAGGAGGAAGAGCAGGCGGAGGAGGAGGAGGAGGAGGAAGAGCAGGAGGAGGAGGAGGAGGAGGAGGAGGAAGAGCAGGAGGAGGAGGAGGAGGAGGAGGAGGACGAGCAGGCGGAGGAGGAGGAGGAGGAGGAGGAGGAAGAGCAGGCAGAGGAGGAGGAGGAGGAGGAAGAGCAGGCGGAGGAGGAGGAGGCGGAGGAGGAGGAGGAGGAGGAGGAGGAGGAAGAGCAGGCGGAGGAGGAGGAGGCGGAGGAGGAGAAGGAGGAGGAAGAGCAGGGGGAGGGGGAGGAGGCGGAGGAGGAGGAGGAAGATGGAAGGGCTGCTGAAAGTGGAAGGGCCATACGTCAGAGGCTCATCTGGACTCGTGTCGAGACCCCTGTGGCGGAATGATGAGAGTCTTAACTCATGCGCACTTTGGATGTTTGAGGGCCTCTGAATGCCAGCATCACTGAAACTAGTCACATGCACCATGCCACATTGAAACTTCTGTTTATTGGCACAAAAGTCTTTCATTACAGCTAAACAACGTAATGTCAACAGAAACCATAATTTTCAAAATAACTGTGAACTGTTCGGCCAAGCCGCAAAACTCAACAAACCTTCTGCAAATATAACAACAGGTGAGGGTGTCCTTGAATTTGGACAAACAAACATCTCAGCACCTCCCTCTACAACTGGCCCCTTGAGGGAGAACAACTTCTCTTTCGCGCCCGGCCCCTTCCCTCCCTGCTGCTCCTACGTAATTGGACCCCAGTGGCGGCCTCAAGGCTGGGGGACGCCTGCTGACTGTCTGGAAGCGCAGAAGCCCCTGAGGGACGGCCTGGCCGACCTCTGGGCTTGGAGGGTGCGGACGCTAGATGCTTGATGTGACCATGGCTGGAAGCAGTGTGGCCTGCAGGTGGTGGCAGCTGCAATGCAGGCGTCCCAGCGCTGGCATGTGCAATGGTCTCCTGCCGAGAGAGGACACCTGCACCATGGTCGGACGACACACTGGCTATCTGAGGGGAGCGGCTCGGCTCATCCGCCACAATCGCATGCTCCACTGATTCCTGGCCTTGTATGGGACTGGAAGGGCCCGGGGTGATCCTAACTGATGCAGCGAGGGTGGCTACAGTGAGAGATCGCGTTGCGTCAATCTGGCTGTGGAGGAGCCCAGCAAGTGACTGCGTGGCAACAGTGAGGACCTGTGTGCCAGGTGCCATTGCTTCGGACAAGGCAGGAGCCGACCGCTCCACTGCCTCGGACAAGCCCTGCACAGACCTTTCCAGGGATTGTCCGAAGCCCTGAACAGTCCTTTCCATAGCTGACTCAAAGCCGTGGACAGTCCTCTCCATTGTTGGGCCGAAGCCCTGGATAGTCCTGTCCATTGTTGCCCCGAAGCCCTGGATAGACCTGTCCATTGTTGCCCCGAACACCTGGAGAGTCCTGTCCATTGTTGCCCCAAAGCCCTGGAGAGTCCGCTCCATTGTTGCCCCGAAGTCCAACATACTCTTAGCCAATGAATCTATTGACTCAGGCATCTTCTCGACTGCAGCCATCAGCTCCGTGTGTCTGACCCGAGCCTGTTTGCTCATCTCAGCCAGGCGACACACCTCATCTGCACTCTGTGCAGCAGTCATCACGACCTGCCTTGCCCTCCGGGGAGACGGTGGCCGAACTTGCCTATCCCCCGTGCGTTGCTCCATGCCGCTTGGTCCGGCAACTGGTTCATCCTCAGAGCACCGCCCCCTCCCCTCCAGGGGACTACTATCCCCAGTCTGTAGATGTGTCAGCTCCCCGGATTCTGCAACAGCTGGTCCGGATTCCTCCTGGTCCTCACCTCCGGTGGCACTGGCACTGGCAGCTTCAGCGCGTTGAGCCCGAGTTGGTGCTGCTTCATCTGAAAGTGGGAGGTGGAAGAGTGGCTTTAGCAAAAGGACAGCTTTGCTGAAAGGCATGCCAGATTGCGGCAAGGCTCTGACATGGCTGCACACTGAGGATGCATGCTGGCGGGGGGACCAAGTGGAAGGCAACAGGTCAAAAAGGTGAGAGTCTTACCCTCGCTGTCGGTAATGGGGTCGGCAGATGCAGTGGTCACAGGACCAGACAGACGTCCTCCAAGTATCTGGTGCACTCTCTCCTCCAGATCCGTGAGAGTGACCATTTGTGGAGGTCCGATACCGGTTCGACGCTGCTCCTTTCGGATCATCGCCAGCTTGGACTGCAGGGGAAAGAAGGGGAAGTTCTGTAACATGATGCCTTGAGAGATCATCGCATGCCCCCCATGGTGCAAGAGCCCTTACATGAGGCCTTGAGAGATCATCGCATGCCCCCCATGGTGCAAGAGCCCTTACATGAGGCCTTGAGACATCTGTCCATGTGTGTGCCCAGAAAGGGCCATGGGTGCATGCTGACAGATGGCCATTGGGGCATCATTGCAGCAGGGTGCCCGAAGTCAGCTGCAGATGGAGGGAATCAGAAGTTTGCTAAACCATCACTCACCTTAACGATCCGTGTGAGGTCGTTGAATTTCTTCCTGCACTGAACAGGGGTCCTGGTCGCCATGCTGCTGGAGTTGACCCTCACAGCAACCTCCCTCCAAGATCGTCGGTAAGCCTTCTGATTCGGCCTCTTGCCATTATCAGGATACAGGACCTCTCGACGGCGTTCAACTGCAGCCATCAAGTGGTCCAAAGCCTCAGTGCTAAAGCGCTCTGCTCTCTGTCTAACCTTCTCCATGCTGAACAAGTTTGTAACGCCAGGCAAGGGCGAGCGCCGATTCTGAGGCCTACAGGGCGTTGGGTGTTGAAGCTCAGGCTGACTGACCCACCCCTTTAAGAGCCGGCTGGCGCCTGGAGGTCTCGTGGTTTCCCGTAATTGAGATCACCTGCGCTGCGCCCGTCCGCATCGATATTGAGTAGCGCCTGAACTTTTGCGCCTTAAGAGCACCGTGCAACGGCTGAATTAGCGCCTCAATCCCCTTTGGGGGCGATGCAACCCAATATCTCGCCAGGCAGCGATAACTTTCGTCTGGCTATAAACTTAGCGCTCCGCCAGTTCTAACGCCTCAAGCGGGGCTATACCCAATTTCTAGGCCATAGTCTTTTCTAACCATGAGATTTTCTATGTTCCGATGCACTGTTGGCCTAATGTGTATCGTATGAGAGCTTGAAAAATGGCACTCACAGTTGGCCTTCGGTCCTGCTACGAGCCCTCTTCATACTTCCCCCTGCTTGACCTCGTTTGTGCTTAGAGCATTCCCCCTTCATTGATTATTACTCTTTGTAGGGTAAAGTTGTGCAGCATACATCAACAATCCTTGAAACCCTTGCTGAGTTGTATTGCAGAATTGGCCCACCTTCATCCAGAGAGTTGAAGTGCTGCTTCAACATGCTGGTGGAGTGCTTGATGAGGATGGTCTTGGTCATTGGTGGCCGTGCCTTCTGTTGCCTAGGCCCTAAGCTCTGGAAACATAGAAACATAGAAGATAGGAGCAGGAGAAGGCCATTCAGCCCCTCGAGCCTGCTCCGCCATTTAATGAGATCATGTCTGATCATCCAAATTCAGTACTCTGTCCCTGCTTTCTACCCATATCCCATTTCTTAGCCTTAAGAAATATATTTAACTCCTTCTTGAATATATTTAATGAATTGGCCTCTACTGCCTTCTGTGGTAGAGAATTCCACAGGTTCACCACACTCTAGGTGAAGAAATTCCTCCTCATCTCAGTCCAAAATGGCTTACCCCTTATCCTTAGACTGTGACCCCTGGTTCTGGACTCCCCCGCCATCGGGAACATCCTTCCTGCATCTAGTCTGTCTAGTCCTGTTAGAATTTTATAAGTTTCAATGAGATCCCCTCTCATTCTTCTAAACTCTAGCGAATATAAGGCTAATCGACCCAATCTCTCTTCATACGTCATTCCTGTTATCCCAGGTATCAGTCTGATGAATCTTCGCTGCTTTCCCTCCATGGAAAGAACATCCTTCCTCAGATAAGGCAACCAAAGCTGCACACGATACTCAAGGTGTGGTCTCACCAAGGCCCTGTACAACTGCAGCAAGACATCCTTGCTCCTGTACTCGAAACCTCTCGCTATGAAGGCCAACATACCATTTGCCTTCTTAATCGCCTGCTGCACCTGCATGCTTACCTTCAGCGACTGGTGCACAAGGACACCCAGGTCTCGTTGCACTTCCTCTTTTCCCAATCTATTGCCATTCAGATAATAATCTGCCTTCCTGTTTTTGCCACCAAAGTGGATAACTTTGCATTTATCCACATTATACTGCATCTGCCATGCATCTGCCCAAACACGCAACCTGTCCCAATCATACTGGAGTTTCTCTGCATCCTCCTCACAGCACACACGCCCACCCAGCTTTGTGTCATCTGCAAACTTGGAGATATTACATCTAGTTCCCTCGTCTAGATCATTAATATATATTGTGAATAGCTGGCGTCCTCGCACCGATCCCTGCGGTACCCCACTAGTCACTGCCTGCCCCTCGGAAAAAGACCCGTTTATTCCAACTCTTTGCTTCCTGTCTGCCAACCAGTTCTCTATCCAAGTCAGTACCTCACCCCCAATCCCATGGGCTTTAACTTTGCATGCTAATCTCTTTTGTGGGACCTTATCGAAAGCCTTCTGAAAGTCCAAATACACCACATCCACTGGTTCTCCCTTATAAGAACATAAGAACATAAGAAATAGGAGCAGGAGTAGGCCAATCGGCCCCTCGAGCCTGCTCCGCCATTCAATAAGATCTTGGCTGATCTGATCCTAACCGCCAATCCACTATTCTACAAGTTACATCCTCAAAAAATTCCAGTAGATTAGTCAAGCATGATTTACCTTTTGTAAATACATGTTGACTTTGTCCGATCCTGTCACTGTTTTCCAAGTGCTCTACTATTACATCTTTTATAATGGACTCTAGCATTTTCCCCACTACCGATGTCAGGCTTACTGGTCTATAATTCCCCATTTTCTCTCTACCACCTTTTTTAAATAGTGGGGTTAGCTACCCTCCAATCCATGGGAACTGTTCCAGACTATATAGAATTTTGGAAGATGACCAGCAATGCATCTACTATTTATAGGGCCACTTCCTTAAGTACCCTAGGATGTAGATTATCAGGCCCTGGGGATTTATCGGCCTTCAATCCCATCAATTTCCCTAACACCATTTCCTTACAAATACTGATTTCATTCAGTTCATCCCTCTCATTAGACCCTATTTTCCCCGACATCTCTGGGAGGTTATTTGTGTCCTCCTTTGTGAAGACAGAACCAATGTATGTAATTAATTGGTCTGCCATTTCTTTGTTCCCCATTATAAATTCCCCTGACTCTGACTGCAAGGGACCTACACTTGACTTCACCAAACTTTTTCTCTTCACATATCTACAGAAGCTTTTACAGTCAGTTTTTATGTTCCCTGCAAGCTTACTCTCATACTCGATTTCCCTCCTCTTAATTAATCCCTTTGTCCTCCTTTGCTGAATCCTAAACTGCTCCCAATCCTCAGGTTTGTGGCTTTTTCTGGCCAATTTATATGTCCTCTCCTTGGATCTTATGCTATCCCTAATTTCCCTTGTTAGCCACGGTTGATTCACCTTTTTTGTTTTATTTTTATGCCAGATAGGGATGATTAAATTCTGTAGTTCAGCCATGCGATCTTTAAATGTTTGCCATTGCCTAGCCACCGTCAACCCTTTAAGTAACGTTCCCCAATCCATCCAAGCCAACTTGCGCCTCATACCATCGTAGTTTCCTTTATTTAAATTCAGGACCCTAGTTTCTGAGTCAACTGCTTCGCTCTCCATCTTAATGAAGAATTCTATCATATTATGATCGCTCCTCCCCAAGTGGCCTCGCACAACAAGATTGCTAATTAATCCTTTCTCATTACATAATATCCAGTCTAAGATGGCCTTATGCCTAGTTGGTTCCTCGACATATTGGTCCAGGAAAGCATCCCATATACACTCTAGGAATTCCTCCTCCACAGTATTGTTACTAATTTGGTTAGCCCAATCTACATGTAGATTAAAGTCACCCATGATAACTGCAATGCCCTTATTGCATGCATCTCTAATTTCCCATTTAATGCCATCCCCAACCTCAGCATTACTGTTTGGGGGTCTGTATACAACTCCCACTAATGTTTCCTGCCCCATGGTATTTCTCAGCTCTACCCATACAGATTCCACATCATCAGAGCTAATATCCTTCCTTACTATTGTGTTAATCTCCTCTTTAACCAGCAATGCTACCCCACCTCCTTTTCCTTTTTGCCTGTCCTTCCTCAATATTGAATACCCCTGGATTTTGAATTCCCAGCCTTGGTCACCCTGGAGCCATGTCTCCATAATCCCAATTATATCATATCCATTTACATCTATTTGCGCAGCTAATTCATCCACCTTTTTACGAATGCTCCTCGCATTAAGACACAAAGCCTTCAGGCTTATTTTTTTAACACTCTTAGTCCTTTTAGAATTATTATTTACTGTGGCCCTGTTTGATTTACACCCTTGATTTCTCTGCCTTCCACTTTTGCTTTTCTCCTTCCTGTCTTTTGCTTCTATCCTTGCTTCCCTTTCCTCTGGAATTCCCTGCCTAAACTTCTCTACCTTACTGCCTCTCTTTCCTCCTTTAAGATGCTCCTTAAAACCTACCTCTTTGACCAAGCTTTTGGTCATCTGCCCTAATTTATCCTTATGCGGATCGGTGTCAAATATTTTATCTTAAAATACTCCTGTGCAGCGCCTTGGGACATTTTACTACGTTAAAGGTGCTATATAAATACAAGTTGTTGTTGTTGCTGTTGAGCAACCACTCTGAAACTTGCCTTTGTGGGTCAAATAATGGTGGGATAGTGTATCGGCAAAATAACTGCATCACCGCAGCTGCCTTGGAAGCAAGGATGTACATAATGTGGTGCTGATAGTTACAAATGAGCTGCACATGGGTAGAGTAAAATCCTTTCCAATTCAGGTAGGTAATACCTTTGTGTAATGGAACAAAGTATTAGTCACTTGCTTGACATATCTATGGATGGTTTATTGGCTGACGTCATTGATGTCCCCAGTAGAAAATAATCCCAAAGCATAAAAGTTTGGGGTAGGGGGCTGTGATCTCAACAGATATTGGCTTGCCGTGCCTGTGGAGGTCTGGTTGGCACATACAACATAACTCAGTCAGGGTATTACTTTTAATCACAGTTTCTGCAGGAATTGCTACTCTGAAAAATGCAGCTATGTGTACCTCTGCCTGTATATGCTGGTGAGGGGGTGCAGACGGACAGGCTACCTGGCCTTCCCAGGATCACCCCATTCCTCTTCTTCCTCAAAATAGAAAATATAGAGGTGGATTCCCATGGGAGACATATTGTGGCACTCTTGGAGCTGTTAGGGAAAAAAATCAGCAGCACCATTTTAAGAAAGCCTCCTGAAAACCTAAGTGACAACAGGGTAAAGAAGCAATCAAAATAATTGAGAAATGGCCTCACAATTTAAAAATCTTCCTGCTTGGCTCTATCCACTTACTTCTGTATACAGCTCAGTGCCTAGCAACCCTGAATAGTTTATACAGGGAGTACTGGAAACAGCATAATCAGGAATAAATAACAGAAAATTGTACGCACATCATCATTTTGGCCTCATTTACGTGCATCTTCCCACAAACTAGCCAGGGGTATCCTGGATCCAATAAAACCACAAATGTAAACTTGAATACAACAGAAAAACGGACATAGATCAGATGCAATGGATCTCCAACTAATTTCCTGATTGGTAAGGACCAAACGCCTAAAATGTCGGGCATTACGGATCGTAAAATCTACCTTTGCTTATGTGAGAGGGAGGGGAAGACACAGAACTTGAGCAATCCCAGTCAGTTCTGGCACGCTTCTTGGAAACTAATTAAGAGCAGAATTGGTAGAGACTGGAAAACAGGCAGTGTGTCCATTCTTCCATCTTGGTAATCCAGTGAAGGCCAGCACACTAAACTTGAAATAAAACACACTCATCAAGAGCCAGCCACAATTGGCTATAATAGATGACTGAGTCATTTTTATGATTTGGTAAGAGATCTCGGGCTAATTAAGTCCTTCAAAACTGCAGTACCATTTCCTTATTGAAGCCAAGATGCTACCAGTATTCGTTTATTCGGAGTGCACTTTGAATTAGGAAAGATTTACGGGATTTCTTTATTTCTCTAATTCTAATTCATCTTTAACAAACTGCCGCAAAATTAAAAAGAAATTGTGGATTTTATGTGAAGGGAGAAAGGTAACCAACTCTCTGCCCCCCTATTCCAGCACAGAAGCTGCTGAAACAATTACTTTTGTCTCACTGTTGCTTAAATTTAAAAAAAATTATAAATGACAATTCATCTTCAGGATTATATCTAGGTACACAGATCAACCTCAGTGCTACTAATGCAGCCTTTTTGAAATGCAGGTTTTACTTATTACGTTTTGAGGCAAACACAACAACCATAACAGCCACCACTTGATCAATTATCATTTCCTGTAGTCATTTCATGTGACGTTAGTACCACAGGGTACAATACATTATCCACTTTATTGAATTTACTTCATCTTTTAGGGAACATGTTTTCTAATACTTACAGCAATCATCTTCTGCTAATTTGTTGTGCTGAATATTGAAAAAGGTAATTAGAACAAGAATGTTTGAAATCACATAATTATGGATGGTTGGGTCTGAGTAATAAGAATCTGTTTAATACACATATACACTGTGGGTTCAATCAAATGTAAACAGTGCTCGTAACAGCTAAACATACTGTTGAAATTGAATGGATTGAACGAAGAGAGGCAATTGTGATATTGTCGGATTAAGAATAATTCATGATTCACCGGAAGCTGTTATATATGGAGTTATGGGTGGTTGCAAGTAAGTAGTGTATTACTCCAGGGGATTCAAATGACATCATAATCCACCAAAACAAAGCTTGAAACGTTTATAGATGTCGTCTGAACCTTAAGATTAAATTACAATGTTCATGCTCTGTCAGCTATATTTTATATAACATTCTAATTTCAATAAAATGAGAACAGTGGCAATGGCAGTACAAGTATCTTTTGCAACCATCTTCAGCCAGAAGTGCCGAGTGGATGATCCATATCAGCCTCCACCTGAGGTCCCCACCACCACAGAAGCCAGTCTTCAGCCAATTCAATTCACTCCACGTGATATCAAGAAACCGCTGAGCACACTGGATACAGCAAAGGCTATGGGCCCCGACAATATCCCACCTATCATGCTGAAGACTTGTGCTCCAGAACTAGCCGTGCCTCTAGCCAAGCTGTTCCAGTACAGCTACAACACTGGCATCTATCCGACAATGTGGAAAACTGCCCAGGTATGTCCTGTCCACAAAAAGCAGGACAAATCCAATCTGGCTAATTACCGCCCCATCAGTCTACTCTCAATCATCAGCGCAGTGATGGAAGGTGTCATCAACAGTGCTATCAAGCGGCACTTACTCACCAATAACCTGCTCATTGGTGCCCAGTTTGGGTTCCGCCAAGACCACTCGGCTCTAGACCTCATTATAGCCTTGGTCCAAACATGGAGAAAGGAGCTGAATTCCAGAGGTGAGGTGAGAATGACTGCCCTTGACATCAAGGCAGCATTTGACCGAGTGCGGCATCAAGGAGCCTTAGTAAAACTGAAGTCAATGGGAATCGGGAGGAAAACTCTCCACAGGCTGGATACATGCTTGGCACAAAGGAAGATGGTTGTGGTGGTTGAAGGTCAATCATCACAGCCCCAGGACATCGCTGCAGGAGTTCCTCAGGGCAGTGTCCTAGGCCCAACCATCTTCAGCTGCTTCATCAATGACCTTCCCTCCAACATAAGGTCAGAAATGGGGATGTTCGCTGATGACGGCACAGTGTTCAGCACCATTCACAACTCCTCAGATAATGAAGCAATCCATGCCCGCATGCAGCAAGACCTGGACAACGTTCAGGCTTGGGCTGATAAGTGGCAGGTAACATTCGCGCCACAGAAGTGCCTGGCAATGACTATCACCAACAAGTGAGAGTCTAACTACCGGCCCTTGACATTCAACGGCATTACCATCACCGAATCCCCCACCATCAACATCCTGGGGGTCACCATTGACCAGAAACTTAACTGGAAAAGCCACATAAATACTGTGGCAACAAGAGCAGGTTAGAGGCTAGATATTCTGCGGCGAGTGTCTCACCTCCTGACTCCCCAAAGCCTTTCCACCATCTACAAGGCACAAGTAAGGAGTGTGATGGAATACTCTCCACTTGCTTGGATGAGTGCAGCTCCAACAACACTCAAGAAGCTCGACACCATCCAGGACAAAGCAGCCCGCTTGATTGACGCCCCATCCACCACCTTAAACATTCACTCCCTCCACCACTGGCGTACCGTGGCTGCAGTGTGTACCATCTACAAGGTGCACTGCAGCAACTCGCCAAGGCTTCTTCGACAGCACCTCCCAAACCCACAACCTCTACCACCTAGAAGGACAAGGGCAACAGGCGCATGGGAACATCACCACCTCCAAGTCACACACCATCCCGACTTAGAAGCATATCGTCGATCCTTCATCGTCGCTGGGTCAAATTCTTGGAACTCCCTACCTAACAGCACTGTGGGAGTACCTTCAGCACATGGACTGCAGCAGTTCAAGAAGGCAGCTCACCACCACCTTCTCAATGGCAATTGGGGATGGGCACTAAATGCTGGCCTTGCCAGTGACGCCCACATCCCATAAACGAATAAAAAAAAAGTAGTTTTGAAGTGATTATCACTGAAGACTAGAACAGCTGTGGCATCATAAAGAATCATGTCACATGATTTACAAAACCATTTGACAGAAATGAAAAAAAGAACTAAAATGTTTATCTAAAATAAGTGGAGGAAAATGGCTCATTGAGGAGGCAAAAGAGTTTTTTTGTTCCAACAGATTGCACCTGGGAATGGGAGGATTTGGATTTGTGCCTGAGGTTTCCCACAGAGCAAATCATTCCAGCTGATATGATAATAAAGGATTATTTGAGGTTCTAAAGCTAAATTACAAGTAAATTAAGAAATTGTGAAGCACAATTATTTAGCACTTAAGACACAAATCTAGCCTGGGAATTACTGTTGGTGTTACAATGGACTGCTGTACTACTGATGGGTTAAGCATCTGGAGTTCTAAGACTGCAGAGCAATGCAGATGTTACTAGTGGAAGGAAATGGCTTGATCTTTACAGGGCTACAGGGCTAAAATTGTCAAAATTGGCATTTAAGTGGAACCGTCACCCATTTTCAAGTCTCACACTGCACACCTGCGGCGTGCTTCCAGTTCTCCGATAGAGTTTCAGCAGAGGCTGCAGACTACTTGATTTTGATGGCCGCTGATGTGCTACTGATCTGAGCTACATTACAGAAGCCCCAATTTTAACCATTCCGCCCGGCGGGAAAGGGGGGAGTTCGGGTCGGAAGTCCATTTTACATCTGGTCCAATTTTACACTCCATTGACTTCAATGGAAAGTAACATCGGGCGCAGTGTATAACGGGTGGCCAACCCTAACACCTGTGTTTCCCACCGGACGGGTCAGGTGAAAATTAACCCCAGAATATAGAATTCAGTGGAGTCAGAGCTCCATTAAGACTGCAGTTGGCTGGAGACAACAAGCAAGAGCAGGAAATGAGCACCTTTGATGCAAGGTGGTGAACATATGGCGATTTAAGGTATAGATATTTGTCTGTGCTCATTTACGGGCCCAGAATTGGCACTGCACAGCCAGCGTATTCCCCAACTGGGAGGCCCGAGAGGTTCTTCAAATACCATCTAATCCCAATATTTTCACTAGGCTCCTGCTTTATTCTAACTATAAATATCCTGCACAATGTTCAAATCAAAGGCAGCACATTTATTGCAACCGTTGTGTTCAGTGAATGTCCGCGTGAATGTTATAGAGGCCTCTCCTTTGTAATTGTGGCTTGCTTATGGTGTGTGACACCTAGCCTGATACTTCTCCTCAATGATTCTGTGCTGGAAGAAGTAAGTGAGGTGAGTGTAGTGTATGTACCTTTAAGGGGAGAACTACTTTTTACAGCTCCTGTATACTGTAGTACCGGCAGTGACCACATCTGTATATAAACACTGAGAAGCGATCTGTACTTTTAGTTTTAGAGTAACCCTCATCCAGTAAACACCTGTTGATTGTTCCTCTGCAGTCTCTGTCGATTTATTGAAGGACACCATTCACGGATTTAACATTGGCGACGATTCGATTCGAACCTACCTGCAACTCTGCAGAAGAAGGCCGGTTCCATCAGTGTGGGCGTCGACAATCCAGAGAGGACTTGAGCATCGCAGAGGAGGCTGTGGAAAGCTGGGATTGGTTCTCCAGTCACGACGATCCAGCGCAGCGGACTGGCAGCAGGTACGGCGCAGACCCTACCCGGACGGCGGTGGCTGGAGCCGACCGACGGCACAGAAAAAGGCCGAGCAGCGTCGATGGGGTAGGAGAGAGGGTAAAGCGCACAGGGCGCAGCTGGGGTTGAAGACCGAGCGGCGTCAACGAGAGAGGGTAAAGCGCACAGGGCGCAGCCGGGGTTGAAGACCGAGCGGCGTCGACGGAAAAAAAAAGAGAGAGAGGGTAAAGTGCACAGGGCACAGCCGGGGTTCAGGACCGAGCGGCGTCAATGAGAGAAGCGCGCAGGAAAACGTGCAGAGCGCGGCCGGTGTTCAAGGGCTGAGCAGCGTCCGCGGGGGAAGAAAGGAAGCGCGGGAGACGCCATTTGAGCTGTAGCGGAGAAGAAGGGAAAGCGCAGGAGACTCCATTTTGAGCCAGCGGAGAAGAAGGGAGAGCACAGGACACGCCATTTTTAGCCAGTCTAACCACACCCAGGGATGCCGAAGAGTGGCAGTGTCACAGCATTCGACAATGAAGTCGAAGATTGGGCAACATATATAGAACGCATAGAAGTGTACTGCAAGGCGAATGAAGTGCCAGATGCCAGGAAAGCACTGGTATTGTTGAATTCCATGGGTGCAAAAACGTACGGCTTACTGCGAAACCTAGTAACCCCAGAGAAGCCAGTGGAAAAGGATTTTGAAAGCATAGTGGCAATCCTACAGGACCACTTAAACCCCACACCGCTGCTGATAGCAGAAAGATTTAAGTTTCACAAAAGGAACCAGCATAAAGACGAAAGTAATGCTGAGTATTTATCGGAACTGCGCAAGCTATCGAAACACGGCCAGTTTGGAACGGGACTAGCAGATACTTTAAGGGACAAGTTTGTGTGTGGGCTTCAAAGTGAAGGAACCCAGAAACGGCTTCTATCAGAAAAGGATCTTACGCTGGACAAGTCTTTCAGCATGGCAGTATCACACGAAGCAGCCGCACGGGGCGCTGCAGAGATACAACGGAGACCACAAGAATATGGCACAAATGAAATGTCATATGGAGCAGTGAAGTGTTATCGCTGCGGCAGAACAACACACGACCATAAGGATTGTTGGTTCAAGGACCAAGTGTGCAGACAGTGTGGAAAAGTAGGACACATAGCAAGAGTCTGCAGGTCGGGAAAGAAAACCAGCAGCAAGAAATTGCCACAGGAGAAGTACAAAAAGGTACAGAAGGTGACGGAGAGCAGTTCAGACGAACAGAAAAGTGATACAGACTCCGGAAGCAAGGAGCTGGGTTGTCTGAAACTACATAATGTAATCAAAATGGAGGATCACCAAACTATCTGGGTCACGCTCAAGATAGACGGAGTGCAAGTGAAAATGGAATTGGACACAGGATCAGCCCTAACAGTCATAAACCGAAGGGACTACAAGCGGCTATTCTCAGATATACCCTTGAGAGATACAGAGATTGTCTTGAAGACGTACACAGGGCAAAAAAGTCTACCCCAAAGGAAAAATAAGGGTGAACGTGATATACAATGGCAAAGAAACACCAAAAATGGACCTATATGTATTGCCAGATGGAGGACCACCACTACTAGGACGTCAATGGATCCGGAAGATAGTTAGATTGGCATTCCATACAAGCACTGACGGTAGATGCCAAAAAGGATGACGACGTCACACCTGGACGACTGTCAAAAATGCTAACTGACGCACAAGAAGTGTTCCAGGAGGGACTCGGAACACTAAAAGGCATAACAGCGACGATCAAAATAGAGGAAAATGCAAGCCCAAAGTTTTTTTAAGGCCAGACCGGTGCCTTATGCGATCTGCCCAGCCGTCAAAGCAGAGCTGGAAGGGTTGGAACGTTCTGGAGTACTGTCCAAAGTGGACTGGAGTGAGTGGGCTACACCCATCGTTCCTGTAATGAAGAGGACGTTGAGTAATACGCCTGGGGAACCAAAGAAGGTTCGCATCTGTGGGGACTTTAAGGTGACAGTGAACCCAATCCTACACACCGTACAATATCCGCTTCCGCGGATTGAAGATATTTTCACCTCGCTATCTGGAGGAAAACGTTTCACTAAGATTGATCTGGCCCAGGCGTACCTGCAAATGGAGGTAGAAGAAGCCTCGAAACAGTACCTCACGATCAACACTCACAAAGGTCTCTACCAATAAAACCGGCTGGTGTTCGGGGTAGCATCAGCTCCAGCTATTTGGCAAAGGGCAATGGATCAAGTCCTGCAAGGGATTCCAGGGACACAGTGTTATTTGGACGACATCCTGGTCACGGGCGAATATGACAGTGATCACCTCGCCAACCTGGAGCAGGTGCTCACTAGATTGAAGGAATATGGGCTCCGAGCTAATTGCCGCAAATGCGAGTTTTTCCAGAAGCAGATCTCGTATTGTGGCCACGTTATTGATGAAGATGGGTTACATAAGTCCCCTGAAAAGATTGAGGCAGTAGTCAAGGCTCCAGCACCGGAAAATGTGTCACAACTGAGGTCGTTCCTCGGGCTGGTGAACTACTACCATAAGTTCTTGCCGAATTTGACTACAGTACTACACCCACTGAACACCCTACTGCAAACGGGGGTACCATGGAAGTGGAATGATGAATGTAAACGAGCTTTCCAGAAGTGCAAAGAATTGATCACATCAAAAGAGGTGTTGGCCCATTTCAACCCAGCACTACCAATTCGGTTGGCGTGTGATGCATCACCCTATGGTATTGGTGTGGTGCTGTCGCTCAAATTCCCGGACGGCTTGGAGAGGCCAGTAGCCTTTGCGTCTCGGTCACTAACCTCAGCCGAGCGTAACTACGCCCAGATTGACAGGGAGTCCCTCAGCCTAGTGTGGGGAGTAAAAAAGTTCAACCAGTATCTGCACGGGCAGAAGTTCACCTTGCTGACTGACCACCAACCACTTGTCTCCATCTTTAATCCAAAGAAGGGCGTTCCGGTGATGACTGCGCAACGGCTACAAAGATGGTCCCTTTTTCTAGGGGCGAACCAATATGAAATAGAGTATAAGGGCACGAAACAGCATGGAAACACTGATGGGCTTTCACGCCTGCCATTGCCTACTGCGGAGGAGCACCAGCAGTGGACCCTGTCGAAATATTTTATTCGACTATAATTGAACGCTTGCCAGTAACTAACGCGGATATAGAGAAGGAGACCCGAAATGACCCGACACTGTCTCGGGTATATGATTTGACGGTGAAGGGATGGCCAACACATGGCGACTCACTGTTGCCAGCATTCTCATCCAGAAGAGAACAGCTGTCAGTATGCCAGGGGACCTTGATGTGTGGATCCCAAGGGTAATTCCACCCAAGTTAAGGGAGAGAGTGCTCAATGAGCTTCACGAAGGCTATCTGGGAGGGGTGAAAATGAAAAGCCTTGCTAGAGCTTATGTGTGGTGGCCGGGGATCGATCAGCAAATCGAGGACCTGACAAAGAGCTGCTCAGGATGCCAGAAGGTCCAAAATGCACCACCACATGCCCCTCTACACCCATGGGAGTGGCCCTCGTCTCCATGGCAACGGGTGCATATTGATTTTGCTGGTCCATTCATGGACTCAATGTTCTTAATAGCCGTGGATGCGCACTCGAAATGGCCTGAGGTGATCAAAATGTCCTCCACCACCACGGAGAAAACGATTGCAGTCCTACGGACCATATTTGCCAGGAACGGCTTGCCAGAGCAGATTTGCTCTGATAACGGACCACAGTTTGCGTCCGAAGAGTTTCGGAAATTTATGAGAAGGAATGGGGTAAGGCATTACACATCCGCCCCGTATCATCCAGCCACAAATGGATTGGCTGAGAGGTTCGTACAAACCTTTAAAAAGGCAGTAAGGGCCATGTGCGATGACGACATTCCACTGCAGCATAAAGTGGACAATTTCCTGTTAGCCTACAGAAATGCTACACATGTAGTTACCAACCAGACCCCGGCCATGATGTTCTTTAACCGAAGGTTGAGAGCTCGTCTGGATTTGCTCAGACCAAACGTACGAAGAAATGTTGAGAATAAGCAATTCCAGCACATCAATGAGAAGCCGACAAGGAGCTTCAATGTAAGGCAACCAGTCTTGGCCCGCGACTACTGAACAGAGAAATGGCAACCAGGAACGATATGCACACGGCAGGGGCCACTAATGTACACAGTGGATGTTGGGGGGAACATTGTGAGACGCCATGTCGACCAGATCCTAGCGTCACAGGAACGAGTCAACCCCATGTCTCGCGTACCTGGTGATGAACCCGACATACAGGTAGCATCTACCCCAGAAACAGTAGCATCGGAAGCTGATGAACCAACCGACGACAGGGGGGCAGAATCGCCTCCGCACCAAGAACAAGACACTCAGGAAAGGCGCTATCCAGAAAGGATCAGGAAGCCGCCCCAAAGACTGAATTTATAAATGGACTATTTTCAGTTAATGTTGCATGTTAAAAGTGTTAACTGTTAAATGAATGTTATGGTACTGTTAATCTAAAAGGGGAGGAATTGTAGTGTATGTGCCTTTAAGAGCCCCCTGTGTACTGTAATGCCGGTAATGGCCACTCGGGCTATATAAGCCTGTATATTGTGTTGTATCAGTTAGTGCACCTCCAGACTTTGTTCAGTAAACACCTGTGAAACCAACTCCTGCCTTCAGTGTCTCTATTAACACACGGACACAACATGTACCTTTAAGGGGAGAACTACTTTTTACAGCTCCTGTATACTGTAGTACCGGCAGTGACCACACCTGTATATAAACCCTGAGTAGGGATCTGTACTTTTAGTTTTAGAGTAACCCTCATCCAGTAAACACCTGTTGATTGTTCCTCTGCAGTCTCTGTCGATTTATTGAAGGACACCATACATCAAAATTCACAGATTTAACAGTGAGCCTGCTGGAATTGTGATGGCACAACAGCACCATATGATGCGCATTCCAGTGCCACCACATCTGAGTCAGCCACGAGCAGTGCTGTACGGGCTGTAATGATATCAGCAAATAGTGATGTTATTTGCCTGTTTGATTATCATGCCTTACCAGCATATTTGCATGTATTGATTATTTATGCCTGACCAGCAGAGGGCATGTGAGACAGAGAGAGAGAGTTTAGTTTTGGTTTCTCAGTTCAGTCACATACTGATCAATAGTCTCACCCGTTTTCTGAACACATGTGAAAAATCTGTGCCTCTCAAACGTCACGTTATGTTTAGGTATACAGTAGGCCTCAAACTGTTCCATTATTTTATCCAGCTTCATTTTGTCTCCATCAGCAGCAAATGTGAAGTTATTATACACCTCCAGCGCTTCATCACCCACGACATGTAAGAACACTGACGATTTCTTTTTATCACTTTTCTCGTCAGCTCCGATTGCCGCTAAATACAAAGAAAACATGTTGTTAGTTAAAAGTAAAATACTTTTGTTTTAAGAAAGGGAGATGTAATGATATCAGCAAATAGTGATGTTATTTGCCTGTTTGATTATCATGCCTTACCAGCATATTTGCATGTATTGATTATTTATGCCTGACCAGCAGAGGGCATGTGAGACAGAGAGAGAGAGTTTAGTTTTGGTTTGCTTTAGATGGATCACTAGCATGGTGTCTCCTGTAATGCTGTTAAAAAGAGTTGAACAGACTTTAGATAAAAAGACATTCTCTTTCATAAATGTCTCGTCATTGAACCCACAAAGAAATCAATACACGGGCTGTCTGGTGCTATATGCTCCATGGCACATCTGTCATTTGTACAGGTATGCTTAATGGCCTAGATCTGGCATCGTATTGAGAGCCACCCACTTGAACCATGAACATTGCAAGTATTCCCCTGCTGCTGGGCATTCCCTCTACATGTCCACTGATCTGTTTATAGTGGAATTTCGAGCAGCTATGAAGCCTGTTAATCCTGGCATGTTAAAGCTGGAAAAGAGTGTGCCTTTGAGGTTGGAGCCCAAGGTCTCTATAGCAGCTGTGTGAACATTCACTGTGCCTATGGCCTGCAGATGCCACACACTCCATTGCAGACTGCGGTGCAGACAAAAGCTCATCCATTATTGTAAAGACCCTCCACACTACTTCCAAAACCTTGCAGTGTATTTTGCACAGACACAAGTCACTGATGGAGACAATCCTACTCAGACACCAACATCCATTTGTAAGCAGGCCCTGTAAGGTCTCAAATTCCAGTTGCTGCAGCAGAGACAGTAATCATGCTGGACTTTTGCAGCAGATATCTGGCCTTGTGAGCCACTTGCTGTTCCTCACCTAAAACTGTGACTCACTTTGTACTTCCTCCTCAATCTTGCAATCTAGATTCTGTGGGTTATGTGTCATTGTGCTGATGCTTGGCAGAGGTGGCAATCACAACAGAGCGCTGTGAGATGTAGGTTTGTTCTCCAACAGTGGCTGTGACTATAGCCTGTTCATTTATTTCTGAGAAAAAAGGACAATATTTCAAAATTTAAGCCCACGGTAGTATTATTCCATTGTGTGGTATTTTCTGTGATCTTACTTGCATTCACTGTGTACCTGTGTGGCACTATTTAGCAAGAAACATGACATGGCATAAACATTGTTGTAGTAGCCATAAACCGAGAGAAACCTCTGGCTCTCACAATAATTTGTAATGCAGCCTCCTCTAATGGGGGCAGGGGCTTGTACTGGTTAGGATCCCTACCAGTACAGTACTGCTCTGAATGATTAAAAATCAACTTATCCTACAACTAGAAGAATAGCAATGACATAACGTAAATACATAGAGCATGGACAATATCCTGTAGTTGTACAGTTCCAGTGGAATACTGCCTGCTAGTTTGACTTGAAACCTTCACAGTATGAACCCCTTGTGGAATTGTTGTTATATACTCAGTTTAGCATAAGTACTTCATTACTGTACCTTTCTCATATATAAGTATCCCTATTCATGTTAAACATGCATTGTCTCCCTTCTCTCCAAGCCAGTATTGCACTGGTTCACATTTTGATACTAGTTTTCATGGAGAAGCAGGAAAGGATGAGAGGTTTGATTTTCATGCATGTTCATTTATGACAAGTGCCTGTCATGTATACTAATAACAACAGAAAACACTGAAAAAACTCAGCAGGCCAGGCAGCATCCATGGAGAGAGAAACAGAGTTAACGTTTCAGGTCGAAGACCCTTCATCAGACGTTCTGACGAAAGGTCATCGACCTGAAACGTTAACTCTGTTTCTCTCTCCACGGATGCTGCCTGGCCTGCTGAGTTTTTCCAGTGTTTTCTGTTATTTCGGATTTCCAGCATCCGCAGTATTTTGCTAATGTTTACTAATAATATTGATTTACTTTAACCAATTTTTTCAGACCTGCTATTCTCTTTCTGATATCTTGCCAATCCTCTGGGTTCCTGAGACAGCATTGACAGACATTGATATTTCCACCCATGCCTGCTACACCAGGACTTCTGCAGGTGAATGGATGGCCATGCAGCATAGGAACAGGAGTAGACCATTCACCCCCTTGAGCCTGTTCTGCCATTCAATTAGATCATGGCTGATCTGTAGCTTACCATTTACCCGCTCTGGTTCCATATCCTTTAATACCCTTGCCTAGCAAAAATCTATCAATCGCAGTTTTAAAATTTTCAATTGACCTAGACTCAACAACTTTTTGGGGAAGAGAGTTCTAGATTTCCACGACCCATTGTTTGAAGATCCAGATCACATATTCTTCTTCTCTAAGGCACTTTCTTTGCCACTTATGCTCCATGATATGGGAAATTTGCTGAGCTAACAACTGGACTGGATGCCTACGCACTACTCCATTTAGTGGTGTTAAAAGGTGCTGGCCATGATTATTGACCCTTGTGCTCTGTTGGCTGCCCTGTTATAGCATACACTATATCCCAGATTAAATAACCAATAAAATTGCAGGTTCACAAGTTTGTTTAATTAGGTAGAAACAACTTAAGCAACCCTCTAGTTAACTCTTTAATGTTCCACAAACAGTAATTTCCAGCCTTCCACATTTTACACGTCTGGTTAATTCTTAACCAGAACTTTAGTGATGTATGAAACAGGCAGCTGATTAAAGCATTTGGCTACAGCAGCTGTGTTCATTATAACCACGGACAGAACTTAAGAACAAGCAGAGCATGTTTTTAAAAGCAAGAAATTTAGGGCTTCAAGCTTCCTTACAAAGAAAAAAAGAAAGACTTGCATTTATATAGTGCCTTTCACAACCACCGGACGTCCCAAAGTGCTTTACAGCCAATGAAGTACTTTTGAAGTGTTGTGAGAGTAAGATTCAACAAAGGTATTGAGCTTCAGACAGAAGCATTGTGAAGGAATAAGCCATATAACCTATTCAGAAAAATACACCATCTTATGAAAGAATTCTGGCCTCATTAAAACAGGACAAACTGAGTTTGGAAATTTAGAAACCTAACGATGAAATAGCTATGAAAGCATTCTGGCCATTGAGGTAAGACAGTTGTTGACCCTGAATAAATAACCTTATTGAAACAGAAGGTTAAGGGCTCCGACAGGCTGAATTTTTTGGAACAAAACAATGGTTCACCCTGGATAAGGTGTTCTAATTTACACTTTCTAAAGAAGCACATAAAGGAAGGAACATCTGCCCTCGTAATGATGACATAAAGTAAGAAACAGCTGCTGTCACACCGTTTTTTATATGGTAAACTTAGAACACCTCGAGATGAGACATGAGTCTGGCAGAGGTCAGCAGAAAAATGACTAGAGATAATTAGTTTACATCAGCAGAAAATCTTAAAGGAAATACCACTGGAAAAGGGTATAAATATTGAACTCTCAAAAGGGATAACAGACTCGCTTTAATCAGGCAAAGTGATTCTCAGCTTCAGAGGCGGCTCTGTAAGCCTCCAACTCAACTCTTTGTACCTCGGGGATCAAAGGTATTTGATTTTGATGGATATCCTATAGAACACTAAGAACTGTAATACTGTAGTGAAGTTAAGATTTAAAAGTAAGATTCTCTGATAATGAGATTGTAAGTTTTCTCTTTTTAGAACTGTTAATATTGCGATTGACTCACCAACTGTAAATTACATGTCGGTTCTTTAATAAATCTATATATTTTTAGAATTGTCTCACATAAGACTTCTGTATCAAAAACTCACAAACTCAATCTCTGTACACTCTTTGGTGAGGAGTTGCAGAATTCTGGGGGAGTTTTCCAGACCCTCATAATATCCGTAATGTTACAGTCTAGCTAAACTTTTTAAAAGTGTTATCTGGAAAACGGTAACATTTTCAGGTTGTTCCTTTCCTTTAGGGAGAGATGGTCTGGACCTTTAGACCCAATTAAGCATCTTTAGGATTCGGCTACCTCAACCTTTAGTTGAAAGTGAACATCTGAGAAATACACCTGATCCGGGCTAGGACTAGTAATCATCCCTTCAGTTTGTGCCCAACGTGTGTGTTAACGAGTTGATACAGAACCCTATACTTATATTTATATCTATATCTATCTTGTAGATTGTTAAGTATAGAAGGAGTGTTTTATTGACAGTGGTATTAAGACCCAGATTTAAGTCTCTAGAGACAAGAAGTCTCTGATCAGGCCCTGTAGAACTTAAATCAGAACTCCCTCAATATACCATTGAGGTCTAGAAATTTCTTATAAAATTCATATTAAATCCTAACTGAGGTTAGGTCCTGACAAAATGGCAAACGCTGTCGGAATTGGCGAAGTCTTTTGATTAGGAAATTCAAACGATTGCTTTATTAGGGGAAATAATCCTATCCCTGTACCTCCACAAGATCAAGTAATAATTTTTGACTGTGATGGATCATCACTGACGATTAAAAAAGGGACATCCCAACAATCCTCAGCTGGGATGGGGATAGTAGTAGGGACTTTTCCAGATTCCTATTCTTTTTAGCCAGAAGAATTACTGTCCATACCCCTTGGCCATAAGACAGCACAATATGCTGAAGCCGCAGCACTATGGTATGCTTTAGAAAAGGCAGACCCTATTAGACCCACATTAATCTGTACAGAGAGTGACTATTGTAAAAGAGGATATAACCAAGATCTAGTTTTCTGGGAACAAACAAACTTTACCTGTCATAAGGGTAAACTCACAAAACATAAGTCATTGTGGGAAGACATTCTCCGTTCGAGAATGGAGAAACAGAATTGTCAGGTGATTCATGTAAATGGGCATACCACTGGGACAGTATACTCAAAAGGAAACAGTCTTGCAGATGAACAAGCAAAATGTTCGGTCTGCATGACACACCCTCGAGAGGGGCCTGCCAATATTAGTGTAATCACTAGGGCAGAACAGGCAGCTAATCAGGATGAAGAACTGATTCAGCTATTAGACCCAATAAAAGAGAATCCACCAGGATATCCACCAAAGTACTTTTACTCGGAAACCCCTACTGGTATTGTGCTAGTTAAGTTGCCCAAGGGAAACTGAGAAGTACCTCCGAGACACAGATGAGAACAGCTTGTAAAAGAAGCTCACAAGGGCATAGGTCAAGCACATTGTGGTGCCAGAACAACATTCTGCAAATTGACTCCCTTATATTGGTGGCCAGGCATGCTTAAGGCCTGTAAAACATATGTGGCAACTTGTGAGCCATGCAATTTAACCAATAATTAAGCCACTACCATTGGCTCCTGTGAAAGCTGATGAGCCAATGGGAAAATTCTTTATTGACTTCATTGGACCACTTCCCCCGTCTTTGGGTTACAGGCATGTTCTCGTTTGTGTAGATGGATGCACTGCCTTTTGCTGGCGGGTCCCGACAAAAACTGTTTCGGAAAACGCACTCGCCAATGCTATTACCGACATAATTACTGTAGCTGGTGCACCCAAAATCTTACACTCCATTAAAGGCGGAACCTTTGTCTCCAAGGTCTTCAAAGACTACTGTGAACAAAGGGGGATTGGGTTAGAGCACAGCACACCACGTCATTCGCAATCAGCGGGGCTGGTGGAACGTAAAAACCAGGAAGTAAAAAAGCTATTGGTCAAACTATTGAGAATCAGGGGAAATAAGTGGACCACTGTCATTCCAGAGGTGCAGCTATCACTTAATAATGTGCCCGCATCTGCAACAAGGACAGTGTCCCCTAAAACTCCATATTATCTAATGTATGGGGTTGAGACGCATACACTGTTTACCCATGGTTCTTTTATTGCCTCTACCCACTCTGAGTCCTTGACCCGACAGCAACAGTTAGATTAAAAAAAAGAAGTAACAGAGGAGATTCATCAAATTGATCAGAGGATAAGGGAGGCAAATAGACAGAAAAAATTGACAAACAAAGCATGGCAACCCCTAGCAGGAGAATGGGTACAGGAAAAGAAGTTCGAGCAAAAACCTGGTTTAAGACCTAAGTGGAAAAAACCTGTTCAAATACATTCTGTTATTAATGAAAGAACAGTTAAAATACATATTAATCAGCCGAATGGCAAGCATATTCTTAAAACTGTCTCCATAGACAATCTCAAAAGATGTCCTGCGGGATACCGGAATGGAGGAACAATACAAGGTGCAGTCGTACACTGTCTTTCAAGACCCAGCTTGGAGCACGACACAGGAAATGGATGCGATCGAACTACTGACGACGGTCAGCCAGACAGTGTCGCCGACTCCTCCACACGATGCTTGGCAATGCCTCAGGAATTGGATTCGCAAACAGCCACAACCAAAACAAATAAAGATCAACAAGTTACTTCAACGAAGGAGGAAAACACTGTGGATGGAAAAGGAATCAACTGAGCTTCTGGCAAGACCTTTACGAAAACAAGAATTTGTCCTCACGCTGGATCAATGAAACAGCGTGTCAAGCTTCAGCCAGTTCCAAATGATGTCTCCTTGACTCGTATGAATAATTCACCTCTACAGAACGTACATCTGCCAATTGGACATTCTAAGTACATGTTGTTTCGCTAATTGCATGACAATGTACCTATCATTCTTTTAATTTGTGTTCAATTTAAAATAAGGATTGTCCTGGGATGACTTAAAAGGAATTTTCATGTAGCACATGATTGGGCTCTTGTGAATCTCATGAAATTAATGTACTATTGTAACCATATTTGTAACATTGACCAAACTCTGCCTTGATGTTTGAGCTCATTTTTTGGTCAAGAGGAGGGTGTGAAGGAATAAGCCATATAACCTATTCAGAAAAATACACCGTCTTATGAAAGAATTCTGGCCTTATTAAAACATGACAAACTGGGTTTGGAAATTTAGAAACCTAACGATGTAATAGCTGTGAAAGTATTCTGGCTATTGAGATAAGATAGTTGTTGACCCTGAATAAATAACCTTATTGAAACAGAAGGTTAAGGGCTCCGACAGGCTGAACTTTTTGGAACAAAACAATGGTTCACCCTGGATAAGGTGTTCTAATTTACACTTCGTAAAGGAGCACATAAAGTAAGGAATATCTGCCCTCATAAAGATGACATAAAGTAAGAAACACCTGCTGTCACACCGTTTTTTATATGGTAAACTTAGAACATCTCGAGATGAGACATGAGTCTGGCAGAGGTCAGCAGAAAAATGACTAGAGATAATTAGCTTACATCAGCAGAAAACCTTAAAGGAAGTACCACTGGAAAAGGGTATAAACATTGAACTCTCAAATGGGATATCAGACTTGCTTTAATCGGGCAAAGTGATTCTCGGCTTCAGAGGTGGCTCTGTAAGTCTCCAACTCTTTGTACCTTGGGGATCAAAGGTATTTGATTTTGATGGATATCCTGTAGAACACTAAGAACTGTAATACTGTAGTGAAGTTAAGATTTAAAAGTAAGATTCTCTGATAATAAGATTGCAAGTTTACTCTTTATGGAACTGTTAATATTGTGATTGACTCACCAACTGTAAATTACATGTCGGTTCTTTAATAAATCTATATATTTTTAGAATTGTCTCACATAAGACTTCTGTATCAAAAACTCGCAAACTCAATCTCTGTACACTCTTTGGGGAGGAGTTGCAGAATTCTGGGGGAGTTTTCCGGACCCTCATAATATCCGGAATGTTCCAGTCTAGCTAAACTTATTAAAAGTGCTATCTGGAGAACGGTAACATTTTCAGGTTGTTCCTTTCCTTTAGGGAGAGATAGTCCGGATCTTTAGTCCCAATTAAGTGTCTTTTGGATTCGGCTACCTCAAACTTCAGTTGAAGGTGAATGTCTGAGAAATACGCCTGAACCAGGGTAGCCCGAAAGGGGCTAGGACTAGTAATTATCCCTTCAGCATAAGGGGCGATTTTAATCCTGCCTGCCTGGCGGGAATAAGAGGGGTAGTTAAAATTACCATAGAGCTCCGTTCCCACCGACCACCATTTTAACTGCACAGTTTTTTTTCAATCGGCCATGGCGGAGGCCTCAGGAATACGTGCGAATGAGGCTGTGATGCAATTAGAAACCTGACACCATTTTAATGCAAAATAACCCAAAGGTCCAACCAGCGCCCAACCCGCTAGTGTAAACTAGCGGGATTTGTCCCTCAGAACCACTGAAACAGCATCTAAAGGGGCACTAACTTTCAGGATCTATGTACCACTGTGCTGCCTTTGGATTGCCAGGAAAGATTCTGGCTTTCAGACTGCTCCTTTCTGATTTTTTTTTTGACTCAGTTACCCTCAGTAAGCTCTATCTACTATTATTGAGTGCTATTATTGCCAGTTTTATTTGGATGCAAGAACAGCAGCAGCAGCCTCAGCAGCCAGCATGAGCAGCAGCTGGGCATTTTAGAAGACAGCAGGTGAGGGTGGGCTGCTTGTAGGAGGCCATACCTGCATCGGAAAATCTTGGGGTCTTTCTAGCTGTTGACACCCCTGAGACTGCTGATCCTTCTGCCACCCTGCTGAGAAGTGATTCTGCTCTTTAACTGGCTGCAGCCTTTTAAATGCAGCATCAGAGCAGTATTCGCGTGGTGGCAGTATTCGAACAGAGGGCTGTTTTCTGGCCTCTAAACTTCCCTGCATGGCTAATGAAGGTTGTGGGAGCTAATTATAGTGAATTAGCAGTGGTTTTACATTGGTAGGCATTAGGACTGTCCTGCCGCAATACCCGATAAATGGAGGAGAATTCAGAACTATAACCATGGCTCTAAACTGTCTGCATCCATTCTTGAAGCATGATAAGGGGAGGCTAGATAAGTACATGAGGGAGATAGGAATAGAAGGTTATAATGATAAGATCAGATGAAGGAGGCGACTAGTTGGGCCGAATGGCCAGTTTTTCTGCTGTAATTTATTGTAATTCTATGTTGAAGCCAGGAAGAATGCATCTTTGAGGTTGCTGTTCAAGGCATCTTTGATGGTAGTGTGAATATTCAAGAGCGGTGCTCTACCGCAAACAGCATTAGGGTTGCCACTTGCTCCACAGCAGACCACGGTGCAGGCCAACATTTCTCCATGATCCTTCCCATCACAAGAAACTTCACGTGCATGGGGACAAGGAGAGAAATATTGACGGCAGGACTATCTTTAGGGTTTCTCCCCCTCCATTGGCGTAACTTTGGTGGAAACCTTGAACAGGATTTCTGCAAAGTTAAGGCAGCAGAGCAGAAGAAGCCACAAGAAAACTTCTGCCGTAATGGTGGCTAAGAGAAACCAACTCTTCTGTGTAATACAGACAAACTCATTAAGTTGCATGAGTGTAGAAGTTGCTTCCTTCTACTTAGACAGCTATGATTTGTATACTGGATTTTTTACAGTATTCAAATCATACATACATGTTTTTAATCATTACTGGGCGATATAAAAATAATTAAAAACAACAGAAAAATACTGCAGATGCCGGAAATCTGAAATAAAAACAAAAAATGCTGGAAAACACCCTGGAGGAGAGAGAAACAGAGTTAACGTTTCAGTTCGATGACCTTTCAGCAGATCAAAATAATTAACTTGTGGTTCTTTATCTCTTAACTGTTAAAGCTTACTGAATTTTAAGTATTAAAAATGCTTTCCTCATTTCATATTATGTTAAATAAATTCTTTGCAGAATTTTTTAAAAACTACGCAATAAAATCCCTATTCGGAAAAAATAAAACTTGTGTAAAACACATGAGATTATTAGAAACAAATGATGCCAAGCAGTATAGTCATGATTTCCAAAGAGGTATATTTGATGCAATGTCCACAATATTGTAGAAGCAGTGCACTTAGGCAGTGACATTTACAAAAGGTGCAAAAATCAGACTGGATTCACCACTTTGAAAATAAATACTGACATTTTATTAGTTTTTTACCAAACCATCATCTATTATGCTTGTCTCAATAACCCACAGATGCCTGTATGGAACCAAAGCGATATTTCCTTTTTCCTGTTTATGTTAGATGTTGAGTCATAAAAGTTGACCTGTTACTGAAAGCACCAAAATTAACATGCAGTAGATGTTGTAAACTTTAATTGTTTCAGTAATGAGGCATCAATTCTCTCTCGAGAGCTGCTTTACATTCAGCTCAATGGAAATACAAGTGGCCTAGTCCTTACTTCTATTTGTTACCGTGGATTATCAAATTCCTTTCCGTTGGAAAGTAATATCTTAATTTAAAAAATAATACCTTATTTTAATTTTCTCTACTTAGTGAGGGATACAAATTTTATTGATCATGAGTTTATTTTGCAGTGAGCAGAGAATGGTGACTCATAGATTAGCATACTAGCTCCTGCTCAGCTTCTTCTACGTGACAAATGTCAACTCGATCTTACAAAGAACAAAAAACATTTTTTTAACAAGTTTATTACAAAAACTTTTGTAAGGAATCTTGATGGGAGAAAATATTTTTCGACCCTCACTCACCCCGATTCCCAGATTTAATACGCCATAAATCAGTTCAAGTGTGGATCTGTTCCTTGCTGTTCCAATCCCTCATGTGAGGTAGCACATTTGGTAGAAAGAAGGAGGCGGCCGTATACTCCTTGGAAAATAAGTGTTAAAATGGGGTAGAGGGGTCAAACAAAGAAATCACTAAAAGTAGAGACGCAGGTTAATAAGGCTATAAAAAAAAGGCAAACAAAGCACTGGGGTTCATTTCTAGAGAGATTAAATTGAAAAGCAGAGAAGTTATGTTAAACTTGAATGGAACGTTAGTTAGGCCATACTTGGAGTACTGTGAACAGTTCTGGTCTCCATATTATAAAAAAGATATAGAGGCACTGGAGAAGGTGCAAAAAAGATATACTTGGATGGTACCAGAACTGAGAGGTTATACCTATCAGGAAAGATTGAACAGGTTGGGGGTCTTTTCTCTAGAAGGGAAAAGGCTGAGGGATGACCTGATAGAGGTCTTTAAGATTATGAAAAGGTTTGATAGGGTAGACGTTATGAAGATGTTTCCACTTGTGGGGGAGACCAGAACTGGGGTCCATAAATATAAGATAGTCATGAATAAATCCAATAGGGAATTCAGGAGAAACTTCTATACCCAGAGAGTGGTTAGAATGTGGAACTTGGTACCACAAGGAGTAGTTGATGTGACTAGCATAGATGCGTTTAAGGGGAAGCTTGATAAACATGAGGGAGAAAGGAATAGAAGGATATGTTGATGGGGTTAGATGAAGAAGGGTGGGAGGAGGCTCGCGTGGAACATGAACGGCATGCACCTGTTGGACCAAATGGCCTGTTTGTGTACTGTAAATAATATGTAATACTATGTAAGAGAAACAAAGTAGGCTCACATTATCATTTAAATCCAGGTCCAAAGCGGAAAAGGATCATACAATCATAGAAATGTATGGCACAGAAGAAGGCCATTCGGCCCATCGTGTCTGTGCCGGCCGAAAAAGAGCCATCCAGCCTAATCCCACTTTCCAGCCCTGTAGGTCACAGCACCTCAAGTACATATCAGAGTACATTTTAAATGCGATGAAGATTTCTGCCTCTACCACCCTTTCAGGCAGTGTGTTCTAGACCCGCATCACCCTCTGGGTGAAAAAACGTTCTCCTCAATTCTCCACTAATCATTCTACCAATTAATTTAAAACTATGCCCCCTGGTTATTGACCTCTCTGCTGAGGGAAATAGATCCTTCCTATCCACTCTATCTAGGCCCCTCATAATTTTACACACCTCAATTAGGTCTCTCCTTAGCCTCCTCTGGTCTAAAGAAAACAACCCCAGCCTATCCAATCTGTCCTCATAGCTAAAATTCTCCAGTTCTGGCAACATCCTCATAAATCTCCTCTGTACCCTCTCTAGTGTAATCACATCTATCCTGTAATGTGGTGACCAGGACTGTATGCAGTACTCTAGCTGTGGCCTAACTAGTGTTTTATACAGTTCAAGCATAAATTCCCTGCTCTTATGTTCTATGCTTCAGCTAATAAAAGAAAGTATTCCGTATGCCTTCTTAATCACCTTGTATGCCTTCTTAATCACCTTATCTACCTGTCCTGCTACCTTCAGGGATCTGTGGACATGGACTCCAAGGTCCTTCTGTTCCTCTACACTTCTCAGTATCCTACCATTTATTGTGTATTCCCTTACCTTGTTAGCCCTCCCCAAATGCATTGCCTCACACTTCTCCGGATTGATTTTCATTTGCCACTTTTCTGCCCACCTGACCAATCCATTGATATCTTCCTGCAGTCTGCAGCTTTCTTCCTCACTATCGACAACACAGCCACTTTTTGTATCATCTGCAAACTTCTTAGTCATGCCCCCTACATTGAAGTCTAAATCATTGATATATGCCACAAAAAGCAAGGGACCTAGTACTGAGCCCTGCAGAACCCCACTGGAAACAGCCTTCCAGTCACAAAAACACCCATTGACCATTACCCTCTGCTTCCTGCCACTGAGACAATTTTGGATCTAACTTGCCACTTTCCCTTGGTTCCCATGGGCTTTTACTTTTCTGAGCAGTCTGCCATGTAGGATCTTGTCAAAAACCTTGCTGAAATCCATGTAGACTACATCAAACATGCTATCCTCATCGACCCTCCTTGCTATCTCCTCAAAAAATTCAATCAAGTTAGTCAGACACGCCTTCCCTTAACAAATCTGACTGTCCTTCATTAATCCGTGCCTTTCTAAATGATGATTAATACTGTCCCTCAGAATTTTCCCGATAGTTTGCCCACCACCGAGGTTAGGTTGACTGGCCTGTAATTACATGGTCTATCCCTTTCTCCCTTTTTAAACAATGGTACAACATTAGCAGTCTTCTGGAACCATACCTGTAGCCAGAGAGGATTGGAAAATGATGATCAGAGCCTTTGCTATTTCCTCCCTTGCTTCTCTTAACAGCCTGGGATACATTTCATCTGGGCCTGGTGATTTATCTACTTTCAAAGATGCTAAACCCCTTAATATTTCCTCTCTCACTATGCTTAGCTCATCTAATAGCTCACACTCCTCCTTAACTACAATGTCTGCATTGTCCCTCTCCTTTGTGAAGACAGATGCAAAGTATTAAGAACCATACCCACGTCTTCCCCCTCCATACACAGGTTACCTTTATGGTCTCTAATAGGCCCTACTCTTTCTTTAGTTATCCTATAATGTTTAGTCACAACTCTTGTAACTTTGTCACACAATTTAGCACAAATTTAAATTATTATTTCCGTTTGAGTTTCATTTATTCCTGATATCATTTCACATCTGCTTACCTCTATCCCATCTTTTACAACCAAGAAATATCTTGTCTTCTAATAAAGTTCACTAAAATCATTCATCTAAGAGTTGGGAACATTAGCTAAATAATTTACCATCTTGAGGAAAATCTAATGACACACCTGAGAACTGATAAAAATCTATGGCCCAGAACTTGAATTGTGCTGGTCCTTTTTTAATGAACACTACTGGATTTCTCATGGTGTTGATCAGTGAGCTGGAGGATACATCACATAATACACAATATGAACTATTTTGGTCTTCCAACGGGAAATCGGCAGAAGATGGACAGACAAGAGCAACACCTGCCTAGAAGAGCTAGTGAGGGACCTGTCCCAATATTTAGGTTGTCCCTAATTTGCATGAATGAGGGGAGCTACCAGCGTGAAACGTACTCCTCATAGCCAGTTCTCTGATTGGGTTGTGGGAAATCTATGGTCCTGCTGCAGGTTTTTAAGGGGCTGCAGCAGGTTAAAGTCGAGGTGTAATTTTGTGGCCAAAGCAGGGAAGCAACATGGTGGAGCTGCAGGACGATGCCTGGGGCAAGAAGAGTTGCAGCATGGCCCCAGGATTTTCAGATACAGCCGTGGAGAAGCTGTTGGAGTAAGTTCAGAATAGAAAGCAGTTCCTCTTCTCCTTCGATGCAGGTGCCCAGGCAAATTGCTGAAAGTACATGGTAAGAGGTGGCATGACCTGTGAATGTACTCAGTATTATCTCCAGGACCTGACTGCAGTCGAGAAGGAAAATGTAATGATCTCTCCAGGAGTAAGACACCCATTTACATCTCTCATACTTTCTGTGCAGATATTCAGGAATCTACCTCTGCCTCCGCACCATTATTTCTTCCCTTCCCCACTGAACATGGCTATCCATAAGCCAAAAAGGAAACAAAGATTTGTATTTATATGCACCTTCCATGACTGCGACATTAAACCATGGCTCCATCTGCCCGCTCAGGTGAACATAAAAGATCCCATGGTACTATTCGAAGAAGAGCAGGGGGACTTCTCCCAGGTGTCCTGGACAAGATCTATCTCTCAACCAACATCACTAAAACAGATTACCTGGTCATTATTTCATTGCTGTTTGTGGGAAATTGTGTGCAAATTGGCTGCCACTATTCCCTACACGCAGCAGTGACTTCGCAAGAACTTAATTAGCTGTAAAGCACTTTGGGACATCCTGGGGTCATGAAAAGAGGTATATAAATGCAGGTTCTTTCTTTTCTTTTGTTAAAAGAATCTTGACAGCTGCCAGAAAAGCAGGCACAGACCTGCATAAGGTGTTGTTGGTCATTAATAACCAGTTTCACATTAATCGAGTGGAATTCTTTGCGATTCATAAAGGTAGTCATGTTGTGCGAAGGAGCATGCAGGGCAACATGGGTGCAGTCAAAAACAGCCTGAACTTGGGAGAATCCTACAATCTGTGAAAACCCCAGAGTCCTTTCATGCTGCTTCCAGATGTTCATGGAGAAAGTGAAGAATGTATTAGCACTAGCAAACAAGACATCAGGCACCTGTTTGATACAGGTATGGACTGCAGACTGATTGATGTTGCTGATATTCCCTATGGAAGACTGGAAAGAGCCAGTGGCAAACAAGTTTTGGCTGCAGTGACCTTGACTGCAACTCTTCTTGCAGGATGTGAAAACTCTGTCAGTGACTCCCTGAAGAATCAAAGCCTCGTTAAGCAATGTTCCTCTGAGAACTACAGTTATGTTGTTCTGGGCTTATAAATGTTGGGAGGGAAGGATTTCTCCAAGCGTGCCTCCTTCTATTTGCTCTTCTAGCAGCGGCTGCGGTTTGCTCCTTCCTCGCCCCACATTGGGATTCCTAGAAGGACTCCCATCAAGAAACAACTGAAATGCTTGAAGTCCTTTAGTGATTCAGAAACTACAATAGTGTCGACAAGCACTTTCAAGTCCTTGAAGGTCAAAAAATCCCCAATTTGCAAGGAAAATATCTTCAAATGTTCTCTACACCTTTACCTGTGCAGTTTATGGGTGCATTGCTGACAGCACTTTTGGCTAAATATATATTGCAAGTCTCTGTGAAGAATTCAACAAAAGAAATTATTAAGAAAATCGCTATCAAACTCCAAAAACAAAGTTCGGAGCTTTGGGGGCTCTTTTAAGGCTGAAACTCCTCAGTTACATCGATATCAGGTAACTTTGCAACGTGCTGCTTCTAAATATATTGGCATATTACTGGTGTAAGTGCAGGAAACTTGTGTCAGCTGCTCTTTTGTTCGGGGTAGTGGGAGGGAATAAGGGGGCAGAGCTATGCCAGTGAGTGGCAGAGGGTTTCAGCAGACGTGTCGTGGTACTGGCACAAAAGAATGAAGAATCTCATGTAGGGTTGTGTCACTGTAAAATCGGCATTAATCAGTTACGTGCAAGTTTCCTTATGAGGCAATTCCGGGCCATATATTTCTATTCTGGTAATGCTACCTCTGCTGGTCTGTCTCACACCCTTTTGATTTCTCTCTCTTTTTGTATGCCTGTCACTGTTCTCATTGCGATGTTCATGCTGTTCAGCTGTTTTTCTCACTACTGCTGTCTCACCTGTAATTCTCTTCTGTACATTTCTTACATATGCTCCTTTAATGATGTATCAATATCTACCTCTTAACCTTCTGTAAGCTTATGAATGAAGATGGAAGGCAATACATATTGGGTTTGGGAAATGGGAAGGTGCTGCAATGTGGGTGGTTGAAAGAAAAGGCCAGAAAAGAATAGATGATCAGGCCAGAAGGGACTGGCAGGGTGGGGCAGCTAGTGCTGGAGGGTGTGTGGGTCTAGACAGAGCTGGATCAGTTGGCGCGATCAGTGGTGGGTCGGGCGTGTGTGTGTTTTTCTCCCCCAGCGGGTTGGGACCCCGCTGTGAACCGCCACGCACCTTTACCAAATGTCAGGTCTGTCAGCGCTGAGCAGACCTGACACGCAGCGGCCGGGGAGCCAATTTAAATGATTCGTGGCTTGTTTACAGCCACTTAACAATGGTTTTAAACTGACCTTTTGAATTTGACAGCTCGCCCACGGGTTTCATGCTTGTCGTGGACCAGGTCTGTGAAGCTGAGGCAGGAGGTGAGTGGCCACTGAATCAGTTGATGAGTTGACAGATTCAAATGTCAAGTAAAAGCTCCCATCTAACAAAGATATCTTCCCTCAGCCACAAGCTCTTCCTCACTGCATTTCCACAACAGATTCACCATGCTGCAAGTCCTTACGCAAGTCTCCATCCAGTCTGACCTCATTACCTCTCTCACCATTGACAGATTGCTTCTGTCATCTCTACTTCACCTGCCATCTATTCCATCAGCATGGGTGCCCTTTATACTGTCTCAGCTTGGTCCTTAGAATCCCACCATGATCAGCCCCAGCACCAGCAGCACCAGGCACACCGGCAGCACCAACAATACCACTAACCTTCTCCGCAATCACCTGATGCGACACAGGACAGAGGGCATCAGCACCCGACCACATTGCTGCCCGAGAGGCCAGGGATGGCCTCAGCATGGCCAGATTTACTTCACTTGACGCTGTACACCCTGGCTGCCACATGATGCGCCAGGTTGGCACCACCCCACACCAACACCATAAAGCATCCCTACACTGCCCACGCAATTCCTTTCACACTCATCACCATTGTGGGGGTACCATTATGTCTCACCATTCACTGCAACTCACTAAGCCACTTCCAAAGGTGCACACATATCTGTCCAAGAACGCAAAGTGTTGAAAATAAAAGTTTCAATGTTTGACACCACATTAACAGAAACTTTACATGGACATTGCATAAAACACCCAAGTGCCTACCCTTGTGTGTTGTTAGTTGGTATGATTGCACTAGGATGAGGGTGAGTGTGAGGGGTGGCTAGTGAGATGGGGATGTGATAATATAGATAGAGAGGTAGAGAGGGATGGGTGGAGGTGCAAGGTAAGTTGGTGTGAGTAAGGATGTGCAGGAGTAGGGTAGGGAAGGCAGAGTGATGGGGATGTGATGAGAGGCACAGCAGGATGAGGTTGAGTGTGGCTTTGTACTAACGTTTCATGATCTACTGAGATCATTGAAACATTTGCGGCACTGCACCCAGGTCTTCCTGATCACATCCCTGCTTGTGCCCTCCTCTGCAATGTGCAAGCAGGCTCTGTTGATCTCCTGGGGTGGTCTCTTCTGCCCATGGGAAGGGAAGAGGACCTCCCTGCGTGCTGGGAGAGCCTGGGTGCAGCCCTGTGCCTTTGTGCAGTGATTGCAGCACCTCAATGCTATAGAACACTGACAGCACAAATGTCAAAATAAATTTGGACATGGTCCTTTTAAGGAAACCGGCTGATGACACGTCATGAATTGACATCACCAGACCCGCTTCCTCTAATTGGCCAGGAAACGTGCTGGGAGGGCTTAACAAGCCCCATCAAGGGAAATTCATTTCAAACAGTGGGACGGAGCCAGCAGCAAGTGTCTGCTTTAGCACCTCCAGGCAAATTCAAATTATGATAATCACCAATTAGGACCAAAATTACATGCTAAAACCAGACTTTCAAACAGGCGTGTCTCATTAGCATAGCACCCATTTAGCGCCTGTTTTCACCTTTTCACCCAAAATAATCCCCTTAGAGTCTGATAGAACTGAAATTAGGCTCTGTGGGGATGTTGGAAGCATTGGGTGTGCTAGAGTGTAGGTCAGGCTGCTGAAGGAAATAGGCTTGTCAGAAGTTCAGCAACAGCAGGGGCTTGCTATGATTGACATGGACTACAGTTGTAAGAATAAAGTCATCAAAAGAAAAAAAACAACAAAGCTCAACTCAGTATTTCAAGCTACAATCATTCCAAATTGACTCCTGCATTCCTCACACAGTAGTCGGCCTCTGTGAGAAAGCCTTTTGCAGGGCTATATAAACCTGTACAGACAACTTTGTGGGTAAGAATAAGTATTTTAATCTGAATTGTTTAATTTTTTTTTAAATTGGTTTCTTTAGTTATAAATGTTCCTCAAACTGGTATATTTTTAGCCAGCTGAAAAAAATCAAGATGGCAGCTCCAACCAAGTTTACAAATTTATTTAAGCATTTTGATCAGTTGGTTTCAGCGGTGCACTCTCGCCTCTGAGCCACTCCAGAACTTGAGCTTGACAATCTTGCTTGACACTTCAGTGCAGTACTACCGAGGGAGTGCTGCAATGTCAGACGTGCCACCTTTTGGATGAGATGTTAAACTGAGGCCCCATCTGTCCTCTCAGGTGGACATAAAAGATCCCGTGTCACTATCTGAAAAAGAGCAGGGGAGTTCTCCCAGTGTCATAGCCAATATTTATTCTTCGACCAACATCATTAACAAAAATGATCTGGTCATTTATCACAATTCTGTTTATAAACTGACTGCTGTGTTTCCCTATATCCAATAGTGATTACACTCCATTGACTGTAAAGTGCTTTGAGTCATCCTGGGGTTGTGAAAGATGCTATATAAATGCAACCTCTTTCTTTACTTGCTCATTCAGGATTGGTACCTAATGATTTCACTGAAATACTTTTGATTCACACATATCTATCAAACAGATACTTGATAGGTAACTTAATAGAAAAAGTGCTTATTTCAGCCTGTCACTACTTTTCCCCTATGGATATATGACACTTTAATGAGAAGCACCCCAGATTATGTTTAATTATAGATTGTCACTTTATTTCAGATAACCTTGGCATTTATTAACAGTCGTTTCCAATGCCTCCCAGACTTCGAGACCTCACTCTCCAATACACCAGATCATAGGATCTCTCTCCCGGTGATTCCAGAATCTGCTGTAGTGTTTCCAGCACCTCCCTCTCCAGGATTCCCAAAACCCTGGGACCCTGTCTCTAGTGTTGCTCTCAAAAACCAATCCCTCCACAAAGTATTGCTGGACCCAGAGAACTCATCCCAGTACTGCCAGACCCTCGGCCCTCTTCACATTGCTCCAAAGGCCACTCCCGATGTGGATTAAGTTAGTGTCCCAGTCATACCACTTGTATTAACATCCATGTTCTTATAAAACCTCCAACTCACAATGAGCAATGCCACAGCAGATCTGATAGTTTCATAAAACTTTCCTTTAATATTGGAAGTATGCAAACTATCAAGGAACAAAGTTTTTCCAGTGTTTAAATTTTTGGATTTGAATCCAATTTTAAGGTGAACAACTTAATTCATTAAGTTGGAGAGACTGGAGAAGCTGGGGTTGTTCCCCTTAGAGCAGAGAAGGTTAAGAAGAGATTTGATAGAGGTGTTCATAATCATGAAGGGTTTTGATGGAGCAAATAAAGAGAAACTGTTTCCAGTTGCAAAAGGGTCAGTAACCAGAGGACACAGATTTAAGTTGATTGGCAAAAGAACCAGAGGGGAGATGAGGGGAAAAAAATTATGCTGCAGTTGTTGTGATCTGGAATGCACTGCCTGAAAGGATGGTGGAAGCAGATTCAATAGTAACTTTCAAAAGGGAATTGGATTAATACATGAAGGGAAAATATTCACAGGGCTATGGGGAAGAGCAGTGGAGTGGAACTGATTAGATAGCTCTACCAAAGAGCTGGCACAGGCACGATGGGCCAAATGGCCTCCTTCTGTGTTGTGTCAGTTTATGATTCTATCTGGAAATTTACACTCGTCAAAAAAAAAAATTCTTACTGTTACTCACAATGCAAGGATGGGCTGTAGAGAAAAGATACAAGTGATATTTCACCTTGAGGATTATAGCATCCAGTAACTTACAGTATTTGTTTAAAAAAAATCAGTTTGCCTATTTCTAGTGATATGTTGGTCAAAGTGCTAACTATTGCCACAACTCAAACTCAAAACAAATAGATGAAGGAAGTCACATGATCACCGGACTAGGACATTTAAAAGTAGGTCATTTTATTTCCATCTGGTAAGGTATATACAAACTTATTGATCAGAATTCAGTATGCAGACACTGAGCACAGATGACTCATGAATCAATATCCAGTACTATGCTCTTTCCTGTTCAGCTCCATCTATATCAAACAGAATGTACACAAATTTAACGTCAAGCTTGCCACACATACTTTTTGTGCATTCTTAACAATATTTGGCAGCAAAAAAGTACTTAATTTGTGATTTAACTTACATGGATTCCATTATGTTTGGGACTAGCATTGGCATTATTTTTCTTCGCAAAGGAAAGTTAAACATTATTTGAATTTCTTGTACTGGGAGGGAGTGTAGAAAGAGAGGGAAGAAGAAAACCATTCGATTAGCACAAACCCTACTGCAAAACAAACACCAAAGAATACACTATTGTCTAGCATTAAACAGCTTCTCCACCTGTGGTTAAAGGTTTGCTCCCTTTACACTCTAGATCACATCATTTGGTGCCTTATATTTCAATAGTTCTGACTTTATAAACAGGGTTAATATTCTAAAAACTAAAATATCATCTCGCTGCAATGTTGATCTTTTTAGCAATTTCTAATTATTACAAAGTAGTATTTTAGAAATATACAGATATTCAATTCATATCATATTCAAATAAAATTTAATAGAAACATGTAACCTTGTTTACTTTGGTGCAGAAATGTCAAGGAATTTCTTGGGATTTAAAAAAAGATAAACTTGACAATATAAAATGTGAAGATAAATGTGAATTAAGAATGTAACAGTAATTTGTGATGGGTTTCACATTTTCCAGGAGAGCACAAAAACATGAGTAGACCATTCAGCCCCTCGAGCCTGTTCCACCATTCAATTAGGCCATGGCTGATTTGTACCTCAACTCCATATCTTCCCACATCCCCACATTGAACTTCATCTGCTACAATTTTGCCCACTCAATCTGTCTGTGTCCCTCAGTAACTTCTTGCTCCCATCTGCACAACTTACTGTGCCTCCTGACGTAGTGTCATCTACAAACTTGAACATACAACTCTCTATGGCCCATAAATTCCGTTCCCTACAGGTGTGTGCACGCCGTGTACTCACCCGTAGGGCCAACGGAAGTGCCGGTTTTACGCACGTACTGCGCATGCTCTGGGAACCGGAACTTCCGTTCTTCAAAGAAAGGGCTCGACAGGACAAACGCCTGTGCCGGATAGGCAGCGAGTACGGCTACAACTTTCGTTTTTCAGCAGTTGCTTCAGTCCAGGTAAGTCTGAAACAGCTGCGCCTGGAAAAGCAGGTGCAAAGCCTGCTTTTAACAAGGTAAGAGGTGAAGAAAGTAAAAGAAAACATTTTTCCCCCCCCCACTGATTTATCATTTTAAAATACTTTAAAGAAAGGTAAGTTTATTTTTAGCCCCATTAAAAACTTTATTTTTTTCAAAAATTTAAATTTTTGTTTAATAGTTAATTTATGTAATTTATAGTCATTTTAAAAATATGATTTTTTAAAAATGTATTTGAGGTTTTACTTATGTTTTGGGGCTGATCTCTATTCATAGATTTGACAGGTCTTCCTGTCAAATCTATGAATGGAGATTCCCTGCTCTGATTGGCTCCCCATGGCCCACGTGATCCCAGGGACGCTGTGAACTAGCGGCACCTCTGGGATACACGTGCCCTGCACACCGGCAGTTTGAGGAGGCACATCAATGGAATTCTGCGCTTCCCAGGAGCTCTCCGGTCCAGGCGCAGATTTTTCAGGATCGCAGCCCTCTGCCCACGGGAGGGCTGCGAATGGAATTTCTGGGCCTATACCTTTTCCAAGTCATTGATATATATGGTGAAAAGATGAGGCCCCACTGCAGATCCCTGGGGAACACCACTTGTCACATCCCACCAATCAGACTACATTCTCCTTATTCCTACTTTCTGTCTCCTACCTCTCAACCAATTACCAACCCATGTCACAAGGTGAACTCCAATTCCAAGCACTTTCATTTTTGCTAATAATCTGTGCAGAACCTTATCAAATGCCTTCTGCAAGTCAATATAGACAAACTCTATAGACACTCCATTATCCACCATGTTAGTGACCTCCTCAAAAAATTCAACTGAATTAGCCAGATACCACCTACACTTCACAAATCCATGCTGACTCTCTTTGATCAGCTCACGCTTATCCAAGTGCTCAGTCACTCTGTCCCTTATGATAGATTTCAGTAACTTCCCCACAATTGATGTTAAACTGATGGGTTTATAGTGTCCGGTTTTCTCCACCTCCCCCCCCCCTTCCTTTTTAAATATTGGAGTGATATTTGCAGATTTCAGATCCAGAGACACAACTTCCTAGTCTCAAGAGCTTTGGAAAATTATAACCAACACATCTGGAATTTCCTCACCTATTTCTTTCAGTACCCAGGGCTGGACCCCATTGGGTCCTGGATATTTGTCTATCTTAAGTCCCATTATTTTCTCCATCTTTTTTTGCTTTTTATTAAATTCAATAAATTCCTCCCATTGACTTATTTTAGGTTCCATTGTATTTAGTCCACTTCTTTGATGATGGATTCATTTGAAAATTCTGCCAATTCCTTATTGTCCATTATAGTCTCACCTGTATGTCTTCACTGGGCCCACATTCCCCATTACTATGCGGTTTCTCAATATATTTATTAAAACTTTTGCTGTTCGCTTTAATATCCCTTGCAAGCTTTTGTATATTCCTTTTGCACTTCTTACTTTCTTCATATCTTTGTTGCTTTTTATAACTCTCCTAGTCTGCTGGATTTCACTTGCAATTGTGTAAGCCTTTTCTTTTAGCTTGAATGCTGTCTCTTACCTCATTTGTTGACCATGGGTGCTTAGCTACAAAAATGGAACTTTTGACTTTTAGGTGTATGTACTGGTTTTGTATTGTACCGAGCATTTCTTTGAAAACCTCCCACTGTTTGTCTGTAGGTTTATCCATTAACAGTTCAGCTCAGTTTACTGTAGTCAATTTATTTTTCATCCCATTGAAGTATGCCTTACTTAAATTTTGAACTTTAGTTTGTGACTCTCCCTTTACCCTTTCAATAATATAGTCACTATTTGCAAGATGTTCCCTTACTGTTAGATTGTTAACTAATTCTGGTTTGTTGCACATCACTAACTGTAGTATGGCCTGTCCCTTTATTGGTTCAGAAACATATTTGTTCTAGAAAACTGTTACGAATGCATTCTAGACATTTGTTACCCTTTACTACTTGGGCTATTCTGCTTCTCTGAGACTATGTGAAAATTTAAATCCCCCATTATAACCGCATTGTTTTTGCATCATGCTTCCCTGATCTCCGTGTTTATACAGGGAGTGTGCTGTAAGTAAAATATAGAATAAGCCACAAACTTTTGAAAACTGTTTTTTTTTTAAAAAGGGAGCAATGTGGTGGTGTACTGCATTTCAGCACCGATGCAATGTGCCAAAGAATAATAGTACTGAATGTGGCACTACCTTGGGAAGGTGCTGAGCATAGGCCAGGAACTTCCCCACAGAGTGTAAGATCAGAGGAAGAGTCATCTACATTACTCATGTGCACCGTCGAGCAACTGGTCTAGAGCAGTACTGAATGTAGCGGTCTTCTGCTGTCCTGTTGGGATGGGAGACGCAGAATGGGGAAAAAAGGAGAAATTAATAACACTAACACAATAAACAGAATTAATGGTGAATTACTGCTGTCACTATTTTGTGTGTCTTGTGCCAAAAGTGTTCACAGCTAACGGATCTTATACTTGTGAAAAAACTTCCTGCAGGACATTCATACTGTCTAACATGTACAAATCTACAGCATAAATCAATGTAGTTAATTGGGGGCAAAAAAAGCCAGCAATAACATCACTGACTTAAAGGTATGTATTAAAATGCAGTTAATATTTTTAAATATTCCAAACCTATGAAACCTCCTGAATTCATTGGCATTTTCTCTAAAGGAGCCTGTTTTTACTTAGTCATCTATGCCTGCTGCTAGAGATCTCAGTGATGCATAATATAAAGTAACGCTTTGCTTCTCTCCCATGCCCCCCGTATTTACTGATGGTGGACCAATATCACTTGCATGAATATAAAAGTTTATCACATATTTACAGACATTTGCTCCTTGAATGCTCCCTTTCTTGGTGAATTTTGTACTTATAAAAGGTTAGGGATGTTAATGTGAAAAATGGAACAAGTTCATTTTGGACTCGAGTGTGTCAGCATCCTGCCAGGCTAGGTATAGCAATGTCCCTCTGCTCTGTCCCAACAATGTGTCTCAGCCCAAATCTGACAGTATCCCCCTCCTCACTGCACAATGATGACATTTTTGCATTTCCCTGCACAGCCATCCCATTTCCTCTCAAGTGAGATTACCAATTAGTGTCAAATTGGGGGTCGTTCTATGCTGTGAGCATCTGTCCCCAAGGAACTGGAGCATGAACTCAGGAGATTCATCCAATCAGTTTTGGCTTCATGTCCCAGAGATGAAAGCCTAATGCCTAACCCACTGTTATGCCAGGTTGTCATTCTTCCACTGAGTTTTAAATACTGGCTATAACATTTCAAACACCACATCTAAATCTCTAACCTCCAATTTTTATTATTTTCATATCAATAATGGGACAATATTTTTGTTTAGCATTTTAATTGATGTTTACAAAAACACCCGCATATCAAATTCCATCAGACATGGGGTATTGAGAATACCCTTGCAAGCTTCATTTTCGCATATTTTTCAGAGTTTTATAGCAGCTCGGAGTTTTGCAGAACGTCCTCGTGGATTTTCCTGAATTTCCTGGAGGTCAGGAGTCAGCACTTTCTTCTGAATGTTTGACCAGTTCAAGTTCCTCTGTTCAGTGTGACATGTTTTATCTTCTTCCTGCTGTCTAAGTCCTTGTCTAATTTTTTGCCTTGCACTTAGGTTGGGCTTCTCAGACAAGTCAATACCTTGCAGAAAACGTTTTACGATGCGATCTTCAAGCGAATGAAATGTTAATACAACCAAGCAGCCTTGAGGTTTCAAGAACTTGTGAGCTGCTTTAAGTCCTTTATACAATTCATTCAATTCATCATTCACAAAGATTCGCAAGGCCTGGAATGTTTTAGTTGCCACATGTGCTGGTCTCTGAAGCAGATCTTTACGTGCATACATTGCTGCTGCTGGAAATGCTCCTGTAACACCCATAAACAAAAAAAAGTTCATGTTTCATAAACCTAGAGTGAAAATAGACTTTTCTAATAAATAGTCCTTTCTAATAAAAACATACAGGATACATCTTGGAGAACAAAATATGTAACAAGAAGAAATTTGACCTTTATTACACAGATCTGACATACTAATTTTATTGGTATGGGTCATTTTTTAATCTACTTTTTATATAATTTTTATGGTTTTCTGAGCAGTACAAAGATGATAATGAGGTATACCATGTTGAGTTCCAAATGCTAATTGAATTTAAAAACAGGCTGCAGAGCACGAGTTGGCTCGCATTCCTACTGCAACCATCCTTAGTCCAGTCATATAGTGCCATGATGCTCAGGTTCATTACTGTTGTCTCTATTGTACCCAACCTATTGCATTGTGATTGCTGTCAAGATCTCATTGAAATCAAAATTGGAACATTTAGTCAGCCTCCAAATGTTCATCCATACCATTCCCTTCTATTTGTTGAGATTGACAACAGCTATCTTGTGCAATGTGAAAAGTGTGATTATGGAAGGTGATCGTATCATCTACCAAATAAAACTGTATGATGCTCTCAATTAATTTTAACTGCAACTGCACTCTTGCTGCCCTGCCAAGCCACCATTTTCATGTTAGCAGACAAAGCAGAAAGTAAACTGTGGATTCTTACAGGTAATCTTACCTTTTTTTATAGGCAGTTCACAACAATGTGACATATGCAACAGGCTCACTATCATGACTGTCATGAACTGATCTGAAGATTGGTGAGTCCCGCTGGGATAAAAGACTCACTAGAAAACGACTTTGCCAAAATCAATTTTTCTTTTGCACTGCTAGGGCAACGTGGGTGTAGTACACCCTCACTGAATTGAATAAAATGAAACATCAGTTCTTCACTGAAGTTACCTTATTTGTTGTTAACAAAATGCAACTCACACAAACATGAGATATCCATGTTAAATATTGCAGAAGAGATTTAACATAAAGAAACACAGCAGCATCCATTGAACTGCATGACTAGAATCAAATAATTAATACAACTATTTATTGGTGTAATTGCTATCATTATGCTTAAAAATTTGAAATGCAACTGTGTGAAAACAATCCCCTCTGCATAACAAGAACAGTATTAATAATCCTATTAAGTTGCATCAAATTCATTCACACATATAGAACATTTGCAAAGCATTACATTTCCAACACTGAAGGAGCTTTTAGTACCAACAGCTTTTTTTATTTGCTCATTAAGGTTGAGGTGATGGTGCTGCAGAGTAAAATAATCTTCAACTTTTATACTTCTCTACATCTCAAGGACAAAACCAAACTGGATAAATAATGCTGGGTAATCACCAGTTTTGAAGTTAACTAAACAAATTAGCAGTTATTCCATGTTTCAACACACAGGCCAAATTTCTCTAATTGGTTAAGTGCTTCTTTTTAACTATACCATTACACAGAATTTAAGCACACTCAAAATTCTTGAGTACCTAGATGATATATAACTTTTATATAGGTCACATTTGAATGAGGTTATAACGAGAGTTATTAGCAAGTACTTCCGAGTTGAGTGCAGGAACTCATTTTTCATCTATGCAATGTAAAGAACAATTCGATGGTAGTCCACTTGGGGAGCAGCCTCTTGCCAACACTTACATAGGTAGTACTTGACACTGAACTCCCGATTCCAGGCTAGCAAAATTTTTAAAAAGGATTTTGATATAGCACTTTGTCTTTCCGCTGGCCTTTTTGGCTCTTTAAAATTGTTATTTGATGCAAAGTGGTTCCACTACGGATTTCCCATGCTGTTTTACAGCACAATGCTTTATTTACTGAACATATAAAACAAGCACTCAGAAATCTGTAAGCTGTTAGTGAAGAACTCCCCCATTTAAAGCCAGGCTGTCATACTGGTGAGACCCTCATTTTGATGGCTGTGTTTGACTTGACTAACTGAACTTTGATCATTTTATTGTATTTTTTTGTTTGTTGCTTGCTGTTGTATCCATTTCATTCTACACTCCTCTGGTGCACAGCTCCAACAGCACCATTCCTGCAACCACCAGCTTGTCCCTGCTGTTGCTGACCATGAGCATTCCATTCAACCTGCCAATCAACAGCAGAGCTGGATTAGGTGGAGGGAAAGGAATTCCTGTATAGAGAGGAGAGGCAGGTGCTCTGGTATGGTATTCACAGGTGAATGAGGAACCAAGTCATATGACCCAAGCACAACTATTTGGGAATGTTGGAACACGCTTACCATTGCTGTCCAGGATTGAGCAGGGAGGTAGACCCAAGTTCTATACCAGCCATATACTAGAGCGTAACCCTCAGATGACACCCAGCATAGCGAGATCCCTGCCTGGTTAAAGTCACCATCACAATGAATTTTTATGCTACTGGTTCATTTCAAGCTACTACTAGTGACATTTGTCGGATAAGTCGGCCATTCATTCATAGATGCATCAAGCAGTTAACCACAGCTTTGCTTCCCAGGTGAAATTTGTTTATCAGTTTCCCAATGGAAGGAGAGCACAACTAGAATGGCCCCCCAATAGCAATAGTCATATATTCCTTCTGGCTAATAAAGCATCACCAAACATTCCAAAGAAGATGCAATCTGTTTAGTTATCTACTTTTCATGTGTGTCCTTGCATCAATGTTTGCTTCCCCAGTGCTTGTCGTCCTTGGTGAAATATGTGAAGTGTAAAATATGTGTTGCATACTCCCAAGCTTCTGCTCTTTTTAAATGCCACCTCGGTTGGTGTGTCACACTGCTGCTTCCCAATAAGGATCCTAAGGCTCACCTGTAGTGAATGCACTCATTCGATGGGTCATGAATTCCTGCCACTACTGCTAGCACCTTTGCATCTATACTGGTTGGCTGCTGCAGGGGCTATCTAGGAGGGTCAGATCGTGCCTCCTCATCTGTCTTACATCCAGTCATATCAGAGTTCTGGCTACGCTTGTGGATGACTAGGGTTCTTTGTGGAGAAAGACTGAAGTGCACGATGCCTGCCATCAAGGTGCTCTCAAGCCGATCCCCTAACCTCTGTAGACCAGAAGTAAGAACCCCCCTGTAAATTGGAGCCCAAAATCACAACAGTGGCAGACAGTGTTGACATCAAAACTGCATCAACACCTATGTCCTCTATCTTTGGGGGCTCCCCTGCAAGATGCTCTGGAGTCGCCATTCACTCCATGCTACTCTACCTGTTCACAAAACCCTCTTGAATGACTAGTTAGATACTAGAGTAGCAACTGCTGTATATTCTTGACATTGCATGAAAATTCTTAAAAGGACTAAACGAAGAGCTGATTATTAAGTGCAATTTGACAAGCTGCCCCTGCAAGGTACAAATCTGCAGACCCTTCAGCAACTGCCCAGCTGACCCTAAACCTCCCTTCCCCCATTGCTGTCTGTCAGCTGCTGCCACCACCACCCCTTCCTCCTCCTTACTGATATTCTGTGCTTCACCAGGTACTTCCTCCACACTCCGCCTATCTAATTCCCCAAAGTGAACTTGTTTGGGATGGTGCTTGCCAGATCTGTAGTACTGATGGGTGTTTATGAAATAGAGTTGTTTTCTGCTCATGTCTGGTGCCATCTTCCTCATCTTGGAGATTTTTGACACAAAGATAAAGGGAACGTGTATTAGCATGGGATACACAGCCAATGGCCGTGCACATAGAATTAAAGCCATTCTGGTGCCCGTTAGTCACTGATTTGAATGTTAGGTGGTAGCAAGATGAAGTTGAAGTGAACACTTACCATTTGGAGCTGGCACAAACCCACCAAACTCTCCCTAATTCACTGTCTCAATGACCAATATTTCTTAAGAAACACTGTAGGACTCATGAAAATCCTATTTTGGAGCAGTGTTCTTAAACCTGGCTATTCTCAAGCTCAAAGGCTAAATTTAAACTAAAAAAACCCCCACTCCAACAATAACCCTGCATTTTTGGATAATTGCAGCCATGAGATGATCCTGCTCTATTTACCTGAAAATAATGAAAGGACTTGGGAATGCTGGACTGAGTGAAAAATGAAGTAACAAGTACTGCTTGCTCGGACTGTAGGATATTGTTACAATATAATTTTGTTTGCAGTCAGTACTTAGATCAGTGTTGAAATCAGGAAAGTGTTGGTCTCTGTGTCATCATCCAGCATCATTTTAAGTTGTAAACTTTGAAAATGAGAACTGATGACCACGATCGCTTTGATGCATGGGATGATAGTACAAACATTTACATTAAAATGTTTAACCTCGAGAGTTAAAATACAAAATACAATTTTTTTGATCCTTTTCTGAAGTATTTTTTTCTATTTGTAGTTTAGAACTATAAAAAACAAATTGTTCTTTAATTCTACAAGTCCTGAGAGTTAATGTTCAGCATTTCTAGGTTCCAAATTCAGAAATGTAATTCATTCCTGTGGAAATGGTAGGAGAATGTATAAAGAAAACAGTTACTTTAAATGCTAAAACAGTAATTTAATTAAAACATAAAGAAGGACTTTCATTGTTTCAAAGTATAAAAGTGAACCTGACTTCATGAATTGTCCCAAATCTGTAGAAAATAAAAGGAAGCTCTTTGACTTTCCTTAATGCTTTAAATCTGGGGCTACTGAAATGGTTAAGTTACAAAATAATATCTGTAATGTGTTGCACTCTTAGGTCTCCCGAGTACCTAAAAACAGTACCTTCTAAAACATTAATTCAGTCCAGGCAGCAGTGTGTAGGCACTCTTGCGTAGAATTTGCGTAACGCTTCAAGTTGTAAAACTTCAAGAATAATCACCGTCTCTGCTGCAGCTCACAAAGGCATTTTGCTGCACTGAAAGCAGCGGAGATATTAATTTGGGCATTAAGTTTTAAGTTTGTTTTAGAATCTACTAAATATTCCAAAGATCATCTCTATCATTTGAACACAAGATAAAGTTTAAAGTAAACCCTGTTGGTTGATTTACCACCCCCCTCCCCTCCCCCCAACCCCCTTTGGATGATTAGCATTCATCGATGCCACTAGCCATAGGTTGCTTTTGAAGTTAACTGAATTGAAATTCAATGAATTCTAGGCAGCCTAAAGGAGAATTTTAATCATCATTAAGACTAGAGTGAAAAAAATCAAATGGTATATTTGTTATTAATATTTTCTAACCCTTTCTACAATATAAACCTATTGTGGTTTGCATGTTCACCCTGTAATATTTGATCACCAGAACTATGATATATTCTGCAAATTATGGATACATCATTATTTAAGGCTTTATTTATCCACTTTAAATCTATCCTCCTTCAGTTATGAGGGTGCAAGGTTTTGGGCTGTGAAGTTTTCCACAGCTGCTACCAACCTGCTCCACATTAGCCAACAGGTGGACTGCTTACCAGAATGGTAGAGGTCCCCCTGTTGATTTTTCTCCCTCTCAGTTTCCAGAATCAAAAAAAGTGAGCTTAGCTGAGACTGTTGACACAAACCACTCAGCCAGTCCAGCAACCATCAAATCTTGCCTATTGGGAGCAGCTGAATTACAGCAAGTGTTGGCTGGTATTTGAACCTCTGAATGGGAATCCAACATTCTGCTACGAGTACTGGGAAGAGTTACTGAGACAGTGTGCAGGAGCTACACATCAATAGAGAGGTAGTCATAAACACAGCATGCTTCAGCTTCAATTGTGCATATTGATTCAACTCCCTCCCACTTATGTAGCTCAGTAACTCCCCAGAGCCAGTGATGACGCCATTGGCAGCTCCTGTTTAAGAACAAATAGTGAAGAACAGAAATAAATAAAAGGATATTAATGTTAATCATACTTCTTTGCAATAGTTGGGCTTTTTGGAAAAGTAGACTCCTGACAGTGACACACACTTTAGAAGGTGGCATATTCGTCATTCACACTACAGCAAAAACATTAAAATGTCTTCAGGACTATATCAAAGAGCTAAATAACAGAAGATACAGTTCCTTAGTTAAAATTTGTGTTAACACTAACTTTTTAAGTTACTAACTTTGAACACGCACCATCTTTTCCCACATAACACCTGCAAAATTATTTCCACTGGAGGAGTTCTCCCAATAGCTCAGCAAGTTTAATCAATGAGTAGCTCAGTCATACAGACAAGGAAGATCCCAGGTTCAAGCCCCGATGTGTGCTGAGTTAGTTGATCTCAACTGGGGTGCAAATGGCTCCCACATTTGGCATCAGCACTCCTGGCTCAAGAATTGCACACGAATAATCACAATTAACTGGAAAGCTGACAACCATATCTCAGCAAGCAGTCAATGCCTTCAGATAACAGAAAAGGAAAACAACTGACGAGCAGAAAAAGTGTCACCATAATGTAGAGAAATGTACTGAACTATACAAACGTGATTTTAAACATTTATTCTTGATTCTTTTTTTAATCTATGGTTTTTTTCCTTAAGGGATGAAAGGCAATTTAACATTTCTATTCAATGAATGAAAGACAAGGGTTCAAGGGATAGGGGAACAGGGTAGGTAAATGTGATTAGAAGTATTTGCTCGTGTGGAGGATAAATGGGAAGGTTGGGCTGAACGGCCTATTTCCATGTTGTAATGTCTGCATTTCAATGTAAAATAGTGAATTATCCGTAAAATTCACAGCAGTGCTAGTGTCTTCTGAGACACGCATCGGAGTCTGCCATTTCAAAATAAAAACTAGCCAACTGGTTAGTAGGACGTGTTTTTGCATAGTAATTACCTAGCATTCCATCAGATTCATATCCATGTAATTTGTAGGGCTGCCACTTAGATTGTTCCTCAAATGTTACAGCCTGAAATAATCACTTAAAGAAGGCCTAGAACATCTGTTTTAACCACAGGCTGACTGGAGGACAACTTTGCCCCTTTCAGGTTAGCTATGACAGGGCTAGGCTGTCCTACAGACACATGCATGGCCCAAATGGTATTACCTCCATTTACTGATGGTGCTTTTCCTGAACATTAGCGCCATCTCAGAAATAGCTTTGAGGTTTTGCTTTGTGGCGCCTGTCGTTTTCAACAGAATCTTAATCTGATTATCAACACAGCCTTACAATCAAAGATATCGCTGACATCTGAGTGCATGTCTACTAGAAGATATAAAATCCACAGCTAAACATAGCAAAGAATTAGGAGAGCCGTAGGAAAATTCCATGGACCTACATTTGAGCCCTCTCCTCCTTAAGACGCTCCTTAATACCTATCTCTAATCAAGCTTTAGGTCACCTACCTAATATCTCATGTGGCTCGGTGCCAAATTTTGTTTGATTGTGAAGGAATAAGCCATATAACCTATTCAGAAAAATACACTATCTTATGAAAGAATTCTGGCCATATTAAAACATAACAAACTGGGTTTGGAAATTTGGAAATTTAGAAACCTAACTATGAAATAGCTATGAAAGCATTCTGGCTATTGAGATAAGACAGTTGTTGACCCTGAATACATAACCTTATTGAAACAAATGTAAGAAGTCACACAACACCAGGTTATAGTCCAACAGCTTTATTTGAAATCACAAGCTTTCGGAGCGCTGCTCCTTCATCAGGTGAAGTGGAGAAATGCATAAAGACACAGCTTATATAGTCAGAGAATCATGTCAGATGTTTACAGGTAATGTTTCCAACTGCCATTTATCACACCTCGGCAGAGAGATAATCACAGCAATCAAAGGTGTGAATGGTGTCCAAACAGGTCAGTCAGGAAAACATTACATCAAAGAACAATGAGGTAGGGTCACAATATTTGACCCCTTGTGACCCCACCTCATTGTTCCTTGATGTAATGTTTTCCTGACTGACCTGTTTGGACACCATTCACACCTTTGATTGCTGTGATTATCTCTCTGCCGAGGTGTGATAAATGGCAGTTGGAAACATTACCTGTAAACATCTGACATGATTCTCTGACTATATAAGCTGTGTCTTTATGCATTTCTCCACTTCACCTGACGAAGGAGCAGCGCTCCGAAAGCTTGTGATTTCAAATAAAGCTGTTGGACTATAACCTGGTGTTGTGTGACTTCTTACATTTGTCCACCCCAGTCCAACTCCGGCATCTCCACACCATGGCTCTTATTGAAACAGAAGGTGAAGGGCTCCAGCAGGCTGATCTTTTGGAAAAAAAACAATGGTTCACCCTGGATAAGGTGTTCTAATTTACACTTTGTAAAGAAGCACATAAGATAAGGAACGTCTGCCCTCGTAAAGATGACAAAGTAAGGAACACCTGCCGTTACACCGTTTTTATATGGTAAACTTAAAACACCTAGAGATGAGACAAGATTCTGTAATGCTACCAGCTGAGGTGGCAGTAAGAATTGCAGAGATTGGCAGAAAAATTACTAGAGATAATTAGCTTGCATCAGCAAAAAACCTTAAAGGAAATACCACTGGAAAAGGGTATAAATATTGAACTCTCAAATGGGTTAACAGACTCGCTTTTATCGGGCAATTCTCAGCTTCAGAGGTGGCTCTGTAGTCTCCAACTCTTTGTACCTCGGGGATCAAAGTTAATTGATATTGATGGATATCCTGAATAGAAACCTTTAACAACTATAATACTGTAGCGAAGTTAAGATTTAAAAGTAAGAGTCTCTGTTAATAATAGAAACATAGAAAAACATAGAAGATAGGAGCAGAAGTAGGCCATTCGGCCCCTCGAGCCTGCTCCGCCATTCAATGCAATCATGGCTGATTACCAAATTCAGTACCCTGTCCCTGCTTTCTCCCCTTAGCCTTAAGAAATATATCCAACTCCTTCTTGAATATATTTAATGAATTGGCCTCTACTGCCTTCTGTGGTAGAGAATTCCACAGGTTTACCACTCTCTGGGTGAAGAAATTCCTCCTCATTTCTGTCCTAAATGGTTTACCCCTTATCCTTAGACTGTGACCCCTGGTTCTGGACTCCCTGATCATCGGGAACATCCTTCCTGCATCTAGTCTGTCCAGTCCTGTCAGAATTTTATAAGTTTCAATGAGATCCCCTTTCATTCTTCTAAACTCCAGCGAGTATAAGCCCAATCGACCCAATCTCTCCTCATACGTCATTCCTGCCATCCCAGGTATCAGTCTGGTGAATCTTCGCTGCACTCCCTCCATGGCAAGAACATCCTTCCTCAGATAAGTTGACCAAAACTGCACACAATACTCAAGGTGTGGTCTCACCAAGGCCCTGTACAACTGCAGCAAGACATCCTTGTTCCTGTACTCAAACCCTCTCGCTATGAAGGCCAACATACCATTTGCCTTCTTAACCGCCTGCTGCGCCTGCATGCTTACCTTCAGCGACTGGTGCACAAGGACACCCAGGTCTCGTTGCACTTCCCCTTCTCCCAATCTATTGCCATCCAGATAATAATCTGCCTTCCTGTTTTTGACACCAAAGTGGATAACCTCGCATTTATCCACGTTATATTGCATCTGCCATGCTTCTGCCCAATCACCCAACCTGTCCAAATCATCCTGGAGTTTCTCGGCATCTTCCTCACAGCACACACGCCCACCCAGCTTTGTGTCGTCTGCAAACTTGGAGATATTACATCTAGTTCCCTTGTCTAGATCATTAATATATATTGTGAATAGCTGGGGTCCAAGGACCGATCCCTGCGGTACCCCACTAGTCACTGCCTGCCACTCGGAAAAAGACCCATTTATGCCAACTCTTTGCTTTCTGTCTGCCAACCAGTTCTCTATCCAAGTCAATACCTTGCCCCCAATCCCATGTGCCTTAACTTTACATGCTAATCTCTTATGCGGGATCTTATCGAAAGCCTTTTGAAAGTCCAAATAATAAGATAGCATTTTTTCTCATTTTAGAACGGTTAATGTTGTGATTGACTGATTCACCAACTGTAAATTGCATGTCGGTTCTTTAATAAATCTATATATTTTTTAGAATTGTCTCACATAAGACTTCTGTATCAAAAACTCGCAAACTCAATCTCTGTACACTCTGGTGAGGAGTTGCAGAATTCTGAGGGAGTTTTCCGGACCCTCATAATATCCGGAACGTTACAGTCTAGCTAAACTTATTAAAAGTGCTATCTGGAGGACGGTAACAGCTTCAGGTTGTTCCTTTCCTTTAGGGAGAAATAGCCCGGACCTTTAGACCCAAATAAGCGTCTTTAGGATTCGGCTACCTTAAACTTTAGTGGAAAGTGAACGTCCGAAAAATACGCCTGATCCGGGGTAGCCCTAAAGGGGCTAGGACTAGTAATTATCCCTTCATAATAATGCTCCTGTGAAGTGCCTCGGGATATTTTACTACATTAAAGGTGGTATAGAAATCCAAGTTGTTGCTGTTTGAAAAGTTTGTTTAAATCTTTTGTTTCTTTTCTTGCATGTTAATTCTTGGACAAAACCATTTGTAGGTCTACAAGCTACATGTCTATAACACTCGATATATACAAAGACACTTCAGAGTGCTTCACAAAGCGAGTAGACATTGAAGTGGGTGAAAATAAGGCAAGTGGAGTCAGACAGACTCAGCCAGGGTGCAACTGGAAATGCATTATTCCTCTCAGTACCCTGGACGCCCATGCAAAAGGAATCATTCAGGCTTTCTGTTCATTCATTATCCAGTCATCTCTGCTCAACGTGCATTGTTTAGACATTAGGTAAGGCCGGGATTGTGTTTGGCGATGCTGCTGAATCCACTGTTGAACAGTGCACCGTCACTCACCTCTCTTGGTTCACACATTAAGAATGGTCCTTCACAAACAGCCACCCGTGGAACAGTGTCCTAATATAACTCATTCCTTCAATAAGAAGAGTAAGGAGAGAAAATGAAAGAGAAGACTGGAGGAGCAAAAGAAGTTTCAGCAAAAAGACAACATTCAGTTACTGTGGTTATAAATAGCAGTGTATCATGGTGTCACTAAGTGACTTTGGTTGCTGACTCACAGAAGCTACCTAGAGATTTCACCGAGATGTTTTAATCATTTCTTGTGCTAGAATTTGTAAAGAAAATGTTTGGACATATGGCATATGCATAAATATTTACTGAAACACATGGTATCTGATGTGCTTTTCTATTATTTGAATATCTAAATCTCATTCTGACAAAGTGTCAGTTCTGATCTACAACATGTATGTATTTTGATTGCAGACAGGAGATGGATGGCTAACTACCTGGGAGGAATCTTATTCTCTTGTTGCAACGCTTCATTACAAAATTAAAATCTGTTATTTTGTTTACATATAACAGTATATCTATTAGTCACAGTACATCATTTCTGTCATCAAACTGTGTGTTGTGATGAGCCACAACTAGTGATTGTGGTATGAGTCTCAGGCAAACAGTAGTGATAGGGTACCCTCTGTGGTGTGACATTCAGATGGCACTGTATCAACGATGTCCTAAACTGTAACCACACATTAAAAATGAAACATACAGACTGCTGTCTCTAATGTAGAAGGAGTTCTTACATGGATTTTTGTCATATTCTACAACTGACTCATATCAACCTCAACTTTGGCTAGGAGGAGGAGGGAATGTTATATAGAGGAAGTGGTCTCTTTATAATCAATGTAATGTGTTGCCAGCCCTCTTCACACTAGAACATGAATTTATTTTCCATTTAAGCATGTATTTGAAATCACTGTGCTTCAGGTCACTGAGTAAAATACATTTTAGTGTTATGTGCTATGAGCCACTATCCTTCAACATAACAGATACTTGTAAAAATATACTTTTGTCCCCATATTCCTTCTCATATAACTCTACATGACACACAAAACCACTTACCTCTAATTTGAGACCACCTTCTCAAGAATTCTGCCAAGTATTTATGATTTATAGCTTTACTGATTCAACAAAAGATCCAAATAAAGTTTTGAATGTCACAGAAAATAAAAAAATTAAGTAAATCCATTGACTAGCACAACAGCACAAGGACTGACATCATTACTTTCTAAAATTAAAGCCTGATTTGAGACAAATATACAGTAATTTGCTTTAAATTTATACAATTTGAGTACTGACAGGAGGTTAAGTATGGAAATAGGACATATTCTGCCTGAAAGGATAAGTTCCAACCAAATCTATATCCACTGAGAATGTTCTTACACACTGCTAAATTTTGTCTTGGCAGAAAATATGCACTTTTAAAAACGTTAGTTTCATTGTTTATAGATCTTCAATAGATTCAAATTAGATTCTTTCGGGGAGAAATTGGTCCTTGTAGCACACATTTTCCAGGTGGAAATCGGGGGCAAAAAGGACCAATTTCCGGGCATAACTTCCCGTCCCTAAACTACACCTACATTAAGGGTTCCACCATATTGGTAAGTGGTTTTCCAGGCGTCCATGGTTGGTGCCTGAAACAGGCGTTACGCTTCTCGCATATGTTAATATGGATCCGAACGCCTATTTAAGGACCCTTCAGCAAATTGATGCTCCACTCAGGTTTTCTAGCATTTGCTGTGGCCTAACCTGTGCCCACCAACAGGAAATAGTGGATTTGCTGCAAAATGTTCTACATCGCTTGCTTCAACAAGACCTGAACCAGAAGTATGATTGTTACGAGAATGCCAAACGTAAGGTCACATGATGACATGGGGCCAATACACTTATGAATATTACAATTAAAACCTCCAATGTTGGTACTGAGGAGTGAACAAATAGCGCAACCTTCCACAGGATTGACACCAAAAAAACTCTCCTTTAGGTTTACTATCCAGACAGGACTGGTGGGACAAATAGCTACCACACAAATTCTAATGAAGGGCAGAACAACCAAAAACATACTTGGATGAATATTACAGTTTAGAGCATCAGATTGGTTTTCACGGAACTCTAGAGCCAACCGTTTTTTTATACTTTGCATTGTATATTTTTGGGTGGAACATTTTCTGAACACCATGAGGGTATCCACTTAGAATAGGGTTCTGGGAGACAGTATGCCAAACCAGTCCATTCACCTAAGAAAGCAAATGTGACCTATGATAAATAGCTAGAGGTTGACAGATGGTCAGTCCCAAGAACCAGGCTTTCTTTGGGTATAAGGAGTAAATGAATTAACATGGACAGGGTGTTTCTATTCATGAATTGGGGTTTGCTTTTTAAATTAAACATATAATTTAAGTAATTAAGCACAAATCTTGATTCATAGTTCTTTATCAAAACGGTTGAGAGTTTTGAGTAGCATGCATTGCGTTTTGAGGATCTTTACCATATACAGATTGGATTAAAATTGTAAAGGATTTAACAGTGACCAAACCAGTTGGGAAATTGTAAAGAGAATATATGAGATTTTCTTAGCTGACAAAATAGTATTAAGCAGCCAAAAAAGATCTACAAACTTGTATATCAGTTGTACTGTTCCCGAACACCTTCAAGCTTATGCAAAAAACCAAAGAATTACACAGTCTATAGAGAACTGGACTCAAGGGGTTTGAAATGGCAGGAAAAGGAAGGAAGCTCTCAGATGCGGTGACAATTAAGGCTATGACTCATATTTGGTCCCCCAGCACAAGTTTAATCCTCGTATTTTTTAAAAACTAGTGATTTACTGATGTGACAATTATTCACTCAATGATAATTGCATCATGATTTTTCCCATCCAGACCCAGAACTCATTAAAATTTAAACATATGATTAGTTTAGTTAATGGCATTGTGTAAGCAAAAACAATTACATTAAATTTGTAAATATGAATATTTCCATTCAGAAACAACACAATTGTGACAATTTTGAATAGCAGTAGAATCTTATTTTGTTGCAGTTACTTAACCCTTCAACAAAAGAACTTCTACCTAGCACTGGAATATAATTCTCTACAGAGCTGACAGATTGGGTTCTGAAGCAATCAATGGAAATGTTCATATATACAGCAATGAACTTGTAATGTAAAACTCAACAAATCTTATAGAACTAAGGAAATGTAATCAAATTGGTAAAAGCAACTTTCAAACACATCTTCATAGAAAGCAGATCTTAATGCCACACTACGATGGACTTGCAATTATTTGAACCAACTGGGAGATGCAGAATGTGTGGACAATCAAGAGGCTGGTTTACATTTAGCACACAGTAAATGCAACACACACACAAACCCACACACCCACACAAAGACAAATTTGGATTTTGGGATAATTAGGGTTTGCAGCAGCTTTTTAGTTACAAACACAAAGCATCAATAAATATTAAGCCTTAATTTCATAAGATAAATTCTGTTGGTTTCTACTTCTACAGAAAGATTACTAATAAATGTGTTTATTTAAAAGCAGTCAGTCTATTTCTATTTTACAAGATACAGCCAACTTACGCTGCAAGAAATCATCATCCCTGATTAAGAACATATTACATACTAATTTAGTAGCAACTGCAGGTTAACTTCAGAATGTCAATCTAATTTGTTGACTTCTGTTCCCATTTCCAAAATAAAACTCTGACATCAGAGGCACAATGCACTGGATGAGTACCTGCATGGTGTACAGTACAAATAGATTCCATTGGGACTTTTAAGATTAGCATTTTTCTTCCAGACACTGGCTGGAATTAATGAGGATACCTGCAACTATACTGGCGAGCTGCTGAGTTCGAGTGATGGGATAGATGCTGCGTGCCTGTGCGATTGCTGCAGCTATTTTCTTTGCATGCCTTTCCTCTCCGTAGATCCTCAAGATGGACGCAAGTGACTGTTGATCTAAGGCATTCACCACGTCAGCTGCGGTGGGCATGTCGGGGTACCTACGCACAAGAGGAGCCAATTAATTTATTTGACGTCATTTTCATTGACAGAGGTGAAGCTTCACAGCACAGAGACACAGAGCTGAAATGCACACAGCATACAAGTATGTTTGAGGTTCTTTTTGGTAACAGATGGTAAAAAAAACCATGAAACGAGAGAAGATATTTCACAGCTCGTTCCTTCATTCTTCTGATGTGAACCTAATTAAACCTATTTTTATTGAAGTCACCAAACATTAATTGGAATTCTAATTTTGACCCATTACCAAATAGCTATAAAATCCAACAATGGTAGAAATCTCAAGTCTATTGTTCTTTAACAAAAATATATGCTGTACTTTGTATAGAATCACCAAATCCCAGTTGAAAAGTCTCAAATGGGTTTGCTGTGCGGAGCTGAGCTGCCTGTACAGTTTGCTAAAAAATTTAGAAGACAGTTAAGCAAAGTATATGCATCAGATTGGAATAGAAATTTAACTACTCCTACATGGAATAACTCAAGTGTGCAAAATGATTTTAATTTGGTTTTCACAAACAGATTTCACTACGACACATGAAATTTACTTGCGACGGGGTACATAGTTCAACCTTCTGATATTTAAATAAGCAACATCCATTCTACCTAATTTAGGAAACGAATCTGATTAATGGATACTGTATTAACTTAAGAAACACAGACTGAAATGCTCTAGCTGTTGATGATAAATTCAAGTTGGGCTCCAGGCAGAAATGTAGGTTCGGTCCAATTTCCATCAGATATCATCCAACTTGTCCTATTATAGCTTCAGTAGTTTTCTATTTGCTGACTTTAAATCAAATGCAGCATGATTTAAAACTTATTCCCCAAAAAAGGAGAAAGTATTTTTTCTCTATATAAAAGATTAAAAACACATTGCATGTATGATTTTTGTTTCCCCTAACATGAATCATTTTGGAAGCAAACCAGTAGCTCTAGCACATATTGCTGACTGCTCCAAATTTAAAATGGAAGTGTGCACGTGCATCTTGGACACCATCTTCAAGTGTTAGGAGACCGCATAGCGCCTAAAGAATGGGCGCTACAGAGCACAACTTAGCCCCTACTATATGTCCATGTGCTCTACAAGCCCACTCATGAAAAACACCAAGCTCCTCTACTCCAATATGTCATAGGGCTGAGTAATGATGACGATAACAGCAAATATCTAACCCAAATAGAGTTCAATATCTGACACTCTGTCCAAGAATGAGTCAAAAGACATAATTTATCACCTGCTGTTCTGTCTAGGTAGTCTTTCAACTTAGTTCAGTCCAAACCCCCACCCTCTCCAACTAAAAAAAGTGAATGCACCTTCCCTGCAGGATCAGAGGAGCTGTGTACCTGTTCACTTCTGAACAATCATATTGGAAACAAAACACTTGTGAAGCTGTCCTCTATTATGCCAAGGTCTTCCTTCTAACCAAGAATAATTGTGAAGCATCACGTTTCAATTGGATTAGCATTTTGTCTGTAATTGTGGAGAACTAGATGTGCTTTCATGATACTTTTAGCAAAAAATGTATGCCTTTCATCTTAAAACAGTACTGTCAACTACCGACACATGACAGTCCAAAACATAAATGATCTGACCGCTGTAAAACTGATGGCAGTGCAGATCTTTATGGTCTTTGTAATGAAATCTGTTTGTCTTGCCTGTATCCGTTTTGCACTCATGCATATTACCCTCTCCCACACGGTGTATAGTTTCACTTCCTCTTTCCTGACTAACCTGGAAGGTTCCAGGTCTTGGCTCTTGGCTCCGCCCCTAACTTCTCTTACTTAAAGATCTCAGGATCTGTATGACTCATTCCTGTGAGCCAGTCGGTGTGTTGAGATGTTAGCTCTGAGCTTAGTGATTAAAAGCCAACTTGTTAAAGTCTATAACTTCTAGTTTTGTGGTTATTGAAGGCACATCAGTCTTACAATCTGCCATTTGATTAATTGCTTCCTGTTCTAACCCACACAACGGTCGCGATTTTGCAAATGGATGCGGCTTTGGAGCGGGTCAGCTGGTTTCCGGGTTCCAGTCCTGCCCCCAACTGCATCTGGCCCACGGACGTGATTTTACGCCGATTGGCCTCGTTAAGCCCGCCCTGCGGGCTTGCTGGCCACTTCCAAATACAGAGACCTAGACTTCTGTACATGTCAAGGACCTTCAATTTAGCATTAGTACTGGAAGGTTAGAAGATTTTATATCATGCAAAAAACTACTGAAGTATGGAATATATTACCAAAAGGGGGCATTGAAGCCGATTCAATCACATTTTAAAGGGAGTTGATAAACACAAAGAAAATATTAAAGGATATGGGGAAGAGCAAGAAAATGGGACTTCAGCACTTGAGTTCCATTGTGGCGCTTTCAGTGGCACAGGCGTGATGAGCTGAAGGGGCCTCCTTCTGTGCTTAAATTTCTATGTTGGTAAGAAAATATTATTTATTAATAATTAACAAAACAAAATTACATTTCCTCTACACACTACCCCAGTTAGTTCCAAATGTACAGAAACCCTGAACATCACAAAACAGTTCTATGAAAAATAATTTATCAGGGTTCAGCTCCATAACTAATGGAAAGGTTTCAAAATTTAGCGGAGGAAAATCTATTCTGATAAATTTTAAGTTAATCCAAATTCAGTGACAATCATTACACAACACGAGATACTGGTATGTTTATTAACAAAACAGAATGCTCGGAGGTTAACATGTGTTGGGTTCAAATTTTAGGATAACAATCCATAGCATTTAAAAAAAATTATATTTGACAAGTACAAGTATGGTATTGTGATGTTACAGCTTGCAGCTAAGATTCCTTTCCAAGAAACACATATTCAACATTTTCTTACTGCTAAGAAATTGAATTAGGAAAATAGCATTACTTTCTATTTGCACTAGGCCAGAAAATAGTTAGTTTTAAGCTCTTAATACTGACACTCCTGTTTGCTTTCAAGTCTGGCAGATTTTTATAACACAAAGCCATGTTTCCTATAATCACTATCTACAGAAGAGGGATTAACTGGATTATTCCTCGTCAGTTCTGATGATATGAAGGAAGACATTTTTTGTCATGAGGATAATTGTAGCTTCCGTACCAACCTGTCCCCATCCATTCTCATGTCCAGAGGGCCATCTTTGCTTAACGCAAAACCTCGCCATGGCACGTCTAACTGCATAGAAGAGCAGCCTGCGTCTATGACAACTCCATCAAAAGTATCTGTCTCTACTCCAGATGCCAGTAACAAGGCCTCCAGTTGGCTGAATCTTCCGAGGAGAGGCCGGAATTGACCACTGAAAGAAAAAAGTCCCAGAGAGAGATTATTCTTTGCAAAAGTTATTAAGAAAAATTATGCTGATAAGTTCTCTATTTTCTTTTGGTCCACTTGCTGTCTGACATACAAAAACTCTTCCCCATCTTTAAGAGCCTCCAAACCAAGCTACTGAGAAATCTGCACAGGTATCATTTCTGCTTGCCGGATATGGGATGTATACTTTCCCCCAGTAGGGTCATACCTCTCTTTCCCAACTCAGAGATCGGAGAGGCCTTAGTGCTCTAAGAGGTTAAAATGTTGTACGCTCATGTTTTCCTAGGCTTCAGGACCCACATGTGTGCAACTAGATATTACTGGAGCTTAATCAGCTAAGAATGGGCAGTTTACCAAGGTACTGGTAAGCATTACGCTGTTTTGTCTTGCTAGAACTACCCTATCTGTTATGCCATTGGCTTGCTGAATTATCTGGAAGAATCTTGATCCCCTATTGACAGGTCTACCTCTCCAGGTGCAATCATTAACATTGCTTTGGAGTACTACAGACCTACCTTCAGGTATCAGATTATCAAGTCCACCACAGAGAGCTGACTTGGTTCCATTGCCAGACACATCGGGCTGGATTTTGATACTGGAGGCGTGTAGGAGGCGGGACTACAACTTTTAGGGTTGTAGTCCCGCCTCCATCGAGTTGTGGCCAACCCGCTTGATTTTCCCTTGATTGACCTTGTTGAGCCCGCCCAGTGGGCCAATTAAGGGCCACCCGGCAACAGCTGACGTCACAGATTGACATTTCATCTGTCAAGAGCTTTTGACAGATGAAATATCAGCGTTTGACAGCTCTTTGAAGCTGTCAAACACTGACAATCTGTACATTAAGTTAATTCTTTCCTCTCAGGCTGATTTAGAAATCTCTCCAGAACAGAAAGCTGAATGCTGCAACTTTTGACAGCTCGTGGCCATTCTGCTTTCTGTGCCGGTGAGATGAGGGACTCCCAAGACCTGAAGGAAGGAAGGCTGTAAAGGTAAGTAAAGGTAAGTGCAACTTCTTTAAACACTTTACACACACCAAACACACTTACCTCTGCACTCATGCACACATCACTCACCTGAACACCGGACATCTTGAACCCTCCAAGCCCTTCAGCCCGACAGTCCGCGTCGCTAACTTGGCGTGGTTTGGAGCCGTCGGGAATCCCACACTTCAGGGATAAAAATAGGGATTAGGCTAAAAACTGCCTGTTAACTACCTGTTAACAGGCAGTTAATTGGCACTAATCCCCTTCCCGCCTCGGGGAGGCGGCTCCCAGCACAGGTCGGGTATCCGCCTCCTTTGAAACTGGCATGGAGGCGGGATGGGTTCGTGCCCCCCGATTTTGAGATTTTAACCCTCCACATGCCTCCAATCCCACCTCAAAGGCCCAATGAAAATCGAGCCCATCATCTTAGAGACATCCAACTCTAGAAATTCCACTTAACTCCCCCCAAAGAAGATAGCCACTAGTTGGCCATTAGGAAACTGACAAGCACAGGTTTGAGCCTTCACTCGGTGAACCGAAGGTAACATTAACATTTTTAACAAATCACTACATATTTATTTATCATTAAACATGTTGTAACTGTGTGAATGCGTCAGTGCCACAGTGTCCCTTTAACCAATCACATCATTGAGCAGTGAGCATAACCAGAGGTCAAGCACAAAGAATTTTGTCCAATCAGATCCCAGAATGCTATTCCTTCAACCAATCAAATCCCAGAACTATCTCCATAATATCATTTGATTGGTTGATTCAGTCACAAAAGCAGGACAATCTACCAGGAAAACTTCTGCAGCAACTACCACGAGCTCTTTACCCTTTCTGCAATGCACAAAATAGAATAAATAATCCAAAATAATTCATAAGAAAAACCACAAACCTATCCAGAAACTTCCTCATCCCAACTTCCAAACAGCCAGCTATTTCTCCACCCACCACCGGCAGCACCCCCCATCCCTCTCCCGGACTATTAGACATCACCAGAGGCATACACATGTCTGTATTCCTGTGCTTAGCCAAATGCCTGATGTGAAGAATGCATAGGTGTGTTCTGCAGTCCAAATACTTGTACAAACTTTAAATTTTGCCTGTCTTCAACTCTGGTGTTGGTTCTAGCTGCTCTGTGCTCTCTTGTACTCTCCGCACTGTTCCAGAACTCTCTGCTTGGCAGGTTCTCCACCTAGCGGGTCCGGAGACCTGCCTCAATTCCAGCTCGACACACACAATCCATTTTTCAGGTCGGGACGCAAACCCACTCTATCCCACAAGATGACAAATGCTCGGTTCCGTAATTCTAAAAGTCATCAGTAAGTGATGCTGTGACTCTCAGAAGGCTAATGTTAACATTGGCCCAACTTTCATTTAACTGTGAAATATCATTAAGATTGTCTGATTAGCATAACAAGTACAGACTCAGTTTATAACTTAGAAAATTGAACAGTCTTCGATACTGGCCAAGTACTGTAATTGGCTTACAAAAAACAATACCAAGAGGCATCAGCTTTGGCTCAGTGGTAACACTCTCACCTCAGAGTCAGAAGATTGTGGGTTCATAGTCCCACTCCAGACCACATAGTCTAGGCTGACAACTCAATTCAGTCCTCAGAGTGCTGCACTGTTGGAGGTACCATCTTTCGGATGATGCTAGATGATAAACCGCGGCCACATCTGCCCTCTCAGGTGGACATAATAGACCTCATGGATCTATTTGAAGAAGAGCAGTGAAGTTCTTTCTGGTGTCCCGGCCAATATTTAGCCCTCACCAACATCACTAAAACAGATTATCTGGTCATTATTGTGGGGCCTTGCTGTCCGCAAATTGGCTGCCACATTTCCCAACATTACAATAGTGACTATGCTTCAAAAGTACTTCATTGGCTGTAAAGCGATTTGGGACGTCCTGAGGTCATGAAAGGCGCTATATAAATACAAGTTGTTTCTTTCTTTAATTTTAATGTGTCATAGTTATTCCAATCCACATACTGTATTAGAATTCTGCAACTAACCAAAATAGGAAAGAAACACCTAAATGACAGATACCCGAAAATACAAAATGCAAATCCCTGTCGATGTGACTTTCAAAGTACCCAGTACAACAAACTGAACTAGAGGGAGAAAGAAAAAAAGAAACAAGAAGAATTCGAGTGGAAAACAATCAGAAAGACAGTTACAGGAAGGAAGACAATTTTTTATATTTGCTCATTGTAGTGTATGTACCTTTAAGAGAGAACTACTTTTACAGTACCGGCAGTGACCACACCTGTATATAAGTCTTGAGCAGGCATCTGTACTGTTAGTCTTTAGACTACCTTCATCCAGTAAACACCTGTTGATTGTTAATCTGCAGTCTCCGTCTATTTATTGAAGAACACCATACTTTAAGATTCACGGATTTAACAGTGGCGACGAGGTCGATTCGAATCTACCTGCAACTCTGCATTTCCTCCCAGGGATTCGCTCCTGGAGGACAGTGGAAGAAAGTCGAGGCCAGAAGCACGGGCGTCGACCACGAGCAACCGCCCAGTCATCCGGCAGAGAGTGAACATCGCAGGGGAGGCTGTTGAGAGCTGGGCTTGGTTCTCCAGCCACGACGATCCAGCAACAGGCTGGCAACAGGTACAGCACAGACCCTTCCCGGACAGCGGCGGCTGGAGCCGACCGACGGCACAGAAAAGGCCGAGCAGCGTCGACGGGGTAAGAGAGAGGGTAAAGCGCACAGGGCGCAGCCGGGGGTTGAAGACCGAGCGGCGTCGACGGAAAACAAAAAGAGATAGAGGGTAAAGCACAGCCGGGGTTCAGGACCGAGCGGCGGCAACGAGAGAGGCACACAGGAGAACGCGCAGAGCGCAGCCAGGGCTCAAGGGCTGAGCAGCGTCCGCGGGGAAAGGAAGGAAGCGCGGGAGACACCATTTGAGCCGCGGAGAAGAACGGAGAGCGCGGGAGACGTCATTTTTGAAGCCGCAGCGGAGAAGAAGGGCGAGCGCGGGAAGAAAGGGAAGCGCGGGAGACGCCATTTTGAGCCAGCGGAGAAGAAGGGAGAGCGGGGGAGACGCCATTTTAGCCAGTCTAACCACACCCAGGGATGCCAAAGAGTGGCAGTGTCACAGCGTTCGACAATGAAGTCGAAGATTGGGCGACATAGGTGGAACGCATTGAGGTGTACTGCAAGGCGAATGAAGTGCCAGATGCCAGGAAAACACTGGTTTTGTTGAATTCCATGGGTGCAAAAACGTATGTCTTACTGCGAAACCTAGTAACCCCAGAGAAGCCAGTGGATAAGGATTTCGAAAGCATAGTGGAAATCCTACAGGACCACGTAAACCCCACACCGCTGCTGATAGCAGAAAGATTTAAGTTCCACAAAAGGAATCAGCATAAAGACGAAAGTAATGCTGAGTATTTAACGGAACTGCGCAAGCAATCGAAACACTGCCAGTTTGGAATGGGACTAGCAGATACGTTAAGGGACAAGTTTGTGTGTGGTCTTCAAAGTGAAGGAGCCCAGAAACGGCTTCTATCAGAAAAGGATCTTACGCTGGACAAGGCTTTCAGCATGGCAGTATCACACAAAGCAGCCGCACGGGGCGCTGCAGAGATACAACGGAGACCGCAAGAATATGGCACCAATGAAATGTCATATGGAGCAGGGAAGTGTTATCGCTGCGGCAGAACAACACACGACCAGAAGGATTGTATGTTCAAGGACCAAGTGTGCAGACAGTGTGGAAAAGCAGGACACATAGCAAGAGTCTGCAGGTCAGGGAAGAAAACCAGCAGCAAGAAATCTCCACAGGAGAAGTACAAAAAGGTACATAAGGTGACGGAGAGTAGTTCAGACGAACAGAAAAGTGATACAGACTCCGGAAGCAAGGAGCTGGGTTGTCTGAAACTACATAATGTAATCAAAATGGAGGATCACCAGACTATCTGGGTCACGCTCAAGATAGACGGAGTCCAAGTGAAAATGGAATTGGACACAGGATCAGCCCTAACAGTCATAAACCGAAGGGACTACAAGCGGCTATTCTCACATATACCCTTGAAAGCTACAGAGATTGTCTTGAAGACGTACACGGGGCAAAAAGTCTACCCCAAAGGAAAAATAAGGGTGAACGTGATATACAACGGCCAGGAAATACCAAAAATGGACCTATATGTATTGCCAGATGGAGGACCACCACTACTAGGACGTGAATGGATCCGGAAGATACAATTAGGTTGGCATTCCATACAGGCACTGACGGTAGAGGCCAAAAAGGATGACGACGTCACACCTGGACGACTGTCAAAAATGCTAATTGACGCACAAGAAGTGTTCCAGGAGGGACTCGGAACGTTAAAAGGCATAACAGCGACGATTAAAATAGAGGAAAATGCAAGCCCAAAGTTTTTTTTAAGGCCAGACCGGTGCCTTATGCGATCCGCCCAGCCGTCGAAGCAGAGCTGGAAGGTTTGGAACGTTTAGGAGTACTGTCCAAAGTGGACTGGAGCGAGTGGGCTACACCTATCGTTCCTGTAATGAAGAGGTCATTGAGTAATACGCCTGGGGAACCAAAGAAGGTTTGCATCTGTGGGGACTTTAAGGTGACAGTGAACCCAGTCCTTCACACGGTACAATATCCGCTTCCGCGGATTGAAGATATTTTCGCCTCGCTATCTGGAGGAAAACGCTTCACTAAGATTGATCTGGCCCAGGCGTACCTGCAAATGGAGGTAGAAGAAGCCTCGAAACAATACCTCACGATCAACACTCACAAAGGTCTCTACCGATACAACTGGCTGGTGTTCGGGGTAGCATCGGCTCCGGCTATTTGGCAAAGGGCAATGGATCAAGTCCTGCAAGGGATTCCAGGGACCCAGTGTTATTTGGACGACATCCTGGTCACGGGTGAAAATGACAGTGATCACCTCGCCAACCTGGAGAAGGTGCTCACTAGATTGAAGGAATATGGGCTACGAGCTAATCGCCACAAGTGCGAGTTTTTCCAGAAGCAGATCTCGTATTGTGGCCACGTTATTGATGAAGAGTAGTTACATAAGTCCCCTGAAAAGATTGAGGCAGTAGTCAAGGCTCCAGCACCGGAAAATGTGTCACAACTGAGGTCGTTCCTCGGGCTGGTGAACTACTACCATAAGTTCTTACCAACTTTGTCTACAGTATTACACCCACTGAACACCCTACCGCAAACGGGGGTACCATGGAAGTGGAATGACGAATGTAAACGAGCTTTCCAGAAGTGCAAAGAATTGATCACATCAAAAGAGGTGTTGGCCCATTTCAACCCAGCACTACCAATTCGGTTGGCGTGTGATACATCACCCTATGGTATTGGAGCGGTGCTGTCGCACAAATTCCCAGACGGGTTGGAAAGGCCAGTAGCCTTTGCGTCTCGGTCACTAACCTCAGCCGAGCGCAACTACGCCCAGATTGACAGGGAGGCCCTCAGCCTAGTATGGGGAGTAAAAAAGTTCAACCACTATCTGCATGGGCAGAAGTTCACCTTGCTGACTGACCACCAACCACTTGTCTCCATCTTTAATCCAAAGAAGGGCGTTCCGCTGATGACTGCGCAACGGCTACAAAGATGGTCCCTTTTTCTAGGGGCGAACCAATATGAAATAGAGTATAAGGGCACAAAACAGCATGGAAACGCTGATGGGCTATCACGCCTGCTACTACCTACTGTGGAGGAAGCACCAGCAGTGGACCCTGTCGAAATATTTTATTTGTCGATAATTGAACGCTTGCCAGTAATTAACGCGGATATAGAGATGGAGACCCGAAATGATCCGACACTGTCTCGGGTATATGATTTGATGGTGAAGGGGTGGCCAACACATGGCGACTCACTGTTGCCAGCATTCTCATCCAGAAGAGAACAGCTGTCAGTATGCCAGGGGACAGTGATGTGTGGATCCCGAGTGGTAATTCCACCCAAGTTAAGGGAGAGAGTGCTCAATGAGCTTCACGAAGGCCATCTGGGAGGGGTGAAAATGAAAAGCCTTGCTAGGGCTTATGTGTGGTGGCCAGGGATCGATCAACAAATCGAGGACCTAACAAAGAGCTGCTCAGGATGCCAGAAGGTCCAAAATGCACCACCACATGCCCCTCTACACCCATGGGAGTGGCCCTCCTCTCCATGGCAACGGGTGCATATTGATTTTGCTGGTCCATTCATGGACTCAATGTTCTTAATAGCAGTGGATGCGCACTCGAAATGGCCTGAGGTGATCAAAATGTCCTCCACCACTACGGAGAAAACGATTGCAGTCCTACGGACCATATTTGCCAGGAACGGCTTGCCAGAGCAGATTTGCTCTGATAGGGGACCACAGTTTGTGTCCGAAGAGTTTCGGAAATTTATGAGAAGGAATGGGGTAAGGCATTACACATCCGCCCCGTATCATCCAGCCACAAATGGATTGGCTGAGAGGTTCGTACAAACCTTTAAAAAGGCAGTAAGGGCCATGTGCAATGATGACATTCCACTACAGCATAAGGTGGATAATTTCCTGTTAGCCTACAGAAATGCGACACATGCAGTTACCAACCAGACCCCGGCCATGATGTTCTTTAACCGAAGGTTGAGATCTCGTCTGGATTTGCTCAGACCAAATGTACGAAGAGATGTTGAGAATAAGCAATTCCAGCACATCAATGAGAAGCCGACAAGGAGCTTCAATGTAGGACAACCAGTCTTGGCCCGCGACTACCGAACAGAGAAATGGCAACCCCGGAACGATATGCACACGGCAGGGGCCACTAATGTACACAGTGGATGTCGGGGAGAACATTGTGAGACGCCATGTCGACCAGATCCTAGCATCACAGGAACGAGTCAACCCCATGTCTCGCGTACCTGGGGATGAACCCGACATACCGGTAGCATCTACCCCAGAAACAGTAGCAGCGGAAACTGATGAACTAACCGACGACAGGGGGCCAGAATCGCCTCCGCACCAAGAACAAGACACTCAGGAAAGGCGCTATCCAGAAAGGATCAGGAAGCCGCCCCAAAGACTGAATTTATAAATGGACTATTTCCGTTAATGTGCATGTTAAAGTGTTAACTGTTATTTGAATGTTATGGTACTGTTAATCTAAAAGGGGAGGAATTGTAGTGTATGTACCTTTAAGAGAGAATGACTTTTACAGCTCCTGTATACTGTAGTACCGGCAGTGACCACACCTGTATATAAGTCTTGAGCAGGCATCTGTACTGTTAGTCTTTAGACTACCCTCATCCAGTAAACACCTGTTGATTGTTAATCTGCAGTCTGCGTCTATTTATTGAAGAACACCATACTTTAAGATTCACGGATTTAACACTCATGAGTTAATATCATGGGAGAGTGATAATTAAATGTTTAGTAGTCTTGACAAAGCTTTATATTTTAGAGCTTGAAAACCTTTTCAGACAATATAAGGCTTATTGGTGAATGTGAAAGAGCAGTCTGTTCTAGTCTTTGACCACAATTTTCAAACTGCAGCAATTTATAGATGCCATATCCTTGTGCTGGTCACATTTTTAGCATAAATCAAAAGCACATTTACAAATATATCTGATAAATCCTGCTCTCAGAGGCAGACATTTAAAAAAAAAAAGAGCTCTAATGATAATTTATTGATGCATCTTGATGGCTGTAAATTAAATCAGTTGTTGTGATGTCAATGAAGTCCCAGTGGGCAGGATTGTACAGCTTCAGAGGAACATTTTAAATCTACTACAATTAAAAGCCAGGGAAAAAGATGGAGGTATGCTAAAGGATTGTTTCGTAGATTACTGAGAAATATATTCTGTTCTATTTCTTTTAACTATTTCCCAAAGTAATTTCTTATTATTTTTCAGTATTGTACCCATAATTACGGACATACCTGTATATTATTTGCAAGTTGGTTTGCAATTTTCTTCAAAGTTAAACACAAATATATAAGGCCATTAGTGAAAACAGAGAAATAGGTCTTCCTCAATGTATTGAAAGCATCACACGGTTTCCTTGCTCGAATTAATTATTTCCCAATCAAACCTAAAATTCCTTACTTCCCCTACTTTTCCTCCCCCTCACAATCTTCAAGCTTTTAATATACAAGCTTGTTGTCATCTAATTTATCTAGTTTCTTTTACTCTAATCGGCCTAGGTGGTGTCCTGCACTATGGGCCTTGAACCTTCAACTTGTTTTCTCAACTATCCTCTCCAAAAAAAAAGTTTCTTATGCAGCTCTTACAAATATCCTCAATATATGACATACAATGACACACATCTGTAATAACTTATGGTTCTGGCAAAGGATCATAGACCTGAAACGTTAATGCTACCATCCTTTCTCCTCCTGCTGAGTGTTTCCAGCATCTTCTGTTTTTTTTTATTATAACATCAATTTGCATTTATAAAGCACTTTTAACATAGTAAAACGCCCCAAAGTGCTTCACAGGAGCATTATCAGACAAAAATTGGCACTGAACCAAAGAAGGTGATATTAGGATGGGTGACTAAAAGCTTGATTGAAGAGGTAAGTTTAAAGGAACGTCTTGTTCGAGCAGAGGCATGCTGAACTCAAGGACAAGTTGGCTACACCTTTCAACATACATGGGGGAGAAAAGATTTTTAGAAGATAAAATCCAGAGGGCAGTCACCCAACAACAACTTGCATTTATATAGTTGCCTTTTTCATAGTAGAACATAGTAAGCAGACAAAAATATAATTTAATATGAAAACGCAACATTTTCAGCATAAGCTCAACAACAAGCTTCTGAATATGACATTTATACTACTCATGAACAGGAGTTTTTCTTCCAAAACATGCCCATCAACACTTAGATTGTTCACGTCCACTACCTGCATCACTCTAGGATAGGATACAAAAGATAAATATGTATATTTTTTACCGTCATTTAAAACTTTTTTCCTATGCTACAAGTTTAAGTGCTAAATGCAATACATACAAGGTTAAGTAAAGGAACCACAAAGTATACTTGGAATAGTCCACCCACAAATAGAGATAAACAGAAAGTATTTCGTACTGGGTAGCTCAATTGCATACTTTTGCATAATTGTTAAACAATTGATTTCCCCGAGTTGATGTTGAGAAGAAAGTTTGCAAAGTAATTCCACTGTAATACTTGCTCTACATTAAACTTGTACTGATAAGTCCCAAAATTTACTTGCATCAAAAAATATATACACATGGAAAAAAATTAAAATAGCTTACCATTAGCCCCATTTCCCCCAGTCATGTGTAATACATATTTTATTCCATGATGTTTAGATAGAAACTTCTTTAATCAGAAATGCATGGTCAAAGTAATTGATTGGGAGAAGTGCAAGTTAATGAACACAAACATTCCTTACATAGTCAACAGAAAGAAGCAGTTCAAAATTTCACACCAAGTATTTAGCTCTTAATAGTCCTTAACTGAATATCTTCCACAATGTCATCCTTTGTCAGCAAGGCCCCAGAGAGTTAGAAACACAGTTTATTTTTTGCAGAGCTTCGGGTCATTATCCTTTATTTGGCTAGAACATTAGATGATGCACTGATTTATGGGACTGTGAATAACTAGCAATCTTCAAAAGAATGGCTGTTGGGTATAGGATACAATACATTCATCGTAGCTCAGATTAATCCAATATATGTGGTTTGAAGACATATACTAATTCAATGGAAGCTTTTACTCCACCAGAAATAACCAGATAACCAAATAACCAGCTCGATCAGCAAACATTACACACTCCATTCAGTCAAAGCAAACTTATTTTCAATATCTAGGATTCTTTTCTTGAATTTTTAAACTTGGGCAACCTGACTTATCATCTCTTTTGCTGAATATGTTGGTTTGTGAAAACTCAATTAGAACCATGAGAGATGGGGAAAGAGATGTGATTGGGAAAGAAAAGCAAGGTAGATTATAATACTGTAAGTAGAGATCCAGAAAAAAAACCCAAATGGTATAAATTCCAATTCAAAATGTCTCACTATGTATGTAGATTGGTAATTGCAACCAGGAGAGGAAATGATCCTTTTGAATGACTATTTTAACACTTTTTTCTATTTCTGAATATGGTAATGCTAGGATATTAGACTTTTGTAAGTATCTGTATGTTTGAATGCTCACTTTTGCAGAACGCTGTAAAACATCAATAAAAAGTTATTTTTTAATGTTTTTTAAAAAAAAGTTCCATTTGCGATCAGTCATATTTTTCAAACTGCAAAAGAAACCAGTAATTACTAAAAAAAAGGTCATGACAGGGACCATGTTGCAGATTTTATATACAAACGCAGTTTAGATTGTATTTACAAAAGAAAACTGTGAGCAGTTTCCAAACTAGTTTTACAGTATAATGTAGCCTCATTTAATACTTAGTTTTAAAAATATTTGATATTTCTACAAGTAACATTTAAGTTTATGCATTAGTTCTTCGTGTGAATTATTGCTATATTTTCTCAAGTCTACATATTCAAATTTGTTCAAAGTAATAATTTTTTTAATCTTTAAACTAAGATGTTAGACAGTTTTTATTGAACCTGAAAAGAATAAAAGACCATGCTTGATATGCTGAAAATGTTGGTTTGTGAAGACTCAATTATGCATCAGTTTCTTTTATCGTAATTTAAATGTAGAAATTTCACTGTAATTTGTGAATTTTTATTGGAAAATATTCACTTTCACCTTATTAACAATAATTCCTATACATGAGGTATTACTTCGAGTCCATACTTAGTTCTTAAAACAATAAACTGACAAAAAATCTGTCAACCAAGAAATAGAAATCAGCTCAAGCAAACTTCATAAATCTAGTGACAAATTTAATTTGGAAGTTATACATTTCCTGCCTTGAAATGTTTAAGCCACAGCTGAGTAATTTACAACCAGATAACCGACTCCTTTCTCTCGCAAAGCTTAAAACAGACATTTAATTTAAAGACTGCCATTTAAAGTGACATGCTTTCATGGCTTTTGAGGAAGTAAGCGCAGTAACATTTAAACTTTCTCTTCACAAAATTTGGAACTTGCCTTTTTATATAATATTGCAGAAGCTAGTTGTAGGCACTTAAAGTGACAGGACTGTAGACAAATATCACAAACAGGAGTAATGTGTTACAAGTGAAAACAAATAGCAAAATCATTTCAAACCTCAATCCTAAATTGCAGTTGCAATCTATCTAAAATCATTTTTTTTTTGGCTTGAGATGGTAACTTTTTTTTTAAAGTATAACTCAGCCTTACAGAGCAAATAGATTACAAAAAAATGTAACTAAACTTGAATATAATTGTCTAGCTCTGTAAAACTAGCTGCGAGTTCAATTTTTACAATGGCAAGAAATGCAAAAATTGTTAAAATCAATACTGGATAAATGGTGATTGTTTAACATTAGTTGCAATGCATAAAAAAATCTTTTAAGAAAATCAGCATTTTCAGTTTTCACAACTGGCATGTTTATTTTTGCTTTTTAATATGTACACTAATTCTTACTTTTATAATTTTGTAGATTTTCCCTCCACCGACCAGCACAGCCTCTACCTTGGTCAAGAGGCTGGAATAGTCCAGTCCATTGAAATCTTCATAGACACTAGCAGTGTCGCTCTTCCATCATCCCAATACCCAACAGGATCAGGTCCACTGATGACTCAGGAAGACCAGCAAATTTGCAACACCATGGCAGTTGAAGGCTTCTTGAGAATGGGTTTCAAACTCTGGTCTCGTGCTTAAGTGCCGAACACTTGCATTGTAGCAGTGAGGGGGCGGGGCTGGATACGGGGCCTTCAATCTGCAATGAATTATAATGTACCCAGGGCTTACTTAGAGGTGTCAAGTATTTATTCTGTAAAAATTTAAGATCTGCGACAACCTTTTTTCCTCTTACACATTTTCTACTTAATGATTCCTGAATTATTCACTGAAAAAGAGATGAAATGTTGAAAGACTAAAAAAGTAGCATTTTTCATAACTGCTACATTCAACTGGACAGAATTACTGATAGCCTAACTATGAGACAAATATATACTTGCATTTTTCCCCCCAATACTGATATTTGTTTACATTTAAACCGGAGTCATGTGGCTGACGTTTGCAAAGCTCTCAAGTGATTTCAGAATACTTTGAGATTAACTGAAGAACTGAATCCTGGTTCTATTAGGTAGTTATGGTGAAAAGTCCAGCCACAGCCCTGAGCTAAACCTTACTTCATTTGTAAAAATTACATTTTACAAACTGGGATACAATTTTAAAATTACCATATGTAACCAGTAAAATGACAAGTAAATTAGCAAAATACAGTATCACATTTTTGAAGAACAAACTGAATTTTCCGTATGTGTTTAAGCTGTAGTGCAGTTTACTTGAGTGAACAAAAGGTTTTCTCTATTGATATTCATTTTGTCATGAATAATTGTCACAATAATCATTTAAAGTATTGCCTAGGTTACATCATTGCTAAATATTTTACATGCCACTACAATTCAAGTTTATACTTTCAACAATACAGACTGCTCAACTCTGCTTGCATGTCTTTCTATCTCTTTTGATAAAAATTGCTTGCTGGAAACAAATCCTCCCATCTCAATATCTGTAGCAGTAAGTTTTACAACTTTTCCTGCACAATGATGTATTCATATTGCATAATAGCTTTTGTGCTGTAAAATTATGTCTCTTACATTCACGTGACATAAGGACATAATGCAGAACTCATGTATTAAAAGCTTGCTTGGGCCCAGAATCTTCCACCTCATTGAACTGGAGAAAAAATATGCAGCTATTTTTATATAACAACGTAACCCAATGGGTCACATCAATCATAAATTTTTTAAGAGTGCTTCAGAAAATGAATTGCTGGAAGAAACATGCTGCTAATGGTTCCTGATGGCATGACAAAGGTGCTGACGTAAATACTTAGTTACACTTCATGAAGTATTCACTTTTGTTTAGAGATGTCTTATGCTATAGAATAGTTTATGAAACAGGAACGTCATTTGAGAGTTTGCAGAAAATACTAAAACACCTCCTAGTGGTCACATCAGTGTAGCATTGGCCGAGGCCTCAGAGCAGGTCATTCTCCTGGCTACAATTGGTGCATGGGGAAAGCAGAAATAAATTTTAAAAAATGGAGAAAATAATAGTGTCCTAAATATCTTATTTTTATACATAAATTTAAAAAATCAAAAACACACAATTTATTTTGCTATTACATTATATACAGTGTATCTTAAGAAGAAATTGTAAACCACTTAGTAAGAAAGGCCAAAGCAATAAATAAAGGGTTTCCTGCTTAGTCAATGAATGTTTGGTGTGTCCACATGCTTACTCCTTTTATAATAAATATTTGATGAATTGTTAAAGGGGATATTCATTCACCAAGTTAACAATGTCCCTTCTGTAGAGAACTATTCATCACCAGATGCTTATTGGCGGATGAGGGAAGTCCAGTAGACATTGTCTACTTAGACTTCAAAAAGCTTTTGATAAGGTACCACATAACAGGCTTCTCTGAAGTCTCTGGTATTAGTGGTAATATATTGAACTGGATTCAGAACTGGCTGGCAGGATGTAGGCAGAAAGTAGTTCTAGATGGATTTGGATCTGTTTGGAGACCGGTCACCAGTGGTGTCCTGCAGGGATCAGTGTTGGGACCGTTGCTCTTTACTATTTTTATTAATGATCTGGATGTAGGTGTTGGGTGCACAATCTGCAAATTTGCAGCTGGTACCAAGATCTGTGCGAATGTTAGAACTGTAGATGATGCTCATCTGCTTCAGGCAGATCTTAATGTGTTGGGAGATTGGGCTCAAGGCTGGAAAATGATTAATAACTTAGATAAGTGCAGTGTTATGCATGTGGGCAGGGCAAATGCTCAACATTCATACACCCTTCAGGGAACATAAGAACATAAGATGTAGGAGCAGGAGGTCATTTGGCCCCTCGAGCCTGCTCCGCCATTCAATAAGATCATGGCTGATCTGATCTTGGCCTCAACTCCACTTCCTTGCCCGCTCCCCATAGCCCCTGACTCCCTTACCTATCAAAATCTGTCTATCTCCACCTTAAATATATTCAATGACCCAGCCTCCACAGCTCTCTGGGGTAGAGAATTCCAAAGATTCACGACCCTCAAGAAGAAATGCCTTCTCATTTCCGTTTTAAATGGGTGCCCCCTTATTCTGAAATTATGCCCCCTAGTTCTAGATTCCTCCACGAGGGGAAACATCCGCTCTGCATCTACCCTGTTAAGCCCCTTCAGAATCTTACATGTTTCAATAAGATCCCCTCTCATTCTTCTAACCTCCAATGAGTATAGGCCCAACCTGCTCGACCTTTCTTCATAAGACAACCCCTTCATCTCCGGAATCAACCTCGTGAACCTTCTCTGAACTGCCTCCAATGCAAGTATATCCTTCCTTAAATGAGACCAAAACTGTACCCAGTACTCCAGCTGTGGTCTCACCAACACCCTGTACAGTTGTAACAAAACTTCCCTACTTTTATACTCCATAAGGGCATTAAAGATGGTAGAGATAGAAAGGGATTTGGGCATTCTAGTGCATACATGAGCAATGCCGTGTAGCGATAGCTAGAGCAAATAGGGTGTTGGGTTGTATCCATCGGACAATTGAGTACAAGACAAGGCATACCTTTTTTGTCCTTGTGCAAGACCTTAGTCAGGCCACACTTGGAATATTGTGTCCAGTTTTGGTCTCCTCACATGGTGGGTTATATTGAGGCTTTGGAAAGGGTGCAGAGGGCAGCCACTAGACTAATTCCCAGTCTGAAGCATCTTAGTTATCAAGATAGGCTAAAAGAGTTGGGACTCTATACCTTAGAGAAGCGTAGACTTGGGGGGATCTGATTGAGGTTTATAAGATAATGAAGGGAATAGATTGTGTTCCAGCTGACAGTTTATTTCAATTAAACAGGTTGGGCAGGACCAGGGGTGTCAAATTTAAGTTGTATAAGGCTAGATCTAGGTTAGATGTCAGGAGGCGGGTCTTTGCCCAGAGAATAGTGGACCTCTGGAACAGGCTGCCGTCTCGTGCAGTGGATGCGGACTTGCTGAATTCCTTCAAGCGAGAGCTGGGCCTGTTTCTGGCTGGGGCGGAGATCACCTCTTACAGAAGGTGGGTACTGCAGGGAATTCAGGGCCAGAGTGATCTCCTGGACTAGTTTCGATCGCCTAGATAGGCTGGAGAGGAATTTCCCCGATTTTTCCCCCCAAATTAGCCTGGGTTTTTTAACATTTTTTTGCCTCTCCCAGGAGATCACATGGTTTTGGGTGGGGTGGAGTGTATATGTTGTGATACACAAGGTATCGCAATTGTGTGGGACAGGCTCGATGGACCAGATGGGCTTTACTTGTCTGTCATTGTTCATAACTATATCCTCAGCACGGTGTTATTGAAAATATTAATTTAATGGATTTGTACCAAAAGTCTATGATAAAACAAAAGAAATTAGAAAATACTGCTGCATCACAATTGATAGTAACTGAACCTGAAGCTTTTTTGAATCGCTATTTATAAGTTAACAGTAAACTTAATGGGCCGGATATTCCGATCCCTACAGGTGGGTATGCGCTGTGTACTCATCCGTAGGGACATCGGAAATGCCGGTTTCAGGCATGCACTGCGCATGCGCTGGAAACCGGCATTTCCGATCTCTCAAGAAAGCTCTTGACAGATCCTCTGGCTGCCTGGGAGAAGGGCCTCTGCGGGCGGAGAGTTCCGCTTTTTGGAGACCCTCTGCCCGCAGAAAACACTTACAATTCTTGCGCCTGGTAAAAGCAGGTGTAAGGCCTGCTTTTAACAGGGTAAGAGTTGAAAAAGGTTTTTTAAAATTCCACTGATTTACCATTTAAAAATACTTATAAAAAAGGTAAGTTTATTTTTAGCCCCGTTAAAAACTTTAACTATTTTTTCCAAAAATTTAAATTTTTGTTTAAAATAGTTAATTTATGTAATTTCAAGTCATTTTAAAAATGTGATTTAAAAAAAAAAATTATTTGAAGTTTTACTAAGTGTTGGGGGTGATTTCCATTCATATATTTGACAGGTCTTCCTGTCAAATGTATGAAGGGAGATTCCCTTCTGTGATTGGCTCCCCATGGCCCACGTGATCCCAGGGACGCTGCGAACTACCTGCGCCTCTGGGATACGTGGGCCCTGCGCACCGGCAGTTTGGAGAAGCCCAGCATCTGAATTGTGCGCCTCCCAGGAGCCCTCAGGTAAGGGCGCAGATTTTTCCAGATCGCAGCCCTCCGCCCGCGGGAGGCCTGCCATTGGAATATCTGGGCCAATAAACGCAAGTACAAACCAAAATATTAAAAAATAAAATTTAAAATTAAAATGTGAAATTTTTTTAAAATCAGCTTCAAAATGACAGTCACATCGCAAACAAATTACAATCAATTCTCTTGAGCTACAAAAATACATTAGATGAAATGAGTTATAAATAGAATAAATCACTCATAAGTTATCGAAATGTGAGGATATTTATCATACATCTCAGTTGGCTCCTGGCATGTTTGAAACATAGAAGATAGGAGCAGGAGTAGGCCATTCGGCCCCTCGAGCCTGCTCCACCATTCAATGAGATCATGGCTGATCATCCAAACTCAGTACCCTGTCCCTGCCTTCTCCCCATATCCCTTGATCCCTTTAGCCTTAAGAAATATATCCAACTCCTTCTTGAATATATTTAATAAGTTGGCCTCAACTGCTTTCTGTGGTACAGAATTCCACAGGTTCACCACTCTCTGGGTAAAGAAATTCCTCCTCATCTCAGTCCTAAATGGCTTACCCCTTATCCTTAGACTGTGACCCCTGGTTCTGGACTCCCCGCCATCGGGAACATCCTTCCTGCATCTAGTCTGTCTAGTCCTGTTAGAATTTTATAAGTTTCAATGAGATCCCCTCTCATTCTTCTAAACTCTAGCGAATATAAGCCTAATCGACCCAATCTCTCTTCATACGTCATTCCTGCCATCCCAGGTATCAGTCTGGTGAATCTTCGCTGCACTCCTTCCATGGCAAGAACATTCTTCCTCAGATAAGGCGACTAAAACTGCACACAATACTCAAGGTGCGGTCTCACCAAGGCCCTGTACAACTGCAGCAAGACATCCTTGCTCCTGTACTCGAATCCTCTCACTATGAAGGCCAACATACCATTTGCCTTCTTAACCGCCTGCTGCACCTGCATGCTTACCTTCAGCGACTGCTGCACAAGGACACCCAGGTCTCGTTGCACTTCCCCTTCTCCCAATCTATTGCCGTTCAGATAATAATCTGTCTTCCTGTTTTTGCCACCAAAGTGGATAACCTCGCATTTATCCACATTATACTGCATCTGCCATGCATCTGCCCAAATCATACTGGAGTTTCTCTGCATCCTCCTCACAGCACACGCGCCTATCCAGCTTTGTGTCGTGCTTTTCATGCCAAAGCCGATGTAAGTCTGATAATTCCGCACCATTCATCTGAGGGCAACTGTTTTCACATGCACACAGGTCTCAAAATCTTTTACTTGTATATAAATACTTGTGCAAAATATTGTTCCCACAGGCTTTTCCAAATTGTAGTAAAACTCAACTGGAATTTGGGCTTGTTCAAACTTGACATGGTTGCTAGCAGTTATTAACTGGCTGCTTTTCCTTCACATCTTCAATGACTTTGGGAAAAATTAGGTTGATTTGGGAGTGCAAAGCAACTAGGGCCTGGGTCCGGCGCCGCCAACGCCTCCTGCAAAATTCAGCAGGAGGTTAGCGGTGGCGGTAACCGTTAGCGCCCTGCTGTGCTGCCGGCAATGACGTCATCGCCGTGCACAGCGCCTCGGCCGCCATCTTCGGTAGCGCCACCTGACTTACCACCGGACGCTATGTCCGACAGGGTCAGGGGGGCCTACCTGCAGCCGGGATGGCGCAAATTAAAGGGGAGGTGCCGGGCGGCCATTTTTGTTGCTGGCCACCTGCCAGCATCTGCCCCCGTTGCTGTCCCCGGCCTTCTGTGCAGCCCCCCCCGCGCGGTGCCGGCTGCGCTCCGTGAGCCCAGCATTTCTCTTGAGTGCCGGGCTCTTTTGCCGGCACTCCGATCCCTGGTGGCCCAGCTGGGCCCCGGGTAGCGCTGCGCTAGGCCCCTCCCCTTTAATAAGGGGAAGAAGGACTGCACTACCGCAGCGCAACGTGCCAGAGTGTGGCGCTGCAGCACGTAGCGCCGTGATAGTCACTCGCAGCACCCAAAGAGGGAGGCGGGGCGCTACTGGAAGCGCCACGCCTCCCTCTTGGAACGCTACCAGTGAATTTCGGGTGTGGGGGTGCTAATTTTTTCAGGGTGCTAAAAGTAGCGCCCTGGCGAAGTTAGCACCCCAAAGTGGGCACGACCCAATTTTTCCCCCTTTGTCTCTAATCCTTTCATTCAACACTTTCACTACTGTGGGGGCAGCCTGGCCCTATTTGCTGCCACATATGTAGTCTCTGGGTGGAGGTGGGTTGGGGGGGGGGGGGGGGTGCGTGGAGAAGCGGTTCAGCGGCAAGTTCCGGATATGCTGACATTCTGATGGACAGCACCATAATCTGCTCCCATTCTCATCATCAACCATGCAGCTGATTCTGAGCAGTTGAGTGGAGCTGTCTACAATCTGCATGTCCACTCTCTTGTGTTTTCTCAACAATTTTGCAACCCCTCAATCCTAGTGGAACATGTGGCAACTCCAGGGGCATCCTCAGTGGAGCCTTTTGCAACAGAGGTCCTAAGGGTAGTTTGTGCTTCTACTGGATGCTTCCTCATCATGGCCACTGATGGTGAGGTGTAGCTTGTGTTTTGTGGTCTATACACTTCAGAAAATGTATTAAGCTGACATTGATTTAGAGAGATAGAGATTGACTTTCTTGAATTTTGAAGCCAACTAATTAGCTCACCTGTGTTTTGGTGACAATAAAGGTAAGTGCTAAGTACTTAGAGTTGTGAGGTAACTATTCGAATTGCTAACACCTGTGTGAGTGAGAGACAGAGACACAGATTCCGGTGGAGGCGGAGGTCCCCAATGGAGGGCTCTCTATGCGGGAGTCCTCCCCTGTTCTATTGGGGACTTGGCCTGGAGGGTGTTGCACGGGGAAGTCCCGTGCAATATATTTTTAAGTAGGTTCACGGACTCCCAGGCCGCCTGTTTGTTCTGCGGCCTGGAGGAGTCCATTTTTCATATTTATGCAGAATGTGAGAGGTTGCAGCCCCTCTTCCATTATTTGAAGGGGCTGCTCCTCGATTTTTGGTTGCACTTCAGTCCCACGCTCTTGATCTACGGTCACCCGGTGCGGAGGGGAGCGGGCAGGTTGGAGGGCCTCCTCATGGGTCTGCTCCTGGGCCTGGCTAAAAAAGCCATCAATTGGTCCAGGCAGCGGGCGGTCGAGGGGGTCGTTCAGCCAGATTGCCTCCCTCTCTTCCGCGGCCATGTTCGCGCCCGGGTGGCCCTGGAGATGGAGCACGCGGTGTCCGCCGGCGCGCTCGAGCACTTCAGTGACCGGTGGGCGCCGCGGGGACTGGAGTGCATAATTGGATTGGACAACCAAATTTTAATTTGATTTGCTAAGGTTTATTTAAAGTTTTAGAGTTTTAATTACAGTTTATTTGTTTAATTTACTTGGTCCATTTAAAAGAGGGACAGAGGCTCAGATTGCACAGTCAGCGGCGAACAAACGACACTAGCCATTCATCACACTTACCCACAGACTTTCTGTGGACTTTTGCACTGAAACTTGCGGTTATTAAGAGAGCAAAAACAGCGCGGCACCCTTTAGAGGGGATCTCGAACCTGTGTGAACAGGGCAAGCAATTGTGTATCTCCTTAACCAATCGGATTGAAGAATCCTTACTGAGCCGCGCAGAGTCTAAACCAGGAAGTATAAGTTAGAATAGCTAACTCAATGTCAAATCATATACAGAAAGCGAAGTAAAGAGAAGGAATGAAAGATGGGATGAAGCGAGATCAAAGAGACAGAAAGAAAAAGGTAAACACATTTAAAAAAAAATCTCCAACAATAATTAAAATCTGAAGGAAAGAGACTCCACATTTGAAAGAGTTAATTTTCAGTGCCAGAAAGGTTGTTTGGCAGTAATTAAGACTTATCACACCGTTAAAAATTCACTTACACTTGAATGGACAAGCCTAAACTTTTTTGGGGGTATTTAGTGGGTAAATACCACCCTTCCATGTGTTTGAATGCCGAGTCTCTCGGTGAGATACTGTTATAGAGAAGCTTCTGGAGGAGCAGGGCAACTCGAACAGCAACTTCCTGATATCCACATTTAACTGTGCATGTGTGGACACCGGAAGTTGCTGTCCTATTTACTCCTTAATAACGGTGAGCATTGATAACCTCACCATTATTTCTGCCGCAAAATCCAGGCCATCAATATCTTTTCTCATTATAATTTGATTTTTTTTTTAAGAATTGAATTTTGAAAGCATACAGAGGGAAACCAATAGACAGGAGGGGAGAAAAAAAACCAGGTTGAAGGTGAAGGGATCTCTGGCATTTCACCATGTGCCCTTCAGTTTTTCTGGTTTTCTATGCATGTGGAAGATTTCTGGCCTTCATGGATTGAATTTCATTAAGAATTGAAGAGTCACTCACATTCATTAATTATTACATCCAGGACCAGATTCTTTCATTCCTCGAAGTTGGGTTATATGCATACTTGCACTTGTTCCCAAACAATGGGGGCGATTTTGTGAATGGGGACGCGTTGGAGGCGGGACTGCTGCTTGTCGGGTCGATGTCCTGCCTCCATCGATTTGTGGCCAACCCACGCTATTTTCCCTTGATTGACCTTGTTAAGCCCGCCCAGCGGGCTTTGCAGGCCAATTAAGGGGAAGCCGGTTGCAGAGAACATCAGCGTATGAGGTTTCATCTGTCAAAAAAATTTTGACAGATGAATGGTCATCGTTTGACAGCTCTGTGAAGCAGTCAAACAGTGACAATCTCTGCAGTTTGATGAGGTCTTGCATAGCAGACCTCGTCAACCTTCTTTCGTTTACAGAAATGAGATGTTTGTTGCATCTGAGAATGCAACGGCCATCTCTCATCTGCAACACGGAGGTGCGAGACACTGTGCATAGAAACCGACTGAAGCCTGCAGGAAGAAACAAAAGTAAGTACACTTTTAAAAACACTTAGCACTCAGATACCCACCTCTACTCTCTTGCACCCATCATTTACCTTCACACCACACTTTTGCAACGCCCCCGACCCCCGCAGTCACAGTACTCACCTCGCTGGCGGGTTTTGGAGCCTTCGGGAAACCAGCACTTGAGGGGAAAATCCTATTTTCTGCCTGTTAACTACCTGTTAACAGGCAGTTAAGAGGCTTTAATCCCTTCCCTCCTCCAAGGAGACGGGACCCAGCGCGGGATGGCTACACGCCTCCTGGGAAGATGGCATGGAGGCGGGTTGGCCACTCTCCCCCAAATTCTGCTATTTTCCCGGCAGTCCTGCCTCCTTACCCGCCTCCCCATGGCTGGCAAAATCGCCCCCAATATGTTCAAAAATGGTTGCTTTTACATTCTCACTTTTCTTCCTTTGCTTCAATTTTGTACATTTCCTTGCATCTCCTAAATGTATTTCCAACCACATTTTCAGAAAAATTCGAGTTACCTGAAGGCTACTTGGAGATTGCATTTTGACATCGGACACTTTATTCAACAAGGTTGTTTTTATTATTCACTTTCTTTTCTCATTCAGCACTTCTGATACCATGTGGTGTTCTTGTGTTGCAGTCTTTAGGGTTCCTAATAATCTAGCTTCAAATCATAAACGAACAGACCAGGCTTATTACAGTTGAAACAAATTTACATTCTGTAGCTTACTGGAAACCTTAAACTCCATCTTGCACTAACTAGCTGTCCAGCATGGATTAAACCATTTGTTGCTTAACTGGCACTTTATATTATCATTGCCAGCATTAACTTTTTTTTGTACATTTTCTTGCATCCAATTGCCCTCTTAAACAGGGCCACATATCCTCAACTCAGACTAGCAGAATTCATGTTGCTGGCAACATGAATGTGCAGCTTCCCTCAGTTGTAAAGCCCACTGTCACCCTCTCTCACACACATTAAGCAAGTAAGCAAAATGCCTGTGGGGCATTTAGTAATCTAAACAGGTTGTACTGATGTTGAAAAACATCAAGCCACTTACGGCTCTATCCAACCAGCCACATTTCCAATATCTGACCCTCAAGTAGAGGGCAAGTCAGACCACCTAAAGAAGAGGTGGGACAACAATCATTCCTACCCCCTCCACCACCACCGCGCCCCCCACCACCACCCCACCAAAGCCTTCAGCTAACACAGCACTCTCATGTCACAAGAGATCCACCCACCCAACTCCCTAACAATATAACCTCTTGTATGCACACAACAGTCCCATATAACTGAAGTCAAAATGTAATTGTATAAACAACATTCATTGTATGCGCCTCGATTTCAAAATTCTCATCCTTGTTTTCAAATCCCTCCATGGCCTCGCCCCCCCCTATCTGTGTAATCTTCTTCAGCCCCACAACCCACAGCACCCCCCCCCATCCAAGATATCTGTGCTCCTCTAATTCTGCCCTCTTGAGCATCCCTGATTATAATCGCTCAACCATTGGTGGCCGTACCTTCTGTTGCCTAGGCCCTCAGCTCTGGAATTCCCTGCCTAAACCTCTCCGCCTCGCGAACTCCCTTTCCTCCTTTAAGACACTCCTTAAAACCTACCTCTTTGACCAAGCTTTTTGTCACCTGCCCTAATTTCTCCATGTGGCTCAGTGTCAACATTTTTGTCTTATAATACTCCTGTGCAGCACCTTGGGACGTTTTACTATGTTAAAGGCGCTATATAAATACAAGTTGTTGTTGTTGTGATCAAGGCGACTGAACAAATCTAATTCCATTTTAATGCATGGGATTCCATTTTGCGACTGCATCCAGTTACAATTAAGCTCCTTGGTTTATCATCACCATTGTTAAATTCATTTTAATCATGTGGGATTTGCAGGAATTTTACTGGCGTTTTCAGCATCTGGTCAGTGTTTCCACCCAGTTTCCCTCTGAAAAAAATCGCAAATCAGTGCCTTGATCTTGATTGAAGCAATGTACATCAGATTTTGTTTTGATTCTTTAAAAATCTAAATGGCTAAGCCAAATGTCAACACTCAAGATTCTTTGAATAAATTGTTAACAGATTTTGGCACCAGAGGGCTACCTGCTGCTGACTGAAATGCATGGGAAACTAGACAGTCGCTATAGGAGGGCTTTTTTATTGCTTAAGTTATGCTTAATTCTTTGTTTTTTGGCTTCTTAATATTATCCTGCCACAACGACCTTAGTGAATAAATCCACCACATGATGTGGTATTTAATCTATACAAGTCTGGAAGGCCCTGTATTTGATCTTTAGTCTGTGACAAGTTAATCTTAATCAGGGTTGTAGTGGGGACATTATAATTGGCTCCAGCATTACCAGGCCAGAGGGGAGGAAATAGACAATTAGTCAGGAATCCAACTCCTGATCGCTATCCAGTGGTTCTGGGAGGGAGAGGAAGGGGGTGAGAGCTGAAGTGCGGGAAATGGAACGGACACGGTTGAGGGCCATGTCAAAAATGGTAGAGGGGAATTCTCGGTTAAGGAAAAAGGAAGACATATCGGAAGCACTAGTATGGGAGGTGGCATCGTCAGAACAGATGCGACGGAGACGGAGAAACTGGGAGAATGGAATGGAGTTCTTACAGAAACCACAATAGGGTTACCCTTGTCCTCACCTTTCACCCACCAGCCTCCACATTCAACGGATCATCTTACGTCATTTCCACCACCACCAAACATATCTTCCCCTCCCCTCCCCTTTCAGTATTCCGAAGGGTCCGCTCCTTCCACGACTCTCTGGTCCACTCCTCAATCACTCCCAACACCCCCTCCCTTTTCCATGGCATCTTCCTGTGCAAGCGCAGGAGATGCAACACCTGCCCTTTTACCTCCTCCCTTCCCACTGTCCAGGGCCCAAAACACTCCTTCCAGGTGAAACAGCGATTTACTTGTACTTCTTGCAATTTAATATATTCGCTGCTCATGATGCAGTCTCCTCTACATTGGGGAGATCAAATGCAGATTGGGTGACCGCTTTGCGGAACACCTCCGGTCAGCAAGTGTGACCCCGAGCTTCCGGTCGCTTGTCACATTAATTCTCCACTCCACTCCCATTCTGACCTCTCTGTCCTTGGCCTCTTACACTGTTCCAATGAAGTTCAACGCAAGCTCGAGGAACAGCACCTCATCTTTTGATTAGGCACTTCACAGCCTTCTGGACCCAACAGTGAGTTCAACAATTTCAGACCATAACCTCTGCCCCTATTTTTTTCCACATGGCAGCTGTTGATGTTTCTGCCATTCCCATCTACACCTCTTCTAGACTCATCTTTTGTTTCCTTACTTGTCCCATTACCATCTCCTTTTGCTTTGTACAATCATGCCTTTTGTCATTTAATCACTCCTGCCTTCCACCCTATCACAGACCTTCCCTTTTGTTCTTTCCTCCCCTCCCCCTGCCCCTACACTAGCTTAAAATCAATTACATCTCAAACTTTTTCCAGTTCTGACGAAGGGTCATCGACCTGAAACGTTAACTCTGTTTCTCTCTCCACCGATGCTGCCTGACCTGCTGAGTATTTTCAGCATCCTCTGTTTTTATTTCAGAATTCCAGCATCCGCAGTATTTTGCTTTTGTAACCTCTGCTGGAAATTGCATTTGTGGCTGCAAATTGAGGACAAGACTATGCTGACCTGCTACTGTTTCCACTGCCTGCCAACATTCACGGCTGGGGATTAAACTTGAACAGTCACTCGCGCCAGGTTGTGGACAGCTTTCACAACCGAGGGAAGCATAACCTAGCACGAGGTTTCACCATCAGAAGAGTAGACACATTGGAGTGTTCGGGGGGGGGGGGGGGGGGGGGGAAAGAGGCTGGAACTAAAGAGGGTGAAGTTAGATTATCTATCTTTGGTATAGTCTTGCTCTCTTTTTGAAATTCAATCACAGAATCACAGAAACCCCACAGTGCAGATAGAGGCCATTTCGGCCCATCGAGCCTGCACCAACACATATACCACCCGATCCCCATAACCCCTACACCAACACATATCCCACTCTATCCCCGTAACCCCACATATTTTAATCCCCCTAACACTAATGGTCTCAGCATATAAGATGTAGCTTGTCACCTGGGGCCTTGGCTCTTTAAGAAATAGCACAGCTCGAGTAGTCATGCTCTGCCCCACTGGAACAGAGGCACTAATCGAAGCTGCACCCTCAGTACTTTTTCTGCCATGCTTTGTAGCAGTTGTCTCCCACACCAGAAAAAGCTGGATTTCCCAGTTAGCCTCATTAATGCCGTCATGAAAACAATTCAAATCTTCACCTGAGCTCCCTAGATTGAGAGGGGAATTTCGAGGCCTGAGATATGAGGAAAGACTGGAGAAATTTGGACTTTTCAATCCAGCAAATTTAGGACTGATATCAGGAATTGTTCTTTAACACATGGAATGGACTTCCAGATAAAGTAGAGGAGTTGCAAATCTTGGAATCATTTAAAAAACAATTGTATGTGGCAATTCGGGCACAGTAGTGTCATTATGGAGGGATGGACTAAGATGGCCTTCCACATCCATAATTGTTTTGGTGATTTAGGAATTCTAGAGTTATTTCTACATACACTGTACTACAGTATTTATTTTCTGATGCCCTGGCTTTCGGTAGCTAAGTAAACCAGGCCAAATTGTCAGTTACACACACCTGCTGGAGAAATAAAGTTTAAAGTGACTGTTGCCAGGTATTTTCGCTGCTAAATGATATGACGATGTGGACAGATGTTGTTTACTAAAAATTTAAATTAAAAAAACACATTGCATAACAGTAGGAAAAAAAGATTAATCCAGGAGTAAGGAAGCAAGTGAGAGGCTCTTCATCACAATTCTAATCTTCACATTTCATTGTTACTTATAATATTGTTTTTAAAGTAATGAAATAAAAATGTGTTGAAGCTTACTGGAGATCACTACAAGCCTAGAGGTTGTTTTACTATTGTGTATAGCCACGTGAAGCAGTGTTCAACTCAAACAATTCAATAAAAAAAGAGGTCACTAGAATGCAACCATAAAAGTAACTATGAAGTGGAATATCACAGAAATCACAGAAACCCCACAGTGCAGATAGAGGCCATTTCGGCCCATCGAGCCTGCACCGACACATATCCCACCCGATCCCCGTAACCCCTACACCAACACATATCCCACCCTATCCCTGTAACCCCACGTATTTAATCCGCCTAACACTAAGGGTCAATTTATCATAGCCAATCAACCTAACCCGCACATCTTTTGGACTGTGGGAGGAAACCGGAGCACCCGGAGGAAACCCACGCAAACACGGGGAGAATGTGCAAACTCCACACAGACAGTCACCCGAGGCCGGATTCGAACCCGGGTCCCTGGCGCTGTGAGGCAACAGTGCTAACCACTATGCCACTATCGACACATTTCTCAAACATAGTGCTAACAATTTTTAACTTTTGTAAAGTAATCAGGTTTTAAATGCAATTTTGCATCAACGGAGAGACTCCATTCCTTCATTCTCTCTGGATCTTATTTCCCATTTCCAAGATATTCTTCAGCTAACATACGTTTTCTCCAGCCCTCACCCCTCAAAAAAAACACTCCTTAAAATGTTTCTACCTTCCTAATCCCAAAAAGTAGCAGAACTTTTTCTAGCTCTACCTTCAAAAACAGATTGGCCAGTTCGTAAACTGGAAGTCAGATTACTGAATATCTGCTCTCTGATTATCAGTGTCACTTGCACTGCATGAGCATCAGAGCTAATGCAATAATCAATTGCAAGCCCTCCAGTGACCTGTTAGCAAATTATTTAGAAATAAAAAGCTGACGCAAGAGCGGATATGGAGCACTGCAACAATTTCAGATCATAACCTCGGCCCCTATTTCATTTTTACTTATATTTTTCCACTCCTTTCCTCCCCCCCCCCCTTTCCTTTTGTTTCTCTCTCACACCTGGCAGCTATCTTTTGCCCTGCCATTACACTTTACACCTAATCCCAGCCTATTACCATCTCGTCTAGCTTCTAATCTCTTTTACTTCTTTTGGTTCTTTTATTCTTTTGTCCGATCGCAGCCCTGCCTTCGATCTAGTTCCTTTTCTCTCCAGTTTTGAAGAAGGGTCAAACCCGAAACGTCAACTCAAATTTCTCTCCACGGATGTTGCCTGACCTGCTGAGTTTTTCCAGCATTTTCTGTTGTTATTTCGGATTTCCAACATCTGCAGTATTTTGCTATCGTACAAAGTAGCCTGTTGTACTTCTGGAAGTTTATCATGGGAGATAAGTACGTCAAAAAATCCAATAAATTGAGGGCATCCATTCAAGTTTGGAGGTGCGGTAGGAGATGGCAATTTTCATAAAGTCAGTCAATTAAGTTGTTCAAGTATAAAAACTTCATAGATAAAAAAAAAATATCAAGGCAACGGTCAAGAAAATATATATTTTTTAAAGTTTCACTGAATGCAGATTTTCTCTGGTTAAGCAATAATATATGGCAACTTCTGATTTTTTTTTTTAACCAGATTCTATGACACGTTAAACATTATTGTAGTTTACATAAGCTGGATTCACACTTTCAGTGCTGCAACGTTGGAGGTGCAGTATGCAAATACTGTATGACTTTAAACTCAGGCGTATCTGCCCGTTTCACAGGTTCAAGTGTACATTAAATATCCCAAGCCACCATTTAAAGAAGAGCAGGGGGTTCTCATGAAGTCCTGACTAACCTTCCTCCCTCAACCACCACTGTTGGATACAAACTAATGGTCATTCATCCCATTGCTGTTTATGGGACCTTTGATTTGCACAAAATGACTGTCGCATTTGTCTACATAACATGCATTGCATGTGAAATGGTTTTGGATATTTGATAGGCAGGATAGGTGTTATATTATTTATTCTTAGTTAACATAGAATTATCCAAACTGCATTCATTTATTACTGTGTCACTGGTCGTATTAAAAATAAAACAAGAATTCCTTCTTCAATTTACTTGAAAGATTGTCAGTTAAATATATTCCTATAATTTTCATACAAAACTTCCAAGTACCTCAGTAGATCCTGGTTATTCTTGTGTGTTAGGATATCATATTTTTAACATAATATACCAGCAGATTTCCTGTGGCATTGGTCAGTGACAGGGGATATAGATATGCTATTTTATAAGATGAGCATTATACCGTGTAGCATGCAACATATATTACAGCTGATCTTCTGTGGCATTGCTCACAGACAAAAGAAATTATATATCTTCACAAACTATCTCTCTTTTTCTTTCCCATTAAACCTTTGTCTCGCCAGTCTTTGTTTTGCAATCTCTCTCTCTCTCCCTCTATATAGCTATGATACACTTTTCTCTTAGTGGTATCTGCCTCACTCTCTCAAATTTTCTATTTCACATTATCTTTAAGTTTCTTCCTCTGCACCCCCATCCCCGTCTCTTCTCTTTTGTATTTCTCCAACATCTCTGTGCAGCTCCTACATGCTCTTTTACTGATGTACTCAGCATCTGTATCTTACCTCTTATTTAAGGTCTATGGTACACAGGAAGATTGGAGGCACCTTATAAAACAGGTTGGAGACTAGTGCAGAGTTACTGTAACATAGGTCATTAAGAGAGACGGTCGAACAGAGGCTTCAATCAGAAGGAGTGTCGTAGAAGGGGGGTGGGCACACAGTTGGAGCATGTGCAGCCTGGAAGTGAGTGAGGAAGACCTGCATTGCTGGAAGTGCTGAATGAATTGTTATTTCAGATGAATTGTTGGGAACAAGTAGCATTCTTTTCAGAAGAAAAATTATTAAACCAAATTATTACTATTCAAGCAGCAATAGTTCTGTAAGAGTCTTGGTTACTGGTACAATGGAACCTCCTTTTATTACATAACATTTGTGCCATAAACTGCACAAGTTGAAAACGGTTACCTGTCCGAAGCCAGCAAACACAGGCAGCATTTTACATACAATAGCAAAATACTGCGGATGCTGGAAATCTGAAATAACAACAGAAAATGCCGGAAATACTCAGCAGGCCAGGCAGCATCCGTGGAGAGAGAAATAGAGTTAACATTTCAGGTCTGGGACCCTTCATCAGAACTGGAAAAAGCTGGAGATGTAACAGATATTAAGCAGGTGCAGAGATATGGGGTTGGGGCGGAAGGAATTGAAGGAACAGTCAGTGCTTATGTAAGAGGCAGGAAAGATAAAATGTTGCAAATGGGAATAGCAAAATTATACAGCATGAAAAATGGGGGCAGGGTTATAGTTTGAAATTGTTGAACTCAATGTTGAGTCCAGAAGGCTGTAAAGTGCTTAATCGAAAGATGAGGTGCTGTTCCTCGAGCTTACGTTGAGCTTCATTGGAACAATGTAATAGGCCGAGGACAGAGCGATCAGAGTGGGAGTGAAGCGGTGAATTAAAGTGACAGGCGACCGGAAGCTCAAGGTCACCCTTACGGACTGAACGGAGGTGTTCCGCAAAGCGGTGGCCCAATCTGCATTTGGTCTCCCCAATGTAGAGGAGCATTTTACATAGTTACTTCAACGTTACTGCATCAGTTGGGTCTCTGTTATGCAGTGCTACTTCATTTACCTTACAATATTGTTGCTGAAGTCAAGGATATAATGGAAATGCATTATGAGAATATGCGCAGTAAGGATATGATAGTAGTTAGCTTCCACTGTGGTCTAGGAGTGCTTTATAAATTAATTGTAGACCCCATAGTTCTGACAAAACGGATTATAACAGTTGTACAGTACTTTGAGGTCTTTTCCATTACTTCTCAGTATTTCATGCAAATGCTCCTGATGTCCTTATGTCTTATGTATTTGTTGTGACTGATCAGATTAAAAGCAATGACCAGGAATCTCACAACAGGCCCTACATTACTTTGCTAAAATAGGTCTGGCAGGCATGCAGGGGACTTATGGCAATGTCTGTATTAGACTTAACCTAAGTGAGAATTGATCTTTAAGCCTCCTTGTACAGATTGAGTGACCCTGTGCTGACTGCTGCTTCGAATAGCTTGCATGCAACACTTCAGTAAAACTCCCTGTGGACCAAAAATGTGCATACTGCACACAGTATCTGTGGATTTAAGTGCTAACAATGCATTTGAACCATTAAAACAACAGCAGAAGCTTTACTCAATCTCAAGTGGAAGTGGTACTCCCTTTCTGCCATTGAAGATCACAAAGTAAACACAGATGAGGAAGGCCATTTGGCCCGTCTTAATTCATCCATCCAGACAGATCCTAAAATCCACACAATGCTACATCCAACCGATTCCAAGGCCGCAAATTTAATAGCGCCGAGGGGGTGGGTTTGGAGGCGGGTCCGCTGTCAAAATCGCAAATATTGACAGCGGGCAGGAAACCTGCTGTCTACCCACCTCCACGCGAGTCTCCCAGGTGTCGTGTCTGTCAGCACAGAACTGACCCGACACCAAGCGGCGGGGGATACAATTGAGCTACTTAAATGGCTTGTTAAGAGCCAATTTAAGAGTATTTTGAGGCTTACTTCTAATTTTACCTTCTGGCCCACTGGTTACCCGCTGTTCGGGGAACACGCCAGCTCAACCTGGCATATTTTGAGTCTGCTCTGATGTTTGTGAAAAGCTGACAGCTGCAGAAGTGCTGTCAAGGATCCCATGTTGCAGATGGTGAGTTTCAGAGCTCAGAAACTGTTGGTTACTGCATTTTTAATACATATAGAGATTTCTTTAGTTTACAAGTTTTTAGATCCAACTGTATGTCCAGTGCCACCTCATTGGGAGAACCTCTTTCACCAGTGACAGATCGCTTCTGTCATCTCACCTGCAGCTGCCATCTATTCCAGCAACATTGGAGCCAATGAAACAATCAGACCTTGGTCCTCCGAATCCTTCCACAATCATCCCCAACACTCACATCACCAACCTTCTCCGCCATCACCTGATGCTGCACTGGACACAGGGCATCAACCCCTGACAAATTTGCTGACCGGGAGGCCAGCGATGGCATCACCATGGCCAGATTTTCTTCACTTGACGCTGTAAACCCCGGCTGCCACATGATGCGCCAGGTTGACACCATCCCACACCAGCACCATGAAGCATCCCTTTAATGTCCAAGCCATTCCATGCACATTCATAGCGTGGGGGGGGAATTATGACTGAACAATCACGGGAACTCAGTAAGACACTTCTCAAGGTGCGCTCAGATCTGTCCAATAAGGGGCACTTTTGGGAAAAGAGATTTCACTGTATGACAACACATTACCAGAAACTTCACATGGACATTGGCTAAACCGCTCAAGTGCCTACCCTTGTGTGTTGTGAGTTGGTATGCTTGCAGTAGGATGATGGCGAGTGTGAGGGGTGGCTAGTGAGATGGGGAAGTGATAAAGTAGATAGAGAGGGTTGGGTGGAGGTGCAAGGTATGTTGGTGTCCTGGGGAGGTCTCTTCCGCCTTTGAAAGGGAAGAGAACCTCCTGCGTGCTGTGACTCCCTCCATAAGCACATGGAAGGAGTCACTGGAGAGCCTGGGTGTAAGCGTTCATCTTTGTGCAGTGATTGTTGTTGTATCCGTGTGTTAATAGAGACACTGAAGGCAGGAGTTAGTTTCACAGGTGTTTACTGAACAAAGTCTGGAGGTGAACTAACTGATACAACACAATATACAGGCTTATATAGCCCGAGTGGCCATTACCGGCATTACAGTACACAGGGGGCTCTTAAAGGCACATACACTACAATTCCTCCCCTTTTAGCCAACCAGTACATAATATTTTAAGTAATCATTAATTACATGTTACAAGAACAATAATCTACACATTGCTGCAGTTAATCAATTATAAGTCAGTCTCTCTGGAGGCTTCCTGACTCGGTCCGGATAACGCCTCGGTGGTGTAGTAGTTTCTGGTGGTGTAGTAGGTTCTTTTGGCAAGGCTGATTCGGCTTGAATGCCAGTGTCGGGTTCATCTGGTTCCAGTATCACCGGATCGGAGGTAGATACTATGGGTATCTCTACTTCATCATTAGGCGTATAGAGTTGTGGTGTAGGTTGTCCCTTTTCGGATGACTCTATGATCTGGTCAGCATGGCACCTTATTATGCTTTCTCCAATGTCCACGGTATACATCAGTGGTCCTAGTCGTGTGCAAATAGTTCCAGGCTGCCATTTCTCGGTACGGTAGTCCCGGGCCAAAACTTGTTGACCTATCTGGAAGGTTCTAGTTGGCCTTTCATTCATGCCTTGAAATTGCCGGTCTCCACGTCCCTTCTGATGTTTGGCTTGATCAAATCCAGCCGGCATCTTAGGCTTCTATTGAAGAACATCATGGCGGGAGTTTGGTTTGTAACCATATGTGTTGCATTCCTGTATGCAAACAAGAAGTTATCTACCTTATGCTGAAGTTTTATGTCTTCATTACCCATGGCCTTTATGGCCTTCTTGAAGGTCTGGACAAACCTTTCAGCTAATCCATTGGTGGCGGGATGGTATGGGGCGGACGTGTAGTGCTTAACCCCATTGTTTTTTAAGAACTTCCTGAATTCTTCGGATACAAATTGCGGTCCATTATCAGAACAGATCTGTTCAGGCAACCCATTCCTGGCGAATATGGTCCTTAATACTGTGATGGTTTTTTCCGTGGTGGTGGAGGACATCTTTATTACCTCCGGCCACTTGGAGTGTGCATCAACCGCGATTAAGAACATTGAGTCCATAAATGGACCAGCAAAGTCGATGTGTACCCTTTGCCATGGAGATGAGGGCCACTCCCATGGATGTAGAGGGGCTTGTGGTGGAGCGTTTTGGACCTTCTGGCATCCTAGGCAGCTCTTGGTCATTTCTTCGATGTCTCCATCAATACCTGACCACCATACAAACGCCTTGGCTAGGTTCTTCATTTTCACTCCACCCAGATGCCCCTCGTGAAGCTCCTTTAGCACTTCATCCTGGAGTTTGGGTGGAGTGATTAAGTTTCGTAACAGCCCGTATGTCTTTGCGCCCATTAGATTTAGAAGTACTGACGCCTTTTTATCATTTTCTATTCCATTTGCTGTGCAATATACCTCCACTCTTTCCTCATATGTGGTCCAATCCTCTATATCATTATCAAAAGCATCAATATTGCCAGCCTTGGGCATCCTGGAAAAAAAATGGTGCTTCCCGCGCTTTCCTTTCTTTCCTGCAGAAAAAATATGGCGCTCCCCGCGCTTTCCCGCCGCTGCTGCTGACAACGCTGTTTTCCGCGGTTTTTAAAAAAAATTTTTTATTTACAGGTGGAGACTCATTCCTGCCGGACTCTCTGGGACTTTTCCCCCCCTCTGCTAGGTCCGAACGCCGACCTGCTTTGCAGCGCCGGCCGTCTCCCGAGTGCTCCCCCCCCCATCTGTTTCTGCTTGCCTCCGCCTTCGCTGCTTGGCCTCGCTGCAGAGCCAGCCGATGGAGCCCCAGCCCGCCGCCCAGGAAGGATTATTGCAGTACCTGCCACCAGCTCGGCTAGCTGGTGAAACCACAGTTTTTTTTTTCCTCTTGCTTTTCTTCGACTTTGGACGTCTGAGGAATCGATGTCCTTGAGGTGCTGCCGAATTGCAGGTAAGTCCGTGTCCAATTCGTCGCCACTGTTGTATCCGTGTGTTAATAGAGACACTGAAGGCAGGAGTTAGTTTCACAGGTTTTTCTGAACAAAGTCTGGAGGTGAACTAACTGATACAACACTGAGCAAGAAATGATGAAGCTCTCCCCACTGCCACTAAGCAAGAGTCATGACCAGCTCTCCTTCTCCCCCAGCCCCCACTCCACCCACAACAACAGAAATCGAAATAGAAACACTTCAAAACTTCATGGAACATGAGAATAGATGGAAATTCCAATAAGCTGGACAGTATCTTTGGTGCAGAAGCCCAAGAACAACTGTATTAGTAATAACCAATAAGGGATTAGTGGTAAAGTAGCTTTCAATCAAGAGAACAGCTTACCCTCCCCCAAAACCTTTACGTCACTCCCATAAACTGAACAAGAAGCGCAAACCCTTCCCCCTCAACCTGCTAATTTGTGTGTAATTTGATGCAAGCCCAATGGGCATCACAGCCAACACCAATCCCGCACATCCACATATATGTACTTCAAGCAAAAGTCACTAAATAGTGATCAGCAGAGGAAACCTGGATAACTTGTCCCTCCCGAGTCCAGTTAATCCTGCTTCAGATCATCTAATTCAACACAGACCAGGGATCAAACCAGGAACCTTGCAAGGCCGTAGCAAGCAGCATATGTATCCGGTGAGCAATTAGGCGGGTTAAAATAACATCTATACGGGATACTTAACTCTTGTAATATATACAGCATATTATTCCACATAGGTCAGATTCAAGTAGAAGGATGCAAGCAAATCTAGTGTGCTGATAAAGGTTCATATCCTGCACAAGTCAAAAGTTGTAACAATTATTGGCTATATCATTGCCTCTGAGGAATCAGGGTTAAATTAAACTGCAAATATTTCAAATGATGGTTTATTTCTGGTAACAGAAGCTTTGGATAATGTTAACACATGTAATTACTTGCCCTTTTGATCAGAAAATATTAGCACAGGGCGGTCTAAATCTACACCACCAGAGTTTAGTGCTCTTAACTAGGGACTTGAGTTTAAGTCCAAACATCTTGACATTTGCACTTAGGCCACCACAAGGCTCAGAAGGGTTATGCGAAGAAGAGTTTGCCTGATGTGCATCTCTGCCTTCAAAAACATCTTCTTAATGCTGGCTATGGAGATTAAACTATCAAGGCCTTTCAATCAACAAGGTTACTTTGTAGGTAACCGAAGGAGGAAAACACATTACAGCAGAGTAAAACAACAGGTAGTCCCCAACACAACGTTTAACGTCAGACTATCTTTACTACAAATAACAAAATGATGGTTCATTCTCGTAACATTTGGTAAAAGACCACAGGGCAATTAGTTTGCAAAGTATGACGGTAGTTCAGTGCATAGAAACACCAGCACAACCTGAAACAGGTCTGAAAACTAATACAAAAACAGGGCCTAACTATTAGAAAATTGAAAAATCACTGCACTTACAAAAGTATTTCAAATTATCACAATTCCCCTCATTTCCATTTTCTCTCGAACACTTCATACTTAAAACCACTGTGCAAAGTTTCATTATTGCTCAGCAGGAAGCACTTCATTAGAAGACCATTCCACTCTTGCATTTTTTAAATCCTAGTAAATTTACCAACAATTAGTATCACTGTTAGAAAATCTGGTCCATAATTCACACATCTTAAAATGTTAATAGAAAACAACATCCATCTGTATCTTACTTACTGGGAAATCTGTTTAGCAATTTCATATGCTATTGGATCTCTGTCTAAGGCAAACACCGAGATGTCAGAGGCTTGGGAAATAATGTTTTTTGAATGGCCTCCAGCTCCAAATGTCATATCTAAAAATATCTGAAAAAAATGGCAAAAAATGTCAATTTAGAGTAAAGAAACATTTTCAAAGAAACAATGTTCTATTGTACTATTTTCCCCACAAACAGAAAACCAAAAATGAAATCCCGTTGAATATATATATATATATTTATAGTGGCGGAGCCGCTAAGGGACTCCGATCAAATGTATATAATTCCCTTTAACAATATGTTAACTACAGCCCGAGTCTGTATCTTTGTATATATGATAGGAACTAGACATTCCTACAATATAATATATATATTTCTAATTGTACATTATACTCCCCAGAAATCAGTTTACAGACAGTTATACTATGGTATCACACTACAGTATTACAGTATTGATACAAGACTAATGAACTTGATGTTGCCTGGGTCAATTTTATCACCTTTCTAAAAATGGGCATCTGTTTCCAGTCTACCAGGACCTCCCTCATCATGCCAATTAACACCTTTGTGTTTTGATACTCTGGCGTAAATGCTATCATCCCATGGAATTTGTTTTGAGCCCTTTAAACCCAATACTTCTATCTCAATTAAGTTAAAAATTATTAATTTCACTTCACACTATGTTCAACCAAATTACCAGAAAAATTGAATTACTGCATCAAGGAAAAGCAAAATACTAAAAATATCAACAGCTATGCATATTCCCTCAGTTTTGTTTTATTCCAGTTCTGTGTTTTAATGAAACATTAATTTGTTGAAAGTACCAATTTAGCTCAATTGACAGCAGTGCTGCCTCTCAATCAGAAGATCAAGACCCACGCCAACGCTTGAGCACATAATCTGGGCTGCATTAACACCATCAGGCCTGAGAAGAAAAAATAATAATAATCTGGGCTGCCACTTCAGTGCACTACCCAGGGAGCATTACATTGTCAGAGGTGCCATCTTTTGGATGAAGATATTAAGAAAAGGCCCTACCTACCTGCCTGTTTGCTCGACTGCTGTTTATGAGACCTTGCTGTGTGCAACTTGGCTGGCACAACGTAACAGTGACTACACTCCAAAAGTAACTTACTGTATGTGAAGTATTTTGGGACATCATGAGAATATGAACAGTGCTATATATATGCAAGTTCTTTCCTTCTTTCAAATTAATTTCAATTTCTAACTGCAAAAAGCAAAAGAGACAGATTTTCCGAGAGAGGACTAGCCTGAGCAGCACCTCTTTTGAGGATGGCTATACTATGGAAAATAAGGTATAATAGGGCGGTACTTCCGTTTTGAAGCTCAGATGGCACATATAAACCAGGAAAGTAAAGTTCGGATAGCATGTATAAACCAGGAAAGTCAAACTCTAATGGTTTCCAATTGTTGGGTTTTTCTCTGACTTTATAACTTAGTGCCTAATATTTACTATGTAATATTCAGATAATTGGATTATTGTAAATCAATGTTTGAGCAGGGAAATATTTAAACTCTAGTACTTGCTGCCACTCAAACTTGCTTGTGATACCTAACTGGGTTGGATTAGATTAGGTATTAAATGGGTTGCTAGGTGGAACATAACACAATAACATACTATGTTGCTTGCAAGAAAAACTGATATCCAACTGGCTGCTAAAATTACAGATATTGTTGACCAAAACATAAAACTGTATTGTGAGGAAAGCAGGCTCCATCATGTACCAAAATATTTCTATATTATATCATTTCATATGAATTTTAGTGCCAATGCACTGGACTTTTAAAATTGTACTGTGGCTGCTAGGATATCCTTTGTCCTTGCTTTAAGGACAGTGTGTAGAATGAATTAAACCATACTGGCTGGGAACAGATGGGAGCTATCTCTCAAAGAAGGCACCAATAGGCTTTGTTCCAGCTTTAAACTAGTAAACAGCTCCTTCAGACAGTGAGGGGTGTGCTTTCCACTTCCTATCAACCCAGGTGATAAAATTTTTAAATTAACATCCTGTTGAAGGATTTGGGATTTTCCACAATACAACATGAAACATCTGCTTTTGACCAGAGGTGCAAGGAGCTACCTCTACTGGCTATACTGATTTGTAATATAGCCTGAAATAAAGGGTCAGTTAGTCGGTATTTTGCTTTATATCAGAGGTCAACAGTACATGCTGGACCTCATTTACTATTTTGGCTGTATATCCCTGGTGGTACAAGAGAAGACGTTTTATCCTGAGGCAAGCTATCTCAGTCATTTCATGCATAAGCTTAACTTCCAGTTCAACAACTCATAGGAGATGCGGCCCTAGCTATGGAGGCTGACCTTTGCAGTGAGCACGAATAAAGAGCATTGGGAGAAAACAATGAATTGAACTAAGCACCGTCACGCCCACCACCCCAACCCTGCCCACTACAAAAATAAGTTGGAGCAAGATGGGTTCTGAGAGCATTCTGGCCTGCAAGGGGAGGATATAGTGAATGGAATAGAATATTAAATATTCACTATGTGATAAAAAGTAAAACTATGCAGCTATCAGCACCTACTCTACAAGAATTGTGATGCTTTAAAATGTAAACACCACTAACTAAGGCCTTAAACATGGTTCATGAAACAATGTATTGGAGATGTATAGTTTTGTAAATAATGTGCTATAATTTATATTCACAGGGACTGATGCAGTTTGTTATTTTCCAGGCTAACACATTTATGGACATTTTAAGTAAAGGGACTTTGAAAATCTTTACTAATTTGCAGTGTTACATGAATGAACAAGATTAGTGAACTCTTCTCCCATTTACTATGCCTTATAGAATAAGTTAATGGTCATTTCAGATCATAAATTTTGCAAAAGAAAAACTTGGGGCTCCTTTATTGCTCAGTGGGTAAACACACAACAGAGTGTGGCACTAATCCGCAGAAATCAAGATTGTCGCAGTTATCATTACTGATCTGTGTCAAGTTAATTAATCTCAATCAGGGCACTCCTGCTCCTCCCACAAGGAAAGTAATAAAAAAACAGGATAAACAACTTACACAAAAGCAAAATACTGCAGATGCTTGGAAATCTGAAATAAAAACAGAAAATGCTGGAAATACTCAGCAGGTCAGGCAGCATCTAAACAACTTACCACTTTGGGCCTCTTCTGACCAGCTTCACTTGGCGGGAAAACTTACACCACCAGCTAAAACTGCAGTTGGGGCCCAATGACATCATTAGACCCAGATCTGCATATCTAACAACCCCGCCGGTTTCAGGTGGGTGTAGTTACTACCTGCTCAGGAGAGCAGGTTAAAATAGAAGACAGCGGGAACAGAGCAGGATGTCAGTGGGCAAGACTCCGGCCAAGTGCCTGCCCCTGGTTGGGTTAAAATCACCCCTCATGAGTTATCCTATTCAATGAAGGGGGGTGTTGTGAAAATTGGATAAAGGAGTTGAAAACTTGTTATATAAAACGATACAAAATATGGCAGCAAAAAATTGCAGATTGCTCCATCGTAAAAATGAACCACAAAAGATTCAATCGAAAGCGAGATGGTTTTAGCATGAACAAGTCAGCTCGCCCAGTTACATAAGAACATAAGATGTAGGAGCAGGAGTAGGCCATTTGGCCCCTCGAGCCTGTTCCACCATTCAATAAGATCATGGCTGATCTGATCTTGGCCTCAGCTCCACTTCCCTGCCCGCTCCCCATAACCCTCGACTCCCTTACCATTCAAAATCTGTCTATCTCCACCTTAAATATATTCAATGACCCAGCCTCCACAGCTCGCTGGGGAAGAGAATTCCAAAGATTCACGACCTTCAGAGAAGAAATTCCTCCTCATTTCCGATTTAAAAGGGTGCCCCCTTATTCTGAAATTATGCCCCCTAGTTCTAGATTCCCCCACAAGGGGAAACATCCTCTCTGCATCTACCCTGTCAAGCCCCATTCAGAATCGTATATGTTTCAATAAGATCCCCTCTCATTCTTCTGAACTCCAATGAGTATAGGCCCAACCTGCTCAACCTTTCTTCATAAGACAACCCCTTCATCTCCGGAATCAACCTCGTGAACCTTCTCTGAGCTGCCTCCAATGCAAGTATATCTTTCCTTAAATAAGGAGACCAAAACTGTACTCAGTACTCCAGGTGTGGTCTCACCAACGCCCTGTACAATTGTAACAAGACTTCCCTACTTTTATACTCCATTCCCTTTGCAATAAAGGCCAACACGCCATTTGCCTTCCTAATTACTTGCTGTGCCCGCATGCTAACATTTTTTGTGATTGATGTACAAAGACCCCCAGATCCCTCTGTACCTCAGCATTTTGTAATCGCTCCCCATTTAAATAATAATTTGCTTTTTTATTTTTCCTACCAAAGTGGATAACCTCGCATTTTCCCACATTAAACTCCATCTGCCAGACTTTTGCACACTCACTTAGCCTATCTATATCCCTTTGGAGATTCTTTGTGTCCTCCACACAATTTGCTATCCCACCTATCTTTGTATCATCAGCAAATTTGGCTACATTACACTCAGTCCCTTCATTCAAGTCATTAATATAGATTGTAAATAGTTGAGGCCCCAGCACGGATCCCTGCGGCACCCCAATAGTTACAGTTTGCCAACCTGAAAATGACCCATTTATCCCGACTCTGTGGGGACGATTTTGCCAGCCCTGGGGAGGCGGGACTGCCAGGAAAATGGCAGAATTTGGGGGCGGGTACCCATCCTGCCCCCGTGCCATCTTCCCAGGAGGTGGATACTCGACCCGCGCCGGGTCCCATCTCCTCGAGGCGGGACGGGGATTAATGCCAATTAACTGCCTGTTAACAGGTAGTTAACAGGCAGTTTTTTGGTTAATCCACATTTTGAGCCCTGAAGTGTGGGCATCCCGACGGCTCCGAACCTGGCCAGGGTCAGCGAGGTGGGCCGTTGGTCTGCAGGGGTCAGAGGGGCCGAGATGTCCGGTGTGCAGGTGAGTGATGGGTGCATGTATGCAGAGGTACGTGTGTGAGGTGTGTGTAAAGTGTTTTAAAAGCTTTACTTACCTTTACTTCTTCCTGCAGGCTTCCTCTTTTCAGGTCTCAGGAGTCCCTCGGCTCACCGGCACAGAAAGGAGAATGGCCGCTGAACTGTCGAAAGCTGCAGCCTTCTGCTTTCTGCTCAGGAAGGCTTTCTAATTGAGTCTTGAGTAAAGACTCAACTTAGAAGACAGATTGTCAGTGTTTGACAGCTTCACAGAGTTGTCAAACGATGACATTTCATCTGTCAAAAGCACTTGACAGATGAAACATCACTCGCTGATGTCACCTGTAACTGGCTTTCCCTTAATTGGCCTGCTCAGCCCCTCAGCGTGGGTTGGCCACAAGTCGATGGAGGCGGGACTAAAACCCGACAAGTGGGAGTCCCGCCTCAAAGCTCCCCATTGACAAAATCCAGCCCTTTGTTTTCTGTTAGTTAGCCAATCCTCTATCCATGCTAATATATTACCCCCAACACCATGAGCTCTTATCTTGTGTAGTAACCTTTTATGTGGCACCTTATTGAATGCCTTCTGGAAATCCAAATACACAACATCTACTAGTTCCCCTTTATCCACCCTGCTCGTTATATCCTCAAAGAGCTGCAGCAAATTTGTCAAACACGATTGCCCTTTCATAAAACCATGCTGACTCTGCTTGACTATATTATGATTTTCTAAATGTCCTGCTATCACTTCCTTAATGATGGACTCCAGCATTTTCCTAATGACAGATGTTAGGCTAACTGGTCGATAGTTGCCTGCTTTCTGTCTCCCTCCTTTCTTAAATAGGGGCGTTACATTTGCGGTTTTCCAGTCCGCTGGGACCTCTTCAGAATCCAGGGAATTTTGGTGGATTACAACCAATGTATCTCTGCAGCCACCTCTTTTAAAACTCTAGGATACACGCCATCGGGTCCAGGGGACTTGTCCACCTTTAGTCCCATTAGTTTGCCTAGTACTTTCTCTCTAGTGATTGTTTATGTTAGCTAATGAAGTAAGAGAGCGAGCGAGAGAACACGGAAGAAAAGGCCATTAAAAGATGACAGCAAGTGCTGAATGAGCTGGTTGTAACACTTTAGAAAACAAGCAATGCCTTCAAATGACATGGCCTTTCAGGGAATCTTCTACCCTTTAAAAATGAATAAGGATCGAACAAAATAAACGTCATACTGTGCGGTTTGTTTCTCCCATGCCTCTCCCCATTCAGAAGCTCAACCTACAAATCCAGAGGAGCAAGTATAGCCTAAAAATTACTGTTGGCGATATTAGCAGCCAAGTACTTAGCCCATTCATATATTTCTTTGTCTACTATTTTAGTGGAAGCATCTACCCATTTAAAATAAACAGGTTGATACATTTGTTAGAATAGCTGACCGAGGAATGCAATTAGCGATAATTCACCAGTATCACTAACAGTAATTTCTAGGCTTATACTGCTCTATAACTTGATTAATTACCTCCTTCACAAAATAAGTTTGGACTGGCCATCAGTTATATGAAAACTATCCAGATTGATCAGTATCTATCTTAACAAAAACTTACATTTATAAAGCACCTTTAACGTAGAAAATGGTTCATAGAGGCATAAGAAAAATTTCATCAAAAATGTCTACACATATTTAATGGAATAAAACACAGTTAATTCAACTTAGATTTGTTATCTACATACACTTGGAAGCACAAAGCACCTCTAATACAAATAACTGCAAGTAATATTTTAGAATTGTTCATGGACGATAGTTAGGAGGGCAATTTCTCCACCTACACAATTCCAATCAAACAGCTTCTTTTAAACAGCTTTACATGTCACAGGAGAATTCTATTAAATACATCTCCCTTCTTTTCAAAGTAAGGTAATCTTATTTATGAAAACCCTTACACAATATTTATTCATCACAAACACACAATATTTATTCATCACAATTTCACAAAGGAATTTATTACTTAAGAGTGTTGAATTTTAGGAATCAAATACTGTTGAAAAATACTTTGTATTTTTTTTAATATGAGTCCCACCTCCTTTCCACCCACAGCCTCTGCTCTGTCACTCCTCATCAACAGTGAATTTGTATCTCAGCTCTCCTTGCCTTCTCTACTCTGAATTAACTGACATCCTGTCCTCCGTAAACCTCTTCCTCCACACAAACTTTCCTATCCATATTCACAGCCACCACCTCAACCATGACATCTCTCAAGGTCTGTCTACTCCTAAGGTCTGTATCACAGACAAAGGCCATTTCCGACCACTTCCGGTATTCCCTCATCACTCACATCCCCCTCCCAACCCCAATTCCATCCCTGAAAAAAACTCTGGTCACGTCACTCCCGACTGCACCTTCTAAATCCTCTTTGCCCAGCCTTTGGCCCTCCATTTGTCACAACACTTCTGCAGCCATCAATCTGCTCAACTACTCCATCCTGTCCATGTTTGATACTCTTGTCCCCAACAAAACCTTTAGCTTCTTCCATCCGAGTCGGTCGTTCTGGTGCTCCCACCTTCGTTCCCTCAAGTCCAAGGGGTGCATATGGCACACACTGGTTTAGCCATCCAGCATCAGATTTGGCTGGACCACATCACATGCTATTGGTTCTCACTCTTCTCTACCAAAACCACCCACTACTGCAGGGTCATCCTGGACAGTAAAGATAACCTAGCTTCTTTTCACCACTATCAATCATCTCCTTAAACCCCTTTCCCCACCCCACTCTCACCTCTAACAAGTGCAAGAAGCTCATGAACTTCTTAGTCACTAAGATTAAAAGCAGTTGTCTCTGCTGCTTCCCCTTCTTCCTCTCCCTATCAAGCCAAATCCCTTCTCTTCTACCCTGCACTGCTACCTCTGGAGTTCCACAAGGATCTGTCCATTTCCCTCCCCATTCCTCATCTACATGCTGCTCCTTGGCAACATCATCCGCAGACATGGAGTCAGCTTCCACATGTACGTTTACCAAACTCAGCTCCACCACTCCAATCACTTCTCTCAACCCTTTCACTGCCTCTGTATTGTCAGAGGGCTTGTCCAATATCCAGTCCTGAACAGTGCAGCAAATTCCTCCAGTTAAACATTGGGAAGACTGAAGCCATTGTCTTTGGCTCCCGCCACAAACTTTGTACCCTCACCACCAATTCCTCCTCCCCAGCCTTTGTCTCAGGCTGAGCCAGACTATTTGCAATCACTGTTCAATTCGGCCCAGATCACAAATCATCTCCATCACAAAAACCGCCGACTTCCATCACAACACTGCTTGCCTCCTGCCTTTGCTGATCTACATTGGTCCCTGATCTTCCAAAGCCAATGTAAAATTCTCATCTTCATGTTTAATTCCCTTCAGGACCTCGCCCTTCCCTATTTCAGAAACCTTCTCCAGCCCCACAACTCCCACTGCACCGCCTCCCAGCCCCACAAACTCTCCGTTCCTCTGACTCTGGCTCCCTTTGCCCCACCACTGACGATTGTGCTGCCAGCTGTCTAGGCTCCACACTCAGGAATTCCTTCCCTAAACCCCTGTGCCTCTCCATCCCTCTCCTTCTTTAAGACCCTACTTAAAACCCACCTCTTGAACAAAAATATTTTGGTCACCCCCTTTTAATATCTCCTTCTTGGCTTGGTGTCCAGTTTTATCTGACAACGCCTCTGTGATGCACCATGGCATGTTTCTCAATATTAAAGGCACTATATAAATGCAAGTTGTTGTTGATGTTGTTATCAGTCTTGCATGGTGTTGCATGCGGGGAGTTAAAACCAAGTGTTGTCTTTAGGTGAAGCAGGGTTACACAGTGGGGAAAAATTGCAACAGGGCACGCAGATGTACTTCAGGTTGAGGAGCTGCGAGGTACGAAACTGAGCTGTCTTCTTCTTCTTCTTAGGCAGTCCCTCGGAACCGAGGATGACTTGCTTCCACATTAAAAATGAGTTCTCAGGTGACTGATGAACCCAATGCAGGACCTACAGTCTCTGTCACGGGTGCGGCAGATGGTGGTTGAAGGGGTGGGTGGGTGGGGTGCTTGGGTTGACGTGCGCTGCCTGCGCTTGGCTTCCACTTGCTCCCGGTGAAGAGACTCGAGGTGTTCGGCGCCTTCCCAGATGCTTCTCCTCCACTTTGTGCGGTCTTGGGCCAGGGATTCCCAGGTGTCAGTGGAGATGTTGCACTTTTTCAAGGAGGCTTTGAGGGTGTCCTTGAAGCGTTTCCTCTGCCCACCCGGGGCTTTCTTGCCATGTCGGAGCTCCGAGTAGAGCGCATGTTTTGGGAGTCTCGTATCGGGCATGCGGATGATGTGACCCATCCATCGGAGCTGATCGAGCGTGGTCAAAGCTTCGATTCTGGGGATGTTGGCCTGAGCGTGAGTAACGGAACCTCCACTGCCAGGAGGGTGTAATTCCAAAGTGACAGGTTTACATAGACACTTTCCATTATAAATGTGGACACATTTATGTAAACCACTTGCTAAATAAGGTTTCTTACAGCATTATTAAGAGCAGTCACTGTTCATTTTCACCATGTGTCATTTCTGAATAGGTAAACATCATGACAAACCTGGATTTCAGGAACATCTGAAAGCACATGTTTTATGAAATATGCCAATAGGGGCCCAGCTTTACTTAAACAACTGAAGTGTGAAGACATTCAATAAACACTGATGAATGAGACTAGTGGCACAAAGAAGAACTTATTAATGGTGGCCAGTTTTGTGAAAGATAATTTCAAGTCACAAAATGTTTAAATTATGGCTAAATAATTACTTCCTCAAACCAACAAAGACATATATTTTCTATTTAATTTGTTCACAAATACATCAAAACTAAAATAAAACACAATACATTCTTGGCTGCTTGAAGAGTGGGTGAATGGAGGATATTGTATTGCAGATTACTACTGGTACACACACCATTCATAATTAATTTGTGCTCATAGTGTACTCACAATTGTTTTTAAATGTGTCTCTTCTTTCAAGTGAATTTATAACTAAACCTAATTTTGTTAAGGTATAATCTGTCTTAATATATAAAAAGCAGTCATACATACTTAATCACTCTGCAGCATCTACACATCAGAATTTTCTTTGTAGCCAGCAACATGGAAAAATAACACCCTGCAGTAGACTTTAAAGATTTTATAATGAAAAGGTGTTATGTTACAACAGATTCTCTTCCCCTCCTGAACTTCTTACAATATCTGTGAGAGGGCCTTTCTTCACTCAATGGTATGTAAATTTGGCACCTGTTTATTTTAGAAGCTCATTATTTATCTTGTCATTCAACAATTATTTTTTATTCCTTGAAGGAAACCATCTACAAAATATATTGTAGGGAAGGTCAGCAATTTGAGAGGGTAAAATGATTAAAAATAAACAAAGGATGTTTTCCCCTTTAAAACTTTCTGGCTGGATACATACAATTAGTTAGACTCAATGGGCCAAAACAAATAGAATCCTTTGATTATTTTTTCTCTCACATTATTCTTGTAGGGGAAGAATACATGGGATGTGTAGTGTATGTACCTTGAAGAAGGAACTATATTCTGCAGCCCCTGTATGCTGCAGTACCAGTAGTGACCACCCCTGTATATAAGCCTGTGCTGTAACTTTGTATAGTAGTTCCAGTTTTGTCTCCATTCAGTAAACACCTGTTATAACCGACTTCTGCAGTCCGTGTCTCAATTACACACGGACATTACATTGGCGACGAACAGATCCGAACTTACCTACAGTTCTGCACCACCTCACGGGGATCCATCCCTGAAGCGAATTTATTAGAGGTCGAAGCCAGAAGGAAGAAATCCAAAAAGAAAAACAAACAAACAGAAGAAACGGGCATCGACCGTGGGCAACCGCCCTCTGATTCATCGAATTCGAAGATTTGCAGGAGAGGCTGTCGAGAGCTGGGCTTGGTTATCCAGTCTACGGTGTTCCAGCTAATCGGGCTGGTGGCAGGTAGTACACTGATCCTTCCTGGGCTGCGGCGGGCTAGAGCTCGATCGGGTGGCTTTTCAACGGGCCCGAGCAGCGTTGTCGGGAAGAGGAGAGAAAGAGAGAGGGTGGAGCACACAGGGCGCGGCCGGTGCTACGAAGCCGGGCAGCGTACAGACCCGAGAAGAGGGAGGGAAGTGGCCCATAGGGTCTGCTCTGACGACGGGAACAGTAATTAAAATAAAAGAAAAAGAAATTAGAAGCGCAGAAAGCCGCGAGGAGCTGCAGTTTGCCACGGGGACCACGGAGAGCGGCGTTGGCAGCAGCACGGGGGGGGGAAGCGCGCAAAGACCATAGGGCGTCGCCATCAAGGCATAAAAACGCCAGCAACAGCGCTGGCAGCAGCGGAAAAGACAGAAAGCGCGGGAGGCGCCATCTTAATCCAGCGGCCAAGAAGGCAAAGCGCGGGAGGCGCCATTTTGTTCAATCGGGGAAGAAGGCAAAGCGCGGGAGGCGCCATATTAGATCTCCAAGATGCCGAAGACTGGCAATATCACTGCCTTCGATAATGCAATAGAAGACTGGACCACGTATGTGGAAAGAGTCGAAGTATATTGCAAGGCAAATGAAGTAGCCGATGAGAAAAAGGCATCGGTACTACTAAACTTAATGGGCGCAAGAACGTACGGCCTATTGCGGAACCTGATCACTCCAGTCAAACCGATGGAGAAGAGTTTTAACGAAATTGTTCATATCCTACAGGAACACCTAAATCCTACACCGCTGCTGATAGCAGAAAGATTTAAATTCCACAAGAGAAATCAGCATAAAGATGAGAGCAATGCTTTTGATAATACATTAGAGGACTGGACCACGTATGTGGAAAGAGTCGAGGTATATTTCGAGGCAAATGAAATAGCGGAGGGGAAAAAGGCATCAATATTGCTAAATGTAATGGGCGCTAGAACGTACGGCCTATTGCGGGATCTGATTACTCCAGCCAAACCGAAGGCGAAGAGTTTTAATGAAATTGTTGCTGTTCTACAGGAGCACTTAAACCCTGCACCGCTGTTGATAGCAGAAAGATTTAAATTCCACAGGAGAACTCAGCACAAAGATGAGAGCAATGCTGAGTATCTTACGGAACTACGCAAGCTATCAAAGCACTGCCAGTTCTGAGCAGGACTGGCAGATACCCTACGGGACAAATTTGTCTGTGGACTCCTGAGTGAAGGAACACAGAAGAAGTTACTCGCAGAAACAGAGCTGACGCTAGATAAGGCTTTCAGCGTGGCAGTATCGTATGAAGCAGCAGCCAGGGGAGCTGCAGAAATTCAACAAAAACCACAGGAATACGGCACCCACGAAATGACACGGGGATTTGAAAAATGTTATCGCTGCGGCAGAACAACCCATGACCAGAAGGACTGCTGGTCCAAGGACAAAATATGCAGGCAATGCGGAAAGATGGGACACATTGCACGAGTTTGCAGGTTTGGGAAGAAGACTGACAACAAAAAGACTACTGAGGAAAAGTACAGGAAAGTACAAAAGATGATGGACAGTAGTTCCGAAGACCAGAAGAGCGATAGTGAATCCGGGAACAAGAGACTAAGCTGTCTCAAACTACACAACGTAATCACAAAAGAAGATCACCGAACCATTTGGGTCACCCTCACGATAGCAGGGTCCCAAGTCAAAATGGAATTGGATACAGGATCAGCTCTGACCGTCATGAATCGACGAGACTACAAGCGGCTATTCTCACACATACCCTTGAAAGACACATCCATTGTCTTGAAGACATATACGGGGCAGAAAGTATACCCCAGAGGGAGAATAAGGGTGCCTGTCGAATACAACGGCAAGGAAATACAGAAATTGTATCTGTACATACTGCAAGATGGTGGACCACCGTTATTGGGACGTGAATGGATCAGAAAGATAAGTTTAGACTGGCACTCCATTCAGGCACTGACTGTGGCTGGTAAAAAGGATGACGACGTCACACCTGGACGATTGTCAAAAATCTTGGCTAACGCTAAAGAGGTATTTCAACAAGAACTGGGAACTCTTAAAGGCATAACTGCCTCGATAAAAATAGAAGAGAATGCAATTCCCAAGTTTTTCAAAGCAAGACCGGTACCGTATGCAATTCGCCCAGCCGTCGAGGCAGAGCTGGAGAATCTGGAGAATGCAGGCATGTTAACGAAGGTAGACTGGAGCGAGTGGGCGACACCCATCGTTCCTGTCAGGAAGAAAATGTTAAACAATAAGTCTGAGGAGCCAAGGAAGGTTCCCATCTGTGGGGACTTCAAGGTGACTGTGAACCCAGTCCTTCACACAGTACAGTATCCTCTTCCGAGGATAGAAGATATTTTCGCCTCACTATCTGGAGGGAAACGTTTTACAAAAATTGACCTAGCGCAAGCATATTTGCAGATGGAGGTTGAAGAATCCTCTAGGAAATATCTCACGATAAACACTCACAAAGGTCTTTACCAATATAATCGACTGGTATTCGGAGTTGCATCAGCTCCGGCTATATGGCAAAGAGTGATGGAACAAGTCCTGCAAGGGATTCCGGGGACTCAGTGTTACTTGGACGACATCCTAGTGACAGGTGAAAATGACAGTGAACACCTTGCCAACCTAGAGCAGGTGCTCACTAGACTAAGAGAACATGGGCTACGAGCCAATCGCCCCAAGTGCGAGTTTTTAAAGAAACAAATATCGTATTGTGGCCACGTGATTGATGAAGAGGGGTTACATAAGTCCCCTGACAAAATTGAAGCGGTAGTTAAGGCTCCAGCGCCTGAAAATGTGTCGCAACTGAGGTCATTCCTCGGATTGGTGAATTACTACCATAAGTTTTTGCCGAATTTGTCCACAATTCTGCACCCACTGAACGCCCTGCTACAAACTGGAGTAGCATGGAAATGGAGCGATGAATGTAAGCGGGCCTTTCAGAAGTGTAAAGGCCTGATCACTTCAAGAGAAGTACTGGCTCACTACAACCCATCACTACCGATAAGACTGGCGTGTGATGCGTCTCCCTACGGCGTTGGAGCGGTACTGTCACGTAAATCCCTTGATGGTTCAGAGAGGCCGATAGCTTTTTGCGTCACGCTCGTTAACTGCAGCCGAGCGTAACTACGCCCAGATTGACAGAGAGGCCCTCAGCCTGGTGTGGGGGGGGTGAAGAAGTTCAATCACTATCTGCACGGTCAGAAATTTACTCTACTAACTGATCATCAACCTCTTGTCTCCATTTTCAACCCTAAGAAGGGCGTCCCGATAATGACAGCACAACGGCTACAGAGGTGGTCCCTTTTCCTAGGGGCACACCAATATGACATCGAGTACAAAGGAACTAAACAGCATGGGAATGCTGATGGATTGTCGCGCCTACCGTTGCCGATGGTGGAAGAAGCACCTGCAGTGGATCCAGTGGAGATATTCCACTCGACCATAGTCGAATGTCTACCTGTGACGAATGCAAACATAGAAAAGGAAACACGAAATGACCCGACACTCTCCAGGGTCTATGATTTAACGGTGAAGGGATGGCCAGCACATGGGGAACCACTGTTGCCAGCATTCTCGCCGAGAAGAGAACAGCTGTCAGTGTGCCGAGGAACCTTGATGTGTGGATCCAGAGTAGTAATTCCACCCAAATTGAAGGATAGAGTGCCCAATGAGCTTCATGAGGGTCATCTGGGAGGGGTAAAAATGAAGAACTTAGCCAGAGCGTTTGTGTGGTGGCCGGGAATCGATAGAGAAATCGAAGAGATGACCAAGAGCTGTACAGGATGCCAGAAGGTCCAAAACACCCCACCACAAGCCCCTCTACATCCATGGGAGTGGCCCACATCTCCATGGCAAAAGGTACACATTGATTTTGCTGGTCCATTTATGGACTCGATGTTTTTAATTGCGGTGGATGCACATTCAAAGTGGCCAGAGGTAATAAAAATGTCCTCAACCACCACAGAAAAAACTATCACAGTCTTACAAACCATATTCGCCAGAAATGGGCTGCCTGAACAGATTTTCTCCGACAATGGACCACAGTCTGTGTCTGAAGAGTTCCGGAGGTTCTTAAAGAACAATGGTGTTAAGCATTACACATCCGCCCCATATCATCCAGCCACCAATGGATTGGCTGAGAGGTTCGTTCAAACATTCAAGAAGGCTATCAAGGCAATGTGTAATGAAGACATACCCCTACAACACAAGGTGGATAACTTCTTGTTTGCCTACTGGAATGCGACACATGCGGTTACCAACCAAACTCCAGCCATGATGTTCTTCAATCGAAGACTAAGATGCCGCTTGGATTTGGTTAAGCCAAACATCAGAAGAGATGTGGAGAACAGGCAGTTTCAGAATATGAATGAAAGGCCAACCAGGAGTTTTAAGATAGGTCAACCAGTTTTGGCCCGGGACTACCGCACAGAGAAATGGCAGCCAGGAACGATCTGCACACGGCAAGGACCTCTAATGTATACCGTGGACGTTGGAGAGAGCATTGTAAGACGCCATGCTGACCAGATTCTAGAGTCACTGGAAAACGTCAAATCTACACCACGATCCTATACAGCTGGTGACGAAACCGAAGTACCAATTGCATCTACCTCAGAATCGGTGATATTGGAAGCAGACGAACCAAACAACGACGTTGATCCCGAATCAACTTTGCCAGAAGAACCTGATACCCCAAAGAGGCATTATCCAGACAGAATCAGGAAGCCTCCTCAAAGACTGAATTTATAATTGATTAACTTCAGCTAATGTATATAGCAACTGTAATTGTAAATATGTTATTTAATTATTAATCGAATGTTATGTACTGTTTAGCTAAAAGGGGAGGAATTGTAGTGTATGTACCTTGAAGAAGGAACTATATTCTACAGCCCCTGTATACTGCAGTACCAGTAGTGGCCACCCCTGTATATAAGCCTGTGCTGTAACTTTGTATAGTAGTTCCAGTTTTGTCTCCATTCAGTAAACACCTGTTATAACCAACTTCTGCAGTCCGTGTCTCAATTACACACGGACATTACAGGATGAATGACAATTTATAAGAGAAAACAATTAAAAGGTTGCTGTGTGGGGATTCCAGCTGAAAGGTCTTAAAGGGAATGTGAACCTGGTGGATTATTGATATTGAACCTATGGTATCTGGAAGAAGTGGGCAAAATGGACAAACGAGAAACTTAAATAATACATTGGTTACAGTGCATTGCTCTACTCTATAAATATTCACATTCATTTACCAGCTGTTTGTGCTTTAATATATGGCAACCGAAAAACAGTAATAATAAAACCGGACGGACCACCCGGCATCGACCTAGGAACCGGCTTCGGACCTGACAACAGCACACGAAGCCCAGTCGACCCTGCAAAGTCCTCCTCACCATCATCTGGGGACGTGTGCCAAAATTAGGAGGGCTGTCCCACAGACTAGTCAAGCAACAGCCAGACATAGTCATACTCACAGAATTATACCTTCCAGCCAATGTCCCAGACTCCTCCATCACCATCCCTGGGTATGTCCTGTCCCACCAGCAGGACAGACCCACCAGAGGTGGCAGCACAGTGCTATACAGTCGGGAGGGAGTGGCCCTGAGAGTCCTCAACATTGACTCCGGACCCCATGAAGTCTCGTGGCTTCAGGTTAAGCATGGGCAAGGAAACTTCCTGCTGATTACCACCTACCTCCCTCCTTCAGCTGATGAATCAGTACTCCTCCATGTTGAACACCACTTGGAAGAAGCACTGAGGGTAGCAAGGGCACAGAATGTACTCTGGGTGGGGGACTTCAGTGTCCATCACCAAGACAGGCTCAGTAACATCACTACTGACCGAGTCCTGAAGGACATAACTGCTCAGTCTGGGCCTGCGGCAGGTGGTAAGAGAACCAACACGAGGAGAAAAACCTACTTGGCCTCATCCTCACCAATCTACCTGTCGCAATGCATCTGTCCATGACAGTATTGGTAAAAGTGACCCGCACAGTCCTTGTGGAGAGAAAGTCCTGTCTTCACACTGAGGACACCCTTCATCGTGTTGTGTGGCACTACCACCGTGCTAAATGGGATAGATTCAGAACAGATCTAGCAGCTCAAAACTGGGCATCCATGAGGCACTGTGGGCCATCAGCAGCAGCAGAATTATATTCCACCACAATCTGTAACCTCATGGCCTGGCAAATCCCTCACTCTACCATTACCATCGAGCCAGGTGACCAGGTAGGCGAGGAATGTAGAAGAGCATGCCAGGAGCAGCACCAGGCATACCTAAAAATGAGGTGCTAACATGGGGAAGCTGCAGCACAGGACGACATGCACGCTAAACAGCGGAAGCAGCATGTTGTAGACAGAGCTAAGCAAGCCCACAATCAGCAGATCAGGTCAAAGCTCTGCAGTCGTGAATGGTGGTGGACAATTAAATAACTAACGGGAGTAGGAGGTTCCATGAATATCCCCATCCTCAATGATGGCAGAGCCCAGCAGGTGAGTGCAAAACACAAGGCTGAAGCGTTTGCAACTGTGGTGTATGTAACCGTTCCACCTTTAAGAGAACTATTTTAAGAGATGCACTACTTTATCTTGGCTGCTGTATACTGTAATACCGGTGGTGACCACACCGGTATATAAGTGCTGTGTAATTATTTATTGGGCAGTTCAGCCTGACCTTCGACTAGTAAAGACCTGTTGAATTTATTCTTGTGGTCTGTGTGCAGTGATTCTTATTAACAATAACTAGAACACACAGACTTAACAGTGGCGACGAGGACGATCTTACCCTGCGGCAGAGATATATCCAAGGCAGTTTAACGGGCGTCGAGAAGAGGCATCCGCCCTCATCATCCTGCTGAGAAAAGACTCGGGTCTGAAGAGCAAGGAAGAGTCCTGACACGAAGCCTTCCATCAGCAACAGGCAGTGATCATCCCTTCTACCACGGTGGTGGGTAAGCCGATCAGCGACGAGCAGCAAGTCGGCCACATAGGCTGTGAAGTAGGGGAGGGAAAAACGGAGGATATAAGGGCGGAGAACTCGACCACGGCCGGGGAAAAGAGCCGGACAGAAGTCGGGGCCAGAGGCGCTGAGACTGGGGCAGCGTAAGGCACGGGAGCCGCGGTGAATGCAAACGCAGCCGGTGTAAAAGACCGGGCTGCAAGCGGGCTGGGAGACGCAACAGCGTCGAGAGAGAGCTCGACCGCGACCGGGGAAAAAGGCCAGGCAGCTACCGAGGCCGCGAGGCGTGGGAGAAAATAAAAATAATTAAAAAAAAATTTTAAAACGCGGAGAACTCAGCCGCAGCCGGGGGAAAGGACCGGACTGCAAGAGGGGCTGGGAGGCACGATTTGAGAACCGCTGGGGAGGGTGAACGCAGCAATACGGCAATCGCCATTACAGCCAGCGGGGGAGAAAGGCAAACGCGGGAAGCCGCCATTTTCGTAGGCGGGGGAAGAAGACAAGCGCGGGAAACTGCCATTTTGAAAAATAAAAAAAAGTGAAACAAAAAGAAATTTTTCTTTCAAGAAGATTGCGAGGATGCCTAAGCGTGGTAACATCAACGATTTCGATCCCGATGTTGAAGATTGGGCCACGTATGTAGAACGCATAGAGATTTATTGTAAGGCAAATAAAATATCAGATGAAGATAAAGCACTAACCTTACTAAACTCAATGGGTGCGAAGACATACAGGCTATTGAAGCATCTTCTATCACCAGCTAAACCGGCGGATCAGGCTTTCGCTAATATTGTTGCTGTCCTGAGAAATCATTTGAACCCCACACCGCTGATGTTAGCGGAACGATTTAAATTTTATGCGAGAACGCAACTGAAAGAGGAAAGCAACGCGGAGTATTTAATTGAACTGCGTAAGCTAGCGAAATACTGTCAGTTTGGGGAAAGACTGACAGAGGCACTGAGAGACAAATTCGTGTGTGGATTGTCGAAAGAAGGAACACAAAAGTGGCTGCTTGAAGAGAATGATCTTACACTTGATAAGGCTGTCACTATTGCAGCATCGCACGAAGCCGCAGCGAGAGGCACTGCGGAAATGCAGCTGAAGGCAGCGGTACTCAGCGTAGATCAAATGGCTTTGGGTACAGCGAAATGTTATCGTTGTGGAAAGACAACACACGATCAGAACCAATGCTGGTTTAAAAATCAGGAATGTAGAAAATGTGGCAAGCTTGGTCACATAGCTAAAGTATGCCGGTCAGGAAAGAAGACCAGCAACAAAAAGTCACCGCAGGAAAAGTGCAGAAAGGTACATAAGGTGGCTGAGAAGAGTTCGGATGAACAGAATTCGGATTCAGACTCCAACAGCAAGGAACTGGGTAGTCTGAGAATTCACAATGTGAGTAAGGAAGCTGACCTACAAACTATCTGGGTCACACTTCAGATAGCAGGAGTCCAAGTGAAGATGGAATTGGACACCGGATCGGCGTTGACGGTCATGAATAAGCAAGATTACAAAAGGTTATTCACACATATTCCCCTACGGGATACGGAGATAGTATTGCAGACATACACGGGGCAAAGAGTATACCCCATCGGAAAGATAAAAGTCAAGGTGGTACGCAAGGGCAAAGAACACCAAGGAATGGACTTATATGTACTACCTGAGGGAGGTCCACCACTTCTGGGACGGGAGTGGATCAGGAAAATAAATATGGACTGGCACTCCCTAAAAGCAATAACGGTAGATTCCGGAAAAAAAGATGTCAAATCTGAACGATTGTCCAGAATATTGGATGAGGCTAAAGAGGTGTTCCAACAGGGACTGGGAACACGGAGAGGAATTACGGCAAAAATCAAGATTGCAGAACATGCAAACCCAAAATTTTTCAAAGCCAGACCGGTACCTTATGCGATACGACCTGCTGTGGAAGCTGAGCTGGAAGGGCTAGAACGTTCAGGAGTACTGTCTAAGGTGGACTGGAGTGAGTGGGCCACGCCCATTGTTCCCGTCATGAAGCGTTCATCGAGTAACAAGCCAGGGGAACCGGGGAAGGTCCGCATCTGTGGAGACTTCAAGATCACGGTTAATCCGGTGCTTCACACGGTGCAATATCCGCTTCCGCGGATCGAGGATATCTTTGCTTCATTGTCTGGCGGGAAACACTTCACCAAGATAGACCTGGCGCAAGCGTACTTACAGATGGAAGTTGAGGAAGAGTCGCGCCAGTATCTCACAATCAACACGCACAGAGGCTTGTATCGATATAATAGACTGGTTTTTGGAGTGGCTTCGGCTCCAGCAATTTGGCAGAGGGCCATGGAGCAGGTATTACAGGGAATTCCAAGCACTCAATGTTACTTGGACGATATCCTGATTACAGGAGATGACGATGAGGAACACCTTGCAAATTTGAAACTGGTGCTCACCAGATTGAAGGAATATGGGCTTCGAGTTAATCGCCAGAAATGTGAGTTCTTTCAGAAACGGATCTCGTACTGTGGTCATGTCATTGACCAGGAGGGGCTGCACAAGTCACCTGACAAGATCGAAGCTGTTGTGAAGGCTCCCGCTCCGGAAAATGTATCCCAGTTGAGGTCGTTCCTAGGGTTGATTAACTATTACCATAAGTTTCTGCCAAATCTATCCATGGTGCTGTACCCGCTGAACGCTCTTTTGCAGAAAGAAGTACCATGGAAGTGGAGCGAGGACTGTAAGGCGGCCTTTCGCAAAAGCAAGGCATTGATCACCTCAGAGGAAGTGTTGGCTCACTTCAACCCAACGCTACCTATTCGTTTAGCTTGTGATGCTTCTCCTTATGGTATTGGAGCAGTACTCTCACACAAGTTGCCAAATGGCTTGGAAAGGCCAGTCGCACTTGCATCCAGATCATTGACCTCCGCTGAGCGCAACTATGCTCAGATAGATAGGGAGGCTCTCAGCCTTGTGTGGGGAGTAAAGAAGTTTAATAATTACCTGCAGGGCCAGAAGTTTACACTGCTGACAGACCACCAGCCGTTGGTATCCATTTTTAACCCTAAGAAGGGCGTTTCGGTGATGACAGCACAGAGGCTCCAGAGATGGTCCCTTTTCCTAGGGGCACATCAATATCAGATAGAATTCAAAGGTACAAAGCAGCATGGTAATGCTGATGGGCTGTCGTGCCTGCCACTACCTACTGAGGAGGAGGCACCGACAGTTGAGGAGGAGGCACCGACGGTTGACCCGGTGGAGTTATTTCACTCGACCATCATCGAATGTTTACCTGTCACCAATGCAAATATTGAAAGGGAGACTAGGAATGACCCGACACTGTCCTGGGTCTACGAATTGACAGTAAAGGGATGGCCAGCCCATGGTGATCCACTGTTACCGGCATTCTCAGCAAGACGAGAACAGCTGTCCATCTGTCAGGGAACATTGATGTATGGAACAAGGGTGATTATCCCTCCTAAGTTAAGAGAGAGAGTTCTAAAAGAACTACATGAAGGTCATCTGGGGGGAGTCAAGATGAAAAGCCTTGCTAGGGCTTATGTGTGGTGGCCGGGTATCGACCAACAGATAGAGGATCTGACGAAAAGCTGCTCAGGGTGCCAAAAAGTCCAAAATGCACCTCCAATTGCACCGCTGCATCCATGGGAATGGCCTTCAACCCCATGGCAACGTGTACATATTGACTTTGCTGGTCCATTCATGGATTCCATGTTTTTAATTGCGGTGGACGCACATTCTAAATGGCCAGAAGTGATTAAAATGACTACCACTACCTCGGAGAAGACGATCGCGGTGCTAAGAACGATATTTGCAAGAAATGGATTGCCAGAGCAAATATGTTCAGACAACGGACCACAGTTCGTGTCAGAGGAATTCCAGAAATTCCTGAAGAAGAATGGGGTGAAACATTATACCTCTGCCCCATATCATCCAGCTACGAATGGGCTGGCCGAGAGGTTTGTACAGACGTTCAAAAAGGCAATAAAGGCCATGAGCGAAGATCAGATTCCACTGCAACACAAGGTGGACAATTTCCTACTGGCATATCGAAACGCCACCCATGCAACAACAAACCAAAGTCCTGCCATGATGTTCTATAACAGGAGGTTGCGGTCCAGGTTGGACTTGTTAAAACCAAATGTGCGGAGGGAAGTCGAAAACAAACAGTTCCAGCATATCAATAACAAGCCCACTCGGAGTTTTGAAATAGGACAACCGGTGTTAGCCAGGGACTATAAAAACGAGAAATGGCAATCTGGAACAATTCGGGCCAGACAAGGACCCCTGATGTACACGGTAGATGTTGGTGAAAATGTAATGCGACGTCATGCTGACCAACTGGTGGGATCGAGAACAAGGGTCGAGCCCATGGTTACGACAGAGACAACCGTGGAGGAAGTTAGTGAACCTGAAGCATCTACCTCAGAAGTGAATATACCTGATGATGATGTCCTATCCATAGGGGATCAACTAGATGAGTCACCCCAGCAACGAGAACCAGAGACCCCTGAAAGGCGTTATCCGTCTCGGATCAGGCCTCCTCAGAGACTGAATCTGTGAACTGTTTTTACATGAAGTTGTGTATATATGTTATTAATGTTATGTTAAATGGGGAATATATACTGTTAAGCTAAAAAGGGAGGATTGTGGTGTATGTAACCGTTCCACCTTTAAGAGAACTATTTTAAGAGATGCACTACTTTATCTTGGCTGCTGTATACTGTAATACCGGTGGTGACCACACCGGTATATAAGTGCTGTGTAATGATTTATTGGGCAGTTCAGCCTGACCTTCGACTAGTAAAGACCTGTTGAATTTATTCTTGTGGTCTGTGTGCAGTGATTCTTATTAACAATAACTAGAACACACAGACTTAACAGCAACCATCTTCAGTCAAAAGTGCCGAGTGGATGATCCATATCGGCCTCCTCCTGAGGTCCCCACCATCACAGAAGCCAGTCTTCAGCCAATTCGATTCACTCCACGTGACATCATGAAACGGCTGAGCACACTGGATACCACATAGGCTAGGGGCCCCAACAACATCCCAGTTATCATGCTGAAGACTTGTGCTCCAGAACTAGCCGCATCTCTAGCCAAGCTGTTCCAGTACAGCTACAACACTGGCATCTACCCGACAATGTGGAAAACTGCGCAGGCATGTTCTGTCCACGAAAAGCAGGACAAATCCAATTCAGTCAATTACCGTCCCATCAGTCTACTTTCAATCATCAGCAAAGTGATGGAAGGTGTCGTCGACAGTGCTATCAAGGGGCACCTACTCATCAATAACCTGCTCACCGATGCTCAGTTTGGGTTCCACCAGGACCGCCAGACCTCATTACAGCCTTGTTCCAACATGGACAAAAGAGCTGAATTCCAGAGGTGAGGTGAGAGTGACTGCCCTTGAAATCAAGGCAGCATTTGGCTAAGTGTGGCATCAAGGAGCCCTCGTAAAATTGAAGTCAATGGGAATCAGGGGGAAAACTCTCCACTGGCTGGAATCATACCTAGCACAAAGGAAGATGGTTGTGGTGGTTGGAGGTCAATCATCACAGCCCCAGGACATCACTGCAGGAGTTCCTCAGGGCAGTGTCCTAGGCCAAACCATCTTCAGCTGCTTCATCAATGACCTTCCCTCCAACATAAGGTCAGAAATGGGGATGTTTGCTGATGATTGCACAATGTTCAGTTCCATTCACAACTCCTCAGATAACAAAGCAGTCCATGCACGCATACAAGAAGACCTGGACGACATTCAGGCTTGGGCTGAAAAGTCACAAGTAACATTCGCGCTACACAAGTGCCAGGCAATGTCTATCTCCAACAAGCAAGAGTCTAACCACCTCCCCTTGACATTCAACAGCATTACCATCGCCAAATCCCCCACCATCAACATCCTGGGGGTCACCATTGACCAGAAACTTAACTGGACCAGCCACATAAATACTGTGGCAACAAGAGCAGGTCAGAGGCTGGGTATTCTGCGACGAGTGTCTCACCTCCTGACTCCCCAAAGCCTTTCCACCATTTACAAGGCTCAAGTCAGGAGTGTGATGGAATACTCTCTACTTGCCTGGATGAGTGCAGCTCCAACAGCACTCAAGAAGCTCAACACCATCCAGGACAAAGCAGCCCACTTGATTGGCACCCCATCCACCACCTTAAACATTCACTCCCTCCACCACCGGCGTACCGTGGCTGCAATGTGTACCATCCACAAGATGCACTGCAGCAACTCGCTAAGGCTTCTTCAACAGCACCTCCCAAACCCACGACCACTACCATCTAGAAGGACAAGGGCAGAAGGTGCATGGGAACACCACCACCTGCATGTTTCCCTCCAAGTTACACACCCTCCTGACTTGGAAATATATCACCGTTCCTTCATCGTCGCTGGGTCAAAATGATGGAACACCCTCCCTAACAGCACTGTGGGAGTACCTTCACCACACGGACTGCAGTGGATTAAGGTGGCAGCAGCTCACCACCACCTTCTCAAGGGCAATTAGCGATGGGCAATAAAAGCTGGCCTTGCCAGCGACACTCACATTCCAGGAATTAATAAATGAAATAGCCAGAATATCAAGATAGATAAAAGGTATCTAAATATTCCAATGAAGCATCGGCTTTTGTATAGGTGCTGAATCCTGATCATTTGATTACAGTGTCCAGTCTGTAAGGCCTTATTCTGTGAAGAGGCTACTCATTAGAAAGACTAATAAGATTATGATCATTTTTCTTCTGGAAGACCAACAGCATCCTTTTTCTGTCAACAACGGTTCATTGTCAGACTCATATCTAGATTGTTATAATTAATGTAATGAAGTGGCAATAATTGCAAATCTTGCTGCTTATCTAGTAGGATAAATTTGCATCTTGAAAATACTAATTCAGCAATGCAGCACATTAATTAACTCTGAATTCAAATAGAAAGTTGGACCCACTCATTTGGGTGGAGGGAGGAAGGAGTGAGTGAGTGAATTGCATTTATATGATACTTTTTCATATCCATTAAAAAAGTCTCAAATGTTTCCCATAAAATGAATTACTTTCAAATGCATTGACTATTATGTAGGCAAGCACAGGAGCTAATTTGTGCTCAGGTAGATCCCACAAATCAAAATACAAAGTATTACAATGTATTAACAGTACAGAAACAGGCCATTCAGCCGAACAGGTCCATGCTGGTGTTTATGCGCTACACGAGTCTCCTCCCACCCTTATACATCGAACCCCATCAACATATCCTTCGATTCCTTTCTCCCTTATCTAGCTTTACCTTGAATGTAGCTATACTATTCGCCTCAACTACTCCCTGTGGTAGTGAGTGCCACATTCTAACTACTCTCTGGGTAAAGAAGTTTCTCCTGAATTCCCCCTTGGATTTATTGGTGACTATCTTATATTCATGGCCCCTAGTTCTGGTCTCACCCGCAAGTGGAAACCTCTTCTCTATGTCTACCCTATCAAACTCTTTCATAATCTTGAAGACCTCTATCAGGTCACCCCTCAGTCTTCGCTTTTCTGGAGAAAAGAGCCCCAGCCTGTTCATTCTTTCCTGATAGGTATAACCTCTCAGTTCTGGTATCATTCCAGTAAATCTTTTTTGCACCTTCCCCAGTGCCTCTATATCCTTTTTATGATATGGAGACCAGAACTGTTCATAGTACTTCACGTGTAGTCTAACAAGTTTAACATAACTTCTCGATTCCATCCCTCTAGAAGTGAACCCGAGTGCTTTGTTTGCTTTTTTTAATGGCCTTACAAACCTGCATAGCTACTTTTAGTGAACTGTGTATCTGTACCCCCAGATCCCTCTGTTCCTCAAACCCATTTAGACACTTATTTTCCAGGGAGTATGTGGCCTCCTTACACTTCCTATCAAAATGTATTACCTCGCACCTATCTATATTGAAGTTAATTTGCCAATTACATGCACATTCTGCAAGTTTATTAATGTCTTCCTGTATTTTGTTACAGTCCTCCTCTATATTAACTATATCCCGATTTGGTGTCAAACAAGAGGAACAACAACAACAACTTGCATTTATATAGTGCCTTTAACGTAGTAAAATATCACAGGAGCATTATCAAACAAAACTCGACACCAAGCCACATAAGGAAGCACACATGATCAAAAGCTTGGTCAAAGAGGTAGATTTCAGGGAGCATCTTAAAGGAGGAAAAAAGGTAGAGAGACGGAGAGGTTTAGGGAGGGAATTCCAGAGCTTAGGCCTCGGCAGCTGGAGGCACGGCCGCCAATGGTGGAGCGATTAAAATCAGGGATGCGCAACAGGCCAGAATTGGAGGAGCGGAGAGATCTGATTTGAGGCTTGTAGGGCTGGAGGAGGTTACAGAGATAGAGAAGGGCAAGGCCATGGGGGGATTTGAAAACAAGGATGAGAATTTTTAAATCGAGGCATTGCTTAACTGGGAGCCAATGTAGGTCAGTGAGCACAGGGGTGATGGGTGAACGGAACTTGGTGCATGTCAGGATACGGGTGGTAGAGTTTTGGATGAGCTTAAGTCTATGGAGGGTGGAAGATGGGTTTCAGCAGCAAATGAGCTGAGGCAGGATGAATGACCAGTTAATTTTTTGTTGTTGTTACCGATTGAGGGAAGAATTTAGGCCCGGACATTGGCAGATCTCCATGATCTTCTTCATAAAGTGTAATGGGATCTATCTTCAATGCTCAACTGAAACACAGGAACAGATAGATGGAGACTCAGTTTAATGCTTCATCTGAAGAATGTCACCAACAATGCAGCACTCCATTAATACTGCACTGTGGAGTGTCAGCCTAATTGATGTGCTCATGTCCTGGTGTAGAGCTTGAATCTACAACCTTCGAGCAAGAGTGTTATCAACTGAGGTAAGCTGACACACACACACACAAAGCAGTTGCATAAACCGCTGGCTTTAATTACAGGGAATAGCAGCCCTTTGTAGATTACAGCAGTCACTACTGATTTCATGGAAAAATGAACTGAATTTCAGAATTCCCATGTAATAAAGACATGATCTGATCTGATCATAAACTAGTGGCCTAGTACACCATTTTTCCCAGTGAGAAATGAGTAGGTGTGAACCAGGTAACCACAATACAGCAGTCTCTCTACATCAGCCTTTTTGAGTCCTTTAAACAATACAGGAAATGTAGAACTACAGATGATTGGGGTTATGAGGTCAGAATAAGTGAGGCACAGAAAATCAGCAAAGCTATTTTATAACAGTTACACTATGTACAGTCTACTCTTATTAATTCAGCAGTCATTTAGATTGAATTATTGAATAAAGCTGTCTGTGCCATTTAATGCAATTGCTAACTTTGGATTACTAGATAATACAACTTTATTAACAAAAAAACAATTAAAATAACTTAAAATTATCCATATTTGCTGAATTTACACCTTGAATCAAGCCACAGAGTGCTAAAATTCACAAAAAGTATTCCCATTGAATTTTACTCAAGTTAGCTTCAGTTGTGCACCATTTGTAATACTGTAGCAAGCTGTACAGCAACAGTTAATATATGCGATGAAACACCATGGGGGAAAAATTCAGTTGTTTGCGCCTCCCGTTAGCGCCTTAAGAGGGCGCTAATGGGGCGCAAAGCAACTAGCGCCCGGGCGCGGCGATGTTTGCGTCGCTCGCGAAATTAACTAGACATTTTGCGGCGGCGCTAAACACTACCACCACGATCTCCTGCGCCGGCAGATTGTGACGTCAGTCAAGTGCGCAGTGCCCCGGACCGGATATTGAGTGGCGCCCCCTGCCTTACCGCCTGCCGCTAGCAACGACAGGTTGAGGGGAGCGTTATGCTGTCAGAAAGGGACTAGGGGAGCGCTATTTAAAGGCGACCGCTTCCTGCCTTTTTTTGTCTGTGACATTTTTGCACCACGCATTCTGAGAGAGAGAGAGAGAGACTTCTGGAGAGATTCAATGCTGTGTGAAGGAGTTTTGGGTACTGAGCAGCACTTTGCAGGTTTATTTTGATTTGCTCTTCCTTGCTTCGCCAGCGCTCTGAGGTAGCGCCTCGCTCCCCGGCCTTTGCACCTTAAGACAGGTGTGAAGCGCCTGATTTAGTGCTCCAATCACCTCCAGGGGCGATAAAAGCCAAGCTTGCTGTCGGAGGCGATAATTAGCGCCAGGCTAAACTTTGCGCATGGCCGATAATGGCGCCCCAAATGGGGCGATACCGAATTTTTCCCCCCATATCATAAGAAATTTGTGAGTGTATAGAAATATGCCATTATCAGTTCAATTTGAGTTCTGTTGAACAAAGTCGACATCTATCGTTACCTCATGCAGTCCTGCTTAATTTTCATCTGATCTTAATGTGGTAGAACTAACACAAATGGTTTGTTTTTTAAATAAATACATCATTTGAGTAGTTGGTCTTTGAAGTTGAGCATATGTTACATTCCACAAGTACTTTAGATTTTCTGGTAAAATTCCATCCTTAAAATAATTAATTTACATGTTAATTCTGAGCTTCATAATTTTAACTAACAACTTGTAACTTCAGGCTAACTGATAAAAAATGACAGCAGTTAATTTTTGAACAAAATATATGTTAATTGGGTCTACCAATTGTTCGCTGGCTAATACAACATGGAATCAGATTGCCAACACAAAATTACTGTATATTGTCAAGCTTAACAAAGACCAAATTCACTTGGGTTGTTATTTAGTCAGTCATTAACATTTCTGTATTTTTAAACAAGTCACAAAAAGTACGCTATCTCTGTCTGAAGTGAGATTAAGATTTTGAGTTTACAAATTCCCATTACTAAGCTAATTTAAAACATTAGGTATTGCCTCCACATAGTGGTTCCTGAAGATGATCTGAGGATTCAGATATAAATAAACTAGAGAAAGAACTCAAGCTATTTGGCTTGTGCAGTACAAATTTGTTCATGGGATATGGGCGTCGCTGGCAAGGCCCGCATTTATTGCCCATCCCTAATTGCCCTTGAAATGGTAGTGGTGAGCCGCCTTCTGGAATCGCTGCAGTCCGTGTGGTGATGGTACTCCCACAGTGCTGTTAGGTAGGGAGTTCCAGGATTTTGACCCAGCGATGATGAAGGATCGGCGATATACCTCCAAGTCAGGATGGTGTGTGACTTGGAGGGGAACTTGGAGGTGGTGGTGTTCCCATGCGCCCGCTGCCCTTGTCCTTCTAGGTGGAAGAGGTCGCGAGTTTGGGAGGTGCTGCCGAAGAAGCCTTGGTGAGTTGCTGTAGTGCTTCTTCTTCTTAGGCAGTCCCTTGGAACCGAGGATGACATGCTTCCACATTAAAAATGAGTTCGCAGGTGATTGTGGAGTCCAATGCAGGACCTACAGTCTCTGTCACAGGTGGGGCAGACCGGTGGGTGGGGTGCTTGGGTTGACGTGCGCTCCTTGCGCTGCCTGCACTTGGCTTCCGCTTGCTCCCGGTGAAGAGAGTCGAGGTGTTCGGCGCCTTCCCGGATGCTTCTCCTCCACTTTGTGCAGTCTTGGGCCAGGGATTTCCAGGTGTCGGTGGGGATGTTACACTTTTTCAAGGAGGCTTTGAGGGTGTCCTTGAAGCGTTTCCTCTGCCCACCTGGGGCTCTCTTGCCGTGCCGGAGCTCCGAGTAGAGCGCTTGTTTTGGGAGTCTCGTATTGGGCATGCGGACAATGTGACCCGTCCATCGGAGCTGATCGAGCGTGGTCAAAGCTTCGATGCTGGGGATGTTGGCCTGAGCTGCAGTGCATCTTGTAGATGGTACACACTGCAGCCACGGTACGCCGGTGGTGGAGGGAGTGAATGTTTAAGGCGGTGGATGGGGTGCCATTCAAGTGGGCTGCTTTGTCTTGGATGACTTCAAGCTTCTTTAGTGCTGTTGGAGCTGCACTCACCCAGGCAAGTGGAGAATATTCCATCACACTCCTGACTTGTGCCTTGTAGATGGTGGAAAGGCTTTAGGGAGTCAGGAGGTGAGACACTTGTCACAGAATACCCAGCCTCTGACCTGCTCTTGTTGCCACAGTATTTATGTGGCTGGTCCAGCTATGTTTCTGTCAATGGTGACCCCCAGGATATTGATGGTGGGGGGATCCGGCAATGGTGATGTCCTTGAATGTCAAGGGGCGGTGGTTAGATGCTCGCTTGTTGGAGATAGTCATTGCCTGGCACTTAAGTGGCAGGTAACATTCGCGCCACACATCAACCCAAGCCTGAATGCCGTCCAGGTCTTGCTGCATGCGGGCATGGACTGCTTCATTATCTGAGGTGTCATCAGCGAACATCCCCACTTCTGACCTTATGATGGAGGGAAGGTCATTGATGAAGCAGATGAAGATGGTCGGGCCTAGGACACTGCCCTGAGGAACAACAGCAACTTGTATTTATATAGCACCTTTAACGTAGTAAAACGTCCCAAGGCGCTGCACAGGAGTTTTATAAGACAAACAATGTGACACCGAGCCACTTAAGGATAAATTAGGGCAGGTGACCAAAAGCTTGGTCAGAGAGGTAGGTTTTAGGGAGCGCCTTAAAAGGAGGAAAGCGAGGTAGTGATGCGGAGAGGTTTAGGCAGGGAATTCCAGAACTTAGGGCTGAGGCAACAGAAGGCACGGCCACCAATGATTGAGCGATTATAATCAGGGATGCTCAAGGAGGCAGAATTAAGAGGAGTGCAGATATCTCGGGGGGGGGGGGGGGGTGGGGCTGAAGGAGATTACAGAAATAGGGAGGGGGCGAGGCCATGGAGGGATTTGAAAACAAGGATGAGAATTTTGAAATCGAGGCGCTGCTTAACTGGGAGCCAATGTAGGTCAGCGAGCACAAGGGTGATGGGCGAATGGGACTTGGTGCGAGTTAGGACACGGGCAGCCGACTTTTGGATGACCTCAAGTTTACATAGGGTAGAATGTGGGAGGCCAGTCAGGAGTGCGTTGGAATAGTCAAGTCTAGAGGTAACAAAGGCATGGATGAGGGTTTCAGCAGCGGATGAGCTGAGGCAAGGGCGGAGACGGGCGATGTTACGGAGATGGAAATAGGCGGTCTTAGTTATGCTGCGGATATGTGGTCGGAAGCTCAGTTCAGGGTCAAATATGACATCAAGGTTGCAAACAGTGTGGTTCAGCCTCAGACAGATGTTCGGGAGAGGGATGGAATTAGTGGCTAGGGAATGGAGTTTGTGGTGGGGACCGAAAACAATGGCTTTGGTCTTTCCAATATTTAATTGGAGAGAATGTTTGCTCATCCAGAACTGTATGTCGGACAAGCAGTCTGACAATTTAGACACCGTGGCGGGGTCGAGAGAAGAGGTAGTGAGGTAGAACTAGGTGTCATCAGCATACATATGGAAACTGACGCTGTGTTTTTGGATGATGTCGCCAAGGGGCAACATGTAGATGAGAAATAGGAGGGGGCCAAGGATAGATCCTTGGGGGACACCAGAGGTAACGATGCGGGAGTGGGAAGAGAAGCCATTGCAGGTGATTTTCTGGCTACGATTATATAGATAAGAATGGACGATGGTGGAGAGACGTTGGAGAAGGATGGATTGGTCAACCATTTGAAAGGCTGCAGACAAGTCAAGAAGGACAAGGAGGGATAGTTTACCTTTGTCACAGACACAAAGGATGTCATTTGTGACTTATAGGAGAGCAGTTTCGGTACTGTGACAAGGGCGGAAACCTGATTGGAGGGAAAGATGGGCACGGATTTGGGAGGCGACAACACGTTCAAGGACTTTGGAGAGGAAAGGGAGCTTGGAGATGGGGTGGTAGTTTGCAAGGGCGGAGGGATCAAGGGTTGTTTTTTTTGGAGGAGAGGGGTGATGATGGCAGATTTGAGGGAGAGGGGGACAGTACCCGAGGAGAGAGAACAGTTAACGATGTCAGCTAACATGGGAGCCAGAAAAGGAAAGTTGGGTGGTCAGCAGTTTGGTGGGAATAGGTTCAAGGGAGCAGGGGTTGGGCCTTACGGACAAGATGAGCGCAGAGAGGTCATGAGGGGGGAGAGAAACTGGAGAAAAATGTGAATTCAGCGCTAGGGCAGGGGGGAACTTTAGAGGAAGTTTGGTCCAGTGGTCTAGGGGGAGGAAGGGAAGTGGCAGAGGCAGCTGAACGGATGGTCTCAATCTTAGAGACAAAGAAGTCCATGAGCTCCTCACACTTGTTATCGGAGGTGAGAGTGGAGGAGACAGGGGAGAGGGGTTTAAGAAGACGGTTTGCAGTAGAGAATAGAAGCCGGTCTTGGCATTCCAGAATGATTCAGGAATAGTGAGCAATTTTGGCAGATGAGAGCAGGATAATGCTTTATGTGGTCCAACCAGATCTAGCGGTGAATGGCTAAACCAACTGTCCGCCATATCCGTTCAAGTCTGCGTCCCTTGGACTTAAGGGAGCAAAGAAAAAGGCCGTACCAGGGGGAATGGCCAGGGTGAGAGAGTATAACTGTTTTAGTAGGGACTAGGGCATCAAAGGAGGTGGTGAGGGTGTGGTTGAGCAGATTGGTGGCTGCAGAAATGTCACGGTGAATGGAGGGCCAAAGGCTGGACAGTTGGGATTTCATAAGTGCAGTTGTAAGAGAGTCAGGAGAGCTTTTTTTCCAGGGGCGGACACAGAAGAAAGTAGGGTTGGGGGGTGGAAGGGGGATGTGGGTGGAGAGCGATACAAGAAAATGGTCAGAGATGGCCTTATCTGTGATTGACACGATGGGAGTAGTGATGCCACAAGAGATGGCAAGGTCGAGGGGGTGGCCATGAATGTGGGTTGGGGCGTTCACATGGAGGGAGAGATTAAGGGAAGATAGGAGGCTAGTGAACTCAGAGGAGAGAGAGCATGATGAATTGAGATGGAGGTTGAAATCACTGAGGATGAGAAGTCGTTCAGTGCAGAGGCTGAAGGAGGAGAGCAGTGAAGATATCTCAGTAATAACATTTTTATGGTACTTCGGTGGGCGGTAGAGAACAAGAATTTTAAATGAGAGATGAGAGTGGTGGAATAAGGTGAGATGCTCAAAGGAGGAGAAGCTGCCGGAGGAATAGGGGTACAGACCAATGTGTGATTTGGTGATGAGAGTCACACCGCCACCCGCAGCAATGTCCTGGGGCTGTGATGATTGATCTCCAACCACCACAACCATCTTCCTTTGTGCTAGGTATGACTCCAGCCAGTGGAGCGTTTTTCCCCCCTGACTGTCTGTGTGGAGTTTGGACATTCTCCCCGTGTTTGCGTGGGTTTCCTCCGGGTGCTCCGGTTTCCTCCCACAGTCCAAAGATGTGCGGGTTAGGTTGATTGGCCATGATAAAAATTGACCCTTAGGTTAGGGGGGATTAAATACGTGGGGTTACGGGGATAGGGCTTGGGTGGGATGGCTGTCGGTGTAGGGACCGGGTGCTAGGGTTTGGATGATCAGCCATGATCTCGTTGAATGGCGGAGCAGGCTTGAAGGGCCGAATGGCCTACTCATGCTCCTATCTTCTATGTTTCTATTCCAATTGACTTCATAGAGTCATAGGGCTGGATTTTCATTGAGGCAGGTAGGAGGCGGGACTACAACTTTCGGGGTTGTAGTCCCGCCTCCATTGAATTGTAGCCAACCCACGCGATTTTGACTTGAATGACCTTGTTCAGCCCGCCCAGCGGGCTCAGCAGGCCATTTAAGGGCCACCCGGCAACAGGTGATGTCATAGATTGATATTTCATCTGTCAAGACCTTTTGACAGATGAAGTATCAGCGTTTCACAGCTGTTTGAAGCTGTCAAACACTGACAATCTGTACTCCAAGTTAATTCCTTCCTCTCAAGATGATTTAGAGATCGCTCCGGAACAGAAAGCTGAATGCTGCAATTTTTGACAGATCGCAGCCATTCTGCTTTCTGTGCCGGTGAGATGAGGGACTCCTGAGACCTGAAGGAAGGAAGGCTGTAAAGGTAAGTAAAACTTATTTAAACACACCAAACACACTTACCTCTGCACTCATGCACCCATCACGCACCTGAACACCGGACATCTCGACCCCTCAAGCCCTTCAGCTCGACGGGCCGCCTCGCTAACTTGGTGTGGTTTGGAGCCGTCGGGAATCCCACACTTCCAAGAATGAAAATAGGGATTAGGCTAAAAACTGCCTGTTAACTGGCAGTTAATTGGCACTAATCCCCTTCCTGCCTCGGGGAGGCGGGTCCCAGTGCGGGTCGGGTACTCGCCTCCTTTGAAACTGGCATGGAGGTGGGTTGGGGGCGGGATGGATTCGTGCCCCCGGTTTCGGGATTTTAACCCCCCTACACGCCTCCAATCCCGCCTCCACGGCCCAATGAAAATCCTGCCCATAGTATCATAATGGCACAGGAGGCCACCATTTGGCCCAGCAATTCCATGCCGGGTCTCTGTAGAGCAATCCAGTCAGTCCCATCCCCTGCTCTATCCCCGCAGCCCTGCAAGTTTATTTCCCTCAAGTGCCTATCCAGTCTCCCCTTGAAAACATTGAGTGTCTCCGCTTTCATCACTTCTGTCGGCAGCGAGTTCCAGGTTCTCACCACTCGCTGCGTAAAAAAGTTTTTCCTCACATCCCCCCTGTATCTCTTGCCCAAAACCTAAAATCTGTGTGTCCCTAGTCCTTGTACCATCAACTAGTGGGAACAGCCTTTCCCCGTCTAGCCTATCCAAACCCGTCATAATCTTGTACACCTCTATCAAATCACTCCTCAACCTCCTTTGCTCTAAAGAAAACAAATCCAGCTTCTCCAACCTGTCCTTGTAGCTAAGATCCCCCATCCCCGGAACCATTCTGGTAAGTCTCCTCTGCACCCTCTCAAGGGCCTTCACATCCTTCCTAAAGTGTGGTGACCAGAACTGGACGCAATACTCCAGGTGTGGCCTAACCAGCGCTTTATAAAGGTTCAGCATAACTTCTCTACTTTTGTACTTATAACCTCTACTTATGAAGCCCAAGATCCCATATGCTTTGCTAACCACTCTCTCAATATGTCCCGCCATCTTCAGGGACCTATGCACATTAACTCCCAGGTCCCTCTGTCCCTGCACACTCTTTAAAACTGCGCTATTAAGTGTATATTGCCTCTCCCTGTTCCTTCTGCCAAAATGCATCACCTCACACTTCTCTGCATTAAATTCCATCTGCCCATTCTGCTAGCCTTTCTATGTCCTGTTGCAGTCGATTGGTATCATCCTCACTGTTTGCCACCCCCTCAAGTTTGGTGTCATCGGCAAATTTAGAAATTCTACTTTGTATTCCAATATCCAGGTCATTTATATATCAAAAAAAAGTGGCGCCAGCACTGACCCTTGGGGAACACTACTGTCTACCATCCTCCAATCTGAAAAACAGCCATTTACCACAACTCACTGTTTTCTGTCCTTAAGCTAATTCCTTATCCAAGCTGCTACTGGCCCACCTATTCCATGAGCGTCAATTTTGTTAACCATCCTTCTATGTGGTACTTTGTCAAGCGCCTTCCTAAAATCCATGTAGACAACATCCATTGCATTCCCTTCATCAATCTTTCCTGTTACTTCATCAAAAAATACAATTCGATTAGTCAAACACGATCTGCCTTAATTTTTTCCTTGTTTATTGTTTCTAAAACTTTACCCACCACTGATGTTAAACTGACCAGCCTGTAGTTACTAGGATTGTTCTTACAACCTTTCTTGAACAATGGTGTTCTTCAGTTTTACTAGGGCAATTGCTGCCTTGATGTCAACGACAGTCACTCTCACCTCACCTCTGGAATTCAGCTATTTTGTCCATGTTTGGACCAAAGCTGTAATGAGGTCTGGAGCCGAGGGGTCCTGGAGGATCCCAAACTGGGCAATGAGCAGGTTATTGGTAAGTGCAGCTTGATAGCACTGTCAATGACACCTTACATCACTTTGCTGATGATTGAGAGTAGACTGATGGGGCGGTAATTGGCCGGATTGGATTTGTCCTGCTTTTTGTGGACTGGACATACCTGGGCAGTTTTCCAAATTGTCGGATAGATGCCAGTGTTATAGCTGTACTGGAACAGCTTGGCTAGAGGCGCAGCCAGTTCTGGAGCACAAGTCTTCAGCAGGACAGCCGGAATGCTGTCGGGGCCCATAGTCTTTGCTGTATTCAGTGCACTCAGCCGTTTCTTGAGATCACGTGGAGTGAATCAAATTGGCTGAAGACTAGCTTCTGTGATGGTGGGGACCTCAGGAGGAGGCCGATATGGATCATCCACTCGGCACTTCTGGCTGAAGATGGTTGCAATCGCTTCAGTTTTGTCTTTTGCAGTCACGTGCTAGGCTCCACCATCATTCAAGATGGAGATATTCATGGCGCCTCCTCCTCCCATTAGTTGTTTAATTGTCCACCACCATTCACGACTGGATGTGGCAAGACTGCAGAGCTTTGATCTGATCTGTTGATTGTGGGATTGCTTAGCTCTGCCTATAGCATGCAGCTTCCCCAGGTTGGCACCTCATTTTTAGGTATGCCTGATGCTGCTCCTGGCATGCTCTTCTACACTTCTTATTGAAACAGGGTTGGTCCCCTGGGTCCCCTGGCTTGATGGTAATGGTAGAGTGAGGGATATGCCGGGCCATGAGGTTACAGATTGTGGTGGAATACAATTCTGCTGCTGCTAATGGCCCACAGCACCTCATGGATGCCCAGTTGTGAGCCGCTAGATCTGTTCTGAATCTATCCTATTTAGCACAGTGGTAGTGCCACACAACACGATGGAGGATGTCCTCAGTGTGAAGACAGGACTTTGTCTCCACAATGACTGTGCGGTGGTCAGTGCTACCGATGCTGTCATGGACAGATGCATCTGTGGCAGGTAGATTGGTGAGGACGAGGTCAAGTAGATTTTTCCCTCGTGTTGGTTCTCTCACCACCTGTCACAGGCTCAGCCTGGCAGCTACGTCCTTCAGGACTCGGCCAGCTCGGTCAGTGGTGGTGCTACCGAGCCACTCTTGGTGATGGACATTGAAGTCCCCCACCCAGAGTACATTCTGTGCCCTTGCTACTCTTCGTGCTTCTTCCAAGTGGTGTTCAACATGGAGGCGTACTGATTCATCAGCTGAAGGAGGGAGGTAGGTGGTAATCAGCAGGAGGTTTCCTCGCCCATGCTTGACCTGAAGCCAGGAGACTTCATGGGGTCTGGAGTCAATGTTGAGGACCCCCAGGGCCACTCCTTCCCGACTGTATACCACTGTGCCGCCACCCCTGGTTGGTCTGTCTTGCCGGTGGGACAGGACATACCCAGGGATGGTGATGGAGGAGTTTGGGACATTGGCTGAAAGGTATGATTCTGTGAGTATGACTATGTTAGGCTGTTGTTTGACTAGTCTGTGGGACAGCTCTCCCAATTTTGGCACAAGTCCCCAGATGTTGGTGTGGAGGACTTTGCAGTGTCAACTGGGTTAGGTGTGCCGTTGTCATGTCTGTAGCCAGTGCCGAGGTCGATGCTGGGTGGTCCAGCTGGTTTTATTCTTATTGTTTTTTGTAGCGGTTTTTTACAACTGAGTGTAATTATAAAATTGCTATTAAGCAAAAATTACCATGCTGTAGAAATCAATAGAAAATCTGTACCAAAATCAAGGGACAACTACAGAGATACAAGTAAATGTAAATGTTGGAACATGAGACACTCAACATTTCCGTAATTTATCACCTAACCAACTAATATTTCCCCTCACATTGTAAAATGAGCAACAGTGTGCTCAGGCGAGATGACTGCACAGATGACAAAGATATCATTAATTAAATCGAATAAGTGCTGTGGTGAAGCAAGTGCAGTAACATAGAAGCATAGAAGATAGGAGCAGGAGTAGGCCATTTGGCCCCTCGAGCCTGCTCCGCCATTTAATGAGATCATGGCTGATCATCCAAATTCAGTACCCTGTCCCTGCTTTCTCCCCATATCCCTTGATCCCCTTAGCCTTAAGAAATATATCTAACTTAGTAGAAAAAATAATGCCTGAATGTTGTACAAAATTTACAGACTAATTACCTGTAGGTTACAGGAAATATAGTTTGGCTATATTATAATGTTACATATAGGAACCCACTAGTGTAATTTCTTTATGGGTGAGGTTGATTAAAAATAAAAGATGGTTTGTAAGCCGCGTTTCAATTACAGCATGGACCACAACACATCTGACTATAAATATATGTGTTGGTGGGTGGAGAGTCATAACTATTGCCAAGGAACAAGAAAACAGATTGGATCAATGGCAAATCCCTTAAGCTTTACCATCTAGACTGTACGTTGCAAAATATACCGGCATTCCAAGAGTGAACAAATTAATATCTAATTAGTAAAACACTGACACAGAATACATTAATAGTTGGAAGCGAACACTTAAGATAGAGTAATCAACTATTACAGTATTTTGGTGCTAAAACCAAACGAGAAGATTTATAGTGTGTCCGTTTGCATTTTGTCTGTCTATGTGGTAAGCTTTTTTACCTGTGTCTTGCTAAAGGATTTTTTTGGCCATTTTTCTATAGAAAGGGTTTGGAAGAGAGTTACTTTTTTAAGCAAAATGTATTAACTTTTTTTTTAAAAAGGCACTGAGATTATTGTGGTTAATATGCTAGTAAGCAATGTGTTAGCTTGTCTAGGCATCAAAAAAACTTCATGCCTAATGTGTTCATAAGTCCTTTGATTCTTGCCTGTGAACAGATGAGTGAAAGAGAGACAGATAGACAAGAGACTGACTGACTTTTTGGGAGACGGGGTGGCTGTGAGGGCAATCAGGATTTCAAAGAAAGCTATGAAAGCTTTAGGCAAGCTCAAAGTCAGAAAGGCTGGAGGAACAGTTAGAAAACCTTTTGTTTAAGTAAGGGATCCCACTGATAGAACCATAGAAATATAGAAGCTAGTAGCAGGAGTAGGCCATTCGGCCCCTTGAGCCCGCTCTACCATTTAATGAGATCATGGCTGATGTGAGGAAGTGAGACATATTCTTTATTTGATATTACACAAAGATTAGTTGTACTGACTGAACGAAGTAAAGTTGAGCATAAAAGTTATTCTATATGTTTAATTGCTGTGAAATAACATGCCTTAATGGCTTGTATTAAGCCTTGCCTCACCAAGTGTTAATTCGATCTGCCATTGGAGAGATTGAAGTAGTATACATGTTACAGACTTGAATATCCAGCCCAGATCATAAGGGGATGCTACTATTACATCTCTGGATTACACTGTACAAATAGATATAGGGTAATTTGAGTCAACTCCCATTCAAGTAAGATGCTCAGACCATTCATGGTAGTGAATAATGTCACTGAACCAGAGAAGGGATCAAAAGCAGACCCAAATTTATAACTACCTGCTTATATTTTGTGCGTCATCTTGTGGATCTCTATGGTACTGAATTGTTTTGAGCTGCATTGATGTACTTGGTTGCAAGAAATATCTCTTAAGAAATTTGGGGATCTTTATAAACTCTGCAAGAAGTCCATTTCTACATCTGGAATTAGCCAAATGTCTGTTGTCACTCTTCCATTCTCAGTTTCATATGCAGTCCTATAATCTCAGTTTTGGCTTTCCAAGTATTCTTTTCATATCTTCTGAGGATATCAGTATTCTGCCAAATATCATCTTCAGCAAATCCTGTCCATCATACCACGCTCTTTTATTGCATGCAATGCATTCGTTCCATTTATTTCAGCTGATAATGTCCTCCTTACACACATTTCAAAAATGCCTAGTTTACATTTATGTCCACTTCAACAACAACTTGCATTTATATAGCACTGTTAATGTAATAAAACTTTCCAAGGCACTCCACAGGAGCAACATCAAACAAAAGTTGACACCGAGTGATGTAAGAAAAAGGAGTCTCACACATTAAGTAGCTTTAAAGTAAGCTTTAAACAACTTATAATCACACTATATACAAGAGAGGTCTTCACCATGCCTCTGGTAGAAGCTCCTTACAATACTGAGCAGTTCACTATTTACACCAGTCCAACAGGAAGTGACGTATGTACAAAGTTCACAGGAAGTGATGCACATAACTTCCCGGAAGTTATTATTATTATCACACCGAGCAAAAATAAAAAAGAGCTATTAGGGCAGGTGACCAAAAGTTTGGTCAAAGAGGTAGGTTTTAAGGAGTGACTTAAAGGATAAGAGATAGGTAGAGGTTTAGGGAAGGAATTCCAGAGCTTAGGGCCTAGGCAGCTGAAGGCACAGCTGCCAATGGTGGAGTGATGAAAATCAGGGATGCGCAAGAGGCCAGAATTGGAATAGTGCAGAGATCTCTGAGGGTTGTAGGGCTGGAGCAGGTTACAGAGATAGGGTTTCGACCCGAAACATTGACTCTGTTTCTCTCTCCACGGATGTTGCCTGGCCTGCTGAGTTTTTCCAGCGTTTTCTGTTGTTATTACAGAGATAGGGAGTGGAAAGGCCATGGAGGAATTTGTAAACAAGAAGAAGAATTTTTTTAATCGAGGCATTACTAGACCGGGAACCAATTTAGGTCAGCAAGCACAGGGGTAATGGGTGAACAGGACTTGGTGCGAGTTAGGATACCGACAAACCAGAGTACTTCCTCCAAGTACTCACACAGCCTATGACTATATTACTAATACCAAACCACACACCATCTCTTTTTCCCCCACTCCTCCACCCCCCCATTCTTAATACTGCTACATGCATTACATATCTACATTCAACCCAGGACATTTTCCCTACCATTTTCCTTCCTCTGTATGCTGCATTTTACAAATAAAATCATCTGCACAGTTAAATGAGAATAAAAATATCAAAGGCCACAGATTTAATTCCCATTAAAATTGAGAATCATGGAATTCAAATCTGACAATACCCCTATCAGTTACAATACTCCATAATAAAAATGAAATTTAATTTATTCAATCATTTCAAATCAGTGGCCCTAATATACTGTATTGTGCATTACAAGGAATAAAAAGACTATTCTCCAACTCATTACGAATACCATAAGCGATCTAGCAGTATTTATGAAATATCAACATTTTATGTGTAACCCCTTCACGGTTCTTTAGATATATGTGAGATGTGGTCTCTGTTGTAGACAGTATTCTATAGTCCAGTAAGGAGATCACTACTACAATGGCTTAATTCTAACTATCTTACTTTATAGTTTTAACATCAGACAGTATAAGATGATTACAGGTCAATGAACTAAATTAGACCTTTGCATACATTAGAATGACTCTAGACATAATAAACATACATTCTCCATTTACATGGATTCAAAGGACTGTCCCTGTGTCCAAATTCGAGTGCACTCTTTCGTTGGCGCGCTTAAGTTGGAGCTCATGGTATGTATAATGTCTGCAAGACTTACGACTCCGAACCCCTTCGTTGAATTCTCTTCACGATCACTGAATCCCACTTTGAGTTCTGGATGCAGAGCACACAGCAGCAGCTGGAGTTGGTGACTCTCTCTCTCTCTCTGCAGCTTTTCCAAGTAGCTCCCCATCAGCACGAGGCAAGCAGCTCTCCCCAGACCTCTGCCTTGCAGATCTGGGTTCAGACGACGATCCCCCGGTACTGGTGACTTGCAGCCAGCCAGTTCAGGATGCAGTGCTACTAATATGAAGGGCGGCGGCCGAGTTTGGAAGCCCGGGACGGGATGCGGCAGCCATTTGCCTCCTGAGCCCTCTTTTCAGAGCTCCTGCCCTCTCCTCTTCCAGTCGCTCTCCTTTTCCCGCTCGAAAACCCCGACTCCACCCCTTCCTCCTGGGGTTTCTGCCTGGAGACTGCCAGCCTCACTGTCTGCAACAGTTGATACTGGTGCAGAATTATGGAAAGTCTGCTCTTAGTCACATTGTGTCCTTAAAAGTTCTTGCCGTACCTTCACATGGCAACTTTAACTTAGACACTATTATTATTGTTATAAATCCCTGGGTTAAAGATTGATAACCATACTTAGCATACATAACATTTCCAGTGGGTATTACATATGTTTGCACACACTTCCTGTCAACTTTCTAGGTTATAAATTCCTATATCCCCAATTATAATGGTAAATGCCTATGTGAACTTGGCATGCTAATTGTACAAAAACAAAATACTGCAGATGCTGGAAATCTGAAATAAAAACAGAAAATGCTGGAAATACTCAGCAGGTCAGGCAGCATCTGTGGAGAGAGAAACAGAGTTAACGTTTCAGGTTGATGACCCTTCGTCAGAACTGGAAAAAGTTAGAGCTGCAACAGATTTTTGTTACAGCTGTTACAGATTGCGTTTTACAAATAAAATCATCTACATAGCTAAATGAACAATTAACTGCAATCTGTTACAGCTCTAACTTTTTCCAGTGCTGACGAAGGGTCATCGACCTGAAACACTAACTCTGTTTCTCGCTCTACAGGTGCTGCCTGACCTGCTGAGTATTTCCAGCTTTTTCTGTTTTTATTTCAGTATTATGTTATATGTACACCCTCCCCTCCCCCTGCCCCCACCTTATCATGAAAATATAAAAGTAAGGCCAGAATGTATTCTTTTCAAACAGGGACTGAATTATGTCTGCCTGCTCCAAATATTCCCTGATCTTTAACTTTTCTTCGCTCGAAGACTACGTTTCATCTTGACTCCCCATGTCCAAGAACACAGGCAATTGATTAGTACATTTCCTGTCCATCACACAGGTAAAGAAACAAACAATGGCTCTAGATGAAGTGTGAAATGCGCTGGCAGAGTGAAAGACAGCTGCCATGTGGCCTTTTCCTTTTTTTCTCTCTCCCACATGGCAGCTGTCTTTCACTCTGCCAGCGCATTTCACACTTCATCTGCCATTGCTTGTTTCTTTACTGGTCCTATTACCATCTAGTCTCACCTTGAATATCTCTTAATGTCTCTTCTTTCAACGCCTCCCCCATTTCTCAGCCCCCAAACTGCCTTTTAATCTGTTTCATTTCCTGCCCTTTTTTTCCTCAGTTCTGAAGAAGGGTTTCGACTTGAAATGTTGACTCTGTTAGCCTCACCATACCTCAACCTCGCCCCCAGTCTCAGCACCAAGCTGCATGCTGCTGCTCCAAAGGCCTGCCGTGCCCACAACCAACATGGAACTCACCTTCAGACTTTGTACCAGTTTTTTTTTAAATTTAGTCATTCACAGGATGTGGCCGTCACTGGCAAGGCCAGCATTTATTTCCCATTCCTAATTGCCCTCGAGAAGGTGATGGTGAGCCACCTTGTTGAACCGCTGCAGTCCTTGCACCATCGCCTGGCCTACTGCACCCGCATGTGACCCGATCTTAAACACTCCCAACCCAGTTCTGTTCTGATGGCTACTGCCAGTGAGACAAGCATCCGTGCATTACTTTTCACTGGGATCCAAGGATTCCTTCTGCAGTGAGGGTCTAAGGCATTGAAGCACCATAAACTGACATATTGCTGAATCCTCCCAGTGCCATGGCCAACATCCCCTCTCTGATGGGTGGGCAGGTACACACAGACACACAGCATGAGTCATATTTGCAAATAGCCTTTTGTGCAGAATACAAACCATTAAGTTTACAATATCGTGTGTTACAGCATAATATGGATTAGCAGAAAAAGAAGCTTACTTATTATGTGGACCATAAGCATAACATATTAATTGAAGCAGGAAACACAGCGGAAAGGATAGCCATTAAAAGATCAAGAAGATCTTTTCATTTAAAACTAAATGCTCATAGAATAAAGGGAAATGCCAGTTAATATGCAAAAAGCTCTTCAACTACAAAGAGGTACACATTATTGATTGAAGACTCGTTCCACTTTCCATGTAATAGCAAACAGACTAGTATGGGTCTTTTCTATCTCAATCTGCTTCAAATAACTTCAAATATCTAAGGTGCAGCCAGGCATCTCCTAGTTCTCTGTCGATTTAAGTACACTATGTCAAAACAGATGAAATAGAAAACAAGATGTAAAAAATATTACAAAAAGACAATGGTGAACATTATTTTATATTGAACGTGAGACATGATGTTGCTTCCTTCAACAGTCCTGCAATAGGAGCCATCAGTCAAAATCCTTGACCATCATGAGTCATTTGCAGGGTCAAAAGGATAGGTATAGCAAATTCTCAGGAAATTTCCTTTATTTCTATTGACTGCTCAATCTCAAACTTTACAAGTGAAGGTAAGGTACTAGCTTATTTTGTATCATATAAATCTTGAGAACCACTTTATATTGACTTGACCTACACTACAATTTACTAAGTGCCAAAATCATAACCGTCTGTGTGGAGTTTGCACATTCTCCCCGTGTTTGCGTGGGTTTCCTCCGGGTGCTCCGGTTTCCTCCCACAGTCCAAAGATGTGCGGGTTAGGTTGATTGGCTATGATAAATTGACCCTTAGTGTTAGGGGGATTGGATACGTGGGGTTACGGGGATAGGGTGGGATATGTGTTGGTGTAGGGGTTACGGGGATCGGGTGGGATATGTGTCGGTGCAGGCTCGATGGGCCGAAATGGCCTCTATCTGCACTGTGGGGTTTCTGTGATCTGTGAAATCCTCCTTTCCTGCAGGGACAAAGAGGATACTTAGGTGGCACGACAATGTGTGGAGGAATGAAGACCCAAACAGAAAAAGAACCTGCATTTATATAGCCTCAGCACCTCTCAGTTCTCCATAGCCAATTATTTATTTTTGAAATATAGTCATTGGGCTAGATTTTCAGTTGCTTGCGCCAGCAGTTAGCGCCTTAAGAGAAGTGATTTCCGGGCGCTATGCGTGTAGCGCCCGGGCGCAGCGCAGTTTGCGCCCCGCCCCAAATTAAGTTGCCCGTTAGCGCCGGCGCAAAGTTTAGCGCCCGCCCGGATGCGCGCGCAGAAAATGACGTCACATCCTCGTGCAACGCCCTTTGGCCGCCCCGATTGCAAACTTCAGTCGGACCGCCCCATTGTGCGGCGGGCGGCCGGAGCGTTTGGAAAAAGGAACGCAACACAACCAGCGCGGGCCCCGGGGGGCGCTAATTAAAGGGAACGTCCTCTCCAGTATAAAGGCCATCCATTATTTCAGAAAACAGTCTTGTGCAACGCATTTCTGGAGACACAACAAGGAGGATAGCTAACTGGTTTCAAGCAGCAAGAGCCAGGTATTTTTGGACTCAGGCAACAGCGCTGCAAGTGGCCATTTGGAAATTAGAGTGTTTGCCAGGATTTGATGGGGGTTGCATGGGGTGCCAACGCGGAGCTGCAGCTCCATGTCCGTAGGGCTCGCAGACGTATTGTGAGAGGGGCAGCCCTGGCTAGAGGCAGAGGGGGCTACAGGCGTCGGCCACGTAGGCCTTACCCAGTCAGGCTATACCGCCAGCAGCGCTCCTACCTAAACATGAGTGCCGCGCGATGTGTTAAAAGGCTCCGATTCCGGAAGGGGGTGATTGCAGAGATCTGCCACCTGCTTCGCCGAGATCTGCGGCCAAAGCTCAGGTGCAGGACGTCTCTGTCGGTGGAAGTGAAGGTGACAGTGGCATTGAACTTCTATGCCACCGGCTCCTTCCAATACGCTGCTGGGGACATAGCAAACATCTCCCAGTACGGCGCGCATCGCTGCATCCGCCAGGTGACCGAAGCACTGTTCAGAAGGAGAAGCCAATTCATCTCCTTCCCCATGGCCCTGGAGAGCCAGCATCAGCGCGCATTGGGATTTTCCAGACTCGGGGAATTCCCCTTGGTGCAGGGCGCCATTGACTGTACGCATGTGGCTTTGCGGGCCCCTCTGGAGCATGGCGAGCAGTATCGCAACAGGAAGGGCTACCATTCTCTGAATGTGCAGCTGGTCTGTGACCACAAGCAGCGCATCATGGCAGTCAATGCCAGCTTCCCAGGCAGCAGCCACGATGCCTTTATCCTGCGGCAGAGTACTGTGCATGACATGTTCCAGGCACAGCCTCCCCCAAGAGGATGGCTACTCGGGGACAAAGGCTATCCTTTGTGCACCTGGCTCATGACCCCGCTCCGCGCGCCCAGGACCGCTGCTGAAGAGGCCTACAACGAGAGCCATCAAACCACCCGCAACATCATCGAGCTAACTATTGGGGTCCTCAAGCAGCGGTTCCGCTACCTTGATCGCTCCGGAGGAGCTCTCCAGTATTCGCCGGACCGGGTCTCCCAATTTGTGGTGGTTTGCTGCATGCTACACAACCTGGCTATCCGCAGGACTCAGGCACTGCCACCTGACGTTGGACCAGCACCTCAGGCGGAGGAGCAGGAGGAGCATGAGGAGGAGGAGGAGGAGGAGGAGGAGGAGCAGGAGTACGTTCCCAGGAGGGAGCGACCAGGGCCAAGGGCCGCACGACGCCACCTTATTACACGGTACTTCTAAGCCCCCTGTCAGGGAATGGCCAGGGGCCATGAGGGAAGATGAATGCAGCCGCTCCGCAAGCCCTCAGCCGGCGAAGCCAACAAACACTAAGAAGAACAACCATGGAGACTGCATGAATAAAGATAATTTTTTATTAAACAAAAATGAAAAGCCCTTCCCACATGAATCCCCAAAAACAATAAACGGGCCCCACAAAAAGCCCAACAAACGACTCACTCCCACAAACTGGGGAGGAGCCACTCCACCTTTATTGAAACCGGGCCTCAACGTCGGCCTAACGCAAAAAAAAAGCCCTCCAAAAGCACAACCATGGGCAAAATAAAGATGGCCACCGCCATATTAAAGGAAAGCTGGCCACACCCTCTACTGAGTGGCCCGCGAGGGCGAGACCTTGGCCAGCATTTTGCCTCCCCTGCCCTGCCTGCTGCTCCTTCGCAAGCTCTGCCCAGTGGCTGCTGCGAGGCTGGGGGAAGGCGCCTGAGGCTCAGATGCCCTTCCGCCAGATGCCACTGGGGGGCGGCCTACACGGCGTTTGGGCCTCGAGGGGCCGTCTCCTGAGTGGCGCGCCTGAGCCTGGCCACCATCAGCTGCAGCCGCTTGCCCTTGACGCCCCAGAGGGGGAATGGCGGCGACGGATGGTGCAATGTGGGCCAGCTGGCGTCTGGGATGCGCTGGCTGGTGCTGTGGCGCGGTGGCACTCGGCCGGGCCCGCACTGCAGGATCCGCAGCAATCAGCCGACGGCCGGCTTGCTGGGATGGTCCAGCGCGGCGCCTGCCCTGGCGATGCCTGCCTGAGACAGCGCGTGTGGCAGCAGTGAGTGGCCCTCTGGTCCTGGTGTGCGCGCGCATCACATCCGCCAGGGTCTTGACGGCATCAGTTAGCATGCGGCCAGTCGCGGCAGTTGCTGCCCCGAACTCGCGCACACTGGTCGCCAGCGACTCGATGGCCTCAGGCATGCGCCCCACCACGCTCATGAGCTCCGTGTGGCGCCGGTCCGAGTCGTCGGCCATCTGATCGAGCTTCCGCACCTCCTCCGAAGTGAAGGTGTCCGGACTGGAGTCGCGACTCTCCCGCTGGGGAGGAGGGGGCCGAACTAGGGGACCCTTGCCGCGTTGGTGACGGCGAGTTTGCCGAGCAGCAGCACTCCCCTCTGATCCTTCCCCCCTTTGGGGGGAAGGCCGCGGGCCACGCGCACGGCTGCTGGGTGGCTGGACGCCACTGGTCCCAGAAGCTGCATTGCCCTGCGACAGTTCCTCCAGGCACTCGTCCAGTGAGGAGGTGTCGAGCATTTCCTCCTCTCCTGCGGGACGTGACTGTTCCCCCGAAGGTCCGGCTTGCTCCTCCTCCTCCTCCTGGTTGGAGGTGCTGTCACTGGCAGCCTCAGGGTCCTGGTCGTCACCAGCTGAAAGCAGGAATGCACAAGAGTAGCTTCAGAGTGAGGAGACGGCGTCAGCGAGGGAGTTAGGACTGGTGGGATTCAGCGCATTGGTGGGACAGTGGCAAAGGAGATAGCTCGGATGGGCCAGTGCGACGCGAGAGGGCCAAAAGGCGAGGTCCTTACCATTGCCGGGCAGTGGAGGGTCGGATACACCGCACGCTGTGGGGACAATCACACGTGCTCCCATGAGCACACACACGCGCTCCTCCAGCCGAGTGAGCTCCTGCAGCTTGGCGCGGCCACCCCTGGCACGGGCCTGGCGATTAAACGCTACTTTAGCCTGCAAGAGAAAGGACGGGCTGTAAGGGCGCAGTGAAGCCCTGATGTAGTGTGCACTGCCTCCCATGGTGGAATAGCTTGGACAGAGTGAAGCCCTGATGTAGTGTGCACTGCCTCCCATGGTGGAATAGCTTGGACAGAGTGAAGCCCTGATGTAGTGTGCACTGCCTCCCATGGTGGAATAGCTTGGACAGAGTGAAGCCCTGATGTAGTGTGCACTGCCTCCCATGGTGGAATAGCTTGGACAGAGTGAAGCCCTGATGTAGTGTGCACTGCCTCCCATGGTGGAATAGCTTGGACAGAGTGAAGCCCTGATGTAGTGTGCACTGCCTCCCATGGTGGAATAGCTTGGCCAAAGTGTAGAGTGCCGAATGGCCATTTGATGCTCATGACTGTCCCAATGCTGCTGGCTGAGGGCTGGCCAAAAGGACTTTCAGGTCCCTTTGCCCATCATGTCAGGTGTACATGCAAGAATGAGGAGGAGACTGGAAAGGCTACTCACCCTCACAATCCTGGTCAGATCGTTGTACTTCTTACGGCATTGTGTGTGGGTCCTGGGGGCCTCGCCGGTGAATGTCACCCTCTGGGCGATCTGCTTCCAGGCTTTGGTGTAGTCGTGGTGGGTTGGATTCCTCCCACTGTCTGGAAACAAGATCTTGCGCCTCACCTCCAGAGCTGTGAGCATGATGTCCAGATCACCCTCTGAGAAGCGCAGGGCACGCTGACGGGCCTTCTCTGGCGTTGCCATGACTCCCTGGGGCTGAGCAGTAGTGTTGAGGCCTCTTTGCAAGGCTGCAGTGTGCAGGGCGTGGCAGCAGACTAATTCGTCCCTTCCCCCTTTAAGAGCTGGTCGGCACCACGGGGTCTGCTGTCAGTGCAAAAATGACCGCACCCGTGCTGCGCCCCGCCTGGGCGCTATCCCTCTGGACCGCCGGCTTAGCGCCTAAAGAGAGTAGTGGAACGCCTCTTTTAGCGCTCCACCAACCTCTTAGGGCGAAGCCACTGAATTCCCGGCAACGGGGCGCTACTTTGGGGCGGGCGCTAACTTCGGGCGGGCGCTAAAGCTAGCGCCCCAAAACTGCCTAAACTGAAAATCTAGCCCATTGTGTTTATATAGGCAAACACGGCATGCAGCAAGGTTCCACAAATGGCAGTGAGATAAAAGACCAGTTTTTGAAGCTGTTGGTTGAGTGGGGGCGGGGCAGGGCGGGGGGGATGTTGGCCATGGGACTGGGAGGACTCCGCAGTATGTCCATTTATGGTGCTTCATTGTCTTATATCCTCACTGCAGAAGGAATCCTTGGAGCCCAGCAAAAAGTAACACACTAGTACGATAGCAAAATACTGCAGATGCTGGAAATCCGAAATAACAACAGAAAATGCTGGAAAAACTCAGCAGGCCAGGCAACATCCGTGGAGAGAAATTAGAGTCGACGTTTCGGGTTGAAACCCTTTTTCAAAACTGGAAACGAAATGAAATAGATCGAAGGCAAGGCTGCGATAGAACAAAAGAAGAGACATTAAGAGGTATTCAAAACCAGATGAGATAGTAATAGGACAGTGGAGACAAAAGACGGCTCAGATTAGGTGTGAAGTGTACTGGCAGGATGAGAGACAGCTGCCATGTGGGAGAGAGAAAAAAAAGGAAAGGGGGGGGGAAGGGAAGACCCAAAACAAAGGGGTGGTAAAAAAAAATGTAAGTAAAAATGTAATAGGGGCCGAGGTTATGATCTGAAATTGTTGAACTCGATATTGAGTCCGGAAGGCTGCAACGTGCCTACCGTTGCAGCCTTCCGGACTCAATATCGAGTTCAACAATTTCAGATCATAACCTCGGCCCCTATTACATTTTTACTTACATTTTTTTTTACCACCCCTTTGTTTAGGGTCTTCCCTTCCCCCCCCCTTTCCTTTTTTTCTCTCTCCCACATGGCAGCTGTCTCTCATCCTGCCAGTACACTTCACACCTAATCTGAGCCGTCTTTTGTCTCCACTGTCCTATTACTATCTCGTCTGGTTTTGAATATCTCTTAATGTCTCTTTACTTCTTTTGTTCTATCGCAGCCTTGCCTTCGATCTATTTCATTTCCTTTCCAGTTTTGAAAAAGGGTTTCAACCCGAAACGTCGACTCTAATTTCTCTCCACGGATGTTGCCTGGCCTGCTGAGTTTTTCCAGCATTTTCTGTTGTTATTAAAAAGTAATACACGGTTGCTTGGCCCACTGGCAGTAGCCATAATTGTGGTTCCTGGCTCCAGATTGCTTCTGCCTTCTCCTATTTGAAGAATACTCGGAGGTCAAATACAGGATAAAGTCCACTTTTTTGGGGGGGTGGGAGGCAGGAAGGGAAGTACAAAATACCTGGAATAGAACCATGTTCATTCCAGCTCAAGATGAACCCTTCCATTTGCTCCCAATTTGTCAAACTCAGGACAATGTCGCCTGTCGTGAGAGAATCCCGTAAATGATTCCTCCGCTAAACCTCAGGGATGTACACAAAATAAATAGGTTAACCCTGTCTGAAATAAAAACAGAAAATACTGGAAACACTTAGCAGGTCAGGCAGCATCTGTGGAGAGAGAAACAGATGACCTTTCATCAGAACCTTGCTGAGATGTCTTCAAGACCTGTGTATCTGTAGTGATGCTCCCCTATTCTGCCTCAAATTTCTGCAGCTCACCCACCCCCCTCCCTCCACCTACCTGAGAGACCAGGGGAGACCTGGAGCTAAAGCAAATGCCTCTCATTGTGTTCCAGCGCTGAAATGGTCACCAAAATGCTGTTGTTGCAACAGCTCATGTGGCTTATAGCCCGAGCAAGGAGTACTTGTGGAAGGGCTGTTTTCAGCACCATTCTTGAAACTACCCACTAATTCTGGTGCTTAAAAGCTTTCAGCAACTCCTGTAGCTACCTGCCAGAAATACCCTTCAAAGGGTATTTTTTCCAAAGCAGTAGATTCTGTTGCAACTCCCACAGCAATGATACTAGGCAAGACCACACCATTCTGCTCCAGAGTCCAAGGAGTGAACTGCTGCTTGCTGTTGGTAGGTTTTTCGATGGACCAGAGATTAACTGTGAAAAGGATCATGATTTGCTTTAGCAACTTCCTGTCACTGTGCAGCCCTATGGTGGACAAACCCAGCCCAGTGGGTTTCGTGTCATGCCAAGCACACCTGTTTAGACCCTTGCAGGTAGATTCTTTGACGGAGTGCAATACATTTTAACCATGGTTTGGATAGCGATCGGGATAATATTATATGTGGTGGATTTCTAGCATCCTAAAAAACTTGGACAACAACTGCCAAATCTATGAATGGGATACTGTACCCACATTCTGCCAATCCCTAGTGGACCTTATGCACTATTATGGGAATAGGTCTCAATACTTTTTGTACATCAGTCCAGACCTGTGACTAGTCCATAGGGAAGTGAGCACAAGAAACACATTAAAGCCACTGCTTGCAGTCTGTATGAGATGTGGAGAAATGGTTCAATTCCAGGATCAGGGACCTCGAAGTACTGAGTGACTCCACCAGATGGTGAATGCCTCATTCATGTGTAACTTCAATGTAGCAAGAAGTTAATCCCTCTCTCACTCCTCCCTAATCGGAGAAGGCCTGTTCAGAACCACCCACAAGCTGTTAGAAAACTTCCTCAATGGACTCCTTTGAGCTGATGGCTTGGGAGTTCTAATCTGTCCCTCCATAGGATGGATCATGGGCTTTTGAGCCAAATTAAGAATGGATTTAAGAGAGTTGAACACTTTACACAAACACTAGCATTCTTCTGGAGTGTCTACACAAGAAATCTGGTTGTGCCTCATCAAGGAAGCCATCTATACCCAGATTCCACTCAGAAATTGTAAAGAGAGATCTAAAAGGGGGCATCATGAGGTGGGTTGTGTAATCCCAATGATTATCGTTGTTGAAAAGATTTGAGGTTATCATACTCTTACCCAAATTCTTCTCATAAAAAGATATCTTCTAAAGAGGGCGACATTGCTAAATAGCTGATGGGGACCATTCCCATGTAATTTGTCTTGGGTTACCCACCCCAAGGCAGGGTAATGCGAGTATTGCACCAGGGCCTTTAAAATGTTTTTTTTGTATATAGAAACATAGAAGATAGGAGCAGGAGTAGGCCATTCGGTCCCTCGAGCCTGCTCCGCCATTCAATGTGAACATGGCTGATCATCCAAATTCAGTACCAGGTCCCTGCTTTCTCCCCATACCCCTTGATCCCTTTAGCCTTAAGAAATATATCCAACTCCTTCTTGAATATATTTAATGAATTGGCCTCTACTGCCTTCTGTGGTACAGAATTCCACAGGTTCACCACTCTCTGGGTGAAGAAATTCCTCCTCATTTCTGTCCTAAATGGCATACCTTTTATCCTTAGACTGTAACCCTTGGTTCTGGACTCCCCGACGATCGGGAACATCCTTCCTGCATCTAGTCTGTCCAGTCCTGTCAGAATTTTATAAGTTTCAATGAGATCCCCTCTCATTCTTCTAAATTCCAGCGAGTACAAGCCCAATCGACCCAATCTCTCCTCATACGTCATTCCTGCCATCCCAGGTATCAGCCTGGTGAATCTTTGCTAAACTCCTTCCATGGCAAGAACATCCTTCTTCAGATAAGGCGACCAAAACTGCACACAATACTCAAGATGTGGTCTCACCAAGGCCCTGTACAACTGCAGCAAGACATCCTTGTTCCTGTACTCAAAGCCTCTCGCTACATATAGAGTAGTACTGGTTTTAGTCGTCTTCTGAATCCCTTTCCACAAGGCAGAGGAATATTTACATTTTGATTTTCTGTTGTTTTGGACTACCCCTATAAGTGTCATTCAAAATAATGAAGAGCAAGAAAATCTGAGTGCTGCTAATCTTGTAGCTCTCTCCTTGAAAAACAAATCAAAGTTACAAATCAGACTGGAGCTGGTAGGTCATCAGCAATACACATGTGGCTCGATTCATTTAGATTACAACTTTTTCTTCTGTTTTCAGTTTCACCATTTTTCCTCCAAAATAACAATTAAGGCACTCTCCAGAGGTGCAGGTTGAGAAGCTGAGCCAAATGTGACCGCTTACAGCACAAAACATTTTATGCATTGAGCATGTCCAAATGACTAAAAATGGCCTTTTCAACAACATCTTGCATTTATAACGCCCGTGAAGTCCCTTGGGATGTTTTACTACATTAAAGGTGCTTCACAGGAGCGTTATCAAACAAATTTTCACGACTTTGGCAGAAGTTGGTGTTGACATGTCCAGCTGTGGAGGCACGTAGTTTGTTTTTATACAGGCAGTGGGAAGCATGATCTTCACCACATGCCAATTACAAGAGAAGTCCAGGGAGCAGCACCAACTGCTGTACATGGCCTTCTTCGATCTCACAAAGGCCTTCGACACTGTCAACCGTGTGGGATTATGGAGTGTCCGCCTCAAATTCGGCTGCCCTCAAAAGTTTGTCACCATCCTCCGCCTGCTTCACGACGACATGCAAGCCGTGATCCTGACCAACGGTTCCACCACAGACCCAATTCATGTATGGACCGGGGTCAAGCAAGGCTGTGCTCATCGCACCAACGCTCTTCTCGATCTTCCTTGCAGCAATGCTCCATCTCACCCTCAGTAAGATCCACGCTGGAGTGGAGCTAATTTACTGAACAAACGGGAAACTGTTCAACCTCCGTCGCCTCCAGTCCAGATCCAAGGTCGTCCCTTCCTCTGTCGTCAAATTACAGTATGCAGACGACGCTTGCATCTGCGCACACTCGGAGGTCGAACTCCAAACCATCGTTAACACCTTCACCGAAGCGTACAAGAGCATGGGCCTTACACTAAACATCCATAAGACAAAGGTCCTCTATCTACCTTCCCCCGCCACACAGTACTGCCCCCCGATTATCAAAATCCACGACAAGGCCTTGGACAACATGGACCACTTTCCATACCTCGGAAGCCTACTGTCAACAAGGGCAGACGTCAATGACGAAGTCCAACACCGCCTTCAGTGTGCCAGTGCGGCCTTCAGTCGCCTGAGGAAGAGATTGTTTGAAGGCCAGGACCTCAAACAAGGCACCAAGCTCATGGTCTACAGAGCATTAGTAATACCCACCCTCCTGTATGCCTCAGAAACATGGACCATGTACAGCAGGCACCTCAAAGCACTGGAGAGGTACCACCAGTGCTGCCGCAAGATCCTGCAAATCCATTGGCAGGATAGGCGCACCAATGTCAGTGTTCTCGCTCAGGCCAACATCCTCAGCATCGAAGCTTTGGCCACGCTCGATCAGCTCCGATGGACGGGTCACATCGTCCGCATGCTCGATACGAGACTCCCAAAACAAGTGCTCTACTCAGAGCTCCGACACGGCAAGAGAGCCCCAGGTGGGCAGAGGAAACGCTTCAAGGACACCCTCAAAGCCTCCTTGGAAAAAGTGCAACATCCCCACGGACACCTGGGAATCCCTGGTCCAAGACCGTACAAAGTGGAGGAGAAGCATCCGGGAAGGTGCTGAATACGAGTCTCTTCGCCGGGAGCAAACGGAAGCCAAGCGCAAACAGCGGAAGGAGCGCACGTCAACCCAAGCACCCCACCCACCTACCCCTTCAACCACCGTCTGCCCCACCTGTGACAGAGACTGTAGGTCCTGCATTGGACTCATCAGTCACCCGAGAGCTCATTTTTAATGTGGAAGCAAGTCATCTTCGGTTCCGAGGGACTGCCTAAGATGAAGATATTTAATGGGTCATTGCTAAAGGACATGCTGAGCAACCAACTGACCTGCCAGGTAGGGTAAGAAGGGAACTGCTCACACTGAGTGCAAATATTCAATTGTGTTGGTTTGTTTTGTCTGCTTCTATGGCTCTTGTATGGCAGCCTTGAGAGCAAGTGATTGGTTGCCAGATGACCTGAAAAGAGCACTGTGTATGGCTGAACATGTGTCAATTCAATGTTATTTCTCCTGCTTAGTCCTACGTATGTCCCAATGAAGACAGCACTATTTTGTTGATAATGTTCCAAGCACTGCTGGTACCGATCAGTGCCAACACCTCAATCGCTAGGATGCAAGCCCCAAGAAAGAAAGAAAATGTGGACTGGTCAGTTAACAAGTGTGAAATCAAAGCAGCAAGAGACTACTTTCTTGAAGATTTCTTGCACTGTTTGCTATGATTTGATCTAGTTGACTTTGTTCCAGTGTTATACTGCTCATTTTGCATTTTAGGAAGCCAAATCTATGTCACATCAGTGCAAATATATATTTTGTGATGGGCCTGTAATTTGTAAACAGTTCTTTTCAAACTTGTTTATATTGTGTTATTGAAGCAGTAAATTAGAGTTACGGCCTAGGTACATTTGCGTATTAAACACGGTTTGTAACTTGATGTGCTTTCTATTTTTTTTAAATCACCATCAATTGAGTCCTGTATGCAAATAAAGAACATACAGTACTACAAAATAACCACCACACTGAAAATGGCCAACCAGTCACCCTTCATCCAATAAATGCAATTAAATAAGAACATAAGAAATAGGAGCAGGAGTAGGTCATTCTTCAATCACCCCTAACACCCACTCCCCTTCTCATGGCACCTTCCTGTGCAAATGCAGGAGACGCAACACCTGCCTTTTCACTTCTTCCTTTCCCACCGTCCAGGGCACCAAACACTCCATCCAGGAGCGAATTACTTGTACTTCTTTCAATTTAGCATACTGTATTTGCTGCGGTCTCCTCTACACTGGGGAGACTAAACGCAGATTGGGTGATCACTTTGCTGAACACCTCCGTTCAGTCCGCAAGTGTGACCCTGAGCTTCCGGTCACTTGCCATTTTAATTCTCCATCCCACTCTGACCTTGACTTCCTACACTGTTCGAATGAAGCTCAACAGAAGCTCGAGCAACAGCACCTCATCTTTCGATTAGGCACTTTACAGCCTTCCGGACTCAACATCGAGTTCAACAATTTCAGACCACAACCACTAATCTCACTTTTTTGGACAGCAATGATTCTGCTGTTGCCATTTACAGCTCCTCTAGACCCATGTTTCTTTAATTGTCCCATTACTACTCCCTTTTGTTCGCACCATCATCCCTTTTGTAATTTAATCTCTCCTGCCTTCCACCCTATCACAGACCTTCCCTTTTGTTCTTTCCCCCCACCCTTTCCCTGCCCCCGCACTTGTTTAAAATCTGTTACATCTCTCATTTTTTCCAGTTCTGACGAAAGGTCATTGACCTGAAACATTAACACGGTTTCTCTCTCCACAGATGCTGCCTGACCCGCTGAGTATTTCCAGAATTCTCTGTTTATATTTTTATTTCAGATTTCTAGCATCCACCGTATTTTGGTTTTGTTTTATGCATAAATCACCCCTGCTACTCTAATTATTGCTGATGCTGGTCCACTATTTGAGTCAACCTGTCATTTAGAAAGGTTTGTAGTAATGAAAATCAAGAGATACGTCACTAGGTCAAGAGTGAGCCAATAGAAAGCAAGTTAATTTGACATCTCCCAAAATGGTGTAAAAGCATTCACTGGAAATCCCAAATGCCTGTGTTGTTGTCTTCATGCATTTTTCTGTTTATATAAAATGTATTTTTGAGAGGTTCTTATTGAGCACCATGACCTACAAAATTCCCTGCAGTTTTTCCAAACATTTTATAATCACTGTTCACTTTGCCAGTACTCTTTCAATTTCTATTGTAGCATGTCATTTGTACAAAATGAAAATTATCACAATTCATCACTTTTTGGCAAATTACGTATATTCCCCGTGTGTTTTGACTCAGTACCTTGCAATTGTTTATTTAAAATATTTATTTCCACTACAAGAGATTTTATGTATGCACATATGGAATAAATCTCTTATTTAATAGCTTATAATTTGCATAATTTATTCAGCTGCCAAAGCTGGGGCTGCTCAATTTGGTCATCAGCAGTATCACCAAAGTCCTTAAAAAGTACCATTTAATAATTTATCATGCTAATAGAAAATTCTGACTTCAGAAGAACCTGTACTGTAAATATTGCAAAATATAAATGTTAAAAATTGTCACGTCACAGAAGCAATTCAAGTAAAGCATATCCTTGCTACTGGGACTTGGCAGTCAAGCTGCGTACCCACACTATAAAAGGTTAGCAGTCGCAGGGCTAGAAATTTAAAATAATCTTTAAGACAAGCCTTTTAAGTTATGTAACAGAAAGGGGGCTGTACCTGGTGATCGTTAACTTTAGCCTTTTAAAATTAGTTAAGATGGCAAACAAAATCCTGTGAATAAAATGTGAAAGCTCCTCACACTAAGATGTTAGATATATTCATATTATTGTCGCAACTTGTAACCCCTCAACTAAAATAATGAGAATTTTATTTCATGGTATCACATTCAGAAATAGAAGACGCAATAGCGAGCTATAGAATTTATTCTATTTATGAATGAGACCTACACAACTCACGTGACCCTGCAGTACGAGGAGTTTTTCAGTTTCACAAGCCTCTGGGAGGAATCCATATTCAGTAACTGTCATTAAATATTCTCTCTAACTCTTGTGCAGCCAGGCTTCACTAACAATTCCAAGATCAAATATGTGAAATTCAAGCAGCAGTTTTTAACTTATCCTGCATTGCCATGGCAATGTACCTGAGTGCAAAGCTCGAAGGAACATCCCCGGGTTAAAAGGGGCTTCTATTTTCACCATACTTAATGTGAGCTTCCCAGGCTGCTATTACTCAACTTGTGCTAAACTGGGCATTTTCTGTCTAAAAAGGGTCATCGTGTATGAATGCAATTGAATCCCTGTTAAGACTGTATGTTCTTTTTATGTTTTACTATACATGATTTGGCCACATACTGCAACATCTGCAGAAAATGTAGTTCTGTGCTGTAATGCAGTTACAAAAAATTCAGAAAAACAGAAAAGTACTTAATTCAAAATTGTCTTTATGTTAACTCTGTTTCAGAGATTGCAATACAATACCAAAAAGAACAATTACTGAAAGAAGCACTTCTGCTTTACAAATAGGGTGTCCGCAGATTAAAAGATTTGACTCATCTGTTTTATTCTGCGTTTACTCTCCCTGCATCCATGTCATGTTCCATGGTCAAAACGACGAATTAGCTTAGCACGTAGGCACAAAGAAGCGGCCAATAACACTCTTAAACTGACCTATGAGGAGGTGTGGTTTAACGGTGCAAAAGTAGTTTACCCTCTCCTTTATTGTGCCCAGAGACCTGGTTAACAAGAGTAATCCGGATTTGAAGGGCATTCCAAACTAAGAATGCTATTTCATCTGCTGCAGCACACAACAACCAAGTTGTAAAAAAAACTTTTGCCATTTATTTATGTTTTTGAACAGTTTTATCAAATTGTCCTTGCACTTTTAAACATACTGTATCTGAACGCCCAAGTCACCTAGCTCTTTTATTCCTTTTACTTGTTTCCATTTTGATTCCTTATTCTTCCTCCCAAAATGTATCAATTCACAAATTTCCATATTAAATTTCATCCAACATTTATCTGCCCAATCTAACCTATGTCTTCCTACAGGAGATTACATAGAATTTTACAGCACAGAAACAGGCCATTCAGCCCAACACGTCTATGCCGGTGTTTATGCTCTACACGAGCCTCCTCCCACCTTACTTCATCTTATGCTATCAACTTATCCTTCTATTCCTTTCTTCCTCATGTACTTATCTAGTGCCCCTTAAATGCATCTTTGTCTGCAAATTTTTATATTATGCCTCCTATATCAGAATTCAAATCATTTATATACATTAAGAGCAATTATCCTAACACTGATCACTGGGAGATATGGCTTAACATCTCCCCAGTCCAAAAAACATCCATTAACTACCGTTCTCTATTTTCTGTCATTTAGCCAATTTCCCATCTATGGCAGCTGTGGCTCAGTGGGTAGCACACTCACCTCTGAGTCAGAGGTTGTGGGTTCAAGTCCCACTCCAGGGACTTGAGCACAAAAATCTAGGCTGACACTCCAGTGCAGTGCTGAGGGAGTGCTGCACTGTCGGAGGTGCCGTCTTTCGGTGCTCTCTCAGGTGGATGTAAAAGATCCCATGGAACTATTTCGAAGAAGAGCAGGGGAGTTATCCCCGGTGTCCTGGCCAATATTTATCCCTCAATTAACATAACAAAAACAGATAATCTGGTCATTATCACATTGCTGTTTGTGGGAACTTGCTGTGTGCAAATTGACTGCCGCCTTTCCCACATTACAACAGTGACTACACGCCAAAAGTACTTAATTGGCTGTAAGTAGTTGTGAAAGGTGCTATATAAATGCAAGTCTTTCTGTCACATCCCCTTTAATATTGCGTACGTTAATGTTATCAACAAGCCTTCAATGTGGCACCTAATCAAACACTGAATTCCCTTCATTAATACTCTGTTATTTCCTCAAATTTCAGACATGGCTTGACTTTTACAGTGCCATTCTGTGTCTTTCTAAGTGAGTATTTAATATATCCCATATTATGGCCTCTAAGAGTATACCTATTACCGATGTTAGGCTAACTGGTCTATAATTTCCGGTTTAATCCCTTTCTCCTTTCTTGAACAATGGTACAAAATTGGCAACCCTCCAATCCTCGAACAGTCTCCATATCCAAGGATGTTTGAAGTAACATGGTCAGAACCGTTGCTATTTCTTCTCTGGCTTCCCTCAGAATTCTTGGATGCATGCCATTAGGACTCAGTGCCTTTTCCACTTTTAGTTCTACTCATTTTTTCAATGGCCCTAAATTTCTGATCAGAGGCTTCCTGCGGGCGGATGCCTCCAATCAGAAAAAAATCTACAAACCTACCTGCTGGTTCCGTAGATCCCGAGGCTTGCGATCCTGGGCCTCTCCTCTTCGAAATGCGTAGAGGCCCAGGTATCCCAGGGGCGCAAGCGGTTCGCGCAAGCGCCCCTGGGATCACGTGGGCCAGGCAAACCAATGGAAGAAAGGAATCCCCCTTCATACTTTTGACAGGTCCGTACGCACAGAAGTGTCAACAAATGTATGAATGGGGCTCACATTTAACAACACACAAACATTAAATAATTTTTTTTGAAACATTACATATTTAAAATTAATTAAAATGTCATTTAATTAAATATTTTAAACAAAAATGTAATTTTTTGAAAAAAATAATTAAATGTCTTTACGGGGCTAAAAATAAACTTACCTTTTTTAAGAGTATCTTTAATTTATAAGTTAGTGATCAAATTTTATTTTTCTATTTTTTAAAACTCTTATGCTGGTAAAATCAGGCCTTACGCCTGCTTTTACCAGGCGTAAGAATTTGACAGTCATTCAGTGGGCGGAAGTTGTGCAAAAAGCGCAACTCTCCACCCGCAGAGGCACTTTTCTTGGGCATGCGGATGATCGGTCAAGAGAATTCTTGACAGATCGCAAGTGCCGGGTTTTAGCGCATGCCTGAAACTGGCACTTGCGCGGCCACTATTGGCGCGTACACAGCTTGTACGCACCCATGGGGGTCGGAAAATCCGGCCCATTCTCTATAGTTACCCTATCGAATTGTATCCTTTCATTTCCACTGTCACACTCTTGAGGTAAACTACTCATTTACTATCTCTGCCATCACCACATCCGCCACGAGATTTTCTTTCTCATCTTTAATCCGCTCTATCCTTACTTTGGACTTTTTTTTACTTTCAATGTGCCTAAACATTGATGCCCCATTTATTTTGTTGTCTGTCTTTCTTTATACCACCTCTTGGCCTTTCTAATTATATTTTGCTTCTCTATATTTTTATTTTCTGCTTGATGTCCTGTTGTATTATAGCTCTAGATTTGTCATATCCCTCTCTTTTAAGTCTCATTTTAATTTCTCGATTCATCCAAGGAACTCCAGCCTTTTCTGTACCCTTTTAGATTTTATGGGAATATGTTTGGTCTGTACCCTAATCATCATCCGTTTGAAAAATGTCCATTCTTTGTGACTGTCTTCCCTGCTATTTAACTTTCCAATTTATCTGGGCAAGCCTCCTGTTTAATCACATTGATATTTGCATTTTTTCAGTTTAATACCTTTTCCTCACATAAAAAGGTGCTGATTTTTTAACCACACTATAATTGCTAGGAAATGAAACAAAGTTCAACTCCTCTTTTGTATTTCACGGTAGCTACTTTTAACATGCTCAGAGATGAAAGTAGCAGGATCTGAAATACCAATTAAACTTATAATGCTGCAGTAATATGAAGTGAACTTCTACAAATCGGAAGCAAAAACATAATTCTGGAACTCTGCCACTACGTGAAATTCATCACTTCAACCTACCAGGAAATATGTAGCTATAAAATGTATTCTCCTGTGGTAGTGTGCTGTTTCTTCAGTAAATCCACAATGTTAAACAAACAGGTTACAATATTTGAACATAACAAAAAAGGTCATTGCTATTCAAAAAGATTATGACCCAGAATTTAAAGAGACGAAAATATTTTTTCTATAACACGTGAAATAAATATAAAATGTTTATTAAATTAAAAATCTCCTCCCCCCCCCCCATCAGATTTTCTTCCTTGCTCTACTGATGCCAGCTAAGATGCCATAAAGAGTGGTGTTCTTCCACTTGCTCAAGTGGCCATTAGTCAGGCCATGCAACTACTGGGACCACGACAAGCAATCTTCACCCAATGCCTGATGCTAAAACAGAATGAAAACAAAAAAAAAAGCATACTAGTCATAAATGTAAATTCAGTATCTTCACTGGTCCAACTAAAATCACCTACATACACTAGGCAACAAAATAAACATACAAGGTTACAAGCTATTGCAACTCATCCATATGGATAAGTTATATACATAGATACAAGAATCCAGAGCAGTGCAACAATTCTCAAAGCTATAGGACAATTGATCATCTATTTTTTCGTTACTTCTCAATGAATATACATTCCCTTGAGGAATAAAAACTCCACTGGAAAAGTGGCTAACTAGAGAAGTTAAGGATAGTATTAGATTAAAAGAGGCTTACTATGTTGCCAAAAAGAGTAGTAAGCCTGAGGATTGGGAGGGTTTTAAAAATCAGCAAAGGATGACCAAGAAATTGATAGAGGGAGAAAGTGGAATATGAGAGTAAACTAGCAAGAAATATAAAAACAGATTGCAAGAGCTTTTATAAGTATGTAAAAGGGAAGAGATTAGCAAAAGTAAACGTGGGTCCCTTAGAGGCAGAGACAAGAGAAATTATAATGGGGAATAATTAAACAGCAGAGACGGTAAACAAATATTTTGTGTCTGTCTTCACAGTAGAAGACACAAAGAACATACTGGAAGTTATGGGGAACCAAGGGTCTAAAAAGAGTGAGGAACTTAAAGTAATTAATAATAGTAAAGAAGTCATACTGGAGAAATTAATGGGACTAAAAGCTGACAAATCCCCAGGACCTGATAGCCTACATCCTAGGGTTTTAAAAGAGGTGGCTGCAGAAATAGTGGATGCATTGGTTTGGATCTTCCAGAACAGTCTCCATGGATTGGAAGGTAGCAAATAGAACCCCGCTGTTTAAGAAAGGGCGGAGAGAGAAAACAGGGAACTATTTGCCAGTTAGCCTGACATCAGTAGTAGGGAAAATGCTCTAATCTTATATTAAGGATGTGGTAACAGGGCACTTGAAAAATCACAATATAATTAGGCAGAGGTTTTATGAAAGGGAAATCATGTTTGTCAAACCTATTAATGTTTTTTGAGGTGTATTTAGCAATGTAGATAAGGGGGAACCAGTGGATGTAGTATATTTGGATTTTCAGAAGGCATTCATTAAGATGCCACACAAGAGGTTGTTACACAAGATATGGGCAGATGGGATTGGGGGTAAAATATTAGCATGGCTTGAGGATTGGCTAAAGGATAGAAAACAGAAAGTTGGAATAAATGGGTCAATTTCAGGATGGCAGTGTGCAACAAGTGCAGTGCTGCAAAGATCAGTGCTTGGGCCTCAGCTATTTACAATCTATATCAATGACTTGGATGAGGGGACCAAGTGTGATATATCCAAGTTTGCTGACGATACAAAGTTAGGTGGGAAAGTAAGCTGTGAGGAAGGCACATAGAAAGGGATATAGACCAGTTAAGTAATTGGGCAAGAATATGGCAGATGGCGTATAATGTGGGGAAGTGTGAAATTAGGTGTGAAGTTTGGTAGGAAAAATGGAAGAGCAGAATATTTTTTTTAAAAGGTAAGAGACTAATAAATGTTGGTATTCAGAGGGATTGGGGGACCTTGTACATGAATCACAGAAAATTTACATGCAGCAATTAGGAAGGCAAATGGTATGTTAGCCTTTATCGCAAGGGGGTTGGAATATAAGAGTAAGGAAGTCTTGCTGTAATTATATAGGACTTTGATGAGTACTGCGTATGGTTTTGGTCTCCTTAACGAAGGAAGGATATGCTTGCCTTAGAGGGAATGCAGCAAAGGTTTACTAGATTGATTCCTGGGATGAGAGGGCTGTCCTATGAGGAGTGATTGAATAGAATGGCCTTATATTCTCTGGAGTTTAGAAGAATGAGAGGTGATCTCATCGAAGTGTATAAAATTCTTAGAGGGCTTGACAGTGTAGATGCTGAGAGACTGTTTACCCTGGCTGGAGTCTAGAACCAGGGGTTATAGTATCAGGACAAGGGGTCGGCCATTAATGACTGCAATGAGGAGAAATTTCTTCACTCAGAGGGTTGTGAATCTTTGGAATTCTCTACCCCAGAGGGCTGTGGATGCTCAGTTGATGAGTATATTCAAGACTGAGATCGATAGATTTTTGGGCACTAAGGGATATGGGGTTACGGCGGGAAAGTGGAGTTGAAGTAGAAGTTCAGCCTTGATCTGAAATAACAGCCTTGATCTATTGAATGGTGGAGCAGGCTCAAGGGGCCATATGGCCTACACCTGCTCCTAGTTCTTATGTTCTTAGATCCAGCTGTTATAAATGAACTGTTATTTGTGATGAGTCACAATGTAAATGGTTCAAAACCAGCCTGGGTGCACTTACTTAGGTGTACCAACTGACCATTAACAGAATCACATGGTTCAAGACATTGACTAAGCTGATTGGACCAACCCTGGAATATACAATATATTTAGCCAATATTCATCAAAGATCTAAACTTAGTAAATCCAGGACTGTTACATGGGAATTCGGAGAGGCTAGTTCAATAAGTCAAAACAGCTTTTGGGTCAGGATTACTACTGTGAAACAAGCCAACACAATGATGTATTTAATAGCAATCAAAACCTTAGGTGCACATTTCAATACATATGTCTGTTCTTGTGGCTCATTAAAATACCGTAAATTAGAACTGTTCATATAACTATAAAATCATGATGTGAAGGCTTTGCCATTCTTAGGGAAGCTGAAATGTTTGTGAAAATAGACACATTTTCCCCCAAAACACAAAGGCCCTGAATTTGCGGTCGGAGGCGTAGCTCCGGAGTACGCCTCTGACCTGAAATAAAATCCGAAAGTACCTGGTGTGTCCGGAGCTTCGGAGTCTTCGGGTCCTGGGCCTCCAGGCATACGCCTGAGTAAAGGCCCACCAATTAGAAAGGGGGAATTCCTCATAAGCTTATGGGGATTCCATTTACGAACAGAATCCCCTTACGCTTGTGAGAAATCCCCAAATAAAACACAATTCTAATAAAAATTAATATTCCCACGTTCAAAATTAATTAAAAGTCCCTTTGATTAAGCCTTTAAAATAAAAATTTAATATTTTGAAAAATAATAAAAACATTTTTAATCCGGCCCAAAATTTACATGAACTAATTTTAAATGTTTATAATCATTTTTCAAATTTTAATTTAACATTTATTTTAATGTTTTTACCAGGCGTAAGGGATTCGTGGGCAATCGCTGGGCAGTAGCTCTGCGCCAGCTAAAGTGTTTTTGGGGCGCATGCAGACGATCTGTCAAGAAGAAACTAGACAGATCGCAAGTTCCGGGCTTTCACGCATGCGGAAACCCGGAACTTGCGGGGCCATTCCGAGGACTTGCGGTGGCATGTCATCGGGAGCGCAAAATCCGGGCCATTATTTCCTTGTATTAAAATTTTATAAATTAAGTTTTACTAGTCACACAAGGCTGTTGCATTATAAAAGATAGTTTTGCAAGTATAATATGACACAAGTTATACAATTGATTAAAATGTACTGTAATGACAATAATCAGATATAGAAAATTAACATTTTCTATTATTTTTTAGAATTATTTTTTAATTTGCAAAAATCTGAATCTATTTAATTCGAAGGAAAAAAATCCTAAACTTCTATGCTGCCATATTACATCTCAGAAACATCTTAAAGCACTTCGCACAATTAGCTTTATGAAGTGCAGAACTGTTGTGTAAATGAAATGCAGCAGCCATTCTGCATTCACAAACAGCAATGAGATAAATGACTAGTCAATTAGTTCTGGGGGCTATTGGTTGAGGGATGAATGTTGACCAGGAGATCAGAAAATCTCCCTGCTCTTCTTCAAATAGTGCCATGGAACCAATGTGCACCTGAACATGCAATCTTTGTTTAACATCACGTCCAAAGAATGATATTTCTAACCACAAAGAAACTCTCTACATGGCAATGGACTGTTGGCCTAGATCAGGAGCTCAAGTCTTGATGTGGGGTTCAAACCTACAACCTATTGACCAATATGCAACCTTACTGAGAATGTTACTCAGTTAAACTGGGCATTTCACAACAAGAAAAGTCAAAAGTTATGATGAAAATGTAGGTTATTTAACAAGCAATGACTTCACAGTTTTATATTTAGTTCTGTTACAAGAAGTTGGATTCTAATTACATCAGATTGATCCAAATTCTAACAGCCCACAAAGTTGCTAGAAGTGTGAGCTGATAACGGCGCAGCGAGGACAACAGGGCATCTGGGACCTTGGTGAACAACGGGATAAACAATGTACAGGAAACTCTTTTTTATCCGGCACCGACGGGACCAGCGTGGTGCCGGTTTATCAAAAAGTCCGGATTACAGAGAGTTATAGTTAAAAGGTACGAGAGCTCCGTACACAGCAACAAATCCAGGCTTCCCTGTTGCTTAGCAACAGCTGCAGGAACCCTGGCCACAGACCATGCGTCCCTGTTGCTTAGCAACAAGTGCAGAAACCCCCGATTACACAGCCACAGATCCAGGGACGGCCACTAATATGAAGAAAAACCTAACTGAACCTACTCCTGAATTTTGCTGCTTAACCGAGATTTCCCGTTGTTTGGGTGCCGGTAAATCGAGAGTTTCCTGTATCTCCCTAACCAATGAGATTTAAGGATTGAGAAATAAACAGAGGAAGGACTGAGGAGGAAGGTGAATTAGAGACGTTTTGCTCAAACTGGGGTCCGTAAAGACTTTTCAGGGGGCCCGCAACCGTAGGCAATTTCAAGCCTGCTCCTCTTTATGAAATCAATACTGATTAAGTTCTTGCAAATTATTCTCAATGCTGAGCCTGCCTCCTCAAAGCTCTTAATCACTTTGCAATGAGTGCTCCCTGCCAGTCGAGCCGATTCCTCTCCTTGGTGCCATGACCCTATGCCATCCTCCAGACACGCGATCAGAGTGCATACGGGGCCCTTCAAACATGTGCCTGAACGTGTTCATGCAAACATGTACAATCCTACAGTGCAGCTGTTACAGAACATGCTAATGGGACAGTATGACGGTGAGTCATGCTTCCACCAGCATCCCAGCACGTGAATGGGTGCTCGTGCCCTCACTCACCTTGGCCAGCCTGTTGACGGCTTTAAAAACTGTCCAGCACCAAGTGGCTATCTGTTGCTGTGGAGTACCCAGAATTGGTGCGAGAAGCAGGCACACCCATCTCACTGATATCTGTAAGTAAATAGCTTAAAAACATTATTAAAACACTCTTTACATGCAGCACTTTCATATTATGAGTATTATATAGTATCATAGTTTAGACAGGACTGGACAGACTAGATGCAGGAAGGATGTTCCCGATGATCGGGGAGTCCAGAACCAGGGGTCACAGTCTAAGGATAAGGGGTAGGCCATTTAGGACAGAAATGAGGAGGAATTTCTTCACCCAGAGAGTGGTGAACCTGTGGAATTCTCTACCACAGAAGGCAGTAGAAGCCAATTCATTAAATATATTCAAGAAGGAGTTTGATATATTTCTTAAGGCTAAAGGGATCCAGGGGTATGGGGAGAAAGCAGGGACCGGGTACTGAAATTGGATGATCAGCCATAATCGCATTGAATGGCGGAGCAGGCTCGAAGGGCCGAATGGCCTACTCCTGCTCCTATCTTCTATGTTTCTATGTTTCTAGATGGAGGGTCCCATGATTACTAATCGATTTGAAAAGGGGTCATTCAAGCAAAAATGTTTGAGAATCACTGAAGAGTGTAATCAGGTACAGAAAGAGAAATAAAGGGAGGGAAAGAAAGATTGGATTAATAGAGAGAGGAAAAAAAGAGACAGAAGGAAAAGTAAGAAAAAAAATTGACATTTTTTAAATCTCCAAAAATAATTCACAACCTGAATGAATGAGACTCCACACTTATAAATCGCTTTCTGGGCAAGAGAGGTTGATTGGCAGTCACTAATAATTATCCCGTTGTTAAAAGGGTACTTGTGCTGTTAATTACTGGACTTAACTTTCTGCGACGCATTTAGTGGGCAATGTGCAAATGCAGCAACTTCATGAAAATCACACGGAGGTTAAGCGCGAGATGCCTTTTTCTCGAAGCTATCGGCGGAGCGGAGCAAATCGACCAGCAACTTGTGGCGATTCGTAATTCATGGGGTAGCTCTTCCTTGCCACAAGTTGCTGGCCAATTTATGCATTAATAACAGCACGTGTTGTTCAGACACCATTATTTTTTCAGTAAAATCTGGGCCATAATGGCCACTTTATGTTGGAAGTAAGTTTAGATAATCAATCATCATGCAGCTGTAATAATAATTATAGTTGAAGGCTTAGGCAAACAGGAATTAAAAGAACTTGACCGTGTAAATAATTATATCATAACAACTCTTCTGCTGTAGCCCAACAACACACTTTAAAAGGAAGTGCAAAATGCTTTCAGTGTGAAGAACTCTCTCCCACTCCACCCAGTTTTGGCAAAAACCTAGTAAAATCTTCCACGTTAATATTGGCTAAACCTAAAAATAATGACGTCGCTATTTACTGATCACTGTATTTAATGTAGAATTTGTGGGTTTTATGATGCTTTGTGTCTCCTTTGTGGTAGGTGTCATATCAGGAGCCAGTGCACCATATGTAGTTGATGTGCCAGCACAGTAAATCCCCTACACAATGTCACCACTATGATAGCCTGTCTTTGGCCAAATTGGTAATTAACTGAACAATCCTTAATCAAATATTATTTCATCATTCTTAACTGTCGTATAAACTCACAGAAGACATTAATAGTACAATGTATTAATAGTTATCACTGCTTAAATGCTGTTTATAACCATATCCATAATGAGCTGAGCTGCCCTGGATGACGTCCTTGCTAATATGCATTGGCCGTTAAAACAGCCATAAAAAAATTGTCTATCAAATTACAAACTTTAATCTTTTAGGTAAACTGTAGCTTTGGCGAGGACAACTCTTCTAATTTTAAAGGTCATTAAAAATAATGAAACGCATGCTCATGTTTTATCCCATTCAAATTCACTTTCAACTCGTGTCTCCAACTTATTAATTTTAGCAACAGCATATCCCACATATTTATTACTTGCTTTCTGTCCTATTCAGTTCCTGTGACATCTCAATAGCAATACCAAGTAGAGGAATATTACACCAACAAATTAATCTTTGCAATCAGAATTTCCTAGGCATATTTTTGTACTAATACTGTTCATTCAAAGTTTACCTAATCATCACCTGCAAATTCATTCTCCACAACCATTCCCACTGACCTCCCTCCGCCACCCCACACCCTCACCCCCCACCGCATGGGGTCTCTGCCAAATTTCTCTAATATCCTATAACCTCTCAGAGTGAAACTGTCTATTTAGTGCTAAATTGTGTCTTCTTTTGTCTCATGTTCGGAATCTTTCTCTTTTCTTATCTGTGTTTCTCTCTTTTTTGATTATCTCTGTGGCCTTCAGATTGTTTCTCTTTTTTTCCTTTTGGCTAAGAGATACATAACAACATAAGAATTAGGAGCAGGAGTAGGCCTTACGGCCCCTCGAGCCTGCTCCGCCATTCAGTAAGATCATGGCTGATCTTCAAACTCAACACTTTCCCACCCGATCCCCATATCCCTTGATTCCAAAAATCATTGGCCCAGAACTTGGTGTCAGGGGCTTGCCGCGTGTGCAAGCCCCCGACGTGCACTTACCCGGCGCGCCGACATCTGAAACCTGGCCCGCAGTGGATTTCCTGTCAGTGGCCCGGTTCAGATGTCGGCGCGCTGTGCTAACCTGACCCAGCGGCGTAGTTAGTGCGATGTGCCGGCTGGGATCAGGTGAGCACTGTTCAGCCAATCAGGGGAGGGGAAACTTCATTCATAAGTTTGAGAGTAAGAACTGTCAAACTCATGAAAAGTACTGCACCCCAAAACACTACTTAAACTTTAAATAAAATTTTAAAAAACACCCCAATCATTAAATTAAGTATAAATAAGTTTAAAAAAATAATTTAAACAATTTTTTTTTTTGAAAAAAATAAATTTTTAATTAAAAGGGTCTAAAACTAAACTTACCTTATTGTAGATTCTTTAAAATAATAAACCTGTGGGAAAAAAAATTCTAAATTGCACTAAAACACCACTTACCTGTAAAAATAAATACTTACGTGTGCTTTTTACAAGCGTAAAGACCGGAGGCCTTTACACATGCGCAAATCCCCCAAAACAGAGGAAATCCAAGACGCACGCACTGCCCCCTACAGCCCATGCGCTAGCCTCTTCACCTCTTGGGTTAGAGGAGAGGAAATGCCGGTTTTCAGCGCATGTGCTGTGCATGCTGAAAACCGGCATTTCCTCCGGCCAGACGCGTGAGTACCCCTTCCGTACTCACACGTTTGGGGAGGAATTACTGCCCCAATCTGTTTCAGCCTTGAATATACTCAATGACTCACTATCCACAGCCCTTTGGGGTAGAAAATTCCAAAGATTCACAAACCTCTGAGTGAATAAATACTTTATTTCAGTGTTAAATGGCCGACCCCTTATCCTGAGACTATGCCCCCTAGTTTTAATCGCTCCAGCCAGGGGAAACAACCTCTCAGCATCTACCCTGTCAATCCCCCTCAGTATCTTATATGGTTCAATGAGATCACCTCTCATTCTTCTAAACACCAGAGAGTATCGGCCCATTCTACTCAATCTCTCCTCATACGGAAACCCTCTCATCCCAGGAATCAATCTAGTGAACCTTCATTGGACCACTTCTAACGCAAGTATGTCCTTCCTCAGATAAGAACAAAACTGTGCACAGTACTCCAGGTGTGTTCCTTTTTTATTCGTTCCAGGGGTGTGGGCGTCCCATTTATTGCCCTCGAGAAAGTGGTGGTGAGCGCCTTCTTGAACCGGTGCAGTCCCTGTTGTGAAGGTAGCCCCACAGTGCTGATAGGGAGGGGGGTTACAGAATGTTGACTTAACGACAATGAAGGAACGGCAATATATTTCCAAGTCAGAACGGTGAGTAACTTGGAGGAGAGCTTGCAGGTGGTGGTGTTCCCATACGCCTGCTGCCCTTGTCCTTCTCAGTGGTAGAGGTCGCGGGTTTGGGAGATGCTGCCGAAGAAGCCTTGGCAAGTTGCTGCAGTGCATCTTGTAGATGGTACACACTGCAGCCACGGTAGTGGAGGGAGTGAAGGTTTAAGGTGATGGATGGGGTGCCAATCAAGCGGGCTGCTTTGTCCTGGATGGTGTCAAGCTTCTGGAGTGTTGTTGGAACTGCACTCATCCAGGCAAGTGGAGAGTATTCCATCACACTCCTGACTTGTGCCTTGTAGATGGTGGAAAGGCTTTGGGGAGTCAGGAGGTGAGACACTCACCACCACTCGGCTCCAGACCTCATTACTGCCTTGGTCCAAACATGAACAAAAGAGCTTAATTCCAGAATGAGCCGAGAGTAACCGCCCTTGACACCAAGGCAGCATTTTGACTGAGTGTGGCATTAAGGAGCCCTCGTAAAATTGACGTCAATGGGAATCAGGGGGGAAACTCTCCACTGGCTGAAGTCATACCTAGCACAAAGGAAGATGTTCATGTTTGGACCAAGGCAGTAATGAGGTCTGGAGCCGAGTGTCTCACCTCCTGACTCGCCACAGAATACTCAGCCTCTGACCTGCTCTTGTTGCCATAGTATTTATGTGGTTGCTCCAGTTAAGTTTCTGGTCAATGGTGAACCCCAGGGTATTGATGGTGGGGGATTCGGCGATGATAATTGCGTTGAATGTCAATGGGCAGTGGTTAGACTCTCGCTTGCTGGAGATGTTCATTGCCTGGCACTTGGGTGGCGCGAATGTTACTTGCCACTTGTCAGCCCAAGCCTGAATGTCATCCAGGTCTTGCTGCATGCGGACATGGACTGCTTCATTATCTGATATGCAATCATCAGCGAACATTCCCACTTCTGACCTTATGATGGAGGTAAGGTCATTGATGAAGCAGCTGAAGATGGTTGGGCCTAGAACTCCTGCAGCAATGTCCTGGGGCTGAGATTATTTCCTTCCAACAACCACAGCCATCTTCTTTTGTGCTAGGTATGACTTCAGCCAGGAGAGTTTCCCCCCTGATTCCCATTGATTTCAATTTTACGAGGGCTCCTTAATGCCACACTCGGTCAAATGCTGCCTTGGTGTCAAGGGCAGTCACTCTCACCTCATTCTGGAATTAAGCTCTTTTGTTCAGGTTTGGACCAAGGCAGTAATGAGGTCTGGAGCCGAGTGGTCCTGGCGGAACCCAAACTGAGCATCAGTGAGCAGGTTATTGGTGAGTAGGTGCCGCTTGATAGCACAGTCGACAACACCTTCCATCACTTTGCTGATGATTGAGAGTAGACGGATGGGGCGGTAATTGGCCGGATTGGATTTGTCCTGCTTTTTGTGGACAGGACATACCTGGGCAGTTTTCCACATTGTCGGGTAGACGCCAGTGTTGTAACTGTATTGGAACAGCTTGGCTAGAGACGTGGCTAGCTCTGGAGCACAAGTCTTCAGCACGACAGCCGGGATGTGGTTGGGTCCATAGCCTTTGCTGTATCCAGTGTCCTCAGCTCTTTCTTCATATCACGTGGAGTGAATCGAATTGGCTGAAGACTGGCTTCTGTGATAGTGGGGACCTCAGGAAGAGGCCGATATGGATCATCCACTCGGCACTTCTGACTGAAGATGGTTGCAAACGCTTCAGCCTTGTCTTTTGCACTCACGTGCTGGGCTCCACCATCATTGAGGTTGGGGATATTGATGGAGCCTCCTCCTCCCGTTTGTTGTTCAATGGTCCACTACCATTCACGACTGGATGTGGCAGGACTGCAGAGCTTTGATCTGATTTGTTGATTGTGGGATTGCTTACCTCTGTTGATAGCATGCTGCTTCCGCTGTTTAGCAATGCATGTAGTGCTGTGTTGCAGCTTCCCTAGGTTGGCACCTTATTTTGAGGTACGCTTGGTGTTGCTCTTGGCATGCTCTTCTGCATTCCTCATTGAACCAGGGTTAGTCCCCTGCCTTGATGGTAATGGTAGAGTGAGGGATATGCCAGGCCATGAGGTTACAGATTATGGTGGAATACAATTCTGCTGCTGCTGATGGCCCACAGTGCCTCATGGATGCCCAGTTTTGAGCTGCCAAATCTGTTCTGAATCTATCCCATTTAAGCACTGTGGGAGTGCCACACAACACAATGGAGGTTGTTCTCCGTGTGAAGACGGGACTTCGTCTCAAGGACTGTGCGGTGGTCACTGCTACCAATGCTGTCATGGACAGATGCATCTGCGACTGGTAGATTGGTGAGGACGAGGTCAAGTAGGTTTTTCCTTCGTGTTGGTTCTCTCACCACCTGCCGCAGGCCCAGTTTGGCAGCTGTGTACTTCAGGACTCGGCCAGCTCGGTCAGTAGCGGTGCTACCGAGCCACTCTTGGTGATGGACATTGAAGTCCCCCACACAGAGTACATTCTGTGCCCTTGCTACCCTCAGTGCTTCTTCCAAGTGGTGTTCAACATGGAGGAGTACTGATCCATCAGCTGAGGGAGGGCAGTAGGTAGTAATCAGCAGGAGGTTTCCTTGCCCATGCTTGACCTGAAGCCATGAGACCTCATGGGGTCCGGAGTGGCTTGCTAAGCCATTTCAGAGGGCAGTTAAGAGTCTGGAGTCACATATAGGCCAGTCAGGTAAGGACGGCAGATTTCCTTCCCTAAAGGACATTTGTGAACCAGATGGATTTTTACAACAATCCGATAGTTTCATGGTTACCAATACTAATACTAGCTTTTTATGCCAGGTTTATTTAATTTATCGAGCTGCCATGGTGGGATTTGAAGTCACATCTCTGGATCATTAGTTCGGGCCTCTGGATTACTAGTCTAGTAACATAACCACTGTGTTACCGATTCCCTCACCAAAGCCCTGTATAATAGTAAGACTTCCTTACTCTTATACTCCAACCCCCTTGCAATAAAGGCCAACAAACCATTTGCCTTCCTAATAACTTACTGTACCTGCATGCTAACTTTGTGTTTCCTGTACGAGGACACCTAAATCTCTGTGAACATAGTTTCTCACTATTTAAAAAATATTCTGTTTTTCTATTCTTCCTACCAAAGTGAATAACCTCACATTTCCCCACATTATACTCCCATCTGCCACCTTATTGTCCACTCACTTAACCTGTCTATATCCCTTTGCAGGCTCTTTGTGTCTTCCTCATAAGAAATCTTAACGGATTTCAAGAAGGAACTAGGCAGGTTCTTGTCAACAAATGGGATTCAGAGTAGTTAGAAATACACCAAGGGAACTATGCCTAGGTAGGCTAGATGGACTAAAGGTCTTCTGCCTGAAACTGTTACTGTTTATGACTCTAATGCCCTGTGAAGTAATAACAAATTTGTATGGACGCATCAGCAAAAACCCAGGTATTGCATCAGGATCAGACTAAGGCAAAGTCCTGTTCATTAACATCAAAGGAGCTAATGCAAAACTAACGTGAATGTAGGTAGAAGGGAAACTCTCTACTGACTGGGCTCACACGTGACACAAAGAAATATTGTTGTGGTTGTCAGAGACCAGTCATCACAGCCACATGACATCACTGCAGGCATTTTTCAGGGAAATGTCCTCAGCCAATCATCTTCAACTGCTTTATCAATCACCTTTCCTCAGTCATAATGTCAGCAGTGGGGCTGTTCACTAAAGATTCCACAGCGTTCAGTTGTATTCACAAGTTCTTCGATAATGAAGTAACTTTTCTAGCCTATAACAGGACCTAAATAGCATGCAGGTTTATGCTGATATAAGTGCTAAGTAATGACCATCTTAAACAAGAGAAAATCCAGCCACCTGCCCTTGACCTTCAATGGCAGCACCATTAAGAGTCCCGCGCCAACAATATCTTGGAGGTCACCACTGATCAAAAACGTAACTGGACTAGCTAAATCACCACAATAGCTACAAAAGCAGGGCAGAGGCTAGGTTCTCTGTGATGTGGCTCAACTCGTGACCCCGAAAGCCTCTCAACATCCACAAGGCTCAAGTCAGAAGTGTGATGGAATCTTCACCACTTGTCTGGATGGGTGTAGCTGCAACATCGCTTAAGAAGCTCAACACCATCCAGACAGAGCAGCTAGCCTGATTAGTGCCCTAGCTGCTAGACTTAATATCCTACCCCTCCACCACTGTATGAGCTTTAAGATACACTGCAGCAACTAACCAAGGTTACTTTGACAACACTTCCCTCGCCTGTAGGGTTCTCAAAATTCCCACATTCCCCAAAAGTTACCAAAAAAAGGGACCCTGAATGGACAAGTTATTAAAAAGGGTACCCAAAAGAAAATGGCTTCTGAAACCTCGTGACAGAAGCCTGCAGGATTTTAAAAAGCAAGGCCCTGCAAAAGCAGGCCCATTCAAAGCTTTGAAGAGAAACCTGGCATGCATGGACCTGTGAAAGACTTTGTCATTTCTAAAGCCAGACAGCTAGATAAACACAGAATATACATTCTTCATCTTGAAACAGGTCGACTCAGGATAGACCTAATCTTGAGGCCATTAACTTTCTGCATAAATAATCGGTAACAGCTCAAAGTAGCTACCAAGCCAGGAAAAGATGATTAAACTTCATAAATGACAAACAGCCAGGATATTGAAGCCGTTAAGCAAGGAGACAACTGCCCCAAAAGCCGTTAAGGTGAATGACTGTCAACACTTTAGACGAGCCCGCCAAAATTAAACAAAGAACTGACCTGATTTGGCGCGCAGATAAGGGGTGAAGAACCGTTATAATTGTAGGCCCACCGGTAGCCAAGCTCTCTGGCCCCGTACTCTCGACTCAACACACACAGGACACACGGGGCCGCAAGCGGGCAGGCGAGACGAGACGAACGGCAAGGCCGATAAGCAGAGAAGGGCAGCGTAAAGAAGCTTTGGGGACGAGCGGGCACACACCCCGGTAAGCGGACGTTCGATGCATGGGTAGAAGGAGTAGCTGACGACCACAAGCACCGCGGTAACAGACCCAAGCTAACACCATAGACTGCCAACCGAACCTCAACCGCAACAAAACCTTCGACGACCAGACCACCACCAGAAGAACAACCATTCTGCGAGGTAAAGTACCCAACAAAGACTTTACTCCCTATCTCTAACAGAGAAAAAGAGGGTACTTTACTCAGACGACTCCACCGCCACGCCCTGGGACCACGTGACGACGGCAGGCCCCAAAGGACACAAAGAGCGAACCCCAAAACCACAACCGGCTTAATCAACAGGTTTCGAACCGTCAAAAAGGAACCCCATTGGTGAGCATAAATCCCTGGCCCCTCGTAGCTCAATCTAGTTAGGTATTGGGGGTGGGACAAGGGTAGGGGGATTTTTAATGTGTTTGTTCCCTCGATGTGCTGTGTGTTCCCCATTCCCAAATAAGTGCACTTTTATATGCCTGTAATTATTCTAGTAATTTTCAGTGTCGTGATTTTATTGTGCCTTTAATAAAAATACGGTTTTCTTGCACCAAACCAGTTGTCTACTCTATTTCTGTATCGCCGCCTGTACCTAAGTCCGATGTCTAGAACCCAGGGGTGTGGGAGCGATTCGAACCGCTCAGAGACAGTCAGGGGCAGAGCTGACTGGGCACACGCCACCCCCTACACGCCTGGTACCTTTACCACCAAAAAGGATAACAGCAGCATCATCTCCAAGTTCTCCTCTAAGTCACACACCATCATGACTTGGACATACATCACCATTTCTTCATTATCGCTGGGTCATAATCCTGGAATTCCCTCCCTAAAGTTACTGTAGGTGCACCATCACAAGGACTGCAGCAGTTCAAGAAGGCCTGCCACCACCTTCTCAGAGCAACTAGGGATGAGCAATAAATACAGTTTTGCTTGTGCTACCCACATCCCAAGAACAAATAAAAAAGGAGAAAAATTACCAACCAAGGTAACAATCACTGTGACCATTGCAGCAGACAACAGTAGAAAATAATTTCCTCTCTGTTTGGGGACAGATTACACAAGTGTGATGCAGCCAGTTGGAGGGGGAAGGGTGGGATAAAAAGAATCATATAATGCTCAGAGGGCTAGCACATCCCAAAATAATTTTAAAAGGACCATGTTATTCTTGATTCTCCTGTTAGATGACTAAGCTATGGTACAGTACATGGAGAAGCTCTTCTGTCCATTTGCCATTCTAAATACAGGAAACTTTGTGCTATCCGGCACCCACGGGACCGAGCTGCTGCCGTTGCCTCAAAACTGCCATACTCTCCAGAGTTAATGTTGAGAGATACGGAGATTCTTATCTCCGTATTTGACAACAAACACTGTTGCTTAGCAACAGCTTCTAAACACTCGGGTGTGGCCCTAAAGCTCTGTAGCTGAAGCTGTTGCTATAGCTACAGACCTTGCACAGCTTGACTGTTCAAACAAAGCAAAAAAACCCAACAAAAAGAATAAAAAACGGCTGCTGATTTTTGCCGGTGGCTCCAGATTGCTGGATAGCTCACCTCCGGATAGCACAAAGTTTCCTGTAATCATTTAATTACAGTAATTTTGCCTTTATTCCAGATGAGTGCCACCATGTTTGAGAAATATGAAACACTGATTTTTAGTCGAATATTTTTATCTGTCTTGCATTAGCCACATCAGAAAACATGGATACTTGTAATGTAACAGCCCGTACTTAAAAATGTGTTATGCAATCTTTAAGAGACAATCCCTTTCAAGTCCGTAACTTTGTAGATAACAAAATGGATGAATAAACATTGAGGTATAGAACATAAATGTGCAATAACTGGTAGTTGTTAAAAAAAAATATCCAGAGCATGTCAATCAGACTAACTAAGCAGAGAGCTCCGCTTTAATTAAGCAGTTTCCAATTAACTAGTCTAGCGCTTCTCTAGCCTGTGTTGGCTATGACTCAGTGTACTGACTCATCCAGCCAAACTTTCTACTGGAAGAAAAAATATCAGGTCTGCTGCAAGTTTGTTATAAAAAAGTGACCCTGAACGCAATGATGGCTCATCAGGAGGATCTGGGAGCAGCACATTAAAGTGATGGTTGGCAACCAGGTTTTTCTTCTTCAAACTTTATAAAACTGCAGCATTAAATACAATTTTACAAAGTGGCTGTTAACACTGATAATTCACAAAATCAATTTATGGGGTTTTAATGAGAATGGAATATCTAGTTCCAATTTTGAAAAAAAAAATCAATAGAAAATACTATCATCAACTTCTGGCATTTTAAGCTATTGCTGTATGGTTCAGATACATTTAGTAAAGGAATCGCTATGAACCTGTTAAAATAGCCAAAATCAGAACTCTACTAAGGAGAGAAATAAACCTAAAAGGGAAATGCATTCTAAAGCACAAATGGTTCATTATCAATGAAATCATAAAAATTGCTCTTAGAACTATACCTAGTGACTTCTGTTACAGACAAACTGTACATATTGCATGTTGCAAAAATGCTCACATTTGCAATGCAAAACAATTCCATGGGAATAAGGATTTTTTTTCTTATTGACAGATGCAAACAGCAGAACCAATGTTACTTGCTGCAGTACTTGAATTAATCATTCTTAATTCATTAAAAACTAAAAGTGCATTCATGTGTGCTCAGTTTAATTTTACATTATGATTTTTCCTGATTAAAGAAAACAAAATACTGATCTAAGGGAATATTAACTGCAAGAACGTTAAAAAAAAGTCTCATTTAGTAAGCCTAGAAATCTTCAAAATTGCAAAAATTAAGGAACGCTAAAGTAATACTAACACATACAACTTTATGAAAGTGTTACACATCTTGCTTTTTAAAAAACTTCAATACTGTACTTCCAATCTATTTGGCCACCTCACATGCACCAATCGCTACTCCTGCATATTGCAATTTCATTTCTTTGATCCAGACTTTTTTCAAATAATTACAATACACGTGTCTAAATTAGGTCAAATTGGCACAGTACATTAATCCTGAATGCAATAATTATTGATGTGTTCAAAGATAGAGAATGTCATATCTGAACCAAATGGAAAAATTAAGCAAATAAAAGTTTTTATAAAGAAATCTATGGGGAAAGGACGGGGGAGTGGGACGAGCTGAAATTGCTCTTGCAGAGAGCAGGCAAGGGCTCGTCGGGCCAAATGGCCTCATTGAGTGCTGTAACCATTCGATGAAATCTACCAATCCAACTGGCAAGTTGCAACCCCATCTCTTTCCATGCTGCTGAATCTATATTAAGGACTATAGCAAAATAATGTATTCATTTTATTTCTAGAAATTAACTTATTACAATAGTAAGCACCTACTGAGTGCACCCCCCCAAAAGCTGACATACTAATGAATACCAGGGATACTGTACTAATATTCTCTATTCCAATGTTTTTGACATTCTTTTAAAAACTTCTCAACTGTACTCTGTGAATGATTAACATTTTAGTTTCTCAGTTTACTTACTTCCCAATAGAAAAATAGGAGCAGGAGTAGGCCATTCGGCCCTTTGAGCCTGCTGCGCCATTCAATATGATCATGGCTGATCCTCTATTTCAATACCATATTCCTGCTCTCTCCCCATGCCCCTTAATGCCTTTTGTGTCTAGAAATCTATCCATCTCCTTCTTAAATATATTCAGTGACTTGGCCTCCACAGCCTTCTGTGGTAGAGTGCATTTTATGTGGCTATAGTGACTGAGGACTATGATTTCCATCTGGTGATAGTCACAATCGTTTTTGATTTCCTCGCAATTACTCTTCTATAAAATTTCACTCAGGTACTTCTGTATGTTGACTTTAAGGATAAACAAACACAAAAATCAGCAAGTGCTGGAAGATTACATGAGCTGCAACTGCATCAATGGTATAAGAACCATACCCAGCCACTAAAGGTCCTGTTTTCATCCTTTTTTCAGAGAAATCTTGATATTTAGAGAAAGAGTGTGGATCAAATATAAACTACATTTATGGTCTCCATCAACCAGGGCTCTTGTGGGAGGAGCACATTACCAAAAGAAGGAGGCCATTCAGCCCATCGAGTCCATGCCGGCTCTCTGTAGAGCAATCCAGTCAGTCCCATTCCCCTGCTCTATCCCCGTAGCCCTGCAAGTTTATTTCCCTCAAGTGCCTATCCAGTCTCCCCTTGAAAACATTGAGTGTCTCCACTTCCACCACTTCCGTCGGCATAAAAAAGTTTTCCTCACATCCCCCCCGTATCTCTTGCCCAAAACCTCCCTGTTCCTGGGACTAGGGACAGGGTCACTGGCAAGGCTTGGAAGCTAAGCAGAGCCAGGCCTGGTTAGTACCTGGAGGGGTGACCATCAGGGAAGACCAGGTGCAGAAGGTCACGGAAGGAGCCCCGAGGAGGGGCGGTTGGTGAGAAGGTCACGGAAGGAGCCCCGGGAGGGGCGGCTGGTGAGCAGGCCCGGGCGTTGGGCTGAAGATTGTCAGACAGGAGGAATGGTGGAAATGGAATGGCGGCGCGCACAGACGCAGCGGCTTTGCTTCTCCCAGGACGGTGCTATTTACGTTTAATGTTAATGTTATTTATACTGGACTCATGGGAGCTTGCAAGATCACATTTCGTTGTTCATGTACTTGTACAATGACAATAAAGTTGAATTATTATTATTAAATTTCCTCATACCATCAACTAGTGGGAACAGCCTTTCCCCGCCTAGCCTATCCAAACCCATCATAATCTTGTACACCTCTATCAAATCACCCCTCAACCTCCTTTGCTCTAATGAAAACAAATCCAGCTTCTCCAACCTGTCCTTGTAGCTAAGATCCCCCATCCCCGGAACCATTCTGGTAAATCTCCTCTGCACCCTTTCAAGTGCCTTCACATCCTTCCTAAAGTGCGGTGACCAGAACTGGACGCAATACTCCAGGTGTGGCCTAACCAGCACTTTATAAAGGTTCAGCATAACTTCTCTACTTTTGTACTCAATACCTCTATTTATGAAGCCCAAGATCCCATATGCTTTGTTAACCACTCTCTCAATATGTCCCACGACCTTCAGGGACCTACGCACATTAATTCCCAGGTCCCTCTGTCCCTGCACACTCTTTAAAACTGTGCCATTAAGTGTATATTGCCTCTCCCTGTTCCTTCTGCCAAAATGCATCACCTCACACTTCTCTGTATTAAATTCCATCTGCCACTTGTCTACCCATTCTGCTAGCCTTTCTATGTCCTGTTGCAGTCGATTGGTATCATCCTCACTGTTTGCCACACCTCCAAGTTTGGTGTCATCTGCAAATTTAGAAATTCTACTCTGTATTCCAATATCCAGGTTATTTATATATAACAAAAAAAGCAGTGGCCCCAGCACTGACCCTTGGTCACTGTCTACCATCCTCCAGTCTGAAAAACAGCCATTTACCGCAACTCGCTGTTTTCTGTCCTTAAGCCAATTCCTTATCCAAGCTGCCACTGACCCACCTATTCCATGAGCCTCAATTTTGTTAACCAGCCTTCTATATGGTACTTTGTCAAATGCCTTCCGAAAATCCATGTAGACAACATCCATTGCATTCCCTTCATCAATCCTCTGTTACTTCATCAAAAAATTCAATTCGATTAGTCAAACACGATCTGCCTTTTACAAATCCGTGTTGGCTCTCCTTAATTAGCTTAAACTTCTCCAAGTGCCCGTTAATTTTTTCCTTGATTATTGTTTCTAAAACTTTATCCACCAGATGTTAAACTGACCGGCCTGTAGTTACTAGGACTGTCTTTACACCCTTTCTTGAACAAATGTGCCAGAATACAGAGTATTTTCTAGTTAATATATAAAGCCAATGTCCTACACACATTTGTTTGTAGAGCATATTTGTCCCAGAGACTTCAAATCAGAGTACCATTTTAGGATTGGCAAAGTCTGATAACAGACAGAAAAACTGGCCTATTGTGAAAAACGGTAGTCTCCTTAGTAAGGTGGGTACAAAGATGATATATTACTAAGTTTTTAGTTTGTTGACCACTCTTGCTGAAGTTAAGACCAACAGGAAACCAGTGTGTGCCAGGAACATTATACATGGCAACAATAGTTTTGATGTAGTCATGATCAACTCTGCCAAATAAAATCCTCCCTACAATGCTAAAATAAAGTAGCGGGGAGAATGAGTAGCAAAATATTTTGATCAATTTGATGCTGTGCACTGAAATTAACTGTTAAAAATGAGAAAATGGAGTGTAATTTATGTGAAGCACAATACAAGTAGTCTTCCAGAGTCTGGCTATGCTGTCTGCTATAGGGATATGCAACATGCTGCATGTTTGAAATGACACCATGAGGCTCAATGATGTTTAACGTTGAAACAAATATATAAAATGAAATGCACTGAATACCTATTTTAAAAGTGGTTTGTCTTTCCACTGAAGGTTGCACCCAGGCTGATAGCTCACAACAGAGCTCTATCCATGGCAATCCCACCCTGGTCTCCTCTACCCTACTGCTCAACACCCCTTGCCCGTAATAGTGGATATATTTTAGCTCAATCTACAAATTTGGGCTATAAGTTAAAGCACATTGCCCATCCCCTGATCCTGTTTGTTCTGTACCTAGTTGCACTGGTCCCATTTAATTTCCAAGACTCTTCACTGCTAGACTGTGCTGTGCACTTCAGCTGCCATGACTCTAATCTCCCATTTATTTCCAGCCTGCACTGATACTGTTCAATGATCTTGCTTTGTGGCTGCTGACCCTGATCGGCTTCACTCTGCCTTCCCTCTATGCGGAACTGAATTCAACTGGCCTGTCAAGTTCCCACTGCTGCTACAATCTCATTTGTTTCTCACTTCCTTTTATCTTTTCTTTGAACCATCGTTCTCATTTGCATTGATGCAGTGGATTTAACTTTCACCCGTACCTGGCTCCCCAGACTTCACTTCTCCTGTCCCTGGGTTTCACTCCTATGGATCTGATCTCCTCTGCCGATCCACCACATCCATTGCTGTGCAATGCCAACAGCTGAACAACCTGTGCTGGCCCCTTGATTGACTTCCTCCACTGGGCAAGCTTCACCAGTGCCTCAGCTGATATTCTGCTCCTCCAAATGACTACTGGATCCAACCCTCTCCACCACTGACTCTGAACCTGGTCGGTGGCTGCTTCTTGCTAACTCCACAGTGTCTACAAGTTGGATGTATTACACCACAGCCTTCTGGCCCTTAGATTTTAATTTGGAACTGTTTCATATTGTCTCCTCCCTGTCCTGTTTATGAACGCAATGTCTCGCCTAATTTCTGCTATGCCTTTGCAGCCCAGAATCCTCTGTGTCCATTCACGTGTGCATTTTAGCTGCTGCTCTGGACCCAGACCCATTGCTTCTACCTCTCCTTCTGGCCCCTTTCAGGCCTTTTTCTCCTCTCACATATGCCCCCAAACTGTTGTACTTTCTGAATAACTTAACTAATTCACCAAATTAGTGAAATATAATTATGATGAAGTATGCCCTCTGTGCTTATATTATACACGTCTGTTGAAATACAATATCCAAAGTACTTTTATTACAGAGAAGGGTTGGGGGAAGGGAAGCGTACAGGATGAAGGTATCTGAATACTTGGTGCTGGTAAACAAACACTACTGAAGTGTTTATAAAACACTAATATTTTGAAGATCAGTAGAAATGGTTTCTCTGCAATATATTTTGCAGGGGAGTTGGCACGGGCTCGACGGGCCGAATGGCCTTCTTCCTTGCTGTAACCATTCTATGATTCCACCATTCTATGATTTTATAATAATTTTAACGTGGAAGTCCTGGTTCTGAAATTCTATTCACTGTTGTGATTGACAAGAGTAAATACTGTACTCCCCAAATCACATATTCCCACTCCAAAAAATATCTTCCAAAACTGCAATAATCCTATCCTAAATTTAAGGATACAACAAAGCTTTTGCATTCGTCTTTATTTTTTCCAAAAAGTGCTCCAATCTCACTACACAACTATTCTGCTTTGCACACCAATATGTATGGAACCTCTGGTTCGCCCCACCTAGTGTCCAAGGCAGCCTATCTCAAGCTCATTTATCTTAATCCTCAGCAGCAGTAAGAACAATACACAAGAAACAAACAATTGGAATAAGGATTAGAAATATTAGGAGCATACTCGCAAAATAATTAAAAATTGCTTTCTTGTATACTTACAAGGAGGGGTTAATTTAACGAGGATGTACGGTAGCATAGTGGTTATGTTACTGAACTAGTAATCCAAAGGCCTGGACTAATAATCCGGAGACGCGAGTTCAAATCCCACCACGGCAGCTGGGGAATTTAAATTCAGTTAATTAAATAAATCTGGATTAAAAAGCTAGTATCAGTAATGGTGACCATGAAACTACCAGATTGTCGTAAAAATCCATCTGGTTCACGAATGTCCTTTAGGGAAGGAAATCTGCTGCCCTTACCCGGTCTGGCCTATATGTGACTCCAGACCCACAGCAATGTGGTTGACTCTTAACTGCTCTCTGAAATGGCCTAGCAAGTCACTCAGTTGTACCAAACTGTTATGACAGAGTTAGCACTGTGAGAGTACCTTCACCACAAGGACTGCAGCAATTCAAGAAAGTGGCTCACCACCATCTTCTTGAGGGCAATTAGGGATGGGCAATAAATGCTGGCCTTGCCAGCAACATCCCATGAATGAATAAATAAATTGTAAATTCATTCACCCATTTTAAAGTCATTCTGACTTACATATTGGAATTATAAATTACTATGATCACATTTATGGTAGAGCCTACCCATGCAAACTTGTTACACCATAATTATAACCTCCCACTAGTAATAGCACTATAGAACCTCCCACGAGTAATAGCACTGTAGAACCTCCACTGGCAGGAGGGTGCAATTAGTATGACAAGTTTACATTTCCAGTTTCCATTATAAAAATTAACATAGGCAATGATAGTGAAAACATTTGATGAGAAGTGCACACAGATGCACAATTGTAATATACAATAGATATATTTCAAGTAATACTTGCATTTATTTAAGTACTGTATTGCAATAAACACACATTTATTTATGTAGACAACTAATATTATTTAAATCAAAAGCTGCTGCATGTTTGCACTGACACTGCAAGGCTCTCTTGTGATGTTTAACATTGAAACAAATATATAAAATAAAATACAATCAGTACCTATTCCGAAGGGACCGTTCCCTCCGCAACACCCCGGGGTCCACTCTTCCATCACCCACTCAGTTTCCCCGGCACTTTCCCATGCAAGTGCAGGAGATGCAACACCTCCTCCTTTCCCAACATCCGGGGCCCCAAACACGCCTACTGTATTCACTGCTTGCGATGTGGTCTCCTATGCATTGGGCAGACCAAACACAGATTGGGTGATAGCTTTGCTCAGCACCTCCATTCAGTCCGTTAGCGTGACCCTGAGCTTCCGATCGCTTGCCACTTTAATTCTCCATCCCACTCTGACCTCTTTGTCCTTGGCCTCCTACACTGTTCCAATGATGCTCAATGCAAGCTGGAGGAACAGCATCTCATCTTTCTATTAGGCACTTTCTAGCCATCCGGCCGTAACAACTTTAGGTCTTAACCACCGTTCCCATTTTCTTGGAAAGCAGGTGCTGATTATGGAGGATGGCTGCACCGGAGCCACTGAGATTGGAGGAGGTGTGGGCTGGTGCTTGGGGTGAGCCGGCAGGGTGGTCCGCACTCCTGCTGTCTACCTACCTTTCTCCAGCACATTTCCGGGTCACGGGAGCCTTCTCTTTTTCCAGACTTTCCATGCTTCCTTCCTCTTCTGCTGTAACCATTTACACCTCCTCTGGACCCATCTTTGTTTCTTTACTTGTCCCATTATCACCTCATTTTGCCTTGCACCATCATCCCTTTTGTCATGTAATCACTCCTGCCCTTCACCTATCACAGACTTTTCCCTCTGTTCTTTCCTCCCAAGACCCACCCCCCCCCGCACCCCCACCCTTTTTCCCTGGCTCTGTACTTGCTTAAAAACTGTTAAATCTCTACGTCATGAGGGGATTGTCTTATGAGGAGAGATTCAGTAGATTAAACTTCTACCCTTCGTGCTTCGGATCCACCCAGGATTACAAATATCTCCAAGATATTCATCGTTCCTCGAACTATTGCTCTCGCTGCATCCTGAGATCTACGCTCAACGCCATGCGGAGCCACATGAACACTCTCGACTTCTCTCTTCAGCAACACCGGCGCACTCTATCTCAAAGCTGTCCGGGTCCACAGTTCCATTTCATCCTTCGACTCATCCGACGCTTCAACAAAAAACTTTTCTTCTTCCTTTCCGATGTCAAGGATCGCAAGCTTCATCAACTCTTGGACACCAACGCCCCTCCGGAACCTTCTTCCCCTTCACTTTCCTCTGAACCCCTTCTCCCAATCTCACCCCCTGCCGCGTTTTCACTATCCCCTCTGACCTTCCACTCTCTGACCCTGAACGATCAGTCCTCAGCAAAGGCCTGAGCTTCATCCCCTTACGCCCCCACCTCAATGAATTTCGAGCTCGGCATGATGTTGAGCTCTTTTTCCGCCGCCTTCGTCTCCGTGCCCACTTCTCTGGCCAGGAGTCTTCCCCCCGCACAACTGACCCTTTCTCCCGCTTGCAGAATTCCTGTTCTACCTGGAATCCCCCTGGCCTCTTACCCTCTCTAGATCTTTTCATCGCTAACTGCCGCCGTGACATCGGCCGTCTCCATTTTTCTGCTCCCCTCACTCACTCCAACCTACCTCCCTTTGAACTTGCAGCACTCCGTTCTCTCCGATCCAACCCTGACATTGTCATTAAACCCACTGACAAGGGTGGTGCTGTTGTTGTTTGGTGCACTGACCTCTACCTAGCGGAAGCTGAACGCCAACACTCCGACACCTCCTCCTACCTCCACCTGGACCATGACCCCACTACCGAACATCAAACCACCGTTTCCAAGACTGTCACTGACCTCATCTCCTCTGGAGATCTTCCCCCCCCCCGCTGCCACCAACCTCATAGTTCCCCAACCCCGCACAGCACGCTTCTACCTCCTTCCCAAGATCCACAAACAGGACTGCCCTGGTAGACCCATCGTTTCAGCCTGTTCTTGCCCCACGGAACTTATCTTTTCCTATCTTGACTCTATCTTTTCTCCCCTTGTCCAGTCTCTTCCCACCTACATCCGCGACTCTTCGGACGCCCTCCGCCACTTTAACAGTTTCCAGTTTCCTGGCCCCAACCGCTTCCTTTTCACCATGGACGTACAATCCCTCTACACCTCCATCCCCCACCCGGATGGCCTGAGGGCGCTCCGCTTCTTCCTTGAACAGAGGCCCGACCAGTCCCCATCCTCCACCACCCTCCTCCGCCTGGCTGAACTTGTTCTCACATTGAACAACTTCTCCTTTAACTCCACTCATTTCCTCCAAATCAAAGGTGTTGCCATGGGTACCCGCATGGGTCCTAGCTATGCCTGCCTTTTCGTGGGATATGTGGAACAATCTTTGTTCCAGTCCTACTCGGGTCCCCTCCCTCACCTCTTTTTCTGATACATTGATGACTGTATCTGTGCCGTTTCCTGCTCTCGTCCCGAACTTGACAATTTCATTCACTTTGCCTCCAATTTCCACCCTTCCCTCACATGGTCCATCTCTGACTCTTCCTTTCCCTTCCTCGACTTCTCCGTCTCCATCTCTGGGGATAGGTTATCGACCAATATTCACTACAAGCCCACTGACTCCCACAGCTACCTGGACTACACTTCCTCCCACCCCGCTTCCTGTAAGCACTCTATTCCATTCTCCCAGTTTCTCCGTCTCCGCCGTATCTGCTCCGATGATGCCACCTTCCACACCAGTGCTTCAGACATGTCTTCCTTTTTCCGCAACCGAGGATTCCCCTCTACCGTGGTTGACACTGCCCTTGACCGTGTCAGTTCTATCTCCCGCACTTCTGCCCCTCCCTCCTAGAACCACGATAGGGTTCCCCTTGTCCTCACCTTTCACCCCACCAGCCTCCACATTCAACGGATCATCCTCCGGCATTTCCGCTACCTCCAAAGTGATCCCACCACCAAACGTATCTTCCCCTCCCCTTTCAGCATTCCGCAGGGACCGCTCCCTCCGAGACACCCTAGTCCACTCCTCTATCACCCCAAACAGCCCTTCCCCTTCGCCTGGCACCTTCCCGTGCAAGCAGAGGAGATGTAACACCTGCCCCTATACCTCCCCCCTTCCCACTGTCCAGGGCCCCAAACACCCCTTCCAGGTGAAACAGCGATTTACTTATACTTCTCGCAATCTAGTATACTGTATTCGCTGCTCACGATGCGGTCTCCTCTACATTGGGGAGACCAAATGCAGATTGGGTGACCGCTTTGCGGAACACCTCCGTTCAGTCCGTAAGGGTGGCCCCGAGCTTCTGGTCGCCTGTCATTTTAATTCACCACTCCATTCCCACTCGGACCTCACCGTCCTTGGCCTCTTGTATTGTTCCACGGAAGCTCAACGTAAACTCGAGGAACAGCACCTCATCTTCCGATTAGGCACTCTGCAGCCTTCCGGACTCAATATCGAGTTCAACAATTTCAGATCATAACCTCGGCCCCTATTTCATTTTTTCTTGTAATTTTTCCACTCCTTTCCCCCCCCCCCTTTCCTTTTGTTTCTCTCTCACACCTGGCAGCTATCTCTTGCCCTGCCAGTACACTTTACACCTAATCTCAGCCTATTACCATCTCGTCTAGCTTCTAATACCTTTTATTGTCTCTTTTACTTCTTTTGTTTCTTTTATTCTTTTGTCCGATCGCAGCCCTGCCTCCGATCTATCTTCTTTTCTTTCCAGTTTTGAAGAAGGGTTCCACCCGAAACGTCAACTCAAATTTCTCTCCACGGATGTTGCCTGACCTGCTGAGTTTTTCCAGCATTTTCTGTTGTTATTTCAGGCCTATATTCCCTAGAGTTTAGAAGAATGAGAGGTGATCTCATTGAAACGTATAAAATTCTTAAGGGGCTTGACAGGGTAGATGCTGGGAGGATGTTTCCCCAGGCTGGGGAGTCACGGTCTCAGAGTGGGGGTTCGGCCATTTGGGACTGGGATCAGGAGGGATTTCGGGTCTTTGGAGTCCCCTGCCTCAGAGGGCTCTGGATGCTCAGTCGTTGAGTGTACTCAGAGCAAAAACCGATGGATTGTTGGATACTGGGAGAATCAGGGGATATGGGGAAAGTGCTGGGGTTGGAGTTGAGGTGGAAGATCCGCCATGGTCTTGTTGAATGGCGGAGCGGGCTCGAGGGGCCGAATGGCCTACTCCTGCATTGGTTTCTTATGTCATCGACCTGAAAGGTTAACTGTTTCTCTCCCCACATATGCTATCTGACCTGCTGAGTGATTTTTTTTTTTAAAAGGGCCTTTAACATTCATCCTTTCACATTCACATCCAATGCATATTGCCTTTATAACCTACCTCCCTCTGAACTTGCAGCACTCCGTTCTCAGATCCAACCCCAACATTATCATTAAACCTGCTGACAAGGGTGGTGCTGTTGTTGTTTGACGAACCGACCTCTACCTAGCGGAGGTTGAACGCCAACTCTCAGACACCTCCTCCTACCTCCGCCTGGAACATGACCCCACTACCGAACATCAAGCCACCATTTCCAAGACTGTCACTGACATCATTTCCTCTGGAGATCTTTCCCCCACAGCCGCCAACCTCATAGTTCCCCAACCCCGCACAGCCCGCTTCTGCCTCCTTCCCAAGATCCACAAACAGGACTGCCCTGGTAGACCAATCGTTTCAACCTGTTCTTGCCCCACGGAACTTATCTCTTCCTATCTTGACTCTATCTTTGCTCCCCTTGTCCAGTCTCTTCCCACCTACATCTGTGACTCTTCCGAAGCCCTCCGCCACTTTAACAGTTTTCTGGCCCCAACCCTTTCCTTTTCACTATGGACATCCAATCCCTCTACACCTTCATTCCCGCACCAGGACGGCCTGAGGGCGCTCCGCTTCTTCCTTGAACAGAGGCCCAACCAGTCCCCATCCACCACCTGGCTGAACTTGTTCTCACATTGAACAACTTCTCCTTTGACTCCACTCACTTCCTCCAAATCCAAGGTGTTGCTATGGGAACCCGCATGGGTCCTAGCTATGCCTGCCTTTTCGTGGGATATGTGGAACACCCTTTGTTCCAGTCCTACTCAGGTCCCCTCCCTCACCTCTTTTTCCGGTACATTGATGACTGTATCGGTGCCGTTTTCTGCTCTTGCCCTGAACTAGATCATTTCATTCACTTTGCTTCCAATTTCCACCCTTCCCTCACCTTCACATGGTCCATCTCCGACTCTTCCCTTCCCTTCCTCGACTTCTCCGTCTCCATCTCTGGGGATAGGTTATTGACAAACATTCACTACAGGCCCACTGACTCCCACAGCTACCTGGGCGACACTTCCTCCCACCCCGCCTCCTGCAAGGACTCTATTCCATTCTCCCAGTTTCTCAGTCTCCGGCGCATCTGCTCTGACGATGCCATCTTCCATACCAGTGCTTCCGACATGTCTTCCTTTTTCCTCAACCGAGGATTCCCCTCTACTGTGGTTGACACGGCCCTCGACCGTGTCAGTTCTATCTCCCGCACTTCTGCCCTCACCACTGCCCCTCCCTCCAGAAACCACGATAGGGTTCCCCTTGTCCTCACCTTTCACCCCACCAGACTCCACATTCAACGGATCATCCTCCGCCATTTCCACCACCTCCAGCGAGATCCCATCACCAAACACATCTTTCCCTCACCTCCCCTTTCAGCATTCCGAAGAGACCGCTCCCTCCGCAACACCCTGGTCCACTCCTCTATCACCCCCAACACCCCTTCCCCTTTGCCCGGCACCTTCCCGTGCAAGCGCAGGAGATGCAACACATGCCCTTATACCTCCCTCCTTCCCACTGTCCAGGGCCCCAAACACCCCTTCCAGGTGAAACAGCAATTTACTTGTACTTCTTATAATTTAGTATACTGTATTCGCTGCTCACGATGTGGTCTCCTCTACATTGGGGAGACCAAATGCAGATTGGGTGACCGCTTTGCGGAACACCTCCGTTCAGTCCGTAAGGGGGACCTCGAGCTTCCGGTCGCCTGTCACTTTAATTCTCCGCTCCACTCCCACTCAGACCTCACCGTCCTCGGCCTCTTGCATTGTTCCACTGAAGCTCAGCGTAAGCTCGAGGAACAGCACCTCATCTTTCGATTAGGCACTTTACAGCCCTCTGGACTCAACATAGAGTGCAACAATTTCAGATCATAACCTCGGCTCCTATCCTATATATATTTTTTAACCACACCTTTTGTTTGTGTCTTTTCTTCTCTCCCACAAGGCAGCTGTCTTTCATTCTGCCAGCGCAATTCACACTTCATCTAGAGCCATCCTTTGTTTCTTAACCTGTCCCATTACCATCTCCTTTTGCCTTGAATATCTCTTAATGTCTCTTAACCTCTCCTGCCTTCTATCCTATCACAGACCTTCCCTTTTGTTCTTTCATCCCCTCCACCCTTTCCCAGCCCCCAACTTGCTTAAAAATCTGTTCCATTTCCTGCTTTTTTCCAGTTCTGACGAAAGGTCATCGACCTGAAACGTTAACTGTTTCTCTCTTCACAGATGCTGCCTGACCTGCTGAGTATCTCCAGCATTTTCTGTTATTATTTCAGATTTCCAGCATCTGCAGTATTTTCTTTTTGCTTTTATAAGCTCCTGTGTGGAAAATTATTGTGCTAATAAAACCATACTTCTACTGATTACAAATCATTTTCATGTCAATATTTGGGACTTATTAGCATATGTTAATTTCAAACTATTTATCGTCACTCCCAAAACTGATCACAAGTTATTGAATATATTTGTCCTCCAATAACTAGGCTCATATGGAGCATAAAAGACGTGCATTTATATAGCGCCTTTCATGACCATCAGACATCCCAAAGCACTTTACAGCCAATGAAGTACTTTTGAAGTATATAAATGATGAAGTATATGAAGTTTGATATATATATAAATGACCTGGATATTGGAATAGAGTAGAATTTCTAAATTTGTCGATGACACCAAACTTGGGGGTGTGGCAAACAGTGAGGATGATACCAATCGACTGCAACAGGATATAGAAAGGCTAGCAGAATGGGCAGACAAGTGGCAGATGGAATTTAATACAGAGAAGTGTGAGGTGATGCATTTTGGCAGAAGGAACAGGGCGAGGACCTGGGAATTAATGTGCATAGGTCCCTGAAGGTGGCAGGACATATTTTGAGAGAGTGGTTAACAAAGAACATGGGATCTTGGGTTTCATAAATAGAGATATTGAGTACAAAAGTAGAGAAGTTATGCTGAACATTTATAAAGCACTGGTTAGGCCACACCTGGAGTATTGCGTCCAGTTCTGGTCGCCACACTTTAGGAAGGATGTGAAGGCCCTTGAAAGGGTGCAGAGGAGATTTACCAGAATGGTTCCAGGGATGGGGAATCTTAGCTACAAGGACTGGTTGGAGATGCTGGATTTGTTTTCAGTAGAGAAAATGAGGTTGAGGGGTGATTTGATAGAGGTGTACAAGATTATGACAGGTGTGGATAGGCTAGATGGGAAAAGGCTGTTCCCACTAGTTGATAGGACTAGGCGACACAGATTTAAGGTTTTGGGCAAGAGATACAGGGGGGATGTGAGGAAAAACTTTTTTACGCAGCGAGTGGCGAGGATCTGGGACTCGCTGCCGACGGAAGTGGTGGAAGCGGAGACACTCAATGTTTTCAAGGGGAGACTGGATAGGCACTTGAGGGAAATAAACTTGCAGGGCTATGGGGATAGAGCGGGGGAATGGGACTGACTGGATTGCTCTACAGAGAGCCGGCACGGACTCGATGGGCTGACTGGCCTCCTTCTGTGCCGTTATGACTCTATGAAGTGTAGTCACTGTTGTAATGTAGGAAACACGGTAGCCAATTTGCACACAGCAAGCTCCCACAAACAGCAATGTAATAATGGCCAGATAATCTGTTTCAGTGATGTTGATTGAGGGATAACCAGTAATGTTTGAGTAGGGTCCCCATCAGTAATGTTACAGCCGAGTCATAATACACATAAGAACATAAGAAATAGGAGCAGGAGTAGGCCATTTGGCCCTTGGAGCCTGCTCCACCTATCAATAAGATCATGGCTGATCTTCTTCCTCATCTCCACTTTCCTGCACTATCCCCATATCCCTTGATTCCCTTAATATTCAAAAATGTATTGATCTCTGTCTTGAATATACTCAATGACTGAGCCTCCACAGCCCTCTGGGGTAGAGAATTCCAAAGATTCACCACCCTCTGAGTGAAGAAATTTCTCCTCATCTCAGTCCTAAATGGCCGACCCCTTATTCTGAGACTGTCACCTCTGATTCTAGACTTCCCAGACAGGGGAAACATCCTCCCTGCAGCTACTCTGTCAAGCCCTGTAAGAATTTTGTATGTTTCAATGAGATCACCTCTCATTCTTCTAAACTCTAGTGAATATAGGCCTAGTCTACTCAATCTCTCCCTATAAGACAATCCCCCCATCTCAGGAACCAGTCTGGTGAACCTTTGTTGCACTTCCTCTATGGCAAGTATATCCTTCCTTAGGTAAGGAGATCAAAACTATACACAATACTCCAGGTGTGGTCTCACCAGGGCCCTATATAATTGCAGTAAGACGTCTTTGCTCTTATACTCAAATCCTCTTGTAATAAAGGCCAACACACCATTTGCTTTTTTAATTGCTTGCTGTACCTGCATTTTAACTTGTGATTCATGTACAAGGACACCCAGGTCCCTCTGAACACCAACATTTCCCAATCACCATTTAAAAAATACTCTGCTTTTCTATTTTTCCTACCAAAGTGGATAACTTCACATTTTTCCACATTATATTCCATTTGCCATGTTTTTGCCCACTCACTTACCCTGTCTATATCCCCTTGAAGCCTCCTTGCATCCTCCTCACAACTTACATTCCCACCCAACTTGGTATCGTCAGCAAACTTGGATATATTACATTTGGTCCCCTCAGCCAAATCATTGATGTAGATTGCGAGTAGCTGAGGCCCAAGCACTGATCCTTGCGGTACCCCACTAGTTACAGCCTGCCAACCCGAAAATTACCCATTTATTCCTACTCTCTGTTCTCTGTCCGTTAACCAATCCTCAATCCATGCTAATATATTACTCCCAATCCCATGAGCCCTAATTTTGTTTAATAACCTCGTGTGGAACCTTATCGAATGTCTTCTGAAAATCCAAATACACCACATCCACTGGCTCCCCCTTATCTATTCTGCTAGTTACAACCTCAAAAAACTCTAAGATTCGTCAAACACGATTTCCCTTTCATAAATCCGTGTTGACTCTGCCCAATCCTATTATTATTTACTAAGTGCCCTGTTACCACGTCCTTAATAATAGATTCTAGCATTTTCCCTACTGCTGGTGTCAGGCTAACTGGGCTGTACTTCCCTGTTTTCTCTCTCCCTCCTTTCTTAAATAATGGGGCTACATTTGCTACTGTCCAATCCGTGGGAACCGTTCTAGAATCTATGTAATTTTGGAAAATGATAATGAATGCATCCACTATCTCGATAGCCAACTCTTTCAAAACCCTAGGATGTAGGCCATCAGGTCCAGGGGATTTATTGGCTTTCAGTCCCATTAATTTCTCCAGTAATATTTTTTTACTAATACTAAATTTCTTTCAGTTTCTCATTCTCGCTAGACCCTTAGTTTGCCACTATTTCCAGGAAGATTTTTGTGTCTTCTTCCGTGAAGACAGACACAAAGTAAACATATCAGGAAAGGATGAGCAGGTTGGGTCTCTTTTCTCTTGAAAAAAGTCTGAGGGGTAACCTAATAGAGGTCAATAAAATTATGAAAGGTTTTGATAGAGTGGATACAGAGAGAATGTTTCCACTTGTGGGGAAGAGCATAACTAGAGGCCATCAATATAAGATAGTCACCAAGAAATCCAGTAGGGAATTCAGAAGAAACTTCTTTACCCAAAGAGTGGTGAGAATGTGGAACTCGCTACCACAGGGAGTGGTTGAAGCGAATAGTATAGATGCATTTAAGGGGAGGCTGGACAAGCATATGAGGGAGAAGGGAATAGAGGGTTACGCTGATAGATTTAGATAAGGAAAGTCGGGAGGAGGCTCGAGTGGAACATAAATGCCGGCATAAACTGGTTGGTCTGAATGGCCTGTTTCTGTGTCTTACATCCTATGTAATAAATATTGGCCAGGTCACCAGGGATAACTCCCCTGCTCTTCATTGAAGTAGTGCCGTGGGATCTTTTCCATCCACCTGAAAGGGGCGGGCAGGGCCTCAGCTTGACGTCTCATCCAAAAGACGGCACCTCCAACAGTGTAGCACTCCCTCAGTACTGCCTGGAGTGTCAGCCTAGATTATGTGCTTAATTCTCTGGAGTGAATCACAATCTTCTGACTCAGAAACGAGGGTGCTGCCAACTGAGCCACTGGCTGACGCTAAACACCAACAGAGACCAGCTGGGCCGAATGGCCTAGTTTCTGTGTTGTAAATTCTATTTAACAATGCCGGCAATAAAATATTAAATTGATTAACTATTAACGGGACGATCGTGATTAATGACAAACTTTACGGTAACTTGACTCAAAATCTAGACTCACCTGCCCCGGTTTTGGTGACAAATATTTAATAACCTCTTTAACCATAACGGGTTTGTGCAAACACGGAGTGTGTTGTAAACTGTTTTTAGTGGAGTTTTCTTCCGAGTCGGTTGCCCATTCAAGAGTCCCTGGAAGCTGTGCGTCGTGAACTTTGTGAAGCGCGGAGAGGGAGATGTGTCTGACGGGAGGCGACTGCGGATTGCCGCCACCAAGGCCGATTTTAAAGGAGACGAGAGAAAGTTGAGCCGGTTTCATGCCAAGTGCTGCCTTTCTGACTAACGAACGGGTTCTGAGGCAGGGGTTTATCAAAGCCCAAGTCATGTTGTGTTTTTTGTGGTTTGTATTTAAGGGAAAAGGGAAATAAAGCCTTCTGGACGGGCGTGTGAATCCAGCGTGTTTCAAGCGAACAGGAAAGGGCGGCAGTTGCTGGGCTCACTCACTCACTCCCCGGCTACACGGTAAACACAACCCGTTAACCGGCTGGTAATCACACAGCCTCTAAACAACTCCGCTCACTTCACAACTCGCCGCAATATTGGGATTCTCGGTAACTAAGGCGATCCGCCGCTGAAAGGCCGCGTACTAGACAACAAGTCATTATTTCGCGACGTCCCCCAAATGACATCTCAAAAAGCCTTTAAAATGTGTCTTATTTTAACATTTGTCCACCGTTATTATTATACTAAAAAAGCCACTCGAGTGCTTGAATTATTGTTTAAAATGGACTTCAACTCCCTATGTTGAGGAATAAAATTCGACCGTACCCGATTTTACTTTTCTTTAAAAAGAACAAAAACCTCTTGGTTTCTTATAAATATTTAAAAAAAAATGTCATGTGGGAGTAGCCGGTGAATTTTATCTTTCAGCAAATAGGTCGCCAGTGGAGATTACACACAGGGGTTTTTTGGCCGGTTACCACCCGGACGGTTAAAAAAGGAACACCCGTTCACTGGGCGGGCGACCTATCAAGTGACGTGATGACGTCACGCTCCCCAAGCCCGCCAATCAGATTGAAGCGGGTGTGCGTCTTTTCAGCCAATGGGCAAGCCGGTGTAACGAACGGTCCGATTTAAATCTTGTTGAAAGGCCGAGTCCTGGGCGCTGGGCGGCGAGGCTGGGGATTCACGACTGGGTAGTTGGTGAGTGTGTGAGTTGTTACCGATCTGGTTTATTTTTTTTTTAAGATTTTTTTTTTCCTCCCTCAAGCAGTTCAGCGTAAGGTGGCGATGTCCAACTGCTGGGAAGGGAAGGAGGGAAACGTCCACCGGGTCCAGCTGCCCAATGTCCAGACTTGCTGCTCAGTGCAGTGAGCATGATCGAGAGAAGCGATCACAATATCACCTTCACAATAAATTCTTCCGAACTGGCAGGAGGTGCAACTTCCACTTCCCCGAGATCCGCAACTACTGTGCCTACGGGTAGTGGGACAGTGGGCCTGGCGTCATGTCTGCAGGACTGTAAACGTTAGAAGTGGCGTTTATGATTGGCGAGCAGTGGCGATTGTAACCCGATAAAATCACACATGTTGCCACGCAGAAACAGTCTTTTTGCTCCATTAAATCTCCACTGGTGTTTATGGGCCCCACTCACCTGCTTTCTCCCCGTATCCTTAATATTGCTATATCTCAAGCAGCAATCTAATTCCCTTTTAAAACAATGTATGGCTTTTGCTTCAACGATGGTTTGTGACAACATTTCACACTCTCTACCCTCTGTGTAAAGTTCCATTAGCCTCTTGTGGTACGAGTGGAGACTTGTGTGTCAGCTGCAGCTCCGTTGGTAGCCACAGCTGTTAGTTGTCTCTTGGCAGAAGGTTATGGTTGCACACCAGGCTGACTCTACAGTGCAGTACTGTGTGAGTGCTGCACTGTCACAGGTGCCATCTTTTGGATGAGGTGTTAAACCGAGGCCCCATCTGCCCTCTCGGATGGATGTAAAAGATCCCATGGCACTATTTGGCACTATCCCTGGTATCCTGACCCTCGACATCATTTAAAAACAGATTATCTGCTCATTACCTCATTGCTGTTTGTGGGAAATTGGCTGCCGCATTTCCTACATTATAACAGTGACTGCACAATAAAAGTATTGGCTGTAAAGTGCTTTGGGACATCCTGAGGTTGTGCAAGGCACTATATAGTCTTTACCGTATCATTTATAATCTTGATTTCTATTAGGTCACTTCTCAGGTTTAGTGCAGGGAGGAATAAACTTCTGAAGTCTCTTCATAACTGCAACCTCTCCGGCTGATAACATTTTCATGAAATTACACTACACCTTATTAGCAATATTGTTTCTATAATGGGCTGTCCAAAACTGTATGTAATACTTGTAGCCTAATTAAGGTCTTGTATTATATTTGAATATTTTATGCCTTGATACAAATCTAAGGAGCCCATTTACCTTTCTTATGGCCTTTTGCACTACCAGCTTTAGTGACCTGTTTTTCGGCACACCAAGGCCCCACTGCTCCATTTTCAATCTTGTCTTGTTTTTACTTCCAAAAATGTATTGCTTCACATTTTTCTACTTTGAACTACATCTGCCACCTATCTGACCATTCTGCTAGCCCAACTATGTTCCTCTGCAATCTTATACAATTTGCATTACGTTCTCCCATACCTTCTAATTTGGTGTCATCAGAAAGTGTTTATATTGCTCCCTCAATTCTTAAGTCCAGATCATTCACGTGTTCTCAGCACAGACTTCTTTCCAGTCTGAGAAAATTCTTTTTACTCCTACTGTGTGCTTTCTGCCCTCCAACCATCTCGATACGTGTGGCTTCATTGCCATAAGTGTCTTATGTGGCAACCTCAAATACTTTATGGAAATTGATATAAACCACATCCAGTGCATTTTTAAAATCGATCTCCTCTGCTATATCTTGACTAATTGACCTGTAATTTCCTGGCTTATAATCTGTTCCTTTTTTGAGGAGAAATTTGTCATCTTTCAGTTCGCTGCTACAATTTTCCCTTCCACAAAATTTTCAAAAACACGGAATAATGCTTATTTTTTAAGTGTGTCATGTGTTAAAATTGACTTCATTTTTTAAACTAAAATGGCTCTGTGTTAATGAGTGACAGTTGTTACTTGGCTTTACTGCCTTTTAAAAGAATTTTAAGAATTGTAAGGAATGGTTGAAAATGTTTTGTTCAGATCTTCAAGGACAAGAAATATTATTGAAAGATTTGTGTCGACTTGATTAAATAACTAACAATACAATTGTCACTAATTGAAATTTATGATGCTGATCCTACGTCACTTTTTTTTCCCACTCCTCTCCAATTGAGGTTTTGTAAGTAAATTTTAATGTAGAAGTAATGTTTTTTTTTAAGAGCATAAGAAATAGGAGCAGGAGTCAGCCATTTGGGCCCTCGAGCCTGCTCCGCCATTCAATAAGATCATGGCTGATCTGATCTTGGCCTTAACTCCACTTTCCTGCCCGCTGCCCATAAACCTTGACACCCCTGTTTTTCAAAAATCTGTCTATCTCTGCCTTGAATATATTCAATGACTCCGCCTCCACAGCTCTCTGGGGTAGAGAATTCCAAAGATTCACGACCCTCTGAGAGAAGAAATTCCTCCTCATCTCCGTTTTAAATGGGCAACCCCTTATTTTGAAACTGTGCCTCCTAGTTCTAGATTCCCACACAAGGGGAAACATCCCCCCAGCATCTACCCTGTCAAGCCCCCTCAGAATCTTATATGTTTCAATAAAATCCCCTCTCATTCTTCTAAACTCCAATGAGTATAGGCCCAACCTGCTCAATCTTTCCTCATAAGACAACCCCTTCCACTCTCGAATCAACCTAGTGAATCGTCTCTGAACTGCCTCCAATGCAAGTATACCCTTCCTTAAATAAGGAGACCAAAACTGTACGCAGTACTCCAGGTGTGCTCTCGCCAATGCCCTGTACAGTTGTAGCAAGACTTCCCTACTTTTATACTCCATCCCCCTTGCAATAAAGGCCAATATTCCATTTGCCTTCCTAATTACTTCCTGTACCTGCATGCTAACGTTTTGTGTTTCATGTACGAGGACACCCAGATCCCTCTGTACTGCAGCATTCTGTAGTCTCTCTCCATTTAAATAATAGTTTGCCTTTTTATTCTTCCTACCAAAGTGGATAACCTCACATTTTCTCACATTATACTCCATCTGCCAAATTTTTGCCCACTGACTTAACATATTTATATCCCTTTGCAGACTCTTTGTGTCCTCCTCACAACTTGCTTCTCACCTATCTTTGTATCGTCAGCAAATTTGGCTACAGTACACTCGGTCCCTTCATCCAAGTCATTAATATAGATAGTAAATAGTTGGGGCCCCAGCACTGATCCCTGTGGCACCCCACTAGTTACAGTTTGCCAACCTGAAAATTACCCATTTATCCCGACTCTCTGTTTTCTGTTAGTTAGCCGATCCTCTATCCATCCATCCATGCTAATATATTACCCCCAACAACGTGAGCTCTTATCTTGTACGGTAACCTTTTATGTGGCACCTTATCGAATGCCTTCTGGAAATCCAAATACACTACATCTACTGGTTCCCCTTTATCCACCCTGCTCGTTACATCCTCAAAGAACTCTAGTAAATTTGTCAAACACGATTTCCCTTTCATAAAACCATGTTGACTCTGCTTGATTGTAAACGCTGTTTACGGAGGTCACGGTCCATCATCAAAGACCCTACCCACCCCAGCCACAGTCTGTTCGCCCTCCTGCCATCTGGGAGACGCTACTGATGCATTCGCACCCGTACGACCAGATTTAGGAACAGCTTCTTTCCCAGGGCTGTCATCCTACTGAACTCCACAAATAAACTCTAAAGCCTGCACATCTGCCAATGCACTTTATTATGTTTATGTTAATGTATTACAAGCCAAATGTATGTTGAATGTTTAAATGCCTTAACCTAAATGTACACTCTCGGGAGCCGCAAGCCTACATTTTGTTGTACTGCACTTGTGCACTAACAATGACAATAAAAGTTTATTTTATTTTATTTTATTTTATGATTTTCTAAATGTCCTGCTACTACTTCCTTAATAATGGATTCCAGCATTTTCCCAATGACAGATGTTAAGCTAGCTGGCCTATAGTTAATATTGTTGATACTCCACCTCATTGGCAAATTTGTGAATCCATAAACTCGTTGCATTGTCAATGCAGTCTACTGCAGTGTTTTTCCACACAAGTGAAGCATTTTGTGCATGCCTTTTACAAACTGCCTTCAATCATGTATACTGTACAAAAGACCAATCCACTTATATAGTTTCTATTTATGTTGGTAGATCAGTGACTTTTGTTGGGTCATCTTTTGTCTTATTCCGCAATTGAAGCTTGGCTTCAGGTAACTCTTGCTCTCTGCACTGCAATAATGAAACATCACAAATTTACTTTTGTTTCAAAATCTTGCAGGAAAGAGGTGAATGGGCTACATTTGAAACAGATGCTTTTAAACAGGAACATTTGAGCGTACCATCATGTCTACCACTGAAAATAATGTGTGTAACCATGTGAAGGTTTTTATCCGCGTGCGGCCAGAAAATTCAAAAGAGCAGAATGGAAGTCACCGCAAAATTGTACATGTAGTTGATAAGCACATGTTGGTTTTTGATCCCAAAGTGGAGGAAATGAACTTTTTTTATGGCCGTAAAGTTCAGTGCCGTGACTTAAGCAAAAGAAAGAACAAGGATCTCCAATTTGTCTTTGACCGAGTTTTTGATGATGATTCCTTGCAGTCGGATATATTTGAAGAGACAAGATCAATACTGGAGAGTGTTTTTAATGGATATAACTGTACAGGTGAAGTATAAGTAATTTTTACTGGTTATGATTTTTATATATTTATAAAGGCAACCCAACTAAACTGAAAATTAAAAACAAGCTGTAGGATGAAATGTGGCAAATGGCAATATTTTTCTGGAGAAATGTCAGTTTAGTGGGGTCTTTTTGGACAGGCCTATCCAGCAGCAGTGTAAGGTGCAAGTGTCTAAGATATCTGACTATAGATATGATGTAATAAAAACTTTGTATATGTGCACCCTTCCTGTCTGTCATACTGGTCACAAGGAGTTTTAATCCTGGTGATGAATGTATTAGTCGTGGAATCCTTTACTTGTGCAGTATTCGTGTATACCTCAATTGTATGCGGGGTAAGTTGCTTCACTAAGTAGTGATGATCGACGCAAAGTTAAGGAATATAAAAGTGCTACATGCTTTACGTTTGGCGATGACAACACTGTGAGGTCACCCGATAGTGGTAATTCCATGTAAGATAGCTGGAGTAAGCCATTTTATAAGTATGGATGTAGTCTCTAGTGAGATACCTATGCTTTTGAGTAAACCTTCCATGAAAAACACACAAATGAAACTTGACATGGAACACGATAAGTGGGGTGCCGCAAGGATCAGTGCTTGAGCCTCAGCTATTTACAACCTACTGTATATTAATGACTTGGATGAAGGGACCGAGTGCAGTGTATCCAAGTTTGCTAACGATACAAAGCTAGGTGGAAAGTAAGCTGCGAGGAGGACGCAGAGAGCCTGCAAAGGGGTATAGACAGGTTAAGTGAGTGGGCAATAAGGTGGCAGATGGAGTATAATGTGGGGAAATGTGAAGTTATTCACTTTGGTAGGAAGAATAGAAAGCAGAATATTTTTTAAATGGTGAGAAACTATTAAATGTTGGTGCCCTAGTACAAGAAACCGAGAGTTAGCATGCAGCCACAGCAAGCAATTAGAAAGGCAAATGGCATGTTGGCCTTTATTGCTAGAGGGTTGGAATACAAGAGTAAGGAAGTCTTGCTACAATTGTACAGGGCCTTGGTAAGACCACACCTGGAGTACTCTGCACAGTTCTGGTCTCCTTATCGAAAGAAGAATATACTTGTCTTAGAGGCAGTGCAACGAAGATTCACCAGATTGATTTCTGGGATGAGAGGGTTGTCCTATGAGGAGAGATTGAGTAGATTGGGCCTATACTCGAGTTCAGAAGAATGAGAGGTGATCTCATTGAAACATGTAAGATTCTGAGGGGATTGACAGGATAGACGCTGAGAGATTGTTTCCCCTGGCTGGAGAGTCTAGAACTAGGGGTCATAGTCTCAGGATAAGGGGTCAGCCATTTTAAGACTGAGAGGAGGAGGAATTTCTTCACTCAGAGGATTGTGAATCTTTGGAATTCTCTACCCCAAAGGGCTGTGGCTGCTGAGTCATTGAGTATATTCAAGGCTGAGATAGATATATTTTTGGACTCTAGGGGAATCAAGGGATATGGAGATCGGGCGGGAAAGTGGAGTTGAGGTCGAAGATCAGTCGTGATCTTATTGAATGGCCCACTCCTGCTCCTAATTCTTATGTTCTTATGTAAAATGATCACGAACTAGAAAAAGAGTCTCCGATAGTGCAAGAGGAAGATCTCGCAGTAGTAGTCCCTACAGACATAGAAGTGGAAGTCGAGGCTTGAGTAGATCAGACAAAGAAACAAAGACCACAGAACAGTTATGCACTCGAACTAGAAGTAGAAGTCCTCATGATTGTGAAGTTTTGGTGGCTGCCAATAAACTTGAGGATAAACGACTAAGAGAGGATAAACAAAAGGAGTTAGATAGTTGGAAAGAATTTGGAGTTTATTCTGAGGTTCCATATAAGGGTCAACCAGCTTTGTTGGATAGATGGGTTTATACTGAAAAAGTCCTTGCAGATGGGACTTATAAGGTTAAAGCAAGGTTAGTAGCTAGGTGTTTTGAAAAGAAACTGGGTGATACAGATCTTAGTGTGGACTCTCCCACTGCTTGAAAAGTAATCTTAAAAAAGCTTTTTGGTTCTTTTGGCCACATATTCATGGGAATGTAGGTCAGTTGACATAAAAGCTGCATTTCTACCTTTCAGAGAGAAGTGTTTCTGAAACGGCCTAAAGAGGCAGCAAATGTGAAAGGAAAACTATGGAAACTATAAACAAATGCATCTACGGCTTGAATGATGCTTCCAGGGTATGGTATTTTTTGGTGATATCAGTTTTGCTGAAAATAGGTTGTGCTCAACTAAAATCAGCAATGGTTTATTGGTACCGTAAAGGAAAACTTTCATGCATCTTCATGATGCATGTTGATGATTTCTTATGGGGTGGTACTGCAGATTTTAAGGAATTCGTCATTAATAAGATTAGAGTAGAATTTAAAATTGGGAACCAGGCCTGTGGGGCTTTTAAATATATTGGTTTAGATATTAAGCAAAGTGGGTCTAGTATAACTTTTAATCAGCAGTCCTATTTAGAGAGTGTTACTCCCATCCCAGTTGATTTTACTAGGTCATCGCAGAAAGGTGATACAGGAAACTTTCGATTTACCGGCACCTAAATAACCGGAAATCTCGGTTAACCGGCAAAATTCAGGAGTAGGTTCGGGTAAGTTTTACTTCATATTCTACTTGCCTTCCTCGACCTGTTGCTGTGCAAGGGTGTGGCTGCAGCTGTTGCTAAGCTACAGAGATTCTTGGAACTTGTGGCCATTGTTCTGAACCTGTTGCTAAGCAACAGGGTTTGTTGCTTTATACGGAGCTCTCCGCTCTCCGTATCTTTTACTATAGCTTTCGGTTATCCGGAATTTTTGATGAGCCGGCACCACGTCGGTGCCGGATAAAAAAAAGTTTCCTGTATATCTAATAGTATGGATGCATTTAAAGGGAGGCTAGATAAGCATATGAGGGAGAAAGGAATAGAGGTTTATGCCGAAGAGTTAGATGAGGTAAGACGTGAGGAGGCTTGAGTGGAGCATAAACGCTGGCATGGCCAACAAGCCATTTGTCTTCCTAATAACTTTCTCTACCTGCATGCTAGCTTTCTGTGTTTTTTGCACGAGGACATCCAAATCTCTCTGAACACCAACATTTATAAGTTTCTCACCATTTAAAAAATATCCTGTTTTTCTATTCTTCCTGCCAAAGTGAATAACCTCACATTTCCCTACATCATACTCCATCTGCCGCCTTACTGCCCACTCACTTAGTCTATCTATATTCCTTTGCAGACTCTTTGTGTTCTCCTCACAGCTTACTGTCCCACCTAGCTTTGTATCGTCAGCAAACTTGGATACATTACACTCGGTCCTTCATCTAGGTCATTAATATAGATTGTAAATAGCTGAGGCCCCAGCACTGATCCTTGTGGCACCTCACTAGTTACAGCCTGCCAACCTGAAAAAGACCTGTTTACCCCTACACTCTGTTTTCTGTCTGTTAACAATCCTCTACCCATGCTACTATATTACCCCCAACCCCATGAGCCCTTATCTTGTGTAATAACCTTTTATATGGCACCTTATCGAATGCCTTTTGGAAATCCAAATATACTACATCCACTGGTTCCCCTTTATCTACCGTGCTAGTTACATCCTCAAAAAGCTCTAATAAATTTGTCAAACACAAGTTCCCTTTCATAAAACCATGTTGACTGCCTAATCATGTTATGATTTTCTAAGTGCCCGATTCCAGCATTTTCACGACGACTGATGTCAGGCTAATTGGCCTGTAGTTCCCTGTTTTCTCTCTCCCTCCTTTCTTGAATAGCGGTCTTACATTTGTGACCTTCCAATCCGCTGGGACCATTCTAGAATCTAGGAAATTTTGGAAGATCAAAACCAATGCATCCACTATCTCTGCAGCCACCTCTTTTAGAACCCTAGGATGTAGGCCGTCAGGTCCAGGGGATTTGTCAGCTTTTAGTCCCATTAGTTTCTCTCGTACTTTTTCTCTACTTATATTAATTACGTTAAGTTCCGCACCCCCATTAGACCCTTGGTTCCCCACCATTTTTGGTATGTTTTTTGTATTTTCTACTGTGAAGACAGATACAAAATATTTGTTTAACGTTTCTGCCATTTCCTTATTCCCCATAATAATTTCTCCTGTCTCAGCCTCTAAGGGATCAACATTTACTTTTGCTACTCTTTTTACATACTTGTAGAAGCTCTTACAATCTGTTTTTAAATTTCTTGCTAGTTTTCTCTCATTCTATTTTTTCCCTTTTTATCAATTTTTTGGTCATCCTTTGCTGGTTTCTGAAACTCCCAATCCTCAAGCTTACTATTCTTTGCAACATTATAAGCTTCTTCTTTCAATCTAATGCTATTCTTAACTTTTTTAGTTAGCCACGGATGGATCACTTTTCCTGTGGAGTTTTTGTTTCTCGATGGAATGTATTTTTGTTGAGAATTATGAAATATTTCTTTAAATGCTAGCCACTGCTTATCTACCGCCATACCTTTCAATCTATTTTTCTAATCTACCTTAGCCACCTCGCCCCTCATACCTATGTAATTGGCTTTATTTAAGTTTAAGACTCTAGTTTCGGACTTGGGCAAGTCACTCTCAAACTTAATATGAAATTCTATCATATTATGATCGCTCTGCCCCAGAGGATCCTTTACTATGAGATTGCTAATTAACCCTGTCTCATTACACAATACAAGATCTAAAATAGCCTGTTCCCTGGTTGGCTCCATGACGTGTTGTTCTAGAAACTGTCCTGAATGCATTCCACGAACTCATCCTCCAGACTACCTTTGCCAATTTGATTTGTCTAGTCTATATGAAGATTAAAGTCCCCCACGATTATTGCATTACCTTTGTTACAAGCTCCTACTATTTCTTGATTAATATTCTGTTCAACGGTATAGCTACTGTTAGGGGGCCTATACACTACTCCCACCAGTGTTTTCAAACCCATTTATCTCTATTTGTACCACTAGTTCATCTATCTTGTTACAATGGTTCGTGCATTCAGATAAAGAGCCTTTCATTTTAAATTTTTTACCATTATTCCCTGCTTTGACCTTAATCTCTGCTGCACTGCTACCGTTAAACTCTCGGGGGGGGGGGGGGGGGGGGGGGGAATTGAGTCACGCCCCCTTTGGGGTGCTGACTTGGCTGGGGCGCTGCTTTTAGCACCCTGGAAAAATTAGCGCCCCCCCCCCGCGGCCGAAATTGAGTGCTAGTGCCCCAAGAGGGAAGCGGGCGCTGCGAGGGAATATCGCGGCGCGACATGCCGCGGTATTGCAGGCCTTCCTCCCCTTCTTAAATGGGAGGGGCCTTGCGCAGCGCGACCCGGGGCCCAGCTGGGGAAGTGCCAGGCTCATGGAGCGCAGCCGGCACTCCACGGGGGGACAGGTCAGGAGGCCGGGGAAGGGGAGCGGAGGCAGGTGCTGGCAGGCGGCCAGCAACAACAATGGCCGCCTGGCACCTCGCCTTTAAAATAGTGCCGCCCCGGCTGCAGGTAGGCTCCCCCTGACCCCGTCAGACATAGCGTCCGGCGGTAAGTCAGGGGGCGCTACCGAAGATCACGGCAAGATGGTGTCATCGCCGATGGCGCAGCGCCTGGGGCGCTAACGATTACTGCCGCCGCTAACCTCCCACTGAATTTCGTGGGAGGAGTTGGCGGCACCGCGCCCGGGTGCTGGTTGCTTTGCGCCCTCTTAGGGCCCTCTTAGGGCACTAACGGGAGGCGCAAAGCAACCAAATTTTTCCCTTCCTGCCACACTCTGCTTATTTCTACCCCTAATCGCTACACTGCTCTATTGCCTTGACATTTCTCTTTAGATTTCTAAATTTCCCCTCATCTCACCCCTCCCCTGCCCCGCACCCCCTTTTTTTAGTTTAAAGCCCTATCTAAAGCCCTAGTTATTCGATTCGCCAGGACGCTAGTCCCAGCCCAGTTTAAGTGCAGCCCGTCCTGACGGAACACCTCCCTCTTTCCCTATTACTGGTGCCAGTGCCCCATGAATTGAAACCCCTTCTTCCCACACCACTCTTTGAGCCACGCATTTAACTCTCTGATCTGCTTGACCCTATGCCAATTAGCGTGTGACTCAGGTAGTAATCCAGAGATTATTACCCTTGAGGTTCTGCTTACTAATTTAGACCCTAGCTCCTCAAACTCCCTCAGCAGAACCTCATTCTTAGTTCTACCTATGTTGTTGGTTCCTACATGGACCACGACAATTGGATCCTCCCCCTCCCACTCCAAGTTCTTCTCCAGCCGTGAGGAGATATCCTTAACCTATTTTATACAGTTCAAGCATAACCTCCCTGCTCTTATATTCTATGCATTGGTTAATAAAGGAAAGTATCCTGTATGCCTTCTTAACCACCTTATCTACCTGTCCTGTTACCTTCAGGGATCTCTGGACATGCACGCCAAGGCCCCTCTGTTCCTCTACACTTCTCAGTATCCGACACAAAGGGCTCGAATTTCACAGGCCATGGAGGGGTGTGGGGTGTTAAAATTGCAAAAAGTGGCGGGCAGGCCCAACCCCGCCTCCATCCCGCCTCCAAGAGGCGGGATAGGCCCTTAAGGCCCTTAACAAGCACTAAATTGCCTCTATTATCCCATTTTGAAAGGCCTTGGTGATTTTAACCCTTTTCCGACGTGAAGCACGCCTGCTCTGAAACACGGCGGTGAAACCTGGCGGGAGCACAATTGGATTGCTGACTATTAGCTGCAGCTCCACCATTAAATAGGATATTTGATCAGCCATCATTTGCAGGTGGCAGGGGGAACTTTTAGATGGCATAACCACAGCTGTGGAAGTTTGGAGCGTGACACCCATCTCCAGTGTGACCTCCTGGGAAACCCCTCTCGCCACCTTCACTGAGTGCTTCCTCAACTGAGGCATATACCAAGGACTTCCATGATGGTCTGGTTTCTCTGTTCAATAGATGACCATCGCTCCTCCAGAGATGTCATTCTATTCAGAACACTCACCATGTTTTCTGCACTCTGGCATCTTATCACCTCCATGGAGGTTGCCATCCTTTCCATGGTGATGCGTTCATGCGCCAATGACTCCACAAAGGCTCTGCTCATGTTCGCAATGGACTCCTCCATTCGCTCCACACTCGCAGAGACCCTGGAGACAAAACCTGCCAGAGACTCCTGCATCTGTTCCTGGAGTTCCAGCACCGCTGATCTTATGGATGGACCCAGAGGCAGAGGGTCGACATGCAGCTGAGCCGAGCTGGCAGAGTCCTGCGCCCTCCGACTAGGACTCTCCACTGCTGTCCCTGTCTCCACAATCTGCTGATGCTCACTTGTGAGCTGTGATACACCAAGTGACAACACTACTCTATGTCCCAAAGGTCCCACCGAGGTGTGAGTGTCTGCGCTGGTGCTGGGTGTGCTGAATTCTGCTAACGCTGCGCCCTCAGGTTACAGCTTCCTCTGAGGAGTCTGGATGCTCAGGCTGTTCCTCCTGGCTAGTGGGGATGGGTGCTTGCGATGGTCCTGTGGGGGAGTAAAGGAAAGAGTCAGAGATGTGATGCCAAGGTTACATGCAGATTGCATATTGCAGATGATCATAATTCCATCTGTTAGAGCTTCAGAATCATTATCAGCGACTCATGCAATGTCAATGAGAGAGATGGAAAACTATTCTGTCACCAGCTTGCTGTGATGCACCCGTCTGTCTGTCCCCCACTTGCGCATCGTCCTCCACTCCCATGATCTCCAGGACCACTACATCCCAGGGGGTGAGCTGGGCTACAGAGGGTGGCCCTCCTCCTGTCCTCGCTCTTTCCCTCTTATTGTGAGCTCTTTCTTCTGCAATGAGAGAGACAAGTGGAGTTTGAGTGAGAATGAAGGAGTGAGTGTAGAGAATCCATAGCATAGATACTTAGAAGGAGACAAAGATGGAGTGAGGTGGTAAGACCAAGGGCCCTCCCTGTGTTTTGTAAGTTGTTTTCATAGCATCACAGTGATAGGGAGTGTGAGGGCTGCATAGTCGAATAGTTAGGTGAATGTGACCATAGAGAGAGAGGGAATGGGTAAGGGTGCATGGATGTCAGTGTCAAGTGGGATGTGGAGGAAGAGATTGCTAAAGCTGAGTGCTGGTGAGGAAAGGCAATGGGGATCAGATTGAGGGTGATGGGAAATTCATACTCACTTTTCCAGTGCGCAGAAGGTCATGAAACCTCTTCCTGCACTGAAGCCGGGTTCTGCGGGTTATTGACAAAGAGTTGGCCACCTGGATCCACACAGCCTTGGTCTGCTGGGGAGGCTTCTTCCTCCCTGAAGAAGGGAAGAGCACCTCTCTATGTGCTCTTGCTCCCTCCACTAAAGCTTGCAGGGCAACGTCATCAAACCTGGGAGCAGACCTAGGTCTCTGGCTGGTCATTCTGCCTCCAGGTCCCTGTAGCAGCAAAGGCCAAAAGGTTGGCAGTCTGCAGAAGGAGCAAGGCTTGTTGCAGACCTTAAATGCAGCAGCAATGATGACGTCATCGGAGGCGAGTTTCAGACTGAAAAAGCTAATTGGGCCATGGGTTCCCACATGCTGGAACTCAATTGCCCACAAGTTAAGATTGCTTCATTCTCCCACATCGATTTAGAATCAGGTGGCTAACACGAAAAGCGGATTACACGACCCCAGCCCGCCCCAGTAACAAAATCCAGCCCAAAGAGTCTGCAAAGAGATATAGATAGGTTAAGTGAGTGGGCAAAAATTTGGCAGATGGAGTATAATGTGGGAAAATGTGAGATTATCCACTTTGGAAGGATGAAAAAGCAAATTATTATTTAAATGGAGTGAGACTACAAAATGCTGTGGTGCAAAGGGATCTGGGGTTCCCAGTACATGAAACACAAAGTTAGCATGCAGGTACAGCAAGTAATTAGGAAGGCTAATAGAATGTTAGCCTTTATTGCAAGGGGGATGGAGTATAAAAGTGGGGAAGTTTTGATCTAACTTTACAGGGCGCTGCTGAGACCGCACCTGGAGTATTGCGTACAGTTTTGGTCTCCATATTTGAGGAAGGATATACTTGCATTGGAGGCAGTGCAGAGAAGGTTCACGAGGTTGATTCCTGGGATGAAGGGGTTGGCGTATGATGAAAGGTTGAGCAGGTTGGGCCTATACTCATTGGAGTTTAGAAGAATGAGAGGTGATTTTATTGAAACATATAAGATTCTGAGGGGGATTGACAGGGTGGATGCTGAGAGGATGTTTCCCCTCGTGGGGGAATCTAACACTAGGGGGCATGGTTTCAGAATAAGGGGTCACCCATTTAAGACGGAGATGAGGAGGAAATTCTTCTCTCAGAGGGTCGTGAATCTTTGGAATTCTCTTCCCCAGAGAGCTGTGGAGGCGGAGTCATTGAATATATTCAAGGCGGAGATTGACAGACATTTGAACTACAAGGGAGTCAAGGGGTATGGGGAGAGAGCGGGAAAGTAGTGTTGAGGCCAAGATTGGATCAGCCATGTTCTTATTGAATGGCGGAGCAGGCTCGAGGGGCCGATTGGCCTACTCCTGCTCCTGTTTCTTATGTTCTTATCTTCTTATGTTCTTATTTATTGTCTATTACCATGCCTTGTTAGCCCTCCCCAAATGTATTACCTCACACTTCTCTGAATTGAATTCCATTTGCCACTTTTCTGTCCACCTGACCAGTCCATTGATATCTTCCTGCAGTCTACAGCATTCTTCCTCACTATCAGCCACACAGCCAATTTTTGTATCACCTGCAAACATCTTAATCATGCCCCCTACATTAAAGTCTAAATCATTGATATGTACCACAAAAAGCAAGTAACCTAGCACTGAGCCCTGCGGAACCCCACAGGAAGCAGTCTTCCAGTCACAAAAACACCTGCCGACCATTACCCTTAGCTTCCTGCCACAGCCAATTTTGGATCCAATTTGCCACTTTCCTTAGATCCCATGGGCTTTTACTTTTCTGACCAGTCTGCAATGTGGGACCTTGCTTCTCAACAGCCTGGGATACATTTCATCCAAGCCTGGTGATTTATCTACAGGAAACTTTTTTTTATCCGGCACCGACGGGACCGACGTGGTGCTGGTTCATCAAAAATTCCGGATAACCGAAAGCTATAGTAAAAGATACGGAGAGCTGACAGCTCCGTATAAAGCAACAAACCCTGTTGCTTAGCAACAAGTGCAGAACAATGGCCACAAGTTCCAAGCGTCTCTGTAGCTTAGCAACAGCTGCAGCCACACCCTTGCACAGCAACAGATCGAGGAAGGCAAGTACAATATGAAGTAAAACTTACCTGAACCTACTCCTGAATTTTGCCGGTTAACCGAGATTTCCGGTTATTTAGGTGCCGGTAAATCGAAAGTTTCCTGTACTTTCAAAGATGCAAAACCCCTTACTACTTCCTCTAGTCTCGATTTCAAAATTCTCATCCTTTTTTTCAAATCGCTCCATGGCCTCGCCCCTTCCTGTCTCTGTAAGCTCCTTCAGCCCCACAACCCCCCAAGATACCTGCAGTCCTCTAATTTTGCCCTCTGAGCATTCCTGATTATAATCGCTCAACCATTGGTGGCTGTGCCTTCTGTTGCCTAGGCCCTAAGCTCTGGAATTCCCTGCCTAAACCGCTCCGCCTCGCGAACTCTCTTTCCTCCTTTAAGACGCTCCTTAAAACCTACCTCTTTCACCAAGCTTTTGGTCACCTGCCCTAATTTCTCCTTATGTGACTCGGTGTCAAATTTTTTGTCTTAAAATACTCCTGTGCAGTGCCTTGGGACGTTTTACTACGTTAAAGGCGCTATATAAATACTGACGTTGGCAGAACACTGTACAGCAGGCACCTCAAAGCACTGGAGAGGTACCACCAATGCTGCCTCCACAAGATCCTGCAAATCCATTGGCAGGATAGGCGCACCAATGTCAGTGTTCTTGCTCAGGCCAACATCCCCAGCATCGAAGCTCTGACCACACTCAATCAGCTCTGATGGATGGGCCACATTGTCCGCATGCCCGATACGAGACTCCCAAAACAAGCGCTCTACTCGGAGCTCCAGCACGGCAAGAGAGCCCCAGGTGGACAGAGGAAACGCTTCAAGGACACCCTCGAAGCCTCCTTGAAAAAGTAACATCCCCACCGACACCTGGGAATCCCTGGCCCAAGATCGCACAAAGTGGAGGAGAAGCATCCGGGAAGGCGCTGAATACCTCGAGTCTCTTCGCAGGTAGCAAGTGGAAGCCAAACGCAACCCAAGCACCCCACCCACCCGCCCCTTCAACCACCATCTGCCCCACCTGTGGCAGAGACTGTAGGTCCCGCATTGGACTCATCAGTCACCCGAGAACTCATTTTTAGTGTGGAAGCAAGTCATCCTCTGTTCCGAGGGACTGCCTAAGAGAGAGATATAAATACACGTCGTTGTAGTCAGGGATGATAGACCTAATGTCTTCTCATACAATACTGTTACTTCCGATCATTGTGTTTACCGAGCCATTGCTTTGTTGTACAAAACCTTTGATGTATGCTCTATATCAGCCTATTGACTTTTATATTACAGCAGTATCCCACCCCCTGCTGTGATAAAAAGCCTGTGTTTTAATCCGAACAACCCTTTAAGCTCAATATTATCCAAGTAGCTTATTTATTTAATAATCTATATGTGCCTATCTTTACAGTATAATGTCTTCGGTCCTGAAATTCGCCCTTCTCCAATGTTATCAGCGTCATTGAGGGGAATAGACAGGATTTGAAATAACAGTTTAAACTACGTTACTGTTCTGTCTTTGTTAGAAATAAAAGTAATTTAAAAAAAATCTAGAATCTTATGCGAGCCAGAATGTCTAAATCGTCCAGTTAGACTTTGTAGCTTTAAAGGTAAACACACCCACATTTTAGCACCAGAATAATAATTTTGTTTTATGTGGTATAATTTTTCTGTCCTTCTAAAGCTGCACATTCTCTGACTTGCCATCCGCAGTGTCAGGAGAGATTCTTGTGGTATATACCATACCACGTTGCATAATTCCTATTCCTTCTCAATTACAGACAATTTTTTTTGTAGCTAATGTGCAAATTTCTTCCAACAGGCCTTTTAATAAAGCCTTGGATGGAGTTGAGGCTTGAGTTGCAGTTGGCCTAAAATTATACTTGGGTTAAATCATTTAAGGTTTTGTGTTTTGTTTTTAGTAAACTTGTTAAAGACAACAGTTTAATATAGGGAGGGCCAGCTGAAGCCCATGATGTGTAGTATGTGCACAATTTGGGAAGTCCTGGATGTTCTTTGTGTCCAGGATAACCACGTGTGCAGCAAGTGTCTCTGACTGTTTGTGCTGGATGAACTTCAATGGTTATGGGGTGATCTACTCGAGGTATTTAAAATGATTACGGGATTTGTTGGGGTGGATACAGAGAAGCTATTTCCTCTGGTGGGTGATTCCAGAACAAGGGGGCACAATGCTAAAATTAGAGCCAGGCCATTTAGGAGTGAAATCAGGATGCACTTTTTCACCCAAAAGTGACAGGTTTTGCGACCGCGATGTCTGCAAATGTTCAGAGAATGGAGGAGTCCATCTCCAACATGAGCGATTGTGGGCGCTTCCATGGAAAGGATGGCCAGCTGCATGGAGCAGCTGATGTGCCACTCACATGAGCACATGCTATCTATGGAGAATAGATGGCAGAGGCTCATAGACCTCCTCCCGAGGAGAGATGTCAGCGTAGATGTGGGGCTTCATGGCCTCACTGACGTGCAGCAAGGTGCTCTCCAGCTCCTTGCTAGCAGGGAAGTGCGGGTGGCCCATGAGCGGGATGATGGTGAGAGGGGACATGGAAGTGTGGGGCTCCTCTCAAAGCACTTGCACTTTGATTGCTGGTGAATGGGGAAAAACAATGAGGAAAGCAAAAGGCACAAAGCATGTACAAAAGATAAGAAGAAAACAAACCAAAAATGCTGGAAACACTCAGCAGGTCAGGCATCATTGGTGGAGAAATAAGGGGAGGTTAACATTACAGGTCGATGACCTTTCATCGGAGTCATCAGGTCATCGACCGCAAACATTAACCCGACCTCCTTCTCTTCACAGATGCTGCCCGACCTGCTGAGTGTTTCTAACATTTTCTGTTTATATTTTAGAATTCCAGCATCTGCTGTATTTTGCTTTTTGTAAGAAAAAGACAAATCGGGATGCTGGGGTAGAATGAGTCAGATGGCCAAGCAGACAGAAGAAGGTTTGAGTTGATGAATCTATTTTGGTTGGAGTTGAAGGAATATGTTATTCTATTGAGAGTCTAATGTACACTGCCGAGATGAAGAGGTATGTAAATAAAAATGCAGTTACTAAAGGGTCAGAATAATTGTGACTATAATTACCCAAAGATAAACTGTAAGTGACAAAGGAGAGCCGATCCTACAATATATCCCGGACTGCTTTCTAGATGAGTTTTTTTTGTCAATCAAAGAATGAGGCAATGTTAGATCTAGTTCTTGGAAACAAAGTGGGGGAAGTAGATAATGAAAGGATAGAGAAATATCTAGGAAGCAGTGACCATCATATAATTAGGTTAATTTAAAAGTTGAAAAAGAGAGGGGGCGCTCAAAGATAATGGGAAGGTAATTCAGTGGAGGGAAAAAAAGCCAATGAGATTAATAAAAGGGAACTAACCCTGTTAAAGTGAGGGACAAAACTGGTAAATAGGACCTTGCACAAACAATGGAAAACTTATCAAAAACAAGGGGATTAGACAGCATAGGCACATTCCCATAAGAAGTAAAAGTGGTGCAGCAAAAGCTGGTGTTTGATGTATTTGTACGTTAAACAAGAACACTTACAGAAATTTGGAAAACGGAGAAGTAGAGTTGGTTGGAGCCTAGGAATTTCTCCAGAACAGGCTGGTGAGCTTGGAGATGCAAAATTGAGATGCTACAGTGCCACCACTGAGAGAAGGTGTAAGTACAGTGTGACAAGCTTGCATTATAAATAGGACAAAGGAATTTATAATGGGGAACGTTGACTCAAAAAGTGTGATGATAAATGTTACAACAGGAAGTAAGGCTTTGTAGACAGAAAGTGAGGCCATGCATAATATTTTTATTATATAGATATCTATTGTGTATGTTTTGTGTCTAGCCATGGGAAATCCACCAGTAATACTTAAAAAGGACAGGAAAGCTATCTGCCTTCTTGCCACATCCCTTAATTCCTTCTCTCTTTGAAATGCATGCATTGTCTTTTGAACTATGTTAAATGCCATACCATGGTCATTTTCTTTCATACTCCTGACTTTTAAACCTGACCCATTGTATTATGAAAAATGTTTTGAATCAAAATAAATAGTGATAACCATTGAGGAGTGGGGGAGTCTTTATAATTGAACTCTACACAAAATTGATTACCAAATGTTAATTCAATTGAAAACTGATCAGTTTTAATGAGACCCACTGTCACCTGATGAAGGTATAGTAACTATGGTGTCTTTTTTTACATAGTCTTTGCATATGGTGCAACAGGATCTGGAAAAACGCACACCATGCTAGGATCATCTGGACAACCTGGGGTGATGTATCTAACTATGAAGGAATTATACAATCGAATAGAACAGGTGAAAGATGAGAAATGCTGTGACATTGCAGTTTCATACTTGGAGGTGAGATTTAATATTGTTTGAAGATTTTATTATCCGATACTGTAATATGAGTCCCATGCAGACACCATATTGATTTGTGCTTATTATACTTGCAACCTGTGTAGACTTTTGAGTAAACTTTTGTGCCTGATTGGCTTTATTATAACTGCAGCAGGATCATCATTATTGTAACACTCACCTTTTCCTGTCATTTTACGTAAAGCTATGTAGCTAAAAATTCTGCTGCCAAAATTGAAGTTAATGGGTGATGCAAGCATGAAATTAAATTACTAGGAAAAATGACCCTTGTAGTTGCTAGTGCTAAGTATGAAATATGTTCTGTGAGGAGATTCTCTTTGACTGACTTCACTGGAGCCCAGCCACTTTTCTATTTAATAGATAACAGTATGTGTGTGATGTTTTTCTTAAAGATCATAAAAATGCAGAAATAAGCATCTACAATTCAGATTGATTTTTAATAATTAACAGATCTCCCATCACATTGCTCATGGTAATCAGAGAATACACTGTTTTATTAGTACAGAAGTGTTGTATAATGTAATATGCAATATATCATTTCATTGTTAATGTGGAGCTGTGTGCTTTGAAAGCCATGACGTTTGATTGTTAAGTAAGCAGATTAGAGTTTAATTGCTTAGTGAGGCAACTGTGCAGGGTTGGGTCAATCAGTTTAATTGCTCTTCAGCGTGTAATTCAGGACAGATGATGAATTGTCTGGCTTTATTTTTGAAGTGTGATTGCCAAGTCTTATTTTTACATCATAGGCTGAAACTGCTGGTTTGCGATTACTGTTGGAGCGGGAAGTTTCTTCTGTACATTCCCAAAGGCTTGGCTTACTTTATTGTTGGAAGAAATATGCCTATAATAAATTTCCTCTACATAAGTGTGACACCAAAAGTGTGATGCAATGTGATGGTCAAGAAATGTATCACACTTTATTTTATTGTAGAAAATTAATATATAACCACTGTGACTTTTCAAAGTTTTTCTTTTCTGGTCATGCAGTTTATTTTCCGTTCCAAGAAGTACATGTGGGCTCACAAGCCTGTTGACTTCATGTTCTGGGTCAGGTACCGAGATCGATTCTGTCTTTGTGCCTGTGCTGGTGTTGATGAGGCTTCATCACCAGTGAGCAGCTGACCTACACAGATCAAGATAGTGCTGGGTTCGATCCTTGGTCTGTGCTGAGTTAGCTGGTACCAGCTGGGGTGGTAACATGGGAATTACAGTTTGCCTGAGTGCCTATTGGCTAGTGAGGGAGAAATCAGCAGCAGTTCCCATTTCTGACCATTCTCACTCCTGATCGTTGTGCAGTAACTTTTGCAGATGCACGTATGTGAAGACAGGATTCAAATTCGCCACTTAGTAATTGAAGCCTTCAGGAGGGGAAGGAGGAAATTGGCATGGGAGGGGAGGGGAGTGCTGACAATACATCAGCTGGACAGAGACATGAGATGGAGCTTGCATCTTGTAAATTCTAATAAATTTGATTTTTAAGGTGTACAATGAGGAAGTCCGAGACCTATTGACCAACTCCAGATCTCTGGCAGTGCGAGAGGATGCTCAAGGTGGAGTCATCGTCCAGGGGTTAACACTACATAAGGTACTATTTTTAAATAATTACCATTTAATTAAGCCCTATTGAGAATTCCTTTTCCCCATACCCAGTTTTGGGATGCTGAACATATAAAACTAGTAGAGTTTTAGAAGACCTACTTGACCAGAGTACCATTATGAGTGTGATAAAGCAGTCTACATTACAAGTTTTTTTTTGTCTCTTAGAAAGTATGATTATAGAAATGTAAGACTATAATTATAATGATCCTCCAATCGATCAGATCCCAGAATGATGCCTGTAATGTTTTGTGTCGGAAAAAAGAGACCTCGGGGGGGGGGTAGGTGGAGGGGGCGGGGGGTAGGTGGAGGGGGCAGGGGGGTGTAGGTGGAGGGGGGGGGAGGGGGGTTAGGTGGAGGAGGGAGGGAGGGGGTTAGGTGGAGGAGGGAGGGGGTTAGGTGGAGGGGGAGGGATGGTGCAGGTAGGGGGAGTGGGGTAGGTGGAGGGGGTTAGGGGGAGTGGGGTAGGGGGTAGGTGGAGTGGGGTAGGTGGAGTGGGGTAGGGGGAGTGGGGTAGGGGGAGGGGGGTAGGTGGAGGGGGGGGAGTGGGGTAGGGGGAGTGGGGTAGGTGGAGGGGGGGAGTGGGGTAGGGGGGGAGGGCGGAGTGGGGTAGGTGGGGAGTGGGGTGGGGGGAGTGGGGTGGGGGGAGGGGGGTTAGGTGGAGGAGGGAGGGAGGGGGTTAGGTGGAGGAGGGAGGGAGGAGGAGGGAGGGGGTTAGGTGGAGGGGGAGGGATGGTGCAGGTAGGGGGAGTGGGGTAGGTGGAGGGGGTTAGGGGGAGTGGGGTAGGGGGTAGGTGGAGTGGGGTAGGTGGAGTGGGGTAGGGGGAGTGGGGTAGGGGGAGGGGGGTAGGTGGAGGGGGGGGGAGTGGGGTAGGGGGAGTGGGGTAGGTGGAGGGGGGGAGTGGGGTAGGGGGGGAGGGCGGAGTGGGGTAGGTGGGGAGGGGGGAGTGGGGTGGGGGAGTGGGGTAGGTGGAGGGGGGAGTGGGGTAGGTGGAGGGGGGAGGTGGAGTGGGGGAGGGGGAGTGGGGTAGGTGGAGTGGGGGAGGGGGAGTGGGGTAGGTGGAGGGGAGGGGGTAGGTGGGGGGAGGGGGGGTGGGGGGAGGGGGTAGGTGGGGGGGAGGAGGGGTGGTAGGTGGAGGGGGAGTGGGGTAGGTGGAGGGGGAGTGGGGTAGGTGGAGGGGGGTAGGGGGAGTGGGGTAGGGGGAGGGGGAGTGGGGTAGGTGGAGGGGGTAGGTGGGGGAGGGGGTAGGTGGGGGGAGGGTAGAGAAGGGGGTAGGTGGGGGAGGGGGTAGATGGGGGGAGGGGGTAGATGGGGGGAGGGGGTAGGTGGGGGGAGGGGGTAGGTGGGGGGAGGGAGGTGGGAGGAGGGGAGGGGGTGGTAGGTGGAGGGAGGGGGGTAGGTGGAGGGAGGGGGTTAGGTGGAGGGGTAGGTGGAGGGAGGGAGGAGGAGGGGGTTAGGTGGAGGGAGGAGGGAGGGGGTTAGGTGGGGGAGGGAGGAGGTTAGGTGGGGGCGGGAGGAGGAGGGAGGGGGGTAAGGTGGAGGGGACGGGGATAGGGGGAGGGGGGGGATGGGGTAGGGGGAGGGAAGGGGGAGGAGGAGGGACGGGGCTAGGGAGGGGGTTAGGAGGAGTAGGGGGAGAGGGGAGGGGGAGGCGGGTAGGTGGAGGAGGGAGAGGGGAGGGGGCTAGGTCGAGGGGGTGGGGGAGGGGGAGAGTAAGAACATAAGTACCAAAGGCAAACAACAATGTTAATGATTTGAAAATATGAGTGGTAGTCAGAGACAGGGGTAGATATTAACTTTCGCTGCTGGGCGGTAAATATGGCATTGCTGATTGGTCACCCATTATATACCCTGCCCGAGTAATGGAAAGGTAAACCGGGCAGGGTTTATAACTAGCGGACCATCTGCAACGCCAAGTTTACCGCCATGTGGTGAAAGTTAAGATCTACTCCCGGAGACAGAAAGAGATGGAGAATGTAAAACAAGCAAAGAGAGAGCGTGTTTTTTTAAAATTTTGTCTGCGAGTAACAGCATGAGCGATCAACTAGTAAAACTAATATATAATAGATATACACTAAGAATGTGATCTTAAAAGCACAAGAAGAAACAATAATTCTGCTTACCTCATCAACTCTGTTTCCTAATTTTCCTTCTTATTTCCTATTCTTCTGTCCCATGTTAATCTCTAACTCTATCAATTAGTTTGAGCAATGGTGGGTGTTAACCTCTAAGGGGAAAAATTGAGTCGCACCCCTTTTGTGGTGCTATCTTTGCCTGCCGGCACTCTGCGGGGGGACTGGTCAGGAGGCCGGGGACGGCAACGGGGGCAGGTGCTGGCAGGCAGCCAGCAACAAAAATGGCTGCCCGGCACCTCGCCTTTAATTAGCACTGCCCCGGCCGCAGGTAGGCCCCCTGACCCCGTCGGACATAGCGTCTGGCTGTAAGTCGGGGCACTACCGAAGATCGCGAGCGGGGCGCTGCGCACAGCGATGGCGTCATCGCCAGCGCTGCAGGGCGCTAACGGTTACCGCCGTCGCTGAATTTCGCAGGAACTGTTGGCGGCGCCGCGCTCGGGCGCTAGTTGCTTTGCACCCTGTTAGCGTCCGGGCGCTAACGGGAGGCGCAAAGTAACCAAATTTTTCCCCCTAAATCTCTTGAATAGTAAGATGACATTGGTGATTATTTATATGCATGGTGGATTCATTGCTTTCATTGTATGTAGCAAGCAATGTTCAGAGTTCCAAGATAGAACTTGGATGCATTATGCAATTAACTCATCTCAATTTGGGGCATTGAATCCATGACTGGAATTAAGTAATTTTTTTTTAACACATTACTGTATTAGCTAAATACTCCATGTTCAAACAACAAATGAAACATTACACAAAACACCACTTTTTAGCTTGTTCTGTTTTTCTAAATAAAGTGACAATTTTAGTACTAGTTCTCTGTCTAATAAAGCTTCATTGCTTCTTATAACTCAATAATAAACCTTTAGCCAACTGGAGCAGCATTTATTTAGGAAAATAACACTTAAACTGCAGTGTTCTATTTTCATGCAATTGTATGTCAACAGACAGAAATGTGTGTTGAAAGTTTTGACAAGACACAGGAAAAAATATTTTAAGGTTACAGAACGTTTTGGTGCAAGGCTCATTAGGACCAGGCAATTTTAGAATGTGTGCTACTTGTTGGGTTCTCTTTCCCCATCTCCCACCCCAACCAGTTATAAGGTCTAAAATACCATTGTGTTGTGCTATGGCAATCATAGGGGGAGGGATGGATATCTGAGCTGCCATTGTGTCATTGGCATGGTAATCGAGTAAAAACTAAAACTTCCGATGGGGGATCAAATGGAGTGAGTATCATTTGTAGGCATTTTTCTGGCTCCTGATAGCCAAATCCAGTTTTGCAATGCTAAAGTAATATTAGAATATGAATAAATTTACTATGTCAGAGATCTTTTTGGTGTCCAGTGAGACTACAACACTTGGCTCCGCCACTTCCCTGCATGGCATAATGGCACCAAAGTAATTTTATTGGCACCGTATTGCCTATTATTAACATTATGTAATTGTGGCAATGATAGGATTAGTACTCCAATCCATTTACTAATGTTTCTACATACTGCTAGCCATTTGTATTAATTTGATCTGTGAGTCTTTCAATACAGACTGATACCTAGGATGGCAGGAATGATGTATGAGGAGAGATTGGGTCGATTGGGCTTATACTCGCTGGAGTTTAGAAGAATGAGAGACGATCTCATTGAAACTTATAAAATTCTAACAGGACTAGACAGACTAGATGCAGGAAGGATGTTCCCGATGGTGGGGGAGTCCAGAACCAGGGGTCACAGTCTAAAGATAAGGGGTAAGCCATTTAGGACTGAGATGAGGAATTTCTTTACCCAGAGAGTGGTGAACCTGTGGAATTCGCTACCACAGAAGGCAGTTGAGGCCAATTCATTAAATATATTCAAGAAGGAGTTAGATATATTTTTTAAGGCTAAAGGGATCAAGGGATATGGGGAGAAGGCAGACACAGGGTACTGAGTTTGGATGATCAGCCATGATCTCATTGAATGGCGGAGCAGGCTCGAGGGGCCGAATGACCTACTGCTCCTATCTTCTATGTTTCAATGTCTATAAATCGTTGAGTATCTTTTACCTAATTTACGAATAGTGGAAAGGAATTTTTATCGCTAGCCTTGCAATAACTGTTCCAGAGCGGAGATCATTTTTAGTCATTTTGTTTGTTCGACAGAATGATGTGTTCTGAAGATTTTATCCCTGTGGTGTTCCTTGCTGATGTTCCTTTTCTGTTGAGACATAGGCCCTAATAATAACTGCGATGCGAGAAGGGAGTGGTGCGGGAGGTGGGATTTAGCGGATGGGAAAACCCGAAGTATGGATTTCCCGGAAATCCTGCCAAATTTAATGGCAGGACCTGAATTTTCAAGTAAATCTGTTTCCCAGCTGCAGCCAGCCAGATTGAGAGGCTGGCTGCCTGTCTGGTGGGTAGGCCTGCGACTCCAGGCCGCAGTCGGGAAGTTGCCATCGGGAGAGGGTCGGACATCGGAAGGGGAGCAGACACCGGGAGAGGGTCGGGCATTGGGAGGGGAGCATTAATTGGGGGGAGGTTTGATCGCGTGGGGAAGGTGTCTTCTGCCGATTGCGGGGTGGTGTACAGGTAAGCTTAGTGGGCCAGGGAAAGAACTCCTGATCATCCTGGTCCACAAGCAGTGTTGGAAAGGCATTTGCTTGTTCCATCAAGCCATTCTTGCCTCCATTCAGATGCTGGGTTTCTTGAAGGCCAGGAAACCCGCCAGCCAGCATAAAATTTAAAACGTAGGTAAAATGTGAGGCAAACAGCCTCATAACAATATTCAAACTCGGGACCCGCCCCTGGAGAGCAGGTAAGTCGCTTACCCCCGAACCCGCCTCCGTTAATACCAGAACTGGGTGGGTTGGGATCAGGTTTGCGATTATTTTTTTAATGACATTTTTAACTCATTATGGCTGAATAGGTAGGGAAGCGTGAGGCTGTGACAGGGATTTTGAAATCCATTTTTGGAGAATGGGAGCCAACAAAGACGGGTGATAAGCGAGTAGATTTTAAGAGTGGTAGGATTTTAGAAAAATGCATAGTTGACCTGATGGTGTCAAATTCTATGGGTCTGTTCAATATTGTACTGTTGCAATATGAGTTTTCTTAATCATATGAATAAAGTTTGTGAAGAGATGTCTCTTCCACTGCCATAAAACTCCTTATTATAATCTCTAAATATATGTTACTCCTTTATTTTAGTTAATCTTTGATTAAAAATCTTAGCCCACGTTGTTCCCAGCGCAAGTACATTTTAAGGCCAAGAAACCTGGATGTATTCATGTACACCTCCCACAAGCACCATGCAATCATAATGTGCAGTGAGTGAGCACTTTTCAGAATTCAGTCAAAGCAAATTTGAAAAAGTCTTAAGTCTTTATAGAGCTTCGTGACTAAGAATCAAGATATAAAACCATTTATGAAGCTGCAACTTGTGTACTAGATTTTACAGTAGCTATTTGCACAAGGAATATTGAAGTTTACTGTTGGCTTAAACTATCCCCAAAGCAGTAGACATCAAGTCCTACCTAAATCTTTTGGCTTTCTGTTGAATTTGCCTCAGAATTAGTGTACCAAAAGAAGTTTATGTTGTAAAAAATGAACTTTTCATGTAATGCATATGCATGAATAAGCAGAAAAAGAATGGTGTGAAACCAATATTTGTATCTCAAAGTTTGCAACTGATTCACTTGATGACTTAATGGGTATAGCCATTGGGAAGCTGAACCATACTAACCAGGAAGCTTTCAAATCTGATCGCAGGTAGAGTTGGTTGGGTAGAGTAGTGGTGGGGGCATTGCAATTGCCCTTCATATCCTGGTCTAAGGATGGTAAAATCAACCAGGGTTTCACTCCTGTTCACTATCCAGAGATCCCTGCCAGATGTATGCACATGTGGACATCAGGTTAGAACAGGATCTGGCTTTTCAAATTGCCCTCTCAAGTAAGGGGCACTTGAACAAAGTAACAGGGAACCGTGGAACCATACTCCAACAAGGAATTGACACCTTCAGGAGGAGAGAAAACAAAATTGGTGATGCAGGGGAAAATATTTTGCAGCTTTGATTTAAAAAAAAAACCCAATACTTTTCATTGTAGTATTGAGCTGGGATATGAGTGTGTGCTGCTTTATTTGTGTTTGAAAATAGGACCAATTACAGTAGTTGTCTTTTTTCAATTGGCACTTGGATGTCGAAACTGCTTAATCAAAAAACAGCCCAACGGTCATGGTTTGTTTTACATCATTCTTTTATTAATGTCTCAGGCTTAAAATTCATTTATGACTGAAGCACGCATTAGTTAAATTACAAATGAGTGCTGCATTCAGAACATAACAGCAAAGCATATAGTAAAAAGAAAAGATACATTTTGCTGATACCTGAAACCGAGTCTGTTTCCCAAATTGAAATGCCATTAAATTTTCACCTGTTTAATATTAACTTTGGAATTTTGAAACACAAGGGGGTGTTTCAAAACGGGCAGGAGAGGGTTGGGGGGGGATTAAAAATTAAATATTGCAAATGCACTCCCCTGCTCCCTCCCCGATTACCAGTAAATATCAGGCTCAGATATTTCATGTTAATGGGGGGAAAAACACTATTGGGACTGAAATATTAACAATGTCCATCGAGTGATATTTCTTAAATAATGCTAGAAAATAAGTTGTAGCAATGTGTTTGGGGAGGATTCTGTTAAAGATTTGACTAACTTAAGTGTTGAACTATTGACTGAAGTTGAAAGCCTCTCTTTGTTTGTTGTAACAATCCTTTGTAGCCTACATCTTCAAATCAGCTCCTTCAGATGTTGGATTATGGAAATAAAAATAGAACACAACATCCTACTGATGCCAACTGCAATTCTTCACGTTCTCATGCTGTCTTTCAGGTAATTCTAAGAATAGAAACTTAATTCAATTTTGCTTGCTTATTTGTAGGTTTTTCTGAAGTCTAAAATTGGCAAAAACTCTTCACCTTAATACAGGTGTCTTCATCGCTAATTTGACGTTTTAAGCTTGCCAGCATAGATGAAATTTGGTATACATTAATACAAATCATAGAATCATAATGATACAGCACAGAAGGAGGCCATTCGGCCACCTAATGTTTCAAAATGGTGTCCAAGTTGTGCGCCCACACTTCCGACAAGAGGTGTGCAGGACGCCATCTTGGTAAGGGGTTTACATGTGCCTAACGACCGCCGGCAGCATGCAGAGCAGCAAGATGATGACACGAAACAGTGTGCAACGCTGATTTGAAACCACCGCTACCATTGTGCGACTCCACACTCCAACCAATGTCCTGTCTTAACCTTGCACAGCTGAAAACAAATTTAATAGCATGACTGACCCCCACCAGCGCATTTTAAAGGGATCATGACAGGCAGCACCAATTTAATGAGCTGCCTGCAGCGTAATGAACAGGCGTGGCTTAATTGTGGACCACCATTCCTGGGTCCGTTTTCAGGGCTTATCCAATTTAAACCCCCAATTCTCTTGTTCATCTCTTCATTAAATTAACCTGCCTGTTCTAGATATCCCAGTCATAGAGGATGTCTCTATGATTTTCTTTGTGATTATGTCAGAAGCTGTGTGATTCCTACCCAGTTCCAGTTCTTAACTCTCTCCCTTGGCTTGGTGATCCATTCCTCTTACTACTACTCTGTAAAGTGCCTCAAACATTTTGCACATTAAAGGTGCTATATCAATGGCGGTAGTAGCAGAAATAAGAAATCTTGTTCTTATAATATCCTCAGTTCTTCTCATGATGACACTGAGGGAGATTGCCCATTGGTCTTTTGTGGACTTTGTCTTGGGCCCTAGAAAATGTTTAAATTAGAAATTCTAATTGCTTTACATACAGTGAATTACTTTGAAATGCATTTCCTACATTACATAGAAAGATAGGAGCAGGAGTAGGCCATTCGGCCCTTCGAGCCTGCTCCGCCATTCAATGAGATCATGGCTGACCATCCAAATTCATTACCCTGTCCCTGCCTTCTCCCCATATCCCTTGATCCCTTTAGCCTTAAGAAATATATCCAACTCTTTCTTGAATATATTTAATGAACTGGCCTCCACCGCCCTCTGTGGCAGAGAATTCCACAGGTTCACCACTCTCTGGGTGAAGAAATTCCTCCTCATTTCAGTCCTAAATGGCTTACCCCTTATCCTTAGACTATGACCCCTGGTTCTGGACTCCCCGGCCATCAGAAACATCCTTCCTGCATCTAGTCTGTCCAGGCCTGACAGAATTTTATAGGTTTCGATGAGATCCCCTCTCAATCTTCTAAACTCCAGTGAGTATAAGCCCAATCGACACAATCTCTCCTCATACGTCATTCCTGCCATCCCAGGTATCGGCCTGGTGAATCTTCGCTGCACTCCTTCCATGGCAAGAACGTCCTTCCTCAGGTAAGGCGACCAAAACTGCACACAATACTCAAGGTGCGGTCTCACCAAGACCCTGTACAACTGTAGCAAGACATCCTTGTTCCTGTACTCGAACCCTCTTGCTACAAAGGCCAACATGCCATTTGCCTTAACCGCCTGCTGCACCTGCATGCTTACCTTCAGCGACTGGTGCACAAGAACACCCAGGTCTCTTTGCACTTCCCCTTCTCCCAATCTATTGCCATTGAAATAATAATCTGCCTTCCTGTTTTTGCCACCAAAGTGGATAACCTCACATTGACCACTTCAAAAGTACTTCATTGACTATAAAGCACTTTGGGACGTCCTGAGGTCATGAAAGGCGCTATCTAGATGCAAGTCTTTCTTTTTTGTCGACAAGCTTGGAGCTAGTACTTGCATTCTCGCTTCAAAGCATCTCAGCACTTTAGACAAGCTATTTATGAAACAATTAGATCACTATAATTTGCGCACATGCATCTATTTTTGCACGTATTTTCTGTTTTTCATTTACTAAAAATCCATAAATAACATGCATTTATATGACCGCTAAAATAAAATATAGTATCTGTTATTGGTTGTAGATCATTCTTCATATTTACTTGAAGGATTTGGTAGTTTTCTTAAAAGTTTCAATGTCCAGTTGTATTTGAGCTGCAGAGAGCTGGCCTGGGTCAGAGGGAATAAAGCCTGAGCTGCAGAAAGCTCATTTGCGCTTGTACTAGGTATTTCAAAGCCTTTTTTTTAAAGAATTTTTTTTAAGCATAAGTTCCATCAATGGGATATGGTCTGCTTTATGTCTTAGTCTGAAGCACATTTGGGAAGAATTTGTGTGTATATGTTAAATATTTCAGTTTTTAGTATAGTTCTCATAGCCTCTGGCTTTTCACAGCAGATCTCTTGCACTGTTCATTCATTTAACAGATTTATTTAAGGCAGCAAGATAGAACTGCAAACATCAATCAAAACATTAAAATTGCAAAAATGTGCCTCGTTGATTTAGCTGGATCTGAACGTATTAGTGCTATGAACATGAAAAAAGCTCGCTTCAGAGAGGGGGCAAATATTAACCGATCCCTCTTGGCTCTGGGAAGTGTCATCAATGCCTTAACAGATTCCAAGGTAAGAACTAATAGAGTTAGTACAGTAGAGTATTTTTTCCCACTTTGCAGCTTAGCTACTGCGTACCTCAAATTGGTGTTGCTGCAGTGCTGTTTTACTCTGGTTAGTTCATGAAACTTGCATCAACACTGATATATTTCTTTTAAAACTGCTTTATGGCGTTTATGCTGCTGGCATGAGAATTGATTAAAATGTAAAAATTATGTTTTTAATACCATTTCACTTGGTATGCCAAATACACCCGAGGATTTGATTTTTGACGCATATCATGTGTAGAAGTTAAGAATTTGCTGCGTCTAAGTCTGCTTGACCAACAGAAGATGAGTGATTTGTCATATTCCTCAGAAAGAATTACTTGGTGTAATTTTGCTATATTGGTTATGAATAGTGCTCACGAAGACATGGTGTAATGGGAAAATTAAAGTTAAAAGCAATGACAAAACTGGTCATTTTTACACTTGAATTGCACGGTTTCCTATGTTTGTTTTTTGCTCCCTTAAGTCCAAGTGACGCAGACTTCAATGTTTATGGCAGACAACTGGATTAGCCATTCATCGCCAGATCTGGCTGGACCACATAAAGAACAATCGGGTCCTGCTCTCCACTGCCAAAACTGCTCACTATTCCAGGATCATCCTGGAATGCAAAGATAACCCCCAGCTTCTCTTCACTACAAACCATCTTTTTAAACCCTTCTCTGCTGCCTCCTCCAGCCTTACCTCCAACAAGTGCGAGGAACTCATGGACTTATTTGTCACTAAGATTAGGATCATCCGTTCAGCTGCCTCTGCCACTTCCCTCACTTTCCCTATCCCACCGGGCCAAACTTCCCCTAAAGTTCCCTCCTGCCTTAGCCCTGAACTCGCACTTTTCTCCAAGTTTCTCTCCCATCTCTCCTCATGCCCTCGCCAAGCTCATCATGTCCATGAGACCCACCACCCGCTCCCTCAATCCTGCTGATCACCCAACTTCCCTTCCTGGCCCCCATGTTAGCTGATATTGTTAACGGTTCCCTCTCCTCAGTTACTATCCCCCTTCCCTTCAAATCTGCCATCATCACCCCTCTCCTCCAAAATCCCACCCCTGCCCTCTGTCCTTACAAACTACCACCTCATCTTCAACCTCCCAAGTTCTTGAACATGTTGTCAAATCCCAAATCTCTGCCCATCTTTCCTGCAACTCCATGTTTGAATTCCTCCAATCAGGTTTCCTCCCCTGCCACATTACTGAAACGGCTGTTATCAAAGTCACAAATGAGATCCTATGACCATGGGAAACTATCCTTCCTCATCTTTCTCGACCTGTCTGCAGCCTTTGACATGGTTGACCACACCACCCTCCTCCAATGCCTCTTCTCCATCGTCCAGCTTGGTAGAACCGCCCTCGCCTGGTTCCATTCTTATCTATCCAGTTGTAGTCAGAGATTCACCTGCAATGGCTTCTCTTCCAACTTCCACTCCTGCATCCTTACCTCTGGAGTCCCCCAAAGATGTATCCTTGGCCCCCTCCTATTTCTCATCCACATGCTGCCCCTCAGCGACATCATCCGAAAAAACATCAGGTTCCACATTAACGCTGAAAATACCTAGCTCTACCTCACCACCACCTCTCTCGACTCTCCATTGCCTCTGATTTGTCACACTGCTTGTTGCACATCCAGTACTGGATGAGCAGAAATTTCATTATATTGGGAAGCACGGTGGCATAGTGGTTAGCACTGTTGCCTCACAGCGCCAGGGACCCGGGTTCGAATCCAGCCTCGGGTGACTGTCTGTGTGGAGTTTGCACATTCTCCCCATGTTTGCGTGGGTTTCCTCCGGGTGCTCCGGTTTCCTCCCACGGTCCAAAGATGTGCGGGTTAGGTTGATTGGCCATGATAAATTGACCATTAGTGTTAGGGGGATTAAAATATGTGGGGTTACGGGGATAGGGTGGGATATGTGTTGGTGCAGGGGTTACAGGGATCGGGTGGGATATGTGTCGGTGCAGGCTCGATGGGCCGAAATGGCCTCTATCTGCACTGTGGGGTTTCTGTGATTCTGTGACATTGTCTTTGGTCCCCATCACAAACTCCGTTCCCAAGCCACCAACTTCATCTCTCTCCCTGGCAACTATCTGAAGCTAAACCAGACCATTCACAACCTTAGTGTTGTATTTGACCCCGAGTTGAGCTTCCGACCACATCTCCGCTCCATTACCAAGACCGTCTACTTCCTCTCCGTAACATCATCCAACTCCGCCCGCCTCAGCCCATCTGCTGCTGAAACCCTCATCCATGCCTTTATGCTCTCCTGGCCGGTCCCTCGTCCTACATAGAGTCATAGAGTTATACAGCACAGAAAGAGGCCCTTCAGCCCATCGTGTCCGCGCCGGCCATCAAGCCCTGTCTATTCTAATCCCATTTTCCAGCACTTGGTCCGTAGCCTTGTATGCTATGGCGTTCCAAGTGCTCATCTAAATGCTTCTTGAATGTTGAGGGTTCCTGCCTCTACCACCCTTTCAGGCAGTGAGTTCCAGATTCCAACCACCCTCTGGGTGAAAAAGCTTCTCCTCAAATCCCCTCTAAACCTCCTGCCCCTTACCTTGAAACTATGCCCTCTGGTTATTGACCCCTCTACTAAGGGGAAAAGTTCCTTTCTATCTACCCTAACCATGCCCTTCATAATTTTGTACACCTCAATCAGGTACCCCCTCAGCCTTCTCTGCTCCAAGGAAAACAATCCCAGCCTGTCCAGTCTCTCTGCATAGCTGAAGCGCTCCAGCTTGAGTTCATCCAAAACATAAACTTGAGTTCATCCAAAACTCTGCTGCCCATATCCTAACTCGCACCAAGTTCCGTTCACCCATCACTTCTGTGCTCAATTATAAAATTCTCAACGTCCATGGCTTCACCCTTCCCTATATCTGTAACCTTCTCTAGCCCTACAACCCTTCAAGATCTCTGTACTCCTCCAATTCTGGCCTCTTGCACATCCCTGATTTTAATCGCTCCACCATTAGTAGCCGTGCTTTCACCTGCCTGGGCCCTAAGCTCTGGAATTCCCTCCTTAAACCTCTCCGCCTCTCTACCTCTCCTTCTTTAAGACACTCCTTACAACCTACCACTTTGACCAAGCTTTTCTTCATTTTTCCTAATAATTCCCTATGTGGCTCGGTGTTTTGTTTGATGACGATCCTGTGAAGCGCCTTGGGACGTTTTACTATGTTAAAGACGCTATATTAATGCAAGTTGTTGTTGTAATAAGTAGAATCTTGGTAGAATTTAATCAGGTATCTTATTGCTATGGCATTTTTCACAACAAAATAACATTTTCTTCTTGCAACTCTCTAGTCTCCTGCTCTACCGTATATCTACAGTATGTTTATACCACTGGGGGTCAAAATAGAGGGATGTCATCTAATATACAAATAGAAAAATGTCAGCTTGGCTCATTGCTGCCTCTTGCTTTTGAATTGAAAGGTTGCAGTTTCAGGCCCCACGTAATCTAGGCTGGCACTTTAGTGCAATACTGAGGTGCTGTCGTTCAGTTGAGACGATTAACTAAGAGCCCATCTGCCTGAGGTGCACATAAAAGATACTGTTGTGGCGGTACCACCGGTTGTACCTTACATAAAGACACATAATTCTCTTTAACTTACCTTACTGTATGTTTAACTTACCTTTTGGGGCCGTTGCCCTTTTAACTTACCTGTTGGGGCCATTGCCCCTTTAAGACGCGCCCTAGCGTGCTGACGTCACGTCACCTACGAGGTGCGTGCGGCGGCTGCCGGCCCGACTCGGCCTTCCAGGACGGCCGCCGGCACAGCCTGGCCTAGTGTCTTCGGCCGCAACGGCCAGCCGACGGGACCGACACGATCTTTCGCTCCCGTGGCAAACACCGGCTCAGCCTGGCCTCCAGCTCCCGCGCTCGCGACTTCGGCCTCAACGACCAACGACGTGCATCACGTGACGCCCTAAGCACGGGAAACGCGAACAACGTGATGACGTCACAACACAAACGCGATGACGTCATCACGCTCTCCATAGGACTGTGAACTCCGTCCTCGTGGAGTCCTCGCTGGGACAAGACCTATACCACGGTGCTCCTACAGTCAGCTATCTTACCTGATGTAATTAGTCTGTTCCTGTAAATAAACAACTTGTTAATAGTTCGTCGAAGTCAAACTCTCTTATTTAGTGGCGATCTACACGAATCGCTACACTGTGACACTTTCAAAGAAGAGCAGGGAGTTCTTCTGGGGTCCTGGCCAACATTGCTCCCTCAACCAACACTCAACCAAAACAGCACTCCTCCTAGCTCCACAAGGAAATCGGCAAAAGTTTTTAAAAAGCAACCTTTTTGAGCCATTTCTGATCCCGGCTCCTCTTAGGATGGCTTGGCGAGAAGGCCACAATGGATTCCCTGCACAGGCCCAAGATTAAAGTAGCAGTTGGGCCCTGCTGACATCATCGGAGCCCAATCTGCATATTGAATGAAGCACCCGGTTTCTGAAGAGCAGGTTAAAATCGGAATCTGTGGGAAGACAGCGGGACCTCGGCAGATAAGTCCCGTGGGAGATGTTCAGATCCCTCCGGATTTCTGCCTGTATGATGCCTGTTCAATCTAAACATCAGCTATGTTGAGCTGACCAGAGAGGAATTGTGGTACAAGTACACTATCCCTTATCCGAAAACCTTGGGACCAGCTGAGTTTCGGTTTTCGGAATTTTTCGGATTTCAGAAGGTATTATTATAAGACTGGGAAATTTGTATTTAATATAAATTTTAAAAGTTCAGGCTACCTCTTGCGACTGTTCCGTGTCTCATTCCCCTTCCTGCTTCTCTGGAAAGCCGGATATCAGCTGACTCCTACTAAGCTGGCCCGCAAATCAGGTCGGGTGGGGGGGGGAGAAAAGAATATCGGACGGGCCGCGGTTCAGGTCGGGGGGGGGTTGGGTCGGGGGGGGGGGGGAGAAAAGAATATCGGACAGGTCGGGGGTCGGGTCGGGGGTGAGAAAAGAATATCGGACGGGCCGCTGCAGCTTTCGGACGAGCCGCTGTATTGTTGGGTTCACTCTCCCGGTACCTCCTTCACACTGCCCGGCTCGGCCTGCAATCTCCTACCCAGGAGGGAACTCTGTGACCCTCTGCCCTGCTCAGCGTAAGTCGTGCGCACGACTTACGCTGAACGAAAAAACTTTTGGTTTTTAGAGGTTTTCGGAAGTTCGGATAAAGGATAGTCTACCTGTACTACTTTTAGGTTTTTGTGAAATAGTTCAGTGTTATTGCATTTAATATGAAAGTCACCATTTTGATCCTTCTTCAGCACATGTTTTGTTTGTCCCTCTTTTTTCCCCTCAAGTTTTAGTGGGTCTCAGGCACAGTTCCATAGCCATTGATGGTAAAGATTGCATGCCTCTGCCACAATATGCAAAGTAGAATCCCACAATCAGAGGACACGTTAGGTACCTGACATTGCACACATTTGATACACTTCTCCCTTCCACACATTTTATACACTATAACTGTCTTGTGGTTGTGGTAGTGGACTAGGAACTCCCACTATTGCAAATTGGGAAATTAAATTAAATAAATCAGGTAATTTGGCAGCTTGCATCAGAAAGTAAACCATGAAAACTGCCATATTGTTGTAAATACCCAGCTGGTTCACTAATTTCCTTTGGGGCAGTAAACCTGCCATCTCTACCCAGCCCAGTCTACAGATACCTCCAGTTCCACATACTGTAGCTGATTCTTAATGCCCTCAGGGCAACAGGGGATGGGCATCAAATACTGCTTTGATAGTGATTACCCACATCCCAAGAACAAATATAATTTTAAAAACAATACAATTAAAAGTTATTTTTGTGCCAATGGATTCTGATCTCTGAAATAGTTTCTAGACTGCTATATATTTGACACATAGAAAGATAGGAGCAGGAGTAGGCCATTCGGCCCCTCGAGCCCGCTCCGCCATTCAATGCGATCATGGCTGATCATCCAATTTCAGTACCTGGTCCCTGCTTTCTCCCCATAACCTGGATCCCTTTAGCCTTAAGAAATATATCCAACTCCTTCTTGAATATATTTAATGAATTGGCTTCTACTGCCTTCTGTGGTAGAGAATTCCACAGGTTCACCACTCTCTGGGTGAAGAAATTCCTCCTCATTTCTGTCCTAAATGGCCTACCCCTTATCCTTAGACTGTGTCCCCTGGTTCTGGACTCCCTGACCATCGGGAACATCCTTCCTGCATCTAGTCTGTCCAGTCCTGTCAGAATTTTATAAGTTTCAATGAGATCCCCTCTCATTCTTCTAAACTCCAGCGAGTACAAGCCCAATCGTCCCAATCTCTCCTCATACGTCATTCCTGCCATCTCAGGTATCAGCCTGGTGAATCTTCGCTGAACTCCTTCCATGGCAAGAACATCCTTCCTCAGATAAGGCAACCAAAACTGCACACAATACTCAAGATGTGGTCTCACCAAGGCCCTGTACAAGTGCAGCAAGACATCCTTGTTCCTGTACTCAAACCCTCTCGCTACGAAGGCCAACATACCATTTGCCTTCTTAACCGCCTGCTGCACCTGCATGCTTACCTTCAGCGACTGGTGCACAAGGACACCCAAGCTCGTTGCACTTCTCCTCCCAATCTATTGCCATTCGGATAATAATCTGCCTTTCTGTTTTTGCCACCAAAGTGGATAACCTCACATTTATCCACGTTATATTGCATCTGCCATGCTTTTGCCCGATCACCCAACCTGTCCAAATCATCCTGGAGTTTCTCGGCATCCTCCTCACAGCACACACGCCCACCTAGCTTTGTGTCGTTTGCAAATTTGGAGATATTACATCTAGTTCCCTTGTCTAGATCATTAATATATATTGTGAATAGCTGGGGCCCAAGGACCGATCCTTGCGGATGATGCTCCAAACCTCTATGTACTTGTTTTTGCTAACCGTCATGTAGTCCACACTGACGAATGTAGTGATTTTGTAACAATATATTACATCTCTAGATGTCTTTTGCTGTGTATATCATAATGCATCCTAAACTATCATTGCTTCAGAGGGTCTCACCACTGTGTGTTAATGTTGTTTGGGACTTTGTGAGAAAGCCTGTGTGTATTCTGAAATCCTAGCAGCAGCAGGCATCTCTATTCTCCATTAGTCCTGCTCCGTATGAAACTACGGATGAAAGACCTATTCCTTTGCAAGACAGACAGTTTGTAAAGCGTTGGAATCTGGATTCCTGGCCATTCTGATGTGACTCTTATTTGTGCTACTTTGACATTCTGTGCATGCACACCACCATTTTGTCTATGTGCAAGTATGCAAAGAGGGACAGAATATCCAGCTGAATCTGGCCATTAGTAAGAACACATGAAAGCGTATACTACTATTTGATTGGATGATCACTGCCATGATCTGTAAATTATCATTGCTGCTTCTTCATGCAATTCATTTAGGAATGATCAGCTTAGTGGTCAGCTTTCACTCCATAACTGTCTCTAAATTTTCTCCAGGCTTTTTAATCTTGTACAAAAAGCACGAACTGTGGAAAGTCATAACTTGCTATGAAAGTTTTTTTAAAGCAGATTAGAACATAATTTTGGTTGCAATGTAACCATTCCCAGGATGCAATCACATTCCACTAGAGATTACTGTAGTATCACCAATTTCATTTCTCCATGATATGTTGTGGGAATCAAAACTTAATATTAAAGTAAATGATTATAACTTTCCATTTTTATCTGCTGACGTGAAAAGCTGAACACTCAAATTTAAGGGCAAATAGCAAGAATTCTGTAATACATTAGAAACAAACTAGGACAGTTTTTGTGGAGTTTTACAGATGTTAATTTTTTTTGTGAAAATAGAAAACTGGACAACTGTCGTCAAGACAAGATTATGATATATGTGGAGGGATGTGTACTTTGGTGGATGGGTCTATACAGTCACGGTTTACAGCTCCTATTTCATAACTGATCTATTATTTTTGTCTATTTTGTTGTGACCAGAGCTACCAAGTTCACTGGCATTTCCTCATGCCAGTTGCCTTAAAACATTTATAGATCCAGGTATTAGAAATACAAGACCAAAATTGTGCTTGAAATAACAATGGAGACAATATAATAATGGTTGCAGAAACTTCAGACACAGTAGTAAACATGATTTAACTTTTTTAAAGCAATTTGTTGGCTACTCATATTAAAATTGTACTAGGGTACAATACATTGTCAAAATAAATGATTTGTCTCTAGTAGCTTATGTTTTTACACAGTGCCATATTCTCTCAGAATCTTTTTCTGAAGGGCTCCTCCTTAACAACAACTGGCAATTTAGTGAAAATGTTCTACTTGTAATAAACCAGGTTATTAGCAGTTTAATCTAGTTAGTCAAAGAAGCATATGTTTTTGTTTTTTTTGTAGGATATATAAATTCATCAACTAATAGTTTCATAGTGTGATGATTCGTGGGGGAATCTAGAACTCGGGGGCATAATTTCAGAATATGGGGGCACCCATTTAAAACAGAAATGAGGAGGAATTTCTTCTCTCAGAGGGTCGTGAATCTGTGGAATTCTCTTCCCCAGAGAACTGTGGAGGCTGGGTCATTGAATATATTTAAGGTGGAGATAGACAGATTTTTGAATGGTAAGGGAGTCGAGGGTTATGGGGAGCGAGCAGGGAAGTGGAGTTGAGGCCAAGAACAGATCAGCCACGATCTTATTGAATGGCGGAGCAGGCTCGAGCGGCCAAATGATCATCTCCTGCTTCTACGTCTTATGTTCTATGTTTACTACAGACTCATAACGAGGGTAATGTCAGTGTGAAGCTGTGCTAAGTCTCTTGAGGAAGTAACTTTAAAAACCTAACTTGCAGTGATACTTTCAGTCATTGCACATGATATATTGTACCAAATGCTGAAAGAAGGTTGTCCTACCTAAGTAATCAGCTGAAATTAATTTGTATTATAGCATAAGTTTATTTGTCTAGCTATTTTATTAAATAATTGCTTACAGACAAATAGAAATGAATTTGTATGATTAGCTTGTAGCTATAGTAAACCTGGGGCAGCATTTAATTCACACCTAATTTATTCATCATCACCGCTATTCATGAATTCTAAATTTGAAATTGTTAAGTGTTTGTAGCCTGGAATGTAATGGCTAGTGGGAGGGAAGGGGAAGATCTTCAGAGGCCAAGTTGATTCAATTATCTTTTTTCCACTTGCTTGGCAGGTAAGCATTGTAGCTTCCAAATTTTCCTTACCTAAATCTGACACTGTTCGACTTAAACGCACCCGAAATGCTTAAATCTCTGTACATTGCGCATCAACAAACTTAGAGATGTAAAATCCACAATGCTTCTTTGCTGAAAAGTTTACTGTATAATATTTCAATATCCTGTTTGTAGCTTGAAAACTTTCATTTTTCTACTAATGCTTCATTCAAATTAAAAATTAATTTCCATATTTATTAAGTTGCTGAAAGCAGGAGGTCCTAATACTGCAAGTACATTTTGAAAAAATTAACCCACCTAAGGTCAATCTACTCCCCTAGTGGCTCAACTATTTAAGCCAGTGACAGTCCATCAGGAAGGACCAAGGTTTGATCTCTAGTCTGAATGAAAATATTCCAACCTCTTCGTGATAGGGGCAGAACAATTGACCTCAGGAAAATAAGCCATGGTTTTTGTCCCAGGTTGTTATCAAGAGACCCCTGCTAGAAGTTCAGATGCATACGTCAGTGAAAATGGACTCTGAAGCGGGTGTGATGCCACCCGCGATTCAGCATCCTGTTAATGTTTGACCTAAGATCACATATGAAGAATGCCCACTTTGGGAAGGTATTAGACAAAGACCATCGCCTGTTAAGCTGGATGTAAAAGATCCTATAGTGCTATTCATGAAGAACAGGGAATTCTTCTGGTGCCCTGGCTAACATTCCTCTCAATCAACACAACGAAAAACAGATTAATTGGTTATTAATCTCATGCTTGGGACCTTCCTGTGTACAAACTGGTTGTAGCGTTTGCCTACATAACAGCGATGACGCTTCAAAGCAATAATTCATGGGATTGAAACACTCTGGAGTAAATTTTGACTTTGTCCGATAATCGGCAGCCTGTTTTACATGTATCCCGACTTTTATTTCCATTGATAAATTCTAGGAAAAGTAGCACTATTAGTCAAGCTGGTAAGTAAAAAGAGGGCTAGATTAGATCACTTTGTGTTGGAAAGATTTTCAGCGTTTTCTTTTGATTGCTAGAATAACAAAAGTGCCATATTTACCAATACCACATACAGTATTACAAATGTTGTGAAACTAGTTCTGTCAGTCATCTGAAATCTGAATGCATTAAGTGAACGCTGATACTTCCTATCAAGAGACCTCCTTGCTGTTTGTGCGATACGCTGCAGGAGCATAACATTTTCAATCTCTAAAGGGAGCTTGTTGCTGAAAGTATTTACTGATGTATTTCAGTGCAATAGAGGTGGCTGCTTCCCATGAGGCAGACAATTGGGCGTCCTTCCCTTTCCCTTGTGAATTCCAGAAAATTAGGTGGGAGGAGAAAAGCTTTCTGTAGCATGTTTGCCTAAACTCTTTTTAAGATGGTGTACTATGGATCATGGTCAAAGTTACCTATTCACTTTTTCCATCACAATGGAAAGAAAATCGGACAGTTTGTAAAACGGGCTGCCGATTCTCTATTAGCCATTTGGCCATATGGTCATATCAGGAAGAGAAAAAATGTTGATGCAGGAAAGAAGAATGTCATGTGCTGGTAAATGGGACAGGCTTCCTGAAGTTATGATCCTCTCCTCTTGCCCATTCCCGTCCAATATAGGCAATCCTGACTTTGGATCATGTACATCATAACTTCATTCCAAGCAAGAGGGCTTCTGCTGCACAACATCAGTGAGCAATTACTTTACATTTTCAGTACGTAGTCTAACTAGCTACAAAGTGTCTGCTTAATACCAGTATAGCTAACTTTTAATTACATGAGACATTTTGATTACTAATTGTAAAAGAAAATAAAAAGAATTTGATTATGATTATATACTTTGCATATAATTTTAAGTTGATGTAAAGCTAAATCCTTTCTTTTGTTTGTTTTAAAATGTTCAAAATTTACCTGGTATCCCTGTGTTTAACAGTAAATAAATGGCTAAACGGTCATTCCTGCACAGCAATATATGAACAGATGTACTATTTTCTTTATTTCACGTAGAGCAAATTGACGTAATGGTTGTTATTATGCCTCCAATTCCCTTTGGATGAAAGGAACTAAACCTATTTTCACCAAAGTAGATTATTAATGAAATGGGCAATTTTGTTAAGTGGAACCGGGAACTTGTGTCATGCACCATGCTGCTTGACTTTTTGTAATCATGAGTCTCTTGAGATCATTGATTTCGCCTCCGTTACAATGCAAGCATAATAATTCCCACAGATGGCAACCTAAAGTTATTTCAGTCAACGCTTGCAATCCAGAATGCATTTTTTAAATTAAAATTTCAAAAGTTTATTGGCAGGTTTATTTTGTATAAACTGTACTGTATATTGGAAGTCAAGAGGTAAAGATCACTTGCACCATCCCTCAAGGTTCATAAACTGTGAAAATCTGTGTAAAGGTTCAATTTGTAAACCAGATTGTACAGTTTATTAATAGTTATAAGATAACACTTGACAGGTGCAATGCTAACCTACAGGAAGGTTTTTTTCTTCATTTGCTTAACAGCATCATTTTGAGGAATCTTAGCACCCAATTACAATTTCAAGGTCAAACGTTAATTATTAAATATATGAACTCAGTGACTGGCTCACATTTTGAGTATTGATTGCACTTTCCAAGTGGTGTATCTTCACATTTTACACTGCCCGAAAACTACCAATTACTGATTGAGGGGCTTTTGTATTTCCTTCCTGCTAAATGGAGGTGACACAATTGCCCTTTCTTCTCCTCCCTACCATGGTTCTCATTTTCCACATTGTTCACTAACCAGTGACCCTTACTGGAAGCATATGTGTGTATGAACATTGTGCAAGGACAGAATCAGGTTTGTTTTTGATGGGCACATGGTCAAATTATCCATTGGCGTTTCTTATTGGATTCGCACTTAAAAAGTGTCCACTTGGGCGAGTTACTGGCGCGCCGCCTGCACCTGTGAAATTGTGCTGCCTTCAGGTGAGGTAAAGGACAAAAAAATAGGGGAAATGTCATTGTTGTGCAAAGTGCAAATTCCTATTTTAGGGAGTCGCACCCAAAATCAAGCCTATTTATGGGTTTGAACAAGGAGTCATACGCTTGGGGGGGCAGAAGGGACAGTAATGACAACTAATTAATATTGAATTATGCTAATTAACACAACTTTAATATTGTCTAAATATAAAATGAGTTATGAAGATGTACCAATTAAAATTATATGGCAAATTTTCACCATATAAGTTTTCGGTTTGACTAGGGACTTGATGCCTGCATCTCATACACTAAGGCCGTGAATTTGCCGGCGTTCAGAGGGTGGATTTGGAGGCGGGTCAGGAGTAAAAATTGGAATGATTGACGGCGGGTTGCGAACCCGCCTCCACGCTACTTTGCCAAGTGTCGGGTCTGCGAGTCCGGTCAGACCCAACACCAAACAGCGGGAGAGGCACTTAAGGCAGTTAACAGCTTGTTAACTGCCTTGCTAATCTTATTTTAACTGGCTGTTGCAACTTTTGAGGTTTTTCTGCGTGTTGCCCGTCGTGAGACAAACATGCCAGCTGCATTGTGCCAGGTTTAGCAAGGAGCTGAATTGTTAGCAGCTGCTGGAACAACTTAAAAGCGATCCTACACCATGACTGAGTTTGAGATGGCACAAGTTAGTGCTTTAAGGTTTTGGCTAACATTTTGCAACGCTACTGATGTGAGTGTTCAAGCTGAGATCCATCTGCAGTTTGACCTCCTTGGAAGACCCTCTGGCTACTTTGAGCGCTTCCAACCTCTATTGCTCAACTGAGATATCCACCAGCGGAATGGGAACCATTTATATCCTCTCATCCTGGTCGTCAGATTTGGAGGAAGAGCAGCCACGGTAGCAGCACAACCAGGCAGAATAGCAGCACCAGCAACAGGAGCGGCAACCTTCTCCTCAGCCACATCATGATGAACAGAGCAGAGGGCGTCAGCACAGGGCTGCACCTCGTCGTCGGAGATACCCCCACCACAGGGTTTACAGGCCGAGGATGAGCTTCCTCAGCATGAGAAAGCAGCAGTGCCAAAGGAGGCTGAGACTTTCGCGAGAGGTTGTCGCTGACATCTGCGCAATGCTGCACCAAGACCTGGAGCCCAGAGGAGCGGGTGGCCACTCCTTACCAGTGGCTGTTAAAGTCACCACCACACTCAACTTTTTGACTTCGGGCTCCTTCCAGGGATCAGCAGCAGACATCAGCGATATCTCCCAGTCGGCCGCACACACCTGCATCACACAGGCTACTGATGCCCTCTTTGCAAAGTCGCACAATTACATCCACTTCTCCACGGGTGAAGCAAGTGTAACCTCACGTGTGTTGGATTTGCAAATATGGCAGGCTTGCCAAGGGTGCAGGGCTTCGTCTACTGCACACATGTGGCCTTAAGGGCACTCCATCACAACCCAGCAGTATTTGTTAACGACAAGGGCTTCCACTTCATTAACGTCCAGCTGGTGTGTAACCACAGGAAGAACATTATGCATGTTTGCGCCAAGTACCCTGGCAGTTGCCATGACTCCTTCATCCTACGGCAGTCTACTGTGCCTCAGCTCTTCAATCCGCCAATCCAACTTTGGCTACTAGGCGACGGGCTATCCCCTGAAAAAGTGGCTCATGACACCGATGAGGAGGCCATCAAATGAGGCTGCGGAGCGGTACAATGTGAGCCGCATTTCTACCAGAAGCATCATAGAGCAAAGCATCGGCTTGCTGAAAATGCGATTCCGATGCTTTGACAGATCTGGTGGAGCCCTGCAGTACGCACCAGCCAGGGTCTCCAGAATCATTGTGGTCTGCTGTGCCCTGCAAAACATCGCACAGCAGCGTGGCTTAGCGCTGCCTGAGGAGCAAGTGGCTCAGTGCAGAGCCTCCTCAGAAGAGGAGGAGGAGGCGGCAGATGAGGGACACCTTGCATGGGCGGATGTGCCAATTCCAGCAGCATGCGAGCACATTGCTGGCCCTGAGGCAAGGGATGCACTTATCCATGCCAGATTCACATAATGTGGCTCATCAACCACATATGGCTGGAACATGGAAATGAATGTCTGGCCGACCTTCTTTACACACCATACATCATCTGTGCAATAAACTGGTTTTCTCTCACTCTCACCACCACCATTATAGATGAAAGGCACCCTGACCCCTCACTGTGCAACTTCCATTTCTGAGCACACATAGGCCAACTCTTTGAATCATTGCCATCGCTTTTCTTTAATACAAAAGTTTGTCATCGTTATTATTAATGTATCAGATGAAAACACCCAAGTGACTACCCTTGTGAATATTTGTGTGTTAACTTTCTCCTACGCATGCTTCTACGTGGTGCTTCCCCTGTGGCTTCAGCAGATGTAGAGGCAGTTTGTTCACTTCTCTGCTGCGCCTGCTTAGACGCCTTTGGCGGGCGTCCTCTGGGTTTGGGAGCCTGGGAGGGCTCCGCAACAGTCTGCTCTTCCTGTGACTGTGCAGGGGCTGAGACGGCCATCTCAGTTGGGTGCGGAATCTGGGGCTCTGACCGAGGGCTCCGCAGTGGCATGGTCGTGTGAGTGCTTGGAAAGGAGCCCACACTTCCTTGTTGTCGGCCACCAACATCCCTCTCGTGGGTCACCCGCACTTCAGTGCTAGCAAGTGACTGGAGAGCACCTTGCTGAACTTCAGTGGGGCCATGAGGACCCGTCTCTGTACTGACAGTCCTCATAACGGGGACGTCCATATACCTCTGGTGTCTCTCCTCAATAGATGCCCATCTATCCTCCATAGCAGACCATCTATTTAGAAGAGTCACCATGCTCTGCTGTGTCTGGCAAGTTATCTCCTCCATGGAGGTTGCCACTCTCTCCATGGCGGCACGCTCATGCGCCATTGCCTCCACCAAGGCAGTGCTGATGTTTGAGATGGACTCCTCCATTCTCTGCACACTCGCAGTTACCGTGGATGCAAACCCTGTCAGAGACACCTGCACTTGTTCCTGAAGTTCCAGCACCGCTCTCTTTCTGGATGGCCCCAGAGGCACAGCATCTACATGCAGCTGAGCAGAGCTGGGAGATTGCTGCGACCTCTGACAAGGACTCTCCACTGCTGTCGCTGTCTCCACCATCTGCTGATGCTTACTTGTGAGCTGTGGTAGATCCAGGTGACAACACTATGTCGCACAGGACCCGCTGAGGCGTGCGTATCTGCGTTGATGCTGGGTGCGCTGAGTCCTGGTGACACTGCTCCCTCAGAGGCTGCAGGTTCCTCCTATGGAGTAGTCCGGCTCTTCCTCCTGGACAATGGAGAGGGAGGCTCTCTAAGTCCTGTGGGAGAGTAAAGACATGAGTTAGACATCTGATATTTAGGTAGCACACACCACCTATTGTGCAGATGATCAAAAGTCAATCTCTATGAACATCATATGCCATTTCAGACAATCATGAAATCTAAATGAGAGGGTTGAAAATCTATTCTGTCACCAGCTTCCTCTACTGCGCCCGTCTCTCCGTCCCCCACTTCCAGCTCCTCGCCACCTCCCACGATGTCGTGAGCAGCCTCCTCAGCGCTTGTCAATGTAGCGAGGGATGGTGGCACTCCTGTCGCCGCTCTCGCCCTCTTATTGTGGGCTATCTTTTCCTGCAAGGAGGGTCACAAGTGGAGTTTCAGCGAGATTGATGGAGTGACTGTGAAGAATCCATAACATAGAAGCTTAGAGGGAGACCAAGATGGAGTGAGGTGCCAAGAGGAAGCTGCCTCTCTCTGTTGTTAGTTGTTGTCATTGCATAACAGTGAGAGCGAGTGTGAGGGGTGCATAGTAGGATGGTGAAGTGATTCAGTACATAGAGAGAGATGGATAGGTAAAGGTGCAAGGGAAGTAAGGTGTGATGTGGAGGAGCAGGCTGACAAAGCAGAGTGCTGGTGATGAGAAGAGAAGGGAAGCAGATTGAAGGTAAGTGTGATGTGATACTCACCTTTGATGAGCGCAGAAGATCATTGAACCATTTTCGGCACTGAACCCAGGTGCATGAGCATAAGGACCCAGCGCTTACCACCTCAGCAATTTGCAGCCAGGCTGCCTTTGTCTGCTGAGGAGGCTTCCTCCGGCCATCAGGAGGGAACAGAATCTCTCTGCGCCCTCTTGCTCCCGCCACAAGAACTTGGAGGGCGTCCTCATCGAAGCGTGGAGCAGCCTTTGCTTTGGCAGCATTCATGGTCACCTGGGCCGATTCCCACAGCAGCACAAACGAAATGATAAGCTGAGGCTACATGGGCCCCTTATAAACAACTGAAGGAATGACGTCATCAGACGTGAGCAGCAGACCTGCTCACACTCATTAGACCAGGCAGCGCACACGGAGGGCTTAATGAGCCCACTTAATTTAAAATCGCAAATTGGGAGCGGCTGAAACCGACAGCGGGGCCGGAACCCGCCCACCAGGCAACCCAACTCCAACCTGCCTCCTCCAATAAAATTGCGGCCTAAATGTCTGGAGTTAATTGTTTGAGGATTGCAATATGTTCAAGTTGTGTCCCTTTAATGACAAAAACCATTTGCATAATCTTATTAAAAAATATCACTTTTTAATGATGTAAATCATGTGAATTTCAATTGTTTAATTAGATTTTGTTTCCTGTGCACTTTGGATCAGAGGGAAGTTTTCCTTTTATATCTGAGAAATTATGCATTGCAAAAGTCTCTGAATCTTGTCACTCTATGCCACTGTAGTAAATATCCACACTGAAATGCATGGTATTTTGTAGTACCTCATCTGAGACCCTGGATACTGTGTAGTCTGCTCGGTTTATTACCACCCAATGGTTGGGATTGCGTGATGTTCCAAATGTGATCAAATGCACTGCTACTTTATATTTAATTAAGCTGAACATTTTTCTTCGTCCTCCAGGTATAGTTGAGGTGAGCTCACCTGCTAGATTTTATTTTTTGGGAGTGGCAGTTGAATAAACGTTGGGGGCAATATACCTTGAAGATTTTTAATGTAAAATTTGAATTATAAGAAGTAATTGAGTACTTGCATAAGCTGATATCCAGTATAATATGAATATCACAAAACTTGACACACATATCCCAACAATAGCTCCTGCATTTTCCCTTACCATCTCTCCTCCAAACAACCCACCAAGTAGAAACAAAAAAGAACACCAACAAACACAAGTGTTCTGCGTCCCTTAATTGGTCAAATGCATTCTTGACCTCATCTGCACGTGGTCAGCTGTGGCTCAGCGGGTAGCACACTCGCCTCTGAGTCAGGAGGTTGTGGGTTCAAGTCCCACTCCAGGGACTTGAGCACACAAAGCTAGGCTGACACTCTAGTGCAGTGCTGAGGGAGCGCTGCACTTTTGGAGGTCCCGTCTTTTGGATGAGACGTTAAACCAAGGCCCCGTCTGCTCTCGGGGACGTAAAAGATCCCATGGCACTATTTCGAAGAAGAGCAGGGAAGTTATCCCCGGTGTCCTGGCCAATATTTATCCCTCAACCAACATAACAAAAACAGATTATCTGGTCATTATCACATTGCTGTTTGTGGGACCATGCTGTGCGCAAATTGGCTGCCGCATTTCCCACATTGCAACAGTGACTCCACTTCAAAAGTACTTAATTGGCTGTAAAGCGCTTTGAGACGTCCAGTGGTCGTGAAAGACGCTACATAAATGCAAATCTTTCTTTCTTTTGCATTGCTAGATGTAATTCAAATAAAGATTCTCCACAAGTTCTATTACATTTAACATAAAATTGTTAAATTGAGCTACTACCTGGAGGGTAGCTGTTTGTGTAATGACTCAGAAGAGGGAACCTTCTTTACATATTGTAGTACTACTTGAACATCTCTCCCTTCTAGTGAGCAGCAGTGAATACTATGACAAAAATTATGCAGTGTTGCATAGTTTTAGCTTGGTAGTAGTTTCTTTAATTCAGCTCAATACATATGGGGCAGGAGTTTCCGCTAGGTTGCGCTGGTTTTTTCAGTGCAATTCGCCCAAACCAGTGCAAATGAGCGAGGAATTTCAAGCGCAAGTTATGTCCAGTGCAAATCGAGTTTCTGTGATCTTTTGCGCTGGTTTAAAAAAAAGTCATGCTAGAAGCCAGCCCCGCCCCCAAAACTGGCCACGCCCCCCGATCAAATTAATCACCGTTGCGAGTTTTAGCTAATTGCACCCGTTTGCAGGCCTTCGAGGAGGCTCTTAAAATTAGGCTTTTTTTTAAACGCAAGGACACTAATAGGCACGTTTTGAAGGTTTTTAATTTACTAAAACTGACTGCAAAAAAACTTTTTTGAAAAATTGCATTCTAAGGCGCTGCCCAACTGTGCTGGTTCATGGAAGATTTTGCATTCAGTGATATGCAAATGAGTTTGAGCGGAAACTTGAGCAAAAAAAACCTCAACTTTTCAAAGAGCACAATTTGCTCCCGGATCGTTGATTGCGTCTAAAGCGGAAACTCTTGGCCGAAGAATTTAAAACAAACGTCATTCAGCCCCATTTCCTAGCCCAAATTGATTCAACTGTTGCAATAACAGTTCAGTTTGTTCTCTGAGCTGTTGGTTTGAAGAAGGAGCCAAGCCATGCAACTCGAGGTATACTGGGTGATTTGTTCAGCTATGTGCATGACTGGCAGCTCTTTCTGAGTTTAACTGGCAATTATTCAAATCCGTGAAACCTCAGCAGCTGCTTTTTGGAGACTTAATTAGTTGGAGTGGAAGAGTCAATCTGGAAGAGTTAAATCCTGTAGTTGTTAAAATTATACAAGAACAACTAATATAAATAAATATATACAGTATTATTTTTATATATATAAGCTATTTATAAAAGTATAGTTTAGCATATGTATTAAGAATCATTTATTATTTTCCCTTTTTGAGGGGTTTGCTTTGTCTAGCATCAACTGTAAATATGTATATTCGTGTTACTTACTTCATGTATTGTGCAATAAGTCTGTTTGCCAGTTAAATTCTATATAAAGGGGGGTGATTTTGCCAATGAGGAACTTTAGGAGGCGGGACTCCCACTTGTCGGGTTTCAGTCTCGCTTCCATCAACTTCTGGCCAACCCACGCTATTTTCCGTTGATTGACCTTGTTAAGCCTGTCCAGCAGGTTTAGCAGGCCAATTAAGGGAAAGGTGGTTGCAGAGAAGAAGAAGAAGAATAATAATCAACTTTATTGTCATTGTTAGTGCACAAATGCAGTACAACGAAATGTAGGCTTGCGGCTCCCGAGAGTGTACATTTAGATTAAGACATTTAAACATTCAATATTCATTTGGCTTGTAATACATAAACATAAACATAATAAAGTGCATTGGCAGATGTGCAGGCTTTAGAGTTTATTTGTGGAGTTCAGTAGGATGACAGCCCTGGGAAAGAAGCTGTTCCTAAATCTGGTCGTTCGGGTGCGAATGCATCTGTAGCGTCCCCCAGATGGCAGGAGGGCGAACAGACTGTGGCTGGGGTGGGTAGGGTCTTTGATGATGGTCCGTGACCTCCGTAAACAGCGTTTCTGGTATATGTGCTCTATGGTCGGTAGCCGGGTGCCGGTAATGCGTTGGGCAGTTTTGACTACCCGCTGCAGGGCTTTCTGGTCATAGTAGCTACAGCTGCCATACCATACTGTGATACAGTTCGTCAGGATGCTCTCTATTGTGCAGCGGTAAAAGTTAGAGAGGATCAGGGGTGACAGGTTACATCCCTTCAGCCTCCTTAGGAAATATATGACGTTTCATCTGTCAAAAATCTTTGGCAGATGAATTGTCATCATTTGACAGCTCTGTGAAGCTGTCAAACAGTGACATTCTCTGTAGTTTGATGAGGTCTTGAATTCAAGACCTCATCAAATTTCTTTGTTTGGCAGAAATGAGATGGTTGCTGCATTGGAGAATGCAACGGCCATCTGTCATCTCTACCGCGGAGGTGCGAGACTCTCCACATACCCACCGACTGCAGCCTGCAGGAAGAAACAAAAGTATGTACACTTTTTCTAATACTTTGCACTTACCTCAGATACTAACCTCTCCACACTTGCACGCAATCACTCACCTCCACAGCACACTTTTGGACCCCGCAGACCCTCTACTCGCCTCGGTGACCCTGGCGGGTTTCGGAACCTTCGGGAAGCCCGCACTTCTGTGGGCAAAAAGGGGATAATCCTATTTTCTGCCGGTTAACTGGCAGTTAATTGGCTTTAATCCCTTCCTGCCTCCAAGGAGATGGGACCCGGCGCGGGACGGCTACCCGCCTCCTGGCAAGATGGCATGGGGGCGGGTTGGGCACCCACCCCCAAATTCTGCCATTTTCCCGGCAGTCCCGCCTCCCCAGGGCTGGCAAAATCGCCCCCAATGTCTTTTTTTGTTTGTGTTACTCTGCCATATTTAAGGACTGGAAAGGATCTTGTGGAGGCACAAAATTGACCTAGTGTTAAAGATTTTCTGTCTGTTGACCTGGTTATGCTTTCAAAAACTTACTGGGATATCCGAGCCAATGAAAATGCTCTCAAGGTTATGGAGAGCGAAGACTCTCCTAAAATACCAAAGCCAAACTAACTCAATTAAGAGCAGGAAAGATCCATAAACATAGACACAAAAGGCATCAAGGGGTATGGGGAGAGAGTGGGAATATGGTATTGAGATAGAGGATCAGCCATGATCATATTGAATGGCGGAGCAGGCTCGAAGGGCCGAATGGCCTACTCTTGCTCCTATTTTTCTAACATACCAATGCCTTGGGTAAGGCAGATGAATTAGTCATTAATAATAATCCTAAACGTTGTTAGAATTACTGTCTAAGGTTAAACCTCAACTGTGTTCATGCAGAATGATTCGGTGGGCATTTTTGGTGGTGAAGAAATTTATTATCCTGGCATAAAAATCAAGGGAGCCACCAAAGGATATTAATCACATTTCTTTATAACTAAAAGTATGGAGTGTGAGATTTAATCCAGTAACTTAACCACCAGGTAATTTAAAATTAATGTTCAAGTTTGTAGAGCCATCCCAAAACAAAGGCCAGATTTTGCTCTCGGCAGCAAAGGAATGGCTTTCGCCTTCACCTCCCGTACACTTGCCCAGATACATCGCGCGGGCTTGTCAGCAGGGATTTCTACTACTCTGACGTCTGTTTAAATGCGGCAACCTCTACAGGCAATCTGTGACGTCTGAACAGGGAAGCAACAGCGCAGCTCTTCAACCAATCAGATTGAAGTATTCTTACTGAGGCACACAGACTGCCAACCCGGAAGTAAAAAAACAGGAAATATCAATTACATTTAAATCATGTACAGGAAGCAAAATAAAGATTGGGAAATACAGATGGGAATAAGAGACGAACAGAAAAAGTTTTTAAAAAAGGGCAGTTGGCCATTTTTTTTGGCTGACTGCCAGCACCTAACCCCTTCCCTGTTTTTCTTCGGGGTGCCGGCCGCGATCGCTCAGCCCGGCACTCCTCTTGAGCGCCGGGTTGTTTTCACAGTACCCTGCTCCCCGGTGGTCCAGCGGGGCCCCGGTGCGTGCAGCGCTAGGCCCCTCCCCTTTAATCGGGAGGGAAGCCTGCAATGACACGACACTATTGCACGTAGCGCCACCAAATTTACTGGTAGTGCCCCAAGAAGGAGGGGGAGCGCTTCCGGTAGCACCCCGCCTCCTGCTTGAGGAGCTACTACTGAATTTACGACACAGGGGTGACATTAGCGCCCCAAAGGGGGCGCCACCAAATTTTTCTCCCCTTGTATTTAAGAAGTTCACATCTATCTTTAAAGAGTAATCATTCACACAGTGGTGCGTTTATTTGACTGGATAAATGATTAAACCTTATCTTAAGAATATGCACATCTGTATTTACAATAAGCTCGAGAACAATCTTTCAAACTTTATAGTGATAAGGATGATCTTTACACAGGACATTTACAGACTTAAATTCTTAGTAATGAAGCCAAGCCACAGTGTTTGCCGACTTTATAGTTATGTTATAATTAGTGTATGATCAGTATTTGTGCAGTGAAAAATGTTGATAAATGGATTTTGTAAAACAATGAGCATGTCCTTTTATCCCTGTTCAAAAGAGAGAACACATTGTTGCAAGAATAAGGAGGCTTATTATGTAGTGAAAATGGTCCCCTAAATAAACATTCTTTTTCTTCACTTTTTAATACAGAAACTATTTTGTCCTAGTAACGAAACAAAATATACTGAAGCTTCAAAGGCCAGTAGTCAGCTGCCTTTTGTTTTTCAGAAAGTACTTACTGTAACGTGATTGAGCTTTTGATGTTTTTGATACTGATTTGCAGCATGCATTCTAAAAAGTAAGATATTTACTCGTTTTCATTTTTTTAAACATACATAGGGAAGAGTAGCAAAATACAAAAAGACTAATATACTATTGAAATCCATAATTGTTATTTTTGAGTGCATAGATTGGGTGGAATAGAGAGAGTGCTGGAGGAATTAATTTGTTAAGTATATTGTAAGTCAGGCTTTTTTGTGAGATCGCCAGCAACACCACAAGTGGATATACGTGCTGCGTGTATGATTTTCCTGGACCATTACTAAGGACTCATTGCCTCTCAGCTTCATTGGCACTCCAGATGATGCGCTGAAAAGTGAAAGAGGCTAGAAGTCAATTAGGCTCCAGAGCTAAAATAAAAGAATCAACAGGACCAAAGAGAGAGAAGAACAAAGCGGTTGCAGGTTTACGTCAACACACGTGCTAGTATAACTCTAGTTGGATCCTGATGTGACTCAAATGCACTAAAACCAAATGGCATAACACCGCCCCCCCCCCCCCCCCTTCCCTCCCCTTCAATACCATCTAAACACTGTTCGGGCTTGCATTGTGGAGTATAACCCCAGTTTGTGACTAATGTCTGATATCAATGCCTATTATTTTTCTTCTTTGGATAAGCCTCACATAAACATCTGGGGTAGACTTTCTGCTTTGGGCGCAATGGGCAATCCGCTCAAAACTGCGCAAGTTCTCCGAATTGAAGCTATAGTTCAGGTTTCCACTCAAACTCATTTGCGTAATCACAAACGTAAAATCTTCCTTGAACCAGCGCAATCGGGCAACGTTTTAGAAAGTAATTTTTTTCCCCTTGCATTAAAAAATATTCCTTGAGTGTAGTTAAAAGTGGTAAGCTTTATTAATGCAGCTGAAAATGAGTTCATCACAAAAAATAAGCCTCTTTAAAAATAAAAGCTTCATTTTGAGAGCTTCCTTGAAGGGCTGCAAATGGTCACAATTACCAAAAACTCATCAGGGTGATTAATTCGTTCTGGGGGTGCGGCCAGTTTTGTGGGCCGGGACAGCGTCCAGTGTGATTTTTTTAAATCGGCACAAAAGATTGCGGAAACTTTATTTGTGCTGGACGTAACTTGCGCTTGAAATTTCTCAATCTTTTGCGCTGGTGTGGCTGATTTTGGGCGAATTGCACTGGAAAAACCAGAGGAAACTCTACTGATGATTCAGTACGGACTGCAATGGAAGTGCTGCTTTGGAGCAGGAGTAGATGTTCTGGGACCTCAGAGTGGGTCTGTAATAAAAATCAGAATTCACGGTCTAGGCCCAGACTGCCCAGAGCCCATGCCATGGGATGTCTACTAGTATCTATCTATATAATTAAAATTCTTACAGCAAGCATGTGTCTGTGGCAGCACATCTTTCAGAGACACTACACCCAAATCACAGCCCAAGGACATCACTGTAGGAGTTCCTCAGGGCAGTGTCCTAGGCCCAACCATCTTCAGCTGCTTCATCAATGACCTTCCCTCCGACATAAGGTCAGAAATGGGGATGTTCGCTGATGACTGCACAGTGTTCACCTCCATTCGCATCTCCACAGATAATGAAGCAATCCATGCCCGCATGCAACAAGACCTGGACGACGTTCAGGCTTGGGCTGAGAAGTGGCAGGCAATGACTATCTCCAACAAGTGAGAGTTTAACCACCTCCCCTTGACATTCAATGGCATTACCATCGCCGAATCCCCCACTATCAACATCCTGGGGGTCACCATTGACCAGACACTTAACTGGACCAGCCACACACTGTGGCAACAAGTGCATGTCAGAGGTTAGGTATTCTGCGGCGAGTGTCTCACCTCCTGACTCCCCAAAGCCTTTCCACCATCTACAAGGCACAAGTAAGGAGTGTGATGGAATACTCTCCACTTGCCTGGATGAGTGCAGTTCCAACAACACTCAAGAAGCTCGACACCATCCAGGACAAAGCAGCCCATTTGATTGGCACCCCATCCACCACCTTAAACATTCACTCCCTCCACCACCGGCATACCGTGGCTGCAGTGTGTACCATCTACAAGATGCACTGCAGCAACGCGCCAAGGCTTATTCAACAGCACCTCCCAAACCCGTGACCTCTTCCACCTAGAAGGACAAGGGCAGCAGGCGCATGGGAACACCACCACCTCCAAGCTCCCCTCCAAGTCACACACCATCCTGACTTAGAAGCATATCACCGATCCTTCATTGTCACTGGGTTAAAAATCCTGGAAATCCCTACCTAACAGCACTGTGGGAGTACCATCACCACACGGACTGCAGCGGTTCAAGAAGGCGGCTCACCACCACCTTCTCAAGGGCAACTAGGGATGGGCAATAAATGCTGGCTTTGCTAGCGACGCCCTGGTCCCATAAACTAATTTAAAAAAAAGTTTAAATGCAAAGCCTTGTTGGTATCACACCTTCAAAGTGGCATTTGACAATCATTTAAAAATTTGTTAAATTAAATATCTGAATGACTAAACCTGCACAAGTTCCATTTTGAAACAGATCACTGCTGAGGGCCTAAAGAGTAGAAAACTAGTTGATTCCCTAGTCCCAAAGTGTCCACTTCTGCCCATACCAGGTATGGTTGAAGGTCCCTGAAGCACCTCTGTTAGTCCCGAAACCAGTCCCCATTATATGCTTCTGCTTTATTTTTATAGTCTTTTCTCACCCTGGGTGAGCAACACTAATGCATAGAAACTTAGAAGATAGGAGCAGGAGTAGGCCATTCAGCCCCTTGAGCCTCCTCCGCCATTTAATGAGATCATTGCTGATCATCCAAATTCAGTACCCTGTCTCTGCTTTCTCCCCATATCCCTTGATCCCTTTAGCCTTAAGAAATATATCTAACTCCTTCTTGAATATATTTAATGAATTGGCCTCCACTGTCTTCTGTGGTAGAGAATTCCACAGGTTCACCACTCTCTCGATGAAGAAATTCCTCCTCCTCTCAATCCTAAATAGCTTACCCCTTATCCTTAGCCTGTGGCCCCTGGTTCTGGACTCTCCCGCCATCGGGAACATCCTTCCTGCATCTTGTCTGTCTGGTCCTGTTAGAATTTTATAAGTTTCATTGAGATCCCCTCTCATTCTTCTAAACTCTAGTGAATATAAGCCTAATCGACCCAATCTTTCTTCATACGTCATTCCTGCCATCCCAGGTATCAGTCTGGTGAATCTTCGCTGCACTCCCTCCATGGCAAGAACATCCTTCCTCAGATAAGGTGACCAAAACTGCACACAATACTTAAGGAGTGGTCTCACCGAGGCCCTGTATAACTGCAGCAAGACATCCTTGCTCCTGTACTCGAATCCTCTCGCTATGAAGGCCAACATACCATTTGCCTTCTTAACCGCCTGCTGCCCCTGCATGCTTACCTTCAGCGACTGGTGTACAAGGACACCCAGGTCTCGTTGCACTTCCCCTTTTCCCAATCTATTGCCGTTCAGATAATAATCTGCCTTACTGTTTTTGCCACCGAAGTGGATAACCTCGCATTTATCCACATTATACTGCATCTGCCCAATCACCCAACTTGTCCAAATCATACTGGAGTTTCTCTGCATCCTCCTCACAGCACACACGCCCACCCAGCTTTGTGTCGTCTGCAAACTTGGAGATATTACATCTAGTTCCCTCGTCTAGATCATCATTAATATATATTGTGAATAGCTGGGGTCCAAGGACCGATCCCTGCAGTACCCCACTAGTCACTGCCTGCCACTCGGAAGAAGACCCGTTTATTCAAACTCTTTGCTTCCTGTCTGCCAACCAGTTCTCTATCCAAGTCAGTACCTCACCCCCAATCCCATGTGCTTTAACTTTGCACGCTAATCTCTTATGCGGGACCTTATCGAAACCTTCTGAAAGTCCAAATACACCACATCCACTGGTTCTCCCTTATCTATTCTACCAGTTACATCCTCAAAAAATTCCAGTAGATTAGTCAAGCATGATTTACCTTTTGTAAATCCATGTTGACTTTGTCCAATCCTGTCACTGTTTTCCAAGTGATCTGCTATTACATCTTTTAAAATGGACTCTAGCATTTTCCCCACTACCGACGTCAGACTTACCGGTCTATAATTCCCCATTTTCTCTCTACCACCTTTTTTAAATAGTGGGGTTACATTAGCTATCCTCCAATCCATGGGAACTGTTCCAGAGTCTATAGAATTTTGGAAGATGACCAGCAATGCATCTACCATTTCTGGGGCCACTTCCTTAAATACCCTAAGATGTAGATTATCAGGCCCTGGGGATTTATCAACCTTCAATCCCGTCAATTTCCCTAACACCATTTCCTTACAAATACTGATTTCATTTAGTTCCTCCCTCTCATTAGACCCTATGTTCCCCAACATCTCTAGGAGGTTATTTGTGTTCTCTGTGAAGACAGAACCAAAGTATGTATTTAATTGGGATGCCATTTCTTTGTTCCCCATTATAAATTCCCGATTCTGACTGCAAGGGACCTACGCTTGACTTCACCAATCTTTTTCTCTTTACATATCTATAGAAGCTTTTACAGTCAGTTTTTATGTTCCCTGCAAGCTTACTCTCATTCTATTTTCCCCCTCTTAATTAATCCCTTTGTCCTCCTTTGCTGAATCCTAAACTGCTCCCAATCCTCAGGTTTGCTGCTTTTTCTGGCTAATTTATATGTCCTCTCCTTGGATCTTATGCTATCCCTAATTTCCCTTGTTAGCCACGGTTGAGTCACCTTTTTTGTTTTATTTTTATGCCAAACAGGGATGAACAAATTCTGTAGTTCATCCATGTGATCTTTAAATGTTTGCCATTGCCTATCCACTGTCAATCCTTTAAGTAACGTTCCCCAATCCATCCTAGCCAACTCGTGCCTGATACCATCGTAGTTTCCTTTATTTAAATTCAGGACCCTAGTCTCTGAGTCAACCACTTCACTCTCCATCTTAATGAAGAATTCTATCATATTATGATCGCTCCTCCCCAAGGGGCCTCGCACAACAAGATTGCTAATTAATCCTTTCTCATTACATAATATCCAGTCTAAGATGGCCTGATGTCTAGTTGGTTCCTCGACATATTGGTCCAGGAAACCATCCCGTATACACTCTAGGAATTCCTCCTCCACTGTATTGTTACTAATTTAGTTATCCCAATCTATATGTAGATTAAAGTCACCCATGATAACTGTTGTGCTCTTATTGCACGCGTCTCTAATTTCCCATTTAGTGCCATCCCCAACCTCAGCATTACTGTTTGGGGGTCTGCATACAACTCCCACTAAAGTTTTCTGCCCCTGGTATTTCTCAGCTCTACCCATACAGATTCCACATCATCAGAGCTAATATCCTTCCTTACTATTGTGTTAATCTCCTCTTTAACTAGCAATGCTATCCCACCTCCATTTCCTTTTTCCCTGTCCTTCCTGAATATTGAATACCCCTGGATGTTGAATTCCCAGCCTTGGTCACCCTGGAGCCATGTCTCCGTAATCCCAATTATATCATATCCGTTTACATCTGTTTGCGCAGCTAATTCATCCACCTTATTATGAATGCTCCTCACATTAAGACACAAAGCCTTCAGGCTTGTTTTTTTAACACTCTTAGTCCTTTTAGAATTATTAATTACTGTGGCCCTGATTGATTTACACCCTTGATTGCTCTGCCTTCTACTTTTGCGTGTCTAACCAACATATTTTAATGGGACAAATGTTGAGTTGCAGTTTCCAGAAATAAATTATCTTTTCTTGGCCTGGAAATCTTGTCATTGTTAAAGTTGATGCTTTTTAAAAATGTTGATGGCATTTACAATAGTGAATGCTTCCAAACAACATTGCTATTGTGTACTATATATGTAATGATTTAGTATGAGACTTTGTGAAGTGGAAGTAATGTTGCAAGGAAGGGAAAATGGTTTCTGAATAAATTGTTAGTGTAGCGCCGACTAATGCTGCAGGGAAACCTCGAACAGTTTTGATGTTGAAACTTTAATAAACTAATAACCATGATTCTTTTTTACTTGCATGTGTTTAATTATATTACAAGCACAAACACATCTTTAAGTCTTATTTTATGTAAAATATTCATTATTTCTGCTGCAGAATGCAAGTAGTGGCACCCTGAAAATGTTTCCAGTAGTTCTGTGCGATCTTATTATCTCTATATTGTACTATACTAAAACATTTATAAAATCAAGACTAAAATTATATTTTACGTCTGACTTTTTTTTAAAGAGCTGAGATTACATAAGACTAAATAATATTAATGTATGGCAGAGTTGAGTGACGTATCAACTACTTAATCTGCGGGCAATTGGACCTATTCATAGGTGTCACATGAACAGTGAAGTAAAATATAATTGAAAGGAAGTACTACGCTGAATAACTTTTTTTGATTTATTGGCAGTTAATTAAAAATATCATGAATTAATTAAAATTCAGTGGGAATCTGGTGTTTGCACTGTTAAAATTAGAAAGTCAAATGAAGATGCTGGAGACATTCCAGTGATTTAAATATTCTGACGTACTAACTAGAATATCTCATGATTCACAAGATTATTTTAATAAAGACATTATATTGCAGTTCTAAAGCAGGATTGCAAGCGAATTAACAACCAAAGCTGTTTTAAAAGAACATGATAGGGAGTGTGTATTATTAATTAACTAAAATCATCTCATGAAATTGTCAACAAGAAGCTTCAGACTGTTAGTTGAAGCAGTAAAATTAGAATATGGACAATTATAACAATGTGTGAAAAGTCAGAAATTGAGCTACAATATTCCACGCTACTGGGGTTAACAGATTATCAACTGTGACCAGAAAGCTGGAGCTTTCTTCAGTGCTTCATTGTTTTGCAACTTTGGTAACTAGTTATAGAGTAGAGTCAATTAGATGTGTTTATCAAGCCAAAGCACTGAGCATTTGTAGCTAAAGAGAGCTTCCTGTCTCTGGAGTAAGAAGCAGATGGGCAATATCATGGGTATTTTTCATGGGGCCGGATTTTGTGGTAGAAATAACTGTATCAGTGCTCACCATTATTAAAGTGTAGATCAGACAGTAACTTCCAGCGACCACGCACGCACAGTTAAACACAGAAATAAGCAAGTTGCTGTCCAATTTGCCCTACTCCTCCAAAAGCTGTGCTATACCGGTGTCTTGCCAAGAGACTTGCCATTGAAACACATGGAACAGCATGAAGTTGCTGTACCTATACCCACTAAACTCGCCAGAAAAAGTTAGGGCTTATCCATTCCAGTATAAGTACATTTTTAACGGCTTAATTACTATCATACAAGCTCTCTAGCACTGAAAAGTATCTTTTACAAGTGTGGAGTCTCATTCCTTCAGCTTTTAATTATTGTTGGAGATTTAAAAAAAATAAAAATTGTAAATACTTTTTAAAAATCTTTTTCTTTCCGTCTCTTTTATCTCTCTCTCTTAATCCCATCTTTCTTTCCCTCTCTTTATTTTGGTTTATGTACATGATTTGGTATTGAATTAAATATTCTGACTTGCACTTCCTTGTTTAGACTCTGTGCTGCTTATTAACCTTTCTTCAATCTGATTGGTTAAGGAGATTCACAGTTGCTTGTCCTGTTCATCCAGGTCCAAGATCTCCTGTAGAGGGCACTGCGCTGAAATGGCTTTCTAATTACAGTAATTTCCTGTGCAAAACCCCATAGAAAGCCCATGGGCAATTGCAAGTGTAACAAACAGCTGGCGCTGTTCATTTGCTACTGAGAGCATGATTTTTGATGTTGTATTCTCAGCACTAAAGAAAACAGTACATTTTTCATTACACTGCCCAATACGGTGTACACGTATCTCTAGTGTTTCAGTTGCTGCTTGTCTTTCAGACAAGAATTTAAATATTCTATCAGTTTTGGTAAAGAAACCTCTGACCTTCTCATCCAACTAGATTACAGATATATACAACAACAACTTGCATTTATATAGTACCTTTTTAATGTAGAAAAATATCCAGAGGCATTTCGTAGAAGTGTGAGGAAAACTGACACTGAGATAAAGAAAGAGATTAGCAGGAAGGGACCCAAAGCTTGGTCATAGAGTTGGGTACAATGTTCCCGCTCTGGGGGTCCTGTGTAGCTGGCTCACTGGCTTTTAAATGGAAAAACCACACATGTGTGGAATTTTTAATGGGCCATGTGGCCCCCAAAAAATTAGAGGGAACATTGGGTATTAAGTGGGTTTCATAGAACAAGGAGGTGAAGGTGTTTAGGGAGGCATATGATCTAGGCAGCTGAAGGACAACCACCAATGATGAGGCAAGGAGAGGGGGATGCACAAGGGGCTACACCTTACTTCAGCTACACCCATTCAGGCGAGGGGTTGTATTGCACCACGCTCCTGACTTGTGTCTTAATGATGGTGCAAAGGCTTTGAGAGGTCAGGAAGTGAGCCACTCATCACCAAATACCTAGCCTCTGCCTTACTATTGTAGCTACATGGCTAATATGGCTGGTCCAGTTCAAGCTTTTGATCAGTGTTGACTCCCAGAATGTTGCTGTGCTTTCTCCTGTTGGAGATGATCATTGTCTAACACTTGCATGACACAAATTTTAGCTGCCCCTTGTCAGCCCATCCTGGATGCTGTCCAAGTCCTGCTGTAGGCTGACATAAGGTGCTTCATTATCTGAGGAGTTGTGAATGGAGCTATACACTGTAAAATCATTAAATTGCTTCTTTCCTGACTTTTAGATGGAGAGAAGGTCATTGATGAAGTAGCTCAAGATGGTTCGGCCAAGCGTGCCTCCCTGAGCAATTTCTGCAGCGATATTTTGTGGCTGCAATGATTGGTCTCCAACAACCACAACCATCTTTATGTCGGATATAACTCCAGCCACTGGAGGAATTTTCTGCTTGACCCCCATTATTCTCACTTTTCCTATGGTTTCTTGGTGCCATACTGTGTCAAATGCTGCATTGATGTCAAGGCAAGCTACACTTGCCTCTCCATCACAGCTTTGATCCATACATGGATGCAAGAGCTGAAGCTCAGTAAGCAGATTTTTGGTGAGGAGCTGTTGCTTAAGAGGAATTTTGATGTCTCCTTCCATCACTTTACTGATTGGGAAGATGGTGATAGGGCAGTAATGAGCCAGATTAGACTTGTCCTGCTTTTTGTGGCTGGGATATACCTGGACAATCTTCCATATTGTCCAGTATGTCGACACTTGTACTCCTGTGCCACTTGGCGTGCTGTGCACACTTCTGGGCTCCATATTATAAAAAGGATATAGATGCACTGGAGAATAGTGCAAAAAAATTTCATAAGGATGATACCAGAACTTAGAGGATATACTTATCAGGAAAGGCTGAACAGGCTGGGGCTCTTCTCTCCAGAAAAGAGAAGGCTGAAGGGTTACTCAGACTAAAGACTGATAGAGATCTTTAAGATAATGAAAGGGTTTGATAGGGTAGACATAGAGAAAATGTTTCCACTTGTGGGGGCATCCAAAACTAGAGGTCATAAATATAAGGTAGTCACTAATAAATCCAATTGGGAATTCAGGATAAACTTCTTTAACCAAAGAGTGGTAAGAATGTATTCACTAGAGTTTAGAAGAATGAGAGGGGATCTCATTGAAATGTATAAAATTCTGACAGGGCTAGACAGACTGGATGCAGGGAGGATGTTTCCCCTGGCTGGGGGGTGTCTAGAACGAGGGGTCACAGTCTCAGGATACGAGGTAGGACATTTAGGACTGAGATGAGGAGAAATTTCTTCACTCAGAGGGTGGTGAACCTGTGGAATTCTCTTCCACAGAAGGCTGTAGAGGCCAAGTCACTGAATATATTTAAGAAGGCGATAGATAGATTTCTAGACACAAAAGGCATCAAGGGGTATGGGGAGAAAGCAGGAATATGGTATTGAGATAGAGGATCAGCCATAATCATATTGAATGGTGGAGCAGGCTCGAAGGGCCGAATGGCCTACTCCTGCTCCTATTTTTCTATGTTTCTAGAATGTGGAACATACTACCACAAAGAGTAGCTGAGGCAAATAGCATAGATGCACTTAAGGGGAAGCTAAATAAGCACATGAAGAAAGGAATAGAAGGATATGCTGATAAGGTTAGATAAAGAGGGATGGGAAGAGGCTCGTGTGGAGCATAATCACCGGCATAGACCAGTTGGGCAAAATGGCCTGTTTCTGTGCTGTAACTCGATGAGTAGATACAGGGCCATAGTGGTGCTGGAATAGTTTGGGTAGAGAAGCAGCTAACTGTTGGCACAGGTCTTCAGCGGTACAGCTGGGATGTTGTGAGTGCCCATTGCCTTTGCTCTTTCCAGTGTATTCAGCCGCCTCTTAATGCCATGTGAAGTGAACCAATTTGGCTGAACACTGGAATTTATGAAGGTGGGGCACTCGGGATGATGCCATGTATAACTGTACACTCGACACTTATGGCTGAAGACACTCAACAGATTTTCTTGATCTTATTTGAACAATGTTGCCTCTAATTTTTTTGGGGGGGTACGCGGCCCATTCAAATTTTTGCGCATGCATATTTTTTTTCCATTTAAAAGCCGGTGAGCTGCCTGCACGGGACCTCCAGCCGTGCAGCTTAACGGAAACGTTGGTCCACAACCAATGCTGATGATTCCCAGGGCCACTCCCATACCTCTGGTGGGTCTGTCTTGGTGGGATTGGACATACCCAAGAATGGTGATGGTGGAGTCTGGGAATTTGGCTGAAGGATATGATTGTGTGAGTATACCTGTGACAGGCTGTTGGTTGACTAGTCTGTGGGACATTTCTCCCAACTTGGGCACTAGCCCTGGGATGTTATTGAGGAAGACTTTGCAGACTCGACTGGGCTGCGATCCCTCAAATCTTGTCTGGTGTCATGGCTGATGGGTCTGTCGGATTTTGTTTTCCTTCATTTTTGAACTTTAAAGCAGTTTCTTTACAACTGAGCAGCTTGCTAGGCCATTTAAGAGGACATTAAGAATCAACCACATAGTGTGGCACAGGAATCACATGGATATATATATATGTGTGTGTGTGTATATATATGACATCCCTAAGAAACTCACATTTAATGAATTACTTTTGCATTGTAGTCACTGTTATGTGTATTTGTATTTGATGTTGTTAGTTGAGAGCGGAATGTTAGCCAGAGCGCTGGGAGAACTACCTTCTCCTCTTCAAATAATGTCTCGGGATCTTTTACATCCACCTAAACAGGCAGGTTGCTCCTCTGTGTAACATCTCATTCCAAAGACAGCACTTTTTCAGTACTACACTAAGAGTGTCAGCCAACATTACATGTTAGAGGGTAGGAGATACCTAGATCAAGGCACAGATATAATTCAGTCCTGATTTAAGTTGGAGTGGACTTGAACCCACAACCTTACGATTCAGAGGCAAGAGTGCTATTAACTACCCTGCTTTACTCTGTCTTGGCTATTCCCTCTAAAATGTAACCTATGTAAATTTGCCAAGTTAAAGTTCCAGCACATCAAATTAGTAGCAATTATTGCTACCTGTTGAACACTGGTTGTACTTTAATCCAATTACAAATACCTGTGTCAGAGACAAAAAAAAATCGATTCCTCTTTAACTCGGTACTTAGAACTGAAACATGCTTTTGAGTCTCCGAGGATGGGAGCAGACTCATCAAAGTGGTGCTTATTGCTCTTAACCTCAAGGACTTGTAGGCCTATAAATTTGTCTCAGGCGGTGGCGCAAAACGGGTGGTATCGGATCGTCCGCCTGTTATACGCAGCGTCTGATGTTCAGTTCCATTGACTGCAATCAACTGAATATCAGGCGCTGCGTATAACGAGCGGACGATCCGATACTGCCCGAGATGAATTTCTAGGCCGTAAAATTTTAATTTCAGTAGGCACTGTAGAGTTCAAGAAACTTCAAATGACTATTGACAGGTTTAACACGCCAATATTTTCATGCTGAATGAGATATGTCTTTTCAGCAAAAGGCTATGCTTAGTATTACTACAGATCTTTGCTAAATAACTTTACTGTTTTTTGCAGAGAAAGACCCAGCATATTCCCTACAGGAACAGTAAACTAACTCGGCTATTGAAGGATTCTTTGGGAGGAAACTGCCAGACAATAATGATAGCTGCTATCAGCCCATCTTCTTTGTCTTACGATGACACATATAACACACTAAAGTATGCCAATCGAGCGAAAGACATCAAATCCTCAGTAAGTTTTGCATGTGTGTGTATGTATTTACTAGTTGATCTCCCTTAGCACTGCACATGGAAAGTCAAGGTCAAGTGTAGTCTTCATGTGAAGCAGGATTAGAGGGTAGGAGATACCTGGATCAAGGCACAGATATAATTCAGTCCTGATTTAAGTTGGACAATCTGCCCTTATTTTTATTAATACTTTTGATTTTTTTTTTATGATAAAACCTAGAACAAATTTGGAACAGCAGGGAAGTAGAATGAGTTGGAGCATGGGAGCTTCTGTATCGTACAGGCTGAGGAGCTAGGAAATACAAAACGGAGGTGCTGCAGTGCCACCACTGGCAGGAGGGTTTAATTATAGCATGAAAAGTTTACAATGGCAGTTTGCATTATGAATTTGGCCCAGGAATTTATTATAGGAGAAAAAGTTGACACAGAAATGTGACCAAACCGTGAAACAGGAAATAAGGTTTTGCAGTTAGAAAGTGTATGCAGTGATCAGATTTTTAATATATGATAGTTTCAAACATCATAATGTCTCCCAGCTACCCTGTATTTTGTATTGCATTTTATTGTTGCTACTCTGATCTTTCACTGTGTGTGCATTAGGCTGTGTGTTTTACCAGTTTTAGATACAAATCTATCTAATTGCATGTAAACTCAACATTTAATACATCATAGACTTTAATGTAATTTAGGTGAAGCATGCTCTATGCATAAAATGCAGGGCTTCGCTTTGCACATTGCTGTAAATCTACTCAAATAATTAAAGTTATGACTTCTTTGCCTGGAATAGTAATGTAACAGTAAGCAGAATGTTGTCAGATTCCAGGACTATACTCTTGCCTTGCCTTTGCAGATCTCACCACCAGCAATCATGATTTAATAAAATATTAAATGAATCTTGATACAATTTTTTTACTGTTTGATAGTATTTTGCTAGGCATAGCTTTGTTCTAATTTACGTTTTATTATAATTACTCCATTTTCTTTTCATTTCTGCAGCTAAAAAGCAATGTTTTGAATCTGAATTACCATGTGGGTAAATATGCAAAGATTTGTGAGGAGCAAAGGAAAGAGGTATGTCGTCACTATATAAAAGCAGCAGAGGTGTTTGTCCATTGTGAAAGCAAGACTGTCAAAAAATAATATAGATAATATATTCTTATTATACTTACATCCTCAAAACATGCCTTTTTGACCATGCTTTCAGTCATCTCGGTTAACTCTTCTGCTCAGTGTCCATTCTCTCTTATGTGAAGTCCCTTGAGATGTTACATTAAGAGTGTAATGTAGAAGAGTTAAGAGAGTTGACCAAAAGCACATTCAAAAATATAGGTTTGGGGAAGGTTTCTAAAGGCAGGGAGAGAAGTAACAAGGCAGAGAGATTTAGGGAGGGTAGAGCTGTGATGGTTGAAGGCTATACTACAGATGGGTAAGAAACAAGGGCAAAAATATTAATTTCAGTGCTTTGAAGGAAAGAGAACCAGTAGGAGGTTAGCAATGATAGGGTAAGCAAACAGAACTTAGTGTAGAACAAGATGTGGACAGTGGAGTTTTAGACAGGTTGGAGTTTGTGTAGAATGGAGTCACATCCTAAGGCAACAAAAGTGTGGATAGCACATTTTAAAAATGTTGACCCACTTTGAATGATACTTTAACTCGAGTGCTGGCTCAGATCTTGTATTTTTTATGCCTTATTTGTCTTACAGATTATGCAGCTCAAAGAGAAATTGAAGGCTTATGAGAGTGAAAAATTGGTGATTCGTAATAACCATGGACAAAATGTTGTGGTTGGTTCAAATCCAAAGGAAAGTGAAATAAAAAGGTAAACCTATAAACTAATATTTGTGTTTTGAAACCAAAGGCAGAACATTTTTCGAGAAGGTGCTTTTTCACTTAACTTCACGCAGAAGTAATTTTGGAGTGCCATTTTCCTTGCTGATGTAGTACATAGTTTCTGTTGTTGTTACATGCGTTTAATTAATGATTGATGGGCTTTATCTCCATGCCTTTTCTGTCTTCAGTACGTATGTCCTTATCCAGCTGTAGCAAATAAACTCTGTGGCTTAAGAGTTTGTTTGGATATTGAATACAATGTTAAAATAATAATGGACATGCCTCTTTCTACTGTGCAAATTTATTTGATCTCGCTATTATGTTAATACTTTTCTTTGATGTGTTTTCCAAATTATCTTGGTTATATTTAAGTGAAAATTTAGCAGATATTTGTTCAATTAGATTTCAACTATGTCATGGGTAGGTGATGAAACATAGTAAGACAACTGAGGATCGATGCGCTGTAGGGTGCTGTGCCTGCCATCAGAGAACAACGTACATTTGACATCTTCCAGGTCATTAATAAGTTATAGCCTTCAGTGAATTAAAAATTAATTGTAGGGACGATTGCCCCATGGGAATGCCTATAGCCTAGGCACAAAGATCAAGCTGGGCCTCCACCCCTTTATATTGGCCTGGGACTTCCAGGGCTTCCCCCAGGGGACAATGCAAGCCTGCACCTACGATAGGCGCTTGCCCAGCATACAAATGTGATTGTAGCCCCGAGATACCCAGACGCAACGGCAATCCAGAAGCTGGTGGTAGTTCTTGTGTCAGGATCCCCTCAGAGGCCCTGAGGGGGCTTAGCAGCAATAGAAAGTGGTCCAGAAGGTAAGTAGGGAATTTTTATTTTCCCCCAGCACCATAATGACTTTCAAGCCCAGTGGGCTCTAGCTGCTGTTTTCAAACAGTCTTCCCTCTCAGGTGGACGTAAAAGATCCCATGGCACTATTTCAAAGAAGTACAAGTGAGTTCTCCTCCGTGTCCTGACCAATAATTAGCCGTCAACCAACATTACTAAAAAAGAGAAATGATCTGGTCATTCTCATTTGTTTGTGGAACCGTGCTGTGTACAAATTGGCTGCTGCGTTTCCTACATTATAACAGTGACTACACTTCAAAGTACCTCATTCGCTGTAAAGCATTTGGGATGTCCTGAGGTCATGAAAGGTGCTAAGTAATGTTCCTGCTAGGCCGCACAGTCATCTGCAAGGTCCTGCGCAGGCTGCTCACCAGCTTTTGCATTTGTAGGTACCGCGCATGCGCAAAAATTTGAATGTGCCACGCATTGGGGGAGGCAGGAGGCAGTGCAACTTATAGGGGACATTGGCGCTAAGTAAATGAAAGTTCCTTTTCTTTCTTTCACACATCAACATTGATGGGGGCCAGCAAGAAAACGGTGGGGGGAGTTGTCATCTGAAACTTCGTGCAATACAGTTAGTTTTTTTTTAACTTTCATTATTCTTTTACTTTTTCTTTCTGTCTCCTCCCTGTTATTCTCCTTTTCTGACTTCTGCTATTTTTCTATGATCTTCTATATCAGGCTTTGGAGTGCAATTGGGGAGAGTGTACACAGACCTGAGGCTCCCAATGAGGTCCAGCAGGGTCCATCTGGCTATGCACTGGGGGAGGGGGGGCAGAGAAGGAATAGTCACGAGGCAACCATGGGCCACATAACTTTTTTTTTGGTTGAGTATGTTTTTGATGACTCAAGCAATTAGAAATTGGATGGCTCTGAGATCTGATTGTTCCCTGGTTACGTTCTGGGGTTTGATTTGATTCCTGATTCTAGAACCTCACTAGGTTAAAGGGATAATGGCATCTGAAATCTGAATGTTACTGGGTTTTTTTAATTATTCATTTTCTGGATTTGAGCATTGCTGGCAAAACTGGAATGTATTGCCCATCCTTAGTTGTCCTTGAGAAGATGGTGGTGGGCCGCCGCCTTGAACTGCTGCAGTCCATGTGATGATGGTGCTGTTAGGGAGTTCCGGGATTTTAACCCAGCGATGATGAAGGAACGGCGATATATGTCCCAAATTGCGGTGGTGTGTGACTTGGGAGAACTTGAAGGTGCTGGTGTTCCATGCACCTGCTGCTTTTGTTCTTCGAGGTGGTGGAGGTCGCGGTTTTGGGAGGCTCTGCCGAAGAAGCCTTTGTAAGTTGCTGCAATACATCCTGTAGATATTACACACTGCAGCCACGGTACGCCAGTGGTGGAGGGAATGGATGTTTACGCTGGTGGATGAGGTGCAAGTTAAGGGGACTGCTTTGTCTTGGATGGTGTTGAGCTTCTTGAGTGTTGTTGCAGCTGCACCCATCTAGGCAAGTGGAGAGTACTCCATCACACTCCTGATTTGTGCCTTGTAGGTGGTGGAGAGGCTTTGGGAAGTCAGGAGGTGCAAAATACCCAGCTTCTGACTTGCTCTAGTAGCCATGGCAACTGGTCCAGTTGAATTTCTTGTCAGTGATGACCCCAGAATGTTGATTGTGAAAGACTTAGTGGTGATAATGCCATTGAATTTCATGGGGCGGTGGTTAGACTCTCTCTTTTGGAGATGATGATTGCCTGGCACTTGTGTGGCGCTAATGTTACTTGCCACTTTTCAACCCAAGCCTGGATGTTGTCCAGGTCTTGTTGCATACGGGCATGGACTGCTTCATTATCTGAGGAATTGCAAATGGAGCTGAACACTGCAATCATCAGCGAACAGCCCCACTTCTGACCTTGTGATTCGATTTTAACACCAGAGATCAATCAATCAACAATCGCTACATCACATAGATGTACATTCACGTGGTCAAAAGATTTTTTAATAATAACGATTTGTGATGATAAGAATCGATAATAGGCTGAGTGGATAAACACTGCAACTACATTATAACTTATCATATGGTCAATTTGGTTCAGAAGATTTTCAATGCAAATTTGATAGGGATGCAATGTCTAGCAGATATTTTTAGAACTCCTGCTTCACCGTGTATATACATAACATCTTATTTAAAACTGCTCTATATTGCATGTCAAAATAGGGACTGCAAGAACTCCGACACTGCGACAGCAAAGCCACAATGTTATAATTTATTGCCAAAGTAGCCTCACTCATATTGTACAAGAGAATTGACCATGTAAATTTGAATCAACTGATATATAATGGCAAAATGTAACAGCAGGGGAAAAGAAAACCCCTTTTTGTTTGTGAGTAATAAATTGATTGATATGGAATTGTTTGAAACATCATAAATTATTTACATGTTTACATACAAAAATTATGATAATTTGCTGCTAGTAAACAAAGCCCCTAAACTGGAAAAAAAAACCACCATAGCTTTGGCAGCAGCAGTAGAAAGTCTGAAGTATTAATAGGGCTTCTCAGCAGTCTCTTGCATCAGTGGTTGGAACATACAGTAGTTCTGAGAGATGTAAATGTCCCTGTGTATCAATATTTTAAGAGTCTGATAACAACAACAAACCATGTACGTCAGAGTGAGATTAAGGAGTATAGTCACGTCTCCAACTTTTTAAAAAAGTTGACTCTGCTATTTTCTGTGCCTGCTATTTTCTGTGTCTAACATCAGAATAAGTTAAGGTAAAATGTGTTCACATTTCGATGGTCTTTCTGGTAAAATTAACAAGACGTTGGTTTTCACTATGTTTTAGTTAGATTAAATGCAGTTCAGGGGCTTTGTTTAATTCAGTAGAATTTGTGTTCCAGTCTCTTTATAACCTAGAGTTATTCAATATGCAGACCATAGGATTTTCCCTTAACAACAAAGATGTTAGCTAACTTAGTGAAGAAGTGAGTGCCTGAATTTAACATTAATGCAGCAAATCTCTTATGAGCCAGAAATATTTGGCCTTTCATGTCATGCAGCTTCTCAAAATGAAGGAATCATTTCAAGCATTGTAGCATGAAATATTTGTGTTTGATCACCCATGTAGTCCAAATATAAAGGACTGAATATTCTGGGCTGGATTTTCCCTGCGAAGGCGGGATGGCGGCGGGAGAGCTGGATGGCGGGTTCCGGTCCTGATCCCGTCTGCAGCTGCTCTCAAAATGATTTTCCGTAGATTGGCCTTGTTAAGCCCGCCCTGCAGGGTTCCAGGCCAATTAAGAGGAAGCGGGTCTGATGATGTCATTTGATGACGCGTCAGCAGCCAGTTTCCTTAAAGGGACCACGGCCACATTGATTTTGATAGTTGTGCTGTTGGTGTTGTGCAGCATTGAGAGGCTGCAAACACTGACGAGCACTGTACAAAGGTGTACGTCTGTACCCAGGCTCACGCATGACTCCCGTCATATGCTTATGGAGGGAGTCACAGCACGCAGGGTGATTCTCTTCCCTTCCCATGGGCAGAAGAGACCTCCCCAGCCGATCAATGCAGTCTGGTTGCACATTGCACAAGAGGACACAAGCAGGGATGTCGTCAGGAGGACCTGGCTGCAGTGGCGTCAACCTTTCAATGACCTCAGTTACAAAACGTTACTGCAATGCCACACTCAACCTCATCCTACTATGCCACTCATCACATCCCCATAACTCTGCCTTCCCTACCCTAATCCTGCACATGCTTACTCCACACCAACTTACCTTGCCCCTCCACCCATCCCTCACTTCCCCATCCCACTAGCCACCCCTCACACTTGCCCTCATCCTACTGCAAGCATACCAACTAACAACACACAAGGGTAGGCACTTGAGAGGTTTAGCCAATGTTCATGTGAAGTTTCTGGTAATGTATTGTCATACAGTGAAATCTATATTTTCAACACCTCACCTTATTGGACAGATCTGTGCGCACCTTGAGAAGTGTCTTACTGAGTTCCACTGAATGTTGAGACATAACGCCCCCACCTTCCCCTCCCACCCCCCCCCCCCACGCTATAGTGGTGAGTGTGAATGGAATTACATTAAAGGTTTGCTTTACGGTGCTGGTGTGGGATGGTGTCAACCTGGCAAACCATGTGGCAGCCAGAGTTTACAGTGTCAAGTGAAGTAAATCTGGCCATGGTGATGCCATCGCTGGCCTCCCGGGCAGCAATGTTGTCAGGGGCTGATGCCCTGTGTCCTATGCAGCATCAGGTGATGGCGGAGAGGGTTGGTGATGTTGGTGTACCTGGTGACGTTGGTGTTGGGGCTGATCGTGGAAGGATTCAGAGGACCAAGGTGCGATTTTTCCAAGGGCACCGATGTTGCTGCAGGTGAGATGACAGAAGCGACCTGTCAGTGGTGAGAGAGGTTGTTTCAATGAGGTGGCACTGATTGTACAGTTGGCCCTAAACACTTGCAAGCTGAAGAAATCTCTATATGTCTTACAAATGCAGTAACCAACAGTTTCTGAGCTCTGAAACTGAACATCTGCAACATGGCATCCTTTATACAACTTCTGCAGCTGTCAGCTTATCAAATACATCAAAGCAGACTCAACTCACGACAGGGTGAGCTGGTGTGTTCCCCGAGCAGCGGGCAACCCGTGGGGGAGCACGTAAAATTGCAAGGTAGCCTCAAAATAGCATTAAATTGGCTGTTAACAAGCCATTTAATGATCTAAATTGTCTCCCCCCGCTACTTGGGGGTGATTTTGCCAATCTTCTTCTTAGGCAGTCCCTCGGAACCGAGGATGACTTGCTTCCACATTAAAAATGAGCTCTCAGGTAACTGATGAGTCCAATGCGGGACCTACAGTCTCTGTCACAGGTGGGGCAGACGGTGGTTGAAGGGGCAGGTGGGTGGGGTGCTTGGGTTGACGTGAGCTGCCTGCGCTTGGCTTCCGCTTGCACCCAGCGAAGAGACTCGAGGTGTTCGGCGCCTTCCCAGATGCTTCTCCTCCACTTTGTGCGGTCTTGGGCCAGGGATTCCCAGGTGTCGGTGGAGATGTTGCACTTTTTCAAGGAGGCTTTGAGGGTGTCCTTGAAGCGTTTCCTCTGCCCAACTGGGGCTCTCTTGCCGTGTTGGAGCTCCGAGTAGAGCGCTTGATTTGGGAATCTCGTATCGGGCATGCGGACGATGTGACGCGTTCATTTTGCCAATGGGGGGCGCGTTGGAGGCGGGACTGCTGCTTGGCGGGTCGATGTCCTGCCTACAACGATTTGTGGCCAACCCGCGCTATTTTCCCTTGATTGACCTTGTTAAACCTGCCCAGCGGGCCTAGCAGGCCAATTAAGGGAAAACCGGTTGCAGAGAACGTCAACATATGACGTTTCATCTGTCAATTTTTGACAGATGAATTGTCATCATTTGACAGCTCTGTGACAAACCTCTTTCTTTTGCAGCAATGAGATGGCTGTTGCACTGGAGAATGCAACGGCCACCTGTCATCTCTGCCGCGGAGGTGCAAGACTCTCCGCATACCCACCGATTGAAGTCTGCAGGAAGAAACAAAGGTAAGTACACTTTTTCTAACACTTTGCACTTACCTCAGATACTCACCTCTCCACACTTGCACCTATCACTCAGCTCCACAGCACACTTTTGGACCCCGCAGACCCACTACTCGCCTCGGTGACCCTGGCGGGTTTCGGAGCCTTCGGGAAGCCCGCACTTGTGTGGGCAAAATGGGGATAATCCTCTTATCTGCCTGTTAACAGGCAGTTAAGTGGCTCTAATCCCTTCCTGCCTCCAAGGAGACGGAACCCGGCACAGGATGGCTACCCGCCTCCTGACAAGGTGGCACGGGCACCCGCCCCCAAATTCTGCCATTTTCCCAGCAGTCCCGCCTCCCCAGGGCTGGCAAGATCGCACCCTTGGTGTCGGGTCAGTTCTGCGCAGTTAGACACGACACCTGGGAGACTCGCGTGGAGGCAGGTTGTCAGTGGGTTTCCTACCCGCTGTCAATCTTTGCTATTTTGACAGCGGACCCGCCTCCAAACCCGCCCTCTGAGCACCGGCAAAATCCAGCCCTCTGTCTTTGTGGGTGGACATCACTCACAAAAAGGACATAACTTTTTGACAAGTGTAATAATTCTTTGTTTTTGAAGGAAAGTTGGTCATATACTCTTCCGGTTATTCTACCTGTATAATAAAAAATCTTGTATCTGTACAAACTTCCTGTCAACTTTTCCATTATAATTCCATGTCTACATTTATAATGGAAACTGCCTATGTAAATTTATCACGCTGTAATTACACTGTCCCCTCAGTAGAAGTGGAGCAGCACCACCAGTAGCAGAAGGTTGTAATCATGGCGTGACAAGTTTATGCAGGCAATTTCTATTATAAATGTGGACATAGAAATTTATATAATAGACATTTAAAAGGGACAGAATGTGTGACTTAAAAATTGACACTGAATTACCTCTGCGTGCCCTGGTCTAATTATCCCCCAGCATCACTCTGTTTCACCTGAAAACTACACTTGATCTTGACTCATCGTCAAGGTTCCCTTTAAGCTGCGCGGCGCTCCAGGGGTCCCGCACAGCCAATGAACTGGCTTTTAAATTGGGGAAAAAAAGAGCATGCGCAGACTTTTGAATGGGCAGCCAAGACCGTTAAAGGGGCCGTGTGGCCCCCCAAAAAATTACAGGCAACATTGCTCCCCGTGTGTTTTGGTGTTACGGCCTATTTTGGGGTGGAGTATTAAGATACTAACTGAAATAAAATTGATTTTTGTAGGGTCTGTAACTTATAAAGGACTTATAGGAGCATTTCAGACAAATTCTGAAAATGGGAAACTTTGGACATATTACATGAAATTTGCTCTTTCTAACCAGCAATACTTAAGAATAAATTACTTGCAGAATTCAACTAAAGTTTTTACCTTAAGTCCTAAGTAAAGCAATAAGAAACAAATGGCAGGATAGTGTTGTACTCTGTCGTATTTTTTTCTTTTCCAGATTTCAAGGAGTCCTTGAAAATATCTTCAACCAGCGACAGAAAATCAGGATTAACTGCTTAGATTCAGAACTGAAACTGAAAGAGATGGAACTAAAAACATATTATTGTAAACGGTATCAGCAACACGCCAAACTGTTTTCCTGTGAGCACCTAACAGAAAAGGTAAGGTGGGAAAATTGACCTACAAGGTAAGCTACCGCCAACCTATTGGCCTGGTCCCAAAAGAATTACACTTCCATTTTGGCTCCCTAGCTATATTTGATCACCAATTATATGCAGGTAACGAGAGCTGGTGTCAATTTCTTTTTCTTCTCAATACAATGGAAAATCATTATATAAATACAGGAAACTTTTTTTATCCGGCACCGATGGGACTGGCGTGGTGCCGGTTGATCAAAAAGTCCGGATTACAGAGAGGTATACTTACCAAGGTACGAGAGCTCCGTACACGGCCACAGATCCAGGCGTCCCTGTTGCATGGCAACAGGTGCAGGAACCCCGGTTACACGGCCACAGATTCAGGAGTCCCTGTTGCATGGCAACAGGTGCAGGAACCCCGGTTACACAGCCACTAATATGAAGTAAAACTTACCTGAACCTACTGCTGAATTTTGCTGGTTAAGAGAGATTTCCGGTTATTTAGGTGCCGGTAAAAGGAGAGTTTCCTGTAGTTACTCAAAGCAATTTTGTTTTTAAAAGTTAGTGATATTATCATTTAAAAGATATCCTTTTATTGTTTATTAAAATAGAATGAAAGCACGATAACAGATCTTGGATATACACATGTTCCACTTTTACTCCAGAAAGAGACAAAAGGGAATTTTGAAATCAAATTTTTTTGCCAGCATACAAGTTAGACCACAGTTACCCTATAATCAAAGCATAGCACAAATGGGTTATAACTTAATTTGTGCAACAGTGCAAATAAGTTGAAAAAACAAACTTCAATTTTGATGTGGTTAAATGCTCGGTATCACAGCCTATATAAATCCTGTAATGTAGTAGTACCTATTTTAGCCTCTTATATCAGGTCAAGGGCATTAGTTGAAGGTAAAGCTGTTTTGCAATAAGTAAAAGCTGCTTTGTGTGTTTTGTCATGCGCCCCTGTTTATTTTTATATTTTCCACTGCATGCATCATGTGTAAGATGTAAATTTTTGGGGGATTTTCATATGTTCATGTTTAGAGTTCACAACATTAAACCTTTTTAACCTCATACCCAAATGCTGTATCATTGCACATTGCGCAGTTACGGTAGAGTGGTTATGTCACAAGATTACTCAAATTGAACCTCACTCTGGCAGTGCTACACTCTCACCTAATGCAGCTTAACCTGAATCTTTAATAATGAACACCAGGGGGGTGGTTTTGCCAATGGGGACGTGATGGAGGCGGGACTGCTGCTTGTCGGGTTTTTGTCCCGCCTCCATCGACGTTGAGCCAACCCACGCTATTTTCCCTTGATTGACCTTGTTAAGCGGGCTTAGCAGGCCAATTAAGAAAAAAGCCGATTACTGGTGACATCAGCGAATTACGTTTCATCTGTGAAGCTGTCAAACACTGACGATCTGTCTTCTAAGTTGAATCTTTACTCAAGACTCAATTAGAAAGCCTTCTTGAGCAGAAAGCAGAAGGCTGCTGCATTTGAGAATGCAGCGGCCATTCTGCTTTCTCTGCAGGTGAGCTGAGGGACTCCCGAGACCTGAAGGGATGAAGCCTGGAGGAAGTAGCAAAGATAAGTAAAGCTTTTAAAACACTTTAGACTCACCTCAGACACTTACCTCTGCACACATGCACCCATCACGTACCTGCACACCGGACATCTCGGCCCCACGGCTCGCCTCACTGACCCTGGCGAGATTCAGAGCCGTCGGGAAGCCCACACTTTCGGTGGCAAAATAGGGATTATCCAAAAAACTGCCTGTTAACTACCTATTAACAGGCAGTTAATTGGCACTATTCCCCTTCCTGCCTCGAGGAGGCGGCTCCCAGCGCAGGTCGGGTACCCGCCTCCTGGGAAGATGGCACGGAGGCAGGTTGGGGGCGGGATGGGTACCCGCCCCCAGATTCTGCCATTTTCCCAGCAGTCGGCTCCATACCCGCCTCCCCAGGGCTGGCAAAATCACCCCCCAGAGCACAGCATGCTTTTGTGGGTGCAATCTCCTTCTCCCTTCACCTGTGTCCCCGTGGAAAATTTCTTTGTGTGGCTAAGGAGGCCATTTAAAGACCAGATGATCTCAATGCCAGCAGATTCTGGAGGAAGTTTTTGCTCCGATAAAACATATTCACACACTGGAATTGGATGTGGTATTTTTCACTTTCAAGTAGTACCAAAGTCAGATTGCCACCAAGTTGATATGGATAACACAACTATATAAAAATGTGGAACATAAACAGAAAATGCTGGAAATACTGAGCCGGTCAGGCAGCATCTGTGGAGAGTGAAACTCAGTTAATGTTTCAGGCCAGTGATCTTGCATCAGAACTGGAAAATGTTACAGATGTAACGAGTTTTAAGCAAGTACAGACACAGGGAAACGGATGGGGAAGGGAAGAAAGAACAAAAGGGAAGGTCTGTGGTAGGGTGGAAGGCAGGAGTGATTAAACAAACCGCAGAATCATTACCAGCACCTGCCATCCGGAAAAGATGGGAGCAGTGGTTATGATCTGAAATTGTTGAACTCGATGTTGAGACCAGAAGGTTGTAAAGTGCCTAATCAAAAGATAAGGTGTTGTTCCTTGAACTTCTGTTGAGCTTCATTGGAACAGTGTAGGAGGCCGAAGACTGAGATCAGAGTGGAATTGGGTTGAAGAATTAAAATGACAGGCGACCGGAAGCTCAGGGTCACTCTTACGGACTGAACGGAGGTGTTCAGCAAAGCAATCGCCCAATCTATGTTTGGTCTCCCCAATGTAGAGGAGACCACATCGTGAGCAGTGAATACAGTATATTAAATTGAAAGAAGTACAAGTAAATCACTGTTTCACCCAAAAGGAGTGTTTGGGGCCCTGAACGGTGGGAAGGGAGGAGGTGAAAGGGCAGGTGTAGCATCTCCTGCGCTTGCATGGGACCTCCTACACTGTTCCAAGGAAGCTCAACGGAAGCTCGAGGAACAGCGCCTCATCTTTCGATTAGGCACTTTACAACCCTCTGGACTCAACATCGAGTTCAACAATTTCACTGCTCCCATTTTTCAGACAATAGGTGCTGATATTGATCCTGCTGTTCATTTAATCACTCCTGCCTTCTATCCTATCACAGACCTCCCCTTTGTTCTTTCCTCTTTCTCCCCCACTTTCCCTGCCTCTGTATTTGCTTAGAACCTGTTGCATCTGTAACATTTTCTAGTTCCGACACAAGGTTACCGGCCTAAAAAGTTAACTGCGTTTCTCTCTCCACAGATGCTGCCTGACCTGCTGAGTATTTCCAGCATTTTCTGTTTACATTTCAGAGTTCCAGCACCTGCAGTATTTTGCCTTTATATAAAAATGTGAGATGGGACTTGTTCCGAAACCTGCTGTGCTCTTGACCTCCTGTGTTAGCACCTGCTGAGCGTGCACACCGTGGTGACTGATATCCTGAGTCAGACCTACATTTTCTAGTGATCATGAAACATGACCCTTACTGAAAAAGGGAAACTCCTTACATGGTATTTGTGTTGGTTTGAAGTCTTAAATTTCTTTGTCCACAGCCCTTTAAAGTAAAGGTACTAAATTGCTACAGTACTGGTGATTGTTTTTAAAATAAAACAATCTTTTGTAATTTCTATTTGATTAACTTCGGGCTTTATCTACCTGATCTTTAGGCATCTTGCAGGCATGAACGTAGGCTCGCTGCACTAAATACGCATTACAAGCATATTCAACAAAAGACGGAAACTGTGGAGAAAATGCTTGAAGAAAACAGTAACTGGTTGCACCGTGTGGAAAATGAAATGTGTTTATTGGGCCAGGATGGAAAGATGCCTCAGGTAGAACTAAAATAACGAATAATCCTTATATGGGGTTCTTTTTGTAGGTTAAGATTTCAAAATTTCGGCGACTGCTTTCAAAAAGGAGTGATGAAGCCTGGTTAGAACTAATTGTGCCAGTGGGCCAAGATGACATGTTAATTTGGTGATGATTTAGAAAGTGGATAATCATAACATACTTTTTGTTTACTAGTGACTGTCCTATAGTACTGCTTACTAAGTCAGAGCTGTTCTATAAGGACGTGACCATTATATCATATAACATGCAACGTATTATTCTGTTGCTCCAGTTTTACTTGTGTTTCAGGCCAGAAGATGTAGTTCTTCATGCTTGAAACCAATTACATGCCAATTTCTATTAGCAGTTGCTGAAGCCAATTAAAGTTCAGATTGACTTTCTTTCCCCTTTATTGAAATGTAACTCCTATGGTCAAGAGCTGAAGGGATTTTCTGACTCCATTAGGTATTTTCTGAGGAGGAAGTTTCTCTGTTGATTGCAAAGAATTGACCTTTTTTTAATACTTGTTTTTGTGTGGCACCCAAGTGCCTGAAGTGTGATGGACAAAACCTATGTCGACACAAGTGTTATTGTATATTAACCAATCTTCTGTAGTGTTACTCGAGGTGAATTGGAGGATACGCACCCCTTCACTCCTGGTTTCCTGTCACTGCCTTGTTCCGATTATCACCATCCGCTCCCCTTCTAGCATGGCCTCCCCATACCACTAACTCCCCATAGCCATACACCCTCATCCCATTTCTACTGTTCTGCATCTCATCCCCTCCCCCTTACACGCTTGTCCTGCCAAAGCCCCTTATCACCTCTGCTTCACTCCCTATTCGTGCTGTCTGTATGATGCCTCATATCAGCCTCTGACTGATGCCCACTCCTTTCTACCTCTCATTGACTAGCCACCAGTCTGCTTCACATCCACTGCCTTACCCCACCCACCCCACCCCTTCCGTCTCACTATCTTTCTCTCCTCCTTTAAGATGCTCCTTAAAACCTACCTCTTTAAACTAACTTTTAGTCATCTGTCCTAATATCTCCTTATGTGGCTCGGTGTTCAATTTTGTTTGATAATGCTCCTGTGGAGCGCCTTGGGACATTTTACTACGTTAAAGACACTATATAAATGCAAGTTGTTGCTGTGACTGACCACCTGTCACTCCCCCTCTGGATGATCCCCCATATCTTCCTCTCACCCCCTCTGCTTCAGGCCTCTGTACCCTGTTTCTGGCTGACCCCATCCCCCGTTCTCCAACTGAATCTCATCGCCCAATCTTTACTTCACCCCTTACCCCCTCTCTCTATTTTCAGCCCTGTGCATTCCCCCCCTCCCCCCGTCTCGTTAGCCCATCCCCTTAGGCTGCCCCTGAAGCCCTTAATTTGTTTTTAAAGCATATGTATATAAGCACTATAATTACAACATAGTACTATAGGTGCTCTAAAGAACAAATTGCCGGTTTCACCAGTGAAGAAACCGGCATGAGGATAGCAATGGCAGGGCCATAATTACCAATTACACCAATTAAGAAATGGGGACAGGCACAATGTTGGTGGGCAGAGTACTGCAGGCAAAGAAAGAAAAGGAGGCCGTGGGACATGGAGAGGGATGTTCCGAGTCCTGCTGAAACCAGGGGATCTTGAGACCTTCCAAAACTGGAAGTGAGTAATGGGATGGCATTGGTGGGGTGAGGCATCTTGACAATGCTCAGGAGTGAGTGAAGATAGAAAGCAGAGGAGAACATGATTAGAGAGAACGGATGGCCCACCAAATCAGTAGAAATAGGGCCCACAGGCAAACGAAGAAGGCAAATGGTGGCTGATGCCCGAGGTTTTGTCTTCACAAAGGAGGACACAAATAACCTCCCAGAGATGTCGGGGAACATAGGGTCTGATGAAAGGGAGGAACTGAAAGAAATCAGTGTTTGTAGGGAAATGGTGTTGGGGAAATTGATGGGATTGAAGGCCGATAAATCCCCAGGGCCTGATAATCTACATCCTAGGGTACTTAAGGAAGTGGCCCTAGAAATAGTAGATGCATTGCTGATCATCTTCCAACATTCGATAGAATCTGGAACAGTACCCATGGATTGGAGGGTAGCTAATGTTACCCCACTGTTCAAAAAAGGTGGTAGAGAGAAAACGGGGAATTACAGACCGGTAAGCCTGACATCGGTAGTGGGGAAAATGCTAGAGTCCATTATAAAAGATGTAATAGCAGAGCACTTGGAAAACAGTGACAGGATCGGACAAAGTCAACATGGATTTACAAAAGGTAAATCGTGCTTGACTAATCTACTGGAATTTTTTCAGGATGTAACTAGTAAAATAGATAAAATAGATAAGGGAGGACCAGTGGATGTGGTGTATTTGGACTTTCAGAAGGCTTTCGATAAGGTCCTGCATAAGAGATTAGCGTGTAAAGTTAAGGCGCATGGGATTGGGGGCAAGGTATTGACTTGGATAGAGAACTGGTTGGCAGACAGAAAGCAAAGAGTTGGAATAAACGGGTCTTTTTCCGAATGGCAGGCAGTGACTAGTGGGGTACCGCAGGGATCGGTCCTTGGACCCCAGCTATTCACAATATATGTTAATGACCTAGACAAGGGAACTAGATGTAATATCTCCAAATTTGCAGACAACACAAAGCTAGGTGGGCGTGTGCGCTGTGAGGAGGATGCCGAGAAACTACAGGATGATTTGGACAGGTTGGGTGATTGGGCAGAAGCATGGCAGATGCAATATAACGTGGATAAACATAGAAACATAGAGATAGGAACAGGAGTAGGCCATTCGGCCCTTCGAGCCTGCTCCGCCATTCAATGAGATCATGGCTGATCTTCGTCTGAGATCTTAGCTGATCTTACCAGTTCAGTACCCCGTCCCCGCCTTTTCTCCGTAACCCTTAATCCCCTTAGCCTTCAGGAATATATCCAATTCTCTCTTGAAAATATTTATTGAATTAGCCTTCACAGCCCTCTGTGGCAGGGAATTCCACAGGCTCACCACTCTTTGAGTGAAGAAATTCTTCCTCATCTCTGTTTTAAATGATTTGCCCGCTATTTTTAGACTGTGGCCCCTGGTTCTGTGCTCCCCTGCCATTGGAAACATTCTCTCTGAATTCAGCCTGTCCAGGCCTGCCATAATTTTATATGTTTCGATGAGATCCCCTCTCAACCTTCTAAACTCCAGTGAGTACAAGCCCAAACTATTCAATCTCTCCTCGTAGGTCATTCCCGCCATTCCAGGTATCAGCCTGGTGAATCGCCGCTGCACTCTTTCCATGGCAAGAACATCCTTCCGCAGATGGGGCGACCAAAACTGTACACAATACTCCAGATGCGGTCTCACCAGCACCTTGTACAGCTGTAGTAAGGTATCCCTATTCCTATACTCGAACCCCCTTGATATGAAGGCCAACATACCATTTGCCTTCTTAATCGCCTGTTGCACCTGCATGCTCTCCTTCAGTGACTGGTGCACAAGAACACCCAGGTCCCTCTGCACTTCCCCATCTCCCAATCTATTGCCATTTAGATAATAATCTACCCTCCTGTTTTTACCCCCAAAGTGGATAACCTCGCATTTATCCACATTATAGTGCATCTGCCACGTATCCGCCCATTCCCCCAACCTGTCCAAATCGCACTGTAGCCTCCTGACATCCTCATCAGAGCCCACCCCTCCTCCTAGTTTAGTGTCGTCAGCGAATTTGGAAATATTGCATCCAATTCCCTGATCCAGATCATTTATATATATTGTGAACAGCTGGGGTCCCAGGACAGATCCTTGCGGCACCCCGCTGGTCACTGCCTGCCACTCCGAAAACGAGCCGTTTATTCCAACTCTCTGTTTTCTATCCGCCAGCCAGTTCTCTATCCACGTTAATACTTTGCCCCCAATCCCATGAGCCTTAATTTTGCATGATAATCTTTTGTGTGGAACCTTATCGAAGGCTTTCTGGAAGTCAAGGTACACCACATCCACTGGCTCTCCCCCATCTATTTTACCAGTTACTTCCTCAAAAAATTCCAGCAGATTAGTCAAACACGATTTACCCTTTGTAAATCCATGTTGACTCTGTCCGATCCTTTCCCCATTTGTCAAGTGCTCCGCTATTTTATCCTTAATAATGGACTCTAGCATTTTGCCCACAACCGATGTAAGGCTTACTGGTCTATAATTCCCTGCTTTCTCTCTACCCCCCTTTTTAAATATTGGGGTAACATTAGCTACCCTCCAATCCACGGGTACTGTTCCCGAGTCAATGGAGTTCCGGAAGATGATCCTTAGAGCATCTGCTATCTCCAGGGCCACCTCCTTAAGTACCCTAGGATGTAGTTTATCAGGCCCCGGGGATTTGTCGGCCTTCAGTCCCCTCAACTTACCCAACACCATATCCCTAGAGATACTAATTTCTGTCAGCTCCTCCCTCTCATTAGTCCCTATGTTTGCCGATATTCCTGGGAGGTTATTTGTGTCCTCCTTTGTGAATACAGAACCAAAGTATGAGTTTAATTGGTCTGCCATTTCCTTATTCTCCATTATATATTCTCCCGAATCGGACTGCAAGGGACCGACTTGGGATTTTACCAGTCTTTTCCTCCTGATATACCGATAAAAGCTTTTGCAGTCTGTCTTTATGTTTGCTGCAAGTTTACTTTCGTATTCTATTTTCCCCTTCCTGATTAATCCCTTTGTCCTCTTTTGCTGTATCCTGTACTGCCCCCAATCTTCCGGTCTGGTGCTTTTTTTTGCCAGTTGATATGCCCTTTTTTTTTATTTTATGCTGTCCCTAATTTCCCTCGTTATCCACGGTTGAGCCACCTTTTTAGGTTTATTTTTATGCCAAACCGGTATAAACATGTTCTGGAATTCTTCCATTCTATCTTTGAATGCTTGCCATTGTCTATCCACTGTCAATCCCCCCAGAAACACCACCCAATCAATCTTACCCAATTCCCGTCTCATACCCTCGTAATTCCCTTTATTTAAGTTCTGGACCTTAGTCTCTGATTCAATTTCCTCACTCTCCATCTCGACTGAGAGCTCGATCATATTATGATCGCTCTGACCCAAGGGGCCTCGTACAAGAAGATTGTTGATAAGTCCCTTCTCATTGCACAATACCCAGTCTAAAATGGCCTGATCTCGAGTCGGCTCCTCGACATATTGGTCCAGATAACCGTCCCGAAAACATTCCAGGAATTCCTCCTCCTCAGAATTTTTACTAATTTGGGTAGTCCAATCAATATGTAAATTAAAGTCACCCATGATGACAGCTGTGCTCTTATCGCACGCTTCTCTAATTTCCCTTTTTATGCCTTCCCTCACCTCCATATTACTATTTGGAGGCCTATATATCACACCCACTAACGTTTTCCTCCCCTTGCTATTTCTCATTTCTACCCATACAGATTCCGTTTCATCCGAGTTAATATCCTTCCTTTCCATTGCATTAATCCCCTCCTTTACCAGCAATGCTACCCCACCTCCCCTACCTTTTTGCCGATCCTTCCTAAATATTGTATATCCCTGGATGTTAAGTTCCCAGCCTTGCCCACCCTGCAGCCACGTTTCTGTAATCCCAATCAAATCATACTTGTTTACCTCTATTTCCACAACTAATTCATCCACCTTGTTCCTAATGCTTCTAGCATTAAGATACAAAGCCTTCAGGCTTGCTTTTTTCACACTCTCATTATGAATTAGTTTGGCCCTTTGTGTTTCTCTCCTTTGCTTATTGCTTCTCACCTTTCTACCATTTATTTCTGACTTCATATGACTTCCCTCTTTTCCACTATCTAGGTTCCCATCCCCCTGCCAAATTAGTTTAAATCCTCCCGAACCGCCCTAGAAAATATTACCCCGAGGACATCGGCTCCCTCACAGTTCAGGTGTAGACCGTCCCCTTGGTACAGGTCACTCCTCCCCAAGAACTGGTTCCAATGCCTCAAGAATTTAAATCCCTCTCCCTTGCACCACTGCTCAAGCCACGTATTTAGCTTTTCTATCTTACTCTCTCTAAACTTATTAGCTCGTGGCACTGGTAGCAATCCAGAGATTACTACCTTTGAGGTCCTACTTTTCAATTTAGCTCCTAACTCCCTAAATTCAGCTTGTAGGACCTCCTCCCTCTTTTTACCTACATCGTTGGTACCTACATGCACCACGACAACTGGCTGATCCCCCTCCCCCTTCAGAATGCTCTGCACCCGCTCCGAGACATCCTTGACCCTTGCACCAGGGAGGCAACATACCATCTTGGAGTCTCGGTCTCGGCCACAGAAACTCCTATCTATCCCCCTTACAATTGAATCCCCTATCACTATAGCCCTATCCCTCTTTTTCCCGCCCTTCTGTGCAGCAGAGCCAGTCATGGTGCCCTGAACCTGGCTGCTGGTGCCTTCCCCTGATAAGTCATCTCCCCCAACAGTACCCAAAACGGTAAACCTGTTTTGGAGGGAGATGACCGCAGGTGACTCCTGCACTACCTTCCTGCCTTTACCCTGCCTTTTGGTCACCCATTTACTGTCTGAGCTAGCCTTTACCTGCGGTGTGACCAACTCACTGAATGTGCTATCCACAACATCCTCAGCATCGCGTATGCTCCAGAGTGAGTCCATTCGCAGCTCCAGCGCCGCCATGCGGTCTGCTAGGAGCTGCAGCTGGACACACTTCCTGCACACATAGTTGTCAGGGACAGTGTCCCTGATTTCCCACATGGCACAGGAGAAGCATGACACGGGTCCGAGCTGCCCTTCCATGACTTAACCCTTACAATACCCTTTTATTTACTACGATTTAGCTTAATTATTGAATTCTACTTAGAATAAGTTTGTGAAAGTACTCACCAACCAGTCACCTACCTGTTTTCTGGTGTTGTATTTTCACTGCCGCCTCCTGTCCTGGAACCTTCTCCACCTAGGTTAGGCTCCTGAAATAAAATAAATTGAACCTACCTTTTCAACTTCCCCTAACCCCTAAAAGGTTAGAGGAGGTGGAAGGGTGGGAGACACTACACTGTAGTGTTTCGGGTTTAGCAACAGCTCCACCTATATAAGAATTACTGGCCTCCTGCTCTCCCGACTGCACCAGCTGTGAAAGAAAAAGCCCGCGAAAGGTGAGCTTTTAAACTCACCAGTTACTGGCCTCCTGCTCTCCCGACTGCCCCAGCTGTGGTCTCGGGCCTCGCCTCTCTCCGGTTTTTATACCAGCTCTGAATCACTGCTCCCGACTGGTCTCGGGCCTCGCTGGTCGCCGGGTTTTCTCCCGAGCTCCTCCTCGCTGCTCCCGCTGGTCCCGACTGGTCTCGGGCCTCGCCTCTCTCCGGTTTTTATACCGGCTCTGAATCACTGCTCCCGACTGGTCTCGGGCCTCGCTGGTCGCCGGGTTTTCTCCCGAGCTCCTCCTCGCTGGTCCCGACTGGTCTCGGGCCTCGCCTCTCTCCGGTTTTTATACCGGCTCTGAATCACTGCTCCCGACTGGTCTCGGGCCTCGCTGGTCGCCGGGTTTTCTCCCGAGCTCCTCCTCGCTGCTCCCACTGGTCTCGGGCCTCGCCTCTCTCCGGTTTTTATACCGGCTCTGAATCACTGCTCCCGACTGGTCTCGGGCCTCGCTGGTCGCCGGGTTTTCTCCCGAGCTCCTCCTCGCTGGTCCCGACTGGTCTCGGGCCTCGCCTCTCTCCGGTTTTTATACCGGCTCTGAATCACTGCTCCCGACTGGTCTCGGGCCTCGCTGGTCGCCGGGTTTTCTCCCGAGCTCCTCCTCGCTGCTCCCGCTGGTCCCGAATGTGAGGTTATCCACTTTGGTGGCAAAAACAGGAAAGCAGATTATTATCTGAATGGCAATAGATTGGGGAAAAAGGGAAGTGCAACGAGACCTGGGTGTCCTTGTGCACCAGTCGCTGAAGGTAAGCATGCAGGTGCAGCAGGCGGTTAAGAAGGCAAATGGTATGTTGGCCTTCGTAGCGAGAGGGTTTGAGTACAGGAACAAGGATGTCTTGCTGCACTTGTACAGGGCCTTGGTGAGACCACATCTTGAGTATTGTGTGCAGTTTTGGTTGCCTTATCTGAGGAAGGATGTTCTTGCCATGGAAGGAGTTCAGCGAAGATTCACCAGGCTGATACCTGGGATGGCAGGAATGACATATGAGGAGAGATTGGGACAATTGGGCTTGTACTTGCTGGAGTTTAGAAGAATGAGAGGGGATCTCATTGAAACTTATAAAATTCTGACAGTAATGGACAGACTAGATGCAGGAAGGATGTTCTCGATGGTCGGGGAGTCCAGAACCAGGGGTCACAGTCTAAGGATAAGGGATAAGCCATTTAGGACAGAGATGAGGAGGAATTTCTTCACCCAGAGAGTGGTGAACCTGTGGAATTCTCTACTACAGAAGGCAGTAGAGGCCAATACATTAAATATATTCAAGAAGGAGTTGGATATATTTCTTAAGGCTAAAGGGATCATGGGTATATGGGGAGAAAGCAGGGACCGGGTACTGAATTTGGATGATCAGCCATGATCGCATTGAATGGCGGAGCAGGCTCGAGGGGCCGAATGGCCTACTCCTGCTCCTATCTTCTATGTAAAACCAGAAAAAATTATATTAAAACTGCTCAAAAAAGGCCAATATTTTATTTTGAACTAAAGTACTTGCCTGCTGTGCCACCAAGAGAAACACACCTGGGTGACACAATTTGGAGGTGCAGCATCGAGTGTTAGGAAGACTAGTGAATTTCTGTGGTATTGCGCACAGTGTGCACAGTAAGTCATCAGGACAGGGACAGTAAGTCATAAGGACAGTAAACCTGAGGATGGGGAGCAGTTTAGGATTCAACAAAGGAGGACAAAGGGATTAATTAAGAAAGGGAAAATAGAGTATGAGAGTAAGCTTTCAGGGAACATAAAAACTGACTGTAAAAGCTTTTATAGATATGTGAAGAGAAAAAGATTGGTGAAGTCAAGCGTAGGTCCCTTGCAGTCAGAATCAGGGGAATTTATAATGGGGAACAAAGAAATGGCAGACCAATTAAATACATATTTTGGTTCTGTCTTCACAAGGGAGGACACAAATAACCTCCCAGAGATGTCGGGGAACATAGGGTCTGATGAAAGGGAGGAACTGAAAGAAATCAGTATTTGTAGGGAAATGGTGTTGGGGAAGTTAACGGCATTGAAGGCCGATAAATCCCCAGGGCCTGATAGTCTACATCCTAGGGTACTTAAGGAAGTGGCCCTAGAAATAGTAGATGCATTGCTGATCATCTTCCAACATTCGATAGAATCTGGAACAGTACCCATGGATTGGAGGGTAGCTAATGTCACCCCACTATTCAAAAAAGGTGGTAGAGAGAAAACGGGGAATTACAAACCGGTAAGCCTGACATCGGTAGTGGGGAAAATGCTAGAGTCCGTTATAAAAGATGTTATAGCAGAGCACTTGGAAAACAGTGACAGGATCGGACAAAGTCAACATGGATTTACAAAGGATAAATCGTGCTTGACTAATCTACTGGAATTTTTTGAGGATGTAACTGGTAAAATAGATAAGGGAGAACCAGTGGATGTGGTGTATTTGGCCTTTCAAAAGGCTTTCGATAAGGTCCCGCATAAGAGATTAGCGTGTAAAGTTAAGGCACATGGGATTGGGGGCAAGGTATTGACTTGGATAGAGAACTGGTTGGCAGACAGAAAGCAAAGAGTTGGAATAAACGGGTCTTTTTCCGAGTGGCAGGCAGTGGCTAGTGGGATACCGCAGGGATCGGTCCTTGGACCCCAGCTATTTACAATTTATATTAATGATCTAGACAAGGGAACTAGATGTAATATCTCCAAGTTTGCAGACGACACAAAGCTGGGTGGGCGTGTGTGCTGTGAGGAGGATGCCGAGAAACTACAGGATGATTTGGACAGGCTGGCTGATTGGGCAGAAGCATGGCAGATGCAATATCACGTGGATAAATGTGAGGTTATCCACTTTGGTGTCAAAAATAGGAAGGCAGATTATTATCTGAATGGCAATAGATTGGGAGAAGGGGAAGTGCAACGAGACCTGGGTGTCCTTGCGCACCAGTCGCTGAAGGTAAGCATGCAGGTGCAGCAGGCAGTTAAGAAGGCAAATGGTATGTTGGCCTTCGTAGCGAGAGGGTTTGAGTACAGGAACAAGGATGTCTTGCTACAGTTGTACAGGGCCTTGGTGAGACAATACCTTGAGTATTGTGTGCAGTTTTGGTCGCCTTATCTGAGGAAGGATGTTCTTGCCATGGAGGGAGTGCAGCGAAGATTCACCAGGCAGGCTGATACCTGGGATGGCAGGAATGACGTATGAGGAGAGATTGGGTTGATTGGGCTTATACTCGTTGAAGTTTAGAAGAATGAGAGGGGATCTCATTGAAATTTATAAAATTCTGACAGTAATGGACAGACTAGATGCAGGAAGGATGTTCTCGATGGTCGGGGAGTCCAGAACCAGGGGTCACAGTCTAAGGATAAGGGGTAAGCCATTCAGGACAGAGATGAGGAGGAATTTCTTCACCCAGAGAGTGGTGAACCTGTGGAATTCTCTACCACAGAAGGCAGTAGAGGCCAATTCATTAAGTATATTCAAGAAGGAGTTGGATATATTTCTTAAGGCTAAAGGGTTCAAGGGATATGGGGAGAAGGCAGGGACAGGGTACTGAATTTGGATGATCAGCCATGATCTCATTGAATGGCGGAGCAGGCTCGAGTGGCCGAATGGCCTACTCCTGCTCCTATCTTCTATGTTTTGTACAATGTAATAATGCACAATGCTTTATTCTGCTGAAGTGGAGCTGTGTACCTTTAAGGCAGAGGTCACCAAACTGGGAGACATGAGGCGGATATCGGGGGGGCACAAGGAGGACGGGCTGGTCTAAACTAACAAGTACGAGAACCCCCACTGCAGACCCGCATAGCCAGAGGAGGCATAATCGGGCAATTCTTCATTACTCTCCACTCCTCATCCTTGGAGTCCACCATACCCTTTTTCCTCCTTATTGTAAAGCGTGAATTGAGAACTGAAGGTGAACAAAGTGGAGGGTTTGGAGGAGTTCTTTGAAAGTTGGGAGGGAGGTGGTAAAGCAGAGGGAAAGGGTTGGCAAATTCCAGAAAGCAGAGGCATAGTTAGTGGCTGAACAAATAGCCGCTGATGATGGAGAGGAAATGAGTGGGTAAGAAGTAGTCTGGTGTTGGGAGGAGGAGAAAGTGAGTGCAGGGATGTAAGGCAGAAGGAAATTATTACGGTAGTAAGTAGATAAGATATACAACTGCATATACAAGAAATTTGATGTGACACTTGTCTATTTAGACTTTTCAGTCACAACCCATCTGATTGGCAGTACAGGAAACTCTTTGGTATCCGGCACCGACAGGACCGGGATGGTGCCGGTTGATTAAGAATTCCGGATGACGGAGAGGGTTATCTACCGAGGCTATTTTTAACAAACAAAAATAAAAAAATCATGAAATGTGCAGTATACAGTAATTGGGTACTCACCTACAGAATGTTGTGTTAAATGGATGGTGGAAGATGCTTGATTAAGTACAGTACTGCCAGTTGAGGGTAATCCATAACTGTTTAATTACTTAACAGTAAAACAAAACTTATACAGTAAACGACTGTGTACAGTACTGTAGTTGACTGTACACTTATTCCAAGTCAGCTGGTTCATCAGGAATATCCATGTCAGCTGGGTCATCGGGATCATGCACTTCAACAGATTCTTCAGGCACTTCCACTGCTTCAACTCTTTTAGAAGCTTTCTTAAACAAACACGTCCCGGATGTCTGCTTGCTCAGTGGACTCTTGCCTTTTTTGTAGAAAGGTGGAATGCAGAATATGGAGTTGCATAACTTCTTCAGCAGAGTAGCAAGGCTGCCTTTCAGCAAATTGGAGGATTAAAGCAAATCCTCTGCAGCTTTAGCCCAAGAAATCTTCTTCTCTTCAGAAATCTCATCCTCTTCACTTTCCATCTCACTTTCCTTTTCTTTCTTTGGATTCAAAACCGTCTCAATTATTTCATCATCACTTAGCAACTGCACAACAGCAACTTCTCTATCTGCATCAACCCACTGCTCAATATCACTTTCACTGAGGTTACGTAGAGGGTTTGCTGGGCCTACAGTTTTCACCATGTCAGCCATTTCCATTATTGTACTCTTCTTGGGACGAACATTGAACCCATGAAATTCCTCCTCTAAAGAAGAACCTTCGGCAAACTTTACAGAAGGCCACAATTTGCGCCAGGCTTGCCTCAAAGTGTGACCTTTCACCAAGTTCCAGGAACATGCAACATTAAAGGTGGCATCTTTAAGATTGTATTCCTTCTGAAATGCGTGAATATTGTCATCTTGGTTTATCGGTTTACGTAGGAAGTCTTTCTTGTAATGACACTTGAGATTTTGGATAACGCCCTGGTCCATGGGTTGTATGAGAGAAGTTACATTTGGTGGCAAATAAATGGTGAAAATATTTCCCGAAAGCAACTCGGATTCATGCGGATGGGCTCTACAATTTTCAAGCAGTAAAATGCATTTGCTATTTTCAGGTTTCCCTATTTTACGGAAATGTTTCCTCACAAATGGAACCAATACAAAAAGATTTCCTTATCCATCCAAGCATTTCTTTGAGCTTTGTACTCAACAGGTAAGTGCCTCACATTTTTAAATGCACGGGGATTTTTATACTTCCCAATAACGAGAAGTTTAACCCGGTGTGATCCAGCAGTGTTCGCACATGTTAGCATGGTTACACGATCTTTATTTTTCTTGTAACCTGAAGCATTAGCCTCACTAGCCCCAGCAAGCATTGATTCTGGCAAAAACCTCCAAAATAAGCCAGTTTCATCGGCATTGTATATCTGTGCTGGCGACAAATCATGTCGCTGCACAATCCGATTGAAATAATCGCAGTATTCTTCTGCGGCATCGTGATCAGCTGATTTCTTCTCCCCGGAAATATCGAGTCGTCGTATCCCATGCCATAACTTGAAGCACGTTAGCCATCCCTCGGAGAAAGCACACTTGTCAGTGAGCTCCATCTTTACGTAGAAATCCTTCGCTTTCTTGATTTAGCATGGGTCCGGAAAGTGGAACACCCTCGGAACGCTTAAGAGAAAACCACTCATAAAGCACAGTATCCAGCTCTTCAAGCTTAGGCTTACGAAGCGTACGCCGTTTCTCTACACTCTTAGATGTCTCCGAGCTTGAATAAAACTCGAGCAGCTTATCCTTCTGCGATTTGATGTCGTAGATTGTTGACGAACCGATTTTGAATTCATTCATAATGTTGATACGCTTCTCTCCCCTTTCTAGTCGTTGGCATATCTCGATTTTCTGTTTTAAAGTTAACACCACTCTCTTCCTTTTGCTTGGACCAACTTTTGGGAATTCCATTAAGCAAGATGGGGGAGATAATTCATGATAAAGATGGAGAGACACACAGAAAAATGGCAGATCGGAAGAGACTACTGGCAGTGTGGGAGACACACAGAAAAATGGCGGATCGGAAGAGACTACCGGCAGCGTGGGATAGTCAGAACCTTGTTATTGAGGTGTTCGGACTTCCGACAGCGCCAAGAAGCTGAGTAGTGGCAGTTTGGAGAACTGCCACCGCGGGAGACTCGGACTCGGCAACATTTCCGGTTATTGAGGTGATATTTTCTGAGCGAGAATTTTGCCGGTTAATAGAGAATTCCGGATATTTAGGTGCCGTTTAAACGAGAGCTTCCTGTATTGCCTTTAAGGGGGAAAAATTGGGTTGGTTAACTCCTCCGAGCGCGGTGATTTTAGCGCCGCCCACGAAATTGACCTGGCGCTTTGCGGTGGCGCTGAACACTATCGCCACGATCTCCTGCGCCCGGAGATCATGAGGTCATCCAAGCGTGCAATGCCCCGGTAGCGCCCCGGACCGGAAATTGATTCTCGCCCCCTGCCTTAGCGCCTGCCGCTAGGAGCGACAGGTAGAGGGGAACGTTTTGCAGTCGGCAAGGAGCTGGGGGAGCGCTATTTAAAGGCGTGCGCTTCCTGCTTTTTCCTGTCGGCAAAATATTTAGCATACGCAGGTTGAGAGAAGGAGAGAGACGTCTGGACACATTTAACGCTGTCCGACAAGAAGTTTTATTCCTGAGCAACACTTTTCAGGTTCCTATTTCTCTGAGCTTCATATTTACAAGATTAAATGGAGGCTCTACTAACTCAGGGCGTCATCCTCCAGCTTCACCTTCGGAGGCAGCAGAGGCGCCGAGAGAGAGTGGCAAACGTGGCCGGAGGGAGGAGGGCCAACAGGCCTCTCCACAGGAGACCTTACCCTCCATGGGTAGTCCGGGAACAATTCTCCTATATTCATTTTCTGAGGAGCAGTGTTTCAGAAGGCTGCGCTTCAGCAAGGAGGTGGTCACTGAGCTCTGCCACCTCCTGCAACCAGATCTGCAGCCTCAGCTCAGGACCAGGATGTCTCTGTCAGTGGCAGTGTAGGTGACGGTGGCTCTGAATTTCTATGTCAGCGGCTCCTTCCAGGCTTCAACTGGGGACATAGCGAATATCTCCCAGTTCACTGTCAATTGCTGCATCCGGGAGGTCACAAATGCTCTCTACAAAAGGAGAAGGGAGTATATCTCTTTCCCCATGACCCGGGACAAACAGCGTGAACACGCATGTGGCTTTGCTAGGATAGCGGGCTGCCCCATGGTTCAGGGCGCCATTGACTGCATGCATGTGGCATTGCGGGCACCTCATAAAAACCCAGAGGTGTTCCGCAACCGCAAAGGCTTCCACTCTCTGAACGTGTAGTTGGTGTGCGACCGCAGTTAGCACATCCTCACCGTCAATGCCCGTTATCCTGGCAGCAGCCACGATGTTTTCATCCTGCGCCAGACTGGTGTTCCAGACCTCTTCCAACCACCGCGTCAACCTCGTGGCTGGCTCCTCGGAGTCCAGGGTTATCCACTCTGCACCTGGCTGATAACACCGCTCCGTAACCCCGACACTCCTGCAGAGCTCGCATACAATGAGAGCCATAGCGCCACCAGGATCCTCATTCAGCAGACGATCGGCATCTTGAAGCAACGGTTCCGGTGTCTTGACCACTCTGGAGGAGCTCTGCAGTACTCTCCCGAGGTGAGTCTCACTTTTCATTGTTGTGTGCTGCATGCTTCACAACCTCTCAATTATGAGGACACAGCCATTGCTACCAGTGCACCACCTCAGGAGGAGGAGGAGAAGGATGAAGAGGAGGATGAGCAGCACCAATGTGGGAGGGAGGCGCTCCATGTTGCCTCTTCAAGGGCCGTCCGTGAACGCCTGATAAGACACCGCTTCTAACGAATGACAGAGAAGATGGCTTCTGGGATGAACAAGCACATCATCGCAAGCATCCTGCAGCCCCTATTGCCAGGCAAAGCTTCCATGGGGGAAAAATTCAGTTGTTTGCGCCTCCCGTTAGCGCCTTAAGAGGGTGCCAAGTGGGGCACAAAGCAACTAGCGCCCGGGCGCAGCGATGTTTGCGCCGCTCGCGAAATTAACTAGACATTTTGCGGCAGCGCTAAACACTACCGCCACGATCTCCTGCGCCGGCAGATCGTGACGTCAGTCGAGTGCGCAACGCCCCGTTAGCGCCCCGGACCGGAAATTGAGTGGCGCCCCCTGCCTTACTGCCTGCCGCTAGCAACGACAGGTTGAGGGGAGCGTTATGCTGTCAGAAAGGGACTGGGGGAGCGCTATTTAAAGGCGACCACCTCCTGCCTTTTTTTGTCGGTGACATTTTTGCACCACGCATTCTGAGAGAGAGAGAGAGAGACTTCTGGAGAGATTCAACGCTGTGTGAAGGAGTTTTGGGTGCTGAGCAGCACTTTGCAGGTTGATTTTGATCTGCCCTTCCTTGTATCGATTTAGAAGAGACTATGGGGTCTGCACTCTGAGCTCTTTTCCTGGTTCTTTCCATTGTTCTTTCCAGCAGATTTGATGTACAGGTCTCCAGGTTGAGATTCAGGCCGAGATTCAAGGCTGCAATGAGCAGGATGTGGATGGAGAGCAAGATCGACCCTCCCCTTTAAGATAAAAACAGAAAATGCAGGAGAAACTCAGCAGGTCAAGCAGCATCTGTGAAGAGAGAAACAGAGTTAACGTTTCAGGTCGATGACCATTTGTCAGAACTCCCCTTTAAGAACTGGCTGGTGCCAGTGTGTCTGTTTTCCATTGCTGACTGACATCACATGAGCTTCGCCAGCGCAGTGAAGTAGCGCCTCGCTCCTCGGCCTTAGCGCCTTAAGACAGATGTGAAGCGCCTGATTTAGCGCTCCAATCACCTCCAGGGGCGATAAAAGCCAAGTTTGCTGTCAGAGGCGATAATTTGCGCCAGGTGCTAAACTTTGCGCACCGCCAGTAATGGTGCCCCAAACGGGGCGATACCGAATTTCTCCCCCCATGAGTCAAATGAGCAAAATTGTAAAGTTCCAATAAAAAATGTTATTTATCTGACAAACTGTCTTATTTATTCAGCGCAACCAATAGCAAATAAACACAACAATTCATTAACTAACAAAACTCGTTCTTACCACATCGAGATAAGCGTAAACAGAGTGAACAATATATTAACATGAACATCAAACTTTGCCACAAACATTCCCCCTATTTATTGGAGAATTTTCACTTTTCGCCCTTCGAGGGTGGTCTCCATCTCCTGCGCACTTCCCCCCTTCCCACCCTGCTGCTCCTCCGTAATGTGGCCCCAGTGACTGCAGCAAAGCTGGTGGAAGGCTGCTGAATGCTGGATCCAGAGACTGCAGATGGTCTTGAAGGACGCCCTCGACCAGCTCTGGGCCTGGAGGGCCCGGCTGCAGACTGCACCAACTCAGCATGGGCGGCAGCAGTCTGGGCTGGCTGTGTTACAGGCTGTGGCAAGTGCAGTGGCAGTGGTGGGAGCAGGAATGCTGTCATCCTGAGAGAGGACAGCACCTTCCTGCTCGACCGACACACTGCCATTACTCTGGGATAGTGCCTCAGCATCCGAAGCAATCTGCTCGTGCACAGATTGCTGGCCTGCTGCAGCACCATCGGATCCCCGGTGGACAGCGGGCGACCCAGCGACGATGGCAGCAGTCAGCGCTTGCATGACATCAATGTGAGACTGCATCAGTGCTGTCTGACATTGAATGGCACCAGCCAATGACTCAATTGCAGCACTAAGCTGTTGTGCTGCGTCGGCCTGTGCTACAATAGATCCTGCCACCTCACCCATTACATCGACATGGGCTCTGGGTCCCCACGGTCTACCTGCAATTCAACCATCCTCTGCAACGAGGCAAGGATGGGTTCAAGGGTTTGAACACAGATGACAGCTGTGCTGGCGGCGGACTCCTCCATGCTCCTTGCCAGTGCATCCATGCTGTTGGGCACCCTTACCATTGCACCCATGAGCTCCGTATACATGTTCAGAGTCTGAGTATTCATGGCAGCTATAATGAGGTCCTCATCCGAGTCCTGTGTAGCAAACCTCGTGCGCACACTCGCCCTCCGGGGAGATGGCCCCTGAGCTTCCCTTCCCCCATGGCGTTACTGCAGACCTCTGGGTCCAGGAGCTTCACCCAGATCAGCTGCAAACCCCCTACTCCCCTCCAGTGAATGCGTGGCCCCAGTGTCAGAAGTGTCGCCCTCGGGAGATGCAGGCAGTGAGGCGTGGACTTCGTCTTCCCCCTCCTCTGCCGCGTCGCTGCCACTGGGAGGCTGAGGGACAGGCTGCTTAGCTGGTGGTTCACTATCTGAAAGCAGGAAGGTACAAGAGTGGCTTTAACGTGAGGGCAGGGGGCAGGAAGTGAGCAAGGACTGGAGACATTATAGTTAGATTGAAAGTGTAAAAGGCTGGTGTTGTGAGGGGGAAGTGGTATGAGAGAGGAGAGAAAGCTGATGAACATACCGTTGCTGTCCCCAAGGGGGTCAACCTCTCTAATGGCCACAGCGCCCACTACATGACTTGCAATGAACCTGGACTCTCTCCAATTGTTTGAGGGGGTGCAGCTCCACCTGTCCTCCTCCCATCTGTTGTTGCTCCCTGCAATTGTGTGAAAGCTCGGCCTGCAAGAAAAGGGACAGCGTGTGAGTGAGTGTGCAGCCATGTGTTTGGCAGATGTGCCTACCATAGTTGAATAGCCATTAATGTGTGCAAAGTGTGGGATGTGCATGTAACTTTTATGAGATGGGCAAGTGTTGGGCATTTGGATATTTACACCGTCTCTGCACAGAGTGAGGTTGAGATGGTGGGATGTAGAGGTTTTTCAAGCAGATACTCACCCTGACCACTCGAGTGAGGTCGTTGAACTTCTTGCGGCACTGCGTATGCTTCCTTTGGACCAGGCTCCTCCATGAAACATGCTGGGCAACCTCCGTCCAGACTCTCTTGTAAACTCGCAGGGCAATGGCCTCCTGCCAGTCTCTGTAAAGATCACTGCCCGTCGTTCCACAGCGCCAACCAACGTCACCAATGCCTGGTCACCAAACCAGCGAGCTCTCTCCCTGGGCCTCTGGGTATCCATCATAAATCTTGGATGAAGATTTTTAACTGTTTGCAGGCCGATGTCAAACGCTGCAATGAGCAGGGTGTGGCTGTGCAGCAAGATGGACCCTCCCCTTTAACAACTGGACGGCACCACCCTGATTGCAAGGTGATTGACATCGCCTGAGCTTCAGTAGCGTTCTGAGGTAGGGCCTCATCCCCGACATTAGCGCCCCCAAGAGAGGTGTGTAACACTTGATTTAGCGCTCCAATCACCTCCAGGGGCACTGGAGATTAATTTTGCGGTCGGCGGCGATATTTAGCGCTGGGTGCTAAAATTTGCTCCCGTCGATATTAACACCTCAAAATGGGCGATACCCAATTTTTCCCACTAAGTATTTAGTTGAGCATTTTCTACTGTGTGTGCCAACAAAAGGACATCATGCTCCATTTGTGAGGACAAAAACAGCTGCAACACAGGTCTTTGATTATGTAAATACTTCCGTTTAATTTGAATTGTAAAGTTTCTAAACAAATTTCTAAGCTTATAACCACTGATCGTTTGCATCTTGACGTTACAGCCCTTTAGTACCTAAAGTTAAGATGGGTGCTGCTTTTAGACAGACAATCTTCAACCACTTGATAACTCAATAAATCTTTTAAATAGGGGTTTTTTGAGATACTGCTTAAGGCATCGCTCATTCCCCTTGAAACGGTTTTTCTCAAAGTCTTTTTCTCCTGTTAAACCACAGTTTTTAAGTCTGCAAATTCTGCCAACAATTTCAAGAAATGCTATAGACAAGGCAAATATTGGAAACATTCCAAATAAAACCAGCAAAAAGTTACATACAGGAAACTTTTTTTTATCCGGCACCGACGTGGTGCCGGTTCATCAAAAATTCCGGATAACCGAGAGCTATAGTAAAAGATACGGAGAGCTGAGAGCTCCGTATAAAACAACAAACCCTGTTGCTTAGCAACAGGTGCAGAAAAATGGCTACACGTTCCAAGCGTCTCTGTAGCTTAGCAACAGCTGCAGCCACACCCAATTGCATAGCAACAGATCGAGGAAGGCAAGTAATATGAAGTAAAACTTACCTGAACCTACTCCTGAATTTTGCCGGTTAACCGAGATTTCCGGTTATTTAGGTGCCGGTAAATCGAAAGTTTCCTGTAATAACCAGAAATTTTTCTTCCCTGCCTTTCTAGAGCAGCGTTTCTATTCCCCCACCCACCACATGTCAAATTTTCTCCTCTCCCTGAAGGCAGTGACTCATGGTTAGGATGTAGTTCCATTGACACCAGCTATCCAAACGATCATTCAAAATATACAAACCTAGATAGCAAGTGTTGGTAGGCTGCACCCTATGGGGGCATCACCACCAAGCATGATTATGTCCTCATACAATAGCAAAATACTGCAGATGCTGGAAATCTGAAATAACAACAGAAAATACTGGAAACACTCAGCAGGCCAGGCAGCATCCTCGGAGAGAGAAACAGAGTTAACGTTCCAGGTCTGTGACCCTTCATCAGAACTGGAAAACAACAGGTTTTAAGCAGGTGCAGAGGCAGGGAAAGGGGGGATGGGGAGGAGGTAAAAGGGCAGGTGTTGCACTGTCCAGGGCCCCAAACATCCCTTCCAGGTGAAACAGCGATTTACTTGTACTTCTTGCAATTTAGTATACTGTATTTGCTGCTCACGATGCGGTTTTCTCTACATTGGGGAGACCAAACGCAGATTGGGTGACCGCTTTGCGGAACACCTCCGTTCAGTCCATAAGGGTGACCCCGAGCTTCCGGTCGCTTGTCACTTTAATTCTCCGCTCCACTCCCACTCTGACCTCAGCCTCTTACACTGTTCCAATGAAGTTCAATGTAAGCTTAGGCACTTTACAGCCTTCATTGAGTTCAACAATTTCAGACGATAACCCCTGCCCCTATTTTTTCACATGGCAGCTGTTGATTATTCAGCCATCCCCATTTGCAACATTTAATCTCTCCTGCCTTCCATTTTAGCACAGACCTTCCCTTTTGTTTTTTCCTCCCCTTTTCCTGCCTCTGCACCTGCTTAAAACCTGTTACATCTCTAACTTTTTCCAGTTCTGACAAAGGGTCACAGACCTGGAACGTTAACTCTGTTTCTCTCTCCATGGATGCTGCCTGACCTGCTGAGTGTTTCCAGCATTTTCTGTTGTTATTTCATGATTATGTCCTCACCTGATACGCAGGCAAAAGTATTTTCCAAAAGGGGTCATTGGATAGCAGTCGGATGCAGAAATGCTGACTTCATTGTCTCCTCCCTCGCCTGCAAGATCCCACTGTTGCACCAGCTGAGATCAGCTAGCTGTACATGGACCACGAATCAAACTTTCTAGTCTCTGTGGTTTAGTAATACATCACAAAATTCATTATCCACTGAGCCCTCAGAAAACTTAGGTTAAAAAAAGTGTGCATATAACTCAATACTGGTCAGTGTTAAAATGTTTAAGGAGCAATGAATTCTCACAGAAACCCATCATTCCAAAATGTTAGCCCTGCAAGAAATCTTAATGGCTATATGGACTGCTTCGAGGAGTCAGCCCAGTACTACCATTGGTGGTCACAGTAGTAGCGACTCAGGAGTGCTACCTAGATCCCGGTTGCAGTGAAATGGCACTGAATCAGCAGCAGAACAGAAACTCTGACAATACTCCGAAATCTTACCTTAGGCCTTGCAACATAGGAAAATTGGCACAGGAATCAGAGTGCCAATCTGTGCTTGAGAAAAGCCATTTCAAGGGGAATAAGCGATGCCTCAAGCAGTATCTGAAAAAACTCCTAGTTAAAGATCTATTGAGCTATCAAGTGGTTGAAGATTGTCTGTCTAAAAGCAGCACCCTTCTTAACTTTAGGTACTAAAGGACGGTAACGGCAAGATGCAAATGATCAGGAACAATAAATAAACAAACATTTTGTCAAAGGACAGCATGTATTTGAGAGATAGCACCTGGGTCACCACAGCTGTGCTCAACTAAAGACAGTGCATTGGGGATATCATTACAAGTTGTTAGCATAGTAACTTGTGGCTTATATCCTTTACCCATGTGTACAATAAGCTCTGGATCTGCTAGCTTTAATGGGCAGGATCTACCAATACTAGCTTTGGACTATATTTGTTAAATGTGTGTGGGTATTTAGTCCTTTTACTTTTCTTTATGCGCAACCAGGGTTTCTTAAAGTCCTGTTGAAGTGTTTTCTAGTCAACCATAACCTGTATATTTACCTCTTTGTGCATTTTGATTGATGTGGGGTGTACTATGCTATTGCGGACAGCAAATTTGCCCTTACAAATATATTTTTGTTAACAGGTCCTTCATCAAGATTTACAGTGCAGTCATTTAAGGATGGAAGTAATGGACTTAAAACGTCAAATTCAGCATATGGCTCGGTTGCTCTCTCTCCAAAAACCAGAGAACAGAAGAACAGAAAAGTAAATCAGTTATAAGCTCATGCCAATACAGTATCTTGATCACAAAGACATTATTCACCATTACATTTACAATTTAGTATTAAATTGTAATTAAAATGCAAACATACTGAGAGCTTACTGCACAATATTTAAAGGAATTATAGAGAAGATTTTTTACTTTGAGGAAGTTGCACACCCACAGCCCATAATTTTCCACCCATTAAAAATCAATGGACGGAAAAGCACAGGCATGCACCAGGAGCACTAAAGCAGAAAATCCTCCTTTATAACCATGACTACATGAATACCCTTAAGATGGGGCCATATTAACTAAATTGTACTCCTCCACATTTTTCAGCAGACTTATAACTGAGGTAAAAAATAATGAATTGCTATGTATTTTTAAAAAAGACTATTTTGTTGGTAGTACTTATAATGAAGGTCACACTCTCTTTCCTTGTACATGAGTCACTGAAAGTTAGGAAGGCAAATGGTATGCTGGCCTTCAATACAAGAGGATTTGAGTACAGGAGTAAAGAAGTCTTACTCCAATTATATAGGGCCTTGGTGAGACCACACCTGGAGTACTGTGTACAATTTTGGTCTCCTTACCTAAGGAAGGGTATACTTGCCATAGAGGAAGTGCAATGAAGGTTCACGAGATTGATTCCTGGGATGGCGGGACTGTCATATGAGAAGAGATTGAGTAAACCAAGCCTGTATTCTCTTGAATTCAGCAGAATGAGAGGGGATCTCATTGAAGCATACAAAATTATTACAGGGCTTGATAGGATGGATGCTGGGAGAATGTTTCCCTTGACTGGGGAGTCTAGAACCAGGGGCCACAGCCTCAGGATAAAGGATAGGCCATTCAGGACTGAGATGAGAAGAAATTTATTCACACACAGGGTGGTGAATCTTTAGAATTCTCTACCCCAGAGGGCTGTGGAGGCTCTGTGATTGGGTATACTCAAAACAGAAGTCGACAGATTTCTGACTAGTAAAGGCATCAAGGGATATGGCGATAGGGCCGGTGAATGGAGTTGAGGCAGAAGATCAGCCATGATCTCATTGAATGGCGGAGCAGGCTCGAAGGGCTGAATGTCCTCCTCCTGCTCCTATTTCTTATGTTCTCAGTTTTGGCCCTGTTATTGATTGATCCTATGCTTTGGCTATTAAGGGATAAGGGAGACGAAACTTGCTTCCAGACATTTGTCAGTGTTTTCTCTAGCCAGCAAGGGATCAAATAACAACTGGCAGACTCCTAACCTGAATTTTGCATCCACCTTGTAAGGAAATATCGTGGCTTGTGCATGGTTCATCCTGACCCAGCTCAGTTCAGATCAGGTACCAAGTAGAGTTCCTATTATGGACAGCAAGTATCTTCCCCTGTGTGTTACACTCCAACTTGTAGCGCTCAATTTTGATGAGTATGGGGGGAAAAATAAACATTTTCAGGCAAGAACTCCGCATCAAATCATTAAAAGTTATGGGATAACAACAGAAAACGCTGGAAACACTCAGCAGGCCAGGCAGCATCCGTGGAGAGAGAAACAGAGTTTAGGGATGTTGGATGGTAACCCTGCTCAACTACTGTCAAATGTAGAGAAAAGAACAGCAGTTTTCCAATCTACTCCATGCTATCTTACTGCTGGTAGTAACTTGAAATCCCTGGTCATAGTATATTAGCAATAAGGTTAAGTACCATAACCAGCCAAAAAAAAAAGTGTCTTGATCCTTATAACGTACTGTTATAAAAACTGATAGAATTTGACAAATCTTTCATGATTAAATAAGGAGGAGTGCCATATTTATTCCATGTGTGCATATGACCCAGTTGAGCAATTATAAGTAGTTTACTGCATTAAGGAAGAAAAAATCCGCTTGGTGTTTTTGCAACATGGCGGGGGGGGGGGGAAATTGAAATGTGCAGTAATGTGTGAAACCTGACATTATTTTACATATATGATGTAGTTGGACCTGCTCAATAATTGTTTGTTTTGCTTTCACTTTACAGGCTTATAAACACTTTGCTTCCTGCATTTCACCAACAGTATCAAATATTGAAAGAAGCTGGACTTGCTTCGGCAGCCGCTGAGGATACGTTTGTGGAAATGAAGCAGTTAGTACGACATGAAAATGGGATTGTATGGGAAGATCAGATTATGGAATTACCAGAACAGATATCTGATGGTCAGCTAAATGTTTCCTCCATCATGAATTACTCACAGCTCGCCTATTGCCAGGCTACACCATGCAGTAAGTAAACTATTAACTGTTCTTAAGCTATAATTAAGTAGTGTAATTTCATTAACTGAAAGAACAACCATTGCAAGAATATATAGATCATAAAACAAAACGGATGCATTTCTAACCATACTTCAGTGAATTGCTGCTGGAAAGAATTACTGTAGCTTGGACATTATTTTAATGTTATGTTGATATTTCATTTATGCATAAGCAGAAAAAAGTTCAACAAATTCAGTTTTATTTTTTACGAGTCGAAGCTGATCAGATGCATGTACACCTTACTTTTTCCTCAGCCTGGTCCTAAATCTTCTTGTATAATACCCCAGTTTACCTACAATTTATGAATTCGTTGCCACGGAAATTCTACAGTGTTATATTTTCCTTCGTTTGTTAATGTTGGTAAGCGTGAATGTAAACTAGGTCTCCCCATTTTATGCTCACTAACATTAGCAAATGAAGGAAAATAGGAAATAAACTCCTTTGCAACAATATGCCCGGTTCTCCTGTCCTGTTCAGTTGCTATAAAGTGAAAATAGTTAACTCTTAAGTTTTCTTTTGAAATTGGAATCAAAGAAAGAAGGAGAATGCTTAAATCGTCATATATTTTATTTCTTGTTCAGTAAGCACAGTGGAAAATACTTGAAGCTGAAGAAAATTTCAAATTGGATGTACCAACCCTGAATCTTGGCCAATATACCAAAATACTAAGTTTTTGACTTCTTTCAAGTTCCCACCAGACAATATACATTTTTAAATCCTGCTGCGTTTTTGAAGGGAAGAAATAGCAAATAGATTCTTCACTCGCATCCCCACCTCCCCTCAACCCCACCCCCTTGTATCTCAACGAAAAGGTCATTCTTCATGTGAGCCTAGACAATTAATGTTGGCAAGCTGTTTGAGAATAGGGGTTACAATAGCTGAGCCCAATCTTGCCTTTGTCTAATGTTAAAGCAGGGGTCAATTGAAAGAGGGCTGAGCGATATACCTATCTGTTTTTATTATTTTCCTTCTCCATCAGACGATAAGAAGACTAATTGCATTTTTTGTATGCCAGCCTGTTTGAAATCTGCTAATTCAACACAGATAGGATATCAAACCTGAAAACTTCTTGGCATATGTGACACATTATGATGGTGCTTTTTTCCAATTAGCAATTGTTATATTTTTGGGTCTTTTTGCCATTTTCATTTTAGATATATTTTGGCCTCTGTGTTTCAGATTACTCTGGTAGGTGAGCCTTGCTCCCAACATTCTAGAGAATGTTTACACTTATCCTAGGTAATTTTGATAAGTGCACCCAGGATGACAAACAGCAAGCCTCTTCTTAAAGCCGGTAGCTAAAGTAATTCTATCATTTACATGCTCCTCCTTGTGCCTTTGAGAAGTGGCAGAGTTTCGCAACATCAGACCTTGTTTGAGACTGCTCAACAAATTTATTGAATGATTTAACATAGAAGATAGGAGCAGGAGTAGGCCATTCGGCCCCTCGAGCCTGCTCCGCCATTCAATGCGATCATGGCTGATCATCCAAATTCAGTACCCGGTCCCTGCTTTCTCCCCATACCCCTTGATCCCTTTAGCCTTAAGAAATATATCCACTCCTTCTTGAATATATTTAATGAATTGGCCTCAACTGCCTTCTGTGGTAGAGAATTCCACAGGTTCACCACTCTCTGGGTGAAGAAATTCCTCCTCATTTCTGTCCTAAATGGCCTACCCCTTATCCTTAGACTGTGACCCCTGGTTCTGGACTCCCCTACCATCGGGAACATTCTTCCTGCATCCAGTCTGTCTAGTCCTGTCAGAATTTTACAAGTTTCAATGAGATCCCCTCTCATTCTTCTAAACTCCAGCGAGTACAAGCCCAATTGTCCCAATCTCTCCTCATACGTCATTCCTGCCATCCAGGTATCAGCCTGGTGAATCTTCGCTGAACTCCTTCCATGGCAAGAACATCCTTCCTCCGATAAGGTGACCAAAACTGCACACAATACTCAAGATGTGGTCTCACCAAGGCCCTGTACAACTGCAGCAAGACATCCTTGTTCCTGTACTCAAACCCTATCGCTACGAAGGCCAACATACCATTTGCCTTCTTAACCGCCTGCTGCACCTGCATGCTTACCTTCAGCGACTGGTGCACAAGGACACCCAGGTCTCGTTGCACTTCCCCTTCTCCCAATCTATTGCCATTCAGATAATAATCTGCCTTCCTGTTTTTGCTACCAAAGTGGTAACCTCACATTTATCCACGTTATATTGCATCTGCCATGCTTCTACCCAATCACCCAACCTGTCCAACTCATCCTGGAGTTTCTTGGCATCCTCCTCACAGCACACACGCCCACCCAGCTTTGTGTCGTCTGCAAATTTGGAGATATTATATCTAGTTCCCTTGTCTAGATCATTAATATATATTGTGAATAGCTGGGGTTCAAGGACCGATCCCTGCGGTACCCCGCTAGTCACTGCCTGCCACTCGGAAAAAGACCCGTTTATTCCAACTCTTTGCTTTCTATCTGCCAACCAGTTCTCTATCCAACTCAATACCTTGCCCCCAATCCCATGTGCCTTAACTTTATTTATTTATTTACTAAATCTTTTTTTTTATATACATATATAATGTGTTTACAGTTGATAAAACAATAAAGGGTTCACAAGCCCTGTGCTAATTTTTATTCTTGTCAACCACACAAAATATGTGGCCTGACCCAATCCCTTCAAAAGTTCCAGGCCGACTCTGGAATAGTCCAGGCTAATAAGTACTCCTGAAAACAGTTGCTGGGCTTTGTGGATTTAAGTAACTGCCAGCTAAATTCAAAAGGAGCTACCAGTAGTCATAACTGAACAAATCATAGGCTGTGTTTGTATTTGAATTGTGTGGCTTGGCTCCTCCCTCAAGCTAACTGCCCAGAGACAACTAAAGAGCATCCCTTATAATATTTATATTGAGTTAAGCTGGAACATAATTTCTAAATGAAATTGGTTTATATGCTAAGACTTGAATACCAAGCTAAAACTAGCACAATTGCATTATTCTTTCTTTATAAATTTGTAAATATAATTTATATAATATCTCACTGGTCATACCACATTGTGTGCATCCTCCTTTTGACCACTTTCTGTAGTTGATAATTGCAGTGTTCCATAGTTACCCAATCAACACATTTTTGGATCTGCCAGCAGAAGTAAAAAGCCATGCTTAACCAAACATTTTTTTTCTTCGCATCTGTTCTGTTGAATTTTCACTGCTGAGATGAAATCTTTACAGATGAGCTCAGATGCTCTTTTTGATATCTATTAATGGCCTGGACTTGGGTACACAAGGCCTAATTTCAAGGTTTGCAGATTAAACGAAACTCAGAAATGCAGAAAACAGTAAGGGGCAAAAAGTGGCTCGCACCTCCTTTGGGGCGATAACTTCACTGGGGCACTACTTTTTGCGCCCCTAAAAAGTTAGCACCCCCACGCCCAAAATTGAATGGTAGCGCCCCAAGCAGGAGGCGGGGCACTACTGCATGTACTCCCACTCCCTCTTGGGATGCTCCCATTGAATATCACGGCGCTACATGCAGCAGCGCCACACGCGTCGTCACGTAGCATCGTGGTACTGCAGGCCTCCCTCCCCTGATTAAAGGAGAGGGGCTTAACGCAGCGCGCACCGGGGCTCTGCTGGACCACCAGGGAGCAGGGTACTGGCGGAAAGAGCCCAGCACTCGAGGAGGGCGGGGCGCTGCTACATGGTGATGGCATCATTGCCAGAGGCGCAGCGCCGCGGGGCGCTACCACCGCCGCTGAATTTCGCGTGAGGCGTTAGCGGCGTCGCGCCCGGGCGCTAGGTACTTTGCGCCCCGTTAGTTAACGGGAGGCGCAAAGCAGACAAATTTTTCCCCCAAAGTAATAGGCCTAGAAATTCAGTTGCTTGCGCCAGCCGGTAGCGCCTTAGGAGGAGGAGATGTTGGGCGCTAGGCGGCTAGCGGCCGGGCGCAGCGCGATCTGCGCCTCTCCCCAACTTCACTCAAGATTTAGCGGCGGCACAAAGTCTTTGCGCGCGCTCAGCTGCGCGCGCAGATCCTGACGTCATTTCCTCGTGCAACGCCCTTTGTGCGCCCCAAACCGGAAATTCAATGGCGACGCCCTATTGTGCGCCTGGCGCCCCTAGCGACTGGTAGAGGGGAACGGTTCTCAGTCGATGCGGAGCGCGGGGGGCGCAAATTAAAGGGCACTCCTCCTGCAGTAGAAAAGGCAGCCATTTTGCAGCACTCCTTCTTTCTGAGAGACGGATCTTTGCAGAGAGACAAAGGTAGAGAGCTTTCTGCTTTGGCTCAACACTCGGACAGGTACTTGTGGCTTCAGGCCACAGCTTCCCACTTGTCTTTGCCTTCAGTGTCATATCATTGTTTGCAAACATATCATGGGGGCTGCAATGGGTGCAAACGCTGGCCTACTCCATTGCATTCAAAGGGCTCACAGACGCCGTGAGAGAGTGGCAGTCCTGGCCAGACGGAGAGGGGGCAACAGGCGTCTGCAAAGGAGGCCTTACCCACCCAGGGTATACCGCCAGCAGTTCTCCTATCTGAACATGTCTGACGAGCAGTGTGTTCGGAGGCTGCGATTCCGAAGGGCGGTGGTCACTGAGATCTGCCACCTGCTTGGCGGTGATCTGCAGCCACATCTGAGGAGCAGGACGTCTCTGTCGGTGACAGTGAAGGTGACGGTGGCTCTCAACTTCTATGCCACCGGCTCCTTCCAATCCGCTACTGGGGACATTTCCAACATTTCCCAGTTCGCCGTGCGTTGCTGCATCCGCCAGGTGACCAATGCCCTTTTCAGAAGGAGACGTCAGTTCATCTCCTTCTCCATGGCCCTTGTCAAGCAGCAACAGCGTGCAATGGGCTTTGCAGCATTCACGGGCTTCCCCATGGTGCAGGGCGCCATTGACTGCACGCATGTGGCTTTGCGGGCACCTCTGGAGAATGCCGAGGATTACCGCAACCGGAAGGGCTACCATTCGCTCAACGTTCAGCTGGTGTGTGACCACAGGCAGCTCATCCTAGCTGTCAATGCCCGCTTTCCAGGCAGCAGCCACGATGCCTTCATCCTGCGCCAGACTTCTGTGGCAGACATGTTCCAGGCCCAGCCTCACCCACAAGGATGGCTTCTCGGGGACAAAGGCTATCCTTTGTGTACCTGGCTGATGACCCCGCTCCGTGCGCCCAGCACCCCTGCTGAAGAGGGATACAATGAGAGCCATCAAGCAACCAGGAACATCATTGAGCAAACAATTGGCGTCCTGAAGCAACGGTTCCGCTGTCTGGATCGTTCCGGTGGAGCCCTACAATATTCGCCGGAGCGAGTCTCCCATTTCGTGGTCGTGTGCTGCATGCTGCACAACCTGGCTATCCGCAGGACTCAGCCACTGCCACCAGAGATTGGAGGACCACCTGAGGAGGAGGAGGAGGAGTAGGACCAGCACAGGAGGGAGGCAGAAAGTGCAAGGGCCGCCCGTCGGCGGCTTATTGAACGTCGGTTCTAGGCCCCCTCTCAGGGAATGGCTTGTGCCAATGTCACCAGATGAATGTAGCCGCTCCACAAGCCCTCAGCTGAGCAGGGCAACCAGGACTTGCAAAATAAAGCATGGGCAGTGCGATTTAAGAACATTTTATTACTTGGAAACCTCTGCCCTTCCCACATTACAAACTAATGGAGAGAAGCCCCCTCCAAAAACACAAAACGAACAGTCTCGGCCTTACAAAAAAAAGAAAGACACCAGTCTCGGCCTTACAAAACAAAGAAAGACACCAGTCTCGGCCTTACAAAACAAAGAAATACACCAGTCTCGGCCTTACAAAACAAAGAAATACACCAGCCTCGGCCTTACAAAAACACAACTACACCAGTCTCGGCCTTTCAACAAACACAAAGCATTTGGCCAGACCTTCTACTTTTTGCCCTGCGAGGGCGATGCCTTTCGCATCCGTGACTGGCCCCTGCCCGCCCTGCAGCTCCTCCTCAATGGGACCCCAGTGGCTGCAGCAAGGCTGGGGGAAGGCTGCTGAGGGTCAGATGGCGAGACGGCAGATGCCCTTGGGGGTCAGCCTGCACCAGCTCTGGCCCTGGAGGGGCCGGCTGCTGACTGCTCCAACTCTGCTTGGGCGGCAGCAGTCTGTCCAGCGGCTCGTGGCAGCTGCAATGGCGGAGTGGCAGTGTCGGCTGCAGGAATGGTGCCAACCTGACAGATCGCAGGTACTCCCTGGTCGCCTGAGACATTGGCACTCGCACGGGCCAGCACTGCAGCATGCGCAGCAAACAGCTGAAGAACAGACTGCTGGGCTGCTGCTGCGCGGCGAGTGCCCTGGCGATGCCTGGCCGATCCAGCGAGGGTGGCAGCAGTTAGTGCCCGTGTGGCCCTGGTCTGTGTCCGCATGACACCAGCCAGTGAATGAACGGCATGACTGAGCACTTGGCTAGAAGCCGCCTGTGCTGCCGCGAAGTCCTGCAGAACCCTGGCCTGTGCTGCACTGAATTGTTCCAGACTCCTGGCCTGTGCTGCACTGAATTGTTGCAGACTCCTGGCCTGTGCTGCTCCGAATTCCTGCACACTCCTTGACAGAGACTCAATGGAGTCAGGCATCCTTGCCACTGCAGCCATGAGCTCAGTGTGCCTGCGCTCAGCCTGGACAGCCATTTCCTCCATGAGCTGCACCTCCTCTGCGCTCACCGTCGCAGGACTGGAGGCCGCACTCACCCTCTGGGGAGAAGTCCGCCGAGCTTCCCCACCCCTCCCGCGTTGCTGCAGGCCGCTGGGCCCCGGAGCTTCACTCTCCTCCGACCCTTCCCCCTGGCTCCCCTCCAGGGAAGACGTGTCCCCTTCATCGCCATGGGCTGGCGCGGCTGAGGGTGGCACTGCTGGGCCGGCTTCCTCTTCCTCCTCCTCGAATTCTGAATCGCTGACAGTGGCAGCTTGAGGGCCCGCCTCCTCACCTGGCGATTCACCATCTGAAAGCAGGGAGGCACAAGAGTTGCTTTAGAGTGAGGACAGGGCGGCAGCGAGGGAGGCATGAGTGCTGCCATGCACTGCATTGGTCGGACAGTGGCAAAGGATGCTGATCTGAGGCGCAAGTGGAAAGAGAGAAGTCAAAAAGGTGATGCCCTTACCATTGGTGCCCAGAACAGGGTCGGCATCGCCACTGGCGACGGGGCCAATCAGCCGTCCTGCCATAATGCGCTCCACACGCTGGTCGAGGTCGGAGAGCTCTTTGACGTCAGGACTGCCTCCCCTGGTCTCACATTGCTTCCTACGGTTGTGCGCCACCTTGGCCTGCAAGAGTAAGGACGGCCTCAAAGTACAGTGTGAAGCCCTGATCTTGTCTGCACTGCCTCCCATGGTGGACTGGCCCTGACAGTGTGAAGCCCTGATCTTGGCTGCACTGCCTCCCATGGTGGACTGGCCCTGACAGTGTGAAGCCCTGATCTTGGCTGCACTGCCTCCCATGGTCGAATAGCTTGTACGGTGTGTAAAGTGCTGAATGCGCAAGTGATTTTCATGACAGTCCCATAGCTGCTGGATGAGGGCTGGCCATTAGGGCTTTCAGGTCCCTTTGCCCATAAACTGAGGTGCACATGCAGGGATGAGGAGGACACTGGAAAGGGTACTCAGCCTGACAACCCGAGTGAGGTCGTTGAACTTTTTCCGGCATTGCACAGGAGTCCTGGCAACCACGCTGTTGGAAGTCACCCTGTTTGAGACCTCCCTCCAGGCTTTCCGGTAGGCGCTGGGCAGCGGCCTCCTGCCACCTTCAGGGAACAGAACATGGCGCCTGCGCTCCACTCCGCCAACCAGCACCCTCAGGTTGCCCTCGCTGAAGCGCTGCGCTCTCTCCCTGCCCTTCTCCATAGCCCTGGGCGTTGCACAGATGAAGCAGAAGTGGTCAGGCCTAGCTTGAGGGCTGCAGTGTGCAGGGCGTGACAGGCAAACAAATCCACCCTCCCCCTTTAAGAGCTGACCGGCGCCAGAGTGTCTGCCGTCAATCAGCAACTCGCCGCACCTGCGCTGCACCCGCCCTCGGGGGTATCGCCCCAGACCGCCGGCTTAGCGCCTAATGATAGTCGTGCATCGCCTGTTTTAGCGCAGCAGCAACCTCTTGGGGTGATGCGACTGAATATCGGCGAAGGTGGCGCGAACTTTAGCGGCCGCCCGACTTTAGCGCCCCGAACGTGGCTATACTGAATTTCTAGGCCATAGACTTCAGGGAACATAGACAGACTGGTAAAATGGGAAGACACATGGCAGACGCAATTTAACGTAGATAAGTATGAAGTGATGCATCTTGGTAGGAAGAATGAGGAGAGGCAATATAAACTAAATGGTACAACAACAACTTGCATTTATATAGTGCCTTTTTTAAGGGGGTGCAGGAACAGAGGGGCCTGGGGGTGTACGTACACAAATCTTTGAAGGTGGCAGCAGGCTGTTAAAAAAGCATATGGGACCCTTGGCTTTATAAGCAGGCATAGAATACAAAAGCAAGGAAGTTATGCTTAACCTTTATAAATCGCTGGAGTATCGTGTTCAATCTGGGCACCACACTTTAGGAAGGATGTCAAGGGCTTAGAGAGGGTGCAGATGAAATTTAATAGAATGGTACCAGGGATGCAGGACTTCAGTTACATGGAGAGGCTAGAGAAGTTGGAGCTGTTCTCCTTTAAGCAGTGAAGATTAAGGGGAGATTTAATAGAGGTGTTCAAAATCATGAAGGGTTTTGATGGAGTAAATAAGAAAAAACTGTTTCCAGTGGCAGAGGGGCCGGTAACCAGATGACACAGATTTAAGGTAAAAGAACCAGAGGCGAGATGAGGAGAAATTGTCTTATGCAGCGAGTTGCTATGATCTGGGATGCACTGCCTGAAACGGTGGTGGAAGCAGATTCAATGATAACTTTCAAAAGGGAATTGGATAATACTTCAAGGTGAAAAATTTGCAGGGCTATGGTATATTTATATTAATATTCAGGGGTAAAATAAGTATGCACTTTTTACCTCACAACATACCTTTTACTCAATCTGTGGCCAAATTTCACCTGCACAGCAGCACATTAAAGAAGTTTAATCTTTTGTGTAATAAACTTTTGTTAAGTAGAATAAATGATTGAATGAATAAATAGACTGTGCAAATATTGGCAACTTTTATCTTCAGCTTATAAAAATCCTGATCTAAAAGAACCTTATTTGGTAAAGCTGTACAATCAACAGCATTCCACGGTAACAGACAAATATACAAAAGGTCTTAAAATTGTGCTTGATAGCTTCAGCACAGGATTTTATGTATTCTAGTTCCAAGTACATTACTTACACCAGGAGGAAATATGTTGCCTCAAATTTATTTTGTTTTTGTACATGTTTAGGTTCAAAAAGAACTCCATCCAGAAGTTTACAGGCAAAGACTGTAGAAGTCAAAAAGAATAGATCCAATGATCAATTAAAATCAGAAGGTAAGTGGAATATTGTGCTTTAACAATGTGCTTAATAAAATGAGTAATGTGTCCATACATCATAATACCAATGTACTGTAATTCAAATGAGCTTTTAGATTTACATTATTCTAAATATCCAATTTGCTTGTAGGTTGATAATTTAATGATGGATCTATGTTTATAGTTTGAAAAAAAGCAACACAATTGTATTTGAGACTGATGGAATAAAGATTATTGCAATAAGAGTCTGAACGAAAGAACCAGAGGCAAGATGAGGAGAAATGTTTTTATGCAGCGAGTTGCTATGATCTGGGATTAGTGTGCTCGAAGAGAAACTATAGTGTAGGGAGCAATTTTTGTTCAAAGCACTCCTTTGTCCAATTTTTAAAATGTGCAGTGTTTTTTTTTAGACCCAGGTCAGCCTGCGTGGCATTGCTGACTGGAAGAAGCTCTGTCCTGGAGCAGCTCCAGTGATACATGGCGGCAGCTGCTTCGACTGGCCTGTGTGGCAATCTGGAGCTGTTGACCCTAAGAAAACTACTTGCTAGGTTCAGCTGGTAATAGTTTTCTTGTGGTTAGGCAGCTCCAGATCAACATTGAGGCAAGTCTAAAGTAGCAGCCCCATTCAATAAATGGAGCTACTCCAGTATACACAAGAGTTTCTTTCTATTAGTACAAAAGCAAAATACCATTGATGCTGGAAATCTGAAATAAAACAGAAAATGCTGGAAACACTCAACAGCATCATTGGAGAGAGAAACAGAGTTAACGTTTCGGGTCGATTACATTTCATCAGAACTGCTGAAGGCAGGAGAATGGGTCTGCTGTGTAGGGGAAGCCTTCTGACCAAAGAAGTGGGCGCAGTGGAAGAAGAGCTCGGAATCCTCTTCGCTCGACATGATGCCAAGCTCTTGCACCTCCTTGCCCATTTCTTTGGCCAGGAGGTTTTCCCTCACACAGCAGACCCTTTGTCCTGTCTTCACTCAGCCTGATGCTGAACTCTTTGTCCACTGAGCCAGTAAACAGCACAAGGCGATGTTCAAGTCACCCGAGTAGAACTAGAGCTTGAACATAATGAGAGTCTTCTCTTGGTGGATTTGAATTGCCAACCTTTCAGTTAGCGGCCAATCACACTGACCCGTTGCACCATAGAGACATTTCTTTACGTATGAAAAGGTCCGATTTTAACTTAGGCTAGTAGGATTGGTCACAGCCAAACCCTACTGGGAGTGTAATGAATGGCTTCTATTTTAAGATTGGCCAATGGGATTGTGCATAGCCCAGCCCTGCCTGTGTTCAACAAGTGCTTCCCCTTCAAAGGGCAAAAGCACTAGTAAGCTCAAGGAGTGAAAGAAAACAAACTAACAAAAGGATCAAAGTAAAATCAAAGCAGTAAAATCTGGGCAAAACATAATTAAAGGATTCTAGTTAGGCAAGTATGAATTGTGGGATTCGGCCAAACCCAATTTGAAAGGAATGTATCAGTGGCCTCTCCTTAAAGGGGTAACACCATCAACATTTCAGGAAGAGGTTTTAAACAAAACAAACAGAAGTAACTAAAAGAAAATTAAAGGTCCTTCAGTTGTTATAAGGTAATGCACCTAGGAACAGGTAACAGTAAAGCATGAAGAGGCCATGCTTTGAAGCAAGCTAGTTTAGATGCAGGGCTAGGCCCGACACGGCACAATTAAGTGCCTCTATGAAGAGGGGTGACATCACTAGAATCTGTAGGGAGGGCTGACCCACCTAAACTGATTTCTAATTGAAAATAACAAATTAAATCAAAATGGTATGGTCAGGAAATTCCATGTGGTGCACCCCAATCACAAATTGTAAATGCAATCAAAAATCATTGAAGCCTATTTGGAATATTGACTACAAGTTTGGCCACACAATCCTTAAAAGGACAATAAATGTATTGGACAGCATTCAGGGAAGAATGATAACCTGGGACTTGGTCTTAAGCTATGAAGAGAAGCTCACAGAACAACATTTAGCTTGTTAGACAAAAGAATATTAGGAGAGGAGAAAATCAAAGGCCGAAATTTTCTGGAGGCGGGTTGGAGGGCAGGCGGGCTCCAATGCAGTCGGGAGGCCCAGGGGTGGAGGCCTGAGGCCTCGTGAGGGGGTCTCCGATCGTGGGGGGTGGGTTAGGCAGGGACCCTGGATCCAGGAAGTAGGTATAAAGGCACTTACCTCCTGGATCCAGCAGTTCCCACCTCACTTTAACTGCCGGGTTTCACGAATTACGTGAAACCCGTCCACATGCAGTTAAAAACAAAATAGAGGTTAAAGAAGAGGCTTTCAGCCACATTATAATAATTAACTTGAGTTTCCACCCCCTGGGAGCGGGTTGGCTGCTCGCACCCCGTCCTGCCTCCGTTAAAACCTGAAGTGGGCGGGATCAGGTCGGGAATCCCATTTTTAACAATTTAACTACCCCCACTCTCCAAACACACCCGCTTTGTTAGGTTAAAATTACAGCCATAGGGGGAGAAATTCAGTTGGTTGCGCCACCCGTTAGCGCCTTAAGAGGGCGATAAGTGGGGCGCGAACCAGCTAGCGCCCGGGCACGGCAGTACCTGCGCCTCTCGCGAAATTGAGCGGACATTTAGCGGCGGCGCTAAACCGCAACGCCCGCTCAGCTGCGCACGCAGATCCTGACGTCATTTCAGAGTGCAACGCCCTTGGGGCGCCCCGGACCGGAAATTCAGTGGCGTCCCCCTCCTTTCCGCCTGTCGCTCCCAACGACAGGTTGACTGGAACAGTTCCCAGTTGCTGTGGGGCTGGGGGGGCGCTATTTAAAGGGGGCTCTTCCTGGCTTCTTTGTGGTGGCCATTTTTGGACCACTCCTCCTGAGAGAGAGAGAGAGAGAGAGATTTGCAGAGAGACAAAGAGAGAGGGATTTCTGCATTGAGTCAGCGCTCGCTGAGGTACTTTTGGCTTCTGACCAGAACTTTGTAGTTGCTTTGCTTTTTCACCGGCATAACGAGTGGCCACATACTATGGGGGCTGCAATGGATGGGAACGTCGGACTTCTCCATTACATTGAGAGGGCGCAGAGACAGAGTGGCAATCATGGCCAGACGGAGGAGGGCCAATAGGCGTCGGCACAGGAGACCTTACGCTCCCAGGGTTTTCCGCCAACAGTTCTCATACATCAATATGTCTGAGGAGCAGTGTTTTCGGAGGCTGCGATTCAACAAGGAGGTGGTCACTGAGCTCTGCCACCTGCTTCAGCCAGATCTGCAGCCTCAACTGAGGAGCAGGATGTCTCTGTCGGTGGCAGTGAAGGTAACAGTGGCTCTCAACTTCTATGCCACTGGCTCCTTTCAATCCGCTACTGGGGGCATTGCCAATATCTCCCAGTTCGCGGTGCATTGCTGCCTCCGTCAAGTCACGAATGCCCTATTTAAAAGGAGACGACAGTACATCTCCTTCCCCATGACCCCAGACAAGCAGCAAGAGCGCGCAATGGGATTTGCAAGAATAGCGGACTTCCCCATGGTGCAGGGCGCCATTGACTGCACGCATGTGGCTTTGTGGGCGCCGCAAGAGAATGCCGAGGATTTCCGCAACCAAAAGGGGCTCCATTCGTTGAACGTCCAGTTGGTCTGTGACCACAGACAGCTGATACTCGCTGTCAATGCCCACTTTCCAGGCAGCAGCCACGACGCCTTCATCCTGCGCCAGACTTCTGTGGCAGACCTTTTCGAGGCCCCGGCTCACCCAGGAGGCTGGCCTCTCGGGGACAAGGGCTATCCTCTGTGCACCTGGCTGATGACCCCGCTCCGTTCGCCCAGCACCCCTGCTAAAGAACAGTACAATGAGAGCCATCAAGCTACCAGGAACATCGTCGAGCACAGAATCGGCGTGCTGAAGCAACGGTTCCGCTGTCTGGACCATTCCGGAGGAGCCCTTCAGTACTCACCTGAGCGACTCTCCCACTTCGTTGTTGTGTGCTGCATGCTACATAACCTGGCAATCCTCAAGACTCAGCCAATGCCACCAGACATTGGAGCACCAGCAGAGGAGGAGGAGCAGCAGCACCAAGACGGGAGGGAGGCACAAAGTGCAAGGGCCGTCCGTCAGCGGCTTATAGCAAGTCGCTTCTAGGCCCCCTCTGAGGGAATGGCTTCTGCCATTCAAAGAACCTGAATGGAACCGTGCCGCAACCCCTAAGCCGGTCAAGGCAACAATTCGTTCAAAGAGCAAACATGCACATTCTGAATAAAGACACTTCTTTATTTAACAAACTGTGTACCCTTCCCGCATGACAAAGTAATAGAAAGAAACCCAAAAAAAAAGTCAGTCACATAACTGGCTCTCACAACCTGGAGACAATGACCAAAACAATAACAAAAATATGACCACGAACCTCGGCCTTCAATAAAACAATTAACAACATTTTGCCACACCTCCTACTTTTTGCCCTTCGAGGGTGATCTGCTTCGCTTGCGAGATTGGCCCCTTCCCACCCTGCGGCTCCTCCGTAATGGGACCCCAGTGGCTGCAGCAAGGCTGGGGGAAGGCTGCTGAGTGTCAGAAACTGAGACTGCAGATGCCCTTGAGGTACGGCCTGGACCAGCTCTGGGCCTGGAAGGCCCGGCTGCTGACTGCTCCAACTCTGCATGGGCGGCACCAGTCTGTCCTACAGGTGGTGGCAGCTGCAGTGGAGAAGTGACAGTGCTGGCAGCAGGAATGCTGTCATCCTGAGAGAGGACAGCAACTCCCTGTTCGGCCGACACACTGGCACTCCCACGGGGCAGCACTGCAGCATGCGGAGCAATCTGCTGAAGCACAGATTGCTGGCCTGCTGCGGCGTGGTGAGGGCCCCAGGGAATCCTGCCCGATCGAGCGAGGGTGGCAGCAGTCAGTGCTCGTGTGGCCTCAATCTGCGTCTGCATGAGACCAGCCACTGACTGCATTGCAGCACTTAGCAATTGCGTGGCAGCCGCCTGTGCTGCGCCGACGCCCTGGACAATCGTTGCCTGTGCTGCGCCGACGTCCTGGACAATCGTTGCCTGTGCTGCGCCGACGTCCTGGAGACTCCTTGCCTGTGCTGCGCCGAAGTCCTGGACACTCCTTGCCAGTGACTCAATGGAATCTGGCATCCTTGCCACTGCAGCCATGAGCTCAATGTGCCTGTGCTCCACCTGGGCGCTCATTTCAGCGAGGAGCCGCACCTCTTCTGCGCTCACTGTAGCAGGACTCGAGGCCAGACTCTCCCTCTGGGGAGAAGGCCGCCGAGCTTCCCTACTCCCCTCGTGTTGCTGCAGTCCGCTGGGCCCCGGAGCTTCATCCTCCTCAGACCATTCCCCCCTGCTCCCCTCCGGGGAAGACGTGTCCCCATTATGGCCATGGGCTGCCTCGGCTGAGGGTGGCACTGATGGTCCGGCTTCCTCCTCCTCGTCGCCTTCAGAATCACTCACAGTGGCAGCTTGAGGACCCGCCTCCTTACCTGGTGAATCAGCATCTGAAAGCAGGGAGGTACAAGAGTGGCTTTAGCGTGAGGACAGGGTGGCAGCAAGGGAGGCATGAGTGCTGCAATGTACTGATTTGGCTCAAAAGTGGCAAAGGATGCTGGTGTGAGGAACAAGTGGAAGGAGAGAGGTCAAAAAGGTGATGACCTTCCAGGCCCAGAGCTGGTCGAGCGTGTCCTACAAGGCCATCTGTAGTTTCTGGCATGGACACTCCGCAGCCTTCCACCAACCCTGCTGCAGCCACTGGGGAGACACTACATAGCAGCAGTAGATTAGGGAAAGGCACTGTAAAGAGGGGAAGTAAGGGTTTGCACATGGGTGATTAGTTAATATTGTTGCTGTATATATGTGGTTGCTGAATTTGGATAAATTTATTATTGGAATGTTGCAGATTTGGAGCTGTGTCTCGTCTCATTTCAGCTTTGGGCTGTGGTATGGGAATGAGAAATTGATGGAATGATGGGAAAGTGGCCTCCAATTCCTTGGAACTGAAGTCTGCCACCTTTCCACAAGGCCGATTGAATGGCAGCCTCCCCCGTCGCTGATGTTTGTGCTCTTGTTTCTCCTTGCCCTCGTCCTTGTCCTTCTCATCTCCCTCTTCCTCCTCCTGAGGTGGTACGGCTATGCCTGGTGGCAATGGCTGGGCCCCCATGCTGGTTGTGCAGCATGCAGAGGACGATGACGAAAAGGGACACCCGCTCAGCCGAGTACTGGAGGGCTCCTCCCGAGCGGTCAAGGCAGCAGAACCGTTGCTTGCACACTCCGATGGTCTGCTCAATGATGTTCCTGGTGGCAGCATGGCTCTCATTGTATGAGTGCTAGGCACGAGTGTTGGGGTTGCGGAGGGGAGTTACGAGCCAGGTGGAGAGCAGATAGCCCTTGTCTCCCAGCAGCCAGCCGCGAGCTTGATGTGGTGGCTGGAACAGAGTTGGCACACCGGTCTGGCACAGGCTGACGGCATCGTGGCTGCTGCCAGGATAGCGGGCATTGATGGTGAGGATTCACTGTGTGTGCTCGCACACTAACTGCACATTAAGTGAGTGGTAGCCTTTGCCGTTACGGAATAGCTCAGGATTGTTACGGGATGCCCGCAAAACGACGTGGGTGCAGTCAATGCCGCTCTGCGCCATGGGGAAGCCTTCTATCCTGGCAACTCCACATGCTCGCGCTGCTTCTCTCTGGTCATGGGGAAGGAAATGCAGTCCTTTCTCCTTCTGTAGAGAGTATCTGTGACCTCACAGATGCAGCAATGGACGGCGAACTGCGAGATGTTCGCTATATCTCCTGTTGCACACTGGGAGGATCCGCTGGCGTAGAAATTCAGGGCAACGGTGAACTTGACTGCTACTGAGAGAGCCGTGGTGCTCCTGATGTGAGGCTCGAGGTGTGGCTGCAGGAGGTGACAGAGCTCTGTGATCAAATTGGCAAAGGTAGTCTGGAGGACGAGTTCATGGAATGCATTCGAGACAGTTTCCTAGAACAATATGTCACGGAACCAACCGGGGACAGGCTATTTTAGATCTTGTATTGTGTAATGAGACGGGGTTAATTAGCAATCTTATAGTAAAGGATCCTCTGGAGAAAAGTGATCACAATATGATAGAATTTCACCTTAATTTTGAGAGTGACTTGCCTAAGTCCATAACTAGAGTCTTAAAATTCAATAAAGCCAATTACATAGGTATGTGGGGCGAGGTGGCTAAGGTAGATTGGAAAAATAGATTAAAAGGTATGGTGGTAGATAAGCAGTGGCTAGCATTTAAAGAAATATTTCATAATTCTCAACAAAAATACATTCCATTGAGAAACAAAAACTCCACGGGAAAAGTGATCCAACCGTGGCTAAGTAAAGAAGTTAAGGATAGCATTAGATTGAAAGAAGAAACTTATAATGTTGCAGAGAATAATAGTAAGCCTGAGGATTGGGAGAGTTTCAGCAACCAGCAAAGGTTGACCAAAAAATTGATAAAAAGGGAAAAAATAGAATGAGAGAAAACTAGCAAGAAATATAAAAACAGATTGTAAGAGCTTCTACAAGTATGTAAAAAGGAAGAGAGTAGCAAAAGTAAACATTGGTCCCTTAGAGGCTGAGACAGGAGAAATTATTATGGGGAATAAGGAAATGGCAGAAACATTAAACAAATATTTTGTATCTGTCTTCACAGTAGAAAATACAAAAAGCATACCAAAAATGTTCGGGAACCAAGGGTCTAATGAGGGTGAGGAACGTAACGTAATTAATATAAGTAGAGAAAAAGTACGAGAGAAACTAATGGGACTAAAAGCTGACAAATCCCCTCGACCTGACGGCCTACATCCTAGGGTTCTAAAAGAGGTGACTGAAGAGATAGTGGATGCATTGGTTTTGATCTTCCAAAATTTCCTAGATTCTGGAATGGTCCCAGCAGATTGGAAAGTCGCAAATGTAACACTGCTATTCAAGAAAGGAGGGAGAGAAAAAACAGGGAACTATAGGCCAGTTAGCCTGACATCAGTCGTCGGGGAAAACGTTGGAATCCATTGTTAAGGAAGTGGTATCAGGGCACTTAGAAAATCATAACATGATTAGGCTGACTCAACATGGTTTTATGAAAGGGAAATCGTGTTTGACAAATGTATTTGTTTTTTGAGGATGTAACTAGCAGGGTAGATAAAGGGGAACCAGTGGATGTAGTATATTTGGATTTCCAAAAGGCATTCGATAAAGTGCCACATGAAAGATTATTACACAAGATTAGGGCTCATGGGGTTGGGGGTAGTATAGTAGCATGGGTAGAGGATTGGTTAATGGACAGAAAACAGAGAGTAGGGATAGAAACATAGAAGATAGGAGCAGGAGTAGGCCATTCGGCCCCTCGAGCCTGCTCCACCATTCAATGATATCATGGCTGATCATCCAAATTCAGTACCCTGTCCCTGCCTTCGCCCCATATCCCTTGATCCCTTTAGCCTTAAGAAATATATCCAACTCCTTCTTGAATATATTTAATGAATTGGCCTCCACTGCCTTCTGTGGTAGAGAATTCCACAGGTTCACCATTCTCTGGGTGAAGAAATTCCTCCTCATCTCTGTCCTAAATGGCTTATCCCTTATCCTTAGACTGTGACCCCTGGTTCTGGACTCCCCGGCCATCGGGAACGTCCTTCCTGCATCCAGTCTGTCTAGTTTTATAAGTTTCAATGAGATCCCCTCTCATTCTTCTAAACTCCAGTGAGTATAAGTCCAATCGGCCCAATCTCTCATACGTCATTCCTGCCATCCCATGTATCAGTCTGGTGAATCTTCGCTGCACTCCCTCCATGGCAAGAACATCCTTCCTCAGATAAGGCGACCAAAACTGCACACAATACTCAAGGTGTGGTCTCACCAAGGCCCTGTACAACTGCAGCAAGACATCCTTGTTCTTGTACTCGAACCCTCTCGCTATGAAGGCCAACATACCATTTGCCTTCTTAACCGCCTGCTGCATGCTTACCTTCAGCGACTGGTGCACAAGGACACCCAGGTCTCGTTGCACTTCCACTTCTCCCAATCTATTGCCATTCAGATAATAATCTGCCTTCCTGTTTTTGCCACCAAAGTGGATAACCTCGCATTTATCCACATTATACTGCATCTGCCATGCTTCTGCCCAATCACCCAACCTGTCCAAATCATACTGGAGTTTCTCGGCATCCTCCTCACAGCACACACGCCCACCCAGCTTTGTGTCGTCTGCTAACTTGGAGATATTACATCTAGTTCCCTCGTCTAGATCATTTATATATATTGTGAATAGCTGGGGTCCCAGCACCGATCTTTGTGGTACCCCACTAGTCACTGCCTGCCACTCGGAAAAAGACCCGTTTATTCCAACTCTTTGCTTCCTGTCTGCCAACCAGTTCTCTATCCAAGTCAGTACCGTACCCCCAAGGGATTAACGGATCTTTTTCCGGTTGGCAGGCTGTAACTAGTGGGGTGCCGCAAGGATCAGTGCTGGGGCCTCAGCTATTTACAATCTATATTAATGACTTAGATGAAGGGATCGAGTGTAATGTATTCAAATTTGTTGACTATACAAAGCTAGGCGGGACTGTAAGCTGCTAGGAGAACACAGAGCCTGCAAAGGGATATAGATAGACTAAGTGAGTGGGCAGTAAGGTGGCAGATGGAGTTTAATGTAGGGAAATGTGAGGTTATTCACTTTGGTAGGAAGAATAGAAAAACAGAATATTTTTTAAATTGTGAGAAATGTTCAAATGTTGGTGTTCAGAGAGATTTAGGTGTCCTCGTGCAAGAAACACAGAAAGCTAGCATACAGGTACAGCAAGCAATAAGGAAGGCAAATGGCATGTTGACCTTTATTGCAAGGGGGTTGGAGTATAATTGTAAGGAAGTCTTGCTACAATTGTACAGGGCCTTGGTGAGACCACACCTGGAGTACTGTGCACAGTTTTGGTCCCCTTATCTAAGGAACGATATACTTGCCTTGGAGGCGGTGCATTCCTGGGATGAGAGGGCTGTCCTATGATGAGAGATTGTGTAGAATGGGCCTATACTCTCTGGAGTTTAGAAGAATGAGAGGTGATCTCATTGGAACATACAAGATTCTGAAGGGGATTGACAGGGTAGATGCTGAGAGGTTGTTTCCCCTGGCTGGAGTGTCTAGAACTAGGGGGCATAGTCTCAGGATAAGGGATAGGTCATTTAAGACTGAGATGAGGTGGAATTTCTTCACTCAGAGGGTTGTGAATCTTTGGAATTCTCTGCCGCAGAGGGCTGTGAATGCTGAGGGCTGGATTTTGATACTGGAGGCGTGTAGGAGGCGGGACTACAACTTTTGGGGTTGTAGTCCTGCCTCCATCGAGTTGTGGCCAACCCACTCGATTTTCACTTGATTGACCTTGTTGAGCCCGCCCAGCAGGCTCAGCAGGCCAATTAAGTGCCACCCGGCAACAGGTGACGTCACAGATTGACATTTCATCTGTCAAGAACTTTTGACAGATGAAATATCAGCGTTTGACAGCTCTTTGAAGCTGTCAAACACTGACAATCTGTACACTAAGTTAATTCCTTCCTCTCAGGCTGATTTAGAGATCTCTCCAGAACAGAAAGCTGAATGCTGCAACTTTTGACAGCTCGTGGCCATTCTGCTTTCTGTGCCGGTGAGATGAGGGACTCCCGAGACCTGAAGGAAGGAAGGCTGTAAAGGTAAGTAAAGGTAATTAAACTTCTTTAAACACTTTACACACACCAAATACACTTACCTCTGCACTCATGCACCCATCACTCACCTGAACCCTCCAAGCCTGACGGTCCGCCTCGCTAACTTGGCGTGGTTTGGAGCCGTCGGGAATCCCACACTTCAGGAATAAAAATAGGCATTAGGCTAAAAACTGCCTGTTAACTACCTGTTAACAGGCAGTTAATTGGCACTAATCCCCTTCCCGCCTCGGGGAGGCGGCTCCCAGCACAGGTCGGGTATCCACTTCCTTTGAAACTGGCATGGAGGCGGGATGGGTTCCTGCCCCCCGACTTTGCGATTTTAACCCCCCACACGCCTCCAATCCCGCCTCCACGGCCCAATGAAAATCCTGCCCTAAGTGTTTGAGTATATTCAAGGCTGAGATAGATAGATTTTTCGACTCTAGGGTAATCAAGCGATATGGAGATTGGGCGGGAAAGTTTAGTTGAGGTCGATGATCAGCCATGATCTTATTGAATGGCGGAGCAGGCTCAAGGGGCCGCATGGCCTACTCCTGCTCTTATTTCTTATGTTCTTATGACCATGTCCTTGGTGAAGTGGAGCCTTCTAAGACAATGTTCCTCAGTGAAATTGATGTAGGAGAAATGCTGCCGGAATACCCTGGGAGGGTAAGGCCTCCTGTTGAGAGCCCTGTTGGCCCTCCTCTGGCCACATTTTGCAATCTCTCTCCGATGTTGACGTTGGAGTGCGAGGTCCAGTGCCAGGACTGCCCCCATTGAAGTATGGTAATGTTGCACTTTCAGATCTCACCTAAATGAAATTGAATAACTTTTCTGAGGCAGAAGACTCCTTCAACTGAAAAATGCTGAAATCGCTCAAAACACATGTTTGCCTATGTCAAACTGGCAAGGCAGCATTCTTTGCTGACTAAAAATAAACTGGATGTTGACGCCTTTATATAGCGCTCCTCCAGCGCTCATCTGACTGCATATCACCTCCTCTACCTGTCATTGCTAACGGCAGGTGCACAGGCAGGGGACGAGAGTGAATTTCTGAGTCGGGGCGTTGCGCAGCCGGATGATGTCACGAAATCCGGCTGCAGGAGAACATGGCGTTAGTGGGTACCGCCACCGCAAACCTCCATTTCAATTTTGCGGGCGTCGGTACTATCACTGTGCCCAGTCGCTAAGCCAGTAGCGCCCCCGGAGGCGCTAAGGTACCCAATTTCTCCCCCAAAATCTCAAAAAAATATCTCGGCCAACCCTCTTAATTTTTGTTCAAATTTGGAATGACTTGAAGCTGTTTCATTGTTCCCATGCCACTCTGTATATGGAGGTCTCTTTGCTGTCTTCTCGACGTAAAGAACTGAATGTGAGATTGGAAATGTTTACATAATATAAGAACATAAAAAATAGGAGCAAGTGTAGGCCATTCGGCCCTTCACCATGTTCCGCCATTCAATAAGATTATGGCTGATCTAACGCATCTCCACCTTCCCGCACTATCCTCGTGTCGCTTGATTCCCTTAGTATCCAAAAATCTATCGATCTCTGTCTTGAGTATACTCAACGACTGAGCCTCCACAGCCCTCTGGGGTAGAGAATTCCAAAGATTCACCACTTTGAATGAAGAAATTTCTCCTCATCTCAGTCCTAAATGGCTGACCCCTTATTCTAAGACGGTGAGCCCTAATTCTAGACTCCCCAGTCAGGGGAAACATCCTCCCAGCATCTACCCTGTCAAGCCCTTTAAGAATTTTATACATTTCAATGAGATCACCTCTCATTCTTCTAAACTCTAGGGAAAATAGGCTTAGTCTGCTCAATCTCACCTCATAGGAACCAGTCTAGTGAACCTTCGTTGCACACCCTCTATGGCAAATATGTCCTTCCTTAGGTATGGAGACTAAATCTGTGCACAGTACTCCAGGTGTGGTCTCACCAGGGCCCTATATAATTGCAGTAAGACTTCCTTACTCTTATACTCCAATTTTGTAATAAAGGCTAACATTTGCTTTCCTAATTGCTTGCTGTACCTGCATGTTAACTTTCATGTACAAGGACACCCAGGTCCCTCTGAATACCAATATTTAAAGATAAGGGGTAAGCCATTTAGGACAGAGATGAGGAGGAATTTCTTCACCCAGAGAGTGGTGAACCTGTGGAATTCTCTACCACAGAAGGCAGTTGAGGCCAATTCATTAAATATATTCAAGAAGGAGTTAGATATATTTCTTAAGGCTAAAGGGATCAAGGGATATGGGGAGAAGGCAGGGACAGGGTACTGAGTTTGGATGATCAGCCATGATCTCATTGAATGGCGGAGTAGGCTCGAGGGGCCGAATGGCCTACTCCTGCTCCTATCTTCTATGTTTCTATTTCCCAGTCTCACCATTTAATAAATATACTGCTTTTCTATTTTTCCTACCAAAGTGGATAACTTCACATTTCTCCACATTATATTCCATCTGCCACTTTCTTGCCCACGCATTTAATCTGTTTATATCCCTTTGCAGCCTCTTTGCGTCCTCCTCACAACTTACTTTCCCACCTATCGTCAGCAAACTTGGATAAATTACACTCGGTCCCCTCATCTAAGTCATTGTTATAGATTGTGAATAGCTGAGACCCAAAGACTGATCCTTGCGGGTATCCCATAGTTACAGTCTGCCAACCCAAAAATGACTCGTTTATTCCTAGACTCTACTTTCTGTCCATTAACCAATCCTCAGTCCAAGCTAATATATTGCCCCCAATCCTATGAGCCCTAATTTTGTGTAATAACCTCTTGTGTGGCACCTTATCGAAAGCTTTTTGAAAATCCAAATATACTACATCCACCGGTTCCCCCTTATCTATCCTGCTAGTTACAACCTCAAAAAACTCCAACAGATTTGTTAAACATGATGTCCTTTTCATAAATCCGTGTTGACTTTGCCTATTCATATTATGATTTTCTAAGTGACCTGTTACCACGTTCCTAATACAGGAAACTTTGTGCTATCCGGAGGTGAGCTATCCGGCAATCTGGAGCCACCGGCAAAAATCAGCAGCCATTTTTTATTCTTTTTGTTTGTTTTTTTTAACAGTCAAGCTGTGCAAGGTCTGTAGCTATAGCAACAGCTTCAGCTACAGAGCTTTAGGGCCACACCCGAGTGTTTAGAAGCTGTTGCTAAGCAACAGTGTTTGTTGTCAAATACGGAGATAAGAATCTCCGTATCTCTCAACATTAACTCTGGAGAGTACGGCAGTTTTCAGGCAACGACAGCAGCTCGGTCCCGTGGGTGCCGGATAGCACAAAGTTTCCTGTAATAGATTCTAGCATTTTCCCTACTACTGATCTCAGGCTAACTGGCCTATAGTTCCCTATTTTCTCTCTTTCCCCCCTTTCTTGAATAGCAGGGTTACGTTTACTACCTTCCATTGGGACCATTCTAAAATCTAGGGTATTTTGGAAGATCAGAACTAATGCATCCACCATCTCTGCAGCCACCTCTTTTAAAACCCTAGGATGTAGGTCATCATGCCCAGGGGATTTACCTGAGGGGAGAGGGTTAACACCTGACCAGTAATGTCCCCTCTAAACTGCGCACGTGTGCGGCCTCGCAGTAATCTGCAAGGTACACGCAGGCCGCTCACAACGTTTTCCATTGGAAGTACCAGGCATGCGCATAAATTTAAAGGGAGCACGCATTGAAATAAACAGGCCGCGCACAGCTTAGAGGGAACATTGCCAACCGGTCATGGTAGGAATTCTTTAAAGGTGCTTTCCCCCGTGGCATGCAGGCGATACTTTATTTGTGGATGTTTAGATTTACTCAAAGAATGAGAAAGACTGTAACTGAGTCGTGCAAGCATGCCTATCTCTGAATACATATTCTTAATCAAAATATATTGCATTCTTTGGCCATTATGCATCAGGGAAGGAAGACTTCAAAAGAATATTTGGCACATTTTTCTGAACACCTGACATGCCAGTCGTAAAAAAGCCATGAAGATTTATACATACATCACACCTTCAGCTTGTTTGTTTCAAGTTTTTTTTTATTATTTCAAGATGCTTGCTAAGAACCAGTATTACATTTGCTGAAATACTGCACAATTAACTACCATCTCCTGTACAAACTTCTAATGAGGCTGTTTAAATAAAATTGTTAATAGTGACTGGATTGAACAATGGATGAACACATTGCCCTCTGACCTCTGGCACATATGTTAGTTCCAAGCCATACTTATGATGAAAGTCTCGCTGGGGTGGAGGATTTCAGTATTAAATCAAAACGTCATCGGGACCCAACATACGTATTTAAAGAAGATCCCCGCCCGCTTTGGGCAGGTATCCTTGCCGCCTGCTCAGGAGTGCCAGTTGAAATCGCAAATAGTGGGATCCTGCCGGCTTTCCGGCGGTTAAGTAACCTGTGTGACTTTAACTGGCCACTCACCTGGTTTCTGCCGAGGTGGTGGGGTTAAACTCGCCCCCTTCATTCTTATAGATGCAGTTAAACTTCGTAGAATAAAAGTAGTTCTAGTTCAGTGGATTTATTTTTTGTACTTTTTTTCCCCCACACGTTTATAATGTATTTATGGAGGCTGTATAATTAAAGGTACACAAACAGAAATTTGTTTCCTAAATGCTTCTTTTAATAAATCAAACAGAGAATCTATAAACAGCAACAGCAAACATTTTCTGGTGTGGGAGCAACAGAGAAATCTATTTCTGGTAACGTGATAAGATTTTCCTTTGTTGTTTATAGGATTTTTGTTTAATTTGATTTATTAAAAGAAGTACTATCTGATTTCTATCTGCCATTCTGTCTAGCCTATGTATGTCCACCTGCAGTCTTTGACAGTTTTTAATTACGATTTGCTATAGACGCCAATTTGATGTCATCAGTGAATTTTGACATTGTTTCCTTAATTCTAAGTCCAATTCCTTTCATGTATTTAATAAATATGAGTAGACCCAACACAGACCCCTGTGGAACACCACTCACCACATATTTCTGTTCTGTGAATCTCCCTTTTACTCTTAACCTTTGCTTTCTGCCCTCAACCATTTCTATCCTTTGCCAACATTTCCTTCATTTCATGTGCCATAACGCTCTCATGTGGTACCTTATCAAATGCTTTTTAAAAATCCATATGAACTACATACACTGCATTTCCTTTATCCTCAGTTATTTTTTCAAAGAATTCTTTAAAATTGGTCAAGCGCTACTTGCCTTTTAGAAATCCTGCTTAGTAACTTCATCCCATATTATAGACCAGTGTTGTCCAATACATTAGCCACATGTGGCTAAATGCATTTTTGATTAGTAAATAAAAAATGAGTAATAGACACCATCGTTAAGCATATGAACTCAATAATCATATTCACATGGCATAGGCCTGTGTACTTTAACCTTCTTGTGCATTTGTTGCAAAATGGTAGACAAAAAGCAGAGCATGCAAGTGTCTTTTTGATCATCATACAGGAAACTTTGTGATATCCGGTACCGACGGGACCGAGCTGTTGCTGTCCCATCAAAACTGCCGGACAAACCAGCGCTAATGTTGAAACATACGGAGCTCTGAGCTCCGTATCTGGCAACAAACCCTAACAGCTTCTAAACAGTCGGTCGTACCTTGCAAGCGTCTCTGTAGCTTAGCAGCAGCTTCAGCGAGACCTTGCAGAGCCTGACTGGTGGGAAAAAAAGCAACGAAAAGAAAAAAAACCTAACGAAACGGCTCCTGATTTTTGCCGGTGGATCGAGCATTCCGGACAGTTAACCTCCGGATAAACCAAAGTTTCCTGTATATGCTTTACTTCCTTGGTTATCTGCTAAAATGGTGTTTAGCACAGGCGACACTGAACTTCAGGGAAACACCAGCAACATTGCATGGAGAGGGGAGCTGTCATTGTGGTCAGCTCACCCAATAATCGTTCCAGGCCAGCAGAAGAAAGCAAGCCCAACCAATAATGAGTAGCTCCAACAGGGCACATGGCAAAAGGCAAGCAGCTTTCAACTGTGTTCTGGATGGAGAGCATGGGCAAGTCTGACGCGTCTTATGTTGGTCAATATTCTCAGCAATCACTCTGAAGTTAAAGTACTGCTCGCACCTGCTGGACAAAAACCTGGAAGCTGCATTATAAATATGTTGTGTCTGATCATTTCAAGCCAGAATTCCAAATTTTGGTGAAAGGGAAAGGCTACAAATTTTTGCACTCAGTGGTAGATGTTTGTTAAATAAATATACCATGCAATACATTGTGTGCACTGTGTTTTCTACTAAAATTAGTGCATTTGGCTAAAATGATGTCACCATAGCCACACCTATTGCTATTGGACAACCCTGTTATTTACTAATTTAGTTAGTTACTAATGACTAATTGACTGAAGTAAGACTAACTGACCTAAAATATCCTGGCTTATCCCATTTTGAAAAGGGCACTCGCATTTATAGTAATTGGGGTGGGGAAGTTGCTCAACACTTCAGTGGAGAAATAGGCATAATACTGAGCATGCAGGATAAATACATACCCAGGTGTGGTCCAGATGGATTAACAAATTAGTCAGAAACAAAACAAGGAAGAAAAATAACATCCACTAGTTGTACAGGGAAAAAGATGAAGGGTTTCACTGAGATGAATATAAGAGGGACAAAGAGAGATATGGAAAAAGCATTATAAAAGATGTAATAGCAGAGCACTTGGAAAACAGTGACAGGATCAGACAAAGTCAACATGGATTTACAAAAGGTAAATCATGCTTGACTAATCTACTGGAATTTTTTGAGGATGTAACTGGTAGAATAGATAAGGGAGAACCAGTGGATGTGGTGTATTTGGACTTTCAGAAGGCTTTCGATAAGGTCCCGCATAAGAGATTAGCATGCAAAGTTAAAGCACATGGGATTGGGGGCAAGGTACTGACTTGGATAGAGAACTGGTTGGCAGACAGGAAGTAAAGAGTTGGAATATACAGGATCTTTTTCCGAGTGGCAGGCAGTGACTAGTGGGGTACCGCAGGGATCGGTCCTAGAACCCCAGCTATTCAAAATATATATTAATGATCCAGACGAGGGAACGAGATGTAATATCTCCAAGTTTGCAGACGACACAAAGCTGGGTGGGCGTGTGCGCTGTGAGGAGGATGCCGAGAAACTCCAGTATGATTTGGACAGGTTGGGTGATTGGGCAGATGCATGGCAAATGCAGTATAATGTGGATAAATGCGAGGTTATCCACTTTGGTGGCAAAAACAGGAAGACAGATTATTATCTGAACGGCAATAGATTGGGAGAAGGGGAAGTGCAACAAGACCTGGGCGTCCTTGTGCACCAGTCGCTGAAGGTAAGCATGCAGGTGCAGCAGGCGGTTTCGAAGGCAAATGGTATGTTGGCCTTCATAGCGAGAGGATTCGAGTACAGGAGCAAGGATGTCTTGCTGCAGTTGTACAGGGCCTTGGTGAGAGCACACTTGAGTATTGTGTGCAGTTTTGGTCGCCTTATCTGAGAAAGGATGTTCTTGCCATGGAGGGAGTGCAGCGAAGATTCACCAGACTGATACCTGGGATGGCAGGAATGATGTATAAGGAGAGATTGGGTCGATTGGGCTTATACTCGCTGGAGTTTAGAAGAATGAGAGGGGATCTCATTGAAACTTATAAAATTCTAACAGGACTAGACAGACTAGATGCAGGAAGGATGCTCCTGATGGCGGGAGAGTCCAGAACCAGGGGCCACAGTCTAATGATAAGGGGTAAGCCATTTAGGACTGCGATGAGGAGGAATTTCTTCACCCAGAGAGTTAAGGTTAGGGTGTACCTGTGGAATTCTCTACCACAGAAGGCAGTTGAGGCCAATTCATTAAATATATTCAAGAAGGAGTTCGATATATTTCTTAAGGCTAAAGGGATCAAGGGATATGGGGAGAAGGCAGGGACAGGGTACTGAGTTTGGATGATCAGCCATGATCTCATTGAATGGCGGAGCAGGCTCGAGGGGCCGAATGGCCTACTCCTGCTCCTATCTTCTATGTTTCTATGCATTGCTGCTATGCAAAACGTAACAGTAAAAGATTTTCAGTACAGTACTATAACAATAAGAGGGCAATGGGAAAAGAGGGACAGGATTCTAAAGATGTATTTAAGATAGTTAATGTACTAAATAATTGCTTCCTCCAAGCATTCACTGGAGAAGACATTAGTTACATAAATGAGATGAAAGTCCAGACAGGCTAAGATCACTCAAAAGCCAATACATCATCAGAAACAGGTGGTATTTAATCCAAGTACAAAGAGAAACAAGGTATGTGACACTGAGGACTGCAATGTACACTGGTGCATGTGTTGCTAATGTGCTGCCCATTTTCAGAAAGGGTGACAAAACAGACCCATTAGTCTTGCATCAATCACAGTTAAAATAATGGAATCAATTATCAGAGGTATGATAATATCTTGGTAAATAACAGCCAACGTGGATCCAGAAAAAAAAAATGAATGGCTTGAGTACTCCCAAGAATGGGATCAAATTAGCTAAGAATATAGTTGAAAGTTCAGAGCCGAGCCAAGAGGTTGATCCGCAGTGTCAGAGAACTAAGGTATAAGGGAAGACTGGCGAACCAGGGCTTTTGAGCATTGAAAGGAGGTGAAACATTATCGAGATACGTATGGCGGTATGGAAATGGCTGATGCAGAAATTTACTTGAAACGAAACTGAGTAGGACAATGGGACTCCGATTCAGACTAATCAAGGGCAAATTTTGGACTGATGTCATAAAGTTCATCACACAATAGAGTGCTCAACACATGGAATAGACTTCCAAGAAATCATTTAAGAAATAATTGAATGGTCTGGTGGGGGCTTTGGATGGTCTTTCTAATGGATGAGCTAAGCTAGGTCAAATGGGCTTCATTCATGTGTATTTTGTGAGTGCTCTGTAGGGGGTTCTTTTTTTAAGCATTTGTGGCTTGATTTCACAGTTCAAGGCAAGAAGTTTAACCCAGACTGTGCTTCAAGTTGGCTTCAAATTTAAATTAGTTACATAGAAATTACAAAATGGAAACAGGCCGTTCAGACCAACCAGCCCAGCTGGTACTTACCCTACATATGAGCAGAAGTCTTAATCCTATGTGCCCACTCTGTTTCCATAACCCTTTATCCCCTCCCTATCTAATTCATTCTTAAACATTGACATGGTCTTTGCTTCAATCACTAACTCTAGTAGTGTATCCTACAGCCTTTTAACGCTTGGTAAAAGGTTTCTCCTGCTGCGTGTTTTAAATCTCTTACAATCTTTTATCTATGTCCTGTTGTACTAGGCCCTCAACCACGGGAAACAGTTTATTTCTATCTATTCTATCCTATTCTTTCATAATTCCCACATCTGGTTTTTGTACTACTTCAGCTTAATTCCTTTGAGTATGACAGTTGTGTGAATATGACACCTCAGGACCGTCGGCTTTCCGCAGCTGGTGGCAAACCAAACTCCTTACGGCAAAATGGAAGTCATAATTATGACCTTCAATGCCTCTATTAGGAACTTAGTAAATTATATTGCCCACTGTTTCAAGTTTTCAGTCTGCTTTAGATATTCTGTCTGCTACAGCCATGCCCACAGAAATAAAACCATCTTCACCACAACGGGTGTGAATATTTGTTATCCATCTGAGAGAAGATGATAAATTGGGTTAAGACAATAAATCCTCATTCAATCAGTTTGAAATACACTTGAGAGTTTTGACATTCTGCAAACTGACTCATCTGGCTTTTCATCCCATTCTTCATTACCTATAGCCTTTTTTTTAACCTGTGTGTATTCATTTTGTTCTAAAAACAACCCTTAAACATAACTCAATCCCAAAATTCTTTCTGTGAAAAAACAATCAAAAATCCCAGAACATGACACCCACATTACTAATGCTTTCAAATATCTTGGTGGTTCCTGGCTCATAAACTCCATTGTCTGAGCCTATGAGAAGGTGTCTAAATTTCCAACTTTTGATCTTGCTTCCTTGTACCACCTCTTTGGACAGTTTGGAGGAGAAAGTCAGTGTCTGAAAGGCCACTCAGTGCCTGAGCCTGACCTGAATCATGCATTCCTTACTTTAATTAAATGTCAGTGGAAAGGTTTCAGATCTTCTGGTTCCACCTGTTTCAACCTCTCTAAGAGACTACATTCTCTGCTATTGGTTCCCATTCTTCGATCCCTTTGTCCACTGGTACAGGAATTGTGGCAGAGCATGAGCCATCTCTCTAATTTTACTCCAAGATTGATCATTTATATTCATTTAAACACTTTGTGACATGTCCCCGGCAGACTTACCATTTGGTTTTCCTGTAAAGAGAAGATTATCCAAATTTATATTCTGACTACAGTACTTTGTTAGCCAATATTCAAAGGTTATTTCTCAGCGCTATTTGCAAGGAACCTATTTAAAATAACCTGCATTGTTTAATTAAGTGTCTTGATTTCATATTCAAAACAGGAGGTTTAATTGATGCCATGCCCCAAGCTGCCTTCAAACATTTAGATTATAGAGCTTACAAAAACATTTGGAGAATGTTTTCCCATTTTACAGAAGAATTCAGTTTCTCAAGACAAGAATTAGAAGGTCTAGATTCCTGGGACAAAATTCATTACAGCTGATTACTCCTAAAAATCAGAATCTTATGTAACCAGCATTTTATCCCAGGAATCTAGACCTTCTCATTCTTTGTCTTGAGAAACTGAATTCTTCTGTAAAATGGGAAAACATTCTTCAAATTTTTCCATAAGCTCTGTAATCTAAATGTTTTCCCACACCAAGTTGAGCTCATTTTATTCTCTTTTCTGCACAGGTCATGGGGAGGTTGCTACTCAGGAGAACTATTTCTATTTTTTTTAAATGGCCATAACTGTATAACCTTCATAGTGAGCTTTGGATGCATTTGATGTTGGTGCAAGAGCTAAAACCATTCATTCTTCTCAATTTTCATTAATGGCTTCATATTTCGTAATTCTTCAATGTGAAATGGCATTTAGCATTTGGGATAGTGCTGAAATTACTTTGTGATCTTGCCGAAATTTTGGACGGTTATAAAAGGCACCAAAAAAAATCCTGAAAGTAATTGCTAAAATTGCCTACCAAGATAGGGTCAATCTCCAACGTTTCAAGGACAGTGCCCTACTTAGCAGGATTTCAAGTTGTAAAAAACTGCTAAATATGAGTCCTTTCTACACCGGTTTTCCAACTGTGATGCCACTCTACTTCCAACTTCACCCTCATTAGCCAGCATCCCTGTGGCAAGTATTTAACGGTTCTTAGACCATTGGAAGGAAATAATATCTAATGCCTAGGTCATCAAGATGATGATTCTGAACAGTAAACCGTGTTAAATTCTTTTGGATTGTATGACTCAATCACTGGCATGTCCCAAGCTGAGCATCATGTTTTGAGACAAAGTAATGCTTTCAAATTACTTGATGCAGTTGCAATTAGAAGAGGTCCGTCCAGATCAGTAGATAGGTCTTCTACTTGTGGTACGTTATTGCATCTAGAAAGCCATGAGGATCCCACCAAATTATTTGCACTATCTGAGCAAATTAATGAAGTGGTCCAAAATATGAACATTACTGATTTTCACATGTGGTGTGGTACAGTGTAATTAGTTTGTGATGGGAATTTGCTTGGTAACATCTGTATGTGCTGAGTGTTATTGATGGAGATGTTTTGGTCTTATTTGCCAAGTGTGGCTATAATATCTTGTTCAGATTAACCAAACCATGTGTTCTACTCTGTTTCCTGACACGTAGAATAAAATGAAAATAACTGTCTCCTACAGAATCATTACAGAATCATACTAATGTACAAATATCCAGAAAATTCCTAGAATCTCTTTAATTATTCTTTTGTGATTTAAAACTATGGATTATAATTTATCCATTTGGTCATACAAATTTTAAGTAATTTGATTTTTTAAGTCACCATATGTAGTTTGTGAGCAGGAGATCCATGAATTATATTAATCTTTCAGATTGCTTTGCTTTGTACAGTATTATAATCAATCATCAGTATCCAGAAAGATTATTGAAATGCATACTTTTTTTAAAGTTTTATTTTACCTGTGTATTTCTGGAAATATTCAGATATATAGTAATATGTTGAAAGAAGAAACCCTGCTATTATTCTATCCCAAATGGTTCTAACTTCATTCATCAATATCATTTTATTTCATAAACCCTGTTACGTGGCCTGTGACACATGTATGCTAAATATTACTTTCTTACATTTCACATTTAAGTTATGACTCCATAAATCTCTTGGTTGTCTGTGATAAATTAGAGAACGACTGAAGTGAAATCACTTAGAAAGGTTGTTAAACTAAATGCAGAATACTGAACGCTGTGAAAGCAAATCCAGAGAGTATTGTAAACTGTAATTTTTATAGTTTACCAGCAAATCTCTCCTGCCATTGCAGGTGAATCAAAGGATATGCTATAATGTGGCAGAAGTAAGAGTGACATTAGCCAGACTTTTAATATGTTATAGATGATGATGCATACTTTTTTTTAATCAAGTTTTGGTCGGATGTTTTGCATAATATTAAAGTAAAAAGACCTCTTAAGTTTTCTGTTTAATCGATGTATCTCCTACAGCATCCATTTCCCACCTCAAAATAGTAGTCGTCTTCATCTGTTTATTCTCCACCTAACTAAGTTGATATGGCTGGTCCAGTTCAACTTCTGATCAATGATGATCCAAAGGGTGTTGATTCTGGGGACTCAATGATGATGGTGCCATTGAAGGTCATGGGGAGGTTGCTGGACTTTCTTTTGTTTGAGTTGAGGAATGTTACCTTCCACTTGTCAGCCCAAGTCTGGATGTTATCCAGGTCCTGTTCCAGGCTGGCTTAACAGCACGGATTTTTAGATAGCGATCAGAACTGGAAGGCCGGGCAGGATTTCTCTCTTTGTCTGCTCCCGAGCTCAGGGGCCTAAAGCCATTTTCAGTACTCTAACCGTGCCTGCTAACATCAGCTGGGTCAGCAAGGGCAGGGGATAAAGCCTGGAGCATTCTGATTTGTATGATATAGTACTAGATGAGGTGCCATCAGAGAAGCTAACTTCATTATTATGATTTCCATCCAATGAGTCAGGAACAGGAAGATTATTCTTGGATTGAAATACTTTTAGCAATATTACAGGAAGACTAACACAGTTTAGACTGAAGTTCACATCTGTGATAATGATGCCTTCCTCATAGAAATTCCATTTTGCAAGTAGTATATATTTTTATATCTATACCAGTATGTCTACTGAAATCTATATCCAAAAATCCCCAAAAGTTTGTAGCATTTTTCTGCAAATATTTTTTTGTATACTTACAAATTGGAGGTTATGAACATTGAGAAAAATTATGTTTCTCAGCATTGAATCTTTATAATATGTGACTTTTTATTTTGGCATTAAGATTTTAGATACAGAAAAATAAGCGCCAGATTGGTATATACTAGATTCCAGCAAGTTCAAATCGACCCCTGCCCCCACAGTCAGCAGCTTCCACCCCTCAGGCTCATTTGGGGCCAGTATGCTGAATGAATGGAGGTATACCGACTACCACAAGGGTATATGTGAGCCACTCCAGGGGACCCAGTCCTGGCAAGGGCCTGGATCCCTGAAAATCTCTGAATGTTTTCTTAAAAAGCAATGCGGGTGGGGGTGGGGGGATAACTTGACCCTTCTGAGATGTGACACTTTTGAGAAATGCGATGCAACAATGCATGCTGAACCCAAAACGTATTTGTTATATAGTGAAGCCACTATCCATGGTGGAAAGACCTTGGAACTAACCCAGAGCTCAGTCATCCCATCGGTTTCCATGGGGCCTTGTTTGGAGCGAACATCCTCCGCCAAGATTTTATTAAAATGGATAAATTTGACACTCCACAAAATTAAAATGAGTTTTTCAGTTCCAGGAACTTTGTTTGGCAGTCAATACGCTGTTAATACCCCAGTTACACCTAATCCAAAAGGGTCTAACTTTTAATGGGGTATTTAACAGTGATATAACCGCAGAAAAGGCCAAGTTTACATCAGTTTCACTGATTGCCGGCTATAGAAACATAGAAGATAGGTGCAGGAGTAGGCCATTCGGCCCCTCGAGCCTGTTCTGCCATTTAATGAGATCATGGCTGATCATCCAAATTCAGTACCCTGTCCCTGCTTTCTCCCCATATCCCTTGATCCCTTTAGCCTTAAGAAATATATCTAACTCCTTCTTGAATATATTTAATAAGTTGGCCTCAACTGCCTTCTGTGGTAGAGAATTCCACAGGTTCACCGCTCTCTGGGTGAAGAAATTCCTCCTCATCTCAGTCCTAAATGGCTTACCCCTTATCCTTAGACTGTGACCCCTGGTTCTGGACTCCCCCGCCATCGGGAACATCCTTCCTGCAGCTAGTCTGTCTAGTCCTGTTAGAATTTTATAAGTTTCAATCAGATCTCCTCTCATTCTTCTAAACTCTAGCGAATATAAGCCTAATCGACCCAATCTCTCTTCATACGTCATTCCTGCCATCCCAGGTATCAGTCTGGTGAATCTTCGCTGCACTCCCTCCATGGCAAGAACATCCTTCCTCAGATAAGGCGACCAAAACTGCACACAATACTCAAGGTGTGGTCTCACCAAGGCCCTGTACAACTGCAGCAAAACATCCTTGCTCCTGTACGCGAATCCTCTCGCTATGAAGTCCAACATACCATTTGCCTTCTTAACTGCCTGCTGCACCTGCATGCTTACCTTCAGCGACTGGTGCGCAAGGACACCCAGGTCACGTTGCACTTCCCCTTTTCCCAATCTATTGGCGTTCAGATAATAATCTGTCTTCCTGTTTTTGCCACCAAAGTGGATAACCTCGCATTTATCCACATTGGGCAGATGCATGGCAGATGCAGTATAATCAGCCAACCTGTCCAAATCATACTGGAGTTTCTCTGCATCCTCCTCACAGCACACACGCCCACCCAGCTTTGTGTCGTCTGCAAACTTGGAGATATTACATCTAGTTCCCTCGTCTAGATCATTAATATATATTGTGAATAGCTGGGGTCCTAGCACCGATCCCTGCACTACCCCACTAGTCACTGCCTGCCACTCGGAAAAAGATCTGTATATTCCAACTCTTTACTTCCTGTCTGCCAACCAGTTCTCTATCCAAGTCAGTACCTTACCCCCAATCCCATGTGCTTTAACTTTGCATGCTAATCTCTTATGCGGGACCTTATCGAAAGCCTTCTGAAAGTCCAAATACACCACATCCACTGGTTCTCCCTTATCTATTCTACCAGTTACATCCTCAAAAAATTCCAGTAGATTAGTCAAGCATGATTTACTTTTTGTAAATTCATGTTGACTTTGTCTGATCCTGTCACTGTTTTCCAAGTGCTCTGCTATTACATCTTTTATAATGGACTCTAGCATTTTCCCCACTACTGATGTCAAGCTTACCGGTCTATAATTCCCCGTTTTCTCTCCACCACCTTTTTTAAATTGTGGGGTTACATTAGCTACCCTCCAATCCATGGGAACTACTCCAGAGTCTATAGAATTTTGGAAGATGACCAGCAATGCATCTACTATTTCTAGGGCCACTTCCTTAAGTACCCTAGGATGTAGATTATCAGGCCTTGGGGATTTATCGGCCCTCAATGCCGTCAATTTCCCTAACACCATTTCCCTACAAATACTGATTTCATTCAATTCCTCTCATTAGACCCTATGTTCCCCGACATCTCTGGAAGGTTATTTGTGTCCTCCTTTGTGAAGACAGAACCAAAGTATGTATTTAATTGGTCTGCCATTTCTTTGTTCCCCATTATAAATTCCACTGATTCTGACTGCAAGGGACCTACGCTTGACTTCACCAATCTCTTTCTCTTCACAATATCTATAAAAGCTTTTACAGTCAGTTTTTATGTTCCCTGCAAGCATACTCTCATATTCTATTTTCCCCCTCTTTATTAACCTCTTTGTCCTCCTTTGCTGAATCCTAAACTGCTCCCAATCCTCAGTTTTGCTGCTTTTTCTGGCCAATTTATATGTCCTCCTACGGGGGAGGGCGGGGCCACAGTGCAGCCAGTGTCGGAGCAGTGACTGACTGTAGCTTCAGGATTTCCATGTTAGGATGCGCATGCGCTAAATCCTGAATTACGGTCAATTTCAAAGGGGTAATAACACCGAACACTTGACAGTTCGCCATTATTACCCACCGCAAATTCCGGGCCATTGTGTTTGACACATACATCATATCAATGATTGCTAAGAGACCGTTTATAGAGATATACAGGTATGTACAGACTGAATTATTTCCTGGAGTCTTTTAATTGATGTTTCCTAATACATTGAAAGTTAACTGCACCCAACAAAACATTGCATTTAAAGTACTTTTATCATGGAAAGTTTGTGCTGCTACATGTGGAATTTATTGTATTATGATCTATGATTTCGATAGTATTTCTTTAACTGTGGCTAATGCATTTTTTGACACTTTCCCTTGCCATAGAATCAAAGGAAAATCTACTTTCAACGGAAAACAAAGGCAGAGTATCTACTTACAAATCCTCCAGACGAAGGCTGGAGCAACCTCTGTTAACTTGCAGTGAGCCAGATAATTATGCTGCACAAAACTCTTGCTTTGCTCAGCTAAATGACAGTCTCTCCAATGAAGGGTTCGCTCTTATAAACTATACACCAGAGAACTGCAAGTCACAGATTGTGCAAGTTCCATGTGAGCTGCCTAGCTCAAAGCTACAATCTCAAAAGGCAGATTGTCACAGAGAAGAAGAGGAGTTGGGCAATTTGAGTGACACAGAGAACGCTGCCTCTAGAATGAGTGAGAATCTAATAAATGTTACATACAACGTAGGAGAATTCAGCCAATCTGCCATGGACACAGCAAAAACTCAGCACTCATTTGTGAATAAAACCAATTGTAACGAGACTGTCACTGGTTACAGCGTATCATACAAGCATTCCAAGCATCACAAAAGCTTTCTGCAAAGGTTTGTTTTACAGCCTCATTAACATTTTGTTTCAAATTTGTTAACATTACTGCTTTGCATCGTGTATTCCCAGAATTCTAGTGTTAATTGAGTTAAGCACAGATGTCAACTAGTATTTAATTCATAGCTATTTTTGAGTTAAAATTTTAATAAAGATGCATGTGCATCATAATATTTCCATTAGACCAGTCTGTACATTTGAAATGCAATAAACTCTGTATAGGTTACCATTTTTAATATTTCATGTTGCTGAACAGCAGTATTAAATTCTCAGAATAATTTTACTCATCCTAAAATCCATATAATTACAGTTTGGTCTTTTAATCTCATCAATACATTTTGTAACCTAAGTATTGTATGAAGATGCCAACAGCAAGAACGCGTGCCATTCTACAAAAACACCTGATTTAATTTCAGGTTTTAAGGCCTGCACATGGTAGTAAAAAAACTAGCGACAATCCTAGTAATCAAGAGGTACCTAAATCCACCAGTACATTAAAAGAATATTCTAGAATGAAGTATCTTTTTCTAAGTTAATTAAGAAATAAATACCAGACAGTGGCTGGCCTGAATAGAACTGCTATTTCAGAGGCTATGGCATTGAAAAATTGTGTTTCACCACTTGGCCTTGTTTGTAGGGCTTTAACCTGGGGTATTCCTTCAAGTGGTTTCATGTATAATAGAACATAAGAAAGAAATAGTAGCAGAAGTAGGCCATTCGGCCCCTTGAGCCTGGTCCGCCTTATACTATATATCATTTAATTTTGCAGGAGTAACTAATCAAATGATTAGCTGCTACGAGAATAACAAAAAATTCAAAGCCAAGGATTTACAACCCTGACGTATTTTGTTCAGGACTTTCAAAATTAACAGAATTTTCTAACTAACTACTGTAACTAAAATACTAGTTACCTGCAGTGAAACCATTTGTTGATGTTTGCCAACTTTTACTTTATGTTAAGTACTGTACTAAAATTAATGTGAAAACTTACTGGAGGACAATGTGGGAAACAAAACACATTTTTCCTGAAGAAAGTGAAAGAAAGCAGATTTGTGGCTTCACTTCACCAATCCCATGCATATGTAAAGAACAGTCAAGGAATTGGTTCAAATTGTTCTGGCTTTTTATAGTAAACTTTAGAAAATACAGCTTTATTCTGGTATACCACAGTGCCATAAAAACTTAAGAGTAGTTTAACAAATATTATCGTATGCGAATTGATATTTTAAAACAAATTCTGCATTATAAAGTCCCTAAAGATGCCTTTATTGGCTACAATGTTAATTTATTATAACATCAGGAATAAAAAGTGAGAAATGATCGAGGACTTTAAATTATCCAGGTAATATTTACATCTCTCTTAATTTCCGTACCAGTCTCTGCTGCTGCTCTGTCCTGTTTTGCTTCCACTGAAAGTCCAAGTTGCAGGGGTATGTTTGATTTGTAAAGGCCTGATTTTTAAAAAAATTATAAAACAGATGAAAGTCTATTTATTTTGATGCTTGTGCTGATCGCTGCAGATGAACATGTGTAGCCATATTGTCCAAACTTAACCTGCGGTCAGCATTAGATGCTGGAAGCACAAATTGATTTTGAACTATCTATTGATCTCTTAGAGTAACCTTTTCATTGAAGCAAAATGGTATTTGAACATTGAAGTATGACTGTGCCTACACAGTGGAAAAAGCTATACTTTTTGTTTTATACAATTAAGAGTAAGCAGATTATTTCTTCGTTTAAATTATTTCCTGTTAACATTAGTTTGTGATTTTGGTTATTTCTATATTTGTGACCCGAGTTGCTTATGCATATGCTACATAAAAACTTTAAAATAAATTAATTAAAAATAAAATGCCTTGAAGTTGATTGCTTGAAAGTAAGTTTATCTTTGTTCCTGTTTGCTATATAAAAACCTATTACTGTATTGGTTTCTTAATATGTAATTATTTCATGTGTAATTATTGCTGCAGGTTGGGTCTCCCATCATTGCTATCTTCAAATGGAACAATCAGCAAGCCTTCTTATATGGCTTTAACGTCTGCTGCCAGGAAAAAAAGGAAATCTGAAAAGTAAGTCAGGAACTTCAGACTGAGATTTAAATTTTCAAGATAGCTTGAAAATGCATTTGACTATTTTTGAGTTTGAAAAAAGCTTTTCAAACTAGTCAATTCTTGGTTCAAACAAGCTACTGTGAGAATGTGTGAATGTCTTGGCTGTGTATCGAGGTTGAACGTCTTTCAAAGGATGTATAAGCCCATACTTCAAGGTAGGTAATCTAATATTTCCTACGGTTTGATTTGAGAGGTTTGTTTTAAATGTTCCGTACAGTCCACTTTATAGCAATTTATATGTTCAGAGTTGAATAGCAATGTTAAAGTATTCTTATAGTGATTTTTTTTAATGTGTATGTAAGGCATAAAGTGTGATCATTGCTGCTAATTGAACCTGATCGTGGGAGAGAAGAAGAATATTTTAGCTGTGGGGCCCAGAAATAAATTTTCTGCTACTAAGGAGGGAAAAGTACAAAAATATTCTGCATTTTTGCCAAAATGGTTGTTGCAGTAGTAGAAAGAAACATTTCCACAGTAACCCAGTTGTGAAGCCCCAATTGTTTTAAGCCATAGAACAGAATAATACCTTGCAAAGCAAAGGCATTTACTACGTTGACACTGAGGGAACAAATTAAAGATTTACACACACACACAGAATCCCCACAGTGCAGATAGAGGCCATTTCGGCCCATCGAGCCTGCACCGACACATATCCCACCCTATCCCTGTAACCCCACGTATTTAATCCCCTAACATTAAGGGTCAATTTAACATAGCCAAATCAACCTAACCTGCACATCTTTGGACTGTGGGAGGAAACCGGAGCACCCGGAGGAAACCCACGCAGACACAGGGAGAATGTGCAAACTCCACACAGACAGTCGCCCGAGGCCAGATTTGAACCCGGGTCTCTGGCGCTGTGAGGCAACAGTGCTAACCACTGTGCCACCGTTCCACTAGGTTTTCTTGGCCATTGTGATTTTATCAGTGTTTGTTCAATCAGTGACCACCACAATTATGACGCACACAGAGTCCAGCCTATGGTGCTTCAACTCCAGCAGGAGCACTAATATCAATCAGTGAAGAATTTACTTTGATGTTACCTGATGTAGACGTATGGAGACATTGTACTGTTCACCAAGGCTCCAACTAATTTCCCTTTTTTTTAACACTCAGGAAAAGGAAACTGGAGAATATCTCATTTGATTATTCTCCCCAGAGCACTCTCCGGACACATCTTGATGAGTGCAGTGTCCATCTCAATGGCATGAGTCTAGCTTCTGGCTATACCTGGGACAAGTAAATGCGCTATCTTAATTTGAATGGCTATATCAAAGTTTTGCACTGTTTCCACCACCACTCTTATGTGGGCTACAACTAAGATTGTATGGAAAAAATCTACTTCAGACTCGAGCAATGGCTCCCCTCAAACAAAACAGCTTTCATGCTTTCACCAAGCATCTTGGTTGACGTGTCAGCTCGGGATGATCAATGCTTTTTCACAGCTTTGATATGCTCCAAGCTGGCCTCCAAAGACAACTCCTCAGAGATCCAACTTTAGTTATTGTACTCCCTTGTTGAATGAAAGAAGAATGATGAAGAATAGTAGATTACTTGCTGTAGGTGGACTCTTCCTTGTTCTTTGATGGCATTCAACTTCTACATACAAAGGTCCCCCTAGCCCACATTCTTTTTCAGCTGACATAACTGGAATTATTTCACTTTTTATACTTTTAAATATTTTACTCCTTTTGACCATTTTATTGTGAATAGATTTATACCTGCCACTATTTTATTATTCGTACTGCTATTTTCAGTGCTCTTGATGGCCCAAAGATCTCTGTGATGCTTTTCTAGAGCAAAGTAACCAATGACTAAGTACTAATAGATCAAATTCAAAATGTTATTATCTAAAGTAATTATCATCTCACACCTTATAAGCAACTTATGAAATTGGTTGCCAACTTGTGCTGATTCTCTTGAAGCACTGAGAAATCAACTAGATTACGTATTGATTCATTAAAGAGTAATGGGTTTGGGATAGGAAAAGCTGAAATATGGTCAGATTTGGGCCTGACTGAAGAGACAAGCAGCATGTGTCAAATGTCCTTTTCCGGATCCTACATTCTTACGTTCTTATAAGCCACATATTGACCAATTCTCAGAGTATGCCATTTAAATCAAGTGGAACACAACCTTATTCTGTTGTGAAAGCAATAAGGTAGTATTGTGGCACAGAATGTGACACCGTTGCATGTATTGTCATGTGGTGATGTAAGAGTTGGTGAGTTCTGTATGGAGGTGGGTCGATATCTACATGCCGTGGAACACTAGAAAAATGTTACCTTCATTTGTGAATTTCATGAAAAAGACTTTGGCACAAGTTTCAAATAATTATAATCATGAGGGAGGACAGTTAAAAGGCTGTTCTTTTTATTTGGGTGCACCGGAATATGTAGCATTATTTTGAGTGGGAAGTTGATACCCCCCTCAAGATGAAGGGAATTCTTTCAACTCTCCCCGTAACCTGACCATGGAGGGCACCTACACCAACCACAACTTCTCTTAGCAGTGCCTGAAGATGGTGAGGAAATGCGCACCAACCGACAGCGTTGAGAAGTACAAGTTCCTGAAACCAAACCCTTTCGTGGAGTACGACCCCATTTCAAAAGTAATACACCGAAATCATCAGTATTCACTATGCACATGTGGCATAAATAGAAAAGAAAGAATGACAGAAGAGAGGTATTTAATAAACTGAAGAATCATCATAAAGGAAAGAAAGCTGAAAATTTCTATTAGGGGATTGCAAAATGAGCAACAAGAGCATAGAAGAGTTCCAATAGTTACATTTTTTTTTATTCATTCATGGGATGTGGGCATCGCTGGCAAGGCCAGCATTTATTGCCCATCCCTAATTGCCCTTGAGAAGGTGGTGGTGAGCCACCTTCTTGAACTACTACAGTCTTGCGGTGAAGGTACTCCCACAGTGCTGTTGGGGAGGGAGTTCCAGGATTTTGACCCAGCAACAATGAAGGATCGATGATATACTTCCAAGTCAGGACGGTGTGTAACTTGGAGGCGCCTGCTACTCTTGTTCTTCTAGGTGGCAGAGGTCGCGGGTTTGGGAGGTGCTGCCGAAGAAGCCTTGTAGAGGGTACACACTGCAACCACGGTACGCCGGTGGTGGAGGGACTGAATGTTTAAGGTGGTGGATGGGGTGCCAATCAAGCAGGCTACTTTGTCCTCAATGGTGTCGAGCTTCTTGAGTGCTGTTGGAGCTGTACTCGTCCAGCCAAGTGGCGAGTATTCCATCACACTCCTGACTTGTGCCTTGTAGATGGTGGAAAGGTTTTGGGGAGTCAGGAGGTGAGACACTCGCCGCAGAATACCCAGCCTCTGACCTGCTCTTGTTGCTACAGTATTTATGTGGCTGGTCCAGTTAAGTTTCTGGTCAATGGTGACGCCCCCCCACAGGCTGTTGATGGTGGGAGATTCAACGATGGTAATGCCGTTGAATGTCAAGCGGTGGTTAGACCCTCTCTCGTTGGAGATAGTCATTGCCTGGCACTTGTGTAACATGAATGTTACTTGCCCCTTATCAGCCCAAGCATGAATGTCGTCCAGGTCTTGCTGCATGCGGGCATGGACTGATTCATTATCTGTGGAGTTGCGAATGACACTGGACACTGTGCAGTCATCAGCGAACATCCATACTTCTGTCCCTATGATGGAGGGAAGGTCGTTGATGAAGCAGCTGAAGATGGTTGGGCCTAGGACACTGCCCTGAGGAACTCCTGCAGCAATGTCCTGGGGCTGTGATGATTGACCTCCAACCACCACAACCATCTTCCTTTGTGCTAGGTATGACTCCAGCCAGTGGAGAGCTTTCCCCCGATTCCCATTGACTTCAGTTTTACTCGGGCTCCTTGATGCCACACTCGGTCAAATGTTGCCTTGATGGCATGCCAGTCACTCTCACCTCACCACTGGAATTCAGCTCTTTTGTCCACGTTTGCGCCAAGGCTGTAATGGGATCTGGAGCCGAGTGGTCCTGGCGGAACCCAAACTAAGCATTGGTGAGCAGGTTATTGGTGAGTAAGTGCCGCTTGATAGCATTGTCGACGACACCTTCCATCACTTTGCTGATGATTGAGAGTAGACTGATCAGGCCGTAAATGGACAAATTTGTCCTGCTTTTCGTGGACAGGACATACCTGAGCCGTTTTCCACATTGTCGGACAGATGCCAGTGTTGTAGCTGTACTCGAACAGATTGTCTAGAGGCGTGGCTAGTTCTGGAGCACAAGTCTTCAGCACGACAGCCGGGATGTTGTCGGGGCCCATAGCCTTTGCTGTATCCAGTCCGCTCAGCCCTTTCTTGATATTACGTGGAGTGAATCGAATTGGCTGAAGACTGGCTTCTGTGATGGTGGGGACTTCAGGCCGATATGGATCATCCACTCGGCAATTCTGGCTGAAGATGGTTGCAAACGCTTCAGCCTTGTCTTCTGCACTCGCGTGCTGGGCTCTGCCATCATTGAGGATGGGGATATTCATGGAGCCTCCTCCTCCAGTTAGTTGTTTAATTGTCCACCACCATTCACAACTGGATGTGGCAGGACTGCAGAGCTTTGATCTGATCCGTTGATTGTGGGATCGCTTTGTTCTGTCTATAGCATGCTGCTTCTGCTGTTTAGCATGCATGTAGCCCTGTGTTGCAGCTTCCCCAGGTTGGCACCTCATTTTTATGTATGCCTGGTGCTGTTCCTGGCATACTCTTCTGCACTCCTTATTGAACCAGGGTTGGCTGGTAATGGTAGAGTGAGGGATATGCCGGGCCATGAGGTTACAGATTGTGGTGGAATACAATTCTGCTGCTGCTGATAGCCCACAGTGCCTTATGGATGCCCAGTTTTGAGCTGCTAGATCTGTTCTGAATCTATCCCATTTAGCATGGTGGTAGTGCCACACAACGCAATGGCGGGTGTCCACAATGACTGTGCGACAGGTAGATTGGTGAGGATGAGGTCAAGTAGGTTTTTCCCTCGTGTTGGTTCTCTCACCACCTGCCGCAGGCCCAGTCTGGCAGCTATGTCCTTCAGGACTTGGCCAGCTCGGTCAGTAGTGGTGCTACCGAGCCACTCTTGGTGATGGACATTGAAGTCCCTCGCCCAGAGTACATTATGTGCCCTTGCTACCCTCAGTGCTTCTTCCAAGTGGTGTTCAACATGGAGGAGTACTGATACATCAGCTGAGGGAGGGCGGTAGGTGGTAATCAGCAGGATGTTTCTTTGCCTATGCTTGACCTGAAGCCATGAGACTTCATGGGGTTCGGAGTCAATGTTGAGGACTCCCAGGGCCACTCCCTCCCGACTGTATACCACTGTGCCACCACCTCTGGTGAGTCTGTCCTGCCGGTGGGACTGGATGGTGATGGAGGGACATTGGCTGAAAGGTATGATTCTGTGAGAATGGCTGTTGCTTGACTAGTCTGTCGGACAGCTCTCCCAATTTTGACACAAGTCACCAGATGTTCGTAAGGAGAACTTTGCAGGGTCGACTGGGCTGGCTGTGCCGTTGTCATGTCCATAGCCAGTGCTGAGGTCGATGCCGGGTGGTCCGCCCGGTTTTTATTCTTATTGTTTTTTGTAGCAGTTTGAGTGGTTTGTTAAGCCATTTCGGAGTCAATCACTGTGGGGTCACATATAGGCCAGACCAGGTAAAGACGGCAGATTTCCTTCCCTAAAGGATATTAGTGAACCAGATGGGTTTTTACGACAATCCGATAGTCACCATTACTGACACTAGCTTTTTTATTCCAGATTTATTTAATTAACTGAATTTAAATTCCCCAGCTGCTGTGGTGGGATTTGAACTCGCGTCTCTGGATCATTAGTTCAGGCCTCTGGATTACTCGTCCAGTAACATAACCACTATGCTACCGTTCCTGTTATACAATATAGGCTGCTTGTTGGTTTTGCTCTGAACAGTTTTCAGAAAATTGCTGAGCTTGAAAAGGAATCAACAGTTTAAGAAAATGAAAGCAATGAAGAAAAAGAAGCCTAAGAGGCTCTTTAGAAAAGCTGAAACAGGAAGCCAATATGACATCTGCAAAAAGAAGTTGGAAATCCTGAGAAAAAGTTGAGTATGATGGTTAAACAATAGAAATTACAAGCAAAACAAAAAGCATTTTAAAAGTAAAAGGCCAGTACTTGCTGCAGTCCAACATGCTATTTGGCCAGTCAGAGCACGTGGTACAGTATTTCAGTTTTGATCATTTTTTGCCAAACTGCAATTCAGCAAAGTGAAATAATGTGGGAAAATGTGAAGTAACAGATTTTGAAAGGGAAGGAGAGGAAATACACAGATGAGAGAAGCAGAGGGACTTTGGTGTGCAGATACACAAGTCATTAAAGGTGGCCGATCAGGTAATTTAGGCTATTAAAATGGGAAATTAAAGCTTTAGGTTTTGTATCTAGAGGCGTAAAGGTAGGTTTTTCACGTCCTCTCCTGTGGCGAGTTTGTCAGTGTGTGCCTGCAATATGTGAGGACTTAGAAAATCTACCCTGTAGTATACAAAAGTAAAGAGATAATATTTCATTTTTGGCATGGCCTTAATTAGGCTTTCTGTGCCCCATTATATAAAGGAAATATTGACCAGGGCACTGAGGCGATCTCCCCTGCTCTTCCAGTAGTGCCATGGCATCTTTTACATCCACCTGAGAGGGCAAACGGAGCCTCGGTTTAATGTCTCATCTGAAAGACAGGACCTGTAACAATGCAGCACCCCCTCAGTTGAGCCTCACCTTAGATTACGGCTCAAATCTGGAGTGAGGCTTGAACCCACAACCTTCTGACTCAGAGGTGAGAGTGCTACCAATGAGCCGAGGCAGACACTTTTAAAAGCAATGGAAAAGGTGCAGCATTGATTAACCAGAATATCACCAGGTATTCAATAGCCGAAACTATTGAGGGCAGGACAGTTGAAATATTTAGAGGTATTATATATGATTGTTTCCTTACACAACATGCTAGGGTAGAAACTAGGGGAAATCGGGTACGGGACCTAGTTTTTAGTAGTGACCCTACTGCAGTATCGGACTTCCATATGGGGAACACCTGAGCAACAGTAGCCACAATATTCTTAGATTTAACTTGATCAACCAGACAAATGCTGCTGAAAATTTAATGCTAGTATCAGATTATGAGAGCCAAATTTGCAAAGATGGCAGACCACTTAAATAAGATTGATTGAGTAGTCCTACTAGTTAGGAATAAAGCAACACTAAAGAAAAATGGATAGCTTTTAAAACCATCCTTAAGCAGAAGGAAGCCATGTATGTCCCTAGGGTTAAAAAAAGAGTACATTGTAAAACAAAATCAAATTGGCTAACTGGTCATGTCCAAAGACAAATTAGATTAAAACAGAAATATGCTTACAGGTTTAAAGTAAGTAACTCTCAGGAGAACTAGGTATCAAATTCAGCTGAGGGCAATGAAAGCTGTTATCAGAGCAATCAAAAGCACACTGGAGAAAAGGATAGTATATAGATGTGGTATTAATAGCAAGTTATTTTTCCACTATGTTAGCAGTCAGAGGTCCACTAAAGATTGCACAGGGCCATTGAAGGGTTCCACAGAACAAATTTGGATACGGCAGAGGTTTCAAATAGCTACTTAGCATCAGTCTTCACTACTGAAGATCATGCTGGGTTACCAATAATGCAACATTGGGTTGATGCTATAATTGAACGTGTTAAACTAGTTGTGGGCATAGTCCTTGCTACAATTAATGATCTTAAAGCGGATCGGGCTGCTGACCTTGATGGCACTCATACTAGGGTGCTCAAAGAAATTGAGGCTGCGTTGTCCGAGCTACTTGCTCATATATTCTGGAGCTGGGATTGTTCCCATGGACTGGAGAGAGCCTCATGTGGTACCAATATATAAAAAGGGCAATAAATCAGAATTCAGTTACAGGTAAGTTCTTAGAGGGAATCATTAGGGATGCATTAGGGATGCACTATCGGGCCACCTTGAAAGCGAAAGAGGGGTTGTTGGGGAATTTCAACAGGCCCTGTCAATAATGTTGATGTTGGCTTTCAAAAAACCTTTGACAAAAGTGCTGCAAAAAATGGGTACTAAACCAGGTTGAGCCTTGTGGGATTGACGGGCAGAAGGTAGTATTGGTAGAGGTTCTACTTGGTGGCCCATCACTAGTGCAGTTTATCTGGAATCGATGTTGAAAACATTTGTGATCGCCCAGGCTTTGAATTAGATCTATATGTTGGAGTTAAATAAATGTGTTCTGAAATCAGACGTGGTCCATATCATTCAAGAGTAAGCTTTGCTCTTCCATCAGTTTGTATTTATGAGTGGCTTAGTAGGTGCGTCAGGTTAAAAAGTGAAGAGCTGATGACTTTCACCACATGCATGCAATACTTTTATAAGTTACCATTTTATTTTGGGGGATTTGGCTTCTATAGGAATCATACGTTTGCAACGTTTTTTTAAAAAACTGTCCTATCACTCTCTCGGTTTCTCCCATCACATCTTAGTTGTCCTTGCTTACCTGACTTTTGATTTTTGTCTCCATGGTTGAATAGTTTTTATAACAATAAGGTGGGTGGGAGAAGTAAGCAAGCAACCCCAACATGGGGCTGAGCTTTTGGATACAAGTTTGAAAACCAAGTGGGGAGAGACAGAGGCCTAGAAATTGAGTTGGGGCGCCAAAGTGGCGCAAAAGTCGCCTGAGCACAGGAATTAGCGCAGCGATCGGAGTAATACCGATCGCCAGAAATTCAGTTTCAGTGCCGCTCCAGGGACACGGGGCGAGGCTCGAGGCGCTCCGCGTCCCTCTTGGGGTGCTGAAACTGATTATCGCAGCGCAACGTGCCGCAGCACCACATGCTGCGGCACGGCACGCTGCGGTACTGCAGGCCTTCCTCCCACTGTTAAGGGGGAAGTGCCGGCAACAGCGCGATCCCCGCTCGCGAGTGCCGGCAAATGAGCCCGGCACCAAGGAGAAGTGCCGGGCTCTCGGGAAACAGCCGGCAATGCCGCGGGGGGGGTTAGGAGGCCGGGGACGGAGGTGCTGGCAGGCGGCCGCCGAAAAAGCGGCCGCCCCGCACCTCCACCTTAACTTGCGCCGCTGCCGGCACAGTAAGGGCCTGTGAACCGGGCGCGGGTAGCGAACGGCGCAACTGCGCCGTTCGCTACCAAATATCGCGAACGGGGCACAAATGGGGCGCTGCGCACACCAATGACGTCATCGGTGGTGGCGCAGCGCAAATGCCTAATGCCACCATTAGCGCCCCTACTGAATATCGCGGGAGACGCAGCCAGTGGCGCTACAGCCACTGACTGCCTCTTTAGGCGCTAACAGGTGGCGCTACTCACCCAATTTCTCCCCCAGAGACTTTTGCTGTTTGAATCAAATTTGGATGTATGGCAGTCTCAATTATATTTTGATGAAGAATTTATTTTGCATACAGCAGGGATGTGTGAACAAGCAAACTTCATTGCACTACGATTTTCACGATAGGAAGCAGTAAAAATTGGGATTTGGCGGTGTGGCATTTTGGAAGTTGACTTAGTTATTTTGTGCTTTTTTTTCCACTGAGCACTCTGATCATGTGTATCATTTTGTGATTTTTGGTACTAAATGGCTATAGCACGCTGGCATGAGAAAGCTTGTGAGGTTTGGTTTCAGTGCTAGCAATAATTTGCAGTTTCACTGGTTTTTAGAAATAGTTTATTAAGAAAATACAAGCTTTAAACTAAGTGTTTTAATTCCATAGAATGTGTTTCAACCACAGCAAAGTAATTCCACGTGCCCATCATAATGCCACAGAAAAGCAAAAGCAACATAACTGCTCTGATTTTATTTCAGTCGCATCATTTGTAATTAGCATACATCTCATGTTGCAAACTATGCCGGTCGCAGTCTAGATTTTCATTTTTCGCCATAGGTTTCTTTCGTTAGAAGCGCATTTGGCATGTTGAAATGTTACTACTAATCTTTCTTCTCTTCTGATATAGTTTCATGGCTGAGAGAGATGACAATGTAGGACTTCTTGCACCAAAGCGAGTACGTCGAGATATGCCACCTGTTGTCAGTAATAAACCTACACGTGTACTACTGCCAGGTAACTAGTAATGCAAATTAAGAACTTTTTATAACTAGAGGCACTGCTCATCTAACGTGGAGGTTCAGTGTATAATAATGCAAACTTGTGACTATTCAGATTCTTCCTCATTTCTTCCTCTGTACCAGACAATAACCGATAGAGCTCCAAGAATACTGTCCCTTTAAAGGCATTTTATTGTAAATGATATTTGCAAGACTGATACTTGAAGTACTATCACTGCATGGCATGGGGGTGATTTCTGTATGCCGGTGTAAAAAAGTTTTTTTTGCTTTGCACGGCTTTAAGACCTGTCTGAATCTCCAGTGCTAATAGCACCCAATTTTCCGGTTTAACCTCATTTGTACAATTCTTCCCATCTCCATGTGCAAACTCAGGTGGGTCTAGGAATTACACCACTGGTAGGAGAGGAAAATGGTGTGCAAATCAAGTTTATGGGGATGGGGACAATTAAAGGTGTGTCACAAAAAGAGGGACAAAAAATTTAGAAAGCTCCTGGAGAGCATTAACAGGCAAATCAACCCATCAGCAACCTTTGCCCAGGCTGAAGGGGCAGGGGATTAACAAGTGGCAGGCCAGAATGAAGTGAAAGGGGTCCATAAGTATAGGCATGAGCTTGCAGCATGCCTACAAGAAGGTACAGGCAATTGTCAGGCCACAGTTGACCATTATAGTCCCTGCACATGTACAAGCTGTATGCTACATCGTAACTACTGTTGTCCTTACAGGACTTGGCAGAGCTTGGCAGCTTCCCCTGTGCTGATCCAGACCCTGAGAAAGCAAATTACCACAGTGATTCCCCAGGTGTGTTTGCCATGCCTACAGATATGGTTGGTGACAAGCAGTACTTCAGGCGGCAGTATCAGAAGCCCACCCTAGCCCCAACTGTAAGACAGTATAAAGCCTGAAACCAGGGGGAATCTGGCCAACTGATTTTCACCTGATTTCCTGCTGTGTATTGTCCTGCTGGCACCCCAAATCGAGGCACTAGGACAAACATTGACCCCCATATGTTTATACGGTATTATTTGGATGTGTTCTGTTCTCAGCATGAGCATAGGAACATAATTTTTTTGCTCAGATCACTTTTGCTTCAGAAAATTATTGTATGATGTAGGATCAGCCTTGTGACTTAACCTCTGCAAAGCAAAGTCTTGAATTAGTGACTGATATGGATTGAAAGGGAAGAAAAGGATAAATTACTCACTAAAGATGTATATATAGGCCTATGTTATCCAGTTGTTGACAACTTCATGATCAGTACTATTACTCTGGTGCATAATCTACCCTTTAGATATACGGGAAAGCTTGCTATGCCCATACAAATTCCTTATCCCAGTTACTTCCTTGGTATGTTTCTCTGGTTCTATCAAAAGTAGTCTCAATTATGATGCATGTTTTAAATTTAGGGATTATATCCTTCCAGTTTTTAAAGAAAAGAAAGTGGAATTTATTTTTCTCAGTGCTAACTTAACAATCTTATGTTTACAGGAAGACCACAAAACCACAGAGAGGGATACTTGGCTAGAAGGAAACGTGTTGTAAAAGGAGACCTCGTTTACAAAGATCTATCAAGTAATATAGGCAAAGGAAGACATATGAAATCTACGCAGCATACCTAAGCAGCTGCGGATTACAAACATAGGATTGTCTTCCGTAACTGTCCTTTGAAACCAAGCATAGTTATTATCTTATCAGATGTAATGATTTAGACTGAACTATGTCCTTCTCCTGTGGAAAATGTAGTATTGGAGTTTATTTCCTTTAAAAGTTACTTTGATTTACTTCAAAACTTGTGATCGCCCAAGCAACCATCATTGAAGTAATTCTGCTTCAGTTATCTGTGTACATAGTGAGAAAATTACTTTTGCTTTGTGTAAAATAGTGATACATTTCTAACCAATAAACAGACTTTTAACATGGCTTTGAAATGGATACTTTGTCAAATAATCTACAGGAAGATGTAGATGTATCTATCCATAATGTATTAAAAGTCTTACACCTAGTGCGCACTTCCTGTTTGTCAAACTTGCGATCCATATGTCAATTTTGTCGTGCCTCTGTATCATGATTTTACCATGCCTGGGTAACATCTAGAAGTAGTTTGTGGTCTTTTCTGGGTGTTACGTGTAGAACTGCTGTTAAATTGAGAATATACTTATTGTATTATTACTTTGCAAGGCTCCCAGCGTTGGGTAGCATTACTATGCCTCGAAACTTGGTGTCCTGGTTGCATCCACAGTAGGCTCTAAGGTATCATTTGCACTATTTAATTAACATTTTATCCCATTTTATTTTCATTTTATTTATATTAATCAACAGATGCCTGCCAGCCATCTGGCCACAGTCCCACTCTCCAGTTCCCCCCCGCAGGTCAGCACTGTCTGCAGCTCTCCCTCGGGTCTTGCCCTCACTCCATCTACTGCCATCACTGCTTGGGCGCAAGTCTTTCCCATCCACTCTAGCTGCCCATCCTGCACTCCCTTGTTGCCTCTCCAACCCTTGATGCCTTGCCAACCTGCTCCCTGTTTCGTGCCCACCTCTCATAGAAACATAGAAGATAGGAGCAGGAGTAGGCCCTTCGGCCCTTCGAGCCTGCTCCGCCATTCAATGAGATCATGGTTGATCATCCAAATTCAGTACCCGGTACCTGCCTTCTCCCCATATCCCTTGATCCCTTTAGCCTTAAGAAATATATCCAACTCTTTCTTGAATATATTTAATGAACTGGCCTCCACCGCCCTCTGTGGCAGAGAATTCCACAGGTTCACCACTCTCTGGGTGAAGAAATTCCTCCTCATTTCAGTCCTAAATGGCTTACCCCTTATCCTTAGACTATGACCCCTGGTTCTGGACTCCCCGGCCATCAGAAACATCCTTCCTGCATCTAGTCTGTCCAGGCCTGACAGAATTTTATAGGTTTCGATGAGATCCCCTCTCAATCTTCTAAACTCCAGTGAGTATAAGCCCAATCGACACAATCTCTCCTCATACGTCATTCCTGCCATCCCAGGTATCAGCCTGGTGAATCTTCGCTGCACTCCTTCCATGGCAAGAACGTCCTTCCTCAGATAAGGCGACCAAAACTGCACACAATACTCAAGGTGCAGTCTCACCAAGGCCCTGTACGACTGCAGCAAGACATCCTTGTTCCTGTACTCGAACCCTCTTCCTACGAAGACCAACATGCCATTTGCCTTCTTAACCGCCTGCTGCACCTGCATGCTTACCTTCAGCGACTGGTGCACAAGAACACCCAGGTCTCTTTGCACTTCCCCTTCTCCCAATCTATTGCCATTCAAATAATAATCTGCCTTCCTGTTTTTGCCACCAAAGTGGATAACCTCACATTTATCCACATTATAGTGCATTTGCCATGTTTCTGCCCAATCACCCAACCTGTCCAAATCGTACTGGAGTTTCACGACATCCTCCTCACAGCATACCCTCCCACCCAGCTTTGTGTCGTCTGCAAATTTGGAGATATTACATCCAATTCCCTCGTCCAGATCATTAATATATATTGTGAACAGCTGGGGTCCTAGGACTGATCCTTGCTGTACCCCACTAGTCACTGCCTGCCACTCGGAAAATGACCCGTTTATTCCAACTCTTTGCTTTCTGTCCGCCAACCAGTTCTCTATCCAAGTCAATGCCATGCCCCCAATCCCATGTGCCTTAATTTTGCATGCTAATCTCTTATGCGGGACCTTATCGAAAGCCTTCTGAAAGTCCAAATACACCACATCCACTGGTTCTCCCTTATCTATTTTACCAGTTACATCCTCAAAAAATTCCAGTAGATTAGTCAAGCATGATTTACCTTTTGTAAATCCATGTTGACTTTGTCCGATCCTGTCACTGCTTTCCAAGTGCTCTGCTATTACATCTTTTATAATGGACTCTAGCATTTTCCCCACTACCGATGTCAGGCTTACCGGTCTATAATTCCCCGCTTTTTCTCTACCACCTTTTTTGAATAGTGGGGTAACATTAGCTACCCTCCAATCCATGGGTACTGTTCCAGAGGCTATCGAGTTCTGGAAGATGACCAGCAATGCATCTACTATTTCTAGGGCCACTTCCTTAAGTACCTGGGATGTAGATTATCAGGCCCTGGGGATTTATCTGCCTAACACCGTTTCCCTACAAATACTGATTTCTTTCAGTTCCACCCTTTCATCAGACCCTATGTTCCCCGGCATCTCTGGGAGGTTATTTGTGTCCTCCTTTGTGAAGACAGAACCAAAATATGTATTTAGTTGGTCTGCCATTTCTTTGTTCCCCATTATAAATTCCCCTGATTCTGACTGCAAGGGACCTACGCTTGACTTCACCAATCTTTTTCTCTTCACATATCTATAAAAGCTTTTACAGTCAGTTTTAATGTTCCCTGCAAGCTTACTCTCATTCTATTTTCCCTTTCTTAATTAATCCCTTTGTCCTCCTTTGTTGAATCCTAAACTGCTCCCAATCCTCAGGATTATTGCTTTTTCTGGCCAATTTAGATGTCCTCTCCTTGGATTTTATGCTATCCCTAATTTCCCTTGTTAGCCACGGTTGAGTCACCTTTTTTGTTTTATTTTTATGCCAAACTGGGATGAACAAATTCTGTAGCTCGTCCATTCCGTCTTTGAATGTTTGCCATTGCCTATCCACCGTCACCCCTTTGAGTGCCATTCCCCAATCAATCCTACCCAACTCGCTCCTTAGACCATCGTAGCTTCCTTTATTTAAATTGAGGACCCTCGTCTCTGTCCTGACCAAGTCACATCTTGGCCGGAATTTTCCTTACCTAGGTGGGTCCAGTGCAGCCAGTACCCGTGGTGGGTGCCAACCCCACTGCTGGCTCCGTCCCTCTGTACAAAATGAACTTAACTTAATGGGGCCTGTTAAGTCCGCCCAGTGTGTTACCCGGCCCAATTAGATGGAGGGGGTCTGGTGACATCATTCATGACTCGTTTTAAGCCGGGATCCTTAAAGGGACTGGCCACATTAAATTTTAAGTTTAATCTAACTGGGTGTCGAACTTTACCGTACAATAATATATTAAAAGTTATATATGAGTGACAAAGAAATACTTAAATAATATTATCATTAAGTAGTATGACTCCATCTATAAATACGATCAAGAACATAATTTAAAAAGTATATTAATTGGGAAGTTATTCGTGCTTTAGTCACAAATCTATAGACTTTTGTATCAGTAACTGGTACAAATAAAATGTGTGTGTGTGTATAGGTAAGACATAAAATTAAGCAGATTTTAAATGTAATTGTAAAGGGGTGGATTTACAATCTTATGCAAGTTCAGCGGAAGAGCTGCGGAATCCCTGACAGTGTAAGTGGTGTTTGACATGAATCAGCCATTCATGAAAGAAAGACTTATGAAATAATACTGAGCGGCCTACGGCTGGGCCCGTGCCCGAGTATTTATACTCTCCCTGGACAGCGCCACCCGTAGGCCGCTCAGTATTATTTCATAAGTCTTTCATGAATGAATGATTCATGTCAGTGCTTACAACGTGTTTCTGGGATTTCTGCAGTGCTTCCGTTGAAGTTAACAATGGACAAGCGCGAGAACCTCTGCAAAAATTCGCCCTAAATTCTCAGACTGAAAAGTTACATTAGTTATATTCAGGGACTGAAAGCAAATTGAACCAGTGTGATGACTGAAAGCAAATTGAACCAGTGTGATGAGAATGAAATTGTTACAGTTGATGACTTGATTTAATGTGTAACTGGACAATCACGGTATACTGTGAGAAAAACCTGACCAGAAACAACACAAACATTTATTTAAATACTGTAGTATATGTCATTTTTTATAGTGCAGATCAATTCACTGCAATTATTGTTGAGTTGGAAGGCAACAGCCGAGAATGGCCAGTGAAAAATGTATTTCCCTCACCATTTACATCCCTTCAGGAATTTCTGAATTAACACTTTCCAGTAGCTTTTCAAGTAGAACAGAATCTCCATCAATCTGTTAGCTGATGTAATCAACATAGTTTTATTTTGGTTTGTTTTCCATGCTGTCAAGTAATCAGCTGGAGCAATGGCCACAGAACTCACGCCTCAGGTTGACAGATGTGTTTCTCGAGCTGTGTGAATCCTGTGGCCATGCAGGGAAATTTAAAAAGTATGGGGGGAAAGGCTCTTAAGTGCCTGTAAAGTACCTCATAATGATTTCAATTGGGTCCCCCTGACAGATGCGCCTGTGGGGAAGGCGCGTGGGAGCGAGTTGACAGCAGGTTCCCGACCCACTGTCAAAAAAAACAACTTTCCCACCCAACCCACCACCAATCGTGCCCGCTACCACCACGGAAAATTCAGCCCATTGTTTCCCATCTCTCTTCACCAGTTTCCCAATACTAATCAAAATACCAATTTGGTTTTAGAGCATTTACAGCTTTACAGAAAAATGGCTGCTTTCCCAGTTTAGTATTGGTAAACTGTTCCCTTCTCACCTTTCACCCCACCTGCCTCCACATTCAATGGATCAGCCTGCGACATTTCCGCCACCTCCAGCATAAACCCACCACCAAACACATCTTCCCCTCCCCCCACCCCTTTCAGCATTCTGAAGGGTCCGCTCCCTCCGCGACACCCTGGTCCACTCCTCTATCATCCCTAACACCCCTTCCTCTTCACCTGGCACCTTCCCATGCAAACGCAGGAGATGCAACACCTGCCCTTTTACCTCCTCCCTCCCCACTGTCCAGGGCCCCAAACACTCCTTCCAGGTGAAATAGCGATTTACTTGTACTTCTTACAATTTAGTATACTGTATTCGCTGTTCACGATACGGTCTCCTCTACATTGGGGAGACCAAACGCAGATTGGGTGACCGCTTTGCAGACCACCTCCATTCAGTTCGCAAGCGTGACCCCAAGCTTCCGGTCGCCTGTCACTTTAATTCTCCCCTCCACTCCCACTCTGATCTCTCCGTCCTTGGCCTCTTGCACTGTTCTAACGAAGCTCAACATAAGCTCGAGGAACAGCACCTCATCTTTCTATTAGGCATTTTACAGCCTTCTGGACTTAACATCGAGTTCAACAATTTCAGACTATAATCTCAGCCCCTGTATTTCTTTATATATTTTTTTCTCTTGTTTTCTCTCATGGTAGCTGTTGATTATGCTGCCATCATCATTCACACCTTATTTAGATCCATCTTTAGTTTCTTAACTTGTCCCATTACCTCCTTTTGCCTTCCACCATCATCCCTTTTGTCAGTCAATCTCTCCTGCCTTCCAGCCTGTCACAGACCTTCCCTTTGTTCTTTCCTCCCCTCCTCCCTGCTCCTGCTTAAAAATCTCTCCTCCCTAACCTTTTCCAGTTCTGACAAAGGATTTGACCCGAAATGTGACTCTGTTTCTCTCTCCTCGATGCTGCCTGACCTGCTGAATGTTTCCAGCACTTTCTGTTATTTTAGTATTGGTAAGCCAGTTTTCATTAGGCTACTGTGCAGGATGATGATGGGCGGAAAGGTATAATGAAGATGGACCTGACTGGAGGAGATAGGAGAAGAAGATATGGTAGGGATAGCCATGGTTACTGCACTATAGGAGATAGGGCTGCCAGACTTGGGCCCTGACAATAAATCCCCAAAAAACCAAAGTCCTTGTGTTCCAGCAAAGATCCAGACATCAGGGACCCAAAATAAATTTCACACTAGGAACAACCAAAATTGAACAAACCACTAACTACACATACTTGGGCTTAAAAATCAGTTCTATGGGAAATTTCAAACTGGCTGTGAATGAACTGAAAGAGAAAGCAAGAAGGGCTTTCTATGCCATTAAAAAATCAATCCAAATAGAAATCCCAATTAGCATTTGGCTCAAAATTTTCAAATCAGTAATTGAACCAATTGCACTCTATGGCAGTGAAGTGTGGGGACCGCTAACACAACAAGAATTTGCAAAATGGGACAAACACCCAATTGAGATCCTACATGCAGAATTCTGTAAAAGTATCCTCCGGACTCAAAGGAAAACCGTAAACAATGCATGCAGGGCAGAACTAGGCCAATATCCATTAATAATCACTATCCAAAAAAGAGCCACCAAATTTTGGAAACACCTAGAAATGAGCAACCCCAATGCTATCATTACGAAGCCCTGAAATGCCAAGAGAGGACCATAAAGAAGAATACCCTCAGTCAACTAGTCCTGGGACTCAGTGAAGTAACTACTAACACTACTAACAATAACCAGTCCCAGGACAGCGACAAAGAATTCGACCCAACACAATCGTCGCTAAGCAAAAGGAAAAATATATGTCACATTGGGCAGAAACAACAAAAACCCAAAGCAAACTCAATTGCTATTTGGCCCTAAACAGACAATACAACATGGCTGATTACCTGACCATGGTAAAGGATAGCAAACTGAGAAAAACCTTGACAATGTACAGACTTAGTGAACATAGCCTGGCGATCGAAAAAGGTAGACACAGGCAGACCCGGCTACCAAGAGAGGACAGGATATGCTCTCACTGCAGTCAGGGAGTGGTGGAGACAGAGATGCACTTCCTCACAGCTTGTAGAAAATATCAGGGCATAAGGGAGAATTTCTACCCAAAATTCACAAAAATATGCCCGGAATTCAGAAATTTGAAGGACGACCAAAAACTCCCATACCTACTAGGGGAAGAGAGAAATTGTGTAACACTAGCGGCACACTATGTTACAGCTTGCCATAAACAGAGGGACAACCACTAAATACAAGAAAAGAGTATATATAAATTATATGAAAGTATATTTATACACTCAGGGATATATCTGTTTATACACTGTATGGATAGATCTGTATTTTTGTGTACAAACATGAATGTTTTTCGATGCTTTGGCAACATAAGATGTGGCTTGTCATGCCAATAAAGCGGTTTGAATTGAATTGAATTGGAACGGTGGCAGAGAAATATTACAGAAGGATGGGATCGAGGGGCAGCAGAGCAGAAAAGGATGAGAGGAAGGGAAGGGTAGATCGGGATGATGGAGAGTGGGATAGGCTAGTAGGGAGCGAGCAGGAGATACAGGAGGAGAGTGGAGCAGATAGGGACTGAGAGGAGAAGAGGGCAATGGATGGAAAACTCCCTGCACCCGACAAAGTTGGCCCAATCAAAATTGGACCTCGGGCCTCAGCTGAATAATTGGGGTGAGCTGCCAGCGCCTGTCATGACTCCAAAGGCAGCTCATCCCTTTCAGTCTATCCAATTTAGGCTGTATGCCCCGTCAGCAACGGTCCTCAGTAAAATCCCGGGAGGGGTGAAAGGAGAACGGGAGAGAGGTGATCGAGGCCTGGTCTGGACAGGGGTAGCTCAGGTTTTCAAGCCCAGCGCTGGTCAGAATCAGAAGGCTGATGGGGAAAGTTAAGTGACCTGGCTATAGGAATGGTGTGTATTTTGTTTTTTTCCCTCAAGGAGAGTGCTGTAGTTAGTTGTATAAATATGAGATTTGATTATAACTGTTACTCTGTATGTTAATTTGTGATCTGTAAAATAAACCAGTTTAGCAATTCTTATCCAGCCTCCTCTCACTAAAGTGTTTCAGACTGCCATCGGAAAGGTAGGAGGATGGCATGTGCGAAAGAAGCGATATCCGGATCAAATCACAGGGAGCGGGAGCTATTGTTATACCCCTCAATTAAGCTATTGTATAATTAGATTTTGGACAGTACAGGAACACTGCTGAACATATGACCAGCATTGTTGTACCCAAGAAAAGATCCAAAATTTGTTACAGCATCATTGGTTTAGGCATTGCAGCTATTATATTAATGATCCAATTGTAATTTTTTTTAATATTCATTTTATCCAGGATTTTGACCCACTGACAATGAAGGAATGGCGAGATATTTCCAAGTCAGGATGGTGTGTGACTTGGAGCTGCTGGTGTTCCCATGCACCTGCTGTCCTTGTCTTCTAGGTACTATAGGTTGTGGGTTTGGGAGGTGCTGTCGAAGAAGTCTTGGCGAGTTGCTGCAGTGCATCTTGTAGATGGTACACAATGCAAGTATTGCAAATAATAAGCAAGTATTTTCACTTGCTCTTTAATTTTTTTCAGTGCCTTTTCTCACTTCCCTTCATAGAATCATAGAATGGTTACAGCACAGAAGAAGGCCATTCGGCCTGTCGAGCCCGTGCTGGCTGTCTGCAAGAGCACTTCAGCTATTCCCACTCCCCCGCCCTTCCCCGTAGCCCTGCAAATTTCTTTCCTTCAGATACTTATCCAACTCCCTTTTGAAAGCCGTGATTGAATCTGCCTCCTCCACCCTTTCAGGCAGTGCATTCCAGATCTTAACCACTCGCTGAGTAAAAAAGTTTTTTTGTATGTCGCCTTTGGTTCTTTTGCCAAACACCTTAAATCTGTGTCCTCTGATTCTCGACCCTTCTGCCAATGGAAACAGTTTCCCTCTATCTACTCTGTCCAGACCCCTCATGATTTTGAACACCTCTTTCAAATCTCCTCTCAATCTTCTCTGCTCCAAGCAGAACAACCCTAGCTTCTCCAGTCTATCAACATAACTGAAGTCCCTCATTCCTGGAATCATTCTCGTAAATCTTTTCTGCACCCTCGCTAATGTAGAAACATAGAAGATAGGAGCAGGAGTAGGCCATTCGGCCCCTCGAGCCTGCTCCGCCATTTAATGAGATCATGCCTGATCATCCAAATTCAGTCTGTCCCTGCTTTCTCCCCATATCCCTTGAGCCCTTTGACCTTAAGAAATATATCTAACTCCTTGAATATATTTAATGAATTGGCCTCAACTGCCTTGTGTGGTAGAGAATTCCACAGGTTCCTCACTCTGGGTGAAGAAATTCCTCCTCATCTCAGTCCTAAATGGCTTACCCCTTATCCTTAGACTGTGACATAGAAGATAGGAGCAGGAGTAGGCCATTCGGCCCCTCGAGCCTGCTCCGCCATTCAATGAGATCATGGCTGATCATCCAAACTCAGTACCCTGTCCCTGCCTTCTCCCCATATCCCTTGATCCCTTTAGCCTTAAGAAATATATCTAACTCCTTCTTGAATATATTAAATGAATTGGCCTCAACTGCCTTCTGTGGTAGAGAATTCCACAGGTTCACCACTCTCTGGGTGAAGAAATTCCTCCTCATCTCTGTCCTAAATGGCTTACCCCTTATCCTTAGACTGTGACCCCTGGCTCTGGACTCCCCTGCCATCGGGAACATCCTTCCTGCATCTAGTCTGTCCAGTCCTGTTAGAATTTTTAAAGTTTTAATGAGATCCCCTCCCATTCTTCTAAACTCCAGTGAGTATAAGTCCAATCGACCCAATCTCTCCTCATACGTCATTCCTGCCATCCCAGGTATCAGCCTGGTGAATCTTCGCTGAACTCCCGCCATGGCAAGAACATCCTTCCTCAGATAAGGTGACCAAAACTGCACACAATACTCAAGATATGGTCTCACCAAAGCCCTGTACAACTGCAGCAAGACATCCTTGTTCCTGTATTCAAACCCTCTCACTACGAAGGCCAACATACCATTTGCCTTCTTAACCGCCTGCTGCACCTGCATGCTTACCTTCAGCGACTGGCGCACAAGGACACCCAGGTCTCGTTGCACTTCCCCTTCTCCCAATCTATTGCCATTCAGATAATAATCTGCCTTCCTGTTTTTGACACCAAAGTGGATAACCTCGCATTTATCCACATTATATTGCATCTGCCATGCTTCTGCCCAATCACCCAACCTGTCCAAATCATACTGGAGTTTCTCGGCATCCTCCTCATAGCACACACGCCCACCCAGCTTTGTGTCGTCTGCAAACTTGGAGATATTACATCTAGTTCCCTTGTCTAGATCATTAATATATATTGTGAATAGCTGGGGTCCAAGGACCAATCCCTGCGGTACCCCACTAGTCACTGCCTGCCACTCGGAAAAAGACCCGTTTATTCCAATCTATTTATCGAAAGCCTTCTGAAAGTCCAAATATACCACATCCACTGGTTCTCCCTTATCTATTCTACCAGTTACATCCTCAAAAAATTCCAGTAGATTAGTCAAGCATGATTTACCTTTTGTAAATCCATGTTGACTTTGTCCGATCCTGTCACTGTTTTTCAAGTGCTCTGCTATTACATCTTTTATAATGGACTCTAGCATTTTCCCCACTACCGATGTCAGACTTACCGGTCTATAATTCCCCATTTTCTCTCTACCACCTTTTTTAAATAGTGGGGTTGCATTAGCTATCCTCCAATCCATGGGAACTGTTCCAGAGTCTAGAATTTTGGAAGATGACCAGCAATGCATCTACTATTTCTAGGGCCACTTCCTTAAGTACACTAGGATGTAGCTTATCAGGCCCTGGGGATTTATTGGCCTTCAATCCCATCAATTTCCCTAACACCATTTCCCTACAAATACTGATTTCATTCAATTCCTCCCTCTCATTAGACCCTATGTTCCCCGACATCTCTGGGAGGTTATTTGTGTCCTCCTTTGTGAAGACAGAACCAAAGTATGTATTTAATTGGTCAGCCATTTCTTTGTTCCCCATTATATATTCCCCTGATTCTGACTGCAAGGGACCTACGCTTGACTTCACCAATCTTTTTCTCTTCACATATCTATAAAAGCTTTTACAGTCAGTTTTTATGTTCCCTGCAAGCTCACTCTATGGCCTTCACATCCTAAAGTGTGGTGCCCATAATTGGACACAGTACTCCAGTTGGGGCCAAACCAGTGTTTTATACAGGTTCATCATAATTTCCACACTTTTGTACTCTAAGGGCTGGATTTTAACTCAGGTGCGGGATGGTGTCGTATTATCCGCATTTCGTGTTAGCCACCCGAATCTAAATGGATGTGGGAGATTGATGCAATTTTAACTTAATTGTCCAATTGATTTCCAACATGTGGGAACCTTTGGCAAATGGGCTTTTCCTGACTGAAAGTCGCCTCCGATGATGTCATCATTGCTGCTGCATTTAAGGTCTATGGCAAGCCTTGCTTCTTCTCCAGACTGCCAAGCTTTCTGACTGTGGAGTGTGAGAGACCTGCAGGAAAGATGACATCCGGGAGAAGCAGATCAGCTCCTCATTTTGACGAGGTAGCCCTGCAGGCATTAGTAGATGGGGCTACAGCCAACAGGGAGGTGCTCTTCCCTTCTACAGGGAGGAAGAGGCCTCCCAAGCAGACCAAGGCAGTGTGGATGCAGGTGGCTGAGGAGGTCAACTCCTTGGGAGTCACCCGCAGAACCTGGATACAGTGCCGCAAGAGATTTCATGACCTTCTCCGCACTGCAAAAGTGAGTATGATTTTCCCATCACCCTCAATCTGATCCCCATTGCCTTTCCTCACCAGCACTCAGCTTCAGCAATCTCTTCCTCCACATCCCACTTGACACTGACATCCATGCACCCTTACCCATTCCCTTTCTCTCTTTGATCACATTCACATAACTATTTGACTATGCAGCCCTCACATTCCCTATCACTGTGATGCTATGCAAACAACTGACAACACACAGGGAGGGCCCTTGGTCTTGCCACCTCACTCCATCTTTGTCTCTTTCGAAGTATCGATGCTATGGAATCTCTACACTCACTCCTTCATTCTCACTCAACCTCCACTTGTCTCCCTCGTTGCAGGAAAAGAGAGCTCACAATAAAAGAGAGCGAGCAAGGACAGGAGGAGGGACAGCCTCATTAGCCCACCTGACCCCCTGGGAGGAGGCGGTCCTGGAAATCGTGGGAGTAGAGGAGGATGCGCAAGTGGGAGACGGATAGACGGATGCAACACAGCAAGCTGGTGACAGAAAAGTTTCCCATCTCTTCCATTGGCATTGCATGAGTCGTTATTAATGATTTTGAAGCTCTAACAAATGAACTTATGAGCATCTGCAATATACAATGTGCATGTAACCTTGGCATCACATCTCTGACTCTTTCCTTTACTCCCCCACAGGAACATCGCAAGCATCTGTCCCCCCTAGCAAGGAAGAACAGGCTGAGCAGCCAGACTCCTCAGAGGAAGCTGCAGCCTCTGAGGGCGCAGCGTCACCAGAATTCAGCGCACCCAGCACCAGCGCAGACACTCACACCTCGGTGGGACCTTTGGGACATAGAGTAGTGTTGTCACTTGGTGTATCACAGCTCACAAGTGAGCATCAGCAGATTGTGGAGACAGGGACAGCAGCGAAGAGTCCTAGTCAGAGGGCACAGGACTCTGCCAGCTTGGCTCAGCTGCATGTCGACCCTCTGCTTCTGGGTCCATCCATAAAATCAGCAGTGCTGGAACTCCAGGAACAGATGCAGGAGTCTCTGGCAGGTTTTGTCTCCAGGGTCGCTGCGAGTGTGGAGCGAATGGAGGAGTCCATAGCGACCATGAGCAGAGCCTTTGTGGAGTCATTGGTGCATGAACGCATCATGACAGAAAGGATGGCAACCTCCCTCGAACGGATGGCAACAGTAGACGAGAGGATGGCTTCGGCCATGGAGGAGGTAAGTCGCCAGAGTGCTGAAAACATGGTGAGTGTTCATAATAGAATGACATCTCTGGAGGAGCGATGGTCATCTATTGAACTGAGAAACCAGACCTTCATGGAAGTCCTTCTGAGTAAGACTGCCATTGCAGATACAGGTCCCCATGGCCCCCCTGATGTGCAGCAAGGTGCTCCCCAGCCACTTGCAGGCGCTGAGGGGGACCTGACCCATGAGAGGGAAGTTGGTGGCAGACATCAAGGAATTGGGGGCTCCTCTCCAAGTGCCCACACTTCCATACCACTGCAGAGCCCTCAGTCAGAGGCCCACCGGAGTCCACACCCAAGTGAGATAGGCGTCTCAACCTCTGCACAGCCGCAGGAGCAGCAGACAGTTGACGAGCCCTCGCTGACTCGCAACCCCAGAGGACGCCCGCCAAAGGTGTCAGACAGGAGCAGCAGCAAAGTGAGCAAGGGGCCTCCACATCTGCTAAAGCCACAGGGGAGGCACCACATAGGAGCACGCGTAAGAGAAAAATTCTGCACAAATAGTCACAAGGCTAGTCACTTGGGTGAAATGTTGTGTTTATTGTAAAAATGCCATCAGTTGGTTCTTGTACATAAAAATTCTGATGGCAACTGTTGCAGTTGTGGCACATTTCATTTCGCGAATGGGACTTTCACATTGAGGGCTTAGGATTACTTGCAACTGTCAGTATGCTGGTCAAATAGCTAGGAATCAGCAGGGTCTTGGCCATTGTCGATGCTCAGGCAAGAAGCTGCGAGGCAAAAGTGCTTGATCAGCTAGGCTAGGCAAATCTGGCCAAGATGAGTGCGTTCCTTGCATCCCGGGCAGCAATCTTCTCGTGTAATGCTGCCGCTGGTTGATGGACCTCTGCAGGATGTGCGTTTTCACACTCCTCCTCCTCCTCCTCCTCCTCATCTGAGGAGGGTATGTGAGGAGCCACTTGGTCCTCAGGAATCTGCAAGCCACAACGCTGTGCCATGTTGTGAAGTGCACAGCAAACCACGACAATTCTGGAGACCCTGGCTGCTGAGTACTGCAGGACTCCACCTGATCTATCCAGGCATCTGAAGCGCATCTTCAGCAAACCGATGGTTTGCTCGATTATGGCTCTGGTGGACATGTGGCTGGAGTTGTAGCTCTCCTCAGCTTCGTTGGATGGGCTCCTCAACAGCGTCATTAGCCACGTCCTCAGGGGGTAGCCCTTGTCTCCAAGTAGCTATCCGTTAAGTTGGTCTGGCGGACTGAATAGCAGAGGCACACTAGACTGGCGCAGTATGAAGGAGTCATGGCAACTGCCAGGGTACTTGGCACAAACATGCAAAATTTCCTTCTTGTGGTCACACACCAGCTGAATGTTAAGGGAGTGGATGCCCTTGCGGTTGACAAAAATACCTGGATTGCGATGGGGTGCCTTAAGGGCCACATGTGTGCAGTCAATGATGCCCTGCACCCTTGGAAAGCCTGCCAGATTAGCAAATCCAACCGCACGCGCCGTGACACTTGCTCAATCCTTGGTGAAATGGATGTGATTGTGTGCGATGGCAAAGAGGGCATCGGTTACCTGCGTGATGCAAATGTGTGTGGCCGCCTGGGAGATGCCGCTGATGTCTGCTGCTGATCCCTGGAATGAGCCTGAGGCAAAAAAGTTGAGTGTGGTGGTGACTTTGACGGCCACTGGTAAGGCTTGTCCACCTGGTCCTCTGGGCTGCAGGTATTGCTGTAGCATTGCGCAGATGTCACTCATTACCTCTCGCGAAAGTCGGAGCCACCTTTGGCACTGCTGCTCAGACATGTTGAGGTAGCTGACCCTGTGTCTGTAGACCCTGTTTGGGGGGGTATCTCCTGCGCCGATGGGCTTCCAAGCGCTGGCCCCTTCTGGCCTGTGCAACTTCAAATGCGTGAGCAGCAGCCTGGCGCTCCTGTTGCTGCTGCTGCTGCTGCTGTTCTTCCTGGTTCTGCTGGTGCCGCGGCTGGTGCTCGAGCTCATCTAATGTCCAGAAGGGAAGGAAATAAATGGCTCCCATGCTTCTGGTATATGCCTCAGTTGAGGAAGCGCTCAGTGAGGGTGGCGAGAGGGGTTTCGCAGGAGGTCACACTGGAGATGGGTGTCAGGCTCCAAACTTCCACAGCTGTGGTTATGCCTTCTAAAAGTTCCCCCAGACCTGAGACAACAAAGTCCTGCCACCTGCAAATGATGGCTGATCAAATCTCTTTAATGGTTGACCTGCAGCTGGTAGTCAGCAATCCAATAGTGCTCCCGCCAGGTTTCACCATCGTGTTTCCCACCAGGCGTGTTTCACATGGGAAAAGGGTTAAATTCGCAAGGGCTTTTCAAAATAGGATTATAGAGGCTATTTAGTGCTTGTTAAGGGCCTTAATGACCTATCCCGCCTGTTGGGGGCGGGACGGAGTTGGGACCATTAGACACGACTGAGTTAAAGTTGCTCGGAGTCGGGAACCAGGCGGGGGGTCCCGCCCGCCAGTTTTCGCGATTTTAACCCCCCACACGCCTCCAATCACGCCTCCATGGCCCATTGAAAATCGAGCCCTATATGCCCTATACCTCTATTTATGAAGCCCAGGATCCTGTAAGCCTTTTTTTACTGCTTTCTCAACCTGTCCTGCCACCTTCAATGATTTGTGCACACATACCCCCACGTCTTTCTGTTCATGCACCCCGTTCAGGATTGTACCATTTAGTTTATATGCCCTCTCCTCATTCTTTCTACCAAAATGTATCACTTCACACTTTTCTGCGTTAAATTTCATCTGCCACGTGTTCGCCCACTTCACCAGCCTGTCTATGTCTTCCTGAAGTCTATCACTCTCCTCCTCGCTGTTCACTAAACTTCCAAGTTTTGTGTCATCTGCAAATTTTGAATTTGTGCCCTGTACTCCCCAAGTTCAAGTCATTAATATATATTAAGAAAAGCAGTGGTCCTAGAACCGACCCCTGGGGAACGCCACAGTATACCTTCCTCCAGTCTGAAAAACAACCGTTTACCACGATTCTCTGTTTCCTATCACTTAGCCAATTCCATGTCCATGCTGTCACTGTCCCTTTTATTCCATGGGCTTCAACTTTGCTGGCAAGCCTATTAGGTGGCACTTTGTCAAATGCCTTTTGGAAATCTATGTACACTATGTCAACTGCATTAACCTCATCAACCCTCCCTGTTACCTCATCAAAGAACTCAATCAAGTTAGTTAAACACGATTTGCCTTTAACAAATCCGTGCTGGCTTTCCTTAATCAATCCACACTTGTCCAAGTGACTGTTAATTTTGTCCCTGATTATTGTTTCTAAAAGCTTCCCCACTACTGAGGTCAAACTGACTGGCCTGTAGTTGCTGGGTTTATCTTTACACCCTTTCTTGAACAGTAGTGTAACATTTGCAGTTCTCCAGTCCTCTGGCACCACTCCCATATCTAAAGAGGATTGGAATAATATGGCCAGTACCTCTGCGATTTCCTCCCTCAATTTCCTCAGCATCCTAGGATGCATCCCATCCGCTCCTGGTGATTTATCTACTTTAAGTACAGCCAGCCTTTCTAATACCTCCTATTTATCAATTTTAATCCTATCAAGTATCTCCACTACCTCCTCCTTTACTATGTCTATGGCAGCATCCTCTTCCTTGGTGAAGACAGAAGCAAAGTACTCGTTTAGTACCTCAGCCATACACTCTGCTTCCATGCATAGGTCTCCTTTTTGGTCCCTATTCGGCCCACCCCTCCTCTTACTACCCTTTTACTATTTATATGCCTATACAAGACTTTTGGATTACCTTTTATGTTGGCTGCCATTCTATTCTCATACCCTCTCTTTGCCCCTCTTATTTTATTTTTCACTTCTCCTCTGACATTTCTATATATAGCCTGATTCTCAGATGTATTTGCAACCTGATATTTGTCATACGCGCTCTTTTTCTGCTTCATCAGATTCTCTCTCTCTTTCGTCATCCAGGGAGCCCTGACTTTAGTTGCCCTGCCTTTCCCCCTAGTGGGAATGTACCTCAACTGTACCTGAACTATTTCCTCTTTAAAGGCAGCCCATTGTTCCATTACAGTTTTGCCTGCCAATCTTTGATTCCAGTTTACCCGGGCCAGATCCGTTCTCATCCCACTGAAATTGGCCTTCCCCCAGTTAAACATTTTTACTCTAGGTTGCTCCCTATCCTTTTCTATAGCTAATCTAAACCTTATGATACGATGATCACTGTTCCCTAAATGTTTATCTACTGACACTTGCTTTACTTAACCTACCTCATTCCCCAGGACCAGATCCAGCAATGCCTCCTCCCTCATCGAGCCAGAAACATACTGATCAAGAAAGTTCTCCTGAACACACTTCATAAATTCTTCCCCTTCTCTGCCCTATACACTATTACTATCCCAGTCTATATTAGGATAGCTGAAGTCCCTCATTATCACTACTCTATAGTTCTTGCACCTCTCTGTAATTTCTCTGCAAATTTGCTCCTCCGTATCTTTTCCACTATTTGGCGTTCCTTAGAATACTCCTAGTAGGGTAATGGCACCTCCATTATTTCTTAACTCTAGCCATACAGATTCCACAAGGTGATAATTTATGTCTTGTTTCGTTCTCTAGTAACACCGCCCACCCCTCCAGCACCTTTTCAAATTGTCCATTCTTCATATTTGAGGTCAGCTAATGAGTTGTCAGCCAACCATTTTACCATAGGACTTGATTGGGGGGTTGCTGAGCAGGGGGAAGAGACATCACCTTTTCCAATATTCTGTTTTCTGCATTCTAGCATAGCCTATTATCTCCCTAATTAAGAACACAATATTCTTTTATGCCTAAGGCCTAGTGCATGCTTTTTACAAAATCTTTGCATGTATATTTTTGAATGAACGAGGGGACATAGATTCAGGATAATCACTAAAAGAACAAAGAGGAAGTTAGAAGTTTTTTTTCACACAGAGGGATATTAGAACATGGGATGCTATTGAAGCAGACACTAGAACATAACTTAAAAAAGGAATTGGATAAGTACTCACATAGGAGGAATATAAAAGGTTACAGAGAAAGCACAAGGAAATCAGATTAAAGTAGACAGCTCCAGCTAAGCTGCATCAGCACAGGCAGAATAGTCTCCTTCTGTACTAATAAATCAAATGATTTTAAGAGCTAGTATTGCGCATTGATGCAGCAACTTGATTTCCTTGCCAGTTAAGTGGTTGAACCTAAATAACAACAGAAAACGCTGGAAAAACTCAGCAGGCCAGGCAACATGCGTGGAGAGAGAAACAGAGTTAACGTTTCAGGTCGAAGACCCTTCGTCAGAACTGAGAAAAAAGCAGGAAATAAAACGGATGAAAAAGCAAGTTTGGGGGCTGGGAAATGGGGGAGGGGATGAAAGAACAAAAGGGAAGGTCTATGAGAGGTGACGAGACATTAAGAGATATTCAAGGCGAGACGAGATGGTAATAGGGCAGGTAAAGAAACAAGGGATGGCTCTAGATGAAGTGTGAAATGCGTTGGCAGAATGAAAGACAGCTGCCATGTGGGAGAGAAGAAAAAAAAAGGAAAAGGCACAAACCAAAAGTGTGGATAAAAAATATATAAAAATATGATAGGGGCCGAGGTTATGATCTGAAATTGTTGAACTCGACATTGAGTCTGTAAAGTGCCTAATCGGAAGATGAGGTGCTGTTCCTCGAGCTTACGCTGAGCTTCCATGGAACAATGCAAGAGGCCAAGGACGGTGAGATTTGAGTGGGAATGGGGCAGTGAATTGAAATGACAGGCGACCGGAAGCTCGGGGTCCCCCTTACAGACTGAACGGAGGGGTTCCGCAAAGCGGTCACCCAATCTGCGTTTGGTCTCTCCAATGTACAGGAGACCACATCGTGAGCAGCGAATACAGTATACTAGAGTGCAAGAAGTACAAGTAAATCGCTGTTTCACCTGGAAGGGCAGCCCCCAAACTTGCTTTTTCATCCGTTTCTTTTCCTGCTTTTTTCTCAGTTCTGACGAAGGGTCTTCGACCTGAAACGTTAACTCTGTTTCTCTCTCCATGGATGCTGCCCTGGCCTGCTGAGTTTTTCCAGCGTTTTCTGTTGTTATTTCGGATTTCCAGCATCTGCAGTATTTTGCTATCGTATACGCGGTTGAACCTGATTGGGGCATTTTCTTTGTGTTTTTACTAACCATTCTTTATGCCATGCAGTGTATTGTTCATCCACAGCGAACACGCATTGTAAATGATTTTTACCATTTCTTCTTTGGGCATAACAGAACATGTTGAATGTTTAAACTCCCAACAGCTGTTTTCCCTTCAACTGCTTGATACAACTATACACTGGTAAACATTAAAGTTTCCCTTAGTATTCCCTTAGCAACCACATTACAGCCAATGAACAGGAGGAGTCTTGAACAAATTAAATAATTTTTGCAGTCACTGCCTTAACTACAGAACAGCTTTTTTTGCTGTTTTAAGATGATATTATGCCTTCTACTGTCCAAGATTCTGCACCACCATGTAAATATGCTAACATTTTATTCCTATTTTCTGAGGTCTATTAAGCTTGCAAAATGTGTGTATTTCTGTTGGTACCTATTAAATAAACTGAAGATAAAATGCTTCTGATATTTACTGATGGGCAGACCTGAAGATCTAACATACTAATGCTTTTTCACTTGATTTCTACAGATTCCTGACATATAAAACTGGATTTTTCTCGTACTACCCTATTTTTGGGCATATGGGATGGGGCAGAAAAATGGGTTTTTAAATGAGGTAGCGGTGACATCATACATCCTGTTTTCCATAATCACCACCTCATTAATATTAGAAGTAGATCATACCCCATATAACAACAACTTGCATTTATATAGCGCCTTTAACATAGTAAAACTTCCAACAGCGCTTCACAGGAGTGTTTGCAGACAAAATTTGACACCGAGCCATATTAAGACAGGTCAAAGATGTAGGTTTTAAGAAGCGTCTTAAAAGAGGAGAGAGGCAGAGAGGTTTAGGGAGGGAATTCCAGCGCTTAGGACCTAGACAGCTGAAGGCACGGCTGCCAATGGTGGGCGAAGGAAATCAGGGATGCACATGAGGCCAAAATTTGAGGAACTCAGAAGGGTTATAGGGCTGAAGGAGATTGCAGAGATAGGGAGGGGCAAGACCTTTGAGGGATTTGAACACAGGGATGAGAATTTTAAAATTGAGGTGTTGCTGGACCGGGAGCCAATGTAGGTTAGCGAGCACAGGGGTGATGGGTAAATGGAACTTGCTGCGAGTTAGGATACGGGCTGCAGAGTTTTGGATGAACAAGCATCCCGTGTTCATAGGTAAATAGAAAGTGGAGGTGCACTTGAAGGATGTAGCTGCTATTATCATAGCTTATTTTTGAGCTGATTTTGATCAATTTTGTAGGGGTGGGTGTTGCTAATGACAATATCTTCAATGTCCTTCCTGTTGTGGAGCTCCCATTTTACCCCCCAACCCCAATTCTAACAAACCCACAATGGGTTTCCCATTGCGAATACTGCATCTTTGTTTTTATGGAGGAAGAGAAATCAGATGGAACGGAAGAAGGACAAGCTGATCAGGCACCATCTTCTGACATCCCCACTCAACTATGTACAGGCCAAGTTGCTCCTATCTCCAACTGACCCAGGAGCAGTGGTTGCAGAGACTGATTCACAAGGGAAGTCATCAATGAGTTGTGCCACATGATGCAACCTGACCTGTACCTGTAGGTATTGCATTGCCAGTGACTGCAAAGGTCACAATAGTCCTAAATTTTTATGCTAAGGGGTCATTCCAGGCTGCCTCTGAGCGCATCAATAATATTAGAAAGACTTGCATTAAATAGCGCCTTTCACAACCTCAGGGACATCCCAAAGTACTTTACAGCCAGTGAATTACTTTTGGAAGTGTCCCTGCTGTAATGTAGGAAATGTGACAGCCAATCAGTGCACAGCAAAGTTCCACAAACAACAATGTGATAATGACTAAATAATCTGTTTTTATTTAGTAATGTTGGTTGAGGGATAAATATTGGCCAGGACACCAGGGAGAACTCCCCTGCTGTTCTTGGAAATAGTGTCATGGGATCTTTTACTTCCACCTGAGAGGGCAGACAGGGCCTTGGTTTAATGTCTCATCCGAAACCTGCACATCCGAAAGTGCAGCACTCCCACAGTACGGCATTGAAGTGTCAGCCTAGATTTTGTGCTCAAATCTCTGGAGTGGGATTTGAACTCTCAACCTTCTGATTCAGGCAAGTTTGTTACCAACTGAGCCACCGCTGACACTATGGGCTGGATTTTCATTGAGGAGGCGGGTAGGAGGTGGGACTACAACTTTTGGGGTTGTAGTCCCGCCTCCATCGAGTTCTAGCCAACCCACGCGATTTTGACTTGATTGACTTTGTTGAGTCCGCCCAGCAGGCTCAGCAGGCCAATTAAGGGCCACCTGGCAACAGGTGACGTCACAGATTGATATTTCATCTGTCAAGACCTTTTGACAGATGAAATATCAGCATTTGACAGCTGTTGAAGCTGTCAAACACTGACAATCTGTACTCCAGGTTAATTCCTTCCTCTCAGGATGATTTAGAGATCTCCCCGGAACAGAAAGCTGAATGCTGGAACTTTTGACAGCTCGCGGCCATTCTGCTTTCTGTGCCGGTGAGATGAGGGACTCCCGAGACCTGAAGGAATGAAGGCTGTAAAGTTAAGTACATGTAAGTAAAACTTCTTTAAACACTTTACACACACCAAACACACTTACCTCTGCACTCATGAACCCATCACTCACCTGAACACTGGACATCTCGACCCCTCCAAGCACTTCATCCCGACGGCCCGCCTCGCTAACTTGACGTGGTTTGGAGCCGTTGGGAATCCCACATTTCACCAATGAAAATAGGGATTAGGCTAAAAAGTGCCTGTTAACTACCTGTTAACAGGCAGTTAATTGGCACTAATTCCCTTCCCACCTCAGGGAGGCGGGTCCCAGTGCGGGTCGGGTACCCGCCTCCTTTGAAACTGGCATGGAGGCGGGTTGGGGGTGGGGTGGGTTTGTGCCCCCTGATTTCAGGATTTTAACCCCCCACACGCCTCCAATCCCGCCTCCACGGCCCAATGAAAATCCTGCCCTATAAGTCAGTTAGGTGTACCATGATTCATCAAGCTAGTCACAGGTGCATTTTACTTCCCTACAGCCAACTGGTGGCAGCATGACAGGCACTGCAATTTTAGCAAGTGGCAAGATTCAAAAAGCACAAGGGCGCCAAGCTCGCCTGGGCGCCGGAATTTCCGCTCCGGTCGGAGCCGCTTGCACCAGCGCGATATTCAGTTTCAGCGCCCCAAACGGAAGCGGGGCGCTGCTCGAGGTGCCCCGCGTCCCTCTTGGGGCGCTGAAACTGAATATCACAGCGCAACGTGCTGCAGCGCCACATGCTGCGGCACGGCGCGCTGCGGTATTGCAGGCCTTCCTCCCCTTCTTAAAGGGGAGGGGCCTGCACCAGCGCGATCTCTGATCGCGAGTGCCGGCAAAAGAGTCCGGCACCGAGGAGAAGTGCCGGGCTCTTGGGACACAGCCGACACTGCCCCGGCGGGGGGGGGATCAGGAGGGCGGCACGAGGAGGTGCTGGCAGGCGGCCAGCGAAAAAAATGGCTGCCCCGCACCTCCTCTTTAATTTGCGCCACTACCGCCACAGGTAGGCCCCCCTGAACCGGTCGCGAATTGCGACCGGCGCTACAGGGGGGGGGCGCGATCCAATATCGCATTCGGGGCGCTGCGCACACCGATGACGTCATCGGTGGCGGCGCAGCACTACAGGCTAATGCCGCCATTAGCGCCCCACTAAATTTCGCGGGAGGCATGGCCAGTGGCACTAAAGCCACTGAGTGCCCTCTTTAGGCACTAACTGGTGGCGCAGCCCACCGAATTTCTAGGCCAAGGTGTCATAGGTTGTTAAAACATATTCTCTTAATCAATTCCCCCACGAGGGGAGATAGGAGAGGAAATAGAGAAAGATGTGAGTTCAGGGTGGGGGCGGGAGATACCTTAGAGGATGTTTTGCGTGGTGGGCTAGGGGATAGAAGGGAAGTGGCTGAGGTAGCTGAACGATGGTCTCAACCTTAGTGACAAGGAAGTCCATGAGCTCCTCGCACTTGTTGGAGATGTGGGTGAAGGAGGCAGGGGAGTAAGGTTTAAGAAGACGGTTTGTAGTGGAGAAGAGAAGCCGGGGTTATCTTTGCACTCCAGGATGATCCTGGAATAGTGAAAAGCTTTGGGAGAGGAGAGAAGGACCCAATTGTGCTTTATGTGGTCCAGGCAGATCTGGCGATGAATGGATCAACTACTTGTTCACCATAAGCAGCAACCTGAACAGGATGCTGAAGATAATCTGTTGCTGGCTGCAAGAGACATTTCTACCAATATATTATATGGGAGGCCTTTTCTTGACTACCACATCTGGCTACTGCATGAATGGTCCTGTCTACCTCCTCCCCCTTCCCACCACAAAGATGCTTTCACCTAGAGACACTTACATGCATGCATGAACTCATATGGCTCCCATTGATGCCACTTCATCAAAGCCACTTACTAAACTTTGACAAAAACAATGTCTGTATGCACATCAACTTTAGTGTAACCACAATTTTAATATAAACCTGTACTGTGTCTATGTATCATTACTCCTCTGTGCTTCCCCTAGGTGCAAGTGTGTGATATGTGACCTCTTAAACCTAGTCTCGAGTTTGTCCTAGATGCTACCTGAGTGGCAGGAATGCATGAGGTGCCTGACTGCTGCCTACTAATAGGAGCATCTTGGGACTGAGGTATCCCTTGTCACATGGCAGCTAAGTCGTGAGATGGATCTGTTCCAGTGCTGTTGCAAGCACATGCTGACTCTGTCTCCTTTCTGCCATATGTGCAGCGTTTGAGTGGTATTGTGAGAGACAGCAGTATCGTGTGAGCACATTCCTGCCATGCCACTGGGACTAGGCAATGGCTCTTCATCGGCACTGTTTCTCAAGGAAGCAGACCTAATGGTTCCAATTAGATCAGTGAAAGACTGAGAGATAGTTGTCTGTAACTGGCCATCATGCAGCTCTCTCCACTTTGGTATCCAAGGCCTTTATGGCAGCAGTCTGTGCTTTCCTGGTAAAAGCTAAAACTGTCCTTAGACCTTCTATTTTGGAAGCCTCTCCTGCAGATTAGCCTGGAGCTGCCACATGCTCTAGATGGAGAGAGGATGCAGGAGAGGTAGGTGCAGAGAGGATGTTTCCCCTCGTGGGGAAATCTAGAACGTGGGGGCACAGTTTTAGAATAAAAGATCGCCCTTTTAGAACTGAGATGAATTTCTTCTCTCAGAGGGTCATAAATCTGTGGAATTCTCTGCCCCAGAGAGCCGTGGAGGCTGGGTCATTAAATACATTTAAGGTGGAGATAGACAGATTTTTGCAAGATAAGGGGGTGAAGGGTTATGGGGAGCAGGCAGGGAAGTGGCTTTGAGCCCAAGATCAGCCATGATCTTATTGAATGGCGAGCAGGCTCGAGAGGCCAAGTGGCCTATTCCTGCTCCTATTTCTTATTTTCGAAGGTGGACTGCAGTGCTGCAAAACCCTCTATTAACTGAAAGAAATTAGTATTTGTAAAAAAAATAGTACTGGAGAAATTAATGGGACTGAAAGCCCATAAATCCCCTGGACCTGATGGCCTACATCCTAGGGTTTTGAAAGAGGTGGTTATCGAGATAATGGATGCACTGGTTGTCATTTTCCAAAATTCCATAGATTCTAGAACGGTTCCCGCAGATTGGAAGGTAGCAAATGTAACTCCACTATTTAAGAAAGGAGGGAGAGAGAAAACAGGGAATTACTGACCAGCTAGCCTGACATCAGTAGTAGGGAAAATGTCCTAGATCTATTATTAAGGACATGGTAACAGGGCACTTAGAAAATAATAATAGGATTGGGCAGAGTCAACATGGATTTATGAAAGGGAAATCATGTATGACGAATCTGTTAGAGTTTTTTGAGGTTGTAACTAGCAGAATAGATAAGGGGGAACCAGTGGATGTGGTGTATTTGGATTTTCAGAAGGCATTTGATAAGGTGCTGCACAAGAGGTTATTAAACAAAATTAGGGCTCATGGGATTAGGGGTAATATACTAGCATGGATTGAGGATTGGTTAACGGACAGAAAACAGAGATTAGGAATAAATGGGTTATTTTCGGATTGGCAGGCTGTGACTAGTGGGGTACTGCAAGGATCAGTGCTTGGGCCTCAGCTATTCACAATCTACATCAATGATTTGGATGAGGGGACCAAATGTAATATATCCAAGTTTGCTGATGATACAAAGCTGGGTGGGAATGTAAGTTGTGATGTGAAGGAATAAGCAATATACCTATTCAGAAAAATACACCATTCTATAAAAGAATTCTGACTTTATTAAAACATGACAAACTTGGCTTGAAAATCTAAAAACCTAACAATGGAAAAGTTGTAAACAGCATACAGGCTATTGAGATAGGCTAAGTTGTTGACAATGAATCAATAACCTTATTGAAACAGGAGGTTGGAGGTTCCTGAAAGTCGGAAGCTTTGGAAAGAACACAATGGTACACCCTGTTAAGGTGTCTTAAACCTTCTTCTCCCTTCTTCTTAGGCAGTCCCTCGGAACTGAGGATGACTTGCTTCCACATTAAAAATGAGTTTGCAGGTGACTGATTAATCCAATGCGGGACCTACAGTCTCTGTCACAGGTGGGGCAGACGGTGGTTGAAGGGACAGGTGGGTGGGGTGCTTGGGTTGACGTGCGCTCCTTGCGCTGCCTGCGCTTGGCTTCCGCTTGCTCCCGGTGAAGAGGTTCAAGGTGTTCGGCGCCTTCCCGGATGCTTCTCCTCCACTTTGTGCGGTCTTGGGCCAGGGATTCCCAGGTGTCGGTGGGGATGTTACACTTTTTCAAGGAGGCTTTGAGGGTGTCCTTGAAGCGTTTCCTCTGCCCATCTGGGGCTCTCTTGCTGTGCCGGAACTCCGAGTAGAGCGCTTGTTTTGGGAGTCTCGTAGCGGGCATGCAGACAATGTGACCCGTCCATCGGAGCTGATTGAGCGTGGTCAAACCTTCGATGCTGGGGATGTTGGCCTGAGCAAGCACACTGATGTTGGTGTGCCTATCCTGCCAATGGATTTGCAGGATCTTGCGAAGGCAACGTTGGTGGTACCTCTCCAGCGCTTTGAGGTGCCTGCTGTACATGGTCCATGTCTCTGAGGCATACAGCAGGGCGGGTATCACTGCTGCTCTGTAGACCATGAGCTTAGTGCCGGGTTTGAGGTCCTGGTCTTCAAACACTCTCTTCCTCAGGTGACCGAAGGCTGCACTGGCACACTGAAGGTGGTGTTGGACTTCATCGTCGACGTCTGCCCTTGTTGACAGTAGGCTCCCGAGGTATGGAAAGTGGTCCACGTTGTCCAAGGTCTTGTCGTGGATTTTGATAATCGGGGGGCACTACTGTGTGGTGGGGGCAGGTTGGTAGAGGACCTTTGTCTTATGGCTATTTAGTGTAAGGCCCATGCTTTGTACGCTTCGGTGAAGGTGTTGACGATGGTTTGGAGTTCGACCTCCGAGCGAGCGCAGACGTAAGCGTCGTCTGCATACTGTAATTCGACGACAGAGGATGGGACAACCTTGGATCTGGACTGAAGGCGATGGAGGTTGAACAGTTTCCCGTTTGTTCTGTAAATTAGCTCCACTCCAGTGGGGAGCTTACTGAGGGTGAGATGGAGCATTGCAGCAAGGAAGATCGAGAAGAGCGTTGGTGCGATGACACAGCCTTGCTTGACTCCGGTTCGTATGTGAATTGGGTCTGTGGTGGAACCGTTGGTCAGGATCACGGCTTGCATGTCATCATGAAGCAGGTGGAGGATAGCGACAAACTTTTGAGGGCAGCCAAATTTGAGGAGGACACTCCATAATCCCTCATGTCTTAAACCAACACTTTGGAAAGAATCACATAAGATTAAGAAACATATGCCTTCGTAAAAATGACATCAAATGAAACACGGGAGACACGAGTCTGTTACAACCAGTTGAGATAACTAAGAAGACAATGGTGCACCCGATTGAGGTGTTTTTAATTTACACATTGTAAAAGGACACAAACAGAAGACTTTGGTAAGAATGACATCAAATAGATGCACCTGCTTCACACTGTTTTTTATGATAAGCTTCGAACACCGAAAGGTAGAGACATAATTCTTATTGCTACAAGCTGATCTAACTGTAAAAATAGCAGGAGTCAGCAGAAAAATGACTAGAGATACTTAGCTTACATCAGCTGAAAACTTCAAAGGAAATACCACTGAGAAAGGGTATAAAAATTGAACTTTCAAATGGGAAGATAGATTCGCTGTAAAGGGGCAAAGTGATTCTCAGCTTCAGAGGCAAGCTCTGTAAGTCTTCAACTCTTTGTAGCTTGGAGATCAAGGTATTGTATTTGATTTTGGTGGATACCCTGGAATAAACTAAGAACTGTAAAACTAGCAAAGTTAAGATTTGAGAATAAGGATCTCTGATAATAGAATTGTAAGATTTTTTGTATTTGGAACTGTTAATGTTGTGATTGAAACAACTACTGTAAATTACATGTCAGTTCTTGAATAAATCTATATTTTTAGAATTGTCTCACATAGTACTTCTGTATCAAACTCGCGAACTCAATCTCTGTACGCTCTTTGGTGAGGAGTTGCAGAATTCTGGGGGAGTTTTCCAGACCCTCATAATATCCGGAAGGTTACAGTCTAGCTAAACTTATTAAAAGTGCTATCTGGAGGACGGTAACATCTTCAGGTTGTTCCTGTCCTTTAGGGAGAGATAGTCTGGACCTTTAGACCCAATTAAGCATCTTTAGGATTTGGCTACCTCAAGCTTTAGTTGAAAGTGAATGTCTGGGGAATACGCCTGATCCGGGGTAGCCCTACAGGGGCTAGGACTAGTAATAATCCTTTCAGTGAGGAGGATGCAAAGAGGCTTCAAGGGGATATAGACAAGCTAAGTAAGTGGGCAAGAACATGGCAAATGGAATATAATGTGGAGAAATGTGAAGTTAGCCACTTTGGTAGGAAAAATAGAAAAGCAGAGTTTTTTAAATGGTGAGAGTCTGGGAAATGTTGATGTTCAGAGGGACCTGTGTGTCCTTGTACACGAATCACTGAAAGTTAACATGCAGGTACAGCAAGCAATTAGGAAAACAAATGGTATGTTGGCCTTTATTACAAGAGGATTTGAGTATAAGAGTAAACACAAGAACACAAGAAATAGGAGCAGGAGTAGGCCACACGACCCCTCGAGCCTGCTCCACCATTCAATAAGATTATGGCTGATCTTCGACCTCAACTCCACTTTACCGCCCTAATACTGAAAACAGAAAGTGCTGGAAAACACCCAGCAGGCCAGGCAGCATCTGTGGAGAGAGAAACAGAGATAACGTTTCAAGTTGATGACCTATCATCAGAATTCAGGGAAATTCTGTGTAACTCCTTCGAGCAGAGAAGGTTAAGTGGAGATTTAGTAGAGGTGCTCACAATTATGCGGGGTTTTGATCGAGTAAATAAGGAGAAATTGTTTCCACTGGCAGGAGGATGGGTAACCAGAGGACACAGATTGAAGATAATTGGCAAAAAAGCCGGAGGGTGGGTGCGTGGCTGGATGCGGTTGGGGGGAAGGTGAGGAGAGGTTTTTTTACGCAGCGAGTTGTTGTGATCTGGAATGCGCTGCCTGAAAGGGCAGTGGAAGCAGATTCAATAGTAACTTTCAAAAGGGAATTGGGATAAGTACTTGAAGGGGCAAACATTTGCAGGGCTATGGAGAAAGAGCAGTGAGACTAATTGGAGAGCTCTTTCAAAGGGGGGAGAAATTCGGTATCGCCCCATTTGGGGCGCAATTATCAACCGGGCGCAAAGTTTAGCACCTGGCGCTAATTATTGCCTCCGACTGCAAACTTGGCTTCTATCGCCCCTGGAGGTGATTGGAGCGCTAAATCAGGCGCTACACACCTCTCTTAAGGCGCAAACGCCGAGGAGCGAGACACTACCTCAGAGCGCTGGCGAAGCTCATGTGATGTCAGTCAGCAATGGAACACAGACACACTGGTGCCGGCCAGTTCTTAAAGGGGAGGGTCAAACTTGCTCTCCATTCATATCCTGCTCATTGCAGGAAATTGACCAGACATTTTGCGGCAGCATTGAACACTACCGCCACAATCTCCTGCGCCTGCTGATCATGACATCTGTCGAGCGTGCAATGCCCTGGAACGGCATGGAGAGACCTGCCCAGGGAAAGAGCTCAGACTGCAGCTCCCATAGTCTCTTCTAAATCGATGTAAGGAAGATCAAGTCAAAATGAACCTGCAAAGTGCTGCTCAGTAAACAAAACTCCATCACACAGCATTGAATCTCTCCAAAAGTCGCTCTCTCTCTCTCTCAGAATGCGTGGTGCAAAAATGTCGCCGACAAAAAAAGGCAGGAAGCGGTCGCCTTTAAATAGCACTCCCCCAGTCCCCTCACGACTGCAAAACGCTCTCCTCAACCTGTCGTTGCTAGCTCAATATCCGGTCCAGGGCGTTGCACGCTCGACAGATGTCACGATCAGCGGGCGCAGGAGATCGTGGCGGTAGTGTTCAATGCCGCCGCAAAATGCCTGGTCAATTTCACGAGCGGCGCAAACATCACTGCGCCAGGGCGCAAAGCAACCGAATTTTTCCCCCAAGATGTCTTACTGCAATTGTATAGGGCCCCGGTGAGACCACACCTGGAGTATTGTGTACAGTTTTGGTCTCCTTACCTAAGGAAGGATTTACTTGCCATAGAGGAAGTGCAACAAAGATTCACCAGACTGATTCCTGGGATGGGGAGATTGTCCTATGAGGAGAGATTGAGTAAACTAGGCCTATATTCTCTGGATTTGAGAAGATTGAGAGGTGATCTCATTGAAACATATAAAATTCTTACAGGGCTTGACAGGGTAGCTGCAGGGAGGATGTTTCCCCTGGCTGGGGAGTCTAGAACCAGGGGTGACAGTCTCAGAATAAGGGATTGGCCATTTAGGACTGAGATGAGGAGAGATTTCTTCACTCAAAGGGTGGTGAATCTTTGGAATTCTCTACCTCAGAGGGCTGTGGAGGCTCAGTCGTTGAGTATATTCAAGACAGAGATCAATAGATTTTTGGATATTAAGGGAATCAAGGGATATGGGGATAGTGCAGGAAAGTGGAGTTGAGGTAGAAGATCAGCCATGATCTTATTGAATGGCGGAGCAGGCTCGAGGGGCCAGATGGCCCACTCCTGCTCCTATTTCCTATTTCTTATTACGCTGCTGCAAATGCAGGTAGTGTAGTCCTCCAATATGCTGCCATCTAGAGGCCCAGTTTGAATGCATATTTGATGCTCTGCAGATAGTTAAAACTTTTTTAGAGCAGTATTTGTGAGATCTGGATCACAACAGTCTCCTAGTTAGTAAAATCTTCCTCTTTATCTTCCACCCCAGCTCCTCCTGTGTACTCATGCTCTGGGTGTTATTACCCTGTGCACTGCCCTCTGGACCACTGTCTAATACCCCTCTGGTGGGCAACTCTAGGCTGGTACTTCTGAAGGAGAGGCTGAGTGATGGCATGTGTAATGCAGTGTTGTTACGAGCAGAAGCAGAGGGCCTGATTCATCGTCCTCTTGCTCCTCAGCTGCTTGTTGCTGTGTTACATCTAGAATAGAAGAAGAAGAGAGTTTAGAATTGATTGTTGTCAAACAAAGTTTGCATGGTTTTCAGTAGGAGTGACATGAGGGTTTTGATGACGTCATTAACTGATAGACTTTGTGTGGTACAATATTGTGAGAAGGAAGGGAAGCAGAAGTCACGATGAACCCGCAGCTGCAACCTGCCCTCTAACCTCTCCGGATCGGATTCCCTTGCTGTCTTCCTCTCCTAATTTTCTCCTAGTAAGGTGTAAAAAGTTAGGAATCAAACATCTGTGGTCAGTCTCTCTCTCTCTCACACATTATGGGCTGTCTTCTCCTTTAAAAAGAAAACAAAAAGTGAGAATGGTTGCCAGTGTGGCGGAGCCACCAGGGGGACTCTGATCTAATGTACATAATTATCTTTAACAAATTATTAGCTACAGAATGAATCTGTATCTTTGTTCATATCATTGCATGTACATAGCGCGGTCCCTTTAAGAATGAGACCAAACGTGATGACGTCATCACGTTGATCACGTGATCCTCCAGCGGCAGGAAAACGTGATGACATCATGACGTCAGGCTGGGGAGCCGCCCTAGCCAGTCCTCGTGGGGCCAGCAAAGAGTACAGGCCTGTAATGTAGTTCTCCTGTGTTTTCGTTTTAAACTCTGTTGATTAGTATTAAACATCGTTTGTTTGATAGACTGACTCGACCTCAGTCCTTTAGTTAGGAATCTAGCCATTCCTACAGTGGTGACCCCGAATTTTCGTGAAACATTGTTGCGGATCAGACCCGTTACCTTTACGTGGCCTCCGCACTCGACAGCTCCACGGCCTCACGGATCATCAGCCTGCTCGAAAACCCCCCGGTTGACAGCAAGTATAATACTCTTAAAGCGTGGTTAATACAGGTCTTTGGGCTCACGAAGGCGGAGCGTGCCCGCCGGCTACTCGTGTTGCCCGGGCTTGGCGATCCCAAGCCATCTGAGTTAATGAGCCAGATGTTCACGCTCCTTGGCTCAGAACCACAATGTTTCCTCTTTCGGGAGTTATTCCTGAGTCAACTACCCGAGCAGGTTCAGGCTGCCCTCGCCAGATCGGAAGCCACAGATTGCGCAGCACTTGCTGCAGAAGCAGATACGATTTATGCGGTCACGCAGCATACTGTGCCGCCACGAGGCACCCCTCCCCCATGAATGCCGCCACGATGCCTACATCCCCCGGCTTGTGTTTTTACCACGCACGTTTTGGCGCGAAAGCCAGAGGCTGCCACCCTCCCTGCAGTTTCGCGCCTAAAAATAAAAACCAACATCAACACCAGCAGCAACTCCAGAAAAGGAGGACCGAGTCTGAGGGACGTTCCGCGGCCGCGATGGCGATTGGAAATTCCGGGAAGCTCCTCTACATTACAGATTCCCTCTCAGGCCGACGCTTTTTATGTGACACCGGGGCACAGTGTAGCATCCTTCCTGCCTCAGCACTCGATATTCAGTCTGGGAGGCACGGCCTCTCCCTCGTGGCAGCTAATTGCGGGGCCATTCGTTCCTTTGGCAAACGGCGGTTCCAGGTGTGCTTCGGCGGGCAACGGTTTCAGTGGGAATTTATTACAGCCAAGGTTTCGCAAGCCATCCTCGGCGCGGATTTCTTATGCGCCAACAGCTTCTTGGTGGATGTAAGAAATCGTCGATTGGTCAACGCAGCCACCTTCCACTCCATCCCTTGCTTCCGCAGTTCTGCAACGTTGCACACTGTCTCCTGCGCGTTGCCCTTGCCGGACGAGTTCACTCGCTATTAGGTGCATTCCCGGAGCTGACTAAGCCCACTTTCTCCTCCTCGGCCACTAAGCATGGTGTCGAACACCACATTACTATGACTGGCTCTCCGGTTTACGCGCGAGCTCGGCGCCTGGAACCCAGCAAGCTCACGGCTGCGAAGGCAGAGTTTGCCACGATGGAACGGCTGGGGATTATTCGCCGGTCGAATAGTCCCTGGTCCTCGCCTCTCCACATCATCCCGAAGCCCGGCGGTGGATGGCGGCCACGCGGGGACTACCGACGCCTTAATGATGCCACTACTCCCGATCGGTACCCGATCCCACATATACAGGATTTCTCTGCCCATTTGGCGAGAAACTCAATCTTCTCCAAGGTCGACCTCGTCCGTGGCTACCACCAAGTTCCCGTACACCCGCAGGACGTCCAGAAAATGGCTGTCATCACTCCCTTTGGACTGTTCGAGTTTCTACGGATGCCATTTGGGCTCAAGAACGCCGCACAGGCTTTTCAACGACTAATGGACTCGGTCCTGCAGGATCTTCCCTTTTTATTTGTCTACCTTGATGACATCCTGATAGCTAGCTCTACCAAAGAGGAACACGTCTGCCATCTCCGCACCCTCTTTCGGCGCCTCAGCCAACATGGCCTCATAATCAACCCGGCCAAGTGTCAGTTCGGCCTACAACAGATTGACTTCTTGGGCCACTGCATTACTTCGGAGGGCGCAATTCCGCTGCAGTCAAAGGTCGAAGCAATTACGGCATTCCCAAGGCCGCAGTCCACCAAGGCTCTTCAAGAATTCCTGGGCATGGTGAATTTCTACCACCACTTTGTGCCCAAGGCAGCACGACTCATGCAGCCCCTCTACGAGGCCCTCAAAGGCAAGGCCGGAAAGGATTCAATAGCCTGGACAGTCGAAATGGACAACGCTTTCGACAACACAAAAACCGCTCTAGCCAATGCAACTATGTTGGCGCACCCTCTGCCAGGTGCCACCATCGCCCTTACCACCGACGCTTCCGACTATGCCATAGGCGCTGTGCAGGAACAGTGGGTCAACGGGACGTGGCAACCACTGGCATTTTTCAGCCGCCAACTCCGGCGCAACGAACGCAAATACAGCACTTTCGACCGGGAGTTGCTGGCGCTGTTCCTAGCTATCCACCATTTCTGTTTTTTGTTAGAAGGATGTCCCTTCACTGCGTTTGTAGATCACAAACCACTGACCTTCGCCATGGCCAAGACTGCCGAACCGTGGTCGGCTCGACAGCAGCGACAGCTAACTTTCATTTCAGAATTCACGACAGACGTTCAACACGTAGCTGGCAAGGACAACTTGGTAGCTGATTGCCTTTCTTGCGCGACCGTACGGGCGGTCCAGCTAGGTATCGATTATGCCCTCATGGCTACCGATCAGGCATCCGATCCTGAAACACAGGCGTATCGCACCGTCACCTCTAGCCTCCAACCGACCGATGTGCAATTCCACGCTGCAGGCACCTCGTTACTCTGCGATGTCTCCATGGGAGATCCCCGCCCGATCATTCCTGGCACCGCAAAATTTTCGACGCCATACATGGGCTTTCGCACCCTGGCGTGAAGGCATCTCAAAAATTAATGTCGGCTAAGTTCGTCTGGAGAGGAATGCGTAAGGATATCCGCAACTGGGCTAACACCTGCGTCGTCTGTCAAACGTCTAAGGTGCAACGTCACGTTAAGGCCCCATTGGCCACGTTCGAAGTACCAGGACGTCGATTCGACCATGTCAATGTGGACCTCGTCGGGCCACTTCCACCATCGCAGGGGTTCACACATGTCCTCACCATGGTCGATCGTACTACTAGATGGCCAGAGGCAGTTCCTCTGGCGTCTGCTACGTCCGCTGATGTCGCCAGTGCATTCCTCTCCTCGTGGGTCGCACGTTTCGGCGTTCCGGTGGACATTTCGTCAGACCGCGATCCACATTTCTCTTCTGAGCTCTGGAACGCTGTGGCCCAGGGTCTCGGCACCAAGCTTCACCGCACCACGGCCTATCACCCGCAAGCAAACGGTTTGTGCGAACATTTCCACAGATCGTTAAAGACATCGCTGAGGGCCAGCCTCCAAGGGGCCGGATGGGTGGATAAGCTTCCATGGGTCATGTTGGGTCTCTGCACGGCACCCAAAGAGGACTTGCAATCGTCCGCCGCGGAGCTCGTGTACGGCCAGCCACTCCGCGTACCGGGAGATTTCCTGCCGCTTCCAACTGAGCCGTGGTCCGCAGCCGAACAACTCAGCAGCCACCGGGAAACAGCCAGGGCTTTTGCGCCTATCCCAACTTCGCATCACGGCCTTCCATCTTCACACGAACCAGCGGAGCTAAAGAATGCTGAATTTGTATTCATTCGTCATGATGCCCATAGGGATCTGCTCAAGGCCCCTTACACAGGCCCTTTTCGCGTACTGGAGACAGGCGACAAGAGTTTCTCTGTAGACATCGGTGGTAAACCCGACCACATATCCATTGACCGTCTCAAACCGGCACACCTGGACATCGACCGGCCAGTAGAGACTGCATAGCCACCACGACATGGTCGACCTCCCGCTGCATCCACGCCAGGCCGAAGGCTTCCATCCGCCAGCCCGCCCGCAGTTCAACAACGTCCACTCCAAGAATACAGGAGTCACTCTGACAGGCTTGTCAGACCTCCTAGTCGATTGACTTTTACTGTTAAAGACAATTCTGGGGGGGCGCATGTGGCGGAGCCACCAGGGGGACTCTGATCTAATGTACATAATTATCTTTAACAAATTATTAGCTACAGAATGAATCTGTATCTTTGTTCATATCATTGCATGTACATAGCGCGGTCCCTTTAAGAATGAGACCAAAAGCGATGACGTCATCACGTTGATCACGTGATCCTCCAGCGGCGGGAAAACGTGATGACGTCATGACGTCAGGCTGGGGAGCCGCCCTAGCCAGTCCTCGTGGGGCCAGCAAAGAGTACAGGCCTGTAATGTAGTTCTCCTGTGTTTTCGTTTTAAACTCTGTTGATTAGTATTAAACATCGTTTGTTTGATAGACTGACTGGACCTCAGTCCTTTAGTTAGGAATCTAGCCATTCCTACACCAGGAGATGCAGTCAAACTCCGATATCAACAGGCAGATCATTATGGGGTGATGACAGGTGCATGAAACAAGAAATTATGGCCTAGAAATTCAGTATAGCCACTTTTGGGGCGGTAAAGTCGGGCGGACGCTAAAGTTTGCGCCCGGCGCAAAGTCGCGCCACCTTCGCCGATATTCAGTCGCATCGCCCCAAGAGGTTGCTGCTGCGCTAAAACAGGCGATGCACGACTATCTTTAGGCGCTAAGCCGGCGGTGCTGAGCGATACCCCCGAGGCCGGGTGCAGCGCCGGTGCGGCGAGTTGTTGATTGACGGCAGACACTCTGGCGCCGGTCAGCTCTTAAAGGGGGAGGGTCGATTTGTTTGCCTGCCACGCCCTGCACACTGTAGCCCTCAACCTAGGCCTGACCACGTCAGCTTCACCTGCATAACGCCCAAGGCTATGGAGAAGGCCAGGGAGAGAGCGCAGCGCTTCAGCGCTTCAGCGACGGTGACCTGAGGCTGCTGGTTGGTGGAGTGGAGCGCAGGCGCCATGTTCTGTTCCCAGAAGGTGGCAAGAGGCCGCTGCCCAGCGCCTACCGGAAAGCCTGGAGGGAGGTCTCCAACAGGGTGTCTTCCAACAGCGTGGTTGCCAGGACTCCTGTGCAATGCCGGAAGAAGTTCAATGACCTCACTCGGGTTGTCAGGGTGAGTACCCTTGCCAGTGTCCTCCTCATCCCTGCATGTGCACCTCACTTTATGAGCAAAGGGACCTGAAAGCCCTAATGGCCAGCCCTCATCCAGCAGCCATGGGACTGTCATGAAAATCACTTGCACATTCAGCACTTTACACACTGTACAAGCTATTCGACCATGGGAGGCATTGCAGACAAGATCAGGGCTTCACACTGTACAAGCTATTCGACCATGGGAGGCAGTGCAGACAAGATCAGGGCTTCACACTGTACTTAGAGGCCGTCCTTTCTCTTGCAGGCCAAGGTGGCGTACAACCGGCGGAAACGAACTGAGACCGGGGGAGGCCGTCCTGACGTCAAAGAGCTCTCCGACCTCGACCAGCATGTGGAGCGCATTATGGCAGGCCGGCTGATTGGCCCCGTCGCCAGTGGAGATGCCGACCCTGTTCTGGGCACCAATGGTAAGGGCATCACCTTTTTGACCTCTCTCGTTCCACTTGCGCCTCAGGTCAGCATCCTTTGCCACTGTCCGACCAATGCAGTGAATGGCAGCACTCATGCCTCCCTCGCTGCTGCCCTGTCCTCACTCTAAAGCTACTCTTGTGCCTTCCTGCTTTCAGATGGTGAATCGCCAGGTGAGGAGGCGGGCCCTCAAGCTGCCACTATCAGCGCTTCCGATTCCGAGGAGGAAGTGGAAGCCGGCCCATCAGTGCCACCCTCAGCCGCGCCAGCCCATGGCGATGAAGGGGACACGTCTTCCCTGGAGGGGAGCCGGGGGGAAGGGTCGGAGGAGAGTGAAGCTCCGGGGCCCAGCGGCCTGCAGCAACGCGGGAGGGGTGGGGAAGCTCGGCGGACTTCTCCCCAGAGGGTGAGTGCGGCCTCCAGTCCTGCGACGGTGAGCGCAGAGGAGGTGCGGCTCCTGGAGGAAATGGCCGTCCAGGCTGAGCGCAGGCACAATGAGCTCATGGCTGCAGTGGCAAGGATGCCTGACTCCATTGAGTCTTTGTCAAGGAGTGTGCAGCAATTTGGAGCAGCACAGGCCAGGAGTCTACAGGACTTCGCGGCAGCACAGGCGGCTTCGAGCCAAGTGCTCAGTCATGCCGTCCATTCACTGGCTGTTGTCATGCGGACACAGACCAGGGCCACACGGGCACTAACTGCTGCCACCCTCGCTGGATCAGCCAGGCATTGCCAGGGCACCCGCCGTGCAGCAGCAGCCCAGAAGTCTGTTCTTCAGCTGTTTGTTGCGCATGCTGCAGTGCTGACCCGTGCGAGTGCCAATGTCTCAGGCGACCAGCGAGCACCTGCGATCTGCCAGGTTGGCACCATTCCTGCAGCCGACACTGCCACTCCGCCATTGCAGCTGCCACGAGCCGCTGGACAGACTGCTGCCGCCCAGGCAGAGTTGGAGCAGCCAGCAGCCGGCCCCTCCAAGGCCAGAGCTGGTGCAGGCCAACCCCCAAGGGCATCTGCCGTCTCGCTATCTGACCCTCAGCAGCCTTCCCCCAGCCTTGCTGCAGCCACTGGGCTCCCATTGAGGAGGAGCTGCAGGGCGGGCAGGGGCCAGGCAAGGATGCGAAAGGCATCGCCCTCGCAGGGCAAAAAGTAGAAGCTCTGCACAAATGCCTGGTGCTTTTTGTAAGGCCGAGATTGGTGTAGTTGTGTTTTTGTAAGGCCGAGACTGGTGTCTTTCTTTCTTTTTGTAAGGCCGAGACTGGTGTAGTTGTGTTTTTGTGGAGGCTTCTCCACATGAGGTTGTAATGTGGGAAGGGCAGAGGTTTGCAATAAATTATTGTTCTTAAATTGCACTGTGCATGGTTTTTTGTCAAGTCCTGGTTGCCCTGCTCAGCTGAGGGCTTGTGGAGTGGCTACATTCATCTGCTGACATTGGCACAAGCCATTCCCTGAGAGGGGGCCTAGAAGCGACGTTCAATAAGCCGGCGACAGGCGGCCCTTGCATTTTCTGCCTCCCTCCTGTGCTGGTCCTCCTCCTCCTCCTCCTCAGGTGGTCCTCCAATCTCTGGTGGCAGTGGCTGAGTCCTGCGGATAGCCAGGTTGTGCAGCATGCAGCAAACGACCACGAAATGGGAGACTCGCTCCGGCGAATATTGTAGGGCTCCACCGGAACGATCCAGACAGCGGAACCGTTGCTTCAGGACACCGATTGTTTGTTCGATGATGTTCCTGGTCGCTTGATGGCTTTCATTGTATCCCTCTTCAGCAGGGGTGCTGGGCGCACGGAGCGGGGTCATCAGCCAGGTACACAAAGGATAGCCTTTGTCCCCGATAAGCCATCCTCGTGGGTGAGGCTGGGCCTGGAACATGTCTGCCACAGAAGTCTGTCGCAGGATGAAGGCATCGTGGCTGCTGCCTGGAAAGCGGACATTGACAGCTAGGATGAGCTGCCTGTGGTCACACACCAGCTGAACGTTGAGCGAATGGTAGCCCTTCCGGTTGCGGTAATCCTCGGCATTCTCCAGAGGTGCCCGCAAAGCCACATGCGTGCAGTCAATGGCGCCCTGCACCATGGGGAAGCCCGCGAATGCTGCAAAGCCCATTGCACGCTGTTGCTGCTTGGCAAGGGCCATGGAGAAGGAGATGAACTGACGTCTCCTTTTGAAAAGGGCATTGGTCACCTGGCGGATGCAGCAATGCACGGCGAACTGGGAGATGTTGGAAATGTCCCCAGTGGCGGATTGGAAGGAGCCAGTGGCATAGAAGTTGAGAGCCACCGTCACCTTCACTGCCACCGACAGAGACGTCCTGCTCCTCAGCTGTGGCTGCAGATCACCGCCAAGCAGGTGGCAGATCTCTGTGACCACCTCCCTTCGGAATCGCAGCCTCCGAACACACTGCTCGTCAGACATGTTGAGATAGGAGAAATGCTGGCGGTATACCCTGGGTGGGTAAGGCCTCCTTTCCCGACGCTTGTTGCCCCCTCTCTCACGGCGTCTGTGAGCCCTTTGGATGCAATGGAGAAAGCCAGCGTTTGCACCCATTGCAGCCCCCATAATATGTTAGCAAACAATGATATGTCAATGAAGGCAAAGACAAGTGGAAAGCTGTGGCCTGAAGCCACAAGTACCTGTCCAAGTGTTGAGCCAAAGCAGAAAGCTCTCTACCTTGGTCTCTCTGCAAAGATCCGTCTCTCAAGAAGGAGTGCTGCGAAATGGCAGCCTTTTATAGTGCAGGAGGAGTGCCCTTTAATTTGCGCCCCCCCGCGCCCCGCATCGACTGAGCACCGTTCCACTCTACCAGTCGGTAGGGGCGCCGGGCGCACAATGGGGCGTCGCGACTGAATTTCCGGTTGGGGGCGCACAAAGGGCATTGCACGAGGAAATGACGTCATGATCTGCGTGCGCATATGAGCGCGCGCAAAGACTTTGCGCCGCCGCTAAATCTCTAGTGAAGTTGGGGAGAGGCGCAGTTCGCGCTGCGCCCGGCCACTAGCCGCCTAGCGCCCGACATCTACTCCTCCTAAGGCGTTACCGGCTGGCGCAACCAACTGAATTTCTAGGCCTATATACCATATGAGGCTTTTAGAGGGACCATACATACAAGGCTATGAGTGAAGGAACACTTGCAAGTGAAGGCTGGGAATATAAAGGGCCCAGTGGAACCTTTTTTGATATTAATGATGAGCTTTTGGGACACTACAATGCAGTGAGGGAAATATGATTGTAAGTGGCAAACATGCTTAGTAGAAAGCATTCGTGGAAGTTTTGGCTTTCCCCCTTACCTTATTTCTTTCTTACCTTGCCTGACTGGTAAGGTCATTAAACGTTATTGCGATACTGAGCTTCCACGTGTGTAGTGATGGAGTTGGTACTGACTGCTTTGGCCTGGGCAGTACATTTTGATGGCCTTCTCTCCATCCCAAACAGGGCCTTCTTCCTTAGCCCTATTTGGGCCAGCAGCACTTTCCTTGAAGCCTCAGAAAATGAGGGGTTCTGTGCTCTGCAGCAGGCCTTCAAACATTGTGCAACAATTTTCAATCCTGGTTCCGAAAAGAAAGGGCTCTTGATGATACCTGGCCCGATAAGCTGCTGCAGGTGTTTAAATCCTGCAGCAACATACCCTTTTCCCACTGCCAGACAGGAAAGTTCCCAATCAGAGGCAGTGACAACACTGGGATCCCACCCAGGCTATTGAAATTCGACTGACCCTGAGAATTGTGGGCCAGTGGAGCAGACAGTGGTCCCACACACCATGGCCAGGATCTTACCTGAAGAGGCACGTTGGGGGCGGGACTGCTGCCTTTCGGGTTCTAGTCCCGCCCCCAGCACGTCCGACGCACAGACACTATTTTGCATCAATTGGCCTTGTTAAGCCCACCCTGTGGGCTTGCTGGCCAATTAAAAGAAAGCCGGTGTCAGATGACGTCAGTTGATGATGCGTCATCTGCCAGTTTTCTTAAAGGGGCCACCACCATTTCTTTTTGACAGATGATTTTTTCAGTGTATGACAGCATTGAGGTGCTGCAAACACTGACAATCACTGTACAAAGGTGCGCCCTTGTACCCAGGCTCTCCAGTGACTCTCTCCTTAGGCTAAAACAGATGGCAGCTGCAGGTGAGGTTACAGAAACAATCTGTCACTGGTGAGAGAGGTTCTCCCAATGAGGTGGGACTACACAAACACTTCAAAGCTTGTCACGGACAGAAAATTCTAAACACATTAAAAATGACTTTCCCAACATTTTCCTACCTCTGCAGCTCACCAGGGACCCATTAGATCCTTCACACCACTTCTGCAGCTATCATCTATACACAAACATTACAGTAGACCCACAGCACACCACACTTACCCTGGCGCGGTTTCCTGATGTTGGGAAGCCCGCAGTAGAAGTGCAAAAATTGGAAAAAGCCTTTTAATTGCCTGTAAACTACCTGTTAATAAGCAGTTAAGTGGCTATAATCCTCATCCTGCCGCTAGGAGTCGGGACCCTGCGCAAATCGGGGACCCGACTCCCGGGAAGATTGTTTAGAGGCGGGTTGGAAGCGGGTTCGGGACCCGCTGCCAATCTTTTTGATTTTGCCAGCAGTCCCGCCTCCAAACCCGACCCCTGAGCGCCGGCAAAATCGCACCCCATATTTTCACCAGCAATTGTACCAAAGAGTACCATTCTACATTTGAATATTTTGAAAAACCTATGATGGAATTTGAACTATACTTTGTTGTGGTTGCAATGTACTAAAAGGTTGATAACACCAATTATATCTTCTGCGTACATGGCTCAAATTCTGTATTATTGTGCTTTGTCTTTAAATAAGTTAAGGATTTTGACAGCTGTATTGGGCAATATCCTATTTTACCATTAAAATTCAAGAACTGGTTAAACAATTTCATATTGGCTGCTATATTTTTTTTAAATGTGCTCTTGTGTTTCTCCCACCAACAAATTTCTGTTGGTGCCTTCAGTAATTTGTTGCTGCGTGAGAATAATGCATGCTTTACATGAGGACCTGAGAAGAGAATTAATTAGCAATTCTGCATCAAGATTAGAGGAATTCTCTTGTCTTATATGGAAAAATTGTAATGATGAACAACATCACCAAACATTCAACATTTTAGTTTTTTGTGCTTTACTAAATACAAAAGATTTGAAATATTTTTTCAATTAAAAGTTAGAAGTCATAAACGTGTTATGGCCAACATAAAAGTTTAATGATTTTATGTGAACTTATCTTATGCTGCTGGTTATAAAATACCCTTTACATATCTTACATTTTACAATGCAAGTGCCACACATTTTGAATCTTTGTTCACTTCTTAGTCTGGTGTGTGGATTAGACATTTGTTGAAGGATTATTGAACTTTAAGCCTCGTTCTTTATTAAAAAGTAAATGTAAAATATATTTGGTTTAGCTATAACAACCTTTCAAAGTATACAAAAAAGTCTACAAAGTTCAACAAGTCTCCCCTTCCATTTCTAGATGCAATTATATCTTTTTTAAAGGGGCATTGTTGCTGAAATTTCTCACTGGCTGCTTTCTTGAAAGCCAGAAATTCCAAATGACAATGCGCCTTTAAGAAGGAAGAACCCTTTTGCTCTTACTCTTGAGAAATTTGTAGTTAATTTGTGTTTACTTTAGATCCTTCTCTACTTTTAGAAAACGTGCTTAAAGATTGTAGAAGCTTTGTTGTATATTCTTTTGATTGCCTTGTTTGTTGATGTACCAGCTTTATAACTAGTCAATTTGGGCTATATCCAAAGTACACAAATCTCGCAGAAGGTCCCTGGAGCATAATCTTAACTTTTACTTTTGGGAACTACAAAGAGACTTTTTTAACTGCTTGTTTCACCTCTACAGGCACATATTATGATACACGCCATATGCTATTTCTGGGTCAAGAACTAGATTTAAAATGTAATCAGTCTTTTCATTTACAAGTATGGTATGCAGATATATGTCACCAATGGTGTGTTACTTTGCTACCTCCATGGAATCTAATATATCTATTGCATTTTCTCTTGATTCTACTATTTGCATTACATAAAGACACAGGTGTACCTTTTTCTAGCCTACCTCGGCTTGACTTCAAAAATTTAGCTTTGCTTTTCAGAGAGTTTTCTCTGCATTTTTCAACATTTGCATCTGTTATTATCATATAGCATCTGTAAAAAAATATTGCCTTTGAATCTGTAGCCCTGAATATAAAATAGAATTAAAACACCATTAACAACTATAGATCTATTTTTACAATAATCCAAAACTCACGGTTGTTACTTGGCTATGTTTTACTTCTATAAAATTGTTCTTATATAGTCAAACTGCAGCTTACATTTTATTAAACTATCACGCGAGGGATGATTTTCCCAATCGAGTACCATGACGAGCACTGGCACTGAGCAAGGGTTGGTGAATTGGACAAGCTGGCTTTAGGCCTGCTGCTTGCCCATTTCCTGAGTGCACAATTTTTGCATCCAGCTACCAATTTCAATGTACAGCTGCCAGTCTACTATGGAGGGCAGGAAGCGCGTGTAAATTTCCAGCCAGTAGTGTGCCACTCGCCATATTAGTTAACATGGATGCGCTGGCACCAGGAGCGCACGTTGGGTTTATTTAAGGGGGAGAATATTTGACTTAAATTAGGGCCCTGTGCTTTGTGCAGGACTCGTTTTCAATTTTTCAAATGCCCCAGCAACTCACTCGTCCTGCGCTGAACTTGCACAGCACAGCATGGTGCTAACTGACAGGAAGACCCCCTCACTAGCGATATTTAAAGGGATCATGCTGCACTAGCATTTAGTTGCTGGTTTCTCATTTCAGGCTGTTGGTTAAATTCTGGGAGGTTTTTTTTGGAGTGTTTTATCACTCCTGCAAGTTCGTTATGTCTGTTGAGAGCAAGATCTTGCTGGTGTTGCACTTTTGTCGGCTGCCTCTCTGATAGTTTAGCTGCAGTCATGGGTGGACTCATAGAGCTCCCATCAGGGCTGGAGGACAAGGAGGAGCAGCAAGGAAGACACCAGATAGCAAAAGCAGCTGTCACAAGAGAGAGGAGTTAGAGGAGGGCACTGCGAAGGAGGCCATTCCCACAGCGGTTATTCAGAGAGCACTTCTCCGATATCACCTTTACTGAGGAGCAATGTCTCAGTAAAAGATGCTGTCACCAAGCTATGACACCTGCTACAGCCACAACTCGAGCAGGGGCAGGAGGAGGAGGAGGAACAGGAAGAGGAGACGGAGGAGAGGTGCCCCTTCCTGCCAGAGCTCTCAGAGACCAACTCGTCGACTCGTCGATGACTGCCTCACCTAAATCAGCCCTCCCATCCCCAATATCCAAACAGTCCCACAAGCCTTACCATGGTTCTTACAACCACCATCTGACTGTCTTCCTTCAGTACAGATTTATGGGTCTTACCCTTACTTCACTCCAAAGATAAACACCAATACAAAATCCAGAACAAAAAACAAATTTATCAATCAACTGAATTACATCTCTACTTAATAGTTAACAGAAATAATTAAGAATCACCCTTGTGCCAGCCCTTAGTGCCTGTTTTGCGTGTTCCTTTCTCTATCATAGTGCTCGTACAAGATGTTTCCGAAGTGGCTATAGCTTGTGTCGTGGAAGGCGACTGATCTTCCACTGAGGACACCAGATGGCTGTGGAGGACGACTTCGAGCAGCTCTGGGTCTCAAGGACCTGGTTGCAGACTGCAGCATCTCAGCGTGGGTCGGAGCAGTCTGGCCTGGCTCGCTATATAGCACTAGTATGGACACCGGTGGGGTGACTGGCTCTCTCATCCTGAAGGGGATGGCAGATGTCTCTCCTGGGGCAGTGCCTCAGCACTCCTATGGCTCTGCGTGAGAACAGAGTGCAGGATTGCTGTGATGCTTTGGAGGCCCCCGTCGACATTGGCCCCCAGAGCCAAGGTGGTAGCCTTCTGAGATTACATGGCAGCAGCGGGAGCTGCCACGGAAGCTGCTTGAGCCGTCAGTAGAGGCTTCACCATGGAGGGTGCCACTGTCATGTTGATGGAACTGACCACTCACTCCATATTGCACAGAATGGTCTCTGTGCTCTGTGCGAAGCTTTAAGACAAGTTGGAGCTGGACTCCTCCATGCTCTGTGATAGTGTGCACAAGCTCAGTGACACTCTGGCAGGCTGCCCACTGCACTTAGCATTTCTGGTAGATGCCCATGAGCCTTCTTCAATTGCCTGGGCCCTCAAAGTCAGCATCTGAGTCCTCTGCAGCACTAGTGTGTGACCTTGTCCTCCAGCATGCTGACACCCCCTACTTGAGCTCCTGCCACTTGTGCCCAGTGAGTCACCATGTGTAGACACCTCCTCTAAGCTGGTCCCTAAAGTACGCGTGATGCCAATACCTGAGCTGGTGCTTGTGAGGGTCAGATCGAGTGATGGTGCATCTTCAGGAAGGTTCTCCTCCCCTTCCTCCACTGGCACAGAGATTCCCACATTCTCTGCACCTGAAGACAGAAGGGAGTGTGCTAGTGAGAGTCCTTTGAGGTGTTTGGATAATGTACCTATCATGGTAAAATAGCTGATGGTCAGTGTTGTGGGTAAGTGAGGGTTGTACTAGTGGTGAGTGTGTAAGTATGAGGAGGAGGAGTGGTGGCGCAATGATTGTAGGAGAGTGAAGAGAACTGGGGGAAGAGAGTCTTATGAGTGATGTGAGTCTTATGGTTAGTGAGGCTGTAAGTGTTGGAGGTGCAATCACAGAATATGGGAGCAGTAGTCTCACCTTTACAACTCTAGTGATTTATTGAACTTCTTCACGCTTTGCAGCTATGTCCTGGGTGCTAAGCTCCTGGCATTCACATACTCTGCAATCTCTTCCCATTGCTGGTGTAGTTGATGCCTGGAGGACTTCCTGCATCCTAGGGGTGGAAGAGAATGTCCCTCCACCTGTCCACTGCCAGCACCAGGGCCTCCAAGGCAGCATCATTAGTGCTCTCAGCACTTGCTTCAGCCATATTTCTAATTCCAAAAGTCTTTGCCTGTGGTGTCTGCACCCATAGTGCACCTCCCAGTTAAGAGGTGCTGGCTGCCTTTTAGTGGCATCAGAGATGCCCAATATCTTGCTCCCTCCCCCACAATTGAACCTATAGCGAATATTGCATGCTGCCTGAGTCAATAGTAACAGGCGCGTGCAGTGCTCCGGCCCCTATGCATCTGATTTCAGCCACAATCAGATTTCTAGGCCAGAGTTGGAGCTTTGGAAGAGTTTTTCCTTTTGGATGTCTATGGTGAGTTTTTTGCATGTGCCAACTGTGATGAAATATGCCTTCATCAACCCATGTGTTTTACCTGCTTGTATTTTACCTGCTTGTATTTTACCTGCTTGTATTGTGAACCGCCCCCTTTTGTTCCTATTGTGTGTATTGGCTACGCCCCTGTCTTTTGCCATATAAAGGTCTCAGGAGCTGTATGAGTCATTTACTACCAGACGAACCTGATGTGGGAAGACCTGCTATACTGCTATGTTCTTAGTGATTAAAAGCCTTCAGTTGAATCCTTGTCTTTGAGTCATTGATGGCATATCACCAACTAAAGTATTTTTAATCAATGACCTCCAGGGCCGGGTATTCAGGCCTTCTCCTTCATAAGAACATAAGAACATAAGAAATAGGAGCAGGAGTAGGCCAATCGGCCCCTCGAGCCTGCTCCACCATTCAATAAGATCATGGCTGATCTGATCCTAACCTCAAATCTTCTATCACTCTCCATCCACCCGAACCCATGTGATCTCCCGGGAGAGGCGAAAAACCAGATAAAAGACCCAATGGTCGACAACAATGGAAAGAAGAATTGGGCAAGGTTTGTAACGGGCGGCCGATTCACTACCGCCTGTTTTGTGACCCTGCCAAAGGTAAATTTTACCCTCAGTATGTCTGTGAAAGGTCAATATGTTGGAATTTATTTGGCTAGTTTACACTTTAATCAACATTCTTTAATTCAAAACTAAAAATGCTGAAAAAAACCAGGAATATGTTTAGTTATGGAAATGCAAGGTATCTTGGCTAATTTTGGACTTCATGAGCTTTGGGGAATGATGATTCTGAAGAATTTGCAAAGACAGGTCTTTGTGAAATTGGTATTCTAGTGGTCAACAATACAGCAAAAACTTGCATTTCTATAGCGCATTTAACTTAATAAAACGTCCCAGGGTGCATCACAGGAGCGTTATCTGCCAAAACAGTAATGCTTTTCAGTTTCTGAAATAAGTCTGGATTGTGGATCATAAAATGTTACACAGATATAAAATAGTTTGGTCTCGCGGAAACAGGCTGTTTCTTTTAAAGTGTGCCTAAGTGAGACACTATCTGTTTTTTGGCTTGCGCTGCAACATTTGAAATATTTTGAAACCCTATTCAGATATCTGCCCTGGTCACTTTTTTCATTATAACATTAAATCTAGTTGTTAGTGTGAGAATATAGATATTTACTTCACACCTCGCCAGAGCTTCCTTTCTAAGAAGAATATTGCACTTTTCTTTTTCTTTTTTTAAACGTGTGTGGGTGGATCTGTAATGTACTGAATGCTGAAACAGCTATTTCAAAATGTCAAAAAGTCAAATTTCTGCAATTCTGAGCCTTCCAGTCAAGGCAAATAAAATTAGTAATTGGATTGCTTCAGATGACCAGGAAGTGTGTTGCCTTTTATTCTTTCCTCCCCTCCCCCCTTTCCCTGCCTCTGCACTTGCTTAAAACCTTGCTATATCTTTAACTTTTTCAGTTCTGACAAAAGGTCATTGACCTGAAACGTTGGGGGCGATTTTGCCAGCCCTGGGGAGGCGGGTTTGGAGGTGGGACTGCCGGGAAAATGGCAGAATCTGGGGGCGGGTACCCATCCCGCCCCCAACCTGCCTCCGTGCCATCTTCCCAGGAGGCGGGTAGCCGAACTGCGCTGCGTCCCGTCTCCTCGAGGCGGGAATGGGATTACAGCCACTTAACTGCCTGTTAACAAAAGAGAAAGCTTTTCAACCAACAAGCCTTTAGAACAACCAGAGCTGCAGCAACTGAAAGATGTTGAGAAGAGTTCAGGACAATACCTTGGAATATTTGGTTGCATCTATATGGCCCCTTATCAAACTCGAACATCTCGAAAATACTTCATATCATGAATTATTTTTTGGAATGTGGTGACTGCTTTGTAACCAAAGTTGACATGAGGGCCTTCATTACTGATCCTGGTAAGGATCTTCCCCCTTGTGTATTTTGCCTCATAAAATATATTGCATAACAAGAATGTTGAAGAGTCTATTAATAGAAAACAATGCCAATATAGTGGTACAAATCATCAGCGGTACTAGAGCAAACACCAGTGTAGAGATTGAGGCTACTTTTTTTTATTCATTCGTTGCTCATCTCTAATTGCCCTTACAAGGATATTTCACAGGGCAGCTAAGAGTCAACCACATTGCTGTGGGTCTGGAGTCACATAAAAGCCAGCAGATTTCCTTCCCTGAAGGACATTAGTGAACCAGATGGGTTTTTACAACAATCCGGCAGTTACATGGTCATTATTATTGATACTAGCTTTTTATTCCAGATTTATTGAACTGAATTCAAATTCCCCAGCTGCCAAGGTGGGATTCTGAGCTCTTGTCCGCAGATTATTAGTTCAAGCCTCTAGATTACTAGTTCAGTAACATTACCACTATGCTACCATTCCCTCATGCTCTTACCAGAGCATACCAGATCACCACCATATACACACTTAAATTGTATGGAGAATGTTGAGCTTTCAAAGATTGAAGGTGAGTTAAAAAGACTTATTGCAGCTTCCACGCATTGCAGAACTTAGGCTGTATTGACATGAGAACGGGAACGGTAGTACAGTGGTTATGTTACTGGACTAGTAATCCAGAGGCCTGGACTAATGATTCGGAGACATGAGTTCATATTCCCACCACAGCTGTGGAATTTAAATTCAGTTAATTTAATAAATCTGGAAGAAAAAGCTAGTATCGTAATGATGACCATGAAACTATCGTATTGTCGTAAAAACCCATCTGGTTCATTAATGTCCTTTAGGGAAGGAAATCTGCCATCCTTACCTGGTCTGGCCTATATGTGACTTCAGACGCATAGCAATGTGGTTGACTCTTAACTGCCCTAGCAAGCCTCTCAGTTGTATACAACTGCTACAAAAAACCAAGAAGAAGAATAAAACCGGACGGACCACCCGGCATCGACCTCGGCACCGGCTACGGAGACGACAACGGTACACCCAGCCCAGTCGACCCTGTAAATTCCTCCTCAACAACATCTGGGGACTTATGCCAAAATTGGGAGAGCTGTCCCACAGCCTGACGTAGTCATACTCACAGAATCATACCTTTCAGCAAAGGTTCCAAACGCATCCAACATCAGCCCTGGGTATGTCCTGCCCCACCGGCAGGACAGACCCACCAGGGGTGGCGGCACTGTGGTATACAGTCGGGAGGGAGTGGTCCTGGGAGTCCTCAACATTGACTCCACGCCCCATGGCTTCAGGTCAAGCATGGATGGGCAAGGAAACCTCCTGCTGATCCCTCAGCTGTCATGTTGAACACCACTTGGAAGAAGCAATGAAAGAAGCAAGGGCACAGAATGTATTCTGGGTGGGGTACTTCTACTGATCAAGCTGGCCAAGTCCTGAAGGACATAGCTGCCAGTCTGGGCCTGCGACAGGTGGTGAGAAAACCAACACAAACTACATGACCTCGTCCTCACCATTCTACCTGTCGCAGATGCATCTGTCCATGACAGCACTGGTAGCAGTGACCACTGCACAGTCATTGGGGAGTCAAAGTCCTGTCTTCACACCATCCATTGTGTTGTGTGGCACTACCACCATGCTAAATGGGATAGATTCAGAACAGATCTAGCAGCTCAAAACTGGGCATCCATGAGCCACTGTGGGCCATCAGCAGCAGCAGAATTGTATTCCACCACAATCTGTAACCTCATGGCCCGGCATATCCCTCACTCTACCATTACCATCAAGCCAGGGGAACAACGCTGGTTCAATAAGGAGTGTAGAAGAGTATGTCAGGAGCAGCACCAGACGTACCTAAAAATGCGGTGCCAACCTGGGGAAGCTGCAATACAGGACTACATGCATGCTAAAAAGTGGAAGCAGCATGCTATAGACAGATCTAAGTGATCCCACAATCAATGGATCAGATCAAAGCTCTGCAGTCCTGCCACGGGCAGTTGTGAATAGTGGTGGCCCATTAAACAACTAATGGGAGGAGGAGGCTCCATGAATATCCCCATCCTCAATGATGGTGGAGCCCAGCACGTGATATAATTGGGATTACGGAGACATGGCTCCAGGATGACTAAGTCTGGGAATTCAACATCCAGGGGTATTCAATATTCAGGAAGGACAGGAAAAAAGGAAAAGGAGATGGGTAGCATTGCTGGTTAAAGAGGAGATTAACCCAATAGTAAGGAAGGATATTAGCTCTGATAATGTGGAATCTGTATAGGCAGAGCTGAGAAATACCATGGGGCAGAAAACATTAGTGGGAGTTGTATACAGACCCCTAAACAGGGGATGGCATTAAATGGGAAATTAGAGATGCGTGCAATAAGGGCACAGCAGTTATCATGGGTGACTTTAATCTACATATAGATTGGGCTAACCAAATTAGTAACAATACTGTGGAGGAGGAATTCTTAGAGTGTATATGGGATGGTTTCCTGGACCAATATGTCGAGGAAACAACTAGAGATCAGGCCATCTTAGACTGGGTATTATGTAATGAGAAAGGATTAATTAGCAATCTTGTTGTGCGAGGCCCCTTGGGGAGGAGCGATCATAATATGATAGAATTCTTCATTAAAATGGAGAGTGAAGTAGTTGACTCAGAGACTAGGGCCCTGAATTTAAATAAAGGAAACTACGATGGTATGAGGCACGAGTTGGCTAGGATGGATTGGGGAACATTACTTAAAGGATTGATGGTGGATAGGCAATGGCAAACATTTAAAGATTGCATAGATGAACTACAGAATTTTTTCATCCCTGTTTGGCATAAAAATAAAACAAAATAGGTGACGCAACCGTGGCTAACAAGGGAAATTAGGGATAGCATAAGATCCAAGGGGAGGACATATAATTTGGCCAGAAAAAGCAGCAAAGCTGAAGATTGGGAGCAGTTTAGGATTCAGCAAAGGAGGACAAAGGGATTAATTAAGAGGGGGAAAATAGAGTATGAGAGTAAGCTTGCAGGGAACATAAAAACTGACTGTAAAAACTTCTATAGATATGTGAAGAGAAAAAGATTGGTGAAGTCAAGTGTAGGTCCCTTGCAGTCAGAATCAGGGGGATTTATAATGGGGAACAAAGAAATGGCAGACCAATTAAATACATACTTTGGTTCTGTCTTCACAAAGGAGGACACAAATAACCTCCCAGAGATGTCGGGGAACATAGGATCTAATGAGAGGGAGGAATTGAATGAAATCAGAATTTGTAGGGCAATGGTTTTAGGGAAATTGACAGGATTGAAGGCCGATAAATCCCCAGGGCCTGATAATCTACATCCTAGGGTACTTAAGGAAGTGGCTCCAGAAATAGTAGATGCATTGCTGGTCATCTTCCAACATTCTATAGACTCTGGAACAGTTCCCATGGATTGGAGGATAGCTAATGTAACCCCACTATTTAAAAAAGGTGGTAGAGAGAAAACGGGGAATTATAGACCGGTAAGTCTGACATCAGTAGTGGGGAAAATGCTAGATTCCATTATAAAAGATGTACTAGCAGAGCACTTGGCAAACAAAGACAGGATCGGACAAAGTCAACATGGATTTACAAAAGGTAAATCATGCTTGACTAATCTACTGGAATTTTTTGAGGATGTAACTGGTAGAATAGATAAGGGAGAACCAGTGGATGTGATGTATTTGGACTTTCAGAAGGCTTTCGATAAGGTCCCGCATAAGAGATTAGCATGCAAATTTAAAGCACACGGGATTGGGGGTACGGTACTGTCTTGGATAGAGAACTGGTTGGCAGACAGGAAGCAAAGAGTTGGAATAAATGGGTCTTTTTCCGAGTGGCAGGCAGTGACTGGTGGGGTACCGCAGGGATCGGTGCTAGGACCTCAGCTGTTCACAATATATATAAATGATCTAGATGAGGGAACTAGATGTAATATCTCCAAGTTTGCAGATGACACAAAGTTGGATGGGCATGTGTGCTGTGAGGAGAATGCAGAGAAACTCCAGTATGATTTGGAGAGGTTGGGTGATTGGGCAGATGCATGGCAAATGCAGTATAATATGGATAAATGCGAGGTTATCCACTTCGGTGGCAAAAACAGGAAGACAGATTATTATCTGAATGGCAATAGATTGGGAAAAGGGGAAGTGCAACGAGACCTGAGTGTCCTTGTGCACCAGTCGCTGAAGGTAAGCATGCAGGTGCAACAGGCGGTTAAGGCGGCAAATAGTGTGTTGGCCTTCATTGCGAGAGGATTCGAGTACAGGAGCAAGGATGTCTTGCTGCAGTTGTACAGGGCCTTGGTGAAACCATACCTTGAGTATTGTGTGCAGTTTTGGTCACCTTATCTGAGGTAGGATGTTCTTGCCATGGAGAGAGTGCAGCGAAGATTCACCAGATTGATACCTGGCTTATATTCGCTAGAGTTTAGAAGAATGAGAGGGGATCTCATTGAAACTTATAAAATTCTAACAGGACTAGACAGACTAGATGCAGGAAGGATGTTCCCGATGGCGGGGTAGTCCAGAACCAGGGGCCACAGTCTAAGGATAAGGGGTAAGCCATTTAGGACTGAGATGAGGAGGAATTTCTTCACCCAGAGAGTGGTGAACCTGTGGAATTCTCTACAACACAAGGTAGTTGAGGCCAATGCATTAAATATATTCAAGAGGGAGTTAGATATATTTCTTAAGGCTAAAAGGATCAAGGGATATCGGGAGAAAGCAGAGACAGGGTACTGCATTTTGATGATCAGCCATGATCTCATTAAATGGCGGAACAGGCTCGAGGGGCCGAATGGCCTATTCCTGCTCCTATCTTCTGCATTTCTATGTGAATGCAAAAGACAAAGCTGAAGCGTTTGCAACCATCTTCAGCCAGAAGTGCCGAGTGGATGATACATATCGGCATCCGCATGTGGTCCCCACCACTACAGATGCCAGTCTTCAGCCAATTCGATTCACTCCATGTGATATCAAGAAACAGATGAGCGCACTTGATACAGCAAAGGCTGTGGGCCCCGACACCATCCAGCTGTCGTACTGAAGTCTTGTGCTCCAGAACTAGCCGCGCCTCTAGCCAAGCTGTTCCAGTACAGCTATAACACTAGCATCTATCCGACAATGTGGAAAACTGCCCAGGTATGTTCTGTCCACAAAAAGCAGGACAAATCCAATCCAGCCAATTACCGCCCCATCAGTCTACTCTCAATAATCAGCAAAGTGATGGAAGGTGTCATCGACAGTGCTGTGAAGCAGCACATACTCACCAATAACCTACTCACTGATGCCCAGTTTGGGTTCCGCCAGGACCACTCAGCTCCCGACCTCATTATGGCCTTGGTCCAAACATGGACAAAGGAGCTGAATTCCAGAGGTGAGCTGAGAGTGACTGCCCTTGACATCAAGGCAGCATTTGACCGAGTGTGGCATCAAGGAGCCCTAGTAAAACTGAAGTCAATGGGAATCGGGGGGGGGGAACTCTCCACTGGCTGGAGTCATACCTAGCACAAAGGAAGATGGTTGTGGTGGTTGAAGGTCAATCATCACCATCTTCAGCTGCTTCATCAATGACCTTCCCTCCATCATAAGGTCAGAAGTGGGGATGTTTGCTGATGACTGCGTAGTGTTCAGTGCAATTTGAAACTCCTCAGATAATGAAGCAGTCCATGCCCGCATGCAACAAGTCCTGGATGACATTCAGGCTTGGGCTGATAAGTGGCAGTTAACATTCGCACCACACAAGTGCCAGGCAATGACTATCTCCAACAAGCGAGCATCTAACCACCGCCCCTTGACATTCAACGGCATTACCATCACTGAATCACCCACCATCAATATCCTAAGGGTCACCATTGACCAGAAACTTAACTGGACATGCCACAAATACTGTGGCAACAAGAACAGGTCTGAGGCTGGGTATACTGCAGTGAGTGTCTCACCTCCTGACTCCCCAAAACCTTTCCACCATCTACAAGCCACAAGTCAGGATTGTGTTGGAATACTCTCCACTTGCTTGGATGAGTGCAACTCCAACAACACACAAGAAGCTCGACACCATCAAGCAGCCCGCTTGATTGACACCCCATCCACCACCTTAAACATTCACTCCCTCCACCATCAGCCTACCGTGGCTGCAGTGTGTATCATCTACAAGATGCACTGCAGCAACTCACCAAGGCTTCTTCGGCAGCACCTCCCAAACCCGTGACCTTTACCACCTAGAAGGATAAGGGCAGCAGGTGCATGAAAACACCACCACCCCAAGTTCCCCTCCAAATCACACACCATCCTGGCTTGGATGTATATCGTTGTTTCTTCATCGTTGCTGGGTCAAAATCCTGGAACTCCCTTCCTAACAGCACTGTGGGAGTATCTTCACCACACAGACTGCAGCGGTTCAAGAAGGCGGCTCACCACCACCATCTCAAGGGCAACTAGGTATGGGCAATAAATACTGGCCTTGCCAGCGATACCGACATCCAATGAACAAATTTTAAAAAATGAAGTTTAGCACTGGTGCAAATGCTTTAAGCTTAGCACCTACTGTAAACTTGTATAGTGTAAATTGGATGTTAAGGCCCTAAGTGACCCTGAATTGAAGTGAAGCGAGACTCTCTCGTTCAGGGATTCTCTCTCCATTTTGCTTTATTGTTAAATCAGGGCATGAATCTGGATTCAGGCTGTATTTAGACAAAAAATGCAGTGTCAGTGTGAAGCAAAACTGCACAAACAACAACAACTATATACTTGGTGACAAATATGCAAACCTCGAAGTCTAAAAGAACTAAATACCCATAGTATGCATGTGTACCATTTTTCAAACAAATCAATCTTTTTTATATATAATTTACACTGTACCTTTTATCAAATATAAATCAATCTTTTTTCTACATAATTTACTAGTACTGCTTTCAATGATGTGTCTAATTATTTAGGCATGGAATTAATTGGGATGTTGGGTAGAATTGAATAAAAAGGTGGCATTTTTAGATGGACAAATATTTTTTTAATGGCTCAGATTTTGTGGTCAGCGGCAAAGAAAGCTGTCCAGAAAGATTTAGTGAACTCTGTGGCCTCAATTTCCCCTATTCCGATGTGACTTTTATTCTGGCATTACCTATAGGGAATCTCCAGTGGCCAGCAACAGTGATGTCAGCAAGCAGTGTAAGCAACCAATCACATTGAAGAACTCCAAATGTTGCTGCCAGTTTTACACAGTAATGACATCATTGCAACCGCAAATTCTGGACCAATAGTTCTAAATATTTATGTTTCAGTGTGATTGATAATTTTGGTGATATAAAAAGTGAAAGATGTGTGGATAACTGTAATCACATAGGAACATAGGAATTAATAGATTAAAAAATACCAAGCTCCATCTAGTTCACTTTTTACAAAAGCAAAATACTGCAGATGCTGGAAATCTGAAATGAAAAGTGAAAATGCTGGAAATACTCAGCAGGTATACTGACCTGTTGAGTATTTCTAGCATTTTCACTCTTTATTTCTCCTTCTACCATCCCAGTAGTCATCTACTACAACAATAACGGAGTTGTTAACTAATCATAGCAATCAATCTCTAACAATTAGTTTGTAACAGACCCAGACATGAGGTGAGGAAAACTTCCAGTGATGAAGAGCTTTGGAAACCATAGATCAGCTTTTTCTTCCCAAGCTTGCTACACTTACCATATGTCATGTCTCAAATTACTTATATACTATATCCCAAAATATTAATTTCTGAAAGAAATCTATCTAATTTTTATTTGAACAATTCAGTACTATTTTCTTCCATTGTCTCCCTAGGGTGCCTGTTCCATAGATTGACCACTCACTCCCTGAAATAATGGGAGTAATTTTAACCCAGTACTAACGCTATTTAAAGGAATCATCAGCTATTACAGTTTAGTTGCTGATTGATTTCTACTAACTGTTGCTGAGATTGTAGAAGTGTTTGGTGCTTTCTAGACTCCTTTAAATGCACCTAAAGTCTGCAAGGAGTGATGTGGCACGTGCTTAAGGACTTGGTACTGACTTGCAAGGGGGTCAGCTCAGACCAGCTGCTCCCAGAGATGGGTGCAGTAGTTTGTATCCCCCATGGCCTGCAGTATGATAGGGAGAATAAGCAGAGGCGACACAGAGAAGGACAAGCTGCTCAAAGAGGCAGGAGGAGGAGGGGGAGGCGGGCTCTCAGCAAGAGTCCAGATCAACTCAGGGCCTTCAAGCAGCAATTCTCCTACCTTGACCTGAGCAATGAACAGTGTGCGCAATGTCTCCATTTTACTAAGGAGGTGCTCACTGAAATCAGCCATCTGCTGCAGGCAGACCTGCAGCCTCAGTCCAGGGTGAGGGCAGCATTGCCAGTGGCTGTAAAAGCGACCATGGCCTTGAACTTCTTCATGTCTGGCTCCTTTCGGGCTGGAGCAGGCGACATCTGTAACATCTCCCAGTTCGCCGTCCACTGCTGTATAAGGGAGGTGAGTGAGGCTCTGTATGCAAGGAGAGCTGAATACATTTCATTCTCTCTTGCCAGAGAGAAGTAGGCATGTGTTTTCGCCAGGATAGCAGGCTTCCCCACAGTGCAGGGTGCCACTGACTGCGCATATGTCGCTTTGCAGGCACCACACCTCAATTCGGAGATGTACCGCAACCAGAAGGGATTCCACTCCCTCAATGTCCAGCTGGTGTGCGACCATACTCAGCACATCATGCAAGTCAATGCTCGGTATACTGGCAGCAGTCATGATGCCTTCATTCTGTGGCAGTCCGCTGTAAGATCAGCATTTGAGCCACCATGACAATCCAGAAGGTGGTTACTGGGCAACAAGGGCTATCCACTGACCACCTGGCTCATGACTCCGCAGTGCAACCCAACCACACATGCTGCCACACGGAATCAGATAGAGCAGACCATTGCCGTCCTTAAACAATGTTTCAGCTGCCTGGACCGCTATGGAGGAGCCCTGCAGTGCTTGCCAGAGTGCGTCTTAAGATTCGTCGTGGTCTGCTGCATGCTTAACAAACTCGCCATCATGAGGGCACAGCCCTTGCCACCAGGCATACAGTGACCAGCTGTGGAGGAGGAAGTAAAGAGGAAGAGGAGGAGGCGGAAGGGAGGAGGCAACCCAGACAGTCCCTTTCTGTCCGGGCTGTCCATGATCGAATGATCCAACTGCAGTACCAGTGAACACAACCCCAATTCCCCATTCAACAATAGTCCCACACCTTACCTTCCCTCTGTACTGACCATCACAGCATCCTCTTGGCCACAATGCTACAATAAAAGCCACCACTAAACAAATATTCCAAACCAATTTTATGAATCAAACCATTACAATATTTCATTCAAAAGTCAACTAATCACCCTTGTGCATTCCCTTAGTGCCTGTCTTCAGTGTGCCTTTGCCTGCCCTAGTGATCCTACACAGTGCTACCCCAGTGGCTGCAGTATGGCTGGTGGAAGGCTGCTGACTTTCAATGGGGGAAACTGCAGATGGCCTTGCAGGATGACCATCGAGCAGCTCTGAGTCTAGTAGGCTCAGCTTCGGACTGCAGCATCTCGACATGGGCAGCAGCAGTCTGGGCTGGCTGGCTGACAGTCAACAGCAAGGGCACTAGTGGAGTGGCAGTGGTGGGAGGACGAATGCTGTCATCCTGAGAAAGGACAGTAGGTTTGTGCTCCACGGAGCCACTGCCACTCCCCCGGGGTGGCGCCTCAGCAATCCTAGTAATCTGCTGGAGGACAGATTGCTGGACTGCTGTGACATGCTGCAAGCCCCTTTCAACACTGGTAAACCCAGCCATGATGGCAGCAGTCTGTGCTTGTGTGGCAGCAAGCTGAGCTTGCATGACTTCAGTCTGAGCTTCCATTGCAGCAAGCAGACATTGGGTGGCTTCTGTTTGTGCTGCAATGGAAGCTGAGACATCGGCCATCAGATACTGCATGCTGGTTGGATCCACAAGTGCGTTAATGGATCTGCCCACCTCTTCCACGCTGGAAAGGACGGGTTCCAAACTCTGCGCAAAGCCCTGTGCAAGGTTGGTTCTGGACTCCTCCATGCTCCTTGACATTGCATTCAGGCTTACTGGCAAGCCTGCCAATGCACCAAGCATTTCATTGTGCATCCACATCAGCGTTCTTCTGTAGGCCGCCCCATTGAAGTCCTCAACTAAGTCCTGTGCAGCAGAACACATATGCGACTTTGCCCTCCGGGGAGCTGGCACCTGCACTACCCTTTCCCGCTGCCCTGGCTGCAGCCCACTAGTGCCCGGTGACTCACCACATGCAGATCCCGCCTCTAAGCTACCCTTAGAGTCCACGCAGTGCCAGTATCTGAACTGGTGGCTGCAAGTGTCAGATTGAGTGATGGTGTTTCTTCTTCATCATCACTTTCCTTTTGCTCTTCCTCTTGAACCACTGGCTGGCCAGGTTGGACTTCTTGTGTCTCTGAACTGAGAAAGGCACAAGTGTGGGGTTGTGGCGAGGGGAAGGGGGAGGGGAAAGCAAGAGGTGCATGCTCACACCATCAGCAGAATGTAAGTCAGAAGAGATTGTAGGATGAGGCAGAAGTGGGATGTGAGAAGGAGGATTAGGTATGAGAATACCATCATCTTCAATGCTCTCAGCGCCGTCGCTGGCCACGGCCTCAGTCACAGCCATTCCAATTATGGCGAGCCCCATCTCCTCGAGCAGGGTCAGGGTATGGAAGTGCACTTGTCCCCCTCCAGTTAACTGTAGCTTCCTGCGATTATGTGCCACCTTGTCCTGGAAGAGATAGGGAAGTGTGTCAGTGAGTGTGGTTCACTGTGTTTGGCTAATGTGGCTGTCATGGTTGTGTGCAAGCTGTGAGATGTGGGTGTGAGGATTGCAGAATTGGTAAGTGTGTGAGGGTGAGATGGAGCATATGAATGTGAGGTGTGAGTCATGATTGATAGAGATTGCAGGTAGGTGAGTAATGGGATGTGGTAAATTGAGCAATGTGTGAGGCTAGTGGTGCAGTTTGTGGGATATGGCATTTGAAGATGAATTTACTGACATTGATGACTTGTTTCTGGTCATTAAACATCTTTCTGCACTGTATCCAGGTCCTCAGGGCTACACTGCTTGCATTGAAAGTGACAGCTATCTGCTCCCATTCTCTTCTCAGCATCTGTCTGGAGGGCCTCCTGCCCCCCTGTGGATACAGGACATTTCCCCTCCTGTCCACCTCCTGCACCAGGGCCTCAAATGCTGCATCTGAAAATCTGGGAGCCCTCTCTCTGCCATGTTGCGCCATCTTCACTCTTCCTCTAGGTCACACATTCCTCTACAATGACTTCCAGTACCTGCTGCAGCCAGAATGCACCTCCCCTTTAAGAGGTGCAGAGGCTGGCTTTAAGAACTGCAGGCTAGCTTTAATTGGTGCTAGCCTCGCAGGAACTTGCGCCCCCTGCTGAGCATGCAGCCACTCAGCAGCGCATTGAGCACTGGGCTGCATTACGTTGAACGGGCACGGGCTAATCGCGCATTGTGATCCCCGCGTCCATTTTCGGCTGGGTTTCCTGGGACTCGGGAAACCCGGCAGTCAAAGGGAGGTGTTGACAGCTTCTGGGAAAAGGTAAGTGCTTTCACAGCACTGCTTGTGGGCTAGGAGGAGCCAGAATACTTTCCACCGCCCCACCCCAGCCCCCCAAGCTTACCTTCTTCCCTGGCATCGGACTCCCCATCCAAAGAACCCCTCCCCCTCCAAGATCGGACCCCGAACCCCCCTCCTAGGATTGGACCCCACCCGGGATTGGGGATTGGGCCGCCAGGATCAGACCCCTCCTGGAATTGGGGATTAGACCCCCCTCCACCTGGGATCAGATCTCCAACGCTCCCACTAACGCAACAGCTGGTTCCTTACCTGCTCCTGCAGCTGTGGCCTGCTCCAGAGCGTTCCCCACCCAACAGGGAGCCAAGCCTGTCAATCAGGCTTAATTCTGGGCGGGGATCCTATAGAAAAAGAGAGATGCACAGTTTGGAGAAAGCGCCGCAGCAAGCCAGACCAAAACTCTTCCACCCAGCTTATGAAATCCGCCTCTGTCATTATCAGGGCCAATGTTTCCGCAGATTGTTTTGAATTTACCCCCCTTCAAGTGCAGTTATATTCTCTGGTTCTACTGTTCTGGACAAGTTGAAACAGCTTGTCATGGTTTACATTAATTAGTTCCTTTAGAATCCTAAGAGCAATAATCATATCCCCTCCTGACAAGCCTATGTTCCCTAGTCCTAGACACCCTAACCAGCGGAAATAGTTTCTCTCTATCTACCCTATCAGTTTCCCTTAATATCCTGAAAAATTTGATCAAATCATCCCTTAACCTTCTAAATTCCAGGGAATACAACCCTAGTTTGTGTAATCTCGCCTCGTAATTTAACCCTTGAAGTCCGGGTATCATTCTGGTAAATCTACGCTGCACTCCCTCCAAGGACACTATATCCTTCCTACGGTGCCCAGAACTGCTCACAGCACTCCAGGTGTGGTCTAACCAGGGCTTTGTACAGCTGCAGCATAACTTCTACCCCCTTGTATTCTAGTCCTCTCAATATAAAGGACAACATTCCAATAGCCGTTTTGATCATTTTCTGTACCTGTTCATGACATTTTAAAGATCTCTGTACCTGGACCATTAAGTCTCTTTGGACCCCCACTGTTTTTAGCTGTTCACTATTAAGAAAGTACTCTGGTCTATCCTTTTTAGGTCCAAAGTGGATGACCTAACACTTGCCTATATTGAAATCCATTTGCCACAGTTTTGCCCATTCAATTAATCTATTAATATCTCTTTATAATTTTATGCTTCCATCTACACTGCCTACAATGCTGCCTATCTTTGTGTTATTGGCAAACTTGGATATGTGGTTCTCTATCCCATCATCTAAGTTGTTAATAAATACTGTGAATAGTTGAGGCCCCAACACAGATCCCTGCGGGACACCACCAGTCACATCCTGCTAATTAGAGTACCTGTCCATTATCCGTACTCTCTCTCTCCTGCCGCTCAGCCAATTTCCTAACCAGGTCAATAATTTGCCTTCAATTCCATGAGCTTCAACTTTAGCTAACAATCTCTTATGAGGGTCTTTCTTTTCTTTCTGACTTTATCGAATGCCTTGTGGAAATCCATATAAATAACATCCATAGACATTCCCCTGTCCACTACTTCAGTCACCTCTTCAAAAAATTCAATCAGCTTCGTCAGTCATGACCAACCCTTTGCAAATCCATGCTGGCTCTCTCTGCTGACAAATTTCAAGGTGTTCAGTCACTCTATCCTCAAGTCTCAACTGTGGCTCAGTCAGAAGGCTATGTGTTCAAGTCTCACTCCAGAGACTTGAGCACAAAAATCTAGGCTGACACTCCAATGTAGTACTGAGGGAGTGCTGCACTGTCGGAGGTGCCGTCTTTCGGATGAGATGTGAAACCGAGGCCCCGTCTGCTCTCTCAGGTGGACGTAAAAGATCCCATAGCACTATTTTAAAGAAGAGCAGGGGAGTTATCCCCGGTGTCCTGGCCAATATTTATCCCTCAATCAGCATCACTAAAACAGATTATCTGGTCATTATCACATTGCTGTTTGTGGGAGCTTGCTGTACGCAAATTGGCTACCATGTTTCCCACATTACAACAGTGACTACACTTCAAAAAAAGTACTTCATTGGCTGTAAAGCACTTTGGGACATCTGGTGGTCGTGAAAAGCGCTCTATAAATGCATGACTTTTTAATTATAATTTTAAAGAAATGATGTGTTGATTTTGATATCCTGTAGAAAAAAAAGATGCACGCTGTGGAGAAAACTCCACAGCTTGCCCGACCGAAACTCCTACCCCTCCCCCGGCTTTCAAAACCCGCCTCTGTCAATATGTGGGTACTGTAACGTAGTGGTTATGTTACTGGACTAGTAATTCAGAAGCCTGGACAAATGATCTAGAGACGTGAGTTCAAATCCCACCACGGTCGCTGGGGAATTTAAATTCAGTTAATTAAATAAATCTGGAATAAAGAGCTAGAAGCAGTATCCATGAAACTGCTGGATTATCATAAAAACGCATCTGGGAAGGAAATCTGCTGTCCTTACCTGGCCTGGCCTATATGTGAGCAGACCCACCGCAATGTGGTTGACTCTTAACTGCCCTCTGAAATGGCCTAGCAGGCCACTCAGTTGTACCAAACTGCTACAAAGATGACAGACTGCAGCAGTTCAAGAAGGCGGTTCACCACCACCTTCTCAAGGGCAATTGGGGATGGGCAATAAATGCTGGCCTTGCCAGCAACACCCACATCCCATGAACTAATAAAAGAATACATTGGGGCCAATGTTTCCACAGATTGTTTTGAATTTACCCCCCCCTTCAAGCTCAGGCCGTGTCGTCTGGTTCTACTGTTCTGGACAAGTTGAGACAGCTTGTCATGGTTTATGTTACTTTGTTCCTTTAGAATCCTAAAAGTAATAATCATATCCCCTCTCAACCTTCCTTTCCCAGTGAGAAGAAGCCCAATTTACATAAATTCCACTTCCAGCTAGAACTCTGCCAATTAGGAATATCCAGTCCAGTATCTTTATGAGAGGAGAGTGGTAAAGACAAAAATAATGGGATGGGGAACACACTGGTTCCAATATGTACTTTGCAATAATCAATATCTGCTAAAATACAATCTATAGTATTTCAATAAAACTGTCCCACCATATAGTTTGACAACATTATACATTTATTTGTTGTAAAACCTCCTCTTTCTACCATTTGTTGAGGAACTATAGAACAAACCTTAATGGCCATGCTGGCAGTATTAACAGAAGATACAAATAGTTTACCAATGAAAAAAAGGGAAGATACCATGGGAGAATTGGAGTGAGGTACTGATGTCGTTCAGCATGAGTTTCAGACAGTCCCAGATTGTGGCAGCACTGTGGAGGGTCATTTATTGACTGGCTATCAACATGTAGAAATGGCAATGCTACAAGCAAACACAAAATCAGCCCTTGTGGACAATGCTTCCAAATTTCTGACATGGGTTTTAAAAATGGCGGCAGTGATTTTCTGAAAGTGTTGCAAAAACAGATAATACCAGAGAAAATTAAAACCCCCCATTCAAACCACTCTGCCTGTGCTACATAGGGTTTGTCTAATCTCTGCATTTAAGCATTCTGCCACTTCAGAGCTGCTACCAGGGGACCTATACACAACTCCCACTACAGTCTTAAATCCTTTTCTATTTCTTAATTCTATCCATAGGGGTCGATTGACCCGTGGAGTCGGGATTGGAGGCGTGCGGGGGGTTAAAGTCCCGAATCCGGGGGTCCCGACACCATCCCGCCCCCAACCCGCCTCCATGTAAGTTTCAAAGGAGGCGGGTACCCGCCCCGCACTGGGACCCACCTACCCGAGGCGGGAAGGGATTAGTGCCAATTAACTGCCCATCAACAGATAGGTAAAAGGCAGTTTTTAGCCTAATCCCTATTTTAAAGCTTGAAGTGTGGGATTTCCGACGGCCCCAAACCACGCCAAGTTAGAGGAGTCGGGCCGTCGGGTTGAAGGACTTGGAGGGGTCGAGGTGTTGGTGTTCAGGTGAGTGATGGGTGCATGAGTGCAAAGGTAAGTGTGTTTGGTGTGTCTAAAGTGTGTAAAGAAATTTAAATTACCTGTAATTACCTTTACAGCCTTCCTTCCTCTAGGTTTCGGGAGTCCATCATCTAACCGGCACAGAAAGCAGAACGGCTACGATCTGTCAAAAGTGACAGGCTGCAGCTTTCTGTGCCGGTGAGATTTCTAACTGAGTCTGTGTAGAAGGATTCAGATTAGAAGTAAGACTGTCAGTGTTTGACAGCTTCAAACAGCTGTGAAACACTGATATTTCATCTGTCAAAACGTCTTGACAGATGAAATTTCAGTCTGTGACGTCACCTGTTGCCGGGTGGCCCTTAATTGGCCTGCTGAGCCCGCTGGGCGGGCTCAACAAGGTCAATCAAGTTAAAATCGCGTGGATTGGCCGCATCTCAATGGAAGCGGGACTACAACCCCGAAAGTTGTAGTCCCGCCTCCTTCCCGACTTCTGAATGAAAATCACCCTGATAGAGTCTCCACTGCCTGCTTACCTCTCGTTACATCCTCTCTTATCATTGAAGTAATTTCATCCTTAATCACTAAGGCTACTCCTCCTCCTCTATCAGTTTCCCTATCCTTCCTGTAGACCTTATAACCTGGTACATTTAGTTCCCAGTCCTGACCATCTTGTGGCCATGTCTCAGTAATGGCTACCATGTCATACCCTCTAAGTTGAATTTGCGCCTGCAGTTCATTCAATTTGTTCCTTAAACTCTCTGCATTTGTATAAAGAACACTTATTTGGGCCATACATCCTAGCCTGTCCTTCAGCTCTAATGTTCTCATATATTTCTTATTTCACTCTCCTGATTTAATTACTTTACATCTTTTAGTTTTCCCTTTACCTGTAGTGTCTAAAGCACAATTTCTAACTATTACTCTACTCTCTTCCCTTTCATTTGGTTTAGAATTAATGGCCCTGAAATTAGGATCGGGAGCTTGCCGCGCATGCAAGCCCCTGATGTTCACTTACCCAGCGTGCTGACATTTTAATTCTGGCCCGCATTGCATTTCCTCTGACTGGCCCGCTTGAGGTCCTGCCGCGCTGTGCGTGCGTGACCCAGCGGCGTACTTAGTGCGATGAGCCGGCTGGGATCATGTGAGCACAGGGCAACCAATGGGAGGTTGCAGAAGTTCATTCATGAGTTTGACAGTAAGAGCTGTCAAACTCATGAAAACTCCTGGCCCCAAAACACTACTTAAACCTGAAAGAAAATTTAAAAAAACATTGCACTACTTAAATGAACCATAAAGAACTCTGAAAAACTATTTTAAACAATAATTTTAAAATTTGAAAAAAAATTTATATAAAAAAATCGGGGCTAAAACTAAACTTACCTTACTGTAAATTCTTTAAAAATAACAAACCTGTGGAAAAAAAAAATCTCAATTGTATTAATAGACCACTTACCTGAAAAACTAAGTACTTACGTGTGGTTTTTCAATGCGTAAAGACCGGAGGCCTTTACACACGCGCAACTCTGAAAAAAAAAAGGAATTTCACTGCGCACGCGCTGCCTGTGCAGTCGCGCGCGTTCTGCCTCTTAACCCCTTGGGTCAGAGGACAGGAAATGCCGGTTTTCAGCGCATGCGCTGTGCATGCTGAAAACCGGCAATTCCTCCGGGCACACGCGTGAGTACCCCATCCGTACTCACACGTTGGGAGAGGAATTACTGGGCCATTATTTAGACTACCTTTTCCACCTGAACCCTCCCCTCATTTATTAGTTTAAAGTCCTTGTGACTGCCCTATTTATCCTTTCTGCTAGGACCCTAGACCCAGCCCAGATCAGGTGGAGCCCATCCCAACGTTACAGTTCCTTCCTGTCCCAGTACTGATCCAGTTTATCGAACTCATACTAGGTTTTCTTAATACTGAATTGGTTTTCACACATACTGGCCATAAGTCAAGCTGAGAGCTAAAGTAAAGTGGCTGCATCATTTAGAAAAGCCAACAAGAGAAGTAGAGCAATCTAGAGGTTGCAAAATTCTAATTCCTCTTTGCAGATAAGAGAATTGTTCATGTTAAATGAGAAACATAATTCAGAAGTCTAAGATAGAAGGTGACACATTTGATTAATCTTATCAATCTTGCACCTACATGAAAGACTACAGAAACATATGTGTAAAGGTTGCAAGGCAAAATAATTGATGCTTGTCTTTCTTCTATTGTTACTTCACGCCTAGCCAACAATAATAATCCACAATAACAATAATAATCCACAATAACAACAGAAAATGCTGGAAAAACTCAGCAGGCCAGGCAACATCCGTTCTCTCCCAGCCCTGCCTTTCGATCTATTTCATTTCCTTTCCAGTTTTGAAAAAGGGTTAGACCCGAAACGTCGACTCTAATTTCTCTCCACGGATGTTGCCTGGCCTGCTGAGTTTTTCCAGCATTTTCTGTTGTTATTTTGGATTTCCAGCTTCTGCAGTATTTTGTTATCATAATAATAATCCACACTTGTATAGCACCTTCATTGGCACAGATTAGATACCAAACAACAGCACAGAGATGATTAGAGGAGGAGGCTACAGGCATAATTGAAGAGTTGGTTTTGAGGAGGTCTTTGTAGTTGTAGAGAGATGGAGCAAGACACATGTGTTTGGGCGAAGATTTCCAGAGTGCAATGATAACTGAAGGTTCTGCTAGTGGTGGTGACTGAAGGATCAGTCAATAATGGTGACCTTGAAGAGGGTATATGCACAGGCTGTGTGAGGAAAGTAGGAGTCCCTCTTGCTTCAGATTATACTGGTGTCAACCATGGCTCACTGGGTACAACTCTCATGTACTGAGTCAGAAGGGTGTGGGTTCAAGCCTCACTCCAGAGACTTGAGCATGTAACCCAAGCTGACAGTCCAGTGCAGTACTGAGGGAGTGCTGCACTGTCGGCGGTGCCGTCTTTCAGATGAGATTTTAAACTGAAGCCCCATCTGCCCTCTTAGCTGGAGGTAAAAGATATCACGGCACTATTTTGAAGAAGAGCAGGGGAGTTCTGGTGTCCTGGCCAATATTTATCCCTCAACCAACATCACTAAAACAGATTATCTGGTCATTATCTCATTGCCATTTGTGGGAGCTTGCTGTGTGCATATTCACTGCCACGTTTCCTACTTTACAACAGTGACTACACTTCAAAAAGTTAGCTGTAAGCACTTTAGGATGTCCTGAGGTCATGAAAGGCACTATATAAATGCAAGTTCTTTTTTTCTATTATATATCGTATGTTATTTTTTTTAACTAGATCATGCAGGCACAGCTCGCATTCTACCCACTACCGTCCTAAAATGGCAAACAAAATCCTATGTACATCATAGGTCCCTGATCTGCATTTTAAATGAGTCTACTGCCTGACCCAGGCAGGCACTCCCATCGCCCACTGGTAGGTTGGAAGCCCAGCGCAAGACTGCAGCAGCCACAGTGGCAAAGGGAGCAGGGCAGTAAGCCATTCCCTACCACCTTTGGGGAGCTGCCTGCCCCACCCCCGCTGGGCGGGAGGCCTCAAAATCTACCCCTATCTAAGTCAAAGCATTTGGGAGCAATACCTCTGGTCTTGCTCAAGCCTCTGACTCACAAAGGTTTCCATTCTAGGTACCATGTTCGGCTAAGAATGTCTGTGGTTTTACACCAATGGTGTTTATGGCCTGCTGCTTAAAGGAAAGTTTTTGTTTGGAGCTGATCTTAATTCCTGTAACTGTTTCTTCACTTCCCGCCCGGTTTTTCAGTTGACAGAAATAACGTTCAACCTGTTCAGTTACCTCTCCCGAACAGCATTCCTAGCATCTGGATTGGGGGAGGAGGTGAGCTACTGTGATGAAGATTGCCATCATCCTGGACAATAATGTCAATTTGGTGGCAAAAACAGGAAGGCAGATTATTATCTGAATGGCAATAGATTGGGAGAAAGGGAAGTGCAACGAGACCTGGGTGTCCTTGTGCACCAGTTGTTGAAGGTAAGCATGCAGGTGCAGCAGGCGGTTAAGAAGGCAAATGGTATGTTGGCCTTCGTAGTGAGAGGGTTTGAGTACAGGAACAAGGATGTCTTGCTGCAGTTGTACAGGGCCTTGGTGAGACCACATCTTGAGTATTGTGTGCAGTTTTGGGCACCTTATCTGAGGAAGGATGTTCTTGCCATGGAAGGAGTTCAGCGAAGATTCACCAGGCTGATACCTGGGATGGCAGGAATGACGTATGAGGAGAGATTGGGTCGATTGGGCTTATACTTGCTGGGTTACAGTTTAAGGATAAGGGGTCACAGTCTAAGGATAAGGGGTAAGCCATTTAGGACAGAAATGAGGAGGAATTTCTTCACCCAGAGAGTGGTGAACTTGTGGAATTCTCTACCACAGAAGGCAGTAGAGGCCAATTCATTAAATATATTCAAGAAGGAGTTGGATATATTTCTTAAGGCTAAAGGGATCAAGGGGTATGAGGAGAAAGCAGGGACAGGGTACTGAATTTGGATGATCAGCCATGATCGCATTGAATGGCGGAGCAGGCTTGAGGGGCCGAATGGCCTACTCCTGCTCCTATCTTCTATGTTTCTATGTTTCTATTCCATGCCAAATAAACCACATCTCTTTTTTTTGTGTATTTTGTAGCTGTAGCTGACAAGATTCCGATCAGCACAATTGGATTACCAGATGAATTGTGTTGGAGGGCCAAGAGGTTCATTTCAGCAATTTACTTGTACTTCTTTCAATTTAATACACTGTATTCACCGCTCACGATGCGGTCTCATCCACATTGGGGAGACCAAGCGCAGATTGGATGATCGCTTTGCTGAGCACCTCCGTTCAGTCCGCACGCGTGACCCCGAGCTTCCGGTCGCTTGCCATTTTAATTCTCTGCTGCACTCCCACTCTGTCCTCGGCCTCCTACACTGTTCCAATGAAGCTCAGCAGAAACTCAAGGAACGGCACCTCATCTTTTGATGAGGCACTTCCGGAATCAACAGCAAGTTCAACAATTTCGGGTCATAACCACTGCTCCCATTTTTTCAGACAGCAGGTGCTAGTAATGATTCTGCTGTTCATTAAATCTCACCTGCCATCCACCCTACCACAGACCTTCCCTTTAGTTCTTTCTTCCCCTCCCTGCCTTTCCCAGCACCTGCACTTTCTTAAAAACGTCTGTAACGTTTTCCAGTTTTGAGGAAAGGTCATCGACCTGAAACGTTAACTCTGTTTCTTTCTCCACAGATGCTGCCTGACTTGCTGAGTATTTCCAGCATTTTCTGTTTATATTTCAGATTTCCAGCATCCGCAATATTTTGCCTTTTGTTTCAGCAGATGGTTTTCATTTTCCACCACAAAAGCTTAAATAGCATCATAAGCTCGTGAGGTGAACCTCATGTTGCCATGTCGTGGCTGAATAACTTCAGTGATAAACTGTTACTACTGAAGAGTCATGAAGTAATTATTGCACGCATTGGTGGTGTGGCATTTTGGTTTGTATGGAAAGAGGTTATCAATTTCTTTGCAATGTTTCCCATTTGTAGTTAACATGTGGACTCACTTACCAACCAAAAGCTCTTTTCCACGGTGATAACCAGGCCATAGAGAAAATCATTAGCAAGCAGTACAGCAAGCCAGGTCCAATCAGAAGTCTTATTTACAAGGCTATGGTTGTCTGCCTTGCCAATAGTACCTTACTTAAGGCCAAGCATATCCCCAGAGTTACAGATGACACAGCTGATGCAATCTTTTGTTTTCAATAGGATTACTTCAGAACACTGCTTGCAACTCACTGTAAAATCTATGGAAAATTGGGGAAAAACAGTTTCACTTTCGTGTAGATTGGTTCCCAAGATTCCACCACTCTGTCCCCCAACCTTCAAATTTGTAGAATTTAAAGATATTACAGATGCAGTGACTGACTTTCATAAAAATATGTGTTCCCCTGCTGCTTAAAAATACTATTTCATCTAGCACCACTCAAATAATGATATTTAGACTCCACTGTTTGTTGAAATGCCAGTTGTTTGTCCCATGGATAATCTTTGGAGTTTTAATGACAACAGCTAATGTCCACATTACTAAAAAAAAATCTCTGAAGAGTCAACTGGTTGAAGGATACAAAAAATACATTAGTTAGGCTATTGTAACGCACCGCCACAGTTCTCTGCAACCTCCTCCAGCCCTGCAGTCCTCAAATCTCTGTGCTCCTACAATTCTGGCCTCTTTTGCATCCCCGATCTCCTTCACTCCATCATTATCGGCCGTGCCTTCAGCCGTCTAGGCTCCAAGATCTAGAATTCCCTCCCTGAACCTCTCCACCTCTCTACCTTTTTCTCCTCCTTTAATTCGCTCCATAAAACCTACGTCTCTGACCAAGCTTTTGGTCACCTGTCCTAATCTCTGTTTATGTGGCTCGGTGACAAATTTTGTCTAAACAGCTCTTGGGATAGTTTGCTGCATGAAAGGTGTTATAAATCTCATCATTCATCAAGAAACTACTCATGAAATAACGCTGGATGGCCAGCTGGTGGCGCCGTCCAAGGAGTATAAATACTCGGGTGTGGGCCCAGCTGGTCAGGGACATTTTGTAAGACAAGGAACTAGTGAAGTACAACTAGACCTCCATGTTCTGAAACAAGTTGATTAAAGCCTTGCTTTATGCTCAAACCAAGTGCGTAGTGAGTTTTATTACGTCAAAAGGCACTACATAAATGCAAGTTGTTGTTCTGTTTTTTGTTACCCCCTTCAAAAAATTAATTCAGCAACTCTTAGAACAGATAGAGCTGAAAGAGAAGCTGAATATTGGAGCTATCACTAGATTTGCCCACCACGCCAGTCTTTGAATTTCCTCTCTTTTGCCATTCGGATGATTCACCATAAACCAAGTTCCAGAAATCAGAAAGGCAGGGCCTATTTGCATTTGTTCAGTGTATCAACAGTTGCTGTAACATGCACAAACTTTGAATCATAGCAATAGTTACTGTAGCCAATGATGGCTTACTTTGTCAAAACATTCAGCCTGCGGGGAATTGAAGTTGCTCCAACTTACAGCCAAATCTTTTAAATCATATTACACAAATATTAATATGTCTTCTAACGAACACATAGTCACAACAAGAAACCAAAAAGAGATACAGAGACAGATCAATTCTGCATCATTTGTTTGACTAACATGTAGACAACTCTCCTGCAATGGCGTTTTTGTGTTTCTGCTCCAAACTCACCAATATTAAGACCTCACAGGCAATAAAAGCTTATCAGTTTTATTTAAATGGTCTGTACTAGGAAAGAATATTCAGGAAATTTTGGAGTTTGGACATTTATAACCTAAATTGCTAAAAAAAAATTAAACCTGGCAGCATTTGTGTGAAAATGGAGTTATCAGATTGGAAATCTAAACTATTCATTGAAATAATCAAAACAAAACTCTCTGAACATTATCTAGAAGATATTGCCGGGTAAAACAATATAGGCATTACTATCTTGAAAGTTCCTCATAATCTCTGCAAGCACTGTCGAGAAATTAAGATCTACCTTCTTCCTCACACCCTATTAAAGACCTCTACACGAGGGGAAGTATTGTATAGCGCTGACACTCACAATAGCAGCATTTGCTTTCTGTTACTATCTCCCTTCCAGCCATGGCTTGCCCAGTGGTCTACTCTAAGCTGCCAAACACAGAAATATGAGGTACAAAATAATATTATGTAGGCACAAAGAGGACACAAATGGGAAAAATGGGTCTTCTGCTTATTTGTACTCCCATTTCTTTTTAAAGACGTTGGTGGAATCAAAATTATACAATTTTGGCAAGAATTCAAATACTGTATATGTTTTACGGATATTAATTTTTGGCCCAAATTAAATCACTTTTAATTCGCCACTTAGCCTAACTTTAACTAATTAGCAGTCATGATTGTCCTGACCTCATTATTAGCTAGCTAATTTTCGTCAAATTGAGCTATCCAGCATAAACATATTAAATAAAACTCACAGTCCTGGTACCTATAACTGTGGCATCCTGGCATTTAATGTCTCTGCTATAAATTATTTAATATTAAACAAAGCTAAAAAACCTTAAGTATTAAAAGCAAATTATACAATAAATGTTAAATAGCTGTTAACATAGATGGGTTCAAAACATTCAAAACATTCTAATATTTAACATTTTAATAAAACTGCAAATACAGGACTATTTTTGACAATGTTGTTTCATATGATATTAATTACCAATACAAACATGTTGTGAAACATCTCAAAATTTGTTACTGTTGCATGTGGGATCACTGCCTAAAGCTAATCCCTTGTATCAGTATTATAAGTAATTGCCAAAATTTTAATGAATAGCAAAAAATGTGGCATAAAATCATTGTAAGCTCATTACTAGTCACTTTCTCATGGCATTGCACATGGGGGCCGCGATTTCGCCAGCTGTGGCGAGTCCGGTCCGGCCGGAGCAGACAGTGGCATCAAACTCCGCACCCGTCTTTTCCCGCCTCCTCCAAGTGATTTTGCCCTGATGGGGCTTGTTAAACCCGCCCTGCGAGGTTCCTGGCCAATTAAAAGGAAGCGGGTCTGATGATGTCATCTGATGACACATCATCAGCCGGTTTCCTTAAAGGGGTCATGTCCACATTCATTTTGACATTTGTGCTGTCAGTGTTCTACAGCTGCGAACACTGACAAACACTGCACAAAGGTGTACAGCTGCACCCAGGCTCTTCCTTGATCACAGCACGCAGGGAGGTTCTCTTCCCTTCCAATGGGTGGAAGAGACTTCCCCAGGAGATCAACACAGCCTAGTTGTACATTGCACAAGAGGACACAAGCAGCGATGTTGTCAGGAGGACCAGGCTGCAGTGGCACAAACCTTTCAATGATCACAGTGGATCACGAAACATTACTGCAAAGCCACACTCAACCTCATCCTCCTGTGCCACTCATCACATCCCCATCACTCTACCTTCCCTACCCTACTCCTGCACATCCTTACTCACACCAACTTACTTTTCACCTCCACCCATCCCTCTCTATCTACATTATCACATCCCCATCTCACTAGCCACCCCTCACACTCACCCTCATCCTAGTCCAAACAACACACAAGGGTAGGCACTTGGGTGTTTTAGCCAATGTTTGTGTAAACTTTCTGTTAATGTGTTGTCAAGCACTGAAATCCTTAGTGTCACCACTTTGCCTTCTTGGACAGATTTGTGTGCACCTTTGAAAGTGTCTTAGTGAGTTCTAGTGAATGGTGAGACATAATGTCCCCCTCCCCCTAATGGTGATGAGTGTGAAAGGAATGGCTTGTACATTGTAGGGATGCTTTATGGTGCTATTGTTGGGTGGTGCCAACCTGGTACATCATGTTGCAGCCAGGGTGTACAATGTTAAGTGAAGCAAATCTGGACATGGTGAGCCCATCGCTGGCATCCAGGGCAGCTGATGCCTTGTGTCCAGTGCAGCCTCAGTTGATTGCGGAGAAGGTTAGTGTGGATGTTGGCGCTGCTGGTGTGCCCGGTGATGCTGGCGTTGGGGCTGATCTATACATGTTGGGATTCTGAGGACCAAGGTGAGATTTTTTTCAAGGATACCGAGCTGATGGAATAGATGGCAAGTGAGGTTGAGATGACAGAAGTAATCTGTCAATGTTGAGAGAGCTTGCTCCAAGGAGGTGACAGTGGATAGAGAAATTAGTCCAAACACGTCAAAAGTGCATAAAGCTCAAAAGTGGGTTCCAAATCATTAATGCTCCAGCTTCTAAGATTGGGAAGTGAACAGCTGTGAAATGGTAGGTTTTATACCACTTTTGCAGCTTACACACTTACCTGACGTGATAGCCGCTCTCCCGGAACCTCGTTGAAAACCTGATAAAATGGTAAGTACATGGGAAAATGGTTCTTAACTACCTTTTAACAAGCTTTTAACTATCTAAATTGTCTGACCCACCGCTTGGTGTCGAGTCTGTTCAGGGAGATAGACCTGACACTTGGGAAACTGACAAGGAGGCGGATTTACAGCAGGATACCGACCCGCTGTCAACCTTTGTGATTTTGACAGCGGACCCGCCTCTAAACCCACACTCTGAACGCCGGTAAAATTCCAGCCAGGGTGTCAAGACCAAGTGTAGTCTTCAGATGAGGGGGTTTACAAGGCACAGTCTAATTGGATCAGGTTGCACAGACGTACTTCAGTTCCCATTTTAAAGTCATGCATTCTGTCCTTATTTTAGTATCTCCATTAATATTTGCTATGTGCACAATTACAATGGACACTCCCTATACTACCATGATTATACCCTTCTGCCAGTGTTAGTGCTCCACTGATGGGAGAGTGTAATTATAGGCTGTTAAGTTGATGTAAGCGGTTTCCATTATAAATGTGGATATAAGCATTTATAATGGAAACGGTTGACAGGAAGTGCGTACACGTGTAAGATTTTTAATATATACATTTTATTCAGAGTGAATAAATGGGGGTGGGGGAGGGATGGGTGGGAGATAGTTGGGGCAAGAGCAGTAACCACCCAGAGGAGTTAGCATGGACCCGTCTCAGTTTGAGTCGTCGCTCATTAGGACGGTAGAGGCGAGCCACCAACAAGGAACCTGCGTCCCTGTGGACAGCTCATCGATTAGGATGCAGGAAATCGGGCACTGCTGCAGCTTCTTCATGACCTGCAGCAGCTTAAAAGGGAGTTGCTTGGTTGACAAAAGTGAGAAGCAACACTGCGGTGCTGCAGGAAGATGTCTGTGGGCAGCATGAGTTCCAGCAGGAGGAGCAGAGAGGTGCATTTGAACAACAGAAAGGAAGTCCTCTTCCCCACAGTGAGTAGACGGGTAGCCAGGAGAATTAGTGATTGGGCACGGCGAGAGGTGGCACAACATGTTAATGTCATCAGCAGTTTCACCAGGACCTGGCTGCACTGTTGTAAGAAATGTAATGATCTCCAAGGTAAGGGAAGATGCCAACACACCCAGCTGTACCAGGCCTCCAGCCTCACCACCTTCAATGCTGATTGCTCTATGTTTTCCAATGATGTTGATAGAATCATAGAATCATAGAAATTTACAGCACAGAAGCAGTGTGCTTGTTCCGGCCAAAAATATGAGCTATCCAGCCGAATCCCACTCCAGCTCTTAGTCCCTAGCCCTGTAGGTTACACTGCTCATACTTTCTTCACAGCCCAAGAAGGATCCTACTTTGGCCTCAGCACTATCAATCCTTCCTTTCTCTGCTTACTATGGCTGTCCATAAGTCAGCAGCGAAGACTTCACTGCACCTGCTTTCAGTTTTCTCTCACACCTCAAAAGCTGCTACTGCCCTGACAAATACTTCTCCCCGATGGCCTCACAGCTTCTTCCTGGTATCATGCACACTATGATAAGCTGGCTCATACACGTTGAAAACCCTTGTCTGAGGTACATGTTAACCCACTTCCACTCTTCTTGCAGGAGAAGCTGGCAGACGGTGTTTAAAATCCCCCATCCTTGCAGCAACATAATTTCCAACTCACTGTGAGCAAATGCCAGTGAGACTAATAGCACAGCAAAAGATCCTGACACTGACACCTATGAAAGAGGCCGTGATCTAGATAGAGTGGATAGGAAGGACCTATTTCCTATAGCAGAGAGGTCAATAACCAGGGGGCATATATTTAAAGTGATTGGTAGAAGGATTAGAGCGGAGTTGAGAACTTTTTTCACCCAAGGGTGGTAGAGGCAGAAACCCTCATTGCACTTGAAGTGCCATAACCTACAGGGCTACAGACCAAGAGCTGGAGTGGGATTAGGCTGGATAGCTCTTTTTTGGCTGGCACAGACACGATGGGCCGAATGGCCTGCTTCTGTGCCGTAAATTTCTATGATTGTATGGGCAGGATTTTCATTGTGCCGTGGAGGCGGGATTGGAGGCATGTGGGGGGTTAATATCCCGAAATCGGGGGGGGGCACGAACCCATCCTGCGCCCAACCCACCTCCATGCCAGTTTCAAAGGAGGCGGGTACCCGACCCGCACTGGGACCCGCCTCCCCGAGGCGGGAAGGGGATTAGTGCTAATTAACTGCCTGTTAACAGGTAGTTAACAGACAGTTTTTAGCCTAATCCCTATTTTCATTGTTGAAATGTGGGATTCCCGATGACTCCAAACCATGCCAAGTTAGCGAGGTGGGCCGTCGGGATGAAGGGCTTGGAGGGGTCAAGATGTCCGGTGTTCAGGTGAGTGATGGGTGCATGAGTGCAGAGGTAAGTGTGTTTGGTGTGTTTAAAGTGTTTAAATAAGTTTTACTTACATTTACTTACCTTTACAGCCTTCCTTCCCTCAGGTCTCGGGAGTCCCTCATTTCACCGGCACAGAAAGCAGAATGGCCGCGATCTGTCAAAAATTGCAGCATTCAGCTTTCTGTTCCGGGGAGATCTCTAAATCATCCTTACAGGAAGGAATTAACTTGGAGTACAGATTGTCAGTGTTTGACAGCTTCAAACAGCTGTGAAACGCTGATATTTCATCTGTCAAAAGGTCTTGACAGCCTTTTCAGCCTTGAAAGCTATCAGCCAGCATGATACACCCTGGTACATTGCGCTGCTACTGGTTTATTAATGCTTATTCTCGAAACTACATCCTAATCCTTGCCCCTCTCCCCTTTTTCTAGGTCAATCAGATGTCTCGGTTGCTCCAATCAGATGAATTGATGAGGATACCTCTGAAAACAGTGCACTGTTACTCTGGGTATGTTGCTCCTGCCTCGTGCCAGGGCAGGGAGGGGTCAGGAAAATCAGTCCTTGAAGCTTTTGCCTCAGTAACTGCAGGCTGCTGTCACTTATGATAAGTCCAGACTTGGAATTAAAAGCTAAAGGTTCTCTACACTATATTTCCCTGCCTTTTCTGCTGTAATTCATTAGGAGTGGAACAAACCATTTGGCTGCACTTAAGTTTGGCACATGACTATCCATAACATCATCAGTTGCGAGATTGACAAGACGTCACCTCATTTCTTGCATTGTGTATATTGTGTAAACAAACTACTGTAAACCTAAAATAGTAAAACCAAACAAAAAAATAATAATTTTTACATCTACCAACCGAACTTGAAATTTTACACTGACTGACAGAGGTCAAGTGTGCTACCATAATTCTAAACATAGAAACATAGTAGGAGCAGGAGTAGGCCATTTGGCCCCTCAAGCCTGTTCCGCCATTCAATGCGATCGTGGCTGATCATTCAAATTCAGTACCCTGTCCCTGCTTTCTCCCCATATCCCTTGATCCCTTTAGCCTTAAGAAATATATCTAACTCCTTCTTGAATATATTTAATGAATTGGCCTCAACTGCCTTCTGTGGTAGAGAATTCCACAGGTTCACCACTCTCTGGGTGAAGAAATCCCTCCTCATCTCTCTCCTAAATGGCTTACCCCTTATCCTTAGATTATTTTTCACATTGCAAGTATTCTTGACTCATTAAAATAAAACAAGTTGTGATGAACTTTAAAATGATTTTTGACTTGCTAGCAGGTCTCATGTGACATTTGCTCACAGTGAGTTGGATAGGCTCTGATTTTAACTCCAGGTGGACTTCCCGCTCAGGCCTGAGTTAAAATTACGGTCGGGTCTCAATGATGTCATTGGGCCGCAACACGCGTATGTAAAGAAGGACCCCCTTGGCTCCAGATGTGTGTCCTTGCTGCCTGCTCAGGAGAGCAGGTTAAAATTGCAGATGCTACCTGTCCGGCTTTCGGACAGGTAAGAGCCAGGGTGATTCTAACTTCCCACCCACCAGGCTTCAGCTGAGTGAGTAGGCTTAAAAATCGCCCCTGTTGCTGCAAGGATGTGGGATTTTAAACACTCTTATCGTATCATCCTCCAATGAAAAAACACAATTTTTCAAGTCTTTCTTCATATTTGTATTTCCTCATCCTAGTGAATCTGTGTTATACATTCTCTAAACCTTCAATATTCTTCCGATAGTGTAGCACCCAATATTGCACACATTACTCTAAATACCATCTTATTAAGGTTTTATATAGGCTCGTCATTACCTCTTGTGATAAAACTTTTAGCTTTTTTTTTAATGGCCTTATTGACCTGAGGTGCTGCCTTTAATATCCTGTGAACCTGCCCCCCAAATCTCTCTGCTCTTCTACATCAGCTAGCCTACTTCCATTTAGAGTATAATCACTGCGTTTTAACCAAAATGTAGCACCTCACACTTATTTAAATGTAATTCCATCTGCCACTTTTTAGCCCCTTGATTCACCTTAACAATATCCCTTTGCACTCCCTTTGGTCTTCTAAAGTATTAACTATACCTCCTAATTTGGTATCATATCCAAATTTCGACACCACTGCCTCTACTCCTATATGAAAATCACTGATATACATTGTCGCCCCAGAGTTGAACCACTACCTGTAATGTATATACCTTTAAGGGGGGAACTATGTTTTACAGCTCATGTATACTGCAGTACCGGCAGTGACCACACCTGTATATAGCACTGAGTAGTAATCTGTACAGATCAGTTGCAGTGTGAGCCACGTTGAGTAAACACCTGTTGTACCGTTCTCCGCAGTCTGTGTCTTATTATACACGGACGCAACATTGGCGACGAGGCAGGTTCGAACCTACCTGCAACTCTGCATCACCTCCCGGGGATTCGTTCCGGGAGATCAGTGGATTGGAGGTCAAGGCCAGAGACTCGGGCGTCGACCACGGGCAACCGCCCAGTCATCCAGCAGAGACTCGAGAATTGCGGGGGAGGCTGTCAAGAGCCAGGCTTGGCTTTCCAGTTGAGGTGGTCCAGCGAAACGGGCTGGCAACAGGTAGTGCGCGGACCCTTCCCGGACAGCGGCGGGCTAGAGCCCGACCGAGCGGCACAGCAAAGGGCCGAGCAGTGTCGACGGGGGTGAGAGAGAGAGGGCAGAGCGCACAGGGCGCAGCCAGTGTTCAGGGGCCAAGCAGCGTCAGAGAGAGGGAGAGAGAGACACGCAGAAACCCGCGAGGCACCGCCATTGCCACGAGGACCGCCGAGAGCGGCGTTGGCAGCAGCGGGGGAGGAAGGAAAGTGCGGGAGACGCCATTTTAAACCACACCCAAAATGCCGAAGAGTGGCAGTATCACCACATTTGACAATGAAGTCGAAGATTGGACTACATATGTCGAACGAATAGAGGTGTACTGCAAGGCAAATGAGGTGTCAGATGACAAGAACGCGTCGGTATTGTTAAATTTAATGGGTGCAAAGACGTATGGTTTATTACGAAATCTAGTAACCCCAAGGAAGCCAATGGAAAAGAGTTTTGACGACATAATAACGATACTAAAGGAACATTTAAACCCCACACCGCTGCTGATAGCAGAAAGATTCAAGTTTCACAAACGGAACCAGCATAAGGATGAATGCAATGCTGATTATTTAACAGAACTGCGCAAACTATCGAAACACTGCCAGTTTGGAGCGGGACTGGCAGATACCTTAAGGGACAAATTTGTGTGTGGGCTTCAAAGTGAAGGAACCCAGAAACGGCTTTTATCTGAAAAGGACCTTACGCTGGAAAAGGCTTTCAGCATTGCGGTATCATATGAAGCAGCAGCACGGGGCGCTGCAGAGATACAACAGAGACCGCAAGAATATGGCACAAACGAAATGTCATATGGAACAGAGAAGTGCTATCGCTGTGGCAGAACAACACATGACCAGAATGATTGCTGGTTCAAAGACAAAGTGTGCAGACAGTGTGAAAAAGTGGGACACATAGCACGAGTCTGCAGGTCGGGAAAGAAAACCAGCAATAAGAAACCTACCAAAGGAAAGTACAACAAGGTACATAAGATGCGGAGAATAGTTCAGACGAACAAAAGAGTGATAACGACTCTGAAAGCAGGGAACTGAGTTGTCTGAAACTATATAATGTGATCACAACGGAGGATCACCGAACCATTTGGGTCACTCTCAAGTTAGCAGGAGTCCAGGTAAAGATGGAATTGGACACAGGATCAGCCCTAACAGTCATAAACCGACGGGACTACGAGTGGCTATTCTCACACATACCCTTGAGAGACACAAAAATTATTTTGAAGACGTACACGGGGCAAAATGTCTACCCCAAAGGAAAAATAAGGGTGACCGTTATATATAACGGTAAGGAAACATCAAAACTAGACCTGTATGTATTGCAAGATGGAGGACCACCATTACTGGGACGTGAATGGATCCGGAAAATACAACTGGATTGGCATTCCATACAGGCACTGACTGTGGCTGACAAAAAGGATGACGACGTCACACCTGGGCGACTGTCAAAGATCCTAACTGACGCGAAAGAAGTGTTCCAGCAAGGACTCGTACACTAAAAGGCATGACAGCGACGATTAAAATTGAAGAAAACGCAAGCCCAAAATTTTTTACGGCCAGACCAGTACCTTATGCGATCCGCCCAGCCATCGAAGCAGAGCTGGAGAGTCTGGAACGTTCAGGTGTACTGTCCAAGGTAGACTGGAGCGAGTGGGCTACACCCATCGTCCCTCTGATGAAAAAGTCATTGAGCAGCACGCCTGGTGAACCAAGGAAGGTTCGCATCTGTGGGGACTTTAAGGTAACAGTGAACCCGGTCCTTCACACCGTACAATATCCACTTCCGCGGATTGAAGATATTTTCGCCTCGCTATCTGGAGGGAAACGCCTCACTAAGATTGATCTGGCCCAGGCGTATCTGCAAATGGAGGTAGAAGAAGCATCAAAAAAATATCTCACAATCAACACCCATAAAGGTCTCTACCAATACAACCGGCTGGTATTCGGGGTAGCATCAGCTCCGGCTATGTGGCAGAGGGCAATGGAACAAGTCCTGCAAGGGATCCCAAGGACCCAGTGTTATTTGGACGACATCCTGGTCACGGGCGAAAATGACAGTGATCACCTTGCCAACCTGGAGCAGGTGCTCACTAGATTGCAGGAATATGGGCTCCGAGCTAACCGCCCCAAATGCGAGTTTTTTAGAAAACAGATCTCGTATTTTGGCCACGTTATCGATAAAGAGGGGTTACATAAGTCCCCAGAGAAGATTGAGGCAGTAGTCAAGGCTCCAGCACCGGAAAATGTGTCACACTGAGGTCGTTCCTCGGGCTGGTAAACTACTACCGTAAGTTCTTGCCAAATTTGTCTACAATACTACACCCACTGAACAACCTACTGCAAACTGGGGTGCCATGGAAGTGGAGTGACGAATGTAGACGAGCTTTCCAGAAGAGCAAAACACTAATCACATCGAAAGAGGTATTGGCCCATTACAATCCGGCATTACCAATTCGGTTGGCATGTGATGCGTCACCCTATGGCATTGGAGCGGTGCTGTCGCAAAAATTCTCGGACGGCTCAGAGAGGCCAATAGCCTTTGCGTCACGATCACTAACCTCAGCCGAGCGTAACTACGCCCAGATTGACAGGGAGGCCCTCAGCCTAGTGTGAGGAGTGAAAAAGTTCAATCACTATCTGCACGGGCAGAAATTCACCTTGCTGACTGATCACCAGCCTCTTGTCTCCATTTTTAATCCGAAGAAGGGCGTTCCGGTGATGACTGCGCAACGACTACAAAGATGGTCACTTTTTCTAGGGGCGCACCACTATGAGATTGAATATAAGGGCACGAAACAGCATGGAAATGCTGATGGGCTATCACGCCTGCCACTGCCTACTGCGGAGGAAGCACCAGCAGTGGATCCTGTCGAAATATTCCATTCGACTATAGTTGAATACCTACCGGTAACTAACGCTTGTATCGAAAAGGAAACCCGAAATGACCCGACACTGTCTCGGGTATATGATTTGACGGTGAAGGGATGGCCAGCACATGGCGACTCACTGTTGCCAGCATTCTTGACAAGGAGAGAACAGCTGTCAGTGTGCCGGGGGACCTTGATATGTGGATCCCGAGTAGTAATTCCACCCAAGTTAAGGGATAGAGTGCTCAATGAGCTTCATGAGGGTCATCTGGGAGGGGTAACAATGAAAAGCCTAGCCAGGGCTTATGTGTGGTGGCCAGGAATCGATAAACAAATCGAGGACCTGACCAAGAGTTGCTCAGGATGCCAGAAAGTCCAAAATGCACCACCACAGGCCCCTCTACACCCATGGGAGTGGCCCTCATCTCCATGGCAATGGGTGCATATTGATTTTGCTGGTCCATTCATGGACTCAATGTTTTTGATAGCCATGGATGCGCACTCGAAATGGCCTGAGGTCATCAAAATGTCCTCCACCACCACGGAGAAAACTATTGCAGTCCTACGGACCATTTTTGCCAGGAATGGCTTGCCAGAACAGATTTGCTCCAACAACGGACCACAGTTTGTGTCCGAAGAGTTCCGGAGGTTCTTGAAAAAGAATGGGGTAAGGCATTACACATCCGCCCTGTATCACCCAGCCACAAATGGATTGGCTGAGAGGTTCGTACAAACCTTTAAGAAGGCAATAAAGGCTATGTACAATGACAACATTCCGCTGCAGCACATGGTGGACAATTTCCTGTTCACCTACCGGAATGCGACACATGCAGTCACCAACCAGGCCCCAGCCATGATGTTTTTTAACCGAAGGTTAAGATCTCGCCTGGATTTGCTCAGACCAAACGTACGAAGAGATGTTGAGAGTAAGCAATTCCAGCACATCCATGAGAAGCCAACAAGGAGCTTCAATGTAGGGCAACCAGTCTTGGCCCGCGACTACCGAACAGAAAAATGGCAGCCAGGAACGATATGCACACGGCAGGGCCCACTAATGTACACAGTGGACGTTGGGGAGAACATCATGAGATGCCATGCTGACCAGATCCTAGAGTCACAGGAACAAGTCAACCCCATGCCTCGCCCATACATACCTGGTGATGAACCCGACATACAGGTCGCATCTACCCCAGAAACAGTAGCATCGGAAGCTGATGAACCAACCGACGACAAGGGGCCAGAATCGCCTCCGCACCAAGAGCAAGACACTCGGGAAAGGCGCTATCCAGAAAGGATCAGGAAGCCTCCCCAAAGACTGAATATATAAATAGACTATTTTCAGCTAATGTTGCATGTTAAAAGTGTTAATTGTAATTAGTTTGATATTTAATTGTTAAATTAGTGTTATGGTACTGTTAATCTAAAAGGGGAGGAATTGTAATGTATATACCTTTAAGGGGGGAACTACTTTTTACAGCTCATGTATACTGCAGTACCGGCAGTGACCACACCTGTATATAGCACTGAGTAGTAATCTGTACAGATCAGTTCCAGAGTGAGCCACGTTGAGTAAACACCTGTTGTACCGTTCTCCGCAGTCTGTGTCTTATTATACACGGACGCAACACTACCCACTTCCAACCACTTAATCCCACTCCCCTGCCCGTACTAAAATTTTCTGTTTCAAATAGTTATCCACTTTCCTTTTAAACATGATTAAGGATTCTGCTTCCGCCACTGTTTCGAGTAGGACATACCCTAACAACTCTCACACAAAAACAATTCTCCTAACCTCTGCCTTTATCCTTTTGGTCATGTTCCAGTTACTGACTAAACAACCAGTAGAAATAATTGATCCTGATTTATTTTGTGAAAACCTCTCATAATTTTGAACACCTCCATTAGATCTCTTATCCTTCTTTATTCTAATGAAACGAGTCCCCGTTTATCGAGTCTCTACTCATACCTAAAGCCTCTCATTCCTATTGAATCTCTTCTGCACCATCTCCATGACTTTGATATCCTTCCTAAATAAAGGCAGCTAAAACTGAACACAATATTATCACTAACCAATAAATTGCATAGGTTTAGCATTACCTCTTTGCTTTTGTACTCGACACGACACCCCTATTTATAAAACCTAGGATCCCACTTGGTTCTTTTTTGAAGCTCTATCAACTTATCCTTCCACTTTTAAAGATTTATTTATCTGAATCCTCAATTCTCTCCTCTACTCTTTTAGAATTGTACCAGTTAGTGAATATGAACTCTCATTATAAACTCAGACCTTTTCTCCAGAAAATTAATGTAATAGGGTGCAAGCTAAGATAACTGTAACAAAAGAATAGCTGAACGTAATTGTCTCTGAGCACGAAACAACTTGGAGAAATTGCACTGGAATGTCACCAGATAAGTAACAGATTTCCCAAAGCCTAATACATACACTTAGGGTTGCAATTTCCGTATGCAATGTACAGATTACCAGGTAATGCTGCTGCTCAGGAGTGCTTTCCACAGGTAAGAGAGGTGGGATATGAAAATTTGCTGCTGTTTTTCAATGAAGAATTATTGAACTCATACAGAATGTTAAGATGCATTTCCAGCAAAGCTTGTGTTCCTGGCAGAGATCTAGCTTAAGCACTAGCAATACTTTCTAAGGCTCAAGTCATAACCTTAAAGAGAACTGACAGTTTGGTCACATCTGTTTAATATTGTACAAGAAAGATATTGGTTTGGAGTAGGCCATCCTCATTGAAGCAAATCTGCATGCCTTTGGACTGCACTGAATAGTGGAGGAGCCTGCCAAACATGGCTACGTTATGACTTGGCACTGAAGCTGAATAGAAGCCCTGAAACTAACTACAAATAGGTCTGAGCTTTGTTGAGGATTCCTAGCCTTTCCACCAGTTTCCACCACTTGTTCATTCCAGTGTAGATTAGAAGGTTAATCCTTCGGCTCTATGCTGCCGGTAGGGAGCCTTAGTGGCTGGATAGGCATATCAGAAATTTGGTGCATGCTGCACATGTCTTTCCAACCATTTTAATTAATGGTCAAAGAAATCATTCTCTGTCTTCATCCAAATGCCTGATATGTGCTCCTGGTGGGCAAGGCTCCCGGTGGGTGAGTACAAAGTCAACCACAAGTAACCTTTTGGTGTGTTTGCCAAGCCAAGGAACAGAATATTTGTAACTATTTATGAAGAACACACCAGCTAAATAATAATCATAAAGTGTTATGTAATTGATACTAAAACTGAGTGAAGATATGAGTTTAGAATGTAACAACACAACATTGTAAAAGCTATTTAATGGCTACACTAGGGGCGATAGATACCTCTTAGCCTGCCAATTACCTGAAGAAGTATAATCCAGTTCTTTCTATCCGCAGAAAATCTAATAGAATTACAAAATTATATTCTTAATCAAGCTTGATGTTGCATATAAATTTGGAACTTTTGCTTATTGGTTAGATCTTACAATTTCTAAATAAAGGTTGGTTTATTTTGGAATGTTGATCAATGTAATTTTTTACATTGAAAATATCTATCTTAGTGAGTTTTCTAGTGCGCAGCTGAGTTACACAGACCAGGCAGGACCCAGGTTTAAATCCTAGTCTGTGATGAGTTAACTGATCACAGCTGAGATGGAGGTAGGGATGTTCCAAATGGCAGCAGCATCTCTGGCTCAGAAAAGGGGGAAACAATCAGCAAGGTTTGCTGCTCCTGATTACTATCCTGGCTTGGAGATCGGGTGAGCAATGCATCAGGCTCAGTTGTGATTCCACCCCTCCTATCATCACACCTGGGCCAGATAGCCTGGCCATATTCACTTGAATGATGGCAAGTTGGAAAAGATACCAGAGATTTCATGAAAACATACTCCATCTGCAGGAGAGGGGAGAAAATTTGATAGAGAAAAGTTGACAAGGAACTGTACTGATTGTTTTACGGGAGGAATTTTTTGAGACCATGCTGCTGACAGGTGTTTTTAAATGATCTCTTAAATGTACATTTTGTGAAAAGAATCCTTAAAACAACCATAAATTATCATAGAATAGTACAGCACAGAAGGAGGCCATTCGGCCTGTCAAATCTGCGCCATCCAAGTGAATTACAACCAAACTTTCTCACCAATATCTAATCCTAGTATTATAGGTAACACACAAACAAACTCTTCTTTAAATTGGCCTACAAGCCACTGAGTTATTAAACAACTGCTGTAAAGCAACAATGAGATAAACATCAGACAGACATACCTACAACAACCCAGATATTGAATCAAGACAAAACTCAGGCATTTCCACTCCAGTGGACCCTGCAAAGCCCTCTTCATCATCATCTAGCGATTGCTGCCCCCAAGTTGGGAGAGCTGTCCCACAGTCTTGTCAAGCGAGAACCTGACATAGTCATTTGCATAGGTACATATCTTTGAGCCAACTTCCCAGACTCCACCATCTTGGGTATGGCCTCTCCTACCAGCAGATAGATCCAGCAGAGAACGTGGTGGTGGGGGGGGGGAGGGGGTGCAGGGGGCACAGTGGTATACGGTCAGGTGGGAATGGCCCTGGGAGTCCTAACAATTCACTCTGGACCCCATGAGATCTTGGGTCAAGCAAGACCATAGAAATCTGCTGATTACCATCTACCATCACCCCGACAACTGACTAGTCAGTACTCCTCCATATTGAGCATCACTTGGCAGAAGCACGGAAAGAAGCATGGCATAAAATGTACTCTGGGTGGGAGACTTCAATGTCCATCATCAAGAGACAGCAACATGCATCGGTGAACAGGGTGCTCTCTATTTTCTCGCCACTTCCCCAGAAGATGCAGTCTATGCTGCTGTGGAGGTGGAGGTACCGACTGGTCCTTGGTCTCTTCTCAGGTGGGGGTCTGTTGCAGATTCTAGTGAAGCTGCCAGATGCTCCATTGATGGTTGCAGCAAAAAAGAAAGAGCTTCTCTGATGCCACAAATGGGAGATGTAGACTCAAGGGTCACGCCTGTCAGCTGCTTTCCCATGTCAGAGACTGACCTCAAAGCCTGCATGAAAGCATGATGTTCCTCAAACATCCTTCTTTTCAGGTGTGTACCCATGAATTTTGGATCCCACAGCTCTAAAGCGATAGGCAGCCTTCTCCTCAGCCTCCACTAGGAAGGTGGCACATCCTCACCTACTCCCCACTCCTCCAGCTCCTTCATGCTCTGTGAATCACCCACTGCCACTGCCTCATTAACGCTATCTAATTGCACCTGGGTGAAAGTATATGATGTGGTGTGTAGGAATGATAATATAAGTGATGCAGGGGGTGAGTTTGAGCGGGTTGGTGCAGAGGAATAAGGGCAAGAAGTCTCTTTAAAAGAAAACGAAAGACTTGGATTTATATAGCGCCTTTCACAGCCACCAGACATCGCAAAGCGCTTTACAGCCAATGAAGTACATTTGAAGTGTAGTCACTGTTGCAATGTAGGAAACGCAGCAGCCAATTTATGCACAGCAAGCTCTCACAAACATCAATGTGATAATGACCAGATAATCTTTTTTGGTTATGTTGTTTGAGGGATAAATATTAGCCAGGACACTGGGGATAACTCCCCTGCTCTTCTTCAAAATAGATCTTTTTACATCCACTTGAGAGAGCAGGCAGGGCCTCAGTTTAACATCTCATCCAAAAGACGGCGCGCTCCGATTTTTGTACATAAATCCCTGGAGTGGGACTTGAACCCATGATCTTCTGACTCAGAGATAAGAGTGCTACCCACTTTTTAAAAATTATATTCTTTATTGAACATTAAGAACATTTACAACATCGTGATCATTCCACTGTATCACACAAATCAATTCCGCCACTCTGCACAGCCATTCCTCCACCACATATTAACATCAAAACCTGTAGTTTAATTTGTCTCCCATAACATATATTAATTGATTGTACTGTACTTTAAAAATTGATTGTAAAATACTATCTTTAAATTCCCTTCTGAATAAAACATCCACAGAGCCTTATAATGATCTTTTAGCTTATATTTAAAATACTCTTTTAGATTGATTCTCCTCCCCTTAAAAAACAGAGCATTCCTTCTTTGCACAATCACGAATCTAGCCAAACTGAACATTAAATTAATTGCCGCTCCGCCAAACTCAGGCAGACTCGCCTGCAATCCCCATCTTAAAATTGAGTCCCACGGGATTCCCATTCTCGCTCTTCGGTCCCCACCCAGCAAAGAAACTTCATACAACTGTCAAACAAAGTACTTAAAATCATTTAACTGCTGACATAACACCAGTAAATGGGACAGAGTCTCATCCCGTGTCCCACACACTGGGCAAGTTGCCCCCTCCACTCGTCCAATCTTACACAAGACCGTCATGGTAAAAATCCGGTTATGAGACAATTTGAAATCCAGTTCAATCCACTCTGGACATTTAGGGCTAGATTTTCAGTATAGACAGTTTTGGGGCGCTAACCTTAGCGCCCGCCCGAAGTTAGCGCCCGCCCCAAAGTAGCGCCCCGTTGCCGGAAATTCAGTGGCTTCGCCCTAAGAGGTTGGTGGAGCGCTAAAAGAGGCGTTCCACTACTATCTTTAGGCGCTAAGCCGGCGGTGCAGAGCGCAGCGCCCGAGCTCGGGCGCAGCGCACGGCAGACACGCTGGTGCCAGTGAGCTCTTAAAGGGGAAGGGTGCATGTGTCTTTTTAGGAGGAGGAGGAGGAGGAGGAGGAGGAGGACTGGATCCTTCCACACAACACATGCAGACTGCCGTTTATAGTGCAGGAGGAGTGCCCTTTAATTTGCGCTCCCCAGGGTGTGTTGCGTTCCATTTTACAAACGCTCTGGACGCCAGCCGCAGAATGGGGCGGTCCGACTGAAGTTTGGATTCGGGGCGGCCAAAGGGCGTTGCACGAGGATGTGACGTCATTTTCTGCGCGCGCATCCGGGCGGCCGCTAAACTTTGCGCCGGCGCTAACGGGCAACTTAATTTGGGGCGGGGCGCAAACTGCGCTGCGCCCGGGCGCTACACGAATAGCGCCCGAAAATCACTTCTCTTAAGGCGCTAACTGCTGGCGCAAGCAACTGAAAATCTAGCCCTTAAAATTCGCCCACACTCCCTTCCAAATCCTGTTGAAGTCCAGCTGTGGGTATATACTCTGCCAAAACTCCTGACCAGCAGGTGTCTTGAATCTCCATTCTCTAAATACCTCATAGAAATCTCAAGTATTACAGTTGTCAAATTGGACCAACTCTCCCCCTTTCTCCAGCAGAAAGGTTGGAAAAGCAGGACGCATTTTACTTCCTTTGGAGATTTCCGCATTTATTTCTTAATCCTGTGGCATTGCCCTCACAATCTTCTCATATATGATCTTATTGCTTTTTCCTCTACCTCCTGATCCTCCTCCCACACCATGTCCCTCACTATCACTTCCGGCAACCAACCTGGAATTACCTCGTATAATACATCTTTCACATATATAATACCAGCTTTTATAAAAGCTTGATTAAATAATACCTCTCCTTCAATTTTGACCCACCTGTTCAAAAATAAGGGCTGTTCTAAAAATTCCACTTTTTAAAAGTTGGGCCCAGGTCTCTACAACCCCCTTATAAAACCTAGGGAGAGGTTTAATCGATTTAGAAACATATTATTGTATTCCATATACAATATCCCCTGCCCTTCTATCCCAATTCATTTTTAAAAATGCTCGAAACAACTCTTCCAAAAACTTGTATTTGACTTCTGAAGAAATCTCTTCACCCATTTGATTCTAAAGGATTTTTTCTTCAAATCAATATCTGGGAATTTGAGTCCTCCCTGATTTCTCCATCCAATTATGGTATTGTAAGCAACCAAGGCTGGTTTCCCTTCCCATAAAAACCTCACACAAGTGGAGGGACTTTTCTGCCCACTCAGGAATATCCTCCACTGTCAATAAGTACCATAGCTTAGATAGCAGGAGAGCGGACACCACTGTCGCTCTTCCTTGCACTTTCAACCACCTTCTTTCCCATCTTCCCAAAATCTTTTTAATTTTCATAACCTTTGGTTCCCAATTTAATCGATCCACTTCATCCCTGTCTTTCTTGCGCCCCATATACACCCCCAGAACTTCCAAAACCTCCACCACCTTAAAGGGACTTTCGTTCAACCATTCCCCCCTACCTCTTCCTGCAACCAGGCATTGGGACTTACTATAATTCATTCTGGCTCCTGAAGCTCTACAATACTCCTTTACTACATCCATAGTTTTCCTCACTGACTCCCCATTTCTCAATGTTAAGGTTGTGTCATCTGCATATTGGTGTATCACCGACACCAGCCTGGAACTGGGAACCGCAATCCCAACTACACCTTGTTTCTTTCGCATCATGTAACCTAATGGTTCTGCTATCAATGTGTACAACAATGGGGACAGGGGACAACCCTGTCTCACTGACCTCTGTATCGGAAAATACCTGGATAAAAAACCATTACATTTAACACAGCTAAATATGTTTGAATAAAAAATCCTTATCCACTCAATGAAATTTTCCCCGAAACCAAATGCTTCCAAAACCTTCAATAAAAACTCATGAGAGACCCTATCAAAGGCTTTCTCGTGATCTATCTTTAATACATAAGCCCCCCTCCCACTCTCTTCCATGAGCTCTATCGCATCTCGGATTGAGACAACAAAGTCTGCGATGTCCCGGCCTATGACTCCATAGGACTGAGAGGGCAAAACTATCTGCAGCAACAACTCTTTCATACGATTTGCCATAACCCTCGCCAAGATCTTATAATCCACATTTAATAATGTGATGGGCCTCCAATTCTTCAGATCCCTTCTATCCCCTTTATTTTTATATAAGCTAAGCTTATGACACCTCTCCTCATAGATGCATGGGCCAGGCTTCCCTCAATTTTAACTTCCTTAAAAACTTCTAAGAGCAATGGACTTAAAATTTTGAAAAATTCTTTATAAAATTCTGCACTTAGTCCATCGGACCCTGGGCTTTTCCCTTCCTTCATTCCACTTATTGCTACTTTTATTTCTGCTAATCCTACTTCTCTGTCACACATGCTTCTCTCATCCTCCTTTAAACCTTCTTCAATAAAAGCACTAACCTTCTCCATTGCCAAATTGGAAATGTCTTCTTTTGTATATAACTCTTGATAAAAGCTGCTAGCTGCCTCTAAAATCTCCCCACTTTCATGAATGATCTTCTCCCCAACCTTCAACTCTCCAATTAATGATAATCTCTGTCACAGCTTCTCTTGCTCTAGAAAATATCTAATGCATCTTTCGCCCTCCAATGCATCTTTAGCCTTTGCACGGAGAATGGCCCCCTTGTATTTTTCAGCTTGCAATAATTCCCACTCTTCCTTTAGCACCTGGAACTTAGTCTCAGCTCCTTTATCCCCTCCGTCAACTGCTTTACAGACATCCGTAAACCTTTTGTTTATATTCTCTTCTCGATGCCGGTTAGCTGCCACTCTCTTTTTCCCATTACGTACTGAAAAAACTTTTACCTCATATTTGAAATTGTCCCATCAAACTCTTCTTTCTTTCAAGAACAAAGGTTCCTTCCGAGCATTCTTTATTATATTTAAAATCCCTTCTTTATAAGCAATTTCTTTCAGGTATTGATTGTTTAAAATCCACACCCCTGAACCAATCTTAACTCTGCTGTTCCTAATTCTAAGAACCAAAGCCGAGTGGTCACTAAAAAATACTTTTTTATAATAAACCTCCATCACCTCAGAACTTAACCCTTCCCACATTAACACAAAATCTATTTGGCTCTGTTTTAAAACATCACCCACCCAACCTGTTCTGGAGAACTCCCTTTTTATGGGGCTTCGGTCCCTCCATAAGTCTGTCAAATTTAAGTTTGCCATCATATTTACAATCATCCCTCTGGAGTTATCATCCTTAATGGTCATCTGGGCTGAAATGTCCATCCAAAATAAAAATACATTAAAATCCCCCACTGTACAAGGATTTTCCACCTCTGCCCTGAAAAAACTCACAATGCTTGCAATGGTCGTTCGGTGCATAGATATTAAAGAGATCACAATTAAATTCCTCCATTTTCACCCTTAGCCGTAAAAATCTCCCCTCAGTGTCCTTGTCCACCAAGGCAACGTTTTCTTTTATGGACGGACTCACCAAAACAGCCACCACTCTACGGTTATTGTTTGCACAACTTGCAAACACCTCTCCCTTCCAAACCTTCTGAACTCTTTCTAGGATATCCTCATCCCAAAAGGTTTCTTGCAGACACAACGGGCTTGATTTTCCCAGGCCCAAGGAGGCGGGTTTGGAGGCGTGTGAGGGATTAAAATCGCAAAAAATGGCAGGCGAATCCTATCCGATCTCCATCCCGCCTTTGAGCAATTTTCCCACATTCGTGGTTTCAGACCCCGTTTCCATCCCGCCTCCAAGAGGCAGGATAGGCCCATAAGGTCCTTAACTACCAGTTAAATGCCTCTATAATCCAATTTTGAGAGGCCTTTCTGAATTTAACACATTTCCCCCGTGCTGCACGTCTCCTCTGGAACATGCCAGATAATCCTGGCAGCCTCACAAGTGGACTGCTTACTAACAGCTGCAGCTCCACCATTAAAAAGGAGTTTTCACCAATGATCATTTGCAGGTGACAGAACTTTGTTGTCTCAGGTCTGGGGGAGCTTTTAGCAGACCTACTCATTGTTGTGGAAGTTTGGAGCCTGGCACCATCTCCAGTGTGACCTCCAGGGAAACCCCTCTCCCCACCTTGGGTGAGCGCTTCCTCAACCCATCCTTGCCACGGAGATTGCCATCCTTTCCGTGGTGACGCGTTCATGCGCCAATGCCTCCACAAAGGCTCTGCTCATGTTCACGATGGACTCCTCCATTCACTCCACACTCGCAGCAACCCTGGAGATAAAACCTGCCAGAGACTCCTGCACCTGTTCCTGGAGTTCCAGCACCGCTCTCCTTCTGGATGGACCCGGAGGCACAGGGTTGACATGCAGCTGAGCCGAGCTGGCAGAGTCCTGTGCCCTCCGACGCGGATTATCCACTACTGTCCCTGTCTTCATCATCCGCTGATGCTCATTTGTGATCTGTGATACACCAGGTGGCAACACTACTCTATCTCGCGAAGGTCCCACCGAGGTGTGAGTGTCTGCGCTGGTGCTGGGTGCATTGAATTCTGCTGACGTTGCGCCCTCAGAGGTTGCAGCTTCCTCTGAGGAGTCTTCAGGCTCAGGCTGTTCCTCCTGGACAGTGGGGACGGGGCCTCTCGATGGTCCTGAGGGGGAATAATGGTAAGAGTTACAGATGTGAGATAAAGGTTGCATGCCTATTGAATTGTGCAGATAATCATAGGTCAATCTGTTAGAGCATCAGAAATATTATCAGTCACTCATGCAATGTCAATGGGAGAGATGAAAAACTATTCTGTCACCAGCTTGCTCTGAAGCGCCCGTCTGTCCGTCCCCCACTTGCGCATCCTCCTGCATTCCCACGATCTCCAGGACCGCCTCCTCTGCATTGTTGAGCTGGGCTATTGAGGGTGCCCCTCCTCCTGTCCTCGCACTTTCCCTCTTATTGTGGGCTCTCTTTCCCTGCAATGAGGGACACAAGTGGAGTTTGAGTGAGAATGAAGGAGTGAGTGTAGAGAACCAATAGCATAAATGCTTAGAAGGACACAAAGATGGAGTGAGGTGCCAAGACCAAGGGTCCTCCCTGCGTGTTGTAAGGTGTTGTTATTGCACCACAGTGATAGGGAGTGTGAGGGCTACATAGTCAAATAGTTCAGTGAATGTGAACATAGAGAGAGGGAATGGGTAAAAGTGCAGGGATGTAAGGGCAAAGTGGGATTAGAGGAGGAGGTTGACAAGGCAGAGTGCTGGTGTTGAGAGGTAATGGGGATCAGATTGCGGATCATGGGGATGGAATACTCACTTTTCCTGTGCGGAGAAGGTCATGAAACCTTTTCCTGCACTGCAGCCAGGTTCTGCTGCACATTGAAATCGCATTCACCTCCTGTGCCACTTGCAGCCACACAACTTTGGTCTGTTGTGGAGGCTTTTTCCTCCCTGAGGAAGGAAAGAGCACTTCCTTGTTTGCTCTTGCTCCCTCCACCAGAGCTTGGAGGGAGGCCTCATCGAATCTGGGTGCACACTTTGGTCTGGTGCTGGACGTAGTAGCAGTAGGAGTCCCTCAGAAGTATGCAGATACAGTTAAAAGGCTGAAAAAGAACCAAGGCTGCTTGCAGGCCTTAAATCCAGCTGCATAGATGATGTCATCGGAGGCGAGTTTCAGTATCAAAAGGCTCATTGGGCCAGGGGTTCCCACACGCTGGAAATCAAGTGCCCAATTAGGGCAAAATCGCTCTTATGTCCCGCCTCACATCAGAGGCGGGTCCTGACACGCCGACCACCTGACACACCCCCAGCCCGCCCCCAGTGACAAAATCCAGCCCAACAAGTCAGTGCCTTTAAAACACTGCAACAACTGCTGCAATTTCTTCTCACCCCTCAGTCCGTTCACATTAATCGAGACCAATGTAATCATGGCTCCGAATAAGGGAAGTATGCCTGATAATCTCCCTATCATTAAATCTCCGGCCCTTCCCTCCTCTCATGCTCCTTCCCAACTTTTCGGCCAGCTGTTGCTTTTTCCTGCCACCTCCGGCTCTTTTTCACCTCCTGTTTGAACCTTTCCTGCTGTTTCAGCCTCTTCCTTGCATTAAGTTTGGGCCAAGGAGCTGCCCCTTCTCCCTCCTTCTGCCCCTCACTAACCTTTCCCTTTCCACATGATGCCACCTCACCCCCCACTTCCATGTCTCTTTCCCCTTCTAATTCCTCACTCTTGAGCTCTTCTGTAACCTCTGTTCCTGCTCCCCGTCAAATACATAATCCTGTTTGTAGTGTATGTACCTTGAAGAAGGAACTATATTCTGCAGCCCCTGTATACTGCAGTACCAGTAGTGACCACCCCTGTATATAAGCCTGTGTAGTAGCTTTGTATAGTAGTTCCAGTTTTGTCTCCATTCAGTAAACACCTGTTATAACCAACTTCTGCAGTCCGTGTCTCAATAACACACGGACATTACATTGGCGACGAACAGGTCCGAACTTACCTACAGTTCTGCACCACCTCACGGGGATCCATCCCTGAAGCGAAGTTATTAGAGGTCGAAGCCAGAAGGAAGAAATCCAAAAAGAAAAAAAAAACAAACAGAAGAAACGGGCGTCGACCGTGGGCAACCGCCCTCTGATTCATCGAATTCGAAGATTTGCAGGAGAGGCTGTCGAGAGCTGGGCTTGGTTATCCAGTCTATGGTGTTCCAGCTAATCGGGCTGGTGGCAGGTAGTACACTGATCCTTCCTGGGCTGCGGCGGGCTAGAGCTCGATCGGGTGGCTTTTCAACGGGGCCGAGCAGCGTTGTCGGGAAGAGGAGAGAGAGAGAGAGGGTGGAGCACGCAGGGCACGGCCGGTGCTACGAAGCCGGGCAGCATACAGGCCCGAGAAGAGGGAGGGAAGTGTCCCATAGGGTCTGCTTTGACGACGGGAACAGTAATTAAAATAAAAGAAAAAGAAATTAGAAGCGCAGAAAGCCGCGAGGAGCTGCAGTTTGCCATGGGGACCGCGGAGAGCGGCATTGGCAGCAGCGCGGGGGGAAGCGCGCGAAGACCATAGGGCGTCGCCATCAAGGCATAAAAACGCCAGCAACAGCGCTGGCAGCAGCGGAAAAGGCAGAAAGCGCGGGAGGCGCCATCTTAATCCAGCGGTAGTTAAGGCTCCAGCGCCTGAAAATGTGTCGCAACTGAGGTCATTCCTCGGATTGGTGAATTACTACCATAAGTTTTTGCCGAATTTGTCCACAATTCTGCACCCACTGAACGCCCTGCTACAAACTGGAGTAGCATGGAAATGGAGCGATGAATGTAAGCGGGCCTTTCAGAAGTGTAAAGGCCTGATCACTTCAAGAGAAGTATTGGCTCACTACAACCCATCACTACCGATAAGACTGGCGTGTGATGCGTCTCCCTACGGCGTTGGAGTGGTACTGTCACATAAATCCCTTGATGGTTCAGAGAGGCCGATAGCTTTTGCATCACGCTCGTTAACTGCAGCCAAGCGTAACTACGCCCAGATTGACAGAGAGGCCCTCAGCTTGGTGTGGGGGGTGAAGAAGTTCAATCACTGCCTGCACGGACAGAAATTTACTCTACTAACTGATCATCAACCTCTTGTCTCCATTTTCAACCCTAAGAAGGGCGTCCCGATAATGACAGCACAACAGCTACAGAGGTGGTCCCTTTTCCTAGGGGCACACCAATATGACATTGAGTACAAAGGAACTAAACAGCATGGGAATGCTGATGGATTGTCGCGCCTACCGTTGCCGACGGTGGAAGAAGCACCTGCAGTGGATCCTGTGGAGATATTCCACTCGACCATAGTCGAATGTCTACCTGTGACGAATGCAAACATAGAAAAGGAAACACGAAATGACCTGACACTCTCTAGGGTCTATGATTTAACGGTGAAGGGATGGCCAGCACATGGCGAACCACTGCTGCCAGCATTCTCACCGAGAAGAGAACAGCTGTCAGTGTGCCGAGGAACCTTGATGTGTGGATCCAGAGTAGTAATTCCACCCAAATTGAAAGATAGAGTGCTCAATGAGCTTCATGAGGGTCATCTGGGAGGGGTAAAAATGAAGAACATAGCCAGAGCGTTTGTGTGGTGGCCGGGAATCGATAGAGAAATCGAAGAGATGACCAAGAGCTGTACAGGATGCCAGAAGGTCCAAAACGCCCCACCACAAGCCCCTCTACATCCATGGGAGTGGCCCTCATCTCCATGGCAAAGGGTACACATTGATTTTGCTGGTCCATTTATGGACTCGATGTTTTTAATTGCGGTGGATGCACATTCAAAGTGGCCAGGGGTAATAAAAATGTCCTCAACCACCACAGAAAAAACTATCACAGTCTTACGAACCATATTCGCCAGAAATGGGCTGCCTGAACAGATTTGCTCCGACAATGGACCACAGTTTGTGTCTGAAGAGTTCCGGAGGTTCTTAAAGAACAATGGTGTTAAGCATTACACATCCGCCCCATATCATCCAGCCACCAATGGATTGGCTGAGAGGTTCGTTCAAACATTCAAGAAGGCTATCAAGGCAATGTGTAATGAAGACATACCCCTACAACACAAGGTGGATAACTTCTTGTTTGCCTACCAGAATGCAACACATGCGGTTACCAATCAAACTCCAGCCACGATGTTCTTCAATCGAAGACTAAGATGCCGCTTGGATTTGGTTAAGCCAAACATCAGAAGAGATGTGGAGAACAGGCAGTTTCAGAATATGAATGAAAGGCCAACCAGGAGTTTCAAGATAGGTCAACCAGTTTTGGCCCGGGACTACCGCACAGAGAAATGGCAGCCAGGAACGATCTGCACACGGCAAGGACCTCTAATGTATACCGTGGACGTTGGAGAGAGCATTGTAAGACGCCATGCTGACCAGATTCTAGTGTCACTGGAAAATGTCAAATCTACACCACGATCCTATACACCTGGTGATGAAACCGAAGTACCAATTGCATCTACCTCAGAATCGGTGATATTGGAAGCAGACGAACCAAACAACGACGTTGATCCCGAATCAACTTTGCCAGAAGAACCTGATACCCCAAAGAAGCATTATCCAGACAGAATCAGGAAGCCTCCTCAAAGACTGAATTTATAATTGATTAACTTCAGCTAATGTATATAGCAACTGTAATTGTAAATATGTTATTTAATTATTAATCGAATGTTATGTACTGTTTAGCTAAAAGGGGAGGAATTGTAGTGTATGTACCTTGAAGAAGGAACTATATTCTGCAGCCCCTGTATACTGCAGTACCAGTAGTGACCACCCCTGTATATAAGCCTATGCAATAACTTTGTATAGTAGTTCCAGTTTTGTCTCCATTCAGTAAACACCTGTTATAACCAACTTCTGCAGTCCGTGTCTCAATTACACACGGACATTACACTGTTCCCCATCAGATACATCATCTCCCATAGAGAGTCTTTCTGCTATCGCGGTTTCTCCAACAGTGCCGCTCCTTTCGACCTCATCTCCACCGCTGACCCTTGCTCCCTGATCCTTCTCTCTCTGGGACAATGGCGCACCTATATTGCTCCCTTCTGGCGTCTTTGTCTCGCCGCTCCCATCCTGCTGCCCCTTTAAGGCTCCTGCCTCTTGCACCCTCTCCTTGTCTTACTCCTTCCTGCTCACCGAGATGTCCGACTCCCCATCTTTCTTTGGAGTACTTACATTTACCACGCACCCCGCTCCCGCCTCCTCTCCCTCCACGGACACCAGATTCTTTAGGGAGAGCTGAACCGTATTATGGCTCGAGTCTGCCCTCGACCCGTGCTCTCCTCTACTGTCTTTGTTCTTTTCCACTGTACTTGGTGTATTTTCCACCATCTCCATCCTGTTCTCTGCTCCGCAATTTTCTGCCTCTTCCTGCGTTCTTTTCTCCTTCAATTCACCAGCTGTGTCCGCCGACTGCTCCGCTCCTCCGGCCGTTCCATTCATACCTCCTGCTCCTTCTCCCATCTCCTCATCACTCATAGAGCTTCCTTTTGCCTCACACTCATAGCGGGTGGGGCCTTTGTGACACACCCTACAGCTCTCCAAGCTCCGAGCGATGTGTCCAGACTCGCCGCAATTATTACAGTACAGGTCTGGATAGTTTCTTACAAGTTGGTCATGTCCAAGACAATAATAACAAACCTTTACTTGGTTATCATGCAGTACTTGGAAATACTGCACTCCTTCCATTGTCTCAAATTTCATGCTGTACGGTAATGACTTCACCCCCTCTGGGAACCGCACCTTTACGTAACGGGTTCCATCTGCTACCCGTGTTCCTGGATAGTATCTCCTCTTTATTACCGAACAAATTTTAATGTCCCATGACTCCAACTTTTTGATAAGCACATCGTTCTCAATATAAACTGGCAATTTTAAGAATGAGACCACCATCTCTTCCGAATATAGCAGAGATACCTCCAAGAACTTATCATCAACCTTCAAACTGAGTAAAAGTCTTTCCACCTTGTCTCAGCCACTGACCGTCACCTCGAACCCAACATTCGTCTTTGGTCGGCAGGCAAAGCAGCTTCCCTCGCCACAGTCCTCATGTACCAATTGGATAATATCCCAAGCTCGTATCTCCTTATCCTCGCACTGAACCACCACCGTGTTTTCTTTTCCAAACCTCCTAGGATCCCGGCCCAAATCCTTGGGCCTTTTTCTTTCCCTTCCAGTTTCTCCCCTGATTAAATTCATCTTGGGAACACTGTCCTTTGAGGAGCCCGGAACTCCAGACCCCTCAGCATCTGGCTGCTGTTTATGGGCCAAAAAGGCCCTAAAACCTGAAAAAAAACACCAACAACTTTTTACAAACTCACTCCAACTTCCTGCAGCAATCAGGCAACCAGCAGCACCTGCCTACTCCTAGCCACTCCCACCTAGAGAGTGCTACCCACTGAGCCACAGCTGACACGACTGACACAGCTGACTTTAGGAATCCATAAGTATGCTTAAGCCCAAAATCATCTCCTTTATCTCCCTCTTTGTCATTATCCTCCTCCTCTTCCTCAGCATAGGCCCCACCGCCAACAAACTGATGGTAAGAGGAAAGGTAGACAGAAGTGAGGAAGGAGGAGAGGAAAACAGTGAAGGAGGAGAGATAAAGAAATAGAAATGATGAAGGAGGTGCCCCACAAGCGTGTACTGCTCCCAAGCCATCATTCGAAGCTCACCGAAGCCAACTCTCAGACATGACAATAAATTTGGATAGAACTATCTGATCTCCCCTCCTTCATTTTTGTCTTTTCTTCTGCAACAGTTTTCTTCTCCTTCCACTTTATAGAGCACTGCAGCTGCCACATGAGCAGACGATGGGGAGCAACATGAAGATGAGGCAGCCAGAGCATGGGACTTTAAACAGAATTTGGAACTGGGACTTTAAACAAAACTAGGGACTGGAATTTTAAACAGAACTGGGGAGCGGAGATGCCAAAATAAAAATTGACAAGCCAGCTAAATGTTGGTCAGGACTTTTCCAATCTTCCTGGGCAGTGATTGCAGCAGTGTACAAAGGTTTGTATCACGAGGCCTTGGAGGCCACATGTAATGTTTAAATTGATGTTCTCATTAATCTCCATACATCTCATGCTGGTAAAACTAACAAATCTTGGCATTCTGACTTAGGATACAGCCACGATTGAGGTAACAGTGCTCAGAACAGTCTTTTTCAAATCACCAGACCTACAAAACTCAGGTTAGAACCACCAAATAGGACATTGAAGCAGAAACACGACTAAGTTGCTTGGACCTTGAGGGCTGGATTGTCAAGGCCCGGAGATCATATGTGACCATAAAGTCTCATTTAGGATAGTTCCGTTGTAGAGTCCCTTTGATAAATTAGATCACGGATTGGCAACCACTATTCCCTCACGATGCAATAAACAATGCCCACCAGCCAGTCAGTTGTTTCTGCTGGTGAATTCTCCCAAAATGAGGGCCGAGTTTCACCGAGACTTTCTGTTCATACTTTGTACACCTCCATTTCAAACCGCTGTGTTCACTATTACATAAATCTCTCCAAGAAAACACCGCTGAATTACAAATATGGCCCACTCTCATCTCTTGACACCAGTGAAATTTATTCTGGTAAAGTAATTTGCAAGAGAGGCCAAAAGGTCTCCTGTATTCCATGTATCTGTGGAATACATTTGGTTGATAGACAAGATATGAAGCACTCCCAACCACCCAAATCAAAAATATTTGTTCAACATCTTTTCAAGAACGTTACTCCAAAACTTTTAGAACGTCAGTGCTAAATTCAAAACAGCAAAAGATTTGGCACCTAAATCAAACTGGGTCTTGTACATCACACAGCCAAAAATAAACCATAGTAAGACCTCTTAAGGAGTGACTTACACTATTCTTTTCCATAAATTGACCAATTTGGAAAAGCTATTAGTCCTTCTCAAGCTTTTTTCTATGAAAGATAATGAGTTACTTTTAAAAAACCTATTTCATTTCTCTATTAACTCAGCAAATCTTATATCATCATTTTATATAGTTTGGACCACTTACTGGATTCATGAGGAACAAGAAAGGTTTGAATATTCAAACATGGTTGCTGAAAGGTTTAGTCAAATTAGCTTATTTTCATATTCTCAGAAATAGCATAGGCTTCAGAAGGAAAATCACATGATCGCATTGTAGTAATTTTTCCATGTTTTTGTGAATGAAGGAAGAATATGTGCAAAGCAGCTTTAATAATCAGCAGAGACTTCATTCCTTATGTTAGCAGGATGCAGCCAGCCGTTTTTTACATGATTAACAGCTGTTTTGTTGAGAAAATGATGGCATTTGGTTAACCCTTGTTTCCAGTCAGAATATGAGCGTATAAAAATCTATGTATTCAAAATGCCGACTTTTTTTGTGAAATAGTAACAATTGGAACAGATTTCAAAATTGCCACTATTTGCTGAATAAACAAAATAATTATAATCTGGTTGCATGTTTGTGGTTTGGTATAGAAATATTACTGCAGTCCTTAAAGAGTTGACCCATAAGAACGTACATCAAAGCAGAAAAAAGTGGAGTCAATATGTATTTTTAGCCTAAGAAAATTTGTTGAAATTGTTTTGTAATGCCATTTTGTAATTGTTACTGTACATCATAACAACGGGATGTGTTTATATTTTCACTATATGGTTTAAATCACAATATTTCAGAAATCACTGGTCTTTTGGTCCTGAAGATCTGGTGAATGTAGAAAGAGTTGGGGCTGTGACATTATCTCTCACTTTTCTCATTCATATTTATCTTATTTTGTCTCTCTGCGGTGTTCCAAAGCTTCCCCAATAATCCCTCCACATAATCTGACCTTCGGCCCAGTGGTACCTACATCTGTAGGGAGCAGGCTTAGAGGGATCAATAACCATTCCATTCAGGGCCTTATATCAAGGGAAAGAAGATTGTGAAAAAAAATCTTGCCTGAGTATTTTCAGCCTGACTGGCCCCCTCTCAGAGTGTCAGGGTGCTGCTCCAGTTTTTCGATGGTCAAGGTGGATGGACTTCCTGTTGCTGCACTACAGACAAGGACAACTGGCCCCAATAAGGGCCCAGAAAATCCGTGCAGTGGTACAGCTCAGCATATGTGCCGTGATGTGCCTGCCCCAGACTTCTGCCACTGACCCCATCAAATTTCATACATAGAAACATATAGAAACATTGAAGATTGGAGCAGGAGTAGGCCATTCGGCCCCTCGAGCCTGGATCCAGTCGTCGTGGTCCATGTTGGTACAAACGACATAGATAGGACTAGGAAGCCGGTTCTGTTAAAGGAGTATGAGCAGCTAGGGGTCAAATTAAAAAACAGAACCTCAAGGGTAATAATCTCTGGATTATTACCTGAGCCACGAGCAAATTTGGCTAGGACAAATAAAATAAGAGAGTTAAATGCGTGGCTCAAAGACTGGTGTGGGAGAAATGGGTTTTGCTTCCTGGGACACTGGCACCAGTACTGGGGCAGGAGGGAGCTGTTCCGTTGGGACGGGCTTCACTTGGCCAGTGCTGGGACTAGAGTCCTGGCGGATCATATAACTAGGGCTGTAGAGAGGGCTTTAAACTAACTAGTGGGGGGGAGGTTCCTAGAGAGCAAATAATAAAAATGACAACAGAGAAGGTCATAGACTTAGGTAGCAGTGGGGAAATTAAAAACCAGAGCGTGTCAGGAAGGGGCAGAAGGTATGGAGTAAAAGGTAAAGCAATAAAAAGGGCAAAAGCAGGAACTAAGTGTCACAAAACACATTTGAAAGTTCTCTATCTGAATGCACGTAGCATTCGTAACAAAATTGACGAGTTAATGGCACAAATAGCTACATATGGGTATGATCTTGTGGCCATTACAGAAACATGGCTGCAGGGTGACAATGCCTGGGAATTAAACATACCAGGTTATTTAACGATCAGGAAGGACAGGCAGGAAGGAAGGGGAGGTGGGGTGGCTATGTTAATAAAGGAAGGAATCACTGTAATACAGAGAAATGATACTGGGTCAAAAGATCAGGATAATGAGACAGTTTGGGTGGAGATAAGGAATAATAAGGGGAAAAAAACACTAGTGGGCGTAGTCTATAGGCCTCCGAACAGTTGCAACTCGGTTGAACGGAGTATCAATCAGGAAATAGTTGAGGCTTGTAATAAGGGAACATCTATAATTATGGGGGATTTTAACTATCATATTAATTGGACAAATCAAATTGGGCAGGGCTGCCTTGAGGATGAGTTCATTGAGTGTATTAGGGATGGGTTTCTTGAGCAGTATGTAACTGAACCGACCAGGGGGCAAGCAACCTTAGATCTGGTCCTGTGTAACGAGACAGGATTAATTAAAAATGTCCTAGTAAAGGATCCCCTTGGAATGAGTGACCATAACATGGTTGAATTCCATATTCAATTAGAGGGTGAGGAGGTTGTATCTCAAACAAGCGTGCTAAGCTTGAATAAAGGAGACTATGAAGGTATGAGAGCGGAATTGAGTAAAGTGGATTGGGAAAATAGATTAAAGGGTAAGACGATATATGATCAGTGGTGTACATTTAAGGAGTTATTTTACAACTTCCAAAAAAAATATATTCCACTGAGAAGAAAAGGGTGTAAAAGAAAAGACAGCCATCCGTGGCTAAGTAAAGAAATTAAGGATAGTATTTGACTAAAAACAAGGGCATATAAGGTAGCCAAATCTAGTGGGAGGATAGAGGATTGGGAAAACTTTAAAAGACAGCAAAAAATAACAAAAAGATTGATTAAGAAAGGGAAGATAGATTATGAAAGTAAATTAGCAAAAAATATAAAAACAGATAGTAAGAGTTTTTATAGTTATATAAAAAGAAAAAGGGTGGCTAAAGTAAATGTTGGTCCCTTAGAGGATGAGACTGGGAAATTAATGGTGGGAAATATGGAGATGGCAAAAACACTGAATGAATATTTTGTATCAGTCTTTACAGTAGAGGACACTAAGAATATCCCAACACTGGACCAGCAGGGGGCTATAGGGGGGGGGAGGAGATAAACACGATCAAAATCACTAAGGAAGTGGTACTCGGTAAAATAATGGGACTCAAGTCGGATAAATCACCTGGACCTGATGGCTTACATCCTAGGGTCTTGAGGGAAGTGGTGGTAGGGATTGTGGATGCATTGGTAATAATCTTCCAAAACTCCCTGGACTCAGCAAAGGTCCCGGCAGACTGGAAAACTGCTAATGTAACACCCTTATTTAAAAAGGGCAGTAGGCAGAAGGCTGGAAACTATAGACTGGTTAGCCTAACATCTGTGGTAGGTAAAATTTTGGAGTCCATTATTAAGGAGACAGTAACAGGACATTTGGATGATCATAATTTAATAAGACAAAGTCAGCATGGTTTTATGAAGGGGAAGTCATGTTTGACAAATTTGCTGGAGTTCTTTGAGGAAGTAACATATAGGGTGGATAAAGGTGAACCAGTGGACGTAGTGTATTTAGACTTCCAAAAGGCATTTGACAAGCTGCCACACAAAAGATTATTGCTTAAGATAAAAAATCACGGGATTGGGGGTAATATTCTGGCATGGATAGAGGATTGGCTATCTAACAGAAGGCAGAGAGTTGGAATAAGTGGTTCATTCTCAGACTGGCAATCAGTAACTAGTGGTGTTCCGCAGGGGTCAGTGCTGGGTCCCCAACTCTTTACAATCTATATTAACGATTTGGAGGAGGGGACCGAGTGTAACATATCAAAGTTTGCAGATGATACTAAGATGGGAGGGAAAGTAGTGAGTGAGGAGGACATAAAAAACCTGCAAAGGGACGTAGACAGGCTAAGTAAGTTGGCAGAGATTTGGCAGATGGAATACAATACTGGAAAGTGTGAGGTTATGCACTTTGGCAGGAAAAATCGTAGAGCAAGTTATTATCTTAATGGCAAGAAACTGGAAAGTACTGAAGTACAAAGGGATCTGGGGGTCCTGGTGCACGAAACTCAAAAGGTTAGTATGCAGGTGCAGCAAGTGATTAAGAAGGCCAATGGAATGTTGGCTTTCATTGCTAGGGGGATAGAATATAAAAATAGGGAGGTATTGCTTCAGTTGTACAAGGTATTGGTGAGACCGCACCTGGAATACTGCATACAGTTTTGGTGTCCATACTTAAGAAAAGACATATTTGCTCTCGAGTCAGTACAAAGAAGGTTCACTCGGTTAATCCCGGGGATGAGGGGATGGACATTTGAGGGGAGGTTGAGTAGATTGGGACTCTACTCATTGGAGTTCAGAAAAATGAGAGGCGATCTTATTGAAACATATAAGATTGTGAAGGGGTTGGATCGGGTGGATGCGGGGAGGATGTTCCCGATGATGGGTGAAACTAGAACTAGGGGGCATAGTCTTAGAATAAGGGGCTGCTCTTTCAAAACTGAAATGAGGAGGAACTACTTCACTCAGAGGGTGGTAGGTCCATGGAATATGCTGCCCCAAAAAGCTGTCAAAGCTACATCATTACATAAATTTAAAACAGAAATAGACAGTTTCCTAGAAGAAAAGGGAATTAAGGGTTACGGGGAGCGGGCAGGAATTTGGACATGAGTCTAGGTTCGGATCGGTCATGGCCCTGTGGGTAGCGGAGCGGGCCCAGGGGCTGTGTAGCCTGACCCTGCTCCTGTTTCGTGTGTCTAATTCTGTTAGATTCAGGAGATAGTCCTGTCATAGTGGATTGGCGGTTAGGATCAGATCAGCCATGATCTTATTGAATGGCGGAGCAGGCTCGAGGGGCCTATTGGCCTACTCCTGCTCCTATTTCTTATGTTCTTATGTTCTTATTCAATGCGATCATGGCTGATCATTCAAATTCAGTACCCCGTACCTGCTTTCTCCCCATACCCCTTGATCCCTTTAGCCTTGAGAAATATATCCAACTCCTTCTTGAATATATTTAATGAATTGGCCTCTACTGCCTTCTGTGGTAGAGAATTCCACAGGTTCACCACTCTCTGGGTGAAGAAATTCCTCCTCATTTCTGTCCTAAATGGCCTACCCCTTATCCTTAGACTGTGACCCCTGGTTCTGGACTCCCCGACCATCGGGAACATTCTTCCTGCATCTAGTCTGTCCAGTCCTGTCAGAATTTTATAAGTTTCAATGAGATCCCCTCTCATTCTTCTAAACTCCAGCGAGTACAAGCCCAATCGATCCAATCTCTCCTCATCCGTCATTCCTGCCATCCCAGGTATCAGCCTGGTGAATCTTCGCTGAACTCCTTCCATGGCAAGAACATCCTTCCTCAGATAAGGCGACCAAAACTGCACACAATACTCAAGATGTGGTCTCACCAAGACCCTGTACAACTGCAGCAAGACATCCTTGTTCCTGTACTCAAACCCTCTCGCTACGAAGGCCAACATTCCATTTGCCTTCTTAACCGCCTGCTGCACCTGCATGCTTACCTTCAACGACTGGTGCACAAGGACACCCAGGTCTCGTTCCACTTCCACTTCTCCCAATCTATTGCCATTCAGATAATAATCTGCCTTTGTAGGAATAGGTGTATTCCTAACCAAATCATTGAGGTTGACTCAGGAGAAACAATCCAATAAGTCTTTAATGAAGGATTTGACGAAATACAACAAACAACGTAAACAGATGCAGGAGAGCTGTGGAACAGGTCTTTCCCCAGTGGGGATGCCACGAGGACTAACTAGAAGTTTCCCAGCTCAACTGCCAGCAGGTTCCGAGCTCAACTGCCAGCAGGTTCCGAGCTCTACTGTTGAAAGGTTCCGAGCTCTGACGTCATGACATCAGAGTACAGGAGAGAAGCCTGAGTATAGTAACAGACACATACAGTAAGGTAAGTTAAAGGGAATTATGTATCTCAATGTAAGGGACAACCGGTGGTACCGCCACATAGGCCCCCCCAGAATTCGCTTTAACAAAAGTCCAAGGATGAGATGGTCTGACGAGCTGGTGGTCTCGGCGGTCGTGCTGTCTCGGCTTGGCGAGCGAGTTCCGAAGATGCTGCTCGCGAGGGGATCCGTACACGCGTCGTGGCGAATAAAGTGTATCCGTCAGGTGAAGGACCATAGAGACGTGCGAAACAGCAGGCCTTATCAGAGTGACAGGCAGATTGGGCGGACGCGGGCGATGTCTCCGTTGACTGGTGAGCGAAACCTTCAGGAGGCTGGAACGCACGGAACAGTGCGTGCCATAATGCTACGACATTAACAGAACGGAGGGTGAAAAGTTGCTGTGTTGATCTGTGATCAGAGCAACTTCCACGTGTTGATCGCGGCCGCAGGATGCCCGTTAGACCCGTCCTCGATGTGTGCAGCTTCAGTAGACGTTTGCATTTTTTAAAGGGAAAACTGGAGAAAGGGCGGCAACAGTCCAGGTTGTTGTTGCTTTCGGGAGGGGTAAACTCTGCCTGGAGGGCGGCAACACTTGTAGTTGTTGTAGATTTAGGAGAAAACAGCCGTGAGGGCGGCAACGCTTTTTGTTCGCGCTGAAATGTGTAGTAGGTAACACAACCAGCAGGCTGACGGGCTGGTGCGTCATCGGCGGGGAACAAGTCTTCGTGTTTCATGAGGGCAGGGTCCTCGTGGTTCGCGAGGAATGGATCCTCGTGGTTCGCGAGGGATGGGTCCTTGTGGTTCGCGGGGGTGAGTCCTCGTGGTATCCCCGCAGGGCATGCTCTGATTTTGTGGGCCCGAACATGCTGTACCCTGCGCTTGGAGAGATGTATACTTGCTGTTGCTTTGGACGTAGAGGCGGACGATCCGTGTGGCGGTAGGAAAGACGAGTACGGGGACCGTAAGCAAGTGCGTGGTCGGCACCGCATCGATGTTCTCGTCGAACGGGGCTTCTACCTTTATAAAGCACGAGGGAGACTGTGGCTCCCTGGATTGCGGTAGCGACAGCAAAACGGCTGGTGCTTCCATGGCGTGCTTCTTTTGTGAAAATTGCTCACAAAAAAAACGGGGTCCGGTTGAGTTTTGTCCGTGTCAAACGGGATCTGCTCCAGACTGCGCTTACCTTGCGAATACGTTCGCAAAGACGGGGCCGCCTTTGGAGGAATCGGTGTTAGGCGGTTGCTGTTCCGTGGTTGTTCGTCGGTTGTGCGTTGGTCGTCTTGTGGGAAGACAAGGTTCAGGCGCGCGTTGCTACCGTGAAAATCATTCACGGATACGGGTTCACCAATTGTAGCGTTGGAATTGATGAGCTCCCGTACTCACGTCGTGGGGTCACCAATGTAGCGATTGGTGTTCGTCGGTCGTCTTCTGTGACGACGAGGGTCAAGCTGTGCGTTGCTTCCATGAAAATCGTTCACAGATACGGGGTCACCAATGTAGGAATAGGTGTATTCCTAACCAAATCATTGAGGTTGACTCAGGAGAAACAATCCAATAAGCCTTTAATGAAGGATTTGACGAAATACAACAAACAACGTAAACAGATGCAGGAGAGCTGTGGAACAGGTCTTTCCCCAGTGGGGATGCCACGAGGACTAACTAGAAGTTTCCCAGCTCAACTGCCAGCAGGTTCCGAGCTCAACTGCCAGCAGGTTCTGAGCTCAACTGCCAGCAGGTTCCGAGCTCAACTGCCAGCAGGTTCCGAGCTCAACTGCCAGCAGGTTCCGAGCTCTGACGTCATGACATCAGAGTACAGGAGAGAAGCCTGAGTATAGTAACAGACACATACAGTAAGGTAAGTTAAAGGGAATTATGTATCTCAATGTAAGGGACAACCGGTGGTACCGCCACACCTTCCTGTTTTTGCTACCAAAGTGGATAACCTCACATTTATCCACGTTATATTGCATCTGCCATGCTTCTGCCCAATCACCCAACCTGTCCAAATCATCCTGGAGTTTCTCGGCATCCTCCTCACAGCACACACGCCCACCCAGCATTGTGTCGTCTGCAAATTTGGAGATATTACATCTAGTTCCCTTGTCTAGATCACTAATATATATTGTGAATAGCTGGGGTCCAAGGACCGATCCCTGCGGTACCCCACTAGTCACTGCCTGCCACTCGGAAAAAGACCCGTTTATTCCAACTCTTTGCTTTCTGTCTGCCAACCAGTTCTCTATCCAAGTCAGTACCTTGCCCCCAATCCCATGTGCCTTAACTTTACATGCTAATCTCTTATGCGGGACCTTATCGAAAGCCTTCTGAAAGTCCAAATACTTTACATCCACTGGTTCTCCCTTATCTATTTTAGCAGTTACATCCTCAAAAAATTCCAGTAGATTAGTCAAGCACGATTTACCCTTTGTAAATCCATGTTGACTTTGTCTGATCCTGTCACTGTTTTCCAAGTGCTCTGCTATTACATCTTTTATAATGGACTCTAGCATTTTCCCCACTACCGATGTCAGGCTTACCGGTCTGTAATTCCCCGTTTTGTCTCTACCACCTTTTTTGAATAGTGGGGTAACATTAGCTACCCTCCAATCCATGGGTACTGTTCCAGATTCCATCGAATGTTGGAAGATGATCAGCAATGCATCTACTATTTCTAGGGCCACTTCCTTAAGTACCCTAGGATGTAGATTATCAGGCCTTGGGGATTTATCGGCCTTCAATCCCATCAATTTCCTTAACACCATTTCCCTACAAATACTGATTTCTTTCAGTTCCTCCCTTTCATCAGACCCTATGTTCCCCGACATCTCTGGGATGTTATTTGTGTCCTCCTTTGTGAAGACAGAACCAAAATATATATTTAATTGGTCTGCCATTTCTTTGTTCCCCATTATAAATTCCCCTGATTCTGACTGCAAGGGACCTACGCTTGACTTCACCAATCTTTTTCTCTTCACATATCTATAAAAGCTTTTACAGTCAGTTTTTATGTTCCCTGCAAGCTTACTCTCATATTCTATTTTCCTCTTCTTAATTAATCCCTTTGTCATAGAGTCATAGAGTCATAGAGTTATACAGCACGGATAGAGGCCCTTCGGTCCATCGTGTCCGCGCCGGCCATCAAGCCCTGTCTGATCTAATCCCATATTCCAGCATTTGGTCCGTAGCCTTGTATGCTATGGCATTTCAAGTGCTCATCCAAATGCTTCTTAAATGTTGTGAGGGTTCCTGCCTCCACAACCCTTTCAGGCAGTGAGTTCCAGACTCCAACCACCCTCTGGGTGAAAAAGTTCTTTCTCAAATCCCCTCTAAACCTCCCGCCCTTTACCTTGAATCTATGCCCCCTAGTTATTGACCCCTCTACTAAGGGAAAAAGCTCCTCAGCATCCATCCTATCTATGCCCCTCATAATTTTGTACACCTCAATCATGTCCCCCCTCAGCCTCCTCTGCTCCAAGGAAAACAAACCCAATCTGCCCAGTCTCTCTTCATAGCTGAAGCGCTCCAGCCCCGGTAACATCCTGGTGAACCTCCTCTGCACCCTCTCCAACGCGATCACATCCTTCCTGTAGTGTGGCGACCAGAACTGCACACAGTATTCCAGCTGTGGCCTAACCAGTGTTTTATACAGTTCCATCATAACCTCCTTGCTCTTATATTCAATGCCTCGGCTAATGAAGGCAAGTATCCCATATGCCTTTTTTACCACCTTATCCACCTGTTCCGCCGCCTTCAGGGATCTGTGTACTTGGACACCCAGATCCCTCTGACCCTCCGTCTTGCCTAGGGTCTTACCATTCATTGTATATTCCCTTGCCTTGTTAGTCCCCCCAAAGTGCATCACCTCGCACTTTTCCGGGTTAAATTCCATTTGCCACTGTTCCGCCCATCTGACCAACCCATCTATATCGTCCTGCAGACTGAGGCTACCCTCCTCGCTATTTACCACCCTACCAATTTTTGTATCATCCGCGAACTTACTGATCATACCTTTTACATTCATATCCAAGTCATTAATGTAGACCACAAACAGCAAGGGACCCAGCACCGATCCCTGTGGTACCCCACTGGCCACAGGCTTCCAGTCACAAAAACAACCTTCGACCATCACCCTCTGCCTTCTGTCACTAAGCCAGTTTTGTATCCAATGTGCCAAGGCACCCTGGATTCCATGGGCTCTTACCTTCTTGACCAGTCTCCTGTGCGGGACTTTATCGAAGGCCTTACTGAAATCCATATATACCACATCCACTGCGTTACCCTCATCCACACACCTAGTCACCCCCTCAAAAAATTCAATCAAATTAGTCAGACATGATCTTCCCTTGACAAAGCCATGTTGACTATCCCTGATTAATCCTTGCCTCTCCAAGTGGAGACAAATTTTGTCCCTCAGAATTTTTTCCAATAATTTTCCTACCACTGATGTTAGGCTCACTGGCCTGTAGTTCCCCGGTTTTTCCCTACTTCCCTTCTTGAATAATGGTACTACATTAGTGGTTCTCCAGTCCTCTGGCATATCCCCTGTGGCCAGAGAGGTCCTGAATATATGTGTTAGAGCCCCCGCAATCTCTTCCTTTGCCTCACACAGCAGCCTGGGTTACATTTCATCCGGGCCTGGGGATTTATCCATTTTTAGGCCAGCTAAAACCGCCAATACCTCCTCCCTCTCGATGTGAATATGTTCAAGCATATCACAGTCCCCCCGCCCTATTTCTATGTCTACATCGTCCTTCTCCATAGTGAAAACAGATGCAAAAAATTCATTTAGCACCCCTCCTACATCTTCCGGCTCCACACACAGATTGCCACTTTTGTCCCTAATGGGCCCTATTTTTTCCCTAGTTATCCTCTTACCCTTAATATACTTATAAAACATCTTAGGATTTTCCTTTATTTTGCTCGCCAGTGTTATTTCATGGCCCCTCCTTGATCTCCTAATTTCTTTTTTAAGTATCCCCCTGCACTTTTTGTACTCCTCTAGGGCTTCCTCCGTCTTTATCCTTTTGTATCTGCCAAAAGCCCTCCTTTTTTTCCTAATCCATTCTCGTATATCCCCAGACATCCAAGGTTCCCTGTGGTTTTTGGAACCACCCTTGACCTTTACGGGAACATGTTGCCATTGTATGATCTCAATCTCCCTTCTGAAAGCCTCCCATTGCTCTGATGCGGATTTTCCTACAAGTAGCTGATCCCAGTCCATTTTGGCCAGATCCTGCCTTATCCTATTAAAATCGGCCTTCCCCCAATTTAGAACCTTTATTTCCGGCCCATCCCTGTCCTTTTCCATGACCACCTTAAATCTTACCATATTATGGTCACTGTCACCAAAGTGCTCACCTACTAGCACTTTTTCCACTTGGCCGGCCACATTCCCTAGAATTAGGTCCAGTACCGCCCCCTCTCTTGTAGGACTTTCTACATGCTGGCTCAAAAAGCTCTCCTGGATGCACTTTAAGAATTCTACACCCTCTGAGCCTTTCACACTCTGACTATTCCAGTTAATATTGGGGAAGTTGAAATCCCCCATTATTATTACCCTATTATTTGCACATTTCTCTGAGATTTGCCTACATATCTGTTCCTCTATCTCCCCCTGACTGTTTGGAGGCCTATAGTACACTCCCATCAAAGTGCTTGCCCCCTTTTTGTTTTTAAGCTCCACCCACATGGCCTCATTAGAGGAACCTGCTAATATATCATCCCTCCTTACTGCAGTAATTGACTCCTTAATTAATATTGCGACACCCCCTCCTCTTATACCTCCCCCTCTGTCTCGCCTGAAGATTCTGTACCCCGGCATATTGAGCTGCCAGTCCTGCCCCTCCCTCAACCACGTCCTCCTTTGTTGAATCCTAAACTGCTCCCAATCCTCAGGTTTGCTGCTTTTTCTGGCCAATTTATATGTCCTCTCCTTGGATCTTATGCTATCCCTAATTTCCCTTGTTAGCCACGGTTGAGTCACCTTTTTTTGTTTTATTTTTATGCCAAACTGGGATGAGCAAATTCTGTAGTTCATCCATGCGGTCTTTGAATGTTTGTCATTGCCTATCCACCGTCAACCCTTTGAGTGACATTCCCCAATCAATCCTACCCAGCTCACGCCTCAGACCATCGTAGTTTCCTTTATTTAAATTCAGGACCCTAGTGTCAGAGTCAACAACTTCATTCTCCACCTTAATGAAGAATTCTATCATACTATGATCGCTCCGACCCAAGGGGCCTCGTACAACAATATTGTTAATTAATCCTTTCTCGTTACATAATACCCAGTCTAAGATGGCCTGATCTCTGGTTGGTTCCTCAACATATTGGTCCAGGAAACCATCCCGTAAACACTCCAGGAATTCCTCCTCCACAATATTGTTACTAATTTGGTTAGCCCAATTTATATGTAGATTAAAGTCACCCATGATGACTTTAGGGTCAGGGGGAGGTCCAAAAATGTGTATGGCCATAGTGGGCTGAGGGCATATGTGGGCCCACTCTCTCCCCCCTCTGGCAAAGATGCTGGAAAGTCTGAAGGAAGTGCTTGGATTCTTGTAAATAACTTAACTGCCTCCACCACCCCCTCATGAAGTCTTAAATCTCGAGATTTTGTTTTCTCCTGCCAGATCAAAAATGACTCATGCCACAGCCACTAACTGGATCCCACCCACCCCACAACCACCCCACAGCCCCAATTCAGCCCCCCAGCCCCAGTCAGCCAGTGCACCTGACCTCACCTGGTATACCTACTGTGACCATACAGCAAGCCCCAACGAAAGCCCAGGACACAGGAACTCTGACATACAGAGACCCCAAACCTGCCCCCACCCATCTTACATCAACAGCCTTGTATGAAGCTGGCAGAGGCTCCACCCCACAAGGCATTTCCGAATACTTTGGTGCTAGGCCAGGTGTAACCAGGTCCTGGCTTTATTTTTGGCCATTCCAGCAAACTCCTGCCAAATTAACAGCAGAAATACAATACAACAATGGCATAAATCTTGGTATTCCAAGGTAACAATCCCTTCTTGTAGAAAAAGATCCAAGTCTAGATATTCCGGCTGCACTGTGGCGCTGCTGAAAGTACAATAGGGCAAAAGGAAGTCCATCCACCTTGACCATCGAAAAGCTGGATCAGCACCCTGACGTTCTGAGAGGGGGCCAGTCAGGCTGAAGATACTCAGGCAAGATTTTTTTCAACAGCTGTGAACTTTTGGCCCTACAATTTGGAAGAGGGTCATGGCGATTGTCAAATTGACAGGCAGAAGTTTTGCCCTAACAGCAGCACAAGAGTGCAGCCGGAATATCTAGACTTAGATCTTCTTCGACAAGAAGGGATTGTTACCTAGGAATACCAGGGTTTATGCCATAGTTGTATTGTTGTATCTTTTTACCAAAGACTGCAAGACAAATAGCAATGATCAGGATTGAGATTTTCAAAGCTTAGTGTCTCCTTAAAGAAATGTGATTGAAATGCAATCTCTTTAGGATTATCTTTGTTTCGAAAGGAAATCCCTGAAAGGGCATCCCTGACACCACCATCCAGCTAGAAGGACGCACGGTCTTCCGCGCTGACAGAACTGCAGACTCCGGTAAGAGCAAGGGAGGCGGTTTGTGCATTTACACTAACAATGCCTGGTGCACTAACACGGACATAATCGATAGATCCTGTTCGGCTGATTTGGAATTCCTCATGGTAAGGTGCAGACCCTTCTACCTGCCTCGGGAATTCACGGCTGTTATCATCACTGCGGTCTACATCCCACCACACGCTAATGCCAAACTAGCACTGAAGGACCTCTACAGGGCCATCAGCGAACAACAAACTGCGCACCCAGACGTAGCTTTTATCGTCGCGGGGGACTTCAATCACATACGAGCATTGTAGATGCTTATAAGGCCATTCCCTGCCCCCACCTTGGGAAGTCTGACCACCTCTCCCTGTTTCTAGCCCCGGCACACAAACTGCTCATCAAAAGAGTGAGAACATCAGTGAGATCAATGAAAGTATGGCCAGAGGGGGCAGTCTCAGAGCTTCAGGATTGCTTCGAACGCACTGATTGGGGCATGTTTGCCCATAATGACATCGAGGAATACGCATCCACAGTGCTATTCTACATTAACAGTTGCGTCGAGGTCATCACGACCCATAAAAATATCAGGACATACCCCAACCAGAAACCCTGGATGAACAGAGAGGTCCGCTCGCTGTTGAAAGCACGCGACGCAGCATTTAAATCTGGCGACGCGGCGGCTTACAGTGCAGCTAGGACCAACCTAAAAAAGGGTATCAGGACTGCCAAAAGGAAACAGACACTGCGGATAGAGGATCACTTCCACAACAACTCGGACCCCCGGCGCATGTGGCAAGGCATCCAGTCCATCACTGACTACAAGAGCAAAAACACCAGCCCCCCGGTTAGCGATGCCTCCCTTCCGGAGGAGCTTAACAACTTCTACGCTCGCTTCGACAGGGACAACAGGGAGCCGGCTACCAAAGCCTTGCCACCCCCGGAAGACCAGGTGCTCACTCTGTCGACCTCCGACGTAAGGGGTGTTCTACGCGGAGTGAACACACGAAAGGCTGCTGGACCGGATAGCACCCCTGGACGGGTACTCAAGGAATGTGCTGATCAGCTGGCTGATGTCTTCACCGCCATCTTCAATCTGTCATTGGCCCAGGCAGGATTCCCTACATGCTTCAAGACCGCTACCATTATTCCTGTGCCAAAGCAAACGGCCGTGACGTGCCTGAACGACTATCGACCTGTCGCACTCACACCCATCATAATGAAGTGTTTCGAGAGACTGGTCCTGGCTCACATCAAAGCCAGTGTTCCTGCCTCTCTTGACCAACACCAGTTTGCCTATCGTGCAAACAGATCAATGGAGGATGCAATCACAACTGCTCTACACTCTGCACTGAATCACTTAGATGGTAAAGAGACCTACATCAGAATGCTGTTCATAGACTACAGCTCAGCATTCAACACTATCGTCCCCAACAAGCTGGCCACCAAACTCCACACTCTTGGCCTGAACACTTCCCTCTGCAACTGGACCCTGGACTTCCTAACAAACAGACCCCAGTCTGTCAAATTAGGTAACCACACCTCCCCCCCCCTGACCCTGAACATGGGGGCCCCACAAGGATGTGTGCTGAGCCCCCTCCTCTACTCCCTCTTCACCCACGACTGTGTGGCTGTTCATGGTTCCAACACCATCATCAAGTTTGCGGATGATACCACGGTAGTAGGCCAGATCACCAACAACGATGAGTCAGCCTACAGGGAGGAGGTCCAGCATCTCGTGAAGTGGTGCGCCGATAACAACCTGGCCCTTAACATCAAGAAAACCAAAGAAATCATTGTGGACTTCAGGAAGTCTAAAGGCGGAAGTCACACCCCCATCCACATCCATGGGGCTGTGGTGGAAAGGGTGGACAGCTTTAAGTTCCTCGGAGTCCACATCACGGAAGACCTCTCCTGGTCCCTCAATACCTCCTCTCTGGTGAAGAAGGCCCAGCAGTGCCTATATTTCCTAAGGAGGCTGAAGGGATGTAACCTGTCACCCCTGATCCTCTCTAACTTTTACCGCTGCACAATAGAGAGCATCCTGATGAATTGTATCACAGTATGGTATGGCAGCTGTAGCTACTATGACCGGAAAGCCCTGCAGCGGGTATCAAAACTGCCCAACGCATTACCGGCACCCGGCTATCGACCATAGAGCACATATACCAGAAACACTGTTTACGGAGGTCACGGACCATCATCAAAGACCCTACCCACCCCAGCCACAGTCTGTTCGCCCTCCTGCCATCTGGGAGACGCTACAGATGCATTCGCACCCGTACGACCAGATTTAGGAACAGCTTCTTTCCCAGGGCTGTCATCCTACTGAACTCCACAAATAAACTCTAAAGCCTGCACATCTGTCAATGCACTTTATTATGGTTATGTTTATGTTAATATACTACAAGCCAAATGTATGTTGAATGTTTAAATGTCTTAATCTAAATGTACACTCTCGGGAGCCGCAAGCCTACATTTCGTTGTACTGCACTTGTGCACTAACAATGACAATAAAGTTGATTATGATTATGATTATGAGATGCATTTTTTAAATGGGCCATGCAGCTTTTTAAGCATTATTTTCAAATCTATTTAAAGTACAAAGAAGGAAGTTATTTAAGTACTGAAATTCTGACAAGGATTCAGCCAAGTCGCTAATTGAACTTTCATTTATTCAATTTATTTCCCCAAATAATGATTCTTATGATTCCAATAAATCCATGATTGCTTCAAGGGCACACGTGTTAATAATGAACCATTAACTGCAGATTATAATTCAACATGTAATTAACATTGTAACAAAAGCAAAATACTGCGGATGCTGGAAATCTGAAATAAAAACAGAAAATGCTGGAAATACTCAGCAGGTCAGGCAAACATTGTAACACCTGAGAACCAGTGCTTCGGAAATATAGGATGTCAATAAAAGGGCAATAAAGTTTCTCCGTTGAGTAAAATAGTGCTTGCTCGCTAATAAATGCTCTTTACCAACAAATTTAAAACATTATAACCTTCTTCTGTCTAAGAACAGTTTATATCACTGCACTGGACTAAATTTTAATTCTTCCGATTTACGGTTGCAAAGTGGTTTTAATGGCTTGTCGCTCTGTATGCTTACAGAAAAGACAAGTTAAAAATGATATAACATACCTAATTTCCACTTAACATCCAGAAGATGAACGAGGCTGTGAGAAGGTCATTCAGATGACATTTTGGCCAATAGTGATTCAGTTTTATGTATATGTGCTTTTTTCACACATGAAATCCTAATCTTTGTTTAAGGGCCTACGCAATGAACCACAAATGTTAGCTGGCAGTGGGAATCGTTCCCTTTAATAAAGAATGAAATGTATATGATAAACGATGTAGTCACCTTAGGAAACATTATACCAATTTGCTCACTTTTTGCTAATAGAGATTTCTGCTAGTAACATATTTCGGCATTCAATTTCATCAACCTTTCACTCAAGCTGACAGTAAGCCCTTTTAGGAACTGAAGGTAAAGGCAGCAAATTCAGTTACAAAAACAACAGATACCAAATAAGGTTTTTGATGTGGTCCATCAAGTTAAGCTGAAGAAAAAAGACAAGATTTTCCACCTCATGCGCTGGTGGTGCAAGCACATGCCAGACTGGGAAAGGTGGAAAATCAGAAGCAGACTTGTAGTGCCAGAAAAGCACCAGGAGCATGCTTCTACATTACAACAGTGACTACACTTCAAAAACAACTTCATTGGCTGTAAAGCACTTTGGGACAACATGAGGTCATGAAAGGTAAAAGTAAATAAATCCAAGTCATTATTTTCTGCCGGGACAGATCAGGGCAGATGGAGGCACGTGCTGTTGGAGTGCTTAATCTTATTAGACCTTTAGGAGGTATGTTAATGACAACAAGGCTTCCCCTACCCCACATTTTCTGGTGGTTTGCTCAATGTCATCACAGTGTGCACTTACTACCCAACTTCCCGGTCTGTAGCACCAAAGTTCTTAAAGCTGCATTATCACATATCCGCACTATAACTAAGACCGCCTATTTCCACCTCCGTAACATCGCCCGTCAGTGCCCTTGCCTCAGCTCATCCGCTGCTGAAACCCTCATCAATGCCTTTGTTACCTCTGGACTTGACTATTCCAACGCACTCCTGGCTGGCCTCCCACATTCTACCCTATGTAAAGAAAGAAAGACTTGCATTTATATGGCGCCTTTCACAACCACCGGACGTCTCAAAGCGCTTTACAGCCAATAAAGTACTTTTGAAATGGAGCCACTGTTGTAATGTGGGAAATGCGGCAGCTAATTTGCGCACAGCAAGGTCCCACAAACAGCAATGTGATAATGACCAGATGATCTGTTTTTGTTATGTTGGTTGAGGGATAAATATTGGCCAGGACACCGGGGATAACTCCCCTACTCTTTTTCAAAATAGGGCCATGGAATCTTTTATGTCCACCTGAGAGGGCAGACGGGCCTCGGTTTAACGTCTCATCCGAAAGACAGCACCTCCAACAGTGCAGCACTCCCTCAGCACTGCACTGCAGTGTCAGCCTAGCTTTATGTGCTCAAGTCCCTGGAGTGGGACTTAAACCCACAAGCTTCTGACTCAGAGGCGAGTGCACTACCAACTGAGCCACAGCTGACACATTAACCTGAGGTGATCCAAAACTCGGCTGCCCGTGTCCTAACTCACACCAAGTCCCATTCACCCATCACCCCTGTGCTCGCTGACCTACATTGGCTTCCGGTTAAGCAATGCCTCGATTTCAAAATTCTCATCCTTGTTTTCAAATCCCTCCATGGCCTCGCCCCTCTCTATCTCTGTAATCTCCTTCAGCCCCACAACCCCCCCGAGATATCTGCGCTCCTCTAAGTCGGCCATCTTGAGCATCCCTGATTATAATCGCTCAACCATTGGTGGCCATGCCTTCTGTTGCCTAGGCCCTAAGCTCTGGAATTCCCTGCCTAAACCTCTCCGCCTCTCTACCTCTCTTTCCTCCTTTGAGACACTCCTTAAAACCTACCTCTTTGGTCAAACTTTTGGTCACCTGCCCTAATTTATCCTTATGAGGCTCAGTGTCAAATTTTTTTGTCTTATAGTACTCCTGTGAAGCGCCTTGGGATGTTTTACTACGTTAAAGGCGCTATATAAATACAAGTTGTTATATTGCAGGTGACAGGAAAATAACGGTTTTAGCCATTTAATGCTATTTCTTGCTGCCTTTCTCTGCTTTTCATTGCCTTTTTTGAGGTCAGCTCTCAGTTTAAGGCTTATTTTTACGTGTTTGCACTTATCGTTCTGGGCAGTTGGCAATTGAACATATATATATTTCTCAGCCAAATAATTCCTCCTTATCCACTTGCAGAGTCTCCTGCTTTTTCTTTGGACAGGTTTTGCTTTCATTTTAAATGTGAATGTACAACAACAGACAGGTTGAATTTTATGCATCTGTGCAAATCTGCACTATATGTAGCCAATTGCACAATGACGGTAATAGGACACTAAGCAGCTTTCCATATCTCACAATCCACATCTGTCCTTTGATCCTTTGTTTACCTGTTAATGTTTGCTAAGCATACAGGTGCACACAGGTCATTCTGTTTCTTCTCTTGTGTGTGTGTGTTTTTCCCTACTCCTTCCCTTTGTTCTGATCAGTTTTAAATGATGTTCATCTGTAATATTCTCCAGTTCTGATGTAGGGTTCACATCTGAAACATGGGCCCAGAAATTCGGGTCTCCACGGGTGAGTACGCATGGGGTACTCACCCGTAAGCCCAATGGAAGTGCCAGTTTTCTGCATGCACTGCGCATGTGCGGGAAACCGGCACTTCCGCTCCCCTGATAGAGGAGGTTCAGAAGTCGAACACGTGCGCAGGAGAGGCTGTGCGTGCGCATCGAACTTACCCTCCTGGGAAAACCAGCAAAAAAATGTAAGTCTCCAGGAGTTAGACATGTAAAAAGCAGTCGCAAGGCCTGCTTTTTACAAGGAAAGTGGTGAATTAATTAAAATTAAAACATTTTTTCCACGGGTTTATTATTTTTAAATACTTTAAAGAAAGGTAAGTTTATTTTTAGCCCCATTAGAAAAAGTAATTAATTTTTTCAAAAATTTAAATTATTGTTTAAAATAGTTATTTCATGTAATTTATAGTTTATTTAAAAAATGTGATGGTTTTTAAAAAATTTATTTGAAGATTTAGTGATGTTTTGGGGCTTGTAGTATTTATAGGTTTGACAGGTCTTCCTGTCAAACTTATGAATGACGCATTCCCTGCTGCCATTGGCTCCCCATGGCCCACGTGATCCCAGGGGATGCATCGAACTAACTGCGCCCCTGGGATACGCAAGCACTGCACACCGGCAGTTGGAGGAGGCCCAGGATTGGAATCCCACGCGGGCCCACAGCTCAACAGCCGGCGCGCAAGCTAAGTGCAGGTTGGGGGCTTGCACCCGCGGGAAGCCGCCGACCTGAATTTCTGGGCCATAAATTGATCTACTCTTGCCACAGATGCTGCCTGAGCTATTGAGTGTTTCCAGCATTTTCTGTTTCCGATACAGAATTCCTCTGGTGGGGGAATCTAGAACGAGGGGCGTTAATCTTAAAATTAGACCCAAGGCATTTAGGAGGGAAATCAGGAAGCATTTTTTTTCACACAAAGGGTTGTAGTAATCCAGAATTCTCTCCCCCAAAAGGCTGTGGATGCTGGAGCAGGTGGTGCTTGCAAGATTGAGGCCAATAGATTTTTGTTAGGTAAGGGTGGCCAGGGATATGGAGCTATGGTGGGTAAATGAAGTTGTGGTACAGTTCAGCCATGACTAATTGAATGGCAGATCAGTCTCAAGGGGCTGAACATCCTACTCTTGTTTCTATGTTTCTATGTTCCAATTTCCAGTGTCTGAAGCTTTTTGTTTTTTATCTGTGCACACAGTGTTGTTCTTATTGGGCAACTGCCTGATAGGCATGCTTCCACCTGGTCTTGGTGGTATTTATACCCATTGAGCAAGGAAGCGCCTCACCAGGACCATAAGTACAAGTCTGGACAAAAGCCTATCCATGAAAGAAGTTTATCTTGGGCGTTGCTGAGACATGATAGCCCCAGAACTGTATTCTCTGAGGCCGGCTACACATCGCTGGTTGTTACATATTCTATGAGATTAGGCACTGTGGTAAAAGAATAATTGCTGGTCCTGTTGCACACTATCTCATTCACAATATGCAACGCTGTGGACATAAGTTAAAAGTGTTGAGAGAGCCCAAATTGTAACACTAGTTATGTGATTGTTAAACTACTTCAGAAGCTGGCATCGTCAGAAGTGAATCAGGATTGGTCAGATGTCCAGCATTAACACTAATGCCAAAGTGGTGAAAGATTTCTACCAACTGAAATCATGCGGAATCTCAGATGGAATAATGTAAATTCAAGGAACGGTGATATTAATGCTTTGAACATCAAATGCAGAAAACACACCTGCTTATCTTTTTTCTGAATACTTAAATATTCTTTAACTTATATTGTTTTTATTTATTTTTCAATATAAACAATAAAATAGGCTATTGATTCAAACCAAGTTGATGGTTATGGTTTCTGTTCAACTAGTAATTTCCTTTTTTCAATAGTTAGCTTCACTTAATTGTACGATTTATGTTTCATTCTCTAAACCAAGTTCTTGTTTTGAATCTTTAACAATAAAGATGAACTTAAGTAGTCTAAAATTGTAGGGTCTTGTAAATGTTAAAGTCTTTTCTTTGTAATCGGTTTCTCTGGAACGTACCTTCTTCAAGAATTTACTAATTCATTTTTAAAAGAGCAAAAGGTTCCCTATTATACACTCTAAAATGGTCCTTAATGCATGTGACAGTTTTACTTCCACACTTCCATTGACCTCCTCTTCATCCAATTAAAAATATATTAATTTTAATCTCTTTATGATTTAACACTTATTTCACATGCTCTAAATGGATATCATTACCAAGCATGAGGCAAGTTTCCTTATGTGAAGTTGCTGATAGGATAGGAGTGCTAAGTAAATACCTCTAGGGCTGGTGAACAGCTAGATCAATGTCCTTGCATCAAGAAACAAATTAGAACTTACCAATTCCCAATGTGGTAGATTAAAGCACAAGTCAGAAATGTCTTCCAAGTAATTTTAGATTAATGTTCAACAATAATACAGTACCATGGGGTGATTGATTAACTTTTAATAAATGAAAACCGTATTGTGTATATTATACTATAAATCAGGCTGCGCTACTAAATTCATATGAACTTGATTAGATCTATTATATTATCTGTCCCCTGAACAGAATGGTAGAACAGTGGGTAAAATGCTCTTCTAAGCCAAAATATTTCATGCATTTACCCAGGTCTTACTCAGGCTGTTAAGTGCATTGTCTTACAGTAGCAGACTGTCTTAGCTTAGTGTGAAAAAAAGGATATTTATCATCTTGCTGAAGAGAAACTGTTTCTACTGCTGCCTAGTGATGGAGTGACATTAGTGTCAAAGTAATGGGGTTGCGCACGGTTCACTCAAGCAACAACAATTTGCCTTTATATAACACCTTCAACATAGTAAAATCTCCCGAGGCACTTCACAGGAATGTAATCATTCAAAAATTGACTTTGAGCCAAAGACGGAGATATTAGGACTGGTGACTAAAAGCTTGGCCAAACAGAAAGAAGAAGCTTGACGCGATACAAATGGGGAAAAGGTTAAGCAAAAAGGTTAATGTATGCTTATCCTCTCCTTTTTCCCAATTATAGTGCAACTAATTAGATGTAATACACTTTCTGTAAAAAATATATTGGTTTAAAATTGCATATACTATACAGCCAGTGAAGATTAGACTGGTCTACTTTGATGGTCTTCAGTAATATTTATTATGCAAATACATATAGCAAAACGTTGGATTGATGTTAGTCCACAGTGAAGTTCTGTTTGGCCTCTTTTTCTCTTCCTGTATAGTGATAATAAAAAGTCTCCCTCTTCCCTTTGTACTGTCCCCTGGGTCTCTGCTTTTCATCATTCTCTCTGACTTTTATTATATTTTATTTTTTAAACTTTCCTTTCATTACAGACAGACTGGACAACCTACCAATGGGTCCTTTCAGACCTTGCTAAATGAACGTTATTTTGGGATCAATTTTCATATGCTTATCGCCCCCTTTATGCTGAAAAACAGGGCAGGAGGCAAACAGAAATTTGCAAAAAAAAAGTCCCGACAACTTTCCGCCTAAGACCTACCTGACCTGATTTTTGAGCGGTTTGTTGGTTCACAGTCGGCCTTGTCTCACTAGAGTGTCATCAGTCTGCCTTCCAAGAGATTGGAGAATACACATGGCAGTACGTGAGAGATCACAGCTTCCAGCACACAAATTAGGGGTATGCATAGAATCATAGAAAATTACAGCACGGAAGGAAGCCATTTCGGCCCATCGTGTCCGCGCCGGCCAACAAAGAGCTATCCAGCCTAAACCCACTTCCCAGCTCTAGGTCCGTAGCCCTGCAGGTTAGAGTATCCCAAGTGCACATCCAAGTACTTTTTTAATGTGGTTAGGGTTCCTGCCTCTACCAACCTTTCAGGCAGTGAGTTCTAGACCCCCACAACCCTCTGGGTGAAGAAATTTCCCCTCAAATCCCCTCTAAACCTTCCACCAATTACTTTAAATCTGTGTCCCCTGGTTTTTGACCCCTCTGCTAAGGGAAATAGGGCCTTTCTATACAGTTTATCAATGCCCCTCATAATTTTATACACCTCAATAAGGTCTCCCGTCAGCCTTCTCTGTTCCAAGGTAAACAGACCCAGCCTATCCAGTCTTTCCTCATAGCTAAGATTCTCTACTCCTGACAACATCCTTGTAAATCTCCTCTGTACCCTCTCTAGCGCAATCACATCTTTCCTGTAATGTGGTGACCAGAACTGCACGCAGTACTCTAGCTGAGGCCTAACAGTTGAAGCATAACTCCCCTGCTCTTGTATTCTATGCCACAGCTAATAAAGGCAAGCATTCCATGTGCCTTCTTAACCACCTTATCTACCTGGCCTGCTACCTTCAGGGATCTGTGAACATGCACTTCAAAGTCCTTTTGTTCCTCTACACTACTCAGTGTCCTACCATTTAATGTGTATTCCCTTTCCTTGTTAGCCCTCCCCAAATGCATTACCTCACACTTCTCCAGATTGAATTCCATTTGCCACTGTTTACCCACCTGACCAATTTATTGATATCTTCCTGCAGTCTACAGCTTCCTTCTTCAGTATCAACCACACAGCCAATTTTAGTATCATCTGCAAACTTCTTAATCATACCCCCTATATTCAAGTCAAGATCGTTGATATATAGAACAAAAAAAAGGGACCTAATACTGAGCCACTGGAAACAGCCTTCCAGTCACAAAAACACCCATCAACCATTACCCTCTGCTTCCTGTCTCCGAGCCAGTTTTGAATCCAACTTGACACTTTGCCCTGGATCCCATGGGCTTTTAACTTCGTGACATGTCTGCCATGTGGAACTTTATCAAAAGCCTAGCTAAAGTCCATATACACTACATCAAACACACCACCCTCATCTACTCTTCTTGTTACCTCCTCAAAAAATTCAATCAAGTTTGTCAGACACGACCTTCCCTTAACAAATCCGTGCTGACTATCCTTGATTAATCTGTGTCTTTCTAAATGAAGATTTATCCTGTCCTTCAGAATTATTTCCAATAATTTTCCCACCACTGAGGTTAGGCTGACTGGCCTATAATTACTCGGTCTATCCTTTTCTCCCTTTTTAAACAAGGGTACCACATTAGCAGTCCTCCAGTCCTCTGGCACCACACCTGAAGTATTATTGTTATGGCCCTGGTCATACGATCGTTTAACTAGATATTGGGTACTAAAGATATTCTCCAGTTCATAGAGAGTGTGAGATCTACTTACTAGCATAGATACACTTAAGGGAACCAGAGACATGGACCATGTACAGCAGGCACCTCAAAGGACTGGAGAGGTACCACCAACGTTGCCTCCGCAAGATCCTGCAAATCCATTGGCAGGATAGGCGCACCAACGTCAGTGTTCTCGCTCAGGCCAACATCCCCAGCATCGAAGCTTTGACCACGTCCCGATGGACGGGTCACATCGTCTGCATGCGCGATACGAGACTCCCAAAACAAGCACTCTACTCAGAGCTCCGACACAGCAAGAGAGCCCCAGGTGGGCAGAGGAAACGCTTCAAGGACACCCTCAAAGCCGCCTTGAAAAAGTGCAACATCCCCACCTGGGAATCCCTGGCCCAAGACCACACAAAGTGGAGGAGAAGCATTCGGGAAGGCACCGAATAACTCGAGTCTCTTCGCCGGGAGCAAGCAGAAGCCAAGCGCAAGCAGCGCAAGGAGCGCACGTCAACCCAAGCACCCCACCCACCCGCCCCTTCAACCACCGTCTGCCCCACCTGTGACAGAGACTGTAGGTCCTGCATTGGACTCATCAATCACCTGAGAACTTATTTTTAATGTGGAAGCAAGTCATCCTCGGTTCCGAGGAACTGCCTAAGAAGAAGAAGAAGAAGAAGAATTTAAGGGGAAGCTTGATAAGTACATGAGGGTAAAATGAATAGAAGATATGCTGATAGGGTTAGATAAGGTAGGGTGGGAAGAGGTCGTGTGGAGCATAAACACCGACATAGACCAGTTGGGTCAAATGGCCAGTTTCTGTACTGTAAATTCTCTGTCATTCTATGTAATGGGCAGACTGGTGACTTAACCTGAGAGACTATCGAGGGCAAAACCGAAATTTGTAACAAAGAGAAAGCTGGTGAACAGATAGACTTAGTTAATTTGAGTTGAAGCTGAAAAAGTCTGTGATTGTAGAGACTTGCGGGCATCAATGCCTCATTCCATAGCAATGATCCATTTTTCAGTGGCTTCCAAAGGTCAAAATGTAAATTTGGAATGCTTCAGGTCTGATCACTGTTTGATATATTGCAGTGTTACTGTCACAAATTTATTGTATTTAATACTAATTATCCTTCCTTATCTGAAAGGAATCAAAGTGGTTAGATCCTTTAAAAAATCTCGCAATCTAAAAGATGAAGAATTTCTCTGAAACTAGTTATAATTGCCTTTCTTAAGGTTGTCATCTCCTAGCAACAAGTCAAAATTCATTAAAAAATTCTACATTGCTATACTCCTGTCATTAGGGGGGATGATTTCCTCTAGTCGGTCTGTGTTAACGTATCGTAAACATAAGGGAAAGATGCTTCTAGTTATATCTAGCAAAATCGTAAAAACATTCTAAAAGAATACTAGAAACAGCAGTCAGAGGAAATCTTCTTGTTACATTAACAATGTTTCCAACACACAGGCCTAGAAATTCAGTTGCGTTCGCCAGCCGTTAGCGCCATAAGAGGGGTAGATTTCGAGCGCTAGGCACTTAGCGCCCGGGCGCAGACCGATCTGCGCCTACGCCCAACTTCAGTTGACATTTAGTGCCGGCGCAAAGTGTTTGCGCGCGCTCAGCTGCGCGCGCAGCTTATGACGTCATTTCGTCGTGCAACGCCGTTTGTGCGCCCCAAACCGGAACTTCAGTGGCGCCCGCCCAATGTGGACGTGGCGCTGTTAAGAACTGTGAAGTGGAACGCAGCAGAGGCCCTGCGGGCCTCGGGGAGCGCTAATTAAAGGGCACTTAGACTGAACTATAAAGGGCAGCCATTTTGCTGCAATGACTTTAGTGCTACGGATTTCTGGACAGAGACCAAGGAAGAGACCTTACTGAATTGGGCCAACATAGGAGAGGTATTTTTGGCTTCTGGCCAGAGCTTGCAAATTTGTCTCATTGTGATTTCACTGTTTGCAAGTATATTATGGGGGCTGCATGGGGTTCCAACCCTCAGTTCCAGCATTATGTGCGAAGGGCTCGCAGACGCTGTGTGAGAGGGGCAGCCATGCCTAGACGCAGAGGGGCCATCAGGCGTCGGCAACGTAGGCCTTACCCACTCAGGGAATACCGCCAGCAGGTGTCCTATCTCACCATGACTGCCGCGCATTGTGTTAAGAGGCTGCGCTTTAGAAGGGAGGTGGTTGCAGAGATCTGCCAGCTGCTTCACAGAGATCTGCGTCCACAGCTGATGTGCAGGACGTCTCTGTCAGTGGAAGTGAAGGTCACGGTGGCTCTGAACTTTTATGCAAGCGGCTCCTTCCAAGCCGCTGCTGGGGACATAGCGAACATCTCCCAGTTCGCCGTGCATCGCTGCATCCGGCAGGTCACCGATGCCCTTTTCGCAAGGGGACACCAATTCATCTCCTTCCCCATGACCCCAGAGAGGCAGGAGCAGCGTGCAGTCGGATTTGCGAGGATCGCCGACTTCCCCATGGTGCAGGGCGCCATTGACTGCACGCATGTGGCTATGCGGGCACCTATCGACAATGCCGAGGATTACCGCAACCGGAAGGGCTACCATTTCCTCAATGTACAGCTGGTGTGTGACCACAGGCAGCGCATCCTAGCTGTCAATGCCCGCTTTCCAGGAAGCAGCCACGATGCATTTATCCTGCGCCAGACTACTGTGGCTGACATGTTCCAGGCACAGCCTCCCCCAAGAGGATGGCTTATCGGGGACAAAGGCTATCCTTTGTGTACATGGCTCATGACCCCGCTCCGCGCGCCCAGGACCCCTGCTGAGGAGGCATACAACAAAAGCCATCAAGCCACAAGGAACATCATAGAGCAAACAATTGGCGTCCTCAAGCAACGGTTCCGCTGCCTGGATCGTTCCGGCGGATCTCTACAGTATTCGCCGGATAGAGTCTCCCAGTTCGTCGTCGTTTGCTGCATGCTGCACAACCTGGCTATCCGCAGGACTCAGGCACTGCCACCTCACGTTGGACCACCACCTCAGGAGAACGAGCAGGAGGACCATGAGGAGGAGGAGGAGGAGGAGGAGTACCAGCCCAGGAGGGAGCCACAAGGTCCAAGGGCCGTCCGTCGGCGGCTTATTGAATGACACTTCTAGGCCCCCTGTCAGGGAATGGCTTGTGGCAATGAACGCACCTGAATGCAGCCGCTCCACAAGCCCTCAGCCGGTTAACACAACAACCACTTGAATCATCACACATGGACAAGCTGAATAAATAAAAAGCTTTATTTAACAAACTCAGGGCCCTTCCCACATGAAACCCAAAAACAGACAAGACCCCCAAAAAACAGTCAAAAACATATCTCACTCCCACAACCTGGGGAGGAATAACAAAACTTGTCCATCCAAATGGCCTTCATCCTCGGCCTTACCAAGACAAACCCCCCCATACAGAACACAAACACCCCCATATAAAAAAACATTTGCCTTCATCTTCGGCCTTACCAAAATAAACCCCCCCCATATAGAACACAAACACCCCCATATAAAAAAACATTTGGCAACACACTCTACTTTGTGTGCCGAGAGGGCGAGTCCTTGTCCAGGCTTTTCCGGCCCCTGGCCGACCTGCTGCTCCGCCTCAACCTGGGCCCTGTGGGTGTTGCAAGGCTGGGGGAAGGCTCCTGAGGGGCACAATGCGTGACGGCAGATGCCCTTGGGGGTCGGCCTAGACGAGCTCCGGCCCTGGAGGGGCCGGCTGCTGACTGCTGCAGCTGTGGCTGGGCAGCATCAGTCTCTCCAGCAGCTCGTCGCAGCTTTGCTGGGGGAGTGGCAGTGGCGGCTGCAGCAATGGGGGCAAGCTGGCTGATGCCAGGCGCTCGCTGGTCGCCAGAGACACTGGCAGTCAGCCGGGCTGGCACTGCAGCAAGCGCAGCAATCTGGTGAAGCCCAGACCGCTGTGCTGCAGCAGCGCGGCGGGTGCCCTGGCGATGCGTGCGTGACAAAGCGAGTGTGGCAGCAGTGAGTGCCCGTACTGCCCTGGTCTGTGCCCGCATCAGACCAGCCAGTGACTGCACGGCACCACTCATCAACTCTGCACTCGCTGCCTGTGCTGCCCTGAAATCGGCCCGACTCGCGTCCTGTGATGCCCTGAATTCTTCGTGACCCCTGGCCTGTGCTGCCCCGAATTGTTCGTGACCCCTGGCCTGTGCTGCCGCGAGTTCTTCTAAACCCCTGGCCTGTGAGGCCCCGAAATCGGCCACACTATGAGTCAGGGACTCAATGGCCACAGGCAACCGTCCCACAACCCCCATGAACTCGGTGTGCCGACGATCCGAGTCCGCGGACATTTGATCAAGGAGGCGCACCTCCTGGGCGAGGACTGTCTCCGGACTGGAAGCCGGACTCTCCCTCTGGGGAGAAGGCCGCCGAGCTGCCCGACCCTTCCCGCGTGGCTGGACGCCACTGGGCCCAGCAACTGCACTCCCCTGCAACACTTCCCCCCTCTGGGGAGAAGGCCGCCGAGCTGGCCGACCCTTCCCGCGTGGCAGGATGCCACTGGGCACAGGAGCTACACTCCCCTGCAACACTTCCCCCCTCTGGGGAGAAGGCAGCCGTGCTGCCCGACCCTTCCCGCGTGGCTGGACGCCACTGGGCACAGGAGCTACACCCCCCTGCAACACTTCCCCCTGGCTCTCCTCCAGGCAAGACGTGTCCCCTCCATTGCCATCCCCTGGCGCGGATAAGGGTTCCCCCGATGTGCCGCCTTCCTCTTGCTCCTCCTCGTCCTCCTCTTCCGAGGGACTGACACTCGCAGCTTCAGGGACCTCCTCCTCGCCAGCTGAAAGCAGGAAGGCACAAGAGTAGCTTTAGAGTGAGGACAGGGCGTCAGCGAGGGAGGCATGAGTGGTGGCATTATGCGCATTGGTCGGACAGTGGCAAAGGATGTAGATCTGAAGCGCAAGGGGAACGAGAGAGGTCCAAACGCTCATGTCCTTACCATTGGGGCCCAGCACAGGGTCAGCATCTCCAATTGCAACGGGGCCAATCACCCGGGCACCCATGAGTCGACCCACGCGCTCCTCCAGGTCACTGAGCTCCTGGAACTGGGCACGGCCTCCCCCGGTGACAGTCCGACTCTTCAGATTCTGGGCCAGCTTGGCCTGCAAGAGAAAGGACGGCCTCTAAGTACAGTGTGGTGCCCTGTTGTTGTGTGCACTGCCTCCCATAGTGGAATAGCTTGGCCAGTGTGGTGCCCTGTTGTTGTGTGCACTGCCTCCCATGGTGGAATAGCTTGGCCAGTGTGGTGCCCTGTTGTTGTGTGCACTGCCTCCCATGGTCGAATAGCTTGGCCAGTGTGGTGCCCTGTTGTTGTGTGCACTGCCTCCCATGGTCGAATAGCTTGGCCAGTGTGTAAAGTGCAGAAAGTGCTATTGATGTTCATGCCAGTGCTATAGCTGCTGGAGGAGGGCTGGCCATTAGGCCTTTGAGGTCCCTTTGCCCATAATGTGAGGTGCACATGCAAGGGTGAGGAGGACAATGGAAAGGGTACTCACCCTGACCAACCGAGTGAGGTCGTTAAACTTTTTCCGGCATTGGTCACCAGTCCTGGGGACATCGCTGTTGGCTGTGACCCTCTGGGCGATTTCCCTCCAGGCTCTCCTGTACAGCCTCTTGGGAGCCTTCTTGCCACTGTCCGGGCACAAGATACCTCTTCTCTTCTCCAAACCCCTAAGCAGCACCTTCAAATCATGGGCAGAGAAGCGCTGTGCTCGCTCACGGGCCCTCTGCATCGTTGCTGGCGCTATTTCTCTCCAGCAGCAGTGTTTAGGCCTAGCTGGAGGGCTGCAGTATCCAGGGCGTGGCAGCAGACCAAGTCGACCCTTCCCCCTTTAAGAGCTGGCCGGCGCCAGGGTGTCTGCTGTCAATCAAAACATGACCGCACCTGCGCTGCGCCCGGCCTCGGCGGTATCAGTCTGCACCGCCGGCTTAGCGCCTAAAGATAGGGGTGCAACGCCAGTTTTAGCACTCGAGCAAACTCCTTGGCCAAAGCTACTGAATATCGGCGAAGTGGCCTCCACTTTCCGGCGGGCGTAAACTTTAGCGCCCGCCCGACTTTACCGCCCCAAAAGTGGCTATACTGAATTTCTAGGCCACACTGTCCAAAGGAAATCCCCTTCCAGTGTGCCAGTTTTTGAATCATTATTGCCCCTAGCAGTGCAAAACCAACATCAGAGCTGGTTCAGATGACAATAAACTTTTTAATTTTAAAAATTGTTAAAATGTTATTTGTTTCTATGAGGAATTGACTATATTATTTAATATGGTTATTTTCTTATTTAAAAAAAACAGCTTCAACTATTAAATAGGTTTGACCAAAATCTATGAAGTTGATTCCTCTTATGAGTAAGCCAGATTTTTCAACAAAAAAAAACTTGGCTGTTAAGAGAACGTCATCTTTCCACCGTTAATAATTGATTCACAAGTTGGCATATATGGATAGAGTAGCAACTTGCCTTTAAATGGAGTAATCTGTGAAATACAGCAGTCTAATTGTTCCTTTGGCATAAATGATTCAAATGCTATTTGTGCTGGTATAAATTTAGGGACCACTCCACAGCCTTACCTTCGTCATACCAATAAGCATGAGCATGACTGGCACAAAATTAGCTGCGTTGGGAAGCTGCTGGGGTATTGACTCAATCACCAGACAATTTCCTGTATTCAACAGAATATTGCGACACATCTATTTCTCTGAAACCCAAAATATGGACTAATAATGCAAGAGTTTTATAACATTGCTGCTATTGCCAGCATCCTGGGTTTAGTAGATGGCACACGTGTTGAATTCCAGCCACCCTCACATTTTTTCCCCCCACAATCACGAAGTGTTTCATTCTACGAACATGCAAATGATTTGTGATGCTTGAAAGATCATGTCAGTGTTACCTAATTATCCTGGATTCTGCTACGCCTCATTCAATTTCCAGCAATACTCTCAAAAATCTTCAAAAGGCTTGGGAGATTGTTGAGTATGTGATCTTTTCCCTTTATTACACTGTTTTGTTTGGTACAATTTTTGATATAATTTGCTTTTGATTGTACATTTTCCAGGTAATAGTCTAAAACCAGGATCAATGACGATTGCAATTCTGAGTCTACAGAATCTTGCCAAACAGAATTTTAATTGTTGACTGGATGTATAATAGACAAGACATTTGGCATGCTAAAAATGCACTTTGGATGCCTTGAGTGATCACACAGCATGGAAGATATCCAGTTACTTATGGCACCCTATGTTATACACAGCAATTCTACTCAGTGTGGGATTTGAGAATAGTTAGCGTCTTTATTAATAGGTTACAGAACTTACGTGCAACAACAACAACAACTTGCATTTATATAACACCTTTAACTTAGTAAAACATCCCAAGGCGCTTCACGGGAGCACTATCAAAAAAATTTGACATCTAGCAACATAAGGAAATATTAGGATAGGTGACTAAAAGCTTGGTCAAAGAGTTAGGTTTTAAGGTGCATTTTGGTCTGGGCCTGAAAAAGGGCCCAGACCAAAATTTACCCCATATACCCCATAACACTCACACAAAACCCAAGTTACTTAAAAAAATCCATAATGGAATTTTGGAATGAATTCAAGCTGGACATGTGTGAAAAGACTTTCTGTCAACATGATACTTGAGAATTATTAAATGTAGAGTGTGTCAGACTGTTGAAGGACTGCTTTCTTTTTAATATACTCCGTAGAGATAAACACACAAACTGAATTTATTTTCCATCGCTTTTGCTGTGCCCTTATTCATAATGTTGTTTTGTGCTGGAGAAAGTTAACACATCGTCCATTATCATTCTTGCATTTCCTCCTTTTTTCAGGCCAAGACAGTTTATAACACTCCCAAGTGTTACCATGGAGACCATCCTACCAGGATTTCATACTCCCATCCTTTCCATTCAAAGTACCCTCCTCACAACAATTTTATTATTAGACAGCCGACAAGTTATTTGGCATCAAAATGCTAGTGTATGCAATCAGCTTCCTGTTGGGGTGTTAGGGCATGAGTGACAGCTTAGAACTATATAATTAATTGTGGCCTGAGGTAGTAAGATCTGATTGGATCCCTGAGTACATTTGAACCTGTTTATTTTAATATTTCTTTCATTTGAAGAAGTTCTCACCTATATGGTCCAATGCAGTGTTTATCTCAAGCCTTCTGCCTCCAAGTTTATTACTTTTTAAAAAGAAACCTTTATTGTCCTGTTTTCTCCCTTTCCCTCTACTAGTCGGGAATTTCTACCAGTTTGGATTTACACTATCATTCCAATTGAATTCAACCTGTGCGGTGACCAGCTATCCAATCTAGTGCTAAGTGGAATTTCTTTATTTTCACACTTATTTATTTTGGTTTGCTCATTTTCTGATTGTGCATTGTGAATTGTTGGTGAATAAACTCATTCCAGACTATTTGAAGGGGCAGATAGTAGGCTGCCTGTTCACTTAAGAAATGTCTAACTAATATTGTTATCTGAAGCCTACTATGTCAGAACACGGCAATGTCGCAATGTTTGATCCTGTTACTGGAAACCTGAGACCTGGTGATTCAGACTTTATACATTGAAGAGATCAATGGATATGGTGGACATTGAGACAGAGCAGGGGGGGAATGAAAGACAGAGAAAGAGAAACAGGTGTGCAAAACAAGAGGATGAAGCTGTACCAAGGTCTGCAGCAGCACCTCATTTTCCTGCCCCTTCTGCTAGTGCTAGAACTTGCCCCGTGGAGACAGGCCTGTGCTGGAGATGCCCCAAGCCGTGTAAACGGCCTGGGGCCAGAAATCCTAGTGATCCTAGAGCTAGACAGGTGTTCTGTCTAGTGTTTGGGTAGGGGGTGAGTTGGGAAAATCTGCCCTGTGGTTTGTTGCCTCTAAATGAAGGAAATTTTGACATACCTATAGCTTAAGTTACAAGGCTCATGCCCTAAAGCACTTTTTTGAGTTACTTTTCAGCGATGTTTCAGCTTTATTGAAGCTGTTGGTCTGCTTTCATTAGTTTTCTGGGTTAGCATCTATGGGTATGTTCAGGAGTCAATGGAAGAAATCCGCAATGATATGACACAGCTCTGTCCCTACACTGGCTGCTCTGTTGCTAGTGGCTCTTGGGCAGCATTGTCCCTCTGGTCAGTTCCTCAGCTAATTCCACAGTGACATCTCTGCCAATACTGATATTATGTAGTATATCATATTGTAAGTTCCCTATTCTCTGGACCATATTGTAAGTTCCCTATTCTCCTCAACCCCAAGCAGTCCCAGAGGAGTTGGGACTTGCCCATGACAGTGAATCAAGATAGGAGAACTGAAATAATCTAGAAGGGTAGAAAAGATCCACAAATGTAACACTTACCAAATCTTCTCCGCCAATGCATCATAAAATCTGGACTGAAGACTTAATTTTCTGGCTAATGCTCAAAATCCTGCAAAAAGAGAACAATGGATAGTTAGAGAAAGATTTTTTTTGGAGATATCTGTGAGTTGTAAGGTGATGTGCCATCAATTACTCAAAAGACTGAGGTTGAGCGAGTAACAATCAGGCTTTTATTAACTAAAGAATGAAGGTCTTGTCTCGAGTGGTCGACCCGTCCAGAATACTAAGGGACTGGGAGGTAGTCACTTATATACCTGGAACAGTGGGAGGAGTCAGCCGAGGCATGTCCAGACCTGTACCTAGTGGAATACACATACAGGCACAGACAGGTATAACAGTGGTTTACCACATTCACCCCTTGTTTAAAAATGAGTCCGGCAGGGTGAAGTGTATTTAAAAGTTCGTGTATTGGAGTCTCTCCGGAGGTCTTGTCTGCCGCTGTGATCGACGTGGCGACGGCAGGGGTGGTGGAGCTTCCGGCGTCGCGTCCCGTGTAGGCTGGGGCCCTGGAGTGTAGTCCTCGTGGGTGACGGTCCAAGGCGAGCCGGCTGCTGGGGTTGGATATCGGGTCGTGGGGGGGGCGTGGTAATGGGTAGTGGGTTACAGCGGTCCCCGAGGGTGCGAGGTCTCGTATGGAGACTGTGTCGTAGTGGGTTACAGCGGTCCCCGAGGGTGCGAGGTCTCGTATGGAGACTGTGTCCTCCCGCCCGTCCGGGTACGCAATGTAAGCGTACTGGGGGTTGGCGTGGAGGAGGTCGACCCTCTCGACCAGGGGGTCCATTTTATTGGCCCTCACGTGTCTTCTCAGTAGTACCGGCCCTGGGGACATCAGCCATGGCGGTAACGATGTCCCCGATGTGGACTTCCTTGGGAAGACAAACATTTTCTCGTGAGGGGTGGCATTGGTGGCAGTGCAGAGCAGTGACCGAATCGAGTGGAGCGCATCGGGGAGCACCTCCTGCCAGCGGGAGGTCGGAAGGCCCCTAGACTTTAAGGCTAGTAGGGCGGCCTTCCAAACTGTTGCATTCTCTCTTTCCACCTGTCCGTTCCCCCGGGGGTTGTAACTGGTGGTCCTGCTTGTGGCTATACCCCTAGCGAGCAGGTACTGGCGGAGTTCGTCGCTCATAAACGATGAGCCCCGGTCGCTATGGATATAGCTGGGGAAACCGAACAGGGTGAAGAGGCTGTTCAGAGATTTAATGACCGTGGCACTGGTCATGTCCGGGCAGGGGATAGCGAACGTGAACCGGGAGTACTCGTCAATGATGTTGAGGAAGTACACATTGCGGTCGGAGGAGGGGGGAGGCCCTTTGAAATCGACGCTCAGGCGTTCGAAAGGGCGAGTGGCTTTTATCAGGTGGGCTCTGTCTGGTCTATAAAAGTGCGGTTTGCACTCAGCGCAGACTTGGCAGTTCTTGGTCATTGTCCTGGCCTCCTCGATGGAGTAAGGCAGGTTGCGGGCCTTGATGAAGTGGAAGAACCTGGTGACCCCCGGGTGGCAGAGGTCATTGTGGAGGGCCCTCAGCCTATCGATCTGCGCGCTGGCGCAGGTGCCACGCGATAGGGCATCTGGGGGTTCATTGAGCTTCCCAGGCCGGTACAAGATCTCGTAATTGTAGGTGGAAAGTTCGATTCTCCACCTCAAGATCTTGTCATTTTTGATTTTGCCCCTCTGCTTGTTGTTGAACATAAAAGCAACTGAACGCTGGTCAGTGAGCAGGGTAAATCGTTTTCCGGCCAGGTAGTGCCTCCAATGACGCACAGCCTCCACGATAGCCTGGGCCTCCTTCTCGACCGCGGAGTGTCTGGTCTCCGGGCCCTGGAGGGTTCGTGAGAAGAATGCCACAGGTCTCCCCGCCTGATTAAGGGTGGCGGCCAGAGCGAAGTCGGACGCATCGCTTTCCACCTGGAAGGGGATGGATTCATCCACTGCGTGCATGGTGGCTTTGGCAATGTCTTCCTTGATACGGTGGAAGGCTAAGCGGGCCTCTGCCGTCACGGGAAAAGAGGTGGACTTGATCAGCGGACGGGCTTTGTCTGCATAGTAGGGGACCCACTGAGCGTAGTAGGAAAAAAACCCTAGGCACCTCTTCAGAGCTTTTAGGCAGTGGGGCAGTGGGAGTTCCATAAGGGGACGCATCCGGTCCGGGTCGGGACCGATGACCCCGTGTTCCACAACACAGCCAAGGATGGCGAGGCGGTCTGTGCGGAATATGCACTTCTCCTTGTTATATGTCAGGTTCAGGAGTTGGGCGGAGCGGAGGAATTTCTCGAGGTTTGCGTCATGGTCCTGCAAGTCATGGCCGCAGATGGTCACATTATCTAGGTAAGGGAAAGTGGCCTGCAGCTCGTTTTGATCGACCATCCGGTCCATCTCCCTTTGGAAGACGGAGACCCCGTTGGTAATGCCGAAGGGAACCCTAAGGAAGTGATAGAGGCGGCCGTTTGCCTCAAAAGCAGTATACTGGCGGTCTTCAGGGCTGATGGGGAGCTGGTGGTACGCTGATTTCAGGTCAATGGTCGAAAAGACGCGGTACTGCGCGATCTGGTTGACCATGTCAGCTATGCGGGGGAGTGGGTAGGCGTCCAGCAGGTGTAGCGGTTTATTGTTTGGCTGTAGTCGATGACCAGGCGTTGTTTCTCACCGGTCTTAACGACCACAACCTGGGCTCGCCAGGGGCTGGAGCTGCCCTCAATAATCCCCTCCTTCAGGAGCCGTTCCACTTCGGTTTTGATGAAAACCCTGTCCCCGGCACTGTATCGCCTGCTCTTTGTGGCGATGGGCTTACAGTCGGGGGTGAGGTTAGCAAACAGTGGGGGGGGTGGGACTCTGAGTGTGGAGAGGTTGCATCTGGTGCGCGGCGGGCAATTTGGAGGCTGCTGGCTGCGGACTGTGAGTGGGGGGAGGGGGCCACCGTACGCCATCGTAACGCTTTTGAGGTTGCACTGGAAATCCAACCCCAGTAGAACGGCAGCGCAGAGGTCGGGCAGGACCAGGAGTTTAAAATTATTGAACACAGTCCCGTCTACTACTAGTGTCACCACGCAGTAGCCGCCAATGTCCGCTGACTGGGACTCGGAGGCCATAGAAATCCGCTGGTGCGCAGGCAGGACTGGGAGAGAGCAACGCCACACCGTGTCGGGGTGGATGAAGCTCTCTGTGCTCCCGGAGTCAAAAAGGCAGTTTATTGCATGGCCGTTTACCTTAACGTCCATTTTGGACCGAGCTAGCTGGTGCGGTCTCGTTTGGTCCAGCGTCACAGAGGCCAGCGTAGGGGTCGGTGTGTCGCTGCGAGTATCAGATGGGGGGTGGTTGGCGGTCTGCTGCGTCCCGGCTGGTGTCCAAGATGGCGGCGTCCATGATTCCCATGTGGCTGGAGTCGTCCAAGATGGCTGCTGCTGCGGTGGTTCGCACATGGCTGGGGAGGCCCAAGATGGCGGCCCGCACGGCCCACACGCGGCGCTGTTGGGGGCCCAAGATGGCGGCTCGCACGGCCCACACGCGGCGCTGCTGGCGTTCGGGGTGGCTTTGGCCTTGCAGACGCTGGCGCAGTGTCCCTTTTTCCCGCAGCCCGAGCAGGTCGCATTCTTCGCCGGGCAGCGCGCTCTGGGGTGTTTGGCCTGGCCACAGAAGTAGCATTTCTGGCCTTGGGATACTGCTGTCTGGCTTTGGGACACTGCTGCGGTAGTTGGGCCGTTGTTGGGCTGTGGCTGGGGTGGCACGGTGCTATGGGGCTGTCCTACCGTGTCCCAGGTTGTCGTTCCCCGCGGCGTCCACGGTGCAGAGGAGTAGGCATCCATGCCCCGGAAGGCTGCGTCCAGCGTTAGTGCGATGTCGGAGGCTTTGTCGAGGGTGAGGTCACCCTGCTCCAGCAGTCGCTGTCGGGTGTAGTTGGACCTGTGGCCCGCTACGAAGGCATCCCGGATCAGTTCCTCCGTGTACTTAGTGGGCGTTACCGCCTTACACCCACAGGCCCGGCCAAGCACGGACAGTGCTTGGAGGTATTCCTCAGTCGATTCCCCAGGTTGTTGCTTGCGACTCCCCAGAAGGTGCCTAGCGTATACTTCATACTTCGTTCACAGGGCGCATGTACTGGGTCTTGAGGAGCTGGAGGGCGGCTGTGTACGAGGTCGCGTCCCGGATGACTGAGTACACTCGGTGGTTCACCTTGGAGAACAGGACAGACAGTTTGTCCGCATCCGTTTCGACCGCAGTGGAGGCAGTCAGGAATGTCTCGAAGCACGTGAGCCAGTGAGCAAACTTGGTGGAAGCGTCCGCTTCCCGACTGTCCAGGTCCAGGCATGCTGGTGTGAGGATCTTCTCCATTATAAAAAATTTAGTTAATAAAATTGATGCGCCATCAATCACTCAAAAGACTGAGGTTGAGCGAGTAACAATCAGGCTTTTATTAACTAAAGAATGAAGGTCTTGTCTCGAGTGGTCGACCCGTCCAGAATACTAAGGGACTGGGAGGTAGTCACTTATATACCTGGAACAGTGGGAGGAGTCAGCCGAGGTATGTCCAGACCTGTACCTAGTGGAATACACATACAGGCACAGACAGGTATAACAGTGGTTTACCACATAAGGGGTGGTGTGTGTGGTCAGCTTCACCTCTGACTCCCTGAGCGGTTCAAATTGCTCCCACTCTTTTTGGTTCTAGACTTTGGACTTATTTGGGGGTTGTAATGAACTTGCAACAGACACCTGGGTTGGTCAAAAGAATTGAGATCTTTATTTTTAGACAGGAAAATATACAATACAATAAAATGTATACTCTAAAAGGGTGGGGAACACTCAGAATATGTGAGGGAGAATTACAATAGACAAAATCCCTTACCCTCCCAACCCCACTATCCTAACTAGGTTGAATTCCAGAGGACCAGGAAATGCTCACCAAACGACTTTCTTGACAGATTGTAGAGGCTCACAATTTCGGGGTTCTCCTTAGTTGTGGCGGTTGGGCCTGCCATACCCCGGACGTGGTAGAAGACTGCACCTGTGTTGGGTCTTCAGTTTGGGTTTGTCCGCTGATGCGGTTAGCTGCGTAGTTTGGATGTATCGGGTGAGTACCCAATTTTCTTTGGCTAGGTAAAGTTTTAGGGTCTTTTGTGTCAAAATCTTACCCAGGGGTAAGTCAGACTAGCCTGTAGAGTGGAAACAAGTTTTGATTTGTCGAATTTTCGGTAGTTGGTTTCTTGTTGGTCGCGGTGGCCCAGTATTACCTGGTTGGTGGTAATATTGGTAGTTGTTGGTTTCTTGAAGCCTTTGGTTGCCGTGACTTTCTTTTCCTTCTTCTTCCTTCAAGTCTCCGATTCTCCGACTTTCTCTCCTGTACTGAACTCGTGCTCTGATGATGATCTTACTGTTGGATGACTGAACTGAACTGAACTTCTTCTCTGATCTTACTGGAACCAACTGAGCCGACTGCACTGAACTGATTCACTGGACAAGCAGGCCTCAATTATACTGGTTTGAGGCCTGGCTTATCTGACCGCCAAATCTCTGGTTCCTTTGTTAAGTTTTGGCGGGCTCGTTATTTTTAATATGCTTTAAAACTTTAACGAGCTTCGGGGATGGCCCATCTAACTTTAACGAGCTTCGGGGATGGCCATCTAACTTTAACGAGCTTCGGGGATGGTCCATCTATTCTTAATTGGCCTTTAACTGGTTTCGGGATTGCCTTGAAACCAGTTTAAAAATGTAAAACGTTTTGGAAATCTCTCTGATTGGTTTTGAACTGCTGTTTGATTGTTGTTTCCTGCTGGGCCATGTTCTCTTTTGTTTTGCTGTGGGCATGTACTGTTTTATTCATATATACTTTGGGGCTCTGCGAGTTTCAGCGGGAACAGGTTTTATTTTCTTTATGTAAAGGCTGAGGTGGCCCAGGACATTCCCAGATGGCCCAATACTCAAACTGTCTGTTTCGGGGGCCCATCCCACCTCCACTTTGTCACAGCTTTTCGCAGGTCTGAACATGCCTTTTAAACCAGCCAAATCTTCCTGGGGTTTTGATTTTTAAATCCATTTGGCCCAATATGTCCTTCAAACAGTTCTTTCTTACTTTGGGGAAATTGTGTAATTTTGTGAGCCTTACAAGTGTAATGTAATGTTGTACGAGGCCCCTTGGGTCGGAGCGATCACAATATGATCGAATTCTTCATTAAGACGGAGAATGAAGTAGTTGACTCAGAGACTAGGGTCCTGAATTTAAATAAAGGACACTATGATGGTTTGAGGCACGAGCTGGGTAGGATTGATTGGAGAATGTCACTCAAAGGGTTGACGGTGGATAGGCAATGGCAAACATTCAAAGACCGCATGGATGAACTACAGAATTTGTTCATCCCAGTTTGGCATAAAAATAAAACAAAAAAGGTAACTCAACCGTGGCTAACAAGGGAAATTAGTGATAGCATAAGATCCAAGGAGAGGACATATAAATTCGCCAGAAAAAACAGTAAACCTGAGCATTGGGAGCAGATTAGGATTCAGCAAAGGAGGACAAAGGGAATAATTAAGAGGGGGAAAATAGAGTATGCGAGTAAGCTTGCAGGGAACATAAAAATTGACTGTAAAAGCTTCTATAGATATGTGAAGAGAAAAAGATTGGTGAAGTCAAGCATAGGTCCCTTGCAGTCAGAATCAGGGGAATTTATAATGGGGAACAAAGAAATGGCTGACCAATTAAATACATATTTTGGTTCTGTCTTCACAAAGGAGAACACAAATAACCTCCCAGAGATGTCAGAGAACATAGGGTCTGATGAAAGGGAGGAACTGAAATAAATCAGTATTTGTAGGGAAATGGTGTTAGGGAAATTGACAGGATTGAAGGCAGATAAATCCCCAGGGCCTGATAATCTACATCCTAGGGTACTTAAGGAAGTGGCCCTAGAAATAGTAGATGCATTGCTGATCACCTTCCAACATTTGATGGAATTTGGAACAGTACCCATGGATTGGAGGGTAGCTAATGTTCCCCCACTATTCAAACAAGGTGGTAGAGAGAAAACGGGGAATTACAGACCAGTAAGCCTGACATCGGTAGTGGGGAAAATGCTCGAGTCCATTATAAAAGATGTAATAGCAGAGCACTTGGAAAGCAGTGACAGGATCGGACAAAGTCAACATGGATTTACAAAAGGTAAATCGTGCTTGACTAATCTACTGGAATTTTTTGAGGATGTAACTGCTAAAATAGATAAGGGAGAACCAGTGGATGTGGTGTATTTGGACTTTCAGAAGGCTTTCGATAAGGTCCCGCATAAGAGATTAGCATGTAATGTTAGGGCACGTGGGATTGGGGGCAAGGTATTGACTTGGATAGAGAACTGGTTCGCAGACAGGAAGCAAAGAGTTGGAATAAACGGGTCTTTTTCCGAGTGGCAGGCAGTGACTAGTGGGCTACCGCAGGGATCAGTCCTTGGACCCCAGCTATTCACAATATATATTAATGATCTAGACAAGGGAACTAGATGTAATATCTCCAAATTTGCAGATGACACAAAGCTGGGTGGGCGTGTGTGCTGTGAGGAGGATGCTGAGAAACTCCAGGATGATTTGGACAGGTTGGGTGATTGGGCAGAAGCATGGCAGATGCAATATAATGTGGATAAATGTGAGGTTATCCACTTTGGTGGCAAAAACAGGAAGGCAGATTATTATCTGAATGGCAATAGATTGGGAGAAGGGGAAGTGCAACGAGACCTGGGCATCCTTGTACACCAGTCGTTGAAGGTAAGCATGCAGGTGCAGCAGGCAGTTAAGAAGGCAAATGGTATGTTGGCCTTCGTAGCGAGAGGGTTTGAGTTCAGGAACAAGGATGTCTTGCTGCAGTTGTACAGGGCCTTGGTGCGACCACACCTTGAGTATTGTGTGCAGTTTTGGTCACCTTGTCTGTGGAAGGATGTTCTTGCCATGGAAGGAGTTCAACAAAGATTCACCAGGCTGGTACCTGGGATGGCAGGAATGACGTATGAGGAGAGATTGGGTCAATTGGGCTTGTACTCGCTGGAGTTTAGAAGAATGAGAGGGGATCTCATTGAAACTTATAAAATTCTGACAGGACTGGACCGACTAGATGCAGGAAGGATGTTCCCGATGGTCAGGGAGTCCAGAACCAGGGGTCACAGTCTAAGGATAAGGGGTAGGCCATTTAGGACAGAAATGAGGAGGAATTTCTTCACCCAGAGAGTGGTGAACCTGTGGAATTCTCTACCACAGAAGGCAGTAGAGGCCAATTCATTAAATATATTCAAGAAGGAGTTGGATATATTTCTTAAGGCTAAAGGGATCAAGGGGTATGGGGAGAAAGCAGGGACCGGGTACTGAATTTGGATGATCAGCCATGATCGCATTGAATGGTGGAGCAGGCTCGAGGGGCCGAATGGCCTACTCCTGCTCCTATCTTCTATGTTTCTATGTTTCTAATGTACAATAGAGAGATATTTTCCAAATAATTCTATGGAATACAAGTTATACACCTAGAAGAATCCTTACGTTAAAGAATTTGCTTTACACAACCTCAAATGGTGGAACTTGCCATAGATGTTTTCTAATGACGTGGATGTTTGATATGATTAGGGTAGGTGATAGATTCCCTAGTTTTTCCCAATTCAATTTAGGCCCCTTGCTTTGCCAGCAGTGGCCCTAAGATAGTTCCTGGAAGAGGGAGGGGAGAGGAATGGGAGAGGGGCAATCACAGATTGGCAATGGCCCTCAGGACTGCGGTAGAGCCAGGAGGCACAGGAAGGTAAGTTTTTTTTTAAAACTTAGTTTTTAGTGGTGGCCGTTTGTTAGGCAGCAGCAACGCCACCACAACCTGAGTAGAGCTGGCCACTCAGCACTGACAAATTTTGCTGAGAGGTCCTTAAGCACGCATTAAGCCCCTCATTAACATATGCAAGGGGCCTAACGCCTGTTCAAGGCGGCCGCCCGATATGCCTGAAAACTGTCCAAGACCAATACAGCGTTTGAATGTATTTCAAGCATCCTTGGGGCACAGGGCATATCTCTGTGAAATTGGTTATTTTCTCCCTATTTTCCAAGCCGGTGCGACAAGGATCAATCTCTACCCCAGTTGCAGGTGTGAACATGTTTCCTTCCACTCCATAGAATAACTCATTGAAGCTCCAACATATTACATCACCATGCTTCCCCAAACCATTGTCATTAAATTGGGTAACCCTGTGCAGATTTCTTTTGTGTTGGGAAATGTTGCCATTTTCTCTTCAATGAAGATAGCTAGGCTCATTTTTATTGCATCATCAGTGTCATTTACGTGTGATCCATATGTACCTGCCATTCACTTACATGTTTTTGATGATTTGCTCAATAAATTGCCTTTAGTGCAATGTGTGCTAAATTGGAAGATAAAATAACAATGATGGGAATGCTATTGTTTGCATCAAGGTTAGCTCTAATATCTAAAAGCAAAAAACATCAGGCCTTACGTACTCGATAGAAAATTCAATACAGGCTTACTTAAAGTTCCTGTAAAGGAACCCGGTAACTCTAAATGTGCCTTTAATTTAGAAATAGATTACTGTACTGTACAATGTTTTGGGACTGAGGGCAGATTATAGGTTAGAATGGAATAGGCTGCTCCCTTTTACAATATGGCTCAGCTCCCAATGCACTGTGGAATCCAATAATATTCTAACAATACATCCTGTTACAGATTATAGGGGCCAACATCACCTGCACTTTTCACAACTAACGTGGATGGACCGACAAAAAAAACACCCTGCTTGATACATAAATGCAGCTTTTATATTTCTTGTCCAAATTTTCTTTCTTTATATTTCAAGAGCATGTGAGCCTTCTGTTATTGCCTCAATGGGGGATTTACAGACTCAGTTCCTGAAAGTCTGTTTTAAATGTTTTGCTGCTGAGCTGCTATGTTAAAGCCATTGTGACACTTCGAACTGCAACAGATGTTGAAGCAGCTCTGTGTGAACTTTTACAAGTGTGAGTTGTAAGTTTTTTTAAAAATAAAAATAAACATTAACTCTGTAGCACCAGACATGATGAAATTGTCTCCTCACTAATCATCTCCTCACACCTTTCTCCCTTTCACTAATCTAATAAATCATCCTGTGAGACAATACACCAGATGATAAAAGCCCCAGCAAGCAGTTTTGAACCCGAATCTTTGGAAAGCACGTTATTACAGTGCGAGAACTTGGTTGCAATTTAAAAGTAAGGTATCCAGATTCCATAAGCTGCATTTTCTGACAATACTTTGGTCGCCGAAGTTTACTTTTATTTGCCTGCTGAACTCACAAAGCTTTCTGAGACAAAAAGTGCTGGAACTGCCTAAAAGAAAGCCTGTTGAAATCACCCTGATAAGTTGTTCTTGTATGACAGGACGTTTGTTTGTATAAAATGTTTTCCAGGTGTGGTATATGGCCTTTCAGCTCAGTATAATTTTTCCTTTGAATATGAAAACATATGTTTCATATATGGAATATTTTCACTTACTAAAACTGATATGTATTTAAAGATGTTGAATTTGTTATTTTAATGTATTTGTGCAAATCATGCACATTTGAAATTATAGGCATTTCAATTTATCATGCAGGCTGATAAATTTGGGGGAGAAAATATTATTGCAGGTAGTTTCATGCTTCATTAGTTACAAATTATAGAATCATAGGGGGGAATTTTCCCAGCCCTGAGGAGGCAGGTTTGGGGGCGGGACTGCCGGGAAAATGGCAGAAACTGGGAGCGGGTACCGACCCCACTCCCAACCCGTCTCCATGCCATCTTCCTGGGAGGCGGGTCCCCGACTTACGCAGGGACCCGTCTCCTCGAGGCGGGAATGGTATTAGAGCCAATGAACTGCCTGTTAACAGGTAGTTAGCTGGCAATTTTGAGGCTTTTCTTCATTTTACGCCTGCAATTGCGGGCTTCCCGATGACTGCGAACCTCGCCAGGGTCAGTGAGGCGAGCAGTGGGTCTGCGGGGGTGAGAGGGGTCGAAATGACAGATATAGAGGTGAGTGATGGGTGCAAGTGTGGACAGGTAAGTATGAGAGGTGAGTGTAAAGTGTTGGAAAAAGTTTCCTTACCTTTGCTTCTTCCTGCAGGCTTCAACCGTTGAGGAACCGGAGGTGCCTCATCTCAACGGCAGAGATGACAGAATGGCTGCTGCATTCTCACCTTAGAACAGAGATTGTCAGTGTTTGACAGCTTCTCAAAGCTGTCAAACGCTGACAAATCATCTGTCAAAATTTTTTCGACAGATGAAGCCTCATACACTGACGTCATCTGTCACCGGCTTTCCCTTAGTTGGCCGGTACAAGGCCAATCATCAGACGTCGCTGGGGGCAAAATCCAGCCCATAGAGTCATAGAATCATAGGGGGAAAAATTCCGTATCGCCCTATTTGGGGCGCGATTATCGGCCGTGTGCAAAGTTTAGTGCCTGGCGCTAATTATCACCTCCAACTGCAAACTTGGCTTTTATCGCTCCCGGAGTTGATTGGAGCGCTAAATTAGGTGCTACACACCTCTGTTAAGGCGCAAAGGCCGAGGAGCGAGGCGCTACCTTAGAGCGCTGGCAAAACTCATGTGATGTCAGTCAGCAATGGGACACAGACACAATGGCGCTGGCCAGTTCTTAAAGGGGAGGGTCGATCTTGCTCTCCATCCACAACCTGCTCATTGCAGCCTTGAATCTCGGCCTGGAGAGACCTGTACATCAAATCTGCTGGAAAGAACAATGGAGAGGCCCAGGGAAAGAGCTCAGCGTGCAGCCCCCACAGTCTCTTCTAAATCGATACAAGGAAGGGCAAATCAGAATGAACCTGCAAAGTGCTACTCAGTACCCAAAACTCCTTTACATAGCGTTGAATCTCTCCAGAAGTCTCTCTCAGAATGCGTGGTGCAAAAATGTCACCAACAAGAAAAGGCAGGAAGTGGTCGCCTTTAAATTGCGCTCCCCCAGACCCTTCCTGACTGCAAAACGCTCCCTTCAACCTGTTGTTGCTAGCGGCAGGCGGTAAGGCAGGGGGCGTCACTCAATATCCAGTCCGGGGTGCTACCGGGGCGTTGCACACTCGACTGACGTCACGATCTGCCTGCACAGGAGATCGTGGTGGTAGTGTTTAGCACCGCCGCAAAATGTCTAGTTAATTTTGCGAGCGGCGCAAACATCGCCGCGCACAGGCGCTAGTTGCTTTGCGCCCCATTAGCGCCCTCTTAAGGCACTAATGGGAGGTGCAAACCAACTGAATTTTTCCCCCATAGAATGGTTACAGCACAGAAGGAGGCCATTCGGCCTGTCGAGCCCGTGCCAGCTCGCTGCAAGAGCACTTCAGCTAGTCCCACTCCCCCGCCCTTTCCCGGAACCCTGCAATTTTTTTGCCTTCGGGTACTTATCCAATTCCCTTTTGAAAGCCATGATTGAGTCTGCCTCCACCACCCTTTCAGGCAGTGCAGACCAGATCCTAACCACTCGCTGGGCAAAATAGTTTTTCCTCATGTCGCCTTTGGTTCTTCTGCCAATCACCTTAAATGTGTGTCCTCTGGTTCTTGACCCTTCTGCCAATGGGAACAGTTTCTCTCAATCTACTCTGTCTAAACCCCTCATGATTTTGAACATCTCTATCAAATCTCCTCTCAACCTTCTCTGCTCTAAGGAGAACAACCCCAGCTTCTCTAGTCTATCCATGTAACTGAAGTCTCTCATCCCTGGAATTATTCTCTTAAATATTTTCTGCACCCTCTCTAAGGCCTTCACATCCTTCCTAAAGTGCGATGCCCAGAATTGGACACAATGAGGGCGATTTTGCCAGCCCTGGGGAGGTGGGACTGCCGGGAAAATTGCAGAATTTGGGGGCGGGTGCCCAACCCACCTCCGTGCCATCTTACCAGGAGGCGGGTAGCCATCCCGCGCCGGGTCCCATCTCCTTGGAGGCGCGAAGGGATTAAAGCCTATTAACTGCCTGTTAACAGGTAGTTAACAGGCAGAAAATAGGATTATCTCCTTTTTGCCCTCACAAGTGCGGGCTTCCCGAAGGCTCCGAAACCCGCCAGGTCAGTGAGGCGAGTACTGGGTCTGCAGGGGTCCGGGGAGTGCAAAAGTGTGCTGTGAAGGTAAGTGATGGGTGCAAGAATGTAGAGGTGAGTATCTGAGGCAAGTGCAAAGTGTTAGTAAAAGTGTACTTACCTTTGTTTCTTCCTGCAGGCTTCAGTCGGTAGGTATGCGGAGAGTCTCGGACCTCCGTGTTGGAGATGACAGATGGCCGTTGCATTCTCAGATGCAAAAACCATCTCATTTCTGCAAAAGAAAGGAGTTTGATGGGTCTTGAATTCAAGACCTCATCAAACTACAGAGAATGTCAGTGTTTGACAGCTGCACAGAGCTGTCAAACGATGACAATTCATCTATCAAAAAATTGACAGATGAAACATCATACGTTGATGTTCTCTGCAATCGGCTTTCCCGTAATTGGCCTGCTAAGCCTGTTGGGCTGGCTTTACAAGGTCAATCAAGGGAAAATAGCGTGGGTTGGCCAGAAGTTGATGGAGGCGGGACTGAAACCCGACAAGTGGGAGTCCCGCCTCCAAAAGCTCCCCATTGGCATAATCACCCCCAATACTTCAGTTGAGGCCGAATCAGTGTATAATAAAGGTTCATCATAACTTCCTTGCTTTAGTACTCAATGGGGGTGAATTTGCCAATGGGGGCGCGTTGGAGGCGGGACTGCTGCTTGTCGGGTTTTAGTCCTGCCTCCATCGACTTGTGGCCAACCCACGCTATTTTCCCTTGATTGACCTTGTTAATCCCACCCAGCGGGTTTAGCAGGCCAATTAAGGGGAAGCCGGTTACAGAGAACGTCAGCGTATGACGTTTCATCGGTCAAAATATTTTGACAGATGAATTGTCATCATTTGACAGCTTTGAGAAGCTGTCAAACACTGACATGCTCTGTTGTTTGGTGAGTTCTTGTATTCAAGACTCACTAAACCTATTGTGTGAGCAGAAAGCAGATGGCTGTTGCATCAGAGAATGCAGCAACCATTCTGTCATCTCTGCCATTGAGATGCCGGAGCCTCCGCATCCCCAACGATTGAAGCCTGCAGGAAGAAACAAAGGTAAGGAAACTTTTTCTATCGCTTTTCACTCACCTCACATACTTACCTCTCCACACTTGCACCCATCACTCACCTCCACAGCGCACTTTTGGACCCCGCAGACCCCCGCAGGCCCACTGCTTCTTTCGCTGACCCTGGCGGGGTTTCCTGACGTCAGGAAGCCCAGACCTCAGCTGGAAAAATGGGGAAAATCCTCTTAACTGCCTGTTAACTACCTGTTAACAAGCAGTTAAGTGGCTGTAATCCCCTTCCCGCCTCCAGGAGACGGGACCCGGCAGGTCGGGTACCCACCTCCTGGGAAGATGGCACGGAGGTGAGTTGGGGGCGGGATGGGTACCCGACCCCAGGTTCTGCCATTTTCCCGGCAGTCCCACCTCCAAACCCGCCTCCCCAGGACTGGCAAAATCGCGCCCTATGCCTCAATTTATGAAGCCCAGTATCCTATATGCTTTTTAAATTATTTTCTCAACCTGATCTGCCACCTTCAACGATTTGTGCACATATACCCCCAGGTCTCTCTGTTTGTGCACCCCTTTTAGGACTGTACCCTTTAGTTTATATTGCTTCTCCTCGTTCGTCCGATGGAGTACAGAGGGCTTTGTTTATTTGACAAGGTAGAATTTGCAATGGTCTGTGTGTTTCTCAGGCAGAAATCTGTACATCCTGTTTCTTATAAGTGTAATGTAATCAGGGCGAAGCTAGGGCTGTGCAACCCGTGCAATTACCCTGAGAGGATCCAGTCCCCGTAACTGGCTGTCACTGATAGCATTGGTCAGCCCAGACAGGATGAGCTCTCAATCTAACGCACTCTGATTCTGCACGACTGATCTGGGTGAATCTCCCCCATCATCGGCAAAGTTAGGGCTGCATTAGGGCCGTGTGATTGCACAGCCCTGTGTAGATCCAGTCCCCAAAGGGAACCTTTGCACAGGGCCCCCACAATGCAAAGCCCACCTCTGGAGGTAATACCAGTACAAATAATTACAATTCTGATATAATTCATAGCCATTTTAATGCAGGGGCGGATTAACGTTTGGGCCTAATATGGAGTCCCCCTGGTAAAACTTACCATAATGCAGAAAAACTGTATACAGCTGCTCAATTATTTAAGCATACTATATTGTGATATAACTTGCTTTATTATTAATACAGTGTACAAACATTCCACGGGCCTATTTCATGATGCATTTTACCACACATTTGTGTTTTGATGGATTGGGTGGAGGGGTGTTTGCGGGGGGCCCACGAAACTTCTTGGGCCCAGGGCACCAAGAATTCTTAATCTGGCTCTGTTTTAATGAGAAAAGTGAGATTTTCCATTGGAAATATTAGTTGCGTTGATGGACTGCAGGAAGAATCATGGGCTGAAGCGTTTGTGAAATAGGAAAAAGATGAAAGTAGCATTTTGGCTCTTTTGGGCAACCTTCTTTGATTTCTATGGTTTAGGTGAAAGAAATTTGGAATTGTAACATTTTATTAGATAAAAATATATTTTAAATGACAACTCACTGTTACAGTATTAACCACATAGTATTATTGGTCACATGATCAGCAGGGATCAATCCAATTGGAGAATCATATTCAGCCTCAAACACAGAACTTATTCATTATAATTCCACATCAAAATTGAATGTTTAAGTAAGTAAATAATTTGAAATATAAACATTTAAAAATTCAAGCTCTATCTAAAATTTTAAATAAATTGAAGGATTGGACTTGGGCAGCACCTGGGCCCATGGACAGACCTACAACTCAATTTAGTACTTGCCTCAGTTAGAGTTGTCAACTGCTGAAGCCTACTCAATTAATGTTGTGATATTTTGTTCATGAAACATAGGACATCTAACGTACCAAAATTTAACAGACTGTGCTTGTTATTGTACTATGATGATATGTGCACCAGTAAAGCAATTTTATATTCATTGACACCCAGATTGGTATAAGCACAATATTTAAATAAGAGGCAAATATAAATTGCAACATTAATTGTGAATGTCAGCTTTTGCTCAGTGATAACACTCTGAGTCAGAAGGTTGTGGGTTCAAGCTCCCACTCCAAAGATTGAGCGCATAATCTGAGAGAGTGAGCTGTGAGAGCGCTGCACTGTTGGAGGTGCCATCTGTCGGATGAAATGTTAAACTGAGGCCCTGTCTGCCCTCTCAGGTGGACATAAAAGATCCCGTGGCATTATTTGAAGAGGAGCCGGGGAGTCCTCCCAGTGCACTGGCCAACAATTAACCCTCAACCAACCCCTAAAAAGAGATGATCTGGTCATTTATTTCATTGCTGTTTTGTGGGCCCTTTCTGTATGCAAATTGGCTGCTGTGAATTCGACATTGCAACAGTGACTACACTTCCAAAGTACTTCATTGGCAATAAAGCACTTTTGGATGTCTTGAGGTTGTGAAATGAGCTATAAAAATTCAAGATCTTTCTTTCTAATTGAATGCTGGGAGGAATGGCTATGATTTACTGGTTTTGATTCTCCTGGTTTGATATTATTTATTAATTTTAAATGTGTGGAGGGTAGTGGATTAGAACAGTAGCTTTCACCTCTGGGACTTGGAGGCGAATCCAAATTGAACTTCTGAATGAAAGATTCTTTCTAACGGCTGCAAAGAAATTCAAAAATAGGTAGAGCAATGGCGAAATATAAAGAAATACTTCCAGTATATGGTCGCCTTTGTGAGCACGCAGGGATTGGAACTATTTGTAATATTCTTTTTTTAAAAGAGAAAGAAATAGTGGCATAATGCCAGGTGTATGCCACCAAAAAACAAGGTCTAAATTTAGTTGTTACAAAATTAGTGTTGTGTTGACTTTCAAAAACAAAGTAACAGTTGTGGTGCTAAAACACCAACACTCCGATGTGCCTCTATCCATGTTTATCACATCAGTACTTTCATGCCAGCAACAAAACAGAAAATCGAGCCCATATGTCATCTTCCTGTGGGGGATTGGGCTGATACCAAATGGTGTCTTTAGTACTGAATGAGTTAAAGGAGTACATTTGACAGCAATGAATACTCTTGGCTTTGAAAATTTACTATTATTTTGGTGCACAACATTAAACAGCCGTGGGTCTAAATTAAACTGTACTAATGTTTATTTACTAGAGTTATGCAGATCTCCCTCTCGATAATACAAGTTTCCTGGTTGAGGAAACTCTTGGCTGCTTTCCCAGTCACAGCTAACAACCCTCACAACTCATTTGCTTCACAACCCTGGTCAAACATTATTCTTTTCACAGCTCATTCACAACAATCCATCATTAAAAGTACCCATCCCCACTGATGTGCCTTTAGTAAATTTGTAAGAAAAATCCACAGATCTGATTGGCTGAATGGCATTCCTTTTTTTCCTGGCAAAGGCATTTAGACTGAAAAGTTACTTGTGAATTCTTAACCGTCAACATGAAGAAACAAAAGGTATGGACGCCCTTAAGGGAAAAAGTCCACGTTCCACTGTTAACAACCAGAAGTAGAACAAAAATGTTTACCGAAAATAAATGTAAACATGTCTCATCCTGAATGCAGTACTACTGGTTATAGTGAATAATACATTAAGTTCTACGACAGCACTTACCATACGCTTAAGATAGCTCAGTATCGTCATAGTCTTAATATATCTACTGAATATCTATAGATACTGTGCTTCTTTGAAGAAATGTAAAATATCAGCCTGACAGAATTAGATTCCTGAGGAAAAATTTGATTACATTTGCATTGCAGTGTAAAATTAAAGTGAGGCACATTTTGCGATGTAAGCATACTTTAGTGTAAAGCATTTCAGTAATACTGAATTTGGACCACTACTTCCCTCTAGCTCCTTCAATAACAAGTCGATGATCTTTCGTCAGAACTGGAAAATGTTAGAGATGTAACGGGTTTTAAGCAAGTACAGAGGCAGGGAAAGGGGGGAGGAAAGAACAAAACGTAATGTCATCGATTTGAAACGATAATTTCTCTCTCCACAGAAGCTGCCTGACTGCTGAGTATTTCCAGCATTTTTGTTTATATTTCAGATTTCCAGCATCCGCAGTATTTTTCCTATGTAATAGTATTTAGAGGTTGTGCTTTAATTAATTCTCCATCCCTTGTCGCAACATTAAATGCATCAGAACAATCATTAAAACCACAAACTACTGTAACATTACAAAGCCACTAAATGCCTCTAGTGGCAGAAAGCCAGTACTGCATCATCGTTTTGTTCAGCAATTCCTCTGAGGACCAATTTTCTACCACCCTTTCCCAAAAGTGTTGATTCTTTGCAAAAGGAAATTCCTACTTCACCCAACTAGCCTTTATTCACGTGTGAGCCTTGACACTGAGGCCTCAAAGTTTTAGCCCAGATCAAAATCGAAGAGTGTGTAGATCGAATGCCAGAATTTGGGGCGGAACTTAGTTCTGCCAGGATTTCGCCCCCTTTTTTGCTTGTCGCCATTTTTTCCAGTGAGGAAATCAAGGACAGATATTCTACCTGCCACTCCACTGGGTCAAGGGGTATGTCTGGTGAAGTTCCTGGGCTGACCCAGGAAATTCCACCCTTTATGCCCTCCTTGAGCCTTACGGAATCTCACACTGAGCGCTGAGTTGAGTCCCACTGAGGCCTGTAAAAAGGCCTCAAACCTTCACTAGGGACCGGTAATTGACCCTTCCCCAAGCGGCCCGCTTGCTCCATTAGGAGCAGAAGACTAGCAGAGGCAACTTCTCTTCAGGGCCTCGCTAGCCTCCACTCTGCCGTCAGTGTAGGATGACACCGCTGTGACCTTCCGGCAATGGTTCAGGGCCAGTTCCACTGCTTTGCCCTTGCAGTTACAGGTGGGCCACCTCAGCCATGCTGATCACCCAATCCCCAAGACTTGGGATAAGCTCTCCAGCCTGGGGCTTGAGCAGGCAGGGCTTCTGTTCCACCCCATTAGCATTGGCAGAGTGGATCCCAGGAATTTCGAGGTCCTGAGTGTCAGCAGGTTGTTTGCCACTTGGAAAATCTCAACCAAGCATGATTCCGTCCTCACCCGATATCTATAAATGCATACCTTGGCTATTTTTCCCCTTCCGTAACCCAAAATCGCTGAGGTCAATTGTAGCACCTCTGCTGCTATCCTGGCTGCGGTCAGCTAATTCAGTACAGATCAAAATTTGAACCGAGGTTCTTTCTGATCTATATGACTCTGCCAATCACTGGGTTAACCCATTGCGACATTAGAGAAGCTCAGAGTGCATTTTTTTGTATCTCTACTCACCTAAACAGCAATACCATGTGCTGGTTCTGCTTGTGCTAATGATTAGAAAAATGAATATGCTGAAAATTACCGATTGACATGCTCCATAATACATGGAATGACATTAGCCCTCAAGTGTTTAATGAGCCAAACATCGGTGACCTCTTTATTACTTCCTAAGTAAAATAAGAAAACCATCAGGCTCCACCTGAACTGCATGTATTATTTTTCTAAGAAATGGAAAAGAACAGCTGTAAATCTGACAAACTCCACCTTTTAAAAACAATTGTTGGGCAATTAAAATGCTAGAAAACTCCATGAGTTGAAATCCCAGTCTCCCATGACTTGCACATTCTGGCTTCTTCTGTAGGATGAAGTAAGCCAGTCTCTTGGCCTATGTGTCTGAGGAAGGAAAGCAAACTAGCTGGGGGGGGGGTTCCTGAGGTGTGATTGTTTGCAGCTCGTGTTCCTTTCAGGAGAGCTGGATAGTGTCAATGTTCATAAACCTGTCATTGATATGTTGGTGGCCAGGAGATCTAAGATTTCCACTCTTATGTTTATGATAGCTGAACTGCCAGGTCTTTCTCTAGTGCAAACAGTCATACATTCACATGGACTCATTAACCAGCACTGTGTGAGGGAGTTGGCTCCATACACAGGTGGCAGATGAAATTTAATGTAGAGAAATGCAAAGTGTTTCACATGGGGACCAAAAAAATCCAGGAAGGGACTATTACTTAAACGGAAAGAAAATAAATCTAGAGGTCATATCTAGAAGGAAGCCATTCAGCCCACCGTGCCTGTGCCAGCTCTTTGAAAGAGCTATCTAATTAGTCCCATTCCCCAACTTTATCCCCATATCTCTGCAATGTTTTCCTTTTCAAGTATATATCCAATTCCCTTTTGAAAGTTATTATTGAATCTGCTTCCACCACCCTTTCAGACAATGTATTCCAGATCATAACAATTTACTGCATAAAAAGCTTTTTCCTCATCTCCCCCCTGGTCAATTATCTTAAATCTGTGTCCTCTGGTTACTGACCCTGCTGCCAGTGAAAACGATTTCTCCTCCTTTATTCTATCAAAACCCATCATAATTGTTGAGTCTGTGCTTTCAAATGTAGTTATGCTGAATAACTGGACACAGACTACAGAAATACTTAAACAGGTCTTTAGTAACTGAGGGTCAGGGCTGAACTGGAATACACTTTGCTCCACAGGGTTTATATACCGGTGTGGTCACCACCGGTACTACAATGTACAGGAGCCATCAAAAAGTAGTCCATCACCTTAAGGTATCCTCTTAAGGTGGTACAGGTTACATACACTACAATTCCTCCCCTTTTAGCTTAACAGTGTACACCCCAATTTAAACATTACATGGATAACATATATACAACTTTCACACAAAACTATTCAAAGATTCAGTCTCTGAGGAGGCCTCCTGATCCGGGCCGGATAACGCCTTTCAGGGGTCTCTGGTTCTCGTTGCTGGGGTGACTCATCCATTTGATCTCCTATGGATTGAACATCATCATGTACGTTCGAGTCTGAGGTAGATGCTACAGGCTCAATAACTTCTTCAACTGGTGTCTCTGCCGTAGGCATGGGGTCGGCCCTTGTTCTCGATTCCACAAGTTGGTCAGCATGACGTCGTATTACGTTCTCTCCAACGTCTACCGTGTACATCAAGGGTCCTTGTCGGGCACGAATTGTTCCGGATTGCCATTTATCATCCCGATAGTCCCTGGCCAACACTGGTTGTCCTATTTCGAAACTCCGAGTGGCCTTGTTATTTACGTGCTGGAATTGCTTGTTTGACTTCCCTACGCACATTGGGTTTTAACAAATCCAACCGGGACCGCAACCTCCTGTTATAGAACATTATGGCAGGGCTTTGATTTGTCACTGCATGCGTGGCGTTTCGATATGCCATCAGGAAATTGTCCACCTTGTGTTGTAGTGGAATATGGTCTTCGCTCATGGCCTTTATCGCCTTTTTGAACGTTTGTACAAATCTCTCGGCCAACCCATTGGTAGCCGGATGATATGGGGCAGATGTATAGTGTTTCACCCCATTCTTTTTCATGAATTTCTGGAATTCTTCTGACACGAACTGTGGTCCGTTGTCTGAACATATTTGTTCCGGCAACCCATTCCTTGCAAATATGGTTCTTAGAACTGCGATCATCTTTTCAGAGGTAGTGGTCGACATCTTAATCACTTCTGGCCATTTAGAATGTGCGTCTACCGCTATCAAAAACATGGAATCCATGAATGGACCTGCAAAGTCGATATGCACACGTTGCCATGGGGCTGAAGCCATTCCCACGGATGCAGCGGTGCAATTGGAGGTGCATTCTGAACTTTTTGGCACCCTGAGCAGCTTTTAGTCAGATCCTCTATTTGTTTGTCGATACCTGGCCACCACACATAAGCCCTAGCAAGGCTTTTCATCTTGACTCCCCCCAGATGACCTTCATGCAGTTCCTTCAGAACTCTCTCCCTTAATTTAGGAGGAATAATCACCCTTGTTCCATACATCAATGTTTCTTGACAGACGGACAGCTGTTCTCGTCTGGCTGAGAATGCTGGTAACAGTGGGTCGCCATGTGCTGGCCATCCCTTCACTGTCAAATCGTAGACCCGAGACAGTGTCGGGTCGTTTCGGGTCTCTCTCTCAATACTCGCATTGGTGACTGGTAAGCATTCGATGATGGTCGAGTGAAATATCTCGACAGGGTCAACTGCCGGTGCCTCTTCCGCTGTAGGTAGTGGCAGGCGCGACAGCCCATCAGCATTACCATGTTGCTTTGTACCTTTGAATTCGATATCATATTGATGTGCCCCTAGGAAAAGGGACCATCTCTGAAGCCTCTGCGCCGTCATAACCGGAACACCCTTCTTAGGGTTAAAAATGGAAACCAACGGCTGGTGATCTGTCAGCAGCGTACACTTTTGGCCTTGCAGGTAATGGTTAAATTTCTTAACTCCCCACACGAGGCTGAGAGCCTCCCTATCTATCTGAGCATAGTTGCGCTCTGCGGAGGTCAATGATCTGGATGCGAACGCGACTGGCCTTTCCAAGCCATTTGGCAACTTATGTGAGAGCACTGCCCCGATACCATATGGAGAAGCATCACAAGCTAAGCGAATAGGCAGCGTTGGGTTAAAGTGAGCCAACACTTCCTTAGAGGTGATCAGTGCCTTGCTTTTTTGAAAAGCCCGCTTACAATCCTCGCTCCACTTCCATGGTACTCCCATTTGCAAAAGAGTGTTCAGCGGGTGTAACACCGTGGATAAATTTGGAAGAAACTTGTGGTAATAGTTAACCAACCCAAGGAACGACCTCAACTGGGATACATTTTCCGGAGCGGGAGCTTTCACAACAGCTTCGATCTTGTCAGGTGACTTATGGAGCCCCTCCTGGTCAATGACGTGGCTGCAGTACGAGATTCGCTTTTGAAAGAACTCAGAGTTCTGGCGATTAACTCTGAGTCCATATTCTTTCAATCTGGTGAGCACCTGCTCCTTCGCGAGGTGCTCCTTATCATCATCTCCTGTAATCAGAATGTCATCCAGGTAGCATTGTGTGCCTGGAATTCCCTGCAATACCTGCTCCATGGCCCTTTGCCAAATCGCTGGAGCCGATGCCACTCCAAAAACCAGTCTACTATACCGATATAAGCCCTTATGTGTGTTGATCGTGAGATACTGGCGTGACGCTTCATCAACTTCCATCTGTAGGTACGCCTGCGCCAGGTCTATCTTGGTGAAGTGTTTCCCGCCAGACAGCGAAGCGAAGATATCTTCAATCCGCGGAAGCGGATATTGCACCGTGTGAAGAACCGGATTAACAGTGATCTTGAAATCGCCACAGATGCGAACCTTCCCAGGTTCCCCCGGCTTGTTGCTCAACGAACGCTTCATGACGGGAACAATGGGTGTGGCCCATTCGCTCCAGTCCACCTTTGACAGTACTCCTGAATGTTCTAGCCCTTCTAGCTCTGCTTCCACAGCAGGTCGTATCGCATAAGGTACCGGTCTGGCTTTGAAAAATTTTGGGTTTGCATGTTCTTCAACCTTGATGTTTGCCGTAATTCCTTTCAGTGTTCCCAGTCCCTGTTGGAACACCTCCTTAGCATCGTCCAATATTTTGGACAGTCGTTTAGGTTTGACGTCGTCCTCTTTACAGGAATCTACAGTCAGTGCTTGTATGGAATGCCAGTCCACATTTATTCTCCGGATCCATTCCCGTCCCAGTAGTGGCGGACCTCCCTCAGGTAACACATACATGTCCATTTCCTGACTTTCTTTACCATTGTAGACCACATTTACCTTTATCTTTCCGATGGGGTATACTCTTTGCCCCGTGTATGTTTTCAATACAATCTCCGTATCCCTCAGGGGAATGTGTGAGAATAACCTTTTGTAATCTTGCTTATTCATGACCGTCAATGCCGATCCAGTGTCCAATTCCATCTTCACTTGGACTCCTGCTATCCGAAGCATGACCCAGATAGTTTGGTGGTCTGCTGTGTTACCCACATTATGTATTTTTAGACAACCCAGTTCCTTACTGCTGGAGTCTGAATCCGTCTTCTGTTCATCCAAACTGTTCTCTGTCACCTTGTGTACTTTTTTTGTACTTCTCCTGCGGCGACTTTTTGCTGCTGGTCTTCTTTCCTGACCGGCATACTCTCGCTATGTGACCAAGTTTGCCACATTGCCTGCATTCTTTATCTTTGAACCAGCACTGGTTCTGGTCATGCGTTGTCCTTCCGCAACGATAGCACTTTACTGCGCCCAATGCCATTTCATTGGTGCTGAATTCCAATGGCCTTTGCTGCATTTCTGCAGTGCCTCGTGCTGCTGCCTCGTGCGATGCTGCAATGCTGAAAGCTTTGTCCAGCGTAAGATCCTTTTCCTCTAGCAGTTGCTTCTGGGTTCCTTCCCTTAGTAGCCCACACACAAACTTATCTCTCAGTGCGTCTGCTAGTCCTGTACCGAACTGACAGTACTTTGATAACTTGCGCAGTTCGATTAAGAATTCAGCGTTGCTTTCCTCTTTAAGTTGAATTCTTTTGTAGAATTTAAATCGTTCCGCTATCAGCAGCGGCATGGGGTTTAAATGCTCTTGCAGGATGGTAACAATATCCGCGAAACTCTTTCCTACCGGTTTATCTGGTGTTACAAGGTTCCTTAATAACCCGTACGTCTTCGCACCCATCGAGTTTAATAGGGTTAGTGCTTTCTTATCCACCGGTACCTCATTTGCTGTACAGTAAACTTCAACGCGTTCCACATAAGTGGCCCAATCTTCCACATCGCTATCAAAAGCAGTGATGTTACCCGTTTTTGGCATCCTTGTTGAGTTTCCTTTCCTTCGGATTATGATTATTATTTTATTTTATTTTTCAAAATGGCGGCTTCCCGCGCTTGGCGGCTTTTCCCGCGCTTGTCTTCTTCCCCCGCCGACTAAAAATGGTGATTACTGCGCTGTTGCCGTTCTCGCCTCCCAGCGGTCCTTTATTTTCCCCGACGCTGCTGCTCTTGTTCCCCGCCGCTCCCGCGGTCCTTGTGGACAGAAACGCTTTTCTGGCTGCTGCGCGTCTCTGCCCCGATTGCAGTCCGGCCCCTGACACCGGCTGCGGTCATGTTCTCCGCCCTTTTCGTCGTTTCCCTCCCCTTCTCTTACTGACAACTCGGCCGACCTCCCCCCCGTGCCGCTCGATCGGGCTTACCCGCCGCTGTCGTCGAAGGGATGTTCACTGATGTTAGACTTCGTGGCCAGAACCCAACCCGGGTTCCCGATTGCCTCCCGTGCTATGCAGTGTCCAGCAGGATGTTGAGGGTGGATGTCCTTGTTCGACGCCCGTTTCAGAGGCGAAGCTTCCTTTGATGCAACTGCCGCTAGGTAAGATCAGACTCGTAGCCACTGTTGAGTCTGTGCTTTCAAATGTAGTTATGCTGAATAACTGGACACAGACTACAGAAATACTTAAACAGGTCTTTAGTAACTGAGGGTCAGGGCTGAACTGGAATACACTTTGCTCCACAGGGTTTATATACCGGTGTGGTCACCACCGGTACTACAATGTACAGGAGCCATCAAAAAGTAGTCCATCACCTTAAGGTATCCTCTTAAGGTGGTACAGGTTACATACACTACAATAATTGTGAACACCTCTATTAAATCTCTACTTAACCTTCTCTGCTCTAAAGAGAACAATCTCAACTTCTCTAGTCTCTCCACATAACTGAAGTCCCTCATCCCTTATCTCTCATCATGATTGACAATAAATTGAAGCTATCACGACAATGCTCAGTGGCTGAGTAAAGCAAATCAAATGTGGGGATGTATTAAAAGGTCAATATTGAACTGAAGTAGTGAGGTAATCCTTCCACTTTATAAATCATTGGCGCAACTGCATTTAGAATACTGGATACAGTTCTGGTTGCTACAGTACAAAAAACAATTGCAGCTATTGAGAGGATGCAGAAGAGGCCAACCAGAATGATTGAAGGGATAGAAGGATTAGATTATGAGCAGCAATTACATAAATTGGGCATGTTCTCACTGGAAAAGGGAGGGTTGAGCAGTGATATGATTGCTGTTTACAGGATAAATCTTCATTTAGAAAGACACGGATTAATCAGGGAAAGTCAGCATGGATTTGCCAAGGGAAGGTCGTGTCTGACTAACTTGATTTAATTTTTTGAGGAGGATAGATGAGGGTAGCGGGTTTGATGTAGTCTATGTGGATTTTAGCAAGGCTTTTGATAAGGTCCCGCATGGCAGACTGGTCACAAAAGTAAAAGCCCATGGGATCCAAGGCAAAGTGGCAAGTTGGATCCAAAATTAGCTCAGAGGCAGGAAACAAAGGGTAATCGTCGTAGGGTGTTTTTGTGATTGGAAGGCTGTTTCCAGTGAGGTTCCGCAGGGCTCAGTACTGGGTCCTCTGCTTTTTGTGGCATATATCAATGATTTGGACTTGAACGTAGGACGTATGATTAAGAAGTTTGCAGATGATACAAAAATTGGCCATGTGGTTGATAATGAAGAAGAAGGCTGCAGACTGCAGGAAGATATCAATGGACTAGTCAGGTGGGCAGAACAATGGCAAATGGAATTCAATCTGGAGAAGTGTGAGGTAATGCATTTGGGGAGGGCTAACAAGGCAAGGTAATACACTATAAATGGTAGGACACTGAGAAGTGCAGAAGATCAGAGAGACCTTGGAGTACATGTCCACAAATCCCTGAAAGTAGCAGGACAGGTAGATAAGGTGGTTAAGAAGGCATACGGGATACTTGCCTTTATTAGCCGAGGCATAGAATATAAGAGCAGGGAGGTTATGCTTGAACTGTATAAAACACTAGTTAGGCCGCAGCTAGAAACTGCGTGCAGTTCTGGTCAACACATTACAGGAAGGATGTGATTGCAAAAGAGGGGGTGCAGAGGAGATTTACGAGGATGTTGTCTGGGTTGGGGAATTTTAGCTAGGAGGAGAGATTGGATAGGCTGGGGTTGTTTTCTTTGGAACAGAGGAGGCAGAGGAGAGACCTAATTGAGGTATATAAAATTATGAGGGGCCTAGATAGAGTGGATAGGACGGACCTATTTCCCTTAGCAGAGGGATCAATAACCAGGGGGCATAGATTTAAAGTAATTGGTCGGAGGTTTAGAGGGGATTTGAGGAGAAATGTCTTCTGTGAGGGTGCCGGTTAGTTCCCTCAGTAACCCCTAGATGGCACCTTCACTTGTTTTTTTCCCTTTGCTAATTGTTACTACTTTCTCCTGTGTTTATTACTTAACTGCCTTTTATCAGGTGGACTCGGGGGTACTTGGAAACTCTTGGTCATATTCGAAACACCGGAAGATCTCACCTCTGTGGAAGTAGTGAATCTCCTCTCTCTACCATGCTCCCGGAGGCGGTTATCCACTCTGATGGCAAGGGAGATGAGCATGTCAAGGTCCTCCGGAACCTCTCTGGATGCCAGTTCATCTTTGATAGATTCGGAAAGGCCATGAAGAAACGTGGAGAGAAGGGCTTCGGTGTTCCAGCAGCTTTCCGCAGCGAGTGTGCGGAACTCAATGGCGAAGTCGGCTACGCTGCAATTGCCCTGGCGGAGATTCAAAAGTCTCTTAGCTGCCTCCCGTCCACTCACAGGATGGTCAAAGACTTTGCTCATCTCTTCGGCGAAAAGGAGAATGTCCGAGCAGACGAAAGATTGCTGCTCCCAGATAGCGGTAGCCCAGGCGAGAGCGTTTCCCGAGAGTAGTGATATGATGAACGCTACCTTAGAGCGGGGTGATAGGAACATGGAGGGTTGGAGTTCAAAAACTAGGAAGCACTGGGTCAAGAAGCCGCGACACTTGCCCGGATGACCGTCATAGCGCTCTGGTGCGGGTAGGCGAGGCTCTCAGTGAGTCTGGAGGTCGGCGACCGGTGGGGTAGTACCCAAAGTAACTGACTGAGGAGGAACATCCTGAGCAGAAGCCACAGTGGCTGGGTGTTGAATGGTCTGAGTCCACGTATTTACCTTGTCCGAAATGCTTTGGAGAAGTTGCTCAAGGCGGCTGAGGAAAGCACCTTGATGGGAGAGAATAGAATGAAATTCCTCCATCACTGCTGGGTCCATACTGGCTCAGTCTTGCTGTCAGGGCGAGGCTGGTTCTGGACCCAAGTGCAGACAGACAAGGCGAGAAGCAGGTATGCAGTCTTAAATAAAAGTACTTTACTAGAATCACACAGGTAAACAGTTACAAACATAGGAGCTCAAGACAAGCTACCACTAGGCAAATGGCTTGTCAAGACTGAGCACAGAGGGAAGAAACCACAGAACTTAAATACAAGCAAAAACAGGTGAAACCAATAAACCTGATAAAAGGCAGTTAAGTAATAAACACAGGAGAAACTAGTAACAATTAGCAAAGGGAAAAAAACAAGTGAAGGTGCCATCTAGGGGTTACTGAGGGAACTAACCGGCACCCTCACAGTTTTCACCCAGAAGGTGGTGGAGGTCTGGAATTCACTGCCTGAAAGGGTGGTAGAGGCAGAAACCCTCATCACATTTAAAAAGTATTTGGATATGTGCTTGAAGTGCCATAACCTACAAGGCTACGGACCAAGTGCTGGAAAGTGGGATTAGGGTGGATAGCTCTTTGTTGGCCGGTGCAGAGGAGATGGGTTGAATGGCCTCCTTCTATGCCATAAATTTCTATGATTCTATGGAACTAAAGGGACTCAATAATGTAGACCCTGACAAGCTATTTCACCTTGTCCGGAACAGTAGAATCAGAGGATATGGTTCTGTGCTTGAAGAGGGGTAAATTCAAAATGAATCTGCGGAAACATTTCAGTGAGCGAGTGGTAAATCTATGAAACATGCTCCTTCGGAAGATGGTGGAAGCAGAAAATGTTGATTAACTCAAATGCAAATTAGGTAGATTACTTTTAGAAAATAATATCTTGGGATACGGTATATGAGTAATTTGAGACATGACATGGTAAGTGTAGCATGTTTGGGAGGAACAGGTGACATTGGACCTATGGTTCCCAAAGCTTTCCAAAACTGGGAGTTTTCCTCGCCTTATGTCTGGGTCTATTGACTGGTAGAGATTGATTGCCATTATCCTTGTATCATGCAACTACCAGGATGGTAGAAGGCGAACAAGATGGACCATGATCTTTCTTCGTTGAGTAATTCCCATGTTCCATTGTGACAATTTTTGATTGCATATCAGAGTGAAAACTGACACACCAGTCTTTTCTTTAATACCAATTCACTTGGCTGGTGAATCCCCATGTGGATTGAGACGAGGATTCCTCTTCAAGATTTTCAGTTTTCTGCTTCTAATTATCTATTGAGGATATCACAGCAAATCCTGACGAGAAGTTAAGTTGATAAAATATCTTTTTGGAAATGTTGGCGAATACCTCCAATGCTAAGTTACAATTAAATTGCAAACACCAGACACAGCGCTTATCACTGTGGTAACAACAAACATCTTCCTGCAATTTATGTAAGTTTAAAGAGAGCACTTGAGATAAATTTGACACATTTTGAAAAAGTTTTAAATCAGTTTGAACTCACTGAAATTCCTATCCATAAAAATGGATGTGATGCTCTTCAAATAATTTTTCTCTCCTACTCACAGGAGCAGCAGAAATGTGACTGGTGCCAAAGATGAACAAAAAAGAATTAACAGATGGCATGGGGGCGAGATATAGGGCACAGAAAAGGAAAATCATGATCTTGATTGGCATAATGCGCTTTTAAAGGGACAGGCACCCTACAAATCTTCCCTCACAGGATTTCCTCACTTTCGATCATTTGCCTTGGTGTGGAAAAGAACGTGCGATTATGGAGACATGGCTGCAGGGTGACCAAGGCTGGGAGCTGAATATCCAAGGATATTCGATATTTAGGAAGGACAGGCAAAAAGGAAAAGGAGGTGGGGTGGCGTTGTTAGTAAAGGATGAAATCAGAGCAATAGTGAGAAAGGATATTGGCTCAGAAACTAATGATGAAGAATCAGTCTGGGTGGAGCTAAGAAGCACTAAGGGGCAGAAAACATTGGTGGGAGTTGTCTATAGGCCTCCAAACAGTAGTAGTAATGTAGGGGATGGCATCAAACAGGAGATTAGAGATGCATGTAACAAGGGTACTACAGTAATCATGGGTGATTTTAATCTACATATCGACTGGCCAAACCAAATTAGCAATAATACTGTGGAGGATGAATTCCTGGAGTGTGTACGAGATGTTTTTTTTAGACCAGTACGTTGAAGAGCCAACTAGGGAACAGGCTAGCCTAGATTGGGTATTGTGCAATGAGAAGGGGTTAATTAACATTCTTGTTGTGTGGGGTGCTTTAGGGAAGAATGACCATAACATGATAGAATTCTTCATTAAGATGGAAAGTGAAGAAGTCCAATCCAAAACTAGGGTCCTAAGTCTAAACAAAGGAAACTACAAAGGTATGAGGAGGGAGTTGGCTATGATAGATTGAGGAGCTTCATTAAAAGGCATGACGGTGGATAGGCAATGGCTAACATTTAAGGAATGAATGCATGAATTGCTACAGTTACACATTCCTTTCTGGCACAAAAACACAAAAGGAAAAGCGGCCCAACCATGGCTAACAAAAGAAATGAAGGATAGTATTAGATCCAAAGAGGAGTCATATAAAGTTGCCAGAAAAAGTAGCAAACCTGAGGATTGGGAGCAGTTTAGAGTTCATCAAAAAAGGACCAAGAGATTGATTAAGAGGAGAAAAATAGAGTATGAGAGTAAACTTGCAAGGAACATAAAAGCGGATTGTAAAAGCTTTTACAAGTATGTAAAAAGAAAAATATTAGTGAAGACAAATGTAGGTCCCTCACAGTCAGAAACAGGAGAATTTATAATAGGGAACAAGGAAATGGCGGAGCAATTAAACAAATACTTTGGTTCTGTCTTCACGGAAGAGGACACAAATAAATTCTCAGAAATGCTAGGAAACCAAGGGTCTAGTGAGAAGGAGGAATTAAAGGAAGTTAGTATTAGTAAAAAAATAGTGCTAGGGAAATTAATGGGACTGAAAGCCAATAAATCCCCAGGGCCTGATAATCTGCATCCCAGAGTACTAAAAAAGAGGTAGCCATGGAAATAGTGAATGCATTAGTTGTCATCTTCCAAAATTTTATAGATTATGGAACAGTTCCTGCAGATTGGAGGGTGGCAAATGTAACCCCACTATTTTAAAAAGGAGGGAGAGAGAAAACAGGGAACTACAGACCGGCTAGCCTAACATCAATAGTAGGAAAAATGCTAGAGTCTATTATAAAGGATGTGATAACAGGGCACTTGGAAAATATCAACGGGATTAAACAAAGTCAACATGGATTTATGAAAGGGAAATCGTGTTTGACAAACCTACTGGAGTTTTTGAGGATGTAACTGGTAGAATAGATAAGGGAGAACCAATGGATGTGGTGTATTTGGATTTTCAGAAGGCCTTTGATAAAGCCCCACATAAGAGGTTAGTGTGCAAAATTAAAGCACATGGGATTGGGGGTACTGTACTGGCATGGATTGAAAATTGGTTAACAGACAGGAAACAGAGAGTAGGAATAAATGGGTCTTTTTTGGGGTGGTAGGTGGTGACTAGTGGGGTACCGCAGGGATTAGTGCTTGGGCCCCAGCTGTTCACAATATATATCAATGACTTGGATGAGGGAACCAAATGTAATATTTCCAAGTTTGCTGATGAAACGAAACTAGGTGGGATTGTGAGTTGTGAGGAGGATGCAAAGAGGCTTCAAGTCGAATTAGACAAGTTGAGTGAGTGGGCAAATACATGGCAAATGCAGTATAACGTGGATAAATGTGAAGTTATCCACTTCGGTAGGAAAAACAGAAAGGCAGAGTATTATTTAAATGGTGATAGATTGGGAAATGTTGATGTACAGAGGGACTTGGGTGTCCTTGTACACCAGTCACTGAAAGCAAACATGCAGGTGCAGCAAGCAGTTAGGAAGGCAAATGGTATGTTGGCCTTCATTGCAAGAGGATTTGAGTACAGGAGCAAGGATGTCATACTACAGTTATACAGGGCCTTGGTGAGACCACTCCTGGAGTACTGTGTGCAGTTTTGGTCTCCTTACCTAAGAAAGGATATGCTTGCCATAGAGGGAGTGCAATGAAGGTTCACCAGACTGGTTCCTAGGATGGCAGGACTGTCGTATGAGGAGAGATTGGGTCGACTAGGCCTGTATTCACTAGAGTTTAAGAAGAATGAGAGGGGATCTCAGTGAAACATATAAAATTCTGACAGGGCTAGACAGACTGGATGCAGGGAGGATGTTTCCCCTGGCTGTGAGGTCTAGAACGAGGAGTCACAGTCTCAGGATATGGGGTAGGATATTTAGGTCTGAGATGAGGAGAAATTTCTTCACTCAGAGGATGGTGAACCTGTGGAATTCTCTACCACAGAAGGCTGTGGAGGCCAAGTCACTGAATATATTTAAGAAGGAGATAGATTTCTAGATGCAAAAGGCGTCAAGGGGTATGGGGAGAGAGTGGGAATATGGTATTGAGATAGAGGATCAACCATGACCATATTGAATGGCGGAGCAGGCTCGAAGGGCCGAATGGCCAACTCCTGCTCCTATTTTTCTTTGTTTCTATGTTTCTAACTAGAGAAGAAAAAAGAGTTCACAAAACATTGGAAGGTGAAGAGATACTTCAACAAATATTCCACTTTGAACAACATAAGAGTGGTGGTAAGTAAAAACGTCGCTCCAAACTCTACAATTTGGTATGTATAATAAATAATAAAGACTGGTTTGAAAGACAAGAAAGAAAGAAGTTGCATTTATATAGCTCCTTTCAAGACCTCAGAATGTCTGAAAGTGCTTCACAGCCAACTAAGCACTATTGAAGTGTAGGCACTGCTGTAATGTCTGCATATTCCCTGACCTAGGGCAGGAATCTGGGCCTCCTGGGTTCCTCTGAACTTCCTGCTATGTGTGAAATTTTCACCTACAATACCAGCACCACTCCATATGCTTCTTGTCCATTAGCATAGCCATATGACAACAGCTCTGAAGCCCCCTGAAGCACCCAGCGTGGGATTGATTTTATGCAACTTGCTCATGTACGTAAAAAGTATGTATACGCACTGAATAAAAGCTTCAAAATGATTTCGGCTTCTGCTTGGATACATAACAAAATTCAAAAACGTTAAGCAATAATTTGAGAAGTTTATTACAGTAACAGAGCACAATGTTTATTACAGTGGTTATTACATTTAAAATCTAATTCCTCAGGTAACCTGGTGAGGAAGTATATTCATAATAAGAACATAAAAAATAGGAGCAGGAATAGGCCATTCGGCCCCTCGAGCCTGGTCCGCCATTCAATGAGATCATGGCTGATTCTTTTGTCTCAATTCCATTCACTGGCCTTATCGCCATATCCCTTGATGCCCTTACTCGTCAGAAATCTATAGACTTCTGTTTTGAATATACCCAATGACTGAGCCTCCACAGCCCTCTGGGGTAGAGAATTCCAAAGATTCACCACCCTCTGTATGAAGAAATTTCTTCTCATCTCAGTCCTGAATGGCCTACCCTTTATCCTGAGGCTGTGGCCCCTGGTTCTAGACTCCCCAGCCAAGGGAAACATTCCTCCAGCAACCACCCTATCAAGCCCTGTAATAATTTTGTATGCTTCAATGAGATCCCCTCTCATTCTTCTGATTTCAAGAGAATACAGGCCTAGTTTAATTAATCTCTTCTCATACGACAGTCCCGCCATCCCAGGAATCAATCTCATGAACCTTCATTGCACTCCCTCTATGGCAAGTATACCCTTCCTTAGGTAAGGAGACCAAAATTGTACACAGTACTCCAGGTGTGGTCTCACCAAGGCCCTATATAATTGGAGTAAGACTTCTTTACTCCTGTACTCAAATCCTCTTGTAATGAAGGCCAGCATACCATTTGCCTTCCTAATGGCTTGCTGCACCGGCACATTCACTTTCAGTGACTCATGTACAAGGACACCCAGGACCCTTTGAGCATCTGCATTCCCCAATCTTTCATCATTTAGGAAATACTCTGCCTTTCTGTTTTTTCTACCAAAGTGGATAACTTCACATTTATCCACATTATAATCCATCTGCCATGTTCTCACCCACTCACTGAGCCTGTCGAGATCCCCTTGAAGCCTCTTCACATCCTCTTCGCAACTGACACTGCCACCTAGCTTTGTATCATCAGCAAATTTGGAAATGTTACATTTAGTCCCCTCATCCAAATCATTAATATAGATTGTGAATAGCTGGGTCCCAATCACCGATCCTTGCAGTACCCCACTAGTCACTGCCTGCCATCCTGAAAAAGACCCGTTTATCCGTACTCTTTGTTTTCTGTCTGTTAACCAATTCTCAATCCATGCTGGTATATTACCCCCAATTCTATGTGCCCTAATTTTGTTCACCAACCTCTTGTGTGGGACGTTCTGAAAATCCAAATACACCACATTTACCGGTTCCCCTTTGTCTACTCCACTAGTTACACCCTCGAAGAACCCCAATAGGTTTGTCAAACAGGACTTCCCTTTCATAAATTCATGTTGACTCTGCCCAATCTTACTATTAGTTTCTAAGTGCCCAGTTATTGCATCCTTTATAATAGATTCCAGCATTTTCCCAACTACTGATGTGAGGCTAACAGGTCTGTAGTTCCCCATTTTCTCTCTCCCTCCTTTCTTAAATAGCAGGGTTACATTTGCTATCCTCCAATCTGCAGGAACTGTTCCAGAATCTATAGAATTTTGGAAGATGACAACTAATGCGTCCACTATTTCCATGGCTACCTCTTTTAGTACTCTGGGATGCAGATTATCTGGTCCTTGAGATTTATCAACTTTTAGTCCCATTAATTTTGCTTGTACTTTTTTTACTAATAATAATTTCTTTAAGATCCTCATTCTCGCCACACCCTTGGTTTTCTCGTATTTCTGGGAGGTTTTTTGTGTCTTCTTCCGTGAAGACAGAAATAAAGTATTTATTTAATTTCTCTCCATTTCCTCATTCCCCATTATAAATTCTCCTATCTCTGACTGTAATGGACCTACATTTACCTTCGCCAATCTATTCCTTTTCACATACCTATAGAAGCTTTTACAATCCGTTTTTATATTTTTCGCTAGTTTGTGCTCATATTCCATTTTCCCTTTCTTTATCAATTTCTTGGTCCCCCCTTTGCTGATTTCTAAAAAGATCCCAATCCTCAGGCTGACTGCTTTTTCTGGCAACTTTATAAGCTTCCTCCTTTGACTTAATGGTTTAATGGTTGGATCACTTTTCCTTTTGGGTTTTTATGCCCTAGAGGAATATATGATTGTTGCAAATTATGCATAATGAAGGCTGATAGGCTTAGGTTGCATGTTTCCTTACCCTCAACTATTTCCACAGGTTCAAATGGAATGCAGGACATAATTTATTTAAAGCTTAAGTGCATAACCCAGTAAGGCAGTTACATTTTTTAAATGCCACACATTGCCTGATATTTGGCATATTCCCTGCCCTAGTAGACCTTGGCCAGGAATTTTGGACCTCCTGGGTTCCTCTTAAGTTCATGCTACGTGTGAAATTTTCACCTACGCCGTCCGTTTGCTTCAGGTCCATTAGCATAGCCATATGACAACAGCTCTGAATCATCCCGACGTAACCAGTGTGGGATTGATTTTATACAACCTGCTGATGAGCATAATAGTGAGCAAATATTCTTCTATTGGAAATAGATAGAAACAACTGAACTGAACGCAACCAATAATAATGCAGACACAACTTGCATTTAGACAGAGTGTTGTGGGTTAAAGGTGAACTTTAGAGTACATTTATGAACCAGCATTGTAGGGAAGTGATTTCTGCCGCACTGCAGCACTGAAGGTGGTGTGTAAACAGAGATTGAGACCAACACTCTCAGTGCGGCTCGTACTGCAGCTGTTGAAGTAAAACCTTCAGGGGTTGGGAATTATTCACCTAAACTATGGATCCCAGACCACAGTGTAAACACTAAAACAAAAGCAAAATACTGCAGATGTTGGAAATCTGAAATATAAACAGAAAATGCTGGAAATACTCAGCAGGTCAGGCAGCCTCTGGGGAGAAAGGAGCAGAGTTAACGTTTCAGGTCGATGGCCTTTCATCAGTATGAGGTGCTGTTCCTCGAGCTTGAGTTGAACTTCATTGGAACAGTACGATAGCAAAATACTGCAGATGCTGGAAATCCGAAATAACAACAGAAAATGCTGGAAAAACATTTTTGTTTATGTGCTGGCTTGTTAAAATGGTACATTCATCATTTGCTATCAACACCTTGTTGCATCATTTTTTTAAAGACTTAATAACATACAAGCAATTGGAGTGCGAGTCAGTCAGAGAAATGCACCTTGGATCTGGCAGGGTAATGATTGCATGTGCACTCACACTCCCATTATTTCGGTGGATGAAGAAAATGCCGGTATGGAATCACTGGCGCAACCAAATCACTTAATAAATAAACATGCCTTGCTGCAAAATTCACACCCAGTTCGATGTACTATAAAACTTTTATTGACCCATACCATAAAACCCATTTTAAGTGCAACTTCACACAGATCATTACAGCCATCAGCCTGGAGTTATGACCTTTGCACCAGTGAGAATGAATTTTTTAAAAAGCTGATGTTAAAACCAAAGCAAGCGAATCTTCTCTGGAGGCATAGCATGGCTTGTGACTGAACAAACCTGTTATTTTAAATAATCTACAAATCGCAATTGTTACATAATAGTTTCACAGCAATAAAAGTAATTCATTCACTGAAAATAAAGACCAACGTTCAAAGGTAATAAAGTGTACTTGTACAATTTATTCACTGGTTACACAGAAAAGAAAATCATTTTCTATCATCTCCAAAAGGAAGAGTTTGGAATGGACCTGCCCTTTTACAGAGCTTATATTGACTTCTGAAATAAATGTAGTATTTTAACAGTTGATCTGAAAAATTATTAGTAAGAACTGTGAACCTCTTAGCTAGGTTCCCCGGCTAAAGGCGTATTAAAGAGTGTACCGGCCATAGCAGTATTTTTAATGGACAGATCTCTTTGAGTCCTGTGATCCTTCTCCTTCTGGTTTATGGGCTTGGATACAACAGAAGATTCTGTTTAATTCTGAATTTCAGTCACAGGCGCATGGGAACACCACTACCTTCAAGTTCCCCTCCAAGTCACACACCATCCTGACGTGGACGTATATGGCTGTTCCTTCATTGTCACTGGGTCAAAATCCTGGAAGTCCCTGCCTAACAGCACTGTGGGAGTATCTTCACCACACGGACTGCAGCGGTTCAAGAAGAAGGCCTACCACCACCTTCTCAAGGGCAACTAGGGATGAGCAATAAATGCCAACCTAGCTAGCGACGTCCATATCCCGAGAATGATTTTAAAATTTGCGGTAACTCAGTATAAAACCTGACAATGACAGCTATACCATGATTGCGGATCTGAATTTCTGCAAAAGAAACAAAGATTTGTACTCATTTAATATCTGCATATTTGTATCACTTTGAAGTACTGGGTGGGTGCTGTTGTTTCACTGTATCACACAGTAACTTAGGCAACAGTATCTGAATTGTGTACGCAAATATGTGGAATTTACACTCCATGATCTGTAAGGGATAAAGACAACAGACATTTTTGATTATATTTAAATAAACCATGGACAGACTTGAGAACAAAAACTAAGCAGAAGCCTAACTTAGCAGCAATAAGCATAAAAGCCAGGTATTTGGCATTTTTTTTTTAGCTTCATGTTTTGTAAAACTACATAACAAGCAAAGTCAGTTTACATAGTGCACATGGAAACAGTTACGGAGTTACTTGAGGCAAACAGCTGATGATTTGTGTTACTGAAAACAGATGGATGGCCCCCTCAACATATTAAAACTATTATAGCCCTGCTGTTTAATCCAACATTCATCACAGATCATTCTCTGATTAAAAAGGAGAGATAGCCGACCTGCCCCAAGATTCTATCACTGTTGGTCTCGAACTACCCCTAGGAGCTACGTAAGAGAGAAGCAGTAAAGGGCAAAAATTCTGGTGGGCATAGTCTGTACTGAGCAGGCACATTCTGTGTTACATTGTCACAAAGAGGATCCTGGGTTTTCTCAGGGTCTCCTCATTTACGTAAATGATTAGGCCAGGTGCTCGAAGTATGGAGGATGGGAGGGATCTGGATATCTGAGGCTGGAGTTTCAAAACGCAGGTGCAGCTTCATAAGTGCAGGTGCTAGTACCTATTCTTACATCCCATTATTCCCTAAAAACAATTGTCATTCACTCAGGTAACTTACTTGGCACCACTGCATCATTGGTTGGTACTGAAATGTGCTGAATGTAATGAACCTTCCCCGTCCAAGGAAGTCCTCAAGCCAACCACCTTACTTCCTTTTCTCACTAGGGTAGCACCCAGAAGCAGCACTGGAATAATTAGTAGAGAAAGCTCATCTTATGTATCAGCCGTGGCTTAATTGGTAGCACTCTTGCCTCTATGTCAGAAGGTTGTGGGTTCCAGCCCCACTCCAGAGACTTGAGTATGTAATCCAGGCTGACACTCCAGTGCAATGCTGAGGGTGTGCTGCACTGTCAGAGGTGCTGTCTTTCAGATGAGACGTTAAACCGAGGCCCTGTCTGCTTTCTTAGGTGGACGTAAAAGATCCCATGGCACTATTTTGAAGAAGAGCAGGAGAGTTCTCTCTGGTGTCCTGGCCAACATTTATCCCTCAACCAACATTATTAAAAACATAAGAACATAAGAACATAAGAAATAGGAGCAGGAATAGGCCAATCGGCCCCTCGAGCCTGCTCCACCATTCAATAAGATCATGGCTGATCTGATCCTAACCTCAAATCTACTATCACTCTACATCCCACCCGAACCCATGTGATCTCCTGGGAGAGGCGAAAAACCAGATAAAAAAACCAATGGCCAATTTGGGAGAAAAATCTGGGAAATTCCTCTCCGACCCATCTAGGCGATCGAAACTCGTCCAGGAGATCACTCTGTCCCTATATTTTCTACAGTACTTACCTTCTGTAAAAGGTGATCTTCACCCCAGCCAGGAACAGGAATAGAACCATCTCCTGAAATCTAACACAGAATTTGAACACAAGAAGTAGGAGCAGAACCAGGCTACACGGCCCCTGGGCCCGCTCATTATCTCATTGCTGTTTGTGGGAGCTTGTTGTGCGCAAATCGGCTGCAGCATTTCCTACATTACAAATGTGCTTCATTGGTTGTAAAGCGCTGTGGGATGTCCTAAGGTCATGAAAGGCGCTATATAAATGCAAGTCTTTCTTTCTTTTGACATTGTCAGAAAGAGGAAGCACCGAGGGAAGAAACACTGACACTGTACCAAATACTTCACAGTTGTGCAAATACATTTTTGAACTTTGGCTGAGAGTTCCTTTGTCTCATAACACCTTTCCTCTTGAGGATATGACTTGATGTGCATGTATGATGGGAGACGTAGAGTAGTGAGTCATGAAATGATGAGAGGGTGTAGCAAGAGTTCATTGGGAACGGGATGCAGGAGTGCTTGTGGGGGTGGGGAGGCACACAAGTTTTTAAAGATTGTCCACTAATTGTTAGACTCGCCCTCTGCCTTGCAGTTCCAGTGCAGCTGGTAAATAAATGTCTGTTTGATATTATGAACAACAGCAATTTCTATCCTAAAGTTTTTCCCACAAAAAGATGTGAAATGGGAACATTAGTGTAGAGGATAAGTATAGTAAATATCTACTCCGACATTAATTTCATGCTGCTGTTTGTTCATTAGTATCACCATTAATGGGCTTGGATATACAAGATGTCAGCAAGGGGATTCCCTTACATGCCAACCACTGTACAGTAATGCAAATGCAGGGCATGTCTCTTTGATGATCTATTTTTGATTTTGTTTCTCCTGTCCCAGTTGAATATTTGCTAAAATATAACAAATATTCAGCAAAAAGAAGAAATGGCTCAGAACTCACTCAAAGCACATCGGCAATGTACTAAATGCACCATACACAAAGGGTGCCTCTCTGTAAACCGCAGCAACCGAACTGAGAGCGACTCGCTCCTGAGTTCACTTCAGGTTTGGACAGCTAACGTATACTGCCTCTTCAAAAAACCCAATCTTACATCCTAGCTATAAGTTGCTGTAAAGACTGTTGACATTCTTCTGTTGTGAGGCGTGTGTGATGATGCCACGATGCATAGGCCCATGACAGTTAGTTATACTTACAAGCAACTAAAGATATTTTTTCTAAATTATTCCTTGGAGGGACAACCAGATGTGTAGAAATGTTTCCTCACATTTTCAATTAAACCTGCCTTGCTGGGGAAATGCCAGCTGTACCCAAACCCAAACTGCAGAAGACAGTGTTTGCACTGTAATAAAAACAGAAAATGCTGGAAACACCCAGCAGGCCAAGCAGCATCTGTGGTGAGAGATCAGGTCTTTCATCACTTTCTTCCAACTTAGTATACTGTATTCGCTGCTCACGATGCGGTCTCCTCTACATTGGGGAGACCAAACACAGATTGGGTGATCGATTTGCTGGACACCTCCGTTCAGTCCGCAAGCGTGACCCCGAGCTTCCGGTCACCTGCCATTTCAGTTCCCCATCCCACTCCCACTCCCACTCTGACCTCTCTGAGCTACACTGTTCCAATGAAATAACAACAGAAAATGCTGGGAAAACCAGGCAACATCCGTGGAGAGAAAATAGAGTCAACGTTTCGGGTCAAAACCCTTTGTGAAAAAAATGCCAAATACCTGGCTTTTATGCTTATTGCTACTAAGTTAGGTTCTGCTTAGTTTTTGTTCTCAAGTCTGTCCATGGTTTATTTAAATATAATCAAAAATGTCTGTTGTCTTTATCCCTTATAGGTCACGGAGTGTAAATTCCACATATTTGCGTACACAATTCAGATACTGTTGCCTAAGTTACTGTGCGATACAGTGAAACAACAGCACCCACCCAGTACTTCAAAGTGATACAAATATGTAGATATTAAATGAGTACAAATCTTTGTTTCTTTTGCAGAAATTCAGATCCGCAATCATGGTATAGCTGTCATTGTCAGGTTTTATACTGAGTTACCGCAAATTTTAAAATCATTCTCGGGATATGGACGTCGCTAGCTAGGTTGGCATTTATTGCTCATCCCTAGTTGCCCTTGAGAAGGTGGTGGTAGGCCTTCTTCTTGAACCGCTGCAGTCCGTGTGGTGAAGATACTCCCACAGTGCTGTTAGGCAGGGACTTCCAGGATTTTGACCCAGCGACAATGAAGGAACAGCCATATACGTCCAAGTCAGGATGGTGTGTGGCTTGGAGGGGAACTTGAAGGTAGTGGTGTTCCCATGCGCCTGTGGCTGAAATTCAGAATTAAACAGAATCTTCTGTTGTATCCAAGCCCATAAACCAGAAGGAGAAGGATCACAGGACTCAAAGAGATCTGTCCATTAAAAATACTGCTATGGCCTGTACACTCTTTAATACGCCTTTAGCCGGGGAACCTAGCTAAGAGGTTCACAGTTCTTACTAATAATTTTTCAGGTCAACTGTTAAAATACTACATTTATTTCAGAAGTCAATATAAGCTCTGTAAAAGGGCAGGTCCATTCCAAACTCTTCCTTTTGGAGATGATAGAAAATGATTTTCTTTTCTGTGTAACCAGTGAATAAATTGTACAAGTACACTTTATTACCTTTGAACGTTGGTCTTTATTTTCAGTGAAAGAATTACTTTTATTGCCGTGAAACTATTATGTAACAATTGCAATTTGTAGATTATTTAAAATAACAGGTTTGTTCAGTCACAAGCCATGCTATGCCTCCAGAGAAGATTCGCTAGCTTTGGTTTTAGCATCAGCTTTTTAAAAAATTCATTCTCACTGGTGCAAAGGTCATAACTCCAGGCTGATGGCTGTAATGATCTGTGTGAAGTTGCACTTAAAATGGGTTTTATGATATGGGTCAATAAAAGTTTTATAGTACATCGAACTGGGTGTGAATTTTGCGACAAGGCATGTTTATTTATTAAGTGATTTGGTTGCGCCAGTGATTCCATACCGGCATTTTCTTCATCCACCGAAATAATGGGAGTGTGAGTGCACATGCAATCATTACCCTGCCAGATCCGAGGTGCATTTCTCTGACTGACTCGCACTCCAATTGCTTGTATGTTATTAAGGCCTAGAAATTGAGTTGCCTTAGCGCCGCTTTTGCGGCGCTAGAGGGCCTAGCGCTGCAATTGGCGCCGGCGCCGAAATTGCCTGGGGCCCTTCCGCCGCGCTAGACCGGTAGCGCTGCGCCGGCACCGATGACGTCATCGGTGTGCGCAGCGTCCCGGTTGCCATGGCGACGGGCCCCAGCGCCAAAATTCAGTTGCGGCCGCCTCGCCCGTGGCAGCCGCAACTAAGACTCTGGCAACAGAGTCTTACCTGACTTTGCGCCGGCGCATTAAAGGCCCCGCGGCGGCCGGCCGCCTTCCCGCCGGCCGCCTGGCCGCAGCTCCCTCCCCGGACTTCCCCCCCGCCCCCCCCCCGGAACAGAAGCAAGCCCGGCACTTGTCCGAGGTGCCGGGCTCATTTTTAGAACGATTTTCGCGGGCCGCGGCCGGGTGCAGGCAGCTCCTCCTTAAGGGAAGGAGGAGGCCTGCACTTCCCGAACCTGCCGCACCGCAGCGGGCGCCGCAGCGCCGGAATAGCGCCAATATTCAGCACGTAGCGCCAGTTTTCAGGCGCAAACACCTCTCAGCAGCGCCGGCAGCCGTTTGGGCGCAAAACTATTGAATTTTGGGCCCGACCAGCGCGACTTAGCTCCGGCACTAACTTCCGGCGCTAAAGCCCTGGCTGCGCCAAAACTCAATTTCTAGGCCTAAGTCTTTAAAAAAATGATGCAACAAGGTGTTGTTGATAGCAAATGATGAATTTACCATTTTAACAAGCCAGCACATAAACAAAAATTGCAGTATTAAGACATGTTTTGAAAGATGTTAAAGGAAGATGTTTGAGTTGTTATATCAATGCAATTTCTAATGTCCATACAGAATTTGCCAAGAGAAAGCGACAGTTTCTACAAGTAAGGCTCAAGTTTCCAAACCATTTATCAATTTTCAGGCATGATAAGGAAAGATTTCCTCTGTTTTCTACTCATAACTAACTCATAAACACAAATATAAAGAATACATTTACAATGTCACTATAACTAGCAAATAGAGGAAATCCTACCCTCTGTGCATTTTTGTAGCATATTTGCCCATACCTTGCAGACACATGCACTGAGAATTTACATACTGTAGAAAATCAGTGAAAGGTGTTCAGCCCACAACTGAATCAACGTCCTTCAACTTTAGGGGCTCCAACAGGCCTAAAATTTAAGATAATCAGGTTAGATGAATCACTCAGTCCTTGAGCTGTATGTGCAAGCGTGTGTGTATATGTCTCTCCCTCTATGTATTTCCTTTCTGTCAGTCTTTGCAGCCATGATTGGTCAGTGGTATATGCAAAACTGAATCTGTTGATTCAGGAGTCAGTCTAGCAAAAGCAAACCATCAAAAGAAAATAGTCTAACATTAAAAATCGGTGCAACTCAGTTTCCCTCTGAGTGTGCTCAACATAAAGTGGCAGCGAATAAACAAAGGCACGTGGCCTGCCTAGCTCAACTGCAAACCCTCCATCTTTCAAACAATAAACAACTGACATTCAAAAATTCTTATCCAAATCAAACAAAATGCTAGTCCGTTCGTTAGTCTTCCAGCACCTAACGTCCTGTGAAATTTTAAATTTACTGACCTTCAAAGTATGTGTGATTGAATTAACAAGAACATGACTACTCGCACATGTACAAATAAACATTGCTGCTTAGCATGCATTTAAACCAAAAAATGCTGCAAATACACAGCAGGTCTATTAGCACCTGAAAAGAGAAAAGATTGGTTAACGTTTTCGACAGTCATGTAAAAAACCTTCCTTTATTAACTGGTAAATAATGACAAGATAACTGTATACCTAAATTTAAAGATTTTGCTGGTAATTACAAGCTTCAAAAGGCTGAACAATAAGTAATAAGCATTACATTTTTCTAAGCATACATAAACTTTGGGAGGGTGCCCACATATGATTCCTTGCCAGGAACCTTAGTAATCCCAGCATTGTGGGGAGCAGTTTTACAATCTGTTAGAGTGTTGCTTTAGATGTTTCTGAATTCTATGTAGTGAAAGAATAAATGTTTGGGCAAAAATTGTTATGAAGCCGTGCTTCACTTTAATATTTATATATCTGGGTCTGAATAAATTATATCAGATTAAAAAGGCATGACCCCAAATGGATTAATAAAAGAATCAATAGTGAAATAAAAAGGAAAACTTATATCTACACACCCTGCAGGCAGAAAGGTCATGCGGTTCATTCGAATGAATATAGGAACATGCCGAAACATGCTAAAAGAGTTATCAGATGGGTAAAGAGGAACCTAGGAATAAATATATCTGCAGGCACAAAACACAACAGTGAGAAATTCGTTCAATGCTTCAGTAGAAAGATGCAAATGTGCCCAAAACAGAGGAGGGGCACAAGATAGTGAACATCCTGAATGACTCCGTCCTCCAAGTGTTCACAACAAAAGCCATGAGCAACATGCCTTCCCCAAACAGAGTTAACCCAGACAAAATTGACTGCCATATAAATGAGATGGAGGACCTCGCCAGGCTAAAATGGGCCCAGGAATAGATAGTATTGCAATCGGAGACTAGGGAGCAGATTTGTCAGGCATGATGAGGGAGTCACTCGACAATGGGGAGGGAACAGGCTAACAAGATGTCTAAATTCAAAAAAAGGACAAAACATGAGCTACAGGCAACTACAGATAATTTTTCTTACTTCAATCCTATGTGAAAATAATGGAATTGATTATCAGGGATCAACTTGAAGATTATCTGTACAATAGTACTTGGGCCTCATCAGTAAACTCAGCCTGAGCTGTCAGTGCTGGTCGCACCTCCACGGGCAGCTCCCCCAAGTGAAGAGATCAATGTCGGGCAGCCTGACTCACCAGTAGTGGGTGGCCCTTAGGTAAGTCCAGGTAGGGGCGATTAGAGCAGGCTATGAGTGGGGAGGGATTACAACTACAATGGAGTTGGAGGAGCATGCCGTCTCCTTCTGGCTCCACAGCAACATTTAAAAAAAATGTTTTACCTACCTTTCGTTGGTGGCAACCAGGGACACTGAAGAATTCCAGTTCATTGGTGACTCATTTCAGCAAGGGCCCCTTCAACAGGCAGTAAGCCCCTAATTTACATATTTATAGGGGCATAACGCCTGTTTTAGGCATCTGCTTGGGACACCAAAAAAAAAAGGCCCCACAAATATAGCAGGGGGACCAATGCCTGCACAGATTGGACATCCGAAAAAAGAGGTGCAATGCATACTCAATTTCTATCCAAATGATCGTGGGGGTAAATTCACCAATCTCGCACTCTGTACAGGGAGTCACACTCAAAGCCCCAACCCACACTGCCTTCAAGCACGACTCCGCACTGGGAATGTAGGACCAGTGAATTCGCCCATGATCTTTTCAGTCTGGTTAATTTAGTGGCTCTGCTTTACCAACTTTTGTGTGTTTTAAATGTTAATTTAATTTTGAGGCACATAATACTTATGTGTTATGTGGCGGCAGCTCACAGTGGTATTTTCTTCTCTTACTGAAAATAAGTGCGAGTGGAAGCGTGCTGAGATCTGCTGAAATTCAATACTAAAGATTCAGTGCAATAGCCCCAGGGCCATCCTAAACGGCTTTACGCTGACCTAAAAGAGAGCATATTGATCTCAACTGAAGTCGTCAGAGTGCTACAATTACTCTCAGTTGTAGCGGCCCAACAATTGTGCATCCCTTAGTGTTCCCGAGCTCGGAAAGAGAGGAGGTGAAGGGGAGGAGTGGGAAAAATCAGTCCGGGTTCCTGCTGTTAATTTCTATCCAATCATCCCTGCTGGAAAATGGATGTGTATGAATGCTGGGTGATGACAGAACCAAGCTCAGCTGTCACGATTGAATAGCTTATTGCCAACACTTATGGAACCATACCCCAACCTAGCCACCACCATCTGGAGAGGAGAGGAAAATAGTGGGGAAAAAAGAACGTTCACATGGTTTCATGATAGACTGACAGCTCAACATTTCTAAAAGCAGTCACAAGAGGAGGAAAGGAATGCTTCATATCACTGAACAAAAAGAGTGGGTTGGCATTGTTCTACTTGTTGCACTTGGCTATCTACTTTAAGACTTGTAAAGACAAAGTAGACTAGAAATCCCAGTCACCCAGCTCCATCGCCATGCACAATGTCATTTGCGTAATAGAGGTGCTTAAGGCGCTACTGTTCTGCCTACTTCACGAGGACACTGGGATCTTGCTGCTCCATTGGAGGGCCCACTGTCCGGCCAGGCAAATGTGCCCAAAGTATCCAATTCCAGCTGCTGTCTTCACCCTTGCTGTGTTTCCACTTTGCTAACAGCTGAGCTCTTTTGCTGTTGTGGTATGTTATTGTGAGTTTCGCTCATGGCTGTTGGACACAAGTACACCTGCTTCATGCAGGCAGACTTACCATTGGCCAGACACTGGGTGGAACTGCTGAGACTTCCATGGCATTTGTCACTCTATCAATTTCACCTCCAAATGTGGCAGAAGAAGCAGAATTTAGCAAACTTGCCACGAGGAGTGAAAATCCAGTGGAAATGGATTCCGCCTCAAGTTCCTCCCTCCCTTGGGTTTGAATTTCTAGGCCATTATATTTTGGGCTTTGATGGGCCTTCAATAACCACAAAACTAGAAGTTATAGACTTAAACAAGTTGGCTTTTAATCACTAAGATCAGAGCTAACATCTCAACACGCCGACTGGTTCACAGGAATGAGTCATACAGATCCTGGGATCTTTATGTAAGAGAAGTCAGGGGCGGAGCCAAGAGCCAAGACCTGGAACCTCCCAGGTTAGTCGGGAAAGAGGAAGTGAAACTATACACAGTGGGGGAGGGTAATATACATGAGTGCAAAACGAATACAGGATCAAGACAAACAGATTTCATTACAGGCTTTAATAGCTGAAATATGTTCCACACAATCCTTAGTTGGGGAAGGAATTCTACCAGAGGTTGAGATGAAAGCAGTCATAGTTATTTGTTATTTCATATCTGTACACCATGGTTTTTATTGAATGGTTTGTATTACAACAACAACAACTTGTATTTATATAGCACCTTTAATGTGGTAAAATGTCCCAAGGCCCTACACAGGTGTATTATAAGACAAAAAATTTGATACCGAGCCACATAAGGAGAAATTAGGGCAGGTGACCAAAAGCTTGGTCAAAGAGGTAGGTTTTAAGGAATGATAAAAAAAATTGGCCCTTAGTGTTAGGGGGATTAAATACGTGGGGTTACGGGGTTATGGGGATAGGGCTTGGGTGGGATGGCTGTCGGTGTAGGGACCGGGTGCTAGGGTTTGGATGATCAGCCATGATCTCGTTGAATGGCGGAGCAGGCTCGAAGGGCCGAATGGCCTACTCCTGCTCCTAGTTTCTATGTTTCTATGTTTCTATGTAGCGAGGCAGAGAGGTTTAGGCAGGGAATTCCAGAGCTTAGGGCCTAGGCAACAGAAGGCACGGCCACCAATGGTTGAGTGATTATAATCAGGGATGCTCAAGAGGGCAGAATTAGAAGAGCGCAGATATCTCGGGGGGGGTTGTGGAGCTGAAGGAGATTACAGAGATAGGGAGGGGTGAGGCCATGGAGGGATTTGAAAACAAGGATGAGAATTTTGAAATCGAGGTGCTGCTTAACTGGGAGCCAATGTAGGTGAGCGAGCACAGGGTTGATGGGTGAACGGAACTTGGTGCAGTTTTAGATGACCTCGGGGGTGATTTTGCCAATGGGGATGTGATGGAGGCAGGACTGCTGCTTGTCAGGTTTCAGTCCCGCCTCCATCGACGTCTGGCCAACCCACGCTATTTTCCCTTGATTGACCTTGTTAAGCCTGCCCAGCAGGCTTAGTAGGCCAATTAAGGGAAAGCCGGTTACAGGTGACATCAGCGAGTGATGTTTTATTCTGTCAAGAGCTTTTGACAGATGAATTGTCATCGTTTGACAGCTCTGTGAAGCTGTCAAACATTGACAATCTGTCTTCTAAGTTGAGTCCTGGTGCAATGTATATACCTTGAAGGGGGGAACTACTTTTTACAGCTCATGTATACTGTAGTACCGGCAGTGACCACACCTGTATATAGCACTGAGTAGTAATCTGTACAGGCAGTTGCAGTGTGAGCCATGTTGAGTAAACACCTGTTGTACCGTTCTCCGCAGCCTGTGTCTTATTATACACGGATGCAACATTGGCGGCGAGGCAGGTTCGAACCTACCTGCAACTCTGCATCACCTCCCGGGGATTCGTTCCTGGAGATCAGTGGATTGGAGATCAAGGCCAGAGACTCGGGCGTCGACCACGGGCAACCGCCCAGTCATCCAGCAGAGACTCGAGAATTGCAGGGGAGGCTGCCGAGAGTCAGGCTTGGCTTTCCAGTCGAGGTGGTCCAGCGAAACGGGCTGGCAACAGGTAGTGCGCAGACCCTTCCCGGACAGCAGCGGGCTAGAGCCGGACCGAGCGGCACAGCAAAGGGCCGAGCAGCGTCGACGGGGGAGAGAGAGAGAGGGCAGAGCGCACAGGGCGCAGCCGGTGTTCAGGGGCCGAGCAGCGTCGGAGAGAGGGAGAGAGAGACACGCAGAAACCCGCGAGGCGCCGCCATTGCCACGAGGACTGCCGAGAGTGGCGTTGGCAGCAGCGCAGGAGAAGCGCGTGAAACCTACAGGGCACCGCCATTGCCATGAGAACCACGGGGAGCGGCGTTGGCAGCAGCGGGGGAGGAAGGAAAGCGTGGGAGACGCCATTTTAAGCCATTGGGAGATGCCATTTTAAACCACCCCCAAAATGCTGAAGAGTGGCAGTATCACCGCATTTGACAATGAAGTCGAAGATTAGACTACATATGTCAAACGAATAGAGGTGTACTGCAAGGCAAATGGGGTGTCAGATGACAAGAAAGCGTCGGTATTGTTAAATTTAATGGGTGCAAAGACGTATGGTTTATTACGAAATCTAGTAACCCCAACGAAGCCAATGGAAAAGAGTTTTGAAGACATAGTAACGATACTAAAGGAACATTTAAACCCCACACCGCTGCTGATAGCAGAAAGATTCAAGTTTCACAAACGGAACCAGCATAAGGATGAAAGCAATGCTGATTATTTAACAGAACTGCGCAAACTATCGAAACACTGCCAGTTTGGAGTGGGACTGGCAGATACCTTAAGGGACAAGTTTGTGTGTGGGCTTCAAAGTGAGGGAACCCAGAAACGGCTTTTATCTGAAAAGGACCTTACGCTGGAAAAGGCTTTCAGCATTGCGGTATCATATGAAGCAGCAGCACGGGGCGCTGCAGAGATACAACAGAGACCGCAAGAATATGGCACAAACGAAATGTCATATGGAACAGAGAAGTGCTATCGCTGCGGCAGAACAACACACGACCAGAATGATTGCTGGTTCAAAGACAAAGTGTGCAGACAGTGTGGAAAAGTAGGACACATAGCACGAGTCTGCAGGTTGGGAAAGACAACCAGCAATAAGAAACCTACCAAAGGAAAGTACAAGAAGGTACATAAGATGACAGAGAATAGTTCAGACGAACAAAAGAGTGATAACGACTCCGAAAGCAGGGAACTGAGTTGTCTGAAACTACATAATGTGATCACAATGGAGGATCACCGAACCATTTGGGTCACTCTCAAGTTAGCAGGAGTCCAGGTAAAGATGGAATTCGACACAGGATCAGCCCTAACAGTCATAAACCGATGGGACTACGAACGGCTATTCTCACACATACCCTTGAGAGACACAAAAATTATTTTGAAGACGTACACGGGGCAAAATGTCTACCCCAAAGGAAAAATAAGGGTGACCGTTATATATACCGGTAAGGAAACACCAAAACTAGACCTGTATGTATTGCAAGATCGAGGACCACCATTACTGGGACATGATTGGATCCGGAAAATACAACTGGATTGGCATTCCATACAGGCACTGACTGTGGCTGACAAAAAGGATGACGACGTCACACCTGGGCGACTGTCAAAGATCCTAACTGACGCGAAAGAAGTATTCCAGCAAGGACTCGGAACACTAAAAGGCATGACAGCGACGATTAAAATTGAAGGAAACGCAAGCCCAAAATGTTTTAAGTCCAGACCGGTACCTTATGCGATCCGCCCAGCCGTCGAAGCAGAGCTGGAGAGTCTGGAACGTTCAGGTGTACTGTCCAAGGTAGACTGGAGCGAGTGGGCTACACCCATCGTCCCTGTAATGAAAAAGTCGTTGAGCAGCACGCCTGGGGAACCAAGGAAGGTTCGCATCTGTGGGGACTTTAAGGTAACAGTGAACCCGGTCCTTCACACCGTACAATATCCACTTCCGCGGATTGAAGATATTTTCGCCTCGCTATCTGGAGGGAAACGCTTCACTAAGATTGATCTGGTCCAGGCGTATCTGCAAATGGAGGTAGAAGAAGCATCAAAAAAATACCTCACAATCAACACCCATAAAGGTCTCTACCAATACAACCGGCTGGTATTCGGGGTAGCATCAGCTCCGGCTATTTGGCAGAGGGCAATGGAACAAGTCCTGCAAGGGATCCCAGGGACCCAGCGTTATTTGGACGACATCCTGGTCAAGGGCGAAAATGACAGTGATCACCTTGCCAACCTGGAGCAGGTGCTCACTAGATTGCAGGAATATGGGCTCCGAGCTAGCCGCCCCAAATGCGAGTTTTTTAGAAAACAGATCTCATATTGTGGCCACGTTATCGATAAAGAGGGGTTACATAAGTCCCCAGAGAAGATTGAGGCAGTAGTCAAGGCTCCAGCACCGGAAAATGTGTCACACTGAGGTCGTTCCTCGGGCTGGTAAACTACTACCATAAGTTCTTGCCAAATTTGTCTACAATGCTACACCCACTGAACACCCTACTGCAAACTGGGGTGGCATGGATGTGGAGTGACGAATGTAGACGAGCTTTCCAGAAGAGCAAAACACTAATCACATCGAAATAGGTATTGGCCCATTACAACCCAGCATTACCAATTCGGTTGGCATGTGATGCGTCACCCAACGGCATTGGAGCGGTGCTGTCGCAAAAATTCTCGGACGGCTCAGAGAGGCCAATAGCCTTTGCGTCACGATCACTAACCTCAGCCGAGCGTAACTACGCCCAGATTGACAGGGAGGCCCTCAGCCTAGTGTGGGGAGTGAAAAAGTTCAATCACTATCTGCACGGGCAGAAATTCACCTTGCTGACTGATCACCAGCCTCTTGTCTCCATTTTTAATCTGAAGAAGAGCGTGCCGGTGATGACAGCGCAACGACTACAAAGATGGTCACTTTTTCTAGGGGCGCACCACTATGAGATTGAATATAAGGGCACGAAACAGCATGGAAATGCTGATGGGCTATCACGCCTGCCACTGCCTACTGCGGAGGAAGCACCAGCAGTGGATCCTGTCGAAATATTCCATTCAACTCTAGTTGAATACCTACCGGTAACTAACGCTTGTATCGAAAAGGAAACCCGAAATGACCCGACACTGTCTCGGGTATATGATTTGACGGTGAAGGGATGGCCAGCACATGGCGACTCACTGTTGCCAGCATTCTTGACAAGGAGAGAACAGCTGTCAGTGTGCCGGGGGACCTTGATTTGTGGATCCCGAGTGGTAATTCCACCCAAGTTAAGGGATAGAGTGCTCAATGAGCTTCATGAGGGTCATCTGGGAGGGGTAAAAATGAAAAGCCTAGCCAGGGCTTATGTGTGGTGGCCGGGAATCGATAAACAAATCGAGGACCTGACCAAGAGCTGCTCAGGATGCCAGAAAGTCCAAAATGCACCACCACAGGCCCCTCTACACCCATGGGAGTGGCCCTCATCTCCATGGCAACGGGTGCATATTGATTTTGCTGGTCCATTCATGGACTCAATGTTTTTAATAGCCGTGGATGCGCACTCGAAATGGCCTGAGGTCATCAAAATGTCCTCCACCACCACGGAGAAAACTATTGCATTCCTACGGACCATTTTTGCCAGGAATGGCTTGCCAGAACAGATTTGCTCCGACAACGGACCACAGTTTGTGTCCGAAGAGTTCTGGAGGTTCTTGAAAAAGAATGGGGTAAGGCATTACACATCCGCCCCGTATCATCCAGCCACAAATGGATTGGCTGAGAGGTTCGTACAAACCTTTAAGATGACAATAAAGGCTATGTACAATGACAACATTCCGCTGCAGCACAAGGTGGACAATTTCCTGTTCGCATACCGGAATGCGACACATGCAGTCACCAACCAGGCCCCAGCCATGATGTTCTTTAACCGAAGGTTAAGATCTCGCCTGGATTTGCTCAGACCAAACGTACGAAGAGATGTTGAGAGTAAGCAATTCCAGCACATCCATGAGAAGCCAACAAGGAGCTTCAATGTAGGGCAACCAGTCTTGGCCCGCGACTACCGAACAGAAAAATGGCAGCCAGGAACGATATGCACACAGCAGGGCCCACTAATGTACACAGTGGACATTGGGGAGAGCATCGTGAGACGCCATGCTGACCAGATCCTAGAGTCACAGGAACAAGTCAACCCCGTGCCTCGCCCATACGTACCTGGTGATGAACCCGACATACAGGTCGCATCTACCCCAGAAACAATAGCATCGGAAGCTGATGAACCAACCGACGACAGGGGGCCAGAATCGCCTCCGCACCAAGAGCAAGACACTCGGGAAAGGCGCTATCCAGAAAGGATCAGGAAGCCTCCCCAAAGACTGAATATATAAATAGACTATTTTCAGCTAATGTTGCATGTTAAAAGTGTTAATTGTAATTAGTTTGATATTTAATTGTTAAATGAGTGTTATGGTACTGTTAATCTAAAAGGGGAGGAATTGTAATGTATATACCTTTAAGGGGGGGAACTACTTTTTACAGCTCATGTATACTGTAGTACCGGCAGTGACCACACCTGTATATAGCACTGAGTAGTAATCTGTACAGGCAGTTGTAGTGTGAGCCACGTTGAGTAAACACCTGTTGTACCATTCTCCGCAGTCTGTGTCTTATTATACACGGACGCAACACCTGGGTCACAGGCTTACTTAGAGATCTGTCCTGAGCAGAAAGCAGAAGGCTGATGCATTTGAGAATGTAGCGGCCATTCTGCTTTCTCTGCCGGTGAGATGAGGGACTCCCAAAACCTGAAGGGATGAAGCCTGGAGGAAGAAGCAAAGGTAAGTAAAGCTTTTAAGACACTCAACACTCACCTCACACACTTACCTCTGCACACATGCATCCATCACTCACCTGCACACCTGCATCTCGGCCCCTCCGACCCCCGCAGACCCACTGGTTGCCTCGCTGACCCTGGCGAGGTTCGGAGCCGTCGGGAAGCCCACACTTTAGGTAGCAAAATAGGGATTATCCAAAAAACTGCCTGTTAACTACCTGGCAGTAATTGGCACTAATCCCCTTCCCGCCTCGAGGAGGCGGCTCCCAGCGCGGGTCGGGTACCCGCCTCCTGGGAAGATGGCACGGAGGCGGGTTGGGGGCGGGATGGGTACCCGACCCCAGATTCTGCCATTTTCCCGGCAGTCCAGCCTCCATACCCTCCTCCCCAGGCTGGCAAAATCGCCCCCCTCAAATTTACATAGGGTAGAATGTGGGAGGCCAGCCAGGAGTGTGTTCGAATAGTCAAGTCTAGAGGTAACAAAGGCATGGATGACGGTTTTCAGCAGTGGATGAGCTGAGGCAAGGGCAGAGACGGGCGATGTTACGGAGGTGGAAATAGGCGGTCTTTGTTATGCAGCAGATATGTGGTCGGAAGCACATTTCAGGGTCAAATATGACACCAAGGTTGCGAAGTGTGGTTCAGCCTTAGACAGATGCTAGGGAGAGGGATGGAGTCAGTGGCTAGGGAACGGAGTTTGTGGCGGAGACCGAAAACAATGGCTTCAGTCTTCCCAATATTTAATTGGAGAAAATTAAGTCAAACAGGAGGCCAACACAGGCATCTGTCTGTCTGTAGCAGTATTGCAGCTGTATGCATGTGGGAAGTATGTGCTTCAAAATCTATAGGTGCCAGTATGTGCAGCCTAGGAGTAACCTGGTCCTTCCTTGGTAAATTTGCTCTGCATCATAGGACCAGGAGTAGGCCATTTAGCCCCTCGAGCCTGTTCCGCTGTTCAATGAGATCATGGCTGACCTGTGACCTAATTCCACATACCCACCTTTTGCCCCATATCCTTTAATAGCTTTGGTTATTCACAATATACTGCAAATTTGATGTTCCTGCTGACAAAGACCACAAGAGAATAGAAATGTCACTCCAGTCTCATAGAGGTGCTCCTCTGAATTTAGATTTAGCTACATCATCAAGGATTGCTCCTGGTTGCATCTGACATAATCTAGGGGTACAACAAAAGAGGAAAATAATCCATTTGTTTTCATTGTTCATCCTTAGTGATCACAAAACAAAGAGAGAAACACAATGCATTCATACTTTAAGATGTCTTAAAGCATGAACTCAGGTATTGTGCTACCAGACTGTATGATGGACAACGTTTATGTGTACCAGCTGTACTAGAATTTGAACAGATGCGGTGGTTAAGTAACACTACTGCTTCATAAAGATGTCACTCCAAGGTTAGAAAGACATAATATGTAGTTCTGTAATAAGTATGGTTCGACTTAACCAGCTTATAAATTGCATGGTAAATGTTAGCAGTTTGAAATACTTGCTGTTTCTGTTCCATAGATGCACATGTAAAGTTCCTCAATATAACGTTGTTTAGGATTGTTCAAGGACATGTTCACTTGGGCAATGTTTTGAAAGGTATTCTGCCAACACAGAGTAATTAACTATAAGTATACAATTTCCCTGAAAGCCTGGCCCAATCATTATCGGTTGCATGAGAAACATTTGCACAAACCTTCTTGGGCTCATGCAGAGTGTTGATATCACAAAAATGTCAAATACAATCCAAAATCAAGCAGGCCATCATGGTGGGTGGCGTAAAATGTACAATGTACTCAGTTTTTCAACTAATAGTTTCCAACCAAATGTGTTTTGGATTTTTGTGTCTGAAATGATCCTGATAAAATAGTCACCTTGGACTCCCATTGTTTGCTTTGATATTTGTCTTTTAATTGAGAAACCCAGGTAAAGGGCCACGGCCTACTTTGCAGGACACTACCTACTTTGAGTAAGATAAATCAAGAGGTAGTGACTATGTCACACCAAGCTTAAGGCTCCGATATTGACTGTGGCGGGTTCCATGAGCTGGGTGGGGGGGGGAGGATTTTCTTCAGGAAACCCAGAGGTTTGGATTTCCCCACATGCTGTGGAGTTTTGACTCCACAGCGTGTCTTTTTTTTCTAGCAGGTTCAGGGAATGAGCTGGAGGAGGCCGCAGCCCTGGGTAGGGAGCCTGTAGCGGCATTAGTGGAAGCTTGAGGGGGTCTGATCCCCGAATCGGGGGTGGGGGGGTTCAATCTCGTGAGGGGGTCCGATCCGATTCCTGATTCTGGTGGAGGGGGTCCAATCCCGAGGAGGTCTAATTGCAGGGAGATCTTTGGATGGGGGGGCGGGGGGCGAGTCTGAAGGCGAAGGGGGGGTCTGATGGCGGGCAGAGATGAAGGTAAGCTTGGGGGGCTGGGAGAAAGCACTCCTGCTCCACCTGGCCCACAAGCAGTACTGGAAAGGCACTTACCTTTACCAGGAAGCAGTCCTCGCCTCCCTTCAGCTGCCGGGTTTCCCGAGGCCTGGGTCCATTAAAACCGGAAGTGGAGGCAGGTTGGGTCGGGTTTGAAATTTTAAAAATTTTAACATCTGACCCGACCCCAATCCACCCATATTTTTGTGGTTAAGATTAACCCCTCAGTTTCATAAATCTGTAGTTTCTTGGAAAAAGAGAAAACTGAGGGAGTTAAGGAATTCCATAGTTTTCAGGACCAGGGAAGGAGTGAATTAAAGTAAGAGATGAACAATTAACACAACATCTAGAATGTTACAGGCTTAATTTTTACCTGGTACTATTTAATTGTGGTGCATATAGGGACAAACTATCTAGTGTTCAGTTTTGAAGAGAAGGCCCTTCAGAACTTTAATCTTGTTCTAGCTATGTAGCTGATACACTGGATGTGTGGCTTGGAGATCACTGTAGAGAAATTCCTAAACAGCATTTATCTATTCAGGAAACTGACCACAAACCTAGAGGATAATGGAAATGGTTACCTCCCTATTTTAGAGACCGTAGTTACTGGAAAGGAAAATACTTTCCTAGAATTAGAGGTCAATAGAAAATCCAAAAATAATGACTGTTATTTGCAGTGAAATCGAGGATAATCAGATTACTGCACTCGAATACCAAGCCTTCAGCTTGACTGATGAAACCTTCAACAACACATGTCGATGCATGACATCACATACGACTATAACTCCTTTTCTCTTGAAATTCCCAACTGTCTGGTAGAAATTCTTTTCCATCTGAGGAGCAAGAAAAAGATATGTCTGCTTTAATAGCCCAAAATATAATTGTTTTTTTAGAACAAGTCTTAACGTTTGTTAAAACTTTAGCTCCGGGATTTGGTAGAAAATATTCTGTTAAATCGCTTATTCTGAATGAATTCTGCATTTCACTGTGCAATGCAGATAAGTGTTGGAGCTGCGATCATTAAACAGCTTCTTCAGTTCAAAATAAAATAGCTTTTAAACTTAAGTTATTTTCACTCCTCTCGTACTTTTCCCTGAGCCACGTGCTATTCTCCAGCTTATAAAATAGACAGGTGACTTGCCCATTCCAGTTGCGAGATGGTCACCAAGAGATGTACAAGTGACAGGCTGGAGCAACTTGCCTTCCAATATTTCTCTGGAAAAAGACTTGACCTCTGCTTGGGCGGGGAACATTGCAGAAGAGGCTGCAGCTGAGGAGCAGAAATGTTCTGGGGGAAGAAAAGTGATCCATGGAGAAAGTGATCCCCCCCTCCGTCTCTGCACCTGCTTAATATCTGTTACATTTCCAGCTTTTTCCAGTTCTGATGAAGGGTCCCAGACCGGAAACGTTAACTCTGTTTCTCTCTCCACGGATGCTGCCTGGCCTGCTGAGTATTTCCAGCATTTTCTGTTGTTATTTTTGACCTCTGCTTGGTTCATCTGCTCCCAACACAAGACTAATTAGGGGGAGAAATTCGGTATCACCCCGTTTGAGGCGCTAACTTTTAAAGGGAGGGAAGGAGCCTTCCAACGCAGCAGCGCTGCACACTGGGCCGAGCAGCACTGCCACATTGGAAGGCTCCTTCCCTCTCTTAAAGGGAAGGGCCATCGCTGCAGGCTCTGCAAGGGCAAAACTTACCTGGTCCCCGACGGCAGCCGCGATCAGGCTGATGCACTGCAGCAGAGTGATGGGCTGATCGATCGCTGGCAAAGAGAAATGAAGAAAAAAGATATTGGGCCAGAAATTCGGGTCCCCACGGGTGAGTACGCGCTGTGTACTCACCCATAAGGCCAATGGAAGTGCCAGTTTCGCATGCGCTGGAAACCAGAACTTCCGTTCCCTTGAAGGAAGGAGCTTGGAGGTCAAACGCATGCACCAGAGAGGCAGCGCGTAGACCTGGAACTTCCGATTTTTTTACAGGTTTCTCCATGTGGGTAAGTCCCTAGCAGCTGTGCGTGAAAAAAGCAGGCGCAAGGCCTGCTTTTAACAAGGTAAGAGGTTAATTAAATAAAATTTAAACATTTTTTCCACAGGTTTATCATTTTAAAATACTTTAAAGAAAGGTAAGTTTATTTTTAACCCCGTTAAAAACTTTAATTAATTTTTTCAAAAATTTAAATTTTTGTTTAAAATAGTTAATTTATGTAATAAATATAGTTCTTTTAAAAATGTGATGTTTTTTAAAAAATGTATTTGAAGTTTTACTTAGGTTTTGGGGCCGATCTCTATTTATAGATTTGACAGGTCTTCCTGTCAAATCTATGAATGGAGATTCCCTGCTCCGATTGGCTCGCCATGGCCCATGTGATCCCAGGGGACACTGCGAACTAACTTCGCCGCTGGGATACGCGAGCACTGCATACCGGCAGCTGGAGGAGGTCCAGGATCGGAATCCCACGCGGGCCCACAGCACAATGGCAAGCGCGCTATGTAAGTGCAGGTCAGGGGCTTGCGCCTGTGGGAAGCCTCCGACCCGAATTTCTGGCCCTCTTAGAGCATTTTTTCAGAATTTTTTTCACTTACCTCGGCCACCTTGCCTTTAAGTATCATCCCCGAAGCGCCCGGCCTCCCGATGAATGCCTCCTGCAGCTGCCGGTGTTTTCGCCCAGCAATGCTGCAGGGGGCAGAACCAAAGTTCGGGTCAGGGACGCTGCCGGGGCGATGCGCATGGCGATGACGTCATGATATCCGGGCGAAGAAGATCGTGACGCAACACCATACCGCTGCTGCAAACCTTCGCCGAATATAGCGGAAGTCGATCTTCTCGCCGCGCCTGGTCGGTAAGTGCTTAACGTCCCGTTATCGCCCCCGGAGGTGATAATAGGAGGCGCTAAAGAGGCCAATTTCTAGCCTGAAGAATTTGCAAGTTGGGAAATTGTGGGTGTGAATTAGTGCACTGCGACACCAAATCTTTAATGATATTTTTAAGAATATTTACAACTACTGCTGCACCTTAAATACTGTGTCCAGTTTTTGTTACTCTGAGCCAGAAGGTTGTAGGTTCAAGTCCCACTCCAGAAACTTGAGCACAAAATCTAGGTTGGCATTCAAGTGCAATACTGAACGAGTGCTGCACTGTTGGAGGAGCCGTCTGTCAGATTAGACGTTAAACCGAGGCCCCATCTGCCCTCTCTGGTGGACGTAAAAGATCCAATGACAGTATTTTGAAGAAGAGCAGGGGAGTTCTCCCTGGTGTCCAAGCCAATATTTATGCCTCAACCAACATCAGTAAAACAGATTATCTGTTCATTACTGCTTGTGGAACCTTGCTGTGCATAAATTGGCTGCCACATTTCCTAATGGCTGACGTAAGAAAACTACTAGGCACTTGGTCTAAGTATTAAACAAGGCTTTAATCAATTGTTTTTCAACATGGAGATCTAGTTGTGTCCTTCACTAGTTCCTGTTAAAGAATGTCCTGAGCAAGCTGGGCCCATGCCTGAATATTTATACGCTCCCTGGACAGCGCCACCAGCAGGCCGCCCAATATTATTTCATAAGTCTTTCCACATGAATGACAAGATTCATGTCAATGGCTACACTTCAAAAGTAGTTTATTGGCATTAAGCACTTTAAGAAGTCCTGAGGTTGTGAAAGGTGCTATATAAATGTAAGTCTTTCTTTTTTTTTTACAGAGGGAGAGCCTTGAGATGGTGCAGAGAAAAGCCACAAGATTGAGCTCAAGTGTCAGGAGATTGAGTTATTGAGAAAAACTGGAGAAACTTGGGCTCTTCAGTTTTGAAAGATGACTCGGAGGGAACCTCAAGATAGTAAATGCTGCAGAAAAGGTAAATTTAGAGCACTACCTCAAAGTAACCATAATAATAGGACAAGGGGTTACAGGTTCAAACTGGTGAAAGGTAAATGTAGGACTGTTGTCAGGATGTTCTTTGTGAAAAGAGTGATAAACATTTACGAGCATGGTAGTGGAGGAATCTTTTAAGAGATAGTTGGACGCTGTAATCGAGGGATTGTAGATTTTTCTGAATGAATGAGCTAAGATAGGTTAAATGGCCGTGCACTTCTGTATTAATTTTGTGTTCGACTAGCGACCAACTTAAGTTTGTAATCAAATATAAAAATTAGTCAATATATAATATTGCCCATTTTTATGAAAGTTATACAGCTTTTACAACTTTCTCATGATTTTGTCCCCCATATCATTTAATCCTCTTCATTTATGGGATAAAATTGCTATTTATTTACCTTCTGAATCTCCTCAATATAGTGAAGAAGAAGCCTTATATATAATTGATAGAGGAAATGAATACCAACTCATTTTAATTGCAAAGTTATTTACCAAAACATCTACCAAGGCTACCTCAACCCAAACCCACTTAAACCTTATCTGTGACATTGTCCTTCTAATTGGACAAAACATTGAGATTGAAACAGCTGGATTCCTGAAACAGCACAGAATAAGTATTCTTGTTACACTGATTTTCTCAGTGGTCAGTAAGATCCAGTCTCACAGTACAGTACACCCAGAGATTCCACCAGTGGCTGATAGTGTGTTGTTAAATTGGAGTAGAGATGTAGAAGAAAGAAAATGAGGCTAAATGACTACAAAGGAAAAAAGAAAGACTTGCATTTATATAGCACCTTCCATGATCACTGGCCATCCCAAAGTGCTTTACAGCCAGTGAAGTACTTTTGAAGTGTAGTCACTGTTGTAATGTAGGAAACACGGCAGCCAATTTGCACAGAGCAAGATCTCACAAACAGCAATGTGGTAATGACCAGATAATCTGTTTTTTTTTAGTGATGTTGATTGGGGGGTATATATTGGCCAGGACACCTGGGATAACTGCCCTGCTCTTCTTCGAAATAGTGCCATGGGATCTCTTACATCCACCTGAGGGAGCAGACTGGGCCTCAGTTTAATGTCTCATCCAAAAAACAGCACCTCTGACATTGCAGCATTCCCCCCGTACTGCAGTGGAGTGTCAGCCTAGATTGTTGTGCTCAAGTCTCTGGAGTGTGACTTGAACCCACAACCTTCTGATATCAGAGGCAAGGAAGTGCTACCCACTGAGCCACAGCTGACACAGGAGAAAATAAGAAAGGCAGATGTAGGTGAACACAGTCCAGATTGCATCATTATGGTAAATAACTATAAAGTGAGAATAATTAAGAAACGCATTGAAATAAAAGTCAGAGAGGACAACCCTGTGTCCAGGTAAGATAGTCAGAAATTAAGTGAAATTTGAAACACCTTATTTGGAAATTCTATTGATCACGACTTCTTACCTTATTGGTAGAAATATATGATACCAGCAGGGTATGCAATTCAAAAGTAATCCCTGACTAGAGATATTAATGAGCAGTTGCTCAATGTGTTATAATGTTCCCTCCACATATAAAAGAACAAACTTGTATATGTCTATATAGCGCCTTATCGCATTCGAAAGACACCCCAATACTACACAGAGTTGGCTCCTAAGTGGGTTGCAAGGATGGAATCAACAAAAGATGCTAAAATGTGGTAAGATGTATCACTAAGGACTCCAGCTGTATGTTTTAATATCTCCCTGTATTTGGATTTATAATATACCTATTCATAAGCATACATCGCATAAATTGGATGAAAAGGAAGCTGCAATATCCAATGTAAACTTTAGATGAGAAAATTACATGGAGTGTGACATTTGCCTTACCTTTCCAAAGCTGACTCACAGTGCTGGGTCTCAAAGTTACACCGTGTTTCAGAAGTGCTGGTGTGGTACGGTGCACCCAACTAAAAAAGGGCCTGTGATGTGGTGCAGCTGCAGGACTTATTGCTGAGGAAGACAGTTGAATGAATAGAGAAGGGATGCCACGGGAGAGATACCGGCACTTTTGCATCACAAAAACAAAAGATATCAAGGAAGCGATTAAAGAGCGGAGATCAAGAAGGATGAAATAACTCTATCCTGGCAGAACTAGGCAAGAGAGAGATGGAAATAATTGGAAAAAGAAATAGAAAAATTATTTAATTTTTCCAGTGCTTGATACGTATTTGGGGAAAAAAATTGCTTTTCAGAATATAGTTTAGGAGTGGAGGGGCAAGAGATAAAGAAGTCATCTTTTAAAAATTTGAATGTACCCTGTAGCTATATTTTCCCCCTTTTCCTAATCTTAGCTTTAAGGTGGACATGAGGATAAAGCAGGGATGTCTCTTTATATTCATGTCTGCTTTTTCACCACAATTAGCAAATAGAAAAAAAATACCTCCCAAGTGTTAAGTTCCTGCTTCACTATCAATACCCTTCTGCAAAAATACCAGTAGAATTTGCTTTGGAACAGGTCACAAAAAGTCCTTATTGTCTAGCTAACGCATGTTTTGAGGAATCAAATCATTTTTCTGCCAATTGTTCAGTCTGCCATAATTTTTTGAAGAGGAATAATTTATTTGTGCTCATCAAGGTGAGGTAAGTCAGCTCTGGGGAATGGAAGAACCTTCTGCATTTGCTGTCAATGTCAGCAGCAAGCGCTCCCACAAGCCACCCCGCTCCAAGGGCGATCTCAGAAAAACACCCCTGCTCCACTGCCATACTTGTGACCTCTCTGAGTGCAAGTCATTGTTCAGTCTCAATGGCCAGGGTTATCTGCTTCTGATCTCTGCAATTATCCCCCCATTAAAGTGAATGAGTGGAAAAAGGTGGGCTCGCAAGTTCAAAACTGGAGAACCTCAGTCAGTTAGTGTTAAATTATAGAATGAAAGGTCTTGCATTTATATGGCGCCTTTCACGGCACAAAGCAGTGCACAGCCAATTAAGTACTTTGAAGTGCATTTAATGTTGTCTGTAGGAAAACGTGGCAGCCAATTTAGACACAGCAGGGATCCAAAAACAGCAGTGAGATAAACTATTTAATCTGTTTTTGCTGCTGTTGATTGAGGTGATAAATCTTAGCCAAGAGCTCCAAATGCATCTTTGAATAGGGCCATGGGATCTTTGGCATCCACCTAAACATTAGACGGGGCCTCAGTTTAATGTGTCATCTGAAAGACAGCGTCACCAACAGTGTAGGCCTTGAACACACAGCCTTTTAACTCAGAGGCAAGAATACTACACTGTGCAATGGGAGTGGATTGGTGGGGTGGGGTTGGGAAAAGAGATTTTTTGTGTAAAATCATACATGCTAAAAATTTTATTAAGCTGACTCACGTCAACCATGTAGGACCTATAAAGCTTACATAGGGACAGAGTGACTGAGCATTTGGACAAATATGAGCTTATCAGAGAGAGCCTGCATGGTTTTCTAAAGGGTAAGTCATGTCTAACAAACCTAGTTGAATTTTTTGTGGAGGTAACTAACATGGTAGGTAAGGGAGTATCTGTGGATGTTAGTTATATGGACTTCCAGAAGACATTTGGTAAGCTTCCACATAAGCTATTGCTAACAAATATGAGAGCACATGGAATTGGAGGTAACCTATTGAAATGGGTAGGGAATTGGTTAGGATGCAGGAGACAGAGAGTAGGGATAATGGGTATGTACTCCTGTTGGCAGGATGTGACCAGTGGTGTCCCCCAGGGATCTGTATTGTGCCCTTAGCTTTTCACTATATTTATAAATGACTTAGATGAAGGGATAAAGAGCCAAATATCCACGTTTGCTGATGACACCAAGTTAGATGCCACAGTAAATAGTGTAGAAGGGAGCGGAAAGTTTCAAAGGGACATTGATAGATTAGGTGAGTGGGCAAAGCTGTGGCAGATGGAGTTAAATCTGAGAAAGTATGAGGTCATCCACTTTGGGCCTAAGGAAGATAGATCAGAATATATTCTAAATGTCGAGAAGCTAGGAACTGTGGATGAGCCGAGAAATTTAGGGGTCCAAGTATAGAAATCACTGAAAGCTAGTGGACAGGTACAAAAAATAATTTAAAAGGCTAATGGAATGTTGGCTTTTATCTCAAGAATATCCCATGCTCTAGTTTCATGCTGTTACTCTGAGCTGAATTCAAACTCAAATCTCATGGATGAAAGGATAGTGTTTTTACCCATTGGCCTTCCAGTCTCCCAAAAAACACCCAAGCGTAAATTTATGTTAATTCCTGAGCACTTGAAAACAGTGAAATTGAGTAAAGTAAAATATTTCAGTAGCCAATGCAGTACCCAGTCCCGCCACAGTGAAATTAGTGCCCTGTAATACGGTGTAAAACGGAGGGGTAATCTTTCACTGCTTAGCTCATAAGGAGCAGTGAAATGCACCTCTCAGATTAAGGGAAGCCAGTGCCTCCAGTTATAAAACACTTCTAATCTCTGTCTTTACTCTGATCATTGTTCTTAATTGCATTTTTGCAAACATTCATCTTCAGCTGCAGGAAACAGTCAAGCTGAAGAAGTTAATCCTTTTGGTAAAGTATGCAGTCAGTTTCAGGTGATGTGTGAAACATGAAAAAGCAGAGAATGCATTAGATTAGACTCATTGGATCATTACTGAGGAAATGGTGAACTCCCAAGATTCTTACGGATGAGGAAAGCTATTCGGCCCATCTCAATTCACCAATCTAGAACTATCCTATGTTCCTCCTATTGCTGCATCTAATTGTTTCTTAAATGATTCCCAGGTTTTCACCTCTACCATGTTACCCAGACATCTATTCCAAGTGTCGATCACTCCCTGCGTGAAGAAGAACCTCCGAATATCAGACCTAAAGTCACCCTTTGGTAGTTTGAATCTTTGTTCCCTTGTCCTACACCCACTGTTTCATTTGAAGCAGTATTCGGGATTAACCTTTCCAAGACCAATTACTATCTTATATACCTCTATAAGATCTCAGACACCTGCTTTCCAGGCTGAAAAGGCAAAATCTCTTTCCTCATAACTCAGAGCCCTGACACTAGGGATCAGCCCCATGGCTCATCTCCGCACTGCCTCCAGCATTTGAAGTCTCTCTTCCTTTTTGGCCACTAGAACTGGACACAATACTCAAAGTGCGGTCTGACAACAGCACTGTACAGTTTGAGCATAACTTCTTCTAACTTGTATTTTACTGCTTTGTCTGTGTAGTTCAACATTCTATAGACTTTGTTGATTGCTGTTCAGCATTGGTTGGACATGTCGGTGGAAAAATTCAACTCAGGGCTGTACGCATTGCGACTGAAAAACAGGGGGGCAGGAGTTGAAAATTGGGTGGGGCACCTCGGCCACGCCATTGACGCCCTGGTGCCATATTCAGGCGGGCCTGTAAATGGGCGAGCGGCTCACTCACCAAAAACAGGTGTAAATTTGCTTTACTATGAAAATCAGGGCCCTACACTGGTTGTAGGACCCTGATGTGAAATTCAATTACAAATGGGCGGAGCTTGTGCGGCGCAAGCTTCGCCTCGTTTTAACAAGTCTTGAGCGGGCCACCAAACTTTTTCAAAGTCATAACTTTTGTGGAAGAGCAGGAGTGCCCCTCCTGGCTCCCCAAAGATATTGCAGGTGGTTGCTGGCTCGGGCTCACCTGCATGCCTGATTCCCGCCTCGAGTTAAAATGGGGACTTTTATGTCCAGCAGCTACTCTTTTGTAAGACACACAATAGTTACAAGTACCTGTTACTGGCGGTTTGCTTTAATTTTAAAGTGTGCTTCTGTTGTGCTTATATCCTGCTCTGCTTGACTTTTCTGGATTCTGCCTTCAGTTTCTGTAATGAGACACGGTGCTGTAATCTGACTCAGTGTGCCATGCATCTATGAGTGCAGATTGAATAGAACTACCTTATTTATGCTCCTGGCTCTCAACGGGTCAGCTCTGTGGCTGCAATATGTTTGCTTATTTTTGCTCAAGAACATGCATACTGTGTGTGTGCGCACACATCAGACGTTGTGCATCTGAGTTCCCCGAATCCATTTTTGAAATAAGCTTTGCCAGGAAACAAAACTAACACCCTGCTGTACTCAGACTCTCTCAGCAGGACTCTGTAAGCAAATGTTTAGCACCAATACTGAAACAATTGAAGGACCTCTGAGGAAAAGTAACTTGCAGTTTCTTACCTGGATTCACAGGAAATAGATGAGAAATGCCGAGAGAGATTTCAATAAAATCAAAATTAAGTTATTCCATCATATTTGGTCAGCTGGTTCCCAAATCTCCCATATTCCGTTACAATAGCAAAATACTGCGGATGCTGGAAATTGGAAATAACAACAGAAAACGCTGGAAAAACTCAGCAGGCCAGGCAGCATCCATGGAGAGAGAAACAGAGTTAACGTTTCAGGTCAAAGACCTTTCGTCAGAACTGGAAAAAAAGCAGGAAATGGAACAGATTTAAAAGCAAGTTTAGGGGCTGCGAAATGGGGGAGCGGATGAAAGAACAAAAGGGATGGAAGGCCGGAGAAGTAAAGAGACATTAAGAGATATTCAAGGCAAGAGGAGGTGGTAATGGGACGGGTTAAGAAACAAAGGATGGCTCTAGATGAAGTGTGAATTGCGCTGGCAGAATGAAAGGCAGCTGCCATGTGGGAGTGAAGAAAAAAAGGCACAAATAAAAAGTGTGGATAAAAAATATAAATATGATAGGGGCCGAGGTTATGATCTGAAATTGTTGAACTCTGTGTTGAGTCCAGAAGGCTGTAAAGTGCCGAATCGAAAGATGAGGTGCTGTTCCTCTAGCTTACGCTGAGCTTCCATGGAACAATGCAAGAGGCCGAGGACGGTGAGGTCTGAGTGGGAATAGACCGGAAGCTCGGGGTCCCCCTTACGGACTGAACGGAGGTGTTCCGCAAAGCAGTCACCCAATCTGCGTTTGGTCTCCCCAATGTAGAGGAGACCGCATCGTGAGCAGCGAATACAGTATACTAAATTGCAAGAAGTACAAGTAAATCGCTGTTTCACCTGGAAGGGGTGTTTGGGGCCCTGGACAGTGGGAAGGGGGGAGGTATAAGGGCAGGTGTTGCATCTCCTGCGCTTAACTCCGGGAGCAGTAAGTTTTGGCCCCACATGATTCCAACAGGATCCATCTAAAACACAACAGAGAGGAGAGAGGAGAGAAACCAGGGCTACACGGCAAGGTCTTGCCTTTTCTGGCTCTCCTCTTCTTCAGCAGCCACAGCAGCAGGATTTATGATTAAATGGAGAAAAAGATTGAGCAAGAAGTCAAAACCAAGCCAATAGCCACAGCAGACTCCAGAAAGGGAGAAATAGAGAAGTGTACCTCTCACACAATGAAAGAGATAGTCATGTGGAACTGCTTAATCCGTGCTACAACTCCTATTACCACTACTTGTAAATCAGGGTCTTGACTCATCTGGTGTTGTGATTTGACAGTAAACTCTGCTCTTTCACATTCAGGACCTGGGTTTCATTTCAGCTCAACTGTTGTTGACTGTTGTTACATCCAGGCAAGGGGAGAGTATTCTATCACACCCTTGACCTGTGCCCTGAAAGTGGTGGAAAGGCTTTCGGGAGTCAGGAAATGAGCCACTTACGGCAGAATACCTGGTCTCAATGATGGCGATGCCATTGATTGTCATGGGGAGGTAGTTCGGCTTTCTTTTGTTGGAGATGGTCATTGCCTGGCACTTGTGTGGCGCGAATGTTACTTGCCACTTATCAGCCCAAGCCTGGAATGTTGTCCAGGTCTTGCTGTATGTTCGTATAGACTGCTTCATTATCTGAGGAATTGCGAATAGAGCTGAACACTGTGCAACCATCAGCAAACAGCCCCACATCTAACCTTAGATAGGCCTGGTGGTGCTCACAGCATGCACGTACTCTCTTCAGTGAACCAGGGTTGGTCATCTGGATTGATGGTGATGGAAGAGTGAGAGATATGCTGGCCCATGAGGTTACAGATTGTGGTGGAATACAATTCTGCTGCTGCACATAGCTCACAGCGCCTCATGGATGCCCAGTTTTGAACTGCTGATCTGTTCTTAATCTATCCCACTTAGCACGGTGGTCGTGCTGCACAATACGATGAAGGGTGTCCTCAGCGTGAAGACAGGACATGGTCCCCACGAGGACTGTGCGGTGGCCACTCCTATGGATGCTGCCATAGACAGATACATCTGTGACAGGTAGATTGGTGTGCTGTACTTTGATGAGCACAAAATACTAACAAAAAATACAAATTTAGGTCTCAAAACATGGTTTTTATGTCTTTCCTCATTTTTGTACATTCCTCGTGAGGGTGTTTTGTGTCTGGACAGTATGGATGGTTTTTCTAATGTTGATTTGCTTCTTTTTCAGGTCCAATATTTTTTATGTTTCCAGTTAGTGACTGACTAGTGTGTGCTGGGTATTAGGTAACTGTTTATTACCTCTGGCTCATTCACTTCAATCAGTGGTCTGGTTCACTTAATTCAGGGAAAATATAATTTATTGGATACGCTTGTTTGATTTTCTACAGTGTAGACCAACAACTATGAGTATGGATAAGCTGCTGCACTTGTTTGATTCTACACTTACAATGGCAAACATAAGTCAAATATTCCCTGAAAGCCAACTTATGTTTGTCTTTGTAAACTGCCTAAATAATGAATTTTAACTTGGCACCGAGGTAAACCAGATCCTCCTGAGGGCTAGGTCTCATCCCAATGCCAACTTAACTGAAGATTGATTGAAGATTCATGACTAGAATTCTGAGGCAAGCCCAATGAAATTTTTCACTGAGGAAATAGATTCTATGGTATGTCAGTCCAGGATTTGGGGACATCTCCAGCTCAGTATAATTATTTTTAAAATCCCCTTTGGCAGGTAGCAGGTAGTCAATAATTACCAATGCTGGTATCTGGTGTTCTGAATTGGAATGGTGCCAGGTGACATCAGCCTTTTATTCCCCATTGATTTGTAACTCATTAATCCCCATGTAATTCACATCTTGTACACTTGACCTGCTAAACTGGTCTCAGAAGCCTGGAATTTGTGATATGAATACAAGTAAGACATGAATGGTTAGAAGCAGGTGTTTGCACCCAAATTTCGGGGGTTAGCTCAATAGCATACATACCGATTCAGATTTGGAGAGTTGCAGGGAGCACACTAGTGGTGGCAGCAGAAAGCTGTGTGTAAGTGAAAGGATTGGACACAAAACATCAGGAAACACAGGAAGGACATTCCTACTCTCAGATTAATATTGAAATGAAGCTCCCGCCTGTTTTAAGCAGGCGCTTTCTGCACACGTATCTCCCTTTCCCGCAGCAATGCACAAAGAGGTGGAGATCCAGAGTAATGGTGTAATTCAGATAGATCCAACTGGAAAATCCAAGGGCAGTTGATTAAGGAGCTGAGATCAACGGGATTACATAATCCCCATGTTTTCACCTACAGGTGCTGTGTAAATGGTGTGAAATGCTAGGAGTTCAATGATCTGCAAATCAATGGGGATTAGAAGATTGGTATCAATTGACGCTATATGGACTCTGAACAATTGGTTTTGGTACACCACGCATAGGTTTCATCACAGTTGCAATGGGGAAAACAGTCTGAGGAAAGAAAAAAAGAGGAAAATATGACAGACTAAATTCCTCACTGCTTTCCAATGCAATGGAATCACAGAGCACTAGGAGCCCTGCTCATGACTCACGCTACCCATCCCTCCACCTGCTTGTTGTTTTTAACCACAACCCCCCTCCCCTACCTTTGTGTCTTTCCATCAAGTAAAAATATATTTTAAGAAGACAAATTGGTCAGATTACACATGAAACATCTGATAGGCACAAGTGCAGATTGTGAAAAAAGTTTATTTCGGGGAAAAACTAAACAAGTGTAACAATGCAGCTGATCAGTAATATAAATGGACAGCAGTAACAATTTGTCCAAATACTCTTGATGAATGAATCCACATTATAACACTAGTTCACTGAATAAAGAAAGAATAAGATACAGGTTTCTAGAATATCTCCTACCCTCAGTTCTTCGAAGTGAACCATATATTTGACAAAATATTTTTTGTTGTGTGAGATCTTTTTTTGGGCCTACTGTTGGGGGCTTCCACCTGAATTTCAATCTTTCACTTGTCCTCTTTCATGTATGAAATTGAGATTATTATTTTCATCTAAAGATATTTGCAATGCAACATCTTTTTACTTTTAACACTGTCTGGTGCATTAGCTTAACATCAGTCTACTTTCTGTCTTCCTTCAACCTGAAACTATCAGTCCTGTACCTCTCAGGCCACGTAGCTCCAGTTTCTAACATTCTGTTACTCATGGTTTTCATGCTTGTGTCCGTACTCTTTGAATCATTCAAGCAAATTTGTATTTTTAGAGTGATTTGCAAATTGGTTTGGTCTTCTGCCCCTCCTAATAGTGTTAAATATGTGACTTTCTAAAGGCAAGAATGTGCCAAACTAGGAAATGCTGCTCCTGTACCGAGGACGGATTGTCTCCTTAGTGATGTGGCCTGAAATGTCACATGGCATTGCCTCTTATGCTTGTGCCCCTCAATATGAGGATTACTATTATAATATTTTACCAATTTTTGGCTGCAAGTTGGAGGTGACAAAGTGTTAATGTAACTATTGAAAAGCATGCTTGTTTATATAAAATTGAAATGGTGACAAGCTTTCCTTTTAAGCTATTAAAAAACACAAATCAATGTAAGTAATCATAATTACATTGGCAAAGTTCGATGGTGTACTTTGGTGGATATATGAGTAAAAAATCATCATCTGGGAAATTGACTTTACAGAAGGTAAAAGCAAACAGAACAACATAAAGCAAATAGCTGTCAGCTCTAATTCCCTTCTGTCTATGGCATTCAGAACAGATTTGACATGTCAGATCACATCATTGAAACAAGAGTACACCCTCAGCACAAGACCAGTATTTCATTGATTGGCACATCCTATTTCTTAAAAAGTCATCTTTTTAACACTTATTCATACAATCATAAAATTTACAGCCCAAAAAAAGACCATTCAGCTCATCGGGCTGGTACTGGTGCTAACTCTTCAACCAATGCGATCTTTTCCATGTTGCTGTTCTCATCCCATTTCCTTTAATAGTCTTCCACTGCTCTGCACAAGAACAGAGCGCAGGAGTGATGCGACACTTTGGAAGCCCCTGTCCATGCTTTGCTTCATGTCTTGCAAGAGGGAGGGGAGGTTGGAGACCCAGAGCCAGAATGACACCAGTATGAGTTTCAATCAAAGCTGTCAGAGTTGTCACCAAAGTGGTATACATGGACTTCAGTAAGGCTTTTGACAAAGTCCCGCATAGGAGACTGGTCAAGAAGGTAAGAGCCCATGGGATCCAGGGTGCCTTGGCACGTTGGATCCTAAACTGGCTGAGTGGCAGGAGGCAGAGGGTGATGGTCGAAGGTTGCTTTTGTGACTGGAAGCCTGTGTCCAGTGGGGTACCTCAGGGATCGGTGCTGGGTCCCTTGCTGTTTGTGATCTACATAAATGATTTGGAGGAGAATGTAAAAGGTATGATCAGTAAGTTCGCAGATGACACGAAAATTGGTGGGGTGGTAAATTGCGAGGAGGAAAGCCTCAGGCTACAGGATGATATAAACGGGTTGGTCAGATGGGCGGAAAAGTGGCAAATGGAATTTAACCCTGAAAAGTGCGAGGTGATGCATTTTGGACGGACAAATAAGGCAAGGGAATACACAATGAGTGGTAGGACCCTAGGAAGTACAGAGGGTCAGAGGGACCTTGGTGTACATGTACATAGATCCCTGAAGGCAGCGGAACAGGTAGATAAGGTGGTTAAAAAGGCATATGGGATACTTGCCTTCATTAGCCGAGGCATAGAGTATAAGAGCAGGGAGGTTATGATGGAGCTGTACAAAACGCTGGTAAGGCCACAGCTGGAGTACTGTGTGCAGTTCTGGTCGCCTCACTATAGGAAGGATGTGATTGCTTTGGAGGGGGTGCAGAGAAGATTCACCAGGATGTTACCTGGGATGGAGCGCCTCAGCTATGAAGAAAGACTGAACAGGCTGGGGTTGTTTTCCTTGGAGCAAAGAAGGCTGAGGGGGGACCTGATTGAGGTGTACAAAATGATGAAGGGCATAGATAGGGTAGATAAAGAGGAACTTTTCCCCTTAGTAGGGGGGTCAATAACAAGGGGGCATAGATTCAAGGTAAGGGGCAGGAGATTTAGAGGGGATTTGAGGAGGAACTTTTTCACCCAGAGGGTGGTTGGAGTCTGGAATTCACTGCCTAAAAGGGTGGTAGAGGCAGGAACCCTCATAACATTCAAGAAGCATTTGGATGAGCACTTGAAATGCCATTGCATACAAGGCTATGGACCAAATGCTGGAAAATGGGATTAGATTGGACAGGGCTTGATGGACGGCGCAGACACGATGGGCCGAAGGGCCTCTTTCTGTGCTGTATAACTCTATGACTCTATGACTCTATAACTGAGGGCACCGCTGCAGTGTGAATAACGGTGACCACACACTCGATGGTTGACTGTATTGATTCCATGCCATGTGCAATGGCCCCACACAGGTTTTTGGTGGACTCCGCCATACTCTTCAACATTGTGCGCAGGCTCCCTGGCAGGCTGCCCAATGGACTCAGATGTTGGTGGTGCACCTCCATCAGTCTTCTTCTCTAGGTTGGGCCCTTGAAGTCAACACCTGTGCCCTCTACAACAGAGTTAGGATGTGTGCTCACCCTGTGGTGAGCGGGTTCCTGGGCCATCCTATCTCCTGCCCTTAGCTCCCACACACTTGTGCATGGTGAATCTACCCGTACTGACCCCTCTAACTTACCCTCTTAACTACACGGGACGGCACTTTCTGAGCTGGTGTTCAGGTCGAGTGATGGTATATCTTCAGGAGGGCTGTCCTCGTCTTCCTCTGCTGCAACTGGGCCTGTTACTTCTGATGAACCTGGAAAGAGAAGAGAGGGACAAGGCTTAGCAGTTAACGGCAAGAGCCAGATGAGTAGCAGCTCAAAGGAGCACCATTTTGTCATGCAGAGTGCACAAGGGAGAGAGTTCAGCAAGAAGAGAAAAGGACACGGTAACATGGCCAACCACCCTGCCGAGTATGTCCTCCAGTCTTGTCAGTTGCAATGCTCCTGACGAGTCCTCTGCCCACAAATTCAAATGGAGCCTCTTCCAATAGGCACAGGACTTGTAAGGATGGTGGTCCTTCTCCTGTCCTCATCTGCTCCTTGGTATTGTGTGCCAACATGTCCTGCAAGAAGAAAGAGAGTGGCGGTTAAATTGGCTAGCACCCAAAAAAGGATGCAGGGATCACGATTAACCTGCGCCCGTTCAGTGTAATGCAGGCAGAACGTCAACTTCACGGTGGCTGCTCATTATCATGATTGTTGCGTGCAGCCAGCGCTCCCCACGCTGTTCATTGGCTGCACGCATCAGTAGGGTGATCAATATCATGAATGGCTAACAGTACTTGAAGCTAGCCTGCTCTACTTAAAGCTAGTCTACACTTCTTAAAGGGGAGGTGCATTGTGGATGGAATAGGTGCTGGGAGTCATTGTACAAGTGAATCTGACCTGGGAAAGAGTGAAGAACAGCTGACCATGGAAGAGAGTGGGCACCAAGGTTTTCGGGCACTGCACGTCTTGGTTGAAGAGGTGGAATGGAGGAGAGATGTCTTGTATCTTCAGGGGGCACAGGAGGTCCTTCAGGCACTTGCTCAGAAGGCAGTGGCAACAGATAGCCGCAGAAATCAATGCCAGGAGTATAGCTCTAAGAAGTGCAGGAAGAAGTTTAATGATCTCACATAAGTGGTCGAGGTCAGTGAATACATCTTCAAATGCCATATCCTACCAACTGCACCACTAGCCTCAGTCATTGCTCAATTCACCACGCCCCCATCATTCATGTACCAACAATCTATATCAATCAGGACTCATACCTAATGTTCATAAGTTTCACCTCACCCTCACACACTTAGCACTGTTGCAAGCCTCAAACCCACATTTCACAGCTTGCACACACTGCCAGCTAGTCAACCATGACAGCCACATCACTCAAACAGATTGTACGACACTCACTGACACACTTCCCTCTCTCTTTCAGGAGAAGGTGGCATACAACCAGAGGCAGCAGGAACTAACTAGAGTGGGAGAGGCGCGCCTACATGTTCTAACCCCATGGAGGAGACGGTGCTGGCCATTATGGGAAGGGCCACTGGTGAGGCCATGGCCACTGGCGGGGCTGAAGCAATTGAAGATGAGGATATCCGCATACCTAATCCTTCTTCTCTCATCCCATTTCTCCCTCATCCCACAATCTCTTCTGACTTACAAGCTGCTGATGGTGTAAGCATGCACTTTTTACTTTCTTCTCTCCCCTCACCAGAACCATACCCTTGTTCCTTTTTCCTTTCAGATACCCAAGAACTGTAACCTGCCCAGGCAGTGGAGGAAGAGCAAGACGACAGTGAAGATGAAGACATACCGTTACTCGATTTCACAGTCGTAGCCACCAGCTCAGATACTGAGCATAATTTAGAGGATAGTATAGAGGCAAGATCTGCATGTGGGAAGACACCGGGCACAAGCGTGCTGCAGCCAGGGCAAGAGGAAGGGATAGCGCAGGTGCCAGCTCGCCAGGGGATGTGGTTACACGTTAGTCCTGCCACAGAGGACTCAGATCATGATTTTGGTGGACTAGGCTACAGAAGAAGGCTGATGGGTGTACACAGCCAAATGTTTGGTGCACTGGAAAGCCTGCCAGAAAGCCTGCGTTCAATATCGAGAAGCATGGAGGAGTTTGGCACTGGGCTTTGCACAGAGCTTGGAGCCCAACTTTTCCAATATGGAACGGGTGGCGATCTCCAGCAGCACGCCTGTGGAACCAACCATGATGCAGCATCTGATGGCTGATGTCTCAGCTTCCATTGCAGCACAAGCAGCAGCCACCCAATATCTGAGTGATGCAGTGGAAGCTCAGACTGGTGCCATGCAATCTCAGCTTGCTGCCATGGAAGCTGACTGCTACCATCATAGCTCTGGATAGCAGTGCTCAAAGAGGCTTCCAGGGCATCCCAGCCCTCCAGCAATCTGTTCTCCTACAGATCTGCTCCATAAAGACCATCTGCAGATATGGCCTCCTGCTGAGAGCCCTTCTTCTCCTCCTCCTCCCTCTTCTAGCAGCTTGTCCTGCTCTGCGTGGCCTCTGCTCATTCTCCCAGTTATGCTCAATGCCAAGAGGAAGCCCTATTAGGCCACCCATGTTTGGAAGCAACTGGTTTGTGCAGAAGTCTTTAAGTCGCCATTAAAGTACTTCAGCTCCTGCCACACCACTCCCTGTACACTCTTGAAACTTTAACTAACTATAGAAAGCACCCAAAACTCGTAAAATTGCAACAACAGCCAGAAGAAATAAACCAGCGACTAATCTATAAGTAGTTGATGATCCCTTTAAATAGCGCTGGTGGGAGTCCTTCATGCTGCTTAACATTGTGTTCAGCTGTGTGCGAGCATAGGCTGGAGCGTGGAGATCCAAAATGGCAGCACTGGCCACAAATCAGCGTTGCACGCTGATTGATGTCATGATCTGCCTGCTCTGCATGCTGCCTGCGGACATTAGGTGTGCACGCAGTAACTCCTTTACCAACATGGCGTTTTACGCACTTCCCGTCAGAAGTATGCGCGCGAGCCATGGACGCCATTTTGGAACCTTAAGGGGCCTCGTAGCACCTAACAAATGGGTGCTACTGCGCCCAATTTCGCCCCCAATTTGTTAGTGTATGGCCTGTTGGATTGTTGTGAAGATGTGTGTGTCAGGGTAGAACGATGCCACAGGTCTGGAGAAATGAGGGAAATAATTATGAGGACAGTAGCAGGTGCAGTGTGTGCAAGTAGCTGTAGAAGGAGGTTCAGTGAACGGTGCTGCTGTGTTTGCAGGAGAGGGTTAGGAAGCAGGGGAGGAGAAGCACGTGAGTGCTGGGCTACAGGTGGTGCAGGGCTAAGGAGAGAGTAAGAGAGATGTCGGGAGAGAGTAAGAGAGATGTCGTAGGAGTCTCGGGTCAGAACATTGAATTTCTTGTTGCATTGCAGCCAGGTCCTGAGTACAATGCTGCCCACATTAACCTGCTCTGTCACGCCTGACCATTGCTGCTGGGCTATTTGCCTTGGCACTCTTCTCCTGTCGACTGGAAAGAGCCCCTGGTTACCTCCTCCACAAGGACCTCCAGAGCAGTGTCTGAAAATCGAGGATCCTTGTACAACTTGTCCTAGCCGCCATCTTCACTTCACAGCAATGACAGAGCTGTGTTTCAAAAGAGCCAACCCCTTTAAGAAGGGCAGGCTATCACAATTCTCAATGGGCTAATTAATTGTGTATAAATATTACACAACACAAACAAATATTCCATAGCACACTGACTGCTCTCAACTTTAGTGCAAATTACTGACAGTTTTATTTTCATGGAAATTTATAAGTCCATATTTCAGATATTCACAAAGCCAAGTCCAAAAATCCAATCCCAGTGGTCAGTGTGTCCGAGTCTCACTGGACTGCCAAAACATATGAGTACACAGGAATTCCAAGGAAAATGGTCATATACAATTCTACAGCATCAGAGCCTCAATCCAGACTCCACACTTCTACTCAATCCATAGATTGATTAGACTGTCGCACTGCCAGTGACAACAGGCATGTACTCCATCACTGGACTGCCTGTCAGGGATTGCAAAATCTGACCCTTCAGTAAACAGACAAGGAAAGAAGACAACTACTCGGCCACCATGTATCTGCTGCTCTCTCAGCACACTGCTAGAAATCTGAATATTCCCTGCACCCATCTGAGTAAGTAACATAAAAGCAAAAATAAAAACAGGTCCTTTGTTGCTACAGCTTCATACATGGGCACCAGCTGCATGGCTCCATCTATCATGAAGGCAATAAATCATATGAGCGACATAGTAAAGCTGGTGCTGCAAACATACAAAGAAACATTTTTTTCTGCTTTAAAAAAGGACAGTAGTTCCCAAACTCAAAATTACATCATAAAAAGAAAAAAAATCTACCAATTCTAGAAATGCTAAACAACAGCAGAAAATGCTGGAAATACACGGGGTAGGACATTTAGGACTGAGATGAGGAGAAATTTCTTCACTCAGAGGATGATGAACCTGTGGAATTCTCTATCACAGAAGGCTGTGGAGGCCAAGTCACTGAATATATTTAAGAAGTAGATAGATTTCTAGACGCAAAAGGCGTTAAGAAGTATGGGGAGAGAGCTGGAATATGGTATTGAGATAGAGGATCAACCATGATCATATTGAATGGCGGAGCAGGCTCGAAGGGCCGAATGGCCTACTCCTGCTCCTATTTTTTCTGTTTCTTTCTATGTTTCTACACAGATCTGACGAAAGGTTATACCCGAAATGTTAACTTATCTTTTCTCTTTAGAGACACTCGTGGGATTGCTATGTATTTCCAAAATGTTCCATTTTTTACATGAATGGGACAACATTCAGGTGCTCATGAATTAATAATGTTGGGTTTAGAACAAAACAATGCCGATCTCACCACTGGCACAAATGTTCAGAAACAAAGGCCTAGAAATTGGGTTTTGGCTTAGCCAGGGCTTTAGCGCCGGAAATTAGTGCCGGCGCTAAGTCCCCTGCGCGCGCCAAAAATTCAGTGGCGCCGCGCCCAAACGGCTGCCGGCGCTACTGAAGGGTCTTAGCGCCTGGAAAAGGGTGCTAACTGCCGTTTCGCGCCGCAATTCCGGCGCTGCGGCACCCGATGCGGTGCGGCAGGCTGGGGAAGTGCAGGCCTCCTCCTTCCGTTAAGGAGGAGCTGCCTGCACCCGGCCGCGGCCCGCGCAAATCTGCTTAAAAATGAGCCCGGCACCTCGGACAAGTGCCGGGCTTGCATCTGTTCCGGGGGGGGTGGGGGGAGAGAAGTCCGGGGAGGGAGCTGCGGGCAGGCGGCCGGCGGGAAAGCGGCCGGCCGCCGCGGGGCCTTTAATGCGCCGGCGCTAACTGCAGTGAGGGACCTCTGACAAAACGCTGGTTGCGGCTGCCACGGGCGAGGCGGCCGCAACTCAATTTCGGAGTTCGGGCGGGTTACCACGGCAACCGGGACGCTGCGCACACCGATGACGTCATCAGTGCCGGCGCAGCGCTACCGGAGCAACGCCGATTTAGGGCCCCAGGGAATTTCACTACTGGCCATAACTCCGGCGCAAGGCCCTCTAGCGCCTCAAATGAGGCGCTAAGGCTACTGAATTTTCAGCCGTATGTGCCATGTTCATGTGTTTTGAAGGAAGTGGCCATTACCTGAGGTAAGAGTTTCTGGGTATCAACATTCACCATTAGCAATTCATAGAAAATATTATGTAAGGGATGACATATATGTATGTGAAAGAAATGAAAGACTCCCAATACCTCAGGGGTGACACAAGCTGCCACTTACATTAATGAACAAGTTGCTGCAGCCTCAGTGTCTGTGAACGATGAGGGAAACCCCCATAACCACCAGCAGGCTGTCCAAATGAAACATTCTTCAGCTCCACCAGTAAAATAAGCTACTAATTACTTCAATCAAATAATATCCAATAAATCTGTATATTTAATATTAACACCGAGGAGCAAAGAAAATTGCTAAGAGCTTATTTAATTGATCAACATTCAACTGGTTGGATGCTTAATTCATTTAATATTATTCAGTTCTATTTACTCTTCTGAAATACCAAAGAAATTCTGTACTGAATATTTGCATTATCAAACAAAGGGGAGACATATTTACTTCCTTCTCTTTTCTCCAGCATTTATCTTAATTTTTATTATGCAGCAAATAATTAGTAATTTGCTTTAATACAAAGACAGGAAAAGAAATAGGAGTAGGAGTAGGTCATTCGGCTGATCTTCTACCTCAACTCCACTTTCCTGCACTATCCACATATCCCTTGATTCCCTTACTATCCAAAAATCTATCAATCTCTGTCTTGAGTATACTCAACAACTGGCCCCTTTACTACAAGGTTATTAATTAACCCTTTCTCATTGCACAATACTAGATCTAAAATAGCATGTTCCCTAGTTGGTTCCTCAACATACTGAACTAGAAAACTATCTTGCATATATTCCATGAATTCGTCCTCCACACTATTACTGCAAATTTGGTTTGCCCAGTCTATATGTAGATTAAAGTCCCCCATGATTACTGTATTACCCTTGTTACATGCATCTCTAATCTCTAATCTCTGGTTTATACTCTGCCCTACATTACAACTACTGTTTGGGGGCCTATAAACAAATCCCACCAATGTTTTCTGCCCCTTGCTGTTTCTTAGCTCCACCCAAACTGATTCTACTTCTTGATTTTCAGAGCTAAGATCCTTTCTCTCTACTGCCTTTATCCCTTCTTTTATTATCAGGGCTACCCCTCCTCCTTTTCCATTTTGCCTATCTCTTCTAAAAGTTAAGTATCCTGGAATATTTAGTTCCCAACCTTGGCCACATTGCAACTATGTCTCTGTAATGGCTATTAGATAAAATCTATTCATTTCTATCTGCACTATTAATTCATCTATTTTGTTGTGAATGCTTCGCGCATTCAGATATAATGCCTTTAGCTTTGACTTATTTCTATTTTTCCCTGATGTCACCTTAGTCACTGATGCCTTATTACCTTTGTTACTCTCTGTCCCTTCCTGACCCACTCTGCTTATTTTTACCCAAAACTCTACTCTGCTCTAGAGACATGACATTTCTCTTGCTGCTTTTAAATTTACTTTTTCCTGACTCCTCCCCCCACCCCCCCTCCCCCCCACCCCTTCATCATTAGTTTAAAGCCCTGTCTACTGCCCTAGTTATTCAGTTCACCAGGACACTGGTCCCAGCCCAGTTTAAGTGAAGCCTGTCCCAACAGAACAGCTCCTTCTTTCCCCAGTACCAGTGCCAGTGCCCCATGAGCTGAAACCCATTCCTCCCACACCAATCTTTGAGCCACGCATTTAAACCTCTAATCTGTTTGTCCCAATGCCAAACTGCGCGTGGCTCAGGTAACGATCCAGAAATTATTTCCTTTGAGGTTCTGCTTTTTCATTTGGATCTTAGCGCCTCAAACTCCCTCAGTAGAACCTCATTCCTAGTTCTACCTGTGTCGTTGGTTCCTACATGGACCATGACAACTGGATCCTCCCCCTCCCACTGCAAATTCTCCTCCAGCAGCAAGGAGATGTCTTTAACCCTGGCACCGGGCAAGCATCACAACTTTTGGAACTCTCAGTCATGGCTGCAGGGAACAGTATCTATCCCCCTGACTATACTGTTCCCTACCACAAAAACATTCCCTTTCACTCCCCCCACTTGAACGGCCTCCTGCACCATGGTGCCATGGTCAGCTTGCTCATCCAACCTACAGGCTTTTCCCTCAGCCCCACAAGCAGCAAGAACCTCATACCTGTTGGACAAGGGCAAACGCTGAGGCTCCAGCAGCACTGTACCTGGGGTCCCCTTACCTGCCTGAGTTGCAGTAACACCCTCCTGTCCCTGACCACTAACCAGACCTGTACCACTACCTAACCTAAGGGATGTGACTGCCTCCTGGATCAAAGTGTCCAGGTAACTCTCCCCATTCCTGATGCTCCGCAATGTCTGCACCTCAGAGTCCAGCTCAAAAACTCTGAGCTGAAGTTCCTCAAGATGCAGGCACTTACTGCAAATGTGGTTGTCTGGGATCAAAACGCTCTCCACAAACTCCCACATGCTGCAGTTGCAGCACACCACCTGCACTGCCATCTCTATATGGCCTTGTTTTATTCAATTAAATTTAATTAAATTTATAATTAGGTAACGTAGTTTGCAGTGTAGTTCCCTGACTACTTACTTGATCTAGATTAAGTTATGGGTATTGAAATTAAATACCTACCTGTAAGACAAAGCACTACAAGTAGTGTAGGCAAAAAGCAACAACTCCTTCCCCCTCTTCTCCAAATTCCCACTCTTTCCAAATTCCCAAATAAAACACTCTGTTTAAGTACACTCCGTTTAATCCGGCTCTGTGCAGACTGCTGCAAAAAAGCTTGCGATACAGCTAATAAAATGTATGCGTGCTATTTATAAATGTAGCAAACCAGTTACTGAATTGTGCGGGACTGCGTGCTTACTGGCCAACAGCATTTTATTGATTTGGGAATCTATGTGACGCACTAAATGTTTTTTTTATAGTGCTGACACAGGAACAAAACTCAGACACTGGTCTCCTGAGATGTTCTCTAGAAATTCATGAATAAAGTAGCACTGAAACAGAAAACTGATTAACAGAATCTGACCGAGCAATGGTTTATTTGATCATTTTTTTTTTGCAGTTTAGATGGACTTTACTTATTGTGTCATGTGTTAGATTACAGTCTTTTGAACAGAGAGCAAGAGATCCACAGATACAATTTCCATTTTGAAATGTTTATTGTAGAATAATGAACTGGCAAATATATTTTTACAAGTGAATATGGCTTTTCATTAAAAGAATAATCACTATTTATAGAAGTTCTCATATTAAAGACCACACTGTAAATGAGCACCTGTAGCATTTCATTGTTTGATAGTTTAGTTTAAAAAGATATATTTACTTTGCAGGAAAGGTGAAATAAAATCTGTGCATTCAGTTTGATCTTTCAGTTAACCATTGCGGTCTGCAGTTCATTGTACCACCCAATTCTGTAATTGCTATAGGAATAGTAATTTAGTAAGAACAAGTACAGACACAGCAAGGTTAGTGATGATGGAGTAGACTCTAAAAGATGATGTAATTCAGGGACAAACTACAGAGCTGAATCAAATAATTTATTTGTTAAGATTTTATACAAGGATCAGCAGATACAATGTTATTTTTCATTTATCTTGAGATGGAAGTAAGGAATTCATTGGGATATTATTCAAAGCACTAATGACTCTTCCGAACCCTTGTGATATTTATCATCTACTAAAATAGGTAGAAAAGAACAGGATAATGTCTCACCTAAGACATTGTGGAATTGTACATTGCTCACCAACATTGCACTGCCATACCAGTCTCAAAGACACTTGGAAGTACTCAAGGCCACATCTTCCTAGTCCACAGGGAAGAGCATTGATAGCTGAGGCAACTGATGTCAAAGACATTTCAAGTTGGAAATTGAAACCTGTTTTTCACATCATGTCAGCAATCAGTTTAACATTGCCTGTTTTTAAAAAAATATATGGCCTCAATTTTAAGTCTGAGTGGGTTTTGGGCAGCTCAACAGCGAGGCGATTCAGGGATTCACTTGGTGCGCCAGAAAAAAGGCCCCGGGCCTCAGTATAATCTCACCGGTTGGTTTCCCACATGAATGACTGACCCACCGGGAAACCCGTAGCTTTAGCTGCGCAGTTTCCCAACAGGTCAGCCAGGGGCTGATTTAAAGCGGGAGTGAACCTCTTGAAGTGAGCTTGTATTCCTTTCTGGAAGTGTTTGTTTTGGAGTGGTGTAGCAAGAAACTAAGGCAGCATGACTCGCAGGCAAGCCCCCTGGTGCCCTGAGGCCTCCATGAAGATCCGGCTGGAAGAGGTCAAGGCGAGGAGGGAAATTCTCCTGCCAGCCACTGCCAGGGGGATCCCAAAACATCAACAGCACCAGGCATGGAGCGAGATGGTTGACACTATCAGCGCCAGGAGCTGGATGCTGTGCAGGAAGTGCGTCAATGATCTTTCAAGAGTAGCAAGTGTGAGTACAGTTCTTCAATTCTCGATCGCGCTCATGAGCGCATGACAACATTCATTTCCTCCCTCCCCCAGCACTTTGAAAAATTCACTCCCCTCCGTCACATTCTTCACCACCCAGCACAAGGACACACCACATCCTCATTATCATTGCAAGCGCATGCTTACCTCAGTGGGCACAGACCAGCATTATTCAATGCCTGTGGTCGCAGACAAGATACACATCTAAGGAATGGAATCCCCATCTGCTGTAGTAGAGAGATGGTCTTGTACAAGAGTGCACAGGACCACGTGGGGGCAGTTGAGGACCCCCTGCACCTGAGGATATCCAGCAACTCTTGCAAAACACACTGCTCTCTCCTCCTGCTCGTCAGCCTCCATTGGGAAGGTGATAAATTCCTGAGGCCTAGCAAGCAGTGCATCTGAGACCTGCTTGATTGCAGTGTGCACAGCCAACTGAGGGATGCTACTCATGTCACCCGCTGTATGATGGAAACATAGAAACATAGAAGATAGGAGCAGGAGTAGGCCATTCGGCCCCTCGAGCCTGCTCCGCCATTCAATGCGATCATGGCTGATCATCCAAACTCAGTACCCTGTCCCTGCTTTCTCCCCATATCCCTTGATCCCCTTAGCCTTAAGAAATATATCTAACTCCTCCTTGAATATATTTAATGAATTGGCCTCAACTGTCTTCTGTGGTAGAGAATTCCACAGGTTCACCACTGTCTGGGTGAAGAAATTCTTCCTCATCTCAGTCCTAAATGGCTTACTTAGACTGTAATCCCAGGTTCTGGACTCCACTGCATCTAGTCTGTCTAGTCCTGTTAGAATTTTATAAGTTTCAATGAGATCCCCTTTCATTCTTCTAAACTCCAGTGAGTATAAGCCCAATCGACCCAATCTCTCCTCATACATCATTCCTGCCATCCCAGGTATCAGCCTGGTGAATCTTTGCTGCACTCCCTCCATGGCAAGAACATCCTTCCTCAGATAAGGCGACCAAAACTGCACACAATACTCAAGGTGTGGTCTCACCAAGGCCTTGTACAACTGCAGCAAGACATCCTTGCTCCTGTAATCGAATCCTCTCGCTATGAAGGCCAGCATACAATTTGCCTTCTTAACTGCCTGCTGCACCTGCATGCTTACCTTCAGCGACTGGTGCACAAGGACACCCAGGTCTCGTTGCACTTCCCCTTCTCCCAATCTATTGCCATTCAGATAATAATCTGCCTTCCTGTTTTTGCCACCAAAGTGGATAACCTCGCATTTATCCACATTATACTGCATCTGCCATGCATCTGCCCAATTGCCCAACCTGTCCAAATCGTACTGGAGTTTCTCTGCATCCTCCTCACAGCACACACGCCCACCCAGCTTTGTGTCATCTGCAAACTTGGAGGTATTACATTTAGTTCCCTCATCTAGATCATTAATATATATTGTGAATAACTGGGGTCCCAGCACTGATCCCTGCGGTACCCCACTAGACACTGCCTTCCACTCGGAAAAAGACCCATTTATTCCAATTCTTTGCTTCCTGTCTGCCAACCAGTTTTCTATCTAAGTCAGTAACTTACCCCCAATCCCATGTGCTTTAACTTTGCATGCTAGTCTCTTATGCGGGACCTTATTGAAAGCCTTCTGAAAGTCCAAATACACCACATCCACTGGTTCTCCCTTATCTATTCTACCAGTTACATCCTCAAAAAATTCCAGTAGATTAGTCAAGCATGATTTACCTTTTGTAAATCCATATTGACTTTGTCCGATCCGGTCACTGTTTTCCAAGTGCTCTGCTGTTACATCTTTTATAATGGACTCTAGCATTTTCCCCACTACCGATGATCTATAATTCCCCATTTTTTCTCTACCACCTTTTTTAAATAGTGGGGTTATATTAGCTACCCTCCAATCCATGGGAACTGTTCCAGAGTCTATAGAATTTTGGAAGATGACCAGCAATGCATCTACTATTTCTAGGGCCACTTCCTTAAGTACCCTAGGATGTAGATTATCAGGCCCTGGGGATTTATCAGCCTTCAATCCTGTCGATTTCCCTAACACCATTTCCCTACAAATACTGATTTCATTCAGTTCCTCCCTCTCATTAGACCCTATATTCCCCGACATCGCTGGGAGTTTATTTGTGTCCTCCTTTGTGAAGACAGAACCAAAGTATGTATTTAATTGGTCTGCAATGTCTTTGTTCCCCATTATAAATTCCCCTGATTCTGACTGCAAGGGACCTACGCTAGACTTTACCAATCTTTTTCTCTTCACATATCTATAGAAGCTTTTACAGTCAGTTTTTATGTTGCTGCAAGCTTATTCTCATACTTTATTTGCCCCCTCTTAATTAATCTCTTTGTCCTCCTTTGCTGAATCCTAAACTGCTCCCAATCCTCAGGTCTGTTGCTTTTTCTGGCCAATTTATATGTCCTCTCCTTGGATCTTATGTTATCCCTAGTTTCCCTTGTTAGCCAATGTTGAGTCACCTTTTTTGTTTTATTTTTATGCCAAACAGGGATGAACAAATTTTGTAGTTCATCCATGCAATCTTTAAATGTTTGCCATTGCATATTCACCGTCAACCCTTTAAGTAACATTCCCCAATCCATCCTAGCAAACTCGTGCCTCATACCATCGTAGTTTCCTTTATTTAAATTCAGTAACTATTTCACTCTCCATCTTAATGAAGAATTCTATCATATTGTGATCGCTCCTTTCCAAGGGGCCTCGCACAACAAGATTGCTAATTAATCCTTTCTCATTACATAATACCCAGTCTAAGATGGCCTGATCTCTAGTTGGTTCCTCAACATATTGGTCCAGGAAACCATCCTGTATAAACTCTAGGAATTCCTCTTCCACAGTATTGTTACTAATTTGGTTAGACCAATCTATATGTAGATTAAAGTCACCCATGATAACTGCTGTGCCCTTATTGCACGCATCTCTAATTTCCCGTTTAACGCCATCCCCAAACTCAGCATTACTGTTTGGGGGTCTGTATACAACTCCCACTAACGTTTTCTGCCCCTTGGTATTTCTCAGCCCTTCCCATACAGATTCCACATCATCAGAGCTAATATCCTTCCTTACTATTGTGTTAATCTCCTCTTTAACCAGCAATGCTACCCCACCGCCTTTTCCTTTTTGCCTGTCCTTCCTGAATATTGAATACCCCTGGATGTTGAATTCCCAGCCTTTGTCACCCTGGAGCCATGTCTCTGTAATCCCAATTATATCATATCCGTTTACATCTATTTGCACAGCTAATTCATCCACCTTATTATGAATGCTCCTCGCATTAAGACACAAAGCCTTCAGGCTTGTTCTTTTAACACTCTTAGACCTTTTAGAATTATTGTTTACTGCGGCAATGTTTGATTCACACCCTTGATTTGTCTGACTTCCACTTTTGCTTTTCTCCTTCCTGTCTTTTGCTTCTATCCTTGCTTCCCTTTCCCCTGTCTCCCTGCACAGGTTCCCAACCCCCTATCATTTTAGTTTAAGCCCTCCCGAACAGCACTAGCAAATACTCCCCCTAGGACCTCGGTCCTGGTCCTGCCCAGGTGCAAACCGTCCAGTTTGTACTGGTCCCATCTCCCCCAGAACCGGTTCCAATGTCCCAGGAATTTGATTCTCTCCCCCTTGCACCATTCTTCTAGCCACAAATTAGCTGAAATATCCTTCTATTTCTACTCTGACTAGCACGTGGCACAATCCTGAGATTACTACCTTTGAGGTCCTATTTTTTAATTTACCTCCTAACTCCCTATATTCAGCTTTTAGGACATCATCCCATTTTTTACCTATATTGTTGGTACGTATATGCACCACAACAACTGGCTGTTCACCGTCCCCCTCCAGAATGCCCTGCAGCCGCTCCGAGACATCCTTGACCCTTGCACCAGGGAGGCAACATACTATCCTGGAGTCTCGTTTGTGGCCACAGAAACGCCTATCTATTCCCCTTATAATAGAATCCCCTATCACTATAGCTCTCCCGCTCTTTTTCCTCCTGTCCCGTGCAGCAGAACCACCCATGGTGCCAGGAAGTTGGTTGCTGCTGCCTTCCCCCGATAAACCATCCTCCCCAACAATACCCAAAGCGGTATATCTGTTTGAGAGGGGGATGGCCACAGGGGACCCCTGCACTACCTGCCTGCACCTACTACTCTGCCTGGTGGTCACCCATTCTCTTCCTGCCTGTGCAGCCTTTACCTGCGGTGTGACCAACTGCTTAAATGTGATATCCACGACGTCCTCAGCATCGCAAATGCTCCAGTATGTATCCATTCACAGCTCCAGCACCGCAATGCGGTCTGCCAGTAGCTGCAGCTGGATACACTTCCCGCACACATGGTCTTCAGGGACACAGGAAGTGTCCCTGATTTCCCACATAGTGCAGGAGAAGCATGCCACGGGGCCGAGCTTTGCTGCCATGACTTACCCTTTAATTAATTTTAATTAAATCAATACCACCAATTATACTACAATTAAATTATATACTCAAGGGCCCTTGTTTCCTAGCACTCCCCGCTACACAACAGAGACCTTAGAAACTATAACCACAAAATTAAGACCTTCTAAACTTTATAAACTATGAACCTTAACTATCAAACTATAGAGCCATATATAAGTACTCACCCAATCAGCTGCTTCCTCCTGCCCTCATCACGTTTTGAATCATGACATGGCTCTGGAACACCACCGCCGGTCTGCAAGATTGGTAAGCCTGTGGAAAAAAAGCCCGCGAAAGTGAGATTAAATACTCACTGAAACTCCACTCTCACTGCTCCCGACACTGACCTGTGAAAAAAGGCCTGCGAAAGTGAATTTAAATACTCCCTGAATCTCCGCTCTCACCGCTCCCGACAATGGCCTCTGTAAAAAAGCCTGCGAAAGTGAGTTTAAATACTCACTGAATCTCTGCTCTCACCACTCCCGACAATGGCCAAGGAGCCCAATGCATGAATGTTCAGGACCACAGTGACCTTCACAGCCACAGTCAATGTTGTGGAAGCCCTGGAATGGGGCTGAAATTCTTGGTTGAGCAAATAGCAGAGCTCAGTTGCTGCCTCCCTGGAGAAGCGTATATGGCTGACGCACTGCTCCTCTGTGAAGGTGAGGTTGGAAATCCGGTTCCTGAACAGCCTCATGGTGTAATGCCTCCTCCGCTCTCCCCTCCTTCGCCCTCTTCTAGCAGCCCGTGCAGCCCTCTGCTGCCTTTCTTGCTGCATGCCACCCAAGCCCCGAATGTTGCAGCCCCAAGAACAGACCAAACAGAATACCCGTGTTCCAACAATGTTAGGACAGTTGACAAAGTGCAGGACCTCCCAAAAATCACCTGTTCTGTGTACATTCAGAGCATAAGCACAGTTCTATACGTACATGGTGTGCATGTACATAGATCCCTGAAGGCAGCAGGAAAGGTAGATAAGGTGGTTAAAAAGGCATAGGGATACTTGCCTTCATTAGCCAAGGCATAGAATATAAAAGCAGGGAGGTTATAATGGAGCTGTACAAAATGCTAGTTAGGCCACAGCTGGAATACTGTGTGCAATTCTGGTCACCACACTATAGGAAGAATGTGATTGCATTGGAGAGGGTGCAGAGGAAATTCACCAGGATGTTACCTGGGCTGTAGCGCTTCAGCTACGAAGAGAGATTGGACAGGCTGGGGTTGTTTTCCTTAGAGCAGAGAAGGCTGAGGGGGGACCCGATTGAGGTGTACAAAATTATGAGGGGCATAGATAGGGTAGATAGAAAGGAACTTTTCCCTTAGTAGAGGGGTCAATAACCAGGGGGCATAGTTTCAAGGTAAGAGGCAGGAGGTTTAGAGGGGATTTGAGGAAAAACTTTTTCACCCAGAGGGTGGTTGGAATCTGGAACTCACTGAAAGGGTGGTAGAGGGAGGAACCCTCACAACATTCAAGAAGCATTTAGATGAGCACTTGAAATGCCATAGCATACAAGGCTACGGACCAAGTGCTGGAAAATGGGATTAGAATAGACAGGGCTTGATGGCCGGCGCAGACACGATGGGCCAAAGGGCCTCTTTCTGTGCTGTATAACTCTATGACTCTATGACCCTCCACCTTTAAATGTGTGCCCCAAAACTTATGTAAGCATATCATACAGTTAAGCTTCTGTTTACTTGTGATTTTACTGTCTATCAAAGAACACAAGGCCATTTTGTTTCCGATATATACAAAATGTGTAGATATGGGTTTTTTTTTGTTTGATTCTCACACAGGGTGATAAAACTATGATTATGAAGCAGTGCAGCTTTAAATAAGCTTTACTGTGAACTTTGTATCTGTGCCACAACTCTTAAGCACTTGCATGCACTGTAAGCCATACAAAATAAATAAACCAAACCTGACTCATTCTGAACTTCTCATCAATATTTCGTAACCCAGACACCTAAATGTCAAATGATCACGATTTAGGTCTAATTGATTAATGCCTGCTGGGGTGCCAACATTATACTTATGTATTATATAGAAAAACAAACGGAAGTAAGCTAGCAACGGATAGCTGACTAAGATATGAGCCAGCGGAGAGCTAGAATTAAACTGAATTCAATCGAGACAGCAGAGAATAAACATTCTGTCACTCAGAATAATTTAATGTGAGGTGTCCCATTGGTTACTGATGACTTTACGCAGTGTCAGTTGCAACTCCATAAGGAGAGTAGGTGGAATCGAGCGAATGTGCAGGACGATTTTGTTGCATTGTTATTGGAATATTATTTCTACACCCTGCATTTCCTAAGAGCTGACGTTGGTCACTTCTGTACATGTATTAAGTATCAGCTTGCCTCTGAGGAAGAAGGTTGTGGGTTAAGCCCCACTTCAGAACTTGAGCACAGAACCTAGGCTCAGAAACCAGTGCACACTGAGAGAAAGATCTGTGGTGTTGGAGGTGCTGCCCCTTGGCTGAGACATTAAACCAAGACTCTGTTGCGTGTTCAGGTGGACATTAAAGGTCCCGTAGCACTGATTGATGAGCAGGAAGTTGTGCTGGTGTTCAGGCTGACGTTCCTCTCTCAATCAACAGCACGAAGATAGATTAGCTGCTCACCTCTCTTGCTGTTGTTTGGGGAGTCAGGTTGTGTGCTGCGTTTGTCTCTGGATCGGTCACTGGGGGTAGCAATCGGCGCTGCACGAGCAGTGCCCGCCCGACAGAAAGGCCTGAGACCAGCCTCACACACGTGTTCAGAGTGAGCTTCCGGCACCTGCTGTGCCTCCACGGACAGCTCGGCCCACAAGGAAAATGTCATTGGGGCCGCCAGCCCTAGCCAGCAGCGACCCTTGGGCAAGTTTCGGGGGAGGGAGGGATTAGAGAGGGTAACGGGGGTGGGGGAGTAGAGGGGGTTGGTGGGGAGGTGATCACCAGGACTGTGGAATCAGGTGCTGCACCTCCTGGCTGCATAGAAAGATGTTTTCTTTATTTACATTTTTCTTTAATCAACTCTTAGCTTTGGTTGGGGGCCGAGGGAGCCGCTGAAGAATCCTGAGCAGGGTCAGGCCCAATGTCTGCCCCACCCATGGATAACGAAATTTGTAAAGGGATCCTTCAGCAGTCATTAGGCCCCTAATTAGCATGTTCAAGGAACCTAATGCCAGTTACAGGTTACCTGAAAAATGGGCCCCACAAATTTAGTGCCCTGCCCAAATTTACACTCCATTGATGTCATGTCGGGCAACAACAACTCACATTTATATAGCGCCTTTAACATAGCAAAAACATCCCAAGGTGCTTCACTGGAGAGTAATCAGACAAAATTTGAAAGCGAGCCACATCAAGAGATCTTAGAACAGGTGACCAAAAGCTTAGCCGAAGAGTTAGGTTTTAAGCAGCGACAAAGAAGGAGAGAGAGGTAGAGAGGTAGAGAGGCAGAGTGATTTAGGGAGGCAATTCCAGAGCTTAGGGCCTAGGCGGCTGAAGGAACGGCCGCCACTGGTGGAGCGTTTGAAATCGGGGATGAGCAAGAGGCCAGAATTGTTGGAGCGCAGAGATCTCGGAGGGTTGTGGGGCTGGAGGAGATTACAGAGATAGGAAGGGGAGAGGCCCTGGAGGGATTTGAATACAAGGTGAGACTTTTAAAATCGAAGCATTGCCAGATCGGGCGCCATTGTAGATCAGGGAGCACAGGGTGTAGTACTGACAGCCAAGTAAATCCTGGAAGTTTCCCAACAGATGATTTAAGTTAAAATGACCCACATGGGGTCTCTCATTTTTCTGCATGTAAAATCTGTTCATATGATAATGAGTGACATGAATCAGTCATTCACGAAAGAAAAACGTATGAAATAATACTGAGCAGCGTGCGGGTGGCGCTGTCCAGGGAGAGTATAAATACTCGGACACGGGCCCAGCTTGCGCACGACGTTCTTAACAGGAACTAGTAAAGGACACAACTAGACCTCCGTGTTGTAAAACAGTTGATTAAAGATTTGTTTAATGCTTAGACCAAGTGCCTAGTAGTTTTCTTATGTCAATGAGCATCTTACTGCTTGGGAGCAGAAAGTAACCGGGTATTAAAGTCTGCTGCTAAGTTCTAACCTCAATTTGTTGAACAACAATCTTTGAGAATTCTTCAGGTTTATCCTATGCACGGCATCAATTTAAAAAGCAGTACCATATTAGCTAATTCACTTCACTTTTAGTCGTCTGATGTATCCTGTCCACACGCCATTCCTATTATATTACCATGTTGAGTAAGAGCGTAAGTTCACAGTGTCCTTTCTGGGATGGCTGTTAATGTTATGAAGTGCAAGGAATCTAGTCAATGTCAAACAGGTTTGTGAAAAACTGACGGTGCAATACCAAGGATTAAAACAATGCCCTTTCACCTCTGTACCTGAGTTTGCATCTATTGAACTGAGGGGATAAAAGTCACCTCTCTCACCGCTGCTTGTGGTTTTTAAGTGAAATATGCTTGGGTAGTTCCAACCCAGTTTCCAAGACTGCCCATGATTATACACCATTTTCTACTAATTAGGCAAGTTCACTCAGCAAAGCTATCTTTGTAGTGAATGCGGGAAATAGAAATGTCATGCCAGTGCAGTAGGAGGTGTTCTTGTGAGCTTGGTGTATAATTGGCAATTGCATGCCTTGCATCTGAAGAGGTCCATTACTTTCCACAGTGAGTCATCACAGAAACCTGCTTGCTTGGTGGGGGTGGAGCAGCATAGCGCTGGGGCCCGATTTTAACCCGAGCTGCCCGGTGGGGCGGGTGAGCGGTTAAAACCAGGGAAATCGACATACCGCACTGTTCCTGCCAGAGTCTCGCCAGCTGCCATTTTTACTCTACAGCTGCCTGAGGTCGGAAACGCACCCGCCACAAAGAGGCGGGTGTCACGATGAATAAATTTAAAAGCAGAGGCCCGAAGATGTTATTAGGACCCCAACGGGATTTTCACGGTCCCGCCCAGCGGCCAACCCGCTGAGTAAAATTTGGCCGCTCTGGCTTCACAAGCTGACTGGCATGACTGGAAGTTGCATTTAAAGGGGCACTCACCTTCAGGCACTCAGGTTGTGAGGATCTGGGTGCCGTTGTGAGCAGTGAAATTCCAAGCCATTTCTGAGCTTTCCAGTTTGCTTCTTTCAGATATTTTTCCCCCTCAACTGCCCTCATTCAGCACTCAATGGCTATCATTGGAGCTGTTTATGCTTCGATTCTTTGGATTTATGGAGGAAGAGGAGCAGCAGCAGCCAAGACAAGCAGCTACTGGGCCTGCTGGATGACAGCAGGTGAGAGAGGCTGATCATAGAAGGCCTTACCCAGCCCACAGGGTCTATAGGCCAAGCCTTACTTTCTTTGATACCTCTGAGGAGCAGCGCAGGAGGAGGCTGCGCGTCACCAGGCAGACTGTCGCTGACCTATGCTCCCTGTTGCAGCAGAATCTTCTGCCTGCTGGACCAGGCGACCACACTTTGGCAGTGGCTCTCAAAGTCACTGACATGAATCAGTCATTCATGAAAGAAAGACTTATGAAATAATACTGAGCGGCCTGCGGGTGGCAGTGTCCAGGGAGAGTATAAATACTCGAGCACAGGCCCAGCTTGCGCAGGACATTCTTAACAGGAACTAGTGAAGGACACAACTAGACCTCCATGTTGTAAAACAGTTGATTAAAGCATTGTTTAACACTTAGACCAAGTGCCTAGTAGTTTTCTTACATCAGTCACCACTGCCCTTAACAGTTTTTGTCGCAGGCTCCTTACTGGATGCTGCAAGGGGACATCACCCCCACCTCCTAGTCTGCAGTGCGCAGCTGCATCAACATAAGAACATAAGAACATAAGGAATAGGAGCAGGAGTAGGCCAATTGGCCCCTCGAGCCTGCTCCGCCATTCAATAAGATCATGGCTGATCTGATCCTAACGGCCAATCCACTATGACAGGACCATCTCCTGAATCTAACAGAATTAGACACACGAAATAGGAGCAGGATCAGGCTACACGCTCCCTGGGCCCGCTCCGCTACCCACAGGGCCATGACCGATCCGAACCTAGACTCATGTCCAAATTCCTGCCCGCTCCCCGTAACCCTTAATTCCCTTTTCTTCTAGGAAACTGTCTATTTCTGTTTTAAATTTATGTAATGATGTAGCTTCGACAGCTTTCTGGGGCAGCATATTCCATGGACCTACCACCCTCTGAGTGAAGTAGTTCCTCCTCATCTCAGTTTTGAAAGAGCAGCCCCTTATTCTAAGACTATGCCCCCTAGTTCTAGTTTCACCCATCATCTGGAACATCCTCCCTGCATCCACCCGATCCAACCCCTTCACAATCTTATATGTTTCAATAAGATCGCCTCTCATTCTTCTGAACTCCAATGAGTAGAGTCCCAATCTACTCAACCTCTCCTCATATGTCCATCCCCTCATCCCCGGGATTAACCGAGTGAACCTTCTTTGTACTGACTCGAGAGCAAGTATGTCTTTTCTTAAGTATGGACACCAAAACTGTATGCAGTATTCCAGGTGCGGTCTCACCAATACCTTGTACAACTGAAGCAATACCTCCCTATTTTTATATTCTATCCCCCTAGCAATGAAAGCCAACATTCCATTGGCCTTCGTAATCACTTGCTGCACCTGCATACTAACCTTTTGAGTTTCGTGCACCAGGACCCCCAGATCCCTTTGTGCTTCAGTACTTTCCAGTTTCTTGCCATTAAGATAATAACTTGCTCTACGATTTTTCCTGCCAAAGTGCATAACCTCACACTTTCCAGTATTGTATTCCATCTGCCAAATCTCTGCCCACTTAGTTAGCCTGTCTATGTCCCCTTGCAGGTTTTTTATGTCCTCCTCACTCACTACTTTCCCTCCCATCTTAGTATCATCTGCAAACTTTGATATGTTACACTCGGTCCCCTCCTCCAAATCGTTAATATAGATTGTAAAGAGTTGGGGACCCAGCACTGACCCCTGCGGAACACCACTGGTTACTGATTGCCAGTCTGAGAATGAACCATTTATCCCAACTCTCTGCCTTCTGTTAGATAGCCAATCCTCTATCCATGCCAGAATATTACCCCCAATCCCATGATTTTTTATCTTAAGCAATAATCTTTTGTGTGGCACCTTGTCAAATGCCTTTTGGAAGTCTAAATACACTACGTCCACAAATTTGTCAAACATGACTTCCCCTTCATAAAACCATGCTGACTTTGTCTTATTAAATTATGATTATCCAAATGTCCTATTACTGTCTCCTTAATAATGGACTCCAAAATTTTACCTACCACAGATGTTAGGCTAACCGGTCTATAGTTTCCAGCCTTCTGTCTACTGCCCTTTTTAAATAAGGGTGTTACATTAGCAGTTTTCCAGTCTGCCGGGACCTTTGCTGAGTCCAGGGAGTTTTGGAAGATTATTACCAATGCATCCACAATCCCTATCGCCACTTCCCTCAAGACCCTAGGATGTAAGCCATCAGGTCCAGGCGATTTATCCGCCTTGAGTCCCATTATTTTACCGAGTACCACTTCCTTAGTGATTTTGATCGTGTTTATCTCCTCCCCCCCTATAGCCCCCTGCTTGTCCAGTGTTGGGATATTCTTGGTGTCCTCCACTGTAAAGACTGATACAAAATATTCATTCAGTGTTTTTGCCATCTCCATATTTCCCACCATTAATTTCCCGGTCTCATCCTCTAAGGGACCAACATTTACTTTAGCCACCCTTTTTCTTTTTATATAACTATAAAAACTCTTACTATCTGTTTTTATATTTTTTGCTAATTTACTTTCATAATCTATCTTCCCTTTCTTAATCAATCTTTTTGTTATTTTTTGCTGTCTTTTAAAGTTTTCCCAATCCTCTATCCTCCCACTAGATTTGGCTACCTTATATGCCCTTGTTTTTAGTCGAATACTATCCTTAATTTCTTTAATTAGCCACGGATGGCTGTCTTTTCTTTTACACCCTTTTTTTTTCAGTGGAATATACTTTTTTTGGAAGTTGTAAAATAACTCCTTAAATGTACACCACTGATCATGTATCGTCTTACCCTTTAATCTATTTTCCCAATCCACTTTACTCAATTCCGCTCTCATACCTTCATAGTCTCCTTTATTCAAGCTTAGCACGCTTGTTTGAGATCCAACCTCCTCACCCTCTAATTGAATATGGAATTCAACCATGTTATGGTCACTCATTCCTAGGGGATCCTTTACTAGGACATTTTTAATTAATCCTGTCTCGTTACACAGGACCAGATCTAAGGTTGCTTGCCCCCTGGTCGGTTCAGTTACATACTGCTCAAGAAACCCATCCCTAATACACTCAATGAACTCATCCTCAAGGCAGCCCTGCCCAATTTGATTTGTCCAATTAATATGATAGTTAAAATCCCCCATAATTATAGATGTTCCCTTATTACAAGCCTCAACTATTTCCTGATTGATACTCCGTCCAACCGAGTTGTGACTGTTCGGAGGCCTATAGACTACACCCACTAGTGATTTTTTCCCCTTATTATTCCTTATCTCCACCCAAACTGTTTCATTATCCTGATCTTTTGACCCAATATCATTTCTCTGTATTACAGTGATTCCTTCCTTTATTAACATAGCCACCCCACCTCCCCTTCCTTCCTGCCTGTCCTTCCTGATTGTTAAATAACCTGGTATGTTTAATTCCCAGGCATTGTCACCCTGCAGCCATGTTTCTGTAATGGCCACAAGATCATGCCCATATGTAGCTATTTGTGCCATTAACTCGTCTATTTTGTTACGAATGTTACGTGCATTCAGATAGAGAACTTTCAAATGTGTTTTGTGACACTTAGTTCCCTCTTTTGCCCTTTTTATTACTTTACCTTTTACTCCATACCTTCTGCCCCTTCCTGACATGCTCTGGTTTTTAATTTCCCCACTGCTACCTAAGTCTATGACCTTCTCTGTTGTCATTTTTATTATTTGTTCTCTAGGAAGCTCCCCCCCACTAGTTAGTTTAAAGCCCTCTCTACAGCCCTAGTTATATGATCCGCCAGGACTCTAGTCCCAGCACTGGCCAACAGTCCACCAACGCCCTCCTTGTCAGAGCAAACCAGTACATTACCTTTACGATGGATGCCAACAGTCGGAATGAGAGAGCTCTGGGATTTGTTGCAGTGGGCGGCTTCTCTATGTCCAGGGCACAATAGACTGCACTCAAGTTGCTATCAGGGCACCAGCAGACGAGACAGCAACTTATGTGAACAGGAAGGATCTTCCACTCCATTAATTGGTGTGTGAATCACTGCAGATGGCTCGTGTGGAGTTAAAATTAGGGGCTAGGCGTCAGCTTTGCGATCCAACAGATGGAATGTATAACCTGCATAAAAGATAAGAGCAGGAGTAGGCCATTTGGCCCCTCGAGCCTGTTCCACCATTTAATGAGATCATGGCTGATCATCCAAATTCAGTACCCTGTCCCTGCTTTCTCCCCATATCCCTTGATCCCTTTAGCCTTAAGGAATATAATAGAAACATAGAAGATAGGAGCAGGAGTAGGCCATTTGGCCCCTCAAGCTCATTATTTAATTTAGCAAAGGAAAAGAACCAGACAGCCTTTAGTATGAGTGAGCACGGAGAACTATGCACATGCAAATACTCCAGGAATGTTTGGTCCAGTTTCAGAATCAAGCTTCCCTCTTTGTAGTCAAGCAAACAAAGGGTCCCCAAACTTCTGGTGCTTCTAATAGGAGATCTGGCCTCAGATGTGGGTAGCTGTGTTGAAAAACTGGAAGCTGTTTGCGCACATGGATTATATATTTATCTTAACATTTCACAAACTTTTGAGGCTTTCAGCCAACCTGTCATCTCCCTAGTTTTGCAGCTTCTGAAAATCCTGACATCCTTGCCTGTGAATCATTCTTAATGGAGGAGGTAGTAAATAAAGCTGTTTCCCTCTCTGGCTATGATCAATTTAAGCTGTGTAATGGCACAGATGGTGGAAGAGTTGCCCTATGTTTAAATAATGGATGGTAACTCCCACAAGCAAAACTTGAAATCAAGTGCCTTTAAAGGTTTTGGAACAAAATTACTCTTCAAAACAAAGAATTGTTTACCGTCCAAAATCTGTCAATGGTTTCATTTTTATCCACCTATAAAATACCATCAACAGGCTTCAATCTTATACCATTAAGTCTGCCAGTCTCCCAAATAACAACTTCAATTGCCATGAGAGGATTGGAGAGAACAAAAAAGAAACAGACAACTGCAATGGGCCCAACCCAGTCCATCTACTCTCCAGCTCGAGGACATATCTACTTAGACCTAATAATGAATAATTCCCCTGATTACCTGAAACTTCAACAAAATATAACATGGAGCATCTTGATATGGCCCCCCAAAATTGCGACCTCCACCATCTAGATGGACAAGGGCAGCAGGTGCATGGGGACGCCATCACCTCCAAGTTCCCCTCCAAGTCACATTCCAACCTGACTTAGACATACATCGCCATTCCTTTATCGTCGCTAGGTCAAAATCCTGCAACTCCCTACCTAACAGCATTGTGGGAGCACCTTCACCACATAGACTGCAAGGGTTCAAGAAGAAGGCCCATCAACATCTTGTCAAGGGTAGCTAGGGATAGGCAATACATACCTGCCTTGGCAGTGACACCAACATCTCAAGAATGAATTTTAAAAAGTATCTTAAAATTCAAGGTTTGGCTGCATCACCAGACTAATTAGAATAGACTGACTAGATCAACGAAGGCATATGTGGAGTTGGATAGTGGGAGGACAAATGGCATGTTATCTTCAGTACTGAGAAGACTGAGTAATTAGTTCTGGTAAAAAAAGATTTGCAATAGCATTTCAAAGACAGCACAGTCTCTTAACTTAGTAATCGCATCCAATCTATCTGAGGACAGACAAATAGTGAATATTACTGGAAACGCCATCATAAGGGTTTGAATGCTCAAGAAATATTGGTCATACATTCCACCATTAGCAACTTCAGAGTTTTACAAAGTATACATTTACCCAATTATGGAATAATGCATACAACTTGCAAGACTGGAACATCTCTTGCTTCTGGATTCAATACATTTCAAAATCATGAATGTAAGTATGGCAACTCCTCCTGATGGCCCCATCGTCACAGATGTCAGTCTTCAGCCAATTTGATTCATTCCACATGACATCAAGAAATGGCTGTGTGCACTTCACAGTAAAGGCTACAGGTCCCCACTACATCCTGGCTGGAGTGCAAAAGATCTGTGCTCCAGAACTAGCCGCACCCATAGCCAAGCTGTCCCAGCACAGCTACAACACTGGCATCTACTCGACAATGTGGAAAATTGTCAAGTATGTAGTTTCCACAAAAAGCATGACAAATCTAACCCAGCCAATTACCGACCCATCAGCCTATTCCCAATCATCCGCAAAGTGATGGATAAAGTCGTCAATAGTGCTTTCAAGCTGCACTTACTCACCAATAACCTGCTCACCGACGTTCAGTTTGGGTTCTGCCAGGACCACTTAGCTCTCGCTCTCATTAGAGTCTTGGTCCAAACATGGAAAAAAGACCTGAATTCCAGAGGTGAGGTGAGAGTGACTGCCCTTGACATCATGGCACCACTTGACCGAGTATGGCACCAAGGAGCTCTAGTAAAAGTGAAATCAATGGGTACCAGATGGAAAACTCTCCACTGGCTGGAGTCATAGCTGGCACAATGGAAGATGGCTGTAGTTCTTGGAGGCCAATCATATCAGCACCTGGACATCACTGCAGGAGTTCCTCAAGGTGGCGTCCTAGGCCCAACTATCTTCAGCTGATTTACCCTCCATCATAAGGTCAGACGTGGAGCTGTTTGCTGATGACTGCACAATGTTCAGCTCCATTTGCAATTCCTCAGATAATGAAGCCGTCCATGACCGCATGCAGCAAGACTTGGATAATATCCAGGCTTGGGCTGATAAAAGGCAAGTAACATTTGCACCACCCAAGTACTAGGCAATGACCATCTCCAACAAGCGAGAGCCTAACCACCTTGTCTTGACATTCAACGGCATTACCACATGGACTGCAACAATTCAAGAAGAAGGTCCACCACCATCTTCTCAAGAGCAACTATGGATAGGCAATAAATTCTGGCCTTGACAGTGACACCTACATCCCAAGACAAAATTTTTAAAAATACCAGAGTACCAGTCCTCCATCTGAAACATTACAGAGCTGAAGGTAATGCATCAGTCCTTTACAAGAACAGAGAATTAGCACAAGAATTGCTGATGTTTACCCAGGAACACAATACATGTTGCAGCTATGCCTTAACATTCTTTATGAATTAAAATCTCTGCATGGAATACCAGCAGCAAAGCTTCACACACCACTTCTTCTGCCCCTGGAACTCTTCCTTGTAAGCAAATGTTTAAATGGAAACTTAATAACTTAATAAGTACTTGTTGGACCAGGGTTATGGCAGCATGCACTATACTAGGGTGAACTTGTGACTTGCCCATTGACTCACCAATAGTAGTTCTCCAAGTCTTTCATAGACACCAGCAACAATTATGTAAAACCTATTTGACAGCTCTCCTTGGTGCAGTTGCACCCAACTGCATACTGCATTGATATGCAAAAGCAACAAGAAAGTTTGCATTGTGTGATATACAAGTAGAACATTCTCCCATTGAGCTCATTAGAACTGACTCTGTTGCATGATATTAGCAGGAGTTATTGTTAAATCTATTCAAATGATTTTGTTAACTTTATACAGTTTGTGTGTTTATTTGTCAACAATATTTTCAATACCCCAGAAGCCTTCTATTGCTGTAGAGCGGGCAAGCTTTCTTCACTTCCCAAACCTACAAATCTCATGTAAGCACTAGTCTATACATCTTGCTTTTTATCTCTTAACCCAAACTTCCAAATTATTGCTCCTCTCTCTCTCTCTTTTTCTCTATCTTGTTACACCTGTTACTCAAATGTAAACTGGGATTAATGGTAGCACTCTCACTTCTAAGTCATAAGGATGTGGTTTCTAGCTCCACTCCAGGACATGAGCACATAATCTAGGCTGACACTTCAATGTTGTCCTGAAGGAGTACTATATTATCAAGGATGCAGTCTTTCAGGTGTGGCAGTAAACCAAGGTCATGTCCATCTGTTCAGCTGGATGTAAAATAGCCCAGGGCACTATTTGAAGAAGAGCAAGGGAGGTATCCTGGCCAATATTTATCCCTTAACCAACACCACCAAAACCAATTAACGGGTTGCATTTGCCTACATAATCAATAGTAACTACACTTCAAAAGTAATTAGTTGGCTGTGAAGCAATTTGGGAAATGATGAAAGACATATAAATGCAAGCTTTTTCTTTTGCACTTAGTTTGTACTTCTATTTGTATCTTTGCTCTCACCCTCTGCATTCCATTACTATCACTTTCCCCTCCTCCCATATTTTCTCCTTAGTTGCACTCTCTATCAGGTTCACATTTCAACGGGCCTTCACCTCCAAAGCTATTTCCTTCTATTAGTCAATCTCCTCAATAGAAAAAAAATAGACTATATCTTATGCACAGTATTGCAGAGTTACTTCACCTGATGCAAATTCACATCACTACTTGTCTCCTTGCCATCAAATTCTTGGTTCCTACTAGGGCCAAATACAAGGGACATCTCTTCTTATTATAGTTGCCTCTGCTTGCAACCTTGTTATACCACCCTAATATTCAGGCCAAATATCCAACATAAAATGTTAACCATAGACTAAACAATTCTTATATTGCTATGAGGATTCAATCTGTAGGAGAACAAATGTTTGTAACAAAAAAGAGGTGACCTGAGCTGTACTAAAAATCCCAATTGCAGAAAGTGACTGATTCTAAGTTTTCTAAAACAAAACCAAAATACTGCAGATGCTGGAAATCTGAAACAAAAACACAAAATGCTGGAATCACTCAGCGGGTCAGGCAGCATCTGTGAAGAGAGAAACAGAGTTAACGTTTCAGGTTGATGTCCTTTCATCAGAACTGGAAGAAGTTCTGATGAAAGGACGGTGGTTAGCACTGTTGCCTCACAGCGCCAGGGACCCGGGTTCGAATCCGGCCTCGGGTGACTGTCTGTGTGGAGTTTGCACATTCTCCCCGTGTTTGCGTGGGTTTCCTCCGGGTGCTCCGGTTTCCTCCCACAGTCCAAAGATGTGCAGGTTAGGTTGATTGGCTATGATAAATTGACCCTTAGTGTTAGGGGGATTAAATACATGGGGTTACGGGGATAGGGTGGGATATGTGTTGGTGTAGGGGTTACAGGGATCGGGTGGGATATGTGTTGGTGCAGGCTCGATGGGCCGAAATGGCCTCTATCTGCATTGTGGGGTTTCTGTGGAAGTTAGGGATTTCACAGTTTATAAGCAAGTGCAGAGCCAAGGAAAAGGGAGGGGGGTGCAAAAGGGAAGGTCTGTGATATGGTAGAGGGCAAGAGTGATTAAATGACAAAAGGGATGATGGTGCAAAGTAATGGGACAATAAAGAAACAAAAGATGGGCTCAGAGGAGGTGTAAATGGTTACAGCAGATCGATTACCAGCACCTGCCACCTCGGAAAATGGAAGCGATGGTTATGATCTGAAGTTGTTGAACTTCAGAGGTTTAACTTGAAAGGTCATCGGCCTGAAACGCTAACTCTGTTTCTCTCTCCACAAATGCTCCCTGAACTGCTGAGTGTTTCCAGCATTTTCTGTTTCTATCTAAGTTTTCTAATATTAGTCTGAAGCTTCCAATTTTCAGTTAATTTTATTTATCACGATCAGGCACCAACTTTTGCTAAAATATTTAGTGACATTAGTCACTATTGCTTCTAAAACTTTAGTTCAGACAAGAACATATTTTTGGTGCCATCTATTTTCACATTAAATTTCTGCAAATTTAGAGAAAGTTACTACACTCTGCTGCGTAGCTCCAGTGCTGGAGGTTTTTTACTAAATATTGTTCTTTGATTACATTGTAAAAATAATACAATTTGCTTTCGAGAAACTTTTCCAAGTACTCATAAAATGCTGTCCAAAGAATTAGGCGTTGTCTTTTGGAGGATTAAAGTAGTAATACTAATGCCATTGAAAAGCATTGACTAAATATTAAAAAAGGTAATGCATTTGAAATATCCATTTAGTCTTTAGAAAGTGTAATGGTAATAACAAAATTGTATGTAAACTGATTTTCAATTGGGTGTTTACTGCTTTTCCTAACTTTAACTTCACCAAAGCCTCAACCCAGATGATGATCTGATTTATAGTTGCTGGATTTGCGAAGAAGTATTTCATTTTGCCAACTTGAAATAGCAAATATATCATCTTATGGAAGATCGAACTTCACTTAAAAGTTATAAATTAGATTGTGAGTTGGCCTAGACCTGGATTTCATTTTGTCAGAGGTTTGTTTTATATGAGTTTATCAGCATGTGTTTGTATTCTGCACTGTTAGAAATCAGGGGTGTCCAATATATATATGGTTATGTGAACAAAATTGTGACGTCAATAGTGCTGTGTTTGCAGGATGGTATTAGAACTGGAGACAAAATGTCTCTTCAGACTAGTAGTAGAATAACTGGATAGATGCTTAGAATCGGCTTATGTTTTGGTTCCCTGCGGATGTTATAGCATTCTGCAGTGCGATGGTCGTAAATAATCTTGTTTCCAAGCTAACTATCTGCTATTTTCAAGTTAGGATTTCAACCTTGTTTATGTATCTCTAATTGGACCAACTAAGGCTCGATGCCTACGTTTCTTCTATTATTACCAATAACCATGATATAATGCTACGGTAGGAATTGGAGTTAGCTTAACCAAACTGCTTTAAAATGTGTAAGTTAACCACTGTATGAGAATAGAATAGAAGCTATCTTTGGGAATTTAATGATTCATTCCATGGTACAATAGTCTGATAATGAAATAGTTAGTTTTGCATAGCTAAAGCTGCATGAACAGCATGAACATAATTAACTGATAACAAGCAATTACGAACATCTGATGGCCGAGAATGGTGTGTCTGACTCCAAACTAGGGAGGATAGGGACAAGGGAGATAAGAGAAATTCCAATGGGTAGGCCTTCAAAACGTATAAACAATAAAGCATGTGTAATGATTGTGAAGACCCCTCCTGGAGGGAGGATCTTCATCCAAAAATCGAGACAAAGAACTTGACGCCCACTTGGGTACTGAGGTTTATGGGGAACCTCTGTAGGTTAAATGGGCTTGTCAATAATTTGGCCTCAGGCCCACATCTAAAAAGAGAATAAAAATAACACCCTGAGGACTTGCCCACAGACAGTGGAGGGAAGAGTCAAGCAGAAGTTGGGCTGGTCGAACGCTCTTTCGAGAGTTCATGCTCACCAACTCCGAGGTTCTAGACAAGAGGAAGAGAAGCCGCAAGCCAGAGAACTGTTCACACATGCCAGCCGTCGGGACCGGCACCTGCTGCTTGCCGCAGTCATATGTTTTTGTTGTATAACTAGCATGTAATATTCCGTCTTAAACTCTGATTAAACACGATATACGCACCATATTGGTTTGCAGTCGATCCTGATTATTTGAAAGACAAGAAATAAACTACTAATTAGCCTAATCTCAACACGCTGTTCATAAAATCTTAAATACCTTTATTTATCAGATCCTAAGTGCGAGTTAGCATCAAATAAGATAGTGGGAAGCAACAACTTCCTTTTTAAGTTATTTAACTGACATTCGAAACATAAGCAGCTGCATAACAGTCATATAGATATGTCTGTTGAAGAATAAGGCCTAAACACATCAGGATTATCTTCAGTTCAATATAATCGGGTGGGATATGTGTCGGTGCAGGCTCGATGGGCCGAAATGGCCTCTATCTGCACTGTGGGGTTTCTGTGATTCTGTGATTCTGTGAACCTTACTTCAATGGAATACTTATTTACTATAAAGAAAAGCTAAGGGAGAGCTATTTAAACGCAGTGGTGAGGGGTAAAGGGTGATAGTGATATATAAAGTAGATTAAGACACATATCATGGTTACGCAAAGGATCTAAGCCAAACCTTCAGAAAATGATAGGTCGGATAAACAGAAAAGTATACCCAGTTTACTTCAGCTTTCCAGATTGAGAAAATTGTATTTGGGAAGGAAAGGTCTGCCTTTTTTAATTACTTTTCCATCTTTGTATGTTGTGCATGAATTCAAATGTGTGGTGGTTCAGGGTGGGGAGCAGGACAGCACTGGGCAAGCGACCCCTAACCAAGACACAGACATTTCATTGGGACCATTACTTATAGTTGGTAGCATTTTAATTCATCTTCAACATCCTTGACAAATACCTAATGGTCAATTTTAGAAGGCTGAGGTTCAAGAGAGTTCAATAGTTTGGGAGAATTGTATATTTGACTCTGAATCAACAGTACTATAGACAACAAGGCACTGTCACCATCTAATAAGCAGGTTTCCAAAACGAGATGAACCTTAGTGAACATTTCTGCAAAAATATTCATGGGGGCCTAAATACCTGACATCACCAATTTAAATGAAAAAGTAGACGATTAAGTAATAGTGGGATTTATGTAGAAAGCATAAATGGATGATTTATCCAAATTTAACAGTGTAATGGGGATTCCTACCTCCAGAAAAATGGGTCAATGAACATTCCATTTTTTTTAAAGAAAAACAGATTTTTGCTTCTTATGGTCATTCGTGAGGACCCGGTGTGACTTTCTACAGCTGCACATTCAAACCAAAATGTGAGCATTTAACTGCTGGTCAGACTTCTTGTTAGCAAGCTTAACTAAGGTTAGATTTGGAAGTAAAGACAGAGGCATAGGATCATCTGATGGCTCATCTCGTTTAGGAAACCTGCTTATTATATGGTGACAGTGCTTTATTGCCTGTAGTACTGTTGGTCAGAAACGGGGCATGGTGCATATTCTGGGCAAAGGGGAACAAAACAAATGAAAGAAAAAAAGGCTAATTAAGTTTAGTTAGCAAATTGGTGCTTATGTTACTCTTTGAAAGCAACAAACCAACAATACTGGATTTAGATATTTAGGATGGGGAATGCAAGTACTAAAGGTGAGATATTTATTTTTGGGGAAGGTTTGGAGCCTTGCTCCCCAGAAAATATTGTTTTTTGACACTTTATTTGATGCATATTCCAGCATTTAGGAGCAGCACTTTGGAGAGAGAATAAATATTTTCTCACTACTGTAGTTATTTGGAGTATTACCTTCAAACTCCACAAAAACTCCAATGTTATATGAAAATGACAAACCTCATACCATTTAAATTAAGTTTTAAGATTTTTTTTGGGCAAGCTTTAACAACACACTGTAATTGTCCAGGAATATATTAATTCAGTGAATCATCTTTTTGAATTATTTCTTATGCATTTCTCATTGTTCGTTGCATTTGCTTTGCTGAGGCCCTGGTATAGTCAGCTTTCAAACCCATAGCTTCGAGCTTCAAACTATAACACCAAAAAATAATGTACCTCATTCAATGTGCCTTATTACATCTTGGACTTATTAGATTTAAATTCAGATATTGGCTTGATTTTATATGCTGGGAATATACAGAAGCAAGTTTTATTTATACCAGTTACAGGTACAAATGCATTTTCATTTAACACATAAAATCTACAAATCTGTGCTTCAATTGTTTAAATACCCTTGATCATATTTTTGATGACGTCTTATTTTTTGATGATAATATTATTGAAATATGTATGATATCGTGTCACACGCATACATAAATATTGTATTTTACAGGAAAGTGCCAGATTCAGCACCCATCTGTCCTGTAGTTGTCATTGTTTCTGTCGTGCTTTTAAAAGTGAATTCCATTGTATTTATGTCACCATTTACACAAAAGTGTTACAATTGTCCTAAAACTTTCACCCATTGGAACATCTACCCTAATAAATTAAACATTTTCTTTATATTTTATTAACAGTATATCAAGACAAAGGCAAGTGGTGTAAGCTGCAGTGCAGTATAAAGATGAACATATTTTAATACTAAATTTTCTGATTTGATAAAGGATGTCAATTACAGACAGTATAGTTCTGATAAGAACTAAAAGATGAATGCAATCAGTAGGACTTATGAAATAAGATTTCATTCTCCTGATTTTCCAATCGGTTGTACCTGCTTTTAAAAAATACATTGAATGCCATTTGCCATATTTCCCTTTGTAACTTCCTGCTCCCATCTACACAACTTACTGCGCCTCCTAACTTAGTGTCATCTGCAAACTTGGATATACAACTCTCTGTTCCTTCATCCAAATCATTAATAAATAAGGTGAAAAGCTGAGGCCCCAGCACAAATTTTTGGGAACACCACTTGTCACATCTTGTCAAGCTAAAATTAAAGCTGATGGAATTAAAGACAAATTATTGACCTAGTTAGGAGATTGGTTTGACAATAGAAAACAAGGAGTAGGGATGGTGGGTATCTACTCAAATTGGAAGGAAGTGACTAGTGGTGTTTGACAAGGATCTGTGCTAGGTCCTTAACTATTCACTATATTTATTAATAACTTAGCTAACACAATAGAGAGTCATATATCCAAGTTTGCCGATTACATAAAGATTGGTGGTATAGTAAGTAGTCTAGACAGGAGCATATTATTACAAAGAGACATTGATAGATTAAGTGAGTGGGCAAAACTGTGGCAGATGTATTTCAACGCAACTAAGTGCAAGGTCATCCAATTTGGACCAAAAAAGGATAGATTTGTGTATTATTTAAATGGTGAAAAGCTGGGAACAGTGGAGGTCCAAAGAGATTTAGGGGTCCATGTACACAGATCACTAAAATATAGTAGTCCATCAGATACAAAAAATAATCAAAAAGGCTCATGGAATGTTAGCCTTTATGACTAGTAGACTAGAATATAAAGGGGAAGAAGTTTTGCTACAGCTATATAAAGCCATGGTTAGACCACATCTAGAGTACTGTGTACAGTTCTGGGCACCACAACTTAGAAAGGATGTGTTGGACTTGGAAGGAGTGCAGAGCAGATTCACCAGAATGTTACCAGGACTCCAAGGGTCAGATTATGAGGAGAGATTACATAAACTAGGCTTGTATTCCCTGGAATATAGAAGGTTAAGGGGTGATTTGATTGAGATTTTTAGGATTTTGAAAGAAATTGGTAAGGTAGATAGAGAGAAAAAAAATTCTGCTGGTGCGGAGTCTAGGACAAGGGGACATAACCTTAAAATCAGAGCCAGGTCATTCAGAAGCGAAGTTAGGAAACACTTCTTCATGCAAAGGGTGGTAGAGATGTGGAACTCTCAAAAAAGTAGTAGATGCTAGCTCAATTAATAATTTTAAATCAGAGATTGATAAATTTTTGCTAGCCAAGGGTCTAAAAGGATATCAAGGCAGGTGGATGGAGTTAAGAAATAGATCAGCCATGATCTTATTGAATGGCAGAACAGGCTCGAGGGGCTGCATGCCCTATTCCTGTTCTTATGTTCAATCAGAGAACGTTCACTTCATTCCTACTCTATGTCCCCTACCTCCCAACTAATTACCAACCCATGTCATAAGGTTATCTCCAGTTCCATGTGCTCTCATTTGTGCTAATAATACCTTGTGCCGAACATTAACAAATGCCTTCTAATGTCCATATGGATAACATCCATAGACACTCACCCATCCACCATGTTAGGGACCTCCTTGAAAAACTCAACTAGATTAGTCAGATATGATCTACACTTCACCTATCTAAGTTGACTCTCTTTGATCAGCTGATATTTGTCCAAATGCTTAGTCTGTCTCTGATGATCATTTCCAGTAAGCTGAATGTAGGAAATACAGAGGAGATGTAAAAAAGGGAATACGGGAAGCAAAGAGAGAGTATGAGAATAGATTAGCAGCTAACATAAAAGGAACACAAAAGTGTTTTATAAACCTATAAATAGCAAAATGGCAATCAAAGGAAGGATGGGGCTGAACCAAAAAGCAAATATTCTTGTGGAGGCAGAGGGCATGGCTGAGGTACTAAATGAGTATTTGCATCTGTCTTAACTAGAGAAGAGGATGCTGCCAATGTAGCAGTAAAGGAGGAGGTAGTAGCGATATTGGATAGGATAAAAATAGATAAAGAGGATGTGAAAAGCTGAGGCCCCAGCACAAACTTTTGGGAACACCACTTGTCACATCTTGTCAAGCTAAAATTAAAGCTGATGGAATTAAAGACAAATTATTGACCTAGTTAGGAGATTGGTTTGACAGTAGAAGACAGGGAGTAGGGATGGTGGGTATCTACTCAAATTGGAAGGCAGTGACTAGTGGTGTTCGACAAGAATCTGTGCTAGGTCCTTAACTATTCACTATATTTATTAATGACTTAGCTAACACAATGGAGAGTCATATGTCCAAGTTTGCCGATGACATAAAAGATTGGTGTTATAGTAAGTAGTCTAGACAGGAGCATATTATTACAAAGAGACATTGATAGATTAAGTGAGTGGGCAAAACTGTGGCAGATGTATTTCGACGCAGCTAAGTGCAAGGTCATCCAATTTGGACCAACAAAGGATAGATTTGTGTATTATTTAAATGGTGAAAAGCTGGGATGCATCCGAGGTTACTGAGGGAAGTAAGGGTGGAAATTGCAGAGGCTCTGGCCAGTCTTCCAATCCTCCTTAGATATGGGGGTGGTGGCAAATTACTGGAGGACTGCAAATGTTACCACCCTGTTTAGAAAAGGGGAGAGGGAAATACTTGGCAACAATGGGCCAGTCAGCCTAACATCAGTGGTGGGGAAACTTTTAGGGACAATAATCCAGGACAAAATTAATTGGCATTTGGAAAAGTATGGGCTAACAAATGAAAGTCAGCATGGATTTGTTAAAGGCAAATCGTGTTTGACGAACTTGATTGAGTTCTTTGATGAAGTAACAGAGAGGGTTGATGAGGGTAGTGCAGTTGTTGTTGTATATATGGACTTTCAAAATGCTTTTTACAAAGGACCATATAATAGACTTGTTAGTAAAATTAAAGCCCACGGTTGTTTTTCAGACTGCAGGGAAATATACAATGGTGTTCTTCAGGGGTCGATATTAGGACCACTGCTTTTTTTGATATCTATTAGTGACCTGAACTTGGGTATGCAGGGCATAATTTTGAACTTTGCAGATAACACGAAACTCAGAAATGTAGTAAACAATGAGGAGGCTAGTAACAGACTTCAGGAGGACATAGACAGACTGGCGAAATGGGCGGACATGTGGCTGATGAAAGTTAACGCAGAGAAATGTGAAGTGATACATTTTTGGTAAGAATGAGGAGAGGCAATATGAACTGAATGGTACAATTTTAAAGGGGGTGCAGGAATAGAGAGACCTGGGGGTGTATGTACACAAATCTTTGAAGGTGGCAGGACAAGTCGAGAAGGCTGTTAAAAAAGCATATGGGATCCTTGGCTTTATTAATAGAGACAGAGTACAAAAGCAAGGAAGTTATTCTAAACCTTTATAAATCACTGGTTAGGCCTCAGCTGGAGTATTGTGTTCAATTCTGGGCACCACACTTTAGGAAGGATGTCAAAGTCTTAGAGAGTGTGGAGAAGAGATTGACTAGAATGGTATCAGGGTTGAGGGGCTTCAGTTATGTGGAGAGACTGGAGAAGCTGGGGTTGTTTTCCTTAGAGCAGGGAAGGTTAAGGGGGGATTTGATAGAGGTGTTCAAAATCATGAACCATTTTGATAGAGTAAGTGATAAGAAGCTGTTTCCAGTGGCAAGTCAGTAACCAGAGGACACACAGATTTAAGGTGATTGGCAAAGGACCAGAGGCGACACGAGGAAACATTTTTTACACAACAAGTTGTGATCCGGAATGCACTGCCTGAAAGGGCAGTGGAAGCAGAGTCAGTAATAACTTTCAAAAGAGAATTGGATAAATACTTGAAGGGAAAAAAATTGCAGGGCTCTGGGGAAAAAGCAGGGGAGTGGGACTAATTGGATAGCTCTACCAAAGAGCCAGCACAGGCACGATGGCTGAATGGCCTCCTTCTGTGCTATTTAATTCCTTGATTTTACAACACGCCCCACAATTGATGTTAAACTGAAAGGTCCGTAAAGGTCCGTGGTTACTTGATTTCTCCCTCCCTTCTTAATTAATGGAGTGATATTTGCAATTTTACGATCTAAGGGCACAATTCCTGAATCTAGAGAGCTTTGAAAAACTATAACCAATGCATTTACAATTCCCTGGTTATAAAAGGGTTGCGTTTGTTCCATTTTTAGATCAAGTGGGTATGTATGACACAGGGGAAACCCATCACCATGCTTAGGAGTCTCCAATCCAAGCTATTAAATAATCCACACAGGTAGAGTTTCTATCTGCCTGATATGGAGTACATTTACACCATTTGCCTAATTTCAGAGACATTAGGTGAAATTTAGTAGCAGCCGCTGGTTATAGATCTTTCATTTACAACAACAACAACTTGCATTTATATAGCACCTTTAATGTAGTGAAACATCCCAAGGCGTTTCACAGGAGCATCATCAGATGAAATTTAACACTGAACCACATAAGGAAATATTAGGACAGCTAACCAAAAGCTTGGACAAAGAGGTAGGTTTTAAGGAGCATCTTAAAGGAAGAGAGAGGCAGAGGGGTTTATGGAGGGAATTCCAGAGCTTAGGGCCTCGGCAGCTGAAGGCACGGATGCCAAGTGAGGGGTGATTAACATCAGGGATGTGCAAGAGGCCAGAATTGGAGGAGAACAGAGATCTCAAAGGCTTGTAGGGCTGGAAATAGGGAGAGGTAAGGCCATGGAGGGATTTGAAAACAAGGATGAGAATTTTAAAATTGAGGCATTGCCAGAGCGGGAACCAATGTAGGTCAGTGAGCACCGTGGTGATGGGAATATTAGCACATAAATACTGTTGGAGTTAAACCAGATAAAACTGTGCAGCTTAATAGCATAGAGCACTGATAAGGTTCCCATTTCTTGTCCAATTAGAACCACCCAAAGGCCTTGGTTTGCAAGATTATCTGCAACTGATTTAGAAGAATCTCCAGTGCAGTTTCACATCTATCCTTCCAGGTCCCACTAATGAATTAAGCTGGCTGGTCAATCACTCTGAAGTACTGATGACCTACCTGGATTACTAAGACTGCTACAGAGGGTTGTCTTGCTTTCAATCATCTGCCACTAGGCATGTAGTCTTGGCACCTACCAGACTCTGAAGAGGCCCCAATTACCTTTATCCAAAGAAGGATTGTCACTAGTTAGTCAGTGTGCTCCCTTGATGGCTCGGCAAGTTAAGCCAATGAGTAGCTGAGTCCTACAGACCAGGAACATCCCAGGTTTGATCCATACTCTGTGCTCATTCAGTTGATAGCAGCCAGAATTATGGTAGAAGTGCTACATTGGCCACAGTGACCTGTGTTAAGGAGTGGAAAATCTCCCAGATTGCCACTACTGATTGTTATCGAGTGACGCCTCCTGGAAATGGTACGGGTGGATGTCACAAATCAGAATTGGACTCAGTTTTGATACCAGCTATGATCAAATAGGCTGCTGATACTGACGGTCAAGATTCATCGACGAGTAATGGCTACTTGGATAAGGCACTGGATGATGCCTGGAGCCTGTGGAACTGTATCCCAGCTGCATTGGCAGAGGTGTCATGGCTCAGATGAGATGATAAACTAAGCCTCTATCGGCCTGTCCAGATGGATGTAAAAAATCCTGTGGTACTATTTGAAAGGAAGAAGGAAGGTATCATGGCCAACATTTAGCCTCAGCCTATACCACCAAACAAAAAACAAATTATAGGGTCATTTATCTCGTTTGCTGTTTGTGGGACCTTGCTGTGCAGAAACAGGCTGGCACCTATGTCTATATAACAACAGTAACTACATTTCAAAAGGCATTAATTGACTGTAAAGTGCTTTGGGATGTCCTGAGGGTCTGAAAGGGGCTATATAAATAGAAGATTCTTCTTATTGAAGCTTGAGGCTTTCTTCCACAGAGCATGATAACCTGCATCCTTGGAGACTGGGATGTTGTTCTCTGTGAGATATAGGTGCAGATCACAGATAATATACAGAGGCGGAAACCCGAGCTTCATCTCATTTTAGAATTCATAAAGTTTGCTTGTACAGTAAATAAAACCTGCGCCGACGCGCAGTCACTGGATGTCCATCTAAGTAGTCAAAGGTGAATTGGGGAGGTGTGGCTGCATCTCTGCCACTGGTAAACATGGGTATTCAAACTAGAGGGGCAATTTTGTGAGGCTCTATGTGGTGTCGTGGCGCAGAACTTCACCAGACGTAAAGTGTTATAGCCCTATCTCCGACCCACACTTGTGCTAGTTAGACTGCACCCGCAACGGAGCCTTGCAAAATGACCCTTAATATCGACATAGGATGCAAGTCTGTGGGATCCTATCCAAGCGACATCCCTATATTTTCTAGCTACAAAAAATCTTTACATTTTCAAGATCTGCAATACTTTGAAGTTTTGACGTGTCGATGTTGGCCATGAGAGAAGTATACTTGTGCATTGCCAAGAAATGAAGAATTTGCTTTTATGTTGCACAATCGCGTCCCCGGCATGTCCTAACTAAAGACTTGGCTGCGGTCTTCTCAATGTTAACAGAAAAGTAAGAGGGGCGTATTATAAATGCACAATCTGAGCAAATACTTGTCGAAAGCTCCCCTCCAGTCTGAGTAGTCACACGTTCTCTTGAATTAATTTGGGACCACTGTGTTAGTTTGACCACTTTATTACTTCGCGAACTCCAGATAGATCAACCCATTTCGCGCAGTGGAACAGGGGGCGTTAGGGATTCTGTCAGGTCAGAATTTCTGACAGAGGTGGTTAAAGAAAGGTGCGCTCGGCTGAAACGTAATTTAAGAATTAAATTATGTTATTGGGTCCCAGTGCAATTTTGAAGCCTTGTATATAACCAAAGATTGTAAAAATGTGGACCTGACCGTTATATGTTGATTCTTAATATATGGGAAACTTTCCCACTAATTTGGTCCCAGGCAAAATATGTGACCCAGCTGCGATAGCTTCGCACTTGCTGGCTCCGAGCTCCGCTTTGGCTCCGCTGCGGGCGGCTCTCAGACCAACTTTTTGCATACATCCGCACAGGTTATTTAAAATAATCCCCATAATAGGACACCGCTGCTTAAGGCTATACATAATGCTATACGGGTATGAGTTCGTGTGAGAGGTTGTTTATCTCAGTGCCAGAGATGTTTGCATGTAAGGAAATCCGCCCTACATCAACATAAACAAAAGCCCCGATCCGGCTGCCTGTGCTCCTTTCCATAATGTGGTCCACACCAAGCCTTCTTCCACAACTAACCTGCCCCATGGAGAAAAGCCCAGCAGTTGCATGTCGTATTATAATTACTTTGCATGCTATGGTGAACCTAATAGTAAGTCTATTTACTGCGCTTGAGTTGGAAGTGCCGTTCAGGGAAAAACAAAACTACAGAAGTAACACAAAAGTAGGCTAACAGTTCAATGTTTCACTGAATGAATGGGAAAATGATCCAATACGTTTGCTTGTATCTATCTGTCCATCCATTCATCCTTCTATTTGGTCTACCTGGCTATCCATCTCCAACGGTGTATATCTTGTTTGCTATCGATAAATGTGCGTTTTTGAATTGCTACGCGAGGTTCCGTATATAAAATCTACATTTGGACCTTCGTAGCCACATAAGTACCTGTTGATATATGTTATCTGTATCTGCATACATGTTTGCATACATTATAGAGCCATTCCACAGTCTGTTCTTTGAGAGTGCACTCAGTTGCGCAACGAGCGCATATATTAGCATGCTGCGAAAATATATTTAAAAGTGCAAAGTAATGCATTACAAATAACTTGTCTGTTACAAAGTATGATCTCAACTAAGTGATAATTGCAGTACTAAATGTAACTAAAGCACGCAGAGAGTTGTTTTTCCTTCCGAGCCAGGTTGGTTGTCGAATAAGTGATGGTATGGACCATTTTGTAAAGCATCCAAGCCATCCACAGACCAATACGTCTATATGGCTTATTACTCATATTTAAATGCACGTCATCCTGTATGTAGGGAATCTGCCACTTTGGGTTATTATATGCGACTTGGGCTTGATTCTTCCAGCAAACAGCGAAGGCTAGGTGCACAGCTGAGACGCCACAGGTTGTGACAGTCTGCAATAACCCTGCATCTTTCACGCGGTAAGTTAGAGCGATGCCTACTTTTTGAAGTATCTCGGTGAATGAAGAGCATTGCGGTTGAAGAAAATCAATCGTAAGACCAAATGACAACTGGGGATTTACCTTTTATTTATTTTTTTTGAGTTCCTACACCAAGGAAACGCTAACGCGACTGAGGCTATGCGTGTTTTAACTGGTTTTGGTCACTAATGGTATTACCGATGCTAAACTTTTCTTGGAAGGATAAGATAGGAAGGTGTTTTCGCTTTGCAAGTAGCAAAGAAGCGAGTCGCGTTATGACACGTCTGGGAGGGGGGTGACGTTGCACTGCTTGTTGCAGCAAGCACTGCTAAATCCAAGTCTCTGATAACCAAATTCAAATCTGTGATGCCGAAACCTACGAGATAGGCAATAATTTAGCAGAACTATGAGAGAGAGATTTGAAACAGTAAAGTGCTACCTTACCTGTTCTATGCAAATCCCCTCGCTGATGAGCTGAGACCTATGATTCTCGTTAGTTAAGATAGCCACGTGTCAGGAAGTTTAAGTTATACTGCACTTTCAAGACAGGGCAAAAAAAAAAGTTTAAAAAAAATAAGATGCGCAATTTAACCCATGCTACTATCCTCATTGTATCTGTACTGAGCGTGCTAAACAACCCAGCCATATAGTATCTGATAGCTCGCTATCTCCAAGAGCAATTATTTCCTTAATTCATTAGAATCACGTAAGTCCTGAAACGTCTCTCTGAGCGAATGTGTTGCGTAAATGTGGAAGTTTAAATCACCTCTGTGTGCGTCTGTCTTCTAGTCACTAAGGTGTTGGGAGTTTAAGCTGCGGATATTGCAAAGGGTTATTACATTCATAAGTCACACAAGTGGTGGGCGATTCACTGAGCAAGCAGAAGTTCACATGATGACTTCAAACAAGACACATTACCTTCCAGCATCTGTTGGAGAGACTGGATTTTAAGACACCTCGCTTTCTTGGGCAGTAAGCAACAATGGTAAGTAAATTATCGGGGGGGGGGGAATCTGCTGTCATCTTTAATAATCTGATATATCTACAGAGGATAAACGATGCATGTGAAGATTTCTGGCATCATTCGGGGAGGAGGGAAATCGAACCCCCAAGTTGAATGAAAATAATGTCTTTGAATTTGCGCCAGCCAAACTCAATTGATGAGATTTTGTTTGTAACCAAAGACAATTATAATTTAGTTGAATCGATCCGTGCATGGTCTAGGTTTGTGTGGCTGGGGTGCAATTGGGGGGAATGTGATCAGATATTATTTGGACAGTTTTTGCCAAAGCAATATTCACGTGACAGCGCGTGGGTAAGTAATATACTAAAGCAATATCAACCGGCAGGTAATCAAAATATTAATTTTATGAGGGGGGAGGGTGGAGGAGGGAGAGAGCAGCGAGCTCCTCAAGGGTTCTTGACGCGATACTGAAAGGTATATATCAGCACCGAGGACAGCGTGTTGGTGCCTCAGACTATGAGAAGAACTGTAACCAAAGATATCGCGTCATCAAATGGTAATTGCCGCAAAAAAGAGAGGTTTAGAGCTGAAATCAGTCAAATCTGATACCGTTACTATGAGACAGCGTGCAGCTCAATCACAGAGCTGATCGCTGCCACTTGGAGTTTTGTCGCCACTTGGAGCTTGGTGAAGTTCATCCCGGTGCACACAAGTCTTCAGTGTAGCAAGATAGTGTTTTTCTTTTAAAGGCGAGATCACTATATTGTAACTTTTTGAAATGGAAGGGCTGATAAGGATGGCTTAAGTTTATGTCGTTTGCTCATAGAAGGGTAAGTAAACCGCATATGTCATGTTGGGTTGTCTTCCAGCCCGGGTTATCTGTGTACTCTATCCGCATAAAACAGCACTCGCTTGGCTGTGATTCGCAAAATTGATCCATAGTCTTATTGCAATTAAGCCGCGTCGGTGCTTTTGTGGGAATCGGTTCTGCCTGGTCAGAATGCTCACAAATAATTGAGCCTCGTGATTGCCCAAAATAACCCTGATTCGCTGTGAGCTTATAATATTTTCTGAGACAGAAAGTGTTCCCTCCCTTCCTTTTGTGTGTGTGTGTGTGTATATATATCTCTTAAAATAGACAACTGTACGCTGAGTGGTTTGTGGTGAACAGTAACTAGGATCTAAGCAGTCAGCCCAGCAGAGTTGGGTATTCTACCGAAAGTCGAAGCTGATGTTCTGCTGTGCGGGGGGAGATCAATCTTGGAGAAGCTGCAGGCGAAGACCCACGTCACACTAGAGAAACTCGCATCGACAGACGGCGCTGTTTTAAGCAGAAAGCTACAAAGCCAAGAAAAAAAAAGCCCTGCAGTTTCCTGACAGCCATAAATACAAGCAAGAATCTAATCCAACATAGGGATCCCGCCTGGAGAAAGCCCCGGCAGTTGCTACGCAGAAGTGTCGTGCAGTGCTGTCGTGTTGCAGTCCAAGTTAACTTCAGCCGCAGAATCTGCTCAAAACGATGTAGATGATAGTAGATCAGCACAGTTGAATTAAAATAATTATTATTTTGTCCCCACTCCCCCCCCCCAAAAAAAATGTTTAGAATGCTTCAGATTGGAGGGTGATTTGGGTGTGAATGGGAATTGCAGAACTGTGCCCGGGGTTCCAACAATGTGGATCTGGAGTTAACAGTAACCCGTGAACACCTTCCGCAGAGGAATGTTGTAATGGGCTGATAGTGGTCATAACTCCCCACTGAGAATATCCTTTACAAACTGACCCCTTCCCCCTTCCCAATGCATTGCGGTGTTTCCTGTCTAGGGAGGTGTCTCTGGCGGTAATATTGGTCTGGAATGCCTGCTTTGGGCAAAGACGTGTTATTTGTACAGTCTGTGCGATGCAAGTGCGCCGCTGAAGTTGCAAGCATCCTGCCGTGGGGTTTTTTTTTGGAATGCTCGGCAGATTGTCTTCCAGAATGCAGCGTGTGGTGTTTGTTCGGCGGAACTAAACATAGCTTACAACTGACGTGAACCTCGGCAAAACACACACACACGCACACAGGGCTCGACTCTGAGGAGGAGCGGGCACCCTGCGGCGTGATCCTTTCAATGGATCCTCTCCCAGAATCACTGCTGTCGAGTGTGGAGGGAGATCCTTCCGGATAGAGTGCGCGATTTCGACCCAAACAGGTCCCCACCCCGACCTCCACATTTAACGAAAGTACTAATGTACAAGATTTAAAAAAAAACCTAGCATATTTCCCGACCCCCAGATAGAAAAGAGAATGTGATTTTCATCTTGGGCATTGTGGTTTCCATAACGCCAGGCACTGATTTGCCATTTCATTCAGTGCAGTTCATAGTATTTCCCCTCTGCCGGTTATCATATTTTCAGTGACACTGCTGAGAGGATATTTCATTGGGTGGAGGTTGCCATGGCAACTTGACGTGCACCCTCGCAACAAGCTAACTTGGTCGCTGTGACATTATTAGAGTTTGATTTGCTCGGAACACATGTTCCCAGCGGTTCCCACCTAAACGTGTTGCTGCCATCATCACGCCATTCAGCTTTATATATATATATAAATAAATATATATAAATATAAAGATCCCTTGGCACCAGCGCGGAAAGCAAAAAATAACTCCCAGTCAAAACAGTGTTTCTTTCAGCTCTGGAGACTCGCCGTGCAAAAAAAACATCAGATTTTATCACATGGCTTTTAAAGCGAAATGCGCCCCCAACTGATGGAAAAGTCCAGAGAGGCGGGAAGGGCAAGTGCAATTCGGTTATTGTGAAGCGCACTTTGCTCTTTCTGTTGGGGGTCAGGTGCATATGTTTGTTCAGTCCAGTGCCACAGTAAGGCATTCCAGTCAGTGTTCAGGACCAATGATGGCATTGGGGCAAGTACATGAGGAAACGTCTAAAGTTTATAAATATATATATAGAGAGAAAAATAACCCCAAAAATGATTTATTAACCTGCCTTTGCTGACAGAATGGATCCTGTAATTTCACAGAAAGTGCGCAATGTGACTGATAAACAACGACATGGAGTATAGCATTAAAACCAGACAATAGCTTTCAGGCCAACCGGGTAAAAGTTATGCCTCTGTTGTGCCTGTAACCATCTCCTCTTTCCTTCCCCTCTAAGAAAAAAATCTTGCGAGTTGGAAATACAGACGCAGGTTGCTCTTGAGTTCATCCAAGGAAGCGCACGTAGGCGTGAGTCCTGATCTAATGATTTGCGGATTCCACTGAGAATGCTCTCTGATCCAAAGTAATTATCATTTAGCTAGAATTCCAATTATTATATTTTAATAAGATCTTGGTTTAAATTACCCTCAGCACTTTAGTTTGGAGTTCGAAGGGTGCTAATACATTGGTCACCTTTCAGAGAAAAGTGTAATATCATAGGGAAAAAAGCACGGAGTGTATTATAAAGTTGTGTTTAAGTGCGATTAATCACATGTAAAGACTGAACACGTGGAGTCCAAAAGACGGGGAAATCATAGAAAGGCATGTGAGGTTTAAGGCGCCAACAACTGTTTATAGAAATGTTACTAGGGAGGATTTTTTTTGTGTGTGGCTAAAACGTAAGCTTTCTGGGTAATTAAGCAGAAATGTGGGTGTATACCTGCTGAGAACTAGTCACAGAAGCGGTCAGGTCAGGGCCACGCTTCAAAAACAACTGGCCCTGGACTAGCATAATGTCCACCCACTCACACATGAGCTCCAGTTGATGATGTCTTGTATTGACTTTTTTTGAATGTTTGCTGCCCAAGTGGAATTACCCCCAAGCTTTATATTGAATGCAGTTATTACAGCCAATGGTGACATGTTGGTCTGTTTGAAGGATGTTGATGGTCTACTCGGAATTAGTCTGTTCAACCACAAATCCTCAACAAGGTGTCTACATCATGATTGAAAAAACCCACAAATCCTCAATGAGGTCGAGTGAATAAAATTTCAACAAAGAGACGATTTCAGTTAATTACATGGGTTCATTTGAGTTCTAGTTTGAAGATATTTTTGCCCACTAAGCCAATTTAATTTTAAGTGTAATGTCCTACATACCAGCCAACCTGGTTTGGTGTCATTCTTAAGAGCCGTCTCTGTGACAAGTACCTAGACACAGATAGTAATTATTTCTCTACCACTTTCGAGGGGTTGGATTGTGTCAGCTACTTCGCATTATTGTTTACGATAGTATCACCACCCCTCTTGAGCACAAAATCCAGGCTGCACTGTGGGAGCTGCCATCTTGAGGCTGAGATGTTAAACCAAGGTCCCGTCTGCTCTCTCAGGTGGACATAAAAGAGCCCATGGCACTATTTTGAAGAAGAGCAGGGGAGTTATCCCCGGTGTCCTGGCCAATATTTATCCCTCAACCAACATCACAAAAACAGATTATCTGGTCATTGCCTTGTTGCTGTTTGTGGGAGCTTGCTGTGCACAAATTGGCTGCCGTGTTTCCCACATTACAACAGTGGCTCCACTTCAAAAGTACTTCATTGGCTGTAAAGCGCTTTGGGACGTCCGGTGGTCATGAAAGGCGCTATATAAATACAAGTCTTTCTTTATGTGATGTTTACGTCATGTTTTGTTTGTATCGATCATGCACATGTTGCATGCACAGTGCAGCAATGTGTGGCCGGTTATTGGAATATTTATTATAGCGTTACAGAAAGTTTATGCTGAAATGTGTGACTCCTGAAGAGGGGTGGTGGGTGGGTCGCAACGTCGTTGTGAACATCACCAAACCCTTGAGTGAAAAAGTATGAACATTGACACTTTGAAGTGTATTTTTTACGCAGCTGATCATAAATTAATATATAACAGTAATTATAGCACACTGGTGGGACAATGCAGGGCGGGCCCCTCCTGCAAACGCAAAGTCGCCTTTGCAAATAGTTATTGTAAAATAAATACGCTCAGACTCGGCCGCGATCACGTGGATGGCATCACCTGGTGAACTGGGCGGATACAAGGCACAGGGCAGGACTTCGACAGCCAACAAATCCGGCGTGTGGCTGCATTGATATTCAAAATTAATCAATCGGCCTTTATGCCATTGTGTAAAGTGCACCTCCCCACAAACATTCAAACCAAATTAGAGGGAAAGAGAGAGCAGGGGGAGTGACGGCCCAGGGAAAGAGGGTTTGTTAATCCCCAAAATAAATGTTTAGCCAGTTGTTTAATTTTAACATTACTTCGTCAGACAATGATAAATCACGAAGCTGGGAAGCGATCTATTTTAACTGGTGCAAAAATATGCCCAGATATTACTGATGGTTTAACGTGGGAGTGCAATTATTACTTTGCAAAGTGATATTAATTAGAAATGTAAGTATTTGCGTCAGATTGTGTGCAGGTTTCCCAGCTGTTTAAATCATTAATTAACTTTGGCAACCGCAGATTAATAATGGGCGCTGTCGACTTAAAAATCGGGGAGCAATACGAGTCATACAATAATATTTGGGTGGGTTTGTACAAGAATCACGTGAACGGAGATGAGCACGTCACCGGCTCTACTTAGCATACCGAGGGATTCCCAGCGCCGTTTGAAGTGAGCGCTTAGAAGTCAGCGGGTCTCAGTCTGCTCCAGTCGAATAGAATGTATATTCAGTGCACAAACGGCGCGATCTCCCCATCGGAATATCAAATGGAGCTGGTGCATGAGTATGGTATTACTCGCCGTCCATCCACCATGTAGTTTCCACCATCAATAATTTACCATCAGCAGAAAGAGAGAAGTCGTTTCAGCTGGGGGAAGCGAAGGGGCAGGAGAGTGCGAGCAAGTTCCAAATGAAAGTCTCTTGGTGATTTTTCGTCCCTGGCACAAAACGGTGGGTGTTTTAAAAAAATAATTCTATACATGTTTTATGTTTTGAACGAAGATTACAGTGGATCTCAAGTACTGGTTCAGCAAATATAGTTCACGGGACTTAGTAACAGGGCGACTGTAAATCTATCATCGGGCTTCATTAATAAGCAATGTTGTTATTAACTTGATTGAATTCTAAATACGACAACTGCCAGGGGTCATTGGACCCGATGTAGTTCAAGTGCATTTAGCCCAAATCCAATTCTGGAGACAAGGAAACATTTAAATGTTGTTGAACTTAAGCACCTCTCGCAAGTGACTAAATCGAACTAGTCCGCAGAACTATTAAACGCAAGGTTCGGGCGACATCCGAGATTCTGGTGCTCACACCGAACCAGTTCTAATGAGCAGTTTCGGTTTTAAATTACTTTTAATTCAAAATTCGGAGATGGGTGAAATCCGCCACTCCTTCCAAATTCGTTCCTGTTGCCTGGGTAGTTTGTGTGTGTATATCTCAACTTTATTTTTATAATATGTTTCTATAACACAACATCTACAGTCGTTCCATATGTCACGGTTTTTCAGTCATGCTGGTGCTGTAGAAGGCGGTCAATGATGGGACATGTCGAGATCTAAACAATTCCTTGTCAAATAGCCAAAACATATTGTCTGCAGGAACAAGCTCGATCGAGGGTTGTAAAAACACACACACACACACACACACACACAAGCTAAGCCTTGCAGCAAATAACTTGGAGATCTCATAAAGATTTTATAGGAAACCCGAGCCGTGGCCGCGCTGGCGATCAGTCAGAGCGCCGGCGAGCAGACTGAGAGCCCCACAAGGCTCCCTCTCCCTGAGCAGACGCGTTACTGCCCTTTTCAGCAAGATGTGAACTGGGAGCTTCGCCGATTGCCGCTTAGCAATTCCACACCCAAAAAAACCCGCTTTGAGATGATCTAAAAAAAGGGCTATATCTTCGAGGTGACGTGAAAGGAAAATAAGCTGTAGTGCGAGAATTTTCTACCTCAGACTATTGTAACTTAAGGTCAGTACTAATTATTGATTATTTCCTTACCTTGGGAGGGATCCAGCGTTATGAAGTGGTAGAGTGGTTACAAATGTAAGTCTGTGGAACTATGTTTAATGTGACTGTATAGAAAGTGTAATGTGCTGAGAATAACCCATGCTGAAAGTTTCACATTTAAGGGAACAGTGTTTATCCCCCCCGAAATATTTCCGTGTGTCTTAAATTAACTCGGCTCATCTTGAGACAAGTGCCAATTAGTTTGTGGCGCGTGGTCAAGTGGTAACAAGGTCTGCGACGCTTACAGGGTTTCTAGTGGAGTTTGATCAGACTTGTTGCTGTTTCAAAGAGTTTACACAGAACCTGAGTTTATTTTTGCAATCAAGAAGGCGGGCAGAGTCGGCTCCGAGAGTTGCAGCGATCTGCTCTGAACTATTACACGCTGAAAGCCGCATTCTCCTGCTTAAGTTGTGCCTGTAAATAAGTACTTTGACACAATAAGTCACATTTAGTTACCTGATAATCAAAAGAATGTGAAATTCAGATAGCATCTACAGCAATCTCATCTGGGCAAAGTGCACCGAAGTGCGTGCAATAGTGGCACCAAGTGGACACTGAGAGCATTACAATGTGAGGGGGGTTGAGTTGTTGCACACCTATTATCATAGTTAAATATAACAATGTCAGAAATGAGAAAAATCTTGAAAATACCGATCGCGAAAATCAAAAGTATTGGCCTTGCGAGATTTTTTTTTTTAAACTCTATTGAATCCAAACTTTCACTTCACTGTAATGTTGGACACTAGTTTTTATGTTGTGAATCACTATGGCCTTGTTGAAAAGGGGCAGGCTTCAAGACAATTGTAGCACCAAAAGTTACTTTTCACCGGCTAATGAGAAAGCCGGAAACAAAAATATAAATGAATTGCGTGTAAGAGGCTGAGAGAGGCGCTGGTGTCAGGTTTACTATGTGGACGAGCTCTTTGGTCGCCTTTGTTTACTGGACCAAAACAAGTAAAGGATGAGCGCACTGGGGTTTCCAACCGCTAAAGGGCGAAAAGAACAACTCAACTTTCTTAACAATGGGCCCCGGGGTTCACCGGCAAAGCCCATCTTATGGCTTTTAAACACCCAGGTTCTGTTTTGCTCCGTCACATGTCACGATCGACGCAGCTATACAGATTTCTTAGGCGAGGAGACGATATCACTGGCCAGTTTTAAATTTAGAAAGCTGGCGACAGTGACGCAATTCCAACTCAAGTGAGTATGAATATACAGCATCCATCATCTGAAATGTAAATCATGTCTTCTGAAATGTAAATATATCTGTGCTGCCCTCTTTGTTCTTTCCCCGCCGTCCATAAATTGATACATGAGAGAAATTACAATGTGAGGAGTTACGCTTTTAAAAAAATCCTCGGCGCCAGCTTGTTGTGTCTTGCTGGGTAATGACTGGTGTTTGTCCATGTCGTGGTCAGGAGGATGGTGGACAATGCACTTGCATGTTTTATAGAGAGTTCTGCTGCTCACGGTGCTGCTCAAGAGGAGTGCCTGGTGTCTACCTCGGGACAGCTCATGGCTCTAATGATAATCTAGTGACTATCCATGGGAGGGGGAGATGAAGAGGCAATTGTGAATGGGGGTGCTGACTCTAAAATGCCATACCTGATGAGGAATCAACTTGCTCCTCTGTGCGGCAGACTCGCTAATGTGTTACTTGATCCAGGCAGGACCACAGTACTCCAGTTGATGACTGTCCAGCCATCTTGTTCCATTCATGGAACTTGAAGGGATAGACCTGACACCAAGGGCTGGGACTCTTCCCACACAGCTCTAGATATTCCTGCAAGCCAATGTCCTAACAGGTCCTCCTAGGTCTGACAAGCAGCCAGTTAAACAATACGTACTATACGTACGCTCACTTGATGATAACAACTTATATATTTATATTGCGCCTTTAACATAGAAACAACGTCCCAAGGCGCTTCACAGACGCGAAAAAAATGACATCAAGATGTGGAGATGTTAGGAGGGGTGACTCAAAGTGAGGGGGAAGGAAGACCGTATTAAGCAGCGTCTTAGAGGAAAGAGAGCTGGTGGGGTGGAGAGGTTTAAGAAGGTAGTTCCAAAGTTTAGGTCCCAGACAGCTGAAGGCACGACCATCAGTGGCGGGCCGAAGGGAGTGGGGGATGTACAAGAGTCCAGAGTTGGGAGAATGCAGTTCTTTGAGGGTTGGAGAGCTGGAGGAGGTTATACAGACAGGACGGGGGTGATGCCGTGGAGGGAGTTGAACGCCAGGATGAGAGTTTTAAATTGGAGAGGCAGGAGCCAATGTAGGTCACTGAGTACATGAGGTGATGGATAAGCGGGAAGGTGCGGGTTAGGATCTAGGCAACAGAGTTTTGGATCAGCTGACATTTATGGAGGGTGGAGGATGAGAGGTCGGCCAGGAGAGCGAGGCTGGAGCCATGAATGAGGGTTTCGGTAGAAGATGGGCGGAGGGAGGGACAGAGACGGGTTCTGTTCCGGAGGTGGAAGTAGGCGGTCTTTGTGCTGGGGGCGGCGGGGGGGGGATATGCAGCCGGAAGCTCAGCCGGGGTCAAGTAGATCGCCGAGGTTACGAGCCGATCAGCGTTAACCTGAGACAGTGGCCAGGGAGGGAGTTGGAATCGGTGGCGAGGGTATGGGGGTTTCTGGAGGGGGCCAGAGACCACGGCTCCGGTCTTCCCAATGTTTCACTGCAGGAAATTGCAGCTCATTCAGGATGATGGTCCCTAAACTATTGCCAATTGATGCCTAAATCCTCTGAGCTGAAGTGGCATATATCCCTACCGAGAGTGCCTGCACTGTAAAGCAGCCCAAGAGGAACTCTGCTGGTGCGTAATTCTCGGTAGTTTGTCTTAAGGGACTCTTGAGCATCGTCACGGGTTTCCATGCTGTCAAACAGCCGGCTGATTTTTTTTAAACAATGACTTGTTTGGAAACAGGGTAGAAAACTCCCCGGAAGCAGTCGGCATGCTACAATTCTAAAACTGTTCTTTAATTGCCAGCCTTGTTCTGCTGTAACACTCACGTCACGTCTGCGTGCCAGCATTCTGTTAAATGCATCTTAATGACTAGCAGTCCGGTCGCATTTTTCATGTATTAATTATTACGATGTAATTAATCGCAATTGCCATAGCTGTGCGTATAGCGTATCTTTTTTTTTAAATGCTTGGAATTAATGAAGTTATGTTCATTGCATTAATTTGCTCTGGCATTTTTATTGGCTGGTTATAATTCAGTAACAGATGTTTTTAATGTAAAGAAACATCGCACAGTAAAAAGCAAAGTGTAGTTTCCTTTCATTTATATGATCAGACATTTTCCACTTGGAATATTTATTTTGTTATCTTGGGGCATTTTATTAATTGTAATCGTGCTGGCTCCAGTGTTTTTGAAGTCGCTTTAACTGTTGCAACGATCTTGCAGAATTCCCTTCAGCAGTCTGCGGAGGAGCAGTAGCAGACCTGTTAATGATTAATGGTGCTAATAACCGCCTAACTTTTTATTTTCTATCCTGTCAAATCTTGCAGTAATTGGCTAATAAGATGCGGGAAGGGATATATAAGAGCTAAAAGCGACTCCCATTACTAGGCCTGTAGTTAATGTGCCCTGTATTTAACCCGTATCCTTGCATCGGTTGTACTACTGAGAATGTATTTGTAACTGTGTGCAGATGAATATACTGCACACAGCCTTCCTCCTCTCTCCCACCCCCCGCCCCTTCCCGTCACCAGATCCCTCTAGATAGACCCAGTTTACTGGAAACACAATGCCTATAGAAGTCTATTAAATTTACATTAATAGCTCAGCGTTTCAGCCTCATCCCTATAACTCATTAACTGTTTCGTCCTCTGAATACATGTAAATCCGAGGGCGCTTTATATTTTCAATGCTGTGCCCAAACATGACGGGGGCATGCAAACCGTAAGCTGTGTGGTCAGTGGTTTATGTGAATGCTTGTAAATTGTCGTTGCCTGTGAGATATGGGAACATGGTCAATGACACTCACCTTGCGGGGCTTCAATAGACCACGAAGCGCTTCTCAACCTCTTAAAGAAACAATGGTCCTTTTTTAGTATTTTCTATGTGGACTTCATATAGCCCATCCTTATTCCGTTCTGTTTGTGACCTATTCCTCCTTTTAAAAAAAAAAAGAATTCTAAAGTCATTTTAGTATAGTCAGGTTAGCAATAGAGCTAAAATGTTGCACAAATATGCTAGATTTGTGTAGGAAGCATTGAGTTTTTGTAAAAAGTTGAGGGTATATGAAGGGGCAGTTTTATATCTTTTTCAGCCTTGAATTGGGGGTCAGCTTTGTTAAAGGTGGCATTGCTTGTAACTTTTAACCGATGTAATTTTAATCTAATCAAAATGGTCTACATTTTTACAGCTGAATACGTGTATGTAATATCACTTTTTTCATTTTAATTGCTAGGTGTGTGAAAGTTTCAACGCTGTTCCTTTCCCGGGTTCTATGTTCTATGCAGTGTTGTGTGAATGTTCAGAACGGTGAATGACTCAGCCGATGGACTTGCTTAAAATGATTAAGATAAAACACGGTGACGTCACCGAACATGTTGGAGTGACCTCAGTAAAATGCCTAATTTGTTGACAACAACAAGTGAACGTTACTGTTTTAAGTTTAGTGAATCATAGCTGCGGTTGTTAAATAGACCCAGACACGAAGACACTGGCATTGATTAGCTCGCTCGTCCCCTGATATCCAAAGTGTGATTTGTAAAAATCGACCAATTAGTAAATCAATTTGGTAATCTTAACTATATCTGGGAGAAATACCCTTTCGAAAAAGTTAGCCCCGGGAAATGATATATATATATATATATATTAAAATGGGGTAGAATTATGTTTCTAGGTCACTGCAATATGTTGGTATTGTACATTAGCGACACAGCCAGGGATCGAATTGCTCTTTAAGTAACGACAATAGCGCTGCGATCTCGTTACCTGACACACTTACTAGTACAGCAGGACACAAATCAATAGTTTGCAACTTATCAAAGTCTCAATAATGTCATAACTTTTTGAATAACCATGTTTTTCGTGCTTTTTCTCCCTTTCTTTGTGTCTCCCCTTCACAGTCCCACCAGGCGAGGAGAGTAATGACCATCCTGTTCCTTACTATGGTTATCTCATACTTCGGTTGCCTGAATGCTGCCCCAATGAAGGAAGCTGGAGGCCGAGGTCACGGCGCCCCGCTCTACCCCGGGCCGCGGCCCCACGGGACACTGGACGGGCTGGCCGGCGGAGGCAGGGGAGAGGCTGCCTCTTCCCGAGGACTAGGGGCTTTGGCCAACACGGTGGAACACGTGCTGGAAGAACTCCTGGAGGTGGAGCCGGAGGCCCGGCCGAGCGACGGAGGAGGAGGAGGCAAGGAGGTGGATTTGTACTCGTCCAGGGTGATGCTGAGCGGCCAAGTGCCTTTGGAGCCCCCTCTGCTCTTTCTCATGGAGGAGTACAGGAACTACTTGGAGGCGGCCAACATGTCAGCGAGGGTCAGGCGCCACTCGGACCCGGCCAGACGGGGCGAGCTCAGCGTCTGTGACAGTATTAGCCAGTGGGTGACGGCCGACACGAAAAAGACAGCCGTGGACATGTCGGGCCAGACCGTCAGCGTCCTGGCGAAGATCTTCGTTCAGAACGGCCAACTCAAGCAGTACTTTTACGAGACCAAATGCAACCCTAAGGGCTTCACCAACGAAGGCTGCAGAGGGATAGACAAGAAGCACTGGAACTCCCAGTGTAAAACCAGCCAATCTTACGTGCGAGCCCTCACCATGGATAGTAGGAAGAAAATTGGGTGGCGATTTATAAGGATAGACACTTCGTGTGTATGTACATTGACCTTTAAGAGGGGAAGATAATGAATTCGTGTATATAGATTTTATTGAGAAGTTATCTATTTGTATATATTACATACAGGGTAAATTATTCCGTCGAAACGATACAGAAAATTTTATGGACTGCATGTATAAATGAAGTTTATACAGTAAAAAAAAGTGATTTTACGGTCTATTTATTGAACATATCCATGACCCGAGAAGGAAAAAAACCCAATCATTTTGCGCACAACTTAAAGAAACAAATAAGCCTGTATTACATTCCTCAGAATATCGTGGTTTGTTGAATGACGTTGCCAAGAAATGAAACGAAAGTTTAAAAAAAATTGCATGCTGCTTCAGTTGTTCAATAAGAATCTGTCCATTGGAAAGTCCAACCAAACATTCCGTTTACATTAGACAGTAAGTGGTTATATTCCTTATTGGTATTATATTTGTGGACTGATTTGCCTTCTACCGATAGCGTTGGAATTAAAAAGTCAAGGTGCTGTCGTCAATCTTTACTAGTTTTTTTTATTCCCTTGGGGATAAAATTATCAAGCTCAACTCTTTTTGTACAGTACATTACGCCAGTGTGAAACCAGATTGCTGCCCACTTCATTTTTGTTTGATTTTCAGAAAAAAACAGACATGCACAGTATTGAAACAAATAGAACTGGACCTCTAGAAGGAGCTGTTTATCCCCCATTCATAAGCCATCCATGCAAGTAAACCTAGGAGGCCATAAAGATTGGGGGGGGGGGGGGGAAATCACCTGAACTTCACTGGGAGGACACATCATACATATGCCTTGATGCGGAATGTGTTTTAGGAATACCAGTGTGGAGGTAGTTCGACGCATGTGCTACCGCTAAGGTTTTAGAATAAAAAGACTATCATCATCTGTGTCAGCTAAGAACAACAACCACATATAGAGCTGGGGGAGGGCAATGGGTAATTTTGGGGTGGGGTGAGAAGGATGTAACCCATGAGAAAAACTTGGGGGCGGGGGGCATGTGCCCTTACCTTCTACCCTTCCCCCCCCCCCCCCCATGTTGTACCTAAATGCAGACTTTCTGACAAACTGAGGCCTAAGTTCAGTTATCAGTGGATTCCCTAGCAGTTATCTGATAGGCAGAGTCCAAAGTACATTTAATTTACCTTCCAACACACTCATTTCTGAACATTATATTATATTTATTTTCTTAGTCAATATACTGTTACATTTTGTATCAAATAGAATAAGTGACAACCTATAACCTAAAGCGGAACAGAATCCTCAGAAAACCTGGCTACATACTGCACCTATGCCACTTGACTGTTCCTTCAGCAGCAAATGTTTCCTCAGGTTGGAAGGTCTCTCAATGCAAGACAAAACTGAAAGGCATATGCTTCATTGGCTTGGAAAGGGAAACAACAAGGAGACTAATCTTTAATATAACATCTAACAGTAGATTTTTTAGCCTCAGGATCATTTACATAGTACGACTCCCATACCTAGTACCCGACTTTTATCACTGTCATTCTATGTGGCGAGAGGTGGTTCCTTGCAGAGCTACACCGTCTAATGGAAATGAGAGATTGTTCTTGACTTTTACTACTTGTGGTCTTTGACCACCAATGCCATTTTATGATGGTCCTTTTGAATTATAAAGTCTAAAATGGTGAATGATTATTGGGGACAAATTACAAACCCAGAATAATTGTCAGTGCTTATAGTGCAAACATTAACCTTAATGACATAGAAGATGTAAAAGCAGGTCAATACACTTTATGTAAGTCTTTAAAAAAGATGTTTGTTTTATTGGGCGGTTAGACAATTTATACGCTTTCATATTTTTCAAGTCATGACACTACTTTGTGTTCTACAGTGGCAACATAAAAATATCCAATGAGTAGCCACACCATGACTGGATCTTCTCTCCCATCCTCTGGCAGGCATTGCAGTAAAGCTAGATTTTGACACTTTAGGAAATGAAATTGGACAAGCAACATTTCCAACATCATATTTGAAAATAATTAAATCTAATAAAATTCAGTTTAAGGCATATTTTGCACTTGTAATAATCTGTTTTACTTCTCTCCATGTGTAGAATATGATGATGACATACCAAGTTAGTGCACCAACATGCTTTAACCACAACAGCTGGTAGGATGGGAGTTTCTGGTATTCTCAGTTTCTGTTCTCCACCATCTGGTTAAAGGGTTGAGCAGAGGGGATGCACCAATTGTACAATCATTTATAGAAAGGGTGGAAAAACTGATTTGAGTCACCCCAGATAACTCTCGTACACTGCCAAATGGTCAGTTAGAGAATGACATCATGATCAGTTTGGGAGCAGGTAACCTGCCCATCTCATTCTTGAAGAATGGTATTGGCACCTGGGAGAGGTGGGGGAAAGAGAGATAGAGGAAAAAAAATCAGCAAAACACAATTAAATCTGTAACTTTTTACATTCATAAGGAAAATGTAACTCATAAGTGTAATAAATTGGGTCATTTACTCATCCTCAGTGATACCTTTATAACTGTTTGCCACAGTTACTGGCAATACCCTCTTCACTGAAAGGTTTGTTCAGTTTTTCAAAAACATACTGTAATCTCTTTGTTTAACTAAACGTTGTCAGATCAAAAATGTACCTGTTCAAACAGTCATTGGTGACATTATATGATGGCCATGAACACGGGTCTTATGTATCCAAGTATTTATGACTGGCAATAGTTATCAAAATAGTATGATAGCACCTGATACTTTTCAAATTAACTGTTCAAAGTTAATCCCTTTAATACCCAGTGAGCATCTTATTTTCTCTCTTGTATTGTATTATATATATGTGTGTGTATATATATATATTGCAATAGAATGGAAAGGAGATAGGTTAAATGTTTGTTAAAGATAACATATTTTAAACTAATTACTGTGAAGATATTTGGATACAAATCTTGTAAAAATATTGACAAACTTTTGCTTAGAGAAATCTGATATGGAAAGAACTTGGAAATTAACTTTAGAATGGAGCTCCAGAACTTTTTTCTTTCCACTTAAAGGTCAACTGTCATCTTAGAATGAAATTATTCCAAAATGCTGTTTCATTGGTGACTATTGTAAACATGTCTACATTCAAATAAATTAAAATTGACCATGATTAATAAGAAAAACTCACGAATATTACATCAAACTCCAGCAGTTACTATGTAAAATTCTAAATAAATGATAAAAATGCTAAACTTTTAAAATTGCCTGTAATCAAGGAAAGCTTCAATGTATAATAGTGATAACGTTTCATATAACTGACAGTGATTTAAACATTGAACTATGTTGAGGTTTGACTGACTCTACAGATGACACATCTACCAATTTTAAAGTTTTACATGTTATATCTTAGCCTGACAACAGTTCTGTCGAATGCCAATCTCCCTTGGGCAGTCACACAAGGATGCTAAAATAAACCTTAACTTTACAGTAGTTAATCTACTCACATGCCATGAGTGGCTTTGTTACTTTAATAATCATAGACAAATAAAACAAGCACTAATGAAACAATTTTTAATTTAAAAAAAAACTATTTTCTTCTGGCTCGCCCTCTGTTCGTTCTCCTTTCCCATTGTTCATATGTTTTTATTATTTTAGCTTGCTTTTACTTTATTTTTATTTAATTTCTTGGCTGCCTAATTGTGCTCCAATGCACTCCAAGGGTTAATTAAGTGTTTCTTTCAAAAGCAATATCTATGTTAGATACATTTCTAATATATACACAAGGCGAGTTATTTCCCAATAAAATTCATGAACTCAAAGCCAATATCATTGCAGTATAACTCGCATTTGTAGAATATCATTTCAATTTGAATCATGGTATACAGTCACAAATACCTACTGTTGAAGCAATTACTGCTCTGAGAACTATTAATTATCCACATTGGTAAGTACTTCTGTATATATTACAGAGAAAAATACATACAGCTGGGTTCAGATGATTTCGATTAGTTATGAGAGATTTCTATATGCTACGATCCAAAATCTGAAATTTTGTGTTGCTGTCTCGCAACACATTCAAATCTATGTACTAGCAATACTGAACATCTAGTATGTTTTGCACCAAAAGCTGCACATTATTTAGTAGTCGTACACAATTATGTAATTGGAGCTATCAATATGATTCTAGTATATGGACTAACTTTAGTCCAATATCATTTTTGATTTTAAATATGAATTGTGGGTACATGAACCAACTACTGTGGTATTGAGCCAGGTTTCATCATTGGTCTGTGCTGAGTTAGGATTGCAATGAGGCCACTACACTTGATCTCAGCACCTCTGGCTGAAAGTGGAAAGATCAGCCAGGGTTTGATTTCCCGATTGCTATCCAGTAATTCATGCCTGAAAGTGCACATTGGGGTGAGAACAGGATTAGGTTTACCTGTGATGCACCCCCCACCACCAGTCACCCCCACCCCTCCCTCACCACCCCCATGCTTGAATAGCCTGCTAACATTCTTTTCCTCAGTTCACACGTGAAGAAAGGTCACTTGGGCAATGTGCCAGATGGCTACCTGCACCCACGGAACCACATCCAAGCTTGATTTAGTGCCTTCAGGAAAGGGGAGGAGAAAGTTGGGACAAACTTGAATCATCTTATCATCAAGGCAGTTGATATAAGAATGATACAGTTAACAAGCATTGATCGAGTAAGTAGATGCACCTCTGCACATGAATCCTGATAATAAACAAATACTGAAATTTATCTTTGAACGTTAGGTCCCGAGCACAATACTGTGGCACTTCATTATGATAAACCTCAACAATCCTTTCCACAGAGTCCAAAAGTTACTTCACTGGCGTTCAAATCTTAATGAGATGAATCCCTGATGAAAATTATTACTTTACTGGTCTTTCTGAGATTGTAATACCGCAGAATGCAGATCAACTGCATAAGGTATTTTTAAATTGAATAATTTGAACACAAGTAACGTTATATATTAAAGAAATGTACTGCAATTGGAGTTTTTATCTGGTGGACTGTTGTGACAGACTAGCTTTTCCAGTTATTGTGAAGTTCATTTAGTACAACATCAGCATCATATCGTGCAAGAATAAATGTATATTTTACCACTAATTGATAGAGTCTATACTTGATACCTTAGGATATTTAAAGAACAGTTTCAATAATCAATAGAATACTTCACCATTGTTTAATCTAGATTAAACTTTTGAAGCATCAAAAATATTGTCACGACCACATTGTGCTCTCTGCCCAGTAACTGTAGTATATTGTGAATTAAAATAATTTAAAATACCAGGGGGTTGGCTCATTGTTTTATAAATACTCCAGTTCCTTCTGGAAAAAAAATGTGAAACATACAAATTCAAAAATACTGTTCAACACATGTACATCTATAGCAATGTAAGAGTTTCACATACTCACTTATATATTGGTAAGAAACACCAAAGTTCCCTGTGATGAATGCTAACTATAAGCATCTCTTATATTATTCAACATTTACACAATAGTTACCACAATTTGACAAGGTGAAATAATTACTTTTGCCAATTTTCTAACCTTCACTAAAGACATTGATTCCTGCTAAGGAACTGTTCCACAGGCACTGATCATCCCAAGTACCTCAACCAGTGACCATTGTTCATATGTGAGTCTAGACAGACTATTCAGCCACACAAGGCATTACAGCAAAGTCCAATCCTGCCCTTGCCCACCTGGCTGGTCTCTCTCTGGAAGCATAGGCATTAAGACCTCTAACCGCCACCCCTACTGAGATCAGGTAATGCAACACAATCAAAAATTGAACTTGGGACCTTCCACTCTGTATATCTCAGGTACCTGCTGCCTCCACTAGAGGACTCGGAGTCTATGGATTTTCAAGAATCACAAGTATTTCGCACTGGTCAAGGATGAGAAAAGGCTAATTGGTCCATAGAAGCTCAACCCACTATCACCTTAACTGTTAATCAGAGGAGACATGCAAACAGCAGATACTACATGAACACTACTCAGTGTAAACTTGTGCATCCCAGATCACAATCGAGTGGGATGCAGTTGCCCAACCATTATATTTGTTACTTTGGAAGAAAACCAATCCTTCAATTTGAAATTCCATTTTGATCCAGGTTTGTTTGGAAATGCACACATTGAATTGAAGCAGAACTTTTAATGTTTAGTTTATTGAAGAAATATATATTAGTATTAAGAAGCTATACACTGATTGCTCAATCACGATACAGTCTGTTCGATTTTCAAACTTTAGGTGCCATAGTACAGCACCCTCAATAATGCAAACATGATATCAGTATTCAGAAAAATAAAACACCAAGGCTGTACAGGATTAAAATAAAAGCCAACTGAAAGGCAAATATAATGGCCCAGATTTTGCGGTCGGTGGCGAAGAAACAGTGCTCGCTATTCACCACGCTGACAACTGCCCACAGAGTTTTCATGGGTTTTTAAGCGGTGACTTGCTGTCAACAGGTGTCTGATCCAGCATGGCGCCCTCTACAGGGGATCTGTGGTATCTGTGAGCAGGTCAAGAAACAGCGATGCTCTTCAACCAATCAGATTGAAAAATCCTTACTGAGCCATGCAGAGTCTAAACCAGGAAGTATAAAACAGGAAGTGTAAATTAGATTTAAATCATGTACATAAAGCAAAATAAAGACTGGGAAAGAAAGATTGGATTAAGAAAGAGCTATAAAAGAGACATTGGGGGGAATTTTGCCAGCCCTGGCGAGGCGGGTTTGGAGGCGGGACTGCCGGGAAAATGGCAGAAACTGGGAGCGGGTACCGAACCTGCCCCCAACCCGCCTCCGTGCCATCTTCCCAGGAGGCGGGTACCCGACCCGTGCCGGGTCCTGTCCCCTCGAGGCAGGAAGGGGATTACAGCCACTTAACTGTCTGTTAACAGGCAGTTAAAAGGATTATCCCCATTTTTCCAACAGAAGTGCGGGCTTCCTGACATCGGGAAACCCCGCTAGGTTTCAGCGAGGTGAGCAGTGGGTCTGCGGGGTCAGAGGGGTCGAAAAATGCACTGTGGAGGTGAGTGATGGGTGCAAGTGTGGAGAGGTAAGTATGTGAGGTGAATGAAAAGTCTTAGAAAAAGTTTACTTACCTTTGTTTCTTCCTGCAGGCTTCAATTGTTGGGGATCCGGAGGCTCTGGCCTCTCCATGGCAGAGATTGCAGAATGGCTGCTGCATTCTCCGATGCAACAGCCATCTGCTTTCTGCTCTGGAAATAGGTTTGGTGAGTCTTGAGTACAAGAACTCACCAAACAACAGAGAATGTCAGTGTTTGACAGCTTCTCAAAGTTGTCAAATGATGACAATTCATCTGTCAAAAATTTTTGACAAATGAAAAGTCATATGCTGACGTTCTCTTAATTGGCCTGCTAAGCCCGCTTAACAAGGTCAATCAAGGGAAAATAGTGTGGGTTGGCCGGACGTCGATGGAGGCGGGACTGAAACCCGACAAGCAGCAGTCCCGCCCCCATCGATAAAATTCCCCCCTATATTTTTGATTTCCAATATCAACAATGAATGAATATTCAGGACCCATATGTCTGCTTTACTCATATTATTTCCATTTTCTGAAGTTCAAGCCAAAATTTTATGTCCAGTTTCGTTTATAGAAAACCATCCATCCAATTGAACAAAAGGGACTGCACATTCTAACCATTCATTCCCAAGCATGACCCTATGCCAAGTGTTTTGAGTAATGTGCCTGTATGTTATGGTAAAATATAAGTTGTAACGTGACAATTTTCTCACTACCAGTGGAATACAATTGCTTTTTCTTTATCGCAATATGTTCTCAAAAGAATAACATACTGTAGCCAACTGTGTTCTGTAATTATCTATTAAGACTTTCCAGAGAATTTGGCTCATAAACAAAACACATATTTGTTAGATTCATGAATTAAAATTCTCTGGAAAGTTTTATAGTACAGCTATAAATGAAAAAGCGGCTGTAACTAAGTAATCTTTTGAAGAATGTATTGCATAGGGAAAAAGCAATAGTGTCCCACCTGGTGGAAAAAAATGCAGTTACAATCTGCATCTCTACCACCTAGACTGCATGGCTTAGGGCACCTGCGAGGCTGATGGTAATGTATTACAGTGCACAATGTAAACAAAACAAAACCCCTTCAAAAATGATGTTCTCCCGAGTATAAAAGTTCATTGCTGTTTCTTTATATAAATGTTATTCAAATAGTCCAAGCAATGAAGACTAAAACAAAAGAAAAATACTGCGAAGGCAGGAAATCGGAAAATAAAAACAGACATTGCTGGTAACACTCAGCAGGTCAGGCAGCATCTGTGGAGAGAGGAACAGATTTAATGTTTCAGGTCGATGACCTTTACTGTTTTTATTCCAAGGAATGAAGAACATTCTGAGGGGGGAGGGTGAACAGCCAGAGGTCGTGGTCCATATCGGTACCAATGACATAGGTAGAGAAAGGGATGAGGTCCTGCAGGCAGATTTTAGGGAGCTAGGAAAGAGATTAAAAAGCAGGACCTCAAAGGTAGTGATCTCTGGATTACTCCCTGTGCCACGGGCTAGTGAGTATAGAAATAGGAGGATAGAGCAGATGAATACGTGGCTGGAGAGATGGTGCAGGAGGGAGGTCTTCAGGTTCCTGGAACATTGGGACTGGTTCTGGGGGAGGTGGGACCTGTACAGGCCAGACAGGTTGCACCTCAACAGAGCCAGGGCCAATGTCCTCGCGGGGTGGGGTTTGCTCGTGCTGTTGGGGAGGGTTTAAACTAATTTGGCAGGGGGATGGGCACCAGGATGTAGCATTAGAAAGGAGAAACAAAGTGCACAAATGATGGGGAGAGAGAGATAGCACTAGAGTAAGAAATAATAAGGTATTAGGTGTGGTCAGATTAAAAGAGATTACAAGAAGGTCTAAGACAGGTTTACAGTGCATGTGTGTAAATGCACGAAGCATGGTAAATCAGGTTGGTGAGCTGCAGGAGCAAATAGCCGCATGGGAATATGATGTCGTGGCGATAACGGAGACCTGGTTCAAAAAAGGGCAGGATTGGGTATTAAATATTCCTGGATATAAGGTGTTCAGGAAAGATAGGGAAGGAAAGAAAGGAGGTGGGGTGGCAGTGTTGGTTAAGGAGAATATTACAGTGCTGGAGAGAGAGGATGTCCTTGAGGAGTCAAGGACAGAATCTATTTGGTTAGAGTTAAGAAATAGTAGAGGTGCCATTACACTACTAGGTGTATTCTATAGGCCACCAACTAGTGGGAAGGATATAGAGGAGCAAATTTGCAGAGAAGTTACAGAGAGGTGCAAGAACTATAGCGTAGTAATAATGGGGGACTTCAATTATCCTAATATAGACTGGGATAATAATAGTGTAAAGGGCAGAGAGGAGGAATAATTTCTGAAGTGTGTTCAGGAGAACTTTCTTGATCAGTACGTTTCCGGCCCAATGAGGAAGGAAGCTAGACTTGAATATAGGGGGTATGATTAAGAAGTTTGCAGATGATACTAAAATCGGCTGTGTGGTTGATGCTGAAGAAGGAAGCTGTAGACTGCAGGAAGATATCAATAAATTGGTCAGGTGGGCAGAACAGTGGCAAATGGAATTCAATCTGGAGAAGTATGAGGTAATGCATTTGGGGAGGGCTAACAAGGAAAGGGAATACACATTAAATGGTAGGACACTGAGTAGTGTAGAGGAACAAAGGGACCTTGGAGTGCATGTCCACAGATCCCTGAATGTAGCAGGCCAGGTAGATAAGATGGTTAAGAAGGCAAATGGAATGGTTGCCTTTATTAGCCGTGGCATAGAATACAAGAGCAGCGGGGTTATGCTTCAACTGTATAAAACACTAGTTAGGCCTTAGCTAGAGTACTGCGTGCAGTTCTGGTCACCACATTACAGGAAAGATGTGATTGCACTAGAGAGGGTACAGAGAAGATTTACAAGGATGTTGCCGGGAGTAGAGAATCTTAGCTATGAGGAAAGACTGGATAGGCTGCGTTTGTTTTCCTTGGAACAGAGGAGGCTGAGGGGAGACCTTATTGCGGTGTATAACATTATGAGGGGCCTAGATAAAGTGGATAGAAAGGACCTATTTCCCTTAGCAGAGGGGTCAAAGACCAGGGAGCACAGATTTAAAGTAATTGGTGGAAGGTTTAGAGGGGATTTGAGGGGAAATTTCTTCACCCAGAGGGTTGTGGGGGTCTGGAAGGGTGGTAGAGGCAGAAACCCTAACCACATTTAAAAAGTACTTGGATGTGCACTTGGGATGCTGTAACCTGCAGGGCTACGGACCTAGAGCTGGGAAGTGGGATTAGGCTGGATAGCTCTTTGTTGGCCAGCGTGGACATGATGGGCCAAAATGGCCTCCTTCCATGCTGTAACTTTCTATGATTCTATGATTCTATGAAGGTTTGCTGGATCTGATTCTGGGGAATGAGGTGGGTCAAGTGGAGTTAGTGTCAGTAGGGGAACACTTAGGGAACAGTGATCATAGTATCATAAGGTTTAGATTAACTATGGAAAAGGACAGGGAGCAATCTAGAGTAAAAATACTTAATTAGAGGAAGGCAAATTTCAGTGGGTTGATTGCGGATCTGGCCCGGATAAATTGGAATCAAAGACTGGCAGGCAAAACTGTAATGGAACAATGAGCTGCCTTTAAAGTGGAGATGGTTCCGGTACAGTCGAGGTACATTCCCACGAGGGGGAAAGGTAGGGCAACTAAAGCCAGAGCTCCCTGGATGATGAAAGAGATTGAGAGTAAGATGAAGCAGAAAAAGGGTGCATATGACAGATGTCAGGTTGAGAATACAAGTGAGAATCAAGCTGAATACAGAAAGTTCAGAGGGGAAGTGAAAAAGAAAATAAGAGGGGCAAAGAGAGAGTATGAGAATAGATTGGTAACGAACATAAAGGGGAATTCAAAAGTCTTCCATAGGCATATAAATAATAAACAGGTAGTAAGAGGAGGGGTGGGGCCAATTAGGGACCAAAAAGGAGACCTACACATGGAGACAGAGGGCATGGCTGAGGTACTAAATGAGTACTTTGCATCTGTCTTCACCAAGGAAGAAGTTGCTGCCAAAGTCTTAGTGAAAGAGGAGGTAGAGGAGATACTGGATGAGATAAGAATTGATAAAGAGGTGCTAGAAAGGCTGTCTGAACTTAAAGTTGGTAAGTCACCAGGACTGGATGGGATGTATCCTAGGATGCTGAGGGAGGTTAAGGAGGAAATCGTGGAGGTACTCACCATAATCTTCCAATCCTCCTTAGATACAGGGGTGGTGCCAGAGGATGGAGAATTACAAATGTTACACCCTTGTTCAAAAAAGGGTGTAAGGCTAAACCCAGCAACTGCAGGCCAGTCAGTTTAACCTCAGTAATGGGGAAGCTTTTAGAAATGATAATCAGGGACAAAGTTAGCAGTCACTTGGACAAGTGTGGATTAATTAAAGAAAGCCAGCATGGATTTGTTAAAGGCAAATCTTGTTTAGCTAATTTGATCGAGTTTTTTGATGAGGTAACAAAGAGGGCTGATGAGGGCAATGCGGTTGATGTGGTGTACATGGACTTCCAAAAGGCGTTTGATAAAGTGGCACATAATAGGCTTGCCAGCAAAGTTGAAGCTCATGGAATAAAGGGGACAGTGGCAGCATGGATACGGAATTGGCTCAGTGACAGGAAACAGAGAGTAGTGGTGAATGGTTGTTTTTCGGACTGGAGGAAGGTACACAGTGGTGTTCCCCAGGGGTCAGTGCTAGGACCACTGCTTTTCTTGATATATATTAATGACTTGGACTTGGGAGTACAGGGCACAATTTCAAAATTTGCAGATGACACAAAACTTGGAAGTATAGTGCACAATGAGGAGGATATTGATAGATTCAAGAGGACATAGACAGGCTGGTGAAATGGGCGGACACATAGCAGATGAAATTTAACACAGAAAAGTGAGAAGTGAGACATTTTGGTAGGAAGAACGAGAAGAGGAAATATAAACTAAAGGGTACAATTCTAAAGGGGGTGCATGAACAGAGAGACCTGGGGGTTTATGTACGCAAATCATTGAAGGTGGCAGGGCAGGTTGAGAAAGCGGTTACAAAAGCATACAGCATACTGGGCTTCATAAATAGAGGCATATAGTACAAAAGCAAGGAAGTTATGATGAACCTTTATAAAACACTGGTTGGCCGCAACTGGAGTATTGTGTCCAATTCTGGGCACTGCACTTTAGGAAGGATGTGAAGGCCTTAGAGAGGGTGCAGAAAAGATTTATGAGAATGATTCCAGGGAGGAGGGACTTCAGTTGCGTGGGTAGACTAGAGAGGCTCGGCTTGTTCTCCATAGAGCAGAGAAGGTTGAGAGGAGATTCGATCGAGGTATTCAAAATCACGAGGGGTCTGGACAGAGTAGATAGAGAGAAACTGTTCCCATTGGCGGAAGGGTAGAGAACCAGAGAACACAGATTCAAGGTGATTGGCAAAAGAACCAAAGGCGACATGAAGAAAAACCTTTTTACGCAGTGAGTGGTTAGGATCTGGAATTCACTGCCTGAAAGGGTGGTGGAGGCAAGCTCAATCGTGGCTTTCAAAAGGGAATTGGATCAGTACCTGAGGGGGAAAAATTTGCAGGGCTACGGGGAAAGGGCGGGCGAGTGGGACTAGCTGAAGTGCTCTTGCAGAGAGCCGGCACGGGCTCGACGGGTCGTATGGCCTCCTTCTGTGCTGTAACCATTGATTCTATGATTTGCCAATCTTGCTATACCAGAGGTGTTTAAATTAGAATGAGGGTTCAGCAAAGACAGCTGAATTCAAATGAACCAGCATGATTCATCGTGAACTGCTGCGCCTCCTAAATCACAGTGACAAAGAGTGCATTAGGAGCGTAGAACCAGGAAACTCAGAGCTGCTGGCAGCACTGGCCCTCACTTTGACATATGCAAATTTGGTCAGTCGCGACTCAGTGGGCAGATTGTAGGAAGATTCAAAAAGCATGAGGGAACTTGGTGGAAGCATTTTACTGGTGGAAATCAGGCAGAAATGGCTATCACACAATTTCCTTGCCTGAAAAAAATTCCTGCACCATTTATACACCGCTAATGTGTCGAAAATGGCAAAGGCGTTCATCCACAAGCAGATAGAAAATGACATGCTTCAGAACCAGATAATTAAACTTACTCACACAGTTGCCTTTGTCTGTATTTAAAATCTCTCCAGTAACATTTCCCTGGAAGCCTTCTTCTTTTGCAGAGACCAGGGACTTGGGTTCAGAACTTGCCAAACACCATACTTCAGACATTGTACTCCAGGTATCACATTTTGTTTACAGATGAAAAGTAGCCTTACAAACAGGGAAAATAGGACAGTCACTTAATGCTGTATCCTTCTGATCGGGAGCCTAAACTGACAAGCATTGTGCAATTTGCAAAAATTCCCTGACCAAATGACTATTAAACTCTAAGGGGGAGAAATTCAGTATTGCCACGTTTGGGGCGTAATACTCGAGCGGGCACGAAATTTAGCGCCCGCCGCAAATTATCGCCACCTACTGCTAAATTGACCTGCTTCGCCCCAGGAGGTGCTTGGAGCGCTAAAACTGGTGCTGCACGACTGTCTTAAGGCGCTAAACCGGAGAAGCGAGGCGCTACCACCGAGGGCGGACGCAGCGCAGGTGCGGCCAGTTAGCCATTGCACGCAGACACGCTGGCGCCGGTCAGCTCTTAAAGGGGAGGTTCGATCTTGGATTGCAGCCACACCCTGCGCATCGGAGCCCTGATCCTCGGCCTGGACAGACCTGCTGCCACATTCTAATGCCTAGGACCATGGAGAGGGCCAGGGAGCGAGCGCAGCGGTTCAGTGAGGGGGCCTTGCAGGTTCTGGTTGGCACGGTGGAGCGCAGGCGATCTATCCTGTTTCCGGACAGTGGCAGGAGGCCGCTGCCCAATGACTATCGCAAAGCTTGGAGGGAGGTGGCTCACAGAGTGACCTCCAGCAGCATGGTGCCTAGGACCTCTGTGCAATGCAGGAAGAAGTTCAACGACCTCACTCGGGTCGTCAGGGTGAGTACCCTTTTCACTATCCTCTTCATCCCTGCATGTCCACCTCACTTTATGGCCAAAGGGTCCTGAAAGCCCCAATGCCCAGCCCTCATCCAACACCTATGGGCCTTTCATGAAACTCACACGCACATTCAGCACTTTACACACTGTAAGGGCTAATCAACCATGGGAGGCAGTGCAGCCAAGATCAGGGCTTCACACTGTAATGGCTATTCGACCATGGGAGGCAGTGCAGCCAAGATCAGGGCTTCACACTGTACTCAGAGCCCGTCCTTTCTCTTGCAGGGCAAGCTAGCCCATAACAGGAGGCAGCAGCAATGGACCGGGGGAGGCCGGCCTCACCTTCAAGCCCTCACCGATCTGGAGCAGCGAGTCCAGCGGATTATGGCAGGCCGGATGATTGGCCCCGTCGCCACTGGAGATGCCGACCCCATTCTGGACAGCAATGGCAAGGTCATCACCTTTTTGACCTCTCTCCTTCTACTTGTGCCTCACACCAGCATCCTTTGCCACTATCGAACCAATACAGTGCATTGCAGCACTCATGCCTCCCTCGCTGCCGCCCTGTCCTCACGCTAAAGCAACTCTTGTACCTCCCTGCTTTCAGATGCTGATTCGCCAGGTGAGGAGGCGGGCCCTCAAGCTGCCACTGTGAGTGACTCTGAAGGCGAGGAGGAAGAGGAAGCCAGACCATCAGTGCCACCCTCAGCCAAGGCAGCCCATGGCCATAATGGGGACAGGTCTTCCCTGGAGGGGAGCAGGGGGGAATGGTCTGAGGAGGGTGAAGCTCCGGGGCCCAGCGGGCTGCAGCAACGCGGTGGGGGGTAGAGAAGCTTGGCGGCCTTCTCCCCAGAGGGAGAGTCTGGCCTCAAGTCCTGCTACAGTGAGCGCAGAAGAGGTGCGGCTCCTCGCTGAAATGAGCACCCAGGTGGAGCACAGGCACACTGAGCTCATGGCTGCAGTGGCAAGGATGCCCAAATCCATTGAGTCACTGTCAAGGAGCCAGGACTTCGGCGCAGCACTGGCAAGGAGTCTGCAGGACTTCGGCGCAGCACAGGCAAGGAGTCTCCAGGACTTCAGCGCAGCACAGGCAGCACAGGCGGTTTCCACGCAAGTGCTTAGTGGTGCAATGCAGTCAGTGGCTGGTCTGATGCAGACGCAGACTGAGGCCATACGAGCACTGACTGCTGCCACCCTCGCTGGATCGGGCACAAATCACCGGGGCCCTCGCCGCACCACAGCAGGCCAGCAGTCTGTGCTTCAGCAGATTGCTCCGCATGCTGCAGTGCTGCCCCGTGGGAGTGCCAGTGTGTCGGCCGAACAGGGAGTGGCTGTCCTCTGTCAGGATGGCAGCTTTCCTGCTGCCAACACTGTCACTTCTCCACTGCAGCTGCCACCACCTGTAGGACAGACTGCTGCCGCCCATGCAGAGTTGGGGCAGTCAGCAGCCGGGCCCTCCAGGCCCAGAGCTGGTCCAGGCCGTACCTCAAGGGCATCTGCCGACTCAGTTTCTGACACTCAGCAGCCTTCCCCCAGCCTTGCAGCAGCCACTGGGGTCCCATTGCGGAGGAGCTGCAGGGTGGGAAGGGGCCAATCTCACAAGCGAAGCAGATCACCCTCGAAGGGCAAAAAGTAGGAGGTGTGGCAAAATGCTGTTAAATTTTTTATTGAAGGTCGAGGATCGTGGTCATTTTTTGGTTACTCTTTTGTTCATTGTCTCCATGTTGTGAGAGCTAGTTATGTGTCTGACTGCTTTTTGGGGGGTTTCTCTCTATTACTTTGTCATGCGGGAAGGGCACACAGTTTGTTAAATAAAGAAGTGTTTTTATTCAGAATGAGGATTGCCAGGTTATGCAGCATGCAGCACACTACAACGAAATGGGAGACTCGCTCAGGCGCGTACTGAAGGGCTCCCCCAGAATGGTCCAGACAGCGGAACCATTGCTTGAGCACGCCGATTGTGTGCTCAATGATGTTCCTGGTCGCTTGATGGCTCTCATTGTATCGTTCTTCAGCAGGGCTGCTGGGCGCACGGAGCGGGGTCATCAGCCAGGTGCACAGAGGATAGCCCTTGTCCCCAAGAAGCCGGGACTTCGAAAAGGTCTGCCACAGAAGTCTGGCGCAGGATGAAGGCGTCGTGGCTGCTGCCTGGAAAGCGGGCATTGACAGCGAGTATCAGCTGCCTGTGGTCACACACCAACTGGACGTTCAACGAATGGGACCTCTTCCGGTTGCGGTAATCCTCTGCATTCTCTTGCAGCGCCCGCAAAGCCACATGCGTGCAGTCAATGGCGCCCTGGACCATGGGGTAGCCCGCTATTCTTGCAAATCCCATTGCGCGCTCTTGCTGCTTGTTCAGGGTCATGAGGAAGGAAATGTACTGACGTCTCCTTTTAAAGAGGGCATTCGTGACTTGACAGATGCAGCAATGCACCGCGAACTGGGAGATATTGGCAATGTCCCCAGTAGCGGATTGGAAGGAGCCGGTGGCATAGAAGTTGAGAGCCAATGTGACCTTCACTGCCACCGACAGATGCGTCCTGCTCCTCAGCTGAGGCTGCAGATCTGGCTGAAGCAGGTGGCAGAGCTCAGTGACCACCTCCCTGCTGAATCGCAGCCTCCGAAAACACTGCTCCTCAGACATGTTGAGGTATGAGAACTGTTGGCGGAAAACCCTGGGATGGCAAGGTCTCGTGTGCCGCCGCCTGTTGGCCCTCCTCCGTCTGGCCATGATTGGCACTCTCTCTCGGCATCTCTGTGCCCTCTCAATGTAATGGAGAAGCCCAACGTTCCCACCCATTGCAGCCCCCATAGTATGTGGCCACTCAAGGTTATGGCACTGAAAAAGCAAACCAACTACAAAGTTCTGGTCAGAAGCCAGAAGTACCTCTGCGAGCGCTGAATCAATGCAGAAAGCTCTCTCCCTTTGTCTCTCTGCAAATCTCTCTCTCTCTCTCACAGAAGGAGTGGTCCAAAAATGGCTACCACAAAGAAGCCAGGAAGAGCCCCCTTTAAATAGCATCCCCCCCACCAGCCCCACAGCGACTGGGAACTGTTCCAGTCACTGGGAGCACCAGGCGGAAAGGAGGGGGGGGCGCCACTGAATTTCCGGTTCGGGGCGCCCCAAGGGCGTTGCACCATGAAATGACGTCAGGAGCTGCACGCGCAGCTGAGCGGGCGTTGCGGTTTTGCGCCGCCACTAAATGTCCGCTCAATTTCGCGAGAGGCGCAGGTCTCGCCGCGCCCGGGCGCTAGCCGCATCGCGCCCCACTTATCGCCTTCTTAAAGTGCTAACGGGTGGCGCAAACAACTGAATTTCTCCCCATAAGTGCCCTCAGACTTCAAGCAATTAGACTTTCTGGCTGTAAGCAGACAGGTCAGGATAAGCATTGCTCAGCCTCAGCAGAAGAGTAATATGTTGTGCATGACATGATATAATACCTGTGCCATTATAAAACAACATATATCATTCAATTTACCAAGAGTAACACCATGGTATATCTGCTAATACATATTAGGGCCAATCTTCTTTCTACTGAGGGAGTGCTGCACTGTCAGAGGTGCCATCTTTCGGTTGAGACGTTAAACTGAGACCCTGTCTGCTCTCTTGGGTGGACGTAAAAGATCCCATGGCACTATTTCAAAGAAGAGCAGGGGAGTTATCACCAGTGTCCTGGCCAATATTTATTTATCCCTCAATCAACATCACAAAAAAACCAGATTATCTGGTCATTATCACATTGCTGTTTGTTGGAGCTTGCTGTGTGCAAATTGGCTGCTGCATTTCCTACATTACCACAGTGACTACACTTCAAAAAAAGGTACTTCATTGGCTGTAAAGTGCTTTGGGACATCCAGTGGTCGTGAAAGGCGCTATATAAATGCAAGTCTTTTTTTTCTTTCCTTCCACATAGATGAAAGTCAAGATTAGCGCATCTGAAGCGTGCTCCACCTGGCCTGAACCTGCCTGTATTTCCGCACAGTGGTCATTACTAAATGCCCAAGGCACCTCAGGTGTAGGAATATCCTTTGGCAGGGACCTGTGCCTACAAACGGGAGAGGAAAGCCACCCTCTGCCATGTTATGACTGCTGACCTCCATCTCCTATGTTCATTCTGTGGAAGGAAAAAGATAGTTTTAGCTGGCCCCAAAAATTTGCACTGAGCCACAAGAACTAAGGCGAACTATCAGTGAGTGCCCTACGTTTGCCCTCCGCCAAGTGGAGATCCCGGAAAACGAGGCTCAAGGTGCAAGCACTCCATGACCCCCCCACCCCCCAAGGGCACCCCGGAGTTAGCAGGGTGGCATAAAGGGTGTAGAGACCTGGCACCACAGGGTCGCCACACACAAAACTGTGGTAGATTCACTTAGTAGATTTGTAGACAAAAACATCAATGACTACATTACTGCCCGGGATGTGTTTTTCTTTGTAGTCAGCTGGTTCCTTTTTTCAGTATTGTATTGAACGGTGGAATAGCCAGAGAAATATTTTTTACACAACAGATGTTCTTTTTAATGCATTGATTGAGCTTTTTTTATTAGTGTGAGGGACCAGACTCTGCAAGATTCAATGCCAATTATGTAGGCGTAGAATGCATGGACACATATCACATGGCAAAATAATTTTGTGTATGCCATGTCCAAGCACAGTGTGTGCCTAAAAATCACTGTAGCATTTTAGAGATGCCAGATATTCAAAAGTCTACATATTTACACATGAAAAGTCTATATAATTATATTCGATATTTTAAAGTATTTGCAGCAAAATAAATAGCTATATATTGTTAAAACAAACTTGGTTAAGACAATTTATAAAAATAGTAGAGCAACAGGCCTGGAAAGATTTAGATAGGTTAAAATTAGCATGAAACCTTGTGGTTCAGCATTCATTTAGCCACATCTAACATTACGTATTATTAAAAACAAAGTGCACACTACACTCAAATCCTAACTGAGAAAATTGCATTTTTTTATTGCAGACTGTAGTGCACCCCAGTGATCTATTACTCTTGGTTTTCCAGGGCTTGCATGCAGCACCTAAACTTGCAGAAGCAAAAATGTGTCAAAATTCAGGTTTGATATAGAGGCCTTGGGGTGGATTTTAACTTGCAGAGGGAGCAGGAGGCCACAGGCATTTTAACCACTGGGCCTTATTTAAATATTATTTATAGTTAAATAGCAAACTGTACAGTTATTTAGGGAGCAAAGGTATAGAGCTGTTTGAAACAGAGGCATCCACTACTCTATCTGGAAGTCCATTTCAAGTGTTGATCATTCTTTCTGTGATGATGGTAGCATAGTGGTTATGGCACTGGACCAGTAATCCAAGAAGACAATGGCCCAGAAATTCGGGTCTCCACGGGTGAGTACGCACGGGGGACTCACCCGTAGGCCCAATGGAAGTGCTGGTTTACTGCATGCACTGCGCATGCGCGGGAAACCGGCACTTCCGTTCCCCTGAAAGAAGGGGTTCAGAGGTCGAACGCATGCGCGGGAGAGGCTGCGCGTGCGCATGGAACTTTTAAAGGTTTTCCCGGGAGGGTAAGTCTCCGGAAGGTACACATTTAAAAAGCAGGCGTAAGGCCTGCATTTTACAAGGTAAGTGGTGAATTAATTAAAATTAAAACATTTTTTCCACAGGTTTATTATTTTTAAATACTTTAAAGAAAGGTAAGTTTATTTTTAGCCCCGTTAGAAAATAACATTTTTTTTCAAAACTTTAAATTATTGTTTAAAATAGTTATTTCATGTAATTTATAGTTTATTTAAAAATGTGATGTTTTTAAAAAATTTATTTGAAGATTTAGTGATGTTTTGAGGCCTGTAGTATTTCTAAGTTTTGACAGCTCTTCCTGTCAAACTTATGAATGGAGCATTCCCTGCTCCAATTGGCTCCCCATGGCCCACGTGATCCCAGGGGACGCATCGAACTAACTGCACCCCTGGGATACACAAGCACTGCGCACCGGCAGCTGGAGCAGGCCCAGGATCGGAATCCCACACGGGCCCACAGCTCAACGGCCGGCGTGCAAGGTAAGTGCAGGTCGGGGGCTTACACCTGCGGGAAGCCCCCGACCTGAATTTCTGGGCCATGTTATCCCATCCATGACAGCTGGGGAATTTAAATTCAATTAATTAAATAAAATCTGGAATTAAAAGCTAGTATCAGTAATGGTGACCATGAAACTACCGGATTGACATAAAAAAACATCTGGTTCATTAATGTCCTTTAGGGAAGGCAATCTGCCATCCTTACCCGGTCTTGTCTATGACCCACAGCAATGTGGTTGACTCTTAACTGCCCTCTGAAATGGCCTAGCAACCCATTCAGTTGTATTCAAGATGGGGGCTCACCACCACCTTCTCGAGGGCAATCAGAGATGGGCAATAAATGCTGGCCTTGCTGGCAACGTCCACATCCTGTGAATGAATAAAAAAAAAAAGTCCTTCCTGAAGTTAGTCCTCAATTTGTCCTTCATTAGCTTGAAGCTGTGTTTCTTTGTCTTATTCAAGCAATTTACTCTGAAGTCATTTTTCAGATTCCTTTTCCCATACCATTAACTATCTTATATTATTTTCTTGAACTATCTTATATACTTCTAGAAAATCACCTCTCCGAAGTTTCCTTTCAAGGCTGAAAAGCCCAATAGGGCAAAATTGGGTCAGGCCCCCTTTGGTGCGCTAACTTCGCCAGGACACTACTTTTAGTGCCCTGAAAAAGTTAGCATCCCCGTGCCCGAAATTCATTGGTAGTGCCCCAACAGGGAGGCAGGTCACAACTGGAAGCACCCCGCCTCCCTCTTGGGGGACTTCGAGTGAATATCGCGGCGCGATGTGCCACAGCGCCACTTACTGCGGCACATCGCGCCGCGGTACTGCAGGCCTTCCTCCTCTTATTAAAGGGGAGGGGCCTAGCACAGCGCGACCCAGGGCCCAGCTGGGCCACCAAGGATTGGAGTGCCGGCAAAAGAACCCGGCACTCAAGAGAAGTGCTGGGATCACGGAGAGCAGCCGGCACCCCGCGGGGGCGGGGGGGGGGCTGCACAGGAGGCCAAGGACAGCAACGGGGGCAGGTGCTGGCAGGCAGCCAGCAGCAAAAAAGGCCGCCCAGCACCTCCCCTTTAATTTGTGCCGCCACGGCCGCAGGTCGGCCGCCTTGACCCTGTCGGACATAGCGTCTGGCGGTAAGTCAGGGGGCGCTACCGAAGATCGCGGCCGGGGCGTGAGCGGGGCGCTGCACATGGTGATGACGTCATCGCCGGAGGCGCAGCACCGCGGGGCTCTAATGGTTACCGCCACCACTAACCTCACGCTGAATTTCATGGGAGGCGTTAGCGCTAGTTGCTTTGCGCCCTCTTAGGATGCTAATTGGAGGCGCAAATCATCCAAACTTTTGCCCCCAAGTTTCTTTGATCTTTTCTCATAACTCAGACCTCTGACATTAGGGAGCTGCCTTATGGCTCTTCTTTGCATTGCCTCCAATGCTTGATGTCTATCTTGTGTTTGAGTGACCAGAGTGGGACACTGAAGTAAGATTTAAAAATGAGCGTAACAGGGCACGTTTAGTAGAACGCAATTGCGGCAGCAAAATGTTTAAAGATGAAATGTACTAATTATTCGTATGTTTAATTGCAGAAATGACCATACCAGTTTAGAGAGATGAAACTTACAAAAAGAGACACTGACATAACCCTTTTCTGGAAAAACGAAACTTAGTAGTGGTCAAAAGAGAGAATGACTCGTTTCTCAGAAATCACATGTCCTGATGACTCATTTCCAAGAAATCAGAGGGTCCACAGGCCCCTGCAGTGAAAAGTGAAACTTATGTTATAGGCTACCTTGTATAAGTTGGACACACCTAGTTAGTGATTAATGTATAGACTTTTAAATCGATTGGACCTCTTGCAGTAGGAGGTCTTGGAATATGTGTATAACTGTGTAAACCTCAAGAGATTCGGTGGAGTCGGAGCCTTGTGTTGGGACGCAAGAGCCACAGCTCCCCAGGCCTGAATAAACCGTTTTTACTTCAATTATTGGGTCTGTCTTTCTTTCGACAAGCCAGTGACGTCGACTTTGTATATCACTTAGTCCGCACTTTGGGGGCTTACATCAATTGGCGACGAGGATGGGATGCGTGATCTGAACAAGACTCTTGGACAGCATTAACCTAAGACGGGTGAGTATGTTTTAATTACCACCTGTAAAATTAGAGGTTAATCGCTGGCGAGACGTTAAGTCAGAATCAACGTATAAAAGAACTATATAAAGAAAGACACCTTTAATTGAAGGAGGTTAAAAAGTAAACTGCAGTTAGGGGCAGGTAGTTCCCTAAAAGCCGTGAGGCGGTGAAACCTCAGTTAGGGGCAGGTAGTTCCCTAAAAACCGTGAGGCGGTGAAACCTCAGTTAGGGGCAGGTAGTTCCCTAAAAACCGTGAGGCGGTGAAACCTCAGTTAGGGGCAGGTAGTTCCCTAAAAACCGTGAGGCGGTGAAACCTCCGTTAGGGGCAGGTAGTTCCCTAAAAGCCGTGAGACAGCGAAATCTCAACAATGGGTGCACCGTGGTGAGTGAATGAAATAAAACCCCTACAGTCACAAAGAGGTTAAAACTCAAAACCTCGGGACTAAAGGGTTGGTGTGTTTAACGAAAGAGTGATTGACAGGAAGTGAGCAATTAATCAGAGTAACGCTATAGGGGTGAGCAACGTAGTGTATAAACCTAATTCACCAATACCGTGAATTAAGCATTAAACATAGCAGTTAGTTATGACTAAGAGGGTGGAAGAAGAATCCTCAAGGGACCTGGATTCTATAACCCGACTCCTGGAAAAAAAAACAGTGCAGAGAGCCAAAGGCTTGGTGGGGAGGAGCTAAAGATAAAGAGGCAACAGATAATGTATGGAATTGAAACAGAAGGGAGAGATAAAGAAGGAAAAAGATCTAATTTGCAGGCGAACCAATTTGAAACCCCAGCAAGGAAAAAAAAAAGAAACAAACAGGGATTTGGAAACTAGGGAGAGCTGTTGAGTCACAGATTTAAAAAGGAAGGAAAAGATAAACTTAAAGCTTTACCAACATGGAAGTTATTAGCATCTGTACCAAGACAAGTAAAACAAGAGATTTGCTGAATGAAAGGAACCTTAGACATATGCCGGAATTACAGTTTGTATAAAAATGTGTGAGTGTGGATGTTTTCCTGATTAGGAATGTTTAAGAGGATACAATATTCCTTTGTCTGAAAATCTGTCCGTTAGGAAAAAGAAATGTCTGCTGTGTGTTGTAGCTCCACCCATTTCTCTGTGTTAAAGAAAAGCATTTAACACCTTTTGTCTTGTCTTGGATTTTGGAAGTTTAAGAATGTGCAAATAAGATTGTGCCCTCAGAATGGAAAAAAAACCTATTACAATTTAAGTTAAGCTGGAGTGTAGAAACTGAGAAGAGCAACAAAAAGTTTGTTTAATGAAAGATTAAGTTTCAGTCCAAAATCTAACCTTGGAGTTATGAGGTAAATTAACCTATTAAAACCAGACTTTCATTGTGGCCACAGTGAAATTCTGGTTGATGTAAATTGGTGTAGTCCGAATTGAATAAGATAACTCCACTCCGCAAGAATATCTGATAGTGGCAGGTCCCTCTACAATATTTAATTGACTATGGTACTGGAAGCCTTATAGAAGGCGGGACTAGAGTTAAACCTTAGAAAGGTATAGGTAGGGAAGGATGAAGTAGTCTACCTAGGATACATAGTGACACAAGGGAAGAGACAAATGCCCAAAAACAGATGGGAGGGAAATTAGGACTGGCTGCGTGCTTTGATTGCTCGCAAGCTTCTAGGGATGGCAACAGGAAGGGACCGCGCCAGAGGGGAGAGGGATCCGAGGATGTTTGTTGACGCATTGGTAGGGGGCCGACAGTGAAAAATGTTAATAGACACAGGAGCCACAATCTCATTGACAGACTTACCCTTACCCCAAACGAAACTTTCAGTTAGTATAGCAGGAATCGGTGGACGAAGAATCAGGACTTATAAGAGCGAAACAGTCTTACTAGAAATTGGATGTATAATAGTACCTACACAGTTGTGGGTATGCGAGAACACCAAAGGAACAATCCTAGGGATAGATATACTGTGAGAAGTAGGAGCTTTAGTCGACCCTAAAGCGAATGAAGTGTACTGGCCCCCAGATTATAAGTTAAACAGACAGACCCGGGAAACAAAGTAGAAATGGCCCAGCCTATACAGGATTTGATCAAAGGGGGGTAGCCAAAGGAAAAAGTGTAATCCTATATAGATAGTCGGAATGCCTTTGGGGTGGTGTCTGATTACATGATAGCAGGAGTAGGCAGGGATATATGACACCAGGAGGAAGACCCATAAGAGACAAGAATATAATCAAGGAATGAGTAGGAACCTCTCTCCTACCCAAAGAGTGCGTAATAATAAATTAAAGCACACAAGAGGATGGGCAGCTAAACGAGCAATTGAGAGAGGGAATCTGACCAATGAAGCCCAAATGTTCATGTTGAGTCAAAGTATGAGGCCCAAATGTTCATGTTGAGTCAAAGTGTGAAACCACAACTGTCTCTCAGTCAGGGATGTTTTTTGGGTTGCGTGAAGTGACGCAATAATGTTTAGCTCCACCTTCAAAAGCCTGCGAAGGAGTTAACCCTTTCCACTGACAGCTGTTTGAGTTCACCAAGCAACAACTTCAGTATTACTGAATAGAATTTAAAGATATTGGACATTATTAAATTTAAGTTTCTTAATGTTAAGCTGATATTTCCCCACAGTGATAGAAGGAAAATTAGGATTTGATAAATGGAAGTTATCTTATAAACTAATGGCAGCACCGTCTCAAACGGCCGGGAGACTGCTTGGGAGGCTGTCCTGTTACCCAAAGATAAATCTGGACAGATAGTTAGAGACATGAGGCCAAAGACCAACAGATTATACGGGATGGAGAACAGGATACACGGGACGACCAGAAGGAGGTCTTAGCAATAGATAGCAAAGTGATAGCAGAAATAATACCAGCCAAACCAGGGCTAGCACCCAGATGGTCAGGACCTTATGAAGTATTAATGAATAGTGACACATGTGCTCATGTAGATGGGTCTGGAACGGGTAAAGGAAGGTGGAAACACTGGACTCAGTTAAAAATATATAAGAAAGACAATGAGTAAACCAGAGATGGTGCCCTTTTTGACAGAGTGAGGAGTATACTAGAAGATATAAAGAATGGGAAGGGGGAGTTACTACATATATCAATGATAGGGCTGTGTATGATGATAATATTATATGCCATAGTTTGCATCTTCAGGTATGTCTGGGGACAGAGCCACAGGACAAGAAATGAACCAGATGTACAGCATTTTGAACTGATAAAATGGATAAGAGCAGAATAATTCTAACTGGCTGGTGACGACCAGCCCCTTTTGTAATTACAGGAACGTTGGACGTCCGGAATGAGATGGAGCGTCCTTGCCTTGATCCTAGGGATGAACATAAGTATTGCCATTATCGAGGGGGATTAGTAATAAGGAGAACACAGGATGAGGTGTATTTTAGTGTAGCACATAGAGTTACTAAGCTTGCCATTAATATGAGTACTTTTGAGATACAAAACAAACCTGGAACTCCCTGTGGGTAAAACAATTAGAGGATCCACAAAAAATTTTTTTTATCTTACAAAGATGTAAGAAACGGGGAGTATTGGAAACGACCGGAGCAGGGTATGCGGCCGGGTTAGCAACAGTTAATAGCTTGGACATAGAAGGAGTAAACGAAGGAGTAGAAGAATTACAAGCAAAAATAGAGAAGTTACTAAAACAAGCTACTGGAAATAGCCAGCAATTGACACTGGCAGGGAAACCAAACAATAATGCAATTGTCGGGGGTGGAAGAGATAGTAGCCCCCCCATGCAGAAACAATCAATACAATTATTGATAGACTTAATAATGCTTCTCGCCAAAACAATAAGGAACTAATATGTGCCACGTAGGGCTCATGGCTATTGTCGAATGCTCAGCATAACATGAGGCAAATAAATAATGAACAGATCCCTGATTGGATTACTAATAAGGATCTGGAACCTTGGATTGACACAAATAAAAGCCTATGCAAAGGATGTAAAATGGGACAAGTATACCGGGCAGGCGATTGTCTGACCCCATGGACTAAGATGATTGGCTTTGTACTGGCCATCCCACAATTCCCAGAAGGGGGACAACCCCTATACGATGTGATTAACATAGGAGAAGTACAAAGGGAAAGTGGGTTAAATATCATGATGTCCCTACCAAGGCGCTTTGGGAAAGGGATGAAGATAATAAACAGAAGAATTAAACCTAAAGGAGGGTGGTAGTGGACGGGTGCCACCACAAGGGAAGGACATGGGTGTGCCCAAACCCCCCCCACCGAGGGAGACACATCCGAGTGCGGATTTACGAAAATTACCAATTGCACCCTCGAGGTACACCCAAGGGGGATACACTGGACATGGGTAGCACCAATGAACAACGGGACATGTTGTGTCACCACAATTGAACAGAAATATGAATATCAAGATATGGCTTGTCCCATTCCCCAACCAAACCTTTGTTTTGGTCTAAAGATACCTATACAGATAGGAAAACCTGGTCATTTGATAATATGGGACTTACTAAAAAGGGTTGAAACTTATGTCATACCAGAGCCCAAGGCAATTCCTAAGTTAGAGGAAGCTTGGCAGAAGTTACGGCAGGAAACAAAGGAAATTTTAAAGTATTATCATAAAATAGAAGATTTAAAGAAGACAATAGAAAGACATTAGTACAACATTAGAGGAAACTCACCCACTTCCTCATATTTTGATAATTGGGGACCAGGATGGTCGGGGACATTGGGCGCCTCAGTGATACAAGGCGTAATTATATTCCTCATGATTGTTATGATATATTGTGTATTTTTATTTCTCCAGTGCCTCTGTGCCAGAATGAGTAAGGCGGAAATTGGTGCGGTGAAAGAAGTCGAGCCTGAGGAGGGGCAGGTAGCGATGTTAAGAATGGACAACTCCCCCGCCTCTCCAAGGCAAATGGTGTAAGACGCGATGGGAAGCCCTGAAATTATATGGGATTAATTGGGCATGGTAATTAAAGACCGGGCCAGCCAACCATAAGATGGAGGTGGCAGGAGGGTGGCAGAAGGAGGGTGGTGAATGAGGATTGGTGTGTGATGACAGTCTCGAATTGGCACGTCACACACCCCACGTGGGAATGAGGAACAGGCTTGAGCAGAAAGCCTCAACCATTAGTGCAGGGTCTAAGGGGCCCCAGGAATGGTTACACCGGAAGGAGTGCATAAAGGAAAGCCCACCCTAAAGGAAAGCCCACCCAAAAGGAAAGCCCACCGTAAAGGAAAGACCACCATACCACAGGGGGGGAAGTCGGCCTCCAAATTGATAGGATATATACATGTATAACCTAGACTGGTAGAAGGCCAGGGAGTGCACGCTTTGGCAGACACCAGGCAGTGGAAATACATGTTGACCTGTTTTGGAACAATTGTCCAAAAGGTCAAAAGGAGGGACTGAAGTAAGATTTAAAAATGAGCGTAACAGGGCACGTTTAGTAGAACGCAATTGCGGCAGCAAAATGTTTAAAGATGAAATGTACTAATTATTCATATGTTTAATTGCAGAAATGACCATACCAGTTTAGAGAGATGAAACTTACAAAAAGAGACACTGACATAACCCTTTTCTGGAAAAACGAAACTTAGTAGTGGTCAAAAGAGAGAATGACTCGTTTCTCAGAAATCACATGTCCTGATGACTCATTTCCAAGAAATCAGAGGGTCCACAGGCCCCTGCAGTGAAAAGTGAAACTTATGTTATAGGCTACCTTGTATAAGTTGGACACACCTAGTTAGTGATTAATGTATAGACTTTTAAATCGATTGGACCTCTTGCAGTAGGAGGTCTCGGAATATGTGTATAACTGTGTAAACCTCAAGAGATTCGGTGGAGTCGGAGCCTTGTGTTGGGACGCAAGAGCCACAGCTCCCCAGGCCTGAATAAACCATTTTTACTTCAATTATTGGGTCTGTCTTTCTTTCGACAAGCCAGTGACGTCGACTTTGTATATCACTTAGTCCGCACTTTGGGGGCTTACATCAGACACCGTACTCAAGGTGCTGTCTGACCAGAACACTATACAGTTTGATCATGACTTCCTCTGACTCATATCCTACTGTTCTGGCTGTGATTCAGTATTCTATTGGGTTTGTTGATTGCTGCCCTACGTTGGTTAGATATGTTGAATGTCAAGTCTACTCCGACTCCAAGGTATCTTTTAATTTCAGCCTTAGCTGTGATAAAACATCATGGGGTGCGTCAGTTGCAAATTTTCCCTTCCTTACACTTGTCTGCATTACTCAGCTGCCATTTTTCTGCTCACTCACATAATTTGTCCAAGTCTTTTTGTAGTTTCTGTGCTGCCTCCTGCAGTTCCACTGCCCTCCTAGTTTGAACATAAGAACGTAAGAAATAGGAGCAGGGGTAGGCCATGCGGCCCCTCGAGCCTGCTCTGCCATTCAACGAGATCTTCTACCACAACTCCACATTCCCACCCTATCCCCATAGCCCTTGATTCCCTGTGTCCAAAAAAATTCATCATCTGCAAATTTTACAAATTTACTCTGAATTTCTGAATCCAAGACATTGATGCAGATTAGAAATAGTATTCATCTTAGTATTCAGAGCGTCAGCGGGCGAAATCTCGGCTGGAATCGCGGAGCGGCAGCAGTACAACAGGCTCCAAGAGACCAGGTAGGCCTCAGAGCGTCAGCAGGCGAAATCTCGGCGGGAATCGTGGAGCGGCGGCAGTACAAAAGGCTCCAAGAGACCAGGTAGGTCTCAGAGCATCAGCGGGCGAAATCTTGGCAGGAATCGTGGAGCGGCGGCTGTACAAAAGGCTCCAAGTGACCAGGTAGGCCTCAGAGCGTCAGCGGGCGAAATCTCAGCGGGAATCGCGGAGCGGTGGCTGTACAAAAGGCTCCAAGAGACCAGGTAGGCCTCAGAGCATCAGCGGGCGAAACCTCGGCGGGAATCACGGAGCGGCGGCAGTACAAAAGGCTCCAGAGACCAGGTAGTTTTACCAATCTCCAAACTCAGAGGGAAAAAAGTAAAAAGTAATCGAAGTGTGACGTCACCAGAAAGCAGGTAAGTGATTGGTTGGTGAGTATTTCTCTCTTTATAAATTTTAACTCTGTGGTTTATAGTTTCTAAAGTCTCTGTGGTGTAGCGGGGACTGTTTATAAACCAGGGCCCTTAAATATACATTTAATGGTACTGTAATTGGTGGGATTGATTTGATTTAATTTAATTGCAATTAATTAAAGGGTAAGTCATGGCAGGAGAGCCCGGCACCATTGTATACTCCTCCTGCGCTATGTGGGAACTCAGGGACACTTCCTGTGTCCCTGACAACTATGTGTGCAGGAAGTGTGTCCAGCTGCAACTACTGGCAGACCGCATTGCGGTGCTGGAGCTGCGATTGGATTCATACTGGACCATTCGCGAGGCTGAGGAGGTCGTGAATAGCACGTTTGAACAGTTGGTCACACTGCAGGCAAAGATTGGACAGGCAGAAAGGGAATGGGTGACCAACAGACAGAGTACTAGGCACAGGCAGGTAGTGTAGGGGTCCCCTGTGGACATCCCCCTCTCAAACAGATACACCACTTTGAGTACTGTTGGGGGGGATGGCTTACAAGAGGAAGGCAGCAGCAGCCAACTTCCTGGCACCAGGGGTGGCTCTGCTGGAAAGGACGGGAGGAAAAAGAGGGGGAGAGCTATAGTAATAGGGGATTCTATTGTAAGGGGAATAGATAGGCATTTCTGCGGCCACAAACGAGACTCCAGGATGGTGTGTTGCCTCCCTGGTGCAAGGGTCAAGGATGTCTCAGAGTGGCTGCAGAACATCTTGGAAGGGGAGGGTGAACAGCCAGTTGTCATGGTACATATAGGTACCAACGACATAGGTAAAAAGCGGGATGAGGTCCTAAAAGCAAAATATAGGGAGTTAGGAGGTAAATTAAAAAATAGGACGTCAAAGGTAGTAATCTCAGGATTGCTACCAGTGCCATGTGCTAGTCAGAGTAGAAATAGAAGGATATTTCAGATGAATACGTGGCTAGAGGAATGGTGTAAGGGGGAGGGATTCAAATTCCTGGGACATTGGAACCGGTTTTGGGGGAGGTGGGACCAGTTCAAACCGGATGGTTTGCCCCTGGGCAGGGCTGGGACCGATGTCCTAGGGGGAGTGTTTGCTAGTGCTCTGGGGGAGGGTTTAAAATAAAATGGCAGGGGATTGGGAACCTGAGCAAGGGGACAGAGGAAAGGGAAACAAGGATAAAAGCAAAAGATAGGAAGGAGAAAAACAAAAGTGGCAGTCAGAGAAATCAATGGTTTAAATCAAACATGGCCACAGTAAATAATAATTCTAATAGGTGTAAGAGCATTAAAAAAATAAGCCTTAAGGCTTTGTGTCTTAATGTGAGGAGCAGTCGTAATAAGGTGGATGAATTAGCTGCGCAAATAGAGGTAAATGAATATGATTTGATTGGGATTACGGAAACATGGCTCCAGGGTGGCCAAGGCTGGGAACTCAACACCCAGGGGTATTCAATATTCAGGAAAGATAGGCAAAAAGGAAAGGGAGGTGGGGTAGCATTGCTGGTTAAAGAAGGGATTAACAAAATTGTAAGGAAGGATATTAGCTCTGATGCTGTGGAATCTGTATGGGTAGAACTGAGAAATACCAAGAGGCAGAAAACGTTAGTGGGAGTGGTATATAGACCTCCAAACAGTAATGCGGAGGTTGGGGATGGCATTAAAAGGGAAATTAGAGAAGCGTGCAATAAGGGCACAGCAGTCATCATGGGTGACTTTAATTGACATATAGATTGGGCTAACCAAATTAGTAACAATACTATGGAGGAGGAATTCCTGGAGTGTTTAAGGGATGGTTTCCTGGACCAATATGTCGAGGGACCAACCAGAGATCAGGCCATCTTAGACTGGGTATTATGTAACGAGAAAGGATTAATTAACAATCTTGTTGTACGAGGCCCCTTGGGTCGGAGCGATCATAATATGATCGAATTCTTCATTAAGATGGAGAATGAAGAAGTCGACTCAGAGACTAGGGTCCTAAATTTAAATAAAGGAAACTACGATGGTCTGAGGTGCGAATTGGGTAGGATTGAATGAGGAATGTCACTCAAAGGGTTGATGGTGGATAGGCAATGGCAAACATTTAAAGACCTCATGGGTGAATTACAGAATTTGTTCATCCCAGTTTGGCATAAAAATAAAACAAAAAAGGTGACTCAACCGTGGCTAACAAGGGAAATTAGGGATAGCATAAGGTCCAAGGAGAGGACATATAAATTGTCCAGAAAAAGCAGTAAACCTGAGGATTGGGAGCAGTTTAGGATTCAACAAAGGAGGACAAAGGGATTAATTAAAAAGGGGCAAATAGAATATGAGAGTAAGCTTGCAGGGAACATAAAAACTGACTGTAAAAGCTTTTATAGATATGTGAAGAGAAAAAGATTGGTGAAGTCAAGTGTAGGTCCCTTGCAGTCAGAATCAGGGGAATTTATAATGGGGAACAAAGAAATGGCTGACCAATTAAATACATATTTTGGTTCTGTCTACACAAAGGACGACACAAATAACCTCCCAGAGATGTTGGGGAACATAGGGTCTGATGAAAGGGAGGAACTGAAAGAAATCAGTATTTGTAGGGAAATGGTGTTAGGGAAATTGATGGGATTGAAGGCTGATAAATCCCCAGGGCCTGATAATCTACATCCTAGGGCACTTAAGGAAGTGGCCCTAGAAATACTTGATGCTTTGCTGATCATCTTCCAGCATTCGATGGAATCTGGAACAGTACCCATGGATTGGAGGGTAGCTAATGCTACCCCACTATTCAAAAAAGGTGGTAGAGAGAAAACGGAGAATTACAGACCGGTAAGTCTGACATCGGTAGTGGGGAAAATGCTAGAGTCCATTATAAAAGATGTAATAGCAGAGCACTTGGAAAACAGTGACAGGATCGGACAAAGTCAACATGGATTTACATAAGGTAAATCGTGCTTGACTAATCTACTAGAATTTTTTGAGGATGTAACTGGTAATATAGATAAGGGAGAACCAGTGGATGTGTGTATTTGGACTTTCAGAAGGCTTTTGATAAGGTCCCGCATAAGAGATTAGCGTGTAAAGTTAAGGCACATAGGATTGGGGGCAAGGTATTGACTTGGATAGAGAACTGGTTGGCAGGCAGAAAGCAAAGAGTTGGAATAAATGGGTCTTTTTCTGAGTGGCAAGCAGTGACTAGAGGGGTACCACAGGGATCGGTCCTTGGGCCCCGGCTATTCACAATATATATTAATGATCTAGACAAGGGAACTAGATGTAATATCTCCAAATTTGCAGACAACACAAAGCTGGGTGGGCGTGTGTGCTGTGAGGAGGATGCCGAGAAACTCCAGGATGATTTGGACAGGTTGGGTGATTGGGCAAAAGCATGGCAGATGCAATATAATGTGGATAAATGCGAGGTTATCCACTTTGGTGGCAAAAACAGGAAGGCAGATTATTATCTGAATGGCAATAGATTGGGAGAAGGGGAAGTGCAACGAGACCTGGGTGTCCTTGTGCACCAGTCACTGAAGGTAAGCATGCAGGGGCAGCAGGCAGTTAAGAAGGCAAATGGCATGTTGGTCTTCGTAGCGCGAGGGTTTGAGTACAGGAACAAGGATGTCTTGCTGCAGTTGTACAGGGCCTTGGTGAGACCACATCTTGAGTATTGTGTGCAGTTTTGGTCGCCTTATCTGAGGAAGGATGTTCTTGCCATGGAAGGAGTTCAGCGAAGATTCACCAGGCTGATACCTGGGATGGCAGGAATGACGTATGAGGAAAGATTGGGTTGATTGGGCTTGTACTCGCTGGAGTTTAGAAGAATGAGAGGGGATCTCATTGAAACTTATAAAATTCTGACAGGACTGGACAGACTAGATGCAGGAAGGATGTTCCCGATGGTCAGGGAGTCCAGAACCAGGGGTCACAGTCTAAGGATAAGGGGTAGGCCATTTAGGACAGAAATGAGGAGGAATTTCTTCACCCAGAGAGTGTTGAACCTGTGGAATTCTCTACCACAGAAGGCAGTAGAGGCCAATGCATTAAATATATTCAAGAAGGAGTTGGATATATTTCTTAAGGCTAAAGGGATCAAGGGGTATGGGGAGAAAGCAGGGACTGGGTACTGAATTTGGATGATCAGCCATGATCACATTAAATGGCGGAGCAAGCTCGAGGGGCCGAATGGCCTACTCCTGCTCCTATCTTCTATGTTTCTATGTTTCTAAAACTGATCCACAGAGCATGTCGCTTCGTACCTCCCCCCACCCCAACATTACTCCTCTAACAAGTACCTGTTGTTTTCTTCCCTTCAGCGAATTTTTTACCCAAAATTATCCCTGAATCTCCACAGCTTTGAGCTTGACTCATGCGGAACTTTATCAAATTCCTTATGAAAATCCAGGTACAAAAATGGCATTTGGAATGCAACTTCCTCAAAGAAGTCAAGGAGATTAACCAGGCAGGAATTTTCCCTTCTGAACTTATGTTGATAGCTGTTTACTAGGTTATGAAGAGTAGATATGAGGAGAATCCTCAAGGCTACTCCTGATAATTGATTCCATTATTTTACATGGAATTGAAGTTTGACTAATGGGTTTGCAGGCTGCCTGTTTTACATTCTTTTTGAATATGAGCACCTGATTGGTCTGTTTCAAACCTACTGACACCTCCTTAAGCATTCAGTGAATCTTTCATAATGATTGGCAACACCCCACAAAACTCCTCCATAGTTTTTCTTAGCCTTCTGGGGTAAATATCATCTCTGCAGGGGGGATTTAATGCTTTTGGCCTGTCTCATTTATGTACTACATGAATGGTGTTAAAATAGCTAAGGAGGAACTGGAAAAAGACCTGGGAGACTTAGTAAACTTGATGCTCAGCAGGTTCAACCAAATCAGAGGAGCAATCAACAAAGCCAATAGAATATTCAACTTCATAACCAAAACAGTAGAATGTAAGTTAAAGAAGTTATCATCACATTGTACAGAGCTCTGGTCAGATTTCATGTTGAGTACTGCGGCCACTTCTGGTCACCGAGACACAACAGAGAAATTCAAGTGCTGGAGGCAATGCAGAGAAGAGTCATGAAGTTGAGCCCTGGTATATGGAGTCTGCATTATGTGGAAAGGCTGCTGAGACTCAGGCTTTTCAACTCGCAAAGGAAGCATCTATCTCATTGAAACATAAAATTCTGACAGGGCTAGACAGACTGGATGCAGGGAGGATGTTTCCAATGGCTGGGGGGCTCTAGAACGAGGGGTCACAGTCTCAGGATACGGGGTAGGACATTTCGGACTGAGATGAGGAGAAATTTCCTCACTCAGAGGGTGGTGAACCTGTGGAATTCTCCACCACAAAAGGCTGTGGAGGCCAAGTCACTGAATATATTTAAGAAGGAGATAGATAGATTTCTAGACACAAAAGGCATCAAGGGGTATGGGGAAAGAGCGGGAATATGGTATTGAGATAGAGGATCAACCATGATCATATTGAATGGTGGAGCAGGCTCGAAGGGCCGAATGGCCTGCTCCTGCTCCTATTTTTCTATGTTTCTATGAGAGGTGATCATGTAGAGATACATAAAATAGTAAATGATATGGAAAAGGTAAATCTGGAACATTACTTTAAATTAATTTATGAATTTAGAACAAGAGGGCACAATTGCAAACTAATAAATAATTTTAGGGGTGATATTAGGGAGGTCTTCTTCCTGCAGAGAGTTTTCAACACTTGGAATGGACTTCCTGGTGGAGCGATGGGGTTGAAAGTGCGAAGTGATACATTTTGGTCGGAAGAACGAGGAGAGACAATATAAACTAAAGGGTACAATTCTAAAGGGGATGCATGAGCAGAGAGACCTGGGGGTATATGTGCACAAATCGTTGAATGTGGCAGGACAGGTTGAGAAAGTGGTTAAAAATGCATACGGGATCCTGGGCTTTATAAATAGGGCCATAGAGTACAAAAGCAAGGAAGTTATGATGAACTTTTATAAAACACTGGTTCGGTCACAACTGGAGTATTGTGTCCAATTCTGGGCACTGCACTTTAGGAAGGATGTGAAGGCCTTGGAGAGGGTGCAGAAAAGATTTACAAGAATGGTTCCAGGGATGAGGGACTTCAGTTGTGTGGATACACTGGAGAAGCTGGGGTTGTTCTTCTTCGAGCAGAGAAGATTGAGAGGAGATTTGATAGAGGTATTCAAAATCATGAGGGGTCTAGACAGAGTAGATAGAGAGAAACTGTTCCCATTAGTGGAAGGGTTGAGAACCAGAGGACACAGATTTAAGGTGATTGGTAGAAGGTCCAAAGGTGACATGGGGAAAAACATTATTACGCAGCGAGTGGTTATGATCTGGAATACACTGCCTGAGAGGGTGGTGGAGGCAGATTCAATCATGGCTTTCAAAAGGGAATTAGATAAGTACCTGAAGGAAAACAATTTGCAGGGCTACGGGGAAAGGGCGGGGGATTGGAACTAGCTGAAGTGCTCTTGCAGAGAGCTGGCACGGGCTTGACGGGCCGAATGGCCTCCTACTGTGCTGTAACCATTTTATGATTCTATGATTCCATGAAAACCCTGGCTGCATTTAAGAAACAATTGTCTGCTGCTGTAGGGGGACAGCAGGACCCTTCTGGATGGATGAATTAAAATGGGTCAAATGGTCATCCTCATTGCAGTTATCTCTTGATCTTGTGAAAGTCATTAATTTTGCCTAGGTTATCTCTGTATGGGGACAGCACGTTACTCAATTCTTCGTTTGTGAATACTTGGAGGGAGTGACCATTCAGAATGTTTCCAGCCTGTTAGCATCTTTTAAGGATCTCACCTCTTCTCTGGCTTAACTTTTACTGTTAAAGTACTGAAAGAATTTCTTACTCATGTGCTTTGTCTCTGATTTATATTCCACAGGTAGAATTTGGGGGTTTCTTTTTCTATTCATTCATGGGATGTGGGCGTTGCTGACAAGGTCAGCATTTCTTGCGATGATTGACTTCATAACACGTAAACAACAAGGGGGTGAGTTAGTTATGGTCCAGTAGCTTCGAACTTCATTTTTCAGCGTTATCTGTTGTCATTTATGAAATGCTGTTTGTGAAATAGAAAAATATTTAGTGGAGATGACACAATCAGGTGTGGTATAAAAAATCATCTCCTCAGCCTTACAGATGATCTCATCATTGTTCTTTGTTTCAATATAGAAACTTTTAAAAATCAACAAAGTTAGATGAAAAATGTTCACCGTGTTTTTTTTTAATAGTCAGGAGTGGCAAAATTCGATTACCAACCGAATTATCGCCTGAGAATTAGCACCCGGCGCAGAAATACTGCCCCGGCCGCTAAATTCGGCTTACCATCCCGGCGAGGAAGTGGAGCGCTATCTCAGGCGCTCCACTTCCTCTCAGGGCGGTGTCGGGAGCGCAAAGCGAGGTAGCGCTACGCGGCAGCTCCGCGTAGCCCTGAGGCGTTTCACCACCCCTTCCCTCCCGTTAAAGGGGAGGGACGCTGTGAGCTCTGCAGGGCCTCCGATGGCCCACACTAGCCCACCAGGGCGGCATGGTGCCATGGCTGCAGCCCGGCACCGAGACGCGGTGCCGGGCTGCGAGACAGCGCGGGTCACGGCCACACCTCCCTTTAACTCCCTTGAAGGACCCGGCTCACGACCCGCGAGGCTGGCGCTGACACCGCCCACGGCAGCCTTGCGGGGCGCAGCTGAATTTCTGCCGCGGGGCAGTAAGGGGTCGCGGCGCATGGCGATGACGTCATCATGGGCGACATAGCGGCCTGGGGCACTACCGGTGGGGGCCGGCGTGATCGGCTAGCGCCTCAGTAGCGCCCTGCCGAATTTCTCCCGCCCGGGTGATAAGCCCTTTGCGCTCCATTAGCGCCCCCCGGAGACGCTAACGGCAGGCGCAAAGGAGCCGAATTTCACGACCAGGGACTTCAGTAACAATCAGCGCTGCTGCTGATACACAGTTCCTTTTCGCAAGATAAATGTAGATCAGGTCATTTGGCCCACCCTAATCCTAGTTCCTCCACCCAATAATATCCTGCAATCCCACCATCACAGCATGCAATTGTTTCCTAAATTGATGTGCAGAAATACGTGCAGTATTGCAATTTATAAAAAAATTGTACTAATGTCAGAGACCAAGGAGAGTGCCATAGAGCCACTCTGTCAATCTCTAGGAGGTGGAAAACTATATCTGGAAAAAAAAACTTACTCACAATCACTCAAAGTTAATATTGGATGTATCAGCCAATGTTTGTGCCAAATATAGTGCATTCATTCTGGAACAGTGTCAAGTAACTGCTTTTTTATCAAACACTGCTATTATGAATTATGATTTTCTGCTTTTGAATTAGAAACTTCTTGGCACACAATTTCTGTTGCCGCAGAGTTCCAGGGGTCTGTGTGTAGTCTGCAGTAGTTTATATTGTAATTGAATACTGATTATCCTTTTATATATGCTTTAAATATTAACAGCTGCATTATATGGAACAATTATGCCAAAAATATAATTGATGCGATCCTGCCTAAACATATGAATCCAGGGGATTGGGTGATGCAACAACAACAACAACATGCATTTATATAGCGCCTTTAACGTAGTAAACCATCCCAAGGCGCTTCACAGGAGTATTATCAAACAAAATTTGACACCGAGCCACATAAGGAGATATTAAGGCATATGACCAAAAGCTTGGCCAAAGAAGTAGATTCTAAGGAGCGTCTTCAAGGAGGGATGAGAGGCAGAGAGGTTTAGGGAGGGACTTCCAGAGCTTAGGGCCTTGGCAGCTGAAGGCACGGCCACCAATGGTGGAGCGATTAAAATCAGGGATGCTCAAGAGCCCAGAATTAGTATGTCTGCTGAGGACTATATTATTGCTGTCACATTTTGAAATTTCAGACTATGCTACTACAGGGGCGCCTTGGTATAATACATGTTGAAAATGCTACTGTTGAACTGAATATAGCTATCAAGGCATTACATTCACAGGACAGCAAGGCTGGCAGGTGTAAATTAAATCTGAAGATGGGGCACCTGGACCCACACCCTGCAGCATAGATATCTCGGGGTTGCTGGGCTGGAGGAAATTACAGAGATGTGGGGGAGGGGGGGAGTGGGTGAGACCATGGAGTGATTTGAAAACAGGGATGAGAATTTTAAAATTGAGACGTTACTTAACCAGGAGCCAATGTAGGTCAGCGAGCACAGGGGAGATGGGTGAGTGGGACTTGTTGAGATTTTGTACATGGGCAGCAGAGTTTTGATGGCCTCAAGTTTATGGAGGGTAGAAGTAGGGAGGCCGGCCAGGAATGCACTGGAATAGTCAAGTCTAGACATGGAAGAGGGTTTCAGCAGCAGATGAGCTGAGGCAGGGGCGAAGACGGAGGATGTTACGGAGGTGGAAATAGGCAGTCTTAGTGATGGCGAGATATGTGGTCAGAATCTCATCTCGGGGTCAAATATAACACCAAGGTTGCGAACGGTCTGGTTCAGACTCAAACTGTTGCCAGGGAGAGGGATGGAGTTGGTGGCAAGGGAACACAGTTTGTGGCGGGGACCAAAGACAATGGCTTCGGTTTTCTCAACATTTAGTTGGAGGAAACGTCTGCTCATCTAGTATTGGATGTCAGATATGCAATCTGATAATTTGGAGACACTGGGTTTTCACCTCTGGAGTCTGCAAGAACACTGGGATTGATACCCTGACAAGGGCACCAGATGAATCCTTTACCCCTTCAAGGAACCCTCTGGGGTCCACCACCCAATCTATGTGATGTGCCTCAATAATTCCGAGACTCGATGTTAGCGAAACAAAACAAGGCTTTTATTAACTTAGAAGGTAACACGCAGTGGAGAGAGGTATCTTCCATCTGGAGGTCTGCAGTACTGGATATGAGGCCAGACTGAGCTTGCTTACATAGGGGCCAGGTATGGGCGGAGCCCTACACACAATACATTACAATATACAATACAATGGTGAGGAGACGGAACTGAGGTAAGGGAACTGAAACCTGAAACCAACCACAGTCACAGGCAGTGATGAATGGAATATTTCATCACATTCACCCCTTCTATAGATTTAGTCTGCTCGGGGGTTTGATAGTCCTCTGCGACCGACGTGGCTGTTGTGGTGTCGCGGGTGTCGGCTGGGTGTCCCCGGTGGCCTCCTGGGTCTCTGCCGGGGGTGCCGCCAGGGTTGTTGAAGGGGTAGTTGGTGGGGGTGCCGTTGGTCGATGTTCTTCCGGGGGTGATGAAAGAGTAGTGGGTGGGTAAGAGTTGCTGTGATCGTTGTTGTTGCTATTGCCGTGGTTGTTGTCGTTACCGGCTGGGGCGACGTCTTTTATGGACACGGTGTCCTCCCTTCCGTCGGCGTGCCGGACATACGCGTATTGGGGGTTGGCGTGGAGTAGGTGCACTGGCTCCACGAGAGGGTCCGTCTTGTGGCCCCTCACATGCCTTCGCACGAATACCGGGCCTGGGGTGGAGAGCCATGACGGCATGGATACGCCTGAGGTGGATTTCCGGGGAAAGACAAACATTCGTTCATGAGGCGTGGCATTAGTGGCAGTACACAATAGCGACCGTATCGAATGGAGCACATCTGAGAGGACTTCCTGCCAGTGGGAGATAGGGAGGCCCTTGGTCCTTAGAGCTAGAGTGACTGCTTTCCATACTGTCCCGTTCTCTCGCTCCACTTGGCCGTTACCCCGGGGGTTGTAGCTGGTGGTACGGCTCGTGGCGATCCCCCTGGACAGCATGTACTGGCGTAGCTCTTCACTCATGAAGGACGCCCCCCTATCCGTATGGATGTAGCTCGGCATACCGAACAGGCAGAACAGGCTGTTGAGGCATTTAATGACCGTGGCGCTGGTCATGTCTGGGCAGGGGAAGGCGAATGGGAAACGGGAGTATTCGTCCACAATGTTCAGGAAGTAAACATTGCGGTCGACTGATGGGAGGGGGCCCTTGAAATCTAAGCTGAGCCGCTCAAAGGGCCGTATAGCTTTGATTAAGTGGGCTCTATCCGGGCGGTAGAACCGAGGCTTGCACTCAGCGCAAGTGCGGCAGTTCCTGGTCAGAGACCGAACTTCCTCAATCGAGTAGGGTAAGTTACGGGACTTTATGAAGTGGAACAGCCGCGTGACCCCTGGGTGGCAGAGGTCGTTGTGGAGGGTCTGTAGCCGATCCCCGGTGGCGCTGGCACACATCCCTCGTGAGAGGGCGTCAGGGGATTCGTTAAGGGCCCCTGGCCGGTAAATGATGTCATACTTGAAGGTGGAGAGCTCGATCCGCCACCTAAGAATCTTATCATTTTTAATCTTCCCCCTCTGTTTATTATTGAACATAAACGCTACCGACCGCTGGTCGGTAAGTAGGGTGAAGCGTTTGCCGGCTAGGTAGTGGCGCCAGTGGCGCACTGCCTCCACGATGGCTTGGGCCTCCTTTTCTACGGAGGAGTGTCTGATCTCGGGCCCTTGGAGGGTCCTCGAGAAGAAAGCTATGGGCCGCCCCGCCTGGTTGAGGGTGGCCGCCAAGGCAAAGTCAGACGCATCACTTTCCACTTGAAAGGGAGTGTTCTCGTCCACTGCCTGTAGCGTGGCCCGCTCAATATCCTGCTTAATGCTTTTGAAGGCGGCATGGGCCTCAGCAGAGAGCGGAAAAGAGGATGCTTTCAAGAGGGGGCGGGCTTTGTCGGAGTAGTTGGGGACCCATTGGGAATAATAAGAAAATAACCCCAGGCACCTTTTCAGGGCTTTGGGAGTGTTGGGCAGGGGCAGCTCCCGAAGGGGGCGCAATCGGTCGGGGTCTGGTCCGATTTCCCCATTCTCCACCACGCTGCCTAGCATGCAGAGACGCGTGGTGTTGAAAACGCACTTGTCCTCGTTGTAGGTGAGGTTGAGTTTTTGTGCGGTTTTCAGGAACCTCTCGAGGTTCGAGTCGTGATCCTGCTGGTTGTGACCGCAGATGGTGACGTTGTCGAGGTAGGGGAAGGTTGCCTGCAAGTGGTGGTCATCGACCATGCGGTCCATCTCCCTCTGGAAGACCGAGACCCCATTCGTCACCCCAAAGGGGACTCTGAGGAATTGGTAGAGGCGTCCGTTCGCCTCGAAGGCGGTGTACGGGCGGTCCTCTGGTCTGATAGGGAGCTGGTGGTACGCTGACTTGAGGTCGATGGTGGAGAACACCCGGTATTGGGCGATTTGGTTCACCATTTCTGATATGCGGGGTAGCGGGTAGGCGTCTAGTTGGGTGTACCTGTTGATCGTTTGGCTATAGTCGATCACCATCCGTTTCTTCTCGCTACCCCTTACCACTACCACTTGGGCGCGCCACGGGCTGTTGCTGCGTTCAATAATGCGCTCTTTCAGGAGCCTGTCTACCTCGGTCGCGATAAACTGCCTGTCCTCCCAGCTGTACCTCCTGCTTTTGGTCGCTATTGGCCGGCAGTTAGGGGTAAGGTTCGCGAATAGCGAAGGCGGCTTTACCTTCAGGGTAGCCAGACCGCACACTGTGAGGGGCGGCTGGGACCCACCGTACTTGAGCGTGATGCTTTGGTGGTTGCACTGGAAATCCAGGCCCAAGATCACGCTCGCACATAGATTCTTCATGATTAATACTTTAAAATTATCGTATACAGTTCCGTTAACGGACAATTGTACCGTGCAGTAACCCAGAATGGTCGATGTCTGGGTTTTATCAGCCATAGAGATGGTACCCTAAGTAGGGACCACCTTTAGGGAGAGTTGTTGTGCCAGTTCAGGGTGGATAAAACTCTCCGTGCTTCCACTGTCAATTAAACATTTAACCCGGCACCCGTTTACCTCGATGTCCACCATTGATTTGGATAGCGGGTGCGGCCTGGTCTGGTCCACTGTGACCGATGCCACTGTAGGGCCCTGATCGAGACAAGATGGCGTCCACGCTGTCTGCTCATGAGATGGCGGACCCCACGAGGTCGGGCAAGATGGCGTCCAAGATGGCCGCTCCCACGGCGCACACGCGGCGGTGGCGGGTTTTCCGGCGGGGTTCCCTCTGCACACCTTCCCGAAGTGCCCCTTCTTACCGCACTTAAAGCAGGTGGTGCCTTTCGCCGGGCACAGGTTTCTGGTGTGCTTTGGCTGCCCGCAGAAGTAGCAGTTGGGTCCCCGACGCGTCGCGGCTGTCGTAGGGCTTCTGGGGGGAGAGCGGGGCCCCGACGGTGTCGGGCTGCCGGGCGGGGAAGATGCCTTCCAAGATGGCGGCGCCCTTGGTGCACACGTGGCGGCGTGGACGGCGCGGGCTGAAGAGTAGGCGTCCGAGTTTCTCTGGGCCACATCCAGGGATCGCGCGGTGTCCGCAGCCTGTTTCAGGTCCAATCCCGTTTTTTCCAGCAGTCTCTGCCGGATGTAAGTGGAGCTGAGGCCTGTGATAAAGGCATCGCGAACAAGCTCGTCAGTGTACACTGCAGCTTTTACATCTTGGCACTTGCAGTCTTTGCCAAGCATTTTCAGGGTGCCTAGGAACTCCTCCACCGATTCCCCAGGTCGCTGTGCGCGAGTAGCGAGCAGATGCCTAGCATACACCTCATTCGTAGGCTGCTGGTAATGCGCCTTTAAGATGTCGCAGGCGGCCAGGTACGTGTCGGCGTCTTGGATGAGGGGGTAAACCCGGTGGCTTACCCAATTCCGCAGAATTCCGAGTTTCATACTCGCAGCGTCCGTAGCGTCTTTGACGGCTGCGGAATTGTCCAGGAAGAATTCCATACACATAAACCAGTGTCCGAAGCGTGCCGATGCATCCGAAGCATGCTGGTCCAAATCCAAACGTTCGGGTTTTAGGAGTTGATCCATTGTGTTGAAAAATAAGTTAATAAAATTGATGTGCCTCAATAATTCCGAGACTCGATGTTAGCGAAACAAAACAAGGCTTTTATTAACTTAGAAGGTAACACGCAGTGGAGAGAGGTATCTTCCATCTGGAGGTCTGCAGTACTGGATATGAGGCCAGACTGAGCTTGCTTACATAGGGGCCAGGTATGGGCGGAGCCCTACACACAATACATTACAATATACAATACAATGGTGAGGAGACGGAACTGAGGTAAGGGAACTGAAACCTGAAACCAACCACAGTCACAGGCAGTGATGAATGGAATATTTCATCACACTATGCCTAGGAATTAATGGCTCTCTGAACTATTGTATATCAACCACTCTGGATTAGATTAGCATTTATACTAACCTCCTGTCAGGATCTGCACAAACTGTCTAGTGAATGAATTAATCCTCTCTTGCCAATTACCAAAGAAGATGTAAGATGACAAAGTTATGAACTAGCAATCATTTATTAACCTTTTATCATGGTTAACAGCACTTAAACTTAAACATTGAGTAACAAATAATTAACAGTTAGGGTTAATCAATAAAGCAGGAGGAGGCCGCAGAAATTGATCCTGTCCAACAGCCATGATGTACTCACTACCTGTGGGGATAAGGAAGAAGGCTGCGGGGATGGTGCCAGAATGCTAACCAATGCTAACATTTGTGCAAGAATCAATTCAAGAAGGAAACCATGGTAGAGAGTTGTATTTGGATTTTCAGAAGGCCTTCGATAAGGTCCCACACAAGTGGTTGGTGAACAAAATTAGGGCACATGGAATTGGGGGTAATATACCAGCATGGATTGAGAATTGGTTAACAGACAGAAAACAAAGAGTAGGGATAAACGGATCTTTTTCAGGATGGCAAGCTGTGACTGATGGGGTACCGCAAGGATCGGTGCTTGGGCCCCAGCTATTCACAATCTATATCAATGATTTGGATGAGGGGACTAAATGTAACATTTCCAAATTTGCTGATGATACAAAGTTAGGTGTCAGTGTCAGTTGCGAAGAGGATGTGAAGAGGCTTCAGGGGGATCTCGACAGGCTCAGTGAGTGGGCGAAAACATGGCAGATGGAATATAATGTGGATAAATGTGAAGTTATCCACTTTGGTAGAAAAAACAGAAAGGCAGAGTATTTCCTAAATGGTGAAAGATTGGGGAATGCAGATGCTCAAAGGGACCTGGGTGTCCTTGTACATGAGTCACTGAAAGTGAATGTGCAGGTGCAGCAAGCCATTAGGAAGGCAAATGGTATGCTGGCCTTCATTACAAGAGGATTTGAGTACAGGAGTAAAGAAGTCTTACTCCAATTATATAGGAGTGGTGAGACCACACCTGGAGTACTGTGTACAGTTTTGGTCTCCTTACCTAAGGAAGGATATACTTGCTATAGAGGGAGTGCAATGAAGGTTCACAAGATTGATTCCTGGGATGGCGGGACTGTCGTATGAGAAGAGATTGAGTAAACTAGGCCTGTATTCTCTTGAATTCAGAAGAATGAGAGGGGATCTCATTGAAGCATACAAACTTATTACAGGGCTTGATAGGGTGGATGCTGGGAGAATGTTTCCCTTGGCTGGGGCCATAGCCTCAGGATAAAGAGTAGGCCATTCAGGACTGAGATGAGAAGAAATTTCTTCACACAGAGGGTGGTGAATCTTTGGAATTCTCTACCCCAGAGGGCTGTGGAGGCTGTCATTTGGGTATATTCAAAACAGAAGTCGATAGTTTTCTGACTACAGGTAGACTATCCTTTCTCCGCACTTCCGAAAACCGAAAACCTCTAAAAACCGAAAGTTTTTTCGTGGAGCGTAAGTCGTGCGCACAACATGACCCGAGTGGCGCCAAACATGACAGGAGTGGTCCGGGAGCTCTGCCTTTCCCTGTGAGTAAGGCAGAGGGTCACAGAGTTCCCTCCTGGGTAGGAGATTGCAGGCCGAGCCGGGCAGTGTGAAGGAGGTACCGGGAGAGTGAACCCAACAATACAGCGGCCCGTCCGATAGCTGCAGTGGCCCGTCCGATAGTCTTTTCTTCCCCCACTGACCTGATTTGCGGGCCAGCTTAGTGTAGGAGTCAGCCGATATCCGGCTTTCCCACAATTGGCAGCGGCAGTCGAGCCCCAGACCCCCGCTAAGTCAAGGAATTCAGATACGGAGCAGGGGGAGCCGGAAACCTCGATCTAACGGCAGAAATCAGCAGCCGTTTTGTTAGGTTTTTTTTCTTCCCCTAGCATTTTTTTTCTTCCCCTAGCATTTTTTTAAACAGTCAGGCTGTGGAAAGAGTCTCTGTAGCTTAGCAACAGCTTCAGAGACGCTTCCAAGGCAGGGCCCGAGTGTTTACAAGCTGTTGCTAAGCAACAGTGTTTGTTGTCAAAACCTTCTGAAATCCGAAAAATTCCGAAAACCGAAACACAGCTGGTCCCAAGGTTTTCGGATAAAGGATAGTCTACCTGTAGTAAGGGCATCAAGGGATATGGCGATAGGGCCGGTGAATGGAGTTGAGGCAGAAGATCAGCCATGATTTCATTGAATGGCGGAGCAGGCTCGAATGGCTGAATTGCCTACTCCTGCTCCTATTTCTTATGTTCTTATGTTCTTATGTCTTAGAGGATTTGACAATTAGGGGGATAGAGGGTATTCCCTGCAGTCGTAATTGAGTGCACAGGAGGGTGTGTTGCCTACCTGGTGCCAGGGTAAGAGATATTTCAAAGCATCAGGAAAGGAACTTGGAAGAGGAGAGGAATGAACCAGATGTTGTGTTCCATGTCGGAACAAATGACATAGGAAAGAATATGGAGGAGGTCCTGCTAAGGGTGTATCAGGAGCTAGGTGCTAAATTTAAAAGTAGGATCTCAGGGGTGGTAATCTTTGGGTTACTACCCGAGCCACATGCTAATTGGTATAGGAATAAACAGATTAAGAAAGTGAATGTATGGCGGTGTGGGGAAAGAAGGGTTGCAGTTCATGGGACAGGAAGGACCTGTACCACTGGGATGGACTGCATCGGAACTGGGCTGGGACCAAGGTGCTAGCGGAAAGGTTAAATAGGACTGTAGAAAGGTTTAAAGTAGTAAAGGGTGGAGGATTCGAGTGGAAATAATAGTAACCTAAAACTAAGAAAATGAAGGGATATGAGCATAGGTCACAACACAAAAATGAGATAAAGAGAATATAAATACTCAGGGAACAGAAATGGTTATAGGAAGTAATAATAAATACTTGTTAAAAATAAAGCAGAAGTAATAAAAATAAAAGCATATTAAATGGCCTTTATAGCAAAGTCCAGAGCACCTGCAACAAAATAGTGGAATCGGAGGCAGTAATTAGAAGTGAGGAATCAGATGTAACCGAAATAACAGAAACATAGCTGCAGACAGGACAATATTGGCAGTTAAATATTGCAGGCTGTGATGTATTTCGAAAAGATAGGGAAGGGAGACGGGGTGGTGGGGTATCTGTGTTAATCAAAAATAACATAATGGCAGTAGCAAGATATGACATACCAATAAAGAGATTAAAAACAGAATCCATATGGACAGAGAGAAAGGACAGGAAGGCATTGGTCAAACTATTAAGGGTATATCACAAGCCACCAAATAATGGAAAGGAAATGGAGGGAGAAATTGAAAGGATAATTACTAGTCCTAGCCCCTTTAGGGCTACCCCAGAGCAGGCGTATTCCTCAGACGTTCACTTTCAACTAAAGTTTGAGGTAGCCGAATCCTAAAGACGCTTAATTGGGTCTAATGGTCCGGACTATCTCTCCCTAAAGGAAAGGAACAACCTGAAAATGTTACTGTCCTCCAGATAGCACTTTTAATAAGTTTAGCTAGACTGTAACATTCTGGATATTATGAAGGTCCGAAAAACTCCCCCAGAATTCTGCAACTCCTCACCCAAGAGTGTACAGAGATTGAGTTTGCGAGTTTGATACAGAAGTATTATATGAGACAATTCCAAAAATATATAGAGTTATTAAAGAACCGACATATAATTTACAGTTGGTGAGTCAATCGCAACATTAATAGTTCCAAAAAGAGAAAGCTTTACAATCTTATCAGAGATCCTTACTCTCAAATCTTAACTTCGCTACAGTTTTACAGTTCTTAGGCCTAGAAATTCACTTGGGCGCGGGCAGCTCGCTCGCGCCCAAAAGTTAGCGCTGGGCGGGGAGGCATTAGCGCACGCCGTATATTCGTCTTCTGCGCCCCAATTCGGAAGCGGGCGCTATACCAGGGTGTGCCCGCCTCCGTTTGGGGCGCTGCAACTGAATATCGGCGCGCTAGTTGCCGCAGCACCACCTGATGCGGTGCGGCAGGCTGCGGTACTGCAGGCCTCCTCCTTCTCTTAAGGGGGAGGTGCCTGCAACGGCCGGAGCCCCGATCGCGAGTGCCGGCAAAAGAGCCCGGCACAACGGAGAAGTGCCGGGCTCCACGGAAACCAGCCGGCAATGCTGCGGGGGGGGGGTGGAGGAGGCCGGGGAAAGAGGTGCGGGCAGGCGGCCGCCAAAAAAGCGGCCGGCCGCACCTTCCACTTTAAAGCGCCCCACTATGGCAGCAGGACGGCCCCGTTTTCTGGTCGCTGTTTGCGCCCGCTTCGGAGGAGGCGGCCGCAAATAAATATGGGGATCGGCGCGGTTTCGGGGCGTTACGGGCCACCGCGCACACCGATGACGTCATCGGTCCCGGCGCAGCGCTAACGGCTACCGCCGCCAATACCGCTGCACTCAATTTCCGCGCTACCACCCCGCCGGCGCAAAAGACCTCTTTAGGCGCTAAGTGGGCGCAAGGCCCACTGAATTTCTAGGCCTTAAAGTTTATTCAGGATATCTAGTAAAATCAAATACAGTACCTTGATCCCCAAGGTACAAAGAGTTGGAGACTTACAGAGCTAGCTCTGAAGCCGAGAATCGCTTTGCCCCTTTAAGCGAGTCTATTATCCCATTTAAGAATTCAATATTTATACCCTTTTCCAGTGGTATTTCCTTTAAGGTTTTCTGCTGATATAAGCTAATTACCTCTAGTCATTTTTCTGCTGACCCCTGCAGTTCTTACAGTCACCTCAGCTGGTAGCACTACAGAACCATGTCTCTTCTCTAGGTGTTCTAAATTTATAATAAAAAACAACGTAACAGTTGGTGCGCTTTACTTGGTATCATTTTTATGAAGGCAGATGTTTGTTACTTTTATGTGCGCCTTTACGAGGTGTAAATTAGAACACCAAGTAACTATTGTCTTGTTCCCAAAGATTCAGACTTCCAGGAGCCTTTAACCTTCTGTTTCAATAAGATTATTGATTCGGAGTCAACAACTTATCTTATCTCAATAGCCAGAATGCTATCACAGCTTTTTCATCGTTGGGTTTCGAGATTTCCAGACCCAGTTTGTCATGTTTTAAAAAGGCCAGAATTCTTTCATAGAATGGTGTATTTTTCTGAATATTGCTTATTCCTTCAGAAAATATATAGGCAATTCTATGAAATGAGTAAAAAACACAAAGTCATGATCATGGGGGATTTCAACTACCACCAAATAAACTGGCAAGGAGAGGGAGTGACGGGGTAGAAGGGGTCGGGAGCGCTGAGAGCGGAGGTTCAGTGAGTATTTAAACTCACTATCGCGGGCTTTTTTTCTCAGGCCATTGTCGGGAGCGGTGAGAGCGGAGGTTCAGTGAGTATTTAAACTCACTTTTGTGGGCTTTTTTTCACAGGTCATTGTCGGGAGCGGTGAGAGCGGAGGTTCAGCGAGTATTTAAACTCACTTTTGCGGGCTTTTTTTCCACAGGCCATTGTCGGGAGCGGTGAGAGCGGAGGTTCAGTGAGTATTTTAACTCACTTTTGTGAGCTTTTTTTCACAGGTCATTGTCGGGAGCAGTGAGAGCGGAGGTTCAGTGAGTATTTAAACTCACTTTTGTGGGCTTTTTTTCTCAGGCCATTGTCGGGAGCGGTGAGAGCGGAGGTTCAGTGAGTATTTAAACTCACTATCACGGGCTTTTTTTCTCAGGCCATTGTCAGGAGCGGTGAGAGCGGAGGTTCAGTGAGTATTTAAACTCACTTTTGTGGGCTTTTTTTCACAGGTCATTGTCGGGAGCGGTGAGAGCGGAGGTTCAGCGAGTATTTAAACTCACTTTTGCGGGCTTTTTTTCCACAGGCCATTGTCGGGAGCGGTGAGAGCGGAGGTTCAGTGAGTATTTAAACTCACTTTTGTGAGCTTTTTTTCACAGGTCATTGTCGGGAGCGGTGAGAGCGGAGGTTCAGTGAGTATTTTAACTCACTTTTGTGGGCTTTTTTTCTCAGGCCATTGTCGGGAGCGGTGAGAGCGGAGGTTCAGTGAGTATTTAAACTCACTTTTGTGGGCTTTTTTTCCGCAGGTCATTGTCGGGAGCGGTGAGAGCGGAGGTTCAGTGAGTATTTAAACTCACTTTTGTGGGCTTTTTTCCACAGGTCATTGTCGGGAGCGGTGAGAGCGAAGGTTCAGTGAGTATTTAAACTTACTTTTGTGGGCTTTTTTTCACAGGTCATTGTCGGGAGCGGTGAGAGCGGAGGTTCAGTGAGTATTTAAACTCACTATCGCGGGCTTTTTTTCTCAGGCCATTGTCGGGAGCGGTGAGAGCGGAGGTTCAGTGAGTATTTAAACTCACTTTCGCGGGCTTTTTTTCACAGATCATTGTCGGGAGCGGTGAGAGCGGAGGTTCAGTGAGTATTTAAACTCACTTTTGTGGGCTTTTTTTCACAGGTCATTGTCGGGAGCGGTGAGAGCGGAGGTTCAGTGAGTATTTAAACTCACTTTTGTGGGCTTTTTTTCACAGGTCATTGTCGGGAGCGGTGAGAGCGGAGGTTCAGTGAGTATTTAAACTCACTATCGCGGGCTTTTTTCTCAGGCCATTGTCGGGAGTGGTGAGAGCGGAGGTTCAGTGAGTATTTAAACTCACTTTTGAGGGCTTTTTTTCACAGGCCATTGTCGGGAGCGGTGAGAGCGGAGGTTCAGTGAGTATTTAAACTCACTTTTGTGGGCTTTTTTTCTCAGGCCATTGTCGGGAGCGGTGAGAGCGGAGGTTCAGTGAGTATTTAATCTCACTATCGCGGGATATTTTTCCACAGGCCATTGTCGGGAGCGCTGAGAGCGGAGGTTCAGTGAGTATTTAAACTCACTATCGCGGGCTTTTTTTCACAGGTCATTGTCGGGAGCGGTGAGAGCGGAGGTTCAGTGAGTATTTAAACTCACTTTTGTGGGCTTTTTTCCACAGGCCATTGTCGGGAGCGGTGAGAGCGGAGGTTCAGTGAATATTTAAACTCACTTTTGTGGGCTTTTTTTCACAGGTCATTGTCGGGAGCGGTGAGAGCGGAGGTTCAGTGAGTATTTAAACTCACTTTTGTGGGCTTTTTTTCACAGGTCATTGTCGGGAGTGGTGAGAGCGAAGGTTCAGTGAGTATTTAAACTCTCTTTCACAGGCTTTTTTTCCACAGGCCATTGTCTGGAGCGGTGAGAGCGGAGGTTCAGTGAATATTTAAACTCACTTTTGTGGGCTTTTTTTCACAGGTCATTGTCGGGAGTGGTGAGAGCGGAGGTTCAGTGAGTATTTAAACTCTCTTTCACAGGCTTTTTTTCCACAGGCCATTGTCAGGAGCGGTGAGAGCGGAGGTTCAGTGAGTATTTAATCTCACTATCGCGGGATATTTTTCCACAGGTCATTGTCGGGAGCGCTGAGAGCGAAGGTTCAGTGAGTATTTAAACTCACTTTCACAGGCTTTTTTTCACAGGCTTACCAATCTCGCAGATCGCCGGCGGCATTCCAGAGCCACATCACGATTCAAAACATGACGCGGGCAGGAGAAAGCAGCTGATTGGGTGAGTATGGCCAGGTGAGTATTTATACTACTCTGTAGTTTGACAGTTAAGGTTCATTGGCCTAGAAATTCAGTGGGCCTTGCGCCCACTTAGCGCCTAAAGAGGTCTTTTGCGCCGGCGGGGTGGTAGCGCGGAAATTGAGTGCAGCGGTATTGGCGGCGGTAGCCGTTAGCGCTGCGCTGGGACCGATGACGTCATCGGTGTGCGCGGTGGCCCGTAACGCCCCGAAACCGCGCCGATCCCCATATTTATTTGCGGCCGCCTCCTCCGAAGCGGGCGCAAACAGCGACCAGAAAACGGGGCCGTCCTGCTGCCATAGTGGGGCGCTTTAAAGCGGAAGGTGCGGCCGGCCGCTTTTTCGGCGGCCGCTTGCCCGCACCTCCTTCCCCGGCCTCCTCCACCCCACCCCCGCGGCATTGCCGGCTGGTTTCCATGGAGCCCGGCACTTCTCCGTTGTGCCGGGCTCTTTTGCCGGCACTCGCGATCGGGGCTCCGGCCGTTGCAGGCACCTCCCCCTTAAGAGAAGGAGGAGGCCTGCAGTACCGCAGCCTGCCGCACCGCATCGGGTGGCGCTGCGGCAACTAGCGCGCCGATATTCAGTTGCAGCGCCCCAAACGGAGGCGGGCACATCCTGGTATAGCGCCCGCTTCCGAATTGGGGCGCAGAAGACGAATATACGGCGTGCGCTAATGCCTCCCCGCCCAGCGCTAACTTTTGGGTGCGAGCGAGCTGCCCGCGCCCAAGTGAATTTCTAGGCCATAGTTTATAAAGTTTAGAAGGTCTTAATTTTGTGGTTATAGTTTCTAAGGTCTCTGTTGTGTAGCGGGGCGTGCTTGGAATCAAGGGCCCTTGATTATATCATTTAATTGTAGTATAATTGGTGGTATTGATTTAATTTAAATTAATTAAAGGGTAAGTCATCGCAGCAAAGCTCGGCCCCGTGGCATGCTCCTCCTGCACTATGTGGGAAATCAGGGACACTTCCTGTGTCCCTGATGACCATGTGTGCGGGAAGTGTATTCAGCTGCAGCTATTGGCAGACCGCATTGTGGCGCTGGAGCTGCGAATGGATACATACTGGAGTACTCGCAATGCTGAGGACATCGTGGATATCATGTTTAATCAATTGGTCACACCGCAGGTAAAGGCTGCACCGGCAGGAAGGGAATGGGTGACCACCAGGCAGAGTAGTAGGTGCAGGCAGGTAGTGCAGGAGTCCCCTGTGACCATCCCCCTCTCAAACAGATATACCGCTGATGTAATGAAACTCACTACGCACTTGGTTTGAGCATAAAGCGAGGCTTTAATCAACTTGTTTCAGAACATGGAAGTTTAGTTGTATCCACTAGCTCCTTGTCTTTACAAAATGTCCCTGGAAAGCTGGGGCCAACGCCCAAGTATTTATACTCCTTGGACGGCGCCACCAGCTGGCCGTCCAATGTTATTTCATAGGTAGTTTCTCGATGATGAGATTTTTGACAACCGCTTTGGATATTGTTGGGGAGGATGGCTTATTGGGGGAAGGCAGCAGCAACCAACTTCCTGGCACCATGGGTGATTCTGCTGCACGGGATGGGAGCAAAAAGAGCGGGAGAGGGATAGTGATAGGGGATTCTATTGTAAGGGGAATAGATAGGCATTTCTGTGGCCACAAACGAGACTCCAGGATGATATGCTGCCTCCCTGGTGCAAGGGTCAAGGATGTCTCAGAGTGGCTGCAGGGCATTCTGGAGGGGGAGGGTGAACAGCCAGTTGTCATGGTGCATATAGGTACCAACGATATAGGTGAAAAATGGGATGAGGTCCTAAAAGCTGAATATAGGGAGTTAGGAGGTAAATTAAAAAATAGGACCTCAAAGGTAGTAATCTCAGGATTGCTACCAGTGCCACGTGCTAGTCAGAGTAGAAATAGAAGGATATTTCAGCTGAATACGTGGCTAGAAGAATGGTGCAAGGGGGAGGGATTCAAATTCCTGGGACATTGGAACCAGTTCTGGGGGAGGTGGAACCAGTACAAACTGGACGGTTTGCACCTGGGCGGGACTGGGAATGATGTCCTCGGGGGAGTGTTTGCTAGTGTTGTTGGGGAGGGTTTAAACTAAAATGGTTGGGGGTTGGGAACCAGTGCAGGGAGTCAGAGGAAAGGGAAGCAAGGATAGAAGCAAAAGACAGGAAGGAGAAAAGCAAAAGTGGAAGTCAGAGAAATCAAGGGAGTAAATCAAACATGGCCGCAGTAAACAATAATTCTAAAAGGTCTAAGAGTGTTAAAAAAACAAGCCTAAAGGCTTTGTGTCTTAATGCGAGGAGCATTCATAATAAGGTGGATGAATTAGCTGCGCAAATAGATGTAAACGGATATGATATAATTGGGATTATGGAGACATGGCTCCAGGGTGATCAAGGCTGGGAAATCAACATCCACGCGTTTTCAATATTCAGGAAGGACAGGCAAAAAGGAAAAGGCGGTGGGGTAGCATTGCTGGTTAAAGAGGAGATTAACACAATAGTAAGGAAGGATATTAGCTCTGATGATGTGGAATCTGTATGGGTAGAGCTGAGAAATACCAAGGGGCAGAAAACATGAGTGGGAGTTGTATACAGACCCCCAAACAGTAATGCTGAGGTTGGGGATGGCATTAAATGGGAAATTAGAGATGCGTGCAATAAAGGCACAGCAGTTATCATGGGTGACTTTAATCTACATATAGATTGGTCTAACCAAATTAGTAACAATACTGTGGAAGAGGAGTTCTTAGAGTGTACACTGGATGGTTTCCTGGACCAATATGTCGTGGAACCAACTAGAGATCAGGCCATCTTAGACTGGGTATTATGTAATGAGAAAGGATTAATTAGCAATCTTCTTGTGCGAGGCCCCTTGGAGAGGAGCGATCATAATATGATAGAAATCTTCATTAAGATGGAGAGTGAAGTAGTTGATTCAGAGACTTGGGTCCTGAATTTAAATAAAGGAAAATACAATGGTATGAGGCGCGAGTTGGCTAGGATGGATTGGGGAATGTTACTTAAAGGGTTGATGGTGAATAGGCAATGGCAAACATTTAAAGATCGCATGGATGAACTACAGAGTTCGTTCATCCCTGTTTGGCATAAAAATAAAACAAAAAAGGTGACTCAACATTGGCTAACAAGGGAAATTAGGGAGAGCATAAGATCCAAGGAGAGGACATATAAATTGGCCAGAAAAAGCAGCAAACCTGAGGATTGGGAGCAGTTTAGGATTCAGCAAAGGAGGACAAAGGGATTAATTAAGAGGGGGGAAATAGAGTATGAGAGTAAGCTTTCAGGGAACATAAAAACTGACTGTAAAAGCTTCTATAGGTATGTGAAGAGAAAAAGATTGGTAAAGTCAAGTGTAGGTCCCTTGCAGTCAGAATCAGGATAATTTATAATGGGGAACGAAGACATGGCAGACCAATTAAATACATACTTTGGTTCTGTCTTCACAAAGGACGACACAAATAAACTCCCAGAGATGTCGGGGAACATAGGGTCTAATGAGAGGGAGAAACTGAAAGAAATCAGTATTTGTAGGGAAATGGTGTTAGGGAAATTGATGGGATTGAAGGCCGATAAATCCCCAGGGCCTGATAATCTACATCCTAGGGTACTTAAGGAAGTGGCCCAAGAAATAGTAGATGCATTGCTGGTCATCTTCCAAAATTCTATAGACTCTGGAACAGTTCCCATGGATTGGAGGGTACCTAATGTAACCCCACTATTTAAAAAAGGTGGTAGAGAAAAAACAGGGAATTATAGACCGGTAAGCCTGACATCGGTAGTGGGGAAAATGCTAGAGTCCATTATAAAAGATGTAATAGCAGCGCACTTGGAAAACAGTGACAGGATCGGACAAAGTCAACATGGATTTACAAAAGGTAAATCATGCTTGACTAATCTACTGGAGTTTTTTGAGGATGTAACTGGTAGAATAGATAAGGGAGAACCAGTGGATGTGGTGTATTTGGACTTTCAGAAGGATTTCGATAAGGTCCCGCATAAGAGATTAGCGTGCAAAGTTCAAGCACATGGGATGGGGGTAAGGTACTGACTTGGATAGAAAACTGGTTGGCAGACAGGAAGCAAAGAGTTGGAATAAACGGGTCTTTTTCCAAGTGGAAGGCAGTGACTAGTGGGGTACCGCAGGGATTGGTGCTAGGACCCTAGTTATTCACAATATATATTAATGATCTAGACAAGGGAACTAGATGTAATACCTCCAAGTTTGCAGACGACACAAAGCTGGGTGGGCGTGTGTGCTGTGAGGAGGATGCCGAGAAACTCCAGTACGATTTGGACAGGTTGGGCGACTGGGCAGATGCATTATAATGTGGATAAATGTGAGGTTATCCACTATGGTGGCAAAAACAGGAAGGCAGATTATTATCAGAACAGCAATAGATTGGGAAAAGGGGAAGTGCAACGAGACCTGGGTGTCCTTGTGCACCAGTCGCTGAAGTTAAGCATGCAGGTGCAGCAGGCAGTTAAGAAGGCAAATGGTATGCTGGCCTTCATAGCGAGAGTTTTCGAGTACAGGAGCAAGGATGTCTTGCTGCAGTTGTACAGGGCCTTGGTGAGACCACACCTTGAGTATTGTGTGCAGTTTTGGTCGCCTTATCTGAGGAAGGATGTTCTTGCCATGGCAGGAGTTCAGCGAAGATTCACCAGACTGATACCTGGGATGGCAGGAATGACGTATGAAGAGAGATTGGATCGATTAGGCTTATATTCGCTAGAGTTTAGAAGAATGAGAGGGGATCTCATTGAAACTTATAAAATTCTAACAGGACTAGACAGACTAGATGCAGGAAGGCTGTTCCCAATGGCGGCGGAGTCCAGAACCAGGGGTCACAGCCTAAGGATAAGGGGTAAGCCATTTAGGACTGAGATGAGGAGGAATTTCTTCACCCAGAGAGTGGTGAACCTGTGGAATTCTCTACCACAGAAGACAGTTGAGGCCAATTAATTAAATATATTCAAGAAGGAGTTAGATATATTTCTTAAGGCTAAGGGGATCAAGGGATATGGGGAGAAAGCAGGGACAGGGTACTGAATTTGGATGATCAGCCATGATCGCATTGAATGGCGGAGCAGGCTCGAGCGGCCGAATGGCCTACTCCTGCTCCTATCTTCTATGTCAAAACAGTGGGCTGGATTTTCATTGAGGAGTCGGGTAGGAGGCGGGACTACAACTTTTGGGGTTGTAGTCCCGCCCCATCGAGTTCCAGCCAACCCACGCGATTTTGACATGATTGACCTTGTTGAGCCTGCCCAGCGGGCTCAGCTGGCCAATTAAGGGCCACCCGGCAACAGGTGACATCAGAGATTGACATTTCATCTGTTAAGACCTTTTGACAGATGAAATATCAGCGTTTCACAGCTGTTTGAAGCTGTCAAACACTGACAATCTGTACTCTAAGTTAATTCCTTCCTCTCAGGATGATTTAGAGATCTGCCCGGAACAGAAAGCTGAATGCTGCAATTTTTGACAGTTCGCGGCCATTCTGCTTTCTGTGCCGACGAGATGAGGACTCCCGAGACCTGAAGGAAGGAAGGCTGTAAAGGTAAGTAAAGGTTAGTAGAACTTCTTTAAACACTTTACACAGACCAAACACACTTACCTCTGCACTCATGCACCCATCACTCACCTGAACTCCGGACATCTCGACCCCTCCAAGCCCTTCATCCCGACGGCCCGCTTCGCTAACTTGGCGTGGTTTGGAGCCATCGGGAATCCTACATTTCAACTATGAAAATAGAGATTAGGCTAAAAACTGCCTGTTAACTACCTGGTAACAGGCAGTTAATTGGCACTAATCCTCTTTCCGCCTCGGGGAGGCGGGTCCCAGTGCGGGGCGGGTACCCGCCTCCTTTGAAACTGGCATGGAGGAGGGTTGGGGGCGGGATGGGGTCGGGACCCCCGATTTCGGGATTTTAAACCTCCGCACACCTCCAATCCCGACTCCGTGGCCCAATGAAAATCTAGCCCAATGTGTACAAGACTCCTTTCTGTGCCAATATATAAGAAGCCCAAAAATGGAGGCAGCGCTACTAGACCGAGTAATGGGAAATGAGCCATAGCAGATAAGAGAAGTAAGTGTGGGTCAACATCGAGGGAGTGACGATCACAACATAAGATAACAATTAAGAGAGATATAGATAGTGCAAAGACTAAAGTAATAAATTGGAGGAAAAAACAACTATTAGGGAATGAGGTTGAAGGTAGAACAACAGTGGGCAATATTTAAAGGAGCGATCAATAGAGTTCAAGGGAAATATATTCCACTGCATTGCCCTTGTCTACTCTTTCTGTTACTTCTTCACAGAATTCAATAAGTTTGGTGAAACGTGAGCTTTCTTTTGGAAATCCATGTGGATTATTTTTTATTACATTCCCTGCCCCTAGATGTTTTGTTACCTCATCTTTTAGCAAAGATTCTAGTATCTTTCCTACCACTGCCATTAACCTAACTAGTCTATGGTTCCATGGATTAGTTCTATCTTCCTTTTTGAAGCTAGGAATTACATTTGCTGTTTGCCAGTCCTCTGGCACGATTCCTTTTTCTATTGAATTTTAGAACACGGGAGGCACACTGCTACTATATAGACTTTGAGCTCAAATCTTAAAGAGTCTATTTTGGCTGGCTTCAAAATGCTGGCAAATCACATATGAACCACCTTGAGGCAGCTATTACATAGAATCTACAGCCTATAGGCTCAACTGGTCTATGACGGTGTTTATGCTCCACATGAGCTTTCTCCCACCAATAACTACCTCTTCTCATCCTGCCCCCATAGCCCTCTATTCCTTTTTCCTCATGTATGCATCAAGCCTCCTCTTACAGTGGCTTAAAGTTGTGCTGTCACAAGGATCGGGTTGCATGTTGAGTGACTGCCCACAAGCAGTGGAACAGATCAGGCTGCTGACTCTGAGGCTGACTCCACATCCGCACCATTGAGCATCCCTGCATGAGCAACAGTGGAATTGCCAGAAAGCAGGCAGGACCATGCAGCAACCACAATATAACTGATTCAGATGCAATGAACATCACAGGGAGATCTCCAACCATCAGAATGCCAGCTGGCTTTCATGGAAACCCTGCAGCCAGCCAGCGCTATTATTCATTTCACAAAGGGATCACAGAGAAGAAGTAGTAGGGTTAGCTGTAACAAACCACAAGCACAAAGGGGAAGTAATGTGGCAAACCACACTAGAAACAGTTACACACCACACAAAGGATGAAGTAAATGCACTACAACCATTTGAATATTCTGCTGAATACTTAATCATCAGAACCACACACCAGAGCCAATTTTTCTCTGTAGATCCTTGCTGGGCATCCAACAGGCTCAGTGTACTGGAGGTGCACTGCACCTGTCAGGAGAGGAGTGCCCACAATTTTCCTGGCTTGGGCCATGCATGACCCCTCCCAGGAGGTGCTGGCATTGGAATTGCAGAGTGGAGGGGAGGTTGGAGACCAGCAACAGAAGCTAAGCTGCAGGCCTGAGTGCTTTGCTCCTGGCCACCATCATCGGGACTTCCCGGCTGCTGCTGGACAGTAGAAGATCCCGAAGCCTGAAGATCATTAGGCTGGGGTGGAATATTCAACAACAAAAAATGCACTACCGTCTTCTTTAGTTTTGGGGCTACTTCTGGGACCACTGCAGACCCTCCTATCTGCAGAGTATCCTGGCTCAAGCCCCACTAGTTGGTTTCATTGGGTGTCACTTCGTCTCGGTGCCCAAAGGGCAAAATAACAGGAAATTGAGACAGGTGGACAGGAACACCCCCTCCCATCTCTATTGCAACTTGAAAATGGGCCTGTATCTACTCCAATCACAGGCCCAGTACCATTGAATTAGGAAAGCCCCGGAAATCTAGGGCCAATGAAGATGGGGCAGACACCTGACAACATGGGTCTCCATCCCTATTTCCTCTTCACTGCACTTGGGAACTGAGCATTATCCAGGTGCAACAAAGAATCTGCCATTTCTTAAAACTGCCATTGACATCTGTGAAGTTATTGTCCCCAAACCCCCTTTTTTCTGCACCTCTCTGCAATTTCTCAAACACCATCTATTCTCATCTCTTGGTGGGCTCCTGCTTTATTAATGGTACAGAGATAGCACAATCTTTAAATCGTGCCTCATCATCTCCACTCTCTCGATGATCTCACAGCTAATCATTTCAGGGTGACCTCTTTGAAAGGAGTCAATGGCTTAAATTGCTCTGGGCCATATACTGTGAGGATCTGTTCACGGAGGTTAAAGACCATCTTATCTTGCAAGCCGAAGAATAATACACAGTTATTGAAAATACACAGAGCAGTGGCAATGTCATACAGCTTTAGGGGAGTACTGCAGTTGGAGATTACATTGAGGATACATGTCCCCTGTTTCAATTGCCATTAAGAATTGCTGCCCTGCACACAGGTTGCCACATTTGCTTCCTAATTGGAATGATACCATATATGCTAACAGTCCCCACTGAAAGAATACATTGCACTGATATTATCATGGCAGAACTGGATCAAGATAACCTACCCTTACTGCTTAGGGCTTCCAGCACCTGTTCAATAAATTTGGCTTGCCTTTGTCTCCAGCGATCAATTTTTTTTTAGCAATATTATTTAATAAACAACTGCCCTGGCCTTCACAGCACAATTTCAGATGTTCAAGTAGCTCATAATTGTGAGTTGATTGGCTGGAATACTGATTCTGATATTTCATTGGATGGTCCTCTTTGTGGGCATTAAAGAAAAAAAGAAAAAGAAAGAAAGACTTGCATTTATATAGCGCCTTTCATGACCTCAGGACATCCCAAAGTGCTTTACAGTCAACGAAGTACTTTTGAAATGTAGTCACTGTTGTAATGTAGGAAAAGCACATATTTCAGCATGGCTCTAGGAAACAGCGAAATGGGAGGTTAACAAGCCTACTGAATAACTCTCAAAAACCTTAAGCAATACTCAAATAATGCCTCAATAGCATAAAAACAGTCATACCTTAGTTGGTTAATATAACCAAGGTTAATATGTACCTTGGTTAATATACAGGAAACTCTTTGGTATCCGGCACCAACGGGACCGCCGTGTTGCCGGTTGATTAAAAATTCCGGATGACGGAGAGGGTTATCTACCGAGGCTATTTTTAACAAACAAAAATTAAAAAATCAAGAAATGTGCAGTATACAGTAATTGGGTACTCACCTACAGAATGTTGTGTTAAATGGATGGTGGAAGATGCTTGATTAAGTACAGTACTGCCAGTTGAGGGTAATCCATAACTCTTCAATGACTTCCGACAGCGCCAAGAAGCCGAGTAGTGGCAGTTTGGAGAACTGCCCCCACTGACTAACTCGGCCACCACGGGAGACTCGGACTCGGCAACATTTCCGGTTATTGAGGTATTGTTTTCGGAGTATGAATTTTGCCGGTTAATAGAGAATTCCGGATATTTAGGTGCTGTTTAAACGAGAGTTTCCTGTAATTAACTTTTGTTTTCATCGTAAAGTACATTAAAGTGTCTGGGAAAGTAAGCACAATATTCTGCCAAAGAGTCACAGAAAGGAAAGTGTCGGGAACAGAAGGGCCTTCTTCAGCGATAAATACCTTGTTACTGTAACTTACTGTTACCTATTTCAGTCACTCCTGTTCCTTCTGTGAAATTCCTAGATTCTCTCTTTTCCATAAACATTTAACATGTTCAAAGCTCATATCAGATTCAGCTAAAACTTCACAATATTAAACATTTAACCTTTATTTAAATGCAAGGCTGCTTTGCCATCATCGACTTATATTTCACTTTTGGAAGAGCATCAAGCACAATAATCATAGGATTATGATGTATTTTATAAATTCAGTAAAGCTGTACGTGCAAATTGTGTTGCTGCAGCCTTTAAGCTTTGACAGCCTTCTGTGGGTTGATGATTCTGTGTATGAGTAATGCAGGGGTCTAGGGAATCAGGTGGGGGAGGCTTGTAGCTTTTAGGCACGAAACAGAACAGATGTGTAATTTTGTGAAGAAAGTACATAAGACAGAGGGCACAGTACTGCGGCAGAATAGAATTAACAACAAATTTAACACTTTCCCCAGCGGTTTTTAATAAAGGAACAATTTAGTTATGGAGAAAGTAACATTTTCTAAACCCAAGGACATGAATTTAATGATCAAGCATAGAGGCATGAATATTACGGTATTAATACAAGGCTCAGGAGTTGTTTTTTTTTTAATTTTGGAATTTAGTTGTTGATATCCCCGCTATGGTCGCCCACCCTTTTAGAGTGATAGTTCCCCATGTAATATGATTTACACTGAACTTTTTGAAAGCTGTGGTTACAGTTTCACTCTTCATGCAAGAAAAAGTTACATTTTTCATTCTCAACCCACACTCAGAAAAAGAGAGTTCTACTCAACACGTCTGATTCCAGTTTGATTCTGTCATATTCAGCATCAACATGCAAGTGCATATGTACATGGTGGGTTTCTTATTCAGGAGGTCAAAGTTCAAGTCCTAAGCTTGACCTACATTTGAATTCACCTACAGGTGAATTGTTTGTTGGTTCTTGGCCAGGCGACACCATGGATGGGTCACCCTGTGGTAACAGGATCAGAGAAGGGGGGAGGGTGTGGGTGGAGGGCAGGGGGGGGCTTGGAGGGAATAGAGGAAATTGCATTGCTATTTATCTTCTGCAGGAAAATAAGCCACCTACTGACTCCTACAGAGGAACATCGATTCATGGAGAAGTCTGCAATTCAGACAATAAGGTCTTCTTGGCTGAAGGATAGCAGCATCTGCTGTATAATACTGCACTTGTGTAGGGCATACTTTTACACATTTCAACAAATTATGCAGATGGAACTATTTATTTTTAAGGACAGTGTGGAGGTAGGAGAATAGGAACCAGAAAAAACTGGGATTTCCATTACAATGAGTATCCAGATTTAGCAGGACATTAGAGGGGAGCTGCATTTTTACATGGAGTAAGAGGAAATCAGGCATGAAGTCTACCCAGGCAATGCCCATTGCCTCCCAGCAGCGTGTTACAGATTTATATTGGCAGACCTTTGGTAGCAAGTCGTTCAACTGTGCTCTTGGTGCTTCATGCTGAGGAACCAGAGGGAAAGGAAGGGGAGAGCAAGAAAAGGGGCAGGCAATATAGACAATTCCTTTCCTTTGGTATGTCGTTAAAATGTGAGTACTTCAGAAAGTTTCAGGTGACTGCAATCAATCTTCACTGACATTAGCAACATTTAAAATTAATTTTGCTACAGTTGGTGAATGTCAACAGCAATGATCTAAAATATCCTACGGTAATCAGAATAAAGGAAACACAAGAAAACCTTTGAAATCATTTAGATTTGAAGTCAGATTCTTATGTTTGATGCTAGATAATCAGTGTTAACCGGCTATTTAATCATATAGGGCATCATAGGTGATTCCAATCCAGCCTTTTATAGTTATTTTTGGAGTCAAAAGGTTCACTCCACACGGGATCCAGAAACAGCTGAGTGCACTGGATACAGCAAAGGCTATGGGCCCCGACAACATCCCGGCTGTCGTGCTGAAGACGTGCTCCAGAACTAGCCGCGCTTCTAGCCAAGCTGTTCCAGTACAGCTACAACACTGGCATCTACCCAACAATGTGGAAAACTGTCCAGGTATGTCCTGTCCACAAAAAGCAGGACAAAGCCAATCCAGCTAATTACCGCCCCATCAGTCTACTCTCAATCATCAGCAAAGTGATGGGAGGTGTCGTCGACAGGGCTATCAAGCAGCACTTACTCACCAATAACCTGCTCACCATTGCTCAGTTCGGTTTCTGCCAGGACGACTCGGCTCCAGACCTCATTACAGTCTTGGTCCAAACATGGACAAAAGAACTGAATGCTAGAGGCGAGGTGAGAGTGACTGCCCTTGACATCAAGACAACATTTGACCGAGTGTGGCATCAAGGAGCCCTAGTAAAACTGAAGTCAATGGGAATCAGGGGGAAAACGCTCCACTGACTGTAGTCATACCTAGCACAAAGGAAGATGGTTGTGGTTTTTGGAGGCCAATCATCACAGCCGCAGGACATCACCACAGGAGTTCCTCAGGGCAGTGTCCTAGGCCCAACCATCTTCAGCTGCTTCAAAAATGACCTTCCCTCCATCATAAGGTCAGAAGTAGGGATGTTCACTGATGACTGCACAGTGTTCAGTTCCATTCACAACTCCTCAGATAATGAAGCAGTCCATGCCCGCATGCAGCAAGACCTACATGACATTCAGGCTTGGTCTGATAAGTGGCAAGTAACATTTGCGCCACACAAGTGCCAGGCAATGACTATCTCCAACAAGCGAGAGTCTAGCAACCACCCCTTGACATTCAACGGCATAACCATTGCCAAATCCCCCCACCATCAACATCCGGGGGTCACCATTGACCAGAAATGTAACTGGACTAGCCACATAAATACTGTGGCTACAGGAGCAGGACAGAGGCTAGGTATTCTGTGGCGAGCGTCTGACCTCCTGACTCTCCAAAGCCTTTCCACCATCTACAAGGCACAAGTCAGGAGTGTGATGGAATACTCTCCACTTGCCTGGATGAGTGCAGCTCCAACAACACTCAAGAAGCTCAACACCATCCAGGATAAAGCAGCCCGCTTGATTGGCAACCCATCCACCACCTTAAACATTCACTCCCTCCACCATCGGTGCACCGTGGCTGCAGTGTGTACCATCTACAAGATGCACTGCAGCAACTCGCCGAGGCTTCTTCGGCAGCACCTCCTAAACCCATGACCTCTTACACCTAGAAGGACAAGGGCAACAGGCGCATGGGAACACCATCACCTCCAAATTCCCCTCCAAATCACACACCATCCTGACTTGGAAATATATCACCATCCCTTCATCATTGCTGGGTCAAAATCCTGGAACTCCCTCCCTAACAGCACTGTGGGAATAACTTCACCACTTGGACTGCAGTGGTTCAAGAAGGTGGCTCACCACCACCTTCTCAAGGGCAACTAGGGATGGGCAATAAATGCTGGCCTTGCCAGCAATGCTCACGTCCCAGGAACAAATGGGGAAAAGAAGGTGATTAAGGACTGCATACAGCTGCTAAAGGATTTCTCAAGGCAGCTTCAGGTGGGCACTGAGGACATAGTGAAGGATTTAATTGGCTATTTTTCATCAGTGTTCACTCCAGTGGACTACGCTCCATTACTATTAATACAATGTGTAGTTGACACTAAAGTTGTAATGTTAAAATAAATGCAAATTTGATCTTGAAGAGAATAAGGGGTCTTAAATCGATCAAGCTGCTGGTCCAGACAGTATTTACCTGAGGTTACTTAAAGAAATGGGAGCCATGCTAAGTGAGCCCTTTGCTTAATATATTCAGTAGTTCGCTGGTGCTGGGAATTATTCCTGATGACTAGAAAGAGGCTAATGTTGCACCGATATTCAAAAAGAACAAGTCAGAACTGGGAAATTATAGACCCATTAGCTTGATGTCAGTTGTTGGAAAGTTGCTAGACGGGATGCTTTATACGTCCATCTTGAGAGGGAAGGGGTTATTAGGGACACGCAACATGGCTTCTAGAAAAGAAGGTCATCTCTTTTTTTTTAATTCATTGATGGGATGTGGGCGTCGCTGGCTAGGCCTGCATTTAGTACCCATCCCTAATTGCCCTTGAGAAGATGGTGGTGAGCCGCCTTCTTGAACCGCTGCAGTCCATATGGTGTAGGTACACCCACAATGCTGTTAGGAAGGGAGTTCCATGATTTTGGCCCAATGACAGTGAAGGAACGGCGATACAGGTCCAAGTCAGGATGGTGTGTGGCTTGGAGGGGAACTTGTAGGTGGTGATGTTCCCATGCGTCTGCTGCCTTTGTCCTTCTAAGTGGTAGAGGTCGGGGGTTTGGAAGGTGCTGTTGAAGGAGCTTTGGCGAGTTGCTGCAGTGCATCTTGTAGATGGTACACACTGCAGCCACAGTGCGCCGGTGGTGGAGGGAGTGAATGTTGAAGGTGGTGGATGGAGTGCCAATCAAGCGGGCTGCTTTATCCTGGGTGGTGTCGAGCTTCTTGAGTGTTGTTGGAGCTGCACTCATCCAGGCAAGTGGAGAGTATTCCATCACACTCCTGACTTGTGCCTTGTAGATGGTGGAAAGGCTTTGGGGAGTCAGGAGGTGAGACACTCGCCGCAGAATTCCCAGCCTCTGGCCTGCTCTTGTAGCCACAGTATTTATATGGCTGGTCCAGTTCAGTTTCTGATCAATGGTAACCCCCAGGATGTTGACAGTGGGGGATTCAGCGATGGTAATGCCAAACTGGTTGAATCTCTTACCAGGCTGATGGATGATGGCTGATGGATGATGGTAGCCCGGTACACGTTGTGGCCTAGAAATTCGAGCGTGCCGAGAAAGGGGAGTTAAAAAAAAGAACGATCCCTGCGCCTAAATTTTGAGGCCCAAGGCACTTCCAATATTGGGCCTTGAGCCTCATTGCCATCGAGCCAATGAGCTGAGGACACCTAATAGGCATCACCTGGCAGCTCGTCGGTGAAGCGGAATGGAAAATCCACTGATGCAGTAGTCAGCCAGTATACTTCTTCTGCTGGAGAGTCACTTATAATAAACGTGTGACATTAGGAGTAAAATGTCACACAGAATACGCTAGAGGGGAGTACCTGGGCAAAAACAAGGGAAGTCGGATTAACATAGAACAAAGTAGGGAAATCAATTGGTGAAAATTCCTTTCACCTTGTCCCTAGGAATTTATTTCTGATGCTGCAGAATAAGGCAGCAGCACAGCAAAGGCAGTACAGGGGATTATATTTTGAATAACTTGATTAAGAACAAGTGGGCAAAAGGGTAGTTGAATGTGTCTTGTCTATGCTCATGTGGCAAAAATCTTCCTGGCTGCAAATGTGCTTCTGCAGTGACATCCTTTGTGGATTGGTCTGTGTCCTGTTCTAGCCTTGCCTGCCACTGGGCCTCTTCCCCTTCCTCCACCCTGGCTAGGCCTCTTCCTATTCCAAAGCCACGCAGCATGTAGCTGGTGACAATTATGGTGTAGACTCTGGTGGTGTAAGAATTCGCAATAATTTACAGTTCTGAAGATCAATTTTTTTGATTAAAGAATCCCTGGGCGTTGTGATTTTAAATTTCCAGGGATAAAAATGGCTGTCACCACATGGCCGAATGACAAAAGAGGCTTGGAATGCAGCTTTCTGTGTCTGGAAGTAAGGTTCAACGAAGACAAAGGACAATGCTTTGTTTACAAAGCAATCGAATGCTATTAGCATTTGTTTGTATATCGAGTGGATACATCTAAACTGCAGAAGAGACTTTTGTACCTTGAATGGGAAACGTTTAACAATTGAATGGGTCTAAATCACTTAGCATTCTGGACAATAGGGCTGTTGCATTCTCTTTTGTTTCAGCCCAGGGAGCTCCGGAAGACACATTAACCCAGTCTAACCACTTTGAGTTAGCCAATCACAGCTTTCTCTTGTGTATTGGACTCTTTGGGCGGGGAATTTTGCACACAGCCGTTGCAGGGCAGAACAGCAGGACCTGACCAGGTATAAAGATAGCTGATGAGAAGCTAGATCTCTCTCTTACTTCGCTGGACCACAGGTGAGCAGGGTGTTCTGACTCCTCAACAAGGCAACCTAGCAGGAGTTTGGGGTGGTGATTTGAGGGTAATTGCTAAGATTGTTTAAATAACATTGTAGTCATTTTATCCCTCGTTTTCGCTGTCTGCAACCCCCCTGTTATATAGTTTTAATGTAATTACTGTGTTCGTGTGGTATAGTTTAATCTTTTGATTGTAGTTTATTTAGGTAATAAAACTTGATTTTTCTCTCACCCAAACCACTTGTTCCGTTTTAATATCATTAATTATAAGTTCCTCCACTCAGAACTAAAGGAGGGGTAGCGATTCGGAACCGCTGTTTTAAAATTGGTTTTATTGGAATTGGTCTGAGTGCAGGCAAAGGCTGCAAGACCAGGAAAATTACTTTAAACCAGTTTAAAGAAGCCCCCAACCCTTACAGTGGGGCTATACTGTAAAGCTGCTTCAAGATGCTAGTGGTAAACTTTATTATTATCCTGGTAGCTGCATGAACCTTGTTTTATCTGAGCTCAACTTTTAACTATGACACACAGGGTGTTGTTTATCAAGGTTGAAGCCTTGGTCTCTCAGGAGTCATTTTTGCAATCTGCCTTTACCTTCAAATAAGACTGCCACAGCAGATTGCCTTAAAGTAAAAGCATCAAGACTGTTGTCGAGTAAATAAGCACTGACCTGATGATCAATGGGCTTGGTCGCTGACAAGCTGGGGTGGCAGTCGTTCTGTCCATGTAGACCATGGTATTATTCTGCTGGCCCCAGAAGGCCTTCTAGGTGCCGTCAATGACCCCCTTTATTTTGGGAATCCAGTAATATGATGAAATCACAGCATCCTGTCATGTTGCTGCTGCTTTTCAGTGGGAACAGTGATGATAGTGTATGCCCTGCTGAGCAAAGCATCAGTCAGCTCCTGGATGCATCTGTGTACTCAGATGTACACTTACTTTGCTTTCCACTGTGGCAACCTGGAAAGTGTTAGAAGCATAAAAGTTGAAGGTGATGGTAGAGGTGGGTTGTAGGTCTCCTTAGAGCAGATTGTACGACTGCCTAACTTCCTCTCGTGTCGTATGCAAAGGCAGTTCTCTTCTGTCATTTCCAGGTGCTATTCTAGGTATTGTAGATACAGTTCTGAGGTTAATGGCAGGTGTGAGCAGCCTGCCTCCTGTCTAACCGAATTTCCTTGGCATTCCTTCTTTGGTCGTTTTTATTCACTTCAGGAAGTCATTGCCTTTCGGTCCTCACTCACATGATTATGTTAGCAGAAATGTAGGATTTCTACAGTCAGCAACAGTTCAAAGCATCAGTTCTCAGCTGGACGTCTAAATAAAAAGCACAGTCTCTAATAAGTGCAAAGACAAGCTCTGCAATGTGGAACCGTTCCATTTATCAGCCAGGCTTGAAGCAGCACTGATGGTGGCCACTGAGAAACCTACAACTCAAGATCATCCTGCTGTCCTGCTGGATGGTGATGTCTGTGCACGTGCATTCATAAAATGGGGCTAGAGATAAATATTAATAAATGTGTAAACGTGCTAACTAATGAGTACAAACCTCCTATGTTTTATATCTGTGTTATAGATGGTTAGCGTGGCACAGTATTTTGGAGCAACTACGTGGAGGGTGGAACATGAGATTGTGCCTATACTCATGGTACATTACCAGTCTCATGCTGCTTGGGTGGAGGGATATAGCACTGAGGCCAAGTTGCTTCTCCAAAGGGCACAAAAAGAAGAAATAAAAAGGAGAAGTCATCCTTAAGTTGGTTTGGTGCACCTCCTGGCAATTAGTTTCAGAGGCCAAGGAGCAGAATACCCACCTGCCCTCTGAACCACAGATATTGCATGGCATGGGGTAAGGAAGAAGAGTATGAGAGAAATAAAGAAGGGTATGGAAGAAAAATACCTTAATGGGAGTCAACAACAATATAAATCTGTGTTCTAGTCTTTTTACTGGTCTATTTTACTTTCTTGCATTTCCTACTGCATTTTTCACTTTATCTTATTCTGTTGTTTTTTGGTATCTGATTTGTGTGGAATCACTTAGTTTTAGACACAACATGTTGACTGCTAGAGTGGAGAGGGCAATGCTTGTTGAGATGAAATTGCGCTTAAGGTCAAGATGCTTGATGGTAAGTTAACTCCCCTGGGTTTCTCGGTCTTTAAAAGATGGCAGATGTTTTCAATCGCAGAAATAATAAACACTTTTAAAGACTAACTTTTGAACTTTAATCTAATGGAAATGTATTTATTTATTTTTCACTAGTGTGGCCTAAACTGTGAAATACCACACACACCTGCCTTTGCTGTGTACAGTACAAACTGAATACTTCATATACCAGCAGACGAAACATCATTAGGACAATAGTTCTAGAGGTGCAATTATTACAAATTAAACTATTCGACTGGAGAGCAATTTGATGAGTCTGGGTGAAAGATGTAATCAGGAATACTTTGCCACAGTTGTTATGTGCACATAAAACAGCTGTTAACCTATTAAAGTACAACATTACCAATGTTGGATGTCTCTTAAATACTTTAATTAATGAAAAGTTAATCATAGCTGTTTTGAACAAATTAATCAATTACAAAAATTAGCTGCAATGTGGCTTGAACAAGAGTTTAGGAACAGGCGTATCTGGAAATGAGGTGCGCGCCCATTTTGCGGACCCGTGGTTTTTCTAAAGGATGGACACTCATGGGCCCATGAATCAGGAGCGCATCCCCGAATTCCCAATATGCTTTGTTTCTCCTTCTCTGTGTAGCTCCCCTCAGAGGTGCCATTTCCTTTCATATAACACACAATGCCTACGGGCATCTCATTAATATAAAAGAGGCAGTGTAGCATGGTTTTTTGTGCTCCCAGGGACAGTATATGACTTTGCCCTTCAAAGTGTCTTACAAGACAACTGCAGGTGGTGAAATTGCGTCATCACACAGGGAAGAACATCTACGCATCAGCTCAAGTGAGAACTTGCTTGGAAAAATTAAACCAAAATCAATTTATCTTTGTGAAAATTAGCAGCGAAACATTCACACTGTATCATTTGGAGTATCTGTTACAGAGAAAATTGTTCCCTGGTCACCATCATGACAGAGTTTCAGCTCAGGCTGTTCCCAAAATTTAGCATATCCACAGAACGCTTTAGGAAGAAGATAATCTCCTTTCGAATCTGAATTCATCGGAATATTTAGCTATTTTTTTTTATGTTGAAGGCATGACTTGGTGGCAGAAACGTTAGAATTTTGTCAGAGCTCATCGACAGGGTACCAGGCATTTGGATGATGCTAGTGGGCATGAGCAATCTGTTAAGCACTGGCTTATCAAGTGTTATTCACCTTTTTGCCTTTCCAATGTGCCTCCAAGTTCCATCTTTTTCTGCCCGATGTGGCTCCAAGTTTCTCCTCCTGCTCAGTCAGAGCTAGATGGACAATAAACGATGGTGGAGCAGACTCACTGGGGCAAGTGTCCCACTTGTATGAGATCCCAGCCTTCCTATTGGTTGTGCTTCCCTACTTCCGGCGGGATGGGGGGGAAGGAGTGCGGGGGCGGGAATCAGGCGCAGGAGATCATGAATTTTGCACCCAAAAAAACTGGTGAGACAGGGACCAATTTTGCTCCCATTGCTTTTAAAGCCCCCAGTAATAAATGGAACTCGCTTTCCACATCCTTTCTGTGGAAAAATAGTCCAAAAAAATCCACGAACGTGACAGTAGGCATTGAATAATTCCAGTTACTAAAATAATTAGGTTGTTCTGTTCATTATCTCAGCCACATTACAGAAAGCTTATATAAATATCAAAGCTAATGAAGGTACTCTCAAGGGTAGAGGAAATTATGACTCATCTACGAGAATGATCAACACTATGGGAGCTGAAAATTTCAGAGGAAGACAGTAGAAAATACTCAAAAATGTAACAAATTGAGGGCAAGCCACGCATATCAAACAATTGTGATGGCCACAAATATGTCCATTAAAAATGAATGGATGGACAAAAAATTGTGGGCAGATTGCCTGCAATTCTCTAATATGCTTGGCTAGAAATTGTAATCTTCCCTGCCAGCAGGCATTCATAAAATCAGCACTACGGCGTCTAGGTGAGAATGGAGTGGAAGGCAGTTGGAGAAGAGGGTTGTATTGGAGAAGACAAGGCTGGCATTGTTGCAATGGTAGACCTTGAGGTACTTGAACCATATCTAGAGATGAATAGCCAGACCACTCACTCACCAAGTGCGCTCAAATTTATGGCCAGTGGATTTGAGGCCATGTAGATGATTGTTTTACCAGGGGATATATGAGACTGTCCAAGATCTAATGAGGATGAGGACATCGAAAGAGACAAAGCAGTTGTTGAGGAAATTAATTGTTGATGTCATTTTGGGTGGGGGGGCCAAAGTTGGTGAAATTTAGAGTGTGTGAACACATGTGTGAGAGAGTGGGGGTAGTTTTTCCAGGGGTGGTAGGTAATGGTGGAGTAATAGGAGCAGGCAGAAGGATGCAAAGGAGAAAAGATAAGAAAGTGTTGAGACATAAAGGTGTTAGTGATAGAGACCTCAAGGGCACATATGAAGCCGAGGTCTAGAGGGTAGTCAGCGTGGAGGGTGAGACAAAGGAGGCAAGAAAGAAATGGAAATCAGCAGGTGGGGGGTAGATGAGTTGAGGCAGAGGTTTAAATCACCAAGGATGAGGATGAACACAGGGAGATGGGACTCAATGATCAGAATAATCTAAGATATTCAGTGCATAGACCTAAGCCAGACAGAAGGGAGGAGTATTTGGTGGGGAAGGCACCTGGGATATGGGGAAGGGCAATAGACAAGGGTTGGAAGATAGTGTTTGAATGTGTAGAAGAAACCAGAGGGGAAGAGATTTTGAGATGAGTGCTACACCACTACCATGACAATTAGGACAGAGGACATGGTGGAAACATAAAGCAAGACAGTGTGACATTGGTGAGGGGGGAAAGAGTTGCTGTCTGCGAGCTAGGTTTCCGTTAACTTAGGATGCTAATACGCTCCTCTAGGGTGAGATTGTCAATGAGACAATGGACCTTTTGCACAAAGGGAGAGGGTGGCTGGAGGCTCACTGGTGGCTCTCACAGAGGGAACCAATGGAGACCCACTCATGTAAAGGAGCAGCTAGGCGGTGGAAGGGGGAATGGGAAGGGGAGGTACAAATGATTAAGTCAAGGGGAGTGAGATGGATTGGGAAGACACTGGAAAAGGAAAATAGGGTAGTTATGGTGACTGCTGGGGCAAAGCCATCAGTGGTAGCTGCAATGGATGCACAAAGGATGCATAGGTTGAGGCAGAGGGAGGCAGAAAGCCGGAGTAGGAGGGATGAGAGTCTAGGATGGTGAAGGGAAAGTAATTTTTTTAAGGAGTCAGCGCAAGTAGGGTCAGAAACCAAGGTAAGCCAGGAGTAGCAGATGCGAGGACAGAGAGGGGGGAGGGGGAAGGGGTAGAGAGAGGAGGAAAAGCTCAGGTCTGGGGCAGCAGCAATGATGTATGTGCAGTGGAGACAGAAGTAACAAAGGTTAAGACATTATTAAACAGAAGTTAGAAACATTAACCTTGAATGGGATTAGCACATCATTGGAATTTTGATTTGTGATACCTGTACCAGTAATTTAAGCTTACTTGTAACTATGTCTTGCAATGTAGGAAAGGCATACAGAGAGAGTGGAAGACTTGCAGGATAGAAAGGAGGAAGAAAAGAGTGAAAACATTTTGGATATAAATAGAGATACAGAAACAATGATAGGAACTGTTTGAGAGTCAAAAGGATTGAATTGAGCTCCCAGTGGGAATCATGTGGGCAGGGGTTGAGGTGGACGGAAAACCATCTGGCACGTCGCAGCATGAGGCTCGGGAAACTTTAATTGCCGGGCTTCATTTACTTAGGCTGCATCAGCCTCCCACAGGTGGGAATGGGAATTACGGCGGCAGGAAGCCACTGCCCGGAACCCAATGCAACAGTCCCCAGCTCTCAGTTAGCTGGTTGGGAGGGAGGTCAGGAGGACATTGTGGTCGGGGAAGAGGAAGGGGAGGCCTAAGGTTCCCTTGTGGAGCCCAGAAAGCATTCCTGAGCCTCCTGCCTCACAACGAAACGAAAGAATAGAAAATTAATTCACCTTTCTCAACCTCTTCCGGCCCCGACTCCTCTTGCCACCAGGTTGGCCTGGCGGGGATACCACAATGGCTTCCCCACACAGGACTCAGGTTAGAATTGCAGTCGGGCCCCAGTGACATCATGGGATCCCGATCTGCATATTTAAAGAAACATAGAAACATAGAAGATAGGAGCAGCAGTAGGCCATTCGACCCCTCGAGCCTGCTCCGCCATTCAATGCGATCATGGCTGATCATCCAAATTCAGTACCCTGTCCCTGCTTTCTCCCCATATCCCTTGATCCCTTTAGACTTAAGAAATATACCCAACTCCTTCTTGAATATATTTAATGAATTAGCCTCTACTGCCTTCTGTGGTAGAGAATTCCACAGGTTCACCACTCTCTGGGTGAAGAAATTCCTCCTCATATCTGTCCTAAATGGCTTACCCCTTATCCTTAGACTGTGCCCCCTGGTTCTGGACTCCCCGACCATTGGGAACATCCTTCCTGCATCTAGTCTGTCCAATCCTGTCAGAATTATATAAGTTTCAATGAGATCCCCTCTCATTCTTCTAAACTCTTGCGAGTATAAGCCCAATCGACCCAATCTCTCCTCATACATCATTCCTGCCATCCCAGGTATCAGCTTGGTGAATCTTCGCTGAACTCCTTCCATGGCAAGAACATCCTTCCTCAGATAAGGCGGCCAAAACTGCACACAATACTCAAGATGTGGTCTCACCAAGGCCCTGTACAACTGCAGCAAGACATCTTTGTTCCTGTACTCAAACCCTCCTGCTACAAAGGCCAACATACCATTTGCCTTCTTAACCACCTGCTGCACCTGCAAGCTTACCTTCAGCGACTGGTGCACAAGGACACCCAGGTCTCATTGCACTTCCCCTACTCCCAATCTATTGCCATTCAGATAATAATCTGCCTTCCTGTTTTTTACACCAAAGTAGATAACCTCGCATTTATCCACGTTGTATTGCACCTGCCATGCTACTGCCCAATCACCCAACCTGTCCAAATCATCCTGGAGTTTCTCGGCATCCTCCTCACAGCACACACGCCCACCCAGCTTTGTGTCATCTGCAAACTTGGAGATATTACATCTAGTTCCCTTGTCTAGATCATTAATATATATTGTGAATAGCTGGGGTCCAAGGACCGATCCCTGCGGTACCCCACTAGTCACTGCCTGCCACTCGGAAAAAGACCCGTTTATTCCAACTCTTTGCTTTCTGTCTGCCAACCAGTTCTCTATCCAAATCAATACCTTGCCCCCAATCCCATGTGCCTTAACTTTACACGCTAATCTCTTATGCGGGACCTTATCGAAAGCCTTTTGAAAGTCCAAATATACCACATCCACTGGTTCTCCCTTATCTATTTTACCAGTTACATCCTCAAAAAATTCCAGTAGATTAGTCAAGCACGATTTACCTTTTGTAAATCCATGTTGACTTTGTCCGATCCTATCACTGTTTTCCAATTACTCTGCTATTACATCTTTTCTAATGGACTCTAGCATTTTCCCCACTACCGATGTCAGGCTTACCAGTCTGTAAATCCCCGATTTCTCTCTACCACGTTTTTTGAATAGTGGGGTAACATTAGCTACCCTCCAATCCATGGGTACTGTTCCAGATTCCATCGAATGTTGGAAGATGATCAGCAATGCATCTACTATTTCTAGGGCCACTTCCTTAAGTACCGTAGGATGTAGATTATCAGGCCCTGGGGATTTATCAGCATTCAATCCCGTCAATTTCCCTAACACCATTTCCCTACAAATACTGATTTCTTTCAGTTCCTCCCTTTCATCAGACCCTATGTTCCCCAACATCTCTGGGAGGTTATTTGTGTTCTCCTTTGTGAAGACAGAACCAAAATATGTATTTAATTGGTCTGCCATTTCTTTGTTCCCCATTATAAATTCCCCTGATTCTGACTGCAAGGGACCTACGCTTGACTTCACCAATCTTTTTCTCTTCACATATCTATAAAAGCTTTTACAGTCAGTTTTTATGTTCCCTGAAAGCTTACTCTCATATTCTATTTTCCCCTTCGTAATTAATCCCTTTGTCATCCTTTGTTGAATCCTAAACTGCTCCCAATCCTCAGGTTTACTGCTTTTTCTGGCCAATTTATATGTCCTCTCCTTGGATCTTATGCTATCCCTAATTTCCCTTGTTAGCTACGGTTGAGTCCACAATGAGGCGCCTTCTGGCAGGCGTCCCCTTCGCCTGCTCAAAACAGGAGGTTAAAATTGCAATCTGCGGGAAGGTAGCGGGTTCGGTGGGGGTAAGTCGCTGCGGCCTTTTTAACTGCCCGCCCGGGACTCACTGATCAGAATAACCTAAGAATAATTCAGTGCATAGACTTAGGGCAGACAGAAGGGAGGAGTATTTGGTGGGGAAGGCACCTGGAGTAGGGAGAAGGGCAGTAGACAAGGGTTGGAAGGTAGGCCGCGATTTTCCCAGCGGAGTCGGGTTGGAATCGGGTTGGAGTCGGGTTGGCTGGTTGGCGGGTTCCCGTCCCGCTGCCAATTTCAGCCACACCGAAATAACGATTTTAATTTAACTGGACTTATTAAGCCCGTGCGCACTATCCGGCCCAATCAGTGGGTGTGGGTCTGCTGCTCGCCTCTGCTGACGTCTTCGATTCAGGTGCTTTTAAGGGGCTCATGTAGCCTTTGCATTTCATTTCCTTTCTGATGGTCCTAATAACTGGTCTTTGGAAGATGACTGCTGCAAGAGCAAAGGCTGCTCCTCGAATTGGATGATGACTACCTCCATGCTCTTGTGGAGGGAGTAAGAGGGCGCAGGGAGGTTCTGTTCCCTCCCAATGGACGGAGGAAGCCTCCTCAGCAAACCAAGGCAGCCTGGCTGCAAATTGCTGAGGAGGTCAGCGCTGGTCATTGTGTTCATGCACCTGGATGCAGTGCCAAAAAAGGTTCAATGATCTGCTACGCACAGCAAAAGTGAGTATAACATCACATTTACCTTCAATCTGCTCCCCATCTCTTCTCATCAGCAGTGTTGTCAACCTACTCCTCCACATCCCAACTTACCCTTACATCCCTTGCACCCTTAACTATCCCTCTCTCTATGTACAGAATCACTTCACCATCCTACTATGCAGCCCTCACACTCACTATCACTGTTATGCAATGACAACAACTAACAACGCACAGGGAAGCACCTTGGTATTGGCACCTCACTCCATCTTTGTCTCCCTCTAAGCATCTATGTTATGGATTCTTTACACTCACTCCATCAATCTCGCTGGAACTCCACTTGTGTCCCTCATTGCAGGAAAAGAGAGCCCACAATAAGAGGGAGAGGGGCAGGACAGGAGGAGGCCTACCTTTGATGGCACATTTAACAAACGCTGTGGAGGCTGCTCTCAACATCGTCGGAGGTGCAGAGCAGCTGGAAGTGGGGGACGGAGAGATGGGTGCAGTACAGCAAGCTGGTGACAGAATAGATTTGCAACTCTCTCATTTAGATTTCATGAGTCACTGAGGTGGCATCTGATGTTCATAGAGATTGACCTCTGATCATCTGCACAATAGGATGTGTCTGCTACCCAAATATCACATGTCTAACTCATGCCTTTACTACCCCACAGGACCATTGAGAGCCCCCCTCCCCATTGTCCAGGAGGAAGAGCCGGCGACTCCTCAGAGGAATCTGGAGCCTCTGAGGGAGCAGTGTCACCAGGACTCAGCGCACCCAGCACCAGTGCAGATACGCACACCTCGGTGGGTCATTCGCGACACAGAGTAGTGTTGTCACCTGGTGTATCACAGCTCACAAGTGAGCATCAGCAGATGGTGGAGACAGCGACAGCAGTGGAGAGTCCTTGTCAGAGGCCACAGGACACTCCTAGCTCTGCTCTCCAGCCACTTGATAGCCATTTAATGTAGATGACCCATGAAAGGGATGTTGCTGGTCCACAACAAGGAAGTGTGGGCTCCTCTTCAAGCTTTCACACTACCATGCCACTGCGGAGCCCTCAGTCAGAGCCCCAGATTCCTCACCCAACTGAATTGGCTGTCTCAGCCCCTGCACAGCCGCAGGAGGAGCAGACTGTTGCGGAGTCCTCTCAGGCTCCCAAACCCAAAGGATGCCCACCAAAGGCATCAAAGCAGGCGCAGCATGGAAGTCAGCAAGGTGCCTCAACATCCAGTGAAGCTACAGAGGAAGCACCACGTAGAAGCATGCGTAAGAGAAAGTTAACACACAAATAGTCACAAGGGTAGTCACTTGGGTGTTTTCATCTCATACAAAGTAACGTTTGTCATCGTGATTTGAATGTATTAAAGAAATGCGATGGCAAAGATTCAAAGAGTTGGCCTATGTGTGCTCAGAAATGGAAGTTGCACAGTGAGGGGTCATGGTGCCTTTCATCTGTAATGATGCTGGTGAGAGTGGTAGTGTGGTAAACCACTTTTATCGTTCACTATCGTTACACTATAGTTATCACTGTTATATTGTTATCACTGTTCTCACTGTTGTATCACTATACGAGGTCGCCTCTTGTCACACTGTTATACCTGGGCTGACCATCACTGACTCCGCCCATGGCTCCACCTACCTGCCCAGGTATAAAGGTAGTCGACTGGCTGGTATTCCTCCTTGCTGGATCCGATCACCCATGAGGGTGGGCTCTGTTATTTAGTTAGTAAAAACCTATAGTTACTTTCCTAACTCGTCGCTTTTCATTGGACGAATTGATAGGTATATCAATTTTATTGACTAAATTTTAAGATGTCTCATCCAGACGCCCCGCCACAACAGCCACAGCAGCCTTCAGACGCCGAGCCGCAACAATCACAACAGCCGGCTTGGCTGCGAGCCCTCAGACCACCGTACCTGGATCTAAATCCACGGGCAGCGAACGCAGCCCTCGACTTCGATCACTGGCTGGGCTGCTTTGAAGCCTACCTGGAAGAGTCCAACGTGCCTCAGAGATCCAAGCTAAGAGTTCTGAACGCCCAACTGAGCCCTAAAGTATTCGCGCTCATCCGGGACCTTAAAACATACGAGGACGCCATCAACCGGCTGAAAAGACAGTACCAAACCCCGGTAAACCCCATGTATACCAGGCACCTCCTAAGGTCCCGCCCGCAACTGCCAGGGGAGCCGGTGGAGGAATTTTTACGGGTGCTACAAGCACTCGGCAGAGACTGTAACTTTAAAGCAGTAACGGCGGCAGAAAATACGTAAGACAACGTCCGCGATGCCTTCGTGAAAGGCCTACGGTCCGACTACTCACGGCAGCGATTACTGGAAGCAAAGGACCTCGACCTGGACAAAGCTGCAGCCCTCGCTCTCTCCCTGGAGGTGGCCCATCGGGACCAGGAGGCGTTCTCCAGGTACTGTTCGCGACCCTGGGGCTCGGGCCCGACCCCTACCGCAATACCCTTCACCGCGCCGCCCCCGGGACCTACCTCAGCGTCGGCGTCCCGGACCCGATCGGGACTGCCACCCCCGGTACCGGCTCCGACATCGGACCCCCGCGGCTGCTTTTTCTGCGGCCAGGAGAAACACCCGAGGTCGCGCTGCCCAGCTAGGAACTCCACCTGCTCAACCTGCAGGAAGAAAGGCCACCTTGCTAAGGCCTGCAGAAGTGGATCTTCAGAGGCCAGCAGTGCCTCATGCGAACTGTGGGGGCGGCCATCTTCCTTCAAGGCAACAGAGGCCAGCATCCCCACACGTGAGTCATGGGGGCGGCCATCTTTGATCAAGGCAACCGACCCCAATAGTGCCTCATGTGAGTTATGGGGGCAGCCATTTTGTCCAACCTCGTGGGAGACGCCATTTTACCCACCACGCTCGACTGCCACCGTGCCTCCAGACCCGACGACCGCCTCACCCGCAGACGACAACGACTCGCTCAGCTACACACTAGCCTCCGTCACTCTGGATCAAGCCCGCCCGCATCAGCTGTCAAAGTCGATGATGGACATCAAAGTAAACGGCCACGCCACGACCTGCCTGTTCGACAGCGGAAGCACGGAGAGCTTCATCCACCCAGACACGGTGAGCCACTACACCCTCCCCGTCCTGCCAACGCGCAACCGAATCTCGATGGCATCAAGGTCCCACGCCACGGACATCAGCGGCTACTGTGTTGTGACCCTGTCGGTTAAGGGTACGGAGTATAAAAACTTTAAACTCCTCGTCCTCCCCCAGCTCTGCGCTGCCGTCCTACTAGGGCTGGACTTCCAATCCCACCTCCAAAGTGTCACCCTAGCATACGGTGGACCCCTCCCCCACGCACAGTCGACAACCAGCGGATGTTAAACCGCCCACCGCGTAACACCTGCAGCCTATCCACCCTCAAGGTCCCGCCACCTTCCCTGTTCGCTAACCTAACCCCCGACTGCAAACCCATCGCTACCAAGAGCAGGCGGTACAGCGCCGGGGACAGGGCCTTCATTAGCTATGAGGTGCGGCGCCTCCTGAAAGAGGGCATCATCGAGGGGAGCAGCAGCCCCTGGCGTGCCCAGGTCGTGGTCATTAAGACCGGCGATAAAAATCGCTTGGTCATCGACTACAGCCAGACCATAAACAGGTACACCCAGCTGGACGCATACCCCCTTCCCCGCATATCTGACATGGTCAATCAGATTGCACAATACCGAGTATTCTCGACCATCGACCTTAAGTCGGCCTACCACCAACTCCCTATCAGCCCGGAGGACCGCCAGTATACCGCCTTCGAGGCGAATGGGCGCCTCTACCACTTCCTTAGGGTCCCCTTCGGTGTCACCAACGGGGTGTCGGTCTTCCAAAGGGAGATGGACCGGATGGTCGACCAGAACGGACTGCAGGCCACGTTCCCTTATCTAGATAACGTCACCATCTGCGGTCGCGACCGGCAGGACCATGATGTGAATCTGGAGAAATTCCTCCGTACGGCCCAATGGCTGAACCTCACCTACAATAAGGAGAAATGTGTGTTTAACACCTCACGCCTTGCTATCCTCGGCTGTGTAGTAGAGAACGGAGTCATCGGCCCCGACCCCGAAAGAATGCGCCCCCTCATGGAGCTACCCCTCCCCCACTGTCCTAAGGCACTTAAGAGAACCCTGGGACTCTTCGCCTACTATGCCCAATGGGTGCCCAATTATGCGGACAAAGCCAGACCCCTCATGAAGTCCACATCCTTCCCCCTCACGGAGGAGGCGTGCGCGGCCTTCTCCCTCATTAAGGGAGACATAGCCAAGGCCACAATGCACGCAGTGGATGAGTCCATCCCCTTCCAAGTGGAGAGCGATGCATCCGACTTCGCCCTAGCCGCTACCCTTAACCAGGAGGGGAGGCCGGTGGCCTTCTTCTCAAGGACCCTACAGGGCCCTGAGATCCGACACTCGTCGGTCGAGAAGGAAGCCCAGGCGATCGTGGAGGCGGTACGACGCTGGAGGCATTACCTGGCAGGCAAACGATTTACCCTCCTCACCGACCAGCGTTCGGTCGCTTTCATGTTTAATAACAAGCTGAGGGGCAAAATCAAGAATGACAAGATCTTGAGGTGGAGAATCGAGCTATCCACCTACGATTATGAGATCTTGTACCGGCCAGGTAAGCTGAACGAACCCCCTGATGCTCTTTCACGAATTACATGCGCCAGCGCGCATATTGATAGACTTCAGACCCTCCACAACGACCTCTGCCACCCCGGGGTCACCAGACTTTACCATTTCATTAAGGCCCGCAACCTGACCTACTCCATCGAGGAGGTCAGGACCATGACCAGGAACTGCCAGACCTGTGCCGAGTGCAAACCGCACTTCTATAGGCCGGACAAAGCAAGCCTGATCAAGGCCACCCGCCCCTTCGAGCGCCTGAGCATCGACTTTAAGGGGCCCCTACCGTCATCCGACCGTAATGTGTACTTCCTCAACATCGTTGATAAGTACTCCCGTTTCCCCTTTGCCTTCCCCTGCCCAGACATGACTAGTACCACGGTCATTAAATGCCTGAACGAACTCTTCGCCTTGTTCGGGTTCCCGAACTATATACATAGTGACCGGGGCTCCTCCTTCATGAGCGAGGAACTCCGCCAGTTCCTGCTAGCGAGAGGTATTGCAGCAAGCAGGACCACCAGCTACAACCCCCGAGGGAACGGCCAGGTGGAAAGAGAGAACGCGACTGTCTGGAAGGCCGTCATCTTAGCCTTAAAGTCTAAGGGCCTCCCAACCTCCCGCTGGCAGGAAGTCCTCCCGACAGCGCTGCATTCCATCCGGTCACTACTTTGCACTGCCGTTAACGCCACCCCCCATGAACGAATGTTTGTTTTCCCCAGGAAGTCGACTACGGGAACCACTCTACCAACCTGGCTGACCTCTCCGGGGCCCGTCCTGCTGCGAAAGCACGTGAGGGCCCATAAAACGGACCCCCTGGTCGAGATGGTGAACCTCCTGCACGCCAACCCCCAGTACGCCTACGTGGCTTACCCAGACGGGCGGGAGGATACTGTCTCCTTACGAGACCTCGCACCCTCGGGCACTCCGGAGACACCACCTTTACCCCCCCCCCACCACCCCCCCAATTCCAGCCCAGGTAGACGGCATGCCGGAACCCCACGAGCCTTCGCCGACCACGCAGACACCAGCATTAACACCGGATAATGCAACACCGCCGCTGCGACGATCGGAGAGGCTTACGAGGCCTCCGGACAGACTGACATACCAGAACTGGTAGTACACTTCACCCCGCCGGACTCAAATCTAAAGAAGGGGTGAATGTGGTAAACCACTTTTATCGTTCACTATCGTTACACTATAGTTATCACTGTTATATTGTTATCACTGTTCTCACTGTTGTATCACTATACGAGGTCGCCTCTTGTCACACTGTTATACCTGGGCTAACCATCACTGACTCCGCCCATGGCTCCACCTACCTGCCCAGGTATAAAGGTAGTCGACTGGCTGGTATTCCTCCTTGCTGGATCCGATCACCCATGAGGTGGGCTCTGTTATTTAGTCAATAAAAACCTATAGTTACTTTCCTAACTCGTCGCTTTTCATTGGACGAATTGATAGGTATATCAGGTAGAAAACCCCAGTTTATTGTACAGATGCTGTATGGTGTGTTAAGAAGGTCGGCCAGACATTCATTTCCATGTGCCAGCCACATGTGGTTGATGCATAAAGTTACGCGAATCTGGCATGGATTAGTGTATCCCTTGCCTCACGGCCAGCAATGTGGTCGCGTGCTGGTGGAATTGGCACATCCGCCTCCGCAAGGTGTCCCTCATCTGCCGCCTTCTCCTCCACCTCCTCCTCCTCCTCCTCTTCTGAGGAGGCTGTGCGCTGAGCCACTTGTTCCTCAGGCAGCGGTAAGCTACGCTGCTGTGCGATGTTGTGCAGGGCACAGCAGACCATGTTGATTCTGGAGACCCTGGCTGGTGCATACTGTAGGGCTCGACCAGATCTGTTGAGGCATCTGAATTGCATTTTGAGCAAACCAATGGTTTGCTCTATGACGCTTCTGGTGGAAATGTGGCTCACATTGTACCGCTCCTCAGCTTTGTTTGATGGCCTCCTCATCGGTGTCATGAACCACTTTTTCAGGGGATAGCTCTCGTCTCCAAGGAGCCATCCGGAAAGTTGGGTTGGTGGATTGAAGAGCTGAGGCACAGTGGACTGCCGCAGGATGAATGAGTCATGGCAACTGCCAGGGAACTTTGCGCAAACATGCATAATGTTCTTCCTGTGGTTACACACCAACTGGACGTTAAGGGAGTGGAAGCCCTTGCAGTTGACAAATACAGCTGGGTTGTGATGGGGTGCCCTAATGGCCACATGTGTGCAATCTACGACGCCCTGCATCCTTGGGAAACCTGCCATATTTGCAAAGCCAACCGCCCATGCGATTACACTTGCTTCATCAGTGGAGAAGTGAGTGTAATTGTGCGCCTTTGCAAAGAGGGCATCGGTAACCTGTGTGATGCAAGTGTGTGCGGCTGACTGGGAGATGCTGCTGATGTCTGCTGCTGATCCCTGGAAGGAGCCCAAAGGAAAGGAGTTGAATGCGGTGGTGACTTTGACAGCCACTGGTAAGGAGTGTCCACCCGCTCCTCTGGGCTCCAGGTCTTGGTGCAGCATTGTGCAGATGTCAGCAACTACCTCTCGCGAAAGTCTCCGCCTCCTTTGGCACTGCTGCTCACTCATGTTGAGGAAGCTCATCCTCAGCCTGTAAACCCTGTGTTGGGGGTATCTCCTGCGGCGAGGTGCAGCCCTGCGCTGATGCCCTCTGCCCTGTGCAGCATCAGATGCCTGAGGAGAAGGTTGGCACTCCTGTTGTTGCTAATGCTGTTGTGCCTGGTTCTGCTGCTGCCGCGGCTGCTCTTCCTCCAATTCTGAGGACCAGGATGAGAGGGTATGAATGGTTCCCATTCCGCTGTTATATATCTCAGTTGAGGAAGAGATGTTATAAGCGCTCAATCAATGTGAGGAGAGGGCTTTCCAAGGAGGTCACAGTGCATATGGATCTCAGCTTAAACACTTATAAGCTCAATAGACCTGCAAAATGTGTTACAAAGCCTCAAAACACAAAGTTCTGGCACCTGACAGTCAGCCATGTTGCAGGTCCACTTTTATGCTGCAGGAGCAGCTGTCAACAATTCAGCAAGTTGCTGAACCCGACACAATCAGCTGGCGTGTTTGTCACACGACGGGCAACACGCTGAAAATGTAGTAAAATGGGAAGAGCCTGTAAGTTAACAAGCTGTTAACTGCCTTAAGTGCCTCTCCTGCTGTTTGGTGTCAGGTCTGATCGGGACTCGCAGACCCGACACTTTGCAAAGTTGCGTGGAGGTGGGATGGTGGCGGGTTCGCAACCCACCGTCAATCATTGGATTTTAACTCCCGACCCGCCTCCAAACCCGCCCTCTGAGCGCCGGCAAAATTGCGGCCATAGTGTTTGAATATGTAGAAGAAACCAGAGGGGAAGAGATTTGGAGATGAATGCTACACCACTACCAAGCAGGCAGGGTTTAAATCAGCTCTATAGACAGAGACTGAGAAAGAGGAAGATAGAAAGGTTAAAGATAAACAGAAAGAACACAGAAACTGGAAGAAAGAAACTTTTTATCTTAGTCATAACACGGGAGGCAACAGCTGCCATTTACATTTGGGACAGTTAAGGAGATAAAATAATTAAACCTAGAGATATATTTTACCACATAAGAAATCTGTACCATCCTTCACCCACTCAAAACTGGACTGCAATTATCCAAATTCACCTTCATAGAACCTTTACAGCTGATGGAGAAAAACTTACTTCCCATCAAGCTGGTTTGCATTAAAATCCAGAAAGCAGAGGTGAAAAGATAACATGCTAAGCCACTGCATCATCCAGTGTCTCTCAACATCTGTATTTTAAATGCCACGCCACTGAATATTATATAAAGAATTCAGTCGGTAGTGGGAAGTAAACAGTTAGTTTTGCTTCATTCATTAATAAATACTGACTCTGGTATTCACTGTACATCCATTTTAAGTAGAATTGGCTTCTAATCATCAACACTTATAATGATCATGCACATAAAAGGCTCAAATTCAGGTTGCCAAAACCAGTTTATATAAAATGTGTGGGTTTAACATAAATCAGTTGTACTGATTAATTTGTGCTGGACTCTTGTCATCCTGTGATGATGCCCGGCAGAGTGCTCAGTGCTGATGGACTCTTTAATCAGCTGATTCATAGAATCATAGAACCATGGAATGGTTACAGCACGGAAGAAGGCCATTCGGCCCGTCGAGCCCGTGCTGACTCCCCTGCCCTTTCCCCGTAGCCCTGCAAATTTTTTTCCTTCAGATACTTATCCAACTCCCTTTTGAAAGATAAGATTGAGTCTGCCTCCACCACCCTTTCAGGCAGTGCATTCCAGATCTTAGCCACTCGCTGCGTAAAAAAGTTTTTTCTTACGTCACCTTTGGTTCTTTTGCCAATCACCTTAAATCAGTGTCCTCTGGTTCTCGACCCTTCTGCCAATGGGAGCAGTTTCCCCCTTTCTACCCTGTCCAGATCCCTGATTAACCTGCTCCTTACCTTCTCCTCTCAGTCTTTTGTTTTAACATCAACGTTTTTATGGATAGGTTTACCAATCCGACACTCACGGCAGGGAGCCGCACTCAAAGGGAGCACAAGTTGAAGTATGGCTACCACAGTGTTGTAGCCCTAGCTCAGATCTGCACTCCTTTCGAGCGCAGCTCCCTGCTGCGAATGTAGGATCAGTCCATTTACCCTTTCATATCAGCTGTTTTTAATTGCGCTGCTTTTCTCTGAGGCATTCTTTTAATCCCCCGCCACACTCTGAGCAAAATGTTGCTCTATGCTAACTGGTGATTTAAATAGTTTATTAGCAGGACACATGGGGAACAGTTGTAATTATCAGTCGGTTATAGTAATCATTTGGACTGCTGGCCAAATCTATCACGATAACGCAATTCTGCTGCAGTGTAATGTACCTTTCATGGCAAAGTGCTAGGAATGGTGACAACAGTGTTCATACATTACACCTCCAGCAGCAATTAACAAATAAAAGAGGTTGTAAAATTCTTCCCATCATTTATTTCCTGCATTCATAGCAATGCGGTTAGCTGCCTTTTCCTTCTCGTGCCTCATTCAGTAATATTGTCATGGAAGTATTTTTTCAGCCTTCTTTCCCATATGATCATGGGACTGAAATCTACCAAGCAACATCATTCTGCACAGACCTAGCAGCGTAATATAGCACACCTACATCAATAATCATCCAAGTATCTGGAAACATTTACTGAAAAATACTTGCATTTATATAGCACCTTTTACAATCTCAGGACATCCCAAAGCACTTTACAGCCAATGAAGTACTTTTTGAAGTGGAGTCACTGTTGTAATATAGTAAACGCAGCAGCCAATTTGCGCACAGCAAGCTCCCACAAACAGCAATGTGATAATGACCAGATAATCTGTTTTAGTGATGTTGATTGAGGGATAAATATTGGCCAGGGCACAGGGAATAACTCCCCTGCTCTTCTTCAAAATAGTGCCACAGGATCTTTAAGTCCACCTGAGGGAGCAGACAGGGCCTCGATTTAATGTCTCATCCAAAAGACAGCGGCCTAGAAATTCAGTCTGGACACTTTTGGGGCGCTAAAGTCGGGCGTTCGCTAAAGTTAGCGCCCGCCGGAAAGTGTAGGCCACATCGCCGAAATTCAGTAGAGTTGGCCAAGAGTTTGGCCGAGCGCTGAAACTGGCGTTGCAATGCTCTCTTCAGGCGCTAAGCCGGCGATGCGGCCTGATAACGCCGAGGCCGGGCGCAGCGCAGGTGCGGTCATGTTTTGATTGACAGCAGACACCCTGACGCCGGCCAGCTCTTAAAGGGGGAAGGGTCGACTTTGACTGCTGCCACGCCCTGCATACTGGAGCCCTGCAGCTAGGCCTCAACACTGCTGGTGGGCCAAAATAGCGCCTGGAGCCATGGAGAGGGCCCGTGAATGAGCGCAGCGCTTCTCAGAGCATGCTCTGAGGGTGCTGATTAATGGTGTCGAAAACAAAAGAGAGATCTTGTGCCCGGACAGTGGCAAGAAGGCTCCCAGGAGCCAGTACAGGAAAGCCTGGAGGAAAATCGCCCGCAGGGTGTCATCCACCTGCGATGTCCCCAGGAGTGCGGACCAATGCCGCAAGAAGTACAACGACCTCACTCGGATGGTGAAGGTGAGTACCCTTTCCAGTGTCCTCCTCATCCTTGCATGTGCACCTCACATTATGGGCAAAGGGACCTCAAAGGACTAATGGGCAGCCCTCCTCCCGCAGCAATGGCACTGGCATGATCATCAATAGCACTTTCTGCACTTAACACACTGGCCAAGCTATTCGACCATGGGAGGCAGTGCACACAGCAACAGGGCACCACACTGGCCAAGCTATTCGACCATGGGAGGCAGTGCACACAGCAACAGGGCACCACACTGGCCAAGCTATTCGACCATGGGAGGCAGTGCACACAACAACAGGGCACCACACTGGCCAAGCTATTCGACCATGGGAGGCAGTGCACACAGCAACAGGGCACCACACTGGCCAAGCTATTCGACCATGGGAGGCAGTGCACACAACAACAGGGCACCACACTGGCCAAGCTATTCGACCATGGGAGGCAGTGCACACAGCAGCAGGGCACCACACTGTACTTAGAGGCCGTCCTTTCTCTTGCAGGCCAAGCTGGCGCGGAATTTGAGGAGCCAGTCTGACACCGGTGGAGGCCGTCCCGAGTACCAGGCGCTCAGTGAGCTGGAGGAGAGCGTGGCTCAACTCATGCGTGCCCGGGTGACTGGCCCTGTTGCGATCGGAGATGCGGACCCTGTACTGGGACCCACTGGTAAGGACATGACCGGTTGGACCTCTGTCATTGCCCTTGCGCTTCAGATCTACATCCTTTCGCACTGACCGTCAAATGCGCATAATGCCACCACTCAGGCCTCCCTCGCTGACGCCCTGTCCTCTCTCTAAAGCTACTCTTGTGCCTTCCTGCTTTCAGCTGGTGAGGAGGAGGTGGTCCCTGAAGCTCAGAGTGCCAGGCCCTTGGAGGAGGAGGACGACGAGGACCAGGAGGAAGGTGGCACATCGGGGGAACCCTCATCCGCGCCAGGGGATGGCAATGGAGGGGAGACGTCTGGCCTGCAGGAGAGCCAGGGGGAAGTGTTGCAGGGGAGGGCAGATCCTGGGCCCAGTGGGCTCGAGGCACGCGGGAAGGGTCCGGCAGCACGCCGGCCTTCTCCCCAGAGCGGGGAGGTGTTGCAGGGGAGGGCAGATCCTGGGTCCAGTGGGCTCGAGGCATGCGGGAAGGGTCGGCCAGCTCGGCGGCCTTCTCCCCAGAGGGAGAGTCCGCCCTCCAGTCCGGAGACGGTCCTCGCCCAGGAGGTGCGCCTCCTCGATGAGATGTCGGCGGCGTCTGAGCGGCGCCACCAGGAGTTCATGGGGGTTGTGCAACAGATGCCTCAGGCCATTGAGTCCCTGGCTCATAGTGTGGTCGCTTTCGGGGAATCACAGGCCAGGGGGGTCGAACAACTCGCGGCAGCGCACGACAGGGGTGTCCAGCAACTCGCGGCAGCCCAGGACGTGACTCGCGAGATGAGTGGTGCCGTCCAGACACTGGCAGAGCTGATGCGGGCACATACCAGGGCAGTTCGGGCACTCACTTCTGCCACACTCGCTGTGGCGCGGAAGCATCGCCAGGGCACCCGCCGCCCTGCTGCAGCACAGCGGTCTGGCCTCCACCAGATTGCTGCGCTTGCTGCACTGCCAGCCCGGCCGAGTGCCAGTGTCTCTGGCGAGCAGCGCGCGCCTGCCATCAGCCAGCTTGCCCCCATTGGTGCAGCCGACACTGCCACTCCCCCAGCCAAGGTGCGACGAGCTGCTGCTGAGACTGACGCTGGCCAGCCACAGCTGCAGCAGTCAGCAGCCGGCCCCTCCTGGGCCGGGCCTCGTCTAGGCCGACCCCCAAGGGCATCTGGCGACACGCATTGTGGCCCTCATGAGCCTTCCCCCAGCCTTGCCACACGCGCAGGGCCCAGGTTGAGGCGGAGCAGCAGGTCGGGCAGGGGCCAGAGAAGCCTGTCTAAGGACTCGCCCTCTCGGCACACCCATTAGAGTGTGGTGATAGCGGTTTTTTTTATATTGGGGGGCTTGTGTTCTGGGGGGGCATTATTTTGGTAAGTCCGAGGATCAAGGCATTTTTTGTTTTTATGGGGGTGTTTGTGTTGTGGAGGGGGGGGCTTATTTTTGTAAGGCCGATGATGAAGGCCATTTGGATGGCCAAGTTTTGTTAGTCCTCCCCAGGTTTTGGGAGTGACAGATGTTTTTGACTGTTTTTTGGGGGTCTTGTCTGTTTTTCTGTTTCATGTGGGAAGGGCCCTGAGTTTGTGAAATAAAGCTTTTTATTTATTCAGCATGTCCACGTCTCAGGTTTCAAGTGGTTGTTGCGTTAACCGGCTGAGGGCTTGCGGTGCGGCTGCCTTCAGGTGCGTTCATTGCCACAGCCCATTCCCTGACAGGGGGGCCTAGAAGTGTCGATCAATAAGCCCCCGGCGGACGGCCCTTGGACCTTGTGGCTCCCTCCTGGGCTGGTACTCGTCCTCCTCAGGGTCCTCCTGCTCGTCCTCCTGAGGTGGTGGTGCAATGTCAGGTGGCAGTGCCTGAGTCCTGCGGATAGCCAGGTTGTGCAGCATGCAGCACACGACGACGAACTGGGAGACTCTATCCGGCGAATACTGTAGAGATCCGCCGGAACGATCCAGGCAGCGGAACCGTTGCTTGAGGACACCTATCGTTTGCTCTATGATGTTCCTTGTGGCTTGATGGCTTTCGTTGTATGCCTCCTCCGCTGGGGTCCTGGGCGCGCGGAGCGGGGTCATGAGCCATGTACACAAAGGGTAGCCCTTGTCCCCGATAAGCCATCCCCTTGGTGGAGGCTGTGCCTCGAACATGTCAGCCACAGTAGTCTGGCGCAGGATAAATGCATCGTGGCTGCTTCCTGGGAAGCGGGCATTGACAGCTAGGATGCGCTGCCTGTGGTCACACACCAGCTGTACATTTAGGGAATGGTAGCCCTTCTGGTTGCGGTAATCCTCGGCATTGTGGATAGGTGCCCGCATAGCCACATGCGTGCAGTCAATGGCGCCCTGCACCATGGGGAAGCGCGCGATCCTGGCAAATCCGACTGCACGCTGCTCCTGCCTCTGTCGGGTCATGGGGAAGGAGATGAATTGGTGTCTCCTCGCGAAAAGTGCATCGGTGACCTGCCGGATGCAGCGATGCGCGGCGAACTGGGAGATGTTCGCTATGTCCCCAGCAGCGGCTTGGAAGGAGCCGCTTGCATAAAAGTTCAGAGCCACCGTGACCTTCACTTCCACCGAGAGAGACGTCCTGCACATCAGCTGTGGACGCAGATCTCTGTGAAGCAGCTGGCAGATCTCTGCAACCACCTCCCTTCTGAAGCGCAGCCTCTTAACACAATGCGCCGCAGTCATGGTGAGATAGGACACCTGCTGCCGGTATTGCCTGAGTAGGTAAGGCCTACGTTGCCAACGCCTGATGGCCCCTCTGCGTCTAGGCATGGCTGGCCCTCTCTCACAGCGTCTGCGAGCCCTTCGCACATAATGCTGCAACTGAGGGTTGGACCCCCATACAGCCCCCATAATAAAGTTGAAAACAGTGAAATCAAATGAATCAAATGTCAAAGCACTGGCCAGAAGCCAAAAATACCTCTCCTATGTTGTCCCAAATCAGTAAGCTCTGTCCCTTGGTCTCTGTCCAGAAATCCAAAGCAGTAAAGTCATTGCAGCAAAATGGCTGGGCTTTATAGGTCAGTGTAAGTGCCCTTTAATTAGCGCTCCCCGAGGCCCACAGGGCCTCTGTTGCGTTCCACTTCACAGTTCTTAGCAGCGCCACGCCCACATTGGGCGGGCGCCACTGAATTTCCGGTTTGGGGCGCACAAACAGCGTTGCACGACGAAATGACGTCATAAGCTGCGCACGCAGCTGAGCGGGTGCAAACACTTTGCGCCGGCGCTAAATGTCAACTGAATTTGGGCGTTGGCGCAGATCGGTCTGCGCCCGGGCGCTAAGTGCCTAGCGCTGGAAATATACCCCTCTTATGGCGTTACCGGCTGGCGCAACCAACTGAATTTCTAGGCCAGCACCTCCGACAGTGCAGCACTCCCTCAGTACTGCAGCGGAGTGTCAGCCTAGATTTTTGTGCACAAGTCTCTGGAGTGGGACTTGAATGACACAGCATGTGTCTGAAGAAAGAGAGAAAAGTTTGAAAGATTTGGATGCCTTGACACAGAAGGGGTGAAATTGGTCTGGTATGGTAGCGCAAAGCAGGTGTTATCGAATCAGCAACCAGTTTTACACCCCACCGATTTTCTTTTCCATTGACTTCAGGCATTTTCATCTTAAATACTGGCAATATTATTTTAGGGAAAGTGATTAGTTAACCCTTTCTCACAGAAAACATTCTGCCATTTCCATTACTTTGAATGGGAATATATGAAGAAAGAGAGATGGATGGCTAAATGATAGATTTCCGTCCTGTACATAACAATAATGTTGGAGGTACCAGAGGGCAGCCTGTACTCATGGAACCATACCCCAGCAAAAGTCAGAGCCTTCAAAGGGTAGAGGGGAGAAAACTGGATAGGGAAAGAAATTGAAATTACTGAGAGATCAGAATGGTCAGAAATAAAGTGACTTCATTGTCACAAATTTATAGAAACAAACGTAGGAACATAGAAACAGGAGTAGGCCATTCATTCCATCGAGTATGTTTTGACATTCAATCAGATCATGGCTGATCATCACTCCATTTACCCACCTATGATCCATATCTCTTAATACCCTCACCTAATAAGAATTTGTCAATCACAGTCTTGAAATTTTCAATTGACCCAGCATCCACAGCCTTTTGCTGGAGAAAATTACACATTTCCACTACCCTTTGCATGAAAAAGTGCTTCCTTTCACTTCTGAATGGCCTAGATCTAGTTTTAAGATTGTGCCCCCTTGTCCTGGATCCCCCCACCAGCAAAATGGTTTCTCTGTATCTACCCTATTGTGTCCCTTTATCATTTTAAACATCTCAATTAGATCACCCCCTTAACCGTACAAACTCAAGTGAACAAAGCCAGGTTTATTCAACCTGTCTTATGTTCACATCATGTAAATTTATCACATCCAAAATATCAATTATATTTTGCATAAAATGATAGGAAAGTGTAAAGGGCAGATTTTACTCTTCTTCCACCTGAGAAGTCAGTGCGCCCAGGCACAGTGAAGATAAAAATAAGAGGCAGAGACCTGTTACGCCAAGTCTCCAGCTCTTTTCATCCCACCGGTATTTCCTGGGACTTTCCAAAGTCATATTACTCAGCTTGCATGTGTAGTAGGCACAGGTCGAGCGTTAGTATTAGGTGGAAGGGCCTCCCACCAATTTTCACACAGTGTGACCTCTGAAAGCACACTGCCCCTCATCGTGCCCCCCCGCCCCTCTTCTGCGCCCCCCCCCCAAGCAATCTGAAGCACTCAGCATCTTCTGGCTGCTGCTGAAGAACAGCAGCTAGCGAGGGCCAATATCAGCAGCCAGGAACACAACAGTAGGCCTGAGAAGCCTACAGCTGCGCTCCAATTTCCTGCCCGATTTTCCAGCACAAGCCCCAGCCAGCAGGCAGGCCACACAAATGTCCCGGGGCTGGAAAATCACGTGCTCATGCTTCCCTACAAGGACCCAGCCGGCGCCCATAGAGGACAATCTACCCATATATGTTTATGCTATCATGTATTCTTAATTCGTCATGGTTCACAGTGAGTCAACTCACTGATCACTCATGTGGCAATCCTATCATCAATAATTTGCTAATTAAGCATATGCTATTTTACAAGAAATAGTACAGCTTCCCTAGCCAGGCTGCTCTACAAAATGTGGGCAGAATGGTTAGAGTTCAGCTGTTGATTTCAGCCCACATGCAGCCTGACCCCATTTCAGGCAATGTCATACAATGGCAGATGCAGTAGGAGTGTTGGGGTGGAATGGGATCCCATCAGACGAATTATTATTTTAGTGTGAAATAGATTTTTTTTGAATAGTGCTTCCTGGAGGGATGTGAAGATATTTTTCTTTGATCAGAATAAATCATTTAGGAGGTTTTCAAGATGACAAGCAATTAGGTCTGAAGAGTGGTGAGAGACAGCCAACTGACATAATGGAGAGATTATCTTACTCTGCACACTTGTGATAGTCCCCATAAAAATCAATTAAGATAACTTATTTTAAAACACCTTATGATGCAAGGTATTACAGTAAGATAAAGACTTAAATTTCAGTTTCTTGGATGTTTTATCACTGTATCTAGCAAAAATTGATATTACACTTTAAAGAAATAGGTGGAAATTAATATTACCCTAAATTAGTTTTATAGTGCAAGTTCCCTTTAAGTGCAATAAACCATATTTCACAGCTGTTCCAACATTCCATGAGTTTTAGATCACATGTAACAAAAGGCATTCAATAAAGAATTTTAACAGAATTATTTTGACTATTCGATCCAACAATAAACAGTCACAAACTTGAGACGTAATTCACAGGCAGGTCTTGGCAGTGTAATTTTAATGTGGTGCTGAAATTTGTAAAAATGGTAAAGACAAATGAAATATATAACTCAAATCATATCGAAGCAAGAGTAGGCAAACAAAGAGAATGAAACACAATACAAAATCTAAAAAGAAGCATGGTTTCTGATGTAAATAATAGAATTTCCTTGCTATTTTAGTGAGAATGGGGTGTAATGGCAATGGGGAACCTGTAAGTTGAGTATATTTTTGAGACAGAACTTTACTGGGTTTTTGCTTCATTTTGGCCCCACCAGAATTTCCGGAGGAAGTAGGGTGGATGCTTCTTTTCCCTATCCCTTTTGCAGCATTCTCAGGCAAATGACATGGGAATGACAGGACAATGCCACAGATGAAAATATGTGTCTCTACCAACACCCAATGCTCAGTCTAATTACGACAGAATAAAAGAGGCATTGTGTCCAAGTGCTGAATTTAAAGGAGTTCTGACATGGGAGAAGTATTGTTGATATATCTGCATCTTTTACAATTTTTCTGCCCTTAAGGAGCTGCTGAGGTTTACTTTGAACTTCCAGAGTAAAGAATCCTCTGATAATGTCCAACTTTTGCACCCCACCCACAATAAACAAAACAACCATGCACTCTATGGGGATTCTTCTTTACAACATGTTTGCAGCAGTGGAAGAGGTGTCCCAATGGGTACAAATGTGCGTGTAGAAGCATAGGAGAAGGCTGAGACCAATCCGTCATTTTTCCACCCCTCTCCCACTGATGAATCTATCAAACCCAGAACTCCTATATATAGGTATATAAGTGAAATATGCCGGCTTTGGTTCACCAATGAAGCCTTGGATGGCCTGTGTTAGCTTCTGCATCCAGATCAACTGCTCTCCATCATTCTAGGTGAATGGCTCTGAGCTGGTGAGTACAATAGAGAGGGCAAGGGACACAGGGGTGAAAGAAAGTGGATGTGGCCAGAAACAAAGAGCCCAGTTCCCCCCTCCTCTTCATCATCATCATCCTCTCCTCATGTTCTTCCAGATCTTCCTTCATTGAGCTCCATTACTTATTGCTTGCCTGAGGTGTCAGGGAATACCACCTCTCACCCTCACCCTTCCCCCAGTGGTCTGCCTCTCACAGGAATTTCATACAATTTTCTCCAGCAGAAAGAGTAACAATATTAGATGCTGGTGGGCATCTTAAAGATATTTTCTAGGTGCCAACAAACAGTTAATGGTGCAGGAAGGAGAAGCACTGGAAGGACCCTGTAAAATGAGGGGTTGGAGTTAAAAGGGGTGCAAAGACTTTTGATGGGAGGTCCAAATACAGACTCCAGGTGGAAGAATTAAGGAGTCATCGAACTACGGTGCACTATGCACAAGATTTGACATTCCATTGAAGAAGTGATGGTCAGAAGTGGACAGGGACTGAAGTAAGATATTAAAATTGAGCGTAACAGGGCATGTTTAGTAGAATGTTTAAAGATGAAATGTACTAATTAGTCGTATGTTTAATTGCAGAAATGACCATACTAGTTTAGAGAGATGAAACTTACAAAAAGAGACACTGACATAACCCTTTTCTGGAAAAACGAAACTTAGTAGTGGTCAAGAGAGAGAATGACTCATTTCTTAGAAATCACATGTCCTGATGACTCATTTCCAAGAAATCAGAGGGTCCACAGACCCCTGCAGTGAAAAGTGAAACTTATGTTATAGGCTATTTTGTATGAGTTAGACACACCTAGTTGGTGATTAATGTATAGACTTTTAAATCAATTGGACCTCTGGAGTAGGAGGTCTTGGAAAATGTGTATAACTGTGTGAATCTCAAGAGGTTCGGTGGAGTTGGAGCCTTGTGTAGGGACGCAAGAGCCACAGCTCCCCAGGCCTGAATAAACTGTTTTGACTTCAATTATTGGGTCTGTCTTTCTTACAACAAGCCAGTGACATCAACCATGTATATCACTTGGTCCGCACTTTGGGGGCTTACATCAGGGACCCATGGTGCAAAATTGAATAAGGAAAGGTGGCAGTCTTCTTACTTTGCTTGCTTTCGACAGATCCCCTAGCATTGGTTTGCAGTCCTGAATGTCAAAGAGGTGGCACTTCCTTCCTTCCACATGACTCTCACAACTAGCTTCACTGGCTTCGTACCCAGCAAGCATTACCTCTGCATCTTCATCTGCTCCATTAGTACCTCCAGATCAGCATCTGAGAAATGATGGGGTTTCTGCCTGCTGCCAGGCAATTGGCTGGGGCTGCTGACACTTATGATGAGAAGGCGTCCATGAAGCTTCTAATCACCTGGAAATGCTGCTGCCTCTTCTGATTCTCTTCTTGCAATAGGCCAAAGAAAGTTAGGCAAGTAAACAGCGGAGATTCAAATTGTGCCAAATGCTGCAAGAGAAATCATCTGCTTTCCCTCTACAAAGTTGCTGCCACTTTAAGTTGCTTTAGGCTTTTAAACCTTGCAGCAACAAGTTTCCTTACCTCACCAACCACCCCCCTCCTCCACCCCCACCACACCCCCCATGTAATTCTCCCATTTTACTCATTGTGCTCTCAGCTCCCCCAAGAATACAATAATGAGCTAACCCCACACATAGGTTCAGCAGTGCGTGTCATTGGCCAGCAGAAGCCCCACTCCTCAGCACTCCCAATGTTTCACCAGATCAGAAGGAAATTCATGACTACCCTGTCCAAATTAAAGGGGACAGCTTTCTGATAGATGGGGGGCGATTTTCTGACGTCCGAAGAGGCAGATTTGGAGGCGGGAAAGGCGGGAAAATCGGAAACAATGAGTGCGGGTTCGGAACCCGCCTCCAACCTGCCTCCGCGGGATTTTGCCAGTGCCGGTTTTGGAGGTCGGGGAACGGTCCCGCCTCCAACTGGCCATAGCGCTAGTTAAGATCATTAAATGCTTGTTAAGGGCCTCTCTAAGCCTATTTTGCGAGGCCCTCGTGATTTTTCAACCATTTCGGCGTGTTCCATGACCCTTCTAAACCTCGCCAGCTAAACCTGGCAGGTTGACAAGTGGGTGCCCTCCTCAGAGCTGCAGGTCCAATATTAAATCGTTTATTTCATCAGGGATTAGTTGCAGGTGGCAGTTCTTTGCTTTAAAAGGTGTTTGAGCACTTTTAGAAGGCCTTCCGAAGTCAGAGGTGCTGCAGCTTGAATCTATCAACTGTGGGACCTCCTTGGAAGACCCTCTCCCCGTTTGCTATGAGCGCTTCCCCAACGGAGGCAACTGCAAGCAGCATGGGAACCATTCGTTTTCTGTCACCATGGACCTCAGATTCGGATGAGGAGCATCCATGGCAGCAGCAGAACCAGGCAGCTCAGCAGCAACAGCAGCAGGAGCCCCAACCTCCTGCTCAGCCATCTGATGCTGCACAGGGCAGAAGGCGCCAGCGCATCGAGGCACCTCGCCCCAGGAGATACCCCCCACAGAGGGTTTACAGACAGAGGATGAGCTACCTCAACATGAGTGAGCAGCAGTGCCAAAGGAGGCTGAGACTTTTGCGAGGGGTTGTCCGAGAGATCTGCGGACTGCTGCAGAATTACCTGGCACCCAGAGGAACGGGTGGACACCCCTTACCAGTGGCTGTCAAAGTCACCACCACACTCAACTTCTTTGCCTCAGGCTCCTTCCAGGGATCATCAGCAGACATCAGCGGCATCTCCCAGTCGGCCGCGCATCACGCAAGTTACCGATGCCCTTTTTGCTAAGGCCCACAATTACATCCACATCTCAAGGGATCAAGCAAGTATAACTGCGCGTGTGGTTGGCTTTGCAAATATGGCAGGCATGCCAATGGTGCAGGGAGTCATAGACTGCACACATGTGGCCCTTAGGGCACCCCATCACAACCCAGCTACCTTTGTCAACCTCAACATACAGCTGGTGTGTAACCACAAGAAGGAGTTCTTGTATGTTTGCGCCAAGTTCTGTGGTAGTTGCCATGACTCTTTCATCCTGCGGCACTCTAGTGTTCCTCCACTTTTCAATCCACCAAACCAACTTAACGGATGGCTCCTTGGTGACAAAGGCTACCCCTGAAGAAGTGGCTAATGACGCCGATCAGGAGGCCAGCTAACGAGGCTGAAGAGCGCTACAATGCCAGCCACACTTCGACCAGGTCCATCATAGAGCAGACCATTGGGTTGTTGAAGATGTGCCTCCGTTGCCTTGAGCGATCAGGTGGAGCCCTGCAGTATACACCATACAGGGTCTCCAGAATGGTTGTGGTCTGCTGTGCACTGCACAACATCGCACAGTATCGTGGCTTGCAGCTTCCTGAGGAGCAAGTGATTCAGTTCCAGCCCTCCTCAGATGAGAATGAAGAGTAGGAGGGGGAGGCTGAGGAGGAGGAGGGTCTGGAGGAGGTGGAGGAGGAGGAGGAGCAGGAGGAGGAGCAGGAGGAGGTCAGAGTGCCAGTGTATCGACCAGCAACAGCGGCAGCACACGAGCACATGGCTGCCCGGGATGCAAGGGATGAACTTATCCTGGCCAGATTTGCATAGGTTGCCCAAGTTGGCACATTTTTTTTTATTCGTTTATGGGACCTGAGCGTCGCTGGCAAGGCCAGCATTTATTGCCCATCCCTGGGATTTCCTTGGCTCCATCCTAAGATATCATTGACAATGGACATGACTCTCTGGCCTCCTTTCACTCTGTTACCTAAAGCACTATCCCCATATCCTCTTGATTCCCTTAATATCCAAAAATCTATCGATCTCCATCTTGAATATACTCAACGACTGAGCCCCCACAGCCCTCTGGGGTAGAGAATTCCAAAGATTCACCATGGTACAAAGTATCTTTTAGCAAATAATCATTGTATGAAGACAGTCACGATCAACAAATGTTAAATGTGGGGCTTTTCTAAGCTATTTATTTTTGCCATTAGGTTAAACTAGTTGTTATTTAAGGAGCTAGTTTGTGACCATTACATTAGTGCTATGTTCAATATTCATTGAAATTAGGCACTGCCTAATGTTGATGACTAATACCTTCATTATATGTAAGTTTGACCTCAGGAGTACAAGTAACCCTTGCAGTACAGAGAAACCAGTTCAAAACATGTAACAAAATAGTATCTTACGGTGTATTGAGAAATGTTCGGTAATTCTATGTATTTCTTTTCTTTCCAATTCTACTTACATTTTAGCCACTCTTTAGATTTCCAGGCCTAAGGCAATGCTGTTCCCAAAACACTTACGAGGAGTAGTGCGAGATCAGACCAGACTGGAGTAACTCGTCTCCTGATATCTTACTTCCTTCTGTAGAGTAGTCCCTAGATTCTGCAGCAAAAGAAAAATGTTAATGGTAAAGCCTTGAGCTGTATTGGAGCAGGTATTGATAAAAGGAATTATGGGAAATAGTTTCCTTTGTTCAATAAGTTTATTAAAAAAGGAAATGTGAATAAAAAGCAGTGTATTGCTGGTCTGAAATGCTAATGGACTACTCATTCGTATCAAGTATTGTCACGAGGGTTCGTAACACTCTAAAAATAGATTAATGAACATTTGTAAAAAGTGAAAGAAAAAGTTGATTTTTATATGTTACGACTTTTTAAAGGTCAGACACATTAAGAATGAGATTCTGCCGCATTCCACAGCTGCAGAATCCAATCAAAAATTGAATATTTTACTCCAAGTCAAGCCTGACATTTGAGAGCTTAATGAAGGGAAAGGTTTTGAAGTGCCACCACATTAGTGGCAGAAGTAAATATTACAGCGGGGTTTTGTTAGAGAACGTGGGTGTGGCAGCCATTGGCAAGTATATCACAGTGAGCGTATTGCAGAGCGTATAAAAGTTGTAAAACATCATAGAAGTTGCTACCCCAGGCAGCGAGTCTACCACAACAGAGTGAGCTACCAGGACTAAACTGGATCACCTGATACACTAAGACATCCAGGGACAGTCAACCATCTGCAATGTACTATCAATGGCAATGCAGGTCATCATTATACTTACTTTAATGCCACATGAGCTTTTCCAGTCACCCAGAGGGGACATTGCAAGAGTCAGACATTTTGTTTGTTTTTGGACAAGTGATGCTTTCCTTTCTGCACAATGAATGAATCACAGACTGTAAAATACACGAAAAGTAAATGAATATTGCTCAATTGTGAAGTCATAGTGATAGATGCTTCAATGTATTTTGCTGGTACATTTGCTCTTGTGTTTTGAGAACTTCCTTGTGCTGGTTGTGTGTATGGCCTGCTTCTATGTGCTTCCCTAGTTGAAAACGTAGCACCAGTGAGTGACAGCGTAGGCAACTGATGAGTTGCATGGGATACAGAGGTCCACGATCTGCACCTAACCCTGTAGCATCTTATATTTATATATAAATATTAGAATTGTTTCAAATATTTTAATTTTCATCTAGTAAGTAAGGGAAAATAATGTTTAATGGAATATAATGTAGAGAAATGTGAAGTTGGAATATAATATGGAGAAATGTGAAGTTATCCACTTTGGTAGGAAAAATAGAAAAGCAGAGTATTTTTGAAATGGTGAGAGATTGGGAAATGTTAGTGTTCAGCAGGACCTGGATGTCCTTGTACACAAATCACTGAAAGTTAACATGCAGGTACAGCAAGCAATTAGGAAAGCAAATGGTATGTTGGCCTTTCTTACAAGAGGATTTGAGTATAAGAGTAAAGACGTCTTGTTGCAATTATATAGGGCCCTGGTGAGACCACACCTGGAGAATTGTGTACAGTTTTGGTCTCCTTACCTAAGGAAGGATATACTTGCCATAGAGGGAGTGCAACAAAGGTTCACCAGACTGATTTCTGGGATGGGGGATTGTCCTATGAGGAGAGATTGGGTAGACTAGGCTTATATTCTCTAGAGTTTACAAGAATGAGGGGTGATCTCATTGAAGCATACAAATTTCTTACAGGGCTTCACAGGGTAGATGCAGGGAGGATGTTTCCCCTGGCTCAGAAGTCTAGAACCAAGGGTCACAGTCTCAGAATAAGGGGTTGGCCATTTAGAACTGAGATGAAGAGAAATTTCTTCACTCAGAGGGTGGTGAATCTTTGGAATTCTCTACCCCAGAGGGCTGTGGAAGCTCAGTCATTGAGTATATTCAAGACAGAGATTGCTAGATTTTTGGATATTAAGGGAATCAAGAGGATATGGGGATAGTGCAGGAAAGTGGAGTTGAGGTAGAAGATCAGCCATGATCCTATTGAAGGGTGGAGCAGGCTCGAGGGGCCGAATGGCTTACTCCTGCTCCTATTTCTTATGTTCTTATAACTGTTTTGTTTTCTTACTACCTTTGGTAATAGTCAAATTAAGCTGCTAACAAGTTTGCATTGCAACTCATGAAACCTCAGTATTATCTGTTTGGTTGCATCAAATTAGTATAATAATCTGACATGATTTTCTGGACAAGAAGTAATTGGTAGAGACCACGGTAGGCCAAATATTCATAGTTTGTGGAATGTACAGTGTTGATAAATGATATGGCTGTAGCGGGTGGTGTGTGGAGTCAGTTTTGCCCCTGACTGGTTTTGAGCGATTCGAATCGCTCCCACACCCCTGTGATTCTAGACTCCGGACTTAGGTACAGGCTGCAACACAAATTGGAGTAGACAACTGGTTTGGTGCAAGAAAACTGCATTTTATTAAAAGGCACAATAAAATTACAACACTGAAAATTACTGGAATAGTTACAGGCATACAAAAGTACACTTAATTAAGAATGGGGAACACACGGCACATCAAGGGAAAAATCACATTAATAATCCACCTACCCTTGTCCCACCCCCAATATCTAACTAAATTGTGCTATAAGGGGCCAGGGATTATGCTCACCAATAAGGGTTTCTGGACAGGTCAAATACTGTCGATTAAGCCGGTTGCGGTTTTGGGGTTCGCTGTTTGTGTCCTTTGGGGCCTGCCATCACCACGTGGTCCCAGGGCGCGGTGGTGGATTTGTCTGAGTAAAATACCTTCTTTTCTCCGTTAGAGATAGGGAGTAAAGTCTTTGTTGGGTACTTTATCTTGTAGAGTGGAAAACTTCGGGTTTTGTTCTTCTGGTGGTGGTCTGGTCGTCGAGTTTTGTTGCAGTTGGGGTTCGGTTGGCGGTCTTCGGTGTCAGCTCGGTCGCGGTGGCCTAGATCATTACCTGTGCAGTGGTAATGATCTGAAGGTATGGTTTACCCGGCCCTTTGTTACTGCGGTGCTCGTGGTCGTTCCTCGTGTAAGGCTGCAGTTGCGGCCTAGTCGTCTTCGGTCGGGCCTGCCCCACCGTGCCTCCTCGCCGTGATGTTCCGTCTGCTTCTTTGCGTTTCGAGTAACCTGGACCTGAGCGTGTGCCTACTTGTCCCCCAATGCCCGTTCATCCCGCTGTGCCTTCTCCGTAGCAGTCGTCTGTGTCTGGTTACCGGTGGACCTACAATTATACTCTTTCTGAGGTTTGTTATCTGCGCACCAAATCAGGGTTAGTTCTTTGTCTGATTTTTGGTGGGCTCGTTAAAGTGATTATGGCCATTCACTTTAACTGGTTTTGGGGCGGTTGTCTCGTTGCTAAATGGCTTTAATATCTTGGGTGTTTGTTATTCATAATGTTAATCGGTGTCTTCCTGGCTTGGCAGCTACTTCGAACTGTAACTGATTATTTATGCAAAGGTTTGATGGGTTCAAGATTAAGTCTTTCCTGAGTTGATTTGTTTCAAAATGAAGAATGCGTATTCTGTATCATCTAGTTGTCTGGCTTCAAAATGACAAGTCTCCCACAGGCCCAGGCATGTCAGGTTTTTCAAAGCCTTTTTGAACTTGACCTGCTGTTTTGCAGGGTCCTGCTTTCAATCTTGCAGGTTTTTGCCACAAGGTCCAAAAGCCACTTTCTTTAGGGTACCCTTATTAATAACTTGTCCGTCAGGGCCACTTTATTAATAACTTTGGGGAATGTGGGAATTTTGAGAACCCTACATGGCCATATAACAGTCTATACTTTATTATGTTCTGTATTGTTACCACAACCATTTGTCTCTTCATCCTACATAGCAGTTTGACAAATCCCGTTTAAGAGTTAAATACAGTCTTTTTTGCTTTACCCTTATTCATTTTTTTTACTAAACTAGCATTGTTCCCCTGCCCCTCTTGCAAAGAAACAGATTATTATGCTTTAATAATTAGAGAAGGAAGCAGAAAATGATGCAATCAATAGTTGCACAGTTATGTAACTTTGTTGAGGACCTTTACACCTAACATTTGTGTTACACAATTTAAAAAAAAATTTCTGCCCAATTAGTAAGACTTTTTGCAAGTTTTTATGAACATCTGTTATTGCAGATGTTTAGGCTTAAGATATCACAACTGCCAGAGGTATTTAAAATCTCTGTCTCCTGGTTGTTTCACTATAGGCCTGGGAACCATGATTTCTCATCTACTTATTTTTGCCTGAATTAAAATACAGAACAGTGCTTTTCTTTTGTCTGACAGTGCCACTGATGTTATGGAGTGAAAGAATGTGTTTGGCATCTAATACAAGTAGATTGAAAATATGAGTTATGTGAAGTACAAGGTACAGTAACATTCTAATTAAATCCTTGATGTCAAAACCAAGATACGAATCTTAGAAGCGCATTATATTTTGGGTTGTTGTTAGAAATGCTTAAAAACAGAGGCAGGTAGAGTCTTCAATGTTACATTTCAAAGAAATTACAACAGATGCCTCAAAAGTACACATAACGTTACATAAAGTTTATATATCAGATCTTTCAACCACATTTTGTCACATGCTACATTATAGGTGTGTAAAGACTACAAAACTCAAAGAAAAATAGATCAATATACAGAGGCCTGGATTTTGCGGTCAACGGCGAAGCAATGGCACTCGCCATTGACTTTAAAGAAAGCTGTCCACAAAGAACTAGCATCGATTTCACCTCTCCCGATGTTAATTTGAAACTGATGCCAAGTCTAGGGGTCGTCAGTGCCCAGCAACAGTGATGTCATCAAGCTGACTAAGCAGCCAATCACATTGAAGAATTCTCACAGACGGCAAACCTGGAAGTAAAAAGTAGGCTTTATCCTTCACTTTTTAATCATTTAACAAAATAAAGATTCGGATATACACGTGGGATTAAGGTAGAAGCTGAAATATAATAAACAAACTTTTTTTTAAATTATAAAAAAACATGGAATTTTTAGCCTAATGGAAAAATTTGATATTCCATAAATTTTTCAGGGCTAGAATGGTTGTTCAGCAGTAATTATGACGCAGTGTGCCATTAAAAACCCAGTTACACTTCAACAAGGCTTAACTTTTTTTTGAGGGGGGGGGTTTAAGAGCGATATTCCAGCATAAAAGCTTAAGTTCATAAGAACATAAAAAATAGGAGCAGGAGTCGGCCATACAGCCCCTCGAGCCGGCTCCGCCATTCAATAAGATCATGGCTGATCTTCGACCTCAACTCCACTTTTCTACCCGATCCCCATATCCCTTGATTCCCCTAGAGTGCAAAAATCTATATATCTCAACCTTGAATATACTCATTGACTGACCATGCACAGCCCTCTGAGGTAGAGAATTCCAAAGATCTCATCAGTTCAATGATTTCAATTGATTGCTGGCTGTGGGGAGTTCAACAGCGCACCCTGTGGAGGAGCAGGGAATAACTGACATCAAATTCTGTATTTCTGCGTTTAATTGCACATGTGCGTACTCCAGAAGTTGCTGTCAGATTCACAGTGGTAATGACGGCGCACACTGACAGTTTCGCCGTCATTACAACCACAAATTCCGGGCCATTATCTATTACACTAGTGAAGGTCTGCATAATGCATTCATTGACTCTGTCTACTTTGACTTTTGAAAAAAATCAAAATAGGAACTTCTTAAATTCTAAAGATTATACACAGATCAGCTTGAATTTTATTATTTTCTTTTGACAAGCCTATCATCAACCAACTAAACCTTTGCTTATATACCAAAGTAAAAAATGGAACTAAATTAAATCCTTTTTGTGTATTTATTCTGAGAATGCTGAAGGTCAAGTGCTCTTTGGACCAATTCATTTTTTGACCTCCCCCCCGCCCCCCCCCCGCCCCCCCCACCGCCCCTTTGAATTTTTTTTAATCTCCAATCCCTCTCCCAAGATGTCCCTCACACATCCACCTTCACTGACAGATAGTAGGCAGGTGACCAACTCCCAGGATCACACAGACACTTTTGAAATAACCGCTGGCAGATTGATAAAAGTAACACATGTTAACTGACCCATTGACTTCCCACCCTCCACGTGAGGAAGTGTCTGGCCTGTAGTCCAGGGCCCTCTCTATACAGCTGAAACTGGAAACCTGACTAAGTGGGAAATCATGAGCAGGAGCCAAAATGACAGTGTTGCACTACATAGCACACTGCAACACTGCTGTGAATGTACTAAATACTCCAGGAGGAGGCCCAGTAATGTCTTTCTTCATGGCCCAGAAAAACAGGAATACGGTAGGACAAGACTGAAAATCATATCTCATAACAAAAATATCTTTACTTTTGTCTGAGCTTCTAATTTGAAAGTTTGATAAATTTAAATAAATTTGGAAGTATAACCATATATTTCTATTGGGTAATTTTTCTAGTTCCTTAGAAGCAAAAGAGCCTAGAACTGCTGTGGCAGTACTTAGCCAGGAGGAGTAGGCCATTCAGTCCCTCAAGCCTGTTCAGCAATTCTATTAGATTATGGCCAATCTGTACCTCAGCTCAATGCCTGTCCCATTTCCTAACAGTTTACATGAAGTTTGTCTCAGCTACTGAGAGAGATTCCAGACAAGACAGCTGTATTTCTATTATTAAAACTCAAACTGGATTAATGATCTCAAGTACTTGTTATGGTGTCCTCACATTGCTATAAGCCTACAATAAACAGTCTTCGGTTACATTCTGTGTTCCTCTGAAATTCAGACTTGACACTGCCAAAATCTTATCCATGATGGTGAAATATCGCAGCTGTTGTGCTGCACACTGACAGGCTCTCAGGCACATCCAAACAAAGGGACATGGGCATTTTAATCATGAGTATTTCTTGGTACATATTTTTATTTCTCTACTCATAGTAAATGTATCGCTGTCCCATACTTGTCCATCAGACTTTGTTTAAAGTGAGAAAATGGTATAATAATCAGAGAATGCTTACAGTTGAGGGAAGTTCTATTATAATCGGTGATCTTCAGATGATATTCCTGAAATTGGTCAGGCTGACTTCAGTGCAATTTGTACTATCCTGGCCTTGGTAATTTACTTAGTGCATTTCTTAGATTAAGCGTCTTCTTATTAGGAACTGAATGTAATATTCTTGGACACTCTACATTTACTAGTGAAATACAGTGATCTAAAATGTTCCCCTAACTCCTTCGCACCTGTCAATCCTTCTGGCTTCTTAGACCAATTTATGCAGCTTGCTATTTTAGCCTCTAACCTTCCCTTCCACAGACAGCCAACTTAATCTCCTAATTATAATCACATTTTGTTTTCTTCAAGGAAGTCATAACCATCAGGAGAATAATGGCTATTGGTCTTGGCATGCAGTGAATAAAGATTTAAAAAGTTACATCTGTTAAAAATAAAAGTATAATATATATATAGCTCTATTAGAGAATTTTAGCAATTTCACATTTGTACTGGTATCTTATTGTCCAGGAAATTGCTCAGAGCTGCTCCTGCTTCACCACTGTTATTTTGCCGGAAGTGTGGTGAAAAGCCCGTTTATGTCTTTTATGTCATTTATGGTGTAAACGGGGGTTTCCACCGCATTTCTGGCAAAGTAACGCCAGCGGAACGGGAGTAGCTCCAAGGAATTTCCCGACCGTTATATTTAGCTTTGAAGCAGAATTGCTGCAGTCTGTCGACCAATACATTCTGATTTTGTTCCCATGACGTCAACAAACCTGCATGACAGTTCATCCCACCTTTCCTGGCTTGCAGCCTCCATTTCATGCTCTTTCAATTAAGAGAAAAATGTGATCTAGTTCGTGGATTTGACCGCATGCCATCAGTACCACTGTTGATGTAAGCACTTTGTGGCATGGGATGGCATTCCCTGTTGGCCCATTCCTCCCACCAGTGCATGCGCTGATTCGCGAACTTGCGATCTGTCAAGGTACGCTTTGACATATCATCCGAACTGCTGGGAAACTCTCAATTGTTGGCACAGAGTTGGGCTATTTGCCCAACAACTGCCCGGCAATTATGTACGAAACTCTTATGGTTGCTGAAAGCAAGCGTTGGAGCCTGATTTCCTGTTAACTTTCAGTTCATCTCTATCTGACAAGCTGGGCAAGGTGACTGCTTGATATCAAATGATGTGTTTACTTGCTGGATATGGTTTAAAGAACACAAGCCTTTTTTTTACAGAAATAATACATTTGTCTTTACTGAATATCAGAATGTGAATACATTTAACACGCCTCACAGATGTTATTCGTACGTACATTCACACACAAACAAACATACCATACCATGTTTATATATTGTCCTTCATTACAATTAGTTTTGTTATGCTTTAGTTTCCTGCTATGTAAATGACATAGTATGCATGAGTTGTTACCGCCTGTAAACTCAGAGCATTGGATGAATGCAGGGTGTGGGTTCATTATTGGGTAGCGACTAGTTCTTGAGCGGCAGACAGATGCACTAGCAGAGACAGAGGGAGGGAAAGAGAGCGGGGGGAGAGAGAGAATGGACAAAAAGTAAACCAAAGGAGGAATAAAATGGCACTAGAGTTACCCTCTCGATCTGTAGTAATAACACTATCAGCGAATGTTCAGCGTTATCCATACTTTATAAACTGCAATACTACTGATATAAATTAACAGGGAACTGGAATGGGACTACACTGGTAAGGGAAAACTATTACACCCCCATATTGTAGACTCCAAGCCTCTGTATAACCGTCAGAATTGACATGAGCACAGTATTTAAGTACTCAGCCTTATATTTAAAGCTTGTATGCTACTATATATTTTAATAGTAAAGTGTCAAATTAGCAATTGTTACCTTCAATGAACTACATATATGCCTCTAAACAGGAATTATTAAATTGTGAGTTTGGATGAAAAAAAAACAAAATGTTGATAAATGAAATAAATCCAAGTTTAATTAAAAGTTTTTAGAAGTTTTTAAAAGGTCTTAAAATGTAATTTCAATGTAAAAGACTGAGAGGGACCTGGGTGCCCTTGTACATGAATCACTGAAAGTTAACATGCAGGTACAGTTTTGGTCTCCTTACCTAAGGAAGGATATACTTGCCATAGAGGGAAATGCAACGAAGGTTCACCAGACTGGTTCCTGGGATGGAGGGATTGTCCTATGAGGAGAGATTGAGTAGACTAGGCCTATATTCTCTAGAGTTTAGAAGAATGAGAGGTGATCTCATTGAAACATACAAAATGTTTACAGGGCTTGACAGGGTAGATGCAGGGAGGATGTTTCCCCTGGCTGGGGAGTCTAAAACCAGGTGTCACCATCTCAGAATAAGAGGTAGGCCATTTAGGACTGAGATGAGGAGAAATTTCTTCACTCAGAGGGTGGTGAATCTTTGGAATTCTCTACCCCAGAGGGGTATATTCAAGAAAGTGATCAATAGATTTTTGGATATTAAGGGAATCAAGGGATATGGAGATAGTGCAGGAAAGTGGAGTTGAGGTAGAATATCAGCCATGATCTTATTGAATGGCGGAGCAGGTTCGAGGGGCCGAATGGCACACTCCTGCTCCTATTTCTTATGTTCTTATGTTATAATTTAAATTGGGTCGCCCGCCTCTGCTGGTCGGGTCGGGTCCACACTGACAGAAGCACCAAGGGGAAAGGTGTGTGGGAGCGGGATGACAGCGGGTTCTTGACCAGCTCCCAATAATAACAACTTTCCCACTCAACCTGCTTCCGATCTCGCCCACTAACACCCCGAAAAATTTTGGCTTATTTGTCTAAAATTACTTTTGGTTTATTTTCAAGGGATAGCATGATGTACTTAGGAATAATTACTGAGACATAGGGTAGATTTTCCCGAACCTGTCAGGAAGAAGGCGGGACTTCCCCTTTCGGGTTTTTGACCCGCCTACTTCGACGTCCGGCCAATCCGCACGATTTCCCCTTGATTGACCTTGTTGAGCCCGCCCAGCGGGCTCAGCAGGCCAATTAAGGGCCACCCGGCAACAGGTGACATCACAGACTGCAATTTCATCTGTCAAGAGTTCTTGACAGATGAAATATCAGTGCTTCACAGCTGTTTGAAGCTGTCAAACACTGACAGTCTGAGTTCTGACATGAGTCATTCTGCACAGACTCAGTTAGAACTCTTACCGGCACTCAAAGCTGAAGGCTGTCACTTTTCACAGATCACAGCCGTTCAGCTTTAAGTACCGGCTGAGTGATGCGCTCCCGATGGCTACAGGAAGAAAGGCTGTGAAGGTAAGTAAAGGTAAGTAAAAGTTCTTTACACACTTTAGACACACCAAACACACTTACCTTTACACTCATGCACCCATCACTCACCTGAGTGCCAACATCGCGACCCCCTCCAACTCCTTCAACCCGACGGCCCGCCTGCTCTAACCCGGCGTGGTTTGGAGCCGTCAGGAAACCCACACGAAACCCCTTAAAATAGGGATTAGGATAAAAACTGCCTGTTAACTACCTGTTAACAGGCAGTTAATTGGCACTAATCCCTTCCCGCCTGGTTTCGGCGGGTCCCAGTGCGGGGCGGGTACCCGCCGCCCCTGAAACTTACGTGGGGCGGGGTTTTGGGCGGGATGGTGTCGGGACCCCCAAATTCGGGATTTCCCCCCCCCCCCCCCACATGCCTGAAACCCCGCCTGACGGCTCCACGAAAATCTAGCCCATAGTTGGCTGCTGCTCACCCTTTTGGTTGCCCTTGTGTTTTCATCAACAGTTATAATATTGAAGTAACATCTGTTAATTCCTGTTATCTTGACCATTTGATTTATTGCATTTTGCCCTTTATGCAAACAATATGGTTAAAATAATATCAGATGATATAATGATTATTCTACTTTTCCTTGGCAATATTTATCTTTCAACCAACATCACAAAAACGGATTCTCTGGTCATTATCTCATTGCTGTTTGTGGGAGCTTGCTGTGCGTAATTTGGCTGCTGCGTTTCCTACTTTACAACAGTGACTACACTTCAAAAGTGCTTAATTAGTTGTAAAGCACTTTGGTATGTTCTGAGTTTGTGAAAGGCACTTTATGAATGCAAGTTCTTTGTCTTTACTTTTAGGATGACCTTCTTACAGTGCGTTTCAGAGGAAAGGCGATGTAGAGCAGGGATGTCTAATCTTTTGAAGCTGGGGGCTGGATACATACATTAAAACCAGTGAGTGGATTGTATTAGATAATGTAGTAATGGGAACCTCCATATACAAAAATGTGAGACATCTGTAAAGAAGATTTAAGACCCTCATACCCACAAGATGAATGGGGGCAATCTTCGCTAATGGTTTTGAGGAAGTTTTGAGAGGTGAAGAGGTTTAGGGAGAGAGTTTCAGATAGTAGGACCAAGGCAGCAGAAGGCTCTTCCACTAACTTGTTTAATAATTTGTAAGCAGTCATAACTTCATTTCCTCCAAATCACTGAAGAGCGAGACATGAAATTGGCTCATTAAAGGCGGGCAAAGGGAGGGGCGATACACAGAAAGCCAGAGTCAGAGGAATGGAGCATTCGGGGAATATTAGGTTGGAGGAGATTGCAGAGATGGGGCAATGCAAAGTCATGGAGAAATTTATCAACATGGACAAGGGTTTTGAATTAAATGCATTGGAGGGCGGGGGAACCAGTGTAGGTCAGTGAGGGGAGGGGTAGTAGTGAGAAACTAAATCAGAGAAAAATACTTAGAGTAAAATCTCAAAATATAACAGTATTCATTGACTCTCTCATAATGACTGTGTACTTAGCTCCTAATCTCATATAGCATCTTCAGATATATTCCCTCTCTTTCTCTGGTGATTTGTTGATATTGAGCTCTTTGAGCATATCTAGGATCTTATTGCAGTTGATATCAAAGTCATAGGGCTCAATTTTGCCAGGCCCGAGGAGGTGGGATTAGAGGCGTGTGAGGTGGTAAAATCACAAAAAATGGCAGGCGGGCCCGATCCCGCCTCCATCCCGCCTCCGAGCAATTTTCCCACATGCGTGTTTTCTGACCCCGTTTCCATCCCGCCTCCAAGAGGCGGGATAGGCCCTTAAGGCCCTTAACAACCACTTAATTGCCTCTATAATCCCATTTTGAGAGGCCTTTCTGATTTTAACACTTTTCCCACGTGCTGCATGTCTCCTCTGGAACACGCCAGTGAAACCTGGCGGCTTCACAAGTGGATTGCTTACTAACAGCTGCAGCTCCACCATTAAAAAGGAGTTTTCAACAATCTTCATTTGCAGGTGGCAGAACTTTGTTGTCTCAGGGCTGGGGGAACTTTTAGCAGGCCTACTCAATGTTGTGGAAGTTTGGAGCCTGACACCCATCTCCAGTGTGACCTCCTGGGAAATCCCTCTCCCCACCTTGAATGAGCGCTTCCCCAACTGAGGTATATACCAGAAGAATGGGAACCATTTATTTCCTTTCCTCCTGGACATCAGATTCGGACGAAGACTAGCCGCGGCAGCAGCAGAACCCTGAACAACAGCAGCACCAACTGCAGGGACAACAGCAGGAGCTCCAAGCTGCTGCTCACCCACCTGAAGCTGCACAGGCCAGAAGGCGCCAGCGCATGGAAGCACGTCGGCGCAGGAGATACCTCCAAAACAGGGTCTACAGACAGAGGATCAGCTACTTCAACATGACTGAGCAGCAGTGCCAAAGGAGGCTCCGACTTTCGCGAGAGGTAGTGGGTGACATCTGCGCAATGCTGCAGCAAGATCTGGAGCCCAGAGGAGCAGGTGGACACCCCTTACCAGTGGCCGTCAAAGTCACCACCGTACTCAACTTTTTTGCTTCAGGCTCATTCCAGGGATCAGCAGCAGACATCAGCGGCGTCTCCCGGGTGGCCACACACACTTGCAGCACGCAGGTAACCGATGCCCTCTTTGCCATCGCGCACAATTACATCAATTTCTCCAAGGATCAAGCCGGTATAACTGCGCGTGCGGTTGGGTTTGACAATCTGGCAGGCTTTTCAAGGATGCAGGGCATCGTTGACTGCACACATGTGGCCCTTAAGGCACCCCATCACAATCCAAGTATTTTTGTCAACTGCAAGGGCTTCCACTCCCTCAACGTACAGCTGGTGTGTGACCACAAGAAGGAAATTTTGCATGTTTGCGCCAAGTACCCTGGCAATTGCCATGACTCCTTCATCCTGAGCCAGTCTTGTGTGCCTCCACTCTTCAGTCCGCCAGACCAACTTTTTGGATGGCTACTTGGAGACAAGGGCTATCCCTTGAAGACGTGGCTAATGACACCGTTGAGGAGCCCATCCAACGAAGCTGAGGAGCGCTACAACTCCAGCCACATTTCCACCAGATGCATAATCGAGCAAACCATCGGCTTGCTGAAGATGCACTTCAGATGCCTTGATAGATCAGGTGGAGCCCTGCAGTAATCAGCAGCCAGGGTCTCCAAAATGGTCGTGGTCTGCTGTGCACTTCACAATATGGCACAGCATCGTGGCTTGCAGATGCCTGAGGACCAAGTGGTTCATCACATAGCCTCCTCAGATGAGGAGGAGGAGGAAGAGAGCGACAACAAACAGCTTGCAGAGGCGCATCAACCAGCGGCAGCAGCATGCAAGCACATTGCTGCCCGGGATGCAAGGGACGCACTCATCTTGGCCAGATGTGCTTAGCCTAGCCAATCAAGCACTTTTGCCTCACAGCTTCTTACCAGAGCATCGACAATGACCAAGAACCTGCGGATTCCTATCACTCTGACCACCATACTGACAATTGCAAGTCACCTTAAGCCCTCAATGTGGAAGTCCCATTTGCGAAATGACACACGCCACAACTTCAACACTTTGCTAGCAGAATTTTTTATCACAACAAGCAACTGATGGCATTTCAAAAATAAACCCAACATAACACCCAAGTGACTACCCTTGTGACTACGTGTGCATTATCTTCCTCTTATGTGTGTTCCTACATGCTGCTTCCCCTGTGGCTTCAGCAGATGTGGAGGCCCCTTGCTCACTTTCTTGCTGCTCCTCCCTCGACACCTTTGGTGGCCGTCCTCTGGGGTTGTGAGCATGTGAGGGCTCGGCAACAGTCTGCTGCTTCTGCGGCTGTGCAGGGGTTGAGACGCCGATCTCAGTTGGGTGGGGACTCTGGTGGGGCTCTGACCGAGGGCTCTGCAGTGACATGGTCATGTGAGTGCTTGGAGAGGAGCCCCCACTTCCTTATTGTCTGCCACCAACATCCCTCTCATGGGTCAGCCCCACTTCAGAGCTAGCAAGTGGCTGGACAGCACCTTGCTGCACTTCAGGGGGGCCATGAGGACCCATTTCTGCACTGGAAGTCCTACTCCAAAGGACTTCCATGAAGGTCTGGTTTCTCTGCTCAATAGCTAACCATCGCTCCTCAAGAGATGTCAGTCTATTCTGAACAATGACCATGTTTTCACGACCCTGGCGACTTAGCTCCTCCATGGCCGTAGCCATCCTCTCCTCTACGGTAGCCATCCTTTCCACGGAGGTTGCCATCCTTTCCGTGGTGATGCGTTCATGTGCCAACACCTCCACAAAGGCTCTGCTCATGTTAGCGATGGACTCCTCCATTCGCTCCACACTCGCAGCGACCCTGGAGACAAAACCTGCCAGAGACTCCTGCACCTGTTCCTGGAGTTCCAGCACCGCTCTTCTTCTGGATGGACCCAGAGGCAGAGGGTCGACATGCAGCTGAGCCGAGCTGGCACAGTCCTGCGCCCTCCGACGAGGACTCTCCACTGCTGTCCCTGTCTCCACCATCTGCTGATGCTCACTTGTGAGCTGTGATACACCAAGTGACAACACTACACTATCTCGTGAAGTTCCCACCGAGGTGTGAGTGTCTGCGCTGGTGCTGGGTGCGCTGAATTCTGCTGATGGTACGCCTTCAAAGGTTGCAGCTTCCTCTGAGGACTCTTGAAGCTCCGGCTGTTCCTCCTGGACTGTGGGGATGGGGGCTGTCGATGGTCCTGTGGGGGAGTAAAGGAAAGAGTTGGAGATGTGAGGTAAAGTTTGAATTGTACAGATGATCATAAGTCAATCTGTTAGAGCAACAGAATCATTATCAGTTACTCATGCAATGTCAATGAGAGAGATGCCAAACTATTCTGTCACCAGCTTGCTGTGTTGCACCCGTCTGTCCGTCCCCGACTTGCTAATCTTCCTCGACACCAGCAATTTCCAGGGCCACCTCCTCTGAGTTGGTGAGCTGGGCTACTGAGGGTGGCCCTCCTCCTGTTTTCGCTCTTTCCCTCTTATTCTGCAATGAGGGACACAAGTGGAGTTTGAGTGAGAATGAAGGAGTGAGTGTAGTGAATCCATAGCATAGATGCTTAGAAGGACACAAAGATGGAGTGAGGTGGCAAGACCAAGGGCCCTCCCTGTGTGTTGTAAGTTGTTTTCATAGCATCACAGCGATAGGGAGTGTGAGGGCTGCATAGTCGAATAGTTAAGTGAATGTGAAGATACAGAGAGAGGGAATGGGTAAGGGTGCAGGAATGTCAGGGTCAAGTGGGATGTGGAGGAAGAGGTTGGTTGGCAAAGCTGAGTGCTGGTGAGGTGAGGCGATTGGGATCAGATTTAGGGTGATGGGAAAGTCATACTCACTTTTCCTGTGCGCAGAAGGTCATGAAACCTCTTCCTGCACTGCAGCCAGGTTCTGCTGCACTTAGAAATTGCATTGACCTCCTGGGCTACTTGCATCCACACAGCTTTATTCTGCTGGGGAGGCTTTTTCCTCCCTGAGGAAGGGAAGAGCACCTCCTTATTTGATCTTGCTCCCTCCACCAGAGCTTGCAGGGCAGCGTCATCGAACCGTGGAGCATACTTTGGCCTACTGCTGGACATAGTTGCTGAATGAAGCGATCACAACAATGGGCATAAAGTTTCCAGTCTCCAGAAGAAGCAAGGCTGCTTGCAGGCCTTAAATCCAGCAGCATTGATGACGTCATCGGAGGCGACTTTCTGCATGAAAAGACTCATTGGGCCAGGGGTTCCCACACGCTGGAAATCAAGTGCCCAATTAGGGGAAAATCGCACTTTTTTCCCACTTCACATCGGAGTCGGATTCCTGACACGAAAACCACCTGACAGACCCCCAGCCCGCCCCAATGGCAAAATCCAGCCCATAAAGTTTAATTGCAAAACCACCTAGGAAGGGGTGCTATGCTACAAGTGTCTTTTCTAGTAAGTACTTCCTAAAAGTATTAATTTCGTATGCTAACTGTTTGAGTTCATCCTCAGTTTCAACTCTGTTTGCATCTTTAATTTGTCTTTGATGATATTCTTGTTGTTATAATACTGGAAGAATTGCTTCCATTTGGCTTCTATTGCAATAAACATTTATAGTCCATCTTTGCTCTTCTCACTATCTTTTTTTAACATTTTTGGAGAGTTCTGTATTCTTCCCCAGTGTATTCCTTTCAGTGTGTTTTCTACATTATTTAATTTTGTATTGTCTTATTAATCCATTTAGGTCATTATTGTTTAGTCTGCACTTACTAGTATGTTCTCTATGCTCAGCACGTCTTTTAAGTTATTCCAGTTATCCTAAATTGAAGTTTTCTGCAGTACAATCCCACCCCTATTCAAGTTGTTTAAGCTCTTTCATCATTCCCTTAAAGTTGGTCCTTATAAAGTTGTAAACCTGAGTATTGGGTTGCGGTATTGCCTTATCCCAGATCATGTTAAATTTAATCGTGTTATGGTTGCTGTCACCCAGGGGTGCTACAACTTCCATCAGCAGTGTATTATTTGGTTCACTTGCTGTTACCAAATCAAGATATATGTTGTCTCTCACAGAATTCCTAATGCACGGAGTCAGAAAACAGTCAAGCAGACCACTTAGGCATTCCCAATTTATATTAGGTTGGTTAAAGTTGCCCATTAATATGATCTTTCTGTTCACATGGGCATTCTTTATCTCTTCATAGTGTAACCTGCCTTCTTTTGTATTTTAATTTTGTGGTCTTTGTGGTTGTACCTCGAACCAGATTATCTCACTGGAAAGCGTATCCAGTAATAATGGGCTTCTTCCTTTTCCTCCAAGGTGTCCTTGACATACCGAGCTACTCCACCTCAATTCTTTGTTCTTTCTGCCCTTTTTGAGCAATTACTGTTGCATCAGTACAGTGTAGCTATGCTTCTGAGACTCATGTTTGTTAGATCCGTGGTTCAGTGGATAAAGAATTACACGGATGCTGTACATAAACAAACAACAGGTCTTTACTGGAGGAGGGTCATCTCTAGACTGGAGTACAGAGACATGCACACAGCTTATATACCGGCGTGGTTACTGCCGGTACTACAGTATACAGGAGCTGTAAAAAGTAGTTCTGACTTAAAGCACATACACTACAATTCCTCCCTTTTTAGATTAATAATACCCCCTTAATATTCAAATAACAATTACATTTTTACATGTACATTCAATAACAAAAAGTCCATTTATAGATTCAGTCTTTGGGGCGGCTTCCTGACCCTTTTGGGATAGCGCCTTTCCAGAGGTTCTTGTTCTTGGTGCAGAGGCAATTCTGACCCCTTTTCATCGGGTAGTTCATCGGGTTCCACTGCTACTGGGTCTGAAGTAGATGCTACCGGTATGTCGGGTTCATCCCCAGGTACTCGAGACATGGGGTTGACGCCTTCCTGTGACGCTAAGATCTGATTGACGTGGCGTCTCACAATGTTCTCCCCGACATCCACTGTGTACATTAATGTCCCCTGCCTTGTACATATCGTTCCGGGTTGCCACTTCTCTGTTCGATAGTCACGGGCCAAGACTGGTTGCCCTACATTGAAGCTCCTTGTCGGCTTCTCGTTGATGTGCTGGAATTGTTTGTCCTCAACATTTCTTCGCACATTTGGTCTGAGCAAATCCAGACGAGATCTCAACCTTCTGTTAAAGAACATCATGGCCGGGGTCTGGTTGGTAACTGCATGTGTCACGTTTCGGTAGGCTAATAAGAAATTGTCCATCTTATGCTGTAGTGGAATTTCCTTGTCGCACATGGCCTTTATCGCCTTCTTAAAGGTTTGTACGAACCTCTCAGCCAATGGCTGGATGATACGGGGCGGATGTGTAATGCTTTACCCCATTCCTTTTCATGAATTTTTGGAACTCGGCGGACACAAACTGTGGTCCAATATCAGAGCAGATCTGCTCTGGCAAACCGTTTCTGGCAAATATGGTCCGTAGGACTGCAATCGTTTTCTCTGTAGTGGTTGAAGACATCTTTATCACCTCAGGCCACTTTGAATGAGCATCCACTGCTATTAAGAACATTGGCCTAGAAATTCAGTTAGGGGCGCCCAGCTCGCCTGGGAGCCGGAATTACCGCTGCGCGCGGAGCCACTTGCGCCAGCGGGATATTCAGTTTCAGCGCCCCAAGTGGAAGCCGGCTGCTAAACAAGGGTTTCGGCGCCCCGCTTGGGGCGCTGAAACTGAATATCGGCGTGCAAAGTGCCGCAGCGCCACCCGCTGCGGAACGGCAGCCTGCGGTACTGCAGGCCTTCCTCTCACTCTTAAGGGGGAGGTGCCTGCAACAGCGCGATCCCCGCTCGCGAGTGCCGGCAAATGAGCCTGGCACCAAGGAGAAGTGCCGGGCTCTCTGGAAACAGCCGGCAATGCCGCGGGGGGGGGGGGGGGTGTAGGAGGCCGGGGACGGAGGTGCGGGCAGGTGGCCGCCAAAAAAGCGGCCGGCCGTACCTCCACCTTAACTCGCCCCACTACCGGCACAGGTAGGCCCCGTGTACCGGTCGCTGTTTGCGGCCGGCGCGGGGGAGGCTGCAGCGACCAAATATGGCCAGCGGGGCGATAGCGGGGCGCTGCGCACACCGATGACGTCATCGGTGGCGGCGCAGCGCTACTGGCTAACGCCGCCATTAGCGCCCCGCTAAATATCGCGGCAGGTTTGCACAGTGGCGCAAAAGCCCTCTTTGGGCGCAAACTGGTGGCGCAGGCCACTGAATTTCTAGGCCATTGAGTCCATGAATGGACCAGCGAAATCAATGTGCACCCGTTGCCATGGAGAGGAGGGCCACTCCCATGGGTGTAGAGGGGCATGTGGTGGTGCATTTTGGACCTTCTGGCATCCTAAGCAGCTCTTAGTTAGGTCTTCAATTTGTAGATCGATTCCCGGCCACCACACATAAGCCCTAGCAAGGCTTTTCATTTTCACTCCCCCCAGATGACCTTCATGTAGCTCCTTTAGCAGTCTCTCCCTTAACTTGGGTGGAATCACCACTCTAGATCCACACATCACTGTCCCCTGGCATACTGACAGCTGTTCTCTTCTGGATGAGAATGCTGGCAACAGTGAGTCACCATGTGTTGGCCATCCCCTCACCGTCAATTCATATACCCGTGACAGCGTCGGATCATTGCGGGTCTCCTTCTCTATATCCGCGTTTGTTACTGGCAATCGTTCAATTATCGATGAATAAAATATCTTGATAGGGTCCACTGCTGGTGCTTCCTCCACCGTAGGCAGTGGCAGGCGCGATAGCCCATCAGCGTTCCCATGCTGTTTCGTGGCTTTATATTCTATTTCATATTGATTCGCCCCTAGGAACAGGGACCATCTTTGTAACCGCTGTGCAGTCATTACTGGCACGCCATTCTTACGATTAAAGATGGAAACAAGTGGTTGGTGGTCAGTCAGCAAGGTGAACTTCTGCCCATGCAGATAATGGTTGAATTTTTTTACTCCCCATACTAGGCTGAGGGCCTCCCTGTCAATCTGGGCATAGGTGCGCTCGGCTGAGGTTAGTGACCAAGACGCAAAGGCCACTGGCCTCTCCAACCCATCTGGGAATTTGTGCGACAGCACCGCTCCAATGCCGTAGGGTGATGCATCACATGCCAAACGAATTGGTAGTGCTGGGTTGAAATGGGCCAACACCTCTTTTGATGTGATCAATTCTTTACACTTCTGGAAAGCTCGTCTACGTTCGTCATCCCACTTCCATGGTACCCCTGTTTGCAGTAGGGTGTTCAGCGGGTGTAGTACCGTAGACAAATTTGGTAAGAACTTGTGATAATAGTTTACCAGCCCGAGGAACGACCTCAGTTGTGACACATTTTCCGGTGCTGGAGCCTTGACTACTGCCTCAATCTTGTCAGGGGACTTATGTAACCCCTCTTCATCGATGACGTGGCCGCAATACGAGATCTGTTTCTGGAAAAATTCGCACTTGTGGCGATTAGCTCATAGCCCATGTTCCTTTAATCTGGCGAGCACCTTCTCCAAGTTAGCGAGGTGATCACCGTCATTTTCGCCCGTGACCAAGATGTCGTCCAAATAACACTGGGTCCCTGGAATCCCTTGCAGGACCTGATCCATCGCCCTTTGCCAGATAGCCGGAGCCGAGGCTACTCCAAACACCAGCTGGTTGTATTGATAGAGACCTTTATGAGTGTTGATCGTAAGGTAATGTTTCGTAGCTTCTTCTACCTCCATCTGCAAGTACGCCTGGGCTAGATCATTTTGGTGAAGCGTTTACCACCAGATAGCGAGGCGAAAATATCCTCAATTCGTGGAAGCGGATATTGCACCGTGTGAAGGACTGGGTTCACTGTCACCTTAAAATCCCCACAGATGCGGATCTTCTTTGGTTCCCCAGGCATATTACTCAACGACCTCTTCATTACAGGGACGATGGGTGTAGCCCACTCACTCCAGTCCACTTTGGACAGTACTCCTGAATGTTCCAACCCTTCCAGCTCTGCTTCAACCGCTGGTCTGATCGCATAAGGCACTGGTCTGGCCTTCAGAAACTTTGGGCTTGCATTATCCTCTATTTTAATTGTTGCTGTTATTCCTTTTAGTGTTCCTAGTCCCTCCTGGAACACTTCTTTTGCGTCAGTTAGCATTTTTGACAGTCGTCATCCTTTTTGGCCTCCACCTTCAGTGCCTGTATGGAATGCCAATCTAAATGTATCTTCCGGATCCACTCACGTCCTAGCAGTGGTGGTCCTCCATTTGGCAATACATATATATCCATTTTAGGTATTTCCCGACCTTTATATGTCACTTTCACCCTTATTTTTCCTCAGGGGTAGACTTTTTGCCCCGTATACGTCTTCAAGACAATCTCTGTAGCTTTCAAGGGTATGTGTGAAAATAGCCGCTTGTAGTCTCTTTGATTTATGACTGTTAGAGCTGACCCTGTGTCCAATTCCATTTCCACTTGGACTCCGTCTATCTTGAGTGTAACCCAGATAGTCTGGTGATCCTCTATTTCGGTTACCTTATGTAGTTTCAGACAACCCAGCTCCTTGCTTCCGGAGTCTGTGTCACTTTTCTGTTCATCTGAACCACTGTCCATCACCTGGTGTACCTTTTTGTACTTCTCCTGTGGAGATTTCTTACTGTTGGTTTTCTTCCCAGACCTGCAGACTCTTGCTATGTGTCCTGCTTTCCCACACTGTCTGCACGCTTGGTCCTTGAACGAACAATCTTTCTGGTCATGTGTTGTTCTGCCGCAGCGATAGCACTTCCCTGTTCCATAGGTCATTTCGTTGGTGCCGTATTCTCGCGGTCTCCGTTGTATCTCTGCAGCGCCCCTTGCGGCTGCTTCGTGTGATACTGCCATACTGAAAGCTTTGTCCAGCGTAAGGTCCTTTTCTGATAGAAGCCGTTTCTGGGTTCCTTCACTTTGTAGCCCACACACGAACTTGCCCCTTAATGTGTCTGCTAGTCCCGCTCCAAACTGGCAGTATTTCGATAGCTTGCGCAGTTCCGTTAGGTACTCAGCATTGCTTTCATCTTTGTGTTGGTTCCTTTTATGGAACTTAAATCATTCTGCTATCAGCAGCGGTGTGGGGTTTAAGTGGTCCTGTAGGATTTCTACTATGCTTTCAAAATTCTTGTTTACCAGCTTCTCTGGGGTTATTAGATTTCGCAGTAACCCATAAGTTTTTGCACCCATGGAATTTAACAGAACCAGTGCTTTATTAGCATCTGGCACTTCATTCGCCCTGCAGTACACCTCAATACGTTCCACATATGTCGCCCAATCTTCGACTTTATTGTCGAACGTAGAGATACTGCCACTCTTCGGCATCCTTGGTTGTGCGTTAACTATCACCAATGGCGCTTCCCGCGCTTCCCCTTCTTCTCCACTGGCACAAAATGGCATCTCCTGCGCTTTCCTTCCTTCCCGCGCTCGCTCGTCTTCTCCGCTGCGGCTTTGCAAAATGGCGTCTCCCGCGCTATTCCTTCTTCTCCGCGGCTCAATTGCACCTCCCGCGCTCTCCCTGCTTCTCCGCGGCTCAATGGCGTCTCCCCTTGCTTTGCCCCGCGGACCCTGATCAGCCCGTGATCCCTGGCTGTGCTCTGCGCGTTCTTCTCTTGATATTTGTCAATGCCGCTCAGTCTAGAACCCGGCTGTTTCTTACCCTCTCTCTCTCTCCGGTTTTGCAGTATTTTTCCACGACGCCGCTCGGTGATCAACCCCCGGCTGCGCCCTGCTCTCTTCACCCTTTTTCTTACTCCGTCGACGCTGCCCGGCTCTCTCTCTGCCGTCGGTCGGCTCCAGCCGCCGCTGCTTGGGAAGGGTCTGCTCAGGACCTGTCGTCGGTCTGTTACTGCTCGTTGTGGCTGGGGAACCAAGCCCGGCTCTCCACAGCCTCCCCAGCGAAGTTTGATCTCTGCCTGACTGCTGGGCGGTTGCTCGCGGTCGACGCCCGTGTTCCTGGACTCGACTATTTTTTTTGTTTTGTTTTGTTTAATGTTGCAGGTAGATTTGCATCAACACTCATCGCCACTGTTAGATCCGTGGTTCAGTGGATAAAGAATTACACGGATGCTGTACATAAACAAACAACAGGTCTTTACTGGAGGAGGGTCATCTCTAGACTGGAGTACAGAGGCATGCGCACAGCTTATATACCGGTGTGGTTACTGCCGGTACGACAGTATACAGGAGCTGTAAAAAGTAGTTCTGACTTAAAGCACATACACTACAATGTTGTATCATCGTTCCCATCTGCCACAACAGCCTTGAGTTCAGTCATCTTGTTGCAACTGCTTCTAGCATTTATATATAGGCACCTTAATACATTATGCCAATGCTTCTAAATATTTTCTTTCTTCATCTTTCTATTACTTATATCGTTAATTTCCTTCCATTTTGATCGGTTTTGTTGTTCACTCTCCCACCTGAAGAATTTGAATCCTCCCCCAATGCCCTATTTCTGCAATGGTACCAATCCAGTGCTGTCAGAATAGCTTCTTCCTGGTCCAAAACCTTCTTGAACATATCTTTCTGAAACCTATCCTTCCCACGTATGTTACACAGTACTGCCAGCTGGTCCTCAAGCTCAGCATTCCTCTGCTCGAACAATACAATTTTCTGACACATAATGCAGATGTACTCCTCTGGATCCAAAGTGCCAGACACACACATCATAAGTCTAGCTCCTGATCTCACCATTTCTATAATTATAAAATTTGACCTGCATCTGCTCTCTTAAAGAGCCATGCACTTATTGCCATTCCCCTGTCATTACCCATTCTCTTTATTTTTTATTCTTTTTCAACTATTTATCAATTTCCCTTTTAAAAGCTATAATGGATTCTGCTTCCACCATTGTTTCTGGTAGCGCATCCCACGTCATAACAACCCACAGCATAAAAAATTCCCCATACTTCTCCCATTGTCGGGAGCGGTGAGAGCGGAGTTTCAGTGAGTATTTAAACTCACTTTCGCGGGCTTTTTTACAGAGGCTTACCAATCTCACAGACCGGCGGCGGCGTTCCGGAGACACGTCACGATTCAAAAAGTGACACTGGCAAGAGGAAGCAGCTGATTGGGTGAGTACGGACCCCAGCTATTCACAATATATATAAATGATCTAGAGGGAACTAGATGTAACATTTCCAAGTTTGCAGATGACACAAAGCTGGGTGGGCGTGTGTGCTGTGAGGAGGATGCCGAGAAACTCCAGGATGATTTGGACAGGTTGGGTGATTGGGCAGAAGCATGGCAGATGCAGTATAATGTGGATAAATGCGAGGTTATCCACTTTGGTGGCAAAAACATGAAGGCAGATTATTATCTGAATGGCAATAGATTGGGAGAAGGGGAAGTTCAACGAGACCTGGGTGTCCTTGTGCAGCAGTCGCTGAAGGTAAGCATGCAGGTGCAGCAGGCGGTTAAGAAGGCAAATGGTATGTTGGCCTTCATAGCGAGAGGGTTCGAGTACAAGAACAAGGATGTCTTGCTGCAGTTGTACAGGGCCTTGGTGAGACCACACCTTGAGTATTGTGTGCAGTTTTGGTCGCCTTATCTGAGGAAGGATGTTCTTGCCATGGAGGGAGTGCAGCGAAGATTCACCAAGCTGATACCTGGGATGGCAAGAATGACTTATGAGGAGAGATTGGGTCGATTGGGCTTATACTCGCTGGAGTTTAGAAGAATGAGAGGGGATCTCATTGAAACTTATAAAATTCTAACAGGACTGGACAGGCTGGATGCAGGAAGGATGTTCCCAATGGCCGGGGAGTCCAGAACCAGGGGTCATAGTCTAAGGATAAGGAGTAAGCCATTTAGGACAGAGATGAGGAGGAATTTCTTCACCCAGAGAGTGGTGAACCTGTGGAATTCTCTACCACAGAAGGCAGTGGAGTCCAATTCATTAAATATATTCAAGGAGTTGGATATATTTCTTAAGGCTAAAGGGATCTGGGGAGAAGGCTGGGACAGCGTACTGAAATTGGATAATCAGCCATGATCTCATTGAATGGCGGAGCAGGCTCGAGGGGCCGAATGGCCTACTCCTACTCCTACCTTCTATGTTTATGTTTCTAACTTATAAAATTCTAACAGGACTCGACAGACTAGATGCAGGAAGGATGTTCCCGATGGCGGGGGAGTCCAGAACCAGGGGTCACAGTCTAAGGATAAGGGGTAAGCCATTTAGGACTGAGATGAGGAGGAATTTCTTCACCCAGAGAGTGGTGAACCTGTGGAACTCTCTGCCACACAGGGCAGTTGAGGCCAATTCATTAAATATATTCAAGAAGGAGTTGGATATATTTCTTGAGGCTAAAGGGATCAAGGGATATGGTGAGAAAGCAGGGACAGAGTACTGAATTTGGATGATCAGCCATGATCTCATTAAATGGCGGAGCGGGCTCAAGGGGCCGAATGGCCTACTCCTGCTCCTAACTGCTATGTTTCTATGTTCTTTTAATAATAATAAAGCCTGCTCGTTACTGTTTCACCAACCAGTGCAACTCGTTTTCTGTTTTTTGTCTTATCAAACACCTTCATAATTTTGAACACCTCCATCAGATTTCCTTTACTTGCTCATACTGCAGTCTCCTCTACATTGGGGAGACCAAACGCAGATTGGGTGACTGCTTTGCAGAACACCTCCGTTCAGTTCACAAGCGTGACCCTGAGCTTCTGGTCACCTGTCATTTTAATTCTCTGCCCCACTCCCACTCTGACCTCTCTGTCCTTGGCCTCCTATACTATTCCAATCAAGCTCAACGTAAGCTCAAGGAAGAGCACCTCATCTTTCTATTAGGCACTTTACAGCCTTCCACACTCAACATTGAGATCAACAATTTCTGCCCCCCATTTTTTCAGATGGCAGCTGTTGCTGATGATTCTGATATTCCCATTTACACCTCCACTCGACCCATCTTTTGTTTGTTTACTTGTCCCATTACCATCTCCTTTCACCTTGCCCCATCATCCCTTTTGTCATTTAATCCCCCCTTTCTCTGCCTCTATACTTGCTTAAAACCTGTTACATCTCTAACTTTTTCCAGTTCTGATGAAAGGTCATCGTCCTGAAATGTTAACTCTGTTTCTCTCTCCACAGATGCTGCCTGACCTGATGAGTATTTCCAGCATTTTCGGTTTTTATTTCAGATTTCCAGCATCCGCAGTATTTTTTTTTTGTATTCCTATTAACCTTCCCTGGTTTAGTAAAAAGAGTTCTAGTTTCTCCTCTAATTCCTGATATTATCTTAAATAATCGCTTGTGTACCTTCTCCTTCTACACTCCCAGCTGCTGTGCTGCTGACAATTACTTACTCTAGAAGTAATTTTTCTCTCTTATCTACCCTAATGTTGTAGAATCAGGTCCAATCCATCTCAACACCAAATCCCCAATCAGGCCAAACTTCCTCTTTTATCTGCACTCATTATAACCTTACCTGTCAGTTGTGGCTCAGTGGATAACACTTTCACCTCTGAGTCCAGAAGATTGTGGGTTCATGTCCCACTCAAGGGCTTGAGCATAAAATTTAGGCTAACACTCCAGTGCATACTGAGGGAGAGCTGCACTGTCGGAGGTGCCATCTTTTGGTTGAGGTGGAGAGCAGGGGAGTGTCCTAGCCAATATTTATCACTCAACCAATACCTAAAACAGATTGTCTGGTCATTGTCACATTGCTGTTTGTGGGTCCTTTCTGTGTGCAATTTGGCTGCGTGTTTCCTACATTACAACAGTGACTACACTTCAAAAGTACTTAGGTAAGTGTGATATGTGAAGAAAACAAACCTATTTATTTATTTACTTAAAGTAGATAAGGAAAATTTTCCAAGAACCAATCAAAAACCACTTTACTATCTCTGGGGAGATCGCCAACGAACATCTTTCCAAATCCTTTCTTTCACTCCTCTCCTCACTTCAACACCCCTGCACCCCCCCTTCCCCCCACCAAGCCCCCCTCCAGCGTAAACTCCAACGCACATGATAAAAACCATTAAAGATCTCATAGAATATTACGGTACAGAAATAGGCCAATTATCCCAACAATTCTTCACATGAACAATCCATTCCAATCCTACTCTCGCCATTCCAATTTAATGTCTCTTTTCAAGCAACGACTTAATTCCCACTTAAAATAATTAAAAGACTCTACTTCAGAAACATTTTGTGGCAGAGAATTCCACATTTAACCAACTTCTGCCCTTGCCTTTAATTCCTTTTGTGATTTTTCTTAATTATTTGTGCCCTCTTGTTACCATCTAGTGGAAACAATCTATTACCATTTACCTCTCATAAACTTTTCTAATCTTGAAAACCTCTATTAGATCACCACTATACTATCTCAACTCCTGTGAAAAAAGCCTTAACTTCTCAAGTCTCTTTATAACTGTAGCCCTTCATCTCTGATAGCATCCTAGTGAATCTATACTGCACCTTTTCCATTGCTTTTACATCCTTCCTATAAAGGGGTGCCCAAAATTGTGCATAGTACTCCAACTATGGCCTTACAAAGGTCTAGCTATCCTTTCTTATTTTTTCAAAGAATTCTATACGGCTGGTCAAGAATGACCTGCTTTTAGAAAATCCTTGCCGACTGAGCCTGATTAACTAATTTTTCTCGAGTGCTTAATTATTACCTCCTCAAGGGGTAATTCCATGAGGGGTCTGAGATGCTGAATTTGAGAAAAATATCCAGAGTTAAAACTCAAAAACGGAACAAAGAAATTTCACATTTGCCACCCTCCAGTCTTCTGGCATAGATTTCCTTTCATAGAAACATAGAAACATAGAAGGCAGGAGTAGGCCATTCGGCCCTTCGAGCCTGCTCCACCATTCAATGAGATCATGGCTGATCATCCAAGTTCAGTACCCGGTCCCTGCCTTCTCCCCATATCCCTTGATCCCTTTAGCCTTAAGAAATATATCCAACTCTTTCTTGAAGATATTTAATGAACTGCCTCTTATGTTCATTAATAAATAGACATTCTTATTATGAACACAGCTAGCTTTTGCTAGACACTTTTATTGAGCACATGTGGACTAGGTACAGTATCTGTAGAGGCATCCATCTTGACTGCTGCCTTGTGGGTAGCCTAGTGCCTCATGGGTAATGTAGTCTTAATATACATACAGCTGGGTAGTGTAGTCTTATATACAGCTCTACGGCTCCATCTAGTGTCCACTATAGAATGACATGTTATTGATCATTACACTGGCCTCCACCGCCCTCTGTGGCAGAGAATTCCACAGGTTCACCACTCTCTGGGTGAATAAATTCCTCCTCATTTCAGTCCTAAATGGCTTATCCCTTATCCTTAGACAATAACCCCTGGTTCTGGACTCCCCAGCCATCAGAAACATCCTTCCTGCATCTAGTCTGTCCAGGCCTGACAGAATTTTATAGGTTTCGATGAGATCCCCTCTCAATCTTCTAAACTCCAGTGAGTATAAGCCCAGTCGACACAATCTCTCCTCATACGTCATTCCTGCCATCCCAGGTATCAGCCTGGTGAATCTTCGCTGCACTCCTTCCATGGCAAGAACATCCTTCCTCAGGTAAGGCGACCAGAACTGCACACAGTACTCAAGGTGCGGTCTCACCAAGGCCCTGGAGAACTGTAGCAAGACATCCTTGTTCCTGTACTCGAACCCTCTTGCTACGAAGGCCAACATACCATTTGCCTTCTTAACCGCCTGCTGCACCTGCATGCTTACCTTCAGCGACTGGTGCACAAGAACACCCAGGTCTCTTTGCACTTCCCCTTCTCCCAATCTATTGCCATTCAAATAATAATCTGCCTTCCTGTTTTTGCCACCAAAGTGGATAACCTCACATTTAACCACATTATAGTGCATTTGCCATTTTTCTGCCCAATCACCCAACCTGTCCAAATCGTACTGGAGTTTCACAACATCCTCCTCACTGCTTACCCTCCCACCCAGCTTTGTGTCGTCTGCAAATTTGGAGATATTACATCCAATTCCCTCGTCCAGATCATTAATATATATTGTGAACAGCTGGGGTCCTAGGACCGATCCTTGCGGTACCCCACCAGTCACTGCCTGCCACTCGGAAAACGACCCGTTTATTCCAACTCTTTGCTTTCTGTCCGCCAACCAGTTCTCTATCCAAGTCAATACCTTGCCCCCAATCCCATGTGCCTTAATTTTGCATGCTAATCTCTTATGTGGGACCTTATCGAAAGCCTTCTGAAAGTCCAAATACACCACATCCACTGGTTCTCCCTTTTCTATTTTACCAGTTACATCCTCAAAAAATTCCAGTAGATTAGTCAAGCATGATTTACCTTTTGTAAACCCATGTTGGCTTTGTCCGATCCTGTCACTGCTTTCCAAGTGCTCTGCTATTACATCTTTTATAATAGACTCTAGCATTTTCCCCACTGCCGATGTCAGGCTTACCGGTCTATAATTCCCCGCTTTTTCTCTACCACCTTTTTTGAATAGCGGGGTAACATTAGCTACCCTCCAATCCATGGGTACTGTTCCAGAGTCTATCGAGTTCTGGAAGATGACCAGCAATGCATCTACTATTTCTAGGGCCACTTCCTTAAGTACCCTGGGATGTAGATTATCAGGCCCTGGGGATTTATTGGCCTTCAGTCCCATCAATTTTCCTAACACCATTTCCCTACAAATACTGATTTCTTTCAGTTCCACCCTTTCATCAGACCCTATGTACCCCGGCATCTCTGGGAGGTTATTTGTGTCCTCCTTTGTGAAGACAGAACCAAAGTATGAATTTAGTTGGTCTGCCATTTCTTTGTTTCCCATTATAAATTCCCCTGATTCTGACTGCAAGGGACCTATGCTTGACTTCACCAATCTTTTTCTCTTCACATATCTATAAAAGCTTTTACAGTCAGTTTTTATGTTCCCTGAAAGCTTACTCTCATGTTCTATTTTCCCTTTCTTAATTAATCCCTTTGTCCTCCTTTGTGAATCCTCAGGATTATTGCTTTTTCTGGCCAATTTATATGTCGTCTCCTTGGATCTTATGCTATCCCTAATTTCCCTTGTTAGCCACGGTTGAGTCACCTTTTTTGTTTTATTTTTATGCCAAACTGGGATGAACAAGTTCTGTAGCTCATCCATTCGGTCTTTGAATGTTTGCCATTGCCTATCCACCATCAACCCTTTGAGTGCCATTCCCCAATCAATCCTACCCAACTCGCTCCTCAGACCATCGTAGTTTCCTTTATTTAAATTGAGGACCCTAGTCTCTGAGTCAACTACTTCATTCTCCATCTTAATGAAGAATTCGATCATATTATGATCGCTCCGACCCAAGGGGCCTCGTACAACAAGATTGCTAATTAATCCTTTCTCGTTACATAATACCCAGTCTAAGATGGCCTGATCTCTGGTTGGTTCCTCGACATATTGGTCCAGGAAACCATCCCGTAAACACTCCAGGAATTCCTCCTCCACAGTATTGTTACTAATTTGGTTGGCCCAATCTATATGTAGATTAAAGTCACCCATGATGACTGCTGTGCCCTTATTGCACGCTTCTTTAATTTCCCTTTTAATGCCATCCCCAACCTCCGCCTTACTGTTGGGATTATTTTACAAAATTACAGTCAGAGTTCCCATTATTTCTTACCTAGCTCCCCTCAGGATCCTTGGATGTAAATATACAGCTACTAGAGATTACTAGTCAAAAAATATATATTTTGTCTGATTGTGCTTTTCAATGATAATGTCATACTTTCTAAAAATGTAGTTAATTAAACTTACAGATTCTCTGCATATTTTCCCCAAACCCATATAAATTTAACAAGCAGTGTCTGCAGATTTATAATAAGCATTGTAGAAAGCCAGGAATCTTTTAATGTGGATTTGAATTTGTTGAAGTAGCAGGGCCAGCATTACAGCTGAAAGGGATCATTATTTAATGAAGTAGCATTTATGTACAGCAGGATAGTGGGCATGATATCAAGATGAACAGATCTATTGGCTTGCAAATTAGTGCAGGAGAATTTAAGGCCACCTGAGTTAGGTGTTAAGCCCTTTTAATATGCGAATCGAGGTCCTGGGACTTACATAGGACCCAAATGCAATTTAAAGACAGTACTAGTCCAAGCAGGAGTGATCCTCCAGGCTCCACAAAAACAATCTGGGCCACTACCGCACCAAGTCCATTCCTTCCCAAGATGGGGGAAGAGAGTGCCTGATATTGTGGTGGCCAAGAGCTAGTGGGCTGCACCAGTGCACTTATTTTCTGTCTGTAGCCCACTGGCTTTATGCTAATAATGCTTGGCCCTCAAAATGGGCCAGGCCTCCTGTCCAGACTATCAAGCTGTTGTCGCGGGTGGCCTGTGGTGGTGGCCCATGCGCCCAGTCAGTTATGCCTCTGACTGTTTATGAGCGGTTCGAATCGCTCCCACTCCCCTGGGTTTTAGACACCGGACTTAGGTACAAGGCGGCGGTACAGAGAAGACTCGAGTAGACAGGTGGTTGGATGTAAACAAAACCAAGATTTTATTGAAGAGGAAAAATTGATACAATCTTATGGAAAATTACTAGTGTACACTTCTACAGGCAAAATTACAAAAGAATAACTATATACTTATACCCGTGGCTGCTGGCTGAGGGCCTGTGTCCTTGGACCTCTCCCTGACTCAAGGGGCAGCCCTTGGTAACTGGAGGGCTGGTGACCATGGCTTTCTCGGCTGGGGCGTCCATGGGGACCTTCTAGGGGCTTTGGCGGGTGGGGCTTTCTTTGCCGCTGGGCCTTTTACCCGAACTGCTGCTCCCCCAGGCTTGATCCCTCCCGAACCTGGGCTGGGGGCAGGTAACTTTTTGCAGCCTGCTGCTGCGAGCTGAGAGTCTCCGCCCCCAGGTCCCATGGCTGGGTCCGGGGCGGGGTTTTTGACCTCAGGTCCCTCCCTCTCTATACCTGGGTTAGGGGCGGGGTTTTTGCCCTCAGGTCCCTCCCCCTCATCTGGATCCCAGAAGAGCGGGGGAGTGTCCCAATCGATGGGCGGGATGGCCCCTCCCTTTAAGCAAGCCACAGCGCCTGCCTGTGCAGTCTGTGAACTCGCTCCTGTTGCAGGCTGAGGATCTTTATCCTCAGACCTTTTTCCAACTGGCTGCTTTCCCCTTTCAGGTGTAAACAGCTTACACTGGTTGATATGGAACCATTTTGTATGCCGGGGCATCTTTACGGCGTATACCATGGGGCTGGCTTTATCTCCAACTGTAGGACCCCATGTACAATGGTTCCAAACTACCTACTCGGGCATAATTCCTCACCATAACCTGATCTCCTATTTCCCACTCATGGTGCTTTCTCGGTTCGAGCAGCAATCGGTTACTCCGATGCTGCCTCCCCATGTTCCCAGCCACCTGCTCATGGACCTGCTTTAGGTGCTCAAAGAGGTTTCGGACAAACCTGTCCCTGTTTACCTCTCTGAGCTGACCCTCCGTGAGCACCGGGGCTAGTACATGGGTGGGGGTCCGCATAACCCTGCCAGTCATTAGCTCGTACGGGGAATACCCCGTGCTTTTAGACTGGCTGGCCCGGATCCCCATCAAAACCAACGGTAGGACTTCGGCCCATTTACGGGGCGAGTCCACCGTTTCCTTTCTTAACCTTTCTTTCAGGGTCCGATTCATGCGTTCTACAATCCCCGATGACTGGGGGGTTGCGGGCTATGTGCCATTTCCCTTCAATGCCTAGCAACATCAGGGTGTTCTGCATCACCTGTCCGGTGAAGTGGCTCCCTTGGTCGGACTCCACAAACTGTGGTAGTCCCCACCTCGAGAACACTTCCCGGACTAGGATTCTGGCAGTACCCAGAGCTGTGGCAGTCTTGCAGGGAAAAGCCTCTACCCGCTTGGTAAACATGTCCACCAAGACTAGGCAGTACTTAGAGTCTCCCTGGGCGGTGGGCAGGGGCCCGATGTAGTCAACTTGTATCGACTGCCATGGTCCCTCTACCCTCCTGACGTGTCCCATAGGGACCTTCCTTTTGTGGGGGTCAGGGTTGTTTGCAGTGCACACAAGACAGCCTGCACAGAACTCGCAGACATCGTCCCTGAGTCCCGGCCACCATCCCGTCTGCTCCACCCGCTGCCAGGGGGTCTCAGGCCCGGGGTGTCCCGCTCCTAGACCCTCGTGGGCCAGTTGAAGGAATTCCCTCCGGTGCTGCTGCAGCACAACCCACTGTTCCCCCCGGAGCAGCATACCCTCTTTAACGGAGAGAGTCGCTGTGCCGTACGGACCTTACATTCCCTTTCCCTCAGCAACTGCGCTGAGGACTGCTTTTAGGACGGGGTCTTGGGCTTGGACCGTCTTTACGTAGGGGGTTAATGCTACTCCTACACTCCCTTGGGTCCCGTCCCTACCTCTGACCGCCACCATGGGTCTGGACCCAAATGGGTCCCAGAAAGTGCCTGTACAGGCACCCTCCTTGGCGAGCAAGTCAGCCTGCTGGTTGCCTTGGCCACAGGGTTTTATGGAGGAATGGGCCTTCACCTTGTGAATGAAAACCTCCCCTTCCTCCCCCACTGCTGCCAGGATCTTTTCCAGCAGGGGCTTTACTGTGAGGGGTCTCCCGTCAGTGGAGGTGTATCCGCGGTGGGACCAGATGGCCAGGTACTCTGTACATGAATTGCACGTGAACATGCTGTCCGAGCAAATCGTGTAGGGGGTGGGGAAGATTTCGGGGTGTGTAACAACGTACACCACTGCGGACAGTTCAGCCTGCTGGGTGCTCATGGTGCTGGGGAGCTTAATTGCCAGGGCAATGTTTGCCGCTGGGTCGTAAACTCCACACCCCGTGAGACGCTCGCCAGCAGATACCATGCTGGAACCGTCTACATAGATCTCGCGGCCTGTGGGATGTATCCCGGCCCGTAAACCTATGTTTACTTCCCAAACCCCTTCAATAGAATACCGATGGGCTGTTCCAGGATATACTATGTTGGCTGCGAGCTTTGGCTCACAGAGACCCTTCACCTTCAGATCCATCTGTGAGAGGAGCAAGGTCCAGCGGGAAATGCGGGCACTGCTCACTGTTCCATCCTTGATCCTCCCATCCAGAAGCATCTGGGTGGGTGGGTGATGGGTGAGGAGGGTGATGGGAGAGGTGCCTGTGAAGATCAATGACCTTTTCACAGCCCAATGTGTGGCCAAATGATGCTGCTCACAATTGGAATAGCTCCTTTCCACATCTGTGAGTATCCTGGAGGAGTAGACCACCGGCCACAGCCGGCTGTGCCGCTCTTGGAGCAGCACAGCACTAAGGCTGTCCCCGCTGGCTGCTACCTCCAGGAAAAACTCTTCCCCCCATCTATAGCCCCTAAAGCTGGCGCGGTCTGCAAGTCCTTCTTGAGCCGGACAAATGCTGCCTGGCAACCCTCATCCCAAAGCCACTCCACTCCCTTGTGTAGGAGTCGGAGCAGAGGGGCTGCGGTGGCTGCATAGTCCTCAATTAAGTCTCTACAGTACCCGGTTAGCCCTAGGAACAACCTCACACCCGTTACTGTGTTAGGGACCGGTAGTTCTTGTATCGCCTCCCTCCTAGCCTTATCTATGGCCCTTTCTCCAGCGCGCACGGTCAGACTGAGGAATTTCACCTCCGGCTGGCCGATCTGCGCTTTCTTGGGATTTACCTTGAAACCCTTCTGTCCTAACAGCTCCAGCAGTTTGGCCAATAGCGGGCTATGCTCCTCTTTCGAATCAGTGAACAGGAGCAGGTCATCCACGTATTGAACCAACTGTCTGGTCTGGCTAAAATCCTTCAAACTGTTGGCCATGCACTGATGGAAAATGCTGGGGCTGTTGTGGAAGCCCTGAGGCAAACAGTTCCACGTGTACTGTTGCCCTTTAAACGTAAAGGCAAACTTGTACTGATCCTCCGTCCTTACAGGGATGGACCAAAACCCATTTGAAATATCCAGCACCGTGAAAGTGGTCGCAGATGCTGGAATACTCCCGATGAGGTTGGCAACTGCTGCTACTGTGGGTGCGCAGGCTGGGATGTTACTATTGAGCACATGATAGTCCTGCCGCGGTCGCCATTTCTGTAGGGGTGGCCTGTGGTGGTGGCGCGTGCGCCCAGTCAGTTATGCCTCTGACTGTTGATGAGCGGTTCGAATCGCTCCCACTCCCCTGGGTTCTAGACACCGGACTTAGGTACAAGGTGGTGGTACAGAGAAGACTCGAGTAGACAGGTGGTTGGATGTAAACAAAACCAAGATTTTATTGAAGAGGAAAAATTGATACAATCTTATGGAAAATTACTAGTGTACACTTCTACAGGCAAAAATACAAAAGAATAACTATACTTATACAGGGAATGGGGAACACACGGCACATCGAGGGAAAACAACTATCTTAACAATCCCCTTATCCTTATCCCACCCCCTATACCTAACTAGATTAAGCTATGAGGGGCCAGAATTTATGCTCACCAATCACAAGGGTTTGTTGGACTCAAAACAGCGGTGGGATTCGGGGTTCGCTCTTGGTGCTCTCTGGAGCCTGCCGTCGTCACGTGGTCTCTGGGCGCTGCAAGGGCGTTGTCCAGGTTCGAGTACCCTAAAGTTAAAGTCTCTGTTTGGGTACTTTACCTTGCAGGGATGATTCTTCGTTGCCAGCCGACAGTTTGAGTTGGTGTGCAGTTATTCGAAGGTCGGCTGAGGTGGAAGGCCCGATAATTCGAAGCCTCCCCTCAGTTCGTCTCCTCAGTTGGTCTTCTTCAGCCGGTCTTCCTCAGGTGGTCTTCCCTCCTCCCCCTCGTCGCGTCCCGCCTTGCCTGGCCTGAATTGTCCATGTCCGCCCGATGCAGTGCCGGGGCTATTTTTCAGATGGAGTGGCAAAAGCACGGGCAAAGGCCAGGGGGTAAGCGCAGGATGGGGAAAGAGCGGCAGCCACGAGGGTGAGGGGCCGAAGAGCAGAGAGAAGAAGAGAAGAGGGCGAAGAGCGCCGATTGCTACCCGGGGGCCTTCAATTATACTCCTTTCGAAAACCCTTATCTGCGCACCAAATCAGGTTAGTTCTTTGTCTTAATTTTGGCAGGCTATTTTAAATAACGGTAGCAATCCATACTAACTGTTTTTAGATGGCCGGTAATCGCATCTACCGGCCCGATAATTGACTTGTATTGTCATGAATGTTCCTTGATGGGCCTGTCCAGCCTCGATGGCTCTCTTAATCTGTTTGCGAATATATATGTAGACTGCTTGATGGCCTTAACTATAGGCCTAAACTGAATTTAGATTTGTCTCCAATTCAGTCTAATGCATAATTCAGAGTCCTGCCTGGTTTCAAAATACAACGTCTCTCTTCACAGAAAACTGCAGCTTGGGTTTCGATCCACAAGCTGTCTGCGTTGCAGAGTCCATTTTAAAATCCCACAGGCTTTCTGCCACGAGGCACGGACACCATCTTGGTTACCCTTTTTGATTTAAAATGTCCACACAGGGTCCCGTTTATTAATAACAGGTTTTTCCATGAGGGTAAGTCTTTAGATTTTAGAAATGTAAAAACCAGGCGTAAGGCCTGCATTTTAAAAGGTAAGTGGTCAATTAATTAAAATTAAAACATTTTTTCCACAGGTTTATTATTTTTAAATACTTTAAAGCAAGGTAAGTTTATTTTTAGCCCCGTTAGAAAATAAAATTATTTGTTTCAAAAATTTAAATTATTGTTTAAAATAGTTATTTAATGTAATTTATAGTTTATTTAAAAAGTGTGATGTTTTTTTTAAATTTATTTGAAGGTTTACTGTTATTTTGGGGCCCGTATATTCATAAGTTTAGACAGGTGTTCCTGTCAATCTTATGAATGGGCTTTTCCCTCCTCTGATTGGCTGCCTATGGCTCACGTGATCCCAGGGGACGCATCGCACTAACTACGCCCCTGGGACACGCAAGCACACTGCGCCGGGAGTTGGAACAGGCCCCGGAGCGGAATTCCACGGGAGCCCAGAGCTCAAATAACAACAGAAAATGCTGGAAATACTCAGCAGGCCAGGCAGCATCCGTGGAGAGAGAAACAGAGTTAACGTTTCAGGTCTGGGACCCTTCATCAGAACTGGAAAAAGCTGGAGATGTAACAGATATTAAGCAGGTGCAGAGACGGGGGTGGGGGGGGTTTAGGAGGGGGAGGAAGAAATAGAAAGAACATCCTGTACTTTTGTAAGAGGCAGGAAAGATAAAATGTTGCAAATGGGAATGGCAAAAATCATACTGCATGAAAAATGGGGGCAGGAATAATTATCTGAAATTGTTGAACTCAATGTTGAGTCCGGCAGGCTGCAAAGTGCCCAATCGAAAGATGAGGTGCTGTTCCTCGAGCTTACGTTGAGCTTCATTGGAACAATGCAATAGCCCGAGGACAGAGAGATCAGAGTAGGGGTGAAGTGGTGAATTAAAGTGACAGGCTACCGGAAGCTCAGGGTCACCCGTACGGACTGAACGGAGGTGTTCCGCAAAGCGGTCGCCCAATCTGCATTTGGTCTCCCCAATGTAGAGGAGACCGCATCGTGAGCAACGAATACAGTATATTAAATTGCAAGAAGTACAAGTAAATCGCTGTTTCACCTGGAAGGGGTGTTTGGGGCCCTGGACAGTGGGAAGGGAGGAGGTAAAAGGGCATGTGTTGCATCTCCTGTGCTTGCACGGGAAGGTGCCAGGTGAAGGAGCAGGGCTGTTGGGGATGATTGAGGAGTGGACCAGGGTGTCGCGGAGGGAGCAGTCCCTTCGGAATGCTGAAAGGGGAGGTGAGGGGAAGATGTGTTTGGTGGTGGGATCACGTTGGAGGTGGCGGAAATGGCGGAGGATGATCCGTTGAATGTGGAGGCTGGTGGGGTGAAAGGTGAGGACACGGGGAACTCTATCGTGGTTCTGGGAGGGAGGGGCAGGGGTGAGAGCAGAAGTGCGGGAAATAGAACGGACACGGTCAAGGGCTGTGTCAACCACGGTGGAGGGGAATCCTCGGTTAAGGAAAAAGGAAGACATGTCAGAAGCACTAGTATGGAAGGTGGCATCGTCAGAACAGACGTGGCGGAGACGGAGAAACTGGGAGAAAGGAATAGAGTTCTTACAGGAAGCGGGGTGGGAGGAAGTGTAGTCCAGGTAGCTGTGGGAGTCGGTGGGCTTGTAGTGGATGTTTGTTGAAAGCCGATCGCCAGAAATGGAGACGGAGAAGTCAAGGAAGGGAAGGGAAGAGTCGGAGATGGACCATGTGAAGGTGAGGGCAGGGTGGAAATTGGAAGTAAAGTGAATGAACTTATCCAGTTCAGGGCGAGAGCAGGAAACGGCACCAATACAGTCATCGATGTACCGGAAAAAGAGGTGAGGGAAAGGACCCGAGTAGGACTGGAACAAAGAATGTTCCACATGTCCCATGAACAGGCAGGCATAGCTAGGGCCCATGCGGGTTCCCATAGCAACACCTTTAATTTGGAGGAAGTGAGTGGAGTCAAAGGAGAAGTTGTTCAATGTGAGAACAAGTTCAGCCAGGCGGAGGAGGGTGGTGGTGGATGGGGACTGGTTGGACCTCTGTTCAAGGAAGAAACAGAGCGTCCGAAGGCCGTCCTGGTGGGGGATGGGGGTGTAGAGGGATTGGACGTCCATGGTGAAAAGGAAACGGTTGGGGCCAGGAAACTGGAAACTGTTAAAGTGACGGAGGGCGTCGGAAGAGTCGCGAATGTAGGTGGGAAGAGACTGGACAAGGGGAGAAAAAATAGAGTCGAGATAGGAAGAGATAAGTTCCGTGGGGCAAGAACAGGCTGAAACGATGGGTCTACCAGGGCAGTCCTGTTTGTGGATCTTGGGAAGGAGGTAGAAGCGGGCTGTGCGGGGTTGGGGGACTATGAGGTTGGCGGCCATGGGGGGAAGATCTCCAGAGGAGATGAGGTCAGTGACACTCTTGGAAACAATGGCTTGATGTTTGCTAGTGGGGTCATGGTCCAGGCGGAGGTAGGAGGTGGTGTTGGAGAGTTGGCGTTCAGCTTCCGCACGGTAGAGGTCGGTTCGCCAAACAACAACAGCACCACCCTTATCAGCCCAGAGCTCAACTGCCGGCGCGCAAGGTAAGTGCAGGTCAGGGGCTTGCACCCGCGGGAAGCCCCCGACCCGAATTTCTGGGCCATTAACTACAGCAGTGACCAGAGACTGAAATTATAAATGGGTGAGTTTTTTTATTAAGAGTAATTCCTTAGCTAGCTGACAAGTTAACAGCTTTGAACAGTCAATCAAATAGCCTAAGTTTATGTGGATAATTAAGCGCGTTCCGAGCTAACATGATTTTAGCCTCATGAGCCATGTAGTTGAATCGATCTCCTTCCTTCCTTAGGACACGGGCATTAGCTTCTGGAATGTTGCATCAATTAACCAATTGGTGGTGGGGTTATCCATTTCACTTGGATCTGAATGAACCCACCTTACACATAAGTGACAGTATCTGAAATAACAACAGAAAATGCTGGAAAAACTCAGCAGGCCAGGCAACACCCGTGGAGAGAAATTAGAGTCGACATTTCGGGTCCGAAACGTCGACTCTAATTTCTCCCCACGGATGTTGCCTGGCCTGCTGAGTTTTTCCAGCACTTTCTGTTGTTATTTCAGATTTCCAGCATCTGCAGTATTTTGCTATGGTGACAGTATCGGAGCTGGCTTCCCACACGCCTTTCTCGACGTCAGGCTGCTCTTAATTAAGTGACACTCTTAGCTTTGCCTGTAACGGCTGGGTGTAGCCACAATTTAGCTTCTAACCTCTGATACTCTTTCCTTAAAGGTACCTTCTACTGGTAAAGATACCTATTATACTTGCGAGGTAAAAGAAGAAGAATAGAGTAAGTAGAAGTATTTTTTGTGATTAACACAGACTAAGAAAGACTATTACTTCTACCAATAACAAAGTAAAACTCTGCTTCTGAGGCTCGCCCCTTTTTGTCACCACTAAAGCATTGATCTCCAGACAAGTCAGCTCCACTTTTACATCCCCCTTACTTTTAACAAAGGGACTCACACAAATATGAGGTTTGTGGCCTGTTTATGATTCACTAACTGCTTCTTCCCTGGACCTGAGCCAGGGATAATGAATTTACAACTGAATTGATTAAAAGCATGTATTAACAATTCACTTCTCAGTACTCAGTTCAATAGCTGAACTCTATATTGTATGGGCATCCTCAAGCAGATTATTTCCCTTATGAGTATTGAAGGCAAACCTTTGGGCACTGTTCCTACAGTAGGGTGACCATATTTTCTAAACCAAATTTGGGGACACACAGGGTGGGAGCACTGCAAAGTAGCCAGGACGGAAAATGTAGATTGTGCAGCGTAGCGAGGCAAAAAATTTTAGTAGCCTATATTTTAACAGTTGTACATATACAGTACAAATGCAAAACAAATGTGCATATAATTACTGCGGATGTGACATCACACTACTGAAGCACATTCAGGCACTGTTTATAAATGATACAATAACAGTGCTCAGTCCGTTGACCAGAAACTGTGATTATGTCTAACGGTATGATATGCATATATTCCAATGAATATGGCTCTAGTCTATTCGGGGACGAGTTTTGTGAATCGGGGACTCTTCTGGGGACATTGTTTGCCCGGGGACACAGTACCTCATCTGGAGACTGTCCCTGGAAAACAGGGGTGTATGGTCATCCTGTCTACAATAAATCAGACAAAAATTGACACTGAGCCAAAGAAACAGATTGAGAGAGGTGACTAAAAGCTTGGTCAACGAGGCAGATTTTAAGGAAAGTCTAAAAGGAATAGAGAGATGTTTAAAGGGGGAATTCTACTGTTTAGGGCCTAGACAGCTGAAAGAACAGCTGCCAGTGGCAGGACAAAGGGAGTGGGGGATACACAAGAGGCCAGAGTTGGAGGAATGCAGAGTTCTCAGGGTTGCAGGGCTGGAGGAGATTACAGAGATAGGGAGGGACAAGGCCATGAAGGGATTTGAACATGAGAATGAACTCACTAGACTGATATGACTTTAATAAGAACAGAAAATGCTGGAAGCACTCAGCAGGTCAGGCAGCATCTTTGTAGAGAGAAACAGAGTTAATGTTTCAGGTCATTGACCTTTCACCAGAACTGGAAAAGGATAGAGATGTAACAGGTTTTAAGCAAGTACAGAGGCAGGAAAAGGGGGAGGGGAGGAAAGAACAAAAGGGAACGTCTGTGAGAGGGTGGAAGTCAGGAGTGATTAAATGACAAAAGGGATGATGGGGCAAGGCAAAAGAAGGGTGGTAATGGGACAATAAAGAACCAAAAGATGGGTCTCAAGGAGCTGTAAATGGGACCAGCAGAATCATTACCAGCACCTGCTGTCCAAAAAAATGAGAGCAGTGGTTATGATCTAAAATTGTTGAACTTGATGTTGAGTTCGAAAGACTGTAAAGTGCCTCATCGAAAGATGAGATGCGCTTCTTCGAGCTTCATTGGAACAGTGTGATATGATTTTAAGTTTAGTTGCCTTTTTATTGCAAATGAACAAACCTACATATGAACTGAAGCAATGAAAAAAATATAGTGCATGTATTTGCCATCTTGTAAAACCAATGAAATGAGAAACTATGCATTCCTTCCAAGGATCATACAATGTTTAGTGTCAACTCGAGTTTATTTTGGCTTAGTTTAGTTCAAATTGCATATGCTATAACAAGTGTTCTTTATGCGGCATACCTAACCCCTATAAGCTACATTAATACATTTGTACATCTGTTTGGATGCAATTCATTTATCCCTTCTATAAATGTTTAATTTGAAGTCTATCACAATCCCATAGGAACCTTGTAGTGAATGTAGAGACACACATTCTTCCATTATTTTACATCACACCAAATACCACTAAATGTTGTCATCTATTGCCCATATCATATTCTGAATTTGTACCATTATACAGATCATTTACTATAGTGTCTGTTCAATTCTCTGTATCATTATATGTGCTGAAAATCAGTACAAATATAAACTGGTGCACAATATGAAAAACTTCTGTGGATACAAAACAAAAAAGTCTCTCATAAATAGTCTTTTAAAAATGAACAGAAAACGATAAAGGCATTTCTAAGACTGACCAGAGCCTCTTAATCTTCAAAGAATGCAGTTAGGGAAGATCAGCCTCTCTGTATTTTACTCATTTTTTACATTCCTCCGTTGTGCTATCAATAGGATGCTATATTTTTCCAAAGCAAAGCACCTTTAAGAATGAAAACTAAGGAACTAAATTGCAAGCACTGAGTTAACAACTGAATAGAAGTAAGTGCATGTTATTCCAACTCATTAGCTAATGGATTTCTGAACTCAAAGTGTTTGTGACATAAAGGACAAGTGAAAGATCAACTCAGAGTAATCCCATAATCCTCTTCTTTACTACCAAAATGTATAAAATACTAGAACATAGATTGCTAAATGCACACCCATGTGGTTTCAAACACAATGTCATTCTAAAATGTACGTAAGAACATACGAAATAGGAGCAGGAGTAGCCCTACTCTCTGTTTTCTGTCCATTAACCAATCCTCAATCCATGCTAGTATATTACCCCCAATCCCAATTTTGTTTAATAACCTCTTGTGTGGCACCTTATCGAATGCCTGCTGAAAATCCAAATACACCACATCAACTAGTTACCCCTTATCTATTTTGCTAGTTACAACCTCAAAAAAACTCTCTAACAGATTTGTCAAACATGATTTCCCTTTCATACATCTGTGTTGACTCTGCCTAATCCTATTATTATTTTCTAAGTGCCCTGTTATAAATGTGGAGGAACACAAACTATATTGAACTCTTTCTATAAGCCTACAACTGAGAGCTATAAAAAGTGTTACAGTGAGCAATACGTTACCAAGATAAAATATAATAGCAAAATACTGCGGATGCTGGAAATCTGAAATAACAACAGAAAATGCTGGAAATACTCAGCAGGTCAGGCAGCATCCGTGGAGAGAGAAACAGAGTTAACGTTTCAGGTCTGGGACCTGTTGTGTCTCCTTGTGTTCTTATTACTATGTAATACAGACACTTTTAACTCATTTAGTTTACGACTTTCACTCAGTTGTATTTTTGCTTTTATGATGTTGCTGCCGCATGGTGCGGAGTGATACAAGATGTCCAACCTTGCACTGCGCACTGCCTTTCACAGTGTGCCACATAGCAATAAAAATACACTAACCAAAGTAGTTCCATATAATGATGTAACAAGTAGTTCCATTTAACGATGTAATAATATAACGATGTAACATCCCTCTTTCTCAAAAAACTAAAACATGAATTTTTTTTTTTTTTTAAATATTATATAATTTAATTTAAAAACTATTATATCTAAACTATTATTATCAAATACAAAGACTCGTGAGTTTTCTTTTCTTATTCGCGATATCGCTCAGGTGGTTGGATATTGTCCCTCCATCTTGTGGATTTGGTGGTGACCACTCCTCTCTGCGGTGTTTTGGTGTGTTCCGCTCTTGTTGTTGTTGTTGCTGTCGCACTTGGAGTTGGAGTGTGCATGCTCATGGTTGTTTGATTTGTGGCGCTTGTTTCTGGCATTGTACTGCTTGTGGTAGCTGGTGTTGTCAATGTTGCTGAAGTTGTCTGCTGCTTAACCAGTTCAGGTGAAGGTCTGATGTGGAGTCTGTTCCGTCTGTATTGGTTACCAGGTTCAGTCTCTACGAAGTAGGATCTTGGAGTATCAGCTTTTCCAATGACCTTGGCTGGATTCCAGGTTTTCAACACCGGGTCTTGCACATGCACTGATTGCCCATTCAGCAATTCTGGTAGCATCTTTGCATGTTTATCGTAATGTTTGCTCCCTACGACTTGTGCTTCTGCCAGCTTCTGTCTGAAGTCCTCCTGGTCCTGGGGAGGATGTATTTTTGCTGGTAGTGTAGTCTTAAACTTCCTCCCATTCAGCAATTCTGCAGGTGATTTCATGTCTGCTTTCAGTGGTGTTGATCTGAGTGATAGGAGGGCAAGGTCTTGGTCTTCCCCCATCTCACTGCTTTTGATGAGAGTTCTCTTGACAGTCTGGATCTGTCTTTCAATGAACCCATGTCCCCTTGGGAAATGTGGGGATGAGGTTACTATTTTGAACCCATACTTTTCTGCCAGAGCTCTGAATTCACTCGATGTGAACTGGGTTCCATCGTCACAGATTACCTTTTCCTGGATTCCTTGTTTAGCAAACAAGCTCTTTGCAATTCTGGTGGTAGTTGTGGCTCTCAGATCTTTCATCCTTCTCACAAAAGGAAACTTGGAATAGTAATCTGTCACTATGAGATACCATTCTTGATTGCACATGAAGAGATCTGCCCCAACAGTGTGCCATGGTCTTGACGGTATTTCACTAGGTATCATCTCCTCTTTCTGTTGTGTATTTCTGTATTTCTGGCATATACCACATGCAGAAACCATCTGTTCGATATTTTTGTACATGCCTATCCAGTATACAGCTGATCTGGCTCTCAGCTTGCATTTCTCCATTCCCATGTGGCCTTTGTGTATTAGATGGAGAAGTTCTGTCTGCATCGTCTTTGGCATGATGATCCTCGATCCAGCAAGGAGAATACCGTCTTCTATTGCGATGTCGTCTCTAATCGTCCAGTATTGATGAATTGTCGCCTGTACCTGCTGGATTCTCTCCGGCCACCCCTGTATCACTTGTTGTGTGAGTAGTTGCAATTCCTCATCTTTGCTAGTCTCATCTCTGATTTGACTGAGCTTTGTAGGGGTAACACTCACTAGGTGGTGGATTTTTACTGTTAGACCCTCCACCTCGTGTTTCTCATATGGAGACAATCGAGACAACGCATCTGCTAGCACCATTTCCTTTCCTGGCTTATATTTAAGCGTGAAGTCGTAGCTTTGGAGCCTTAGAAGTAGTCTTTGCAGTCTTGTAGGTGCTTTGCACAGATTCTTCTTGTAGATCTGTTCTAGTGGATGATGGTCACTCTCTATTATAAACTGCCTTCCATACAGGTATGTATGGAATTTCTTGCATCCGTACACTACTGCTAATAGTTCTCTTTCTATGTTGGCGTATCTCATCTCGGCTGACGTCAAGGCCTTTGATGCGAAAGCTATTGGCTTTCCTTCCTGCACAAGAGCTGCCCCTAGTCCTCTGGTAGAAGCGTCTACTTGTAGAGTGACTGGTTTTCTTCTGTCATAATATGACAGACTTGTTTCTTTGCACAATTCTTTAAGTTGTTTGAAATTCCTTTCATGTGATTCAGACCACTGGTATTCGGCATCTTCTTTCATTAGCTCTCTGAGATTTGTTGTATGTTCCGACATGTTTGGGATGAAAGAACTCATGTATTGGACCAAGCCGCGGTAACTCCTCAGCTCTTTCTTATCTTTGGGTGGTTTCATTTCAGCAATCGCCGCAATATTCTCAGGACTTGGCTTGACTCCCTCTGGTGTGTAAATCATACCGAAGAATTGGCATTCCTTGACTTTAACTATGCACTTATCGGCATTTAACTTGATGCCAGCCTTCCTGGTACGCTCCATGGCCTCATGTAGTTGCATATCATGGTCTCTTTCATCTGCTCCATAGATCTGAATATCATCAGCTATTCCTATAGCTCCTCCACAGCCTCTGTATGTCTTGTCTACTTTCTGTTGAAAGATAACGTGACTGACCTTTAACCCGAATGGTAGCCGCAGGAATTTGTAATACCCAAATGGTGTGTTGAATGTTGTCAGTGTTGTTGATTCATCATCCAACTTCACGTTCCAATATCCATTTCTGGCATCGAGTTTTGAGAAAACCTTGGCTCCTGCCAATGATGGCATAATCTCCTCTAGCGTTGGGATGGGATAGTGGTCCCTCTTTATCGCCTGGTTTAGATCTTTGGGGTCCAAACATATTCTGAGACGCCCGTTTAGCTTTTCTCGTATCACAATTGAGTTTACCCAGTCTGTGGGTTCAGTGGCCTTTACAATCACTCCCTGGGACTAGGGACAGGGTCACTGGCAAGGCTTAGAAGCTAAGCAAAGCCAGGCCTGGTTAGTACCTGGCAGGGGTGACCATCAGGGAAGACCAGGTGCAGAAGGTCACAGAAGGAGCCCCGAGAAGAGGCGGTTGGTGAGAAGGTCACAGAAGGAGCCCCGCGAGGGGCGGCTGGTGAGCAGGCCCAGGCGTTGGGCTGAAGATTGTCAGACAGGAGGAATGGTGGAAATGGAATGGCGGCGCGCACAGACGCAGCGGCTTTGCTTCTCCCAGGACGGTGCTATTTACGTTTAATGTTAATGTTATTTGTACTGGACTCATAGGAGCTTGCAAGATCACATTTCGTTGTTCATGTACTTGTGCATTGTACAATGACAATAAAGTTGAATTATTATTATTTTCTTCCATTTCCTTTAGCTCTCTTTCAAGCTTTGTCTTCAGCTCGATGGGTACTTTTCGAGGAGCATGGATAATGGGTTTTACCTCTGGATCGATGGTGATGTGGTATTGGAAATCTCCAAAACATCCCACTGTATCATCGAAACATTCCGGATACATGTCTATCAAGTTTTTTTTTACTCTTGATTTGTGGGCGATTCTCCAGCAGGGTGTTGCTGTCTATCCTCAGTGACGTTTCCTTCAGCTCGTGATTCACTGAGCTCAATCTCAACTTTTCGCAGCTGTTTAATCCCAGGATCGCTGGCCCCTCAGTGTCGGTGACATAGAACATGCAGTTGATGTTCTTTCTTTTATGTGTCCCTTTGACAAAGGTTATTCCGAGTTGTTTAATCTCACTCCCCCGTATGCTGTCAGCGTGACATTACCTGCCTTTAAACAACCCTTTTTCGGGTAGCCATCTTCTCTCAAGTTTTCAGGAACGATCTGCTGGTACAGTCTCAATGGGAGAATGTTGCTCTGAGCCCGTGTCCAGCTTCAACTTTAAGTTGATGGTTGTGGGCTGACCTTTGACCCTCTTTTCGATTTGGATGATGGTGTGCAATTCTCTCTTCGGAGTATTTTCCGCTCTGGACATCTCGTGAAGCTGTACCTTTATGATTTCGATGTTTAGTGTATTGTCATGACCATAATCATCATCATCCTGTTCATCCATGGCATGGATATTGTGTTTCTTTCTCTGGTTCTACCTTTGTTTTTGATGTATGTTCCTTCTTTCTTCGTTCTACACCTCTTTACCCAGTGGTTTAGTTTGCCACATGCATTGCAGCTTGTTCCATATGCTGGACATTTCCTCCTGTCTGTATAATCGTGCGGTCTTCCACAGTTTCTGCACGTTTCTCCCGTTGTCATGTGCATGTCTTTGTGTGTTGTACTTTTCTCTCACTGTTGTCCGTCTCAGAAGCCGTCCGCACGTCAGCCGTTTGAGAAGTCAGCGTTCTCATTTGCTGCTTCATGGCTTCATGAGCTCTCGCAGTATCTATAGCCTCTGTTATTTCGAGCTTATCTTTCCCTATCAGGGCTTTTTGTACCTCTGCATGCGCTGGCCCCCATATCAGCTGGTCCACAAGCCTTTCCTCCATTTCCTTAAATGCACACTTGCTGGCTTCATTTCTCAGCCTTGTCAGGAAATTGTCAGCTGTTTCACCGGATTCCTGTCTTGGACTCTGAAATTTGTATCTGTGTATACGGTGATTGGATTTAGGCTCTAGATGGTTGCTGAATTTCTCAAAGATTGTCGCAGGGTTTTCCTTTTCCTCTTCAGTCAAACTCCAGCTATTATACAAATCTAGACCTTTTTCTCCTGTCCACAACAGAATGTAACTAACCTTTTCTTCATTGGCAGTACCCTTCAAGAAGCTTTTGAATTCAAGGTCACATTTCTGTTTGAACTTGCGGAATGCCTCTACTATATCGTCGGCTTCCCAGTTCATGAGGGGTTGCATTTGCGCAGTCAGTGCAGCGGCAGCCGCCATCTTAGTTGCCCGTACGATTCACGCTCAATCACCACAGACACCGGCACTCACGATCAGCTCATATATTCACTTTTTGTCTTATTCGTAGTTCGTATGGCACAAGTTGTACTCACTTATACCGCTGCCACCATGTTGTGTCTCCTTGTGTTCTTATTACTATGTAATACAGACACTTTTAACTCATTTAGTTTACGACTTTCACTCAGTTGTATACTTGCTTTTATGATGTTGCTGCCGCATGGTGCGGAGTGATACAAGATGTTCGACCTTGCACTGCGCACTGCCTTTCACAGTGTGCCACATAGCAATATAAATACACTAACCAAAGTAGTTCCATATAACGATGTAACAAGTAGTTCCATTTAACGATGTAATAATATAACGATGTAACAGGACCCTTCATCAGAACTGGAAAAAGCTGGAGATGTAACAGATATTAAGCAGGTGCAGATACAGGGGGTGGTGGTTAGGAGGGGAGGAAGGAATTGAAAGAACATCCTGTACTTTTGTAAGAGGCAGGAAAGATAAAATGTTGCAAATGGGAGTGGCAAAAATCATACTGCATGAAAAATGGGGGCAGGGATAACTATCTGAAATTGTTGAACTCAATGTTGAGTCCGGCAGGCTATAAAGTGCCTAATCGAAAGATGAGGTGCTGTTCCTCGAGTTCACGTTGAGCTTCATTGGAACAATGTAATAGGCCGAGGACAGAGAGATCAGAGCGGGAGTGAAGCGGTGAATTAAAGTGACAGGCGACCAGAAGCTCAGGGTCACCCTTACGGATTGAACGGAGGTGTTCCGCAAAGCGGTCGCCCAATCTGCGTTTGGTCTCCCCAGTGTAGAGAACATATCGTGAGCAGCGAATACAGTATATTAAATTGCAAGAAGTACAAGTAAATCGCTGTTTCACCTGGAAGGGGTGTTTGGGGCCCTGGACAGTGGGAAGGGAGGAGGTAAAAGGGCATGTGTTGCATCTCCTGCGCTTGCACGGGAAGGTGCCAGGTGAAGGAGAAGGGCTGTTGGGGGTGATTGAGGAGTGGACCAGGGTGCCGCGGAGGGAGCGGTCCCTTCGGAATGCTGAAAGGGGAGGTGAGGGGAAGATGTGTTTGGTGGTAGAATATGTTACCGAGTATGTGTTTTGTTCAGTTTCTCTGTTAATGGGGCAATTTTCCAGTCTGTTTATTGTTAGTACGGTGAATTTTCCATTTCAGACTCTGGTTTGGAATTAAGGATTTTCTTCAAATATAATTTTCCCCTCGAGTACCTTAATGAGGGTGCATACCAGTTCTACAGTGTATTCCACATATTATTTTTATGTGGAACATTTACTGCAATAAATTGCACTACCTTTCCCCTAACTTAAAGCAAAGAGTATTAAAGGAAAAGGATATCAGAAAGACACAAGAGATGCAAAACAGAGCAGAAAAACAGAGAACTAATTTGAATTGTTTTTGGGCGTAGGCTTGCCAAACCTTCAGGATTGTCACAGCGTCTCCAGGAATTAAAGATTCATCTCTTGGACACTGCTGCGAGCAAACCAGGAGAATATTCATAGGGGCGTTAAAAAATGTGGGGTTCTTTTTCCATTTTCTTTGAAGACTTTTGTTTATTAGTTATAAAAATATTGGAGATGGGAAATAAAGGCTGTTTGACCGGGCGAGGTTGTTGGAGGTGCAAGATCATGTGATGAAACTCCAGTATTATGTCCAACCAATGTTGGCAACCCTAGTCAGACATCTGACGCATACTAAAACCTATTGTAATGCTTAAGAGTCTCCAAACCAAGCTACTGAAAAATCCACAGAGATAGAGTTTCTGTTTGCTTGATATGGAATGCAAGTTCATTCCCTGTAAAGTTTGTATGCAGGTTGGCAACACCCAGTGCTTAGGGGCCCCCAGGCATGCCCAGAGGTACTGCTGGAGCTTAAACAGATAACAATGTTGTATACTAGCACAGAACTTTAATGAGCTTCCCTCCACTTGTCCAGAAAAGACTGATCTACCTGTTGGGGGAATAGGTTTGCAGGGTTAGCTAGAGCTGAATAGGAAGAATTCTTGATTCCAGTGCCAAGTCCAATTAATGAGCCAGGCTGGCTGGTTAATCAACAGTGCCTTGGAGGAATGCATACCAGCCTGATTCAGGTAGCAGGTAACAGTTTGGCACAGAGAGTTGACTCGGTTTCAAATTTCCATCACCAGGAGTGTCAACTTGGTCCCATTTTGAATTTGAGGAGACACTTCTTGCCTTCCTCTCAAGGGGGATAGTCACTAGATGGTTATTCAATAACTGACAAATATGGGTTTGAGCCCTTGCGAGGTGAACAGCAGAAATCATGAATTCTTTATGAGTGGCATGGTAAGAAGTACAACTGTGACCACATTGTGCTCACCATACTTCTACCAGTTAGAAAGGTGGAGCTTCAGCATAATGTTACCCTCTTTATGACCAAATCACATGCACCTAACCCTGAATGTATAAGAACATAAGAAATAGGAGCAGGAGTAGGCCATTCAGCCCTTCGAGCCTGCTCCGCCATTCAATGAGATCATGGCTGATTTTCTGCCTCAACTCCATTCACCGGCCCTATCGCCATATCCCTTGATGCCCTCACTAGTCAGAAATCTATCGACTTCCGTTTTGAATATACCCAATGACTGAGCCTCCACAGCCTCTGGGGTAGAGAATTCCAAAGATTCACCACCCTCTGTGTGAAGAAATTTCTTCTCATCTCAGTCCTGAATGGCCTACCCTTTATCTTGAGGCTGTGGCCCCTGGTTCTAGACTCCCCAGCTACGGGAAACATTCTCCCAACATCCATCCTATCAAGCCCTGTAATAATTTTGTATGTTTCAATGAGATCCCCTCTCATTCTTCTGAATTCAAGGGAATACAGGCCTAGTTTACTCAATCTCTTCTCATACGACAGTCCCGCCATCCCAGGAATCAATCTTGTGAACCTTCGTTGCACTCCCTCTATGGCAAGTATATCCTTCCTTAAGTAAGGAGACCACAAAGTACACAGTACTCCAGGTGTGGTCTCACCAAGGCCCTATATAATTGGAGTAAGACTTCTTTACTCCTGTACTCAAATCCTCTTGTAATGAAGGCCAGCATACCATTTGCCTTCCTAATGGCTTGCTGCACCTGCACATTCACTTTCAGTGACTCATGTACAAGGACACCCAGGTCCCTTTGAGCATCTGCATTCCCCAATCTTTCACCATTTAGGAAATACTCTGCCTTTCCGTTTTTTCTACCAAAGCGGATAACTTCACATTTATCCACATTATATTCCATCTGCCATGTTCTCGCACACTCACTGAGCCTGTCGAGATCCCCTTGAAGCCTCTTCACATCCTCTTCACAACTGACACTGCCACCTAAGCTTTGTATCATCAGCAAATTTGGAAATGTTACATTTAGTCCCCTCATCCAAATCATTGATATAGATTGTGAATAGCTGGGGCCCAAGCACCAATCCTTGCGGTACCCCACTAGTCACAGCCTGCCACCCTGAAAAAGACCCGTTTATCCCTACTCTTTGTTTTCTGTCTGTTAACCAATTCTCAATCCATGCTGGTATATTACCCCCAATTCCATGTGCCCTAATTTTGTTCACCAACCTCTTGTGTGGGACCTTATCGAAGGCCTTCTGAAAATCCAGATACACCACATCTACCGGTTCCCCTTTGTCTACTCCACTAGTTACATCCTCAAAGAACCCCAATAGGTTTGTCAAACAGGATTTCCCTTTCATAAATCCATGTTGACTCTGCCCAATTTTACTATTAGTTTCTAAGTGCCCAGTTATTGCATCCTTTATAATAGATTCCAGCATTTTCCCAACTACTGATGTGAGGCTAACAGGTCTGTAGATCCCCGTTTTCTCTCTCCCTCCTTTCTTAAATAGCGGGGTTACATTTGCTATCCTCCAAGCTGCAGGAACCATTCCAGAATCTATAGAATTTTGGAAGATGACAACCAATGCATCGACTATCCCAATGGCCACCTCTTTCAAAACCCTAGGATGTAGGTCATCCGATCCTTGGGATTTATCGACTTATGTCCCATTAATTTTGCTAATACTGTTTTTTTACTAATAATAATTTCTTTAAGATCGCATACTCTCATATCCAGCCTTAGGGTAGCACTTGGCCTGTTTCTGTGCTGTAACATTCCATGATTCTATGGCTGTAACATAATTACATTGTTTAAAGTGAGCAGTGTAACCAGGGGCTGGAAAAATTTGACATTCACACAAAAAGCAGACCTGTTTCTAACTGGGGCATAGATCACTTCCTACAAGAGTTGGGTACCCTGTAATATAAATCAGGGTCACAGTGATCTTCTGAACTAGTTTTGATCGCCTAAAGGAGCCGGAAAGGAATTTTCCAGATTTTATTTTCTCTAATTGGCTTGGAGTTTTAGCCTCTCCTAGAAGATTACTTGCGGTTGGGTGGGTAGGCAGTGTTTTTACTGTGATGCATTAGGCATCGCAACTCTATGGGACATGCTAGATGAACCAGTGGATCCTTTCCTGTCTGTCATTTTCATATGTTCGTATTTGGCAAATATATGCGTAATAAAAGGGAATTTAAGTTATTTAGTCAACTTGAAGAAGTGGCTTTAGTCATAGGCCTTTATTCAGGGATTTTTTCCAGTTGCGCATTTTTTTTTTTTTTTTTGAGTTGTCAACTTTTTTGAGGCTGTTTGTCAGCTTTTCCACATTTTGTAGGTGGACATGAGTCTGAAGCATTTCCTAAGTGCGGGGTGTTGAAGTCTCCATTTATAATGAAAACTTCCCTTGTAAAACTTGTCACCCTGTAATTACACCCTCCCCCCAGTGGAGATGCTGCAGCACTATCAATAGCAGGAGGGCCTAATCAGAGCATGACAAGTTTACATAGGTAGCTTCCATTATGAAAGTAAATTTACAATCAAAATACAAAAATAAGAACAGAATGTATGACCTTCCCCTGAAGACTATATTGGGTCTTGACTCCCCATGCGTAATGCCATGGGAGATCGATGAGTAATATATTTAAAGTATTATGCTACAGCACCACTGGCAGGAGGGTGGAATTACAGTCCGACAAGTTTACATAGGCATCTGTGGAGAGAGAAACAGAGCTAATGGCTGCAATTTTCTCCTCGGTGTCGGGATGGGGGCGGGTCAGCTGGTTTCTGCGTTCCAGTTCCACCCCCAGCTGCCTCCGCTCCACAAACGTGATTTTCCCTTGATTGACCTTGTGAAGCCCGCCCTGCGGGCTTACCGGCCAATTAACAGGAAGCAAGTCTGATGATGTCATTTGATGATGCATCATCTGCCAGTTTCCTTAAAGGGACCATACACAATTTTATTTTGACAGTTGATTTTTCAGTGTTTGACAGCATTGAGGTGCTGAAAACACTGACAATCACTGCAGAAAGGTAAACTCTTGCACCCAGGCTCTCCAATGACTCCCTCCATAGGCTGGAATAGATGGCAGCTGCAGGTGAGATGACAGAAGCGATCTGTCACTGGTGAGAGAGGTTGTCCCAATGAGGTGGCACTGGACATACAGTTGAATTTAAAAACTTGTAAGCTAAAGAAATCTGTATATGTATTAAAATGCAGTAACCAACATTTTCTTTGCTCTGAAACTCACCATGTGCAACATTGCATCCTTGACACCACTTCTGCAGCTGTCATCTTTTCACATTAGACCAGACTCACAACACGCCACACTTTCCTGGCGTGTTGTCTGGACGTCGTGAAACCCGACGCAGAAGCTGAAAAATCGAAAAACAGCCTGAAGACTACTGACAAGTACCTGGTAATAGACAGCTAATTGCATTTAATCCATTTCCCGCCGCTAGGTGTCAGGTCCATTTGCAAATCGAGGACCTGACACTTGGGAAGGTTGTTTGGAGGCGGGTTGACGGCGGGGTCGAAACCCGCCGTCAATCAAAACGACTTTAACCTCTGAGCCGCCTCCAAACCCGCCCGCTGAGCGCCGGCAAAATCGCGACCAATGTTTCAGGTCGATGACCTTTCATCAGAATGCTGTCCTGACGAAAGGTCATCGACCTGAAACGTTAGCAACTGTGGAGAGAGAAACAGTGTTAAGTATTTCCAGAATTTTCAGTTTTTATTTCAGATTTCCAGCAAGCATCTGCAGCATTTTACTATTGTATAAGTTTACATAGGCAATAGTCATTATAAAAGGTGGACATAGAAATTTGTAATGATTAAAGTTTACAGGAAATCCATGCTGATGTAAGTTTTTTTTTAATATATTGTGGTAATAATATCAAATATTACATAAAATATAGGCAGAATGCATGACTTTTAAATGGGGACTGAATTATTGTGTATGCAGCCTTTTATAATGGCCCAGAAATTAGGTATGGGGGCTTGCCGCGCGTGCAAGCCCCCGATGTGCACTCACCCGGTGCGCCGACATCTGAAGCCTGGGCCTGCTTGGAATTCCTGTCACTGGCCTGGTTCAGATGTCGGCGCGCTGTGCTTGCCTGATCCAGCGGCGTAGTTAGTTCGATGTGCCAGCTGGGATCAGGTGAGCACTGTGCAGCCAATCAGGGGAGGGGAAACTTCATTCATGAGTTTGATAGTAAGAACTGTCAAACTCATGAAAAGTACGGGCGCCCAAAAGACTAGTTTAACTTTAAATAAGTTTTAAAAAACATCCCAATAATTAAATAAACTATAAATAACTTTAAAAAACTATTTTAAACAATTAACCAAATTTTTGAAAAAAATAATTTTTTTTTTTTAAATCGGGTCTAAAACTACACTTACCTTACTGTAAAGTCCTTAAAAACAATAAAGCTGTGGAAAAAATGTTATAATTTTAAGTAATAGACCACTTACCTTAAAGAATGAAGTCCTTACGTCTCCTTTTTAGAGGCCCTTACACACGCGCAAACCTGTGGGAAAAAAGGAATTTCAGCGCGCACGTGCAGACTCCTGCGCGCACGCGTTCGTCCTAGGGGACAGGAAATGCCGGTTTTCCGCGCATGCGCTGTGCATGCTGAAAACCGGCACTTCCATCGGGCCCACACGTGAGTACCCCGTCCGTACTCACACGTTGGGCCCGGAATTATTGGGCCAATAAATCCCCCAACCTGTAACCCCTTTCCCCTGAAGACATTGTTTGCAAACGACCCCTGTGCAGTACCACAGGAGTTTGAAACCTGATTCTCACTTCTGTGTGGAAACACCCTTTATAAATTAAGGCTTACAGTTAAATATCCAATCAAAGAAAACATCAAAATTTAAGCTTTCTCCCCGGTTGGTATTAGGTGACCATTGGTGGTGGATGGAGTGTTGACCACACCTTGGCTCCGCCGGCCAGCAATGGGTGCAATGCGCTCTCGGGCCACCGGGCGGCGCTGTGACAGCCTTGCGTTGTGAGCAGTAGCGGGCGGGGCGACGTCACTTCCGGGTGTGTTTTCCGGCTGGAAGTGTCTGGAAAATGGCGCTGCTGATGGAGCCGATCCGGCTGGACAGGGGTAAGGTCTCTCCGGCCTGAATGAACCCAGCTTTAATAACGCGGCGACTGGGAATATGCCGGCTGCCCGCCCGCTGACGGGCCCTGCCGCAGTGCGGGGTGGTGATATGATCGGCCGGGGCTAATGCTGGTGACAGCTCCTGGCGTTTTACAGCCAGCCTGAAGGCGGCTGGCGGTCAGAGTGCTTCATCAACTGTAATCTGCGTGAGGCGCGCTAGGTGGCGCACTGTCTGAGCAAGACAAAGGCATTTGTTGAGTTCCTTGTATCTGCTTGTTAACGTCTCGGGGTGCTTCACACACACACAGGATTATTTGTGAAGTGCACTAAGCCCTAAGCTCTGGAATTCCCTCCCTAAACCTCTCCGCCTTTTTCCTCCCTTCAGACGCTCCTTAAAACCTACCTCTTTGTCTAAGCTTTTGACCATCTGCCCTAATATCTCCTTAAAGCCTTCCTCTTTGACTAAGCTTTTGACCATCTGCCCTAATATCTCCTTAAAGCCTTTCTCTTTGACCAAGCTTTTGACCATCTGCCCTAATATCTCCTTATGCGGCTCGGTGTCTAATTTTGTTTGATAAGGCACCGTGGGAGGTTTTACTATGTTAAAGGCGCTATGTAAATGCAAGTTGTTGTTGGGCAAGCACAGCAGCCACTCTGAACCAGCACCGTCCCATCAAATAGCAAAGGGCCGAACAACAAGTCAGCCTGGGTTTTCAGATCCTCATCCTTGCTTTCAAATCCCCTCCATCGCCTCGCCCCTCCCAATCTCTCTAATCTCCTCCAGCCCCACAACCTTCCGAGACCTCTGCATTCCTCCAATTCTGACCTCTTGTGCATCCCCAATTTTAATTGCTCCACCATTGGCAGCCGTGCCTTCAGCTGCCGAGGCCCTAAGCTCTGGAATTCCCTCACTAAACCTCTCCGCACCTCCTGCTTTAAGATGCTCCTTTTAACCTACCTCTGACCCAGCTTTTGGTCCTCTGCTCTAATTATCCTCATGTGGCCCAGAGGGTGGTTGGAATCTGGAACTCACTGCCTGAAAGGGTGGTAGAGGCAGGCACCCTCACAACAATCAAGAAGCATATAGATGAGCACTTGAAACACCATAGCATACAAGGCTACGGACCAAGTGCTGGAAAATGGGATTAGAATAGATGGGGCTTGATGGCTGGCGTGGACACGATGGGCCGAAGGGCCTCTTTCTGTGCTGTATAACTCTATGGCTCGGTGTCAAACTTTGTTTGATAACGCTCCTGTGACGCGCCTTGGAATGTTTTACTACGTTAAAGGTGCTATATAAATACAAGTTGTTGGATATCGTTCAGGAAGGAATCTTGGCCAAAACACCTAGAGCTCCTTGCTCCTCTTGGAATCCTGTGCTGCAATATTTTTAACTTCCACTGGAACAGGCAAATGGGCTGTCTCATTTGAAGGGTTGCACCTTTGACCGTGCAGCATTCCGAACCTCAGTACTATAGATTGCTTTTTTTTAAAACTTGCGTTTTCTGGGTGAAAATAAAGGGACAAAATTGTTACAAAACAAAAACTTGCTGGTCAAATATAGTTCATTTTAATATAAAATTAGGAAAACACTGGCCAATATATATACAATCATTTTTTATTTTGCGTGGGGGAGGGTTTGGAGGTATCAGCCCTGCTTATGAGTGCAATTCCCAGTGTGAGTTTTAAACCCCAAACCTTCTGACCCAGAGACCAGGAGCTTAGCTAGGGGAACTGATTACTAAAGAGAAATATTTAATGTCTTTATATAATGGGGGTGTGAGAAAGCGATGTTTTGCTCTGGCTTCTGACAGGCTATGCAAATTCTGGAAGGGAAGAATTGTATCACGGGATTTGAAAAGGAGACCGTATGAGGTAAGCATCTAGTTGGCACTTTGTATATGCTGTGAACTTGGTCTGTAAAGGATAGCTGCTTTTGGAAAATGTGGTGATCAACTAGGAGAACAGAGTAACTGATGCATCGGTTATGAGGAGTGGCATGCCTGTTAGAAGAAGTTTGGGAAGGGCATATATGCTGTACAGTTATAGATTGGTAGCTTGGAAAATGATGGAAATGGGCTTTTGCTGGAAAAATACCAGGTAGAAACTAAAGCTGAGATGGCGAGACTGCATATGCAAAGACCTGAAAGCAAGAGTGATAGCTTATGATTATAACATTCCTCGGGTAGAACAATGTCTGAGTGCTTTACAAGGGACAGAGAAGGACATTGAACGCAAAGCAGGAAAATTAGGAAAAGAACCAAAAGAAGAGGGAGATTTTGAAGGAAGGAAAAAATTTAAGTAATTGGTTTTGGGATTAACACAATAGTAAGGAAGGATATTAGCTCTGACGATGTGGAATCTGTATAGGTAGAGCTGAGAAATACCAAGGGGCAGAAAACATTAGTGGGAGTTGTACACATACCCCCAAACAGTAATGCTGAGGTTGGGGATGGCATTAAATGGGAAATTAGACACGCATGCAATAAGGGCAAAGCGGCTATCATGGGTGACTTGGACAGGTTGGGTGATTGGGCAGATGCAGTATAATGTGGATAAATGTGAGGTTATCCACTTTGGTGGCAAAAACAGGAAGGCAGATTTTTATCTGAACGGCAATAGATTGGGAGAAGGGGAAGTGCAACGAGACCTGGGTGTCCTTGTGCACCAGTCGCTGAAGGTAAGCATGCAGGTGCAGCAGGTAGTTAAGAAGGCAAATGGTATGTTGGTCTTCATAGCGAGAGGGTTTGAGTACAGGAACAAGGATGTCTTGCTGCAGTTGTACAGGGCCTTGGTGAGACCACACCTTGAGTATTGTGTGCAGTTTTGGTCGTCTTATCTGAGGAAGGATGTTCTTGCCATGGAGAGAGTGCAGCGAAGATTTACCAGACTGATACCTGGGATGGCAGGAATGATGTATGAAGAGAGATTCGGTCGATTGGGCTTGTACTCGCTGGAGTTTAGAAGAATGAGAGGGGATCTCATTGAAACTTATAACATTCTAATAGGACTAGACAGACTAGATGCAGGAAGGATGTTCCCGATGGTGGGAGAGTCCAGAACCAGGGGTCACAGTCTAAGGATAAGGGGTAAACCATTTAGGACTGAGGTGAGGAGGAATTCCTTCACCCAGAGAGTGGTGAACCTGTGGCACACTCTACCACAGAGGGCGGTGGAGGCCAATTCATTAAATATATTCAAGAAAGAGTTAGATATATTTCTTAAAGCTAAAGGGATCAAGGGATATGGGGAGAAGGCAGGGACAGGGTACTGAATTTGGATGATCAGCCATGATCTCATTGAATGGCGGAGCAGGCTCGAGGGGCCGAATGGCCTACTCCTGCTCCTACCTTCTGTGTTTCTATGGGCGAGAGCCCCAAACATTAAGGAAGTATAGACTGCAGGATCAGCCTCTGATGTTTCAGGAGAAGGAGCGAGTAGCAAACAGTAATAACTTGTGTTACCCGACAGGCCTGCCTTCACCTGTTTCATTGTGAAACTAAAGCTGCATCTGGGTCTCAGTCTTGTCTGTAATTTTGCAAAGTTGTGTTCCTTCCTGTTTAACTGAGCTCATCTCTTTTGTAACTGGTTTTGTTCAAGAATGTATCTCCTATCTGTACAGTCAGCAGATGTCAGTTGGGTTATGTGACTGTCTGCATGTACTAACTCTGGTTAACTTCACCTGTCCATGATGCCTGTGTTAGCCATTTTTTGTTTGTGTCTTCAAAACCTACAATTTTGAACTCTAGGATGCTGCCAAGAAATAGGTTTGGGCATCATCGGTGTACTTGGGAAGCTGGCCCCGTGCTTGTGGATATTGCTGCCAGGCCACAGCATATGAATAAGGAATTATAAGGGGTTAAGGTTGCAACTTTGGGAACACTGCCGATGATTCCACTGGCACAGAAAGGGAAGCCATTGGAGGACATGTTCTGACTCTGTTGGGGCAGGTGGAAATGGAACCAGGAGAGTAAAGAACCATAGAGGTGGACCACATAGACGCTTGAGGTTGAAGTAGTTGAATGTTACCGAGAGATCAAGGCTGAGGAGGATGGATGTCACATTGCAGTCCCACAGGATGTTGTCAATTACATTGACCCATCTCGGGACAAAGGCCAAATGAAAGGAGTCAAATAGAGAGTGGAGGGAGTCAAACAAGGAGTGCTGGGAGAGATGAGCATAGAGTTCAGTGCTGGTGATGTCTTTGAAAGAAAGACTTGCATTTATATAGCGCCTTTCACGACCACGACCGTAAGCGCTTTACAGCCAATGAAGTACTTTTTTTGAAGTGTAGTCACTGTTGTAATGTAGGAATTGAGGTTGAAGTTGGGTCAGTATTTCAAGAGGACAGGGTTTGAAGGTAGGACTTTAAGAGTTGGGTAATAGTTTACTGAAGGAGGTTGCAGTGCTTTGAGTTGTTGCGGTAAGGAGCTCAGTGAGGAAGGTTCAAGGGAGCAGGTGGTGGATCTTGTGGATGAAATTATCTGATGTGGAATGTGAGGAGTTGACTGTGGATGAAACTAGACTGTTACGGGGTGGAGGCAGGAACAGCGCGACTGGAGAGGAAGAACAACCCAATCATACACCCTCAGTTTAGAAAGGAAATGGTCCATGAGCTCCTTGTATCAAATCGGACATAAAAACCTTATCATGTGCCAGAAGGGAGGGCAGAGGGGGCAGGAACGATCTATCAGAGGTGCTGTCTTTCAGATGAGTCCTTAAACCGTGGTTCTGTCTAGCTCCTCGGGTGGACACACAAGATCCCACGATACTAAAAGCAAGGGAGTTCTCTATGTCCTGGGTAGTATCTGTCTGTCAATCAACATCACTAAATCAAATTATCTGGTCATTTATGTCTTGGCTGTTTGTGGGACATTGCGCACAAATCAGCTGACGTGTTTCCCTCTTTTTTTTTGACTATTTTTCAAAAAGTACTTAATTGGCTGTGACATGCTTTGGCCCATCAGGAGGACGTTAAAGCTGCTGTATAAACTCAAGTCTTTCTTTTTGTGAAGCAGAAAATACCATTAATTATTTGGAACAGATTGGCGGCTGCAAGTGAATAAGGAAGAGGTGTAGGCTGGTGTGTTGTCTGTGTTAACTCAATAGAATGAGTTAAATTAACAGTGGACTGCTGCTTCTAACTCTGTCAGGACACTAGTTGAATTGGGATTAGCAAAAGAACTGAAAACAAACCTAACGAGGTTGTCGCCAGTGCATTCCAGATCATACAATAAAGTTCGCCATAACAGCAAAACTAAAAAGCATGATCCTACAGTTTAAAACATGTAGGCCTGGAAAATGTTCCCTGTAATATTTTTTTGGGTGCGCGGCCCATTCAAATTTTTGCGCTTGGCCGGTTATTTCAAGTGAAGAGTCGGCTGCGTGGGAGTTCCAGACCGCTGCGTGGCCGTGCAGCTTAAAGGGAACGTTGGGCCCAGATTTTTCAGTAATAATAACGGGGTGGGTATCAACGCTCACTGTTATTTCGGGGTAAATCGGACAGCAACTTCTGGCTTCCGCACATGCACAGTTATACGTGGAAATCTGGCAGTTGCTGTCAGAGATATCCCACTCCTCCGCAGCATGTGTTGTTGCAGTCCTCGCTGAAGGACTCGACATTGAAATGACTAACCGTGAACTTGAGGTACTTGCCCACTAGTTCTGCACTAAAAACGGCTGGTGCATTCAGGAGTAAATGAGGTTTTAATGGTGTGATAAGTGATGGTTACTGCTGGACGATCTGGCTCTGAAAAAATTAATTTACAACTGTGGAGTCTCATTCCCTCAGAAGAAAATTGGTGTTGGAAATTTGAAAAAAAAATTAAAATTAAAAAAAAAAAAAAAAAATCTCTCCCTTAATCCCATCTGTATTTCCCAATCTTTATTCCACTTTCTGTATCTCATTTAAATCTAATTTATATTTCCTGCTTTATACTTCCTGGTTTGAACTCTGCGTGTCTCAGTGAGGATTCTTCAATCTGATTGGCGGAAAAGCCTCGCTGTTACTTGACAGACACCACAGATCACCTGTAGAGGGTGCCGCGCTGGAGAATTAGAGGAAATCTATTCTGAGAAGCCCACAAAAATTCTGTGGTCAGCTGTCAGCGAGGTGAACGGCAAGCGCCATTCCTTCACTGCGGACAACAAAATCCGAGCCACAATATTTCTGTTTCCAAAATAGTACACAGCAGTCAGACTTGGAAAGTGAGGGTGACAATGAAGACATAAGAACCAAGCACTGATACTGCTGTAAAGAGAGAGTACTATACTCGCAACCGTAAAAATACAGCTGTCCACTGAATTGACAACAATAACATTGTTGCTGTCATTCTGTAAGTTTATACATCACCATACAGTCCAAAATTTTGTGTACAAAGGGCTGTTTCTAGAATCTGACACCCAGCCATATAGTGATGTGCTACGATTGTAATTTAGTGTAAATTGAGACTTTCCACAAAATTGTACTGATACCAGCAGAAAAATCTTCTACGGTGACCAAGGTTGAGTTACTTGAAGCTAGTTCCTATCCATGTTTTTGGACTTTGAAGTTACAGACTTAATAAAATTAGGATGGACATTAGACTTGAATGTCAGACTTGAAGTCAAAGGACACTTTTAATTTGTGATTGTATTAACTTTTACTAATTTGTAACTGGAACTAATAATAGGATTTTTTTTTAAAATAATTAATTGATATAGCATGGAAGTTGAAATTGCACAAAGACCGACAAGCTATTTTTTGTAGATATCTTTCACATTTGTTCTGTACCTAGAGATTTGATGAATCATTGTCCTGAAATGACACGGTGGGCTGCTAGCAAACACTTTATTGTTTGAAGTTCCTCTGTTGTTATAGCAAAAGTGTTAATCCATTTCAAATAAATGGGTATGGCACCTGTGAAAGTAGCAGCGGAATTTCAGGCAAATGTCTGCACCACTGTCCCATGGCATAATTTTAGGGCCTATATCTTTTTTTACTTTCCACTCCTAATTAGCACTATACAATACAAATATACAGTGGGATAAACTTTCTCTACTTTCCCATGTCCGCTACTTAAACATGTACTTTGGAAGGCAGTAATGTATTTGCAATTCCGACTGTCTTGAGGCACTTCACACAGTGGCTGGCCAAGAATAGAAACATACAGAAAATGTGCAAAAGGTGTAAAGTCTGTAGGTTGTGCAGTAAATAACTTCAGAGACTTTAGAAGTACAAACAAAACAGGTCTTTACTATTCAGAGGTCTGGGCGATTTCTGATCTAGTTAACGTATCACAACCCTTATATACTGGTGTGGTCACTATCGGTATTACAGTATACATGAGCCAATAAATAGTGCCACCCTAAAGTAGTGCTCTTAAAGGCGAACGGTCACATTCTATAGTTCCCTTAAAGGTAAACGGTTACATACACAACACTCCTCCCTTCCTAGCTTATTACTTACAGAATCCCGTTAAACATACAATCTTCAATTTTATATAAACAGTTTGCAGATATACTCTCGATGGAGTCAACGTCATATAACAATTTACAGATATACTCTCGATGGAGTCAACGTCATATAACTTCATGTTTAACATAACATAATAACATATATATCTTCATGTCAAAACAGATCACAGATTCAGTCTCTGTGGAAAACAGTTCATAGATTCAGTCTCTGTGGTGTAGTCGGTTCACATTGCTGGAGTGACTCATTCAATAGTCCTTCCATGGGTTTAACAGTTTGAACTTCCGAACTGAATTGGCTCCGTTCGGAGGGACCACGTGTGTGATCTGGTAGAGGTAATAATGGTTCAGATGGGTCATCTTCTGTTTCGACTTTTCCTTTTCTGCTTCTTGGAGACTCTCTGGGCTCCACTGTCAGCTGCATGCGCAGTTCCTCCTTCTCTTCCTCCTTTTTCCGTAGTAGAGCCACCTTCTCCCGATGTTCCGTAGACTTTCGGTGCTCCTCCATGATTTCTGTATGGTGGGAGTCGAAGTTACAAGTTGGGCAGGACAGGACATAGTAATATTCGGAGTCGTCCTGAGCTAGGCCAGCGAGAGGGTCTTCTATGTCCTCCCTACCCAGCTGGACGTCAGCCAGCTTTTGTTCCAAATCCAGACATCTTTCCTGAAGAGACTTCTTCACGTGTTCCGCTTCCTCTAACTTTTTCTGGGCTTTCAGCAAGTTGTTTACTAATGACCTCATTTGTGATTTTAATACTTCAACTTCCTTTGGAGATTGATTGATCGGACTATTCAATCCCTCTACCGGAGCAGTTGTTTCAGCGTTCTGTTGTTCAACCTTGACATGAGTCAGCGTACTTTTGGTATCTAAGGGTTGCTCTGCTGCCATCTTCTCAGTCTGTGTTGCAACCTCGGCTATTTCAATAACTTTTGAGAGCTCCAAACCCTTCTCCTCTGACGATTTAAGCTCATGTTCATGGCCCATTCTTACGGTCTCTGTGTTTCTTACAGTTCCCTTTTCTTCCACTGCAAAGATTTCCAGTTGCATCTGTTCTTCAAGTCGTTGGACCTCGGCCATTGCCGCTTCATATTTATTTTGTGTTTCCTTTAATAATTTAACGAGTTCTTGGACATCCTGTATTCCCTGTTCTGGTATGTCTTCCACCACTAATTTTTTTCCTATGGATTGAATCCCTAACGATGAGTCAGCCTTGGCCTGAAGCTCATCAAACATTTCCTGCAGACTTTGTAATTCTTGCTTATGGTCAACCTTTAGTCGTTCATGTTCAACCTTTAGTTGCTCATATGCTTTCACTAACACGAGCTTTTCGGAAGTTGCCAAGTTAACCCCTTCCAGGATTGTAGTCCGAGCCTGTTCATACTGTTCTTTCAACTCGTTACACTCTGCTTGCAACAAGTCGTAGAGGTGAACTGGAATACCATCCTGACTTCCTGAAGATTCCTCTTCCTTTGGATCGTTCTGTGTATATTCTAGTTCCTGAACAGCCTCAGGGAGATGTGATTGGTACTTGGCCACGATGGCTCTATGGTCGCTCTCTGCTTGAGCGAGCTGTCTCTGTTGTCTTTCCAGGGACTCCCATTCGGTGTCCCAGAACTTTTTCACCTTTTCCATCTCTTGTAGGAGACGGGCACTCAACTGTTCTAATTGTCGTTGTACTTTGACATAACGTTGAGTTCTAGCCCGGTGTTCCTCCGTAATGCATATGTCTGTAGCTTGAACAGACTCAGAATTCTCTGTCTTTATGCACGCCATCGATTTCCCAACCTTAGTCCGTGAGTTCATGTTAATCTTGTTTTTCATACATAAGCTGGACTTATCGTCTTCCGGCTCGGAGTCTGAGCTGCTTGTCTGCACCGAGTCCTCACTCGTCATTGCTTGTCGGTAGTGCCATTCCATGTCTATTTTCTTGATCCACTCCCGTCCCAGAAGTGGTGGTCCTCCCTCAGGTAGTACGTACAGATACATTCGTGGGTGTTCTTTACCCCTATCTCTCACCTTGACTCGTATTTTTCCCAGGGGGTATACATGATGCCCCGTGTATGTCTGTAATACGAATTTGGTATTTCTTAAGGATATGTGAGAGAATAGCCGGTGATAGTCCTTTTGGTTGATGACGGATACAGCTGATCCCGTGTCCAGCTCCATTCGTACTTGGACTCCCGCTATTTTTAGTGTGACCCAGATCAACTGTAGATCAGTTACTTTACCCACATGGTGGATTCTCAGACTATCCAGCTCCTGGCTGTTTGGGTCTGAGTCTGAATTTTGTTCGTCTGAACTCTTTTCAGCCACCTGATGCACCTTGTTGTACTTTCCTTGTGGTGGTGGCTTCCTTTGCTTGTTGGTCTTCTTTCCGGACCTGCATACCTTCGCGATGTGACCCAGTTTGCCACATTTCCTGCACTCTTGGTTCTTAAACCAGCACTGATTCTGGTCGTGCGTTGTCTTTCCACAACGGTAGCATTTGGGAGTGCTTGCTGTAATTTGGTCCACCCCGAGTGCCGCCGCCTTTAGCTGCATTTCCGCCGTCCCTTTCGCTGCGGCTTCGTGCGATGAAGCTATGAGGACAGCCCTGTCCAGTGTGAGGTCGTTTTCTTCCAGAAGTCGCTTCTGCGTTCCTTCTTTGGCCAAGCCGCATACGAACTTGTCCCGCAGCGCCTCTGTCAAATTCCCTCCAAACTGGCAGTATTTCGCTAGCTTACGCAGTTCGACTAAGTATTCCGCATTGCTTTCATCTTTCCTCTGGGTTCTGGCGTAAAATTTAAATCGTTCAGCCAGCATCAACGGTGTGGGGTTCAAGTGATCCTTCAACACTGTTACGATCTCTTCGAAGGTCTGGTCCACTGGTTTAACTGGTGCTATTAGATGTTTCAAAAGCCCGTATGTTTTTGCTCCCATCGAATTTAACAAAGTTATTGCCTTGTTGTCATCCTCAATTTCGTTGGCTACGCAATATATTTCTATGCGTTCCACATACGTGGCCCAGTCTTCTATTTCTGCATTAAAGTCATTAATATTTCCTCGCTTAGGCATCTTCTTCTCTTTTTGAGAACAGTACAAGTATTACTTTACTTATTATTAATTTTCTTCTCTCTTCTTGAGAACACACCAGCCTTTCTGAAAAATCTTATTACTTTTCCGAAATTCTTAATAATTTCCAAGATGGCGGTTTCCCGCTTCTTCCTTCTTCTTCAGCGGTTTTCCCCGAAAAATGGCGGCTTTCCCGCGCTTCTCGCTCTCCCCGCCCACTTCAATGGCGGTTTTCCCGCGCTTGGCGGTCTTCACCCGGTCCCCCGACGCCGTCTGTCAGCCCGAGTGCGGCCCTTATCTATAATGCGATCGCTGGATCGCGAAGCGGCTGCCGGCCCTTATCTGTAGATCCGATCGCTCTCGCGGCTCTCGGCCCTTATCTGGAGATGCGATCGCTGGCTTGCAACGCCTCCCGCTCGGCTCTGGCTCCCCCGCTCGCGCGGCTCTCGGCTCTGACACTCCCGCGCCTACTCGCAGGCTCAGCGCTTCGTGGCAGCGGTTGCTGCACGGCTTCTCACATTGCCCGCGGTCCGGCTGTCACCCGACGCCGTTGGACCCGAATGCTTTGCCCTTCTCCTCCAAATACTTCTACCCCGTTTTTTTTAAATTTATTTGTTTTAACTACTCACAGTCTCTTCGGCCGCCTTGTTTTAGGCTGATTGGCTCGCTCAAGATGTGGTAGCAGGGTAATCTGTGCCTGTTGCTGCCGCAGCTTTGCTGTTAATCTTCCAGCTTCCAGTAAGTACTATACTTTTAGTAGACGGAGCCTCGTGTTTTCTTTTTGAAGCTCTCTGCTACTGGTTAGTCTTGCCGCAGGGTACGATCGGACTCATCGCCACTGTAAAGTCTGTAGGTTGTGCAGTAAATAACTTCAGAGACTTTAGAAGTACAAACAAAACAGGTCTTTACTATTCAGAGGTCTGGGCGATTTCTGATCTAGTTAACGTATCACAACCCTTATATACTGGTGTGGTCACTATCGGTATTACAGTATACATGAGCCAATAAATAGTGCCACCCTAAAGTAGTGCTCTTAAAGGCGAACGGTCACATTCTATAGTTCCCTTAAAGGTAAACGGTTACATACACAACAAAAGGGTTTACTTTTTTTTTTAAGAATTGGTTAAATGCAAAACAATGGTAATTGAGACTTGTTGATGAATGAGTTTTGAAAAGCCGTTTGTGTGAAAATAACAGTTATAAAGGCCATATACCAATCTTCACTACAGCAATGTGAAACGTGGCCTAGCCCCTTGAAAGTTTGAAAGCGTGCAAATCACAGCAGTTTGCATAATCCTATTAATGGATTAGAATTAAATCTTATTACTTCACTTTGGCTAACTATGTCAACATTTCAAGCCCTTGCTTTTGCAGTGTTTAGATATTACGAAGACTGAACTGAAGCCAAATAAGCGTTAGACTTTATTTGCTAAAATTTGCGGATACTAATAGAAAAAAGGTTCATGCAGCAATATGCAGTAACTTCTAGTAATAAATGACAGAATTGTGGTTTCTGTTACTTATTGTCAAAAAAAAATCTAATTTATCTATGTACAAAATTTATGTTACACTTGCACCTGGTGCACTCAAATTTCACATTCATAAAACAGTGACCAGCCAATTAAATGGGTAGGGAATGTACCAGTCGTAAGTTGAAAACTTCATACGCCTGCATGAAACATCCCATTGTAGCGGTACCACCGAGTGTCCCTTATTTATAGGACATAATTCCCTTTACCTACGTTGTATTGAGTTTGCATGTTCGGGCCGTTGCCCCTTTAAGAACGCGAGCCGGGCCAGCTCGGCCTCCCGCGGCAATCGCCGGCCCAGCTCGGCCTCCCGCTCTCGCGACTTCGGCCGCAACGGCCAGCTCCAGTGCTGGGTAAACGTGATAATGTCGTCACGCAATTCACGTGACCGCCCCAAGCGCGGGCAAACGCGATGACGTCACGTCGCAAGTCACGTGACGCCCCAAGCGCAGGAAACTCGAGCAACGCGATGACGTCATCGCGCAAACCTCCGGCCTGCCTAGTCAGTCCTGGTGGCGTCTCCACTGGGGAAAGACCTGTTCCACGCCTCTCCTGCATCGTTCTACGTTGTTTGCTGTATTTCATCTAATTCAACATTAAAATCCTGTTTGTTGTTCTTCCGAGTCAAGCTCCGTTATTTGTTAGGAATACACCTATTCCTACACCATCAACAAAGAGCAGCGAGCAAACGTGCCCAATTAGAAAAAAGAGCTGAACTAATGAAATCGCTTAATATTTTTTAAAGATTCTTTTGTCTGTCGTCTTGGACTAAACTGAAAAAACTTAGTATTAGCAATAAGGTTTTGTAGCATATTAAAAACAATTGCAAAAAGTACAAAAAAATGATTAAACTCGCCTGATAATAGCACTTCCATTTTTGAAATGCCTCGAACACTGTCTTCTGTTGAGAAGCCCAAAGCTTGAGTTCAGGGGGGTTTCTCAAAGACTCTATGGGGGGAGGGGGGGGGGGGGGAGAATCATACTGTTGTAGAATAAGATATGTGTCTGATGTTAGCGCGATAGAAAGATTAAGAAACTGGTGAGGAAGACCAGGCAACGGAGGACAGCAAGTAAAAGATTGTTTGTTTAGCAGTCTAGTGTGTGGGATTATACTATCTGGAATGTGTAAGAACTTGATCAGTGGGACAATTTTTTTTGTTCTGTACTTGAACTAATAGATTGCAAAGAATTGGTTTTGGCTCTGTCTGACTGTACTTGAATCCATACTCGACTTTCCAGATGTTTCCCGGGCTATTGAACTACTGGAGAAGTTGCAAAGGAGTGGAGAGGTGCCACCCCAGAAGCTGCAGGCTTTGCAAAGAGTACTTCAGAGTGAATTCTGCATTGCTGTGCGAGAAGTATGTGCTTGTACATTTTCTCCCCTCTGTATCATGTATAATAAAGTAAGAAAGCTGTTTGAAAACGATTGCACTCAGTAAGGCCAATAATGCTTTATTACCGGCAAACATTTCAGAAAAATCATGTACAATGCAAAAGTAGAATTGTGAAATGGATAGTCAAACTAATGCAGAATGCCCCACTCCAGTCTTAAATGCTTGGTGCTTTCTGATTTTAACCTGATAATTACTCACTGAAAGATGAATTCCCAAATGTAGGTTAATTCAGTAATACTCGAAATGCAAACGTCTCCATACAGAACAATATCATGAATGAAACTGATTCCATCTTCTCCCCACCAGAAACAACTTGGTGACTTGCAAGACATGGCTCATTTGAATGCTGTGTTTTACTTGCTGTGATTTCCCAATTAAATCTACATTTTTAATTACAAATATTTTGTTTTATTTTTGGCTTTTAAATTTGTGTGTTTGCTTGCAGCTGGTTCTACTCAACTAATCAAAAGGCTTATTTATAAATGAGTGCTATAAGCCTGGGAATTAGTCAGTTCCCAGCAGTAACATCCACTATGTTGCCTACAGGTTTATGAGCACGTGTATGAGACTGTGGATATTAATAGTAGTCCAGAGGTGAGAGCCAATGCTACTGCCAAGGTAAGAAACTATATTGTAAATAGATTATTGCGATCTCATACTATGGGAACAAATGTGTATTAACCTAAATTCTTCAGAATAATTACTTAATTGGACATTGCTTCATGGTAAGGAGACTTGAAACAAGAATATTTCCTAAAATGGCTGTCATAGCAAGTTCATGCTGCAAAAGCACCACAGCTTTTACAATCAATTACATTTTATTGTACGAACTGCACTGATTTTTTTCCCCCCTCTATCCCCTCACTGTCCCTTTTTCCCTGCCAAACACAACCTCACATTTTGTATATATTTAAAGCAGACAAACCTGTGTTCTGAATATTTTCTTCTACAGAGCTATGCTTGCTTAGTTTTACAGTATTATGTTCTCCAAGGATGATACCAGAAATGCGAGGGTATACCTATCAGGAAAGGATGAACAGGCTGGGTCTCTTTTTTCACTTGAAAAAAGAAGGCTGAGGGGTGACCTAATTGAGGTCTTTAAAATTATGACAGGTTTTGATCGAGTAGATAGAGAGAGAGTGTTTCCACTTGTGGGGAAGAGCATAACTAGAGGCCATCAATATAAGATAGTCACCAAGAAATCAAATAGGGAATTCAGAAGAAACTTCTTTCCCCAGAGAGTGGTGAGAATGTGGAACTCGCTACCACAGGGAGTGGTTGAGGCAAATAGTATAGATGCATTTAAAGGGAGGCTAGACAAGCATATGAGGGAGAAGGGAATAGAGGGTTATGCTGATAGAGTTAGATGAGGGAGGAGGCTCGAATGGAACATAAACGCCGGCATGGACTGATTGGGTCGAATGGCCTGTTTCTGTGCTGTATATCCCACGTAATCCTTTATACCTGTAAATGTAATCCAATGAGTTCCCACTTTTTAACCTAAGTTGTCTTTTCCACATACTTTTAAGAGGGGGTCCGGTGAATAGCCAGATTGACAAGTACAGTATGCAGACACTGCCTTGCTATCATTACCAGGATTTATTTTTACTACAGTGATAATTTAGTGTTGTCTTCTCCCATGTGATCAAAGCTCACGCAATCATTTGTTTAAGTTAGGCAGTTTATAATTTTCTACCTCTTGAATTTGATCTTCAAGCCCATGCCCTATTGTGATATTGAAGAAGATTGATTAATTAGGCATGTTGCTTGGCAGCTTGCTGTTCAAATAGTACTTAGTTTGTTTTGCCCTGCACTAAGCTCTTAATTGCTTGTCTCTGTCTTTGTAGGAAACAAGCCCAAAAAGAATAGTCTTGAGTTTTTTTTTAATCCCTGCTTCAAAAACTATCCTTGCAGGAAATAAGCTTGGCACATTGTTGCCCCTACATGCTGCATGGTAGAGAGGTTGGATGTAGGTTCATGCCTGCAATCTGTTACTTGTTCACTTGTCTGTCTGAGCTGTACCACTCTGGGGAGGTGCCAGGTGGAAGCCATGCACTTTCCACAGTGGTTCCATTCATTCACCGACCAGCAACCAGTTCCAAAGAACCGAGAGCAGCCTAATTTCCTGGTTTCTAAGTTGGGATTGTTGTATGATGTGGGGGAAACACAGTAAAGGGGAGACAGTGCCTTAAGAAATATTTTCCTCAGGACTGGGAAAAATCTGTTTCACTTGGCAGTATCACACTATATATGCATGTGATCTCTTGGCAGTATCTCACTATATATGCATGTGATCTCTTGGCAGTATCACACTATATATGCATGTGATCTCTTGGCAGTATCACACTATATATGCATGTGATCTCTTGGCAGTATCTCACTATATATGCATGTGATCTCTTGGCAGTATCTCACTACATATGCATGTGATCTCTTGGCAGTATCACACTATATATGCATGTGATCTCTTGGCAGTATCTCACTACATATGCATATGAATCAAAGTTTAGTGACGTATACCCTGAGGTAGGTTTTTAAAAAATATTTTTCTGGGAAGGTTTTGCACCTTCTGTCTTTTTTTTTTCCAGGCAGGATACCTCGCAGCTCAGATAATGGCTGTTATCTAGTTGCTACAAGGTGCCAGGAACTACCTAGGCATGAATCTCTTCCAATTTTCCTTCTTTCTTGCTGCATCATCCACTTGGCAGTTCACTGATTTATTGGGAATTAAAAAGAGTGATTCTTGTGCCTTTATTTGTAACTGCTCCATGGTACTACTATTCAGCCCCCCTATCCCAGGGAGCTCTCTGTTGTTGATGCCATGTTGTAACAAAATAGCAGCCTTGTGCATTAGAAGGTTTGGCATTTAATACAACCCTAGATACCGTAATTCATGGGGAATTATAGCCATGCTGTAGATCTCAAGTATAGCCGACTGATTTAATATTTACTGCTGACAGAAAATTAAGCGTATTTGGTATTAATCAATTCTTCTCTTGGAGAATAGGACACAGTTTTTATGATGAGCCACACAGTTTTTTTTACGTGCTTGTAAAAATGCATTTTGTGCGGCACTTTGCAGTTTTTGTTTACCTTTTCCTGGACACACACTGCCTAAATAGGGAGTGGCGTGGCCTTATGAAAATTTGGATATGTAAATTCACCAGTGAATATTGAGAAGGAAATTTGAGTTAAAGCAAAGTTTTTTTGCTTTGTAATATGTTGGGGGTACTCTTAACATTTCCCTTAGTAAAATAGACCAGGGAATGTTGTCTAACTATTTTAGATCCAATTGCTCAGAATGCTAGTTTAAATTACACATGGTTGGTATGTAGCAATTCCTCTATTTTTGTGCATATGAATACTTGCATGAATGATAGAAAAATGTGACTTTTTATGGAATCTATATAGTTAAATATGTTGCGTCTATCATGTGTCTGTAATGCATGCGATATGTACAGCACACTTTGCACCTACCTGATTGGTTCAGATGACTGTTAATTATGCTGATTGTTCAAATATAGTCAAGTAAGAAAACATATCAATCACCAGTAGGCAAGTGTGACAAACTTAATCGTTCAACAACTTTTTTTTCTGATTTCTTTCGGTTGCCATGTTTCCTCAGCCAACTGACTTTATATGGGTAAGAATACAATTCATAATATATAACAAACACACACAAACTTAATAATTGGCAGAAAATAAATAAACCTGTACATAAAATTACTTGGGTCCTGTTGGAAATCCATCCAATAAGTTCTGCTTCGAGAGGTCTACCCTTTATCAGACATGGACCTTCCATTGTTCAGCTGGGCCTTCCCTTCCAAAATTCTTTGGAAGTTCCTGCATGTGCAACCCTACTGTCTGTGCTCAGACTCACGCAGTTGATGTGTCTTATTTACATGGTTATTGCTGCTGAGTTTGATCCTAGTGCAGTCATAGCTGATGTTCTGTTCTTTGTACAACTGCAGCTATTTTCTGTGCTGATGCAGTTTTTGTGTTCTCTTGAACTGCTGTCAAGTACAGAATGCCTCTGCTTTCCATCCCACTGCTAACAAAACCAGGATCCCTCTTTCTCCCCCCCCACTCCCCATGTTGTCAGACCTAGAACTCGCCCTCCTCCCCGCCCCCCTTCCCCCCCCCCACCACCACCACCACCACCACCAGTGCTTCAGGCACAAGTCCACCTCAGTTACTCCTGAACCTTTCTTAGTATTCCCAAACTATATTCTCTCTCCTCCATAAATTCTCCCAGGCAAGAAAGCAACGACCAACCTGCCCTGACCCTCTGCCCCCTTTACATAGGATATACAGCACAGAAACAGGCCATTTTGGCCCAACCAGTCCTTGCCAGTGTTTATGCTCCACTCGAGTCTCCTCCCGTCTTTCCTCATCTAACTATCAGCATAACCCTCTATTCCCTTCTCCCTCATATGCTTGTCTAGTCTCCCCATAAATGTATCTATACTATTCACTTCAACCACTCCCCGTGGTAGCGAGTTTCACATTGTCACCACTCTTTGGGTAAAGAAGTTTCTTCTGAATTCCCTATTGGATTTCTTGATGACTCTCTTTTATATTGATGGCCTCTAGTGGAAACATTCTCTCTCTATCCACTCTATCAAAACCTTTCATCATTTTTAAGACCTCTATTAGGTCATCCCTCAGCCACCTTTTTTCGAGAGAAAAGAGACCCAGCCTGTTCATCCTTTCCTGATATGTATACCCTCGTATTTCTGGTATCATCCTTGTAAATCTTCTCTGCACCCTCTCCAGTGCCTCTATATCCTTTTTATAATATGATGACCAAAACTGTACGCAGTACTCCAGGTGTGGTCTAACCAAGGTTCGATACAAGTTTAGCATAACTTCCCTACTTTTCAATTCTATACCTCAAGAAATAAACCCTAGTGCTTGGTTTGCTTTTTTTATGGTCTTGCTAACTAACCTGTGTTGCAACTTTTAGTTATTTGTGTATTTGTACTCCGATCCCTTTGTTCCTCTACCCCACCCAGACTCGCACCCTCCAAATAATAAGTGACCTCCCTATTCTTCTACTGAAATGTAATACAGTACCTCACATTTATCTGTGTTGAAATTTATTTGCCAATTATATGCCCATTCTGCAAGTTTATTAATGTCCTCCTGTAATTTGTTGCAGTCCTCCTTAGTATTGACTATCTTCTTCCCCCCCCCCCCCCAATTTGTTGTCCTCTGCAAATATAGAAATTGTGTTTGTGATTCCAAAGTCTAAATCATTGATGTAAATTGTGAACAACAGTGGTCCCAGCACTGATCCTTGTGGAACACCACTACCCACCTTCTGCCACTCTGAATAGCTACCCTTTACCCGTACTCTCTGCTTTCTGTCTTGAAGCCGGCTAGCTATCCATTCTGCTACTTGTCCCCTGACTCTGCATTTTCTGACCTTGTTCATCAGTCTATTATGGGGTACCTTATCGAAGGCCTTTTGAAAATCTAGATAAATTACATCTACTGCATTACCATTGCACCACTCCTCCGAACTTCACCACCCCTGCTCCCTGCCTGAGTTTCCAAAACCCCGCATTCTCTCACTTGCATGTCTTCTGCCACCTCCTGGGCAGTCTTTCCTTGCCTGATTCCATTGTTCACTTCCAAACCTGTACTATTACCTACAATCTTGCTGCCTAGCCTGTATTTTAAAGAAAAGGACATAGAAATTGAGCAAATCAGTAAAGAATCATGCAGACAATTGGGAGGAGACACAATGAAGGAGAATATTTTGCAATATAAAAAGTAAGAAAAAGATCGAAACAAATGGGAACTCCAATGAAAGATTGGTCTGACCGGCGTACAGCGAAAAAGGTTAAAAAGAGTGGAAGGCAAGCAGAAAGACATATAGCTACAACAGTTAAAGTTGTCATTTGTTCTTGAGATGTGGACACTGGCACGGCAGTATTTATTGCCAATACCTAGGTGCCTTGATGTCATTAAGAGTCAACTACGCAAGTGTGGAACTGGAGTTATATGTATTCCAGACCAAGTACGTGTGGCAAGTTCTCTTTCCTGAGTGAACCCTTTTGGTTTTTTTTTTAACAATCCATCAGCTTTTATGTTGAATTACCAGATTTTTTTAACTTCAGTTTGCCATGGTGGGATTAGAACTCACGACCTTTTAGATTGCTGGTCCAGGTAATAGCCACAGAGCTACTGGGAGAAAGAATGAGACATTGTTGCAGGAAGATAGACTATTTTGTTAATTACAGGAAACATTGGTTTATCTGGAGGTTAACTGTCCGGAATGCTCGAGCCACCGGCAAAAATCAGGAGCCATTTTGTTAGGTTTTTTTTCTTTTTGTTACTTTTTTTTCACGAGTCAGGCTCTGCAAGGTCTCGCTGAAGCTGTTGCTAAGATACAGAGACGCTTGCAAGGTACGGCCGACTGTTTAGAAGCTATTGCTAAGCAACAGGGTTTGTTGCCAGATACGGAGCTCAAAATCTCCGTATGTTTCAACATTAGCGCTGGTTTGTCCGGCAGTTTTGATGGGATGGCAACAGCTCGGTCCCGTCGGTGCCGGATAGCACAAAGTTTCCTGTAGTCATTGTTTTTTCCAGGAGCAATAGCACATGAGTTCAGCTATATTACATAATGCCTTGTGCACTGCATGATATGTACTCTTGATATGTATTTTGCAACTCCTGTGTGCAGTGCCATGGGAGATGCACGAGTATGGATCAGTGTTGATATACCTCCATATGGTGCAAAACTACCAGATGAAAGTACTGGTTTTTGTTTTCTTGGGAAAGCTACTTCACAGAACATTCTGAAAATCTAGATTTTTGTAATGAAGTGACTGACATTATTCTGGAATGTGTTATGAAAATTCTTCTTTGATTCTCATGATTAATTTTGAACCTACAAAAATGGTGATGAGAGATTTCCTGACTTTTTCTGAACACCCATCATTGAGAAAATGTAACACACTAAAGTGTTCTGCTTTCAGTCAATGTTTGAGTGCAGAAGTCTTGGGTATTTTTAGAAATGCAAAAATAACATTATCAGGTGGAATACCAAATTTGATATTTGAAATGGCTGCTTTTAGAGAGGAATTCAACAACATAGGTATTTAACGTTTTTTAAACTAGTTCCATGGCATTGCACACCGAGAATAGAGAGCAAATACAGTTTTCAGGTGAAGGAGAGTTACAGCATGAGGATAATGGAATTGAACTAAGAAGGGTTAGGAGGAAGGAGGCTGATGGCAGGGGGAGGCGGTGTGAAGAGTGAGGAAAGGGGTTAGAGCTGGGCGAAGATTGTAATCTCTCCTCAGTTGGGAGATTTCTCCCCTGTATGTTCACTGTCTTGTATGTAATGTTTGGAATGAGTAAGCGTATAATATATCATTTGTATTGTATCAGTTTGAATTTTGCAGAATTTGATGTGATTGTAAATTAGCAATTTGTCTCATCAGGCAACAGTGGCAGCATTTGCTGCCAGCGAAGGTCACTCGCATCCAAGAGTTGTGGAACTACCCAAAACAGACGAAGGACTCGGCTTCAATATCATGGGTGGAAAGGAGCAAAACTCTCCTATATACATATCCCGCATAATCCCTGCTGGCATTGCTGATCGTCACGGAGGTCTGAAACGTGGGGATCAGCTCCTATCTGTTAATGGAGTGGTAGGTATTTTGGGTACTTTCTTGAAAGAACTTGCATTTATATAGCACTTTCACATCCTCAGTGTGTCCCAAGATACTTTGCAGCCAATTAATTACCTTTTGAAGAGCAGTCACTGTTGCGTAGGCAGGAGTACATTTAAATCTACATATAGTAGAGGGCTCCTCCAATGTTTAAGCATGTAAAGGGAGTCCTTGGTATAGCACTTGCACCATACAGAAGGTCCCAGGTTGGATTCCCAGTCAATACAGCATTAGCTGATCACAGCTGAGCAACAAATTGGACTGCATTGACCCTTGCATCTCTGAGAACGGGAGCGAACAATCCTTCATAGTTGATCGACCTGATCACTATCCAGTGATTCCTGCTGGAAAGTATGTATCCATGAGTGTTTACTAAGAATAGAATAACTTGTTGGCACTCATTATCCAGTCTCGCATGAAGAATGACAACTTGGACATGGTACTGGTCTGAAGAGCTGCCAGCTTTACTCCAGCAAGAGTCAGCCATCTTCAGCAGGGAGAAAATTGGCACCGAATTCCATGTACAGTAAACTCTTGTTTAAACGGCACTTAATCATCCGGAATACTTTAATAACCGGCAAAATAGATAACCGGTAATCTTGCCGAATCGATCCAGCACTCGTTTTGCCGAGTCCGAGTCTCCCACGGTGGCCGAGTTAGTCAGTGGTTTTTATTTTTGTTTGTGTTAAAAATGGCCCACCTCTCTGTTATCCAGAATTTTTCATCAACCGGCACCATCCTGGTCCCGTAGGTGCCGGATAAGAAAGAGTTTACTGTACATTAAATTATACTTCTGACTATAGGTAGTTTCAAATATCTACAAAAGTTATCTTTTGATTTCACCAATCTCTTAATATGGTTGCCAAGTAGATCCAGAGCATGTTTATCCTGATTCTCTGTACAACTGTTTTTTTATTTGTTCCTGGGATGTGAGCATTGCTGGCAAGGCCAGCATTTATTGCTCATCCTAATTGCCCTTGAGAAGGTGGTGGTGAGCCGCTGCCTTGAACCGCTGGTGAGTCCATGCGGTGAAGGTACTCCCACAGTGCTGTTAGGGAGTGAGTTTCAGGATTTTGACCCAGCAACGATGAAGGAACGGCGATATATTTCCAAGTCTGGATGGTGTGTGACTTGGAGGCAATGGTGTTCCCATGCGCCTGCTGCCCTTGTCCTTCTAGGTGGTTGGGGTCATGGGTTTGGCAGGTGCTGTCAAAGAAGCCTTGGTGAGTTGCTGCAGTGCATCTTGTGGATGGTATGCCGCTGGTGGAGGAAGTGAATGTTTAAGATGGTGGATGGGTTGCCAATCAAGCAGGCTGCTTTGTCCTGGATGGTGTTGAGCTTCTTGAGTGTTGTTGGAGCTGCACTCATCCAGGCAAGTGGAGAGTATTCCATCACACTCCTTACTTGTGCCTTGTAGATGGTGGAAAGGCTTTGGGGAGTCAGGAGGTGAGACACTGCAGAATACCCAGCGTCTGACCCTCTCTTGTAGCCACAGGATTTATGTGGCTGGTCCAGTTAAGTTTCTGGTCAATGGTGACCCCCCAGGATGTTGATGGTGGGGGATTCGGCGATGGTAATGTCGTTGAATGTCATGGAGCGGTGGTTAGACACTCGCTTGTTGGAGATTGTCATTGCCTGGTACTTGTGTGGCACGAATGTTACTTGCCACTTATGAGCCCAAGCCTGAATGTTGTCCAGGTCTTGCTGCATAGGGGCATGGACTGCTTTATTATCTGAGGAGTTGCAAATGGAACTGAACACTGCAATCATCAGCGAACTTCTGATTTATTTTAATTTAACAGCAACGTTTGATGTCTGTACTTAGCTATTCCATTTAACTGTTGTACAATTCTGAAGGTGTGCATTGGTGAGCTATGAGTACATATGTCTCTCTTGACGTTGGGCTTCTCTCCCCCCCCCCCCCCCTCCTCCTCAGTTTAGAAACAAATGCAAAATCAGGAAATCCTAACTCTTTCAGTGGGGAGATAAATACATTTTATGCTTGAGCTAAATTGAAATGTTCTTTTTAATCCTAGTTCCTGATTACACTTTCTTGAAGGAAACAGCTAAGCCCTAAAGAACTATATGCTATGGATTTCAGTAATTAAGCATGGTCAACAGTGATAGCATTTTTCTAGAAGAGTGTTGTTGAAAATAGCCAGAAGGTTTGTGGGTTATTGGGGCTTGTGTTTCATCATTTTGAGCTGCCCAGGAGGTATCAAAGGGCTCCTTCAAAGCAATAATGATGCACTTATCTTTTATTTATTTATGAAAAAGTATTCAGTACAAGTGTGGTGCAGCGATTATAGATTACACATGTTTAACTGGTGATTATCTTTACTTGAGTCCTTCACCATGTTTTACTTTATCTCCTGAGTTCCAATATTTTCATCTTTAACATTGTGAAATGTCAGCTTGAAGCTTGTGCTTATAATCCTCTCCTTAGAATGGTGCAACCTTCTCATAGCTGAACAGCCAGACTGACACCCCGTGGACACTACAGGTTGAACTAATTGGAAGAGTGCTTTCACTCCTTAAGATACACTGGAGTTGAACTTCACCCACGGGGTCACCTGGAAGGCAAACTTCCAGTTAACAGGGAAATTTAGATAATTAACCCTTGGCAGGTTATAATTTCATTTTCAAGTGAAAGGAAATTTGAGAAAAGTAATGGTAGAAATTGTAGGTGGTGGGATCGTAGATTAGTGCATTTTCTATAGTCCGATGCTGAAAGCTTTTAGGAAAATGGAACAATAAATAACTAGTGATAATTGAGAGAGTGCGTAAGAAAATTTTTCTATTTGCTGTTGTCCAATCAAATTTGTATGTCTTGAGTTTGTCTATAGAGAGACATTTGTGAACTTCATTACAACTATTTTGAAATATGGTAAAGAGAAAAATTTCTAAAATCTGAACCAACGATTCATTCCACAAAAATTGGTTAATGATTTTATAACTGTCTGTACAAACTGCACAATACAATAATATGCAAGTGTGTTACTGTGCACATTGTATTCTTGGGTGCCTTAGCTGGAGCCATTTCACTGGGTATGTTTTAAAATGCAATGATGTGAACATTCCTGTATGATTACCCTTTTTTTAAAAAAAAAAAGAAATTACAAAATCTTGAAAGAGGTGATTTAAAAAAATATATAATGATACAGCCTTAATGTCAGTTTCACACTGTTGCAGAACCATCCCGTTCTTTCAAAGAGATAATTATGTTAATTCGCTTCAAGGCAAAAATTCTGTTTTAACAAGGTCCCTTATCGAGTGTATCTTTGAACCAAAATACAAAATCCTAGAAGTACACAGTGGGTCCATCAACATCTATAAAGATAAATGATTTTTTAACGTTTCAGATTTAGCCCCTCTGTTAGAACTGTGCCCTGGAAGATGGGTAAGCCCCTTTATGGGACTGATAAAATGGAGGGGATTTTGGGTATGCTGACTCCTGTCACAAAGCAGCAGCTAATGAGTTTAATCATTCGAGTGGCATTTATTAATGAAGTTTATGCCTTGCAATGCGTTCCCATACAGTGTATCATGTGATAGGATAGACAATCTAGCATGGAGTAACCCACAGGCACTATTAATCTCCACTCAGTGGAAAATGAGCACTGCCTTAGTGAGAGAGAAGGTCTGATGGGGAGTGACTTGAGCCACTTTAATGCATCTCCACAAAGCCTATTCTAGAGCAACATAGTGTAACGGGACTGAGGGACTGAGCTTTGGCTTCTTCCACCCTCAGGGAGCTGGAGGGAGAAGTTGGGTATATCAGGCAAAACCCAGACATATCTCTGCACAAATTGAGAGAGCAGTGAAGTGGCGTTTTAGTTACTGACTTGCCTCACTTACCAGTTATTATTAGCCATGGTGTGGAGATGCCGGTGTTGGACTGGGGTGGACAAATGTAAGAAATCTCAACACCAGGTTATAGTCCAACAGCTTTATTTGAAATCACAAGCTTTCGGAGCGCTGCTCCTTCGTCAGGTGAAGTGACTTCACCTGACGAAGGAGCAGCGCTCCGAAAGCTTGTGATTTCAAATAAAGCTGTTGGACTATAACCTGGTGTTGTGTGATTTCTTAGTTATTATTAAATATACTTTAGTATATACATGTGTGTTTGGAGCTTTATCGTTAAGAAATTGAAAATCCTGCTATTTGCTGCTTTTGTGAATCTGCAAAAGATAGATACCTGGAAGCCAGTAGTCTGAGGGGAAGAGGAGGAAAAAATTAATTTAATTCTGCGACCCTGTGAAATCTGAACAATTAAAACAGAACAAGCTGCCATATAAGTCATTGCTTAAAACATTAACACTGTCCTCATTCTAAACTAGAATTTTTTTTTCTCTCCAATTTTCTCCCCTCTTCCTGAAGACATTAATTCCTTGTTGGGATGTTGTTTCATAGGTGCCAGTTGCCCTAGATTATCTCGTCCAAGTAGCCATTATTCAGGTGTGCGTCTGCCCAAGTAGTGTCCGCAGGATATTTGATTGTGGGCATCACACACCTGACATCCCCACATATACTTGCAGCATGGTCGCTGGATAGCAATTGGGAGCAGAAACCTTGAACACTTTTTTTTTCCTTCTAGTTAATGTAGACTGATGAGGCAAATGGTAGCATCTGTACAATCATTCTGACTGAGATTAGCTAACTCTGCATCCAACTTGATTCTGGGATATTTCTGGTCCTTATTATGGTTCAGCTACTCATTGGATACACTCACTGAGCCATGGGAAGAGCATTCGCTAGAAATTGATACTACTTTTTGCAGCTGAACTATACATTATATACATTTGAAAGCAGAGCAACTCTAATAATGCTGATGGAAGACATGAATCGTATTCATGGTGACTTGGCCATTAGCTCAAGGTGCAATGAATTTTGTATATATTGATTGCCCAAATAAAGGCAAAAAACTGCAAATGCTGGAAACAAAAACAGAAAATGTTGGAAATACATGGGCACCACTGGAGAGAAAAGACAGGGCAACATTTCCGGCAGGGCCAAAAGCTAAAAGATAAGCAAGAACTTTAAGGGAACAGAGGGCAAAAAAAGATACTGCAAGTTTGAATTAAAATAGAAAATGCTGGCTGACCTATTTTCAGTTCTTTCCCTTTTTCCTAATTCTATTAAAATGCTTGCTTTAGTTTTCTGATATGAAGAATGGCCCTGCTTGAAATGTTGACCTGACCCCTCTATTTCCAGCATTTTTTTTGTATCAATTGTTCAGCTTATTCTGAAACAAGCATACCTCATGAGAACCTCCGCATAGAGGGAATAAATCCGATTTGTATTACTCTTAGCACAGTCCTGGACAATGCTCCTTCATGACAACACTACTGCTTTACTGATTTAAAAAAAATCAATGTGCAATTAGCTAGTGCTCATGTCCACAGGACACCCCAAAGCGTTTCACAGTCAATGAATTACTTTTAAAGTGTAGTCAGTAATATGTAGGCAAATGTGGTAGCCAATTTGCATACAGTAAGGTCTCACACATTGCAATGAGATAAGTGGTCAGTTAATCTGTTTTTGGTGGTGGGTAGGGTATCAGTGTTGGACCAGGACAATTAGAGATCTCTTGGCTCCTATTCAAATATTGCCATAGTTTTTAAGTCCACTTGACCCTGTTTTAATGCATCATCCAAAAGATGGCACTTCCAGCATGCAGAACACCCTCAGTACTGTACTGAAGTGTCAGTTTAGATTATGTTCTTGAGTCCTGGAGTGAAACTTGAACCCACAATCTTCTGCCTCCGAGGCACAAATGCTACCAACTGAGCCAAGCTGGCATTTGTTGAAAGATGTTGATAATATACTACGAAGAGTATGTGGTGTAATAATGAAAACCACTTTTATTTTATATAGAGCGTTGAAGGAGAACACCATGAAAAAGCAGTTGAACTCCTGAAAGCTGCCCATGGAACTGTTAAGTTAGTCGTTAGATACACACCAAAAGTTCTGGAAGAAATGGAATCGCGGTTTGAGAAAATGAGGTCGGCAAAACGCAGGCAGCAAATCAACTATTAATTGTTTTAATGCTTCATTACTGTTATTTTACATAACAGCTGGGATTTCTCAATGTGTTGTACTTGCTAGTGATGTGATATGATCGGGCAGTATCATACTCAAAACTAGTTAGTCACACTGACAGTGCATCAGAATAAAGCATTTTTGCTTATTGTTAATCCAGTGTTAGATTTACAATGAAGTCAGTTTAAATATGTTTCAAGTACAGGAAACTTTCGTTTATCCGGAGGTTAAATGTCTGGAAAGCTCTATCCACCGGCAAAATTCAGGAGTCGGTTCAGATAAGTTTTTTTTTCTTTTCGTTGCTTTTTTTCTCCAGTCAGGCTCTGCAAGGTCTAGCTGAAGCTGTTGCTTAGCTACAGAGACGCTTGCAAGCTACGGCCGACTGTTTTGAAGCTGTAAGCAACAGAGTTTGTTGCTTCACACGGAGCTCTGAGCTCCGTATGTTTTAACATTAGCGCTGGTTTGTCCGGCAGTTTTGATGGGACGGCAACAGCTCGGTCCCGTCAGTGCCGGATACCAGAAAGTTTCCTGTACTCCTATTTTTAAATCAAACACATTTGAAAAATTATTTCTTTTCCTGAATCTTTTTCCTACTCGCAAGTGCTGAAGACATCATGAGACACTTCGAAGTTGATGGTGTGGTGTTGGTGGCAGGAATGGGGCCTTCCCTCTACCCATGGTGCATTATAGTGTAATTGAGGTAAACTCTGCCCTTGTGGCCAGGGACCCAACTGCAACATCAAATGTTAGAGATTTGGAAAAAAAGCACCTCTTTCCATTGATCTTCCAAAGTGGCTGGATAATACAGGTGTAGTAAAAGAGGGTGTACACCAACCAGGTTATGGTTCTCCACTTAAGTGTTGCTTACCTGGAGCCTGACCACTAATTGCAAGAAGACCTATAAAAGAAAGGGGAGTTGCTGAGTTTGTCCATGTCCAGATGATAAATGCCTAATCACCAAAGCAAGACAGTAACTTGGGATAAATCAGGAATAGGGTTACTTGAACTGTTCCAGTATTCCTTTGGCTCAGTAGTCCTCGTGGTTTCCATAATTGTATTCAGCACTTGCCAATTTAAGCCATCAATAAAATGGAGGGGACAAAATGCAGAGTTCCTAATTTTTTCTAATTGTTATTTACTTAAATGGAGCACTATGGTGAGACTTGCTCTTTGAAATATCTAAGATTTGTACATGTTATGCACAACTTTTTCAAATGAATAATCTGTTACGCTATTTATCCCAGAAGAGATCACATTCCTTTCAGTAACTGAATAACAACAATTCAGGTTTCCATTCCTGTAAATTTGACAACAAAAATAAATGAGTTACAGTCTAAACCAAATAATTTGTGATGTGACAGCATGTTGATGTCGCGTGTTACTAATTGCCCAGTATTCGTCACTTCAGCCCTATTTACAAGAAGTAAAAGGGAGTCAAATCTACTTGGCTTTACCTTGGGCCTGATTTGCATCCCATTTTTATATTTTTTTTACACTGTTCGAGCTCAAAAGTAATGGCCTGCCCAGCCATGCAGCTTTGACCTATCCAGACTGCTGTCCTGTGCATGAAGTATATGGGCTAATTTAAGGAGGAATTCTAAACTCACATTTGTATATTGTTAAGTTTCTGCCTCCAACAACATTTTTTACTCCACAGATGTATCCTCAATCAGTGACTACTAAATTTTGTTAGACTCAAGTTGAATACACTTATATATGAGGCTTCTGTTAATTGACTTCTTGCTTCAGCTTTGCTACCACTTATAAAACCAATCATTTTTACAGAACAATTTTTGTATTCGGGCATCTTAATTTTTGTACCAACTTTTATATTTTAAAAAAACAAATGGCAATATAGTAGCCCTGCAATTGAACGCACAAAGATCTTCAATCTTTAATCATGCACTGAAGACCAAAAAAGCAACCACTTGACGCTTTGAAAATCTTCAAACATGTTGCGATCTATTGGTTATAAATGTCTCATGGTGATAGGAACTGAAGCAAATCTCCGATTATTTTGCTTGTAGATTGTTGAAATAAGTAGATATTTAAAAGCAGCCTTTTTCTAGCACTACTACCGACTGGCTTGTTTTGAATTACCTAGTACTACACTTAATACCAACACTTTTGTGTTTGTTCACTTATAAAATAATTTTGTACTGTTTCCATTTTATCTGTATAACTGGACTACTTCAATTAATTAGAGTATTATACAACTGATTGTAAGAGAACCGTGTAACTTTTTTAAAATTCTGCTAGTTTGAAATAAATGCTTTGTTTGTCCTGCAGCTTTGTCAATTTATGCTGTGCTGTGTAATATGCCATTTTGTACTTGCGTTTAAATAGACATTGCTGGTGTTAACAATCATTCTTTTTGCTCAAATGTACATTGTTTGTTTGGCTAAATTGTTTATATTTGTAGCTGTGCAGTGCAATTCCTTAAATTCAGGAATCTACATATTGGTGTGTTGTATAGGAAATAAACCTTTCCAAAATATGTCACAACTTTGACAACTTTAGAGTTGAATGATTGAAGTTCCTTTAAACCATATTTTTTTCTTGCTTCTATTCAAAGGACAAGCCACAGATTTGTTTAAAGCCAAAAAATTGGGTTTTGGAAAACCTTTAGTCCATTTATTGTACAATATTTGTATTTGATTATGTTCTAATCATGTCTTATTGGTGAAATGTTAACTTGTTTGTTACAGAACACTGTATTTTCCATCTTCAAAATTATCTCTTTGTTTCTTGGTTCCAACATGGTGTGAAGACTTGGTTTTACTTCATGCACTGATGTTGTGTCTTGATTTTAAATGCATTTTATTAACCTTTTGAGGACATTTCCACCATGTCCAACACCAAATGTCGGGAACTAAATATGAAACAAATGAGCCTTCATTACCACTTGGTCAAGACACTTGATGCTTTGTGGTCTGATCAGATCTGTGTAAGCTGAATTGTATTGCAGCAATGCCTATCTGCTATTAGAAATTCTGTCTCCCAGCAGGAAAATGGTATTGCAGCAATTAATATTAAAATGTTGCCTCAAAACCATGGCATTTTGATAATTTTATGATCAGCAACATCAGTGTATAAATACTTTGTTTTTAGAATCAGTCATTATTAGGACTGAAGGAAAAAAATTATGCCCTATATTTGAGTGGGAAAAATGATACTGTAGTACCCAAAGAGCTGCTTATAGTGGTTGAAGCCCAAACATAATTGTGAACAGTGTCTAAGTTTGTTCGTGTGTATATGTAATAATAAACTTTCTCAAAGGTAGATCCATCCTGCACTGAGGGTCTGGTTTGTAACCAGTTAAAATTCAGTATATGCATTTTGCTCTATTTTAATCTGATTTTTGTCTACTTTGATTTGTGACTGTTGCAATTTGTACTTAATTAAAATAAAATTATATATGTAACAGTGTGCTTCATCGAATGGTATACTGTAGTGTTCTAAATGTCTTTGTTCTAATATTTATAGTGCATTTTTCCATTGAATCATTTGCTAAATATAATTTGATTACTCTTGCTCACTTTTCCTTAATTGCACAATTTATGAACTAATTTTAGCTTAAAGCATAAGCTTTTAATGTGGCTAGCAAATGATACGAAGTGGGGGGAATTTTTTAGTGAAAACGATTTGCCTTTAACCATGCTAACGGTGATGGAAATGCTAGTCAGATCACACCTTGAGTATTGTGTTCAGTTCTGGTCACCAAACCATGAAGGAGACAGCCAGAAATAACTGAGACTGACCCCTCGTGTCAGATTTTGCTCTGAAAGGGGGAATTGGAGAATCGAGATATATAAACAGTATGAAAAAGATAAATCTGGAATTTACTTCAAACTAAATTGTGAGACTGGGACAAAGGGACGCTAGTAAAAGGCCAGTTTAGGATTGATGTCCGGAAGTCCTTCCAAGTATTTTCCACTCCTACCCAATTTGCAGCCAGGCTTCTGTTAATGCTATTGACTCTCATCCTGTGACATAATTGCTTCTAATTCCCCCGGTTTATTTCTCACACTCCGCATTTCAATACATGCACTTTTTTCTGTTTGTATTGAAAGCTACTCCTTTTACCTTTTTGTCCAAGCTCTCGCCTCATTCTTTTATCTCAGCCTTTTCCCTGCTAACAACTGGTCATAGTATTACACAGAATCTACAGCACAGAAACCGGCCATTCGGCTCAACTGGTCTGTGCTGGTGTTGATACTCCACCTGAGCTTCCTCCCACTAATGATATCTTCCCCCCATATCCCACATGTATGCATCAAGCCTCCCCTTTTGATATTTCTCCTTTATTCCTTCTATCCTTTTCACTAAATTCTTTATTTGTATATTAACCTCACCTATTTCTACCTTCTCAACTTGCCCTTTCAGATTTGCTTTATTCCCTGCTCTCCTTCCTACCTAGTTTAACTGACTCGTCACCACCTCCCTATTTATCTGTTTAGCCAGTTTGTTAGCACCCTGTTCCGATTCAGTCCATCGTTATAGAATAGCTCCCATCGTCACCTGAACTGGTACCGCCACCCCATAAAATAGAAACCCTCTTCCTGACACCATCTGCATTCTAGCACATGGCTGGAGGGCCAGAGATTGCCACCCTTGAAGTCTTGTTCCATCAACCTGCTTCCTAAATGGAGAGTGAAACTGCTACAAGGGAGCTCCTGAACACATTGCACTACCTGAGTCTCCGAATAAAGGACTGGCTCCAACTGACTACGTGATGCTGCCTCATGCCATTGGACTCCGATACAATAAAACACCTCCATCTACAGAAATGCTACATTCAGTGTGAAGGATTCCAGTGGCTGGGACCCATCCTGCACAAATGCAGGGTGTTGGGGTAACTTCTTTTTGTCTCTAACTGTTGGGTAATTTGTCAAACAGTCATTGATTGTGTTGTTTCTTCGTGGTGGTAGAAACTGTCCCCGGCAAGCGGGAGGAGGGAAGGCTGCAGACCGGGGCTTTGGGTGGAGGGGGGGCGCTAGAGAGGGTCCATGCTCAGAAGAAGGGAGGTCGAAAGTTTCTTGAGGGACTGAGGGGAGCACTCCTGGTCTCCTGGGCCCACAAGGAATGCGATTAAAAAAACACGGACTTTCTGGAGCCAGCAACTCCCACCTCCATTTCACTGCCAGGTTTCCCAAGACAGCCGGCAGCGGTTAAATCTAAATCAGGCTCCCAATTGCACGGTGGGAGCCTGATTTAAATATGTTAAAGAAGTTTCCCGCCTCTCAAGTCTCGCAACCCACCACCGTAAAAACAGCGGCAGGCGCGTACACATCGGGTCAGGGTCATGTTTCACCATTTTTTAGGGTTTAACCCAACTTGACCGCCTCCTGCCCATTGTGAGGAGGTTAATACCAAGCCCATTGTGTTTGCGAGATATCAAATGGTAATCTACATTGAACCTGAAAGGTATACAGGGGTAGTACAATTCAGCCAATTATACCTTCCAAGTTACTGCAAGTGTAACCAGGATTAGTGATGGAACATCATCAGTTGGCTGCAAGTATAAAATGTTGGGGATCATGTAAGTGGTTCCTGAACGGTATATACCCCCAGCCATGTACCATAATGATCGTTACACTTGTAAATTGCATCTTGTATCCATTTGTTCAGCCTGCTATTGCCACCATTTCAGTCCAGTTGTGTTTTAATGCAGCTGTACACAAAACGATTTCAATGGTGACCCACTGCGGGTATACATCGTAACCAAGGCAGGTCCATTCAATCTGCCAGTTTAAAGTACTAACCCCATGATTACACCTCTGGATCTCCTTATAGCTACTTATGTGTTATTCTATATAATGAGGGTGCATTGAAATAGCTTACTAAGAAGAATTTATCTGAAATCAACTTATAATTTTATCTGTGCTCATAACTGCAATGCAAAACTGATTTATATCACTTTTTAATTCTGCTTTTAAACATATTTCAATATCTGCTTTATATTGCTTGATCCTCTCCACGTTCATATTTTCCTTTATCAACATCATTGTATGGTTTTTTTTTAACTAGTTGATTTCTCACTGCGTTGTTCCCAGAAAACATCTTCTAAAATTTTCCCACGATCATCTTTCTCTTCCCGCAATTGTATATTTCCTACTCTGATTCTTTCTATCAGTCACTTTCTCGTTAGCTTGGTTCATTCTCGTCTGAGTCAGAAGGTTGTGGGTCCACACTGTGGACCAGCATTTAAGCATATAATTTAGGCTGACACGTCACTACTGTACCATGGGACTGCTGCATTCAGTAGTGCTGTCGTAAGGATGAGATTATTATAAATGGAGACCCTGTCTGCCTGTTCAGCTGGACATGGAAGATCCCATAGCCTGCAGGTGTCTAAATGTACCAGCAAATTTACTGAAGCATATATCATATGACTGATGTGGTTTAACTATTACTGAAAGATATAGGTTTCACAGATATAATGGTGGTAGTTTTAAATATTAGCGATAGAGTAAAATGAGCGATATCGATCATTATACACCACTCCATATATATAATTGATCTAGACGAGGGAACTAGATGTAATATCTCCAAGTTTGCAGACGACACAAAGCTGGGTGGGCGTGTGTGCTGTGAGGAGGATGCAGAGAAACTCCAGGATGATTTGGACAGATTGGGTGATTGGACAGATGCATAGCAAATACAGTATAATGTGGATAAATGCGAGGTTATCCACTTCGGTGGCAAAAACAGGAAGACAGATTATTATCTGGACGGCAATAGACTGGGAAAAGGGGAAGTGCAACAAGACCTGGGTGTCCTTGTGCACCAGTTGCTGAAGGTAAGCATGCAGGTGCAGCAGGCGGTTAAGAAGGCAAATGGTATGTTGGCCTACATAGCGAGAGGATTTGAGTACAGGAACAAAGATGTCTTGCTGCAGTTGTACAGGGCCTTGGTGAGACCACACCTTGAGTATTGTGTGCAATTTTGGTCGCCTTATCTGAGGAAGGATGTTCTTGCCATGGAGAGAGTGCAGCGAAGATTCACCAGACTGATCCTGGGATGGCAGGAGTGACATATGAGGAGAGATTGGGTCGATTAGGTTTATACTCGCTGGAGTTTAGAATGAGAGGGGATCTCATTGAAACTTATAAAATTCTAACAGGACTAAACAGACTAGATGCAGGAAGGATGTTCCCGATGGCGGGGGAGTCCAGAACCAGGGGTAAGCCATTTAGGACTGAGATGAGGAGGAATTTCTTCACCCAGAGAGTGGTGAACCTGTGGAATTCTCTGCCACACAGGGCAGTTGAGGCCAATTCATTAAATATATTCAAGAAGGAGTTGGATATATTTCTTGAGGCTAAAGGGATCAAGGGATATGGGGAGAAAGCAGGGACAAGGTACTGAATTTGGATGATCAGCCATGATCTCATTAAATGGCAGAGCAGGCTCGAGGGGCCGAATGGCCTACTCCTGCTCCTATCTTCGATGTCTACTCCCTATTGAATCGCGAGAGATGGTTTGTAGCACTACTTTTTTCTACCACTCAACCAGATTTGGATGTGTGACGAAACATAGCCACTGGTAGCTTAGCAAAAGATAGCTTGTCCTACCCCTCTGGTGAATACAATTTGTCTTTGGTATTTGCTTCTCATTCCCCCCCTCCGCCTCTCCCCAACACCATTTCACTGAGAAAGTACTCACCTCCATTTGGTATTCCCTGCTGACAGTACCACTTATCTATTTGAGAACTTGATATGCAGAGAAACATGGAGAATGTAGAGCATCCATGTCTTGCAATTGTATGGCACGGTATTTTGTGTGTCAGGATTTTGTGCTATCCTTCCCTATGAATAGGACATTAGTACATTTTTAGGTGTCATTTGTTCCTTCCACTTCAACTTCGGTTTTTCATTAAATGTTATAAATATAAGGTGACGCATTTTAAGAATAGCTATAAGCCAATAATTTTTAATTGCAGTTACAGAACTTAGGGGGAGAAATTCAGTAGGTTGCGCCACCTGTTAGCGCCTTAAGAGGTCGCTAAGTGGGTCGCAAGCCAACTGGTGACAGGGCGCGGGACTGCCCACGCCTCCCGCTAAATTCCGTGAGACGTTAGTGGTGGCACTAACCGTTAGCGTTGCGCCGCTGCCGATGACGTCATCGGTGTGCGCAGCGCCCCGCTGACGCCCCGGCTGCGATATTTGGCAACGCCCCCTGATTTACCGCCGGACGCTATGTCCGACCGGCTCGGGGGCCTACCTGCGGCCGGGGAGACGCAAATTAAAGGCGAGGTGCGGGGCGGCCATTTTTGTTGTTGGCCGCCTGCCAGCACCTGCCTGCGCTCCCGTCCCCGGCCTCATGAACCCCCCCCCCCCCCCCGCGGAGTGCCAGCTGCGCTCCAAGAGCCCGGCACTTCTATTCGGTGCCGGGCTCTTTTGCCTGCACTCCCGATCCTCGGTGGCCCAGCTGGGCCCCAGATCACGCTGCACAAGGCTCCTCCCCTTTAAGAAGGGGAGGAAGGCCTGCAATACCGCAGTGCGACGTGCCGCACTGCAGCGCCATGATATTCACTCGCAGCGCCCCAAGAGGGATGCGGGGCGCCTCCAGTAGCGCCGTGTTTCCCTTTGGGGCGCAACAACTCAATTTCCGGTGCGTGGGCGCGAATGTTTCCGGGCCTGGTGAGGCTGGCGCCCCAAATGGGGCTATACTCAATTTCTCCCCCTTAATCTTTTTTTATGACCTTAATAAAGATGCTGGCCCATTCAAATTGTTACTAAATTCTACGTGCAGTTTAGTGACTGCTCTATAATTATGACCCACTAGATGGCAAACTTCTACCAAATTTGAACACAAAATGAAAACACAATGTCAGATTCCACATGTATGCTGACGATACCCACCTCTACCTCATCAATACCTCTCTCAACCCTGCCACTGCATCTGATTTCTCCTGCTGCTTGTCTGACGAAACTTCCTCCAATTAAATATTGGGAAGACCAAAGCCATTGTTTTCTACCCCGTCACAAACTCGGTTCCCTAGCCACTGATTCCATCCCCTTCCCTGGCCACTGTCTGAGGCGCAACCTTAGTGTCCTATTTGACCCTGAGCAGAGCTTCCTACTCCCTATCCTCTCCATCACCAAGACTGCCTACTTCCACCTCCATAATATTGCCTGCCTCCGCCCTTGCCTCGGCCCATCTGCCGCTGAAACCCTCATCCATGCTTTTGTTACCTCCAGACTCAACTATTCCAATGTTCTCCAGGCTGGCCTCCCATCTGCTCTCTCCATAAACTTCAGCTCATACAAAGCTCTGCCGCCCATATCCTGACACGCACCAAGTCCCGTTGACCTATCCCAGTCCGACAATGTCTCAATTTTAAAACTTTCATCCTTATGTTCAAATCGCTCCATGGACTCGCCCCACCCTGTCTCTGTAACCTAAACTCTAGAATTCCCTCCCTAGACCTCTCCAACTCTTCTCTCTCCTCATTTAAGACACACCTTAATATCTAACTTTTGACCAACCTGTTCTAATATCTCCTTATGTGGCTCGTGTCAAATTTTGTCTGATAACACTCCTGTGAAGCATCTTGTGATGTTTGACTATGTTAAAGGTGCTCTATAAATGCATTGTTATTTTAAATTGTTACTTTTGTTGTCTCTAGTTGACTCTTCAATAGCCTTCCTTATTCCACAACTCTATTATCCCTTGTTTAAAATAAAAACCTTTGCTAAGTACCCTTCCTACTCCTAGCGTCTTCACTTTAGCTAGCAGTATTGGAAGTGAAAAATTTGCCTGGGTCAATTTTGACAATCCCCAGATTTGAATTCAGTCACCTAAAAGATTTTAGTCTTTTTTCTGAAGAAAATTAGCCCAATTTACATAGGATTCCATAGGATATACAGCACAGAAACAGGCCATTCGGCCCAACCAGTCCATGCCGGCGATTATGCTCCACTTGAGCTTCCTCCCGCCTTTCCTCATCTAAATCTATCAGCGTAACCCTCTATTCCCTTCTCCCTCATATGCTTATCTAGCCTCCCCTTAAATGTATCGATACTATTCGCTTCAACCACTCCCTGTGGTAGCGAGTTCCACATTCTCACCACTCTCTGGGTAAAGAAGTTTCTTCTGAATTCCCTATTGGATTTGTTGGTGACTATCTTATATTGATGGCCTCTAGTTATGCTCTTCCCCACAAGTGGAAACACTCTCTCTGTATCTACTCTATCAAAACCTTTCATCATTTTAAAGACCTCTATTAGGTCACCCCTCAGCCTTCTCTTTTCAAGAGAGAAGAGACCCAGCTTGTTCATCCTTTCCTGATAGGTATACCCTTGCATTTCTGGTGGTATCCTTATAAATCTTCTCTGCACCCTCTCCAGTGCCTCTATATTCTTTTTATAATATGGCGACCAGAACTGTACGCAGTACTCTAAGTGTGGTCTAACCAAAGTTCAATACAGGTTTTGCATAACTTCGCTACTTTTCAATTCTATCCCTCTAGAAATAAACCCTAGTGCTTAGTTTGTCTTTTTTATGGCCTTATTAACCTGCATCGTTACTTTTAGTGATTTGTGTATTTGTACTCTGAGATCCCTTTGCTCTTCTAGCCCATTTAGATTCTTATTGTCCAAGTAATATGTGACCTCCTTATTTTTCTTACCAAAATGTAATAACTCACGTTTATCTGTGTTGAACTTAATTTGCCAATAATATGCCCATTCTGCAAGTTTATTAATGTCTGCCTGTAATTTGTTGCAGTCCTCCTCAGTATTGACTATCACCCCTGCCCGCCCACGCCCCGCCCAATTTGGTGTCATCCGCAAATTTAGAAATTGTGTTTTGATCATAGAATCATAGAAAGTTACAGCACGGAAGGAGGCCATTTCAGTCCATCATGTCCGCGCCAGCCAACAAAGAGCTTTCCAGCCTAATCCCACTTCCCAGCTCTTGGTCCGTAGCCCTGCAGGTTACAGCATCCCAAGTGCACATCCAAGTACTTTTTAAATGCGGTTAGTGTTTCTGCCTCTACCACCCTTTCAGGCAGTGAGTTCCAGACCCCCACAACCCTCTGGGTGAAGAAATTTCCCCTCAAATCCCCTCTAAACCTTCCACCAATTACTTTAAATCTGTGCCCCCTGGTTTTTGACCCCTCTGCTAAGGGAAATAGGTCCTTTCTTTCCTCAATAAGGTCTCCCCTCAGCCTCCTCTGTTCCAAGGGAAACAGACCCAGCCTATCCAGTCTTTCCTCATAGCTAAGATTCTCTACTCCTGACAACATCCTTGTAAATCTCCTCTGTACCCTCTCCAGTCAATCACATCTTTCCTGTAATGTAGTGACCAGAACTGCACGCAGTACTCTAGCTGAGGCCTAACCAGTGTTTTATACAGTTGAAGCATAACCCCCTGCTCTTGTATTCTATGCCATGGCTAATAAAGGCAAGCATTCCGTATGCCTTCTTAACCATCTTATCTACCTGGCCTGCTACCTTCAGGGATCTGTGAACATGCACTCCAAGGTTCATTTGTTCCTCTACACGACTCAGTGTCCTACCATTTAATGTGTATTCCCTTTCCTTGTTAGCCCTCCCCAAATGCATTACCTCACACTTCTCCAGATTGAATTCCATTTGCCACTGTTCTGCCCACCTGACCAATTTATTGATATCTTCCTGCAGTCTACAGCTTCCTTCTTCAGCATCAACCACACAGCCGATTTTAGTATCATCTGCAAACTTCTTAATCATACCCACTATATTCAAGTCTAGATCATTGATATATACCACAAAAAGCAAGGGACCTAGTACTGAGCCCTGCGGAACCCCACTGGAAACAGCCATCCAGTCACAAAAATACCCATCAACCATTACCCTCTGCTTCCTGCCTCCGAGCCAGTTTTGAATCCAACTTGACACTTTGCCTTTGGTGCCATGGGCTTTTAACTTCATGACCAGTCTGCCATGTGGAACCTTATCAAAAGCCTTGCTAAAGTCCATATACAATACATCAAATGCACTACCCTCATCTACCCTCCTTGTTACCTCCTCAAAAAAATGCAATCAAGTTTGTCAGACATGACCTTCCCTTAACAAATCCGTGCTGACTATCCTTGATTAATTTGTGTCTTTCTAAATGAAGATTTATCCTGTCCTTCAGAATTCTTTCCAATAAATTTCCCACTACCGAGGTTAGGTTGACTGGCCTGTAATTACTCGGTCTATCTTTTTCTCCCTTTTTAAACAAGGGTACCACATTAGCAGTCCTCCAGTCCTCCGGCACCACACCTGAAGCCAGAGAGGATTGAAAAATGATAGACTGAAGGGATAATTACAAGTCCTAGCCCTTTTCGGGCTACCCTAGATTAGGCATATTCCCCGGACGTTCACCTTCAACTAAAGTTAGAGATAGCCGAATTCTATAAGATGCTTAATTGGGTCTGAAGGTTCAGGCTATCTCTCCCTAAAGGAAAGGAATGACTGAAGATGTTACTGTCCTCCAGATAGCACTTTTAATAAGTTTAACTAGACTGTAACCTTCTGGATATTATGAGGGTCCAGAATACCCCCCAGAATTCTGCAACTCCTTACAAAAGAGTGGTGTACAGAAATTGGGTTCGCGAGTTTATACAGAAATACTCTTTGAGACAATTCTAAAAATATATAGTTTTATTTAAGAGCTGACATTCATTTAACAGCTGTTGAGTCAGTCGCAACATTAACAATTCAAAATACAAATAGCTTACATTTCTTATTTCTCAGAGATCCTTATTCTCAAATCTTTACTTTGTTACATTTCTACATTTCTTACTTATCTCTAAATCCAGAACATCCACCAAAATCAAATTATAGTACCATTTGATCCCCGAGACTCAAAGTTAAAAACTTACAGATGGCCCCTGTAAAGTTGAGAAACGCTTGGCCCATTCAGCAACTTCTGACTTTCTGTTTGAAAAGGTCTATCTTTTATACCCTTTTTGCAGTGGTTTATTCTTTGAAGTTCTCTGCTGATGTAAGCTAATTGTCTTATTCATTCTCTCTGTTGAATGCTTTCTATTCTTACTGTCAATTTAGCTGCTGCATGCATAATTATGTCTCTACCTTTAGGTGTTCCAAAAACTATCATAAAAACAATATGACAGCAATGGTTTCTGTTTGATGCCATTCTTATCGAAGATTTTCCATTCAATTCTTAATATCACTTTTAGCTGGTTTAACAGACTTCGAGTCTCCTAACTGCTCCAAGTTCAATACAAACACAATGTAATTGCTTGGTGTATCTATTGAAGTCATACCTTCAAAGTGTTCTTGTTGGTATCATATTTACTATGTATAAATTAAAGACACTTTGACTGAGTGTTTACTTGTTTTTTAGTTATCTCAATTGATTGCATATTTAATCATGTTTCCTGTCTTCCAAGCTTTACATAAAAGCTATTTGACCAGCAGGTGTTTCTTTTACTTGATGTCATCTTTTTAAAGGCACATGCCTCTTTTAATGTTTGTGTTTCTGTTCAACGTGTTGGTTTTCAACACTTCACTTGGGTCTTTTTATTGTGTTTTTCCCAAACTCCAGACTCTCTGGAATCGCCAAACTGCCATTTCAATAGGGTCATTGTTTTAGTATATTTAACTAATTCCCATTTCAAAGCTTGTATGTCTACAACTTTGTTAAACAACTGATCTTTATCTCAGAAGCCTATATTTCTGTTTGCAGCCTGTATCTCTGAGGCTTTAGATTTTTAAACCCAGTATATCATATATTAATAAATATCAGAATTCTGTTCATATTATGGTGTATCTTTCTGAAATATGGCTTATTCCTTCACAAGTTAGGGCCTCTGCTATTTCCTCTTTTGCTTCGCTTAACAGCCAGGGATACACTTCATCTGGGCCTGGGAATTTATCCACTTTTAAAGCTGCTAAACCCCTTAATACTTCCTCTCTCACTATGTTTATTTCATCTAATATTTCACACTCCTCCTCCCGATAGCAATGTCTGCTTCGCCCCTCTCCTTTGTGGAAACAGACGCAAAGTATTCATTAAGAACCCTACCGACCTCTCCCACTTCCACACACAGATTACTCTCATGATCTCTAATAGGCCCTACCCTTTCTTTAGTTATCCTCTTACTCTTAATATATTTATTAAGGTTTGGGTTTTCCTTGATTTTACTTGCCAAGAATTTTTCATGCTCTCTCTTTGCTTTCCTAATATCCTTTTTAATTGCGCCCCTGCACTTTCTGTACTCCTCTAAAGATTCTGCAGTGTTTAGCCCTCGGTATCTGTCATACGCCTCCCTTTTTTTCTTTATCCTACCCTGTATGTCCCTAGACATCCAGGGGGCTCTAGATTTGTTAGTCACACCTTTTTTCTTTAAGGGCACATATTTGGTCTGAACCCTCCGGATCTCCTCCTTGAATGCCCACCACTGCTCTGACACTGATTTACCTTCAAGTAGCTGTTTCCAGTCCACTATGGCTAAATCCCCTCTGAGTTTAGCAAAATTTGCTTTTCCCCAATTTAGAATTTTTATTCCTGGTCTATCCTTGTCCTTTTCCATAACTACCTTAAATCTAACTGAATTGTGGCCACTAACATCAAAATGCTCCCCCACTGATATGCCTTCTACCTGCCCAGCTTCATTCCCTAAAACTAAGTCCAGAACCACCCTCTCCCTTGTTGGGCTTGCTACATACTGGCTAATAAAGTTCTCCTGGATGCATTTTAGGAATTCCACACCCTCTATACCCTTCACACTAATTTTATCTCAGTTAATATTGGGGTAGTTGAAATCCCCTGCTATTACTGCCCTATAGTTTTTGCACTTCTCAGAAATTTGTCTACATATTTGCTCTTCTATCTCCCTCTCACTGTTTGGGGGTCTATAGTACACTCCCAGCAGTGTGATCGCCCCTTTTTTGTTTTTCAATTCAACCTAAATGGCCTTGTTTGATGATCCCTCCAACATATCATCCCTCCTCACAACTGTAATAGTTTCTTTAATCAATAGCGCGACCCCCCTCCCTTTTTACCTCCCTCTCTATCACGTCTGAAAATCCTGTAACCAGGAATGTTGAGCTGCCATACCGGCCCCTCTTTCAGCCACGTCTCTGTAATAGCTATAATATCATAGTCCCAAGTATCTACCTGTGCCCTCAGCTCATCTGCTTTGATCGCTATACTCCTTGCATTGAGCTATATACCATTTAGTACAGGCAAACCTTCTTGTTGACTACTATCTAACCCCTGATTCCTCTGTCCTTCCAATTTACTTTCTATGTTTTTGTTTTCCAATTCCAGTTTTTCTTCCCTCCCTACTGACTCTATTCTTAGGTTCCCATCCCTCCGCCAAGCTAGTTTAAACCCTCCCCAACAGCACTAGCAAAGCCCCCCACGAGGATATTGGTCCTGTTCCCGTTGAGGTGCAACCCGTCTGGCTTGTAGAGGTCCCACCTCCCCCAGAAACGGTTCCAATTCCTCAGGAATCTAAAGCCCTCCTTCCTACACCATCTCTCCAGCCACGCAGTCATCTGCTCTATCTTCCTATTTCTGTACTCACTAGCATGTGGCACTGGTATTAATCCAGAGATTACTACCTTTGAGGTCCTGCTTCTTAACCTCTTTCCTAGCTCCCTAAACTCTGCCTGCATCCCTCTTTCTACCTATGTCGTTGGTACCAATATGGACCACGACCTCTGGCTGTTCACCCTCCCCCCTCAGAATGCCCTGCAGCCATTCAGTGACATCCTTGACCCTGGAACCAGAGGGGCAACATACCATCCTGGAGTCACGTCTGCGGCTGCAGAAACGCCTGTCTGCTCCCCTAACTATTGAATCCCCTATCACTATTGCTCTCCCTCTCCTCTTCACCCCCACCCCCACCCCAACCATGCAGCTGAGCATTCCATGGTGCTGTGGACTTGGCTCTGGCTGCACTCCTCAGAGGAACCATTTCCCTCACCAGTACTCAGCACCGAATACTGGCTGGTGAGCAAGATGGGCTATGGGGATTCAAAAGTCTAAATAGTTAATATAAATTGTGAACAACATTGGTCCCAGCACTGATCCTTGGGGGACTCCATTTTCCACCTTCTGCCACTCTGAATAGCTACCCTTTATCGTCACTCTCTGCTTTCTGTCTTGAAGCCAGCTAGCTATCCATTCTGCTACTTGTCCCCTGACTCTGCATCCTCTGACCTTATTCATTAGTCTATTATGTGGTACCTTATCAAAGGCCTTTTGGAAATCTAGATAAATTACATCTATTGCATTACCCTTGTCTACTCTCTCTGTTACCTCTTCAAAGAATTCAATGAGGTTGGTCAAGCAAGACTTTTCTGTTTGTAGTTCATGTTGACTATTCATTATCATATTTTGATTTCTAGATGTTTTTCTATTTTAGTAGGGATTCCATTATTTTTCCTCCCACCAATGTTAAGCTGACTGGTCTATAATCCCCTGGACATGTTCTATCTCCCTTCTTAAATATAAGTATTGCATTAGCTATCTGCCAGTCCTCTGGCACTACACCTTTTTCTAATATGTGTAATAGTGCCTCTGCTATCTCTTCCCTAGATTATTTTAAAATGTGCAGATGTAATCCGTCTGGATTGGGGTTTTATCCTCTTTGAGTTTGATTAGATTATTTAATATTTCTCTTTTTATTTTAAATGTGGTTATATCATTTCTAATCTCATCATCCAATGCCATGTCCATCTGATCTGTCTCCCCGGTAAATACTGAAGCAAAGTAATTATTTAATATTTCTGCCATTTCGCTATTGCTGCCTGTGGTATTATCCTGTCCATCCCCTAGTGGCTCTCTTCCCATCCCGACTTTCCTTTTTTTTATTTATGTGTTTGCAGAATATTTTACTATTTTGTATTATGTTCCTTGATAATTTAATTTCACAGTTCCTCTTTGCCTTCCTAATTGTTTTTTTGACTTGTCTCCTAATCTCTTTGTATTCTCCCTTGTCATGTTCTCCCCAGCTGTCCATGTACTTAGTGTATGCCTCTTTCCTTACCCTCAATTTTTCCCTGATGTCTTTAATCATTCATGGTGCTCATTAGTGTTTACCTTGTTCTTGGTTTTTAGCGGAATATATTTTTTCAGACTCTGTTGAACACCGTTATAAATATTTCCCATTGCTGTTCTAGCAACTTAACTTTTCCTCATACCTTGAAATCTGGATAACTGCAATCATTTTAGTTGCATGCCACTGTACCCTCTGAAAGACCATTGGCCTAGAAATTACTCTCGGGCAGTGGCACAAAACTGGCGATACAGATCGGCTGGCCATTATATGCAGCACCTGATATTCCGTCCCATAGCAGTCAGCTGAATATCTGTGGAACTGAATACAGTATCAGGCACTGCGTATAACGGGCGGCCAATCCGATACCGCCTGTTTTGTGCCACCGCCCGAGAGTAATTTCTAGGTCCTAGGGGGGAAAATTCAGTTGTTTGCGCCTCCCGTTAGCGCCTTAAGAGGGCGCTAATGGGGCACAAAGGCACTAGCGCCCGGGCGCGGCGATGTTTGCGCCGCTCGCGAAATTAACCAGACATTTTGCGGCAGCGCTAAACACTACTGCCACGATCTCCTGCGCCGGCAGATCGTGACGTCAGTCGAGTGCGCAACGCCCCGTTAGCGCCCCGGACTGGATATTGAGTGGCGCCCCCTGCCTTACCGCCTGCCGCTAGCAATGGCAGGTTGAGGGGAGCGTTTTTCAGTCAGAAAGGGACTGGGGGAGCGCTATTTAAAGGCGACCGCTTCCTGCCTTTTTTTGTCAGTGACATTTTTGCACCACGCATTCTGAGAGAGATAGAAAGAGACTTCTGGAGAGATTCAACGCTGTCTGAAGGAGTTTAGAGTACGGAGCAGCACTTTGCAGGTTTATTTTGATTTGCCCTTCCTTGCTTCGCCAGCGCTCTGAGGTAGCGCCTCGCTCCTCGGCCTTTGTGCCTTAAGACAGGTGTGAAGCACCTGATTTAGCGCTCCAATCACCTCCAGGGGCGATAAAAAGCCAAGTTTGCCGTCGGAGGCGATAATTAGCGCCAGGCGCTAAAGTTTGCGCATGACCGATAATGGCGCCCCAAACGGGGCGATACTGAATTTTCCCCCCCTAGTCTTCCTATGATTGAGTGACTGCACATAAAATCAGGCCTCTTGTCCATGCTGCCTGGGTGCTTTTCATACCCATCTGCTGCAAGCTATAGCTACTATCACTCCCTCCCCACACAGCACTACCATCCAATGTGACTCCATCCCAACCCCGAGTCCCCAATTCTGAAGTTCCCAACCAGACTGTCCTGTGCTCTGAAAACTCACGTTCTCAGCAGCCTGATATATTTAAAAGTGTTTTCTGCACTTCCTCCTCGTGGTTTAAAAGCACTGAAGACACTTAAAGAACTTTAAGTTAGTTCTCAGAAATGACCAGGAATATGGTTTTTCTCTCTATTGCTGGGGGGGGCTTCCTTCACCCTTTCCTACTTTCTCTTACTGCCTCTCCTCATTCCCACCATTCCTTCACACCAACCATGCCTGCCTTTTTCCCAACTGCTGAGCCACATCTGAGAAAACCCTATTACCGTGCTTTTTTCAGTGGCACCTTACCAAAGTTCTCACAGCTCCCCCAGAACCCAATAATCCCATGCCAAGCACCCACCCTTACCAATGTTCCCTAACCTCACCCACGCCCACACACAAAATCCACCCTGCTACCAATACCATTGCCAGCTCCCTCCTCCCAGTATTTACACATCCCAGGACCACTTTCCCACACCTCTGATTCCTGTTGTTCCCACCGCCATCAGTATTCACATAACCCAACACCCCTCCCACTCCCATGATCCCCTTCCCACTGCTCACACAACCTGCAGCCTCATCTGCTAATGCTCCCACACTCCAGGACCACTGTCCCAACACCATCAACTCACAAAGCCCCTCAGCTCCCCATCACTGCTACACACCATTCCTCCAATCAACATACGATGGTTTGGAGTTCGACCTCCGAGTGAGCGCAGACGCAAGCATCATCTGCTTGCGTCTGTGCTCACTCGGAGGTCGAACTCCAAACCATCGTCAACACCTTCACCAAAGCGTACGAGAGCATGGGCCTTACATTAAACATCTGTAAGACAAAGGTCCTCTACCAACTTGCCCCCGCCACACAGTGCTGCCCCCCAATTATCAAAATCCACGACAAGGCCTTGGACAACGTGGACCACTTTCCATACCTCGGGAGCCTACTGTCAACAAGGGCAGACGTCGATGACGAAGTCCAACACCGCCTTCAGTCGCCTGAGGAAGAGAGTGTTTGAAGACCAGGACCTCAAACCCGGCACTAAGCTCATGGTCTATAGAGCAGCAATGATACCCACCCTGCTGTATGCCTCAGAGACATGGACCATGTACAGCAGGCACCTCAAAGCACTGGAGAGGTAACACCAACGCTGCCTCCGCAAGATCCTGCAAATCCATTGGCAGGATAGGCACACCAATGTCAGTGTTCTTGCTCAGGCCAACATCCCCAGCATCGAAGCTCTGACCACGCTCAATCAGCTCCGATGGACGGGTCACATTGTCCGCATGCCCAATACAAGACTCCCAAAACAAGCGCTCTACTCGGAGCTCCGGCACGGCAAGAGAGCCCCAGGTGAGCAGAGGAAACGCTTCAAGGACACCCTCAAAGCCTCCTTGAAAAAGTGTAACATTCCCACCGACACCTGGGAATCCCTGGCCCAAGACCGCACAAAGTGGAGGAGAAGCATCCGGGAAGGCGCCGAACACCTCGAGTCTCTTTGCTGGGAGCAAGCGGAAGCCAAGCGCAGGCAGCGCAAGGAGCGCACATCAACCCAAGCACCCCACCCACCCGCCCCTTCAACCACCGTCTGCCCCACCTGTGACAGAGACTGTAGGTCCCGCATTGGACTCATCAGTCACCCGAGAGCTCATTTTAATGTGGAAGCAAGTCATCCTCGGTCTCGAGGGACTGCCTAAGAAGAAGAGAAGAATCAACATACTTATCTGCAATCTGAAACATCTTCTTCTGTAACATATTCCTCTGCATTGTGGGCCTTAAGGAAACACTTAGAGATCAAATTAACTGCACAGTTAACTGAATATTTAATAGTAAAATATAGTAGTAATCAAGGCCATTGGTTCATGATTTTCATGCAAATATACACATAACCTTGGAATTTGAGCCCAATTATACCACTAATACTCTGAGAATACTCTGATAAAACACAATTTGACTAAATTTATCATGAAAAATCAATGCCTTGATAATATATTGTATGTTATGTGGAATAAAGTAGCATATCCTCCAACTGATAGCGAGCATTGCCACAGGAGATCAGCTATAAAACATAAAATACAAAAAACCTATGTATGATTAAAACCTGTATGCTGTGTCATCTGTCACACTCATTATACAGTTTTCAATCATAGAATCATAGAAACTTATGGCACAGAAGGAGGCCATTCGGCCCGTCATGCCTGTGCTGGCTCTTTGAAAGAGCAGCCATGCTTAGTCCCACACCCCCGCTTATTGTCCGTAACCCTGTAAGTTCTTCATCGTCAAGAACCTGTTCAACTCCCTTTAAAAATTATTTATGGAATCAGCCTCCACCACCTTTTCAGGTAGAGTGTTCCAGATCCCGACAACTCTCCGAGTGAAAGAATTCTCCTCATCTGCCCTCTGGATCTTTTTCCAGTGATTTTGAATCTTTGACCTCTAGTTATTGACCCACTCACCAGAGGGAATTCTTTTTCCCTATTTACTCTATCAAAACCTCTCATCATCTTGAAAACCTCTATTAGGTCTCCTCTTAACTGCCTCTGTTCCAAGGAGAACAGTCCTAACTTTCCAACTTCTCCTCATAATTGAAGTCCCTCATCCCAGGTAACACCCTGGCAAACCGCCTCTGTACCCTTTCTAAGGCCACGACCTCAGGCTGTTCACCCCCCCCCCGACGCCCCCCCTCCCCTCCCCCAAACCCCCCCACCCCCCCTCAGAATGTCCTGCAGCCGCTCAGTGACATCCTTGACCCTGGCACCAGGGAGGCAGCATCCCATCCTGGAGTCACGTCTGCAGTCACAGAAATGTCTGTCTGTTCCCCTAACTATTGAATCCCCTAGCACTATTGCTTTCCCGATCTTCCTCCTCCCCCACCCCCCTGTACAGCTGAGCCACCCAAGGTGCCGTGGATTTAGCTCTGGCTATACTCCCCAGAGGAACCATCGGCCTCACCTGAATACTGGTTAGAGAATTAGATGCACTCAGGGGACTCTTGCACGACCTGCCTGTTCCTCCTTATCTGTCTGACGGTCACCCATTTCCTCTCTGCCTGCACACTCTTACGCTGCGGGGTGACCACCTCCTGAAACGTGTTATCCACGAAGCTCTCAGCCTCACGTGTGCACTGCAGTGTCGCCAGCTGCTGCTCAAGCTCTGAAACCCAGAACTTGAGCTGCTCCAGCTGACGACACTTCCTGCACAGGTGGTTGTCCAGGACATGGGAAGCATCCTGGAGTCGCTACATGGCACAAGATATATATTCCATGGGACCGAGGTGCCTTGCCATGCCTTTACTTAATAGACTATTAAGTAACTTAACAGAAATAAATTTAAAACTTTAAAAAAGTCACTAGCTACTCACCAATCAGCTCCTTCCCTTCTGCTGGCGTCACTTACTGCGCTTCCTAATGCTCCCGCTCCCTCCGGGCTCTTGGACCTACCTTTATCTGCGTCCGCTCTTCTCGCTCTCCCGCAGGTCCACACTTGTGTCTATTACCTTAGAGACCTTGGGATCTGTGGCTCCACGCCTCCTTTTCAGTCAGATATCTCAACCACCTTCCTCCTCTCCATCAAATTCCTGCGTTCACCAAAATTCCTCCACTCTGCTTGCGATCCACTCCGTTTGTGTTCTCCCAGCTCTGTCTCTAAGCTCTGTGCTCAAGCTCTCATTACGGCCACCAGATGCCGCTTGGAGCTGCTTGTCCATTTACAAAGAATTTTTCAGCTATGTTGCTTTATTCTTCGATAGCAAAATACTGCAGATGCTGGAAATCCGAAACAACAACAGAAAATGCTGGAAAAACTCAGCAGGCCAGGCAACATCCGTGGAGAGAAATCAGAGTTGACGTTTCGGGTTGAAACCCTTCTTCAAAACTGGAAAGGAAATGAAATAGATCGAAAGGAGGGCTGGGGAGGGAACAAAAGAAGTGAATAGACATTAAGAGGTATTCAAAACGAGACGAGATGATGATAGGACTAGTAAAGAGACGAAAGACGGCTCAGGTTAGGTGTGAAATGTACAGGCAGAATGAGAGACAGCTGCCATGTAAAAAAAAAGAGGAAAGGGGGGGTGGGGAGGGAAAACCCAAAACAAAGGGGTGGGGAAAAAAATTTTAAAAAGTAAGTAAAAATATAATAGGGGCCGAGGTTATGATCTGAAATTGTTGAACTCGATATTGAGTCCGGAAGGCTGCAAAGTGCCTAATCGGAAGATGAGGTGCTGTTCCTCGAGTTTACGTTGAGCTTCCGTGGAACAATGCAAGAGGCCAAGAGGCAAGCGCAGGAGATGTAACACCTGCCCCTATACCTCCCCCCTTCCCACTGTCCAGGGCCCCAAACACCCCTTCCAGGTGAAACAGTGATTTACTTGTACTTCTTGCAATCTAGTATACTGTATTCGCTGCTCACGATGCGGTCTCCTCTACATTGGGGAGACCAAACGCAGATTGGGTGACCGCTTTGCGGAACACCTCCGTTCAGTCCGTAAGGGTGACCCCGAGCTTCCGGTTGCCTGTCATTTTAATTCACCGCTCCATTCCCACTCCGACCTCACTGTCCTTGGCCTCTTGTATTGTTCCATGGAAGCTCAACGTAAACTCGAGGAACAGCACCTCATCTTCCGATTAGGCACTTTGCAGCCTTCCGTACTCAATATCGAGTTCAACAATTTCAGATCATAACCTCGGCCCCTATTACATTTTTACTTATTTTTTTTTTTTATTTTTTTCCCCACCCCTTTGTTTTGGGTTTTCCCTCCCCACCCCCCCTTTCCTCTTTTTTTTTACATGGCAGCTGTCTCTCATTCTGCCTGTACATTTCACACCTAACCTGAGCCGTCTTTCGTCTCTTTACTAGTCCTATCATCATCTCGTCTCATTTTGAATACCTCTTAATGTCTATTCACTTCTTTTGTTCCCTCCCCAGCCCTCCTTTCGATCTATTTCATTTCCTTTCCAGTTTTGAAGAAGGGTTTCAACCCGAAACGTCGACTCTGATTTCTCTCCACGGATGTTGCCTGGCCTGCTGAGTTTTTCCAGCATTTTCTGTTGTTGTTTTGCTTTATTCGTCACTGTTTAGTGTTTTTTAATTTGCACTTATTGGCCCAGATATTCCGATCCCTCCGGGTGGGTACGTGCTATGTACCCACCCGTAGGGACATCGGAAATGCCGGTTTCAGAATGGTCTTGACAGATCCTCCGGCTGCCCGGGAGAAGGGCCTCTGTGGGTGGATAGTTCCGCTTTTTGGAGACCCTCCGCCTGCAGAAAACCCTTACAATTCTTACGCCTGGTAAAAAACAGGCATAAAGCCTGCTTTTACCAGGATAAGAGTTGGAAAAAAGTTAAAAAAAAGTTTTTCACTGATTTATCATTTAAAAATACTTTAAAAAAGGGTACGTTTATTTTTAGCCCCGTAAAAAACTTTAATTTTTTTTTCAAAAAATTTAATTTTTGTTTAAAATACTTAATTTATTGTAATTTCAAGTCATTTTAAAATTCTGATTTAAAAAAAAATTATTTAAAGTTTTACTGTGTTTTGGGGGTGATCTCCATTCATATATTTGACAGGTCTTCCTGTCAAGTGTATGAAGGGAGATTCCCGTCTTTGATTGGCTCCCCATGGCCCACATGATCCCAGGGATGCTGCGAACTACATGCGCCTCTGGGATACGTGGGCCCTGCACACTTGGAGTTTGGAGAGGCCCAGGAGCGGAAACGTATGTGTCCCGGGAGCCCTCAGGTAAGGGCGTAGGTTTTTCTAGATTGCAGGCCTCCGCCCACGGGAGGCCTGCGATCGGAAAATACAGGCCATTATTTCACTCGAGGGGTTGGAAAAGATGGTGCAATCGATGTGTGATTAGTAGGATTGCAGGCAACGGATGAGCTACTGTGATTGCCGAGTCAAGGGGAGGATACAGCTGATTGCGCAGGAGACAGCAACTGTAGTGCAAAAACAGCAATAGATGAACCAATGGAGCTAAACAACAGGATCACAGCAGAACAGATATCAAATGAGCCATAGGCGATGATAGTGGAACCGGATGAACTACAAGGCTATAGGGCAAAACCACAGGTTAGGAGTAGAGCAAAAATGGCAAGCCAAAGAGTGCAGCAAAGCAGATGCAACAACAGAAGGGGCAGGATGGGAAGAGTTCAAATGCAGGGCAATATGACAATGATACAAAATCTTGGTGGCCCCCTTCCCCACCATGCCGCCCCACCCATTACACACAATCCAAAAGTAAAGCAGAAAAAGACAGAAACTAAAGAAGAAAAAAACGCACAGAAAAGCAGAAAAAACTGAAAGGCAGAGATAAGGGAGAGTGAAACCGTAACACAAAGACAACAGAGACAGGTAATGAGACACTGTATCTTCTGACTTACCATGTGCAACACCACATGAAATCCATTTGTAATACATTCAAAATTTTGCAACTGTTTGTGGCACTCCATTTGTGTCTCACATTTTAGTCACAAATTCACATGTGTGTGTGTAAGACTTTTAAACTTCAGGCTTGTATTTATTGTATTTGTGCAGTTTATCTGCTACTCATCTTTCAGGCCTTCAGAAGCTAGATAACGCTGTAATTCCACAGCACTTCCTGCTTCCCCATGCTTGCCCAGATTTGTCGAAGTATTTTTTTTATCCTGTTCTGATGCTCCCCACCTTCCCTATTCCCATTGTTCCCCACTATCGCTGTTTTCACCCTCTTGGGGGGCTGTTGTCTATCTCTAACGTCCTCCAGCCCTACAACCCTCAGAGATCTCTGTGCTCCTCCAATTCTGGCCTCTTGCGCATCCCCGATTTTCCTCACTCCACCATTGGCGGCCGTGCCTTCGGTTGCCCAGGCCCTAAGCTTGGAATTCCCTCCCTAAATCTCTCCGCCTCTCCACCTCTCTCTCTCTTCCTTTAAGATGCTCCTTAAAACCTACCTCTGGCCAAGCTTTTGGTCAACTGTCTTAATATCTCCTTATGTGGCTCGGTGTCAAATTTTATTTGGTAACGCTCCTGCGAAGTGCCTTGGGATGTTTTACTGCATTAAAGATGCTATATAAATGCAAGTTGTTGTTGTAGTGGTTGCACGATCCCTGCAGAATAAATGTTAATCACCTCTCCCAAGTCAACACAAAAACAAGTGACTACCTGCAGTAAAATTGAATTAATTTAAACACAAGTAAGATCTTAAATTATGTAATCTTGTTATTTGTCCTCAATTATAATTTGGGTGGAGCTGTTATTTTGCTTTTTTATCCTATTTTATCTTCACAAGGCATGAATGGTAAACAATTTGAGAAATTAACTAGATGTGTTGAGTTTTCGCAGAGCTATCCCACATTAATCATGTTTATCTTGATGAAAGAGATTGCTCTTTCAAGAGGGGGCGGAGGAGAAACCAGTTGCACGCGACAAGATGACTAGCAAGAACAAAGTGAAACTTCGAAAAAATGTCAATGTTATTCAACTCTCCTCCTCTGAAGATAGCTCACTGTGATGGTACAGGCGGTTAAGAAGGCAAATGGCATGTTGGCCTTTGTAGTGAGAGGGTTCGAGTACAGGAACAAGGATGTCTTGCTGCAGTTGTACAGGGCCTTGGTGAGACCACATCTTGAGTATTGTGTGCAGTTTTGGTCGCCTTATCTGAGGAAGGATGTTCTTGCCATGGAAGGAGTTCAGCGAAGATTCACCAGGCTGATACCTGGGATGGCAGGAATGACGTATGAGGAGAGATTGGGTCGATTGGGCTTGTACTCGCTGGAGTTTAGAAGAATGAGAGGGGATCTCATTGAAACGTATAAAATTCCGACAGGACTGGACAGACTAGATGCAGGAAGGATGTTCCCGATGGTTGGGGAGTCCAGAACCAGGGGTCACAGTCTAAGGATAAGGGGTAGGCCACTTAGGACAGAAATGAGGAGGAATTTCTTCACCCAGAGTGTGGTGAACCTGTGGAATTCTCTACCACAGAAGGCAGTAGAGGCCAATACATTAAATATATTCAAGAAGGAGTTGGATATATTTCTTAAGGCTAAAGGAATCAAGGGGTATGGGGAGAAAGCAGGGACCGGGTACTGAACTTGGATGATCAGCCATGATCGCATTGAATGGCGGAGCAGGCTCGAGGGGCCGAATGGCCTACTCCTGCTCCTATCTTCTATATTTCTATGTTTCTATGTAAAAGGGCACATTTTGATTGCAGGTATTTTATTCCAGAGTGCATGCACTCCTTTGAGGTCACCTACCCTTTTATTTTCCCCTGCTAGTCCACACTGTCTGTGACGATGGTGTGGAAAGCCCTCTCCTGGGTCCACCAAAATGCTGCTCTTGGCTAGCTGATAGGAAGCAAAAGGGCAACCTGATAGAAACCTTCCATCTGACTTTTTTTTCTTCTTCTCTGCCTCTATTTGCAACAGCAATGTTACTGGCTAAGGTCACAAACTCATTAGGTTCCAACGCATCACGTTACACTGGAGACAGATTTTCAACTCTCCTGATTGTTGATTGAGATTTTTTAACGCCACTAGTGGATATCTTAATTCAAAAAGTACCATCATTATCTCTGGACTGTGTCGATACAGCATTTGTAAATTATTTTCAGTTATCCACATATTCGGAGTTTATATTAGGCACTGTTCTGTATCACTTGCATCTGTGTGGAAATGCACATAGGATGCTGAAAAATGAAGCTTGCACCCAAATTTCATTTTTATTGTACTTAGTTTTCAGTATTTCTTTGTACCTTACTATGTTTTATGTATTTTTCCATTTTGGATCAATTTTAAGCAACAGTTTCCTTCTTCTCCCAGCTATGTCTTGTTTCAGCTTCATTTTTCAGCTGTTTACTGAGGTCTGTTTTTTTCCCCATCTCATTCCCAGCTATCTTTCTTGTTCTCATCTGTAGCCTGGGTTTCAGTTGTGTGCAATCCCACTGTGTCAGTAACACTATTGTGGGCATTGAGACAGGTCTCACTATCTTTCCCATTTTTCTGCTGTGTGGATCCATGTTACAAAAGTGACTCCCAAGATTGCATAGCGGCTACCAAACAACATGGATATGGTCCTTTTGAACATTTATGACCAAGCAGGCAGGCACACTGTGTGAAGGAAAAAGGGCAGCATGGTGGCATAGTGGTTAGCACTGTTGCCTCACAGCGCCAGGGACCCGGGTTCGAATCCGGCCTCGGGTGACTGTCTGTGTGGAGTTTGCACATTCTCCCCGTGTTTGCGTGGGTTTCCTCCGGGTGCTCCGGTTTCCTCCCACAGTCCAAAGATGTGCGGGTTAGGTTGATTGGCTGTGATAAATTGATCCTTAGTGTTAGGGGGATTAAATACATGGGGTTACGGGGATCGGGTGGGATATGTGTCGGTGCAGGCTCGATGGGCCGAAATGGCCTCTATCTGCACTGTGGGGTTTCTGTGATTCTGTGAAAATGCTGATTGTTGGAGAAACTGGAAATGTCCAGGGATGGGAGAATGAAGCCAAGAGTGTCCAGAGCAGTATTAAGAATGTAAAAGTTAAGTAAGAAATATTAAATACGTTTCTGTCAATAAGACCCTCATTGGCATTAACACAAAGGCACATTTTTTTAAAGACCAATTAATTGCTTAAAAGTTTTTGGCAAACATACTAGAAATTGCCGACTATAAATTTTAAAAACGGATGTCTACAACAAAAATACTAGAACAGACTATTATCATTTCATTTTGTCAGTTTATTGACATATGTTTGTAATTTGTAAATTTCTGAATTTGACCGAATTTGAACACCTCTGGTTCAGATGCAATTGATTCTTAAGTAAGATCATCTTTTTAGAGGGTAAGGATGGTTCATCAAATGATGGTTCTAGGGAATGGAACAGAGACAGATTTTTATTCTCAACCATCAAGCTTCAGTGGCTTGAAATCAAGATTCTGGAGCTGAAAGAATTTGCTAAGCAATTGTACACCACAGTCCCCTCACACCTCTTCTATAAGAAGAATGGTATACAACCATGTAGGGGTTATGGTAATATAGTGGTTATGTTACTGGACTAGTAATCCAGAGGCCTGGACTCAACTAGATCCTGTAGATATGAGTTCATAATCCAACCACAGCAGCTGGGGAATTTAAATTCAGTTAATTAAATAAATGTGGAATAAAAAGCCAGATTGTCAGTAAAAACCCTATCTGGTTCACTAATGTCCTTTAGGGGAGGAAATCTGCTGTCCTTACCCAGTCTGCCCTATATGTGACTCCAGACCCAGCAATGTGGTTGACTCTTAACTGCCCTCTGAAATGGCCTAGTAAGTCAACCTTCGCCAGGGCAATTAGGGATGGGCAATAAATGCTGGCCAGTGACATCCACATCCTGTGAATGAATAAAAAAGGTAACACATTTTTATGACGCCTCCTATTGTGTAGAGTATGCCCAGTTAGTGTCCTTCAAATACACTACTGCCTGATGTTTTTAATGTCTAACTTGTGGTTTGCTCTTAATGCCGTCAGTGCAACTAGGAATGAGCAATACATACTGCTTTGCCATTGCCACCTCAAGAACACATTTTTAAAAACTTCAACTGTTCCAAGTTTCTTTCTGGTGCACCAGTGATAGCATGGGTCTCCTCTGTCATTAACTTTGACCTGTGGAGGTAGCTTGTTGCAAGTGCTGGCTGACAGATACCCAAGCGTCTCTGGTGGTCTATTGGGATCAAAATCCTTCTGTGCTCATGGATAGGCTAATGCACCAAGTTACGCTAGCAGGCCCTGACTTTGGATTCAGGAACACCTGAATTTTTTTTATTCGTTCCTGGGATGTAGGCGTCGCTGGCAAGGCCAGCATTTATTGCTCATCCCTAATTGCCCTTGAGAAGGCGGTGGTGAGCTGCCTTCTTGAACCACTGCAGTCCATGTGGTGAAGGTACTCCCACAGTGCTGTTAGGGAGTTCCAGGATTTTGACCCAGCAATGATGATGGAACTGCGATATACTTCCAAGTTAGGATGGTGTGTAACTTGGAGGGAATGTTGCAGGTGATGGTGTTCCCATGCGCCTGCTGCCCTTGTCCTTCTAGGTGGTAGAGGTCGCGGGTTTGGGAGGTGCTGCCGAAGAAGCCTGCAATGAGAAATAACCATTCCTGTGTCAAAGTTTAGACATGTTGTCTACTTTTTTTTAATCCAAGCAGCATGCCTCTGGGAGTGGGATGGCTTACTTTCCTGTAAAAATGATGGTAAGTATGTTAGCTTGTATTATATTTTAGATAATGTCGCCTGTAACAGTCGTGCTGAGTTTCCAGCCATAGTTTATCACTCCCAAGTTTTGTCATTTAGTTTGTTTTTCATAGGAACATAGAAAAATAAGCAGGAGTAGGCCATTTGGCCCTTCAAGCCTGCTCCGCCATTCAATGTGATCATGACTGATCCTCTATCTCAATACCATACTCAATTTCACTTCCCCTACCTACATTTTCCGTTCATATCTTCCAGTATCATCACTGAGTTTTGCCAACAGTATGAGAGCAATGTATGAGGATTGTAATGCAAGAAAACCGGGTTCATACTACCTCACTTTACTATTCTAAATGCATATAACTAAAAATAATATGCAGTGATGATATAGATAGAAGGAATATATGTCGCCACTGGGAATGTCCAAGAACTGAGAGTTTGTCCTTCCTCTCCTTTCCTCAGTATATTTCTGCTTCTCCAGCATTTGGTATTTTGGGTTACGCAATCTTATGGTGCACACATGCCAACTTGCCAGTGTTCCATGCTCGGTCAGTGTATCAGGCGCCCGGTCCATGTGCCAACATTTGCTGACAGAAATCTCCCCTCAGACCTAATTGAAGCGATTGTGTGGCCGTTGTGTACTGTGGGCAGCAACTCTAGTCACAACCGAACCTCCTGTTTGCAGTTTGAGGCAACCACAATCACTTCTATTAGCAGAAATGCTCAGGAGGGGGCAGCACCGATGGGTGAAGGAAGCAGAGGCATGGATGGCAATGAAGGGGAGAGGGTGGGACAACAGCTGGAAACAATGTTTTGGTGGGGGTGGGAGGGGTGGAGGTGGTGAGTTCCAGCATTAATTGAGAGAGTGGGGAGGGAGAATGTCAGTATTAACAAGGAGGTGGGGAGGTGGGATGGACAGTGGGCTTATAGGAAAGGGAGAATAAATGCCAGCTTGAGATGAGAGAGGGTGCCACCTTAAACTGAAGGGTTGCCTTGAATGGAGGAAACAATAGTGCCAGTTTGAATGGGAGGGATGGAGAATAAGAGTAGCAGCTTGAACTAGTAGGGGGGAAGAAGATTGTCAGGTTTAATTAAGGGGGGAGGAGGGAGATGAATGCCAGTATAAACTGGAGGGTTGAAGGAAGAGATAGTGTCTCTGTGAAAGGTGAAGGGTTGGATGGGGTACAGTGGATCAGTGAGATTGTTCTGGAGGGGAGTAGACTGTCTCTCAGAATGGGGTGCGAAAGGAGAGGTTAGATGTGGGAGAGTGATTGTTGAGGTAACTCTTGAGAAAAAAGAAAGACAAGCATTTATATAGCGCCTTTCACGACCAACGGACGTCCCAAAACGCTTTACAGCCAAGTACTTTTTGAAGTGTAATCACTGTTGTAATGTAGGAAATGTGGCAGCCAATTTGCGCACAGCAAGCTCCCACAAACAGCAATGTGATAATGACCAGATAATCTGTTTTAGTGATGTTGGTTGAGGGATAAATATTGGTTAGGACACCAGGGATAACTCCCCTGCTCTTCTTCGAAATAGTGCCGTGGGATCTTTTATGTCCACCTGAGAGGGCAGACAGGGCCTCAGTTTAACATCTCATTCAAAAGGTGGCACCTCCAATAGTGCAGCACTCCCTCAGTACTGCACTGCAGTGTCAGCTTAGATTTTTGCACTCAAGTATCTGGAATGAGATTTGAACCCACAACCTTCTGACCCAGAGGCAAGGGTGTTACCAACTGAGCCACTGGCTGACACTGCGGAAGTGATGGTCTAGTTTTTCTGTCGAAAATCCAAATTTCAGGTTGTTTTTCATTTTTTAATTAAAAATCTATCAATTGTGAAGTATAGAATGCTTACAATTAACCTGGATGAATAATTTTTTAGTCTAAAAATTCGCCATATTTCTGCCTGCAACTATTTTATATCTCCTTCAGGCTTTAATGTATTTTAGAGTTTTTTTTTCCTCCAACACAAGTGAAGGAGCGTTAGGTGTACTTATAACTCAAGTTGCAAAGCACGTGTAACTATTTTGTTTTCGCATGCCAGGAGCTTATACTCAGGGCTGTTTTTGAATTGTCATTTTACTCCGGTTATGTCAGCTTTATGGAAGTTGTTTGTCAGCTTTTGCTAGTTTTCTAGGCTGGCATGTATGATTGCACAACGCGAAGCAGGAAAAAAACAAGTGGTGCTGCTTTACCTCCTAGTTGCCAGAAATGTAATTCTATGCTATTGGAAACAGCACAACATAAGTGCTGTCAACTAGAAGGGTGAGATAGAACAGGTTGCCCTGTTTGAAAGAATAATTCTTAGCATACAGTTCCAATCACTCAAAAGCAACCTTATTCAAAATCTGCTCCAATGCTGTTGCGAATAAGTCACCACTATGAATTCAGGGTCAGGCTGTGCTTGCTTCATTTAATTGTGATACAAATGTAATCAGCTGTTTTTTTTTCACTGAGGTCAACCCAGACTCTCTTATCTTAAGGTCCCCTTATCAATGTTGATCTTTGTGCAATATATTTACAAAACCTATCTCCAAATAGTATTGTGTTATTGGTTTTGCTACTTTTCTAAATCGGAGAAATAATGAAATCTATCCTTGTTACTCTCAATAAAAAGGTAACAATGAATGTGTTATTAGGATGTTAAGATTTATGCAGTGTCTGACCAGATCTTTATTTTTACTATTTGAAAAAAAAAGAAAAGAAAGACTTGCATTTATATAGCGCCTTTCACAACCACCGGATGTCCCAAAGCGCTTTACAGCCAATGACCTGCATTTTGAAGTGTAGTCACTGTTGTACTGTAGGAAGCGCGGCAGCCAATTTGCGCACAGCAAGCTCCCACAAACAGCAATGTGATAAATGACCAGATAATCTGTTTTAGTGATGTTGATTGAGGGATAAATATTGGCCAGGACACCGCGGTTAACTCCCCTGCTCTTCTTCGAAATAGTGCCATGGGATCTTTTACTTCCACCTGAGAGAGCAGATGGGGCCTCCGTTTAACGCCTCATCTGAAAGACTGCACCTTCCACAGTGCAGCACTCCCTCAGCACTGCACTGGAGTGTCCGCCTAGATTTTTGTGCTCAAGTCTCTGGAGTGAGACTTAAACCCACAACCTTCTGACTCAGAGGCAAAAGTGCTACCAACAGAGCCACAGCTAACATTTATTGCCTTGTTTTATATACTGCATATATATTCTGCCTAGTATATAAAACAACCATGTATTTGACGGGTGCAAGTAGAGATACCATTAACCATAACATCTTTTTTTTCTCCAATTTTATCCCCCCCACACCCCCACCCCCAACAGTTGTTTTCTTCCCCTCCCGAGTCTAAAGACACTGAAGTTAATTGTAGTGCCCCATCACTGCAGATCAACTGATTCAGCACAAGCCAGGGTATAAACTTGGGATTTCCTATTTTGAATGGTTCAGCAGAAAACTAGGTGATGCATTCTGATTAACTTTAAGCAGTTTTATACTTCACAATTAATAGATTTTCTAATTTTTTAAAAAGGAAAACAAAGAATATTTTCCACAGAGGCAAAAGTTACCTCAACAGTCACTGCTAACTCCCCACTGCCCCAGTTTACAAAGACACTCCAGCACCTCCAGACCCAGCTCAGATAAACAGCACCCCATCCAAGTTTCACAGTGACACACCCCTATTCAACCCTCCCAGTTCATATTAGCATTCTTCTCCCTCTCCCTCAACAACTCAAGTGGGCGCTCTGGGTCCCCCTCCAACCTAGTTAAGCTGGTACTCTTCCCTTCCCTGTCCAGAGTTCATGCTTGCATTCTTGCTACCCCAGTTCATGCTGGCACTCACCTTCTTCCCACACCCAGCTTCTCCTCTCTTCCCCTCAACAATGCATTGGTTTTAGAATTTCCCCCTTTCCTGCTACCCTTCATTGCCATTGATTTTGGCCTTACCTCTCCCCTTCATTTTCCCCCATTCCTCTTCCCTTCACTGTCATTTACTTGTCATTTTTTCACTGCCATCCTCTTTCCTCTTCCCTCCATTTTTTTCCCATCCCCATCCATTTCCCCCTTTCCATGCATGCTGCCCCTTCCCTTGCCATGCATTCTGCACCCTCTCTTCCCCATGCAAGTCCTCTTCCCATTTCCATGCAAACTGCCCCTTCCCTTCCTTTTGTGTTGTGCTCCGGCCCAACCCATTGGCATGCGTTACTTTCCATTGCTTTGTACTATACCCTGTTCCCTTGCCATGAATTCTGCTATCTTCTTGCTTCATGCATTCTGTCCCCTACACTCTCCTCCCTTACATTCTGTCCCCTTCTTCTGCCCTCTCCTTGCACTCTCTCCCCCTCTGTTCCGCTTGCAATCTTTCTCCTCTCCCCTCCCTTTGCAGTCTCTACTACCTTTCCCCATCAACAACAACAATTTGTATTTATATAGTGCCTTTAACATAGTAAAATATCCCAAGGCGCTGCACAGGAGTATACAAGACAAAAAATTGACACCGAGCCACATAAGCAGAAATTAGGGCAGGTGACCAAAAGCTTGGTCAAAGAGGTAGGTTTTAAGGAGTGTCTTAAAGGAGGAAAGAGAGGTAGCGAGGTGGAGAGGTTTAGGCAGGGAATTCCAGAGCTTAGGGCCTAGGCATCAGAAGGCACGGCCACCAATGGTTGAGCGATTATAATCAGGGATGCTCAAGAGGGCAGAATTAGAGGAGCGCAGCTCTCTCGGGGTGGGGTTGTGGGGTTGAAGGAGATTACAGAGATAGGGAGGGGCGAGGCCATGGAGGGATTTGAAAACAAGGATGAGAATTTTGAAATTGAGCCGTTGCTTAACCGGGAGCCAATGTAGGTCAGCGAGCACAGGGGTGATGGGTGAACGGGACTTGGTGCGAGTAAGGACACGGGCAGCCGAGTTTTGGATGACCTCAAGTTTACATAGGGTGGAATGTGGGAGGCCAGCCAGAAGTGCGTTGGAATCGTCAAGTCTAGAAGTAACAAAGGCATGGATGAGGGTTTCAGCAGTGAATGAGCTGAGGCAAGGGCGGAGACAGGCGATGTTACGGAGGTGGAAATAGGCGGTCTTAGTTAGGCCGTGGATATGTGATCGGAAGCTCATTTCAGGGTCAAATATGACACCAAAGTTGTGAACAGTGTGGTTCAGCCTCAGACAGATGTTAGGGAAAGGGATGGAATCAGTAGCTAGGGCACAGTGTTTGTGGCGGGGACCGAAAACAATGGCTTCGGTCTTCCCAATATTTAATTGGAGAAAATTTCTGCTCATCCAGAACTGGATGTCGGACAAGCAGCCTGACAATTTAGATGCCGTGGAGGGGTCGAGAGAAGTTGTGTTGAGGTAGAGCTGGGCGTCATCAGTGTACATGTGGAAACTGATGCTGTGTTTTCAAATAATGTTGCCAAGAGGCAACATGTAGATGAGAAATAGGAGGGGCCAAGGGTAGATCCTTGGGGGACACCAGAAGTAATGATGCGGGAGCGGGAAGAGAAGCCGCTGCAGGTGATTCTCTGGCTACGATTATTAGATAGATAAGAATGCACCAGACGAGTGCAGTCCCACCCAGCTGGACGACGATGGAGAGGCGTTGGAGAAGGATGGAGTGGTCAACCATGTCAAAGGCTGCAGACAAATCAAGAAGGACAAGGAGGGATAGTTTACCTTTGTCACAATCACAAAGGCTGTCATTTGTGACTTTGATGAGAGCCGTTTCGGTACTGTGGCGGGGCAGAAACCTGATTGGAGGGATTCAAACATGGAGTTGCGGGAAAGATGGGTACGGATTTGGGAGGTGACAACACGTTCAAGGACTTTGGGGAGGAAAGGGAGGTTGGAGATTGTATTGATTTCTTTGTGGGTTCAATGACGAGACATTTATGAAAGAGAATGAGTTTTTATCTAAAGTATGTTCAAACCTTTTATACAGCTTTTACAGGAGACATTATGCTGTGATGCATCTAGAACGAAACCGAAACTAAAACTAACTGCCTTGCTTCTCTCGGTCACATGCCCTCTGCTGGTCAGGCACAAGCAATCAATACCTGCAATCATGCTATTAAGGCATCATAATCGAACAGGCAAATACCATCTCTATTTGCTGATATCATTACATCTCCTTTTCTTAAAACAAAAGTATTTTACTTTTAACTAACATGTTTTCTTTGTATTAATCTGCATTTTAACTGTAACGCTTAATGAACTTACATTATCATTATCATGATCAAGGTTTTTTAACCTTGCTTTGTGTGTTCACATGAAATATGTCAATACACGAGAACCTGAAGAAAGAATAAGATAACATTACTTCCTTCTATAACAATAGTCCTTAAATTTGCTCAATGAGTCTCTCAGGAGGCTTCACGTGTCTTGAGGATTTTCTGATTGATTGTCCTTGAATCTGAGTTGTTGCCTCAGATGATTGGTTCTCAGCTGTGTGATCAGGTTGTTCAACAGTATCAGTCTCTTGACCTGCTGTGGCTGGTCCCATGAGAAGATCTTGATGATTTCTTCTCAGAACAGCACCCTCATCTGTCTGAATGGTGTATGATCTTGGTTGAACTTCACTCAGGACAGTTCCCTTCTGAGTCCATGTGTTTGTTTTGTCTTTGAACCTTACTTGGTCACCAGTGTGGAGTTCAGGTAGGTTTTGTGTTCCTCTGTCATAGTAGTACTTTTGCTTTTCTTTCTGTTGTTCTTTGAACTTCCTCACTTTCTCCCCCTCTTTTGTTTTCAGGAGGTTCTCCGGGATGGGTAGGTTTGACCTTAGCCGACGTCCCATCAGGAGTTGGGCTGGTGACATACCACACTCGAGCGGCGTTGTGCGGTATGCAAGCATGCTCTGGTAGAAGTCAGTTCCACTGTCTTTTGCCTTGTACATCAGTCTTTTCACTGTCTGGACCGATTTTTCCACTAGACCATTGGACTGTGGAAAGTGAGGACTTGACGTTGTGTGGACAAAGTCCCACTCTTTGGCAAAGTGTCGGAAACTTGCATTGTAAAACTGGGGTCCGTTGTCTGTGAAGACCTCGCTTGCCACGCCATGTCTGGAGAATATGGTTTTCATACATGTTATCACAGCATCTGCAGTGGTGGTGTACAGTCTACAAACCTCTGGATACAGGGAGTAATAGTCTGTGACTACAAGATAGTCCTTCCCTTGACATACGAATAGGTCAGCGCCTACCTTCTGGTAAGGTCTGTCTGGTGCTGGGTGTGGCTTTAGTGGTTCTACCGGATTGCTTGCTCGATATTTCAGGCATATTGTGCAGTTTGACACCTCATTTGTCACATCTTGGTTGATTCGTGGCCAGTACATCACCTCTCGTGCTCTTTTCTTACACTTTTCGATTCCCAGATGTCCTCCATGGATCTTTTTTAACATCTCTTTTCTCAGACTCTTTGGGATAACTATTTTACTTCCTTTGTAGATAATGTCTTCGACCACTGATAGTTCCGCCCTGCAGTTCCAGTACTCTGCCATGTCAGGTGAGCAGTCTTGCTTCATGTTGGGTCATCCATCCAAGATGCTTTTTCTCAGTCGTCTCATTGTTTCATCTTTGTTTGTCTCATTCTTTATGAGCTCCATTTTTGCATCTGCTATGGGCAGTGCACTTGTGATCATGTCCACGTAGGCGTTCACTTTTTCATCCATTGTGGTGTTTGCGGGCTCACTTGGGTCAACAGCTCTGGACAACGTGTCTGCTGTATACATCAGCTTACCCGGTGTGTACGCAACATTCAGTGTATAGCGTTGCAGCCTGATCATCATTCTTTGTATTCTAAGCAGACAGCTATTTAGTGGCTTTTGGAACAATGCAATCAAGGGCTTATGGTCAGTCTCTACACTGATTGCTTGTCCTGCCACAAACTGGTGAAATCTTTCACAGGCGTATGTGATGCTGAGCAGCTCCTTTTCTATTTGAGCATATCGCGTCTCCGCGTCTGTCATTGAGCGCGATGCATATGCAATAGGTTGCCAGTAGTCATGTTGTTGCAGAAGAACGGCACCGAGCCCACTCTGTGATGCATCTGATGATATCTTGATGGGTCTCGCTGGGTCATAAAACCTCAGAACTGGTTCCTCTGTGAGCAGTTTCTTTAGATCGCTCCATGACTTCTCATGCTCATGATTCCATTCCCATTCTATGTTCTTTTCAGTTAGTCTTCTCAGTGGCGCCATCTTTTCTGAGAGGTTGGATATGAATTTACCCATGTAGTTGATCATTCCATTAAACCTCTGCACGTCCTTTTTGCATTGTGGCCTTGGCATATTCTCAATGGCGGACACCTTTCTGGGATCTGGTCTGATGCCCTCACTGCTAAGGATATCTCCCACGAATGTCAGTTCTGTCACCCTGAGCTGGCATTTCTCTCTATTCAGCTTCAGGTTTGTTTTCCTTGTTGCTTCCAGCACTTTTTTCAGTCTCTCGTCATGCTCAGTTCTCGTGGTTCCCCATACTATGATGTCATCCATTGATGTATCAACTCCCTCCAGGTGCTCATAGATCATATGGATAGTTTTGTGATACACTTCAGGAGCTGAGGCAATGCCAAATGGTAACCTTAGGAATCTGTATCTGCCAAATGGACTGTTGAACGTGCACAGTCTTGAACTTGCTTCGTCCAATTTCATCTGCCAAAATCCTGATGATGCATCTAACTTGCTGAAATACTTTGCATTTGCAAACTGTGACATGATTTCCTCATGTGTAGGAAGCTTGAAGTGCTCTCTCTTTATTGCTCTGTTTAGATCTCTTGGATCCAGGCAAATTCTGAGCTTTCCATTCTTTTTGTCCACTACGACGAGGGAACTCACCCACTCAGTTGGCTCATCTATCTTCTGAATCACGTTCAGGCTTTCCATCCTGTCCAACTCTGCCTTCAGTTGCTTTTGAGGAGCAAACGGAACTTTTCTGCATGGATGTATGACCGGTGTCATACTTTTATCTACTCTGATCGTGTGTTCTCCTGGAATGCAGCCTAGACCCTTAAATAGGTCTTTGTACTCTTTCATGAGTTCATCATAGACTGTCTCTCCTTCGCTTTCCACAACGAGGACTCTCTTTACCAGGTTCAGTCTCTCACAGGCTTTTAAACCTAGTATGGCTTGCACATCCTTTGGCACCACGATTAATGCTAGCGTGTGCTCTCTGTCCTTGTGTGTTACTTTGACAATACATCTTCCTTTCACTGGTATTTCAGTACCTGAGTATCCTGTCACTTTCACTTTTATTCCATGTATCTTTGGTCTGGGTCTAATTTTCTTAAAATCAGTCTCTGATATCACATTAACTTGTGCTCCAGTATCCAATTTAAATGGAATGTGTATGTCATTCACTTTTAGTGTCAACATCCAGTCTCTTTCTTCTTTTTTGTTTTCAGACACAACATCTACATAGAACTCCCCTATGTCGCTTTCATCTACTGCATGGACCTTGCTTTGTTGCACTTGGTTCTTGCAGCAACAGGCATAATGGTTGTTTTTGTTGCAACTATTGCATGTTTTACCATATGCTGGACACATTTTTGGTGGATGCTGTGTACCGCATCGACTACATGACTTTCGATTGTCCCTTTCATTTTCGTTCACTGGCCACGCCTCTTTTTTCACATTGGCGCCCTTTTTGTTAAACGGTTTGTGTCCGTTCTTACTCACTGCATCCACGTTGCAGCTACTGTCACTGAACAGCTCCTTTGCCTGCAACTTCACAGTCTCTGTAGTCCTACACAGTGCTATGGCTTTTCCCAGGTCTAGATCTTGCTCTCTTAGCAGTCTTTCCCTTAGACCATTATCTGGAATACCACACACCAGTCTGTCTTTTATCAGCGAGTCTGTCAGTCCCCCAAATTCACATGATTTGCTTCTGTTTCTCAGTTCAGTCACATACTGATCAATAGTCTCACCCGTTTTCTGAACACATGTGAAAAATCTGTGCCTCTCAAACGTCACATTACGTTTAGGTATGCAGTAGGCCTCAAACTGTTCCATTATTTTATCTAGTTTCATTTTGTCTCCATTAGCAACGAATGTAAAGTTATTATACACCTCCAGCGCTTCATCACCCACGACATGTAAGAACAGTGACGATTTCCTTTTATTACTTTTCTCGTCAGCTCCGATTGCCGCTAAATACAACCCCACACGTTGTTTGAATCTCCTCCAATTTTCAGCCACATTACCTGTTAACTGAAGCGTTGCCGGTGGGTGTAATCCTTCCATTTTTTCACTTCGTTTGCTATTCTCCAATGGTAAGCAATGATGTTCTCTTTTGGCTTGCTAATTTGTGGAGAGCTGATTTAACTTCAGATTTTTTTTTTCTCTTCATCTCTTTCAATCACTTCTGACACCATGTATTGATTTCTTTGTGGGTTCAATGACGAGACATTTATGAAAGAGAATGAGTTTTTATCTAAAGTATGTTCAAACCTTTTATACAGCTTTTACAGGAGACATTATGCTGTGATGCATCTAGAACGAAACCGAAACTAAAACTAACTGCCTTGCTTCTCTCGGTCACATGCCCTCTGCTGGTCAGGCACAAGCAATCAATACATGCAATCATGCTATTAAGGCATCATAATCGAACAGGCAAATACCATCTCTATTTGCTGATATCATTACAGAGATGGGGCGATAGTTTGCATGGACTGAGGAGTCAAGGGTTTTTTTTTAAGGAGAGTGGTGATGACGGCAGATTTGAGGGACAGGGGGACAGTACCTGAGGAGAGAGAACCGTTAACAATGTCAACTAACATGGGAGCCAGAAAAGGAAGTTAGGTGGTCAGCAGTTTGGTGGGAATAGGGTCCAGGGAGCAGGAAGTGGATCTCATGGACAAGATGAGCGCGGAGAGGTCATGAGGGGAGACCGGAGAGAAACTGGAGAAAGATGTGAGTTCAGGGCTAGGGCGGGGGGAACCTTAGAGGAAGTGGGCTAGGGGAGGGAAGGGAAGTGGCAGAGGCAGCTGAACGGATGGTCTCAATCTTAGCGACAAAGAGGTCCATGAGCTCCTCACATTTGTTGTCACACTCCCTTTTATTCTCTTCCCTCCTTCCCCTCTCTTTTGTATCCATTTACCCTCCCCACCCACTCCTACCCATGTCCAGTGGCTACTGCACCAGACATGCCCTATTCCTCAGCTTTCTGTGCTCCCAGCACTACTGACCATTATTGCTGCCACTGTATACAGCAGGCAGGAACACACACTCTCACAAGAGTGCACACCTACAAAGGTGGCAGGGGGGGCCTGGTTGCACAGATATGTATCGCTAATCTGCTACCCAGTCTGCCCTACAGGTGTCATGTGACTTCAGTTTCACACTATGCGGTTGACTGTAAAACTGCTCTGAGGTGTCCTAGCAAGCCGCTTAATTGTATGGATAACTAGGAATGGGCAATAACTGAGGCCTTGCCAGCATCGCCCACATTCTAAGAACAAAGGTAAATGCTGGCACACTGACTGATGCCCTAAAAAGCTGACATGTCGCACAAAACATTGATGGTTGGCATTTATGAGTGTGGTAATCTGGCCCTCGAAGCCCAGGCAAAGCAGCCCTATTTGTGCTTTTATTTCTTATCTGCTGGTTTTAATTTTTTGGGGACTTGGAGATTTGGGAAGGGCTGTATTTAACGCTGTTAGTGGATAAAGGCTGAATCCAAACACTAAAATCTATGAGCATCACAACTTGAGATATATGCAAGTTAATGGGAACATAGACTTAAATGTTATATTTGGTCACCAAGGCTACCTGGTATACATCAAGGTGCCCCATGAAAACAAAAGCTTGGACATTCTTGTTCTACTGTAGTTGCAGACTGCAGTTGTGATTATAATTAACAAATCTAGTAGAAGAGTTGAAGAAAGCAGAGTAAAGTGGCTTTGGGCTGGATGGGCCAGAGCAGGCCTGGAAAGTTCGGAAGGAGCCTGGGTGAGTAGAGCAGCAGCAGGGCAGGGTCCTGGTTGGTTGAAGATAGGCTCCCATGGAAGATTCCCAATAGTGTTGCTAAAGGGCCCACCGTGAGCATAGATAGTGGCCACAGAGCCAAACACGAGCCCTGGGCACCTGTCAGAGGTTAGGCTTCAGAATGGAAAACTTATCAGGGGAATTTGCAAAGGAGTCAGGCAGTTTTAGGCCATGTTGAGATTTTTTTTTGCCAGTCCTTTGCAGTTTTACATGTTTGTTAGAAATCAGATGTGTTGCCTTTGTAATTAGCAGGATGAAGAAACAAAATGGCAGCCCAGAAATGTTCAAAAAGTAACTTGCTTTAATTGGCTCACCTTTTTAAGTGGTGTTTTTTTGCTGATTTCTTATCTGTTTTTTGTGTGTCTCTATATATGTCTGTGTGTAACATATCATACATACAAATCAGATCGCCTATGGATTGCTCATGGTGAGTCAGAGGTGATACAATTGCAAGGCTGTGTTGGGATGCAGTAGTGTGCGAAGAGTGCACACCGCCACTGAAATTAATTTGGAAATCAGTTTCTAAGCGATCTTCCCACAGATGGTTTTTAATTGTTTCCTTAGAAAATAAATGAAAAGGTATTTTCCTTACCCACTGCAAGTTGATCAAAAATTGTTCTCTCACTCACCACACTCGTGTAAATAAATAATATTGGAAAATGGGAATAAATAAATCTCTGTGTATGAATTGGGGGGAATAACTGTTTAGAATCATCGAAACTTACAGCACAGAAGGAGGCCATTAAGCCCGTCGTGCCTGTGTTGGCTCCTTGAAAGAGCAGTTGTGCTTAGTCCCACGACGCCCGCTTTTTATATAGAATCATAGAAACTAACAGGCAATTAGGCCTATCTGTTTAGAATGTGGGGTCTACCCGGTGTCCTAGCGCTATATAAATGCTTGTTCTTTCTTTCTTTCCTATTTATAATGTCAGTGGGGGAACTTTACGACGAGAAGTTCCACACAAAATGCCCGCTCCCTAAGCAGCAGTTTTAATACATGCAGCAAAGAGCCAACAGGCTACTGAGAGATACTGATATGTACACAGACATGAGGCATCCCTCTTTAATGCAGTTCAGATTATGCAGCAATTCAAGAGAATATACTGTGGCATACCGATCACAGAAAGGACACAATCCGTTTTCCGGTCCGTAGACTATAAATCAGGCGTCATGCCTTTAAGAAGGATCACACCTTTAAGAAACTCGATCTGCAACATAGTTAAGCCCAGAGCGGGGGAGGAGCAGTCGAAGCTGTGCACTGATGAAAGGCAGTCGTACTTTGTGTAGTCTCTGACTCCATTTTGTGTTCAGCATGCAGCCTCAACAATTAAACCTTTTCTGTTGAACCTCTCCGAGTTCAGTATTTTTTGCAAGGAGTACGTAGACTCCTACAATACTCTCTTTTTTCATATAACTTGTAACAAAGTGATATGGAAGGCTGAAGACGTGGTGTTACTGTGAATTTTAGCTAGGGGGCAAGCAAAGAATTAAGTAATTCACACTGAACCAAAGATCTGAAGATCAAGTTTTTAAAATAAGATTTAATATTCCAAATATAGGAGGAAAAATTCAGTTGCTTTGCTTCCCGTTAGCGCCGCAGCTAACGGGACGCAAAGCAACTAGCACCCGGGCGCGGCGCCGCTAATGCATCCCGCGAAATTCAGTGGGAAGGTTTAGCGCCGGTGGTAGCCGGTAGCGCCCCGCTCGCGCCCTGGCCGCAAACTTCACTCGCACTCCCTGATCCACCGCCAGACGCTATGTTTGACAGAGTCAGGGTGGCCTTTTTTGGCCGGGGCGGCGATAATTAAGAGCTGGTGTCGGGCGGCCATTTTTTTGGGGGCCGTCTGCCAGCACCTGCCCCCTCTGGCCTCCTGCTGTGGGGTGCCGGCCGCAATCCGTCAGCCCGCTCTTTTGCTGGCAGCCTGCTCCCTGGTGGTCCAGCAGGACCCCGGTGCCCTCCCCTTTAATCAGGGGAGGGAGGCCCGCAGTACCGCGACGCTATGTGTCAGCGCGCATGGCGCTGCTGCACGTAGTGCCACGATAATCAATGGGAGCCCCCCAAGAGGGAGGGGGAGTGCTTCCAGTAGCGCCCCACCTCCTGCTTGGGGCACTACTATTGAATTTCGGGTGCGGGTGCGCTAACTTTTTCAGGGAGCTAAAAGTAGCGCCCCAGCGAAGTTATCGCCCCAAAGGGGGCGCGAGCTTATTTTCCCCCCGTAGTTTTTAAAATTATATTATTTCTAATTTTCAAAAATAGCAAACCATTCCTACCTTATTATAAACTGTCGTAAGTACTGCATAACCACTTGCCAGGATGCGTGCAGCTCCAACAACACTCAAGAAGCTCGACACCATCCAGGACAAAGCAGCCTGCTTGATTGGCACCCCATCCACCACCTTAAACATTCACTCCCTCCACCATCAGCGTACCGTGGCTGCAGTGTGTACCATCTACAAGATGCACTGCAGCAACTTGCCAAGGCTTCTTCGGCAGCACCTTCCAAACCCGCGACCTCTTCCACCTAGAAGGACAAGGGCAGCAGGCTCATGGGAACACCTTCACTTGCAAGTTCCCCTCCAAGTTACACACCATCCTGACTTAGAAATATATCGCCATTTCTTCATCATCACTGGGTCAAAATCCTGGAACTCCCTCCCTAACAGCACAGTGGGAGGACCTTCACCACAAGGACTGCAGCGATTCAAGAAGGAAGCTCACCACCACCTTCTGAAGGACAATTAGGGATGGGCAATAAATGCTGGCCTCGCCAGCGATGCCCACATCCCAAGAACGAATATTTTTTAAAAATCCAATGCTGTCTAATTAATGAACTTGGTCATACTGTTATACTGTTGTTAGATGAGGAATGATCACTATTATTAGTGAAGAGCTATGAAAATTTCAAAAAAAAATCACTGGGATTATATTATATTATTTTGCAGCTTCTGTGTATTAATTCCATTATGTTAACAAGTGAAAAAAAGATGAAACCAATCTATAATATAATCACAAGGTGCAAGCGCCTCTTTATCTTTTAAAATCAGAATTGAGCATATTCGTCTATAAATATTAGATACCAGATTTTATGAAGTCACACTGTACAAAAAAAACAAAGTAGGAGAGCATATTTCTGTGTTTAAAGATACAGTAACTAGAATGTTAATATTTTGCACAGTGGACATGTTTATAACTGGCTAACAGACCAAAGCATATGAGATGAAAAGGAATAAATGCAAGTCTCTTCAGATTTTCATGATTGAAAAAGTACCAAGGTTTACTTGTAAATTTGAAGGGATAATAATACTATTTGGGATATTATACTAATTAGGCTAATTAGATAATTTGCATTTGTAAATAAGTTTAATTAGAGAACACACTGTCCAATGTAACTATATTATTTTCCTCAACAGTTTTCTCCTCTCCTCTCTTGAAAGGATTGATTGCTTGCTGGCATACTGTTCTATGTGAGCCAGGTGTCCTTTAGTCCCTTGCTCAAGCAAGTCATTGCTTGAGTGAGCTTAGATACTGAGGGGGAAAAATTCGGTATCGCCCCATTTGGGCGGTGTTATCAGCCGTGCGCAAAGTTCAGCACCTGGCGCTAATTATCGCCTCCGACAGCAAACTTGGCTTTTATCGCCCCTGGAGGTGATTGGAGCGCTAAATCAGACGCTTCACACCTGTCTTAAGGCGCAAACGCCGAGGAGTGAGGCACTACCTCAGAGTGCTGGCGAAGCAAGGAAGGGCAAATCAAAATAAACCTGCAAAGTGCTGCTCAGTTCTCAAAACTCCTTCACACAGTGTTGAATCTCTCCAGAAGTCTCTCTCTCTCTCTCTCAGACTGCGTGGTGCAAAAATGTCACCAACAAAAAAAGGCAGAAAGCGGTCGCCTTTAAATAGCGCTCCCCTAGTCCCTTCCTGACAGCATAACGCTCCCCTCAACCTGTCGTTGCTAGCGACAGGTGGTAAGGCAGGAGGCGCCACTCAATATCTGGTCCGGGGCACTAACAGGGCGTTGCGCACTCGAATGACGTCACAATCTGCCGGCGCAGGAGATCGTGGCAGAAGTGTTTAGCGCCGCCGCAAAATGTCTAGTTAATTTCGCGAGCGGCACAAACATCGCCGCGCCCGGCCTCTAGTCGCTTTGCATCCCAATTGGCGCCCTCTTAAGGCGCTAACGGGAGGCGCAAACAACTGAATTTTTCCTCCTCAGTGTTAGCATTCTATTTGACTCCAGGGGCCATCAAAATAAAGTCCAGTCCTGTCCTTATCTGTTGTTGGCCCCTGTGCACTTTCAGCCAGGGTCACTTGCTGCACAGTGATCAGGAATTGGAAGACAGGCCTACTTTCCCCTTCCTGACCCAGTGCAATTATAGCAACCCCAAAACCAGCCTGACTGAGATCAGCTATCTCAGCAGAGACCACGGACAGAACCTACAATGGTTTTCCTCAGCTTCCAGTTCTGATGAAATCTTAACCCAAAATGTTAAACATCTTTTCAGAAAACATAGAAGAACTAGCTCTGTATTTTCAGTATTTCTGTTTTTTAAACCTGTAACTATTTTTAAGTTGAGTTCTATCATTATGAAGGATGGAGTTATAAGGACTAAATTATTTCCAATAACATGGCTTGCTGATTAGATGCAACTACAAGTGTAAATTACATTAATAAAACAGACTTTTCTCAATATCTGTAAAGTAGAAACCTTATCAAAAGTTATAATCAGTAACTAACTAATTATCCATCTCATTACAAAAGTTGTAAAGTTTCAATAACCAGCTAATTATATTTCACTATAATTTCCTTCCAGAAATTCTTCCTTCCCCCAAAATTCTTCCTTTAAAGCATTGGCTCTTACTGGGTTATGCCTCCATGGACTCTGCAGCCCTCAGTGACTTTAAACAAGTGGTCATTTTTCATGTTAGTCTACACTTCATTGATGTAACTACCGCTATAAAACAAATGATCAAACTTTAAACAGTTATTGTGGTTGGGGGTGGTGTAACTGATAACATTTCACGCAACGTTAGTCACCTGGGTTCCACAGTTTTGATTGTTACTGTTTAAGGACATGGGGGTAATTTTTCGGTGGGTCAGTGGGCGTGTTTGGTGGCGGGGTGGGTGAGATAAAAACATTTTTGACAGCGGGTAGGGAACCCGCTGTCAACCCGCCGCCACACTAGTTTCCCAGATGTCGGGTCTGTCATCGCTGAACAGACCCGACACCAAGCGGCGGGGGAGGAAATTTAGATGATTAAGAGCTTGTTAACAGGCACTTAAAAACTATTTTGAGCTCACCTTTAAATTTTGTGAGGTCGCACATGGGTTCCCCGCTGTTCGGGGATCATACCAGGTAAGCAGGTTGGGAGTTGTGTCACCATGATATCATTCCTTTACGTGACAGCTGCAAATGTGCTATAAAAGCTCCCATCTCATAACTGTTCACTTTCCAAGTTCAGAAGCTGTTGCTTACTGCATTTGGAAGACAGATTGAGCTTTATGCAGGTTGCAAGTGTTTAGAGCAAACTCTGTATCCAGTGTAATCTCACTAGAACAACCTCTCTCACCATTGACAGATCACTTCTGTCATCTCAATTTCACATACCATCTATTAAATTAGCATCGGTGCCCTTGAAACTGTTGTGTCCGTCAGTAGTAAGACACAAACTGCAGGAGAATGGTACAACAGGTGTTTACTCAACGTGGCTCACTCTGGAACTGAACTGTACAGATTACTACTCAGTGCTATATACAGGTGTGGTCACTGCCGGTACTACAGTATACATGAGCTGTAAAAAGTAGTTCCCCCCTTAAAGGTATATACATTACAATTCCTCCCCTTTTAGATTAACAGTACCATAACACTCATTTAACAATTAAATATCAAACTAATTACAATTAACACTTTTAACATACAACGTTAGCTGAAAATAGTCCATTTATATATTCAGTCTTTGGGGAGGCTTCCTGATCCTTTCTGGATAGCGCCTTTCCCGAGTGTCTCGCTCTTGGTGCGGAGGCGATTCTGGCACCCTGTCGTCGGTTGGGTCATCAGCTTCCGATACTACTGTTTCTGGGGTAGATGCGACCTGTACGTCGGGTTCCTCACCAGGTACGTATGGGCAAGGCATGGGGTTGACTTGTTCCTGTGACTCTAGGATCTGGTCAGCATGGCGTCTCACGATGTTCTCCCCAACATCCACTGAGTACATTAGTGGGCCCTGCCGTGTGCATATCGTTCCTGGCTGCCATTTTTCTGTTCGGTAGTCGCGGGCCAAGACTGGTTGCCCTACATTGAAGCTCCTTGTTGGCTTCTCATGGATGTGCTGGAATTGCTTACTCTCAACATCTCTTCGTATGTTTGGTCTGAGCAAATCCAGGCGAGATCTTAACCTTCGGTTAAAGAACATCATGGCCGGGGCTTGGTTGGTGACTGCATGTGTCGCATTCCGGTAGGCGAACAGAAAATTGTCCACCTTATGCGGCAGCGGAATGTTGTCATTGTACATAGCCTTTATTGCCTTCTTAAAGGTTTGTACGAACCTCTCAGCCAATCCATTTGTGGCTGGATGATACGGGGCGGATGTGTAATGCCTTACCCCATTCTTCTGCATAAACCTCCGGAACTCTTCGGACACAAACTGTGGTCCATTATCGGAGCAAATCTGTTCTGGCAAGCCGTTCCTGGCAAAAATGGTCCGTAGGACTGCAATAGTTTTCTCCGTGGTGGTGGAGGACATTTTGATGACCTCAGGCCATTTCGAGTGCGCATCCACGGCTATTAAAAACATTGAGTCCATGAATGGACCAGCAAAATCAATATGCACCCATTGCCATGGAGATGAGGGCAACTCCCATGGGTGTAGAGGAGCCTGTGGTGGTGCATTTTGGACTTTCTGGCATCCTGAGCAGCTCTTGGTCAGGTCCTCGATTTGTTTATCGATTCCCGGCCACCACACATAAGCCCTGGCAAGGCTTTTCATTTTTACCCCTCCCAGATGACCCTCATGAAGCTCATTGAGCACTCTATCCCTTAACTTGGGTGGAATTACCACTCGGGATCCACACATCAAGGTCCCCCGGCACACTGACAGCTGTTCTCTTCTTGTCGAGAATGCTGGCAACAGTGAGTCGCCATGTGCTGGCCGTCCCTTCACCGTCAAATCATATACCCGAGACAGTGTCAGGTCATTTCGGGTCTCCTTTTCTATACGAGCGTTAGTTACCGGTAGGTATTCAACTATAGTCGAATGAAATATTTCGACAGGATCCACTGCTGGTGCTTCCTCCGCAGTAGGCAGTGGCAGGCGTGATAGCCCATCAGCATTTCCATGCTGTTTCGTGCCCTTATATTCAATCTCATAGTGGTGCGCCCCTAGAAAGAGTGACCATCTTTGTAGTCATTGCGCAGTCATCACCGGAATGCCCTTCTTCGGATTAAAAATGGAGACAAGAGGCTGGTGGTCAGTCAGCAAGGTGAATTTCTGCCCATGCAGATAGTGATTGAACTTTTTCACTCCCCACACTTGGCTGAGGACCTCCCTGTCAATCTGGGCGTAGTTACGCTCGGCTGAGGTTAGTGATCGTAACGCAAAGGCTATTGGCCTCTCTGAGCCGTCCGAGAATTTGTGCGACTGCACCGCTCCAATGCCGTAGGGTGACGCATCACACGCCAACCGAATTGGTAGTGCTGGGTTGAAATGGGCCAATACCTCTTTCGATGTGATTAGTGTTTTGCTCTTCTGGAAAGCTCGTTTACATTTGTCACTCCACTTCCATGGCACTCCAGTTTGCAGTAGGGTGTTCAGTGGGTGAAGTATTGTAGACAAATTTGGCAAGAACTAACGACCTCAGTTGTGACACGTTTTCCGGTGCTGGAGCCTTGACTACTGCCTCAATCTTTTCTGGGGACTTAGGTAACCCCTATTTATCGATAACGTGGCCACAATACGAGATCTGTTTTTTTAAAAACTCGCATTTGGGACGGTTAGCTTGGAGCCCATATTCCTTCAATCTGGTGAGCACCTGCTCCAGGTTGGCGAGGTGATCACTGTCATTTTCGCCCGTGACCAGGATGTCGTCCAAATAACACTGGGTCCCTGGGATCCCTTGCAGGACTTGTTCCATTGCCCTTTGCCAAATAGCCGGAGCTGATGCTACCCCGAATACCAGCTGGTTGTATTGGTAGAGACCTTTATGGGTGTTGATTGTGCGGTATTTTTTTGATGCTTCTTCTACCTGCATTTGCAGATACGCCTGGGCCAGATCAGTCTTAGTGAAGCGTTGCCCTCCAGCTAGCGAGGCGAAAATATCTTCAATCCGCGGAAGTGGATATTGTACGGTGTGAAGGACTGGGTTCACTGTTACCTTAAAGTCCCCACAGATGCGAACCTTCCTTGGTTCCCCAGGCGTGCTGCTCAACGACTTTTTCATCACAGGGACGATGGGTGTAGCACACTCGCTCCAGTCCACTTTGGACAGTACTCCTGAATGTTCCAAACTCTCCAGCTCTGCTTCGACAGCTGGGCGGATTGCATATCTGGCCTTAAAAAATTTTGGGCTTGCGTTTTCTTCGATTTTAATTGTTGCTGTCATGCCTTTTAGTGTTCCAAGTCCTTGCTGGAACACTTCTTGCGCGTCGGTTAGGATCTTTGACAGTCGCCCAGGTGTGACGTCGTCATCCTTTTTGGCAGCCACAGTCAGTGCTTGTATGGAATGCCAATCCAGCTGTATTTTCCGGATCCATTCACGTCCCAGTAATGGTGGTCCTCCATCTTGCAATACATACAGGTCTAGTTTTGGTATTTCCTTACCGTGATATATAATGGTCACCCTTATTTTTCCTTTGGGGTAGACTTTTTGCCCCGTGTACGTCTTCAAAATAATTTTTGTGTCTCTCAAGGGTATGTATGAGAATAGCCACTCGTAGTCCCGTCGGTTTATGACTGTTAGGGCTGATCCTGTGTCCAATTCCATTTTTACCTGGACGCCTGCTATCTTTAGAGTGACCCAAATGGTTCGGTGATCCTCCGTTTTGATCACATTATGTAGTTTCAGACAACTCAGCTCTCTGCTTTCGGAGTCGGTATCACTCTTTTGTTTGTCTGCACTATTCTCCGTCACCTTATGTACTTTCTTGTACTTTTCTTTTGGAGATTTCTTATTGCTGGTTTTCTTTCCCGACCTGCAGACTCGTGTTATGTGTCCTACTTTTCCACACTGTCTGCACACTTTGTCTTTGAACCAGCAATCATTGTGGTTGTGTGTTGTTCTGCCGCAGCGATAGCACTTCTCTGTTCTGTATGACATTTCGTTTGTGACATATTCTTGCGGTCTCTGTTGTATCTCTGCAGCGCCCCGTGCTGCTGCTTCATATGATACCGCAATGCTGAAAGCCTTGTCCAGCGTAAGGTCCTTTTCAGATAAAAGCCGTTTCTGGGTTCCTTCACTTTGAAGCCCACACACAAACTTGTCCCTTAAGGTATCTGCCAGTCCCGTTCCAAACTGGCAGTGTTTCGATTGTTTGCACAGTTCTGTTAAATATTCAGCATTGCTTTCATCCTTATGCTGGTTCCGTTTGTGAAACTTGAATCTTTCTGCTATCAGCAGCGGTGCGGGGTTTAAATGTTCCTGTAGTATCGTCACTATGTCTCCAAAACTCTTTTCCACTGGCTTCGCTGGGGTTACTAGATTTCATAATAAGCCATACATCTTTGCACCCATTAAATTTAATAATACCGGCGCTTTCTTGTCATCTGACACCTCATTTGCCTTGCAGTATACCTCTATTCATTCGACATATGTAGTCCAATCTTCGACTTCATTGTCAAATGCGGTGATACTGCCACTCTTCGGCATTTTGGGTGTGGTTTAAAATGGCTTAAAATGGCGTCTCCTGCGCTTTCCTTCCTCCCCCGCTGCTGCCAACGCCGCTCTCGGCGGTCCTCATGGCAATGGCGGTGCCCTGTAGGTTTCGCGCGCTTCTCCTGCGCTGCTGCCAACGCCGCTCTCGGCGGTCCTCGTGGCAATGGCGGTGCCTCGCGGGTTTCTGCGCGTCTCTCTCCCTCTCCTCGACGCTGCTTGGCCCCTGAACACCAGCTGCACCCCGTGCGCTCTGCCCTCTCTCTCTCTCCCCTGTCGACGCTGCTCGGCCCTTTGCTGTGCCGCTCGGTCGGGCTCTAGCCCGCCGCTGTCCGGGAAGGGTCTGCGCACTTCCTGTTGCCAGCCCGTTTCGCTGGACCACCGTGACTGGAAAGCCAAGCCTGGCTCTCAACAGCCTCCCCCGCAATTCTCGAGTCTCTGCTGGATGACTGGGCGGTTGCCCGTGGTCGACGCCCGTGTCTCTGGCCTTGACCTCCAATCTACTGGTCTCCAGGAACGAATCCCTGGGAGGTGATGCAGAGTTGCAGGTAGGATCGAATTTGCCTCGTCGCCAATGTTGTGTCCGTCAGTAGTAAGACACAGACTGCAGGAGAACGGTACAACAGGTGTTTACTCAACGTGGCTCACTCTGGAACTGAACTGTACAGATTACTACTCAGTGCTATATACAGGTGTGGTCACTGCCGGTACTACAGTATACATGAGCTGTAAAAAGTAGTTCCCCCCTTAAAGGTATATACATTACAGAAACTATCTCACGTTGGTCCTCAGAATCCCATCACGATCAGCCCCAACACCAGCAGCACCAGGCACACCAGCAGCATCAACAACAACACCAACCTTCTCCGCAATCAACTGTTGCTGCACAGGACACAGGGCATCAGCACCCGACCACATTGCTGCCCGGGAGGCCAGGGATGGCCTCACCATAGTCAGATTTACTTCACTTGATGCTGTACACCCTGGCAGCCACATTATGCGCCAGGTTGGCACCACCCTACACCAACACCATAAAGCATCCTTACAACGCCCAAGCCATTCCTTCTACACTCATCGCCATTGCAGGGGGTACTGTTATGTCTCACCATTCACTGCAACTCACTAAGTCACTTCCAAAGGTGCACACAAATCTGTCCAAGAACGCAAAGTGCTGAAAATAAAGATTTAAATGTTTGACAACACATTAACAGAAGCTTCACATGAGCATTGGCTAAACCACCCAAGTGCCTACCCTTGTGTGTTGTTACTTGGTAGGATTGGACTAGGATGAGGATGAGTGTGAGGCCTGGCTAGTGAGATGGAGAAGTGATAATATAGATAGAGAGGGATGGATGGAGGTGCAAGGTAAGTTGGTGTGAGTAAGGATGTGCAGGAGTAGGGTAGGGAAGGCAGAGTGATAGGGATGCAATGAGTGGCACAGGAGGATGAGGTTGGGTGTGGCTTGGCAGTAACGTTTCGTGATCTACTGAGATCATCGAAAGGTTTGCGCCACTGCAGCCTGGTCCTCCTAATGACATCCCTGCTTGTGTCCTCCTGTGCAATGTGCAACCAGGCTGCGTTGATCTCCTGGGGAGGTCTCTTCGGCCCATTGGAAGGGAAGAGAAGCTCCCTGCGTGCTGTGACTCCGATGGAGGGAGTCATGGGAGAGCCTGGGTGCAGCCGTGCACCTCTGTTCAGTGCTTGTCAGTGTTTGCAGCACCTTAATGCTGTAGAACACTGACAGCATAAATGTCAAAATAAATGTGCGCATGGTCCCTGTCATGAATTTTATCATTCATGGAGAAATGACTCATGAAATAACACTGTGCGGCCAGCTGGTGGCGCCGTCCAAGGAGTATAAATACTCGGGCGTGGGCCCAGCTTGTTCAGGACGTTTTTGTAACCAGGAACTAGTGATGTAAGTAGAATCTCATGGTTGTGAAACAGTTGATTAAAGCCTTGTTTTATACTCAAACCAAGTGCTCAGTAGTCTTTTTACATTAGTCCCTTTAAGGAAACCGGCTGATGACGCATCATCAAGTGATGTCATCAGACCCGCTTCCTTCAATTGGCCAGGAAATGCGCTGGGCGGGCTTAACAAGCCCAAACAGCATAAGATCTCTTTGGACAGTGGGCTGGAGCCAGCAGCAGGGTCTCACCCCGCCACCGACCCCGGCCGCACTGGACCCACCGAGGTAGGGGAAATCGTGGCCATTGTGATATTGGAAACAGAATGAGATCTTAGTGAGATAGTCTTATTGGATCTTTTTAACCATTTAAAGTATTTAAATAACTTTGGCATACATTTCAACAAGAAGAGCATCACAAAACACAGAGCCTGAGTCTGGTCTCAATTGATATGGATATACATTTTGTAATAGGTGTCACTAGACAGCAATTGGGAATAGAAACCCTGGCTGATTTTTCCCCACTCTTCCCTAAACCAGCTAAATCAACAAAAACCAGGAACTGCAATCTTCTGCTTTTATTATTACACCAAAGTAGTACCTTTACCTATGAGATCACTGGGAGGGTACTCCCTCTGGAAATTCTACTAGAAAATATACTATCCCAGTCCCTCAGTCTGTAGTTGAGCAAATACCAAGAAGGTTTATTTTCAATATTCAGTCAGTGATAAGTTAGCTGATCTTACATTACTGGAAGGATTCTACAATTGGCTTCAGAAAAACATTGCTCGGACTCCCACACCTAATTACTATGTAGCAACCTCTGCTAGAAGCTTCATGTGGACATTGGGTGGGAACCGATTCAAGCTCAGTGAAATTGCCTGCCTACAATACCATCTGGGCTCACAAGTGAATAGTGACCACTTGGATGAGGTACCAGGGATGGAACAATACACCAGGCTCGAGGGGCCGATTGGCCTACTCCTGCTCCTATTTCTTGTGTTCTTATGTTTATCAAGGATTTAACACATCAGAAGATGAAAAAAATAGGCTTTCCAATGTAACTAAAAAAAATGTGTAGAATTTTACAAACTTTGAGGCTATAGGTAAGGATGCTGTTAACCTAACTTTAGGAAATGTTATTCTGTATTAGGAGAATTTTGTTTATTTGCCTGTGTTGCACAGTCTGAATACAATGGCATTGCCATGTCTGTAAAACAAGATAACCGATGGGTATAGATTGTTAATTGAAGAAATCTCATTTCAAAACAATTACGAACATAAGAACATAAGAAATAGGAGCAGGAGTAGGCCATATGGTCCTTCAAGCCTGCTCCGCCATTCAATAAGATCATGGCTGATCTTTGACCTCAACTCCACTTTCCCACCCGAGCCCCATACCCCTTGATTTCCCTTGAGTTCAAAATCTATCTATCTCAGCCTTGAATATACTCAATGACTCAGCTTCCACAGCCCTCTGGGATAGAGAATTCCAAAGATTCACAACCCTCTGAGTGAAGAAATTCTTACTCGTTTCAGTCTTAAATGGCCGACCCCTTATCCTGAGACTATGCCCCCTAGTTATAGACTCATGAGCCAGGAGAAACAACCTCTCAGCATCTACCCTGTTAATTCCCCTCAAAATCTTATAAGTTTCAATGAGATTACCTCTCATTCTTCTAAACTCCAGAGAGTATAGGCCCATTCTACTCAATCTCTCCTCATAGGACATAGCTGCCAGTCTGGGCCTGCGACAGGTGGTGAGTGTACCAACATGAGGAAAAAACCTACTTGACCTTGTCCTCACCAATCTACCTGTCACAGATGCATCTGTCCATGTGACAAAGTCCCGTCTTCACACTGAGGACACCTTCCATCGTGTTGTGTGGCACTACCACCATGCTAAATGGGATAAATTCAGAACAGATCTAACAGTTCAAAACTGGGCATCCATGAGGCGCTGTTGGTCATCAGCAGCAGCAGAATTGTATTCCACCACAATCTGTAACTTCATGGCCCGGCATATCCTTCAAACTACCATTACCATCAAGACAGTACCAACCATGGTTCATTAAGGAGTGTAGAAGAGCATGTCAGGAGCAACCCAGGCATACTTAAAAATGAGGTGCCAAGCTGGGGAAGCTGCAACACAGGGCTACATGCAGCAAAGGCTATAAGCCCCGACAACATCCCGGCTATTGTGCTGAAGACTTGTGCTCCAGAACCACCCGCGCCTCTAGCCAAGCTGTTCCAGTACAGCTACAACACTGCCATCCATCCGACAATGTGGAAAACTGCCCAGGTACGTCCTGTCCACAAAAAGCAGGACAAATCCAATCTGGCCAATTACCGCCCCATCAGCCTACTCTCAATCATCAGCAAAGTGATGGAAGGTGTCATCAACAGTGCTATCAAGCGGCACTTACTCACCAATAACCTGCTCACTGATGCCCAGTTTGGGTTCCGCCAAGACCACTTGGCTCCCAACCGCATTACAGCCTTGGTCCAAACATGGACAAAGGAGCTGAATTTCAGAGGTGAGGTGAGAGTGACTGCCCTAGACATCAAGGCAGCATTTGACCGAGTGTGGTATCAAGGAGCCCTAGTAAAACTGAAGTCAATGGGAATCGGGGGGAAAACGCTCCACTGGCTGGAGTCATACCTAGCACAAAGGAAGATGATTGGTGGTTGAAGGTCAATCATCACAGGCCTAGGACATCGTTGTAGGAGTTCCTCAGGGCAGTGTCCTAGGCACAACTGTAATGTATATACCTTTAAGGGGGGAACTATCTTTTATAGCTCATGTATACTGCAGTACCGGCAGTGACCATACCTGTATATAGCACTGAGTAGTAATCTGTACAGATCAGTTCTAGTGTGAGCCACGTTGAGTAAACACCTGTTGTACCGTTCTCCTGCAGTCTGTGTCTTATTATACACGGACACAACATTGGCGACAAGGCAAGTTCGAACCTACCTGCAACTCTGCATCATCTCCCGGGGATTCGTTCCTGGAGATCAGTGGATTGGAGGTCAAGGCCAGAAACTCGGGCGTCGACCACGGGCAACCGCCCAGTCATCCAGCAGAGACTCGAGAATTGCGGGGGAGGCTGTTGAGAGCCACGCTTGGCTTTCCAGTCGAGGTGGTCCAGCTAAACGGCTGGCAACAGGTAGTGCGCAGACCCTTCCCGGACAGCGGTGGGCTAGAACCCGACCGAGCGGCACAGCAAAGGGCCAAGCAGCGTCGACGGCGGAGAGAGAGGGCAGAGTGCACAGGGCGCAGCCGGTGTTCAGGGGCCGAGCAGCGTCGAAGAGAGGGAGAGAGAGACGCACAGAAACCCACGAGGCGCCGCCATTGCCACGAGGACCGCCGAGAGCGGCGTTGGCAGCAGCGCAGGAGAAGCGCACGAAACTTACAGGGTGCCGCCATTGCCACGAGAACCGCCGGGAGCGGCGTTGGCAGCAGCGGGGGAGGAAGGAAAGCGCGGGAGACGCCATTTTAAGCCATTGGGAGACGCCATTTTAAACCACACCCAAAATGCTGAAGAGTGGCAGTATCACCGCATTTGGCAATGAAGTCGAAGATTGGACTACATATGTCGAACGAATAGAGGCACACTGCAAGGCAAATGAGGTGTCAGATGACAAGAAAGCGTTGGTATTGTTAAATTTAATGGGTGCAAAGACGTATGGTTTATTACAAAATCTAGTAACCCCAACGAAGCCAATGGAAAAGAGTTTTGAAGACATAGTAATGATACTACAGGAACATTTAAACCCCACACCGCTGCTGATAGCAGAAAGATTCAAGTTTCACAAACGGAACCAGCATAAGGATGAAAGCAATGCTGATTACTTAACAGAACTGCGCAAACTATCGAAACACTGCCAGTTTGGAGCGGGACTGGCAGATACCTTAAGGGACAAGTTTGTGTGTGGGCTTCAAAGTGAAGGAACCCAGAAACGGCTTTTATCTGAAAAGGACCTTACGCTGAAAAAGGCTTTCAGCATTGCGGTATCATATGAAGCAGCAGCACGGGGCGCTGCAGAGATACAACAGAGACCGCAAGAATATGGCACAAACGAAATGTCATACAGAACAGAGAAGTGCTATCGCTGCGGCAGAACAACACACGACCAGAATGATTGCTGGTTCAAAGACAAAGTGTGCAGACAGTGTGGAAAAGTAGGGCACATAGCACGAGTCTGCAGGTCGGGAAAGAAAACCAGCAATAAGAAACCTACCAAAGAAAAGTACAAGAAGGTACATAAGATGACAGAGAATAGTTCAGATGAACAAAAGAGTGATAACGACTCCGAAAGCAGGGAACTGAGTTGTCTGAAACTACATAATGTGATCACAATGGAGGATCACCGAACCATTTGGGTCGCTCTGAAGATAGCAGGAGTCCAGGTAAAGATGGAATTGGACACAGGATCAGCCCTAACAGTCATAAACCGATGGGACTACAAGCGGCTATTCTCACACATACCCTTGAGAGACACAAAAATTATTTTGAAGACGTACACGGGGCAAAAAGTCTACCCCAAAGGAAATATAAGGGTGACCGTTATATAGAACGGTAAGGAAACACCAAAACTAGACCTGTATGTATTGCAAGATGGAGGACCACCATTACTGGGACGTGAATGGATCCGGAAAATACAACTGGATTGGCATTCCATACAGGCACTGACTGTGGCTGACAAAAAGGATGACAACGTCACACCTGGGCGACTGTCAAAGATCCTAACTGCCGCGAAAGAAGTGTTCCAGCAAGGACTCGGAACACTAAAAGGCATGACAGCGACGATTAAAATTGAAGAAAACGCAAGCCCCAAATTTTTTACGGCCAGACCGGTACCTTATGTGATCCGCCCAGCCGTCGAAGCAGAGCTGGAGAGTCTAGAACGTTTAGGTGTACTGTCCAAGGTAGACTGGAGCAAGTGGGCTACACCCATCGTCCCTGTGATGAAAAAGTCGTTGAGCAGCACGCCTGGGGAACCAAGGAAGGTTCGCATCTGTGGGGACTTTAAGGTAACAGTGAACCCGGTCCTTCACACCATACAATATCCACTTCCGCGGATTGAAGGTATTTTCGCCTCACTATCTGGAGGGAAACGCTTCACTAAGATTGATCTGGCCCAGGCGTATCTGCAAATGGAGGTAGAAGAAGCATCAAAAAAATACCGCACAATCAACACCCATAAAGGTCTCTACCAATACAACCGGCTGGTATTCGGGGTAGCATCAGCTCCGGCTATTTGGCAGAGGGCAATGGAACAAGTCCTGCAAGGGATCCCAGGGACCCAGTGTTATTTGGACGACATCCTGGTCACGGGCGAAAATGACAGTGATCACCTTGCCAACCTGGAGCAGGGGCTCACTAGATTGCAGGAATATGGGCTCCGAGCTAACCGCCCCAAATGCGAGTTTTTTAGAAAACAGATCTCGTATTGTGGCCACGTTATCGATAAAGAGGGATTACATAAGTCCCCAGAGAAGATTGAGGCAGTAGTCAAGGCTCCAGCACCGGAAAATGTGTCACAACTGAGGTCGTTCCTCGGGCTGGTAAACTACTACCATAAGTTCTTGCCAAATTTGTCTACAATACTACACCCACTGAACACCCTACTGCAAACTGGGGTGCCATGGAAGTGGAGTGATGAATGTAGACGAGCTTTCCAGAAGAGCAAAACACTAATCACATCGAAAGAGGTATTGGCCCATTACAGCCGAGCATTACCAATTCGGTTGGCATGTGATGCCATGATAAAAATTGGCCCTTAGTGTTAGGGGGGATTAAATACGTGGGGTTACGGGGATAGGGCTTGGGTGGGATGGCTGTCGGTGTAGGGACCGGGTGCTAGGGTTTGGATGATCAGCCATGATCTCGTTGAATGGCGGAGCAGGCTCGAACGGCATTGGAGTGGTGCTGTCGCACAAATTCTCGGACGGCTCAGAGAGGCCAATAGCCTTTGCGTCACGATCACTAACCTCAGCCGAGCATAACTACGCCCAGATTGACAGGGAGGCCCTCAGCCTAGTGTGGGGAGTGAAAAAGTTCAATCACTACCTGCACAGGCAGAAATTCACCTTGCTGACTGATCACCAGCCTCTTGTCTCCATTTTTAATCCGAAGAAGGGCGTTCCGGTGATGACTGCGCAACGGCTACAAAGATGGTCACTTTTTCTAGGGGCGCACCACTATGAGATTGAATATAAGGGCACGAAACAGCATGGACATGCTGATGGGCTATCACGCCTGCCACTGCCTACTGCGGAGGAAGCACCAGCAGTGGATCCTGTCGAAATATTCCATTCGACTATAGTTGAATACCTACCGGTAACTAACGCTTGTATCGAAAAGGAAACCCGAAATGACCCGACACTGTCTCGGGTATATGATTTGACGGTGAAGGGATGGCCAGCACATGGCAACTCACTGTTGCCAGCATTCTCGACAAGGAGAGAACCGCTGTCAGTGTGCCGGGGGACCTTGATGTGTGGATCCCGAGTGGTAATTCCACCCAAGTTAACATAGAAACATAGAAGATAGGAGCAGGAGTAGGCCATTCGGCCGTTCGAGCCTGCTCCGCCATTCAATGAGATCATGGCTGATCATCCAAACCCTAGCACCCGGTCCCTACACTGACAGCCATCCCACCCAAGCCCTATCCCCGTAACCCTGTAACCCCACGTATTTAATCCCCCCTAACACTAAGGGCCAATTTTTATCATGGCCAATCAACCTAACCCGCACATCTTTGGACTGTGGGAGGAAACCAGAGCACCCGGAGAAAACCCGGAGAAAACTCTAAGGGATAGAGTGCTCAATGAGCTTCACGAGGGTCATCTGGGAGGGGTAAAAATGAAAAGCCTAGCCAGGGCTTATGTGTGGTGGCCGGGAATCGATAAACAAATCGAGGACCTGACCAAGAGCTGCTCAGGATGCCAGAAAGTCCAAAATGCACCACCACAGGCCCCTCTACACTCATGGGAGTGGCCCTCATCTCCATGGCAACGGGTGCATATTGATTTTGCTGGTCCATTCATGGACTCAATGTTTTTGATAGCCGTGGATGCGCACTCGAAATGGCCTGAGGTCATCAAAATGTCCTCCACCACCACGGAGAAAACTATTGCAGTCCTACGGACCATTTTTGCCAGGAATGGCTTGCCAGAACAGATTTGCTCCGACAACAGACCACAGTTTGTGTCCGAAGAGTTCCGGAGGTTCTTGAAAAAGAATGGGGTAAGGCATTACACATCCACCCCGTATCATCCAGCCACAAATGGATTGGCTGAGAGGTTCGTACAAACCTTTAAGAAGGCAATAAAGGCTATGTACAATGACAACATTCCGCTGCAGCACAAGGTGGACAATTTCCTGTTCGCCTACCAGAATGCAACACATGCAGTCACCAACCAGGCCCCAGCCATGATGTTCTTTAACCGAAGGTTAAGATCTCGCCTGGATTTGCTCAGACCAAACGTACGAAGAGATGTTGAGAATAAGCAATTCCAGCACATCCATGAGAAGCCAACAAGGAGCTTCAATGTAGGGCAACCAGTCTTGGCCCGCGACTACCGAACAGAAAAATGGCAGCCAGGAACGATATGCACACGGCAGGGCCCACTAATGTACACAGTGGACGTTGGGGAGAGCATCGCGAGACGCCATGCTGACCAGATCCTAGAGTCACAGGAACAAGTCAACCCCATGCCTCGCCCATACGTACCTGGTGAGGAACCCGACGTACAGGTCGCATCTACCCCAGAAACAGTAGCATCAGAAGCTGATGAACCAACCGACGACAGGGGGCCAGAATCGCCTCCGCACCAAGAGCAAGACACTCAGGAAAGGCGCTATCCAGAAAGGATCAGGAAGCCTCCCCAAAGACTGAATATATAAATAGACTATTATCAGCTAATGTTGCATGTTAAAAGTGTTAATTGTAATTAGTTTGATATTTAATTGTTAAATGAGTGCTATGGTACTGTCAATCTAAAAGGGGAGGAATTGTAATGTATATACCTTTAAGGGGGAACTATCTTTTACAGCTCATGTATACTGCAGTACCGGCAGTGACCACACCTGTATATAGCACTGAGTAGTAATCTGTACAGATCAGTTCTAGTGTGAGCCACGTTGAGTAAACACCTGTTGTACCGTTCTCCTGCAGTCTATGTCTTATTATACACGGACACAACACCAACCATCTTCAATTGCTTCATCAACGACTTTCCATCCTACATAAGGTCAGAAATGGGGATGTTCGCTGATGACTGCACAGTGTTCAGCGCCATTCACAACTCCTCAGATAATGAAGCAGTCCATGCCCGCATGCAACAAGTCCTGGACAACATTCAGGCTTGGGCTGATAAGTGTCAGGTAACATTCGCGTCAGAGTGCCAGGCAATGACTATCTCCAACAAGCGAGCGTCTAACCACCACCCCTTGACATTCAATGGCATTACCATTGCCGAATCCCCCACCATCAACATACTGGGGGTCACCATTGACCAGAAACTTAACTGGACCAGCCACATAAATACTGTGGCAACAAGAGCAGGTCAGAGGCTAGGTATTCTGCGGTGAGTGTCTCACCTCTTGACTCTCCAAAGCCTTTCCACCATCTACAAGGCACAAGTAAGGAGTGTGATGGAATATTCTCCACTTGCCTGGATGAGCGCAGCTCCAACGACACTCAAGAAGCTCGACACTTCCAGGACAAAGCAGCTCGCTTGATTGGCACCCCATTCACCACCTTAAAAATTCACTCTCTCCACCGTGGCTGCAGTGTGTACCATCTACAAGATGCACTGCAGCAACTTGCCAAGGCTTCTTTGGCAGCACCTCCCAAACCCGCGACCTCTTCCAACTAGAAGGACAAGGGCAGCAGGCGCATGGGAGCACCACCATCTCCAAGTTCTGCTCCAAGTCACACACCATCCTGATTTAGACGTATATCGCCAATCCTTCATCGTCACTGGGTCAAAATCCTGGAACTCCCTGCCTAACAGCACTGTGGGAGTACCTTCACCACACGGACTGCAGCAGTTCAAGAAGGCGGCTCACCACCACCTTCTCAAGGGCAATTAGGGATGGACAATAAATGCTGGCCTTGCCAGCGACGCCCACATCCCATAAACGAATAAAAAAAATTAAGCAACCATCCTTGATAAACAAATGAACATAGCTAAAACGACTCGTGGTGGCTAAGCAGGTGATAAACTTTCAGTACAGTGTTTATCACTTGGGTTCCACAGTCCTTAGTGTCTCTGCATCGAGAATATTAGCTTCAAAATTGTGATAGTGTATGTGATTTTAGTGAAATATTTTTTGCAACATTCTACTGACATAAAACACCTAAATAAATATAATTAATATTTTCAATAATGTTACCAGGTAAAGTAGTTCAATTCAGATTTCTATTAAAATGCTTTAAAATGTAGCAGAACTTTAACATTTAGAAAAACATATTTGACCTCTGATAAAAGTGTAACAATAGGAAGTGAATAGGAAGTGCTCAGGTTGTAAAACCCCTGACAGATCAGCCATTTTTTTATTCAACCATTGAGTCTGCCAGCAGGTTTTTACAAGTTGAATGCTTATAGGCTTCGCCCTCAGCTGGATCTTTATAATGTATATGGAGTACTGTGTACATGGATTGAATGTAGAAATTTAACCGTGTGGGATTATGGAGTGTCCTCCACAAATTCGGCTGCCCTCAAAAGTTTGTCACCATCCTCCGCCTGCTTCACAATGACATGCAAGCCGTGATCCTGACCAACGGATCCACCACAGGCCCAATTCACGTATGGACCGGGGTCAAGCAAGGCTGTGTCATCTCACCAATGCTCTTCTCGATCTTCCTGGCTGCAATGCTCCATCTCACCCTCAGTAAGCTCCTCGCTGGAGTGGAGCTAATCTACAGAACAAATGGGAAACTGTTCAACCTCCGTCGCCTCCAGTCTAGATCCAAGGTCATTCCATCCTCTGTCATCGAATTACAGTATGCAGACGACGCTTGCATCTGCGCACACTCTGAGGTCGAACTCCAAACCATCGTCAACACCTTCACTGAAGCATACGAGAGCATGGGCCTTACACTAAACATCTGTAAGACAAAGGTCCTCTACCAACCTGCCCCCGCCACAAAGTACTGCTCCCCAATTATCAAAATCCATGACGAGGCCTTGGGCAACGTGGACCACTTTCCATACCTCTGGAGCCTACTGTCAACAAGGGCAGATGTCGATGACGAAGTCGAACACTGCCTTCAGTGTGCCAGTGCAGCCTTCGGTCGCCTGAGGAAGAGAGTGTTTGAAGACCAGGAGCTCAAACCCAGCACCAAGCTCGTGGTCTACAGAGCAGTAGTGATACCTGCCCTCCTGTATGCTTCAGAGACATGGACCATGTACAACAGGCACCTCAAAGCACTGGAGAAGTACCACCAACGCTGCCTTCGCAAATCCATTGGCAGGATAGGTGCACCAACGTCAGTGCTCTCGCTCAGGCCAACATCCTCAGCATCGAAGCTTTGACCACGGTCGATCAGCTCTGCTGGATGGGCCACATTGTCCGCATGCTCGATACGAGACTCCCAAAGCAAGCGCTCTATTCAGAGCTCCGACACGGCAAGATAGCCCCAGGTGGGCAGAGGAAATGCTTCAAGGACACCCTCAAATTCTCCTTGAAAAAGTGCAACACCCCACCATCACCTGAGAATCCCTGGCCCAAGACCACACAAAGTGGAGGAGAAGCATCCGGGAAGGCGCCGAACACCTCGAGTCTCTTCGCCGGGAGCAAGCAGAAGCCAAGCGCAAACAGCGGAAGGAGCGCACGTCAATCCAAGCACCCCACCCACCCGCCCCTTCAACCACCGTCTGCCCCACCTGTGACAGAGACTGTAGGGCCCGCATTGGACTTATCAGTCACCTGAGAACTCATTTTTAGTGCAGAAGCAAGTCATCCTTGGTTCCGAGGGACTGCCTAAGAAGGCTGCCTAAGAAGTACATGGATTGAAAGTAGAAATTCGGAGCGGATCCAAGCTAAAGCCACTTTTATGTTTGTGCTGTTTTGGTTCAGTTTCCAGAGACCCATCTGGGAGCAAATGACTGGGTCTATGAGTCTGCCAATGGTATAAGGGAGCTGAATTTAGCAGTGTAATTACCATGAGCAAGCTGAGAGATGCCAATATCCTGCAATTTAAACTAAAACAGCAGCAATATATAAAAGACTTATAAATGCACCCTGAGTGATTCACTCACTCCAAATCCAAATCTATATCAGATTTGGTGGATACTTGTATGGAGTATATGGAGCCTTTTTGCAACCTATCCAAGAAAAGTAAGATGGGATCAGAGGAGAGTAAAAATTACAAGCAAGATTGAAAATCATGTGGTTTGTAACACCTGTGACAAAGGTTCAGCCTTAGCTAAGATATTTATATGTTTATCTGTAAAATAAATTCTGTGTCGGGACAGCAACCTCGATGTACTGATCTCTTCTTTTTATTTCTTTTCACTTGTGTGCCAGTCTCTGGCCTCTGCTATGTAATGTAAAGACTCAATACCTATTGAGTGCAAATGTAGGGGACCAGCTCTGCACATTTACAGAACCAGATGCCCATATAGCCCATTGGCAGATTCATATTTGTTCTACAATGTCATGTTCCCTAATCACCAGGGCTGTTTACGCTGAGCAGTGCAGCTGAGATTTGCACATCTGCCATCTGTTGTGTTCCTGCAGTAGAAAACCACCCATGGAGTTTTCTTCATTATTGCCAATGATATGTGCACATCATCAGGTTCGACTTGGCTGACAGTTGCATCATAATTTGACATTTGGAATACTGCATCTTGACATCACACCAGACAAAAACATATCTGATAATAGCTCATTGGAACCCAAAACTATATTTTCTTTTGGTCAGCTGGGTGTTTGGCATGCGGAAACTATGTTTAAGAGCCTCTGATCCAAGCTGCTGAAAAATCTTCACATGAAAAGTTCTGTTTGCCCAATACAAAGTGTACACACTCTCCTCATAGGAACATACCCGACTTATCCAGAGAGCTTAGATGGAGATTGGCAGAGCGAGACTTAGGGTCCCTAAGTGTGTGCAAGGGTACTACAGGAGTTTAACCAGCTAAAACTGCACAGCCTACAAGCACAGAGCACCAGTAGACTTTCTGTTGTGTATCTGCCTAGGGACCACCTATCCACTGACTTGCAGGGTTATCTGGAGCTTATTGGGAAGATTACCATCTCCCTATGAAAGATCCAGGTTCTATTAGTTAACCAAGCTGGCTGGTCAATCATGAACGGTGCTTTGGAGTACTAAGGACCTCCCAGGCTCAGAAATCAAATTACCAGATCTACCACGGAGGGTTGATTGGGATATGAGCTTCCATCATCTGCATGTTTTCTTGGAGCCACTTCAACCCCAAAGGGAACCCATTTACCTTCCCCTCCCCTGGAGAATACTCAGTAGTTGGCCATTAGACAACTGGAAAGCATGGGTTTCTACAAAAACAACAATTTGCATTTATATAGCGCCATTAATGCAGAAAAGCATCCCAAAGTGCTTCACAGAGGCATAATCAAATGAAAATAGAAGGACATATTAAGAGGGATGACCAAAACCTTAGTCAAAGAAAAGAAAGACTTGCATTTATATAGCACCTTTCACAACCACCAGACGTCCCAAGGTGCTTTACAGCCAATGAAGTACTTTTTGAAGTGTAGTCACTGTTGTAATAATGTAGAAAACATGGCAGCCAATTTGCAAACAGCAAGCTCCCACAAACAGCAATGTGAGATTGACCAGATAATCTGTTTTAGCGATGTTGAGGGATAAATATTGGCCAGGACACTGGGGATAAGTCCCTTGCTCTTCTTTGAAATAGTGCCATAGGATCTTTTACGTACACCTGAGAGGGCAGACGGTTTAACATCTCATCCGAAAGATGGCACCTCCAACAATGCAGCAGTCCCTCAATACTGCACTGGAGTGTCGATTCTAGATTTATGTGCTCAAGTCACTGGAGTGGGAACTTGAAACTCACAACCTTCTGATTCAGAGGCAAGCGTGTTACCAACTGAGCCACAGAAGATCTTAAGGCAGGAGAGGTTAGGTGGAGAAGTGGAGGGGTTTATGGAGGAAATTCAAGAGCGTGAAGCCTAGGCAACTGAAGGCATGGCCATCAATGATGGGACAAAGGGACGAAGATGTACAAGAGGACAGAGTCAGAGAATCAGAGAGGTTATGGGGAGCGGGGGGGGGGGGAGGGGGAGGAAGTTACAAAGATCTCCCTATCTTTGTAAGAGTCAAGGCCATGAAGGGATTTAAACATGAAGATGAGAATTTTAAATTTGAAGCACTGGGGGATTGGGAGCCAATGTAGATCAGTGAAGACAGGGAGGATGGCTGTGTGGAACTTGGTGTTGGAAAGGATAAAGGCAGGAGACTTGATCTAAAGTTTGTGGAAGATGGCAGGCTGGCCAGGAGAAAAACGGAATAGTCAAGCCTGATGTTGACAGAGGCGTGGATGAGGGTTTTAGCAGCAAGTGGGCTGAGGCAGGAACAGAAATGAGCGATGTTACATAAGGTGGACAACTCTTTATGAGCGACATATTGAGCAGATGAACTTACTTTAAGACATGTGAGTGCATTGCCTCTTGCCTACAGTATTAATACACACTGTACTTCATGAAATGGTGGTTCCACCAGTTGGTGGTACAGAGCCTCAGTCGCCTCTCTGAAATCCAATCATGATAGGCACTGAGGAATATGTTCTCATACTCTGCCTCCAGGCAATCCCTTCCAGCAGCTGTCACTTCAGGTTTTCTCATCAGCTAACCCACATATATTGTATGAATGAATATTGCCAATTTAAAATCTCTTATCATGATCCGAGTAATCATTTGTGCAGCTAAATATATTTTTTACTTGTCTTTGACTAGATTAAATTTGGTAGATAGATTTTGCCATTTTTAAAAAACAAGTTAATTGAACAGTGTATGTTGTGCTTGAAAACGGGATATTGTACTCAGATCCTTTGTCTGGACGAGGAATGCAATACAACAGGAGTGAAGGGAGTGAAATTTGGTCCGCTGGAATTTCTCGAACAAAGTTACACTGGAATCACATCAGGTATTTTTCTTTGGCGTCTTTTTGTATGATATGCACAACATAATACAAAAAAATAACATTTGAAACTTGCTGATATAGATACTTGTATTTTTGTTTTCTGAACGTCCATTGAAATTTAGCGATCGGCAAAGCCAATTTAAATACAATTTTGTGCAATAAGTGGTGCCTTTCACCTTTGCGGGGTACTCTCAGTCTTTGTATTTGCATCAAATGTTCCGGCACATAACCTTGGAAGGAAATTCGCCGGCCGCCGCCGAGCTCCCTTTGGGTTCTGCAGAGAGCCTGTTCAGGTTAGTTGCAGCGCCGCTGGGGCCGGAGCCGGAGAGCTGTCAGTCAGGGAGGCGGCTCCTCCCCGGGGCTCGCGCGGTATCCAATGGTGACCGGGGCTGGGCTGTGGGCCCGGCTCTCCGCCTGAGCCGAGCGTCAGCTGTTTATTGAGCTGCGGAGCTCGCTGGAGTGAGAGTCCATCTGAGTGGCGGTGTGTGTGAGTGAGGAGGAATAAAACTCACCCGAGGGGGGGTGTTTGTGATAGCTGGCGGGGAGGAGAGAGAGAGAGAGAGAGAAAAAGAGAGTTTATCTCAGTCGTTTGGTTTATTCCACCCCCTCCTCCTCCTCTTCTCCCCTCATGTGCCGGTTGTGTGCGCGGCGGCGCCGGCGGTGGCCAGTGCCGTGGTGGCTGTGCCCGGCTCCTCTGCTCCTGCTGTGGCTGGGATGGAGCGGCAGCGCCGGCGCCGAGAATCTGGCCGCTCCGTGCCCGGCCGTGTGCCGCTGCGAAGGCGACGGTGGAGCCGCGCTCAGGGTCGACTGCTCCGGCCGAGGATTAACCGCCGTGCCGCAAGGCCTCAGCATCTTCACCTTCTTCCTGTGAGTAGAATAAACCATTCAATATAGAATTAAAAACTAAATCTAGAAAAGGTATTCTCCTCACATCTGGTGCTGTCACTGCGATGCCTTTGTCGATTTATATTTTAATATAAACGTTGGCATGTAACGCCAGGGGAACTTGTAACGCCAGGGAAAACGAGATCGAGGAGAAAATATATATTTTTAAAAAAAGACACTTGTGATTTTATAATTGTGATTGCGGTAAATATTGATCGTTTCGTGGAGTATCGGCAACATGGTTCGCAGGAACGTGAGCACCGATCTTCGCCGCTGTTCTTTCAGGTTGATTCAAAGCAAGAAAGTGCCCTCTTGGGATAACTGGAAAAAAAACTGTTCCTTGCCTGCTGGAACTTACAAAAATGTACTTGTTTTGTAAAATATAGTAGAGTATTTCACAACTCTAGGTGCAACTTTAATTTATTTTTATCTAAAATTTGGCATGGAAAGACGTTTTGTGGCAGGATGAGTCATTTTGTTTTTTTAATTATCTGGTTTAGTACAATTTATCTATTTATGCAGTCAAGTTTGAAATTGGATATGTAGACTATTTGCAGTTAAATCTCTGCTTTATATTGCAAATTAGACTATTGACGGGTCCCATCAGATTATATACTTGTGGTTTAACATTACCAAATGCAGGCTTTATGATGTAAACCGATTTCAGCTGCGTTTTCTATTTCTTTAAAATTAAATGTACGGGTTGAGTAAAGTATCAGATTCTGGCTGACCAGCAATCCGTTCAGTTAAGATCCTCGGTTGAAGAATAATTTCTATATTGCGCTTCAGTTATGTTGTATGCTTTAGTTTTGGCATTGGGCAATATTTTGGACCACACAAAGATCAACATGCAAAGCAACACTGTTGATTTTGTAGAAATTGGCAGTTTGATGTCAGTAGGAATGCCACTGGAAAAGGGGCTTGTAGAATCACTCCAATTGACTATTTGAATTTTTAAGTTATGAAGTTTTAAAAATATATTTCTCTACTGCAGTGTAAGTTTCTGAAGACTGTTGGAGCTGACTATCCTGTATTAGAGATTTCAGCAGTAGTCAGATGCTGGTGAGCTCTGCATGTGTTCTATGTGCACACATGTGGAGCTCAACCCCCTGCCTTAACCCTCCAACATGAAAGTGGGCGATGTAACTGGCTGCCAGGTCACAGTGCTCTGTTAAATGCATAATAAAAAAGCAGAGCAACATAGTTAAATGGTCTCATTGAATTAAAAGTTTTTTTTTAATGGAAGTTTTAAAGGTACAGTACCCCTGCGCCCCTTTGCTATTGAAAAATAGCTTTCTGACTTTCAGGTAAGTAGTGGAAAAGTCGATCTGTTCCACTTATCACTTACTGTCATTTGTTGTGAAGATTTTCATGTTTTTCGAGTGGAGATCAATTTCAAGAGCAGGTTGTTTGTTATTCACACTCCCTACTTCCACCTTTTCCCCTGGTTTCCTGCCAGTCAGAAAGTTAGGGCACTGAGGAAAAATGTCAGAGGTCAGCAACTTGCGTATACAATATGCATGTTCTTAAAAATGGCTTCTGCTGTGGAATACTGAATATTTTAATGAATTATGTCAGAAAGAAGTTTGGGTCAACTTCTTTGCATCTCATATACACCAGGAATCCCATATATAAATGTAATGCCTTTTTTAAAAAAAAAACCTGCTAGATTTTAAAAAAAAGCTAAAGACAAAATGGCAGGCACCCTAAAATAATGCTATTAAACTTCTTGTATCCAGCTGAGAATGGATTTTTCTGTGTCGTGCTGCAGAGTAAGTTTTCTTTATATAAACCACAGCATGGATTTGAAAAGTGTATGTATGTAGGATTGTTAGGAATTCTGCAGTTGTAGCTGGAATTGTTGGAAAATTAAAGTTCTAGCATAAGCTGAAACTGCCTTGAGTTGACTAGACCTTGTTAGATGATGCTTTCAAAGACAAATGAACTGTATAGTTTATATAAAAGCAGTCAACAGTGGAAATATCTCGTTTAGTCCATCATTTTGACTCCCTTTGGGTTACTAGGGTGGCAGTTGAAAATTACTGAGACGCTGTCGGTAAGCAGCAGGTAGAGTAACTTCAGCACCAGTCTACTTCACAATTGCATAATTGCACACTGGGTTAAAGTCACTATGTATATATATTAAAAGATTTGTTTATACATTGAGCAAGTGATCATGAGTTATAGCAAATTGTTTCATGTTGTCCCCAAACAATTCAAGATCCTTGGAATAAACAAAGTGTTAGCATTGATCATGTGCTTTTTGATTTCCTTTTACTGGTGAGAAAGGCCCTTGTACTCTTTTGGTACTTGTAGGCATTGAGTATTTACAGTTGGAAAGAACAATGTTAACTCACTGAAACTATGTCCGTAGAAATATCCTGCCATAAATATTTGACGGCAGGAAGGTTGTTAATAATGCACTGATCTCGGGTTAATCAAAAATGCAGTATTTTTAAAGCCACTAAATATTTTAGTGTTATCTTTTCTAGAATAAGTGCCTGGAGCCTTATATGTTCAAAGGCTATTACTTCTTACTCTAAGCCTGCTGTGATAATTGCCTACCTATATGCTTAACCTGCATCATGTGCTGCATGTTGGAATGTTAATTTTGTGAAATGCAGATATTACTGGATTTTATAGCTCGAAAAGGGCACACTAGAGTATTTGAAAGCAGGCGCAAGATAAAATATTTGCCTGGTGAAGGATTTCCATGTTTAGTTTGTTTGGCATTATATGTCATGAGTACTGAATTGTATGTTTTAGCAAATACTTTGATAAAATACCACATGATAAATAGGTAGTTTTCAAAAGTTAAAGAAACACACATTTGAACCATTTGTGCAGTGCCAGCATCTACATTTATGAATCTGATTTAACCCATATTTCTAAACTCTTTCAACCAAATCACAGCAAAGTTCATAAGGTATAAATAGTGATTGCAGAAGAATTGCTGTCAAATACATAGTTTGTAAGTTACAGTATTTTGTAGCTTCATAATGCCACAATTTTTTCCTTACAAAGAAGTTATTAACTTTATAAAGGAGAGCCTGGTATACTGGTTACATATTACTTTTGTATTTAAATGGTCTGAAAATAACTTGTAAGTAAATGGAGGAGGGCAAAATATGACCAATACTATTCAGTATTGATTTGCATCTGGTAGCCATAAATTGGGATAGTTTGTGGTTTACCCATATTTACCTACTTGAGTAGTTACACATTGTTAATAAAACATGTGTTTCTGTCATTTTGTGCAGATAAGGTGCCCAAGATACTAATAGGTGAGCTAGGCATTCAATGTGTTTACTTGATTGAGACTTCAGAAATGTACAGCTTTTGTTACTGGGTATGTTGAATCTTTGGAATAAATATTTGGCAAGAATGCAGGTGTATTTGTTTGCAACTGGGACAATACACAAAACTGTTCTCGTGAAAGTGTTCCAGCTAACGCTTGGCTGTATTGCAGAACACAAGGAAGAAAGTAAAATCTTTCATCTACTGTCTTAATCAGTTCTAAATGCCGTGCCAGATAAAGTTGAGTGAACTTGTATTCCTATTTAGATGTCTTTCTGTCTGAGATATATTTTGTGTTTCTTAAATTAATTCTTGGTATGGGGCATCGTTAACAAGGCCAGCATTTATTGCCCATCCCCAGCTGCCCTTGAGAAGGTGGTGGTGAGCTGCCTTCTTGATCTGGCTGCAGTCCATGTGGTGATGGTACTCCCACTGTTGGGTAGGGTGTTCCAGGACTTTGACCCAGTGACCCTGAAGAAACGGCGATACAGTCCAAGTTGGGATGGTATGTGACCTTAGAGGGGAACTTGGAGGTAGCAGTTTTCTCATGCACCAGCCAAGTTTAGAAATGGTAGTAAGATCTTGTATATGTTTTTACTTAACTTTTGTTTAAATGAGTGTTCGATTGTTACTGTAGCCACCTGAGCTAATAAAAAGCAGGTAAGGTGGTGCTGCTGATCTGGATTTTTTTTTTTCTAACCAATCTTCTAGCGCTCCTCTTTTGAAGTTACAACTTGTTGCTGGAGTATGGTACCACCAGGTGCTGGTGCCCTCTGGTAACTGGTTCAAGTGGCCATTCATCATGTAGGAGCCTTGATGCTGAGTGTTGGCAGGCTCCTCCAGTGTGGGGAAAGGTGCATCAAAGCTGAGCCCTATCCTGTTTGTTTGTTTTTTTCACAGAAACCCCACAGTGCAGATAGAGGCCATTTCGGCCCATCGAGCCTGCACCAACACATATCCCACCCGATCCCCGTAACCCCATGTATTTAATCCCCCTAACACTAAGGGTCAATTTATCATAGCCAATCAACCTAACCCGCACATCTTTGGACTGTGGGAGGAAACCGGAGCACCCAGAGGAAACCCACGCAAACACGGGGAGAATGTGCAAACTCCACACAGACAGTCGCCCGAGGCCGGATTCGAACCTGGGTCCCTGGCGCTGTGAGGCAACAGTGCTAACCACTATGCCACCGTGCTGCCCTTGTCTGATGTTCACATGTAAACAGCATTCCCTGGATAGTGACCAGGAATGGAAACTGTGCCCAACTCATTTTTTCCCCTGAAGGTCAATTTTAATGCTTTTGCTGCCATTTTGGTTATGAGCTAACTCAGAACAGGCTGGGGATTGAACCTGGGGCCTTCCTTGTTTGTGACTCAGTGGATTAAATTCTTAATGCAACAGAATGCATAACTAGTTTGTCAAGAAATGTAATTGGTTTGAGTATACTGGGCATACGTAGTTAATGGTAGATTGCAAATTTATGGTATGGGTGTATGTTTTCAGGACTCTACAATAATTATATTTGTACATGGCTTTAAACCGGCAAGTACTGTATTGTAATTATGAAGATTCAAAGAGTTTTTGGATTCAGGAATTTATAATATAAGTGGTGTCAGTCTTGTGCTCAATCTGATGTTATATGTCACTGTTATCTAGCCTAAAATGGTTAACTGCCAGCAATGTTCGTTGTAATTTTTTTTCGTGTGCGGCCCCTTTAACTGGCTGCGCAGCCCATTCAAATTCTCTCAGCCCATTCAAATTCTCTCTCGTGCGCGGTTTCTCCTATGTATAAGCCGGTGAGCGGCCTGTGCAGGACCTCCAGACCACTGCACAGGAACATTGACTGCCAGAAAAGCAGTTTGATATCTTTAGTGTATGATTTGATGAACTGTTAATTAAAACCTTTAAAGTCACAAAGTGAAGTTACTGAACAGCTATTTAATATGGCAGTAAAATACAAAAAAAATTGCAGCTTTAAACTGTGACCATGATGTGGAACAATGGTGAGCTATGTTTATAGCCATTTTTAAATTTTGTGCTGGTAAGGGCAAAACCTGTGGCCACTGTGCTGCATGTTGGAAATGCTCTGCACTGTAGTTTGATTATTTAAACTGTTAAGTGTGCTTTGCAAGTCACAAACTCTTAACTTGCTCTTTCCCAGGAATGAGGGAACCCCCTACCTCACTCAGTTTCTTCCCCCTCCTCCTACACGTACAAGCTTGGTGTCTTCCAATGGCCAGGTCTTGATTTATCTTGCCTTCTATTGTACGCTTTTCAGCCCTGGTGGTGTCCTGAACTATGGGCCGTGGCATAGATTTCGCAACTTAAAAAAAAAACTGCTCCCAACTCTCGTACTGGAATATCTGCCAAAAACAAAGTTGTGAATTTAAAATAAACTGAAAACTATATGGAGCTACAGAATAGCTCATAGTACTTTTTTTGAATACGCGGGAAATTATTTTGTTCTTGTGTATGACTTGATTTCACAGTTGTGTAAAATTCAGTCAATTTTTTTTCCTTGATGCTGACGTTGAGGTGACTTTTGTGAATAAAAAACCCAGTAATGCAATAGCTTATTGATATCTATGGGCTTGTGCTTCTGTGTGAGAAAGATACTAGAATAAGATTCTAGCTGGCATTTAAAAAAAAAAAAAAAAAAATGAAAAGTGAGTATACACGATGTACAAAACAGATCTCCTGTCAATCTGAAATGCACTGCCTGAAAGGGTGGTGGAAGCAGATTCAATAGTAACTTTCAAAAGGGAATTGGATAAATATTGAAAGGGAAACTTTTGCAGGGCTATGGGGCATGAGCTGGGGAGTGGGACGATTTGGACAGCTCTTTCAAAGAGCCAGCATCGGTACGATGGGCCAAACAGCCTCCTTCTGTATGATCTCAACATTGATCAGTTCTAATTAATTGGGGAGTGCCATTAATGGTGGGAATAATGTGTAATATCTGTCTGCACAAATTTATTTTTGCTGCTATAATAAATCAGTGTTGGAAGACTGAGAATAATGTATAATTCGGTCTTGCTGTAGTGAAAACCAGATTTTAATTCTCTTTGCTCTGAATAAAATTATAATCTAAACTTGCATTCCACAATTCCAATATTAGATTAATTACATTTCTGATATAAACTAACTCTCTATTTGGTTTGACTCTTTGATTTTGTTTGGAAATATTGCTTATAAATAAATTGGGAAAATGTCCTGAGTGGAGGTAAGGTGCTTTTCCACGAGGAGGAAAGAAAAATTGGCAGGAAAGTCCATCTTGGAAGCACATGAATCTACTAATGGCCATTTATGAGGTATCGGATCCCTGGAAGCAGATTGCCTTCCGACCATCTCGGCCAGGAAATGTAACATGAGGATTTAAATGCAAGTGAAAGATACACAATTTAAAATCTTTTCAATTAATTTATAATATGGATTTTTTTCATCTGCAAATCTATCTCTTTTGGAAAAAAATAGATTTATAGTTTAAAGTAATTTTGAAATGTAAACTTTCAAGAAGTGACAAAAATGCAGTGCAGAGAAATATGTTTTCTGGCAAGTTTCACAGTATCCATTTTGAAATGAGTTGTTAGCTTCCACTTGGTTGCATCTGAATAGTTGCACGGGCCCTTGACCTGGTCCCTCCACAGGGAAGCTGATGTGGGCTTTATGGCAAGAACCTTGCTGGTAACAAAGAAAACATATGGAATATTTCACTTTCCCTTTTTAGGGTGGTACAGCTTGGTGACTTGTGCTGCATTTAACCATCAGTTTCAGGACATGGGGTCAGCAATGACCTATCTTTTCACTGATATTTTTTGAAGAACCCATGTAGCTGAGAATTCGGTGTTTGAAACTATATTTAGTTATGAAATAAGAAAGCTCAGCATTTTAAAATGCACAGTAAACTGCAACAAGATAAAATTAAAAGTTTGCATTTAATTTAGTGCTGTTGGTATGATTTTATAATGAAGCAATCTTGACGTACACACTCTGAACTGCTAATTGTGTTTATGTACATATAGGTATATCAAAAACAAAAATCGGATTTTATTTTTTAACACCTTGAGCTGGAATTGTAAACATTAACAGAACGGTTAATATTTGACACAATTGTTCTCGATGAAAGCTTACAGCAAGCTTAGTTGTTTCAAGGGCAATTTTCCAGCCTGTGATGCAAAGTGCTCTACAGAAGTCGTGGATGTCAAGAGTCCCTGAATTCTTTTCTTATAAATCATTCGCTTACAGAATGTGAAAATGGTTCTGTTTCTGTGTTCTACAAATCCCTCCACCTCTCTTTCCAAATAACAGTCATCCTGTCAGGAATAAATAGTCTGAAAGCCTCGTTGAAGTTGTTACTCTGTCTGTCTGTTCCTTGTTTGCCCCCTTTTCCACCTCATTAAGTTGACTTTAAATCTTGATGTGGCTAATGACATGCAGGGTTGATTATTCTCTCTGGCTAGTGAGATATTTCCTTCCAGTAATTGAGTTCTGTGCCCTTTCACCCAGGAAACGCCTGGATGTTTAATTTGTTTTTCAGGGAGTGTTCGTCAGTAAGCAATTAAACCACACAGTGACTTAAGCTTCCTTTTTAGATAACTTATACCTGTCTCTGTGCAAAAGCCAGGCAGTCCTCCTCGGCTAATAACTTTGTTATTGTGAGCAGTTCATGGTGTTCTTGGACATTTAATTGTTTCTATATTAGACTTAAATCACTGTGCTATCCATAAAAAAAAATGCAAGTACATTGTCCCCTTTTTTTGAACTTCAGATTTTGTTAAAGGATTTAATCTAACTGATTACAGAATTTATTTGTATTTGTTATTTACCAGGAATCTTGTTGACCATTTTCTTTTTCCTTTTTTTGCACCCTATATACGCAATGGAGTTCTGAATCATATTTCAATTAAAATGTTTAATTTTTAACAGTGCAGTGTGATCAATTTCTGAAATATGTAAACTTTGTGTAATGTGGGTTTAAAAAAAAAGCTGATTTAGAACCGGCATCAAAAGGTTTGGTCAGTATAATTTGTAAGGATTGTGCATGTGATTGATATTTTTATACAGATTTTAACATGGACTTGGCTTCTGGTACTTTTAGTTAGTACTGTACAAGACACTGCCGTTTTGGCACTACTGTTTATTTTATGTATACAGTCGGTAGGTCACTTTAAAGATGCTTGTCTCTTGTTTTTCCACCCACATTGGCTGTCACTTTCACGTAATTTATTTTCTCGACTGGAGAAACTGCATTCAACTTCTCTTAATAACCTGACGAAATGCTCTTGTAATGAGGAAGGGCAGTCAGAATTAGTTTTGTCTCTTTTTTTGTTTTCTTCCTGCCCCCCCCCCCCCCCCCCCCCCCCCCCGCCATCTCAACAAAGTTGGAATGATCCACTTTTGTGAGATTCTCCATCTTGCAGTTGATAACTGAATATATCTCAACTGATATGGATTTGAGTAACATGTAGCTTTGGCATTCAAAACTGTGACCCTCTGATTGGGAAGCCATTGCTTTAAAAACTAACTACAGAACTCCTAATTGGTTCCAGTATCTGCACTTTTTTTATGATAAATGATTTACCTCTCGTTATCTATTGACTTTGAGGTCAGAGGTGAATTGAGTTTGCCGATCCAAATCCAGTCCCAAATGAGCAACAGTTCACAGTGTAAAACAGACACGAATCACACGGGGGTAGGTTCAAACCCAACATCTCTCCTCCAGGAGGTCAGAATAAGTGTTTTGGTGCTGTATGAGGAAACTTGTCTTGTATCTGACCTGGAAGAGTGGTCATGCTTTGACTACCATTGGTGCAAATCAAAAAGAAATGTTCAAGTTATCCCATCTTTTAACACGCATGCATCTTAAAAGGAACTTGTGTGTACATTAAGTAGTTTTTTTGTTTCCGTTTTAGTAATGGCTTAAACTTCCTGAACTATTGCTAATGTTTAATGTGTATTAATCTTTACACATTCAGGATTCATTCATTTAACCATTAGTTGTGAGTATAGGTTTTCAGTTTTCATAGTGACTAACATTTGTGACATATTAATACATAATAAATACAACAAAACAAAATTCCCCCAGCTACATCAATTTGTAGTCTGTAAAATTAGCTTTTGATGCGTAATATGTTTGCTGAGTGAAGACATTTTAAAATATGTGGAATTGTCAGTGGCGTGCAAAGGAGGCAATATATTAGATCCTCTGGTATTTTGTTCCACGCCTGTAAAGGATATACATTCAGGTAATTGTCAATGTACACAGGCATGGGTAACGTTGATACCCATAGCTGTAGAACCATCATTCATTTATTGAAAATAAAGGTTGTCAAATAAGCCAGACCAACCCCTCCTTTTTTTAGTACCTTTTTCTTCCTGTTTTGTTATTGCTAGCAATGTGGGCAGGGCTGCTTATTTCTCTACAGTAGGTGTTAATTAGTTTACAGCCATCATATGGAAGCTGGGGGCAAAAAAACCGTGTGTTGGAATGAGGCTGTGCATTGTCCTACCATTAGGTAATGAGAACAGCCTGAATGGCGTCTTCCTGATTTATTGCACCACATTGCCCAGTTCAAGGCTGCAGCACATAGCATGTTTACTGCATTGAATCATGAGAAACTGGCTGCTGTGTCCATTATTACATTTGAGTTGTCTTCTCTCAAACTATTTCAAGTGCCAATACTATAAAGTTTCACGGTGCTCTCAACTTATTGACCATATTTATTTTGATGAAAAATAACTCTTTGGCAGCTATTATAAAGGAAGTAAAATCCTCCTTGCCAATAATTTAACTATTGGTTTAGCATTACTTCTTTGCTGCCCCCTCCCCATGTAATTATAGTCCTTGAAGTCGCCCTGAGGTTCTACTGCTCGAACTAATTGCAGTATATCAAATTACAAACTCCATTAGTAAATGGTAAAGAGTGATTGTAAACTTTTTTCCCCCCTTTTCCCTATTGAATCTTGTACTCAAAGTGCTTCTAAAATACTCTATTGGTGTACAGTACTTTTCTGAAACACAATGTCAAATAACAACTTTTTGAGGTGGGGGAAGTTGAGCTGCTTTTTGCTGATAGAATAGTAAAACATCTATTGTCCAGTATGTCTGGTTGTTAACTCCATTGTGTGCAACAGTAATAAAAGCTGCCGTGTAGCCAGTGCTGAGCAGACGAGAAGATAGCTTATTTTTGGGAATCCTTTCGCAAGCGCCAAAACAGTTGGTTAAGATAAAAAGCAGACGGAAACTGATATCATGCACACAGACCTCTTGTTGTATTAAATGCCAGTCTCCCTAAGCCTCTTGCTAAACTTATTTGAGTATTTGAAAGTCTCTTAAAGATGTTACTGTAATAGGATTTGTTGCTTCTGAAAAGAGCATTACAAGTTAATGGAATAAAGTGTGCAGGGGGTGTCAGTTGTGTGTATAGCTGAATTTGCTAAAAGGACTCAGAAATGGTAGTGAACCCAATGGAGGGAAATGTACAGAAGCCTCTAAGAAAGCCATGCACGATTAGATCTGGAGTTGGAGTAATTCCTATACAAAAAAGGTTATGTTGAGGTTGATTGTTATGTTGGCTCCTTTGAAGGAGCCTGGGAGTTTTGTGGCCTGCATTCTCCATCTTACTGTCATGCTGCTGCATGGAAACAGGTCCAGCGCTGCTTGCCACAGAATAAACACATTTACAATAGAATGGGGCCAGATTACTCTTTGACGGATTGAAAATTACTCCTCAGAATGAGCGCATTGTTAGGCATTTGTTCCTGTTTAGCACCCTCCCCCAAAACCACCCCCAGTGAACCATGAAAAGAAGCAATCACATTAATCTGTCACTCAGTCTCTCATCATGAAGAAAGAAAAAACGGAACAGTCAGGTTCTTGCCAAAATGGTCTAGGATCTGTCAAGACAAAAGTTGGAGTTTAAATTACAGATTTGTCTTTATTTTGTAGCCTTTTTTCCTGTCCTGGGCCCCTTCTGCTGCCTCCTAATTCCACCTGCTTACATTAAGGAAGAATCCAAGGTTTTTCAGGATAATGAAATAAATAGAAAGCCCAACCAAACGTCGTGTGGAATAAACAATTCTGTTCTTTGCTGAAGCCGTGCAAGTTTACGTGGTTTTTCTTCAAAATAAGAAGAATCTTGATGCTGTATAATTTAGCATGTCTGTCTCGAGATTCAACTTTCTTTTTATATTAAAAATTACAAGCGTGTAATGCCTCCAGATAAAAAACCCACGGGGGGTGCATTGTGTAAGTCTTAATTAACGGCTTTGAAAGGCTAAACAAAAGAAGGAAGAAAATGCTACAGAGTTATTGTTATTCCACCCTGTTGGTTCTGCTAGTTGACCATCCATTGGTGCATTTTGTAAATTTAAACTGAATGACACTTTTGTTCTGGGCTAACAGAGGTGAAAGAAGCCAATTATTGCATTTATTTCTATGGGCAGCTGCAAGCATGGGAGATTAAACTGAAGGTAAATAGAAATTTCCAACCATTTTAGGTTTAGTCGGGAATGTGAGCGAATCATTAAGATGTTTTCCTTGTAAAGCTTTGTGCAGTTCGATGTTAAGGGACCAGTGGAAGGCTATTTGATGTATAGAAACTAGTGAAAACTGAAGTGACTGTTAATGTCATGATTATTATACAACTGATGAGAAAATGATTCCAGTTTGAGGGTAAACAAAGAGCTGTTATACTGCCATTACTATGTCTGTTTATCATTAAGGAGCTGTTTTGGGTCCTTGAGCTATTAATTTCATGCTGGATCATTCATATGAAATTTTTGCAAAAACATTGACTTTGCTTATTTGGACTGGAAGATTTTTTTGTCCAAAGTTAAGGGGCGTTTCCCTGATGGTTAGCCAAAGGGCTGTGTGCTGAATTAGCTAATTTCAGTAAGGGTGCTACAACTGACCTTCGTGTTCCTACGTTAGGGAGGGGAAAATCCTTTGTAGGAAATGGATATCGGTGAGGAAAGGATCAAGAACATCTGTGATGCCCTTTACAGTCGAGTACTGTATTTGCAGCACTCGTCCAAGTTTACAAATGAATAATGGCTACTTAGATGAGGTACTAGAGGGTAGCTGGCGCCTGTGGAACCAGTCCACACCAATGCCTCTAGGACAGAAGCAAAGAAAATTATTGGGGGCGGTGGAGGAGGTGTTTGATTTCAAAAGCAATTTTTGGACATGCCCAGTTTTGTACTAAGTAAATTTTAAGGGGAAGGGGAGAGAGTTCTTAAACCACTGTTTAGGGTCTGAGAAATTCTGAAATTTGGCTTCTTGCAATGGAGGTTATGCACTGGATACTATCAAAATGAAAGTTTTTGTGAGATAGCTTTAAAAAAAAACTATTTCAAACTATCCCTTTTACATTTTAATTTATAATAAAATAAACATGGGGCAATGTATCTTTTTAACAAGGAGGGTGGGGCCGGAATAGGGTAGAGAGAGAAGTTTGGTATATGAGTATTGTGAGAAAGTTGGTCAAAGAGCTAATGGATTCAATCTCTGCATAATGTGGTCTTTTTAGTGGTGACAGCTGACATCCTGTCTCTTAGCAGCTTCCTGACAGTTTCAGCTCTGTCTTCTCCTGCTGTAGGAAGTATTGTGGCCATTCCTTCCAATAATCATTCCTGAAATGTACCAGTTTTCTTTGACAAATTCAGACCCATAAAACCTCTGGCAGTCCAATGTAATACAGTATCTTATTTCCTTCATGGCTTGCATCTGAATAACTTCTTTTGCTGAAATTATTTCTCTATATACTATACAGTATTAAACATGCAGAACTGATCAGATGCAATTAAACGCCCTTGAGGTGTGGACTAGTAAGTCATGACTCACTTTGACCTTGTATAGATCACTGACATGGTCACATTTAGAATATTGTGTGCAATTTTGGACACTTTACTTTCAAAAAGATCAACGAGAAGGGTGATATGATCAATAAGGCTGATTCTGTGCCTTAGGGTTTTAAGTTACGAGAAGTTCCAGCGGGTGACTATGGAGCTGTATCCCAACAAGGAGTCCATGCCTTCAGGAGGGGAGAGGGAAAAATGGCAAATAAAAAAGAAAGTGATTCAGAAAGATAATTATCTCATTGGAAACAAGATTGGCAGTTCTAGGAATATGTATAGACTGAAATGATCAAATCTGCAGGACATAAGTCTGCAGCTAGAGTGTAGAAGGGTAGCAGTAGCCAAGGTTTTAGACGGATTTTACACAATCTATGGAAGTTATGGATTTTGTGGCCTTTTCTTGTGCTTTTTCTTTGTTAACCTTTGGTCTAAGAAATTCTATAAAATAAAAATTATGCTTTTTAAAAAAAAAAAAAAAAAAATGTGAATGGAGTATGTACATAAATGAATTTGTATAATCTCAATCCAATTCACAGTGGCGATGAGTCCATAATGCATAGCAGACACTCATTCTGATTCTTTACTCTAAAGGATGTGCAATGTGGCCAATGGAAACGTCACACCGGGAGCTTTTTATACTTGAAACTATTCAGAAATATTTTAATGGGAGTAGAAAAAACCCAGCAGTGTCCTGCACAATAGAGTGATAATATGCAGACTGTCTGATCTAGTTAGGCATCTTGAAAAAGCTACTGATAGATGCGCTACCCTGAGGCATGGAATTGAAATGAGAATTTAGCTGCTTTTATACTGGTGGTTGTTTAGGTTGGATTCTGGCAATCTGACATCAGTGAGCTGCTCAGTGTTTACACTATTAAACCTGGCTCCCTTTTCCCAGTGGCAGATTCACTGGACCAGTTTTTCATGATTCTGCGATACTGCCACCAGGATAAGCGTCGGATTTGGTAGTATAAACCTCCAGGACCTGGCTCTCAACCACTAGTCTCCTCGGATCCAACCTAAGCAAGTGCCAGCGTAAAGGTCAACTCTTCCTGAATACTGGCATTCATATTATATAAAGGCGATTATGACCTAAAATGATTCCCCATATGCTGGATGTGGGTAGTGGAAGAATGAATAAGGCGAGAGAACGGGCCTTCTGGGGAGAGATGGGGAAGACAGCTAGGCTGTGGGATCATGTTCCAGACACTTCAAAGGTACTTCATTGGCTGTAAAAGTGCTTTGGGGCATTCTGAGGCCGTGAAAGGTGCTATATAAATGCATGGGCCATACACTAAACATCTGTAAGACAAAGGTCCTCTACCAACCTGCCCCCGCCACACATTACTGCCCCCCGATTATCAAAATCCACGACAAGGCCTTGGACAACATGGACCACTTTCCATACCTCGGGAGCCTACTGTCAACAAGGGCAGACGTCGACGACGAAGTCCAACTCCGCCTTCAGTGTGCCAGTGCAGCCTTCGGTCGCCTGAGGAAGAGAGTGTTTGAAGACCAGGACCTCAAACCTGGCACTAAGCTCATGGTCTACAGAGCAGCAGTGATAACCGCCCTGCTGTATGCCTCAGAGACATGGACCATGTACAGCAGGCACTTCAAAGCACTGGGGAGGTACCACCAATGCTGCCTCCGCAAGATCCTGCAAATCCATTGGCAGGATAGGCGCACCAACGTCAGTGTTCTCACTCGGGCCAACACCCCCAGCATCGAAGCTTTGACCACGCTCGATCAGCTCCGATGGACGGGTCACATTGTCCGCATGCCCGATACGAGACTCCCAAAACAAACGCTCTACTCGGAGCTCCGGCACAGCAAGAGAGCCCCAGGTGGGCAGAGGAAACGCTTCAAGGACACCCTCAAAGCCTCGAAAAAGTGTAACATCCCCACCAACACCTGGGAATCCCTGGCCCAAGACCGCACAAAGTGGAGGAGAAGCATCTGGGAAAGCGCCGAACACCTCGAGTCTCTTCGCTGGGAGCAAGCGGAAGCCCAGCGCAAGGAGCGCACGTCAACCCAAGCACCCCACCCACCCGCCCCTTCAACCACCGTCTGCCCCACCTGTGACAGAAACTGTAGGTCCCGCATTGGGCTACCGACCATAGAGCACATATACCAGAAACGCTGTTTACGGAGGTCACGGACCATCATCAAAGACCCTACACACCCCAGCCACAGTCTGTTTGCCCTCCTGCCATCTGGGAGATGCTACAGATGCATTCGCACCCGTACGACCAGATTTAGGAACAGCTTTCCCAGGGCTGTCATCCTACTGAACTCCACAAATAAACTCTAAAGCCTGCACATCTGCCAATGCACTTTATCATGGTTATGTTTGTGTTAATGTATTATAAGCCAAATGTATGTTGAATGTTTAAATGTCTTAATCTAAATGTACACTCTCGGGAGCCGCAAGCCTACATTTCGTTGTACTGCACTTGTGCACTAACAATGACAATAAAGTTGATTATTATATTATTATTATAATCAGTCACCTGAGAACTCGGAGAAGCAAGTCATCCTCAGTTCCGAGGGACTGCCTAAGAAGATGTAAATGCAAATCTTTCTTTATAATGGAAGATGATTTGGTGAATGTGGATTCTGTTGTAGCAGCAGATGGAAAGACCCGAGGAAATGTGGCAGACATAGTTCAACTGTCGAAAGAAACCCTTGGTGAAGGAAAAAGGATATTTCACCAACTGTGGAAAATGTAGTCATTGGAGCAGAAAAGACATCGACCGAGAAACTAACAAGGATTTATTATCTTTAGTCGCTTTGAATATTATCGTTGTTGGATCATGGAAAAACCATTTAGTTTTAATTAAAAAAAAAAAAAAAAATCCTCTTAACTTAATGGCTGTATGTAAAGTCTCCATCAAATTCTGTATGTGCCATTAATAGAAATGAGCATGTGATTGTAATATTGGAATATGATGTAGACCAAATGAACAGATTATTTTATAGTGCTGATATCCTATTAGATGATTGACATTGACATTTTTTGGTATTCCTGCAGATAATGCACAAAATCTTGCTGCCTCCATACAATTGCATAGCATACCCAGCCAGATGGTGAAATGCTGTGCTGTATTTTCATACTGCTAACTTCCAAAGTTCATTAGTCATTGCATTTCTCATTAATAGTTGTATCCCTTGATTTTTAAAAAACTCCTCGTTCTGCAGCCTCTAATTAATGCTGGAGCACCCGCAGCAGCTTCTCAATGAAACTGAAAACCTAATGATACCTCATCACAGCTGCAGTTTTAATCAGGCTGTACTAAATTGCTTCCTATGTAAGCGAATTGGCTGTGACTAAGAATTCTGCAAAGCTGTCCATTTGTTTCTTAGCTGGACCAATGTTGGATAGCTTTTGGAAGATGAAAAAGTTAAGGAAGGGTATCTTTTTTCCCATTTAACATGCAGTTCCCAAAACAAAACCCAAAGACTTGGCTCACATTATGAAATGGCTTCATTTTCAACTTTAACTTCTGAGAAAATAAACAATGAGCATTTTGTACTGATTTTCTTAAACTAATTGGCATAAATTAATTCTAATCAGTTGTTTTACAGTTGTACCTTTTTTATTACAACTATCAATTCCTCTCCCAGGTTTCTGAAAGCTAAGACTTGTGGCTTAACTAGTAGAGATTTGTCGACCTTTATGTGTGGTGTCTGATATGGGTAATGGGTATTTTTATCTGTTAATGTGTTTACATTTTTAGGGTCATATAGAGATGGTCATATTTAAGTTGTTAAATGAGGAGAAAAGCACATTCAACTGTTGGCCCGATGCCAAGGCTACAAACCCATTTGACTTTAGATGGGGCCCTCATAGCTGTGCATGACTGTCCTCACTTGGCTTGCCTACACCTGCATGTCCAGCAGGGGCTGCTGTCAAAACCTTGGTTGCCCCTTATCCTAAACCCAGTTAGTTAAGATGGCCATCTCAACACAGGCCTGGGACATTTTATTGTCTCGCTTAGTGCTGCACCATATGCATTCACTCACGAAGATATTGGGGAGGGGGGTGGGGGGTTGCTGTATAATTAATTTTTAAGTACATCATTCAAATAGCTATACTTGTTCCTGCTTTTGGTTTAGCTATGGAGTGACATTGCCAGTGCTTATTAAGATGTCTGTGGTCTAGACAGTTCCGGACTCCAGCTGGAGGAGGTGGATGCATAATTGTGGGTGGCCTGTGATGGGAGAAATTTTTCTTCCAGAATAAATAGCCAATGATATAGTAGTGTTTCTTAGTCTAAAGGATAGAGGCTTCTAAGGGTAGACAGATACTAAACCCATACTTGCATACTCTGCCTACTGAACCAATCTGTTTGTAAATAAATACATATATTTATTAATTATATATACATGCGTCGAGGTTTTTCAATTCTGCTCTGATGGCACCTATTAAAAATGGAGTCACTAAAGGCACTTTGCCAAGTACAACTCTTCATCTCCTGAATCCTGTGCTCAAACTCTCCAAATTGAACAGTGATAACTCTGTGAAGCACTGAATTAGTAGTCTTGTGGGTGTATTTATTGCCCTTTTCCAGAGTAAGGAGATCTGAAAGGAGGAAAAGCTATACAGCTGGTAACACACTAAATATCTTCAGGCTGGACTCCAAGCATCTCTTAAGGCAGCCTATATAAATCATTGTGAAAAATCTAGAGGCTAAAAAGTGTCTGCTGTAGATTGTAATCCTGGGTTTTGCTGCTGGAGCATTCCTTGGTTTATTTTCTATCCATCGGGACTGTAGTGTACATTGCAGTGTGTGAATTAGCATTAAAATATTTTAAAACTGCAAAATGCTACCAGTCAGTGCATGACAAAACAGGTACTTCAAGATTATTCTTGCAGTAAGTTTAATTGACATGGATTTTATTGGAATGTGTTCAAATTACTGTAATTTTGCACTGCAAATTTTATAATTCATAACTGGTTTGTATTAAGCTTCAGTGGAAATTGAACAGTACTGTTTTTCTTTTAAAAAAAACTAATATGCATATAATCGAAGGTTAAACCTCCTCCTATTAGTGTGGTTTGACTTGCATCCAAATGCAGTGTGAAATCAGTGTGTTTCCCTCAAGTTTGCATGCTCCATAATTAAACATTTTAAATTGACATTTGAACAGCCTATAGTTTGAATGTGCTTTGGTCTAGTTTGGTAATTCTTGACCTCCATTGTGCATTGGGGACTCGGAGATCAATTTTTTTGATATATCAGCAGTTTCCATACATTTGAAGGTCAAAATCAGAAATCCAATTAACGGTAAGCATCATTTGAAATGAACTGTGCTCCAAGTTTTCCATAATTTGCCTCACCAAATCCCCCCCTGGCTTGGTGTCTGGTTTCCTTATGACTACTTGTGAAGGACCTTGGGCTGGGGTGTTTTTTAATGTAAAAGGTACTATATGAAAGCAAGTTGTAAGGTTCCAAAATTTTATTTGCTGCAACTTTAGCATACAACCTATACAAGTCTGTGGGTGTGTGAATTTTGAGTTTGCCTTTGTTGGTTGTCAGCTAGAATAGAAACTTTCTGGTGAGTTTTGTTTCTGTCACATTATTTGAAGCCAAAGTTCCTCCGATTTGCCCGACTGTCTTCCCAGATTAAAAATGCTTATCGGCTCCACAGGTGAGTTAGTTGCAGTTGGCTACCGAGTGACCTCCTGTTTCCATCTTGGCTGATTTTCAAGCAGATATTAGATGATCCAAATCAAAATTGAATATACTGAAGTTACTAAAGGTAGTGTGAAGTGCAACTTGAAGGGTAGAAAATTGATCAAACAGTAGATAACCTGTTGAGGCAAATACTGTGAATCTGTACTAGTTTGAATTGGACAATTACATCATTAAGTAAATGATAGTACAGGAAACTCTCTTTTTTAACCGGCACCTAAATATCCGGAAATCTCTCTTAACCGGCAAAATTCAGGAGTAGGTTCAGGTAAGTTTTACCATATATTAGTGGCCGTGTAACTGGGGTTCCTGCACCTGTGGCCGTGCAACAGGGACTCCTGGATCTGTGGCCGTGTACGGAGCTCCTGCATCTGTGGCCGTGTACGGGGCTCTCGTACCTTGGTAAGTATACCTCTCTGTAATCCAGACTTTTTGATCAACCGGCACCACGCTGGTCCCGTCGGTGCCGGATAAAAAAGAGTTTCCTGTATGCATGTATGGGAAGTTCTAACATAGTGTGTCTATGGAGTGCAATTACAGCAGCTGCTGTCTGCGTATGCACAGTCTGAAGATCTCCCTCTCATTCTAAGCACCGAGGTCTAGGTTTGCTGGTTGTAATGTCGGCAGTAACCCATTCATTTTAAATGGGTTACTGTCAGCGTTCCAATTGGAAAAACTTTAAGCCTGGATTTCCTGCCATTTTTTTTTCTCCATTTATTGGAACTATTTGAAGCAATAGCAACCAGCATAAATATATATAAAAAAATAGTAACCCATCAGAGTAATGGTAGTATATTGTCGGGCGGTATGTCTACATTTTGGATCTTTGGCATCCAAGTAGAGGGGGAGAGAATAGTTAGGATTAGTTCTCAACGTTTCTTGCATTGTTCATCCAAATATTGAAACTTCAGACTTGGTTCTGTGCTTTAAATCCTGATTTCTGAATTTGTCCGAATATTAGTTTTTACACATTAGTATTATGCGGACAATAACTGGGTTTCAGAGAGGACTGGATTTATGCTTCATTTTATGAAAGTTGCCTGCTATGGATGAATTTTTTGAATATGGTTTGGTACCTAATGGCTAAACACTACCCAGTGAATGCTAACTGACTACGTACTTTGTTGCAGTGCTAGGTTTTAATTGTCCTGCCAGCAGCGTTTTACTGAGTTTTTTAATCACACCTCTGTGTCTAACTTAAATATTGTAGATAGTGTTAGCCTTCACACCCACCAGCATCAAACTGGCACAAGAATCAAAATCCCTCCTGCTCACTTTGCACAAGTATTAAATTGTGGGGTTGGGTGGGGCGGGGGGGGGGAGAAAAAGAAAGAAGTGTTCAGCTGAACTCTCACTGGCTAAACTCCACACCCTTCTGGCCTTTCACACTGCCCTGCACTGGCATGCTGCAGCGTAAGCTCTTTCTACTCTACTCAAATTTATACTTTCTTGCTATATAACCCATCTGCCACAGGGGGGGAAAAAGTGTCTATGAACTTGCATTTATATAGGTGTGTGTGTAGTTTTGTTTAAGTTGGTACACTACAGATTCTGTGAAAGCTGGTCCTACTACTGTAATTGCATTGATATTGACATTTGATCAAACACCTTCAAGCCTAGAAATTTTTTTTAAAATGAGTTATCTGTTTAAGCCACTGACTGCTGCTGTACAATACATCTTGGCAATGAAAATACACCTTCCCAAGGAGTGTTTCATAACTATTCTAAATGGTTTGTTGAAAGTGTTTTTTTTAATACAAGCATGGCGAGTCCCAACCTCCTTTTACAGTTGATTTAAAAAATGTGTCTTCACTTTGCATGAGAAAATGGTAAATTGTGGAAATAGCGAAGTTGTTACAAAGCAGTAATATCATGATATAAACTAGAAGTGAAGATTGAGTGGTTTTATTTGCAGAATTTTCCCCTCCAGGGACTTTCTCCTGATGATGCAGTGGGTAAATGTGCCACCTTAGTGTGGTGGTGAGTCGGTTATACCAGGTAGGTCTCGGAGCTAGCTGATCTAAAGCAAGGGAAGTAGTGGGGTGCTACGTGGCGTGATGCAAGTGCCCCATGCACATCCAGTGTGGTTGGAATTGGACGCTGTTATATCTAAGTGAATAATCTGCTGATACTTGCTATCTAGTCTTGCACGTGAAGAATGGTTATTTGGACAAGCTCCTGCAAATCTCCTGGTACCAAAGAAACCATACCCCAGCATGAGTCCGCACCTTTTTAAGGAAGGGAGAAAAAGGGGGAATTACTTTAATGGTTGAATTGGTCACTACTTCTAAAAGGTCCAGCATTATCTTAATACATTATCAATTATATTTAACTTAATGATGCAGCTGCAATCAAAGTTTTTGCCTTTTCCTTTGAAAATGGTTATTGCTTTGTGCAATAGAATTTTAACTTCCATACTGTATTGCAAGTTGATTTCAGCAGTTTAACTTGTGCCAATCTCTGATGTTCTTTGCAGGCATGCTGTTATTTGACACTTTGCTCAGTATGTCTCAACACGTTATTAAAATATTTAAAACATTGTACATGTAGGACAAACCATTTTCCTTATTAAAATTAAATAGTATACTCTGAATAGTTTTCAGCCTTGTTAAATGTGAAAAGAACATTTGATCTGATGTGATTACTAATTTTTTTAAAAAGCTGCAACTTTATATAGAACTCTGGCTACGTTTTAATGTAACTTAAAAATTAACTAGTGTTCACTAATCTCAAGTGCGCAACAGTTGGACTAGGTGCCCAAGCTAAGGATGGGAGAACCGGCGATCGTTCCCATTCATTACCACCATTTGTTAAGTCATGTCGGAAAGTGCATAGGTGTGGATGTTGCCTGAGGACAGGATCAGGATCAGTTTTCATGCCTTCCAGTGGTCAAATAGGCTGCTAGAATTCTCTGTGTAGGCTCACACATCAAGAATGGCTACTTGGACGAGTTACCAGCGTATAGCTAATAGAAATACCTCAGCACGAGTTAATCAATTCATGAGAGGGGGTGAAAAATTGTCAAATTTTTTATAATGAAGATGCTTCAAATATTGTAGTCTAATTAATTTGAGCAATGTGTTTAGATGTAAAGTTAGAGTTTTCATATTGTATAACACTTTTCATATCCCCAGGATGCGTCACAGCCAATTAACTATCTTTGACGTGCAGTCATTGTTTTGAAGGCAAATGCTGCAGCCAGTTTGCACATTGAGCTCACTGCTGTTTGTTGGACCTTGCAATGACCACATAATCTGCTATTAGTGGTGTTGATTGAGGGGTGTTGTCCAGGACACCAGGATAATTCCTGTCTCCTTCGAAAAAGTGTCATGGGATCTTTTATGCCCACCTGAACAAGCTGATCAGACCGCAGTTTAATTTCATATCCAAAAGACATCACCTCTGACAATGCAGTATTCTCTCAGTACTGTGCTGAAGAATATACAGTAGTGACCTATAATGTTTATTTATTAGAATATAGTACCAAATAATGTTTACATATATATAAATATAGTATTTAGAATATGGTACCATAACAATAACTTGCATTTAATATATGTAGTAAAAGGTCCCAAGGCACTTAAAATATAAAGTTTTATCCAGTTACTGCACTCTACAAGAATACAAGGGTGTGTGTGTGTGTGTGTGTGTGTGTGTGTGTGTGTGTGTGTGTGTGTGTGTGTGTGTGTGTGTGTGTGTGTGTGTGTGTGTGTGTGTGTGTGTGTGTGTGTGTGTGTGTGTGTGATATATTTGTTGGTGGAAAAGGATTTTTGATCTTTGAAAGTTTTGTTTTCTTCTACCATAAGTGCCACTGGAGTTGAAATAATATTTTTGCCATCTGTAATGAATTTTAATACCATATAACTTCAGTTGTAGCAAACCTTTTATAAAATACTGCCATTTTCTTGATTACCTGATAACTGCAGTTCTATAAATAAAAGTAGTGACTATGTGGGATACCTTGGGCATTTAGCCAGATAAGCTGGTAATGTAATGCATTACTGTACACTGCTTTTTGAACCATTTCAAAAATTTAATAAAAATCGGTATAAAGTGAAAGTAATTTTAGCTTTGAAAGAACCTGTTGGAAACAGAGACCATGTAAAGGTGTTGAAACACAAAAATCTCTGAGGCAATGTTGCCACTTTAACTGGGCCAGAAAATGCCCCACCCTGGGCCTTGACAGCAGCAGTACAGATTTGAGTATTAGTCATAATAGACTCTAACCTGCAACCATGGCAACGTTGAGTGAGCATTGTATGTTAACAGTATGACATTCTACTTTAAAATTTAAGTTTACTTTGGTCAGACTTTGTACTACATTATTTCAGATCTAAAGAACATTATACATTAAATAAGTTACTTTCATTCTCAGTGGAAAGAGGTGGGGAGATCCCTACGTAGATTGCTGTAGAACATCCTTTTTTACCTACTTGGCATGTAAGCACTTGCCTATTCAGGTTCTGAAAGGATTTTCCTTAAATCACTTGAAGCTATTACCTCAGATGCTATTAGCTGTGAATTGATAATACTGTGTTCATTATATAGCGTCATCTTATGCAGGTTGCTTACTATTGAATAAAAAAACATATTTTCTTGGCAGCGGATGTATTGGTGTCCTTGCAGTTTTTAATTGCCATTTGTGTTTTTGCGAACAGAACCATTTTTTAACTTTCAAAGGTACAGTTTAATCCTTCAAAAACAACCTATTCTGGGCCGAATACTTTGTCTGTGCTGTAAATACTTTGTAAATATTTTGTAGTCCTCACCTTTGTATTTTCATTGTTTCAAGCTGTTCGTTCATGGTTAATAAATGCATTTGCATGGCTCTGTAAGCAAATTTAGTATTGTATTTGTCATGCCACACTAAGGGTTATGTTATGCATGCAAGGTCAAGACTTTTGGCCATACCCAATTTCAATGTAAATCTTGCTGGGAATTGACTCTGAATATCCCACAATGTATTGAAACATATGCAATGGCATAGTTTGGCTCAAAACTTTATATCTTTCCGTAGCGCTTATTATACGGTTAAATTGTATTGTGGTATATAAAATACTACTTTGTACAACTGACTTTTGGGGAAAATTATTTTTACACTAAAGGAAGGAACATTTTATGTTTTTTGAGTTGTAATAAAATTGGATTAATGTAAAACTATTAAAAAACAGCTTTCCCCAGGACACTGTGTAACTGTACTGACTGTTCCATACCTCAAGATAAAATTCCTCAGTAAAATGTTCTGTCATACAGTGAGAAGTACAGCCACACTGTGGGTAAAGAACCTGGCCAATTTGAAGTTTTACAACACAACAAATGTCATTTAATAAATATCTCTCTCTCTCTTCCTGTGCGTGTGCGCAGTGGTCTATTTAAAAACAGAGCCTAAACAATTTGGCCCACCTATCCACAGTATTCTCTTGGTGCATTTCTAATGGCCCATAATCCCATTTGTTGACCACAATCTGTCTAGTTCCGTCTCGAAACCCATTAAGGTTTCTTGTTCCACCACCTGTGCTGGTAATCTGTTCCACATCCCACCCTTTTAGTAAAGCAGTTCCTCCTACATTTCCTATCTTCCTTTGTTGTCCTTAATTTGTAATTATGACCCCTTGTGCTTAAATTCTGTAGATGGCAAAAAAGCTTGGATACAATTTGTCCAAACCTTTCATAATTTTAAATAATTCTAAACCATAACATCTAGATTGGCATCTTAAGCTGCATGCAATTTAATGGGAACATATATTTTACCTGTGAGACTCCATGATGTGTGTACCTAAGCAGCCCACAAAGAAGACTGGACGCGTGTTTTGCAGAATACAGTTTGTAGACAGCAACATGAATTCAACATAAAAGGTGGCTTTAATCCAGATCACTTGTAGCCGAATGTTCTTGGTTAAATGCTGCACCAAAGAATATAGGATATGTGGGACTGGTAACTTTAGTTTATCCTATCTGTCCCAGTTATCTCCTTATCTCGATAGGACACTAGGATTAGTTTTGGATTGCACTAACAAAGTGCCAGCATAGGCACAATTGGATGAATTGCCTTCTGTGCTATAAACTCCTATCTGTATATAAAATGCACAAGGAGCAATGGAATAGGCTTGCCTTTGTTGAGTCTTGGCGAGTTCTAGAAGTTAATCAGATGAGCCCAACCTGAATAGTTGTTACATTAATTACAGTATTGACTGGTTTTCTGATTTAGTTAGGCTGCTTAAAAACCAGGTCATTTTATATCTCTCTGCTCTGAGAATGGTGCCTTTGTGGAGGCATCAAACATCTGAAGTTTCATTTTTGTCAAACCTAACTCCAGACTCATTCGAATTTATTCATTGAACAGCTGAGCTAAACCGGCCACTCCGTTCCTGATTTGTAATGAGTTAACTGAGCTCAACTCAGTGAAGCTACACCGTTGAATAGTCTGATACTATCATCGTGCATGTGAATTATGTTGCCAGGTACCCGATGGCACTGGTGGACATTACCCCAGCAAGGAATCAGTACCTTCAAGAAGAGAGAGTCTGGTTTAAAAAAAAATTGCTGAGGAAAAATAACTCCATTTGTTGAAAATGTAAAACATTTATACTGCACAATGTGTTTGTGTTGACATTTAAATGTATATGTGTTTATAATTATTGTAAACTTTTTTTTCAGGGATACAAGCATGAATAACATAACTGAGCTGCAACCTGATTCCTTCCAGAAGCTCCCATACCTTGAAGAACTGTAAGTATATTGACGAGTATATATCACGCAAGATGTATCTGACCAGGCATGTGATTTTGTTCAAATGTGTTTTATGAGACTGACAAATTCTCCACAGACCATTAGGACTACAGTTCAACACAGCGGTGCTAAACATTTCACCAGAACCTATAGAATTGTCTGCATTACAACCAGCATTTTAAAGTAGGGGACAAGGGGTCGAATTGCCTACTGAAGGTCACTGATTTAACCCAAAGGCAAAGAATCCAAATAAACCAAGCCAGTGTGGAATACATGCAGGCACATTTGATGTTTGGGCGAGGGGAATACATTTGTTTTTTTGTCCAAACTGACACACAGCCTTCTGTTTTTGAAATTAAGTTTTACATGGCTGGAATTTATGTATTAAATATATGCAGCATCAATATCCATCTTCAGAGAATAAGTAAACCTAGTAACTTGTGACCAGGGCTATAAATCAGGAATAAATTTGCTTTCCAATTTGAAATAGCAAAAATAACCCTTTCAGTAATTCTTAGTCCATCTCTAAATCTCATCACTCCCCCCCCCCCCCCCCCCACCCTTTGGTTCCTCTACCGCAATGTCAAAACTTTGTTAATCAGGCATGGTTGCATTTTTCAAGCTGAAAGCCTAGCTAACTTAATTAAATAAACATTACACATATAAGCAAGTCCTGTGCAGTGAGATGTTTATTTGAGACCTAAATGTGTTTTTGCCAACATTTTCAAACTTATGCAAATAAAGTATGCCGATGATTTCTCCGGTTGCTGCAGTATGTTAGAAACATTACTCAAATATTAAAATGGAGTTAAATTGATGGCTCTTATGAACACTTTATTGCTTTCCTTTGTGTCCTACTGTTTCTTTGCTCTCCCATGAAAAATTGGCGCAGAATCACAATGGCTGAGAATTCATTATACAGCAAACGGTCGCCTGCTTCATGCTTGGAGTTTGTTTCCACAACGTTTGCTTGGCATGCATTTTTCTCTGACATTGGTTTGGTGATTTGAATGGTGCCATGCATCTAGATTTTGTACAGCAACCTGGTTAATCACTGGTAGAAGCCGTATGTATTAATGCTAAAAGCTGCATTTTATTTGATTAACTTAAAGCACAATGGGTTTAATTTAATGTCAGATGCTTTTGTGCTTCAGAGGCTGTTTTATTAGTTTCAATTTGTTTTTGAAACTTGAAATTGGCACATGGCTGCAGTCCATGGTTTCAGTACTGGTGTCCTAACTGGGTCACAGTGGTACTTTGTCATTTTAAAACTGTTGTTTTGGTGTTGTTGCAGTGTACTAGTGGATACCAATGTGATGCTAACAATGCAGTATTAGTGGGCAAATGTGAATCAGAGGATTGGGTGTGAAACCACCTACAAGAGATGACTGTGCAACATTGTCAACTGACTGCAGCATAAACTCAGTTGGTGGAAACCTTTGACAAAAAGATACCAAAAAAAATTAACTAGTTTGGCTCTTTCAGTAATTTATAAATATCTCTGCGACTCAAGATGGCGTACCACCCTCTGTGTACCTGCGCAGTGCTTTTCATTGCTCAATATCACATGAATGAAAGCAGACAGTGTAAAAGTGGCTGCTTGCTTGCATCTCTTGAAAATAAAGCCGATGTTACGCCTCTACCTTCCACTCGTGACTAATAATGATTAGGAGTGGGAGGAAGCATTGGTTGATATTTTCCCCCCCCCTCACACAGCCAGGGGTTCGGAGGTCAATTTTGGACCTAGAGAGATTAACTAACTCTGCACAGCCCAGGAATTGCACTCGGAACCTTTCTGCTCAGTAAGGCACTGCCCAGTGCATTTATCAATTAAGTCATCAGAGAGCGCAGTGTCATTGAGGGGAATTTTAACCCCCATATACGGGTGGGTTTGGGTTGGGATGGGATGTGAAAATGTTGATAATCTGAAAGCCGGCCTCAACCCCCCCTCCAACCCGCCCACTTCCAGTTTTAACAGAGGAGGGATGGGAGCGGGCAACCAACCCACTGGAAGGAGGCGGGTTGGACATTTAAATATTTTAATGAGGCTGCGTGCCTCAGAATTAACCACCATTTTAAATTTAACCCAGGCTGGCTGGGTTTCCCGGGCCTCCAGAAACCTGGCAACTAAAGGGAGGCCAGGATTTCTGTACCCAGGAGGTAAGAGCCTTTCCGCTTAACTGCTGGATCCAGTTTACCTGCTTCAGCCACCTTCTGCCTCGAACAATCCTCCTCCGCCGCCTCCTCCTCCTCCTCCGGCACCGCCACCACCTGTTTGAACTGTCCATACTGGAAATCCTGCAGCTTGGAAAATCTATAGCTTTATCCTTCGATTATTGGTGCTCGATACCTTTTTGTTGTAAGATCAGTATTCATTAAAGCCATTTGCTGCGATGTTGATGAGAACACCCATAATTGCTCATCAGTATAGCCTGGCTAAAGTTTGGCTCAAGCAGAAGATGTAGTTAGCATTCTGCAAGGATAATTATCTTTTGTTTTAAATGGATGATGGTTGTTTGAAAAGTGTTCATTAGCAAGATGAAACTGCCTGATGAAATAGAGAACCTGCCATTAAAGGATTATTGCTTCTTTTCTCTCACCTATTACTTAAAAGGTTTTAACAGTTCAGATTTATGTTTTTCCTATTATCTCTAAATTAACCATACTCCTACAGATAAAAATGGTTTATTTTCAATATATAACCCTGGTTAAATAGTTTTTTTTTGTAGAAACTGCTTGTAGACAAGGCTCAGACATTTATTGAACTTGACTATTAGCATCATTCAGTTAAATGTTTTGTAATTTTCCCACTACCTATAACCTGAAGTTTTAGTTTATCAAAATTGGCGAACTAATTTTACATCAGGAATATTGGTGTAACATTCAAGTGTAATGACACAGTGCAGCTCTTGTAACTGGCACAGTTGATGTCTAGGTTAGCTGATCCCGTAGTTTCAGATGAGTATCCATATGACGGGCAGGATGAGAAGTGCTTCAGAAATCTAATTGTTTCTTGAATTTAAGTGATAATATTGCACCCAAAGGAGAAGCTTTCTCATCATGGTGAGAGTGACTGTCCTTGACATCAAGGCAGCATTTGACCGAGTGTGGCATCAAGGAGCCCTAGTAAAACTGAAGTCAATGGGAATCGGGCGGGGGGGGGGGGGGGGGAAACGCTTCACTGGCTGGAGTCATACCTAGCACAAAGGAAGATGGTTGTGGTGGTTGAATGTCAATCATCACAGCCCCAGGACATCGCTGCAGGAGTTCCTCAGGGCAGTGTCCTAGGCCCAACCATCTTCAGCTGCTTCATCAATTACCTTCCCTCCAACAGAAGGTCAGAAATGGGGATGTTCGCTGATGACTGCACAGTGTTCAGCGCCATTCCCAACTCCTCAGATAATGAAGCAGTACATGCCCACATGCAACAAGACCTGGATGACGTTCAGGCTTGGGCTGATAAGTGACAGGTAACATTCACGCCACAGAAGTGCCAGGCAATGACTACCTCCAACAAGCGAGAGTCTAACCACCTCCCCTTGACATTCAACGGCATTACCATTGCCGAATCCTGGGGGGTCACCATTGACCAGAAACTTAACTGGACCAGCCACACACATACTGTGGCAACAAGAGCAGGCTTGGTATTCTGTGACGAGTGTCTCGCCTCCTGACTTCCCCCAAAGCCCTTCCACCATCTACAAGGCACAAGTAAGGAGTGTGATGGAATATTCTCTACTTGCCTGGATGAGTGCAGCTCCAACAACACACAAGAAGCTTGACACCATCCAGGACAAAGCAGCCCGTTTGGTTGGCACCCCATCCACCACCTTAAACATTCACTCCCTCCAACACTGGCGTACCGTGGTTGCAGTGTGTACCATCTACAAGATGCACTGCAGCAACTCACCAAGGCTTCTTCAGCAGCACCTCCCAAACCCGCGACCTCTTCCATCTAGAAGGACAAGGGCAGCAGAAGCATGGGAACACCACCACCTCCAAGTTCCCCTCCGTCACACACCATCCTGACTTGGAAATATATCACTGTTCCTTCATAGTCGCTGGGTCAAAATCCTGGAACTCCCTTCCTAGCAGCCCCGTGGGAGTACCCTCACCACACTGACTGCAGCGGTTCAAGAAGGCGGCTCACCACCACCTTCTCGAGGACAACTAGGGATGGGCAATAAATGCTGGCCTTGCCAGCGATGCCCACATCCCATGAATGAATAAAAAAAAAGTTTTGGCCTTCTTGGGGGTCAGGTGGTTCCCCACATACACAGGTGGAAATCTGGTGAAAATGAACACTGACTCTTGGGCAGTTCCTGGCAACTGCCTTAGGCAGAAACACTTCCAGTCTTATCATCTCAGCTTTGTTGTGCCAAAAAGAACTAATGGGAGGGGGGATGGAGAGAATGGTTTCTTTTGTCAGTGTTTATTCAGTGGTCCAGTATAATCTTATTGGTGTAGGAGAAATACTTGAATGCTGTATGGTTAATATATCATGAAATGATAGGGTGTGGTCATATTGTATGGGGAAGGTTAAATGGTGTCTGTATGACGGCTTGCTTTGACAGTTGATGGATTGTATAATGATTGTTTTGTGTTGTTGTAAACTCTTTGCCAGCCTTGTTGGTTTACTTGCTAATGCTGCCAATAGTGAATTAATCAGTTAGTCTTGCCATGATGAAAACTTTACTGGATCCCCACTGAAAAAGCATACAGCCCCTTAGGCCTTGATGAATGATAAATAGATTCTGGCTGAACTGCTCTACAAGAGCCTCCCACACTCAGCTAGTTGTATCCTGTCTTCTGGAGGGCTGCCAGAATGTGGAAAAACGGATGTATAATGGAGTAGAGTGTAGTGTTGGTCGGTTGCAACAGGCTGAATAAACAGGAGTTGCCTTGAGGTACCTAACTCTCCAAGTCTCATCAGGGCATTTACTGGACATTTGATTGATTTATATTCTAAATGCCTTAATTTGTGATTGTTAATTTTGATAAATTTATACATTTTTCTGTGTGATAGGTATCTTTTGGGAAAGATTATAATGAGCAAAGTGCTGCTCCTATACTTAAGATTCATAGTTCAATCTGCATTAACGATTCGCAGCCTATCTGTTTTGAATGAGTTAGCAGTAAAAATGCATTATAGCTTCAATCTTTTTAACTTAACAAAGAGAGGCAGGTTTTTAGCTAAATTTAACAGGTTACACTAATGTTATTAAACTCTTTGATTTTAGGGTTAAATCTGATTAAACCTAATAATTACCCCCTGCAGCCGAAAAATGAATTCCAAAATTAGAGTCCAATCTGATAAAACCTACTACAAATGTCAGTAATGGCATATTTTAGTGCAGGCGATTGCTTTCCCTATTGGTGCAGAGCGTGCTTCGTTTTGCTGTACCAACAGGGGATATCAATGTACAGCGCCCCTTTACTCCCTGTATGACGCACGCAGCCGCGGGGAGTCAGAGGTGCCAATGATGATGGTTATCAACTCCTATTTATGTGCTTTGTGAAGATTAAAAAAAAAAATTAATTGCAAGTATTTTAGTTGTTACAAACTTTTTTTAATCTGGAAAAAGCATGTATTTGCTAGCTCCATTTTGTTTTTAACCCAAATTCAGAAAAAAATAAAACCTGAAAATTAAGTGCAATAGTTTTAACATTTCCTCTACTTTGTGTCTTGGTAATCAGTAGGTTGTGATTGTGATCCTTTTTCTTTCCTTCCCTCCTCTCTTAGGCACATTAGATCCTCAAAACCTGCCCTCCTATTAGTTGTTACTCCTTGCATGTTAAAACATTATTTGCAAACAAAATCAAACCGGTCGTTATAATTATTGAATTTTGTAACTGTGTAATCCTGAAATCAGCAAAGACTTAGTTTGACAGTATATACCAACAATGGAGATCTTTTCCTTAATAGAAACCAGTGGATAGTTTGAGGGAATAGCTTTATTATTGAAATGGTCAGATAAGCTATAGGTTTTACACTGTTATTAGGATCACAAAATCTATTGGATTAAGTTTTAGAAAGTAGGGGGGAAAAAACCATGTCTGCTATACAAGTGTTCTGTTTTATGCATTCTTAAAATGCCCTCCTTTCCAATACCACATTACTGGAAGCAGCATGAATGTCATGGATAAATAACCCTTTCGAACCCAGTGTTGAACTCCTGAAGGTTGATCTCAATTTCTATTGTAATAATGGGATTAAACTATTGGCTTTTCCAGCTGCTTTATAAAAATGCCATGACCTCTCTAATTACCGAGAGTGTTTTGTTAAAGGCCACCAGTTAATGCAAAATATGTGCAATTTTTGCCACTTATTGGCCCAATGCTTCGCGACTTATGTAGTAGTAAGAATGTAATTAGTAAAAGTGTATACAGTATAAAAAGTTTCTAGTTTGGCAACCACAAACCTGAAATTGCAGGCAACATTGTCAAAGGGACCTTGTTATTTACATTTGAAAGATTTACGCTAATCATTCAATTTTTATTTTAGTATCAACTTCAATAGTTTTATGTTCCTGTGGCTTCTTTACAGCTTGCTAAAATATTAACTCCCTCCTAACTTTCTAGAATTTACTTAAGTGGTTCACCTCAACACATATTTTATGAAGAAAGTTGGCATGTTTCAGTGTTTTCAGTGCTGCCGTAAATTTGCTACAGGACCAAGTGGCACCAGGTTAATGGGATAAGGAAGAACTGCAAAAAAAAGCAAAGGAGAGCAAGCTTATGCAGTGGATTGGAGATGACTGGATGAAACCGCTGTTTTTTTTACCAAACCGTATACCAATAATCAGTTGGTGAACTATAGTAACCCTGTGTTAAAGTTTGACAGGAGGTATTGGGACAAAAATGTGGTTTTTTTCTCTTAAAATTTTATTTGCATTCTGCTTTGCTAGAAATAGCCTGTAAGGGGTTAACACCAAGGTCTCAGGATTTTTCAATGGAAAACAAATTTAAAAAGAAAAGAAAGACTTGCATTTATATAGCGCCTTTCACGACCTTGGGACATCCTTAAAGCGGTTTACAACTAATTAGTTCAGTTCCAGACAAGCTGTCTGCAGTGGTCTTTGGAAGTATCAATTGATGAGGCTGAGAATAGTTCATATTTTAAGGTGTGAATTGTTTGGAACTATTGCATTCAATGACGAGCATCTTCTGTCTTTGCCAGAGATTGACTGCATTCAGCATTGATGAATGGCTCTTTGGTCTTGTGTATTTGAGAGGCGCAATCATCTACTGCCTTTCTTTCAGGGTGGATGTGGGGGTGGTCCCAAGCCACCTGTACGTAGGTCAAAGGATAGGCTACAAACCTGGGGTAGTGGCTTTTAATTGACAGCTGTTTGAGACCTCTTGAGGAGACAGGGTCATTATTTGGCTGTGGTTCTCTTTGACAGTTTGTGGTCAGACGTCTCATATTTCAGAATTGTATTGGAGGCCAACCTACAGTCGGTGTCAGTCACTGAGAATATTGCAGTCAACAGCTACAAGGGTGTTTGTTTTAAAAGTTCCAGGGCCAGCTCAGCAGAGGTGAGCTAGATTTCAAACAGTAGCCTATTTTATAACAAAAATAACATTGTGCATTCATAGATCCTTTAATGTAGAAAAACACCCAAAGTGTTCAACCGGGTAAAAAGTGGGTCTATATTTTAAAGTCTGGGCAGAAAGCAAGTGTCATCTTTAATATTTTTATTTCTAGAGGTGGCTAGAGAAGTATACATTTTCAATTTTATTGTTTACTGTTCATTCATCTGATTTATGCAAATAAAACCACATTTTGGTTTGAAAGCCTGAATATTTGGTCTAATAAGCGGAGATATCCAGTCCTTCTTTTGAATAGTAGCGAATCATGTGGCAATACATGATACATTCCAATCGTTGGCGTACAGAGCAAAGTTCTCCATTATGATCCCTGGATCTCACTATCATTTACCTAGATATTTGGCAGAAAGGGTGCACTCTGGATTGTAGGGGACTTGAGTTCCTCTTGCGGGAGTGCCCAGTGATGTTGAACTGGACAAAGTGTCTAGTGTAATGACTCAAATGTTACACGTTTAATATTGCAGTCTTTTATCTGAGTGTTTGCTCTGCCAGTGGATATAGAGGAATATTGACATCAATGTTCGTTTTTAATTTTTTTGGGGTGCACGGCCTATTCAAATGCTGTGCATGCGTCGTTTTTCCCATTTAAAAGCCGGAGAGCCAGCTGCGCGGGAGCCCCAGAACGCTGCGTGGCCAAGTAGCCGCGCAGCTTAAAGGGAGCATTGATTGACATCCCTCATTTTGATAAACAAAGTTCTTGTTTGCAATATGTTTATCTTTAGCAGTACAATATTCAAGTTAAGTGCAAATCACTCCTTTAGCATGCCACATTCAATAGAGCAAAGATTTGAAGTATTTTCTCTTGTAGATTGGTGTCTCCAAATATGAAGCATTGATATGTGAATGTGGCACTACCGGTTTCCTGTAGTTGTAGTGCTGGGAATTAATGATGCAAGGCCCACATCTGCACCGTTTGCATATATTGTGTAGGTTCTGAAATAACTGATCTGATCTCTCTAAGAAAGCAATAATGTCACTTAGAGGGTTTTGGTAAACCGCTCTATACAAAATTACCCATTAAAACTGCTTTGGAAAGCTTGTGGTTTTACTGCTTTTTGTAGAGAAACCTATTTCAAGTCAGAATTTACAGACTTCTTCCTGTAGTGACTATGAACATTGAATTCGAAGTCCAGATGGGCACCTTGATTTCCTGAATGCAATTAGTGCACTTTTTTGGATGATGGGAGAAGGGAATCCAAATATTGTATCATCCAGTCACTGCACAGTTGTCATACAGAGAATGCTTTTTACAGCTTTCTAGTGTCGTTTTCAATATTGGTATTAGTGCATGTATCTTCTAACAACTGTGGGGCTCTTTAGAGCAGATTCTTTTCACCAGAAGCAAGGTTTGAATCCAGTTTGAGGGGAAAAATTCACCCTCTTGTTATTAAGGGCTCTAAATTGAGAATTTAAAGTACTGTAGTTGAAACCCAATCCTTGACAAAAACAAGACCACAATCCCCAAATAATTCACAAATAACACAATAGAGTGACTAAGAAAAGCTCATGATCAGAGAAGAATATGTCAAGTGAGTGCAGCAAGGCACGTCTAATGCATTTAGTTTGAAGGAACATTTTAGGTCTGTTTAAAGGGAGGTTGCAATTGCATCCAAGCTTCCTGCTGCCAGGGGGTACAGAAACAGTGCTCCATAAATTAAAAATGCAGTGTCATGCTAAAATTTGAGTCCTCAATTTACTTTTTAGGTGCATAAGAACATTATGAATGGAATGCAGTAATAATAAAAATATGCTGCTGTTGACCCATGTGGAACTTAAGAGGAAGTTGAATGTTTAATTGGTCAAAGAGTACAGGAAATTCCTGTCTTTTTAATCCTGCATTTCATGGTGATATATTTTTGCCAGTCTACAGTACGTGAATGGCTTTTCTCTGGAACTGTTTCTAGCACTTTAAAGACGAAGATGGAATGTACTGATAAATTTCACTATCATGTCTGCAACTGTGTAAAATGTTATTTTTATGCCACACCCAGGAACTGTCTCTAGCTTCTTGGTTTTAAAGTGACTGCAGAGGCTGATAAACTGATTAGAAGCACATGCATATCTTAATAGTCATCTAACTATGTCCAGGCAGAAACCACAGACGCATGCTGGCTCCAAAAGTTCCATTCTTTGAAACATGACTGGGTAGCACATCGGCTAGCTCTTGATTAGTAATGCTGTTTTTTTTTCTTCCTAGCAACTACCAGATGTAAGATCTCTTTCTGCCAAAACCATTTTGTCGCCAAAACCTATAGTTTGTAACATTCCCTACATTTATTATTTGTAGTGGCAAAAGCATATTATATCTTTATAATAACAAACCAGAGCTGGCAATTAAAAAATCTAGCTACAGTACTTGCCTCTTGTTTGCCACTAAGAATAATGAAATTAAAACCATCTTGCAAATTTGGAGTTCTAGTTAGATCATGGCAAGCTACCTTCTAGAATTTGTGATGCTAAGCTAACATGACAACTGCCTACCTTTCCCATCACCCTTCAAATGGCTTCATTGGTACTTGCCTTGCATGTTTCCCATTTCGGGGTATTGCTTAGGTGAGGTTAATGGACAGATGGGATATTGTGAAAAGCAATTAAGCTTTATCTTAAAGCTTGAATTATTGTATATCTTCCTGTTTATCCATTCTGTATATCTATTGATCACAGAATAATGAGATGAATTTGTTGGACATACAAGATTTCAGAGTTCCATAACTTAACTTCAGCATAAGATGCCAAAGTAGTCGTATGTTTAAAAAACAATTTTAATTTGCGTAGTATCTTTAACATAGAAAATATGGGCCAAGCGCTTCACAGAGATGTAATCAGAAAAGAATGGACACCATCTAAAGAAGGAGCTCTTCGAGGGGTGACCAAGAGCTCGGCCAAAGAGGTGGCTCTTAAAGGAGAAGGGTTTCGGGAGGGAGTTCTAGAACGTATGGTCTAGTAAATAGGTAGATAGTAAACTCTCCAAATCTAGCTCCCTCAAAAGGAGAAAGAGACAAGTTTGTCTCTCATTCTATTTTATGCCTTCATCAGCAATACTTTGGGCGGCATCACAAAGGATGGTCTGAGTTTCCAGGCAGTTCTGAAAGAACCTAATGCACTCTGCTTGTCATATTGAACAATGGGCTGCTCAAGTTCTCTCACTTGCAGTATTATAGCTCTGCACAGCTCAATGGGTCTTGAATATAGCGATTGAAAAATAGAAGGGGCACCTGCTCCAGTTGTGTTCTCCATTTTTTGTTGTTTCATGAAAACCTTGAGTAGAGTATCGACCTTTTTTAAATTGGAACTGTCGCCCTGTACAATTTTCACCACCTCACTATCCAGGTAAATAAGTGAGAGCCAGGGATCATACAGAGAAACCTTACTGGTGTATATCAACTTACTGGCAAGAATGACCTGCTGCCATGAGATTCTCCTCTTCCTTGGGCAGAGTGAATATAGAAAGAACAAACTTGCATTTATATTGAATCTTTCACATATTTAGGATGTCCCAAAATGCTTCAACAAATTAATTATTTTAAAATTGTAGTTACTGTTAGCAGGCAAATAAAGCAACCAATTTGTACACAGCAAGGTCCCACAAATGGCAATGAGACGAATGACCAGTTAATCTGTTTTGGAGGTGTTGGTGCAGGGATAAATGTTAACCAGGACTACGAGAGCTCCTTGCTCTTTGGAAAAAAATACATGGGATCTTCTACATCCACTTGAACGGCCGCATATAGTGACGCCACAAGTGCCAGCCAGAATGAAGATGATTGGGTAATTCCTCTGTCAATCTCCTGCAAACTGCACTCCTGCAATCCATATAATTTGTATTATGTAACTATCCTCCACTCAGCATTTTGTTGGAGAAATAATCCTGTTTTTATTGGGAGGCTCCTGCTGTAGTTTGTAGAGACTCTGTTTAACTAAACTTTGTTTGCTGTAAAATAGACTGTTTGCTGTAAGCCCTGCTTCGCCTCCAACTCCTTGGCTAACTCACTGGTGTCAATACTCACTGTGATTATGAACAGACAGTTCTAAGGGCAGGGAATTGCTCTGCGCCTGTCTCTCTCTCATGGATGACTGAATTCAGCAGCTGGCAGCAAAAAGATTGTATTTTAATAGTCTGAACCAGTATAGCTTCAGTTGGTGATGAGTATGATGCATGGCACTGCACTTCGATGTCTATGCCTAGACCATCAGAGGGACTGGCATATTGCAAGATCCTTCCTGGAGGCTGTTGTCCGTCATATGGTTTATGAGGAAACTCTCTTTTGGAAGACCTTACCTGGAATTTGGGTATGTAAACACATGCTCATGTATTCAGATTTGTATGTACAGAGGCAAGCAATTGCTGCTGGAGCCCTGCATTTCAATAGATCAAATCGATGTTTGATGTGGTGTGCATGTGGCCATATTATGGTCAGGAGGCTGGTGGCAATGCATTCACACATTGTTGTACTACTACCATGCCATTTGAGAGGAGTTCCTGGGATTGACTGCTGGCATAGCAATGGCTCAAATCTCTCTTTTTCAGTTACCTAATGATCATCTAGTGACTAGCCTCCTGGGGGTTGAGGGAGGTGGAGGAGGAGATGGAAGAAGGGTCAAACCCGAAACGTCAACTCAAATTTCTCTTCACGGATGTTGCCTGACCTGCTGAGTTTTTCCAGCATTTTCTGTTGTTATTATGGTAAATGTTATGTTGGCCTCAAGATGATCAGGCAAACTGCAACACTACTTTTGTGGGTTTCTCAGTGGTTTGATTTGGTTTGGAGACCCTTAAGGTAATGGTTTCTTTGTTTATGGGTGGGCAAGTGCCTTATGCAATCAACAGAGCACAAGTTGGAAAGTCTGTCTACCATTTAAGCTATGTCCACAGACCTTTCATTGCTATTTAGAAAGAAACTCCAGGCATAAGGGTTTGGCTGTTTGACAATGCCAATTGAAGTGTTCTCGAACAGGAAGCTGCTACTAATGTAAAAGAGCTTGTCTTCAGCTCATTACAGCGGTTAGTCTGAGAATCATTGCAGATGGCAAGATCCTCAAGCAAGGTTCAAGGACTAGTGGAAGATAATCAAACACTTAGCCCAACTCTGATACCCTTCTGCTTGAGAAGGGCAGTCACATGGCACAACTCTGAATAAGAGTGTCATCGAAGTGTATTTGTTTTGAGGTCTTCTGAAATCAAAAGTTCCTCTAGGTACAGCGCCATCAGTTGAATTGAGATCCAGCAAAATTGAGCAGCTTCCTAGTAAATATCCTGGCTCTGATGACCAAGTTTGCAAAGCTGTAGCTGAGGAATTAGCTGCTCCCTGTTTAATGAGTTTTAGCTGTTTTGTGAACCAGTGTCCAGGTTTAACGTAGCAAGGTTCCCCCAATGGCTGAGTGGGTAAATACACCATGTGGTGTGTATACAAACCAAACTGTCCTAGGTTTGATCGCTGGTCAGTGCTGAATTAATTAACCTCGTCCAGGGTGGTGATGAGGTTGGTGTAGTTGACCATCGTGCCAGGGAGAGGAAAAATTAGCTAGTGTTTCAGCAGCTGATCTGTTTAGTAACTGCTGCTGGAGAATGCATGTGTGAATGGATGAGAACAGCATAAGGAGAAATGGACATAGATGGTTAATTATCCTTCAGTTCCTGGAGAAAGGTTTGCACCAAGTTTATAGTTTCGTATTACACAGTAAAATAAAATCAACTGAGTTCATGGAAGTTGACTTTTAGTTCATCACTGAGCTGTTGCTGTAAATTTGCCTTTTGTAATTTAAAAACATTTTTACATTGCACAACATTGAATGTGTTCGAATGATACCTTTAGAACATAACTAATGATATATAATCAAGCCGTTGTGCAAACTGATAGATGTCTGGGTTGGGTAAAGTGCATTTGTGTAAATTGAGGTCAGTCTACCATGGCCATTGTACAATATAACTGCCAATAAAATGCATACAAGGCATAATTTATTTATACTATCAGTATATAGCTCTGGATATTGTTTGGCAAAAAAATTCTAATTTCTTGTGTTGCCTTGTAACACTAAATCTACTGTACTTTTAAAGTCACTGAGAAGGTGCTAACCCATCACTTTCTAATTTCTGCTGAAGCAAGGAAAGAATATTCTGCACATATTCATACCTCAAGCCCAATGGGGGCGCATTTTGATTGACATTGCCATATCCAGTGTTTAAAAATAATGCACCTACTAGTGGTATGGCCCTTGGAACTGATCTAAAGTGGTGTCAGCAGTTATGAAGCACACAAGAAGGATATTCATATGACTTTGCATTTAGTGCCTTATAAACCTTGAGATCAGTGCGAGTGGATTGCTCTGGTGAATCCTGATATTTCATGAATGAATTTTCCACTTCTCCCACCATTCAACCCCAAAGGAGTATGCTTTGTGACCTCTGGTTATTAACTTTAATATATTTTACTATTTTAATAGCTTTACTTGCAGTGACGATTACTGGATTGTGGAATTACTTTCTGTCCTAGAAGAGACTCTGATTGCTAGAAGAAAATCTGCATAAACGTGCTCTATCACCCAATACATCACTGGTTTTAAACACCCACATGGTTAAGGTTTGCCAGGACCAAGGCCAGTAAAAAATTGCAGAAGATTGTGATAAAACTTGAGGGGATTTGCTCTCCTTTCCCGTAGAGAAAATAGGGCTATTGATGTATTGGTACCCTCTGTTGCTAAATCTGAAAATGTATTTTTAAATTGTTAATCCTCCCCTTATGACAGTTCATGGAGCCATTCTTCTCCACCTGCTTTTCCCCCTGCCCCCCTCCAGTTTCAATTTTTCCCCTCCCCCTTTCATCCAAGTATTTATACTGGCACTTTCTTCACTTCCTATTCCCGCTACCCCCATCTACCTGTTCATGCTGACACCCATTACCTCTTCACTTTCTACCCCATCCCTATTCCCTGTTCATGTTGGCACCACTTCTCTCACTCTACTAGTTCACTGGCACTTTCCCCCACCTCTTCTGTAACATTTGCATATTGATTTATCATTGGCCCGCAGGCATCTGTAAGGAATACCTATTATATTCACATGTGATCACATGCTGAGTTGTCATTGGCCTGCAGGCATCTGTAAGGACTGCTATTGTTTGGAAGACCCAGAGGGTCCCAACTCCATCTGGTCCACACGGTGCTGTGTTGATCGAGAAAGCTTACAGACCTGATGCTTCATTAAAATAGTTTAAACTGTAATACTCCGTTGTCCTGCAAGTTGTTATTTTTGTACAAAGTGTGCAAAACAAGACATGGTGTCAGAACAGGGATTTGAAATGGACATCGTTGGAGCTCCCTTACCTCGAATGAATTGGGAATCTTTGAACTTACATAGAGAATGGTGCAAGTTCAAGCAACACGTGGAGTTAATGTTCTCGGGTCTGTTGAAAAGCAACCTACAGCTACCTACTCCTGTGGATCGGAGAAAAAGGGAGAGACATTTTTAACACATGGTCTCTCACCGCGGATGAAGCAAAGGTACTGAAAAGTTATTTTGACCGTTTTGAAGCATGTGATGCCCAAGACAAATACGATATTCGCTAGGTTTCAGGAGAAAGTACAAGGAAGCGAGTGAGTCGTTTGAACAGTTCGTGACTGAGTTAAAACTGCTGGTAAAAGACTGTGTATATGCAGATAAAGATGAGATGGTCAGAGACCGCATCGTGTTTGGAATACATTCAGCTAAAGTGAGAGAGAAATATTTGGGTCCGGGCTAACGCTGGACAAAGCTATGGACATAGCTGGATTGCACGAGATAGCACAGTTGAAAACCATAACCAGCGCCACGAGCAGCTCATGTGAACAGACAGTGCACGCAGTTAATAGATACACACCAAAGAACACTGCCCAGAGAGCGTGTTTCAGAACAGAAAGAACAGCGAGAGTTCTAAAAATGGGCGACACAGATATAAAACGCTTCAAAAACTGTGGATATTGTGGAAACAACTGGCATGGAGAAAAGGAGTACTGCCCTGCCAAAGGAAAGCAATGTACTAAATGTGGTAAACGAAACCACTTTGCTAAAGTTTGCAAGACTGTTTTTGGAAAAACAGTACACACAGTGAGTGACAGCCAAATGCCAGATAGAGAGCCAAATGCAGAGGAGCTGTTTATTGATTCTGTGTCACAGAAAACAGATTTCAGGGACTGAGCAAGCCTTTGCCGATATTGAGATAGGAAAACAGGGCAAAGAGCTTAAGTTTAAACTAGATACTGGATCTCAGGTTAATGTAATTCCTCTGAGTGAGTATCACAGCTTGGAGGATGAGTGTGAGCTACAGCCCACCTCACGCAGACTGACCGGCTATGGGGGTGAGCAGCTCATTGTAAAAGGCACATGCGTGATGAAATGCCAGTACAAAGAAAGCGACATGATGCTGGACTTTTACATTATTGACACTCGAGCACCTCCAGTGCTAGGTCTAAAGGCATGTTTAGACATGGACCTCGTCAAGCTAGTGCTATCATTGACAGCACCAGTCGAGAAGCAGACTATTCCCAGGTGAATGCACCACTGTGGTTTGCCCACCGAGAAGGATACCCCTTGCTCTACATAGTCGCCTGAAGGAGGAGCTGCAGAGCATAGAGAATACAGAAATCATCGTCCGGGAAACCGAACCGACAGAGTGGGTCAACGCGTTAGTAGTGGTTGAGAAACCACGTACAGGCAAGCTCAGAGTCTGTCTCGACCCCAGAGATTTGAACAAGGCTATCAAACGCCCTCACTACCCTCTACCAACGCTAGATGACATCACACCCAAGCTAGTGGAAGCACGTTACTTCAGTGTAATGGACGCACAATCAGGATACCGGACTATCAAGCTCACGGAAGAGTAATCCAAGCTAACAACGTTCAACACACCATTTGGTGGCTACCGATTTCTGCGTTTACCATTTGATCTTCTCTCAGCTCAGGATGAATTCCAGCAGAAGATCGACGAAACCTATGAAGGCCTCGACGGAGTAGTCGCAATCGTAGACGACATCCTCATCTATGGCAGGAATAGAGAGGAACATGATGGGAACCTCCGTGCGATGCTACACAGATCACGGGAGAAAGGTATCCGGCTCAACCCCGAGAAAAGCATAATCTGATCCACCAAGATCAGTTATTTCGGGCATCGCCTCTCAACTGATGGCATTAAGCCAGATCCAGAGAAAATCTCTGCCATCAAGAAGATGGAGCCGCCGAAGAACCGCGCAGAGCTAGAGACAGTACTAGGCATGGTTAACTACTTAGCCAAGTTTGCCCCGAGCCTCTCCGAAATCAACGCATCCATGCATCAGTTGCTCAAACAATCCAATGAGTTCCTGTGGGAACAACATGACACAGCATTTCAGAAAATGAAAGACCTAATCACCAGAGAACCAGGACCAGTTCTTGCCTACTTCAACCCCAACAAAGAGCTCAGACTACAAGTGGACGCGTCAAAGCACGGACTAGGCGCAGTATTACTGCAAGAAGGAAAGCCCATCGGCTACGCTTCCAGATCTCTCAGACAGTGAAATCAACTATGCTCAAATCGAGAGAGAGCTATATGCAATTCTGTTCGGATGTAAGCATTTCCACCAGTCCATCTATGGCTGACAAGTCATTGTGGAATCCGACCACAAGCCCCTCGAGTCAATCATGAGGAAACCACTAGCCGCAGCCCCACCAAGGCTACAGAGAATGATCCTTCAGCTACAGAAGTACGACTTCACAATCATTCACCGTCCAGGCAAAGACATTCCTGTCGCAGACACGCTCTCCAGAAAGTCTCTTGGCTACCAGGACAGCAGCCTCAGCGAAGGCATGGATGTGCAGGTGCCTGTGAGTGACTCAAAACTGAAGGAGATCCGAGCAGAAACAGAGAAAGATGCACAACTCACACTGCTGAGCAAAGTCATACATGAAGGATGGCCTGAGGAAAGGAGGAAATGCCCTCCGAGCATATCTGAATCCTGGAACCACAGAGACGAACTGTCACAAAGCAACGGAATCGTTTTCAAAGGGGAGAAAGTCATCATTCCTACCAGTCTCAGAAGAGATGTTGACAAAAATTAATGCTGGACATATTGACATGGAAAAATGCAAACAAAGAGCACGTGACATTATGTTTTGGCCCAGAATGTGCAAACACATTGGGGACATTGTTGGAAAATGTTCCATTTGTCTAGAACGCTGCCCATCAAATGTCAGAGCCCATGATAGCTCACCGCATCCCAGACAGGCCCTGGCAGGTCGTCGGCTGCAAGCAAGTGCATGCAAAACGTGTACAGACAGCAACACCAAAAGAGATACTATGACAGGTCAGCTAGACTACTGCCGCCGCTGCGCAATGGAGAATCCGTCAGAATCCAGGAGCATGGCTACTGGAAGCCTGCAGTCGTCATCCAGCCAGCTGACGCTGAGCGATTGTATCACATCCGCACCCCAGAAGGACAGGTGTACCGCCGCAATCGCAGGCACCTCCTGAACACCAAGGAACAACACTGTCATTCCGACGAGAGGTCAAGCCTAGAGTTATCCTTGACTTGTGAACTGCCAAAGGGTGTAGGCGGATTGCTGCCCTAAAAAAACTGTACATCGTTATTGAAACGTTGAGATGTTTTCAGTGCTAGTTAAATGTTGAGACTACTTATATGTTGATGCTACTGAGAACATTATGTAGAAAGGTTCAAAAGTAATACATAACATTTTTCTTTTAAAAGAAAGGGGATGTAACATTTGCATATTGATTTATCATTGGCCTGCAGGCATCTGTAAGGACTGCTATTGTTTGGAAGACCCAGAGGGTCCTAACTCCATCTGGTCCACACGGTGCTGTATTGATAGAGAAAGCTTACAGACCTGATGCTTCATTAAAATAGTTTAAACTGTAATACTCCGTTGTCCTGCAATTTATTATTTTTGTACAAAGTGTGCAAAACAAGACACTTCCCATACCGTCTAACTGCCACGGCTGACTGTGAACAGGATGGTGGTTTTGGGGGAGACCCTCTTCTTTTCCCCCCCCCCCCCCCCCCCCCCCAAACCACCATCTAGTTCACAGTCGCTGCTTCTCTGCTTTTACCCGATGCTGATACTCCTGCTCTGGGAGATCAAACTATGTTGCATGCTGTGGGCAGGAAATCCTGATCTGAGAAAACTATTGCAAGATTGGGAATTTTCACTGCAGCATGTTGCACAGTTTGATCCCCCAGAGCAGTCGCCGCATCAGGTATGACTGGTAACTGGGATTAGTGAGGATTGTGGATTCCGCAATATAAATGCCTCAATTTTCCTAATTTCATGCAAAATTTGTATAAAATTGGGACTCTTGTAGTCAGACTGCAAATTCTGCTCATCATGTGGTCAAAACACTCCAGCCCAATTTGTGTTTGAAATGAATCCCTTTGTGGCCTAGAGCTGTAAGATAATGGCGTTTGTTCAACAACCTGTAATTTCTGTACCTTGTCTGATGATATTGTTAACTACCTCCTTCATTTTCACCTTGCTGCCACCATCATAAACTACCCAACATAGGTGCATTGTAGGATGGTTCAAAAAAGTCCAATGATGGGCATGGGGTTAAGGGATGCTGTTACAATTTTAATCTTTTTGCAGATCTTTGCAGTTGCCACAATTGCGGGGTACCAAATAGTGCAGAGCACCTGACTGATATGTGGGCTGTAGAACACTAAATGACATACAAATTAAAGTGCTCTTGAACAAGCTTGATTGTATTTTAATTTCATGGTTGATGGATGTCTATTTTTCCTGCTTTGGTAAGGGTATCTTTTTGTCTCTGAACTTGGTTACATGACCGCTATTTTTCTTTTACAGGCGGTTGGCTGGCAATGACCTGTCTTACATTCACCCAGAGGCTTTGTCTGGCCTGTACCAACTGAAAGTTTTGTAAGTATTAGTCCATTCTTTCCAGCTCAGGAATTCTTCAAAATATACTCCATACAGCTGTCCAAAATTGGGCAGTGATGCATAAAAATGGGTTGGGACTTGTTTTGTGGCCATCATGACTGAGTATAATGTGGGTTATAAAATGTTAAGTGGTCCTAAGTTAAATCTCAATTTATAGAGCAGTGGTACTGACAGTATAGTGGAGTACCGTAGTGTGGTTCATTACTAATGCTAATAGTCCCTATAATTAGATCATGCTTTTCCACCTGAATATATGAATTTGACCCACCCTCCACATTCCATTCCTGGGTGTGTACAGGTGACCTGTTCCCCAGCTTCTACAGTATATCCCATATTGACTGCTACAAGCTGCGAACAAATACTATGTGGGTTGATTTACCTTCTAAACCAGTCTAATTACCATAGTTTTTCCCAGCATATGCTAGCTGAGATGGAAAACTCATCAAGGGTATTAAACCTGCATCGTATCATTTCTGAGTGCTGCACGTTGATGCATGAATATTCTTTGCCACAGTGCCGAAAAAGGAGGAATTAAGTCTTAAAATATTTCAAGCTCTAGACTGATTTGTTTGCTCCTGCACACAGTTGTTAAGTGATTGATTGTTGATTATTTTCAGCTTCTAAATAGTCTGTCTCCAATGAGCACTACTGACTACCTGAAACAACTTGCTGGTGTTGAGTCAAAAACAAACATTTTAACTAGATATAAATTCTATAAATAGATCTTAGATTTCAAATCAAACAAAGTATGTTGTCCACTGCAATTGTATTATGATATGGCAGCTTAAGGATAACTCAAAGTGAATTATAATGTACTAATTCAGTTGAGGGGTTGTTTTGAACTATGAATGTCACCTGAACCCCAAGATCGGATTAATGCAGTAATCACTTATGTACAGTAGTTTAAAAGTGAACTTTCTTTGAAAATTGATTTTCTTATCATTACAGTTAAGCATCTTGAAACATGTTCTAATCCCATGCGAAGTAGGGATGTTGGTTTAAATGGTATTCTCCATTCTTATTGTATACTGCAGTGTTTCTCAAACTTCTTTTGGTTGAAGGACCCCTTTTCAAATCGATTAATAATCACGGACCCTCCCGCCCCATCTAAATTATAATACTACGTAATACTCATACTATGAAAGTGCTGCATGTAAAGCGGCGTTATGCTTTTAAGAAAATAGGTATTTACTCGGATATCAGTGAGATGGGTGTGCCTGCTTCTCGCACCAATTCTGGGTACTCTGCAGCAACAGATGGCCACTGTTAGCCACTTAGTGCTGACCGTTTTTAAAAGTGTCAGCAGGCTGGCCAAGGTGAGTGAGGGCACGAGCACCCATTCACGTGCTGGGATGCTGCTGGAAGCCTGATTCACCGTCATACTGTCACATTGGCATGTTCTGTAACAGCTGCACTGTAGGATTGTACGTGTTTGCATGAACACGTTCAGGCATGTGTTTGAAGGGCCCCGCAGGCACTCTGATCACATGCCTGGAGGATGGCACAGGGTCGCGATGCCCAAGGGCCCGCACGCCCAAAAAAAGTTAACTGGAACATTGGCAGGGAGTGCTCGTTGCAAAGTGAGAGTGAGCTGTGGCCCTCTGAGGAGGCGGGCCCAGCCGTTGAGAATAATTTGCAAGAACTGAATCAGTGTCGGTTTTATAAAGAGTTACCTCTGGTAATTATTTAAAATTTTAAAAATATTTAACCTTTATAAAGGAGACATCACCCTCCAGTGCCCTCCACATAGAATTTAACTAATGATATTTTGAAGGTTCATTCCACCAAGAATCAAAAAAACAAAAAAAACTATGGGTCATTTTAATTATGAGTCACATTTAAAGCAGCGACCTGCTGCCTTCCAGCAGGTTTCCTGCTTGCCAGCTAAAAGAGTAGGCTAATATTGGGCCCCGTGAGAAGGAAGCGGGATCGAAGGAGGCAAGTGGCACAGGGGATTTTGACTGTACCCAGCTCGGTTTCCGCCGGGTAGTAAAGGGGGTTGAAATCCCCTGTTCCTCCACCTGATTATCCTTCTTTTGTTCTGGCGATCCATAGCAATTCCCAGTTAAGGGTTACCCTCCCTTATTGTCACAGATCTCTACCCAAATTGATTTAACCATGAGCTGATAAAATTGAAGCTGCGTGCAAAGTACTTGTAGGCAACAAAAAAGTCCCTGTTTATATTGCGCAGACAGTGCTTTATGCAGAACTGAATAAGAGTGCCACTGAAAAGCACAGTCCATTTGGTTGTTAGCAGCATTTTAGTAATGTCTTGCCATGCTCGTCCTGTGCAATTGTATCCTGGTTGCAATCTTTCTTTATATTTGCTTTTTGCTTTCATTTTCTTTAAGACATGTTGGACTTACTAGTTTTCAACTTTTGAATTACAGAGCAGTATGCACCATTCAGTCATTTTAAATTTTTAATTACCTCCAGCCTCTTCTGGTCACGGCCCCCCTGGAAAGTGTCTGTGGGCCCCAGTTTGAGAAACACTAGTGTACCAAAAGAAAGATTGGATCACAGGTTACAAATAGTACAAATATGTACCAGTTTGTACATATCAAAAGGTTTTTTTGGGGGGTGGTGAGGAAGAGACATAATGGAGATGGTCATATGATTATAAAATACCTAAGTAGCTTGTTCAGTTCCCTCAAATTTGGATTTGCAGCATGCATGGCTGGATTTGTCTATTGCTGCCAGAATTCAAATTCTCAGGTTCTTTCTGTAATTCAACAATCACCAGGGTCAATTTTGAGACATCAATCCTTGATGCAATTGCCTGTGGCTGCATCCAATTATGTTAACTAACAGACAGGAAAAAGTGCATGGTGCAGCTTGTGACGACCTGTTTCACCCATGTGATAAAAATGTTCATTTGTTTGCCCAAGTACTTAAGGTGTGTTCAGCTGGCTGCCCAGCAAGATTATACTTGTGTCTGCAGATGTTGTAACTTATTTTCTTTAGTCTGTGTTTTTCTTTGCTCACAATTCAAACATAATGGTGTAGTCCCTGAAAATCCGCTGTAATGTTTACTGCAATTCCGAGCATGTTACATAAAAATACATAGATGCTACAACATGGAAACAGGCCATTCAGCCCAATCAGTCCATGTCAGTGTTTACCCTTCACGAGCAAATAATCCGAATCACATTTACCCGCCCTGTTCTATCCTTTTATCCCCATTTCCTGCATCCACCTACCCAATCTAATCTTGAATGTTGTCATAGTTTCTGCTTCAACCACTAACCCTGGAAGTGAATTCCACAGCCTCTCAACTCTGTGTAAAGAAGTTTCTGTTGTTCTATATCTCTTGCATTTTAATCTTGTATCTATGCCCCCTCATTCTAGGCCCAACTACTGGAAAGAGTCTGCAGCTATCTACCCTGTCCCATTGTTTTATAATTTTAAATAGTATTGTACTTACTTGGTCAGATGAAGATCTGAAAACTACAGAAAAGTCCATATAAAAGCTAGGAAAGGCTAGTAAGAAGACTTTGTCTTGCCATATTGACTAGATGTTCCCGACTAATTTCAAACAAAACTTCACTCAAAATAAGTAATTGTGTTTTTTCTCTCTTTTGAAAATATTAACTCAGTCATAACTGTGAAAAGAAAATTAAATTACATATATGTTGGCTATTTTATAATCCTGCAACTTCCTTTTTTTAAAAAAAAAAGCTGTATGCCTTAATTTTGGCCTAAGACACTTTAAACAAGTCATTGCTGAAATACTTTTGGCATTTTGCAGTAGTTGAACCTATTTTCATTCATCAATTAAATACATCATGATTTTAAAACATTCAGAATCCATGTTGGAATAGCTCAATTGCTTGGAGTTCTGATTCCAAAGTGCTCATCTGGCCAGTGTTAAGGAGCGATCTACTATAAGAGGAATAAAGTTAAGCTGGTAAAAATTCCAAATAAAGTGACAGTCCCTTTTTTAAATTTGGTGGTTTGTTTGCTATAGGATAGAATCAGCAGCATATAGCGATGCAATGTAATCCCTGGTTGGTCGTGGTGTTCATAGAATAAATCCAAGTTATACATTATCCTTCTTACAGTACACTGACAACGGGTTCAACAAGCTGCGTTTATGGAAATGAATAAGCCCTGTAACAGTCCTTGATTTCAAATTCTTTATGGAGAGGGCAATGCTTTAGTGAAAGGTTTTTGTTTAAAAAGTTAGAATTTAGCTGTTAACCACATGCAAGTTCCAAGAGCCAGGTTAAGATAATCAGTTTTTTTTACAGGGAGGTGGAGAGTAGGTGAGTTTTTTGTGAAACTTTGTGACTGGCTCTTTAGCAAGAACCAGATTTCCATTTTATATGTTCCCTTCCTAGGACATATTAAAAAGTACAGGTAGACTACCCTTTATCCGGACTTCCGAAAACCGAAACCCTCTAAAAACCGAAGGTTTTTTCGTTCAGCGTAAGTCGTGCGTACGAACGAAAAAACCTTCGGTTTTTAGAGGGTTCCGGTTTCGGAAGTTCGGATAAAGGGTAAGTCGTGCGCACGACCCCCCGCCCGCGGACCCCGCCGGCCCAGACAACCGCCGACACCGCCAGCCCCGACAACCGCCGACCCCCCCGCGGACCCCACCGGCCCCGACAACCGCCGACCCCGCCGGCCCCGACAACCGCCGACCCCCCCCGCGGACCCCGCCGGCCCCGACAACCGCCGACCCCGCCAGCCCCGACAACCGCCGACCCCCCCGCGGACCCCGCCGGCCCCGACTGACTTACGCTGAGCGTCAGCGTAAGTCGTGCGCACGACCCCCCGCCGACACCCCCGCCGACCCCCCCGCGGACCCCTGCCGACCCACCTTCCGAAATCCGAAATTCTCCTTTATCCGAAACTCGGCTGGTCCCGAGGTTTTCGGATAAAGGATAGTCTACCTGTACTGTGGTGTGAATAAATGAGTTTGTTTTCTAAGCTGCCCTCCAAGGGAGCTGTAGGCTATGTAGGTCATGGGGATACAGAAAACAAGTTTTACTAACGTGCTGGTCATTTAGATGTATTGTATTTTTTTGGAGATTTTTACTCTTGTACTTATTAATCATTGGAATAATGCTTGTGTGACAGTTGTAATGCATCACAATTTCATTAGGGCCAACAAGAAATGATATTGTTAACAGTATAATAGATCACCTGTTGAAAGAGCTGTTTTTGCTGCTCAGAAAATGTTTTTGGATTCAGATTTCTTGGTATATATTGTTTCACTAAAATAAATATTAAGTATTGTAATCAATACTGTATCAATGCTGTTAAATACTTTTTGAACATAATTTTTAAGTTAAAGGTCATTGATTGCTATCTGCTGGAAAGTGAGTGTGGATGATAGGTGAGAGCAGTATTGGGCTTGGCTGTGATACCTATTGTGGTCGAAAGATGCCAACACTCGCTATCTAGGGTTCTGCATGAAGAATGACCACTTGGGTGAGGGCCAGAGAGCTGCTGAAACTCATGGAACTGGTGCCCCAGCACGAGTTGGCACCCTCAGTGGAAGAGGGGAGGGGAGAGGGATGGATAGCTTTGATTAACTTAATTTTGAGATGCATATGCATTCGGTGGTTTTGTTTTTGGACAGAACTATAATATATGCCCTAAGTATTGAAATTCCACACTAATATTTCAGTAAGAATTTTTAAACATCAGATGTATGCCGTAACACAATTATTTTTGGCTTGCGAAATAAATTTGAGTATTGGGCGAAAACAAATTGAGTACCGGATGAGAATTAAGGTTCATTCTGTCAGATTGATTTGTTTTGCTTTTAATCGTTTAAAGTTTATGTAAAGCACTGTTCAAGTTAAAACAATTCAGTGTGGCATATTTGATGGGATACTTTTACATTTTCATCTTTTATTTTCACAATCAGTTGAAAGAACGTTTGTTTCCAAGCTCTTATCAATACTTTCTCTTTTTTAGTTTAAAATATTAATAGCAATGAACAAATAAAGATTATTCAAAGCTTTATGACATATGTCCTTGAAACAATTTCAACAGATGATTGGGAGAACGTAATGTTTTCGGGGATAAAGCTTCTTTCAAGCAACAACATAGGATTCCATAGGATATACAGGACAGAAACAGGCCATTCGGCCCAACCAGTCCATGCTGGCGTTTATGCTCCACTCGAGTCTCCTCCCGTCTTTCCTCATCTAACTCTATCAGCATAACCCGCTATTCCCTTCTCCCTCATGCTTATCTAACCGCCCCTTAAATGGATCTATACTATTTGCTTCAACCACTCCCTGTGGTAGTGAGTTCCACATTCTCACCAGCCTCTGGGTAAAGAAGTTTCTTCTGAATTCCCCATTTCATTTCTTGGTGACTATCTTATATTGATGGCCTCCAGTTATGCTCTTCCCCACAAATGGAAACATTCTCTCTATCAAAACCTTTCATAATTTTAAGGACCTCTATTAGGTCACCCCTCAGCCTTCTCTTTTCAAGAGAGAAGAAACCCAGCCTGTTCATCCTTTCCTGTTGGGTATACCCTCGCATTTCTGGTATCATCCTTATAAATCTTCTCTGCACCCTCTCCAGTGCGCCTCTTTTTTATAATACCAGAATTATACGCAGCACTCCAAGTGTAGTCTAACCAAGGTTCGATACATGTTTAGCATAACTTCACTACTTTTCAATTCTATCCCTCTAGAAATAAACCCTAGTGCCTGGTTTACTTTTTGTATGGCCTTGTTAACATGTGTCGCTACTTTTAGTGATTTGTGTATTTGTACTCCGAGATCCCTTGCTCCTGTACCCCACCCAGACTCGCACTCTCCCAGTAATAAGTGACCTCCCTATTCTTCCTACCAAAATGTAATACCTCACATTTATCTGTGTTGAAAAAATTCATTTGCCAATTATATGCCCATTCTGCAAGTTTAGTAATGTCTGCCTGTAATTTGTTGCAGTCCTCCTCAGTATTGACTATCCACCTCCAATTTGGTGTCGTCCGCAAATTTAGAAATTGTGTTTTTGATTCCAAAGTCTAAATCGTTAATATAAATTGTGAACAGTGTCCCAGCACTGATCCTTATGGAACACCACTTCCCACCTTCTGCCACTCTGAATAACTACCCTTTATCCCTACTCTCTGCTTTCTGTCTTGAAGCCAGCTAGCTATCCATTCTGCTACTTGTCCCCTGACTCCGCATTCTCTGACCTTATTCATTAGTCTATTATGTGGTACCTTATCGAAGACCTTTTGAAAATCTAGATAAATTACATCTACTGCATTACCCTTGTCTACTCTCTCTGTTACCGCTTCAAAAAATTCAATGTGGTTGGTCAAGCAAGACTTTCCCGCTTGAAATCCATGCTGACTATTTTATATTTTTGGTTTCTAGATGTTCTTCCATTTTCTACTTTAGTAGGATATTGATTATTTTTCCTACCACCGATGTTAAGCTGACCGGTTTATAGTTCCCTAAATATAGGTATTACATTAGCTATCTGCCAGTCCTCTGGCACTACACCTTTTCTAACGAATGATTAAATATGTGTAGTAATGCCTCTATCTCCTCCCTAGATTCTTTTAAAATGTGCAGATGTAATCCATCCAGGGGTTTTATCCTCTTGAGTCTGATTAGTTTATTTAATATATCTCTTTTTTTAGTTTAAATGCAGTTATCTCATTAATCTCATCATCCGATGTCATGTCCACCTGTTCTATCTCCCTGGTAAATACTGAAGCAAAGTAATTATTTAATATTTCTGCCATCTCTATACCTGTGGTATTCTGTTCAACCATTGGAGGCCTTATTCCCATCCCGACCTTCCTTTTCTTATTTGTGTCTGTAAAATATTTTCTATTTTGTTTTATGTTCCTTGATAATTTAATTTCTTAGTTCCTCTTTGCCTTCCTAATTTTTTTTTGACTTCTCCAAATCTCTCTCCTTTCTTATCATGCTCTCCCCTGCTGTCCATGTACTTAATGTATGCCTCTTTCCTTACCCTCAGTTTTTCCCTATGGCTTTATTCATCCATGGTGTGTCATTAGTGTTTAGCTGCTGCTTGTTTTTTTAGCAGAATATATTTTTCCTGGACTCAGTTCAACACTGTTTTAAATGTTTCCCATTGCTGTTCTATGCCATTGTTTGCCAATATTGTTGACCATTTTATTTTCCCAAGTTCTGTTCTTAGCCCCTCAAAATCAGTTTTTCTCCAATCCATTACCCTGTTCTTTGTCATACTTATGTCCTTCTCAGTTATTATCTTCAAGTGTATTATATTATGGTCACTATTGCCTAGATGTTCCCCTACTTTTACTTTTTATCTGCTCTGGTTCATCCCCTATTACTAGATCCAATAGTGAATCCTCTCTTGGGCTTTTTACATATTGGGTTAGAAAGGAGTCCTGTACACATTGTAGGAACTCCATTCCCTTATCCCCTTTACCTACCTCTTCTGTCCAATTAATATCTGGGTAGTTGAAATCACCCATGATTATTCTATATTTTTTAGCATTTCCCTAACTTGTTTGCATATTTCTTCCTCCGCCTCCCTTCCTATTAGATGGTCTGTAGACGAGCACTATTTGTGTTTGATCCTTTATTATCTTCTATCTCTATCCACATGGATTCTATTTCTGTCTTGCTGATAGCTGTGTCACTTTTTCTACTGCCATTATGTTATCCCAAATACCTACAGCTACTTCACCTCCACTTTTTCCCCTTTCTATCTATTCTATATGTTATACCCTGCAATGTTCAATTCCCAGTCCAGATTTTTCTGTAGCCATATCTCCATAATCCCTACTATGTCTGGTTCCTCGCAACACATGATTGCCTCCAGCTCCCCTGTTTTATTACGGACACACTGTACATTACTGTACAAACAGTTTAATTCATTTTTAGACAACATTCAAGCTGTCAATCATTTGACTGTACTGTTGACCCCTTCTGAATTAAGCCATTTAGGACTGAGATGAGGAGGAATTTCTTCACCCAGAGAGTGGTGAACCTGTGGAATTCTCTGCCACAGAGGGCGGTGGAGGCCAGTTCATTAAGTATATTCAAGAAAGAGTTGGATATATTTCTTAAGGCTAAAGGGATCAAGGGATATGGGGAGAAGGCAGGGACAGGGTACTGAATTTGGATGATCAGCCATGATCTCATTGAATGGCGGAGCAGGCTCGAAGGGCCGAATGGCCTACTCCTGCTCCTATCTTCTATGTTTCTAAGATTTTGCATTGTTTCCAAAAAAGCTTTCATTAAAATAGTTGCATTTAGTAAAAGCTTTATTCAAATACTGAATTTTATTATATATATTCTATATTTCTTTGTGCAACAACATTGAATTTATACCGAAATCATGTAGAGAAAGTTGAGGATCAGGAATTTCTTTTAAAATGTGCTACACTTTTGGGTTTTTAACTCCAGATATTTTTCTTGTTCATTGACTCTCTTTGACCCAAACTGTGCCTTTTTGTAGACCAATATTGGCTGTGAAATGCTTTGGGAAGTCCTGAGGTCGTGAAAGGTGCTATATAAATGCAAATTCTTTTCCAATATTTAGATAATTTGTATCGAGCCTGTGGATCAAATATAACATAACATAAGACGTAGGAGCAGGAGTAGGTCATTTTGGCTCTTCGAGCCTGCTCTGCCATTCAATAAGATCATGGCTGATCTGATTTTGGCCTCAACTCCACTTCCCTGCCCGCTCCCCATAACCTTTGACTCCCTTATCGTTCAAAATCTGTCTATCTCCACCTTAAATATATTCAATGACCCAGCGTCCACAGCTCTCTGGGGAAGAGAAATCCAAAGATTCACGACCCTCTGAAAGAAGAAATTCCTCCTCATTTCTGATTTAAAAGGGTGCCCCCTTATTCTGAAATTATGCCCCCTCGTTCTAGATTCCCCATGAGGGGAAACATCCTCTCTGCATCTACCCTGTCAATTCCCTTCAGAATCTTATGTTTCAATAAGATCCCTTCTCATTCTTCTAAACTCCAATGAGTATAAAACACACATTACTGTATTTTGGCTACTGCTTATAGCACTTGACATTGACATCAGTTTCAGAGAACAACAACAACTTGCATTTATATAGCGCCTTTAACATCGTAAAACGTCCCAATGTGCTTTACAGGAGCGATTATCAAACAAAATTTAACACTGAGCCACATGAGATATTAGGATAGATGATCAAAAGCTTAGTCAAAGAGGTTTTAAAGGACATTTTAACGGAGGAATGAGAGGTAGAGAAGTTTAGGAAGGGAATTCCAGAGCTTGGGGCCGAGGCAGCTGAAGGCACGGCGCCAGTGGTGGAGCGAAGTATATTGAGGATATGCAAGAGGCCAGAATTGGCGGAGTGTAGATATCTCCGAAGGAGATTAGAGATCGGGAGGGACAGTCGAATAAACCTACCATAAGCTCTTGGCTTAAGCTAAAAACTGTCCTTAATTTTAAAAAAAAACAGTAAATAGATAAGTGAACAAGAAGCAACGACCGAGATTTACAGTAGTTACAATTTTTTTGAATATTAAGTTTTACCTGAGCGTTTGTTGCTGACCCTCGCAAAGTCTCTTGGTGACTTCGCTCACTCGGTTCAAGTTGAGACTCATTTTTAGCCAGATAGATAGGCTATGCATAACTTTTCAAAATTTGGCTACAACCAATAAAACTTAAACATTTGTTTGTTCAATTCAAAGAAAGCTGCTCACCAAACACACATACAAATGAAATCAACAAGATGCTGTGGTATTTGAGTGTCTTGGTCTCTCCCTCAGACCTTGATCGTACACACTGTCTTTATTCTGGGTCTATTGTAACATAACAATGTGGGCAATTTTCTGTGAGTGTGCCGGTTTTTAACCTCTTACGATGACAAAGAAAGGAACCAATATCGTACTACAACACAGACAAAAATGCTTCAGTTTTGTCACATGTATTTTTTTTTGTTTCTGAATTGGGAGTCTAGGCAAACCAAGCAATGATGCATTTTCTCACCATTTTAGTACCCTGAAAAGCTGCAAGTAGTTGCGAATTGTATATTAATTTTGATCATCTTTGCAACTTCATACTGTAGTTGTTTGTTACTGCAACTGAAGCACTTTACATGTCTTGTACTGCATTGCCATCTGAGGAGTGCATTCAGAGGGAAGGGTACAAGGATGCAATTTGTTGCATAGCTAAACTTTATTGGTAGGTCAGGGTGTAGATAGATTGGCTTCAGGTGCACATCGTTATATTGACATCCTTTTGTGAATAAAAACATTCCACAGATTCACATTAATTTTAGACTCTCAATTTTGGTAGTGGCTTTTGTGAGTATTAATAACTTTATGATCCTTTTAAACTCTGATATTCTTTGCAACTGTCACAGTGTGACCAGTTTTTAAAAAAAAAAAAACAATTTGTATGTCTGGTTTTCTGTATTTTCTTTGAAGTAATGGAGAGGTTTGATGAAGGTTTGTGTGTATATGGACTTTCAGAAGGTGTTTGATAAAGTACCACTTGTTGGCTAAATTGAAGCCCATGGGTAGTAACAGACTGCAGGAGGACATAGGCAAACACATGGCAGTTGCAATTTAATGCAGAGAAGTGTGAAGTGATTCATTTTGGCAGCAAGAATGAGGACAGTCAATATAAACTAAATGGTACAATTTTAAAGAGGGTGCAGGAATAGAGAGACCTGGGAGTGTACATACACAAATCTTTGAAGGTGACAGGACAAGTTGCGAAGCCTGGTAAAAAGAATACGGGATCCTTAGCTCTATAAATAGAGGCAGAGAGTACAGAAAACAAGGATGTTACGCTAAACCTTTATAAATCACTAGTTAGGCCCCAGCAGGAGTATTGGCCTGGAATTTGCGGTTAGCAGCAAAGCGAAGGCGTTCGCTGCTGGTCCCGAAGTACGCTTCGCACATGGATCTCACGATCCCTGTGTCAAGAACTTTGGGTTTTCCGACCTTCAGTTCAAATCAACAAACTGTAGTGGGGATTCCCACAGGCTGTCTAAGCAGCCAATCAAAACTAGAATTCTCAGACAGCGAACAAGGAAGTGAGTAAGCTCTTCAAATTCTAACTTTTTAAAATAGTTAGAGAGAGCAAAAGAAAGATTGGGGCTCTCACATAGGGAAAAGGCAAACCTGAAATAAACATGGACAATTTTTTTAATTTAAATTTTTTTGAAAAGTTTCTTAAATTAATTTTTATTAAAATGGATAAATTTCATACTGCACGAAATTAAAATTAGTTTTCCAGGCCCTTAACATTTGCTTAGCAGTAATAACGCTATCAAAACCCCAGTTACACCTAATCCCTTTGGGTCTAACTTTTAGTGGGGAATTTAATAGCGTACTTGCTGCGGAAGAGCCAAAGTTTTCATCCGTTTCAATGATTTGGCTGATTGCACAGATTGCCGGCTGTGTGGGGAGCGGGGTTGGCACAGTGTAACCTGTTTCGGAGCGGTCAATGACCGACCGCAACTTCAGGATTTCCGCCTGTGCCAAATCCCAAAGGCAGAATGACTGCGAATGCCGCAAGTTCACCATCTGGACTGCAAATTCCAGGCTAATGTGTTAAATTCTAGGCACCACACTTTAGGAAGGATGCCAAGGCCTTGGAGCGAGTGCTGAGGAGATTTCTAGAATGGTACCAGGGATGCGAGACTTTAGTTATGTGGAGAGACTAGAGAAGCTTAGAGCAGAGAGGTTAAGGGGAGATTTAATAGAGGTGTTCAAAATCATGTAGGGTTTTGATGGAGTGAATAATGTTTCCAGTGCCAGAAGGGTCGGTAACCAGAGGGCACAGGTTTACGGTAATTGACAAAAGAAACACCGACGAGATGATTTTTTTAATAGAACGAGTTGTTATGCACTGCTTGAACGGGTGGTGTGAGCAGGATTCAATAATAACTTTCAAAAGAGAATTTGATAAATACTTGAAGGGGAAAAATTTGCAGGGCTATGGGGAAAGCGCAAGGGAATGGAACTAATTGGATAGCTCTTTCAAAGAGCCGGGACAGGCACAATGCACCAAATGGCCTCCTGTGCTGTATCATTCTATGATTTTATATTCCTGATGTGGAATATTATGGAGTAGAATTGGAGAAATATGTAGATCCATGGAATGCGCTATTATCCTGTAATTTTTGTCTTGGATATCCTTCACCAGTATTCACTGCATTAATTGTTAGATTATTGTACAGCCAACTTCGTGAGCCAGAGTAATAGTTTTTCAAGTATAGTGGCTGAAAGCAGTCAATGTATGATTCCAGAATGAATGTTGATATACATCAGTAAAGTGCAGTTTTGCTTTGAGACTTTGTGGTGGTTATGATATTTGGCTGCACTAAAATTGCTGTAAGGCTATATTGGAAAATTCTGAGTTGTCTACCTTTATCCTTTTTCAGAATGCTTCAGAACAACCAGTTGAAAACCGTACCGAGTGAAGCCCTAAAAGGACTGTCTACACTACAATCACTGTAAGTATTATTTTTCAACTCCATTTTTAGCTTTTTTTTTAAACCTACTGAAGCACTCTTGAAATTATTCCATAATAATTTATTCATGATGTTCAAAATTTGGCACTGCCATAGTTTCTTTAATGTATTTCTTTCAGCGTGAGGGTTACAGTCCTGTCCAATTTGTTTATTTCCTTGTGTTAATTTGTAAAGTTTAACTCTTCGCCCTTGCTTTTCAGTACAAAAGATTGGATTGGTTTACTTAATTCTTCTAATTTTGTCTTTTTAAGATTGATGAATGGGTACCACTTGGAGTGCAGACTGTGCCATTCACAGGAACTAACCTGCATACTTGCATGCTACAGTACTGATAACCTAGTACATTAGGGGTACAAGCTTCAGCTATACTAAGTAAACCTCATGACTTGTGGATTATAAAGAAGCCAGATAATGGTGGTCATACAGTATGTAGTGCACAAAAGACTTGTTTGCAGTACAACCTTTTCTGATACTTTAGCAAAATACTGCGGATGCTGGAAATCTTTTCTGATACTTGATGGGCATTAATCAAAGAGAAAGTTCTGGGACATATATTTCTTTTAAGTTGTCTTGACAAATATAACAGAGTAATTGATGTACCTGTTATATAGCAAAATACTACTTGTTTCATTAAGAAGTTACAAAAATTGTTGTGTAAAAGTTGAATTGTATTCATACACACATGCACATAAACTGGCCAAGTGATATAAATGCAGTAACTCCACTCAATCCATGCACTAACTGGATTGCTGATCCTGGCTTATGGCACAAATATGCAGTATCTTTTAGTTCATCAAAACTTGATCAAAAATGTATTTGATTAATTGTACAATTGTTACCAAATTTGACACTTGTCTTGTTTATCTTGTGCTTCACCCATCTAAAAATGTAGAAAAGTAACGAATCATTTTGATTTGAGTGAGCCTGAATTGATGTAATTTTTTGAAAGCAATGTCCAACATTTTGGGGGAGAAAAGACTATAACTTTTCAATTCTTTTCCCCAATCCAAGAACATGACTAAGGTCAGAGGATAGAACATAACATAAGGCGTAGGAGCAGGAGTAGGTCATTTGGCCCCTCGAGCCTGCTCCGCCATTCAATAAGATCATGGCTGATCTGATCTTGGCCTCAACTCCACTTCCCTGCCCGCTCCCCATAACCCTTGACTCCCTTACCTTTCAAAAATCTGTCTATCTCCACCTTAAATATATTCAATGACCCAGCCTCCACAGCTCTCTGGGGTAGAGAATTCCAAAGATTCATGACGCTCTGAGAAGAAATTCCTCCTCATTTCCGATTAAAAGGGTGCCCCCTAGTTCTAGATTCCCCCATGAGGGGAAACATCCTCTCTGCATCTACCCTGTCAATTTCCTTCAGAATCTTATGTTTCAATAAGATCCCCTCTCATTCTTCTAAACTCCAATGAGTAAAGGCCCAACCTGCTCAACCCTTCATAAGACAACCCCTTCATCTCCGGAATCAATCTCGTGAACCTTCTCTGAACTGCCTCCATTGCAAGTATATCCTTCCTTAAATAAGGAAACCAAAACTGTATGCAGTACTCCAGGTGTGGTCTCACCAACACCCTGTACAGTTGTAACAGGACTTCCCTACTTTTATACTCCATTCCCTTTGCAATAAAGGCCAACATTCCATTTGCTTTCCTAATTACTTGCTGTACCTGCATGCTAACTTTTTGTGATTCATGTACAAGGACCCCCAGATCCCTCCGTACCTCAGCATTTTGTAATCTCTCCCCATTTAAATAATAATATGCTTTTTTATTTTCCTACCAAAGTGGATAACCTCGCATTTTCCTATATTAAACTCCATCTGACAGATTTTTGCCCACTCACTTAGCCTATCTATATCCCTTTCGAGATACTTCAAGATAGTTTATTTCAAAATGATGGATTTCCTTACGGGTCAAGACAAATTTCTGAAGTAGTTTTTTGGCAGAATGTTAGCTTTTTTTCCAGCAGGTGCTTTGTGAATGGAATGTTAATCAGAATGAAGTTTTCAAAGGAATGTGAAAAATATTACCGTAGTGCAATTTAAGCAACTGAACAGAAGACAGAGTTTATGTATCTTTTGTCTTTGAAGTCAGTGCACAATTGGTATGTAGTATCTTGGGATATTAGCATGTTCCTTCACAGCTTTGTGATCTGAAAACTCTTCTTTGGTGGCAGCCTGAATGTGTCACCAATTTTATCATCCGTGAACAAGTGTAAATGTGCAAGTTATTTTCTACGGAAACTAGTTTAGAAGCCTGGCGAATAATGTTCTGTCACAGACCTTGTAAATGGATACATTGTATGTAGTTACACAAGAACATAAGAAATAGGAGCAGGAGTAGGCCAATCGGCCCCTCGAGCCTGCTCCGCCATTCAATAAGATCATGGCTGATCCGATCCTAACCTCAAATCTACTTCCACTCTCCATCCCACCCGAACCCATGTGATCTCCCGGGAGAGGCGAAAAACCAGATAAAAACCCAATGGCCAATTTGGGAGAAAAAATCTGGGAAATTCCTCTCCGACCCATCTAGGCAGTCGAAACTCATCCAGGAGATCACTCTGTCCCTGTATTTCCTGCAGTACTTACCTTCTGTAAAAGATGATCTCCACCCCAGCCAGGAACAGGCCCAATTTCCTCTTGAAGGACTCCTAGCTGGCAGCCTGTTCCCGAGGTCTCCACTAATCCCTGTGAATAGAACCATCTCCTGAAATCTAACACAGAATTAGAACACAAGAAGTAGGAGCAGGCCCAGGCTACACGGCCCCTGGGCTCGCTCCGCCACCCACAGGGCCATGACCGATCCGAACCTAGACTCATGTCCAATTTCCTGCCTGCTCCCCGTAACCCCTAATTCCCTTTACTTCTAGGAAACTGTCTATTTCTGTTTTAAATTTATTTAATGATGTAGCTTCCACAGCTTTCTGGGGCAGCAAATTCCACAGACCTACTACCCTCTGAGTGAAGAAGTTTCTCCTCATCTCAGTTTGGAAAGAGCAGCCCCTTATTCTAAGATTATGCCCCCTAGTTCTAGTTTCACCTATCATTGGGAACATCCTCACTGCATCCACCCGATCAAGCCCCTTCACAATCTTATATGTTTCAATAAGATCGCCTCTCATTCTTCTGAACTCCAATGAGTAGAGTCCCAATGTACTCAACCTATCCTCATATGACCACCCCCTCATCCCCGGGATTAACTGAGTGAACATTCTTTGTACTGCCTCGAGAGCAAGTATGTCTTCTTAAGTATGGACACCAAAACTGTATGCAGTATTCCAGGTGCGGTCTCACCAATACCTTGTATAACTGCAGCAATACCTCCCTGTTTTTATATTCTATCCCCCTAGCAATAAAAGCCAACATTCCATTGGCCTTCTTGATCACTTGCTGCACCTGCATACTAACTTTTTGAGTTTCGTGCACCAAGACCCCCAGATCCCTTTGTACTGCAGTACTTTCCAGTTTCTTGCCATTAAGATAATAGCTTGCTCTATGATTTTTCCTGCCAAAGTGCATAACCTCACACTTTCCTGTATTGTATTCCAGCTGCCAAATCTCTGCCCACTTACTTAGCCTGTCTATGTCCCCTTGCAGGTTTTTTATGTCCTCCTCACTCACTACTTTCCCTCCCATCTTTGTATCATCTGCAAACTTTGATATGTTACACTCGGTCCCCTCCGCCAAATCGTTAATATAGATTGTATAGAGTTGGGGTCCCAGCACTGACCCCTGCGGAACACCACTAGTTACTGATTGCCAGTCTGAGAACGAACCATTTATCCCAACTCTCTGCTTTCTGTTAGATAAAAGATCCTCCACCTATGCCAGAACATTACCCCCAATCCCGTGATTTTTTACCTTGAGCAATAATCTTTTGTGTGGCACCTTGTCAAATGCCTTTTGGAAGTCTAAATACACTACGTCCACTGGTTCCCCTTTATCCACCCTGTATGTTACGTCCTCAAAGAACTCGAGCAAATTTGTCAAACATAACTTCCCCTTCATAAAACCATGCTGACTTTGTCCTATTAAATTATGTTTATCCAAATGTCCCATTACTGTCTCCTTAATAATGGACTCCAAAATTTTACCAACCAGAGATGTTAGGCTAACTGGTCTATAGTTTCCAGCCTTCTGCCTACTACCCTTTTTAAATAAGGGTGTTACATTAGCAGTTTTCCAATCTGCCGGGACCTTTGCTGAGTCCAGGGAGTTTTGGAAAATTATTACCAATGCATCCACAATCCCTACCGCCACTTCCCTCAAGACCCTAGGATGTAAGCCATCAGGTCCAGGGGATTTATCCGCCTTGAGTCCCATTATTTTACCGAGTACCAATTCCTTAGTGATTTTACTCATATTTAGCTCCCCCCCGCCCCCTGTTTGTCCAGTGTTGGGTTATTCTTCGTGTCCTCTACCGTAAAGACTGAAACAAAATATTTGTTCAGTGTTTTTGCCATCTCCATGTTTTCTACCATTAATTTCCCGGTCTCATCCTCTAAGGGACCAACATTTACTTTAGCCACCCTTTTTCTTTTTATATAACTATAGAAACTCTTGCTATCTGTTTTTATATTTTTTGCTAATTTACTTTCATAATCTATCTTCCCTTTCTTAATCAATCTTTTTGTTATTTTTTGCTGTCTTTTAAAGACTTCCCAATCTTCTATCCTCCCATTAGATTTGGCTACCTTGTATGCCCTTGTTTTTAGTCAGATACTATCCTTAATTACTTAGCCATGGATGGCTGTCATTTCTTTTGCACCCTTTTTTCCTCAGTGGAATATATATTTTTTGGAAGTTGTAAAATAACCCCTTAAATGTAGACCACTGCTCATGTACCATCTTACCCTTTTAATCTATTTTCCCAGTCCACTCTAATCAATTCCGCTCTCATACCTTCATAGTCTCCTTTATTCAAGCTCCGTACGCTTGTTTGAGATCCAACCTTCTCACCCTCTAATTGAATATGGAATTCAACCATGTTATGGTCACTCATTCCAAGGGGATCCTTTACTAGGAGATTTTTTAATTAATCCTGACTCATTACACAGGACCAGATCTAAGGTCAGTTCAGTTACATACTGCTCAAGAAACCCATCCTTAATACACTCAATGAACTCTTCCTCGAGGCTGCTCTGCCCAATTTGACTTGCCCAGTTAATATGATAGTTAAAATCCCCCATAATTATAGCTGTTCCCTTATTACAAGCCCCAACTATTTCCTGATTTATACTCCATCCAACCGAGTTACAACTGTTAGGCCTATAGACTACGCCCACTAGTGTGTTTTTCCCCTTATTATTCCTTATCTCCACCCAAACTGTTTCACTATCCTGCTCCTTTGACCCAATATCATTTTCTGTATTACAGTGATTCCTTCCTTTATTAACATAGCCACCCCACCTCCCCTTCCTTCCTGATTGTTAAATAACCTGGTATGTTTAATTCTCAGTCATGGTCACCCTGCAGCCATGTTTCTGTAATGGCCACAAGATCATACCCATATGTAGTTATTTGTGCCGTTAACTTGTCCATTTTGTTACGAATGCTATGTGCATTCAGATAAAGAACTTTCAAATATGTTTTGTGACACTTAGTTCCTGCTTCTTCCCCTTTTACTACTTTACCTTTTACTCCATACCTTCTGTCCCTTCCTGACACGCTCTGGTTTTTAATTCCCCTACTGCTACCTAGGTCTATGGCCTTCTCTGTTGTCATTTTTATTATTTGCTCTCTAGAAACCTCCCCCCCACTAGTTAGTTTAAAGCCCTCTCTACAGCCCTAGTTATACGATTCACCAGGATTCTAGTCCCAGCACTGGCCAAGTGAAGTCCGTCCCAACGGAACAGCTCCCTCCTGCCCCAGTATTGATGCCAGTGTCCCAAGAAGCAAAACCCATTTCTCCCACACCAGTCTTTGAGCCACGCATTTAACTCTTTAATTTTACTTATCCTAGCCAAATTCGCTCGTGGCTCAGGTAATAATCCAGAGATTATTACCCTTGAGGTTCTGTTTTTTAATTTGACCCCTAGCTGATCATACTCCTTTAACAGAACCTTCTTCCTTGTCCTATCTACGTCATTTGTACCAACATGGACCATGACAGCTGGATCCTCCCCCTCCCACTCCAAGTTTCTTTCCAGCCCAGAAGAGATGTCCTTAACCCTGGCACCGGGCAGGCAGCACAGCTTTCGGGACTCCCGCTCTCGACTGCAGAGAATCCTATCTATCCCCCTAGTGATACTATCCCCGACCACTACAACATTTCTTTTTACTCCCCCCCCCCCCCCCCCCCCCCCCCACCCTCTCTTGAATGCCCCCCCCCCCCGTTCCACGGTGTTGTGGCCAGGTTGTTCATCCCCCCTGCAGTCCCCGCTCCCGCCCTCACAGGGAGTAAGAACCTCGAACCTGTTTGACAAGAGCAAGGGCTGCGGCTCCTCCAACACCACCTCCTGGATACCCGTACCTGCCTCACTCATAGTCACACCGTCCTGTCCCTGACCACGGACTACATCTGAATTAATTAATTTCATAGGTGTGACTACCTCCTGAAACATAGAGTCCAGGTACTTCTCCCCCTCCCTGATGTGTCGCAGTGTCTGAAGCTCGGTCTCAAGCTCTTTAACACGGAGCCTGAGTTCCTCTAGCAGCAAACACTTATCGCAAATGTAATCACCGTGAGCCTCAATGGGGTCCACCGGCTCCCACATTTCGCAACAGTAACACATCACCTGTTCACCCATTTCTATGTAATTAATTAAATTTCTTCTTATTAGTTATGAAGACCCTCTGCCCCAATATAGATGATGAATATCACACCACTATTTAATAGGACTTACCAACTTATAAGGTATAACGGAGAAGGAAGAGGACCTACCAACCAGCTGATCGCCTACCTCCCTTTTGAATGCTGTCTGTGGGGCCTGTTAGGTTGAGTCGTCTCGCTGCTCCGCTTCCGCAGTGCTGGCTAAGCCTGAGAGTGGGAAACAAAACAGAGCAAAAACACCCCCTCACCTCCCACTTGCCCGAACTCTCTCACTTACCAAACTCTCGCTTCACTCTACGCCACCGCACTTGCCAAGTTCTTCAGGACTTGAACCCTGAGATTTATTTATTGAGGAAAAAATAAATTGTAAACGGTTAACTGGCCAAACCAATGTTTGGTACAAATTTATCATTATTACTTTTGTAGTCTATGCCCCTATTTATAAAACTCCAAACACTGTTGGCCTTTTTATGGCTTATATACTTGCACTTTCAGGGAATTATGTCCTTGAACCTCCTGATTTCTCTGTACGTCCACATGTTTTTGTACCTTTTCATTAAGTGCCTAATCCCATTCCTTGATTTTCTCCCAAAATATATTCCCTACACATCGAATTGCATCAGTCACCAGTCTTCCTCAAGCCTTTTACATTCCTTCATGCTGTTTGCCAACCTCCCTATCTTAAAGCAAATTTTGAGATCATGTTTCTATACGCAAGGCTAAATCACCTGCATATATCAAGAATGAAAGTGGACCAAGCACTCGTCCTGGGGTACACCACTTCCAACCTTTCTCAGAGCAACGCCCATTTACCCGAACTCTGTTTCATCTTTGAATTTTTGTGAATCGCACACAACGCATTGACTCCTGTCTTCAACAACAACTTATATATTTATATAGCATCATTAATGCAGTAAAAAATCCCAAGGTGCTTTGCAGGAGGGTAATCAAACAAAAATTGACACTAAACCAAAGGAATTAGGAGGGGTGACCAAAAGCTTGGTCAAAGAGGTAGGCACTCCCCGTTTGTGACTGTGATTGGTAGGCATTACTCCATTGCATCAAAACTACTTAATTCCTGATAGCAATTAAACTTTTATTTTGGAATCTGCTTTAACTCCGCCCTATCCAAATGAATTGTTGGATAATAATACCTTTAATATCTGATGCACGTGAAGTACAAGTGGCAGGATTTAAGCATAATATTGACGATTTACCACAAGATTCTCTAGTAAAGTCCCTTTAACTTTCTGGATCTGGTGGTATCTCCATTATAGCTGGTAGAGAATATCATTTAAACAAAAACCTTGGTCATAGCCACTTTTAGTCTGCATGAGCTTATAATTAAAAAAAAACTCGAATTAATTTACATTACATACTCTATCCAAGTATACAGAAATCACTAACTGGCTAAATTTTAGACTATTCTAAAAGTTGTAATAGAACAAATCCTAAGCTGTTCTCATTTAGCTTCAGCCAGGGAATATCATGTGAATACCCATAGGGCATCAGCCACTGTAAAGCTGAGATTGTTTTTAGGAAAAGCCCTTCAGCAATCAATTGGAATTATAATTGCATAGAACTATTGGGGGGGGGTAAAAGGAAATTTATAACCAGTCTCTATCTAATATTTATACACAAGTTATTTCTGAATCAGCCATATCTGATTCAAGTTTAGTGTTCCTACATCCCTCCTCATTACTTTCTCTGCCAGCCGACTGGTATGTACCTACATAAACTCCTTGTCCAAAACTCTGCCACCTGCATAAAATCGCATATTAAGTCCCGCTCATCTACCGCCCCGTCCTCGCCAACCTTGAATGGCTCCCTTTTTTCCCAATGTATCGACATCAACATTTTCGTCTTCATTTATGAATCCTTTTGTAACCTTGCTCCACCCTACTACTGTGACCTCCTCCTGCCCTACGTCGCAGTCAACTGCGTTCTGATTCGGGCTTATTTTCTGTTTACCCCCTACCCTTCTGCTCTACCCCCATAAAATGATAAAGGGAAGCAACAGAAACCAGTAAAATCATTCAATGTTTAAAAAATCTTTTCAGCCACTATATGCTCTAAGCTGAGCATTTAGTGCTAAGCATTTAGTACCGAGAATAAAGTTTCTAACACAGACATAAAAATTACAATATTCACAAGAAAATAATGAGTTATTTGTATAGTAGCCTTTTGGCTGTTGGAAAGTATGGACAAAATTTCAATCAGCACTTTGTTCCTCTCTCGGAAGCCTGGGGCTTAAGTTCACTGGGCTTCCCCGAGCTATCAATCTGCCACTTGAATGAAGAGGCTTAAACAAGTATAGACTATAACTCCCAAAATGCAATCTTGAGGATAAAAATGTAGCAATATCATCAGTGTCACACTGTGCAGTACAATTTCCAGAATACCTCCCTTCTGACTGTAATGTAGCCAGCGTGAGGCACAGGTTACATTTTTAAAACTGACCATTCGTGTGCAGTGTTCAGGGCGCCAAGCCCCAGGCCCTGGGTTTTGCTGTTTCTGTTGTTGGGTAATAGGAAACCAACCCCTTCTCTAGCGCAGCTTCAACTCTAGCTTTGCATCCCACTCCATCCCTGCTCCAGCTCACACACCTTATTACTCTACTCCTCTACCCTCCGTGTCACTCGTCCCTCTTGATGACTGTGCTCTCTCTAGCTTTTGCCCTGGGCTACCTGTAAATAATATAATGGGGGAATCTGCAAATATATTTCAAAGAACTTTTGCTGAAATGGCTATTAAATAAGAGAGTTATTTTAATACCAACCTGCTCACCGACACTCAGTTTGGGTTCCGCCAGGCCCACTGTGCTCCAGACCTCATTACAGCCTTAGTCCAAACATGGACAAAAGAGCTGAATTCCAGAGGCGAGGTGAGAGTGACTGCCCTTGACATCAAGGCAGCATTTGGCCGAGTGTGGCATCAAGGAGCCCGAGTAAAATTGGAGTCAATGGCAATCGGGGAAAACTCTCCACTGGCTGGAGTCATACCCAGCACAAAGTTGTGGTTTTTGGAGGCCAATCATCTCAGCCCCAGGACATCGCTGCAGAAGTTCCTCAGGATGGTGTCCTGGGCCCAACCATCTTCAGCTGCTTCATCAATGACCTTCTCTCCATCATAAGGTCAGAAGTGGGGATGTTCGCTGCTGATTGCAGTGTTCAGTTCCATTTGCAACTCCTCAGATAATGAAGCGGTCCAGGCCTGCGTGCAGCAAGACCTGGACAACATTCAGCCTTGGTTTGATAAGTGGCAAGTAACATTCGTGCCAGGCAATGACCATTTCTAACAAGAGAAAGTTTAACCACTTCCCCATGACATTCCCCACCATCAACATCCTGGGGGGGGTCACCATTGACCAGAAACTTAACTGGACCAGCCACACACATACTGTGGCTACAATAGTAGGTCAGAGGCTGTGTATTCTGCGGCAAGTGTCTCACCTCCTGACTCCCCAAAGCCTTTCCACCATCTACAAGGCACAAGTAAGGAGTGTGATGGAATACTCTCCACTTGCCTGGATGAGTGCAGCTCCAACAACACTCAAGAAGCTTGACACCATCCAGGACAAAGCAGCCTGCTTGATTGGCGCCCCATCCACCACCTTAAACATTCACTCCCTCCACCACTGGCGCAGCGTAGGTGTAGTGCGTAACCCGCAACTTCCACCACCTAGAAGGACAAGGGCAGCAGGTGCATGGGAACACCACCACCTCCAAGTTCCCCTTCAAGTCGCACACCATCCTGACTTGGAAGTATATCGCTGTTCCTTCATCGTCGCTGGGTCAAAATCCTGGAACTTCCTACCTAACAGCACTGTGGAGTACCATCACCACACGGATTGCAGCAGTTCAAGAAGGCGGCTCACCACCACCTTCTCGAGGGCAATTAGGGATGGGCAATAAATACTGGCCTTTCCAGCGACGCCCACATCCTGTGCATGAATAAAAAAAAATTGTACATATGGACCATGTTTGCATTATACTTGAGAGCTATTTGTACTGCAATGTAAAGTGTACACTTATTCTCTGTAGTATTGTCTTCAAATATGTGTCCATCACAGTTGGCCTATTGCCAATCCCCTGCACAGTTCAAATGAATTAAAGTTTTGTGCTTTTTAATTCTTAATTACTAGATGCGTCAGCCTTGGGTCAGTGGTAGTAGTCTTGCCTCTGAGTCAAAAGGTTGTGGTTTCAAGTCCCATTCCAGAGACTTGATCACATAATTTAGGCTGACACTTCAGTGCAGTACTGAGAGTGTGCTGCATTGTCAGAGGAGCTGTCTTTTGGATGAGATGTCTGCCCCCTCAGGTGGATGTAAAAGATCCCAACATCCAGATTTCAATTTTTATGGATGGCAGAAGTTGTAGGAGTCATAAGTGTTCCAGTAATACTGGCGAAAATTGAACAGATCAGCTGTTTTCTGCATGCTCGAAACAGCAGGGTATGAAGTCATTATATTTAATTGTTATATACGAGTTCATGAGTGGTTAGTTTGTTTTGGGTGTGTTTATAAATGTGGTCAGCATGATATGTCTGTTCCCTGACGTCAACTATCATTTCAGTGTATAGTGACCTATGGTTCTACTGGAAGCTGTTGAGCTATGTCCCAATCTGCTACAACTTATATACTTGAAGTTGGGTGCTCCTTCCTAAGGTAGCGATTTTTTTTGTCTCATTGCATTTCTATCGAGTACAAAAGCAGTTTGAGGAGTCCGAACAAGGAGATCCTATGACTTCAACCTTAACCTTGGTCACGCTTCACCATATGATTTGAAAAACGCTAATGTAGTAAAAGTTAAGCATTTTCTCACCAACTTCTCATCCTTTATTCCCTCTCCTTTTGCTCCTCTCTCCATCCACAACCTGCAACAGATTTATAACTAAAATAAGCCACATATATCAAGTTGTCAGCATGTTTTCTAAATCTGCATGGATGTTGCCCCATTAGTGTTGTCACTATGACACTTGTGTCCTATGTATAAACACGTTGACAGAATAAATTGAACAAAGTGCTACATTGGCAGGCAGAACCAATAGGGGCGTAAGTCTTTGCAAGAGTTCAGAACCTACATTTGGATTGCATTTGGTGTAAAGAAAGGAGCAAGGTAGCTATTATATAGATTTGCTGCTTGGAGAAAAATGTGTTGCTACAAAGATTGTTGGGCTAAAGTATTGATTGATGCACTCTAGGAACTTGCACTGGCAAACAACTATTGTAATTACTGGAGGAAATTGTCAATGGCAATTTTAATTGATCCCACCTGTATAGTTCTGATTTAGGCAAGTGGATGGGAAACATTTATACTGTCTTTACTACCACTTTTCATGACCTGAAAGGGGTAGTTTAACTTGTACCTCTCCAGCACACTGAAACTGGGAGATATGAGAGAGCCTCCAGCAGGTAGTACTGTATCACCCTGCTTGGGGTCTGCAGTAGTACTTCAGCCAAGCGCAAGACATGTTTTAAAAGTATCTGGGTGGTCCACTGGATAGCCTGAGAACTTTTAAAAGTTGGTATGGAAACATTTAAATGTTATGAGACGCATCCCTCCTGCCACACACTTGTAACATTAAAATGAGCTGCCTGGGGAGCTGAGCTCTGCACGTGCGTCGAGCCACATAGTGCGACTTACAGCGAGGTGCAGCAGGCATTGTAACTACTGACTGTACAACTCACGATAACGATGGTGCTGTGAAACTATGAATCTATGGTAAACAATCTTTCGTGATCTGTTCTTGGGAGTAAGAGATGAGTGGTGAAACTTGGTTTATTTGCACAAAATATGACCTGGTTTGATGCTTACTTGGGTGACCGTTCTAGTTAATATCAGCATTCAGCTGTAAGGAGGCAGCAGGAAAGTGACATTTTATGTTGGCTGATTGGTGTATTTTCTTGCAGTAGTTGTTAGCTAGTGGATAATGGGACTGATGTGTGCTATTGGTGACATGGCACAACAGGAATAGCACATCTTTCTTTAATGGCAATAAGGTATCCACTTAAGATTTAATTAATCGCCGATTGAATTATAATCCCATCATCCAATGTATGGAAGATTATTGGTTTGCTGTAGAAACCTGTTACCATCACTTGCCCCTTTTTTTGAAAGTGATCTGCAAAACATAACCAAAGCTGTACTTCTGGTGATGGATTCCTGTTGTTGCAGTAATTCAGTCAGCAGTAACTGCAAGAGAATTTGCATCCTGTGCACTTTGAGTGAAGTTTAAATATGTTCTCCAGATTAGCTTGGGCTTCAGAGTGGCAAGCAACTTGGGCTGCTGAAGTCTTATGAATCAAAGAAAGCTATTTATGGTTTCTTCATTCAGAAAATGTTCTATAAAATGTGTTCTGATATAATCGTACTGGAATATGCAATGAGCGGAAACTGTTAAATTTAGGGTTAATATCAAAATATGGAGAAATCAGATACGAGTGACTTGTACAATTATTGGACCTCTTCCATGCCTGAATAAGTGCATTAAAATCTCTGCAGTTTTCATATATTTAAAATTCAGACACTTACTACTTGTTTTGAACACTCTGAATCTTAAATTCTTAATTTTCCTGTCTACATTTCACTTGGATTCTGTGAGCAGATTTTTGTTGTGTTGGATTACCCAGATAATAACACACCTGCTTGAAACGATTGAGGTCTTCACATCAATTTAGAACAAAGAAGTTGTTCTTGATGGAGGTGCCATAGGAAGGGGTAGCTCTGTTCCATTCCGGGACATAAGACTACAATCCAGTTTAGTTGTACAGCTCAAGGCTGCCATTTATGACCATTCTTGGAACCCACTGTAGAGCAAGCTTTTGCTCACTCCTAATATCTCATTCTTTGGCTTAGTGTCCATTTTCTTTCATTATGTTGCTGTGATTCCTATTCTTTGGGGATGCATTAGTGCTACAGTGAGCACCGCTATCAGTATGCTGACCATTTAGAGAAATTTGGATTATAGAATAGTTATAAGTAATCTGCTCTTGAGAAGACACCCAGGGATAGGGAAAGGTTTCCTAGAATGAGCAAAACAGTCAGTACATCCCCATGCAATTCAGTATTACAAACATGCCAAGAGGTGACTCATCCTGGCAGATGTCACAAACTGAGTAAAAGTTGGATTTATGTATACTTTTGGTCAAGTCCTTCTCACAAAAAAGTGATGGGAAGCAAAGTTTGGATGGTTTATATTTTTTGGACTGGTGAGATTGATTGCATTAAACTTAAGTGTGTTGGCAGGCCATACCCTCGATTTGCAGCAGCAGCTTGCATTTATATGGCAACTTTAATGTAGAGGAGCATCCCAGAGTGCTTCACAGAGAGGTACGCAGGGGGAAAAGGATGCTGAACCAAAGGAGCTATTGGGTAGAGTGACCAAAAGGTGGGTATAAAGGATGGTCTTAAGAGGATAAGGAAGTGGACAAGTAAGGAGGGAATTCCAGCTGATGACATTCTGCCAACGGTGGGGCACAGGGAGAGGGAGATGCACAAGAGGTCGGAGTCAAAGGCACAGAGTTTGAGTGAGCGTTGCTGTAGCACTGGAGGATATTACAAAGCAGGGAGGGGCAAGATCAAGAAGGCAATTTAAGCACACTGGTTAGAATTTTAAGTTTATGGAGTTGGTGGACTGAGTCACTATGGAACAGTGAGAACAGGAGTGATTGATGTGTGAGAGTTGGTGAGGGATAGGATATGGGCAGCAGTTTTGGATGAACTGAAGTTTTGAAGGATGGAAGACCTGCCAGCAAAGCATTGGAATAGTTGAGTGTGGCGGTGACAAATGCATGAATGAGCGTTTCATTGGTGGATAGAGGTGTGCAATGCTATAGAGTGAAAGTCAGCAGTCTTTGTAATGGAGAAGATATGGGGTCACCACCATCTTAGCTCATCGCTCCAAAGCGCAGCCTGGATCTGGTGGTGTCATTTATCTCAAATAGTTACTCGGGAGTACAGGATATTGACGGGCGCTGCATCAGGTGGTGTTTAAGTGACAGCCTAGGCTCTCCACATTCACATCTGGGGTCGTTTCTTAACTTCCACTTGGTCATATTGTCACCAGTTTTACCACCCCAGCTCTTACTCGATTTAGGAGAGACAAGTATTTTTGTTCATAGTCAGTGCCTGGAGGGAGTTGTTCTAAAGGAACCGAGTTCTCCGAGATCATCAGCTTTTCCTGCTATTTTGTTAGTCTGGGGCATTATATAGTGGTATTTTGGGGTAAAAGATTTTCAGTGGAAAAGCCTTTTCTGGATTTCAGCCCCTTGGATAGTGAAATATGTCATGTAGTGGGTGTCTAGGATTAAACATCTGTTTTCTTTCTCTCTCTACTGAAGGCATTGTGTCTCATTGGTGGTGTAATCCCCAAAAGGCAGTATAGCAGCAGTGTGGTAGTCAGTGTCAAAGTCCCTGTGATGCTCTTACAGGATTGATTGATTTCAGTATCAATTTTGCGTGCATGGCTCAAACGTGACCTTGCTGGGGTACAGTACTCCGCAATTGAGTAACACTGGGCAAGACTAGTTGTTTGGAGTGTTTTGGGGTCAGCTCATCATTTTGTGTTGGACAGTTTCTGGGTATACAGCTCCTGGAGCTCATCTTTCTTTTAAAGCTTCTTGATGTGCTCTTTGAATGCCAGTGTTCGGTCTAATGTAACCTCAATGTACACAGTATACTCGTGGTGCTTGATGATTGTACGGTCCCATTTTTACCTGGAGTGTTTGCTTGGCCTGACGATGTTTCAAGTGGAAGATACAAACTTGTGTCTTGCAAGGTTGGCATTCAGGGACAATATTATTCTCTGCAAGTGCACTTGAAGTCAGTTAGGATGGGCTGAATGTCCTAATATCTTTCCGATTGGGTGGCAATGCAGCGATCATCTTCATAGACAAATCTTCACATGCTGGGAATTCTAGTTAGTCATTTGTGTGGGCATTAAATAGCAGGGATGCTAGCACAACCTTGGGCCAATCCATTCCCTTGAGTACATCATTGACTTATCTGACCATCCACTTCAACAAAGAAATGTTGATTCCAGAGCAGGGAGATTATTACCTGGACCCTTTTGCTATTTCTCAATTTTTGCCTGTTTTAGTTGAAGTGCACAACAGTTCATCCTGTCGTAAGCAGCTGACGGATCAACCAACTCAGCCCTTGTAATTTTGCAGGTTTAGTCATCAGCCAGCTGACCACCTGCTATTGGCACTATCCTGCCCATTATCATCTGCTCCTATGGGATCAGGAGCACAGGTTCAGGATCAACTAGAATGCTGAAGTTACAAATAGTCTGAAGCAGCCTGAGGCAGTGGCCAAAGAGGGGGATAAGCTTGGTGATGAGGGTACAGAGATTGTTGCTTCTGTCATCCTAATGTTTAGCTGGCGGAAATTGTTGTTCATCCAAGACTAGATATTGGACCAGCAGTCTGATAGCACAAAGGGAATGGAGAATGGTGGTGGAGATACAGAGCTGGTTATTATGTGGAAGCTAACCCAATATCTACCACAGGGCAGTCTGTAGATGAGGAAGAGGGAGGGGGCCAAGTCTTGAACCCACAACCATTTGACCCGAGACGAGAATGCTACCCACTAAGCTATGGCTGACACATGTACTACTGAGTACATTGAGAGTCTGGCTTAATGGTACAATTTTTATAGTTATCAAGTGTAAGCTTTCCACCCCACCCCCTTCCCCCACCTACCATCCAATCAGTTGAGTTTCCTAATGTTGCGTGCAAAATGTTTGCAGAGGCAAGGCATGAGTATTTGTTTGCACATCTCTGCCAGATTCATTCCAGACAGTGGAAACAGTGCCTTTGATCTTCAGGGCGGGGAAGGAATTCAGTCAACAAGGTAGACAGGTAACTTCCAGCCAGCATTCAGCAGAGCTGTATTATCAAACAGTTCATTTGATTTCTATTGTTCAAACTTGGTTTGTAGCATGCTATGATTTTTATAAATGAGGGTCTGGACAACTACTTGTGTTGTAAAGATTTTCCATTGTGCCTAGTAAAATGTTAGATTTTTTTTTAGTGGTGCCTTTATCTTGAAAAGTAAAAATTCCAAAGAAACTCATGTCCTTCTCCCCTAAAAGCATTGATGCTTTGCTGGGTATCGTTCCACAGAATCTGGTATTTCTCACCCAAGTGACCATTATTCACTGTGAATATTGGCAGGGTACTCAATAGTGGGGGTATCACAGCACACCATAACCCTGTCCACTCCTGACGTGTACATACTTGGCACTTCCAGCAACAGTTTGGAGTGGGCACCCTTGCTGATTTCCCTTCTCTCACTTCACGCCTCGCCACCCCACTGTTTCCGGGGCCCAATTTTCACCCCCAGATCGAGTCTGCAGCGTAGTTACTCGTTGAACAAGCATTCTGCACAATTGTGGCAGGCCTTTGCAATCCTTCTATTCCAACAACATTTGTTTAGGACATTTCTATAGAGTCCTCTATTGAAAGACTGGAAGATGTTAGATTTACTGTGAAAGAGATTGATGAGACTTTTGTGTATACATTTTGTTGTCTGATTATCCAATTTAAATAGATATTTTTTAAATAAATAAACTGATAAAATAAATAAATAAAATGCAAGCCTACATTTCGTTGTACTGCACTTGTGCACTAACAATGACAATAAAAGTTGATTTGATTTGATTTGAACATGCAACCTGTGGCGTAGACCGTAATCCAATTTCACAGCTGGATAACATGAGAACACAAATTTAAGATATTATCACAAAGAATTGGAGGTTTGAAAAAGAACATCTTTACACAAAGGGTGGTTACAATTTGTTAAATCAGATCCCATACATTATTTTAAAAGTGTATTAAGCAGTTGCTTGAAAAAGAAAAAATTAAAGGGAATGGATGGTGAAAAACACCAGTGTAGACTTGATCATCAGAATGACCTGTTTCTGCATCCTAACATTGTGTAGAATGTCAAACTGTCTTTAGATAACATTGGTATGTTTCAGTATATTAACCCATTCCTATTTGTTTTCAGTCGGTGGATTAGTAATGCGCTTTGCAGGGAGTAGCATAAGATATTTAAAGCTCTAAGTTCATTCAGATGAGTCAATTGCATTAACATTTTGTGTGAATAACAGCAGTTTGTGTTGGCCAGTGTGCTCTGGTGTCTGTTTTAGTCATGAGCTCAAGTCACAGGTTGGACTGAAACACTTGGGCAAAAGGAAAAAGAGTTTCTGTACTATTGATTCTGGGGTAATTAGAGGCACTGGCCTTGATATTAACGTGCCCCCCCCCCTCCCCCCAAAAGGACGGGTGGGAGAGGATCATGCATTAAAAGTGAAAAAAGGGGAATGCGACCCTAACTCACCATGCAGCGCCCGTTGTCCGTTTACAGCGGTGCGTTTCATGGTGCCTGTGTCCTGCTGCGGAGAGACGGAGCACTTCATTAACGTATTGAAATCGGGATCCCACAGTGCAATTGGGAGCCTGATTAAAATTTTACAGGTGCTGTGCAGGTTTCCAAGTGGTCGACAAGCCTCGGCATTGAAAGGGAGGCACTCCTTGTGGGCCAGAAGGAGCCTCTCTCCTCCCCCTTGCTGCGATCGGCGCCCCTCCAAAAGCCAAAATGGCCTTTCTCTCCCTCCAGCCGATTGTGGTCTTTCCCAGCCCCCACTCCCCCAAGCCTCGATCGCCGACCTCCCCATGCTGCAATCATGGCCAACATCCCCTCTCCTCCTCCGCCCCCCCACCCCCCCCATGTCTTAATGAAAGGTTGTTTTGTAAAACTTTACTCGTTTATTTATAAACGTAATGATGTAACGGTGTTGAAACTGATCATTGTAAAGCATGTGATGTTAACCGCAGTGAAAATTAAATCTACTTTTCCCAGTCTTTTCTCATTAAACTAAAAAAAATTAGCCAAGCAATTTTTCATGGAGATGGTATCTCTTTAATGTTTGACTTATGACAACATAAGCAAGGTGGTGATTGGATATTACAGCAAGTGCAAGTAACAAGGCTGAGCATGTTTTCTGATCGTTTGTGTTTTAATCCTTAGGCGCTTGGATGCAAACCACATCACATCTGTCCCTGAAGACAGCTTTGAGGGTCTGGTTCAACTGCGGCACCTTTGGCTCGATGATAACAGCCTAACTGAAGTTCCCATCTATCAGCTGAGCAAACTACCTTCACTTCAAGCCCTAACACTGGCGTTGAACAAAATTACACACATACCCAACTTTGCCTTTGCAAATCTCTCCAGCCTCGTTGTACTGTAAGTGGGTTGCTTAAATATGGCAGCTTTCTAAATGTTACATCGATGTCGTTTTATGAGAAAGTGGTTGTGTAATGTAAATGCACCGATTTACAAATAACACGTCAGTGGACTGGCGAAAGAGTTAAATATGTCTTTCAAGCAGCAGAGGAAATGGAATCATTAGGATATTTATAATATGGTACTTTGTAACTGGCTTTAATCCAGTCTCCATTGAAAGAGTCTCACTTTTTTATGCAGAACCAGTATTATATTCCAGCTTATTGGATAAAACTAGATGTAAAGTACCACATGCAGAAGTGTATAATTTACATTTTTGAGAATAAAATCAGCAGCTGAGAGGTAGTTGAAGGTTGTAACGCAATGAGGGCTTCAGGTGACAACATAAACCATGTGCACAGCATTCAAATAATTCACAAAAATTATATATATCTTTACATTGCATCATAGCTTTGTACTCCCACCTTGATTTCTCTTATTTTGTACAATACATTTTTTTAAAGATAATTTAAAGCGTCCTCATTTTTGCTGGGGCTCAAGCTCATTATGCCATGGAGCGGTAGGATGTGAATGTGTGCATGCAGTTCCTCGTGTAATAAGCTTACGACCTTGGAGAATTGTTTGTGCAAATGAGCACCTCGAGTCTCTTCATTAACCTTCCACTCGTCCCCTGAGGGTGTAATCCTGTATTTGTTTACATCAAAGAGTTTTAATAGCTTTTAGGTACCGCCATGCGGTGTGGCATAGCATGCACACCAGGGAACAAAAATGTGCAGTGCCAAGTAACCAGCAGTTTAGAAGCTATTTTTGTTCCCCTTTAAGAGCTGTTTCCCGTGTCCATAATTTCCCAACTGAAGGGCTTGAAATGAAGAGTTCCACTCGGGACTCTGCTGATGCTGTTCTGAAGCTAGAAGTTTCTAGAAGCTTGGAATAGCATAAGCATTCTGGATGGAGATCTTCATTTCAAAATCCCTCAGCTGAGAAATGATGCACAGTGCAGGGGCCCTAAAAAGGGAACAAACATAGCTTCTAAAACTGGTTACTTGGTACTGCACATATTTGTTCCCTGTTGTGCATGCTTATGCCACATGGCGGTAACTAAAAGCTGTTAAAACTCTTTGATGCAAATACAGAATTTTGCCCTCGGGGAACTGGTGAAAGGTTAATGCAATTTATTTTTTAATTACATGTAAGCACGTAAGTGAATAAAAGTCAAGCCCTTTGTGAATGGCATCCTGCCTCAAGTGTTGCGGACCTCTAATGCTCCCACCTGCCCATTTAAACTTTTCAACAAGACTAAAGCCTTTAGATAGTGGACTAAGGTTTAAAAAAAAACCTCGTGCGTGCTGTTAAATAGAGGCGAATGAGAGTGGATCTTGGAGGTGCATAAAATAAAGGAATAGGAAAGGTAAATTTAGGGCACAATTTGAAACCATGACTGCAGGTTAAGAGGTCATGGATATAAACGTGGGAACGGTAGCATAATGGTTATGTCACTGGACTAGTAAGCCTGGACTAATGATCCAGAGACATGAGTTCAAATCCCACCACGGCAACTGGGGAATTTAAATTCAGTTAATTAAATAAATCTGGAATAAAAAGCTCGTATCAGTAATGGTGACCATGAAGCTACCAGATTATCATCATAACTCACTAATGCCTTTTGGGGAAGGAAATCTGCTGCCTTACCCGGTCTGGCCTATGTGTGACTCCAGACCCACAGCAATGTGGTTGACTCTTAACAGCCCTCTGAAATGGCCTGGCAAGCCACTCAGTTGTATAAAGATGGGCAATAAATGCTGGGTGACGTCCACATCCCGTGAATGAATATTTTTTTTTTTTAAACTGGGAAAAGGAAAGTTCCCAAGTTCATGACTGTTGGGAAGTGTTTCTTCACTCGGACTGATCAAGGCTCTTCCAGATATGCTAGTAGAGGGTAACTTTGGGAATGACTCAAACCGGAGTTAGATGCTGTAATGGGGAAAATGTAGTTTTCTATGGAAGGATGGGCAAAATGGACTGAACAGCTGGCTTCATCTGCAGTTATCTTCGCTCTTTGCAGTACTGTACAGGCCAGTCTTCTAGCGTTGTGACCTTACTTGTTTGAGCTTTGCTATTGGAGTGTGCATGCATCATTATAGCTGCTCAGTTCTGTTGAACTGCTTTATATCACATGAATGAATGGAAGAGTTTTAAAATGGGTTTGATCTGAGATCAGCCTTTCACCTGATGAATATTTCATTTGCAAAATATTTCACTGGGTTTTTAGAGTTCTGTATGTGTGTGTGTATGTATATAACTACACTAAGCATTGGCATGGTGAGTTACTCTATTACAGTCTAACTGTTGGAGGTGCTGTTCTTCAGATGACCGTCTTCCTGTTCTTTTGGTTCAGGTGGGTGTTAAAAATCCCACGGAACTGTTCAAAGAATAGGGAGTTCTCCTGGTGTTTTGGCCAGCAATTTTCCTAACCAACACCACTAGAAAAATTATTTGATCATGTATCTAATTTCTGTTGGTTAAATCTTGCTTTTTGCCAAATGGCTGCTACTTTTGCCTACATCATAAGTCATTGCACATCAATGTGACGTATTGTACATGTGAGCACTTGAGAAGTTTTTTGGGATGTGAAAAAGCATTTTGTACGATGCCAGCCTTTCTTTCAAACCTGCTGTTGACGTATAAAGAATGGCTGCAGTGTACAAATATTTTCTTGCCTTTTGATGCTGACCTTTCTGCTTTCTTCCTCATTCATTTTCCTTCAGGCATCTTCACAATAATAAAATTGACACAATAGACATCCATTGCTTTGATGGTCTTGACAACCTGGAGACACTGTGAGTACTCACTTTTCCTTTTGGGCTGCTGACCTAGCATAAATCTATCATATTTCATTAACTAGTGACTCAAACTGCAGATGAATTATCTGTAAAATTCAACTCCCAGTATGTTTGAATAATTGCTGAAACCAGTTCTATTTTGCTTAGTGGTTTTTGGTGTTAACTTGGTTTTTTAATGATCTTTTAATCGTGTGTAGGAAATGGGCAGGATCCCTTTCCTGTGCAATTGTGGCAACATTCTGTGTTTTTAAAGACCATAGTTCTAAATTTTAATTTTATAACATCCTATATTTCCAGCGGAAATTTATTTTCACTTTAATTGTATTTTAAAATATTTATTAAATCTTTGAATTCTATTTTCTGAGACAATTTTGCTTATCTGATTTTTAGAAGTGATTTTTTTTCCTTTTCCCAATGACACTTATTCTCTGGTTTTCTGTTCTTTTTATTTTTTTTATATAATATTGGCTGCACTTGTATCCGTTGTTAATTGTGTACAAAGTTTGTGGATTGACTGTAATTGCTACAGAACGTGAATTGTCTGTATACTGTTCCATGATGCACAAATCATCATCACCAATTGAATTTGAATGGAGTTTGAACTCGGATGCTAAGTTCACCTTGGTGAAAATTTGTGCGTGTGTTTCTTTTCAGCCAGTCCTTGTTCACAAAGCTTGCAATGATGAGCATTATTACCTGATGCTTTAGCTTCTGTATTTATTCATTAGGGACTTGAACTACAATAACCTGGTGGAGTTTCCTGAAGCCATCAAGTCCCTTCGGAATCTGAAAGAGCTGTGAGTTAAAAATGTATTTATTTCTAGTGCTTGAAGCTAATCAAAACAGAATGGAAACTATTCATAACATTGGTCTTCATTGACGCTTGTTTCAGTGCTTGGGAAGTAACTTGATGACAATGTTAAGCATGGTTTCCGGAGTCCTGATTACTGTACTTGGTAGGAAACTGCATTAAAAACCCCTTCTTATCTTACTCGGGTGACCTCGGGGAACTGTTCCAAACTATGCTAAAGCTGACTGAGCTGTGGTGCATAGATAGCAATTTGCTTAGTCCCAGTCTTTCCAATATTTTGATAATTGCCCAAAAGTTTCTCTGACAGAAAGAGACCTTGGATCAGGGAAAGTTAAAGCTGCTGTGACCATTACTTTTTAGCATGGCATGCTAAAGAACAAAAATGTAGTATTGCCTGATCTTAATGCTACTGCTAGTTGATTTCTTTAAGGGTGATGGGGTGGGGGAGAGAGAGCTCCTAATCTTTTTCTCAATTATATGTGCTTTATCAAATAAAAACCCAAGGTGTCTCAAGATAGAGCAGTCTCTTAAATTGTCATCCTTGGCTCAGTGGTAGCACTCTTACCTGTGAGTCAGAAGGTTGCAAGTTCAAGTCCCATTTCAAATACTTGAGCACATAATCTAGGCTGACACTTCAGATTAGTACCAAGGGAGTACTGCACTGTCGGCGGTGCCGTCTTTCAGATGAGACGTTAAACCGAGGCCCAGTCTGCCCTCGGGTAGATGTAAAAGATCCAATTGCACTACGTATTTGAAGAAGAGCTGGGGAGTTCTTCACACTGTCATGTCCAATATTTATCCCTCAACCAACATCACTAAAATAGATTGTCTGGTCATTGTCTTGCTGTTTGTGGGAGCTTGCTGTGTGCAAATCAGCTGCTGTGCTTCCCTACATTACAACACTTCAAAAGTACTTCATTGGTTGGGGTGTCCAGAGGTCATGGAAGGTGTTCTATAAATGCAAGTTTGTTCTTTCGATAATAAATTTTCCCATCAGAAATGGTCCTTTCTTGAGAATTTTGTTTCTAAGTGCCAGAACCTCCTGTTTATTCCATGGTTACAAAAGGATTAAAGACATGTTGCTGTCTTGCTGCATTTGAAAATGTTTGTCCCATTAGTGCAACTCTGAGCTGAATTTGTAGGTAATGTGCTGCCCTCTTACGTGATCGACTGCAGTGTGGCCTGTGTAATTAGGATCCCACCCCCCACCCCAGGTTAGTCTTTTTGCACCTGGTTCGGAAACAGTTTTTACCATCATAAACCTACATTGGTAGTAATGAACAAGCAATTTGTGATTAATGGCACTGCTGTTTCAGAACCTTGACTGACCAAGATTCATCCTATAGTGCTTTTTTAAAACATGGTAATGTTTGCTAAGAAATTCTGTGGTTGCTTTTGTCTAATATTGGATGATTGCCAGTATATTTGAACTTGTCTTACTGTATTAAATTATAGAAATACTTTATAAATATGTATTAAACTTGTAGCGGTTGTCTGTTCCTTTTCTAATTGCAGTTCACACATTATTTACAGAATTATCAATAACAAATATTAAGTTTGACATCTTTACTGTTCTAATTATAGCTGTACAAGATCTGAATACATTGAGCCATATTTTCCGATCGGAGGCTTCCCGCATGCGGAAGCCTCCGATCTGGAAAAAATCTACGCACTTACATGAGGGCTCCCGAGGTGCGTATAGTTCCGATGCTGGGCCTCTCCAACTCCAAGTGTGCAGGGCCCACGTATCCTGGGGCGCATGCGGTTCACAAGCGTCCCTGGGATCACATGGGCCATGGGGGGCCAATCAAAGAAGGGAATCTCCCTTCATACACTTGACAGATAGACCTGTCAAATACAGGAAACTTTCGATTTACCAGCACCTAAATAACCGGAAATCTCGGTTAACCGGCAAAATTCAGGAGTAGGTTCAGGTAAGTTTTATTACTTGCCTTCCTCGATCTGTTGCTGTGCAAGCGTGTGGCTGCAGCTGTTGCTAAGCTACAAAGACGCTTGGAACTTGTGGCCATTGTTCTGAACCTGTTGCTAAGCAACAGGGTGTGTTGCTTTATACGGAGCTCTCAGCTCTTGTATCTTTTACTATAGCTTTCGGTTATCCGGAATTTTTGATGAACCGGCACCACGTCGGTCCCGTCGGTGCCGGATTAAAAAAAAGTTTCCTGTATATGAATAGAGATCACCCCAAAAACACTTTAAAACATTAAATAAATTTTTTTTAAATCACATTTTTAAAATTAATTGAAATTACAATAAATTAAATATTTTAAACATCTAATTTTTTGGAGAAAAAAATCGTTTTTTGCAGGGCTAAAAATAAACTTACCTTTAAAGTATTTTTAAATGATAAATGAGTGAAATTTTTTTATAACTTTTTTCAACGCTTATCCTGGTAAAGAATTCTAAAGGATTTCTGCGGGTGGAGTGGCTCCAGAAAGCGAACTATCCGCCCGCAGAGGCCCTTCTCCAGGGCAGGCGTCCGATCTGTCGAGCATTCTTGACAGATCGGACATGCCGGTTTTCAGCGCATGCCTGAAACCGGCATTTCCAATGTCCCTACAGGTGGGTACACAGCACGTACACACCCGTAGGGATCGGAATATCCGGGTCATTAAAGTTCTGCTTATTCTGTGATTTTTTTTTTTTTTTTTTAAATTTTTATTCTGTAGCCTTGAATGTGTTAGCCACCGACTGCTACTTTGAGTATAATGTTATATCAAATGAAATAAGATGGTTATAACATTTATAATGTGACTAACACCATTAAATGTTAAATGGGAAATCCATATGATTGGCAGAACAAATGCCCTGACTAGTACTTGAAAGGAAAAGTGCCACCTCCCATCAAAAGGTTTATGATCAGAAACATTTAAAAGTGTAAAGATATGAATAGAGCATATTTTATAGAAATCAAGGCTAAGAAACTGTACCAGAAGATTAAGAAAATCTAGTTGAGCTGCGGCATAAAACTAAGCTGACAAAGTAAAAACTGATGCTGAAAATCCAGGGTGGAAAGAGAGAAGAGTAATATATAACAGCTGGTTGCACAGGCCTTTGGACAGAAAGAAAGCTATAGAGTAAAATGCATGGAGAAATGTAGCTTAGGGTAGACTTTGAGCGCAATTGGCGATGCCTACGCAAATTGTGCCCGTTTTGAAGTGGTTTTTCCCCCCGGGTTTCTGCTCAAACTCATTTGCATATCGCTGAACGTTAAAATCTGCTGTAAACCAGTGCAATTGGGCAGTGTTTTAAAAAGTAATAAAAATGTGCTTTTCAAAAATATTCCTTTATGTATTTAAGATTGGTAACTTGATAAAGTTTGATTAATACAGCTGAAAATGGGCTTATCACAAAAAGTAAGCATTTTAAATCACCATGTCAATCCACCAACTGCGAGTAACCTGATTTTAAATGACTGTAAATGACTTTTAAAAGATATTAAAACTATTTTCTAGTTAGATTGGGGTACAGTGCCTTAGTAAATTTTTAAAAAAAATAATAATTTGAAGCATACTTATTAGTGTCCTTGCACCCAAAAGATCCAGCTGAATTTTTGGAGCCTCCTTGAAGGCCTGCAAATGAGCACAATTAGTGGAAACTGCCAGTGGTGATTAAATCACCTTGGGGGCAGGGCTAGTTTTGTGAGCAGGGCCTGCTTCTAACACTGTTTTTAAAACCAGCGCTAAAGATCGTGGAAACTCGAGTTGCGCTGAACGCAATTTGTGCTTAAAATTCAGCAATATCAGGGGAATTGCGCCAAAAAACCAGCGCAATCAAGTGGAAACTCTAGGCCCTTATGTTACCAGTCTGGGGTTTATTGTAGAAGAGGGAAAGAGGTGCACCATTTTAACGTGCAACTACGTTTCCAAACTCGTCAGATCTGTTAGCAAAGTACAAAAAAAGTCCCAATTTGGAAAATCACTTTTGAATATTTAATTACCATTCATTGGCTCTGTCTGCCTGATGCTGGTTACTGTGCTTTTTCTTAGGCTCAGTGCAGTTTTATTTTTAAATGTTGGAACTTCCTTTTCTTGATTTTGTTATGAGCAGTTGGGTATTAGATTTTTCCCACCCCCATGGAAATCTGCCTGGCTATAAAGACTACTTAGACTGTTGTCTGGATCCATCTTGCCCTGGATTCTATTGAATTGAAAGGAGATTGGCAATGTTCCCTTTTAAGGAGAAGACATTATCCTGCATGGTCACACTTTTAAGTGTGTCTTTTGAGATTAAAAGTCCTTCCTATTTTCCCCATCTAACAATTTAGAATTTCTCCCTTTCGTGATTTAGTGCATTAGTGTTCCAAGTACTTGATATACTTTAAAAATAAAAATAAAAATTCTTTTTAGTTTGTTTTTCCTGATGTATCAATTAATAACTGCTGATTTTTGCACATTTAATGGCTGTCTATGTAAGGATTAATACCCTTAATAAAGAAAAGATCATGGAGGATCTGGATAGAAATAAAATCATAAAAGATGACCAATGTAGGATCATCAAGGGAAAGGTCTTGTTAATCTAACTTACTGGTTTTCTTTGAGGGTGTGACGAAAGAGCATGATCTGTGTAAGGCCGTGGACGTGGTGTACTTGGATTTGGATTTCTGTATGGCCTTCAATACAGTTCCTCTGGCAAAGCTGGTACTGAAAATAAAGAAAGCGGGAATCTGAGGAAATATTTTACAATAGATATGTAATTGGTTGACTGATAAAACCCAGAGGGCAGTAGCACAGGGATTGTCATCAGCCTGGGGGAAGGTTACCAGTGGGAGTCCCACTGGGGTCTGTTTCAGGACCACTTCTGTTTAATATCTTTGTAAATGATCAGGAGCTAGGGGGTCACAAACACAATGCTTAAATTTGCAGATAATACAAAGCTAAGGTGGAAGCTGACCAGAGTAAGCTGTAGGAGGATTTGAATATACTTGGGAGTTGTGCAGACAAGTGGCAGATGAAATTCAATGTAGAGAAATTAAAAGTGCTTAACATAACAATAAAAAAATAAAAAAAAAGGGTCTCTTACTTAAATGGAAAGAAAATAAAAATGGAAATGAAAGGGATCTGGGGTTCCTGATAGCTTAAATTTATTGGCAATCGTAGCAATGCTCTGTGGCAATAAGTAAAGCAAATCAGATGTTGGGAGGTATTAAAAGGTCAATATTGACACAAAAAAGTGAGGTAATCCTGCCCCTTTTATAAATCATTGTGACTACTTAGAATAATGGCCCAGAAATTCGGGTCGGGGGCTTCCCGCGGGTGCAAGCCCCCGACCTGCACTTACCTAGCGCGCCGGCCGTTGAGCTGTGGACCCGCGAGGGATTCCGATCCTGGGCCTCCTCCAACTGTCGGCGCGCAGTGCTTGCGTATCCCAGGGGCGCAGTTAGTTCAAAGCGTTCCCTGGGATCATGTGAGCCATGGTGACCAATGGTAGCAGTGAATGCTTCATTCATAAGTTTGACAGGAAGAGCTGTCAAACCTATAACTACGATAAGCCCCAAAACATCACTAAAACTTCAAAAAAAAAATTAAAAATCACATTTTTAAAATAACTATAAATTAAATGAAAACTATTTTAAACAATAATTTAAATTTTTGAAAAAATTAATTACATTTTCTAACGGGGCTAAAAATAAACTTACCTTTCTTTAAAGTATTTTAAAATAATAAACCTGTGGGGGGGAGAAAAGTTTTAATTTTAATTAATTCACCATGTACCTTGTTAAAAGCAGGCCTTGTGCCTGATTTTTTAAAGTGCAACTGCTGGAGACTTACCCTCCCGGAAAAACCTGGAAAAAAACGTAAGTTCGATGCGTACGCGCCGCCTCTCCGGCGCACACGTTCCACCTCTCAACCCCTCCTTTCAGGGGAACGGAAGTGCCGGTTTCCCACACATGCGCAATGCATGCACGAAACTGGCACTTCCATTGGACCTACGGGTGAGTACCCCGTGCGTACTCGCCCGTGGAGACCCGAATTTCTGGGCCATTGTGTACAGTTCTAGTCGCTTAAGTACAGAGGATCTTGTAGCTATTGAAAGGATGCAGAAGAGAGCAACCAGAATGATTGAAGGGATGGAGGGATTGCACTTTTGAGGGGTGATTATGTAAATTGGGCATGTTCTTGCTGGAAAAGAGACATTTGAAAGGTGATATGATTGCTGGTTTTAGAATTCTAAAGGGATTAGATAATAAATACCATGATGAGCTGTTGCACCTTGTCCAGAATAGTAGAACCAGAGGACACAGCCTATACTTGAAGGGGTGTAAATTCAAATCTAATCTGTGGAAACATTATTTCACTAAGTGAGTGGTAAATCTATGGAACAGGATTCCGAGAGAAACAATGGAAGGAGATGCCATCAATTCATTAAAAAGCAAATTAAATCGGTTTCTTTCAGAAAGTAATATTTTGGGATACAGTACGAGTAATTTGAGACATGACATATGAAGAGCCATAGAGTCATAACAGCACAGAAGGAGGCCATTCGGCCCATCGAGTCCATGCCAGCTCTCTGCAGAGCAATCCAGTCAGTCCCATTCCCCCGCTCTATCCCTGTAGCCCTGCAAGTTTATTTCCCTCAAGTGCCTATCCAGTCTCCCCTTGAAAACATTGAGTGTCTCCACTTCCACCACTTCCGTCGGCAGAGAGTTCCAGGTCCTCACCACTCGCTACGTAAAAAAGTTTTTCCTCACGCCTCCCCTGTATCTCTTGCCCAAAACCTTAAATCTGTGTCCCCTAGCCCTTGTACCATCAACTAGTGGGAACAGCCTTTCCGCATCTAGCCTATCCAACCCCGTCATAATCTTGTACACCTCTATCAAATCACCTCTCAACCTCCTTTGCTCTAATGAAAACAAATCCAGCTTCTCCAACCTGTCCTTGTAGCTAAGATTCCCCCATCCCCAGAACCATTCTGGTAAATCTCCTCTGCACCCTCAAGGGCCTACACATCCTTCCTAAAGTATAGTGACCAGAACTGGCCGCAATACTCTAGTTGTGGTCTAACCAGTGCTTTATAAAGATTCAGCATAACTTCTCTACTTCTGTACTCAATACCTCTATTTGTGAAACCCAAGATCCCATATGCTTTGCTAACCACTCTCTCAATATGTCCTGCCACCTTCAGGGACCTATGCACATTAACTCCCAGGTCCCTCTGTCCCTGCACACTCTTTAAAACTGCGCTATTAAGTGTATATTGCCTCTCCCTGTTCCTTCTGCCAAAATGCATCACCTCACACTTCTCTGTATTAAATTCCATCTGCCCATTCTGCGAGCCTTTCTATGTCCTGTTGCAGTCGATTGGTATCATCCTCACTGTTTGCCACATCCCCAAGTTTGGTGTCATTGGCAAATTTAGAAATTCTACTTTGTATTCCAATATATATTCATCCTCCAGTCTGAAAAACAGCCATTTACCACAACTTGCTGTTTTCTGTCTTTAAGCCAATTCCTTATCCAAGCTGCCACTGACCCACCTATTCCATGAACCTCAATTTTGTTAACCAGCCTTCTATGTGGTACTTTGTCAAACACCTTCCTAAAATCCATGTAGACAACATCCATTGCATTCCCTTCATCGATCCTCCCTGTTACTTCATCAAAAAAATTCAATTAGATTAGTCAAACATGATCTGCCTTTTACAAATCCGTGTTGGCGCTCCTTATTTAGCTTAAACCTCTCCAAGTGCCCGTTTAATTTTTTCCTTGATTATTGTTTCTAAAACTTTACCCACTGCTGATAAACTGACCGGCCTGTAGTTACTAGGATTGTCCTTGCACCCTTTCTTGAACAATAGTGTCACATTTGCCACTTTCCAATCCTGAGGCACCTCCCCCGCATCTATGGAAGATTGGAAAGTTATGGCAAGCCCTTCCACTATCTCCTCCCCCCAATTCCCTTAGCAATCTGGGATGCAAGCCATCTGGACCAGGTGACTTATCCACTCTAAGTATACCCAGCCTTTCTAGTACATCCTGTCTATCAATTTTCACCCCTTCCATTGCTTCTACCTTTTCCACTTCTACCGATATTTTGTCAGCATCCACCTCCTTAGTAAACACCGATTAAAAAGTACTCATTGAGTATTCCAGCCTTGCCCTGCACCTCTAAGCATATAACACCTTCTTGTTGCTAATAGGCCCCACCCTGCCTCTTACTACCCACTTACATGACGGTAGAAGATTTTTGGGTTCCCTTTTTTGTTGACCACCATTCTACTCTCATTGCAATCTTATTTTCATCTTCACTTCCCCTCTCAACTTATTGTATTTGGTCCAGTTCTCCCTTGAAGAATTCACCTGACATGCATCATACACCTTTTTTTTGTTTCATCATCTTATCTATCTCCCTCGTCATCTAAGGAGCCCTTGCTTTGGTTCCCTTACCCTTCCCTCTTGTTGGAATGTACCTCGCTTGTACTTGGAACATCTCCTCCTTAAAGATCACCCATTGTTCCGTTAGTTTTTCCTGTCAGTCTTTGGTTCCATTTTACTCTGGCTAGATTCTTTCGCATCCCATTGAAGTTAGCCCTATTCCAGTTTAGAAGTTCCACTCTAGATTGTTCCTTGCTCCCCTCCATTGGTAATCTAAATCTTGTGATACGATGATCACTCGTACCCAAGTGTTCTCCCACAGACACTTGGTTGACCTGGCACCAGATCCAGCAATGCCTCCTTCCTAGTTGGGCCAAGGAAATTCTACTGAACATTTCAGAAATTCCTCCCCCCTCCTTTCCCTTTACCCTAGTATTAGCCCAATCGATGTTTGGGTAATTAAAGTCCCCCAGTATCACCACTCTATAGCTCTTGCATATCTCTGCGATTTCCCTTCAGATTTGCTCCTCTACCTCTCTCTCACTATTTGGAGGCCTATAAAATACCTCCAATAGTGTCATCATAGCCTTTTTGCTCCTCAACTCTAACCAAATGGATTCTGTCCTTGTCCCCTCAAGAACATCTTCCCTTTCCAACACTACAATGTCTTCCTTAATCAGCACTGCCACCCCACCTCCCTTTTTTCCTTCCCTATCTTTTCTGAACACCTTGTACCCTTGAATATTAAGTGCCCAGTCCTCACCGTTTTTAAGCCACATTTCCGTTGCTACAACATTATATTGTCACTAATTGTGCTTGTAGCTCACCAATCTTATTCACCACACTTTGTGCGTTTACGTACATGCATTCTAAACCCATTTTTGAATTTTTCGTAGTCTTTCTTAGTCTGCTTCTACCTAATGTTACTACTTCCGCCTCTAGTACTATCCAACACACTCACTCTTTTATGCACCTTATTCCTCTTTTCTACTCCCATATGCTAGTGCCCACCCCCCTGCCAAGCTAGTTTAAACCCTCCCCAGCAGCACTAGCAAACCTCCCTGCGAGAATATTGGTCCCGGCTCTGTTGAGGTGTAACCCGTCCTGCTTGTACAGGTCCCACCTTCCCCAGAAACGGTCCCAATACTTCAGGAATCTAAAGCCCTCCTTCCTGCACCATCTCTCCAGCCACACAGTCATCTGTTCTATCCTCCTATTCATGTACTCACTAGCACGTGGCACCGGGAGTAATCTGGAGATTACTACCTTTTGAGGTGCTGCTTTTTAATCTCTCTCCTAGCGCCCTAAACTCTGCCTGCAGGACCTCATCCCTCTTTCTGCCTATGTCGTTGGTACCGATATGGACAACGACCTCTGGCTGTTCACCCTCCCCCCTCAGAGTGTCCTGCAGCCGCTCGGTGACATCTTTGACCCTGGTACCAGGGAGGCAACATACCATACTGGAGTCACGTCTGCGGCTGCAGAAATGCCTGTCTGCTTCCCTAACTATCGAATCCCCTACCACTATTGCTCTTCCACTCTTTTTCCTCCACCCCTGTGCAGTTGAGCCACCACTGGTGCCTTGGACTTGTCTCTGGCTGCACTCCCCAGCGGAACCATCGCCCCCACCAGTACTCAACAGAATACCGGTTGGAGAGTGCGATGCCCTCCGGGGATCCTGCACTACCTGCCTGGTGGTCCTCTTCTGCCTGGCAGTCAACCATTCCTTCTCTGCCTGCATACTCTTAAGCTGCAGGGTGACTACCTCCAGAAACATGCTATCCACGTAACACTCAGCCTCGCGGATGCACTGCAGTGACGCCAGCTGCCGCTCAAGCTCTGAAACCCGGATCTCGAGCTGCCATAGCTGGTGACACTTCCTGCACATGTGGTCGTCCAGGCTACGCAAAGCGTCCAGGACATCCCACATTTTTGTTTTTTTCTGTTTATGGGATCAGGGCGTCGCTGGCAATGCCAGCATTTATTGCCCATCCCTAGTTGCCCTTGAGAAGGTGGTGGTGAGCTGCCTCCTTGAACGGCTGCAGTCCGTGTGGTGATGGTACTCCCACAGTGCTGTTAGGTAGGGAGTTCCAGGATTTTGACCCAGCGATGATGAAAGATCGGCGATATACTTCTAAGTCAGGATGGTGTGTGACTTGGAGGGGAACATGGAGGTGGTGGTGTTCCCATGCGCAAACTGCCCTTGTCCTTCTAGGTGGAAGAGGTCGCGGGTTTGGGAGGTGCTGCCGAAGAAGCCTTGGCGAGTTGCTGCAGTGCATCTTGTAGATAATACACACTGCAGCCACGGTACACTGGTGGTGGAGGGAATGAATGTTTAAGGTGGTGGATGGGGTGCCAATCAAACAGGCTGCTTTGTCCTGGATTGTGTCGAGCTTCTTGAGTGTTATTGGAGCTGCACTCATCCAGGCAAGTGGAGAGTATTCCATCACACTCCTTACTTGTGGCTTGTAGATGGTGGAAGGGCTTTGGGGAGTCAGGAGGCGAGAGACTTGCCGCAGAATACCTAGCCTCTGAGCTGCTCTTGTTGCCACAGTATTTATGTGGCTGGTCCAGTTAAGTTTCTGGTTAATGGTGACCCCCAGGATGTTGATAGTGGGGGATTTGGCGATGGTAATGCCATTGAATGTCAAGGGAGGTGGTTAGACTCTTGCTTGTTGGAGATAGTCATTGCCCGGCACTTCTGTGGCGCGAATGTTACCTGACACTTATCAGCCCAAGCCTGAACGTCGTCCAGGTCTTGTTGCATGCGGGCATGGACTGCTTCATTATCTGTGGAGTTGCGAATGGCGCTGAACACTGTACAGTCATCAGCGAACATCCACATTTCTGACCTTATGTTGGAGGGAAGGTCATTGAAGCAGCTGCAGATGGTTGGGCCTAGGACACTGCCCTGAGGAACTCCTGCAGCGATGTCCTGGGGCTGTGATGATTGACCTTCAACCACCACAACCATCTTCCTTTGTGCTAGGTATGACTCCAGCCAGTGGAGCGTTTTCCCCCTGATTCCCATTGACTTCAGTTTTAGTAGGGCTTGTTGCCACACTCGGTCAAATGCTGCCTTGATGTCAAGGGCAGTCACTCTCACCTCACCTCTGGAATTCAGCTCCTTTGTCCATGTTTGGACCAAGGCTGTAATGAGGTCGGGAGCCGAGTGGTCTTGGCGGAACCCAAACTGGGCAGCAGTGAGCAGATTATTGGTGAGTCAGTGCCGCTTGATAGCACTGTCGATGACACCTTCCATCACTTTGCCGATGATTGAGAATAGACTAATGGGACGGTAATTGGCCGGGTTGGATTTGTCCTGCTTTTTGTGGACAGGACATACCTGGGCAGTTTTCCACATTGTCGGATAGATGCCAGTGTTGTAGCTGTACTGGAACAGCTTGGCTAGAAGCGTGGCTAGTTCTGGAGCACAAGTCTTCAGCACGATAGCCGGGATGTTGTCGGGGCCCATAGCCTTTGCTGTATCCAGTCCGCTCAGCTGTTTCTTGATCTCGCGTGGAGTGAATCAAATTGGCTGAAGAATGGCTTCTGTGATGGTGGGGACCTTGGGAGTAGGCCGATATGGATCATCCACTCGGCACTTCTGGCTGAAGTTGGTTGCAAATGCTTCAGCCTTGTATTTTGCACTCACGTGCTGGGCTCCACCATCATTGAGGATAGGGATACTCTTGGAGCCTCCTCCTCCCGTTAGTTGTTTAATGGTCCACCACCATTCACAACTGGATGTGGCAGGACTGCAGAGCTTTGATCTGATCCGTTGATTGTTGGATCGCTTAGCCCTGTCTATAGCATGCTGCTTTCGCTTTCTAGCATGCATGTAGTCCTGTGTTGCAGCTTCCCCAAGTTGGCACCTCATTTTTAGGTACGCCTGGTGCTGCTCCTGGCATGCTCTTCTACACTTGTTGTTGAACCATGACACAGGATGTGCATGCAACGGGACTGAACTGCCCTGCCGTGCCTCTGTTTAATAGACTAAGAACTAACTTAGCAGAAGTAAACTTAAAACTTTAAAAAAAACTCACCAGCTACTCATCAATCAGCTCCTTCCCTTGTGCCGACATCACTTTTTCTATTCTGACGTCACTCTTTCGGATTCTGCCTCTGTTGAGCCGCTGCCTCTTTCGCTCTAGTCTCGCCCAGGTCCGCTGCCTTCACTTCCTCTCGCGCTCTTTACAGCGCTGTTTTCCCACTCTTCTCACCGCTGCTCCCGCGCTCTTTATAGCGCCGCTGCTCCCACTCCTCTCGCCGCCACTCCCGCGCTCTTTATAGCGCCGCTGCTCCCACTCCTCTTGCCGCAGCTCCCGCGCTCTTTAAAGCGTCGCTGCTCCCACTCCTCTCGCCGCAGCTCCCGCGCTCTTTATAGCGCCGCTGCTCCCACTCCTCTCGCCGCTGCTCCCGCGCTCTTTATAGCGCCGCTGCTCCCACTCCCCTCGCCGCTGCTCCCACTCCTCTCGCCGCTGTTGCTCCAGCAAGCTTGGGAGGAGCAAGTGACTTTGGACCTATAACAGCAACAACTTGCATTTATATAGCGCCTTTAGCATAGTAAAATGTCCCAAGTACAGTTTCTAAAGCTTTCCACCACTGGGAGTTTCTTCGCTTCGTGTCTGGGTCGGTTGTAGACTGATAGAGATAGATTTCCATGACTCGTTAACAACTTCATTATCGTTGTATGATGCAACTACCAGGATGGTAGAAGGCGAATGAGGTGGACCACGTCTTTTTTCCATCTAAATTCCTATGTTCTTGTGTACTTAAAGACTGCCCTTAAACCTTAATGTAGGTTTGTCTGAAAGACTTGTTACCTAAAACATCAAATCAAAATGTTGAGTTCAAAACAGATCAAATTGCTGAGTTAAACAAAATTGTCAGTTTTACAGTTCATTTTACCTGTCAAACAAAAGCCAGAGAAATCTGATTGTCCAAATTTTGAAATGTAATCAGCTAGAAATTGGAGACTGTCAAATATTTGGCATTGTGTTTTGTTTTGACTTTAATGAGCTTATAACTGATCTGTGTTTTGGTTCTTGGTGCAGTGGTTTCCATAGTAACAACATTGCAGTAATTCCGGATAAAGCTTTCAGTGGGAACCCTTTGCTTCGGACTATGTAAGTAGAACTCTCCAATGAGGCTCTTAATATTTTTGTTTTTGTTTCATACTTGCCTCCTGGTAGGTTAGCTGACCAGTTTTTTATTTTTCAGACACCTGTATGATAACCCAATCTCTTCTGTGGGGATTTCTGCTTTTCAGAATCTGTCTGAACTCCAGTCTCTGTAAGTATAAGTTCTTGGACTTGTACAAAATGATGAATATGTAAATGTCAAGTTTTGACATTACTTATGAAAGGCCAGTGTCTTAATGGTGACTTGAACAAGGAGGAGGTTTTTACAAGTAAGAGAGGGGTGGAGAGTTTTAGATGAGGAATTCCAGAGAATAGAACTTGGGCAGCTTAACACTGTCTGCCAATGGTGTAACAAAGGAAAGGGGGATGTAATAGCCTGGAGTCAAAGGAATGGAGAATTTTGGTTAGAATATAAAGCTGTAGAAGATTCTGCAGGTAGGGTAGGACAAGGCCAAGCAGGGTTTCAAAGGCTATAATCAACATTTTCTGTTTCGGGTCACTTTATATAAAAAAAAAAAAAAAAATAATAATAATCTAAGCATTAGCCTGGACTCGAAGTACTTAACCATTGGAGCATCACAGCTCACCCTAATCTTAACCTCACCAGACATTCATGTAGTTAGGGGATGTTGCATAGCAAAGAGCAGTGGGGACCTCGGATGGTTTCTCCTGCAAACTCCAAATCTAGGGGTGCTGTGGACTCCTGTGCTGCTATTACCATCTCAAGTAAGATCAGCTAACTCAGCACAGTTTGAGGATTGAACGTGGGACATTTCTGGTCCTTGTGGCTCATCTGCTCACTCTATAAACCTGCTGAGCTAATAGTGACGCTCAACTTCTATTATTAAAAGATTGTTGGCAATGCACTTTAGGGCATATCTTCATGCTGTTTTGATCCCATTCACTTTTTTAAGTTAAAGCTTAGTAACTGTAAAGCAACACAAACTACTCCAAAATGTCCAAAACATAGACTGGGCTTTGGTTAAACTGTTGGAATGGTCAATATAGAAACTGGAAAAGTAAACGACAGAGGACAATTACAGCCTATATGTTCTGTTGTCAAAATTTAGATTATAAGCTTTTTATTTACCAAAATATAATCTGTGGGCAGTTATAAAATGCATGAAATATTTCCTTTAAACATTATCAAAATGCTGGTGAAATTGTTTATTTTTAATTTTTCACTGAACTAATTGACCGGTTCAGTATAATGCATTGAAGCTACATCAGAAATAACTGAATTATTGTGCTGTTGCCAATATCCTAAGTTCATCTGCTAATAAAGAATATTGCTAGCATGAGATGAAAAAGTGACTTAGTGGAAGAATAATTCTAGAACAGCAAAAGCAGTAATACATAACCTGTACAGTTTGTTCATTAAGCTGCAGTTACGAAATTGTGTCCAATTTTAGGCGTCGTATTTTATGAAAGATGTCGAGGCCACACACAGGGTTCAGAAGAAATTCACTAAGATGAGAGGCTTTAGAAGAAGAGAGACTAGTGAAACTGGGGCTCTGTTTCATTAAACAAAGCAGGGTTATGAGGTGATCTGCCAGAGGTGCTCAAAATTGAGGGGTTTTGTTAGTCATTGAGAAACTATTTCCACTGGTCAGTGAGTCGGTAACTGGGAGGAATGGTTTTAAGATCATCATCAAAAGAACAAAGGGAAATTTTAGGAGAATTTTTATGCAGGTGGGCTGTTGTGACATTCTTCTATTAAAGACTTTACGTAGGTGGATTGGGGGGAGAAAGAGAAACCAGATGTTCTGTTCTTAACAGTTAAATTTAAAGACGTTCCTACAGTATATGCAGTGGACTCTTGCTAAATAGCCCATAACCAGCATTGCACATGACAGGAACAGCAGATCTAACTGAGAAGAGAAATTGGACACCAATAATGATGCCGGGAAGTAATCCACATTACATGTGTGTGGAGTTGACTGTCATTTAATCTAGCATTGTGTGAAATGACACAATTTAGACGTTTGCACACAGATGATGAACTGTCATTGTTATTGATTTTAAAGAACAGAGAGCAGGAAAACTTTCTGCACACACAGGGTTGTGAGGCTGTGTAATTCGCAGCCAGATTGCTGATTGAAGCAGAGACCGTGTCAATATTTAAGAATAGGTTAGAAAGTTGGTTGAAGGAATAGGAGATACAAGGGATATGGGAACAGGGCAGGCATAGGGGATTTGGGACTACTGCTTACGTGGAGGATCAATACCAACACAGATTGGTTAGGCCAAACAGCCTGGTTCCTTGTTGTAATTTCTGTTTAATTCTATGTTACAGATGTAAGCAGAATCCAGAATTACTTTTAAAGGGGAAATGGGTATATATTTTTTTTTAATAAGGCATGAGGTATTACAGAGGAGTAGGACTAAGTGTATAGAGCTCTTTGAGAGCTAGCACAGGTATGAGACCAGATGGCCATCCTTTGTACTGTAAAATTTTATTTATAGGAAACCTAAGTGCACAGATAACTAATGTGAAGGCTTTATAGCATCAGTGAAAATTTAGATAAATTTTAATTTCCTCTATGAAATATAGACACAAAAATTTAAATTGTGAGAAATCTGACCAATTTGTAGCTGCCAGCTTATCTTAATCCTAAAACTGCCAACAAGTTCAGGGAAACTCCTGGACAAGTTTTATTTTATTTGTTCAGCTTGCACACTGATGCAGAAATGAGCAATATTACTGTACTATTTATAACTCCCTCAATGTGCGCATGTAATTTCCTGTAAGTACCGTAACAAAATTGTACTTTGACTTCACAAATATATGTACATGCTTCTGTCAATTTTTTTTAAAAACCTGATTTTTAAAATGCTTCACTTGCATTCTTGGATCTCCCTTTTACATCTATTCTGAGGGTGGAAATAATAACTTTTGAAAAAGATTTCCATTGACTTTTTTTTAACCATTCAATAAAAAGCATCAGTTCAAAAGATTGACATGATAGATTCAAAAATGTGACCAGTGCTGAAATGACATGCAGATGTACTTGTCACTGCTGAGTCCCCACACCCTGACATGGTATTCACAAGGGAGCTGTAAATTCAATTTAACAGTGATACTCAAATTATTCAAAAAGAACTCTAGGCTAAATTACCAACATTTTTTATTCTCTGAAAGCTTTTTTACTAAGTCTCCTAGATACAGTGAAACATTATATTAATGTATTTGCTTTGGTATATTTCTATGGTTCAGCACCTTGACAGGAACCAGAATAAGCAGAATCCCACCTGACTTATGCCAACAAATGAAGATGCTTAGATTTTTGTAAGTTTGGACTTCTATTATCACTTGAAAAGCTGTATAGTTGAACTAGTGTTTAATGTTAGTTTTTACTTTTTTCACATTTAATGCTAACTGTAATTCATAAATCATTAACAGGACTTGTAAATATTATGAGGGTTTGTGACAAAAGTTATGAAGGGCTTGAATGTCCAGCGTTACAGTTTTAGCCACGAAAGCCAAGATGGTCTAGTAATTGCTGTGGTTACAGAGCAAAGAGTGTTGAGGTTTCAGTTGAGTTTTCAGCCACACCCTTTGTCAAGGAGGAGCTGAGCCGCTTGGCACTTTAAGGCATGGGGTACTGTAAATGATACGGAATGTGATGCTGTGTACAACAAAATTGAAGGAGAATAAGTCACCACCCAGAACCGAGATGCTTCTCAACCTCCCAGTTTGGTGGTGATGTTATTTGAGCTAGCAAATTGATAAACCATCCACATTAGCAACTGTTCCCTGTTCAATAACTCGGGAACAAGTATGACATTTTATAATCTACTGTTTTACCTTTAAAATAAAATAAATTGATTAAACTTTTAGAAAGTATTTTTTAGAATTCTGGGGTAATTCCAGCATTTATAAATTGAGACAAAAGCTAAATACTCCGAATGCTGGAAATCTGAAATAAAAACAGAAAATGCTGGAAATACTCAACAAGCCAGGCAGCATCTGTGGAGAGAGAAACAGAGTTAACATTTCAGTTCTGATGAAAGGTCAACTTTGTTTCTCTCATCGCCGATGCTGCCTGACCTGCTGAGTATTTCCAGCATTTTCTGTTTTTATTTATAAATTGAGAACTTAATCCAAGTTTTCCTGAACTACTAAACAGAAGTTGGAATTTGCAGAAACATTCTGATATATTTTATTTTGAAATTGGATTTGATTTTCAATAATTGGGAAGGGATGTATGTAATTTTTAAAAACCTTTTCATTACAAAATGTGTGTTCATCACAGGGATTTGTCGTATAATCAGATAGAGGAGCTACCAAGTTTCCAGGGTTGTTCAGCATTAGAGGAAATGTAAGTTTACATTTTTAAAATTATCAATGCAAGTTCTTTCTTTAACTCTAAAAAGAACACGCAACTCCAAAAATCATTTTGCATTTGATCCTTTCAGCTACAAACCCATGACTGGTGACTAAAATATTATAAGGATTGTGGAGGAAAAATAATTAAGTTTACTGAACAATAACTAATGTTTGTTCGTCTTTGTTCTTGGGATATGTGTGTCAGTGGAAAAGTAGTATTTATTACCCATGCCTAATTTCCCTGAGGGCATTACGAGTCAATCAGATGTGGATGAGACCAGGTACGGTGACAAGTCACTTCTCTGAAGGATATTAGTGAACCAGTTTGGTTTTCACAGAAATACAGCCACTTTCATGGTCATTTTATCTGGAGCTAGCCCACAAAATACCAGATTTATTGAATTCAATTGCAGTTTGCCATGGTGGGATTTAAACTTAGAGTCATAGAGTAATACAGCACGGATAGAGGCCCTTCGGCCCATCGTGTCCGCGCCGGCCATCAAGCCCTGTCTAATCTAATCCCATATTCCAGCATTTGGCCCGTAGCCTTGTATGCTATGGCATTTCAAGTGCACATCCAAATGCTTCTTAAATGTTGTGAGGGTTTCTGCCTCCACAACCCTTTCAGGCAGTGAGTTCCAGACTCCAACCACCCTCTGGGTGAAAAAGTTCTTTCTCAAATCCCCTCTAAACCTCCCGCCCTTTACCTTGAATCTATGCCCCCTAGTTATTGACCCCTCTACTAAGGGAAAAAGCTCCTCAGCATCCATCCTATCTATGCCCCTCATAATTTTGTACACCTCAATCATGTCCCCCCTCAGCCTCCTCTGCTCCAAGGAAAACAAACCCAATCTGCCCAGTCTCTCTTCATAGCTGAAGCGCTCCAGCCCTGGTAACATCCTGGTGAACCTCCTCTGCACCCTCTCTAACGCGATCACATCCTTCCTGTAGTGTGGCGACCAGAACTGCACACAGTATTCCAGCTGTGGCCTAACCAGTGTTTTATACAGCTCCATCATAACCTCCTTGCTCTTGCCTTCATTAGCCGAGGCATTGAATATAAGTATCCCATATGCCTTTTTTACCACCTTATCCACCTGTTCCGCCGCCTTCAGGGATCTGTGTACTTGCACACCCAGATCCCTCTGACCCTCCATCTTGCCTAGGGTCTTTCCATTCATTGTGTATTCCTTTGCCTTGTTAGTCCCCCCCAAAGTGCATCACCTCGCACTTTTCCGGGTTAAATCCCATTTGCCACTGTTCCGCCCATCTGACCAACCCATCTATATCGTCCTGCAGACTGAGGCTACCCTCCTCGCTATTTACCACCCTACCAATTTTTGTATCATCCGCGAACTTACTGATCATACCCTTTACATTCATATCCAAGTCATTAATGTAGACCACAAACAGCAAGGGACCCAGCACCGATCCCTGTGGTACCCCACTGGCCACAGGCTTCCAGTCACAAAAACAACCTTCGACCATCACCCTCTGCCTTCTGCCACTAAGCCAGTTTTGTATCCAATGTGCCAAGGCACCCTGGATTCCATGGGCTCTTACCTTCTTGACCAGTCTCCTGTGCGGGACTTTATCGAAGGCCTTACTGAAATCCATGTATACCACATCCACTGCGTTACCCTCATCCACACACCTAGTCACCCCCTCAAAAAATTCAATCAAATTAGTCAGACATGATCTTCCCTTGACAAAGCCATGTTGACTATCCCTGATTAATCCTTGCCTCTAGTTTGCTGGTACAGTACCACAACCAGTAGGTTACTATACCCACAAACCCTGATATTACTTAAGGTATTAAAAAAAAAAAAAAAAAAAATTAATAGCTTCTTTATCCCTTTGGAGGATACTGTTAAATTTTTATTTTTGGATTATTAAGTAATCAACGCTTCAATATGTGTCCTCATTTTGGAACAGTGAGTCTCGTAGATGCTGCCCAGGCAGTGTCGTCAAACTGAAACATAGAAACATAGAAGATAGGAGCAGGAGTAGGCCATTTGGCCCCTCGAGCCTGCTCCGCCATTCAATGAGATTATGGCTGATCATCCAAATTCAGCACCCTGTCCCTGCCTTCTCTCCATATCCCTTGATCTCTTTAGCCTTAAGAAATATATCTAACTCCTTCTTGAATATATTTAATGAATTGGCCTCTACTGCCTTCTGTGGTAGAGAATTCCACAGATTTACAACTCTCTGGGTGAAGAAATTCCTCCTCATCTCTGTCCTAAATGGCTTACCCCTTATCCTTAGACTGTGACCCCTGGTTCTGGACTCCCTGGCCATCGGGAACATCCTTCCTGCATCTAGTCTGTCTAGTCCTGTTAGAATTTTATAAGTTTCAATGAGATCCTCTCTCATTCTTCTAAACTCCAGTGAGTATAAGCCCAATCGACCCAATCTCTCCTCATACGTCATTCCTGCCATTCCAGGTATCGGCTTGGTGAATCTTCGCTGCACTCCCTCCATGGCAAGAACATCCTTCCTCAGATGAGGCGACCAAAATTGCACACAATACTCAAGGTGTGGTCTCACCAAGGCCCTGTACAACTGCAGCAAGACATCCTTGTTCCTGCACTCAAACCCTCTCGCTACGAAGGCCAACATACCATTTGCCTTCTTAACCGCCTGCTGCACCTGCATGCTTACCTTCAGCGACTGGTGCACAAGGACATCCAGGTCTCGTTGCACTTCCCCTTCTCCCAATCTATTGCCATTCAGATAATCTGCCTTTCTGTTTTTGACACCAAAGTGGATAACCTCGCATTTATCCACATTATATTGCATCTGCCATGCTTCTGCCCAATCATTCAACCTGTCCAAATCATACTGGAGTTTCTCGGCATCCTCTTCACAGCACACACGCCCACCCAGCTTTGTGTCGTCTGCAAACCTGGAGATATTACATCTAGTTCCATCGTCTAGATCATCATTAATATATATTGTGAATAGCTGGGGTCCTAGGACCGATCCCTGCGGTACCCCACTAGTCACTGCCTGCCACTCGGTAAAAGACCCGTTTATTCCAACTCTTTGCTTTCTGTCTGCCAACCAGTTCTCTATCCAAGTCAATACCTTGCCCCCAATCCCATGTGCCTTAACTTTACACGCTAATCTCTTATGCGGGACCTTATCGAAAGCCTTCTGAAAGTCCAAATACACCACATCTACTGGTTCTCCCTTATCTATTTTACCAGTTACATCCTCAAAAAATTCCAGTAGATTAGTCAAGCATGATTTACCTTTTGTAAATCCATGTTGACTTTGTCCGATCCTGTCACTGTTTTCCAAGTGCTCTGCTATTACATCTTTTATAATAGACTCTAGCATTTTCCCCAATACCGATGTCCGGCTTACCGATCTATAATTCCCCGTTTTCTCTCTACCACCATTTTTGAATAGTGAGGTAACATTAGCTACCCTCCAATCCATGGGAAGTGTTCCAGAGTATATCGAATTTTGGAAGATGACCAGCAATGCATCTACTATTTCTAGGGCCACTTCCTTAAGTACCCTAGGATGTAGATTATCAGGCCCTGGGGATTTATCAGCCTTCAATCCCGTCAATTTCCCTAACACCATTTCCCTACAAATACTGATTTCATTCATTTCCTCGTTCTCATTGGACCCTATGTTCCCTGACATCTCTGGGAGGTTATTTGTGTCCTCCTTTGTGAAGACAGAACCAAAGTATGTATTTAATTGGTCTGCCATTTCTTTGTTCCCCATTATAAATTCCCCTGATTCTGACTGCAAGGGACCTACGCTTGACTTCAATCGTTTTCTCTTCACATATCTATAAAAGCTTTTGAAGTTGTCTGTGTGCATTCAAAATGTTGAACTTGAAGTAGTAGGATTTTCTGATTTGTTTCTCATATCCAAAATGGATACCCTCCCATTTCCTCACATTGAACTCCATCTGCCATAGTTTTGCCCACTCACTTAGTCTGTCCACATCTCTTTGTAACTTCTTGCTTCCATCTATACAACTTACAATGCGTACAGTGAATCTCCCTTTAATATATATTGTATCATGTCTGCAATCATGTTTAATGGCATTTAGTGAGTTAATACATTAAAAGGATTGATAGAAACTGAGAGAAAGCAGGAGAGAAATTAAGAGAAAAATGCAAGTTTTAGAATAACAAAATTATTGAGAGGATACCAAAGTATATGAAGTATTGAGAGAGCGAAGGGGGAAAAACATTAAAAGAACAGGGCAGAATTTTTAGGTTAGCAGCTTTTCTTCTTCTCCCTTTTCCTCCCCGTACGTCCCTCCAGGTAGAGCATACAGGAAAGTATTGAAACTTGAGAGTTTTGATGTGTATTAATGGGGAAAATTTGCCTGGGCAAAATGCAATTTACAGAAAAGTTGATTTACACTTTTGTTCTCTCTCCTGGAGAGTTCTTTGTTTTAGTGATTTTGTTTCTTTAGCATGTGCGCTGTACAGCAGAAGACAGTTTTTGATATTTCATTTGGTTGCACAGGCAGAAAATGTTGCGGGCCATCCACCACTGTCCCATCAGCCTCTGATCATTGGCAGCATGCATTTTTGATTTTGGTGGGAAGTTTCAGTAGCCACGTAGGGAAGACTGCAGGGGAAAAAATTCCCCCTTGAACTCTGCAGCTTTTGACATGGTTGATCATACAGGAAACTCTGTGCTATCCGGCACCGACGGGACCGAGCTGTTGCCGTCCCATCAAAACTGCCGGACAAACCAGCACTAATGTTGAAACATATGGAGATTTTGAGCTCCGTATCTGGCAACAAACCCTGTTGCTTAGCAACAGCTTCTAAACAGTCAGCCGTACTTTGCAAGCGTCTCTGTAGCTTAGCAACAGCTTCAGCGAGACCTTGCAGAGCCTGACTGGTGGAAAAAAAAGCAACGAAAAGAAAAAAAACCTAACAAAACGGCTCCTGATTTTTGCCGGTGGCTCGAGCATTCCGGACAGTTAACCTCCGGATAAACCAAAGTTTCCTGTACTATCCTCCTCCATTGTCCAGATTATCGGGCTGCCCTCACTTGCTTCCACTCTTACCTATCTATTTGCAGTCGGAGCACCTATCTAGCAATGGCTTCTCTTCTCAGCCCTCTCTCCACCTCCACCCCCCCCCCCCCCCCATAGTCATTTCATGAGGCCCTCCTCTTCCTCATTTGCATGGTGCCTCTTGGCAATATCATCTGCAGACATGGGATCAATTTCCACATGTATGCTGACGACTTCAAGCTCTACATTTCACTTCTGATCCTTCCACTGCGTCTGTGCTGTCAGACTGCTTGTCTAAAATCCAGTGCTAGATGAGCTGTATTTTGCTGAGCTGCTCACTGAGGCGACTGAAGCCATTGTCTTTAGCTCTGCCACAAGCTCCATATCCTTACCAATGACTCCAGCCCACTCCCTGGCTACTGCCTGAGGCATGACTGGACTGTTTACGGCCTCCGCATCCTGTGCGACCCGGAGCTGAGTTTCTACTCTCCTATTCTCTCCTCCACAAAGACTGGCTACTTCTACTTACGTAACGTAACCTACCTCTGCCACTGAAACCCTCATCGATGCCAGGCTGGATTAATGCTTCTGGCCAACTTCCCATCCTCCAGCACCTGTAAACTTCAGCTCATCCAAAACTCTGCTGTCTATATCTTATTCTGCACCAAGTCCTATTCACCATCACCTGGTCCTCACTGACCTATGTTGGCTTCTAGTGCTTCAATGCCTAAAATTTAAGATTTCCTTCCTTGTCTTTAAATTTCTCCATGGCCTCACCACTTTCATATCACTGATCTCCTCCTCCAGCCTACTCCCTCCCAAACGCTCCATTCCTCTGACTCTGGCCTCTTGTGCCTTCCTTCTCACTTCACCCCTGCCTTCAGTTGCCTGAATTCCCTCCTTTAACTCCTCTGCCTTTACATTTCTCACTCCTCCTTTAAGACACTCCCTAAAACCCACCACTCTGGCCAAGATTTTGGTTACCCCTCTGAATCTTTTAATCTTTGTGTGCCCATTTTTTTTTCTTATTCCTCTGTGAAGGATCTTGACACTTTGGCCAAGATTTTATTAATGGAGGCGGGTTGGGTGCGGCTCAGGTGGTTTCCGGCTTCCAGTCCCGCCCCAAGCTGCATCCGGTCCACAGACGTGATTTTGCCTTGATTGACCTTGTTAAGCCCGCCCTGCGGGCTTGCCGGCCAATTAACAGGAAGCTGGTCATCTGACATAATTTGATGACGTGTAATCTGCCGGTTTTCTTAAAGGGATCACGCACAATTTTATTTTGACAGTTGATCTCTCAGTGTTTGACAGCAGTAAGGTGCTGCAGACACTGACGATCACTGCACAAAGGTGACCTCTTGCACCCAGGCTCTCCAATGACTTCCTCCATAGGCTGGAATAGATTGCAGCTGCAGGTGAGGTGACAGAAACGATCTGTCACTGGTGAGAGAGGTTCTCCCAATGAGGTGGCACTGGACATGGATTTAAAAATTTGTAACCTAAAGAAATGTGTAAATATATAAAAAATGTAGTACCCAACATTTTCCTTCCGCTGAGACTCACCATGTGCAACATTGGATCCTTCACACCACTTCTGCAGCTGTCATCAATCCAGAAATATTGCAGCAGACACGCCACACTACCTGGTGTGGTGGCTGGACGTCGGGAAACCCGAGCCAGAAGTGGCAAAATCCAAAAATAGGCTGACAACTACTGGCGATTACCTGTTAATAGGCAGATAATTGCCTTAAAGGTGTCTGGTCCATTCACAAATCGGGGACTCGACACATGGGAAAGTTGTTTGGCGGTGGGTTTCCTACCCACTGTCAATCTTTGCTATTTTGACAGCGGACCCGCCTCCAAACCTGCACTCTGAGCACCGGCAAAATCCAGCCCTTTGTTTTACATCAAAGGCACTAGATAAATACAAGTTTGTTCATTTGTGGCAAATAGGTAGGAAGGCAGCAGTACTACGTGTTGAAATACAGTACCCATCACTTAGTGTCCACGTTTAAAATGGGCAGTCACTTATGTAGGCCAAAAAGCGATAACCATTATGCATTTGTATTAAAGTCAATTTCTAAGATATAGCGTCTTAAATGCTCTGTTTATTTCAGGCAGAAACAGCTGTGTTTACTCACATTCACACCTCATTGCGCTGAATACAAGAACAAATTTAAGTAAATAGCACCTCGTTAAGGTGCAATTAATGTACCCCCAGGAGGGGAGATTTTATTTCTGTGCAAGTTTCGCTGATGCAGGCTAGCACTTCGCACCGGACGGGCAGCTGCTGCCGATCATCTCGGTTTTGGATGATCATGTTCTGTTGACCCCCAGCAGCATTATGAAGAATCCTGCGCACCATTTCCTTGGTTGTATTTCCTCCGATGAACCCACTAGCGTGGACAAAGCTGGGATCCTGCTGAGAGCTTTTTGTTTTTTCTCCAGCATTCCTCCAGCAGTGATGGGCTGTTCTGGAAGATGCCGACTCCCTGCGGCACGCACTGGACCCACCACTGAATGCGCTGGTCCGCGTATAACAGATTTATTGAGCAGGAATTTGCGGTGGGTAATAACAGCGAACTAACAGAGTTTGCCGTTGTTACCCCTTTGAAACTGACTGCAACTTCAGGATGTAGTGCACGCGCATCTAACTGCGGAAATCCTGAAGTTGCAGTCAGTCATTTACTGCTCCGACACTGACTGTGCTGTAGCTAGCAATCAGTGTAATCGGAAACTTGGGCTTTTCCGCGGTAATATCGCTGTTAAATACCCCGTTAAATGTTGGGCCTTGTTGGATTCGGTGTAATTGGGGTTTTAACAGCGTATTGACTGCTAAACAAACATTATGGCCCTGAAAAACTTAATTTTAATTTTGTGGAGTGTCAAATTTCTCCATTATGATTACAATTTTTGAGAAACTTTAAAAAAAACGAATGTTCACGATATTTCAGGTTCTATCTTATCCCCATGAGAGCCCCAATTTTTGTTTTGCTTTCTGTAGCATTTTTAAAAAGTCGGAATAAAAGCAGGTTCTCATTTCCTGCTTCCCTGTTGGTGAGAATTCTGCAATGTGATTGGCTGCGTAGAGAGCTTGTTGACGTCACAGCAGATTGCGCTAGGGAATCCTAATACTGTACTGAAATCAATTGCATGTCGAAAAAGGCAAACTTCTCGCCACAGGGATCACGAGATTTCTGTGGGCAGCTTTCTTCGGGGCCGGCGGTGAACACCTTTGCTTCGCCACTGACCGCAAATTCCGGGCCGCTAGTGGGTTGCTCTATGTTCAGCTCCTTCTCCAGGTTGAAGAGATGATCCTTCCAAGGGTAGTCTCCCTATACCAGAACCACAATCTCCCCACTGGGATCCTCCTTAAACCAGTTTCGAATTGCATCCTCCACCAGGGCACAAGCCGGGATCCAGGATTTGTGGTAAAATTCCAGCCTGTCGAGAAACTCCGAGCCGACCCTTTTTGGAGCCTTGGTGAATCTGGCCTCTATCTTGATATTTGATATTCGATATTCATGGGCGGGTTCAGGTGCGTGACGCGAGCACTCAGGTTCGTGGTCATAGAGTTATCCGGACACTCCCTTGTACTGCGATATACCGTTGAAGATTTCCACTGCAAGGTTTTCGTAACGGTTGGGAGTGATGGGGCATCTGAATCAAGGAGAATGTAGAGTCTAGGTACACAAGTCATTGAGTAACAGCACTGTAAATGTACACAATGCGGGCAGTGGTGAGATGGAGGACAAAGATTCCCTCCATGCTTTAAAAAAAAATGTTGGTTACAGCGTTGACCTCCATGCGCCCGCTATAAGTGGTGGGGGCTGTACTTGATGGATTAACGATGTAGTGAAACCTGTAGCGACCACTTAACGTCAGTTCCAACCACCAATTAGGAGCTCAGACGTGAAGCTGCATTACAACACATCCTTTAGTTGTTCCCTGTGATGGATTGGACTAGAATATTTTTATGTATAAATTTATAAACTTTATGAATAGACATATAATATGCTTTTTGGCATTCAGCTGTGTAGGTTACCTCCTGGTTTGTGTGACTAATTGTGTTTTGTTGTGGTTTCTAGCTTATGTGTTGACTTTTCGGAGAGATTAAGAAATGTTATTGGCTTACAAAGATCTGCTGGTTTCAGCTTTCAGTCAGGTTCCACTTTTTAAGCAGGTGTAAGGATTGTATACAAAGAGGATAAATGCCAGTGGGAATGTTGAGTGATTTTTTTTTTTAAATAGTACCACATGCCCCAGAGCTGGGCTGGCTTGCTTTGCTAGTGGATATGTGTTTATATTAACGTAACAATGAGGTTAATGTGGGGATGTAATGGATATTGTCTTATCAAGGGACTTGAATCATTACACACTTTGTAGTCTACTTAAAAGTTGTGGTTGGTTCCCACAGGATCTAGGCATATTGTATGTGTTTACAGTTTCTTGCAGGTATCATCAATCCTTATTTGTACAGGTTTTTCTGAGCTTTTCTTGGGGAGGGAGAAGAGATAAAATGGTTACCTCCTCTGCTAAGATAGCTTTACTCATTGGTATAGGTTAGTAGAACTGCCACTGCTATTAAGCCCTTTCGCTGAAATTGTAGGCAAGCTGAGAAATATACAATCATCCAGCTCTGCAACAACACTTCTATTCAGTACATCCATTTACAAAAAGCAAAGTGAATTCTCTTCTGCTTCTTTACTGTTTGTTAACCATTCAAAACACAAATTCTGGGAAGCACGAGTAAAGTTAATACCATGAAGTGGTGTACCATGCAGGTTCCTCCTGTAACTAGCATGGTGGTGGCCTTGCATTCATGTGCTGTCTTGTCTGAAAAGCCAGAGCCTATATCAAAGGGGATACAACAGTGACTGAAATATATTTATGCTGTGCTGCTGAGAGTTTAGTCTATAGAGGTATATTGCTTTTGAAAGAAGTGTGTTTTTGCTCTGAATAAGATTCGTGGGACTTGGATTGATTAACAGCAGGTGTTGGTGAACCATATCTACAGCTTAAAAAAATCAGCATATTGAGGCTTTTTAGTAAAGCAGGACTTAAGCATGCAACCACAGAGATATGAAGAAAATCTATTTGTCACATTATATGCTGGTTAGCTGATTCAGATTTTACATAACTTGAAGATGTCTATTTTAAGCATCGATATTCTTTATCCTTATAGTTTACAAATGCATATGACCACGATCACCTTAGTTTTCCCAAATAAGTGTCATAAACCAGTTTACCATAGCTTTTTTTCTTAAACTGCTGTGATGGTGGTTATGTAAGTGGTTTTATTTATATTGGCCATGTGCTAATTATTGCCTTGATAAACTACTACAATAAACAATATTTAATATCAATTATAAAGAACTGATCAGTTGGCAAGATGTCCCTTCAAGTTTCCCCCACCTGTAATTTGTATTAATCCATTGTTGTGACCTGTTGGATATAATCACAAAACTAAATCTATTCCATTTTTTTAAAGCAAATGTATTGTCAGAACAAGTTTTTCCATTACATTTTTAACCAAATGCTTTTTAAAAAAAAAAAAAAAAAAAAAAAAAAAAAATTAATTATCTTCACAGTTCCTTAAAGCACAATGAAATCAGAGAGATCAAAACAGACACGTTCCAGGGACTGGTGTCTCTGCATTTGCTGTGAGTACACGTTTTCTGTTTTCCCCAGTTACTCAGTTCATTTTGTCAAAGCCTGACCCAGATTTTCATTCATCATGTGTGACAGATTAAACACCTTATTGTAAGCATAGCTGTAGAATTCTCCTGAGATGTCTAACACCGATCATTCTGTCTTTCTTGATTGAACTTTAATTTGTGCAAGTGGGGAAGTCTTACTTGAAATACTAGACAGAAATGTTGTCTTAAAGGTATTTTCTAATCAAGCAACGTATGCTATGTATACATAGGAAAATTATTCTGGCAGTGGAATCTTATAAAGTTGTATTTCTGGGATTTTAATAACAGTAATTACTGAAAGTAACTTGAGTTACAATTGTAGGGGTGGTAGGGGAACGTGCCATAATTGTCATTGACTTGTAAAAGTAATAACTTACTGTTAGATTTAATAAAATCATAGTGCAGTCCAGTTTTGAAATAATACACACAATCTTTTCCCCCATTTCCTTTATAGTGACCTGAGTAAAAACCAGATTTCTACAATTCACAAGAATGCATTAATTTCTTTGACTGAACTGACTAACTTGTAAGTGACTCGGATTGTTTCAAGCACTTCATTCATGTTGATTTTGCATTATGATCATTAGGTTAAAATATTCAATTTTGTCCTAAATAACTGGGATATCACTAGTTATACTTTTACTTTTAACCTTCGCTTGCTAACTCATGAGTTTGAAAATCATCTCTAATTGGTGAAAGAGTTTTTCTGTATGTAACATCTAATATGCTAATCAACGCACTGTAATTTTAGCTTAAACTGTCTTTTTAATATGTTTTATAAATTGAAATTTGATTGTCAGTTTATGCAGAGCAGCACATGCCAGGTTTATCAGCTAGAATGCACTAGTTCGCATGTTTGTTTTCTTTTCAGAGACTTGAGTTCGAATCAGTTGAATTATTTCCCAACAGCTGGGCTGGAAGGACTAAATCAGCTTAAACTTTCTGGGAATACTGACCTAAAGGAACTGCTGATAGCAGAAGACCTCCAAAAGCTCAGGTTTGCTATTTGTGTTCTCTGGTCACTTTTTTGCGCTTAAATTTATTTTAATGTCATGACTGTATAATAAAACTTGCATAATTATGATGTAGAGAACAAATGTTAATGCAATATATGTACTCCTAAAATTTCATTATCTGTAATTTTTGAACTGCGTCCCATGGGGATCAAGAATTACAAAGTGGTGGAAGTCAGGCTACAGTTGTATAGAGCTCTGGTTAAACCGGATTTGGAGTACTGCATCTAGTTCTGGGCACCACACCTCGGGAAGGATACTTTGCCCTTGAAGGGGGTGCAGTGCCGATTCACCAGAATGATGCTGGGGCTTAAAGGGTTAAATTATGAGGACCGGTTGCATAGACTCGACTTCTATTCTGTTCAGTATAGAAGATTAAGGGATGATCGAATTGAGGTGTTTATGATGATTAAAGAATATGATGGCGTAGATAGAGAGAAACTATTTCCTCTGGCAGGGAAAGTCCAGAACAAGGGGACATAACCTTAAAATTAGTGCTGGGCTGTTCAGGGGTGATGCGAACAAGAAGCACTTCTTCACGCAAAGGGCAGTGGAGAACTCTCCCCAAAATTGCTGCTGAGGCTAGGTCAATTGAAAATTTCAAAATTGAGATTGATAGATTTTTGTTAGGTAAGGGTATTCAGGGATATGGAACCAAGGCAGGTAAATGGAGTTGAGATACAGATTAGCCATGATCTAATTTGAATGGTGGAGCAGGCTTGAGGGGCTGAATGGCTTACTCTTGTTCTAATTATGTTCTTTCCTATGTTCATGAGTTTTAAGTCTGGGCTATACCTTCATTCTGGTTTTGCAAATCTGAGAACAGAGCGATTTATGTATCAGTTCAATTTTTCTCTCTGTGCTGTCTCCATTACACCAGATTTTACATTGGTATAACTTTGTCGTGCTTTAAGTTCTTCAGAGAAATTCAGTGTTAAACCATGGTACAGTGTCACAAAGTAATAGAATGTGAATGTGACCACATCCCCATATGACTTTTGGTTTTAACTAGAATACTTGTGATTTAAGGTGATTTTACTTACTGAAGGAAAGGGAAATTTGAATGGGGAGTCATTGTCTTTAGCCCCGGCTATGAAATCTTACCTTCACACTAACTCCATCCCTTTCCCTGACCACTCTTTCAGACTAAACCAGACTGTTCACAACCTCTACTTCACGTTTAACTCAGAGTGGAGTTTCTGACCCCTTATTCTCTCCATCACAAAAACTTCCATCTCCATAACATTACTTGCCTCCTCCCCTACCTCAACTATCAGTTCATTTGTCACTTCCAGACTTAATTATTCCAACGCTCTCCTGGCCAGCTTCCATTCCTCCATAAAATTCAGCTCATCCAAAACGCTGCTGCTTGTATCCTATCCTGCACCAAGTCCCTCTTGCCCTCCACACTGAGATACATTTGGCACCTCTTTGCCTCTCCATTGCCCGCTCCTCCTTTTAAGAACCCCCCTTAAAGTCAACCTCTGATCAAGCTTTTGGTTACTCCTCCTAATCTCTGATCTTGGTGTTTGTTCTTCGTGCCTCTGTGAAGCATCGAAGGGCATATATCTCTTAAAAGATCTTCATAACTGAAAAAACAACTATTTATAAAGAGTTTTGAGAGGGTAAACAGAAAAAGATTGTTTCAACTGTTTGTCTACATCCCCTTATTATTGATTTGTCAAAGAATTACCAGAGACGTTAGAAGAAATTTCTTTCTCAAGATTATTGGAACAATGGGTGCACTTTATCAGAAGCGCTATTGAGGCAGGGACTATAATAATTTAAAAGAGAATTAGGTAAGTATTTGAAAAAAATATAAAAAGATATAGGGAAATGGGATTTAAGTAGTTGGTGCCAGTAGACGAGCTAGTATTGGCATAGTGGGCCAAGTGTGCTGTAATCCATGATGTATGATAACTGCTGCTCATATGAACCACTTAGCTGGTTACCAAATGCCATTGGCAGGTGTCCGTGAATTGGTTACTTGCTAACCCTTTGGCCACTGTTGTTTTTGTTATAGATTTCCTTTTGTTCCCTGTTTCTGTATAGCTCCTGTACGTACCATGCATGAAGTACAAAGTATGCAATAGTTCAGTTAGCAATTGTCTATGCCCGAGTTAATCTGAAATCTTTCATGTGCTTTATTACAAAGGTTTGTTTTTTTAAAAAGGTTTGAATATCAAACTGCTTGTCTAAATGTAGCTTGCAATGCAAAATTGAATGCCTAATTGTAAGATCAAAACAACATAATATCTTTATTAGTCATTCCTGATAGATTAATGCCTTTGCACCAATACACATTCATCTTGCATTGTGCCCCTGTCAAAGCTAAAATCACATGACAATCAACTTACTGTTTCTTTAAGAGAACATAACTCTATAGGTAAGTATCAGTGACCCATAGCATTCTTCCCTGCCTGATCAGTCTGTAGAAACTTACCTATAATTCTTAGAGAATGTCATAGCAACCCAGCTTACCTAATCATGAACACTATTTAGAGGAGTAAGAAATTTTGCAACTTAATTGAGTGATTCTTCAGCACTGTATACTCACCAATGCTCAGTTTTTGTATCCAATACTAAAGAATAATAGTTCAAATAATGCAAATGTTTTACTTTTAAACAAGCTTGTACTGTTTTACTCTTTATAGGACATTGATGGTTCCATATGCCTATCAGTGCTGTGCATTTAGTAGCTGTGATTCTCATCAAGCCGTGAATATTGAAGGCATCAAAAATCAGGAAGCAAGTATTCCTCCATCAGAAAAGAAAACCGGTAAACACAATCCACGAGTTGTTGAACACTTGCATAGTCTGCTTCTAGATGGTTAAGTCACCAGTTTCAGTTGGTCAGCAGCCACAAACCATGCCGATACAAAGGAAGCGAAATGCTCCATTGCAAAAGCACCGATTAGTAGTTAAAGAAAAAAATGTTGACTGTAGCTAAGGAGGTGGCGCAGGCTACCCAGCCTTTCTGTTGAGAGGATTGCTGAGTGTAGAAAGCAATTTTTTTCAAGAGGTTACTTGATAGATTTTCATGTTTTACTTTTTAACCCTATGTTTACTCTATTTCTTCCAAGGTTTCAGTATTTATGTTTTTTTTAAAATGCTCATAAATTACCAACAGCTGTCATCACCACTGAAAGGATGGGACAGCTTGATGCTCAGGTGCCTACCCTATTGCCACCAATGTTGTGCTGCAGTCTGATCATGTGAAGTGTGCTTTTTTTTGTGTGGGGTGGGGTTCAATTATGCAAGAAACTAGCTTTTCCCCTTTTAAGACTGATGTGAAGCGCTCCACCTTGTGGCCTGGCTGAAATTTATCTAAGGCTGTGTCAAATTTTCTTGACCATTGATATTGGGATTTCAGATTATAATATTTTGGGATACAGCATATGAATAATTGGAGACATGGCATATGGCAAGTGTAGCATGCTTGGGACAAATGGGTGACTTTGGACCTATGGTTCCCAAAGCTTTCTACCATTTGGGGTTTCCTCACCTCATGTCTGGGTCTGTTGTGGAAATTGATTGCCATGATTAGTGAACTGCTATCATTCTATCATACCAGGGTGATAGAAGATGGACTAGATGGATTGTGTTCTTTTTTCATCTAGCAATTGCTATGTTCCTATCTTGGGTGCCCCTGGGTATTCAGTGCTCTGTTATTAACAAGCTCAGGTCTCGTGATGGAGTATAAAATCGGGCGGTGTATAAATAGAGTATCTGATGTGAATGCACTCCATTCTCAACAGGCACATTAGGTTCAAATTGGGCTAGGTTCTCCAAATCCTTTTGGATTTGTGCACATCGATCATCATTTTCCACTGCTTCCAATCTGATGTTTTTGGCACATTTAGCTATATTGCTCATGATTCAATCCTCCAAATCATTCAAGACAAAAGCAGACCCAATACTGATCACTGTAGCAGATCACTAACAACCAGTTGTCACCGAGATACCGCACCATGCTCCTATCCCCCAACTAGCCAATTGGTAATCCAGTCTAACGCATTGCCGTCTATCCTTGAGTCTGAATCTTATACAATAGTCAGACATGAAATCCAGGTACAGTATACAGCATCCACTGACTTGCCTCTATCCACTCGATTCGTAACTCCCTCAAAGACTAATAAATTGATTGCATGTAAGCTGCTGCTCGTAAAACTGTAACGGCTGTTTCTAAGTGACCCTGTCCCAATAAATTAGTCCTCATGCTCTATCCCCCAGCATAATAGCAATTTCCCCACAGTCAAAGTAAGACTTAGATTTGTAATTTGGGAGATTTGCACATAACCTCTTTTAAAATATAATCATACTTGAATTTTTCCAATCCTTTGTGATCTGACTTTATATCAGTATGGGAATTTGCAGTCTTTTGAGCCAACTCTTTCAGAGGATAAATAGGGCAGTAAAGAAGGTTTTAAACTAGTACTGTGTGGGAAGGGAATGAGGGTGAATACAGAACAGGCTAAGGAAATGAACAGGCTAAGGAAATGAAGTATGGGAGATACTTTCATCCAGCATGAAAGCCCATAACCTTATCAACCGTGAGCTTCTGCAACCTCAGCTATATAGTCCCTTGTGATTTTAAAGGTTACTAGTTAGCATATACTGTTAACTGTTTCCTTTCCCATTATTTCAGTGGTGAATACTGTTGCAAAGCAGTGGATTTGTGTTTCAGCAACTTCCCTGTCCTTGGCTATCATCTCCCCATTTCATCTTAGTGATCCCTCACCATGTTTCTATACCTTTTGCTTGCTTCTGACCTATTGAAGAAGGCTATGCTGTTCTCCTTTTATGTTTCAATTATATTTTGCTAATTTTCTCTCTCGGCATCTTGTATTCATTTTTTTGTGCTTCTCAGCCTGTCTTTATAGATGTCTATATCCTATTCCTTTCTTGAACATCTAGGCTGACACGCCAGTGCAGTGCTGAGGGAGTGCTGCACTGTCGGAGGTGCCGTCTTTCGGATGAGACGTTAAACCGAGGCCCCGTCTGCTCACTCAGGTGGACGTAAAAGATCCCATGGCACTATTTCGAAGAAGAGCAGGGGAGTTATCCCCGGTGTCCTGGCCAATAGTGATCCCTCAATCAACGTAACAAAAACAGATTATCTGGTCATTATCACATTGCTGTTTGTGGGAGCCTGCTGTGCGCAAATTGACTGCTGCGTTTCCCACATTACAACAGTGACTACACTCCAAAAGTACTTCATTGGCTGTAAAGAGCTTTGAGACGTCTGGTGGTCGTGAAAGGCGCTATATAAATGCAAGGTTTTTTTTTAGTTTTGTATGCTTCCTCCTTCTCTGTCTTCCATAACTTTTGGTTATCCATGTTGGTTTTGACTTATTTCAAGGAGAAATTGCTTTTGTATTTTTAAACAATAATTTCCTGTTTTTTTTCTCCATCTTTTATCTAAATATTTTCTTCCATTTGAATGCTTTCATTCATTCATTCCTTCAGTCAGCTTGCTGTAAAATTTTGTTTAATTTGCTTCCTTTTCTGCTCTGCTGTGAAAGTAACAAGATTATGATCACCAGATCCCAGATGTTCCCTTACTTATCCCCGCATCATTAGTTAATACCAAATCTAGTATCACATTCTCTTACAACTTCCAATAAGTTCCCATACAGGCTGTCCCCATTGTACAAGCCAATCAATATTGGGGTGCAGGAAACTCTTTTTATCCGGCACCGATGGGACTGGCGTGGTGCCAGTTGATCAAAAAGTCCGGATTACAGAGAGGTATACTTACTGAGGTATGAGAGCCCCGTACACGGCCACAGATCCAGGCATCCCTGTTGCATGGCAACAGGTGCAGAAACCCCGGTTACACGGCCACAGATCCAGGAACCCCGGTTACACGGCCACAGATCCAGGAACCCCGGTTACATGGCTACAGATCCAGGAACCCCGGTTACACGGCCACAGATCCAGGAACCCCGGTTACATGGCCACAGATCCAGGCATCCCTGTTGCATGGCAACAGGTGCAGAAACCCCGGTTACACGGCCACAGATCCAGGAACCCCGGTTACACGGCCACAGATCCAGGAACCCCGGTTACATGGCCACAGATCCAGGAACCCCGGTTACACGGCCACAGATCCAGGAACCCCGGTTACATGGCCACAGATCCAGGAACCCCGGTTACACGGCCACTAATATGAAGTAAAACTTACCTGCACCTACTCCTGAATTTTGCCGATTAAGAGAGATTTCCGGTTATTTAGGTGCCGGTAAAAAGAGAGTTTCTCCTTTGAAGTGACTCATGATCACAACTGAGAAATCAACAGCTCCTCTGCTTTATGGCCTCTCATTGCAGTACATCTACTGCCTTTCAATTGGTCGCCTGTAGCATATTCATTGCACTAACTTTTTCCAAAGAACTCCTTGCCATTTCCAATACAGTCCAGTCTCCTTAATTCAGATAATTCAAATGATCTGATTTTTATTTCGCACTAAATTCGGACTTAGCTCTTTTGACATTGGTTATTTCAAAATACTGGTTTATTTGAATTTCTGTGTCACAAAAAATGACGGAATTGTTAGTAGACTGTGTCCTGTTTCTCAGTTACTCAATGCCTCCTCGATGAATAATGCCACTCCAACTCCAACCTTTTCTGCTTTGCTGTTCCTAAAGTGCACAGTTCTGCTGGTTTGTTTTCCTTCTTGATCCAAGTTTCACTTTCTGCTATGATGTTCTACCTGTTTTCTATTAACCTCACTTCCAGCTCACCCATTTCTTATATTCCTTCCATTCATATAAATGCAACTTTGGTCATCCTTCACAAATTTTAATCTACTGTACTTCATTTTTCTTAGCCTGGTATGTATTCACCCTCATTCCCTTCCCACACAGTACTAGTTTAAAACCTTCCTCACTACCCTATTTCTTATTTGCCCCTTCAGATCAGGTGAAGATAACTCTTTCTATAGCTTTCCATTGCTGCCGAATTAGTTCCAGTTCCCTAGGATTGTGAAATCATTTTTCATACATGTCTCAAGCCACACATCAGCCAGCCTTATCTGTCTCTCCATAACTGGTGCAGTGCATGACACAGGATGGAGGAGGGGGGCTGTCTTTCTTAGTCTTTGATCTAGCTTCTAAAAAATCCTCTTGTCTGCATCTTTGGTTTTCACTGGCCCTCCCATTGCAGAATCTTTTCCACTTGCTGTTAGGTTCTGCGCCCTAGCAATCTTGAGCTTTTACAATTGAAGATATCGGCGGCACAAGTATGGATAAGATGGGGAAAACGACATCATGCTAGCATGCTTAATTCTGCAAAAAAAAATGGCTTGCAATAACCTCTCTTTAAAATAGTGTTTGAGGTGTTGAAGTGATAAATCATGAAACTTCCTCTTGTCTTTTTTTAGGCCAAAGTATTGATGATGAGCTGAAAAATGAAGAAGAAAGGATTCAGCCAACAGTGCATTGCACTCCATCTCCAGGTACTATTCACAAAATGTTATGTTCAAGTTACTTTCCGGTGGCGGTAGGTGACTAATGAAAAAGTTGCTTAATGCTAGTTTCCTCTTGAGCTGATTTGTTTCTTATGTGAAATTTTTGGTCTCAAAACAGAAATAGTTGAAGGTGTGGTGCACCATAAGGAACTTGTTTTAAACCAGCTAGACAGAAATGGACTAGAAATAAAGGGATATGCCTGAGAAGTAATCCAACACTGTTTTATTACTTCACATCTCCAGGGGAGTAGCCGGAGTAATTACCTTAGTACAGCTGAAAGAGTTTTGTGCTGCTTACAGCACAACACAATTGTTGTCACATGCAAGTAGTCATTTAATTAACTCAGTCAAATGTAAGGGAGTGCTAATGCAGAATCTAAGTTAGCTACTGCAGTGAAAATTGTGCCGTTTCATTGCAAACATGAAGTTTTTGTAGCAACAGTACTATATTTAGTTATTGTCAAAAATGTGTTTAGCATAGTACACACATTGTAGTATGTTTAAGGAGGACATTTTCTTTTTTTTATATTTTATCCTTTTTCCCTCCTGGGGTATGGTTCTGTGGGTGCTGGGAGCCTTTTGGTATCTGCTTCACCATTGAACGACTGGCCACCACTCACTCACTCTCGGCTTAATATGAGTATTCTCCATATTAAGCTGAGAGAGTAAGCGGTGTCAGGTCGCTCAATGGTGAAGCAGATCATAAGTGAGTTCAGTCCTGTTCTTGCTGGAGGGCTAGCTAGAAAGTGATCAGAGATGGGAGCCCTAGCTCATTCCTCTTGCCCCCCCCCCCCCCCCCAAAAAAAAAACATGTCTGGAGAGACTGAAGTCAGTTGTGCTTCCGTTGCTGTTTTTGGTTAGATCAACTAACTTAGAACAGTAGCACTTGAGACTACAGCAAGTGTAGCAAGAACAGCACTTCTGCCCACATAAGTAGAGAAAACATTGGAATCCTCCAGAATAATAGACTGATGGTGAATGTTCCTTCTTAGATCTATCAGACAAAAGCCATTTAATTATCCATGTTCACTTATTCATCTAAAGGCAGCCATAGTACTGAGTTTTTTTTTAATTTGCTTACTGCGCGCCTTCCCTTTGATCCAGCATTGGTGGAAAAGCCTTGGCCTCACTCTCTGGAACTCCCGCCTCCTCTCCACTTCTATTTTCTTTAAAAAGTTTTCTCAAAACCCATCTTTTTGACCAGGCTTTCAGTTTCTCCCTTCCCCAATTTCTATCAGTGACGCATTTTGTGGCTTTTTTTTACATTAAAGGTGCTACATAAGGAATAATGCCAACTGCCAGCACTCTGGTGAACAACCATTTTCAAAATGATGGAGGGGCAAACCAAAGCATATCATCCATTATAATGGATAATCAAGTTTCTACTGTAATACACTTTTACTTTAAACAATAGACCATTAAACAAAATCCTTACTTTTAAAAATCAATTATTGCACAATTGAGCAGAAGTCCACAAAGTGTGGTTAGCATAATAAAAGAACAGAATACAGCAGTTTCATCGAAACAAATAGACAGATATGTAAGGCTGTTGAAGGGATAATTACCTGCCTGGAGCATGCATAGTTTGATAGGTAACGAGCAGCAAAATCAACAAAAGGAACAGACTGTACAAGCATCCCCTTGGGTGTGTAATTGAGGGCATCTGGGGGAGCCTAGCAACCTTTTTACCATCCAGATCATGTGGCTATGAAAGAACAAGCATTGTAGTGTCTCTGAAAACACTCTGCTGGTGCTTCAGAACATTTGAGGAGCCTATTATCTCCCAAAATGTTTGAAAGTTATTTTTTCTTAGATGGGGAGAGAGAAAGAAGCTGTTATACTTGAGAGGTGTATATGTCAACAAACCCACTTCAGTAACCCAGTGATCCTTTAGTAATGAGTTTAATTTTATCTCTACTAGGTGCATTCAAACCATGCCAACATTTGCTGGGAAGCTGGATGATTCGTCTGACTGTGTGGTTCATCTTTCTAGTGGCGCTAATTTTCAATATTCTTGTGGTCGTAACAACATTTGCATCCTGTGCACAGTTGTCTTCTGCAAAGCTGTTTGTGGGTCTAATTGCAGCAGCCAACCTCTTAATGGGAGTATATACTGGTACCCTGACTATTCTAGATTCAGTGTCTTGGGGAAAATTTGCTCAATTTGGTGCCTGGTGGGAGACGGGAAGTGGCTGCAAAGTTGCTGGATTCCTCGCCATGTTCTCTTCTGAAGCATCCATTTTCTTCCTTACCTTGGCGTCCTTTGAACGGACTATGACCGCACGTGACCTAATCAAAAAAGGGAAAAGCCATCGTCTGGTACACTTTCAGATAGCTGCTGCCTTTGCTGTCTTGGTTGCTGCAGTGATAGCTTGCCTACCATGGTTTCATATTGGAGAATTTTCAGCATCTCCACTCTGTTTGCCCTTCCCCACTGGCGAGTCTCCTTCCTTGGGTTATACAGTAACTCTGGTGTTGCTAAACTCAATAGCCTTCCTGCTAATGGCAGTTATCTACACAAAACTCTACTGCAACTTGGAGAAAGAGGATCTTGCAGAAAACACTCAGTCAAGTATGATTAAGCATGTTGCCTGGTTAATTTTCACCAACTGTATTTTCTTCTGTCCTGTTGCTTTTTTCTCATTTGCACCTCTTATCAGTGCAATCTCCATCAGCCCTGAAATAATGAAGTCCGTGACGCTAATCTTCTTCCCACTGCCTGCTTGTCTCAACCCTGTTTTGTACGTTTTCTTCAATCCGCGATTCAAAGAAGACTGGAATATGTTGAAATGGCGCCCAAAACAAAAAGACAAATCGGTTGCAGTTACAGTGAATACTCAAAGCAGCTGTGTGACACCAGAATTCTTCTATGACTGCGGAATGTATACCCACCTACAGGGTAATCTCACTGTATGTGACTGTTGTGAATCATTGTTATTGACAAAACCTTCAACGTGTAAACACTTAGTGAAGTCACATAGCTGCCCAGCCCTGGCTGTGGTGCCTTGCCAGCGGCCCAACGGCTACTGGTCAGACTGTGGGACTCAGTCTGCTCATTCAGATTATGCTGATGAGGGAGACTCCTTTGTTTCAGATAGTTCCGACCAAGTACAGGCCTGTGGGAGGGCCTGCTTCTATCAAAGTCGGGGATTTCCTTTGGTTCACTATGCGTATAATATTCCAAGGATCAAAGACTAACTGCAGAAGACTTAATACCAGGAAGGTACATGTATGAACACTTAGAAACAATCTAACTACTTTTGCTTGTGTGAACTTTTATTCTGGGAAGCACTTTTTCTTCAATCTGACAGTTGTCAAAAGAAAAGGGAATCACGTTCAGTAAGTTTTTTGAGCCATCTGTTCTTACAATAAGAGAATTACCCAAACAGATTAATTGTGTGTGTGTATGCTATATAACTACAGACTCTCTCAACGGTATTTGTAAACTTGTTGACAAAGATTTATTTTTAAAAATAGCTACTATTTTTATGGTGCATTCTGTCTCATAGTCATGCAATTTTGCTGTGTTTTTGTCCTTCATGTAGCTTTTTGCTTACATTTACAGTTAAATGTCATTTTATGGAAAATTCACTGCCAGATTGTATTGCTGTTTCTTCACAGCACATTCCCTGCTGAGTAACTTACACTTGCCTGTGCTGCAGAATAAACAGAAGCTCCACACAGTTAGCGTAAACAAATGTGAATACCATTTTTTGGGTTCATTACTTGTAGTTCCTCAGGAGGTTAGGAGATGCCAAAAAATTACTTCCAAAACTGAAATTTCAGGAATGGATTGTAGATACTGTGCATATGACACATTTTCAAATTTGTATTGTAAATTATTGGATTAAAAATATAAAGGGGTATTCTTTTATGTACTCATTTTAAGTAATGGTAACTACCTCTTAAATAAAGTTGACCACCAGTAGCTGTTTATCCGACTGTGGTCTATATACAGTACATGGTTTTAACAAGTCTTGTCTTGTAAATAGTTTTGGATGTACATTATCACCATGTTATAAAAAAAAGAATCTTTGTAAATCAATATTAAAATGTAACTTTTTGTAGTTTTTACTATGTGGAAGGGATTATTAATATTGTAATTTTAAGCCAAAATATTCACAAGTAAAAATTTAAAAATTCTTCAGTCTTCAGTTTTGTGCAATTTGTTATGATCACAAAAATCACAGAAAAAGCCTTCACGGAAATTGACTTCATATTGTGTCTGTGTAGCTATATAATAAATAATGTAAAACTGGTTAAAAGTAAAGCACTGTTTTAACAAAAGCCACATATTGCCCAAACAGGATCAACATCTGCAATGACATGAAGTTGAAGGGAATTTCCTGCAAGACATTGATTGCATCGACTGCTGGCGGAATTAAGGAGTTCAAACATGTTTTACAAATCTGCACATATTTTAACTGTCAAAGCAGTCAGGTTTTTTTTTTTAGCCCTATTTTCTGGATTTTCTTTGTACTGTACTACTGGTTATAACTGCCCCATTTACTGTGCAGGGTGCTTTTACCAGCAGCAGCATAAAAATGATGGTGAATAAATATGGCCCGAGTGCCTGAAGCTCTGCTGTCCCCCTCCCTCTGTATCAGTAATGTCATGTTTTCACCTGAGACAGTCATCTATCTCAATTTAAGTTTTGGAAGGGCTGGTGGTTTCATTTTTTTAAAAACAGCAGCTTGCACGAGTACAGATAGGATGTTGATTGACAAACCTGAAAGAGGTTGAGTAAATGGATGCTGCCTGAATTGGAGTAAGTTTGGAAATGATATACCAAAGGGGGTCAGCGCTGGGTCCAGTTTTGTTTAATCGATGATTTGAACTTGGGCATGTGAAGCACCATTGCAAAATTTTCTGACTGCCCAAAATTAGAGGATTTGGAAAATAGTGAAGAGAACTGTTGTAAAAGACTTGAGGATGACATAGGTTAGCATAATGAACAGAGATGGATATAAACGTGAGGTATTATTTAGGAGGAAAAATAAGAAATGGGAATATACACTCCATGGACAGATGTTGAAAGGTGTGAATGAAGAGAAATCTAGGGGTTCAAATGCATATTTCTCCAGAAGTGTGAGTGCAGCTAGGCAAAGCTATTTTTAAAAATAAAAAAAAAGGCCAACAGCATTTTGGGATTTATAAGAGGGCATAGAATACAGGAGGAAAGGAATAATAAAATGACGCAACATTTTAATTTGGCCACTGTTTGATGATTGTGTAGTTTTGGGCGTCCCATTATAGGAAGGACATTAGGGCCATAGGGGGACTAAAATCCAGGATGATGCCAGGAATGGGAAACTGTAGACATGAGAGTCTCAAGGTACTGGAACTATTGTCATTGGAGCACAGAAAGACAACACGAGATGCTTTTTCATGTGGTTATATTTTAGAAAGCTCTTCATCTATAGTCCTAATTACATATCAATTAATACATACATTCATTCCTTTTTGCAGCAATAAATTGTTTATAAGGGGCCGGATTTTCCAATGCCCACGGGTGTGTACGCGCCCGTAAGGGCCGCGCAAGTACATGCGCCGAAACCCGGCACTTGCAATCTGAAAAGAGTTCTTGACAGATCATCCGCATGCCCAAGAAAAGTGCCTCCGCAGGTGGAGAGTTGCGCTTTTTGCACAACATCCAACCCTGAAAGCCTGTCAAATTCTTACACCTGGTAAAAGCAGGCGTAAGGCCTGCTTTTACCAGCATAAAAGTTTTTAAAAAATAGAAAAATAAAATTTGATCATAATTTATAAATTAAAAATACTCTTTTTATAAAAAAAAAGTAAGTATTTAGCCCTGTAAAAACATTTAATTTATCAAAATTAAAATTTTGTTTAAAATATTTAATTAAATGGCATTTTAAATATGTAATTTTTAAAAAAAAATTATTGTTTGTGTTTTTAAATGTGATCCCCAGTCATACTTTTGACAGTTCTGTGCGTACGGACCTGTCAAAGGTATGAAGGGGGGATTCCCTTCTTTCATTGGTTTGCCTGGCCCACGTGATCCCAGGGGTGATTGCGAATCGCATGCGCCCATGGGATACCTGGGCCTCTCCGCATTTCGAAGGGGAGAGGCCCAGGATGGCAAACCTCGGGATCTACGGAACCAGCAGGTAAATTTGTAGATTTTTTTTTCAGATCGGAGGCTTCCGCCCGCAGGAGGCCTCCAATCGGAAATTCAGGGCCATATATAAGATTAGTTCAAGTTCAGGATGTCCTGTGGAATACACTTTGTGCCATTATATGATAGAAGGGGAATTCCCTACATGATCAAGTATAGGGACTGATATTTTAAAGTGCTATTGATTGGGTGGGATCTTTCTCTGGGTTCTGTACATTTCCTAGTGGATGCTAACATGCTGCAGGGTGTGAAAGTAACCACATGACTTATGGCCACATGAAAGTCAAATCCTTGATTTGTTTATAACTAATATACTCCCAAGCAACTGGATACTGGGGATGGCAACAGAACAAAACTGCTTGTGGACCAGAAAAGTTTGTAAAACTTTTATTGAAAGTAGGTTTTTGAAAGTATTTTGAGGTGCACAGTATTATCAACCAATACTAATGCTATGGTTTTTTTTTGTGGGTCTGTCCTCTTAGCTGATACACTCTCAAAACATCAAGCAAACCACTCAAACTAACTCGAGCATTGGAGATTTATTTTATCTTTATTCCAAAAACAATTTAACATCTTACAGTACAACAAAGGTGGATGGATTCTACAACAATAAGAATGTTGGTTATGTTAGTAAAACTAGTATGTTTCACATTGCCAGATTATTGTGTATTCTTTCCTGGTAATTGAAGTGTTTTTGAGGTACTTATTTTATAGAGGCTTCGAGTACAAAAGCAAGGAAGTTATGATGAACCTTTATAAAACACCAGTTAAGCCTCAGCTGGAGTATTGTCCAATTCTGGGCACTGCACTTTAGGAAGGATGTGAAGGCCTTGGAGAGGGTGCAGAAAAGATTTACAAGAATGGTTCCAGGGATGAGGGACTTCAGTTACGTAGATAGACTAGAGAAGCTGGGGTTGTTCTCTCAGCAGAGAAAGTTGAGAGGAGACTTGACCGAGGTATTCAAAATCATGAGGGGTGTAGATAGAGGGAAACCGTTCCCATTGGCGGAAGGATCGAGAAGCAGACGACACAGATATAAGGTGATTGGCAGAAGAACCAAAGGTGACGTGAGGAAAGACTTTTTTACGCAGCGAGTGGTTATCATCTGGAATTCACTCCCTGAAAGGGTCATGGAGGCACATTCAATTGTGGCTTTCAAAAGGGAATTGGATAAGTACCTGAAGGAAAAAAAATTGCAGGGCTACAGGGAAAGGGCGGGGCCAGCACAGGCTTGACCGGCCGAATGGCCTCCTTCTGTGCTCTAACCATTCTATGATTCTATAAATGCTACAGCCACAATGCTATATACTTTTTTTGCAAAGATAAATACCAAAAAAGTCTTTCTAGCATTGTCGGTCCTTTTCTTGTATTTCAGTTGTCTTTTGCCAAGAATCATAAAACCACAGTACAGTGAAAATGATCCTTCAAATATAATTAAGTTTAGAGCTAAAGTTCCAAAGGATTCATTGCTTGCTTCAGAATGAATCCTACTACTGAGACAATGCAAAAGAATAATTTTTGCTAATCTCAAAGAAGACTTGAAAGTATCTGTCCTAACACACTAATTTAAAGAAAATCACGATGAGAATGTAGACACATAGCTGACAAAATGTGGTATCAAACTTTTAAATTCAAAATGTGATCTCAAATACACGAGTTACAAGAAATGTTGGTGCACTTTATACACTAAATTCGTTTCTGATTAGGATTTTATATTTAAGTTTAGACTTAAACAGGCAACATATATTCATGAGTGATTAAAGGAAGCATACTTGTATTGATGTAACATTTTATCATGCTATCAGTGTCTTAAAAGCATTTTACACTGGATTACTTTTGAAGTACAGTAACTGCTATTTAGGCAAGAGGTTTTAGTAAATCTTGTATCTTTTGCATATGTAGTGTGATTGCTATAATACCAAAATGCATAAATTACATTGAAATTGATAATCATGAACGGTGGGCTTTTCATGAATAACTTCAACAATTGCATTTCTCTAGCACTCCACATGCAGAGATGTCTGTCCTGTAAAGCACTCAAAGGGGACAACAAGTAGAAACATGTCGGCCGTGGCTCACTGGTACCACTCTCACCTTTTGAATCAGAAGGTTATGGGTTCAAGCCCCACTAGAGACTTGAGCACATAATCTAGGCTCACATTTCAGGGCAGGACTGAGGGAGTGCGGCACTGTTGGATGTGCCATCTTTTGGATGTGATGTTAAATCAAGATGTCTCCGGTGAATGTTTTTAAAAAAAAAAAAAAAAATGGTACTATTCAAAGAAGAGCAGGGAAGTTCTGGTATCTTGGCCAATATTTATCCCTCAACCAACATCATTATAGAAATAAAGATTATCTGGGCATTTACCTCATTATTTGTGTGACCTTGCTCTATGCAAATTGGCTGGCATATTTCTCTACATTACAGCAGTGACTACATTTCAAAAGTACTGAGTTTTTGAAGGCAGTGAGGGAGATGAGATGGTTCAGTTGCTGGAGACAGTTTTCCAGGAGTTGGGGGATAGTGGCTGTAAGCATTGCTCTAGATAATGGAACAAAGTGCAAGGAGCACTATGGTGTCTGAAGAGCAGATGATATGCGTGCAATTATATGGCTGGAGGGGATAATGTAAGGTGAGGCCATGCAGAAACTTGAGGTTGAGGATCTTAGTAAATTTGCTAGGACACAGCAAGGCAGTGAGCCTTAACGAGCACAGGGTGATGAGTGTAAGTGAGAACATAAACTACTGCCTTTTGAATGAGTTGTAGTTTATGGAGGGGTAGACTGGCAGCACAAACAACTTGCATTTATATAACAGCTTTAATGTAGAAAATCGTCCCAAGACATTTCACGAGACGTAACAATAAAAACTATTAAGCCAAAGGAGAAAATTTGATCAAAGAAGTAGGCTTTAAGGAAGGTCTTAAAAGGAGTGGAGGAGTTTAGGGAAGACATTTCAGCGTGGGGCCTAGGCGGCTGAAAGCATAGCCGCCAATCATGGAACAAATGGGGTGGGGAGGAAAGTATTGAAGGAATCGAGCCCTTACGGTTGTCAAGGCATGTATATAAGCTTCTGTAATAGAGTGGAAGAGGTGAAACAATGGCAGGTGATAGTTTGGAAGTGTGGTAAACCACTGTTTGTATTCCACTGTGTACATGCCTCGGCTGACTCCTCCCACAAGTCCTAGTATAAAGGTGACTGCTCCCCAGCCCTTTGTATTCTGGACCGGTCGACCACTCGAGGCAGACCTTCATTCTTTTGTTAATAAAAGCCTTTAGTTACTCTCTTAACTCTCAGTCTTTTATGAGTAATTGATAGCGCATCAGGAAGCGAAAGAAAGTCTTCGTGAGGGAGGAAGCCGAGTTTAGGGTTGAACAGTAAACCCAAGAATCTGCACCTCTGGGTGTAGCCTAAGGTGAAGAAGGTGGCTGTTTTGCTGACATTTAGCTGGAGGAAGTTTCACCTGGTCAAGATCTCAAAGTTGGACAGGCACTTGGATAGAGTGGCAACAGCCTTTGGGATCCATACAACGGTGGCAGGCACAGAGCTGAGCATCATTGGTGTACATATGGAACATGATTGCTTACTTCCTACTGTTCTGACTGCCTAATGCCCATTTTGCACTCCATGCCACAACTACTGAATCATACCCATTATTTGGTCCATTGCTGCTTTTCAAAACTAATCAATCTAATCTGACTGCCAATGGGCAAAATGCCAGTGACTTATGATGAAGCTGCCTCACTGAGCATATTCAATATAATTATGGTAGCTCTACTAATTCGCCCTGGCAGTTCCCAACTTGTAAAAGCATGAAAATACATTAGAAAACCCTTGATCTGTTTCTAGCTTATACCTCCAGCAACTGCATGTTGTATTTTATGGCAATGGAATGAAACTGTTCATGGAAAGGATTTATCTGAATTATGACACTGGGTCTCTTTGAATGATGCATTAGAAGGTATTAAGCTATTAAACCAGTGTTTATGGAGCCTGCTGTCTGCACATGTATGTACAGTTCCCATCATGTCCATTTGATGAAAGGAGCCCAGTGAATGATGTAACTTTCAGATTTGAACTATAAGCACTTTTCTGTTATTTATCATATTTCTTCAACCTTGTTGTCTTTTCCCTTCCCCTAGCCCTCACCCCCTATTGTCACTCAATAGTTGCCACTACCTGGGAGGGAAAGCACTGCACCTCATTAAAGAATTTGAGAAAAATTACCTGAGCAGTTTTATGAGCCAATATGCACTTATAAATGTTACTGGAAGATTTCCCTTGTGAAAACAGCTTGAGTCTGTGGGTTTATTTTACTAATTACATGTTTTTTGTAGAAAAATATTCTATTTACTAAGCATAAAGAAATGCAGTTGTGAAAAATGTAAATTTCAGACACTTTTTAAATGTCTATATTTAAGTTTGTTTTTTATGCCTGTGTCATGTCAGCCATTCAGCCTATTCTCATACTTCTGCTTATACCAATCTATAATTGGGTGCAAAAGCATGAAAGATATCCGCCTAGAGTGATTATCTTTTCATATATCCCTCTTTCCCTGACAACATGAATTTGCTGCTCAGGGAACGTTGATATGAACCTGTTCTGTACCACTCGGGCACAGGACACCGACCCGAGGCAGAGTTTGAAAAAGTCTTTCTTCTTCAAAACTTGATTTAATTGGTGTAGTTGGTAAGTCCATTGTCCTTTTGATCTGTAGGACCTGAGTTTTGATTCAGCCCAAACTGATGAAATTGAAGTTTTCTCTCGGTTAAAAGTAAGATGCTTACGTGACATTAGGTTTGGCAGGCTGAGCCCAATTTCTTGTGGATATGGGTTAATAATACAGAACTGCTCATGATCTAACACAAATGGGCATTCCCACTCAGATGCCACATGGATGGGTGTAAGAACTGAAGAAAATTGCAGCGGTGCAATCCAAGATGCTATGAATTTTGGGGTTTTGAACTAATGCACAGATTAGAAGGTGGTTCATTCTGCATCTAGAAGAGGAGGAGCATACTATATCTTGTCTGGGACTACTTGATGTTGGTATTGGATGCTTAAAGTATCCAACACATTACATTTATAAAGTACAACTATGGCCCATAGTTTGCTATGGCAGGGCATCTAATGGCATCTGCCGTTAGATAGACCTGCCCTTGCGCATTTAAGTTTAAAAATTTTTTGCATGCCAAGTTACTGAAAGTCTGAGCTGATAATGGTGCAGCGAGTGAAACAGCACCTGGCACCTGAGTGAACAGGGCAAGCAACTGTGTATCTTAACCAATCAGATTGAAGGGTTGTGAAATAAACAGCGCAAGGACCGAGAAGGAAGTGTAAATTTGAGTGGGTGAATTCACTGTCAAATCAGGTACAGAAAGCGAAATAGAGAAGGAAAGAAAGATTGGAGTGAGAGAGAAATAAGAGACAGTAAGGAAAAGTTTAAAAAAATATATAAAATTGGCATTTTTTAAAATCTCCAACATCAATTAATACCTGAAAGAATGAGACTCCACACTTGTAATGGTTAATTTTCAGTGCCAGAGAGGCTGTTTGCCAGTAATTAACATTTATCATGTCGTTAAAAGGTACTTGCGCTTGAAATGACGAGATTTAACTTTCTGTGGTGAGTTTAATTCGTATCTACTGCACAAATATAGCAACTTCATGCCAGTCAATGCATTTCAATGGTGAGGCAGACAGCGAGATGCCGTTTTCGCGAAGCTAAAGGCAGAGCGGCATAATTCGGACAGCAACGTTTTGATATTTGCATTTAACCGCACATCTGTCCCTCGCCTTAAGTTGCTGTACTGTTTACACACGAATAACTGTGCATTAGCCTTTCGGTTATTTTGACAACAAATTCTGACCCATAGTTAAATGACCCACGCTGTTTTACAGAAGGGGAACAGACAACATAAGAGAGGTTGCCAGCAGTGTGGTCAAAAAGAGGAGACTTGTAAATGCAGAGAGAGAAGGTGGTTTATGGAGTTCCAGCAACTATGCTGAGGTGGCTGAAGGCTCCGCTACTGATGGGGGAAGCAAAGGAAGGGGTGGATATCACAAGCTCCGAATTGAATTGGGTGCATTGAGGGACAGAGAGCCAAGTATGATGGGTGAATCGGACTTAGCAAGGAATAGGATGTGGCACCAAAACTTAGGAGCATTTGGAATTTGTGTATTGTGGAACTCAGGAAGACGTTGGAGAAATTGACTCTTGAAGTAGCGAAAGCATGGCTAAGGGGGTCAACTGGGAGGGAGGATGTAATTTGACAGTACAAAGGTGGTCATCAAGTTGTGGGCAATGGTGGAACTGGTCCCGTGCCTCAGTTTTGCGGGGTTTTTTCAGAGGCCCAGTGTCTGGAGCAGCCGGTGAGTGTTTATATTCAGTTTCGCGGGTTTTTTCAGAGGCTTACCAATCTCTCGGACCGGCGGCAGCGTTCCAGAGCCACGTCACGATTCAAAAAGTGACGTGGGCAAGAGGAAGCAGCTGATTGGGTGAGTATGGCCAGGTGAGTATTTATACTTACTCTATAGTTTGACAGTTAAGGTTAATAGTGTATAAGGTTTAGAAGGTCTTAATTTTGTGGTTTATAGTTTTTAAGGTCTCTGTTGTGTAGCGGGGAGTGCTAGTAAACAAGGGCCCTTGAGTAATTAATATCATTTAATTGTAGTGTAATTAGTGGTCTTTGATTTGATACCCTTTAATTAACTTAAATTAAATTATAAGTCATGGCAGCACAGCTTGGCCCCGTGGCATGCTCTTCCTGCGCTATGTGGGAAATCAGGGACACGTCCATGATGACCATGTGTGCGGGAAGTGTATCCAGATGCAGCTACTGGCAGACCGCATTGCGGCACTGGAGCTGCGAATGGATATACACTGGAGCATCCGCGAAGCTGAGGACGTCGTGGATAGCACATTTAGTGAGTTGGTCACACCGCTGGTAAAGGCATCACAGGCACAGGCAGGTAGTGCAGAAGTCCCCTGTGGACATCCCCCTCTCAAACAGATATACCGCTTTGAATATTGTTTGGGGGGATGGCTTATCGGGGGAAGGCAGCAGCAGTCAAGTTCATGGCACTGTGGGTGGCGCTACTGCACAGGACGGGAGGAAAAAGAGCGGCAGAGCTATAGTGATAGGGGATTCTATTGTAAGGGGAATAGACAGGTGTTTCTGCGGCCGCAAACGAGACTTCAGGATGGTATGTTGCCTCCCTGGTGCAAGGGTCAAGGATGTCTTGAAGCGGCTGCAGGTCTTTCTGGAGGGGGAGGTTGAACAGCCAGTTGTCGTGGTGCATATAGGTACCAACGCTATAGGTAAAAAAACAGGATGAGGTCCTAAAAGCTGAATATAGGAAGTTAGGAGGTAAATTTAAAAAATAGGACCTCAAAGGTAGTAATCTCAGGATTGCAACCAGTGCCACGTGCTAGTCAGAGCAGAAATAGAAGGATACTTCAGATGACTACGTGGCTAGAGGAATGGTGCATGGGGGAGGGATTCGAATTCCTGGGACATTGGACCCGGTTCTGGGGGAGGTGGGTCCAGTACAAACTGGACGGTTTGCACCTGGGCAGGACCGGGACTGATGTCCTGGGGGAGTGTTTGCTGGTGCTGTTGGGGAGGGTTTAAACTAAAATGGCAGGGGGCTGGGAACCTGTGCAGGAAGACAGGGAAAAGGGAAACAAGGATAGAAGCTAAAGATAGGAAGGAGAAAAGCAAAAGTGGAAGGCAGAGAAATCAAGGGTGTAAATCAAGCAGGGCCACAGTTTAAAAAAATAAAAATTAAAAAATTAAAAAAAATAATTCTAAAAGGACTAAGCGTGCTGAAAAAACAAGCCTGAAGGCTCTGTCTTAATGCGAGGAGCATTCGTAACAAGGTGGATGAATTAGCTACGCAAATAGATGTAAACGGATACGATATAATTGGGATTATGGAGACATGGCTCCAGGGTGACCAAGGCTGGGAATTCAACATCCAGGGGTATTCAATATTCAGGAAGGACAGGCAAAAAGGAAAAGGAGGTGGGGAGGCGTTGCTGGTTAAAGAGGAGATTAACACAATAGTAAGGAAGGATGTTTGCTCGGATGATGTGCAATCTGGGTAGAGCTGCGAAATACCAAGGAGCAGAAAAAGTTAGTGGGAGTTGTATACAGTCCCCTAAACAGTAGTGGTGAGGTTGGGGATGGCATTAAACAGGAAATTAGAGACGAGTGCAATAAGGACACAGCAGTTACCATGGGTGACTTTAATCTGCATATAGATTGGGCTAACCAAATTAGTAACAATACTGTGGAGGAGGAATTCCTAGACCGTATACGGGATGGTTTCCTGTACCAATATGTCGAGGAACCAACTAGAGATCAGGCCATCTTAGACTGGGTATTATCTAATGAGAGAGGATTAATTAGCAATCTTGTTGCCCAAGGTCCCTTGGGGAAGAGCGATCATAATATGATAGAATTCTTCATTAAAATGGAGAGTGACGTAGTTGACTCAGAGACTAGGGTCCTGAATTTAAATAAAGGAAACTACGATGGTATGAGGCGCGCGTTGGCTAGGATGGATTGGGGAATGTTACTTAAAGGGTTGACGGTGGGTAGGCAAATGCAAACATTTAAAGATCGCATGGATGAACAGAATTTGTTCATCCCTGTCTGGCATAAAAATAAAACCGGAACGGTGGCTCAACCGTGGCTAACTAGGGAAGTTAGGGATAACATAAGATCCAAGGAGCAGACATATAGATTGGCCAGAAAAAGCAGCAAACCAGCAGTTTAGGATTCAGCAAAGGAGGACAAAGGGATGAATTAAGAGGGGGGGAAATCGAGTATGAGAGTAAGCTTTCAGGGAAAATAAAAACTGACTGTAAAAGCTTCTATAAATATGTGAAGAGAAAAAGATTGGTGAAGCCAAGCGTAAGCCCCTTGCAATCAGAATCAGGGGAATTTATAATGGGGCACAAAGAAATGGCTGACTAAATACATACTTTGGTTCTGTCTTCACAAAGGAGGACACAAATAACCTCCCAGAGATGTCGGGGAACATAGGGTCTAATGAGAGGGAGGAATTGAAAGAAATCAGTATTTGTAGGGAAATGGTGTTAGGGAAATTGATGGGATTGAAGGCCGATAAATCCCCAGGGCCTGACAATCTACATCCCAGGGTACTTAAGGAAGTGGCCCTAGAAATAGTAGATGCATTGCTGGTCATCTTCCAAAATTCGATAGACTCTGGAACAGTTCCCATGGATTGGAGGGTAGCTAATGTACAATTTACAATTTTTTTTTTTACAATTTAAATCGCTTTATTGGCATGATAAGTTACATCTTATGTTGCCAAAGCATCAAAATACATTTATGGTTTAGCACATAAACGCAGTTCTATTCATACAGTGTATAAACAGGTATATCCCTGAGTGTATAAATATACATTCGCATTGTTTATATATATTTTTTTCTTAGTTTACTGGTTGTCCCTCTGTTCATGGCAAGCTGTAACATAGTGCGCCGCCAGTGTTATACAGCTTCTCTCCTCTCCCAGTAGGAATGGGAGTTTTTGGTTGTCATTCAGATTTCTGAAATCAGGGCATATTTGTGAGAATTTTTGGTAGAAATTCTCCCTGATGCCCTGATATTTTCCACAAGCTGTGAGGAAGTGCATCTCTGTCTCCACCACTCCCTGACTGCAGTGAGAGCATATCCTGTCCTCTCTTGGCAGCCTGGTCTGCCTGTGTCTGCCTTTTTCGATCGCTAGGCTATGTTCGCTAAGTCTGTACCTTGTCAAGGTTCTTCTCAGTTTGTTATCCTTTACCATGGTCAGGTAATCAGCTATGTTGTATTGTCTGTTTAGGGCCAAGTAGCAATTGAGTTTGCTTTGGGTTTTTGTTGTTTCTGCCCAATATGTCAGATATTTTTCCTTTTGCTTAGCGACGATTGTGTTGGGTCGAATTCTTTGTGTTACCCTGTCACTGTCCTGGGGCTGGTTATTGTTAGTAGTTACTTCACTGAGTCCCAGGACTAATTGACTGAGGGTATTCTTCTTTATGGTCAGCTCTTGGCATTTCAGGGCGTCGTAGTGATAGCATTGGGGATTGCTCATTTGTAGGTGATTCCAAAATTTGGTGGCTCTTTTTTGGATAGTGATTATTAATGGATATTGGCCTAGTTCCGCCCTGCATGCATTGTTTACTGTTTTCCTTTGAGTCCGGAGGATACTTTTACAGAATTCTGCATGTAGGATCTCAATTGGGTGTTTGTCCCATTTTGCAAATTCTTGTTGAGTTAGCGGTCCCCATACCTCACTGCCATAGAGTGCAATTGGTTCAATTACTGATTTGAAAATTTTGAGCCAAATGCTAATTGGGATTTCTATTTGGATTGATTTTTTGATGGCATAGAAAGCCCTTCTTGCTTTCTCTTTCAGTTCATTCACAGCCAGTTTGAAGTTTCCCGTAGAACTGATTTTTAAGCCCAAGTATGTGTAGTTAGTGGTTTGTTCAATTTTGGTTGTTCCTACTGTGAAATTTATTTTGGGTCCCTGATGTTTGGATCTTTGCTGGAACACAAGGACTTTGGTTTTTTGGGGATTTATTGTCAGGGCCCAAGTCTGGCAGTACGACTCCAGCAGGTCCAGGTTTTGCTGTAGCCCCTCTTTAGTAGGTGACAGCAGAACCAGGTCGTCTGCATAGAGGAGGAATTTAACCTTGGATTCATATAGGGTGAGGCCGGGTGCTGTAGATTGTTCAAGTAGTTTTGCCAATCCATTTATGTAAATATTAAAGAGTGTCGGTGAGATTGGCGAGCCCTGCGTCACCCCTCGCCCCTGTGGGAAGTATTTTGTTTGTTTGTCTCCAATTTTAACTGCACATTTGTTGTTTGTATACATTGATTTAATTACATCATATGTTTTCCCTCCTACCCCACTTTCGATAAGTTTCAGGAATAAACCGTCATGCCAGATGGAGTCGAAAGCCTTCTGGAAATCTACAAAGCATGCGTAGATTTTGCTTTTGTTATTGTGAACGTGTTTGTCAATTAGGGTCTGTAGGGTGAAGATATGATCGGATGTTCTATAGTTTGGCAGGAATCCAATTTGGCTTTTACTCAAGACATTGTGCTCCTCAAGGAAGTTTATAAGTCTTTTGTTTATGATGCTACAGAATACCTTCCCCAGGTTACTGTTTACACAGATGCCTCGATAGTTGTTTGGGTCGATTTTGTCCCCACTTTTGTATATGGGCGTTATGAGTCCTTTGTTCCAGATATCAGGGAAATAACCGACACTCAGAACCAAGTTGAAGAGTTTTAGGATAGCCAGTTTCATTTTGTTGTCTGTGTGTTTAATCATCTCGTTTAGTATGCCATCTGTCCCGCAGGCTTTTCCTGGTCGCAGGTCCTTGAGTTTTTCAAGAAGTTCTTTTTCTGTTATTATGGAACCCCACTATTTAAAAAAAGGTGGTAGAGAGAAAACGGAGAATTATAGACTGGTTAGCCTGACATTGGTAGTGGGGAAAATGCTAGAGTCCATTATACAAGATGTAATAGCAGAGCACTTGGAAAACAGTGACAGGATCGGACAAAGTCAACATGGATTTACAAAAGGTAAATCATGCATGACAAATCTACTGGAATTTTTTGAGGATGTAACTGGTAGAATTGATATGGGAGAACCAGTGGATGTGGTGTATTTGGACTTTTGACAAGGTCCCGCATAAGAGTTAAAGCACATGGGATTGGGGGTAAGGTACTGACTTGCATAGAGAACTGGTTGGCAGACAGGAAGCAAAGAGTTGGAATAAACAGGTCTTTTTCCGAGTGGCAGGCAGTGACTAGTGGGGTACCGCAGGGATCGGTGCTGGGGCCCCAGCTATTCACAATATATATTAATGATTTAGTCGAGGGAACTAGATGTAATATCTCCAAGTTTGCAGACGACAAAAGGCTGGGTGGGCGAGTGTGCTGTGAGGAGGATGCAGAGAAACTCCAGTATGATTTGTGTAGTGTCCGTGTGTAGATAAAGACACTGAAGACAGGAGTTGGTTCATAGGTATTTACTAAGCAAGTCTGGGGGGGGTTCTAAAGGATATAAACAATACACAGGCTTATATAGCCCAAGTGGCAATTACCGGCATTACGCACACCTGGGGTTCTTAAAGGCACATACACCACAATTCCTCTCCTCCTAGCTAACTAGTACATCATATTTTAAGTAATTATTAATTACATCTTATATGCAAAATAATATACATTGCTGTATTAATTAATTATAAAAGTTAGTCTCTCAGGAGGCTTCCTGACTCGGTCCGGATAACGCCTCGGGGGTGTAGTAGTTTCTGGTGGTGTAGTAGGTTCTTCTGGCAAGGCTGATTCGGCTTGAAGGCCAGTGTCGGGTTCATCGGGTTCCAGTATCACCGGATCGGAGGTAGATATGGGTATCTCTACTTCATCGTTAGATGTATAGCGTGGTGGTGTAGGTTGTCCCTTTTCGGATGACTTGATGATTTGGTCCGCATGGCGCCTTATTATGCTTTCTCCGATGTCCACGGTATACATCAGTGGTCCTAGTCGTGTGCAGATAGTTCCAGGCTGCCATTTCTCGGTACGGTAGTCCCGGGCCAAAACCGGTTGGCCTATCTGGAAGGCCCGAGTTGGCCTTTCATTCATGCCCTGAAACTGCCGGTTCTCCACGTCCCTTCGGATGTTGGGCTTGACCAAATCCAGCCGGCATCTTAGGTTTCTATTGTAGAACATCATGGCGGGAGTTTGGTTTGTAACTATATATGTGGCATTCCTATAGGCAAATAAGAAGTTATCCACCTTGTGCTGAAGCTTTATGTCTTCATTACCCATGGCCTTTATGGCCTTCTTAAAGGTCTGGACAAACCTTTCAGCCAATCCATTGGTGGCGGGATGGTATGGGGCGGACGTGTAGTGCTTTACCCCATTGTTCTTTAAGAACTTTCTGAATTCTTCGGACACAAATTGCGGTCCATTATCAGAACATATCTGTTCTGGCAGCCCATTCCTGGCAAATATGGTCCTTAATACTGTGATGGTTTTTTCCGTGGTGGTGGAGGACATCTTTATTACCTCCGGCCACTTGGAGTGTGCATCAACTGCGATTAAGAACATTGAGTCCATAAATGGACCAGCAAAGTCGATGTGCACCCTTTGCCAGGGAGATGAGGGCCACTCCCATGGATGTAGAGGGGTCTGTGGTGGAGCATTTTGGACCTTCTGGCATCCTAGGCAGCTCTTGGTCATGTCTTCGATGTCTCCATCGATACCTGGCCACCATACAAACGCCCTAGCTAGGTTCTTCATTTTCACTCCACCCAGATGCCCCTCGTGAAGCTCCTTTAGCACTTTATCCTGGAGTTTGGGTGGAATCACCACTCTGGATCCACACATCAAGGTTCCTCGGCACACTGACAGCTGTTCTCTTCTTTGTGAGAATGCTGGCAACAGTGGTTCGCCATGTGCTGGCCATCCCTTCATTGTTAAATCGTAGACCCGTGAGAGAGTCGGGTCATTTCTCGTCTCCCTTTCAATGGCAGAATTTGTCACCGGTAGACATGCCACTATGGTAGAGTGGAATATCTCTACTGGGTCTACTGTAGGTGCCTCTTCTATCGTTGGCAACGGCAGACGCGATAAACCGTCAGCATTCCCATGCTGTTTTGACCCTTTGTATTCAATGTTGTATTGGTGTGCCCCTAGAAAAAGGGACCACCTCTGTAGTCTTTGTGCCATCATAATGGGGACACCTTTCTTAGGGTTGAATATGGAGATGAGGGGTTGATGGTCAGTCAGCAAGATAAATTTTTGTCCGTGTAGGTAATGGTTGAATTTCTTCACTCCCCATACCAGGCTGAGTGCTTCCCTGTCTATCTGGGAATAGTTACGCTCAGCTGAGTTCAATGAGCGTGACGCAAAAGCTATCGGCCGTTCTGAGCCATCAGGGAATCTATGGGACAATACCGCTCCTATGCCGTAAGGGGATGCATCGCACGCCAGTCTGATTGGTAGTGATGGGTTGTAATGAGCCAAAACTTTCTCGGATGCGATTAAGTCTTTACATTTATGGAAGGCACGTTTACAGTCTTCGTTCCATTTCCAAATCACTCCTGTGTGTAGAAGATCATTAAGAGGGTGTAGAATAGTTGATAAATTCGGTAAAAATTTATGATAGTAATTTATTAATCCCAGGAATGACCTCAATTGTGAAACATTTTCAGGTGCTGGGGCTTTTATAACTGCTTCAATTTTTTCAGGTGACTTATGCAACCCTTCCTTATTAATTATGTGGCCACAATATGATATCTGATTTTGGAAAAATTCGCACTTGGGGCGATTTGCTCGTAGGCCCCGTTCTTTCAGCCTAGTGAGCACCTGCTCCAAATTGGCAAGGTGCTCGTTGTCGTTTTCTCCTGTTATAAGGATGTCGTCTAGGTAACACTGAGTCCCCGGAATCCCTTGCAGGACTTGCTCCATAGCTCTTTGCCAGATAGCTGGAGCTGATGCTACTCCAAAAAACAGTCGATTGTACTGGTACAGGCCTTTGTGTGTGTTTATTGTGAGATACTTTTTAGAGGTCTCCTCAACCTCTATCTGTAGATAAGCCTGTGCCAAGTCAATTTTTGTGAAACGTTTTCCTCCGGATAGTGAGGCGAAAATATCTTCTATCCTCGGAAGAGGATACTGTACCGTGTGAAGGACCGGGTTTACAGTCACCTTGAAGTCCCCACAGATGCGAATTTTTCTCTGTTCCTCAGAGTTATTTTTCAATGCTTTTTTCATGACTGGAACGATGGGTGTTGCCCATTCGCTCCAATCTATTTTGGATAATACGCCTGCCTTTTCCAAATTCTCCAGCTCTGCCGGACGTATTGCGTATGGCACCGGTCTTGCCTTAAAAAATTTTGGAATTGCTGCATCTTCCACTTTTATTGAGGCGGTGATGCCTTTCAAGGTTCCTAGTTTCTCTTGAAACACTTCTTTGGCGTTGGCCAAGATGTCTTTTAATCGTTCAGGTATGATGTCATCATTGTTTTTTTCCTTACTGGTCACTGTCAGTGCCTGAATGGAGTGCCAGTCTAAACGTATCTTCCTTATCCATTCACGTCCCAACAACGGTGGACCACCATCTTGTAGAATGTATAAATACAACTTTTGTATTTCTTTGCCGTTGTATACCACAGGCGCCTTTATTTTTCCTTTGGGGTATACTTTCTGCCCCGTATATGTTTTTAAGATAATGGATGTGTCTTTTAGAGGTATATGCGAAAATAGCCTCTCGTAATCTCGTCGATTTATTACGGTTAGAGCTGATCCTGTATCTAGCTCCATTTTAACTGGGGACCCTGCTATTATGAGGGTAACCCAAATGGTCTGGTAATCTTCATTGGCAATTACATTATGTAATTTGAAAGAGCTTAGTCTCTTGTTCCTGGAGTCGCTATCGCTCTTCTGGTCTTTGGAGCTACTGTCCATCATCATTTGTACCTTTCTGTGCTTTTCCTTATTGATTCTTTTCCCGTTAGTGGATTTTTTATTTTCAGATCGGCATACATGTGGAATGTGTCCCATCTTTCCGCATCGCCTGCATGCTTTTTCTTTGAACCAGCAATCCCTCTGGTCATGGTTGGATCTGCCGCAGCGATAACATCTCTCGAAACCCCGTGTCATTTCATGGGTGCCGAAGTCCTGTGGCCTTTGCTGTATCTTTGCCGCTCCTATTGCACTGAAAGCCTTGTCCAGTGTTAAATCTTTTCCAGAAGATACCTTTTTTTGTGTTTCTACACTTAGGGGATCGCAGATGAATTTGTCTTGCAAAGAATCTGCCAGTCCTGCCTCGAATTGGCAGTGTAGGGTATCAACAATCTCCTCAAAATTCTTGTCCATCGGTTCGGCTGGAGTGATTAAGTTGCGTAACAGCTTGTATGTTTCTGCGCCCATTAGATCCAGAAGCACTGAAGCTTTTTTTTCATCTTCTATTCCATTTGCGGTGCAAAACACCTCCACTCTTTCTACATATGTGGTCCAATCCTCTATCTTGTTATCAAAAACATCAATATTGCCAAAGTTAGGCTCTGTTTCGTTATCAAAAGCATCAATATTGCCAGAGTTAGGCATTTCAAAAAAGATATGGCGCTTCCCGCGCTTTCCCGCCGCTGCTACCGATAACAATGCTGTTTTACTGTGGTTTCCGTTTATTCACTGTTGGAGACTCGTTCCCGACGGAGGTCTAAACGCTGACCTGCTTGCCGCGCCGGCCGTCTCCCGAGTGCACCCTCCCAGTCCATTATTGCTTGCCTCCGATTTCGCTGCCTGTCTCAGCTGTAGAGCCCGCCGCTGGAGCCCCAGCCTGACGCCCAGGAAGGATTAGCGCAGTACCTGCCACCAGCTTGGCCAGCTGGTGAAACCACAGTTTCTATTACTTCCTTGAGTCTTCTGGACGCTGGAGGAATCGATGTCCTTGAGGTGCTGCCAAATTGCAGGTAAGTCCGTTTCCACTTCGTCGCCACTGTAGTGTCCGTGTGTAGATAAAGACACTGAAGATAGGAGTTGGTTCATAGGTATTTACTAAGCAAGTCTGGGGGGGTTCTAAAGGATATACACAATACACAGGCTTATATAGCCCAAGTGGCAATTACCGGCATTACGCACACCTGGGGTTCTTAAAGGCACATACACCACAATTGCTCTTAAAGGCACATACACCACAATTTGGACAGGTTGGGTGAGTGGGCAAATGCATGGCAGATGCAGTATAATGTGGATAAATGAGGTTATCCACTTTGGTGGCAAAAACAGGAAGGCAGATTATTATCTGAACGGCAATAGATTGGGAAAAGGGGAGGTGCAATGAGACCTGGGTGTCCTTGTGCACTAGTCGCTGAACGTAAGCATGCAGGTACAGCAGGCGGTTAAGCAGGCAAATTATATGTTGGCCTTCATAGTGAGAGGTTTCGAGTACAGGTGCAGGGATGTCTTGCTGCAGTTGTACAGGGCCTTGGTGAGACCGCACCTTGAGTATTGTGTGCAGTTTTGGTCGCCTTATCTGAGGAAGGATGTTCTTGCCAAGGAGGGAGTGCAGCAAAGATTCACCAGGCTGATACCTGGGATGGCAGGGATGACTTATGAAGAGCGATTGGGTCAATTAGGCTTATATTCGCTAGAGTTTAGAAGAATGAGAGAGGATCTCATTGAAACTTATAAAATTCTAAGGACTAGACAGACTAGATGCAGGAAGGATGTTCCCGATGGCAGGTGAGTCCAGAACCAGGGGTCACAGTCTAAGGATAAGGGGTAGGCCATTTAGGACTGAGATGAGGAATTTCTTCACCCACCCAGAGAGTGGTGAACCTGTGGAATTCTCTCTCACAGACGGCAGTTGAGGCCAAATCATTAAATATATTCAAGAAGGAGTTAGATAGATATAGTTCTTAAGGCTAAAGGGGTCAAGGGATATGGGGAGAAAGCAAGGACAGGGTACTGAATTTGGATGATCAGCCATGATCTCATTGAATGGCGGAGCAGGCTTGAAGGGCTGAATGGCCTACTCCTGCTCCTATCTTCTATAGAAACAGGAGCTGGCTGTTTCAGGGACGAACTTAGCACAAAAACAAAACAAACTAGAGAAGTGCAGCCTGGAGAGGACCAGAAGAGGTCAGAGCCTGACTCACGTGTGCACAAACTGAGAAGGAATGGGAAAGTACAGGGTTGAAATGCAAATATGCAAAACAACAGTGAGCACCCCTGCCTGTGCAGCAGTCTCCATATAAACAAATGATGGTACTTACTTAGCTTGTAGCCTAGGAAATACTGTCAAGGAAAGCGGAGATGAAGACTGCGAGCTTCAGCTTGGAGAATTTTGATGAACCTTTTTGCTCTAGACAGTATTTTGCTCTGAACAGAACATTATTATTGTAGTCATGCTATAATTAGAGAAGAGAGGCCTGAATCGCTTTGGACAAACTAAAAATGCTCTTAGCATGCTATTACTACTGTAGACAGACACTTGTTGTTGAGGGCAAGCCCTTATTAATAAGTGCAGCCCATACTCAATGGTAGGACTCTGAAAGTTGTGGTACCAGCTCCATGCCATTTCAGTGTAGTACTGAGGGAATACTGCATTGTTGGAAGTGTACTTAAACTAAGTCCCCATCTACCCTCACAGGTAGATGTAAAAGATCCCATGGCACTATTCAAAGAAGAGCAGGAGAATTCTCCTCGTGTCCTGGCCAACATTTATCCCTCAAACAACAGCACCCAAAAAAAATTAACTGGTTATTTATCTCATTTGTGGGACCGTACTGTGTGCATATTGGCTGGCACGTCTGTTTACAAAATAGTTCAATGTACCAATGAGAATGTTGGCCACAAAATAATCCTGAGGTGCCGGTTGTCTTGACCTCATTACCACACAGTAGCAACGAATCTTTCATGTACCAGCCTAACAAAAAAAAGCATGTTACAAAGGTCTGAAATTTAACATGCTATATTTGTATAAATAGAATACTCCACCAGGAACAGTTGATATCTAATTTGTGAGGCTGACATGAGTTATGAGGTGAGGCTTGTGTATGCTCTTTGTCCTTTTGTGTCTGGTTTTAATTGTTACCATCCAATCATATTAAGTTGGAGAATTAGGAAACATAAGAGTCAATTTCAAGCAATGGGTTTGATCTCTGTCCCTGATTAGATAGTCATAGAGTTATACAGCATAGAAAGAGGCCCTTCGGCCCATCGTGTCCGCGCCGGCCATCAAGCCCTGTCTATTCTAATCCCATTTTCCAGCACTTGGTCCGTAGCCTTGTATGCTATGGCGTTTCAAGTGCTCATCTAAATGCTTCTTGAATGTTGAGGGTTCCTGCCTCTACCACCCTTTTCAGGCAGTGAGTTCCAGATTCCAACCACCCTCTGGGTGAAAAAGATTTTCCTCAAATCCCCTCTAAACCTCCTGCCCCCCTACCTTGAAACTATGCCCCCTGGTTATTGACCCCTGTACTAAGGGGAAAAGTTCCTTTATATCTACCCTATCTATGCCCCTCAATCAGGTCCCCCCTCAGCCTTCTCTGCTCTAAGGAAAACAACCCCAGCCTGTCCAGTCTCTCTTCATAGCTGAAGCGCTCCAGCCCAGGTAACATCCTGGTGAATCTCCTCTGCACTCTCGCCAATGCAATCACATCCTTCCGATAGTGTGGCAACCAGAACTGCACACAGTATTCCAGCTGTGGCCTAACTAGCGTTTTGTACAGCTCCATCATAACCTCCCTGCTCTTATATTCTATGCCTCGGCTAATAAAGGCAAGTATCCCATATGCCTTTTTAACCACCTTATCTACCTGTCCTGCTGCCTTCAAGGATCTATGTACATGCACACCAAGGTCCCTCTGATCCTCTGTCCTTCCTAGTGTCCTACCATTCATTGTGTATTCCCTTGCCTTGTTAGTCCTCTCAAAATGCATCACCTCACACTTTTCAGGGTTAAATTCCATTTGCCACTGTTCTGCTCATCTGACCAACCCGTCTATCGTCCTGTAGCCTGAGGCTTCCCTCCTCGCTATTTACCACTCCACTAATTGTCATGTCATCTGCGAACTTACTGATCATACCTCCTACATTCATATCTAAATCATTAATGTACACTACAAACAGCAAAGGACCCTGCAGTACACCACTGGACACAGGCTTCCAGTCACAAAAGCAACCTTTGACCATCACCCTCTGCCTCCTGCCACTAAGCTAATTTTGGATCCAATGTGCCAAATTGCCCTGGATCCCATAGGCTCTTACCTTCTTGACCAGTCTCCCATGTGGGACTTTGTCAAAAGCCTTACTGAAGTCCATGTAGACCACATCAACTGCACTACCCTCATCCACACACCTAGTCACCCCCTCTCAAAATTCAATCAAATTGGTCAGACATGATTTCCCCCTGACAAAGCCATGCTGACTATCCTTGATTAATCCTTGCCTCTCCAAGTGGAGACTATTCTGTCCCTCAGAATTTTTTCCAATAATTTCCCTACCACTGATGTTAGGCTCACTGGCCTGTAATTCCTTGGTTTATCCCCACTACCCTTCTTGAATAATGGTACTACGTTAGCTGTTCTCCAGTCCTCTGGCATCTCCCCTGTGGCCAGAGAGGTTCTGAAAATTTGTGTCAGAGCCCCTGCAATCTCCTCCTTTACCTCACACAGCAGCCTGGGATACATCTCGTCTGGACCTGGGGATTTATCCACTTTTAAGCCCGCTAAAACTGCTAGTACCTCCTCCCCCTCAATACTAATTTGTTCAAGTATATCACAATCCCCCTGCCTGATTTCTATGCCTACATCGTCCTTCTCCATAGTGAACACAGATGCAAAATATTCATTTAAAACCTCACCTACATCTTCCGGCTCTACACACAGATTGCTACTTTGGTCTCTAATGGGCCTTACTCTTTCCCTGGTTATCCTCTTGCCCTTGATATACTTATAAAACACCTTGGGATTTTCCTTTTATTTTGCCCGCCAGTGTTTTTTCATGCTCCCTCTTCGCTCTCCTAATTTCTTTTTAAGTACCCCCCTGCACTTTCTATACTGCTAGGGCTTCCACTGTTTTTAGTCCTTTGTATCTGCCAAAAGCCTCCCTTTTTTTCCTAATCCATTCTTGTTCTACCTGGATGTCAAGGGATATGCGAGAATTCTGAAAGCGGGAGAAAGGGTCAGCCGTGCGAGGGGAAGACCAATGAATTTCGAGCTCGGCGCAATGCTGAGCTCTTTTTCCGCCGCCTTCATCTCCGTGCCCACTTCTTTGGCCAGGAGTCTTCCCCTCGCACAGCTGACCCTTTCTCCCACTTTCAGAATTCTCATTCTACCTGGACCTCTCCCTCTGGCCTCTTACCCTCTCTAGATCTTTTCATTGCTAACTGCTGCTGCAACATCAGGCCGTCTCCATTTCTCTGCTCCCCTCACTCACTCCAACCTACCTCCCTCTGAACTTGCAGCACTCCATTCTCTCAGATCCAACCCTGACATTGTCATTAAACCTGCTGATAAGGGTGGTGATGTTGCTGTTTGGCGAACCGACCTCTACCTAGTGGAAGCTGAACGCCAACCTCCTACCTCCACCTGGACCATGACCCCACTACCGAACATCAAATCACCGTTTTCAAGACTGTCACTGACCTCATCTTCTCTGGAGATCTTCCCCCCACGGCCACCAACCTCATAGTCCCCCAACCCTGCACAGCCCGCATCTACCTCCTTCCCAAGATCTACAAACAGGACTGCCCTGGTAGACCCATTGTTTCAGCCTGTTCTTGCCCCATGGAACTTATCTCTTCCTATCTCGACTCTATCATTGCTCCCCTTGTCCAGTCTCTTCCCACCTACATCCGTGACTCTTCTGACCCCCTCCGCCACTTTAACAGTTTCCAGTTTCCTGGCCCCAACCGCCTCCTTTTCACCATGGACGTACAATCCCTCTACACCTCCATCCCCCACCAGGATGGCCTGAGGGCACTCCGCTTCTTCCTTGAACAGAGGCCCGACCAGTCCCCATCCACCACCACCCTCCTCCGCCTGGCTGAACTTGTTCTCACATTGAACAACTTCTCCTATGATTCCACTCATTTCCTCCAAATTAAAGGTGTTGCTATGGGTACCGTCATGGGTCCTAGCTATGCCTGCCTTTTCGTGGGATATGTGGAACACTCTTTGTTCCGGTCCTACTCGGGTCCCCTCCCTCACCTCTTATTCTGGTACATTGATGACTGTATCGGTGCCATTTCCTGCTCTCGCCCTGAACTGGACAATTTCATTCACTTTGCCTCCAATCTCCACCCTTCCGTCACCTTCACATGGTCCATCTCTGACTCTTCCCTTCCCTTCCTCGACTTCTCCATCTCTGGGGATAGGTTATTGACCAAGATTCACTACAAGCCCACTGACTCCCATAGCTACCTGGACTACACTTCCTCCCACCCACCTCCTGTAAGGATTCCATTCCATTCTCCCAGTTTCTCCATCTCTGCCACATCTGCTCCAACGATGCCACCTTCCACACCAGTGCTTCCGACATGCCTTTTTTCCTCAACCGAGGATTCCCCTCTACTGTGGTTGACACGGCCCTCAACCGGGTCCGTTCTATCTCCCGCACTTCAGCCCTCACCCCTGCCCCTCCCTCCCGGAACCACGATAGGGTCCCCCTTGTCCTCGCCTTTCACCCCACCAGCCTCCACATTCAACGGATCATCCTCCACCATTTCTGCCACCTCCAACGTGATCCCACCACCAAACGCATCTTCCCCTCCCCACCCCTTTCAGCATTCCTTAGGGACTGCTCCCTCCGAGACACCCTGGTCCACTCCTCTATCACCCCCAGCACCCCTTCCCCTTTGCCCGGCACCTTACCGTGCAAGCGCAGGAGATGCAGCACCTGCCCATATACCTCCCCCCCCCCCCCCCCACTGTCCAGGGCCCCAAACACCCCTTCCAGGTGAAACAGCAATTTACTTGTACTTCTTGCAATCTGGTATACTGTATTCGCTGCTCACGATGTGCTCTCCTCTACATTGGGGAGACCAAACACAGATTGGGTGACCGCTTTGCTGAACACCTCTGTTCAGTCCGGAAGGGTGGCCCCGAGCTTCCGGTCGCCTGTCATTTCAATTCACCGTTCTATTCCCACTCAGACCTCACCGGCTGCGGGCTCTTGCATTGTTCCACGGAAGCTCACCGTAAACTCGAGGAACAGCACTTCATCTTCCGATTAGGCACCTTTACAGCCTTCCGGACTCGATATCGAGTTCAGCAACTTCAGATCATAACCTCGACCCCTATTATATTTTTTATCCACACTTTTGGTTTGTGACTTTTCCTTGTTTTTCTCTCTCCCACATGGCAGCTGTCTTTCACTCTGCCAGCGCATTTCACACTTCATTTAGAGCCATTGTCTGTTTCTTTACCTGTCCTATTACTATCTCGTCTCACCTTGAATATCTCTTAATGCCTCTTTTTTCATCCCCTCCTCCATTTCCCAGCCCCCAAACTGCCTTTTGTTTCTTTTCCTGCCTCTTCTCTCAGTTCTGTAGAAGGGTTTCGACCCGCAACGTTGACTCTCTTTCTCTCTCCACGGATGTTGCCTAGCCTGCTGAATTTTTCCAGCATTTTCTGTTGTTATTTCGGATTTCCAGCATCCGCAGTATTTTGCTATCCTATAGTTTGCACGTGTTTTGAAAACCGTGAAACATTTGAGCAAACAGTGAAACATTTGGAATAAAACCGAACTGCAAAGTGGCGAGAGAGAAACAGGGAGCCGCGTGGAGTACAACGTGGAATGATTGAGCCTGACAGCCAGTGAGTGACTGGCCAGTACTGAGAAAGTGGAACAAACGGTCTCTGAGGCCTGACTCGTTGCCATGGAAACGACGCCACCACGTCTGCTTGAGCCTCCGGACTGTTTTGATTGGTGGAGATGGGAAGCATCGCGCGAGGGATTGTGGGGAACGGCCGGCTTGGGGCGGCCATGTTTGCTGCAGCTGGGCGATGAGCGGAGGCTGAGCTGTGGCTGCAGCCGGACCCAGAAAGGTAAAGAAAACATTTGCCAAGGGGGATAAGGGGATGGAAGAGAAAAGTGAGTGCGTGAATTATTGGCAGTGATAATTCTGCACTGACATCACCGAGAACTGCAAAAACAAAAACCAGCGCCAGACAGACTTCTTTGCAGTCCCCTCACCTTGCAAAATAAAAGTGGACCAATTACCGCAGGAGAGAAGACGCATCAGTTTTGGCACTTTCTGTGTTTGCATTCACAACACAGAAAAATTGTAAAAGATTTTTGACATGCCAAATTGAGGGGGGTGGGGGGGGAATTGATTAATGAGTGATTTAAAAAAAAAAAGTCAAAATGCAAAGATATCAGTAAAAATCATTACCACGTTTTGTGGGGTTCTTGTTAGTGCTGTCAGTTTGGGGGTGGTGAGTTCCGTTTTCTTCTCAGCATTGTATCAAGCACCAGACGTTGCTCCTAAGGGTTGGTAGACAACAATAGCAATTTGCATTTATATAGCGCCTTTAATGTAGTAAAACTTCCTTTGCAGGAGCGTTATAAGACAAAAATTGACACCAAGCCAAGTTATGAGATATTAGGACAGATGCTTGGCAGGGGTCAATTTTGAGGGGTGTCTTAAAGGAGGAAAGAGAGGCGGAGAGGTTGATGGAGAGAATTCCAGAGCTTACGGCCGAGGCAGCTTAAGGCACCGCTGCTAGTGGTGGAGTGATTAAAATCAGGGATGCGCAAGAGGCCAGAATTGGAGGAGCTCAGAGGGCTGGAGGAAATTATAGAGATAGGGAGGAATGAGGTCATGGAGGGATTTGAAAACAAGGATGGGAATTTTAAAATTGAGGCGTTGCAGGACTGGGAGCCAATGTAAGTCAGCGAGCACAGGAGTAATGGGTGAATGGGACTTGGCCCGAGTTAGGATACGGACAGCAGAGTTTTGGATGAGCTCAAGTTTATGGAAGGTGGAAGATAGGAAGCCTGCCAGGAGAGTGTTGGAAAAGAGGTAACAGAGGCATGGATGAGAGTTTCAGCAGCAGATGAGCTGAGGCTGGCGAAGTAGGCGGTCTTGTTGATGAAGCGGATATGTGGTCGGAAGCTCATCTCGGGGTCGAATACGACGCCAAGGTTGAGAACGGTCTGGTTCAGCTTCAGACAGTTGCCAGGGAGAGGGATAGAGACAGTGGCTTCGGAACTGAGTTTGTGGCGGGGACTGAAGACAATGGCTTCGGTCTTCCCAATATTTAGTTGGAGAAAATTTCTGCTCATCCAGTACTGGATGTCAGACAAGCAGTGTGATAAATTGGAGATTATGGATGGGTTGAGAGAGGTGGTGGTGAGGTAGAGCAGGGTGTCTTCAGCGTACATGTGGAACCGGCGTTGTGTTTTCAGATAATGTCACAGAGAGGAATCATGCAGATGAAAATAGGAGGGGCCAAGGGTGTTTTTTTGAGGAGAGGGGTGAACATGGGCTCCAGTCTCTCGAGTGTGTCTTAATTATTGTTGGCTGCAATAAATCTAATTTTAATTGTAGCTTTTATCAAGTAAAGTTGGTCATGATTGTGAGCACCTTTTCTTTTTAAAAAGGTATTTCTGTACATATTCAAACTACATCGATCAAGCATGAAGTTGTACTTTTGTTTTCCCTCCACCAAATAAGTAAAAGATTGCAACCAAATCGACGTGACAAACTCATTAAAGCAATTGCTGCTTTTGTTCATGTCTGCTGTTTCATGTGAGATTAAAATTATGTATTGAGTTGGAATCTGATTATTTTAAACTAGTGATTCAAGTGGGCTGTAGGATGCTACAGATACTTTTAATACAGTAACTTGTCCTTGTGATTTTTGTAATGGAGGGCATATGTAGCTATTTGTACTGTACCCACTTGAGCTGCGAAAAACACCTGGTTGTACAATTAGATCATCAATTTTGGTCTTCCAAACCTGGGTCACATTTAAGAGAGTATTGTGAGCTATATAACTCTAGGGTGAAATATTGGTGATTAAAGGGGTGTCATATGTTAATGGTGAGAACAATCTGAAAATGATGAATTAATATAACAATCTTAGCACAATGTTAAAGCTTAGTGTACAATTCCCACTCATAATAGATTTTCTTGATATTCTTAATATGCCTCATTGTGTAGTAATGGAATCTCCTTTTCATGCAGTCCTTTTAGCACTGATTTGCCAAATATAGTCATTTAGCTTTCATACAAGATTTGTAAAATAAATTTGTGAAAATCTCTAATAAAGGTTGGTGTCACTTTTAAAGCCCTAATCTTCTGATACTGTCTTTATTTTGACCAGAAGAGTTTCTGTGAAGAATGTCTTCAACATTAAGTGAAAAAGAAGATTTGAAAACAAATTCTCATTCAAATCTATATCAGCAAAACAGTAGGTCAGAAATTGAGGTCCAATCCATGAGTTGTGATTTATCCTCTTCAGCGGATTCCACTTCTTCTCTGCTGTCTCCCATTTACCAGGAAAGTTATGAAAGTGAAGATGAAGAAAATGAGTCTCCAAACAAGCAGACAAACAGACTTTCGAGGAGAGTATCAGAATCTACTCCAAGGAGATGGATAGATAGTGCTTCAAAAAGTCCAGTAGTTTCTACTCCAGGCAGACAAAAAGAATCCAGGTATACCTTTGTATTTTAGCCAACTATAGGTTAAATGTTCTCCTTTTTCAAAGGAAGTTTTCTTCCAACAGTAGCTGACGGAACCCTTGCGAATGTCAGTAATATTTTCCGTACTTCTGTTCTCACCCCCTCCTTCTCCATTCATAACTGTGACCAGGTCCCCCTTGTCCTCGCCTTCTGTCCTATTCCTCACTGTCTGTCCCATCAGCCTCTGAATTTGCCAGATCGTCTGCCATTTCTGCCACCTACAACATGACTCCAGCACGATGCACATCTTCACTACCCAGATTTACTTCCTGGAGAGACCATTTTCTCCAGGATAGTCTTGTTCAATGTTCTACCACCCGAGTTTCAGTTGCCTTTCTCCTGGCACTTTCCCATGCGACCACAGCAAGTAAAATATTTGTCCATTCCCCTCTTCCTGCATCGCTATCCAGGACCCCAAGCAGTTTTTCTATGCGAGACAGCAATTTACATCTGCGTCCTCCAATTCACTATACTGTATTCACTATTCACTGTAGTCCCTTCAACATTGGGGAGGCAAAGTGCCAATTAGGTAATTGCTCTGCCGAACACCCTTCTGTTTGCAAGCATGGCCCTAAGTTACCTGTGCATCATCCTCGTGCTCTCATTCTGACTTTGGCCTCTTACACTGTCTCAACCAAGTTGAGTACAAAGCTTCAGGAGCAGTTTCATTTTTCTCCTTGGTACTCTACAGCCCTCTGCATATTGACTTTAGTAACTTTTATCCTTAACAATAGTCTACATTTTCTTTACAGTAAACACCGCTGCTGTTGGGGGTGGCAGCTGTTCATCTGTGTCTGAATAAAGGGAAGGTGGCTTGAAGTACTGGGTAAAGGGCCTTGGGCAAAAGACAGTTCTGGAGAGTGGGCTATGCTCTTGGTGTTAGCCCGTTCATTCATTCTTTTTGTGAGACTGACATACTCATTGTTTGTCCAGCATTTCAGTTTTCATTTTAGACCTGCATCATCTAACAATTTTCCCCTTTTTCTTTACAGCAGGTTGCAAGTTATTTAACCCATTGATGCCCTCTTTCTTATTGGATTGTCTGTTTTTTCTCCTTTTTTGATTGTTTAACTTTTAATTGTCATCTCTGAAGAAGGGTTCCACCTGGAACATTAACTTGTCTTTTCTCTCTAAATGCTGACTGACTTGTGTATTTTCATTATTTTCTGTTACTGTTGTGGGTTAAAACTGTTGTCCTTTTATTGTGCTGATATTCCACAATCTCTTATGCATTGAAAGTTGGTCCATAAGTGGTTGAATAACCTGCACTGAACGCAGTGCCTCATAGGGCTACTTGTGACCTACAAACAAGCCTGAAGAATGGATTCATGTCTAATCCAATCATTCAGCACTATCTGCAGTTCTCATTCACTTTATGTCTGCAGTAAAGCCCTTTTCTAAGCACAGTAATGTTGCCTTTTGTTTATTGATTTTAACTGAACGTGGAACGATTTCTCATCAAGCAATGGGGCTAATTTCTTCATTAAACATGTAATTTCCTTATGAGCAATTTGCATGTTCAGTTGCAGTTCAATAGATCACATGTATATAGCGTGTCATTTGGTTCACAGGCTTATTCTGCTTAATCATAGCCTGAATTCCCCAGTACAGCACAGGTGTGTTTATATTTACTGTTTAAAATCTATTGATTAAAGTTGTACCAAAGGTTATTGGTACAGTACGATAGCAAAATACTGCAGATGCTGGTTTGTATACAGATATACAGTGTTTGTCATTGACATCATGTCATTCATAAAAGAGGTGATATAATAATAATCAACTTTATTGTCATTGTTAGTGCACAAGTGCAGTACAACGAAATGTAGGCTTGCGGCTCCCGAGAGTGTACATTTAGATTAAGACATTTAAACATTGTTATAAGAGTTATTTCATGGTGCAGAAGACCTGTGTTGTCATAGACCTTTGCACGACTCGAGGAGTGCTTGCAAAACAATATGTTGTCTTATGCAGTAAGTTTATTCCAAAAAAAAGTCTGGAAAATTCTAAACTACAATTCTGATTCCACATAGACAGAACAGTTGGTTGAAAAGAGAAACCCTACACTCGAGTTGTCATTTGGAGTTTTCGAGAGGTTCCACCACTTCTCTGCTCTCTCCTATTTACCATGACAGCTATGAAAGTGAAGAGGGGGAGATTGAGGCCCCCAAGACACCTGCAAGTGGAGCGTCAAATAGAGAGGTGACATCTACTACAGACAGACAGAAAGACGCTGTGTCAGAGAGATCAACAATATTTACTCCAATCAGACCAAAAATGTCCAGGTACATCATTCCACCATACAGCTGTTAGATCTGTTACGGGTTATTAATTCATTATTACACACATTTTCTAAATTACACTTTTAGTTCAACTGAACCAAAACTATGGAAAATTATGCTTACTTTCTCACTGATTACAGATAAAAGGTACTTATTGGCTATCTGAACAAGACCTGCTGCTGTTATTGGTACTTTGGAGAACATGTAAACAGGGTAGTTTAGTGCAGTCTCCTGTTAAGACAGGGAATGGTTTACAGCCCATTGATAGTAAAGTATACTTGGACATCAAGAGCGATTCTGAATTTCTGATCGAGAGCATAGTTTAGTTGTCAAGTGTGGTCTTGTAATTATGCTGTTAGGAGAGAAATCCTGTGTGGTGCTATCAACCACAATTTTAACTTTTTACACATATTTCTGTCAGCAAAGAATACTGTTCAACTGTTGGCATGTAATATCAGTGAATCCTATTATTAAACTATTTTACAGGCCACTGATGCTCATGAATTTTAAGTTTTTCATGCAAATAAATGCTAGCAATGCACTATTCTGTGTGTGCTTTATTAATTGCTATGATGCTTCCACACAGTTGAATAGACATTGTCGAGGCTGATGCTTGATTAATGGCCACATGAGTGTGGTCTCAGAGGGTGACTGTCATCTTTTAAGCCATGCAAGGAATCAGTACCTTCAGGAGGGAACGGGAGAAAATGAGCAAGAAAAGCATGGGAAAATGGTGAAGGGTTCAATTTAATGAAGAATGGTTGTACAGGTAGTGATTTTCCCTGCAGTTTACAAAGTAGAATTAGTGCATGTGTAGTCCCAACAAGCAAAGAATTAATTTGTAGTCTTCAAATCAGTACTTTGTAAAAGTTTTAGAAATAAGCTTGTTAGTATGTTTCTGCCTTAAAAATTATATAAAGTTCAATTATAAAATGTACCTGTCATGAAGGATCATATAACCCAGTCCAGTGGTTTAAATCTCTACCAGTTCATGGTTCAGAACCCACTATCTGAATCTGTAAGAGCAATCTATAATCTGATGGACTAATGAAAACAGAATCCTGTAGTGATTGCAGTAATTGATTTCTGTTACTGGAACTGATTATTTCATTAAACGCATCTAAAAATGGGTGTCATATAATTAAACTGAATAAGAATATAAGAATTGGAGCAGGAATAGGCCACTTGGCCCCTCGAGCCTGCTCCGCCATTCAATAAGGTCATGGCTGATCTTGGGCTCAAAGCCACTTCCCTGCCTGCTTCCCCATAACCCTTCACTCCCTTACCTTGCAAAAATCTGTTTATCTCCACCTTAAATGTATTTAATGACCCAGCCTCCATGGATCTCTGGGGCAGAGAATTCCACAGATTAACGACCCCCTGAGAGAAGAAATTCTTCCTCATCTCAGTTCGAAAAGAGCGACCCATTATTCTGAAACTATGCCCCCGAGTTCTAGATTTCCCCACGAGGGGAAACATCCTCTCTGCATTTACCTTGTCGAGCCCCCTCAGTATCTTATATGTTTCAATAAGATCACCTCTCATTCTTCTAAATTCCAATGAGTATAGGCCCAACCTGCTCAACCTTTCCTCATAAGTCAACCCCCTCATCTCGGGAATCACCCGAGTGAATCATAAGAACATAAGAAATATGAGCAGGAGTAGGCCATTCGGCCCCTCGAGCCTGCTCCGCCATTCAATAGGATCTGATCTTGGCCTCAACTCCTTTCCCGCCCGCTCCCCATAACCCTTGACTTCCCTGTAGCTCAAATATCTGTCTATCTCCGCCTTGAATATATTCAATGACTCCGCCTCCACAGCTCCCTGAGACATAGAAACATAGAAAAATAGGAGCAGGAGTAGGCCATTCGATCCTTCGAGCCTGCTCCGCCATTCAATATGATTATGGCTGATCCTCTATCTCAATACCGTATTCCCGCTCTCTCCCCATACCCCTTGATGCCTTTTGTGTCGAGAAATCTATCTATCTCCTTCTTAAATACCTTCAGTGACTTGGCCTCCACAGCCTTCTGTGGTAGAGAATTCCACAGGTTCACCAGCCTCTGAGTGAAGAAATTTCTCCTCATCTCAGTCGTAAATGTCCTACCCCGTATCTTGAGACTGTGACCCCTCGTTCTAGAGCCCCCCAGCCAGCAATCGTCTCTGAACTGCCAACAATGCAAGTATATCTTTCCTTAAATAAGGAGAACAAAACTGCACGCAGTACTCAAGGTTTGGTCTCATCAATCCCCTGTACAGTTGTAGCAGGACTTCCCTGCTTTTATACTCCAACCCCCTTGCAATAAAGGCCAACATTCCATTTGCCTTTTTGATTACTTGCTGTACCTGCATGCTAACTTTTTGTGTTTCATGCACAAGGACCCCCAGGTCCCTCTGAACTGTAGCATTTTGTAATCTCTCTCCATTTAAATAATTTGCTTTTTTATTTTTCCTGCCAAAGTGTATAACCTCGCACTTTCCCACATTATACTCCATCTGCCAAATGTTTGCCCACTCACTACGCCTGCCTATTTCCCTTTGCAGATTCTTTGAGTTCTCTGCACAACTTGCTTTCCCACCCACCCTTGTACCATCCGCAAACTTGGCTACATTACACTCGGTCCCTTCGTCCAAGTCATTAATGTATATTGTAAGTAGTTGAGGCCCCAGCACCGATCCCTGTGGCACCCCACTAGTTACTGTTTGCCAACCAGAAAATGACCCATTTATCACAACTCTCTGCTTTCTGTTAGTTAGCCAATTCTTTATGCTAATATATTACCCCCAACTCCGTGAGCTCTTATCTTAGGCAGTAACCTTTTATGTGGCACCTTATCGAATGCCTTCTGGAAATCCAAATACCCCACATCCACTGGTTCACCCTTATCCACCCTGCTCGTTACCACCTCAAAGAACTCCAGCAAATTTGTTAAACTGGTTGGCGGACAGAAAGCAGAGAGTAGGAATTAACGGCTCTTTTTCCGAGTGGCAAGCAGTGACTAGTGGGGTACCGCAGTGATTGGTCCTTGGACCCCAGCTATTCACAATATACATTAATGATCTAGATAAGGGAACTAGATGTAATAACTCCAAGTTTGCAGATGACACAAAGCTGGGTGGGCGTGTGTGTTGTGAGGAGGATACCGAGAAACTCCAGGATGATTTGGACAGGTTGGGTGAATGGGCAGAAGCGTGGCAGATGCAATATAACGTGGATAAATGCGAGGTTATCCACTTTGGTGTCAAAAACAGAAAGGCAGACTATTATCTGAATGGCAATAGATTGGGAGAAGGGGAAGTGCAACGAGACCTGGGTGCCCTTGTGCACCAGTCACTGAAGGTAAGCATGCAGGTGCAGCAGGCGGTGAAGAAGGCAAATGGTATGTTGGCCTTCGTAGCGAAAGGGTTTGAGTACAGGAGCAAGGATGTCCTGCTGCAGTTGTACAGGGCCTTGGTGAGACCACACCTTGAGTACTGTGTGCAGTTTTGGTCGCCTTATCTGAGGAAGGATGTTCTTGCCATGGAAGGAGTTCAGCGAAGATTCACAAGGCTGATCCCTGGGATGGCAGGAATGACGTATGAGGAGAGATTGGGTCGATTGGGATTATACTCGCTGGAGTTTAGAAGAATGAGAGGGGATCTCATCGAAACTTATAAAATTCTGACAGGTCTGGACAAATTAGATGCAGGTAGAATGTTCCCGATGGTCGGAGAGTCCAGAACCAGGGGTCATAGTCTAAGGATAAGGGGTAAGCCATTTAGGACAGAGATTAGGAAGAATTTCTTCACCCAGAGAGTGGTGAACCTGTGGAATTCTCTACCACAGAAGGCAGTTGAGGCCAAGTCTTTAAATATATTCAAGAAGGAGTTAGATATATTTCTTAGAGCTAAAGGTATCAAGGGATATGGGGAGAAGGCAGGTACGGGGTACTGAGTTTGGATGATCAGCCATGATCTCATCGAATGGCGGAGCAGGGTCGAGGGGCCGAATGGCCTACTCCTGCTCCTATCTTCTATGTATGTATGTTACCTTATTTCCCTTTCATAAATCCATGCTGACTCTGCTTGACTGCATTATGATTTTCCAAATGCCCTGCTACTGCTTCCTTAATGAAGGACTCCAGCATTTTCCCAACAACAGATGTTAGGCTAACTGGTCTACAGTTTCCTGCTTTCTGTCTCCCTCCTTTCTTAAATAGGGGTGTTACATTTGCGGTTTTCCAATCTGCTGTGACCGCTCCAGAGTCCAGGGAATTTTGGTATATTGCAACCAACGCATCCACTATCTCTGCAGCCACTTCATTTAAGACCCTGGGATGCAGGCCACCTGGTCCAGGGGACTTGTCGTCTTTTAGTCCCATTATTTTACCAAGTACTTTTTCCTTAGTGATAGTGATTGTCTTTAGTTCTCCCCTCCCTGTGGCCCCTTGATTATCCATTATTGGGCTGTTAGCGTCTTCTACCGTGAAGACAGATACAAAATATTTGTTCAGAGTCTCTGCCATTTCCCCATTCCCTATTATTAATTCCCCAGTCTCATCCTCTAAGGGACCAACATTTACTTTAGCTACTCTCTTTTATATGAACCTGTAGAAGCTCTTACTTTCTGTTTTAATATTTCTTGCCAGTTTACTCTCATTATACATCTTCTCTTTTTTTAGTCATCCTTTGCTGGTTTTTAAAAATTTCCCAATCTTGGCAACATTGTATGCCTTCGTTTTCAATTTGATACCATCCTTTACTTCCTTAGTTAGCCACGGAGTGTGCTCCTTCTCTTAAAATCTTTCTTGGGTCCAAAGACATTGCATAATTTTTACACTGTCAAAATCTGTACCACAAAAATATCAGGATGCCTTTATACTCTAGTTTCACTGTCCTTGCAAAGCAGTTTCTGCTAAAGTGTTAGTATAACTTTGAAGTTGAGTCCCGACAAACTCCAGGGAAGAATGCTGAGAGACCTCCAGCTGATTGAACCTTACATCACTTGGCTTTGAAACTGCATGGAGTGTCACGCTAATTCAGTGTTAAATCTGGTTTGAAATGTGCTCATGGGCTTTCCTAACCACTTTGTAAACGTACCTAGAACTTATTTAAACATATTGAGAGTACCAGTGCTCATATCTGCACTCTCAAATTTGAATTTTAAGGCTTGGAGAGGGGTTTCACAGATAGATATAATCACGTGTGAACAGAGCCCTTGTGTGGCTGACAAATTTGAGTTGGAGCCAGGCAGTATAAATGGGTAGCTGCCTGGCTGGTGCCTCGAACTTTATCTACTGGTCTTTGAATGGTAGCTACAATATGAATGCAGTGTTGGTCTCGTATCCACTCATGTGTAATGCTCCTAGATTGTGTTGTGTATCATTGCTTGATGAGATGTAGTTTGTAAATCACTGTTTGTTGCTGTTTATCTTCTGTGCAAGTTATCGAGGACCCATAAAAGTAAGATAAATCTGTTCCTGTGCTATATTTTCAGGTGCTCATGCATTTAATGTCTGCAGCAAGCAGTGCATTGTATAAATTCTGTAATGAAGTAATTCATTTCTTCCAAAGACTTAAAGCTTCCTTAAGAAAGGCAAAACTAAGTGAACAGGAGGAGCAACGTTTTAAGGAAGTTGATCTTACTGCCTGGGAGGAGTGGCTTATCAAGAAAGCAAAGGAAGAACGCACTGAAACACAAATCAAATCTCAACAGGCAAGTGCTTCAGTTACATGTCAGTGTCACTACTTGAAAGATTGAATGATAGATTGTTTCTAATGGATTTGTAGTAATTGTACTATTTTGTTTGCTTTCAGTTCAGTACTCTAAAAACAAAAGCATGGCTTAGGTTTATAGACATTAAAAGGCTGCTGTAAATAATGTTGATTCTATGATGAATTAGTAGATTATAATGAAATTCCAATAACATGCTTGTTTAGCACAATTTAGTGCTGCTTTTTAGTTACAAAATGCTTGTGAAGAATAGAAATAATGAAAATAATTTCAGGAACAGTCCAAATCTGTTGCATTGAAAATTCTTGAGATCCAAAGAACAGTGGAATGAATTAGGTATGAATGTCATTTAAATTATCTTTAGTGTAGATTATCCACATTTTATTTATTCTGAAAAATCCCCTCCTAAACTGGCAGTAATCTGAATTCAGGAGTGAATACTGAACAGTCCTTGTGCCAATCAAGCGGGCTGCTTTGTCCTGGATGGTGTCGAGCTTGTTGAGTGTTGTTGGAGCTGCACTCATCCAGGTAAGTGGAGAGTATTCCATTACACTCCTGGCTTGTGCCTTGTAGACGGTGGAAAGGCTTTGGGGAGTCAGGAGACGAGACACACGGCACAGTGTACCCAGTCTCTGACCTGCTCTTGTAACCATACTATTTATGTGACTGGTCCAATTAAGGTTCTGGTCAATGGTAACCCCCCCAGGATGTTGATGGTGGGGGATTCGGTGATGGTAATGCTGTTGAATGTCAAGGGGCAGTGGTTAGACTCTCGTTAGAGATGGTCATTGCCTGGCACTTGTGTGGCGCGAATGTCATAATCTGTTGGCTGTGGTCATGTGTGGCACACTGTGACATATGTACAGTATTTGCCGATAGGATAGTGTATGATTGACAACTGCAGGTTGTATGCAGAGGGATTAGTGCAGGAAGTTGTCGGATAGTGTCTAGGGATTTGAAGACGCCTCAAATATAACCTTGGGACACAAACGTAAGTTGAATTTGACGGTTGGAGCCGGGGTCGCGGGTTTGATCCCTGTGCGGGCTGTGGTAAACCACTGTTATAGTTATCACTGTATATTGTTCTCACTGTCACATCACTACACGAGGTCGCCTCTTGTCGCACTGTTATACCTGGGCTGACCACCTCCGACTCCGCCCATTACCTGCCCAGGTATAAAGGTAGCTGACTGGCTAGTATTCCTCCCTGTTGGATCGGATCACCCACGAGGGTGGGCTCTGTTATTTAGCCAATAAAAACCTTCAGTTACGTTCTTAACTCGTCGCCTTTTATTGGACTAATTGATAGGCATATCAATTTTATTGACTAAATTTTAAAGATGTCTGATAATGAACAGCAACAGCAAGGAGCTCACCCAGCAGCACAGCAACAGCAGCCTCCAGACAACGGGCCACACCAGCCGGCTTGGCTGCAAGCCTTGAAACCACCATACCTGGATCTAAACCCACAGGCACCAAACTCAGCCAACGACTTCAAACACTGGCTGGACTGCTTCGAATCGTACCTGGAGGAAGCCGTCGTCCCTCAGAGATCCAAACTAAGAGTCCTGAAAGCCCAAGCGAGCCCGAGAGTATATACACTCATCCAGGACATGACTACGTACGACGACGCCATCAACCTACTGAAACAGCAGTACCGGAGCCCGGTAAACTACATGTACACTAGGCATCTCTTAAGATCTCGCCAGCAACAGCCAGGAGAATCGATAGCTGAATTTTCACGAGCGCTGAGACAACTCGGCAGGAACTGTGACTTTAAAGCGGTGACGGCTACTGCGAACATGGAAGACAATGTCCGCGACGCCTTGGTGAGAGGCCTACGTTCCGACTACACACGGCAAAGACTGCTTGAAGCTAAGGACATAGACCTGGACAAGGCCGAAGCCCTCGCCCTCACCCTAGAGGCCACCCAGCAAGACCAGGAAGCGTTTGCCAGGTACTATTCGCGACCCTGGGACTCGGGCCCGACCCCCACCCCACCACCCTTCACAGCGCTGCCCCCGGGACCTACCTCAGCGTCTGCATCACGGATCCGACCGGGCCCGCTAGCCCCGGTACCGGCCCCGACATCAGGCAACCCCGATCGGGCCGCTGGCTGCTTCTTTTGCGGCCAGGAGAAGCATCCGAGGTCGCGCTGCCCAGCCAAAAACTCGACCTGCAAAACCTGCCTCAAGAAAGGCCACTTCTCCAAGGCCTGCAGAAGCAAATCCTCAGAAGCCAGCAGTGCCTCATGCGAACCCTGGGGGCGGCCATCTTTGTGCGGGGCAGCCGAAGCCTGCAGAGCCTCATGGGAAAACCAGGGGCGGCCATCTTTGTGCGGGGCAGCCGAAGCCTGCAGAGCCTCATGGGAAAACCAGGGGCGGCCATCTTTGTGCGGGGCAGCCGAAGCCTGCAGAGCCTCATGGGAACAGCAGGGGCGGCCATCTTTGTGCGGGGCAAACGATTTAAACAGAGCCTCATGTGAACTACGGGGGCCGCCATCTTCGCCGCCATCTTGTCATGACAACGACGCGCTCATCTACACCCTAGCTTCCGTGACCCTGGATCAAGCCCGCCCGCACCACCTGGCCAGCTCAATGATGGACATCAAAGTCAACGGCCACGCCACGACCTGCCTGTTCGACAGCGGAAGCACGGAGAGCTTCATCCACCCAGACACGGTGAGCCACTACTCCCTCCCCGTCCTGCCAACGCGCAGCCGCATCTCGATGGCATCGAGGTCGCACGCCACAGACATCAGCGGCTACTGTGTCGTGACATTGTCGGTTAAAGGGACAGAGTATAAACATTTTAAACTCCTCGTACTCCCCCAGCTGTGCGCTGCCGTCATACTAGGGCTGGACTTCCAATCCCACCTCCAAAGTGTAACCCTAGCATACGGTGGACCCCTCCCCCCACTCACAGTCGACAACCAGCGAAAGTTAAACCGCCCATCGCGTAACACCTGCAGCCTATCCACCCTCAAGGTACCGCCACCTTCCCTGTTCGCTAACCTCACCCCCGACTGCAAACCTGTCGCTACTAAGAGCAGGCGGTACAGCGCTGGGGACAGAGCCTTCATTAGCTCTGAGGTGCAGCGACTCCTGAAAGAGGGCATTATTGAGGGGAGCAGCAGCCCCTGGCGTGCCCAGGTGGTGGTAGTCAAGACCGGCGACAAAAATCGCCTGGTTATCGACTACAGCCAGACCATAAACAGATACACCCAGCTGGACGCATACCCCCTCCCCCGCATATCGGACATGGTCAATGAGATTGCACAATACCGCGTATTCTCGACCATCGACCTCAAGTCGGCCTACCACCAACTCCCCATCAGCCCGGAGGACAGCCAGTACACCGCCTTCGAGGCGAATGGCCGCCTCTACCAATTCCTTAGGGTCCCCTTTGGTGTCACCAACGGGGTCTCGGTTTTCCAACGGGAGATGGACCGGATGGTTGACCAGAACGGACTACAGGCCACTTTCCCCTATCTCGATAACGTCACCATCTGCGGCCGCAACCGGCAGGACCATGACGTGAATCTGGAGAAATTCCTCCGTACGGCCCAACGGCTGAACCTCACCTACAATAAGGAGAAATGCGTGTTTAACACAGCGCGCCTTGCCATCCTTGGCTGTGTAGTAGAGAACGGAGTCATCGGCCCCGACCCCGAAAGAATGCGCCCCCTCATGGAGCTACCCCTCCCCCACTGTCCAAAAGCACTTAGGAGAACCCTGGGGCTTTTCGCCTACTATGCCCAATGGGTACCCAATTATGCGGACAAAGCCAGACCCCTCCTGAAAACCACATCCTTCCCCCTCACGGAAGAGGCGTGCGCGGCCTTCTCCCTCATTAAGGGAGACATAGCCAAGGCCACAATGCACGCAGTGGATGAGTCAATCCCCTTCCAAGTGGAGAGCGATGCATCCGACTTCGCCCTAGCCGCTACCCTTAACCAGGAGGGTAGGCCGGTAGCCTTCTTCTCAAGGACCCTACAGGGCCCCGAGACCCGACACTCGTCGGTCGAGAAGGAAGCCCAGGCAATTGTGGAGGCAGTACGGCGCTGGAGGCACTACTTGGCAGGCAAACGATTTACCCTCCTCACCGACCAACGCTCGGTTGCCTTCATGTTTAATAACAAGCTGAGGGGCAAGATCAAGAACGACAAAATCTTGAGGTGGAGAATCGAGCTTTCCACCTATGATTATGAGATCTTGTACCGGCCCGGTAAACTGAACGACCCCCCTGATGCTCTTTCACGCATTACATGCGCCAGCGCGCAAAGTGATAGACTTCAGACCCTCCACAATGACCTCTGCCACCCCGGAGTCACCAGACTCTACCATTTCATTAAGGCCCGCAACCTGCCATACTCCATCGAGGAGGTCAGGACCATGACCAGGAACTGCCAGATCTGTGCTGAGTGCAAACCGCACTTCTATAAGCCGGACAGAGCAAGCCTGATCAAGGCCACCCGCCCCTTCGAGCGTCTGAGCATCGACTTCAAGGGGCCCCTACCGTCATCCGACCGTAATGTGTACTTCCTCAACATCGTTGATGAGTACTCCCGTTTCCCCTTTGCCTTCCCCTGCCCAGACATGACCAGTAACACGGTCATTAAATGCCTGAACAAACTCTTCGCCTTGTTCGGGTTCCCGAACTATATACATAGTGACCGGGGCGCCTCCTTCATGAGCGAGGAACTCCGTCAGTTCCTATTGGAGAGGGGTATTGCAGCAAGCAGGACCACCAGCTACAACCCCCGAGGGAACGGCCAGGTGGAAAGAGAGAACGCGACGGTATGGAAGGCCACCCTCTTAGCCTTAAAGTCTAAGGGCCTCCCAACCTCCCGCTGGCAAGAGGTCCTCCCGATTGCGCTGCACTCCATCCGGTCACTACTTTGCACTGCCATTAACACCACCCCCCATGCCCGAATGTTTGTCTTCCCCAGGAAGTCGACTACGGGAACCACCCTACCAACCTGGCTGACCTCTCCGGGACCCGTCTTGCTGCAAAAGCACGTGAGGGCCCATAAAACGGACCCCCTGGTCGAGAAGGTGAACCTCCTGCACGCCAACCCCCAGTACGCCTATGTGGCTTACCCAGACGGACGGGAGGACACTGTCTCCTTACGAGACCTCGCACCCTCACCCCCCCCCTCCCAACCCCCCGAGTCCAGCCGAGGTAGACGGCATGCCGGAACCCCACGAGCCTTTGCCGACTACGCAGACACCAGCTTTAACACCGGATAATGTAACACCGCCGCTGCGACGATCGGAGAGGCTAACGAAGCCTCCGGACAGACTGACATACCAGAGCTGGTAATACACTTCACCCCGCCGGACTCTAATCTAAACAAGGGGTGAATGTGGTAAACCACTGTTATAGTTCTCACTGTCACATCACTACACGAGGTCGCCTCTTGTCGCACTGTTATACCTGGGCTGACCACCTCCGACTCCGCCCATTACCTGCCCAGGTATAAAGGTAGCTGACTGGCTAGTATTCCTCCCTGTTGGATCGGATCACCCACGAGGGTGGGCTCTGTTATTTAGCCAATAAAAACCTTCAGTTACGTTCTTAACTCGTCGCCTTTTATTGGACTAATTGATAGGCATATCACGGGCCATTTATGTTTTTTGGTGGGGAGGGTAGTTTCTTATTATTATTTTTGAGCAGCTTAAGAAGTTTGGAAGGGAACTCACACGGGACCTGCGGTACTTTGGGGCAGAGCTGTGGAGCCTTGGTTCTGCCGAGAGCTCGTGGACCTGGAGGGTTGACCCTGTGCTTCTCTGTCCACAGCTGTTCCCTGACTGGCGGAGTGTTTCCAGCATTTAATGAACAATTCCAGAGCCAGCATCTGCTACATTTTGCTTTTTATTTTACTGCAATCTCCCCGTTTGTATTAAGAAATACAAATGTTGTGGTTAGGATCTGGAAAGCACTGCCTGAAAGGGTGGTGGAGGCAGTTTCAATAGTGGCTTTCAAAAGGGAATTGAACAAGTACCTGAAGGAAAAACAATTGCAGGGCTACAGGGAAAGGGCGGGGGAGTGGGACTAGCTGAAGTGCTCTTGCAGAGAGCCGGCACGGGCTCAACGGGCCGAATGGCCTCCTTCTGTGCTGTAACCAGTCTATGATTCAGATTGATTTTTCTGTTACTGTACCAAGGAATGATTTTGCCCTTATTTCTCCTATAGTCTTGTTATAAATTTTATCATCCAATCAAGTTAGATTTAACATGAGTATTCTTTGATTTGTATTTTTCATAATACCAGAGATGGTATTTTGACAGCCTTTTGTCAACTACAAGTCGCCACAAAATTACAGTAATAGTTATTGCAGCTGTTCATCTTGAATGTTTTTCTGGGAGTGTGAGAGTGCATCATAATGTAGTGAAGCTCTGTTATTTCCTGCTTGCTTTTTTTTAACTTGGCAAAACCAGTCTTTGGTGCTTCAAGGTACAATTGCTGAACTGATTACAGAAATTCTAGTGACAATTGTAATTTAAACCATTAAACAATATTGTAGCAATTAGGATCCTTGCTTTGCATCGTTTGAAGCTCACTAGGAGCTGGTATTTAGCCTACGAGCTATGACATTGACATGCTGCACCAAGTACTACACACTATCTTGCAGAATAAGCCAAGAAGCCATAGGACTGTTTTAATGGGTGTTGGTAGAGGGGGAATGCATTCCACAGAAAATGTTAATTAACTCTCCAATTAGTCAAAAATTATTTTCCATGTCAGTGGGAGATTGAGCTGTGATGGGGATTGATATGGGAATCCTAAAACATTAGATCTGTGGTAATAGTTTGGATTAAGGCAACTAATCTATTAGTGTATAAACCAATATAAAAGAGGTTACTTGTGAAATGTTGCAATACTAATGTATCAAAAATAATGGTGTTCTCCAATTAGAGTAATGGAGGCGAAAACCCTGGAATCTTTTAAGAAGCAGTTGGATGGTGATCGACTTTAGGATCTTTCTGGATTGATCAATTAAGATGAACTGTATAGCCTTACTCATCTATAACTATCTTGGCTTTGGTTGAGGCAGTCAAAAATGCAAAATTTTAAATTTTCCTATAAGCAAAATTCACTAAGGATTAAACACTCTCTAGCTTTTCTTTAAGTTTTGAATGTAGAAAATATTTTATACATTACAGCAGATGATATTAAAACAAGAAAAGTTAAAAGAGCACGAAGAACGTGAAAGGAAGAAAGTTCTTGCAGAAGGAGAGCATAAACGTTGGGTGCAGAGAAAAAATGAAAAGGTAAAAAATTAAAATTTGGTCCCCTTACCCTGATTTATGGCAGTTCATTCAACTGTCCTTCAGACATTGCGAGGGTGCAGAGGAAATTTACCAGAATGATACCAGGGATGAGGGACTTCAGTAACGTGGAGAGCCGAGAGAAGCTAGGATTTTTCTCTTTAGAACAGAGTAAGTTAAAGGGAGATTTAAGTGAAGATGCTCAATTTTGAGGGGTTTTGATCGATTAATACGAAGAAACTGTTTCCACTGGCGGATTGGTCAGTAAATAGAGGTTACAGAGTGAGGATAATTGGCAAAAGAACCAGAGGAGAGATGAGGAAAAAACATTTCAAACAGCAGGTTTTTATGATTTGAAATGCACTGCCTGAAAGGGTGTAGGAAGCAAATTTAGTCATAACTTTCAAAAGTGAATTGGATGTGTACTTGTAAAGGAACAAATTGCAGGGTTAACGGGGAAGAGCGGGGGAGTGGGACCAATTGGATAGCTCTTCAGAGCCGACACAGGCACGCAGCGCCAAATGGCCCTATTCTGTGCTGTATTATTTCAAGGATTGCAAAATGCATGAGAATATCCATAAAATGTATATTCATATGTAATTTAAGTGCAATATGTTAATACATTCTTGTAAAACAGACAAATTTCAATAAATCAGAAGAACCAATAGGTTAAAAAGCAACTGCCTAAAATTTGCTCTTGGACTGGCGATGTGTTACTGTTAATCCAGTTCTGCGGTTTTCTGTGTCGGTTTTCTGACTGGTAATTAAAATACGTAAATATCCAAGCTCCCTCCAATGCTTCGATCAGTAAACACTGTCTATAACTAATCCATACAACTCGGCAAGTTCCAGGTTTGATTTCCAGTTTGCCAGGTTAGCTGATCTCAACTAAGGCAGCTATTTGAGTGAGACACTTTGGCTCGGCATCCCTGGGTTAAGGAGGAAAATCGGCCACGGTTCCTATTTTTAACGGTTATCTGGTGACACCAGTTGGAAAATACGCTTGTGCGTGCATGCATGCTTGCCTAGGAGAGAAGAACCAGATTGGCTTGGCTGTGGTGCTCCCATGGTTGAATAGCCTGCCACTCATCAAAGACAAGAATCCATGAAATCATATTCCAGCAAGAGATGGTGTCTTCAGGAGAGGAAGGGAAGTTTAAAAAAATAATTTAAGAAAATATAAAAATCCACTTGTGTGTGGTGGCCGTTTCCCAGCTAATATTTGTATTGAGCGGAGGGCGGAAAGTTCACCTGAGCAGTTCACTGGAGGGCTGTTTGCATGTTGTAAAACACTTTGGCGTATCCTCCTCCCCAGAACATGACTTGACCACGTGGCTGAAATCCTTCCCCACTGAAGTTTGGATTTCAGTTGTGTTGAAGAGAAGTGTTTTTAGGTACTGCAGAGCTGAGGCTTGTATTCAGCTAGCAGTATTTTGCTGGCTAGCTTTTTTTTCATTACTAATTTGTGTTGCCCTGTTGGGTTACCTTACCTGGCAGTATCTTTCTTGAGATTGGTAAAATAAATTTCTTCAGTGAACTATTACTACCCAGACCAAAACCTAACCCAATATGCAAATATATATTGCTCTTGTTATAACTTTTGCATAAACATCATGGGGGATAAATTCAGTTGGTAGCGCCACCCGTTAACGCCTTAAGAGGGTGCTAAGTGGGGCGCAAAGCAACTAGTGCCCGGGCGCAGCGATATCTGCGCCTCTCGCGAAATTGACCGAACATTTTGCAGCGGCGCTAAACAATACCGCCCGATCTCCTGCGCATGCAGATCTTGACGTCATTCGAGAGTGCAGCGCCCCGGACTGGAAATTGAGTGGCGCCCCCCTCCTTTCCGCCTGGCGCAACCAACGACAGGTTGACTGGAACGCTTCCCAGTCGCTGTGGGGCTGGGAGGGGCGCTACTTAAAGGGGGCCTCTTCCTGGCTTTTGTGTGGTAGCCATTTTTGCGCCACTCGTTCTGAGAGAGAGAGAGATTTTGAGAGAGAGAGAAAGAAAGAGACTTCTGCATTGAGTCAATGCTGTCTGAGGTAGTTT